>NW_026912779.1:3962500-9757500 GCF_034315485.1 Pezoporus occidentalis
TTACACTCGGTAAAATATTATTGCCAGTCTTATTTTTATTCTTTATATGGTACACACGAGGTCTTAAAAGTTTATAATTTGATTGTCAGCTTTGACAACCAAGTGGCTCCGGATTTATTTGCTTTTGGTGCCAGAATCAATAAAAGATATTATTAAAAGTAAATATCTTCATCAAACGGATTTCCTTACTTGTGTATTTAATGGCATTGAAGGGCCTCTGCGCGTTTCACATTCTATTTAATCATCAATGGGGAGGGGAAGATAAAAGTTTGGGGCGGGGGGGGGGGGGGGAAGGTCCTATATCTTGTTTTAAGCTCTCTCCAGGAGCGAAGAGGGATTTTAGACTGGTACGATCAGTTCTGCTTTAAAAAATAATAATTATTATTATTATAATAATAAAAGGCGGGGGGAGAATGATGATTAACTAGGACTGAGCGGGCCATTTCTTTCTCTTCCTTAAAGTTTTCTCTTTCCTCTTCGTTCTTAAGTAGCCGGCGTTGTAAGAGCCACGAGACGGGGCTCACACGCTCGGTGGGAGACGAGCTACGCGTGGAGGACGAGCAGAGAGGAGCCATCGGCATCGGCCGCGACAGATCCAAGGCACTCACATTATTTGTATGTGTGTGTGTGTGTATTATGTGTGTTTTAAAACCAAACGCTAACAGAAATCTACCTCTTTCTGACTGGTGGCAGTCGGTTACTTTCCAATTCAAGGCCTTTTTCCTTTTGTCTAATGGGTACACTCCAATCGGTGGGCTTATTCCTTTTTTAAGACAGCAAATCTAGCTAACGCAACGCTTCTTCGGTGCTATCGCTCCTGTCCGTAGAGGGTTACCCAAAGCGTGTTTTCCTTCGCACGTCACAAAACAAAACTGTACATGATATGTATTACAGGATGTATGCAGCATGGTCGGTTTTGTTTGCTCTTGGGTTTGGTTTTGTTTTGCTTTTTTTTTTTCCTTTTTTCCTCTTTTTTTTTTTTCTCTTTCTTTCTTTCTTTCTTTTCCCGAACGGAACTGGAAACAGCGACGTGTTTGCTCAGCAACTAATCAGGGACAATTTAAAAACAGCCATAACATACCATACATGCTGTCTAATCCAAAAAAAATGAAAAGAAGAAGAAGAAAAAAGAAGAAACAAACCAAAACCAAAAAAAAAAAAACCCAAAACAAACCAAACCAAAAATAAGAAAATAAAAACAACCCCAACATACACAACATGTAAATTATTGCACAAGAGAAAGGCTCAAAGTTTGCGTCAAATGCAATAGTATTGCCCCGATACAGATCATGCATTCAAACGGTGAGAACAAAAAGAAAATAAACAGGGTGTGCTGGTGACAAGCACTTTCCAAATATCCTTAGCTTTCCATGATTTCCATCACAAGGGACTAGAAAAACCTCTACGGGGATGTGGGGAAGGGATGGGGGTGAATGGGGGGGGGGGTAACGAATATACCTCTATTCAGTTTTTATCTCGTTATTCAAGACTCGATCACTGTGCCATTTTTTCATGTGTTTCTCCAGGGTACTGTACACGCTAAAAGGCATCTTACAAATCTCGCATTTGTAAACGTCCTTTCCCACCTGCCCGTGTGTTTTCATGTGCCGGGTGAGCTTGCTACTCTGGGCGCAGGCGTAGTTGCAAAGCTCACACTTATACGGCCTCTCGCCCGTGTGGCTCCGTCTGTGGACGGTGAGATTACTACAGTTCTTGAAGACCTTCCCACAGTACTCACAAGTGTCGCTGCGTCTGCCCTCTTTTGAGCTGGGCCTCCCAGGGCCCGGGCCACTAATATGGGGGGTGCTCCCTCCGCTTCCCGTGCCGCTGCGGCCTGAGATCCCTCCGTCCAGCTCGCCCGGCGGCGTGGAGAAGCGCAGGCTGCCGTTCTCCGAGGAATGCTCGGAGGAGGAGGCGAAGGGCGATTGTCGGGAGTCGCCGAAGCTGAGGAAGGGGTCTTTCAGCTGCCGGGATGCAGCGTAGCCTGCCAGCCATTGGGAATAAACGTTCTCGGTGTTGGGCATGGCAGCGGCCGGCAGGTCGAACTCCTTCTCCAGCTTGATGCGTTTGGAGAAGGGGCTCAAGGAGCTGGGGCTACCCAGCAGCAGCTTTTTGGACAAGCCTCCCGAGGCGGATTCCCCCGGGGAGCAGCCCCGGCCGTTCACTGCCCCTTCGTCGATGCGGTCGGACTCGCCGGCCACCGAGTCTTCGTCGCAAGTGTCCCTGTGCACCTCGGGCTCGGGGAGGTGGCCCCGCTTGTGTTTCTCCCCCAGGACCTGGTGGAAGGCCTCGCTGAAGTGTTGCATGGAGCTCAAGACCATGCCCTGCATGACGTCCGGCATCGACCGACCCTCCTCGCCGGCCCGAGAGTTGTTCTCGTGGTGGCGGGCTGCCTCCAAGCTCATCCCAAAGCCGTAGTCCGGCCGGTCGCTCTCGTTCAAGTCCTCCTCCTCTTCCTCCTCTTCCTCCTCCTCCTCCTCCTCCTCTTCCTCCTCTTCCTCATCCCCATTCTCAGGGATCATGTTGGGGTCGTTCTCGCTCTTGAACTTGGCCACCACAGACTTGAGGGCGCTGCTGGCGCTGCCGACCAGGTCGCTGGTGCCCGGCTCAGGGGAGCTGGCAGTGGAGAGCCCATCGTCCGACTTCACCGTCATAGGGGATGACTTGTGCATGTGGGTCTTCATGTGGCGCTTCAGCTTGCTGGCCTGCGTGCAGGCATGGTCGCAGAGGTTGCACTTGTAGGGCTTCTCCCCAGTGTGGCTCCGGCGGTGGACCACCAGGTTGCTCTGAAACTTGAAGGTCTTCCCGCAGAACTCGCAGGACTTGGACTTCATGGGCGGCTGGGAAGGAGGAGGAGCAGACTGCAGAGGAGGAAGGGGCGGTGTGGCCAGGAACGGGGGCTTGCTGCCGGGCTGGAAGGGCTGCAGCAACCTTTGCATAGGGCTGGGCCGGCTCGGGGACAAGGGTGGGCTGGAGGTGTTGCCGGCCAGCTCCCGCAGCCTCCGGGAGAAATCCATAGCGGGGGGCTCCATCGCCATGGGGTTCAGTCGCAGCACCCTGTCAAAGGCACTAGGGTGATGGGTGGCCAGAGCCATTTCTTCCGCACCCAGGCGCTCAATGCGATGCGGATCCAAATGGTGCCTCGGGGGAGGGCTAAAGAGGGGCGGTGTGGGTGGGAAGCGCCCTTCTCCCAGCCCCGACGCCTCCCTCGAGACCGAGCCGGGTATTCTGAGCAGGTTAAAAGGGTTATTGTCTGCAATGTGAATCCCGTGGAGAGGTGGCTGGGAAGGGCACTCTGCACCTAGTCCTGTTGGGATACCAACCCGTGGCGTCAGGGGGCTGCCGTGCTCGCTTTCTAGGTAGATCCGTAAGCCGTGCGTGTTCTGTGCGTGCTGCAAGAGGAACCAGGCGCTGTTGAAAGGCTGTTTACAAGTCGTACACGTGTAGCTGCTGGGCTCGTCTTTACCTGCAAAATAACACAACAAGCAGCGTCAATCTTCGGCCATGCACCGGCAGATGAGAGCTGTCTCCCTGCCTAAGCTGCTCTCCTTTGGGATGCTCACCTGGGAGCTGGGGAAGGGACATCCCAGCTTAGGCACAGGAAGGGGATAGGGGGACATGAGGGGTGTGATGGGGAGGGACAAGACCCACCCCACCCCTTCCCACTGTCCCCAGCCCTGGGTTCGGAACTGAACCCCAGAGGGTAACTCCAGCAAAACAAGATATAAATAATATGAGATGGTAAAGTCAATGGATGCCAGAGGCTGCTAATATTTAAACTGAACTAAGATTATTTATCTGTATAAATATAAAATATAAATATAAATTTATATCTGTATAAATATAGATCTTCTAAAAAGCACTCCAGAAAACCACGCACATCAGTTCAAAGCAGCAACGCAAAGGATCCCAACTGCTGGCAAGCTGGGCATCACCGCATCAGCCTCTTGCTTATGAGACTAATGATAAGTACAAAAATGGACAGTATCTCCTGCTTTTCAGCACAGATTCAACTCCGGGGCCAATAAAGAGAAAAAAGGGGAAAAAGTTAAATAAAAACATAGCATGGGATGGGGAAAGGGGAAGGCAGAGAGAGCAGCAGCTCTGCCAGGGAAAGAGCTGGAGGGTGTCCAGGCGGCCTGGCCACGCGCCCTGCCGGAGCCACATTATTTCTCTCGCACTGAAAAGAAGCTGAGGATGGTAAATGCCACTTTGGCAAGTAGCGAGCTAACTCTATTTCATGATAATTTATTTTTGGAGATAACATGGACATTATAAAAGAGCAACCAACTAATAAATAACTAAACAAAAAGCCGGCTAATAATGACAGCAGAAAGCAGCCCCTTCTAATATATGGCAAAACAAGGGGGGTGAGTAAGTTTTTGAGGGCTGCCCACAAGGAAGGGGTCGTGTGAGATATGGCAAAGGTGAGAGTGCTTTTATCGATGACTGTGATTTGGTAAATAATTCACTTCCACCCCCCTATGGATGTTTTGCTAAATGCTGGTAAACTGGAGCTATGAGGATAGAAATTCGTTCCCAGCCCTGTTCAGCAGTTCATGTAGAGCTGCTCTTCAGTGATATTTGGAAAAATAAACATGATCTTGAGGTTTGTTGAGGAATAAACCAGAAGACCTCAAAGAGCATCAGTGCTTGGGGTGATAACTGCCTGCACCACATACTCCTGCCCTGATCCAGCAGTTACATTACGTGTATCTGGCTCCACAGGCACCACTCCTGGGTAAACCTCTTTACGTGCTGGCACTAAGAGCTGCTACTGTTAGGTTTTCCCTATTTGCCTAATATGAAGGAAAGGAAAAGAAAAAGCCAAATGTGAAGATCTGGAAAGAAAACATTGCTTTATCTGCGCTCATCTTGTTTCCCATCTCACTTGGGAGGAGAGGAAGAAAAGCTTCCTATGGGCATTTTCATTCTCTAGCGAGCTGAGCAATGATGTGGGGATACAAGAGGCCCCATCACAGCTTTCCTCCCTGCCTCCCAGCCCTGTGGTTACTCTACGTCTGGCCTGAGAAGCTGAATCAGGCGAGTAAAAAGAGACTAAATCATCTACAGCAGGCATTTAACACTTTAATCACTTGAAAAGCCCTTGGAATAATATTTAGCGTTTCATCCTGAAAGCAGCGTCGGAATAAAATGCACTGCGGTGTTTAGCATGTGCCAGGCGCATGAGTGCAGATAAATACTTAAATCTGCTGAAATGAGAGGGAAATTCAATTGGACTTTCACACTCCTATGCTCATTTGTGAGCTCGGGGAAAAAAAAAGAATCTTCAATGGGGAAATTTCATCTTGCTTCACCATAATGAAGTGGAAGTTTTTAACACCACGGTGGGAGCTAACAATGTAACGCTGCCTCGCCTCTCTACCTTATAGATCAGGTCAGAGAAAATAGCATTTTATCTTCTAATGAGGATACAACATCAAGCGTTCGCTACCACATTTTAGTATTCCCATCAACTAGATATTCTAGATCATAAGGGCAGCTCGTGTAATCATAATGTCAATGAGAAGGGCTGTTACGACTGAGACTAAAGATTACATGGAAAAAGCTGCTTTGAAACTGGTAATTATTACCAGTCCACTAATAGCAAATGATGCATTACAGTTTCACCGTATAATCTGTATTTCACTCAGCTCCTGCCAGTACGGCCTTATTATATTACAGCACTCACAAATTCTAAATTCCTAAACTACAGTCATCAATAAATGTGTTACTCGCCATAATTTGCGAAATTACTTTGTTCATAACATCTTCGACTGTTACAAAGACTGGAATTGATTTCCTGCATGGCAAAATTAGGGCTACATTGATTTAGTGGAGTGTAAAATGTAATATTATTCTTCATGTGCTTGCCTGAAAAACAAGTTTTCAATTCACCATCCGCGTTTGGTAATCAAGAGAATAATTTAAATTCAAAATCATGTTTATGTACAAAACTTCCCCTATAAACAACCCAACATCTCCAAGGGAGCAACGTGAAACCAGGCAATAAAATCAAAGCAGCGAAACAGTTAAAATCCAGCAGCCATTTGCCTCCACCTCCTGCTTTGAAGAGACACGATTTCTAATTTGTCTATTAGTGCTTGATTAATTATGAAGGCTATTGACTGACCATATCACCACCTAGAGATACGTTCCAGTCTGATGCAGCCTTGCCAAACTGCAAGAATTATGGCACTAATCCATGCGTTGCCCGCCAGCAATGAGACAGGTCCTTAGGCCGCTGCAGCAACCCCTGGTTTTGGAAGGGAACTCGCCTTTTCCTTCCTCCCATCCCACCAATATGGTTTATGGTGCAGCATTTGGGTCCCCCCAGAAGCCAGGCAGGATCATAGGACCCGAAGGCTGTGGGTGCACTGATGTCTCCAAGCTATGGGTCTTTACATCCACATGCATTTCCCAGCTAAAGCGTCTGTGCAAGACCACAAGCACAACAGGGAGATGCAGTAGGTGGTGCTGGCCAAGGACAGAGCTGGAGAAGGTCCCATGGGCCTCTGTACCGCATTGTCCACTGGGGCAACGTGATGGGATGTGTTATCCAAAGCAACACTGTGATGCCATAGGGACTTTCAGCTGATTTCCAAGAGGACAGCAGGAATGCTGAACCAGCCCTCCTTGGCCACCAGCAGTGGGGCTGGAGCTCACATCCTCAACTGCTTTGCATCAAGGAATTTAAGGTCAAAAGGGATCACCAGCTCTCATTCTCTAACTTTTCTGCAATACAAGTTTCTCCGTTGTCTTAAGCCATGGCCAACGAGATATCTTTGGGTAAAGCATGACCTCCTCCAGCTGGCAAATTGTCTTTAGGGCCATGCATGAAATTCCAGTGAAAACCATTCAAACCAGCTCAGAAGACAAGGACAGGATCCACTGCTTGTCCTACAGTTCACCCTCACAGCTAACCACACTCAAGACAGGTACCTGGGTACCTGAATTCCTCTGGCTCCAACCTCTACCCATTCTCCTTTTCTACTGAGGGCTTTTTTTGGGGGTTTATACACTGAAAAGCCCTCTGGTACACAATGTGGCCTTCCCTCTGCACACCAAGAATATTTGTGCACCCAGAAATCAAGGCACGCTTCTATATACAGTCATTTTTACAACCCCAAGCCACCCCTCCGTCCTCCTTCACTACTCAAGCCTTTCTCACCCCAGCATCATGCTGGGAAGGGGTTGGTTTTCCTTGAAGCCTCCATCACCTCCATCAGAGCTGCTGCCTTCTGGGGCACCGCGCCTCAGCTCTGTAAGCACGGCCCCAATTCCATTCTTCTGTCCAAGGACCAGAGCAGGCTGTACCCAACCATGCTCTTAACCATCTCTGAATCACCCACCCTAGCGATACCGCCCAGTGCTCGGTCTTCCTACACACAATGTCACACAGCGCCGCGTCCAACGCCTTGCACAGTCTATTTCATCTACATTTATCAACCAAAGTTGTCATCTGGAAGAATGAAATCAGGTTTATTTGACAAGATCTATATTCCATAAATCTAAGTTGAGTGGCATGAATTATATTTCTATCCTTTAATTCTTTATCAATTCCATCTTATATAGGCTCTTCAATTATTCTTCCCAGTAGAGATAAGCAAAGTGTTGCCAACTCTCCCCCGCTTACCCCGATGAGCTCTTGACAGCATTTTCCCAGTCCATAAGCTTTACTAAAAACCAGCATTCACATACCAATTCTTCAGGGATTTCTGGGTGCAAGTTGACAGGGCTTTTTCATTTAAAAATATTTATTTCCATTGCACCTTGTATAACATCATCCTTGGCAACTCATCACAGAATCAGCTGGGTCGGAAAAGAACTTTAAGATCATCATAAGCTAGAAAAAGCTTCATCGGCCACCTATGATACAAAAACATAACACTGCTGCTTTCCAAGTCTACAGCAGAAATACTCATTGCAAACTTCTACCTTATTGCTTCTTCCATGTGCCACTTCAAGGGTTTCTCTTTCCTTCAGGACCCTGAGAAGCTCTTCTCTTCTCCCCATCAGTGCTGGGTAAGAGTTTTCCTTGTCCTCTCCTGGCCAGTTCTCTACCCACGATGATTTCTCACTGCCATTGATTGCTATCTCTTTCCCATTTTTTAATTGTCATCTATTGATTTTTTTAATATCTAATTGCTGTTCTCATCTCACCACTGGAGCGGGTGAAGTAGGTTTTGGATTTGGGCCAGAGTTGCCCTCTCCTTCCTGGACAGCTCATCATCTCTTTACAAATAGCTTCCAATTACCATTCACATTTTTGTGTCTACATTTTTCCTCCCAGTCAATTTTACTGCTCATTTGCTTCATATTTGGGAAATTACCCCTATAGGAGAATTACACGGGGATACCATGTACCAAATACAAACATGGGGCCAATATGAAACCTGACCAGTCTCATGCAGTGAAGCCTCACCCACCATTACGTATTTATTCCTTTCCTACACCCCAGCCAGCAAAGGACTAATGACAGGGCACAGTATTTCACCATAACACAAATGTTTAGTGTCTCTGAAGTCATCGGCTCCTGCCTAAAAAATATAAGCAGCAGAAGAGCTCTTATGCCCCCAAAAGAAGTGATTTAACCAGTGACACACAAGTGACAGATTTAGCTTTTGATCTGAAAAATGTTAACAAATGAGTGGGACGGATATTGGCATTTGAGTCCCTTTAAGGGCAGTTGGCACAATTAGTCAGTAAAATACAAAGAGATGGCTGCTCTCAGCATTAAGGGGCTTTTCTGATATTTAAATAAACCCTGGCTCTTCTTTACTGTGCTCACAGATACACCCAGCACGCTAAAAGTCCGAGTCGATGCAAGCCAACATCTCCAGGCACAATATAGCTGGCTTTGAGCAAGACCCACAGCCGTGTCCACAGCCACCAGCAGCAAAGCCAGACAAGATGCTGGGGAGGAGACCAGCTGGGAGGAGAAGCTGTCAGCTAGATGCCACTGCTGGGAGGGGGAAAGTGAAAGAATCACAAAAGGATTTCTGGAGCTAGGCATGCAAGTTCAGGCACTGCCAAGTGAGTAATGGAATAATCTGCATGCGGGTGCCAATGTGCTTTGGAAGAGCTTCCTTCGTTTCTCAAAAGTCAGGGCTGGATACAGGAAAGCTGCTCACTGGACACACCAGCACTTGACAGAAGAACAATGCTCGAAACACCACATGCAGCATCCTCTCAGTGCCCCTGTCCGAAACAGGCAGCAAGATGTTGTTTGAGAAGGACCACCAGCTTATAGAGCAAGATGTTAATGTAACGAGTATTGTAGCACAGGGCATCGTACGGGCTGCATACAAACACACACTATTAGAGACACCCCAGTTTTCCCAGTGTTTTCCCAAACAAAACAGCGGCGTAAACACTGGCTGCCTCCATGCCAATGGAATTTCCAAGGATTTTATTCACAGCTGCAGATTTACTCCCTCAGAGAAATCCCTGTGCCAGAGAAATCTCCAAGCAGACCAGGATGTGGCCCTCACTGCCCTAATGGTCCAGCCCTTGTTCTCAGCAGCATCCCTCCACAAGCCAGCACCACCAGCCTTGGTGGCTTAGCTCCTGCTTTCTCCACCTTCCCAAAAATCCCAAATGTGTAAGCAAAGCCAAGGTGTCTTTACTGGGCTACCTGCACCTACAGGGAACATTCACACCTTCTGCTATCAAACACCAAAGAACAGAAGTTAAGAGAGACTCAAACAGCAACCTGCAGTAAGCATCCCCCCCTCTCTTCTGCTCATCACCAAACAATTATCAGAAGAACACCCTGAGCCAAATGCAGGAACTTCTTTACTCAGCTTTAATATCAACTGCTTGATTTTTGGACTGATAAATTTGGAGTTGATATGATATCTAAGGGGGGGGCAAGAAAAAAAATGTAGTTAATTGTTACCACTTGTACTTGATTCAGTTCTTCTCCATCTGGCTTGTCAAATCTCTCTCTTTTTTCCCTTCCTCTCTCTTTTGGAAATCTGTACTGTTTGAAATTCCTCTCAACTGAAAACTAGAGAACTGAAACAGTTGGGACACAGGAAGCATCACAAGGCCAGGAGATAAGTGGGTCCCCTCCATGCCTGCAGCAGCCCACTTCTCCCTTGGTAAGAAATAGCTGCTTTGTCGTGACTCACCTTTTCCTGGTAGTCGGCAGCATCAGTTTAGACAGGAAACTGTAACTGTCCAAACATATTTTCTCCTTCTTGCACTAATTCTTCCTCCTGATTCTCCAGATTGCAAAAGGCACGTACGTTGTTAACCTGGTCCATCATTAACCGTTTGTAAGTAGCTGTTAGCATCAGCACTGTCACTGCTGTTGTCATAATTATTACAATACTAATAAATGACAGCAGTAGCTGCATTTCCGTACAACAGGGTACTTTCCCTCTAATCTTTTCTCTTTATCATTAGATGAATCAGATTCAGAAACACTGAAAAAGGAAAATGTCCCCAGAACTCTCTAGGAAGTGACGCAGCATTGCTTGTGAAACGAGAAGCACCATTGATGTTGTGCATCTGAAAAACGAAATGCAAATCAAGTCCTTGCTGTTTATGAACAGGCCTAATGGTGGGTCCTGGGACTGGCTTAGCTGTGAAAATGTCTAAAACCTAGATGTTTTGCCTTGTGGGACCCTCAGCACCCCATTCACCACCTTTACAAGCCTTTCCTTATCTATTTTTACCAATAAGACTCACTGATATCCCTGAAAACAATTATTCTTCCAGCAAATTCAACCCCCCCCCCCGAAATAATATTAATAAAACTGGCATAATATTTCCTAAACCAAGTACCAATATTGCTGTTTTTCATTACACCTCCCTTTAAAAGCCCCTCGTTTAAAGAAGAACCAGGCCAAAATGCCACCACGGACCAAACTTCAATGAGAAACCCAAGCAACAGCAATAACAAAAACAACAGCACAGCTGGCACTGCATTGCCATTCAGATTTAGACTGGAATTAGGAACTCCAGGAATTCACCTTTTTCTCTCCCAAAACCAAATTTTTATTGATTTCAGCAACCCAACCTAGTGCAAGGTGCCCCTGCCCGTGGCAGGGGGTTGGAACTGGATGAGCATTAAGGTCCCTTCCAACCCAAACAAGTCTAATGATTCTACACAACAGCAGGATTTTGGGACTGAGGAAGGAGTGAGTGGGAAAAGATGGAAACAGGGAGGCCAGCTCCTTCCTGCAGAAGAGTAACATGGAGCATCCCTTGGTGTGGGGTGCAGTCAGGAGCAGGAAAGGCTCCATCCACAGCCCAAAGGCCGGGCTCCCCTGGAGCACATCTGGCCCTTGCAGAAGTCTTCATCCATGACCAGTCTGGTTGATAACCTCACCATATTTTGTGTATTTACCCATTCAGAACCAACCCCATCTCACCCAATTCCCCCCACCAAAAGAATACCTCATTACGCAGAGCAACAAACTGGATGGTTTGCTGGACCTCGGCACGGAGATGCAGGATGCTGGGGTCCTGCTGGAGCACCCCAACACTGCCAGGAGTACGAGCCCGACCTCAACGTCTGTCACCCTTTTGGAAGGCGATTATGATTTGGCCACCAAGAAAACTTGCTTTGAGCTCCAACTTGGCAAGTGAGGGATGAGGCTGCGACTGATTCTGTGCTTTTTTAAAACTTCAGGGGGGTGGAAATCTGTCGTGTCTTGATTAGTGAGGAACAGAAGAAAACTACAGTCGGAAAACAACACTGTGACTGGAATTCAGCTTGGAAGGGAAGAAACCCCTCAAGCAAAGAAGACCTGATCACACTCATGTATGCTATACCCTAATGCCCAGGGATGGCAAATAGAGGTGATGCAGACTGCAGCATCACATGGGTGGTAGCTCAGTAACTTCCAACACTGGCAGCGGGACCTAAAGGGTGAAATACATGTTGTTGTCAGCCTCACAGGAGGAACTCCTCACTGATACCATCTCGTTCCTCTAAAAATATCATTAGCGAAGTAGCCAACATCCCAGACACGCAGTGATGAATGTAAATGAATGGACTCCAACAGGAGTGACATTGCTGGGATGAGACCTCCTAAATCACCTCCTCTGGACCTACCTGGGTGTCCCCTGCTGGAAGGTTCACCTGGACTGCAACCCACCAAGGACCAAACCTCATCTAAGCCCTGCTCCAAATAAAGCATCAAAGCCCTTTCAAGCCTAACTTAACTACCCAGCAAACCACAGTCCATAATAGTCCAAATGCTCCAACAGTCCATAATCACACATTCACCTAGTGGTTGCTGGGGACAATCAAGACAAGAATTCACTTTTTAAATGCAATGTTGTAATTATACAGCTACAAAGAGCTTTCAAATTACCTTATTCACCCTCATACACCTATGTGAGGAATTGTTTCCTTTCCTACTGTGTTATTCCTGGCCCGCAGCACCTTAAGAAAAGGCAGGGTGCACTTCAAAAACCTTCTTGCAACGGAAGAAAGGAGATGCCCTAATGACATCTCAGGCCATCCCTGCTGGCGTGGGGTGTGATGTGACACAAGACCCCAGAGCCCTCCATGGGATTTGTATCTGGTTTGCATCCCAGCTCCGGCATTGCTCAGCCTCAAAGCCAGAGTGTGTGTTGTGGACACTGCTCTGCGATGCACAGGCATATCCCTACATACAGAGACTCTCAGATGCAAAGCCAGGATGCTCCTTTCCTGGGAAGAGCCACTACTGTTTGGAGACGTGATTAGTGCTGTGGGACCTCTCTGGAGGATGTGGCAGCTCTACCGCATGGGGCTTGCCTGGAGAGACTGAAGCAACACTGGCATTTTGAGAGGGCTGTGAGCCTTCTCCTAGCGAGAAATCAGGGGCTGGCACCTTCCCACCACGGCTCACCAGCAGGCACGAGGCAGCCCTGGCACCGCTGGGCCATCAAGTCTCCTCATCACCTATGGCTTTATTTTGCTGCTTTTTGCACATTAGCATCCCTATTTGATGTGCCTGGCTCTGTAAAGCACATACATTCAAATCATGGCCTTGCAGAGATGTGGTGGTCCCTGACAGTCCGTCCTTGGCCCTGCTCAACTGCCAGGTCCCTTCTCCATCCCACAGCACCCCTTCTCCCACCAGTGCCTTGGGCAGGGTGCCAGTGAAACCAAAACCCTCCAGCTCTCAGGCAAGCGATGGGCTTGGGAACACACACAGAGGGACTCTCCTTAAAAGCCTTATTCCACCTTTGCCTTCCCCAGATGGATCCTCTCCACTCTCCTCTTTCCCAGCCTTCCCCTTTGGCCTGCTTTCCTCTCCCTTTCAAATTAATGGTATTTAGCCAGCAGCAAACCATCCTGACAAAGTGGGTCAGGGGACCCATAGGTCCCCCCAAATGACACCTCTATTTGCAAATCATCTGCCATGAAGGCAAAGGTTTATTCTGTCCCTGAGCAAGTTCAATGTCACCATGGAGTTGCAAGCACAGCAAGTGCTGAACCAGATCCTACAAGGTTTCGTTTCATAACTTGCACAAGCAAGTATTAGTCGAATCAATAATATATATTTTTCCCCATCCCTGCTTTGCAAATGGGACCAAAAGGTATCATAAAGTTGTCCAGTCTCCTCTGGATTATTCTGTCTCCTCTCCATCGCTGAGATATCCTTGAAGTTGAAAATGATATAATACTCTGAATATCTGGAGTTTGGAGGTTGTTAAGACTTGCAAGAATTGCTACAGCTTTATTGCATTCCCGGGGCACAGAGAGTATTTACCATACATACATCAAGTCAAGCAATGCAAAAAGGGCACATGAAAACTTGGCGCTTTGAGCTCAGGAGTTTAAATTCCCAGAAAGGCAGAGAAAAAGTGGATTTTCTTATTTATAGATTTGCAGATGAAATCCAACAAAACCAGCACTCCCCCCCACCCTCAAAAAAAAACAACCCTCCTTTATGTCAGTAAGGCTGATTCAATTTCCAGGCTTGCAAGGTCTCCTCTCGCCCGAGTATTACCCGACCCCAATAACACGCACTGTTCCAAGGTTAAGATCTGCTTCCTTACAATAATGCAGAAAGCTGTTGTTTCAGTTGCCGCTGCAGAATTCAGCTTTGAAGGACAGGTTAGTACCACACTACATTTAACTGGATTCAGTTCATCTGATTATACAGTGCCTTGCTTTCTGGAATATGTAATCATCTCTTTCTGATGACATTTTAAATATCCAACTAGACAAATAATTGCGGCAATAATTGATAGCTGAGTCAAGCTGGAAGATTATTGATTGGCACAGGACCCGCTGAAACAAATGTTCATCTTTCAAACATTACAGTGAGGATGCTTAAATCTAACTTTCGCTGATAAATGATAAAAATCTGATTTACTGATAAAACCCCAGGAATAGAATATGCACTTCAGGATTTGATTACCTTGTGGAATTTTTCCGGAGAAAAAATTAGGCGGTGGGATTTATATTCTATTTCACGTGAATAATTGCCCAAGATATGGGTAAGCCATTGAACATAAACACACACGGAGAAGTCTGAAAGAGTTGCTGATTAACTCCCTACCTTCCTGAACGGAATTCATCAGTTCCTAAGCACTGCTTAGGTGGGAGTTTATCCTGCTGCCTTCCCAAGGATGCCTTGCGTGGGTCTCATTACGGGAAAGATTCCCCCCGTGGTTTTCCCAGCAGCTCGAAGCCCTTGGTTTAAATGTGCATATTCTTACTCCGCTGTGAATGCAGCCAAAATGAGGGTTTGATCTCATTTACCCTGGTGTAAATGAGCCCGAATCTGCGGCACTGCATAAAATCAACAGGGGAGGAGGTCAAGATCAGGTGCATTTGCAAACTGCGTTCTCTATCTTAAAGGGAGGGGGTTGAAAGCTGAAACGAAACCACTTTTCAGCTCTTATTACGCTGTTTAAGCATGGGTTTCCTTCTAATTATGGAATTCCGGGCCCCGCAGCACTGCCTATCCACATCAGGGGCAGAGAAAAGGGGCATTTCTGAAACTTGCTGATTAGAAAGCAGAGCGAGCGGCTGCGGTAAGAGGACCGCGTGCAGGGGGAAGGCAAGCGATGATCTGCCTAGTTAGGGCAGAGGAGCCATCGCAAGGCAGAAGCCTGAAATTAAGGAAGAGCGCCAGAATATTTGAGCAGGGAACAAAGAGCATAAATCCCAGTGTAAGAGATGAAAAATGCACTGAAACGTTTTGAAACGGAGCCATTAGGAGCTGATTGAGTCTCAGAGCTCCTGTTAAAAAATCAGCCGCTTGTTAGATGCGGTGATCAGCTGAGCCCTGGCACTTGAGGCGTACGAGGGGGCTTGTCGAGCGGCTTCGCTCCGGCTTGGAGATCCTCAGTTAATTAGGAAGCCCTCAGATTCCCTGCAAATGCAAGTCGCCATCGACAGCTCCTGCTTTTGATGCTTTCCGGGTGACAGTAGCCAGACCGACCTTCCCGAGGCTGCCCGGACCGTGCCGGGGAATTCATCACTGCCACCAGTGCCGGCGGGAAGTTACGAGTGGCTCCTAGATGCTGTTTCCTCCTCCGAAACGAACCCTGATGAAATCTGCATTTGCTCAACGCTATAAATAGCTCCAACTTCGAGTTATTATTATTTTTTCCCCCTGCCGAGTGGATGTCGCAGCCAGACCAGGACTTTGGGGTGGGAATTCATCGGAGGCGGCGCCAGCAAAGGCTGCGAGAAGAGGAATGCTTCACAGAGGACAATCTGCTCGCATTGAACCCACATCCACAACACCAGGAGAGAAACCTCCCCTTGAGATGTTCATTTCCTCAATACCTACAGCAGGTAGTGGTGCCTGCAGGGGATGGAGCCCCTGTTTGGGTGACATCACTCCCCAAGCACTCATTACACCCATCCCATGGGGATGCCTTTCCCGAATTCACTGATGCTCTCCAAGTAGAAAACACTGATAATACATAACACAAGGCAAATATCAACATAAAGCAACCACTGAACAAAACGAGGCTTGTTTGGAAATGAGTGGAAGTTACAGCGACAACCCAAAGGCAAGTTGACAGACCCGCAGTCAAACAGGGAGTCAGCAGCAGACACCAGAAAATTAACTCTCAGGAACAGTCTAGCATTGGCAGGGAAATGAATGAGATGATCTAAGAGATATTTTCCACCTCTAATAGGATTTGATGATGATTTTGCATAGGCTTTTGTGCTTGCCTGGCTTTTGATAAAGGCATGGTGTCTCTTTTCAACCCACATGCAAGGGAGAGATTAATAAGTTGCAAACTCGGCCCACCTCGGCTATAAATGGTTCCTGTGCCTATAGGGGAAATAAAAAGCCAAGCTATGACTGAAAAAAAACCACAGTGAACTGAGTGCAGTTAATGCTTTTACACCCAAATCCTCAGTTATTAAAGGATTTAGAAAGCAGAGAAAAATTTTCCTCCAGCATCCAAAAAAAGCATCAATTTAGTAGCCAGATGGGGCAGCGATGCACAAACCGTGGCCAGTTTAGGAGCACTGGGTTGAGACCTGATACAAGGGGGAATGGGATGGCTCCAGCACATCTTGCTGGTCACTTCTGCCCTATGCAGGAGAAGGGGATAGAACCATTGGCAGCTGAGGACAGCACCCATTTGGGAAGACCTGGCCTGGAGACTTTTACCCGCTTATGACCTTGGCTCAGCAGAGGATAAAACCAGAGGAATGGCCTCGGAGGATGGATTAAGATAGCACTGGTGGTAAAGAATGAAATGGAAACAGTTTTAAGCCTACAAAACTGATTGTAGAGAATCCCATCTTTTAGCAAGATAAGCATTTCCTTACAGGAAAATGCAATTAAATGTTGTAACTGCCAGCGCTGAGATACCAGTAACAGATAGCGATAAAAAAACCCTAACCTCACCTGATTAGGTGAATAATCCGTGTGTCTATATGGTCATATCACAACACCCTTTCTGGGGACAAATGCCCCCTTACTCCATGGGCTGTTTCACTGTTATTTTTCAGCAGGAAGATTTAGGGATCCAGGCCCTTTAGCACCACTGGGACTAAAAACTCTGAGCCTTGCTGATGTCTGACCCTTGTGTTGGGACAAATGAAGGTGGTTGCCACTGTCCTGCTCTTCATCCATGAGTTTTCCTTTTCTGACTCTTCACCTCTTTGACAACACATTGGATAAGGGAGCTGGGACCTCCATCATCCATCTGCCTACACTAGCAAGGTCACCACACATGCTGCTGGACATCCTGATGCAGAGAAGGACATGGGGTACACTGTGACCTACCAGCAGCATCTCTGCATCCACACAGGACAACTCACTGAGGAGCCACATGCCAGTCCCTTGCTGCTGCTACTTGCACTGCAGCCAGGTCTGGTGGCCACCACGGGGGACCAGAGCCCCTTAAGAGCACAACACTGCACCCAGAGATAATGAACCAACAGTTCCTGCCCTTGGAGCTGGCAATTATCATCAGCGCTATTATAACCTGATGAGAGGGGCTGCCAGTTTAAACAGGCGACTGCTCCGACGCCAGCGCTTCCCACTCATCGGGCTTAAGAGTGTTAAATATTTCAGCAGGTAAACAGCAGAAGTCACAATCCCATTTGCTGCCACGTCTTGTAGTGCTTTTGGAAACCACGTTTGTGGCTGGAGGAAAAGAAACTGGCCTCACGTCATTTTTTTTAGCAAAAAATACAGTAAGAGAGCAATAATGTTAAGAACAATTAACACCCAAATGTTGCGCTTAATTGCATTTTAAGGTGTGCTTTGCAAATGGATGTTAATGCCATGAAGGCTGTATGGGCAGCGGATGCATTGCCTGTGGTCCCATAGGGGCGTTTTCCAGCTGCTTACCTCCGGGTCCTCAGTTTCTCAGGGATGGGAGCACTTTCCAACCAGCACCAGTGAGCACACAGCTCACACCTGCCTCCTCCAGCATCTCCTATACCCCACATCTGCACCCAACCACTGGTGCTCCCCCGGAAAGGGTGCTGGATGCCACAGTGATGGGCAGCAGCTCCATAAAGGATGTGAAAGTCCTTGAGTCATCACTACCTGAACACGCTATCAGAAAACACCCCATACATGGCAGGCTGGGAGGTGGCTGTGTATATGGCAGGTCTGAAATTGCCATCAGCTTCACCTCGATCCTCTCCCAATGTCCTTGGCCACCCAGTTAAGATCTGACAGCATTTGAAGATGACAGTGCTTGAGGTAATGGGACAATGCCGTAACAGGATTACAGGAAATGTGAAAGAAAGGACATCCGTACGTAATGTCATTTAGGTAATGTCATCTACGAACAGGTTTTGCTGCCATTTTTGCTGACAAAGAAGTCAGTCTCACTTTATACAATTCCTATTAAACTCTTTTATTGCCCTAAATAATTTACTTCTTCCTGAAAGAAAAGCCTTTTAGACGCATCGTCACAAATACTGGGCCCATCTTTCTCATTGGTCCGAGGTGGGGTATCCTGGGGAAGGGAAAGCAACAAAAACCAGCACAAGGCAGCAGGACCGAAGGGCTCCCCACCACCCTCCCAACCATGCTGCAGCACCCAGACTTCGTTAAGATCCTCCCAATTAATTTCCACCGGGCTATTTCCTCCCCGCGCCCTTTTCTCCATCAGTATTCCCTTTCAGTCCCACCGCAGCTGCCCCCGAAACAGCTTCCTCATTGTCCCCCCAACCAGAAGTGGTGTATGTGTGCCAAGCAACTGACCGCAAACAAAAGCTTGTTTGACCAACCCTTGTTCCGAAACAAAACCCCGGCTGGAGAAGGAAATCCCGCAAAGGAGGGGGGATGGATGCTGGGACAATTTGGAAGGCGAGCCCAGGCACGCTCGCCCCCGGGGACTCACATTCTTCATCAGACAATGGTGTCTGGCCTCCTCATTCACTGCCCAGCCTCCCACCCTCCCCAGAAGATCCCACCCCCCTAAAAGCTATGGTTATTATATAGTCTGATAAGCAGGAGGGATGCTGTTAAATCGAGCCCGCAATCATTTCGCACACTGCCCGCAGCAGCTCATGGGTAGAGGGTGGACAATAGAAGAAGCCTCTAAAGGACTTGGGGAACTGTTTGTGGAGCTAAACTTATTACTAGGAAATACAGCACAAGAAAGATAAGGAACTACTGAAGAGGGTCCAGGAGAGGCCACAAGGATGATCAGAGGTCTGAAGCATCTCTCTTTGAGGAGAGATTACAGGGGCTGGGCCTTCGTCTAGAGCAGACTGAGAGGGGATCTCATTGATACAGATCGGTATCTCAAAGATGGATGGCAGGAGGATGGGGCCAGGCTCTTCTCAGTGGTGCCCAGAGACAGGACAAGGAGCAATGGCCACAAACTAAAACACAAGAAGTTCCACCTCAACCATGAGGGTGGCAGAGCACTGAACAGCCTGCCCAGGGGGGGGGTGTGGAGAAATTCCAAACCCACCAAGGAACATTCCTGTGTAACCTGCACTAGGTGGCCCTGCCTTGGCAGGAGGTTCAACTAGATGATCTCCAGAGGTCCCTTCCAACCCTAATTGTTCTGTGCAATACTGGGATAAGTCAATTCCTTCTATGTTGGATGGTGAAAATTCATGCCCATTGGGGTGGCTGTAACTAGAGAAAAGGCAGCAACAGGTCCCACTGGCTACCTTTCCTTGGGGAATATTAACTCCTTCGGAGCAAAATGCCCCTTCCAAACTCCCCAGCCTTGCCTTAGGTGACTCCTTCCCCTGAGCCTAGCAATAAGCTGTCAGGGAAAAGCCAAGCCCTTGCCCCCTACACATCTGCCTGCCATTGGCATGTGAAGCTACCGATTAGAGGAACCACCCTCGCTGAGCAGGCAGCCCCCTCCCTCGATAAGTACGGTTGGAAACCACAGGAGTTGCACAGGCCATGACCATCTTATCCGTTAATGAACAGACGTGCGTGTCCGCGCCACGTTGAGCAACGTTGACATCTGCCTGTTTAGGCAATGCACTGGGCAGCAGCAGCTGGGGTTGTGGCCGGCGGGGTTTGCTGGAGGGTCTTTCATAGGGGTAGGATACCACTGCCTGCCTGTCTGTCTGCTCAAGCACATGTTATTGCTGGGAGATGCTTGTAATGCAATACAGGTACTTCAGAACTCCTTACCAAGTCATAATGCCTGGCCATTGAATGGCATGTCCCAGATCAATCATCACTGAGCTGTCCACAAGAGCACACCCCACCAGGTAGAGACATAGCAACCAGCCAAAGCAGCTCTAATCCTTCCCCCTGCACCCACTCTCTAATCACCATCTAAGAAAAGCTTTTGCTGTGATTAAAGGCAGTTTTCTAAAGCACGTTGACCATTTCAGTGCTGAGACCATGCATGGTGTTTAACAACTGCTGTATGTTTGCAAGTGTACGTATACACCTTTTATTTCTACCCACAGAAGTGCTTGGGCAGGTGCTGTAATAAGGTATAGGACAGGAGTACACAGGGACAAACGACAACACTGGGATGTGGATTTTGCACTGTTCATGGACTGCCACAGCCCCAGCCCCAGTGATGGGGCTAAATGCCAGTCCATTGCTTTTGGAGCAAGGGACTGTCTACAAGACACTGTCGACCTGCCTGTTTTGCTGCTGTCTGAGCTCTACAGAGATCCCACCACCACTGAGACTGAGCCCTGGAGGACACTGAAATGGGAGCCGAGGGGCAGAACCTGTCCCCTTGCAGCACCTCCCTGCTCACTTCAGTAGGACACATGAGTGATGAGGATCACACCAGTGCAGGCTGTAACCAGCTGCAGGGCTACACAGGCAGTGATGTGCATGTGCCTTCTGCTGTACATCCATGTTTTAAATCAGTTTTAAGCAGTTGTGCACCTACTTTCCCATCTTCTCTAAAGCTGAGCTTATAAAAACCCTCCAAACCAGTGTGACCCTACAGCCACCACTTCTGGCACTCAAGATGAGGATGTCCCATACCACTACACCCATCCAGAGAGGGACAGAACTACTGCTACTAGAGCAAATAGCAAAGGGGACAGAGGACCACTTCAAAACCTGCCCACTCCAGCTCTGCTGCCTGTGAGACACCAAACAAAATGCTTCTGGTCCATGGAGATACACTATACATTGAGCAATACACTGCACAGACTGTTTCTTCCTGGTTTTGTTGCATTAATAATGGCACCTTACACTTGCCCACAGCACTTACTGTTTCCTTCTGCCTCCTCTGAAGCTGGGATGCTGCAGTTGCAGAGCACATCCCTGCTGGAAGCTAAAAGAGAGGCTGCCAGGGAAACACATGCAGCCTTCCTGAGCCAAGCAGGCATTCTTAAGCACAACCCCACTGCTTTCAGAAAACAAGCCTCAATCATTCTTGCCCTGGAAAAGCCTCTCTGAGCACAGAGCTGCCCCACAGCAGCAGCAATAACTCTGCTCAGAGCGAGGGGAGCAACCCCATCCCATCACTGTATCCAGGCACAGCAGCAATCTGCATCTCACGGCCAAAAGAGATGATTTGACATAAGGTGTGCAGGTGAAAATTCAGGAATAGAGCTATTCCTGTTAGAACACAGTCAGAAAAACAGGGTTAATGCCTTTGTTATCTGGCTCACCACATTGCTGCGCCATGCGTGGTCCAGCCAGTGATACTGGCCAGTCAGGCGAGCAGGGATGCTACAGGAGCAGGGCCAACACAGCAGTCCCACCAATTACACCAGCCACCATGGAAAACCTGGCTTTATTGCTTTACCAGGAGCATCAGGAGGCAACTTCTCCCTCCCTGACTCACTCAATTCTTTTCAGTACTGCATACAGTTCTGGTGTCCCCAACACAGGAAGGACATGGAACTGCTGGAGCAAGTCCAGAGGAAGCCATGAAGACAGGCTGAGGCACTCATGACTCATTTATAAATCACACACCATGGTTTGGTTTGTTTGATTGGGGTTTTTTCACTTTAAATACCGTCAGGCAGAAATTCCACAGCAATTTGCTTTGTTTCTTTGATCGTGGGATTCCTTCTCTTTCCCTGGGGGAAAACATGCCCTAAAAACAAACAAGTGCTGCACTGGAAGTAAAGAGCCCACTCCTTTGAAACCTCTGGAGATACACTCACAGATGTTGGAAGACACACACTCAACCTTAAAAACCAGCAGCATTCTGAGCTGTGATGCTGAAGGACACCAGCAGCCCTGGATTCATAGAAACAATAGTGGTTTGGGTTGCAAAGGACCTTAAGATCATCCAGTTCCAACCCCCCTGCCATGGGCAGGGACACCTCACACTAAACCATGTCACTCAAGGCTCTGTCCAACCTGGCCTTGAACACTGCCAGGGATGGAGCATTCACAACCTCCCTGGGCAACCCATTCCAGTGCCTCACCACCCTTACAGTAAAGAACTTCTTCCTTATATCCAATCTAAACTTCCCCTGTTTAAGTTTTAACCTGTTACCCCTTGTCCTGTCACTACAGTCCCTAATGAAGAGTCCCTGCCCAGCATCCTTATAGACCCCTTTATTATCATCTGGAATAATCCCCTTGGCCTCATGGCAGCAAGTGGTGTGAGCCTTGCCTGTACAGATCTGACCTGAAGTGGGACTGAAGTCCCATTTTCAAGGATCCCATAATCCCATGGCTCCAAGAAAGCTTTAAGAACCACAAATGCAATGAGAATCACCATCATCATTCTATGATCAAAACACGCAGAGGGGCAATGCCAGGCTACCTACCTACAGGGGTATTTGGATTAACTGTGCAGAAAAGGCACAAGATGACTTTTCTTCTATGCCTAGTCCAAATCCATTTACATCTGCTCTGCACCCACCTGCACATGAGCCACCACAGCCTCCTAATCTCTTCTTCTAGGTGATGAGCGTCATTTTCCTATATGGGGCTGAGCACGATGCTCAGTCATAGAATCATAGAACGATTTGTGTAGGAAGGGACTCTAAAGCTCCTCCAGTTCCAACCCCCTGCCATGGGCAGGGACACATTCCACTAGAGCAGCTTGCTCCAAGCCCCTGTGTCCAGCCTGGCCTTGAACACTGCCGGGGACGGAGCATTCACAACCTCCCTGGGCAACCCATTCCAGTGCCTCACCACCCTTACAGTAAAGAACTTCTTCCTTATATCCAATCTAAACTTCCCCTGTTTAAGTTTTAACCCGTTACCCCTTGTCCTGTCACTACAGTCCCTAATGAAGAGTCCCTCTCCAGCATCCCTATAGGCCCCCTTCAGATACTGGAAGGCTGCTCTGAGGTCTCCACGCAGCCTTCTCTTCTCCAGGCTGAACAGCCCCAACTTCCTCAGCCTGTCTTCATACAGGAGCTGCTCCAGTCCCTGATCATCCTCGTGGCCTCCTCTGGACTTGTTCCAACAGTTCCATGTCCTTTTTATGTTGAGGACACCAGAACTGCACACAATACTCCAGGTGAGGTCTCACAAGAGCAGAGTAGAGGGGCAGGATCACCTCCTTCGACCTGCTGGTCACGCTCCTTTTGGTGCAGCCCAGGATACAGTTGGCTTTCTGGGCTGCACGTATCAATAGGAACCCTTCCACAATCAACTGCAGACTTGGGGTCAGACCCAGCATACCTGGATAAGGTGGGAATCTGCAGCCTGGCATCAAAACATGGCTCTCAAACACAGCAGGTTCCCTCTCCACCACCCTTTGCAGGTAGCCCTGAGCTTGTTCAGCCCACAGTCTCCCTCCAAGCCAGCCCTGTGCCACATGATTGCATGAATTCAATGCTAAGCCTGAACTAATATAGCCAGGCTCTCTGCAGAGCTTATCAGCTCGGGCTGGGTGCTCAGCACCTACCCTGCTCCCGGCTGGGCGATGGCAGGGATCCAGCCAGCTCCAAACACAAGCAGGAGCTCGCTCACGTCCGCTGGCAAAACGCATGCGAGCCATAAGAAGTAGAGCTTGGGAAGGCTGGAAATGTGACAGCTTTTTGTGTTGGAATAATGCGATTCAAAAAGACTATGGGGACTGTGTAAATATTTGTACAGACACTCATCGCCGTGGCAGGCAGATACGGGGTCCCCCTGAATCAGCTGAGCTGCTTCAAGTCCTCGCCTCCATTTCCAGACGTCTGCTAACCAAAAACCCAACGTTAACCATCCACACAAACCCTCTGTTTATATACAGTCTCCATCCACTTGCTGGGCGGCAGAATGAAAGCGGGATCGGATTCCCAGCCCACTAACGGAACATGAGCAGGATGTACATTTTAGCAAGGAATTAATTAATTATTATCAATGTTTGTGCTTTGCCATTGTAATTAAATACTCTCATTCAGCTCTCAGCCTTCAGAAATTAGTATTGCATTTTATAGTCCAGTTTGGGGTTTTTTTCTTGAATAAGAAAATACTTTCACACTGAATGTTTCATTTTGTGCTGGCTCAGAAAAGGGAGGGGAAGGTCTCTTAATATTCATGCCCATTTTCCTTTCTAAACAATTACAACTACTTTTGTTCAGCAGCATGTACAGTTTTCACTGTGAAAAGTCCTCTGCTGTTTCTGCTCGAGTACAAGCTCCAACCTGATGAATAAAGCTGGTCCCATCACCCTTCCTCATGCAAGCGGGGGCCTCACTCTGCACTTAACACTGCTGCTATTTCCATCCTCATGAGCTAAACCACTAGGTACCCATGATAAGCATCTCTCGTCTAAATCAATAGGCAAACTCATTCAAGGAAGGACATACCCACAGCACAAGGACTGCAACCACCAACCCCAATGAAGGACTAGCTTCTAATCCCTTTACTCAAGGTCCACTGGTCCCAGCCAGCTGCTCATGGAAAAAAAGGCAGCAGAATCCATCCCTCAGTCTCCATGAAATAGGTAGAAGACACATGGGATTACTACTAACTTGGAAAGAAAGCACCCAAGACATAACATAATTCTACCACTAGATTTTATCACTTTTACTCACAATGAGCAAATACCTGGGGAATCACTGCGCACAGAGCTTCTCACCCACTCAGAAGGAAACCAGACCCAGCTCCACCACCTGGGTAATTACCCACCGGACCAAACGAGCTTCACCTGCCTCACCCTTCCCAGAAAATGAAAACCAGTGCAGCTCAGGTTCAGGGATTTCACTTTAATCCTTTCTTTACCCTCGGATGGACGCGCGCAATCGCTTCGCTTTGCCGTCCCCTGCCATCGCTGATTTAGCTAATGCTCCGCTCCAGCAGGAAACATCTTAACTCTGAAGATCTGATGATTGCCCCAGCAATCAGTTGTTCAAATAGTTGAAAATTAAGACTATTGCACACAAAGTAAATTAAGTAATTTTCTACCCTCCTAGGGTCTCCCAAGTCTATCAGATTTCCCACAACTGGTATGTCACGCTGCCTCATTACTGTAAAGAAAATACAGCTCCATGAGTCCTTTAAGTGGACTGCCCTCAGACTCCAGGGAAAAAAGAACCTTTGCAAACACAGATCCTGCTGCAGATGAAACAAAGAGCAGAAGGCGTTTGGCAGTGCGTGTTTATCTGTTTCCATGCTCAACTCTCATGCCTTAGGCTGCGTAACTCTTCAAGGGACTCTTCATCGGGGACTGTAGCGATAGGACAAGGGGTGATGGGTTCAAACTGAAACAAGGGAAGTTCACGTTAGATATAAGGAAGAAGTTCTTCACTGTGAGGGTGGTGAGGTGCTGGAACAGGGCGCCCAAAGAAGTGGTGACTGCTCCATCCCTGGCAGTGTTCAAGGCCAGGCAGGACAGCGCCTTGGGTGACATGGTCCAGTGTGAGATGTCCCTGCTCACGGCAGGGGGGTTGGAACTGGATGATTTAAAGGTCTTTTCCAACCCTAACTATTCTGTGATTCTATAACTCTCTGCAAACCCCAAAAAGGTGTATGTAGGCAGCCATTCTCCATGGCACCAACTTTATTGACAGTGATGGCTTTGTTGGCAAGGTTGCCAGCAGAATCAGTGGTGATGGAAGATGCCCTCCAATGTAAAAAGACTGCAGCTGATCCTAAAGCATGCACCACTTCAGCATCCTTAATACAGCAGTCCTACCTC
This sequence comes from Pezoporus occidentalis, assembly GCF_034315485.1. Classification (NCBI taxonomy): domain Eukaryota; kingdom Metazoa; phylum Chordata; class Aves; order Psittaciformes; family Psittacidae; genus Pezoporus; species Pezoporus occidentalis. The sequence continues at coordinate 3,988,445 of NW_026912779.1, forward strand.
TCAGTCCCCTTCCTAAAATACATAAGCAAGGCAGCTTTTAGGCCATGACTGATCACTTTTAAATAAACCTTTTGAACTCAGCCTGCAAACAATCCTACCACAACACTATGGGATGCTCTGTGAGCGTTAGCCATTAACACAAGCCTTCTGCACAGGGACAGTGCTTCCTGCCGCTCCCTGGATCCCTTCCACCCTGGCTGCGGCATCTCAGAGAGGTTTTGTTCCCAAGCCCAAACAAGCTGGAATCATTCCCAAGCATTTGGAAACCTTGAGCCCAGCAATAAGCACTCGGCATTATGGTAATCACCTGGTGGTGGCTGCTGCAGCTTCAGTTTGGCGTTGAGACTTTCATTGAAACCCTCTGGTTTGGGACTATTTTCTCTTTGCAGCAGAAGCTCTCCCTGGTTGGTCACAAGAGGTGAATTTTGTAAGACCAAAATGAAATCAGTCACTTATTTTCAGTCAGAAAGAGAGGGGATGGGAAAACCCCACTGACAAGAGCTTTTTAAGACAGTTTAGTCACAAGTTACCAAATGAGGGGACAAACGGCCGCCCCACCTTCGCATGCAAATCAAGCCCTCAAAGAACCTGCTCTTCACACTTTGGTGGGGAAAGCAAGAGGAAAATGAAAGCAAATGCTACTAACAGTTAAATATTTCTGTATGTGCTTCAAAGCATGTCCAATAATCACTTTGTGCTGTGTTTCTTCAGCAGAAGACGGCCCATGAGGCTGGGTCCCACCACCTAGGTCCATTAGGACATAAAGGGAACCCACCTTTAATCTAAGAGATTTTGAAGAAACTGGAGCTATTGGGTTCTTCCATCCTGGGGGTTTCTATAAAGTCTGACTTCCCAAAAATGCCAGCCATGACCACGACTCCTCACACACATCTCTTTACCTACCAATTCCTCTGGTTTGTGCAAACAGGGACCATGGCATCCCCTTCAAGGGACTGAGGAGTGGGGGTCCATTTCTTCTCCCAAGCAGCAGGGGACAGGACAAGAGGAAACAGCCTCAGGCTGCACCAGAGTAGGTTTAGACTGGATATTAGGAACAATTTCTTCCCCAAAGGGTGCTCAGGCATTGGAACAGACTGCCCAAGGAAATGGCTGAGTCACATCCCTACGGATATTTAAAAGACCTGCAGATGTGGCACTTAGGGAAATGGTTTAGTGGTAGCCTTGGCAGTGCTAGGTTAAGGGCTGGACTCCATGATCTTAAAGGTCTTTTCCAACCTAAACAAGTTCTATGATTCTGCTCCTCCAGGCTCTGTCTGTACTCACATCTCACCCCAATTCCAACCATTAGCAAAGCCACACTCATGAAAACCTCTCACAAAGGCATGGAAATATGCCTGGATCAGGAAGCTTCACCAAGTCTCCACAACCAGAAAAATCCCTTCCTTTCATCTATGTGTGTGCTTTGCATTAGCCCAGGTGCACCACTGGCTGTATCTACATCAGCATTTTCATCTCGAGAAGATGCCCCAAGTTGGCCCCACTTGTGTTTGGGTTCAGTGTGAACTTCTATCGGGTGCTTTGCAAGGGAAACCAAGCAGAAGGCTGCACCCGCAGCGTTCCAGACATGCTCCAAGCCCTGCTGCAGGCACAGGTCCTGCAGGCACTCATGGACGAGTCTGGTGGGGACATCTGGCTCAGGCCACCACAGCACAGCGAGGATGGGGTAGAGCTCCCAAGGACAGCGTCTGGGATCTAATCCCAGGTGTACAAAAGGCCCCAGGATGAAACCTGGGTTCAAGTAAAGCCTGAGTAGAAAAGCTACACGCTGGAGAAAGCAATGAGTAAGACTGGGTGAAAGAACACAGCTATTACACAGCCATCTGCTGAAGCCTTGGGTCAGAGAAGGGCAGGCTGCCCAGAGGGGCTGTGGATGCACCATCCCTGGAGTCATTCAAGGCCAGGGGATGGATGTGGTTCTGATCTAGTTGAAACATCCCTGCTCACTGATGGGGGATTGGACTAGATGGTCCCATCCAACCCAAACTATTCTATGATTTGTGAAGGTCTATGGTGACCTGGACCTGCACAGTTATTCCTGCTTGCCCCTAGGCCCCTGCCTCAGCCATGCCTTGTCTAGGGATGACTATTAGGGGAGATAACCAACTCAGCAAAGGTGTGATTTGGGGAAAAAACCCATACCTCAGTTACCAACCCAACCCAGATAAGCACCGGGGAGACGCACTGAGTCCTCACACACACAAGTACATGTACAAAACAGATGGAAACATCCCAGTGTTGAACCCAGTGCATTTTCCCTGCCTTGTCTGCAACACAAGAGCCTGAGAAATACCAGAGGCCTTCTCGCCACCAGCTTATTTCCAAACACTTCCCACCACCTAGGTGTTCAGGTCTTGCAGATCCCCCTTTTCCTCCTCCATCCCTCCCAGCATGCAGGAACCCAAAAGGAGATCGCCCACCGTGGCACAAGAATGTTGCACAAGCTGCGACTTCCTTCTGGCTACCCCTTATCTATCCTGAGCCCTGATAAAAATCAACCTATGACCTCCTGCTCCTTTTATTTATGCTATTTTGTTCCTTTGAAACCACACTCGCTCAGCCCTCCGGATCCCATGAGGGAGCTGCAAAGATCCCAGCCCCACTCCTGCTAGAAATGCCGGGATTTGAGTATTTTCCTTGGAAACGGGTGCGTGCGGAAGCTGCCGGTGTAAGCAAAACCCACCGGTGCCAGAGCAGTTTCTCCCGTCCTTTTCCTCCCCAAGCCTGCTATTCTTGGGCACCGTCAAACCGAGGAATTTTCCCTCTCCCTCTCCTGACAATGCGCTGTTTGAAAGTGTTTATGCTGAGGATTAAATCCCCATCCGGGCTGGAGAGCGCTGGTTCATTCACAGCTCTGCTCTTCCTCCGAGCTGGCTTCCGAAGGCTGTTCTGCAGCTCCCTGGCTGGGGAAGGCAGCCCACAGCCAGAACCCGCGGGTACAATCCGGTACGGCAGCCGGGAACTCACTCAAGGAACAACCAAAAGGGCTCGGTGTCAGCCAGGCAAACACTCTGTCCACGTTGGCTAATGCACGGCTCCCTGCCCTCCTGCAGCGCGCCGGCTCACCCCTTATCTCACCATCAGGACTCATATGGGTTGTTGTTCTGACCCCAGTGCACCCGATCAGGCCATGCAGCCGCCCAACCAGGTAACTCTCCACGAGCTCCTGCTATGGGAAGAGGCACACACAGAGGTTTGTGCCAATAGCAAGGATGGTGGCCAGACCTAAAGTGCCCGAGTCCTCTTCATCAGGGACTGTAGTGATAGGACAAGGGGTAATGGGTTAAAACCTAAAGGGGTAATGTATTAAAGCTTATTTAGGTTGGATATAAGGAAGAAGTTCTTTACTGTGAGGGTGCTGAGGCACTGGAACAGGCTGCCTAAGGAAGTGAATGCCCTACCCCTGGCAGTGTTCAAGGCCAGGCTGGAGAGGACTTGGAGCAACCTGCTCTAGTGGAAGGTGTCCCTGCCCATGGCAGGGGGTTGGAACTGGATGAGCTTTAAGGTCCCTTCCAACCCAAACCATTCTGTGATTCTATGACTCTATGCCTGCAAACACACACACATCAGTACTCATGAAGTACCCCATTTCTCCCTCAAAAACACTTGATGGAGTTTCATTTCCTCACCACGAGGCTCGAATAACATACTAAATGCCAAGATTTATACGCAGACACTTATAAATATATCCCATTATAGCCTCTGCAACACCACATTTCAACCTAAACATTCAATTAATGTAATTAAATTGCTACCTGGCGGTATTATCTAATTTCACTTCGGATCTGTGCTATTGAAAAGCATGTGTCTTTTAGCACTCCGACTGGCAAGACATGTGATAAACAGACCTATAAACATGTTGGCTCAACCGAGCTGTTTAAAAATAAATTAGCCAACTATAAAAATAAACAGTACCATACATATGTACTCAATTATGAACTAACTCTAATTTTTGTTCTGAAATACTGTCTTTGACCTTAGTCATAAACAAGCGCTATTAAAAAAACATAATATCTCAACAGACAGAAGGGCAGGGATTAAACGCTCATCGAGCACAGCAAAATGCAAAATAAGGGATGAAAAGAAAGAAGAAAGAAGAAAAGAACGAAGAAAAGAAAGAAGAAAAGAAAGGAAAAGAGGGGGGAAGCTCGCCCAGGATGAAAAGCAGGAGCCTACACCCATCGCAAGCGTTTGTGTTGGTTAAAGCTGCTTGGATTTGAGATGAAGAAGTTAAAACTGAAGTGCGTATGGTTAAAAACCTTGTAAGGTCTAGAGGAAGGAAAATAACATTACAGCTTGTGGCATGGCATTGGGAGGGAGGGCACTGTGGGTCCTTGGCTGCCCAGGTATGCAAACCCTGCTACTGCCTTGCAAGAATTCAGCCACGCAAAAACACATGGCACAAAGGTGGGAACCATCCTCATATCGACTACAACAGAGCAGAGGGGGGGAAACAGACAAATGGTGTTTTTAAGGCTATAGAGCAGCATCCAGGACATGTTTGTGGCATGTATCTATCACTCATGTAAAAAAAAAGAACAAGGCACCATGCTATGGCTGCCAGCACCATTGTATTTTCTTAGGGGATGATGGAAAGTTGATGCACAAAAACTTAAACAAGGGAGATTTTGGTTAGACATAAAAAGCTCTTCTCTGTGAGGGTGCTGAGGCACAGGGTGCCCAGAAAAGCTGTGGCTGCCCCATCCCTGGCAGTGCTCAAGGCCAGGTTGGACACAGGGGCTTGGAGCAAGCTGCTCAAGTGGAAGGTGTCCCTGCCTGCGGCAGGGCTTGGAGCTGGATGAGCTTTAAGGTCCCTTCCAACAGAAACCCTTCCATGATTCTACAAAAAGCCACATTTTGCACCCAGGGCAGAGATTTTCAAGGCTTTCAGGGTACACAGAGGGCACCAATGTCCCTCCCCACAGCAGGACCCATGCTTGCACACTCACCCAACAAGCAAAACCTCTCAAGAAACCCAAAATAAACACCAAAAGCAGTTGAACAACCACTAAGCACTTCATCATCATGGAGAGCCAACCCAAACCTCCAACTGCCGGGGGGCTGTCTCCCCAAAAAGACACTTGTATAAATACAAACGAGGAGGCAACTCGTGTTCATCGACACATGGGCTCATTAACAGGCAGAGAGAGAGAGGCAGGAGGAAAAAAGGCTTCGCCCCAGGCCAGCTCTTTGCCAGCAGTGAGACACGTAGACCCATCCGTGCAGTCAATAACCAGGCAGGGTCTGACATTTCCACAAACAAGAGCTGCCAGTTGCTGAGACACAAAGCATTCACAAGGTGTGTATTTTAAGGGATGCAAAAGGAACTGTCCATAGGAGCTGGTAATAGCAGGCATCTTTATTCCCAAGGACCTCCGCATCGGCAGAAGCTCTGTGCAATGGAGGAAGTTCCAACTGGATGACAGAAGAGGATGGACACAGGGCCAGGCAAGGCTGTGCTGGGTCTTGGGGTTAGTCAGGAAGACCACGCAGCTTAAACGGTGCAGGAGTCACTTCCAGCCATCAGAGCTGGGATGTGCCACTGCTTGCTGGGGAGCAACAGACTCTCCTCCACAGTCCACAACACGGTCAACAAATCCAAAAGGATTTGCCTTAATTTCTGGTGCACATCATAGAATCATGGAATTGTTGGGTTGGAAGCAAGCTTAAAGCTCATCCAGTTCCAACCCCCTGCCATGGGCAGGGACACCTTCCACTTGCTCCAAGCCCCTGTGTCCAACCTGGCCTTGAACACTGCCAGGGATGGGGCAGCCACAGCTCCTCTGTGCCAGCTCCTCAGCACCCTCATGGTGAAGAATTTACTGTTTCCTCCCCCAGCACTTTCTTATTTGCATTCATTTCCTTTTAATTTTAATTTAAATGCCTCCCATTCCCTTAAGCAACTGCTGGATGCTGCCACTCGGGAATGATCATCAATACTCGTCAAACAGCAACCAGCAGAGCATCACTGCAACCAGGAGGTGCCCTCAGCATTGTGACTTGCCCATGATCTGGCAATGGGAACACCTCACACAACTGGACTGACCAGCACCTCCCTGGATGTTATAGTCACATTCAGCTCCACAACACAACTATCACCTCACACGTCTTTCCAAGACGAGTACCTCACATCCATTGCAACAGCAAAATAACAGTAATAAATAACAGGTCCTGTCCAGACTATCTGCTCCTTCCCTCTTTCTCTGGCAAAAAGGCTTGTATACTTGACACCCAACCATGTCCCAGGGCCACCTCCCCAGCCCAGACCAAGAAGATATCTTCCCTAACAAGAGTGACAATGAAAAACTGCTATTAAAGCAATGTGCCGGTTTGGAAGTGAATGCCATTTTCTGCCCATCCTCCCTGCTCAATAAAACACTTAAAGACACTATTCATGCATACATAAAATGCTAATGGCTACCTGTTAACATGTTTCATCATGCTAACATTTTTCCTCTGATTCTGACAGTCCCCTTTTTGTTATTTTAAACTAAGGGAGCACTAATCTGGGTTGGAACTGAAAGCTGCAAGAATTACAATCAACATCAACTGCACAATTAACGACACCATTTCCTTCCGCTCCACACCGTTTCAGGGGCACAGTCCTCTCCCAGCCGAGCTCTTTTCCAGGCTGTAAGAGGCTGGAATTTCAGGAGCACAGAAGTAGCCTGGGAAGATGCAAGATGTTCCTGAATAGTACCATGGATTCTTGCCTGAGCCCCCTGTGTTTGAGGAGGGGGGGAAAGAGCAATGTGAATGTTGAAATCCAGCATACTGGAAAAGTCATTTTTAATGGCTTAAGGAGAAAACTTCAGTAGCCATTCCCATCTGACTGCAGGGATGAGTCTTCAGGGCTAGAACATCTGCTGGTGAAACTGGCCAGGCAGGTCCCATCTGATTTACACCCCAAGGGGTGCCCAAGGTGTGACTGCATCATTCACTGGCTCTTCTGGATGTGGAAGGAACAAAACCCCTTGGGTATCACTCAGCAGTCCCTGGCTCCAGCTGGATGTCTGCACAGGTACCCGGTGCCTAAGGCCTTCCACACACAAAAACACACTGAGCAGGTCTCTGTGCTGCCCTACATGACCATACTAATACATGAGAATACTCCTACTGTCATCCACAGAGTTACACCAGGTGAAAACGTGGATGTGTGGGAGAAAAGCCTCGTCCTCTCTGACCAACAGCACAGGTCAGAGCCATGGTATGATTTTCCATGGACCAGGAGAAGAAGAGAAGCTCTTTGGTCTCCAGGGCTATTGCAGCTCTGCAGATACCCAGCAGCTTTGAGTATGCACACAGGGACATTTCCTTTCCCCAGCTTTGTGACTGTTTATTATAGCAAATTAAGAGTGCTAACAAGCCTTACTGGAGCCCGCTGCACTGAGGTTAAGAAACACCACTTATCTGATGCAATTACTGACACAAAGCAACCTCCCAAATCCCAGTCCAGGCCAAATTCATGCGAGTAACCAGAAGAGATGGGCGCAACCTCAAGGGAGAGTCAGGGATGCTCCGCTCCAACCTGCAATGCTGGAGAGGAAAGACAATGGAACACAGGCAATTCCCTGCCTGCTTTGTTCCTTCTCCTCCTTCCAATGGCTCCCACTTTGGCCAGGCCAGAAAGAGGACACTTGCTCAGGTGAACCTCTAGTCTGACCCAGCATGGGTGGTTTTGTATTTTTAATGAGTAAGACTGTTGTACAGTACAAACAGGTGAGGAAAACCTTCATTTGAAACATAAACACGGGCAGGCTTCACCACCTATGCCTTGTAATTTGATTGCCACTGCTGCAATAGCAGCCTCGCAACAGGTTGAGGTTGTCTCATCTGCAGACCCCAGATGTCCAAGCAGTGCTGCATGCCCTGGTGTCAAAGTGGCAAAGTAGGTGACAAAGCCTCTTCCAGCACACATGGACACTTAGGGGGAGGCAGGCTGATACCTGATGGGGTTTTCCTCCCATGGGGCCACTCTTGCAGAGCACACTACCGTCCTCCACCTTCTGTAAAGCTCCAGCATCACTGCACTTGTCTGCAAATGGGTTTTACCCTCTCTGCTTGTGGCTGTGGGCTCCTCCAGCTCCAACGAGGCTGCTCCAATCCACCTGAACATGGGCATGACTGGGAAAACAAACCCCATGTTTCTAAGGTTGCTCCACGTTGACCTGAGCTTGGCTACTGCTATGACCAACCCCAATGACCACCTTAATGATGTTACCTGCACTGCCAGGATCCTGGCCACGACAGGATCACGCAAGTCCCCACAGGAATCATTAGCCAGAGGGTGTTTATTCCCAGTGAATCCCCACATGGAGCCTGAGCCCTGCTGTGCCCACCAGGCAAGAAGGATGCGAGGGCACCATGCCCACGTGTAGAGGTTCCCACCGCAAACCAGGTCGGGAGGCACGAAAGGCGGGAGAGCAGATAGCATTTGAGGGAGTATGAGATAAGAGGAGGTGGAGTTTCCCGATAAAGAGGATTTCCCTGCTCAAATATCAAAGGATTCACACTAAGAAAAGGGGGGAGAAGGGGAATTACATCAGTCTGAGGCACACTTTCTCTTTTAAACTCTGACCTTCTATTGTCTGTCTTCTTGACTAGGATTTAAAGGCCCTTTGTTGGGCTGTGTTACATGGTGTGATCTAGAAAGCTGTCGCAGACGAGGCACTGTGGGCTCCCCCCTTGCCTACACCGGACTTTCAGGAGGCATTGAGCCAGCTCAGATAAGTCAGCACTTTCTATCAACACCCTTTCCAAGCCAAGCCAAGCAACACCCTCCCAGCACCGCCTCTTCCGGCACGGCCAACACGGACCAGTGGAGCTGAGCTTCATCCCAGTGGAGGCTGGGGGTGCTCCATCACGCTGGCCTGCTCTCACCTCCTTTTGCATCCTCTCCAGGCTCTCCTGACAGCATCCTTCCCATCCCAAACACAAATGAATGGGTGAAGAGCAGGTGACGGAAGCGTAGCAGATGCCTAAAACAGTTCAGAGTGATCTACGAGCATCTTTTGGTTATAATGCTCCATTAATGTGACACTTATATGGGGTAATATAATACCGCTCGCTTACAAGCACCAGCACCAGCCAGTTAGGTTTCCCTGGATGATGTGGATAACTGGGAGGGTTTCAGCATAGCCAAGGATCCTACAGGCAGCACCAAGGGGACGGGGAGGTGCCAGTGCTCCAAGGGGATGTGCTAGGCACCACGATTGCTATCCCAAGGGGAGTGGGGGGCAAGTGAAGTTAGGCAGGGAGAGGAGGATGGAGCAACAGAGAGCTGCAAACGGGGGACAACATGTCTTGAACCTATGGAACATAATACCCAAGGAAGGTTTGACCCAGTCCCAAAGGCACAGCCATCATCTCCAAGCGAGCTGCAGCGCAGTAAGAGCATCTGTCTGATCTTATAGCAGCCAGCGTTACACACTGTAGCTAAATGCAGCTTTAATGTCACACAGGCCTAATAAGGGCTCCTGTTTTGTTACCCTGATTTATAAACGCTGCTGCAGTGGGCTGGAGAAGGGGCTGCCTCACAACCACAAGCTTTCGTTACTCCCCACAAATGACTTGTTTGCAGCTTTCTGAACTGCCTAATTTATTTTGCCCCTACGTTTTGGTCATTCATCTAGTCTTTTCCTAATGGTGCTCCGAACGCTGACACGTCGGGAAATGTCTAAAATGCTGTAACCCTTACACGGCCTCGCGGAGGCGAAAGGACCAAGGGCAACCGCTGAATCTTCCCACAACAAGAGAGGGATCATCCATCTCCTCCTCCCTCCTCCCCACCTGCCACTCCACTGTTCTCATCTCAGCACACTGGAGTGAAACACAAAAGGAGGTGAGATGCAGCCATCTCAGCATCGTCTGACAGCCACAGCCTGCACCTGGGAGATCCCTCATGGGTGTTTGCTCCTATAGCTCTGCCCATAGGAGAGCTGAGAAATCAGTTCTGGTTCAATGTGGGTTGTGGTGATGCCACCTGGAGACGAGAGGGGTGGAAAACTCAGGCAAACGTGGAAGGAATGAAATCTGAATTCAGAGCCTGATCCAAAGTCCTATGGAGTCCTGCAGAATTCGGAGCCTGATCCAAGCCAACAGAAAGAGTTCCATGGATTCTGGCACTGTGTTTCATCACTCAGGCGCACGCTGCTGGTTAGGAAATGAACAACCAAAGGCATTTATTTCACTTTGCAGGCCCAGCAAATGCGGTTGAGTGATTTCAGCAGTCAGAAATAAAGGCAGGAAGTATCACAGGGTGCGAGCACCGGGCTTTCACCAGCCTGGAAATCCAGGAGAGGCACCCAGTGTCACAGGGAAAAAGCCGAGGACACAGAAAGCGTCATCAAAGGACAGGCAGAGCAAACAGAACAAGCTCCTATGAACAGATGAAATCTGTGTCGCGGTATTTCACCCGCATTCTGCACTACTCAGGGTACCTTGAAATACGTGCAGGCAACCAGAGCCGCAACACAGCAGACCTTTACAGACGTGAGAGCTGCAGATTAAAAACATGTTGGAACGCTTACCGTGTCCAGTGCCAAAAATGTGTCTCTAACCTGTAGGAAGAAAAGGGTGTGGAGCTGCTCATAGAGAGATCATTGCACTCACATGGCAGGGTACAAGGTCACCCTTTTTGTGCCTCCCTTGTGAGAAAAACAGGGACTAAAAGATGACCAGGAGCCCTAAAAACTACACAGAGCTGAGTGGGGAAACGAGGTGGGAAGCGGAGGAATCCAGTGTGATTTGTAAAGTCTAAAGCCACTTTGCTGTGGACCAACACAAATCACTGATCTCAGTGCTTAGCAGAGCATGGGCCCTGCTGCTTCATTTTGGAGGCTTCAGTCACCTCCTGTGCGGCACCGAATCGCTGCGAGGAGATACAAAACCATACACAAAGCCTGAAAGGATTTCACTGGGATTGAAGCTCAATTTACAGCTCCCGAGACTCAAGGGTGTGTTTGGGCAGCCCTTTGTTGCAGGGTTTTGTCAAGGTATGTTCTGACTTGTCCCCTGCGTGGCTGTGCAGTAATTCGTGATACCGATAGTCAATTACTTTGTTCACGTCACTCAAACACCGACTTCTTTTTGTCTCCTTTCTTTCTTTTTCCCTCTTCTCAGCGTGGCTAATCCAGGAAAGACAACACACAGCTAAACCACCGCTTCTAAAGGCTTTCACTCCTGGCCAGCCCCGTGCTGCTGCCCTCCAGCCCTGCCAGGCACCTTCCCTTTAGCCAGCACAGGTAAGAAAGCGACCTGCAGACCAAAGAGCCCTCCTTATCTCTCTTAAAACACAAGTGGGTCCAGGCTCCGCAACTTCCTTCCCGACGGGATAAGCACTTACCCAGGTAATCTCATTACAGCCATTGTTCTCTGAAGGTTAATAAATACTTACCAGGATGAGTAAAGGCTCCGCAATCTGACCCCAGCGCAGCAGAAGTGATTGCTTAGGGCCAAATTTTCATACTGATTATGCTGCACACCATATTCCTCTGCTAGCAGAGCAGCCTTAGCACCCAAAATAAATGTGAATGCTTGCAAATAAGGTGTTGGCCCCACTTCTGGCCTCAAGTTTTTATGTTGCCATCATTGTGATAGCTCTGAAAATTAGCAGATGCTGCCAGATCCTAACAAATACATCACGGAGTTAGTCTGGAACAACAGCAAAAGCAAATATGCAAAGAATGAAATTCAACGAGATGTCTTTCTCTCCTGTTTCAGTACACAGAAGTAATTAAAGGGTTTCTGTTAATTTAAGGAAACACTTCACTTTTTTCTCCCATCAGACATGAGGTGTGAATTATGCAAACATGATTCGAATTTGATGGGTTATTTGCATCCTGTATCCCCAATGACTAATGTAAACTTGAGAGTTATGGAACCAAATACTGAGTTTCCAAGAGCTCCTTAGAAAGAGCAGCAGATACCACTCTTCCCAAAGCCAGGCCAGCACAGCTCCTTGGCAGACACACTGGACATCCCCATCAGGGCATTCCCATCAGGATGGAGAGCAGCACGACCAGCACTCCATAAAACCCTCCTCCTAACTCCCACACTCCTTAAATCCCACTGGCAAGGAGGGTTTTGCATACTAACAACACACATTGTGAAGCAATGCTACTGTTGGTCACTCTGGGTGATTAAAACACATTATCCACTTGTTGCAAAACATACAGGCGAGTTATACCTATAGATGTGCCCGGAAATCCATATAAAACCTTGGACCTGTGCCGGGAAATTCATCTTGCCCCAACATTAAATAAAAATCTAACTAAGACAAGGCAAGCAGATAACTACTTTTCAACAGGGGCTGTCAAACTGTTGTGCTGCCATTAGTATTTAAACCTAAGATGTATTTAAACCTCCCCTTCATAGGATGTCCATATCCCAATTATTGCAGGACATAAAACAAATTCTCCATTTGCTTTACATAGAATTCAGAGGGAAAAACTGCATAGAAATAAATTACCCACACAATAAATGGTCCTCATTTTTCAGATGAGCACGCTACCACGTGCTGAAATTATGAGACCGAATCCTACCTCTGCAACTAAACAAACATCATAGCAAGCTGAACTATCTGTGACTCTCCCAAAGTCCCCCAGAGAATGAGGGTAAGAGACAGATCTAAACTTGGCTAGGCTCGCTGCACATCCCTATGGGCTGCTCAATGAGGTCTACAACTTGCCAGGGTCTGCAAGGGGCAACCAGCCTCGCATGGAACCTGCATCACAGCTCTGTTCCTTCTCCCACCACCATCCTGACCTCAAAGATGGTGAATTTAATCTTAATCAGAGTTGTTTGCCTTGAAGCAAAGCAGAGAAACCGAAGAGATGTTTCTCCTTTGCCCACAAAAACCTTGCCTCCAGAGTCCCCATGACCATACCTCCTTCCATAGGTGCAGACACCTATACAGCACCTGTACATGCTCCCCTGAAATGCACCCTGCACGCAAACCACAGACAGAGATGCTCTCCCACATTGAGAGGCAATGAAACAGGAAGGATGGTGACAGGATGAAGGATTCAAGGGGAAATAGGTCAGTAAGTGATGAGATATACAGGAAAAATGGCATTTGCTTATGCCAGTTGTTGACCCCAAACCCCTAAGAGAAGATGCCAATAAATCCAAGTGTTTTAATCCAACAGTTACCTTTATAACATCTGCTTTCCCCTGCTAGTTCTACCCAGCTTTACTCAACACAACATTTGGAGGAGCTGCTGCTCCCACCAGCTCTGAGCTGAACATTGCTCTCCTGCCCCATGCAGCCTCAACAACCAGTTTTTTGGGGTGATGACTGGTCTGATGCCTCACTTCAGGAGAGCAAGGTGCCCTGGAACAGCATCATCCTGCTACAGAGACCAGTGTATCTTCACATGAACAGCCTTCTGACTACTGGCCTGCTCTTCCCCTTCCCTTCTTGAGGAAGATTATTGGGAAAGCAGTTCTGGAGCAGGGCCAACCACGTCTTTGAGGTGCCTTTGATCCCTATCAATCTAACTTTAAAGATAGAGGTGATATTAGATCTGATGTCCAAGAATGCCCTTCAAGCAGAGGATGTTGGGGAGAGGTCTCCTACCACCTCCTTTTTATACCCATGGCTATCCCACTTTTACACCTGCACAATAAACTTGTGCAGAATCTTCTTGCTGTTTTTCAGCCAAAAGCAAGTAAGACAAAACCATGCCCAGCAGCAAAAAGGACTGTTCGCACCGACAGACCCATCAATAAGTAAATAATATTTGTCACGGGCTTTGCACTACAGTGTTTGGACAGACACTCTGAAGATAAGCACCAGTTTGGTGTGCGCGCTTGCCAACTGGTCCTGTCTAAACGCTCTCCATCTCAACACGCTTTGGCTGGTAGGGACAAGGGCTGGCATTGGGATGCGGATGGCCACGCTGCAAGGGATGGCGTTATAGGTACCCCGCATGTCAAGACCCTCCGATCCCGGGTGGAAGGGAAGGCCAGCTAAGGCTCTCCATCCTCACCGGTGCCAGATTACATTTCCACAGCAGCTGCTCCTTTTGTCTACTCCCAGGAAAGCCAAACTAGCCTAAAATTTAATTGAATCTGCTGTAAACCCAAGCGTCAGGCACTTAGATGGCAGCTAAAAGCGCCACTCTCAGATAACTGAGTGACACCAGCTAATAATAGCCTATGCATTAGGAGAGCAGGAGCAGACATTTTGTGTAACCAAAGAGGAACCTGCGCCTGGGAACAGCCCGGGGTGGCCAATCTCAGCCCCACCAGCAGCAGACACGAGCCCACCCGGCCCCTTATGTGATTAGCGGCACTAATACCACCGGTGACCTCTCTTTCAAGCTCAGAGGCAGCAATAGTCCTGGCTTTTGTTAGCGGGAGAACAGAATGCCACCTTTTACAGCTCTGCAATCACTGCTGCTTCCCTTTTCATCTCCCAGAGGCTCTGCACCAGACCTTGCTCACCAGACCCTGCTCACCGGGGAGGCTGGTTAACCCTTGCCAGGCAGCCTGGCCGCAGTGGAGAAGGAGCATCTGCAGGGTCTTCATCTGCATTGAAAACACCAAATAAGCCCATTCTGGGTGTGCAAGAGGGTTTGGCTCTGCCAGATGTTGCCACAGGCATTAAGTACCTGATGGCTTCTCCGAGCCTCTCCAGTGCATCAGTTTGTTCAACCTTAAGAGCCATTTAGAAGACAAGGAGATCTTGTTTTCCAAAGCAGCTCTTCCCAAAGCTGCTGGGGCTCAGCAACTCTCCCAGCACAAACAGCAACGCCACATCTCACGGAAGGGATGCTCCCGACACATGGCACTGATGTGAATGTGTATTTGGGCTTGTGCGCAAGGGGATGGATGCTCAGAGGTGCTCACATCCCACTGCCCGTGGCTGGAGCAGGGCTTGCTCAGGACCTGGGGAAGACAAGCTGTCATCCACCTTGGGATTCCCAAGGGAGCAGGGCACTCGTCCCCCCCACGCTCATCCCACTCTCCTTCCTCCCAGCAAGGGCTATAAGGATCACAGGGAGCTCTCCCCCGCGGCATGCAAGGGTCTTGGATGCACAGCTGACTGCACGTGTCAGTTATGCTCCAAATGGGTTTTCACAGGTCAAGGTTCTGCAGGCAGCAAGAGCAAATGTTATTTTTAGACGGGATAAGGTCACGGTGCTTTTAGAGACAGTGAGGGCTACAATAAAACCTATTGATCAGCCTCTGGAACTCGTGCTCCGGAGAGACACCTAAATTGAAACAAAAATTGCCTGCCCGTTCTCTCTATAGACTCAGTGGGTAAAAGCTTGTTGGAGCCCGTCTCTTTCAGGAGGTAAAATAAGCAAGAAGAACATTGTACAGACCAGGGTTGTCCATTTAAGCAGGGGCACAGGGGGGGAAAGGGAAAGCGGGACTCAAAGGAGAGACCAGCAAGTACTTCTGCTGCGGTGGTAAGGCAGTAGCCTGGAGAGCAAAGGCATCCTTGCCATACCCATGACTCCCACCTCTGCAGCTTGCCCATGAAGGCATTAGGACAACCTTGATTTCTAAGAGGATTGATGTTTTACTTGCATCTTGGAGGCTAAGGAAAGCCTCTGAATGTATTCATCACTGGGGTCCCCCACCACACACGCATCTATTTGGCTGTTTGTGTTTTGGCAATGAAGATCACCCAGCTGATACATGGAGGCCCCAAGATGGCAAATAGACCAGTATTTCAGCCAGACAACTTATTAAACCGGATGGTCCACACACATCCAAGGTTTTCACAACAAACTGCAAGCATTCATCTGGGTCACGTACGAGCTTTAACCAAAAATACCGAAGTTGTGAACGATCACACCTTCAAGTTCAGCCACAGACCTGAAGCTTTAAGTCCACTACGAGCACATAAATACCTCTCCATCACAGAGCCACACAGAATCACACACTGGTTTGAGTAGGAAGGGACCTTAAAGATCATCCCATTCCAACCCTCTCCCACGGACAGGGACACCTTCCACCAGACCAGTCACAAGAAGCTCTTTATTGCATCGGAGACTTGTGACCACAGGGACAAGCATGGGACCATGAAGTATCCTCATTCATCATGTGCCCGCTCCCACAGCCTGGCTCCCAAACAAAACATGCCACAGTAAACACAATCCATACATCACACCCTGACACGAGTGACCCCATTAGCGAGCCGAGCCTGTCCAAGCCGGAGCACCCTACCATACATTAGCAATACAGCGACTGATGCATTTGTAGGATATTATAATAATAAGAGTAGTAATAAGAGTAGATTTAGACTACTGAGCTGTGAAATGCCAGTATGGGTGATGGGATATGTAGTTTACTTCCTACTCCAGACAATAACTACATGAGAGAAAAGACGTACTCAACTACTCAGGTAACAGCAGATCATGCAGGAATTAAAGCCCTCACAAGCTTGCTCACCATTCAACTGCTACATTAGGCTGTAGTTTAAGTTTTTGCTCAATAGATATGACAAGACACAGTATTATCTGTATGGTGACAGCACTACAGGGGAATGACAATAAAAACCATGCTTCAAAGCAGTGCAGTAACTGAGATTCAGGGAAGAAAAAAACAAAAAGACAGGCTGATGGCTCCAAAACAGATATTGCTGCTTGAAAAGCCAAGGTAATTATTCTTTTACTTAGGAAATCAGGCTTGGTTTTCATTTGGTTTCTTTATATCAAGGTCCTTGGGCTCCCATACCAGCACTTTTGACACTTTCATGATTTTCTTCCTAGTGCCTTGTGACTCTAGCACAAAATTTGAGGTGGAATTAATACAATGAGTAAGGACAAAGTAACTTGGGATTAAGGACACTGCCGCAGCCCCTCATCTTCTTAGATGACAAAATGAATGGAGCTTTAGTGGAATCTATGTCTGAGGAAAAATCAAAGCTAATTTTTGCTTATAATTACTGATACCGTAACAAGTATCCTTTCCAGAAAGCCTACTCTGTCACCCAGAAAGCAGATGCAAATATGGGTATAAATGCAGAGTGCAATGAAGCCTGTGGTAATGCTCACATTAACCGCCGTGCAGTCAGATTTTTACCCCATATATGTATATGGGTACACGCACCCGATGCTGACAGACATCACTTGCATCCGGGCTCGAGTCGATGCCTGCCACACAGAGGCTTTTCCTAGACTTCAGTGGCTGTTAGATGATGCTCTCCCTTAATCTGGACATAAATAACCATAACGGGTTGATCCCAGGCTCCTTTACGCTGCTGTGCCTACCAAGTGACTCCCCTGGCTGCAGGGAAGCTGCCAGAGATTTATGCCTGGGGTTACTCTGAGTAGGATCTGCCCCAGCAGATGCTTTCCTTCATGTCTACCCCTGTCCTTGGGTTTGGCGTGAGCACAGAAGCAGGGAGAGGACCACAAGCATCCTACTGCTGCTCAAGAGGGGCTTTTGTGACCTGTTGTTGGGCATGAAACCAAAAAGTTAAAGCAGAAAGTTGCAGATTTACTGCAAGATGCGTCTGACTGGGGGGGGGCTTCCAGTACAAGGAGGCTTCAGGACAGCACCTCCCCAAAACAGGGAGAGGGAACTCAACGCCATGCTCCCCCAAGCCACCTTTATCCCTCGCATAGGGAAAGCACAAGGTGTTGAAGGACCCAGCTCTCCCCACACCCAGGGAAGGGCAATGAACCCCCCAAACTTTTCCTTTTTGTCTTTCCCATTTGTTTTTGAATTAGCATTCAGAGTCTGACGCCACGACACGGGTAGCTAAAAATGTGTGCGCCGAGGATATGTCATCCATGAACAAAGTGGCTCGTGTTTGTTCTTTATTATTTAGGAAATGCACATTAATTACTGCAGATTTTCTCCTATACATCTACTGTATCTCGGACAGAATTGCTGAGAAGGTCTGCAGAATAAAAATGTATGGGGTAATTAAATGGATATTTATAATTAGAACTTAATAATTTGCATCAGGGACAAATGAGCTCTGATTTCAATCTGTAGTGCATTTAGATTAGCCTGAAGATAGTGTAATTTGATGTTTTATAGTCCTCCTCTCAGATTAGGAAACAATACAGTGTCTTTAAAGCAGCCGTGTTTGTGTCAGGAGTGTGTGAAGAAGAAGCCGCAATGAAAATGTTTGACAACGTGAAAGCAGCCATAAATTACACTACAACTGTGTAAAAGTCGTGATGAAACAAATAAAGGGCTGACCTATAACACATCCGACTCGGCGCCGCACCCGGACCGCTCATCCTGGAGCGCATCCCTACGCGCCCGGCTCCTTAGCACCAAGAGAACAGTGAATTATCACTAGTCAACAGCATTGATTTTCAGTCGACGTTTCAATCAGGTTGAAGTAGAAATACTCCACCGCTCCCCCGGCAGCCTCCTCGCCTGCTGCCTTTTTGGTGGCAGCTCCATTACAGCCCTATTGTTCCCACTGTACAATATTTATCACGGGCTCTCCAGACACAGGTACTTGACCTAAAGGTCACCCGCCTTGTCTCTTGGACATACAACCTACCTCCATCACCAACACTATTTACCCAAATGGGGGAGCCTGTTACCTCCCTGAAGGCATCCAGGGTGAATGTCCCCCAAAGCCAACCACATGTCCCCAAACCAAGTGCTTCCACAGGGCGAGGTGAAGGAGCCAAAGAAGTGAGGTGGACCCCGCACAGAGAAAAACGTCTGGAGATGCAACCATGCCCTTTGCTTCCCTTCCCAGCTTTCCCCCATTCACCAGCACAGAGGAAGGGCAGTGCGGCAGGGATGGCACCAGGCTCCCATCTCCACTCTGCTCACCCAGCCAGTGCTGTGCTCTAAACCAGTAGTTCCCTACCTCACCCTGGTACTGCGAGGGTGTACTCATTAACATCTCCGAGGCACTCACACAATGGATGCTGTAGAGGTAAACACCTCGATCAGCAGGTAACAGGGATTAATCCTGTGCAGGCATTACACAGGGGAGCTGCGCACATGCGTAGGCAACTGCCTGGGAAAAGATACAGGGTGCCAAGTCACTGGGAAGGTCCCAGTCAAACCATTGCAGGTCCCAATCACAGCACTGAACATCCCAACCAAACCACTGAGGATCCCAATCACAGCACTGAAGATCCCAATCAAACCATTAAAGATCCCAATCACAGCACTGAAGATCCCAATCAAACCACTGAAGATCCCAATCAAACCACTGAAGGCTCCTTACAACCCAAACTATTCCATGATTCTATGATACCAGTTATGGTTTGACACATAATGCAAGTGGTGCAAGGGAAGAACCAGCTTGAGGAAGGAGACTTCCAGACCCAGAGCCCTGGCACCCAACACATCCATATCCCACAGCCTCTTCCCAGCCTTTGTGCTGTTCTCCCACAGAGCAGAGCTGTGCTGCACATCATCAGCTCCTGGTAAAAATGGGAAGGGGAGGAAACAAAAACATGAGGGAACAGGAGGAGCCCCCTTAAAAACAAGGGCTCACAACCCTGATGCCCCACACGGAGCAAGGTGGCCAGGCAAAGATTTCACCAGCAAAAGTTAAGCAGGGATAACAATAAGACAGAGCCACACGCATCAAGCAAACCACCTAATTCCCTGCAAGGCATGATGCTGGGAACCCAAGGGAAGGCACAGGATGGGCAGGTGACCTGCTCCTCCCTACCCTCTGCGCCTCTGATAATGCCACCCCTTTGCAGCAGGAAAAGCCTGTGTTTTCCCAACTGTGCCCTTTCTGTGCCTTTAGAAACCCACGTGGTGCCAGCAGGATGGAAAACAAGGAGCCGAGATCTTCCTTTGAGGAGTTTCTTGTTTGACCAGAGCGCACGTTATTCAAATCAGCTCGAGTGAAACGCAGTTAAGCTGCTGTTTGTTCCAGCACGATGAGACTGGCCTGTTAAAAAGCAAAGATGTCAGGATGTTACAGGCTCAGCCTCCTGCCAAGACTGGTAAGTAGCTGCACAACTGTCAGAAACAGCACAATCAGGAACTGGATAAAACCCCAAAACAACCCTGGATCCAGAGTGTGGCTGGGGCCACCTACACCCCAGCCATGTTCCCTTGGGAAGCTCCCACTCTAGGTAGCGTCTGCCCCAGCCCCTTTCCTACACGCCTGCCAAATCCACCTCTTGCAAAGCAAGTAATGTGAAGAATAAGCCAGAATAACCCAGTCAAGAGCTCAGATTTGCCTTTATTCTTGCCACCTTGATGTTGCAAGGAAGCACCTCGATGCCACGCATTGTGATGGCTGAAGTGCGGCCACCTTCGCCCCAAACACAGCTCTGCATTAGGGCACCAATCTGACTTTTGTCTCCTAAAGTTACTTCAATAGGTAGGAGCCACCATGGGGAAGGTGCTGTGGCTCCCAAGCTCGCGTTTGCCCTCCCCGCATTGCTTTGTACCCCCGGATTTAACTCCTGCTAGCTCGGAACACCCGCACTCCCCTCCTGCTCTCCCATCACACACTCTCAGGGTTTAATTTGCCTCCCAGAACACCAACCAACCCCCCCCCTCTCTTTTTTTCTGTCCTGGGCCCTCAGGTTACTGGCACGGCGACAACTCCTTTTTCCCAACAGCGAGCCAGGAAAGATGATAGAACCTGCGTGCGTGGCCAAGGGACTGGTCTCAACTGGTTCAGAGGGAGAAAACGGAGCCGTGTCTTTCTCCCCGCCACAACCCCCTCCCCGTTTCTTGCCTTTAGCCAAAAGACCTGGGAGCATTTGATGTACAGTCAGCAGGTATTAAAAAGGAGAGGGAAATGATTGAAAAGGCTGGCGGGCTCCGGGGCTGTGACACTCTCATCAAACTCTGGACTTCAGCCAAGTTCATCTGTTAATGGAGAGCCACAGCCAGGGCCTCCCCCCACCGTCACCCCCCTTCCCTTTCTCTCTGCTCCCTCCTCTACCTCTTCCTCCCTCCTACAAAAAAAAAAAACTAGACATCGATTATGTCTGTGCTTTTCCCTTTCTATTCAAGATAAACAAAGTGCTCCAAGTTCAGGGCACACCCTGAGACCCTTGACAAAGCAATCTATCATCCTGTCTGCTAAACCAGTCTGGCCACACCACGGCGGAGGAGACTAATGCTTCCAGTGTACAATTTTCTCTTTGTGCTGCTGCCCTATTACTGGTAACCTCTTTTCTTCCCTACCTTCCCAGGAGCAGATGTGCTTGACCACTTTGCCTAAGCCCCTCCTGGCAAAGGCATTTCATGCTGAAAGCAACCTCAAGGATTAAAAAAGAGCCGAGCCCCCGCCTGCCCCCTCCTCCTCTCCCCGACTCCTGTCTCCATCCCCACGTCCACCAAAGAAACCCAGCACAGAGCCTGGTTTTCCCTTCCCCACTGAAGACTTCGTCTTCTTCTTAAGGAGGGAGTTGGGGTTTAAATCACATCCACTAATTCATTCTGACTTGCAATTAAATGCAAATACACTTTTATAGCCAGCATGGAGTGTATTAATTTTAACAGCAAATGACAAAATAAGAATACAGTCCCTCCAATACCAATAATGAATCGCACTATAAATCATGTGAGTGGTCACATTCATTAAAGCTTGTGAGACTGCGGGTGCAATGTGCCACCAGCACCACCTCACCCCAATCTCACTGCATCACCCAAGACCCCAGTGTGGGGGCACAGCCTGAACACCCCAATGGCACAGGGAACACCCCATGAGCGCTGGGGATCTAAATCCACTCCCTGTCCTTCATGTCAGGGACACTGATGCCCTCCTCAATGTGGGATTCACAGCCCAGTATTGAGGTTGGGTCTCGCCATGGGACCAAGCCATTTAGGTCAAGGGAAAGGCCAGGCTGAGTGCTCTAAAAACCAGGGCATTACAGAGATTAACAAGGAACCACAAATCACCGTTTAAGGTGCACATCCTAATGCTCCGGGCTGCAGACAGCTCTTACCCCTTCTTTCCCCGGGTCTACACAGCGCTCCATTTGCTCACTGCCAGCACTGAGATCCTCTCTGCACGCAGTTTATTAACCAACATGGGGGAAAGTGAGGTTTTTCTGGCTCCTTTGTTTTGTTAGGACAGCTGTGTGCCATTCCCACCCCCTCCCACCCATCCCCTCCTAAAGAAATAATTAAATCCAATTAGGACCAGAAAGTAATTTACATTTTGGTTCTGTGTAAGATAGTGGGGGGAGGGAAAAAAAAAAACAACACAACACACCAAAATCCCATAAAAACACATTGCAGTGAAATTTCATTCCTTTGCTACTTATTTGTCTGCTCTTGAAGACACTTTCCCTTCTCTAAAGGTCTCTAAATGCTGGGTTTATATCTCGGCGCGAGGACCCAAAGGGAAGAGGAGGAAGGTGGAAGCGAGCAAAGTTGCTCCCATTCCCTGCTCTGTGAACACGACAGTTGTGCTGGAGCAGCCCATCCTGCTCCTGCTTCTCCCCTCGCCGTGCCGGGGGCTCCTCCGCCGCGGTTTACTGATTTACAGAACCTTGGTATGTGAATGGCAAAAATTCCTTGGCATAAGTATATGTTTGCTGATCACATTTCAGATCATGTGTTGTTCATTATTATGACTTGCTCAGAAACAGTTTGCTACAGTTATGTGGGTTTGCCTTGGATATATTCCCCCCCCCCTCTTTTTAGTACATTGGAAACAGTACCGGGAAAGAGGGGTGGGGGAAGAAGAAATGAGAGAATGTTTTTGGGTCTATACGTTAACCTCAAAAGGGTATTTAAAAACATTACAGAAAGGAATACACAGTATTCCAGGGCTGAGAAAGGAAATGAGATTAACAAATCATTTCTTACAAGACCCAATGTAACGTTGAATTGCGAAGCGGAATATTTTCCTCTGGATGCGCATGGAATTTTGTGCGGATTCGGTATTTATACACTTCTGAACCGTCTAAAAATACACCCGGCCAAACCGATGCGTTGGGTTTAATCTGGTGCATTATTTAAGCAGCTCGAATAGAAAAGGTCTTTTTGCCAGGCAAGGCACCCGAACGAGTGCTATCTGTAGCACAGGGCAGTCAGTCCAGGACACATTTAGTTCTAAAAATACCACCCCTTGCTTTGTGCAGAGAACTTCCCCCCCTCCCCAACCCCAAGTCCACATTCTGGCAATTAGAAAAGCAAATACAGCATCGCTCAAGAGAAAATAAACAAGGTTTTCAACCAACTCCAGTGCTTCCCTTTCACCTGTGTTGTAAAACTCTGATTAATTACAAAGAGTTTACTCGAACTCCAGCCATTCACCCTCATTCTTTGCTCATGGGATATGGTACAAGCGGGTTTGCCTTCCCCGTGCAGGTAACCCGCACGCCCTCCTCTCCACACACGGCACAAAAACACAAGCATTTACCTTTTTTTGGTCATTTTCATATAGTAAATTATCCATTAGATTTCATCATATCTTACTCAAGCAATTACATCAAGAAAATGATAGCGCGTGTGGAATCAATTATGCATGCACTTGGCCAGGGACCAAAGGCTATGAAGTCGGAGAGGGCAGAATCGTTCGACACACACAAATAAAAAGCCCCTGGATCTCGCAGATGGACCCCATCAGTTCATCTTACTGCCGAAAAAGTTCATGCACTTAATAATTTATTTGTGTTCTGGATACTGTTTCCCAGCTGAATATTAACAACTTTGAACTGAACCATGCTTTTAGCGTGGTATGGGTGGAAGTCATGGAAGGGCAGCAGTAGGTCTCCTCAGAGGTTAAAATTATACTTCTGTTCCTTCCAGAATGGCCATTTTTTTTCCCCTCTTCTGTTTATTTTCTTTCATTAAGCAGTCCCTTTAATCAGGGTATCCGTTTCACCCTCCCGATTCATCTTCTTACGCCATGATAAACTCTCAAACCAAAGTTGAGCATCAATAACCAAAGACACACAACTGAATGGATGGAGCGAAGGCAACAAGAGCCGCCGTGCCGCCGGCACGAGGGCCAGCCAACGGGGAACCCAAGGGCAACACCAATCCATGCAGGAAGGGTGGCGGATGGCCTCCGGCGGTGGCCAGGCACGGGTGCCCGGGCAGGTTATGGGAGCCGGGCATGCTTCCAGCCAGGCTGCTCCCAGTTTCCCCTCCCAGCTCACAACAAGGGTTGGACAATTAACGCCTTGCCCGGGCAGGCAGGAGAGAAAGACCCTTCCTTGCGATGAGGCAACTGGAAGAGGAGCAGCGCCGACAACGCAACTTGCGCCTGTGAGCAGGGTGCTCCCTCCCCAAACACAAATACAAACACCACCAGCAGCTTTGCACACATGTGCAGCACAGGATCAGGCCTGGCACACGCGTCTTCAAGGCCAGCCATGCAAAGAAAGGTCCAAGCATTGCTGTCTCCTGCCCTGCCATCACCTCTCCCTTCTGCCCAGGCAACCCTGGATAATGGAATTCTTTCCTAGCTTATACATATAGATTATTTTTTTTAAAGGAATGTCTCCCCCAAATGGGAACAATTTCCGTCTACACTTCCAACCAAGTGTACTTAACATTAAAAGAGAACTGATAGAACATATTTAATTACTCAAGGTTAGACTCCTAATTCCTCAATTCACTAAAGGAAACTTGGCAAGAAGATGCATCATTTTGCTGCTTTCTACTGGAGCATCTGAGGGAGAAGAGCCACTGAGGCAGCTAATACACAAAACATGATCAAAAGTGATTAACAACAGCTTCATATGCAAATTGCATTAATGAAGGAGTGCAAAGTCATCATGTAAATTAAATATGTCAAATCTCTTGGTGAACTTTCAATCTTGAGAAGAAAAAACACCGCTTTAATTTTTTTACATCATCAATTTTCCAAGATGGAAAATCTAAGAATCTTGGTGCTATAAAACAATTTTCACCTTTTTTTTCTCCTTCAGCAGCCTGACAGGCTGGCCTGATGTGTGCCGAATGCACATGTTAATAGGCCAATCAAAAATGCAAAACAATTCGCAATTACTGCAAGGACCTAATGGTCATTAGAATTTACAACTAGGTAATGAACTAAAGTCTGCCCACACCATGCATATTCATAAAGCAATTTAGCCTTTGAAGATTAAAGAAGTGCTTAAAATTCAAATGAGCTTTAGCAAATTATCAGTAAGATTCATCCAAAAAAGCAAAAGGGTTTTTCTTCCTGTGATTTCCTTATTTTTTTAATGCAAAATTGTTATATCTTCCAGACGGAGCTTCAACTAAACACAGGGCTCCGAGTCAAGCCAAAGGGGCTGGAGACAAACAGAGGCAGAAAACATTGTTATGGACTTTGTTCCGAAAACTAAGCCCTTAAGAGCCAAACCTATCTCTAAACATGGTAATTTATCAAAAGCAGCACAGACTTGCTCATAGGCAGTATTGTGTGCTGCTCTCCGAGAGCAGATTAACAAGATTCCAGCCACCCTCCAAAAAAGCCTTTTTCCCCTCAAGTCACATCTCCCGTGTAAACAGCAAATGTATTATAAAAACATTATTTCCATCCAAGTGAAGCAGCATTAATTTTGGGAGCCTCGGCGCATTTAAAGAGCAGGGATGAAAAGCTCTCCGCACCGGAGCGTGCCTCCGAGAAAGTCGCTTTGCTCCCAGGGAGCGAAGCCGATGCCGGCAGAGAGGGAAGAGTTTGCTGGGGACTGCTGAGAGCCGGGAACGCTCAAATTTGGCTCCGCTCGCCCTATCCCAGCCCGATCCCAATGGCATCTCCTAACCTCAGCATCGGGAAGAGGCTGGGGGGGAAGGCAGCACTTTGAATGCCCAGACGATTTCTGTTCCCACCTTTCCCAGCCCCATGGCTAATCTCACCTGTATTCATGGGAAGTAAAACAGAGCATGCCCGGGGCCGTGCTACTGCTTCTGTAACGTTTATTACATCTGTAATCAACATCTGTATCGACCACAAGCCCCTCATTTTAAGCCATTCCCCCCAACACCAACATGAGTTCAGGGAGGGCCGGAATGGGATGTGACAGCATAAATCACAACTCAGATCGCAACCAAAAGTTTAGGAGCCACCGCCGAGCTGCCTAAGGCCACATCTCCCAAACCACCTCCAAGCCATCTCCCCCATTAGGAGACTGTTTCCTCCCCCTCCAACCCCCTCTTTTGCCGCTTCGGATGCTAAAACCCCACCACCGGGCTCAGAGTGGTCCTTAAAATAAAGCAATTAACTCATTTCCAGGCCCCAGCGAGCGATCGTGACAGCCTCCCCAAGGCAGAAAGTGGGAGCCGTGGTCCCTGACCCCCGGCCAACACAAAAGAGGCAGCCCCAGCACAATGCCTGCTGTCAGCAACTGAATTATTTTTATACAGGAATTTTTATCTCTATGGTACAAACAAGTACGTGTCTGTGCTGACTTGTTAAGCAATCCACTTGTATGTAGAATAAGGTTTCTTTTCCCCCCGCTACCAGTCACACAGCTCCTAAGATCAGAAGAAATACGTACTCTTTGAAGCTCCTCAAATGTTTTAGTTAAAAGGACAGCAGTTGTTTTCAAAGATCCAAGAGTATCTTTATCAGGATTTAATTTTTCCTTATTGATTTTCTTTCTAACGTAACACAAATTTAACACAGGACAGTTTATAGTTTATTACAAAATAATACAGCCTCTAAATGATCTTTTGGGAGGTAATACTCTCTTTTCCCCCAATGCATCCCGCTGTGCTTTACCTCCTCAAAGAGAACAAGGCTCTCCTGGCTCCCCAACTACTGCTTCCCTCTGCACAACCACTGTTCCCTAAACATGAAAATCAGCGTTGATACTAGAGAGAATCCAGGGAAAAGCCGGAAAAGCCCCTGGCCACCCTCACACAGGGAATGCTCCATGCGCTCGCAATGCCCTGGCTCAAGCACGACACATCCCCTCACTCCATAGAGGATAAACTCAGTGGCTAAAAGGCGACGAAGCCCAGATGATGCACACACTGTCCGAAAACACCCAGCTGTGATGCTGCAGGAAAGTAACGCCGGGTGACAAATTAATTGCTGTGAATTTGAGGGGAGGGCGAAGGGAACATCTTTATTTCTGCATTTTATATTTGGCTGCCTGCTAAATCAATTAGGCAAAAAAGCAATGAATGCAAAATTACAACTCCTCGCTTCCCAAGGAGCGAGGAACTGTCGTGCGTGTTTATTCTAAAGGGTAATGGTTGTAGTAATAGTAATAATAACAATAATAATAATATCCACAACAAAAACAGCACTGAAGGCAAGGCCTTTGTTGTTCAGCTGTAATTCCATTGTTTATTTAGGCAGAGGTTTTTCTATCTGAAGCTAAGATCAAATTGGAGGTGCAATTGCTCAGCACTTACGCAAAGCAAAGGGAGGATGGAAGCACAAAGTCCTCGGGTTTGACTGACCGGAGCTTCCCAGATCTCCCTCATTCCCATGCAGATGCAGACCTCAACGCCTACCTGGAAGGGCAGAGTTGAAGCAGGGCTTCTCCTCACCAGCTATTTCACAGGGATAACAATCCTTATTTCCTTGATGGCAATGCTGAGATGGGGATTTTGCTCCTTACTCCAGTCTTGGTGTTTCAGCTATTCAACGCGAAACACAAAACATCTCGAGCTGAGCTCTGTACCCATCAAACAGGGGCAAATAGTGGGGGTTTTGGAACAGCAACCTCTGCAGGTAAGAAGTTCCAGCTGGATTCAGGCAAGAGGTCTCTGGGGGGAGCGGGGAGCAGGAGCACTTTGGTGCTCTGTCTGCAAACCCCGAATTGAGCAGCTTTGGGTTTGGCAGCCGATTCGTTTCAAGTGTTTTGTCTCAGGAAACGTATGTATTTTTCTTTGTGCATTCTGTGGATTTACTACAACCGCTCCTGACAGCTGTTGATTCAGTTAAATGAGCACATTATTAAAAACCCTCCAACACAGCCACGCTGAGAAACAGACACCTTGGGATAAGGAGCGGAAGAGCAGAATACAGAAGAAGATGCAAATGGAATGGGAAGAGGATGCGCAGAGCATGGGCTGTGCCTGCAGATGGGGGGCAAAGGGGGCTCCAGCCCCTGTTCGTGGTGACCCCTGGTTTAGACCCAGATACTAAAATAGAGTAAAAAGCAGAGCAAATGATCCCGAGTATAAAAAATAAATGTTTGCTTGGAAAATACTTGGAAAACACTTGGGAAATACTTGGAAAAATCACATCCCCACCAGGCCGGCACTAATGGGCTTCAAATAAATCTGCGCTATGCCCCATACTTTGTTTTGTTCCCTTACTTAGGAGCCAGATTTGCAGAGGAAGAACACCTATCCGTGAGGAGGAGGGAAAGAAGTGGATGTTTTCATTTTGCTTCAGATCAAAGGCAAACAAGAACGCAAACTGTGGCATATTGAGTGTTTTTTTCCAGTGCTGTCACTCACGCGAGGCTATCGAAGTTTTATACAATTCCCCAGCCCCGCTGCATATTAAGCTGGCTGTGTACAGCTTCATTACAGCGTGGTGGTGAGGAAACATTAATATTCCTGTGTTGCATCTGACAGGACATTTACATGCGCCCATCTGAGCTCACACCTGAGAGCTGCTCCAAGGTACAGTAGCTGTGCTCCGATTGTAAAGGCAAATGAAGAACACAAATTCCCTGCTGGGATCGGGGCTGACCTCACCACACCCCGCACCGCAAACCTTTCCCTTGCCAACCCGAGGCAATGCCACCTCCGAATGAAGAATGAGCCGGGGAGCAGCCACCGAGTTACCAGCCCTCATGGAAGATGCTCCCCTGCAATCTCTTAGAGATGCAGAGCGAATGCAGCTGGCCAATAAAGGTTGGGAAACAAACTCGCTGAACCCCGCGCGGGATGCGTCGCATACTAAACCTGATTAGGAGGATGGGGATGATGTCTATGGGCTTCAAAATGGGTTTGGCATTAACACAGGAGGGTTTGAATAATGGCAGTGCTTGGTCTGAACATCCACCAGGGTCTGCAGTCGCTGGTCCAGCTCCTGCAAGCGTTGACGCGCACCAAGTGCTGTTCGGTCCATGTCCAGTGGGACAAAGCACAGGATGGGGCCCTAAAGAGCAAAGTGTTTCATGGAAGTTCATTATATGGAAAACAGCTCATCCCAACCACTCGGGTGGTTTGTGGGGACATTAATGTGCCTGTTGTGTTTAAAGGTATGTAATAAAACACAGCACTCCATGTACCGGGATCAGTCACCCAGACCCCAAACCTGCTCTGCCGGATGCGACCATGAGGCAGGCTGGAGGTACTGCATTTGTACAGAGTAAGGTGAAATATGTTCATTATCCCAGGGAGGGGGAAAACCAACCAACCAATGGTTAATTTTAGGGCCATGCTACCAGTAGGAATACATATATATGTCTTAATGCACTAAAATATATGATCTCGGTGTATTTTATGAACTTGTGCAATATCCCAAAGCTGACATAAAACAGAGCCCTCCTGGATGGAAGCTGCATTCAGGCTGAGAAGGCAAACCCCCCTCAACTCACAACACCCCTAGCAGCATCACGACCCAACCAAAATCCCAACAAGCAGAAAGGTAACGAGAGATCCCCAGTGACAGCTTAAAAAAGAAGCCTAAAAAAGCCCAGCAGCAACGTGCCAGGCCATGTCCAGCCTGATGCTAAATGCCTTTTATTGCACAAAGCTGGTCCTATTGCATGCAAAAACAGACGAAAGCTTGAAGGGAATTTTGTCCCCAAAAATGCCCACAATGAGGATGCATGCAGGCAAACAACTGGAGGCTGAACTCCTGTTGTCCGATGCTGCCTCACAAGCCTCTTTATTATTTGGATGCAGTAAGAAAGAGCTCGTGGGCTGAGGGCTGCATATACAAGACAGGGTGATGCTAATAGGCCTCCTCCTCTTTAAAAGAGGCATTACCAAATGATGGAACTGTTTAGGGAAGACTTTACTTCTCCCACCGGACTAATTAGAAGGTGCTTAATTTACTCCCTGCCTCAGTTTCCATCACCCAGCCTCGGTTGTGAGGACTTGCTACACAGAGCCTTATGTCTCTTTGCAAAGCTTTCAGCACGTGATGCTAACGTGCCCCTTTGGAGATCGATACGAAGCTTAACGCGTGCCGGGACAACCACAAGCAGTTGGGATGCAGCGATGCTTCTGCCCATGGTGAGCTCCACAATTAAAACATCCCGTACAATAGGAGAAAGAATGCAAAGCAGATTGCTCATCCCCTAAACCATAAGATCTGATTTGTTGAAGGAACAGAGTAAAGCAGGAATATTCAAGGCACCGCAATGCTTGGATGCTCCCTGAGAGCAGAGGAAAACTTTCTACCCTGGTTCTGTGCTTCGAGTGAACTCGTGTTTGTGTTTCCAATAAAGAGGCATTTTCGCACTGACTGGCTGCAGCAGCAGGGAATAGGAAAGCTAACACAATCTTTACCTCGCACAGAGGATGGTACTGGTGTCACGTGCTTGCTCCTCCAAAAAATGCTATTTATAAAAGGCAAAGAGACTCCACTGGCTTCTCCCTGTGTCCCCACACGAGCAGCATTGGAGCAACTTTGGGATCCCCGACATCTCTCCCACTTTTCCCCTCCCCGAGAAGTGAATTTCACCGCGGCGCAGGCCACCGCCTTTAATTAAGCTTTCAAAAGTCTTCTGACAATGCCAACAATTGCAAGACACTTCGAGAGCTCAATCATGCAATCATCGTGACACTTCTATTTACAATTTGTCTTAGAAAGAGCCGCTCTGACATTGTACTGCGACAAAACAGCCGAGCTGCCGGTTCACAACCTTTCCCTGCCTTATTTACAAATACACGGGGCTCCCAATCTCAGCACCCACACTGTTCCTCTCGCCTGCGAGTGTTTTACCCAGCCTGTGCTCTCTGCTCCTTTGTATGGGGAAAGCAGGCAGGATTTGACTCCAAAATATTGCCATATTCCTCTTTTCCCCCTCCTTATTTTAAGCTTTCATCTTATTGTCCAGACGCAGCGCTAACTCTTCAATAGACACCAACAATTTGTCGTCCCCGCAACAAAACCAAATGATAAGGAATCGCAATTTACAACCACCAGAATCCTAACGGCGACTGCTAACAGCCCAAGACAAATTCAGCTCAGAGACATTACCTCCTGAGAACTGCAATAATCAAACCAATGCCCGAAATCCAGTGCAAAATCACATCCACCCTGCCCTGGCTACCGCAGGCAGAGGGTGTTCTGACACTGTTTTCCCACGTATTCTATTTGAATGCCACAAGCAGCTGGAGAATAAAGGATTCAAGCAGTAAAAATGACCTCCTCCTCCTCCCCTCTTTGTACAGTAAATACGGCATCCGCGGATGCACACTCGGCGTTACGAAGGGGAATACGCAGCAGTGCTCCAAAGTGTTCCTCCAACTGCATCCAAGAAGCATTTCAGCCCCTTCCTCGCCCAAAACAAAACCCCCACAAACCTTTCATTAATTCCCTCGGATTTCTGCGTTCAACAAACTGCTAAAGCCTGCCACCGGGCACACGATAAATAATTCTCCAGCCCTTTCAATAAGCGAGCAGCAATTTTACACGCGCTGATCTCCAGATACTTCACTTTGTATTTCCCCCTCCTGTAAAATACGAGAGCGGGTAACTCAAGCCCTGCCGCTGCACTCACTGCAAATCACGGGCTGCCGGTATCTGGTGGTGAGGCTTTGACATACATATTGATGAAAGCTGCCTCGTTGGACCCACACCACATCTCCTATTAATTTCCAGTTCAATTTATGACATTTCAGCTCTCGCGCTGGATCAGCATCACTCAAGGTTTTACAGCGACGCAGGCTGACACCCACATGGAAGAGGCAGGGACGCGTTCCTGCGCCGATGATCTGCCAGCTACTGCACAGGTTGCACACACACATGCACACACACACACATGGAAGCTCTTTGGCTCATCCCAGTCTCTGGAAAACTGTGGGGATAAAGAGCAGCCCACCGCTGGTTTAAACAGACAGCGTTTCTGCCTCCTTCCTTGTGTTTAGGTGAGCTGATCCTTAAGCACTGCTTGTATTTAATGGTGTTTTAGTGAGACACACCAACTTACTGACGACACAGCTGTACCCACAGCACCTCTGTGTCCAGGGCTAACCCACAGCACTTCTTTCAGCCTAACAACTGATTTGAGGGTGTTTTTACAATGCATATTTTCAGGTCTCTTATGAGAAAGAATCAGGTCCCTCAAGTCCTGTGTATTTTCCTATAGGCAGCCTCTGTCCTTTATGGTTTTTAATTACTCCTATCTATCTTTTTGCACTTTGCATTCTTGCACAGAAATCGGGTATAAAAGACCAAAGCTGGAAGCCCCTGAAGTTCACTGCAGGGGCCTTCCAGAAACCTGAACTCCACAGCTCCAATCCCGGACCCTCACTGGGAATATTACTGCCAGACCCCCCAGCTCCCAGCTACAGGCAATGGGTCACTCCAGCCACCACCATGCTTCTCGGTGAGCTCAACTCATCCAAGTGAAAGGGGATATGAAAACACGAAGGAGAGGGACAATGCAATCCCACATAACTCCTAGTGTTCCTTCCCACTACATGTCCCACCACCGGGAACAACCAGGGGACCTCAGTGCCCATCAGCTCGATTCCAAGAGGGGTGATGCCAAAGACCTGCACTCTTGGACATCCCATCCATAGGCACACTGGGCACCACCACATAGAAAACTCAGGGTGGGAGATGCCTGGACAACACAGCTCCATCTCTGCTCACAACAGCACTCGTGGTTTGCACCGCAGACCTTCCTGCACATCACCTGCAGAGCAAAGCCCATCCCCACGTGCAAGAGCGAGCAGGATGAGGCCGCTGCGCACCTCTCCATACCCACTGCTCACCGAACCATTGAAGTCCGTTAAAACCACAGCCTCTTCTGAACTAACAGCACCACGACATCAAACCCTTCTCCCTTCACATCACCAAAGGGCGATTTGACCAAGCCTCGTGTGCCAAGCACCACCAGAGCAACAGAGCTTCCCATCCCTGCGGGACCACGGGAGGAGAGTGTGCTTCATTCCTGCTTGACAGACACTGTGTTTTGTCTGCTCAGCAGAGCGGCGCCGTGCGTAAATACAGCGTTACATCACGCTGCTGCTCCTCCATATTTGGTGATTTAGGATGGCTCCAGAGCTCGGAAGACTACAAATCCCTTCCGCCAGGACCCCGCTTCATTAATCATGCCCTGCACCTCGGCTCTCGCTTTCCGTCGGATCTGGCTGGGATGGGCAATAGGAGGGATTCTTGGGGAGGATTTTTTTAAGTCTCATTCAAAATGTGGCTCAGCAGTAGCTGAGCTCCTGGCTCCTCTTAAACAAGTACTCAAAGCAGTACCTATCACCCTGCAGATCTAGTATATACTCATTCTCATGCCATATGCGTGTGCGCGCACATGGCTTTGCATATATACATGTGCATATACACGGATGTATATTTGCTGCCACCACAAAGCCTCCGGAGTTGCATCGCTCCCAACACGATTTGATGCCCAGTTCGGAAGCCAGAGAGGCTGCGGGAGCATCGCACTGAAACCTCCCCTTGCCTACTGCCCAATTATGGTTTAACTCTGTGGCCAAAGCAAGCCCAAGACAAGCTCCAGCACACCACGTGATGATGATGTACCGTGCCTCTGACAACCCTCAGCGGTCCTGTGGGCTCCCCAAAGGCCGTGCCACATCCCAGACCTCACTGGGAAGGGGAGTCTGGGACTGGATGGGGCGTTTGCTGGTGTGGATACGCTGCGGTCTCGCCTCTTTCACCCGGTAGCAGTGGCGCGGTCTGAAGTGATTCGCAACGCTCGCTGCGAACGGGCAGGACTGTTGTTTACTAGCAGGGTTCTCAAAGCAGAGCGTGTCCTGTTACACTGCCAGGGCTCTGGGGTTTTCTTTCACGTAGAACACTCTGGGTTTTCCTAACCTCCCATGTGAAAATACCTGCGCGGCGAAACGGCTCTGGGGTTTAAAGGAAAGGACTCAAAATCACGCTAAGAAATGCAATTATTTCCCCTTATTTTTTGTTGCTGTTGTTATTTTTTAAATCACATTTCGCACCGTTCTGTTGCACAAACCAGAGCGGTGCCTCGGACACTTGTACGGCTGACATGTGGTTGTGTAAACCGCAAACAAAATCAAGATACATCTGTCAAAACCACATCAGAGGCAAGGGAGAGCACGGCGAAGCATTTATCATCAGGCTGAGGAGGCAGGCTGCAGAGAGCAGCCTTTCCTGTCAAACCAACCTTTTGAAATATCCAACATGCCCTTAAACTTTCCGAATGAGCACGTCTGTGCGCTTCAGCAACTGCCCTCTCTACTCTGGCCTGGCCAGTCGAAAATGGCATCTTAAAGTCAAGGTCGGTGGTGTCACTTTGCCATGGGGCTGTGTTTAATTACAGTCCATACGCTGCTGACAGCCAATATGGAACCAAAGGCTGGCTGATGCGCGGTTAACTCTTTCAACCCCTGCCTTTGCCAAAGGCTCGGAAGCTCCTCGCTGGACGGCACAGCCGGCTCCGAAACCTCCTCCCCGGCAGGCGAGGCACCGGGAGACGGTGACTACGATACAGGCACATCGCGAGAGCAGCCTCAAACAAAGCCACTAGAACCACCGGCTGGCACGGCACGTGCCTGTTGCTCCTGCCTCTGCGCAGGCACTAGGGAATACCGGCTCCCCGCTAACCCAAAGGCAGGGTGTATTGAACACGCCGAGCAGAACAGAGAGACAAGACACCGGCAGTTTTACAACTGCGAACAACGCTTACGTTGGCAACTGAAACGGAAACGAACTCGCAAACGCTTCTCCTTGCTTTAATTTACCTGCTATATGTTCCTGTTTAGGGCAAATTCCTCTAGATGACGTTGATAAACAATCGTCATCCTCTGGCGTAACCTGGATGCCAACCTCCACGGGATTGGATGCTTTTTTCAGCTCACTTGGTGAGGGTGAAGGTGGCTTATCCACAGCCTTCTCTAAGCAGAGACTGCCATTGCATTGTTTCCGTTTGTGCTCAATAAAAACAAGAATGTCCCCCAACGGAAAGTTCATCTGACACTGGCCACAAGTGAGGAGGTCGTGGTCCCCTTCCGGAGCTCCCAATGTGCCATGTTCAGGTTCGTCATCAGTGAGAATGGCTTCAAGAGGTTCGGCTGCAGTTTGAGAAACAAAAGGAGAATCATTAGAGCTCTCGAGGGAAAAAGGCACCGAGCCCCTTCCTTCTCCAGGAATATTACACCCTGCTCACCACCTCCATCCCCCAGCTAAACCCATGCAGCACAGCTCTTAGCACGGCAGCGGGGAGGTGGGTTCAGCGGATACAGGGAAGGGGTTTTGCAGCTGTAGCAGACACAACTCGGGGAGCCAGCACTGCCTCTGCCTCTGCACGAGGACAAACGTGGCTCTATCGAACGACTCGGTGCCCAGATTAGACGAAGAGGCTGCAAGAATACACTGCAAAACTCTCGTGGTGCTACGAGGAGACACAGCCACGGCGCTTTATTGCTGGGTGTATTATGTATGTATATGAATTCCATGCTCAAAGCAGTGCACGCGCTCTCACGGGTGTGTGTTTTCCACCAGCCTAGACCCACTTTGCAAAACCCAGCAGCCTGACCTACGCGGGTGCAGACAAAAGGTGTTCTAACGTACAGAGACCACACGCTCCCAACGCAGGCCGTGCACGCAGCACGTGTGTTGGTGTGTGTGAGAGAAAGGAGAGGGAGAGCCACGCGCCGGCACCAACACGCAGGGAACACGCAGCCCTCGTAACGCACGTGCCTACGTTATACGTAGGTATTGGTGCCGCCATCCCTCCAACAGCCCCTCTGCAGCTTCCAAATGTAAGATCCCAAAAGCCAGGGGTTATTTATGGGGGGGGGGGGGATGAGTAGGGAAGGGATGAGACAAATAAATACAGAATAGATGGATGGCAGAAACCAGAGTGATAAACAGCAACTGCAGCAGAAGCGCCTGCGGGGCAGGGGGAGGCACCTCGCACTCCTCAGCTGCTCCCCAAATGAATACCAAATTCACCACCAAATCCACCTAAAGCTATTGTCAAGGTGGGATATTTTTTAGTGCTTAAGAAGGCAATTTGTAGTTCTTTGCCTTTTTTTCATGCTGAAATAAAGCAATGCTTAAATTCTCTCAGCACCGGTGGCCCTCAGCATCTAAACACGAGCGTGGCCAAGCGCCTGCCTCATTTCCTCGCAGCAGGGAGAAGGCCCTTCTCTAAACTCGAAATACCTTCGCCTAATGTTGTCAAAGTTGACAGCTTTCCTGAATGAGCTCCAAAAAGCTTCGTTACAAAGCTGTTTGTGCTCACGGGATCGGCAGTGGATGCTCTAACGAGGCAGACGCGGCTCTATTCTGTTGGGTTATTAATTTTGGGAGGTTCAGTTTGCAGAGAAACACCTTGGAAATCAGAGCGCAGTCTCCATCCCTATTGCTTTCCATGATGGAAAAAATCCCAGGTAGCAGGAGCGTGCTGGTGTTGCTCTCTCTGTGCAATACAACACGTTAACAGCAGCGAGCAGAGGGAGAGGGGACTACAAATCCAACCCACCTCAAAACAGTGCCAGGTAACGGCGAGTGAGCCGGAATACACCTCCTAAACAGTTAACCAGCCTGACCTTCTTTAGCTGGCTGCCAATCTCCCATTTAATGAACTTAAAGCCACAGAGAATCAAAAAATAGATTTTAATTTGACTGCGCGATATTGGAACTGATTTTGATAAAGTGCAAAAAATCCACTGAACTCAGGTTAAATTTATTCCAACCCTTCCTCGGCTCAATATTGAGGAGGAAGATCTGGAGTAGCTCCCAGTTGTGCCGTGTAAAATAATACTGAAAGAGCACGCTACCTCGCCGTACCTCAGCCCCAAGTAGGACACGGGGATCCGAGCCCATCATTCCTCGCCTCTGGTACTACTTCTAATTTAACGTAAGGTCAGCCACAGGAATATGAAGGTTACACTCGTATTAATAAAAACAATGTCTCCATCGCCGGGGTTGGGTTTTCTTCTCAAAACTCAGCAGAGCGACAAAGGGAAGAGCCACACGGTTCAGGAAGCCGGGAGCGGAGCAGGGTGCTCCTTGCGGGATCGCCGGGCACGGCGTTTTTCCCTCCTTGCGTTCGGAGCGAGGGAGGGGAAAACCATTGCAAAGGACTCAATTCCAGCCGTGGCTCGCTGCACGCCGGCAGACAAAAGGTATTTTGCACTAGGCAACTTCCAGCTCCACCAACTCTCCGCAGCACAAGGAATAACCCGGATTCCCCTTACCACTGGCTTAGCGAGGAGCTCTGCATAATCATGACTCAATTATAATGTTTTCCCGCGGCCTGATTTCTTCCTGACGCTGTCAGTATTATTTAGCAGGGGAAGGTAACCCGCTGCTTCGACACCAGGCAGTTAAAAGTAAGAGCTAAAACCAAAACAGGACTTTTGCTTAAAAGTCTGCACCGACGGCGGGGCTGATTTACAATCAGAACCAGGAAACTGGAGCGGTAATCCCGAGGTCGCTGATTACACCTCCACATTTCACCTAATTAATTTTATAGGAGGCAAAGTTCTTGGAAATAACAAGACGATCAAATGTACAGATATAAAAGCTGTAACCTCAACGTTTTCTCCGCTCTTAAAGTAAATTATTGCTAATTAACAAGAATTATATATACTAATGTCTGGGAAAAAGACGGCTGGCACCGTGCTAAACACTTGGCTCCTGATGCAAACCCACCCCACCCCCACCCCCCACCCAAAAAAAAATGATGTTTTTATTATTATTGCTACTTTTATAACAAAATATAACATTTGGAACGCCGGGATACAATTCACCTGAGTCTGTCTGAATTTTGGGGCGATCGCAATTCCCTGCTTGGGTCCCTAATCATCCGTCTCTATTTTTCATGCAAAATGCCCTGTTTTCTTCCCCACCAACGTGTCTTTTCAGCTTCTTCTTCCTCAGTCACCAAAACAACCGTTTCTCTGGCAAAAGCGGGATGGATTTGGGAGTGTCGGGAGAAAGGAGGTACAAGGGGGGATGGAGGAAAGGGAGGGGGAATACCACGGTACCATGCGGGGAAATGCCCCGGCAGCGTGGATGCGCTGCCGGGGCATTTCCCCGCATGGTACCGTGGGAAGGATGGAAAGAAGCTGTTTAATCCCAAGTTTGTGTCCTGGCATCGTGCTATCCAAGGAAAAACAGGGGCTTGGGGGTACAATAGGAACCACCAACACGTTACGGAGCGGGGATGAAGACCCGAAGAAGGGGACCAGAAGCATCACCGGAGCAAGCAAACTCGGCGCAAAATTAAGAACAAAGAAGAAGAAGAAGGGAGGAAGGAATAGAAAGAGGGGAAGAAGAAGAAGGAGGAGAGGAGGAGGAGGGGGTTCTTGCCGGCCGGGAGGCAACGGAGGAACCGGCCAGGTTCAAGTTCGCGAGGCTGCCCGGTTGTTTGATCTCGCTGTGCCTCCTAGCGACAGAAACGGGCACGCAGGCGGCCCCGGCACCGCATCCCCCCGGCTCTCCGCTCCCCCAGCCCGGCCTCCCCTTTCCCTTCCCTCCACACACAAACCCCCCCTACCTCCATATCCCGGCCCACATTCCCCCCCCCCCCTTTTCCCTTTCCCTTCCCTATCCCTGGAGCGCTTCTCGCCGCCCCCCCTCATCCCCATCCCCGCCGCCGCTCCCACCCCACACGTGCGGTAACTCCGCGCCGGCCCGCGGGTGTCTCGGCGCAAGAGAACCGCGGGGATCCCGCATGTTCCCGATGCGAGTCGGAGCCCACGTCCCCCCATTCCCCTCATCCCCCTTGTGATCCCCTTTTCACACACCCCCTTCCACGCTGGTTGCGGGAAAAAGACACCCCCCCCACCACCACCCCGACCCCACTTTGGGATGCGGGGGGTCGCACCCCCAAAACCGTGCCGGGGGTGATGAAACCGCGACGCAGCGCTGGGCCATGCAAAAGGACTCAAAACCCCGAGAAGTGGCGGGGAAAGAAGGATAAAACAACGGGGGGGCGAAGGAACGAGCCCCGCGATCCATCCTCCCCCCGCCGGGTGTGGGGAAACCTTGGGGCAAGGGGTCGGTGTGGCCCCAGCTGCAAACGGGTGGGTGGGAAGGGGGGACAGGGACACATCGCAAAGTTTATGGGGTGTTTTTCCTTCGCGAAGAGAAGCGGGAGCCGGGCAGCGCCGGCAGGAAGAAATCGCCCTGGGTTTTTTCTGCCATCCCTGGGAGGGAACAAAACCCGCCGGGAGTAATGGGGGAAAAGAGAAAAGAAAGAGGAAAACACAAGAGGAGAAGGGGGGGGGGGGGAAGCAGCGAGAAGCATGCAGCGATTCCCGCTTCCCCCCCCAGGCTCATCCCGAGGAAAAGGGGAATTCTCTTTTCCTCCTTCCCTTCCCACCCCCCCCTCGCCCCAAACCTTTCCAGCTCGAGTTGCCTTTTGTTGTGCAAAGAGCGCTCCCGCTTATCTCGCATCTCGCCCTGGTGTGTGTGGCGGCGGCGGGAGGAAGGCAGGGAGGGAAAGGAGGGAGGGAGCGGAGCCGCAAGAGTTTTTTGTGTTGCGAACGGTGCGGACGGAGCTCGGGGTTTTCTTTGGGGGGGGGGGGGGATTTCCACCCCCCCCCTCTCCCGGAGAGAGCGGGTTCGGGTCGGGGGTTGAACGGCGGCGGCGAGGAAGGGCCGTTGGTTGGGGTTGAGGGGATGAGGATGAGGATGAGTGCGTGTGTGCTGAGCCCGGGCTCGCTCTCGCCTGTGTTTGTTGGCAGGAGGCTCCCCGCACACGCGGTGCTTGTAAACATTCAGACACGAGATTTTTCCCAATCAAAATCCACTTCCACTTCTTTTTTTTTTTTTTTTTTTCGCCTTTTTGAAAATCTTCCAAAAAATAGTAAGCGAAGAAGCGGGAGAACGCGAAGCGAGGGCGAGCAGGGAATCCCTCCATCCCTCTTCCCGGCGCTGCACGGCTCCCGGCTCCTCTGGTCTCCGGTGCTTCTCCCCCCCCCCCGCCACCTCCACTCCTCCAACCCCAACCCCAGCCCGAAGCGGGGCGAGGTCGGGGCGCGGAGCCCCGCACGGACGGGCAGCGCGGAGACAAAAGGGGGGAGAGAACGGCTCGACCCGGCTGCGGCTCGGCTGCGGGGCGGGCGAGGGGACGGGGTGAGCGGGCGGGAGCGGCGCGGGGCTCCGGCCGCCGGACTTTGTGGCACCGCCGCTCCGCTGCGCTCCGTTCGCGGTGCCCGCCGCTCCCGCTGGGATTCGTTCCCACTTTGGAGCGGTGCTGCCCCGCTCGCAGCGTTACCGGTGCCGGGGCGAGAGCCGCCCCGCTCTTGCCGCCAAAGAGCGGGAGGAGAGCGGAGCGGAGGGAGGAAGGGAGGGAGGGAAGGAGTGCGCGCCGGCGGGCGAGGGGCACGGAGAGGAGAGGGAAGAAAAGTGATCAAGGTGATTAAATGAGAGACGGAGGAATTAAGCGGAATGCCGCGAACCCCGCGCCGCGCTGAGTTCATTTCAAACCCGAGTCGCTCACTCGCTCCCACTTTTCTTTCCCCCCCCCTTTTCTTTTTTTTTCTCCCGTTTTCCTCCCGCTCTCGAATTAAAAAAAAAAAATAATAAAAAAAATTAAATTAAACCCATGAAATGCAAATGAAATTAAATTGCTCCTCGCGTTACTTACGTGAAAATTCCCGTTTGCTTAAGTGCTGGGGTTTGCCTTGCTTGCGGCGCGACATGGTGGGTTGGTGGCTTCGGTGGCTTGTGAGTCGCTCGGTTCACATCGGGAGAGACGGGTTAGAGAGGAAGGAGACTCCAGAGAAAATATCTTCATCAATGTCTTTTGACATCCAAAATAAATTAGAAATAATACAAAGATGGCGCAGGGAAGATGAATTGTGGGATAGCAGTCATGGCTTTTTTTTTTTTTTTTCTTTTTTTTTTTTTGTGCAAGGAAAAAGGAAAAAAAAAAAAAAAGAGGAGAGAGAGAGGGAGAGAGAGGGAGAGAAGGAGAGAGAGAGATGAAAAAAATGGCAAAAGCCCCCCTGAGCTGCAAGTTCAAGTGCGGACGTGACGTCCCTGCGAACTTGAACGTCAGGAGCCTGGATGGACAGAGACATACAAAACATGGGCAGGGCAAGCCGGGGAGAGGGGAGGAGGGAAGGCGAAGGCAACACCAATGGACACTCATCAGGGGCTGGACATGAAAAAGAGAGCAGGACAAGCCAATGGACAGTGATCGCAGGGGGGAGAGGGGAGGGGGCGCAAAGGGGGGGGGTGGTTGGGGTTTGCACCGGCCGCCCGGCGCACGCTGCCGAGAGGGGCCGGGGGGGCGGCGGCGGCCGGAGCCGCGAGTGGCCGCGGAAGAGAGGGAGAGGGGCGAGGGAAAGGGGGGGGGGGGGTTGGACGGGCACACGCGGGGATAGAGGGGAGGAAAAGGGAGAGGGAGCGCGCACACAAACACCCCCACCACCACCGCCACCACCTCCCCGCTGGTAAAGCCTCGGTGAAGCCGGAGCCGGGAGCAGGAGGGCTGCGGGGCAAGGCTGGCCTCGGGATGCGCCGAGCCGGCGGGAGAGCTGGGGGGAGCCAGGTAGGACCGGAGACCACCCAAAAAGCAAGGGGGGGCCCATCCGGCTCCCGGCTTCCCCGCTCCCTCCCTTACCCCCCCCCCCTCCTTCCCTTCCCCGCCCGGCGGAGTCCCCTCCTCCTCCCGGGAGCTGCGGCCCGGCCCCGCGGGGAGCTGCGGGGCGCAGGGGGCCGGGGCCCGCGGGAAACTTCGGCGGGGAGGGGTGGGCTCTGCCCCGGCTCCCATCCGGGCTGTGCCTGCCCCGGGGGAGCAGCGAGCGCAGCGCAGCCGGGCAGAGGAGGAGAGGGGCGGCGGGACCTCGCCGCTGGCTTCTCTCCCGCCCGGAGCCCCCTTCCTTTCCCCCCGGCGGCAGTCCCAGCCCTGCCCGCAGCCGCGGTGTCTTAACGAAAGCGAAACGCGGGGCTGGCACCGGCGGAGGGCGGGGGGACTGGGGAGGGGGAGAGGCGGCGGGAGGCAGCGAGAAGTGTCTGGAGTTGGGAGGATGCGGCGGCTGCAAGTTGGCCGAAAACACCCGGAGAGACGGAGACGGTGCCGGCAGCGGGGAGGGCTCAGGTTGTGCGAGAGAAACGAGCTCCGGAGGAGAACGGGCGGTCGGAGCAAAGTGCGGCTGCGACGGGAGTGCGAGGGGATAACCCGTGCCCAGGACGGAGGAGGCGGAGAGGGAGACGGCGAGAACGAAGCAGGGACGAGAGACCCGGGGCGGGGGGGGGCAGCGGCCGCCCGACACCGTGACCGAGGTTGTAAGCGCGGAGCTGCGCCCGCCGGGGAACCGAGGGGACGGGCGGGGACCGGGGACCCGCCGGCGGGGCGAGCGGCTCCGGTGTGGGACGGGTCCATCCCCGTGCAGAGCGTGGCACCGGGTGCGCCCATGGGTGCTGTAAGGGTGAGTGTGGAAAGCGGGAAGGATACGCGTTGCCGGTGCGAACCGTGCCTCCACAGGCAGGTGTGTGTGTGTGTGTGTGTGTGTGTGTGTGTGTGTGTACCGGAGAGCGACCCGGGTGTGATTTATATCTGAGAGCACGTCTGAAGCTTGGCGAGGTGGCTGCAGTGTAAAAAGTAATGACTTTATTACCCCTGAAAGGTTCTGCGGTTCGCAGTTAACAGTCCTCGGA
Organism: Pezoporus occidentalis; assembly: GCF_034315485.1. Classification (NCBI taxonomy): domain Eukaryota; kingdom Metazoa; phylum Chordata; class Aves; order Psittaciformes; family Psittacidae; genus Pezoporus; species Pezoporus occidentalis. The sequence goes on from NW_026912779.1 coordinate 4,031,052, forward strand.
ATTACAATTCATTAGGCACTGGTGCGCTCTCGGAAGCCAACCTGCAGCAGGAGAATACCTGCCCGTGGGTATTCCCAAGGAATAACAGGCAACATTGCATTGATCCGCTCTTTAAAAATCATAGCAAATTAAGCACTTGGCTACAACTAAACCGGGTTTCTTATCGCGCCGGCTTTTGAGATTCCAGAGGTGACTTCCCCGACCGCATCTCAAAACCTTACAGTCGGGAGCTAATTTTACAGCTGCTTTCATGAATGGCAGCGAGGATGTGCCTACCATTAGCATGCCCTTAATTCCAGCTCCGTAAAAATGCCTCGAATTCAATGGGAACTTCGCTGCCTTAAACACGACAAAAAAATTATCCCACAATATTTCAGCCTGGGTGGAGAATTATCCCTATTAGCATGTGCTGGCAGCGGTGCTGTGCTCCCCCCCATCCCCCCTTCCCATCCCTATCCCCCCCTCTTCCCAGCGCCGTGGGATTGCCGGCAGATAACAAACCTTTTGGGAAAGAAAAGGAACCAGAAGACATTTTTAACACGGCACGACCGCAGATTAATAATGCAGGTGGGTTTTGATTTGATGGGGTTTTAGGGGAAGGGAACCGAGGCTGTTTTAACGAGCGGTCGTGGACACCAAGTAACTGTATTTACAGTCCTTGATGTGGCTTTTCGGTGGGTAATAAATTATGACAATATTAAGATGATTTTCTGGCAGCCCCAGTTAACTGCGCTGGGGACCGTAAAGCCCTCGCTGATTCCATTTATGCCTTGTAATTACGGTCCACGGGCTCGCTCTAAACCCTTTGGTGTATATTGTGTGTAAACTTTTAGCTAATAGACCTCTTTTGAATGGAAGGGACTTTTCCCAGTACTTCCTGCAGTATATATTCCGTCTCTGATCTCTGTATTTAATGGCCGAGCCCTGGTTTATGCTTTATAATGTGTTGACAAGTTTTCTAACAGACTTTCTGAAATAATGCACATATATTCACGTCGGTTAGAAACTGCACAGTATTTTTTGAGTCGAGTAGATCTATATCCTAATGCACTGAGAGGGAGTGTAAATCATAGAGGATTTCATAGCCCTTTCAGTAGTTTTCTGTATGAAGTATGAGCAGCGTGGCCTCCAGACGTAACCTTTTAGAAAAAAAGACAGTGCTTTTATTTTATGGTGTAAAGTGCTTTTAGCTTCAGGGCTCGGAACGTGAATGTGGTCAACAAACAGCTCTTGCGAGGGAGTTTGCTACAGCCTCAGCCCCGGCGCCGGGGCTATGCCTTGGTGATGGGGAGGGTGATGGAGTGTCCCTGGCTGCAGGAATGGGGATGGGGAACCGGGTTCCCCCCTTCCCAAGACGTGGTACCCCCCCCCCCCCCCGAAAAAGCAGCGGACACCCCAGGGGAAGAAGTGGGGATGGGGAGAACAGGCTCAGCCCCATGGGGACTGTCCTGGTTTGTCCAGGGCTGAGCATCCCCTGAGCTCACCCCAGTGGCAAATGCAAAGCCTGGGGGTGCAACTGAAGCCAGGGCACTTCAGGGGACCCCACCGTTGCTCTGCTCCCCCTGGATCATCCCCTCTGCTTTCAGCAGAACCGCTCTCACGCACAGAGCATCTTTAGCTTTATACCTATGCCACCATGGTGCCACTTTGCACGCTTATACCAACGAGCCTGGTGAATGTGGCAGGTAAAACCAGGTAGAAATGCTCAAATATGGGCTGCCAATACCTTGGAACACTGGCAGATAAGCAGGGCAGGTGAGAACAAACCCAGGCCAGCTCTGAACATGACCCAGCAGAGATCGGGCTCTAAGGACTGGCACAAATGGTTGTGTCGCCTTCTGCTCCTCCACAACCTTTCTTTGCCCAAGATGCCCCACAAGCAATCCTGCTGCTGCAGCTTGAGCTGCTGTCACCCCCCAGCCACCTTATCAGCTGCTTTTTGGCCATGGATGGAGCCCCAGCCCCAGAGCAAACGTAGCCCCACATCTCCAATGCATGTGGGCATGGGCTAAAACCAGGGCCGTGGTGGTTTTCAGGGTACCTGCAAGGGGAAGCCAGCCTCAGAGAGGGCTTGCTTTGTTAGCTGAGCATCCATCCCACCTCAATCTGCCCCTGTCCTAGAGACACCAGCTGATGCCCTGAAGCATCTTGAGAGCAGAGGTGGGCACCCACCCCACTGTGCTGCCCCTGGGCAGAGGCTGTAACCTGCAGCTGAAAGGCAGTGTCCAAGTGAGAGCATTCACACTGTAAAAATTAAGTTTACCATTAAAGTCTGCCCCAAAGTATCTGTCCTTCTTCTGGTGCCTCAGCTTTCTGCCTGAGAAACACTATGATCCTCCATGTGAAATGCTTACAGGTTGCTGTAGAGAGGGACATGATACTGATTGTAATTGAGGAGTGTGGCCTTGCTCCCTTGTGCAGGCAGGCAAGCGGGATCCAGAGGAGCATAACACAGCTCGTACCGTCCACCACTCCCTGCCTATGCTAATGTGTTGGCAGACTTGGCAGTGGATGAGTTCTGCAGCTTCGGTGGGCAAATGTTCCTGCTTCGAAGCTCCAACTTGTCACTCATCCCGAGCGGGAATCTCACTTGCCAGCTCGGAATGGAACATTGGGACCAAATGCAGATTCCCAATTCTGCCAGTTCTGGGGCGCTGGGCTGCGTTCCCTAACGGCACATCCACCCCAACACCTCTTGATAGTCTCAATCAGCCGCAGGCAACATGGGTGGAACTCTTATCTCACCCCAGGCTGGCTCCCCATGGGCGAGCGGAGCGCTTGCACGTTCTAGAAGCGCTACGTGCATTAGTATCCCTGCATGAGAAACTTGGGCACGCCGCTTTTCCTTTCCCCTTTCTTACTGTTTTCCTTCCCTTTCTTAATAAAGGCTTACAATAAACCCTTAATTCTGCAAGCGCTTACTCGTGTCTCTGCAGGATCACAAACATCTGAGTGCCAGGTGAAAGATCTCCTTATCGGCAGCACCCGGAATAAACCCATTGACTTGGGAATGCTTTTCCTATGGGTTTCAGGAAGGGATTTCAGCCTGCCTCTGTGCTCTCACAGCACCAAGCACAGCACAGCCCTGAACCTTGACTGGACAGCATGGGGATAACTTTAAATGGCACAAAGCACTCAGGAAATAGACTTTCAAATGGCAAAAAACCCGTCCTTGGAAGCATACAAAGAGTTCTACTTGTGTGTGGGCAGGCAGAGGAAGGCACTAGTAAATGCCCATCAAAGCTCATTTTTAATCAAATGCTTGATTTTAGCCAAACTGGTTTTGCTTTGTGCTGCTCTGGTACTTGCTATTTGGCGATTCATGTGTTTAATATATCTCTTTGTAAGTAAACACATAACACACCCCTGACGGTTTCCACCCTCGGTTTCAAGCCAAGATGATTTAAACTCTGTGCATTTCCAGCCTCCCAGAACTTGACCTATAATGCAAATCCATACAGTCTTAATTATAGCAGCACCAGCAGCCACCGCACGAGTGGAACAGTTGAGCTTTCGTTACTAAAGAGGCACAGTAGTTAAGGTCTGTCAGCGCTCCTGTTACAATCCCCATCCTGGAGAGGTTATAACTTGGGCTGTGTAAATTTGATTGAGCTGAAACTTGGGACTCAAACCATCAGTCCATATAGGGAATTATCTTATGAATAATTGGCTAACCCATTGCTTGATTCACAGACCTTTATAAAACGATTTTTAATGGGGTTTAATGCTTTTTTCTTTTACTGACATCTAGGGTATGAATTCGGTACTTCCAGCTCTTCCAAAGCTCCACACTGAACTGCATAAACCCACATTAAAGCTACAGCTACCCCCGAGACCATAGGGGACACGTGCCACATTTGCCCACCTACCTGTACCCATACACCAGTAAGGGACTCTGAATGAGGAATGTCTCTTAAATCTGTCTCAGAAGAGAGTCCTAAATGTGTAAGGGAAGTAACACGAGTGCCTCAACCAGGAGGGAATTAAAGCTCGTAACAGGGGACTGCTCTGTACACCAGCTGCACTGGTCACTTGGTTATCTTCGCTGAGTTCCACACAATCTTTCCATCTTCTTGGGCTTCATCTTCCCCCCCCCAAAACGTGTGGCAGTGAGTCCCATGTGTGCGTTGGCATCACTTTGAAATGGATGAGCTGTCCAACTTTGAGCTTCAATATCACTTTGTGCTACAAAAGGGGTTTGCTGAGATTGCTCCCCATAACACCTTTCACTAGTTCTGCACTTCTCAGATGTGGATTTTATCAATCACTTCAAATCACACTAAGCTGAAGCACATGGTTAGTTAAATGCAGACTTGGAATTTCCCTTAACCCTAACAGAAAACCATGACAAACCCAAGGGCTAGGAAGATGAGCCACAGGCTATGACCAACAGATTGCTCACACAGGGCCAGACCCACAGTCTCTATGCCCAACTCACCACAGTTACAGGGCAGGAACACCACACTGCATGCCTGAACTCACAAGCAGCATCTCCATCTGTTGCAGGAAGAGTTTCATTGACCAAGCCAGGCTGCAGCATGGGGTTCACTCACTGAGGGGTACTGTGAGCAGGTCATTGTGAAACAAAAGCACTGTGAGATATGCCAGATTCTCCTCAGCAAGATGTTCCCACACATCCATAGCTGCCATTCATCAGGGCTACTCTTTGGCCACACTGAAACTGGTGATGGCACAAGGGCATGTAGGGACAGAAGAGGGGGAAATGCCTTAAAACCGATAGAGAGGAGATTTGGATTAGATACAAGGAAGTTCTTCCCTGTGAGGGTGCTGAGGCGCTGGCACAGGGTGCCCAGAGAAGCTGTGGCTGCCCCATCCCTGGCAGTGTTCAAGGCCAGGTTGGACACAGGGGCTTGGAGCAAGCTGCTCTAGTGGAAGGTGTCCCTGCCTGTGGCAGGGGGTTGGAGCTGGATGAGCTTTAAGGTTGCTTCCAACCTAAACCATCCCATGATTCTATGAAACACAGGAGTTGTGAAGATCCCGAGTCATTTACCTAAGCAGGTCCCATCTTCAAGCCTGTGAGCAGTAGAAAGACAGGTCACTGGTATCTTTGATTCACTTTCTAACTGCTCAGTTTGAGAAGATGCCCAGCAAGCACAAGGTACAGAATTACAGCCAAGTCAAGCCACAGGGAGACAGCATCCACAGCACAGAAGCAGCAAAGCTCAGAAGCAATGAGTAAGCTGCACGGACAGGAAAGGCTAAGCCAGGCTTCCAGCCCTGCAGGGCCAAGCCAGGAACAAAAAGCGTTGTAACACGAGGTTTAAACTAGCAGCATGTCCAACACCAGCACTTCATCTCCCAAGTATCCCAACTTCATATCCCAAGTGAAGATGGGCAGGAGAGCTGGATCCTGACCAAATAAAGTATATGGGGTCACTACTGATCTTTTAGCACAGGGGCTGTTCATAAACAAAGCCTTCTCGGGATCATAAGGAGAAGCTTTTCACACTTCTATGTAAGGTTAGATCCAAGGGGCTCAAACTCCCTATGAGGAAATCTGGAAAGCCCCACTCTGGATGTGTCAGGTGGGAAAATGAAGGAATTGCACACACTTTGTCCTGAAGAATAAATCCCAACTATTCCTCAAATCAATTTTTTAAAGTAGAATAACAAAAACAACTCACTTATCTGAGAAACCCAATATCAGCAATCAAAAAGAAGTAATTTCCATTGAGAAATTAGTTTTGCTACAAGGATGAGGAAGGACTTAGCTGTTTTCCTGTATGCTGCCAAACACAGCTCCTTCTTCCCAGCACACTTGGTGTGAGGGAGAGCAGAGAAGGACAGTGCAATAATAAAGGGTATTTTCCTCCCCTAACCCTGCTCCATATGTCTCTTAGCAGAGGACTCTGCTTAGCCTTTGGTACTGCACCATTCTTCAGCACATATTTTATCTTTGGGCACATCGGCTGTACTTCCATGCTTAAAGTAAGCATGTACTCAAGCATGCTGTTAGATTTGTAAATAACATCTATTACGCTGCTTTTTAGAGCTTGACTTTTAGTCACTTCAAAGGCATCAAACTGAAATTTAACATACGCAGTGGTCATTCTTTATATTCATTTTACATTGCTGCCTCAGGTGACATTTAGGTTTAGCTTTTACCTTTAGCAATGAAGAAATGCACGTGCTTTGCAGAACACGACACAGTTTGTGTGAGGATCTAAGATGAAAAGGAATTAATTGTGGAGATAGCAGAGATCTTCCCCTGCATTTCAAAACTACAGCTTTACTGTGGGTTTTTCTTCTTGGCCATATTTATTCTATGCAAAAATTCAGCTTAATTGTTAGAATGCTCACAGTAGTATTTTAATGCGACTCTCTGTAGCTGGAAGAATATATGATTATGTAGCCCAAAGCTGCGTGGAAAGACACAGTACCAAGGGAGAGCAGGAGCGGTGGTGAATAACCCGTGATAAGAGCCCACTTTTTGGAGCAGCTCCGGTAGTTTTGCCACCATTTGTTATTGTCAGCACATACAATTTTTATGGTAGAGTATGAATTCTGACTGCAGTGAAAAGAATGCTTTGTACCAGCAGTGTGAATAAGATTTCACTCAATTAAAATAACATGCAAGTATATTGTATGGTGTTACATAGAAAGCTGATGTGCATTAAGTGTGAATGCAGGGGTTGGGGGAAGTTATTGTACTAATGCTATTGTTCAGCAAGCAACTATTCCCCAGCATTTAAAAAATAAAAGCAAGGGAAATTAAATACAGAAATCAGAAATACATGCACTGTTTGATATTACCATACTGAAATGAATGTATTCACAAGTCAGACTTCCATTTGCCCCGTCGTATTAAGTTTCACAGCATCTGAGTGCCGACAGAGAGAGAAATAGGTGTAAACACACGGAGGGAGAGATCCACAGATCGCTGTGCTGATACACACCACCCTTAGGTTTTAGCGTGACAGGAGCTATAGGTAAATGCAGGGTAAATACTGGCCGTATCATTGAAGTGCTGTCCCCGCCACAGCAGGGAGAAGTTTAGTCTGGAGAGATGTGGACCACTGCAATCCCCAGCTCTGGAACAGCTCCAAAAGGCTCCTTGGTGCAGGGTGAGGTGAACTATGGAACTCTGGCATCCTGGTTCACGGTACCCAGACCTGAAGGTATGTGAACACACAGGGATGTGCTGGGGACACCCACAGCAGATCCTACAAGGAAGGCCAAAAGCGGAGCCGAGGTGGATCTCAGACAGCCGTTGTACTCAGAGCCAATAAAAAGGAAAGCGTTCTCTATCGAGACCTAATTAGCTTTTATATTCAAAGCTGCTCTGCACATTTGTACACTGCTTATGAGCGGGACTAAAAAATATATGTACCATGACACTAGACTTTTAAAGTGTCTATTGAACGCTTCTCCCATTCTCCAAGGATTGCCTCCTCCTTCGACACAGACACTCGCTGAATATGACAAGGCTAATTGTTTTTCCCGGCAATGATCAGCCCTTGTCTCTAGCACTTTGCACAGACCGAGCATCCTCAGAACTTAATAAAACCAAAACCCCACAACTGCCTTCAATACTTAAGACCAACCAACGTTTGCTAAACAGATTTCTTGCCAGGGGCTTGCGCTTCTATCAGAGCCCCTGTGCACGTAGGAGCCTCTTTGCCATTTTAGAGGGGGTTATGTATTTCTCTGTTACCTTTCCTGCCTGTAAAGCAATCAAGGAGAGCGGCAGGAGGCACCATAAATATGCAAATTGCTGCCAGATAACTGGTTTCGCTGGTTCCGCCTTGAGAAGCGGCATTGCCGCTGCAGGAGGGGGGGCGGCCACCCCTCTGAGCTCCCCCCTCTTCGGCTCAGCCTCTGCAGGGCCCCTGGAGCAAGGCTCAGCCAAGGGCACAGAGCAGGGAAGGGGCTCGTTTGGGTCTCACTAAGTCTCCCAACTCATGTCCGCATCAGCGCTCACTCACGTGGTCTTTCTGTGTGTGGCTTTTTGGGCTTTTCCACTTCTCCATTTCTTTCCAAGGGGACTTTGAGTCCTCTTTGCTTGCCCTGAGAGCACAAGCAGCTTGATACCACCTCTCTCTAAGTATGAGGTGAAGATTTTCATGCCTCCATCAGCTCACCTGCGAGGTTGTTCTAAGCATGGAAATGACCGGCTCATCCCTGTGCGGTGTCGCAGACCTATTCCAGACAAGCTGGGGATGCTCTCGTAGGGATCTGTGGTCTGAAATACCCACCAAGTCACTCTCTTTTCTACCTCAGCATCTGAGGGATTGAAAGGAACTGCTGGTTTCCAACCTGAAATAAAAGTATATTTCACAGGTTTGCAAAAGTACATGGGACCATTTTAAAGCTCACAGAAGCAGCGATCTGAGGTGGATTCTGAGTTTGCTCTCTGATAAATCCTAAGCACCATAGCTTATTACAGCAACCTTTTGCAGAGCATTAATCAAAACCATGGACTGAGCATTTGGCTATTTAAAGAATCACCCAAGTAAACAGTGCAGCTGATTTTTAAGTGTTCAGAAGTACAGTAATTTTAACAAATACTCCTATCCGTATGGTAACATAACACACTAAGATGTAATTCAGACCCATGACAGTCTATTGCATGCATAATATGCATTCTTAAAATCACCTGGAAATGTATTCATATTGTAAAATCTGATGGCTCAGGTGGAGCTCTTACTCTTGATCAAATAATAAAAGTTGTTAGAGACCACTGTGTCATCTCATTGCTCGCCAGCCTCCACCTGGACTGTTTTACATTCCATTTAAATAGGACAGGAGAGCAAGAAGGAAAAAATAAACCACACGAGTTACTACAGGCATTAACTTTTAAGCCAGAAAAGCAAGAGAGCTAAGGAAGAAAGAGGGGAAGTGTCTTCATCACTGCACCCCCTTGAGGGTTCCTACAGCTTAAGCCTCTGGATGGACAGACACTGATCACATCAGGGCAAGGCTGCACTCACCAAGCCCCGCTGGTGACTTGGGTGAGGTGTCCTTGTCCTGCTTCGAAAATACTTTCTTTGTGTGGATTCAGGTCTGCCAGGGAAGGGGACAGAGTGCAGACAGACAGACAGGAGACTCCCTGTGGGACAGAGTGGGTGGCGATGGCCTTGTCCACAGAGAAGGAATCTGAAGTGCAGACTAGTGGTAGTAATGGTGATTACTATTAAAGCACAGAGCTTTTCATTACTGGAAACTTCAAATAACTCTCCTGAACTATATTTGAGACATTTCTTTTTCATGTTAACTCCAGGTTTGATTGCTGGAAAAGGTTGACTGCTAGAAAAGGAAAACCAGTGCAGTGCACAGCAGTGGGGAATCGAAGCCCTTCTTCACCAGAACCCCTGCCATATACGTACTGTCACTCACCTTCCAGACACTCAGTACAACCATTCAATCTATTGAATCAAGAGACTGTTTGATCTTATCTGCATCTGTGAGCTGACTGTCAACCTGCTTAGGCTGCATATTAAATCATCTATAGTAGCTGTATCAAGCTGGGATGATCTGTTAATTCTAAATTTATTAACCCTTGGAGTGCAGTCATCGTGTTTAATCTAGTGTAGCCAGCATTTATTTTACAAGACTGAGCCCTTCTTTAAGATATGGCTGCACCGCAGGTTAAGGAAGCAGGAATGCAGAGGAGATGGAAACTGGGAAGAGCTCCCATTGATCTCCAAAAGGTGACAGCATCATTGCTCCAAAACACGCGTGCTATGCCACACTCCCGTGTCCAGCATATGGGGTGTGTGCGCATGTCTACACACCAATTCATGTTTCCTCACAGAGTTTTGCCCAAAAAGGGAAAGAAAAAGAGGGTCCTAGAACAATTCCTGAGCCCTGCACCTCCATAAGGACTTAAAATCAAAACCCAAAGTGACTCAAGTCAGCTCCTGCTTCTTGGTCCATAGCTGCCATCCAAACCACTTAACAAACATCCCCGGAGCACTGAGGACCACAGCTGCTGGTGGACCTGCATGAAGTCAAGTGCTGCTGTCCACATACAGACAAATACACCCCCACACAGCCACACATACATATACAAATGATCCTATACGGACGCATCAGTACGTTAAGCCGTTCGTTACATACACACATGCTCTCTCCCTGCCCCTCTCTCCTGTTATCTATTATCCTCGCACGTTGCCGATGCTATCAACATACTCACAGCTTTTATTTCAGTCCCCAACTGCCAGGCATGCTTCCTTTTTTGGTAATCATGTGCCCAGTATCTCTCTAATGTAGCCTAATAACAATTTTAGCATTCAGATGAAGCGATTTCATTCTGTGACTGCCTTTTCTATTAGATTTGATTCTGAGAAGCCCCAGTGGGTGCCTCGGAGGCAGAGATCTATCTGCGAGGCTGCAACCGATTCAATAGCAGCCTGAGCTAACCTTGACCTTTCCCTAGACCCTGCTCCATCTGGTGCCAGCCTGGTGTCCCCCCCCCCCCTCTTCTCCTCCTCCTTGCTTCACAGTCAGCATTGATCAAGGCGGAATCGAGCCGTCTTTCTCCCTCCCAGGGCTGGGCAGTGGAGGAAAGGACAGCACATTTCAATATATGGAAATGATCGAGCCTCTTATGCAATCGTAAATCTACACAGAGCCTCCTGATTTGATATTTCATTCACCTCCAAAGACTCTCCCCCTCCCTCCTTCCTTCCCGTCCTCCCTCCCTCCCGACAGCAGCGATTTATAAACTATAAGACAACGGCTTTCCCCAACACCTGGAAATTATAAAGCTTGCCGTTCGTTGGGAATGAATGCCTGGCGGTCCCATCCGGTTTATTTACTTATTCGCAACTCTCAGCGTTGCTTTCCCTGCCTGCTCGGGTGATGGGTTTAAGCTGTTCTTACGGTGGGTCCCCCCCCCTTCCCGGTGGGGCTGGTTTGATGCCGCCGTTGTTTAAGCCGAAGGCAGGAGCGGCTCAGCTCTAAGCTCGGATCGGAGCACACCCGCCTGTCGCCGGTAGCGCCTCCAGCCGCGTCCCGCTCCGCTCCGGAGCCTTTCCGTAGCTGGAAACAGCGGCTCCCGCAACACACCCTCGCTCGCCGCTTCATCCTCTCACTTCTGCTTCATTTCTGCTCCTCTCCCCCTCGCCCAGCACACCCGGGGTCTGCTTTAACACCCTTGTGTGCTCCTTCAATCCCGAGGACACCCACTTCTACAAGCAACAATTTTCCCCAGGAATCCTGACGTAACCACGTTGTTTTTCCTATCGCATTCCAGCCGGGAGATTAGATAACAGATTATGTAAAATTATAATCACCAGATAATATATGCAGGCTCTAATTATTATATAGGGTTTCCTGCACATCTATAGCCAGGCACGCAGCACATATGGGAAGAGTCGGCTCTGCAGCATTTGCATAGCCAACACTTCTGGCTGCAGACGCAGCGTAGGAAAGGAGGAGATAGATATTTGACAGGACATATGTATAAAAGAAATATATTAATGGGAAAAGGCACCTGGAAATATATTTCCCTCTGTTTTGAGGAATTTGTTTTGCTTTATCTCCACAGATAGTAAAAAAAAAAAAAAAAAAAAAAACTAATAGGAAGAAACTGTGAATTACATATAGAAAAAAAAAAAAACAGATCTATTCAATTTGTCAGTTTAATATTACACTTCCTCTCTGCAATGCTACAAAGATTTAGAGCATTCCCCAAACTTTCAGCTCTAATCTGTGTCTCCAGTTTGCTTGGAGGACCTGCCACCACATGCCAGCTAAAAATGAGTGTCAATTAATACCAGAAACCACTCGTCCTTATTCCTGTACTCATCTAATTTAACAGGTTCTGATAAAACCACGGATGCAACAGTGAGTTTTCCAGTGCGAGCAGCGCTAACACTTTTCATTCCAAAGCACCGAAACTTCCTGAAATAGAACTCCTGAGTATTTCTCTGCTTTTCCCAGTGGCCATCTACACATATTATTATACACTTAAAACATACAGAATATGCAGCTCCTTTAAAAAGCGTGGTTTGTTCTACCAGGAGCATAGCTGGGGGAAAGAATCCCAGCCCTAGGTGGTTAAAGTAACCACGCTGTGTGTGTTATTTGTGGCCTCCAAAATTAGAAATAATTTGAAACAAGAAGTAAAGGAGAGGTTTCAGCTCACGTTTTCCACCACGTGAGAAGTAACCGGAAAACATTTGCCCTCGTAATGTAGCAGGGTTCATAAACTCTTTGCTTTCTGAGCTACCTGAGTAATCCCGTAACCTCTGCAGAAGTGCCTGAGCGCGGGTTTGTTGTTGAAAAGCATATTGTACTTATTAGTAAAATGTGAAATGGCTTAAAAAACAATCTGAGCTACAGCTTGCCATCTGCTCAATGAGGGGAAACAGAAAGTAACTGAATGTATTTTCTCACCTTTTTTTATAGTAACATAAACAACACTCCAGAACACCATAAACTTCTGGCTGTAGGAAAGGCACCGGTACAGTTCATCGTGCTTCAGGTCAGGACTTGGTCCACACTGTTAAAAGCCCTTTCTTTTAATTATCTGCAAATGTCCTCAAGTATTTTTTTTTTCCCCATTAAATAAGGTAGCCTTTTTTATTTCAGGGATTAAAAGTCTGATCCTGCTTCCCACATGATACTCTGAAAACTGGCCCTAATAGAGAGCTAGCCTGAGATCTGTGCGTGCCTCGAGACATCAAAACAGGGGTGAAGCAGTGCACAGAACTTGTTCTGGTTCTCTAGGAGGGGAGGAGGGAAGGGTGCCTGTTAACCCAGCTTTGACATGGTACTTAACACTGGGGAAACCATCGCTGCACAGCTCCCACTCCCCAAGACAGGTCTCACCACACAGACACTACAAGGAAAGAACCAAATAACATCTCTTTTTGTTTTCTACTTAGCTGGAGTCATTTCTTTGCTCTCCTTCAGCTTTATGCACCTGGGAACCCAGATTTCTTTTAACCTGTTTGTTCCATTTCTTGCCTAACAGCAGCTCAGCCAACCTGCCCAGAACACGCTGCTCCGACCAGCTATGCATCAGAGGGATGAGCATTCCTGGGGTGCAGGTTCCAACCAAACGGCCAGCTTCAGGCACATGGAGCACATGAACTGGAAGATCTTGACTTGGAGGGAGTTATGCAAGGAGCATGAGGACAGGACAGGAGAGCCGTGAATTGTTACGGCTCCATCCCACGGGACAAACACACGTCAGGCAGTAATTCCACAATGCAGAAGTTGTCTTCATCTGCCTGTTCAGTGCCTTCTCCTCTCTGAAAGACCAACTTACCAAAAGCATCACTTAAAAGTAGTAACAATACAAGGAGCAGCTTTTCTGCTCCCTTGGAACTTGGCAGGAGCATAAATACATAGTAAGGGAAGAGGGGAATTGGAAACTCAACAACAGGGAAGGGAAAACAAATGGCATAAGCATGGCCTGCACCCCTCACATTTTAATTTCCACCAGTGCCCTTTGTAGGGCTGGGCACAGCAAACAGCCTTGAGATTCATATGCAAAGCCTGTGAGCTCCTGGCAATAGCTGTATCACAGCACACACCTCGGTGCTCTACACCTCACATACAGATCACCTCAAAGCATTCAGATTCAAATCACCTGTCCTTCATTGCTAATAAAAATGAAATGTATTAGGGGAAGCTTGAATCCAGTGGCTTGACAGAGCCTGTCATGTCTCACACATGAGAAAGTGCAGGATCAAGAGTGGCTGCCCATTTTGGTGGCATTTTTCTGTTTCAAGGAGCAAAATGCATGCTTTGAGAGAAAGTAAGCCTGAATCCTGGAACTCCTATGGCCCCTAGGAGCACAGTGTAAGGCCAACTTGGGATTCCCTACTGCACTGTAAAAAAATACACATTTTTATGAGACTCCCATATTGTCTTTTTGTTTTCCTTTTTGAGTCACAGATCCCAGGCTGGTATGGGTTGGAAGGGACCTTAAAGCTCATCCATTTCCAACCCCCTGCCATAGGGAGGGACACCTTCCACTAGAGCAGGTTGCTCCAAGCCCCCTTCTACCTGGCCTTGAGCACTGCCAGGGGTGGGGCAGCCACAGTGGAGCAGCACTGTATTTTGAGTGGTCCTTCCCCAATTAAGAAGTTGCCACAGCAGAACACCATCCTTAGGTGGAAGTTGCCAGTATTGTCATATTAAGGGTTTATCAAGAGTTTCCATTCCAAGCCTAAGCCATTCTAGCCTAAGGCATTCTAGCCTAAGGCCTAGACCCTACTAGGAAAGCAGGGTGTCAGCCAGGTAGATGAACATATCTCCTGAGAGCTGACAGGGCTGGTGGCTTCTTCAGCCTGCCCGGAGCTTGGTTTTTCAGGAAAGAAAGAAGTCAGTCAGGCTTTGGGATGGAAAGTGTTTATGACGGTACCTCTGTGTTACAAACCAGCCCACAATGACCATCTGATAAGCAGTGAGATGCAAACAAAGGACAGGGCCTGTCATTAAGGAACCACGCACAACAGGTTTTGTTCTGCGTGAATGGCTTCAGTATTGACACAAGGATGGACATTACCAGCTCCTCACCCCTGCTCAAGCTCTGGTGGAAACTGTGCCCTTCCCCTAATCGAAGGGATAGGACTGAATCAAAAAGGTGTATTACAGCCCTAGGCGCTCAGGACAGAAACATTAGTAAAGCTTGTTTGGTGTGGATTCATGCCATAGACAGCAACTGCTCCAAAACCTGCCTCAGCTTCTAAGGAGGATGCTTTAAGCAGTTGCCAAAAGTAGCCCTGGGGAAAAGCCCCATGGAGGCATGTGTCAAATGTCTCCAAATCCACCATCTCAGCAGGTGCTCTCAAAAAGGCAGATTCTGGGGTGCTCTCTTCCTCCTGAGCTTGAGATCAGGGTGGTGGCAGAGGGAGATAGAAGAGGGAAACTGAATGTGCCACTGCTTGTGCCATACCCGCTCTGTAGATAGCGTGAGGACTTTGCTCCTCAGGACTGTCCATCTGGCACCATTCCTGAGCAATAAAAGCTCACCCACAAAGTATTTTAAAGCAAACAGTCAGTGTAATGAATACCTTAATACTCCTGTCTGTAGCTAGACAACAATACCCCCAATAGTCATTGCTTTAAAAATACTCTGGCAGTGAAAAGAACCAAAAGAACCCAAGTTCATATACAAGCTCCTTCAGCTGGTGGGAGACTGAACCTGCAGAGGCTGTGTGTTATCTGACAGAGAAGTGACTCCTTGGGTCATTCCCCTGTGATTCCTCATGGCTTATCCAAGCACACTAGCCAAAAGAAGAGGCGTTCCAGCAACCCTTGAACCTAGTCAAAAGGTGAGCTGGCCACCAGTGCGGATTCTTGGGAAGCAAACAGAAGTGTGTGCGTGGAGGTGTGGAGTCAGGCATCACATACTGAACAAAATAGGGGTCGACACTGTACCACTTTCCTAAACCTTTTAGTGATTGCTGCACAGACGCTCTCCCTGCTTTCATCTCATTTAAAAAGGCAGGAACACTGAAACAGCCTCCAGAGGCAAATACTCCGATTCATCGGCACACATCGTGCACCACAGCAGTAGCTGATTTCGTAAGATAGCTGGAAGAAAACAAAGTCTTTATCATTTAAGATCAGGATTTGTTTAGCAGGGCTGTTATTTACACTGAGAAATACAGGCAGAAATCTGAAAATAAGACTTACAAACTACTTTGTCGTGCTCTCTATTATTGTTCTTGCAGTTGTCTCTTTTTAGGTGATTTTACAGTAGGCAGGCTCGAGGCAACACAGGACAAGATACTCTGTGGAGAGTTGCTCTGAATCCCTCAGTTTGGATTTTGTTGGTTCAAAACCAAATCTCCCTTTTTTACTTTTGAAACTGTTTACGAACGTAAAGTAATTACTGAAACCAGGTCTATATAAGCATTGTACCTAAGGAAGACTTATAGCACTTCAGAGAGAAAGAGCGCTGCATGGAGCCTTTTTTATTATTGGGAGTTTTAGCATAGTCCACTCAATTATTTCGTGGCATTTTATGTACTTTTACCTTTATACCCTCCACCTAAAATTAAAACAGGATCAGTCCATATCCTCCTTCCTGTCTGAATCCAAGTAAAAATCAGGTTTCTTACTCGTTTTAAAATTAAGTACATCTTCCACTGAACACACAGGTCTTTTTTCATGAGAGCAAGTCCTGTTTACTGTGGGTGGTTATTTCAGCGAGCTAAATATTTATTGAAAGCTCAAAGCAGTCACCAGCCTCATTTATCTAGTTGCTGCATTCAGATTAATAAACCCGTTTCCCACTTAAAATGAAAAGAGAACTCAGAAATGTTTAGCATGAAGTGGGGAAAAAAGCAGGCAGGGAATGACTAACAGGTACCAGCACATTGCATTTTTATTTTGGCCTGTCAATTATTTTTAAAGGATTCCTTGCTTATGGAAGAAGATTTCTAAAAGCCCTGGACCATCAAATAAAGATGTCCACAAACAACCGGTTGCTTCATTTGTCCTCATTTTGGAGAAAGTGAATTGCTGTAAGGGTTTTGGGGGGTTATTTTTGCTTTATTATACTTGTGCCAGTGCTGAAAAAAATAATCCTGTTTCAAGGGTCACGGAATAAACCTGCATAAAGAGTTTATGACACTACAGTGACACGTTTATGAAGCCGAATATTCGTCAGTGCTTACAACATTAGGAAGTGGCAAATATCAGATGTTCCTCACTTCAAAGCTGCAGCCAAGTGTAAAGTTCCATAGGTACCAGCTACCCCAGGGTCAGCGGTGGCTCCAAGCAAAGGCTTGTGGAAGGCTAGACCTGGAGGCAATTTCAATGTGTTTGTATCCAGCCATGAACACACAATCACCTATTGAAAGTGTCTGGCTTGGAGTGCAGACAGATGGAGAGCACAGAGGTTAGTACAGCCAGGCCTTGGACTGACCTTTGCAGAGGGAATTAAATCAGTCTGACCTTGTTGTGAAGCCTAAATTATATCCATAGAACCCCCCAAATAATGCATCTTTAATGCATCGCTGCCCTCTTTTTATCAGGCTCTTTACCTCGAGGGTATCTTGTTTGCTAACTACTGCTGTTAAATTGCAGCTATTTGTGCTTACATTTGTGACCTTGCTGGACTTCTTGTCACATTTTTCATGAACACTTGAATAAAATACAGAGAAATATTTATATAGAGAAAATATATAAAACTAAAGTCTTGTTTCACTTCATTTAATAAACATTAACAGGAAAAGAAACCTGCTTCAACCGGAGGGCACTGTATTCATTGTAGGAGTCTAACACAATAGTCATTGTATAACTCTCAGCTTCAATATCACCCATAACCTATCATCTGGACAGCTTGGAAGTCAGAACGGTGCCGTATAAGAGGATTTTACCTTAGAAACACCTTTTCTCCTCAGTTATTTATAATATTTCAGGATTTCTAATTGGAAATAGCACTAAGAACACAGTAACCCCTGTGACTCCTGTCAGGTTTGGTAACACAGACCTCTGGACAGAAACAATACCGAGTCCACAGGCTGGGATCGCGCCTGGAAAGTACCTCCCTTCTGCCGAGGAAGAGTTTAAGTGGCTCTGCTGTTGGCTGTAACAGGAGAGGAGCCCAGTGGAGGTTCAGGGGAACTGCATCCCTTCCCACCGGCTGCGTTTTGCGGTTTCCTGTTTACCTTAACCCGAGCAAAAGGTGCTGGGCAATAGAAGATCTTAGACCAGGATGTTGCCTTCCAAGTCCCTTTATTATAAGGTGCACTGAGTTCCTTCTGGCTCCTGTAAAAGCAAAGCAAAGCTTTGATTTAAAGTACAGAAATGAATGAAGATTTGTTCCCCTGCAGTTAGTTTGGGATTTTGCCTCTGCCACTGTCTATCTTTGTAACCTTGGCCAAATCACCAAGGCCCACAACAGGGAATCCCCTGGGAATCTCCTTATGGAAAACCATAACTCCACAGGCTGGCCAAGCCCACTATCCACAGGGGTGGCACCACACCACTTCATACAATCCCAGACTGGTTTGTGTTGGAATGGACCTCAAAGCTCATCCAGTTCCAACCGCCTGCCACGGGCAGGGACACCTTCCACTAGAGCAGCTTGCTCCAAGCCCCTGTGTCCAACCTGGCCTTGAACACTGCCAGGGATGGGGCAGCCACAGCTTCTCTGGGCACCCTGTGCCAGTGCCTCACCACCAGTAATAAAGAATTTCTTCCTAATTCCTAATCTCTACCTCCCCTTGATCACCCTGTATCAATTTAAAGCCATTTCCCCTTGTCCTACCACTACATGCCCTTGTAAAAGTCCCGCTCCACTGCCGGGAGCACTGTTCCAGGCAGCGGTGAGCTGTTCAGTGGCTCACCCACCTTGTGGAATCACACCTGTCCGCACAAGCGGTGCTTCCACCCCGGGTTTGGCACTGCCACCCCGCTGACCTCATCCATTCGGCTCTCCAAGCCAACAAAGAACTATGTGCTACCTTCTGCAGAGGCTGTTTTCCACTGGTTTAGCAAGCCAGAGCGAGAGAAGGGAGAGGAGCCCCAGCAGCAGCACACAACAAGAGCACACAGCTGCAGGGCGGAGAAGAGAGCAAACCAGTGCAGGACTGATTTAAATCAGCTACAGAACCACACCATTAGATTAAACTGCTGATGAAGGTTAAGTTTGGTCTAATACTTGGCACTGCAGCACTGAAATGCTGGATCACGGTGCTTTCTCCCAGCTCTGCTCTGCCAGAGGAGCTGCAACTCCTTAAACTGAGAAAAGCTCAAACCATGAGAACTCCATTTGCATTGCTAAAGAGCTGACCTCCAGCGTGGGCTACAACGGTAACACTCCTCAGATAGACTGTTAAGAGGAACATTTATATGTTAAACAAAAGAAATTCTACTGTATTTTACTTCTCTTAAACAGTTTATTTTCAAACTAGACACAACAGACACAAGTTCCACCCCAACCTGCCCGCTATTAATTCTTTGGGAAGTTCACTCCTTACCCCAGAAACGATCTTTGGGATCAAATCAGGCACTCAGCATCCTGCAGATCCCTCGCTGTCAACAAAGGAATTGCATCCCCAACAGCTTTGCTTGTGCTGAGTGAAACCTGTCCTCAGAAAGTAACAACTGTTGGTCAAAAGCATCAGCCCTGGATATAGGAAGAGGAAAACCAGACGTTATTTTAATGGGGCTTCTTTAGCTCACAAGCCTGCAGGTTCTACTGAGAACCGTGCAGGGATAATCTACACAAAGAGCAGAGGTCAGTGCAGCCCGTGGAGCTGAGCTGTTTGCATTTTCTGTTGGCAAACATGCTAGAAATCCCCATAAACACAAGTTTCACATTGGCCAAAAGCACACTGCAGAGCTCGAGCACCAAGCTGCAGATTCTTCCTGATACTTTAAGGGTCTTCCAGACAAATAGAAGATTCCTGCATTTCCAGGGACAGGATCAGCAGCTAACTACAACAGCAACCAGTCAGGGGCTGCCAAGTCCCCCACAGCCAGGGTTACTGCTGCTGTTGCTGCCACAGAGTGAGTGCTTGGGGTGGCTGCCGCAGCCCAGGTTGGGAAAGCAGCTCCCTTCTGACAGCAGCAGCCTTTCCCCACCTTCTAACCCCTGACAGCTCCAACGTCATCACGCCTGGTCCCAAGATCTCATGGCCGAGCAGCCAAAGTCAGTCTTGCCAGCCCTGCTGAGATGTCTTGCTCCAGCTCTGACCCCACTACTCTTAGTTCTTCCTCTTCTATGTGGTTCCCACGTGGCTCCCTACAAGGTGTGTGGAGCAAGGCACACAGCCCTCATGAGGGAGTACATACCTACCTGTGTTTGCCCTGCTATGGAAGGGATAATCACAGCATGGAAAGGATGCAGGGGGGAGACCAGGAAGAAAGGTCTGTCTTTCAATTAATTTAGTACTCCAGAGCTAGAAGCTCCAAAACCAAATCAAATCTGATCTAAACAGTCATATAGGAAATAATGAGTACAAACTACTACCTGCTTCCTTTAGCTATACGAAGCAAAAATAAAAAGCAGTGATAATCACACTGTTTGATTCCATGATCTGATTCCTGCCTTACCTTATTTCCTGGAGACTATAGCGCTGCATACCACAACATGCCTGTCAAGATGTGGATTTACAGGTTACACTGTAGTAGAACCTGCTGGTTTTCAGCTCCAATCGACATGTGCTTGTTGGTACATGCCTGCCAGAGTTGCAGTCCAGATTAGGAAACATTTGTTTATGCCCCAAAATCCCCAACATATTTTTCCAGCCCTGTTCCCAGTGCTGAGCTCCATGCCACTCCAGCTCGCTGGTAGTCAGCTCTCACACTGCTTCCTGGTATAAAATTGATTAGAAGCAGCATGAAATGCCATCAAGCTGACCCTCGGGAGGCTGGGCCCAAAAATAACAGATGGGAAAAGTGGCCTTTTGATTAAACTTTCAATTGCCAAAAACGGTACATTTCCCCTCACCGTGCATGTGCACACACGTCGCAAGTCAAGAGAAGCCTACACGAGCTGCAGACACAACAGTGAGTTTCATACAGACCTATTCTTAACAACAGGAGCGTTGCTGAAGACAGCAGGACTTCTGCCATCAGCTTCGGTGGTGGCAGGAAAGGGGTCCTTTGTTCCACTTTTTATTTCACATCTCTCTCTTCCTGATGTCATTCAGCGATACCAGAGAGGGGATGCGAAAGTAACACAGAGCAGGCCCAAGCTGGCTGCTTGGGACATAGGAGCCGGTTCGGGGTGGTGAAAAAAAACCACTGATTTTCAGGCATTCAATGCCCCAAAAAGACCCAAAAGCTCTTCTGGAAGGATCCTGATAGACCCAGGTCCCACTGCAAGGAGACAAGTGAGCCACAAAGCTTTTTGGTGGGAATCACAACGCCAAAGAAAGAAACACATCTTGGTGCACACCTATACCGATATGAACCTCTGATAACACAAATGGGATTTACATATTCATGTATTTATATGTCTGACTGTTCCTATTTCAAAGAGCCTTATTACTTAAATTGCTGCAGAATAGCCAGATGCAAAGGAATGAGGGAAGGATGGAATAGCAGACTTTGGAACCTGAATTTCCAGGCTTGGGTAGCTTTGCCACAGTCTTGTTTGCATAGGTTTTTACTCTATCTCAGAAGCACCAGCTTACATGGAGCCACTGGTGCATGCAGCATCTATGCCAGAGATGGGTAACAAAGCAGCTTGGCTAAGAGTTGAAACAGAAATGCTTGCATCTTCAGGTCCAACATTTAAAGCTCATCCCTCAGCCAGGTAAAATCTGTGCTATCTAGTGACAGCCCAAGAGCTGCTGCCGTCCTGAGAACAGTGTACACCATTTATCACTGCTGGCCTGCACAGGTCAGTGCTGTGGGGTCAAGAACCTGCCTCTGGGGGTTGGGTAAGGATCCTGTGATTGTTTTTTCACATGTTAGCAGAGCCACAATCAGCCTAAATTGGTTGTGGAGGCCTACAGATGAATGACAAGAGCCAGGCATTAGAGCAAATAACGACTACTATTATTCCCAAAACAGGGCTCAAAATGAGCCGGCAAGAGCTAGCATAATGTATGGTGATCCGTATTCATTCTGCCTCCTCTCACTCACACTTCTGTCTTTTCAGAGGATATGGGGACCTTTTTGTCTCAACCCTGGCTGTAGTTCCTCAAAATCTGAGGGCAGCTCCATTACTACGCTATCACCTTTTCCTACTTTTTCTCTCTCCTTTCCCACCATCTTCAACCACTGTGCATAATCGGAAAAAAAAATAGTTCCCAAAAGACTTCCCTAGTAATTCTCAAGGATTACCAAGCCCATTATTGAGAAGGTATCTGGGAAGTGATGGAAAGAAAGAAGGAAAGTCACCCATGCATGGTGGAGCAGGGATTCAAGTCAGTGCAGTGTACCCGTGTGGAGCCTGCACACCCACAGCAGTTTAGGTAATATTCTGGTCAGCAGGTGAAGACCCCAAGTACGCAGTGGTTTAAGAGCAGATTTGTGAGAGGCAGACATTGGAATCGCATTGTAGGGCTGTTGTTTAACATTCTACGTATGTGAGATAGAGAATGAAAGAATGAGAATTATCTTTAAATCCCTGCTAAATCATGCCCTGCTTTCTCAAGGCAACCTCAAGCTTTAGTAGTTCAGACAGATTCTCTAGCTGACAATTAATATTAATGGCTAGATTTCACAATGTGGCATTATCACACTGTGAGATGGGTGGGCATACCATCTGGGTTGTGGCAGGTATTAGATGTAATCAAAGGGATTACTTGGCTCAGGGAGAAACAGAAAACCTTGGGTTTGTTTAGGCTTTTTCTCCTTTTGTTTGGATGCAGCTCTAGGTGTACTTAACTGTTTTCCCCTTGTCCTTTGTTTCTCGTGATGAGCGTTTCTGAGTTTACATGGGAAATGAGAGCCAGGCACTCAGTGTATTGTATCAACTGGCGTCGGGAGCGATGTGCCTCAGAGCCTCTCTTTTTCTCATGCGTTCTTGTATGGGGATCGATCGTCAGCTCGTTTAAGGGTCTTCTGCCGCGCTTTAGAAAGTTAAGCTGCGAATTTAAACAGTGGAGGAATTAAAGGCACAATATAGTGAGATAATCAACCGGATCGGACCTTTTTCCAAGACACCCCCTGAAGAAATCAGGTGTGTGAACAGATAGGCGAAGAAACAGACTTTGTCCTCTTCTTCCACAAAGCAAATACTAAGTGCCAGCTTTCGGGGGGGATGGGGGAGGAAATTCCCCTCCCTCCCTTTTCCTCCTCCCAACCCAGCCACAACAAGCCCCGGAGCATCAGCAAAGCTAAAGGGAAGAGGTCAAGTCCTAAACTTTGGGAAAGCTATTGATTTGGCAGCCTTTCTCCTCTCCTGTCTGCGCCCCAGCTGATTGTAACTAAGTAATCCTCATCAATCTGTGGTAATGCAGGACCATGTTTATTGCTGTAGTAGTTAAGTTGTTGTTAATTTTACACTAAACGGTTGTTATGATGATGAATGAGCAGCTCGGGCTGCCACCCAGGGGACTTCAGCCCATACAACCAACAAAAGGGAGATCGCAGAGGGAAGAGCAGGGAAAAAGCTAGAGCTCCGCAACTTTTCGCAGGACTTTAGGAATCAAAAAGGTAGGAAACAAAAAGGAAAAGGAGGAAGCCGATCTTCAGGTTTGGATTTGAATCTGGATGCTGTGGGGTAAAAGGTGCTGCCTGAGCCTAATTGCAATGCTTTTACATACTGGCGGGGATCAAAGAGGGGAACGACAGCACAAGCGAATTCCCTCCCGGCGCCCCGCCGCCGATGGGATCCTGCCCGAAAGCACCGCGCTCGTTTGCCCTTAAATAAACCCCGTCCCTGCCGGGGCTCCCCTGCGGCTGGAGCCTCGGCACCACTAACGGTGACTGCAGGCGCTGGGCACGGATCCCCGGCACCCGCCGCTGCCCCCGGCCTCAGCCCGGGGCGGTGCCGGCGCAGCGCGGCCCTTTGTCCCGGCGCGGGCGGCGCGTCCGCGGGCCGGCGGCGCCCCCGTGAGGCCGGAGCGCGGCACTGCGGCTCCGGGTGGATCAGCCTCAAGCCCCGCTGCAAAGGGAAGCTCCCCGCAAGCACCGCCGCGTTTGGTCGTGCAGGAGGGTAACGGAAGCGGGGGGCTGCGCTGACACCGGGCGCTCACGCACTGCGCCATCTCCCGCCGGGCACCCGGTCCCCTCCCAAAGGGATTCCCGCAGAATGGGGATATCAGTGCAATAGCAAGGTCAGAGAGCCCTGGGGTATTTGGAAGGAAAAACCCTGCCATAGCTGAAGGGGGGACAACAACATATCCAGAGACTTTTTACAAGGGCCTGTAGGGACAGGACAAGGGGAGCGGCTTTAACCTGCCAGAGGGGAGATTGAGATGAGCTCTTAATCTTGAAGCAGAAGCTCTTCCCTGTGAGGGTGCTGAGGCGCTGGCACAGGGTGCCCAGAGAAGCTGTGGCTGCTCCATCCCTGGCAGTGTTCAAGGCCGGGTTGGACACAGGGGCTTGGAGCAAGCTGCTCTAGTGGAAGGTGTCCTTGCCCGTGGCAGGGGTTGGAACTGGATGAGCTTTAAGGTCCCTTCCAACCCAAACCATTCCACAATAGTATTTCCCCCACTGCATTCAGATTCACAACCTGCTCCAAAGCAAACACTAGTAGATTGAATGGGTTTAGCTTTAGCTGCAGGCCTGATGGTTTAAAAAGCTCAGCACTGCTAAGAAGAACCACCCAAAACCAACACTACAACCTATGGGCATATCTCACTGTGAATCTGCCTGCAAGGGGGACATCCTGGTACCACTCATTGAGGGTCCATGCACTTCCTAAGCCACCTGCATTTATCCTGATGTGGGAGACACTGCGTGTGTTGTACAAATCTATTAAGTTGTCAGCATACTGCCCCATGCCAGGTTATAAGATTACCAGACCGAGAAATAATTGGGGATGGTGGCAGGTGAAGTTGGATTTCCTGCATCTCAGGCTGATTATGGGCATGAATGTGGAATTCCTCCAGCATTACCAGCCAGCCGGGTCAGGGGCACTGCATTGCCATTCCCTGTCAGCACTCAGCCAGAGTGAGGAGGAGGAAATGTGGCAATTTAAGCTGAGAGGACCTGGGGAGAAAATAATGAGAGAATCCAGGAGCTACTGAGGTCCCCTGTGAGGGTTCAAGGACCAACTCCCACATGGAGAAATTAGAGGCCAAAGTCAGAACTTGAACATTAAACTTTATCTGTCTTTTCTTCCCCTCCATTTACCATTCATTATTTCCCTGTCTGCATCCTGAAGTCATTTGATAAAGGCCTGAGGGAGGAGATGCTCCAGCAGGGCACAGCAGAGGTGCAAAAGAGTGCAGTCTCCTTTCTGGGGCAGGGCCAAGTGTGTTTGTGGGACAGAAGAGGACCCACCAGAGGGAAGAAATACATCCTGTCCTCCAGGACAAGCAAATTGTCCTAGCCTGGGCTTTTACTTCCCAGCAACAGCCAAACAAGGGAATAGTGAAGGGTGTGATCAGAAGGTATCAGCTGGTAGGTCTCATCATTATTTTCCATTTCCATACTCCAGAGATGGGAAAGTATACCAGAGCCCAACAAAACCATCACCAAAGGGCTCAAGGTCAAGACGGACTTCAGCAATCTTTACGTTACTCTAAAACTTATGTCTTACAAAGCCAATACAGGATAGAACAAACCATCAGTATCTGTACTGGAGAAGCACTATGCCCATCTCACCTAAAAGACAGTGCTTTCCTCCCTGCTGTAACAGCACCTCCATAGCTTAGATTCAGCACCTACAGGGGTGCCCCAGTGCTGTCTGCAACTGCTGGGGTTACAGTAAATAACTCTACTGCTGGGTGAGCTGTTCTCAGTTCCAGTGTTCAGACCCCAGGGAAGCAAGTCAAGCCCATGAGTGTTAGAGGGGGCCAGATGACAAGATTTCAACTTGCTCTGACCTTAGCCCAGCTCCAAACAATGCTCACAGGTTTTTCTGAGAGACTGGAGCTGAGCAGCTCAGAGTGATAATGCTCCAGGTTAACACTTCAACACGGGCACATGCTCTAGAACCTGAATTATCTGAATAAAGCCAGATGTGGACAAGAGTCCAAGAACCACTCTCCAGCTGTTAAAGATGTCCATCTTTGTCTTCCTGTCACATAAAGCAACATATGAACACACTGGCATGTTAAACAAGAGTACTGTTAGCTGATGGCAGTGCCACCCATCCTAGTCTTCCATAGCCATTAGTATCTCCAGACTCTTAGCCAACCTTCTTCAACCTCTTAGTAACTCCAGCTCCAAAGTAGCTATACACGAGTGCCCCAAGGGCTGGGAGACTGTAAACCATACGTAAGGCTATCATATACTTTCCATACCTATAGTGAACACTAAATTTGGTTATAACTCAAAGCATTATTGTGATAGCCCTCTCCAGATGCTGCCAGCCAGCCCTGTGCTGAGATGTAATCATGACAGATAGGATTCTCCCAGGAAAGCCAATACAAAAAAGTTCTAGATGGCTCTGAAAGCTCAACAGCCCATCACTAACCCTTTGCACATCCAGCTAGTATCTGTGCTGAGCAGGTAAGATCCATCTGTCTGTGATTCAGAGATGTCCATTACAGATGCAAAGCATCAGCACAAGTACCAGATGAGTAAAGGACTCTGTTAGCTTGCTCCATCTCCTCACCTTCAGCACCACAGTCCAGCACCATTCTTGCACACTGTGTGACTGCAGCAGATGGACTCTTGCTGGTCACAGACTTTTTGACACTACCCATGTGATGTTTGTGAAGATGGCCTCTTTCTAGTGCAACTTACTAATTTAAAGCAATGCTCGCTGTAAATACATGCCCCGTTTATGGATTTAAGACTTCAAGGGCATTTGGAAGATGACCAAGTGTAATAAAAAACCCAAACACAACAAAACGCACCACATTTCTGGGTTACAAACAGCAGAATATCATGTAGCCTCTTAGAATTTACATCAGAATATGCCATTCTCTAGGAGAAGAGCAAGAAATATTGTGCTTAAGCTGTTTCAGACACTTAATTCTTCCTGGACCACCCCTGTAGCACTCTGAATGCTTCACAGCTGGAAACACTCACTACCAGCCCTGCCATACAGTCACCTGCCTGGCTCTACCTGCCAGCTTTATCTCTGAGCAGGAGAGGACATGTGACAGGCAGCCTTTGAACTCTTGTTCCCGGTTAGAACAAGCCCCATCACATCAAGGGCTGAGCAAAAAGACAGCTTCTACCACAGACTGCTTGTGCTCCAACGTGTTCCTAAGGCAGTGGCCAGTATTTGCTTCCTGTTACGTGTAGCTGCAACCGGACTACTGAAAATATGCAAACACACCAGCACTCCTTGAAATTAATGGGTAATAAACAAAATAAATTAATGCTGGTTCTTTACTGACATAGCTGTAGCTGTTCTGAGCATGTTACTACTATCTTCTGCTGTAAGAGGAATGCAGCTCCTATGCTGTCTAAGGCTTTGTGGTACCCCAAACTGCAAGAGAAACACAGAGAGCCCTACACCATGACAGTCTCTGGATATATTCCATCACACAGCACTGGTATCCTTGCATAAGATCCTTGCTAGATTATCTTCTGTGCATACATATCCATGCTCCCAGGCAAGACTGTGCTTTTTGCCAGGGACTCACATCAGTGACAGGCAGGGAGAAGGGGCTACTGGGTGGTCCTACCCCTAAATTATTTGCTGACTGCTTCCCTAGGGACCATGGCAACTGTGGCACATACAAGAGAATCCCTAAGGACAACCCTGAATTGGGGCAGAGCCAGCCACTTGCAGGAGAAGAAAAAGGGAGAGGTCCTTGTGTTGGCACAGGGATAAGGTGCCATCCCTGTTCTCCTGGGGCCGGAACCATCTCTGAACCCAACAGTCTTCACTCTAAATTAAGGGCTACTATCCATGTGAAGAGGAAAAGAAAAGGAAGCAGCAGCAATATGAAGAGGCTAGACATCCATTCCTGGCTCACTCGCTCTTAATGGAGATAACAATACCTCACTCCCTGACAGCAAAGCAGGGAGACTTAATGCATGGAAGTTTGCCAAGTAAATTGAGATCTTTGTACAAGAGGCACTTTCGACACGCACAACTTCTGGCTTATTAAAGCCAAACAAAAACTGTTCACCTTGAGGAGTGCTCAGAAATTAGGAGCCACGGATCCCCATGGCACAGTGCCTTGTGTGATTACTTAAGCCTGCACACGTCCTAACAGCGATGCTTGACGCGCTTAAACACCCAGCACACAAGGTGGAAACAGTGAAGGTGCAGGACTGCTCTCTCTCTTCCACACAATTTGCCAGTCACTCTCCAGGGCCCTGCTCTGCTCCCTTCAAGCAGCATTTGAGTCGTCAAACAAGGCCTTGCACTGTAACCTTACCACATACTTACATCTCCGATAAACGCACATACAGAGAGGAAGGGTTGCAAGTAAGTGGCCTATTTAGAAAGGTCCCAGAATAGTTTTTGTGCAATTTTCTCCTTGCTTCCCCGTGCCTCCCTTCTCCTGAAGTGGCAGGTAACCTGAGCAGGAGCAGCGTGCGAATTGATTTGGAGGCCATCAGCGCGCTGGTGCTCAGCTCTGGGCAGCTGCCGTGTCATTGATTGCCTGGGGATCGATGCGCAGCCCATTCCCGCTCGGCACACCTGCCAAGGCAGATGAAGTGAAAAGAAAATCATGTATTTGTGGGTAGACACTTTCACCTCGCTCCACGGCCCCCCCTCGGGAGGGGCTGAGGGACCTGGACTGATTTCAGTGCTCCTTTTAGCAAGTGTGAGGAGAGAAGTCAGTCCAAAAAGGGGAACAGCAGGATCCCCCCCTCCAACAACCACCATCTATAAGAATTAAAGAAACTAATATTTCTGCCTGTATCAGAGGCAGGGGTAGGGCAGGCCCGAGTACTGGCTAATATACAAATCTTTTACAGTACTATGCTCTAGTGTGAGGCATCCCTGCCCATGGTAGGGGGTTGGAACTGGATGATCTTAAAGTCCTTTCCAACCCAAACCATCCTATGATTCTTGTGCAACAGCCATGGAGGATACAGGTTTCCATTTGATCTAGAAGGGGTACTTGAATACTCCAACGCATAAGCATTTCACAGATCACTACCAGTGGCAACAACAGTTAAAACCAGAACAAGTATGCTCAGGACAAGTTGCTGAAGATACCACCTGATACCTGTTATACTCACTAAGACTGCCTACTGGTTGGCCTCAGAGGAGGAAAATAAAGGCTTCTAGGTAAAGCTGTTAAGTCAGAGTTTGATCAGCTGCTGGGATACTGTCCACACCAGAGGTTAGTGGTAACTTGGCTCATGTAAGATGTGTGTGCTGCCAACATGTGTGTGCTGCCAACATATCCTTACTGCCTGGGCTCTTTTCCTTTGGCATCAGGAGGTTCTGATGTCACAAGCCAGACAGTTATACCATTTATTTAATCAGACTGTGACCTGCCTTCTCCCATATCGTTTCTGCTCTCCTGGAGACAGCAGGCTCTGCTTACCAGGTCAAAAATTTGCTGCAGACTGACACAAAGGCTCTGCAAGCTGGCCCTTGCCAACACCTCCTGCATCAAGAAAGGTGACAAGTTACTTGCCCATTTCATTTCAGTTCTCCCTAGTGTCACACATCAAATTCCCCACTTAAATCCTGGAAAATTCCAGGTGAAGCATATCCCATTTCTGCTTCTTTCCCAAACACAAAACTGTTCAAATTGATTTACTACCTTCATTTCCAAAACCCTGCACAGATTCTGGCACTGCTTTTCCAAAGCGGTTGCAGAACTCAACTCCCATTATCAATCAACAAGAGGCCTTCTGAGAGTTACTGGATAATTTCTTACATCACTTATGAAAACAGGCTTTAGTTTCCCAAGTCAACTGGAATGCACTGCACACAACACCCAACTGAGTAAGACAACCTGGGTGCCAGAGAACAGAAGGAATCTTAGAGTAAATAAATGCATTAATAAGGGAAAGCACCATTCTGGGCTACTACACAAGATGCTTTGAAAGCAAACTCAGAACATTTCTAATCCTCAGGCTGCTGGAAGCAGGAATTTATAATCTAGACTGTGTCACTCTGCTTGCCATGTTTTATCTTTTCTCCCTTGTGCATCTGGTATTGGTCACCCCTGGAGATGAAAATACTGGGCTAGGAGGGAGTTTGGTTTGACATTGTAGAGATATCCTTACGCTCTTGTCTGTTGGGAAATTTAATTTTCACAACATGGGTGAAATAGGTGTTATTTTTCCTTCCTAAAGAGTTTGGGGAAGCAGGCAGAGTAATTAAAGGTTACACTTTCAGATACTGTCACTATTATAGTTATTACTCAATACACTCACAGTATTTCAGTCACCGCAGTGTTGTGTTCCTCTGGTTTCGGTTTTATCAACTGGAGATACTTGCTAATTTTCAGGTATACTGCAGGCTTCTAGTGAAATTTGGGTCTGAGTAGCCATCTATTTAAAAGTACTAGGTCACCTTTACTTTGTTACCCTACTTTCAGCAGAAAGAAAACAACCTTGTACCATAAACTGACCAGCAATTCACAGGACTTTGTGTAACAGAACCTGCTGAATGGAGACAAACTTTTATAAACTGCAAAATTAAGAGTTTTGTAAAGGCTTTGCCCTCAGAAACTCAATCCATTTATGACAGTGGCTGCTAGGCCCCAAAAGACACTACTCTCTACACTCACTGTTTGCATTTTTTGCTACTCAGTGCTATTAACAGACAGGGCAAGAGTACTCTCTACCAACTCCCAACACTGAGTTGCAGTTCAGGTGCAAAGGAACTAGAGCAAACGTTATCACAGGACTCATGCTGCCTTGTTTTCATAGGTAGGATTGAGGGCTTGGACTCTCTATCTCGCCACACTTCTGATATACATGCACATATATGAATACATACACTTATGCATACGTATACACACACATTTGTAGGTGTGTAAGTAGTCCACCCACCTCTAAGCCACTGTCTAGATTCCCTTTAGATACCATGGGGGAAAAAAAAACAACTCAGCCTAACCAGAGAGAAAACACAGCATGGTCTAGAAGTATTCCCCTCCACCCCATTTACTATACAGGGAACTTAGATAATAAGCTGAGCTATCAATACCTACAAGGCAGGTATCTATGTTTAGTTAAGTAGCTTCCATCCTTTATGCTCTTCCAAGGCAGAGAATACTGTGTTCACTACCTATTTCCAGGCAGCATGTCACAACAACCCATCTTTCTGCACACCCTCTCCCTTCAAGGCTCTTCTTGATCCTTTCCACCCCATGCTGATGACAAAGGTGCCTTTTACCTTGCCTTTTACCCCAGCCATTTCACTCTTCTCTTTGAATTCCTCTAACATCCCCCCTTGTTCCATTACCTCAGCTTCACAAGCCTTGTTCTGAGCTTCCAGCTTCTCCTCCCCACTTGTTCATCCTGGTTTCTTAAAGTACTGCCCCACCACCTGCAGTTCTGCTGCTAAGGCATCAGTGTCACGCACAACCAGGGCCAGAAGGTCCTCTCTCACCTTCATCCCCTCCATAAACAGACCCTGTGATCCCTGTTCTTTACCCACAGCATAAAACAAGACTTGTTGCTTTTGTGACAACTACAGGAAACTGATACTGAAGCTAATAATGAAGATGTTTTTGGCTATTGAGGCACAATTAGTCCACATTACATGAAGTTTACTAACAGCAGGGAGAACAACAGCAGCAACTGAACATAGTGATCAGTGATTGAGAAGATCTCATTTTTCTAAGATCACAAACAAAACTGTGCTAAGCATCCATCTTCTGAAAAACTGGAGGTTTTAAAGAAAAATACGTCTGGACGCCAAAAACCCTTGAGGTGACCCCACAATGGTGTAAGTGATTTTGAAAGTCTCAGTTACAGCAACTACTTTTAAATGATGAAAAAGGAAACAATGCACTTCTTCAGAGTACCTTTTCTTCACTGCTTGTATGTAACTTATGTCTACTGGACACACACGGTAGGAATAAATAAAGTTTCTCATAAAAATGCTTGCAAAGTCATGATTTCAGCCTTCCTCAATTCCAGGGGATTGCCAACTGTCCTGAAACTGGGAGAACTTTGTGAAGACTAACCAACCTGAAGACAAAGGAGACTTCAGAGCAGGCTGGAAGAAGACAAGAGGCATTTTGAACATGGATTCTGATGGAAAATACCTGAGGACAGCTAGCCCAAAAGGCAGAAGTGTGGTCACCACTTCTCTCCACAACAGGATGCTGCTGCATGCACCAACTGGAACACAACTTCCTTTATCCTGGGGGCTGCTGTGTACTGATACAGATACGTATTTCATTTCAGTCCAGTACTGTGTCTTATTCCACCTTTTCCTATAGCTTCAGTGGAGGTACATACCTAGGAAAGGCTACAACTCCTTCCTGAACCCAGGTTCAGAAATACACCCCCAGTCCTGCTGCAAACACAGCAACATTAAGAATGTGCAATCACACCACATACTTAATTGTGCTTCTCCAATGATACATTGTGGCTGAAGCACACTGAGCACTGATGCAAATGTCAAATTAGTAAGTAGCTCTGCATAAACTTCCTCCATGGCTTACATTAGACTTGGTACCTTGGTGTATTTGAGGTGCTCTACAGAAGAGTTACTTATAGAGTCAAGGTTCCAAGAAAGGTATTCTGTACCATAAGCTTTCATTTCCTGTCTGAGTCTTTCCGAGATGAAAAAATGGCATTCTGAGCTTTAGCTGTGGAATAGAAAACAGTTCATTTACAAATAATCAATCCCATCAAATATAGTTGCTTGGAACACAGGTCAGTGTGAAATGCATCCCTTCTATGAAATGGAAGAAAGCAAACGTGGCTGGGTGAAACATGATGGGTTGTGGAACAGGGGAAACTTGTTCTGTCCTTTGGGATAAATAAATCTTCACCAATCTCCCCCTTTATTCTGGTCATCTGTAGAGGGAAGCGTATCCTGGTAAAACAGTAATCTCCAAAATCAGGAGCTTCTTGCATATTCCTGTTGTCTTCAGAAAAGAAAAGGCTATGGGAAAACTTGTCTCCTCGCTCACAGCAAACACACACAGCCTGATGGCCTCCTCTGGTCTCTGTATATCTTGTCCTGCTATGTTTCAAGTCAGCTTAATACATCGGAAAAACTCCTGGGCCCTCTGCTACTTTTGTGACAGCTTGTTTGTCAAAGCTACTTGTAAAGTTGAAAGCTAACCACAGAAGAGAAGAGGATTCCGCAGATAATCTACTGAGAACAGCTTGAACCAGCTAGCTGCAGCACTGGGAACGAGGGGTTAACTTTAGAGTGAGAGGAAGTGAGCTCTCACTTTTGTCTTTAACAGCACAGCTGTCCAATGCAGAAATATCTTCCCCCCTGCAGATGTGGCTGTGACTAATGCAGATCTATTTCTCTGTGTTCAGCCGTGTCGACACACAACAGGTAGTGCTTTCACTGTGTCACAAAAGACCCTGTGAAGACAGTTAGGTCACCAACAGACAAATTCTTCACAACCCAACCAAGGACAGTGCTGCTGTGAACTGTTCATCCCCATCCACTCCTCTGCCAGCAAAAAAAGATCAGACGTTCACATTGTTTTAATGCACCTCAGACAAAAACAGCTGTGTGAGTTTAAGCCAGATGTTTGAACCAGCTAAGCTGGACTGGCTACTTTTGCTTGACGCTGATCAGCCTGCATGGAGGGACCCAGGAGAGGGTCCCTCACCACAGCTCTGCATTGCTAAGGGATATTAATCCCTTTCAGTTATTCCTATGAAGGATAAGGTTGGGCAATGTGGGAACAGGGCATTTAAACTTTTATGCCCTCTCACATTTACACACACATACCAGCCTAAGAGAGCATCTCTGAGATGAGTTAACTAATAGAAAACATAAAACCTTACTTATGCAACCTATTTTATGCTGTAGGTAAATTTGCATTCACAATTTCTTTGACTCTTCTTCAGTTTACACAGAACATCTGTGGGATACGGGCCAGTCATTAAAGGTTCGCTGCAAGTACTGAGTATTTCAGTGCACAGGGAAAAGACCACAGAGTATCTATTACATTGCTCTATCTCTTAAAATAATGCATAATATTAAATTATTAATTATTTAGTTTGTGAAATCTGTGTCACAGGAGTTACATGCTGTTGCTTCTACTCAGTGCCTCTACTCAATGTAACTCTGATAAAGATATAATCGAAATCAGTCCATTGCTTAAGGTTATCTAGATGTTTCATATGCTGAGTCATAGCTTATGTGAACTCACCTTGTTGTATGATACATACCAATTCTATTAATTAACTTAGCCTTGTATCCTTACATCTGTACCTATGATCCAAAACTGTATCCTTCATCCACAAATCCAAGCAACAGAAGTCAGACACATACATACTACTCAAGCAGGTCATTATTCTGTTTCTTAATAGTCTTTAAGAAGTATCAAGGTTTTGAAAGCTTGAAACACTAGATACGGGTATTGAGATTTATCATAACGTAACTGACATAGAAAACTTACTGGATTTAAGCAAAGGTTTAAGACAAAGATTTGGAAATTGATTTAGAAACTGATGGAGAAGCAGCTCCACAAGCACCTGACAAAAATATTCAACTCCTCATGGATTTCCAAGTTCTTTTCTTTATTCATCTTCCACTGTCTAAGTCACAATAGAGGGAAAGGACTTTGGAATAGAGGGGAATGTATATACCAGAAAACTCTGCGTAACTGTTGTAAAGGGAGCAACTGCCTAGATGACACAGAATCAGCCACAGGTTTGCCTTTGCTGAATGCAGTAGATTTGAAACTGATCTCAGAGGTTGACAGTCAGTAGGCTCAAATATGTGGAGCCAGAAGTATGGAATGAAACCATTGATGACAAACCTAATCTCTAATCTAATCTAGGAATGATACTGGCAGAGGTCAAAGTCACATATGACTAAACCTCAAGCTCTACTCTCAGTAAGAGAGCAGTAACAAAACCACTACCAAAAGTGCAGGAGAATAATAAGGCTGAGGCATCATAAATCTAAGCCCATATATCACTGATGTGCTAAATTCAAAGCCAGGAACTCCATTTGGATACAAATACTTGGTATATTTTTGAGCCTGAACAGCATATCCCAATCCCATGATAATCTGAACTTGCTTTCTGTTCTTTGACTATGAAAGAGAACCTTCAGTTCATGCCCAGAGTTTTAACCAAGGCAGTGAAAACTACCCGAGTTAGAATCTCAAATAACAACCAAGAAAAAGTCTCTCACCTCCATTGGGAGGTTAGCACCGAAGCCTAACGATGGCACAGAAGAGGTGAGAATCAGATGCTCTGCTGAGAGCATAACAGCTGACGATATGGGACAGTGGTGAACAGCAAAGAGAGAAAGGAAAAGAAACAGAAGGCAAAAATACAGTGGTCCTAACAGACGGCATATTTTCCTACAGAACAGGGCTGTAAAGAGGCTCTAAACAGAGAGGAAATAGGATTATCACTGAAATAGTAAGTGCACCAAGACATCTTTGTGAACTCCTTCCAGTGGCATCAGTAGCAATGCCGTTGTAGACTGCAGGAAGGATAGCTTTACACATCAGCCTGCAGATCAAAGCAAAAAGCACAACTAGTTACTCTGCACCAGGTTGCTTTTAACTCACCGATTTAGACAGATCCCTGCACTACTAAACCCACGAGGAACAAAGTAAACCAGATGGCATTTCAGGAGAACCAAACCATCTACATTGTGAAGTTTAAACTACGGGAGGCTTGCCTGGTGAAAACTGTAACAGAGTTTTGCTGTTCACGACACTTGCGACTGGAACGAGTTACTGTGCATCACACAAATTCCATCATGCTTCTCCACCGAGAGGTCTGTACATGCTCAGGCTGAGGGAGGAATGTTTCCTATCTGCATAGCTTCACAGAAAAACTAGAGGAACTCTGCAACTATTTGAACCTGCTACAGAAATAGGCTGACACTGGCTTTTGCAGGTTGCTCTTTGAAAGTCTGAGTTTCTTGGCAAACACATAAAGAAAAATAGAGAGAAACTGCATTAAGTTCAATTTGCTGTTAGAATCTGAACCTAAAAGCTACTGGCAAAAATAAAGGGCTGATCTCAGCTCTCCAAAAATTCAGAGAGGTGGGAGAAAGAAGCACAGGAAGGGGTGAAGTGGAGGTCAGAGGATGGTGTCTGAAAAGCACATGGGGAAAACCTGAAGTTTAAAATGCTTTATAACCTAAGAGCTGAATGCAAGGCCTGTAACATGTAGCTCTAAAAGCAGGCAGCCTCTGAAACCTTTTCCAGCGCTCAAGCAGCAGCTGAGGCTGCATATAACAATACAACAGTTAAATCAGAACTTAACAACCTTAGATCTCAAGCCATGTATCAAGCCTGTCTTTACAGGGAGTGTTTTACTGTAGGTTTGCAGTGAACACTGGTGCTTACCAGAGTGCTTCACCCAAACCTTGTTCAGTCCTGGGGAAGCAGCCATCTAAGGCCTGAGAGCCTCAGGCTCCTGGTGGATTTGCTCTCTTCCTACATGGGGTCTATGGCCAGGGCACAACCTGAATCCAGAGGAAACCAGAGTGAGATATAAGCTTGTTGAAAACTCTTCCTGGTGCTCAGGTATCCATCAGCAAGTCCAGCTGCCTACACCCTCAAGTCCAGTACTTTCCATTTCTTTCCTTATCTTCATGCCTTGTGGTATATTCTTGCCAAGGCAACTGAGCACATTTCAGTACCATCCACATGTCCCTGACCTCCTCCAGTTTGCAGTTTCTTTCTGTAAACTGTCGCCTTTTCTGTTCACCCTCTGCTTTCCACTGCCATTAAGGGCAGTCTCTACAGCCCCACTCAGTGCACAGCATGGCACCAGCAGAGATAAGATGTATCAGCAAATAGGACGAAGGATGGATAACAATTATAAGATAGTTTTATGGCTGCAGAGTTCTATAAACAGCATATGTCATAACTGTATTACTGAGACGGACTTTATATGGGGTGAAGGTGAGTCCATTAACTGCTTGACTACATCACTAGTCAACAGTGAGATAACCATTATCTCGTGGACATAGCAGCCCAGTACCTTTTCTTACAGATACACTGGAATAATTCATTTCCAACAGGACTTTGATTTCCAGAAGGCACTAACCAGGCTCAAATCAAAGCATAGTTTGTATTTTCCAGCTTATTCTATAACCAGAGACCACTAGTACTGCAATTCTGGAAAAAAAAAACCTATCTGCTTTTACCTCCCCTTTCCAACCAGGTACCTGTCACTTAAGGAACATTAATTAAGATGGATCCATTGTGATTTCAGAGTACTTTTTGTCTAAGCTTGATAAATTTATCACAGACAGCCTTAACAATACAGAACGAGTTATATCTGCACTTTCTGCAAGTCTCTGCAATTAATTTTCTATTTGTGAAAGGAAATGGAAAATTAAATATTGTGCCCTTTCTAATGCAGAGGCAGATGTAATGAATGGCTTTGGCAAACACTTGTCAAAGTATGTTAACCAGCATCTACAAATCTTTTCCTTCCCCAACAACAGTTCTAGGGCCTGTGATAATTCACTTCCCTTTTCTGTCAGCCTGATGTGACATACTGAATCCTCTGTCTCTAGATAAAAGAAACATAATTGAATTCAAGCTGCAAGCCAACTGTCTTCATTGGGTTTTAACCACTGGCTTGAGAGATCCCAGTTGCAGATTAAAATCCACAAAGAGCTCTTCTACTCAGGGTTCCCACTGGGCAACGATGCTCTCAGCAGAGATCTGGTAGGCAAACTTGAACAGAAGTCTCCCAGTTCTGGAAGAGGTTGCCAACCCATCCTGATCACTCTTCTTAAAGGGAAGAATTACTGCACCCCGCATGTCTTGTCAGCATCATGTCTTTGGGTGGGGACTGGAGCACCCGCATGCTTTCCATCTGGACTTTAGAATGGACTTCAATACCCGTATGTCTTACCTAGACTGTCAGAAAGTATCTATAAAACTCCTGCAAACAGAGCATCCCATCCTGCTTCCAGGCTCCCAGTTTGCTGCAGCTGTTTTATTAATGCAAATGGTGAATACCCATAAAGCAGACCTAAAGAGTTATGATGCTCAAAACATGAGTTCAAAAGAGTGAGAAGACTGCAGTGAGAGCTGAAGTTCCATTCTTTCAGCTGAAGCTAGTGAACAAAGCTTGCCAGAGTTGTGTTCAAAACATGGGAAATTAGTCATCAAAACCTACACGAGTTTAATATTTTAGTTTGCCAACTTTAAGCTTTAAAAGGTTAAGAAACCTTAAGATGAACATTCCTTGAGTTTGGCCCTTTGGGGCATTCTGAATCAGTCTTTAATTACATGACCACATCCAAATCTACCCTACCATAAGATTTCTCTTGTTCATGAGCTGTGGAAGCAAAGCATGGTTTCAAAGCTTGAGGTTCTTTAATCTTTTCACATGACTAAAGCAAATTAATGCTGCCCTGAAAACAGGCTAATAACCTGAATTTACCACAGAATTACTCTATTATGTTAGGCAAACTAACAGCAAAACTAGAGTGTCTATACATATGCATAATTATCATTGTATGCTTACTTACCTTTAGGATGCAATGTCAAGAAGGACCCAAAACATCTGTTTCAATTAAAATTTACATCGTACTTGTTATTAACAAGAAGTCTGAATTCAACTTCTCTGAGCAGTTTTGACTCTGTTTTTTCTACTTTTTGGAGGCCTTGAAACTTTCCTAACACGCTCAAAATTCTCTCAAACCAATTGCTTTTAACTTTTGGATGTATGCTATATTAGTGTGATGCAAACCAGCAAGGTTAAGTGACTTGTAAAGCCTGAAATATTATAGCAGTCAAGGATAAAGCAACAGTGCACAAAAAGAAAGCAACACCAAATTGCTTGTAGGTCAGCAGTAAAAGTACTAAGCTACAAGAACTTCCCCAGTGTTATGCAAAAGAGAAAAACAGAGTCCACAAAAGCAAAATTGAAATGACACAGCAGTACCACCACTATGCCATTCTGAAAACAGACTAAGGAGAATGATCACCAGGCTAAAAACTCACAGCTCAGAAGGCACTGTTCCACCTAAACAAGTTGTAAATACAGCAACACTCATCCTGGGAGAGGCCTGTCCTCTTACAGATTCTTCAGAGCCTTCTGATTTTGTGATGTTCAGCACTGCAACAGCCAAAGACATGCAGCTGCCTGGATGCAAGCTGTTCCACAAGCACATCTGGGGAAGGCTCCAGACAGAACCAGTCTCCTAAACTGGCCAGGCATGAAACGTATAGTCATTGGTTGCATTTCAGCATCGTGGCTATCTGCACAAAGATGGTCCCCTGCTATCAACAGCATCAAGCAAGAGTTTCACTCCAGTGTCAGAGCGGTTCAGCATTCAGACTCATTTCCTCGTGCAAGGAAACAAGTAGTAAGGGAAAGTCCCTGGAGCCATCAGCAACTTACTGGTACTCCCTGAGGAAATTAGAATCATAGAATCATAGAATAGTTAGGGTTGGAAAGGACCTTAAGATCATCTAGTTCCAACCCCCCTGCCATGGGCAGGGACACCTTACCCTAAATCGTATCACCCAAGGCCTCATCCAACCTGATCTTGAACACTGCCAGGGATGGAGCATTCACAACCTCCCTGGGAAACCCATTCCAGTGCCTCACCACCCTAACAGGAAAGAACTTCTTCCTTATATCCAATCTAAACTTCCCCTGTTTAAGTTTTAACCCGTTACCCCATGTCCTATCACTACAGTCTCTAATGAAGAGTCCCTCTCCAGCATCCCTATAGGCCCCCTTCACATACTGGAAGGCTGCTCTGAGGTCTCCACGCAGCCTTCTCTTCTCCAGGCTGAACAGCCCCAACTTTCTCAGCCTGTCTTCATACAGGAGCTGCTCCAGTCCCTGATCATCCGTGGCCCTTCTCTGGACTCTCTGAACAACAGTTCCATGTCCTTTTTATGCTGAGGACACCAGAACTGCACACAATACTCCAGGTGAGGTCTCACAAGAGCAGAGTAGAGGGGCAGGATCACCTCCTTCGACCTTCTGGTCACACTCCTTTTGATGCAGCCCAGCACACAGTTGGCTTTCTGGGCTCCAAGCGCACACTGCAGCCAGCCCATGTTCATTTTCTCATCAACCAACACCCCCAAGTCCTTCCCCGCAGGGCTGCTCTGAATCTCTGCCCAACCTGTAGCTGTGGCTGGGATTGCTCCTACCCAGGTGTAGGACCTTGCACTTGGCATGGTTAAACTTCATGAGGTTGGCATCAGCCCACCTCACAAGCGTGTCGAGGTCCCTCTGGATGGCATTCCTTCCCTCCAGGGTATCAACCGAACCACACAGCTCGGTGTCATCGGCAAACTTGCTGAGGGCGCACTCAATCCCACTGTCCATGTCAGCGACGAAGATGTTGAACAAGACCGGTCCCAACACCGATCCCTGAGGGACACCACTCGTTACTGGTCTCCAGCCGGACACTGAGCCATTGACAACTCTTTGTGTGCAGCCATCCAGCCAGTTCTTTATTCACCGAGTGGTCCATCCATCAAATTGATGTCTCTCCAATTTAGAGACAAGGATGTCGTGTGGGACAGTGTCGAACGCTTTGCACAAGTCCAGGTAGATGCCATCAACTGCTCTACCCCTGTCCATCAGTTCTGTAGCCCCATCACAGAAGGCCACCAAGTTGGTCAGGCAGGATTTCCCCTCCGTGAAGCCATGCTGGCTGTCATCAAGCACCTTGCTGATTTTCATCTGCCTTAGCATGCCTTCCACGAGAATCTGCTCCAAGATTTTGCCAGGCACAGAGGTGAGACTGAGTGGTCTGTAATTCCCCGGGTCATCCATTTTCCCCTTCTTGAAAATGGGGGTTATATTTCCCTTTTTCCAGTCATCGGGAACTTCACCTGACTGCCAGGATTTCTCAAATATGATGGCCAGTGGCTTCGCAACTTCATTTGCCAGCTCCTTCAGGACCCAAGGATGGATCTCATCAGGACCCACGGACTTGTGCACATTCAGAGTTTTAAGATGGCCTCGAACCAGATCCTCCCCTACAGTGGGCGCAAGGTCTTCACTCTCACAGTCCCTGCGTCTGCCTTCCAAGACTTGGGTGGTTTGGTCAGAGCCTTTGCCAGTGAAGACCGAGGCAAAGAAGTCATTCAGAACCTCAGCCTTCTCCAAATCCAGGGTATCCAGTTCTCCTGATAGCTTCAGGAGAGGGCCCATGTTGTCTCTAGTCTGTCTTTTATTCTCATTTTACCTAAAGAATCCCTTCCTGTTATCTTTCACATCTCTAGCTAAGTTTAATTCTAACTGGGCCTCAGCTTTCCTAATCTGGTCCCTAGCTTCCTGGCCAACATCCCTGTACTCTTCCCATGCCACCTGTCCTTGCTTCCACTTATTATAAGGATCTTTTTTCATTTGAATTTTCCTCAGCAGCTCCTTATCCATCCAAGGAGGTCTCCTGGCCCTCCTGCTGCACTTCCTTCTAGTTGGGATGCAGCACTCCTGAGCTTGTAGCAGGTGATCCTTGAATATCAACCAACAGTTGTTATTCCAATAAGTGGAATATAAGCATCTTTGAAGACATCAGCAGCAATACACATGCACACTGAAAAAAACCCCAAGCTCAGGGAGGACTGACATCACCAAGATGTTTCTGAGATACCTGGATGCCTTACAGGCATGTTATACCTCAAAACAACTAGAACAATCCAGCCAATGCAGAACCTGCAATAAAATGAATGCTGAAGAAGGCATCCTTGCTAAAGTCACAGACCCCACAAGCTGAATAAGCAGCATGACGCTATTGAAGAGATGGGTAAATTGCACTTTTGCATGGATACAGATTTTGCAAAGCCACTGAAAAGCATTCATCAAGAAATACTACCCAAATTGGAAGGAGCAGTCAGCCTCATTTTTCATTGCCAAAGCCAGACACAGGCACAAGTTACTGTGGAAGAATGAGTTACCTTACTGCACGGTGAACATGAGCCCGTGAATGCAGATGGCAAAGAAAGTTGTATGGGACCCAACTTGCCACAGAGGAATATTAATGTTATCAGCAAAAGCAATCAAGAGCATTTCTGAGCCTCGGAAACAAAACTGATGATATTCTGGTGTACAGGCACAGGAGACAGCTTGGCAGAAGGGGTGCAGAGCACAGCTGGATCTTCAGATGTCTGCTAAAAGGCACTAGCATGGTAGAGTTAAACAAGTTGAAACTGGAAACAGCTGCAGAACTACACACAGCCCATCCTTGCTTTTACTGCAGGAGCTACAAGTTGAACCTGAAAAGCAACTCAGAAGATTCCACAGCAAAGAATGCAGCTGGGGTCAGGGGTTATTAAGGTTTGTTAACATTTATTTGAGCCTCTCGGATGCAGATAAATTCCTGGTGTGAATGACAGGCAAAATTGCACTACAGACATCGCTAATTCAGTGCAGCAGAGCCTTCCTAAGGAGCTGCTGAACAAGGATATCAACCCCAGGATGCTGCCACGTGAAAAGGGGTGTTCAGAAAAGCAGAATGTAGGCCCTCCTTCCCAGGAGATGGACAGTAGCAATGTGAGAAAACATATTCATCCAAACTGAATGGGCAGCTGCTGCAGCACTGCTTGAATGTGAACACTTGGCTACTCATGGTGCAGGAGGAAGAAGTCATAAAATTACACTTTTAGAAGCTTATTACCTGGACTCAGCCAGGGCTCACAGGCACAGTCAGGGCAGGTCAGTACAACTCAACTCCAGTTTGACGCACAAGCACTTCTTTTTCCATGCCCACTACACAGAATTAAATAGAAAGAGGTATGCAAAATACTTCCAACCATGTGATACAAGAATTACCATGCTATGGTTTTAGAATACAGGCAGTAAAAGAAATTAACAGGAGGGTCATACTTAGCTTCTGACAGCAGTGTGGCAGCATGAAGATGTAGTACCTAAACAAGATCTTCAAACAAATACAAAAAACAGAAGTGAGGCAATAATAGACTCAGGATGCTTCATATGCTACTCTCAAGGCTGGGACAGACAGAACATGAGAACAAACCCCAGAGGACCAAATGCTTTACAAGTGTTCATATCCAGCTTTCTGCTAAAAAAGACAGTAAATCAGAATGTGCTTCCCAGGAACAGTGTAAACACAGTGTGAATTGAGCAGGCGTAAGTCATATATAAGGCAGTCAAACCATGAGGCACAAGTCACTAAAACCATGCAACCCTTCTCTTTCTACTGTTCTGGAGTAGAGACCTGAGCGTGGAAAGTAACAGATGCTGACCAAGCATGTCAAATGATATCAACGTCATGATGAGTAAAGATGAGACACATGAGGAAGTGCAAGCAAAACAAGAAGTAGATGTGAACTTAGACAAGACTCCTAAGAGACTGTGAAGTAAAACAGGAATGAAACTACTGCACCCATCATATTTAAATGCCATCCTTATTGTAAATGACTACTCTGACTTCTGAGAACTAGACAGGTAGTCTTTCACTGCCACAATAGTCACCACAAAGAATGTTTCTGTCCATCTGGTGTCCCAAATCATGTAGATTCAGAAAACAAGTTTTCAGTTACCAAGAAAAGAGAATTCAGCTCCACCACAGCATCACCATACCCCACACACATCAAAAGGTCAAACTGAATTGGTAAGTTATGAACAGCAATGATAGGCAAGTCATTCCAGGGTGGGGAACATCTGGGAAGGCACTGAAAAGAGAGAAACCAGAGCTAAAAATCAGACAGCATATATAGTAGAATTATTTCCTTTGCTAAATCATACCCTCCCAGGCAGTGCTTTGAACAGGTAAATTCTCATTCACATAGCATGGCTATGGTTGCATCTTTCTCACTGAAGTGGCAAAAACGGTCAACACACCCATTCAGAGACACACACATGAATGTGGGAAGTGATAATGTACTTACTCCAGCTGAATTAGTGAAACAAAACCAACATGAGCAAACGAAGCTCAGGAGTATCTGACACTCTTTCAAAATCCCCTGGAGAATAAAGGCAGGACAATACCAAACTCACAGGGCAATACCTGATTTACCCATCAAATAAACAGATGCTTTAAAAGTCAAGCTCACTTGATATGTTTGTGCATTCAGATGCGCGCACACACATGATATTACAACCCTTATGGAAACACAGTAAGAGAGTTCTGTAAGCATGTTTACTTTATATCTTAGATAACTACACCACAAAGGAAGTGATTCATACCTGCCCAAAGGCAGGCATTCTGCTGAGTTCATGTGTCTATGGCTACATCCAGGCGCCTTCAGACAGGTACTACTTGTGAAATAAATGTTAAAGCATTGAATTCAGGCATAGGTAACAGACTGGCTGTGGCATCCTGGAGCTCAGCAGGGGCTAACATAGCCTGCTGGAAAGTAATCATCACGTCATTAACAGAAACACCA
The DNA here is from genome assembly GCF_034315485.1 of Pezoporus occidentalis. NCBI lineage: Eukaryota > Metazoa > Chordata > Aves > Psittaciformes > Psittacidae > Pezoporus > Pezoporus occidentalis. The sequence continues at coordinate 4,074,956 of NW_026912779.1, forward strand.
GTCTTTGTTTCGGGGGTAGATGGCAGATCTACCACACAAGTTGTTAAGTATAAAGTTTGTTAAACACTTACACTTTTTGCACCACTGTGAATGTTTTATTCTTCTTTATTTAGAGCAGTGGTGGAATCACCATCTCTGGAAATGTTCAAAAACTGCAGATGAGGCCCTTGGTGCCATGGGTTAGTGGTGGCCTTGGCAGTGCTGGGGGTTGGAACTGACAATCTTAAAGGTCTTTTCCAATCTGGTTGATTCTATGATTCCATTTACAGCAGCTTTTTTTTGAGGGGTGGAGGGAAAGCAAGTAGCACACCATGCTTATGTGATGGGTCACAAGAAGCAGGTTTCAGATGCTGAGACAGATGGGGAACTCCACACTATACCCTGAACTTCCAGTCTCAGGACTTGACCTCATGGCAAAAATCCTCAGAGATCCTACCAAGATTGCTACTTTCGCTTCTCTGGTAAAAGAAAGCGTTGCTTCTCTCTGCTGCTTTATCCTTCTTTTGGGATACAGTAAGTATGAACAATCACAGTTTCTAAAGTGCTTCCTCTTCTGAACAGGGAAAATTAAACTTTCAAATGAGTTGTAACAGCAGCATCTCAAATGAAAACAAGGGACAGTGTCTCCATCAGCATTCTTCAGTGGCATAGCTATGCCAAGAGAGCTCTGCTGATAAACATCGACAATAGATATGGTGTATGGTTTTAAGTTGTAGTTTGTGCTGGAGTGACTTAGCTCAATCAGGTTTTAACACAACAGCTGCTTTGCTTAACCAGGCTCAGCATGTTAAGGTAAATGGATATGCAGCAAACAGGACCAATTAACTTCAGTCCAGACAAAACATGTATACTGCCCACAGGGATGTGGGCCGAGGTGAAAATATAGCTGCATTGTCACAGCCTACTCATCACTGAGTGCATATCAATTGAGGAACTAACACTGATTAGTTACCCAAAGTTAGCTCATCTCTTTCTGCAAGGCACTGAACCATGCCATATAGCCCCATCTGAGGCTGCTCACCAGTATTCTGCCTCTTAGTTCCTGAACTGGCTCTTGCTCTCTGCAGAGCTGCATCCCTGCATGTTCTGACATCAGCAGCCAGACATACCCAGTGCCACAAGATTATCTATGAGGACGGGCCACTGGTAGCTCTTCAAAGCCTTTCTCAAGGCATCCCTAATGGACAAGTGCAATCACTTCTTATTTTGAAGATGACATTCACCACCACAGAGGTTGAGATGAACACAAGTGCATCATATAAAACCACACCAATCCAAACCAAATGAACCCAATAAAAAGTCAACTACACGGCACATTCCATAGCAGCACTGCTTAGACTGTTAGTGCAGCAAGATATCAGTCACTTTATGTTCTGTATTCTTTAGCTGCCTAACGGTGGGGTTCTAGCTAGCCATATGGGCTTCTAGGCACCATAGTATAAGTATTTAATGATACCAGTAGCTGTAACAATGGATGAACCGATCATTCACCCTTTCCCTGGTTATTATGAGGACTCCATGTCCTCCTGCCTCACACACACCCTCTCCCCCAGTGAATTCCCTTCAGTTCTTTGTATCTCACCCACAGGTTCCACTTTCAGTGAACTATTATGCAGGAGAAGTGGGGGGAATAAAGCAAGTGTAAAAAAAAAAAAACCACACCAGCAAATAAAGTATGAATGTTTTAGCATTTATGCAAAGCCCTAAGGGTATAAGGGGTTTAGGGAATTAAGATATGCCCTTCACCCCAAGGATCTTCAATGTAATGCAGACAGTAGTATGTGAGTTAAGAGTCAACATAGGAGAAAGGCAAGAGGACACTGCAGTGAGAGATTATGAAGTACAGTAGCACTGCCTTTACACCAGGGCAGGGGAAAGGCTACGACATTGAAAACCCATTCAAAATCATTTCAAGCTGAGGCATTGAGATATTATATCTTCCACCATTTCTAAGGTGGTTTTATCCCCCCTGTTTTTAGGCACATTTTGGATGGAACTTCAACACATAGGAGGCTCTGGTGAAAAGACTGACTGACTTACTATAGCAATGCAAAACCTAGAACTGGATTTCTTGCTCAGGTTACCTAGGTGCCAGGGAAAGTAGGGCAAAATATTTCATTAACTTTCATTTTCACAATTCTGGGCCTATTCATCTTTGAGAAGTGTAATAAAGTTATACAAATACAGGTGTCCACCTAAAATTACTTGTTTTGGAACTCATATACCTTAATATTGCAGCTACGTACACAAAAAATACTGCTGCCAATGTGTCAGTAGGTAATACAGGATCCATTGCACTCAAATGGAGAAGGATAGTAGTCAAAGTGTTTACATGAATGAAGGGTGGGTAGGAAGTGGCAATTTCATTTCACATACATCTAGGGCTTTCTCATTAGGCCATGAAACTCACAGGTATTAATCATGAAAATAAATGTTCCTTGCCCTTAGGTGCGACACAGTTCTTACACAAGAGAAATGACCAATACAACTCTTTCTCTGATCAAATTACTGAAGATGAAATGAATTTTAAAACAATATCCCGGGTGGATTATGCATTTAGCTACTTAAGAAAAGACTTTGTGAGGACCCCCATTTATTACTTTGAAAAGCATAGCTGGGTGTTACCAATAATTAAGGCACAGCCTTGTTCATGTCTCACCTTAAAGGCTTCGGAGCTGAAGAGCCTGTGGATAAGAGCCAGCTGCCCTATTGTACCTCACACTTTGCTTTGAGAAGTTTTGAAACAGAAGTAAAACAAGGTAAATTATGTGGTGTCTTTCATCAGCACTTTTCTGCTGATCCATTATAGGAAAATACAAGTGTTTTGTCTATTGTCTGTTAAAAGAACCTGATAGAGCCAATCTTTCAGATGAGTACTTACCTATACACTATATGTAATCTCACTAAAATAATACAGAAAACACTGAAAGGCAGATGTTTAATTAGCTCTAGACCCACAATTTAATAGGATTTCATTTAGGTTGGGCTTCTCACGAGTATAAAATGAAGCCTGTGATGTATATTTGCAGGATTAAGGCTCGTGGGCTGATTGCCAGACCTACACTAGAGCCCCACTGGGGTTGTGTGCAGCCAGAGCTGCTCACACACACGCTGCACAAGCGGAGCCTACAGTGAAACAAATCTTTTGTGCCATTCAGCTGCCTCTGTGGTTCCTTCCTCTACTCCCCTTTAGCCAGCTCAGGACATTAAAAATAAATAACCACAACTCACATTCCAAAAATACCAGGGGATTGGTTTAAGAAGCATGACATTAGCAGCCAGGTCAGGAAAAAAAAGGGTATCTTTTCTACTGGAACTGTACTTTTGGAACTCTTGTGAGGTCTTAGCCAACGGAGCCACATTGTGTTTAGGACACATTTTCAAGCTTTCCTTCCTAATGCCAGCAGGGCTAAAAAGTTTGGAACAAAAGGTCTGATTTTCAGGAATCAAACTGGTCCTTCAGTGTGAAAACAAAACCAGAAAGCCCCACACATAGTTGGGAATGAGATCATAAGCACTACTGTTTTTTAACACAGACTACAGCTCTGTGACCTTTCCAGCCCTTCTCACCTAGCACTGCTCTTGGCCTGCCTTTCTCCTCACCACATCGTACATCCCTGTCCGCTTCCTTGTACTTAGAACTGGCATTTGTCAAATCCCACAGTAAGATATTTTAAGTGAGTGAGCTGCAAACACAAAAGCTTTTCTGCAGGTTTAGGTTCTTGAACCTACTTAGATTAGCATGAGAGAAGCTCCTGTGCCAGTGTAATGGAGGCAGGGTGGAACAACAGCACCAGCTCAGAGAGGCTTCAAATGGTCTGGAATCACAGTTAGGTTTAGCTGCAGCCCAACCAAACCACAGCCACCAGTATTCAAGTGTCCAACAGAGTAATTATTTGCCTTAAGTAATGTTTTCAATTCCTAAAAAGCATAGAAATAAGCTCTTCTTTCAAACACACCAGTGTAAATCAACAGCAGAGTGACAGCAATCTAACTTTACCTCAGTGTAACCAACAATAGCTTTTGGCACATCTGACAGACGCAAGTGGGATAGTGTCTGAACCACATCTGAAGCTCCTTAGTGCAAGGGCTGTTACATGAACATCTCTAATTACACCACCACTTCAGTAATTACAATTAAACTATTATGTTTTGTATTCAAGTCAGTTTATTCAGTGGCAGTTCTGTGGTAACATGATTAATACCCAGCAATCAAGTAAATAGTTTCCTACTATCTGTGTCTGCATAGCAAAGCCTGTAAGCTAAGCAGCAGTGGGTGAACTCTGAGCCGTGACAGGAGAGTTTCAGGATACTGAGAACTTGATCCATATGCCCCAGAAATCTTATAGGTTTGGTCTGGGTTTATTTAAACTGACCTCAGTGAACTTTGGCCACGGTTAAGCACTGCAGGCAGCCTAACTGAGCTGAGTAGGTGGCTCTTTCCTGCAACAGAGGAGACACAACATCGGTGTCAAGATATACTCAGAACAACAGAGGTATCACTGGGGATGTTCAACTGAGGTTCAAGAACTATCAAAGATGCAGGGGGGTTGGAACTAGATGATCTTAAGGTCCTTTCCAACCCTAACTATTCTATGATTCTATGATACAGAAGTAACAGTGCCAGCAGGATGGAAATTCACAGGGCACTTAAGAGTAAGGCTAATTCAGGCAAATTCCAGTTTGAGTAATTAGACTGTACCGTTTCCAAATTACTGTTGTAATCAGAAATGCGTTTCTTCCCAGTCTGAAGTGTGGTAAAACCTCACTCTGCACCATTAATCAGCTGCATGTTTAGGTGTTAGGTGATATAATCGATCTACCCCATTTGTAGAGTGTTGCAGGACTAAAAAGCGTTATATAAATGAAGAAATTATCCCTAAAAAAAGGGAGTAGTGGTGACAGCACGGAGGAGAATGTTTGTGTGTGGTCTTCTCATTAATGTTTCCTTCCAATTCAAAACAAGAACATACTTAAAAGGAAAGCAAAAGAGTGCAGGGGGAAGGACAGGGGAGAGGCAACACTGAAGTGTTCCAAATAAAAGGGAGGAAAAAAATAGGAAAACTGTACCAAAAGGAGTAGATGATATTAAAAAGTGAACTTTTCTAGATGATCTATAAGAGCAAACTGTAGGATGAGCTACCAAATAATTAATTCCAAAGCTAATTCATATGCTTACACAGTATGAAAGGAGAAAGTGGCTACTCCAGAGGGTTTTCCATTTCTGTTCACTTTTTAACTAAGGACAAAAAAAAATTTAAAGGCACATTAAAATTAGTAGCTATCACTAAATTACACAGTATACACATGTAAATGTGATCACACCACACTTAAGTTCCTATAACAATAAACTATTCTGTTTTCTTCCCCCCTGACATTTACAAAATTCATTTGGAGGAGTAGGAGATACCTTACAGAGATTAGTGATAAATCATGTATTTTTAATGAATATCAATAGGAGAAACCCCAGGACATAGCCCACCATCTAATTTGATTAAACTGTGCTTAAGGCAACACCACCTCTCAGGCTGGGGAATAGCACTATAATGACTTTGTGAGCATTATTGCAGGCTGCTTTAATGATTTAATGAACTGCCTCTATATTTAGTTCAATAGCCTTAAAATGATTAGTGTTTAAGAAAAATTAGCTCACTTTGATCTGATTCTATTTGATAGTAAGTTTAAATAACCTAACCCTTCAAAACACAGTGGAAAAAAATTCCTAGAATCCCAGCCAGCTAACTGCTAGAAAACATTATGGCAATCATTAATAACAGTTCATTTATGTTTAGCTACAGCATATGTAACGACATATTCATCCCCCAAGATGGGACACAGTAGCATATATTAAGTTGGGTTACAGAATTTTTCTTCTGTGTTTTTGATGTGAAAAGTGTACTAAGAAAAAAAACCCTGTGTGCCCATGTAATGGAAAAAACAATTATTCCTCCATCAACAGGACCACTTCAGACCCATCTTAACTTGTGGGTCCAGAGTATGGTTCTGTTTCTCAGTGAGATGTATGAAGAACTCGCGATTACCAAGGCAGGACCAGGAGACGTTGGCTGAGGCTCTGTCACTCTCCCAGACGTAGCAGTAGAAGGAAGGTGACTAACCTGGAGCTGCTCTAGGAAGACGGAGCATGGCTTGAGAAGTACATTTGCAAACAGACATACCAGAGTTTGCAATTTGCCACTGCTGACACAGCTACATGTATGACTGATGCATACCGGTTACTAGGGAGTGTGCTGCGAGAGTAGGCTGGTTTGCATTTCCTGCATGTTTCAGGAAAGGAAAGAAAAATCCCACTATTTGATTCACCATTTGCAGGAACACATCACCATTGGCAGAAAAGCAAAAAGCTGAGAAAGTAGCAAATGAGCTAACTTGCTCAATAAGCTTAATTTAGCTTATTCATCGAACCCCAGACTGGTTTGGGCTGGAAGGGACCTTAAAGCTCATCCGGTTCCAAGCCCCTGCCACAGGCAGGGACACCTTCCACAGGTTGCTCCAAGCCCCATCCAAGCTGGCCTTGAACACTGAATACAGCTTCTCTTGGCAGCGTGTTCCAGTATATTTTATTTCTGTGCTGTTACTTCTATGGCCATTTCTACATAGCGTGGTCTGGAGAACTGTGTTGGGATTCTCAAGCCCCAAACTATGCTTGATGGCATTAGTCAGCATTGGCAAGTCACTTGAAAACACTCAAGCCATGAATGCAGTACCACCATGTTGCTGAGAAAGGAACACACAGAAATAAGCCATAATGCTAAAAATACCACGTCCAATAGGTAGGTTATAAAATATTAAGCTTAGTTTATTATAAACTATTGAAATATTAAACTTGTATATAAACTTATATTAAAATATTAAACTTACAAAACTAAATTTGGAAGAATGATGGCAGAAATATCCAATCTGCAGGGTCCTTCTTGCACTGAGCCTCTGTATTGTGAGATCCACTTCCAAGCCAGCCTGGGTATATGACACTAGCACCTTCCCTTACACCAAGCACCTAGAAGCAAGACCATGAATGTCAAAAATTATAATAAACTATGCACATTCAAAAGCAGCCACCCAATCTAACCACGAATCGAACCTAGATGTGGAATTCTTCTCAAGGAACAGCACCAGCAAGCAGACTGTTAGCTCTTTGTAACAAATACCTTAGAGTAAATCCCAAGTACAAGCTAAAAGAAGAGACCAATGCAAGACACACTCAGATCTTGCATAGTTTCTTACAGTTCTATTTGTGTTTCCAGCACTATAATCATGAACTAGTCCTTTGGTTTTTAGTCTTAAGCAGTTTGTCTATGCTATAAAGTGAACTCAGAATTGATAGGCAACAAGCACCCTTTTCTCCCCAGTGAACAAGTGCAAACAAATGTGTTGCCAATCAATCCACTGTAGTAGCTGGCAAGTTGCAATAGTAAATCCAAGACCTAATCCCATCACCCCAACAAACACGTCTCAGTGCCCCCTGGCAAGGGACACAACCAGGCAAGTTGTAAGCACAGGGGCTAAATTCACTCAAGAGGTATTTCTTGGTGGGATTTATCTATATAAAAAAATGTTACAGCTCATCCAGGATCATTTTGCCCATGGTTACTTCCTTGTCTCAGTGCCTGTTCCCAATTTCCAGCCATTTATCAGGAACAGCAGACCAGGTTCTCTCCGAGGATGGGTTTCCAAATTATTTCATCTACTCTCTTCGTTCCTACAGCATCTTTTCCCAGCCCTCAGAATGCTACCAAGTTGCTCAGTTTGTGTGATCAGCAGGTACTTTCCAATGTAGTAAAATCTGGGCCTGCTGCTTTCTTTCCAGACTTACAGGAAGGCCCAGTATCTTTTCCTCTGATAGATGATTTACATCAAGATTTGGAGTTTATTCTGCCAACTGTCCCTCATGCTGAGCAGAACTTCCATTTTCTAAGAAATTCCAGCCTTTTACATTTTTCTTTTGTTCCTACCTGGAATAAAGACACAAAATAACATTCTATGGAAGTGGCATGTGGTGAAAAATTGTGGCTACCCACATGTTCCATTTCAACATGAATTACTGGCAACAAATTACTGTGCAGTAGATAGAATACCTATTACATACTCATATCTTGGTAGAATAGTATGATTACTTTCATTCTCCTTTAAGTTTCAACACGAAGCATGTCAAATTGTGTCATTTGGACAACATATGCCTTATTGAACTGTCTCATATTACTAAAACACTGAAAAATTGAGTTCATTTTCTCTCTCCTTGTCAAAAGCTGCAGTCAGATTGACACAGTCCCATGAAACATTCTGATTTCCACTAAACTGCATTTTCTAACAGAAAACTGTTCCATTAAAAAAAAAAAAAAGCCAGCTCTAATGTGCCTGAAGTCTATGCAATTAAAAAAGTTTCTAAATATAGCTTTAATCATGGCCAACCCCAATCTTCTCAGAAGTCCTTGCCCTCTAGGCCATCCCAAAGGGATGGGAACATCCAGTAACAAGCCAAAAGTCTCATGACAGTGTATTGACCCCATTTGATATTTATCTCCAGCCATTCGTGAGAGCTTCCCATGAGCTTAATTAAGCTCATTCATTTCCACAAATTATGGCATCCTAGAAAATATCAGCCTTTCCTTTGATAGATGAGATTCAAATGTGCAAAGTCTTATGGGAGGCAGGTGTCTCTCAGGCTATTTGACAAAGCTGCTCATGAAACAAGTTATCTAGTCCCTCCCCTCAATAATGTGGAAGTGAAAGACACAGAGGATTGTATCCCATCCAACACAGACCACAGCAAAAAGCCACTTGCTGCAAACTTTGAAACACCACACATACACAGTGTAGAGGAAGTTGTACCTTTTAACAACAGGAGCAGTGCTTCAAAGCCACAAAATTATTCCTGTCCTTTAAGGGGATATTTAGGAGTAAAGACTATCACACCAAGAAACACCCTGTTTGCTTCTCAAATCTTTCCACACTGGCATTTGGATTTGGCTCAAGTATCACCTTTGTCTTTCTTACATCGTATTTTTCTATTTGCGTTATATCTCACTGCCTTTAGCAAAGCTGTTTTGTGAAACAAAGGCCATTTGAGGGGACACTGTAAGAGTGTTCTGCTACGTGAAAGGCTACTGCAGAGAATCACTAATTATTTAACACAGAGAAGACAAAGAAATAATGGACATGGATTTTAACATCTCAGGTAAAGAGTCCAACATGAACAGATGAAAGCAGAAAGACTTAGTCTTTATCATAAGGGTTTTAAAGGGAAGCCAGACAGACTTCTTTGAATAACAACTGAATTGATCCTGCTTCAGGGCAAAATAATATACTACCAAACCCCTCAGAGCTGCTTCAAGTTGGGTTTTTTTAGTTATTAGATTATGGTTTTATTTTTTTATTTCAAGAAAATCCATGGTAACTGCAGGCTGGAAAACGTGTACTTTAGCGTCCTGTAAAAACTTCCCCTAATATCAAATATAAGCAGGAAAAATAAAGGCCTTTCCTAACACAATGAAGCATTCTTTCATAAAATGTAGCTTTCATTTACTTCACACTGAAATAGTCAAGCATGAGGTATAAGCTTAAAACTCTGCCCATTACATGTTTTTCTCCCACCAATGTTTTCCTTTACAGAGCTGCTTCTGTCCAGCATGTGGTCTGTTGAAGACCAATGCTAATACAATAATATTTTTGTTTCTTGCATATATTTAAGCACTTCATTTACTTTGGAATCTTGGCCCATAATTCCTGTGATATTCTAATTGGTTCATTTGCCCTTAACATATTTACACAGAGGCTGTACCTAGTTCAGGTACTTCATGCAAAGAGGGGCATTTGGTCCCCACACTAGTTCCATCATTCCTAATTTTCCCAGCTCATTTAACACCTTTTCTACTGTTTTATGCATATTGAACACCAGTCTCATCTCAGCTGTGCTACCACAGTTACACTACATCTAACCTGAAAAACATTTTCATCCCGGGGTCTTGCAGTTCATCCAATACCTCAAATGAAAGCTTCCCCCCCCCCCCTCCAACTTTGATCATTAAATATCTCACTGTTATAGCACAAACACAGATATCTCTCTTTTTTTTTCCAGTACTTGGAAGGATTTTCAGTGCTTATGCTGTTCTGGGGTTACAGGGAAGTCTATCTGCCAAACTGTTTGCCTGAAGCGGACAGCCACCACAGAGGTATCAAAGCATTTGTCTAACACAAGGCTTTGTTTCCCAGTCATGTGCCTACAGCATTCCCAAAATACCTTTCTAGTGCAGAACACCATACAACACCTCTATGAAGAGTCCATCTCTAGAAGCCAAACTTCTGGAAAAGTTGAGGAATCTCATCTTTTTATGGAAAGTTCTGAATACTTGGCCACTCACAGGCTGCTTCCTAATGGTGGCTCCTGTACCCTATAAATGGCAAATAGGGCTTGAAAGAGGAAATGCCGGTTCCAATGGAGCATGTGAAAAGGAGGACAGAGAACTAGACTTCTCGAAGAACATGCTTCCAAGATCCATGAGAATATCCTAAAGCACAGAGAAGTGGCAGTTCACTAAGTAAAAATTCCCACCTCTCCCTCCTTGTCTGCAATTGTCTGTCAAGCCCCACAGTCAGAGCTTAAATCAAACCAGAACATCTTGCACTCTGTACCAGATAGCACAGGACCACACACAAAGCCTTTTCCAGGGAACATGCTTATCTTTTGTGTTTGGTGCCACTGTTGAGTCTCTCTCCCTACAGGAGTTTAAGTAACCAAACCAGCCTTCCTTTCTTTAAATGTTCCCTCTTTCTAGACATAGCTTGCTTAGGAAAGTGTAATGAATAGAAACCAGCCTGCCTCAGATTTTATACCTCATGACATGCTTATTATTAGACTTATATAAATTCAAAGTGGCAAGAGAAGACATTTTATACAGATGAAGTTATCCAAGGATGAAGCTAGCTGAAATTCACCAAAGCTAGTCACAGAGTCCGTAGGTATTGAACAGCTTCAGAGAAACTCAGCCATAAGGATTATTTACATAGAATCTGCTGCCCCAAAGCCTAAAAGGATATTAAAAAAAACAAAACCAAGACAAACTGCACACATTAGTTTGTTTTTTTTCCTTTGTTTGCAATTACTCATGTGTTTCAGGACACAACACGGGTGCAGCAGATGAAGCCACTACAGAAGGGAAGGGGGTGAGAAAGAGCAAGAGAGAAGCAATTTGGCTGCTCCATATCTTGGCCCTATACCTACAAAAATAAATGGCTTGCAGACAGCTAACCTAAGGTCAGCAAAGCTTCCACTATTAAGCAGTTCCAGCTGGTTGGGACTTCCTAATTCCCCACTTACAGTAGTCTATCAAGTTTCTTGTTTAAATTCATGCAGATACAGGATTCAAGATACAGATTTTAGAACAGCAGCCACAAAAAAGATTAACACTTGTACCATAAGACCAAAAATCCCAACTCAAAGTGAAGTGACAACAGCAATACCTCCAGAATACTATGTGCTTCCTATAGATGCTTTTGGGTACAAAGTACACACACAAAAGTAGTCAAAAACAGAAGCAAAATGAGAGCCAACCCTATTCTGTCAATTCTGACCTAATTTGTTCAGGTCTAACAGCTCAAAAAGCTACAACTGTGGTGAAACATGGCTTGTAAAACTCTAACACCCCTCAATTACTTTCTGTTGGCCAGACAGGCAAACCTGTCGTTTGGCAACGCATCATGATCCAAGACAGTAAACTTTATCATTCAGGGTCATGAGAAAATGGCCACAGGTACACTTTGCTAACCTCCACTAGGTAATTTTTCACAGTTATCATCCAAAAAGCGTAAAAGCATAAAAGATATGTTATCTTGGAGCTCAGTTTATTGTAACATGGGTGAGATTCCCTATAATACCACTTACTAAGTAACTGTTGTGTGTTCTTCAACACAGAGAGTCAAATCAGTAAAACATCTTTCTTGACAGTGTGTCAGGAACAAGACGACACCTCTCCTTTTGGAAACTAACACATTATTTATCACTGTGCTCTTACCTTTTCTTGCCATCCACCACACTGACTCCAGAAGTGCTTCCCTACTTCATTTCTGTCTTAATACAGTATTTGCAGTACAACTTCAAGCCAAGAGTTCCAGAACTTGGCCTGCATTTTCCCAAAAGCCAAGAATCCTTTGGAGTTTTGATCTTACCTGTGAGACAAATAGATTCTTGACCAGGAAATGTTGGCTTATGGTCGGTCATCTTCTGTGAAGTATCAGATGAGTAGTTTCTGTGGGGGAATTTGAAAAGCTTAATTTCTCTCAATTCTCCTAATAAAGTTTTGTGAATACTCATTGCAGGTACAAGGTCAAACACTGGTTTCTGAGCATCCTGGCTGTCCCTCTCTTGAGGATTTGGGGTTTTTTTCCCTCTCTTTAAATGAAACAGACATCTATAGGAGTATGGTTTCAAGTGAAGCATGTTCAGCAGCCCATGTGGAAATTCACAGCCAAATTGACATGCAGATCTTGATGGTTTTGATACTAAATTTGAACTCCATAAAGTTCCATGAAGTTCCCACATTGATTCATACTTACAGAGGAGCCCATCACACTGCTAAGACAAAATATCCTTTGCACTGTCTAAAGAGGTATTCAGACAAATAAGAACCAGACACTTGAAACTTCTTGTGGGATCTCAAAATTATCATCAGCTGAAAAGAGCCTGAACGAGATCGTGGCTGGCTTGAGTTAAAGCAGGGAAATGTTAGCAGAGCTGTATACCCAGTTCCCTCTAAAACTGGACAAATAATTCACTACTACTATTAAAGGAATCCTAATTCATCTGGGTTAGTCAGAGCATGGCGTTGGCATAAAACAGAAGCAATTGTCATTCTGACAACTTCACAGGTATGCCAGCTAAAGTACCAGTGATGTGAAATGCTCAGTTCTCACAAGTCCATTTGGTTATGCAGGAGCTGGGCAAGCTCAACCCTTAACTGAAGCACTTTACTGGATTAAGCTGGCGCAACAGCATGTCCTTAGATGACACATTTCTTCCCAGTCTAAGTTTGCTTCTCTCAGGAATTAGATGCAGGCATTTATGGAAGACCTGGTCGTGTTATATTCTTCCTAGCGCTGTGAACTAGCAAAAGTTTCAGATACATTTCACTTTCCTGATCTCCAGGTTGGTTGGTTGTGGGCTTTTTTCTTACCCAGCTCTTTGAGCAATGTTTGGAACTACATGTATCTTTCACCATGTAACTGAAGTCTTACCAAAATCATAGAATCATAGAATAGTTAGGGTTGGAAAAGACCTTAAGATATCTAGTTCCAACCCCCCTGCCATGGGCAGGGACACCTCACACTAAACCATGTCACCCAAGGCCTTGTCCAACCTGGTCTTGAACACTGCCAGGGATGGAGCATTCACAACCTCCCTGGGCAACCCATTCCAGTGCCTCATCACCCTAACAGGAAAGAACTTCCTCCTTATATCCAATCTAAACTTCCCCTGTTTAAGTTTTAACCCGTTACCCCATGTCCTGTCACTACAGCCCCTAATGAAGAGTCCCTCTCCAGCATCCCTATAGGCCCCCTTCACATACTGGAAGGCTGCTCTGAGGTCTCCAAGCAGCTTCTCTTCTCCAGGCTGAACAGCCCCAACTTTCTCAGCCTGTCTTCATATGGGAGGTGCTCCAGTCTCCTGATCATCCTCGTGGCCTCCTCTGGACTTGTTCCAACAGTTCCATGTCCTTTTTATGTTGAGGACACCAGAACTGCACACAATACTCCAGGTGAGGTCTCACAAGAGCAGAGTAGAGGGGCAGGATCACCTCCTTCGACCTTCTGGTCACGCTCCTTTCGATGCAGCCCAGGATACGGTTGGCTTTGAGTGCCCGAATTTATCACTGATAGCTGAGCTCTGGGATTCAGAGCTTATTCCTTGCTACCCTACAAATGATTATTCCTGTCTGTATGTATAGCCCTTTTCTCTCTTACAGCCTGATCAATACCTCCCTACAGTCACAGGCAAGTTTCTTCCCTCCTCCTTTGCATTTTGGAATTAGGTCCGACCATAGGGCAGTGGGAAGCACAAGAGGAATCTACAGAAACACTGTGCAAGGTTACTATTCCTTCAATACATGAAGCTGACCTAACTCAACTGCTCAGTTCTCTGACCACAGCATGTCTATGCGTAAGCTACGTATTCCCAGGAACTTTAAAGCAAACATCAAGTTCAACCAGTCAAAACCATCTCAGAGATGCCAAGCTACAGCCCAATACAACAATTACAAACTGTACAATTTCAAACTCACTAGCATTTTCAGAGCAAAACCATCAGTAAAGGGAATTATTCAAAGAGCAGGCAAAAGTTTCACTGGTTTCTGGTGATACAGAAAACACTTTAAACCAGGAGATGGGATGGACCTTTGGGAAAAACATACTAAGGAGCCTGAGTTGCCCAAGGATCAGGTTACATGCTTCATATCAAGTACACCAGTCATTCCAGTGGAGCCTACTCATTTGCTCACACATATCCTGAAGGGAAGAACACTCAGCACCTTGCAGAATCGAACCTTAGTCTCCTGTCTCAGTAGCGCATGCAACAGGCAAGTTACCACACTAAGAGGACCGGGAACAAACAGCTGCTGTGCAATAGCAAATCTCTCCTTTGAGGATACCTTCATTTGTTCTCACACAAACATCAGTTTGGGGTAGTCTATAATGCATTACCTGATTTCCACTTCATGGTGTGCTACGATCATTTATAGTTACTTGGGTTTTGTTGTTTTAACTGCTAAATATCTCACATTCCCTCCCACCTACACAACATACCAGTAAATATATTCTAAGTACAACCACATTCCTACTGCAGCATTTTGTTTTCTAAACAGCCACTAATAATAGATTCCTAATGAAAAGTCACAAACTATCATTTCTCTTAGAAGACCTACTAGTTTTGCAGTGGAGTAAAACCATGCTCAAAACACACATCTGGGCATCACCTGTCCCAAAACGAAACAGCAACCTTTATATTTAAATCTTCGTGTAGTCAACCCTAAGGAGCACCACTGGGTGCAAAGTAGTACAAAACAGCCATGCAATGGGAGAATTCCCTCCTGCCCAGTCAGAAATCCTAAAATTGGTCATGCTAGGTGTAGGTAAAAGTATGTTTGTATGCAAAATCCCAACAAACGTGCACTGAGTCACTTAACCAAGGGAGCAGATTTACCATCTTGCCTTTCTGCCCACCTTTTAACCCTTTTTTATCCTTCTGCTATAGTTCTCCTCAGTGGGTTAACTGCAGTTCTTATCTGCTCACATTTTAATTCAAACTGATGAGCACAGATTATCCTTTGTAGATTTCTTCCGCATACTTACAGCTACTTTTCTCTAGTCTTTCTCTTCTGTCCCTCCTTTTCATTTTGACTTAAATCTGTTTCAAATACCCAGGCCCAAGCCTCTGTAAGAGGATGTCTACACTGGCATTTTAAGGCACAACGAGGTGGAGTATTTGACACAAATATTTAACTCCAACTTAACCTCCCACCCTGGCTAAGCAGAGATATGAGGAGCTCAGAAGCAACTGCTTCAAGGCCAATGCTTTATTTCCATTACCATGAGAAAATTGTCAGTGTAAACACTGTCTATTTCTCCACAGCTTAGTGATTACTCATAAGTTTGCTGAGTAAGTAGTATCTGGTAGTGCCTTGCACCCACTTTCCTCAAGTATAAATGACTACAGGAGGTGACAGGTAATGAAGAAAGAGCATTGACATCTGTTTCTTTTAAAACTAAACTATTTTATGGCCATCTCCACAGCTGCTTTCAAGCTTCATACTTCAAAAGGTCTGACCCCTTTACCTGTTTGTTGTGCTGGTGTCTCCTGATTATACCGTCTAGCACGAGAAACATTTATCCCAACCCTAACACTACACTTGAATTAGATGCTGAGGTGTGAAAAACCAGCATGCTGGTTGAAAAAGAAAGTAACCAAAATATTCTATAATCTTAGAGCAGATCGAAGTCATTTTTTATTTGCATTAGATAAGCTGAATTCTAAAGAGAAGGAAATTATTCTTTAGGCAAGAGAAAAACTCTAACTTCAGATGTGATTTTTTTCTAATACAGTTCATACATTTGCTTTGCCCTCATCAATCCAGAATATTAATTGTAAAGCGCATTAATTACCATAGGAAGACTTTACATAATCATAAGAAGTAAACAAATATTTTCTTTACTAGAGCAAATAAAAATATTACAAATACCTGTGAGAGACAGAGTAAAATAGACCAGAATTATCAGCACCAGTTGGAACCTGTTTGTTAACAGGTTTAATCCACAAGCATACAGGCAAACCCAGAAGTGAACATCTCTGAACATAGAAGCTTAAAACCAACATCCTTCTCTATTTGCACAGTCAGCCTTGGATTTGCTCTAGTTTCAGTGAAAAAGAACTACCCAGGCCATCAGTAATTTCTCAGTTTCCAGAGGTATATCTAGATGGGCTATACATAAGGATATATCCTTTCAAAGGGTTTTTACAACGATGTATGGTTTGCCCAACTCTTACTCGGCAATTGTACATATGCCAGATCAAAGTGCAAAATCAGCTGTAGTAAATCCTTAAACCAGACTGGCAGGACTTTGTTACGTATGTATTTTCATGGCTATACTGAGAGTTGTTCTAGATGAGATTTAACAGACAACTGGGGGATTATATATTTTCATACACAGAGAGTGAGTAACTGTGCAGTGGGAATTTTCATCAATTAATAAAAGCTTTGGATAAACCTTAGGTGAAAGAGATAAAACCTCTGTCCACAAAATAAGAGATTAAATTAGCCTGCAACTCACTTCTGATATTTAATATTCCATCTGTTATATTTGCTTTGGCTAAAGACTTTGCCAACTTGAGCAATTTCTGCTCTACCTAAATGACAGGTCTAACTATAACACTTTATGACTTAATTTTCCATTTGTCTGAAAAAGCAAGAATGCCCCCTTTTGACAATTCCATATATTTCCCTTGTGAGGCCAGGAGAGGGAGTAGTAGGTTGCATTTTTCCCCAGAAAAAGCAACACTCTGGACAGCAAGTATTATATTCAGTTCCCCAGCAGACAAAGATTGCACCCTCTGTTCATTATTCTATTTAAGAGACCATGGAGAGATGTGGTTTGGGGTTTCTTTTTGGCCAGGAAAAACTGCACTTTGAGAAGAGCATCTGCCACAAGAGAGTTTCACACAAGAACTACTACACACTTCGTGAAAACTAAGTAAATCTTACACATTGAGGGATGGAAAGATACACAGGTGTTTACTTAGGTTAACCTGTGCAAGCTCTGTGCTTGCTTAGTTACCCTGCTGAAGGTACAGCATCAATCTGGATTACCTGCAATCGCTGTGCCAAAATGTGATATTAAGGTGAAATAAAAATAGACCCTGCTACTCTTCTGCTTCTTAGTTGTACACACTGTAATCAAAAAAAAAAAAAAAAAGGCAAAATAGGCATTTTTCTACATTACCACCCAAATTTTGAGGTTGTGCTGCTGATGACGAAAAGCAAAGACTGTTTGCATGCACTTTTGCTTCAGGTTCATCTGCAGTGAAACCTGAAACGTGCCTTGAAATTTGTCAGGAACTCAAAATTCACGAGCTGATCTCAAGCAGTTTGAATTCCTGTGTTAGGAAGTTTGTCTTTGGAGCTCTCTAGTCAGACACTGCAGAATGATGTGGTCTTCTAGAAGGTGACTCAGAGGAGGATGGAAAAAAAAACCCCGTTAGACTAAAAACTTACTTGTGTATTTTCCAGCTCTTCCAGAGAGCCATTATCTCAGCCTGAAAAACAAATGGGGAAAAAGCCCATATATGAAATCATAGAATGTATCAAGTAAGGTATTTCCAAGAGAGATAGATAAACAACATGGTAGAAGGTGCTAGTCAGATACCACTATCTGTGTTATATCAAACACCACAGGTTATTCTCACCCACATCTCAGGCAGTGGAACTAGAAGCAGGACAGATCTGTCTCTCCTAACCTCAGGGACTGACAAGCTCAGAGATACCTGTTAGGAGAGTCACCTCAGAAAGCGATGCCAGTCTCAGTGTCTCACACTCAAAACTGAGAATTAGCACTGGCTTAAAGGTGCTGGCTTTTGAACCCTGTTCCATACTCCTGGCTTTTGTTTCTGTAGCTCAACTGAGAGGCAATTCCCTGCACCCATGTGATCCTGGAAAAGGGAGATGAGTAATTCTTCATACTCATGAAGAAGTCACTCCGCATAGTAACTGTTATGTGAAATTGCAGCCTTCTTCCCCGAGAAGTACATGTGCTCATGGTATTTAATTGCATTGGTATCAACTAACAGTATACAACAGTTTTATGACAAAAAGCACAAATGTTAAGCAAGAAGCATGGAATGACAAGTGAGATTACAGTCTGGGGAGAGTTCTCAGGTCAAGCCCAGGAGAAAACCTTTTACCTGACCAAATAAGACAGTTTAAAAACAAACTAAACCCACACATGCACAAAGTTAACTAGCAACTGACAAAGAAAGAACAGCATAAAATACTGCTGCATGCTCTTGAAAAGGAGAAGTCTTTCTCTCGTGACAGAAAGATTCTTTCTGCATGAGAGAGTGAAAAATAATTTGGCTGATTTCCTATTGCAGGTTTCAGACCATCAGTTAAGTTTCTTGTAACAGCACTGAGTTACTGGGTTTAAAGTGCTCATCAGGGTCACTATGGCTTATCGCAATCCAGGTACCATATTTTCCAAGTGCTGCATGGCTATTTAGCCACATACCTCCTATTAAAGCTGAATTGTCTTAAATAAGAGTCACTGTGTGTCTAACCACCCATGCAGCTCCTTGAGAAATTTTAAGGCACCGTATTATATTCTCCCCTCTTCCATGAAGTAGTGGAGGAAGGAATATTGCTTGCAAACTAAGTTTTCACATGTGGCGTTAGTGGCATTCACTACTGGCAGAGGCTTTACTCATGTAAAGACCACAGTCATCTCAGTGCTACAGAGCTACGTGAGGTGGCTGCAGTTAAACTATCCAAGTTTGGCTACATGTGCAAGTTTTCACCAGCTGAGAATCTAGCTCAGTATTTTTCACTGATGAGATCTACACACTTAGCAACAGGAAGAACAAGAAAGCAACTGTTTTATAAAGCACAACATTAAATACAGTATTAGTGAACGCCTTGTGGTGCTTCATTACTCATGATTTAGTGTGCTATGACTCAGCTGACATTGATATTTTTAAACTCCGGTTTGCCCCCTACACTTGTTCACAAACATTACATGTTACCTACAGGCTGAAGTGTTCAAAACTAAACAAAGATTCCCTTATGCCAAAACCCAAAAGCACCTTCAATGAAACCTTTCCCACTGCTCAGTCTTCTGCTTTTTCCCCTCCCAACTGACAACAGCTAAACAAGAAGCAACAAGTTTTATAGCAGCATTTGAGGAACTAGTCGAGGTTGAAAGTGACTGTATGTGGCCTCATACCAAATCCTGTTCAAATTTAAGTAGGATGCTCACATTTAGTGACTTTCACCTGACATCTTTTACAGTGGAAGCCATAGTTTTAAAAGCCTTTTATCTTCCTTACATCATCCAGGTTTTTAGTTGCCTATATCAGTCTGTATTATTTCCACTCCTGTTTAGTGTTACCTAAAGTTTTATTTTCTTCTTTTGCAAGCGCATTTGGTTTTGTTTCCAAGTTCCTAAAATGGGGCTGTAATCACAGATAATCATCACCTCATAAAAGAATCAGAAAATTAATTTACTTTGATTCAGCCTTTTTTTTCCACCACAAAGGACATTCACAGCTACACCCCTCTGACCGCTATTCTCATTATTAAGCAGCTTAGTGAGAATATTACTCTGATTTCAAGAATGTTTTACTGGAAGCAAGTTCCAAAGAGCCTCCTTGCTACTACATTCAGTGTGTTCAGCATTCACTATCAGCTGTGGGATTTACCAAGAACTCAGAAAAGTCTGTTCTCATTCTGCATCAAAGATAAGAAAATTTAGGTGTTTCTATAGTTACAAAGAAATAGTTTCTGGAAATCCCTTATCAAAAGTGAACTCTGCTTCACTGAAATTATATTCTCCTTATTGTTATTTCCAAAATTCTCAAGATCATTTAGCCAGCATTAAAGGGATACCACTAATGACTAAATGCAACCAGCATTCTCTATGCTCCGTCCTCTCCCAGGGAGCTGAAGGCTTTTATCTGCTGCCAGCCAAGAAATATTCACTAGACTGAAAATCTACTGTATACCTTTCCGAAAGCTGCAGGGCTGGAGATAAAGGCTCAACAGCACTGAGGTTTCTTTTCTAATCTTTTCAAGTTCTGCACTTCACATCAGTGGGCACTACTGAATTATGTTAATTACAGTACAGTATGAATTAGCAATATGAAAACCTATTTATTCTTGGTCCAAGTAGTTGAAGGTAATTAATACTTTTATCTTGGTATGTGCTTCATTGATGAGGTACCTGAAAGGAGAAATGGAGCAAGTTCACAAGTAGTTATCAGTCTATAAAGTTATAGTCCCAAGGAAAGAGGTACAGCAGTCTCCCATTCCACCATTAGTCTCTTGCTTAGTGAAAAACACAGATTTCCACGAGTCAGAATAAACACCAAGTTGCTGAGCTGCAAAGTAACAGTTCCAGATTTGCATCTCTTATCACTTCAGACCCAACCTTTAGAAGAGACCTTCACCCAGACTTTACATTCTGTCTCATACTATTACATGATAACAAGATTTACACAGCATCTCTATGAATCAAGCACTGGCAAGTAGGTTCTTCCACAGCTGTGACTAACTAGGGGTGGAGAACACGTACCACAGACATCTAAATACCTGTTCATATTATTTATGCCTCAGAAAAGTTATTTTTCATCCTGTTTCTTTGCCTGAAGAAATTGCAGGCAGTGAAAGGAATCCTAAAGCAAAACCAGACAATTCATAGATGCCCTCATGTGGATGCCACATTGAGGAAAATGCTCATAGCACCAAGATCACTGTAGCTGGGATGCTAGAAGCTCTCAGCCTTGAGCTCTTCCTTACTAGGCTCCCCAGGCAGATGATATGGAAAAAATATGGAATAACCAGAAGGCCCACATATAAAAGAAGTCAAGTTAGAGAATACATAGAGAAAAGTCCACTTCATATATCATGTGGCACATGTAAAAACACCTGATGCCCACTAAAACCCCTGCATAAGCCTCTGGAGCCTGAAGTTATACAAGAATCATTTATTTCAGCAGCATCACACTGAAGTGACACAGATACAATATGCCAATCACCAAAACCCAGCTCTAGTGTTGAGGAGATGATTAATAAACAAGAAAGTTATACAACTTATATATATATATATATATGTATAACAATATATATAGCTGTGTAACTCTTCAATCTCTGAATATTCCCACACAACCCCCTCAGTTTTCAGCTATCTTAAAATGGCACGCTATTTTCAAGGCCATGTTGATGCGATCAGAATTATTTATCAAGTTGTGCATGATTTTAGCTGTGTAACTCTGCAATCTCTGTTAAATCCTGCTTGTTTGCACAGGTTATACAGCAATTCTTCACTTCTTGAGCTCATACTTGTCCCTGCTTTCACACTCGGGTAATACATTCCCAAAGTTTGACAGATGAGAACATAACTAAAAGCAACCTTACACAAAATAGTATTATTTCCTAAATATCTGAAATAATCAAGTATTCCTGTACAAACAGCAACCACCACCTAGAGACTTCTCTTTGAATCTGAGCTGAGCCACCATAGAAAAGGGTTACTATATCTAGCTATCATCAGTTAAATAAGAACTCCTAAGGGAAAACAGGATGCTTCAAAGATGGAAAACTTCCGTAGCAACAAATTCCCGCTGAATCAATTTTCAATAATCTCAGAAAACAATAACACAGTACAGCTGAAATCTCCACAGCAATCTTTCCTGCTAACACCTTCCTTTTATTACATTGCTGCAACCAGCAAGCAAAAGATGGAAAATCTTTCGGGCTAAAATTAAATTTGTTAATAGAAAGAGACCAAACATGCATTATTTAAGAGGAACCAGGTGGATGAAAGTACAATAAAGACATAAACATGACTGCTAGATACACAGAAAGAATTTGTGAGCTCCATAGACTGTGGGCTTACTCACATAACTGCCATTTTCTTCTTTTCTTACAGCATAAAGAAAACTCAAAACAGGACTAAGTCATATTTATACCACCTGGAAACCCTTAGTCTTTCATTAGATTTGATGTACCTGAGAATAAGTCCTATATTCAGGAGCTCAAAACATTTCCCTGCCACTGGAACACCATTCCAGGCACTATGCTCCTGAAGGCAGCCCTTGAACTGCCTTATTTCCAAGCAACAGGCATGAACATTACACTCATCTTTTCCACTGTTGGTTTTCCTTCACCTCTTGCTCTCACTTTTTATTCTCTCATTCAATTTTTACCTGTAACTTAGAAAACACATGATAGATGCGGTAGAAATTTCTTTAGCACAATATGAAATACTTTCATATTTGTATGTGATGTTGATTCTGCCCCCCGTGTTTGTTTGCCAGTCATCAAGGGAAAAGTGATTGGATATAAATACCCACATGTTCACACAGAGATATGAAAGAGCCCTAAAGGATACCCACATAAACTACACTATTGTAATACTTTTGTTCTGTAACACTTCTCTTGCCTTGTCCAAACTTTTAGCCCATTACTTGCCACTCTTTGATTCATCTCCTCTTTTTTAGTTAGGTTTTATTATAAAGACTTGTTTGAGGAAGGCAGCATTACCCCCATGCTCACCTTGCACACACCAGTTCCCTGATTACAACTGTTCAAACAGAAAAGAACAATTATTTATGGTTTACTTTATCAACTACAATGAATAAGCCCCATGAACAATGCACAAGGCTGGGTACAGGTGCCAAAACCACAAAACCCTCTAAAAGAAGATGAGCTCTAGCTATGTTTGTACTCTTTTCCAGCTTCCCTCCAACTACCTCTAAATTGTATTTTACTTTAGAAGAATATTGTAGTAGGCTTTAGTTAACTTTAACTAGTATTTTTTGCCTAAACTTGGAGGTGTAAGTACAGTGGAAAAGCCAAACCAGTGCTTATGTCACACTATGCTTTTCAAAGCTCTCATCCCTTTTGTCATTGTGTAACACAGTTCACGTGTTAACAGAACCTGTGAGTTGCCCCTTTATAATTACCCAGGAAAAACACCACAAATATCCAAATATCCAATAGGAAGCCCAGAATGGAAGGAAGCACACAGAGAACATCAGGACATCATCTTTCTTCATTTCTACCTCTTTATTTTAATATAAGTAATAAGGGAAAATAGATACCGTGAACAAACAGCAGTAGAACATTTTCCTTGGCAAACTCCATGAGACAGAGGGTCTCTGCAAGAGCACAACTCCACCCAGAGGAAGATTATACCCATTTTAGATGCACTGCCCAGCCACAGTGCTGTTTAAGGGGCAGTTATCAAGAGGATCAATACAATTTACTCGTGGTTTATACTGGAGCAGAATTATTTTGTTTATGGGGTTTTTTTTTTGTTTCCCTTCCAACCATGGGCCATATCAGGAATTGGTTATGAACAAGCACAACTATTAACCACCACCCTAGAGCTTTGTCAGCTAAGGAGGTGAGCCTCTGCCTCCTCAAATATGGGAAACCAGCTACATAAATCTGCCCAGCTGAAAGTCCCTTGGTATAGGCTCAAGCCTACAGTCAAATTGACTATTTTTTTGTGAGATGCTAAGTTTCTACATGCAGTTAAACATAACACTATCACATAAAAAGTCAAGGGAAAAAAAACAACTTCAGCAAGGTTTTACTACAAAGTTAATGGATATGAACATTTCTCCCAAATCTCACACAGAATTGAGGTGTTTCTGTAATTACCAGTTTCCATTCCTCTCTTTAAAGTTTCCCTGCAAGCAGCAATCAGAATTATATACGAACTCTGCATGAAACTAATGAATTCATGACAAAGACAGCTCCTCAACATGATAAGAGATAGTGCCTCAGGAGTACTGCCATCAGGCCTTAATGCCCCAAAACAGTCTCACAACCACGTTCAAGCTATAATGGAACTAGAACAAATACCAGCGCTGCACAACATCAGCTGTCCAAGGACCTGGGTGCACCCCCATCTAAAATTAAAGAGCAACACAACGATTAAATATACTTGTTTGCTTCCTCTAAAAAGAGGAAAATAAGTTTTCCTGCTTTCTATCTACAGCTATTCATAAACAAAGATACAGCACATTCATCTGTAGAAACTTCCATTTATGAAGGAGAAAACACTTTTAAAACAGTAACATACTACAACTCTTCAGCACTCCTATTAAATACCTCTAAAATGAAAGTGGTACAGGAAAGAAAAAGAAAAAAAAATACAAGGCATATCCCATTAGACCTGGGCAATGCCTTCCTGGCAACTATTTCTGTCCTAAAAGACTTTGTGAACCAACACCTATGTATGATTTTTTTCCTTCTTCAGGTGTTTGTTAGCAGAGATCACCATTCTTATAATTAAAGATTATTTCTCTAGAACAAGTGCATTTCCCACTCAACTTTCCTTCCCAAAAGAGAAAACCTTAAAGGTAAACTGGAGTGGCAAAGAATTTTATGTACATAATACCTTTGGAGGTTACCACAGTTCAAATCAAATCTTTACAGATCAAAAACATCTAGGTTGCCTGTAGAAGATGCAAACACTTCAGAAGGACGCTCAAACTCGCCATCTTAGTTTTCCCCTCTCACTGAAACCCCAAGAAACTGAGGAAACCTATGATTCCATGTGCCAGCTGCTTATCCAACTGCTATCATAGACCTTATTAAGCAAACCCTTTGCTCGCACTTACATATCAAGAGTCAGAGGTCCTGTCTGCACTTCCACATCAATGAATATCCCCAACATACTGTCTCTGTCTGATACCTGCTGATGGAATCAAAGGAGGCTTTTCTAAGATCAGAGAAGGCTGTTCTATGAGCAAAAATGAGTGAAAAGGCAAATGACGGATTTGAGCATGGTTGCAACAAACATACATCATAGGAAATAGATGGAAAAGCAGAAAATCCTCAATACCCTAATGCTATCATCTTGCTAGTTCCTAGACATTTAAGGCTGCACCCCACTATCACATGGCAGAAAAGCAGAGTCCTTTAGATGACTGGCTCAGGTAATCGAAGTAGAAAACAGCTAGAAATAATACTGCAAATAGAACTGGTTGTAAATTTAAGCACCATTTTGATTCATTAATCTCCAACAGCTAAAGACAAACCTAAAGCAAAATTAACATGATTGTAAACGAAGCACTCGTATCCTGTGGCTACTTTTTTGGCCTGCTGAGAGAGAATGAGCTGATCAAAGACAAGACACTTCACTGCAAGCAGCAAGATTAGTGCTGCTTCAGCGAGCTCACAGTTAGTCCCCATTAACTAACCTGTTTTAGAAGCTGTAACACCATAATTAATCTTAGCTTCAATTTGAAGTGAAACAAGAGAGTGACCTGTCCATATGATGACACTGCACCTGCCCTACTATCCAGTGCAAGTTTATGGATAATCTTCTCTTGTTGACCATGTGAAGAACTATAACTAATTTCACGTTAAGGGGCAAAAGCATTCAACCCTTCCCTGGGAAGGCAGAGAAGAGCTACTCTTTTGGTGGCTCAACATACAGTTACAAGTTAAAGTCCTACCAAGTGACTGCTGTTAAGACAGGAATCCATTGTAACTGTTAGTGTGAGGAACTAATAGCTGTTAGCAGCAAGCCAGCCTAGAAAGACATGCAGCAGTACAGTAACACAGTCCCAGAGTCACGCCCTCCAAGGCAAGCTTACTGCTTCAACAGTTAGGGCCGACTTAAATATAAGTGTTTTATGCATTCACATTTCTGAATAGCTTGTTAGGTTACCAGTACCTATAGAATTATGTTTCTCAAGTAAATGGATGAAATTCCAAGATAAAGGAAAAAAAACACCACTTGCTTTAATTCATCTGAAATCTGTCTTCAACAACCCCACACCTTCCACAGTTCAGTGTTACCTCCTACAATGTATTAACCCACAAAATGTGATGGATTAGTAAAACTTGAGAACATTTATTACAAAAAGCAGCTTTCCAGAACTGAATTTCATGTTATTTTTAGCTGATATTCATCAGGGCCTAATATATATATACAAATTATTGCTGACAACAAATAAAAATCCAAAAAGCTTGAATAAAATCTCTTTCTGATAAATTCTTCTGTTATGTGGATAATGTTTTAATATTACATTAATATTTTCTCTGTGGCAGTTTCACCTTTCAGATTTTATAAGTTGAAGCAGGAACGTTCAGATGCAGTAGCTGGCACAGAACTTTTCATGCATATACCTGAAGCTCCTCCAAAACTGCCTTCAAAACAGTTTGAAGTTTTACTCTCCTTTAGCCATTAAAATTTAGAACATTGAAACATAGTAAGTCATGAAGCATTTTGCCAAATAAAATACAGTAAGAATCTTTCTTGCCAAGTGTCTTTTTTTTATGGATTGCAACACAATTCATCTGAGAAAAACCTACACCACTAAGAAAATGGAGTAAAATATCACACCTTTTCCATTCACATGGGCACACTGCATATTGTTACCATCATCACACCACTCCAGCTACACACTCCCTTGTAAGTATCAGCCCCTCAGAGACATCCCACTTCGTAAGAGAACTATCTCCAAACAAACACAGACAACCAGCAGTGCCAGAAGCTCAGCTGATAGACAGTACATGTGTCAAAGCACAGATATGAGCATATAATCTTCCACATAGCCATAAAATACACAATGTTCTGCCTGTGACACTCGCATCATGCAAACTGCAAGAGGAGTTGTAGACACAGATTATGACTTCTCCTAAATTAACTGATATACTAGAAAAGGATGCAAGTTTTTGGGTAAACTATAAATGAATCTAAATTCAGACTGCTATCATCGCATTTCCCCACTAGCACAGCTGTGTGTGTGGTTCTGCTTCTCCTTTCCACCAACAGTATAGCTGAGCAGCTTCCACATACTCTGACAATTAGGAACTAGATCTAGCTCAAACAACAATTTGGCACAGACTTTTTAGAAGACAGAAGAAAATCACATCAGCCTGGGTTAGAACAGTTTAAATTGCACAGAACAACCTTACGAAAGCACAATTTAAGGAAGTGAGAAGGATCTTATTTGTACAATGTACAGAATGTAGCTTAGGAACACTAAAAGAAACCACCTCACCTTCCTCCTCACAACACGTTTTCTCCTTCCCTTCGATCAGTATTTCTGACCACATATCTACACAACTGGACATCTGAATCAACTTATCTAGTCAAAAATTGATGCAGCAAAGACTCAGATTTAAAACAGTAGCTTAAAGAACTCACAGGAATTGTGCACTAAGCAAAAAGCTAGTTAGCCCACTTTACACGGACAACAATAGTTTGTGAGGGGGCACAAACAACAGGATTGCCACCTACTACTGAAAAGACACAGGCATTTAGACACAAATATCCCCTGCGGAATACAGGGACAGCAGCTAGATAGACCCAAGAGGAAAAGGGGTAAGAAGCAGTAACAGCAAAATATATAGCAAGTACATCAACAGCTTCTTTTAGCAGGAATTCTTAGACTATTGAATTTTAGAAGAGTATCAAACACACGGCTTTCCACAAGTGGATTCTAAAATACATCACGCTGCTATTAATTTTACAGGTAAGATTAAAATACAAGATATGCAGACTATAACATACGAAAATACACAGCCTAAGCATTTATATTTACAAAGCATGTCTCCATAAAATCAGTAACACTAACAGACTAGAAGTACTAGGAAATCACCTATTTTATCCTACAGAGGACATTTACTCCTTTAGACGCTATCAGCAATTAAAAACAAGTACAAACACCCCCCCCAGCCTATATCACTCTAAGAAAACTGATTTAGCTTTTGCAGTATTTTACCTGGATAAGGCATACTCACAACAGAAAAAGAATCCCAACTATTTAGTTATCAGGCATTTCTACAGTCCAGGCAGTACATAAAAGTGCCTTAAAGTTAATGTAATACACACAAGTAGAAAGCACTACCTTGAAACAAACTCTCTGCAAGTTCCATACAGTCTAAAACATACTAGTACTACACATAATATTGTGGAATACATAGAATATATATCTTATATATAGAATATGGAATATAGAACACAACAGTTCTGTGTTAGAAAGAATTTTACATAAGTAGCTGGCAAGCAACAAGAGAACCTTGTGTTCCATGGCAAAAATACCACTCACAGAATAGCCAACCCATCTAGTCTCCTCAGTTGTGCCTTTCAAGGAAGGCACTAAAGTCTTTTTGAAGCTAATACTGGAAACTAGAATTCATAAACTCAAGGAAAATAACAGGAACACCATTGAACTGTTGTTCTGATAACACTTCACATCATCCCTTTTCCAGAAAAAGGGTTATTCTTCTGTACAAGCTCTAACTGCTGTTAAGAGCTCACAACCTGACCACCTCACTCCAACCATCGTCCTTTGCTTCTCACACACTGCCTCTTCTCTTCAGTTTACCTGACTGAAGCAATCAAGCCTTCATTTCCATTTAATATCAGAATTGCACCTGACAAAAGACTTCCGTGCTTGAAGACCTGCTAATTTTCTCCTAAACATTGCAGGTGACTTAAAGAAAGGTCTCTCTTCTCCATTAAAAACCTTCCATCACCTCTGTAGGCAAATGCAACTACCCTCATGATACTAAAACACCCAGCAGAAACGGATTAAAAATGAATAAATAATGGCTAATTACCCATCTAAATTGGGGGGAAGCAGGTGGTTTCTTCACACAAAATGCATGATGTTAACAGGAAGAAGTATACAAACAACAGTTTTCCTGATTGTGGGAACACAGCTGTATTATGATGAACGTAAAACAGTAAAGAAAATCATGATAAACTCATAAACTTCTGAGAATAAAAATGGTGTGTCTAGAGGTTTTAAAATAACTTGGCTTGAAAACTTTTGCTTTGCTTTACTGGTGCAGCTTCTTGCAGAAGCATCTGATTTTCAAGTACTCTGAAATGTGAGCACAGGTACTGCACACATTCAATAAATAAATAAAACCATTTCAAACTCTCCATAGTTTGAAGTTATTTGAGTGGCGTAGATAAGGCAATCGTGCTAAAAGTACCTCTGCGTCTGAACACCAAACGTTTACGTTATCGTGTTGAAACTTCAGGCCAGAAGGTTGTGTTTCTTCAAAGTATCTTGCAAGATAAGATGTATTTTACTCCAACCAAAGCACTACAGACAACCCAGAGCAGCACAGAAATAGGGAAAGGCTGTGATATGCCAAGGCATGAAGGCAATCGGGAAGCAAGCTTGTTTCCAAAGATTTATTCAACTTTATTACAGCTTCATAGCTTTAACTTTTTTTTGCAGGCTTGAACGAGAATGAGGAGTTGTCATCTAAAAGCCACTGTGCGGAACAGCCTCAGGGTATCTTGGCTGCTTTAATACCCACCTTGCGGTAGACTACATTTGACCCACAGTATTACATGGCAATGAGTTATGGTAGGTACTCAAAACTAAGTGTGTTAAATCCTCCCAAGCGACACTCGCCTCGCTCTGCTGCATTTACTGGATGGGACTGAGCGAATCCAGGAGCGATTTGGGCCCTTTTCCCCCCTCTCCCCCCTCAGGGTGCCCGCTTGCTGAGAGGTGAAGCCGCGCTGCCAGCACCACCACGGCGAGTCCCGCCTCTCAAGGGCTCGCCTCTCCCGCCCGAGGGTGGCTGCCGCCGCTCGCTCCTCGAGCAGGGACCACCGGCCATGCCCCGGCCGACCGAGAGCTTCCTCCCAGCTCCCGAACGCCGAGCGCATCTTCGCGATCTCCTGAAGGTGAGAACCACCCCGCGGCCGCACAGCCCTCCCCTCAGAGGCGATTCCCGCCCAGCTCAGACAGCGGCCACCACAACCTCACCTCCTCCCTCCTGCGAGGAGAAGAGCACCTTCCACATCTCCTGCTTTAGGGATACGGGGGATATCCGCGCCTCAGCGCCTCGCCATGACCCGCCATGTCCCCTCTCCTGTTAGGAGGAGGGACGGGTGTGATGGCGCTGACCCCCCTCAACCACCATGCAGCCACCAGGGGGTGCAGTGCCGCGGGGGGGTGCATGGCCGCGCGGCCCCACCTCCGCGGGCGCGCTCCTTGCCCCATTGGCAGCACACCGCGGTGCCCGTCGGGAAGGAGGCGGTGGAGGGGGCGCGCCGGGTAGAAGGGGTCGAGTTGCGGGGCTGTGGCTGCGGGTTGTGTTGTGAGCGCCATGAAGGAGATGTGCGGGTGAGGCGGCCGCGTCCTCCTCCCTCACGGCTCCCTTAGGGGCTTTTCCTGCTGCTGCCTCTGGGTGGTTTGTGAGGGGAACCTCGCTTTTAAAGTTCAGCCTACACCTGTTCCGCGCGGAGTGAAGGGTTCGACCCACGGAAACCCGCGCGGAGTGAAGGGTTGGACCCACAGAACCCGCGCGGAGTGAAGGGTTGGACCCACAGAACCCGTGCGGAGTGAAGGGTTGGACCCACAGAACCCGCGCGGAGTGAAGGGTTCGACCCACAGAACCCGCGCGGAGTGAAGGGTTCGACCCACAGAACCCGCGCGGAGTGAAGGGTTCGATCCACAGAACCCGCGCGGAGTGAAGGGTTCGACCCACAGAACCCGTGCGGAGTGAAGGGTTCGATCCACAGAACCCGTGCGGAGTGAAGGGTTCGATCCATAGAACCCGTGCGGAGTGAAGGGTTCGATCCATAGAACCCGTGCGGTGACGACAGAGTTCCATGTGGGGTCCTCAGCGTCGCTGCGGTCCGGTCGTCACTTAGCAACAGCGCGGCGACACACGCAGGACTCAGCCGGGCGCGGAGCGGGCGGCTTGCTCCGAGCTCTGGTGCCGAGGCGCGATGAGGGGTTCCCGCAGTCCTCCCGCGGCGGCGTGGCCTGCGGGGGGGGAATCTGGCGATGCGAGATCGCCGTCCTCGGCGGCAGGGTTGGTTTGTTGTTGTTGTTATGTGCGCTTCGGTTCGTGCCACCCGCTTTGCTGGGTCAGGAGTGGAGGAGGCTGGAGAGATGCGTTTCTACCTGTGCCAAAGCAAGGCAGACTTAAGAGTGGGGTTAAGGATGAGTCTGTGGTGAGCGCTGAGGGTGGTGAAGGCGGCTGCCTGAGCTGTAACACTGTACCCTTACCTGTTGGCTCTCTGGATATGCAGGAGAAACGGCTTGCAGCTTTGTAAAGCTGTAAAAGTAGTGGTAAGACCTGGAGCAAGTCCGTTTAAGTTAACTTCTTGTGTGAAATTGGGGTCTCTCGGAACAGAGATGGGTTGGAGCCATTTGCTGTGGTGGACAAGTTGTAGCAAGAGTTGGCAAAATAGCTTGCCAGGCTGTCATGGGCCTCTTGTTTAAAACGGGAGGTGATGGATGAGTAGGTTGTGTGCCTTGGATGCTGCTTTATGTCTGAAAATCCTTTCTTTGTATGTGTCTGATGTGCTTGAGAGCAAACTTAAGATGTGTTTATTTACTTATTTCTTTTTTTTAATGCCATAAGTCTTCCAGTAAAACTTTCTAAGTGCCATTTTCCTCAAGTTGTGAGATTAAACTTTCGGTAATACGAGCAACTGAAAAATACCTACTATAGACTTAAAGAATCTGATACTAATAATATCAGATACATCTACTACTGTTCCCTATGTCAGTCTTTAGTGGAGGAATAAGGCAATGGAAGGCAGATGGTGCCTTTCTGTACACTGGCAGGGTCTTGAATGCTAGCAAAGCCAAAACTCCATTCTTGTTTTGTGCATACTTTCTGAAGTGCAAGTTGTACAATGCAAGTAATATGTAAAATGTGTGAGAAGCTGATGTTGTAGGTGTTTTAATTTAGATATAACACACCAATTAAACATAGCCTTTCCTTCAGTATTTATTATGAAAGTGATACAAGAAGGAAAACACGAATATTTTTACTTATGAAGTGGAAGTTGACAGTGCCTGTAGGTGATGCAAATTAGGTCCAGGGCTAGTAACACTTGTTCTGATGGGAGAGACTAGTTGACAGGACTACAGTACTAATCCCCCTTAGTTCTTTGGAAAACACATAGCAGAAAGACTGAAAAATGAGCTCCTAGAGGGAAATGGAAAGGATGACACCCAGCTGGATGATTAAAAGCTATGT
This sequence comes from Pezoporus occidentalis, assembly GCF_034315485.1. NCBI lineage: Eukaryota > Metazoa > Chordata > Aves > Psittaciformes > Psittacidae > Pezoporus > Pezoporus occidentalis. Next base: position 4,107,217 of record NW_026912779.1, read on the forward strand.
CCATAGTTTGATAAAACTGCTCTGAGAGACAGAGAAATGCATCTTTCCTCAATGGAAGAGTAAGGGCAACAGCTGGGAATAAGAATCTGCAATAAGATGTCTTCCTAAAAAAAAAAATCAAATGTTGAAGCTGTGCTTTGAGCGTTTCCTAATCCCATTCCAGCTGAAATGGGTTGGATACCTTAAATACCTATAAGCATACCTGGGCAAGACCAGCTGATATTTGAAGTTGTCTGTATGAGAAGTGGGAAAATACCTGGTTTGACTAAAGGTATAATTAATCCCTTTAGCCTCAGAGTCTGGATGTGGACTTTTTGAAAACTGTGATGAGTTGTATACACTTTTTAATGTGTCTCTGCTTTTTGCTACTAGTGTTTCTGAGGGACCTTCAGTCCATTGTATGCTTCTTACCTCCTGTCCCACTCCTTTCTCTCTTCTGGTTTCAGCTGGTAGTGCAAAGTAGGGTTTTTTCTCCATTTTTCCCATTCTAATTTAACTTTGTTCTCCCACATCAGTCCTGTGATGCTTCTGATTGCAAATAAGTCTAAACACACAGGGCAATTGGAGGGTTGGAGGTGAGCATCGTGCCTTGCTCTAATCGGGGTTCAGGGGCAGTAACCTTGTGGGCCTCCAAACCCAGGAGTCCTGATTTAACTGGAGCCTAACTGGGCAGTGAGCTGGCAAAGCCACACTTGAGCAGCTCTACAAAACAGAGCTTTATATGCTGACATACATCCCTTGCATTTAGGTAAAATAGATGTATGTGCAGTTAACTGAACTATAGAAAATGAATGCTGTGTTAAAAGCATGAGGATTTCCTAGCAACTTCATCTGCGTAAACAAAAATGGGGTAATACTGAATTTACTGCATGAACTCTAACAGACTGCTTCATTATATGTCCTTACTCTACAATAAACTAGAATGCCTTCTAGAATGCAGAAGCACAGCAAACACTTTTATACTAAAAGAAACAAGTGTTAGATTGTGTTGTTTAACATTAGCAGGAAGCTGATGGGAACATCCTTGTAACCGATATGAGATTGAAATGTGTCCAAAGCTGCTGTATGTAGTGTTACCCTCACTGGATTTCCAGCCTTTTCTGTTCCTGGTGATCAGTTCTAAGTGATGGTGCAAATAAGTTGTACTCAGATGGTAGCAATTTGGATCTTTTATTATATACACAAATGTACTTTTAAAAAGTGGTTGTGACTTCTAAGTTGGGTCAAGTTACCTAAAAATCACAATTGGGGTGGTTTGTTTTTTTTCTTTTCTCGGGTGTGTTGCTGCTGGGTAAAAGAGCAGAAGTTGATTTGGAAACTTGTAAGTTGAAGTTGGTTTGTTTGGGTATTTTTTTTGCTTTTATGAGGTCTTCAGTATTCTGTTTTCTCCCACAGTACTTCCAAGCCGCAGGCTCTATGGCACCATAGAATTACCTCCCCGATTAGTCTGGCTCTTCCAAAGGATATAGATCGCATTCATACTCAGATGCTGATTGAAACAATGAAGCCATTTGGTGTGTTTGAGGATGAGGAAGAGCTGAATCACAGGTATAACAAGGCTAAAATTCATTAACCTCTTGGGGGGTTTCCTGTTTTAAGGGAAACTTAACATGAGTTTTCTTTACAGGATGGTTGTTCTTCGTAAACTGAATAACTTGGCCAAACAATGGATTTCAGAACTTGCTCAGAGCAAGGTAAGGACTTTTTCTATGTTCTTATCAAAGCAGCTGAAGCCTTTTTATTTCTTTTAAAAGCCATGCTGTTAGGATTTATGCTGAAGTTCAACTTCTAATTTCTTAAGTATTGAGTAGAGCTGTAGTAACTGCCATTGAAATAAGATATAAAAGATAATTCAGATCAAGATCCTGAAGTCGTTGGGGAGCTAATTAAATCTGTGAAGTGGCTCTATCAGTTAATAAAGCCAAACCATCATATTGTGGGGTGAGATAGATGGCAAATGGGCACTAATCTTGCCTCAAGCTTCCTACAGCGCTCAGTCTAGGAATTATTACACTAGACTTAGGTGGTATTAATTTATGTGTATACTGCAGGGAAGACTAATAATAGGTCTTAATTTGTGTAAATTAATGAAAGGACTGTTACATTACTTATTATTTTGATTTGCAAGCACTCACTTCAGGAAAACAGTATCTTAGAATAACAGTATATTAGACTGTAATAGTCTGTAACTGTGTATTCAACTGAAAGCTCAGTACAGGAGTGAGAAGACCACGTTTTGGAGGCTGTTGTAGTCTTTCTATGTAATTTGTATTCTAGTTAGACTTGCACATAGGTCAGTGCATATCTCCAAAATATGCTCATGTTCTCTTTTCTACCCACAGAATCTTCCCCCTTCAGAAATAGCGAATGTTGGTGGCAAAATACTTACATTTGGTTCTTACCGGCTTGGAGTACACACTAAAGGTACAACTTCCATTCCTTGATTATATTTCTAATGTTTGAAAATGACTTCCAACAGTAACAGAAGAAATGGAATCTCTTTGTAGGTGCTGACATAGATGCAGTTTGTGTTGCTCCTAGACATGTGGAAAGATCGGATTTTTTTCAGTCATTCTTTGAAAAACTGAAACATCAGAAGGAAATAAAAAATCTGAGAGTGAGTAAATTCTCTACCTGATTGTGCAAATTCTACCACAAGAATATTCATGTTAAAGGCTCATTGGTTGTGAATGACTTACAAGCCAAAATGAAACCCAAAATTGTTTCTGAGCACCTTCAAAAATACTATTTTATGCAGCATGAAAATGCCAAAGTCAACCTTTTGGTTCCTTTCCCCAATGACTCTTTGTCACATAAGAATTTGGGAAGGTGTTAGCTGTATCAAAAAGCAAGATTGTCCTTAAGAGCCTTGCTTTACTCTTAGATGTAGTAAGGAGCTTGGAAATAAGATAATCGTGTGCAGGAATAGGATGGGGCACCCTGAAAAGTAGAGAAGTTGAATGTGATGTGGAAAGGTTTCTGTCAGTATGCTTTTCTCTCTGTACTTTAGGACCTCTAATTCATACTTCCCTGGCCATGTTCATCTCTGACTACTCTGCCTGAGACTTTATGGAAGGGATGCACACAGTCAGCTTTGTGTAAAGTTATGGGAACTGTGCTGTGAACATAGAACACTGCTTTGCGATTCTCCTTCAGGCGCATATGTTGTGTACCTTGCATATAAAAGTGAACTCCTGGGAAGCATTTCTCATAGCCTACCCTTCCTCATGTAGACATTTTGAAAGACTTCATGTGCTTAGCAAATAAGCCTTTTCTTTAGATACCTGAAAGCAGACTTGTAGCCATGCAGTTCTTACAAGTGGTCTACAACATTGAAAACGGTCACATAAAGTAGCTGACAGCATCTCGGGCACATCAGAAAATAAAAATACAGGAGACAAATGCACACTGTCAAATGTGGACAGAAGATTTTTAGATTGCTCTTACCCCGTAGTAACATAGCTTACAGAAATCTCTTTCTTTTCTTTCTCGCTACCAAGGTGAGTACCTTACAACCGTAGATACTAATGGCTTATTGTGCGCTGTTCATTACAATACATGATCAGCTCCTGAATCTCTTGGCTAACTAACTCTTTAAGGCTGATATTGGTACTGTATTAATGCTATACTGCTTGCAGCTTGTTTTTGTTTGGAAGCAACTCAGTCTTTATAGTGAGTAGTTTAGCAATGTAAATTCTGTATTTTATCATCATTTAGGAAAAACGTTAAAATAGCAAAAAATATGTTTTCTGACAATTAACCTCTCCTTCACAGGCAGTTGAAGATGCATATGTACCAGTTATCAAATTTGAGTTTGATGGAATTGAGGTAAGAATTTCATGTGTGTTGTGGCTTTTACGTGAGAATTCATTTTCTTGCTTTGGAATAGGATAACTTCCAGGGATCTGTGACTGCTATTTTACAAGATTATTCGTACCTTATAGTGTTTTTAGGAAAACACTCAGTTAGTTGGGGCTGTTCAGCCTGGAGAAGAGAAGGCTGTGTGAAGACCTCATAGCAGCCTTCCAGTATCTGAAGGGGGCCTATAAGTATCCTGGGGAGGGTTTCTTCATTAGGGTCTCTTCATTAGGGACTCATCATTAGTGATAGGACAGGGAGTAATGGGTTAAAACTTAAACAGGGGAAGTTTAGATTAATATAAGGAAGAAGTTCTTTACTGTTAGGGTGGTGAGGCACTGGAATGGGTTGCCCAGGGAAGCTGTGAATGCTCCATCCCTGACAGTGTTCAAGGCCAGGCTGGACAGAGCCTTGGGTGACATGGTTTAGTGTGAGGTGTCCCTGGCCATGGCAGGGGGGTTGGAACTGGATGATCTTAAGGTCCTTTCCAACCCTAACTATTCTGTTACTCTATGAAACTAATTAAACAGCTTGACCACAACCTATCCCAGTAAAAAGACACTGCAGTAAAATGGAAGCTTATAAGAAAACAAGCCCTTGGGAAGCCTGGCAGGCATGAGAACAACAGAGACATCTTTTCCTGGCCTTTATCAGGTTCAGACATTCACAGAATAATTTTGTTGTCTCAGACTATACTAAAAAAACCCAAATACTTCAGGATCAAAAGGGCTTATTGCATGAGGAAAATGCATTCTTCTTTGCTGTAGTTGAGGCAATTTAACTTTAGTTTTCATTCTACAATTAATTTTAAGTTCCCTTTAATAAAATTCCAAGTTTAGAGTGATCTTCTCAACTTGGGGAAAAAAAAGAAAAAAAAAGCCCTTTCCTTTACCTAGTTTAAAAGGAAAGGGATGAGGCATAGGGGGCTTTGTAAATAAAATATGGAACTTCTAGAATTTCATAGGATTTTTTGGCAAATAAGTCTCCTGGGATATGTGTCTATTGTCACAGAATTCTAAATACAAGTATTAGCCACTCTTTTTGAGACTTGACTAACTGTCCCTCCCACTAGTGTGCTGTTTGCAAACAGTACAACATTCTAAGTCATGGTTGGCACTTTTTCCTCTTCAGATTGATCTTGTCTTTGCAAGACTGTTTGTGGCAACTGTTTCTGACAATCTTGATCTCAGAGATGACTCGCGTCTGCAAAGCCTGGATATAAGATGTGTACGTAGTTTGAACGGTAAGCATATTTAAACATCTTTAAAGTGTGATCAAGACTGGTACAGAATGCACATTACACAGCCCAAGCTTCTAGACAAGAAACTGATCTCTGTGTATCTGAGGTGGTGGCAAGAAGGCTTAAACTTAGGTGTTTCCTGAAGGTGTGTGTTTAGCTAGTCATGTATTTCATGTTTCTTTGCTCAGGGAGTGTGCATTGTTACAGTTTGCCACACAAAGTGCTTCAGATGCATAGGTAAAGCACTTGATAAAGACTTGATAGAGAACAGTGTGTGGCAGTTAAAAAAAAAAAAAGATATTTAAAATACCTAAAGCCTAACTTGCTCACTGTTTAACACTGTTCCTGGCTGCCCAAAGAGTTCTAGCTTTTGGAATCCTATAGAAGAACCTTATTAAAAGTTGCTGGCTGCAGTGAAAACTATGAAAAAGCTGAGGGCACCAGCTAACTGAAGTGCTAATGTATATGTAATCCAGACTTGCTTTCATAATTTAAATGATAAACTGTAAACTCTTGGTCCAGTATAGCATAAAACTGACTTGTACCTGTTCCTAGGAACTTTTGCATTTCAATTTTTCTTACAGGCTGCAGAGTTACTGACCAAATACTGCGTCTGGTGCCAAATCTAGAGAGCTTCCGTCTTGCACTCCGTGCAATTAAACTGTGGGCGAAACGTGAGTGATGGGATTGTTCATGATCTTTAAACTTTTCAGAGGCACCTCATGCTGAGAAAATGCAACTGTTAGAAGTACTTCAGCTTTGGATAGTTGCTTAAATGACAGTTTTTAAACTAGAACTGTCGTTTTTAGTCTGGATTAAAAGTCTGTTCATGTGGTCGATTTGGTGTGGTTTTTAATGAGGGTAGAGTGGGGAGGAGAAGGGATTGACCACAAAACAGGGTGATGTATTGCTGATCAGGAACCTCACTATAGATGGTAAAAATACAAAGTTTAAAATGTAAGGAATATGATATGTAAGGAATAAGAAAATACTGTTCATGCTAGAGCAAGGGCTAGAAGAATGGCAGAACGTTTTTGTCCGAAGGGAAGTTGGAATGAAGCAGTAGTTGTAGTAGTGTGGGCAAATTTCAGAGTAGCAGTGTTTTGGGAATTGGTGTGGTAATGATTCTTTTTCTCATCACTGCAAAGACCAACAATTTTGGCCTCATTGCACTGCAGAAATAACTGTCTGAGGCTGAAGCGTGTTAAGTATTCCACAGGTTGTGAAGTTGGTGCTGTAAATTTGAAGGAATATACTTGGATATTAAAAGACTACATTTTAACTACAATTTACCTCTTCTAGGCCGTGGCATTTACTCAAATATGCTGGGATTTCTTGGTGGAGTTTCCTGGGCGATGCTAGTAGCAAAGACTTGTCAGCTCTATCCAACTGCTTTGGCTTCTACTCTTGTTAACAAGTTCTTCTTGGTTTTTTCAAAATGGTAAGGGCAGTTGTTTGTTTTAACTTGCATAAAGAAGTAACATTTCCAGAAGTAGTTCTTTATATAAAGATTTACGTTGACAATGTTCAGTCTTACCCTGAGTTACATGGGAAACTTGAAAACAGTCAGTTACTTGTTTTTTTTCATATAGGGAATGGCCAAATCCTGTATTGCTGAAACAACCTGAAGAAAACAACCTTAATTTGCCAGTATGGGACCCAAGGGTAAGTAGACATTAAATTCAGAAGCCTTTAAACTTTCTTCTAACCTAAACCGATGCTAAACAGATTTGTTTTAACATCATAGGTGAACCCAGCAGACCGGTATCATGTCATGCCTATCATCACTCCTGCCTATCCACAGCAGAATTCCACATACAATGTGTCTCCATCAACACGGGCGATAATAGTAGAGGAATTCAAACGTGGTAAAGTTTTTTTCCATGCTTATTAACTGGTTTTAAAGCCCCATTCTTGCTATTTGAAGCTGCATTATCTGAATTAGTTATGTCCTGTGAGGTGTTCTGCCCTTTTAGGTAGAACAGGTCTCTGGGAATTATACCTGTTGCAGGCAATAAGCGAATAGTTTCAAAGTGAACTGCTGTAGTAGACATGCATGGTGTCAAGGGAGTTTGTTTTTTGACCTGTCAGCTAATGTTCAAAACCTTAATGTTAAGAAGATTATATCATGCTCGGCTAGTCTAAAAACCGAAATGGTAATAATGTTTTCAACCTCAATTGTAGGTCTTGCAATTACAAATGAGATTCTCCAAGGGAAATCGGACTGGTCAAAACTCTTTGAACCCCTGAACTTCTTTCAGAAATACAAGTATGTATGAAATCTGTTGTCTGAACTTCAAATTATGTACTTACTGGTTGCATGGTGAGTTTTAACTTGGAATCTAAATAGAACATAGCATAATGTTTGTTTTTCAGGAACTGGAAGTAGTGTTATTTAAATTTTGGTAAGTAAGTATAAGGGATAGTATAGGGAAGATAGAAAAACTGTATGTGTTATGCCACTTAAACTTTTTATTAGGAAAAAAATCAACTAGGATACTTGGAGTATAGCAGAATGGAGTTCTAAAGGATGTAATCACTTAATACTGTGCTGAATATGGGATATAATCTATCTTGTCTGGAAGTTGTATTCTATTCATTTAAGGTAGTTTCACTTGAAGGAATATGAAGTCCTGAGCTAGTATGTTAATTTTCCTTCTAGACATTACATTGTGCTGACTGCTAGTGCCTCTACGGAGGACCATCACTTAGAATGGTAAGTCTTGCTTTAAATGGGGTTCAATACATAATTGGAACTTGGCTCAGTGTTGAACTTTATTCCTGTTACCTGTATTAACAAATGAAGTATAAAACTGAGCAACTAGGAATGGAATATAGCAGCAAGTTGAGTAGACAGTTGACCAGCAAAAGCTAAAGCTTTCTTCTTTATGAGGAGAAGTAAGCAGAAATCCAAGTCATGATGAGAAGGAGCAAGGAGGGTTTGTGTGTGTACGCCTAAAGGTTTGATGCTCTGTCTTACATCTAGAAGCAGATGCAAGAAGTCTAAGAAGACTGTTTACCCAACACCACTTCAGCTAGTAGGAAGATGTTCCTTGTTGCAGAGACTGAGGCAAACAGATTAACCAATGTTATCAGATGTGTAATGGACACTGTAGAGCCTGATCCTCTATTGACTTTACAGAGCAGTGGTCTCCAAACTTTGATTGTGTACTCCTATCAGCAAAAACTTCTAAACATGAGCTTAAAATAGTTACATACACATAACTGAAGTTATAATACTTTCTTCCTGTGTCAACTAGATACTTTTGATTATTAAAGGAACTATATTTTTCAATTTGGGAAGAGAGTAAACTTTTTTTCACTGATCAGGGATTCTTCTGCAGGAAGAATTGCGTCTTTACTTGGTTGTAATAGAGCAGTTGTGCTTGAGCCTATTCTGAATTGCTCTTGTCCTTGATCTTTGGGGTAAAAAGGAATTTTGCTGTATTTCAAAATGCAGCCAAAGGTGCTGGTACCTGCTTCTTGTTGACGTTTTCATCATAGATTATAGGTTGAAATATTGTATCTGAGCTGTTAAGAGTACAAGTTAAACTTGCTTATTTCTATCTTTGGAGATGTCAAAGCTCACATGTCACTGGAAACATCTTAAACTGCAGTGTGTGCAATATAGAAATCCAGTAGCTTACTACTTAGTGATTTGTTAGCTTTTCTGTATTAGCACTGTACTATGAAAAGGCATGTAACTCCAGTGCTGGATACAGTTAAAAATGAGTAATTATCTCTGGTTCTTCTTAGGATTGGCCTTGTTGAATCTAAAATTCGTGTCCTGGTTGGAAATTTGGAGAGGAATGAATTTATAAATATGGTACATGTGAAGCCACAATCTTTCCCTGGCAACCAAGAACTCTGTAAACGGTGAGTTTCACTACTTTTCTGAGATACAGTTTGGCCAATGTATTATAACTTGTTCATATTCACCTTGGCTTATCTGGGAGGTGTTCAGTGGAATACCTATTATTTTGTAGGTATATGCTCTGACAGGCGAGGTTCTGAGTATGTAAGATCGTTTTAAAGAAGGGAGAACTTCAGAGAGAAGTACTCTGAGATCTTAAATGTGAGATGACTAACCTTGATTTGCTGTGTACAACTGAATTGTTTTGCTTAATCCCTTCTTGAGAATAGACGCTAGCATCCAAATAAATGGTCTCTGTGCATAAATGATATGATTTGTGAATCTGTCTCTTTAGGGATGAACATGTGTCAATGTGGTTTCTTGGAATTGAATTTAAGAAAGTGGAAAATACAGAAAGTATTAACGTTGATTTAACTCCTGTTGTACAGTCATTCACAAGTACAGGTAAGCCTATATTTTGCTCTGGTCTTGTAGGGTTTCATGTTTGTGATTGCAGTGGGAGCTGCTTCACAAAGTAAATTGTGCTCTCATCTGATATTAGCTACTGGGTATTTCTACAGAGCAACACACAGATTAGCTTTAAAGTTAAGTTCACCTTGAAACAAAAGTGGCTACTACAGTCATACACTGTGCACTATATGTGAAATAACGGTTCTGCAGATCACAGTGCAAACACTCACAAAGGAACTTGAATTTATTTTGAAGCAACTGTTCATATTGGTGTGGGCGTCTATATTTAGGCTTTTATTAAATTTCTAAGCCTTTTGTTGCATGACCTTAGTTTGATTCCCACTCTATGTTCATAATCTGGCTTTCCCTTTACACTCATGATAGGTCTGTTTAACAAGCTTATCTAAATGTGACTGAATTCTGTAATAACTGCTGTGCTCATATAGCATTTTCAAGTTGCATAAAGGGCTGTTCGCAGGTGGTTAAGAAAAATATGTTGAAACTGCAGTGATTCTGGTAAGTCAGAGGTCCCTAAAATCCAGTCTTACTTTCTTGGGCAGATAGAATTTTAACATTTAAACTACTGCGAATTCAGCTGATGTTACAGAACTGTTACCAAAAAAAAAAACCAACCCACAATAATCACTGTAAATGTTAAATAAAAAATGAATCTGAATCTGATCTCATCAGCTGTGCACAATTGGGTTGATTCAGAAAGTCCTCTAGATTTTTCTAGTTTTTCAACCAGAAAAACTAATCTCCTTTGGGTTAAAATCAGCTCAGATGTGAGCTGTGTTATTAGCAAACCACAGCTGTAGCTGAGTACATAACAGCTATATAAGTTCAAATATGCATTCATGTATCTGGTCCGTGCTAGATGTGAAATGGGCATCTTAGGCCACAGTAATCTTAAGAGTATTTGGGGTGCTTGGGAAGCATTTTGTGTTCAGTTAGGCTGGAGACTTTCTTGCTCTCTGGGCTGGACAGATTAGAGGCTTGCTCTTCTTAAATATATATAACTGACAAATACCTAATGCAGACATCCTCACTAACCTACAACATCATCCCATGTTAGTTTACAGGCAGGCTATCAACCTCAATGTGCTAAAAGAAGGAATGAAGATAGAGGCAGCTCATGTGAAGAGGAAGCATCTCCACTACTTTTTGCCAGCTGAAGCCATTCAGAAAAAAAAGAAGGTATCATAAAAATCTGGCTCTTTTGGCATTTTTCTTTTCTTTAATAATTACTTGAAGACTTCATTATTATATTTCTAACTGTTGTTTCAGCAAAGTATGCCAGATATTGGTAAAAATGCCTGTGAGCGTCAGTGCAAGAGGATTTCTGCAGATGGAAACTGTTTGGGCAGTTCCAGAGACAAGGACTCCAGAACTCCGTATCATTCCTCTATATTACATGAGATAACTAAACTGGACACCTACCCAACAGAGACTAAAAGGTTGGACTGTAACCTTTGAACTGGAAGAACCTGCTTTTAACTGGGGGGAGGCAGGCTAAAGAAATCCTTGAGACATTAACGTACATGAACACATAGGAATGAAGAACTGCTTGATACTAGAGAAATTATTTGGACTTGAATAGAAATCCTCTTAGGTTATTGAAGTGTGTAACTTGAAGCTGGAGTATTTTATGTGTAGGTAAATGTTCCTTCTTGAAACCAAAAAGGTATAATTAATGCGAAGCAGTATTAAGCGCTAATGAAGTGCTGATCTTGATCACAGAAACACTGGAGCTGCTGCTGACTTAGTGGGGTAGTGTAAGGACTTGGTCAATAAAAGTGACTGTCCCTTCCTGGGAAGTCTGTCCATAAGCTACTTCAGCACAGGAGGAATATATAACCTTGAGAGTAACAGCCCAATGCTTCCAGATGTCTAATGCCTGCTGTGCTCAGACAGTTCAGTACTATAGGATTATACACAATTTGATGCACATATGGGTAGAGCAGATCCATTCATTAAAAGCAGCACAAGTGCTTAATATTCAAAGCTGGGAAACAGTACCAGTACATAGAGACTCACTGAAGAAAGTGCTTCAGTTTAAATTCAAGGTCTAAAGTCCAGCAAAACAGGGAAAGTTCAGATCAGATAGAAGGAAGAAGTTTTTTACTGTGAGGGTGAGGAGGCACTGGAACAGGTTGCCCAAAGAAAATGCTCCATTCTTGGCAGTGTTCAAGGCCAGGCTGGACAGGGCTTGAAGCAAGCCACTCTAGTGAAAGGTATACCTGCCCATGGCAGACGGTTGGAACTGGATGATCTGAAGGTCCTTTCCAACCCAAACCGTTCTGTTATTCCACGAAAATGAAGATCTCATACTAGTTTCCCTCTGATTTTGTGGTGTTTAGTAGAGCTGTGACAATGGGTTAGGAAGGTAAATGTTTGCCTTGCATAAATGTTCTGGAAATAAATAGTATTTTGCAACTAGCGAAATACTGTATATTTTATAACTCTGGTGCCTGACTTTTACAGAGCCACTGTGTATCAGAAATCCAATACTACTAACAACAGAGAGAAGATACCTCTTGGAGCTGTGCCATCAACATCCATGAGAATCTCTATGCCTGTTACTGACTCAAGTATGTATCAAAGTAGTGGGTGGAATGCAGTCTTTAATTTAATGGCTGAACTCTAAAACCTTGTTACAATCCTGCAGAAATAGAGACTACACTCGGAAGAACGACATCAGCACCTATAACTGGTTTCACCATTTCAGAACATAACGCAGTTCCTAGAGTATTACCACATTTTGACCAAGGGCAGCATGAATTAGCTCGGACTGCAGTTACAGACCTGAAGTCTACTGCCTCTAAACGACCTTATTCACCCTCTTCAACCGGAGATGAACGACCCAAAAAAATAACTGACGGAGAAAAGGTGAGGAAGAGGGGCTGGGTCAGGGAGGTTTGAAGTAGTGTTAGTTATTGATGTAGAATGAATGAAGTTGCTGAGAAGAAATGCATATATACATTTCCAGCAGATTGAGGAATCTAAATTTAAGTATAATAATAGTTTGACTAGGATATAGCTAGGAGAAATTGTCTTGAATATAATTTGAGCAATTGAAACAAGACTGCTTCTTGTCTGGTAGCAGGGTCTCTAAATGTGACTACACTGATATAGTACTGCACTGACCTGAACTGCCTCATTTAGAAACAGTTTTTAAAACAATTCAGAAAAAAAGCTATCTCAAAATGAAGAGTATATGAATGTATAATTGTAAAAATACTAGCTAATCTTGTTCTGGCAGATGATATTTGAATGCATAGTGGTAGTTCTGCTGCTTTAGAAATCAGCAGCCTACTTGCAGGTCATCCACTGCTGAAATGACAGTGTGGAGTTGCTTGTTTAAACATAAATCTAATGCTTTCACAAGAACAAGATTTAATGTTTTATTGCTATATATAAGTCTCCTTAAATACCTTGACCTCTCTTTGAGTCAAAGAACAAGTAGAGAAACCTCAAGTTGGATACTTGTAAAGAACCAAGGTTTGGGTAGTAAGACACATGAAAGGCTTGAGATTCCTGTGTGATAGTGGTAGCCTTCTCTAAATGTTGTTTTAAGAATGGCCACTGATACATTCGCTGTGTTGACTGAAGCTGTACCCAAATATGAAGGTAATTTCAGTATAGCACTTATTTTGAATCTGTGTATTCTGTTCTTCTAGCGAACTGGACAGGACTCAGCATTCAAAGATTGTGGCAACCCAGAAGATGTCATGAGAACTACAGGAAATGTAATTTTCAAATGTTTTTTACTCAGACTGAAAAGCTGAATGGGCTGTTCTAGTGCCTAAACTACCTCACAGAAATACTTTACACATTTACTGATGTGAACAAAAATGTGCTTTTTAATGTAATTCTCTTCGGTTTTCATTTTGCAAGAATTACACCTATATGACCTATCTTTTTAAATGCTGTTACTAGATTTGGTAGTATCTAGCTTCTTGCCATGCTTGAAGTCACTCTTTTTTAGCCACTTGAGTCACTAATGTAAACTACAGCTACTAAAAGACTAAAGCATTTGGCCTCTCAGAGGGAGGATAAAGAGCTTTAGTGTAGCTTGCTACTGAAGCATAAACTCTTGAGGGCACACCCTCAAATCAAATGTGATGTTGTTGGTAAAGAAAAGGTTAAAATAGCTGAAACACTGTATTTGTGTTTATAGGGCTTAAAATACTGCCTAATAAATCCTTTCTGGCTTTTTTCTAGGACTTGGTTGGAGGAAGAGGAAAAGCCGTGCTTGCTCCAGGCATCAAGACAGCAAGATCACAGGTATTATATATTGTGTCTGTGTATGCATAGGTAAATCAAAAGTAGAATTTTCTTTTTTTCATATAAAGACTTACATGCTATTAATCCCTGTAAACTTGGGGGTTCAAAGTAGTTATAAGCTTTTGCATATCATGCTTTCACCAAACTGAATAGCTGAACAATGACCTTCAGGTATACTCACAAAAGTGAAGCCAAAGCTTCCAAGTTATTAAACTCTGAAAACCACATTTCCTGGCTCTCAAACACTGGCACAGTTTATTTCCTCATTTTTTTTCAGGAGCGAAAAGGTCTGTACTCCTTGCAGGTCTTCCATAAGGGGCTCTTATTATCTAAATTATTGTATACTGATTTCTGTGACAAGACTTGGAAGCTTTGAAGTGTGTAAGTGGCCAGTAGAGACAGTCCTGATCCGTGGTTCTGAGAAGAATGATGGCTTCCTCTTATGCTCTTATGGAACTTGCAACTTATTTCCCTTCCTCGGGAATATAATTATCTCAGTTGATGTCAGGAAAGAAATGTGCAGAGGGGAAAATGCTTTTCCTCTGTCAACTGGTGATAACAAGTGGTGTGGTGAACAGAAAATCCATGTAGAAATATTTGGGTTTGGGCCATAGTGTTTTGGTACATAAAGAATGTTATATTCAGCTAGGAAAGGGTTTATCTGCTGCTACTTCTGAATTAATGAATTCAAAACTTCCCTTTTTTTTTCCTTTTTCTGTTTTTGTGGCATCTTTTTGTGTGTTTTAGAGGCTTTCCAGTAAAGAACTACCAGATTCTTCATCTCCTGTTCCAACAAATAGCATTCGTATTATTAAAAGATCCATCAAACTTACCCTTAATGGGTAGCTGGTTTCTCTTCGGGTGAAGATGGAAAGCACTTTAGAGATCCGTATTATCAACATGTATTGTAGTTACAAACAAGAATATGGAAGGTCACTCTTGCCATATGCAACTGGCCAGTTAAAATCATGGTCTTGTTTTATAGCATTGTTCAATGCTTTGATGTACTCTTTGCACATTCTTGTAACAGTTTATACTTCCTAGTCTTTTTTAAAGTCTTAATTGTCACTAGCTGAAACAGCTTTGGAGAAAGCCACAAAAGTGACCTGTCCTGTGACTTGGGATTCAGAATGCATGTAAATAGGGTTGGTTAACTAGTCACTGCAACCACATTCTGAGTTCAAGTGTATGAACGTGCTTGTATTTATCTGTGCTTTCCTAGTTCATGTGCATCCATTGTTCTTATCTTAAATTATTTTCCCATTTGGCACGTTCCCTCCTGCGCATCTGTCACAATGGTGCTCAGCTTCCTCAAGTGGTAGCTTTCCACTGTCTAGCACAGCCATGCACTACACAAGTACTGCCTCCCATGGAGGCCCATAAGTAACTCAAATACTGGAGGAAATGCAGCAGAGGACGGTACCCAGGTATAGAGTTGATGGACGTGTCTCAAGCCATGTTATCTGATTTTTGTCTTTAAGACTGCTCCAGCATGAAACTTGATGGGTCTTTTTATTGTCAATGGGTAGTAAAGCTAAAGTTGGAACACACAGCTGAAGATGCACAGCTGAGGCTGGTGTGACACTACTACCTACCTGCCAGCTGCAGTCTTGAAAGCACATGGCATGCAGAAAGTGGCTTCAGATAAACCCTAAAAGCTGTTCTGAATGGGTACATGAAAACTTGTAGTAGTCTGGTTCTGTAAACTGCTAACACTGCTTACCCAGTTAGTGCATCAGGGTTTTTGAGGGGTGGGGAGAAATTCTGATCATAAGAAACAAATGTTATGGTATCTCTCTTGCAAGTTCTTTGTAATTTGGTGCTTTTGTAGATGAAATTGTATGTTTTTTCCAGAGTATTTTTGTATATGCTGTAAAATAATATCTTTCAAAGAGAAATTTAAAATCTTCAGCCTCTTTTTTTTTTTTTCCCAATGTAGATGGGATCTGCTTAAAAAGCCCAGGCAACTCAACCAAGTGTGAGGCCTGTGTAAGGGGGAGCAGTGCCATAAAAAACATCCCACAGAATGATAATGTCATGGTAGAGTAAATGAGGAGCCCAGCAACACTGCTTCCCTGCTTCTAGTATTTCCAGGTTTTGAATTCATGCCCTCTGAATAGTGCAGTTTGAGAACTGCCTTGACAGCTGAGGTCCCAGTTAGCTCTGTGGACAACAGAAAATGAGTTGCTTGGATTAAAGAGCAATTCTGAGCTCTAATCATCTTCAACATCCACCAAAAAAAAACTAGTGTCAAGACTATAAAGGCATAGAAGGAGGCATATATCTTGCAAGGTCTCAATTCTCTAGCATTCCCCCTGTTACTAGTAATCCAAATGTGTGGAGAAAGTGATATTTATCACAATATACTTAGGTTTTTTTCCTTATTACTTCTGATTTTCAGCTTGCTTCAAGTGCAACTTATCTCTTGGCCTTAGTGGATTTGAGAGGTCTTATTCTTCCCTCTTCCCTCCAAAAAGATACCCCAAACTTAGGCCTTAAGTTTACTCACAGGTTAAAATTAAGAAACGGTACCCATGTTACTTCAGTGGCTTTTAGCAGAACCAGTTTATAAACTGGTTTTGTGACCTCTATTAAAACTAAGGTATTGAAATAGTGACAAGCCTGCGTACTAGAGTATGTATGTACAACTTCAGCACCTGTGTAAATAAAAATCTGACATGAATTTGAAGGAATTAAAGCTGAAGTAGGTGATGAGAGAAACAGCAGAGCAAATACGGAAAGTAAGTGTTATAAATAGTCTAGAACCTTGTAAGGTTACCATGCTTTTAAACTGCTTCTTCCACTTGAGTATTCCAAGACTGTTATGGGCTCTTTTGCCCTTGACCTCTATGTCATTATGTGCATTTATGCAATTAGTCTCCTACTAACCTAGCTAATAGATAGAAAGTATATGCCTTTACCTAGATTTTTTTTCTCACTCTTGTTTTGCAGTTACCTTCTAATTGCTCTTGCTTTTTATTTCCCTCACTCTTAGGCTTTTCTGAAGAAATTTTAGGAAGAATTTAGATTACTAGTTTCTCGGATTTGATTCGGCATACTTGAGATTATATTTTATATTTTACTACTTGGCCCAGTGCAGAGTGACATCACTGTTCTGGAGTTTCCTTGGATATGACAACCTTCAGATTATGCAGATTAGTTTTCATTTATTTTAAATAAAAATACCTTGACTGTTAAGCTTTAAATGTTTTTCTTTGTTTATAGAGCAAGTTCTCTGTTAGAGTGGCTGAAAGTTACTTATGCAGCAAGACTCAATGAGGGGAGGCTCTTTGATATCAGACTTCCTGCAAGCTTTGCTGTTTTTTGGTTGCTCTGTGTGTGTGTGTGGCTTGGAGGATGGAACCACCCAGAGGGCTGCACAGTCAATCTCCTTAAAGAGCAGCAGCTCTGTACTGAAATTGTGTATGATTAGTAACCTTAAACAAGAAATTCTATTGCAGAAATTAACCTTTCCTGTGGTTTCACTTGTTAGGTACAAGCAAAGAAACAGTTAATGTGAAGTCACCTCCATTTCTGCTATTGCAATGGATGTCCCTGTAGAAACAGAAAGTAATACTTTTTGCCATAATGAGTAAAAAGCAAATGGGGGGAAAAAGAAGTTATCTTGAAACTGTTAATCTTGACTTTGTGAGGGAGGGGGCTTATTATGCCTGCCTTTATGTAATACTTGGTGACATAAGCTGTTTAGCCTAAATAACACAAGCAAAAACTCCTAGCTGTGTTTTTGCAATTACCTCATCACACTTCTTATAAAGAGGCTGGTCCTATGCTTTATTCCAGTAAATGAAAACCCAGGGCTGTAGTGTGTTAGGTATGTGTTATGTATGTGTAGTGTGTTACATATCTGAGCCCCTCAGCTGCAAAGAACCCCCTCATGCTGGAAGCATTCATGCCCTGTCCCCAGTGGGAATCAGGTGGCTGATTCACCCTCATCTGAGGCACCTCATCTGAGCAGTAACCTCCTACTGTGAAAACAGGTGTGTTTCTTTCCCGAGGACCATGCCAGTGGGTGCTGCATGCCCTTTCCCCAGCAGGGTGAAGGGAGCTGTGGCCTGGGCTTCCCACACTGGGGATGGTTTCCTGCCCCAAGCCCTGTGGTGGGGGCAGGCTGGGGGCTGAGCTGCGTGTGCTGTGATGGTGCTGACATGCAACTGCACCACTGCAGTGTGCTGAGGGCTGCTGTGCTCTGACGTTGGGTGGCTGGGAAATACCTCTGCCACCCCTGCCCACTAGCCTGGAGGTGTTGAGGCAGGGGGGACCACAATGCCACAGCCCCCTGCTTCCTGACCAGCTCTGCTTTTCCTCAACTCCTGCTGGGCCAGGCTGGACTGAGCAGTATACAGCGGGGTGTTTTCCAGCTTGGAGCTGACTAATGGGCTATAGCACATTCCTTACTGCCTCCTAACATGGGGTTCCTGTCCCTATGGCTGAGTATTTCTTCAGTCATTGACACCTCTGAGCATGGCTCGGGGCTCCAGGCTGGTGGACTTTGTATATTTCTTTCTGGAGGGGATCTTGGCAAAACAGCAGCCTGGAGGCTGGTTTTTCTCTTTCAACATAAAGCCTATTGGCCTCTCAGCTCTGTGACCTTCAAGAAATTAATAGAAAATCAGACTGAGACTGCTCATTCTGGAGCAGTTCCTCTTTGCTGGGAAGACCCTGTCTGAATCATCCTGCTCTCTTCACCTAACCTTGTTTCTTATTCACGCTTCATCTCTTCATTCCATTTGATCTTGGGTCCTTGCCTGTCTTCCTGTCTCTCCAATAAATCTTCCTTTCTCACCTAAAACCATCTTCGCTTCCTCTGCATTTGAACTGGATGGGACTTTATTCTGTGTTGATAGAATGAAGAATCCCAGGAGTCCTGAAACAAGAGGAGAAATGACCTCCCCTGTTTCAGTTTTAGTGTGTGGCAGCCTGGCAGTCAGCTGCCTGCTGCAGGGACCATCCAGCTCACTCTGCAGTATGTGCAATGGAGAGAAAGCTGGAAACTGGCTACTAAACAAGTCCGGCCAGCATGTGTAAGTTCAACCCTTTCAAAAGTTCAACACATGCCCGGATAGGTGTGTTTTTTTCAAAGGAAGAGCAAAAAGTCCAAAAGTGACACCAGCACAGCCTCTGGGTGAAATTTTGTGTCCCTGTTTTTCAAATGTGAAGAAGAGTTTCTTAATAAAAGTGTTAAGAATTCTTTGAATGTATTTCTATTCCCCAGGATCGTTCTTAGAAACGACTGAGTCAGTTTTGTTCTGGTTTTCCTCAAAAATCAGGTGGAGGCACAGTATATGTGCTCATAGTCCAGAGAAATGTTTTTGACAAACTGGGAGTAGCTGAAAATGTGACCTTAAAATGGGAAGTGTTAACTACCCACAACCAACAAAGTGCATTGATGGTAATGTTACAAATATAAAACATAGTACCTACTTACTAAACTAAACTACTCAACGAAAGCTGGAGATGCTAGCATGTATTTTGTCCATGCAATTTTAATTCCACTCCATTTTTCCTCTGTGGTCACTAGGGCAGAACAGAAACTTATCATAGACTCTATATGAGTGCTTGCACACAGAGAAGAAAAGCTGAGGTTTGCTGAATCACTTGGTGTGTAAGTGCTTGGCTCTATGCCTTCAGCACTGCGTTAGTGTGTTTGTTGTGAGTTTTATCAGATTGATTTTCCCCTCTTCTTTGATACCAGATTTACGTTTCATTCTGTACAGCCTTTTCTACTGCTTGAGCAGAAGGGCATAAACCTGTCACTGTGAGATTTCTAATAGCTAAGCTAAAGAAGGGATAGCTATTTTAAGTTATTTTCTGCTCTCAAATGAGGCAGGCTTTCGACCGTCAGGAAACTGAAAGTTGGCCCTGCTTCTGAGTTATCTATATGAAACCAGAAGTCTTTAAGTATTTCTTGCAAGACTTGTAGCTGGTCATTACATTCACTTCTGGTTTTTACTAGATGGTATAGCATCAAGTTAATTTTCCTGACTCATTCCGAGTGTTTTTACAGGTCTTTCCTGATACCTTTTATGCTATGTAGGATGGCAGCTGTTGGGAGAGTCTGTACAGCAAACAGTAGGTTTTGTTCAGTGCACTCATGAATAAAATGAAGAGCCATTTTGTCAAATCATGGGCAATAGGAAAATCATGGGTAGAGTATTTTCTGTGTAGTGATTGTTTGCAGTAGTTTAGTTAAGAAAACCAAATGGGACAAAAATATACCTCTGGGAGTAGCATTTTGAGGAAAATGACTTACAAACAGCCAAGTCCTAGCAATGAGAAGGCAAGGGAATCCCCAGTTTCTGTTCCCCTGTTCACCCACTAAATAAATCACGGGTCACACCAAATGGTAAGTTGCGCAGTACAGAGATGTTTGCTTTTCTGTAATTCAGGGTAAATGTTTGGCAAAATTATCAGTCTGTTTAATGATATTCCTCTTACAGAAATAAGTCATCAGCAGCGTGTTCATTTTCTCTCCTGTTCTTACATGCTGTCACTTCAAGTGGGGGAAATTCACTAAAGGTAATATGTCAGTTTTCTCCAGATTGTGCTTATTTTAAGTTGTTTTCAGTTCACCTTTCAGTAACAAGTAAGCTGACATGGATTGGCCAAAAGCCCAACTGTGGAGCTTGAGTAGAGGTTCGTATGTTCAGACTCAAATCTTGTGTGTGCTCACCCTTAAAGGTCATCCCCAGTCCCAGTGGCTGTGATGTCAGTGGGGAAACCCTGCTGCACTTTTGTTTGTCCTTGTGCAAAGGTCTAGAAACGTCAGATAGAAGCAAAGCAGCTGCTTAGAAAAGCCTTCAGTAGAGAAACTAACCACAGTTTCTTACTGACTGATAAGCAAAAGTGATTTATTTAATCAGGTCCTGCTTGAATGGTCTCTTGTCAGTCACTGTTCGTTGAGCTCAGACTGTTTTGTCTTTCAGCTACTTATTAGGGAGAGCTTTTAGTGAGAAAGATGGCATGATCTTAAATTTCTTAAGTATTGGATGCCACTAATACCAGTGTTTAAGATGACTTCTTACCTGAAATAACTGGACAGAGGACAAGCCAAGGTGCCCACCATAAGTTCCTTATTTGTATTAAGTTTTGCTACCATTGTGCACCTTTATCCAAGGCTTTCCCTGACACTGTCAAATTCTCTTTCAACACTTAATAATGCTTTACAACATTCCTGAGAAGGTTTTTAAAATACCTGCTTTAGCAGATGAGGAATCTAATGCATAGAAATTAACAATTAGCAAAGGGCCAGACAGAAATTTTGTGGCTGGTACCAGAAACTGAAGCCAAATTCCCTGAATGTGTGAGATTGTGGTGCTTGTCCCTTTTTCTTGAGAGTCACATTGCCTGTGCTTGCAGTGGGGATTCACAGTGCATAACTCACTGCATCTGGCTAAGGACTGTTGTAATTGTCTTTAGAGACTATAAGTGAAAACAACTGCTGATTTTTAAGCCACTACATATATGATAGCCCACTGTGTGGGGTATTTTTTCCTAAGCTTGCAAATTAAACAGCTTTTCCTTTCAGATCTTGATTACCTTCTTAAGAAGACAAAAATAATCACAAGTCTGTTTCTTGCTTGGTTTTGGTTCTCCACTAAAGTCTGGCTGAGAATACAAACCATAGGAGTGTCAGATCCAAGTTAACACTTGGGTAAGTTCTGATGTCTTACAGTTGAGGGGGGTGGGTGAGGTTGGTCAAGGGGGGAAGCCCAATAATTCCTTCTAGTAGGATTGTAAAAACAAACAGGAAACCCAACAACATAGTGACATGCTTTCTAAGGATTTACTACTGGTATCCACAGGAAATTAATAGATGCTGAAAGTACGTCCTAAATAAAAGGAAAAAGGCAAAAATACCAGAGTTCTGTCTGAATTATAGGTGACTTTTTAGATAGTCTTCATTAAGATTCTTGGTAAGACCTTTTTCTGCTGCTGAAGAGTTGCTGCAGCATCTCACCAGAATTCCTATGTGGAAGATGAATGTGTCTCTGAAGTGATTGAGTAAATCTTTGCAAAAGTATGATGTCAGCTGTTGTGAAAAATTGGATATTCCATGATACCATTTCAGCATAGGAGGCTCCATGCTTAAGGTCATGTGTTAAAGCCACAAAGGCCTTAAGTATCACAAAGTAATGTTGAACTGCATGAACTGGAGAGGCTGTGTTGCTTGGTTAAACACGAATCCTTAAGATGTGTGTTAGATACTGCAAGGCTGAGCAGCGTAAGACCTCAGTGTTGCCTTGGGTTTGCCTCCAATTCACGGTCATATTATCAGGCTCTGTTATCATTCATTTTAGGCCTGAAGTTATCCTCCTTTAGATCCACTGTTAAAAACTGCTCTTGGCTTTAGTAGAAGACAAACCCTTTTGTTTAGGAAAGGGTTGTAGCTACCGAGTAGAGTCTGTTGAATAATGAATGTGCTGTATGTGAACTGGTATAGTCTGTCTTTCTGAATGAATGACAGAGTTTACAGCAAGTTGCTGGTAGCCATCTCCCTTACAATACTTAAATGAATGTTGTGTTTGCAGGGCTGTGTATTTTTATCACTCAGCCGAAATTCCAGTCAACCCAAATGGAAGCTTTGCCTGTAAGAGGTACGTGATGGGGTTCTTGACTCTTAGCTGTACTGTATTGCTATGAATGTATTAACTGCATGGCCCCAAATTAGTAAACTTATTCCTGTAACCAAAGCAGTGAACAAGCACAATAAGTGTGTTTTCATAGCCAAAGAATGTGCTATTGCTTAATGAGTTGCTTAAAGCCCCTTAAATAAAAGTTGAAGAAGCACTCAGCTGAGGGAAGCTGACATAGCTTTTCTGCCCTGCTTTAGGAGTGTGCATCTTTCAAGATAAAGGGACATAGGGAATAACTGATCAGTCTCTGTTTGAGCATGTTGTGAGCAGAGATGCAGACACTCTTGTAGGAGCAGCAGAGAATTCTGGCCCCCCTCCGTCTTACTCAGCCAGAACAGGAATTTATGAAGATTCCAAACATCTGCTCCTAAAGCACTGCATAAGGAAGCTCTGGGTTGGAAGACAGCCAGTGTCATTTGCACAAGTTGGAAGAATTGTGGGTTAGAGGCTTATGGAGGGGAGGATATTGCAAAAGAAGGAGAACTGGACAGGACTGCTCAAGAATAGAGTGGCTATGGTTGCTGTTAAGGGGAAGGGGGAAAATAAACCCAACCTTTCGACTGTTAAGCTGTGGCTACTTTGCTGTTCATTGTTTTTGTAAACCATAACCAATTTGGTTTTTATCACTTTAGGAGGTTCTTGCCATCACCTTCATCTCCAGTATCCTCTTCTTTTCTAGCTGGAGCCTTCATCAGTTGTAGTGAATCAACTCTCTGTATATAGCACAGGAGCCAAACACTCTGTTAAAGGGAGCAAAAATAACACTGCTTTTATTTTCCCCTGGTTTTTGTTATTTCAAATTAATTACAGAGATGTTTATGAGGCAGGGTTGTTGACCACACAAATATAGGTTGTTCATAATACATATAGTCTGGAAGAAACTCTAATTGCTATGCTAAATGTAATTTATTCTGTGGTTCCATTCAGCTGTATATTTAATTTTCTCTTGCCATTCTTTTTCTAGGGGCAGTAGTAAACATTCTTCCAAGCAGGAACAGTAATGATGAGACAGTAATTGTCTGAGTAAATTATCCAAGCAGCCTTCTTTCCTTTCTCAACTTCCTACGTTTCTGGTGTCCTCTGGCATTACAGCAGAGGTATGTGTTAGTCCTGGCCTATGTAAATGAGAAGCCTTGTCTACATTACAATTAAAGCCACGCCAGGTCACATGGCTTCCACTTGACCAGTTACAGGGCTCTCTTGCAAATGAGGTTTTAACCCTGTTGCAAGTGTGAAGTCCTGAACTGACCAATGTAGTAACTGGGTCACCTGCCACAGAGGTTTTGTGTGACGTAGGTCATGGGAATATTAGCAGAAGCAAAAGTGCTATAATTGCATCCCTCTACCAGTATTTGTGTTGACATCGAAGCCTAAAGATGCATATTCAGGAAGCAGAAACAATAACCGTGTGTAATTAAGATATGTCAAAGGAATATAAATTCCAGTTCCAAAAGATCCAGCAAGTGAATGATGTGGATTTTTTGAAGAAACACTGTGATTAGTCCAGGTTTACTTCTTATGGGGCTTTTTGCACCCTGAGAGCATTGACATTGCCCACTGTTGGAGGAAGAGAACTAGTAGCAGAAGTATAACAGAGCAAAGGGACCCCCGAAAAGAAGTCAGTGTACCACTGGATAGATCACTGTGAAACAAACAAACATCTCCTAGCCTGTAGAGCTGGTTGCTAAATTATATGATAAACAGAATACATACTTGCTGTGAAGCAGAGGGGTTGTATAACAGTATGTAAATGTTACCACATGCCTAAACAAATAAGAGATTAGGTTGACCATGGGGCTGCCACACGGCCAAGGA
Source organism: Pezoporus occidentalis (assembly GCF_034315485.1). NCBI lineage: Eukaryota > Metazoa > Chordata > Aves > Psittaciformes > Psittacidae > Pezoporus > Pezoporus occidentalis. The sequence continues at coordinate 4,131,395 of NW_026912779.1, forward strand.
GCTGTAATCTTAGACCACCCTGTTGTACTTTGGAGGCAGGATGATAAATCCCCCAACACTACCCAGAGCCCTAGGAGTTGAAAAATAGAGTAAGCAAACAGGTGAAGATGGTGTAACAGGGTAGTACCAGCAATGTTCAAGATGGCATCTGTCAGCAAGCTGATCACTGTAAAGGAGGCTGTAGTTCAGGCTTTTCTTGCAGAAAGACCTTTCTCCTAGGACCTCCAGTCTCACTTGGCCTGATACATTTGAAAGACTTGCAGCAGTAAAAGTGTCTGGAAGTGAATCAGGTCTCAGTACCCACGTCTGAGTTGCAACAGACTCTCTTCAAACTGTTTATCAGTGGGTGTGGACCATAATGAATATAAATTAATGCAGGTGTAAGTCTCTCTGCCATTACCATGTTCGAGTCTCCTGGAACCAGCCTGCTGCAGAATTCACTCCTTACTGGCCTTCGCTTCTTGTGAAGTTGGACTTGACTTCACTTGTTACTGGACCGTGCAGCATCCATGCAGATGTTGTAGCTCACTTATTAAGCTATGAATCTCTGGTATCTCACAAGCTTTATATTGGTATTACATCTGAGGTTTACTCACTGGTTTTTTGCTTATATAGGCTAAGAGAAGGTGGTAACAAAACCTGAAATTGTTGTGTTTTAAAAAGTAACAGACCTATGTATAGATTTGGCTATTTTGTCTACTTTTTTTTTTCTTTTAAGCAAATGATTATGTAGATTCACAGAAATACTTTGCAAATTCACATGGGAACTTTGCTTTCAGTTTATTTCCTGTTATGCAGATCATACAGAATGGAAACTGCAGGAAAAGGCACAGCCAGCTGTCTTTGGCAAGATTTCTTGGTGATGAGAGCTCAAGACGCTACAGAGACTAAAGCTTCATGCATGAAAATCCTTTACCCTCTTGTGCTGGGAGGAGCATGAAACCACACAAGTATGACAAGCTGCTAGAAGCAGATGTAGAGAGATTTACTGGGAAGGCAGTAGTTTGCATGCCCTTTCAGGAAATCATTATTGTGACCACGAGGGGGCATTTTAGTAAGACACCGCAAAACCAACTGTATTACTCATGGTCACTGAGGGAGTGGCATCACGGCCCTTAAAGGACAAGCTGATGTGACTGCCAGGAGTAAGGTCACTAGAACAGTAATCAGGCACTTTAGTCCAAATCCCCTCCCTCTTTCTTCTTACCCTTTTGATATTGGGTGTGATGCTTATCTTCTACATGGGGCTAGTGCAATGGAAAAATTTAACTCGTGGCTACCTGTCTCAGCCTCTGTGAAACAGAACATTCAAGAGGTTGATTTTCAACAGTACCTACCTGGCTTGCACCCCAAAATCTCACTGGAGACTGATCAGAAATGAAACTACAACATCGGTGGCTTTACTCTATATAATTTATCTCTTCTAGATCTGCATGTTAAGGAACCTTTCCATTAAGCAGTTACCTTTTCTTTATATTCAGCTTTATACATGACATTGCCCTTCTAGCCAACTCTAGACCTTGTTCTAATTAATCCTTCTTGCCAGGAGCTCATTTCTGTCATCTTTTCCTTGGGTTAGGCCTTCTCCTTCCTCTGGTTCCTGCATTGACTTGCCAGAAGCAGCTTGTGGTGGCAGTTTTCCCTTCATGCCTGCTTTGTTTCCATTCAGCAGGCTATGTGTCTAGATTTGTTTTTTCCACTCCACAGGGCAAAAACCCTGTTCAATCCTTTCAATGTGTATTGTGCAATAGATTATTATTCTTCCTGGCGCATTGTTCCTTTTAATCAAAAATGAAAGAAGATTGACATGTATATTCTTTACTCACGTAGAGGAAAGTGCTTCTTCCAGGCATCTGGACATGTTCTGAGTCTCATGGTGGTTGACATATTTACTATACCTAAGGCACAGTGTTCCACACTGAAAACATGGAGGATGTTGTTTGGACATCGTCTGTTTTTAGCAGTACTGTGCTTCACAAGTGGAATGCAGATGAACGAGTATTTATCAAGTGTATCGTTTATGAGAGGTTAACCACTACATTGATTACAAAAAGGACGTTGAACTTTCCCCAGAGTCCTAAAAGCCAAATTGCAAGTCATGCCGCAACTGCCAAATGAACAAGACTGTGAAATAACAAAAGCCATCGCTGCTTGGCGTGAGAAAGCAAGGGCGCCCAACCTTGTCGTTAAGAAAGCTCAGACTAATAATTATACCCTTACTAGGACGTTGCCCTTTTTAGTAAATCTATATTATTGCAGCATACTAGTAAATTGGGTGTATATGTGCACACACAGTCCGAACAGACACAGCTGGAGAGTTAACTGTTCAGGTGGGGTGAAGCAGCGGTGTTGATCGGGTATCAACAGGAAGACTGCTCAGTGAGGTAGCACTGTGACACACAGCCCCAGGCACTTTGTAGAAAGGGCTAATGCCTGTCCAGATAAGATGAGTAGCTGCCTAATTCACAAACTGCAGATATGCTTTGCATACGTAGGAGGACTTCATGCAATGAAGGTGCTACGTATTTATGTACAGCCTGAAGAGTGGTGTCACTTTCGGCTATTCCTGGGTGTAATCCTTTAACTGTACAAGTCAGAACTATGAGCCATCGGGCTGGAGAGTTAAAAATAAGGTGTAAGGCTTCAAATTAAAAGGAGATATATCTGGTGGGGCTGTACTGAAACAATGTGCCTTTTTATCTCTTTAGTATTGGCTACAGATAATGGTCTTCTGAGACTCTTGAAGCTCAAGGTGATGTTAAGTAGCCTAAATGCTGGGTGAGCTCTGAGGAAAAAGGGAAGTCTTGCAATAAAAACCTGGATGAGCAATTCTTATCCTCTGTTGGTGAGGCCAGTGCATAATGGCTGGCTGGTATGTGCTGGGGTTTTGGGGAGCAGAAGAATTAATGGGAACATATGTTGCCTATCTTTTCTTCAGTATGTAGTTTTCATGTTACAACATAGGTACACTAATAGTACTCTTAAGGTACGCTAATAACTCAGCAAAGGGATGATTCCCATCCTTCCTTCTGCCTCCCTGTTTTTTGTTGCTGTAGCTAGAGGAATTCTATTGCTTCCCTTTGTACCACCAGGAGTGATCTGGCTTGTAGAGCTGATCTATTTGAAAAATAGATTTTGGGTAGAAAAAGATTGGTTTTGGTTGATTTAGCTCCTTATGCTCAGCCTGAGCTCATCTCTTCCCAAAGTCCTCTCCCTGCAGCGCTACTGCATCAGATTGATCTTAGTTGTGGCGTAAGGAAGAAGTTTGTAGTTTGTCCATTAGATCAGCTTCACTGTCATACAAGGCTTTCACGTGGCACAGTGGAAAAAGAAAACACTCCTCATATTCTTTACTTTGCTTGCCAATAAACGTGAAAGATTTTTCTATGTTCAAACCAATGCAGCTCCCAAACTCTGGTGTGTGTTCATAGCACTGGAATGCAAAGAAAGGATTAGGAAACACCTGAGAGAGAGGAAGGAGAAGGTGCCTGAGAATGGTTCTGAAAACTACCTCTGGGAAGGAAAGATGGAAGGATGATGCACTGTGAATTGGAAACTTCATAGAGACTTGATCAATTCCTCAAAGTAAAAACACAGTTGTGCTACAGATTGCACGTCAGGAAACAGGCACCTCTGCCCAAAGCCGCCTTTGAGTAACTTGTTCTGGCCTTGGTGCCACCCCATTGCTTGCTGCTGGCACAGTCATTTCTGTGCTTGTACGTACAACTGGCTCAGTAAAAGCTGAACCAGCAGAAAGCCAATCTTTTTGTTTCCTCCAGGTTACTTTTAAGCAAGCTCCCGTGTCGCCAAAGGAGCGCTTGCAGCAGCATAGGTGAGTTGCTTGGAGGTAAGGAGAGAAAGAAGGGAGACTGCCTCTTCCTGACAGTGCCACAGTGAAGTGCTTATGGAACTGTCATTTTTATTGTGCTCGGCACTTTCCTACAATGAGCCATTTCCTATAATGAGCAGTTCATCCCCTGAAGAAGTTGCATCATGATTGAGTAACATAGAAGTGTGGGAGCAAGGAAGTATCTTGCCTGATTTCTGTTGGGGAAATTGAGGCTTAGCGAATTAAGTGACTTGCCTAAGAGTAGAAAGGCTGACTTGCCAAGAGCCAAATTCCAGCCTCTTGAATCATAGCCTTGTGCCTTATCCACAAGACCAACCTTTCTCTGTTAGCATTTCCTTTCTCTCCACCCTGTTTTGAGAGGAGGCACAGTAGCATTGTTCTATGTCAAACAAACTCCAAGCATGAGACAGGAACGCTTCCAGCAGACTGGCTTGAACAACCTTTGAGTTTATCATTAATCTGGAAGCCATAATTTTTCCTGGAATGGCTTCTGCATTAGAACCTTCCTTAGGACCAATAAGCACAAAAACCTTAACCATCAAAAGGTCTGACAGTGTTTATGTTTAAGTAAGAGGCCTTTGAGATTACAAAGAGCGTACTTCAAACAACAAGAGGTTTCTTAAGGCATAGAGAAGTGTCTTAAGGCATAGAGGATTGCAAATTGCTAATCAGAGGAGTATGCAAGGCTTGAGATGCAGTGCACAAGGAAACAGGACTTTAGTCCATAAGGGGAGAAGTGAATGATTTTATTACTTTTATTCCCAGTATGAGGAGAGCCATATTCTAAAAGTACCTTAGTGCCTGCTTAAGTGACAAGCGGCTTTGCTTTGATCTAAGACAGATAGCTGGGAACAGGAAATAAAGGCTTAACAGTTTGCCTGTGCTGCTTTTGTATCTCAGCCGGCTTTAGCACACTTCATTGGGCAACGCCTGTGCTGAGCACCCTGAAAAAGCCATCATCCTGGGCTTAACAAATAACGTGTCAAACAGTCCTTTGCTGTAGGAAGTTTTGGTTGGGGGGGTGTGTGTTTATTCTCTCCCTTTTCTCCTCTTTCTGGCCCCATGACATTCCCTACTACAGCAGGAAGCTTAATTCCTTATAGCAAACCAGGGGTTAACTGTTCTAGTGGAAGGAGGGAGGACTTGTCTTTGGACTTGATAATGGAGAAAAATGGGATCTTAAAGCCCTCACTTTAACTGGAAGGCAGGAAGTGAAGCACTGGATCAAACTGGCTGTAGTCGAAGTCAGCTGACAAAAATAATAGGGATACACCTGGCTTTTCTTATGCAATGCCATGGGAGGGGAATTCCTTCCTGCTTTTTTGCAAAGATCTGCATATGCCTAAAGTTATGACATGTTTTTACCCTTCATGCCTGTTGCTGACCAGGTTTCTGTGACTCCCATTGCTATACTGCAGTTCTCCAGCTGACATCGCTCTTGGGGGATAATCCCTGTGCCATACATTTGGATCACAGCAGAAAGAAGTCGCATATGGGGTAGTCACAGGAATCTATCTGTATAGGGGTTTTTTATCTGTATGAGGGGGTTTTTACAGGATCTATCTGTATGCTTGCATAAAGTTGAGTAAGGCCTCTTTAATTTGCTTGGGTTTTTGCTTTTGACTTGGGAAGGCTTCTCTGTTACTGTGGAACTTTGCTGTAGTTTAGGAACATGAACCTATTATGAAAGAGCCGCACTGGGCTTAGACTAAAAGAGCATTTTGTCCCTGAAACATCATTGTGCTTTTCTCTGGGAATCAGCTTATGGCTACTGCTGCAGAGAGAAAAATGGTCAGGAAAATATCTGCACTCACAGTCCTTCCTCCAGTAACTCTGTCCAAGGACTTCCTGAGCCAGATCTAGTCTCTATGTATTCAGATGATGGGATCTTATAGGTCTCATACAGTGAAACACTTCATACAATTGGTTTTCCACTAATTTCATTGTAGGTTGTTTTCATGTTTTCATGTAGGGATAGAATTAAAGTTTTTGGGAAGTGCAGCCCACCCATCACATTCTTAAATGTAATATCAAGAATCAATGTGTACCACAGACCCTGGTGCATATGTGAGATAATGCCTTGGTTTCTAACATGCAGTCTCAAGGATTATCTCTGAGTAGCCTGTTCCTGCAAGCCCTCACAGTTAAAGTTCAAAAGAACTGGGGAAAAATAGGGAATGTTTATTGATGTTTTAGTCATAACATGGTACTTGTATTGCCTGGAATGTTGCCCTTGATTTCACATCAGCTTAGACTGTATGCCCTTCAAGAAGAAATGAGTAGATACTGCTGTTTTGAAGCACAGTTTCCCAGGTGCCTTGGTCTGTGTCTCTTTAATAGCGTCATGGGCTTGACAAGTAGATGGGAAACCAGGATATAAACTGTATTTAGAGAAGTACCTAAATCCGTATTTCCTGAAATGCAATAGTTTACTACCTGAGATGCTGCAAACCAGCCTGAAAATGTGAAAGGAAAAGTGTTTAGTTGCTTCATATGCCTATACAGAGAATTTGCTTTACATCCAAAACCAAAACTCACATCCACACTGCAGCTCCTGGGTAATAACCTCCCGGGGCTTTTCCAGCTTCAGGTAGCTGAAAGGAATAGCATCCTTTTCCCTTTTACAATCCTATCCAGATCACCCACGTGACCTGGAGGGATGCCCTCAAACTGGAAGCATTTCCCAAGCTGTTCCAGCTTGTGAATGGAGGCTGTCCAAAACTGCCAGGTGATGACTGAGAAACTTGAGGTAGCTTCTAATCCTTTAACATTCATGAGCTTCAGTGTGTTTGGATGCAGGCACGTTTGTGTGAGGTCTTCTGTCCGTGCCTGCTTTGGGGTTGTATGTGTGTGTGTGTGTGTATAGAGAAACTAAGTTTGATTTAGAGTATGAGAACCGCTTCCCTGCTTTGTTCTACATCATCAGTCCTAGGGAATGCAAGAAATCCCTGAGGACATAAAGATCTAGTCCTAATTCCTCATAGTTTTAGGGCACTGTTGGTTTGTGCCTTTCTTAGGAGTTTCTTTTGTGGGAAAGAAAATGAGAAATCGTGTTCTTCTGGCAAGAAACTAACCCACAACCATGGAATTATTTCAGCATAATATCCAAATAGAATAACATTCTTCCCTTTAATCTTCTAGAGCTAGTCACAGACATCCTGATTATCCTGTGTGCCCCCCAGGATCCTTCTATCCTGATTTCAGGTATAAATTTGAGAGGGGCATAATCACCCTCGTGTAGGACCAGCTGAATCTTAAATAAGGGAAGTTTTGCTTGTGGAATGAAGAAAGATAATTTCTGTTTATAGGAAATCTGATGGTAGCTGGTCAAAATAAAGCCCTGTTGAGATGGAGCATGGAGCCGGAAGGTTAACAAGCATTGGGCAGTATCTTCTGCTTAACTAAGGCGTTATAGAACAGTGTTTTCTACTGTGGTTCGTTCCTGTCCATCCCAATAATCTTTGCTAGGATAGTAGGAAAAAGAAAAGTAAAAATGCCCTGCCTGTTACGTACCTTGCTGGAGTGCTCTTTGAGGCTTTTATTGATGTTCCTTTTTCAAGGATACCAATTTATTTAACCATATTTTCACACAGGACACTGTATTGCATTCCCAGAGTAAAGATTTAAGGATAAAAATACAATTAAGTCTTATTGCTAACCAAATGCAGTCTTGTAACCACAGCAAGGTGTGGGCTTGCCTTTCCTTTGTGTTCCTCTCTTTACAGGTATTTAAATCCCCCTACATCTGCTTGTCACTGACCCCTCCAACTGATCCCAGTTTGGGGCTGTGGGGTGGATCCCACCGGTTGCATCTCCTTCACTTGATTTTGCTGCGTCAGGTCCAAGCTGTGAGCTGTGTTTTGGATGCAGAGTGCTCTCAAGGTGTCATGGTTTAACACAAGGTTAGGTAGATCTTAAGTTGAGTGTTGTGACTTGATCAGCTTGTAGCTGATGAGTTCTTTGTTCCCTGTCTGCAGTAATAGTTTTGTTATTGCTGGCTATGTGTGACCACCAGGCCCTGCGCAACTGAGAAGAACAGGGGTAACAGGAGAGTGTGATCTCTAGGGGCTTATGGAGAGGGAAAGAGGGGTGTTACGGGTGATGTAACCTCAGTACCTAAAGAGACTGAGGAAGATACCTGGAGAGGGTTTTTTTACAAGGGTGTGCAGTGACAGAACTAGGGGGAATGGTTTTAAACTGAAAGAGAGGAGATTTAGATCAGACATTAGGCAGAAGTTCTTCCCTCTGAGGGCACTGAGGTGCTGGCACAGGGTGCCCAGAGAAGCTGTGGCTGCCCCATCCCTGGCAATGTTCAAGGCCAGGTTGGACACAGGGGCTTGGAGCAGGCTGCTCTAGTGGAAGGTGTCCCTGCCCATGGCACGGGGCTGGAACTGGATGAGCTCAAAGGTCCCTTCCAACCCAAACCAGTCTGTGCAGGGATGCTGCAAAGGCTTCTAGGTGCTGAGAAAGCGTGCTGAGCAGGAGGGTGAGGAGTATGAGCTCGTGTAGCTGCTTGGAAGAATCATGTTCTCTACAGCTACCTGAAAGGAGGTTGTAGTGAGTTGGGGATCCGTCTCCTCTTCCAAGGGGCAAGTGACAGGACAAGAGGAAACGGCCTCAAGCTGCACCAGGGCAGGTTTAGATGGAGCTGAGGAACAATTCCTTCCCCAGAGGGTGCTCAGGCATTGGAACAGGCTGCCCAGGGCAGGGCTGCAGTCACCGTCCCTGCAAGTGTTCACACACCGCGGAGACAAGACCCTCAGTGCCGTGGGTTAGTGGTGGCCTTGGCAGTGCTGGGGAACGGTTGGACTTGCTGAACTTCAAGGTCTTTTCCAACCCAGCTGACTGTATGCTCCAGTCAGCTCTGCTGCGCTCTGAATTTACCGGATACCCAATGGAATCGCAACTTTTCCCCCTGCCCATCTTGAGCGCAAGGCAGGGTCCTGCGGATGAACCGCTCCGCGGCGGGGTGGCGGTGCCGCCCTGCCTCCGCTTCGCCTCCTCCCGGGAGGGGCGATGGGGCTCGGCCCCCGCTCCGATCCGATCCGTCCCCAGCGGCGCTGCCGGGCTGGGCGCGGCGGAGGCGGGCGGGGGGCGGTTCATGGCAGCGCACGTCCGCCCGCCCAACGGGAATTTCCCCCTGAAAAGGGCGCAGCCCTCGGAGGGATCGGCTCTGTCTGTGCGCCCGTCCGACCGACCGACCCGACCGTCCGTCCCATCGATCCATCCATCATCCACCGACCGAGCGAGCGAGCGACCCACCGAGCCGTGCGGGGCCGGGGCTGTCAGCATGGCGGGTGAGCGGCGGGACGGGACCCAGGGGGGCCGTGGTGCTGGGTTGGGGGGGGTGTGGGTGTGGGGGGGTACTGGTGTTAATGGGGGTACTGGTGGGAGCGGATCTGTTTTTCCCCGTGCCCCGCACCTCCCGGTGCCCCTGGGGCTGCGCCCATCGCGATGCGGAAAGCCGGGCCCCTCCGCCCTTCCTTTCGTTATTGCCACTGCGTTGGTAAAGAAACGATCGCTTCTCGAGAGGAAAGGCCGAGTGGCGGCTGTTTCTTATTTCTATGCTGCGAGGGCTGGTTGGCTTCTGCTCTTCCACCATTGACTTAAGCCCGTAGGCAGTCGGAGGTAGGTGAGTAACAGTGCGAAAGAGCGTGACAGTGCTCTTACCCATCACCCCAGCATCTGCTTTTGATTTTAAATCCACCTCCGTGGAGCTTGCTAAGTGGGCTGATGGAAAAAGTTAATGAAGAAACATCCCGGGGTTGTTGCGACAAGATCTGATGAGGCTGTTGTGCTTCAGAATGGATCCTTTAAGTTTTAAAGCGGTGCTGTTAAAGTGTTTAGGTGTTAAATAAGCGCATAGGGCTCTTATCTGTGCTAAGGGACTTGCAGTAGTCTAAAGACTGTGATGCTCAGCAGGATCCCATTCACATAGGAACTTGCCTATGAGAATGCAAATGAACCAGAAACGGAGATGACATAAATGCAAAGCAACGTAGATAAGGGATCATACACTGAGTACTTGCCACCAAAAGCACAATTAAGTTTCTTTAGGCTAAATTAAACCGAATTTATCATCCTTTCAGGTGTCTCTAGTATTTTTCTTGGAGTTTAAAAACAGCCCCAAAACTTAAAGACTTGACAGCATTAATTAGAGTAGTATTTCTAGGGAATGATGCTTTCCAGCCTCAGAACTGAGTGGTGTGTGCTCTGTTACTGCTTAGCAAAGTATGAACTTTCACTCTGGCTAAATACATAGGTGTGTGAACTACAAACAGGGAGAGACAACACTGGGTTTGTATGGAGGCTTGTTTTGAACGTTACGCTGTATTTCGTAGTGGCAAAACTGAGTGATCACACTTCTTTTTTCTTCTTCATGGCTTAATGTATTTTCGGTGTAATTAGGAACCAGATAAGGAATTTTTCAGTAGGGGAAGTTCATAACTTCCTGGTACGAGGCAGCTTTTGTAGTTGGCTTTTTTTTCGCCTCTCTTTTGGTTGCTGTTCTGTAATGTCACGCTGGTAAAGAGGAAGTTCAGGAGCAGTTTGTCTCTGTTGGAGCAACAGAAACTGCAGATTCTGGGTAGATCAGTGCTTTCTAAAACAAATATGTTTACGCTTCCGGTTACTTTAGATGGAGCTGGAATGTGCTGTAACAAATCGTGCCCTGTCCTCTCTTTTTAGCCTGGGGTGCTGCAGAGGGTTATGAGCACGTAGGTTGTCTGATCTTGCTGTTCAGACAGGGCTGTTGCTGTGGGGAGGAGGCAGAGTCACCGGTGACCCATACAGCAGCGACAGCAGAGCTGAAAGGCAGTGCTGCTCCCATCTGTGTGTTGGCTTGTAGGGTTTCGGGTGATACTTTCACATCTTCCACAAAGAGCCACAGCTCCTTTGCTTTCACACACACCGATGTTGCTGGAGTCTGCTCACAGGAACACCTGGATGTGTGAGAAGACTACACACTATGTAGTTACTCCAGAGCCTGTTTCCTTTGAGCGAAGGAATCAAACCGAGCATCCCAACCCTTGATCCCGCTGGGGCTTTGCTTGGCACCTCCTCCCTCATGCACAGGCGGTGTTAAACATTAACCCAGCCTGGGTTTCTCAGTATGGAGGGGTCTGATGGAGTGTTCCTTGGAGGCTTTGGGATTGTCCTTTTGTTCCTTTTTGTGTTGCTCAAAACAGATGAGAAGAAAACAGCCTTTGGCTCTTCCATGAGCATAAGCCGGTGAACTCTTGGAGCTGTTCCTGCTTTTACTCATCCTCCTTGTGTATGTAATTGCAACAATAGGTCTCCTATATACTCTTAAATTATCTAGTGTAGTTGTATTTTATGCAGTGTAGTGTTTAGCACTCAGGGCACAGAGGGAATAAACAGTTTTATAACAAACAGAACAAGAGGCAGGTTGTAATATGTAGCAGTGTGTCTGTTGCTAGCGTGTGTGTAGGCAATTATCATTAATTAAAAATGCAAATTGAGCTCTTAAGCACTTAGCTGAAGGATTAGCTGGATTTCTGCTTTTCTTCTGTTTCGGATGTCGTGGGCAGGTGGGTGCTATGCGTGGCTGCGAAGTTCTCTCCTAGAGACAGCAGAAGAGAGTTTGTTCTTTGCCATCGCTCATCTTTGCTTGACAAACACAGCACGACCTGAAGAGGACAGGTCTTTGGCAACCGTGTGGGAGCCGAGAGAGCTCTGTGTGTGAGGAGAGATTGTGAAATAGTTAAGCCATGCCACTTCACAGGCGCGCTGCTGGTTTACAGAAATAAGGAACCCTGAGCAGCCCTCCACTTGCCTGCAGAGCGCTGATAGTACCTTCAGTTCACACAAACCCTTTTGTGTGCGTGTGTGTTTCCTCTCCACACAAAACACGATGACACCGATAGTCTCAATAGAGATGATAGCGTGATTCTTAAGTAGAGTGAGAGAGCCAAGGTAACCCCAAGTTTAATGTTTAATCTCTGGAGGCTACCACGTCACTGAGCTTTACTTTCCCACAAGCACACCTGCTGTTAAGCAGTGGGTTTGCTTTCAGTGCCATTTGTTTCAACCACAGCCCCATAAAGATCACTGAGCCCAGGGTTTTAACTTAATAGGCGAGAGAAAAAAAAGCCCTCTATAAGGCATTAGTAGAGCGTGAAGGGAAATTATTGTTTCAAGCAGAGAGAGTTAAAGACTCGAGGTGGTTGCGCTCTGTAGTAGTTTCGAACAGCGAGGCTGGTTTTGACAAAGAGGTGACGTATGTGGGTGTCCTGTGCGTCTGGTTAGCAGCTATGTAAGCGTGTGCATCTCCCGAGTAGGATGATTAGTAGGCACTTTGCTGCAATTTTGTCATTAGGACTTCCAAAGTAAATTTTTAATTTAGTGTATGGGTTTGTGTCTGTGTGTGTGAGATGTACGGCGTTACGTAGGGATGGGAAGGAGGGATTCTTCTCTCTCCTCGTCTGCCTGGTGGCAATGGGAGTTGATACACAGCAGTCACCCCTCACTGCTGGCAGAGCTCCTCTGTTTGGGCCACTGGGCTGTGCTGATAAATACAATAGCAGACATAAATCTAAGTGTTAAATAGCCGTACACTGGTGGGTGAGCTTGGTTTTGTGAGAAGCTCCAGTTTCTGCTTTCTTGTTGAAACCAGCTTTATGTCATTTCTAGGCTTAGTTTTTGTTATCAGTGCCTGTTCCCCTTTCCCCTGTTGTTGGACTTGCTTATTTTCCAGGAAGAGGAAATATGCAAAGCTTATCTGAAGGAGGGTTAGGTAGTGTCTGGGAAATGTCTAGGAAAGGGACCATCCTTGTAAGTAAACCTAGAGCAATGGCTAAGGTGTATTTAATGTGATGGGAGGTGATCAGTTTAGGTACTACAATTTGATGAATTGCTAGTGAGGGATATAGAGCCCTAAACCACAGTTCTCAAGTGTCTGCCACCAAACACAGCCTGGAGTTGGAAGTGCATTGTGCCTTTTTAAAAGGCATTCGGGTTTTGAAAAGGCATGTGGTGTTAAGGCAATTCCAGCATAAGAGCTGCTTTCACATGCTGCCTTCCCACAGCCGTAGGCAGGTATGTTACACTTGAAGTGTGCATTCAAGTTGGACCCAGGTGATGTCCTGGAGATGTAGTTCTTCCCATCCCTTCTCTACTAATTACTTTATCTTTTAGGGTATAGTGCTTTCCTACTTTGGGTATGAACTGCTGCAGCACTGGAAGTGTTTTGCAATCAACAAATCCCAGGCTTTGTGTTGGCACGTATACCTAAACCATTGGAGGTGCAACAAAAGAGAAGCTTAACTCCATAAACCTCCATAATAAGTGGAGTTAAGATTGGAATCCACCTCTTTGCCAAAGCTCATATGCTATGGACTCATAGCCCATATAGACCTTGGGCAAAAGGACGTAGGGGATCTTTCACCCTTTTAGCACTTCCAATATATTTAATGAGTATTTTGCTTATTATGTTGAAGTCCAAGCACTTTTTCTCAGTGCTTTACCACAGGATGTTGCCTGTCATGTTTGTGATGCTCAACCTGGCTTGAGTAGGATGCTATTATATGAAGATGACAGAGAACTCAGTAGATATTTCCATAAGCTACGTTCTTCTGATCGTGCAGCACCACAATGATTCAACATCTACAATATTTACTTACCCTCTGTTGTTTGTTTTTCACATGCCATCCCACTGTTGTCACTGTTTGATTGACTATCCTGTTTGATGTTCTCAGCGAGATATATTTAATAGCTTGTTACTGTCTGGCAATAAAACATCATCTGGCAAAGTTAATGTCTTTCTAACCCCCCCTTGTTTAAGAGGTCAGTTGTTTCTTATTCTTGGTTATCACTTGTGTTTCCTGAAAACCTCTCTTTGACAACTGCCAAATAGCTTTTACTGAGGTTTTGCTGTCTAGGGAGGTAACTGGAACTAGAAGTTAGCCCTGTGGGAGATGAGCAGCTCAGGATGAAGAATTCGGTATCAGCAATGAGGTATTTCCTGAGCTCACAGTGATGGTTTTCAACCCACAGGTTTGGGTTGTTGTTTTTTTTTTTGCATAATTTGCATAGTTTCTGCTTCACTATAATAGGAACTAAATCAATGAATTCAACATCTTCACTTTCAGAGGAGATTTAAGAGAACATAGTACTTGGCTTTGAGACTCCCTGTGCTTTGAGAGGACAGCCAGTCCTAAAAGTGTGTTATAATTAAAAATACCAACTATTCCCTCAAAATACAGATTGCTTTTCTGCACACATATTCTCTAATAGCTAAAAGAAGCTAAGTTCTAGGCGAGATGGGAGAGTGGGCATCATTTGCTAATTACTTACAAGGCAGGGATACCTGGAGGCTTCGTTTAAATCTGTTCTCTCCCCTTGCTCCCCACCTTCAGTGTGTGCATGTACCTAAATAGAAGAGTAGATTGTCTGAGAACGTAGACCAAGGGGAAAGATGGTAATGTCAGTAATTCTTATCTCTTCTGCTGCCTTTTAAGCTCTAGTGTATACTAACATGGAAAGTGTTTTGATTTTCAGGTGGCCCTGAGCCCTACATTGAAATATTCGAGCAACCCAGGCAAAGGGGCATGCGTTTCAGATACAAATGTGAGGGGAGATCAGCAGGCAGCATTCCAGGAGAGCACAGTACTGAAAACAACAAGACCTTCCCTTCCATACAGGTAAATACTGCTTTTATCTATGAGCTACCATTGCCCATGCGAACACGGTGCTGTGGCTGTGTGTTGGCCTCGGTGCAGTCAATAGTTCCAATTTCACGTTCTCTTCCTATTTCCTTGGCATGCAGCTGTAGTTGCAACAGGGTGGAAAAAGAGCCATTAAAAGCTTTTGTTTCAGATTTACACGAAGGGGAGAATGTGTAGAGGTAGCTTACAAAGTGCTGGGAGAGAGGGAACACTTGGTGAAGTAACTTGGTGAAGTTACTCACTGTCTGGGAACCCTTCATTATTAGCTTTTGCTGTCTGCGCGTTTGGGTTTCTTAGTTATGTGACTTGGGTATGAATTTTGGGAGAGCTTTGAAGGAGTTTGCGTTCCAAATTTGAGAAGGCTTTGAAAAGCTGCTGGGCACAACATGAAAGGAGGCACTTTGTATAGGTTGAGCAAAGAAAGAAGTGACTTGGAGCCAGTGCTTCGGTGATCAGGCTCTGCAGAAGAAACTACCGTGAAGGATATGAAGTTAGAAGGGGGTAGAGAGTTTTAAAATGAGCTAAGAAGGAGAATTATGTGGTCAGAGCGTCCGCAGTGAAGATGAGTAGGGTGATTGCATTATGGAGAGGTTGGGAAATCCAGAATGAAGGGAGTCAGAGTAGCCCTAGCAGCTGTAATCAAAGCAAGGACCAAGGTACTGGCAGTAAAGGTGGAATAGAAGCACTCTGGCGGTAGCTTTTGTATGTGGGGCAAAGGAATGTGTCAGAGACCCTGGAGAAGTAGGGTAAGGGAGAAGAATTTCTGGTTACCTCTTTGAAGTTTAAGTTGTTGGTGTTTCCTTGATCTCTTTCAGTTTGGAGAAAGTCTTTCAGAGACGAGATTAGAAGAGATAGCCCCAATATAAATGGGAAGTGAAGAGAACTTGCTGTCTGGGAAGTATGTGACAGTGCCCAGGAATAGAAGCTGTGTATCTGTTTGCAGTGCCTGCAAGTAGAATAAAAAGTAGAGCCAAAAGATGGAGTCTCTGGAATCACAGCAAAAAAAAAAAAGCCCAGATAGAGAGGATGTGAAATCTGAAGAACAGGAGGTGTTTTAGGCTGAGTCATGGAAGATATTTAAGAAGAGGGAGAGTTTGGGAAAGATCATATTGGCAGTTGTGTTGAGCTTCTGCTGCATAAAGTAACTATGGAAGCTGATCCAGGCCTGAAGCCAGAATTATGAAGGGAAGGAAGCAAACAAGAAGGTCCTCCCCTTGACTACCACAGTGCCAGATTTGGTTATGGAATGCAGGAAATGGAGACCTTGCCAGACTCTCTTTTTTTCAGCACTCTACCACTTGAACTGCACAGTCTCCTGGCAAGAGTAGATGCTTTCAAAGACTCTCAGCCTAAGGCTGTGTCAGAGCACAAGTTGAATGGGCAAGATAAGCCCTTAATTCCTCTTAGCCTGGACTGGGCTGCACATGAAGGTCAGCCTGATCCCAAAGGGAAGATGGGACAGGGGTAGGTGGCCATGCAGTCCTGGCAGAGGTGACTGTTGATGACAAAGCTGATTGTTACCAATAGCAGGTGATTTCTAGGTGAATTCCTGCCTCCCTGAAGCCCGTAGGAGGCTTTAGTGCTGATAAGTTGGTAGGGGAGTCCCCTCTAGAGATGGAAACATCAATGAGGATGAGAACAGAGAGGCCAGGAAGAGATTAAATTTCGTGGTGTGGTTATGATGAACATCATCAGGGAGGAACTGGGGAATCAGAAGTGGTCAGATCAGGCTTCAGATTCAAGGGACTGGGTGTGAAATGAGAAAGAAATGATGTAATAGTTGAGGAAGGTGAAGGAGTGATGGAAGTTTGATTTTAAAGATGAAGAGTAATGATGGCTTGTATGAAGGCCAAGAAAGGAGCCAAACTGGAGACTGAAGAAGCTAACATGATGGAAGCTAGAAGAGCACAGGTCAAGTGAAAGGTTTGAGACGTTGGCTGGAAAGGATGTATGATGGATCCTTGGAGGAGGGAAGAAAGGGCTCAACGAGGAGAGGAACACTTAGTTACAGGGCAGGGGAAGTGGAGGAGGAGAGCTCACCTCTGCACAAACATGTGCCTGAGCAAGTCTTGCATGTGTTTTCAATTGTTAAGCTTCAAACACGTTAGGCCAAACTGCTTTTCTTTTCTTGTTTCTTCACTTACCCACACAACCCTTGGTGACTTCACTGGTAGCTGTCAGCGTGAGGGAAGACCTTTATGCACCTGAGAAACATGCATTGAATTAGGTTGATGACTGCTGTGAAACCTGTAGTAGGAGCTTGAGAATTCAGTGCCCTCCTTCTTGAATAGAGGGTTGAATATCCAACTGAGAACTGATTAAAACCCGAACCTTCATAGGGTGTGATGTCATGCTATATCTGTTAAGATCCTCTTTCGCTCTTTAGCGTTCCATGCACAGGTAATATCCATATCCCTGAGGCCTTAGGAGTGTTTTTGTAAGGTCTTTGGAGCTAGACCTGCCGTAGAATCATAGAATGGTTTGGGTTGGAAGGGCTCTTAAAGCTCATCCAGTTCAACACCCTGCCACAGGCAAGGACACCTTCCACTAAACCAGGTTGCTTCATGCCTCATCCTTTAAAAAGCATTTGTATGTGGTTGCCTATGTTGAATTTTGTATCTTTTGTCGCAAGGCTAGGTATGATAATGAAATATGTCCCTGTATGTCGGGACTTTACTAGTCCTGATGTCTGTAACCTAGAAAATGTCTCAATTTTCTTGCAGATTCTGAACTACTTTGGAAAAGTCAAAATAAGAACTACATTGGTAACGAAGAATGAACCCTACAAGCCACATCCTCATGACCTGGTTGGGAAAGATTGCAGAGATGGCTACTATGAAGCAGAGTTTGGACCAGAGCGGCGAGTCCTGTCGTGAGTAGTGATGTTACTTGGGAGTTTGATTACCTGTGCTAATCTTATGTTTTAAACCTCTGACTAGTGAGTAGAAGAGCTATTGGAATGCTGTTTCTGCTGAAGTTTATTACCCATCTTGGAGAGAGGGCAGCCCCTCTTTGAAGTATTTAATTCCTTTTCAGTTCTTCTCTCCTCTTTGGTCCTATTCTTTTCCTCTCACCCTTTCCTTTGTCCATTCTGCCAATGCCTGTCTCCTTTCCCTTTCTCCCACTTACTTGCTTTTGTATTCTTCTTCAGTAACACTTACTACTCTTGAGCCTGATTCTTTCCTACATGTGAAAATGATGAGTAATAGAGTAGGTAACGGCAGCATTAGAATTAGTACTTCACGGTGATTAGGGAAGTTCGCATCTTCCCTGGGAATTACACTTGGACTCTGGAAACTGATGGAGAAAGTTTGTGCTGGCTGATTATCATGTCATTTAGAAGATAATGGTTGTGACACATCTGGGAACGTGTTAGTGCTCTCACTGTTGTTGCTGGTTGGGTTTGGGGTTTTGTTGGAGTAAAAATACAGATTGTGCTCAGGCTGGGCTCTGGAGGGCAAGCAGGGAAGAGAAGGAAGTAAGCAGGATTCAGGCTGTGTCTGAGATGTGTTTCTCAGGGCTATTCAGAGGGGTATTAAGAACATCTAAAATCCAATTGTATTTGAATGGCATTTCCCATCAGTATTCCAAGTCTCTTGTAATATAGTGAAAGCAGAGGAAACTGCAACAAACACGGAGTGATTTTTGCCGGAGAGGGGAACTGAGACTTGACAACCTGTTTGTGGTTCCCAGTTTGTGATGCAGTAAACCTGGAAGTAGGCTATTGCTCTGGGGGAGAGGTAACTGAGCTGGAAAGAAAACGAGGTAAATATTTCAGTGTGTAAGTAGCTCTTACGCCCTGCTCTCAGGCTGATGTGATTCTGTTGATGTTAGTGAAATTACTCCGCATTTATGTGGGTTTAGTCAGTAGAACACTTATTAAAGGACTGAAGACACACTCTGTTTGAAGATGATGATTGCCTGATGGTGAAATAAATAGTTGTAGCAGTGGAGATGCTTCTTCAACGTACAGCCCAGGCTCAAGTGATCATGGATGTGCTGTCGTGTGTTCAGGTGACGTGTAGCACGTTGACTGTACTATCTCTTGCTGTTACAGATGCTAACAGTTTTATTACTTTATTATTTTTAGCTCGGTTCACACTGTTATCCTGCTTGGCAAATGGTAGAAAAGGATTAGTAAATCTAATTCCTGTCACTTTTCCCTTACTGTTACACCTCTCTAGAAAGGCAGGGCTGTCCCTTTAGGCACTTAAACCTTCCACCTTGATTGTTGCAACCTCATCCTCATTGGCTTCCCCGCAAATAGAGCTTTCCTTCACCTTGTCTAAAAGGCAGTTGTGAGTATCTCAAGCTGTTAATGGACCTTGTGCCTTCCTCTGACCGTCCATTCACCAGCTTCTCCTTTCTCTTCTCTCAAATCAAGCTTCCTCACTCAAGGTCAAAGGATGTCTGTGTCCTGGCCCATCCCATTTCCTGCTCTCAGCTCTGGGCCTTCTAATCTGAAGCAGAAAAGCCTGATTGCTCAACGCCTTTTCTGGTTACGTTACGTTCACCGGATACAGGAAGACACTGACTGTTTTTCCTCTTGACGTTCTGTTGCACAAGGCTGAATGTGGAAGGATGAGGCAAGCCTGTAGAGAGGCTGCAATGCCAAAAAGCGCAGGGATGCTCTGCAAAGACTTACCTGCAAATACTGATTTCATTTCGTGGTACATCAGATCATGTTCTTTGACATAATGCTGTGGCTCATCATTTAAGACCCTTGTGATTGTTTGCTGTATCCATGAATTCTTCTCAATACCCTTAGGTTATAAACCTCTTGGTTTCCTGCAAAACAGTAAGTGGTCTACATTCCCCTTATTGATAATGTGAAGCTGTAAGCTTCCATTGAGCTTGACATTGATGGGAGGAGGCTCGAAACATTCTCTTTGAAATGTTTCCAGCATCGGTACACTCATTTTTAACAAATCATTGGTTGCTTTGAGATGAAAGACCAGTGTGATCCGTAATTGGATCTGGATGTTTAAAGTCATTTTCCTTTTTGTGGCTGGTGACTCAGTCTTCACATTCTTCTCTTCGAGTCCACGTTGGAGAAAAGCCTCATACAATACTAGTGAGCAGGAGGTGTCGTCTCTTGGTAGTGATTCTGGCTGTTTACTCTTGCTGAGCATCCCAAATGGAGCAAAACTCCCATTTATTACTTGGTTTTTGGAGGTTTTTTTTTGTGCAGAAGAGGAATTATTAATCCCAGATTTGGGGCTGCTCTGAGTAAATGACTCTGCTTCCTGCTTGCTCAAAGTTCCCCTGTAGTTCTGGTTGAACAAAGTGTTTTGTTCTGCCTGTGGCGTGATGATCTTTGTACTGCTGCCCGAACTCGATCAGAGCCCTCCCTGGCCAAAACATCAAGCCAAAATCATGGCTGTTGGAGCATGTGTGACTGCCTGTATACTCACATTCTTACTTCCTAGGTTGCTGTCCCTCTGCATGGATGATATCATAGGTTTCTCTTAAGTGTTTGTCGTGTTTCTTCTCTCTTCCTACTTCTCCCTCTCTCTTCTCGTTATCTCGCTTGCTTCCTGTCAGCCAGGGCTATGTGAAACCCCGCAGCCGTGCTGAGCTTCTTGACAGCTCCTTCTCTGATCAAGCCCTCTGTACTGATGGCTCAATAGACACTTTCGCTGTGACAGCACGTGGTGGAGGAATCATTTATAACCTGAGAATGATGGGGTCCGGTTGCTGTTCAGGAGAGGCTTTGTTCAGTGGTTAAATGATGCAGGGTGATGGCTCTTAGGTCTGGTGTAGCTGGGTAGGGCTTTTGTTCAAGGTCAGTTCTGTGCATGTGCTTGCTTGGTATCTGTAATTTATGGTGGATGGCCAGGACTGGGGATGTGATATGGAACTAAGCCTGTTCATAGCCTTGATGTGTGCTTCAGACTGAATCTATGGAATACAATGGGTATTCTGGGGGAGAAAAAGTAATACGTGCTGTGACCAAGCATGAGAAAAAGTAATACATGCTGTGACCAAGCCCTAAAATACTACTGCCCACAAGAGGAGACAGAAATTGAATTGTTCCTCAAGGTACAGTACAGAACTTGCATGTCAGTAGCCACAATATAAAACCAAAGTGCTATAGTAAGGTGTGAGATGCTTCTGCTTTTTATTCTCCTCTGGGTTATCCTGTTGGGTTTCAAAGGGAAGCTTACACATTCCACTAGCAAATGAAGGTTCTGGAAGTGGAGCTTGAATGCAGAGGATTTGGGAGCCTCTGGACAGAGTGGACTTGGCACAGGGAAGGGAGTTTAAGGGAATTAAACTTAACATCATGCTAGGATAGTCTTGTTCAGAGCAGAGAAGTGTAAAACTATGCTTGAGAGTGTTGGCAGGGGCAAGCAGTATGTTTAGGTGCATAAAGAAGTATCTTTAGGTGCATTAAGGAGTGCCTTTAGGTGCATTAAAGTGGTTTTTTTAGGCATTTAGGCTTAGCAAAGAGCTCTTGTGGAGTTTCAAAGGAAGGGAAATAGCTGGTGCTTGGGTAAGGCTGCCTGCTGGCGCGACCCGTCCTCTGCACTCATTGTAACCCCATGCAACACAGAGCTTTCTTTTCATTTTTTCTTACTTCCTGCTTTACATCCACTCAGCTTTGATGATGTCATGGTTTTTCCATGTGGGAACAAGAGCTCGTCTGGGACTCCCCCCACCTCCTGCATCGGGGTGACCTGCGCTCATATGCAAATCAGGAAGAGCTGCAGCTCCTCAGAACTTTTCCATAACTATGCCAGGTTTAGAGACCTGTTTTGACTTGTTTTAAAAAAAACCCTTTAAAACAGCGTTTGAAATTTACATTCCCTGGTACAAAAGCAGGAGAGAGAAAATCCTGAACTAATGCAAATCAGTGCATTTATTGATAACAAAAGTAATTGCCGCTATAAATTACGTGAGATCCCGTATTTAACTGTGTAATCTCTGTAGGTTTACTGCAGGGTATCACTTTTGATACAGTAATATACAGTCTTAAGAATATATATTTAGGTATTTTTGTATAGATTTAATAAAGAATATATATTTAGAATTGTAATTAGTATTTTTCACTGCTATTCCTGCTCTTACTTTGGAAAAACCAGCATCCAGATCTTACACCCTTCTCACAATAAGCTTTTTTCCCCGCTTCTCACACTGTGAGACCGCACAGTGGTAATCTTCATTGTGGAATAGTTTGATGTTAGAAATAACTCTTGTATTAACTATCATTAACTCTGTGAAGGTTTCATTAGTTGCTGAAACGCTGCCGCATGTGCTTCAGTTTTCAGAATCTGGGCATTCAGTGTGTGAAGAAGAAAGACCTGAAGGAATCAATCTCTCTACGGATCTCCAAGAAGATCAACCCCTTCAATGGTGAGTGGAAATCAGCTGGGTCACTGTGAGGCTGGTGGGGTCCTGCTTGTCCTGCCTTTGCTTTTGTGGTGCAGCTTTATCTTTTCCAGAATGGGGAGAAAACAGTCTTCCCTTCCTGTGTCCCTCCCAGACTTCCCGCGTTGTCATAACATGGTGAATCTCTTTGGATGCTTGCTCTTCTCTTTATCCCCAGCAGCAATGGGATAGCAGCAGAAACCTTCCCTGGAAACTTCTATAAGTGTCTCAGGAATCAGATTTCCCCAGTTTAGGCAGCTGTGAGAATGAAAGACTGAATTAGCATCGCTTGTGCAGCAACTTAAACCAGTCTAAATCTAGCCTGCCACCATCCCATCTCTTCTGTTGTTTGAACACTGATGTTTGTGACCCCTCAGCCAGGCACTTCAGGAGCTCATAGACTCCTCAAAGCTGCTCCTCAGAGCAAGGAGCTGGTAGGAGCACTCAGGAGCTCCGTGGTAGTATTGGTCTTGAGCAAGTCTGAGGCAGATTGTGCTGCTACAGAGCCACACCGGTAAGGCTCTACCCACTGTAGCTGTACATGACGGCTGATCTGTGGGCTGCTCTCAACGAGTCACCCTGCTCTTCCCTCCATCCCTGCTCACACACTCCTACTACTTTCCTCACACCTTGCACAGAGCCTGTGAGGCTACACGGACTCAGCAACTTGCTCCAGTGGAAACCAGCTCGCAAAGAGTGGTTTCCCCTCAGATCAACTTGTTGAACCAATTCATCCCACAGCCTTAGAATTGCAAAGTTCAATGCAGAGGTGGGGTGGGGAGCACACAGGCACAACTGGGAGGAATTGGATGTAAAGCACAAATACCCCCAAACTATTAGCTAAGGCAGTCATGTATTTGTCTAAGTGTGCAGGAACTTGAAGATCTTCCAAATGCTTTTTAATACTCACAGATGTCTTGCTGAATCCAGGTAAAACCCTTCTTAGAGAGTTGGGAGCTGGATTTCTGGCTTGCTTCAAAACACGTCCCTGAATTGGGTTGAAAGGAAGCCTGGTGGAGTTATTACAGAGTGAGAAGTGTTATGGGTGTTTTCTTCATTGTAGAACAGCCTTTTGGAGTCAGGCTGATGGTACTGGTGGTTCGTCTAAACAATAATCCTTGTTTGGTATTGTATGCACAAAACAGCATCTGTAAAAACCCACTGTTACATGGGTTCAGTCATCGGCAGAACTAAAACAGTTGAAGTGTTTAAATCATGTTACCTTGACTCAGCTCTACCTTGATTTCAGACAGAAAAGGGGAATTCTTCTCTTCAGCCTTCCTGGTTTTCTTTTTCTCCATAAATAAAACATGCACTGACATTTTCTATTGATGTCGTGCAGTGAACGAACGTGGTAAAATCCTTTTGTGTACCTGTATTTCACCAAAGACACTTTAGCCACCACATAGCTCGCTCTGTTCCTAGCACTGCTGAGTGTAATAGTGAGGAAACACTTCACTACAGCCATCTGACAGGGGATTTTCACAGTGGTTGGCACATAGCTCCCAATGCACTCATCATTCTGGGGCTGTTACAGGCAGCAGGGCAGATCCAGGGCTGTTTCCCACCAGCAGTGGAGGAGACCACAGCCCTGCCCTGGCAGCAGGGAGAGCCTCTCATGGGTGACACACAGGGCAGCTCCCTGCTCTTGGCAGGGTTGTGCTGGGAAGGGGCCGCTGGCAATCCCCAGCCTATGGAATTGCCTTTCGGCACTGCTAACGTGTCAGCACAAAGCAGAGCTGCTTGGGAACAGCCTCCAGGGCAGTCCCACACAAAGCAGAGCCCAGAAAGGCCAAGGACCAAGGTCTAATAAAACAGGATTGGTGACAGGAACATAGGTGTACTTAATTGATCAGAGCAGGGTTTCATTAGCAGCAGTCACTGTAATGTTCACTGCTTGATAAGATTGAAAGCTTTACATACAGTTTCAGTTTGTTTTTTAAGGTCAGGAGAGTATCATTGCATTCTCCAGGCTGTGTTGTATCCATCCTGCATTGTGCTTTATTTGTGTGTCTTCAGAAAGGCATCTGGAGCCACATGTCAGAGTTAGGTGCATCCTCGAAGCAGTTCGCAAGTTGGTGTTACTCATTTCTTGTATAAGCATCATAAAAGGAATTTCATGGAGCTCAAAAGCAGCCTTCGGGGTGTTTTTGTGTTGCTTGTCTTTGCTTTTTCTTTCCCACCTTCTAGAGCAAACAGTCCCTGTCCTGAGCCTCCTTTCAGGGCAGAGGTTCAGTGTTGACCCTATTAACAGATGCAGAATGCCTCCAACCTGCCAGCATGGGTATTACTTGTCAGTGAGGGTTGAAGTAAGAGCAAGGTGTGGGTCCACAAAGTTGTGTTCCTTGTGAAAGGGGCTCTCATCTTCCAGGGAAGCCCAAGTGCCAAAGACAAGTGGGGTGCAAAGGGAGAGTGAGCCTTAACACAAATCTTCTGGTGGTGTCATCCCTTCCATCCTACCCTTCCAGTATACAGTATGGACATGTACTGAGTAAGGGTCGTCATCAGCAACAGTAGGAAGTTGCTTGGTCACGATGTGTGGCCTTTAAGATCATGTTCTCCAGCAGTCTTGCCTATGCTGTTGACACAACTGATGCCTACTTGTGAACCCCTGGGTGATCAGAAGTTGGTGTTTGCAAACCGTGCTGTGTCCCTTGCTGGAGCTGTCTGATCCAAGTCGTGCTGCAGCCGTACCTGTAAGGCTGTTCCACAGTGAATTCTCCATAAAAGCTGGTAGCTCTTGTCCCTTAAGTCCAGTGTAGGCTGTACAGAGTGTGTGCATTCAGTAGGATGCAAGTGGGATGACCTGGACTCAGGTTGACCCTCTGGGGTTAGCCTTGTTTGAGAAAGAGCTGCTGTTCCACACTATCACTGGGTGCGTTTGTGATCTGTTGTGTTCACAAAGGGTATCCATATGTATCCATACATCTACCATCCATATATACATCCCTATATTTTTGTCCTTTAATAAGCTAACCAGTTCTAGACCTCTTGCTTGCTTCTCATTCCTGAGCACGCCATGGAGATGGTGCACAGTAACTAGGACTCCTTGTCATGATGACGATGATATAAATAGCATCGAAGGAGCAGAGTTACTCCTCCAGTGGAGCTGGTCCACGTCTGCTTTCTATGGTGTTTGTTTTCTTTTTAGTAGCTGTTGAGTTGTGCCCTATCCCCGTCTCCCCGTGCACTGTCTGATGTACAGCCAACTCCAATTAGAAGAGCCAGTTTTCAGTTAAGAGCTTTTGTGGGTGGGTGTGACTTGACAGAGAGACAACAATTGTCTTAATAACAACCCGAGTTAATTATCAATGAGGAAAAGCCCTGAACCTGTCCTTTAAATTTCGGGGGCAAACTGTATTTAGCAGTGACAGAGGGCCAACCTTTTCCTAGGGAAACGGGTGGCTCCCAAGAGTTGGAGAAACTGCCAGATTTCAGGCATTGGATCAGGAGGGGGTAAATAACCCTGCCCATGGCAAGGGGTTGGAACTGGATGAGCTTTAAGGTCCCTTCCAACCCAACCCGTTGTAGGAGGTCAGCTTTCCCTGGAGCTCGGTGCCCGTTCCTGTGTCTGCGGCGCTGCTGACGAGCACCGCGCTCTGTTTCCAGCTGCCTCCGCAGCCCTTCCTTCGCCGCTTCCCCTTTCCGCCCGCCGGCGCCTGACCCACGGGGGCTTTGTGCTCGTCACCGTCTCCACAACACCCCCAGCACCGCCTCCGCCGCGCTCAGCCCCACGCGCGCTTCCTGCGCTCACCGCAGCAGCAGCTTCCCTTGCTCCTAAAGCACCCCCTGTGCTCTGACAGCAGTTGCCTGCATCAGGGACGTTCACTGGGGCCACTTGTTCTATAGGGAATGGCTCAGATCATGGAATCAGCTGGAATGGGAAAGACCTTCAAGCTCATCAAGTCCAACCTTTACCCTGCACTGCCAAGGCCACCACTAACCCATGGCACTGAGGGGCTCGTCTACACCAGGGGCGGTGACTGCAGCCCTGCCCTGGGCAGCCTGTTCCAATGCCTGAGCACCCTCTGGGGAAGGAATTGTTCCTCAGCTCCATCTAAACCTGCCCTGGTGCAGCTTGAGGCCGTTTCCTCTTGTCCCATCCCTTGTTCCTTGGGAGCAGAACCCAGCCCCTCCTGGCTCCATCCTCCTGTCAGGCAGGTGTTAGGGATGTTATGAGAAACCTTAAACTTCTGTCCTTAAATTAAACCAATTTGTAACCTCCCACCTAAATCCCCAAGCTGAAAATCTTGGGAAGAGTGAGTTGCTTTTGAAGAGGCATGGAACAAATCTGCTTGGAAAGCTGAATGTCCTGATCCTAACGTGACTCTACCTTTGGAAGAGCCCTTTGTCCTCTCGTTCCTCGTGCAAATGCTTCCTGCTGTTTGTGGTGAAAGGTGTGCATTAAGCTAAAGGACAGCCCCTTTTCAAATCGTTTAAGAATGAGAATTACCAAGTAGAGACACAAAAAACGCTGACTTGTGGTGTTCTTACTATGAACAGGATCTACTGAGCGATGTGGTACGAATCTCTGGAGGCTGATGTATATATCTGCTTAAATCTGTCCCAGTTTTACCTTTTTCAGGTTGAATCTCAAACAGGAAAAGAGCCCAGATTCACAAAAACATTGTCTAGACAGAGCAAGGACGGAGCTTTGCAAGTGTTCATTTGTATTCCCAGTTCTTGGCCTTTACGTGAGGCCGGGCCCTCCACTTTCCATGCGTTCCTTCCATAAAACAAGGGAATGTGTCCACAGCAGTTCAGGTATTTGTTGACTGCAGGTTAACATCTGGATTTCACTCATTTGCACCAATAACAAGGCTTTTGCTTTGTTTAAACCACTGAGCGCTGCTGACACATGTTGTGTTTATGGGTACGGGCAAAGGTTTCTCTTTCCTGCAGGATTAATTGCGACTTATCTCTTCATGGATCACAGAGGCATAAACCCGGCATGGGTGTATCAGGAGGAGGAACAGAGCCCTGCCATGGCCCTTCCCTCCCCTTGTTCCCAGCTTCTGCCTCTCAGCAAGTGCTGGTAGATGGTGTTTGTGCCTCTGTTTGTGTGGCTGAGCAGCTGGATGTGTCCGGTTGCTAAAGCCCAGGTTCGAAGAGGGCACCATATTCCACTTCTGATAGCGATGGACAAACAGCACACCAGGACATCTGCTCTTTCCTTTGTACTTTCATGATGGTAATTCACTTGGAAGCAGCACATGTAGCATTAAGCTGCCTGGTGAGGTCTTTTTCTGCTGTATAGAGTTCATCTGCAGGGGACACCAGTTGAATACTTGGGCTGCAGTGTGGATGGACGTAGGCTGGGGGGAGTAAACTGCACCCAAAATGTACCTCCCAAGCACCAAGAGGGACCGGACTGGTTGAACCTGGCACAGATCAGCACCACCAGTGCAAGAGGTTGTCAGTCCTTCCTTCCACTGCCTCTTGTCTGCTTCCACTGCTGTCTTTGGCCAAGACTGGCGATCATGGGAACCGACCAACCGAAAACACAAGGTTTTTGCTCTTTTCTGCTGGCAAGTTAGTTCAGAGCCAGGCCAGTTCCTTGGTCGGGTTCACCACATGAGAGCTGTGCCCAGCGTAAGAGTAGTGCTGGAAACGGAAGGCTGGGCAGAGCTGGTCTTTTATGCAAAACCACTGGTATAGATTGAGTTCAACTGAGCTAGAGCTGTTGGAGTGGGTCCATGGGAGACTGTGAGGATGCTGCGAGGGCTGGAGCAGCTCTGCTCTGGAGCCAGGCTGAGAGAACTGGGCTGGGTCAGCCTGGAGAAGAGAAGGCTCCTGAAGGGAAGACCTGAGAGCAGCTCCAGTGCCTGAAGGGGCTCCAGGAAACCTGGAGAGGGGCTTGGGACAAGGGCCTGTAGGGACAGGCCAAGGGGAATGGCTTGAACCTGCCAGAGGGGAGGCTGAGATTAGACATTAAGAAGTTCTTCACTATGAGAGTGGTGGGACAATGGCACAGGGTGCCCAGAGAAGCTGTGGCTGCCCCATCCCTGGCAGTGTTCAAGGCCAGGTTGGACACAGGGGCTTGGAGCAAGCTGCTCTAGTGGAAGGGGTCCCTGCCCGTGGCAGGGGGTTGGAGCTGGATGCGGTCCCTTCCACCCTAAACCATTCTGTGATCAGTTGGTATCAGGGCTGAGGGGGTATCTTTGTACTCCAGGAGCAAAACACTTGAGGCAAACCACATCTGTGTCATCACTCAGATGAAACCCAGCTCCCAGCGTACCCCTAAATTAAAAACCATCGTGTGCGTAAGAGCCAAGGCAGAGCACAGCTCACGGTGGTTATTAATGCTCTGTGCTCCTCAGAAATTTCCTTGGTGAAGCAGTGTTGTTGTCTGTGGGAGGGCATTCTCTTTGCTGGAGACGTGCCACGGCTCGTGTGTCCCCTCGCAGGTCACAAGATGTCCCTGTGCAGGGCAGATGGAGTTCACAGCCGAGCCCTCTGCGTGTGTGTGTGTGTCACAGCCCGTCGCTTGTGCTGGAAGTTTCCATGCAGGTTAAGTTTAGATGCTGCAGTGCCTCCAGCACCACCCACTGCAGAGGTCTCTGACCTCATTCTGCAGAAGCTGGGCGGAGGGTGAGGGATCTGCTGTTTAATCAGGTATGGTGTTATCAGTCAAAAAGCCCCAAAGGCTTCATCACCTCTTCTTGGTGGTCACCATAAACTTTCACTTTCCCTGTAGCACCACCTCATGAGGAAACACTTAATCCCCTGGTAGCATCACCAGATGAATGGTATCTCGTTGGCCTTTCTGGATGGGGAAGATCATCGTGGGGCATCTCTGGACCGTAGTGACTGAAATCTCTGCAATGGGGACAACCCGAAGCCGGTGTGAGCTGCTCACATTGGAAGCAGTTCAGGACTATACATGGTTGGGTGGTTTCTTTTCCTGCTCGCACAGGGACTGTGTCAGTCTCTTCCCATGTTAACAGATAATGGATTAGAGAATTATTCCTATGGATTAGGGAATAATTTCAAAGGCGATCATTTCTTTAAGGTGGGGAATCAGTGTTTCTTTCAGCAGTTGTACACAGATTGATAAAGACAGGATTCAGTAGCTGTTGTAGCCCCTTTGAGGTGCAGACCAGCTAATACTGCCCAAGTTTGACTGTAACTCCAGCTATTGCTTTTGAAATCCTATTCCCAGAATCTTGGTGAGCAGGGCTGGTTTTCTGTTCCCATTGTGTTGGTGGTATTTCTGTGGCTGTTCTTTGGCCTCATGCCCCATGTTTACATTAGAATTTAAATTCTTTGAAAATATCACTTTAATTTCTCTGTGTCTGAGTTGCTGGGTGTTACTTTTGAAAGCTCTCCATCCCCTTGTAAGAGGTGTGCTTGGAAACATCCCTTCATATCCTCCTGTTTGCATAGAGACCTCTGGAAAAGGCATTTCTGCCATGTTGAGGCTAGTTCTTTATTAGATGGGGCCATCCCAGGAGCAGACCCAGCTTGCTGGCTGGATTCCAGCTCTTTCGGTTGGATTCAGATGAAGCCAGTAAGGTGTGGTACCACACAGCGAGAAGCACTCAGAAGAGGAAGCTGAACCCTTGCCAAAGCCAGGGCACTTCTTCCTTTTATTCATGCGTTGTGTTTGAGCCCGTCTCTTACCATATCTGCTGCTCGCTTCACGTGTGGCACGTCACTGGTTTCAGTAGAGCTGGTTGAGTGGAGCTTGCACAGGGCGACGGAGCGGTGGTGACTCTTCTCCTCCTCCAGCAGTTACTGTTCCCAACCTCCTCGACAGGGTTTCTTCACTTTAATAAGTTCAGGTTAGTCAGGTTTAACCCTGTCTGCTGTGCTCCTGTGCAGAAGTTGGTGAAATCGCCACGAGCATCCTCCATCCGGCCATACTCCAGGCATTACTCAGTGTGTTTGTCTGCCCCGGGTTTGTTTGCTTTTAATAACCTGAAGGTGTAAGGCAGCAGCCGTTCAAGTGAGTGGCTGCTCTCAAACCGACTTCAGAGGGATCAGGATTAGATGTCTGTTAAAAATAACAACGGTGTGTTTTGCTTGGATGATTGTCCCATGTTTTGGAATTGATGAAAGCTTCGTGCGAACGCGGAATCCAGCCTGTTCTCTTCAGGCTGTCGTCACACGATGGGGTTGCAGCTGTCTTGTTCTCCTTTTCTGCCCTGTTGTGCTCTTCTCATCTGATTAAAAATAGCCCAAGAGGAATCACTCTTCACTGAACGCTTCCTCTTTCAAACTACTGGTTTTTATAGTTGAAGATCATGTGTAAGCATGCAAAGCAGGAGCAGTGGTTTTGCTGTAACACAGTGAGCTGTGGACAGTGATCCTGTGGATCACGGTGTCCTGCCAGGGTTCTGGCAATAGGATTTAAAAAGCAGTGGCTGTGGTTAACTATGGGGTTCCTTATGGGAACCCCACAACTCTTCTATATCAGATGGTTAAACAGATTGATTGGGAATGGCAATAGGATAGGAAAGTATAGGATGTGATGTGATTTGAACAGAAACATCACTGATTTTCTCCGTGTCTGGTGTATTTTTGCAGTTACAGAGTTCTCTTTAAGCTTTAGGTCTGCTGTTATTTGTGCTGCTTTAACACGAGAGACTTTGGTTGTGCAACCGCTTTCGATTCAGAATGCAAAGCCAGATGCAGATTTTGTGCTAGGCTTCTGTCCGCAGGGAGCTGACCTAGACAAAGGTATTGAATCTCTGTGCTCCGTTTCATTTTGAAGAGGTTTGATGTTTGACCACTGCTTGGGCATTCTGGCTGGGTCCGTGTGGTTGCCAGTGGCTAATACAACATGGGAACAGAAGCCAGTGTCCATGGGAACCAATTGCCTCCCATGATCATCATAGACTGGTTTGGGTTGGAAGGGACCTTAAGGCTCATCCAATTCCAATCCCTGCCACAGGCAGGGACACCTTCCATTAGGGCAGGTTGCTCCAAGCCCCATCCAACCTTGCCTTGAACACTGCCAGGGATGGGGCTCTGATATGGATTAGACCCAGCCGAGCTGATAGGAGCAAAGCAGTGTTTAGATCCTGACCAGCCCTTCCGCAAGGCATGGTCCAGGGAACACACTCATCTGTCTTTAATCTCTAAGTCGGGCTGGATCAGAGGTGGTTGTGCTGCTGAGGCTGCCAAATGTGTCTGTTCCAAACCTGTTTCCTGAGGATCCTCTTTTATTAAGCGAAAGGTGACTTGGTTTCTTTTTGCAGTAGAGACCAGGAGAACCTGAGCTATTCAGAGCTGAAAATGGCAGTGGAAAGTGTTCTGGGCTGAGTGCCCTTAACGTTTCAGACTTTCAAAAGGTAAAAGGAAGAAATCCTTCAAGTGGGCACTGTGGAATCCCACTCGTGGCAGGGGGGAGACCAAGCCTGTGATAAACTCTAAAGGTCAGAGCAGGGCAATGTAATCAGTACGGTGGGATCCCCGTGCTTCTTATCACAGGCACATTTAATCTCCTCTTCTTGTAAGAGGTCTCTGAAAGGGCAGGGGAGGAGCGAGCTCGAGCGGTTGTCATCTGATGACTTGGCACACGTTTGCTTTAGGTAACTGCAGGGAGCATCTTGCTGTGCTTGAACTGGGAGAGGCGCTTGAAATGATTTTAGTTATCAGTGCTTCCACTTAAACGAAATTAAATCAGTTTCTCATCTTGCCAGCACTGAATATCAACGTCATAGTTTAATGTCAGACCTTAAGGAAAGCATCGTGTTCCAAGAGGATGCTTTTCCCAGAACGGAGCCAGGGGTACATGAAATGCTCAATACAACACGCCAGGTCCAGTGTCTTGAGATTAAAATTAAGTGAAAGAGTGAACAAAATTGAAGTGCTGAGCTTGGGTTATGCATTACTGTGGTTTACACAGTATAGGTGAGGGAATGGATCCTTCCCAGCAAGGGTTTGCTTGTTGTATTAGCAAATTGCATCATAACGATGGCACTGATCACTCTTCTCAAAGGTACAGAAGGGACACAGATGTTGATGGTTCTGGGAGATGGTTTGTGTTGTTTCAGCTTCGTTCTTGCCCCAAGAACTGTCTTTCTGGTTATTTTTCCATCTCAATCTCTAAAGGAAAGCAATGATATTATTATTTGCTCTGCTGTGGTAAATTTTCACCTATGTCCTAGGGCTTCTTCATGGTGAAATATTTCTCTCTGGGAGCAGCATTCATTTGGTCAATTTTATCATGCACAAACAGGAGAGAAACATGTCCAGGGAATGCCTTTCAAACTATGGATACATGAAACTGGTCTGGCAGGCAAGGTGAGGAAGCCATAGGCAAGAAACAGCTGGAGAACTAGGACAGTTCAGCCTCGATTGATGAAGTGTTAAAGGCTTCTGGTTCTGTTCTATAGAAGGAGTTTCTTCCTGCAGCCCCTGTAGAGCTAGCAGGGACTATGGGCACCTTTTGCCTGCCTTGGCAATGCCATCTCTTTCACTGGGGGGTTGTTAATGAATCACTGCAGGGTTTGGTGTCTAATCCTCAGCCTTGTCTCTCCTCCTGCTGCTCAGTGCCTGAAGAACAGCTCCACAACATCGACGAGTACGACCTCAACGTGGTCCGCCTCTGCTTCCAGGCTTTCCTCCCCGACGAACACGGCAACTACACCTTAGCTCTTCCGCCTTTGATTTCCAACCCCATCTATGACAACAGTAAGTACCAACCCAGCCGTACCTGGGTTTATCTTCCCCTCCTTTTTGTTGTTCTCTTTCACTTGGGATGGAAAATGCCAGCCCAGTTTCTGAGGTCCGTGCCGGTCCTCCTGGTCACTTCTGTGATTTGGCACTGCTGGATGCATGGTTTCCAGCACGTGGCAGGTCAGTGAGGAGCATGTGCTCAAAAGATGATCCCAGTGTGAAGATGAAGAATTCTCTATTGAAAATAGGTGGTAGTGAGGTGATGGCTGCTGCAAGACTGATCTGCTGTCACAGGATGTCCTCTAAAGCCTGTTTGTACCCATGAGGAGTCTTGTCTTTGCCTTGTGAGGGCTCTGGAACAGGACTCGAGAGATTTATCCCAGTGGGAAACTGTCTTAAAGCTTTTATATATCCCTTTTGTTGCTATTTCAGTGTAGAGTAGGGAACAGGGGAGTGTTTGATCATGCCCTGGGAGGGTGCAGAACTATGTGAAACACCCTTCTTGGCACAGTTTTACATTCCACAAAACTGGACTTGCATATAGAACCATGGAATCAACAAGGCTGGAAAAGAGCCTTAAGATCATCAAGTCCAACCGTTACCCCAGGACTGCATTAGTCCAGATACTGCCTCAGAAGCAGCAGGTCACTGCAGTCAAAGATTTTAG
This sequence comes from Pezoporus occidentalis, assembly GCF_034315485.1. Lineage (NCBI taxonomy): Eukaryota > Metazoa > Chordata > Aves > Psittaciformes > Psittacidae > Pezoporus > Pezoporus occidentalis. Next base: position 4,164,594 of record NW_026912779.1, read on the forward strand.
CCCTCAGCATGTGCTGGACTTCTGTCCTGGAGCAGAACAGCAGAGGAACTTTTAATCCTCAAACTTCCTGGTGGTGGTTTCTGTTTCTGCAGCAGAAGTGTTTCCATTCTAAACACTTCAGGTCATTAATGCAGCAGAAGCTGCTGAATAAATGGATTTCTGCATTTCATAAGGTTACTGTTAGAATTGTGCTGATGTGGGCATGCATATTCACTATGATAATGTTAAATCCCAGAGTGGTTTGTGTTGGAAGGGACCTTAAAGCTCATCCAGTTCCAACCCCTGCCACATCCAGGGACACCTTCCACTAGAGCAAGTTGCTCCAAGCCCCTGTGTCCAACCTGGCCTTGAACACTGCCAGGGATGGGGCAGCCACAACTTCTCTGGGCACCCTGTGCCACAACTCTCATAGTGAAGAACTTCTTAGTGTCTAACCTCAGTCTCCCCTCTGTCAGGTTAAAGCCATTCCCCCTTGTCCTGTCCCTACAGGCCCTTGTGAAAACAGGAATAGGAACTCAGGTGGGTTTCAGAGTCTCTTCTGGAAGCTGGAGCCCTGTGCACTGTGTTAGTGAGAGCCTTTGTAGGACTGACAGGGGCTGAGATAAAACTGATGCACAAGGTTAGCAGCTCGGTCTCAGTTGCCATTTAGAAATGTGCCAGATCATGATTACTCACCAACATTGCTTGACGTCAGTGCTTGCTGAGCTGCTGCAGTGACGGGTAGCTGCGTGGTGGGGAAGCTTGGCTTTTCAGTGGGGGTGTGCGTGGGCAGCCTCTGTCACGCTCCATGTATGTAAAGCCCTCTGTGTAGCGTAGCAGTGGTGTACATAAAGCTGCATAACTGCAACCACAAGCCATACAAATCACACTGCTCGTGCCTGGAGCAGTTTCAGATCTGAGTTGCTTTTACAAATGCTCCCTTTTAAGCCTGCTCTGTTGTACGGAGCTGGGTACGGTCAGGTTATGGCTTTAGATAACAGGCACGACGACGGTACGAGGGGCTTGCAAGTCCGAGGTGGTTAAATCTTGAGCTTCTGCTGATGTGGTCACATTGGGAGCAAAAAGGTGTTCAGAGCTTGTCTGAAAATCAGCTCGCACACTTTAGTGTTCTCTTCACTTTCTAATGCTCTGGGGTCTCAACCTGCTTTGGATAGCAGAGATAGACAAGAATAATGCAAACAGAGAGGCAACCACGTTAGCAGAGGCAGCACGTGTATCATTCCAGGCAGCTTGGTTTCAGTTGCTGATGGTATTAACTGGCTTTGAACAGAAACTTGCCAAGTTGTGTCTTTTAGCACACTGAAATCTCTTGGGCGGTCAGATGAAGCAGTTGATTGTTTCTAAGGAATGGGTTATGGAGAACACGTTGCTGTGCCCGGGTCAAAGTGATGTGATTTTTGGTGAGAAGCTCATTTTATAGGGATTTGCTACCAGGGACTTGGTTTTGGGGAGCCAGGAGCAGGAATTGGGTGGGAGTTGATGTGATGGTGAGGTGAGGGTGTGCTCAGGGGATGGGAAGCAACAGAGCCCGTGGTGAACATCTCCCTTTGAGGCTGGTGCTGAACTCCCAGCACCAGGGCTAACAGCAGGGGATGTCACATCCACATCTACTGGCATTCGCATCTCTTTCCTTTATCTTCCCTTCTGAATTCTTTGTCTAAACACAAAACAACAACCTCCAGCCTAGGAAGGCTTCCCCAAAACCTGTCAAAAGGCCATCGAGTGCCATTCAAGCCTACGGAAGTGAAACAAAGGTAAAATTAGGCTTCTCCTTGTAAGTCTTAATTTACCCTTCCCGTGAAAATGCAGTGACGCTGTCACTCATATGACCCCGCGCTGTTTCTGGCCTTGTTTTGCTTCCTCTCCCTTCAGAGTTTCTGATTCATTCAGCAAATGGTGTGTGTCATGTAGTAAATGAGGCTGGAGCCCCCGCTTCTCCTAATGATAATATTAGTAATAGCTGCAGATAGCAACTGTGTAACTGGGGCCTGGCTGACGTTACCATGAAGCTCTGTTTTAAGTGTGTTCGGTGGTGTTCTACAGTGCCATGATAGATTGGGCAGGAATCGACTCAAACCAAGTGTCTAAAGGAAATGGTTTTGGGTTTTTTTTGGAGGGTGACACCGTGAGCTTTGGTTTCGTGTTTGATCTCTGTGCCTGGAACAGGGAGCTCATGGTTCCTGTAGCAGTAGAAGGATTGGTTGGGTGGCAAAGTGGCACCAGCCAGATCCTCACAGGCACTTTAAATACGTTTGGAGTTGATGTCTTGGATATAAGATGAGAGAACATCACAGCACACTGTAGTGTTGTTCTGTTGGGATCGGAGGTGGGAAGAGGGTGTAGGAAACTACCGATGTGGTCACATATCACTACTGATATAGAATCATAGAATCACAGACTGGTTTGGGTTGGAAAGGACCTTAAGATCATCCAGTTCCAACCCCCTGCCATGGGCAGGGATGACTCACACTAAACCGTGTCACCCAAGGCTCTGTCCAAGCTGGCCTTGAACACCGCCAGGGATGGAGCATTTACCTTTATCACATATCACGGCTAATATGATCATCAGTTACTTTGTATGTTAAATGAAAACAGGGTCTTAAGATTGGTGTGTGCTCATGTACTTCATAGTATCAACACAGCATATAGGCACAGGGGGTGAACTTGAGATCCTAGAGAGTTCTTCCATTCTGGCTTTTGTTCTTTGTTACTTCTGGATCTATGGTGACATTAGCGCCCTCGTAAATCAATTGTAACATAGCCCACAAAGCTCCTTGGGGCCCATGGAGCTCCAAGGGGACTGTTCTTTCTTGCAGTCATCTCCTGTCCATATTTACCCTGCAAGAAAGCTGCTGCTGAACAGGGCCAGATGCCATCAGGCAGTGCTCATCTCTGTCCCACATGGGTTGTCCATATCCGTTGGGTTGTTTGGTGCAAGTACGATGGTACCAGAGACTGTGCATGGGGCAGCTCTCCATCCTCTCCATCCTCAGCTATCAGGAGCCTGTCCATGTACAGCACAAGCTGGAGTGTTTTGGGGTAAAACCTTCTACCCTGAGTAAAGGCATGAAAATTGGGCTCATAGACCTGTTCTCAAACACCTTGAGAGAGTAGTGGCTTGATGGCCAAGTACATCTGTGAATAAAACTACAACCACATACACGGGGGGGGGGGTTCTTGACTTGGTAGCCCAGAGAAGTATGACTGTAACAAGTGATTGGTCACTCTAAGATCTGCTTTGAGTGCTCCAGCTTGAAGGGCAGCAGCACCAAGCACAACCACATCATTCAGGGAAGCATTCTGAGACTGCTGTAGAGTAGTTTAGGAGCCAGTGGCACAGAGCTGAGAGGCTGAGCACTGTAGGGTCACAGAACATGAAGCCCCGCTTCTGCATTCCCTGTATGGAGCACGTGTTCCCTGTGGGTTTCGGGGTGTCACACTCTCCAGTTCCTGCCTTCCCTTCTTACACCTGAACTCCCAGCACCTCATCTTCAACAGTGACCAAGTTACTGTAATTCTTCACCATCAAATTTGCCTGTTTGTTTCCAGGAGCTCCCAACACGGCAGAACTGAGGATTTGTCGGGTGAACAAGAACTGTGGAAGCGTAAAAGGAGGAGATGAGATATTTCTGCTGTGTGACAAAGTTCAGAAGGGTAATCCTGACGAGGTTCTTCCTTTCCCTTTGTCCCACATGGCTGGTTACCACTTTCTAGCTGGGGAACTGAAGCCCTTCAGCACACTCTCGGTTGGGTGGTTTGGTTTCATAACGTAGCTTTCACGTTCAAAGGCACCTCAGTGCCTTTAAAGTCATTTGCTTTGCATCTGAATTCAGAGTCAGACTCTGTTCTGTGTTCCCCTTCTCCCCTTTCTCCTGTGCAAGTTTTCAGTTCTTCACCTTATCAAGCATCTTCTGTTTCTAATGGACCAGATGATATCGAAGTCAGATTCGTCTTGGACAACTGGGAGGCCAAAGGTTCCTTCTCCCAAGCTGACGTTCACCGTCAGGTAGCGATCGTGTTCCGAACGCCGCCGTTCCTCAGGGACATCACTGAGCCCGTCACGGTGAAGATGCAGCTGAGGAGGCCATCAGACCAGGAAGTCAGTGAACCCATGGATTTCAGATACCTACCAGATGAGAAGGGTATGGCTCCGATTAGCTGACATTCTGAAAAGCCATTAGCAGTGCAGACCTTGTGTTGATTGTAAGCTTAATTAGTAAAGATACTACAATCCTACTTCTACAAAGCAGGTTTGGGGGTTTTAGAATTAAGAGTAGCCAGTTTGTTTCCTCTTTCAATGAAAGTATCAAGAATCATAGAATCATAAAATGGTTTGGGTTGGAAAGGACCTTAAGATCACCCAGTTCCACCCCCCTGCCGTGCGCAGGGACGTCTCACACTAAATCTTGTCACCCAGGACTCCATCCAGCCTGGCTTTGAACCCACAAGTATATCCAGGTCCCTGTGCAAAAGCAATCCCAAGAGTGGGTTTGCCTTTACCTGAAGCAGTTTCTTGGTTCATTAATGCTGTCATGTCTGAAATATATATCTTTAAATATCTTACTACAGTGAGGTGCCACTAATAGGTTATCAAAGAGAAATGTAACCCTTTTCCTTCCCTTTCTCTGTAGATCCGTATGGCAACAAAGCAAAGAGGCAGAGATCAACGCTGGCTTTGCAAAAGCTGATAAAGGACTGTGGTAAGGGAAATATTGGGGTTTACTTTGGTTGAGTGAACTGACATCGAGATGGAGTTACTTTATGTAAAAGCAAATGTCCAGTGTTGACTCAGCGCTTTCTTCCATCGCAGGATCAAGTGTGACAGAGAGGCCCAAAGTCGCTCCGTTCCCTGGTGTCCCTCCTGAAGGGAAGATGATTAAGAAAGGTAGGGTTTTGCTTTGGAATTGATCATGTCCAATGGTTGTGGGGAAGGGTTGGAGCATTTTTAGGGGGGCACTGAAGTTCCCTAGACAGTTCCTGTCTCTTACTCCCTTCTCCAGATGCTTCTCAAAGCCTCAGCCATGCTGCAGCTTCCCCTTTGCACAGGAGAGGGCTACACCACCTTCATCTTGAAGTTCAGCCTTAGTTTAGATAATGACCCATCCTCTATGTTCCACCTTTCAAACACTCAGTCATAGAATCACAGAATCAGCTGGGTTGGAAAAGACCTTTAAGCTCATCAAGTCCAGCCTTTAAGCTCATCCAGTCCAACCACTCCCCAGCACTGCCAAGGCCACCACTAACCCATGGCACTGAGGCCTCGTCTCCACAGTGTGTGAACACTTGCAGGGACGGTGACTGCAGCCCTGCCCTGGGCAGCCTGTTCCAATGCCTGAGCACCCTCTGGGGCAGGAATTGTTCCTCAGCTCCATCTAAACCTGCCCTGGTGCAGCTTGAGGCCGCTTCCTCTTGTCCCATCCCTTGTTCCTTGGGAGCAGAGCCCAGCCCCTCCTGGCTCCATCCTCCTCTCAGGCACTTGTAGGGAGCCATCAGGTCCCCCCTGAGCCTTCTCTTCTCCACACTGAACCCCCCAGGTCCCTCAGCCGTTCCCCATCACACTTGTGCTCCAGGCCCTGCACCAGCTCCATTGCCCTTTTCTGGCCCCCATCCAGTACCTCAGTGTCTCTCTTGCAATGAGGGGCGCAGAACAGTTGCTGGCCTTCCCTCCTCTATGTTTTAAATTCTGATATTCTCTTGAGGATTTCTTCCTTTGAGACACGGGTACTTTAGACTATGCAAAATAAACCCATCAGTTCCTAATTGTAGCTGTCACGTTCAGTGGTTGCAGTGGGGGGGGTGAGATGGGTTGCTGTTTTAGACCTCTTCTCTGCCTTCTCTTTCTCTCCAGAAGCCTGGGGTCCACCCTGTAGAGCAGTTAAGCTAGTATAGGCTGTATAGTCTTACTAAGACAGCACTGGTTTTGCTTTTTACCACTTGTAATTTAAAAACCCATAAAAAGTGGCATTAAAACTCAGTCACATCTTTCCTTTCCGTAGAACCAAACATGTTTTCCTCCTCACTGGTGATGCCAGGGTTGGGAGCCTTGGACAACTCCAGTCAGATCTACCCTGTGCGCAACCAGATGCCCCATGCACTGGCGCAGTTGGGGCCAGGGAAGCAGGACACGCTGTCCTCATGCTGGCCACTGTGCAGCACCCTGAATGCAGGCAGCAGCCTGCTCGGGGCACACACACAGAACAGCTTTGGGGCAGACATGTCCCAGCCTGGTGCTCAGGGCAGCAGCTCCCTCCCAGCTTTCCACAACGCTCTGACCTGGCCTGATGAGAAGGATTCGGGCTTCTACCGGAATATCAGCAGCACGAACGGGCTGGGAGCGGTGTCGGTGTCCGGGGCAGACATGCAGAGTGTGTCCAGTAACAGCGTCGCGCACGCAGCTCATCCCTCCAGCATCTCCACCGCCCCCATTGTCAGCATGGAGACCGACGACATGACCTGCACCAATATGAACTTTGATAAGTACAACCCCATGCTGAACACGAGCAGCCCCAGGCAGCAGCTGCACGCAGTGCCTCCAGCCTGCCCATCGGGAGCAGCCCCGGGCAGCATGCCCTTCAACCCGCAGCCTAACTTAGCTGACCCGGCGCTTTACAGCTTTATAGACCATGAAGTTTTGAGTGAATCAAGACTCTCCAGCAACCCCATCCCAAACCCGCAGAGCAGCACTGCAGATAACCAGTACTATGACACCGATGGTGTCCACGCTAACGAGTTCTATCCGTCTTTCCAATTTGATAGCATATTACAGAACTTTAACCATTGAACGGGTACATAGACGCCTAGCTGTGAGAAGAAGAGTAACTTACCCTTCTGGAGGCCCTGCTTTCTCTTTCAGAAGGTTGCTCTGCAAGTTTCATGATATATAAATCACAGCCCAAAGAGCAGTGCCCATAAAAGAAAGAGAGGTGGGGGGACAGTATGGGGTTCTGTACCTTAAAAATACCTTGTATACCTACTTTTACACTGTTGGAAAAGGAAACCGTTAACACTTAAATCTTCCTGACCTTTGGGAACTGCAAAAGCTGGTGTCTTCAGAAGGGTTTTCAAACGCTTCACAGGGTTCAAACTGGTTGAAAAAGAACAATTTTATTTTTGCTAGGAAAATTGGATTTAAGTTTTATTAGGACAGAAACTAAGGGAAGAAAAACCCTGCACATGGGCACTGCAGTTCAGACTCACCTAACCCTGTTCAGGTTGGACTCAACTTGAAAGGTTTAGGTTTCTTACCCTCGTCCGTGCAAAATAGTCTTCTAACCATCATCATGCATTCATATATATCTTCTTTTTTTACGGTCTCACCACAATCCATTTGCTTTGAAGGCAAATTTACTCTTAAAATCTTTTTAATGACTATGTCATTGTTAGATGTATTTTTAACAGACCGGAAGGTTTGAGTTTTTTAAAGAGTCCAGCTCTGTTGTAAATGAATCACTGCACAAAAGAACGAACAGCAAGTGAGGACTTCTCTGCACTTCTTCCCAAGTGCACTGTTTTAAACGACAAACCCCATTGCTTTAGGAATGGAGCACGCTGGTATTTCTCTGGAAGTTTTTTTGTGCACATTGTCATTTTGAACTGGGGAAATCTGTTGAGCTGAAGCATCTACCTGTTCTTTCCTCAGGCATCATGGCAGTTTCCTGCTATGCAAGTGACTGCCTAAAAAGAAGGCTCAGATCCTGCCTCCCCACCACAAGACAGCTTTTGGGGCAGAGCTGGAGGCAGTCCTAGGAACAACTCGCAGCCATTGCAGTCTGCGCTAAGTACAAACACTCCTCTATGCCGTACATCAGAAACCAGAACTTAACTGCCTTCCACATGATTCCCAGTCTTCCTTCTTAGCCTGAGTTGTGAGATGTTCAGTGGCAGCTCACATGGATGTAAATGGCTAGGTTAAGACACTCTGCATCATAGGGCTTTGCTGGTTTATTATTAATACTATTATTATTTTTTAAGCATCACTGCAGCAAGAAATACTTGAGTATTTCTTAATTTATACAGCTGTTTGGTATGGCAATTAAGGCTTAAGAATCTCACTGTTACTGTTTGGCAACGTAAAACCGCACCATGGGAAGAGGCAATAAAAAAAGCACACTGATATATAAAAAAAACCCCAAACCACAATCCCAAATCACACAACTATTGAGGTGAGTAGTTGTACACAAGGCAGAAAGAACACCAAAAAGTCCCCGTGGTTTATAGAAAAGCAGTGACTCCTTAACTGCAGGAATTCATTGCAGTCAAAGCAACAAGGTGCTGCCTCTGGAATGCATTACACCAATTCCATGGGTTTGATGGAATATGCTCCTTAGACAACATGTAGGATAGATGAAGTTTGGAAAACTGCTTCCCTTAACTCCAGGCACACGACACAAGGAATTCACTTTCTGTTTTAAAGCCATTTTTCCTCCCCTCTGCATAGCTCCTCTGCAGTCCTAAGTAATAGAAAGACCAAAGAAATACAAAGAAAGCTCAGAATGTGTTTATTCAGTTCTTTTTTATTGTTCTTTGAAGTTCTCAATTTGAAGTATATTAAATGTAAACATTTTCCTCACTTCATAGGAAGCTCTTCATGTTACAGTTTGGTTTTACTGTATCATCATTAAAGATTTTCAAAGTTCTGTTTTCCTTTGTAAACGGGTCAGTTTGGTAATTAAAAAACTGGTTGTACCAAGCGCTCTGCTTCTGCAACCTCAGATGTGTGGCATCCCTCCCCACAGGAGAAATGGGAGAAGGTAGGTTATCAGTTGCCTTCTAGAGGATTTTCTGCTCATGGGTACTACTGGCCACAACAAAACCTTAAGCAGTGTGTGCAGGAAGGGGTCATCTCGCATTTCCTGTGGCACAGCCATTGACTTCTTAGTCAAAGAAGAGAGGACAAATGCTTCCATGCTCAGCTAGAGCTGGTACAACATACAACAGCTTTATTCCGAGTCCTTCCAGTGTGAAGAAGGATGGTGCTAAATGAAAAAGGACCTAAAATTTTCCACTATTTTTCATGTAACACTTTTTCATCTCACACACACGTAATGAACAGGTTTTCCTTCTCACAAAACATCCTATTTGAGTACTTGCAAGTAGGTATTTTACACTGAAGTTGTACAAAGTACAACATTTGGCTTTAAACTCAAAGAGGCGAGACTGAGATGAGACATTAGGCTGAAGTTCTTCCCTGTGAGGGTGCTGAGGCACTGGCACAGGGTGCCCCGAGGAGCTGCCCCATCCCTGGCAGTGTTCAAGGGCTGGAGCAACCTGGCCTAGTGGAAGGTGTCCCTGTCCGTGGCAGGGGCTTGGAACTGGATGAGCTTTAAAGTCCTTTCCAACCCAAAGCGTTCTATGATTCTATAATTAATATTACTGCTGCAATATTCATTAGAGCTTCTGATAGTTCAAAGTGTTTACCTTGTATTAGAAACATCGGGATTTAAACAGAAGTTCAGACCCCCAGATCACAGCTCTCATGTTTATGTTTTCACATGGTCACTGAACAATAACTACTTAAAGGGCTGTAGAGATTTCTGCCTTGTCAGCTGACTTCTCCCTCTCATTTGGATGCTTCGCATTTATCATAAAAATAAACAATTTGGGGATTTTCAGTGTATCTATCTCTCCACATTGTATGGAGAAGAAGTTAGACCCAGCACATTTAGTTTAACCTTTATGGCTTTGTTTATCCACACTTGAATTGTTACCATGATCTCCACTGTCACCAGGAAAACGTACAGCATGGTGCAGAAAGCTGCAGCTGCAGTAGGGCAGGAGCCCTGTCTGCCTCAGCCTGGTTAGCTCCATTTCCCCTTGGAACAGCACTTTTCATGCCTGTTGTGTCCACAGTGCAGTCCTGTTTACATTTTTTCCCCTTCAGTTTATGGAATTTTTAAATCATATCTTGGCTCACTTTGAGTTTCAAGAAATCCCATTGATAGGAGACTGAAATTCTCTTTTGTCTGTCTTCTAAATTCAGTGTAAGTTTTCCATCATTCATGACACTTCCTTTCTGGGTACAGATCATTGCCTGAGACAACCATGCCTGGAATCTGTTGCTCATAACAGCTTTAAGACTGAAAACAAAACCATACTGCTCTCTGAATCATGTTCCTATTATTTTTGTGTTAGCTTTTAGGAGCTCCTTGAAGGTGTATTTATTAATACCTTTTTGAGCCTTCAGCTGAAGTTATCCTGCAGTTGTTCTATCATGAGGTCCTGGCAACCACTGAATTGAAGGTAAAACATCTCAGTAATCCCAAATAGTGGTTTGTCTTGGCAAATATCACCTTTATTTATGAAATGTGAATTAACGGAGAGCCCTTATATTCCAAACCTTAATTTCTAGTTGAGAGTTTAACTCTCTTCTGTACTTAAGTAAGCAGAAGCATCTTCCTAGTGAATTAACATGATACAGGCATAAAAGTGGCTTTTCCTAAAGATGTAGGTGGTGCTTTGCATGAAACATAAAATAAGCAAATTAAAAACCCTCAGATCTTCCTTATTCCAGGAAGTTCCTAGGCAGTGTTCAACTCTTATAGGCACCCATCCAAGGTTAGATACTAGAAGAAATGTATTATGCTACTAAACCAAAGCTTTTTCTCTCTGTCTTGGTCTCTCAATACCACCATTCTTTGCTATGTTTTATATTTGCCTGCACTTTGAGGTTCCTGGTATTCCTGTTTTTCTTTACATTTCCATTATGCACCTCTGCCAGGAGTTCCCAATCTTTTTATACATGGTGACTCAACTGGGGAAATCCTATGCCTGAAGAGAACTGTAACCAGGCCAGAGAGCTGCTGAGGCCTCAAGTACCTCATCTGTTCTTTTTCTAGGAAGCCTTGCTGATGTTTTTAAGTGAGAAGAACTTGGGTGTAAGTGAAGTTTTCCTCTGAAAACTGGTTTTCCCTTTGAAAAGTACTTTGTCTAGGAGACAGATTGCCCTTCTCCAATAGTGACGGCCACTGCCCAAAAACCAGTTAGCAGAGAGTGAGGCACCACCTCCCTCCCAGGCACTGTTGGTTTCAGTCTCCCTCATCTGGGGGATTTCCTGCATAAACAGTACTTGGGAAAAGTTAGGACTGGGTTTCAGGTAACCCTGTGCTACCTGCATCCAGATGACAAAAGCTGTAGCACCCAATATACAAACAGTTTAAAATAAATAAATACATCTGGCTTGAGGGAGGGTTGTTTTTAATGAAAACATTTTAATCTATTGCAGAATGGCTATTTGATGTACTCGCTGAGTACCCCCTTTGCACATGTTACACTGTGTTCCTTTAAAAAGACATAGTATCAATACAGTAACTTACCAAAATCCTTTTATCCACTGAGGCGATTAAAGTAAGGCTAGAGACTGAACCAACACTACCTGTCCAGAGTGTTTAAAGTTGATTCAAAGTAACAGTATCCTTTGGCAGATCAACATGATCCAAATGTGCAACAGAAATCAGTTTGCAACCAGGCTCTAATACTGTACAGTGCTCAGTAACCAGCTGCTGACAGCAGAGCTGCTTCTTCCTCATCCCAGCTTGAGAAGTTAATTATCCAAGGTTGGAGGCCAGTCAACATCAACAGACTGAAATGCAGGGGAAAAAAACAAAGGCAAAATCAACAGACTTGATATTTTACATATATAAAGAGATTTAGTAGCACGCTCTATGCTTGTCAGCACTAGGTTTATAGTGGAAAGAAACAGTAAATAAATGACACTGAGGAATGAGACGTGGGACATGACTAGCAAGAACCAGTGGCATGAAACAGCCACTTCTTTCTGGTTGCTCTGTATGTGTCTGGAGAGAGCTTTAAGAGCCGGGCTTTCTTCATAAGGCAGAATCACAACTCTTTATACTACTACTGGCCAGCATCGCTTCATGGAGGGCTGCGTTTACAACATGTCCAGATCTGTTAATGAGAAACATGGACCATCTCCACCTTCTACACATCCTGCATATGGGTCATGACGCTGTGAAAACAAACAACTTGTGGATTGATGCCACAGAAATATTCAGGTATTGGGCAGTGCAGGCAAGGCTCGAGTAGAAAACCATCGCCTGCCCCCAAATCTGCCTTCTGAGTAAGGAAAACTAGACTAAAAGAATAAGTTGTCATGCATTATGTGCAAGAGTCATCTAGGCAAGATCGTGAACAGTTACCCTGACTGTTAGTTAAAATGGACAACACACGCCTGACACTCTATTAGAAGCAAATGTCGTAATTACTACAGCTTGGATCATGTCTTGCTTCCCTGAGGCTACATCTCCACTTCCCTTTGGGCATCAACTTGTTGCTCCCCTTCTTCCAAAAGCAACACACCCAATGCTTCCACGGTATCACCATTTGCAATCTCACAAAGCGGGGATCGCCCCACAGCACATTAAACATCTTGGCTCCAAGACTGCCTACATTAATCATACCTACTCCTCAGCTAATCTACAACTGCATCAAAGGAGTAGGCTCTTAGGCTGAGCTAAAATGCATTACTAGCAAGATGACTAATTATTTTCAGGTCCCTAAACATCTTTCATAGTTATGTCCAATAGCTGCAGTGACACCTATCCGTATGAAAGTGATACTTATCAGCCTGAGCCCCATCAGGTGTTCCTGCTTTCCAAACTAACTCAAGTGCCCTCTGCAAGCTCTCCTTCTGTATTATCCTACAAAAGATATGCAGAAAACTACAAGGCTGTTATGCAAAATGTAACAGGTGGGCAGCTCTCCTGAAGTACATGAGAACAAGCATGTTGATCAATGGCTATCTGAAATGAAAGCACGTGTTTTAAATGAACCTTGCCAAACCATGACGTTAAGTGTTAAATCCATATCTCTACATACATTCTTTTAACCAAAACAAATTCTGGCTTTTCATTTGATGCCAGCAAGTGAGCAGATATAATTTCTTGCTGTGTTTGAACCAGCACTGAAAAAGGAACTCAGATCTCTCCTATTTTTCAATTTGAAAAGAAGTGATGTGCTACATGTAACATGGCTAAGCTGTGTTCCAGTGGTTGCTAATCACAAGTGTCATCAATTCATAGTATGTCTTCCCATCCCTCCCTGCATGACTTAAGCCAAGGAAGCCTGTCCTGTGTGTCAGCAGGATGCAAACCACTATTTTTGCGTTAACAGCAATTTTTCTATTAGCTGTGGTAGATTTGGTTAGAATAATTCCACTGAAAGCACCTCACAAATGCAACTACCTGACTAATTTCCAGGAAAGATAAAGAACAGACAACTTACTTCTACATCCAGCTCCAGAATGTCAGCAGTTCGGTTCAGCAGGGAGCCAATATTGGGCTTTGTTCTTCCAAAGTCTCCGTGCACAAATTCTTTAATGTAGCTAGAAATACTGGCTAAGGAAAGGTGTGTTTGCCACAAAGAAATCAAAATAGTGCCTTTTTCTACTCCTAAATCCATTTGCAGTGAATAAACATCCTGTTAATGCCATATCCATCTTTAAAAGACTTCCTCATTCTTGGCTTTTGACTCGGATGCCAAAACCTGCACTATGGACCTGCATTTTCTATTTCATTCCAAAGCGAGTGGTGACAAAAACTCATTTATGACAAAAGTTGCTAATTTGTAAGTAGCAGGAATCTGCAGTGCATTAAATATTGTGGAAAAGCTTATTTTCTAAGGTGAAAAGTTTTCAGTTAAATTAGAAAAAGCTTAAGAGTATCTATCTTTAACCAGTATATTTTTATAGTTATCACATACTTTAACAAAGTGGTCATCACAAAAACACATGCACATGGAGATAGTATTGCTGAATGAAAGCCTGAATGTGAAATTAAGCAAAGATTAAGCAGCAACATATGAGTGTTGAAGAACAGAGACTTAGAAACACCACAGTGATAAAAGCAGGAAACTTCCCATTACCGAAATGACTCTCATCAGCAAGCTGTAAGCATTGTGTAACAGCTTCTAAGGATACGTTCCTGCCTGAGTCTTCAGGTGCAGGCGAAAATGATGCTCGTCTATGTACTCAGACCTCATGGTGTGAATGATCCTACATCTTACAGCAAGAGGCCTCCTGTGAAGCACTCGCAGAGGGGTCTTCTGGTCGAGTTTTAACTCCTGTTACAGGTGGTAACAAAATAAATGAGGAAGGAAATGTGCAACATACAACACATATTGTAACAGTCGTGTATTGTTAAGCAACCACATCTCTTTTGTATTATGGTAGCTGAGTAATCCTGAGGCAAAGCTAAGTTTTGTTGTGTTTATCAAAGGAGCTAAGGACAGCCATCTCAAAGGCTAAATGAGAAGGCCTCATATGAACACAAACTAATGGAATCACAAATACAGAGGAATAACCTTGAAATCTCCATAGTCCTTTGCTGGAATGACTCCAGGATTTAGAAGCTCACTGAGAGCCTCAAGGCAATCAAAAACCTAAAAAAATCCCACCCACAAAATGCTTTGTCTAAACTACAGCCAAGACCCTAGAAATAAAAGTGAGGGAAAAAAGCCTAAATGAGATTAGATCTCAGAGCACTCTTTTCATTCCCTACCCCCTTTCCCAAATGAGATGCAGCAGTCTGAAAGGCAACTTCTCAGGGAGTGGGCATGCTAAGAAAAGAGCATCACAACAGTTGTCTCCCTGAACTGTAATGGCTCAAACCCTTACTTTGAGAATGATTTAATGGCCAAGACCCATAGGGAATGGTGCAAGACAACAGAAACTGAACAGCCTTCTCATCAGCAGCATCTCCCTAACCAACACTCAGAGCAAGCCCTCATTGACCCAGTGTGCTGCTTCCACTGAACACTTTATAAGGCTTCTTTGCATTATTTACCACAGACATTGCAAACTCCTTATTGCTGCAGCTGTGGAAGAATGACTTTAGAGCCTGCAGAACTAAAGATCTCCTCTGCTCCTTGCACTGCTGCAAAACACTATCCAAGGTAAAGAAAGGGGTGCAGGTGCCAGATTTCCCCCTCTCCCATTTGCTAATTTTCATATTTGGTTTACAGGTAGGTCAACATTATACAGTAATGTGTTGGTCTGGCTAACAGCCAGCCAGCTGTATTGCTAAGATGACAATGGAGAAGTAAGGAAGACTGAGAAGGGAGGTATGAGAGTCCCTATAGCAAGAGAAACCCTAATGATAAAAACACCAAACCCAGAGAAAGAGATATGCTCATGGGTGCACATAAACTCTCCCCTAAGGCACCAGGACAGGTACTATATAAATTAGCAAAACCAGCTACCTTGATATCATCTAGAAATGCAATATCTTCTTTCTGTATTGCTTTGTCTGTCCATATTAAGGCACTGTAGGTCTTTGTCTTCTCCTCTTCACCTTCCTTCATACGACCAATTGCCTCTCTAAACAAAAGAAATTAATTACTCCCATAATATAAGCATAACTGTATAATGCTGTGAGCAAGAATGCTTGCAAAACTCCCACAGCATCACTTTGAAATCCCTTGCCAGCGATAATAAATACTGACCTGGTGACAAGCTGTAAATCTCGAACCTGTATTTTGTCTGAAGAGGTATTAATTGTCTGTGATATTTAAAAAAGAATCAGTTAGAAAACCTGCTCAGTTAGAGCAGAAACACATGTTTTATGAGTTCCAGGAGGTGCAAATGATTTACCTGCTGAAGCCTCTTCATTTCCTCAGCAGTAAAATGTATTCTATGAGGATTCACAAGCTCAATTGCAAAGGGCCTTCCTGGCAACATGCAGAGTCATAAAACATAAAAACATGTTGTTCTAAATTAACGTCTGGATTTATGCAGGAAGGTTGGAAGGTGTGAAGATTGTCTGCTGTTATGCAAACAGGGACAGGACTTGCGGGTTTAGGGACGTAGCATCAGATGGAAGGAAAGAAACAAGGGACATTTTTTTGGCTACTAAACCCCAGTATCAGCAATAAGTGCAAATTAAAACTTCCCAGAAGACATCTTGTACAAGTCTGTGCTAATTAAAAAATAAAATAAGAAAAAAAGTTAATTAGCTTATTTTCTGTCACCTACAGCAATGCCCAGGTGCAAGATGATGTTAAATCCCGCTCCCTCCGCTAAACATCTGTTGCAATAGCTGCACTTTCTGTGCTCAGGGCCAGGGATGATCCCTAGTATAAGCAATGCCAAGAACTACATTACAGATCAGACAGCAACTGGAACACATCATTGTTAATTTTGACTTTTTCTTTCCCCTCGTCCTTTGGCTGTAGCAGCTTCAGCATATTGGAAAGCAACTGACCTTCCTAAAGGACCCAAGTTCAGAAAGGAAATAAGGCCTTCTCCTCCCCAGTGACAGTGAGGCAAAGTAGGACCCAACAGAAAACAAGACAGGAATCAGTCTGATACAAATGGTTTAAGAATAGGAATAAAATTCTTCCAACAAGCTATGCATTTCCATACACTTGTGCAGCCAAGGACACTGAAAAAGGCTTTCTCTTTCAGCTGGATTTATGAAATGGTTCAGTCTTGGGGAATATATACATAGATACCACTAAAATGTTTCTGAGATTGAATTTTAGAGCATGCCTAGTCACACACTTATGCACTTAGCATTAGAGCTATTAGGGTATCTTCAGCTGACCATTTTGTGTGTTTCTGTGCTTCACAAGGGATGTTTCAAACCTTACCATTGCCTAGTGTTCTTACATCCACATCTTCTCTTCCAGAGGAAGAAAAATTAAAGCCTACAACAGATTATAACAAGGCAGGTGAGATCTGATTTTGCATTTTTAACACTCTACAGCTTTTAAAAGGTGAAATATTTTCTTCCTGAACTTGTTTGCAGATCTGCTTTGAAGAGCTATCTTTATAAAATGAAGCCTGCACCTCAGGAACAAATCTGAGACAGTTACTGCTTACTGATGCACAACTGTCTTGAAGAACATTCCTAGTTCCTTGGCCTGAATGAGACTGTGCCAACCTTGAAACTGTCCTAAAGTAAAGCAGTACAATCCTATAGGAATTCCACTTATTAATTGCGTTAATTTCTTATCCAGATAATTTAAGTTTATGAATAAAATCAAACTGAGCTGTCTTGCTCCAAAACACAACCTTTTATCCTAAAAACACCCGATAGTTTCTAAAGATATCAGAGAAATTTCTGCTGGTCACATATCTGGAGAAAAGAGAAAGAAAACTCAAGTCCAAACTGAAAAGTGACCTCTGCGTATTTGGGGTTTTTTCATCTTTCAAGCTTCAAAAATGCATTGTTGGGTATGTAATTTCCTTCACCATATCCCCTCCACCTTCAAGCTTTGCCTGAAGGAGGGACTCACTTAGGTATGTCCACATCTTTCCTGTACTGGGAAGCCAAGAACTGGATCCAATACTCCAGATACGTCTCTCCAGTGCTGAGTAAAAGGCAAGTAAAAGGCACCTCCCTTGAGCTACTGACAGTCGTCTTTCTACTTGTTTATATCTCTTCTCAACATTACTGCCCATGCACTACCACTGTGATAAATCTGCAAGCTGGAATCAGGTGTCACATAGTACTGTAACCATAACATTCACATCATCAGATCAACTGAGGAGCTATTTTAGTAGGATAAAAGACTGCATCTAGTCTCTCACAGATCATAGATAAAAAACGTTTCCAATTTTTGACTTGGAAGGATAAAAGTTGCATAAGGAAACTTTTTTTTTTTCCATTACACTTTTGTATTAAGTGAGTAGCTACTAAGAAAAAATATTTATGATGAGAAAACATGTCGAAGATACTTACTATCTGCTTTGAATTCTGCCATTAGGTGCTCTGAAATCAGCTCTTCCACTGAGGATTCCAGCTTCCGC
The DNA here is from genome assembly GCF_034315485.1 of Pezoporus occidentalis. Classification (NCBI taxonomy): domain Eukaryota; kingdom Metazoa; phylum Chordata; class Aves; order Psittaciformes; family Psittacidae; genus Pezoporus; species Pezoporus occidentalis. The sequence continues at coordinate 4,182,358 of NW_026912779.1, forward strand.
TCCCCATCAATAATCCACGGAGTCTGAGGTAAATTCCTTGAGTATTTGTTGTATCTTCCTGTAAAAACCAACTATGTCACCTGCGATCATTCTAAACCAATGGACCAAAGCTCCAGTATTTCACATTTCATTTTCACTGGAGCCTTGTGAACACAGATTTAGAGGCTTCAACCTTCTGTGCCTACAAGAGTTTCAGACCCCAAGATGGCCAGCTTAAAGGTAGACTTGGAGCACCTACTTTTGCAGTCATACCTTCAGGCATAACCACAGAAACAAACTGTACAGAGCCTGACACAAAAGGGAATGAACCCCAGAGGCTCAATGCCTAGTCTGAGTCAATTCTGAATGGAAAAAAATGGGGTTTTAATCAGAGCATGGTCTTGAACCAGCCTCCCGTGTGCCACACTAGTGCTATACATATGCCCATCCACCAATGCATACATGCCCCAGCAAGTCCCCTCACTCTCGTATTGAGTTTCAACCCAAGTTCTGCCATTGAATGCTTAACAAAAGAAACCCAAACTGAAGTGCTTTGGCTAATTACAAGGAAAGCCATGTGAGCCAAATATCTTAATAATAAACCAGCATGAATTTCAAGAACCTTGCAAAGTTGCCATGCAAAGCAGTTGCCATCCTCTGACTAATTCTGGTCATGGTCTCATCTTATGTCCCGCTAGCATGCTGTCTCCTGTGACATAAAGACTGTTATAACTAAAGACCCAGTCTGACATGGATGACCAAGATGAGCTTTCTTATTGACAAGTTTTGTAAGAAGTGAAAATATGCACAAAACAAGGAACTCAATCACAAAGAACAATGAGTAAACCCCTGCACAACAAGTTTCAATCTGAGATCTTGCATATACAAAATGAAGTTCAAAGCAGCTGTGCATATTATATTGTCCCTCTGTCATCTCAGTTCTTTTGGTTTTCAGTATCATATTTTCCCATTTCTAACAAGGTTTCCTTCTTGCATTTTGATCTGCAGAAAAACCCACACAAACAAATTGGGGAATCTGACTAATATTGTTTCACTGGGGCATATAATGAAAGCACTATGACTAATCACTCAGCTTCACACTGCTAAATTCTCTTTCCATAAAACGGAAAAAGGAAAATATTATTTTTTTATCTCTCAACTCCCCATTCTAATGATTTTAGGTTTTGAGCTGAAGAAGAGTGAGTTAAAAAAACAATAGGTGTTTCTCACTTTGACAGCTTTTTCTGAACCCTTAAAATAAAACTTGGGGGGTGAAATCATCACTAAACACCACAGATAAGGTCAAGAGGGCAATACCAACCGTGAAACTGTGCTTGCAAATTAAGATTACATCTCTTTTAATAATAGAAAAATAACTGCACTGTACTCAATAAATTCTATTCTGGATTTAATTCTTCAAAAATTAGAGAGAACATCCTGTCTGGGGTTTCGTTGTTTGAGCGAGCTATAAACTATACATCTCAAAACCAGTATTAAACCACATGTGGAAATCTAAGTCTCTGTCTCCCTCTCCACACAGATGAATGCTGACCAAACCATCCAATGAAGCAGCCTAAACCAGTGTGTTCGGAAAAGGCTAAGAGACACTGGATATCTTGGATTCATGAAGATGTACATCTAACTGTTCCCTCAGTGATTAAAAATAAGAAACAGGTAGGTACAGAACATCAGCTAGCCTGCCATTAGAATATTCACTTTTGCATTTTTTGTTTTCATTTTGTGCTTTTTCCTTTATTCAGGATTTGTACCATCCTTTTAAATAATATGCTGAATTTAAACTGCAGGGTTTCAAGAAAAAAAGAAGCTGTTTGCTTATATTTAAACCAGTGGCTGTTTGTCCAGAGGAGTAGGGGAAGGGTAGATTCTCTTGCAAGCAGGTAATAGAACAGTTGAATCATCTCAACTCAGGACAGCAAGTGTTGTGGCAGTACCTGCCTCACCCAATTATTTCAGATGTTATCTTGGTTTCGAGTGGGGGAATCTAGAAAGAGCTAAGCTTTCCAAAATTTAATCTTCATTAATCCCATTAAGATTGGCAGGTTTGGATGGAATAACATGCAGATAAATCCAAATCAAACCTGCTTCTGGATAAACCCACTCAATGAGCAGAGAAAGTTGTTTTAAGAATTCACATCACCCTGTGGTGTCTCTAGAAGAGAGACCTCTTCCATCTCTCAAAGCAAATCAATGGCAAGGAAAAGCAGGCTATTGCTAAAATATCCAGAAGGAAGGTGTGTGCACACTGGGAGCAGCCCAAGTGATATGCTCCCCTCCTGCAGCTCCTACCATGGGAACCCTACCTTGTCTCAGCTGCCTGCAGTTCCTACCCCTCTTCAACCACATTCCACCACAGACTATCTCTAAGTTTAAATTCACAGTGTAAGAGCAGAAAAACAGCTTTGATTTGAGCCTGTTATCTGTGATTTCTAACTTCTGACAAAACCATGTCTTCAGCAAAGGCAAGTTTAATTTCTTCCCCTTTCAAATAAGCCCACTCTTGGACAGAGCACGATTTGTTTCTGTGCTCCTTATACTTCAATAAAGGAATCAAGAAATAGCAAGAACCTTCTGGGTCTCATTGCAGTATTACGAAGTTATGTTTAAGATAATACAGCAGCAAATAAAATGGATCACTTTACCAGCCACAAAAACTGCACCATTATTGCACTGAATTTCCAGAGCAACACAGACGTTCTTTGGTGAATTTGGGGGACATGGAAAATGCCTGTATAGAAAAAGATTAAAGATAGAGTTATACTAGAACATGGTGGAGCATCATCATAGCAATAATGGCATGCAAGATGATGACTTCAGTTAGACAAAACACAGCTATTGGTGTAAACTCAGTATTCACATTAAAAGGTAGAAAAAGAAATGGATAAACATTAAACAAATCAAAACCACTAAATCTTGGTTGGGAATCAAAGAAAAGATTTGATTTTCGTGCAATTAAGCACAGTGAACTACAGAGTAAATGTCTGTTGATGTCTTTCCACTGCTTGTGATTTTTACCATACTACAGCACTTGGTGTTTCCTTAAAACTCAACTCCTAACATTTTGGAAATATGGGAAAAAGTCTTTCTTGTAAAGAGAAGCTTGCCTTGTAAACTCTAATGTTCAAAATACAGAAGGAAGTTCCATGATTTCTAAATCTCTTTTGCGGCTTTGGGGACATACATAAGATTTTTAAATGTAAACGACTGGCAATACTACAAGAAGCTGTTTTCATTTCTAACTGTTCTAAATCCCATGCCAGCCCAGAAGTCTGCAGTGCTGTACTGCCAAAAGCACCGAGCAGAACTGCAGCTCTCTTGACTCACAGTTTCCCCTTCTGAGTTAACCAACCAGAGAGGAACTTCTACTAATGGGAAAAAGCCCATCATCTGTGCCATGTCCAGTTATATCCATCCTCTGTATCTTCAGCATTTTCATATTACCCCTTAATTAAAAGACCTGGAATGACATTCTATTACCAGAAGAGGAGAAAACACAACACATTTTACCCGGTAAACTAGAGAATTTCAAGAATTAAAAGTTCTTTCATAGACATCTTACCACTACTTACCCAACCTAATATTTTCCTCCCCATCCTAACTCTATACAAAAGCACAATACTAAGAACTAGTTTCAGTATATACTTACTTGAGAAAATCCTCTTCTTTTATCTTCTCTAGGGCTTTTATAACTGCCATTCTAGTGAAAACAGACTGTACAATGAAATAAAAAAAAATGAGTCAAGAACTAAGAGAGGCTAAGAAAGGATACGCTAAGGAAGAAAAAAACCCTAAAGCATGCACACTGTAGGATTCTCACAATATAGTGTTTTCGCTTGTGTTTTATGTTTTCTTCTACCTCAAAGCAACTCCATATGAGTAAGAACTCACCATGATCTTGACCCTAATTTTAATAGGGCAAACAGCACCAGGTAATTTTGCCAGATTCTGTTCAAGTCACTTTACTCACAACATGGAATCAATACGACTAATACAGCTGACAGACTGGAATATAACAGTTATTTAGTTGTACAACTAAGATTTGCCCCTTTGTTTCTAGAAGACAGGTACAAACTGTAGTATATGTTTACTCAGTGCTTTTACACAGAAAATATAACAACACTTTCTGTCTATAGTTACTGTACACTATATACTTGCAAATAAACCTACTGCAACTCCTGAGAATATTCAATTGCTAAGCCTGATTGTTGGTTAGCTGAAAGAAATACTATGCATATCTCTGGAAACTACCTTATTTCAGAAGATACACAAAAGTAAGAACAAGAAAAGTTCTGAGGTCCAAATTTGCAAAACAGGTTAAAAACAGAATCCTAAATCCATGAACATAAACCTAAAAAAGGTTTACATAGAAACATATAAACCTAAAAAACTTTTCCAGTCTCAAGAGTTAAGTATACCTAAGCCCCAGCTTTTATCTTGGTGAGAGCAGATAGCTAGTTCTTCCCCAAATAAGACTGTTGAGTAGGTATCTGTTTATGAAGTTCAAAAGTTCTTTCATACTCAGAACTAAGGGCTCTGAATGGTAGGGCTTAGCAGTTCCTGAACTGTGGAAGGCAAGGAACTTCAGACTCCCAAGCTGCATCAATTCACAATGGTGAACAGATAGTCAAAGTAGTAATAATAGTACAGTAATGGCAGGAGTCACAACTACCATCCTCTTTGCATAGCCAGGTGCTCCTGTTGATATCTCAAGTGAGGCTAAGGCAGAAAACACAGAATTTAGGTTTCTAGAGCAGGAGAAACAAGTGTTGTAACGGGTGAGGTGGAATCCTGCTTTAGGAAGGCTGAGGACAGTAGGTCTCTTGGTCAGCTATGAGATCAAACCCTACTATCCAGGGTTTTATCCAGTCAGGTCTTGAAATCCTCCAAGGAGGGACCCTGCACACCCCATTTGCACAACCTGCTCCACTGTCGAACTGTCCTCATGGTAAAAATGGCTTTTCGTATCTACTGTGAACCTCCCATTTCAACTTACTTCCACTGCCTCTCATCTTCCACCATGCACTGTGATGAACAGCCTGGCTCCCTGCTCTTGATAATCCCTCTATTGGTAAGAGATTGAGTTGGGTCCTCCCTAAAGCTTTCACTTCTCCAAGATGAAGAAGTCCAGGTTCCTCAGCCTTTCCTCACAGGGCATGTGCTTCAGCCCCCTGACTTGATGGCCACCTGCTGAATTTCTGATTTAAGGATGGGGTGGTTTTTTTTGCAAACTGGATTGGGGATTTGGAAAAAAAAAACAAACCTGAAAAAATTGTCCCTGTCTGGGACAATTTAAATCTTTGCTCTAACATACAGTTCCTGGATGCTTTCAGGATAGCTGGTCTTTCTCCTTCTAAGCATAAATTAGAGATAATAGCACTGCCCTTCCTCGTAGAACAGATGAACTGTAAAACCCTTAAAGTAGCAGCATGTTTAAATAACTGTCTACAGCAGAAGACACAGAAATTTTCACTCAGAACCCAGTTTGTATAGTACTTCTCTGATTAATACAGCCCTTGAAGCTTTAAGCACAACTTCTGTGTAACCATTAACCTCTGCTGGCTCTTCAGAGCTGATATTTTTTGCTCAAGGTTCCCCTGCATCTTGTTGCCTGTGTGGTTTTAACGGCCAGGCCCTGCTGGTTTAGCTCCTTACTTGGGATTTTCCCCCTTCTAAAGGAAAGTAATGCAGCAAGCAGTGAGTTACAACAATACAATCCTTCTAAAAAAAGACTTGCATTTCTCAGTCAGGTGGAGTAGAGCAGGCAGAATTCCTGGGTAAGACTGCCTCTGTCAAATGTCAGGAGACTCTTCACCAGAAAGAATAAAAGGCCTTGCAGAGGCTTCTGACAGAAGTTACTTGTTCTCCCTCTGATCACATCAACTGTCCTTATATCAGTTTCTCTCCAACTGTTTTTTTACTCTTACACGTCCTCTTTTCCATCAATGAGTGTGTGCATGCTCAGGGTCTGCAAGAAGTGGCAAGGTCCCTTTTCTTCCCTCCCCTTCTGCAGACGCAGAGAGGATAAAACCATCCTGCATGTATTGTGTCTTTCGTTCAGGTCAGAGGACATGAAAACTGCAGTGTGATCATTTTCCTCTTGGCTGCGGAGTCTCAGCTTCACAATGTGACTTATCTGAACAGAGAGCTTGAGGATCATCTTTTATGCTACTTTTAATGCATGACAATCAACTTCCTAGATCTTCAGGAAGGTATTTACAGAGAACATTCCTAAAATTATGGCCTTCAGGCAGTCTGGAAAATGAATGACCTAAAGAAAAGCACCAAGCTCTTAGTTTTCTTAAGCAGGGACATGTTAAGTGAATAAAGGGGACAACTTTATTTTGAGACAATAGAAAACTAGAGAGATTTCTGATGAAGGAAAACCAGACATTTAACACTGACTGAATACTGAGGTTAGTTCTTCATTGTAGCTACTGCTGTGAAATTCTGAATGTCAGAAAAGAAATAGAACAATGATGAGATCCTACCTGTTTGTTCTTCGCTGGTTTGAAACAGTCTGGACAGGCTGTGGCTCTAAATAAAGAAATCAAAATTAGCTGGTACTCTTATAGAAGAAGAGGAAAATAAACAGACTTAAAAGCATAGCACATACACAGTCTTTTACCAATGTGTCCCGTATCTCACTTCCACAGCTTAGCACAGAGCAGATTTTACAATTAACTTTATCCTAAGCCACAAGTGGCAGACGGTGTGTGATGCCTGATCTAGAGAGAAGTCATGGACAAAGCTGTGTAAGCCTCTTTTGCTCTGACACAAATGTGTCTCAGCTTTGAGATGGGATGGAAAAGCACACAAGCAGTTTAGCTGTCAGTCCCTTCCAATCCTTCTCCACAAAGGTCATGATCAATCCATGCAAGATGTGCTGACATCTTGAAATCTACACTTGCTGTTCTTTCACAATCCACACTACAAACTAGAGGTTCAAATTGCTTCTTTTGGATAGGAAAATTCATTACTAATCCTGGGTGTTCAATACCATTTGTGCTTTGCCTCTTCAAAAGGAAACTACTGGTTGTTTCACGAAAGTGAAAGCCAAGTGAGTGAAACACTTTTTCTGAGTACTGTAGAGGAAGTTGCTGTTCCTATTAGTGGATTTCTATGTATGCAGTTAGAGATGATTTCTAGCCTCCAACACAATTTATCAAGTCTTGCTGGTACTTCTCAAAGCCTCTGTAACTACTTTAGACTATAAGGAAGCAGGCCTGTCCTCTTGTTTTTTGTACAAGGAATTTGCCTGACCAGTTTGTGACACAAAGCATCCCAAACTCCCTCTTCCACTATTTCAATATCACCTTACCTTTAATCAGAACTCTCCAAATATAAACTATCAAGAGCCAATTCAATCTTCCATGTCAAACCCAGCACACCTACCTACACATAACTGTGGAAGAACAGCTTGAGAGATGAGAAATTGCACACACACTGTACTTGGAAACCTCACCCCAAAGCGTCCCTGGAGGACTTCTCCAGCTTGAAACAAGATCCTACTTTGCTTCCACAAAAAAACATGACTGTCATTACTAGAGCATGACAATTGCCAAATTTACCCTATTTACAAAAGAAACCAAACCATTGCCTCAGAATATGCCCAGAGCCAGCCATTCAGAGGCAGAATGCATTGACACCTGAGAAGCTACTATGTAATTAAATTAGGTAACATGCTATTACTTCAGAAAAATGTCTATTAAAACCTTAATTACTCTTTAAGTATGCTACAAAGAGAAAGCAAATAAAGGGATATTGTCAGGTCACATGGAATAAAGCTGAGTAGTTGGAATGTGGAATGGAACTTCTTTACAGCTTTCACCACTGTGACTACTCCGCTCAGAGCGCTGACATTGGCACCGTGACATGCCCCACATGAGTACTTTTGAAATGGCACAAGAAGTATGGGTGAGCTGAAAATAAGAGCTGAGAGGTTCCAGAGAAAGGAAAAGCACTACAGGAAACAAGAGCTGATCAAGTAAAATGAAATATATAAGAACAGAAGGGTGCAGGATCCAGAAACACTTGAATTTTTACAAGACTGCAGGTACCATTATTTAGAATTGTAGTTTGGCCTCAATAATTTCTCCCCCTTTTGCCCACACCTGAAGAAGCTGGAAAGGAAAGATGTTCAGCAAACACTGGTAATCCATTCCTCCAAATACCTCATCTGTCATCAAGCATGCATTCCTCCATTCCCCCAAGCTGAGTTAAAGATGCCACTGCTGAAAACCAAGGAGGTGGCAAATGGGGCATTCAAAGATCACAGACTGCCAGAAGGGGTAAAATCGGGGAAATATATAAAAGTTGCAAAGGAAATCTGTAGTCTCAAGAGATGAATTTACTATGCAACAGAGGAGTCTATGCCAAGCTTCTATCTATGCTAAGATTTAACTTGCAGTAGGGCACAAGTGATACAACTGAGTGAAACTCTGATTTTCCAAGAAGCATCAGCAAATGGGAAGAGTGAACCTGATTATCCAGAATGTACTACAGAGTTTGAGAAATCAGATTAAATGGCAGCCAAATTCACAGAAATATTTTGCTTCTTTCTGTATAGCAAATATCCAGCTGGGCCAGACCAAAAACTATGTGTAGTGATCAGGGAACTCTGTTTTCATCAACCAGCTAAACTGGATTAACTCACAGCCTTCCTGCCCATGCATGTCTCCTATAAGAGCAGGAAAATACGCTCAAAAGACCTCAAAAGATTTCCCCACCTGCATGTTTTGAGTTTATCTTTATAAATGACACAGCTATATGGAAAAGGGCTGAAACTGAACAACTTACCTGAATGCTCTCCTTCCAGCTGAAATTCTGGATTACCGTTTATTGGCTTTAAAGCACAGAATTATCCAGAGATTATGTTACCTTAATTCTATCTGAATATGAGGAAGTTTAGATGCAACCCCTACTGCAGTTTATAAACACAGCATATTCTCATCTGTAGCAAATCTGAACCAACAATGTTGCACAATATTTAGATAAAGATCTTTTGTTATTTATATAAAAACTTACAGGAAATGGCACTCCTCATCTGTTTCTGGGTGAGCGAAGACCACACTAACTTCAAACAAGCTCTAAATTGAAAACACAAAAGACAAAAGCAGAAGCTAAGAGTTTTTTACATAAACAGGGAGGATATTCTCAAGCATCCCTATTGTAGGATTAGGAAAACAGTAAAGAGGTAGGCAAAGGAGAAAGTAACCCATTTATTCTACAACAGCCTCTATGTGTGCCGTAATAGCATTTGCATTTCTGAAGTAAGCAAAGATTATCTGAGAGCACTTCAAAACCATGAGTGACCTACACATCATAGACAGCGGCCCCATTCTGTGCAGGGGGAACTGAGTCAGAGGCAGTGTATGCTCAAAGCCTATTACGGTCACTAAACTTCACAAACCTTCAGGGAGAGCAGTGCATAGCATGGAATAAAGATAAAACCCTGTAGTAGTCACCACTGTAAAATTTTGTCAGGGGCTTTGTTTGCAATGACTGAATGGCCTTGGGGCAAAGAAAGGCAACATGTCCTAGTGGAGTGACAGCTAGACCAGAAACTCTAGTGTAATCTCAGTTCTAACCCCAATTCCCTCTTTGGCCTTGGGCAAACAACACTCATTACTTCTGTTATTCAGATACCAGAATACCTCAAGAGGGCTATTGAAAAGATTGGCTAATATTCAAGAGCCTTGTAGATAAAGAGCACTACACAAGTAACTTTTATGGTACAATGACGTCTGGAGTGGCTCAGTGCCTAAGCACTGTGGAGCTTTTGCTAACTTGGTATGCGGAAAGTTTGTTTCTTCTTGGATCATCTGCAGGATAACTGAGTTTTTCTTTCTTCACTAAGACAAAAGGCATGCTTTCAATTAGCACTCCTGGGAAAGGACAATCTGTAATTATAATGAAAGCTGACAAATCAACCTAAAGACTAAATGAGCCTAGTCCTGGGGTCAGTTTTACAGCAGAGCACAACTTAAAACTGCAGACTGCCTTGTCAGCAGGAATTTTACCTTCAAGATGAATGCCATGTTCAGTCAATGCATTTCAGAACCATTTTAAGGTTAGTCAGAATCTGGAAGCTGAAAACAGGGTCTGAAAAAACATTTCTATTGCATACTTAGAGGTATTGCAGGTTCCAACATGCCTATCTCTAGTATTCACTAAAGTGAACAAGGACCAGTATTTCCTCTTTCAGTATGTTTCAGAAATAGTACGTTAAATTCTAGGGATAAAATGTGACAACCTGAACAATTTATCTCACAGAGCAGTAAGCGCTGGCAGTAATAGAAGAGCAAAGAAGGAACCTGTGAACGTTCCTTAGCCTATGAAAAGCAGAGATCCTGAAAAATGAGAAAACTGAAAAAGTCTCATTCGTAAAAGGAGGATATCAGCCCTAGAGCAAGATATTCAGCAAAAGACTGTGATGGTTGCAGAAGATGCAACGATCTATGTGTACAAAAATGAAGATTGGACCCCTCAGTATGAGATTTAGAGATCTCTGGTAAAAAGAGCTTCTCCCCTGTTTCCCCCTACCCTGACTGTAAGAGCAGTGCAATTTGTTTATCTGTTAATAAGGGAAAAACATATATATACCCCCCCTTAAGTGTGTGTATATATATATATATATAAGGTGTGCATATATTTTAGTGTATAAACACAAACACATACAAAAAAGAGATGAAAAAAACAGAGAAAAAAGTGTTATTTATACAACACCTTTCCATCAGCAGGAACACCCAACTCTTCAGACAACTGGGGATGAATAATCCACTTATAAGCTTCTTTCAGCTGAACAATGTCATCCTTCACCAAGGAAAGGCCCAGATTTCTGAATAACAAAGAAATAATAACTTGCACAGGGGTCTGTCAAACACAGATACATGACACATATATTGCAAGTCAAACTTAAGTAACTAGTGCCAGGTAAACAAGTGATGCACAAACAAAAATGGACTAAAGCACTAAGCATACATACCATGGCATGAAAGAATGAAATGCTGTTCCAGAACCTCTGTAACAGCATTAAATTTTTGTATTGAATTAACAAATAAAGTGTTAAGGAAACATTATGGCCAGACCACAGTTCCAAGTGTGACGCTTCCCAATAACACATAAAACTTTGGCAGGGAGTAGCTAAAGGTGTAGCTAGTATCAGCTTAAACTCAAAGCCTGTGTTTCCTCCTTCCTGCCAGACTTGGATGCTGATGCTACACAGCATGGTAAGTAATATCAGTCGATTGATCCCACTGAATGCAAATCCTAATCCACCAAAAAACATTTTTCTCAGCCAGATCAGTGAGATGATCAGCTCTCCCAGTGGTCACATAAGCACTTCTGCTAACACAAGAAAGACAGAAGGTACACGCAGATGGAGGCAAGAGCCTTCTGACAGTAAATCAACATCTAGTTCAGCGTAAGTAAACTGAGTATCTGGATCCTGCAGGGCAACACTTGTGCTGCTTGCTAAGGAGCCTCCTGTCCAGCTTCCAGCATAAGTAGTGTCTTATTCTGCCCTGTTTCTATTTACCAGTGGATTTTTCACTAACATTTAAATATAGACTCTTTTTTGTTAAGTGTAAGAGAATGTGCACTGAGGAAACTCATGCCATAGCTCCATGGTCAAGCAAAAGTTGCAAAAGTCTTTCCAGAGACTACCTGGAGAAGAGCTGAGGAAGAGATATACGAAAATCCTTTGTTTAAAGGATTTAAATAGGTACAAGACTAGGCCTCAACTATTCTTTGCCTACAGAGAGAGAAGTTAAAAGGAGCAGATGCCTGTAAGGATGCCAACATATGACTTCAAACCACTTGTCTGGGAACTTACAGAGCAAAGCCCATGTCCTCCTATACAGATGGCACCAATGATAAGCTATGTGGGCAATGTTTGCCCTACAGGGTCTCATCCTCTCAAGCAATTTAATGAAACAATTGCTTTCAAATTAGTCTCAAAGTAGGAACTGATCTTTTAATCTGGCTTTCAATGAATATCTAGAAATGGTACTTCCAGCCAGCATGAATTCCTCCAAAGACTACTCCAGTATCTAACTTTGAAACAAGTGGATTTCTTTCCTCTTGCCCGCAAAGATAACTCATCTGTTCAAAAGGGCTCTAATATGTTCTCATTTGGCCAGGAGTAGGCATGTCCTGGAGCAGACAAAGAATCAAATGTTTAAATTTATTTCAGAACTGTGAGGTATAAAAGAGATGAGTCAAAACTAACCTGCACCCAGTGCACTAATGTCTTTCTTGGTACACTATTCACTTTTCACTATTATCTGACAATTTTCATTCACTATTAATGTAAGCTAAACCTGATATAGTGGCAAAACGAAGAGGTCTGTTTTTCACTGTCTTCATGTACAAGATTCTGGCTCATGTCATCATGGCACCTCTCACGACCATGAAGTTAACGCAAAGCTGTACAGTTGGACAGACAGCCTACACTCCCAGTTGAAATACCATGGCCTCATAATCACACTATGAGGCAAAAGAGATAAGAATTTCTAAATAAGGTCAAACCAGTTTCAGAAAAAACTAAAATAACATAAAACAACCAAAAACCACCAAACAAAAACCAGGTGCCATTTTATCCTTTGTAAACAACAAGCAAACTGGACAAGACTTCTCTGCTCTTCATTTATACAGACAAACAGTGTCTACATAAAAGAGTTCTCGTCAGACAGACAGCAAAATCTATGGACAATAAAAAGTTAAAGTAATAATAATAAGAAGCCAAACAAAAAAAAATTACAGCATATCCCAATTCTGATTTTCCTTATGGCTAGTTCTGAAGATACTAAGTAAGTTAAAATCATGGCCAAGCACATAGGAAGCAAGTCTATATATTCCACAACTGTTAGCAAAGGTACCTTTATATGAAAGCAACTGTCTTGACCTCAAAAATATGGCTCTAATTGCTTGGTTAAAATTTTCTCTTAACATACATGTCTCAGCAGATCCACTGCATTAAGTGGTTTCTCATTTCTACTCTGCTGGGAAAAAAGTTACAGGAAGAGTATCTCTCCTTTCTCTAAATGTGGAGAACTCTCTAATAGAAGTGGTATGAGGGTTGCCAAAAGACATTACTCACCTCATTTCCTGTTTTAACACCAGCCAAGCAGCACGCTATAGGTCACCAGCCATGCCCAGGAAGAAGAGAGGGGGAGAGAAACACCAAAAGCAAGTGAAATTAAGGCTCAAAACTCCCAACAACTGTGAGGCTGTCGGAAGGAAAAACACTTTAAAAAACCTCAGGTCAAAAAGGAAGTATCAGGATTTTAATTTAACTTTTGCTTTAGAAGTGGAAAGACAGAATTGGTGTTTGTAAGAAATTACTTTGCAGTTCACCTCAAATCCTATCTGGCTTTAAAAAAGAAAGATCAGGCTACATTCAACATACTTTGAAAACTGCTATTAACACTATAACCAGCAAAAGACACCAACAGCCTAAGTCAGGAGCAACTAGCTGTTATCAAAGTCAGGAGCAACTAGCAGTTATCTACCACACAGAGAAATGAGGAGTAAAAGACAAGTGTCTCAATGGATGGTCTACGAAACTGATCTGACATATAAAGAAAAAATAAATCAAATTCAGTTATCATCCATTATAAAAAACATGAAATAAAAGACATACTTGGTCTCATGGTAATCACAAACCCTTTCCCTGAGGATTGCCCTCTTATTTAAAGCACACACCACTTAGTTCAGGAGACACAGGCTGAATATGAGAAAGCTGAAGAACAGACAGAATGATTCCAGAGGTCAGAGGGACCTTTAGTACAAATGCTGGAGTTCAGTAACAATTTTTAATCACACAGCATAGGTAGGAATGGCTGAAAGATGTAATTGTCCTCAATCTGTGCGTTGCAAGTACTTCCTCAAACTCAACTCCTCTCCTCTAGCAGCCTTATATGTTTAAAGAAACATAATGTAACAGGTCCCTTAGATGCAGCACTGCCCAGGAAAGCAGATCATGAACCATAACTCAGGTGTCCCAAACAACAAATGGAACTCAGCAGTATCAGAATTAACAATGGTTATAACAAAGGGCAAAAGCAGACTTAAAATTGCCAGTGGTACAAAAGGACAATAGAAAACCACAAAAGTAAGCACAAAGGAACAACAGCCATTGACGCAGTGCAACACCAATAGACCAGGGCAAATTCAAAAACCATCAACAAATTAAAAGACTTCCAAACATTCCAAACATTGCTTATGCCAAAAGCTTCTCAAAGCATCTTTCCCGAACTCTGCTCTGGGAGCCAAAGATTTGAGAGGCGCATCTCTTTGCAGCCTCATTCACTTCTCTTTGTACTGACGCATTGATTCTACAAGTCATCTATCATTTCAGTGTAGTAATTGTTCAGCACTTTAGGCTTTAGATTTTGCCTCTGTGTGGGCCAAGGGTGACTGCCGTTCTCTGCACCACAATGAAAATATACCTTACTAAACTGAAGTGCATTACAGTTCACCAGAATTTTCTATTAGGTCTTTAATTAGGTGGAAAAAAAGTGATGGTGGACACAGGTATTCAGAAGACCCGTACAATGTTTCCACTTCGACTGAGTGCCTATCAGTGCAAAAACAATTAAGAAGAAGAGAAAAACTCCCCTCAAACTTCCTACAACAAAGCAACAACATTTTCAGTTCTTCCTTTACTAATAATAGCAAAATAACACATGAAGACTGGCAGAATAATCTCTTACTAATAGAACCTGTACTGTCAATACGCAGTCTGGACATCTAGTCTCACCACCCTCACTGAAGATGAAAAATAAGTTGTTTGGCTTGAAACAATTACAACGACAAAAATCAGAATTAGTAGTTTTCAATCTGTAGACTGCAGACTACTAGCAAAGTGTCAGAGAAAGGAGACTCTATACACTTGTCATACAACCACAGATACATACAAAATATCCAAGAGAGTTGGTATTTCAGAAGCAGTGAACAACACCCATTTCAATTCTCCATAACTTTAAATCTCTCCCTGTCTTTCTTCAGATACAGTGCTTTAAGAGTAACTTCCCCCCAAACCCTGTCAAAAGAATTACCGTCTATTGTCAAGGGAATAATTCCAATGCAGAGGTTTGAAAACATGTATCAAATTTTAAGGAGCAGAGCCAGGATCACAACATCTTTTCATTGATATCAGAAGGAGCCACATCACAGATTTCTTTTACATGCTGATAGAGGAACTCAATCAAAAAAAAACCAAACAGGTCTATTATCCTTCCTTTGGTACATCTAATAGAATGAGGGAATCCTAAAAACAATGCTAGAAATATTAAGGGGAAAGAGGGATGGTGGAGAGAGGACACAAACTTTGTTAGATACACACTACACCAAACTACACACTACTGAATAAAATAAATATCCTTGTATTGGTGGAATGCTGTTTACTCAAATTCACTGTGATTCATTACCCTGCATATGCAGACAGTATGAGTAAGACTGCTGCACAAAACACCACGAAGTATACTGTAATCTTGTTTGCATAATAACCCAGATAAAATCATAAATAAAAAGAGTTTCCAATTGAAATTCCTTGAACATAATTCTGAAGTAGAGAATACGACAACCATAGAACCGGGTCTAGAAATATGTACTTGACAAATGCCAATTTAAAACATCTCCTATGCCTTAATTTAAAGCATATGTAGGTTTGGTATTCAATCAAGTGGAAAACCTCACTTCTTCCCCCTGTTTTATGGGGTACAATCACAAAACAAAGAAAACTGCATGTAAGTAGTTATGCTAAAATGAGACCACAGGTCAGATTTCATCTCCTCTGTCTTGACTTCAAAATTGAAAGACAATTAAAGATATGACTTTTCCCCTTCAATTTGGAGTGAACAATGGATTGGGATACTGTGAGCACAGAAGACAAAAGATCCCAAATTCCAAATGACATTCAAGCACCAAGCCAGCCAAAGCCCTCTACTCTGTCCCAGCTGTATGTGAAACAGGGGATCAGATCCCTCTACTTCATAATTACTTTATGTTTGTGAAGTGGTTTGAAAATGAAAAATGCTCATTACAGAGCTCAAGCCTGCAGGGCAATGCTTAACAGCACATATATTTCTGAAATACACTAGCTTAGGCACTATATTGATTACAAGCTGCAGGATATTATTCTAATGCTATCTGAGGGATCACAGTGGCAACAGTTGAAATACCATGTGCAATCCCAGCCACAGCATTTTTTCACTGTATTAAAAAAGAGCTTCAAGATGGGGAATTCCATGATGAGGTATACATAGTTCTACAGGGAGTAATGACTACAGATGCTATTTGCATCAATGTCCTTGTAGCAAGAACCAGGATGATGGATCACAACTGAGACTACAGAGAGAGTTAACAGTCACCCTTTTGAAGGGCATGACTCACTTCAGATTCTAATATAGTTGTCTGACATAAACTTGGGACTCCTGTATTTATGATTTATTTTAATCAAATATCCTACTTGTGGAAAGAGGTGATAGTTTCTCTGCATTACAGATACAAATACTATGCAAATGTAAATTTTATGTCTCACTCTTCAGCTCTGATCATACATTTTTGACTTGGCAGGATGACAACTGTCTAAATTAATTGAAGGCAATATTAAAAGGCAGTTTCTGGGGTTTTTCGGTTAAAAAAAAAGTCAGAGAAAATTGTGTGTCACACAAAAGGTCAATGGGAGGGAGGCTGTCTTTGGGGTGTCCTTTTGTGATAAAATTACATATGTTCTTGTAAAGTGCAGTTCCAAGAATTAAAAGCAGAATTTCACAAAGGACCTCTTTTCAACACAAAGCACTTTGAGATATTTGAGATGTTTTGACATATTATATCACTTGCTGCTTTTCTATAATCATAAAACAGGAACTGTTTTTACCATTTAATTTTTTTCAAGTGATAGACAGGCAGTAAATAAAACCCCATGGTTTTAAAGAGGTTCTTTCTCCACCATCACCCATTTTCACCCCTTCAGTTAGAGCACAGCTGGTTTAGCATTTGGCAAGACTGAAGGGACAGAACAGAAGGGACAGCAGATACTTCCTAATGCAGACCTGCTCCCAGACAAACCAGAACTGTTTACAAAGAGAACAGAACTGGTTTTGAATCTTCCTACTCATTCATCTCACTTCACCTATTCATTTCTGGACACCACAACTTTTATTGCCTTGATTGTACTAAGTACTATAGCATTGTTTGAACATAAAGACAAGATAGCTTGACTGAAGCAGATGGACAGGTTAAAAATTACACCTCATCCTTTTTATCAAACTAAGAATTTATTGCACTTACAAGACAAAGTTACTATAAAGTAATAAATCTGGGTATCTATCAACTGCATCTGCCAATTTAGTTTTGCCAGTCCACACAGTCTCAGCATATCACTAACATTTCCATCACTTAGATGAACTCTCTGAAGTAAACTGTTACTTTTTGCTTCCATTTACAGCCAAGGCTGATTCAAAAGCCGGCAGAAACACTTGCCCTGCTTGTTCACGTTAATGTGAGAACATCACAGTGTTAGAAAAGCAGTGCACTAACACCCTCTACCGAGGCATTCTGGCAAAGACCCACAAGGAGGGTGACAAAAAACATCAGTATCAAATCTTCCTTTCCTTGTTTTACCATTATATGGCTACGCTATACAAAAAAAAGAATAAAAGAAATTTATTTTTAAGCTAGATAAACTATAGCTGTCGAGTTAAAGATGCATAATGGAAAAGTATTAAGAATTTGACACCATGGGAATTGCAGCTGGGAACTGAGCCAAAAGATTCTGTGCCTCACTTTGGTTTTTGTTCATTGAGGCTATAATGGATAGCATAAGGGAAGTCTCAGTAACGACTAGTAAAGGGAGACTGGAAATGGAAAAGACCTGATCTATAGTACCCTAGAAATAATAAAGCTCCTCTTTATTTAAACACCTAAGTTTACACTGAGCATAAAGGTGGAGTAAGTTTGACCCACAGCTGGAGTTTTACAGAGCACTGCAGGCACACACACATGCATCCACATACCTGCCTAACCTGAAAGGGCTTTTTAGATTATCCCATTTTTTTGGATAACCACAAAATCAAATGGGAATAAGGGCAGTTCATCCAGCCAGAAAGCACAATTGTTTCTGGTATTATTTTACCAGACACAGCAGAAGCTCAAGCAAAAACACTGTGCTTAGTTTCAGATGGGAAGTAGAGAACCTTATGTTCAGAAAGACTTAGAAGTAGAGTATATGTTAGCACAATGCAGCCATGACACTGCCCAAGGTGCTAGAACTAACAGTACAAATCAACACTAAAAGTGTAGCAGATTATTTAACAATCAAACCATTTGGGATGCGAATTGATTTAATCACAGGTTTATATATAAATCCAAGACCACCTCCATTTCTTTCTGCCCTGTTCGCTGAAGCTCCTGCTACATCTTACCACAGCAGGCACCTATTGCAAAGGTGTACATATTGCCCTCTAGAACAGGTTTTGTGTCACTTTATATCAGAAAGCAGAGGAACATCATGAAATGTCTCACAACTAAGCAAAAATTGCTGCTTTATTGATCAAGTTGTATTATACTTAGTATTTTCCCCCTATTTTTAAAAAATAAATTACCAGGGTTACTCACTCCTCCATATTATCATTGGCCTCTATAACTGAATGACTGAAATGTAAACCATTTGATTAAAATTGTCTCCAAAATCAGTAGTTTTACAACGGCCACAAACTTCAGTTTTACAAATCTAGACTTTTAACAATGCCCGAGACAGGTGACTATTAAAATGTGCACTTTCACATCATTTCAAATGCTGAACACTTAAAGAGTCCATCCTCAAATTCCTTCATTTGTATTCTGCACTACCAATTATCATCTATTTCAGGAAAGGCACCAGCTGTGCACTTCCTTCTCCAGGAAGATCCACAAAGCAGAGCTAGCATCTGTACCAAAGGGAACAATACACCAAGGGCTTCAAGAAACTCCTTTTGGATTTTCAGCTGTAAAGTAACTCCTGGGCTAACTGAAAGCTGAAGCGACTCAGGCACTTTCTTAATTAAAATAAGACTCACCAACATGGAAAGGGAGAGCAGGCTTCACTTCTAGCATGTGTTTTTGGCTTTTTTTAAACAACAGCAATTAAAAAATCAAACCACCTCCAGCTTGTACATTCCATAGTTACTTTCTTTAATATGTATTTAAGTTATGAAGAAATAGCTGTACTTACCTCCCTAACAGACAGCTGTGGGGGTAGTGACACAGAAAATACAAAACTAGTGAATTGGTAATCAGCAGAATTAACCTTTTGGCACACCTGCAATAGAAGGATTTTAATATTAAAGCACACAACGGACCGGAGTTGAGAAGCTTTCAGGATATTCTTTCTTCTACTGTAATCACTGTAAATCCATGTTAATACACATTCAGAGAGATGCTGAACACACAGAGTAATCCCTAACAACTTATTGAAATAAAAGCTTTTTTGTTCTGTTAAAAGCAAGCAATTAATAAACTGTACCCTTATTGCTATGAAACAACTAAATCTGCTTTTTTATGACTAAGACTGATTGTATACCAAAATCTTAGCGCAGTGAATTATACCACACTGACCAAAGGCTGAAACAGCTGGCTCAGAAATGCCTTTCTTCACGGCAGAGATACAATTCTATGACAATAAATGTTTAAGATCCTGGGATAAGACAAAAACAAACACTTATCTACAGGATTAATTCATAATCTTTCTTCATTGTAAAAAAATGGTGTTTGTCACTGGAAATAAAGTAAGAACCCAAACAGATATTAAACATTTTAAAGCAGGGTGGTAAGAGCTGATGACTAGATGTCCCTAATAGAAGTAAGCTCAAACACACATGGAGAAGTCTTCTAAAACATCAGTGATTTAGTGAATGCTAAATATGAATTCTGAGCTTTCAAGGTGAATTCAACATCTCAGATAAGAGAATTTCCTTATGAAATAATCACTTTTTGTGATGCCATAGCAAAAGCTGGCAGATTTTCCACTGCTACTCAAGAGTTAAATCTGAAGTAAGTCTTAGAAGTGGATTCTGTAAAAATACATATAATCTACCAACAGAAACAAAAAAGAAACATCATGCACTGCAGCAACAAAAACTATATACTGTACTTTCTGTTTAGTCCCCTTTTTAGATACATTCATGCTATTAAACCAAATTATTTCCTATTAAAACTGTTAAACATAAATACAAGTGTGACTTTTCCAGCTGATATTTCAGTTTGTCACATAAGCAATTTTACGGCTCAAAGATGATGTTTGCAACACTCATTATGCCCATATTCTCTCCTAGCTCATATTTTCTCCAACAACTACAAATCTGTTGTATCACCAACACATTTTCTTTCTCTGTGGCTTTCTAAATAGTAGTGCATTGTAAAGACAGACTTGTGCTGTGTTAGGAATGTGTAGTTAAGCTGAAGCAGTTGACGCCTCCTCATTTTCCCTTCACGTAGAAAAAGTGAAGGGAGGTCAACATTTACAGTGTGGTTTTCCTTGTAATCTAAGCATCTGAACCTCAGATTATCTCCTAAATTCATGTAACCATGTATCTGTTAGTCCTTTCCTTAGGAAAATGTGCTCCTAGCAGTGATTCCATTGCACTCACACTGCTGTTTTTTTAACAAGTTACGTTATTATAAGCCCTGGGAAAAATATGGTCACAACAGTTTCTTTCCCAGCTACACAGGAGGTGTGCAAACACTGTCAGTGAGCAGTATGTAGCTGAATGGTGCCATCTACATTTCAAATATTCAAAATAGGTATTGCAGTTGCTGTTCTACTATCTTTCTTTCAATTGTTTAACTGTGTGGTGTTTTTAATCACCAGCTCTACCCCTTAGGCTCCTGCATACACAAGCTCCAGGAAAAGTACACAGAAAGACTAAGAACAGGTATTTACCTTTTTAACAAAGTCAGCCTCACAAAACTCCTGAAGAATTCCCAAACACACATTGCAAACCTTCACAGCCGAGTTCTCCACTGCAGTATTTTCATCATTAACCTGAGGAATCTGCTGGAGCGCTCCATTGTGGTTCAGATCCTCGGGCCCTTCTTCACGGTGTTCAAGTCTGATTCTCTTACACGGGGGATCAACTACATCAAAACAAACTGTATCTTCTTTTTCTGGATCATTTTTCAGAAATTCTTTTAAAACCTTCATCAAATCCTAATACAAACAGAGGAATCATGTTCCTGTTTTTGTCTCTTTTCTCCAATGCACATACAAACACAATTCTATTCTAGCTTAGCCTTAGTGTATGCAATTGATAACTTTGAGTTTAGACCAAAAGACACCTACACAATTAAAAAGCTCCAAGCTGTATTTCTCTCAAAATGTTATCCAGAGAAATTGAATTTTGCTGAACAGATTTCTCTATCATCCAAGAGGAGCATAAACATTTTACAGACCTCACTTGCAGAAATGTATTTATCTTGGCCCCCACTGTTATTCAATGCAAATAGATGTTTATTGCCTTTTTGTCATTTAGATTATGCTAGAATCTGATTCCTCCACCTCCATTAGCCCAGATGAATAGGAAAAGAGTTGGCTAGCATAGTATGAGAAGAAAATGAGAACAGGTACAGGTGAAGGTGAAATTAAATACATAGAGGAAGAATTTCATATGAAGGGAGAAGCCTACAAAAATTAAAGGATGTGCTGGTGAGGAGAGAGAAGAATTACCTGCATATCTCTGAATTTTAGGAAGGATGAGAGATAGAGGCAAGACATAATTCAGAAAGATTTATTAAAAAGTCTTCACTAACAAAGAGGTTACTGTCTTGTGGCAACTCAGAGGAAAATCAGGTAGAGCTGCAAAAGAATGAAGAATGGCATACAGAATGAACACTTCTCAAAAGACTGACAGAAAATGGAAAGGGATATGGTAGAAAGATGTTAAAAATGAATTCTGGGAAGTCTAAACTTGACCAAATGTGAAACAATCAAGACAGACACGAGAAGATGGAAGCATAAAGACAAGGGATTAGACCAAGTAGATAGAAATGTTTATGTGGCCTACAATAAGAGGTCTCAAAGAACCAACACAGAGGAGGAGGCAAAACTAAGTTGAGGAGTACCGACTACAAGAACAAAGGCAAGAAAGATTGTGCACAACTAGGAAAAATTTGAAGAACACTGAATTTCAGCATTAAGGTCAGCTAAAAAGGACACCTACTAACACTGTGTTTAACTGATTGAAAAGATTTATTCTGTGCTCCATAATTTTTCAGTTACAACCCCCTACCAATTCTACTGAAAGAAGAAGGAATTATCAGGTAAGTTTGGAGCAGACGGTTCCTCCTTTCCACCAGCTACATGGCCCATGGGCCCTTTACTACCTATTACCTTAAAGGAAAAAGAACAGAGGGAAGAGTTATACATGCTCTGCTTTAAAAATGATAGAGCCACGCCGTGCCAAAGCTCACATGCCCTGTTTTCTGGTGGCTTTGAGGAATACACAGCAACGTTCACAGTCAAGCTTAACATTTAACCCACAATGATCACTATATTCTATGATTCTTCTGATTCCTCACAATTGCACAGCATAGCAGAAGTCCTTCTCCATAAGTCTTTTTACAAAGTGTTTTCCTCTCAGGCAAAGAGTCCAAGAATACAACCAGCTTCTCCATCAAGGTAGCACAGAGAACACTGGATTCTCACACATTCTAATTAGAAACACAAAGAACAAACCTTGTATGGATGTCTATAAAGCATCTGTGATCCCACGCTGCAGAACCTTAAAATACACCGTGGGCAAGTGCCAGCGTTCAGCAACAGCTGAACAATTGGTCTGTCCTTTTCTGTTAGGGAAGACATGCTGGAAAATTCTAAAATTCAAAATAGAAAAGAGAATAAAAAAGCTTGAATAAACACAATTCAGCAACTCAACAATGAAAGGACTCACTTAACTGCACCAAATTTAGAATCACTGGGTTTTGTGTGTGCTCTAGAGGAAGTTTAGGATACCTGTTTCTCTTAAATCAAAGGCACAACAGAATTAGAAGGCCAACCCAAAAAGACCACTGACTCAGGGAAAAGCTTCTATACTTCCTACAAAAACCTGAAGTCAGTGTTCCGACAAAGGTGTGCTGAGCTTTTGCCATTGGTTTTCTCTCTAGTAACGTGCACTACATGACACGGTGTTAGTTACTGAATGAAGGAGAGTGGAGCTAAGACATATTAAGACCAATGTAAAATGGAAATTCCTTCCAAACTGCAGCAACTGAAGAATCAGTATGTTAAAATCACAGGGAATAAAAAAGCCCCAAAAACGTGCCGCCACCTTTGGTCATACAAAGCCCCAAAGCCAAAGGAAGACTTTTCTATCCTTCAGACACTTCAATTTTGAAAGATTCTTATTTCCCATCTCAAATATAGGACTCCTGCTTTTGTGAGAGACCTCATAATGCTTTTATTTCCTACAAGATGATGGCTAATTTGCCTTCCTGTCATTCTCTCGGCCCAGAGCTTTAGAACAGACTAATTTCTTTGACCAAAATTTAATAATAGGATAGATCCCTGAACTTTGAAAGTTATTGAAAAACAGAGATTCCCAGTGATCTGTTCACCCTTCCTGGGTATCAAGGAAATATTAGGAGGCAATAAGATAACCACAGTTGTTCAGACCAAAGAATCAGCCTACTGTCACCCAAAGCAGGGATAAACACATGCCACAGGAAGATCTGTGTGCGCAGGGCACGTGCCTCTGCCAAGAGCTCTCTGCTTCCAGTTACTGCTGGTTTGAGGATTCCTCTGCCCTAGCATGCTTTGGCTGTTGGTAAACCTGAGCAGCACTTTCCTTCGATCCTTCAGTGTCTCTCTGAAATTGTTTTGCTTCTAAATCCTTTGTCAAGGAATTCCACAATACCAACTGACAGACGAACCACCCGAATTCATTTAGGGGCTTAGCTCCTGTCAGCAACACTTGATGTGACTCCCTGTTCGATGGTTTTGTATTGCAAGTGCTGCTGTAGAGGCAGCATATACTGCTGTCCTCCACACTAGCACAACCTGTTACACCTCTAATGTTCTGTCCTACTCAGGAGTGCCTGCCTTGTGCTGAAATAGCCACGGAAAATCTTCACAACATGGGAAAAGTTAATAATTCAATTAATTTATCTTCTCCTGGATTGGGATTCTTTATGGTAACCTGTAAAAAACAAAGACTATCTAGAAAAGTTCAAACTTGCTTTTAAGAAAGAAAAAATGTATGCTTTTAGGTAACTTAGCTCGATTCTGCTTGACAAGATGTGAATACTGTTTAATATTTAACACAACTGTGTTTCACGCTACCAAGAAAATAAGAAGCGCCATAAGAAACCTTTCCCCTCCACGAGGATTTAATACTGGCGCCGAACGCCCGCAGCCCGGCAGAGATAACAGGTACCGGTAGCCACTGATCCGCTTTCCCCGCCGACACCCGACACAAATCACCCCGCAGCCCCCCACCCGCTATCGCGACATTAGTCGCGATAGTGACCAGGCCAGCCCTGAGCGGACCAGCGGCGAGAAGCACCCCCGCTCCCGGCCCGGGACCTCAGGTGTCGGTGAGGGGACCCCATAACCCCCCCACACACACACGAGCGCGGGCCCGACCGTTAGAACCATTACAGTCCCCCCGCATGGGCTCAACCGAGGGGATAAGGGAGTGAATGGGGGCCTCTCATCACAGGGACCCCTCCCGCAGGAGGCCGGAGGCGCCGCAGATGGGCTCCGGGCGGCTACCGCCCCCCCCGCCCCGCTCCGCTCCGCCCGGCTCCCGGGGAGCAGCGATCACCTCACGGCTCCCCTCGCTCCGCACGGGGCCTCGCCCCCCAAACCCGTCGCGCCACAGGCTTGTGCAGCGGCAAGGTAGAGCGCATCGATGAGGCGGCGCGGCGGGAAAGCCGTGCCGCGGAACAGCGGCTGGTGAATAGCTCGGCGCTCCCGCATCGCGCCTGGCAGTGGGCGGGCGGCGGAGCGCGGCAGGCCGGGCCGGGCCGAGCCGGGCCGAGCCGAGCCGAGCCGAGCCGGACCGGGGGTAGAGCGGGGCCCGCAGGCGGGCAGAGATGGCGTCGCAGCCGCCGCCGAAGCCATGGGAGAGCCGGCGGCTGGCGGGAGGCGTGGCGCCGGCCTTCCAGTGAGTGCGTGCGCCGGGTGTCCGCGGCCTGTGGCGGGGCTGGGTGCTCTCCCCTCAGGGCGGCTGCTTGCGCCTTCCCCTCCTCGGGCCTCCCGCCTTGGCCTTCTGCCCTGAGGCGAGCTCAAAGGTCGGGCCCAGCCGGGCTGAGCCTCCGGCTGGGCTGAGCTTGAGGTGGGGTCGGTTTGGGTGGCCCTGGGGAAGGGGGAGTGATCTGTTGGGGTGTTTTGAGGTCGCTTATCCCGTTGTGTGCCCGCTGGGGAGGGTCTGTGGTGGATCGCGGTTCTTGGTAGGGAGAGGGAGCTGTTGCCCAGCCGTGCTTGTGGCTGTAGGAAGCTGCGTGTTTAATGAGGCGAAGGAAGAGCTTCATTGTTGCCATGAGTGGGTAGTTGGTCTGAGTGCAGGGTGCTACACCTGGGGTAATTGCAGGCACAGCTACAGATTGGGAGGAGTGATCCAGAGCAGCCCTGAGGAGAAGGGCTGGGGGGCTTTGGTAGACAGGAAACTCAACCTGAGCCAACTCCAGTGTGGGCTCGCAGCCTAGAAAGCCAACCGTATCCTGGGCTGCATCAAAAGGAGTGTGACCAGCCGGTCGAAGGAGGTGATCCTGCCCCTCTGCTCTGCTCTTGTGAGACCTCACCTGGAGTATTGTGTGCAGTTCTGGTGTCCTCAACATAAAAAGGACATGGAACTGTTGGAACAAGTCCAGAGGAGGCCACGAGGATGATCAGGGGACTGGAGCACCTCCTGTATGAAGACAGGCTGAGGAAGTTGGGGCTGTTCAGCCTGGAGAAGAGAAGGCTGCGTGGAGACCTCAGAGCAGCTTCCAGTATCTGAAGGGAGCTACAAGGGTGCTGGAGAGGGACTCTTTGTCAGGGATTGTAGTGATAGGACAAGGTAATGGGTAACGGGTTAAAACTGAAACAAGGGAAGTTCAGGTTAGATCTAAGGCAGAAGTTCTTCCCTGTGAGGGTGCTGAGGCGCTAGCACAGGGTGTCCAGAGAAGCTGTGGCTGCCCCATCCCTGGCAGTGTTCAAGGCCAGGTTGGATGGGGCTTGGAGCAACCTACTCTAGTGGAAGGTGTCCCTGCCCGTGGCAGGGGTTGGAACTGATCTTAAGTTTCTTTCCAACCCAGACCATCCTGTGATTTATGATAGAGTGTGGGTGTGCATTACTGGGAAGTGTACAGCAGTGTGAGCATGTGTGCCTCTGTAGGAATGGAGAAGCTGTGTGTCATCCTCAGGAGTTGGAAAATATGTGTGTATATGTTTGTCTCCAGTGTGTTCACCCAGGAATCTGAGCTCCTCCAGAAAATCCACCCTGCTCATGGAGAAGGATGTTGTACAGAAAGTGTTTGTAAACTCCTTTTTAATTAGAAATCAAGGAAAGCTTGTTTACGTTGGGGTTTTCATTTGGTGCTGGCGATTGCAATTAGAGTGAGCTGAAACCAGGCAAAAGGCTGGCCCAAGACTAAGCACTCAACAGCAGCTTTGCTTTCCCTGCAAGCTGAAGCTTCTTGAGCAAGAAATTTGAAGTTAATTTTTCTTGGTGAGGTTATCTACCTCATTTTAAATCAATTCAAGCAGCTTTAAAGTGAGGTGTTCTAAGTTAACTAGTGGGGAGGGGAATGTGGTGTGAGTTAAGGTGTAGTACCTCTGTTTTCTGTGATAATAATTTACTTTTGCTTCTGTTTTTTAACTGTTAACAGAGTTAAACTCTATGATGGGGAAGAAAAAACAAGCAGTATAAAGATATAAATGTTGTTCTTTACTGTGGAAACCTGTAAGTTTTGCTGAGAGGAAGTTGTGCCTTATCTTATAGACAAATAGTATAGCAAGTGTGCTTCATACTGAAAGCAATGCAGAAAGAAGCAGCTTCATAGAAATTCAAACTTGACTTTTTTTTTTTTTTTTGGTTGGTTATGGCTTTTTCCTGTGAATTCAGTGGGCTACAGAAGTGGAAAGTCATTGGATGAGGCAGTAAACATAGGAAATGACAAACATTTTTTACTTTTAGGATGATAATTTGTGATTAGCTTTTTGATGAAGCAGCAGAAGTTGGACAGCTGGTTGACAGAATTCAAATACCAGTCTAGTGCTTGCGGTGTTATTATGAAGAGCATATATAAAATTACTTAAACTTACGGGATAGAACAATATACAAATAGAAAGGGATAAAAGTTTACTAAATTAAAAACAGTTACGTGACTCATAATACCTCTTTCTGCCAGCAGTTAACAGTAATAGATTCAATCCCTTGACATGCTACATAAAGGTAATTAGATAGTTTAGGGAGAGGGGAAAACTGGGGAACCAAAGCCCTTGTATATGTTGTATAATTACTGAGATCCTCAATTAAGTCACACCACCCTTTTCTCTAAGGGTGATTCAAAGGAGCTCTCAAACTTCTTTCCTGCTGTATCACTGGTTCATTGTATAGAAGAGCTGAGAACAAGTATTGGAAATGCAATTGAAATTTTCAATTCAGATTGAAAGGTTTGTAAACATTCTTGGGAGTGCACGTGAAAAGGTTTTATGTGCAGAAAAATTACCTGGGTGTTACAGCATGAGGTTTGATGAATCTGGATGTAACATTTCATGCGTTCTTAGTCAATACAATAAATAGACTGAAAGTTTCTCCACATGTGCATTTCAGAAATGCTGTGGTTAAACATTTACACTGAATATCTTATGTTGTTTTTTTTTTTTTATTCCTTGAAGACCTGTATTTCCTGACTGGAGTTTTTGCTTCCCACAAACATTGTGCAACAAGCCGAGTGCCTACCAGATTCCCTATCCTAGCACTACTGAGATTTAGATAGTTATATGCTTTAATATTTATATTGTTATAAAGTGTATATACCTTCATATTTATATAGTTAGCCAAGAGCTCTGGAGGAAAGGAAACTCTAAACTTATTTTGAGTACTGATCTTGTTTGTCTGAATCTGTTTAGGTCTGCTGACTTGGGTGATAACCTGCTGACCAGACCTGGACCACCCACAGTTGCCCGAATACCTCCACCTATTTTGCCAAGACCATCACAGCAAACGGGCAGCAGTAGTCTGAACACTTTCAGGCCAGCATATAGTAGTTCTTTTTCTCCAGGCTATGGTTCATATGGAACCTCTTTTTATGGAAGCTATAGTCCTTACAGTTATGGATATGGTGGTTTGGGTTATAACCGCTTTCGTGCAGATGATATTCCTCCCAGCAGGTTTGTTCAGCAGGCTGAAGAAAGCAGCAGAGGTGCATTTCAGTCCATTGAAAGTATTGTGCATGCCTTTGCCTCGGTCAGCATGATGATGGATGCTACCTTTTCAGCTGTATACAACAGTTTCAGAGCTGTGTTGGATGTAGCCAATCACTTCTCTCGCCTCAAAGTACACTTCACAAAGGTCTTTTCAGCTTTTGCTTTAGTGAGAACTATAAAGTATCTCTACCAACGCCTTCAGAGATTACTAGGTCTGCGGAAGAGCTCTGAGAATGAGGATCTGTGGGCTGAAAGTGAGGGGACTGTGGCTCGTGTTGGCCTTGAAGACAAGGCGGCTAACTCTGCAAAATCCTGGCCTATTTTCTTGTTCTTTGCGGTTATAATGGGAGGTCCCTATCTCATTTGGAAACTGCTTTCTACTTACAGTGATGAAGAAACAGGTAAAGATCTGCAGCACAAGTGAAATGTGGCATATACTGTTCTTTTCATTAGCATGTGCAGAGTGATTAATCTTATACTACAGTAATAGAAGTTAATAGCTACTGGGATACAATACACGTTTTAGGCATGTGATACAAGTAACAGCCAATAGCAGCCTGTTGTTGAGTTAGGCTGCAGTTTCATGGTAAGCTTTTTGTGTGATTCCAAAGTCATGGTTCCTTTCTGTTTCCTTTCCATTAGATGTAGCAGCTGGGGAGGGGAGGGAAAGTATTGGTTGGATTGACTCAACAAATCATGCTTTGTTACTTCTATCAATTCTCCATTGGAAACATTTTAGCAAGCAAGTTATAGTGTTTCCTTAATTTTCCTTCTAGAAAAATACCAAACTCTATAATTCACAGCACATAAACTTTTAATTTCTTTTTTGGAAACAGTATCTAGTAATTGGGCGAGCGGAGAAGATGACCATGTAGTTGGAAGAGCAGAATATGACTTCAGTGCTCTCTCAGAAGAAGAAATTTCTTTCCGTGCTGGTGACATGCTAAAATTAGCGCCCAAAGGTAAACTTTAAATTGAGTTTATTTTCTGATCACATGCGAAGTCATATTGTTAGAGCCTGAAAATGTTAAAACCCACCACTTTATTTGTCTAAACTCATCCACACTGATTTCTCCCTCCCCGTAAGTTATTATTTGCACTGTGATAAAACTTTTTGAGTATCTGAAGATAGAACACAGCTTGCAGTTACCCAGGGAGTGCTTTGTGGTTACTCTTGTCATTACCTTTTCCTCACACGTGCTGCACAACTGTGAAAATCCCTAGGAATTTGCACTAAAGCAGTGTCATTGATTTCAGAACAAGCTGCACTTCACAGTACTCTTTAGCTCACCTCCTTATTGCAGATCCTGGTATTGTGCAGTAATTTGTATTCGCCTTTTATCACAGAGTTATTTTCTCTCCGTGAAGAGCTCTTGTGTCATCTGCCTTCTGGTGTATTTGTGCCTCAACTGCAGTGTGTTTTGAATTGTTTTGTAACTTTGTGCATTTTCATTTTCTTCTTCAGAACAACAACCCAAAATCCGTGGCTGGCTTTTGGCTAGTTACGATGGCCAAACAACAGGACTTGTGCCAGCTAATTACATCAAAATCCTGGGCAAAAGAAGAGGTAGGAAAACAGTGGACCTGGAAAGGATTACAGAGCAACGGCAAGCCTTTCCCAGCACATCAGTTAGAGGATCCACTGCTACTGTGACTTTAGAGGAGCAGGAAGCTGCTTTTGATTCTGTTTTTGCTGGAAGTAATAAAGTTCCTGTTGCATCTGACTCCACCGTGGTTAGTGGAGAGAAGCAGGAACTCTAATGCACTTTCATCAACAAAGCAAGTGGACTGTGCTTTATTGATTAAAATGTAAGGTTTGTTGAAAATCTATATTGTAGTGGAACACTGATGGGTCTGTACCAGTTACTGCTGCTGCTGACTGGTGAAGGGGTGGAGGAATGATTGCTCAAATTAGTAGTATTTATTTTTGACTCACCTAAGGCTGTACATTAGTGATTCTACCCAAACCACCTGGCAACAGCTCTTAAGATCTTGAGACAGGGAGAATTGAAGCATTTATAACAAAGCAAATAAACAGAAAAAGAGACTTTTGGCCTGTTCTTGTGAAGGAGACAAACTGTAG
Source organism: Pezoporus occidentalis (assembly GCF_034315485.1). Taxonomy (NCBI): domain Eukaryota; kingdom Metazoa; phylum Chordata; class Aves; order Psittaciformes; family Psittacidae; genus Pezoporus; species Pezoporus occidentalis. The sequence continues at coordinate 4,212,828 of NW_026912779.1, forward strand.
GTGAAATCTGGAGATTAACATTCAGTCTTTATTGGAATGTTAGCTTGACAAGAGGCCTCTCCAATAGAGGTGCAAAGGGAAGATAGATTTCTGTAGGGTGTCCTCAAAAACTAAATGCTGAGGACCGTACATAGTAATAGTGCATTGTTTCCCCCTGAAAGGAGGGAGAATTGCAAGAGACACAACTGAATCATTAGCAATTTTGAGTTCCATGCTTTTTTGTAAGAAGCAGGGCTTCTGTCATAAAGACCTTAGTTCTTATTAAAGTGGGACTTGTGAGAAAGGGAGGATAAATATGGTTTATAAAGGAAGAGCAGTGAGGCTTCAGCAGTAGTTCTAACCAATTCTCTTCTGTTTATTAGAGGAACATTAGAATGTTCCTCTAATAGAATGCATTAGAATGCAGCCAGCCACATTGCAGTGCACTTAGTAATTGTTATTTCTTTCTGTGGTAAAGTACCTTTGCATCACTTGCAGCCATTTTATGTTGAGCCTGATAACTGCCGATTAATAGTCTGTCACCTTCCATCTTCATCTTAGCTTGTTCCTGTTCTTTATTGATTTTATATGAATGTCAAAATATCTATCCTGCCTTTTAGTGCAGTAGGAAACCATTGGGTTGGGTGAAGTTTAAGGTAATTTGAGTGCTAAAGAAGAAGTAACATTTCTTGCTTACTTGTCTCAGTTAGCCAGGGTCTTGGAGTTAATTCTTTATGCTGCCTTTCAGATGGTAGATTTTGCAACTCCCCATAAGAGTTGAGGGCTCTGGTTTATCAAAAGCCATAAAAACATTGAGACTGCTCACAATATTTAGTATTTTCTTCATATTTGTGTTTGAGAATTCTCTCTTGAAATACCACTGGGCTTTTTTTTTTCTAATGAAGCAAGAATAATTAACACCTTTTTCCTAGTAGTAGATAACATCTTGAGCTTTTGAAGGTTAGAGCAATGGGTAAAATAAGTAAAGCTTGTCTTAATCATTAAAATAGCTTTTTTTTTATGTTAAAGCTACTTAAAAGTATTAGGAACAGTAGGGCACGTGCCTTTGCTTAACTGATCCAGTAGTTTCAGTTTGACTGTTTCTACAGAGATCTTCAACACCCATTATGTGATAGCACAGCTTTCAGTATTTATACTGAATTTGCATACAGCAAATTGCATTTGCTGGCCTTGAGTTCTTAGAATTCTCTTCATTATGACAGAACTCTGACAAGGACAATCGAGGTGAGCACAGTTTTATTGAGGTAGAGTGGCTGAAAAGACAGATATTATGCTGCAACCTAGGATTTTAAAGTGATCTCTGAATGCCTGTTAAAAATTACAACAAGAATTTAAGCAATTGTGCTCAGGTATTGGGAGATGGTGCAAAGAATCCTTTTTACTATATTGTTAGATCCTCAAATGCGGAGAGAAAGGAAAAAGTAGTTAAAGGGCAAATGAGGAACTTGAAGCTAGGCTTAAAACAGAGTATGTTCCTGAGTCATTTCCCTCTGTACCAGGGCATTGAAGAAATTATCTATATTTTTATTTCAACAAGTGTTGTTTAAATAAAAATATAGATAGTTTGTTGTTGAAATAAAACCAGCAAACAATCCTGAAATGTAAGATATATAGAGGGGAGAAAGGGGGTGGATCAGGTGTATGTACAGTTCTGCTTACATTGTGTACTCTGGGAGGGAATTAATTTACTATGGTAAGATTTAATTAGTGGACTCTCGGCCTTTCTTGTGTCAGTGCAAGATTCAATAAGAGGAAGGGTCTTTTAAATGAATGAATAGTTAAGCCCCTAAGTTTTTGTAGAGTATCTGTTCACATAAACTTCTGTTTCCCAGCTTAGAACAAGTTGAAAAGACAGTATCATGTTTGTTGGAGTCTTTAAATCTTTTTTTTAGAAAGATGAGTGTACTTTCAACTTCAGATAATATTAATTTGAAAACAATTCTTTCAGTAGGAAGATAGATTATTAATAACTTAACTGACTTGTCTTTATCATGGTTTGACTTAGTCTACCAATCACTGTCATAACTGTATCTGCTAAATCTTGACAAGAGTTTTTGATCCTTTCAGTCTTGCTATTAATGAGAAATGAAGGCTCTGGGGAAATGAAGTTATTATTTAACTCGCAGTTAATTGTACTGATTGCAGAAGGGTATTAAAATCCGTTGAAGTAAAATATGTACTTTGCTTGAAGATTTTGATTTTGATTTTTTTTAATGCCTAAACTCACTTTGGGATAAAGTGTGAGTCCTATAATTCCATTGTTCATGTTTCTGCCTATATGTCAGGCTACAGAAAAAAAGAGGATCTAAATGTCTGCTGGTTGAAAAAGGGAGGCTGGCTGACAGGCTGCTTGAGACTTGCCCAAGTTTAGAGAGTTGAGAAGACTAAAAGCAGCATGTGTGGCTGCAACAGGAGTATGTAAAGGAGATCTGAAGAGAGATGCTTTTGAAATATTGCTAAACTTCTGCATTAGGCAATTGACTCTTACCTTGAGGTCTGTACTATGAAGTTACCTGTATTTTATTCTTTGGAACAACTTATGTACTTGTAGCAGACCTAGAAGTCTGTAACAAACCCATGGCACTTCTTTATATAAGGCTTTAATTTAATCTTACTTTAATCTTACTGATACTGTTCCATATACCAACCATTTTATGCTTGAGTACTATGAGCTGATGCCAGTTTTGCCTGGTTCTTGGGCTGCTAGCATTGCATGAGCATGCCCACATTCAGAGCTTTGTTCAAGTTTCTGAATAATAAATTTAAACTATTCTTTTGCACAGCTTCAAACCTCTTCCTTCTGTGGAACTAAACTGTATCTGAGCTAGTAAGATTGTTCTGACTTACTCATTGATCTTGGTGAAATCTGCCAGTGAGGTAAACACAAAGGAAATCGTTTCATATAAATCTGATCTGTTTGCAGTGAACATTTTCCAAAAGAGGTGTAAACTGTTTTTAAGTAGCCCCTTCCAGGTATTTTATCCATGCAGATGTGGCCATGTGTTGGGATTGGCAAACATTTTTGGCCTGTAATGGCAGGTGGTAGTTGCCTGTGTTCACAGGTAAGGAGAAACCTTTATTTTCTCCTTGTATCTTGTGACTGGCTCTTCTGCAAATGGATTTGAAGCAGGTTTGGGATCATAAATCTGTCTCCTGGATTCTGTAGCCATACGGAGCACAGCCTTTAAGTAGCTGGATAATCTCTCCTTGAAATGCATGTACCTGTATAACCAGTTTAACTAGTGTCCTGGGTTCAGCAATAGCAATCATTTTTCTCCTTCTTAGTAGCTGGTGCAGTGCTGTGTTTTTGACTTTCAGCCTGAGAACAATGCTGATAACACCAGTGTTTTTAGTTGTTGCTCAGTAATGCTTACTCTGACCAAGGACTTTCTGAGTCCATGCTCTGCCAGGGAGGAGGGGAAGCCAGGAGGAAGCAGAGACAGGGCACCTGACCCAAACTAGCCAGAGAGGTATTCCATACCACAGCACGTCATGGCCACTGTATAAACTGGGGGCAGTTACCAGGAAGGGATAGATCACTGCTCGGGTTGGGCTGGGTATCAGTCAGCGGGTGGTGAGTGGTTGTATCCTCTTCCCTTGTTATCTCCCTTATCATTATTATTATTGGTGGTAGCAGTAGTGGGTTTGTGTTATACCTTAGTTACTGGGCTGTTCTTATCTCGGCCCGTGGGAGTTACATTCTTTCCATTCTCCCCCCCATCCCTCTGGGAGCAGAGGAAGAAAGAAGGGGAGAGTAAGTGAGCGGCTGCGTGGTTCTGAGTTATTGGCTGGGCTTAAACCACAACAACTAGTAACATAGGTGCGATGTCAGTGGCACCCCTGGATCTTATCTACAGTTTTTAATGCTACTTTGAGTTTCTAAAATCCCCTGAATTTCACAATAGTCACAGAACTATAAGACTCAAGTAAATAACACTGATTATTTGTGCTGTCAAAGGGTATTTTTAGAGGGGTTTTGGTGTTGGAAGTGAAATGCTTTAAATGCAAGAAGGTAGTTGCACTACCTTTCAGTTATTGGGAACTGCACAAGGATAGTGGCTAGGCTATTAAATGAGTAAAATCTGTGATACTGATTTTTTTTTTTCTCAAATACTGTTGTTGGTATTTTTATTATTTAAAAAAAAATGAAAAGGGAGGGACTGAATTTCTGCCTAACAGCACAGGTTACTTAAACAGTGGTGCCAGTTCTCTGACATACCATCAAGCTTCATGGTGCAATAACTTAATGTCATAATAACCAGCTGTAGCATAGTCTGGGGATTGCAGTGGGAAAGTATGAAATCAGGGGTGTGTTCTATTTTAGCTGACACCCAAACAAAGCTTTTGTAGTGACTTACAGACTTGAGATTTCATGCCCATATCTAGGTTGGTGCAATCCTTTTGCTCAGCTTTTCTGTGCTTTTTTTTTTTGTTGTTGCATTTTCGTTGTGTTACTCCAGACCTTAGGGGTGGGCTTTTGAGGGAAGAAAATGGTTAATATCCATGTGGCTGTGATGATCTCAGTGATTCCTGCTAATATATAAAGGGGGAGCAGGCTGTTCAACCTGGAAATGAGAAGCGGTGTGGAGATCTCATAGCAGCTTCCGCTATCTGAAGGGGGCCTTCAATGATGCTGGGGAGGGACTCTTCATCAGGGACTGTAGTGATAGGGCAAGGGTGATGGGTTCAAACTGAAACAGGGGAAGTTCAGGTTGGATATAAGGAAGTTCTTTATTGTGAGAGCGGTGAGGCACTGGAATGAGTTGCCCAGGGAAGTTTTAAATGCCCCATCCCTGGCAGTGTTCAAGGCCAGGTTGGACAGAGCCTTGGGTGACATGGTTTAGTGTGAGGTGTCCCTGCCCATGGCAGGGGTTGGAACTGGATGGGCTTTGAGGTCCCTTCCAACCCAAACCATTCTGTGATTAAGTTACCTAGTGTGATGCAGTGGGATCTAGACAGAGGCAGCAAGAAGAATGAATGGGGTAGAGGAGGGTTATTAAATATTGCACAAGAAACAGGGCATCTAACCTGGGCCTTAGCAGGGAGCTAAGTTTAAAATGTTTGGGAAGCTTCCATGCAGCAGCAGAGAAGGAGCAGTAAACAGACCAACAACAGCTGACAGAGCAGGGATTCCTGGGTGGAATAACTGCAGCTGGTTTGAGAGGAGCCTGGGACAGCTCCTGGTGCCCGGCTGTTGTGTATCCTCTCCAAGCTGGATATTCTGTTACTGCTTTTATTGTCTCAGGTATTTAGATCCGCTGAAAACTTCCGGGAAGCATAAATTAAGGCTCTGCATCTTTGCTTAATTTATTTGATGTGCTTATATCTTGAGACTCGTTCTTGTTCCTTATGCCTCCCCACGGCCCGTCAGTGGGGACTGAGGCACACGCAGAGGCTCGTTTACGTCACCGCAGGGTGACGTCGCCGAGGCGCAGCCTGACGTCACGGACACGTCACGCGGAGGCGGGGAGAGCCCCGCGCGGGGCGTTGCTAGGTTACCGGACGCCGGGAGGGGGCGCGGCGCCGCCGCTGCACTGCGACAAGGCGGGGCCGCCGCCGCACCGCGGCGCTGGCGCCCGCATTACCCCCCCCGCCCTTCCGGCCTTCCCATTGGCTCTTCCCGCCGGGAGGGGGCGGGGTCTCGGGGCTCTCCCGGCGCTGATTGGCCGCTGCCGCTCCCCTCACAGCGCTCCCCGGGAGGGTGGTGCTGGGCGGTGGCGGCGTGTGTGTGAGCGAGCGCCCGGCTGCCGCGCTCCGGGCACGGCAGGTAGGGACGGGGCGGCCCTGCCCCGGGGGTGCCGCCGCGCTGAGGAGATCCGGGCGGGCTCCCCCGGGGTCCCTCAGCGGGAGTGGCCGAGCTCCGCTCCGCTGGGCGCCTGGCGTGGCGCTTGTCCCGTCCCGCTGCCTGCCCCGGCGGCCGTCACGCCGTGAGGAGGAGCCGCTGCCTGCCCCGCCGCTGTGCCCCTGGCCTGGGAGCCCGCCAGGTAAACCCTGCCTGGGGGCAGCGGGAGAGCTTCCTGCAGCCGCGGAGCGCTGTGCTGGGTGTCCCCTCCGCTCCCCGGCCCCTCAGTGGCCCTGACCGGGGCCGGTGCCCGGCAGCTGCGGGGGGCTCTCTCTTGGGGCGGCTGGCGGGGTCCCTATGGCTGAGGGGGGCTCCCGCCGGGACGGTGCTGCATGAAGGGGCTGCTTGAACTTGTAGGATCTTCCCCCCAAACTGGGCTGATTGTTCAAGTTGTTTTGCTTAAATACCTCATTTTAACGTTTGTTTTGTCTCCTATGTGGGAAACGACAAAGTTGGTGCTGTTCCTCTCCCCCACCTCATTCTGCACCATCACTTCCTCGCATTTAAGGGTTCTGCATGAAACCTCCTGCCCGTCCCACCACCTTCACCTTCCTGCAGGTTATGCACCTGCAAGGGGATGGCAATTCCTCGTTTTCAGGCTGTTTCTTTGCTTTAAATGAAGAAATAAATCAGTGTTGTGTGAGGCGGCGTGTTTCCGTAATGTAAACCAACTTCCTGCGTAATGAATTAACACTTCATTTAAATCACGTCAGTTTCATGAGGTGTTAAGGGGTTGAGAATATTTTACACCACTCTAATTTAGGATTTTAAGTATCAGTAAAAATTCCCATTGTCATGTATCTCTATATCGTGCCTCTCAAAGGAGTTATTCAGAATTAAGTAACTCTTTTCCGTCTGGCTTCCATAGCCGAGGAAAGGATTAACATGAGCTTTACTTACAGTAACAGACTGGAGGGAATCTCTACATGTTGCCTTCTCTCTCTTAACAATATGATTTATTAAAGGCTTTATGTTGCTCTTCTGATGGGGTGCACCGTTCTTGCATGGGACTGAATCCTCTGTGTATCTTTATAGTTCTGACAGGGTTTCCTAAAGGACAAAAAGGGAAATGTTAAATATCATGTGAGAAGCCACAAAGAGGAGTGGCCTTCATTTATCTTTGCAGCAATAAGCATACATAGAACTGTATTTTAGTGCACAGAATAAGCAAATAATATTTGAGACAAAGGTTTCACCTTCTCTGAATGTGTCATTACATTTTAGAGTACCTGTCATCCCTTCATGGTTGGGTTGCTTCACGCTCCACAGTGCTGATGTGTTTGTGACAACTCACAACAAAAGATCTCCCTTGAAATTATAGACTTTATCCCAAAGTAACTGCTTTTCTTTCTTTCTTCGATTTCTCAGTAAAATATTACTGCAGAACTAGTCCTTAAAATGGTGATGCATGGAATATGGACAATACTGGTAATTTCACTTTGATTAAATGTATTTTATGGTGCAAGACCAGGGGATTCTGATACTCCTTCATTTACTTAACTCACTCAAACATAGTTTTAAACCAGCTGCTACTTGCATACAAGGTACCCCAAGAAGTCAGCTTCATATTTTATAACCACTAGGTTTGCCACTGGTGCTGACCTGTTCTGGCCCAGTTCTTTCTTTTCATAGCAGCGGTTATGGTAGATGTTCAGTGCTCAGATATAATCAATGCTGACATCTGTCTGTGCATGGACAGTGAGATTTCTCCACTGTAGAATTACCACAGTGACACCACTTGATAAGTACAGTCAGGGTGAGGATTGAGGGGTCAGGGACTGATCTGCTTTTACCTCATAGTGGCATCTGTCTTAGCTGGAAATTTGGGCTTGTATTGTCTGTGAAGGACCCTTGTCCTTTAAAACTGGCTGTTTAGAATGCTTTGCAATAGGTTTCATTTAGAATTGCTAAAGTGGTGTGACATTTTGTATTGGACTTGTCTTCTGTGTTTTATTTGTGGCCGTTTTTGTACTTTTAATCTCATGAACACATGGAACCTAAGAATTGTCTTGGTGGGCTCTAGGTTTTTCGTTCCCGGGTACTTTGTGTCAAGACACTTTGGGAAAGGTCCAGGGTGCTTTCCAAAGGCAAGACCTTCCTAAACTCTTTGGCTGTGAACCTTTACTGTGTTCCGTGGTGCTATGCGTTAAATCAATTTTGAAAAAGGAAAAAAGCCCAGCCAAACTTGTCTCAAATTGAGAGAGGTACGGGTTCTTTTTCTTTAAGGTGTTCACTTCTGTCCTTATACACTTTGCTCTGATGTTGAACTTAAAGTTGAAAGAATAAGGGGTTTTGCCCTGATAATCCCAGCTAATCAGGAGTTCTGAGTACCTTAGATCAGCTCTAAAGTCATGTCTTTAGAAGGAGAGCTGAAAGACACTGAGTGCTGTGTTACCTGGCTCCAAAGTAGTATTGATGGCCCTTAGCTGGGTTGGCACTTTATAATGAAAGTCAGGACGGCAAAACAAATAGGCAGAGTAAGAGGAAACCAGAGTTGAGCACTAGAAAGTTTGTGGGGACAGACAAGTGTTATCTGAATGTAAGTAAATGTAAATTAAAGTCCTAGAATCCTAGAATGGTTTGGGTTGGAAGAGACTTTAATAAATATCCCCCTGTAGCTTAGGCTGTTTGGCTGTTTATTCTGAGATTTTGGGAGGCCTTTTTTTTTTTTATTGGAGGGCTCAGTGGTGTGAATCCCTCCTGGAAACAGACAGCTCAAAGGAATGGTGGAGGGTAATGCCTGCTGCTGTTAAGTTGGTTTTGGTATGTTTTGCACATCCCCAGGGTTCTGAGGATGCAGATATGAATATATAAATGCTGTCAAATGAAGCATTGCTGCTTGACTGTAATGCTGTGGTGAACTTTTCCCATAGTTATTTATGGAATGCTGCAGTAAATATAGATGAAGCTTTAAGCGTGCAGAGAGACTTGCTAATAACATTTTTCTCTTCTAGGCTTAAGTAGTCAAAGATGAGTCGTGGATTTTCAGAAAACAACAACTTTCCATATGACAACAATCAAATGGTGTTGGACATGATCCTCTGTTCCCTCATTGGTGTTCCACAGCCTATCAACTGGGACAGTGTGGCGCGGCTAGTTCCAGGATATACATCCAAAGAGGTGAAGTTACTCATAAGAGAATTCAAAGCCTGAACACTGAAGTTAAACATGTTCTGCATTTTATTTCATTAGGACTCATGTAGAGTAAGAACAAAAATTACTGGAAAAAAATAATTAAAAAGTGGAATTAAAAAGTAGTTGTGCTAACATACTTCAAATTACATAGGATTTCCATGTGAAGGATGGTGGTACTCACTAACCTCATGTAGGTTGTAGTATACTTACTAGCAAACCTGATAACTTTCTATGCTTGTCATCACAATCCTGAGGAAGCATGAGTTACAGATCTCCATTAAGTAGCTAAAAGTGCAGTTGCCTCTTGCTTGGTCCTGCAAGTTGTGGAGTTTTCTTTCTTTGGTTGGAATAGAGTTAGAATTAACTGCAGGTTAACTAGGGTTAGTACCTCCATGTACTTAGTCTTTCTGGATTGCTGAATTTCATGGTGAAATGCTTACTTGATAATTTTTAATAATGATTTTTATTTTTTCATTTCTGAGGGGATGTAAGGTAAGAGGAAAATGTCTTTTGCCCTTGTGATTCAGCAAAGCTGGAAGCAAACAAGCCAGTGATCTTTACTTTCTTGCAAACATAATCAAATGTGTCAGCTCACATTTATAACGTTGCTATTGGGCATCAATGTAACCTTGTATTTAGAACATAAAAGTGAATGATTGGGAGTAGAAATTTAACATTGTAGAATATTATAGGGCTTTCAAATGCTTGGCAAAGCTCTTGAAGGAGGGATCTGTACTATTTACATTTCAGTTTGCAGGTGATACTGTGCCCATTAAGCAAATAAATAACCTCTGAAAATATTGGTGAGCTCTCTCCTCATATTCATTAAGGTAATAAGATTGCTTAGCACCTGTCTGATTACTCTATTTTAAAAGAACAAAGTGTCTCCCATATGTGGAGTCCCTATTTAAGGCAATTAAGTAAATGTATACCTGTGCTTTTGTATCTGCTATATATATATAAGACTGGCATGGTAATGAATCTGAGACACTACATTAGTATCAGGAGGATGTCACTGTGTGTACCTCTCCCAAAGGGACAGGTGGGATTCAGCAATGTCAGTTAGCTCAATCCAAAATAAGTACATAAAACTGCTACTTGAATGGAGCCTGATGAGCTGAGTCACAAGAGGGTTACCTATGGAATTAAGTAAATTTACTTGTATGTGTAAATTACCTGTGTGTAGGATTCTGCTGAGCCAAAGACGTGATTGTTATTGTATGAGTTAAAATGTACAAAATTGAAAGACTCCCTAGTTTGTCAAAACAAGGAATGGGAAGTTAACAGAAGTGCAGTGGAAATCACCAGTCCTTTTTGTCCAAATCAGAGTGGAGGTCAAAAAGTAAAATAATAGTAATTATGAAGCAATTATTTTAACTACTTTTAATAATATTTGACAATGTTAATGGAAAAGAACTAGTTGCAAAATGAGAATTGAAACTCTCACCATGACTTTCCCCTTTACAGATCAGGCTTAAACCCACAGGGTTTAAGGAAGTACAGATTGAAACAGGTTCTATCTTATTTTTTCCTCTTTCTGTTAGTGTATTTAATTACGGTAAATATTACTTATTCTAGTGTATATTTTTGTACTTTCCTGATACCACTAACGAAGTAGGAAGCATTGAAAGTTTAATATCAGGAACCGTTCACATGCAGAAGGCATGAAATACAATATTTGTATCAAATTATAGTTATTAAAAATGTACTGAAAGCTACTGCTTCATTGTCCTATCATTTAATCTTGTGACAGTGTGCAAAAAGGTTTGATGAACTAAAAAGCAGTGGAAGTTCACCTGTTGACAACCAGTTTAATCCCCTGATGGCTGCTGGTGGGAGTCCTGTGGAAACTTTAGCTACATACATCAAGTCCTCCTTGCTCGATTCACAGACAGAGTTTCAGGAGCCTGCTATTGGGCAGGATTCCATTACTATAACTGGTATGTTTTTAGTCATTCTGAACTATGTTGGCTTTGATTATTATCAGTATGTGCATGCTTTTGTGTCCTGAGTGGTAAGTCCACCCAGGAATAGCAGTTACTCATCTTTGAAAAAGTCAAGTATAAATATAATGCATACATGAGGTCGCTTTCAGTTAGTTTAGCTTAAGAATCAATGTTTGTTTGGGCATTTTAATAGTTTGTCCTTCCCAAAGGCATAAATCCTTACACTGAATCCTCTGTTTTAGTATTTTGGTGGGGAAGGGAATTACTCTCCTGTTTTGTATCCCCAGTGTTGTACTGCTAAACTTACAGCTTTTTGCAATCACACTGAGCTGTGTTATTAAAATAACCAGACAGTTGTGTAGAAAATCTGCAGAAAGCTGAGAAGGTGATCCCTTGAGGTCTGACCCTTCTCTCCCAGCTAAAAGCTCTGTGCTTGCCATGCGGCTTGATGACAAGATGACTACATAGGAGAATGTAGAGGAGCTACTTTTTGCTGCAAGACAGTCTTGCAATGACACATAATATGCCTTAGTCAATTATCTGTTCCAGTAATAGTTTGGCAGAAGAGGGCCAGCCCTAATAGCTGTATTTCAATCACAGCACAATTAAATGTTAACATTTCCTTAAGTACTTCTGCTGTAAGCAATTGTAATTTGCTGTGTCATAGTTATTCTCTGATTTTTCATTGTAGAGTGAGATGTTTTCAATGCCTTGTGGGACTTGATAAACGTGTTGCATGAGAAATTTGCTTCATTAATGAGTAAGCAATTTCTGTGTTAAAAAATAAAATGACAGTGAAGTGTTGAAACAAAGTGTTTGGTTTCAATGTCCTTCACAGTGCTGCAGCTTCCTAGTAACTGTTCTCTTTGCAGAAGGAACCCAGCTGTTTGACCTTTGCTGGAGAACAAAGAAAATGCTTTCAATAAGAGATGATGTTTGAAAACTCTATATGGAGTATCTAGACTGAAAATGCTTCCAATCAGCTTTCAGTTATGTCCTTGTTACATGCAGGATGTGGAATAAATGCCTCTTGCACCCAAGGGTGGCTACTTAAAAGATTAGTAGCTTCCCAGTGGGCAGTTAACAAGCTAACTCTGCTCATAGAACTCTAATTGAGTTGTCATAGAAAATTAGTGCATGTTTTCTCTTTAACAGTGTAGTACATATAGTAAGTATTAATGCATTTAAGTACCCTAATGTTTCCTATTACAAGATCCTGGCCTAGCATTTTGTTCTGTTTTGTTTGTAGCTTTAGATAAATTATTTCCCTGTTTATATGTAATTTGTTGATATGAAATTAGGGTAATTAATCTTTCTCTCTTGCGTGGACTCACCTTAATATTTGTGAGGTACTTGTATCTTTCAGAATTGGTGATTTAAGAAAAGCCTATTTGTAAATGTTTTTTATGTTTAATTACTTCCTAGTGGATTTATTCACATCTGCTTATTGTTAGGATCAAGAAATTTAGGCCCATTTGGATTTGTTTCTAGACATGAGTAACAGCAAAAAAAGCAATCAGACCAAATGAATTTTGAGCTGGATTCTGGTTTTGTTGGAGTTACAAAAGCTCATTTATTACTTGCTAATTGTATGGCAAACTGCCATTAAATACCTCTGAATGCATATTATGGCAGTAAACAAGTGTATGGGATAGCCTTTTACCCAAAGTGTTTATTCCTAATTCCAGAAATCAATCTATATTCACGGGGGGGGGAACAAAAAATAATAGGAAGAAATACATGATGGAGTTCAGACATCCCTGTTAATTCGGCTGTGCTGCATACTCTTGTCAGCATTATTTCTTTAATAAATAACTTCAATGTGTTCAAGGTAAGCTCTTTAATATTTGCAGACAGAACTCTCTCATACATTTTTCCACCTTCCTTTTAAATACTCACCTTATTTCACATTCAAAATCTGGCTTAGATCTCCCACTGTAGCTGTCTTAATGCTATCAGGGGTCATCTGCCTGCAATGAAATGGCTGCCCTGAAGGCTGTGTCTGACCCAGCCCCTTCCAAGGTTTTTCCAGGGTCGCTCTAGTAAATCTATCCCCTTTATTAGCTGTGTTACTGCTATTATGGCCTTACTAAGGCGTAAATCTGCAATGCCTTAGGCTATATCTTTGGAGAAAGTTTTGTTTCTTCTGCTTCTAGTGTGATAGCTTTGCTTTCCTGAGGGGCATAACTACTGTGTTCTGAACTGCATACAGCTTCTAGATCATTTTTGATGTCAGTCTGGTATAGTTATTTAGCCACAAGATGAAGAGGTCTATCTTAATCCTCTTCAGAAGAGTACAACCTTGTACATTACACTAGAGGGAGAAAATGCTTCTGGAACTTTTTCCCTATAAATCTGAGAGTAGAAAGTAATCATGGAAAATCATGACCTTGCGTGTTTTCATCATGGGAGACAATATGTGCCCTTCCATTATTTAAAACAGATAATGATCTTTCTGTTTTATAATCAAGGTTATTGATGTTTCAGATTGCAGTGATCCATTACTCTTGGAAAAGTTATTCAAATGTCTGCTGGGGTTGTCTTAACCCTCAACCCAGAAGTCACTGGATTTGGTGACTGGATCTCCTGGACTTCACTGGGTTTTGTGTCCGGGTTGTACTGTTTGTAGTGCATTTGTGAAGATAACCGGTTTGAACTGAAGCACAGCTGACCTTTATTCCTAGAATAAGTTCCTGTCTAGGAACAAATTCCATGGTCTGCTTTCTTTGAGCACTGTTTTATATACTCTGCTTTAAGCCGCATGTTTGAGAAACTTGGCAAAAACACATCTTGAGAGGCTTCTGTCTGGAAGCAACTCATTTCCAAACCTAACACTATGGATAAGAAGCAGAGTTAGTCTCAAGTTGTTATATCCTGGCGGCAAAGCTTCCCACAAGACCCACATCCCACAGAGCAGAGAAGGAGAGCTAAAGGAACGGATTGCTTTCCTGGAAGGAAATTCTGAAGATTCTGTGAATCTTACTGCTCTGTATTGAGACAGAACCAATCTGGGTTTGCAGCCAAGTGTCTGGGCAACCTGGCAGTGCAGCTGGCCTGAGTTTCCAGTGCATGGCATTCAGAGCAGGCATTTGGGTTAGCTTAGTAGCCTGTATGGTAGCAGATTTGTTGCTAGTTGTGTAACATTGCTCCACCATGAAAGCTGTACTTCAGTTGCGTTTCCAAGATGATGGACTAAAAAAGGTCAGGCATTTTTGTTCTAACGCGCCTTTTCCCCTTACATTTAAGGAAGGCCCAGCACAACCTCCACATCAGAATCTGAGAAAGGTCCTGTGCATAATGGTGGAGAAAGCACTGACGAAAGCCAGGGGTAAGATATGTGTGTTTATCTAGGGGGTTATAGAATTGACAGAAAGGTGTCTAAATTGCTCATACTTTTCTACTACCAGAAAGAAAACAGCTGAGAACATCCTAATAAACAATGTAAGACATCTTGGAACCTTGCATTGCTACAGAAATACTAGGGGTTGGTTTGGGAATTACTTATGTGCAATAGGGAGAACTCATTTATAAATCTGTCCACAATGTTCCTGTGAGTGATTGATCACTGCTGTTGAGAGAATGGGAAACATAACCTGATTTAAAAAAGAAATGAAACAAGATTGATGCTCAATAACATTTTAATTAAAAAAAATGTTCTTTGAACATGGATTTGTCCCATGTAAAAGCAGGAAAAGAAAGCTGAAAATGAAAAGTACAAATAAAAAATTTTCCTATGAATTCAAATAGCAGTGATGAACATTACTGTTTTTCATACTATCAGATTCCTGTTTTCCATATTATGCAAGTACACATAGAATAAAGTGTGTACTTGAAACCTAATGGTAACCATCTTCCTCTAGAGACAGCATTTACTGATTCTAGCTTTGACCTTTTGTAAGAAATAGGCATTTTAATATGCAATAAAACAGTTTTAATTGCTGCAGATGAGAATTACTATTGTATGCTGTTATTGTCCTTGGTACCTCAGTAACTTAGGCATATATATCTGCCTTTTTTTCACAGGAAAATTTAAAGGGTGGAACAAATAAATTCTCCATGTAATTCAGGTAGTATCCCATAATAAACTGGTGACAAAACTGGGGCTTGAAGCTGGAAATCTGCCTTCTCTGGTCCCTTAACAATTAAATCACACTAATTATGTGTCGGATGATATGCATCTGTGTTTTTCACATGACAATGCCATCAGACAAAGCTCTTGTCAGTATTTTGTGTTAATAGTTAATAATTGTAATTCGTTTCCCTTCTGTTAAAAAAAACCCTGTTAGTGACATCAGTGTTGCAGTCTGTGATACAGATTTGGAGATGAGATCTTTGTTGATGGGTTTTGGTGGTCTAATTGGCTAATGGTCCTAATTTGGTTTGTGGTTTGTTTTCTTTTTGAGGCCAAATATGGTGATCCATGTGTGCGACGAAGCAAAAAACCTCAAAGAAGATTTTGTGTGTCCTCGTGACCTTTTGATTTCAGAAATGAAATACTTTGCTGAATATCTGTCTGTGGATGCCCAGCGCTGGGAAGAGGTGGACATTTCAGTGCATTGTGACGTTCACATCTTTGACTGGTTGATAAGATACGTTAAAAGGAACACTAAGGATTCTGAAGCTAATGAAATGCCCACTTTAGGTAAAAGGAAATGTGTAGAACATGGAAAATTAATGGGTTTTGTACAGTTCAGCCTCAGCCTATTTGTGACTGTTGCACTGAAGCTTGTCCTTTGTTAGGGAAGTGTTGCAACAGAGATCCTCTGGTTGTAATAGGAGATGTCTCCAACTTGTCATCACTGGTAGTTCTGAGGAAATATCCCGATAGTTGTAGCAGTGAAAAAGGTCTAATATGTTTTGTGATGTGAGGGTTTTAATTAAGCTTCTTTAGACCTCTTCTGAACAACAACAGAATAGCAGTTTTAAAATAGTGGTGATGGTTGGGTTTGGTTTTGTTTCCCTGCTGCTCCTCATTGATACAATTGCAATATTGTCTAAAATTTCAATGCATTCTGATACAATGGTAGGACTTTTGCCTTTATGAATTTGAAGCAAGTTTTAAATCTTTTTAGGAGCCTTTGCTATGCATTTTTTAAGCATACAAACAAACAAGAGAATAGAGTTATGACTTGCAATGCAAAAGGCATGTTAAGCAAAATCTTAGCTGGGTATGATGGCTATAGAAGGAAGGTAGTCTAACAGTGTAATTGTTTAGCCATTATATACTTATGAAACCACCTTTTACAGTTTTTATAAGTTCCAATTTGCTATAGTTGTACTCTGGCCACCTAATTGATAAACCAAAACTATGTTTCTTAAGATAGAAAATCCTCTACATATTGGGAATGGCAGGTTGATCAGTAAAATAATACTTAAAACAGGTACTAAATATGCAGAGGGAGGGATGTGATACAAAATTTTCAAAAGAACTAATGTAAAAACCCCCCTTTTTTTTTTTTTGTTGGCTTTTAGAACCATCAAATGTCATCTCAATTCTTATTTCTTCTGAGTTTTTGAAGATGGATTCATTAGTAAGTATTAAGAAAGATTCTCTGCCATAAGGGCACAGTTAATTAAGAGGTGTCTGAAGAACTTGTTTCTTTTGCTTTGGCTGTTACAGAAAGAGTTGATGCAATGAGAACATTTTCAGATTTTTCTACCACCTTTCTAGTTGAGTGCAGCAGTCTGATATTTGCAGATTCTCAATGCAAAAAGACTTACACTGTATGTTATATGCAAATGTGATAGTGGGTCTTGGATTTGCTTTTTGACGACTGATATAGAGTCCCATCAGTATCCGACTTCTGATACGTTCTATCAAAAAAAGATTATTAAATCAGTGGATACCTTTGGGTTATATCCTTTTTACGCTGAAGACACATCTGCCTTTTAGGATCTAGTTCTCCAGCTCTGTACAAGTAATATCTACTGACTTGCTTGTTAAAATGTTTGTTAACAGTTCTCTCACTGGGGTGAACCACAATTAAATATGCAGTAAGCATAGTTGAGATACAGGCAATACTACGTATGATGTGTGCTGTGCATCTCCTTTTGCAAGATGTTGGAAAATACCACTTGTTGAGGATGAAACATTTGTTGAGTTGTGTTTTGGTCTGTAAAAACCTTTTGGAGGAGAATATAAACTAACTCAGAGTCCTGTTAATTCAGAGTCTCCTTTAGACAAATCTGAGATTTGTTTCTTATGTATAAGTTGAACCAAAATAGTTTTCCAAAACACCACACTCTATAAACTAAAAGTCTTGAAGCAATTGGTAAATCCTTCTGGGAGAGCTTTGTCTGGAATTCTTTAACATTAGTTTAATGTTTCCATTTTTCCTAGGTAGAAAAATGTATTCATTATTGTCACAAAAATATGAATGCTATTGTAGCCACGCCATGCAACATGAATTGTATCAATGCTAATCTTGTTACTCACATTGCTGATCTCTTCACACACAATGAAGTGGAAGAGCTGAAGGACAAAAGAGATAAATTTAAGAGGTAACGTTTTCCCTGTAATACACAGAATATTGTGAAATTAATTCAGAATTGTACATTAAAATTATGAGCAAAAGAAAAGGATTTTGTATGGGACCTCAAGGAAAGGCCACACTATGACTGTGGCATGGACAAATTATTAATGAACTCTTGCATGTGAGCCAGGATTAGGGTAAGGAACTCTTTATGGGATGACATGCTCCTAATTTGGAGAGAATGGTTTGGCTTCAGCATCCTGTGAAGTCTGATGTTTAGACTTAGAATTTAGGGTGCCTGGAAGGCTGAGTAGTTGTGATGGTGTACTATTTCGTATGTAAGGGCTCCAGCTTAGCATCAAGGTAAGGGCCAATTCTTGGAGCACAGACTGGCAGACAAGCAAGGTGAAAGTAAGAAAGGATTTTAATCAGCAGGGATAAAGACATTATGATTTTTAGCATTAAAGTTAAGTGTAATTTCACAGAAACATTCATTAATAAATGGTCTTTTAGTCAAAGTAGAAGCTGGCAGTTTTTCTTGGCAAGCAACATAATAAAAGGAAAAAAATAAGGGATCTTATTCTTCACATCTGTGTGAAAATAAGAGATGACAGGTCAGGAACCAGTTATCCACACAGATTGAAGGAAAATCGTATTAAAAGAGATTATTATTCTGAGAGAAATATGGTGACTTTGCTTATCATCAGAATGTATTTGTTAGTCTCACTCTACATAAGGCAATTTTCAGTGTTTTCTAATGGGTAAGCTGTGTTACTGTCATTAATAGTAAACTTTTCTGCAAGAAGATTGAGAGGCTCTTTGATCCGGAGCATGTAAATCCAGATTCTCGAGGCAATGCAGCAACATTGTACAGGTAAGACCTTTTTGTATTGCTACTTCAGTTGCAAGGGCAGTCCCTGTGTTTTTGAAATCCTGCTCTTACTCCAGCACTTACTTTTGTTTTTTATAATCTAGGTGTTGTTTATGTAAAAAGCTGCTAACTAAAGAAACTGAAAGAAGAATTCCTTGTGTACCGGGAAAAATCAACATAGATCAACATGGGAATATTGTCTATGTTCATATAAGGTAGTGAATATATGTATATTGAAAAAAACATGTTTCTTTGACTCTATGATTTTGTGTGACTTTACAAAATACTGTGTGTTTAGGATGTACCAGGTACATTACAAAAGGAAGTCACAGATAGAATGGAAGTGGAGAAACTACAGCCATGGTTACTGGGAGGGCTATTTTAGGTTGTACTGCCTTAAACAGAAAATACTCAGCTAATTCCTTCATCAAAGGGGTTTAAAATATGTGTAACTGATGACAGACAAATTAAAGGCTGCATTTCTACAAGGTTCATTGTTGAATGATAGATCCACCTCTGCCAGCAAAGAAAGGCTGGAGAGTATTTTCTAGACTGACTTTATGCTGTCAAATCAAATACTCAGCCTGCTTGAAGACTACTATAAATAAACTTTGCCAGTTCTGAAGTGTTTGTCAGAGGAGCTTCCAAGGACCTATTCTGTATGTATGGCAAATTCACTTGGCACAAATGTTTAATTCAATTCTGTTTGATCCATGTTTGTGAACAGCTGGATTCTCTTCTTAACAAAGAGCAGTGTGTGATCACCTGCAGTTCCCTCCGTCCTTACATGCCACCTTTAAGGAAGGATGAGGGGAAATCAGTAACAAGAGACCTTTCTCATCTGATCCATTTCATTCAGAACAATCAATCACAGTGCAGTATCAGCTCCCCAGGTCACATGTATTTAGTGTTACCTCCCACCAGCAATTCCAAGGTGTGGACTAAGCTTTGCCTAACCAGTCTAAACAGAATCACATCTTGTGGCCCTGCCCTGACCTATGGGGATCATTGGTGATTAACCATGTAAAAGTCAATTAATTGTATTACTTCAGTTAAGCTGACTGTATGTAGCTGCTGTGCAATTCCTAGCATATAAATATACAGGGTTTAAAGTTAGTCAGAGGATTATTTAGGTTCTAATTATTTGCCTTGTGGTACTTGTGACTGCTTTTCTACACAGAATCCGTTTACCATTTCTTGAGTGAAGTGACATTGGCCACTAATGAGTTCAGGCTTATAAGCTAACACATGCCTATCTTTAATGATTTTAAAAATAGGTTTATGCTTATTGGTCCTCTAGTGATGCCTCGAACTAGCTTCCAGTTGGAAGTACTGCTTGCTTTGTCTAGGATAGATGTATATACAGTAAAAACCATTTCAGACCAGGGCTTAAAACTGTGGGAAAAGAGTTTCTGCTCTTTCTGAAGATAATATGCACCAGTGCAAGTGCACGTTCTCTAAAGAAGCATGTGTCATTTAATCACTAGGAATGAAGTCTATATACTTAAGACTAGAAGTCTCAGATACATATATTTATCAAAAAGACTTGGTCTTGTGTTTTCAAACTTTACTTCTTCACTGAGTAATTGCTGTTGCGTTGCAGATACAGAGAAACAGGTTATGTAGGCTTTTAAAATAAATAAAGTTGCAGTACTTTGCCTCTGGTCACAACGTATTTATTACTTTAAAGACAAAAAGCTGCAGTATGACTGAACTTGTTTGTGTGTGCGTATTTTGATATCTTCTACTCTGTGTATTGGGTTTTCCTCTGGTTTAAGGATTCTCCTGATTTCCAAAAAGCTTAATATTTATCTTAGCTTATAAATTTGCAGTATATGGAGCTTGAGATGAATCAAGCTATAATTCTTTGTTATTAGTACGTCTTGGGTGCTGTCAAAGAATTTAGGCTCTTCTTCAGGGTCTGAATTTAATAATGATTGTCTCACATTGTATCCTTCCTATCCTAAACTCTTCTGTTGCTATTCACCAGTGGAGCACGTGTTGTTCTGCTCCTTCTCCACCTCACCTTTCTGCTGCAGGTTCACAACAGTGGTGACTCCATATGCAACTTGACCTCTTGCTTTTTCAGAGACAAAACCTGGGAAGTCCATGAGTATTTAATTGGCCTTCATGAGGAATTGAAATCTTGGAGGGATGTTTACTGGCGTCTGTGGGGGACTGTCAATTGGTTGTCTTGCTCAAGATGTAATCAAGTTAGTACATTTTCCACTTTGACTTGTTTGTAGATGGCTTGTTGTGGGGTGAGGCAGGGACTAAAGCAGTTTGGGAAATATATGGCAATAAAGCTTGGTATATGTTCTTTATAGTGCAAAACAGACTTCCATAGGTAATCTCACCTCTCTTTATCTCTCTTTTTATTCTAATGTAGTCTTTCCTGTGTACTGAATTCTCCCATTGCCAGTACCATTCGCAGTCAGTTCTTTATCCAGGCGTAGCAAGTGCTCTGGGCTCAACTGGGACAGGAGTATATCCCTGTTGTAACCAAAAAGTACTTCGATTTGATCCTACAACTCTCCCAAAGGTACTTCAATGCTAATTCACTTTGAAAAGAGCATAAGGCGTGGAGAGGAGGGGGGTAATAGTGTGTTATGAAAATAGATCCTCTCCAAAATAAGTATTGTATATTATTGCAGGCTGGGACCTTGGGACACAAGAGTTAAAAAGCTGAACTTCTTTTAATTGCGGTTATGAAATCAGTGCTTCCCATTAAGTCAAGTATGTGTGTATGTGTATTCCAGGGCTGCAAAGTGAGGGATCACATGGTTGATTTACCTTCAGAAAATGGAGATGGGGATGCTTTGCCATCTCAGACTACTAAAATATTGAATGATCTGCTTCATCATAGAGATGTTATTGTTGTTCCTTTCACTAAGGATGAGAATAGGTAAGAACACTGTATTGTGTTACTGAAATAACAGCCTTCAACACTTAACACATGCACATTACTTTTGATTTCTCTCCCATTTTAAAACAAGACATAGGGCTTTGTAAAGGTAACTTAGTTTTGATTGCTATGTTAGAAATTGGAAAGAGAAGAACAAGTATTTTTCCCTTTTTCATATTAAGCAGGCTTTTGGTCATTCATCCTCCATAAGCATTCACTCTTTTCTTTATATTTTAATGGATTGTTATAAAAATAGTCTGTGGCTAACTTGGAGGTCTGCCTTCTCTCTTCATGCATGATGAGTGAAGAGAGACTGATTCTAAAGTGCAAGATTTGTTTTGATTTCACATCTTTCTCTTTAAGTGATTCTGGGATTGGGCTCGGTGATGAAAAAAGCATTGAATGTGATGTGCTTGTAGAACCAAACACGCCGTGGGGTCCCAAAACTGGAGAAATCAATGCTGTGAGTGCTAATGTTGGGGGTTTTTTCTCCCCCCTTTTTTTAATGATAATGAGGATTCTTACAAAGGTACTTTGAAGAATTCACTAGGCAGCTTTTGATAAAAAAGATTCAGTCATACTTTAAAATACATCACCTGGCAATATTTAAGTAATTGCTGCCCTTGTTGCATCTGCTGATGTGGCTGGGGATGTCCGCATGACTCCTGCAAGTCCATAAATAAAACAGTAACTTGGATTGTGTTTTGGTTGTTTGGGGTTTTTTGGAGGGTGTAAGGATGCGTTTTGGGTTTGGATTTGGTTTCTCCCTGCCCCACAAGATGTGAAAGATTTTACTTTCCCAGAACTATGATGCATGTATGTTAACGTGTATATCAGATAACAGAGGTACTCTCTAAGGCAAGTTTAAGGAGGCTTTATAATACTAACTCTGGTTTAAAGAGAGCTTTCATGCAAAGATAAGTTCTTGAAGTTCTGCTCCTGTCATGGAGTAATGGTAGCTCAATGATCCTGATGGCAGCATAATGCTGCTGATTCCATGAGAATTTCAGAGTATCTGAAGCTCTCCTGCAACAAATGTGGGAGGCTGTTAAATTTAAACTCCATGACAGTCTGGCACATGACTGTCCCTCCCTGCCCTGGACTGCTTTTGGATTAAAACAAGCTGTAAATATTTCTAGTGCTAAGGTTTGACACATGAAAACATGACTGAATTCACTGCATTTAACCAGTCAGTGTTTCACAACCTGGTTGAGGTTTGTCATTCCACCAAAATTCCTGGTTAAAGATGGGATTAGGCCTTTTGGGGGTTACAAGTGTAGCTTGCTGTACTGTAACACACCACTCCTGTTTTTAGAATTCCACTCACTTTCTTCTATTCAGATTACTATTAGTTCTTTAACTTACTATGTCTTTCTCTCTCTGTGACTACAGTTTCTTTCTCTGAAGAACTGGACTTTACAGCTGGTTAGTAAAATATTTTGCTCATAAACTTAAATATTTGCTCTTCTGCACTTGGTAGAGAACTAGCTTGGATTTTTGCCTTATTTTCTAGTGAATCGGGTGGAAAATCATAGAATAGTTAGGGTTGGAAATGTATTTTCTTACCTTTGGATTAATTTGGAAGTTGCATTTTAGCAACACTTTTCAGAAGAAAGTATGTGTGAAGTGCTACTTTAGTGCTTAACAATAATTAAAAATTCTCTTAAAATGTTGTAATACATGACAAAAACCAATAGACCAGCACTGCATGTGTCAGATCTTGATTATTAGGATGACAGATGTAAATCATCAAAACCAGAGCCTTTGAGTGCCTGTTTCTGATGGCTTGTCTGAGATGCTTCATGTCGTCTCTATGCTACTGCTTTGTTGCAAAAGATCTTCTATCGGAGATGAAGGCCTAGCTAAATGCAGAGAATGGGGAGTCATTCTAGCAGTAGCATATGATGTCATCCGAGTTACTGTTTTTATATATATAAATGATAGAGAGCAGCAGTTTTCCTCTGTCACTTGAGGATTTGTGTTGCAGTCTGATGTTCCTGGTGTCCTATAGTAAGTCTGCTCTCCTTGTAAAAACATGATTCCATAAACTTTTTGAACTTGCAGTCCGTGTTAAGGTTCATTTCTCATGGATTACTAGGCACTCATCGTCACGTACTTTAAAAGATATATATGTATATTCCAACACTGTAAACATCACATTCCTTAATAATTCCATTATCCTATGCTGATAGGAGCTATTCACTGTGCCCTGTTGAGATATTGGAACCCATAGGTTATGATGATGCACAGAGATAGAAGAAAGAAATAGATATTTTGGGTATCGGGGTGAGTTCACAAAAAGGCCAACCAGATACTCCAGCCCAACTTGCAATAAATCATTTATGCAGATAGCTGTGGTGTACATAATCTGTGTCTGTTTGTAGTGCTCTGTGATATACATGCTTTGTGGTATTTAATTACTGAGTATCTCAGCAATTTCAGGCAGTTTGCAAAATGGAGCAAACCTCAATAGAACCTTTCATAAGCTTGTAGTTTCCTGTGTTCTATGATTATGTGGCTAGCTGAGATATTTGCTACCAGAAATTTTCTTATTAATTAGGGAAATAGTATAGCCAGCAATGCATTGGATATTAAACACCGATTCATACAATAATACAGGTTGGAAGGGATCTCTGGTGGTCATCTTAAGTATTTCATCAAACTCAAAGCAGGGCTGTGAAGTTAGACTCAACTTCAAAGCTATACTACTTTTCTCAGCGTTATATCCACTCAAATCTTGAATATCTGAAGATGGAGGTTCTGCAGCCTCCCTGGGCCACCTTTTCCAATGTTTGACCACTTGGATGAAGCATAAATAAAAGGGAGGCGCTGGAAGAGGTTGCCCAAAGAAGTGGTGAATGCTCTGTCCTTGGCAGTGTTCAAGGCCAGGTTGGACAGAGCATTGGGTGACATGGTCTAGTGTGGTGTCCCTGCCCGTGGCAGGGGGTTGGAACTGGATGATCTTAAGTTCCTTTCCAGCCCAAACCATTCTATGATTCTGATCAAAGGTTTGAAAGTACCTTCTAAACATTTGAGAAACATGTTCTTGGACCTAAGTGTGCTGGAAGTCAGCTCCTTCAAGACAGATTTAATGTGTCATTTAATAGGAATCAAGCCTCACTTGTAATTTGTGGCCCTCTCCTCCTGTCAATTAGAAGCAGCAGTCATTGTTATCTGAAGAAGAGGAATACACCACTGGATCAGAGGTCACTGAGGATGAAGTGGGGGATGAAGAAGAAATATGCAGGAAACCAGGTACAGCAAGTCTCTCCAGCCAGCCTCCTGGAAATTTAGAGATAGGGATTCAAGGCAGCAGAATTCTTCTGTAAGCAGATTTTAAACATAAGGCATTTTAAAAATAAATGTTGCTTGATTTTTATTTCTATTATTTCTGTGTTTGGATACAAATTACCCCACTGCTCAGTGCCATCAAAATCACTGGCAAACAAGACAGGCTGCAACTGTTCATGTCCCATATGTCCTCAGAGTTGATTAAGGGTGTATTTTGCAGGAAACACTATCAAGTGCTTTTATGAAGTTTCACATAACTACACAATGATGTTTCTGCAGAATATCCTTCTGGTTATATAGTGGAATGAATGGTGAATGTGGCTAGAACTGTGTCTGCTTTGAAGATAAGCTCTCTATGATCTAAAAAGATTGTTCTTTTTTTGCCTCCTATTTTCTCCTTTCCACCCTACTAATAAGTCGCTTGAACAGAGACAGTTCTTTGTTTGGCCTTGACTCAAAGGGTTTGGAGTGTACCGGTTTGTTTAAAATAAGAATGAACATTTTTTGTAGTTTGAATTAAACTTGTTTGGTCTCATATCACTCAGCTTGGTGATTGAATTAATACATCCAAAGATGTAGCTTCTATGTGTACTTTTAACCTTCCAGTAGAAAAATTGTGCTGTTATGTGTAACCACTCTGCATTTTAAATATGTACTTGAGCTCCTGTACACTTCTCATAAGAAAGCATTTGAGTAATCTGTGTGTATTAGCTTGCCTGCAACAGCAACAAAAGGAAAATGGCCTGTTCATTTACTCTGTTTGTAAAGGAATGGAGAGGCGGAAAAAAAATCCTTGTGTAGCTGTGTATTTGAGAAATTCCAAGTGTCTGTGATGGTATGAGTAGATGGTTTTTTTCAATTAGCAGGGAGAAAGGAGAAGTTAAAGAAGTCCTACAAGCA
Source organism: Pezoporus occidentalis (assembly GCF_034315485.1). Lineage (NCBI taxonomy): Eukaryota > Metazoa > Chordata > Aves > Psittaciformes > Psittacidae > Pezoporus > Pezoporus occidentalis. Next base: position 4,238,191 of record NW_026912779.1, read on the forward strand.
CCCAAAGAAAGTGATTTCTTCACCTAGTGTTCAGAAGAAAGAAAAGCCATCTGACAAGGTAACATCACAGCTGTGAAGGTTGTCTTGAATAACAAGGACTTCTCTTCAGTTTTGGACTTGACCTTAAAACATACTTAACGTGTTTTTTCTTTCCTCAATAGTCAAGTTCCCGAGATGCATCTCCATTCATGTAAGTAATTCTCAAAATCCTTGAGAACATATTGAAGTATATCCCTTTTTGTGAAGTGTGACTGATAACGTGATGTGCATCTTTCTTTTCTAACCAGTGTGAGTATGCAGCAGAACAAATGGGATGCCTCAAGGTCACTAAGATTCAACCAAGATGCTCAAAGAGAAGATGGTCTGTTCTTGCATGAGTTCAGCTTTCATAAAGTTAATATTATGCAAAGAAAATTCTTCTTTCATATAAGAAATGGCTAATTTGCTTAAAATATAGCCACTTAGAAACCTTTAGGTTGAATTTAATCTCAGATATAGCAGTGGGGTTTGGGTATTTTATTACTTTTTTCACTAATAGTTGCTCCTCATTTGGAATAGAACAGATTTTGACTAGGTTAATACTAATCATCTGTTTCCAAACCACATAGTAATCTCAGGCTCTTCCAAACTGTACCTTCATATAGCAAGGAGCTCCTTTTGAAAATGTTCTTTTAGTGTTTGATTGGCATTTATTAGCAATCTCATCTATTCTACATGAGAAAAAAAATGTTTGTGATACCATACATCGTAGTCTTGCACACAGACTGAAAAATAAATGGGCAGCTTTGAACCTAATCTCTTGGAAAACATTGGAAAGGAGGTCAAAATGTGCAGGAGGAAAAGAAAACATGCATCATAAGTGTATGTGATTGTGGTTGTCGTGGTTTAAACCCTGTCGGTAAGTCAGCCACGCAGTCCACTTCCTCACTCCCCCCCCTTCTCCCCCCGGCCCCGCTGCTGGAGGGATGGAGAGGAGAATAGAAAGAATGTAACTCCCACAGGTTGAGATAAGGACAGCCCAGTAACTAAGGTATAACACAAATCACTACTGCTACCACCAGTAATAATAATGATAAGGCAAATAACAAGGGAAGAGAATACAATACCACCCGTTGATACCCAGCCCGACCGAGCAGTGAGCCAGCCCTTCTGGGTAACTCTCAGTTACATCCTGGGCATGACGTGCTGTGGTATGGAATACCTCTCTGGCTAGTTTGGGTCAGGTGTCCTGTCTCTGCTTCCTCCCTGCTTCCCCTCCTCCCTGGCAGAGCATGAGACGCAGGAAGTCCTTGGTCAGACTAAACGTTTGAGCAGTAACTAGAAACATCGGTGTTATCAGCACTGTTCCCAAAAGTCAAAAACACAGCACTGCACCAGCTAATAAGAAGCAGAAAAAAATGACTGCTACTGCTGAACCCAGGACAGTGGTTTATGTTCTTTATTTGAAATGTCAGCACATAACATGCAGAGATTACAGTTGTGTCATCTGATAACTGTATAAGTATGCGAATAACATTCCCTGCATCCCTGTGCCACGTTGTCTGTGCAGATAAACAGAGATAAACATTCACTTCTCTCTTTCCCAGTCTTTCTGGCTATAAATATTGAGAATTCTCTTAGTTTGTTCCACCTTCTTTAATCTCTCAGGAGACTCTTGTTCATTTTTGCTGGTTTGAAAACCATTCCTATAGATTTTGATCTCAGTGAAATGCCTCAGGCTCATTCTGCTATCTGCCAATAACACTGTTGAAGTTACCTTATGTGTCAGGATCTAGGACCTTGGTCAAGATTTCTATATGAGCTGAAAAGAAAGCTTATTTTACAAATACAGCATCACTAACGTGTACCTCTAATTCTTCTGACTTTGTATTCAGTAGCAAGGAAAACCTCTGTTCTAAATATTCTAATTTCTGACAGATCAGAGAAGAATGTCTGAGATCACAGGACACTTAATAAAAATGAGACTGGGAGACCTTGATCGAGTCAAGTCAAAAGACAGCAAAGAAGTAAGATTTGTCCTCTGACAATGTAATGTTTTACAGAATTGAAGTAAGCCTTGGTTAACAAAATATCTATTCAACACTTAAGCTACAGAGCTGAGTTGTATCAATCTTCACTTTGTTCTAAGCATGATATTTTTTTGGGGAAATAGTTTAATAGTTAAAGTTCACTGCCTTTAAGAACTGGGTGTGGAAAACAGGATGGGTTTAAAAGGTTTCAGTACTGGGTTGTGATAATGACGCAAAGTATGCCACAGCTTCTGCTGAATATTAATGATTGTTTTTAATGAAGGGTCACTGATTCATTGGATTAGTTTCAAAACTTGATTGTTTGGGTTTTTTTTTTTTGTGACTCCAGTATGCAGGAGGCATTTATTCCAGACTTGAAGCGCAGATAAAGGCCTCAGCACAGGTCAGTGCACGACAAAGCAATGCTGAGAAGAATGCCAGGTAAGATTTCAAATTAAAAGGAGAAAGCAAAACATGGATTTCAGGTTGGGGGTGGGTGTTTAAAGAAAAATCTGTCTTGTTTCATGCACTTTTTTTGAATCTGCATCCCTTCTAGCAGGTTAAAGATATACAGTGTGAAAGCTTCCTTTGTCAAATTAAACTAGAGCTGAGACAATGAAACTCTTGCACCCATGCTGGAAGAAATGCTTTGTAGCCACTGACACGGGCAGGGATGCCTCGCACTAGGCCATGTCACCCAAGGCTCTGTCCAACCTGGCCTTGAACACCGCCAGGGATGGGGCAGCCACAGCTTCTCTGGGCACCCTGTGGCCAGTGCCTCAGCACCCTCACAATGAAGGACTGCTTCCTTATCTCCAACCTGAACTTCTATTTCAGTTTAAAACCCATTACCCCTCATCCTATCACTACAGTCCCTGATAAAGAGGATAACTGGAATTATGGATAACTGGAAAAGTGTTAGCCAAGATTCTTTAGCCTATTCTTTACCCTCTTTCCAAAAACCAAACCTAAAAAAACTCCAAACACCAAAAAACCTACATGACTGCCTATTGGTTTCCTATGCCTTAAATGGGTAATACAAAAATGAACTGAGAAGCTGGCACATCTCATGCAGTTGTGGAGCCTAGAAGTGGCCACAATCTGGCTAGCAGGTGAGCCTCTTGGGCTGAAGCTTACAGTGGAGCTGCTGACCAACTTTTAGGGGATGGGCTGGAAGCTTCAAATATGTCAGAGGAATTTCTCACAGGTCAAAAAAACGTATGTGGCTTTCTTCCTGTAGAATTAGTGACTTCAAAAGAAGATATTTGACATCACAGTTCTTTCAGCTGTGTACCTCTGTATGAATATGTAGTTTGTGGATACAGGAATACTGGCGGAAAGGCAACTTTCTCAGTAATAGATTTTGAAAATGAGAATATTTTAATGTGAAAGTAAATTCAAATACTGCACTAGACAGAGCTGGCTGGACAATAACTTGAAATTCTAGCAGTAATAATGTCCATGTGTTTCTTATGTTTTCTTAATCCAGGTCAAAATCCCGTTTTGGTCAAGGCCGCCCAACATAAGGACTCATGAAACAACCTTTAGCCAGAACTCATTACTGCTTCCTGAAACTACTGCCCTCTGTGTGGGGAATGCACATCCTTGAAAGCTTTCCAGTGACTTATTTATTACTTTAAGCCTTGTAAATTATTTTGTGTGATACATGAATGCAAATCCAATAAGGTCTGTACTTATTTTAATTGTAAATATACTATTTCTTAAATTTAATTGCTTTTTTGGGGTATTGTGTTAAGTTGCATAGAAAATACTTTATAAACCTACAAAGTTAAATTATCAAACTAACTTTATTTATGGGGGAAGACATAAATATGCCTTTTAGTATGCTAGAAATACTGAAAAGGGAAAAAAGCAAGACTACTGAATTGTGAATGCAGTCAGCAGCACGAACACAAGTTACCTAACGTATTTATATCCTGTAGTATTTGGTGGTACATTTTAGGTCAGCCCTCTGGGGATTTGCATTTAAAGTCTGTGACAATACCTTAGAGTAGTTTAAACAAAATCTTAAAGCAGTTCTGAGGCTTCCTTCTGTATCTCATGCAGCTCCCATTGGTGTGAAGGTGGGTTACAGGTAGAGACTAGACCTCCAAAGATTCTAGAAATACCATGATGATGCAGTACTGCATCTTGCACGTGAAACGCTTGCTTGCTTGATTGTGAAATTAATACACATTTCTACTCCATATCCAATTTCTCTTGCACAATACAGTGTTTTGTTTCCTTCTGATAGCTAGGGTAAGAAGCAGTTCTCTCTCTTTTAATGATGCCATGTCTCTAAATTTCCAACCAGATATGCTATTAATTCTGCATCTTTCAATGGAGATGTATCATTAAGAACACTTATGCATGTAGATCTTTTGGGTCTAGTTACTTTCTGAAACCTGCCTGAATAGTACTGTTTAGAAGTCAGATGCACTTTCAAGTCCTGTATTTGGAGCAATAGAATACAAGTTTGTATAGGTGTAAAATCCAGGGCTACCAAAATGAAATAACTTGTCTAGAAAATATTTCATATTAGCAAAGAAAGTGGCAATAATGGCAATAATAATGGCTGAATTCAAGTAAACATATTCTGACTTTTTGAAACAGGTCGAAAGAGTGCTCAGGGAAAGCTTATTCCAGGCCACAGCTGTACAATAAATTGTGAGTTTGGAATCAAGTTAGCAAGATCCTGGGTGGAAGGGTGGGAATGGGGTAAGGAGAGGGAGATCATTGTTTAAATGCACTCTTCTCTCCATTCAGGCTCTTTTTGTCTTGTTTCTTGAGGATTTTCAGTAGGCATTAGAAGACGTAGGATAGCAATACTTGAAAATACAGCATTCGATGTAGAAGGGTTTTATTGAAACAATTACAGATGATTGTTGTTTATTGTGTGTTTTGTCCAATGCTGTAGCAAACTCAACAGACAAAACTGGATTTTAATGGCTTTGAGTTCGGACAAGAGTGGTAACTTTGCAGGAGTGCTTTAATCTGTATCAGATAAGGCTTTATTAATGCCTCAGGCCTGCTTGCAAGTAGTAATGCAGCTTTAAGCACTTACAGTAACCACTGGAAAACTTGTTCACTGAAAGAAGAAGTATTATAAAATCAACCAGGTATGAAAATGCAGTAGGATAAGTGTTTTTCTACATCCTGTGACTTCTCATAGAGGGTTGTTCCAAATTCCCATGGTAAACTTTGCTGTGGAAGTCACAGCCTGCATGTGTGTGTGTTTAGTTTTCCTAGAACTACTGACTAGAAGAGAAGGGACAACTCTGCTGGTTCTGTTCTGTGGGAAAGTGCCAGTTCAATGTGCCAGTATTGTTTTATTCAGAAATATTTTTGAGCATATAAAAGTAACATACATGATGTTCATTCTTTTCCCACCTTGCCAACCACCTTGAGTTTTTATCTTGTGTTAATTTTGAACATCTGTCTTGGTTTAATGGAAATAAATGTTGTTAATTTAACAAGTGTGTGTTTTCTAGATACTGGTCTCTAGATTCTGGTCTCCAATCATCTGTATTTGTGATTAAATTGCAGCATCACAGTGCAGGCTTTTTATCTGTCGAGGACAGGATATCATTGTATGCAGAGCTACTCCAAATCTACAAGATCTCAAAGGAGTTTTTATCTGCATTGAGTTTTGAGGCTGGATTAAAAGTTCATGAGTGAGCTGCCCTACAGGTGACCCAAGTATGCAAAATATCAAACTAAGCCATGTTAAAAGCATGTTTAACTTTGCCTTCCACTGCCACAGTGCTGATCATACCATTTAAACAAGTTGTTAGATATATCAGTAGGGTTAGTTTCCATGATTCTGCTTCTAGAAATTGCTATATGGATGCCCTGTATATGTGCAGTTGGTATGCTGGGAAGGCTACAGTGTACATCCTGTTGTCACTTGCTGCACGGTGGAGCTGTGTCTGTTTGCTTGGTGTCCAGAAACCTTGGAGAAAGAACTGGAATTTTAATTTCAGTAATGGTTCCAAGAGAAAGAGACAATGTGTTAGGAGAAATGTGACCATACAGTTGCCCCAGTCTGCAAACATAAATATATGAATAGCATGGGCATATTTAATGTGACTGAGAGGACACTTCCCTTTGCCAGAAGGGAATCAATTTTTTGAAAAGCATTGCTTTCTCTTCTTATTGAGTGTATGGACACACTGTTTTGTGTTGGGAAACTGCTTCTGTGCATCAAATGCTTGCTTGAGCCATACATGAAGTTTCCTGCTTCCATTTAGACACTTCCCTCTCCACTCAAAGCAAATGTAAAACCTTAAGTTACTACTTACATCCAAGAGAGCAGTATACATAAACACACACTGAAGACACTCCTCCTGCAGCTGTTCTTGGTGAAATCTAATCTGTATGAACTGTACCACTATGTTCTGAGGGGCTTTTTTCTCTATTTCTTGTTAATTAGGAAGTAAAGAAGACTTCACTTATGTAAAATTTATCTTGCTACAGGAATAGATTTACTGTTGAATCCCCTTGTGGCTATAGCTATAAATAAAACCAGCCAAAGGCTTTTCCAGGCTTGAGGCCAAGTGACAGCCCAGACTGGCTGTGTCCCTGAGGTTAATGTCTCATACTGTCTTTGAGCATCATGGTGGTAAGGTTGATGGAACCATCAGCCAGTCTGGAGGCTACAGCAACAGACAGCTGCACAGGGCTGCATGAGCTCTTCTACTCTGGGAATCACAAGGGCTTTGAATACTGATTTGATATGTGCTGTTGCAAGTGGTCAGCATCCTCAGTTTGGGGAGGATGCTGCACTCTCACAGAGCCTTTAGTAGATGCCTTGTAGAAGTGTGTGTCCTGCTGTTTTCCACTGTTGGGCCCTAAGTGCTCAGCAAGCAATGCTGTCCTTGGTGATGGGGCTGGATGCTGGGATGATATATTTTGGTTAATGGTGTTCAGTGTCAGTTGACAAAAATCACTGTTTCCACCACTCCAACCTTGCTGGGTTGTGTTCCTCTCTGTTCTATAGCTTGTTTGGTTTTGCAGATCATCTCACCTTAAATGCGTATCTCCATTCTCCTCTTTCCCTGTGTGCTAAGTGTAGAAAACAAACGAACTTCATCTGAACTCTGTTCTGGGCCTGACTCCATTATGGGACACAGCTGGCAATGGCTGAGACTGTTGTGATGCTTCTCTTTAGGTTTGGACTGCTGATCCCTGAGAACAATAACCAAGCCAGATGGAAGTTTATAAAGAATGGGTAACAGCGTTAAGTTGCATCCAAGCAGCAGTTTTCATTCTACACCTGCCTGGAGTTGATCTTTAACTTATTTTGGTCTGGGGTTTGTGTACACTAAGGGCCTACCTCCTTCAGCTTCTAGGCTGCCTGAACTTAGACAATGAGGGAGATCTTCAGGAGTTTTATCCTCTAAGGTCTCATGCCACTTCTTATCACTTCCAGCTAAAAGAAATCCCAGAAAATGTTGAAGCTGCTTTGCTTGTGATTTGGAGTACCCCCAAAATTGATCCTCATTAGTGGATTAAGATTCCAGCACATAAATATTTCCAGTGGTCAAGAGGCTTAGTTGCTGGAAGAACTTTTTGGTACAAATATCAGCTTATATAGCCTCTATCCTGGCTTTGATAGCACAAAGGTGTGTGATGCTGTTTGTTCAGGATGCAGATCAGGAAACTTCTCTTCCCTTTTCCTCTTCCCAGGAGGTATTTTAGGCACAGATCTCTCTTCTGTATTTTGCCACATAAACTTACAAAGGCCCGGCCATTGTGGACACAGGGAACAATCAAACAGGGGAGGAAAAATAACCGCCTGAATTGCCTCTAGTAGTAATGCCACCAGATGCATAATCTTGGCTGGATGTGGCCTTTGTACTAAAGAGCTGGTGCTTGTGATTGAACTTCTTTTAATACATTTTTAATCACTTCGGCTTGAATTGCTCCCACATTTCCATTTCAATAACGTAAGGCTGGGAAAGTCAATGAAAAATTAATTTTCAGTTATTATAGGCAATTTCATTATAGTTTGCATTTTCATTCAAGCTGTAGTAATTACTCTAGTATCCATAGTGACAAAACATGCTAGCACAAACATGAGAAGACCTTGGTCTGGCAGCAGCTGCCTTACTGTGTAATGAGTTGCTCCTTTGAATTAAAGGTGTATTTACCTCTAAATGATTGAAACAAGCTGCATGATAAGTAGTATCATTTGTAGTCTTCATAAGTTCTCTGCAAGCTTTTAGCGTCTTTTGGGTTTGATGAGGAAACTTCATTGAAGTAAAATGTTTTAACTGCCTGCTAAACCTATTTTCAGTGTATACAACCCATTAAATACTAGGCACGCTTCAGAGATGTTTGTTTTCGTTGCATCAAATAGTATCTGCTGGTTTTGCAGCAGGAATTCTGTACTTAGTGAAATAGAGTTACAAGAAGATACTCTCCATCCTTATGAGATCAAAAGGGGCAATGCTGATCCCTTTGCCTTTTGACACCCCATTTAGTTTTCTTTACCAGGCAATATATAGGTTTCTCCCATATTGGTCTGGACATCCTGCTAATTTATTTATTATCATTATGTTAAATATTAAAAATAGACTTTATCTGTGCTGTAACATGCAAAGTTATATTTCCTTGTTGGTTCTTTTTATTGCCCCAAAGGGACTTTGATCCCACAAGCTGAAAATGATAAGCACATTATATAGTTTGTGGATTGCTGTCGAAGGCTCATTCCAAGCTTTTGCCTTGTCCTCACTGAAGCATTTATCAAGATAACAACAGACTTATATGACAGATGAAATGATCCTTTACAAGTGTTACATATGAGAAGCGACCATCCTGTTTTCAGTAGGATATTTCCTCTGGAGTATTCATGGCACTTTCTGTATCTCTGGTTTTTGCTTTGATCACTTGGGTTACGTTCATCGGTCTTGATGCTCAACGTAAGTAGTGTCATTATTATAGGTGCTTGTGAGTCTGTTCCTGGTTTTATTGAAACTGAACAGAATTAGATTTATTAAATTCATGTAAATCACAGTCCTAGAAGTTTGAAGTATGTTGATGTGTTGACTGATAAAATAACATCTAATCAAGCAACATAGTGCCGATGGATGTCATCTGTGGACTTCCAGGGGCTCATTGATCATAGAATCATAGAATAGTTAGGGTTGGAAAGAACCTTAAGATCATCAAGTTCCAACCCCCCTGCCATAGGCAGGGACCCACTGCTCTTGTATGTACAGTGGGTTTCACAAGTTCTCCTTGAACTTTTTCAGATTTGGTGGTTTTATATCTGCAGCAGACATTAAACAAAATACCTAGGATGAAGTTGAGTCTGAGACTTTATAGTTTTGAAGTTGGGATCACTCCTATTCCTTGCTGCTGTTATTCTGCTAAATTAGGTCGGAATAGTTGCAGTTTTACATCTGGTATTTATTGAAGTGGTAAGAACTCCATTAAAAGTTCTTCTTCCAAAAGTGAAAACTGTGCTATCCGTTAGCTGATTCTGGGAGTAGAAAAGGTATCTGAATTCCTAAACTTGAGGCATTAATATCATTTTGGCCTTTCAGCTTTCCTTGAGGATCTTCATAACAGTGAAAAGGCTCAAGTGCCTTTCCTTTGCTTGCAATAGGTTCAGAGGATCACCGGGAAATGGCTGAGGGAAATTTTTTATTTGGGGGAAAAAAGCAACAAGGGTTTTTATTTAATGATTGAATTTCCCTTATTTAACTGTGACATACCATTCCAACCAGTCCCAACTTCCCGGTTTTATTAATCTTTTTTAATAATCCTGCTTTTCAAAGTAAGCTTTTGAACACTCAAAGATTGATGCAGCGAATTAGACCCATCACCAGCAGCTGTTGCCTATGAAAGTATTCTCTAGGGTTTTGTTCGGTCACTTGTGTACAGATCTGTCCACTGCTCACTTATAAATGAGATCCTATGGAGTGGTGCAAACGTGAAGGCACCTGCCTAGCCAAGCAAAAATAGCCCACTACTTATTTTACCAACTGCTGCTTTGAATACACAAGGAGAAGAGTGGGGACACCCTCAGCATTGGTGCAAAGCCACAGGAGACGGCAGAAGATGCACAGGTATCCGTAAGAGCACAGATTGCACTGTGGCAGCTTTGCTGAGTAATTATGGTCAGGGAAGGAGGGAGAAATCTGGTGGGTTTCTGGATTTCTGTGTTTAGAGTTTGCAGATCTAGGGAAAAAGTCTCTTTTTGTCACACAGAGAAAATGTGGAGAGAGGGCACTGAGGTATCCATGTATGAAAGCCACTTCCCAGGAAAAAAGCCTGTATTTCCAAAGTGCCAACTTCTATAACACTGTAAGGAGAATACATTTCAGGTAAATCTGTCAGTGTGCCTTTACCCTTAGCTCTCAGATTCTTGCTCACATTTCAGTGATGAATAGCTTTCTGTTTACAGTGCCCTTGGGAGCAGAAACCATTTGCAAGGCCAGGGTGCAAAAGTAGTTTCAATTATGATTTCCACGGATGGTTCAGCAGGAAATTAACCAAGAGTGATTCATTGTTGTTAGGCAATCAACTCCAAGTTCCAGTCTGGTCAGGGTACAAAGGAAGGACAATTCTGCAGCTAGATGTTTCCACATCCTTTTTTTAAGCTGTGATGTTCTTTGTTGTAGAACTTCTTCAGGCGAAGATAGATTGGGTCGCAGACACTAGTGTTTACCTATTCTGTGTAATGTATCACATTAAACCCTGGAAATCATGTCAAGGTGCTACCATGATGGATGTCTTTCAGCTTCATTTGAACTGTATGCATCTGTTTTTATATAAAGCATAAGCTTTTTTTGCCTTGAACTACTTCTGGCAACAGTCCCACTGTCATTTGTACATGACTTTTCCTTTTCTTTTCAGAAATCACAACTATAGATTGTGACACCGTCCCTGCAGAACTCACACTGACAGGCTTTTTGGATGAATTTACAGGTAAAAATCATGATTCTATGCTAGAGCTGTCCAATTTGCTCCCTAACGTGTGCAGTACTTCAATGCTTCACACAGTTGGTGTATTTTATAATGACTCTGTATTATTAATTAATTCACAATAGGCTTCATGGCTGGATGCAGCAGCTGCTTACATGGCACACTGATTAGGAGAATTGTGGAATGCTGCTGGCCATGATCATCATAGAATGGTTTGGGTTGGAAGGGACCTTAGAGCTCATCCAGTTCCAACGCCCTGCCACGGGCAGGGACACCTTCCACTAGAGCAGGCTGCTCCAAGCCCTGTTCAAACAAATAAATATGAGCCTCAAAACTCCCTGATCCAAGGTCTCACTGTCTGAACAGACTGAGCAGGCAAAGGGAAAGTAAACGAGCACAGAAAACTTTGATGTCTACAGTTCCCCTTGTGCAGTCAGCCCACAAGAGTTGATGCCTTCCTTCCCTCCTATGTCAGAAGGAACCAGTGCCACCACAGCCTTGCTCTGCTTCCAGAGCTTTGCTCCACTCCAGACTGGAGCTACTCGGAATGCCAACTGTTTGTTTTGCTGGAGCAGATGGGCTGCAGAGGAACAAGCAGGCTTGCAGTGCAGCGAATTTCAGGATCAATGCTAGCCAGTCAATGCATTTGCAGTTTCTGTCCTGGATTACTTTGTTAGCGTAGCACACTCTGTATGATTCTAATGATTATTTAATTTGTGCAGCCTGACAGGGTCAACATCAATTTACCCCCACATTTTGTAGGCTTCCTTAGTCTAGCTGGTGAAGTGTGATTGTGCCTTGGAGACCAAATCCCACACTGGGGGAAGTCCAGTGACTGCTGGAGAGCTCAGTGCAGAAGTGGTTTTGTTATTTACATTGCAAATGCAGTCCAGAGAATAACTCCATCCTCCTTTTCCTCCCAGCACTAACCAGAGAGGTTACTATTGTTAGCTAAAGGCTCAGGCTGTCTGTGGCTACACTGTCTGCTAGAGACAGCCCTGCAACCAGGATTCGACTTGCCTCTCTATATGTGTATACACAATGATCACATGAGGCAAAGCATTGAATGTTATGGCCAAAACATTCCCTTCAGGAACGGACTCAGACCAGTCGTTCTGTGCTCACTGCCATTTGCCTGGACTTTCTCCTTACATGTAATTATAGACCAGTATCTTTGGGCTGGTAGCTGACGGCATTCCAGACACTCCCTGCTGCTGGAAGAAGACAAGGTTCCCTTCCTTCACCCACTTGAGACCAAGACCACAAGTCTATATGTGGACATCAGAGATGGGACTGTTATAGAAAGGGTTTACTAGCCTGAAATTAATAGTGATGGAGTACAAACCCAATAGAGTGAGAAACACAGACAGCAAATTTCCTGAGGCTTGTCGAAAATATTGGGGATGTTCAGGAATGATTTTGGAGGGGAGAGAGGATTATAGGTTTGCAAGCCAGATAATGTGTTCTGTGAGAAGACAAGTATTGTTTCATCAACATAAATACATTGATAATATGAGTAAAGTAACTTTCATGAAATTGCCCATAGCACCACACTGGATGGCTTAAAAGGATCCATTTCAAATGCACGTTCGAACACTGATTTAGTGTTTAACCAAACAAGTCACTACTGAAATGATAGTGAGTCCAATATGAATCATGGAATTACAAATAACAAGTTTCCATGTATCAGAGACAACAGTTCCTAAATGCATGGTTGCAGGAAACCACATTAAAATTGATTCTTAGGCTGCATTTTTTGTGTTGCAGTGTTCTGTACATCTAGGAACAGATTAAAGGAAGGACCATACACTCACCATGCTGTACCAAAATCAACACTTAAACTACAACACGCTTGAATCCAGATTCACACTGGATTCTATATGCTTGGTAGGTTCAATTAAGAGCTAGGAAACGCCCTTGTGTTTGGATGATACTGACACTGATCCCATATAGCCCTGACCAGCCTCTTGCTCCTTTTGATTCCGTTCCTTGACTTTGATTACATTCTGATTACACTAAATGTGAAAAAAACAGTTTTGCAGCCAAAAGCTATTTGCAGAAAATGGTGGAAAATTTGGGGCAAATTTTGCCAAGGTTTTTAATTCTGGAGACACAGTTGCAGAGTGGGAATACATTGGGAAAAGTGGGTTTGTGTGGTTTTAAAAGCGTACCAATACACTTCTGCAGAGTACATAAGGGGACTTTAAGAGAGCTGATATTTTAGCTGAAAATGCCAAAATAATATGGAATGTAACCAAAGGTAACCTGTCAGCACACATGAAATGAACCTATGGATTTCTTTTCTGTAAAGCAATATAATTTGTTATGCTTTCCCTTACAGGTGTTATAGAATGGATTACAAATATCCCACCCGATGTCAATTTGAAATTAGGAGAGAATCTGTTCCCTGAACACTTACCGTATGTGGAGCTGGTGTATGATTCTGGATCTAATAATGCAACAGTGAGGACTCGTAAGCCTCTGGATGTTGATACTATTGAGGTATTATTTTCACTGCGTGTAAAACCTGGATATAAAGGTTCTCTTGACAGGTGGAAAAGGGGTGGCACTAAGACATCAATTGTAATTGCTCATTCTCTCACCACGAAGAGCAGCACAGGCTTCAGTGTCTACCTCTCAGTAATGTCTGTTAAGAGTCTTCAGTTTTCTGTACCTGTAAGCTTAGCAGACACCTGACAGTCAGACAGGTTCTTCCCTGATCATGTATTGCCACTTTAATGGAAGCTGTAAATCCACAGTTATGATAGGTGTCACTTCCCTTAAAACTCATCTCTCAGTAACATGAATTATTTCACCAAGCGAGATTGATCAGCTGTAATTTGGTAGAAGGCAATCTTTAATCAGGTGAATATTTATGCAAGTGCCTAACTTCACACCTGAATAGAACCATTGTCTTCTGCTGGTCGATGCACAAAAGGAGAGGTCTTTCTTCCTAGGCCATTCTTGCTCTATAGGACTACCAAGAATAAAGAAATGTTAATGTTTTCCTGGGTAAAGATGCCTTTGAATGTGAAAATGGTGTAATTCTGCATAGTAAGCGGAGGCTGTTTGTTATACAAGTACCATTTCACAGTAGCACCGTACTTGACAGAATTGACCCATACCTATTTTAAATACCACTGTTACAATCAAGACTTCCAACTGATAAAAACGTACTTACAACTTCTACATTCTCGTTTGGACATTTTCCACATGGGTTAAAACACTTTTTATGCTACTTATACATATTCTCACATTCTCTGGCAATTCTCCATCGGGACAACAGCCTGGTACAGGGATGGTGGGATCTGGGTGGGTGGATAGCAGCAGTAGATGAATGGTAGCCAAATAAACTTTATAATTAATAATCTGTAATGACTTTGCTATATATTCAAGGCCAGGTTGGACAGACCCTTGGGTGAGATGGTTTAGTGTGAGGTGTCCCTGCCCATGGCAGGGGGGTTGGAGGTGGATGATCTTAAGGTCCTTTCCAACCCAAACTATTCTATGATTCTATATTATCAGCAGTGTGTTTTGGGACAACGCACCCTAGGATTCAGCTACCAGAAGTTGTTTTGTATAATTTTGACCTGAACATTCCTTGACATCGTATTAAGAGGTCATAGATTATATTATTTATTTGTTTGTTTGTTGATTTTTAGAGTGTCCATCTCTTTTATACCATCATTTGCCAACGGATTGGAACGGTAAGTAAAAGACATGTTGTATAACCTATGATTTTGTCTAAATTTAATGAGAATTACTGTTTTCTGTGTTATTATTCCATTTAAAGATATGATGTAGGGAGCTGATAGTACCTTTTAGAAGCTGTATTTGTTTAAATGTGCTGATTTTAATGGTTTTGTTCATGGAAAACCTAAGGTAAATCTTTAAAAGTTCATTTAAAAATACTTTCACAAACTTTTACTCCGTTGTTACACATGGTAGCCTGACTTTCTCACTGCAAGCTTTTAGAACTGAAGGGGTGTCTCTTTGAAGATCTCGTTTTAGACGATGAAATGAAATGTTAGCAGTATGCTGCTGCCTCACTGCTGTCATTTCTAATGTATCTTTTGCTTCCATTATGAAGAATAATGAGGTAGAGAACAACAGAAACTTAATCTTGGAAGATGTTAATGACAATTCACCAGAATTTCTCCAATCTCATTACAGTGCTTCAGTATCAGAGGTGGGTGGCAAATGTTAATGTTTCTTCTCATGACATTTTCAAGTTACTTTTTGGGGCCAAAACATACGAGGTTCTAACGTGATCACACTGATGTTAAATCATGACATGCACTTTTGTGGGACTTGTGTACACATTGCTGTGAGCGTGGAAAAGAATGGCTGGGTTGGATGTACAGCTGAAGGCATGGGGTGAATAAGAAACATTCAGTTATCTAACCTAAAACGGAAATGGGAAGTAAATTGCATATGTTAAGGAGGTGGCACAGCCAAAAGGGGCTTGTGACTGAGCATTTGATGGTCTTTATTTCCTCTAGGTAACTGCAGTAAATGTCACAATTATAAAAGTGGAAGCTGTGGATAAAGATTTTTCTCCTACGTTCAGCACCATCACTTACAGTCTTTGGGTGAGTGCCTTCTGTTTGTCAGAGACTGTGAACACCGGTCTACATTCCATACAGGATACAGCGTGGGATGTGATCCAAGTGAGCTGTCTTGCAGACACATGTTACAGATTACAAATCTGCAAAAAGCTAGCATCAGAAAGACCATTTAAAATTAGGACTTATACCACAGAATCAGCCTAGCATGCAGTGAGCCCCGAGTCTTGTTTCTTAGCATGTGTGAAATGCTTTGTGGCACTGTTCAACTACAGCTGAGGAGCTCACTGGTCCTATTTAGAAGCAGGAATGAAACAGATCCCCCTCTTCTTAAAGTCTGTATTTGTTTTGCTGTCAATCTCCAGTCCTGATGAAGTGTATATGTAAGGCACCTGAAGTAAGATTATTTCAGCTAACACTAGATATCTGCAGTGGAGATCTTCACATCTGATCCTGCTTGCTCTGCTCTTTTCATAGCAGTGAAAGGAAGCTGAATGCCATTCATCTGATCTGCTTTTAGTTATCAGCCATAGGACGAGATAAATCAGATAGAAAGTCTAATGGCATTGATGAGAGAGGCAATAGAACGTGTGGAAGAGGATCAGCATTTTTGTTTTCAGTGGGGGTGGTTGAGAGATTCCTGGTCCATCATGAAGAATAGTCCAATAATAAAGGTAGTAAGAGGACGTTAAATGTAATTCATTGTTAATCATGTAAATTATGTGATTTATTTACTTAATAGGGTCCAAACTCCGATTACTTTCATATAAGGGAAGGAGATGGAAACGTCATGCTGAAAAAAACACTGGATTACAACAAGGTCAACCTTTTCAATCTAACAGTCCAAGCAAAGGTATGGTATCAATTAAATGAAGGAGTACCACAATAGTTCTACAATGATGTTTCTGTTGTTATAACATTCCAGTTTCTACAGATTTACAACCTGGGGAGTTCCAAGCTAAAAGTTGTGTCTGCATCTTGGTTTAGACTGCAGACAATGTAACACATCCTTAATATTTGAGCCACTGTTTCAGTCTCCCATTCAAATACCAGCCCAAGTTTCTTTCTGTGTGTATTTCTTTGACTATGCTTCTTGTATGTATTTATTTTTTAGTATTCTAACATATATTTATCAACTAATTCTGGCAGATCTACCCTATTTTTGCACAACTTACCACCTGCAGTCTCTCTGAGTTTTTTTGAGGTTTGAACCTATATTTGCCTTCAGTTCCTTTTAGAATTAAAAAGAAGTAATTTTGTCGTATCTATAGTGTTATCTAGCAAATAGTGCAGCTGCAGCAAATACACTGTTACTACATTCTATGTGCTACTGTGTAACACCTACGTGATATAAAATTAATAACTAAGAACAATTGCCTTTGGATAGAGTTTTCCTAGAACTGGATTTCCAGAAGTGGAAAAATCTACCAGGGTGAGAAGTCTCAGGTTAAAAATGCTTAGACACTACAAAGCACATATTATATGTTATGTATAGTACGTGCAATATTATTATATTCTGCTGTACTTTCTGCTGAGAAATGGCTCTTTCATGACAATATTTCTTATTTTCTTCCTTCTCTTGGGATGCAGGAATTAATGGGAAACAACAGCGATACTGCATCACTAGTAATTGACGTCCAAGATTACGATACATTGAACCCCTATTTCAGTCAATCCGTGTACAATGGAAACATCAGTGAAAACCAGGTAAAAGCTTTTCACTGAGTGCTGCAAATGTAAACAGATTATTGCTCTCTACAGTGCTTTTCTTTTGAGGAGTCCTCATCACTGCGTAGCATAAGGTGGAGGGCTGCTTTGGTTTGTGCCAACTGGGGAACTGTAAGGTTATCAGCTGTACACTTCCAAGAACCAGGTTAATAGGCCATGTATTACATGAAACATAAAACCTTCTGCTACAGAAACAGGTTCTTTTCTGTTTGGATGAAAAAGAGGGGAAAAAAACCCACAAAACTAAGCAACTGTTGTAACAAGGCTTTTACTGTAAACTTGGAAGGGCAGCTGACTGCCCATCAGTCCTGGAGCTGGCTGCCTGGGTTTGGTTTTAAATAGTGTATTTCCTACATATTTCATTACAATCAGGTAGGCAAAATAAGAATCTGAGATATTAACTGTGGTTTATATTCTATTGTAATTATCTCCTAAATAGGGTGGAAATTTCTCAGTGGAATGTATTTGTTTAACTCAAGCTTCTATATGCATTGACAAAACCAGTAATCAAAGTACAATATTACTAGAGTAATGCACTAAATATAATTATCTTTTGTATTATCCTTATTTATTTATCATTATCTTAATTTTAACGTATTTTAAACCACATGCTTTTTGTGTTTTTCGTTTGGTGTCCCTTTTGTTAGAAGCTCATCTTTAATTGTCTGAAAGGAATCTTTTTAGATGTTCTAAAACATTTTTATCTTCCAAATAAATTGCTATTTGCATTAGGGTGGGAATGGAAATATTCCATGTTACTAACATGAATTTCATCAGTGACTACCTCCTCATAGTCTGGTGTTTTCTCAAATGCAGCGTATTCATCAGGTTATTTTGGTCATCATTTTCCTCTGTAAAGCCTGTCTGACAGAGAGATAATTTTTTCTGGGTCCCAGTGATTAAATACGTGTTTCTACAATCAAAATTGTGACTTAATTAGTTATTGATTTTATGTTTATGTGTAATTTTTGTTCAAGTTAATCAAGTTCACATATGTTTTCTAGGTGGGCCCTCTGGCTATTCACCCAGAAAAGATACTGGCTAAAGATGGAGACACAGGTATAAATGAAAAAGTACTTTACAGCATCAAACTAGGTAAGAGCCTTTATTTTCTTGTAGGCATTCACACAGTTATTTGAAGAGAATGATATGGAAGTGCAGTGTACGGTCAGATGTCTTAGCTGCATGCCTCTTCACTACACTGCTTCTCCATGAGCTAAACTGACTTAATTTCAGTCAATATAGAGGGTCCAACCACTTTAAAAACATTTAGATGTTCTTAACCTCTCTCTAATAAACCATTCCTCAATAAAAGTGTAAGTCAGTTTAGGCTTCCGTTTCATCAAAGGCTTTCCATTCAGAACCATCTAAAGTGAGAATTCCATCAGGAGCTTTTTCTCCCGCTGACAGAACTGCTAAAAGCTCCTGAGATGCTTAATATGAGGCCCTTGAAGTGTGAGTGAATTTATTTAAGAATTGTTTTGAGGACACAGTGTTTGAAAACAAGCCTTTTATCTGGAATGTCTGTTCATTTTTTTGCTGTGGCTGAGAAGATAACAGTCATAAAAAGGACAGATCTTACCTCCTGTTCTGGTTCATTCTCATTAACCTATTGCAATCTGTTGCTTTGCAGTGGAACCCCTGCCCTATAGTAGCAACCACTTTACAATCAATGCAGACACAGGACTGTTGGAAGTAAAGATTGCACTTGACAGAGAAGAATGTCCGTATCTCCTTGTGGGCATTCAGGTAGTGACGGTTTTAGAGTTCAGTGTGTTAATACTGAATCTTGATTTGATAAAATAATATGTAAATCATGGTTGCAGTTAATAGTACTTCTCATAGTAATGCTAAAGGGCAGTTGATATCAAGACTCTGTTCTGCCATTTAAAATACAAACAAAGGAAAACTTCATTCACTGGATATATGCAGTCATGTCATGTCCTTGTGTTAGGCTGGAATGGCTCACCGTTATCAGGGCATGGAATTACAGCTACAAACTCTTTGTTTTCTAGGCAAGCCAGCAAGACAATACTTTCAAAACAGCTGATGCAGTAGTTCTGGTCACTATTGATGATGTGAATGACAATTATCCAGTGCTGTCACAACCAAGTTACAACATCTCAATTCCAGAAAATTTCCCCAATGGGATGGAAGTTCTTCAAGTAACAGCTACTGACAAAGATGAGGTAAAATGACGACGTTGTTATGGTTGCTACAAATACTGCACTTCTGAAATACAATGCAAAATGCGTTTGCATTCTACAGGTATAGTGAATAGTGCTATAGGATATTTTTCCCCGAAGTACCTAAATATGCTTAAACAAAACAATCTTCATTTTACTTCTTTAAGGGGCTGAGTACTAGAAAATAAATTGGCTGTCTCTGAAACTCCTCTGGTTGGCATAAGGTCCCAAATAGGAAAGTACAAAAGTGCAAACCCTCAGCCTGCATGATCTGTTTCTTCCATGTTGTTTGCTCCTCTTCCTTTTTTGGGAACTGTAACCTCAATTAAACAGAAAATTTAATGCTCTCCATTTAATTTTCTGGAAAATAAAAAGAAAGCACCCTAAGTGATTAGCTCCATGATTGTCCTATTTAATAACAAATATCATTACTCTTTGCAGGGAGGCTTCCAGGGAACGTTCATTCTCACTCCAGCTGATAGTCCCTTCCAGTTAAGCCAAGATGGCATCCTAACTGTGAGGAACTCCACATTGTTGGATAGGGAGAGAATATCATCCATTCACCTGCAGGTATTAGAAATAAGCCTATTCCTTTCCAAAGCAACCTGAGGCAAACATGTGCTATCTGATCTGTCCTGGCAAGAAGCTGACTCTGATGTGGATCAGCAGCTTCTCTGAAGAATCAAATCCAGACTTTCACACTGGGGCTGTTTGGAGGGAATTACCACTAGTGATACAGTTTACCCAGCTTCCAAATGTTGTTCATCCTTCTTACTACTTACAGAGCAGGCATTGGAACAAAGCAATGATTTTACTACATCATTTTTAAAGGTCACCGCTCGAGATCATTTGTCACCTTATGGTGAGGGGCACTCTGCAATCAACATCCTGTTGCTAGATGAAAATGACAACAGCCCAACCTTTAGTGGCACACCATATAAACAAGATATTTTCAACAACATGACTGCAGGAATGTCCATTCTTCAGGTACTAGAAGTGTTAAGTGAAGGTGTCATCTTTATGGGTTGAATGTGTGCATGAATCCTTGCCTAAACTTGTGTATTGGCCCTATTGAATGAGAGAATCTTTTCTGAACTAACTCCTCAGAGTTCAGAAATGATCCACCTTGCATTTAAAAGCTTATACCTGTAAATATTCCATAATCACAGTGTCCTGGATGCTCTAATCATACCCCAGGTCTGGAACAAATGATAAAGGATTTTATTCTTGATCTTAGGTACTATGCACCATCCTGAATTCTACAAACAGAAGACAGAACATAAGATTCTTCTTATTGTAGAGTGTTTAATGAAAACTGAATGTTGTTAATGTCCAGAAATTGAAATAATTGTGAAAACTTTTGAAAGGCTGCTGAAAGCTGAAGTGTTGTGGATACTTTTAGATATGATATACATGGCATGATAGTAAATCAACCAGTTAACCAAATGAAACAGGAAACCAAGATAAAAATCTCTTCTGGAAGTGAGATATATAGGGAGTCGCTGTCAAAACTCATGCCTACTGATGCAGATCTACTGATTTAATGGCTCCTGATGTAACCTCTACACTAAAGCAAAACTATTTTTTCCACCAGGTTGCTGCTGATGATCCGGATGAGGGTATAAATGGAGAGATAAGCTTTATCTTAGCTGGTGGCAATGAAGATGGATACTTTGAATTGGATACATCCACAGGACAAATCAGTTTAAAAACAGTAATCCCATTAGGAGTCAACCAGCTTAAGAACTTTGTCTTGTGGATAACAGCTATTGATGGTAAGACAGGAGTTTAGTACAGGTCAACACAGCTATTCCTGGTGTTTTGTTTTGGTTTTTTGATGGGGTTTGGTTTTGGTTTGGATTGGCTTTTTACTGAAGGGATGCTGTCAAAAGAGGTTCCCAGACTTAAGTTTAAAAATACCATGCATTTTTATCTGCTTTTGTTGAAGATAATAAATAAATAACAGAATAATATATATATAAAAATCATATGTATAATCATAGAATCATGGAATAGTTAGGGTTGGAAAGGACCTTAAGATCATCCAGTTCCAATCCCCCTGCCATGGGCAGGGACACCTCACACTAAACCATCTCACCCAAGGGTCTGTCCAAGCTGACCTTGAACACTGCCAGGGACAATTCTACGCTAATGTTGTGTGTATTCAGGTTCTTATATTGTAACCCTCAGTAGACAAAACTGATCTTGGCTGGGATCTCTCAGTGTTACCATAAGAGCAGCAGTAAGGATTAACCCCCCCCCACCAAAATCAGTACCAGTGGCAGTGTTTCTTTTAAGGCAGAAGGTATTTGTGCATCTGCTGGGAGATTTTCTTTTGCTTGCAGGTGGGATGATTCCAAGAAGTTCATCAGTGCCAGTACAAATCTTTGCAGTTGGAGATTCCAGACCACAGTTTGTTCAGAAGGCTTACAACGTGTCTGTGGAAGAAGAGCTAGCCAGTCCTGTCGAAGTAGCAAGAGTAAGAACAACTTCATTCTATCACTTGCACAGGACATGACAGCAATAAGAAAATCCTGTTGTATATGTGCTCTAAATGTCTATATCCTTCTGGGTCATGGATAATTAGATGTTGTGTTTTCTTTCCTGCATTGTGTATCAATCTCCATATACATTACATACTGTGTACACCCCTCTGATGAAGCGTGTCGCTCACAAAGGCTCTTTAATAACAAAGCCTGTTCTTTCCATTGCAAACCTTTAAACAGCACGGGCTACCATTTAACATAAACCCCAACCAAACAAACAAAAACCCAAAGCTAAAACCAAATGAAAAACAACAAAGAAAACCCCAATATGACCTCCCCTTCTCTTCTCCACAAACCAAATAAACCCCATGACTCCCTTAGAAAGTAAACTTCCGAGCTTAGTTCTTGTTGACTTTGGATGTACTCCAAAGCCTGTAGCCAAAGGCTAGAATAGGCAATATTCACTCATCTCTTGATAATAACTCTAACACATGACACGATAGAGCTAAGAAATGGAGACTTCCCATCAGAGAACTGTCAAAAGGGTATTTTCAAAGATGGCTCTAGACCTTGCTCCTCATTTTGACCAAAAAATGCTCAGACAAGCAGGCCACCAGAATGCACTGGGATAGCTCCTTCTTAGACGCAGTTCTGAAGGCAGATGGGAGGTCTGATACCAAAGCAGTGAGAATTTCATGTGTTTTAGTGTTTTGATTTATTGACTTCCTGTGTTAATCATTTTTTCACTTTTTTCATATAAAGGCAGAACCAAAGGCTAAACTACAATCTATTTTTTTGCAACATATTATGTGTATTCACATTTCCTTCTTAGTGATGTTCCAGTGATGATGTAAAGCGCTCTATTTTTATGTGTATTGTGGTTTGATTTTTATTTCTTTTAATGAATAAAATCAGTAAAATTAGTATGAACATAATTCAAATCATTATTCTCTTTTAGACAGTGGCTTATTGTGTTTAATTAATTTATGGATAATATTCTTTATCTTACACAGGTGGAGTATGAGTCTGTAAATCCCCATATACCAGTTAGCTTTCAAGTACTAACGGAATCTGCTACGTTTGACATCAATGCCAGTGGAATCATTTGGACAAAAACCAAGCTGGACTATGAATCCCAGAATAATTACATACTAAATATTTCCCTGTCAGATGGAAACACTGTTGACTATGCTACAGTGTTTGTCAGAGTCACAGATGTCAATGATAACAGTCCTGTGTTTGGTATAAAGAGCACTACCATTTCCATTCCGGAGAACACTCCACCTGGAACCAATATTACCAGTGTGTCAGCTACGGATGTGGATGAGGGCTTTAATGGATTAGTGATTTATGCCCTGAAAGGTGGAGAAGGAAAAATGGATATTGATACTTCAGGATTAATTGTGCTGGAAAAGGAACTGGACAGAGAAAAACAAGGCTTCTATAACTTAACAGTGATTGCCAGTGACCAAGGCCAACCCCCGCTCTCTACAGCTCTCAATTTGACAGTCGTCGTTGATGATGTGAATGACAACCCTCCAGTCTTCTCATCAAGTAGATATGAAATGAGTGTCCCTGAAGATGAAGTGCTTGGAAAGGCATTGCTAACAGTATCTGCTACTGACTTGGATGCTGGGGCCAATGCTCTTGTAAAGTACAGCATCATTAGCCAGCAACCTCCAACCTCGTCACCAATGTTTGTTGTCAACTCAAGCACAGGCCAGCTCACCCTGAGCCAGCAGCTGGACTATGAAACCATAAAGCAATTTGAAGTGGAAGTGGAGGCATCAGATGCAGGGCAGCTGAGTCTCAGCGCTACCACACTTGTTGTTGTGCACGTACTAGATGTCAATGATAACCCACCAGAGTTTGATCAGGCAGCTTATGATGTATTTGTGTTAGAAAACCTGCAAAGGGGTAGTCCTATCTACACATTCAGTGTAACTGACAAGGACGAGGTAGGTACCAAATTAATCTCATCCTGATAAATCAAACTGACGTGGTTTTCTCTACTAATCTGCAAAGATGTAGATGGGCAGAGGGAGATTTCTTAAGTGGTTGGCAATAAATAGGTTTGGGGTCACAAAAACTTCATCTTGCTCTCTATGGAGCCAGGAATAAAACTTCCTCAACCAATGAAGCTAAAACCTTGTACAAAACAGTTTACTGGCTGTATCAGAAAACCTAGGGAGGGCTTCTCTCCCTATACATGTGTAATCCAGGACAGAAACAGTTGTTAGGCTCTGTATACATGTATATGAGATGAATGCACATACGTTACACCAGATAGAAAGTGGAATTGCCTATTATGTGTTATTGCCTATTATGTCAAAATAATCAGTTCTGGTTTAATGTTGCTTGCTTTTATCAGAGAGTATTTGTCAGCTCACTTCTGTAATGCAGTCAACCTGCCCTTAGTATCAGTTTAGTCAGGGAGCAAGGTGGTTTGTAAAGCTGATGGTTTCTTCTTCTTTAATAGGAAATTGCACAATTTCTTTCTGCTTTATAAAAAACTTGTTTCTTTCTCCCCTTGTTTTATAAATGGATTTCATATTTAGCCATGGCACTGAGGAACTGGTTTGGAGGAAAAGTTTTCTGATTTGCTTTAATATTCTTGCTTATGTCAGTTTCAACAAAGCATAAATGCTTCTCCCAGTTCAGACTCCACCGAACTACGTGTAATTGCTCCTTGCATCATGGAGATAGGGCTTAGCAAGGTTTAGAGATGGAATGTGTAGGACTCAAATAGGGAAGCCCACAGGGGCTTCCACCCATCCCAATTTCTGTTTGCCAAAGAAGCCCATAACTCAGGGTGAAAGATTTCTGTATCAAGCCTTGCACAGCACTCGTACTTCTGTAATGAGAAGTCAAATAAAATATCAAATCTTAATAATTTTTAACTTAAATATTAATCATTTTAATCTTAACTGAACTGTGTTTTCTTTTTTAGGCTGGCTTTTCCCAGGGACACTTTGTTCATAACAGTACTTTGTTTACTGTGGATATCCCTGGGATCCTTTCACTGGTTGACACAGAACTGGACAGGGAGACTACACCTGGCTTCACTTTACAAGTAAATCTGGGGACAAGCACTGCAGCTTTGGCTTCATTCCCTTGAACCCTTTGTTGTATCTTCATGAGGTGGTTAAAATGCCAATACAGTCAACTAAAATTCCATTGCTGTTTCTTGCTTTGGCAGGTATGGGCAGTTGATGCTGCAACGAATGGGCTTAGTTCAAGCGCCTTGTTCCACATCACTGTTCTGGATGTGAATGATAATAACCCAGAGTTTCAGATGCAGCCATACAGTTTTGAGATCCTGGAAGGAGATTACATGTTGGGTACTCCCACTGGACAAGTGACTGCTACTGATCTGGATGAGGGAGAGAATGCACGAATTACTTATCACTTGTCAGCTGAGGATGGGGACAATCCATATAGCATCCAACAGGTAGGGGTTTGGATATGCCGAAAACAGTATTTAGATACTGCTTTTCAGGAGCTGGGCTTGTTGAGCCTGGGGAAGAGAAGACTTTTTGGAGACCTTATTGTGGCCTTTCAGTACCTAAAAGGGCCTGCAAGGAATCTGGAGAGGGACTTTTTACAAGGACATGTAGTGACAGAACAAGGGGGAATGGCTTTAGACTGACAGAGGGGAGACTGAGATTATCCATTAGGAAGACGCTCTTCCCTGTGAGGGTGCTGAGGCACTGGCACAGGGTGCCCAGAGAAGCTGTGGCTGCCCCATCCCTGGCAGTGTTCAAGGCCAGGTTGGACACAGGGGCTTGGAGCAAGCTGCTCTAGTGGAAGGGGTCCCTGTCCGTCGCAGGGGGTTGGAACTGGATGAGTTTTAAGGTCCCTTCCAACCTAAACCATTCCGTGAAGTTGCTTGACACAGTAAGAAGATACATCAGGTAAAAGGAGCAGACAGTAACCATTCTAGTATGCATTAAAGCCAGCATGTGCTCTCTAGTTTGGTAGTGTAAGCTGATGTTTAAAAACTAAGGTATACAGGTCAGATTTTGCTTGAAATCTGTATTATATTTGTCCAAAGGAGATGATTTCAATCCCCCATCTTTTTTGAGAACTGGGTGTACAAGGATTATCAAAATGATCTGTGCATTGAACATTATTGTCTTCTCTAGGATGGAACCATTTTAGTCACCGGCTATGTAGATCGAGAAACTAAAGACAAGTATGAGCTGCTGTTGGTGGCATCTGATAATGGAGTACCTCAAAGGCAGGTAAGAGAGGAGAACACATTATTCTTTTTTTTTCATGTCCTTTGATTCATAAATTGAATTGTCTGTGCATTTTCTGAGCCATGGTTTCCTCCTCTTGCATGCCAGAATTTCACCTACGTCAGCATTCAAGTATTAGATGTGAATGATAACCCTCCTCAGTTTACCAGAGCTCAATACTCAGCCAGTGTACGTGTAGCAACAGCAAAAGAAGGAGTGTCTGTACTCTTCGTGTCTGCTACTGACCCTGACATTGGGAATAATTCCCTTATTTCATACAGGTAAATTTCTGTGAAGTTAATAAGTATCTTCTGTTAAAGAAGCAGAAGGGTGGTTTTATTTCTCACCAACTCTTTTTACTGTCATTAAGAAGATAAGACCTGCTCACAGATGCTTTCCAAGGGCTATAATTGGCAATTATTTTTAAACCTGGGACAAAGGACAGTCATTACTGCATGGTTTAGAGATGATCAAATCATGGGTATGCCATAAGGAGGAGAATGCAATCAAATGATAAACTTAGCAACAAGACTGAAAGCCAAGATTTGTTTGAATTTCTGTGATATTGAATCATATAGTGGAGCTTCACCTGCAATTATCTTCCTTCTGAGTTGGAAGGAGATGAATCTGAGTTCAGTATCTGCCTTCTTTTCATGGGAAGATAAAAGGCTTGGGATGTAATGGGAACTGAAGGCAGGAATGCTGCTGGTTTTGATGATGGAAGACTTACTTGGAAATCAAAAGGCCAATATATTTAGGCTAATGACACAGCAATTAAAATCTGTTGCTTAGCCATTCTTTGTAAGTAGGCAAATAGCATCTGTTGAGTGATTGTTACAGAAGTAACAGTAAGTGGATGGCACTTCCAAGGTCATTAATACAATTGGTATATTGATTTCTCTTTATTCAGCCTCCTGAACCATTCTGATGATTTCCATATAAATAACCACACTGGAGAAATCACCGTCAGCCGTAACTTGGACCATATCACAGCTGACAGGGTTGTGACACTGACAGTTATTGCTACTGACCATGGAGTTCCTCAGCTTACATCAAATGGTAAATGATGTCTTTTCACCTTCTTTTCTTATTTTCCCTACATAAACATAACCTTTGCAAACACTGAAATGTTAAATGAATCCCATCATGCCAAGTCAAAGTGAATTAGGGCTGGAATCCATGTTACATCTCAGCAATGAGGAATATTTGCTTTTTACCCTTTGATTCCCTTCCTGGCTGATCACACTAACAGGAAGTTTGGTTTAATAATCCTGGTTAGAAATAAATTTTCTGTATTTCTTGCCATGATGCTCATGGTACAGAGCCCAGGACTTCATAGTAGCAGCCACTCTAAAAAGATGTATTAAAATAACATAAATAATGTGTGTTTCACTTTCAGTTTTCCTTCATTTTCTTAGAATTAGAAACATTTAAACAAATTAGAAACTCGCAAATAACCCTGCTCTTGCAAAAAAATATTCAGTCCTGTGGAATTTTTGGTAACTTCATCTATTTTTTTTAGGGATTAGCTTTGTTATCATGAGCAGGAGAAACAACTGATTTTCTTAACATAGGGAGAGTGGCCACGACAGAATTTGCACTCGGATGGTTTGACATCTATCCCTTCTCTGTTGTTACAAAGGAGTTTAGCATGAGATTATTAACATAATAACATAACGAGTAGCAAACACCTGCTTTATCCCATTGACTTCCAATTTGTGATCGTTGCTCTCCTATCACATTGAAGCAACACTGCTGAGATCAGAGAAGTGGGGTTATTCTGAAACATTAGGTACAAAAGACATCATGTATTACATATCAACACGTACATACACAACATCATATATTACATATCAATCCTTATTGCTGTTGATTTATTTTTCTTTTCATTCCTCTTTCTGTCAGTTTCTCAGTTCCTCAACATTTAGGGAAACAGAGCACAGCTCATGATGATTTCAGCAGCGACTTCACCATTTTAACTTGTTTTCTCTCATTAGCCTCTGTCACTGTCTACTTGCTGGTCAATGACACCAGCTTCGGACTGACCTTTGAAAGCTCCAGCTATGAGTTCAGCATTCAAGAGAATGAACCTGCAGGGACTGCTGTTGGCTCAGTGAAGGCTCTGACTGGCAGCATCGCTGTCCAAGTGGTGTACTCCCTGAAATCTCACAGCGACAAGTTCTCTGTTAGTGGCCAAGGAGACATTGTGGCTCTGGCCATGTTAGATCGAGAAGAAAGGGACCTATACAGCATCATTGTAGAAGCTGTTGATTCTGTGGTGCCACCCAATACAGCTGTTGCTTTGGTACAGTATATTGCATTTTAAAAAGGAATATAAAATACTAAGTATATATATATTTAAAATCAAGCAATACCCAGACAAGCATCATCTGTCATTCAAGCATGATGAGTTTGAGAGCCTTTTATTCCATTTCCCTTTTTTCTCCAAGGAGATGCTACCATCTTGCAATACTTTAAACTGCAAAAATGGCATCATTTCCTGAAAGTGCCTCTGTGAATAACCCATAACCAGAGAAACTGATCAACACTAAAACTGATTCTGTGAATAGTTCTGTCAAACACATGAGGTAGATGAGCTCAAAACCACCAGGTTTTTAATCCTGCTGGTAGAGTCATAGAGTCATAGAATGGTTTGGATTGGAAGGGACCTTCAAAGCTCATCTGGTCCAACCCCCCTGCAATGAGCAGGGACATCTTCAACTGGATCAGGTTGCCAAGAGCCACGTCCAGGCTGGCCCTGAATGTCTCCAGGGACTGAGGCATCTACCATCTCTCTGAGCAAAATTAATGGCATGAGAAAGATATTTCATCTAACATAGAGACAACATGTGAAATAATGTGTTAGAGTGCATGTTATCTCACTTATAGCAGTTAAGAATAAGCTAAGATGATGAAGTTGTGAAAATGTTTAAAGATGCTGCCGTTTTTATGTCTCCCTTTGGTTTTCTGGGTGTGTGAGTTTGGTTGGTTGGTTTGTTTTCCCCCTATACACTCCTATAGGGTAAAATTAACCAAAATTCCCCTTTCAGTGCTGTTTCTACATTTCAAATGTGTCTCTTTTTCTTTCTCTTCTTTCTTTTTTATAAAACACACAGGTGACTGTGAGAGTTAATGATGTCAATGACAACCCTCCAGTTTTCTCAACACTGATTCAAACTAAACTATCAGTTCCTGAGAACGCACCTAGTCTAGACTTGGGTGTATTTTCTGCTACTGATCTGGATATAGGAGTTAATGCACTTATAAGCTACTCTCTGCAAGATGATTTTGCTGGGACGTTCCATATTGACAGCTCTACTGGCAAGCTGACAACAAAAAACTCCTTAGACAGAGAGATGGTGGACAGCTATGAGCTGAAAATAACAGTAAGTAGACAAATTTGATGCTTTCTTAACATAAAAAGGAGAAAATACTCAGTCATCACAAGAAAACCACTTAATCTCAGTGAATTCCATTAGAATCCATTAGTGAATTTCGACTGTTTATTATGTTTTGCGCCCAGAGCTTTGTTTTCTGCTGTGTAAATTGCTATTAGTCAAAAAATGACCTTTGAACATCAGATCTTAAAGGTCACAGTCACATAATAGCTTACTGTGAAATCTGCAAAGTGTTCCTCAGTCCATTTTAGACGATGCAGTTGCCATACTGCTGTATTGCTTTTCCTGCTTTGCCATGCCATATAGTTTGTCCCTTTCCCTTATTTTTTGTCATTTTTCAAGTTATATAGACTTTGATATTTTGAAAACACTTGGAATACAGATTTCCAAATTAAAAAGTAGAAGCATAAAGTTTCATCCAATATTCATGTAGGCGTCTATTTATTCTGATTTACTTGATTCTTACTACTATTACTCAGATAAATTACTGGGCATGCAAAGAAGTGTTCCAGCACCGGCCATCATGTACAAATGTATTTGAAGGAGCTTTTTACTGCTAACAAACAATTTAACAGGTCAAGGAACTTGTGGAATGTGATCAGGACAGCAGAGGAATCATACTAAAAATCAAACAGTGTCTTCTGAAAGTTTCAGAATTAATAAAGTGGACACTTTTTAAGACTAATTGAAAATAGTGTATGTGTATCTATAGATCAGACCTTTCCTATGGTAGATGTTCATGCCATGTAAAACTGACCGTGAATCTGCCATCTACTCTTCACAGCTTGCTTTGTAGACACTTTAAACCCTCAGAATGTAAGGGGTTTTCTTATTCTTTTCAATGCCCCATCACAAATATGTGCCTGTTTGCTATAGTTTCATGTTGATTAGTGCTACATCTAATCACACGACACACCTGATCCGGATCCAGGCTTGTGCTTTGATTAGTTGCTCACTAAATGAGGCAGAGCATGTGATATGGTGAGGATAGCAGCCACAGGAGGATATGCAACACTTCACCTGGAGCTAGAGCAATGTCATAGGGTGACAACTGGTCCAGCAGAAAGTCTTCTGAGACAAAGCTTCACTTTTTTTGGCCCAAAACTGAACTGGTAAAATAGGGTTTTTTATCAATGTAGTGCTGCATTTAATGACAAATTGTTTCTACACAGGCCACCGATTCTGGCAAACCGCCCCAATCTGCAAGCTTAGTTCTAAGCATCACCGTGGAAGATGAGAATGACAACGCACCGGTGTTCCCTCAGAGGTCGTACTCTGTGACTGTGAAAGAGAACGAGCCTCCACATGTGGTATGTGGTACTGAAGAATAAGCAGGCTGTTCTGTGGTTGTTGTCTATATGTACACTTGGAAGTGGCAGTAATCCAATGGTGAACATATTTCTTTTACTTTGTGGAGCCTGTAAAATCACAGAGCATATTCAATTTATATGACAGCTGAGTGCCTATCTTACTGACTTTTCCTAAAGCACCCTTTCCCTCCTGTCCCCAGCAGTGATGCCACGCTGCATGGATCTAGCTTTTCAGGGCAATGTGTTTTAAAGACGCTGTAGGTGTTGTGCATGTATCCAGCATCCCCCGTGTTCTTCCTTCTCTTCTCCCATTTGTGGCTCCATATCCATCTTGCAGATGTGAACTAGTGATTTACAGCAATCAAGAAGTACCACCTAGGAATCTGTAACATCTGTTACCTGCTCTGCTATATGATGTGTCAGTATTCTAGCAATACAATTAATGGCCATATGAGTAATACCATCAGTAAACTCTATATAGTTAAATACCAGTTTTGTGTGTGTCTTTCCGCTTCTTTGCTCTCCTCTGAACCTGATGGCTTTGGTGTTTGTTTTGTTGTTGTTTTTCTCATTCAGATTCTGAGTGCAGCAGCCACAGATGCAGATATAGGGCACAATGCCATTATTCATTATGTTATAATTGGAGAGACTTCTTCATTTCTTGTTGGAGAACTTTCTGGAAACATTACAACTCTTCAACCGCTGGACTATGAAAGTCACTCCGAGTATGCATTTCTTCTGAGAGCTTTCAATCCTGGAGAGCCCAGCCTCCAGGACACAGTAAACATTACAGGTAGCCCCAGTTTACCATATAAGATTTACCTTATGTTTCCCTCACGGGAATATTTCACCATGTGTAATGAGGCATAAGGATAGCCTTCAACAGTAACACAGTCTGCTCAAGTAAATCATCAGAAATGATGATGTGACCTTTTCACTGCAGCCAGATGAAGTTTTCCTTAGAGAATGTCTGGCTTGTGTGAAAAACCTTCATTTTTGACAAACGGACATTACTTTCTTCAGTGTATTCACGTTTTCTATGGCATTTTTGCAGTACCTATTGACATCTTGATTGAAAAGGTTTCCAAAACCATAATTCAGTCTTTTCTGCTTGTTTACAGAAAGCCTGCTAAAAAATGTTGACCATGATTTTTAGTGGTTAAAATAACAGTACTTGATTATTGGTGTTTTTTCCTTAAATCAATCTATCTATCTATCTACCTACCTACCTACCTATCTACCTACCTACCTACCCATCTACCTACCTACCTATCTGCCTGCCTACCTACCTGCCTATCTACCTATCTACCTGCCTATCTATCTATGTATCTGTCTGTCCGTCCATCCATCCATCCATCCATCCATCCATCCATCCATCCATCCATCCATCCATCCATATCTTTTGAAGTTGATATCCTAGTTTTTGGCCAGCCCTACTTTTGATCAGTATGACTGGAAGTATTGACTTATCTATTACCTCCTGTGCTGTGTTTTGTTTTTTTATGTTTTTTTATGTTACTGTACAGCTGCTTCACTAATTGTGGACCCTTACTGTGCCAGGTCATGTACAAATATAACACTAAGCAATCCTGTCTCACAGGGTTTGCAATCTGAGCCAAAGACTAGAGATACCAGATGAATATGGACACAGAAGGGAGCCCAGTGAAAACAACAAGATGGTATTATTTATGACAGATAGTAGTGACAACAATAAGATGTCACTACTATCTGCCATAAATAATACCAACATGCCAGCTAGAAGTTTCCCTATTGTAGGGAAACTATTGCTTCAACAGTAATAGTTTAATCCACAAAGGCAAGTGTTTTGAAGTACAGAAAACAAGATTTCCATCTGGTTTAAACTGGAAGAGCTCCAACTCAGAGGAGCTGTGCTGGTTTATATTTGCTGAAGAAATAGCTTGTAACTGTTCAGGTGCAATTCCTGTTTACACTCAGACATGGACCTTCTTTTACTAGTTACTGTGGAAGATGTTAATGAAGAAGGACCCGTATTTGACAGGCCCTCATACCACCAGATCCTTCTAGACAATTCTACAGCTGGCACACTGGTAGTAGATATCAATGCAAGAGATGAAAACAAGGATTATGACGAAGGCATTTTCTACAGCATTTCAGGTATGTTAGAAAAAATCTTATGGCTGTTTATTAGTGGGGTACTTGCATGATGCTAAACTGAGCTGCATGACACAAGAATGAGAAGTAATGGTAGTAAATTGAAATGGCAGGTTCTGACTGAAAATAAGGGGAAAACAAGTCCCCTGTGAGCACAACTAAGTACTGGGACAGGTAGCCCAGAGAGGCTGTCCTTGGAGGTTTTCAGCTCCTGATGGATCAAGGCCTTGAGCTTTCTATTCTGGATTCATTCATGACTCTGCTTTGTGGCAAGAGGTTGGACTAGAGGCCTCACAAGGGTTTTTGAGCCCAAGTGATTCTGAGATGCAGACACAGAATAAAGAGAGGCCACGTATCTTGCTCCAAATCACACGTACAGATTATGATTTCAACCCATGTCTCTGAAGTCCTGCACGCATAATTCAGTCTCTTGTCTCTGCTGGCCCTGTTTAACATCTCCAACACTTGTTTTTCTGTTTTTAGGTGGAAACTCGGAAGGCCTCTTCAGTCTTTCCAGTACCACAGGAGAACTCAGGTTAACAAGAGACTTATCCAAACTGAGTGCTCCTGTGTATTACTCCTTGATAGTCACTGCTACAGATTCAGGTCTGCCACCTCTTTCAACTTCTGTAAAGGTACTGAAATGTTTACTTGTGCAGTTTATTCCCCAGGTTCTTTTACTCTAAACTGAGTGTAACTACACCAGGAAATGGGTATTAGTGAGGCAAAACTATGCAAAATGGGAATCGGAATGTCAGAGTCCCACTTCTGTGTTGGGAACAGGATACAGGATGATTACAAAGTTATGGCACTACATAACGGCCATTCCGTTTCAGAAAAGAAAGTCAGGAGTTCTAGACCCTGTGAGGGAAGAAGATGAGAGAAGTGGAGACTTCTGTGTAAGGTCAAAGAGTGGGACAGTCACAGGGGATGTAAGGGAAGTATGTGAGAGAATAAACAGGAGACAGCAAATAAGGTGTTCCTGTTTATTTGCTTATATTAGAAGGAAAAAATATCTAAATTGAAGACTGAGGAATGTAAATATGATAAAAGAAATACTCTTTAATACAGTCCTTGTGACTTGTTGGTGATCTTCTGCCACTAAATATCACAGCTTAGCAGAACTGAAAAACAGGACTAGAAAAGTACATGGCTAAGGACATACAGAAAATGATATTCAATAGGACCTTAAAATGTAGACTTCTGAGGCATCATTCTTCGGAGCTGTGGGGAGCAGCTGTCTGGCACCATTTATAAATGAATTACCTTTATTTTTGTGAAGCAGTAGGCATTATTTGTGTACTGCCCGTCACCTTTATTCATCTATAAAGTCAGTTGTTATAATTCAAAACACATAGAAGCTCCTGCTCTGGTCATGCATTCTCCAGTGGAAGGACTTGTTGCAAATACAGGTCAGTACCTCTCTCCAGGAGCCATTTGCAAAAGTGATCTGAAATGTGGTGTATGTGCCAAACTGGAATCCCTTTCTGTATGTAGGAAAGCATACAGGTGAACCTAAACTGAGGAGGCATTTTCACTGACCTTCACTGCCTACAAAGCACTAATGTCTCAAACTCAGCACACAGCAACCATCAGCTTCTTATTGACAAAGTTCTGGACTTGTGCTGTTGCGTACCTCAGTAGACAAGCCTGCTACACCTGAAAACAGAACCCCTGTGGTCATCTGCTTTTCTCTGCAGGTGTCAGTGACCATAGCTCCCATCAACGTGTCATTCCCGGTGTTCTCTGAAGAAGTCTATCAGCCTGCCCCTCTGAGTGAGAAGACGCTGCCAGATACATTTGTCGTACACATCGATGTGTTGTATAAGGACCCTGTGAAATACAGTATTGTGTCTGGGGATGAAAAGGGTAAGCTCTTCATGTGAAGTAACAAGGAGGGTGTGTTAAACAACTGGTGCTGCAGGGCGTTAGCTTTTGGCTTGTTTCTTCTC
Organism: Pezoporus occidentalis; assembly: GCF_034315485.1. Lineage (NCBI taxonomy): Eukaryota > Metazoa > Chordata > Aves > Psittaciformes > Psittacidae > Pezoporus > Pezoporus occidentalis. The sequence continues at coordinate 4,273,133 of NW_026912779.1, forward strand.
TCTCTTTGCTCTCTCTTGTCTCAGCTCCACAGCCATTAATATTGGATGTGTATCATCCAGATGTACACGTGATATGGATCGGGTGTGGGCACATGATTGAATTTCTGTCAGATTAGGGTTGATACAGATACATGATACAGAGCTGGCTGCACCAGCTGTATGCTTTTTTGTGTCTGCTACAGGAAGATGGTGGTGCCTCACCAGGCATAACATTGCAGTGGCTGGAGAAAGAATACCCAATTCAGTACAGAGGCTGCTGGCTGAAAAACTAACTCAGCAACATCTTCTTAATGAATGTGAATGTGTGGAATAAGTTTACAGGGGATGGAGTAGACCAGTGCTTTGTTGTGGGCCTCTCTTTACTAAACATAGAGCTGATTTTATTGTATCACCAAGCTTAGCATCTCTTAGCATTTCTTTTTTGTAAAGTGTTTTATATGAAGTTGTGGTCTCCTTGAAGTTATTTGCAGAATTCAGTAAGAACAGGACTTAAAGGAAATAGAACAGTTTCTGACTGAAACAGGGACAAATAATCTTTGCTTCAGAGGAAGGTGGAGACCTTCTGAATAGAGTGGTGGAGAGAACTTCTCCCTTTTGGTTTCTATTCTTAAATCACTTGGTTTTGTTAATTACAGACCCGGATATCTCTGACATTCTCACAAATCTTGCTTTGTTCTTTGAACAATCCTGTAACATAAAGTATCATTTCCATTGAAGGATTCATATAATCAGATTTACTATTAAAATCACAAACAGAACAATTTCTCTGTGTGTTTGTTTTTTAAACAGGCTATTTCATTATCGATTCATCCACTGGCATTGTAAGAACAAGGAAGAATTTGGAAGCGGAAGACTTCCCAGCCGTTTTCAATGTGCAAGCAACAGATTCATCTACTGCTAGCATATTTAATGAAGTTTCTGTGAATGTGACAGTTATCGATGAAAATGATTTCCCTCCAGTTTTCCCATCCTCTCTACTAGAAGCAAGATTGGAAGAGGTAAGAAAATGCCATCAAAACTGAATCGCAAAAATAAATCCTTAGAATAATAATAACAATTCTAAAACTCTTTTGGTGAGGGTGCGAATAAACGTTCTGGAACTGGACAAGCTTGCCATTCTGTTCTGCCATATGGTCTTTCAAGGTTTAGTTCAAGCTGAAAATCCCAATGCACAAGGAGAATGGTTCTGGAAGCGTGGACATATTGAAGGAAAAGCGAATCTTTTACTAATAAGGGGCTCCATGAAGGAAAAGCAGCCACCTGGTTTTGCACATCTGTACACAGAGTATTTGTGTGCATTCAAAATCCAGTGGATATGCTGGGCACCTCACAGACTCTCACTCTGCCTTTTGGAAGGGAGCTTCCTACAGAGAAGTAACAGGCAAAATGCTCTCATTTAGCAACGTTTCTCCTCTTTCTCCTGTACAATCTGTTGTGATTCTTCCTGACACGAAGACATCAGTGGCGGAAAGCAAGCCAGATTTCAGTCTGGGGCTGCTCTGTTATGATAAGCCTGCAAAAGAAGCCACAGGGTTTAATTATGCAAAAGCATCTAGCTCAGCATTTCACTTTTCAATTTTCAAACAGCACTGTTCACACTTCAATCTGCTAGCTACATCTTAAAAACAAGCACACTGAGTTTCCCAGCTGATTCCCACACGTTCTCTCTAACAGCCACAACTGATTTAAAATCCAGTCCATTCCTAACACTGAGTTGAATATAGGCTTCATTATTGCACCTATTTTTAATGTTCCCAGTTAGTTCAGTGGAGAAGAGTTGGAATCACATTTCCTGACCTTAAAAATTGATTTGCATGTGAAATATTTAGAGAGTAGGAATTGCTGGATGCCCTGTTGGATCAAATAACTTCAGAGCAGGTCTCGAATAGCCGTGCAAGTGAAGCACTGATATTCACAGTCCAACTTGATTCAAACAACGTTTCGAAAGAGGAAGAAATGTATTATTATTAACCAAACAGTGTTCAGGAAGAAAAATGAGTTTGAAGTTGAGAACATCCATTGAGTTTCATGGAAGTACAAGCTCTTAAACATGAGTAATTCCTCAACAGATCGGATGCTCAAGGTTACCATTTGGTCTGTTTGAAATCACCCTGAATTTTCTTTCTGAAGATTGCTGCTGTAGGTAGAGCCATGGTGAGGGCAAATAGTTCTTTTCTGGAAATTAGAGAGAACAAGATATTCTCTTATTGTGCCCTACAAGTTGTATACTTTTGATTTTAAAATGTCTATACTCCTGTAAGTTTAGGCACTATTTGTCACTTCCTTCCTTTTACATCACTTAAGAAACTGCAGCTAACCATTCTCTGACAGCCTCAACCTATTCTCCATCTACAGAATTTACCTGCTACTCGGATCATCCAGCTGGAAGCTCAGGATAATGATACAGGTAGAAATGGTTTCCTGACATACGGCATTCTTAGTGGAGACAGACTGAAGTTCAGGATAGACGAAGCGACTGGAATTCTTTATTCCACCACCTCCTTTGATTATGAAGAGGAACCTACGGAGTATCAGGTTTGCTTTAAGTCTCAACTCTTCGAAATCTTTCCCTTTGATAACAGGTCCCAGTTTTTTGTTTAGCTTGATATTGCCTGAACATTTTATGCACTGTTTTAGGATATGAGCATCTCGAGATGTGATGCATTATTAAAGCAAGACACTGCCTCAAAAGTATAAGGAAATTCAAGCAAGGTTCATTGTTCACATGTCCTACAAACTCTCAAGCACTTCAGCACACGAACAACTAACTCTGCAATGACAGCTCATGTATTCAGAGCTGCCTGTTTGTTTGAATCCATACTGGACTGATATCTTGCAGTTATATATATATATCTCAGTTATATATATATATATATTGTTGCTGCAACTGCTGGTTATTTTGTATGATTAGTGAATTTGTTTGCCCTATATAGAAAGACTTCATCTATTGACAAAGGACTCCATAAGCTTTCAGTAATAATTTTGAAGTGAATTCAGAATTTGACTTAACATTTCTAAGAATACTCCAAAGTTTAAAATTCATCAAGATGTTTTAATCCTTATGCAAGTACCTATTTGTATGATTTCTCACAACTGTACAACTTACAGGTTGTGATATATGCTGAAGATGATGGAATCCCTGAGAAGAAGAGAGGTTACTGCACGGTTGTCATAAAGATCATTGATGTTAATGACTGGCCACCTGTGTTTGATCCAGTGACTGAATTCAGTGTAAATGAGAATGTGCCTGTGGGATTCATAGTTGGGAAAATCACAGCAACGGACAGAGACACAGGAGACAATGCCTTTGTTGTATATAACCTTACAGGTAACAAGGAATTCTCTCACTGCACTGGAACAACTGTCACTTTGTGGTCTATACTGTCACAAGTATAAACAGCATTTATGTGTGTTACCTCCTCACCCCTTTCTACATAAGATCCTTTTTAACCTGGTTTGGTATTTTACTGATTTATCCTCACACAACTTTCAAGCTGATTGAATAGGAACTTCTTTTGCAGAAACTACAACTTACGCTTTAAGTCATACTCTTAATTCTGTCAAAAATCAGCTTTTAAAAAAGTCTTTAGTTGTGTGGCTGCCATAGCTGCAATCAGCAGGAGTAATTTTGATAAGAAAGGTGCTCATGGCTTTCTTGAACAAGGCTTAAGGGGCTAGGGCCTTGTAGAACCCATTGTGCTTCCACCAAGTAATAAATGTTGCTAAATTAAGCCTCTCCTCATGCTATGGACTGTGAGCACTTCACAGCTACTAGGAGCAGATATAAATGGTATCACAAGCATGTGAGGGACTTGAGTCACTATCACAAGCTGCTGGAGAGCAGTGTTCTTCACCCTTGTGCCTGACACCTTTACCTCTGCAGCACAAGTGCCACAACAAACAGCAGGTCACCTACTCTGTGCCTCAGATCTCTGCCCAGGCTATTAAGACAAAGGGCCTGCAATTTCATTGTACATTAATGTGCCAGCTTGAGAACTGCAGTGACCGACAGCTCTAAGTTGTATTTCCTGTCACATTTAACTGTGGTAGCTGATGGCATTACAGCTGGGAGGAGCACCCCTTTGGCCACTGTCCCTATATCTGACTGAGATGGAGATCTAGACTCCTCTGGACCAAAGGCTGCAGGAGTTGAAATAGCTGGTTTTGTTGTATGGACCATCAAGAGCGATATGTGTATAGTTTATATGTTTTTAGAGCCTTTCATTTCCAGTATGCATATAGACTTTGAGGTGGCTTTGGACATGGGTGGCCAAAACCAGCAAAAGTCACTGCCAGGGCTTTTGACAGTCAAACTGATTTCTCTTAGAGATGTGTGTGCCACTCATCTCTGTGTTAGAATAAATTCAGTGACATCTCTTAGAGGTCTTGGCAGCAGCACTGTCTTGTTAACCCATTCTGTGGGCTCGCATTTCAAACATTCATCCACTCAAAGTATTATCTGGGTTTCTTCTGCATTATCTAGATGATAAAAAGTGTTTTTTTTAAAGACACAGGTAAACATATAATTTAAGAGTATAGTTAATAATGTGTTTCTAAGATATATTCATGTGCTTCTAAGATGTATTCATTGATAATGCTTCTTTAAATGTATCTTAGGTGGTGCAGAAAATGTATTTGAAATAGATGAAATAAATGGCGACATTAAGATAAAGAACTCTCCAGACTATGAAATCATGAATAAATACAACCTTACAGTGAACGCAGTCAACAATAAATCTGCCCCTTTCTTTCAGGTAAAAGACCGTTATTGTAATGAACAGTGACTCTTCTATTCAGAGTGGATTTGGCACTAGGAGACAGGGAGCTATCAAAGACATTTATTGTGCAGAATAAATTAGTCGCCTAATCATGGGTCAGACTTCCGTGCCCTTTGTCCATGCTGAGTAGTATTATACACCATAATTAGTTGAAATACTTCAAAATCATGGTAGAATTTGACCCTGAATTGTTTGCAGACAAACCTGTGCTGGGGAACTGGATTTCTCGCCTGCTGCTGTTAGTACTGTGAGTGCCGTGCTAAGTTTTCATGGGAGAAAAAGTAATTTTCAGCAAATTGCTCTAGTTGTGCTGTATGTATTTGGAAAGCTACTGAACACTCATTTAACAGAATTAGAACACGTGTGGTTCCCTCACCTGCATCTAGCAGCAGCAGTAGGACATGCTGGCATCCTGGTCTTACTCTTTCAGACACCTTTCAAGAAGCAGAATCTACTGCAACACTGAGTTCCTTCCTCTCCTGCATTAAAGTCCTGCAGTGATCTCTGATGTTGAGCTCGCAAAATCAAACCTAACACAATATTTTACTATGGCATTTTCAAAGCCTGATTTATACTTCGTTACATATGCAAATAACAAAAAAATGTCACTGAGACATTCTAAACCGCATGAAACCATTTTGTTTTCTAGGCAACTACTCATGTCAGTGTTCTGGTGATGGATGTGAACGATAATGCTCCAGTGTTTGCTCAGGATTCCTATTCTGCTTCTATAAACATGATTAATCCTGTAGGTGCTCATGTCATAACCGTGAGCGCTACCGACAAAGATCAGGTAACTACGCTTGTTTGACACTGCTGGAGGCTGCAGCCCGAATGCGTTACTCTCCATTCTCTAGGCATGAAATACTAAACGTAGCAGAAAGGGAATTCTGTCTGACTAACAGCACTGGGAATTGGAAGTTAGGACTGTTGATGTTTCTGCCTTGATGCTGATGTACTCACTGTCTTTGGCCATGTTTCTTCAGCTATATTTGCCTTGATTTTTCCCCTTCCTATATGGAGTTGTACCAGTCTGTCAGGAGTATACAAGGACTGAAGCAATTTAGTATCTGCTAAGTTATTTGAACTTCTGAAGTAGAACTTGTAAAACAGATTCTCTAGCTGTATATAGCTATAAACATCATATAGCTGGCTTGAACATGGAGATGCCTGCTTATCAAACACCTCTCAAGTTGGCACCGCAGCTCATTCTCTTTGTTCCCATTGCTTAAAGTAATTTTGTTTGCTAGATCTGTACTGCACCCATCAAATAGTACCCAGGCACTGGCAGAGATATGCAGTAGTCAACCAGATCACCATGACAACATCAGCACTAATTATGTCATTTAAGAGATGAAACGTTGAGCAGTGACAACAAAATAGGTGTAGCAGGTGCCTTCCTAGTTCTTCACGCATAATTTTGGTTAAAACAGCAGCAGCTGTGGTACATTGCTGCAGATAATCCAATGGCTCCTTTATGTCATCCTTCTCTATGATGTGAGAAATCTGGAGAGGGGCTTTGGACAAGGGCCTGTAGGGACAGGACAAGGAGAATGGCTTTAACCTGCCAGAGGGGAGATTGAGATGAGCTCTTAGGCAGAAGCTCTTCCCTGTGAGGGTGCTGAGGCGCTGGCACAGGGTGCCCAGAGAAGCTGTGGCTGCCCCATCCCTGGCAGTGTTCAAGGCCAGGTTGGACACAGGGGCTTGGAGCAAGCTGCTCTAGTGGAAGGTGGCAGGGGGCTGGAACCAGATGAGCTTTAAGGACCCTTCAACCCAAACCAGTCTGGGATTCTATGATTTAATATTAGAAGTGAAATTGCTTATAAAGATTGGTGGATCCGGTGAGATCTGCACTGAGAGCCCAATGAAACTCATCCTTCAGATAGTCTATCTGGTCCTCTGCTGCACTTGGAGGATTCCAGGGCAGAGTCCAGCACTGAAATTACCTGACAGTGTCTCTCTTCCTCCCTCTTCCTGAAATAATTCTAACTATGCAGATTCCCTGGTACTAACAGGCATTCCTGGCAGGGTTTGCTCCTGCTGCTACAGAGCCATGGAAGAAAAGAATCCAATGCTTTTCAGAAACAAGAGCAAAGTGCAACAGAGCAAACCCTAAGGGTTTGTCAAAATGGCTTGTTTCAGGAAAGCGAAGTGATGTGCACAGAGTAAAACGTGCCCAGCTCTCCTGTGGTGGGCAGGAATGGGGCTTACCCTCATAGCAGTGGAGAGGCTGCGCTTCTCCTCAAGGTGCCAAAAGGATCCAAGGGGCTTTGGCTTATCCTCATTGACACCTTTAAATGACTCACTACTCTGACTGTCCCACTCTACACGTGTCCTTAACTTACTTCCTTTAGAGATCTTCTTACTCCACATTCTTACTATGTAACTGGCCAACTGCTTCTGAATTTTCCTTTGCTTTGTGTTTCTATCATCACCCATCTACCACAGCTAACCCCAGCTTTTCATTCCTGAAACAAATTCACTGGGGTTATTCAGACATTGTCAAGTCTTTGTTTCAATGTGTATCCTACCCTTCAAAATGTGCTCCCAATGAATAGCTTTGCTATGGCTGCATTTTGGCTCTTAGAACATCAGTTAATTTGGGGGGAGTTAGAAGGAGTTCTGCCCACTGGCCCTTTCCCTTGCTGCTGCTCTTGTGTTACAGCTTAAGCCAAAAGTAGCTCTGAGCCTGGTTCTCTCTAGTTCCTTACAATGCCTTGGACATTCTGTCCTTTAAGCATGGGAATATTGAGATTCCAGTCAGCCTATGGAACTTGGGGCACTGAAGTAATGTGGTCCTGCAAGCAAGAGTTTCCTGAAGCTGTGTTCTTTTCACGGCAGGGGTTAAATGGCCTTGTTGAGTACTACATCCTCCCTGATCAAAACTTCACCCCGTTCTTCCTGATAGAAGATATGAGTGAGGGGAAGATAATTACAACTGGAAGCCTGCCTCAGTCTGGGGAGATGCATTTAACAGTGATGGCAAGGGACAAAGGCTCTCCCTCTTTAAATGCCACTGCTGTGATTACTCTTGACGTGCTTGACAACAGCCCATTTGTTCCTCAGTTTAACAGGAGTGAAATCAGGTGAGGCTTTCATATTAAGTTAGTACTCTGCTCTTGTGAGACCCCACTTGGAGTATTGTGTGCAGTTCTGGTGTCCTCAACATGAAAAGGACATGGAACTGTTGGAACAAGTCCAGAGGAGGCCACGAGGATGATCAGGGGACTGGAGCACCTCCTGTATGAAGACAGGCTGAGAAAGTTGGGGCTGTTCAGCCTGGAGAAGAGAAGGCTGCGTGGAGACCTCAGAGCAGCCTTCCAGTATCTGAAGGGAGCTACAAGGATGCTGGGGAGGGACTCTTCATTAGGGACTGTAGTGATAGGACAAGGGGTAACGGGTTAAAACTTAAAGAGGGGAAGTTTAGATTGGATATAAGGAGGAAGCTCTTTACTGTGAGGTGGTGAGGCACTGGAATGGGTTGCCCAGGGAGGTTGTGAATGCTCCATCCCTGGCAGTGTTCAAGGCGAGATCGGACAGAGCCTTGGGTGAGATGGTTTAGTGTGAGGTGTCCCTGCCCACGGCAGGGGGGTTGGAACTGGATGATCTTAAGGTCCTTTCCAACCCAAACCATTCTGTGATTCTATGATTCTATAACTAGTACATATTTTCCAGGTAGTTGAAAACATAGTACAGTTGAAGCTCATTTTTGCATTCTTCCATGCAGAAGAAAGGACATTGGGGTTTCTTTAAACAACACATCCAAGAAATTCTGCTATGCCACTGGTTCTGTGAATGTGATCTGAGGCATCACCTTTTCTTTATCGTGCAGCCTGTATAAGCCAGGCTCTTTGTCCCTTTCCTCTTGCACACTAATGAAGCATTTTTCCTTAGCCTTTACTCAGGGATAAACAATGTCTGCCTAGGAAAGTAGTGCTTGTACTCTGAAAGTCATGGAACTCCAGCAAACAGCTAGAGGGAAGGGAGCAGGGTTTCCCACAGAGAATTTGCTATTAAAGAGTTAAATTGCAAAGCCTGGCAGTGCAACAACTGCTGGGGAGTTTAACATTATGGTTTCTCATTTATTTCCTGTATCAGCGTTTCCATTCTGGAAAACACAGGAGTGGATTATTTAATTTATGATTTTACTGTGATTGAAACTTCAGGAAAACAGATTGACTACACGATTGCATCAGGCAATGAAAAAGGTGAGTACTATTTCCCCTACAAGTTAAAACAGATAACAGAATAACCTGTCTTTTGTGTGGCAGATGTTGCTGTATGCAAATGAGGAGATGGAAAGCATGTCTTATTCTAAAAAGAAAATACACAGAATTTCTTTCCTGAGCTTTTTTTTTTCCAGCATGGACTTTATTCACCTTCTTTGGCTAAAAAAGGGGTAGTAACTTGCTAGAAAATGGGTTCCTGTAGTCTTAAATTAGGGTAACCTGGAGGCTGAGGGAGCTAAAATAGAAGTCGTTGTTAGCAAGCAGCTTCCTCCCTGCCAATCACTTTTAGTCTATCATTTCCTTGCACTGCCATCTATGTTGGGGCATCTGCCTCCTCCAGCTCCTGCAGCTGTGCTGCATCTCCACATGGTGCACAGAAAAGGGGAAATACATATATGGAATCTGAGAGAAAAAACTTGGAAATCTGTGAAAATGGAGCTGTGCAACGAGAAGCTGCAATTCTGTTTCCCAAGTATATTGCTCCTTGACATATTTAAGGCCTGCTTACTATGATGCCTCTTCTGCTCAGCCATGGGAAGTGTCACATTTCACATTCTTGAGAGCAAAGGAGTCATGGAAACATCTTAAGGGCAACTAAGAGGTAGGAGGGATAAAAGTGAAATGGTACCTATAACAATGAAGGTACATGCTTTCCCTTTCAGGTCATTTTAGATTGGATCCAAAAAGCGGTCAGCTGAGAACAGCAGTTAATTTGAACTATGAGGAAGTTTCTGAGTATGTGCTTTTAGTTGAAGCAAATGAAAACCTCCCATCTGCCACACAAGTCCAGTATGCAAGTAAGTTTTTGCTTTGGAGGACATTCCAACTTAAATCAGGGGCAAAGAACACTTCTTCTGTATTTGCAACCCAATATAGGCTCTCACTGAGGCCTCAGGAGGAGTGAGTTTACAGCTCCTCTGGGCACATCCCTGCTGCACTCGCTTTTTTCTCTTGCCTCCTCACATGCAGCACAGGTACGGCTGCAAAGCCACAGCCTGACCCAGCCTTTGAGAGCTGTACTTTGGTGCTGTCTGTTGCTGCAGTTAACTTGTGTTCCTCTCACAGGCCTGTTTGCTGAAAACGTGGCACTGCTGAGAGTCTCGGTGCAGGATGTAAATGAAGAGCCAGTATTTTTGAGTGATGCCTACTCCGCTCGGATACCCAACTCTGTGCCGTACAAGTACCCTGTTATTACAGTGCAGGTAAATACATCCTCCTCTGCTCTACATGAGGACGGAATCTTTTGTTAAGATTTGGATTTCTTCCATAGTTAAACTGGTTTAAAGGAGCTCTTCTGTCTGCTCTTGAAAGCTTGAGACAGATTCAGCCCATCATCCAGGTTTAACGTAATGCTGGTGAAAGATGGGGTGTTCAGGTAACTGGTTCATACTCATCCTACCAGTGCGTCTGTCAGAAGTGCTAGATACTCTGTTCTGACCCATGCTGCCACTATGGATTACATACCGCACAGCCTGTTGTTCTTGCTTTGGCACTGTTAACCACTTTATTACCTATCAGACCCAAAAGGGAAATGAATTACCAAATGGAGCAATTTCCAAGTTTGGTGTTAGCGCTCAGTTCTAGCCTGCTCCTTTTATGCTTGTGGCTGTAGAATCCTCCAGACCCTATTATGGTAAATGCCTTTCCTCTTTTACACCCGTGCTGTGATTCTGATAGTCTGTGCCCCACTGTGTGTTTAGTGCAAAGAGAAAAACATGACAGCACCATCCTAGAATACCTGGTCTTACAAACAGCAACTGCAGTTTAATGACTGAAGAGCAATATCAGCCCGAAAGCCACAAGCTGAGTTTCACAAATCGCCTTTTTTAAACCCAGGCCACAGATCCGGATTCAGGAGACAACGGCCGCCTGCTGTACAGCTTAGTGAACAATCAAAGCAATGAATTTGACATCGATGAAAATACAGGGCAGGTTTTCACCGTGTCTGTAGCAGGAAAGGCTGGAACATTTTATCTGGAAGTCCAAGCCACAGACCAAGGCACAAGCAGACTCACAGCCCGGACAACAGTCAATGTAAGAAAGACTATTTACAGTCCTGATTTGCTTTTATGTCCATACTCTGTGTACAAGAAGTATTTAGTATTGACTTTCAGGCCAGAATTATGTGGTTACCATTTCCACTGACATAAAAATATGCTGCCATGAAGGCTGGCTTTTAGAAGACAATTATTTTACATCAGAGGGGACCCTGGGGGTTTATTTGTTGGGGTTTTCTTTGAAAGTCAATCTAAGCAAGGTACAAATGTTTGAGAAAACCTTACATGTGCTTTCTTTCTTTCTTAGGTAACTGTGGATTCCAGTTCCAGTAACAACATTGTGGTGGTGGTCCTTAGTGAGATGATCAATATTGTTGAGAGAAACATTATTGAAGTAAAAAGGTATTTCTGAAACTGCGAAGCTTATTGCGATATAAAATCTAATGACAAGTTTAGGGTCCCTTTGAGATGCAGGTGTCTGACAGCCTGTAGTGAGGGGAGGTGATACAGCCAGTGCCCATGAAGAAACAAGGCCTTCAACTTGTTGCAGTTCAGGATAATTTGAGGGAATTCAGAGGAATCCACCAGTTTTTACCTGGTAAGGCTTTGGCTTAGGCTGATGAGTGCCAGAGTGGTCACTGGACTAGACAATTCCAAGAGGTCTCTTCCCACCTCCATGTTTCTGTGATTTTTAACAGCCTAGGACAAATTTTCATTGACAGTAGGCCAAGATGCAAATGTGGAAACAGGCAGAAGCCACAAACCAAACCCACCTTCACTACACATCAAAACCCCCCTGTGGTGCAGCAGCAGAGCTCCTCAAGGAGGTCTCAGACATACTGTGCTAAGGGATTAGCTAGTGGTATGTGGATGGCCACAATTACAAACATATTTTGGCCTTAATGAGGACGCAAGGTCTTTTGTTTCATTATACATAAACATGGATTTACACTGGAAATACTGAGACTTGTGCTTTTGAAGGGAAATCACTTTGACGGCTGGAAACATGAGTTTGTGATGTCAAAATTATTACAGCACCAGTTTCTGGTTGGTAAAAATTAAATGCATCAGCTGGGCCACAGCTCTGATCCTGTGTGAAAACCTCCCTATGAAAAAGGAGAAAACAATGAGAATCATAGAACGGTTAGGGCTGGAAAGAACTTCACTGAACAGTTTGGGATGGAAGGGACCTTCAGAGGTCACGTAGCCCAACCCCCTGCAATCAGCAGGGACATCTTCAACTAGATCAGGCTGCTCAGAACACATCCAGCCTGGCCTTGAATGTCTCCAGGGATGGTGCATTATGAGACCAAATTTCCCTCCTCCCCACTTGAACTGTTTATAATACTCTAATGGTATTATAAACTTATAAAAGCCTGTATTTATAATGCCAAGCATGAAACGAGACATACGCCCCTTCGAAAAGCATGACTAACTATATGATCTACCCTACAATACTGGTTATGAAATCGAGGTAATAAGGGGTTTTAACCCTGCCTTTCTCTAATTAATTATTCAGTTATGCTAATGGCACCTAACTAAGAATTTTCAGGCTATATGCACAAGTTATGTAGCACTACTAATGAAAAGTATCTCTGCTCATCAGACACAAGGACTGGATTTCTTTTCCCCCCTGCTACTCACTCAGAGATACTGGGCAAAGAGCTTAACTCTTGCTGATGATAATCCTGCATTTTCACATGCTTAGATTAAAATACTAAATATATGACAAGTTGATATCATTTAATTTCCAGAGTAAAACCATTTGTCATTACCCAGTTAATTTAAAATGAGTTCTTCATATGATGGCAGGGTCCTGGAAGATAAACTTGCATGGAATGTCTACATCATTGATGTTTATTCCAATGAGGTTGAAAGAAAAGCAAGAAGCAGCACTGATGTAACCTATGTAAAAATTATTGCCTTTGATGAGGCAAACCAGGAGGTACCTGCAGAAGAAGTAAAAAGGTCAGTATGGCACAGTCTGTGTTCGGGGTGTCAGAGCCATGCACCTGGGGTTTGTTCCCATGACAACTATTAATGTCTTGGACAGGGCAGGTTTAGATCAAATACCATTTTATCTGAGGTTTATCTCAAGGTTTAAAGGGGGGTTTTAGAATTCAGACAGCTTTCAATATTATTTATTGAAAAGCAGTTTTCAGAGTTTGTCAAAAACATGAATGATGCTGTTTATTTCATAAAATCATGGAATTGTTTGGGTTGGAAAGGACCTTAAAGCTCATCTGGTTCCAACCCCTGCCACGGGCAGGGACACCTTCCACTAGAGCAGCTTGCTCCAAGCCCCTGTGTCCAACCTGACTTTGAACACTGCCAGGGATGGGGCAGCCACAGCTTCTCTGGGCACCCTGTGCCAGCGCCTCAGCACCCTCACAGGGAAGAGCTTCTGCCTAAGAGCTCATCTCAGTCTCCCCTCTGTCAGTTTAAAGCCATTTCTCCTTGTCCTGTCCCTACATGCCCTTGCAAAAAGCCCCTCTTCAAGACTTCTTGCAGGCCCCTTTAGGCATTGGAAAGCTACTGTGAGGCTGCTTTTCCTCTGAGGAAAGTGCTGTTGGTATCTATAGGAGTACATGCAGCTGCCCTGATGTGGCTTTAAGGGATACTGACCTCTCAAGTTCCATTTTTCCCGGTGTTGCACCACTTTAGCTCATAAGCAACAGGGTTTGTTGCTGGAAAACAGAGTTTTTCCTGAATTAAAGACATGTCTGAGTCTTTGGAATAGGTCTGAGTGAACCAAGAAGTGCTATTTCTGTTGTTTTCTTCACTAGTCTTCAAGCCAAAGTGAAGGTCTGATAAGTAGTGAGCAGTTTACCCTTCTGTCTTCAGAAAACTTCAGGAGCAGAAGAGTAACATTGAGACAGAACTGGAGAAAATATTTTCAAGGCCTGTTACCACCAGCATAGAAGAAGCTCCTGCTGACTCAGCAAGTCCTGAACTCATTGCAACGATAGTGCTCAGTGTTCTGCTGGCCTGCAGCCTCATCGGCTTCCTGGTATATGTAGCTTTTACCATAAAAAGGTACAAATACTTTAACAATAAAACTTAGACTTTTACAACTAGTAAGTTCACTTTAAATGTCAAGCTGAAAAATACTTAGGCAGTACTCCAGGCAAATATCAGTAAACCATCAGCTAAGATTTGCTGCAAATCAAAATGCCTGGTGTACTGTAGGTGTTAGTGACACTGTGTGTAACTGAACATTGGATTCTCCTTGTGTTTGTCACGCAGCAACAGCAGAAACAGATTTAAAACCAGAAATGTGGACAGCAGACATTTCAGCTGTGACGGGGGGCACAAGGAGCTGTAATATACCCACAAACATTTCTTCTAACCCCACAAATGCTGAAATCAGAGCAGGTTTTGCTGCAAACTTCAGTGGCAGCAGGACTGCATTGTATAGGAAAAGGAATCCTCATTTCCAGGAGGGCAGCAGGTTATTTACCCTGCTGCCATTATGGAAAAACAGGAATACTCCAAACTTATCCTGAAACATTGTGTATTAAAGTCCTGGCACAAGTACTTTGAGCTCTGTTCTTACAAGAATTGTAAAGCCAATCTCCAAAAGGAACTAACCATTCTATTTGAATGTACTTATCACTTGCAGGAAGCAGGAGCAGCAGTATTTGGTTAAGCAGCGAGCTGAAACTGCGGAGGGTATTGATAATCCGTGGGCAACTGACAAAAATGGAAGCGTGAAAAGCTTAGAGAAGCTCGAGCACGTCAATAATGTGTAAGTAGAGTGGTGATATCCCAAGCTGATATAAAAATAGGGTATCAAAAGGTTTGGCTCTTGTTTATTCTGGTGATGACGCATTTTCCTTGTATCTTTCAGTGGTGTACAGATCAATTCCTAAGAACCCTTACAGTTACAAGTAAAAACTCAATGAATGAAGGGCGCTAATGCCTTTTAATCTTATATCCAAAATTACAAGTGCAAACTCCTATTTACTCTTTAGCCTTATGCATAAAATAACCCCCTTCAGGATACAAGAAGCCACTTAATGTTCGCCTGAATGTTAAATCCCATTCATTTTGGGATGAGCGTACACGTTGCTCTCAGTTTTAGAAAGGCTGAGATTCTTCTCAAGTAACTGTTTGCCAGCTCAAGGTGTTGGGAATTCTCTTCCCTCCTCCAGGGAAAAGGAAATGGTAGCGTTTAGCAACACTGGAAACACCAAAGGAGGAGACTCCGACAAAGATCTGATTCAGGCTGATGAAAAATGCACTTATCTTGAGACGCTGCTGTTAGATTTCGACAGCGAACACGAAGATAATGGAGCATCTGAAAAAGCTGCTGAGCCCAGAAATGGGGATGCCCAGCACACTGCAGATTTCACAGCCAAGCAGGTAACCAGCTTTCCAATTGCAAAGAGTAGGGCGAGATTTTATCACTCTCCATCAAATAACTGACAGCATTACCAAAAAATAAGTAACCCAGCGATGGAAACAGAAGTAATAGTAACAAAATCTTATGTGAAGTAATGATCAGTTATTGAGGAAGGGCTGTCTGTCCTGCTTAGAAGGAGGACAATAGCTTTGTGATCCAGAAATGATGATTTTCCTCTATCTTTTATGGCACGTGCACAGTAAAGGGTACTCATGCGCTGCTCTTAAAACCTGCAGCCTTAAAACAAATGCTTTCATTGCAAGCTTTGGAGACAGAATATAGAATCATAGAATGGTTTGGGTTGGAAGGGACCTCAAAGCTCATCCAGTTCCAACCCCCTGCCACGGGCAGGGACCCCTTCCACTAGAGCAGCTTGCTCCAAGCCCCTGTGTCCAACCTGGCCTTGAACACTGCCAGGGATGGGGCAGCCACAGCTCCTCTGGGCACCCTGTGCCAGCGCCTCAGCACCCTCTCAGGGAAGAGCTTCTGCCTTATATCTAACCTGAACTTCCCCTGTTTCAGTTTGAACCCATCACCCCTTGTCCTATCACTGCAGTCCCCAATGAACAGTCCCTCTCCAGCATCCTTGTAGCCACCTTCAGACTCCGGAAGCTGCTCTGAGCTCTCCTCACAGCTTCTCTTCTCCATAAAATAGTATCAAATATATTTATCTACGTAAAGTTACACTTCTGTAGTTACGCTTTCTGCCTTACCTGTGTTGCTCTCTTGCAGGACGGCTTTCTGACAGACAGGAACCAGGAGCCAGCTCTTTCCTTAACCCCACACCCCACAACGCCTCGCCCTGAGAAAGACATGAAAGGGGTCAAGTTCTCGGAAGTGGCCATTATTCTGGAGGCAGAGTTTGAAGACGATGAGCCTGACACTGCCGATGGGCTCTGCACCACCGCCAATGCTTGAAGCAGCAAGCTGCTGGCAAGAACACAGTGCCAGTACTGAGTGAAATGAGCAATAGGGATAAGGGGATGCTATCCAGGTTTTGATTCCTTCTGTTCCTCTTGCGGTGCAAGACACGGACAAACAACAACGTAAGCCCTAGGGCTGCAGGGGGGTTGTGACACAGGGTGCTGCCTCACAGCGCATTGATTTCAACGGCGAGACAATAAAACCGCTTCCCCGTGTGCTGCCGTGTCCTTACCTGAGGTGAAGCACACCTTGGGTGCGGGTTCTGCTGCTCCTTTGCACTGAGTCCTCCTCGGGGTTAGTTCACCCCAAGGAACAAGGGATGGGACAAGAGGAACCGGCCTCAAGCTGCACCAGGGCAGGTTTAGATGGAGCTGAGGAACAATTCCTTCCCCAGAGGGTGCTCAGGCATTGGAACAGGCTGCCCAGGGCAGGGCTGCAGTCACCATCCCTGCAAGTGTTCACACACTGTGGAGATGAGGCCTCAGTGCCGTGGGTTAGTGGTGGCCTTGGCACTCGAACCGGACCCCAGAGCTCTCTCCCAGCCCCGTTGATCTATGACCGGGACGCTCCCGCCCACCTTCACCCGGGGCGAAGGTTCCGGAGCCGGCCGCAGGCCCTGCGAGCTGGGGCGGTCCCTGCGCCGCGGTCCCCTCCCCTCCCCTCCTTCCCGGCCCTGCCTCCTCCTCCTCCCCGCCGCCGCCGCCTGAGGCGCGGGTGGGGGTGCAGAGGAAGGGCGGTGCGGCCTCGCCTTCCTCTTCCTCCGGCGCGCGGGGCGGGGGCGGGGAAGGTTCTGGCAGCTTCGTTGCGGGCGGCGGGAGCCGCTGTGGGTGCGCCATGGCCAAGTGGGGACAGGGGGACCCGCGGTGGATCGTGGAGGAGCGCGCGGACGGCACCAACGTCAACAACTGGCACTGGTGAGGGGAGGGGAGGGAACGGGGACGGGGCTGGGACGGGAGCCATGCGGTTAACGGCGGCGCTCCCCGGGGCAGGACGGAGCGGGACGCGACCAGCTGGTCCAAGAGCAAGCTGAAGGAGGTGCTGGTGGGGCTGGTGGTGGAGGGCGAGGCCGGGCGCTGCGAGATCAGCGACCTGAAGCACGTGGAAGGCGAAGCGTCCTGCAACAGCCGCAAGGGGAAACTCATCTTCTTCTACGAGTGGAACCTGCGCCTCAGCTGGAGAGGTACGGGGGGGTCCTGGTGCGGGTTGGCCTGGGGTTGAGCCTGCTCTGGCGCTGCCGGTTCTGCTGGTGTGCCCGGGAGAGATGGCTTTGGGAAGGGAGCTCTGCTTGGGGTTGGGAATGCTGTGGTAAACGGAGTCGGAGTCAAGGAGATGCATGGGCCTGAACTCTGTGCTTGTGTTTAATGTAAAAACCCCACCTTCTCTGCCCTTCGTCTAACTTGTTTTGTGCTACGCATGTATTTTAGGGTTGTTTTAACAGCACAGCATTCATACAGACATGGAAGAGGTTGGAAGGGGCCCTAAAGCTCATCCGGTTCCAGCCGCTGTCGCTGGTAGGGACACCTTAACTAGAGCAGGTCGCTCCGGGCCCCGTCGTTTTGCTCTGCAGGAAGTAAATGCTTGTGTTGTGGTGAGATCCGTATTGCTCCTGACAGCGGGCTCGAGCTGCCCTGGTGCCGGCTGTGCTGGTAGCAGGAGGCAGGAGATCCGGGGGGGCGTTCTGTGTGTGCTCTTGGGAATCCCGTGTCCTTTACATGGAGGATGCTGAATTGCATGAGGAGAAAACACGCAGTGGGAATAAGGAAGCTGCAAATCGTGATTATCTGGGATAAAGGGGCTGTGCTGCATCCCCTTGCCACACCGACTGCTGGAGGTTCGTCCTCTGCTGTGCTTGTCCCATGGCATCTCTTTGTCTGCAGCCTGACCTGGTAATGTATCTTTTAGTAGTATCAAGGGATTATGTTCATGTATGAGATGCCTAAAACCTGATGGCAGGCTGCGGGCCATCTCTTGTATTGCAGCAAAAGGCAGGAAGAGCTGATGAAAAGAGCCTGCCTGCACGGTCAGTTGTGCCTGGATATTGTAATGTCAAATGACAGCTGTTCCTCCCCAAAATACTGCACTTCTCAGGCCTCAGTTGTTACTGTAGGAGGTGGGAATAGCAGGGGCCATGCAGCAATACCAGTGCCCCAGAACAGCTGGGTAGTCTCTGGAGCAGTGTTTGGGGTGATGCTGTTGCAGTGGGTGCTTGGGTTTTGCACTTCTCTGTTTCATGGTGCCCTCTCCAGTGCGGTTCTTAAGGATTGTTTCCTCTTTGCTTCCGGTTTTCCTGACTGGAACTTTAATGTTCCATTGGATGCTGAGGCCAGTGCTCCTGTTGGAACAGATTTGCAGTTGAGGTTTTGCTCCTACAGTAACAGGGGACTTAAAGAAGTTCACATTGAGAGTTCTGTTTTAAATGTTTCAAGTGTGTTAGAACCTAGGAACACACAGTTGTGAGGTAAGCATTAACAGAGAGGAAGGCAAACGTTATCCTCTGGCCTGCAGTTTGTACCAGTGCAGTTTAAATAAGAGAAATCAGCTTTTTGATGTTCCGTTTGTTCGGGTGGTTGAAGGTTAAGTGCTAAACACTGGTTAGTTTGTTGGGTTTGTTTCCCTGAGCAAAGCTTAGAAATAGGCAGAAGCAGTATCTGGTTTCTGTTTCTGTACAGATCCTTTCTGCGTTCTTTTTCCTCTGCTTGGTCTTCCTGCTTTTCAGAGTTTAACTATAGAGAACTCTGTTTTGATTGGGCGCTGTGCTTAGTGTTGTGGCGAGTGGATAAGGTCTTTGAGAGCTCAGTTTAAAGGAGCTTGCTGCTGCACAGTGAAATCCTATAAGAGCAGGGGCTGATGGTTTTCTCTCTTAATCTGATAGTGTTTTCTGGGAGCTCTGAATTAGACATGAGAGTTCAAACTGAACCGCTACAAACACTAATTGCTGTAATTAGATCCTGCTACAAGTCTTGTGGCATAGCTGGGAGTTCAAGCTATGAGTAAGACGTGGGTACATAAGGACAAGCTGGAATCTGCAGGCAGTTTGGAAAGGCTAACATTGGAAAAACATTTCCTGTAGCACTTTAGGTTACAGAGCAGCAAGAAAGCGAGGAACTAAGGGTAATTAATGGCACTAAAGTTGAGCAAAATGGCTCTTCTGCAGTTTGTTTGAAGGTGTAGTGAGGGTTTTTATGGCTTATTCCATGCTGTGGTGGAAGCTGTGTGTCCTTTTGAAACTTGGGTATTTCAGCAGTGGGGTTATAGGTAGGTGTTGCTGAGACATGGGCCTTCACCGTTCATTTTCTGAAGTACTGAACTGGCAGGACACAAAAGAATGATGTATTCTTGGGACTGTTATTGGAGTCCTGTGGGCTTCCAGCCAACAGTGTGATTGTTTCCTTAATAAATAGGTAAGTGTTTTGCCTACATTGCAGTGACGCTGAAAATGCGGAGCTGTACTCGCGTTCTGCCTACGCCGCTGTTAGCTGACACAACTTTGCTGTCCAGCGCGGTACCATCTGCATTAACCCCTTGGACAGGCAGTCTTTTGAAAGGGAAAAACCCCTGGTTTAATGAATTTAAAGCTGTTCTGTGGCCTGTGTCATTGGGGATTCTTTATTGTAAGAGTTGTGAAAGTTGTTAGTAAAATGAGCTGAGCGGGTGTAAGTCAGGTTTGTGTTTTGTGCCTAAAATCTGTTTCCTGCATACTTGCACTTCCTTCCTGGGGAGAGTAGCTGGAAAGAAGATTTGCTTTGCTGTCTGCAAAAGTAGTGTTGTGTGGTGTTCTCTGTACTAATCCTGGAGCTGGGAGAAAGCAGGAAAGAGCAAACTGAGATGGATGTGTGTGATTTTCTGTATACCAGAAGTGTTTTACTGGTATAATTGAACTAGTTCACATGGCTTCATACTTGAGCTAACAGGTTCTCTTGGGGGACTTGGAGATGCTCAAGAGAGGTCTTTTAGCTTAGCTTTACCCTGCATGGATGTGGTTGCCTGTGTCTGGGTTAGCAGGCTTTGCATGGCGCCCTGTGCTTCGCTGGGTCCCGTCTAGGAAGGGATCTTTGCTCCGTGCTCCACTTGGTGTTAGTAACCATCATGTGCTCTTTGTTTTGCCAAGAAGCATCTGAGCATTTGTTCATGTACTTGACCAGTAGCATGTCAGGTTATATTCATGCATAGCTTACCCCTGTGTGGGTCGTTTCAGGCTAGTAATTAAAAATAATGGAAGGAGAGTGATGTTAAGCAGAAGCTGGGTCTAAGTAGCTCCTTTGAGGCTGAGAGAATCCAAAGAAGTATTACATCTCCTTCCTGGTAATTCCCCTTCTGCAGTCATGCTTCACACTGGGTTGTTTGAGTGTTTAGAGTTCTGCTGGTAGACTGCTAAAGCTTGTTGTGTTTTGATACCTAAGCTGATAAACCAGGATGCAGATAACTGGATCTGGGGTAGAACTGCATGTTCTGCTGCTGCTTTCTGAAGAGATCTTGACATGATCTAAACAGTGGATTAATTTAAATAACTAAATGCTTTTGCAAGGCCAGGGGGAAGAGTCTTGAGTGTTAAGATTAAAACAAGCATCAGTCCTTAAATTCAGCCTTTTAACTCTCAGGCATGAGGTAAGAAGGTGCAGTGCAGGGTCATATCCCATATCCACTACCAGTCAGTAAGTGATGGTGGGCCTCTGCCCAGGAGGATGCAGGAGCAGAGTGTAACTTCTGTTCTTGCAGAGCCTTCCTGGTGTGTGCAGTGATCACGGGCAGTTTGCAGTAAGGCTTTGAGCAGAAGAGTGAGTGTTCTAAAAAGTCTCCATTACGTACCTGCTACACGTACATATGTTTTACAGTAACGTGCCTGTGTGTTGGAAGCTTTTTGGATATTCAGGAAGCAGGTAAGAGCGTTCTGGGGAGCATCCAAATAAAGGGCAGACATGTTTAGGGAAGAGGAAGTTATTTTTCCCCTACCCCCTTCTAGGTACACGCTCTGTGTTGGCAGACACAACACAAGAAGTTGTAAGTGTAGAGTATCAGAACAACTGACAGCTGAAGGTGAGAGCAGTGGCAAAACGAGTACCTGTGTGTGTGTAATGATCTGACTGCATCCATACAGGAACATACAGTCCTGGGAAGAGTTTACTGTGAAACTTTACTGCTGAGTTTACCTTTGAGACTTTTTGCTTGCTGTTCAATCCCTTTAAATGGCGTTCCAGGCAGCTTGCTTCCAGTAGAGCTTTTGTACAACTGATTTCCAAGCCTAAAAGTCTTGCAATGGGGGAAATAGTTTTTAATAATGCATTTAAGAATTCGTTATGTTAATACAGGTACAGTGAAAGAGTCTGGTGAGAAACATAAGGGATCTCTTGAAATTCCTAACCTGTCAGAAGAAAATGAGGTAGATGATACAGAGGTAGGTGTGCAATACTGATACGGCTGTATAGGTTCAGAATTCTTAAATCATTAATCAACACAGAGGCATCGTGTTTTGCTTTGTCCTGTGATTAAGTGGGATAATTACACTTGGATGGTTTATTTCATGCTTTTGTTTCTTATACTTTAGGCTAATGACTTATGTCTGTTCTCAAATTTACCTACTAGGAATGTGCGCAACTTACTCTGCTAATTACTGTTTGTGACAATGTATTAACCACAAGGTTGAGAAGAACTTTGCTCATTGTAGTGTTAAAACACCCAAACCCTAAGAGCTTAAGGACCCTCCTTGTTGGTTGTGTAGCAGCAGTCGGTACTGTGGCTTCCACAGGTTCCTCAGCCTCGGCTGTGAAGTAGGCACCTCTGCTTATACTTGATGAACTTGATTAAGCTATTGTGGAGGTGAGATACAGCATTTATTTAAGTCTAAACCCAAGAGAATGTGTTTGTAGCAAAGGTAGGATAAACCGAGAAGATAATGAAGTTGAAGCTGTCCTCTGAATGTAGTAAACAGAGCCAGAATACTTTCTTCTGTTGCCAGAACCCAGCAGGCTCATGTTCAGACGCCTCTTACTTAGATCTTGGCATTTTTCTGTTTCTAGATAAATGTTAGCAAAAAGAAAGGGGAAGGCGATGTCCTGAAGGATCTGATGAGAACTGAAGGAACCACAAAAGTCAGAGAGGCCTTGAGAGATTATCTGAAAGCACTTAAAACAGGTAAATCAAACCTTTGTGTAAAGGATGGTTTTATGCAGGCTACTTTCTT
The DNA here is from genome assembly GCF_034315485.1 of Pezoporus occidentalis. Lineage (NCBI taxonomy): Eukaryota > Metazoa > Chordata > Aves > Psittaciformes > Psittacidae > Pezoporus > Pezoporus occidentalis. Next base: position 4,295,644 of record NW_026912779.1, read on the forward strand.
GAACAGATTGGTGATATATTGACAGGTCCTTGGGTTTGTATCGGTTTTAACTGCCACCAGCTGTTAATCCTACCAGTCAAAACCATTACTGCTGTCAAACGTGGCAGTGTCCAGAAGCTTCTGCAGTGACCCAGCCTGGATTGTGTTACACACTGCCCACAGCCATCGCTGTCAGCCCTGCGGCCTCACTGCTTGGCTGGCAAAGCAGTGCCTGACCGGCAGCTTGGCGGTTCTCTGCCAAACCTGTCAGAGCATTGTGGAGATGGTGCAGCACTTAATGGGCAGATGGTGGTAATCTGGGGTAGCTTTGGAAAACCTGTGTTTTTAGGCATCACTGTTAGGCTCTGTTACTAGTAGAAAACATATAGGTGAGGTGAGGAAGCTGGACTGGAGTTGTATGTCTCATTCTGTGCTCCCATTCTTGCAGTCTTTGTTAGGTATCTAAATGCCAGGGTGATTTTTACAGCTCAGTTTCATGCTGAAAAGTGCTTTTCTTTATTCCAGAGTTTACCTTGGGAATGATTCTGCCAACAAAAGCTACTGGTGGTCAGGAGCTGGCCACTGAGCGAAAACTAAGTGGGCACACCATGCAAGTACGTTGGCTTTGTGTGTTAAAGCTTAAGTTTGCCATCAATGTAGCCCCTCCAGCTTTTGCTGGGGTCACAACTGTGTATTCCTGTGGCCACCTGCAAAAGTGAAAGGCTTTGGGGTGGAACTCCCTTCTCACTGCTGTGGTCAGGGCCTGCAATACAGAAAGGACCCATCACAGCTCCTGGGCATGGGCTTGCCAGGGATGGAAGGAATCATTGCATTTATGTACCCCTTAGGGCTTTGTTTTGTGATGGTTGTGGCTCCAGCAGGGTGAAGCTGGAATCCACCTGCACAGATCCCTTCCCTCAGGCTAAAGTTAGCTTCAGGTGGCTTTAGAGCAGATCACACAAACTTAATCTGGTGAATCCTAATTAATAATACTGTCAAGTAAATATGGGAATACATTGTGTAATTGACATCTGTTCACAACACAGTATGTTAAAGAATGCACAGGTACCACCATTCCTGTGATGCCAGACTTGTGTTTGACCCTGCATGCATTGACATGAGTGGTCTTTTCCTTGCAGGATTCTGTTTCACCACAGGATATAGTTGGTGTAAAAATCCCAACAGTGAAGATACTTATGAGAGAAATCTTCAACTCTCCAGCAGATGAACTTTACAGCATCTTCACAACTAAGGAAGTAAGTGATGCTTTCAATGGGCGATATAAGGTCATGCGGATGCTTTTATAGCTGAATAGTTGTGTAAGCAATAAATGAGCCTCAAGTGCTCAGTAGTGGTGCTGCTGTGATCCACAGCTACCAGGTTAATTAGATTAACTGTTGGATGAGATGATGCTGTCACTTACAGGGTATGAAACAGAAAATTACTCATAATTCAAAAGAGCCTGGGTTGGTATCAGAGAACTTCCAATCACAATCCCAATGCCTCCAGTGGGAAAAAGCAATGGCTCTCAGCAGCAATCCTGCACCTTCCTGGAGCTGCTGCTAGCTCTCAGTCATTCCCAAACCTAGCAACAGCCAGTCATGTCTATGTGTGTATCTGTGTGCTTTGTCCATGCCCCTTGCACGTGGCTACAACCTGTATTGGTCTTTGTATTTGCCAGTACATCGTTGTCACCTCACTGGGCCCACCACGGAGCTCAGTGGAGGGCTGCATAAAATGACCCACCCAGTTAGTGCTTGATGACTCTTATGTATATTAGTTTAGTTAATTTCTTCTTGTCTCACACAATGTGCATTATGTGTCAGTACAGAGTTGCAGTGAGGTGACTTGTGCTGTGTTCTGGTTTTGCTAGCTGGTACAGAAGTTTTCTAAGTGCCCTGCTGTGATTGAAGCCGAGAAAGGAGGCAGACTTCAGATGTTTGATGGCTCTGTCAGCGGTGAATACACAGAACTGGTAAAAAGTTCCTGCTTTGCACTTTAAAAATGGGGGGGGCTGGCAGTGGTGCCTTCTCTGAGGTAAAAATGGAGCATAAGGAAGTTCCCGACAGTTCAGTTTCTGTAATGAATGTTCAGTTCCTCTTTTAAAAGCCAAAAACTATTGCTATTATGGTGTGTGGTTTTTCTTCCCCATCCAAAGAGCAGGTGCTGACCTGCTCTGGGGTAGAAAACTCTCAGCACCATCCCCTTTTACTGGGGTGGGGGGGAGGAAGCAGGTTTAAGGTTTATCTCCCAACTCCTATATCAGTTATTCTTGTAACTGGAAAAAGGATCTCTGTTCCATTTGGGGCTTTTGACAATGCTCAGCTCCGTTTGTGAAACCTCTGAAATCCATTTTCACAGTTGCTGAGCTTAGATTTGGTACCTTACGTCCGTCCAATGGCAGGCAGTGAGTATCACTGACAACTGGACTGGAAAACTGGATTCTAGGTCCAGCCTAGTAAAGTCTGTTGCTGACACCAGAAAGATTCTGACACTGCAGAACTGTTACGCCTGAGCTTGGCTTCAGCAGTGACAGCCCCTGAGGGAGGGCAGTTACTGTCATCAGCCTTTGCAATTGGATGAGGAACTGTTCAGGTGAAACAGTCAGGATCAATGTAAACTCAATGGCTCAGTGAAAACATTGAGCTGGTTTAGGCCAGCCTTCAGCTGACTGAGTGCTTACACTGAAGCGCTGCCTCCCTTTGCACGTGAGCTGGTGCAGGCTGTAAATCATTTTTATGTAGTGCTGCCTAAGCTGGACATTCAGGCAGGCCCAGTTGCTTAACAGAAAAGCATGGGCAGGCTCTGGCAGGCTTATAGATTTCAGAGGTGAAACCATTCCCAATGCCCATTTCAAGGTCTGCAAGAAAACCAGTGTTTGATGTTTAATAACTGATCAGCCTGACCTTAACCCATCCGGAAAACAGAACAGTGGAAGGCAGGAAGCAGAGACCTTGATGAAAACAGTTTATTTACAAACCAAACCCCAATCTCTGTGTTATCTATTACATAAACCACCACTCCTCTGGCTTTTCAGGGGAGAATTGGCACTGAGTAGTTGTAACGTGAAGTGTCTCCAATGCTAATGAGGAGAACCTCCTGCTCTTCTTCCAGGTGCCAAGCCAAAGAATTGTCCTGAAGTGGAGGTGTAGAAGCTGGCCCGATGGTGAGTCTTTGTGAGCACCTCTGATAGCAGCTACACTTGGCAGGGAGAAGGAGCAAGCGTGACTGGTGCCTTGTATTCTTTGGAGACAGCCTCACGACCATAGCTGCTGTGGGCTGTGAAAAGAAGCTTTGCTCACGGGCAGAAGCAGACAGGAAATTAGCAACAACAGACATGATCCTTTAAAACCCACTTTATTGAAATGTCTTATTTTCTTCCCCCAGAACATTATGCAGTGGTTGCCTTGAGTTTCAAGGATATGGCTGCTCAAACAGAACTGCAGGTAGAGTGCAAAGGAGTTCCCGTCTCTAGTGAAGACAGCACAAGGCAATGCTGGAAGCAGCAGTATTTTGAAGAAATCCATGTTTTACTCCAGCAGTCCAAAGACACCATGGAATGATGCCAGCTCCGTCGTTTTGTTAGGGCATTACTTTTTATACTTTGTTAACATTTGTTTTTTTTTAAAAGAAGTAATTTATTTGTGGGAGGAATAAAGACCCATGTCTGATACTGTATATAATTTCAGCATTATTTATGGATTTTTAGTGAATGAGGAGGCACGTAATGCAGACTCTAGCTATAAACAGCTTTACTGGGGGAAACCGATCTCTCTTCTGCTTGCTTGCAACTAAATCTAAAGTAGTAACGATTCAGCTGCAGTGAAGCACCATCATAGGTAGGTAAGTGACATGAATCAGTAGGAAGCATTTGCTGTTCTTTAATATTCAGTGTATCCAGTGGAAAACCTAAATCCCTCAAGGACACAGGGTTCCCATCAGAGGTGAACTAAAAAAGGGATTATAAAACTGTTGATACATTAAATCTTATAAGAAATGGGAGGGATTTCACTTACAGCATCTTTAAATACTTCTTAAAATGGCTTTAACTGCAAACTGAATTTGTTTCTAACTCTGTAGCCAATTTTAGGGAAAGATCATTACCAGCCCGTGTTCTGGGTGGTACAACAGTTACCACTGGTAAGCCTGCATGCGCTTACTTGACCTCAGCCTGAAATTCCCTTTTGGAAGAAAGTAATAACGCTTTCTCTTTGCAATCCTGTGCCCCTTCCCCTCCAGTCATTTATGGGCCTCTGCAGTGCTGTGGCTCAGATTCAAGTGAGCAACTGTTTGTTGGAGAAACGTGACAGGAGCAAAGCTGGGCTGTTGAAGGTAAAGAACTGTTACTCTTACGTTGAGGTTAGCAAGGAGAACTTCAGTGTTTTATAAAAAGTGTATGAATTAAGTATGCAATTTGAAACAAACTGACCAAAAAAAAAGGGCAAAATGCCTTTGGAAAATGTGGTTGACTCAATAAAAGGTTATTTTACATGCAGTTTGTTTTCTCCGTTAACTGATACTGCCAAACTAAATGAGTCTCTGTAGAAGTTAAGTTCTACATACTTCATCTTCACCCTCCACCAACCTATGGGAGCCTTACCACCCATAACCCCACATCATCCAGGAGCTAACAGAAGTGTGCTGTTCTTGCCCACAGGTGAGGTTTTCCCTGGAAGGTTTGCAGTCAGTTATTATCCCCTTTGCGCTTCAGTGAGGTTTGTTGTAGTAACACAAAGGAACACCCCATAGTGACAAAGTAGATGTACAAACTGGTTACTAAGTGTTGTGTTGCTGGTGTTTCAGGTGTCCAGATAGAGGGTGGAGAACAGCCTCTGGAGAAGTGTCCTGTTTTAGCATGTTTCTGCATGCTCAGATGTAGTAGCCTTTTGCAGTAAACATTTGAGGACAAAGAGCCTAACAGCTGGAATACAGAAATGATTAGGTCTTGGTTGATGGAAGGAACCTTTAAATAGAAAATCTAGGTTTAAGACATATGAGGCTGAACAGCTTTTTGGGTAATGACCTGTTTTGTGACAATTCAGTATCTGAGAATGGGCTGTTCCATGTGATTACAGCTGCCCTACAGCCCTTGTACTTCCTCACCAGTTCTCCCTCCTAAGAAAGCCCTTCCTCCATAGGGTCACAAGTGCCCACCCCTCGTGTGTTTTACTAGTCTCAGTTTTCTTGTGTCCTCCCACAAGCAGGAGCATTCAGCTGCACCAACTGCTGACTGCTGGTGGTACAGGAGTGACTTACTTGTATGTCCAGTGTCGCACCACTCACTTCAGATGCCCCAGAGACCTGTGGCAGTGGCTGCTGGGAGGACCAAGAAGGCAGTGAACTGAAGAGGACACATCTTTGGTGTTCTGGTTCCCTCGTGCCTGCACAGCTGTGGGTGTGACAACAAGTACAACCTTTCTTAGGTTAAACCCATGAAGTACCTACCCTGCTGGTAGCATCCCAGCTGTAAACAGCCCCCAATGGCTGTTGCTGCAGGTAGAGAAATCAGGATGTCTTTTTCCTTCCCCAGCATCCCTGCATTCCCATCTACACCGCATGTGCAGCTGACAGCAGGGTTGTGTGGCAGACCTGGAAGTTCAGTTTCTGCACACAGTTACCTTGGAATGGAGAAAAAGAGAAGTTCATTTTACCCACAGCAGGAGTGTTCCCAGCACCATCAGCTGCAGCAAACAGGGGCAGTCACCAGCTTACAGAGGCAAAATTCATTCTTGAGTGCTGAAATTCCTCCTAGACTCTAACCAGTAAACCCAAAGGATGCTAAACTCCTTTGTTATCCCCACCCCCTGAGCTGGAGGGAGCAGTTAGGAATCACACATCATTTAGTAACAGGCTGATGATAATAATACGATAGGATCGTACATGATGGAATTACAGTATCATGAATGCAGCTTGTCTTCTAAACAAGTCCCCATGAAGAGCTCCATACCCTGGAATTCTCCCCAGTATAACAAAGGGGAAAAATGACAGGAGGGGAGACAGATGTATGGAGGCTGTGGGAATGTGTTCAAATGTACTGGAATTCCTGTTTTAAAGAGACGAATGAGCACGGAGGACATTCCAGGGAGAGCAAACAGTATGCAATAAGCAACAGAGCAGAAACAGGAAGAGATAGATAGCTTTGCTTGTGATGTAGTGCTTTTATAATGTAAGGTTCTGGACAACCACGTGGTCTCTGAGAAAGCCAAAAGGAAAACTGATTAAATGGGAAGGACAGGGTTTGTATGACTACAGCCAGAAATCAGTGCAGAGGATGGTCTCCACAGTCCTGAGTGCACAAGCCCAGACTGGCTGTTGGGGACTCTGCACAGCGAGAGCAGAAAGTATTCAAAAAGCTGAACTGTGAAGGGGTTTAAAGGGAGGTGGGAATTCCAGGAGGAAATGCACAATCACGAGAGGTGGGATGAGCCATGGAACAGCATGAGAGCTTGAAGAGATGAGGATGTCGGTTAAAGATGGGGTTGTCAAAGACAGGGATGAAAAAGCATCCTGGAATGCAAAGGAATGCAAGTCAGAAAATGGTTTAAAGAAGGGGAATACTGTGGAAGAAATGGGTCACATACAGAGCATGGAACATGGGGGACCCACAGGAAGATAAAGCAGCAGGGGCAGGCAAGGGTAGGGAAGAGGAGATGAGTAGTGGGGGAAAATTCCCAGTAAAAACTGCAGGAATACTGCAGGGGGGCCATGGGAAGGTGATGCGAGGGAGGAGCAGGAAGGATGGTTACACTGCTGGAAGCCTGGCACCAGTTTTTAAGCCAAACAGTACAAAAGGTGCTATTAAATTCAGTCAGTTGAGACCTACAGGATAAATAACTACAGCTCGCAACGTGCTCCATAGCATCTTGTAATGTTTGCTCAGGCTTTCTGAAGAGGCTGCAAAGGAGCTGCTGGCCTAACGTGACTTAGATGTGTCTTAACTGTGTAAAGGTGCTTGGCTTAAGGAGCCACCATATCCCAACACCCCACAACCCTGAGACATCATATGGAACTGTAACTTTCAGCAGTCCTTGTTAATGGAAAAGCATTATAAATGGACTTCAGCTGGCATTCCAAATGCCACCAGACACCCGTATTTGTGAGAAAATAATTGACAATGCAATGTAACTACTGACAGCATTGGCAAATGACATACATGGGTCTGCAGGAGCAAACAAAGGCCCATCAAAGTGCTGATGTTCATCTGGGAGCACAAGAGAGCAAGAAGGATGCAACACTTAAATACTGTTTGTACTTGGCACGCTTCACAAAGAGGGGTTGAAATAATGAGAAAGAAACATCACAAAAGACAGAATTCCTTGCTTTCATACCAGAATTACGATGTGAAGTCATCCTCTATGTGAAGCTGAAGCCACCAAAGGGCACTATCGGACAACGTCCCAAGGATCAGATGCACATTTTCAACAGGAGGAATTAAGTGAGATTACTCACCCAAGGGTCAGAATGGCTGCTCCAGCTCCTGAAGGTGCATCTTGAAGGTATCTTCCTACACACATCGTAATCCAACCGCAAATAGTAGGCTTGGCAGAAGCTGACAGATGAACTCTGATACTCATTACAATCTATGGAGAAGTTGATCAGAAACAGTAATAAAATTACTCCTAAAGGGAGTGAAGCCATCATTACTTCATGTCTGAATAATAAGGAGACCAACTTAAGCACTCACCAGCATCAACACAGTGTCTAATTGCACGAGTAAAAGTGCTGGTTAAGGGGAATATAAAGTGTAAACTGTAAAGACAAATTATTGCTTGTAGGTTAAAAATACTGAGAGTAGATTCTAGGAGAGTTAAGAGGAGCCACAAAAGCATCACATAATAGAATTGTAGAGAAGCAAATGATGCTCAACTACATTAAATGGTAGAATGAAGGAATTTGGAAGAAAAAAGGCCCAGATAGATGCATCATGAAGACAATAGAGAAACAAATGAGCTAAGCAACTGGAAAATGAAGCTGAAAATGGAGTTTAATCAGATATTAAAACCAGTATCATTGACAGTCTGAAAAGTCACATAGGAAATAATGGATATTGCTCGGAAATCACAGGAGGGACAGGGAAAGATGATAAAGTCATTCCAGCATTTGAGGGGTGCAGAAGCCATCAAGAAAGCAACAGCCAGAGGGAGCAGGCCCCTGGGCAGCAGGTGGAGGGGAAAAGGAAGCAAATCTATGGATGGTGCAGGAATAAAACAGGGCTAACACAGGTCAGAGTTAGGGAAATGAAGTTCCACTGGCTTCTGCACCTCTTTATGTTCCAACACAGGGGGGAGAAAGTCAACAACCACCAGGCCCTCTCAGTTGTGTGACTGAACATCCATGCAAAGTAAACCAGAAGTGGACCAAGCTTTACATTGATTATATACAACGGATCATCGTTCCTCTCTGCAGCCGTTTCAGTGAGCAAGTTGTCTTTGCTGGGAAATCCAAAGACTGAAGCCACATATTATAAACAAATGAAAAGTCATCACAATCAGTTTAATGAAGTGCACAGAATAGCAATTGATCATGTCAATAAAAATAAAACAATTAATTTTACATCAAGTGTGCTTTATTTCCTCCACAGGTATTCTGTTAAATAAAGCACCATATATATACTGCCAGGCCACAGCTAAAGAGGATTCTTTACAGAATCAAATTTCTTGTGGTTGTTTAGTATACAAGTAAACTTAATTTTTGATAATAAGAACCACAGCGATCTGAGGCAATCTGCCTCTATTATAAGGTACAAAACTGGCACAGAGGACACCATATTATACACAGTAAAAATGCCATAAGTTTAAATTACATCATCCAGGGCCAGGAGGCCCTGTTCTCCCAGACAGCCAATATTAAATGAAAGCCACTACAGTGAACTCTTAATTACATAAAACATACCCATTATCTGATTGCCCTTTAAGAAAGTGTACGGTAGATGCAAAAGAAAACAGAAAATCAAATGGAAACAAAAGAAAAACCAACCCAAATCTTGAGTTCTGCCTGACCAAGAAGGAAGCATAATAAATCTATCTTGCCATTCAAGCAGAGAGCACTGGACAAACTGAAGCACAAAACCAGAAATAAGCAAAACTTATACAAACAGCATTTTTTGGGGGTGGAGGGGAAGGAAGGAAGGAAGGAAGGAAGGAGAGAAAAATAAAAGAAAGACTTAAAAGCAGACATGCTCCATCTAATGTCAAGAAGCAGCTTGGTTTCCTTTTCCAGATATCCTTGTGACCACGTGAATCGTAGACTCAATGGTCCTACACAGGATGTCTAAAATGTCATGCTGCGGCATGTGACTAAAGAGTCCTCTGGAATGGCCACAGCTGATTGATAAACTAGATTCGGGGTCCTGGGATGGTAAGGCTTGACCATCACAGCCTCTCAGATCTGCGAGGTCGGATAAAACCGCTGAAATCGATGTGGAGGGGAACTCCGAGTCCTCCTCGGCTCCAATGGGATCCTTGGAGGTTTGCAGGTCTTTAAACTCTTTGCATTCTTCAAATTTACCGTTCCCTGCCTGCTCGTCCCCGTGCTGCGCCCGCGTCGCCAACATGATGTCTTCGGAAAATGAAGATGGAACTTCCATTCTGTACTCCTTGACAGAACTGTTCTCGGGGGAAGGAGGATCTTGCTCGGTGCCCGGGTCGATGATGGAAGAGTCCCGTGTCTCGTTATCCGAAGTGCTCGTCGGGGTCAAGGCCTCCCGGGGTTCAGTTTTTATGTCACTGATACAGCTATCTACAGTGTGCTCCTCGTCGCTGCTCACCCGCCGCCTCTTCACAGGAGTAGCTCCTTCATCATCTGCAAGGAACAGGGAAACTCGCTTAGGGAAATGACATGGAACTGTTGGAACAAGTCCAGAGGAGGCCACGAGGATGATCAGGGGCTGGAGCACCTCCTGTATGAAGACAGGCTGAGAAAGTTGGGGCTGTTCAGCCTGGAGAAGAGAAGGCTGTGTGGAGACCTCAGAGCAGCTTCCAGTATCTGAAGGGGGCCTACAGGGATGCTGGGGAGGGACTCTTCATTAGGGACTGTAGTGACAGGACAAGGGGTAATGGGTTAAAACTGAAACAGGGGAAGTTTAGATTGGATATAAGGAGGAAGTTCTTTACTGTGAGGGTGGTGAGGCACTGGAATGGGTTGCCCAGGGAAGTGGTGAATGCTCCATCCCTGGCGGTGTGCAAGGCCAGGTTGGACAGAGCCTTGGGTGACATGGTTTAGTGTGAGGTGTCCCTGCCCATGGCAGGGGTTTGGAATTGGATGATCTTAAGGTCCTTTCCAACCCAAACCATTCTATGGCTCTATGTTTTTCATGCCATACATACACCCAAATGTATTACATTTTTAGGCATGGAATTGCCTAGAATTTTAGCTCCATAATAAAATAATACTTCTTGTGTAGCACTGGGGATTGAAGCCAAGAAATGTTCCAATCTACTGTGGTGAGACAACAGTGTGCACATTAATCTTGTGAAAGTTTGTAAAACCTTAGTCTGAGTGACATTTATAAGAGAAAGCAAACCTTTAGTTTTTCTTTCTTTGGCTTCTTGCTCTTGTAGTGAGTTCCTCTGTTGCTGACAAGTTCTACATTTGCTTAAAAGCTCTTGTAAGGTTGGAATCAGGGCTGAGTTGAGCTGTTTGGGGGTGTGCACTGAAAGCAGCAAGGCAAGTGCTCGGAGGTCCTAAAAATACAGAAGCAAACCGATTTCACCAGCCTTATTTCAAACTCATGTTTGATTAATCCTACACAGAGATCTGTGCAAGGAGCAGAGGCTTCATGTTCTGAACATCCAAAAGATCAAGTTCTAAACATACTTACACTACTGAACTTTCCCACTCATTACTAATGTGCTGACTTTAACGTAGATCTGTCCTAAGTAGACAACAGTGCGCTGCTTAACGTAGGATGAAATCTGTTGCTGGGTTAGAATGTTTCTACCATTAACTATCTTGTTGGCAGGGGTCACATTTCCCACCAGACAGGTGAGGGTAACAACAGCCCCCTCTTTGATTAGAGCTTGGCACATGGCACTGAGGAGTTTCCAAGGGCAAATACGCTGTCTCCTAACCCATGCCAATGCTTGAAGGGCTTAGGAAAGACTCACCCCGTTTAAAGTAGAGCTTGCTTTGGAAATTTCAACTCTCTGGTTGCTGAAGTCAGATTCTAGGCTTTGATACTGATTAATTAGGTTCGTAATTAGAGTGTTGATTAAGTTGGCACAGTTTGCTTCAGAAAACACCTGCCCCTGGACCTGTGAAAAGAATGTATTTTGTTTAAACCGCAACAAACACTGGAACGCATTCCTTGAAATAGAAATGACTGCTAAAAGCCACGTACCTTGAGAAGGAAGTGGGTCAGGAAGGTGTACACAATGTTGTTGTTAAGAAAGGTCCTTTCATCCATCAGAATGCATTTTATGTACTCTGCAAAAACCGGGTCTTCACAGAGGAGCTTCACACAGTTCTTGGACATCGGGGACTGGTGAAGAGACAGAGAGAAGATGGCAAAGTCATCCCTGGAGGTACAGCACTGCGGTATTGGACTGTTCTTACTGATAACTGTATTTCATGTCAATCAGGTACCAGGATACGGTACAACTTAATTACTGTCAATTACTATTTCACATTCTCCTTTATGACAGTCGTTCCGTGGGAATGCCAGTTTATCGCAGTCAGTACGTATCTGAAGGGCCAACGCCTCCTCATCTGTGAGCCAACAGGCACTGGGCACACAACGATGTCCACACTTGGAGATCTCCCAGTTTTTATTTCATCAGATCAGTGTTTAAGCTACATAAAAAGCTGGGAGCTCACTGAGGCAGGATGCAGCAGCTTTTGTGCGCTGCACAGACCATCACAAACCAATGTCACAGGTTGCATTTACTTGATTTATCAGGTTTTATCACATGACAGAAAGCATCAGCAGAGGTATTTTTCTATTCAAAATACTGCTAGTCAGAATGATTAAACAATACCCACTAGTTACAGGTTGATCTCTGTTTCCCATTCACTGTATTTTGCCTGCGTTTCCATTCCGTTAGCTCTCAAACTCACTGACTCTTACCTGAGTCTGACAAAGCTCAGTCCAAAGCTTGGGGAATAGCGCAAGGTGAAGTGGCAAACCTTCATATGCAACTAGCACACCTGCAATTTTAGGAGAAAACAAGATAGCCTGTGAGAATTCACTTGGAGATACTCACCTCTTGGTAGCAGCAGTACCAAGGCCGTATCATTTCACAAGGCCACGTTCTAAGCAGTTTTTACAATCAGACCCGGTGTGTGTATGTGTGTGTGAAGTTTTTATAGGGCATTTAATAAGTAGAGGTATCCTTTCATTATCCTGTGAAGTGTAAAAAGCTGAAGAGCTGGCTTTAGTTCTGGGTTTGTCACCAGGTTATTACTGCCTCAGCTTCACCTGGTCAGTACAGAACTTAAAGGCTTTAAATGGTAGGGGGTTGGAACTGGATGAGCTTAAGGTCCTTCCTAACCCAAACCATTCTGTGATTCTGCTCTACGATTCCAATAGCTTTTTTTAAAAAACAGCATGTAAAAGGGCAATCTTCTTTACTAGCCCTATCACCACTGTTATCTTTATCATTAACACAACCTATAGGAAGTATTAATAATGCCAGAGTGACAGCCAGAAGAGTGTGACAAACAATGAGCAGATAGATGGTTCAGGGGGATCAAAAGAACATTGCTACTATCACTGCTCTTTGGGCAAGATTAATATTGTCTAGAAGTGGTATTTAATCATAGTCAACAGCTTCTACAGGCAGAGTAAACAAAAGCAGCAGGTATTTGCAGGAGGTGGTTCATTCTGCTTAAGCTATTTAAGGATCAGAAGACTGAGTTTCTCTTGGAAGCAGTCTCCATCTCTCCACATAGATCAGAGGAAGACCTGGCTATACAGCTACCTTTCAGACAACTGAAGTGAGATGTTTCCCAGTGTCTGTGTCCCTGTAGTAACTGGGACACAGTTTTGTGTGGCACTGGGGTCTGTGCCCCTGCACTTACCGCGCTGGGTAGCTCGGCTCATCCTGGGTCTGCGGTGGAAGGAATTTAAACCCCCCATACTATGCCACTGGAGTAGCACATGGATGTAACGAGCCAACTCAAGGCAGGATGTGGTGCTGCAGAGCCAGCTGAATGGCTGGAGTCATCAGATAAAGCCACAAACGCCTTGTTCACACCCCCAAAACAGGTTTACATTGTGACGGGAGAAAACTCAAATACTGGCGGTCTCTACTAGCAGAGCTGAAACAAGTATTGGGTACAAACTCCAGGACTGAATGGTTGCAAGTGTAACTGAATGTTGTGATGGTTCAAAACACGATGGGGTAAAATCAACCCAGGTTGGTATGAACAGAACTAGCATTGTCTGGATAACCATGTACATCCCTCGGCAGGCTGCCAATAAGTACCATTAATTGCATGTCACTGTTGAGAATTCAGGGTCTGATCCAAAGCCATTTAAACTGCCAACCAAAAAATAATGCAGCTGCAGTGAGCCCTGTATTAACCTCTAAATGTGGAAGGAGACTGAATTCTCACTAGTTGCCTCAGCTGCTCTCCGGACAGTCATGTAGGTAAGACCGTCAATACATCATACACACCAAACCACACTATTTGTGGATACAAAATAATGTCCAGAACGATATAGATTCTGAACATAAAACGTAGTGAAGTGCTCACAGTTATCACAGAACAAAATCCTTCGGCTGTTTCACCTTCATACTTACTCATTTTAACTAAAGTTTCAGTAAACTTTTCACAGTTGATTGCAACTCGACAGAGTAGGTGGATGAACTGATGGTAAGAAAAGAAGTAGTCTAGCAGCATACGATCGTAAACATCATCTTTGCCCTGAAGATTTAAGAGAGCTTCATTTAAACTACATAAGCAACTGGACAGCAACCAGGTTTCCTAAGCATCCAGCTTAATGTCACTGCACTTGTTTGATCATGTACTAGAGGAAACCCCAATGGGCGTTTCCAGGTGTAACCTCTGTCTCTTTGCTTTGGCAAGCACAACAGAGAGACTGGAGGAGGGATGGCAGGGCGATTCCCCCACCAGTGAAAACTTTCAGTGTAGGATTCTGAATCGACAGACTGAGAAGGTGCCAAGCTGTGTGAATCCCACATCTTGGAGATGACAAGGACGCAGTGATTTTATATCCCATACAGATACTTAGATACATACACATGACTGCTTTTTAAATCATCGCTTGTCAGTTATGATCTGTGGAAGTCAGGATTTTCTTAAGGCCAAGCTTCACAAGCTTTCAAAGGAGCTTTTTCAGGAATGCCTCAAACCAAATGATAAATATATGCCATGGGTTTCGTTTGCCAATAATTGTCGTGTATCTTGGATGTATACACTTAAAATGGCATCAGATTCTGTAGAGCAGACAGCCAAAAGGAAATCTCAAAAACTCAAGCAAATGAATGCAGCCTCATACAAAATGAATGAAAAATAAGCATGCACAATCACAGGAAGCTGTAATCATGGATGTGGTTTGAGGGGCTTAAAAACCTCCTGGTTCCTGATGTATCTGAATTCATTACAAATACTGCGCCAAGGAAGTTGTGGCTGCCTCCTCCCCGGCAGTGTTCAAGGCCAGGTTGGATGGGGCTTGGAGCAAGCTGCTCTAGTGGAAGGTGTCCCTGCCCATGGCAGGGGGTTGGAACTGGATGACCTTTAAGGTCCCTTCCAACCCAAACCATTCCCGAGTTTTTAAGTTCCAATATTTACATTATTTAGCGTTGCATCCACGACCTCTGGATACACAACAGAAAAATACCACTACAGACAATTTCTGGCTCTATGCATGTTTTAAAAGCTTTGGTTACACAGTAGACTTGATGGTGCACAAATATACACAGCATCATTCTGAAAGCTTTAAAAAAGAAGGGTTACTTACCCTACAGTAACCGTGCTTCTTCGAAATGTGTTGCCCACACAGATTCCCATCTACGTGCACATAGGCCCCATGTGCAGGAGATTGGATTCTTTCTGAATAGCAGTGTCCACTGGGGCTGTGCCTGCACCCAGTGTGTCCTTGCGACCACTGTACCTGAGGGCATAAGGGGTATGGCGGCTTCAACCACCACTCAATTCCTTCACCCATAAGAATCCCCTATGACAGGACTTGGAGTCAGCACAGGAGGAGGAGGACCACAGAATCTGTGTGGACAAAGCATCTTGAAGAACCACAGTTACTGTACAGCAAGTAACCAGTTCTCCTTCTTCAAATGATTGTCCATACATATTCCTTTTAGGGTGGGATTCACCTTACCTGACTTTAGCTATCTAAAATCTAGTCATTTCAGTATTCCCTGCAGTCAGTGGAGAGACAGACTCCTCTGGAGAAAGAGTCACCCCATCAGACTTGGGGGCCTAGGTCAGGAAGGAGAGGGACTACTTGTCTCCTTCCACAGGTAACTGTTTAGCACCATTAACCACAGAAAGAGCCAGACACCGACCTTTTAGATAGGCAAAGTTATGTGAGCTGAATCCCACCATTCCTGCACCTCTAGTAATGGCATGTTGTGAGTGACTACAAAGTAGCCCCACTAGAGCTGGCATCCCATCAGGAAGCCCAGAGGTGTGACAGGGACAGACTGAAAGCCCTGTACCCTACTTCAGGTGCTGGTATTTCACCCAAACAAAGAGCAGATCCCACTTCAGTCCTGCTGAATGGACTCTACCGAAACCTGAAGGATCTACTCAGGTGCCTGGTAATAAACTTTAACACAGCTTGAAACCCATCTGGACAGTCCCTGGGCAGCTCCTGAATTGTCTTTATAAATGCCACAAGCAGACTGGGAGAGTTTTCCTGAATACAAGGTCCAACCCCTTATCATGTCTGGAATATGAAGCTGTGTGTCACCAAGGGCAGGGAAATGGTGCTTCTGGAGTGCACATCTAGAATGGAGTATATGAGGACAACACATCTTGAAGAAGAATTACGCTTTGCTTACAAAGAAAATATAAATGCATCATGCTACTGGATTCTTGTTATACTTCTAGAAGATACGGGAAAACAATAGAGAAATGGCTACTGATGAGCCCAAAGCTTCACTTACCTTGCTGGCTTCCACCATGGTGGGCAAGAGGCACATGTTAAGTTCAGGACGTGGAGGACGAATATTGCTTTTTCCCCCTATTAATTTCAAATTTTCACGACATGGAAAATAAGGTCCAAGAGACACTGTAGTATAAGTTAGGATGAAACAGGGATATATTCAAAAGGTCAATATTTGGCATCAGCAAGGGAACACGATAGAGTAATAATAGCGTAAGAGAACTTCAAAATACAATCACTGAAATACCTACTTGGGATATTACTGTGGTGGTATGTACAATGATTGTGCTGTAGAAATGGAACCAGAGTATGTAGGAAATCATGAGGACTTAAAAGTACAAGCTCCTTGAGGACATCTACAAACAAAAAGTTGTTTTTGCTATTACATATTGTTATTTCTTTAACAGCAAACAGTTTAACTTCAGGCTCATGCATTTGCAAACTCGCTTTTGTATCACTCTTGCTGCACTTAGTGTGCACCATGGAAGTAGGCTCTAGTGTGAGTAACCATGGCGTGAACACCCCTAAGTCAAGATTCCCTTCACCTCTGCCACTGGGGGAAGACCAGCTCAGTGGTAGAGCAACCACCAGTGAGAGGTGTGCCAGCTTGTAGAAAGTAGAAGCTCAGTATAATTACCCTCTTTTCTTCTTAAACATACTGGGTTTGATGCCTCTAAATTGTCAAGTGGCAGCAGTCAGGAGGGCAATGAGAAAGGCACTCAAAACAAGGGGGAAATGCACAAAACCACAAAAAGTAATTTGGACACAGTTTTAGGCTTTTGTCAGCAAGCATAAAAATGCAGATTGTATCTACTAAATAGTATCAAAAAAGCCCAAAGTAGAACAAAACTAGATCTTTGTGAACTAGACCTTGTAATGCAAGAGAGACACATCTAATGTCTCCATCTACAACTTACAAAGACAAACCCATTCCATTCTGCAAGCTATTCAAGTTTTACTTGTGTTCTTATACCTCCCAGTAACAGATCATAAAGCACATAAAAGCTGTTATTCAGACCAACTCAGTCACCATGCACCCTTCTGAGTGGAGCGTTAGTATTTTAATGTCAGATTTGGGATTTGACTCTAAACTTACTGTCACCTGAATTCAGGAGTTATTATCCCTTAACATGCCCCTTATGAGGGAGAAAACTGGTCTCTCCAAACTAAGGCTGACTGGTTGGGGGTTGGAACTACATGGTCTCAAGGTCCTTTCCAACCCAACCATTCTGTTTTTGGCTATGATTTTTGTGCATGTCTACATGCCCAGGGAAGTGGGAATACTAATTTCAACCTGACAAAAACAGGATTATTTAGGACAACGGCAATAGGGACGTATTGACAAAACCAACCCCAATCTACAGAGTATCTAGGAAGCATCTGCAGTTGCAAAAACGTGATTTCAATCTCAGAGTGGGTAACTGCACAGAGCAAGTCCTCCCTGGCTGCAGTTACGCTGTTCCAACTTACCGATACAAGCATTCCGAAGCTCCGGAGGACTGTAGGAATTCAGCAGAGTTAAAAGCTTATGGGCAAATTCAATTCGTTCCTGCCATTGAATGAGAGCTTGCTTCACATCTGCAGGGACAAAACCCAGAGCAGTTCCTTGAGTTCATTTCTCATTAAATAAAGCAGAGAATTTTACTGCTGAAGAATCTTTTTCTTCCAGCACTATTTTAATCCATCTAGAAATCTGTTATATCTCATTTGTCTACTGCTCTTAAATTTGCTTAATCTAGTTTCTGCTAACAAATAACTAAGTACCAATTGAACAACTTCTAACAATCACATCCCCCACTGTACAGGAAGTTTTTAAACACAGACAATAAGCAAGATAAAATACTGGGGTTTGACTCATTTGAAGAGTTATGATCAAACCTTTTCTTTGAAGATACGGACGCGTGGACTTAAGAACTGAAAGGAAAATAGACAGAAGTTCAACCAGGTCTCCAGTCACATGGCAAGCTGTGGCCTCGTGGTACATCATGTGCAACGTGTTGAAGGACTGCAAAGAAAAAACAGCCAAAGCCTTTTGTTGACACATTAACAGACTTGTTTTACTTGTTACCATTTCTCTTTCTATCCTACAGAGACCACTCTGACATTTATTTGATGCCCAAAGTACCAAAATATACAGTGCCAGATGCAATCATAAAATTACTCAAAGATAACAATATTTAAACAGTATTTAAAAGAGAATAATTCTGAGTACAGAATTAGGATATTTACCAATAAAGAGTAGGGAACAGGGAAAAGGGACAGAAAGGGAGGAGAAAGAACAGATGAATAATGAGGTGTCTTTTGGAACAACCAAATACAGCTGTTGACCTGGACACGTGGTTCTGGTAACAAACACGGGGCAACCTTGTATGAGGGGTTAAATTGAAATTTCCCTTTTTGTTCTTCTCATCTGATCCATACAGATATCAGATCTTTATCATGTGCAGGCCAGAGGAAAACTGCATTCATAAAATATATGGTAACATCAACCATACATTTATTGGTTTAATCTGTACTAGAGGAAACCCCTACAAGTAGCTACCACCCATCTCAGCTCAGGAAATGAGTGTTTTGGTGAGCACATCCGATACAGCTGAGAGACAGCCTTAGTTTGTTTTTAAGGTAAATGCTTTGTATTAGTGGCTGAAAAGAATGACAAGGTTTTCACACATTTATCTAAGACCCAGTAAGCAAAGCATTATTTGAGAGAGTCTTTTTATACACCTGTAATCCCAATCTTTCTCTGTCAACATACAAAATGATACTAGGGGTGTGTAAAGACATAGGCATGTGAATTTTGGGGGAAAAAACTATGATTAATATAGATGCTAGCCATTTTCCAAAGTGCTGCTTAAGGACCCACACTATGTGACTGTACATCAGACAGATTATTTTTCCTTTATAACTGAAGTATCTTCTGGGCATCTGTGATTTACAGAAATATTGGGAAGGAAAAGCAGCTTGTTTCTGAACTGCAGAAATTCCAGCACAAGATGTGAGAGAAGACATTTAATCTGCTGATATTTCAAAGCCAAGAGAACAGTAACCTCACTCCCTGTCACAAAATCTTGACATGTCATTTTCGTGTTAGAATCATAAAATAGTTAGGGTTGGAAAGGACCTTAAGATCATCCAGTTCCAACCCCCCTGCCGTGGGCAGGGACACCTTACAGTGACACTAAAGGACACGTGGCCAACCCTGCTAAGTGGAAAACTTCTCTGGATGGTCCAAATCCTTGATCCAGTGTTTTTCACCACGCAAAACACTTCTAGTGAGTAAGTGAAAATATGAGCCCTGGTTATTTCAAGCTCTAACACAACACTAGTTTTACCCAGTTTCTCAAAATGTTTTACATAGGATAAATGGCATCTTACGTTACACATTATTCATGAACCTTACTACCCACTGCTGGTATGGATCAGGCTTAACTAAGCTGGTAAAGAAGTTCTTTTTATACATATACATGTACCTTAGTCTACTTACGAATTTCATGCATGGGTCAAGTTATAGCTCAGTTCCTAACTTTTTAGCCCATGCTTTTTGAATGTAAGCATTCACAAGACAAAGAGGAACAGATATTCTGCAGTCATTAACTACACTTAAGTAATCAACAGCCTTACATTGATAACAAGCTCCTGAAAAATTTTCAGATAGCACTGCAGTGTCTTCATCTTTCTACCTGCTTATTTTGTAATTCCAGCTTCTTCTGTCACCCATTTCCCCAGAAAATACAAACCAGTGACATAAAAAAAGTTAAGAGAATTTTGTATATAAATCATATAAAAATGGGATTGGAATAAATCTCCAAGCATCACCTAGTGCATCCACGTGCCTTAAAGCAGACTAAATATCTTTACAGCCTTGACAGGTGTTTGCATCAAGTCCTGACAACCTCCAGTTGTGCTGGCTGGCACCTTCTGATTCAATCCGTTCCAATGGCCACAGCTACCCACTGGCCTTGCACCATGGACTTCCACCAGTTTATCATGTCTCCCTGACCACACCATTCTACACATGACAAGAAGGAGCTGAACCTCATTTATACACTTTCTCCAACACATGCAGACAATCTTAGTTTTTATTCTTGTACTCAAAAGGAGCTGTGTCCTTCCCCAGTTTGCACTGCCAGTATATTTAATAAACACGTGCTCTCATCCATCAGCTCCATAATGGAAGTGTTGAATAGAATCCAAGATTATCTTTTTCCCCTCTGTTTTGAAATAACTCAGGTCTGGTCTCATGCCCCACATACCCATATACAACTGAAATACACTGTATGTGCTCCAGAAACACATTTTAGGTTTAGTCTCATCAGAAAGAATTCCAGCTTGTCTGAGTTCTGAGACCATTCCTCCTTGCAAACAAAAGCACGATAGGTAGGAAGAGTAAGGAGAACTGCATCAGAAGTGCCCAGAAATATTAATCACAATTGCATCTGAGGATCCTTTATTTCTGTATTTTAACCTGTTGCCTTAACACTTCATAACTAGTAATAATTGTGTGTCTGTGTTCAGCCGACCTGTAACAGAGAGAATGACACCAAACCAGCATTAACTCGCTCCTCTCCACACCATCTGTTGGTGGCTTTCCCTGTGTCTTGGGAACCAGGCAAACATTGTCCTGACCTTTTTACTACTAAAGAAATCTTACTCAGGACAACAGGAGAAGTATCAACGTGAAGAAGGCCAAGGCTGATTACTTCCTATTCAAGACACCTCTTACTAGCTGCACCTTTTTCCATAGGCTTAACTTGCATTCCATATGATACCATGCTAAAACAACTGATTCTATGAATTTAAAGCAAACATGCTGTTGGGAAAGAAGGAAATGACTTGATGAGAAAGCGAGATGTTTACTAGTATTAAATAACAACTTACCTCAGTCATCAGGATCAATCCTCTATTGAACACAACAAGAAGTCTGTCTTCATCAGATTCTAATAATATTCTGAAGGCACTAGGAAAAAAATCCAAATATTGAGAACACTGAAAATTACAAATCATCTGTCAGAATTCAGAATTCATTTTAAAATGCATCTCATGTCAACTTCCCATTAGCCAAGTAACTTATGAACAACCTTTACAGAAATACTGTAAGGATGCTGGGGGTGGACTCTTCATTAGGGACTGTAGTGATAGGACAAGAGGTAACGAGTTAAAATTTAAACAGGGGAAGTTTAGATTGGATATAAGGAACAAGTTCTTTACTGTGAGGGTGGTGAGGCACTGGAATGGGCTGCCCAGGGAAGCTGTGAATGCTCCATCCCTGGCAGTGTTCAAGGCCAGGTTGGACAGAGCCTTGGGTGACATGGTTTAGTGTGAGGTGTACCTGCCCGTGTTAGGGGGGTTGGAACTGGATGATCTTAAGGTCCTTTCCAACCCAAACCATTCTATGGCTCTATGATTTCCCAAATAAAGTCTGCAAAAATGCTAAAAATGAAGGAAAATAAAATACTTCAAAAGATGGAAGTTTATGCTTGTGAAATGATCTGCTTAAATGGCTTCAGTTAAGCACATATTTGGACTTTCAAATGTATAAAAAGGTTTCTGACAGAAGATCTGATGCTTACAGCAGAACAGAAAATAAAGGATTATGCTACTGAATAGTTCCTCTCAATTCTTCCAGAGCATTTGGGAACACCTGGTTGGGACTATAATCCCTTCAGGTAACACAGGCCCATTTTCCTTTTCAAAATCATTTCAATACGTTGACAGTTGCACTTAAACCCCCAATTTTGATCCATTTACAGTCATACTGCAAATACCCAAACCAGTTTCAGATGTACAACTAAGGCTAAAAATGAGAAACTGCTTGGAGATACAATACAATGAGACTGTCCCACAGGCACAACTCCTAAAAACCATTTCTGCCCCCACATAACAGATGTCAACGACAGCAGCTCAAATTACTGCTTTGCCCATCTTAGACTGGTCATGGTAGGCTAAGAATGGAATTTCAACTTAAATGCTGGAGTAGGACATTGACTGATTTGGTTTTAGGTTATTCCCAAGGGCTCTACTGATGCAATTTTGTTATTGTGTTTCTTTTTGACTCCAACAATATACATCTTGGTTTACATCTTTTGTGGTAAAATATTTGCTTAGTTTCTCAATTTTCAGCTGATGAAATATTCTCAAATAAATTATATTCACAAACAATGGTTTTGGGAAAAAAAAAACCCAAACCTATAATTGTAACATTCTGTTTGCTTACTTCTGAATAAAAGCATTCCCCAAACGTTTTCCAAAAGAATAGATATATTTCCCAAAATGCCAACACTGGTTTTTATGGCACTTTGCACTGGGTAAAATACAGCTCTTATTGAAACTGAACTGGTTATTTCAGTACAAGTTCACCTCGACCGTACCTTATTAAAGTCGTCCAACAAGACCGTCCATCCAAGCAGCGCAGGTAACAGCTTATGGTTGTTTTCTTAAATTGCTTGATGTCTTCTATCTCCTCCTCTCTCATGTCTGGTCTCTGAGCTACAAACAGCTGCATGAGGTTAAACAGCTCTTCTACTGCCTGAAACACATAGAACATTAGGTTAGAGTAACCTCTCTCAGTGTGTTGTGGTTTATATCTATCTCACATTACGTACTGTGTATTGCTTCTGCGGAGGAGCATGTAGAACTAAGCATGTAGAAGCAAATTTAGATGGGAAGACATTCTTAAGCATTCCTACAAAGCTCTAAAATCAGCAGACAACATTTTAAACTTAAGTAATTAAAACTAAATGGTTCTTACAAGCTAAAATTGTGACATCGGTATTTCTCACCTATCTCAACCGTAGTTTGCTTACTGTGTGGGTTAGGACACAGATATTGGAGATAACCCTTCTGAACCTGAAATGGAGGTTTTGAGGCTTCTTAAGAGCAGAGCCCATTGTCCATACACATATATTAAAAAACTATATCTGAAATCCTGATCCACGTGACAAACTTCCCAGATCTCCTTAAAGAATGCAGGGGGTCATCTTCATCATTCTCTGATGATGACAATATTATATTCTAAGTAATAGAATTCAGAAGATTGCTTATGCTAAAACTTGCTGAAGCCCCATATGCATGGGGAACACTAAACACCAGTGGGGTAACTAAAGGCCCCCTCTAGACAATCTGAGCCTTCCAAGGGGAGATGCAAACAATGAAAGCAGCAGGACTACTCACAGGACTGTCAGTGTAACTTTACTCTGTGAGCTGAATGAGATCAAAGCTCATCACAGAATCCCAGACTGGTCTGGGCTGGAAGGGACTTTAAAGCTCACCCAGTTCCAAACCCTTGCCACAGGCAGGGACACCTTCCACTAGAGCAGGTTGCTCCAAGCCCCTGTGTCCAACCTGGCTTTGAACACTGCCAGGGATGGGGCAGCCACAGCTTCTCTGGGCAACCTGCTCCTCCGCCTCTCCACAGTGAAGGAAAACTTTGAAGTGTTTCTGTCCTTGCACACCCATAAAGTACCCAAGGCAACATTTGCTGAGTAATCACTCAAATCCACATACTTTGTCTCTTAAAAACTTTGTAAGCCTGTCACACATAGACCATTTTAACTGGCATCTCCTCTCTACTGCAAGTGTCATAATGTTGCAGAGACAGTGCAACTCCTGGTGTACCAATGTTCTGCAAACATCGTACAGCAGTGTTCCCAAGGTGAACTCCAGGCCATTCTCTATTTTCATGCCAGAAGCTCAATACTAGTGCTATTCCACAAGCTGAAAGCCAAGAAGAAACTCACTGGGAATTCCTCCAGCTTAGCATGATAGAATGCAACACACTCCTCTCCCGAGACCACATTAAAGGTACATTTTGGTATCCATCTACTTACCCCTGGGTACTGACTGGCGTGTGGCGTGAGGTTCTTGAAGGCCCACTGGATATTCTGGTGTGAAGCCAGCTGCCTCGTGAACGCAGGGGACTGCTCGCAGCAGAGGCGCAGGATGCCGTAGTAGGCAGGCAGCATCCCCCGGTTGAAGAGCACCACATCCTGATCATCATGGTCTGCGAGGATGTAATTGAAGGCAATGTTCTTTGTCACCACGGGGTTCTGTACAATAAGGCGGACGTTCTCCGGACAGTCGACGCACACGTTGTACCAAAAAGACAGCAAAGCCTGTTTGTTGTGGTTGGTGGCTATA
Organism: Pezoporus occidentalis; assembly: GCF_034315485.1. NCBI lineage: Eukaryota > Metazoa > Chordata > Aves > Psittaciformes > Psittacidae > Pezoporus > Pezoporus occidentalis. Next base: position 4,319,846 of record NW_026912779.1, read on the forward strand.
GCCGGCTCAGAAAGTTTAGGCTGGAAAAGGTTCCATAAGTCCATGAAGTAAGTCGAAAACATGAGTTTCTCAGTTTTGGAGATCAAACAGTATGTCATGAAACTGAAGTAGGGCACAAGTTTTGTGGTGCCATGAACAGCAGCATCAACATATAGCTTAGCTCTTGAAAGAAGGCCAAGGAGCACGTTGTAGACTTGATGAAGCACTACTGTAGTATCTGGGCTGAGGGGAAGGTCGCGGGTAGGGATGTGCAAAGAGCGGGTCGATCGGAACATCTGACGGAAGGAATTGCTTGGAATAAGCGACACCAAGAGATAGGCTGCAGCTTCAAATGAAAACAAATTTGTTACACCTTTGAAAGTGACACACATGCTTAACAGCCATTTAAACACAAGTTACATCGTATGTTTCATTCACAGATTTCAAAGCATTTTACAGAATCTGGTATTACTACATTCACACTAGAGCTGAAATAAAAATAACCAGAGTGGGTAAGACTAGCACAAAGCCTGCTGAAAGTGGTGCTGAGATTTGCTTCAGGGCCTCTTCCCCCATGCTCCTGCTTGCTGCTTGGTTCTAACTGTTCTAAAACAGTGTATCCAACACAGAAATACAAACCCAGTTTTCAATGACTAAACTGTCTACTGCTTGATCGAGACCTCACTACCTCCTCAGAGATGTTTATAATCAGTCTGGTGTAAAGCTGTACCTCCAGTTTCCCTCAGTCACAGAAAATCTATCAAAGTTCCCTGTGGCCTGCTACTGTGGAATCAGGAAAGGCTGAGAATGGGATCTGGCAATCGGACAGTGTGACTCCTGGCAGAACAAACTAGAGCCAGGACACCCTGGAGCTAGGGAGAACAGGCTGCTTCTCCCTGACCCACAGTTCAAAGGCCTCAACTGACAATTACTCTGTGAGAGGTGAAAGATGAACATGAATTAGATATAAGGAAGAAGTTCTTTACTGTAAGAGAGGTGAGGCACCTAACAGGCTGCCCAAGGAAGCTGTGAATGCTCCATCCCTGGCAGCGTTCAAGGCCAGGTTGGATGGAGTCTTGGGTGACATGGTTTAGTGTGAGGTGTCCTTGCCCATGGCAGGGGTGGGTGGAACTGGATGATCTTAAGGTCCTTTCCAACCCAAACCATTCTACAATTCTAGCAACTACTCCTATCTACAGCACAACTCTGTGATGGACATTAGGGAGAATCTCTTGGCTCTTCTTTGGATTCTCCTGGATCTTGTAGGTTAACCACACCAGATAAAGAACCTACTAATGTATCATTCAAGTTATGAAATCAAAACCTAGTCTTCATCAACACAAGGTAGCATGTCTTGATGAGGCACCACAGCTAAAATACAGCAATTCTAAAGAAAAGACAAGCACGAGAGCATGGACTTCATTTGTGGCAGGAATGCCCCATGCATAGTAACGTGCTACAGCATGAGAATCATCTTCTTCAATTTAAATTAACTTACAAGTTCTGACTCTAGGATAGTTGTGTGCCAGAAGGAAACGTTCCACCCAGTTTTCCATGTTTTGCAGCACCCAGCTGTGAGCTAGTTTGTTTCGAGGTGTTTGCACAGCCAGCCAGTCCAGGCACTGAGAAGGGTTGTATTCAATGACCTGAAAGAGGAGTGGAAAAATCAAAAAGAATACATTAACCTTGATACTAGGTACTGATTGCATATCTATAAAATACCCCCCACAACCCTAAAAACAACTGCTAAAACTTCCAAAATACATTTCTGAAACACCTAGGGCTATCAAAGCACTGACAAGAACGAAGCGGCTCTGGCAGGCAAAGAAAATCCTTATTAAATATCCCTGGTTTGGGCTTCTGAATCTTTTCTGAATCAAAGTTCAGAGCTTTTGAAAGGTCAGTCCACAAAGCTACTCGCCAAATCTGTTCTACATGTGAATCCTTTCTGCATCTTAAGAGAAGAGAAGGTTCAGGGGAGACGTTATAACAAGTCTTCCAATACCTAAAGAAATTTGGAGAGGGCTTTTTTACAAGGGCTTGTAGTGACAGGACAAGGGGGAATGGCTTTAACTGACATTAGGCAGAAGCTCTTCCCTGTGAGGGTGCTGAGGCGCTGGCACAGGGTGCCCACAGAAGCTGTGGCTGCCCCATCCCTGGCAGTGTTCAAGGCCAGGTTGGACACAGGGGCTTGGAGCAAGCTGCTCTAGTGGAAGGTGTCCCTGCCCGTGGCAGGGGGTTGGAACTGGATGATCTTAAGGTCCTTTCCAACCCAAACCAGTCTGGGATTCTATGCTTTGAAATAGGTGAAATGTTTAGCACTTGGAAAACTGAAAAATCTTGTCTTTAGAAAGAAACAAAGCTTTTTGTATTTTAAATAACTAACACAAAACTTTAACATCGAATCAGTACTTTCATATGAGTTCTATCAAAAGAACACAAATGGCATGCAAGTGTGTGCACATAGCTTCATGCTGAGGGTAACCATTATGATTTTTATGAACAGACAATTTCAATAAATAAATTCATCTAGTGCTTTCCATAGGTAATGACAAGCCCAATGTTACAAGCGCAATGGAGTGCTGTTGTGCAGTTATCAAAGCCTTACAAATAACAAGGCCAAATGGAGATTCCTTGCCTTTCTGGCTCTTTGTAATTGAAAATCTGCTGACATCAGGCCAATAAATGTAGTTCATTCATGTGCTAGTGTTAAAAAGCTGTTTTCTTTTTACTTTGATTTCCAGGTGCCTGGACAAGAAAAAAGGAACTCTATCTACCTAAAGAACCATAGGCAGTAACTGGGTTGCTGAAGCTGTTCCTAACTACTCCACTCTACCTGAAGAGTATGAGCAGCTGAAATGACCAAACCTCTGCTTATAAAATATTAATGACAGTTTAAAAATACACACATTAAGAACAATCTCCTTTTTTTTTTTTAGAAATGACAGATGGATCTGTCAAGTTTCCTTTGTAATAGCTGGAGGGTCTCTCCAAGAAAGAGACTGCCATTGTTCACTGTCTTCACAGCTCAAGCACTTTTAAATGCTTTCCAGAAGCTGGAGTGGCTGCAAAAGTAGGTTCTACGTCCCAAACCTGTCTCTGCATGAACTGCGGAGCCCCTAGTCCCTGCCTGCACAGTTGGTATCTCTAGACCTGTGTCACCAACGGAAGGATAAAGATGCTGGCAACACCAGAGACTGAACCCATGACTTCTACGGCTGAAAGTGTGATTTCCCTTCAGAAACCTGTCACTGACTCGCTTCCTCTGTAGGTTCAGTTTGTCTAGTAAGAATAAAGAGGGAAATAAAAGAGGATTACTTAACAAATTACATACCTAAACTCTGTGGCTAACAGAAGCATAAAGCAGGGGTACTCACTTCATGCCACAGCTTGTGTAGTGTCATAGGAAGTTTAATTACTAAAACTCTCTTGGAAAACAAGAGACATTCATAATCCACCACTTCCCAGTATACAGAAAGCAGCTAGATGTAATTCTTGACCTTGAGATCTGCTGTTTGAACTCTCTTTACCTGAGGTACAGCAGTTACAGTTAATACGTATTATAATCAGACACCTAGCAAACATTTTGGTATGTGCTTTCCCAGATTACCTAGTGGTTCCTATCCTTAACTGCTCCTAACCAGGAATAAAATACTCTTGGATATTTAATCCTCAAGTGCTTGAGTGGGTAAGGCAGGTTTCTGTCTTACCAGAGGGCTCAGTACTGCACAGGAATAACCTGCTACAAGCCCCAGCCCCACTTTATGGAGAGTATTAAAGGTAGTGAGTGCTCAGCAGCTTGTGCTCAGCAGTCTTCAGGCTGGACTCACTGTGCTCAGGCAGGGATAAAGACAGTAAATTTGTCCTGGGAACTTAAAGAGCAGCTACCTGAAGTGATAGCTTAACTCCTAACCTATTGCTCTGAGCAAGGAATTCCTCTGGCTGCCAACTTGGTTAAAAAGTCTCTTACTAGCTTTTGAAATGGGAGGAAGAATGGTCCTGCACCATAGCAATTATCCACTACATTCAATTTAACGCTACTTGAGGGGTGAAAAATGTTAATGAGCATTTTACAGAGAACAAAAAAATGTCAAAGCAACACTCAAAGAACCAGCATACAATGGACACCTCCCCCCCCCCCCCCCCCCCCCCCGAAATGCTTGCTAAAGAACAACACATCAGTGGAATTTGCCTAGAAGAAGCATTTTAGACCCTTATTATGAATCCAATAATGTCTCATTAGACTGCAATTTAGAGTTAAACAGAAATACCAATTAACCCAGATTCTGTTAAAATCAAAGTTACACCAGAACTTCTAAATGTCTATTAGCTGTTGCTCTTTATTTGGAAGAGAAATGGTCATAAAATAATGAAAATCAGGAATTGATGCAGCAATAACGACAAGGAAAGGGAAAACTTTTTCACAGACATAAAAGAAACAAGAGAAAACCAATTTGGCTTCTGTCTGTTTTTACATGTTGTACCTCCCATATCCTCTGCAGAATGTAAGAAGCGAAGGGTGGCATTCCTGGTGGTCCACCGGCAAATTCCATGAGCATGGTCAGCAATTTGAAGAAAGGATTGGCTGCCTGGAATGCATAAGGAAGAAAAATGTCCATTTGATCTATTTCCCTCACTAATTTTTGTATAGTCTTTGTAAAACAGCCCAACTGTTTGTATAAAAACAGATTTCTACAAACTTTAGACATGAACATTCATATTAGTTTTAATCCCTTATTATTTAATCTGCAAATAAGCCATATATGTTGATATCCACATGTGGGTGCAACGGAATTAAAACCACTGGTTATAGCTAGTGGCAGGCAACACAATCACACTACCTAGGATCAGCATAGAAGTATACAGGTACAGGGAAATACCAGTTCACACTTTGTCACATTATCCTGAGCAAAGAAGGGGGATCAAACTGTATGGTGCTGAAGAATTCATCAATTTACCCTGGTTTATACATACAAAAGATTTCCCTGCCTCACAGAAGGTATTATTCTTAGGTCTTTGCGTAACACGTAACATGGATCCTGAATAGTTTATCCTAAAGCAGCACATTCTGAGGGTTACACTGTTTTCCTCTGAAACAACTAACAGTTCTACACTAACATGTTGGCTCTACTACCAATTTTGTTGTTTAAGTTTGCTAAGACTCACCCAGCTTTTAACAATGCTTCAAGAAAGTGCTTACTACTGCTGTTGCGTATTTTGCACCTCACCAAAAACGTCTCTGGTGCACGTGTGTGTGTGTGTGTGTGCAAAGCAAAGAAAGCATAAAAACATAGCATACGTTAGCATGAGGAGGGAAGTACACTGTCACCCGATAGTGCCCACAAAGCAAAGCTGTCATGAGAGCGATTTCGGACGTGCCTCTTTTCCAATCATAACTCCTCTGCTTGACATGCCCTCAATTTTTCCTGATTATTTTTCCTTTCCTGACAGCACTATATAAGAATTTCCTTGTGTGAGCATAAACTTCTCCACTCCGTATTTCACATGTGGAATCCATCTGGAACTCTCAGCATTTTTGTTATTACCAGGGCAAGCATTTATTCTGACTGAGAAACACATCTGCATGTACAGAACTGCAAAGCAGTGCTCCAAAACTCGAACAACAAGATGATAATTACGATTACTGTTCCCAATTCTTTTAATTCATGCAGGTGGAGAAGCTAGAAATACACTGTCTTTGAATAAAACCTTCATCTTAAATTGCACACTGGGTTTAGAAAACTTAACACACAGTGCAGTTAGACTTCATTTAATACCACAAAAACTTCCACGGAGCATCTTCCATGCATGATTTTTGGTTAGGGAAGGATTATTTAAGTAAGTTAAAACAGAAAAATATTAACACAGACGATTCAATATACAAGTAGGATGTTCCCATACCTCAGGAGTCAACTTCGCTATAGATGTGAAAAGCATGGACACAATCTGAAAAACGGAACAAACAAAACTCACTCAGACTTGTGCTTATTCAGTTAAAAGAATACAAACTACCCCCTTACACTTATTAGATAAGGTTTTCAACAACCTCTGATACTTACATGTTCTGCAAGTCGATTATTGTACCGACACAAACTGAAAATGAGATTGCAAGTTTGCCTGATGTTGATACCATCACGGATATGTTGAAACAAAAAAGGGAAACCCTGCAACAAACAACGAGATACTAGCACACTGTCTACAGGTATGTATGCACACATGCATCTGTGCTTTTCTATGAGGCTTATACAGTCATATTTAAAGGAATTACCTTTCCTCCTGTCAGTGCTGCCATGTCGTTTTGTGACAGGGTCAAATGTCTAAAATACAAAAGAAAACCTTTATCACTTCAGTAATTAAAGTAAAGGAGAAATACAGAACTGAGTGGTAGTTCATATTCTTTATATCACAATATATAAAGAAAATAAAGGTACTGATACAAAACTGAACAAAAGCGATAAATACAGTCTATTAAACCAAATAAATAAAAGAAATATAAATGTGGGCAACTAAATGTGGTCAACACTAACTAGACATTTATCTTTTAAATGGTTAAAACTATAATGGGCCCATACACAATCTCATTTATACTGTTAAAAAAGCACACTAGAAAAAACCCCACTCCAACAAATCCATACAATCTGTAATTTCTTTCTGGCCTAGCTCAGATTAGAATTTACTCTGGGTTTTCAGAAGCTCTTGCCTTTCTGAGCGAGACTGTTCAACTAGAAGAGCAATCAGGGCAATCATCTTCTCCAGCGCAGCAGGTCTGTATTTTTCTTCTGCTAGAGAAAGTATATCTTCCTCTTCCTCCTCTTCCTCCCCTTCTTCCTCAGAAAGTACTTCAACCTGTGGCTGAAGGGAGAAATAAGATAACTTCAGCGTGGACATTTTGCGCCTTAATTTCAAAAAGCCTGTATGTGGGTTTTGTCATTCATCCAGAACAACCCAATAAACTTGAATCAAACCAGGTGAGTACCTCATCGCTTGATTTTCACATTGAAATATTCAGCTTGCACAAGCTAAATTGTATTTACAAATACAGGAGGTGGGCTGGTTGAAAGCACTACACAGCCTGATATGCTGGTCTATTTAATAAAAAAGCAAATGCATTTAAAAGCTCAAGTTGTACAACAGGAGTAAGCAATCAATTGCTATTACCATTAATAGCATGGTAAGGCAACTTTAATTGCTTCTACTTAATATCTATTTCTATAGTAAATAGAAATAGCTAATTCAGCATCTTTCTTGAATATTATATTCACTTAAACATTGAAAATGATAACATGAGTGAAGCAATTTAAATAACAGCTGAAAGGTGGTTCAAGAGACACAGCACGAATGATGACATACGTAAAATAGGAAAGTGGTTCTTGCTACACAAGATATTCAAACTTACATTTTCAGGTCCTTTAGTTCCCATGTAGAAATGGACCATTGTAGATATGGCTTGCAGTGAAAGCAAGAACTGGCTCTGAAACAAGCAGATATTGAATTACTTGAAAAGTTGTATGTGCTTATACATAACTCATTCCACAAACTACCAGGCTATACTCACTTCCTCTTCTCCCATTTTGGCAAATTCATAAAGAAAGGCAAAGTATTCTGTGAGATGTTTACTGTGAGGCTTCACACCATGCTCCATGATTGATAAGAGCGTCTTCACAAAGCGCGTCACACAAGAGCGACTGCCGATGTCCTCCACAGGCCCATCCATGTCATCCGAACTGAAAACAAAACCCAATTTAGGTTATGTCACACAATACATAGAGCACAAAATCATCTAGAACCAGGAACACAATTAAAATATTCAGACAAACTTGCAGTTTTCTACTCTGTCCTGCCATCATATGCAGCTCTCTTGTGCTTTCGCTTACGCCAAGTACATCCTACATAACGTGTCTTCACATGAAGTAGCATCCGCCAGTCAAAATGTTCAAAGGGCAATAAAATCAGTATTCTGAGTCAAGATTTCAGTTGGGAAAAGAATTCTTATAAAAACAGCATTAGGGGATCTCCTACTTCCAATCATCCCCTTGATGAAGGGGATCTTCCTCATCTACTGAAGTCGGATCTTAACACTGAACAAAACAAAGTGACAGAGGCTTTAAAAGTAAGGTTTCCAGAGAAAATGAAATTCTATTTATTGCCATGAAAACTGTATGTTCAGGTCCTGAATTTTGTCCTGGCAATGTGGTTATTACAAACTCTGCCATTTTTGCTCTGGAAAAAAAGTTATTACCAGGATTCGCAAGCTTAACCCAGGAAATGAAAGAAAAAACACTTTCTTCTTCTCATGATGTATCAAAAAGGAAAAGAATTTCACAATTTGAGACAAAGTGACAGCTTTCTAGACAATCAGCAGAAAAAATGGGATCCAACTGTTTTTTCCTACTTCTTAACAAAGCCTGCGATTTAGTTACAAGATACAGGACAAACCTCTCATCTCCAACCTCTTCTACCAGACTTACAACTCAAAATTTGCACCTATATCCTCTGGATCCAATTTACAACCAGATTCTCATGTGTAAGCAGTGAGATTTACAATAGCAGCATGTTACTGGCAGTGAAAAGACCATACTGAAAACCTAGGCTAAGGGAACAAATGTTTCAGTGTCTTTTTAGACACTGGCTATTGCAACCATAGTAGTGTTTTTTAAATAAATCAGAGCACTTTGGGTAGAATAATAAAGAAAACTAAACCAGAGCGATTTTTATGAGCCCATTCTGAATAATTCATTGAACACAAGCAGTGACAGTAATGCATGTAGTAAGTAGAAGTGCTGAGGTGCTTTGATTTTACCAGTCTTCCATTCCTGGCTGAAGATAGAGATGTGCATGCACTGGCCTCAGTCTCTGTATCACGTGAATACACAAACGCTGGAACATCTGCAAATGGACAAGCAAATGAACTCCACATGTTCATTCTTTTACATAGACATAGATGTCAACACTGATTTCCTAAGCAAAGACTATTCTGTTGTTGAGCACTACTTCCAGCTCTGTGGAATTCAAAGCTAAAGTGGGGATTGAAACACCCAAATTCCGTTTCTTACTGCACTGACACGTTGTATTTTAACAGACCTGGTATTTATAAACACATCTGACAGAGGAGCCCAAAAATGTGCTTTTAATATTGGTGTGCACTGTTCACTACTGAAACATGACTCAAGACTGCTGCTCATAAATATTATTGTTTCTTCAATCTCTATTTTCTGGAATGCTTAGGTATTTCTTGCAAGATATTTCTTATTTTTCCTCTGGCTATAAGAATTTATGGATAAATTTTAAGGAAATTCTTCCGGTAACTTAGAATTTATAAAACATTCATCAGTTTTGCCTGAAATCTGGCAGAGTTTTCCCATTAAAGGAATACATTCCATTAATGAAATGTTGCATACAGGAACTACATAGGCTTCTGTATCTAAGTGTTACTTCAATAATCAGAAGCCCAATTGAGGTATTCAGGTGAGAAAGTAAATGCTAAGGTTTTTACCTAACCAACTTGTAAAGAAAGTGTAAGTGAAACTATTAATAGTACTTGTTATTTGTGAATATCAAATGCTCCTAATATAGGTTTGGGTTTATTTTCCAGTTTGAACTATTTCCAGAAAAGGGTATTAACAAAACTTTGTAGCATAATATAAAATCAAATCTACCCACAAAAAACAAATGCAGAAGTTGAGAACTGAAGCCTCAAGGATTACTGAATGTACATAATCTATTCTTTTTTATTTGATGAATGCGTATCTTGACACATTATTGTTGAACTAATTCAGGAAATAAGATCTTTTTATGTAATGTGTTCAAATTTAGAGATCATGAGGCAGTTGTAGAAAACTTATTTGCATCTATTGTGTCATTGTCTGACTATGGCACTATATTAATATCGATTTTGTTTCCAACAACAATAATGCTCCTATGGCCAAATATATTCTCTAAGTTATATGCAAGAATGGGAAAGGATGAGACAATTACAGGAATGAACAAAAACGTTCAGAATCATCGTATGTGCCATAATAACTGTCCGTTTCTGTTCATGGGTCAAGCAGTCACCTGACTTAGAAAGGAACATTCTTTCTTACCTGTCTCACAATCTGATTGGGACACTTTATTAGAATCTGCATTGGCCACCAATCATCATCAGCCATACGATCCAAAAACCACTGCAGAAGATACATACTTTGTTAGTTTTGTTCCAAACTTGTTCTAGTCCAATCTTCTTTTTGCATGATATTAAAGTCTGAAGAGAAATTGATGTAACTATTATTAAGGAATAAGCCAGTTTTAATCCAAGGGAAATCTAAATATCTTCTGTGCATGAGAAGAAAGGAATAAAGATCAACAGCAGGAAACATCAACATTAACTTATATCCAGTTTCTTCTGTGTTCTGCATGGCATTGCTCAATTATCTGGAAGAACATGCTCATCCTGAAAAGTGACGTCAACAGAATAAAAAACAATGCTTACAATGAATCTTGTAGAATAGGGATAGGCTTAAACAAGAATGGAGTGCCTGAATTAATCTCTTATGCATTTTAAGACGTGGAAAAGCCTTACCACCTCCAGAGACAGAAAAGGTATAAAAGTAACAGAGAATGATTTAGAGTTAAGACTCAGCAAATAATACAGCTGAGTTCCCCAGGATTTTGTTTTAGTCACAAGGGAAAATGGTTTAATATCAAGAATCCAAGCTGTTTTCCCTTTTATTGTAATTGGACCTGAGTATTCTTTACTATATTAAATGTCTTCACTTGTTCTACGCATCTTAAGACTATACCACACAAACAAAACTGTATCACCCATACGGAACGTTACATAATAATTAAGCAATCTAGAATTAATTTATAAAAGAATAATCCATTTCATTCTTTTCTGCTGAATAAGGTCTAGGGCAGGATACAGGACGTACTGGGATCCTTGTGCATTTAAGCTATCACAGAAAGTCCATCACAGTATCCCAGTATTGTTTTGGCTAACACCACAGTGAATTCTTTGGCGTTTCTCAGTCCTCTCCATTTTGTCCCAGACTCCCTTCAGGCAGAAACTTTAAAAGCTTTATATAAAAACATTCCCCAATTTTTTAACTCCTCCTTCTAGGACTTTTAAGTCTTTCCACACATTGGGTTCAAGGTCCACAGCTTCACAAGCACGGTGCCACACTGATTTGTTTTCAGCCAAATCTGACTTCAGCTGCTCTTACTCCCCTAAGCTTCTTCATTGCATCACAGCCTTTTACCTCACTGCCCTCTGCCCTCGGATCCAACTCCAGTCCCTGCTACTCCTTAAACTTTAGTCTGTCTTTCCATTTCTCTTGTGTGATTTCATTTAAACACCTCTTAATGACATAAATCAGTATATAATAATCAAATAAAGAGGTGGTGACACCCTGTCTCTTTTTTATCCAGTGTCAAAATGATTTGGGGCTGTGGTCTCACCACAGGTTTCTGAAAACAAAAGTCAAGTCATTCCCCAGAATCTGCAGTAATCAGAGAGGATGAATTTCATCTCACAGTGCACAAATATGCCAAATACAGTAGTTCCAAAATATTCCAGGGATACGAACCTCCAGGAAAGTTAAACAATATATAGAAAGTTGGTTTGTACTTTGCTGAGTTCCTAAGTCACTTACTTCACAAGCTGCCTGACTGTTATTAAACTGTTTTGTTAACAGTTCAATCCACTGAAGCATTGTAGGCTGCAAAAAGAAATACAGAAAAAACTATAACTTAGAATAATAAATTGCTCCTTAATCCTTAAACGTTTCTAAACAGTCAGAACAACAAATCTTGAGCATACAAACAATAAATGCTTTATGAACTGGTTGTACCTACACAAAAATAACGGTACATACATTTGAAATCAATGCAAGTTGCAAGTGATGTGTAGTAGCTACTCATGTAATTCTACCCAAACATAATTCCTACTAATCCCAGACCATCTAGAATTAGTAGCATGTCACCACAGACAGGAAAGAAGTAACATCTGACTAAGAATAAAAATGGCTCAGATGGAACAGAACTTTCCTGTCGTTCATGGGAGTATTTAAACATATTTTAATATATATAAATACACATTTTATTATGTGTTAAAAACAGAACCCACACTTTTACCACTGAACAGTGCTTTTAAACGTTTAAACAACACTATTTATCCATTAACTTAGTATCACCTGTGGTACTTATTACGCCTCAAAATCAGGCTTTTAAAATGAAAAAGTACAGACATCCTTCCCACTGTATTCATGCAGCTACTTAATGAGAATTTACAAGTAAATGGAATACCTTTTCCTTTGAATGAATAAATGTCTCTAGCACAAAGGAAGTGCTTAACTGAAAAGAAAAAAATAATAATATTGCAGCATTAATTAGAGAAATGCCTGAAATAAAATGTAAAAAAGGTAAAAAAAACAGAATTACCATGATAGATTTTTGAAGTACTTACTTTTGCTGTCATCAGGGAAACTGCTTTTGGGTCTGGTAGCGTGCTTGGGATGCTACTACACAACTGCCACATAAACCTAGAGTCAGTAATTTTATTTGTTAATTAAAATAAATGATGAAAATCAGCAAGAAAAGATGCATTAATATTACAGGTTTAAAGGAAAACTTACCCAAAATATGTATGTTCAAAAATGTTCTTGTCTTGAAGAAACTGCATGTTATCATGCCATATCCACTGAAGAAAAAATGCTAACATCAGATACAAGAAAGCAGTTTATTTCACTACATAAGCATGATTTTAAGAATATTTAAATGCTTGCCATGGCTAAGAAAGCAGCACTTTTTCTTATGAAAAATTATGTGTGGAAGCATTTTCTTTATTTTAAAGGATTAGCTCAAAGTTGTGCTATTCACATCATAGTGAATATTAGTTTTGCCTGTTGTATGACTGTGAAACAGAGCTCAGAATCTTCTCTTTCTGTGCTCTCATTTTTACAACTTAATTACATTTTCAGGCTGAGATTTTTGAGAACTGATCCAACATGTTAAAAAAGAACCACAGTTTCAGGCCTTATTGTGCTGTCTGTGATAGTGTAGTAACTTAAACCCCCCAAAACCACTCTAAACACAGCTTCAGTAACTGCAATCAATCAGACCTTCCAGCAGCCAGGTATGGCTGAAGTTCTGACCTAAAGCCTGGTGAGCTCTGTGAACTTCTGATAAATTCTCAAATAGGAATATTTGCCTCTCCATCATTAACCAGAAAAGGATTTCATGCCAGGTTTTCTCATTCCTCTCTACAAAATGATGGTTTTGACCACATCTGTAGTGTTTTTCACATAAAAATAATTTAAAAGTTTAACCTTGATAAAACCTGTTATTATTTTTAAGAGAAGGATGAAAAGCACAATCTGCTTTGCTAGCTAGGGATGAGTCTCTTTAAGTTAAGAACCTAACACATGATTGGTGATAAAGCAATACCCTAGAGGGAGCAGGGAAACGGGTTTTTCAGGAGATAAAAAAGGAGAAGAATGTCTTACAAATCCCATATTGGGGATGTATCTAGTTCAGGGGGATTCCTAGTGAAACACTCTGCTCCTGTGCTCTACCTTTTCCAATTTCTCAGGCCATACCTGCCTTAAATAGTACCTTTATATAAACAGCCAAGTGTCCTGAAAACAGCCCCATCACTGTGGAGAACAGGGAGTTTAGCTGTTACTGGGGTTTGTTTCCCCTACCCCTTTTCCTAACACCTGGGCTACTCTATGCCTATGGGGAAGAAGGGATCCTTTTCTGACTGATGCTTTCACTTGGAATTTCACAACCCACTAGCAAAAGTGCAAATAAACAGCTGGAACTATTCTCTTATCTTGTCCCACTGCAAAGCAAGAAGCATGAAAAGGATGGTGGTTAACAGCTACCACTACTTCCTGTAGTACTGCAACTGTTCACTGCTCACAAAATGCTGATAAGTGCTCACAAAACCCAACCAACCGGCGTTCTACCAATTTGTATAAATATGAAGCAGAATGATGTAGAATTAAAGAATGAGAAAATGTCTAAAACTTACATTCAATGGAAATCTGAATTTACTTCCTATCAGAGAACATTGTCCTAACGCAGGCAACTCAATGGAAGAATTGTCATCTTATTGATTTAAAGAGTATTTGCTTTCCTGTGCTTATGGAGATTCCTGATTTGTTTAGTATTTCCTACGGCATTTTAAAATTGAAATTAAAACAAATCAACTTGTACCTCCAGCAATTCTGATGAAACATCAAATTTGTAGTCTTTGCCATTTTCTTCCTCTGGTTCCATCCGCTTATAAAACAGCATGTAAGCGCTGTGTGTCTTTAAGAGAAAAACATCTGTATCATTTTTGCTTTGAGAGATAAATCATGAAAGTAGAAATATAATCACGTAACGAGTGTTTGGAAGAGAAATACCTTTTCAAAGGAGAAGTCCATAAATTTATCAGTAACAGAATCGTAAGTTTTTGTCTGTCAAGAAGAAAGTAAAACCATTCATTACAAGTTTGTTAATGGTCTGGTTATGGACAGTTTGTGATAAACGTGCAAGTGAATGATATCAGGACACTTGCAGAGAGGCTGCTGACAATTTGTTTCTTGTTCAAAGTCGTTTTCTTTCTTTTTTTCTCCTTTTTGGATTTTTCACAGTTGCTATGCAATATTGTGATCTGTATCTCATGCAATTTCCTGCCTCACCCATCTCATTGACACCTCTTCCTTTTAGGCACCTGAAGGTCTTTTATCCATTTGGCAGATAAAATATGATATTGTTTTATTGTCTTTATCAGACAAGAGGGGTTTTCTTACTCACAGGACTGTTCCAGTAAGATCCTGCATTATTCATTGTGTTTTTTATGCAGTGATACAGAAGTATGAAACATGATCAATTCACGCATAACCTGAGAACATTCGAGTGTCATTCAACTATTATCTGTATTAATACCATACAAAAATATTCAGACTGATGTCACAGGACAGGGGGCTGACCCAAAAGATAAAGCAGAGAGTGTATTACAAAACCTTGCCCTGCCGAAAGCAAGCAAACATCAACTTAAGAAACTTTATCTCCTTACAATAAAAGCAAAACTATCTAAGCCTGGAAATCCTTTAGATCTGTTACCCTGACAACCACTTACTGATATGAGAGCTCAAACTCTCCTGCTGAACCACAGCAGAAGCTGTTCACAGATCTGACAAGTTCTTAGTTCAGGTCTGTCACCAACGAAAAAGGATCTGGCCACAAGAGATTCAGAGACCAGAATCTGGAAATCACTGACACAAGGCATAGATGAAGGTCAAAAAGCCCTGTTTCAAGGCAGAAGCTTGAAGTAATTACTGCTTCAGCCAATGGTCTGAGCAAAACAGCCATCCAAGCAAAGGATTCCCAAATTAGTTACATACTCACTTTTCAGTATGTATAATATGGTGATAAAATCAGATAGAGTGAAGATATACCTCTACTTTGGAGAATGACTAATTCCCCCAATTCATTTTGATTCATTAACAATACCTACGCAGTACTTCCGATACCTGTCTTTCAAAACCACATAAAAATACCTGCATTCATATTCACAAATTAAATGATATGAGAGTTGTTACAGGAGAAATTAACCCCTTCTCCTTTACTGTCCTAACTACACTTGTTGCTCTACACTTTATTACCACAGCAAGGGTAGAAAAACCAGAAAGCTGCATCAGCAGTTGCAAGCAGTTTCACTTGGTCAAACCTTTCAGCCCCCAGAGGAGAGGGAGACCCTTTGAAGAGATCAATGGTGGAAGAGCAACCATCTACTAAATGAACACAGGATAAAAGTTCACAGCCCAACAAAGGTGTCAGAGGTTTAATAAAACCCAGCTAACACTTTTGTTTCGTATACATTCACAACAGATGGCAAACCAAACGTAAGCCCTATGGAATTCTTCAAGCAAGTACTGACAACAGTTATGGTGATGTTTGAACATGACAAAAACAGAAGTCAGAACTTACAGTCATTTCTCCACCAAAACATTCTGAAGCAAGCTGGGCAGAATCAAATGGTTTCACTTCGGCATCATTGAAAAGATACCTGTAAAACAGAAAGCTTTTGAAACAACTGCTGTTTGTCTCTAAGGGCAAATAAAGCATAACAAGCACTTAAAACAATTCTTCAGATTTAAGTATTCCTATTAACTTCTACTGTCTTGTTTGAATCACAGCAAACTAAACTAATTGATCCCCAAAAGGACTTCCTTTCAGTAAGAGCAAGAAGTCAGCATTTAATAGTTCCTGTTTTTTCTTATCAAGAGACACATTACTTCCCTCATTTTTCCAGCCTGACTCTCATACAGGCAGGGTTTTAATGCAGCCAAGATTTGCCTTTTCTTTTTCAATATGAGTGACACGGAAATCAAAATTAAATAGAGAATCATTCCATTGAGCAGTAGAACTCAAAGCGGAAGGAGGCAGAGAAGATGGTACCGTGATAGATTTCCTCTGCAGAAGGGACTGGGTCACAAGTTGAACTGTTAAAAAATGCTCCAGCTAGCTATTCAGGGGAATGGGAATAGAGGAAGTCTTGTCTCCTATGCCAGGGCCTCAGCTAAGAATCCAAGATACGGCATTCAGAAATGACAGGCGGAGAGTGTTCCCTGCTTTACGTCACCCAGCAAGACCCTCCTCCTTTCCACGCACATATCTCATCCCTTTCCAAGGTTACTTCTCCCAACTTTTTCTTCCTCTTCACAACCATGATATGCCCAATGTATGTAGAATTTTCCCAATCAGAAGTGGGATGTCACAGTTACAAAGTTATTTATTCGTCTATCACTGATGGGTAAGAAGATCCTGAATCTTTTTTTAATCTTTGAGAAGAAGAGATAGAAAAACAAATGCTAACATTTCAGTATGTCACTAAACTGCATCTAGAAGGAGCTGGCAATAGGAGAAGATCACCAGCTAGATCAACTTGGAAATCAAATGTGAAAACAATTCCATACATAAAAAGCACAGTAAGAACAGATTTAGATAACCCAGCTTCTGCACCAGCATTTCTAAACAAACTGCATCCTGGGTGGCGAAGTGAAGACAAATTCAAGGCGTTGTGTCACTGAAAATGGACAAAATAAAAAGGACTGAATTCCACAGCCGTAAATGTAGCTGTATGCTTGTCAAAGGTAACAACCAGATTTTCTGAAGGACAATCTATTAAACCTGACTGTTCATTTTTGACTGGAACAGATTCATATTCATTAATAGTCCTGTCAAGAAACAAGCATTGGCTGTAATGTGAGGCTGGTGGGGCATTCTCCTGCTACTCCTGCATCCAAGGCACTCCACAACTGTTACAGCTACAGCACACAAATCCGTATGCTGATAAATTAACATGCTTACACCTATCAAATCCCAACCTCTTGTGCTTTTGAGAGGAACCTACAGCACATATCTCCTAAACAACTGTGTTTGACAAAGCCAGATAATAGTAGTTATTTTAAAACAAGAAATTACAAGATGCTGCTTGGCATAACTCACCATTTGTTGCTTTTGTAAGCATGGGGATTGACTATATCTCTGATAAAACTGTAGTAATGCCCACCATCTGCTGTTCCTGTGTGAACCGTTACGCCTATCAGATCGTATTCATAACTTTCAGTTTCTTTCAGATATCCACCATCTTCCTTAAACCCTGCAATAATGGAATGCAATATTTAATGTTATCTCCTGAACACCTGAATTCCAATGTGAGTATGCCTTACATACACATTTCCTATAGCTGCACTTCTTTTCAGCACAGTACAGTGATGACAGACAGAAACTCCATACCCAGAACAAGGAGCACAGACCCCAACCTTTGTGAAACAATCACTGCAGAACATCATTACTGAAGAGATGAGGACTAATAAATAAGTTACTCCTAGTTAGCACATCCTATTTATGATGGCAGTTAATCAGCCATTAGCTGAAGTCAAGCATTACTCTGAAAATCAAAATAAGCCAGCAACAAAGTGTAGGTAATTATGTGCAATTTCTCTCATATTTTAAAAACAAATCTAATAATAATTCAAACTGAATAGTAAATGAAAGCAGAGATAACTGGCCAGTTTTCTCATATTAAATAGAATGTGTAATAGGTTGATTAAAACGATCTTTGATTTTACTTGTTTAAAATGAATTGTTTGCTTATGGTTACACATACATGAAGTGGTACAGCTGAAAGAGGCAAAGCTTGCTGAATTCATTTTATGAAGCATACCTTCTTTTCTGTCACTTTTTCCCATGAGGAAATCTTCAGTGTAAGGTGTCATATCCAAACGCAATGGGAATGAAAAATGCGTATTGACTTTCTCCTTCATCATGGTTACCATATTAAATGTGTATCTCATCGTGTTGAAGCTTAAGATTCGAGGTAGTTTCTTAAAACATGCCCTGAAGGATTAGAAATAATCATGATTTACAAAAGCTTAGCAAGGTTGAACTGTATTTTCACAAAGATTTTAAACACATTTATTTCAAACATAAAATTGGAATTGCTAAGACAGATGAATATAAAATTCAGCTATAAGAATGCCCTGGAGCAGGGCAGCAAGAAGGTTAAACTCCTGAACAATTCTATCTAGCCTATCATCATGTCTTGGAAGAAACATCAAACTTACTCATGGCTTGAATGTCAGTTTTGTAAACTGATACCATAAAATGAGTCATGAACGTATTTAACAATGCAAATCCCCTCATTACATGGAGTTACTCTCCTGTAACTGATGAGTTTCAATGCAGAACATATTGTGTATTAAATCTCATAAATGTCACAATGCTGATTTTAAAGTAGGTTTCTCTTTCACCCATGTTGTTTTAACAGCTACAAAAACGATTAGGTTTGTCATTTCTAATTTGTTAGCTGCAACATAAAGCCAATATACCTTTTATATTCAGCTTTCTTTTTATTAGCAGACTTCTTAAAATATCAAAACATTTTCGCTACATGGAGACCTCAGAGCAGCTTCCAGTATCTGAAGGGGGCCTACAAGGATGCTGGAGAGGGGACTCTTCATCAGGGACTGTAATGTTAGGACAAGGGGTGATGGGTTTAAACAGAGGAGATTTAGGTAAGACATTAATTAGAAGTTCTTTCCTGTGAGGGTGTTGAGGCACTGGCACAGGGTGCCCAGAGAAGCTATTCTCTAGGTGATCTTTTGCTAAGTTACCTTATATTCTTCGTTTTGGCAATTTGATTTCTTACTTATGCGCTCACTTACACAGGGACCACATCCTCACAGTGGCAAACCGAATGAAACCACAGTCCTGTTCATCTACAGGATTGCTCTCATTCCAACAGTAATTTCAGTAATTTACTAAAAAGACACATTAGGAAAGTTTACTTCTTCTTAATCATACCTTTTTTCAGCCCGCACTTTCTTCCCACAGTGCGAACACGTATACATGTTGTCACCTTCCAAGGTATCTTTAATAGTTACTTCATCAAGAGATTCCTGACAGAAGAAACAAAGAAGGAGCTTACATTTTTCCTAGGTATTTATACCTTGTGCTTGCATGGCTTGCTTTACAAACCCCTCTCTTTCAATCTTACAGTAAATTTAACACTGCCATTAAGTTATGGAAGTAAAGGTGGTCAAAGGCATCAAAAAGGTTGCAAGAAGTACACATAACCTGAACTAAGAGCAGAGTTTGGCAGGAAAACCACTTCCTAACCCAAACACAAAATTTAGGAGCCAATTCAGAAACATGGCACTCAATATTCCAAGCTGCCCCAAGGAATTTAACTACTTAAAATTCAAATTCCAAGTGTGGGGATTAATACTTGTTTAAAACCTAAAATTATGCTAGTGTAAGTTTTAAATCAACTTAATAAGGTATAGTACATATATCTATAAAACTTTTTGACATTTACAATTCCCTTATATAAAAATGGCCACGGTATTTTTAAAGCAGAGAAGCAAGTAGCAATTACTGACTGTAACACAATCTTTACTCGATTCCAAATGGCACCAGCTGATAGCATGTTGTACTGAAAAGATGAAACAATTCAACCAAATCACCCAGTAATATAAACCTATAATACACCAAAATTAGATACAGAAAGCACCAACACATTCAACAGCGTATGGTGCAGTGTTTTATACTCGACTGCACCTGATTATAATTGTGATCTATGGTACACATCCCAGCCTGGCAGTACTTACATAAATATTCTTCATATCTGCCACCTGGCATCTTACTGTGTAGAACTCCTCAGCAGTCTGACTTACATGCTCACAGTCCTGAATCACAGCAATGAAAGAGGAAATCAATGAAGTAACTGTTCTGAGAAGTTAAAACCCCCCTAATCTTTAACAGGTAAGCATGAGGGATGAATACTTACCAAAGAAACAACATTGTTTGTGATAACACCTCCAAACAAACTTTTCACTGTATTTTTCTGTGAATGAATTAATAAATTCTGTCAAGGATATTTGAGCAAATCTGTAAGTTTTCAAGCTCCCTTTTGCTCCCTCTTAACAACTCACCAGTTCTGGAGACATTTCCTCTATTTTTGTTATTAGGTCAGTGAAGAACTCTGTCATATCTTTCTGCTCTCCAGTGTTCAGCGGCTGCTTATCCATGGTGTAGGTTTTACAGAAAGGCCTTGGATTGTATGCCTTACACTCACTTTCCTTAAAGGAAAAAAGACCAAGCAAAGCCTATCAACAGCAATCCTTATATTTTATATTACACAGATACACCAAACATATGTATCATATAAATGCCTATTTAAAAAGGGACATACTTTTACATACACCTCCGTACGGGTGTTACAGTTAAGTGTTTAAATGCTTCTGATGAAATGTAAACCCATTTTTAACAGATTATTATGAAATTCATCAGTAAAATATTAAATAATATTTAATAAATACTTAATAAAACTACTCAATAGAAGACAGTAACTTGGCTGAAGATGTCACACATCCATCTTCTGCACAGCTGCTCAGATACAAAACAATATGAAGGATGTCAGCCTGTGTTTATGTATTTCCAGACATTACTGATTTAAATCTTGACAAGTGCTTCATTCTCGTTCAGACTTCTCTATGGTCTAAACTGATCACCTAGCTCTCATGCATGTGTTTAGTCAGAGAATAGAATGTGCCATATAAAGCAGTTCTTTAGAATACATCCCCTGTTCCGCTGCCTTCCACACTGGGAATGCAGAACTTACAGCAGAAGGAACTTTGTTGTTGTAAATAACAATGTACATAATGCTTTCTTTTAAGGATGTGTGTCAAGACATCCTTAATCCTGTACGTATTACCTTGTTTGGAAAAAGTCTTTCTCCAACATTTTAATAATGGTAAATCCTCCCAAGATTTTATGTTCCTGTATTATTTTATGCTTATATAAATACATGGATTTATTTTTATTATGATTTATGGAAGGCACTACATGCCTAAATTCCTTTCCTCTATTTTGTCTTCAAAGTGGTCATGAATTTCTTCCACAAAAGCCAATGCCAAGAACAAAACCACTCAGCTCTCCTCAGGTTTTTTCATTATTTCAGGAATGTCTCACTATTTCAACAACAGTGAACACCTCTGACCTGCCTCAATTTTGTTTGGTTCTGGAATCTCAAAGATTTTAGTGGCTTTTTAATGCTTTATTTCATTAGATTGGCCTTTAAAATACTGAAGCAAGAAAAATGCAATGAGTAAAATAATACAGTTTGTTTTATCACCAGGAAACTGGGGCAAACAAGTTGTTTCACGATTACAAAGAATCAGGCTCAGAACCCTTTACATCAAGGTCCGTGTGAAACAAGGTGAATGGCAACAGTGCTGGACAGTCCCTCATGGCAGGGTGTTTGTTAACAAGTAATTTATTGGGATCTTGGCATGGTGCTCACATACGGAATCAAAACATCCTAACGGGACAGCCAGTCTGTGTTTGGTGGTGATGGAACTCTGCTGCTAGGGTCCTTCCTGTGGTTATCTTTAGTTGGACCCGGGGAGGCTCCTTGAAGCACCATTTTGCTAAATTCTTATAATCCAGCTGGGAGCCCTCTGGTGATGACCCCAGCATCTGTGTAATTCACTACTATTTACTCACCTTATTACATACAAAATATCTCTAAAGTATCTTAAATCCATACAGAAGACTGATGTAGTCATTTCTGCTGGAATAGTTTCTATTGACTAGTCACAAAGTCAGTTTGGAGACTGGACTAGACACAGCAGTGTAATAGTAGAACTGTCCCAGATTCTTACCTGGAGGGCTCCTGTAACAATCAAATAGTTCATTAGGAAGGCACAGTCAATTACCCAGTTTCAACCTGCCCTGCTGTCTGAATCCACCCTGTTACTGCATCCAAGCAGATGGCTGGCCAGGGAGCTCCTGGGCCACTGACATTTAGCAATGAAAAGTGCACAGGGTGTCCACACAGGGCACAGCTCAGCCACACCATGTAACTAAAAAGCAGCCTGATTTTCATACTTGTAACTGATGTCCCATAACTATGGTAACATCCTGCTCTCACTTGAGCATTAATGTGCTAGGGGTGAAAGGTTTAAATGAAGGCTGTTCAGACTGTGGCACCTGATCCTCATGTTCCCATTAACTTCACAAACATCTTTTCAGAACACATTAGTCAGTAATGCCTGAGAGCTGGTGCTTGCTAGTTGGTTGCTAGCTTGATAGTTGGTGCCCAATATCAAAACCTATTTTAGATTAGGATTACACTGTCTCTTCATGGAAACCATTACGTTTGCTTAAATGAGTTGCTAAGTAATAGTTTTCAAGTAAGTAGAAAGTATTTCAGTTAAGACGCTCATTTACAGAACTCAGATATAAAGGACTTAAGATGCTGACATATAGAACAGTAACGTTTTTCTTGCCCATGTCTCCCTCTCCACTCCCCCCAAAATAAGATACTTTATAAAATATCCTCTATTTGCACCTACCATTAAGTATGTAAACATTTTCTGGAGCTCTAGTAGAGTGGTCTTGTGTTTCATATCTTCTGAATACTAAAAGAAATCCATAAAAGAAGACTTTATCTTTTGGCTTGTAACTTTTCCCAAACAGCCCTTAAACAGATGAAATAACCATCTTTTGAAGGAAAACGCCAACCACTTTATTATGGACAATTATGGAAAACGCTTGTGTACAAGAACACACAGTGCACTATTTTACACTTGTATATAAAGCACCACCTACTCAACTTCTTTGGCATGTCAACATTAAACAGAAGTTGAATAATGACTCTATCTGCTAAAAATTTACTGTAGCTGGGAGCTTTTGTGAAGGTATTACAAAGACTGCAGTAATTCTGGGGTAATTTTTATCAATTCACCTCTGTGGGAGTTTTGATCCACCCCCTGTATAATGCATTTCACATACAACAGCGGCTGTACTGAATTTTTTTGTTTCTTTATAAATGGCTAACTCTAAATGAAGTTAAGGGAATACTACCACTAACACAATGATAACAAAAAATGATGAGGTCACTGCAATGAGGGTGTTTCACACATTATATGTGCCCTGTTGATGACAGGGACCAAAACGAAGCTTTCTCTTTTCCAATGAATAGCTCGAAGTAACATTGTATTTCATGAATGTATGGTAATTTACAGGACTTGGTGTACTTGTGGTAGCATGAGATACATGTCTTCCAATATCTGAAGGGTGCCTACAAGGATGCTGGAGACAGTCCTCATCAGGGACTGTAGTGATAGGACAGGGGCTTCAAACTGAAACAGGGGAAGTTCAAGTTGGATATAAAGAAGTTCTTTACTGCGAGGGTGCTGAGGCGCTGGCACAGGGTGCCCAGAGAAGCTGTGGCTGCCCCATCCCTGGCAGTGCTCAATGCCAGGTTGGACATGGCATGGAGCAACTTGCTCATGTTGAAGGTGTCCCTGCCAGTGGCAGGGGTTGGAACTGGATGATCCTAAAGTCCTTTCCAACCCTAACTATTCTATGAGTCTATGCTGTGGTCCTTCATAAACATTGAATAAGAAAGACATCTACCCTAACAAAATGACAAATTAGGAGTTAAGAAAAAACAGATAATTCACATAAACCCGAACTTGAATTTATCTAGTTGATAGCAACAGAAATACAAGTTTGAGAACATGTTTTATCGCAATGCCACCTTAATATCCTACTGCATTACAAATACATTAAAAAGACAACTCTTCACTTTAGACATCAGCAGAATAATCCAACTGAACAAAAAGCAAACTAAATCCTGCATAAATTTTCTTTATCAAGATGTCTTAAAATTCATACTTTATCAGCATTTGCATCAATTCTAGATTTAAACTTCTATCAGAAGCATACCTTTGCAGTAAATATTGCTTGTCTGGCCTCTGGTATCATGTACAGTTGCTGAATGGTGGATGCCAAGTAACACGTTGCTCCAAGATTAGTCAGACCCACAAATCTGCATTCAGCACGAACGTCATCGTGTGGCCAGTAATCCCACTTGTAAGGTGCATGGGAAGCTGTAAAAAACATAAATCACACATGCAGAAAGAAATCAATTAAAAGTCCAATTAAAAAAGCATAAATACAATAAAAACTTTATGTTTACATTAGCAAGATGCATCCTGTTTCTGCAGTCTACATTTACAGACATGAGCTATACTGTACCTGATGCACTACAGGTACATCAGGAAAATCACTTGATACAGCAGTGAGCCTTTCCAGGTGCCACACTGTGGGCTGCAAGTGATGTGCTGTGCTCTCCAAAGCATTGCTCATGGCAAGTATCATCTCTCACACTTGGTTTGGTGATAGTTTTACACATAGCAATGGTCTTCCAGTCTCTTCCTTTAAACTGAAGCTTGGTAAAACCACAACATAACATTTTCATTATCAAGAGCATCCATAAACTCTAAACATAATAAACACATGAAATTTGTACTTAGAATTTGTTTTTCAAGGCCAGATTAAACAGAGCCTTGGGCAACACAGTCTAGTGTGAGGTATCCCTGCCCATGGCAAGGTGGCTGGAACTAAATGATCTTAAGGTCCTTTCCAACCCAAATCATTCTGTCATTCTATACAAGCCAACCATAGCTCCCTTAACACTTGCACTGTCTAAACCACTGAGAACATACTTCTATCTCAGCACATACTACCCTTAGGAGCTCCCAAACATACACCAGTCATTTCTCCAGCACAAAAATTACTCACAGTTTCTACTACCCATCCTCACACACCCCTGTGTCACACTGCAACAGAGCAAAGCAAGCCTCTGCACCCACAGAGACAAGCTTGGGAGCCTTCCCTTCATGTAACAGAGTACAAATTTAGTATCAGAGACAACCACACACCAAGTGAGACCTCCCTTTTCAGAAGAGAAGCTGGTTTCAGAATGACTTCTACTATAAAGGATGCCAGACTAGCAAAAGATCTTTTCGACCAGCACAGAAGATGGATAGCAGCTTATCAGAGGTAAGACACAAAAGTGCAGTGAAATAAAGTGGTTGGCTATATACAAGATGGAATAAATTTGGGAACTGTTTTTACAGGAAGAGAAGGAATGTTTTTTACTGCACTTCAAAGCCATACATACCAAAGAAATGTGCTATCTACGAGAAAAATAGGGGTGAGCAAGAAGTGAATTACCTAGAGAACCAGGTTGGAAATACATTTTCTTTCCCTATAAGCTTTCTATTCCTCTGTATTTCAGACCAGATGTAGCAATCTGTTTCTTACAGCGTGGCACTACAGAGTCTTCTTAATAAACCTTGTTCTGATATGGCTGCCAAGAAATTGGAAGAATGGGAAAGTTCTCATCTGCCAGTCAAGAAGATGGTAACCAGACTAGACAAACCATTTGTAAGTGATTAGTAGCGCTTCTAGACACTGACAAGCTTCTCTTTCTAGCATCCCACGCAGGAGAATGGAATGGGCAATTATTCCTTTGAGCTGCAGAGGCAACCTGATGACACAAGCACTGAATTAGAGAGGAACTAATCCGGTATCCAAAGAAATTCTGCAGCCTGTTTTCCTTGGTAAGCAAGAAGTTTGGCACAAAAACTTACATCTAGCTTTGCTATTCCTACCCAAAGATACCATTCTCCAAAAAGGCAGTGTCCCTATAAGTAATTCAGCACTTCTATTGAAGTCTATGTTCAGATATACAGAGAAAAAGGAAAAAAAAAAGTAGTCTGCATTCATTTTACAATCCACAAAAGCCACATGGATTCAAGACTTGGATTTTAAATCCTTAATTATTTTGTCACAGATTAAAGGCTCATTAAGGATTATTCTCAATTCATACTACCAGCTATAAATTCAGGAAACTATTTGGCATCCTCTGAACAGATCCTCACATCTTCAGAGACCAGAGCCACAAGATGTTCTGTTGCACAACAATTAATTGTTGTAATCTTCATTTTGGCACTGGCATCAAAACAACTATTAGCCCTGCAGCTTCAAGTAGGGAAGGGAAAAGTTTTACTTCTTCTATTTCAACAAATCTCAGCAGGGTGACCTCATGTTACCTGGTTACATTGGGCTGATCAGCCAGTTGAAACAAAGCTCTCCTCCACGTTTAACCTCCTAATAAAGTAATAAGCATGGTGGAACACCACAGAATTCCCTCCTTTAACTGAAATCCTTAAATTGCAACATCTCAGTTCACCCTTTCTGATGTAAGGACTCAGCATCTACCATGCTGCTTATAGCTCATCAAGTTGTAATTACAAAAAAAAACAGATTACTACTTCATACTTCATGAGAACAGTCGGGAGCATCTTCCTCCTACTTCAGTCTGACAAAGGGCTTTCGGAAATTTGACAAGGAATGGATCAGGAAGATCTTGTTTTCTCCACCCTGGGATTTTTAAGCGACTTGTATTCATTTTCATAATAAAAGCTTTCCCTTCTTCCATATGGATCTTAAGCAGAAAGGTAAATTTGAGCCTATCTTCTTTATTCCTCACTGTCACAACAGAAGTCAGCCTTTTCTCAGGTAGGAAAACCTCTACCTAAACTTATAATATTCCCATTCTATTTTAAGCAAAATAAATCTTAATTTCTTCCTCTTGGAATGACTGTGTATGTCTCCCTACTCCACCTTCTCATCATGCTTCTGCTCCAAACATAACATCAGACACTATCTGAAACTTCCAGGAAGCAAAGCGGCTGGTCTTGTTTCCCTCCTTTGAACTGAATGCTTTTATTAGTCTTGGTCTTTGAAGAAAGCAAAAACTCCAAAATTGCAATTTTATGAGCAACAACAGAGGTTACCTAAATCCCCTCTTTAAGAAGATCAGAGTCTGCATTAATTGTTAGCCCTGTTGAGAAAAGGAGGAAAGAAGTCCACTGACTCAGCTACTTAGCAGTTCATTTCCTACAGTATCAGGTGCTGAAGACACATGAAGGTCTCCAGTGTGAACACCACCTATCTGTGAAGCAGCAAAAAGCACCCCTGTCATTCTCCCACCCATCAATGAAGGAAGCTCCATTAGCAGAAATGAAGAAGCAAAATGCTGCTGAAATCGAATCTTTACTACAACTACTTTATGTTATTCATGCTGCTGTAAGTCTGAACAACAGTATACAGTGTACATTTTAATGACTGCCAGAATAGAGTCTTAGTAACAGTATTTTTAATTGGAACCCTATTTAATTGTCTTTTTTTTGTCCCAAGGAAAATAGACTAGAGATCCTTTAATAAGATGTTTTCCTTTTGAGACTTCATTTTGCTGCATTAAATTAAGGCCGTCTCATAAGAGCATCCTGGCTTCAATCAGTAAGGAGGAAAACATAGTAGAATAGTAGAGACAGTAACTGGTGAGAACAGAGGACAGCAACTGCACAAGTTGCAGGAGCAAAAACTTCTACAATGAACCACAAAACTAAAACGTTAAAAGCAAAGACCGGATGAAAATTGATGATATTTTCCTTAATATTTCTCCTAAGAAGAACAGGGAGACACGACTACAACTAAGATTTTTAAAGACTAATAAGATTACAGAGATAAGTGGAAAAATCCAGTTTTAAGCATCTTTGGATCACATCAGTGGAATAACAGGACTTTCAACAAATGAGGTATCAGAAGTCCTACGTCAAGTCGCACATCAGGAAGAGACAATGGCACTCTGCCAGTTGCAATAAAATTAGCATTCATGAAACTGAGATACACTGAATATGGAGCACGAGCACAGACCAGATGGCTCTGGAGAACTCAGGAAGGAACATAAAAATCTAGAGAAGAGTATTTGGAAGGAAGTAACAACTGTGGTAGATGTGACAGAAAACTCCAGCACGTAGGAATTACTGGGATGGGGAGTGAGAAAAATATTAACTGTGGAAAATGAATGATTGCACCTAGAGAGCTACAACCTCAGCAGCAGAAGGCGTACTCACAGCAATCAGAAATATCCAACCTTCATAATATTTTCCCTGAGCACAGGAGACTCTGGAGTGCAGAACACAAAACATTAATACGATCAGATTTCTCTTTTGCTTCCTGAATTGTGAGGTGCTAAATCAATTCCATAGATTATAATAAATTACAGATCCTCAGGTGACAGGAATTTAAACCAGGCATGTGAAAGGAAATCTATCAAGCTAAAAATGCATACTGAGAATTTGCAAATCAAAGATAAAATATTAAGTAACTTCAAATTCTGGTAATTTACATATTATGCATAGGGACAGTGTTTCCAAAACACAGGAAGCATGAAAGCCAAGAGGCAGAACAAAACTGTATTAGCACTGTATGCAGACATGTGGGTACAGACTGAAGTCAACTGCAGAGATATTAGAGACTCTGGAAACACGACACTGCTGTTACTAGCCACTGTACCTCAGTGTGGTTTATAGACTTTGGTTTATGTACCACGTTTCTTCATGTTAGAAGGGGAAAACAGAAATTTAAATCCAGCACAAGCAGAATGAAACATGGAAAATCCACTCTCACAATTTTATATGTGTGTTGGTATCATTTAACAGGACCACACACTATAAATAACCCATAGTTAAGAACAGATGATCTGAAAATCATACATGGGGGTAAAGCCACTCATTCGCTAGGTGAGCAAAAGATGCCAACATCTGCTCTGTGACACTGCTGTAAGTGATGGTGGATGAGCAGTAGAGCTACAAAGTGGAATTTTAAGAGCAGTGTTAGTGGCAACAGTGTCTTACTTCCTCATCACTACATCTGGAAATGGGGACTATTCAGTATAATGAAAGTCCATATGACAAGTACATTAATATTTTCTTTACTGAACTTTATAAATCCAAACATTCAAAACAAACCCAAAACGAACAGAGAATGTTTATTGTGGAAAAATGGACTCATTTTCCACAAAATACTCAAAATCTACATATGAATAAAGGTTCTTACACTGCATGTGCTGTGCCATAACCCAGTTGTGGAGCAGCCTGTAGTTTTCCACGGACCCCTTTACCATTTCTACCAGCAAGTCATAAGCAGCAGCCCTTGAAGAATGTGACTTGCATTTTGGCTGTTGTCTATCTTTCAAGCTTGGCAGCAAGAAGAGAAGATTGAAGATGTCTCTCAGAAACTCCTGTAAAACAGTTCAATTGGCACATTTAGCAGTTTGAACACATTCCTAAAGGACAAGTAATGTATTAACTGATAGAAACATCCATAGACCTTCTAGACCTCTAGAACTTTCTGACTTTTACACAGGTTCTGAATTAGGGAATTCAACAACTTACTTTATGCTGCATAAAGTAAACTGTAACCACACCAGAGCCTAAAGAGAAACATGTCCAGTGGAAAAGAGTGATGAATTATGCTTGATTCACGATTGATTTCACAAACCGCACACATTTTTAGTAACGTTAGGGCCAGTTTCTCCTAGTGAAAGACAGCCCATAACCTTAATAACTCGATTTGAGTTTTATGAATTCCTAATCAACCTTAAAACACGTACTAAATTATGTACCATGTGTACTATAAGTGTATCTTTGTAATGTTTCATGTTTGGAATATTAACTGAGCTACAAAAAACGTGATAGCTGTTCCAAGTCAGGCTACCTTTGGATGATAAAAACTTATTACACACTTATTTATCTTTACTGTCCCAGATTAATATTAATTATTAATTAAATAATAATAATACACTAAAAAGAGATCGATCTGTCTAAACTTCAGCACCTTCTTCCACAACTACAGCACCTTCAAACAAGTGCAGAATGGTGAAAAAGCCAACTTTCAGCTACAAAGTGAACATTAATAATTACTAATTTCAGTGGTATAATGACAGACCATGAAAGAAAAAACTCAGCGGGATTTATAAAGCAGTATTTCAACGAATACCCATAAGCAACCAGCAATTCATGTGCACACTTTATGTCTAGGGCTGGTGACATGATCCATCACCTCACCCTGTTGCCTCTTGTAAAATGTCTGCAATCTAACCAAACTCTATTCAATCATTAAATCATATTAATAGTGTATCACTTTAGTTGGACATATAATCAGACAATAAATCCTCTACCCCTGCAGAACTTTCATTACTCCTTCCCCCCCCACAAAGATGTCATCTTGATTTTTTTTTAGGGACAAAATTCCTCCCCATTTGTTGAGCACAGGGTGCCAATCCAGCTACTACACTTCATTCTACAGTTTCTACATTGCAATTAATAACTGTTCTTCCTGTATATCCCTGCTCAGGAATATTCACTTATGATGTTAAAAGGCAGGCTCTGCTATAAAATCTAAATTCTAAATATTTCAACAAATGGCCTCCTGCAGAGTACACAGCAAAATCACCATGAAAAGCCTTGTTCCAGAGTGCAGGGAAATTCCTACAGTTTTAATAGAAAATCATAGAATCACAGAAAAAAAACGTACAAGCAGAGTCTTATGGTTATGAATGAATAATAAGCAAAGGTCTTCCCCTGCCAATATAGTTAAAGATCTTTCAGATTTCTCCACACTTTGTAAAAAGAAAACACGCAAAATTAACAACTTTATATACCTGGCTCCTTAGTAGCTAGTCTGTGTCAGGAATGCTTGTGGGGCAGCAGCCTGCTTCCTTTTCATTCCTAACTATACGTGTCTGGTTTAGATGATTACAGCTCGGCAGCAGACCAGCTGCATCTACTAAGCCAAGTTTCAGATTGTGCTCTCAGGTGCAGCCTAGTGCTGTGCTGCAGCCTTCTTCAAACAGGTTTCTAATAGACCAGCCACTTCCCAGACCAGAAAAGAGGTAACTTCAGAAACCTGGAACTATGTTTTGCTGATTAACATTCTCAATCTTGCACTTGTACTCATTGAATTCTGACATGTTGGAGCAGGGGAGACAACACTAGAGATGATTTTGCTAAGAGAAGGAATTAGTAGGGAAGAAAAGGCCCAGCAGAGCATCAGAATCCTCTAGGCAAGCCTAATCTATCTTCAGTATTTGACAATGTATTTTTCTGGCTGTTTTTTCCCCAGCTTTTGCTCAGAACGTGTGGTTTCACAACCCTATTACACTGAACACAATACAAACTCTTCACTAATGCACTTTATAATGTGCAGTTAATAAGTGTTCTTAATTGTACATAGAATTGAAAAAAATTAATACTAGATCATGACTTGGTCTCAGAACATGTACTAAGCCCTTCTCTCTCAGCAGAGCCAAATTCCTTGTGAGTACTTTCATAGACTCATAGAATAGTTAGGGTTGGAAAGGACCTTAAGATCATCCAGTTCTAACCCCCCTGCCATGGGCAGGGACACCTCACACTAAACCATGTCACCCAAGGCCTCGTCCAACCTCGTCTTGAATACTGCCAGGGACAGAGCATTCACAACTTCTCTGGGCAACCCCTTCCAGTGCCTCACCACCCTAACAGGAAAGAGTTTCCTCCTTATATCCAATCTAAACTTCCCCTGTTTAAGTTTTAACCCATTACCCCATGTCCTATCACTACAGTCCCTAATGAAGAGTCCCTCCCCAGCATCCCTATAGGCCCCTCTTCAGATACTGGAAGGCTGCTATGAGGTCTCCATGCAGCCTTCTCTTCTCCAGCCTGAACAGCCCCAACTTTCTCAGCCTGTCTTCATACTTTGTGTGGATACTGCTCTGCTCACATTCATCCATTTTTCCAATCAAATTCCTGGCCTCCCTGTGATATACTACATATATGCACCATATTTCAGTGTCCCGTATAGTGTCACTCCTCTCTACTTAAGCTTCCCTTTTATTTTCTTCTTATACTTTCCACATAACCAAGCTACATAAACCTGATCTTTGGGTACCTCCACTACTTAAATTTCTACATCATCCTCCACGCTGCATTCTGTGAATTGAATTCTTCCTCTAATTTAATCTGTAAACTCTCCATACTTAAAAGACACCTATTCCAGGAGAATTACATAGTATCAAGTCTGTTAAAATGCTGTTAGCAGTGTAATTTTCCGTTAGGTACTGCACAGTGTTGAAACTTTTGGTGAGTAAAATTACCTTCAGGGCCATTTTATGATAACAGAGCAAACAGACAGGATAGATACAACCTAATTAGATACAGAGGACTGTTTTCTTGGTGAAACCTCACTAAAGGTTGAATCATAAGCTCCAAGCAGCCTATAGAAAAAAACCATCAGTTTAAATCAGTTTTTACACCAGGTGAAAACATCACCACAAGGCTTTTATTTAATAGACAATGTGTCCTTGAAACACAAAGTAGGAATTTTTCAGCAATTTCCCCTGCTTGGCCCCTGTCCCATCCTACAAGCACGGGTGAAACGTAATGTTCTTTTAAGAGGTGTATACCACTGTGCAGATGTAGAGCTTAAATGCTACTTTTAGATCACAGCTGACCCAGGATATGGTCAAAAAGCAGCTGTTGTTAATGACTTAAATCAGTTGATGCTGATCAATACTGAAATCGTTTAAAGACTATGAATGAAAATAAATAACATTTCAAGGATGCAAGAACTCTACCTTGAAATTTAATATGGTTATAAAGGAAAGGGACTGTCTGTACTACTTTTTAATATGGTTAGATATAAGGAAGAAGTTCTTTATTGTAAAGGTGGTGAGGCACTGGCACAGGCTGCCCACAGAAGTGGTGGTGAATGCTCTATCTCCGGCAGTGCTCAAGGCCAGGTTGGACAGAGCCTTGGGTGACATGGTTTAGTGTGAGGTGTACCCTGCCCATGGCAGGGAGTTGAAACTGAATGATCTTAAGGTCCTTTCCAACCCAAACTATTCCATGATTGTATGTGTGTTTTTATCGATCATCCTAAGGCTAGAAACATGATATACTAATGCCTGCAATCCAAATGGTGGAAAAATAGGTGAAACAAAGAAAGTACAGTAGCAAGAGATGACATGATGTAGATCCCTTTGTGTCTTTTCTTACCTGGCCTTCACGAGAAAATTTAAATGGTGGTTTGTGCTTAATAACACTTGTTGCAAGACGAAGTAGTCCTGTAAGTCCATCATCTTCTATGTTGCCATCCTGATGGTCCAGGATTTCTCTGCTGTATGTACATATATATATATAAAAGAAATGTTAAAGCTCTATCCCATTAAATATGACACCATTTACAAGAGAAATTACTTAGCAAACCTTACCTCCGAATGCAGTCAGCAAGATGTCTTGCTAGTGCATCTAAATCAAGCAGTGTTGTCTGATTAAAAATAAAGAAAATGGAATATAAATGGAAAATAATGATGAACTCCATGAATTACAATTTATAAGCCAGTCTAAAACTATGGCTATGCTTTCAGATGAAATTTTGTTATGGCACACAGGGACAATTAAAACTCATCTTTCAAGCATGTTTGCAACACTATTTTAATGCATTTTTATACAGAGATGAAACTGTTTTTTAAAATCAATGTGATAGTTCAAATTAAGTAATACTTATTCTTTCAATTCCAGGTCCCACAAATATAATACCATACCCCCCAAAAATGGAAAAGCACTATTTTAAAGAGAAATGCTTCATTATTTCTCACAAGAACACACAGTTTGTCATCAGAAGTTTTACAAATCCCATTAGCATTTCTTCCTTGAGCAACACAGAGAAGAAGCAGGCCTAACTGCAGCCTATAGCTAAGAGATTCAATAAAACAGAAATCATAGAATAGTTAGGATTGGATAGAAGGAAATGGAAGGAAACTGAACAGACAAAGAAGGGCAGGGGGAACAAAGCAGCAAAACTTTTGCCTGTACTGAGACCATTCAGAGTCAGGAGAGGACAAGACTCTTCCATTCAGGAGAAACCAAGATAAGGCTTCATTCTCCTTCCCTTCCCACACTCCTGCCACAACTCTGAGAATGAACTAGAAAGATCTATGCAGGATCATGAGCCAGCACAAGCAGTTGCAGAGTTTGCCCCAAAAGTAATTTAACACTCTTGAGATGTTTCAAGAGTTGTGAGTTTTCTAACCTGTGTTAAGTGGCTGTTAATTGACATTTGTTCCTCTTTCAGCTTTAGTCAAATACTTGATTACCTCCTCCTTAGACCACACTGAAATTATGAACAGTGAATCTCACAGATATTTATAGTATTCCCAATGTCTGTCACCTTCACTTAAGTTCACCCTCTTTGTGTAGTATACCCTTCCCCCTTCTTGACTCTGCAGGTTCAGTAACTGAAGCTTCCTTTGGCCAAGAGCTACTAAATCCATATCAGAGATTAGGGAAAACTGTGAGATGGGAAAGATCCAAGAGCTGTTCACAGCAATTCACCAGATCTTCAGTACAAATATCTCATGCTGCAGTAAAAGTGCTTTGAATACTCACATTTAAAAAAGCAAACATTCATATGAATACAAAGCAAGCCCTACCTGACTCGCATCTTTGACGTGTATGTTATCAATCAGTTTGCACAGCAGCCAAAAATATTCCTTACAACCTGGTCGCAGCACTGTTTCTTCTTCATAATCCTCTATCTGTGAAAAGAAATTGCTTTTGGTCTGAAGCACATCAGACAAAAGAACAAAAGACTTAATATCTCAGTGTATCAGAAACACTATGTCAAACGCAGTCAGATAATTTGTCTGACATGATAACGCTATTATTTTTTCTCTCTGTATTAACAAAAGGAAGTTTAAATAGATCTGTGATAAAGTCTTGTAATTTCTGAAATCCTCACCCGGATTGGTTTCAGAGCTTGAGCATCAGGGAGAAACTTTAATAACGTTGATGCAGCCAGCAGCAGAAAGGATCGATTAATTGAGTCTCCTCCATCCAGTCCAGAGAGAGATAGCTTGTACAAACCATTGCAAGACTCGTGGCGAACAGCAGTCTTCATGAAAAACCAAAGAATTAAATGATTAAATACATTAAATCAGAAGATTTTTTTCTTCTTGATGTTTCTTCCATATGTATGCAATAACTTCCTCCCAAAATCTAGCATGTTATGCAGGGTAGAATGTGTCTTTCTAAAAACGCTATTACAAATAACATACATTTAAATTACCTGCATGAACACACAAAAGATGCTGTTCTTAACAAAAAAGCTGACCTGCCTGTGCCCCTCGTCTCCTGAGTTGTGTATGAGTAAAGATAACAGCCAGTTACTAAATAGAAAACTAAACAGTTACTAAAATACAAAGTATCACATCTGAGCAAACTGGGGCAATCTGTGTGATGCCAGAACATAGCACTTACTCATTCCTAACTACATAGTTACTTGGTTTAATTTCCCTAGAAGAATTATTTTCTTCTTTCGTTCTTTTTCAAAGAAAAGTACCCACAGGCTATCTCTAATCCAGCTTTGGAAGTTTGCACTCTTTGTCTTCTAGGGTTTTTAAACGGAGTCAGGGTGTAAGCTTTTTTCTGTGCTTGTGTAATAAAGCAACAGATAATAATTACCACATCATGTCCATACTGCACCTTTAAGCAATCACTAGGTAAAGACAAACATTTTATGCTGTGCATATCTTCATGCAATTCAAGTTTTTTCTTACATCAGAAAGAATTACAGCAAGCCAGGCAAAGATTTTGGTAATAAACATTTTTATATTAACTCTCATTCACCTCCTTTTGTGATAAGAAGTGAAAAAAGAATATATAATGGGGGAAGTATATTTAGACTAATGCACATTAGATGGCATCACCCAGAAATTTCAACAAATTACCATGAAAAAATTACCCTCATACAGAAGCCAACAACAAAGACAAGAGTTTATAAACTGGTTTGCAATCAACCACAAATGTGCCTTCTTACATGGTATTTCAACTCCAAAAGATTACTTCTTATACGGGATTGCAAGTCATTGAGGCAGGTCCTGCCTACTTTTAGCAGGAAACAACATGTTCTGAATTTAATGGCAACCTGAAACCGAAGGTAAGCTTGTTCCGTATTATGCACTAATTAGTAACGCAATAACCTCTCCCTTAACGTACCTCTGGAATAAGAAGGGTAAGTTTCTTCAGCCAGTCTTGCAAATGATCGCTGTCTGCCAGACTGGATTTCACCAGGGAACAGCAGTGAGCCCAGCTCACCAAAAGCCACATTGAATAATGAGTGACTGAAAGAAAGGAAGAGTAAATCACACTGTCACTAACAGAACAGGCTTTTTAGGTTGAAGAGTTGCATGGTTATAGCACATATGACACTTAATTCTGCCATAAAAATGTACAAGATTAAATGCTTTCTTAGAACTTACTGGAACACCAGATATGACCTAAAGTTAGAATTTTACCTATATGCTCACTAAATACTGACCATTGTGCTACTGACAGCAATTAAATTAGACTAAATATTACCAATCTGAGGCACGAAACTTTCCTGCATCTCTACTTCTTATGCAGTGAGTTGGTACTTTGCTAATGGGTTGCATCATGTCTTAACAGGAACATTTCCCTGGACTAACTAGTATATCTGCTCCTTTCTTCTTAAGAGCTAAAAGTAGGACTTTAGTAGGTGATACATAGCATTTACTGAGAATTTGAGTTCACAGACATTAGCATCTGCAGGGCACAACAAAGTGGAAAAAAGAAGACAACACATAAGCCTAGCAGAACATACCTGCATTTGTACACGTCAATGATGTATTTTTGACGCATACTTTGCTACAGACTTAATCTGACACAGGTCACCTAGACCTTTCGTAACAAACCTCCACAAAAGGCAGAGATGAGGGAGCTCCAAGGAATTCTAGGCCCAGAATCATTTTTGTAAACCAGAATGAAGGTTGACTATTGGTGACTCCATTATGGAGTTTTATATGCTGCTCTTTGAAAGGTAAGTCGAGAGCTGGTTCTCCTGCCAAAACCAGCTCTTCTGGACATGAAGACTACTACAGTATAAAACTGCAACTCATATAAAACAATTGCTAGAGAAGGAAAGCCAGGCACGTCTTCTGGGAGCTCCCCATGTATTCCCACCTAGCATGCAGCAGCCCCCCCGCTACCAAGGAACACAACTTTATAGCATTCTAATAGTGGAATACATCAAACACACAACTTGTTGTCTTCAATATGTTTTCACTACTATTAGTTCTTAACATATAGCTGCTCTGCAGCACTAACCTTCATGTCTTGATCTGTGATCAGACTGAGCCTTCAGCACCCTGAACAGAAAGAAGATAGAGCCATTTGAACTTTGTCACAGAACATAACAGTATCACTTAGAAATACAAGTACCCACAAGTAACAACACAGTTACTCTGAAGTACTAAGAAAACGAAAACGTTCATCTTAAAAAGAATTAATTTCTTGCAATATTCAAAATAAGCAACAACAGAACTATGAAAACATTCAATCACCCCCTTAAAGCTTTACTGACCAGAAGAAAGTCAAGAAAAAACAGCCACAACTCCATTATTTTATCCAAAAAAGAGAAGATGTAAAACAGACCCAAAAACTGACCCATACAGAAGAAAGCTAGTATTCTTCATAAAGAACTGCGCGTTGAATAAGCATTTGTAAACTTGAAACAAACCTAAGTTTATGAAACCAAATCATACTGTATATTATCCAAAATTACTCCTGCAACTCAACTAGAGATTAACGTTAGGCACACTTGCAGGCTTGACTGGAAATGCTTTGAATGCCCTTAACAGTCTTAAAAATATGGTAAAAAGAAACTGTTACTTGGAATCAAGTAATTCTACAATGTCAAATGCAGCAAACCCCCTGCCCTCCCCACCATCAGGCTGACTGTCACGATGCAGTTTTACACAGAATTGCTTTTCTCAGGACAAAAGGACAAAAATCTCTAATAGCCCAGTTCTGAAGGTAAAATTGTGCCTTCAGTACACGAACACTCACTAAAGCAATGAGGGTAATTTCAGCAGTAATTAGCTAATGTTATTAGGATGGGAAAATAAGTCGAAACCAGCAGACAAAGAAGCAACTTAAAAGTTACTTTATTTGAATTTCTCCTTTACATTACTTTGAAATTGAGAATGCTAATTGCTACAGAGAGAACAAAGGAACAAGCTTTGCGTGAGAATTTATGAGAGCATACCATGTATACAGGCTGTTGCTCTGTGTCTCATCCACTGACCAGTGAGAGTTCTCACCACTCTCCTCTCTCACCCCTGTAAGGGCAGGGTAACTACCAGATGAGGCGACTAAGAAAAGCAAGTCTAATGCCTATAGACTTAAATTTCTGATATGGGTATTAATGGGGACTACAACTGAAAGAGCTATTTACTGTATTTAAAGCAGGGATGAAAACGTGCACGCTTGATTAGCTTGATTACAAAAATAAGAAGATATTGTACCTAGGTGCCAAGTTGTCATATGTGTAAGCAACTGACATAAGTCGCTGAATCAAACTGGTTCCCTGGACAAGTACAAGAAACACCTTTAAAAATTGAAGTCAAAAGAAAAAAAAAAAAAAACAACAGTTAATATAACAACAAGCTTTTTGATCTGTTTTTAAATTAAACACACTGTGTGAATCTAAAACAAACCCACCTGTCTAGAGGGAGGAAGAGCGGAAGACAAATCACAGCATCTCCATAGTTACGACATGGATTGTTTTTTATTAAAGCAGATCTAAAATGCTGTGTTTCATTGACTAAGTCTAGATGTTAAATGTAA
This sequence comes from Pezoporus occidentalis, assembly GCF_034315485.1. NCBI lineage: Eukaryota > Metazoa > Chordata > Aves > Psittaciformes > Psittacidae > Pezoporus > Pezoporus occidentalis. The sequence continues at coordinate 4,358,752 of NW_026912779.1, forward strand.
TTCTAGTTCTCTAAGAAAGACAATTGAACTGAATAGAAAAATCAATCACTTCTTCATTCCTTTTAGTAAAAAAAAGTATTTTTTAAAAAAGCAGAGGCTATTCACTTCTAACAATCTTAGGCTTGAGGAGACAGGGTTGAGGGCGAGGTTGGACGTATAAATTTCACCTGTCTCTGCGATCAACACATCTTATTGACTATACATACACTTACATTCTTCATCTTTAGAGAACCTCTCAGGCTACCCAGACTTTTCAATTTAAAAAAGGTCTTTTAAAGCATTTCAATAACATAATTTACTGCACTCAAAAACATTCAACTGACAATTAAAAGCTGAAAACCAGTAGCGGCACTTAGAGCCAATGTTAAAATATTTCATGCATATAATCATTTCCCTGTATCATCGTAGCTTTGGCAACTCTGTTCTGTCAAAACCAGATCTTAATACTTAGAGAATAGTTAAGGTCTTTCCATGTATAACAATGATGAACGCAACGCTTGGCTCCAGCTCACAGTTCAGATCTACCCTTTCTGGCAACCACAGCTGGTCCTGTGCCCAAGGAGCAATGGATTTACAGTGAACCTATTTCTGATGCCAAAATACTACACTTGCCTGGTCTACATTAGGGAATTAACATGCAGGGATGTGGTAGGAAAGTTTACAGTTTAGGTAATTTTACCTTGCACTCACTCATATCCTTAAGTAGAGAAAGCTATTTTAAAGTTTACTAAAGGAATCTAAAACAGATGTAGTGAGGATGGGGACAGCCCATAGAAGAGGTTACCATAGAAGAAAAGGAGCGATTCATTTAGAAAACAAACTCTAAGAAATAGGGATAAAGCACTGCAATTCTGAATTACAATTCATGTGCTCACCAATCACCAAACCCCCTTTTGGCTGCAGCTTTTAAAACTGCCATGTTTAAAGCAATTAAAATACTTTTTAGAAGAGAATAACATGTAGGATATAGATTAATAGAAGGAATTTTTCCATTACATTATTTTACCACCAGAATAAAGGCTTCACACACCAAAGCAGTCATTTTTTCTAAAGTTCACAAACTGGACACACCGTTTATCTCTTACCTCTGTTAAACGAGGTATGTGAAGGCCCTTTGCATGGTCACTTGCAGTCTTCCTTGATTTGCCCGGCCATGTTCTCTTCCTGTGACTCTCCGCTACACCAGACCAGGCAAAGACATCATGGTAAGCTAAATCCAGATCTGAAGGATCAACTGCGAACTGGCATATCAGCTTCAGCAAGCAAGCAAGACAGTCCAGCTGCCACTGTGGATAAGAAGAAAATGAAATGCTATTTTTTCAGGGATTTATTTTACAAATAATCCTGTGCCTACTACAGATTTGAAGTGAGGTATAAACAGCTAGAAGTAAGTGGCAAAACCTCATCAGAATACACCCCAAAGTGGAAGGATATTGAAAAAAGCTTAGTTATAATGAAAACATTTTCATGACCCACTCTATTAACAGGTACATTCAAGACATTCTCTTATTCAGTGCATGGTACAACACAGAGGAGATAAGCTCAATAGCAAAGAGCCTTTCCTGCACCGCAGTCAACTATAGCACAGGGTTTAAAGTATGGTACACAGAAGTGCTTTCAAGCTGAATATTACTGAACCACATAGAGACAAAACTACCATTTTGTACTGTAGCATCTCTTGTTAGATGAAAACCACTCATTCATGTAATAACTCTTGAGATCAATTTTCACGGTGCTCAGCTGTGAGCCTACGACCAAACAAGCACCTCCTCAGCTCCACCAGAAGAAGATGTAGTATGATAGTAAAATTAATAATACTCAGAGAATCAGAGAATGGTTTGGGTTGAAAAGGGGCTTTAAGCTTACCCAGTTCCAGCCCCCTGCCACAGGCAGGGACAGCTTCCACTAGAGCAGGTTGCTCCAAGCCCCATGCAACCTGACTCTGTACACTGCCAGGGATAATACAACAGAGCAGCATGTCACAGCATTTGTTATAGTAATGAAATAATTAATTTAGAACAAATACATCAAAAGCAGTTAGAAACTACCAAATTTTTGATAAAGACTATACCTGCCATCTTTTTAGTACTTCAGTACCTGTCACCAGTTTTATACATACATGGGAATGCTTGTTCATTGACACCTTTTTACATACCTGACTCAGAGCCTGAGAGATAGAATTTTTTGTAATTAAATGCCATAGAATTGAAAATAAAAGAGAAAAATTTAATATAAAGAAGTTTTCATTATGGTATGAATTTAGCTCAAACTAATTAAAAGAATAATGATGAAAAAGGCATTATATAAGAATGACTAATAACATTCATTATTGAAAAGTGCCTTTATTGACACCCCAGCCACAATGCTACCACTTTTGTCCCAGTGCCAACAAGGGGAAATGGTATTTCTTTGGCCTCTTCAAAAAGAAAGATAATTAAGAGAGTACTGCTTTTAAAAGAGACTATGACAATAGTTTCCAAATAACAACCTTCCCTGAAACAAGCAGAAAAAAGGCAAAAATAAAGCACCCACTTCTTGTTTTGCAGATTCTGACTTGCTAAAGCAGTGGGAGATGCAACAGAATTACCAATGCAGCTGCAATCATTGCTAAAGATGGAGCCCAGTTTTTGCTCTAAGATGTTACCATGATCTGCAATTTTACATTCTACGAACTAGGATTTTTTAAGACTGGACAAAAAATTAAATATAAAGCACAGAAATACAAAGGGTGGTTTTAAAAATAAAAAAGCAGAAGTATGAAGTTGTTTTTTTAAGAGAATAAAATTCTTCTGGGAGTAGAAAATATTCAAGAAAAAGATCCCATTGCATAGGGCCTGGTGGCTTCAATTACAGAAATCATTTATTTCACTTACTACAGAAAAGTAACTGTAACAAAGGCAGAAAGAAATGAAAGCCTTTGCAAACGACAGCTCTGTTATTCTGGAATGAACACCTACCACAGTCCATGATTCTTGTTCTTTAGGCTCTAAGATTCCAGAATTGAAAATTTCTAGCAACTGTTGGAGCCCTCCAGCAGCAACAAACTGTGAATATAGTATGGAACCAATGTGAGAAAAAGCAAGCACAGAAATAACACAAAGTTCAGTTAGATACCAACCTGAGCTTTATAAATACATGAATGATGAACTATTCACCCGGGTATTTTATGAAAAACAAAAGAAATAGTTTTACACAACTATGACAAATTTACAGGCCTGATAACACAGAAAAGTTTAAAATGGTATACCTATTTGAGACAAAAAACTTTAAGATAAATAATGTTTCAAATGGGTTTCCATTTACATCCTATTTGAAAAACCCTATTAGGTATCAGAATATTGTAGGAAAATCAAACCTTGCAGCTCCATGTGTTTTTACTGTTTTCTATCTGATCTTCACTCGAGTCATCGGAGTCTGGATAAAGATCACTGTAACTTCCCTAAAGATAAATAAGTACAATTTGTTGTAGAAATAGTTAAGGAATTAAAACACTAAAAATCAACTCATCAGGATATACTTTGGTTAAGAGAGAGAAACACATATTCAGTGCAAGAAGCTGTATTACCGTAGATTCGCGTCTTATTCTTCTGTTGGGCTTTCCCAAAGCTTCAATAATTTCCAGGGCATACAAAAGTTTATGGGCACTTTTTATTCGCAGAAGATCCTTCCAGCTAAAGCCATCATTACCCTTACAAAAGACAGAAAACAATTAACACAATTTTATGCAACGCTGAGCTATCTAAAAAATGCAAAGAGAGGATTTTTAAAGTGACATGGACAAATAATGTGGTTTTTAATTTCATTTATTGTTTGAAATGAAGACAATCTATACATGATTGATGGTTTGAATAATGTGCATTCTACAATGAAATGTGAGTACACTTCCAACATTATTATAAGTTAAGCTACACACAATTTTAAAGAAGAGGAAGCCAAATCTTAGGCTCTAAACTGTAATTTCCACCAATATTTTGAGACGTCCATAAAGATCCATAACAGTTCAAATCTGTTAATATATAATTGCAACAACTTCAAAAGAGGCAAAATTTTCATGTACAGGGCAAGAATTCAATTAGGTAAATACCCATGCTTTGAACTTATAGACGAGAGCACAAAAGGATTGCTATCACAAGAGTCATGTTAAAGCAAGGCCGTAGATGAAGAAAACTGCTGTTTCAATTCCAGCCAAAATACTGTGACAATTAGTATTGACTATTCATTTATTCAATAGGTTTTTAAAAGAAATCATGAAAACAAACTTTGGGAGCTAAATGACATCTCTTTAATTTCATAGGAATAATTAGGTTTGTCTATTAGGTTTATGTAGGTCCCAGCATGCTTAGCATACATACTATTTAACATTCCTATATGGGGAAAAGTCAATTAAACCACTAGACACTAAAACATCCACATAACATGAATATGTAAAACAAGCATTCTTTGCTCACCTGCTCATCTGAAATATTCTGGAATGCCTGCAACATATTAGGGCACGTTGGCAGAAGCATTAACAGCTCCCAGACTCGTCTGGATAAGTTTTCTGCGTGGAGATGGAGTTCCTCACACCTTGCACTCTGACAAACCACAGAACAACCACTTTTATTGTGAGCTTCAGTGTGAAAATAAGATTTCAAAGTCACAAAATGTATTTACTCTTAATGAAAAAGCTGTTTCCTATCTAATGCAAATCCTTAAATAGAACATGAAGAAGAAGTCTCACTGAACCTGCAAGAAACTAAGTGACATCTTTACATTTTGAAATACTGGAGTGTAAATAAAACTTAAATATAAACTACTGGTTCAAATAAACCATTTTTTAATCTTCCACAAGCTAATGATGGCACGTAAGACATGAAGCTTGAGTTTTTGCAATAAAACCTTTACAAACCTTTCTTCAAGCCAATTCCCATTATTAGTCACCACGTCTATTTAAATAATCAAGATTCTTTCTTAAGAATTAATTTTTTAAAGCTTCTACTACTTAGAACATTTAAAATATATCAGAACAATGTTAAGACAATCAGAAAAATCATAGTGATGGTTATATCATATGTGAAATGTGACTCTACAGGCAATAAACACATCTGGTGAATGGACAGAGCACACAGGAATTAGGCTAGATAAGAAAAGCAGCTGCAATAAGTCTTAAATGTAATTATTCTAATAAAATTAATTTACCTCACTATCTTCCATAGCCACTTCTCCAGAAGGAGGCTTGAAAGAGGCAAGCATCTCTAACAAATCAAAAAGGGTGGTAAGATGAGGTTCTTGCAGGAGTAAAAGCATTGGAATGTTGTCCTTCTGAGGAGGAGGTAGGCAGGATGCTGGAAGCTGAACACCTTCACCTTTACGTTCTCTCCTTGGTGCACCCAGAGATACAAACACCATCTAGAAAGAGAGGGAAACAACAAGGAGAGAGACAATTTTAAAAATGCATATGATAAGCCATGGAATGCTTTCAACAAGAGCATAATTAAGAACTTAAAGACTACATAATCTCTTTGTGGTCAAATCTTTACTGAGCAGCATTTTGAGCCACTGCCATAATTAAAACTTGGTTCTGCTTTCACTTAAGGCATTCTTTGGTGCATGTACTTTTTGCTGCTGCTACAGTAAAAGGTCCTGCTTTCTTGTCCCTCCCTTCATTATTTTGCCATTCAGGCTGGGGAGACTCTAGTACTTGTCTGACTTCCCAGTACATTAATGAAATGGCACAAAAACTGATCCAGAGTTAAAATCAGAGAAATCAGCTTAAAGAACCAGAACGCTATTGAGGGCACAGCAACATAAACAGCAGTGTGGCTGGAAAAGCAGACATTTGCAACTGGCATAACCACGTTGTGGAAAGCCATTCTCAGATGAACTGTTCCTGCTGCTCTTAGTTATCTCCTCCATATATTGATCACACCCAGCCATTCAAACTGAATGCTAGTGCTCCTTCAAGTTCTGCAGACGTAAGAATTCATGTGACTGCATTTTAGCTCAATCCTGTAAAAATAATGTTAGCAAGAAAAAAAAACCCAACTTTAAAAATAGTTTTGCTTCTGAATTAACCTAATTCATTTATCAAAATGAACCTACAAACAGCTGAAGACCTAGTTCAACAGATCATCCAATTGGTAACTGCAACAGTCAAGACAGACTAACTGCCACACGTGCTAACAGCCAACAATGGCATATGTAAGTGTCACAGTCAGTAATAATCCTTCTAAAAGGATGTTAGCAGATACTGAGGGTGTGCAGCATGAGTTAGATTTCCTTTAGATAGAAAGAACGTGTCTGATGGTCTGCCAGTAAGTTTTGTTACAGTCCCACCTCCCTTAACAGCTGTGGTGTCACTGACACGTATACAAGTCTAATGAGGCTTTGCCATACTGTTGATTTCAGCAAACTTATGAGTAGACAGGAGCTATGAATTGAGGTAAAAAATTACAGATGAGCACTAAAAAATGCTCCTGTGAAAGGAGAAAGCTAGTCACTGCTTCTATGGAAGTAGCATGCATTCTATAATTAACACAAAACATGCACAACATTCGATTCTGTTTCCACTGGTCCCTTGTTTCCCTTCACGAATGAAGATACTGGTATTTTTCTATTATTCCTTGAGTTTTTACATCTGCTGACATAACCAGAATTAGGCATTTAAAATTACTAAGTAAACACTGACAGCAACAGCATTAGTGTGAGCTTCCAGGAGGCATATATTGTATAGCATGCAACAACTGGTATCAGAAAACTATAGGATGCTCTCAAAGATAAGCTTATCTTCCACCACCACTATATCTATCAGCTGCACAAGACAAAAGCAGCCTATCAACCAATCTTGTTCAGTGACTGCTACTTTTATGCTGGTAATACCTGCATATCCTTAAAACCCAATTCATGAAGTGTTTTTTCATCATAATCAGTTGTCAGTTCATGCCCAGATGAAATCATTCTCACAGGTCCCATGAGGCCACCTAGGACAAAAACATACTTCAGTAAATTTCTGGAATCATGGTAAAAACTTAATGTGATTTCCTTAAGAAATTACATTACATTAAATTAGATTTACTTGCACGTATTCAGAAATAACTTTTCCCATAATAGTCCACCCAATCTGCTAGCAAAAAGTGCTCACAACACAGATTAAAAAGTCTTCCATATTTTGTAGTAATTTATGCTATACCAGAGAAGGATAATGGAAAATGACTGCGATCATCAACAAAATCCCTTTGCATCACACACCTGTGATAAAGGCAGCAAACGCAAAGAAGCAATGATTAAAGCTACTTAAGCGTAAGTTTGAAGTAAAGATGTCACCTACTTCAGAAAAGAGGAGCTGAGAACCAAGAATTCTCAACACTGAACAAGAAATCTGAACAACTGAAAGATGGAGAATTAAATTTCATTTGGTGCAGAGAATCAAGCAGTAAGCAAGAATTAGAATGCACAATGACTTTGTAACTCAGAATACTCATATAGCTCTAACCACCACTTGTGGTGCACAAAGATATTTGTCCTGGATTGAAATTTGCTGTGCTTTTCAGCCACTCTTACAAGTACACTCTTCCAACATTAGGCCCTGCTCCTCCACACCAGTGAAAAGCATATATATGCTATCCCACTATACTTCAACACTGGGATTTCAGTGAGGGTGCTTCAGAAAAGCCTTATTTTTTAACCTCTTGCAGAAATCTTGGGAAGTTCTGAGTTCTGTAACCTGAAAATGCTTCAAACCAGCCTATTACCTGGTTATGGGAACACAGTATTCAAAGACATGGGTTACAAAAAGCCTATGTATACTTCATTCTTTCACTATCATAAAGACACACACACTGTAGTGCTTTCCCAAACGAGCTGAGATATACACACAAGTGCTGTCATTTCCAAACTAGAGCAATCCAGTGAGATGTACATAGAGAAACTTTGATGGGACTGCCAGATAAATGGAGGTATCAGGCAAATACATATATATGTATTTGCATATATTTATACATGTGTATATATACATACACACATATATATGTATATATGATCCTCAAACACTGCCCAAGCAAAATGTCCAGGATATTCTTGGGAAAAACTGGATAGACAGAAGCCCTCCAAAGACATCTGTCAGTTAGCAATAAAACCATGGAGGTTTTACATGGAGTTGGGAATAATTTCATGTATCTATCGCTGTTCCCATCCTCCCCAACTGGCTGCTTTGAAACTTATCACTGCGGTCAGACAAAATAATTTCCAAGAGATAAAGGCAGGCAAAAACATCATCCACAAATAATACAGCAATCTACCATCCTCTGCACCTCAGCAAACTGGTAACAGGTTTCAGAAGAGAGAATACAACAAACAACCTGAGGGAGAAGCAAATGCAATGTCACGTTTCGCTGAACAATGCAGATATTAAATGAGCAAAAGATGTTACAACAGGTATTGGAACCTCAAAAGAATTATGTGGTAAATGGAAAAAAGAATAAGTTCATTGTGGTGAATAAGAATTAAAAGGAACATTTAATAAGTGCGACTGAGTCTACTGCTTACAGATACATTCCCAAAGTTTTGGCTAGGGTTCTTGGATAGTCCCTTAACAGAAGCATGATGATAAAAGCCTCAAAAATGTATCTGTAACTAATAAATGCTTTAAGGTTCTTTTAGCCCATCTCAGGACCTGCAGTTTCATTTTCCAAATAATAGTTATCCCATCTCTGTAACAATCTGTTTAACATTAACTTTCAGTGTCTTTGTCTTCTCAAACTCAGACAACAAGTCTTAGTTTTTAAGACAAGTGTTAGATGTGACTGGTACCACTTCAGACATGTCATTAGTTCAGGAATCCCAAGAGCAGGAAAATAATAATGACCCTTTGTGCAAAGCTGCTGGAAACAGTCAACTACATGATGATAAAAAGGGAGGCTAAGTGAAGGGCTGAAGGAGGCCCAGCAGCCTAAGAAAGAGCCAGGTCCAATTAACAACAGATGAAACAAATAAGAAGTTACAAATAAGTGCAAGCCTAGAATTCCGAGAGTCAAAAGTTGGTACAAAACTTCTGTTCTGTGAAACTGAAAACCCACCTGAGGAAAGAACTACAAATCAATTGAGGACAACGAGATTCAGCTCTGTAAGGACAAGACGAGAAAAAATGGTGCTCTACTGCCATGAGCCTTTAGCATTTATCACCATTTCAGGTTCTTAAACAGGAATTGCTTTTCTGTTGTAGATTAACTAATCCAGGTATATTAAAATGGACACAGTAAAGGTCACCGAGACAGAAGTGTGCACTATGTACCTTACAGTACACGTCTCCAATGGTGCAGAATGACCCAAGTTAAGTGTAAACAGTCAATACACTGAACCATAATTCAGAGGGATCTTTGTGACCAACAAAATATTATTAAAAGGCGCTTTTCCAAAAAGAATCTATACAAAACAGTCCCCAAAATAGGGTGTGGATGAGTAAAACTGCAGATTTTAACCCCAAGTCTCAGTTTCAATCCTATTTCTTCAAATGCAGTTGAAAAGTTAAGTAGACTATTCCAAACACAGGGCGGCATGCAGAGAACAATGCAGAGATGCTCCTTCAGGAGTTTGATTAATGAGAGATTTAGCCTCTTACTGGGTTTTATGCATTTATCAGCCAGCACCGGTATCAATTACAAGACAAAACACTTTGAGTCATTAGAATAGGTTTTAAACCTAGCAAAGGACACTGGGTTTATGCATCAATGGATATAAATGTTACAGTTCTCCAGTTTCCCATAGTTACGTATGTTAATCATTAGTGTAATAAACAGAAAAAATTAAAACATCATCCACAAAAAGTGTATAAAGTTATAAGCATCAGCACAGACAAAAGATTTTGTGCCTATGTGACGTGACTGAACTACAGGTGCTGTAGGACTGCAACTCTGAACTGTCTGAATCACGTGTTGCTGAAATCCCAGCTACCACAAACATCAACATTCCTGCTATGTGGCTGTACTTGGTGGAAAACAAGATAGTTTCTTCGCTACAACAGCTTCGAAGGAGTGGCTGGAAAAGGATTTCACAAAGAAGTAACCTAGATGTCTAAAATTCAGTCTGGTTTAATGACAGTGTATCTCACTAAAACATATTTTTGCATGTTGTTAAACTTTGAAAAGTCAGATTCATGTGTACACATACACTAATGGTCAGTGATGTTAGGAAAAGATACTTGTGGGGGGTAGGAACTAGATGATTTTAAGGTCCTTTCCAACCTGATGACAGAAATTGTTCAGATAACACGCATTACATGCTAACTTTTCCTTGTAATGGGAAAGAAAGAACAAGAAAGCCTTGAGGAGAAGATAATTTAGAAAACAGTAACATCCTGAACAGCAATAACTGGTAAGAATGCTGTAAGTAGGATGTAGCAAATGTCCTTCTACTAAAGGATACACACTGCTCAAAAACACATTAAGAAAGGGAACAACAGCAGGATGCATATTCATCACACTCTAAGTAAGCAACGACCATCTCAGGACAAAGGTGACATTACAAATTTAAGAGCATCAAACCAAGATGAATGATCACTTTTGCTACAGGGTGATCATAAATTAAAAAGCAGTTGTAAGAGTAAGAAAAATCTTACACCTGACTGGAATACATGTATGTGATATAATAAATCTGAATTATAACACCAAACTCTGAATCAATGGCTGAGCCAGAAGTGTCTGAGTTTCAGGAAACACAGAATAAGGTTCTATGGAACAGAATCTCCAAATTACAGAAAACAATACAATTAAAACAACAATGAGAAGAAAAATAATATGGGGAAAAGTCTCTTGGATCTTGGCTAGATCCATGGACATATATAGCAGATCTACATTTTCTTTGCTATTTCAAATAAATGACATAGCACTTAAGAAACTACTAATTAAAAGTGAGGGTAATGCTTAACTACAGCTAGAAGAAAATAAACCATAATGCCTGCTTATTTAGGCCATCTGGGGAAGAAAAAGACCATAATCTCCAAAGTTCTAAATGGATGAACCCTTGTAAGGGCAAAGAATTGCAGATCTGAGTCCTACAGCTTACCAGGGAATTCCCCTTTGCGGCTGCTTTGGCCGAACTCCTGAAGCTGTGCTTGTTGATTTATTTGCTCCTTCTGCAAGTTTTCATACCAGTGGGTGACTTCTGCCCGTAGATCAGCCACCTGATCACTCGGATACATTTCTATAGTCATCTGAAACAAAGCAGGTATCTTATTTTTCAGAGCACACAACGGACTTCCTGAATTTAACCATGTAGGATTCCAGTGCCTGGAAAAGGGGTTTTGACTTACCTTGTCAGGAAGCCCAGCTGGTTGACATACAATTCTCAGTGGTAGTGACTGTTTGTCACTCAGGGCTTTCAAGTGGCTGCTGATCCCAGTGCCTTCAATCTGCCACTGTCTCAGGTGATACGCAAACCTTAAGAAGCAGGTAAAAACATTGACAGAGTATTTTTGTCAAAGCCTATTTCACACAAATGTTTGACAAATGAGACAAAGAAAAAAACCTGCACCTTTATTCACTGTGGTTTTTTTCCAAATAAAAGGAAGTTACTGATATTCTATTTTTCAAATAAAACTAAAATAACTTTGAAGAAGCTTCTTTGGTGAGGGAAGGGAAACATGAGCCACATCCATACATATTTATGGAAGGACAAGGGCCAACACTGGTAACTCTTTAAACCTGACATATTACCTTGTAGAATTATCCACTACTCTCTTTACACAAAGAAAAACAAAGAAATTATTACTTAAATAATTTATTACTCATTTGTCATAATGATAAGAGGAATGGAACTAAAGTTCACATCCAAATATATCAGTAGAGCTATTTACCTTCTCCTAAAAGCTTCCAGGTGTGTCTTCAGCATTAAGAGTCCCCTTTCAATAATGGTCAGACTCGAATGAGAGTCTTGCTCAAGGTTACTAGAAGCTATCATCAGACTCTCCATACACTTGCTAATAAATTCCTGTTCTTTTTCCAGACCAGTTTTACCTGTAATAGCAGTTAAAGTAAATTACATATGCATAACTTTGGGACCATGCATTCTAATACTAAGAATAAAAAGAGGATAACACTATATAGTCTTTACAACACTTTAAACAAAAACCAAAACTAAAAGTGAAAACTCATACCATTGATGTAGTAGGAGTTGATGTACTGGATGGCTGCTCGACTGACATCACCAGACTGTGCCCTTAAAGCAATACCCCAGAACTGGTCCATGCCACACAGCTGTTTTGACAAAAGGAAAATGAACACAGAAACAAAACCATTATTTTACTGGGAGTGATGTTTTTCTGACCTGAGACATTTTCTTTGCTTCTTGATGCAATCACTAAATATATCTCAGGTTTCCCTCTGCTCGGACTCTCAGCACTGCACACAAGTACTGTACAATCCTGTTTCACTGAAACATTTTCATACTTTGAAGCATGAGGAGAACAGGTTAAATTCAAGAGTGAATTTTCATTTTTGAGGAAGAGAAATACTTTTAAACAAAGCCTTAAAACCACAGCTGTTAATTGTGGTTAAAATAAAATCTCTTCACAGAAAAATATCCTATGCATAATTTCATTTCTGAGACGGTTTCTCTGTAGAAAACACTACAGAAGAAAAGCCTCTAAAGTACATAATATGTAAACTGAGACACATTTTACAACAGATTTGTAGTCAGAATTAAATATGCCTAATGCAATGTCATCTGAATCTACTTATTTAGAAAACTGAACGTTACAAACCCACGCTTTAAACACAGTAGTGAATACAAATCAGTTATGTCAGGATACGATCAACTGCATAAAAATATGCAGGCAACAGGCATCACTTTCTTTGTGGTTTCCTAATGCTACCTCTAGAGACAAAAGCCACATAAACTCCAAGTCAGGATGGAAGGTCAGGATCATTGCCCTCTTTCATTTCCATTTCACTGTCCCGCTTCTGAGTTCCCAGGGCTTTCCTCAAGGCAGTGATCTGTACACACCCCACCACCACTCCGGGCTGTGGCATTACCACCTCAAACCGGTAAGCAATATTCAAGCCAGTAAGTTCTCAACAGATACACCATTGCAGAGAAGTAATTTAACTTTCCCCTTCCCTCAGAAAGTAGGTAAACATGAGCACAGAATCAAGGCTTACCTCAGAGTTTGAGCCACCATCGTATGCACTAGTTGCTAATCGAGCCAGATTACACAAATGCTGGAAGAGGTTTAGGCCAGTCATACTGATGGTTTCAGGTTTTAGTTGTGGCATCTAAATAAAATGAATCACTTTAGTATGAAAAAGAAATTCTGTGATGGAACAGGTACCTATTACAGGGTCATTATTTCATTAGCACACAAAAGTGTCATTGTTACTACCCAATCATATTTAAATGTAGTAGAGCAATTGAAATCACAGAAGGAACAAAACTCGATGTTGTAACACTACCCCTTATCAACAGTAGGACAGTTTGTAGCATACATGACATGCCTATTCAAAACACCCATGTGCTTACAAAAACAGACAAAAAAACATGCAACCTTGGAAAAGAACCAGACCACACTGATTACTGCCCAATCTATCCATTTTGTCATGGCATCTGTTGAAATGGATGAGACCCCTTGCAAGAAGCTCCACTGCTGCATGTTCATGAGATTTCTACGCCCCCCCCAAAAGGATAGTGATTTTTTTAGTCAAGTAGGCTATATCATATATATCATTAAAGCATAGTTTTAGGTGGCCTTTTTTTCCAAGCAGAGAAAGATTATTACAAGATTATGACAAGTGGAGCCCTCCCAGACTACTGAAGACATATTTTACATAGAAACAATTGTAAATATGTTAAATATCACTGATATGGAAACACTTTAACCCTAATTATAAGCTTGCAATTAACTCTGCTACATACCTTTTCCAAAAAAAGATGCTTGTAAGTCTCCATACCCATAGCGTGCTGATCTTTACTTCGTACTTGATTTAAGAACCAGTGTAGTGCATCGTCGTAACATTCAGAATCTTCTACTAAGCAGTGCCACAGTATATCCACTTGCTCTAAACTCAACCCTACAAGTAGGGAAGAATTTTTAACTACTCCTTTATAACATCAAGTATACAGCGATACTCTACAAACCCCAAGAAGACATGCAGAAAAATCTGCACAGTTCTTCGAATCACAGAATGGTTTGGGTTGGAAAGGACCCTAAGATCACTTCGTTCCACCCGCCCTGCCATGGGCAGGGACACCTCACACTAAACCATGTCACCCAAGGCTCTGTCCAACCTGGCCCTGAACACTGCCAGGGATGGAGCATTCACAACTTCCCTGGGCAACCCATTCCAGTGCCTCACCACCCTCACAGGAAAGAACTTCTTCCTTATATCCAATCTAAACTACTCCTGTTTCAGTTTGAACCCATCACCCCTTGTCCTGTCACTACAGTCCCTAATGAAGAGTCCCTCCCCAACATCCTTACAGCCCCCTTCAGACACTGGAAGGCTGCTGTGAGGTTTCCACGCAGCCTTCTCTTCTCCAGGCTGAACAGCCCCAACTTCCTCAGCCTGTCTTCATACAGGAGGTGCTCCAGTCCCCTGATCATCCTCCTGGCCCTCCTCTGGACTTGTTCCAACAGTTCCATGTCCTTTTTATGTTGAGGACACCAGAACTGCACACAATGCTCCAGGTGAGGTCTCACAAGAGCAGAGTAGAGGGGCAGGATCACCTCCTTCGACCTGCTGGTCACACTCCTTTTGATGCAGCCCAGGATACGGTTGCTTTCTGGGCTTTGAGCACAAACTGAAGCCGGCTCATGTTAAGTTTCTCATCAACCAACACCCCCAAGTCCTTCTCCGCGGGGCTCCTCTGAATCTCTTCTCTGCCCAACCTGTAGCTGTGACTTGTCAGGACAAGAAGTTTTTGGAAACAACAAAAGAAAAATGCACCACCTACCCATCAGAGATCATATTTCTTCCTCATAGAGCTGGCAATCAGCTACAGGTTTTGGTCATTAGTGCTGTCAGATGTTACTAAAACAATGAGTAGCATGAGCTGACCTGGGATTTGATACCAAACAGCAGCAGGCTGTTTCTCTGTCAGTAAGTACTGGACACAACCTGAAGTCCAGCTTTGAGCTGGGTATTTAAACCGTGGCTGAAAATAGTATCTCTGTAATGATTTCATTGTTTCCGTCTTCAAGAGAACAGGAGGTTTATTTTCTTAGCTGGCATATGATAATACCTCAACACATTGCTTTAAGAAGAACTGCGGCTATCTGTCCTATCAACAGCAGCAAGTATGGTGGTGTAAGTTTTCTGTCTCTTGGTTACAGATGTTCTTACTCCTTCCTGTACTCTGCTCTGATGACCAGAGGGACAAGCCATGTGTTGTATGCCAACTCTGACTGCCGGTAATGAGGCTACGCAAATGACTCTTCCCTTCAGTCATTCTAGTAACTGACCTCAACATACAATCAACTGGAAGTCTGTACAGAGCTGATGCTGAGACAACGCTGAAAGTTACTAGTTTAGACGGGACTAAAAGAGCAGCCAAAAGAATTTACGGAAGGGAAAGCCACCATGGGTTACTGAAACCACGGAAAATTATGCTCAACTTTGAATACCATCAGCTACATTTCTATTTTTAACTTTTAGAGCAAAAAGATTTCAGCATCTGTGCAGCTCAATCATCACACAGAACACTACTTTTGTAAAGTGGAAACCAATTTCTGACAGTATTAAAATACCAAGACTTATTCCTTTTTGGTATCACAACTTAAGAGTGCACTCCAGTAGAGATCTCTGAGAACACTATGGACATGAACCAAACCACACAAATACAGAATCTAGTATCTTCATTTCAGTAATTGCTACAACCTTAATATTTAGAACAACTGAAACATGGAGAACATAAAAATCTGTTCTCACAGAACTGCAACAGAATTAAAACTCTAATGTTGGTTCTGTGCATTCATCGGAAAATCTTCCTTCTTTTGAAACAGTACCACAGATTATTTAAACTGTGTGTTTAAAATAGATTTATTTAAGCTAACATTGATGATTGTAACTGTATCCACCTTACTATGAGGTGCTTCTCTGATAAGGTAACCTCAAATACTTACTGAAATGATCTGGGGATCCTAGAGTTGAAAACACGCATGTCAGGAATTGAAGACGAACCTGAACCTCTGCACTGTGGCTGTATCTAAAATGTAAATTTATATAGGAACAGAAGTTTATGTCATTGTTTATTGTCACAACTGTTTCCCCACTCACACATGCACCTCTTAAAGCATAAGCAACTTCTTCTTAAAGGTTTCCTTTTGAACTTCTAGTTCAGAATATAGTCTAGACTCCAATTATACCCATTACAGAGCCACACCAAACATGTGGAACGACACACTAGTCACTACCAGATAAGGTACTTCTGCTGGTTTTTGGGGAGGTGGAAGTGGGGGGTTTTTGGCATCAAGTGCATCATTTTGTCATTAGCACCTTGCAGGACCTGACCTTAATTTTTTCCTTGACTTGTAAAATGCTGGTATTTCTTCTCTGAATTTCTGATCCCAGCTGATGCATGTTATTATTTTCAGAACTTACATTAAAATATTAATTTTATTTTTAAGGTAGAAGCTTAATGGTCAAAAGAGTAGAAAAATGTATCATTTTGCCTGAATTTAAAGCAATTAATCCCACTTCCAAACAGCTTTTGAAGTCACTTGTCACTACAGCAGTGTCCAATATAAAGGAGTATGATAAAGTGAAAAAATGACCCATAAAATAAGCAACATTTTTCCACTGTGGATGCCTATATCTATATATTGACTTTGACACCTGTCAAAACATGAATAATTTATTCATCTGGGATTGGGAAATTAAGAATTTTATTGTTTCTGTGTACAGACTCATAGAATAGTTAGGGTTGGAAAGGACCTTAAGATCACCCAGTTCCATCCCCCTGCCATAGGCAGGGACACCTCACACTAAATCATGTCACCCAAGGCTCTGTCCAACCTGGCCTTGAACACCACCAGGGATGGAGCATTCACAGCTTCCCTGGGCAACCCATTCCAGTGCCTCGCCACCCTCACAGTAATGGACTTCTTCCTTATATCTAACCTTAACTTCCCCTGTTTAAGTCTGAACCCATTACCTATATATACCTCATTTTATTCCTACAGATTGGAAAGGAAAAGGAAGCTACTTAAGATGTTATTGTTTTTACAGACCTTTGCCTCCCTAAGCATATAATGTCCCTACAGAAAGTATTTACATCTAAGAACACATCAGAAGCACCAGAAGAAAGGCAAAAAAGAAACATTTGAAGACATAAAAGATCAAAACACCCAGCTGTGTACTCACAATGCGTGTTTATGTCGTCCTTCCCTGACTGCCTGAATGTAGTGTACCAAATTATCAAAGAAAAGTTTCATCATATTAAGTTCCTTTTCTGCCCACCTGTGTCAATTGAAAGGGCAGAAAGATTTATGGTTTGTTTAAAAAGATCAGAAAAGGAACAGATATTAGACAGTTATTACAGGAAAACTGCAGACACATAAACCCAAAGTTAACATTCCATTTTCCATCTACCATCAATTCAGGAGTATTTTCCAGAACTGCACTCTCTTCTTCCTTGTCATCCATAAGGCTCCACAATGTTAATTTTCAGGACTGACAGAACATTCCCTCTTGAGAGCATGAAAACTGTTCCTAAAGGCCCTAATTCAGAAAAAGTCTAAGCCAAAACTCAGAACTGGGCATGTATTTAAGTGTCATGTCCAAAAGGCCAAGTTAAATTGCTGATTCTCATAGTAATCTTTCCCAGATGTTCCAGCGGTCCGTTCTCTGTAGTCAGAGCAGCTAGTTATACAGTTTGTTCGAGATGGCTTCACATTTCAAAGGTTTTCTTATAAATCATATTTTTAATTACTGAGAAGCATGTGATATACATCAAAACAGACTGGTGTAATATCAAGTTATTACAACCTTTTACAACATATTATTAGTGGATGTCTACTACTGCCCTGCAAGTCCTTTGGGACTGGAGGGGATGTAATGTGTATTATGAAGGAATCTAGGCCTGAGTGATTAGCCTATACATCTAGGCCAGACAACAGAGAGATGATAACCTTAGGTCATTATTAATTTGGACCACACTAAAGGAACAAGCCTTGCAGCAGTCCTCTAAATGTCATCACTTCTGGTGGTTCAGTCTGTTGGGGACAGGAGGCTACTTACATCGTTATCCAATGTGTATCGTAACTGCTCCCAAATTGTTGAAATGTACCAAAGAGCTTTGGAAGAAGACGAAGTGAAACTACTACTGATCTGAAGGAGACACAGAGAAATGATGACAATATATGATTGCTGTAAGGTTAAAATAGTTAATTTTCAAATTAGTTCGAGCAGCTCAGGCTCAGTGAGCAGCTGAAAGCACTGTCTATATCACGTGAAATTCACCATCATGTCAGCCAGTTAGTTTTCTCAATCTGAACTACAAGTACTTCAAATTCTTTACAAGTAATACCTGGGACACCAGCTGTGGGCCTAGTATAAGAATAAAACAGTATGCATTTTTTATTAAAAGTTATTTACCTTTCAGAAGATAAAATCTTATTTGTGAGTTTCATAAAACTTATCTTGACATTTCAGCAACATTTTTCTACAACTGGATGACACAGCAGCAGAACTAAATCTGCTTCAAACTCATTATAGACACCCGTAGGTGTGTATTGCAAGACTGTTATCTACGAAAACTTAAGAAGTGCTTAAACTGCATGTAACGGAACATCTATGATTCTATGATGAGTATCTTCACATTTCTTTTATTAACATCTCAGTATACATATAACTCATCTCACAAATACAGTTCTTAGCCGGAATGTAACAATGTAACACTGGAGGTGACGTCCAGCAGTTGATTAGCTGTATCAACCATATCAATTCCACCTCTGCCAGTCTTCTAACCATACATCTCACAGCTTCGGTGGGTACTAAAACAAGTTATCTGAGCTCGAGGTACTACTTCGACCTTCAGGTGCTACTTCAGAACAGACCCCACGAGAGACTTGGTGGAAAAGAACTTGTCTGTTCCTCAGCCACTTGCATGTTAAATCTAAATATTCAGCTCCAAATGCTTATGCTGAGGTACTTGACCTTGCACTCAGCTGGCTAAGATGTGGTCCAGATTTTACCAAAGGGTAGGAAGCAACCTCTGGCAGAAGGGAGAACAGACACATGCAACAAGATGAGAAATTCAGGACACCGACAGAACAGAAATACTGCAGCTCAGATACATCTATGACACCTTAAAAAACTATGTTTATACTTTTGCTTGTGTCTGGTTTAACTTGTCTTCCTGCAAAATGAAATAATCATTATAGTCAACTTGGATTTCCTGTATGTCACAAAATAGATACATGTAAAAACAGATAATTTATGACTGGAGTTACCTGTTGTTTGCTAAATTTTCTAAGCAGCCTTCAATAAATCTCATTCGAATCTGTCTGTCAGTGAACCAGCACACTAAAGAACAGAGCAGCTTCTCTGCTTCATTTATTAACCCTTCAGAGAGATGAATCTACATCAAGCAGAAAGAAAGGTTACTGAGGAGGATGTATTCGTTTTCTCTTACAAAATCTTCTTTTCTGGTATTCTACTTACTGCATCTTCATCCTGGACCAGATCCCACAAAAGGGTATTTCCTTTCTTACACACATTATCCAAATTAATGTCCGTCACTGCATTGCTGTTATACTGATGCTTATGAACTGCTGGTCCTGAATAGAAGATAAAGACCATTACTGAATAAATAAAAGGAACCATCTAGTTTGAACCTTATTCCCTAAGTGCATGAACAACAAGATGCTTTATCTGTAAACGTGGCTATTTTAAAGTGCCTAAAACGACATTGTAATTGCAGCCTTTTTTCACACATGGGTTCTTAAAAAGGATAAAACCATTATGACCATACAAGAAATCAACAGGGCAGCCAAGCCAATACTGACACTGGTTTTGGCTCATGGCAAGGTTCAGTAAAACCAGTATTTAAGAATTGCAGATCTAGGTGTAATTGCTTTTTATTTTAATTAGATTAAATTCATAGTGTAATTAAAGTATTTCTTAAGTCTTTCTGTAGTTCTGCGGTCCAAAGGGAGATATCTTTATAACTACCATTGCTGGAAAGCAAAAAAAGCAGCACACTGCAATAAATTGCCTCCACGATCTCCTGTAATTGACTAAAAACGAGGGAAAACAAACATCATTTTTTTATATAGAAACCCATCATGTTTTCATAAACACTGATAGACATCTTCCTTCTTCTGTGGCCACAGCTGGCACCACTGATTTATCTACTGTTTGATACTGTTTTCACATAACAGCAAAGTCAAGCAGAAAACGTGGACTGTGCGCAGGACATTGCAGTTACTTGCACATGCAAAACCAGGGGTGTCAAAAATAATCTGCACTGAAGGTCTTGTGCAATTTGGATCTTCATTAAAATGTGCAATATCTATGGAAAACAGTGACAAAAGATGCTGATTTACAGCATGTTTTAACTGCAGTTTTAATAGTTTATTCAGCTCTGGAGTGGAGAAAAATAATCCTTCCAGATTTGCAGTGTCAGGCTGGAATTGTAATTCAGTTCCACATAACAAGGAATGTTAAGCCTAAAGAAAAACTTCTTAACTGTGTTTCATCGAGGAAAGATATAAATAATACTGGTTTTACTGTCTGTGGAAGATAGCAAACTTGGTTCTGTCAGACCAGTGAATCAAAATGTCAAACCTTCAGAAACCACACCCTCCATTATATTTAAAAGGAGGATAAAACAGAAAATAAAGCTGCCACAATAGCATATGGAAATATGATACAACTCTTGAGGAGCGTTTTAGGAGCATCTAAAATTGCACCCTGAAGTCAACTCGAAAATTCAGCAGTGTAAGATGAAATAGCGTAAAATGTACTTTACAACAAGCTCCTGAAGATATCAAGTTATATTTTAACTCATTATTCCAAAGTTATCCTCTTTACAGCCCATTATGGTTAATTCATTTAAGCTGACAAATGTACAGAATCACAGGAAGATCCACTGACTAGAAGAAAAATCATACAAGGTTTCAGAGAGGAAAAAACACCCTTGCATTTCAGTACCACCTTTCTTTTTGCTTTAATAACTTCTTAAACAAAAACATTTGCTCTTTAGTGCCTTGATTTCTTCTAACTTGCACTAAAAGTTCTAGTAGAAATCTGGGAGTGGGATAAGGAATTATAAAGGCAAACACAGCTACACCTTCGGTCATACAAAAATGGATCTCTTGGAGAAACAGCAAAATCTCAGTAGGCATAGAATCATAGAATCACAGAATGGTTCGGGTTGGAAAGGACCTTAAGATCATCCAGTTCCAACGCCCCTGCCATGGGCAGGGACACCTCACACTAAACCATCTCACCCAAGGCTCTGTCCAACCTGGCCTTGAACACGGCCAGGGATGGAGCATTCACAACCTCCCTGGGCAACCCATTCCAGTGCCTCACCACCTTCACAGTAACGAACTTCTTCCTTATATCCAATCTAAACTTCCCCTGTTTAGGTTTGAAGCCGTTACCCCTTGTCCTGTTGCTACAGTCCCTAATGAAGAGTCCCTTCCCAACATCCCTGTAGGCCCCAAGTCACCATGGTTTCTTTGGGAAAATACATCTGCATGGTTAAAATAATTTGTTTATTTTAATTATTGGAAACTAATTCAAAATTATACAGAACTGAGTTAGAAGAAACATGTTTTCCTCTTTTCTTACCTTGACTAAGATGCTCATGATAGATAGAGGCAAGATTGGGAAGGTGCTGCTGAAGATGAGATGTTAGCTCAGCATGTGAATTGATCTGTACAAGCTCTTCTTCACAGCCAGACTCTTCCCCATCAAAATCAGCCATATTTTTCTCTGATTTGGCACTGACCTGGGAACTACTGCAGCTGACATCATCTGCACTTAGCATATCATCAACCATGTGCCTGGAAAAGAATATTAGAATGAGCAATATCAAAGAGAAAGTTGATTTTAGTAGACTACAAGTGAGAAGACATCTCCCTAAAGCTACAATCAGGATGAACTGTCTGTCTGAACAGCAGACCTGCATGTGAATTTGGAAAACAATTACAGACGAACTGAAGGTCTCACTATCATGATGATTGTGTTGACTTCTTTAATGTTAATTAAATACAGCATTTCCCAAAACAATTTTAACATCTTCTTAAATGTTGTCTTATTTATTCAATTGAAAACCTTTATAAAAGACTTTAATCAGACCTTAACAAAACAGATCACTGTGTAATTATCTGCTGTAACTATTAGTAGTCAGACAATATTAACCTGAACTACTCCAAAATGTCCATATAAATTTCTGCCCAAATGGAGTATTTTGCTACCACTTTTATTTCTGTTATAGAGGAATCAGAATACCTACCCGTCATGGTGATGGTGGTGGTGATGGTGGTGGTGGTGATGCTGTGGCCCAATGAACTGTCGACAGTTAAATAATTCATTTCCAATAGTTTCACCAAGGAAGTCCCCTGTGTGAGTTATACAAGAATCTTGAGACCCTTGTGAAATGTGAGCAGTGCTCATCTCCCCTGTCATGTCATGCTCTGCATCCTCCGCATGAGAACAAGCATCTAGCATTCTAATTCGATTATCCACTGGTGTCACAGAGTCAGTGTTAAAAACGTGGTCCTTTCCTGCCCCATTATTTGCACCACTCCTCTCTGATGCCCCTTGTGAATCTCCCAGGCAAATGCCTGTTTGTGATTCCAGTTTTCTGCTTCGTAGATCTGTGCTCCTATTGCTTTTCTGGGGATTATGACTCCTATCTTCTTCCTCTTCATCCTCCTCCTCTTTGAGAGCTTCAATATCTGCAATGTCTTCAGACTGCACCTCGCTGCCAGGGCTTCCAGCAGACTGGCTTGCATGACTGGAGTTGGCCTCATTACTGGATCCATCACTGTGACCACTGCTACTACCAGGACCACTGCTGCCATCCTCACCACTGTTGGCTGTCTCATCAGAGCTTCCTTGCATGGATTCCTGTAATTGTTATTGTGAGATTGATGACAAAATAAAACAACAACAAAAACACATAATCAACAACGTCATCATCCAAACACTATTCTTCATTATGAGGAAATGTGTCAGATCTTCAAGTCTGCATTCATTCTTTCTCAGTATGGCTGTCAATAACAAAATGCTCTGAACAAGATTCTAATGCAATAATTTATTTCCATAGCTTAATAAGCAACTCAGTAACAACATTCACAGACTAAGATTTAAGCTCTTACCTCTGTATCTGAAAGTCGCTGCTGTACATGTTTTGTTCTGTTAATAAGCTGTTCCTCCATTTCAATATCACTGCCTCCACTTTGATGGGTGTCACTGTTGTCACTACTTTGAGGGCTGGCTGCTGGTGACCCTAGTTCAAAACCACACTTCCCAGTTACTTTGTGTTATGTATTAATTGGAATGTAACAGCATTACATAAAGTCTGCAAGTCTGCCTCAAACGCTTAACTCAACAGCATTCTTCCTGCAAACAGCTAAACAAGGGAGATAACCCAAATAGTCTGTGTACCTATACACTAAAATCTCCCTTTAGAACACTGAGCAATTTCCTACAAGATACTTCTTGCCAGTACACAGCACAGCTATATGAATATCCTACATTCTACATGAAATGTAAGTTCCATTTGACCTCCCATAAAAGTGTAACTTCAAACTTCTACCAGTTCTTCCTCTATTAAGATTCCACAGCTGTAGAAAACCACTGTAGTGTCAAACATATCAGATTGCGGTGTACTTCTAGAACTATACTTACAAGGTGAAGGGGCTGCTCTTCTGAGCTCCTCTTCTTCTGAAGGAAAAAAGCAGGATGGAAAAATAAGTGACTAAAAATCTTTTTTGTCAGCATATAGTTGTCCACGATTCATAAAAATCAGCAGTAGGAAAAGAAAGGGAAACTACAGTAAAATGGCTTGGCAGCATCTTTAGGACTGACTGTGGGGAAATACACAGTCAAGGAAAAATAAAAGCCAAAAAACCCCAGAAATAGCATGGAATATCAAAAACTAGGTAAAAATTAGATAAACCTTTGTAAGATTTTATGGAGCTATGTCAGTTACAGATGTTCAGAAGAACAAGAAAAGTTAAATGGTGAGTTACGGACCATCCTCTGAATTAAAAAAGAAAAAAGTAATACAAAAATACATGCTACTTTAGATACTACAAACAGAACTGATTGGAAATAGAAAGCTTTCCAAATGGGCTCCCAAAGCTTTAATGCTTTTGTCTTTATCCTCAACTTGCTTGAAAAATGTCAGCATGACATGCCTAAAAATACTTCAAGTAAAAAGTTCTAAACATCCTTTTGGTCCAAAGGCAACAAGGAGACTAGGAAAATTAAACATTTAACTACTGGATCTACTGGAAAACCACGTACCTTTTTTGTTTCCCATGGGTAGATTGGTACTCAGTAAAGATGCAAAAGAGCTTTGTTTTGACAGCTGAGCCTTAGCTGCTAGTGCATTATTCCACAGTGCTTTTATAAGCATTGAGGCCAAATACAAGGTCTATAAACAGAAACAGGTAACAGTGCCATTAAGAAGCAGTAGGTTCTGCTCGCAAGAATCTACTAATCTTTCTATATGGCAATACTGCAGTTCACCAACATAAACTCATCAGAATAAATGAATGCACTAAATAATGTGTGAAACACTTTCTGACTTCAGACATAGTTAAAATCTTCTATCGGTGCTTATGGAGTCTTCAAAAATGTCTCAGAAAGATTATAATTCAGAAGACAGAAAAGGCCTACTTGAAGAAACATGACTTTACTCATAAAGTTTCACTCTTACGCATTAGTGAATATTACTTTTGCATGTACTCCTTTAGAAACACAAAGACCAATCCATAATGCTTGTCTAATATACTAACAGAATTTCTCTTGTTTCAGTGATTTTGTTTGCCTTGTCTTTTACCTGTTCAGTGTGAGCACTTGGATGAAGAGTTGAGACCAGGTTAAGAAGATGTCTAAGTGGGACAGGGTCCAAGTTTTTGATCAAGGAAGGAAACAAGTCATGGATGTAACGACTGCAATGCTTTAGCTACAAAGTACAAACAGAGAAGGTAACAGAAACAGCAAAATGAACACCAAAAATAATTCAAAGATTGATAAAATTAATTATTAAACAACATATTTGCACAAATTCTCAGGATGTATTTGTCCAATAATCCCAAACTACATAAGCCTTATAATTCTGAATAAACTTAGTTTTTATGTTGTAGAACATATAAAGTTTAGTGAAACCAAATGTGACAGTGTCTTCCTTTGTTCCAGTTCTAAGAGATATGGTGAAACGAACAACTGGATTTTAACTTAAATACAACTTCTACAATATAGTGTATATGCTAAAGCTTGAGGGAAATAATACTTGCAATGAGGTGGTAAATACAACTGAAGACATTACAGGCTAATGTGAGACTGAGAGAACAGACTGTGTGAACTGTGTGAGTCTTATTTACAATTCTTTTGTCTTTCCAGTAATGGATGTCAAGAAATATGACAATGTGTTTAGCTAAGAGTACACTCTATTTACACATTAAAGTGACATTGCTCCTAGATGTTTCCTCTTAGGTTAAATGCTGTTCTTCATAGTCATTCAAAGGGTTTCACGATGTTTGTAAGGATGCTGATATTCAAAAACTAAATAACAGCTACAAGGATCTTCTAGAAAAAACATTTTTAATGTTGGTTACCACAAATGTACCTCAAAAGGGGTGGGTTTTGTCATTATTTATTTTGCCTTCCTAGCATATAAAATACATGTCAGCAGTTAATGGGGTACAGGCTGCCTTTCACAGGATTCAAACTGGACTGAAATTACGTAGATTCTATACAAGGATCCATCTAAACATCTTGAGATACCTGCTTCAGTTCAGAGGAGATACATTTTTGCCCAGAAGTTAGTTTAAATAGTGGAAAATATATTTTTTAAGGTCTTTTATTCTTTTAGTCTAAATGTGTTGGCATTTTAAACAACATTGGAGGTTTAAACCTTTTAGAGGAAGTGATTAGGACATGCTTTGTTCTGATATCAAAAATATATATTGAATGTAACAGTATTGTTATATTCAATAATATATAACAGTATGTCAAAATGAACTTGTGAACTGTAAAAGAATTAGCTCATTTGGGTAACTATATTCAATTATAGGGTGAAAGAAAAACTCCAAATGTCTAATACTAGTGTGAGTTACTGTAAGTGCAAAAACATTAAGGAAGGTAAAATACTGCTTTAAAAATGTAAGTGCAATAAATAATTATTAATTACTTTGATAAAGAGAATTGGAGCCTTTTAAGAGGGAATGCTGTTACAGGGAGCAGCTGCATGTTATAATGACAATGGAATACAGAGGGTTCAGCATGTGTGTACAGAGGTATTTGACTGAGACAAATCACAGAGAAATACTGAACACATAAAAAACCCCCTTCAAATGCTAACCTGTATAAAAGTGTGCTCTCTGTACCTGTTCAAAAGATCAATTTTATTTCTCTGACCTTCATCTTGAGTGTATTTTTCAGAAAAACTGACGCTGAAACCTTGAGGGATTTTTTCTGGGATCTGTTTGTTTGCTGAGTGGCTTTTTTCAATAATAAAAGCAGAACGAAACCACAGACTAACAGTTTCCACAACAGGAAATCAAAATGTCTCCTGCCTTCAAAGCCCCTAAATAAAACATTTCACAACCTAAAATAAAAAGCATATCCATCCCTGAGAAGTAGCAAACAAATACATCTTCCTGAAGGAAAAAAGAGCTTCCAGGTTTACCAAGCTAAAAATAAAACCTCAGTACCTTCTATACACTTGAACACCAGCACTGCAGCACAGCTGTAAACTTCACTGCCACAACTGTCACCTGATTGTACCCACCAGGAGTATCAGAAATGGCAGCTACAATACATAGGAGCAAGGCAATTTAGCACAACAGTAAAAATATTACATCCACCTTACAATCTTTATTCCCTTTCTTAGTGGAAATACTATGCCCTCGCTATACAGCTGCCTTTTTTCCTCTTGTATAAAAGTAGCCTAGGTGGATTTCTGCATCTAATAAAAACCCAGTAACTGTGGCAGTTACTTAACTTACAATTTTGCTCAGCAAAACGGACAAGAAGAAGAAAGAAACTCAACTTTAAAACCAAAATCAACTTGACATTTTCTATTGGGATTTTTGTATCACTCCTTCAATCATGCCAGTTTTATAGCTACCTGTGCCGCTGCCCAAATACAGTCTATATGTTGAGTACTAAGTCTCCCTTCTGCTGCAAGAAAATTCAGGATCACTTGGCACTGTTTGATGATCTGCAAAGTGAGAACATATTGAGGAAAGGTTTTACTAGAACAATTAGTTACTCCTCCATGTTTATACTAAAAATAGGAATTTTACACAAACCTCAATGTGTAAATTTGGTCCAAAAATGTGCTCAACTACATTGTTGCTGATAAGCCAGTCTGCAAGTTCTTTTGCAATTGACCTAGAGAGGAAAAATAGTGGGAACACGTGAAATTATTTGCCTACAATATACACACTGTGCTCTGCCCCAGCACAGCATGTCTTTTAAATTCATACCTGTAATTGTAGTAAGCATATGAAAACTTGGTTGAATACAAAGCATAGTCAATGGTCATTCATTCAAGTACGAAGAAAATGATTCCTCTATTTTTTTCTTGAGCTGGAAGACTAATGCCAAACACCACCATTTCCCACTCACCCCTCTGGATCATTAGCAAACCTGTAACCAACAACTCCACCCGTTAATAGAGTGCAACAGACCACTTTCAAAGTCCTCACAGGTAAGATTTTGATAAACACTGCTGTTTAACCCAAGTTTATGATGGAATTCCAGAACTACTGAGTTCACAAATGCAGCTAAAGGTGGAAGTGCTGGAAATCAGTTTTTAAAGAAACCCACTGAAATACTTTCGGATTCTCTTGCACAAAGAGCAGCTCATGTAGCTTTAAACCCCTATGTTTTACATGGTCATACTTACACACACGTAGCATAAAGATACTTCAAAATTCTCATTTTGTTTCATCCACAAGAAGAGGGAGCTTCACCCAGTGCCAATCCATAAGCAAACATTCCAACAGAACAGGACAAGGAATCCAAATTTTCCAAAACAAAAGCTGAACTTCCAGAAAGGCCTGCCCTGTCTGGAAACTAGTGCATAAGCTCCTTTTTATTCCTTCCTTTCAAGCAAAGGTTTGTTTATCCAGATTTTGGCACCAGAAGCAATTAGAGGACATCACAGTATTTAAAGCACAGCCTGTAGTTTAAATGGCCCTGGAATAAAAGCGCTCTGTTTCCCAAGGAGGAGAGGATGGGAGGGAGTGGGTGTCTTGGAGGACTACAGGAAGAAGTGTTTTTACTGCTGCTATTGGAGCTAGATGGTCTTTAAGGTCTCTTCCAACCCAAACCATTCTGTGATTCTGTGTCAACATTTACGGTCACTGTTAAAATTCCAGGATTGCCAATCTTGGATCACTTGCAATAAGAGAACAAGAATCATTAGGTAAAAAGAGATGCCTTTTAGGTTTTCCAAACAGGATTCACTTTCCCAGGGTATCCTGCCAGTTCTTCAATTGTCTTGAACTGCCTGATCCGTATGGATGAACTCAAGGAGCAAAGAACCTCTTACTCAACACCACTCTTGTTATCCTCTAGTCTAATTCCAGGATATCGGGAATCAAATATATTGGTCAAAAAAAATAATGTCTCCTAATATTTAAGTAATAACTGTCTTGCAAGGTACAACAATTTACCAACAATATCACTTATGGCTTATTAGTAAATTAGTTCTCATACTGCAAAGTCAGTTTCTGAGGGTATCTGCTCAAAGAGGGATGACAAAGATAAGCCAGATCTGTTCTATGAAATCCAAGTCTACTTACTTCCTACAGCCTCATTTCAAAACCAAACCAACATCCAAGCACCACCGCAACACCCCAAAGATGCCTACCCCAGATCAAACTTTGGAGCATGGACATTACAGACTCATTTAGGGCTTCAATTTCTGTCTAATAAAAACAGAAGTAAGGCCTTTTCACACGCAAGCTGCGGCTTTGCAGATTTTACAGCTAAAGGAACTTATTACTCCTTTGAAGTCTCCTTTAGGAACAAGCATGGCTTTAAAAAATGCTCTTATCCACTTGCCTCCATGCTGTCAAACCCAATGCCCACAGTGGCATTGCCCATGGAGATGGGGCTCAAGAGACTACAGCACTTCGTTTTGGCAGGCAGCTGGTAGACCTGATATTGCAAATTCACCTCAAATCACGGGTGCCCAACTCACACTTTGAAAACTGAATGCAGCCTGTAAAACGCGTTCCTTGAACTTAACAGTCTGTTCAGCTCCTTCTCACGGCTTTACAGGGCTTCTCCTTGCTGTGGGCACAAGCGCTCCTGCTACAGGATCAAAATAAAAGCAGAAAGCCTCATAGCTTGCATTTTGCATGCATAGAAGGTAGATGGATCTGGTGACACGAGTGACCGTACACCCATTAGATGCAGGAGGCCTGAATGGATGCACTTCTGGCTATGAAATGTGAAGAAAATCATTGCATACGGTCCTCTGTGAGAGGTAAAAAGCCTTAATACCAGTGTAATAAGTCAGTGGAGGTCTTTTTGTTCCGGGACCATTTAATTTCTTCTTGGCTTTCAATTTTTAAACCTGTAGCTTTCAGAATGAATCCCAGCTAAACACAGCTAGATTCACTAGGTGATGTTAATATGAAAGGACATGCTGCTGCGTGCCTCTCCTTAAACCAAGTACTTCTGCTAGTAGCACAATGTCCATTAGACATTGTATCCAGAGTCATATGTTGCATTTTAGCTACTCTAAAGGAAAGAACAAAACCTCCCTTAGAGAGTGTGCTCCTTCACATTGTATTGAACCGGTATGGCAGTTCTCTATCTCTAGCTGCAACGTTTTCCTCTGAGAAATAATGGATTATTCTTTTGCAGGACTGCTTTTTTTTTTACTGGATGTATTCTCAGCAGTAAAAACCTCTTTATCCTACTGGTGAGCTCAACTGTGATAAAATGACATCTCAGATTTCTGAAGGTAAACATCCATTTGATATGGATTCGTTGAGGATGACCAAAAACAAGAGGGTCCTTGTGGTGAAAGGCAGAATGCTGCCTTTGTGTTTCCCAGAGAGAATTGTTCCTCCCAGAAAGTTCTGCTGAAGGCACACCCATCACTATATACACTGCCTTTAGAAAGGACAACATTACTACCAGCACCAAGTGTTTTGTTCTCTGATATACTAAGAAATTACGACAGCAGATTGAAGGATTCACCAAAGAAAGCAGATTTCAGTGTAAATGAAGGATGTCTGACTTATTTCCTGAACACTTCCATTTCAGGAAGGAAACAGTGAGAGTGAAAAACATGCATTATGATCAAAGCATAGATATGCTTTTCCCTCTAACATGAATGTAGCTGCAGAAAGAATGGTTTTACAAATTAGGCATCTACGTCATAGAGACCTTAGCAGTAATAACATTCACCTTGGTAATAACACGCATTAGCTATTTTTCATGGATTTGGTAATTGGGATTGCAAGGGACAAGTCATTTAAAGAACCTGATACTCTCTCTGGGTCTGTGCTGTGGGCGAGGGAGAAGGAGAAGAGAATGAAAAAGTAAAAGCAGTATCTACTCTGGTTTAGTTGGCTCTAAATCTTTCTCACACTGGAAATGTCCACAAGATACAAGGCTAGATGATCCCTAGACTTAATTTCTCCTTACACTTTAAATTTAAGTTCACTGACAGTTCATATCTGTCAAAAATAACTGGTATACTTCCAAGAAATGAAATTCAAGCACTTCTGACATTAGTTTCCCCAGGCACTCCCCGAGTCTGCAGGAAGAGAGTGGCAGCTATGCAGCTGTGATATAACCTGATGTTTGTGAACTGTACTTACAAAAGGCAAGTACCGCAGCTTGAATTTTGTTTGTTATTGTAAATAAAACTATCCGGAAGGAAAGTACAGTTTATGCATTCTCCTGGTAGGTCAAAGCACGCTTCTCTATAAGAGGACTGGGTTAAAGTCCTAGCAACACTTTAATCTAAGGCTGTGGTGCAATACTTGGTAGCCACATGATAACCCAGATTCAGGAACAAATCCCACATCAAAATAAGCCTCCCCAAAGAAAACCTTATTTATCCAACCAGCCAATTCCCAACACAATTCACCAGGCAGCTACAAAGCTGGATGAAACACAACAGCAAGTCAGTAACGTCACTGAAAAATACCATGCGAAACCTCAACAGGAAAGATGTAGCAATAGAACGAGCAGCTTGCAAGGGATGAAGACAAAATCACTGAAATAGCATCTACAACACAACAACAGATGTAGAATACTGATCTCAACTATTTAGGCTCAGAAATGTGAAGAGGATAAAGCAGACACCCTCCAAACACGCATTCAAGCACACGTTTTTGTGAGCATCCATTTTCTCATGGGATGCTTTGCAGGCTCCGAAACCACCGCTCTGACATCATCCTGAGTATTTATTAAACCATTGTGTGTGCCACTAGAGAGGTTTATGCCATTAGACAGAAACATCAGTGAGCTGGGTGAAAAACTTCACTACTATTTGTTTTCAAAGAAAAGCAGGGAAGATCCCTGGAATGTGGAACAGGAGATGGGAAGAGGTGTTTAAACGATGTTGCCATTAATTCAGCTGGTGAGCTTAGACAAAAGATTGAGAAAGCAAGAGTTAGCATGAGCTAAGAGAACACAAAAAGCAATACAAAACTTGCAGATTAGTATCCCAATAAATAAGAGAGGGAAAAGAAAGGAGAAGAAATGATACAAACATTTCTGTTCACAGGTGGAAGGGATTTTGCACGCCTGAAATCGCTCTGGAAGGAGATTTTTAAGGGAGGGTAATCGAGTTTTGTAAGTGAGGCAGGAGGTCGTGGCAGTATCAACCTGAAACCTGAAACTCAAGTTCTTGGCTGCCTTCCACTCAAGGAGCAAAACAAATATCTCTTTACACGTGTTATTTCCACCAGCTGGTGGTGTCCTCTTTAAGGAAAAAACAAGTTTTTCCTCTTGTGGTCCAAACAGCATAAAAACATCTTTCCCTCCCTGAAAGACATGATCGTTTTTCAGTAACCAACATCAGCAAACTAGTTTGAGGAATCACTAATCAAAGACTTCTCTTCTGTTCAGTCCTGTTATTTTTAGCTTCAATAGATTTCATACTCTTCACTACCTCAGACTGCAAAGAACTTGATTCTATCTTAAGAGCCAGGAATAGCTAAATTAAAAGTATCTCTGAGGGATATTATGAAGTTGAGTCACTGAGACACTGCACATGTCCTGACAATACATATACTCAGTCACCACACACCCTAGAGAAGACAGTCAAGTAAACTAAAGCTAAAAAGACATACAAATACCTATGGAGAGAAAACAGATTTCTCTCCCTTGGCTTTCTGCTGTTTTCAAGTGCAAATTGTGAAAACCGATGACTTCCTAGCCAAAAGATGCTTTAGCTTATCTTACCCTGGAAAAATTTGCAACCATACAGATAAAGGCGGGAGGCTACTCTCGCAAAATACTTGCTGCAAACTCCTGATGATTCTCCCAAACAAAAGGGAAGCACTAGAACTGATAGCTCTTTCTTAAAAAGAGAAGATACCTCCCGCAAACCCACCTTATCAAGATACAGAAGGAGAAATCCCAAAGGTTGACAGTTCCAAACGCATCTGGAAAAGTCAAAACACATAATGGGGATGACCAGGCATAGTGCAAAACATCTTCCTTTGATAAATCTGCAGAGGCTACAAAGGTACATAATGAATCTTAGACTTCCTTTCTCCACTAAGGAAAGAAAACAGGAATGAAAAGCTTCCCTTTTGCTGCTCATTCAATCACTGCCAACTCCGTAAGTGCCTTCTCATCCAAAAATTCCTCATGAACAGAGTCTTTAATGAGAAGGAAGCTTTGTACTGAACAAACTATAGAAGTGAGATGTTTTCCCCGTCCTTCTGCACCAGCCATTCCTCATGATTTGGCTGGAAGAAATCAGTGATTCCAAAAGACATCTGAAGCTGAGCAGCAATACTCAATACTGGTAAGTACCCAGCTTTTCAGGTAGAACACCAGAATGACTGGAATTCACATTTAAAAAAGCCACGTACTACAAAAGTGGAAAAGAAGGTCTTCTGTCCATGCTGCATTCCTTTCAAATGACAGCCTGTTTACAGATGCCCTTGCCAAGAAAGTAATAGCCCAAATGAGAATTTGACAATTTCCTTCAGCTTTAAAATAACTGATGTTCCTGCACAGTACATCTGCTCTTCTGCGGGGAAATTTCAGCAGCCTCCTCTTCCCCTTCTTGATAAGTTTCCTTTTTTACATTTGAGATAGAAAATCAAACAGCTTTTTAACAGGTTTAACTGGTGGAATAGCTTCTTGTTAATGTTCTTTAATCAGTTACTACTTGTTACAAATTATTTCATTCACAGTATGTTTCAGAAGATGAACTACCCAAGAAACACCTCAGTTTCAGATACTCAACGTAAAGGAAGGAAGAGAAAAAAGGGGTAAAACTGAGGTTTGGCAGTCCCAGTGTAAGAATACACCATAAACTGTCAGTACAATATTGAAAATACCCCAGCCAACAAAAACCACCTCACATGCCCAAGGTGTTATACTCCTGTAGTATGTACTTCCACTGCTACAGAACTAGAAGCTTTGGAAAAAACCCAACACCTCTCCTAGGCCACAAAATATGTAAGATAATATATATAATAAATAATAATCTTATATATATATATTAAAGTAATACATGTGTGATTACATTTATTACAGTAATGAAAATATTTTGACATGTATATGAGCTTAATGACATGACATTCCGGTCTCATCAGATCATAGTAAGATACTTATGGCATAGTTAATAATAACGCCTTATTTTTTGTCCTGGCACTATGTATCAAAACTTTCTTTGCAATAAATAGATAGCATGGATTCATGTTCACCTACTGATTCAGCAACAAAGGACAAGACAAAGTTGTCTTGTCGACCTAGTCCCCTAAATTTCACTTCAAGTATTCAAGTTATCTACATGAAATCTACAGGGTTGTGGTCCTGACTGCTGCCAGATTTCAATGAGCAGGTGTTCAAATAAAACCAGCTATAATAAAAATACCCAGATGAAAAAGCAAGCCAACTGCTGCTGCAACAGACTTCTCATTGATGAGCAAAAGACAGTGGAGTGTGTCTGCAGTGAGAGAGATCCACACATGGATACTACCCCCAAGATACACGTAAAGAGTATTTCACAAGTAATAGCCTAGATTTTACCTACTTTGCCTATGATTTCCACAGAACAGTTATTTCAACTACTGAAAGACATACTTCTTGCCTAATCTGTAGGGTTCTAACAGTAAGATTACAGTTATTACAAAAATTAGCACATTTCCTCACTGGAATACAATCCCACACATGAATCTTCTCAAAGATTATGGGAATCCCTTTTAGAACTCTTAAACACACCTAAATTACACAAACAAGGACTTTGAAGAAAACCAACAAATAGCACAGGCTCACAGACTCAGTGGAAAACTAATAACAAGGCTGAGAGCCAGTGTTGGCACATGTTTTGTTAACTAAGTAATCAAGAAACTAAGAATATGGCAAAAATACTACTTGGATATGAATTAGCTGGTTCTTATTTATACATCATAATGGAGATAATGGCCTGTTACAGGTACTTATTACTTCAGCATCTGCTTTTTTCTAAAGGTTACCTCGACTTTTATGCTTTATGACAATACAAAAACCAGAGACATTTAGAAATGTTTTCAACATTACCACTTAAAACCATTTATTAAACCTCTGCTTAGAAAATTTCTAATAAATGCCTCAGATTATCACCACTCCCCACTGTGTATAATCCACAACAACAATACAGGAGAACCGCGATCATATAGCACACTGAAAGTATTCATAGTAATGTTCCTACTTACGTTTCTGTGTCTGAAACTAATGACTCATTATTACACACATCATTGAAGGTATGAAGTTGGTTCTACAGTTAGAAAAAGGAAGAAGAAAGTTAACATTTTGGCTAGACATCTTGTGAGGTAGCTTTCTTACATTTATAAACAGTATCAGTGAGTGTAAACAATGTCTTCCAGTAGTTCTCAATGCTTTTAAATACGCTGCTTTGACAAAACTTTGAACAGGCATTCCAGTAGCAAGAGGCATCACTTTTCCTTTTTAATTGACCTTTCTTTCACTAAAGCAATTAAATGTTGTTACAAAACTCCACCCACTCCAGAAATCAAAGCAAGGTGTGAGGCAGTCACTTTGCACCCAGGCTTTCACGAGGAATGAAACCCACACTCTGGAAACTGATGTCTTAGGATGAGTCTCCCCATTACTGTAATGTTTACTACAACAGCAAAGATTTCTTTTGTCACATTATCAGTGTGAAAGTCTGCAAAAGTGGAGAGTGAAAATTATGTATTTTTATATGAAATGAAGCTTTCAAAGGTATATGAACTGATAAATTCAAGTTATCTCAGCAAAACAGAAAAGCCTGCTGGAGGTTTCCATCTCTTTACCACCCTTTTCCTCAGCATCAACTTTCCAGATACAGAGGTAGCTTTGCATCCAGTTCTTTACCTGTACATAATAGGGTTTTAAACATTTAAAACTAAGCAATAAAACTTACTTCTCATCTGGCTTTCAAAAATATTAAAGACAAAGTAAAGTGAATTTTTTAAATTCCAATTCAACTGGTTGCTTATCTTTATCAAAATATTTACTCTTTCCTGTCTTGAAACAAGCGTGGTACATGTATTCTCCAATCTGGGTGACAGCTAATGTCCTGCAGCATCTACACAGAGATTTATTCATGTCTGATCTCAACAAATTTCAGGGGAAAAAGCGTTTTTGAAGAAATTAGTGAGAAATCAGAGCCTGGTTATACAATTATTAATAGATAAGCTATTAATAGATACTTTCAAATGAAGCCTATTTAGGAGTGGAAAAACATGTGAACAGAACTTCATGAAGAAATTATAAGCTGTTAAAATTGGGTCAAAAGAAGAAGTGAGAGTTCACTGGCTTCTCTGAAGACGTGTGCCCCAAACAAGACTGTTTTGAAAGGGATCTAAAAGTGAAAGAGTACTGAACTGCACCTATCCTCAATTTTAAATCCATGGGCACACGTTGATAAAATATTTCCCATCTGAAATCCTTATCCAAAGGAATTTTGACAGAAGGTGTTCTTTTTGATATTGGAATTCTGAAACAGCTTTCAAAGTAATTTCCACTAAAGTTGTAGAATTCTGGCACAACCTGGCAAAACAAAGTACATTTGGGACGCTGTTGCACCATATTATTCTCACTCAGCTCCTAACAATTTAATTCACTTCATGTTTCCTTACCGGGAAATACCAGAGCCAATAAAATACATTTACAGTGTTTTAACATACATGAAACATTAAAGGAGCTAAAGATGCCTGGACTTGATTAATGGAATACAAATGTGTTAGTTGTGAAGTCAACAAAGATATGAAGTCTTCAGCAAAGGAAGGCGAGAATTAAAAGGCACCTCACCAGCTAACCTTGTCTGAAGACTCAGGCATCAAAGGTAATTAAACCTTATACATAGGAAACCAATGCAGGAAGAGGAGGTACATTTAAGTCAGATATAAGGCAGAAGTTCTTCCCTGTGAGGGTGCTGAGGAGCTGGCACAGGGTGCCCAGAGAAGCTGTGGCTGCCCCATCCCTGGCAGTGTTCAAAGGCCAGGTTGGACACAAGGGCTTGGAGCAAGCTGTTCTAGTGGAAGGTGTCCCTGCCCATGGCAGGGGGTTGGAACTGGATGAGCTTTAAACTCCTTTCCAACCGAAACCAGCCTGTGATTCCATGAAATGTGCACTGTTCAAGTTTGCACTGAATTTGCTGAGGAAACACCCAACAAGGTCGCATTTTCACTAATGCACGAAACCAGATAAAAAAGGGGTTGAAGAACTGAAACAGGAAGGACGGCCACATGAGTTGAGTACTCATTTCCACATATTTCAGTTCATCTGTAACTGGAAGGACAGGAAAACAGAGAATCCTATTTGTGAGGGACTAGGAGAGACAGAAGAGTGTATTTTGGAGCTGAACCACTTCATCAGATGGCTGGGAGATAAAATCAAAGTGAAACAAGGTAACAACAAAAATAAAGCTTCAGGCTGAGAAAGGTGGGGCTGCTCAGCCTGGAGAAGAAAAGGCTGCGTGGAGACCTCACAGCACCTTCCAGTGTCTGAAGGGGGCTACAAGGATGCTGGGGAGGGACTTTTCATCAGGGACTGTAGTGATAGGACAAGGGGTGATGGGTTCAAACTGAAACAAGGGAAGTTCACGTCAGGTATAAGGAAGAAGTTCTTTACTGTGAGGGTGCAAAATTCTGCTTCTGGTAATACATGTCCTGTTATTAAAATCTTACTTTTAGGTCAGATTTATCAATCATGACAGGTCAAAACACAGAACTACATAAAATGACACAATTTCCCAGGCCTAAATGAACTACATGCCTGAAAAAAAAACCCAAACTGGTGGATTCTTATTTTCAGACTTTCAGAGGATGCACAACAGAGATTGACTGGTGGTGTAATGTGGAGAATTTCTATAGGAAAAGGAGGAGTGGGGTTTTGGTTTTTATCTATTTCTATTCGATGCTATATATATTTACCTCTTCAGTCTTCTGCTAATTAATGCAAAAATGCTCTCTCTTGAGAAACAGACTATACTAAACAAACAGGAAAAAGAGGTATGTACAATACAAAGAAGCAGCTAATTATAGTAGAGTCAAGACACTGCAAAGGTAAAATTGAAAACAGACTGAAAGCCTGTGTAAACAACAAATATAACAATGTCAAGGGACTTGATTTCAACATAGCTGTCACAAAACATGGTTCTAAGAGGGTTTTTTAGCACGGTAAATTGCTCAGGAAATGTGCAACAGTTCCATTCCATATGCTGCAGAACATAACCATCACTTGGAGTTCTCTCTCAGCGAATCCTATATTCGCAACCACGGCTATAATTTCCTAAGACTGCAGATATAAGAGGATTCTGCATTTTCACACATTACAAGAGCCCCAAAACCAAGTCTGCAACTCATAAAACACAAAAAGAAACATTTTTCTCCAAAGTATTATTAAGGTTTTTAAAAAGTTCTTACTGTTATTTGACTCAGCCCAGCCAATCTCATTGTCAGAGTTGGAGACATAAAGTACTTGAATGCAAGATCGAGACTTTCTTTATCAAAACACAAGGCTGTATCCAACGGTTCTTTAACGGTGCTCCACATTAAATCTGCCATGTTCCGGGCTGCACTCTGTCGCAACTCCTGGTCTGACAGTTTACATAAATACCTGGAATAAATTACAAAGGGAAGGGAAAAAAACAGTATGATTCAAACTAGAACATTCCTGGAACACCTTCTTGATTACAGCAAACAGATATTTCCAATAGCTGTAAGAGAACTAAGCCTTAATATACCACAATCAAAAGTTGGCAACAAAAAACGAGGAAAACCAGAATTACACATAATATTTTAAAAAGTAAATAAATTGCTTGTTTTAAACCTCTTCAGATTTATTTCATACCACAAAATGACAGAAACCCATGGAGTTCTTCAGAAATGGAGGTTGGAATCCTAAACTCTGCATCTGTTTCATGGGAAGGTGCCCTCTCTGGGTAGCTGCATCATGTTTATTTACTTGATTTAAAACTGAAGTGTCACAATCTGCTTAAACAGGCCAGGCTGGATGGGGCTTGGAGCAACCTGCTCTAGTGGAAGGTGTCCCTGCCCATTGCAGGGGTTGGAACTGGATGAGCTTTAAGGTCCCTTCCAACCCAAACCGTTCTATGATATTAATACACTTTAAAAGTGAATTCCTGGAAATAGTGGGTCACAAACAGCATGCTCTGACAGTGAGGATACTCTCAAGTTTCATATATCCCTGTCTGTGTTCTCACACCCAGAACAGAAACACATTAAAATTGTGCAATCACATTCTGATACAATACATACAACAGGTCCATCATAAAAAGTATCTAAGCCTGCGCAATGAGTCGCAATACAAGTATGCTCTTCAAATGGAAGGCAGAAAATCTAATCCATTTAAAATAATTATTAATAAAATTATTAATCATAATAATGATTTCTAAACACTAACTTTCAGAAGTTAGCCCAACTTTGGTCTTACCTAAGCAACGACAAGATCAAGATATACCAAGAACATCTATACAAAACACTGATGCAGCTGAGGATTTCTTCTAAGCTGAATGCATAAGAGAAGAATGCTTAGAAACAACCTTTCGTGGGCTTCTTTTGATTTAAGGGCTTTGAATTAAAGACTGCCCAGTGAAAGGGACACGCACACAAGGCTGACAAAGTTTTTTCTTGATGTACTTGTTTAACATCTTCATCGCTGACACGGGCAGTGGGATTGAGTGCACCCTCAGCAAGTTTGCTGATGACACCAAGCTGTGTGGTTTGGCTGATACCCTGGAGGGAAGGAATGCCATCCAGAGGGACCTCGACACACTTGTGAGGTGGGCTGATGCCAACCTCATGGAGTTTAACCATGCCAAGTGCAAGGTCCTACACCTGGGTCGGAGCAATCCCAGGCACAGCTACAGGTTGGGCAGAGAAGAGATTCAGAGCAGCCCTGCGGAGAAGAACTTGGGGGTGTTGGTTGATGAGAAACTGAACATGAGCCAGCTTCAGTGTGCGCTCGCAGCCCAGAAAGCAACCGTATCCTGGGCTGCATCAGAAGGAGCGTGACCAGAAGGTCGAAGGAGGTGATCCTGCCCCTCTACTCTGCTCTCGTGAGACCTCACCTGGAGTATTGTGTGCAGTTCTGGTGTCCTCAACGTAAAAAGGACATGGAACTGTTGGAACAAGTCCAGAGGAGGCCACGAGGATGATCAGGGAACTGGAGCACCTCCCGTATGAAGACAGGCTGAGGAAGCTGGGGCTGTTCAGCCTGGAGAAGAGAAGGCTGTGTGGAGACCTTATAGCAGCTTCCAGTATCTGAAGGGATGCTGGAGAGGGACTCTTCATTAGGGACTGGCACTGGAATAGGTTGCCCAGGGAGGCTGTGAATGCTCCATCCCTGGCAGTGCTCAAGACCAGGTCAGATGAGGCCTTGGGTGACCTGGTTTAGTGTGAGGTGTCCCTGCCCATGGCAGGGGGGTTGGAACTAGATTATCTTAAGGTCCTTTCCAACCCTAACTATTCTATGATTCTATGATTTCGAAGTTTCAACTGCATCCAAACTAGCTTTAACTACACAGAAGTGTTAAAAATCCATTTGTTTGACAACCTAAGCCTGGATCTATCCTTGGAGACCAGCCAAATAGATGCATGAATCTTTTAAGAAACACAAGAGATATTAAAGTACACTTAACTAGATTTATGCACCATTCCTTTGCATTTACATCATATAAACATCAGTAAATTTTTCTTAAAAAGCAAAAATACAGGCCCTGATACTTATTTAGATTGAGGTCTTTTCACAGCTCTTATGTAGAGGCCATAAAATAAACACACTCCAATTATACTTAACATTGTCAAACAGAAAAGAGACTTCAGTGCAAATAATAATGGAGACTGTAGATTTATGATACAAACAGATAAGTTAACAGCAGAACACAAGAAGGATCATTGAGGGGCCAGGCAATGAGATCCTTCAGCGTCATGAACTGTGAAATTTGTCTTCTCAGGTGGAGCACAAGAAACAAGACGATGGCAAGAAAATGCCATGCTTCTGTGCTCTGATTTCTAAACAAAAGTAGCAACAAGAAGGGAACACTCTGTTTCGTGAAGGATTGCTAAAGATCTGAAAGCTGTTCAAATAAATGATATGAGTTTTCTCATCCTACATAGGGCAGATAAAGAGTGATTGTACGCAACAGCCTGGTGGGAATGGACATATCTACACATACAGAAACAAGGGTGCTTTTGTGGTTTCACTAGATTTCTGCAACAGGACCTGCATCTGAAATCTTCCTCCCACTACAAAGTTTGGTGAAGCAACTACACTGCCCTAGTGCATATAACAAAAGCTTTCTTATTTCAATGCAACCCTCTCAGTATAAACCAACTTTCTTTCATAACTTCGTATTACAACCACATTTTTAGGGTTCTTTCAGCCCATTTACATTTATTCCAAGCCTGAATCAGACTTGTGTCATGTTTGTTGTATTATATCATTAAGAGACGGTGTTTAAAAAAAACACTACTTTATAATAACTGAAACTACCATGTAGATGCATTTTCACAGCTACAGAAGTACTTGAACAGCGTTAACCTGTTTTGCCAAGGCCCTAAAGAAAGCTACAGAGAGCACTTTTAATTCATTAACCTGCATGCTAGGTTTTTTTAATTGAAACTGGTTATTTTAGCCAGGCCCTGTATCAGTGTATAAGATTTTATACTTGTCTTTACAAGTGCAACTGCATCTACACAAGAAAATCTATTTGCATTATTACACTGGTCACAAATCACATACGATCATATCTTTACTACCAGGATTAAAACTATAGAAACTGTCAGAGTAGGCCAAACCTCATTTTTGATGGGGAAGGATACAGTGGCCTAAACCCATCTGTATCAGTACACTGGGTCTACTTTACGCTTTTACCAGCAGAATGCTATTATTAAACAAAAAAAGACATCTTTTGCTAGCATGGGCAATTAACACTCATCTTTCTTTATAGTGACTAACTACATCTGCCATGTTGCCTTAGAAAAACAGTGGTACTGGAGCAAGGTAAAAGGTGTATTTAGCCCAAAACAGCCAATCTAAAAGCAGATGAAAGACTTATCCCATATATATAATAATGGATGAACCTACCTAGTACTGTAAATTCATTTATCTCTATACTTTATGGTCTCTCATTAACCTAAGCCTCTTAGTTTCACCTTTATGCTTGCATGAAAAACAAACTCCCTTCATGTTTCCCAAGTCTGCAACCTGGCAGTTGTCTTGCACGTTCTCCACATCTTGGTTTTGAAAACCTGTGAATTATCATTCCCTATTTATTGTCTTCACTCCTGTAATAGCCATCTCCCTGTCAAAAAGAAAAGAGTCCTAGCCTATGTCCCTCCTCCTATCAATGTATTGCGTTCACAT
Source organism: Pezoporus occidentalis (assembly GCF_034315485.1). NCBI lineage: Eukaryota > Metazoa > Chordata > Aves > Psittaciformes > Psittacidae > Pezoporus > Pezoporus occidentalis. Next base: position 4,401,000 of record NW_026912779.1, read on the forward strand.
ACTATCAACCTATGTAGTTCTGTTACTACCTCTGTGACATGGAACGATCAGAACTGTATATAGAACATAAATGTGAATGTGACTGACTCATATAATGGCTTAATAATAGCTTCCATTCTGTCCTGCATTATTTTTTTTAATCCCTAAATTTTTATCTTTTTGATTCTGATGAACATTAAAGTCTTAAAAGAATGAATGAACAATTTTTGCCTAAATGAGACTCTTGGAAAGAAAGGCGCCTCTTTTTATAATATACTTAAAGGATAGCCTGTATCTGTACAGGACATGTCCTGCCAGCTTAGCATACTTGGAATAATCAGTGAGTATATATTATCTACATTTAACCAACACATATATATTATCTTCTTTAAAACTCAGGTTTAGTCTACTGAAGCTATTTAAGTTGCTGTATTTAGGGACAGAGAGAGTTCACTTTTAAACATGCAGTTCCACATTAATGTAATGCTCACAATCACATCTTATGCTCCAGGACTTCAGCTACTCAAGCGTGAAATAATCATTTTCCCCTTAATATGACTCCTCTGGAGCACAGCTGCAAAAGGGATATCTAGCAGAATGAGTCAGAGCTCCTCAGTGATAGGAAGAATTCACTTAAGCTCTTGGCCATTCTCTCCTGACTGTATCTACAGCATAAATGTTCGGGGTTTTGGAGGAGCTCAGTATTTTTTGCAATTGAAAACTTCAAGGCTTATTACAAGAGTTTTTCACAATATTTAGTAGGAAGGAGTGGTCTTGGGCACTCCCACAAATCCCAAATTCTTAAGAAAAGTATTTTTAAACAGAAGAGTAATTTGAATTCTTCCAGCTGCGTTCTCTCTCTCCGTATCCCACAGGAAGCATCATGGATTAACAGTCTGGAGCTTCCACTTCCTCTGCATATACCAGCGCTATGGTCGTGCCCTGTGCTGAGACTACATGGCTAACACAGGAGCAACTGCCACTGCAATTTCCTCTCCATGTGCTTGAGCAGAGCTAACTGGGGCAGAGACATGAATCCTTCCTGAAAAATCTCTCAAGCTCCATCCTGAAGCAGGAGAAAGGAAAAAGGGATGGGAAAAGAAAGGGTTAGGACTATGATACTGGTCAGTGCTAATGCTACACAGCTCTCGGATTTTACCGGAGGAACATTAAGTATGCGATACCAATGGTGCTGTCAAAGAAAGAAGAATTTTAGGTCTTTTCCTTCATCCTATCCAGCACTACTGATGGTTTATAGAGGCACTTACAGTATCAGACATACAATTTTATCTCTTCTCATAAAACTGGGCTTCATTGCTAGTCTTCTTCTTTCTAAAGGACAGAACTACCCATGACACTTTCAATCAACAGTCCTGCCACTGAAGAAACACTGCCCCCAAAACACTGCTGTTTACAGCTACTGCTCTCTTGAGGCATTCAGTATGTGGAACCATGCAGAGCATCGCTCATCTCAGATCTTGAGGTGGATGTCAGATGGAACCAACGTCTCTACAAAGAGGCACCATCAACAACTTGCCCTCATTTATAACTGCAGGAAGTTAGGACTTACTTTCGAGTCACACTGTCAATCAGTCTCTTCTTTTTTTTCATGAGAATGTTGCAATTTGAAATGCAGAATTCTAAGGTATGAGGATCAAAAAAAGCTTGAGGAGGGGTCAAACCCACTTTGTTTCCTTATTAAAAGGTGCAATTTTTAATTCAGTCCTTTATTTCTTTCCTAAACTGCGTAAAAACATAGGCCCTTCAGAGGCAAGATCTGAATGCTAATGCTGCATTCCCCAGGCAGAAAATATCATGTATTGGTCTTTTCTTATTGCTACTTTTCTTAGCAGCTGCAATAATGGCAGGATTGTGTCCATAATCTTTGCAAATTCCAGCAGTGGCCTGTTCTACCCAAATACACACTCTGCTCTTCATTTCATCCACTCCTAGTAAAAATAACCACAGAACAGGAACATAAAGGATGACCTCATCTGACAAAAGATGCTGCTAAGATGTCAGTCAGGTGATCTCTCTTTCTGCTTAGGCTGATCAGTTCTTGCAAGGCATCTACACGAGCAGCAATTTGGACTAAGAGTCAGTTAGAGCACCGAGAGCTCATTCTAGACTAAACCCGTCCCCAGGCAGCAGAAGCAATGGCAGGATTTGTCTCAAAGGTGCTGTGCTGTGTGCCCAGGATCAGGTTTGCCTTTTTCTTTTTACTAAAGTAAAAAGCAGATGGAGACCTAGAGACCCAAGCTGCTAAGACGAGATCTGTAAGCTTGACAACCACGTGGGGTGAGCTGCATACATCAAGGAAGTCATCTTTCACCGAAGGCATCTGTGTTAACTTCTGTCCCATATATAGGTATAGCACTAGAGATGATTTCTGTTATATGGCCTCCTCATGTCTCATTCTGTACGTGCATCTTCACAAAAAAGCTTTGGATTTCATGATGCTGAGAAAACCCAGATCTCCCATCAGGATCCAGTTGTGAAAAATGGAAACTGGGAGATCATTCCCTTCCTTCTCTGAACTGCTAGAGTTTTCCACAGATGTACCCTGTAGCAATATTACTGTTCAGACTGACATGAATGTATTGTAAATGCTAAGAACAGGCATCAGGCTGCTGACAAATTGCATTTCAAATCAGATGCAAATATTCTATGGGTAAAGAGGAAGAGATGAGAACACAGGCAAAAATATCTATTCATTCCAGTGACTGTAAGCACATCTACAGTTATACAATAGAAAATGCTTTAAGAATTACAGTTTGACAAGAATTAGAGTTTGACAAGCAAGTGAGGATTAACAGCAAAGACTGCAGGCTGTGTTATTCTGTCTCACTCAAGTTCCTTCTTATCAGCCTATCTCTAATTGTTGATCCTTCAATGCTCTTTAATTTCCATACACTGCAAAAAGACAGGTAAGGCTCATGACCCAAATTCCCAGGTACAGGAACAACCATTAACAGAATATGTACGGAGACAAGAACTTGAAGATCCTCTCTCTGCCTGTCTTTCCTAGGCTGCTCCATGATTAATAATTACCTTTATAAGATTTCAAAGATAACACATCTGCATTAAAGGAGTGCACTTGGCTGGCCTGTAACTCAAGAGTGATATGTTTTAATGAAAGATCAGAATACTCTTCTCTCTGCTGGTATCATTTAGTAGAGGCCATATCATCGCAAGACAGACTGACAGCCAAACCAGTACTTAAATTTTTACAATCAAAATTCTTTACAATTAAAACCATAGCATTTTATAATATGAAACAGTTCTTGAGCCTCATTGTTCCGTGCACTTCTTTGTTGCCAATGTAATTACTTTTGTTAAAAGTCTGATTTTATAAGGGTAGAGTTAAGACAATAAAGGCACACTTACTGCTATTAGGGAAGTCAGCTACAACCAATATAAGCACATTTCTAACATTACAGTTATAGGAAATCCAGAGCCCTGGAGGAGCTGTGGGCCCATGCAAGAGCACTGGCCTTTTAGGTTGTCTGCACCAGCTGTTTAACACTGGGCCACCAGAAGGGGAATTAGGTGTGATCACATCCCTCCACCTCCAAGCAGATAGATACACATACACAAGATCATTTCATCAGCAGCTCACTGGATTTCTTCTGTTGTCCTGAGAAACTCAATAAAAATACATAGCTCATATAATGAAGTTATCTTTACAAATACTTTCATTTTAAAGTATTTTTCATGATAGGCAGCTTGATATAAAGATCTTTGGGACTGGATATATTTAGATACATAAAAGTGCGAGTAGACTTTTGATCACACTTCAGTTCCTGCCAGCTGGAAATACAGAACATCAAAATGTGAAGAAATGTTAAAACTCAGTATATGAAATCTCAGTGACTACATATTGCCCTTCTACTTACATTGTCCCATTGCAAATGTAAAGTTTTATGAAGATACTGCAGTGAGTGAAACTGTATTACAATCGAACCTGACACAACATGTCAGGATGGGGCTGGATGTCACACTGAAAATGCTATTAACAAGATTGATCTGATTGATACTGAAATCAGATAGATGCAAGGAGCTGCCCAAACTACCTCTCAACATTACCTTCACTCTCCTTGTTGAAATGGTACAGTCAGAGCAACAACTTGAACAATTAAAAGTGTATCAGCTGAAATTATTCATAGGTGCTGTCAAACAGTGCCACAAGAAAAATACTTAAAAGTAAAAAGTTACCTGATAACATAAGTCCTAAAGGGTATAATGTGCTGCATGACAGCAGGGATGTGTAGCCATATTCTGATCTATAATGCAAAAACATAAATAGATAGAAAATTCATTAATGACATTTAATGAGAATGGTACATTTGCACGTGCAACCCCACTTGAAAAAAGGCATTGTTGTTGTTTCTCATTCAACCTCAATTCTTTCCACTTCTTAACTTTCAAAACTGCTATCTGAGAAATGCTTCTGTGACTTATCAACAGGAGTTGCATCTTTCCTTCTAGTCAATCGGAAAACATAAACTTTGTATAAATAGAATCATACCACCCAGATGTCTCATTTTCATATTTTCTGCAGTTTCCTCAGTAGGAAAAGCTGCTACTCAGCCTCATGGGGTTTCTTTTTCCTTTTGCTTTTAAAGCCTACAAGAAAATGATTCCACTCTTTCTGTTCCTTGCACATCTCTCCTAAATCAAGTAAAATTATTTGACTTGTGTGGATGTTTTGCTTCTTAGTCCTTCTATACCCTATAAAATAATGTTTTGTAACCAGTGGTTAAGCACAGCATTTTCACTACCACATTTGCATTCTCATATTTACCAGTCTGCCTTTTACCACCTTTGCAAAACTGTATGCAAGAAGAAAATGTTATGCAGAGAAAAAAAAGCCCTGAACCAGCTATTTAGCACCGCTGTGAGGAAAAGACAACCAACCAAACTACTTAGGCAGTTACAAGTTCCATCTGCATTTCAAAAAGGAATGCTGAGCCTGTTAAACCTGTTACAGAAAGACTACTACTTGCCAGGTAAGGGATCTAGTGTGGATGAAACATTAGCAGCTGTTACTACTACCCACATAAGTTTAATCATGTGCACACAAGTCGGGTGACTACCTAACGCCCTCAGTCACTCAAAGCGGTCACGGTAATTTACATCGCTGTGTTTATTCTTAAAAGGATGGCTTAATCTTTGCAACTGATGCAATAAACCCTGGCCAAGGACTAAATTCTCACTCAATTTCAGTGCTTTGAAAAGAAACCAGCCAAATCTTCACATTGCAAAATAGAACACATTTGGAATAAGCTTCTGATCCAATTGGCAGTGTCGAGGAGAAAAAAGTGCTAACACCCCAAAGAGAGAAGGTGCAACTAGAAGATGCTTCTGGAAAGAGGAATCAAGTAACATTTTGACAATGAACTGCAAGGATGACAAAGATACCATTGTATTTACACGATCTGATTTTTAACACGGTGTGCTCTTTTTATGAAGCACAAAAGCAAATACATTTCTCTGTGAAATAAAAGGAGGAAATGGGTTTATAATCTTTTTTTGTATAGCTTTCATGGTTCATAGTAATTTTTCATTTTGTATTAATTCAAACTTCTAAAGCCATTTTGTTCACTTGTATCCTTGTATTTAATAATACAACCTTCATCCTCTGAATTGAATTAATGGATAATTTCACACGTTATAAATGAAAATGTAATTTTCACCATGAATCTAAATACACTAGATTATTTAAATAAAATGACAAAATAGCATATAAAAACATATTAAAATAACATAATTAGTATTACATTAAAAATCCACACCTTTCTCATACTTTCATTTTGCCTCTCCCTGCTCTTCAGACAAAGTATTTCCTGCATCTGTTCTGGTCTCAAGCTTCAGAGTTTTTGGGGTTTTGTATGATGTGCTCTTTATCATAGGTATTTAATTTCTACAAGGGAGAGCATTTCTCAACAGGTTTTATTTCTGACTTAAGTTTTGAAGCCTCATAGAGTAAAATGAAACCAACATTCTGGAAACCATCAGCATTATTTCAATTCATTCATCTCCGCTGAGAGGGCGGTTATTCCTCCACAGCATCCACAAAACTGAAATGGTATGGAATGAAGTAATGACAGGTTTTCATTGAGGTTTAAACCCTCCACAGAACAAGCTGTAGGTCACTGATTTCTCTGCATCTGCTTTTAAGAAGACCAACAGAACAAGAGGTAGTTAGGCTGAGTAAATATTGCAGAATAAGAAACGGGGAAAGAAAGGAGGATCTATGTATATAACTAAAAAATACAGCAAAGAGATACCCTAAGAAGGAACAGGCAGTCCTACCACCATACAGGCTGCTAAGAAAGCATCTTGCAGAGCCTTGAGCTCGAGAAAAACAAGTGTGTGCCAACTTCACACACTCCCTGTGTGAAGTAAACTGCATTGTATTACATTTGTTGGCTTTATTACTACAAACGTTAAGTTTGTCTGACAAAGACATTTACCCAAATGAGATCTGCTGGATAAAAAAGTTCAAGGAAACACCTTTTCAATAACTGTAATGTCCTCTATACAAAGGAGACACCAGTAATCACATGCAAGTGGCTGAGCTCCCCATAGGCTTTACTGATTTGTGACAACGGTCTTCCCTTACACGCACCTGTAGAGTGTACTTAATGAGATATTCACCTTCCTTTGTGGAAGAAACAGAGCAGATGCTTTCCACACCACTGAAGTTAAATGTTACTGGTTAATAGCAAATGATTTCTTTGACTTCAATTGACTATTTCCAGCTTCTTCGTCTACTCTGCTTCCTGAGGCTTACTTCTAAGCTTAATTTTCTAATGAGAAATGGATTGGTTCAGCCACACTAAAACCTTTCTGAAAATATTTTTGGAACATTTAAGGTAGTGGTTAAACAAATCATTCATTTCACAGTCTTTACATTCCAGCACGGATATTTCTAGGATTCATTACAATAATGGCTACTTAACTGCCATTCCCAAGAGTTAGTATAACTGAAAATGTACTTAAGAGTTACTATACACTACGGTTCTGGCTTAACACACTGTGAACCAGTTAAGAGTTGACACTGCAGAGCAGTTCACAGAGCTGTTCCTGACAGGGTCATCCATAAACCTCACACTATGTAGAAATCTCAACAACTCAAATGTACTGGGGTAAACCCAAGTCAGGCTTGCAGAGCTCTTACTGTGATCACCAATATATTTCTCTACAAAAAAATACAGGGCTTTGTTTTAGTGGAGTCTCATGTATCATTTCACAAGCAATCAAAAACATTTATTCATTATTTATATTCACCTAAGTTGTATGAATGAGATGATATAAAAAGAAACAGGGAAAGAGAAGTATTACATCAACATCAGAAGCTTATGCACCATTGTAGAGAGAGAGAAAACTCTTTCTTTTTTAATATCAGCAAGGTAAAATGCATTTAGTCAAAACAAATTAGCTGCCTCGTTTGGAATCAATGAACATGTTGCATTTGAATGCCAGAAGCTCTGCTAACAAGTTCACTGAGTGACACCAAACTGCAGGAAGTGGATGAGTAAAGCACATAACAAATAAAACATTTCCTTATTCTGTAGTGAACTGACAGGAAAAATCTAAAGATGGGAATTTTTTTAAACCAGTTTTCCTCTAACCCACATGGATTTGCCAGCAAAGCAGGCAGAGCTCAAAAGAAAGATTCTAGTTGAACGGTAAAAGATCTAATGCTGGAAGAGGCTGAAGAAACAGGATTTCTACTGGCTAAGGCTTGGGTTGAATTTAATTTTATCTGGCAGGATTAAGCACTGCATTCATCTCAAATAGCTGCAAGAGACAGCTAAATGTATTACCTGCTAGAACAAAAGATAAATGCAAAGTTGCTAAGTAATTATATGGAAGGAGAAACTTTACCGAGAAGTATTCTGGGTTAGAACACATCACTGTGAATAAAGAAAGTAATCTATGTGGAGAAAAATAAAGACTTGAAAAAGGGACAAAGAAGAAAAGCAGATGCAGTTTGTAACCACGCACTGGTATGGGATATCTAGGATTTGGGATATCTATGGGATAGCTAAGAAATGGGATTTGCAGTCAGAATGCTTGTTGAAAATAAATGCTGGTGTGACAGGGAGCTGCCGCTCATTGTTCAGACAGTTCTGCCCATCCTCACAAAAAACGAAACCAAAAATCCAGCATGCAAAAACATTTGATTCCATGACTAAAATCTATACCAGAATAACCTACAAGACTACACATTTTCAGCAGATGGTTTGATGAAGACTCTATGATGCACTGACAACAGCTAGAGATGAAGAGCTCATCAGATCATCACTTGAAAGCTCATCGCATCATACAGAAAGAGCCAGAAGGTACATACACAGCTCTGCTATTTAACATGCAGAGGTCCTGCAACAGTGCTCCTGTGCAAGCTTACAGGAAGGGAGCATCCCATGGCCTTACTCATTTGTTCTCTAACCTACAAGATAAGTATCATTATGCTACAAGGATCAGGAGTGAGTGATACACAACACCAGCACTAGCTTTAGTTCAGTCACTGGTTCCCTCCATGCAAACGTATTACAACACTTATTTAGAACAAGGAAGGAGGGAAGATGTGTGGAAGGAAGAATCTGATTTTAAGTATTGAAAATTGCAACCAATGTCAAAATTTTGTTAAACTCACTCCCTACAAGGTGTAACAAACTGTTGTTCTTCTTTCTGGCCATATGTAACACCTACAAGACAGGTCAATGACTTCACATTCTCACGTTAAACTAAGTCTTCATATGTCCTTCAAAGACTGGTTTGTATTTGCAGGACCAATATCCTTCAAATCTCCACTAAAATCAATTCACAATTCTGCTAGTCCAAAATCACCAGTATTTCAAAGTGCAGAAGTGATGAAGGATATGTATTCTAAAGCCAAGTGAAAATAAAAGATAGTTACCTCTGTGCTGCAAACATGTGAAATGATGTAAAATCACAGAAAACTGAGAAGAAAAGAAATCCATAGGCATTTCCTTTGTGCCACACAGAAAACAGGTAAGAAGTTAATATAACATGAGAAACCTTAAAACATTTCCATGACACAATTTCCAGGACAGAAATGACCTCTGACAATGTTCTTGTACGTATTTTCTTAGGCTGTTATAATCTTCGTATCTAAGTGTAGGAGATATACAGAGTTTAGATGACAAAGTGCTCGGTGGTCCAGCAAACTTCACTCTCCTAACATGGAAAATCCAGTGGTTTTCGCCCTCCCTGATCCTACAGAATTCTGTCAGACTTCAGTCCTTTCACTTTTTGTTGTTTAAGGTTAACCAGTTTAAAGACAATACTTACATTAGATACCACTGTAATAAATGCATGTGCTATAAGAAACGGCAGTGTCTCCGGGGTTCCATATTCAAAACAATCCTTCATGAGGGAAAGGCCGTTTTTGCCACAAAACAGACAAACGTAACGAAGCAAGTGCAATGGTACTTCTACATCCTAGAAAGAGGAAAAAAAGAAGAATTTAAACAATTAATACCAGATCAGACACAGAGGAAGTTCAAAAGCTACATTAGTACAACACAAATCTATGAGGAGGAGCGAACATGGCTACAGAAGTGTCTAGGGAATGTGAACCTACTTAGAAATGGACAACTTACATTCATATCACAGAACGCCCCTAATATATTGCTTTCTTGAGCAGAAATATCCTGTTTAAAAAGAAAAAGAGTAAAATTAACTGAAGCAATAAACCCATGTTTATAGAATAAAAACAACTGACCTTTAACAAATGTTACAGTCAACTAACAGAAAAACCAAATCCTAATTTAGAGGAAGACAGAAGCTGAAGCTTTGCTCCATTTTCACACTCCTAAACGTACTTTTCCAGTTCACCATTTTACCTTTGTTAAGACATATTTATAAGCACACAAGTATACACTTAGAATAGTATCACAGCAGTAGCTTTCAGTGGCTGAACGAACAGATTATTCCTCAATCCCACCCCCTGCTTCAGATCACCAATTTCTTCAACAGGAATACTGCAAGGGGATAGTCTGGCTGCACACCAGCCTGAGAATTACAGAACAGACCCAACCTAGGTACTTTTAATGCAATTCTTGCATAAAGATGAGACATCTATCCAAACAGCTGCATTTAGATGAAGTGTAGGGCATTCTACAACCTCACTTCTAATGTATTAAGGGGCTAAACTGTCAAGCTATTAATTCCCATTAGAATATTAAAACTCTTTACCTTCACTACTATATTCTTTCATCTATAACAAAACACATCATAAGAAATAAATGGCATACTTCATACTGAATTAAGCTAACTGAAGAGGGGGAATGAATTGTATCACCCTATCAATCTGCTAGCTATTTGCTGGAACAAGAAATCTATTCTCTAGAAGTACTAAACTGAAAGGGTTTGAAAAAAAAAGCTTTTCTTTTTAGTGCTCGTAACATCCATTCGCTGGGCAATATAAAGCAGGAATTTTCTTTACTGGGGCTGTAACATATTTGTGTGCATCTTGCACATGGGCTGAGGGCAGAAGGGCACTGAAGGTATCATTAAGTGTGGCTGTAAAACCACAACATTGCCATGGCTACTTGTAGGAAGTTACAGCACACATTCTTCTCCTTCCTATCCCTCCATGCCAAACACCCAGGTCTCATATTCACACATCAAATGTAAGTTTAATGTAAAGTTCATTTTTCAAATGAAGTTTCTTGACTATATTTCAAATAGCTATGTAGGAGTAAGCTGCTTAAAACTGTACCAGGGGATGCTGGAGGCAAGCAATTTTGGATGGATTAAGTGTGATACAAGTTTGAATTATTCAATGTGCTCATATTCTAGCTAAGCATTTCTTCTCTTTTTTATCTTCTGCTGAACTCTAAGTCATGCCTGAACTCGTGATACTCCTGTTATTTTTAAACCAGCTTTGAAGCCAGTAGGTGGTATGTTTTCAAGTAGCAAGAAAAGGTGTTGAGAACTCTGCTCATGAAAACTTCGGCAGGAATAATGTGAGAAATTTTATTAGTTTTCTTAAATAAAATAGAGATTTGTTGTCAAGTGAACTATAGTTTTTAGCATCCAGAAATCAAAACCTCACAAAAGCCTGTTACATGAGTCCTGGAAAGCACACCAGAAGTGTGGCAATTCAGAGACTGAGCCTGGAATCATGAGTTTTGGTCTCACAGCCATGAAACAGAAAAGACACTGAGAATTCCTTAAGATCAAGTTTATAAGAAAATATGTAAATCCCTCAAAGGAATCTAATATGGCATTAAAAACCACCATTGCATCACAACACCTGGAAGTAGCCACCCAGCACATAAAGGAGAGGGGCTTTTTACAACAGCATAAAGTAACAGGACAAGGGGGAATGGCTTTAGACTGACAGAGGGGAGATTCAGATTACATATAAGGAAGAAGTTCTTCCCTGTGAAGGTGCTGAGGTGCTGGCACAGGGTGCCTTGAGAAGCTGTGCCTGCCCCATCCCTGGCAGTGTTCAAGGCCAGGTTGGATGGGGCTTGGAGCAACCTGCTCTAGTGGAAGGTGTCCCTGCCTGTGGCAGGAGTGTGTAATTCGGTGAGCTTTAAGGTCCCTTCCAACCCAAACCATGCCATGATTCTATGATAAAATGTACTAGCTGAGGTACGACAACAATCTTGGTATAAGAGTATTTTTAGTTAATTATTTGGGATGAAAAATAGACATGAAGGCCTCACGTAAAATAGTGGTAGCTTTCAACAGAAGCAAATGGTGTGTTTCAAGATGTTATCTTTACAGATTGTTTCAGTATTTATGTCCTGAAGTGAGCTGACCTGTCGCTGGCTGCAACTAATTGTGATGATTTAGAAATCCAAACTTAGCAGAAAGACATTCTTCATTAGGCTTCTCATCAGTTTAAGCAACACTGAGACAAACTGTAAGTCTATATAGACTCATGTTCACGCTACACAAGTCAAGACTAGACACTAGTCAGTATGCTCGAGTTACTTCCACATGATGGAGTTTCACTGTCCTCATATACAGCATGTTTCTGGTTAATTTCTGCCCTCTGCAAGGCTATTTGTTCAAGGCAGCATCTGCTATTGAGTCCACAGTCCTTCCAGCTACCAATCAGGCTTCCATGGTCTTCACACTCTCACTTTAGAGGTGTTCTAAGGGACAGAAATAATTCTTCAACCCACATTAAGGAAAGGATGTATAGGATCACATACGGTCCGACACCCTTTGACTACCAACAAACATTGGTTTGTTTTTCATTTTCATGCAACTTCATGAACTCCTAAACTAGGGAAAACCTCCTACTTTCACACCAATGTTTTTCTTCTCCACTAGATGGTCAAGTGTAAAATGGCTTTGACAAGCACCTGATAAAAGGATTAGACTTCAAGCCTTGTCTGCTGGTCTTAACAACAAAGATCTTGGAGGTGTCTACAGAGCAAAGGCTAACAGCAGTATTGACTGCTAATCCTTACCAGGAGGTAGTAATACCCTGTGAAAGCCTAACCGGTCATTTCTAGGCAAAGTAAAACCTCACTGGATGTGATGACTCAACAGAATTGGGTAAACTCAAGAATCTGGAATTTCTGAAGACTGTGAGAGTCGGGATTGGAGTTTGTTTTGTAGCAGAAAATGTCCCTTTTTCCAGGGCAAAAGAAATGCTTAGAGAGAGGGGGAAATGCTACACCAGCTTCTCCTAATGAATTCTTGTCAGTTTTGGTCTGCTCAGCAATCTGTGGAGCTTACAAGTATAGAGACACTTAAACCAGGGATTTTTCTTTTATGATCCCTTGAGGACCGAGTTCCAGCCTGATCTAAACCAAAAAGTGCTCCCATTACTGGGACTAATAACTGCTTCAATTTAACTAAGATGTGCTCTAGACTGAAACGCAAAATTGAATTCTAAACCTCAGTAAATGAGTTACTCATGGTAGCAGAAAGTTTTGACATTAAAACAGCTGATGTTACTGCTTTAGAATAACAGAATCCTGGTGTGTCCTAGATACAGAAAAGCTCAGTTTGTGAGAAAAATGAGGGACATTGACCTTTTAAATACAAATAAAAAATGCCCCCCCCCCCCCCAAAAGGGAAGAGATACACCACAAATCTGGCAGATACCTCTGTAATCCATACCTGGCAACACAAAAAATCTAGCAGAAAGGTAAAAGAACTTTTCCCCTGCTTCTCTGTTACCTCAGCAAAGTATTTTTCCATCTCAGCTGCCTTTAAATGATGTTTTTAGGATAGCTAATGAATGTATTCAATAATTCAAATTAGACAGACTAGTATGTCTAGAGTGATAGCCAGTCAGAGTACAGCAATCTGCAGCACATCTGTGTCCAAATCACTTTATAGCTGCACATCAAGTGAAAAGAGAAATCCCACAAGGCACTCTGAGATATTCTTTTATCATTTGGATGTGAAATCGAAAGAGAAGGAAAAAAAAAATAAAATATATGAAATTGTCATTTAAAAGAAGCAAATGTGCCTATACATAGAAAAGCTGCTCCAGAATTGTTCATTGCATAGTCCTATGAAGCTCGTTTCAGTAGGTGTCCCATGGGAGCACAAAAGATAAAGCACTTAAAAGACATAAATCAATGACTACTTAACTGACAAGATGGATCTACCCTCCCCAGTTCCTATTTGCAGAGGCTGAACTACAGATTTATTTATGTCTGGTGGAAGTTTAAAAGGCAGGCCGGAATGAACAATGGGAAACATGAAATCCACAAATCCTGACTTTGCCTCATTTTTCTATACATGTCTATTTGTAAGACAATCTCTGTTAACATGTATTTTGGGATAAGGAAGTTCTTTACTGTGAGGGTGCTGAGGCGCTGGCACAGGGTGCCCAGAGAAGCTGTGGCTGCCCCATCCCTGGCAGTGTTCCAGGCCAGGTTGGACACAGGGGCTTGGAGCAAGCTGCTCTAGTGGAAGGTGTCCCTGCCCGTGGCAGGAGGTTGGAACTGGACGATCTTTAAGGTCCCTTCCAACCCAAACCATTATATGAGTCTATATTTTGGGATAAAACCAGAAACCAAAATCCAGCCCACCCAAACCCCTCCCTGTGTTACAGGTTTTAACTAGATTTATTGTCAGGTATGACAGGATTCAAGAACTGATTATATCTTGTGACAATCTTAGCATACATAACCAAAAATGATATACGACTTGGTAACTTCCGATTTTGGACTTAAGCTTGCAAAGCAAACTTGACCACTCATAGCTCCAACAGAACTCCCCAAACTTGCAAAATAAAAACTGAGTTAACCATAGCTTAACTCTCCACTTTGACTTGCTCAAAAGTTTGTTGGATAGAAGCTTTTTTTAATAGCTAAATACACATCTTCTTTGCATACAAATATCATACAAGAACTGTTTATTTGTTATTAGACTACCACAAGTTGGATCAACATCCAACCTTTCAAAGAACTGCACTGTTTCAATTAGTAAATGCTAACACCATCATATTTCATTTCAGAAACTGAATTAAACATAGAAGGATTTTTGAGCTTTTTCTTTGTTTGGTGTTTTTCTTCTTTTTAGAAGAAAAGATGGAAAATGTGAGTGGTAGCCATAACAAATACCACAGAGGAAAATCAGCACCAGAGAACAAAGCTACTTGTGTAGAGCTCAGTTATTCCAGTCAATTAAACAGCACTTCCAACAAGTAAGTTTGGTCTTGCACGAAGTTTAGTTTATGAAGCTTTGCTTCTCTAGCACCACAGACTGTCATGAAGAGAAATTAGTAAACTATTAATGGGTTACCTTCTGGAAGAAAGGCTTCGCTATAGTCCCCTTTTTGCCTTCCTGTTATTTAAACAGTACAATAATTCAGTGTACAGTTCCATCCAACACTTATCAATATATTACCTATAACAATTAAGCATATTTTAAAGAAAGCGTAAGAGTATGTGTCATTTAACAAGTTACTCTGAAAAGTTCTACTGCAGTCAACAGGAGAGCTGAATTTGCCCCTCCTGTGTAAAAGCAACTATCACCAAACACACACAGTCTACTCAGTAAAGAGAAAAAAACAATTCAATATACAGATAAAGAGAAGATATACCTCTATTGTGGGATGAGTATTATGCTTATAAGCAGTGTACAGAGGAAACTGAATCTGAAAGATTTTTGCCACACACAGCAACAACTTTTCCTTCTCATCAGTGCTCCATAAGCTAAAAGCATCAGAGCTCTTTGCAGACTCCTCCTCTGTCAGGATACAAGTTCTTGCAGCATCTAATTTTTTCTCTATAGATTTTTGCCATTCTCCATTTTCTTCTTCATGAGACTCTCTTTCTACATTCAGGGGCTCATCAGCATGATTACTCTGATCTTGCCATGTTGAATCGAGATTAATAGTGCAATGTTTACAGAGCTGGTCCCGCAGAGCTTGAACTTGGGCAATCACTAAGTTAATAAGCGCACAGACTACTTGGTTAAAGATCTCCAAATGTTTATACTCCTTGAAACAGCACAGACATTGTCTGCAAGAGAACAGAAAAAAAACAGAAATAAAGACTCCTGAAGCAACTAAACAGCAGAACAAGTAAACTGGCCAAAAGAACTCTTCACATTAAAATGCTTTTAACAATAAAATGTTTGACAGACCTATAAAAGTAAGGCAATTCAAACGAAACAGGCTCTACTCAGCAGCAAGTGGGAATCACAGAGCCTTCCCTAAACCCTGCGAACATCTCATTACTTCCAAATGCTTACCAAAACTATAAAGTTCCTGTTATCGTTTAGCAGCTGCCACTGGGAGTAAAATATACAAAATAAATCTTAGGAGCAAGGTCACTGTACTACTGCAGCAGCAATGTTCCTCAGTATGTGTCTGAATTGTTTCTTGGCTGGTTATCTCTAGTGATACTCACTGCAATAAACACCTCACCTGCTGGTCACCCTGTAAGAGCACATTATGGCTATTTTTAAGTCAACAGGGCTGCAAAATTATTTTGTTTTGGGTATTTCAGCTCATTTATCTGCATTTGGATAGAAACCCCATGCACACTGGCACCCTCTACCCATGTGGGAAAAAGCAGCATGAAGTATCTTTGTGATTTTCTTCACTTTGTAGGCTAGGAGATTATTCTCCTGAGTATTTACTCACACTTAAAATGAAAGAACAAGGGGAAAAACTATGCACCACCCCTTTATCAATATAATAATCATCAAGTTAGGGAACTGTGATATAGCTCTAGTTGTGGGCAAACATATCTCAAACTGATTCTGGGTGCATAAACCTCCCAAGGTAGATGCCCTGCAACTTACTGTCTGGGAATTTTTGATTCTTGCATACAAACAAGCATCTGCCTCATTATGTGCAAAAGGTGGAGGGCAGTCTCCTAAAAGACTCTAAATCCTGAAGAACGTAAAGAAGAAAGCGGTCGATAAGCAAGGGTGCTTCAATGAAGACTAACATTGAAGGCTACATGCTTGTAATAGAAACTTTTGAGATGGGCTCAGCTCTTTGTCACTCAAACTCTAATGATGTAACTGCTACATAAGCTGGTCTACTTCCAGAAGAGACCTTTCTCCTGTGAGATGGAGAACAAGGGACTCCAGGTCATGATGAGAGTTCTCAGATACTAGAGTAATATAAAAATTACACATACCATTTCCGAAAGAAACAGCAGGTAAGAGACAGGGCAAGAAGTCACCAATAAGTGATTAAAAAGTTCTTCTGCAAAGCACAGCATTTAATCTAGAAACTGGGCTTAATAAATTATAATATGTAAGAAAAACAACAAGACAGAGGGCTCTGAACTATGGCAGGTAGAGGGTGCTGCCTCTCTCAATAGAATACAAAAATACCCTTGAGCTACAGCTCTTAAAGCAGGTATGCTCTGAATACAGGTATCTCTTTTCAGTGGGTTAGACACAAAGAAAACATTCAGTATTCCCTAATTCCAACACAGATAACAAAGTGAAGGAAGCATCTAAAACATTTTGTTCCATCTATGCAGGAAGAAAAAAAAAACTTTAACAGCGTGTAAGTGGATTCTGCCTTCACCCATTTTAAAGATATCCTTGCGATTTACTTGTAAATGTATTTTCGTAATAACAAATGACAACAGGAATTGCAGGCAAACCCAAGTGTATCCTCAAGCATTTATCTTTGAGGAAAGCTATGTACAACAGGTCCATCATTTATGCCTGCAAATTACTACCCCACTTGATTGTGATAAATTATTCTCAATAATAATGAAAACAGTCTGGTGACTCCTTCTCATGTATGTGTATTTGAATGCCAACCAATAGTGGAAAATTCCCTTTTGGACAAAGGCACTTTGTTTTTTTCCAAGATAGAGCTTTGTGCAAAACCTTTAGGTCTTCATGTATCCGAATGTGTTCACAGGAAGAAGAACTCCACCAAAACCTGATGATCTATGAATGTGTGCGCTACAAATCTATCTACTGTGATCTATGAGTGTGCTACAAATCAAAAGGTATTCTTCAGACTGAGTTACCAGCTGCTCTTCTGAAGGAAAGCAGAGATCTGAAGGACAGGTAACAAAAAGTAGTTCTTAAGGAGGGCTCCAAACACAAACCAACAAGCACAACTCTCAAATGCAGAGAAGAATTTGGCTGAGTAGAAACAGGACATGAGACTGAAATGTAAAGCAAAACTCCTTGTGGCCTCTTTGCTAGACTCTGCTTTGACTATGTTAAGAACTGGTTTCCATACTCTTCAATAGTATGAAACCATACATACGGAAGGTAAAAAGAAATCAGAAGATAAAGAGTTAAATGCTATCAAGTCTTCAGTTTTTCCTCAGGTTGCATTTGTCATGCTATAGCTCTTGAACAGAACAAAACTCTAGGCAGATGATGACCTGGAAAACAACCCTGTTGCAGTTGTTCTGATACAAACTTGGGATCTAGGCCCTGTCAAGAAATGACACTATTCTGTTTTCTGTTGCTGCTCTTTATTTTGATGTAAAATTACTTCTCCGTGTCTAAAAGCATATTGCACAAGATGATGAATTTGCTCTGAGTGCCTTCGTTGAGCAGGATGAGAAAAAGAGGATTCTCCTTTTGCAGGTACCCAAAATGTGACCTTCTCTTTATTTTTGGGTGTCTCCTAAATACCAGAATAATTGTTTCCAACTTATTCTCTATGCTTTTCCCAACATTTCTTACAATCCAGTTTGGTCTTGTGACCACCACTGAACACTGAACTCCAAACATCCTTACTGCAGATCCTTTATAAAAAGTAATATTCATACAATTCCTTGTGCTGGAAAAAAATACGTAGCTGTGAGGTAAACAGAAGAGCTGATATAGCTCCTTTAAAATCAAACCAACAACAACAACAGTAAATAGATTAGAAAGAATAATAAAGTTGATTTAAAAGAACCATGTGCAAAGGGTTTTCGTTATCAGTTTAGTAGCTATGGGCTGCAATCATTCATCATCCTGACTCAGAGCATCCAGACACAGAGAAAAATTTAACATGATGGCCCCATTCAGAGTGATCTTCTTTTAAATTCTTCTTACCCTACACTACTTCCACAGAAGCTGCTCAGGGAATTTCACATTAAAGCAGCAACACATTTATCTTTGCAGTATAGCTGTATTTACTGCTACACAATTATTACAGCATCAGAATGCCAATCAGATTCAAAATACACCTTGCCCAAAAAGTAAAATGCCCTTTACTGTCCAAGTATCACTTACCTACACATTAGTAACCTGCCCATTCTAATTCACTCTACTCTACTTTTTAAGACTGGAAAACTACTCTTGAGATCCTTCATTACCAACACTCAATCTCCATCCAAAATTACCTTTGTGTCCAGGAATTGATGTAAGCAAATATCTTGAGGGCATGTTCCTTTCTGAGCTGCAACCCATCAGCACCTTCAATGTCTGATACTAAAGAAAACAAAACCACGAATGTGTTAGTAGCAGGAAAACCTTATGCAATTGCTGTTTTTATTAGAAATCTGCATTTTGAGATGACCATGAGTTATTTCAGACCAGCTATATTGATGCTTTTTACTTTTACATATACACACATTTATACGGACATTTAACCATAACTAATTGGCAATGTGATAAATGCTTACCACATGTATTACAGCAAGAAACTAGAACAGTCATGTACTGAATTCAAAACCCAACTATTTCAATGAGGTGTTATCAAATGTCCCACTTCCATCTAAAAAATGCTTATACACTGTAATAACCCAACTATCAGTAACAGTTCACATCTCCACTTACGCATCAGCTGATTATATATTAGGGCACTGGATTTTGTCTACTGGCCACATTCCTCTCAATGCACAATTATCATTTCCTCTCTGCTCTAAATTTCCATTCACTTCTCCAATTATTTAATTGCTACTCAGATGGAGAATGTCAGCATTCCTCTTGACTGTTTCATTTATAACAAAAATAAGGAATCATTTCCGTATTTCACATGGAATTTCAAGCATTACATGCTCACAAATCCACCTCTCAAGCAAGCTTTGTGGCAAAGGTTCTCCAACAGACCAAGCTCGTCAGAATCATAGAATCATAGAATAGTTAGGGTTGGAAAGGACCTTAGGATCATCAAGTTCCAAACCCTCTGCCGTAGGCAGTGACACCTTACGCTAAACCATATCATCCAAGGTCTCATCCAACCTGGTCTTCAACACTGCCAGGGATGGAGCATTCACAACCTCCCTGGGCAACCCATTCCAGTGCCTCACTACTCTAACAGGAAAGAATTTCCTTCTTATTTCCAATCTAAACTTCCCCTGTTTAAGTTTTAACCCGTTACCCCTTGTCCTGTCACTACCGTCCCTAATGAAGAGTCCCTCCCCAGCATCCCTATAGGCCCCCTTCAGATACTGGAAGGTTGCTGTGAGGTCTCCACGCAGCCTTCTCTTCTCCAGGCTGAACAGCCCCAACTTCCTCAGCCTGTCTTCATACGGGAGGTGCTCCAGTCCCTTGATCATCCTCGTGGCCCTCCTCTGGACTTGTTCCAACAGTTCCATGTCCTTTTTACGTTGAGGACACCAGAACTGCACACAATACTCCAGGTGAGGTCTCATGAGAGCAGAGTAGAGGGGCAGGATCACCTCCTTCGACCTTCTGGTCACGCTCCTTCTGATGCATCCCAGGATACGGTTGCTTTCTGGGCTGCGAGCGCACACTGAAGCTGGCTCATGTTCAGTTTCTCATCAACCAACACCCCCAAGTCCTTCTCCACAGGGCTGCTCTGAATCTCTTCTCAGCCCAACCTGTAGCTGTGCCTGGGATTGCTCCGACCCAGGTGTAGGACCTTGCACTTGGCATGGTTAAACTTCATGAGGATGGCATCAGCCCACCTCACAAGCGTGTCGAGGTCCCTCTGGATGGCATTCCTTCCCTCCAGGGTATCAACCGAACCACACAGCTCGGTGTCATCGGCAAACTTGCTGAGGGCGCACTCAACCCCACTGTCCATGTCAGCAACAAAGATGTTGGACAAGACCGGTCCCAACACCGATCCCTGAGGGACACCACTCATTACTGGTCTCCAGCCGGACATTGAGCCATTGACCACAGCTCTTTGTGTGCGGCCATCCAGCCAGTTCTTTATCCACCAAGTGGTCCATCCGAAACTTAACCTCTTTTCCAGCCCCAGCCTTACGAGGCATTATGTGATCATACAATCACAGAATAGTTTGGGCTGGAAGGCACCTTAAGATTACAGTTCCAACCCCTTGCCATGGGCAGGGACACCTCACACTAGACCATGTCGCCCAAGGCTCTGGCCAGCCTGGCCTTGAACACTGCCAGAGATGAAGCATTTACTTCTCTGGGCAGTCTGTTCCAGTGCCTTACCACCCTCACAGTAAAGAACTTCATCCTTGTATCTAACCTGAACTTCCCCTATTCTAGTTTGAACCCATCACCCCTTGTGCTACCACTACAGACCCGGAAGAGTCCTTCTCCAGCATCTATCAATACAGATTTCCAGAAACTAAAGCTAATGAGAAATTCTACTGGCACAGATCACAAAGTGAAGCTCAGAGGAATATCACTTCAGAGGATAATCCCAGAAAACAAATACATATTCTTTGAAATAATGACATTACATATGCACATACATACAGATTTTCATATATATGCACACATACAAATACTAAGAGACTGCTTTTTGTGTATTTCTGTAAGATACCATTAAACTTCAAACATTGCTTTGCTGTCTCACTCCTGGAGGGCTCTGAAGATCCCTACCTAACACTGGCACAGTCCAGAAGTGACAAGCAGACTAGAAGATAGGTATCACTTGATAATACTTTTTATTTCAAACAACAAAAATTACCATGGCACTTGACTCTTTTAAGGCCAAAGCACAGCCCTGAAGAAACCAACAACTGTCAAACAATTCAGGTCAAGCTCACCACAAAAAGACAGATCCTAAACTATAGATAGTATCTAAAACCAGAATTGTCCAGCATAAAAGGTTCATAAAACCTTCATTTTGTGCATGTTGCGAGCAGTGTTTCAAACTTTACACAACAACCACTGACAGTAATTTAGTAGCAAACCTAATTCTAACTTGCAGGATCTTACATATACTTCATAAAATTCCTTTCAGCCCCACATCACCCTACTTAAAACACACACACACTAACAAGTAGAATGGTAACTCAACTTCCAGAGCAGCCTTTTCACTGCAATAGCTTGAAGTGATCCCGAATTTCCCTCTATGAGGATAAGAAAATCTGCAGAACTCAAAGTAAACTGGTACTTTAAAAGCTGTAATTCCACATAAAGTGTACGGAAGGGAGAAGTTATGGAAATACTGAAGTTAACGCCTCAGGTCAGAAAAATCAGGAGGTATATGCACTCGTTGAAGAAACCTGTTATGCTCCTGTTTATACACTCTACATCTCACATGTAGAACAGCTTCAACTGGGCTTATTCACTAATCATTCTAATTAGTACAGTGGCTACATACACCATTTCCCTTTGCTCTTCTGAAAGGGATAATATTGTTGTTGTTCCTGATATACTCAGGGAGCACAAAACAGCAGCAACGACAGAGGCTGCAGAAGTCTGTACCACTCTAAGAAGGGTACTGACATATCTGGCTAGGACTCTCCTACTGAACCTCAGCTGAAGCTCTCTCTTGCTCCTTAGCAGAAAGGGTATTTTTCAGCTCAGCTAATTTATGTCCTCCCAACCAGAATTTAAATCTTAGGCTTTTGCATACTTGTCTTATTCAGAATACCAACTTTGTGGATACTCTCGATTTATAGCACCGCTCTTTAGGGACACAGCTGTTTGAAGTACACCAACAATTGGTTATGAAGCCTATTATTTAATTAAATACAGAGAGAAAAGTGATAGAAACACACACATCATCATTCCAGTGCATCTGTTGATTTCAGTCAGTTCTGGAAGGACTCCCTTACTGCGTATGATTTCACTACTGATGATGTCTCTCTCCTGTCAAAGTAGTTTTCTTCAAACCTGAATGGGCCAGTAGTTAAAACAGACTCATTCACACATAAATAAAGCAGGTGCTTTTATTCTCGCTCATATTCGAGCGTCCTGCATGCCTTAGATCCTCCTTATTAACCTGTTGCTTCCCAAACTGTCACACTTCCAGTGTTTCTAACCTGGCAAAAACCACCATGACAAACTTTTCCAGAAACTTTCCTGTGACAAGCCTCCTTCTAGCAATGGATCTGACTACCCCCAGTTTCATACCTAAGGCAGCAATTCCCACAGGGTGTGCTAAGGCACGCTTAGGTGCTCCGAGAGCATCTGAAGCACATCCAAGTGCTGCCTGTGTGCTCTAATCAGTCAGAATTGACAGTAAGTGCTACAGAGCTTTACAGCCAGACATTCCATGAGCTCTCTCAGCAGTGGTACTCTAACACTAGGCTCAGCTCCTTCACCCTTTCTCCAGCAGCTGCTTCTTTCTCCAGGCACTCACAACTAGCGATGCCTTCCATAACTCATATCTGAGCTCTCTGGGCTCAACCCTCTTCTTCCTTAAATCTGTCCTAGCACATCTGTCTTCTCCGTTAAAGCCCCTTAGACCTTCTCACCCCCCAATCCTTCTTTTCCCCTTACTTTCCATGTACACAAACACCTTCATCCTGCACTAGATCCAGTTTCAAAATCAACGTAACCCACTTCAAGCCAACACTACTAACAGCATCTGTAGCCATGTATTTCAATAACCGTTACTGCTCCTGCAGGAACCCCAAAAGCCAGACTGGGAACTGAGCAAACTCAATTTATGAATCTAACCAAAAGCCATTCCCATTTTAGTTGGCTTTGTAAGCCACTGAATACTCAGGGTGGGAGCGGTGTAAGGCCGGGGAAGCAAAGTGTGAGGCTGAGAGAAGGCGCTACAAATGCCTTTATAGTCACTAGAGATGTAAACCTTCTCCATCCTATCCGGAGTAATTTCACCCTAATGCTGCTCATCTATATGCAAAGAAAGTAAACATACGGTTACTGTCAGAGTATGGGAAAAAAGAAATGTTGAAGGCCTTAAACAGACACATCCAAGACAGAGACCAGCAGAAAGACAGACAGTACGTATATAAATTCTAGCTAAATATACTCTACAAATACAAAAGATAGGAAATGGGGTCTTTCTGCATACTAGCAATGTCTTATCTCACCGAATCTTTACAAGAAGATGGTTTAGAGATCTTTCTGGACACAGTAACACCATATAGAAAGAGCTGAGCTGCTTAAAACCCCAAAGTAATAATTCTTTATTACTTGATCGTTAACATCTTCTGGTGTGCAAGTTTTCTGAGGCTCTTTAAAAAAGGACAGACTCAAAAATGCAATTGTTTATTCAAGTAGCTGACAAGAAGCCAAAACACACAATGGTCCAAGTGAAGACTTAAATATTTTGGGATAAAAAGAGTATTTTCCTTACTCTCCCATTTTACTTGGCTTGCTTTAAATGAAAACTTGGGCAATTTACCTTATGTTCCACAAAAGGGTGATTTACTAAAAGTTTATTATAGTACTAGAACCAACACAATCTCCCAAGCTAAGAAAACCCCCAACTATTAACACGGCTACTAACCCAAGAAAAAGACACAAAATGTAAATCAACTGCAAAGAAGGGGCAATATCATTTCAGCTATGAACAAACGAAGCTCAGGTCATAAGTGCATTTTTAGCAAGAACTTCAGTGCTACAGGAACAGACTGTAATTAGACCTCAAGGACAACTATCATTCTAGACTTGTGGGGAATATCTTATATCCAAAGGTCACTTATCACACCAAGTACAAAATGACAAGTAAAAAGAATCATTTTCCAAAGCATATTTTCTCTCCTTTCAGAAACATAATATAGTTAAAAAGTCAACAATAGATAACTTTAATAGATTTAACTAATTTCTGCACATTTCAAAGTGTAACAAGGTACAGTTGCATACACAGTACGCTTCCTCTCCTCCCCCAAACCTCATCTGGTAACAGCTTCTCATGGGAAACACTAGATCACTGTCAAAATGGACATTCTGCTCAGAAATTGTTCCCTGACACTCATTAAATACAGGAGACCAGAGCCATACACTGAAAGAAACAGTATTAGGGACAATAATACTAATCTTGAAAGAAATATATACACCATCTTCTGTATAAGTACCACTGTTCACATAGAGAACCAGCGAGTTAATATATTTTTATGCATTGAGATGTTTTCTGTTATTTGTAGGGAGGGTTTTTTTTGCTTATGATCAATAAGTGAGATGATAGCCGCAGAGTTTAGCATCTCCAGTTCCCTTCTACTTCCATTTATTAGAATTACTGTTTTATTATAAAGAATTCATGACTGCCGCAGATTGATTCACCAGAGCTCTTCCAAGCCTTTACAAAGCCATCTTTGACAAGGATCTAAAAGGACAGTGTCAACTTGAAGTTCAATGGTGACAGTTAACTGTCCAAGCTTCCCTGTAACTTTTTAGTGAGGAAAAAACAGTCTTGTCTCCACTCTTCAGCCTCCATAAAACAAAAGCACCCCAGAATACTGACTAGACCCACATAACCAAAGAGTGCTGAAACACTATGGTAGAAGGTACTGTCAAACAAAAAAGCAAGTTAATTCTTCAATATTAGACACATCGTTCTAATGTCAGGTTAATGTAGGAAAATCAGGTCTGTAACCCAAAATAATATAGTATTAAAATTCTATAATCCTATTGTAAGGCACTTCTGGGGCACCTTCATGCTATCTTTACGATACTGAGCTGTCAAAGCCCACCCTCCCCATACCACTACAGCACAGCACTATGGGTAACTATACCTGCTTCCAGCCCACAACACACCTGAATTCATGTGAAGTCTAAATCACACTCTACATGTTTTATATCTATAAATATTCCAACTTGGTAAATTCATTGCTTTCCTGCAAGCTTTTGATTACAACGAAGTATACAGAGATTACAAAACAAATACTAGAGAGACAACATAAAAACTTACAGACAGGAATTAGAAACCCTCTTAAAGTCTCATTTCCTTAGAAAAAACAAACTGTGAACATACTACTGGCCTCTGTCAGACACTTGAACTTTTGAATATCAAAGCAATTTCAGCAAATCTGACAGATTTGCACATCTAAACACTACTAAGTTCTTATATATGGCAATACAGAAGCTATTCAGAAGAGTATGGAAAAAGCAGTTCCAACTAGTCCTCTAACTATCCCCCAAATCAGTCACCTGCTGGTTATTCAGCACCTGCTTAATTCCTCATAGCCACCACCAGATCAGAACAGCCTGAAGTGTTTTAATTCAGTTTTCCAGTGCATAGGATAGTTACACAGCTAGGAGTAGCACAAGTTTTGGTATGCTCATCAGCTAGACAGCACTTTGAAGGTACAACTTCACCTGAACAGGGCAAATCTGCTGATCTTAGGTAAGTGCTACCTTCAACTACCTCCCTGTTTCCCTGCAAACACCACCAAGTTCCCTATTTGAATCTCCACATTTCCCTTTCCATCCTATCTCTCTTTGTTTTCTCCAGCAAACACCTATTTGCCATGATATGCTAATGCAGTCTGAAGCAGAACAGCAGAAGCTGACTCTGAAAAGCTGTATGAAGTATAAAAATTGTCATCTTCCAAAAGTGAAGCCATCCTAAAGTTTTCAGCATTAGGTCACTGATTGCTTTGGGTTAAAATGCCACCTTTAGAATGGCCATAGCCATCTACCTCAGTCAGGAGTTGTCCTGAATAATATTAAGATCTTTTGCCTTTCACCTTCCCAAATAGAACATGCCGCAGCAACTGCTTCCAAGGAGAACAGTTCATATAATTTAAATGCAGTCAAATCTGTTACCAGCTGATAATTTATGCAGAACAGTAGAGCTGGTTCTACCCAGAACTATCCAGATGAGTTATAATCTGAATAAACTCTTAGATACATCACCTCAAACACAAAATGCAACTGTGCTGCTTCATTAACCAGCTTGGGTCCAGAAGCAGCACTGCAGCTTTCAGACAAAGCAAAGCAAAGTTACTTTGCTGTGTAAATTCAACACTGTTCACACAGTTATCCACAGTTCAAAGCCCACAAACACTTCATATCTATGCAGCACTACTCAGCAGCAGAAATTTGGTCTGGACTAGATGGGAATGTTAAATACACCATTCAGGGTGGGTTATGCCAGTGATGGGAGAACAAGCAGTATCATATCCAGCATGGAGGGGGCACAGATACTGAGCGGCATAAGACCACTCATCAAATGTTTCAGGAGCAGAATGAGCTTCATCAGCTAAATACTGTGTAACATGGATATGGCTTTTTTGATCAAACATTAGAGGAAACGGTGTAAGATGAGCCTGTGGAGTATATGGTTGGAATAAGATGGACTAAACTGCGTATCGTTCTGGCTTTGCTGGTCCAAGACGACTCACCAGAAGTCTCAGCGTTGTCCTTTCCAACCCCTCAGGTTCTGAAAGGGCTTACTGCCCCCAGCACCACACAGCAGGAATGAACAAAGGCCGCTCAAGACCAGCACAGTGTGTAAGCTGCTGCATTTCCATGGAAGCCTGAGTGAGGGGAGAAGCAGCCTACAGGTACAGCAAGGGTGAGCCTGGCTCTGGTGGGGTCTATCAGCTTTGGGTCACTGGTAGCCATATCAGATGGAAAGTGTTTGTGACAAGATCTGTGGCATCTTTGTGCTCCTAATGCTTCTGTTATCTTGGGATTTTCAGCAGCAAAGATCCTGCAGCTCTCCCTCACCAGGGAAAAGCAAGTTATATATTACCAAGGAAAAATCCTGTAAAGCAATTTCAAAGCATTTGTGCCACTCACTGGAGTTAAAAACCCAAAAAAAGTACTAGTCTTATTTCAGAGTCCTATTTTAACTCGGTATTGTAAATTGTCTTTGACTCCAAGATAAGACATTACAATTCTGGGAAGGCTGCATTTTCATCTTTATATTAAACTTGTTATAGTTCCTCTTTCAATAAAAAGAAAATAAATCGGCTCAATTTAAGTAGTATTTCCATACAGTGAAGTCTGCTTGACAGCTCCAAAACTTGCACTACATGTGGAAAGTCAGGCTGCCCATCATAATATTTTGACAATGGCCACCACAAGTTTCTTAAAGAATTGATTCAGGATTGGACAAGCACTGCATAAACCCTAAATTTCCAAGCGTATCACTAACTACTCCAAGGTACATTTCAAAGCTAGGGCTGAGACTGTCAATGCCAAAACTACTGCTCTGATAGAGGATTGCTTAACTTCTGTTTAAAACAGAACCACAGAATCACAGAATGCTTTGGGTTGGAAAGGACCTTAAGATCATCCAGTTCCAATCTCCTGCCACGGGCAGGGACACCTCACACTAAACCATGCTGCCCAAGGCTCTGTCCAACATGGCCTTGAGTGCTGCCAGGGACGGAGCATTTACCATGTCTCTGGGCACCCTGTGCCACTGCCTCACCACCCTCACAGTAGAGAACTTCTTCCTCATACCTAACCTGAACTTCTCCTGAAACCAAATGGTTTAAGTTTGAGCCCATCACTCTTTGTCCTATTGCTACAATCCCTGATGAAGAGTCCCTCTCCAGCATCCTTGTAGGCCCCCTTCAGATACTGGAAGCTGCTATGAGGTCTCCACACAGTTTCTCTTCTCCACACTGAACACCCCTAACTTTCTCAGCCTGTCTTGCATTCTTTCCTTGTAATAACATATTAACTGCAAAACCAACAACATCACTACTTGAACAACTCTGGGTTTGAATTCTTGTTCTTTAAACACTCCAGCTCCAAATTTTTAATAAACTACTTTGAGAACATAAACCTCAAAGTTTATCAAACTATTTCAAAAGCAGAACAAAGATTTAACTGCATGAATGAGGTTCCAAAAGCTAAAAAGAGGTTTTCTCTTAATTAAAAGTAGCAAGGAATACAAAAATTAAACTAGGTACTCCAGGAAGCATTCTATTTTCAAGAGAGAACCTTGCAAATGAGTTCAGCTGCACCACTTGGCACACTGTGAATCAGTTACAGAAAACAACAGCAGCTTCCCCCCTACTACCAGAAAGAAAAGGCCCAGGACTGAGCCACCACAGCCAGTAAGAAGCAACAGATTATCAGTAGAAGTACAACACAAGCACCTAATGACTGTGCTCCAGGTGTTAAGGACAAAATCTGTGAGAGGCATATACGATTCATTTATTTCTTACAAAGTATATATAAGCCTGCTCAAGCAAAGAGATAAGGCAGATAAATGGGCAGTGGGTTATTATACTAAATGGAGTTTCAGGCAGCTCCAAGAGGAGCATGCTGAGTATCTGAACTCCAAAGTATGATTTGTTTCCATCAACAGAGACACAAGGAACCATCATTGAAAAGGGAGAATAAAACAGTAAGAATACTAAGGATAGACAAGCAGGAAAGCTGCATTGTCCCTCAACCTTCACATAGAGGCTCCAGTATTGCACTCGACTTTTGCTAGATAATCTGTATTTACTAATCCACTGAAACAGTGTAGTAATTTATTGGATAAAGCATAATTATAGACTGACTTTTCCTGAAAGCTTGGAGACTAAAAGAAGTAAGAGCTGGCTGAAAGCAAAGCCTATGGCCTATATATACACAAGTATCTCCAAGATGCAGTGAAGCTTCATAACAAGCATATCCCCCCCCCCCCCCCCCCCAAGCATATTTACAGATGTCATTCTTGTTTTGTTAGTCCCTTATCAGCAAGGACACATAGGTCAGGAGCTGTAATTATGGCTAAACACAATGCACAAAGCCAACTCACTTTGGAAAGATTGAGACTAGCACTGTTAAGACTCAGAAAGTTTCCAAGATTGTGATGAAAACTGATCTCAAATCTGATCGACTTGATCAGACTGTATTACTTTAAATACTACATCTGCAGATCAAATACTGAAACTTAATACTTGAAATACTCTGTGGTAAAAGTTTAATTTTAAAGATTAAGAAAAACAGTAGGTCAGAAAAGGAAGAAAACACAGCTATTTCAACCATAAGTTAACTACCAACAGCAATTCTTAACCATGAAAGAAGTCAGAAACTAGCCAATGCAGCAATTTACTGCACTGACCATCCTTAAATCAAGCAAAACGACCTACTTTCAACGGGCTCCTGAGCTCACACTCCAGTGTTATCCTATACTAGTTCCAAGAAGGAAAATAAAAGTTGTTCAGACTCTTGTATCAACTGGTGATGTTAGCCAAGGATGTAATTCCACCATATGCCTTCTGTCAAAACACTAGGTGACTGAAAAGGGTGGAATAAACTGTGCTATAGGTAAGCCCTTCACAGATAGGCCATTTCCCAAATTCCCCAGAAGATTGCGATATTCTGGTGCTTCTACAGCTTTTCTGGAGTTGTCCTCCCTTGCAAAGATGCCACTGTCCATTTCCAGCGCTGTTCACAGGTTCTCCAAACAGAAAGAGTACACAAGTGAAAACAGTGTTGGTTTTGTTGATGCCCAAAGAGTTCAGAATGAAAACAGATCATGAGATCTGCAAGAAGCAGACCCCCAGCAGAAGGGGATTCTGAAAAACACAGGGGGTTTCAGTTCACATACACTTAACCAAAAATTCACTAGCGGTAAAAACAAAGGGGGTTGTACTACAACTTAAATGACGAAGAATTTAATAGTTACACATCAGTGACTAATAAACAGCAACTGACCCCTTCTTGGAAATGAAGTTACGCTCTCATTAAAAGTTACCAAATCCCCCCAAAATGAGTTGAGAAGTGGAATGGAGACAAAGACAATGAATGGTGCACAACACAGCATATAACACACACATTAATACCACACCATTTGTACACGTCTTATACCTATGGTTTCCTACAGAGAACATGTAGGAGGCTAATGGAAAACTACCTTCTCCAGAAAAATCCACCTGCAGTTTAAAAATGGGACGTCTACTCTTGTTAAGTGGAGAGAAATACTTCATGTTTTGAGGGCACTGGTTTTACACAAGTCAGAAATTAGAACTGATGCACTTCTATAGCTGGAAGAAAAAAAAAAACCACCAGACAATTTTTCCAAGGCTTGCAGAAAGCTCCAGTTATTCTTCATGAACCTGCCAAAAAGGAGCTACAAAAAATATCCCTGCCTGCTCAATAGCACAGCAGGTATGGAAGTAGCACATTCACAGCTATTAAGGGATCTATACAGTCTTAAAGAGCAGTGTATACAGTAAGCCTTTTGACTAACATATTTAATGACCACAGTGCCCTGCCTTCCTTTAGCGTTCATCCTGAACTTTTCTCTGTTTCTGCATACAATTACACAGACTTAAAGTTCTCAAGTAAAAGTCAATGAATCAAATAGTGCAATAAATCCGAGTCTTCTTCAACCTAGTGTGAAAAAGGCAACAAAAAGCTTTGCCGCTCGCTTCTTAGATGGGAATCAATGATCTGCTGATGGATGCTGATCTAGAAACTGTGCCTCAACTGTTGTGTAGTTTTGAAGTCTTATTTACAGACCTTCTACACATTCACCCAAAGGTGCTTTTTGTGAGAAGTTTCAACTTCTTCAACCAGTTGTTCCAGCACTAAACCTCCCTGAGGAGTTCTATACATATGCATACAGCTGTAAAGCACTTGCACCAGATCTCCTCAAGAAGTCCACCTTTACCATACATGCCAGACCTGGAAAATTCCAAAAGTAAAACTTTGGAAAACTACAAATTAGCTGAGTATTTTTACCAAGTGTTGAGAAAACCACAGAGATTCTCGCAGTTGCACACCCAGGGCTAGCATTCAGATTTACAGATAGATTCCCATACAAGAAAAGAAGTTAAGAATGGCTTCTCACCTTTTCACATATTGGATTCTAGAAACTGCTGATTTGCTACACAAAATGAAAAACAGGAATTACCCCAACATGTGCTTAAACAACAGAAATGAAAAGGCCACAACTATGCTTAATTGCAGCATTGAGTAATCATCACAACCATTTGCTCCTGAAGATGGCAAGATTATTTTTCATGTTGTCCCAGCATCCTGAGGACAAAAATGCAGAGCTTAGCTTGCAAAACTCCTGCCTTACCGGCTACCTGAGCTGGTAAAACTAACAGATGAGCTACATTTAAGCAAGGAATTAAAAAAAATTAAAAGTACATCATAAACCCCACTCTATACAGAGAACCTTTCTCTCCCTCACTAAGAAACTCTCTTCTGTACAGTGGGAGCCTTTACAGGACTTGTTGGAAGCACCAGGATGCCCGTGTAGCACTGCCATCATCCACAGGCAACATGTGACTGTGCCATTTCTCATCTTTTCTGAATCAGACCGAAACAGTCCTACAGAGAATACTGGAATGGAAAAGAAAAAAATCTACTATGGAAGCCTGTTAAAAGAAACAGTAATATGAAGATGCAGGATTATACATACGTCAACACCTAAGAATTAAGCAGGATGAGAGAGGGAAAAGCAGAAAGAGCATATGGGTAAGCAGAACAGAAATTGAGAAATGGAAAAGATTATGAGCACAGAAAAATAACAACTTTGAAAGCTAACAGAAGAGTTGCAAGAAAGATGGGGTACAGGATAGAGTATGATTGTCAGGTATTTAGATGAAACTAAATACTGAAAGAAGAAACACAAGAAATTAAAGGAACCAAGAAGTAAACACTGCATTCTCCTTCCATTCTCTAAAACACCGAATTGCAGACTGCTCATCACTTGTCCACAGAACATGATTCCAGGAAGCAAGATCTGCTTTTCTGACTCAGTGTTACTAGAACACAGGAAGGCAGACACAAACTGCAGTGACACAGAGAAATCAAAGCAGCAAGGAATTAAAAGCCACAAAGTAAAAAGTCAGTATTAACAATGAAGAAACAGGTTTTTATGTTTAACATGGGAGAAAAATAAGGAAAAAGGAATTCTACAAATGAAAAGAAAGGGTAAATCTCATAATCCCCTGGAGCCACACAAGTCCCTCCATGAAAGACAGAACTGTTGGTCCTCCAGAAGCCAAAGCATCGCCTCCCAGGCAGGCAGAGGGGAACAGGCCCAGCGTCTGCTCTCCAAGGTACTGCCCCTCCAACCACAGCTCAGAATTCCCAGCCCAAGCATCCTTTTACTGCCAATTCCCCCACATCACTTGAGCATCTAAGGACGATTTTAACAGTGAGTCTCCCTCAAGAACTAACACTGATAACATCCAGGATAGACTAAACCACATCAGTTAGCACATGTCTCAGGAATTGCTCGGGAGTTCTATAACTTGAAAATGACCCTTAGAGTAAAAGCCATGCAGTGCCAAGTGGCACGGAAAAGAACGTACCTAACAGGAAGTTTTCCCCCACAGGAAGCAAGATGACTTTAAGTTCTACACTAGTCAAAGATCTTAAAAAAAAAAAAAAATAATAAAGCAAAGGATCTTTTTGTTTCTTGATTTTCCTTGAAATTATTCACATAACTAAGCAAGAATATAGCCAGAGAGCCTGCGCAGGCCCATTATGAGGAAGGCTGAGAGCATCTGCAGCATATGAGAAGCTTTACTATAAATAATTTCCTTAATATTACATAGAATCAGAATGGTTTGGGTTGAAAAACACCTTAAAATCATCTAGTTCCAACCCCCCTGCCATGGGCAGGTACACTTTGGTAAGAAATGTAAGGATGTTTGTTTCTATGGCTTTCTTAAGCCTTAAAGACAATGTAACAGTACTTATCCAACAGAAGATTTCCCTAAACACAAAGAGAAAGACCTCAGAAAATACATGTCAACGGTCCATAACTCACAGCAAAACTCAGCAGAATGGGGTTTATGTAACCTCATCTTCAGCATCAGTGATCAAGAGGCTTGAGCAATGAGAAAGACCCGGTCTCAAGCAGCCTGAACAGGAAAAGTTTCAGGACAAAATCATTTTTGATCACATCAAATAACATGAACCAAAATCATTGCACAGAACAAAAGCTGAAATATCTTTCTAAAAATAGAAGCCTTTTAGCTATTAAAGTCACAGAGTTTTTCCTTCACTGCTTTGCAATTACACACAAGTTAAAGGAACTTCATCTTAGTGTCACCTTCCCTTTTGCTTTAGAAAGTTCACAACTAGAAAGGATACAAGTTCCATATTTTTTCCTCTGGTTACTGGGATTCATTTGGAGTAGCCCTTCACCACAGTCCATGAGAGCTGTAATTTGGCAATACTACTATAAAGGAAAAGTTATTTTCATTTTCCTTTAAGTCTGGCTGTTCATCCCCTTAGAAAGGGGCAAAGGCAAAAGTAAGCATGAAACAACTACTGAATTCATTTTTGTAAGTAACTGAGCTTCTTTTTTTCAACAGGAGACAGTAAAGATTTAGGCTAGTGGAATAAAGTTGTACAATAGTCTCTGCAGAAATTCTGAACATGGAAATATGATGCAAGTGAAAACATGAATCTCTAAAAAAAAGAGAAAAAAGAAAAAGCCATGAAACACAGACAACTGCTTTACGGCTCTGCACAAGAGGAATCATCAGTCAAGTGAAACCCTAGATCTGCACAAAACACTAGGGATAGCCAAAAAATCAATACTGAAGCTTACAGGCAACCACTGAACAAGTGACAGCAGCTGTTGGAGACCAAATGATATTAATTATGCAGTATTTGTAATAATCTTACTATAACATATACCCAATATCTAAAATTATAGATGAATATTCACAGCATAAAATATTCATCTTCTCCAAGCCCCAAAGAGCAAACCAAATGCTGCAATGTTCAGGAATACTTCAATTTCTAACCTACCCCAAGGTAAGCACGGCCTCACTCAACCCCTACATCTACTTTTCATTATTTCCTAAATGCCAAAACTACATGACAAGAAGTCCAGCATCTTCAGCATCCAAATACAGGGCTATCCTGAAGCTATACAAACAGTAAAACACTCCTGAATCTCAAGTGTTTTATGAACCTGATCATACTGGGAGTGGTTCTGCAGGCCAGCTGACAGTGGTAACAGACAAAACAACAAATATTAGTGTACATCCATCTCCTGTGCTTGACTAAACTGTGTCGGTTTTGGTTTAGGTTTTACTGTATATTTTACTAAAGGCTTAACAGAAAACAAGAAAAATGGCCTGCAAGCTTGTGTAATAGAATGATACCTGGGAGACTCTATTCATCAATGTGAGCTGATTTCATAAAGTTTCAGAGCTGCTAGGAAAAAGAATGGACTAAAAAGGCGATCACTGGAGAAAGCGAAGCAGAATGCTGGGAAGAAAACCTTAGTTCCCAGAAACCAAGAGCCAGGAATAACCCTGGCCTACCAAAGCTACCTAAACCCACAATAGCCACTGTATAATGAAACCTCATTTTTCCATGTTGCATTTTTTTTTCCTTACTTTTATACTAAACACCAAGAACAAAACAAACCTAAACCAAAATCGTCTATGGAGTTTTAAGTCAACACACATCAGCACCAGCTGCAATCCCAAAGGGAAGCCTGGTAGGTAACCAAGCCCAGTCATGCTCTCTGGGACACATCACAGCCAGGACTACGGGCCCATCCTGAGGATGAGATTTCAACTTCAAACTAAGAGGCAGTGCTCCCAGGCACATGACAATGATCTTGCAGTCAAACACTTACCATGGAGCATCACATACTCTACACTTAGAAGCAAAGCCTGTGTAAATGTCCAGAGATAGCCTGGTTCTGTAGGTAGTTCAAACTATTACCCTGGCTTCACCTGTGACAGAGCAACCTGCAAAACTGTGGTGTGAAAGACTCGAGGCAGCAAAATCCCTGTTTGAGGTTATATTTCTGTATTTTCTGGCTTACTTTAGGGTTAATACTATCTGGGTGCCTGTGCAGTGCCTACCAAAACAGAAGTATCCTGATCAGGGCCCCTGGACAGCACACTAATGTAAATACTACTAAAGCACAAATGAAACTCAATATAATCCCTCCTAGACTGACAAGAGCTGGCATCCAGAGAAACCAAGGAATGTGCAGTGTGTCGATAGCAGGGTTCATTCTGGGATACAGAATGCTGTAAATTAACATGAAAGCACATTATGTTCTCCACACATTTTTCCTGCAAAAAATGTGTACATTTAAGTGAGCCCCTATAATTAATGACATGAGAATCTGTTCTAAAGTCTTTTGTGAATCAAGTGCCCTTATCTTAAATAGTAAACTATTGTGTCTTGTTTTCTTTCTATTTAAGGCTACTAAAAAGGTTTACGTTGTGGAAGATCACTTGAGAAATCAGACCAGCGTTTTCACAGGCTTTATTCCTATTAAAGCCCTGCCTAGGAAGAGGTAAGTGATGCCAACATACTTCCAGCACTCAATGAGAAATTAAGACTGTTTACTCTGAGTGGACAACAGATTGTCTTGAAATGCAAGAAACTACTTTGTAGCCTGGGCATTTCATTGAGGAACTTGTGTTTTACCAAGTTCTTGGATCAGATCATAACTTGAAGCTACTACTACT
Organism: Pezoporus occidentalis; assembly: GCF_034315485.1. NCBI lineage: Eukaryota > Metazoa > Chordata > Aves > Psittaciformes > Psittacidae > Pezoporus > Pezoporus occidentalis. The sequence goes on from NW_026912779.1 coordinate 4,436,885, forward strand.
ACTCAAGAAATAACCTCAAGATCAGGGAGTTCACTGGATTTCATACTTAGATCAAATGCTGAAAACAAACATGCTGCAAGAGGAAAAAAAGGGGGGAAAAACCCAAACAAAAAAAAACCCCCAACAAAAGCAACACTGCTGCTTTTGTCCATAAAACATTGCCCACTTCTTATGCTTAAGCATAGCAATGAAGTTTTGTGTTAAATATATATATACACACACATACGCATACATGTGACCAAAAATTAAGTCCTTCAAGCTACAGGTTTCCAGTCCCATAGACCTCAGATGGCCCTTAGGAATGCCACAGAAGCAGGTCCACTGACTGACTATCTGTTACAAAACGAGGCCTAAGGACCTGGAGTCTTGTACTGAGCTTTAGCAAGACCTAACCCTGGGCCTACACAAAGGTCACTGCTAGACAAAAGCTCCAGCTCTGCATGCTGTTCTGAGGTGTGGATTAATACTGTACCAGTTTATAGTGGGACTAATATGTTTATAATAAAAATATGCCTGGCTGCTTGCAGAATTGTTAAATCCCATCCTCCTGTCATCCATAAATCAGTATCTTCTGCTGAAGAAAACTGGAGCTTCCCATGTGTCCTTTTCAAAACAATCCATCAAGAGTTGTTAGTCAATTCACTTTCTACATGGCCTGTCCTACAACTGGTACCAAATAACTATTTTGTAAACATTAGGGTAAATGAAGACAAAGGGCAGTATGTGTTCCATCTAAAAATGTCTGGTTTAGGAAGAAACCTCTAAAACAATCTAGATTATGTTTCCTGGACCTCTTTCAAAATGCTGTTTCAGTAGGCTCAGTGAAGAGGCGATCCCAAATGCTCGGCGGGCAGCAAAAGAAGCTGCTGGCAGTCTCTGGCTCACACATTCTGGGCATGACCTCATTCTTTACTACCAGTTTTCATTTTCACTGCAGCATTTCAAAACCCAAGGCTTGACATTATTTTTGTGCATTACTCTTAATGACTGCTTCAGAAATGCAAAGAAGACAACTTCAAGTCAGAAAAGGAACTATACCTCCCTTGCAACTCGTTCTCATGCAGTGAGGAGGTAGGTGGCACACAGGGCACCATCATATATACCTTCATCTCCAAACACACACGTCAAGTAGTTATGTTTATTTATGTGCTTGTTTCTCTGAATGGAAAGCCAAACCTGACAGTAGCTGGTCAGATAAGTATACAGCAATAGTGGTGCATAATCTCCCTAATAAATTTGACTTCAAAGGCAGATTTCCCAAACATAAGTAGCAGGTTTACATCTTAAACTACACAGAACCATTGAGTTATCCATACCCTAGTTACAGATTTAAAAAAGAAACAGTTAAAGTGATTTAAGATACTACTTTATCTGTCGGGGAATATCTAGCAGTCTAAATCCCAATTACCTTAAAATGGTTCTAAAAATAAGTCCATACTGGAATTACAGAGATTTCTTGAAATACCATATTTAACATTACAACTTTTTCCCCCTATTTTATCATACCAATCATCTTGATCACATCTGAGCAATGATTATTTACCCATCCATCAAAACCAAAGTTCTCTCTTCAAACAACAGTTGTCATCAATGCATCACTGACAGTTTAGTCTCATTTTGAACCTACTGTTTAAATAAGCATTCGGTCTCTAATACCAACACATTCCCCACTCCTCCAGTTGAGAAAGATAAGATACAAGATGTAAATTAAGTAAACATCACAACAATTGCTCAAAACAAGATGCTGGAATGACAAGCTTACTCAAACTTGGCAAACATTTTGAACAACCCAACAGATCTCTTTAACATTCAGTCTGATTTATTCCAGCTTCTTGGCTCCCCCGAAAGCTAGTTCTATACATACGTTTTTGCTTTTCAAATAACACACCAGCCATCACTGAACATTGTTCTTTCCCCAGCAAGAGGCCAACACTGGACTACCATAGTATGCACTGATACGTTTTAGGAATAAGCAACCGCCGCAAGCAACTAGGCCTCACAAGAGTTAAGGAAAAGAAAACTCTCCCCAAATCCTGTTCTAGGAAGTATTCTGTGCTTCGCTTTACTGGAAGATTATTTGCCTCTACGCAGACTGCAGTGTGCAACCAGGAAAAATGGTTCCGATTCGAGATAGCCAAACTTCCCGCTAATCACAACTTCAGCTCGTTAAATTCCTTAGCATCTCTACAAACGTTGGGTTTCGGTCTTTGTTCATGAAGCAGTGCACAGAGACAAGCCTCGGAAAGGCCGGGACGGTACCTTGCCTGCCGCGGGGAACTGGGAGCAGGTTCCACACGAGGCCTACTGCAGAAGGGTAAAGAGGATCCCGCGCCCAAAATGAAGACCGGTTTCAGCCGTACCGGGGGGAATACCTGCCCTATCAACCCTCCCACCCTCCCGGCCGCTCTGCTAATGCTCGTAAAGAGGAAACTTCGGAAGGAAGCAAGAGACCACCCCCGAAGCGAAACACCCGGGAGCTCCTTCTCCCTCCACCTCCCCCCCCCCTCCGGCAGCCCGGCCCTCGCAAAGCCGAGCCAGGCTCCTTCAGGCGCCGGCTCCCTCACTGCCAAGCAGTCACTACGGAGAAATAGGTACCCGAAAACCCTCTCCACCGCGTCCCCCATTCCCCCCCACCCCACCCCGTCCACACCACACCGCGGACAGGCGAGGGGGAGGGGGGAGGCAGGATCACTCAGAGCCGCCTTGTCTGCTGCTTAAAAGGGACCCAGCCCAGGCCCGGCCTCCAGCTGCTCAGCAGCCACCGGAGCGGCTCCCGGGCACCTCCTCAAGCCCAGCGAGGAGCCAGCTAGGCCCCGCCGCGGCTTCCCGGGGATGGGGAGCGAGGAGCGGGCTCCTTACGCCGGCGGCAGGGTCACGTCCCCGCCCGGCCCCACACGCAGACACCCGGGGGGCAGGCGGGAAAGAGGGAAAGGTGGCGGAGGGAGGAAGGAAGGGGGGGAGATTGGGGAAAGGCCCGGCGGGGACAGCCCCTCAGCGCACCCGCCCCAGGCCGCAAGTCGCCCGGCCCCGGTGTGGAGAGAAGGGGAAGAAGGAAGCCGCAGAGCAGGCTCTCCCTCTATGGCCACCCCGCAGAGAGGGAGAGAGGTAACCCCGCGCCCAGGAGGCCCAAGCCAGGCGGCGAGCAGGGAAGGGAAGGCTAAGGAAGGAGATGAAGCGGGGTTATAACCCAGCCCGTGTAGAGGAGGGTACGTGGGGTCCCGGCCCGGGGCGAGGAGCGCCGGGGGGGAGGGTAGCGGGGGAGGGCGGCCGCACTTACTCTCATTTAACACCTCCAGCAGCTCGGCGCAGCTCTCACACATTGTTCATTAACAGCAGCAGCCGCCGCCGCCGCCTCCTCCCGACCATTGATTGATCCACTCGGTGCTGCTGATTGATGATTGATGGGGGCCGGGGCGGGGGTCAGCCGGGGGGGGGGGGGGGGGCGGGGAAGGAGGGGGCGGGAAGGAATAGGAAGAGAAGGGAAGGGGGGGGAAGAGGCAGGGACCGGTCTGGGATCCGGGGGAAGGGGGGGATGGGGCGGCTGATCAATGCAAATGAGCCTGTGGCGGCGGCGGTAGCGGCGGGGAGGAGAAGCCGAGTCACTCACTGGCTCCCAGTGACTCCACGCGCCGCCATTTTGCTGAGGGGGAAGGAGGAGGAGGGGGACCGGGGCGCTCGGGCTCAGCTCGGCAGTTTCCGACCAGGCAGCAGGCGAAGGTGGCCGAGTCCCTCCTCCTCCCTTTCCTTTTCGCTCCGCCTATCCCACCCCAGGGCCGAGCGGCGGGCTGCCGAGCGGGGAGGAGGAGGAGGAGGAGGAGGAGGAGGAGGAGGAGGAGGAGAAGGAGGAAAGGGGCGGGCCGGCAGCCGGGGCCGGGAGGGTAAAATGGCGGCGGTCGGCGGCGGTTGCGGCTCGGCGCGCGCCCGGGCTGGGAAGGGCGGGAAGCGCTGTTTCCCTGCCCTCTTCCCGCCTCCCGTGAGGGGGGAATCCTCTCCTCCAATGCCGCGCACACGGCGCTGTGACAGGGATGGAGGAGCCGCCTCTCCTCCGCTTTAAAAGCGAGCGGCCGCCTGAAGGGAGCGCTGGGCCCGCGGGGCCGGGTGCCGGAGGGGAAGCGGTGTCCTTCCCGGCGGGTGTTCCAGGTGGTTATTGGCGTTCCCCGCTGGCGCGGGACTGAGGAGTCGGCGCCATCTCCTTCGCGCCCAACGCGGCTGACGGGAGGGGAGGGGAGGCGAGGCGAGGCCGGCTGAGGGCAGCTCCGATCCCGGCATCCTCATAACACACTTCTAAAGTGCTACGGTAGCGTTTTGTGCAAAAAATTACATTTTTACCTCATAAATTTTCGACTTCGCTTTTTCTTTCCCCTTGGAGAGTGATTTATTCTCCATTATAAATGTTCAATGACAACTACAGCACGCGAAGGCCTGGAAATAACATTTTCATGAAAAGACGGAGTCTTACTTAAAATTAACTTTCGGTTACATAATTTACGCGGATGACAAGCCGCCCTTCAGTTAACTCTGCCTTGCTCACATTGAACAAGATTTCAGACCCCTGCAAGATGAGTTTTCAGGCAAAGGGCGGTTTTCCATACAAACCCCCCACCTTCCTGCCGTCTGTTACACTTAGCCCCCTTTCACATTTACATGGGGTTGGGAACAGGAATCACATGATGGATCCTGGCACTTCCCTAGCGCTCTGGAGCGGTTTCTGTTTCGGGAGTACCACCCAGTGGTGAGTTAATGCATTATCCTGAATGCCTCCACTTCACCGCCTTGTCCATAGGATTAAGGAAACAAATCTATTAATAGCCGCAATGCAGATGCGGTACAGGTTGGTAGAAAGTAAAATAAATCCAAACTGCCAAACTAGGGAAAGGAAAAACGAACCCGGTTTGAGTTGCTCAGAGGTTGATTTAAATGGAAGAGGTATAAATGGTGGAAATGCACTTCTGTTTCCTTAATCCCATGGGCATGTTTACACAGGCTGATCCCAGTGCTGGTGGTTGTGTGTGTAACCTAGAATCATAGAATAGTTTGGGTTGGAAAGGAAATTAAGATCATCCAGTTCCAACACCCCTGCCATGGGCAGGGACACCTCACACTAAACCATGTCACCCAAGGTCTTGTCCAACCTGGTCATCAACACTGCCAGGGATGGAGCATTCACAGCCTCCCTGGGCAACCCATTCCAGTGCCTCACCACCCTCACAGGAAAGAATTTCCTCCTTATATCCAATCTAAACTTCCCCTGTTTAAGTTTTAACCTGTCTTGTTCTATCACTACAGTCCCTAATAAAGAGCCCCTCCCCAGCATCCCTATAGGCCCCCTTCAGATACTGGAAGCTGCTCTGAGGTCTCCATGCAGCTTCTCTTCTCCAGGCTGAACAGCCCCAACTTTCTCAGCCTGTCTTCAAACAGGAGGTGCTCCAGTCCCGTGATCATCCTCGTGGCCTCCTCTGGACTTGTTCCAACAGTTCCATGTCCTTTTTATGTTGAGGACACCAGAACTGCACACAATGCTCCAGGTGAGGTCTCACAAGAGCAGAGTAGAGGGGCAGGATCACCTCCTTCGACCTGCTGGTCACGCTCCTTTTGATGCAGCCCAGGATACGGTTGCTTTCTGGGTTGCAAGCGCACACTGAAACCGGCTCATGTTCATTTTCTCATCGACCAGCACCCCCAAGTCCTTCTCCACAGGGCTGCTCTGAATCTCTTCTCTGCCCAACCTGTAGCTGTGCCTGGGATTGCTCTGACAAACCTCCCACTGAAGTGCACAGAATGCTCTCCTCCTAATGATCCTCAAGGCATCGAACCTCACTGCTGTTTAAAAACAAGAGACAAGTTACTGTAAACAACAGGCCCGGTCTCAGCTACACCAACTACTGTGGAAGTCAGGGATACACTGATCTTTCACCCAGACCTCTCGTCACTACTTGGGTTTGGAGTACTTTCCAAAGGTAGGGTTAGCAACAAAAATAGGTATTCCAAAATAGTCCCTGCTGAAATTTCCATTCACTGAATTAAACTAATACAGAACCATTCTGAGAGTCCACATGAAACACAAATTCCTTATCTAGCACCTTAATTCACATCATATGTTAATGCAAGGATGTTTCCAACAGGATTTCTGAGCATAACAAAGGTTATTAATACAAGAGGCACAAGACACTGCATGTCTACTCTGCTCTCATGAGGCCTCACTTGGAATATTGTGTGCAGTTCTGGTGTCCTCAACATAAAAAGGACATGGAAATTTGCACTGTCTTTGGTGTGTCCAAGATGAAATGATCTTTCTTCTGTATGTCAGGTTTTCACAGCTCTCATAACTTGTCTTCGCAATATGCCACTTGCTGTTTTCTGAGTCATATCAGCCTGCATTTCCTGGAATATCCTTTACTTCCGACCATTATCAAAATTGAAGTTACTGAAGTTGGAAGCCAGAGCTGTACAAGGAGAAGATTAGAAAGCGTCTTAACTTTGTCATACCAAGATAACATAGACCCTGTATCTCCAAGAAGTCATGCTTATTCGCTTCCTTAACATCATATTACCCAGGTATCCTGCTATGATGGAATCATTCGCTGTATGATATGAACTGTCTGCATCTGGAAGACCGCATTTTTTGACAGACTCATAGTTCTATAATCTGCATAATCCGATTTGAATTTGCACTTTTCTTTCCCCTTTTCCTTCCTTATGGACCTTGCAGTTTACTTTAGAATAGAACCAAAATTAACTGCAAAAATACCTTAAAAGATAGCTTTTCTGACAAATCAGCTCTTTGATGCAATTGCAGCTCCAAACACTGGAGTCAGCACCAGGAAGGGGCTGTTTGAAGCATGGTGTCACATGCCAAGTTCAATGAATACCACAGAAGAGTGTGGGTGACCTTGAGTCACTCCTTGTGTGCAGACAGGAATGCTGCCAAATTATTTTTACTGTGCACAAGAATTTATTATTTTTCTTAATAGAGCTGAAATTGAATTTGTTTAAATTAAACGTTGGCTTCCAAGCAGAAGACAGGAGCTATAACTGGCCTGGTTGCAGTGATCATCAGCCTCATGCTTTTTCTTCTCTTGACCTTTATTCTCTCCTCATGCCATCCTTGCAAGGTTGTTTGATCCCTAGGAGGCCCTTTCCTTCCGTGGACAACGATGTTCCTCATCTGGAAATATCTGCTCTGGTAGACTGCCAGCACAGTTCTTTCAGAGGAGTGACTGGGATAAATGCAAGACCTGAGCAAAACTAAAATCCTAAATCCAAATTTAGGTGTGGATTCAGAGTATACTTTGCCAGATCAACATCCCACTGTGTCCCAGCACTGAACTGATACTGTAATCCTGGTTTTCTTTAATGTAAAGATGGAATTAACTATTACCAAAAGACAAAACCAGAATAACCCTCAGGTGGATTAGGGATTGAGGTAGCAAGACCTGTCACTGCCCCTTTGATGTACTTCATTCATCCTTTCCTAGCCTGACTCACAAGCTGTATTTTGAAGCCTTCATTTTCTATGTGAACATAGGTACTTTGTCATTTGACCTCAGAATAGTAATTGTGGAATGTGACTTAACTGAAACATTTTTTTACATTATTCACACCAACTGCTTTAGCCAGAGATTTGTCTGACATGGGATGACTGAATTATCTTCTGTTTGAACTTGCTGTTGCTCTGCTGTAGGTTACCCCCTTCCTGTCACAACGACAGCCATGATTTACAATGAAAGGCAAAGTACCAGCAATATCAGCAGATGCTATGAGATGGGAGCTGAGACAGCTGGAAAGCAGGAATTAATATCTGCTATACAGAGAATAGTGTCAAAAAGGTCAGTTCCAGCCAGTCTAGTTCTGTTTGTGACCTCTGGTCTGGAATGATGCTGGAAATGGTTGGAGTCCATTGCCTAGGAAATCCTTAACTAAAGGAAGGCAGTCTTTGTAAAGTTACCAACAAAACTTGGCTGAAGTGCAACAGAGTAAGTTTAAATTTACACATTCCGAGTCCCAGTGCTTCACTTCCATTGCCCTATCAGCATTTTAACCCTTTTATAAGCACGTTCACTTCTAACCAGACTTTGGTATCACAGCACCCTGTGAAGACATGGCTACTTTGACTTATCATATTAGAGAATACACTCAAAATAATTCACAGCCCTGTTTACTAAGCCAGAAATGTCAAGTAATAATAGATAATGCTCAATATACCATCAAGCTACATTGAACAGTCTGCTCCTAAATCAGCTAACTCAGCGTTTTGGTAGGAGAGCAGCCTGCATGCTTATGAACGTTATTACCAGCACTGGGTCTGGGAAGAATCACGCTGTACAGCCCAGCAAGCAAGACAAGCTCCAGTTTTGGAGCCATTTCAGACTGCATCCTACAGCCTGCTTCTTAAGTTGTAATCTTGGGTAGCAATTCAGTTGGAAGGCTTTTTCTTTGAGTACTTCCATAGTACTCAAAGGATTGGTGCAGAGCTGACTGTACTACCTTGAGATTCAGTGCTGCTGGTTTAACCATTCCTGTTTCCAGATGAGAGCCTGTGGATTATACCCACATTCTCAACCTCATTTGGGGATAATATCCCTCAGTTTGTTTCAATTTTCATTTTGATTACTTCTATCTATAAAGTAGTTGTCAGGTGACTGGTCATCTTACCCCTTTGATTTGAAAGCAAGGCAACAGCCACATGTCCGAGCATGAGCGAGTTCCACCATTTTAGCAAAGAGAAAGAGCGCAAACAGCTTTTTTTTTGTTGTACACTTGGACCGCTTTTGGACTTTCTACCGGTAAAGCCTGTGGTTGCAATGTTCTTTTCCTGATGGCAAGTGTCACATTAACCCTGAAAGTAAACTGCTCACAGGTAAAAGCTCTGGGGAGAGCTAATGGCCAATTCACAAGCTAATTGCAAAGATCTGAGAAGTTCCTAAAACCGGTTCTGAAGGTTGATGCAAAACCCCTCAAGCTACATCTAATGCTGAAGAGATGCCACAAGAGAATTCTGGGCATGACTACCTGATGATCAGTATACATACAAAAGAACCAGCAGTGGCAATAAGCGGGCTGCAGTCAGCTCCCTACAGCACATACACACTCAGCAGTCACAGCAAACTGTTTTCACTTCTCCTCCCATCCTCCAACCTAAACTGGCCAATTCTTCACGAGTCTGAAGTTGCAGGCTCCATGACACACTGCAGACTTCAAGACTCTGAAAAAGACCCAAGATTGAAAAGATGTTCACAATAAAAACCCAGGCCCCCTGATGTACTTTAATGGGGGACTTGGAAAAGACTTCCCCATGCACTGCCAAGGAAAAAGTGCTGTTTAACTTTTAACTTACAAGGGCTAAATAAAAGTGACAATATAAGTGCCTTGTTTTCATCTGAATTCTGTCATTCCCAACCCTGCTTTTCAGGTCCAAAACATTTCTCCTCAACCCCATCCTTTCTCGGCTGTTTTCTTGTACCCACTTACAGCACAAACAAGCACTTGCAGGTAGTGAGAAAAGTGCACCAAGACCAAGAGCAGCACACAGAGCACATGCGTGTGTAGGAAATCAGTGACTTCCTCTGCTTTAAGGTGCATGCTATGTGAAACCTTATCTGAAAAATGAATCTCAACTGGAACAACCTTTTCCCAAAGGAATCAACTTTGGACAATGAAGCAAAGATCTGCTAAATCTGAAAACCTAAAGATACCTTCAGTCTCAAGAAATGCAGTGCAGAGGTGCATTCATGAAGGGCAGCCAAGGGGAGAGGTGTATTCTTTTACTCATATTTGGCACCAATATGGTTTCTAAAAGGCCATCTCCAACATTTCCATTTTGCTCCATAACATTTGGAGACAAAGCTACTAAGCAGGAGAAAGGGGAAAAGTCCAGACATACCTTCCGGCAAATGCAAATACCAGTTCCTCACTTCAGTCAATGCCTCTACATTATAATGCATTATTTCCAGACATCTTTTCCTGATCTTTTAGACCATTAAGAAACCCACAGCTGAAGTCTTATTGCCAGTGCTAAAGACTATCAGAACTCTTAAAGCTTCCTTGAGAGATGAGCATTTCTAAAGCTTTTTTTGCATAAATATTAGCTTTATTGGAAAATAGTTCACTTAAACCAGATTAACACACACCAAACTGTTCTAGTTTAAAAAAAAAAAAAAAAAGAGAAAAGGAAAAACCAAACTATCCTAAAATGCTTTGGAAAATCATCTGCTTCGGTTACAGTAGCAAACACATCATGGTAGCCTGAAACAAGTACTTGGGGTGTCTTCATCAGCTAACAGGCAATCAATTCATGTAAACACAGAAAACACCCTTAATATCTGTAGGTATGAAAGTACCTGGAGTACACGGAACTGGAGGGTGGGGGGTGGAAAATCTGTATAGAAATAGCACAAACATTGGTTTACATGTAAGTACAAGTTAGGTAGATGTTTATATGATGGTTCATGCTTTTTATCTGTATGTTTTCATTTACAAAGTAGGCATTAGAACTAGAACTTTCTTAACGTACATTGTATTGTCCACATTCAGGGCAACTGCACTAGAAGTATGCGCGCACACACACACATCACATATCTTCAGTGGTATCCAGAGCTCTGCATAAGCTGTAGTTTTATAGCATCTGCAGAGCTCAGTGAAAGGCACCAATTTTTAAGATAACAAGACCACAGTTAAGATTTTAGCTCTAAAAGGGAAGCAAGAACTAAGATTAACGTGGTACTAGATAATCCAAAAGTCAGCAAAATAAGGGAACAACTCTTCTCTGCATCAACCTTAAAAAATACATTTTGGATTTGTTGTTTGAGTTTAGGTCGGATTTAATTCTTCAGTAACTAACCAGACCACGAGCCTCAGAATAAGCTCAATCTTAACCCAAAGAAGTAACAAGCATAAAAGCATACGAGCATTTTCTGTTCACAACCAAATGCACTGTTAATGCCACTGCGTGTCAGAACCAATTCAGTATTAGCTCTGTGACTCACGGGATACGATTATTCCAACGGCACACTATCAGTAATATTTTGTTTCTATTTTAGTAAGACCTCCTTACTTCTCTGCCCAGCTTTTCATAATCTGCAGGTCTATAATGCTGCACCTCAGCCTGCTCACAAACCATATAATGTCCATTCCAGATGCGCCCTTCAGCAGTATTTCAAATACATCAAGCTGCCTATTAAAAAGCTCCTGCCCTCACACAGAACAGAGCAATACATCAACAGGACAGGAAGACATGAACGAGTTTAAATCACGAGCTTTAAGGAGAGAAAGGAACGAGCTCTGCAGCTATCAAATTAAGAGTTTTGGTAGGCTCCAAGTCCTAGCCTTAAAGGGTTTGAGGAACCTTCTCTCCAAGGAGTAGCAACTGCCAGCTCACAACATCCGCATTGCCAACTGATCCTCACACAGGAGCAGCTGTGCTTTCTTAGTGCCAGCCAAGTAAAACAACTGGAGAGATGTTCAGTAACAGAAAGGGGCCAATACTTGACACCAGGAACATCCTGGTCACAGCTAAACTCTACGCGAACACTGCTAACTCATGCACTTCTACCTCAAACAGAATATACAGCACAAAGTTAACTACAATATCCAAGCTTACACACACCACCTCCACAGCTGTCCAGCCTTGTTTTACAGCTCTGTGTGAACAGCTCAACCTGCCATCGTGGTGACAATCTTACGGTTGGAGGCCAAATAAGCAGATAAACTTTGGGAGAGCTTAACATCAACTGCTAGTAAACAGAGACAATACATAACAAAGACAGGGAAGCAGAGACTGCACGTAGTGTTCATACTGCTTTTTGTATCCATACTTCATAGATCTGTGAAAATCGTTTAACTACAAAACTTTAGATAGAAAAATAACTGCAGATCTCATCTACATGTGTTATTAACACATACAAGTATCAATTGTTTAGTCAAGTTACAGTGCAATACCTCTTTGGAATCAATTGCAAAGAGTCCTTGTGGAGAGAGCGCAAGAGTACCTTATTCCTGGCATTTATAGTATGGGGTGTTTGTGGAGGTAAGTCAGAACAGCTACTGTACTTCCAAATGGAACCCAACTGAGTTGAGGTTAACTTCAAGCACAATCCTTGAGATGAGGCAAGCCAGAAGCAACAGTTAGCTAAGCCCTCAAGGAACTTCTCTTTCAGGATACAAAGCTGAAGTATGATCACAGCATTTTCATCCAAGAAAAGAATAAGCCGAAGAAAGAAAAATAAATGTAAACCAAGTTTATTTTGCTTTTAAGTAGTGTTCTTTAAGCACTACAGCATGGTAAACAATGTAAATTAGTATAAGTCATCTCAAAAGCCAGAGGTTTGGTTGTTTTTTTTTTTATTTTATGAGTTGTTAAAAAGATGCAGCCTATTCTAACAGGATAAATATTTTAACCATTTCACTTCGAGTTAATGAAGGCTCACAAATGAGCAACACTCCTCATTGAGGAAAACAAAAAGCTGTTGTCGACAAAGCGACAGCACACACACAAAAACAAAAGAACTGTGTAAAAATAACTAACTGTACTGTGTTCCCATACTCTTTCCAAGTTGCTTTACAATGGGATGATGATATGCACATGATCTTGCTGCAAACTTGCCATACAACTTGCAAATACATGTAGCCTAGCCTTACCACTCAGTCCAAAAAGCTGCTAACTGCTCCGAACAAACGCAGCGCTATAATCCTCTGCTTAACAATGAAGTCAATCCGTTTTTACTCATTCCCTTTCCTCCTAGGCTGCAGGACAGGCTAGAAAGAAAATGATCCCGAATTAAAAACCAATACTCTTCCAGGAAAATGGTAGGATTTTTGCAATAGAGTCTTTTACAAGTTATGTTTTTTGCCTATTTTTCCCCTTAGTCACAAAATGGGCATGAAGTAATTACTTTGAAAATGCCTTAATTTTCAACTTCATGCAAATCTAAAGAAAGATGACCAAACAAAAGCTTAAACAATGGAAGGATATTTCACAGAAAATTTCTTATACAAAAAACACATAAGAAAAAGGGCCACTAGGTGACATTTTAATTTACAAATTGGCATCATTTTGGTCAACAAATATCCAAGCGCTGTTTTCTTCTATCACAACAAAGTAGCTGTACAGAAAGAAAACTGCAAAACTTGTTTTATTTTGTTTGTTTTTTTAATCGCACATCTCCTCAGGAATTTCATGTGGATTAAGGATGCCAGGTACAGACATCTGAAGTTTATGCTTCTCCTCTTGAGCCTGCCGAAGGGCTGTTTCTCGTTCCTCCAAGAATAAGTCTGATGTGTCTTCACCTGCAAATTCCTGTGGGATCCACATAAAATCATGAGTTTATTGGCAAGTGCTTTAATGTGGAGTAATGAGCTTCCAAAATGACACAGAAAACATCTCCCCTTTGCATTCCCTGCCAGCCTATTGTCTTGTTTTGCTTTCTGTTCCTAATGTCAGAATTGATACAAAGGAGGCGAACACATCATAGGATGTTCACTGTGCATCACAGAACGGGGTGCTATAGTAACCCAGTGTTTGGAGCACACCACCATTAAAGCAGTATCATTAACAATGCTGAAATAGAATCATAGAATGGTTTGGGTTGTAAAGGACCTCAAGATATCCAGTTCCAACCCCTTGCTATGGGCAGGGATACCTCACACTAGACCACGTCACCCAAGGCTCTGTCCAATCTGGCCTTAAATACCTGGTGACTGCAGCCTCAAAACTGATGAGCAAGCTCTTTCCCAGAAACTTCCTGAATTCTACCATCTTTAGAAAACCAAAAGCATAGGATCACTTCAGCAACTTTCAAAGCGCATCCCAATCCCAAGCGGGACTGAAACAAAATCTGGTTAAAAATCAACTTTATTTCCCATTGGAGTAAAGTTTTGCAGCCATTTTAGACATACAAATTGTGTGCACTATGTAAAGCACAAGTGGTGGCATTTAATCCCAGTTTGTAAATTAAATCACACTGAGATAGACCCCATGATCCACCAGTCATGCAAGCCATGTGACAAGAGTTTCCACTGAATTTTAAACAGTTGGAAAATAACTTCCATCTCCTAAAGAAATACTGAGTAAGAAACGCTGCCCAAGTACTTTCCAACAATCACAGAATGCTTTGGGTTGGAAAGGACCTCGAGATCATCCAGTTCCAACCCCCTGCCATGGGCAGGGACACCTCGCACTAAACCACGTCCCCAAGGCCCTGTACCATCCACTTCATTCTTGAAGCAAACATACCTTGATTTGGACAAGGAAATCCCTTAGGTGTTCCTTGAAGGCAGGGATATCCTGGTTTAAACTGAAGAGCCCTGTTACAAACAGCTTCACCTGGGCACTAAGAGGAAACACACCAGTTAGTATGTCCAGCTGTAGGAACCCACTTGAATGGTGTAAAGAACGGTGGCAGACTTACTCTTGCAGGTGTGGAAACGCAGATTTGAGAAGGTTAGCAACATACTCCTGAATAAACATTTGGTTGTTCACTGGGTTCCCAGGGTTTAATGGAGTACTTATCTTTCCCTCTTCTACTAAGTTGAACATGTATGCAAGGATTGATGCATGCATTGTCAAACCTGAACAGATCAAAGTTATACATATGCTGTTATTACTCATAAACAAATGTGTAACATCATTTTGGTGTACAAAAGGATTGTTTTCATCAACCAGCTCGCATCTGTGCACTCTTACCAGCAGTGTGTGAGGTGTCTGTTACAACTGAGAAGATGTGCTGCAGGATATCACAGAAGTATGTCTGATAGAAACTCTGCGCAGCTGTCTCCTCTTGCGCAACGTTCTGTAGTAGAGTATAAAGTATCTGAAGACCTGCAAAATACACATTAAACCCCCCCAAGTTACTAAGAGGACAACACTAAAACATCTGTGTTTATCTCTGCCTTTCCAAAGGATACAAATATCCCAAGAAACTGACAGGCCTGGAACAGACAAGCATTACACACGTAAGGGCTGTTTCAGGCACTTCCTCCAGTAGCCCCAAGAGGGCCACATTTACACAGCACACTGATTTTCTCTGCATTCTTAGATGACAAAAGCATAATGACCCAATTGCATCACTTTAGTGGTACTAGTGAAGGTGAGAGAAACCCTCCACTGAAAGAAGGGTTTTCTAATAAAGGGAGATGTTTTAATGGTTAGAATTTACATGAAAGCTTCAATTACTTTACTGGGTGAAATGCAACTGAAAGGGTTGTTTTCATCCCCATCTCTTCCAAACACCGATACAAGGCAGCTGGCTAAAAACCAAGTGGCTTCACAGCAAGTATTTTATCCAATAGTCAGACAGTGCAGTAAGCACAATAATGTTTTTAGAATTTAGGACTTTTAAACAGCCTCCCCTATAGTTTTCCCTTGGCAAGTGTCATTCTGAAAGGCTTTTTAATTACTCAGACCTGTTAAATGAAGTGATATATCCAGCTACTCCATGGAATTTCACCCCGTGTTTCAACAGCATGCTCTCATCCAAAGGAAGAATAATCCACCTTCTTAATCTAAGGTGTTTCTCCTTACTCCCAGACTCTTTAGTTCAGCCCCTACCCCAACCATTCACTTTGCTGGGCTTTTCAGTGGTTACTTAACTGTCTTACTGGGGTACTAAGTCAAGCCCCACAGGCAGCACTACAGAGGAGCTGGAACACCAGTCAGAGCTGTTGCATCACTTCAGAGAAGTTGCCATTTCAGAGAAGTGCCAACCCTCACACGGAACAGAAAGCTGAAACCATAAAGGTGTGTTCTTAACAGATGAGAGTGAAAGGGCATCCAAGCATTTCAGCCTATTAATGTGTACCTGGCCAACAGCTTGAAGCTGAGACAGAAGTTATTCTTGTGCAAATGCAGTACAGATTCATGTCATTGGAATGCTCAGTTTGACTACAGAAGATGCAAGAAAACACCATTCTACCAATACTGCATACTAAACTCTTCCATTTACCTGTATCTGCAACATTTCTCATTGTATGTTTGAAAGCCCAAATGATAGAATCCAGAACAAGTTTGAACTGTGCAGGTGGAATGGCCAGGAACGCTGGGAAGCAATGAGAATTTACAGCCTGGAGTAGCAGGAAGAAGTTTGTTCTATGCTCAGGATATTCTTCGAAGTCCTAGAAGGAGGAGGGGGAGATGAAGTTACATTTCCTAAAGGTCCATCGTAAGACCCTGTGTTAAGCAGAGCACGTCAATTAACTGACACAGAACAGCATTTAAATCTAGGTGTAAAATAGCCTTAGACAAAGCCAAGATTACATTTCTCACTGAGCTTTTCCTCCCAGTTTTCCCAACCAAAGCTTAAGACCATCTGGAGTTACACAACGCAGACTGAACCCCCCTTTGTCAGTGCACAGCCTTCAGTGCTACTCTGTCCCCAGATAAACGGGCAGATGGTCTCAACACCAGCTAAACACCTATGTTGCTACAGGGATACAAGTGGTGGTTACACCCTATTGCAAAGCAGCACTAATTCAGCTGGTAGCACTCAGGTATTATGCAAATACATATTGCACACTATGGCATAAGAACTGCATTAGTGAGGAAATACTCAAAATGACTGATCAGGACTTACAGCCATTCATTTTAAGTATTTATGAATTCTACACTGGTTTTGGACTCAAGTACATTTCTGCTTCCAGAAACACAACATTCCAAGTTCCCAGAACAGAAAGATCACTCATTACTTAAATTAGAGAAATTTAAGGTAATGAGATTAAAACATCTCACTGGACAGACAACAAAACAAGTATCATGGTTTGGTCAGAGACCACGTCAAGTGCCACAAATGCACTTTGGGAGTGCAAAAAGAACAGGGAGACAATCCACAAGACACCACGTGTGGAACTGATATTCAATGAAACATGGCACGACCCCACCACTTAATTCCTCCAAGATGGAAGCTGTCTAAAAACTCTACCACAATCTGCCTCCCTTCACTGCAAGAAAAGGGTATCTTTCACTTACAGATGTAGCAACACAGCCAAGAGATGTACCAACAAGCCAAGAATGCTTTCCTAACACCCCATTTGCCTTCAGTTCCTAGGGAGATGCTTACCTTGTTGATCATATTTAATGTGCACTCAAAAACAGCATCAAATATCTGAGGTATTTCAGCAGTAATGTGTCCACCCAGCTTGTTGACAATGATGGCCATAGTACTGAGTACTTCAGGTTCTCTAGCAGCTGGAACATTTCTCTGGTAGTCAATGAGAACTGCATCCAACAAGGGAGGGACAAAGTTTTCAGCTACCTGATTGAAAGAGGAAGCCATGGTTGTAACAGTGCAGTTACTGAACAGTCTCCAGCACATAGCTTATTGCAAAGTTCACTGTTTAGTTACAAGTGATATTGTTCCTAACAAAGTTGAAATACACTTCCATAAACTCCCCCTTGTATCCATCCAGGCTTCCAATGGGGTTTCCTTACTCTTCCTTGATTCTCTTTAAGACATCCTGAAGCAATTTCTTGTGACCTGCTGATTTAGTCAACAACAGAACAAAACCCAGAGCTGTTCCTACTTCTGTCTTAGGAGTTATTTGTATAGAATGAACCTACTTACCATCTGCGGATCATTGGACCTGCTCACCCAGCCAGAAATGAGTTTTAAAGTTTCCCTTTTCACAGTCCTCATACTTCTAATCAAGGGCTGCTTTGTTACCATTTCACCTGAAAAAAGTTGTGAAGCTTCAGTTATCAGGTAAGGTGTAACAAAAAGATTAACTTAGAATGATATTACAAAACACAGAATGCTTCATTTTTGTATCTTAATGACTGTTGAAGACTTATACGTATTGAGCAAATAAAACACCTCCCCAGTGCAGCTCCACAGGTCCAAGCTGCCATTTAGCATTACAAAACCACTGCTGACAGTACCCTGCTTACAGAGCTCAAAAACAACACTGCAACCTACTTCTCAAGTAAGGGAAACCAACACATGTCCACTGAACCACATGGACCAAGCTTACATCTGGTTCTCATTAAGTGATGGGGAGGAGAGCAATAAAGTTCCTGATTTCATCTCAGAGAATGAATCTTTCCATGTCTTTGTATGTGAAGTCTGCACTTACCCTTAAGAAGCCCTATCCATAGCTCAGTTTCTTACCCCAAAAATCAACGTAGTCTCACCCCAGTTTAATTAACTGTACAGCCATACAACCATTACAGTACATGCACAGGAAAACCTGCAGCCAGGGAAAGAGTAGGATCACTTGCTGGCATCAGAGCCATCTCTGGCAAGGTAGAGCCAGCTGCAAAAACAGGCTCCAAGGCACCAGTCACAAATCACAGGTAGCACATCAGGACTTCTGCCCTAGCAACTGCTTCCTAAACTTTCCTGCTTCCAACAAGGATAAATCCTGGCCATCAGAGCTGCAGATCCAGAAGGTATTGATGTCTCAGCCAGCTTTATTCAGAGCTCTGAGAAGCCACTTCAAGGTAAACCAGCTGCTCAGTTACCACGTGTTACTGAACACCTACATCTCCTAACATCATTGTCTGCACTGGCAAGAATGACCACTACACAACTCAGCAACCAACTCCTTTAGTCTTGTAATGAGCTACTACAGAAGCACATTGCACCGAGATAGCACAGGCCCTACTTTCTCTAGTAATAACAGGCTGGGCAATTGAAGATTCCTTCTGCAAGCCTGGTTTATTGTGGCTTTCAGGCATCCTCACTACAGTTACACTGCCGTAATAAAGCTATTTCATAGCACAGTATCGTACCAAAACTCTGCCAACATCTTTTGAATGAGATTCTATTTAAAGATAGTCTTTTAATAGTCAAAATCAGAGTAAGCTAAAAGAACACATGCTACAACTCTCCCAGCAAGGCGCCTATTAATTCTAAGCATCTCCAGTGGTTTACATCTTTCCTAAGCTCTCATTTACAGGTGCTTCTCCTTTCCAAAATCAGTTCTTTATTGCAACGAAAGATCTGGTTAACAAAAACCCCAATCTAACGTTGTCCATTTGCCCAAACACCACAGCAAACACAGGAACATTAAATGAACACAGCAACATCAGCCTGACTGGAATGTACTGAGACCTGTGACACACACCCAGCTAGCCCCCACTTCCAGGAAGAACATGGGATTTCTTACCATTAGCCTGAATAGCTGCAGAAATATTTTCACTTAGGCACTTGTACACATTCAGCATATCTAAATAAATTCTCCCAAGCTGAATCACAAAGGGGTGGCCAACTGCTTTACACGCTCTGACGTTGGTCTTCAGGATGCTACCGAGCTGCTTCACTGTTTCCGGATCCTTTAGAATATCAACATTCTGGTAGAAACAGAAAGTCCATGTTGTTTAGGGAGTAAAACCACCCTTAGCTTTCAACATAAAAGTGTCAAGTTTAAGGCATTTACCTTACACACTGCATTAAAGAATGTGTCACTGTAGTTTACAGACTACATATAACTGTTTGACTTCAATGGCACTTGCCACTACCTCAGAGTCATGACAAAGCTTCAGTTCACTTAATTCTGCCCTTCTGCAGAAGTGGTACATGCACTACTCTAGTCAAAAAGGCAGGATAAAGCAGGTAGAAACAGGCAGCAGTGGCCCAAAGGAAAGGGGATATGTTCCTGTTTTAAGTTGGGGGCCAGAGTAAGAAACGGAATTCAAGCTTTCTTAAGGTCTGGGATCAGATTAACTCCCAATGGAGTGTTCTCTTGTGCAGTACAGGACTGTTGGTCTTTCAGTATGTGGAGAAAAGACTGAAAGAAATGGAAATTACAAGCACGAAAGATGTACTTTCAGAGAACAACTGAAGAGCAAGGAGGAAGAGTGAACTCTGTTCTTAGCATTTTAACTTCTCTGCTATTCAGAAAACCCGCTTCTAAATCAGATAATAGGGAGCCTTGGAAAAAAACTACTGAAGCATTCGTTACAGTATCAGAGCATTGCCCTTTAAATCAGATTAAAACCAGTATTTGTTTTGTCATAGAATCATGGACCTTAAGATCAAGTTCTAACCCCCCTGCCATGGGCAGGGACACCTCACACTAAACCATGTCACCCAAGGCTCTGTCCAACCTGGCCTTGAACACCGCCAGGGATGGAGCATTCACAGCTTCCCTGGGCAACCTATTCCAGTGCCTCACCACCCTAACAGGAAAGAATTTCTTCCTTATATCCACTCTAAACTTCCCCTGTTTCAGTTTTAACCCATTACCCCTTGTCCTATCACTACAGTCCCTAACGAAGAGTCCCTTCCTAGCATCCCTGTGGGCCCCCTTCAGATACTGGAAGGCTGCTATGAGGTCATTTAAATCTCTTCTCTCAAAAGAACACCTTTATTGTCACGGCAATCACTGCCATCACTATTACACCCACCATGTACACTTTATGTCATGCCATGTGAAAAATAAACCCAGGGCAAGCGAACATAGAATACACTTAAAATTTATGAGCTTACTTTTGTTGCCTGTTGGATTATGCTGTCCCATACTTGATTAGGCAGCAACATGTATTTTTCTATCAGATGCTCCTGCACAGTCTGGTCTGTCTGTGCCCCAATCATGTATCCTACCGCTTCATAGAATGTATGCACCTGATCGGAACAACAGGAAATCAAACAGGAAGGTTAAAAATGAGCAAGGAAACTTTACACTATTCTGAAGATAGAGTGAAGGCTGAAAGTGGGTTTCACTGCCTGAATGTTTTTCCCCCTCTTAAGATCCTTCTCCATTCTTTCCTTACTTTCATCATGCATAAACCAAACCTCCATCCCCTTCCCTTCAAATGCCACTATGTACATTCCAGAGTACTTCATTTTGCCATCACATCCTGAAGTGAGGAAGCTCACACATATCCCACTTAAGTATTCCCAGACAGGTTTATACTGTGGACTGGATTACATCACTCCTTTAAGTACCTTCTTCCAGATGTCAGATCCACTCTGCCCAAAGTACACTATTGCGACATCTGTGCGTGCCACACTGTGCACCACACTCTCACGCCATGAGATGTGCCAGGCACTTATGGGATTGCTGCCCAAATAGCTATAGGTGTTATAGGTATTGCTCTTTTGCTCTTTCCTGAAGTAGAACCATGAGATACAGCGTCTCATTGCTGAAACATTCCAGAAATCAAAATTCCAACTAAACATACTCCAATTCTCCTTTCAAGCTTTCCAACCAAGATCTCAGTGATGCAACCTGATCATGCTATTGACACCAGAACACTGGCACTAACAAAAACCTAATGCATACAGTTCAAGCCTTGAAAATCACTACTACATTTCAATATGAAGTAATTCTGATTGGTGTTTAGAACGACCCACAAAGCTGAATGAAACGTACCTGCTGAGGCTGAAGGTCACAGATGATTGTATTAATATTGTTCAAGATTTCATCAATAAATGGCATCACCTCTCCCACTTGGACCTGAACAAAATGCCGGCGGCATTTCTGTGCTATCTTTATGAAGGTATCACAAGCCATGTCCTGGACACCATCGTGGGTTTCTAGATGAAAACAAGGCAGTTATTGCTTTGTACTTTGTATTTCCCCCCCGTGCATGTCCCTATATAGGCACTTATTATCACTCTTTAATTAAACCCAGCTACTTACCATGCATGAACTCAAACAGCTTGTTGACCACTGTCTTCAGGAACTTCCAGTGAGCTCTCAGAAACCGTGGGTATTGACCTACTATGTACATTATGTTGGATGCAATAATGGCTTTGTTGTCTTTTCCTCGCTTTTGTTCACAGAGTCCCAGGAGATCCTACAACAAAGCACATTCTTAGGTTCCTCTCCCAAGTCTGTCCAGTTCAATTTAAAGCACTACAAGTATAAAATCCCACAAGAAGTTATATTAAAGGAAAGGGGGTGCCATAATCAAGGTCCAAGTCCAAATAAATAAAGAATGGATTAAGTCTGGGGTGAAGTTTCAGCCAAACCAGGAACACCCTGGAATGGATTCAGCTAGGAAATCTCCATATTGAAACAGAACTAAGGATTTCTGCATGGGGACTTCCACAGCCTCACAGTACGGAATAGTGCAGCTGATAGCAATATGAACTCCACATCAAATAGAAGAAGTTAAAGTAAATCTTCTGCATGAACTTGGACGACTTCTTCAAGTAAGGGCCTTTCCTCTTGTAAAATTGTTTTGCTCCTGCACTCTTTCCATGCGCATATTTACCAAAACCTTAGTTTGATCATGAACATAAGGAAAACCAAGTACCAGGGTGCAGGCTAGTTCACAAATGTGGGTTATTTTCCTTTGTTTCATCATTTCTGTATCCTCCAAGAAAAACATTTCCCCATCAACTCCATTTTATCCCCAACATTTTCACTGCAAAAAGACTATTTAGAATAATTCCTTGTTCGTGGCCAATGAATTCATCAGGATGTAAGATTTCCTATTAGTTTATTCCTCTCAACTCGCTGGCCACACAAGATATCTTGCTAAGAACATAGAGTAGTGTTTGTGTAACCTTAGCTTCGTTTTGCACCACAGTACCTTAATTACTGTAACAAGGAATCTTTTTTCATCTTCTTCATGCATTGCACCACTGATGGAGCCTATAGCCCAACAGAGGGTATTCAAATTCTTCCACGACCATTCTGTTCCGTTCACTTGATTGTGAAGCTTTTCAGTCATAATTCGTTCTGTGTCTGCATAATCCAGATGTGTAAGGTAAACTGGAAGACAGCAAGGTTGAATATGCACGTTTTAAAGCTTCAACCTGGATCACAGCTCCATAGGCAAAGTTACACTCATTTTTTTGAGACAACCAAATTGTTAGGCAAGGGCAATGCTTCTTGCCTGAACTCACAACCAAATGAGCTAAAAAGCAGTTACAAACTGGTTAAAACTGTATTTTAAAGACAGTAAGTTTTATTAAGAGCTTACTTTTGTTCCAAGAGGTATCAGGAAAACACCATTACAAGTGATGTGAAGAGTCTAAAGCAATGCATGTCTCACTTAGCAACTTAACTCATTGGGCTGGTAGGCTGAATTATTAACCAAAGACATACATAGCGATGGTCTACAGGGATGGTCTACAGGGAATACAGGATTGGCTGCCTATGGGGGCCATGTGTAAGTCAGTCAATTTTCTTTCACTCCTTATTTCAGTGTCATTAAGTCTGCTGGTTGCAATAACCACCACTGCAATGGAGATGGTACTCCTGAACAAGTCTAGATAGGAAGATTCAAGTATCACAACACAAACACTTGCATCAGCCTCTAGCAGGATTAGTGTCTCTAATATCATATCTGAAATTCCAGCAAGTCAAAAGCAATTTAAGGCCAGATTCAGATATAGGTTTTTACTGTGCCACAGTACACAGCTTCCACCATATTCTTGCTTTTAAATAAGTCTTAAAGGAAATACACTATAAGAAATAGTTAACACCAGAAATCAGACACCAGCTAAATCTGCACTTCCACATAAATCATCCAATATCTGGAAATAGGACTAAGACTCAGGACATAGTAATTTTAATACAATAAATTAAACAGTTTATAAAACAATTCTTTATGTTCCGTGTGAAAAGGTATGAGAACAATTCCTTAAAGCTGGCTGTACCTACATCTCCACTAAAAAGTGAGAATAAGTTTCCATAAACACTTGGCATCACACAACCTCCCCTCAACTCCTAGTTCAGAAACCTGTTACTAACACCCAAGGCTCTCCCTTAAAGCACATGCACTTGATAGAAGAATATTCAGTACTGAAGACTTGATGTCCTAAACATGCGACTCCCTCACTTATCACTACAGTACATAGGGACAGTGAATGCAAAGATCAGCCACAGCTGAACATAAGACTCCTAAACATAGCAGCACACTAGTATACACACACTAAATATAAAACATGCTTGCTATATTAAATGCTATAAAAATAGTGGTTCTGGTGTTCTTCAGTGTGCTCACAGCTTTCCATTTTTCATTCCTACAGGAGCTATAATTAACTGCAGCTTCTGCACTGTCAAGCAAGGTCATTACAAGACCTCAGCACTAACTCTGGAATAGACCCTGGAAGCTTTAGTTCAGGCTGGAATTTTGTGTTGAGTTCAAGAAAGCTATAAAAAGATGTTGAAGCATTCACAAGACCTACTGAAGGAGGAACCGTTTTTGCTGAGGTGCACTTGGTCTGCACCAGACAACTACAGTAATAACCAGCAAGTCCACTGCAGAAGAATCCTTCCACTTTAACAGCTTTCTGAAGTTCCACTGGATCTGAAACATCCTGATAAGTAACTACCAAAAGCTGATTTGAAAGGGTAAAAGCAGGGGACAAAAACTAAGCAGTGTATCACTACTTAACCAAGTTATACAACGCTACATGCTTAAAGTAGAACCCCAAACCCCTCCAAGTCTATGTACTACTCCTCACTGATACACTTCTTACACACCCAGCGAATCAGACCCTAAGCTAACATTCTGTAACATGCACCCACACAGACCTAGAGCCCAGGAACACCAGCCAGGAAACTTACCCAATGTTTCTCTCATATTTTTATACAAGTTTATGGAATCTGTATCCTTCATGAATTCTCGTACTACTTCCCCTTGATCATTTTCCACAACTAGGACTTCTTCAGGCTTAGCCATGCGGCTCACCATTAGCAATCGAACCTGTGCGGTGTAAAGGAAAGGTAAAATGGAATCAAATTTAACATGGAAATGCACCCAGAGCTCCACAGACATTGTCAGAACACTCTGGTCAGGCAGCCTGACCCGTATAAAGGGTATATACAGCACCTCACGAGATTAGCTCCCATTAAGATTCAACAGACCCACGTTAACTGAAAAGCTGTTAAGAACAGAGCCTGCTGATTTCTCTCTGCCCATGAACAAGCTGAGTAGGTAAAGAAACCTAACCTATGAAACATGCTTTCTAGAGATTCAAAATAGTGCATTAGGGATCTTTTTGAAGACCACTTTTTCCACACATACACTTTTTTCCTCTAACATTCCAACCTTTGTATATTTAAAGAAACAGTTTAAGATGGGTTTATTTCTCTTTTAAATTACATCTTGTATTTTTATAATAAATATCTTAAACTAAGCCACCACATTAATACTGATGGCTGTCATCTCCATGTATGTTTGCACATGAAATGACTAGAGTTGAATCCATTACCAGCTACTCAAAGCAAGAAGTTTTCTTGTGTCACTCCGTTCATGAAGCAAAGTCTCCAATGCAGGAACACTACCCTAAACCTTTCCAGTTCCTTTACTTAAGCATGGATTACCTTAGACAATACAGGTAAATAAAGCTGTCTCCTTGGAGGAACATCAAAATGCTGACTTCCTGAAAGCAATGGAGAAGCGGATGTTGAGAACGGGCTTTCCCTGTACAGCTCAGCAGCTAAATGGTTCCAATACTCCAGACAGATCTTGAAGATTTCTGTTTCTTCAACTTCTGATACCAACAACATATAATGAAGGGCCTGGAAAAGTGTGGTTGAAACATCTCATTAGTAACTTCAGCAGTTAAAACGCATTGCTTCAAGTTCAGTTATCCAGATACTGATAAAATGCCAAATTAACATGAAAGTCAGAGAAAGAGAAGAAGCATAACAATCGCTATGCTGCCCCTCAGGGATATGGTTTAGTGGTGGTCTTGGCAGTCCTGGGGTAATGGCTAGACTTGATGAACTTGAAGGTCTTTTCCAACCTAGTTGATTCTATGACATTACAGGTCAGCTCTGACCTGCAGAGCAACTCAAAACCAAAGCACCGTGTCAATCACTGTTATTTATCAGATGTGTATCAATTCTAAATCTAAAGCAACCTAAAGACATCTTTAAAAGTGGCAAAGCCAAATCAGCCTGTCTGTAAACTATCAAGCTTGCAGCCTCTGGAGCTTCTGCAAGGCATTTTGGTTTACAGCCTCAAAACCCCTTCAACAGCTAGTTGCAATAACTGCTACTATCAAAGACTGCTACTCTGGTCTGGATCCTTATACCCTGAAGAACTCAACCATCAAAGCCATACTGATGCCTTGCTTTCTACAGAAGTCATCTACCGGAACACCTTCAACCTCTTCACTGGGGGAACAGCCACAGCAGGCTGAGGAGGGAAGGCCACTGATGCAATTCTGACAGGCTGAGGTACCAACCACAGAAATTAAGAACTACATAGCTCTTTGCCTAGCTTATTTTTCAGTCCCCTGGTGAAACGTATCAAAGCAACAGCCACCACTGAACAGCAAAATACAATGAAATCTGAAGACACTTTCATTGCGTAGGTACTGCAGCAACTTGGAGCATTTGAGATGGTAAGGACCCGACTGATTCAGCATCTCTATCTACAGTGTCAAACGAGGGCTTCAGAATGACCACACGTTAGTCTTAGACACATCATGTTTTCTTGGTAATTTCACTTGAAGTAACTTATGCAGCTTCCTACACTTGTCAAAACACCTCCAATGAACCCATGGACCAATTTCAGATCTGCTACATCCAAAGTGCAGGTATGAAAAGGTTAGAATGACATGGAGCTTTAACGTAGTTGTGTAATTAGGTTCTACCACACTGGAACTTACAGAAGTGAAATTCACCACTTTAGGCCAGCCTAAGAACTCTGTCAAGCATTTCATCATCCTATGCAAGACAAAACCAGCCAGAACTGAGTTTTGTAAATGTCTGTTTCAAAGAAGAATTTAAAATAGCTCTGCTGGACAAGAGAAGAGGCCAATACCTAACAACTGCACTCCGGCTTACACACAATGACAAAGGACAAGAAACAGCTTCAGCCTTTTACACAGCTCTTCCTAATAAAGCCTCAACATAAGCAGAAACTTTTGCTGCACTCCCCCAGTCCACAGCTATTTTGAAAGCTTACTCTTTACAAGTTCAGGAATTATCTGGGAACTGTTGACAGTTGTTCTTTTTAAATCAGTAAAGTTTAGGCCATCTTCTACATGAGCTGCAGTTTGATACTTGCAACCAAGTTATATCCATGCACTTTTTCTGTAGAAGACCTCTAGAAGAAACATACTGAGATGACTAGCTGGAAAACAGACTAGAATTGAGATGGACATGCTAGAGAACACCTATCTAACTGCAGGATGTACTTCCCCCTCCCAGTGGACCCTGGTCTCCATGTCTCAACTGTGGTATTGTTCTTCTATCTCTGTCTCAGGGCAGTTCCTCACCCTATCGCCTTCATTCCTGCACATGGCTTGGTTCTGGGCACAGGAAATGGTGCTTCAAGGGGCTGTGGGGCCAATTTCATCCCCTTGGAGCTCAGCAGTGGTAGAGGGATAGCCTCATTTCCCAAAGATTAACAAAACAACAAACTCCCTGATTCTGTGATCCAGTCCCACTACCATACGAGGTAGTACCTTCAGTGTTTAGTAGTCACCTAGAATTTAAGCCTTGCCAACCCTTCATTCCTAGCTAGATTTACACAGATCCCAGTGTTTTTGACAGGGAAGGTGCGCTTCATAGTGTCAAAATTGCAAAGTATGCAGCAGTCTCCAAGAAGGGAACAAGCAAAGAAGGACTGTAGATCTTGTTCTCAGCTGTAACAGCTGATAATTGAGGCCAGCACGTCCTCCTCCAAGGCCAGTAATACTACAACAAAGCACGCAGAGTCACTCGGTAGAGCTCTGCCATTACACACAGCTTTTACTACCTCGAAACAGAGCATCATCCTTGAGGATGACATTCAAAGCCTTTCGGTTAATCTTCAGGAAATGAGGCAACAAGCTACACCAGGACAGAAGCACTGAACCACAGCATGTGTGTCACACAAAAACATAACTGAGCTGCTCCATACAGACTGATTAAAGTCATAGCAGGAGAGTAAAACAGCAAAAAAGGAATGTCAAGACCCGTGGAAAAAATATATGGATTGATTTTAAAGCAGTATTTAACACTTTCAAGGAGGAACGAGTAAGAGGAGGGAGGGACAGATGTATGTCTTCAGACATACAGGATCACTGAAAACAGAAAGCCACTGAAGCACATTAGGAGGCAAATCTGAAAGGCTTTTTGTATTCATGTGACTTACTAACTATGAAGAAAATAGGGTTTTCTTCCCCCCCCACCCACTGTAAGTACAACGATCTAGAGATCCTGTTAGTATCACACCCTTTGAGTACAAGGACACACTTGTACAGCTTTAAAGTGGATAAACTGAGCAACGTACCTCCATTAATGTCTCCCTCAGATTTAATCTTTTCTCTATAAGCTGGCCATGTTCTTTGAGGAAGGTGCAGAGAAACAAGCTGAGATTCTGGATGAAGTTCTGCTCATCATCTTTTCCATTTGAGTACGCAAGTCGGATATTGGTATTTAAAGGAAGCATCTAATAGAAAGAATGTGCATTAAGCAAGGATTTCCCTTTCAATAAAGACATACAACTGCTGTATTTTAGCAAATATGCTCTATTTTGACAAGAAAGCCCTTCTGCTTTTCATGGGAGCCCCTCTTTACAGAGCTTTAAGGTCTTACAGCTCCCTCACTTCATCCCAAGACGGACAGCAAGCAGAAAATGCAAACAGACACAAAAAGTTCCAATGAACTAAACCTTTATCCACCCCTTGGAACAGCAGCTGTAAACAAGGAGAGCGTTTACTCTATCAGAGACATTTCCAACCGGCTTTGGGCAAAGATGTTCCAAAACTGTGTTTGTTACCTGCCCCAGTAACACTAAGTTTCAAAACATTACATCATCATAATGTTAGAATAACATGAAATGCCTCCTCCTTAACACGTAGAAATGAGCAGGGAAGGCTCTGAAGGACACTGGAATATGTATTTCAGTAAACTTGTAAAGATCTCTGGCACCTCTTAGGAGGTGCACTGGCTTTTAAATTCTATCATCATACACATGAAACAGGTTCAAAACTGTCATAAAGTAGTTAGACAGTTAAATAGTTAACACTATTAAGCTACAGAATAGAGAACAAAGTTTAACACTTTTGCTGCTGCCAGGTTTTGTGTGGTTGTGATTGCTCTCCACCTTCATTTTACAAAGCCAAGAGACTTAATATTTGCAATGAACGCAACAGTTCGCATCCAATCCACACACAACAACGGTCACCCTAAAACCCTGTAGGTTACAAAACATGCAAAACACCCCAATTTAGGCCAGGTTAAAGCTAACTATAAATAAAAACCCTTTAGCTCCACTTTAGCTGGGGGAGAGCATTAACAGCAGCACGCCTGTTCTAACATTGCAAACAGAGGAAAACCCAACCCCAAAACCACCAAACCTTCTTCAACTGTCACAAAGATGCAAATACAATGAGGAGAGCTGCAAACCCATGTACCTGAATCTGAACTGCTCAGAGGGTAATCATCAATTTACATAAAGCAGGGCTTTGTATGACAAACACGTCTACCAGTTTCAAACATGAAACAGAAACTTGCACAAGCCAGGTCACTTCAGGTCTTTCAAGTCTCACAGTGCACATTTTGTTGCAACTCTCCCAACTTTCCCCACCAGACACAGCCTTAGCGCTCAAAATGCCTCTTAAATTAACCAGATCAATGCAACAGAAATATAGCTGTGATCGAGAGTCAGTACATCTTCTGACCAAGCCATAAATACCACTGAAGAACAGTATTTGTCCTGTCAAGACCTCTGTGATGAATATAAACGCATAAACCCAACTAGGTTCTACAGAAATGGATTTTGTGAAATCAAAAGAGCCAGGAGGTGGCTTACAAAAAGCATTACCTGTTTTAACTGCATCATGGTCAGTGTGAAAAGCGTTACAAACTGCTCTTCATACTGGCTTACACTGACACCTGCAATCTCTGTGAGGCACTTCAAAGAGACGTTTCGAAACATGGGGACATTTAAGAACTGATGAGAGAAGAAAAGGGTATTGTGTTACACGCTAAGCTTATTTCCAACTGTTATTTGAAGTCAAGAGCTGTCAGTTCTGGCATGAGTACCTTGTATATTAGTGTGCTGATTAACTTGGTCTCAAATATATATCCCAGAGGAATCCAGTTCAGAAATCGTAACAAAGTCTCCAAAGTTGCTTGAACTAAAGGAGCATTTTGGGAGTTTTCCTGCAAAGGAACATTAATGTTCATACCACTGTTAGGCATGATGGGGAAACCTTTAAAAAGAGCATTAAAAAAGCAAGACTTACCATTACAAACTGACACAGCTGAAATATCTGAGAGAATTCATTGCACATGCTGTAAAAGATAAAAAGAATTAAGCACTTCCACATTCCACAATATCTGCTTTAATCGCAGTATCTGTGCTCACAGAACAGGGCCTGAAGACCTTGAAGCCTGTGCCTGCAAATTCTACCTGGGAAATACGAGCAATGCTGAACCTAAAAGGGTAGGAACCATCAGTCAACAGATACTACTTGCAGTGAGGTAGAAATGTGCGTACAAAGAAGTTTGTTATTACCTGACAATACTGCTAAAGGAAGAATCAGTAACCCACTCAGCCTCCTAAATCAAATCAGACAGCAGTAGGTGTGCACTCGAAAGTGAGAGCAACTATTTAGCAGCAAGCACAAAGTCTGCCCTACTTATTAAGATGTAAATATAGATACTTGCCTGTCTTTCAAATGCTTAGCTTTCACTTGAGTAATCTGACCACTGGAGAAATCAAACACTTCTTCACTCAATAGCTTAAGGATCACCATATTGTTCTGACAAAGGCTTTCACTAGTCCTGCTTGCTCCCACAATATCACTTATGAAAGTTGGCCAGTGCTTTGGCCATTCCTGTTTCAGTATCTGTAAAGTGAAGCATCCTTATGTTAGATACACATGCAAAACCAAAGGCTGCAACAGTATTTAGAACTTTATGAGCTCTACCTTACCTGAACAAGAATCATATTCAATTTCCCAATATACACTTTCTCTTTCTGGAGAAGAGAAGAGAAGAGTCAGGTTGTGCATAATATTCCCCTCCCTCTTCCTCCCCTGAAGGGAACTCACTTACTTCTACACACGTTGGGTCAGATGAGGTCTTGATAATTAGGCCAACAACGTATTTTTTAATGCCTGCAGAAGAGGTAAGAATTTATTGTCAGCTCTGCCACACATCCTGAATACAGTCATGAGTATTTGTGAATTCAGACTGCTCACATGGTTTTAAAAAGAAATCCTGCCAAGGAACGAAGATGCATTTCTCAGTGAGCACCCCTCTTGACTGTAGTGCTAGATGGAAAAATCCACCTCTGTGTCTATTCTGCAAGGGTATCATTTCAAATGTACGAAATGGCTTTAAGGAAAAGCTATTTCAGTGAAACAAAAGGAAAACAGACCAAGGGTAAGAGTGTACTTGTAGTAGTTTGCAACAGATCAATGTATCAGCTTCCCAAAGGCTGCAAGAAATTGCGGAACATTGCATTGGTCAGACTGCACAATACTGTATTAGGCTGAAGATGGAAAGATGGAATTCAGCACTGCCCAGACCCTGAAATATGTTGCAGTAGGTACTTACGAATGCTCCCGTAGAGCTCCCTCAGAGAAACATGTTTCTACCCATCATGCGTTTTCAGACCATACCTAACAACTCCAACTTGGCAGATACACTCTTGCTGCCTCAGCCAAGTGTTTACAAGGGCAAGACAAAATACAAACTGGAGTCCATCCATAGAAATAGAAAAGGAACTCCAAGATTAAACAGAGCTTTTTAAGCATGACTCCAGTTTTAACAGCAAGTTAGCCAGAACTGCACAGGAAGCTTTGATAACATCACCTTGACTGTATATGAAAGTCCAGAGGTGCTCCAGGCGATCCACTTTAATCACAGCACGCACAGCATTTCAAAGTGAAATGCTGTGCCAGAGCTTAGGGAAGTTTTCCTTGCATCGCCTTACAAGACTGAAACTGAAACTTCACTCACCAGTGCAGCACAATGCACTTGGATTTGAGGTACTGTGCTTTTACGGCACACATGGATGCTATGGATTACAAAGCTCTCAATGAATTCTGGTTTATTGATTTTGTTTTTGCTTAAAGTGACAATGTGTTAACTGGGGGCACAGACTGTATTTAAATCAATTGTTCTGTTTCTGCTACAGATGTTTTTAAAGGACTTCAGAGTTTTCAGCTCCACCACAGGGAAAAACACCCCCAAAAACACCCATAGCAAAACACTGTAGCAAGCTGTACTGCTTAACATTTTGTTTTGCCATCTAATCCTCAGCTCCGTCCTCACCACTCACTAAAGACAAGCAAACAGTGGCTTTCCAAGTGACTTTTCAATAGTCACTTTCAAGCCATTCTGTACAAAGCCATCTGACTCCAAGAAAAGGCATGCACAGAGGATCTGGAGTGATGAATTAGGTGAACATAACTAATAGTTCTACTTAAACACAGCTTTGACTGGATGATCGACCTGAGCACAGCAGGGATTAAACACTTCTAACAAGGCAAGTGTCTTCTTGTCGCAGGGAAGTGTTACAATAGGTGAATGCTTCCCTATTCAAATCCATGAACCCAAAACCTGGTTTCAATCAGTTCATCGACAAAGCCAATCACCTGACTCATGCAGACAGAAGCATACGTTGAAGGCTTAGAGCATGTTGTCACTTCACTGAGGAGGATGCCTTAGGTTGAAGGCTTTCATTTTCCCATAGCCACTATTCTGTATTTTAAGACATTTCTAAGGCTTTACCAGAATTAGCCTTGGGGGTTTTTGCATTTCAAGCCTGAGCAACAAAATCAACAGTTTGGTAACTGCATTCTCATGAAACCTGGAAAAAACAGGTCTAGACTTTGAGCCATTAGATACAGGGGCTGCTCTACAGGTGGCTCCAATAAATGAAACTATTCATCACTATCAACTGGGATCAATCAACCACTGCTCCAGAAGAACGGTCATTAACAAAGTAAATTATCACTGTCGGTCACTGGGTAAGAGCTCTTACCAAGCACTAGCATTAGGCTGACATCACAGGCCTGTCCTACTATTTTAAAGCTAAAAAACCCACACTCTTGCTGAAGCATTACAGTCATTCACAAATGAAACATGAAAGCCCCCCAAAATAGTATGGAAATAGGTTTGCAGTGCCAGAAACGCAACTATTGTAACTGTCTGCCAAACCACTAAGGGAAGCCTACTGTTGCAACTCTGCATTTCCAAATGGAATTAGAAAGCAAGTCCTGTTCTTATTAGACTCCAAAGCTACATACTTTCCATCCTGATGCATCAGTAGTACTATATAGTTTACTTACAACTTCAGTGTTGTGCTACCAGCAATCTCACAGATGAAACAAGTTGCTCTGCTCTAAAGCTTCTCCATTGAGGGGGGGGGGGGGGAACCCATAATCATAATAAAAATTAGTTACTATTAAAACAATTGTCAAAAGACAACCTAAGAAGTTTGCTCCTTTCCATACACACAAACTGCAGGTGTAGAAGGTCTTCCATTCAGTGAACAAGTCATATTCTTAAGCCTTGAAAAGCAGCAGCTCTCCAGTTCTCAATACCTTTTTTGACTTAAATGGCATTTTCTACCTGAAACTACTGAAGAACCATGGGCTTTTAACATTTAACAGCTCACTCCCGGTGGCCCTGCTTTGGTGGGGGGCTGAACTAGATGATCTCCAGAAGTTCCTTCCAACCCTACTCATTCTGTGATTTTATTCCATAGGAAAGAATTCCCAGTAGAACAAGCATGTTTCAGTTTTGTAAACAGCACACCCAAGAAGCTGTTCAAGGGTTGTAGTCCACTGGATTAACTAAAATCAGTGTTTCAAGAACTTAAAGGAAGGCTTATTTTAAGGAGGCAGAACAGGGCATGCACAAGCCACACAACCACTGCCCAGCAGCTGAACAAGTCTTGACAATGGCAACAACACAACTGCCAAGTTCAGACCCTTCACTGAGACAAATGGGAAGAGACAAACCTTCCAAAGGAACAAAAGAAAAACCCAACACCACCACCTGGGGCATGCAGCATTCTTCAAGGACCAGCCAACATTACAACTACACTGATCTCATGATAACCTGTGAGCAAAGGGAGGCAGATCCCATCTGCCACTGAGTCAGCACTGACAGTCCTAGTACCTGCTCACGAACTTGTTCAGTCTGAACTAGCAGAAAAACAGTTCCCACAGAGGTCAGTCATTTTAAAACTGTTTTGCAATGATCTCCTGCCAGGAGAGCTCCCTGAACCAATTCAAAGGGCCAGAGAAGCACCAGTGCTAGCTCCGAGACATCACAAAGCGTCCAGGTGAGGAACACTCTTATCCACACCAGTTTAGCAGTAGATCAGCCCAGCTGCAACATCAAAATACGTTCCAATTAGCAGAAATGATGGCCATCATCACTGTTAGGAGGCCTGGACAAGCATCACTTATCTGGATAAACATCAGAACGCAGTCCTTCTGTAAAAGTTGCTCCGCTACACAGGCAAACATAAGCAACACTGAAACACTTTCCAAAGGGAAAGTGTTTTCACAAGTGACCCAAGCTGTGCAATAGTTGGAGCTGAACTGGGACACTGAGGAACACCCCATTATGCAAAACTGGTAAATTCTGCAGTCTAAACTTGAACACTGTGAAATACCCTGGAGTTTAATCTCTGAACATGCTTTTAGAAGCAAGTGCATCCCATCAACTGTTTAACCTGAGCTCCTATCATGACCAAACGCAGCATGTTACCATGAATGCACAGTAAGTAAGCAGACAAAAGCACTTAAGACATACAAGCACATTCCTTTATGCAGTTAGAGCACAAGCATCCAGCAGGCGTTGAAAGCTATTCTAGCTGGTGCTACAGATGCAAGTTTACACTAATGCACTAAAATGAAGAAATTCTCTGCTTACATCAAAGAGGCATAAATAAAGCAGGCGGACACTGCAACTCAGACAATTAACATCAGTAAATTAGGATGTCAAACCCTAAAGCTGAGTTGTCCCCTCCAGGGATGGTTGTACGCATACACACTTCTACTGAGCTGTTTTAGTCCCAAAATGCCATCTTATTTTTAGCCTTGTGAAACAGTGCTTTCCTATATTGTCCTACAAATCATCTGTCCCCATTAGTGAACCCAGTCCATTATGCGTTGCCTTTTCAACAGAATAGGATGCATCATGAAAATCCTGATAAAGGGCGCAGAGCTTGTCTTACACACATAGTGCCATGCAGTTCATAGAATAGTTAGGGTTGGAAAGGACCTTAAGATCATCCAGTTCCAACACCCCTGCCATGGGCAGGGACACCTCACACTAAACCATGTCACCCAAGGCTTCGTCCAACCTGGCCTTGAACACTGCCAGGGATGGAGCATTCACAACCTCCCTGGGCAACCCATTCCAGTGCCTCACCACCCTTACAGGAAAGAACTTCTTCCTTATACCCAGCCTAAACTTCCCCTGTTTAAGTTTTAACCCATTACCACTTGCCCTGTCACTACAGTCCATACTGAAGAGCCCCTTCCCAGCATCCTTATAGGCCCCCTTCAGACACTGGAATTCATTCCCCCTTCATTACACAGAATCAAAACCCATCTCTTCCTGAAGCAGGCAAGAAATTTCCATTAAAATATCTCATCATTCCACACTCTTTGCAACGGCTTAAACTGCATCAAAAGCTTTACACTCAACTCCAGAGCCTTCCTGTGAGCCACTAAACTGCATCTCTCTGAACACTTCACTTTGAGGGAAGTTGTACAAGCAATTCAGGTTTCATAATGAAGAAATGCTTATCCATTCCAGCTCAAAACACTCCAGACAAACTCACTCTGTTCACAGGAACTGAATTTCATTACCCATTGCAGTATTAATGACACATATCAGTGAATTGAAGACCAAGAAGCCCTTATTTCTAGGCAGTTTTTCACACTGTGAGAGAAAATCCTTCTGAGACCACAGCACTCTAATCAAATTGCACCCTTTGTAAGTATTATTAAACAATCAACTAAACAGTATCTGAGTTTAAAGCAATTTATTATCACCTCTATAAACTCCAAACTTTGCTTGACAATGGTAGTACAATCCTCTGCACATAAGCCAAGTTCACTATGAGATGTTCTGGGATATGCCACCCACCTTTCACTAAAGCAGCTCGGTAAGGTTTGAATGAAAACCACATTACACCATTTGCGTAAGCAATCCAAAACATCCTCTTAGGGACTAAATGCATTATGAAGAACAAATCTAACCCATTGCTATGGTTTATGACTAAACATGTCTCAAGGCTGAACATGCAGGCCAGCCACCAGATTTAACCTCATTTTACCAGCCCTGCGCCCCATAAACTCCACTCCTGTCTAGATAACCCCTTGGTTCAAACTATGAACTCCAAAACCAAGAGAAAGCAGACTCATCACTGCGTATTTCTGAAAAGTAAATCCACTGTTGTGCCCAATGCCCACTTCAGAACCATGGGAGGATACTACAGACAAGCTCTCCAAATGTGCTTACACTCCTCAAGCTTCAAAATCAGCGACACCTCAGGAACAGAAAAACTTTCTATGAATGCCCTGGGTTCAGCTGTAATAGTAATTTTTCTCCTTCCTAGTAGCTGATGCAGTGCTGTGTCTCAGCTTTACTCTGAGCACAGTGCTGGTAACACACCTATGGCTTAGTTATTGCTAAGTAATGCTTACCCCGATCAAGGACTTATAGTCTCTCATGCTCTGCCAGTGAGGAGGAGCATGAGAAGCTGGGAGGAAGCAGAGGACACCTGACCCAAACTAGCCAAAGGGGCTTCCATACCACAGCACATCATGCTCAGTATATAAATGGGGGAGAAGTCACCCAGAAAGCCCAAATCACTGCTCAGGTTGAGCTGGGTATCAGTCGGCGGGTGGTGAGCAATTGTACTGTGCATTGCTTATGTTTACTGGGTTGTTTTTTTTCCTTTCTCTTTCAGTTTTATGTTCTCTCCCCTTGTTATTTCCCTTATCATTATTATCATCAGTAGTAGTTGTTTTGTATTATACAATTATTGGACTGCTCTCATCTCAACCCATGGGATTTATATTCTTTCCATTCTCCTCCCCATCCCACCCAGAGTAAGTGAGCATGGCGCCGAGTTACCAGCTGGGCATACACCATGATTACAAGTCAAAAGGTACCATGGCCAGAAGAGTTCAACTAAAAGCTACTTTAAAATGAGAGCAAACTTAAGCACAGAGTTTCAAGACTAAAGAACACATTTTCCTACTTGCATTTGGAAGCTAAAACCTCCCAGGCATTCTGACTGCAGCAGTAACAAAGCCCTGGCTAGCCTCAAGACCCAACAAGTCATTCTGATGTACAGCTGGAGGTACAGCTAGGAAAAGACACACAATTAAAAGGTTACAGTTCAGGCTCTATAATTAACTAGTTTTGGAAACAACCTCCCTGAAAATACTGGGAGAAATACAACTTTTCCATTCACTGACAGCTCAATTCAGGCCACTCTTCACTTCAACGCTTAAGTGCTGCTATAGCTACAAAGGGAAAACAGTATTGTCTCATAAATGGATTTAGCTTCATCTTAATCAAACGTAAGATCTGTCAGCTGTATTTACTACACAAACCAAGTTAAGACATATTAAGCTTATAAAGTAAGATATAAGATAACATTAACTGATTTATAACCTGCAGGAATTGTCACTAAGCATTGCTTTGTTACACTGAGTTTATTTCCTGCACCCATATTTTACCAGTTACTTCAAACCGGAGAACCCTGTCAGCTAAAGGAACAACTGGAGCCAGGATGAAACTCCCCCTCAATTTAACCAGTTTCCCTATCTCCCAGGTAATCAAAGCACCTGAACAAGCTCTGGAGCAGTTCTTTTGTACCAGCCAGCACCATCAGCCAAAAAAACAGAACACCAACTACCACCACAGACCAAATGAAACTGGATTAGAGAGGAAACACTGATTCTCCCTCCTAAACCATTGAGGTCAAGATGCCATGGTAGCTAAACATATTTAGTTCCTCTGCTACTGATGTACAGGAGAAACCAGACAAGTAAAAACCAGCTAACCCAGTTCCCCAAAAATGCAAAGTCATTTCACA
Source organism: Pezoporus occidentalis (assembly GCF_034315485.1). NCBI lineage: Eukaryota > Metazoa > Chordata > Aves > Psittaciformes > Psittacidae > Pezoporus > Pezoporus occidentalis. Next base: position 4,474,803 of record NW_026912779.1, read on the forward strand.
AGTATCAGTTTAGCCCTGTGAAAGGGAAAAATATTTTATAAGGTTGAACTAAAGGCACACATAGAATCACAGAATGGCATGGGTTGGAAAGGACCTTAAGATCATCCAGTTCCAACCCTCTGCCATGGGCAGGGACACCTCACACTAGACTATGTCACTCAAGACTCTGTCCAACCTGGACTTGAACACTGCCAGGGATGGAGCTTTAACCACTTCCTTGGGCAGCCTGTTGCAGTGCCTCACCAACCTCACAGTCAAGAACTTCCTTCTTATTCATTAGGATTCCCCCTCCCCAAAATCTTCAGAAAAAGTACAAAAGTCAGGAAAAAAATAAGAATACTTAAAACTGACTGCATGGCTACTGATAGTAACTTTATTTTGCATTGCAATGTACTGAGCTACAGACACGGTGTCTTCCCAAGTGACAGGAACCAGTCGAACAGTGCTCTCATGTCTGCAAACAGTAAAGTAACAAATCTAAAGCACCAACTCAAATGTATCAGTTCCACAATTCATTTATGCTATGTATCCAATATTATCTTGGCATCTTGAGACTAAATGAGGTAGCATGATCCAAAACACAGCCAACCACTTCACCCTACCACTACCGTTCCTCACCTATTCCATGCATTTAGAGTGTGCCTTTTTAAGGCTTGGAATTACTGAGTTACATTCTGTATTTGGCACTGTGTTTGGTTCAGTTCCAAACTATCAAGTAAGCCTAACTTAGCGTCATCTATTCTACTACATCTCCCTTCACCAGTGGGCAGTAGTAAGCTGAATAACTACTGACTCTTTACTTTCTTCCTGCTCTGCTGCCACAGCCAAAAACATTAGGAGAGCAACTTCCAAATGCTGAAACTAAGTGCTCATATAACAAGATACAAGTTGACATACTCTAAAGGCACACAGAAAACTGAACTTCAGGGTGCTCCACTGATTTCTCAGAAGGACATAGTTGTGCCTGAGCCTCAGTTGAACCCGCTTCCTAGAAGCCTACACGTGTGTTTGCAAGAGCAAACCGAATGTGAAACTTTAGTTTCACTTTCAGAGAGAGCTTTGCTTTATCTGTCAACGTACAGTTGGAAGGGATGGGGGAGGGAAGGTAAGAATAACCACAGAAACGTGGAAGTCTCCCTCAACACACTTTTTTCCATCAACACATTATAATCAATATCCTTTCCGAACCAAAGCACTGAGTAACAATGTAAAACACATCTGAACACTGTTAATGTGAACTCGCAGCATAACTCATAAAACTGTATTAACTTTAATGAGTTCCAAGACCAGCCTTTAGTATAAAGTCAAGTATGGAACAACATTCAATGTCAAAAATTGAAAGCAGTTGTACTACACTTTGTCCTGACACTTCTCTGTAAAGTCCAAGTGGCAACGGCTTGACAGAAAGCTACATGAACAAGCAGTGATCCTGCAGCAGAGGTACCTCCCTTTACCACAGGTAACATCTAAAACTCAGCAGACACTGCAAGCTGGGAGAGGGGAAAAAATAGAAATACATTAAAAAGTGCAGGATTTATGTTAAGGCTTCCAGACTCTGCAATGAAAGAAGACTGCAGATTTTCCCTACGCTGTGCTGCCAATTACAGTAATGTAGCTGCACACACACATGCATTAAAGCAGACTTTACAGTATTTCGCTGCCTAGAAGAATGAATTACCATTAGTAGGTAAGACTATGCATTTACTTATGTTTCTGTCTTAAAAGAATCACAACAGTTTACAATCTCCAAGTTACATAAACCTACACATGCTACCGGATGGACCATGTCGCCTACCAGAAACATGACTGGATACTGGTGAGCCTGTGTACACTCCTGTGCCAACTACAGAGAGCCATAACCTCCACCTCAAAGCCAGGAGCTGACCTTAGAAGCTGCCTACTGTTACACCTTTTCAGGTAAGTCAGTACAACATCTAAGCAATGATGTTTCAAAACTATCAGTCACAGGTTTTACCTTCACGGTTTCAGGTGCTCACCACCCCACCTGGACCACAGTCACAAAAGGGAAAGCTGTGGTTGCATCATACAGAAAAGCACAGATGGTCTTACTACATGACAGAAAGTTACTAGCCTAATTGGATTTGAAGCTAAAAATGACTTCACTGGGGACTAACAGTCTAAATCTCAGTTAATACACGAAGAGGAAAAGACAAAAATCCCTCCCTACCTTCACACTGGTTCCTTGGTAGAATCTTCCATCTTGTTTTTATCACATTTTCCAAGATTTGCAGTCCATAATACTGAAATTGGAGAAGAACAGAATGTGAGTACATTACTGTAGGACTAACTAACTTTCAGGACTCTCATTCAATCAGACATTCACGCTTAACACCTAAGACTTCAAGATTATTAAGCTAACAATTTTATTAAATATATATATATACACACATGTCTATTCACCCATTTACTGAGGTTTCATGCATTTTTCTTTTCTTGCTTTTATTCTTCACTACTCTACGTCCTGCTGTTTGATCATGCTCACACCAGGAGGGGAGGGGGGGGGGGAATAACACTAATGAAAAGCCCTCACTCTGGCAGACAATTTTGGCTATCTGGAGAAGTAGCAGCCAGATATGAATTTCTATCATAAATGACTGGTCATATGTTCAAGTATTAACACAACCAGGCTCCTAAAATATTTAGCAGCTTGGATGGTCTCAAGCTTCCTATCGTTCTTCTAAGAGCTGAAAAAAAAAAGGTCTTGTCTTAGCATCATATGTCCTGCCACTGGCACTTCCTAAAGAAGGACTTCCCAAACTTCCCTGGACTGTTACTTTAGGAACAGCAAGACAACCCACAAGGTTTATTTAATTTCAATACCCACCCCAATATGGCAGCTATTTCTACTATTTAAAGATGAACTTTTGTGCTCAGTCAAAGAATAATAGAAATGTGAATAAACTCTTGGAAATCCTTTTACCTTTCAGGAATTCCTTCCTATGTTCTTACCCAAAACCATTAGGCTTGCAAAGTAATCGGTAAGGCCACAGTCCCTCTGCCCATTTGTCCCTACTGCCAACTCACAGTAACAGGGAAAGAAGTTTGTGGTGCTATGATGGAAGAACTTTAATATGTAAAACCCCATTAGCATGAATAGACAGGAGAGAAAAGGGGACGAGGAGGTTTGTTGTTATTTTATCTGCAGTGGATTAGGAAGAAAAAAAAAAATCATCATCGCATCAATGCCTGAAAGGTAAAACTCAAGTTTTCACAGTTCAAAGTTTGGCTGAGAATAAGAGTTCCTCTTTAAAACGGTTAGTTGTTATACAAAGTAGGATCATGAGCATTTCAACCAAAGGGATCACGAACACTTCAGTTTCATTAAAAAACACCGTGTCGACTGTCCCAAACTACATTGTATTAAAATACCACTTTTGCTGTTCTCAACATAACCTACATCCCTCTGCTTCTCCATCCGACCAGGTTTCTACAAGCTTCACGTATACATCCTGCATTTGCATGCTGTCATCTTCCAAAACTCTCGGGTACCAAGAAAAAGTACGCATTAACAGACTAGCAATGGTATTTTTCTTCTGCACGGTCAGCAGCAGAAGTTTATCAATGAGATTTTAAATCTGAATTTACTTAATTACTTAACATAAAAACCTAAATGAAATCAAGGGATGTTCACAGAAGGAAATGTATGGAGACATTCTTCAGTAAAATGCTTCGCTTCACGGGAAGTGATTTCAGACACTGCTACAGATTCACAGACACCATCTGCAACCGATCCAGGCTCACAAGACACCCTTACAAAAGCTTCTAACAATGTTGAAAATATACACATTGGTATCAGACAGCCCTAACGCCCCTGAAGCAGATCTAAACACCAGTTAAATGTCTAGATTCTACAGGCACCTGCATCACTTACCCTTTCAGGTAACAGCTAACCACAGATGTTTTGCTCCCAGACTTTTCTCTACCAGTCAACTTATTTAGCCTTTAAGACCAGAATGGCAAGTTTACTTTCACTTTACAAAAGCACTGGAATACCAACTACCACCTGAAAATCCTGACCTAAACTAAGGACAGACTTTATCTTTGGTCTTTTTCTGTGCCCTGCGTAGGATTTCCTCCAAGTAAAAGAGAAGGACAGACACTTCTAGCAATTTGCCACGCTTAATTCCACATTACCTGCCCAAATACCTAACTCAGATTCACACACCTTAAACTGTGAAGAGGTTCATGCCGTCTAGATTTCTATTCATTCCTTTGTACAGATGTGACTTCAATTCTGCTCTCAGCTAGTGTCTTGCTCCTCTCTTCCTCAGTACTATTCATTTTTCCTAACACTTGCATATGAAATTAAACTGCAGCAGAAATGAAATCACTGTATGCAGTCTTCACCTACACATCCTTCTTGCCATACCATGCCTGAAGGCTTCCTCAGCCTGCCTGAACACTCCGCAATGGGCCTTCTGGGTTTTTCATCTTGGTTTTTTAGCTTCCCTTGATTTGATGGTTCTGATTTTTCCTTATTTCCCTGATAATCAGCTACACTAAATCCAGAAAGAAGTCACCGACACCAGTTAGAAGTTTTGCTGTTTGTACTCTTGGAAGTGTGTAAAATCAACTCTTCCAATAGAAGACAAAACAAACACTATCATCTGCTCATAAAACAAACCTTTCAAAGTTCATTTGCTCTTGGTTTGCTTATTTCTAACTAAGAGGAATTTGCTACCCAGTTATGTAGATGAGGGACAGGTAACAACAAAGACTGAAAAAAAAAAGCATGAAATGATCCCTATGGTAGAAATGTCTGTGGTACCCTTATTACTTATTCTATGCACCGAATCCCTTTCCCTCCCGCCTCCCAAGAAACAAAAACAATTGATGAACAGAATTCAGTTAAAGGGAATCAAAAGGGTAGACCTTGTGGAGGCCTGCCGTCAAAGCCTAGCTGTGTCAGTTGCACAGGAAGACACCCCTTTTCTTCCTATTACAAGCAATCAACATAATGGAACATTATGATTAATATCAGGTAGTGTTAACAGCTTTAATTAAAGAAAAAATATGATTGCATAAAAGCCAAATGTCATAGTGCATAAATTTAGCACCAAATCATTTGCAATTTATGTAAATTGAAGAATTCTTTACCTGTTGCTTTCTTTCTGTTCCTTTAATCATCTCATTTTTCACAAGACAAATTTTGAGTTTTTAAAAATACTGTTGATAAATCAACTTAAACATTAGTAACGTCTGTCAGTATAAAAAGCAAAGTTTACCAGGCAAGCAAACAGGCAAACACTGTTACTTAAAAGGTAGCACTTTGAGGAAGTTCTTTAAACTCTTTTCCCCTGAACTTCAGAGAATGGAACTGCTTCATGAATAGCCATGATTTCAGAAACCAGCCAAACACGGTTATTTTCTGTTCGAACACAGTGTGTATCAAGCAGAAAAACATGCATGTCAGTTATCTGAGGTAATAAAAGACAGTGAAAACACATTTCCATCAACTTTTCGCTTCAAACTTCAAAAGCCTTTGGTATAGCATTTAAAGTTGTAGAAAAAAAACACCTGAATGCTGCCCCTTTTAGTCTCTACCACAATGGATGGATTCAAATCAGTAGTACAAAGTAAATGTAAAGACTAATCTCCTACTACAAAGAGTTTGGGGTGTTTAACTTTCACTGATCGCTCAAAATCTTGGCCTAAAAAGGTGTCTATTTTGTCTTTTATATACCTAGGGACAAATTCTCTCCTCAGTTACGTGCATATGGCTCTCAGGATGATCAAGAGAAGACAAGCACTTATCCAAGGACAAAATGTGGCTCTAGGAGACTTTTCATTACTCAGATGTATACAGACACACACCAGTCTTTGGAACTGGCATTATGCTTATACGTGCCTTGAAAAAAAACCTTGTATTTCCAATTTAGCTCTTCCTTTTTTACAAAAAAGGGAGAAAAACTCTTGCCAATATAAAAGGAGGTTTGTCCTTCTTTTGTCCATTTACAGTTCTTGTTTAAAGCCAACTTGGGAAACAAGACAATAAGAAAAATGTGGCTTGAATCAAGAAAGTCTATGGCTAAAATGAGATACCTTCCTCAAAGTTTATGAATGGAAGAAAGAGGAAATCCAAATAAATAAAAGTTAATTTGCTTACTTTGGTATTCATGTTCTGAGAGAACTCCAAAATAGTATCAACTCTTGTCCACGCATCAGGATGTTCTTTTAAATGAGTCAAGACTTCCTGTGCCATTCTTTGCTAAAATCAAGTTTAATAAAAACAAGTATTAGCATTAGATTACTTAAGAAATTATATACTCTCAGTGACATTAATATATAACACATCTTTAAACCACATATCCAAGAGTTACAGAACTCAATCAGGCACAATAAGTCCCTTAAGCCTCCTTCTGTGTGACAGCTGAAGTGTTAACAACCAAACTCCAAAAGTGCATTGATGCAACAGGACTTTACTTACTTCCACTCTTCCATACCGAATAGTTCATCAAGAGCAGCAGTGAACATGTGAGAACAACACACATTACAGGGGGAAAGTATTAGAGAATGAGGTTTTCTTCCCTTCAAGAAAGTCATCCAGGTATAATTGTACTCAAGGGCACCCAATCTTTCTACTTCTACTGTAGGCATGCATATGAAGTGCTAGCCTTAAGGAGTACTGTATCATGCTGTGAAGTTGTTGGTTTTCTTTTGAAGAGCCAGGGAGCAGAGCATTAGAGATCTTCAATCCCTACTTTTGAGGAATCCCTTGGTATATCTAACAGCTTACAAAACAGTAATAGAAACTGGTTGGGGAGGGGGGACGGAAGGGAGCTGATCATGCTAATGGTTTGTTCTTTACTTGGGACTGACCTTACCAATTCTTGTGCTAGATACCATGGTTTCAGTAACTTGCACAACCTCATCTGAAGCAGTTACACACTGAAATAGTCGAGCTCATTTTAGCTATCCTTTCAAAAGCCTGCGTGCCCATAAGCATTTTTTAAGGAGCCAAATGACAGCTGTTTTCAAAAATGCATTGTGCTGACAAATCTTGCTGCAAGTTGCATCATCTCCACCATCAGACACTGTCTTACCAACAAGATGAACATTTTGCATCCCAATCATCAAAACTTAGATCATTCTTTCACTGTAGAGCCAATTCAATGGCATTACAAACCAGTTAAAGCTTCACTTTAGGATTAACTTCAACAGAAATTACTACAGCTGTGCAGATTCCTAGTTTGCTGCAAGAACATACTTGGGATAATCACCAAGTGATGTAAGAAAATAATGTTCTTCAGTAAGAAAGAAACCCTATCAAGACCCAAAATCTATATATTTATCATGCAAGAAACACAAATTGGGCATGGGATTTACCAGATAAAAATTAAAAGCTGCAACAGTAAGGCACAAGGATGTCTAAAATACCTGTACAACACTGGCATCCCCACTTCATACAATTGAGCCCATAGTTCCCTGCCTGACACTGACCAGAAAGGAAACCCCTGTAGATTTGATATGGAGAAGTACCACACCAATATTCCTTGTAAGTCCAAAAGCAGCACGACCATATTCTCACATTATGACATCAGTGCTTTACAATAAAATAAATAAAGGGGAAAGAATAACTATTACTTCAGGTTCAGCCTGGGTGTGTTTTTATAGCGGCCTCCTTAGCGCTTCCAATACCGCTGACATACCACAGGATCAAGTTTCAGCACCAACAGCACATATACAGCTCAATATTCCTCTCCCAAGCCCTGAAGAGTTTGTTCTCATAACCACTATCCCCTCTTCTGGACATCAATTTCTGTAGTTTCTTAAAACCCGTGTAAACCAAACAGTAATACTGAATCAAGACAGAAGCCTCACTGTTTTGTTGCTACCAAGAAAAGGGTATCAAATAACAATCCTTCTAGACATGTGAAGATCTAACAGACCAGTACAATTAAGAGCCTGGGATGAGCCCAGGTAAACACCTCTGAGTCATCTCAAGTTTGGTGCACTAGGGTGGGGTTGGGGATATCTATTCTTTCCAGTCATACACCAACAAAAAAAGCCCCAAGAACAGAAAGAAAAAAGCAACAAGAAGTTAGGACAGAAAAGAGCTTCTTTCTTGCCTAAAAGATACCAGCAGATAAAGGCTTTTGCAAGCAAAGATAAGAATTAAGCAGAAGGAAGAGACAGGTGAATCTGAAGGCAAGTTCAGCATGGGCCATCCAGGCCGCATTCTAAACCTTTCTTATCCCAGCATACACTCATCTATTCCAGGCAAACTACTGTTAATCTCCCAATTTTATTACTTAGTTTCCTAAGCTTCTCTTATTCCTGTCACCCTTTAAGACATGATTTGAGCTGATAGGCTCCACAGAGAAGCAGTGACTTCTGAACTCCTTGCAAGAGGTAAGAGCTCAGACTCACTGAAATATGTCTCCACCTTTGAAAGCGTACTACAATAGGAAACCAAACTCTCATTGAAGCAACACATGCACCTAAAAGAAGTTTCTCTCCTGATTCACTTTTGCTAGTTAAGTGCCCCCTCTTGGATTTTCACTTGTTACATCAGTCTTCTGAACGCCAGAGACTAAACCCAGCTGTTTCAAGTGAAGAAACTTCTCCCACCACCAGAACAATGGCAATTCGATCATTGCCTTTAGTGTTAATCCCCTACTCTCCTCATAAACCTTCCCAGCTTTTTAAACTCCATTCAAACAATACTTTAAGCACCACCTACTCTGTAAGGCAGCACAGTACACAAACATACCACAGAACAAGAACTCAGAAGTTCATACTCTGAAGGCAAAAGCTACAAGCAGTTTTCTGTCACAGAATCATAGAATAGTTAGGGTTGGAAAGGACCTTAAGATCATCTAGTTACAGCTAGTAACTGTTTGAATTCTGGACACTCAAAATGCAAATACTTCAAGAAAGAGCAAAGTATTTTTAAAAACCCATAGGAATTCACATTAAGTCTTACAAAAGCTTCTTTTCTTTTAAGACACACACAAAACAAGTATAAGCAAGTATATTACTGTTTATTCTAACAGCTGGAAGGAATAGAAAAGCATCAGCTACTTTGTCTCATTTTAATTCACTTATTGTTGTGCAAGAATATCTTAGGAAGAGATGCCCGACACTGAAACTCCCAATTTGTTAAGCACAAACAATTAACATTTGGCAGAACAGGACCTCTGCCAACACCCTTGTGGCAGTACTTGCTTTCAACATTTAAGTCTTATTTCCGAAGTAGTTCAGGAAATACATCAAAGCAATACAAGATTCACTTTCAAGACAATATATGCATGCCCACAAATGCACATTCTCCCAGTTTGAACTTAGCCTTCACAATCTGTTCTAAGGCCAAAGAAAGACTGCAAGAACCATCAGACAAACAATAATGGGGGCAGGAGAAGACACAAGAAAGAACAAACTCTCCTCTTAAATTGTGCGTGACATGGTTGTTTGATTTTCATGGTTTTCTGATTCTGTGATTCCAAGTACAAATACAGCAATAGTGCCATTAACATTTTTCTCTTAAATACAATCCTTTAGTGAAGCCAACATTAAATTTATGGCTTCACAATCCCACCCCCAATAATAAACTGCAGGTAATTCAGACCTTTCTCAAGAACTAAGTCAGAGAAGGTAAGCTGCAAGCAGAAGTGCTCTTACAAAATTTTACTTGGCAACACCTTTCAACAGCAGGAGGCATGCTAGAAATGAACACACACTAAACTAACACTGTTCCAAGCGTCATTCCAATGTTTATAACGTCAGGCCTGCCTTTAAATCAGGGCATGTCAATTACCAGTGAGATTCCAGTCACTAGCAGGGTAAATTCACTAATATTACTGATTTTTATTGGATTCATTTTGCTCAACTGATTTTCTGTAAGGTGAAACATAGTCAAGAAACATAGGTTCTAAGTCCACATTACCTGCGCGCCTTCTCCATGGTACAAGCAGTTCACCACATTGTCCAAGAGGTTGATATCCAGTTTCTGGTTAAAATCCAGCAGCTGGCGAGCTGCATGGTCTGCTAACATTGTCATAATTGCTGGCATAGATTACTGCAAAATAAACAAAAAAAAAAATTAAGAAATTATTACTCTATGTAGTTACAAAGCAAGTGCTTCAACTTGAGCATCTCATTTGAATGAGGTGAGCTATGTTAGCAGTACTGGACAGCACTGAACAAAACACTCCTGCGATTGCCAAGTGAGGAGTAGGACAAAGTCCTTCTTTGGAAGGACATTCACCCATCACTGCCCCAACTAAACTCATAGAATCAACTATGTTGGAAAAGACCCTTAAGATCATCAAGATGGATCCAACTACTACTCCAGGACTGCCAAATTCTCAGGGTCTTCAGCAAGTATAGCACGTAAAACACACTAGTCTACCAGGTGCATTATGAGCAAGCTAAAGCTGATTTCAAAGCAACTACAAACCCCTACTAGCCCCTAAACACACGTAAGCCACCAAGCTTGCTGGCACAAAGCTTGCTGGCACAAACACCTAGTATTGTTACAACCAAAACCCATACTGGGTATCTCAGACAGATGTTTAGTTTCCAAGCCCAACATGCGCATTTAGAAGATCAATTCTAAAGAGCTTTTCAATAACTGGCTATGGAAGTAAGTGAATGTGATCTACATACACACTAAGAAATTAGCCAGAGGATGTTTTGCAAGTACTTGAGGGGAAACAAGAACCACGTACAAGTAAAAAATCAGCATTGAAACTAAGGCAGTTGACTGTTTGAAGGCACTTTGAGAAGATGAAGTAAGAGGACTGTGAAGTCAGCAGGTTACTCCATGCACATTAGGACACTTGAAACTGAAACGGAATTCTACGGGAGCTTTCAGGCCCCATAAAACCAGCCACACATGCATTAACTCTTTGTCCTAGATACTACGGCCTCAGTATTATGCAAAGGAAGTCAGGTGGGGTGTGTGTGTGATTGTGGGTGTGCATCGAGGATGCTTTCCCACTGGAGACTGGTACAGGGCAATTGTGAAAAGCCAGAAAATTAGCCAGAAGCCACAGAATTGTGGATGGTTAAATTATACTCTACCCTTTTCAAGCCACACACACCCCACCCCATGCTGGGAGCATCTGATCAAGTTTATTGCTGCCTTCTCACAGTCACTGGCAATCTCAACACAGATTCCTACCCTCCCCTCTACAGCAGCTCTATGCCATTCATCCCCCCTTTTCAGAATCTTCCATAAGGCTTCAGTTGAGAATTAGCCAGATGTCTGGACACTGCAAGAGCTCTACTGTAACTTTTTCAGGGATATGTGCATACTCAGGAAGATACCATCCGAAACTTCCAGAAACACCCTCATACACCCAGCCAACCCCTTTAGAGTAACCCAGAAGTCAGATTTGCTCTTACTAAATAACCTCATGTGCAAATAAGAATTCTTTTTATGCCTTGCATGTTTAAGTCATGCTCAAAAGTTAAGAGCAAGACAAACCTGTGCCTCAACCCAAGTAATTACTAATTAAGTGAAAATCCTACAGAAGCATAAGGACAAGGAAAATCTTTTGGTTGTAAATGCTTATTTGCAAGCAGTGTCAAGGAACTTCATCTACTTCTATAAAGAAAGATATTAACTTCAAAACCCAATCGTTTGAATTGTATTTTGAAGTCAACCACTCAGTATTACTACGCTAACGCAATCAGTTTGAGAGCTCCATCTCAACATCCAGTCAGCCATCTACCTGGGAAGACAGAAGGAAATAAACATCACGTAGAATAAATAAATCAAAACTAACACTCCACATCTGTCCTTTCCCCACAGCCCCTGAAGTTTACGAAATCCAGGGTTAAGTATAGAAGCAACAACCAAAACAAAGCAGCGGGGAAGACCTATTTAATTCTTTTAACTTAAGAGGCCACTTGAAATCCCAGCTCATCTGGCAGAGGGGCAGTAAGCAGCACTACTAGAAGGGAGCTGCACCCATGAATAAGCTCTGAAGCTCAGAGCAGTTAATTCTCCCACCAGACACGCCCCTTTTTGTTCACATCTGGCCTCTACCGGGAGCGGGGAAAGCGCTTTTCAAACTACAACAAGCGCCGTAAAGCAGTCGTTCCTCAGGTAGGGCCATTCATTTCTGATTTAAGCCTCTTTGGGTGGTTTTTAGACCCTAAGAGCACAAACGAGGAGCCACGTGACGCAGAGAAGTTATTAACCACATGGAAGCAGAAAGGAAATGTTTTGAATAGGGCCCTCAGCCACTCCCAGCATTATCTTCAAAATGACCTACCTACTGGCAAACTGAAATACAGAAATGGCGGCTTTGTGGTCAATACCAACTGCAATCAACTCTATTTCCTACTCATCACGCTGCACCCACATGAAGCTTCTAATCTTTGATTGACTACCCTCCTATACTTCGTTCCCCATCATGCCTGAACTCCAGAACAGGTTTAAACCTCGGCTCCAAGAACCACCACTAATCAATTCTTCCATACTATCGGGGAAATAGAAACAAAAAGTTAAATATCTCAACTATAACACAGCGAGAATCTGACATCTACCGAAGGTCAAAAGAACTGCATTCGCAGCACTGTTTACATAGTTATTCCAACTTCCAATGACCCCGGACCTTTAACACAACAGATGATGATATACTTGATATATTCATTTAAGCATGTCGTGCACGGGAACAGCAGCATACATTTAAGCAGTGAGAAACGCTGAGTATTCACAGTGAACACTCAGAGCACCTTCAACCTTAAAGCTCAATGGGGGCAGCGACTAAAAGCAAACAAAACCCCCAAAAAGACAACCTGGGAGAGTCACTCAGCTCTATTCCTCAGCATGCAGTTCCTCTACTGAACGCCAAGTGAATTACCGCCCCAAGACCCTCTTCCAATGAATTAGTTGCATCACTTGTGAATTCCTCCAGCTGCACCGCATGGAGGGGAGCACACCGCAGCCGCATTACACTTCAAACGCGCCCGCAACGAGACGATCCCTTCCCTTCCCTCCCCTCCCCACTTCACACACACGTGAATGTACGAGATGCAATCACACCGCTCCACCAACATCCTCCCGGCACCTCGGAGCATTCATTTTCGGGCACGGCCGCGCCCGAAATCACCTCCTCACCCCAGCGCGGAGGCCTTGCCCCTGCTCCCGCCGCACGGCCGCGCCGCTGCCCGGCTCACGAAGGGGATGCGGGGAAGGGGGGGGGGAGCAGGCCCGGTGCGGCGGAGCAAGGCGCGGAGAGCCGGCGGGCCGGGGCCCTGCGGAGCGCGGCGGGCCGGCGGCGGCGCGGCCCCTCCCTCCCTTCTCTCCTCCTCTCCCTCCCTCCGCTCCAGCCCTGCGCTCTATACAGGGCCCCCCACGTGATCCAGGCGGACGTTTCAATACTGCTGCACAGACACACAAAAATATTTCTGGAAACTTCCACTCCTAATAATTTACAGATTATGTCCCCGCTTCGTGCCCGTACCCGAGCCCAACCCCCCCACCCCAGCCCGCTCCATCCCCTTCGTAACGACGGGCAAAGCCCCCGCCGTGCGGCCCCGCTGCCGCCTTTCCCGCAGCATCAGCGCTCCGCTCGGCCAGGCCGAGGATGCTCAGACCCCAAACCCCATTTTAAGCACACACACACACACACCCCCAAGGGTTTTCTCTCCTTCCACTTCGCGCCCTTCATACACACACACTTGCGGCCGTACCCCTCCCGCTGCCCCGCACCTCCTCCCGAGCGCTTCCCTCCCCCCACTGCCCCCCACCACGTTCCTCATCGCGGCACCCCCCCACCCCCCACCATTCCCTGCAGCCTGAGCGCGGACTTACCTAGGTGTTTCTTACAGCCTCTTCCTTCAAAAAGTAGGGGTGGGTGAGGGAAGTTTCTAACCACACGCCAAAAAAAAATAATTCGAAAATAAAAAAAGGCCACTAAAAATAACCCTTCCCCCCCCTCCAAAAAAAGAACCACCGAAGGGGTGTGGGGGGGAAGGAAGACGAGCGCACCCTCCTCCCTGCCGGCTATGGACGAGGAGCGCCACTCCTCCCCTCACTACCCCTGCAAGCAGCGTGCCCTGGCCTGACTGCACTAAGCTCCCAGCACAAGCCCGCGGCCCCCGGGCGGGCGCTCCCCTCGGCGCCTTCCGCTCAGCTCCGGCGCTCGGCCGCCCGCGCTCCCGACAGACGGGCCGCGCTCCCCTCCTCTTGCTCGGGGAGGGGGGAGGAGAGGGGTGGGGGGTGGGGGGGGGAACTGGGGAGGGGAAGGGGGGTCGGCCTCCAGAGGCCGCTGGTAGGGCGGAGGGAACTTCTACCTTCCCGGCGGCCCTGGCTGCCCCAGTAGCGGCCCGGCGGGGCCCTGGCGCTGTCTCCCACGTCGCTGGCTGCCCAGGCCCGGGCCCTCGCGGCCGGGTCTGTCGGTGCTGCTGCGGCTGCCGCCTTTCCCCGCGGCCCGGCGGAGCGCTCAGTTCAGCCCCATGCCCACCCCCCCCCGGGCTCGCACTAAACTTTGCCCCCTCAGCTGCGCCGGCGGCTCCCCCCCCTACGAGCAGGTCACACGCACAGCGACGGAGGCGGCGGCGGTGGTGGTAGCAGGGACTGAGCGCGGCGCGTCTCCCCCTCCTAATGCCACAGGCTCGGAACCGGCTCAAACCGGTTCAGACTGGGAGATTCCATCTCGGTTTAGTTTTCAGCCCATGGCGCCGCGGAGCGTTTGGAAACCTCGGGCCTCCGCCCAGCCGGCGCTCCCATTGGTCTCGAACCGTGCCGCCGCGGAAGCGGCCTCCACGCTCATTGGCTGGAGGGCCTGTCAATCACCTGCTGTCCTCGGAGAGGGGCGGGGGGAGCGAGCGGCCGCGGAGGGGGGGGTGAGATTGAGGGGATCCGCCCCCTCTCCAGCAGCGTTTTGTGCGCAGAGGGGGGGGGAGGGGGGGCGGGGGGCGGGACGCTTCTCGCTGATTGGTCGAGATGAGCTGTCACTCAAAAGGCGGACGCGCCTCCGGGTGGCAAACGGCGGGCGCAGGTGTCGCCGCGCTCTGATTGGCTGGCGGCTCGGCGTGACGCGCGTGTCTGAGCGCGGCTTTTGGGGCTGCTGAGGGGAGAGGGCGCGCGGGAGTGTGGGGGGGGGAGGGATGGTCGTGGCAGCCGTTGGGAGCTGAGGGCTCGTTCCTGAGGGGACTGGGGTGCGGGGGTGTTCCTGAGGGCGAGAAGGGATTAACCCCAGTCGGGAGGGCTCCGGGTGCCTCTCGTGCCGCGTCCCGGGGTCCCTGAGGTGTTGTGTCTGGGGGAGCGCAAGGATATGGCAGAGAGCTCTGACGGGGGGGGCGCCGTGTGGCGATGGCGGGCTCTGCGTTACCTCACGGGTCCCATCGCTTCGGTAGGGGTATTCTTCGCTGGGTTGCAGGCTGGCTGCGTGGCAGAGCCCAAAATGTGGTGGTGAATGATGTTACCTTGAGTTGGTCGGTAGTGGTCTTCCTCACGGTTCAGTACTGGGGCCGGTATTTGTTGGTATCTTTATATTAAAAGGACCCTGCACTGGGCACTGGTGAGGCCGTACCTTGAATCCTGTGTTCAATTCTGGGCCCCTCACTACAAGAGAGACACTGAAGTGCTGGAGTGGGGCCGGAGAAGGGCAACGGAGCTGGTGCAGGGCCTGGAGCACAAGTGTGATGGGGAACGGCTGAGGGAGCTGGGGGGTTCACTGGGGACCTGATGGCTCCCTACAACTGCCTGACAGGAGGATGGAGCCAGGAGGGGCTGGGCTCTGCTCCCAAGGAACAAGGGATGGGACAAGAGGAAACGGCCTCAAGCTGCACCAGGGCAGGTTTAGATGGAGCTGAGGAACAATTCCTTCCCCAGAGGGTGCTCAGGCATTGGAACAGGCTGCCCAGGGCAGGGCTGCAGTCACCGTCCCTGCAAGTGTTCACACCCCGTGGAGACGAGGCCTCAGTGTCATGGGTTAGTGGTGGCCTTGGCAGGGCTGGGGAACGGTTGAACTTAATTTTAAAGGTCTTTTCCAACCCAGCTGATTCTCTGATTCTCTGGAGCTGGGGCGAGCAGTGAGGTGGGTGATGAGCCTGTGGATGGGAACAGCTTTTGTGTCCTGAGGCCAGTGGGTGGTTAAATCCTTGGCTTTAGACTGGGCTGTGTGAGCAGGAGGGGTATCAGTGAGGGGTGGGTGCTAGTTTACCCCTTACCCAGACAGTCCTGTACCCTCCACCAAGGCTCGCATGGGTCTGAAGGATGGTATATGCCCCATTCTCTATGTTGCCTGTATTCATGGGATATGAACCTGCATTCCTTAAGCTCTCACAACTTCTTGCCAATGTGTGGTTCAGGTTGGTTTGCCTGCATATGAGAGAAACCTTGAACTGTGTGAGGAGGAATGCCCGTCAGTCAGATGTGAACAGGGGTGATCTCAGGGCAGAGACTGGCTTTTCAGTGGTGACACAAACTCAGCAGGCTATGGTTGCACGTCTTGTTGCTACCTGAAAGAGTGGAAGAATGTGCTTGCCAACTTCCATATGGAAAAACCCTTATGCAGTGAAGGTACTCAGTACTTGTGTATGCATTTCTTGACAGTCTCATCCCCTCATTTTAAAAAATGATAACTGTAGACAACTTATTTATGAAAATAATTTCTATGAGAAGGATACTGGATGATCTTTAAGGTCCATTCCAACCCAAACCGTTCTATGATGATGTTATAAAGTATTTAAATTACCTTCTAGGAAAAAGTTTTGCAGTTTTCATCCCCTAGTAGGAAGCAAAACTTCCTCTTTGGTTATGATTTTGGGACAGCAGAACACTCAGTGAAATTGGTTATAGATGTGATACTTTTCATCTTTAGAATGCCATGTCCTCTTGGTGATATCCAAAGGAATCTTGCAGAGTGAGGTTCACCTGTGCTATGCCCAGGTGTGTAGGGGAGAAGCTTATGCTTAAACCCTTCTTACAGTTTAAAAGGGAAAAAAAATAGTGCTTTCTTGTTTAGACTTCACAAAGAAGTCTGTCCTTTCAGAAAAGCTGAGGTTTGCTCACAAAGGCTTTTTTACATTGCCCTAATCTCTGTTCTAAACCTGGAAAAGCCAAACAGGCAGTAATCTGAGAAACTGGGAAAACTTTTGGATTTGCTCTGGTGGGTTTTTGGGGAGTGGGTTGCTTGGGGCTTGTTTAGCTGTCGGCTTTTTATTTTCCGAATGGAAGTGTTACGAGCCATCAGCTATATGCTTGGTTTTAGCTTATATGTAACTCAGTGCAGCTGCAGACAAACAATAGCAAGCCAAGATAACAGGAACTTAAAATCCCGAGAATTGTGAAAACTATGAGCCAGGGCAACCAAAATGTATAGAAAACCCAGTTCAAATGGGCTCAGTCTTGAGGATTGAGCAGCTTGTGACCTCTGGCAAGGAATCAAGAAAGAGAACAAAGAAAGGTGAAGTAGCGGACAGCAGGAGAATGACCACCAAGGGTCTTGGAGACCCTCAAAGACCGCCAGAAGACACTCGTGTGCCAGCAGAAGGGTAAAGGACTCTGTGGTGGTGAGGTCATGGAAATCTCTTACTGCGTATAACTTTTCAGGGAAAAGAATAAATATGTATGTTTAAACTGCATTGTATTTATGCAGTCTCTTGGTGAGCTCGGAGGACACAATTGGAGGAGTGATCCCCTGTGTCCCCAGTCCTTTAACTGTCTCTTTTTAACACTTAAAATTATGTGTTGAGAGATTTCTTTATTGTTGTTTTGGGCAACAATAAGAGAAATCGTGAAATGTTTGAGGAGGAACGGTCCTCTGCCAGATGTGAACAGGGTGATCTCAGGGCAGAGACTGGCTTTCCAGTGATGGCACAAACTCAGCAGGTTACAGTTGCCGGTCTCGTTGCTACCTGAAGGAGCGGAAGAATGTTCATGCCAACTTCCATATGGAAAACCCTTATGCAGTGAAGGTACTCAGTACCTATATATGCATTTCTTCAAAACCATATTTCCTTATTTAAGAAAAAAAAAACTACAGCTGTAGAAAACTTAAAGCTGATTTCTATGAGGAGGATACTAGATGATCTTTAAGGTCTCTTTCAAACCAAACCATTCAGTGATGATATTATAAAGTATTTAAATGTCCTTCTAGGAACAAGTTCTGCAGTTTTCATTCCTTAGTCTGAAGTAAAACTTCCCCTTTGATTATGGTTTTAGGACAACAGTACATGGTCAGTGAAACTCATTACAGAAGTGATGCTTTTGATCTGTAGAATGCCATGTCCTCTTGGTGGTATCCAGAGGAATTTTGCTTCATGGCAGGGTGGGCTATGCCCAGGTGTATAGGAGAGAAACTTATTCTTAAGCCCTTTTGCACCATTTAAAAGGAAAAAAATATAGTGCTTTCTTGTGTATGTGTTCAGCTTGAGCCTTCACAAAGTAGTCTATCCTTTCAGAATGCTGACTTTTGCTCACAAAGCCTTTTTACATTGTCCTAAACTCTGTTCTGGACTGTAAAAACTAACCATGGAGTTGTATTTGAGAAACTGGGAAAATACTTTGGTTTTGCTCTGGCAGGTTTTTTGGGGGTAGGTTGTTTGGGGTTGTGAGTTAGTGGGTTTTTTGGTTTTTTTTTGGGGGGGGTCGTGAAATAGAAGCACAGCAAAGATCTGGAATTACTAGTATTGATCTCTTGGAAAAGGTTTAAATTGTCCTTAGCAGTCCTATAGACCACTCCAGAGTGTTCAGTGGCATATAGAGAAGTTCAAGTTTGTATTGATCTTGTTTGCCACACTACTTTGTTACACTGTGAGCTATAGCAACCTGTAAAATAGAACATCACTCAAAGAAGTTAACAGGCTGGCTTAACAAAAACAAGCCCTTTGATTCCTGATCAGTGAGTTATTTAAAATAGAAGTTACAAAAATGAATTGCAGAAATGGAAAAAATTAAGTGGTGCTCCTATATCAACATGTTTAATTTCTTTATCCATTATGGTTTTAAGTGGTTTGCCCTGGTAGTTGTCTGAGCGCCTGGCATGTGAAATATAAGCCTCTCAATTACTGTTTGTTTTTCATCTCAAGGCTCTAAGAAGCTTTTGGTCGAACCTGCTTGGATAAGTTCTCGAGGCTTAAAAATCTGTAGCAGAACTGAATGGAATGATTATAGAAAGAAATACTCTGTCATACATGCTTGGGATAGTAATGGGCAGGCTGGGGCACCTGTGAGACCCCATTTCGGAGAGAGAAAAGTAATCTTGGAAAGGGCTTTGGGGTCTTTCTATAAGCTATGAATGCCAACATAAAGTGTCCAGTAACATTAGTATGATTATTGTTCAAGTTGTCTTAATCTTATTTTATTTTACTTTTTTAATATCCTATAAAGTGTGTGTGTTAGCAAAGACATTTCAGCATTTGTTTTAGTAAGTTGAGGGATAATTACAGCACCAGCTTCATAAAGCTTGTTCCTCAAGTTCTTCTACATGAATATTAGAAGTTTTATCAGAGAATGTTGTTAACCTTATCCTAACAACTGATTCTCTACAATTTACATGATTTTCATTTAATTTAGATTGCATTATAGATGATAGCTAGGTATGTAACATTTGACTACATGCTGGAAATACCTTAAAACTGACCTTTAAAGAAAGCTTCATGCTTCTTTAAAAATCAATAGCTTCTACAAAAGAGTTTGAGGTTTATGTGGGAGTTAACTCTTTCAACCAAGAATCCATCAACAAGTGTATATTTACTGGTGCTGGGAGCTTGCTCTGTTGTGTTAAATAAACTCGAAAATACTGTGTGAATGTATGATGTGGCAAAGTATGTGCAGTAGTTCAGAATAGAACTGAGGAAGGATCCCCTCTCAGAAGGTTATTTTTCCCCAGTGCGTTTGTTTCTTTAGCGGAGGCTGCTTTTGAGATCACAGTGCAAAAAAGGAGGACATTTTACAGAATTAATACTAGATACAGAGCAGTGGTGTGATGTATGTCCTATTCGAACAGGCATTTCCTCACTGGTAGAGAGTCACCGCAGAGAAAGCTTGTCAGGACTGAACCAGTAAATCAAACTTTAGCCTGGAAACACCAGGCTCCTTTTACATAGGAAACTTAGGTTCAGTGTAATTGCCTTCACTAATGCTGATACTGTAGGACATGGGGCATGATCATGCAGAAAATCTCAACTGTTATAAATGAAGCTCACTGCTAAATTACCATTGGTGTGAGGTTTGTATCCTAGCAGGAATGTTCTCAGCAGCCAGGGACTGTGCTCTTGCTGCTAAATCACAGAAAAGAAACTTAGTTGTATGTTTCTGAAGTCTTTCTCTTAGCTTTCTGCTTTACAGACAGTGTGGGTTCAGCCGTGAAACTGCTGGATTACGGTCAAAACCGGTATTTTTTTCCATATGATTTTTTTTAATCCATTCCTTCTGTGAAATGTAACAATTTAGCATTAGGCTTCTGTAGTGATCCCTAAAAGATTTCTAGTAGTGTGCAAATCAGAACATACTTTGATACATAAACTATAAATACATGTACTTACACTATTCTAATAACTATGGTTCTCCACTGCCTTACAAGTTCCAGAAGTGCTGTGGGGATTCTGATTCTTCAAACTTCATTTTTTGGCTTTGTGTTATGTGGTTTCATTACATACAATTCTGGGACAGCCAGGGAAACAACACTGCTATCCAAATACACACGCATGTTTCAGCAGAAGCTGAGGAGATGCAAGACCATCTGATACCAAATTTAGGTCCTGTGTGATACATTGCTGAGGGACAGAGCTGTGCCACGGGTATAGTCACAGGTCAGCTGGAGAGGTGAGGGCAGGAGGAGGTGTGACTGAGAGCTGTGTATCATCCGGGCTTGCCTCAGCTCCAGAAGGTGTTTGTAGAAGGCGTGACCCATGTTTGTGTGATGCCTCTGTAGTCTGTAAGTTCACAAGCTGTGAGTTATTCTGCTTTTATAAATGGAAACTGTAACTTTGAGACTTTTCTTCTTACCAGCCACAGCTGTCTTAAAGCAGTCACAGCAGAGGGCTGCATAAACCAAATCTCTTGGGATAAGTTTTGCAGCATTTAAGGATTTGAAGAGCTGAAATACGAACGCTCACTTTTTTTATCATGCGTAAAAGTAACTGCATCCTGTAACATTCCTGTCACGATGGTAACAAAGTGCTTTTCGTGCCTTGTTTATCTTGCTCTTGTGTAAGAATTAACAAATCTGGAGGTTTTGCAGTGTAACATAATTGAAGGTACCCTTGTAGTTGGTGGGATTGTATTTGTAAGTGGTTCAAGTAGATTGGATAGAAACAGCAAGCTGCTGATGGGTTAAAAACAGCGCTGTAACTCTAGCACTTAGAATAAACAGTGTCTGCGTGTTTTGATGTTCTAGCTAGCCCTGGTGTTCAAAACAAACCAATGTAAGAGACCAAAAAGTCAGATTCTTTTTTAACTCCTTCGTCTTGAGCTGAACGTTCACTTCTGTTTGTTTTCTTCTTTTGCTTTTTTTGGGGGGGTGTGGGGTTTTTTGTTTTGTGCATGACAAAGGAGTTAAAATCCTTGACGTCGGTTTGATAAACTGAATGTTAACTACTTCTGTGAGGCAAAAGAGTAGATGCAGATTTTCACATGGTCATCAGGTGTGGGTAATGCCCCAGAGTGAAATGTGTTTGTAAGAAACTGTGATAGTAACCAACACAACAGGGCTTAGTTTTTCAAGTGTGCTAGCTAAATCCTGTGCTTGAGGAGGGAGATGGTTCCTAGTTCTCCTGCAGTGGGAAGCAGTATCACTGACTCTGCTTATCTCATATAACATTTTCATCTCTTTTAGAAACGGCCCTCCTATCTTTATGCAAGCTGTGGCTGAACATGCTGTAGTTTGAGAAGGCAGGATATTTCTGATCCCTTTTCTGTAAGGAGTTAGGTAAAGACTGATTGAGAAACTGAAGGCTGTCATGCAAAAAGCAGTTGTTTTAGTGGGGTGAGTATATCCGGCGCTCAACTTTTCTGACACACATACTATCAGTAGTTGTAAGCTTATGCTTGTTGTTTTGTTACCACAGCTGCCTGTCTGTTGGCTCCTTTATTAGATGTTCAGTCTGGTATTTAGGCCTTGCTGAAATCAATAGGAAAATTTTGCTTGGGTTTCAGGTCAGCAGTGTGCCCTGGTAGAGATAAAAGCTAACTGCATACTAGGCTGTATCAAAAGGAGCATAACCAGTAGATCAAGTGAAGTGAGTATTCCTCTCTATTTGGCACTCAGTAGCTGCATCTGGAACACTGTGCCTGGTTTTGGGTCCATCAATACAGGAAAGATATTGAAAACTCTATGAGGCCAGCCACCAAGATGGAGGAGAGACTGAAGGAGCTGGGCTGCTTCAGCCTGGAGAAGAGTGAAGGGAGACCTACCAGCAGCCCCAGTACCTATAGTGAGCATTATGGAGAGCATGGTAAGGGCAACAAGAGTGAAAGGTGTAAATTGAAGGACTCTCTCTTACTGGAGGTGAGGAGGCTGTTTTTCACTGTGAAGATAAATAGGCCCAACAAAGCCCTGAGCATCTTGGTCTGAATTTAGTGTGGATCCTACCTTGAGTAGGCAGTTGTCCAAGAGATGCCCTAAGGTACCTTACAACTTGAGTAGTTTGAAGAAACTTGGATGCGTGACATTCTTCACTAATAATTTTGTAAGTTAAATTGTTGTTTACTTCTGGTCTCTTTCAATGGTTTAACTCCTGATGTGATCAAATCACAGTTTTCTTCATTTGACATACATCACTGATTTTAGCCTAAATAAACACTATCAGGAATGTTTTGTGGCCTAGGAAATAAATGCTGAAATGATCAGCTGTCTTGTACCCTACTACTACCCTTCTACTACATATTATATCATGGAGTCAGATTGGAGAAGTGCTGACAGATCTAATACACTGATCTTTTACGTCGATTCAAACCTCTGTTATTTTAGTGGGTGCTCAGAGATGATTTTTTGCAGGTGTGTATGAATATTATATATGAATATCAGCCCGGATTGCTGATGCTACTCCCAAGGCAGAGGAGGAAATGCATAGCATATACTGAAGTTGGAAATTAATAAGAATATTTAGCTTTAGTTTTCCTTTGCAAAAGGAAAACTGGTGTGTGGAAATAATCCTGTGCACTATTATACAACCACTTTAGAGACTTCAAGAAGCTGTTTGCTACCTTTTCTGAGGAAATCTTTGCTTTCCATGAAAGCCACAAACCCAAGGGGGAATGTGGGAAGTATATGGGCAGAATTAAGTAAATAAGCTTTATAAGCTTTTGTAGTGTGCTTGTTCTTCACAAGGGCCCTACAATTTGTGGTAGCTGATATATTTCGAGTGCTTGTCTAATCCCTGCGCATACTGTTCATGGGTGATGGGATGGGCCACTGTTGTCTGAGCCTGTCACAAAATAAAGATTACGTGGCTGGGCATAGTGCTTACTAGCACTGTGAAACTAGAGAGCTCTGTAGCACTCACATTTCTTTCCTTTTATCTTTTATGCAAAGAATGTTTTTACCATTGAAAGCTGTTTATTTGTTTTAATACCCTTTCTGTATATTTTCTTCAGCAGTTTAGCAGAAGACCATCTTTAACTACAGTTTAATTTAGTCTTCTGAGGCTTTTCAGAAGCAGAATCTTATTTCCTTGGACTGTGTGCTAGCACTAGGTGGTGTGCACATAGGAAAGCTGATGTTCAGAAAATAGGAGTCATATGAATAAGAGAAGAACATCAGGTTAGTATCATAATTTCTTTGCTGCATAAACTAGTAAACAGACTAAGGAATGGAGAAAAGTACAGCTAAGGAAAATAAGGCAAAGGAAAAGAGAAGGCAGATGTTGAGTGGGGCTGAAGTGAAAGGAATGAGGCATTCAGAGGAAATTGCCAGCTGTAAATTTCCAAGGATGTCTGGGCAACACAATCTGAAACAATCTATTAATGTCCTGAGTCTCATTGTAAAAGACTTCAGCTTCTACCTCATTCTTCAGTAAAGGTCCTTTCCCCAAACTACTCATTGGGGGGGGGGTGTGGTGTGGTGTGGTGTGTGTGTAATGACTGCAGAGTTTTTATGTTACCATGCAGTGTCCATTGCAAAAGCTTTCTCCTGAAAGCAGGGAAAGAAGCCTTATAGTTCCCACTTTCCCATGCAGCTGTCCAGCTTAATTCTAGGATTATTGACATGATAGGACCAGGAGATATGTTTGGCTAATGAAAGGAATGTAGAGAACTTGTTCTGTCCTTACACTCTTACTTCATGACATCCTAGAAATGGCAGAACAAATCCTGCCTAAGCGTCTCTCTTCTCATTGAGCATCTGCTGTTGTTCTTAATTGTTTTATGGGTTTTTTTTTCTTTTGGGAGAGCTTCTAATGTACATTATTTATTCTTCAATGACTTCTGTTCAGCTCTGCTTGTACTGTTTAAGTTTGGCTTGAACTCATTTTGCATTTACTTTAATTTCTTCTTGCATAGAAGAAAGCAACTTGTCTGTTTTGATGAATGTCCCAGATCAGAGAGGCTGTAATAAGAATATTAAAGGCATTTGCAGATGATCTTAAGTTAGATGTTACAAACACCGAGTAGAAAGAAATAATAGAACAGAATCTAAAAATCTTGGAAACAGGAAATTGAATGTAACTGAGTGGAGAGGAAAAATATAAACTGATGTGTCCTTGGGAAAAAATGAGAAGTTCAGTACGAGGGAAAACTTGGAAAATAGTAATAGCTGAGGGAGAGAATGGAGATTGAATTAGATAGGCCTTTGCTCAGTGACAGGGCAAAGGAAAGGACAATAGAGTATCTCTGGACATCGCAACAGCAGCAAGGTAGTGGCCATCTTTAAGCAATTTTGAGACCACTTACAGACTAACTTAAAATTGTGAAATAACTCTCTACAGTATGTACAAATCCATTAAAAATAGATTCTAAGAAGGAATCAAACAAAACACTGGGAAAAATGACTGTATATTACAAGGGAGAAATTCTCTGTCTGCACTCTTTAAGATGTAATCTTTGTGGTTGTTTCACTGACGATGGAATTCTTTTGCTAGCCAAATCTTGCTTGCCATATTCATGTGGATAGTGCTGATGTCCAAATGTGGTCAGAAGGCAAAGGGAAAGATAAGAAACTTTCCTCCTTCCCCCAGTCACATCCTTCAGATATATGAGTTTGCAAAATTTTTACTGCAAGCCTTTAAAATGGAGCCCCGTTTGTAAATACCCAAGTGAAAACAGTGAGATAATGTATGTAATGTGAAAGAAATATTTATATATAATACTAGTAAGTTAAATAATTCTTTAACTAAATTAAGCTCTTCAAGAACTATTAAACTATAATAGACTTTACCCAAATTTTAACATAAGCTGTATGAATGATTCCAGTATCTGCAGCTGTGCCCCATGTTAGGAAACTGGTATGAAGTCTGAGGTGTAAGCCCCAGGACAGAGCTGTTCTGCTAACACAGTGACTAATATAAAGCCATGTTAATAAAATCTTGTAAGGAGGTGAACCCAAAGGTGTCACCCTTCTGTTAAACCAGATCTAGTAAGCTTTGAAAGATTCTAAAAGTGGGAGGTTGGGTGGTTTATCTGCTTTTGATACCATTTCTTAGCCTTGTTTTCTGCTCTAACCTATTGCTACTTTGAAAGTGCCTTAAGGATTTCAAAAAGGCAGGGAAGTAGGGTCTGTGTTGTAAAATAAGAATAGAGTTGTAAAGGTGGTTTGGAAATCTGAGACAAAATAGTCCATAGTATTTGGTGCTCTCAGTGTCATCAGCATAGACTTGATCCTACCCAATAAACTTTCCACAATGTTAGGTCTTACAGTTGCCTCTGGCAATTGCCTGTACCTGAAGTCCACTTTCTAAATGGAGCAGGTAATATTTGTGTTAACATATTGATTTGGGTATTACCTGCTCTTATGTGGTAGAATTAATTTTTGAGACAATCTTTTCTCTCAAACAAGTAAAATAACTTCAGATTGCAATTTAAGAATAGATAGAACAAAGATCATTGCTGTATCTTTAGTAAATTCTTGGTATTTACAAAACTGGTGAAGCTCTATGTCCTTTTTGATTTCAGTGAATATATAACAACTTTGCCTGGAAACTTTACAGTGCTTTATTTTTATTTAGATGTTAATAATGCTGATTTTTCATCTCCTTAGGCTAATCTTTCCACTTATCTCTGTTTCAGTTTCACCATATGTGTCTTTCAGTCACTAATCTGATTTAAACTGCCACCAGAGAGGGATATCTGAAAAAAAAACCCACCACTTTATATCCAGAGATAACAGTAACACCCCTTCTGGAAAAACAGTCAGTCTTTTGCATCTTTCTGTAACTGGGCTTGTGGATTACAGAATATGAATGCAAGGGTATTAATGTGACTGATATCAGGATAAAATACAGGTTCTACCTCCAAGTGAGAGTGGTGTGTATCTTTGATTTATCTCAGTGCAGTGACAGTATTACAGCCAAGCCTAAATTCTAAACTGCCCGTAGGCAGTTCCACATGTTTTAAATGCATTGGTTTTACCTTTCATGCTGTCATACATACAACTTGGCTATCCTTATGTCAGGACACTTTCCTAGTTCTATGTTGAACAGCCTGTGAAATAAAAATGTATTCCCCAAGTGATGAACAGAGGACTAATTCCAAAACAATTTTCTTTCGCTTGCTCATCTTGGAAATCAATAAACTAAAGGGGTTTTATGTTGGAAAAGGAAAGGAATAGAAACCCAATTACTATTTAGGCTTTTCTTGGAGAGGTGATATTATGAAGCAGTTTGTAGGAAACTGCAGCTTTTGGTTTTAGGCAAATGGCATTCTGTGTAAAGTAAAAGCTCTAACATTCTCCCCAAGTTTTTTAAGGACAAGTTTGTAGCTTCCGGATTCTATGTGCTGTAAATGATTAATGTGTAAGCAATTTGGTCCAGTTCATTAAAGCTCTTGATTTTTGTTTTCTTCCAGGTTTTCACAGTCAGCTCCTTGATTTAGAGATGTTTTTTCTGTTGTAAGCCTTACTGTCTTTTCACTCCTCTGTCTTTTTTAGTTCACCATAAATTAATGTTCAGCCTTTGGCAAGCTATATTTTTAAAATGCTACGTATTTTAAATGCCTTTTTTCTGTCATACCTGGGACTAAATTTGGTATTTGTTCACGCTCCTTTGTGGCTGCCATTTTCCACTCTGAAGGGAGAATTAGGACTAAGAAAGAAGCAGAATTTCTATTCTTAGAATCCTTTTTCCCTTGTGAGAATCCTCTGGACAGCTTTAGTTTAAGGGAATATCCCTGCAAGCCGTGTTGCTATGTGTCCAGGGTACCAAGAAGCAGTTTATTTTGTAGGCAGGATAGAATGAGGAACTTGTCATCCCAGTCTAAAAAGGACACGGAGCAAAATCATCCTACCCCAAAGCAAATGGAGGTGTTGTGGGCCTGAAATTCTTGGGAATTTCCTGCCCTAAAAAAGCAGTAGGTTAGAGGCGGTTAAGTGCACAGTTACGTGGTAGATGAGACTCCTCCATTGTCAGTGATGATAGCTAAGGACAAGGTACAGCTCTACAAGAAGGAAAAGATACAACCTTTCAGAACCTTTGGAAAGCAGAAGCTTGCTATTGGTGTAGGGTGGTTTGTGAGCAAGAAGAGTTCAAGTCCTCCAAAGAATGAATTAAAGAGAAGGAGACACTGTGTGAACCTCTTGCTACGACTGGTTAACAGTACTGCAACAGAAACCGCCGCACATCCCTTTTGTGACAGAGGTCACCACACTTCCAAGGGGGATGTCAGTGACACCTTCAAAGTCAAAAGTTGACAGGGAGAACTTCACTTCTCCCTGTAAGCAACCATTGCCAAAATAACTCCAGTTACTTCCCAAAATGTGACTTGCACAAGAAGGTGCTAGCAGCTATAGATGGCCAATGCATGCACCTTGATGGACAGGCTGTTTATAATTGCCTCTTTCCTTACGGAACTGCAGGAAAGATGCCTGGATGTGTTTTCTTACCATGGAATTAGATTTCACTAATTTGGGAAATGCAGGTCTTAAGAACTGCCTGTGCAGAGAAAATTGGTAATGAGAAGCATGTGTTCTGCTGTAAGTGTTCCAGTGAACTGTCTGGAGCAGAATGAAAGCCTGGATTATCGCAGTGTGACAGTGTTGTACAGATGCAAACCTGGTGTGCCTTTAACTGTTTTAATCTCATTACAAACCTGGTTGGAACATCAGTGTATTTGCAGGGTCTCTAGTTAGATTCTTTTTCCGCTTCCAGGATTTTATATGAAGGCAACTTTTTCTGACCCATCTGTTGGACAAGTTATTTCTGAGAAGCCTTTTTATAGTTTTGATAAAGTCAAACTTCTTAGTCTTGCCTTAAAAAATAAAATACTGGCCTTTGCAACTGCAGCTATAGGAAGGAAATATAGTGATTTAGCAAAGTGTCACCTAATAGCAATTAGCCTTAAACCCAAATCTATCTAATATGTCCTAGATTGTAAATGGAAAAGGACTTTTGGTTCTGAATCTCAGTTCTAAGTCGCATGTCAGCATACAACCTACAAAACTGAAAAAGGATTTCTAGGGCAGTGTACATGAAATAAAATTGCACTTTTCATCTGCTGAGTGTTTTGCTTTGTTTAAAATTGCTAGTTTTAAGGTTGCAAGGAGTTGGACAATTATTTTATGTGGAGTGTTTCAGCAGAGCAAGGTTGCTGTTATTGCAGAATAATGATTTTTTTAGTGATTTTTTTTGGTAAAGGGGTTCTATGAGTTTGGTAAAATACTCCATAAAATCCATGGTTAAATAGAGATGCTACTTCCTCTTCCAGCAGAGATATTCATCCCAGTTTAATGTTTCCCCACATGAAAATAATTAGCATGTAATGTTAATATTTGTAATAGATTCATAAACCTTAAGGGGAGAAGGGTATCCTTCATGTGATCCTCAATAGATCACTCAAGTGTGGTCAATAATTCATTAGCAGCAATCTCCGTTCCATTTAACACTTACCACTAACAAGTTTTTTATCCTTTCCAACTGTAATAAGGTACCAAGAAGTAGTCCAGAAGGTTGAATTGTGGAGGAGGTCAAAATAACACCCAAAATAGTTTAATATAAAGGTACTCAGCAGAAACCACATCTAAAGCAACCTTATTTTTAATACAGAACTGTAGTGTGTTGTGTAAGCCTGTCTGTCCTGGCTAGTTGAGAGGCACAGTGAGGAGCCCTTCAGTAAATACTGTAGTAGTACCATGGCCATTAATGAATTTCTTTCCAAATATTTCTTAGAGCTCATTGCTCAGAGCAGCAGGAAATGTGTCCTGCTTGTAGGAGTAAAGAGTGAGAAAGAATGAAAAAAGTACTTTTACTTCAGAATTTTTAGCAGTTTCTGACCAGCAGTACATAGAGCTTGGTGAACTGGTGACTACAGTTTGTATTTCGTCTTGGTTTGGGATGATCCCTTTACTATCATTTGGAATAGCTGTTCAGCCTGGAGAAGAAAAGCTGTGTGGAGACCTCGGAGCACCTTCCAGTATAGGAAGGGGGTCTACAAGGAGGCTGGGGAGGGACTCTTCATTAGGGACTGTAGTGATAGGACAAGGGGTGATGGGTTCAAACTGAAACAGGGGAAGTTCAGGTTAGATATAAGGAAGAAGTTCTTTACTGTGAGGGTGGTGAGCCACTGGGGCAAGCTGTCCCATCCCTGGCAGTGTTCAAGGCCAGGTTGGACAGAGCCTTGGGTGACATGGTCTAGTGTGGGGCATCCCTGCCATGGTGGAGGGATTGGAACTAGATCTTAAGGTCCTTTCCTACCCAAACCATTCTATGATTCTATGAATAGTGAATTATGGCCAAATTCTATTTTTACTTGCATGAGGAGTTCCACTACTTCCCTATGCACATGAGGAAGTGTAGGAAAAGGAAATGTTCCTATGAATACTGCTGTATTTGGCACAACCTGAAATACATTTAGTGGTTTTAGCTTTTCTAGACTGAGAAATCAACTCTGAAAGCAAACCAACAATAGAGGAATTCATGATTTATTTTTTTTAAAGCCACACATTGTCCTATCTTATTCAGAGCAGAATTTTTCCAACAACCAAATTCTATGACAGTCTGGTTTTCAGAGTTATGTCATAAAAATAATAGTCAAATCTATTATGGTAGTCTAGACTGCTCACAAAAGGGGAACTCAAGGGAAAGAGTGGAGATTTTCTCATGGAAATGGATAATGGGAAGACTAAAATGTTTCATCTACTTTAAATAAGTGTTATAATCTATAACCTTTTAGAATAGTTTAGTTGCTTTTTGGAAAGCACAAAAAAAGAGGGATACAATAAATTGTTCCAGAAGAAAATGTGCTATTGTTAGTCCTGCTCTGCTGGGGTGGTGATAAGAGCTTGTAAAAGCCGTGTGTTATTTCAGAAGTAGTCCAGAAGCAAAGCTTTTCTTCTCTCCAACATGTATGCTTGTCCTCTATGGGAGAGATTAATAGCTTGTCACAGAAACACAAGCCAAGCTGTCTAGTTTAGCTGGAATGAAAGGATTCCAATTTCTGAAATCCTGAATGGAACAGCTTTTCAAAGTGGCAAACAAAGACATCTCCTTGGCTGACGCCGTGTTGCCTGTGGTGGAGATCAGGGAACAGCTTTACAAGCAGGGCCTGGAGGAAGGATTTGTTTGAATCTTCCCAGCCTGACACTACATCTTCCTCTACCTCCTGACACTGGGTGGAACAAGGTGCACGTGAGTCAAAGTCTGCAGAATCAGGTGAGAGATTTCTATCAAGAACTTAATGCTATGCATTACAGCAGTAATTTGTGAGCCAGGGACCATTGCAGGTACAAACTGGGTCTCAAGGGTGACAGGAATTTTTTCATGTGTGCTGGTATTTGGGTCACAAGCTCGATGAAAGGGGAGAACACAGCCCATCAGGTTTGGGAATGGAAGCTGTGAAATGTTACAGTAGCAGGGTCATCCCTTGTGACTTCTGGTAATTAGAGAAAATTCACTGATTAATGAGGCCATAGTTTCACATACGCTTTCAGCCAGCACTGAAATCTAACCTGACAAAAGTGATTAGTTTTACCCTGGATATGGATCACTGAGGCTGTAGAAAGCATTTTTTCCAGTAGAGATGGGCATGTAGCTATGATTAAGTGGGAAGAAGGGGGTGACAGAATTGCCTTTCAGCAGTGCAGGTTTATAATGACTTAAACTGTATAAATCCATGAGTTTGGAATACAAAAGCCTAAGGGGGAATAAGGCAATGAAATGTATTCTCTTGCTTTTGAAGCTTTTTACTTCACTTAAACTCTTACTCTACCCAAACTCTTACTCAGATCTTCTGCTGTACCTGCCTGTTTAGATCAAATGAGGACATTCCCAGGTCAACAACCATCTGAGCAGGTAGTGATGTTTGCCCTTCTTCCTCCATACTGTGCTACTATTGAAATATAATGCGCTATAACTCCCCTCAAAAGGCTACAACTAAAAACCCAACTGACATACAAGTACAAATAAAGTCATTTCAGATACACAGGGAGGTTTTGAGTTAAAAAAAAACAACTAAAATTCACAAGTTAAAATTCTTTGACTTTAGGGAAGTGTTTTTATTTTCTCAGTGCATTGTCCAACATATTCTTTGGGCAACACCATTATTTAAAAACTCATTAGTAGATGGAAATGTTTAGCAGCCTGGATTGGTGGCATAAAGATTAAACTGTATAGGTAAATATTGCTGGTGATAGAGAATTGATACAAATGCCATGCAGAGAATGCTGGATTTTGCATAGTCCACAAGAGGTTACTAGAACTGGGCCAGCATTGAGAAAGCCAATAGGAAATAGTTCTTGTGTGTGGAATATAAAATGTATCTCAAGGGATTCATGTGAGGGAAATTTCATTACTTGGAAATGTAAATCTTAATACAGTAGAAACTGTAAGGGGGACAGTTCTGTACAGATTTGGTCATTTCTCCCTCTTTTTTTATCTTTAGTGAAATGATTCTCTTTAGGGAATGTAGGTAGAGTGAAAGTTGGTACTTCACATACTTCTTATTTTAATAGGAGGAAGGAACAGGGAGAGCAGTGAAAAAGCTCCTGATTGTTCTAAGGTAACATTTGCAGAACATCAGTTTCCCAGTAGCTAGATGAGATTGGTGACACTGACAGAGTCTGGGTGCAGCCCAGTGATCATCAGAAATGTGATGACTGCATCAGAAAGGACACAAACGTGTGATGAGACAGGCTGGAGGTCAGGAGTCAGGGAAGTCCACTTCAGCTGGGGAGAGCAGGGGCAAGACCATGCACAGACCTACCTACACAGCTCAGGAAAGGACTAAGGGCTTCAGCCTGAGTTTAAATGGGTCAGAGCACAGTGTGTGTGGGTTGAGGTCTCAGATGAGGCTGTTCAGGGCAATTCAGGCCTGTTGATGCACTCAGAGTCCAAATAGACTCTTCACTTTTCTAGGTAACTTCTATTAGAAGAATTGCATTTTATATGGGGGGAAAAACACCCTACTTTCCTCTTGGATTAAGCTTTAGCTACTTTAATTTTCACCTCAGTAGAGCTCCCTGTTATAGACAGATTAAACAGTGCCGAGTGCTGCTCTCATTAAGAGCACCTGAACAGCATATTCTTTGTATAAGGTTTACTCTTCCTATTAATTGAGGTTAATTGTAGCTTTGCAGTAGCTACCCACAAGAGGGGAGGAAAAAAAGTGTTTCTACCTCTGAGCTATACTACTTAAAGTTTTCACTAAGAAGGTACCATCAGTTTTAGCAGTTCAAGGGACAGTGCACCCCCACAAAGCCGAAGATGATGCTATCCCCCCAGAAAATTACCCAGTCTGAAAATAATGTAGGAAAGAAGTCTCACAACATTCACACAAAGTGAGAGTTGAGAAGTCTGTGAATGTTGGGTTCCCCATGTTTGCAGAGGAAATATCTTTGACCTGAAACTGTGAAGTCACATGTTAGCTAGAAGATGACTGTCACAACAGGTGAGATTGCAGCCTTGGAAGGCATTCGTAGACTCATACAATCATAGAATAGTTAGGGCTGGAAAGGACTTTAAGATCATCCAGTTCCAATCCCCCTTCCATGAGCAGGGATGCCTCACACTAGACCATGTCACCCGAGGCTCTATCCAGCCTGTCCTTGAACGCTGCCAGGGATGGAGCATTCACCACTTCTTTGGGCAACCTGTTCCAGTGCCTCACCACCCTCACAGTAAAGAACTTGTTCCTTATACCTAACTTGAACTTCCCCTGTCCAAGTTTGAACCCATTACCTCTTGTCCTATCACTACAGTCAGCATAGTTCAGAGAGGCTGACAAGGCTCCAAAGGAGCAGTTTTTGTTCTGGGTTTGGGTTGGGGTTTTTTTCCTCTCTGGAGATTGTACCCAGCATTTATCAATAGAGTTAATTTCATTTTGTATTTATGCTCATTGTTCTGAGATAATAAATTGTCTCTGTGGCAAGAGTTGCTAAAATACGGAAGTATGGCATTTGTTTCCCTTCCTTGACTACAGAGAAACCCTTTGAATAGTAGTCTCTGACCCAAGGAACCTAATTTCATCAACTGTCATAGAATCATAGAATTATAGAATAGTTTGGGTTGGAAAGGACCTTATGATCATCCAGTTCCAACCCCACTGCCATGGGCAGGGACACCTCACACTAAACCATCTCACCCAAGGCTCTGTCCAACCTGGCCTTGAACACTGCCAGGGATGGAGCATTCACAACCTCCCTGGGCAGCCCATTCCAGTGCCTCATCACCCTTACAGTAAAGAATTTCTTCCTTATATCCAACCTCAACTTCCCCTGTTTCAGTTTTGGCCCATTATCCTTTGTCCTATCACTACAGTCCCTAGTGAAGAGTCCCTCCCCATCATCCTTGTAGGCCCCCTTCAAATACTGGAAGGCTGCTCTGAGGTCTCCATGCAGCCTTTTCTTCTCCAGGCTGAACAACTATAAATGCTGTGACTTTTGTTCCTTCAGAAAATAAAATGGAGGACCTTGGAAAGTCCTTGGAACTTGCTGCTGACCAGTCTGCAAACTCAAAATGCCTCCTATTTCTGTCACAGTGCTTCCTATTTTACTACCTTATCTTTGTAATGCTCTTCATGCTCCCTTTGTTAATACAGACGTTTTTAGTGATGTTTTGGAAGTACAGTGTTATGTTACTTGTACTGGAAGAAAACTTTCCACCAAATGTTCCTGTGTAGGTTTCTGTAGCCTGGAGGGGAATGGTCAGCCAGGTATATAAGGAAATACCCAGTAACAGGGGTATTTTACTGTTCAGCTCTACCTTGTTTCTGAAACACTTGTAACTCTAACCATCATTATTCTTTTTGTCAGCCAGTACTTTGTGCTTTCCATTTTAGCAACACTCATTGCCAAAGAGCAATTTCACTTGTAGATCCTCCTCCTATCTCCTGCTGAGTTAAACTTCTCGGTCTGTTTCTGATCCATCCCTTTCCCTCTTCTTTAGAGACCATGGGATCTGAACTTTGAACAAATCTTTTCCCATTTGCCTCTTTGCGTGGTTAAAAGCCACCAGAATTTCTGGTTTATAGAGGTTCACCTACCACAAGTCTACCCTCAGATTACTACCAGTGTGAAATTACAAATTGCTCTTTGAAGTAAAAGTTGAGTGTTTGTACACCAATGTTAAGTATGCTGTTGTTTTACAGTTCAGTACTCTGTCAACCGTGTTAGGGTAAAATTCATGTCCCATGAAATTCCAAGCCTGTCCTGTGCATGTGGGCTTACAATCACAGTGTAGCCTTAGCAAAGGCATTACTATATCCCATGTGTGTAATTTAAGGAGAAATCCACTGAATCTTCTTGTCTCAGAAGTTGCGGGGAGATGGGATTAGCCAGAAAGTAATCTGGTCCTAATAGAATGAGATCTGCTGTCACACCTGATCTCACATTTGTGCTACCAGAGCTCAAAGACAGTTTTCCACCAGCTGCTTTTGGGCCAGGATTTCTCTCAGTAGTGTGACAAGGTTATCCATCATCAGTTCATTTCTGGGTTTATATGGTCATCCTTCATGAGATACAAAGATACTCTCTTGGTGCAGTCATTGGAGAAATGTCCCATGCTACTGCTTTCCTTTTAGTTGACTCCTGAAGATACCCGGTTTGTCTTTTTGTATG
Organism: Pezoporus occidentalis; assembly: GCF_034315485.1. Classification (NCBI taxonomy): domain Eukaryota; kingdom Metazoa; phylum Chordata; class Aves; order Psittaciformes; family Psittacidae; genus Pezoporus; species Pezoporus occidentalis. The sequence continues at coordinate 4,509,926 of NW_026912779.1, forward strand.
CTCTGCTTTCTGTCAGCGTCAGGAGATCACCACTGACAGGACACCTTGTGAGAAGCAGAACCTCAACACCAGGTAACTTCTGCTTCTGCAGAGTGGAACACAGACAGTTTACTCATCAGGATACAAATTTCTCTTATCTAGAGGGCAAGTACAGTGACTGTGGTCTGTTTCCACCATGCAGCCCTATCAGTACTGTTACATGTCACTTAAAGACATTGCTAATCCCTGGTACTACTTTTTTTCAGAGCTGCCAACTAAGCTTTTTCTATGATCATTTGCTAATCCGTTTAAATCAAAATGAGGTGAGTTACTATAAACAACTCCAGTAGCAGGTATACACCACTGCAGCTCACCTCAGCAGAATGTGTTAGAGAAACTGTGTGAGTTAGGTGGAGATACAGTCAGGATGAATTCGTATGTCCTGGAGATAGACGCTTCTGCCTCAGCTGCCCATTAACTTCCTGATATCTCTGATTCCCTCCTCAGCCCTTTGTGGGATGATCGAAATTGTGAAGGCTGCCTTCAAATTGCCTTCCTCAGCAAAGCAGCTCTTCAGAGGAGGAGCAGTTACATTTCACTGAGTCTGTGCTGCCTTGGTTGAGTTTTAAGATGATGTGCAATGAGAAGGTGGAGATGTGCAACAAGAAGGTGGAGACGTGCAATGAGAAGGTGGAGATGTGCAGAAGACAAGGACTTAAAAAGCTTTGTGTACAAAGAATGTGTCTGTGCTATTTGCTACCACCACATGTAGTCTAGACTTTGACAATGGAGCATCAAGCTCCATTTCCAGAGAAATACAGTGTCCTGTCCTTTTCTTCTGTATTTTCAGAAACCAGCTGAGCAAGAGTTGCTGGCTCTCAAAAGCTATACCAACAGGTAAACCAAATCCTCTGGCATATCTTCAGAGGACCATTACTTGACATGAGATTGGATCAGTCAATTTGAAGGTGTATGACTTTCAAAAGGCACTGTTGAGCAACATGTGCTTGCCTGCAGCCTGCTTTGAGAGGGGGATTTGAATGAACCATGGCTTCACAGGACAATAAAGCTGGTTTTAGTGCACCTAGGACTGAGTCAAACCAGAGCAGACTCATGATGCTAAGCAGGGCTTTATTCGAGTTCACTCTGCCAGACCAAATGTATTATTACTAACATTTTGCTATGCTGAACATAGCATGTCTTCCTGCAGCGGGCAGAAACACCCCATCACGTGTTCAAGCTAATGCAACAGGAGTAGGTCATGAGGGTCAAATATGTGCTGCCAGGTAAGCTGAGATCAGTGAATTTAGAGCCTGATGGTTGTTAGTGACAAGTGGGAAATTGTCTCCTGTGACTGTTGACCATATTACTGCTGTCCACTTCAACCTGGAAATGCTTTGTGGCTGCCTGTGCTGTTCAGGAATTAAGGCTAACAGACCAGCTATCCATTCCTGTGATAAACCTAGGATATTCACCCTACAAAATGGTGTTATCATACTATAGCTTTGGAAACACGGAACTGAATTTCATTAAGTCCTTTAGTTATGCTGATCTGTTTCTTTGCAGCAGTGAGCAAATACCTGTTATTTCTGGTTTTCTCTGTAAAATTGCAAGTATTTCCTTCAAAATAGTCTGTTGTGAAATGTCCCAGACTAAATGTCCCACTTTTTAATCAGAGTCCTTAGTTGGACTTTATACCTAATCTGCTATAACTAGGGTTTGTGTGGAAAAGCACTTCCACTGCTGGCTGCATATTCCCTATTCTCCCCTTGCAGTGGATCTAGCCAGCACGTGACAGTAGAAACCAAATCAGTTTTCCTTTCAGATCAACCTCTTGAACTGATCTGCATGATCAGTAGATCTCCTGAGGGCTGGCAGAGTCAAGCACTACCTGAGGCTTTGCCTGCAGTTGTTCTCAATTAGAGGAATAATCAAGATGCTCTTACTTTGAACATTTTAGTTCAGGAGTTTGTGACTTAGTGGAGGAAAACATTCCTGCTTCTGTATCCCAGCCCATTAGACCTGGCTGCTGCTTTATTTTTCATAATTATTTGGTAAATTAGTTGCTATTAAAATAATGAAACTTTGTGTTATTTACCATTTTTCTCATGTTATTAAGCTGTAATTTGACCAACAGATACGAGCATAATTTACCCTATGATTGCTCAACTTTTAATATGTGCTTCTGCAGTGAGTAACAGCTATAAAAAGAAGTGGTTTGCCCTGTAAAGTGACATGATGTCATAATATTTCTTTGAAAATCTAAAATTAAGTCTCATTAAATCCTATAATTATGTAGCTATAGGTTATCTTTGGAACTTAAGAGATGGAGTTGGGTAGCTTGAGTCTTTCTTTCTGTAGTATTCCAAGAACTCTGTCAGTATTGTACAAGAGCACCATCATGCTTTGCAAGAACACAAGAGAGATTTCCCCTATGCTGTATTTCAGTGTCATTCACTTCCTTTGTTCCCTTTTCTTTCCAAGAACTAAGGTTTTCCAACAGCTTTGTAATAGCAAGCAAACAACTGCTATGTTTCAGGAGTGTGTATTCTTGAAATAATGAACCCAATTTATCTATATTTAGTGCCTATGTTTCTGGTTGTTTAGAAAGATGCTCTGTAGAACCTGATAACTCACAACTGTCTCTGTCATAAATGATTTACAGAAGTATGCTCTGAAGTATGCCTGCAGACGAACTGATTCAGTTGCAAATATTTAGGCGTTTTTGGCCTTTAAAACCTCTTATATGCTGGGTATGTCTGTTTGACTCAGCACTGAAAGGATGTGCATTTTATAGATGCTATTGGAAGATTGGTTGTAAGCTATTAGGGTTTTTTTGCTTTAGGCAAATATTTAGAGCTCTCGGGTTTTTCCTTGTCAAACTTGCTTTAAAGGTTTGATTATTTTCTGTTTCTTTTCAATCTTGTTCTAAAATAAAGTGTTGCTTTCTCCCTTGTGAGTCTAACCTGAGTTGTGGTACTTCTACTTTCTGTTACTTTATAAGGCACAAGATGTTTCCGTAATTGTGTTTCCTGGCATTTTATTGTCATAGATTTACCTGGCAAAGTTAAGTTTCACCACCAGGTTTATAGCTTGCATCTAACACTGTGGGGCCTTTTCATGTTGGATTCAATTTTGCAGTGTTGAACAACTTCTACTTGGTATTTGTAACCAGTTGTTACAAGTATACAAGAAGCTTAAAACAAAATGTTGAATCTATGTATTTCCTAACTTTATCATAGGATTATTTGCTATTGGCATGTGTATAATAGATTTTTCCAGTGCTATATATTATTTTAATGTGGTTTTTAGAACACACTATTTAAAGATTATAGTGTTTTAAGATTGACTGCTTTTAGGTTAGAGGGATGTATAACAACACTGTGAATAGGTGATTCTCTGATTCTGTGACATTACAATAAATATTGTGATGAATATAGTGAAATAAATGGTTTGTGCCATCTACTGGTCTGGATAGGATCTGCATTTCAGTTCAGAGCCTGACTTGTGTCTTTAAAATGTAGATACTGTGTGATAAAAGAAGGAAACTCACCATAAATAGCATGTATTTTATTATTCTGTCTTCTCTGTATTAAGTGCTAAATAGCAGTAAACACGGTAATGGAAAGTTTGAATTAGTACATGAATCCTTTTCCCACCCCTGCCTTCCCAACCATGCCAGGCAACTTCTTTATGCCAGTTCTCATAGAGACTGGAAATGTTTCTTACAGGCGGGTCAGTTGTATTCTAACAGAATTTAATGGCCAAAGTTGCTGGTGTGGAGCGGGCTGTGCTGTGCATGTGAACATGGTTTGTCTAGACATGTTAGAGGAAGTCAGATCTTTCTATACTAATCATAATTACAATATATTCCATTCTCACTTTTATTTGTAATAGAGTATTTAAACCCCCCACATTCTCCCTTATGGATTTTCTCTGATGTTTATGTCAGTGGTAAGCCTGTCAGGATGGGGAGACCTTCACTACAGCACAGTGCAGTGTTACATAAGGCCTTTTAGCTGAAACCTCTTTGTATCCTACAGCCTAATAATAGGCTATTGTGTTTCCTGTGATTTTTATAAAGCTCAGATGCCACATTCAATTCTTACTTGTTTCATTATCATCAGGGTTATCACTCTGTGTAATACTTCTTGTGTACATTCTGGTTATAAATATCACTCTGCAATGAGCTTTGTTCCTTTCATTGTTGGTTTTTACTTATTTATCTCTCAAGGGCATAAACAGGGGATCCACAGATGCTCCAGTGTCCCTCTAGTTATGGTTCTGTACAAAGGGAGTCAATCCAAGAAAGAATTAGTGGTAAGTAAACCCCCAAACTTTACAAATCAGATAATTATATGCTTCAGTATCATGTTCAGGGGTCCAGATAGTCACTTGCTTACATGAGCAAAGACTCACTTTCAGATGGAGTGTAGCCTGGAAATGTGGAAGCCCTGGGTCTGCTTCTAGTAAAACACTTCCCTTCATATTGCTTCAGTTTGCCCTGTCCATAAGATATGTGTTTACCTCACTTGCAAACAGCTTTTAGCTTTGTTGATTAAAAAATACTGTGTAACCAGCAAATAATATATTTCACAGCTGGTTTTGGTACAAATTATAGTTGATCTAACTGCACTAATTTGAAAAGTTGGAGGGGCAGAAGATTCAAATCCTTCAAGTTCTAGTTAATAGATGCATATCTATGTATTAATAGAAACACATTACCTGCTACAAACACAGGAACAAAAATTACACAGTAAATCAGTTGATGTTAGATTGCACTTTAAAGCCTAAATAGCAATTTAAGCAAAAATAGTATTGATTTCAGCAGGGCAGGATTTTATCTAAGCATGGAAATGTGGATTGAATGCTGTGATGGAGAAAGGTATTAAAATATTCAGCTTTTCCATTTTTGCTTTCTTGCAGGTGGATGCCCAAAAGAGTCATCTTTGCTTCTTTGTGACAGATTGCTCTGCCTGGGAAAATGAACTACAGCAAGTGCACAGTTAACATGAATTTTCATGGGGGGAAAACAAAACAGGTAATTGTTGTGACATTATAGCTACTATAATCAGAGCAATGACTCATTCAAGTGTATAATTGCCCATGTAACTTGTTTCAAGTCAGTTGGGTTCCAACATTCTCGTTTCTATGTACAACTCTTCTTGTCTTTGTATATTTTCCCTTCAAAGTCCACTGCAATTTGCTAGTAAGGATATTAGATATGTTAGGGGAGAAGATATCAAATTGTATCTAAGAGCCTGAGAGAGGCAAGAATGCTGCAGCTCCATGGCCCCAACTCCAAGCAGTAGCAGGGCTGACACTGCATTTCTGTCACGAAACTCCTAATTCCTACCTTCCTTCTTATCCCCTCTTTAATGGCTTTTCTTAATACTCTTCTCCTTTTTGTAATACATAAAAGACTATAAATCTGGGTTAGATTCACTGCACTGAGAAGTATTACAGACAGCAGTTTGGGCAGAAATCTCCATCTAACCTACTTTGTATTGCTGGAAGAGAAGAATGTGCTTTTTTCTCTGGGCAAGTTCAAACCCACTTCCTAGTTTTGAAGCAAACTTTCACCTTCTTTAACATACTAAACATGCTTGTCTGCGATCTCTGCAGTTATATTGGAGCAGAGGAAGAATCAAGATGCTTTAACTATGAACATTTTAGTTCAGGAGTTCTTGGCTTAGTGCAGCAAACTGGGAGAAAACATCTATAGGTGATCCAAAATGTGCAGGTTTATACAAACCTTCTCTTGTAGATACAAGAAAATCACAATTATTTGCAAGTAGTGGTTTTCAACATACTTACACAAGGGTGTTGCTGGCCTGAGTTTCAAAGGGCGTGCAGCTCAGTCTAATTCTGTGGATTTACACATACCTGCACAGTACACGTGCACCTATTCATTGCAAGAAAAGACCCTCTAGTTTAACAGGAACCATTCTTTACCTAGTTTCCAGTGAACTCATGTCAGATGGAGAGTGCTTTTTCACTAGTTATTGTGTTTCTTCTTCCTAAATTACAAAAGTATTTTCTGTTCCTCCACATTTCAGTCTTGCTGTCATGGAAGAGACGGCTGTGTGGAGACCTCAGAGCAGCCTTCCAGTATCTGAAGGGGGCCTACAAAGGTGCTGGAGAGGGACTCTTCACTAGGGACTGTAGTGATAGGACAAGAGGTAATGGGTTAAAACTTAAACAGGGGAAGTTTAGATTGGATATAAGGAAGAAGTTTTTTACTGACAGGGCCAGCTGCTAACATCTTTGCGGTAGGACCTGGGCTCCTTCCAGTCCAGGCATGACTGAGTTGCACTGTCTGAACACTAAATAACTATAGGTAGGATGCTTCTAGCAAGTCCATCCATTTCAAGACAATGTGTTAGTAAATGTATTGCTTTTGTATTGCTTTTATGTTCACATTTAACTCTACCATCATGTCCTTGTTTTCTGATGGCATCTTTTACTTCATTGTTTCAGTGATGGGTCTTCCTTTTTTAGCAAAGGGATGTAAAAGTGGTACCTGTCTGTAGACAGGCTTTGATACAGGAACTGGCAGGTTCTCATTAATCCCAGCAGCAGGGTCCCAAGGTCTGCTACTGCTGTAAAAACATCTGCAGAAGGATTCCTGACACATAGCAGGCTTTCTTTTTGTTGAGACAAGAAAAGAAGCAACAACTGCCAATTCCTGCCCCAGATATGTCAGCACACAGCTTATTTTGTATTGGCGGGGTATCCAGTGGTGCTGGGGAGGTACTCAAGGATGCTGGAGTGGGACTTTTCATCAGGGACTGTAGTGATAGGACAAGGGGCGATGGGCTCAAATTTAAACAGGGGAAGTTCAGGTTAGGTATAAGGAAGAAGTTCTTTACTGTAAGGGTGGTGAGGTACTGGAATGGATTGCCAAGGGAGGCTGTGAATGCTCCATCCCTGGCACTGTTCAAGGCCAGGTTGGACAGAGCCTCGGGTGACATGGTTTAGTGTGAGGTGTCCCTGCCCACAGCACAGGGGGTTGGAACTGGATGATCTTAAGGTCCTTTCCAACCCAAACCATTCTGTGGTTCTGTAAAGGTGACTAGCATGATGAAGGCCAGCTAGGATACTGCAGAAGGCTATGAAGAGCCAGTTACAGTGGATCTTAATACGTCCTATCATTTAGTGACAAGGTTAAAAGACAAGTTAAGTGCTCTTTGGGAGGAGAGGTTATAGGATAATACTGGTGTAAGAATTAATCATAGAATCTAAGAATTAATCTCAGAATTAATCATAGAAATCAGTGTCAGTGGAAAAATATGCCCTTAGAACAGCATCAGCTGTGAGTGCAGACTTCCTGAGGCTATAGGGCCTCTGAGGATCAGTAAAACAGAGAAAAGGGAGCTATGCTCCCACCTCACATGGTGGTGCAGTGTAATGGCCAACCACCAAATACTGGACCAGATTTCAGAAAGGGGATCAAACAGATGGAGGTGCTCCTGGTTTTGCGTTGGTGAGAGCACTCAAAGGCAGAGAGTAGTTCTGGGCTTTATGGGAATGCTTTGTTTTGGGAGAGTCCATTAATTATTGTGGATCACTAATAAATAGGGAAGTTGTTCTGGAAGCAATGGTTCCACCATGGACATAACCATCTGGGCTTCGGTAGGTGCTGTTCATCCTAAGGGAGTTCTGCTGACCAGAGAAGGGATGGTAGAGCCTCGGATTCCAAGAAGTCTTGTGCTGTTGTTCCCTGTGAGTAAAATATTCACTGCTGTACTGAAATCAAATGGAGTTAATCTCTTGGGATTGTGTTTTGTATCTGAAAGCACAGTGGATGTGGTAAGGCAATAAAATGTGTTATATTTCTACTGTCATTAAACCTAAGCATTACAATGGCTGAGTCTCTAGGGTCTAACAAGCTAGGGACAGCCTCCCCAAATCTTGCATCAAACCCTTCTCAGTCTCATGTCTTCCTTGAGATTGTGCATATTAAGAGGGAAACTTCCCCAACCCACTGCATGAAACCTGTGTTTTGTGTGTTTTACCACCTTCTGTACTGACTGCGCAGCCCTGCCCTTACCAGCAGTCCAAAAAAGTGATCCCAAGCTCCTCCTTTGACCTCATGGCTTCTGGTACTGCTTTTACAGCCAGGTCCTTCACATACCTGGGATGTTCCAGGACAACAGGGAGCAGATGGCTGGATTTTAAAGCCCAGCTAACTCAGAGACAGGCTGCTTGCTGCTCCTACAAGCTAAAAGGAGCTTAGCACATGGTCCAGCCCTTTGAGGAAGGCTCATGTTAGAAGGGAAGAGAAGGAAAGGGAAAGGGTAATAAAGGAATGAGCATTGTTCAAAGCTGGCATCTGATTCTCCTAGTTTTGATTTCAGAGCACAGCAGACTGCATGGTCTGAACAGTGGGTGCAGCCCTGCTGTTCCCATGGCTCTGCCCCTCTTCTGCCTCCCCTCTGTGTATGGGGGCCTAATAACACAACCAAGCAGACACTGCCTGCTCTCCTTGGGGGTCTGACAGGATAGTGAGTAGGAGCTGGATCTTCCACATACCAAAAGCAAAGGTTGGGTGGTAGGAAAGGAACAAATGTGTGTATCCTTAGGGACAAGTGCGTGTATCCTTCCTTCTAAAGTTGTCTTAAAACATGGAGGGTTATGAAGAAACAGATTTGTGGATTTAAGACATTTCTGCTCCCTTCAGCACATGGCTCTATATTTGGGGCCCTAATTTGCAAAATCAATCACAGATCCACATGTGCCAGTTAAGGGAAGAGATTTGACTCCAAAGATGCACGTTCTCAGCATGCTCTGTGATTATGACAAAGTATCTGGCAAAGAGCTCGAATCTCCTTGGTTTATAGGAACTGCAACACAAATCTCACGGGAAGCTGGATCAGGGTCTCATTTATTTGCAGCAGGAACTGTGCAGCAAAGCCCCTCCCACGTTTCATCTCCTATTGGAATTCTTTCTCTTTTTGTCTTATGGACTTTCCTCGTCCTCCGGTTGTAACCGTGTGCTGGGAGCACCGAGGGCTGCTGGAATGCACATGAACACGGCACAAAGACAGGGGCTGCACTGTGGAAAGGTCAGGCCAGCCTGTGGCACACAATGAGGAGCAGGCTGGGCAATGGAAATTTACAGCCCTTTAGCTGGGCTGCAGATCCCTTCTCCTGCAAGAACCGCTCCGCTCCTTCGGAAACATGATACCTGCTGAAGAGATTCAGTGTAGGAAAGACTGTGGTTGCAAGAGGCTGTATTTATTTGAGGAGAGGAGGAGAGTTTGGGGTTATCTACCAGATCCTTTTGGTAAAGGAAACTTGCTTTAATCACCCCAATCTAAATCTACTCCTTACAGCATCAGAATCTGCAAACATTTGTGGTTTACCACTGTTTGTTCACTGAAAACTGGCATGATTTTAAGCACGATAATTCTGCAGACAAATGATAGCACAATGAAAAAAGTGATCTACAGAAGCAGGAATGGGCTTTGTGAAGAGCTGGCTCCAGTCTTTATTCCTTTATGATGTATTGTATTGGAGCGTACATAGGCAGTTATGCAAGAACATTTGCTTGTAGCTGTTTGTGTTTCATAAGGCTATGGAGTGGTGAACGCTAGTGTAAACCACTCATTCATCCACAAGCAAGGGCTGTTTGTCAAACAGCTTCGCTTACTGTACATGATATGGAATTCCTCTTTCTCCTCACACTAACTGCTCTTAGGAGGCACCCGTTCAATGCTGCTGAGTTTATTCCTGCATGACATTCTGGTAAGCACTATGGCAAGATGTGGGTGAAGGGTCATGACAACAGGCCAGCTATTTAGCAGAGATTCTCTGTAAACAAATCACTGAATTGTTTGACCAGTGTGAAGTAATAATTCCCCAATGCGTTCTGAATGAATGAGCTCCAAAGCAGTTGCATTAATCAGTGGGAACCTCCAAAATGAAAAGGAAGTATAGAAAGAAAACCCTGTGAAAGGCATGTTACAGTTGGAGCTGGAGCTGTGGGTCATTTAGCAGGTTTGGGGGCTGGCTCTTTGGAAAGGATGGGGTTCTCCTTACTGTAAACTGACTGTTGTTGCCTATATTTCAGTAGTGCCTTAAGGCTGAACTCTCATTCTAACAGGTCTTGCCCTGTGACAAGCATATTTTTCTGTCATGAAATGTATGCACTTTAATGAATACAATGTCCTTACTCCCATTTTGAGTGTGAGGAACTAAGGGTCAGACACACCAAGTGACTTGTAATCAGCATCATGAAGGGGTCTGATAGAAGCAAGCTCTGGGCTTTGCTCTGGTTCTTCAGCTGCAAGACCCTGTGCTTCCCTGCCCCTCTTCCTCTAGTTGGAAATGGTCATCCACAGCCATGCCATGTAGCTCAGAGGTGTAACTGCTGCGTGGGGTGCACAGATGCTAGACATTTCTCACCGCATCTATACCTCTATACCCTCTATACAGCTATGCCTGCAGAAAATCAACCTGGAAAGTTACTTCCAGTGGAGAAAGACCTGATGGCATAGACTGAGCTCTTTATTTAGATGACTTAGTAGTGAAGGGTTACATTTATCTATCCTTTTTCTTATTCTATCATTTGGCTTCTTCAGAAACACTTTCAAAGTGTTCACAAAATGGAGCTTTTGCCATAGTCAATACCAAAGACCTTCCTGCAAAGTATGTTAATTTAATTCCTGATAAATGTAGCTTTTCCTCTTTGCACACCTTGTAATGATCCATATGGTTCTTTAGCAAATACACAAGCTTAACCCACCCACCCCAATCTGTTCTCCCAGTGATGAATCTCTGCTAATTTACAGAGGCAGTGATAAGACATGGAAGGGATCAGGAACTTGCTGATCTTGGGAGCCCTGGGAGCCCTAAACCAGCAGTAATCTGTACTTTCATGAACCTGAAAGTGGTGTGGCTGTTGTGCTTACATACACCCAATAATATTGACATATTTTATGGTGGTTTTAAATACCTGCATCTTTGTAGAAACTCTCTTACTAAAAAAGATAAGAGTTGGAGCAATCCAAAGTTTCAGTCAGACGGAGCACTTTGTCAGTTCAGAGTGATTTTAAAGTACAGGGCAACCACTATGGTTATAAGTCTGTGTAAAGTACATCTCTGAGGACTAAACTGTGATGCAGCAGACACAATTCAAACTACAGCAGTCTAAGTTATCACCACAGATGTGATTTACAGTGCTGAGCAGAGTAAGCTGATAGCAGACATTAAATTAAACCATATAGACAAGCTTTGGGAATATACTCCATAAATGTCTTGCAAACTATTGAAAAGTAGCATTTATCACTTGCTACTGTTTTACACCCCACTGCTTTGTGAGAAGCAGTGTGTTACTACTGAATCTAGGAAAGAATTACTTGACTCACTAATGACATCCTTATGCAATAACTGCCCCATTTCAAGCATGACTTCAATGCCTTTATACAATGCTTCTAATCTGCTGTTTACACAGACAGACAGCTTTAGACAGACCAGTTCAGGCTACTTTAAATGGCTACCCAGCTTTGTGGTAAAGGGAGCAAGAGAACTTTTAGACATCAATCCAGCTCCAGGCTTCTATATTCATGATCTGTGCTACCTGTGATTCTTGGCCTTAGGTCTTCCTCTTGAACTGCTCCATAAAATACCCCAGTGGTAAAGTCTGTGAGTGACCACCAGCTGATCAAGTGGAAAAAGTTGAAACCAACTTCGCAGTCTTGTTTCTGACCATTTGAATGCATCCTGCCTGCTTGTCATGAGCTCTATCCCCTTATCAGTGAGACAGATAAAAGTATTCTGAACTCAATCTCTGTCCCCATTTACTTAGATAAATATCTAATCATACACTTTTCCATGAAGGCTGAAGTAAAGACAACATTTAACACTTCATTGTGAAGCCTCAGTACAGCAGGGAAGTGTGCTATCTGAGAAACCCACAGGGCAAAAAATTCCAGGTGATACTGAAACATGCTGCTTAGCCGAATGCACAGCTCCCATCAATAAAGGTAGATGGGAGAATGATCTTTTGGTGCTCTTTAGAACCTTGGACAAGCTCTGAGAATGTTTGAAGGCAAAGTCTGTTTCTTAAAGCTTAAACAGTGCCAGATACCTTCAAGACAACACAAGAAATAAGCAGCATGCTAATGAGTGTGACTTCCCTGGTTCTGAGCAGGCTCTGCATGCTGCCAGACACCATTTGTGACCTGTGTCACGACTGTGTCAATGGGGCTTCAGTTGCCAATATTAGCACAGGCTGCTCTCGGAGTAACTTGGATACTATCTGTGTACATGAGGTTGTTTAGTGTGAGCCTGGCAGAGTGGTAACGACTCGCAGGGGTTTGTTTGTTTGTTTAGCTTTCCTTGGGATGGCAGAAGGTCATCCCTAGTAGTAACACTGCTGCTGCAGTTCACTTTACAACACTGTTTTGGCTATGGATTTTACTTAAAACCCATTCCTGGCCTATAAACAGCCACAGGTGAAAAAATGTAACATACTGGTGCTGATTAGGAGTGCTCTGTGACCTACTTGGGAGAGGTGGAAGGGATTCACCACCAGTCTCAGCTGGAAACTGTAAAGACTGTGTTGAATTTATCTCCATAGTCAGTTATCTTCATAGTCAGAAATCTTGCATAGGGTAACAGATTGTCTGGAGGTAAAAAACTGTATGTATTTGGATGGAAGACTTCCAGCCTTTTAAACTGGATCCCCACCTGAGGATAACCCACACTTTGTACATTCTTACATATTACTGTATCAGGAGCTAATAAGTGTGATTTCATTTGAGTCAAAAATGAATACTTAACTCCAACTGTTTTTAAACAGTTAGTATATGTGCACTTGGAGCCAGGAACCTTGTAAACCAATGCAGATGTCTTGCTGTGTGATCACGTTTCAGGTTTATCTTCTTCCCTACCTACATCTCCTTAGTGCTTTAAGGATTTTAACACAGCAATATGAAAGACCCTGAAATTGAAAGTTGTTTCATAATCTTTGTGCTTCCTATAATAATATTGGTACACTATACTGGTAGCATACTAATGTAGTATTATGTTACAATACAATAGATTGTCCACTGGGCCTATTATGTCACAGTGTCTCCCATAATATTCTAAATGCCCTCAACCTCTGCACTCAGCACTGTGGTGACAGCAGGGCAGTGAAGGAGTTAGAGCAAGACTGGACATGCTCTGCATTGATAAACCCAACACAAAGGAAGAGACAGTAGCTCGGTTAACTCTGCATGGCACTATGATGGGTCTGGGAAGCAGCAAAGCCTGGATTTCCTTTAGGTTTCTGGCTCTTCTTTAACTGTCAGTGCCAGCTGAAGCCTTTCTGTTAATTGTAGTATTTGGTACCCACACATCTATGGAGTTTGATGTTTGTATTGCATGCCAGCTTTTAATGAACCTAAAAACGGCTGCATCACAATACAGTCACACAGGATTAAAGTCAGGTTTTGTATTATTTATTGTTAGAGGACACCACAAAACGTTGTACTTGGATTTATAAAGAAATCCAAGCGGCTACCTGTGCGGCTGCGCTGCCCCTCTCTTTTCAGCACAGGGCTGGTGTTCTGCAGCTCTCCAGTGTTCTCAGACATAGAGTAGCACAACATCCTCTGAGCAAATGCTTTAATAGGCAGGGAATCTGGTCCCTGCATTTTAACAGAGCTGGCTGACCGACCCATGTCATCTTCTGTTGAGATTACTCATGCTTTTGGCAGAGTTCTCCTGAGCTGGCCATAAGGCAGGTGCAAATTAACACTGTAAAGTATTAACTTCAGCTCATTTTGTGACTGAAAAGCTGGACAGCCTTAATCTGAGCTCATGTCCATGTCCTTGCCTGAAATGGTTTTGAGTTTGAGGTTAATAATGTGTATATTTTGAAAGCACTGGATTGAAAGCACAATTATTGCAGCATTTTTATACCCGCATTGAAAATGGATCCCGTCACTTTGAAAAGAGAAAAACCTCTCACACCAAGGGATGTGACCCTAGAACGTGTATTTGTGTGTAGTCAGATCCAAGTAAAATTCAATCCAAAGGGGCAACAGCCCAGGATGAAACCTGATGCTAATTGTACATAAATAGCAGACGGACTGTCTTATGACAGGCTGTAATCAATAAACATGCCTGTTGTGTCAAATCTGCATGTCAGGTATCCTTACTGGGACAAAGTGTTGGGCTGTTGTGTACACCTGGTGTCTCCTGGCTCTGCTGGTGATTTAGTGTTGTTATGGAGTTATTCCTCACAGAGAATTAGTTTCTAGTTCTTTCCACCAAACCAAAGATCTGGACTGAGCAAATGAATTAAACACTGTTACGCAGATGCAACACACTGTATATATATATACATATATATATATATAGCTTTGCTCAAATAATTTATGTGCAGAAGTGCATTCTTTGAACAAACCTTCCCCCCCCCCAATAAGAAACTGAGGATCTTTTGTTTTGTCCAATTGGTACTCATTAGAACACTTTATAAACCTGGGGTTAACCTTGGTAGATACCATTCATGCTTCTTTTCTCTGCACAATGTTACATGTCCAGAATTGTTCCAAAGGCCACATGAGTTTAGTAGATAAGATTTTTCTTCAACAGGGAGCAGTTTGGTGCTTTTTGTGATCACATCGCCAATACTACTTTAGGAATTTATTTGGTGGGTTTGGTATATACCAATTTCTTATTGTTTGTAGCCTCAATTTCTTGTAGCCCTAATACTAGAACTGCTTCTGGAACTTAATATGTAGATATTATCTTTTTTTATTAAAAAGGTGTTAAGCTATAAGACGACCAGCATGGGAAAGAAGTAGTATTTGTGGTGGCTCCAAAGAAAACAGGAGAACAAGAGTTAAAAGGAAAGGTATGTTAATGGCTATGGAATGCCAGATGTGTGATTTCATTCAAATGAAGAGGAGGAACTGACCTAAAGAAAAGGTGCCAAGAAGATGGGGAATTGAACTAGAGCCATAAAACATTCTGATAAAGAAAAGCTGGTGCTTGTGGATGTATGAGAGTATGAGTGAGTAAAGTCTGTGTAGTCAGAGATTATTTTTATTAATAAATGCTATCTTCCTTTTTATAAGATCTCATAAACAATTTTGCTACCCTTCCTGGCATGTAAGAGGTCTTACAAATTGTCTGTTGTTATATATTTACCATATGAGCACATGTGTTTCTGTGGCTTGCAGGTAGAGAAGCACTTGCTGGTAGTTGGTACAAAATCAGCCAGTCACCTTGCTTTGGTTTCTTCTAGCATGCTAAGAGAAGCTGCTTCTCTACATCATATCACTTTACCACTGGATGAACCAGAGATGTTGGCTCAGGAACTCTGAAGAACCTCAAATGCCTGCATGCAGGTTTAGAAGTGGCTTAGGATGCAAGCTCTATTAAGAGGTGCTCCCCCATATACTAATTACTAACACTGCTCTACTCTGACTTTGGAGGATGCTTTTTGCATACTATGAGTTTGGGGATTGCTGTACATATCCAGTTCTCAGCTGACATCTAGGTTTGCATCCACTTCTGGCAGTAGGCAAAAGTCATCAGTAATCAGTCTTGAGGTAGTGTAGGAGCTAATGTATTGTTCTCTCAGAATATCCTATATTTTTCCCCTTTTCCCTGGTCTTGTTTTCCCCTTTTTCATGAGTGCCAGGTGAGGTTCATTCAAAACAGAGCACTGATGAGGGTCCCAGAGACCTGTAGCAGCTGCAGCGGCCCTTTGGCACTTTTGAGGAGGGTATAAATAAGGTTTGGAGGGTACAAATAAAGCTTGAAGGGTACTCTGATTTGGGCCAGGCAAGAAGTTATCTGGGATTGCAGGAATCCTTAGGGATTATCCAGCTAAATGTCTAGTTATTTGAGAAAAGCTTTTGTTCTCATTTATACCACCAGTTATAATTTTGCCTGCCAAGTCCCTTATTTAAGACTGAATTTACTATAATTTCTATATTAGATCTGGTTTCCATTTGAAATCATAAAGTACCAAAAGCAGTAATTTTCTTCCCTCTTTTATTCCAGGCAGTGCTGCAGTCTCTTCCCTGGCCCTCTGAGAAACACCTCAAAGTGCAGTGCTCCACATCAGGCTTCATTCATGACTTCTTTTTTCTTCTAACCAGAGAATCCCTAAGCTGTATTTCCTCACTTCCCTTCTCTCAATAGGCCGTTTTCCTTTCTCACCTTCTCACATTACTGTCCTGGCATTCTCTTGCATGTGATATTTATATAGTTCTTAGCTGTAAATGGATTTCTTCTGGACCTTGATGGTCTGGGAGTTGCGTTACACTTCAAGGTGACTTTCTTTGTAGTTACAGCTGTGATCTGTGTGCTGGCAGCAGAGAAGTCCAAGCTCTACCCTGTTATTGTCATTTGATGCATTTTCCCTCTGGACTCGGGAAAAGAATTCCCTTGGAACAAATTGTTATTCTTGGCCTAAAATCATCTGACAGTTTCTGATGATCACATTGTGATCCACCTCTTTCATCCAAACACATGAAGAAATCATGTTTCCAGCTTGAAACTGTTAGTGCTTGGTTTTTGGTCTTCTGGGATTGTCAGGATCTCGCCTTTGCTTCTGAAATGAAGTCCTGATCTAATCCTGAAAAAGGAGTCCAGATTAAACTGACATGTAACTTGCTTGTAAAGCTTTCCCTTTTCACATGATAACCTGATTAGAACTGAGGCAGTGTTTTATATTACCCACATAGAAGAGATTTATGCCAGGTTCTTGCCTCATGGTGTGTTGATTCAGACTTTTGTGCAGTGTTAGTTAAATAAACATGAGTGCATCTTGATATGGTTATTTGGGCAGCTACTTGATCCTCTGTTTCAGCATTATTAATACTTCACTAGCAAGGAACCTCTTTCTAAAGACTTGGAGGCTTCATTTATTTGGATAAACATATAATATTTCACATCCTTTCCAAAGAGCAGTAAGAATGTTTTTCTTGGGAAATGTCTCATCCTCTTTCTTTATGGACTGTCCTGAATGATGAGGGAATTACGGCAAGACTCTGCAGATCAGTCTCAGTTCACTGCATAAACTTACCTGTGCTAGTGAAGAGGAAGGCTTGGTGTCCTAGGGATGTTTATTCTCTCTAGAAAAGATGGATTTGCTTTAAAGACTTCAAGTAATATAATTAAGTTGGTTTAAAGAAAGAATTTGGTTTTGTACCTTGGATAAGCGGCAGGCATTTTAATTCAGATCCTTCTGCAACACAAACATGATACTTGGAGCAGGGGAAGGATCAAAACTGCATTAACGTAATCCTGATGATGTGGAGGATAGTACAATTTGTAGCTGCTGATTTATGAGAGTACTTCTTCACATTGTGGTGTTTGATGAACTTATCTTGTCTCTCAATTTCTTTATCTGGACAATAGACCACAGTGAAGACTATTTTAGTGGCGTTACTGAAGGTGAGGAACCTGACCTATGATGCCTGAAACTTGTGAGTAATTATCATCTTTGCTAAAGTTACAACAGAACTATCCCATCGTATTTTCTCACCTATGAGAGATGAGAATCCTCTGCTCGGGGGAGTGGGATACAATAGTGGTACCGCTCCATGCAGTGGAAAAGAATTCCGCAAGATCCAGACAAACTTTGTGTGTGCGTGTTTCTTGTCCAGGCCAGTGGTATGGGTGTGCTTCCCCCATGTCCTTTTATTGCACACATTGTCAAGTTTTCAAGGCAAGGACAGGGTATTTGGAAACTGCCTGGTGTATGTGGATATTATTGGGAAGAGCAGGGAAAAAAAGGATTTCTTTTTTAGCATGAAGCAAAATCCCATTATATTTGTGTTGGAAAGTGCTGACCAAGTTGAAATATGCTTACATCCGACCTAGGGTCTGAAAGCCATCACTGGTGTTAAACCTTAAATAATGATTACATGCTGCTGAATTCAGCCTTCAGGGAAAATGACTGGGAGGTTGGGGCCTGTTGGCCCAGAACAAAGCAGAGCACAATGAAGTTTTCAACATCTTCCCCTTAGCCCTCAAGGCTCCAAATCCTGTGAAAAGGTTTGGTTTTGCTGAGTGATGGGTGTGATGATACTGCACTCACTGCTCTTAGTGCTAGCATTGGGATAAGACTGGGAAATGGAAAGGAATCAGAGTCCCGAGGATCTCCTGGGTCTCCTTCTCTGCAGTAGTAAGAAGGACAAGGAGCATTCTATTGCTCAGTGTGAGCTGCAAATGTACACATGGCTGGAGCTACAGCTATACGAATGCCCTTGGAGCATGCAAGATGTGTGGCCTTATTTTTACCTCTTGTTGTGTGCTACCTTTGACCTCCTGCATTCTCTTAGGTAAAGCAGACCTCTGATTTCCATTCTCTTCTGCTCCCTGTAGAACTGGAACACACGCTCCATTAGCTACTTTAAAAGTAGGTTAGGGGGTTGTCTGCTGCTTGAACATCAAAATAATGTTGTGACCTAGTAGGTGAAGTGGGTTTTGAGGCAATTGTGTCATTCCATGTATTTCTTGTGGAATAGATGTACTTGGTGTCATCAGCTGCTTGGATCTTCCTTCTCTGGTAGATTATCTGTTACAAGGTTAGGGCCTTGCACAGCATTGAGAATGTAGACGGGTAATAACAACTGTGATAGCGCTGTAGTGCTTATGCCACCCAGCTTTAAATGTTGCTGCTTGTTCATATTATCCTGCAATTCATTTACTTTGCTCTTTTGCTTGACTCAGAGCAGCATAGCTCTGACACAATTGTTTGCATCTCGGCCAGGGTAAGAAACAAGTATTTTCAGATGTCACCAGCCAACACAGTTCATCCAAATCTTAACACCTAGGCCCCTCACAGATCCTTCTGCTGGCAATAAGGGCAGTTCTGGATGCTGTTACCCTGCTTTGCATGCTGTGAGGGGAATGAGTGTAGAGGGTTTTTTGGACCTGAAAATGGGGTGTTGTGATGAAGATTACTGATTCCCACAGGAGTGGTGATGGCACAAGGAAAGTGCATTCATGGTAAAGACAGAACTACAGAATTTCCGCTCTCCTTTTTGTAGGTTGGAGTTACTGGGTTTTGAGCCTTCTCTTGCAATTGGGTTATTATCAATATAGGAAAAGCAACATTGAAGGTTGGACTTGATGATCTTAAATGGTCTTTTCCAGCCTAGTTGGTTCTATGAGTCTATAATTACTTTTGTCAAAACAGGTGCAGTCTGTTGCTAGCTCTTCATTTATAGACAAGTCTATAGTGAAAGAACAAGTGAATTTGTGGCGTGTCAACTCTAAATCCTTCTGCTTTAGTTCTTTTCAAAGAGCATGCAAAGGATACAAGAGAATAAAGTTCAGTGGAGGGAAAAATATACTGATGGCGTGAGGTGTCCTTTAGACATACATATGACTGTTGGCATGAAGCGTCCTTTATACATATATAAGACTGTATTAACTGCCTGATGGTTTATTTACCTTTTCTGTGATTTTAAGAGTTGGCCTGCAAGCCTCATGAGAAGTTTACTTTCACATGGAGAACTGGAGCACATGTAGTTTATAAACGTATTTCATAACATGAATTGTTGGTTCACTCCAGGTCTTTTTACTAGTAGTAGTTTTTGGCTTCAGTTTTCTTGTGGTAACAGATATGTCACTCTGAAATGACTAAGGGCATTGAATGTTGTTTCCCAGACAGTCAAGGACAAATCAAAATGCAGTATGAACAGGCACACCCAGTGTTGCATATCTGTGATCATTACATACAGGGCTTTGCTCTTGGGAACGTACTCAGAGGCAGAGTATTGTTTCCAACACCAGCACATTCTATTGTGACCAGAACTGGATGTAAATTTGTCAGTATTTCCCACTCCTAATATCTTTTAGTTAAACAGCAGTTAAACAGCAGTTAAAGGAACATATACACACAGCAAATTCTGCTGGTGTTGCAGAAATGCACACATAAGGATATTTGTTTTAATGATCATTCACAGCTTGAGGCCTTATGAAGTTCCTTGCTCAGGTGCTGAGCACCCTTGTTTCTCCATGAAGCCAGTGCAGGACTGGAGGCTGAATGAGCACTGCCCTAATTCATGTAAAAGCACCAGTTCTCTTGCCTGGGTTCCAGTTCAGACTCCCACATGGGTGCCCTGGCACCTGAGAACCAGTTGTTGGAGCTGCTGTGGTCCCTGTCCCATGCCAGGTCTCCCACATAGCCAGGCTGATCCCCTTGAGCAAAGAGCATCGTGGGACATGCCTGTGGTGGTGTTCTGAGCTTAAACCTTTAAATATCTGTGTGTAACTGGATTTCATATCACTTAAATATATATATATATTTCTTCCTCCTGTTTTATTTTGTCAAAGGCCCAGTTAAAACTGCCATTCAGTGGTCACATATTGAGATGCATTTAGGCACAGAAAGACACCGCAGGTTTCAGAAGTACTTACTATTTAGAATACAATGTTTTCCCACATCCAAGTCTCTTCTCTGTGCCACATAAAACAGCCCCTGCTGAGAGAAAAGAGCAGATGGATTCAAGTGCTTTATACCAGCGACTTTCTCACTCCTTAGCAGACGTTTAGCTGAAGTGTGTGAGGCTCTTAGAACTTGCTCTCAATTTCAGCTCAGTAATTCATTGTTTTCTTTCCCTGGTCTTTAGAAATCATGAAGAGAAAGCACATAATATGTTTGTAATTCAAGTACCACTCTCTAGTCCTACTCCTTTTAGCAAGATTGACAAGAAAACTGCTATTTAGATCATGGAGGAGCTCTCAAATTCATTGAAGGTGCCATGCAGGGATACTCCCTGCGTTTACTCAGCAGCACTTTTTGCTTCTGAGCATCAAAATGAATCCTTAGCAGAAAAGAATGACATTTGTCTGTGATAAATGCGAACCTGAAATCTTTCAGTGTTATATCTAGAACTGGGAGGTAACTTTATTCACTGTACAGACCACGTTTAGTTAATTTAAATCTTTCACAGCTCTTTTAGGATGTGACATTTTAGGTTTCCTATATAGGTCATCAGTATAGCTTATAGATGATGAGAAAGACTGAAGGCTCTGATTTACAGTGTGAATTTGCTCGCTGCTACACTACTATGGTATCTGACATTACAAGGCAAAGAAGTTAAACACTTGTAAGGAAAGATTGCTTATAGAAGTGAAGAAAACACTGGCAGACATTTCCTTTCCCTGCACGTGGGTGTGTCTGACAGATGCACATTTGCCATATTCATATCCATCAAGATGATTAATTGCAGTGCTTTGATGAATCCTAGTGTGACCAGAGATAATAAGTCTTTGTAAATATTACCAGGTTTCGGGTGGGGTTTTTGTTATTATTGGGCTAACCATATTAAGAGTTCACATTAAAGCTGCAGTTCCTGGAATTTGGTGATTTAATTACTTTATATTTTCTCAAACCATGTACCTGGCATTTGTTATTATTGTAGAAATGGGAGTGAGAAGGATGAGGGGTATCTGAGAATGGGACAGAAATGTGAATGTGAGCTTTTATGAAGGAAATGAGGGGGAACTTCAGAGGATTGATTGAAAATGGATGAATTAGAACTGATAGATTTGTTGACTCTTGGAGGAAGTTAGAAGCTGAATTGATGCAATAAAGGAATCTGACCAGGTATTTAATTATTAGTCTGCTGACATAAAATCTCTGGTTTTCTAGGCCTATAACTCTAATAACACAAACAAAAATAAATGTAGGTTCAATTATTCAGCCTCTAAAGCCACATTAGATTAAATGGGTTATTCTGTAAGTGTTCTGTTTCAGCAGACACCCCCGAGGTATGTGTTAATTGAATCTATCTTGCTCCTTTCATGTGGATCATTGACGGAGTAGGTGATAGGAAATGGTGCATTAAGGAATACATCTTGTCCGTTTATAGTGACAATATCTGTAAACAGTAATGCATCCGTACAGAAATGGGCAGTATTAATAATTCATGAAGCATTTTCAGCCTTCTAACTCTAGAATAAACTTGATGGCTGATCACAATCTTGTTTGCCCAAGGAAATGGTAAATCCCCCATTCCTGGCAGTGTTCAAGGCCAGGTTGGACAGGGCTTGGAGCAAGCTGGTCTAGTGGAAGTTGTCCCTGTCCTTGGCAGGGGGTTGGAACTTTATGATCTTTCAGGTCCTTTCCAACCCAAACCATTCTGTGATTCTATGGTAAGATGAGGCCTTACACAGCCAGAGAACTGCCTACAAAATAGCCCATTTAGCACTATCATTAATTTGGGAGTGTCATTTTTATGGTCAACAGACACTGATCTCAGGCTGATTCTCTTCTCTGTTATGCATTCTGATTCCTCACTTGCAGGGCTGCTGATTCATGTGCAGCTGTGCAGTAACTTGGACCACCCCTTAGACTGAGTCCCCTGAAAAGCGCTTCTCTTAAGGAGGGCTTATGTTGCAGCTGAATCAGTAAGCCAGCCAGTGTCATAGACACACAACTGCATAAGTCAACAGAAAGGTGAGGGCAAGAATGGTTGATTAAAGGTAATGAAGACTTCATGGTATTTTGTTGAGGGGGGACTTTCGGATACTTGCTCTGCTTGTCCCATAGTAACAACAGCAAACCATCAGAAGACAGGGATTTAGAGAAATTCCAAGATTCAGGTTTGAATCAGCTCACCAATTTGCCCACTAATGCTTTATTGCATGTAAAACATCCTCAGTGTCTCTTTGCTACAACTCAAAAGTAGGCTCCTGTGATGTGTATCATGTCACTAAGAACATGCAGGGTTGTAGACTCCTGTGACAGATGTTGGCACAGACAGCCAGCCTGTCCATCTGAAACACTTTAAAGGATCTGGGCTTTAAGGCTTAATTGTATTACTATGTTATAGTAAAGCCTTTGTGCAAAGCTGTCACCTCCAGTGGACTGTAGGAGTTCAAACGGATTTGAATGACTACAAAGGTTTAAGGTTGGAACAGCTGCTGTGAAGTTGGGTGATGTCACACTGCGCAGTTTGAATCTGCAACCCTGACTTGTGATTAGAACATTTTTCCTACTAAAAATCACACTGAGCCAAGTAAGAGAACAAAAAATTCCTCTGTCGTTCCTGGGGAAGTTTGTTGAGGTCCCTCAGTGATTCCAAAGTACAAATTCCACTGAGAGCCACATCTGAGCTTTCAGAAATCTCTTAAAGGTTTGTACTATTTAAGCTTTTCAGGGAAGCTGTGAGTGCCTCACTAAAGAACTGCTGGTCTGTTATAGAGAAACTATTTCATCAAGAGTGAAGACTGAGACAATCGAGTAGCAGTCCCTTTTCACCCCCGTTGTAGTGTGACTACTGACATTTAATAAAGTTAAACTCTCACCATTATTGTGCTGGTGACTGTTTCAGCTGAAGCACCAGTTGCTTCTAAAACTGGAGAACTAAATAATCTTATCCTAATCTGATCCCTCTGGCTTTTTACATACCCCGTTACCCTCTGCACATTGCTGGGATCTTCTAGTAGAAATAGGTATCTACTGAAGTTACAGAACTTTTATATAGGAAGAAATATTCTGCTTTATATTTTAATCTTTAATCTACCTTGTTGTTGAACTTTAGTTGTCAGCAAAACTTAAGCTGCCTTGCTGTTGACTTGAAGATCTGTGCCTTTGCAAAAAGGCAACTGTGCTAACGGCTTAGCACGTCTTACAAACTAACACTTAACTTTCCCCTTCTTTGCTTGCAGCAGCAATGTCAGTAATTGCAGTCTGGTAAAGCTGCATGGAAAATTATATTCAGTGCAGCCATTTGGAAAAGATCCATTTCCTTGCAAAACAGATCATATAGCTCTACATATCCAGGCAGAAAGTACTGCTCTAGAACGATCCGTCACAGCTCCAAGGAAAGGTTTTGGTGTGGTCATAGACTCATATTGATTAAATTCTTTTCTAACACTTGATTTACCCAAGGCTTTTTCCCCAGTGGTGATTTTCAGTGGTAGCACTGGTCTCTGTGTGTGTGTGTGAGTACTTTGGGGAGGTTTGTTAGTAATATATAAACCCATCAACTTTAGTTTTGCTGTGATATTGCTTACGTGGAATTTGCCTTTGCAGAAATTGGTACAAACTACTGCTATGTGAACTTTGTGGGGTTGGATCCAAGAGCTTTCTTTTCAGTCTGGGATTTGGAAGAATCACTGCCATCTTTAAAGTAATCCTGTGGTTTCCAGCTCTCTCAGAAGCCAAGGGTATCTCAGAGCATTTGGGTAAGAGGTATAAAATTCACAAATCAGTCATAAACTGAAACTGGTGCCCAGCAGTCATTTACAAGTGATTCTTGAATATTTATTTTGTTTTAGTGGGCTCTGAGTTGTCTCAGTAAAATATAAATAACCTCAAGATGGACACAAATAGGGGCTTCCTATAAGAAGAATATTCTTGTAAGGAATCCTGCATTATTTGGAGCATTTTAATTCTGTTCCAGACGTGTTTCACTATAACTGATTCACAGGTTGTGAAGAGAAAGCAATGCACAAGCAGCAGCTGTAGCTCTCACTATTTTTGTTGCTCTCATTAAAGTGTGTACTGGCGTCAACTACAGATGTGATGATATTGCCTAGGGAATCAAGGCAGGAGAAATAAATGAGCCAATCCATTGTGGAAAAAATCCCAGATCCATTGTAAAGAGACCTCACAGATCCATAAGTATTCAGTCCAAGTGAGGAACTGAGGCTTAAACCTCAGGAGTGGCCAGAGCTTTAAATAGTGAAGTGAAAAGGTCATGTCAAAGTGGCTTGTAGCCAGTATCAGTTATCCTGGCTTTTCAATTCACTGTCAGTCACAAAGAGGGAATACACACATGCTGGAAGAAGGTAGTTGTTGCAGATTAAAGCCCCATGTGAAATGAAAGAGCTATCAAAATTCTTTACAGCTGCTTGGCATGAGCTCTGATAACACAAAGTTATCTTTTATTATTACTTTTAAATGCAGCCATCTCCCACAGCCTAAACAAAAATCCCACAAGACAATAGGGCCAGCCTCTGAGTACAGTGTGTTTAATTGCTGTGCACAGCTGGAGCTGGCAGGTGAAAAGTACAGGCATGATTGCTTGCTCAAGTAGAAAGGTTTAGATTTCTTCTCCTTTTTTGCTGTTTGACTTCATCTCATCTTTTAGCTGCAGACAGGATTTTGTTATTTTGCTGTATTTTAGGTCTTTTTAACTATTTTATGTACAGAGAATCAGTTTTTCTTTTGCATATCTCATTGGCAAGAATACAAAAGGCACAATTCCCTAGTGCTGGGGTCACAGTGTGCCAGACTGATCAACATTCAAGCTTAAAACAGAATACTCATGAAATGTATCTCTTGTTAAACTCACACCTAACATTTTTGACTCGTATAAAGCCAACCCTGTGATGACAGTGTTAAGACAGATCTGTGCACATGAGCAGAGATCCATAGTTCATTCTCTTCAGGGTTATTGTGCTTAAAGAACTGAGGAGTTTACACACAAGGAAGAATACAAGATGCTTTCTTAGTCATATTTTCTCTCTTGCCAGTCATCAAGTAGTATACAGTAATATTATTTGTTACGTTTAAATCAACAACACTGTTTTGCTCAGGTATTGATTCTTCCGTGCTCTGTGTTTTATGCTGGTTCAGGTCCTGTTGTTCCTGTTTGAAGTCAATAGGTGCTCTTAGTGCACAAAAAATGCAGCCTGGAATGTTATGCAATCAAATTGGGCTTCCACCTGCCCAGTCTTCAAGGAAACATCAGCAGCTGGTGATGGGAAGAGGCCTCATTAGTAAGAGGTAATTACTTTTCCTTTGATGCTTTTCAGTGCATTTGCTAGCACATTACAGTCAGCATGATCCCAAGATTCAATTGCTGAGATAGCTGCATATATACAAGATGATGCTAGCAGTTGTGACAGACAACATTCTAGTTCAGATTTGAAATGTTTGGTATTTATAAAGATGCTGTTTCCTTTGAATAGCTTTGGACTAGGTGTTATACACACATGCATGCATAAAGACACATATTTTCTTACATCCATTCATTAAAGTATGATTGATGTTGAAACACTCAGAACATTTACTTTCCTGGATTTTCTTTTTGCAAAACCTCAGGCATGATCTTATTGACTTTTGCCTTTGATTTAGATGAAGGGGAAGAAAAATATTGTAATGTTATTGTGTTTTATGTGCCTCTACAGTCAAATACAGCTGAAAGCACGTTCCATGCTGTTTGCCTGAGTGTGTACCGTGCCCTGTGCAGAAACTTGAAGTCAGTGTTGCCTGGGTCTAAATTAATTCAGGCTGACAGATGCTGTCATGCATTCAGTGTAGAGGGAGTTCACTGAGATTTTGAAGTTTTAAGTTACCAAATACTGAAACACAACTACTATTACAGTATTAACAACTGGTTTTAAGTGATAGAAAGCCCTAGTGTTTGATCAAGCATGTAAATGCAAGATGTTCTCCCAACAATTAACATAAAGGACCCAGAAGAAAAACCTCCCAAAGAGAATTTTAAAGGAAAATCATTGTTTCTAAAAATGACAATGTCAACTGGACTCAGTTTTTCCACTTGAATTTCTGCCAAAATTATTCCAATTTTTGTCATTTCCCTTTTCTTCTGTATATTTTTGAATCGGACAGCTGTGGAATTTCCTGTTTTGTTTTTGTTTTGCTGCTGTGACCAAGGTCATTGTAGAAAACCAAAGTTTCAGTAAAACTTGAACAAAACCATGACTTTCCCATGTCTGCTCTTTCTCTGACCTACTGTTTCCTTTTGTGGTGCTCTAGTCTTTTCCAGAGTCTGCGTTTTCACTCATCCTCATATTTCTTCTCCTCTACCTTCAGTTTGGGCACTCCTGATTTTGCTCTTTCATCTGTTTTCCTCTTCAGTTTTCCTTTTTTGTTCTTTTCTTTTATTGCTCAATCTTAGTTTTATCTCATTCCATCTCTAATCCCTTTTGCCTCCTCTGTCCGCATACCTCCATGGCCACAGTCATAAACTCAGGATGATCTGATTCCCAAATGCCAGTAGCTGGACATGCCTGGGGAGGGCTTCACCGTGTGGTCTGACACTGCCCCTGTGCTTTTTTGCCTGTCCCTGCATATGGTGGATACCAGGAGGAGCCACAAGTTATCCCCCTGTCCCAGGGACATATCCCTGACCTGGTGAGACAGGGGGAATGAAGGGATGATAACTGGAGAGGGAGGCTCAGTGTTGCTGAGTGAATTCCCCTCCTCTCCACATAAGGCAAGCAGCACCAGGTCTTTACCTTTTCTTGGGGGCTGCAGTGTCCCAGCCCCATTTCCTGCCTGCAGAGGAGCCATCCTTGTCCTGCTAGTAGCTGCAAAACCCTGGAGCTGGCAGCAATTGGATCTTCTTGTCCACAGTGAGACTTGTTTCTGCCTGCAGGGAGCAATCCCCATTGCAGTGAGGGATGTATATCTTTAATTCACTGCTGTCCTTATCTGAAGAGATCCATCAAAGACAGACTGTGTACTTTCCACGTGCTTTGGATTGTCCCTTGGTGAGTACCCATGCACAGGAATTTGATTAAAGCTGCGTGATTTTTCATTCTCTGAACATTTGCAGCTATAACTGATAGAGCTGTAACAGAAATTCCTGGGTGAGAAAATGTGAAAGTAGTTCAGAGTGGTTTCATTTTTGAGTTGTGCATGTTCATAGATAAATTTCAGATTAAAAAAAAAAAAAACAAAAAACCCACACTTTTTCTATGGCCTTTAAGGTTTGTTTCCCCTGACACTTTTCCATAACTATTACTTCTGTTGCTGTCTCTACCATTTCACCAATCTGTAATTTACCAAGCCTGCAATGAGCAATTGTGTTTACTGTAGGAGTTTACACAGAACTTTGCTACCTTCAGTCTGCTCCAAAGGAGGGACAGGACAATCAAGCTGTTGCATAGCTCAGTGGTAAGCAGAGACCCCTGTCTGGGAGGGTGCTGTGGGTTCAGGCTGCAGCTGTGCTGCACAGTTAATCTTCAGGAAGGTAAGACTTGTGATTGCATTGGTAGGAAGAGCTGCAGTGGGGGTGAGGAATGCTTTTTAGGTCTGATGTGTGGTAGAATGCTTGAAAAGTAAGAATATGCCCATATGTCTTTGTTTTCTTGGCACCTGTTTTTCTCTGTTGTTTTCTTCCTCATTCCACAGGACCTTCCATGAAAGATGCAGTCGTGGGAGGAACGGGTGGGTTAGAACTAGTTTTAGTTGCACCTGACCTCCAGCTCTTCCTGCAGATACATTACTCCTGCTCTCAGTGCTCAGCTTTGTAGCATCTGAACTGCAGAGTGATAGTGTATTTTCTTCCTCAGTGGCAACAGGGCCAGGCTTAGAATATCCCTGGTGAAATCTGAAAGCAAATGGGGATATCTTCATGTGGTTTCATGAGGAGATGATTCCAACAATCATTACCTGAATTTACTTGTGAACTTAGGACAGATAAGACAAACTTTCACTTACAACTCTACCCCCAGTAGAAAGGTCCTGGCCTTAGAGCAAGTATGTGACATACAGTGAAGATGATCTAGGGAATTGGATCTGCTAGGGAAGGGGGATCTGCTCTTTTGAGTGGAATGACTTGATGCTACTGAGGAAGTGCTTACAAATATCTGTGTACATCAGCCCTTTTTCAACAGATTTTGAAATTGCCTTCCATTATGTGCTCTGAAATCTGCTGCTTTTCTCCATCACTACAATAAAAATGATGTTCATGGTAAGTGCTGAAAAGTGTATTATTAGTTCTCTTCCTCCTCCATGGAAATTATTGGGCTTTTACCCTCATCAGTGGGATATAAGAGCACTGTATGAGAATAATAATGGCTTATTTATTCATCCTTAAAATATAGCCCTTTATGTTTGTTTTTAAGAGCTTGTTCAGAAAATAAGCAGAGCATCTGGAGAAAATACATTTGCCAGCAACAGCTTAAATGGGTGTTTGTCAACCACTCTTAAAGCAACGTTTGGGAGGAGCAAACCTTGCAATGTTTTTGACTCATTACTAACTGTTAGGCAGGCTTTATTCAGGTGAAGAAAGATGTGACCTTGGACATTTACACCAATTAGTAGTATCCACCCTGTATCATCTGGTTTAGTTATTCTCAAGTCTTCTAGCCTTAAAACTGCTGACAAGTATATATATTGGTTGTTTTCTTTGGACCTAAAAAGCGTATGTATACACTGAGGACAAATGCAATTTAAGGTCCTGCCTGCTTCATGACAAGGATGTGCCCAGCTCTTATTTGTTAGCCTTCCATGCAAAACTATGTGAACTCTCTTTTGCCTGCAGTACCTCCCATTTCTCAGCATTGTGGTCACATACAAGACATGCTGGTGACTGCTGGTCTCAAGCAAATGCTTCTTTGATGCACCATGACATCTATTCCAGAATGCTGGGTGGTGATGGGAGAATGCAGGCCTTGAAATGTCCATCTTTAAGAGATTTATTCTCATCAGGGACGGCTTTCTTTGCTCTCTGTCTTATCTTTTTAATTTGGCAAGGATAATGCAAACACTGCTCATCATAGCTTGCAATATGTATCTTCTTGTCACAAGCAGATGTTGCTGCAGAATAGGATAATGGGTTGATGCTGGTCTGATTGCTCTACTGAGTTGTCAAGTCACAAACAAGCTATTTAATCTTTCTGCTTTTGAATTGCCCTTCAGTCCCCTGGACCATCCTAGCAAATTCTTCCCTCTCCCCCACAGCAGCTCTGGCATAGAGGGATGGGCTGTCCCACACAGATTTCTTCTGCCTATGGTGCTGCATCCTGGAGTGTCAGGGATGCTGGGCTCCAGCTCTCTGCCATACAGCTCAATGCCTGGCAATAAGT
Source organism: Pezoporus occidentalis (assembly GCF_034315485.1). Classification (NCBI taxonomy): domain Eukaryota; kingdom Metazoa; phylum Chordata; class Aves; order Psittaciformes; family Psittacidae; genus Pezoporus; species Pezoporus occidentalis. The sequence goes on from NW_026912779.1 coordinate 4,539,665, forward strand.
CCATTGTGTTGAAATGCCACAAATTACAAGTGTTGCTCTGGTTTAGGCTGCATGAACGTTGTTATTTTGTTTCTAGATAGCATAATGAAGTAAGGTGTATTTGCTCTCTAACTGAGTGCTAGGGTAGGCTATGAGGATATCTATACAGCAACAGGGATTCCCTCTTTGTGCCCCATCCCTGGCAGTGTTCAAGGTCAGGTTGGATGCAGCTTGGAGCAAGCTGCTCTAGTGGAATGTGTCCCTACCCGTGGCAGGGGGTTGGAACTGGACAAGCTTTAAGGTCCCTTCCAACCCAAACCATGCCATGATTCTATGACATGTGGCTGTGGAAGCAGACCAGTCTTCTCTTAATTGTCTCTGGCAGAGGTTTTTGCAGGTGAGGAGTCACCACAACAGCCTGGGAGCATTTACCTGGCCCTGTTTAACTGAAGTCATGGTCCAACAACTCCTCCATAATTCATTCTCACTGGGTTGATCCCAAGCCCCAAAACATCAGCACCATTTCCCATAGCCTCAGTGTGTTTTGTACTGGGCTTCTGATAGGAGTGAGTTTGGAGAAGCTGCCATCCCCACTGCTCTCCTTCCTGAACAAGGGCAGCAGTTTGCCAGCATGCCCTTTTGGGTTTGTTTGGTGATAGCCATTGCTCAGACTCCCTTTGTCTGTGGCTGCTTGGCAGGCAGTGTAATTTATCCTAGTTTAATGTGAGGTATTAAGCCTTTAGTGCAAACCTGACTGTTCCCTTTTAGATGGGACCAATGTTCTGTAAGAAGAACAGCAACAAAGTAAAGATCATTGTATATGTTGTCCTTTCTGCTGTGTTTTAACTGAACACTATCTGCTGAAAGGCTGAAGCCGCTTTGGAGGGACATCATTCTCCTCTTGTCACTGAAGCACTTCTGGAAAACATTAGTTTCTGTTTTAAAGCAGAGAGATGCATTTGGATGGTCTGTGAAGGAATTCTGAATGGTTGGAATAACACCTGTTTGGGGAAATACTTTATATTGTCAGTTGTTCTTTTGAGTGTTTATGGTGTAGCAGGCACTCTAGAATAGAGGAGCACAATAATGCTGTAGGTGACAGTAAGGATACTAAATAGCTTTGTGAGCATGTGCTGGTCCTCTACACCCAAACATTCAGCGGCATCCCTCACTTTGAACACCTCAATTTATTTAGCTAATCTTTTTTACATACATGGCACTTCTGTCTGAGTGTCTAAAGCAAGTAACAACAACAGATTATAGATGACAAAAAAAAAGCACCAAGAAGAAGCTTCTGTAAGTGTTGGCATTAACTGCTTGGAAGCAGTCAGAAGGTATGGTGCTGGGTTGTTGGGCTTTATCAATTATTTGTAAACAACCTGAAGCACTTGGTGCTGAGGAATCAAGGTATTTTTCCTTTACTGTTATTTTTAAACACTGTCCAGGAAGCAAAATCATTTCAAGCTTCCACTGGATGTGTTAGAAGGAGAAAACCCCACTTCGAGCCACTGCTTACTGCCTGCCTACTGATGTTTAACAGGTTATTTCAATGCAATGCTTGTTAAACTCATGTTCTGTATTTGTTGTTGATGTAGTAATAATTGTGAGTTCCTTTGAAACTGGACTCTGATAGGTTCTTGGGGTCAGTTCTGTCCATTGGCTGTCTTCACAGCTGAGTAGAACTAATTCTACAAACTTTTCAGGTTTCCAACAGAAGATCAATCAAGTTCACAGCATCTCTGAAGCAGGCTGGGAACTTCAGAATTGTCTTGCTGATCAGACATTAACTGCAGGTTATGGTGAATCTCTTCTTATTGGAAAGGTACAAAACCTCTTTGAGCTCTTATGCCTCTAAATAAATCCACCAGCCTCAATGGGGATGCCTGTGTGAGCAGGACTGGGTGGAACTGAAGTGCCTGGGGACAAGATGTGATTCACCATATCACAATTGGGGTCAGCAAAGTCAAATAAGGAAATGAAAGAGAGTGAGAAGTGGCTGATACTCCAGGCATGCTGGCTGCCAACATTAAGCAGAGCAGTCCTGCAAAAGTATTTAGCTATTTGCTCTGCTGGATTTGAGATCCTGTATTTTGCAGTTCTGGAATTGGGGTGTTTAGTGCCTGAAGCAGGATGGGTTTGGAGGAAAGATGAGCTCCCTGTACCTGCTGAAGACAGTCAATAAGAGTTGTGTTATAGTGACTATAATGGGGCTAAGATTTGGTTGCACATCATCTAGTTCCAAATATCTGGGCTCTTGGCTGCATGTATTCTTGTTTGACCTTCTGCAGTCTAGAGGCGGTGGCTTTGGCGTTTTGCCTTTGTGTCAGCATTAGTAAATACAGCATCTCTCAAACTCCCTGCATTCTGGGGAGTTCAACAGAATATTTTAAGTACAAGGAATTAGAAAATCACTGATGTGCCTAAGTCATTTTGTCATTTCAAATAATATATAGCTTGAGACCATTATAGAGCATTTTGTTTAGCTTGAATGATACTAGGATCTAGTACTTGATACAAGGGAAAAAGTCCATCAAGACAGATTGCATTCCAAATAATTAGGTTATATTTATTAACTGGTCACAAATGGCATTGTCTTAGTTCCAAAACTTGCTTCTACAGTGTTAGCTTGCAGCATTGTCATAGAATCCTAAAGTGGTTGGGTTGGAAAGGACCTCAAGATCATCCAGTTCCAACCCCCTGCCAGGGGCAGGGATGCCTCACCCTAGACCATGTCACCCAAGGCTTCCTGATAGTAAAATACATGCAGTTGAGCTTGATTTAGATTTGGTGGTTTATTGTGCTATAATAGCTGAGATGCCTGTTCCTAGAATGTTGAAGCAAGAAGGTTTTTGAGGTCTTTGAAAATAACAATGTAAGGGAGAGGCTAGAAGGGAAAGCTGTGTGAATGACTTATACCCACCGTTGACAAGGGGAAAACTTCTATTTTTTTCTTTCTAGTAGTGTTTTATGGCACTTTTACTGATTCCTGAAGTACTGCTCTGTAATTTGGAAATAACACCTTTATTATTTGATGGTAAAATACTTTCGACTTCAGTAGGCAAAAGTTTTCCCTTTCCCAGGTTTCTTTTGCTGGAACTTTTTGCTCTTTATTGCTATCTGTGAGCCTTTTGAACAGTGTGACAAATTCGATGGCACCTATGGAGCACCCTCAAATACTTTCAGCACTGGTGTTTGTAGTGCACACCGAGACAGGACAAAATTAAGCTGCACTTACATTTGAGGGAATGCATAAGGTAACTTTATCTGGTGTATTGCCTTTTGAAAGTGGTAGATGACCTTGGAAGGGTCCAAGGTATGAGTGCTGCTATATTATATCATTTTGCATGATAGCTGTATATGGATATGTGGATGACTGAGTGCCCCTGAAAGAGCTCATCCCCTGCCTCATGCTAGCTCTGGAAGAAGAATGGGACAATTTAGCAAGCTAACTGAAAGCAAGATTCTTGTGGCACTTGTTTCTGACCATTTAGTTTCCTGAACTAGGTCCCTGGAGGGATATCAGGTAAGCAGTACAGCCAGCACAAAGACTAGCATACAGCTAGGGCTGCATTGCATCTTGCTGTAGCAAAGACAGAGTTTTTCCTGACTGAGAAAGATGAATGGCATGGAGTTAGAATCACAGAATGGTTAGGGTTGGAAAGGACCTTAAGATCATCTAGTTACCCAGTCAAGAGAGCATCACTTGGAAGTGGAGAGGTTTAAGCATGGCTTGTTGTGCTACAGCTTTACAGCATTGGAAAGGAGTTGCAGGGATATCTGATCACAGATGGTGCATATGACAGAAATCCTGTCAGGATTGAAACAGATAGGATTCTGATGGATCTGGTATACTCACCAAATGGCCAGAACTTAAATACAAAACTGGATCCTGTCTTTTCATTAAAAGCAGAGGTTGCATCCCTGTCTTATGTCAAAAACCTGTGTCTGTTCCTGCATAAAAGACACATAGAGTCACAGACTGGTTTGGGTTGGAAGGGACCTTAAAGCTCATCCAGTTCCAACCCCCTGCCATGGGCAGGGTCACCTTCCACTAGAGCAGCTTGCTCCAAGCCCCTTGAACACTGCCAGGGATGAGGCAGCCACAGCTTCTCTGGGCACCCTGTGCCAGCGCCTCAGCACCCTCACAGTAAAGAACTTCTTCCTTATATCTAACCTCAGTCGTTAGACCGACTTTGGGGCGATTCGACAGGACCAACCAACCACCCCATTAATGTGTTGAATTCAGCAATATGGCAAAATTCCTGTGATGGGACATTAAATGAAAGCTGATCTTCAAATCTCTCTTATGTATTCAGCACCAGGGAAGAGGGAAAAAATGCAAATTAAACAGTAACACATTTCTCATACATGATATTTTAGCATATAAACACTGTGAGCTGACTTCTGGAATCATCATGCCATCAAAGTACAGAGCTATGTATGCATGCAAGGTTATGTGTCTGGTCCCCACTCCAGATTTCAGTACATCACAGATTAAATTGAGGTGTGTTTTCTCTGAATTTATTCCCACTTGTCACACTTCTGCTGTCTTTAAATTTCCTGTCTTCAACTGGGGATCCTGTAACAGCAGGAGATGGATTAAAGTGGGAAATCTGGGGACAATGTGCAGCTGAGGAGGCACAGGCACCTTTCTGGGCCTCTTCAGAAAGCTCAGTCTTGTCTGGTATAATTTGGCCTTTTGAAATGGAATAAAAAACATTTCCTAGTACTCAGAGGATGAAGGGGATTTTGGTTGCCATATCCAGAAACCACTGAGGTGAATTTACAGACCTCACGGGCAAGTGTAAAGTGGTGAAAGGTCCCCTTTGAGTGGTAGATCCATCATGGGAACTCTTAGTCCCTCCTATGCTATGTCATACCAAAGAGAAGCTTGTTGGTTTGCTCCTGGCTGGCTGTTCCCTTCAGGTAGTGACTGAAGCAGTAGCTTTTGAAGATCTTGTAGCAACAGCATCAGGAAGGAATTAAGGTCCTGACTTCTAGACCTGGGAGAAATTAGGAGCCTAAATGCTCTGAATTCGGGCCATGATCTCTGTGATGCAAATCTCAGTTGTTATCTGACAGGAGCCTGGTGGATTTTGGAGTGAAGATGTTATCAAGCAGACGAGCATCACTCAGAAATTACACTTCCACTTACTTGGCCGTGCCTGTTTACAGGAGGCTGTTTGCTGTCGTTCTCACAAGCTGTACGACAGAAGTACACTGAAAACTTCCTCTGGGCCCTTTGCAAGTAAACTTTTTCTTTGTCGTATCATCAGAAAATGCTGCGTAAGAGAACACTTGCACCTGCTCTATCCCCCATAATTATCCTGATCTTAGCACTAGATTTTGTGTTCCTATTTTTAAAAGCCATCTTGCTAAATAGACGTGGAGAATGTTCCCTTTGGAAGAGTAAGTGAGCAGCAGCACATCATTAGGGAAGCACTGTGAACTTGGCATGCCGTGCATCAGCCGAGTGAAAGGAGGAAGATAAGAGAACTGAATAAATTAGCATGTTTTCTGTGTGCAGAATACTGACTTGCAAATCTGGCAATGACAGAGAGAAAAACTCTCTTTTTAAGTCTCTTTCATGTTGTACAAATCACCTAAGGGATAGCTGGAATCTTTTCTGAAGGCATTTATCTTATATACAGTTTAAGATGGAATTGCTAACCGAAGGAAAATACCCTTGGCTTGCAAGCAGTTGAAATGAGTGTCTACAAAACCAGACAGCAAAGCAGAGATATTGCAACCAGAATTCTGCATGCTGATTGCCAGGTTTTGAGTCCCTTTATAGAAACTGGCAGCCTTGCATGAAAATAGAGCCAAGTAGTTGGTTACAGCTTTTGAGAAAGCAAAGAGAAGACAACGACACACAGAGCTCCCATTTGGATATACTACATATGATTAGGCTGTGGTTTACAAACCTTGGGGCCATATTCTACACTTCACATGGTTTATGTTCACTCAGAACATAAGGGGAGGGCTGTGAAAGTCTGGCTGTCAGTTGTATGCCTGTTCTATCAGTTCTGGAGCCAACTGGGGACTGCTTCAGTCTACAGTTCAACTCCATACAGGCTTAGCTCAGCCAGTAGTTAAAGCACCTGCTGGCTCTCAAAGCAAGAAGGTCATGAGTAGTAGTGAAGGATACATGTAGGAAGCTACTACATGTCATAGGAAAATGCCTACAGCAAACCCGTTCAACAGCTACTGTGCAATATTTGAATGGCTCAGCACAAAACACACCATCTCAGCAGCAGGATGAGTGTGTTTGGCCAATGAAGGGGGAAAAAAAGAGTTAAAACTCAGTGGGTTCCCCCCCAAGTCTTTTTTTAATATGTGTTCAGTAGAAACACACTGCAGGGCTTGTCTGTGCTTAAACTTGCCTGGTTTCATTAAACTGATTGTTTAAATCCATGTTAATACCAGAGTGTGTGCATGTATCATTCTGTGGTTCTTTGCACGTGTTTTATGTGCCCCTGTAAACTCAGGGAAGATTTAACTGGATCGATGAGTATTGCAAATGTTTTTGGAGAGCCCAAATCGTGATGACCAGAAAAAAACAGTCTTTAATTCTTTTATATAGTATTTGTGTAAAAGTCCTGTGTTGGGAAGATGTTTTGTTCTGACCGTTCATTTGGGATTATTTCGTCCCTTCCAACCCAAACCATTCCATGATTCATAACTCAGAGGTTCAGTCTGAAATTCTGTTAGGAGGAGGAAGTCTTGTTCTGTCTCAGTCTTGACTCTGTTCTTGATTGACATTTGGCCCTTGGGAACCAGGCAAAGGTATGAGACTGGAATTCCTGGGAGAAGGAATTGCTTGCTTATGTTTATTTGACTCTCTGTTGTCTGTATGCATATAAAGCAAAGCAATGTAAGAATGGCATTGATTTCTCCTCCAGCATGGGATTGCAAATATTGGCTGCTGCTGGTAATGTTGATAATGATGCCAGAACAGGACATACCTCCTAATATAAATTAAGGGGTAGCTACATTAAATGAAATGGCTTTTAAGAGAAAAAAGCAATAATGAATCTAAATAAATGATGCAAAAACTCATCTAAAAGGATATTAACTTAAAAATGTAAGAGGGCTGAAGTGTAGGCTGTTTCAGTGCTATGTTTTAAGAGAGTGAATCCATGTAGGAATGAATGTTTAGACAGAGCTGGAAACTTCTAGTCACGATGAATATTATCCCTTCAGAACAAATATAGGTAACATGAAAAAGTAATCATCACCTGTGGATCTTTACAAAGGAGGGACTTATATATGCAACAACATGGGGGGGTTTGCCTATTTATACTGATACACATTCCTGTAATCAACTAACAAAAGTATGGAATGCTTCATATTTAAGTTATAAAGTGGCAGATGTACAGCAGGATGTGCTGCACCTAACAATGTAATAGCATAGGTGAAAGCGAGCAGTAGTAGAAAAGTACTGCATTTGGGTACATGGGTGATAGAAGCAGAATCATTTCAGTGTGTGGATCAGGAACCTATCTTCTTATCCAGATGAATGGGCTGATTTGACTGGAGGCTGTTCTTTGCTTGTTATATATTAATTGAGCATTTCAGGAGGGCAACTGGGAGGAAAGCTGCTGCGAGAGCTCCCTCTTCACTTGGGTTAGTTCATGTTGGAAAACAGAGTTCCAGACCTGGCTTAGTCTGCCACCACCATCAAAAACTATTGCTCTTCTTGTGGTTAAAGCCAATCCCCAGTAAAGCTGTGTTCCATAGGAGGTGCCAGCCTGCAGTGACAGAGGTGCTGTTCACTGCTTTGGAAAGGAGCAACACAGTTTGCTTCCACACAAGGTAACTCTGTACCAGGCTCTCTCGGTACATGCAGGACTCAGAGCAGACCTCAGCCTAAATCATGGAATGCCGAAAACAGCTGGTTTGCCTATAAATAAACCAAGAGCCTCTTCGCATAGGAGACTTTTTTAACAGATCTGCTATAGAAACGAATTGTCACTTTAAGTACTGGTGTTGAGAGTGTCTGTGGTAGTAACGGGATTCACATTCTAGCCTATGAAAGTCACACTGTGATCAGGTTTCAGTCCTATTGGTATCATGTTCCAGGAAAACCGCTTGTGCTGCAAGAGTTAAATCTGTCAGCCTTCTGTTTGTGATCCCCAGGGTGCCAGAGGTTTGTATCTTGGGTAGAAAACTCCACTTGATTTAGTCAAACACATCTCCATGCACCAGTGATTGTTTTGTTGTTTCAATTGCTTGAAATGCTTAATTGTTGAAATACAATTTAACAAAGACTTTTAGTATGGGGGGAAATGCCTGCTTGATTTCCTTTTCTTTTTGGCTTTGGTTTGGGTTGTTTTCTGTGGTTTACTTTCTTTATTCCCTTTTTCATGTGAATCCACAGAGAAGCAGCAATCGGAATTCCACTGATCTCAGCTGGCTCAATCGCTTGTGACAGCATCCCAGCAACCAGCTAGTTCAGGTTCTTCTGCTGAGCCCTTGGCCACTTGCACATGCTTATTGCCAGGTAACTGTATGCAGTTGTAGTAACAATTGAGTAATGTGAGTTTGTCATACAGTGAGTGACTGTGCAGGAAGGGGGCAAAACCTTGGGTGACATGGTCTAGTGTGAGGCATCCCTGCCCATGGCAGGGGGGTTGGAACTGGATGATCTTAAGGTCCTTTCCAACCCAAACTATTCTGTGATTCTATGTGACTAGCACCTATTTAATGATCATAAATCAATCAACCCCAAAACAAAAGGCTTCCACTTTCCATTACACTCAACTCTAATCAGTCATGATCAGACAGATAGCAGCCCACACTTGGCTGTACCGCTGCTAGTGGAAAACCAGCAGTTTCCTCCTCTCGGAACAAAGGAGCTCTGAATTGCAAGGGTATTTATTTGCTCAGCTCCAATCTAGCTCTGTCCCGGCCTTGCTGAACCTGAGCAAGCTGGGACAAGAACAGAGCCAGCAAAATGACTGGTAGAAAGTGTTAGATCCTCCCAGCATGAGAACAGCCCGGCATTCCCTTTTCCCTGCAGTGCAGAGCAGCTCCTGCAGCCCTGGGACTGCAGCGGCTGCTGTCGGGGAGAGATGGGCCCCAGCCAGATCCCAGCTCCAGCGATCTTCCTTAAACACTCCTGGCTTCCTTTTAAGGGGCTGGCTTGGGGCCATCGTCTGAGTTTGTGTCATCTCATCTCCTGATTGCTTGGGATGGAGGGAGGGAGGGGGGCAGCTTTTAACCCTCAGCATTTCTGTCCCTTTCCCTGAGTGGCAGCTGGAGCAATTGGAGCCTAAGGGGAGCACAGCTCCTTTTAAAGGGGCCTGTTACCCAGTTTGGGAGATAAGGCACAACTCCTTCTTCAAAGGAGCTCTGTAGCCGCTCAGTCTCTCTCCCTGTCTTCGCTGTGAAGTGTATATACCCCATTTTCCTAACATGCCAATGTTAGGACTGCCACTCCTAACACTGCACTGGCAATGACTGCCAGCCCCTCTCCCAGAAAAGGGAAGATGTTTGAATTCTGTTTAATGGGCCTTGGCATCCTTGTATTTGCTTTGTGTTTTCTGAGATTTGGCATTCACTTGGAGGAAAATTTGGGGGCTATAATTCAATTCTTCCTTCTTTGTCTTAAAAATGAAATAAAATCCAGACTTGATGTTTTTCTCAAACAAACAAAAAAGGGGGGAAAAAAAACCAAAACAACCCACAAAGAAAACCTGAAATAAAAGAAAAAAGCCACCGGCAAACACTAAACCAAGTTATTTAACTTGTTTTATTAGGCTGGTCTCACCTAACAAAGTTGGCAGTGATGGTCACATAGCAACCCCCTGTAGTAAGTACCCCTGGATCTCCCAGTTGCTGGAGCAACATCCATGGCCAAGCCCCACACAAGCCAGGCAGCCCTTGCCAGGTATTAGCTCTGAATTTCACACTGATAGCTCTAACAAGCTCCTTTAAGCTTCTCTTCTCAATTCAGCCCATCAGTCAGTTCTCAGAAAGCAGCAGCCCTGTCTTCAGGGCTGTGATTTCTATGAGTTAACAGAATATTTAGTCTTATTTCTCTAACGAAAGCACCCCCCTTCTCTGACATGACCTCTCTGTGTAGAGATGTCAATGAAAGCACTTTTTTGATTGCAGTTCTGCAGTGGTTAAAAGGGGTTTTCAGATAATCTCCTTCCAGTAAGGAGAGGACAAAATGGTCCAAATTCCTCCTCTCACGTTTTGCCATGGGGAGGGGACTTCCTTAGTTCTCTGCAGTGGGTCCAGGCAGACTTCTCTCTGGGACAGGTTCCCTGAGCAGCCCCTCTGCTGAGGCCCAGCAGCTGTTGCCTTTCTTGTTTGTTAGAGAGAGGATATTGAATGTTCTCCCTGCTGGTCCCTGGGCAGAATACATGCATAGTCAAACAGTAACTGAGGATGGTAGCTAAGGGGGTGAAAGGATGCTCTACTGATAAGGTTAAGAGGCATCTGCAGGCCTCGAGGGAAACTTGCCAAAACCTTTCTCTAGTAACTGCAAGGATTATCTAAAAATCAATAATGAAGGCAGTAGCCAGGGGAAGGAAAAACACCTCCTTGAGGAAAGCCAAATTCTGGGAGAGAAATCATGGCAGGATTTAGTGTAATTGTAAAGCAAATCAGATTGAGGGAAATTGTTTTAAAAGGGACCCTTAGCTGGTAAGAAGGACCTTATGTTCTTCCTTATCTCTGCAAAAATACCCTACTTTCTTAGTGTATTGACTTATGTGAGTACCTGCCCTAGTCTGGACTTTCAGCATCTACAAATATAATTGTAATGAAAAGAATAAATTGCTCTAAATGAGGACGTTACATCAATCTTCATGGGTTTAACCTCGTTTCACCTCTACTAGTCTGTAATGCATGTCACCTGATTAACCTGTAACATACAGGAACGTTGGGATAAGTTTCCTGAAGTCAGGAGTGATCTGTGCTCATCATCTGTTGCTCTGTGTTTAGCAGATGGGCTGTAGTAATGATGTAAAATCTCTTCTCCTGGCACTTTGAAATGCCAGTTTGGTGTGTGTGTTTTAACACTCCATCCTTCCAGAAAAGCAGTAATTGCTATTAATACTGAAATCTTATTTTGTCTGTGATGCTGTTTAAATCAGGAATCTCAGCTGTTGGACAGAACTCTTTAATTATGTACTTTAACACTATCACATTAAAGCTGGGTAGGACTTCAGAAGCACTGACTCCTATTTCAGTTCCAGGGGCAGGATTTTCGCTGGACTTATTGCATTGCAGTGTCTAAGAACACTGGCCTTCAGGCTCCCATGTGTTCAGATTGAATACATGAAAAATACAGGAAATACTTGTACCTCCTAATAACCAGTGGCCTGTAAGGCATATTTGCAGCCTTTTAAACATCTGCTTTCATAGAGGTAATAGGAATGTTGGCCCCATAGCTGCTTTGTAAATGGTTACACTTTGCTTTTTGAGGGTGTGGAAGTTAGGCATCTACATGCTGTTAAAAACCTGACAGGTCGTCTCACTTAAAAGGGACAGGGAATTGTGTTAAGTTTTCTTCTTTTGTTTTGCTCCTTTATTCTTAAATGGTTGTGTGATATTGGGCAACTCCATAGCAAATCTAAAAGCTGCTGTCTTCTAGCTCTGGGCTCTTCCCGGACCTGTGCACTCTTTTCTTTCCTCCCTCTCGCCTCTATTTATTTGAAAGGTTATGAAATGAAACCACTTTCAACCTTCCCTTAGCCTAATGCTTCCTATGTTGTCTCTTCCCTGGCTTGGTGTACAATACAATAGTATTCTTATCTCCTTTTTAACTAACTCCTCACATGAAGTACTTTTCTTAAGTCCAGACTAATAAGAAAAGTGGTTGTTCTAAATATAGGTAATAAAATGGATCTAATCTAAGACAAATGTCTGTTTTTTACAAATGTGCTGCATTATATCTCATTTTTCTTGCTAAACTTTGTATCTTTGATTTTTACAAAAGTGTGTATCTATAGCTATACCTTTAAACTTTGCATGTCATCAAGGCCAGTTGACTGTGTCATGTTCTCCTTTGCTGCTTAAATATAGATGCAGTAATTTGCAGCTCTCATCATGTTATACTACCTCCCAGTTATTGTCACTGTTTACTCCTGGATCTGTAACTTCATGTGTCAGTTCTAGAAGCCTGGGATGGAGATTGCCTAGCGCTTGCTTTTAAAAGCATGTAAGATCTTTAGGTTTTGTGTCTACCTGGGTCACGGTATGTGTTCCCTCTCTGGCCTTTGTCCCACTTACTGCCATTATCCATATATCCATATAGATAGTCATGTGGGATTTGAAGGTTTTATCTTAATTTAGAAACATGTTTTTCTTTTCTTTCATTGTTTATCTGTGATCTCTACTTAGTTCTATTCCCTCCACCCTGCTTTCAATCTACTTTCCTTGAGCTGAGCTATTAAAAGTGCAAAGAACGTATTTCTATCTTCTTTTCAGTGTGCTTTGGGGGATCTCATCCATCTTTACTGCTGGAAAGTCTTTTATTATCACACTTCCTTGTCACTTTAAGTGACATAAACTCATCACTTTTTATCATCGATATGTCTCTGTGCCTTCTGAACACCTAATACTTGGGGTGGTTTTTGCCAGCATGGTTATTGATTCCGTTTGGTCTGGACACTTTTTATTCTCTTATTGAAGGTACAAGCTTGACATTATGGGGAATTTTTATTCCAGGAAATACCAAGCTTTCCACTTGTGACTGTAGAAATCCTTTACATAATGTTATAGACATTAGGTGCATTGATTTCCTCCTTGATTGCAGAACTGTACGTAATGTATCCTTCATTTTAACTATTCATATTCCTTATTTTCACGTTGAAGGACTAAATTGCACGTAGGTCTTTGAAGCCAGACAGCTGAAGAGAAAATTAACTCAGATTTACAAGCACAGAAGTGTACCCCTCAGAGTTTGGTACAGGGTTTGATACTGCTGGCCTCAAGGATGTATTCTTAAAATCTATTTAAGGAAGCCTTAAAAATGCCTATTTGTTTATTGAAAACTATGTTGCTGCAGGTATATTTTGTATCTGGACTTTGGCATTTCCCTAATAGCAAGACTTTTAATAAACTCTGATTAAGAGGTACTGTTCCTATTAAAAGGTGCTGTTCTTAATTCCTTTTCTTCTTCCCTGGGAGGAATTAGTCACACTGCAGTATTTTTCTGGATCAGAAGGTAAAACCACTGATAAAATCAGTGTGCAATAATGGATAAGTTCTTATTAAAATCTATTATACTGTGCCTATAAGGCTTATTTGTAATAAGAATCTATTTTTTTCTGCCTTAATTGCTTGGATTATAAACTCTTGGGATCTGTTTTTACACTATATAGTTCCCAGCACAGCTTCAGGCTCAGTGGTCATGAGGTACTTCTGCTATGTAGATGCAATTCATCATGGTAAGTTTGTCACACACAAACCTTTCCCATACAGCAATGACAATTTGGATTCAGAGTCCAGAAATATAATGTAATTTGGCATCTTTTCTGGACAGAAGTGAGCAGGAGCCCAGTCCCACTCAGGGCACTGTCACAAGTCCAAGACCTTCTGGGCTATCTTATTTAAGGAAGCAGAAGTTGGTTCTTGGATGATGATCCACTGAAGATCATGGCAAACCACTTGGTTTGTTCTCTGAAGAAGTGCTCCTTTCCTTGGGCTGGCTAACACTTCGCTACTGAGTGCTAATAATAATATAAATCATACTTCTCCACTTTAGCATTCCCAGCTTCAAAATGATTCCCTTAGTGTGCTAATCCTAATGTATGTTGTGAGCATTACTGCAGCCATTGCTTTTCCCTCATATGGGTGAACCTCTAGACAAACGCTTGGAAGGGGTATGCAAAAAATGCAAGTGCCTTGCTCTCTATTCCCTAAAATGCTGTTGAACAGTCTTTTCAGTATCAAAACTTACATCCTTTATATTCTCAGCTCCCCTAGAAACTGCTTTCTGTCATCTCTTTTGAGTACAAGAAGCAAGGTCTCTGCAGTGAGATGGATCAAACTTCAAACTATGAAGAGCTCCCTAAATGAAGACAGTGCTCATCAGGTATAATGTGGGTAGTTTTTTCCTGTTTCTGGCAATGCCTTTGCAGCAGGTTATGAAAACTCATATACTCATGGTAGACAGGTGGCTTTCCAGGTGGGTCCGCTCAACTTCTATGGAATCTAAAATATTTCATTCAGAGTAGATCTAAATGAGTTAAGTTTAAATGAATACTCCTCCTGACTTCCTCTAACCCCTGCTGCTTTTATTCCTAATTGTAAAACATCACAAGTGAAAAGTGAGTTAGGTGGGTGTTTCTCATGTGGACAAATATAGGCAATATGCAAGCATATGATGGAGTTTCTTCCTGAGTTTGCAAAAGGGCAGCCTTGGAGTCTCTGCTGTTGGTTACAGCTTTCACGTGATTCCATCCAGTTAAAGCTTCTATTTTTTACCTTGTATTAAGCATAGATAAAGGTGGCAAAAATCAGAGCCTGCTCCATGGGAAAACATGAACAGAACCAATCATCAGCATTGTTAACTCCCATGGACAATTACTCAAACCCTCTGTTCTAGGGGAGTTTGCTATTTGTGACACAATCAATAACTCACTGTTGCTTTAAAGAATAGATAGAGCCATCAGCAAGGTAAAAAATGGTGTGCCAGAAGGACTCTTAGCATCCTTCCTTTTCTCTATAGCTCTGTGGAGTTTGCTCTCTCACCTAAGTGCTATTTTGAGATGATGCTTTCTCCTGTCCCAGTCTCATCCTTTAATTGCCCTATAGCTAGTAAGTAATAGTTTGCTATTTAAGGGTTTGAAGATGAGAGAAAGGTTATTGTAGTTGCATAATGTTGAACTAGGCATAACATGTTCTCCTTCCCCTGTATGTTGCAAGAAGTGTGACTAGATTGAACGCAGAAACTGGAAGTAGTATTGGGTATTTCTCATCCTGGGTTGGAGGCTAAATGTTAAATATCAGTTAAAGCCCTTAAATCACAGAATCATCGAATTGTTTAGGTTGGAAAAGATCTTTTAGATCATTTATCAGTAGAAAATCATCTCTGTGGAGAGTATAAATTATGGTTCCATGAGACACATTGGATTTATTCTTCTTCTTCTGATGAAAATCTTTATTGATCTTCTGCTATTTCTGTTCTAATTGAAGGCAAACTGTGCACTTTCTGCTCAGAAGAATCTAAGGGAGACAAAAAGAGGTTACTTGAAAATCCAAAGATCAAAAGGGAAGGTGAAGATTGAAAGAAAGGTAAAGCCAAAGTTTTTTCCATTAAACTAATTGTAATGGAATTGTGGCTGGTAAATATGCTTCCTGTTCTTCCGAGAAATAGCAAGCAGGGACATGCACTCACATGCTGCTCGGGCTACATTTGAAGAGTGTAATTCTATTAATTTCATGCTTCTGACTTTTACTGGTACAAACTGAAATCTATAAAAGCTCCGTAAGACCAAATAAATCTGAGGCTGTTTGCTAGTCACAAGAAACAAGACTGCATAAGAAGTCAACTTCATTCTGCTGATGCTTCTTCATTTTGGTTTGCTTTGCTTCTATGGCCTCTCTGCATCTGTTACAAAAATCCTGCTGCTTCCCTCACCTTCTCTTCAAAAATTGAGAGTTATTTTCCTCTTTTGCTCTTCTACCTGTCATCTGTTGATGTGGAATATGCTGGCAAGTTGAGAGAGGGATCAGCAGGCAGAGAACGGAGAAGTACTTAAACCTCTGTGAGCTGGTTTCAGGAGACCTTTGACCATGTTCTCTAATGCGTTTTGAGATATAGAGACATATGTGGCTGTAAGAAATGCCCAGTCATGAGGGAGGCATTTTGAACATTTGAGTTGCCTGAAGGGGAAAATTCACTCCCTGCCTTATGGACTAAAGCTTTTATTTTTTGCCCAAGATCTCAGAAGGGTTACCCATAGTGTAATGGTGCAGGGATCGTGTTGAGGACATGCTGAAATGAGTACAGTTACGCACACGCGCCTACTTCTGGCTGAGCAGATGTTAGTGGAAGGTTCGTAAGGCTGGAGAGCAGTTTTCAAAAGCATATAGGTGATTGCAGACTACAAGCCACCTAAATGCTTTAGAAACCCTGACATGATTTTTGTTCCCAATTAAAATCCAATGCACCAATGGATTTGGTGGATAGATTATGAACCCGTGCACCACAGGAGCTACGCAGCTTCCAAGTCTGTTTCCTTATAAAGGGAAAAGATTGTTGGACTTTTTTCCCCTGTTACTCTAGGAATGCTTTGTAGAGAAAAAGGTGTATATCTGTAAAGTTCAGTGTTTAGAAGTTTTACTTCTGGTAGTACTAGGGAGACTAACTGGAAACCAAATCCAAGTTAGTTGCCCACTTCAAAGGTCCCCTTAAAAAGACCCACAGATGAAGCACTTCATGGTTCACTGTCCAAACTGCAAAGAGGATCTGAAGCAGCAATGCAAGAGAGACCACATGCAGGAAAGGGCTGTGGAACTGGAAGCTGAACTCAAAAGATGCGAACATGAGATATCTCTAGACCAAGAGAATGAAGAAGTCTGATTTTCTAAGGTGAATCTTTTGTCTTTCAGATGTAGAGGATTGTGCCTTCTCTTTTAATTTCCTGTGCCTGTTGTCAGTGTACATTAGAGAGTGTTTCGTGACAGGGAACTCTAAGCAGAAATGGCTATATTCAGTTCTATATGGAGCCACTCATCCCTTCTATGTGGAGTCATTGATCCCTTCTATATGGAGTCATGCTCCTGTCTGGTCTGTGACAACCACATCTTTTCTAATTAACTTTGAGGCAAGGAGAAGGGGTAAGGAAGAACCTGTAGTATTGATAGTATAGATTATGTCTGCTGGTCATTTTGTTTTGCTGTTTTAATGGATACTCTCAAAGCATTACACACAGCTGCTTGTCAACATTTTCACTTCTTGATGTTAGTGGTTACAAAAGGCTCATAGTTCATTATTTGTTACTTGGAATAATACCACTAAGTCTGCCTCACCCTGTAAATCCCATCTTCAAACGTTTCTCAAGGAATAGGTGAAAGTTAGTGAAAATGAAGTGAAAGTTAGATGTTCCATTGTGATTGTGTGCTTTTACACCATTAAGATAATATCCATGACACCAAGTAAGTCTTTCTGCACAGTTGGTGCCTGCTTTGTTTGAACTTCTCAAACCCAGAAAAATGAGTATATAACATAAAGCTTAACCATTCTTTCTCCCTGCACTGTCTTTCTCGTCCCACACTCTTGACCTTGAGCCCTGTGCCAGAAGCAGGACCTCCTGTTCGCCCTTCGCTGTCACTGCTATCAGCAGATTGCCACCTGCTGGATGCCCTCCACAGTGCCCTTGGTCTGAACTTGGAGGCTTTACCTGCATCTCCATTAGCGGTGGTGGCAGACTGGAGAGGGGAGCCCAGGGCAACAACCTCGTGTTTGATCTGCATGTTTCAAGGGTTTTGCTTTTAGACCAGCCCTGTAGTCCTGAGGACCAGCCTCCCAGTGATGGCTGGGATGCATCTTTTGGTTGACTCAGTCCAAAAGGAATCTACTAGTGTGGGTTTTTTGAGCAATATGAACCACAGTGCAAGATGCATGGACAATTGGAATCATAGAATCACAGAATGGTTTTGGTTGGAAGCAACCTTAAAGCTCATCCAGCTCCAACCCCCTGCCATGGGCAAGGACACCTTCCACTAGAGCAGCTTGCTCCAAGCCCCTGTGTCCAACCTGGCCTTGAACACTGCCAGGGATGGGGCAGCCACAGCTTCTCTGGGCACCCTGTGCCAGCGCCTCAGCACCCTCACAGGGAAGAGCTTCTGCCTAAGAGCTCATCTCAGTCTCCCCTCTGGCAGGTTAAAAAGCCATTCCCCTTGGCCTGTCCTCCGGGCCTGTCTTGTGAAGATTGCTCTGAAGACAGCCAGTCTTCCAGGCCAGCGAGGCTCTGCTGACACTGCCCTGTCTCTCCCCAGGAATGGCCTAGTTACTCCTTCTGCACGTGTGAGGCCTTTTTGCCCAGTATTTCATTGGGTATTGGGAATGTGGATGAATATTATTTGCAGTTTATGGATGGAGAAGCAAGAAAGCCACTGTCTTGCCCACCCGCCAGTGGGTCAGAAAGAGAAGACTGAATCCTGTTTTCCTGCTCAATAGCTTCTGTGAGTGAGCAGTCTCTATATTCACTGCTTTAAGCTTTGTATACCAGCACCCTGCTCAGCATACAGAGAATTCATAACTCTTTGACATGTCTGTTTTTTTCCCCATAGCTGTTAGATGCACTCTTGGGAAGGAAAGAATAAAAGAAGGGAACAACACTCTTAATGTCTGGCAGTTAGACAATATTAATTATATATGTATCTGTGTATTTAGAAACTCAATAGAATTCTTTTCTTTCTCAGTGATCCAGGAGAACAGCTTGTTCTGTAAAAGGTGTTTTCTAACTATAGACAGGTATCAATTCCTCTATTGACTGAATTGATTCCTTCCTCTGCTAATGCATCTACTGTCCTGCACCTCCTGATGAGGTGACTGACACATAACATTACAGCTTTGATAGAGGGGATGAAGAAAACCATTTTGTTCACAATGCTGTCACTGTACAGCCACTGCCCATCGGTGCTTTGAAGCAACCAGTTCTCTTCATCATCCTAAAAGCTCCCTGACATCTGTTCACTTAAATAGCATTCCATTCCATTCCATAGTCTATTTTTCCATGGGCTAAATATATGATGAGAATAAAGGCAGCCTGTCTTGGATATTCACCGATGTTTTTTGCCTCTGACCACAAACTTAATTTGTACAAAAGCTGATGAGCTTTATGTCTTTGTGGGGACCCACACACTAAAATGAACTCCAGGCTCTCCTTGTCTAGGAAGCATTTGCCAGCACTGATTATGCCATTAAAGGATTTGGGAGGAATTTAAGTGCAGGTGAGCTCTAGTCTTTACATTGCGGTTGCTCCTTAAGGGAATGGCTTGAACAAGCGTAAAGTCAGTCTTGGATTTTTAAACATAGGCTTGGAATTTCTTATTTTAAAGGAATTCAGAGGGTTGCAGATACTTTTAAATCATCACAGTAGGATGATCCAATGTCATGGTCTTTAAATAATACAGAAAAGGAGTATACCTCTTGGGCAGAGTATGCCCCTTCAGCGCTGGGGAATAGGGAAGTTGGGAAGGAGTCCTAATGGAGAGACAAAAGAGAACTTGTGAAGAGCTACAGTCTGCAGTGACCTGCAGTTGAGAGATGGAGAGCACCCTGGGCATGAAACCTTCCTGTATATCTGGAGAACGATGGGTCTGTTGTATTCTGCATAGCTGGGAAAGAGGGGAAGCACTCAGCTTTATGGCGTGGTTCATGGTGTCTGTCAGCAGCTTCCTCCTCCGGAATGTAATTAGCATTGGGCTTGGACAAATCCAGGGATGGGGGGAACATATATGTGATTTCATTAATATTAATGAAGTTTCTAAAGGAAAGCTCTGCATGTTGACAAGATAATGCACAGTTTTGGTACAGCCACTTCCCAGAGCTGGCAGGGATTCTGGAGTCTTCCTTGTGAGAAATGCCCAGCTTATAAACTTATTTTCAGGGTTTAAAATGACTTCTCAGAGAGATGCAGGTGAAATCCTGATCCTTGTTTCAGTCAGAGCACCCCCTGCCCTTACTAGGACCCAGCTTTCCACCTCTCTATTCCAAATCAGTGTTCAGGCTCTTGGGGCTGAGTAGAGAACATTTGAGCTGCTTTTTCCAAGTGAACATGGAGCATGTGGTGTCTTTTCCCCTCTGCTGAGGGTGATATAAGGAAAGCAAGGGTCTGGAAAACATAGGGTTAAAATACTTTGAACTTAACTTAGGTCTAAGATAGAGAACAATGTTTGTTTTGTAAGTCTGTGGTGTGATAACAGAATTTAGTAGTCTTACTAACATGAGTGAATTCTTTCTTTCCATCCTTCTGATGAGTGAATTACTTCACACCATCCTTCTACTTATCAGTTAGTTTGGAGACAGTGCCTCCGGAACATCTGCTAGCTTGGGGTACTCCTTGTCTGCCTGTCCTGTTCTGCTTGCAGTGAATTTTGCACTAAGGTCACACTGTTCTAAATCTCTGCCAGCTATCAGAAACTTACAGATAGGGCTGGTTTCAGCTGGTTTTGTGATTACTGGGGCATCCAACTGTGCCGAAGGCGAAAAGTGCACAGTGAGGAAGACTGCTTACTGCATCTTGAAGACCCCTGCCCACATGAGGCAGACTGCTTACTTCATCCTCAAGACCCCTGCCCACGACCATCGGAGGGCAGCGTGCAAGCGCCAAAAGGGAGGAGACTTATGATAATGAGTACCTAAACTAATTGTAATAGCCCCGCCGCTCTCTCGGGAACCTAATGAATATGTATGTTTGTGTGCAATAAATATCTCCTTGCTTAACCCCTCGGTGTGCAAGTTAGGGGGAGCAATCCCCCTTGCACCTGGCACCATAATAAACATACCTGCTTTATAACTCTCTCTGAGTTGTAGTCTGATTTCATGCTTCAAGGGAGCTTGTGAGTTAAAGTGGAGGACTCAAGAGCCTGCCTGAAATGGAAGAGTGAAAATCCAAGCTCAAAAGGACAAAGAAAAGGAAAAAGCAGAAATCTCGGTTCTGGAAAATGAGAAGGTGCTTATCAAAGGAAATGTGGATGTGCTGGTGGATGTATGCCAGGGTACAGCAGTTTGCTTTCCGGTCCCTAGGCTTACTCTGAAGTGTTTTGCCTTTTACAACATATGAAAGAAAGGTGGCTTGTTGCTTGTTTCCTGTACTTGGGAGAGATGAAAAAGGGAAAGGGGACAGGTTTTGCACTACTGGAGCTGCAGGGGGTAGGGGGCTTCCCTTAATTTCCATTAGAATTTAATACAAAGAGCTTTAACTTTGTATAATAAAAATAACTAATGTGGTCTTTTGGCATTTCTATTAGGAAAGAAGCATAGGACCTCAACTGTGAAATGCATTTGTTACAGCGTAAAGAGAATCACTATGTTGCTGGGAATGAAGATACAGTCTTCCTGGCAAAACACTGGGGGAAACAGTTAATACATCCTAACTCCTCACATCCTGAGAACTGAATTCTTCTGTTCCTGTAAAGTCAAAGGTAAGGATCTAGCTGGGAAAAAAGGTGCTTGGAAATGTGTTGCTGAGTACTTTTCTGCCACATATCCCTCTTTTATCAAGCTGGGATCCAGGTCCGATCAGCAGTTGGTCACTGAACCTGCCTCATTGCAAAGTGGATGGCTTTAGTTGAGGTGTTCCAAGAATCATAGAATCACAGAATGGTTTGGGTTGGAAAGGACCTTAAGATCATCCAGTTCCAACCCCCCTGCCATGGGCAGGGACACCTCACACTAAACCATCTCACCCAAGGCTCTGTCCAACCTGGCCTTGAACACTGCCAGGGATGGAGCATTCACAACCTCCCTGGGCAACCCATTCCAGTGCCTCACCACCCTCACAGGAAAGAACTTCTTCCTTATATCCAATCTAAACTTCCCCTGTTTAAGTTTGAACCTGTTACCCCTTGTCCTGTCACTACAGTCCCTAATGAAGAGTCCCTCCCCAGCATCCCTATAGGCCCCCTTCAGGTACTGGAAGGCTGCTATGAGGTCTCCACGCAGCCTTCTCTTCTCCAGGCTGAACAGCTCCAACTTCCTCAGCCTGTCTTCAAACAGGAGGTGCTCCAGTCCCCTGATCATCCACGTGGCCTCCTCTGGACTTGTTCCAACAGTTCCATAAAGAAGTCAGCTTCACTTTCCTACCTGCAGCTCTCCAGTGCTGCAGGTATCATCAGAGCTGTACTTGAGGAAAACATGGAACAGCTGTGTTGACCTTTAGCAAGTGCCTTGAAGTCTGTAGCGCTGTCCCAGACACACTGTAATACGTTTGTCCCAGGGTTTCCTGATTCTAAGTGCAATGAGATATGGCCTAAAATGACCCATTGTTATAACAGTGACAACAGCTGCTGGGGTACAAATCACGTTATTTCCTTTGGAAAGAAAAGGGTTCTATTTTTAATGATTTTCTTAATCTTTCCATTCCATTCTAGCAGTGTTTATGGTACTGAATACAATACTTCTTGTTATGACTGCTCTTCGTGTGACTGGGACCTAAGTAGACATTCTGCAGCAAAACGTCTGGGATTCAGAGCCTAAAGAGCTTGTGCTGCAGGAAGTGCTAAAAAAAACCCCACTCAATCTCCTCCCACCCCCAAAAAACCCCAAAACCCAAACAAACCAAACAAAAAACCTTTAAGACACTGTCATCGTTCCCATGGGGAACGTTATTGTATCCTTTGGAGTGCAGCTTGTGTAGCTATTCTGTTAGGATTCTTTCTTTAAAAGGGGTAATTTCTTCTTGGAAAATCTGACTCCCTCCAGAACTGAGGGTCTTGATTTTGGTTCCTAAAAGGCATTTAAAGAAGATCTGCCATTAGCAAGGTGTTTTGATGGTGAGTGGTTGGCAGGGCTTGTGTTTCCCTTTTCCTGCTCTCCTGTACAGTCAATGGACCCTGTGATTGTGCAGCATCCTCATCTTTAGGGAGGTTTTCATGCACATATTAGGCTGGTGTTACTGCTGAAAAAGGTTCTTTTCTCTTTCCTACTGTTCTCATTTCTCCCTTGTGAAGGCACAAGCAGCGCAGTAAGTAAGGGAGCAGATCAGGAAACTAAACTGAGTGAAACTTGTAGAAGTTTGAAAGGCTTAAACTGATTTGAGGAGTGGGGGAATATAGAAGAAACCCTTTAATTCCTGTTCATCTCCCCACCTTTGTGAGTCTGGGTTTGGTGGATGTTGTCCACCAAAGGGTTTTGACCAGTGTCAGGGGGCAGGCTGGGTTGGTTGTTAGCACCTCAAAAACTGAACATTCATTTCATTCCACAGACACAACTTCCAGGGGGGAAAATTCTTTTCATTTAAACTAAGTATGTTTCACAGGTGAACAGTGCTGACCTAAGCTGTGGCCTAACATGGGGTTTGGCACACAGGTTAGAGTTGCTGGTTCTTCATTAGTGTGAGGAGGGCAAGCAGTACACTTTGGTATTGCACTGTCAGTGAGGTGTCTAAAAGAGAAGTAGCTGTTAGAATCACAGAATAGAATCACAGAATAGTTAGGGTTGGAAAGGACCTTAAGGTCATCCAGTTCCAACCCCCCTGCCATGGGCAGGGACACTTCACACTAAACCATCTCACCCAAGGCTCTGTCCAACCTGGCCTTGAATGCTGCCAGGGATGGAGCATTCACAGCCTCCCTGGGCAACCCATTCCAGTGCCTCACCACCCTAACAGGAAAGAATTTCTTCCTTATATCCAATCTAAACTTCCCCTGATTAAGTTTTAACCCGTTACTCTTGTCCTATCACTACAGTCCCTAATGAAGAGTCCCTCTCCAGCATCCCTATAGGTCCCCTTCAGACTCTGGAAGCTGCTCTGAGGTCTCCACGCAGCCTTCTCTTCTCCAGGCTGAACAGCCCCAACTTCCTCAGCCTGTCTTCATACGGGAGGTGCTCCAGTCCCTGATCATCCTCGTGGCCTCCTCTGGACTTGTTCCAACAGTTCCATGTCCTTTTTATGTTAAGGACACCAGAACTGCACACAATGCTCCAGGTGAGGTCTCACAAGAGCAGAGTAAAGGAGCAGGATCACCTCCTTCGACCTCCTGGTCACACTCCTTTTGATGCAGCCCAGGATACAGTTGGCTTTCTGGGCAGCAAGCGCACACTGCAGCCAGCCCATGTTCATTTTCTCATAGACCAACACCCCCAAGTCCTTCTCCGCAGTTGCTGTTGATTCAGTCGAGCAACTTTTTCCTAGTTACCCTTTATATGTAGTTGAACATTACTGTATTTACTGCCTCAGCAATGCTGAATGTGCCAATGATTGTGAGTATTCTTTAGGTAATCCCATTTGGAAATAATGATGTCTTCAGCCAATGTGAAGTGGCATAATTGTGCAAGATCCCTGTGCTCTCTAACTTCAGAAATGACAACCTTGGTGTATAGTGTTTTCTTTACTGTGTTAATGTATTAGCACCTCTTGTTTGACTAGTAAGAACAGAGAAGAGTTTGTTTCTGGAGAAGGTGGATGAGCTGCAGAAAGCCCTTGAGGAAGAGTCTCTCTCATGTAGCTTGGCCTCAGCTGCTCATGAGAGTTCAAGGAGACCACCAGCTTCCCAGGAGGGACCACTGGATGGATGTAGGGTCAGGTATGCACATTGTAGAAGCATCTTTGCCCGTGTTCAGAAACATGTCCAATCACTGAGACAGCTTCATTCTTCCAGAACAGACTCAATACTGTTGCCATGTATTTGGTGATTACTGGCTTCTGAAAGCAGCAGTGCAACCTGGCTGCCTCTCTTTTAAACAGCTTCACTATTTTATGCATGCACTTATATTATCCAGGCTGTACACAGCAGCTCTAGCTATTAGGATCAATTAGAAAATTCTGGATACCCCTTTCAGAAGCTGTTTAGCTGGTTTAAAGCTGAAGGTTATCTCTGTGCAGCGTGGAGTGCGAAAGGGAGGAAAGGGACCTGTGTGAACAGGAGGGCCTGTGTGCTACAAAAGCAGTGTACTAGTTCTCAGTGTTAGAAACAAGCTGGAGCAGGCAAAAGGTACCCACCCAGCTACACAAGGAGAGTTAAACTCAGCCTCAGCCTCCTAGGCCTGAATTAAATTAGCATTAACAGAGTAGGTAACAGAGGAGAAGGAAGGTTTCACCCAGGAATAATGTATGAATCTGGTTACCAAGCAAGGGATCTGGGAAGTTCTCACTGAGGAGATGAAATGGACAGGGATTTAAAGGAAATAACAGTATTTTCTAGTCTTTGAAGTGGGCAACTTGGCAATTTTCTGAGTTTTATTTTAAGCTTTAATTGCTCAGTATCTCCTTTCTGACATTCACATGCTTCTGGTCTGCCTGCCTTGGGAAGCATCACAGTTGTGCATTACCACAAGCTCTATCAACCCATTGATAGGTGAGGTTTAATAATGGCTATATTTTGCAGTGGAGTGATAAGCAGGTGCTTTGTGCCAGTCAGACCAGCCCAGGCACTTCGTGCTGAGATTCTGCTGTGTAATATGTAGAGTTGCTTCTGTCCTTGGCCAACTCTTGGAGTTCAAACCCCCAAATTGGTGATTGTTAAGCAATATGTTAACTCACACCTCACTGTTTGTGTGGCCCCTTCAGTATTAGATCTGAGACTAAGCTGTGATGGTCCCCTTGGCAATTCCAGGACCTTCAGGGATAAAGGTGTTACTGGACTGAGCTCCCCAGAGCAGAACTTAATCAGAACGAGACCCACATTAACAGCTCTAGGAGCTGATTTTGCTTTGTTTGCTTTTCTACTTAACTACAAATGTAATTTGGTATCTCTCATCCATTTTAGAAAATGCAAGATGAACCGAAATACACTTTACGAAGTGTAGCAAGTTAACAGAAGCCCTCCATGAGAACTGTGTGCATCTCTATGTGTGGAAGGCTATGTCTGAGAACAGAGTGATGATCTGAGTAACGCGGTAATGGGATGGTTTGTAGCAGTTTATTATGCTGGCAGCTGGGGTTTCTTAGCTGTGTTTGTTAGGAGAGTGGTTACTTACTGTTAATTGGTAACCTGTTTAATCTTACCTTCTTATTGTTAACCTGCCTATTGTTAGTAATCGGCTTATTGTTAGTAAGCTCTAACTATTAGTAGCAAACATCGGGCTGTGCAACTGTAAATATGCTTGATTTTAGTCCTGTTGACAACTGGCTTCCACAGTACCCTTTGTGTTCATGAAATTAAATATGGCCTCATTTACAGTCTTAAATATCAGAAAGTAACAGCATTTCTTTTCCATAAACATCTGCCTTCTCTGTACTACAGACACTTGAGCATGCAGGGGATCTTCTCATATGGCTAATCCTGGGATGCAGTTGTGTGAGACACCGACAGTCACTGACCAGCACTAAAAGGGTGAAGTCCTGCTTGTCCCTGTCATCTCCTAACCTCACCCTCTCCTTTTGGCTGGGCTGTTTTGGCACAGTGAAAGGGTCTGAAAAACAAGGAGGAAAAGAAAAGGATGGTGGAGGGCAGAGCTTGCGTTCTATGGGCACAAGAAGCTGTTTCAGCTGGTTATGAAAGGCTTTACTCTGTGAGCAAACATGATGTGCTTCCTCTGAAACATGCAGAGTTGCCTGGTAAGACTGGATTGGAGGTTTAGTTCTGTGTGTTCCTGCACACTTAGCACAGTGGAAGCTCTTAATGCTGTTATTCCTTAATACAACCCTAACATCTAAAGCACTATCTCATGTCCTACAACTTTCCTCTTATTTGTGCAGTTTGCCTTACTTGTGAGCCCTGATTTCTCTGCTGCTTCATCTGACTGCTAGGCTTTTTTAGTATACAGTCGGGATCGGAATATTTCTGGTACTATGTAAGTCTTAGTTTGCTCTGACATTCCTCAAATACCTGAAATTCCTAGTGAAGAAAGAAGCAATTTGAGTTTTGCTGGAACATGCAAAGGCTTTTTTTCCCCCTAAAGCCAAATAATTATCAAAATCCACAACCAGAGATGTAAGGCTGAGATTCCACTGAAGGGTGAGGACAGCAGATCTCAAACCATGCCTGATTTCACCTGCATGTTAACATTTGTAAGCACACAGCTGCCAGTTCTTGTCATAATGAACTGATATGTATTCCTAGCCACATCTATTTTGAATACATACCTGATGTCTCAAATTTGCTGGCAACTGTGTAAACACACTTTCAGGTACATATTGTAATACACATTTTGATCTGTACAGTGCCTATTATTTGTTAAGCTCAGGCACATATTTTGCTTTCTGCCATCCCAGCAGCCTGAGGATTCTAAATGGGGCTATAATGACTTTAAAACCAGCGATGACTTTAAACGTTTTCTTCAGAAAGTTGGTCATGTTTTGGTTATTCTGTTCATTTGAAGTTGTTGATGCAATCATTTTCCCCTTAAAGGAAAAGCGAACATAACCTCCAGCTTGCTGTTACGGTCACAATGTACTTGAGAAGATGATTTCTAGAGAAAGTGGTATCACACATACAAAGGACACTTGAGATACAGGTAAATTTGGAGGGCAACCAACATTTACCTATAAGACAGAAACACCCCTCTGTATGGCAAAGCTAAAGGTGTTACAGAACAGTCCCACAGCAGCAACTCTCCCTGCTCCCATAGAGACTCACTGGCATCTCCAGCTGGGTGTTGTGCTTTTAGAGCCTGTTCCTCAAAGCTGGACACTGTTTTCAGAAGTGTTGAGGTGGCACTTTTCATGCTGGCTTTCAAAGTTGTCCCTGGCTTCCCTCAGCAATACCGCAACGTTGCATTACACCCACAAAGCCCACAATATCTAAACCTTCTGGCTTCTTCAAAACACAGAAATATATGTAATTACATAGATAGGTATAGAGTTAGAAACAGCTATAAACACGCTTTATATATACAACTTGTCAATATTGACATTCCAGGACTGCATTCAGTGCAAGGCAGATGGGTGTGGGTGCTGAACGCTCACACGGGGCACTGCATCTGGCTGCAACTTAAAGTCATTTTTCCTTCTTTGTGGGCTTTGTACTTGTATTTGGTTCACTTGGCAGTGATACCCCCTTTCCTGTGGAATTTGCTGCTGCTAAAATCATATAGTGTCTCTAAACTTCAGTAAAAGCAGATGGCTTATTACAGTGTAGGTCCTACAACCTTACAACCATTTCCAGCCTTGGCTTACCAGATATTAGAGCCTTTCCATAGCAACTGTGAGCATTAAACTTCCAGAATCTGTGTCCCTTTCCTGGGATGTGTATCCCCTACCAATCACACACACTTGCAAGCCAGTGCCTTGCAGCCACGAGCTAATGCTCACCCTTCAGACTGCCTGTAACATTGACCTCCACCATGATGGATACGGCTACAGCTTATCTCAGTGGGAACCTGTGGTTGATGTGAGCAGGTACAAGCAAGGCTGCTGCTCACATCCAGTGCCATGAGAATCCTTTAGGAACCCAGAATGGGATCTGCAGTGTTTGTGGATTTAAAAGCAGTGTTCTTCCAATGCTGCTGCAAATATCCTGCCATATCCTTCCATGCCATGGCCTCATTTATGATCACATTTTGGGGTACAATATCTGTTGCTCAGCAAGTCACTCGGGGCTTTCTCCTTGCAGCTTCAGGTGTTGAATTCCCATTAAAGAGCTGTCATTCTTGCATTTTTTGGATACACCTTTCTCATTTTCTTTGCAAATTTCTGCACAGGTTTCTACATCTGTGCTGTGGCTGCTGATTAAAACATTAAAGCCAGAATATTCAGTACGCTGTGAGAAACTTCTCTGTTCATCTCCCTCCTGCTAAGTACCTTCCCTCAATGCATAACCCACCCGCATTTCCCACTTAATGAGCTTCTTGACTTAAAATGCTTCTATTAGATCATCTTTTGTGAATCGAATGACATTCAAATGACTCCATGTGCTACAGTTTCTGTTCTCATTTCCATGGTACTACTCTGCTTCTTGGTCATTTGCAAAAATCTCTTACCTGGATTTGGATTTTCATGTTGTTTCTTTAAATATAACCATTTTCATTGCAGTGCCATCATCCTTTTCCTTCCTGTTTTCTCTACATTTTAAATCATCCTCTTTGCTAAAAACCCAAGCAAAATCCCCACAACAAAACCCAAAGGTCAAATAATGACTTGGGTTTTAGGCTGGGCTACTGTTCATTTTGTGCCAGAGTGGTGTATGTATGTGCCTCGTTCTTTGTTTGAAGAGGTTTAATTCATCCTGACCACTCCTCCCCCATTTGTGTTCTGTCATCTGTGATTTTTCTTTGCTATTCCTTTCCTCTTGAATGCCTTGTTGGAAAGCTCATCCCCTTCTCGTTTGTAATGCAATTTCTGAGCAGCATTTTTTAACCTAAATTTCATTATTCTTCCCCTTTGAAAAATCTCTGCTCAAAGTGATCTCCATAAATGGTTCCTTTAACATCTCACAGTTTAATCTTTCCCAAATTAAAGAATCCTTGTATATATTGTCATACAAAACCCCAAACTACCTGCTTGGCATATGAAACCTATTCTTTATCTTTGCTCATTCATGTTGCCTTCTTCCACTTACACAATAAATCCCTTTGGAGATGGGAGGACCAGGGCTCATGCAGTGTTTGAGATGGAATTGCTTTTTTTTCAGTGTATAGTATTATATAATATAGAAAGATAATTTTTTTTTTTTTTTTACCCTCACCTGCATTTATCTGCAATTATTAAAACTGAACTATAGCTCCTGTTCTGTCATTGTCATAAGATCCTTCAGCATGTTGTTCAAGGCCAGGTTGGACAGAGCCTTGGGTGACATGGTTTACTGTGAGGTGTCCCTGCCCATGGAAGGGGGGTTGGAACTAAATGATCTTAAGTTCTTTTCCAACCCTAACTATTCTATAATTCTTTCTTTATCAGTATTCATGAATTCTGTTATTATTAAGGTTAACATAGTAAAAATTCATCAAAAAGCTCAATCTAAATTATACACAGGTTCCGTTCTTCTAAAACCTTACATAAACCTTTGGTTTTGCTGCTTCATTTCGCTTCAAGGAGTTTCTAGCAATATTTTTAATCTCTATCTTAACAGTTCAACAGTTTTAGATTCATTCTTTTAGAACATTTGAGTGCTGCCAGACCTTAGAAATGGTTTGAGTCTTTTCTGATTTGAAATCTCTTCAAATAATCATTGAGCAAAACATGCTTTAGAGCTCCTCTGCCTTCCTCCAAGAGAACTTTGTTCCTAAGGAGACAAGTAGCAGTTATACATGACCATGAATTCAACAACATATTGTACAGCTCTTCAGGATTATAGAATACTGACAAGCACAAGCAAACCAGCCTTGAGTTTGTATTGTAGGGTTCCTCAGGTATAACTAGGGATTATAAACTGTCATCTTCCTCCCAAAGTAGTGATCGATATTGTCATGCATGACATACATAAAATGGCTTTTTTTATTTAAGAAACAAATTTCAAGTTTCTGTTTGTTATGCTCACACTTCAAAAATGAATACAAGTAGTCATGTTAAACTTCCAAACATCATTACACAGCTTCTTAAAGCCAGGAGGAAGAAACAACAACAGAATTCAGCAATTTCCATGCTACATTCAATACAGCATGGAAGAAACTAAATGAAAGACAATCAAATCCAAACCCCAAACCTTCTATTTTCTGAATAGAAGTAGTAGCTGAAGTCCTGAGTGGCAAGAGTGTAGGAAAAGGTCCTAAAGCCCTTCTTTCCCTACTTCCATTAACTAGAGCTGTTGGGGTACATTTTTACCTGACTTAATAAGATTCTCTCTTTACAGTGTATATTTCCTGCCTCAATAAAGACCTTTGAAGATTGCCAGCATTTATGAAGAATGATTTTACAAGATCATGATTTGAGCTCTTCAAATTAAAATGGAGTTGAAAGAGCAGTTTGGGGGCTGGTTACATGACACATACGAGATCTGCAGTGTCACTTGCTCTACTGAGCCACTCTTCTACTTGTCTGTAAGCCTTCAAAATCTCTGTGAAGTTTTAAGCGGTCCCTGTCATGTATTCGAGGCATCTTTTCCACTATAGGGAGAGCAACTCCCTATATTTTAGATAGACAAAGTAGTTGAGCTGATGAAGCACCTCATTTCCTGTCACAGTTCAGCTCACTTAAGTGGGCAGAAGACAAACCCCAGGGGAAGAAGAGGGAGGAACTGAACAGAGTCACTTGGCCATATGGTCTAACTGCACACATTGTGCTCCTCACAGCTGCTCTGCCAAAACCACTCTGAGGTCTCGCACAACAAACCCTTGTCTATTCATTGCCATCCTACAAGACATGGCATGAATGCACCCCACAAGCACTGAAACGTTTGCATGAGACCAGGAGACACTGATGATGGCAAATCACTGCTCCAAAATCTTACCTGCCTCTGCCAGCATGTAGAAAGAGCTGGGCAGAAGACCTCAGTACTTACCAATGCAGCATGCAAGCTGTTGTTATTAAACAGGGGTTGCAGTTCATCTTACAAACTGATATCACACGAGACTAGAATAAATAAGATTAATATAAAAGTAAATTCTTTTTTTTGGTGGAAATTCCAAACTGGATCTTTCCTACTGGAAAATAGACAAAATTTCTGCACTGGAAAGACTGGAAAGTTTTAAATTCACAGCATTTTGTAACAGTAGAAATGTAGCAAGTTTTTGTTTGGTGTCTATTCCACTGCCAGCAATGAAATAGGTTCCTGAGCCTCAGGCCATCTGCTTGCCTTCATTCAGTCAGCTTCATCATCGCTGGGTTTCTCTTCTGAGTCATCATTTTCATACTCCTCATCCTCATAGCCAAAAGCACCCTCAGCTTCAGGGTCAGACTGACCTTCCTCTTCACACTCATGGGGCTGATCAGACCGAGAGCTGGGTCTTGACTGCTCATCCTCCTCCTCTGCCTGGGAATGGCTAAGTGACCGGCCTGCTTTTGCTTGTGCTTCATCTTCCTCCTCCCCCTCCTCTTTCTCCTCCTCCTCTTCTTCTTCACGGTGCTGGTCAGAGGTGGGGCTCAACTCAGCTGCATGGCAAGGCTGATGGACATAAGGGCTGGCTCTTGCCTCTTCCTCATCCTCCAGCTCACTGCACTGGCCATCCTGGATGGGAGTTGTGACACCTTTTCTCTTCTCCTCCTCCTCTTCCTCCCAGGACTGCTCAGACCCACTGCTGTCAGCCTCAAAGGACTCCCTTTCCTTCACTTCATCCCTGATGGCTCTGAAAAGACAATTTGCACGTGTGATTTTACTTGCAGGTAAGATGCTCTCCAGCAGGTTTTCAACTACCTGCAGGCAACGTAGGACACATCCTGGCAGCCTTGGCTGGGGTGGAAATGGGGAAGGAGAAGGGAAGGGGGGGACACTGGAGACTGCTGTTATGCTTGAAAATAACTCAACAGTATTGCTTATAGATATTCAATTCTTTCATTTCTGCTTTCTTTGGAATCATAATACCTAATGGATATTGAAAAGTGGGGTTTACAAGACTTACTTTCACAATTCAGTGAAGGTAATGCAGAATGAAGTGACTTACTAGCAACCTGCCACAGTTTTTGGTGACAGGAACAAATAAAGGTTTTCCTTCAGTTTTCTTTGAAGGGCATTTCAAACCATATCCAGTGCTCTCCCGTGTTTTATGAGATCACATTTAATTCAGGTAAAACAACAAAGTACATACTAATGCTAACTACAGTCAGGCATTTACATGGGAAATACTTCAAATAAGTAAGACAAAGAAACCTACACATCAAAAATTACTAATTACTAGGTATGGGGGGGATCCTTCATTAATCTCTACCTTTCTCTGGCATCAGTGGAGTAATTAAAATCTTCAATACTGGAATATTGTGGCAATTTGGTTGTTTGTCCTTTCCTTGACACAAACTCTGGGCATATCCCCAGCGCTCTCAGTTTGTTGGAATAATGCTTTTCTGCAGCTATTCTGGCATTTTTCTGTAGGCAAACCACAATGGTTATGTGTTATCTAAATGCATTCAATGCCTGTCTTTTGATACTTTATTGATAGTAATATTCCATTTCATTCATTGCATCTGGCAAGTGGAATGATTATTCAATGCAGGTGAGAATGGCAAAACAATACTTAAACTTCACACCAAACTTTCCTTTTCTGTACTAGTTCAGAGCTGGTTTGCTCCCTGTTCCCACTGGCTAATGAAGAGCTCTGTGTTCTGTATATAGCTCTTGAGAGAGGAGGAGGAGGATGTGGCCATGTAGAATTGCCCTAAAAAAGCAGTATTCACCTTCTTACCTGCTATTTAACAGATTACACAGTTGTGCATCTCTGCCTTCTGGCACTGAGGGTGTAAATTCTCTTCCACCAGGTAAGATCTGAGTAAGAACTTGTCCTACAACCTACATGGATGCTCCTGCCCCACACCCAGGAAACCCACACAGACAAGGAACCAGGGAACCAGTGATCTATGACTTGCTGCCCCTCTGGGTCTGGAAACAGGTCAGGGACCACACCACCAGCATGTGTTTGTAATGAAATGGAGAGAGAATAATACATACTGCAGCTGAGCTTTATAGTAGACACTTGAATTTTCTTATCACTTCTTTCCCAGCTTAAACCTCTTACATTTTTTTGCTGTAACTCTTTCTTGTGTTTAAAATTACTCATAGAATCATAGAACAGTTAGGGTTGGAAAGGACCTTAAGATCATTCAGTTCCAACCCCCCTGCTATGGGCAGGGACACCTCACACTAAACCATGTCACCCAAGGCTCTGTCCAACCTGGCCTTGAACACCGCCAGGGATGGAGCATTCACCACTTCCCTGGGCAACCCATTCCAGTGCCTCACCACCTTTACAGTAAAGAACTTCTTCCTTATATCCATTCTAAACTTCCCCTGTTTAAGTTTGAGCCTGTTACCCCTTGTCCTGTCACTCATGTTGTAACTCATGTTGTGACTGATTTGGACAACGTTTACTACAGCCATCCCTGTTCCCTGTGCAAGCATGCCATGAATATCTAGTCCCAAAAATTAGCAGTATTTATATGGTTAGAATGGACAAATATTGGCCTGAAAGCTGTATTCAAGCTATCTTCTGAAAATGTCTGATTACAAATGTCTTATGCAGCATCTGAAGGTAAGAAGTAACACAGAAGCAAGACAACCTGAGCGACTCTTTCGAAAAGCAATGGCCTTTGTTTTACTCTTTCTTCCATTTCTTGCAACTCTTGCAGATATTCTTGCATTCTCTGCTTCTCATAATTCCTACGGGAAACAGAGGACAAGAGAAATGATAAGTAATTTATAATACAAGAAGTCATTTCCTGCCGCAGTTAAACTGCTCCTAACAAACCCAATAATCTCCTACTTAAAGATGTATCAAGAGTAAATTAGTTTACAGTGGTTACAGGCTCTGAGGTTATTGTCTCATTTCACAGCAATTGCCTGTCTGTAAGCACTGAATAAAACTGGCTGGGAAACTGTCACTTTGGAGAAGCAGAGAGAGGTCCTAGCCACTGAGCTTAAATAGTTTGCCTGAGTTTGGATTCTTAGGGTTATTTAGGACACTTAGTTTTTTAAACGCTGATTTCATACAGATATTCTGCTTGTTCTAAGCAGTATTGAGTAGAATACACATAGGAAATTAATATCATTAAATAAAAATCAGCACTTTAAGGTAAAAGTTTGATGATAAGAATCTTGCTAGTTCTCCAGTCTGTCTCACAAGAGGGGTGGCCACATTCTGGATCACAGAATCATGGAATGGTGTGGGTTGGAAGGGACCTTAAAGCTCACCCAGTTCCAACCCCTGCCACAGGCAGGGACACCTTCCACTAGAGCAGCTTGCTCCAAGCCCCTGTGTCCAACCTGGCCTTGAACACTGCCAGGGATGGGGCAGCCACAGCTTCTCTGGGCACCCTGTGGCAGTGCCATCATAGGACACTGTTTTCCTAGTTGGCTTGTCAAGGTCCCAGGCGTTACAGCAGGATGAGGAAATATCTCAGATCATAGCAAGCACCAGATAATCCACGTAATGGGCTCTAATCCTCCGTGTGCGACACAGACACCTCATTGTGGTATTGCCTCTGTACTGGGCCAGCTCCAGCATTACCAAGTCACTTAAGGTCAGGCATGAGAGCTCTGGCACATTTACACTTGTGTCTCCTCCTGCCTCCTTCCCTTACTATCCTCCGAACTCCTGCAATGCACAGTAGCTGTGCAGTAAAGCAAGTTATTCACCACGTGGAGGGAGTGAACTTCATTGTTGCTCCTTGCTCGCTCTCAGGCGGCTCTCTACAAACCTAATTATGTGTTAGAAGAGCACTTACAATAATGTACCCTATTACCCAGCCTATGCTGAAATAAGCACTATCAAGTTAAGCACTTGTACCAGCCTTAATGCATCAGCACCAGGGAAGTAATCTTGCTTTGTAACAGCATAATTTTATGTGCAGACAAGAACTCAGCACGAGTGTGTTACAATACGCACAAAATCTGATTAAGCTGAAGACTTTAATGTTGAAGTTTGCTGTTGAATGAACTCGAATCACATCTTGTAAACACACCCACTATTCCTCTTGATCCTCCACCCTGCTACTGTAACTCAGCTTGCTTTCTGCTTCTGTCCTACAGTCAGCAGATCATCTACCCAAGGACAATGACATTAGAAAGCTCCTCTTATTAACAGTATCTACTGGTTGCATTACAAAAGCAATAGTGTTTGAGCTCTGACTCTACCCAAATAGTCAGAAGGCACTGCCCTCTTTGACCTGCATCTCTACCACTGCATCTCTGCTGCCCAGGACCATGTGTAAGTTGTGCTTCTGCCCATGTGTGCTTTGCCTACAGCCCTTACCTCCACCTGCATCTCAGACAGATCTCTGGCTTCAACCATATTCTAAATGTCTTAAGGTTTAGTTATGAGAGTTAAGAGTTGCTAATCTAAGCTATAAATCTCATAATCAGGCCTATCTCATGATCATTCATGAGTGTGAGGTGTCCCTTGCCATGGCAGGGGGTTGGAACTGGATGATCTTGAGGTCCCTTCCAACCCAAACCATTCCATGATTCACCCTTGTATTGTTTTGCCCTACCACTGTCAGTTACTGGCTGTTTGCCTGCTTACTGGAAATCAGGATTTGCAGTCGCTGCCCAGGATCCTGCCTATGCATGAAGCAACAGAGGCAGAGCAGCCAGTACCTCTCACTGTCACCACACAACCCCACCTTAAATGGATGATACTGCTGCAGTGCCATGGTGCCAAGAGAGATATAAACCTCACTAGAGACTCGTTCAAGCAGGACTAATTTGTGGAGGTTTTTTCCTAGGAATTACAAAGAACAAGAAGCAGAAATGTAAAGCAGAAACGAGGCCAAGCATCAGTTCTGGAGTCAGATCAGCATCAGGGAGCTGGAGCCATCCGGACTGGTAGCTTACAGCACACCAACAAGGCCCTGATGTTTATTCCTAGAGTGCTACTTTTCCTCAAGTCCTATAGAAACAGCCTCCCAGTCTCTATCTCTACTAAAGGGAATTTTGGATCCCATTCCCACTAAGCACCGGCAGCTTCCTGGTTTGCTGCTGATACCCATGCTACATTGAACTAATATTCCTGCTCTAATTTTCCTTCTTAAGTGGGGTCCTGCTGGGACAAAGTGATGAACTGTGATGACAAATTATTTATTACTGTAGGAGACAGCGAGCACCAAAGTTGTACCAACACCTGGCAATCCAGCAGTGCAAGGGTATTCTGTAACTACACTGGTCCTTTTCCTTTTGATTTCTCCATTGAGGAAACACAGGAGCTAATCTGTAATTCCATAAAGATCAAAATCCTGAGAACAGGCAACCATTTCCTGGTTGGAATACTGCATTTGCCTACTTCTTTCCTACCTGCTTGTACAGTGTATGATTTAGCAAACGTGTGACTACATAAACTTGGACTATGTTATATTTTACATTGTATGTCTCTCATACAATGTAGAATGAGATCTCCAGGATCAGGGGAACGCAACAAGATACCTGAATGTTCTTAATTTGGATTTAGACACCTGAGCAAGGCTCTGATGGGGGTCACTGGCCTCAGCCCGAGTGGTTACAAGTTTCTGGAGGCTTTTTGTTCTTTGTTTCTGCTTTGTTCTGATCCTTTGCTGTTGTTCTTCCAGCTTCCTCTTTTCCTCAAGTGAACTCCTGGTGGAAACATAAACTAAGGCTGAATTCACTTTGAACCAAGAGCAAGACTTCAAAGGAAGCTTTGGCAAAGAGGAAAGCAGGGTGAAAACAGGGTAGGTGTAAGAGGACACAAGGTATGTGCCATTTTAAGGGATTCAGGGGTATCCTGGGAAGCAGCAGGCATTTATCCCTTTCCTGTGCATATGCTGACAAGAATGCACTATTCTTTCTTTAACAATCTTAAGTCCTACTTTTAAGTATTTTAAGTTGTCTATTATAATTAAGCCTTTATATTAATATACATTAAGTTCTATATCCACTGCATGGAAAAATTCACTACATATTCAGCCCAGAAACCAACTGTATCCTGGGCTGCATCAAAAGGAGTGTGACCAGCAGGTCGAAGGAGGTGATCCTGCCCCTCTACTCTGCTCTCATGAGACCTCACCTGGAGTATTGTGTGCAGTTCTGGTGTCCTCAACATAAAAAGGACATGGAACTGTTGGAACAAGTCCAGAGGAGGCCACGAGGATGATCAGGGGACTGGAGCACCTCCTGTATGAAGACAGGCTGAGAAAGTTGGGGCTGTTCAGTCTGGAGAAGAGAAGGCTGTGTGGAGACCTCATAGCAGCTTTCAGCATCTGAAGGGGGGTTATAAAGATGCTGGGGAGGGACTCTTCAATAGGTACTATAGTGATAGGACAAGGGGTAATGGGTTAAAACTGAAACAGGGGAAGTTTAGATTGGATATAAGGAAGAAGTTCTTTACTGTGAGGTGATGAGGCACTGGAATGGGTTGCCCAGGGAGGTTGTGAATGCTCCATCCCTGGCAGCATTCAAGGCCAGGCTGGACAGAGCCTTGGGTGACATGGTTTAGTGTGAGGTGTCCCTGCCCATGGCAGGGGGGTTGGAACTGGGTGATCTTAAGGTCCTTTCCAACCCAAACCGTTCTATAATTCTATGATTCTATGATATATAGAAATACAAGAGAAGACTGCTCTTAAAGTACATACACAACGTAGAGCACCACTGCAGTAGTCACCTTATGGCGTGTATGCGACGTCTTGTGGATTCTGTGATTCTTGGTGATTTAGATCCTCCAAGATGTGAATTCACCCTTGAATGTCTCATCTGGGGTTTACGTCTTGGAGAGACATATGGCCAGCGTGTTTCCTTCAGCTTCTCTTCATCCTCTTCAATGTCCTTCAATATCTTCCCCTTGTTTGAGGGGATATATGGAGTAAGGAGACCGAAAGGTTCACAGACTGTCAGGCTCTTCACTTGTTTCTGCTGCAGGAGCCGCTGCTGAAATCT
Organism: Pezoporus occidentalis; assembly: GCF_034315485.1. NCBI lineage: Eukaryota > Metazoa > Chordata > Aves > Psittaciformes > Psittacidae > Pezoporus > Pezoporus occidentalis. The sequence goes on from NW_026912779.1 coordinate 4,577,681, forward strand.
CTGGTGCAGCAGTTCAAAGTCCGGAACACTTGATTTGATCCTAGGTTTATGCTCGGTTTGCTTTGGTTCACTGCACTTGGGCTTCTTTTTACTGGCATCCTTTAAAGCCAGCCTGCTGTTGGGGAGAGATGAATTACGCAGCAGCTCCTCAGCTCTCATTCTGATCCTGATCTCCCTGTAGAGCTCCTCCTCCTTCAGCCTGTCATTAACAGCCGGGCTATAGACACATCTAGGAACCGGTTTTGCTTTGAACAGTCCTGTTTTCTTTCCAGGCGCAGAAAGGTCTCGCAGTTGCATTTTCCTCATCTCATTCCTTTGCTTGTCTCGCTCAATGAATTTAAATGGCTTCTGACAAGCCAAGAGCTGCAGTTTGCTCCTCTCTTTCACAGACCTCCTGCGTTCCTCATTGCGCTGCACGATCTCGTGGTAGAGCGGCAGGAAGACAGTAGCGGGCACCGGGTTGGCTCGGAACTGCTTCTGACACTCTGCTTCCTCCTCCAGCTGCTTCTTCAGTAAGTTATTCTCCATTTCAACCAGTGACCTCGACTTGATGTTCTGCTCTTTCTTCCTGGCTTCTCTGATAGTCATCTGGAAGGGCTTGGGCACAGTCACTTTGGGTGACCATGCTTTCTGTTTCTTCTGCGTGGTTCTGCAGGCAGGTGAGCTGGGTTTGGTGCGAGGGATGTAATCTTCCACAGAGAACCCATCCCACATGGTTTCAATCCGTTGCTTGGCAAGTGCAGATGATGGAGTTTCACTCCCGTTTTCTTCAAAGGCTCTGTCAGACCCCTCAGATACACTCGAGCTTAAGGGATCGCTTAAGTCAGAGTCTGAAAAGGATTTGTGCAGATGTAGAGGCTGATATGAGCTCTTCTCCCAAGTTGGCCTTTAAAAAAAGGAAGAAAAAGGTGTTTTGAGTCAGTCCAACACTGGTACAAAGCCAGTAACTTCCACTGTGAGGTATCATCATTAGAAACAAAACTCAGCAGTGCTGGTGGGGGAAAGGAAAGGGTAAGAGAAGCACATGGAGCATTCAGGCCTGATCATAGGTTTAAGCCAGTGCTGGTCACAAACAAGTCAGCACTTCTTAAGGAAAGGCACTGTGCTTTATTAAACATGCTGCCCAGCCTCTGCTGCACACAGACTTGTAACTCTCACAGCCCTTTAGCAACGTGAACAAGCATTTCTGTTATTAAAACTAACTTCTCCATGTTACCTGCTTAGAGGAAATGGGGAGAGTAACACTTTCCAGCCCCAGGAAACAAACCCCACAAACCTGGTTTACATCTGGTTTACAGGTCTCTGCAAAGCGTTTCATCATACAATCAGAGCCTGGGTTGGGTTGGAAGGGACCTTAAAGCTCATCCAGTTCCAACCCCTGGCACAGGCAGGGACACCTTCACCACCAGACTTACCTGCAGCACATACCAGCAGCAGCACTCTTCGTGCCCAGGGGTTGCTCTCTTTTCAAATGCAGTTTATTCCTATACATGCTTTCCAGTTTAGCCATGGTCTCCAAGTGCGCGTTCTTCAGCTCCTCCAGCTTCAGGTAATACTCTTGGTTTGAATGGTGCATTTTGGAGAAGTCTATCTGCTTGTCACAGTCTCCACTCAGAGCCAGGGGCTGCTCCCTGCTGGTGCTTGAATCCAAATCAAAACCATCCTGCAAGAGAGGGATGTTTGCAAAGTGTTCTGATTGTTACAAGGGAGAACAAGGTTCTTAATACTGCTTTAGCCTGGTTATGCTAATGAATGGTGCAGTAATGCCAAAGAGAGATACAAGGATACAAATGTTAACACAAAGGTACATGGAGTAATTTTATTGTATGATAATTTACATCCTACAGGTCCTACTTAAAGCACGTAGGATCCCTAAATCTGCCCTGTAATCACTATATTTACACCAGGAAATACAATCTAAAGGATTTCCCAAAAGGATCCAGTTTAACTATGTTGTAAAGTGTCATTTTACCCTTGATCACTGTGCAGCTCTAGGACAGCCTTAATTTAGAAGCAAACAGACCCACAGCAGAACCTTCCCTGCCTCCCGTTCCCATAAGGGAAGCCATCAGGTATCATGTGTGTAAATGTTTATTCCCCTTTCCATAAGTTGCTGTGGAACAACAGGGATGCTGATGGTTGCACTGCTGTCTGGCAGCTTGCAGCTGTGTGCAGGCAAGGATGTTCTTTAAGTACTTCTAGAGCTTGCACGTTAGAGAAGTCATTAAACCCAGGTCTGTCTGCATACAAGCACTCCCTTTATGTTATCCTTAAGCACCATGTTTAAAAAAGATCCCGGGCAGTTTCTTTATCCCCAAATCAATGCTTTTCCACATGGAGATGTTTTAATAAGCTCTGACCTTCCCACGAAACATCGCGTTTATGTTGTGTCAGGTTTTCACTGCAAACCACCTTTCTTCCCCAGCATCGAGCCCTAACGCACAATGAGCCACACGACCAAGGAAGCGAGTTTCAACAGCCGTTACAAAGGCACCATCCGCCTCCTCCCGAGCCCATCGCGTATGAACCTGCCGACTCCCTCCTCGATCCGCAGAGCGATCCCAAGCTCTTCCCGGCTCTGGCCATCGCCAGTTCTTAGCTCCGCTCTCCCAACCCCGGCCGCTCCAAGCTCATTAAGGGATTGGTGCCGCACAGGCGGGACCAGCTGCCGGGTGTCTGTGCCTGTCTCTGCCCTGTGCCACGCCGCTGCAGGAGCTGCAAAGGCTCCGATGGCTCCGGCGCAGCAGCCCCGGTGCAGGGCGGGTTAAGGCGAGCCCCTAACCCCGCCTCCCCCCGCTGCTCCACTACCGGTAACGGCGCTTTCCGCGCCCGGCGGTACCTGCGCGGCGGCCGAGGGCGGCGGCTCCCGCTCATAGAGCGCGGCAGGGGCGCGGGTGCGCGGGTCCAGCGGGGTGCGCAGGCAGGCGGCGGCCAAGCGCGCTGCGCGGTGCCCCGCGTCCATCCCCGCGGGCAGCGCCGGCCGGAGCTGGGGCCCGCTCCGCCCCGCTGGAGGCGGCCCCTTGGGCGGAAGCGGGACCGCTTCATCCGGCCCGGCCCGGCCCCTCTCCTCCGCGGGGCAGCGGAGCCCGCTGGGAGGCGGCAGCAGCTCAAGCCCTTTGCTGCAGTACTCTCCGGGGACAGTGCTGTGGCTTCGTGTCCTCGTCTGCACACTGGGCTTGATTTACGCTGCTGTAGGTGAGTGTGAAGCAGTTTAGTCGGAACTCGCACCTCTCCTTAACCCCCGGTTTTTATCCCCTCAGGTTATGACTCTTCTCCCGTTTTCGTGTGTGCTGCACATAAACGACAACAGGATAAAGGTACATTGGGAGCAGCAGATTTCCACCGCCTCTGCAGAGGTGTTAATGACCGGTGCGCCTATTTATTGCATTGAAATTGCAAATACTTGTTATGTAAAAACACACAGGGAAGGATTGAACCCCACACCCTGGTGGTTGTAAATCTTGTCAAGAACTGGAAGTTTAGTCAAAGTGAACACCTGAACTAGAAGAGATCACTACTGGATGTAATCCTGTGGGGTAAGGTGGTATTTGGGATGCTCATGTTAGATGTATGTAAGTTCTTTACTGTGAGGGTGCTGAGGTGCTGGCACAGGGTGCCCAGAGAAGCTGTGGCTGCCCCATCCCTGGCAGTGTTCAAGGCCAGGTTGGACACAGGGGCTTGGAGCAAGCTGCTCTAGTGGAAGGTGTCCCTGCCTGTGGCAGGGGTTGGAACTGGATGATTTTGAGGTCCTTTCCAACCCAAACCATTCTGTGATTTTAAACAGCCTCTAGTGTGTGGTAATTCATGCACAGCAGTAATGCCTAAATCATCTATTTATTAGTATTTGAATTATTCTGAGTGTTCCACTTAACTAAGTCATAGGAAAGTGCTTCAACAGTAGCCGGTCAGCAAAGTGGTGGAAGTTTACTCAAAACACACAGATCCAATCCATCATAAATGAGTGATGGAATGCGAGTTGAATCAGAGTCTATGAGAGAAATACTGTCCTTCATAGAGAGGCATCTGGTCATCTCAGTACAGCAAGAATGAAAAGGTCAATTCAAACTTTCAGATGGGGTTTTCCTGGACAGAACTGGGAGCTGACCACCATGGTGCTGGAAGCAACCAAAGGAACCGTTATGGCTGTTCCAGGCAGATGCAGCCATTATCATCCCAAAGTGATTTCAAATAAATCCCTGTAACTACAGTAATACCATCCCTGCCTTTTCAGAACCAAGCTCAGTTTTGACCCTTGCACTCTGCTGCTTGATGCAGTACAAAAAGCTGCGTGTGAAGACAGCCCTGTGTGATGCTCTGGGTTGTCAAAGGTCATTCCAGACCTCAGCAGTGACCAGAGCAAGGAATGCGATGCTGTTCTGAAGTGCCATCACTGCAGACACTCCCTTGTTCAAGCCAGGCATAGGTAAGGGAAATGAACCCACTGCAGTACATGTTACCAGAGTGTAAGTTCGAGGGTGTCTTTAGAATCTATTACAAGAGCTAATTACTCACTGTTAAACTTTCCAGAGCTAAAGCAGGACCATGTAGCACAGAAAACCAAATCTAACAAATTTATCTTATTTCTGGCAAAATGAGAAAGCAAAGCCTCTGGTAGACTACTGCATGTTTATTGACAAACAGCATTTCCTCTTCCAAACCAGATTCTTACTGTTTTAAATTAACCTCCTGAAAGCACACAAGCCTTTGTGGACTTAAAAGACCATTCACACAGGCGCTTGTGGTGAGGAAACCATATTCCAGACTAGAGGGAAGGAGCTCAGGACACAGACCCCACGTTCCTCGTTCAGCTTAGCCTCGAGTGTTCACCTGCAAAGGACAGTTCACACAGTCAGGAGTGAGAAGACCATGGGGTAACTGGAACAAATACTTCTCTGCCTGAAGACCCTGGGTTTTCAGTCACTTTAACTCTTCATTTTAAAGCACAGTGTATATAATGCATTTCACTTTGTTACAATTGCAGTTATTAGACTATTTGGCCTTCTAAGTAGCACATAAACTAAGACTAATACACAGGAAATCTATTTCAAAGCACAGTAAATTAGATAATAACTATTCTGGTGATTACACAAAACTCAATGCAAACACTCCTCACCACATCATCGATCTTCAGGATGCTGCGCACGGTTTCTGTCGCCAGAGTCAGGGCACTCAAGGACACGAGCAGTGGCTGCACAACCAGCTCCTCCAGGATGTTGGAAATGCCACCCTATGAGAACAAGCAGCTTTTACTGTGTGCAAGTCACTGCAGTGAGATTCAGTGAGTTTGCTTTTAGTAGAAGCCCCAGAAAGACAGCCAACTTGAAATCAGACTTGTATCAAGGGGCTCAAGCACTCAACTCCTGTTGAGGATGGAAGATGCGTACATGGGGGGTACATTATGGTATGCACCTTCTCTCCCCGGGCATTTGACAGCCAGCCATAATCAGCCAAGAGGAAAGACACAGTTAAGCCAGCTTAAACATGGTGGCAGTTCGAAAGAAGCCAGACCACTGTCTTCCTCCTAACACACACACACACACACACATAACTGGACGAGCTTTAAGATCCCTTCCAACCCAAACTATCCTGTGATTCTATATCCATTCCAAATATATCTATTTTCATAGGTGAAACAATGCTTTTGAAGAGAGACAGGAGGTTTCTTATTCCACAGGTACAACATTTAAAGTATCTGCTATTACCAATACTCTGATAAGCTGTTACAGCCTCAGAAAGCAAGCCATGATCTCCCCCAACACTCATTTTGGGGAGAACACCATTAATGAGATCCAGACCTGCCTCTCTCAGTCCAGCCCCAGTGCGGAGCATTTTAACGCCCAAGTAGTTCTGTAGCCACGCTATGCACACACAACTCCTGGTCACCTTTCTGACATTGATGCCAGCTGTTTTCTCCCCTTGGGCGTGCCTGTTTCTCAGCTCTGTCACTGTCGAGATGGGGTTGAGACCTGCATTTTCAGCCAGTGTTGAGGGGATGACTTCCAGCGCTTCTCCATAGGCACGGACGCAGTAAGCATCCATGCCCCGCAGCGTGCGAGCATACTCATTCAAGCGCAGCGCTAGCTCTATCTCAGGGGCTCCCCCTCCTGCAATCAAAGCTCTGTGGACAGAAGTGAAAACCAAACCTCAGCTCATGTAAGCGCACCTCGATTAGCTGTCTCTGTTATTAAATTACTGATTAACCGAATGCAGATGTTACCTTTTCTTAACTAAGCATCTTATGACACACAGGGCATCGTGAATTGAACGCTCGGCTTCTTCTAGAACGAGTTTGTTGGATCCACGTACCACGATGGTCACGGTTTTCCCAGGGTTTGTGCAGCCTGTGATCTGAAACATAAAACCAACTCTGAAGGCTAAATCTGGAGAAGGCTCTTTACCAGGGCCTGTAGGACAGGACGATGGAGAGTGGCTTTAAACTGACAGAGGGGAGATTTAGATTAGACATTAGAAGTTCTTCCCTGTGAGGGTGCTGAGGTGCTGGCACAGGAAGGTGTCCCTGCCCATGGCAGGGGGTCAGGACTGGAGGTGCAAAACCACTCCACCACTGTACTTCCCGAGTCAGTGGTTACTCAGGGATTAGAAGTAGGTACTTCAATGTAGTAATTTCAGCAGTAAAACCCATAAAAGTTAGCAGATGTTACTAAAGTAGTTGGCAGATGTTAAGCAAGCATTAACACTCTCACCTTTACCAGCTTCCCAGAACCGTTCAAGTTGACCTCCTCTGCCAGCTCAGCAGACCCCAGCATGTCAGGAGTGAACTGGTCAATGTGAGCAACAGGCTTAGTTCCAATGGTCTGAAACGGGAGAAACAGTAATCAGAACTTGACTGCAGAGTCAGCAAATGACCTGTGTAATGTTCCTCTGCGTACTGGGCCCAAATGCAGTCGGGACTGTGGCTTTTACATCTGTCCTGAATCTTTCCAGAAGTGTGACTGCTCAACAGAACAGGAATGGGTTTTAGGGAAAAGTCTGCTCTTATGTTATAGGCAGAACATGAAACTTGTAAAACTGTCATAATAAACTGGCACTGGCCAAGTACTTAGTTTTGGGGTAAACTTTAACAGCCACTTTATAACTCACTTTACCTTACATATAAACTCAATGTCATCTCTTTCAATTTCTTTAACCACCATGATCTTCATTTTGTTCAGGAAATGAAGGGCTAGGTCACTGAGAGCATCCCTACAAACAAGAGGGAAGTAGTCAGTTCGCAGTGCTTTTTTAGTAGCTGGTCTACCAGCAGTGCTAAATTCTTCAAACTACAAAGTAGGGATGTCATTAAACTCAAAATACAGACACCATCACTGCTTTCTGAAGGTGCTGTCACCATTATAGCCAGTCTGACACTCTGCCAAGTGTGACTGTTAGTACTGGGCTTCAATTTTCCAGGTATTCCAAACAATTCCAGCTGCTCCCCCCAACACATGCACCAAGCCAGTACACTGGTATTAACATACCGCAGAATAGACTTCTGGATCAGCAGTACGTTGCATCCAGCCTTCTTAATCTGCTTAACTAAATTTAGGATATAGACTCTCTCTTCACGTAGCACCCTGTCCATTTGGGCATAGTCAGAAACAACTACTTGGTTGTCCATCTATTTAAACAGAAATAAAGAGAAAAGTATTATGACCAACTGCTGACTTTAAAAACAAGTGTCAAGATGTTCCACATCCTTTAACTTAGGAGCCCCTGACTCAAAGCAAACAAGCACAGCAGTAAAATGTGTTTTGTTAGAGGTTATTTAAATGGTAATACTGGACTTTTGAACTGTTCTCTTTCTTATACCAACTACAGTTCTTTAAGAGTTATGAGTATCCATGTATTACCCAGCAGAGATTCATTACAGCTGTGGAACACAACTGGCATCACAAGAGCTTGATAAAGTATGTTACTACATTTACATCTCCTAAATAGTGAAACAAAAGTCAAAATTTAACTTACATCTGTCTTCGGAGCAGACAAGCAGAACTGAATGAGGCCAATTTTAGCTTTTTCCACTCTGGTTACACCAGTATTTGCCACCTTCTGAGTCAGGACTAGTCCTTCAACCAGTTCACAATCGTCAATTGTGCCCCTGGAAACAAAAGCAGCCCATGATTTTAGGGCTTTGGGAAGCCGATTTCATAGGGACAACAGTCATCTAACTATGAACTGTTTCTTACCCCAACTTCTTAACAATTTTAATGTCTCTGAGGTCCACGCTATTAGCTGTAGTTGGGTCAATCACCTTCATCACTGCGTCCACACTCATTGGAGAAAGTAAACTAGAATACTGGCACACAACCTAAGGGGTTTAACAGCAAAGAGGAAAAAATGATGAGAAATTTGACACTGATAAACAGTTACTACAAAATAACAGTCCTTGCATTTCAGTGTTTGACTTGTGAATTTTGAAACAAAGCTTGTTTTCCCTCCCTGCCCATCAACCAGATGCTTTAACATGGTATCTTGGGAATGACTGCTCCATTTAAAGGCAACGGCGGCTATGCTGGTGGCAAACCCCATGTTTAGGGACTTAGGGAAGAAAACTGGACTTTGCTTTCTGAGAATAAGACCTTTAAGAGCTTCCCAGATTAATATGCTGTAAGGTAAACTAGTGCACACTTCTCTAGGTATTGAGGCTGTATTAAGAGTTTCTGTGACATGAACACAAACTGTCTACACAAACTGCTGGCAAAAGCTCTCAGTGTCCCACCTGACTCTTCTGTTGCTGTTTTCAGTCAAAGCTTGCTTTTACATTGACAGTCCACATCTGTGCTCACCAATACTTCAGACTGAAATGCACTCTGTTTCAATTTAATCTGGATCAACCACAGCTTTCTGAGAAAGGCTAAGGGAAGGCAGCCAATGTCTGAAAACCAGCGGGGTTTTGTGATGCGCAGGATATTCTTAATAAGTAAGGAGCAGCATAAAGTGGGGCAAGCTGAAAGGCTCAGCCGGTCTGATGTTCAGCATCAGCCATACCTTTGAGTTCAGGGCAGTAGTTGCACTGTTCAGCAAGGTTTCCCTGTCACTCAGTTCAACCGGCTGTGCCATGTTGGTCAGGACTTCAATACCTTTATCCAGAGCTTTCTGGAATGACTCTGAAATAATGGTGGGGTGAATTCCTGTGGGGAATACAAAAAGGCTGTTACAGACTCATGCTTTCAAACCAATCGTGTTTCCCTCACCCTCTCTTTCCATTTTAAGATTACAGACTCTCATGTCAGAATAATCTGAAGACATCTTAGCAAAACGCATTCTTCCTGAGTATATGGCCCCCGTTACTACTTTCCACTGTTAAAGCCGAGGAAAAAAGCTATAATGTTCCTAATAATCTGTCCTCACAGACAATCCCAGCACATCTCCTCGCAGTGTCTGACATCTCAGCAACACCACACTTTCTCAACGTTTTCTTCACCACTGCCATTCCTAAAGCTGCCACTGTCCATGTAACACCTGTGAGGAGCTGGACAGCGGCTTTACTGGCGCTTTTCAGACTGTTTTCACACGGTTGTACATGCAGTTCCTTGATTTCTCTGGAATGTGTGATACACTCTGTATCTTTTCAGAGCAGGCAGCTTATGGGCAACTGTTAGACAGGCATTTTCTACCTACCTGCTCTGGTAGAGGATTAATAAACTGTAAGTAAACTGTTGACAGGGACTAGAGGACACTAAGCACAATGGTGCATATTGAGATTAGGAAAGTGTAAGTAAATTGCTATTAAGTCCAGATCTGAGACAGAGAAGAGCTGTGCAGATCCAGTCATCCTTGCTCTATTTCCAGTGCACACAGAAGCCTAATTGTTATGTGGTAGTACAGGTAACAAAGCTCCTGAACCGCACGGAAGAATGTCCTGAGCAAGTGGAACAGAGCCTACACTAACCATTGTGGTCTGCAATTCATGTTTTCCCCTCACTAGACTTTCTCAAGGGAGAGGATAAATTTGCAAAGTGTAAAAAAAAAAAAAGTCAAAAACCCTGCAAAATCACTGGTCCCAAATTCAATTTATACCTTCTTACATTCTCCTTCCGTCCATGCAAGAAGTACACATATAATCACAGTGAGTATGCAAATCACATCATCTAGGCACTATGTCCTGTATCAACAGCAATGCAGTCAATTAAAATACGCAGCTAAACAGATTTTTAATCCCAAGTGGAACACAAGTGAAACCTGAATGTGAAGACTCAAGTCACCTTTCACGTTTCAACTGGTAACAGCTACATTAGGCTCCATTATACATGTGCAAGCAGACAGAGAATTTAGCTACCTCCAGTCCCATTTCCATACTGAATATATACACTAACCTTTCTGAAGAAGTCTGGAACAGGCATCCAAAAGAGCTCCAGCGATGACAACAACAGATGTAGTGCCATCACCAGCTTCAATATCTTGTGCTTTTGAAAGCTCTACCAACTAAAGGACAAATCATGACGAAAGTTTATATAATACTGCTATTTAACTGCAAACACTGACCATTACCAAAACAAGAGAGAGATTCAAGAGTGCAGCACAACTGACATCAACCTTCCTAACAGGACGGATCATGCACTGTCTAGTGGAAGGCGTCCCTGCCCATGGCAGGGGGTTGGAACTGGATGATCTAAGGTCCTTTCCAACCCAAACCATTCTGTGATTCTATGTATGAGTCTATGATTTTCTGATTTGAAGTTTGTACCTTTTGCAACTTCCCATACTATTCTGGCTGAAATACAGCTACAGCAAAAACAAATCACTAACAGAAGCAAAGCAGCTTTTCTCCTAAGCTTAAAACTGATCATGCCTAGCACGGTTTAACTTTTTCTTCCCTGTAGGAGGGTCATAGGAAGTTCATTTCCCTCTCCAACCACAATCAAATCTAAGAGGCCTACATTTAACACCTCAGAAAATCAGGCTGCTGTCTCCTCACACCATCTGACCATAACAGAACTCATTCTCTTCTATCTTAGCACTTTGGGACATCACTAACACTTCTTTCTTAAATGAGAGATGTTATTAAATGAGAAGGTTTATTAAGTGAGAGATGAAGATTCTTTAATGTCTTAAAACACAGCCAGAGGAACTGTGCATGAGGAATACTGGAACACTTCAGCATATCTTGCAATCAAAATAAATGTTCCTGGAGCACACTGCTCTTGCTCTGTATCACTAGAGGTAACGCTCCTCAAGTCCACACAAGTTGTTTCTATGGGGTCTTGTCCCAGAAATTAAGTTCTAACAGGTATCATTTTCTGATTAATAGACGAAAAAGCCACTCACCATTTTGGCTGCAGGGTGCAGGACCTGCATTTGTTTCAGGATCGTAGCACCATCATTAGTGATTGTTACATCTCCTTTAGCATCCTGAATCTGAGCAGGGGGAGAAGAAACACAGTTCTGATAAGTAACTATGAATCTTTCATTTAATTTGATACTCAATGTAAATATGTTTCCTGACAACACTGTTTCTCAAACTCAGATGTGCATTTAGCTCCCACTTTCCCTTAAATAAATGAAGTCTGGAAAAGAACTTCAAGGCTAAAGATGGCATCCTATAAAAGATGCCTATTATACAGAAGGACACGGAGCTGTTGGAGCTAGTCCAGAGGAGGCCACGAGGATGATCAGAGGCTGGAGCACCTCCCGTATGAAGACAGGCTGAGAAAGTTGGGGCTGTTCAGCCTGGAGAAGAGAAGGCTGCGTGGAGATCTCATAGCAGCTTCCAGTGTCTGAAGGGGGCTACAAGGATGCTGGGGAGGGACTCTTCATCAGGGACTGCAGTGACAGGACAAGGGGTGATGGGTTCAAACTTAAACAGGGGAAGTTCAGGTTAGGTATAAGGAAGAAGCTCTTTACTGTGAGGGTGGTGAGGCACTGGAACAGGCTGTCCAAAGAAGTGGTAAACTCTCCATCCCTGGCAGTGTTCAAGGCCAGGTTGGACAGAGCCTTGGGTGACATGGTTTAGTGTGAGGTGTCCCTTCCCATGGCAGGGGGGTTGGAACTGCATGATCTTAAGGTCCTTTCCAACCCTAACTATTCTGTGATTCTATGCACAGTAAGCTTGATGCTTTAAGAACCTAAGTATAAAGTTTACCATTTTATCCATTCCTTTTGGTCCAAGGCTTGTTCTAATTGCATCGGCAACAGCTAGGAAGAGAGAAAAAACAAGTCTGCAAGTTGATCTAAAGAATTACAGTCACTTGCTCCATCATTCTAGCCATTCTTTCTAAGAAGGTGTCTCCCAGCAGTAAGCAGTTCCCAGTTATCCCCCCCAGCACTGCAACATACTTCACAGTAGAATGACACAAAGCATTGCAATACCAGGTCTGATTTACAAGGCTTTTATTCAACAGTTAACACCCGATCACTTGCTGCAGCCATTTTAAAACGGAGTAATAACAGAGACACGCTATACACCAAGTAACCCGACCAAGGCTCCTGTCAAACGCCGAACACAGCACCCCCAACACTCCCTGGCCCCAACCCGGGAATTCCCTGCCGTTAGCGCTCCCAGGAACACCTCCGGCTGACACAAAACCGGGATCGTATGGCCGGCGGAAACACAACGGGAGCGTCTGCGCCCCAATGAGGGCAGCAGGCGGGGCGATGCCAGCCTTCAGCACCCCTCCGGTGTGCCAGAGGCCCCTCACAGCGCAGCAGAGGGAACCCTGCGGGAAGCCGGTGACCGCTTCCCCTCAGCACCGGGCGCGGGCCGCTCCGGCCTCCCCCCTCACCTTTGCCGGCAGCGATGTTGCTGAAGCGGATCTGGGAGGGCTTGTCCCGGTCCTGGTAGGTGCCCCTGGCTCGGTTCCCGCCGCCGCCATGGCCCTTGGCGCCCGTGTTCTCCGGCATCGCGCCGATGGACGCGGATGAGCCCCGCGGTACCGGCTGCTCCAACGGGAACCTTCCAGAAGGCACCGCCGCCACCCGCCGCCTCAGCACGACGCGACGGGTCCTTCCGGCCGGCGCCAGCCGTGTCGTCACCCAAGAAGGCTGCCCGTGCGCGCCTGCGCGCCCTACCCGGAAAGGCAATCCCGTGCCTGCAGGCGAACGGCGCGGACACCTACACACTCGCTGCCGCTTGTAGAATGAACGGCGCGGGGGCCTTGCGATGTTTCCCGCCCGCCGCCGTGGCCGCTGGGGGGCGGAGGGGCGCGGCCGGCGTGAGGGGAGGAGGCGGGAAGCGGCTGTGGTGGAGGGGTCGGTGAGGGTGTGGGTGTTTGTGCCGACAGCGGTATCGGTATCTGCGGGGTTCCTCTGCCCCGGCGGCACCCCACCGCCTGTCCCCACCCTCAGTGTGACCCTCGGCCGGAGCTGGGGCCGTGGAGAGCGCAGTAGCAGGGGTACGTGGGTTTCCTCATCACTGAAGTGGCTGGTGAAAGGGACCCGCTGGCGGGCTGGGCAGCCTGAGGGAAGGCGTTTCCTGAGGGGACCTGCGGCTGTGAGGAGGGATAACTCTCCTCATGTTAATGACCGTGAAATCACTGGGCTGTCTTCAGCTGTGTGGCATTCAGCTGCACAGTTAGGGACGTTGGATGGGGCTCTTGCAAAGCACTTAGTGCCACGTAAACCACTAGTGGTGGATGGAGTGCATCTGTAACTCGGTGTCCTTTCTGGTCTCACCCAGGGCTAGACGGGCCCGATCTTCTGCCTTTATTTTCCCTGTATTTTCCCCTCCTAAGCCCAAGAGCAGCTCTGCTATTCCAGCTGTGGTGAGCAGGGCTTGAGCACTTGGTTGGTTTAATGTTTTGCAGAACCTGCTGCCAAATAAGGGGTTTGAGCAGTAGGTTTGTCACCAAGTGAAAGTAAAGTTGAATTAAAGGGAAAGACAGAAGCAATGTATGTTTTCATAACATGCTGATCTTCCCATGTGTCTGAGGGACTCGGTTCAGCTTGTGTCAGCATGGTAGGAAGATAGGCTTTATCATCAATAAAAACAATATTAGTGTAAAAGATAGCTTACACCTCTTAGGATGATACTGCCTTGAGTGCTATGTTGATACAAGGAGCTTCTGTACACTTGTCTTCTGGGGGCAATTCCTAAGTAGCTATTTAAATGCTACCCTTCATGCCGAACAGGATGCAGACATGAGATGGATTAGATGTGAAGTGTGTACTTGAATCCACAGAGGGAATTCATTTTGTACTGTGATGAAAGTGAGACACAAAGTAAGGCACAAAAGAGCTCTGAGAGAAAAATACCCAGTATCTAAACCAGGTAGGTTTTTATGGCATTTCTCTTTCTGACTGGATGTGAGAAGCCAGGATTCGTAATACGGCAGTGCCAGTGAAGTGCTTTTGTGTAGGCACAGTTGTATAAGAAACCTGTCCCTGCACTAGTGAGGTGCTGCTAAGATAGTCTGTTGTAAGAAACAGGCCAAGGGTGTGAGCTCTTGAGCTTGTTTTCCATTTCTGAGTATCTGTAGCAGGAGCTCCCTACAAGTGAAACATGGAATCGGCTGCCCAGGGAAGTGACAAATGCTCCATCCCTGGCGGTGTTCAAGGCCAGGTTGGACAGAGCCTTGGGTGACATGGTTTAGTGTGAGGTGTCTCTGCCCATGGCAGGGGGGTTGGAACTGGATGATCTTAAGGTCCTTTCCAACCCTAACTATTCTATGATTCTATGTCCTCGTGGTGAGCAGTATTCTAGTGCCAGCAACAACTTTATGTGGTGATACACAGAAATCAAGCATTTGGACAGTTCTGTTCTTGGAAAGAAAGGAAAAAATTTTTACAGTCACATTATTTCATCACCTCTAAACAATTTTTAGTAGGTTTTTATTTCTTTTCATAGAATCACAGAATGGTTTGAGTTGGAAATTGCCTTAACGTCATCCAGTTCCAACCCCCCTGCCATGGGCAGGGACACCTCACACTAAACCATGTCACCCAAGGCTCTGCCCAGCCCGGCCTTGAACACCGCCAGGGATGGAACATTCACAGCTTCCCTGGGCAACCCATTCCAGTGCCTCACCACCCTCACAGTAAAGAACTTCTTCCTTATATCCAGTCTAAACTTCCCCTGTTTAAGTTTTAACCCATCACCCCTTGTCCTGTCACTACAGTCCCTGATGAAGAGTCCCTGTCCAGCATCCTTGTAGCCCCCTTCAGATACTGGAAGGCTGCTCTGAGGTCTCCACGCAGCCTTCTCTTCTCCAGGCTGAACAGCCCCAACTTTCTCAGCCTATCAATGATTTATGCATCATTGAATGTTAGATAACTGCTCTTTGTCAGAGACTTTATAGAGATAAGGTTTTGGAAGTGAATGGTCATTGCCTTTTTATATTCATTTTTTAACAGGCAGAGAAGAAAGCAGTTTTACACATAAAGGTAGGGATACATCCAGGTCATAGACAGGGGAAAGGTTTACTACCTTGACATGGCTTTATATCAGCTTCAAAATCATCAGAAACACATCCTCTCCAGATTTCTTGTAGGCCCCCTTTGGGTTTTGGAAGGCTGTTTTTCAGGATTTTTGGAGGAAATGGAAGTTTGATCTAATGCTGTGACAGTGACCTTGTTGCATGTAGCTCTGTTTGGCAAAACCCAGCCTCATTAGTGTTAAGAATCATTTGGAGTCTGTTCCATTGCTGGGTGGAGAGCCTGGGTTTTTACTTGGTATGGAACAAGCTGCTGAGCTAACTTTAGGACTGCTGTGGTTAGTGGCTACCTTCTTACTAATACTTTTGGTGTGTCAGGGTTGCCTTTGTACAGCTGGGATCAGGGCAGAGTTGGGGTTGAGGCTTCTGTAGGCGTTCATGCAATCAGGTTTGCACTGGATTTAAAAGGAGTCATCCGGCTGATATAAAGGTTGTTCTCATCCACTGTCATCTTCCTCCCTGGTTAGAGTTTGGTTTGATTTTGGGTCATTGCAGGTTTGAAGGTGTCACTGGGTGGCAGCTGACCCAGAGCAGGCATTATGTTTTATTACTCATTTTGTGTCTGCTGTCTGTAATTGAGCTGAGCAGATAGGTAAGGCTGTCAAACCGAGTTTTATTTAGGACTTTGACTGCCTCATTCCATGTGAAATAGAGATTATTTATTTCTTTTTACTACTGTGTATTTAGTGGCAGCCTTATGGTTAAGCTTATTCCTGCAATGTCCCATTGACCTGTGTGTCAGTTGTTCACACTGATCCAGGCAGGGGGTTGTGGAGAAACATTTCTTAGGTATTTGTAATTTGGTGCTGCTTATGGGAGTTACCTGAGATGCCTTAACATCAGTCAGACTTGCTGTTGAAGTTCAGCTTCGTGTTGAAGGTTGAGGTTTCAGACAGCAGACCCAAAGGAGCAAACATGTTGTTAAGTCATGTTCAGAATCAGCACTTCCACATTTGTTTCAAAGCTGAGTTTAGACTTGGAATTGCCTACGCATTATATTGTTTTTCTTACCCTCTTACCATCATTTCTGGGTGTTGTGACCTTTTCCAGCATTCCCAAGGAGCAGTGAAACAATAACAAACCGTACAGAAAACACCCACACACGTGATGCTGGAGTTGTAATGGGGCTTTTTTTAGCTTAGTGTCTTGAAAAAATGAGATTTGTATGTTTAGTATCTGTCCTCCAAATAGGACTTGGACCTACAGCCAGTTCTGACTCAATGTGGTAAAAGCTCTGTGTTTTCTGCCTTTGTGTGAGTAGGCAGCTGCACCGAGACGGGGGATATTGAGTTAAAGGCACAGTGAGGACAGAGTTGAATCCTTCTGGGATGTTTGTCAATAGCACAGTGCTGCTGTGGCTTTCAAAGGTCTATTTTACTTAGGCAGAAGCAATGAACCACTGTCAGCATGGAACCTTTTTGACAGTCACTGCGGTGCACAGTGCTTGTGATTCTGGGTGGATCATGTCACCTCTCTGTCTCTTGATTTTCCTTCCCCAGCTCTTTCCAGTTTGGAGCAGTCAGATGATAACATCTTTTTGCCTGCAGTTTGTGCGGCATCTTGTCAAATGGTGTCCTAATACCAAGTGATCCTTGCCAGTTCTGATGCAATATCAGCAACTTGAACAACCTTCACAGCACAAATATCATCAGTAGACACCTAAACACGTAATCAGGACAGAATGGGGCTTCTGGGAATATTTGCATCTATGAAAATGCCTCGGATGTGTATCTTTACTACTTACTGCACTTATGTCAGGTTGGACACGAGCATTAGTCTCATGTGTCTTCCTCTTTTTTCCTGGAGATACCCTGCCCAGTGTTCTCAAGGCAGCAGTGATGACAGCATGAGGACTGATTGCCAAAGAGAGGGTGACATCATTTCACCTAATGGCCTTATCTCAGTTATTAAGTACCATTACTTAATCATGCTCTGATAACAGCAAGTAGCCTCTAAGCATTTAATAAACGCAATATTTGTGCCTTCCCAGCACAGAACATGCTGCACAGCAAGTAAATGTTAGTTTTTCAGAGGAGAAGAAAGCCTCTACCTAGTGCTGAGTGCGTGATTGTTTTTATTTTTCTCTTCTATCTGGAGTTTCATCCCGGAATTTATCGCTCTTGACGTCTGAGCTGTGCTTAGAGCTCAGCAGGAGCTGCTAGCCTGTGCCCGCCTGCATGGCAGAGATAGCTGCATCGCTGCTTCCACCTTCTGGACGAGACAGTGAACGATCCTGGGCTTTGTAGTTTTTCTTGGGATTCTTTTGCTTGATTTCTTTTGATTTTTCTTTGGTTCTCTCCTACTTTGGGTGTACCAATGGTCTAGGAATAGTAAAGATAGGGAGGTTTTTGTCCCTTTTCTCACACTCCCTCCATTTCTTGTTGGTATTTTCTGAGGGTTTTTTTCTCCCTTATGTTTCTTAAAAATGTATGTCTATGATCTTAGAGCCATGCTAAACAGTGGAAAAGGCTGCTCACCTTTCAACAAAGGATCTAGCAAAAATGAAGACGTACACTGTAGCAATATGTCAGGAAAGACAGAGTGCCATACAAGTATTAACTTCTTACATCTACTTGTGGGTAATGTCATTCAGCGCTGAAGTGTGAGGATTAAGTAGCAGCACAAAAAAAAAACAGTGCTGCACTGTGGTTTGGAAGTGAATAAAAATACTCTCTTTACAGTGGTTGTGTTCTGCTAAGACAGTAGGGTAAATCCTGTGAAGGGTTTCTTATAAGGGATTCCTATGAATTCAGACCTTTTCTGTTTGAAGAACTGTACTTTAAAGGTACCTACACTGTCAAAATACCCTAAAAAATGTGTTGTGGCATGGGAAATGTCAGCTTGAAATGAGAGGTGGTCAACTCTAGCAGTAAAAGGAGATTGTTTATTTCATGCTTTCTTAGAAGCCCCTGACTCTTCAGAGGCGCTATAGTTAGGTAGGGGCGTGCAAAACCCTACCTTTTGCATACAGGCAGATCAATTATATGTATCCATGGGTCCAGAGCACTGATCTGCTCATGTACCCAGTAATCAGATGCCATAGAGATGCTACATCTGGGTAGCGATACTGCCTAGGTACTGAGGA
Source organism: Pezoporus occidentalis (assembly GCF_034315485.1). Classification (NCBI taxonomy): domain Eukaryota; kingdom Metazoa; phylum Chordata; class Aves; order Psittaciformes; family Psittacidae; genus Pezoporus; species Pezoporus occidentalis. The sequence goes on from NW_026912779.1 coordinate 4,596,134, forward strand.
ATGGCACAGAGCATGGTCCATTTGTCTGCCCAAGGTTGTACAAGTTGCCACTGTGCCCTTGAGCTACAAAATCCATGAGCATCAGTTGAATCATCAGAAGCAGACAAGAGTTGCTTAGAAGATCCCCACTGAATTACAATAATAATAATACTATGTAATACTACACAGTGATATGTGCAAAATGAATTCAAGATATCAGGTAGTATAAACATACTTACCTGTTACTGATCTTTATCCATGCTGAATCAAACCCCCAACAAATCCTTGCTTTTTTTTTTCTTTCCTGTAAGTGCAGTGAATGTGGTCTGATCTTTGCTTCCAAAATCCACATATTTAAAACCTTATTGCACTTGTAGAGTGATTTACCAGGTCTGGTTTTCCCAGACAGTAATCCTCTCCTTGCTCTTAAGAAGAAATGCACATTTTTCTATAGCAGTGACAAGTTGGCAGAGAAATTCCTGGTTATAAGGCTACAAAAAAGAATTAAGAGACAGGGACAGATAAGCTGCTGAGTTACAATCTAAGGGACTGGAACTGTTGCTACCGTTAGAACTTCTGTTTTGTTTCCATTCAGAGGTTAGTAGGTGAGGATACACGGACGAACAGAGGCGAGCACATGGGTACTGTAAGTGAGCTTTGGTCTGTAGGGTGCAGGCTTAAGTTCTTTGGGGGAAAAGCCGAGTGTGATGCACCTGAGGAGATGATTCCTCCTTCTCCCTCTAGGTGACAGCAGAACACCAGCCTCTCCTTGTAGGGGATTGTTCTCTGAACATATTTCACGATAATATTATTTGTTGCCCTGCTTGACTACTTTTTAAAGAGGTTGGAATTACTGTTGTAGTATATTGCCCTGCTTCGGAACAAACTCTGCATACTTTGGAGAGCTGATAAAAAGCAAAAGCACCAGGAGTTTAAACACGTTCTTTTATGAGTATCTGTTTCCACAAACACGGAACGTGTTCACACCTGTGATAAATATCTCTGTCTTTCACAGGTAAAGTGGGAATCCGATGCTACTTGGCAAGCAAGACCCTGAACCCTCAGAGGCTTCCTTGTTTCCAACACCACATGAATGCCTTTTTCTGGAGATCACTGCAAAGGAGTAGGTCTGTGCCTGTGCAGTGCTTGCTATGTGAGCATGGAGGTTTGGTTTTTGCATCCCTGCACAAAGAGGCTGATAAAGCCAGTGGTATGATGTGAGCTCCCTGCCTTGGGCTGCATTGTCTCCCAGCTGGTCCATTCAATGCCCCTCACGCCTCTGGCCAGGGACCACTCTCAAAAGCATGGTCCCTCCTGGTACTGAGGTGGGTCAGGCTGAAGCACCTCATCCTGCTGCTCTGGGCACCCACCCGCTTCTGCTGCCCAGGACAGGGCTCCTGATAACTGATTCTCTAAATGGCATTTGTTGCATTGAAGACAAGGTGGTCCTTCTCTGTATCCTCACACCCAGCAAGTCATTTGTGTGGGTTCTGGCCTTTTTTTTTTCTGTATGGAGGCCTTTCCAGGGATCAGCTCCTTTTCCCAGAGTGTTTCCATTGGGAGACTCCATGAGACTCAGTGACTGATTTAGAGACAGAACAAGCATGCACTTCCACCATGGCACCCAGGAGAGAGGGACCCACATGCCCCATTGGCTATTTTGGACTTCCTTTGCTTGAACTTGGTTCTGTACAAAGAAGAAAGACCTTGACAAGTGAATGGAGAAGGTTCTTCAGAATGCAGATAATTTCTTCTTGGGAAGAAAAGCCAGGTTAAAAATTACACACCTCTTCAAAAACTAGATTTAAATGCTCTCTGCATTTCCTCTTCTCATGGAGAAACAGGACCAGTTGAACCGTGAAACAGTGAGTAGATTACTAGTTATATTTTGGTTTTAATGGGTTGGCTTTTGCTAGCTTTTAAAATCATTTCAGAGCAGTTTGGGTACCCCAGCCACGCTGCCAAAGGTTTGTGTCTTTGGACGTACGACAGGATTGGCTGTTCAGTGCGAACAGGAAAAGGGGGAGGAAGCACCAGGCGGAGCAAAGCTGGGGCGGTTTCAAACACGGCTTTAAGAGTGGGTGGGAAAGTTTCCGTTTGGCTCCCTGGTTGCTTACTCACTGCCCCAGTCCCAAACAGCGCTATGGTAGCCGGCTTGTGTCCATCCACAGTAATGAAGATACAGGAAACCTCCAAACTGGTTATTACTTGTGTTCTGAGGTTAGGGAATGGGGGTGGCATTAACTTTCTTCTGCAGTTATATTTGGATTATGTAGAAGCCAGCAAATAGGCTTCAAGATAACCTTACCCTTTTGATTAAAACATTGCTTACTTTTTAGGGCTTACTTTCTAAATCAGTAGGAGCAGCTACAATAAAAAGTCCAGAGGGGAAAATGTGATGATTCAGTTTTTCTAGAAGTATACATTGGTTTTAAGAAGTAGCAACAGGCAGTGCTGTCAGAGAAAGGTTTTCTACTTGAATACTTGCTTTGAAAATACTGTGACTTACTCAAATGATTTGAATGACTGTCATTTTACCTGTTCTTGGGCTGCAGCAACTACTTACCAGACACACAAGTTCTGGGTGTAAATACAGGCTTTCTTATCCAAGCTGGAATGTTTGAAGTATGGCAGAATAAAGCCATTAGCTTCTGTAACTTGCAAGTTATATCCAAGTGCATATAGAATGTATTCAGGGAAGAGTGATTGTAGCACAAATCACAGGAAAAGTGAAGTAAAAGAAGCACTGATTCAAATAGAGGGAGGAGAAGACAACAGAGTGAAGTTGGTCATTAGTTAAACGAACTCAGATTCACAAATCTCTTCTTTTGCTCTGCTTTGTTTCTGTTTCTGATAATACCAAAGACCCCAGTCAAGGTCTCTTAGACCTATGTTGTACAAACACAAGGGAGTGTATGGTTTTTGCCCTGATTTGGGGTGGTCCTTGCTCACTGCAAGTTAAGTTTGGCACCTGTGCCTGTTCACTAGACAGACTCTCCAGAAAATGCAGACCAGACATAAAGATGAGAAACGAAGACCAAGCAAAGAAAGGTCTGAACTACCAGAATGTGAACATGATTTTCAGAGTGAAAGATGATGCTATCCTGGCTTCTCCATTGTGTGTTACCTCTGTTGTAAGTTTGAGTCAGCCAAGTTCAGCAACTAGGGACAGACACACACAGGAATGTGCAATGAGTGGTGGTGTCATTCCCAGCACTGGTGTAGGGTAAGGGACAAACCTGCATGAAAGGACTATGAGCTGTAGTGGTGAGGATGGCACAGGTCACCTTACGCACATACAAAATGAAAGCTCTTGGGATATCAAATAACATGAATTTACCATAATTAAAGCATTACTTTATGCTCAAAGTCTGTTCCAAACCAGAAAATGTTTGAGTTAATTTCTCAGGTTAAACATTGTAGATGGTAAAACAACACAAAGATCTAAGTCTTTAACAAAGAACCAGAGCTCAACTCTGTAGCTTTTATTTCCATCAATACTGGAAGCATTAAAAAACCCCAAATAAACAGAACAGAGACTCTTTTACACTGTACCTTCTGCACTCTGAAATCTCTGGGGGAGTTTATATCTTGTCTCTATACAGCAGTGTACAGCAGCAGAAACACACAGCCACTGAAACATAAACCTTTTGGTCTCTGAATAGGAAGTATTTGATGGGGCAAACACCTCCCCTTACACAAACACCTTTGAATGTTAATGGCAAGCTCAAAGCTGCTGAAGAACTGGGATTCTCAGCATCTCTTATGATTTCTGTAGCAGAAGTTAGGACCCAAAAGTACATCTGAAAAATGTCTGTGTAACTGCTGTGAGTGGATGGGATTTCAGGTTTTTAGTCTCAGCAACATGCACATCAAATTGTTTCATTACTTGGCTCTTTGCCTCTGTAGGAGGTAAATCGTCAGCCTGCTAAATCTGTAGATAGGACTGAGCAATCATCCCTGCTTACAATCAATTCTGAATCAAATGCTAACATGGCCTCTCCCTTCTGTGGGTTACTGCTGTACTGAAAACTCCTCGCTGCCTGTAAGCTGGTGTTGTGGTAGCACTCGGGAGCCTCAGTTGTGGAAAACATCATACAAAGTCAGAACAAAGCAATTATCCTGGTCCTAAGGATCCTGAACTGTCCTTTTATACAATTAATCTTCATGCTTCTCTCTCCTGAAGTGAAGCTGCACTGAGCAGTTGCTGGAGTTATTTAGTGGAGTTAGACTTGCACAGCACCTTGCCACTCAGCTCAGGGAGATCCTTCTCTCAGTCCTTCCAGTAATGCTCTCTTTTTGGGCAATACCTTTATATGGACATTAGAAGAAACTGAAAGCCCAACTTCATTTATAAGTATAAAAGCAGAGTCTATCTTAGCTAGATGCACCTTGGTCATGGCTCTCAGCACTGTATCCATGAGGGAGACTGAAGGCAGACAGCTGGCAAAGCAGCCTCTGACTGTGTGAAATGCATGCTGATGAATTTGTAAGTGATCATACAGCTCTTCAAGGTGAGTGTCCAGGTTTGCTGCTGCTTAGCACGTGGCCAAGAGTCCAAAGACTTTCTTCTGTTTGACTACCGTCATTATTAGTTTTTGTGTGTTTTTCTGTCCCTTAGAAACATAAGGGCTATGAAGTCTGATGTTTCATAGTTTTGCTGAAGGACGTTTGGAGAGTCTCAGGCAAACATACCAAGGTGATAAGAGACGATGAGCTTGGAATGTGCAGAACAGTGACCCAGAGCTAATTACTGGTTTGTAGTTTTAAAGGATAATCAAATGCTGGGTTCTTATAAGAGACTAAGTGTGTACCATACTGCTCACTCTGAGGCTTTTTGCATGCCTTACACAGGCATATAGACAAAATAATTGTGGAAATGAGAAAGAGTCCACTTGCTGCAGACAGAGCAGCAAAGACAGACTTGTAGCTGGGCTTTGTTTTAAATCTAGTGCATGAATTATCTGGAATTCCCTGCACTGATGTCTGGCTTGACCCTGCTTTGTTGGAAGCAGTCACACAAATGTGGTAAGTGGTGTATGGTAGTAGATTATACAGAGTGTGCTGCCTTGCTGTGGAATAAATATTGTCCAGAACGAGTTGTCTGTCCTCGTTGCCTTGGGCATGAAACATCAGCTCATAGGTGTGAACAACTGAATTTGGGGCACACCAGCGTATCTGTGCAGAGCTGTCCGTGACTTCAGACACCTCTCTGAGCCTCGGTGCATCAGGAACCTCATCCTCCCTCGACATGCCAGGGCATAAACATCTGGATTCTCTCTGGAGTTCACTGCATGGCTTCTGAAGGTGCCTGCAAGGATTGTAGTCACAGGAGGTGTATGGCACTTGCACTGGGGTTTGCGTTGACTGTTCGTCGTAGTCATAGTCATCTACATAGTGTATCAGTGATCTGGTGGATGCAGGCTGTGAGCGAGTAGTGGTCCTTGTGGAGTTCAGCTGTAGGAGGCTTGTTTGTGCTGTACTTTTGGTGGATGCAGGCTGTGAGCGAGTAGTGGTCCTTGTGGAGTTGAGCTGAGGGAGGCTTGTTTGTGCTGTACCTCCCTCAACATAAAGGGCGAAGGAGTTAAGATCAGTGGCATTGGGGCTTCCCATTGCTGTAGTAGAATAATCAGTAGTGGGCTGGTTGGATGTGCCTTCCTGGGGAAACGCTGACGTGGTTGTTCTGAGCTCTGTCTTTAGCTGGTCTGTTTCAGTTTGAATCGTGGAGCCATGATCTGAGGAGTGATCATAGAACAGTTTGAGAGAACCCAGGGAGGTGGTTACAGACACCAAGGAAGGAGAATTGCTCATGGGTTCAGAAACTGGCTCCTCCTTTTGGGTGCTGATGGATTCCTCCTCCTTGTGGGTGCTCATGGATCTGGAAACTGCCTCCTCGTGGGTGCTCATGGATTCAGTAACTGCCTCCTTCTCATGGGTGCTCGTGGATTTGGAAACTGCCTCCTCCTTGTGGGAGGAACTGTTGGCCTTTGTGAGCATCAGCTCAGTTGGGTTGGCTGCCGTTGTGCTCATTACATTCATCTGAATTAGGGAGCTGATATAAGCGTCTTGGGTTAGTTGAGCAGCATCTGTTGTTGTTACTACAGCAGTGGCATTGTAACTGGTGAGGCTGAAAGCATCACGTTCCGGAGAGGGTGTGTTTGAATCGGGCAGCGTAATGTTTCCCTCAGACTGGCATTTGTTGTAGAGCTCTAGCAGTGACAAAGATGTTGAAGGTCTGCCCCAATCTTCCTGGGATATGTAGCAAAAAGTCTCCCAAGCCCTGCAGGGGGAACAAGGTAGAATAGACACAATCCACAAGTACATTACAAGCTCTTGTAAGGCATCTTAGATTGGAATTTGCCACCTGCTGTCCAAAACCAGTCTTTACATTAAAGAAGACCTGAAAGCTGGACCAGACCTAAGTTGTCGTAACAGTAGTCCTGCGCTTGGCAGATGGCTTTCCACAGCACTGGGAGTTTAGTTGACTGGCTTTCTGTTTTTCTAAGGCGCAGGAATATCTTTTGCCTGAGAGGAAGCATCCTTTGGTACAAGGACTGCAAACCTTAGCAAGAGTGATGGGGTCAAGGCAACTTGTCGTGAAGGGTCAGACTTTAATGCTTACACTAAGAGGGGAGTACACTCAGAGATGTAACAAGATCCTTAAGCCAGCTGGTTTAGGCAGCTGGAGCTGTGCTGACATGGGACGTGCTTTAAATGACTAACCTCTTTCTTTAAGCCTTTCAATGTCTGAGTAAGTTCTTTCTTTACTCAGACCTCCCATGTTTTTGAAGAGGATGCAACTGTTAAGCCCATCCTGGTGAGAAACAATCTACTTCCCTGCTCTCTCTGACAAACCTTCTTGGTGGCCTTTCAAATAGCAGAGACATCATACATATGCAAAGTACTCCTTTTAAGTACAGTTTATTGTAATTATTCTGTAAACCCCTAGGAGAGCGTGGAAACAATAAGTGACAAGTGGTGCTATTTGCAAAGGTGTTTGTTGACTGCCTTCGCTGATGCAGGCTTTGGGAATACACGGAGGAAATGATGTGCTAAAGTTCTTGCAAAGTCTTTCAGTTCCAGCTCCCGGTCCTGGCCCACCAAGGCAGTTCATTTTTTATCTCTGGGTAACAGAATTCTTAAAGTAGAATGCAGGGCTAACAACACTTTATACTGTTCTAGCTGTGCCCATTGAATTTTGTCCACATTCAAGGATAATTCAGCCACACTTCGTCCCTGAAGGGAACTTCACTTTGCATTTCTGCCACTTGTGGAAGGGAAAAACAGAAGGAATTTGAGTAACTGATATGGTAGCGAATGTTTGGTCCCCAAATAAATGACATATTCAAGTTGTGTTTTAAGAGCATTACTTAAACTCCTTGAACTCACTTACTTTTGCAGCGCAACTTTCTTGGGCTTGGAGAGCAGCCAGGAGAGCTGGCAGTCGCATATCAGAGGATTTCCATACAAGTTGATGATGATGTTACCCGAGGAATTGGTATTCCAAGGATTAAAGGAACTCAGGTTACAGCTACAAGATGACAAATGCAATAATTAGCAAACCTGAGACACCTTCCAAGCACTGCAGTGTGCTTAGTGTCCCAGCATGTGCAAGACAAAGCAATATTCCCAGTTCCCTTGAAAGCAGCCAGTTATCAACACCACTGTCCTGCACTGTAGCCCAGGCTAATACCTGCCCATCTCCAATTTGCACCGTGTACCTGCTGTGTGTTAAAGCATAACAAAAGCATCCTAAGGGGTAACACCTTGGGAGATGGCAGCTGGAAGGGAAAGGACCTGGCATTTAGCAAGGGTCTTCTGTAAATCATGATCTCCCCTCTGCCATTAAGTCCCACATTCAGCTCCACTTTTTACTATACCATTTCTGCAGCTTCTTTCTCACTCTGCTTGTAATGGCTTTCTCTGTGCCAGCCATCCTCTGTCGTGTTAATTGGGTCTTTAATACTATAGACTCACACCTACTGAAGTCAAATGACTAATACAGGAAGACCTTGTTTACCTTTACTGTTAAACTGCAGAGTGATAATGTGACCTCCCTGCAGAGTGCTCAGAAGATGCTCTCTTTTGTCTGAGACTAACTGCTACTCCTTTGTTTTTTTTTTAAGTTTGGGTCATGATTTTTAGCACTTGGAACTGGTGTTCCTGCAGCTATTGTAAAGTGCTGTGTAAATCCAGTGGGGGAGGGAATACACTGGGTTTATTGTTTTTTTTTTTTGCATAAATGGCCATATTTTTCTGAAACTGTGTTCCTAGACCACAGCCAACGCTCAAGTATTTGTATTCTGATACCCTTATAATCTGGGCCTGTATTACAGTCATCTTTGGAGGTGCTCCAAATCTTTTCCTTTTTGCTGACTGTTCTGTGTACAGTTTATCTGCTCTTATTACCTCTAGGATAAGGACCCAACCATTGCTTTTACTGGTGCTGAACACGGAACTATATTAATCTCTCACACTAAAAGCAGGAGGGACAGGATTTTTGAATGCTTCCATGGTGCAGATTTCATCCAGCATTCATCCTTTGTAAGGCAACAAATCCTCAGTGACCTGCTTCTCCTCTGGTGAGACATTGCCATTGTAGATGTTGGAAGCATGGGCTGTATCACAAGTGGGTTTCAGTGGATCTATGCTAATTTTAACAGTGCTAGATGAATTCATCCGTTGGATGAAGAGTGGGAGCATGATGGATGTTAGCTCAAGCAACCAGTAACTGTGCTATGAGTCTCATGCCACCTTTTTGAGCTGCATCAGCTCTTCTGCAGGTCTCCATCACAGGCTTTACATGGCATATCTGAGCATGGCACACAAGCCCATATCTCCTTCCTAAATACCTGATCACAAGCAAACTGCATACAAATCAGCTCCCAGGCACCTGCATACAAATCAGCTCCCAGGCACCATGTGAGGCAAAGGCAATGTGATGTGAGGAAGAACAGAACAGAAAATAACTCACTTCTCAAACGAGAGCTGGCTCAGATGAGGAGCGTTGTCAAACATCTCTGTCTGCACAAAAGCCAGCAAGTGGGAGTCTTGACAGTTCAGCTCCTGGAGAGCAGGCATGGACTTGAAGAAGTCAGTATCGAGGCTTCTTAACTGTGACATCTTTGTCAGGTGAAGTGATCTGAGGTTGGGCAAGTCTCTGGTCCACTCTGGCTGAACTGAAGCAGAGAAAAGGTTTATACCTGTTGCCTAAACAGAACATGCCTGTGGCTTTCTGCCTAGAAAAAAGGGTTTGAATTCATAGAGATAAAACAATTGTCTCTGTGGTCTTCTGCAGCTCTTTGGGAAAGGAACAGAACAAACATCAGCACAGCAGTGTATAAACACCAGTGCAAACACGTTTTTGTAGTGTTACCCACAGGTCATGCTGTTGTAGAGCAGAGGAAAAGAAGGGAAGATAGAAGGGCAATAAAGCTGATAAGAGATATGGAACAGCTTTCCTGTTAGGTGAGATTAAATGAACAGGGATTTCTCAGCTCAGAGAAGTGGTGGATGGGGGGAGATTAGGGAGGTCTATGCAGTCATGACTGGTGTGAGAAAGGCAAGTATCTTATTTGTCCTAGTACAGAAAAAAGAGCTGAGAGGCATGAAACTGAAAGAACTTTGTGTAGGTCTAACAAAAGTCCCTTTCCATCCCACAACTGAGTTGTGTAACTCACTACCACAACAGGGATTAGGGAAATTCATGGCAGAACTTTGGTGGTATATCTGTTAAATGTGAGTTGGGGTGAAACCTCTGGCTTGAGGAGTCCCTAAAGTCCTGGCTATATGTCCCAGGCTGAAAGCAGCTGCGCAACACATCTGACATCTGTCTGCCTCAGCACCTCAGTTATAAACTGAGGCTGGCAGGGAAGGCAGACAGACAAATCATGCTGTATATTGCTCAGGGCAGGGATTGTCTCACTGTGAGGAAGGATTTGGCCGGTTGCAGTTGACACAGAAAGCCTCTCTCTGTGCTACTTCAGTGCAGCGGTATAAAGCACAGTGTAACTGAGGGGAGAGACAAAGAAGGATTTCAGGAAAGAGTGATTAGTTTCCTCCTGTGTCCCAACTAATCTCAGGGCTGACAGTGGGATGACTGTCAGTAGCAGACAGTGGGATTAGGAGGGAGATGGCTGACTACACTGGGACAAGTAGTCCTGCTTCATGGTGTCTGGTCTGTGCAAGTCTAATGCTCCCCCCCAGCCTGACCAAGCCCCATGCTTACAGTGGAAAGTCCAGAAACTTACTTTTCTCAAGAAAGGTCCTGCTCAGATCAAGCACGCTGATGTTTCCAGGCCTGTTTGTGGCCTCACTGGGAGATGTGCTGATGGCAAAAGCAGACTCTCTAATTCCTCTGCTGTCATCTTGGCCCAGCAGCGTTGCAGAGAGGTTGAGGAACTGTAGCTGAGGATAACAGGAGAAAGCCAGAGGCTGGATTTCAATCAGTGGATTTCCAGCCAGGGACAACCACCTCAAGTTAGGCAGGGCAGAGCTGTGGCATGATGGAACAGATGACAGCTTGTTGAAGCTTAAATCCAGGGAGAGGAGGCTGCTGAGGGCTTCGGATCCCCATCTAACTGACCAGAGCTGGTTCTGCCGCAAGGAGAGGACACGCAGCCGCGGGAGGTTTGCTATCTCTGTGCTATTCATCTCTTCTAAGAGGTTGTTGCTGAGATCCAAGGTTTCCAGTACCTCTGGAAGGCAGGCAGGGAAAGCCGTGAGGCTGCTGTTGGTCAGCTGCAGGGTGATCCAGGTCCTGTTCTTGCGATCCTCACAGGGTATGCTGGTGAGATTAACGTTCTCCCAAGGGTCTTCGTGAGCCAGCTGGAAAAAGGGGGTGATGTCCCTGGATGCTGCAGGCTCTGCTCTGCTCACTGGGCTGGACACAGTGTTCCCCACCAGCAGAGAGAGGATGAGCAAGCGTGAAAACATCTTTCTCCTATGTGGCTTGCAATGAACTCTGTTTGGGTTTTGTTTCAGGAAGGAGAAAACAAAACATCACAAAACATCAGCATTACGAGCTAAATTAAAATCCCTCCAGGCAGTAACAAGCTATGTAAAAGTGAAGGCATTTGTTAAGTCCTTTCCTACTGCATCCAGAGAGCGGATAAAGTGATAATTAGTATCTCTCCTGTAATTAAGCCTAAGTAATCATAGAACCTTTGGGGACAGGAGCATTGTGCAATTCTAAAAGTACCTACAGTTCTCCGTGCAGAAAGCAACCAAATTGTTATCAGGTGTTTGGTTCCCACATCAGTACCCTCAGTACCAGCCTGGCACCCAGCACAGCAACAGGGTCAGAGGTGAACTCTGCAGCAGCACAGTGGTACTCCAGTGTAAAACACCAGTTGGTGCTATACTGGACAAGCTGCAGGATAGGGTATCACCATGTTATGAGGCTTGACTTCTATACCTTATTATGTACTGCTCTCTACAGGGCAGTCATGCTGCAGTGTCCAGCCCACTGGGAAGAACTATCTAATGGGGTGATAACCCAAGCAACAGAGCTGGGATCAGGTGTGAGTGTGGCAAGGGATTTTTTCTGTATAAATCAAATGTGTGCATCCAAAGGCAGGGGAGGGTTGTCAGACAGTAAAGGACATGGGAGCTCCAGGTGGGCTGAGCTGCAATGGGGTGGGCAGGTAAAAAAAAAAGCCTTTTCTGTGTTAGGAAGGGCTTTCCTTCCCTTCACATCAAAACCCTGGGGCTTGTGTGGGCTCTGCCAGGGCAGTTCAGCCTTGTTCTGAGTGACACCAACGGTGGGGACCCCAACGGCGCTTTGAGACTCGCCCTCCTCTGCTCCTGCAGCGCCCTGGAGCCTGTCTGCCAGGCGGTGGCAGGGCTGGGGCCCTGCTGCATGAGTGCCGCACACCATTCAATGCACCCCAACTGCTGAGGAAAGGATGTGCTGAAAATGCAGCTCCTGAACCACCTTTCAGTAGAAGTGCTTAGAAACTGAGAGCAGCCCCAAGGCCTGCGTACCAAGAAACATGTTATTGAGTGTTACATCTCTCTCTGTGCTCCCTCATCCCAACCCCACCCCACCAAATGTCTTTGTCATTCCGAAAAAGATTAAAAGCCCTAAATGACTTGTCCAAGGCTGCACAGGTTATCGAACCACAGCCCAGAACTAATGCTGCTCTTGCTGAGTCTTTGTGCTGCCAGGCATCATGATGATCATTCCTCATCCAGAAGTACATTACAGTGTAGGGATGTGACTGAAGTCCCATGTGCTGCGAAATATCTCAGGCTTAATCCAAGCCTTTATAGCGACTTGCTGTTCCCTGTATGGTGCCAGGGCTTCCGCAGACCATCATCTGTTGCTACCACCCCAGGTTTGAAGTAGGGACCAGGAAAATAGTTTATTTGACCAGCAAAAGCAGCATATTTTGGTTGCCTGTGTCCTTTTTGTCATGTGGAACAGTCCAAGAGCCAAGCAGCCTCAGGGCTTCCCAGTCACTGGAGCTGCTGGATTCCCTGCTCCCCAGCACATGGCAAGGAGAGGATGGGAGGAATTGGACTGTTAGATGCTGATCATAGATTTAATCTGAGTCCCTGCCTCAAAACCGCATCCGCTTGCACATACCTGTCCCGAAGTCCCGGCGCCTCGTGCCTCCAACTCTGCGTGGCTCTGACTGCCCGGCCTTGGTTTTATGCACGGGGGTGACTCAGCCGGGAGCGTGAAATGCCTCTTGCCTGTTCCCAGCTTTCCCTGCTCGCGGCTCTGCCCACAAGCGCAGCCGAGGTTTGTTCCAGGCTCGCTCCCCCGCATCCAGCTTTTCCCCAGCCTGGAGAGGGGGTGGCTCCAGGCAGCTTTCCCGCTCCCTTGGCCCTAGCAGGAGGTGGGTGGGAGGGCTCTTATTTCCTAACACTCAGGCAGGGCTGCTCCCTCTTTGTCTAAGCAGAGAGGGGGAAAGGGAAAAGAGCAGTGTTTGTAGTCCCGACTCTCACGTCTGCCACTGACGGGGGAAGGGAGAGGAATTGCTGTTGTTTCTTTGCTGGCAGGTCGGGATGATGTCTGTGGCAAGGCTGTGTCTGCTGACATGGGCTTTGGTCGCTTTGTCTGGGCGCCAGTAAAAGGCTTCAAGTGTTTATAACTGTCTCTAAAACTCCTGCACTTGGGAGTAAGTCCTGGAAGTGTTCATGTGGGACAAACGACTGTTCTAAGGAGGCCCTTTGCGAAATGTCAGGAGCTGCTCCTGCAAAGAGGAATTCTCTTGGCTGATGGAGAGGGCCTGTGGCATCTCGTGCTGCATGTGATGGATTTGGGAGGCATCTCTCAGTCCTGCTGTGTGTGGGTTGTGTTCTCTCTCTGCATCTGCTGTACCACATGGCTTGGGAGAATTCCCTTCCTGCTACTTCTCTCATCCTTTGCTGGATAAGTAAGGCTGACAGTGTAAAACATCTCCCACCAAGGGACCTGCCCTGGGCTGGGTTTCTCAGCATTCCCATAATTCAAATAATAATTAGGCTGTTTGAGAGCTGTTTGTAAAGCCAGGAAGTAGGAATGGATGAACTGGAAGAGACAGCTCCAAAGTAAAAGCAAAAGGGTGATGGTTCAGTTGCTGCTGTAAGACAATTAAAACTACCAAGGAGAACAGTGGTCAGTGTTTTTCATTCCTGAGGACAACAGACTAGATCCATGACATGAAGGCAATGAAGACCCGTATGCTTCAGTGCTCAAGTGCAGATAAAGGTCTTGTTTTCCCCAAAACCTTGAGCCTGCATGTACAGCCCTTATCTATTGACCATGTCATTCATTATCTGCGTGAGGAGAGAGCCTTGAAAAACACCAGAACATCCACAGAACAAGATAGGGTCTTTTAGTAGGACTCTCTGGAGCCATTGCGGTTCCCTGGGAGACTGGATGGGATGTACATATTGTTCCTGTGTGGAATGGCTCTGAGGCAAGACAAATAGTTTCCTAAACGAGGGGCTAATCCCACAGATTAATCCTGGTGGAGCAGCTCACAGGCCTGCACTCGGGCCCTGCCCAGGAGCACGTGCACACTAACAGGTACCATCAGGGATCTGCACTCTCTGAGGCTCAAAGGGCAAACTGGAGCAGGTTACAAAAATCTGAGGAATTTGGTGTAATAGGAGGAAAGTCCAGCTCCAGCCGGGCTGCTGGAAGCTTTGCCTTCCCTCTGGCTTTCTTTGGGAAAGCTGGGAAGCAGGGAGGTAGCCTCACTCTGCCTTGGGCTAAGTACCCATTTTGTGTTTGCTGCCCTTAGCTCAGTGTTTACAGACAGTGATTGGTCATTGGTTATTTCAGTGTTTTTAATCTCTTAAAGAAGCTACTCCATGAAACCTGGTGAGCCAAACGCTGCCTTATTTCTAACATGTTCAACCCTGACTTCATTTGGGAGACTGAGACAAGCCTTGTAAGACTGGAAGAGCAGCCCAGCAAGTGAAGCACTCACTTCAGTGAGGGTGAAGGGAGGTGGAGCCTTTGCCCAGAGGCGCTTGATTTCTGAGCGATACAGAGAACCTCTTGCAAGGAGCAGAGCATCCTTGGAAAAGGAGCTTTTCATTTCCCACCTTTGTTTCTGCTTTTGGATACCCACTTTTTGAGGCAGGCGTTGTATTTTCCCAGCTCTTTGACTAGCTGCCAACTTTAATCATCTGGAATATTACTGCTGTGGTACTACATCCCAAACAGCTGCCCAGGTATTGGTGAAGGTTCCCCAGGGCAGACAGCAGCCCTTTCTCACCAGTTTCTCTGAAATCATCTGGTAGCAGCAGGCAGAGTTTTCCCTTTATGAGTCACTTTGGCCTGTTCTCATGTTACTGTCTTTCTTCAGGTTATTCTTCTCCTTTTTTCTCTGTTTCCAAGAGTTTCGGTGGCAACCTGGGGGAATGTTTAGTAAAGGCGGGCATTTTTGTCAGTCTTTTCACATGGATGATGCACAAAGAGCTGAAACAGATGCCCCCTCCCTGGGGCTGATTCAGTGCTGCACAAAACCTCTCTGCCTGCAGGAATGCTCGGGATGAGCCCTGCATTCCTTAGTGACACCGAGATAAGCAGAGCACAGCACGGGGAGAGCAGAAGGCGAGGATGGTACCAGGCTGTAAAGTTTAAGAGATGAATGTTTCCCACTGGTCAGGATCCAGGTGATGGTTAAGAATGAAAATATCCTGAAAAAAAATCTGGAGAGTGGCTTTTAAGACCAGCAAAAGAAAAGTATTTTGCAGGTTGGTCCACAGAGCAAGCACAAGCAAGACATTTTCCTACAGAGAACAGGGAGAGAATGCGAAGAACAGGATTATTTAGCCTGAGGTTTCAGAAAACTATGGGGGGTGTGTGTGTGTTGTCTGCTGCGTAACACATGCTAAAGGCAGCAGTGAAATCCCTTATGGAATTTGATGTAAGCACAGACAGCAGCCATCTGACACAGGTAGGGTTTTACCCTGACCTGACTTTGGTGTAGTTAAGCACCACATACAGAACAGGGTTGCAGTTAACCTGTAAGTTTCCTAAAGGTCTGTGTTTTGATCTAAACAACATTCCGCTCCAGGACTTCATCTCTGCATTGCGAAATTTGAGGGCAGACAACCTTGCCCTGCTTTCACTCTGTGGAAAACATCTCCCACATCTGGCACCCTGTAATTAATAACTGGGATGCTACAGACCTCTGAGCCTGTGGTCTTTAGTGCTGCGTATAAATCAGGTGGTACAAGTGAGAGCCAAGTCTAATCAGGTTACCGAGTGAGTAAAGGTGGGTGTGGAACCCTGTGTGCGTGAAAGGGAATGTCTGGAGTCTGGCTGGGACACGCTTGGTGATGTGGGGTGGGATGGAAGGTGGCTGGATGCTGTGGCAGGCCCCAAGAGGGCTGGTGCAGGTGCCAGGCAGAGCAGGCTGCTGCAAGCCTCTTCTTGGGAGCTGCCCATGTATCCAGCCTGGAATTACAGAGGTACAGGTGTGCCTGGGTAGTGCCTTCCTGCTCCAACCTTACTAAGGCTGCTTGTAGGAAGCAGAACTACAGTCACACGCAGCACTGAAACAGCTGCGTAAAAACAGATTCCTTTTCTAAGTGGTTCCTTGCCTATTGTGGAAAAACCTTCCAAGGTGAGCGGAGCACAGAGAAATTATAGAATCATAGGAAAGGACCTTAAGATCATCCAGTTCCAACCCCCCTGCCATGGGCTGGGACATCTCACACTAAACCATGTCACCCAAGGCTCTGTCCAACCTGGCCTTGAACACTGCCAGGGATGGAGCATTTACCACTTCTTTGGGCAGCCTGTTGCAGTGCCTCACCACCCTTACAGTAAAGAATTTCTTCCTTATATCTAACCTGACCTTCCCCTGTTTCAGTTTGAACCCATCATCCCTTGTCCTATCTCTACAGTCCCTGATGAAGAGTCCCTCTCCATCACCCTTGTAGCCCCCTTCAGACACTGGAAGCTGCTCTGAGGTCTCCACGCACCTTCTCTTTTCCAGGCTGAACAGCTCCAACTTTCTCAGCCTGTCTTCATACGAGAGGTGCTCCAGCCCCTGATCATCCTTGTGGCTTCCTCTGGACTTGCTCCAACAGCTCCATGTCCTCCATATTGAGGACAGCAGAACTGCACACAAATACTCCAAGATATGACACCAAGAACTGATACCTGGTGCTCTGAAGAAAGAGAGAGAGAGGTCAGCAGCAAGGGATGGTTCCCATAAAGCTAAAATGACACAGGGTGAGGCTTACAGCCAGGCTGGATGAGCTGGCAGCAGTCTGTTCTTGAAAGGCAGTGACACATGCAGTCAGACCGAGGGAGGGGCAGGAAAGAAACAGAAATATTGTAGAGTTTCTCTGAAATCCCAGTGCAGACAACTTGGACCGTGAGGAGGCTCACGTAGGTGCTTAGCAGTAAAGTAAGCTGCGTGCTCTGCTAATAACTATGTCCAACGTTTCTGTATCTCTGCAGTCATGGTTCAGATCCTGTAGACAGCAGGTGGCAACTACAGGGCTTCCGTGCAAGAGCTGTGTGACAAGCTCTGCTCCGAGAGTGGCAAGCATGGAGCTGTGCTTCCCAACCATTCATGAGAGTCTGTCCTTGCCAAATGAGGGCTGTAATGCAGGGCATGTTCACAGTCCTGGCTGCAAAATCAAAGAGGAGCTGAGCCTGGGATAAGGCTGTGGAAGAAAAGCTGGCACTGTGTGTTTAGTTCTGCCATGGCACCCTTGGGAAGGCTTTAAATATTGCAAGTGTTTGGGCTCAAACTGTTATAGCTGGGTTTCACCCTGTGAAGAAAATACTTGGACTGTGTCAAGCGAGAAGCGGGTAAATCTCTACTGAAGCAAAACTGGATGGTCCCTCAGCCCCTGGGTAAGAAGTGCTGGGGAGAGGGAAGTTGAGAGAGCTGAGAAGCTGACTGTATCCACCCTTTTGCAAAATGTGAAGTTGTGTTTGGTTTAAACTGGCATAAATTGGGAGTGATTTCACTGCAGCCTGCTGACAAGCACTGTGGATGTGCCTGATGTGACAGCAAAATCAGGGCTGTCCACTCCCAGTGACACCTATGAATCCTGCAGTTATTTCTGCAGCAACTCACGGTGATAATGACCGGTCCGTTGTATTTCTTTAGATATGTGAAACCAGTTTTGGTTTGTCCAGACCCTCTTAGCTTCATTCTCTCCTTGCTTTACTGATCACTGTGCACTGCAGGGCAGAACCAGATTTCTTCTGACTTGGTGGATGTGTGCGGCCCCTCCAGCACACAGAGCTGGCTCCTGCAGACCTGGTTCCTGAGGCACAGTATCACCGAGTAACCTCTTTACATTCTGCATTACATACAGGAGTAAAATCATTTCTACATGCTCCTAACTCATGAACAAGTTATTTTAGTTAGATGTCACAGTGAAACAGAGTAACAGGGACAGAAAATGAAGGTCTACACTCAAGAGGGCTTTTTAGCAAGCAGCTAACTTGGTACCTGGTTACTCGGTGATGAACAAAGTTCCTCAAAAGATGAGCATTTTGAATGTTGCCAGGATGAGTGCTTTGGTTTAGGTGGCTGGTAGCTCCTCTGGCTTCCAGGAACTACTTAAGTGGATGAAGGTAGATGTGGGTGCTACATTTTCGACCAACTGTGTAACCACTACTTGGGTTGTGAAAGCTCAGTCTGCAGGATTTTGAAACACTGATGGAATGTTTGCTGTACCCAGTGCAAGTGTTAGACACCTAATGTAACTTTTAAATATGCATTTATTCAGTTTTAGACCTGTTAAATGCTGACCTTAAACAACAGTCACTTTAACAGAATTGCATGGCTCTAACAGAGATTTGCTGTACAATATCCTCAAGTTACCTTTCTAGTTGCTTAAACAGATTGCTGCAATTAAAAATAGATTTAAAAATGAGCATAACTAAGACACTTTATTAAACAACTTCAAGCTGTACAAAAGAAAACAAATATGACAATTCTTCTAGTGTTGATGATGGAGTTGCCATACTGTATCCTGTGACTTCAGCTTCAGATCAGTCCTATTACAAGATGGATTTTGACATGTACAGTATTTATCAGCCAGCAGTTAACAATCAGCTCTTTGGTTCACCTTTGCTTTTCTTTAGCTGTGGGGAGAAGCAGGCAGAAGGAAGAGAGTACTTCACCTCATTCCTGACCTCCAGTTAATTTATGGAACAGATCTTCATCCAGTGTTTCATTCTGGTCTTTGGAACGGGTTGACAAGAAGATGTACCCCCCAATGTACTCATGGATAATTTTGCAGTCTGCACTCAGGCACGTGAAGGCAATAGATACATTCTGATCAAACTCGATTGCAACCTAAGGGAAACACAGATGGCAAAATCAGGAACAGGGAGAAGCTGCATCTGGGAAAACCGAGCAAGTGTGAGAGCACAGTTGGATGGCAAAGCCTGTGATAAAGCAGAAAGTGTCTCTGCAGCCCAAAACTTACGGATGTGCTGGGGGTGTTGGGCTGCTTGTTTCTTAATCTCCTGTTGTGGCAGGGCCCTCTTGTGGTCAAAATCTTTGTGCTGTTCAGGCAGGCAGCAAAACCATGCTGTTAACTAGATTTTCTCTAATGGTGTATAAAACACTTGAGAAGAGCAGGAATGGCACTCCTGACTCCTTGTACACCTAACCAGTAATGCTTAATATTGTCCATTTTTATGTTCTGACCTTAAATCTGCTTTTGGGGTCCAGGTTTTGATTTCCAGCTACTGCCAATTCTAATAGCCAGCAAACTGAGCTTAGTTGCGAGCTGTGGATTCTGCCTTGCCTGGTTTGAGAGGGATTTAAAGCAAACCCAGCACCTTTACCTTGAATTACAGGCTCTGGCACAGGGAGTACTGCAGCAGAGCAATAGGGATTGTGTCTGATCTCTCCTGGCTCCTGCAGATGCATGTGGAAAACTATAAGCAGGAAGTTTCCAGGCTGCTTGAATCGACATCAGGTCAGTTCCACCTCAGAGATCTACAATTTACAGGGCTAGCTTCAAGCTTTCAAAGCCAAACTCTCCATCAATCACACAACAGAGCTTCTTTCTCAGGACCACACATAGACACAGGGGAGCTCACCCCGCAGCCCTGCAATCTCTGTTTGGGATTTGAAAGACAAACTGGGTTCCTGTACCCTCAGTAAGTAATAGACACAGAATCACCCACAATTTAGAGGATGATGCATGAGCTGGGCTAACAAAGAGTTAAAATGAGATTTTACTGACAGAGCAGTAAACATAATGGGTCTGAATTTACCTTTGAGTCTGTATTTCATCCCATCAAAAACTAAGGACAACTTATAAAAAAGAAACTTGGTAGGAACCTTTTAAACTGGAGCTCTTTTAGCTTCTGATTTTTGACTGCAGACTCCATTAAGAAAACATTTTAGACAGCTTGTTTAAAAACATGTCACAACACGTTCAACATCTTTTCACTCTGAGGTTTAGAAACACCTTCTGAAAGCATCCCCCAGTGTCTGAAATGCAGTGACTGACTGCAGGGAGCTGTTCCAGCTTTACCTGGCGTATTTCCCAGTTCACATTCCACTGCTTCATGTTGGAGAACCTCCATGTTGTGATAGGATCTCCTGTGGCTATATCTATTCGTATCAGCCTGTTATAGGACACCCCAAGCACATCATCCTTTTTGCTTCCTTTAAACCTAAAACACAAAAAAGCCAAAACCTTTGAGCAGATCTGGTTTGTGATGATTTCTGTCCAGAGAAGCATTTCACCTGCATCCTCTGAAAGTGCAATAAATGTGGGAAGAGTCACAGCAGCCTGAGGAGAGCTAGGACCCTTCTTTAGACCAGTATTTGCTATAAAGCAAAGTGATCAGTTGGTGAACTATGGAGTAAGATGGAAAACAATGAGGCAGGTAAATCTGGCTAAATCCTTCCAATTCACTGTTTGCTGCTACAAAAAATAACTGTTCTGCCAAAATGTCACCACTAATTTTCCCTGCTTCATTTCACTGATGTTGAAACATGTTCTTCTAGTTACAGTCACCTAAATTATGGAAGCATATAAAACAGATTTAGTATTTCCTATCACCATTAATTTATTGAACCAACTGTGAGCAATACATGCATGTTTCTGAGTACAAATCACATTATAGAAACATTGAGACGTTTTAACATTTCAAGTTTGTTCTGATTAGAGATGAAAAAGTATCAGAAATTTTTGGGGACAGAAATTTTTGACTAGCTAGGAAAAAACTACCCTGGTAAAGAAACTACCTTCCTCTGCCTTTGTGCTGGGAGCTGGAAGTAATTTCATCTGTCAGCTGTTAATATCTGCAATGTTTCTGATCCTGTTTCTTTCTGACCCTTCTCTCTTTACAGAAAACTGCTCCTTAGGGAAAGAATGTGATTTAAACCCCTGTTTGTGCCTTGCTTAACAACCCCACTCAGCCCATCAGTTTGTAGAAATACACCACAAGACGTGGCAGTGTTCAAGACCAGGTTGGACGGGGCTTGGAGCAACCTGGTCTAGTGGAGGGTGTTCCTGCCTGTGGCAGGGGGCTGGAACTGGATGAGCCTTAAGGTCCCTTCCAACCTAAACCAGTCTGGGATTCTGTGTTTTGCTTATGCTACAAAAGGCAGTTCAGGTGTTGGGTTTGTTAAAGGAACTGGTGATAGATGGGGCAAACCCTCTGTATCTATGTTAGTACATTAGTGACAGGGAACATTCCCGGGTACTGAACTCATGTTCTGTTCAATTGCTAGAAGAGTCCCAGCAGAATTCTGGCTGCAGCCAAGCAGCACTCTCTCCAGTTTTGGGTGTGACATGGTTTAGTGTGAGGTGTCCCTGCCCATGGCAGTGGGGCTGGAACTGGATGACCTTAAGGTCCTTTCCATCCCTGACTATTCTATGATTCTATGGAGTGACTCCCAGGTACAGCTCAGGAGCTGGAACATCTAAGGACCAGCATGGTCTGGCAGTTCACATGAAGCTACTGGGTTTCAGGAAGTCAGAGAGTTCTATAGTATGGATATAGGCTGTTCTATGCCAGCTGGCCTCTGTGCCAGACAATGTTTCCCAGCTGGTTTAACGATTCCTAACTAGCCCTGGACGAGGTGTTAAGCACAAATTAAGGTGCCTCTATGTGCTCATATGGCTGTGTCAGTTCTTTGCATGTTTTTTGGTGTTTTGTCAAGACTGCAGGTCAGAACCCTGCCATATTCAAGGTAAGTGTCCAGGGAAACTGCTATGAACACAACAGAACATTCCTTGTGCTGGATGCTCTTCCAGGTTAACCTAAAAAAGGGATCATTTGCCATTTCCTTAATGAAATGCCAAAGAAACTGGCACTTTCTCATACTCCAGCAAGCAAGAATCAGAGCAAACAAATCTATTGCAAACCTGAGAACACCAACAAGACATGCATTTTTTACATTTTAGGGAGTTTGTGTCAATAAGGATTTAATCCTTGTGATACATTCCTTATGTATAAAGGCATAGTGGAGAGTCTCACTCCAGGAATGGAGCTACTGAGTGCTCTTGCTATAGAAAAACCAGCAGACATGCACAGGTTATGGCAGCTTGACATCACTGTAGCGGTGGGATTACCTTACAATGTAGTAGGATAAGCCAAACTCAGGGAGAGACTGCCATGCCTGGATAAAACGCAGCTTGGCCTCCACTAAGGGCATCTGGGATACATTTTGGTGGGCTTCCAGAATACGAGCAACCAACTGGGAAACACAGGAAGAGAGAAAGGTTTCAGGTGACCGGAGAACAAAAATACCTTTGCTGTCACTACACTGAACATTGTTAGCTATGATGCCACATTCAGACACTTGGTTGTCACTGTGCAGGTTACCACAGAGAGCTCTTGGGGACAGATCATGACCCTCAAGGGCAACTCAGTGCAGGAAGATCTCAGGTCCAGGTTTGTGCTGCACTGGGTCTAGCTCCAGAATACTGCTCTGGAGACTGTCTCCTCAGGCAGGACAGGTAGGCTGAACTTTTGTAGCAAAAGCAGTAGACAAGGAATTATACCTTATAGTGGTCTTCCAATACCTGAATGGGGCCTACAAGAAATCTCGAGAGGGGCTTTTTACAAGGGCATGCAGTGACAGGACAAAAGGGAATGGTTTTAAACTTAAACAGGGGAGATTTGGATTAGATATTAGGAAGGAATCTTTTACTGTGAGGGTGCTGAGGCGCTGGCACAGGGTGCCGAGAGAAGTTGTGACTGCCCCATCCCTGGCAGTGTTCAAGGCCAGGCTGGATGGGGCTTGGAGCAATCTGCTCTAGTGGAAGGTGTCCCTGCCCATGGCAGGGGGTTGTAACTGGATGAAGGTTAAAGTCCCTTCCAACCCAAACCAGTCTAAGAGTCTATGAATTAGGCAGAGAGGAAGGAGAGACAGGAAGACACTGTTATTTAAGATGCAGATAACTTCCTGTCCTTAAAACCCTTCCTTTCTTACTCTGAAGAGACTTTCAGGGACAGTGTTATCAGGAGAACATGGTGAGTGATGTAGGAGGCGATATGGATGGAGGAAAAGTACTTGGAAGAAGTATTGAGACACCTGAACCTGTGCTCAGTGTAAAGAAAAAGCCTCTTGCAAAGGGACAAATGAGTGTTACAGGATGATTCTACTGTATGGTTTCCAAATGCTGCTCCCATCCAGCCTCACCACCACCATACCACCCATACCCAGCCATAAAGCCATTCTCAGGGTACCTGCTTGGACTTGTATTTTTTGGTATAACGTAGTGAGACGAAGCATTCTGGTTTCATATCTGTGTTTTCTGGGTCAGACACAGCCTGGGGAGACATGGTCCAGTTCTTCATCTTTAGAAATGAAAGGATCTTGTGGACCTCAGGATGATAAGAGCTATCAGCCATTGTCTTGCCCTTTGAGGCTAAAACACAGGCAGCCATCCACCGAGCATATTGGTTCTCCTGCAAAAAGACAACTGGTTTTGGACAGGCCATTTATGAAGATGGCTTCTAATCATGTATCTCCATAAAACCACTCTGGAGTTATTCCATGTAGTTTGTGTGGATGTCTAGTTACCACGGCACTGTTGTTCCTATCTGATGGGGCTAGTTCCACCTATGGGACAGCCTATGCAGAATAGTTAGTATTTACATTTGCAAAGAAATCCAGTACTTTGGAATAGATTCTCTTGGGAATTTTATTGCATGAGTGTATTCCACCTGAGGAACATTTTAACACCATTTGGATTGGCACATTTCAATACAAATAAATGGAGATTGAAAATTAACGTAGGATCCTTCTCACACTACCCTCATCTGAATGGGGAGAATTCTCATTAGGAAAAAAGAGAACCCCAAACCTCAGTCCTCTCAAAACACTGGAACAAAATATTGTAACCTCTTTTTAACTTTTTTGATAGTTTCTTCTCTTTTTCTTTCCAGCAGCTTTACTTGGAAACTGATGATAAACCCAGAAACATTGTCCCTTTGTCCCTTCAACCTGCAAGTATGTTGGACCACCACATCATTCTTAAGTTTTATTAACCATTAGATAATAAACTCTCTGCAGCATCCTTATTTCTCTAGAACAGGGTGATGGCTCTTCCAGACAATCTGCCAATAAATCTGGGATATCAGCATTCCCTTATTACTCACGTTATCACATCTTAAATACACTTCATTCATGCCATCTGCAACAGGAATCAGCAATTTGATTCCAAACTTCTTCGCTGCAACATTTACATCTGGTACAATTTCACATCCTGGATCACAGAGAATCAGAAAGAAATGAGTTTGTTTAATTACTACATCGCTAACTTTAAATACTGATTAATACTAAAGAATACTAAGAACACTTAATGGTTGTTTTCCTTTGAGATCAAGGGCCAAGTCTTTCAAAGCTTAGGCCTGATGAAAGGTTTCTGTTCTAGTTCACTGCCTGGTCTGGCTCACCAGGGTGATGAGTGGTCTGAGCTCAAAGAGAAAGGACAGCCTGATCTTAGGAAATGCTCAACACTTAAAATGGAGAGGAACTGAGAGGACCTGGAAGCCTGGACTATATTTTCAGAAGCCACTTAGTACTGACAGTGGGATGTAGGTGACATCTACAACAGAGCTGGCCAGTTCAGGGCTCCCAGAGAGCTCTGAGGTCCCAGTATTTCATGGTGATGGTGCTATTACAGGCCCTCTGTAGTCAGCTGGAGTTGAGGATGCCTATAGTTCCCTTTTGTGTCAAGGGACACCAAGGCTGTGGGCTGCTTGGTGAGGTTCCAGCCACCCTGGCTAGTTTTACCATGCATTCTCTGACCTACTGAGGACATGCAGATTGGTACGCAGAGCCATTTGTTCACAGGGATCAATCTTTGTATTGCAAAGGTTTCTTCTAGGATGAATCCTGAGCATCACTGGTTCCCTGATGCTGAACAAATGATGTCCCTGCAGGAGTAGATGTAGGCTATGTATGGTGCTGGTGTTTGCTGTGTACACCTTGAGTTTCTCCTTCAGCAGTACCTAAAGCTGGTTGTAGCTATAGAAATCCCCACACATGAAAGAAACAAGGCCCAGAGGCAGCTTTGGATCTGTCCCTGCACAGCAGTATGTAGGTGCAACCTATGGCATGCTTGTCCACTGCATCATCTGTAATCTTCCACTACCAGTGTGAGCGTTTGCCAAGGAACAGAGGCGAGTACTACCATACTAGTAAAACAGATAGTAAAAACACTTGGAAATAGAAGTGTCACACAGATCACATTCTCTACCTGACTCATCTTTAAGTGAATCCAGCAGTATGTGGCCTTTTACAAGCCAGGTCCAGATACTCTGGGTTTGGGCTAAGGTATTGACCCTTTCTTGTTTAAACCTCTTGTGCAGATGCCATCTGCCTGCTTAGGAGTCTCAGTAACTGAAAAAGGTCTCAGACTAAATGCCACTGTGCTTGCATTGAGTCCTGCAGGGCTTTCTTGATTTATTCAGTTCACAGATGCAGTAGGAAAAGGAAAGAAAGGAAAAGAAAATTCCTACCTTTTAGGTTTAGTTTCTCAATGGGTTCTCCCTGCGCACATTCCTTGTTTTTAAAATAAGATATGGAAGTGTCTTTAAAGACAAACCAATATGGCTTGATAGCTTTGAGGGACAGCTTCCTGGGCCTGAAATTGAAAAGGAAATCACAAAATGAGCAAATGGCTAAGTCAGTTACAAATATTCCTGTGGATCTCCAATTGCTTGGCAGTCGCAGACATGGCTTCAGTTGGGTTATACACGCTTGTATCAATGACAGGGGTGGCAGAGGATGGAATCAACACTGCATCCAAGTCATGCCAGGTAGGGATGGGGTTTTACCCCACATTCTAGCTGAATCCCAGCTATCATTTCTCTCTTTCCCTCTCCCCTTTATCTTCTGTGTATTTTTTCTTACTTTCCTTCCCCTTCCATTCCTAATCAAAGCCATTCCCTTCTAACAGACCCATTTTCACATGAACTCAGTAATGCTACTCTAACACACAAGTTTGTTCACATACACTAGAACTAGCTTTAGTTTTGCACAGCTCCTTATCTAGAAGGTTTGCAACCATAAAACTAATTTATATTCATTAGAATATAAGGGAGCAGAGATCATGTTTTTGTCTTTATGTGAATCGTGTCTAACAATAACAAAATTCTGTTCCTTCACTGAGTTTATAAAGGCTCCGTAGCACCTTAGAAAAGGTAATAGTTCAAACCATCTTAGAATCACAGAATAGTTAGGGTTGGAAAGGACCTTAAGATCATCCAGTTCCAACCCCCCTGCCATGGGCAGGGACACCTCACACTAAACCATGCCACCCAAGGCTCTGTCCAACCTGGCCTTGAACACTGCCAGGGATGGAGCATTCACAACCTCCCTGGGCAACCCATTCCAGTGCCTCACCACCCTTACAGTAAAGAACTTCTTCCTTGTATCCAATCTATCTAAACTTCCCCTGTTTAAGTTTTAACCCATCACCCCTTGTCCTTCCACTAGGGAGGTGTTACTCCAGCTCCTCACACATGTATATGAATAGATATAATCCTCATTTTCATTCTTTTCAATACGTTACTAATGCAAACTGATTTCTGTCATAGAGTGAATTTAAAAATCTCAACTTTGGAGTGGAGAATTAATTGATAAATCACAGAACCAACCAGGTTGGAAAAGACCTTTGAGATGATCAAGGCCAAAATATTAATGGTCAAACATAATCACTGTGCCAGCCCCACCTCTCTTCAGTAAGAGATACACTTATAATTTATAAATAAAATTATAATTTCATTTAATAAATATAATTACTTCTACTAAGAATACACTAAGAAAGCCACGCGGGAAGGAGGTGGGATAGAACCTCAGGTTCAACATATTTCAGGAGAGAAAACTGGAGGTATTAGCACTGTTTCAGTAGAGAAATACCTCACAGGTGGCTACAGAGGTCAACAATGAAGTTAAAAAGAAGAAAAAAAGAAAACAAAGTAATTCCACCGTCTATTTAGTACTTCCCTTTAAATCTAAGGTGATGGCACGAAGTGTACAGGACTAGCTGGGACACGGTGATTTATTATATGTGTTCTTGCCTTCTCCAGAGCCCTTCTATAAATCCTATTTTAGAATCCTTTCCAGAAAATGGCAAATTCAATGTTTAAATTAATAAATAACTTGGATTTCCAAAGCTGCCAAATATTTTGGCTTTGAATTTTCTTGCAAAGCAACCTTCTTCACAAATAAAGGAATATCATTTTTTTCAGGCGAAAAGAAATATTTTTCTATCCCCCCAAACGTTGCTAAAATTTTTTTTGAAAGCTTTTATTGTTGTTTTTGGAAAAAAATCCCCCCAGCATTGTCACCCACCCAAATACAGCCTTCACTGGCGTGCTAATGTGGTGCATGCTCTGAATTATGTGAGGAAAAGTTCACTATATGAATGGAGTCAGCAGCAGGACATGCAGAGCTTTGCATGTGGGTGTACAACTAAGCAAATAATCGTAGTAACTAAATGTTGTTCCTTTAAAGAAGTGTTTTACACCTTATCTAGTTTCTACAATGCCTTAGGTTTAGGGAGTGATTTATCATGTAGATAGGAAATCTTTTGTGATGAAAAATAACTGCTGAATGCTTTTAAAGGCAAAGTGCTCTGCTGCTGGGGAAGGATAAACCATCCATTGTCAGAGGTGAGCAACTGACAGGACTTAAAAGGCTCAAATTACCTTTCATCTTAAGCCACCTTAGTCATTTGAATGACAGATAAAATTCCTAATTGGAAATTAATAATTAACAATTCCCAACTGTTAACAACAGTTAGAAATAGCCAGGTGCAGTTTCCAGTTCACTGACTGCAAATATGATTTGTCAACAGAAGGAATCTGATAAATATCTGTGCAACAGGAATCTTTATCTTCCACAAAGACTGTTGCGTGATAAAAGGCATTACAGACTTAAGGTCAGTGCAGTCATTTAAATAACCCATAAATCAAGATGTTATAGCAGGATTAAAGAACAGGGTTACTTGCAGAAATTCCTCTCTGGGAGAGCTGATTTTTGTAGTTTTTCATTGGCAAAAACCAATGAAAATTTTAATGTGGTTGAAACCAAAACTTGTTTAGAGATGATGCTTGATAAGCACTAGGAAACACAAAGAGCCTGATCTTTTAATAAGCATAAGTACAGCTGCCCCAACACCCCAAAGCTAGAGAGATTGCTGAGAATCTGTGTCAGAAGCAGTAAGAGAAAGACTTGGAAGGGGATGGCATTAGGCTGGTTAGACCAAGCTGGTGTGTTTAATTGATAACCAGAGGATCTACTGTTAGATTAGGATGAAGAACTCAAGAGATCTCTTCTATGGTTAAGCTTGTTGGGGTTTATGTTTTATTATTAGCTTTAATAACTCACCTAACTAGCCTGAGATTATCAGCAAGTTTCGGGATGTCTGTGATGTCCTCCTATCAGGAATAATTAGGAATAATTTTAGTACAGTGCACTTCGTAATGGTCTGTTAGCTAAATGAGGAACCAGATATGCTCAGAGTCAATACATTTGACACAGTGAAAGCAATTCTGGGATCAAAAAGGACGTACCAAAATGTTATTTGTGTTTCCACCTTCCAGTGTTACTTCCAGATTAGAAAGTGCAGCTTCTACTTCATCTACTTCTGATTCACAGGTGAAGTCTTGTGCTTCTGATGATAATGATAACTTGCTTACATGATACTAAAATAAAACATCAATAGCAAGCAGTCAGTATAACAACACACAATCACAGCATGTGAAAATAGGCCATTTGGCTTATGGGACAGCTCTGTAAAGTTCTGCAGCACCATGGGTTTCTTCACAAGGAAACAGGTTTGTCCACTGTGATCTCCAGTGCAATTACTGATTTTCCTGATTACTGAGTTTCCTATTTTAACTGCCAGTGTTTGTACTCCTTCACTGTCTAATTGTCCCTGGTGTGTGAGGCTGACTGCTAACATTTGCATGCAGGTCAGCTCTACATGCCATGCATACCAGGTGGAAACCTGGCAGCAAGGTTCTGTGGTGTCCTGCAGGGGCAGGTTGTGCACTTTTTGACAGCTCCATTTACATTTAAAAGGAAGAAATTTATTATTAATACACATTTGTGTTTTATCACCTGACTATCACCTAGTTAGGTGATGGTCAGGGACTAAGCTATGTTAGGTCAGGTTGAATTTCAATGTACTCCATAGCAACCCTATCCTTTTTTTTGGTCTGTTGTGAAGTTATGCATTTATGTATTAAAGTAACTTTCAGGAAGAATACCTGAAAAGGATGGTAGCTGGGATAGGAAGCAACACTTCATAGTAATCCCCTTCAGAATAGGCTGGTGTCAAAGTTACATCCTGGCTATGGTTTGCTTTAGATAATGTTAGTAAATGGTTCCACAATAGTATGTGATAGTTTGAATAATGGTGTGCTGCTGCTGAATTCAGTTGCTTTAGTTGATGGATGCTGCTGCTTGTTTCTCACCCAAACAGAAGACCCCCAATCTAAGCAGAGCTGTTGGCCTGGGCTCTGTCCTAGACTTGTCCTAGCTTGTGCCTGCCTCTTGAGGAAACAGGTTTTGCAACTTGTTGATCAAGTACATACCTGTAGTGCAGCAAAGATGAGCATTTCTTCCTCTGTGCAATCAATCTCTTCTAACAGGATGGCCCAGCGGGCTTGTTCATAGATTTGGTTTATTCGCACTGCATCGTACTGTAGCAAAAAAGAACAACACTGGTCATTATGTATCAAGATGTAGATTCATGATCAGCTGCCGCTGATCTAACATTGGGTTGAAGCCATAAAGGTCGTTTCCTTCCTTCCCCCACCTCTGCCCTGCTGTATGTTCCCATCCTTCCCTTGTGTGGTTGTGTGTGGGGTGACAGTGACTTGCTTATCGAACAGAAAGTTCATCAGGAGTCCCTCGCTGAAGCGGAAGGGGAGGGGAAGGGGAAGACATCCCCTTTTGTGGTGGGAAGCCTTGGGCTGGCTTAACTGCAATGTGAAACCACACTATGAGAGTGAAAATAACGTGACACGGCTGAATGTGACGTTCTGCAGCTTCCTACTGCCAAAGAAAGAGACCCTTATTCCTCCCTTCCCCTCTTCTGCTCTTGGCTTTTTCAGTTCTGTCTCTATCCTTGCACTGGTTTGACATTTGTCAGCTCCTGCTGTGAGCTGCTTCAATTCACTATGCAGTTCTTGGATGTGTTTGTGTCTTATTATCTACTTGGTGAATAAGCTGAAGTGACTCACAGAAATATTCAAGCCCCAGAGCTGGTGATGGGAGGATAAACCTTGGAGCATGACCTCTCCCACTAGTGGTGAGCTATTACATTGCCTGAGGCTGTTTTGGGTTATTTCATCCTATGGCTCCATGGCTGGCTGGGGCAAAGAAGGGAAATGTTTGGGCTGCTCAAGAGACATATTCCAGGTGGGATGGCTTTTCATTCCAAAACATGCCATCTGAACTAGAAAGTGCCCTTCTGTTCATCTGAGATGCTTCAGATGAAAGAGTTTTACAGAATTCACAGAAAATAACAATGTGAAGGCCAAATCCTCCAACAATCACATTTGAAATCTTGTTGACTCATGCTGGTAAGCGATCATCCATTAATTTCACTAACTGCTAACTCCCTGGCTTAACACAACCACCCTGTCTGTTAGTGGAAATAGAGACAAACAAGAAGCATCTTTCAAATGAGAAGAACTTTTAAAGGGATTTGTGAACACTAAGTCTTGGTTTCAAATGGAACTTCAACACTTTTGCTGAACTTTCCAAAGGTGTTTCATCACTCAGTCACACTGAAGTAAACTGAAGTGCCTGAGTGCTTGTGAGGGCTTCAGCCCAGAGGAGCTGACTGATTCAGTGAAGAGTGAAGAGCAGTGGGACATAAATTCATTTTTAAGTCCATTCTCAAAACCAGGGCTTATACCTTTAGATCATTTAGGATACTGCTCATTTAGATTTACCCTGTTAAAAGATGCAGGAAGTAAACCAGCCCCTCTGGAAATCTGGATATTGTTTCTGCTGCTCTTCAGATCTCATCTTTACTCTTCAGATCTAATTTCAGGTGAGGAACAGTGATTCAGTGTCCAAAGGGGAAAAGTGCAGCCTTAGCTGAGGGGAAAAGGTTGGATTTGATCTCTGAGGGGGCTGTAACAAATCCTAGCTAAGATTTGGTATCTCTGTGCTACAGCTCCTTGACATGAAAGCAGGTAAACAATGAATAGCAATAAAACCAAAGCTCTTACTTTTGGATTCAAATCAAAGAAAGTGTAGTATTTAAAGCGTAAGAGAAGTTGATCATCCTCCAGAATGCCTTGCTCCATAAGCGACCGGGATGAATCTAACCAGCTGTGGAAGAGAACAACACACAGAGTCAGCTGGACAGGAAAAGCTCTCACACCTGCAGAGCTCCAGTGTAACTGGGAAACCAAAGTGGGAACAAACAGCTCCAGTTCCTGCAAGCCTGGGGAAAATCCAGGTAACTCAAAAGAGGTGGAGTGTTCACATGGATTTCCAGCTTTCGTTGTATAAACACAATACCCACAATCTTCCTATTTTTTTTCTCCAGCACTATTCAAGACATCAGGAGTAGATGCCAAACACTGAGGAGTAACTAGTTGTGGGGTGATGCACACCAATGAGATTCTTTTTTCTTGATCTCCAGAAATGGGAGATTCATTTAATCCAGGGCAAAAGCCTGTAATAGTTGGAACTCCCTCTTTTCATTTCAGTATTCGTGGTTTGTAATTCCAGCTACTTCTGTTCTCCAGTGAAATCCAATGGAAATATCCAAGTCACTACTTAGTGCTCCACAGATCCAAACCTGACAATCCGTATTTTAATGCTAGAGGGACAATCCTCTCAAACTCTCACCATTAAACCCCCTCATGCTCTCAATTCTTCTGTGGTGTCCAGTAATCAATATTTACTCCTGCATAATTCAGTGGGGTCACCTATTCGTAATGCATTAGAGCTTTATTGAATTTATCCACTGTCCATGTAAAGCCTTTCAAGTTTGCTATCCAGACTGTCCTTCAACAGTGCTCACAGTGCTAAACTGGATTTGCCTTCATCTAACAACAGACTTTAGTCCAGAGCCTGCACCATTACATCATTCATCACTTCAAATCAAAACTACCTAAGCAAGAATGTTAAATAAGGAAAAAAAGTTAAAAACAGTTAAGTATTTCTGAAACAAAACCATGATCAAAACATGTTTTAAAGTATCAGTATAGCCATATATCAGGGGGTTGTTTCCACATTCTGCTTTACATTTAAGAAGCTGGATTAGTGCTACCCTTGTTAAACCAGCTAACACAGATCTCAAAGAGAGGCACCTTACCCTGCATTGAGTTTGGCTTTGTCAGCTAAGGTCCGAGGCTGGTACATCTCTGCTAGCGTTTCTGGAGAGCAGTTGGGGTGACTGAAGGCAAGGATGCTGCAGTTCTGCTCAGTCAAGGGACTGTCACTGAACCAAGTAATGGTAGAAGAAGCTGGTGTCCCACTGACGGGGTCATAAATGGGTGTCATGGTTTTACTGTACAAACCTGGGCTTCCTGCAAGTTAGGAGAGTCATGTATTATTCCAGGGAAAACTGCCTTCAGATATAGGTAGTTACCACTTAACCCTTTTCTTTCAAGACAATCTCTCCTGTCTCTGCTGTTTACAGTAGGCCATGTGCTTCCTTCCATAGGTGACCTCAGGGACAGAAGTGCTCGTTCTCCTTCTCTGAGATCTCTCAGTTGTGTTGGAGGCAGGAAACTTTGAAGCTTTCATTTCTCCTTCTCCTTGCAGGTTGCCAAACTTGTTGAATACTTTAAGAGTGGTCTCCCATTTTCAAAGAGCAGCAGCAAGGCCACAGCTGATCATCTGTTTTCTGCTACAGCCTTTCTCATATCAATGGAAGGGAAAACATTTGTACAGACAACAGAAAAATACTGATATATTGGAGCTTTCAGTAACCACTCATTTCAGGCCAACTGTGTCTTTTTCCCTACCATCAGACACTGAACTATCTCCCTGGTTCTCACTATGTAACAAAGACTTTCTTCCTCTTTTTGACCTTCAGTCAGAAGAACAAAACCATATTGATGTGTCATTACCTGATAACCCTGAACTCACTGGGGAGTTGCACAGGTTCAAGATATCTTCTGTAACCGGTTCTTTGTTGTTCTTGTCTTTTTTCTTTTTCTTTTTGAGCGTGTCTTCTGATGGCTTCAACAAGGAGAGTTCTTCTGACCGTCTAATGTCTACAATGGCAATGGGGGAAGTGAAGCAACATGAAACATGTGAAACTTAGCAGATCACGTCCCAAAAAAGCCCATGGGTGGTGATGGCATTTGGGGAAACTCCATGGTGCAATCTGAATTCTGTTTTTAGCAGGCTGAAAGGAGTAGGTGTGGAAAAGCCAGTAATTCAGAAAGAAGGCAAAAGACTTTGGGCTGTGAGAATGAGTTTGACAGGATTTAAGCCTGCTTTTGTAGCGGCATAACTGCATTTTGGAACACCAGGGGAAAACTCTTTCTCCCTGATGGCTCTGCAGTCACCTTTGAGCATCCAGCCTCAATGCAATGTCTGACTTATGAATAAGCAAGAACAGAAATGGAACCACTGTATTTAAAGTTTGTGCCTTTTCTTATTCTCTATATTTCACATACAAGATTCTGTCTTGGCTGCACACTATCCCCTAATGCACTACTGATTCAGACAGGTATTGTCAGTTGCAAACCTGGAACTTTGTTCCTGAAAAACACTTATTCTGGGGTATGCGAAGGTATTTTTGACAGTATTCACTCATGAGAAGCACTACTGGGTTACTGGAGTGATTCAGTTGGAAGGAAAATGTGGGTAGAAATATTTATTTTGGCCAAATGTCCTTGAACAATTAGGGCATCATTTTATCAGGGCTGTTAAATATAATAAAGGCAGACTGCACCTTTCACAATCCACTGCTAGAAGATGAAACTGAAAGCTGCAGTGTGGTCAGTCATAGAATCATAGAACAGTTAGGGTTGGAAAGCTGAAGATGAATGTGTTAATGCGCTAAACTTTGAAGATCTAAATTCAGATGAAGATTTTAGTCCTCATTTTACCCTAAAACTAAGGGATTCTGAAGCCTGTTTGCAGACTCGACTTACTCCCATTGATAACAGGCACACAGGTCTGGCATGCTCCAAAATCTCACTTGGAGGTCCTCCATTATTAGAAGGAGCAGAGACCTGAGGGCTCAGTGTTACACACATTCATGGGCTTGTGAGGGGTTGTTAGGTATGCCCTGACCTGGACAGCTTTGGGCATATAAAACCTTGAACATTTAGAACGTGCTCCTTCTGGAGTGAATACAAATAACCAGTAGGCCAAGTTGAGTATCATTAATATTAGTGAAAATAGGTGATAAATCAGTGACACCAATAAAATTGCCTGTGGTGAAAGTTGGTGTAGGAGATTGATAAACTCAAGCTCTTAGTCAACAGCATGGAATAAGCAGGATTGAATCCTGCTCAAGGGACAAGGATCCCTACGGAACCATCAAGAGGACTTTAATTATACTTGTGTAGCTCATGGGGCACATTTCTGACACAGTTTGCACCAGTTATCACAAAGACTCCAAACCACTGTCATGCACTGGATACTAAAACCCCAAAAAATCCATCATCTGATCTTGGATAAACTCAAATCAAGTTTCTCCTTGAGCTCAATAGTTTCATGAGTAAGAACTTCACATCAAAACAATGTCACCTAATAAAATGCTTCAACTTAGTTGCCAGAGGGGGTTTAGCTTTACTTACTGAGGATTTTGCAGATGTCGCTGACAGCTTTGAACACCATAGAGGAGAAGCTGACTTTCAGTCTCACAGTCTTCATGTTTGGCAAGCGAAGCCGCAGCATTTTGTGCTGAGTAGTAAAGAAGAGCTTAGCATCTGCCTGCACCCCACATTTATCCAGTGTCCAGTGGGTTTTCAGAAGCCAGCATTTTTTTTGCTCCCACCAAAGGGCATAGTCTGACCAGTCTTGTGCTATTTCTAGGAAAATACAAAATGGTTATTAATAAACTGTGGAGCAAATGTACTAAAAACCCCCTTGGTTTGGAAACTGTGTTCTGCAATCAGGACAATTTATTTACATCATTTTAATACTCATTTTATTTATATTAAAGCAGCAACTACTGTTCCTGAGACCCGGACCCCATTTGCTGCTGCTTGTGGCAGTCACTGGGAACTAACTTTGTTTTCCCTGAAGAGTTATGTAGGTGCTGGCTGTGGCACTGCCTTTATCTTGCAGATATCCATAGGGAAGTGCATCCCTTGAATCTGGTGCTATACATGATCCAATGCTGCTTGGACTGTGCTGGGATACGCACTAAAAACAAAGACACCTGCTTGACAACTTGACAGCGCAAGCTGAAAATCCTCCCACAAAACCTTGTGTGCCCCCAGATGGGCACAAGTGCTTCCAGAGTCTCCTGGGAAGCATCACTGAATGGCTCATCTCCACAGTGTAAGAACCAGCAATGAGTCCCTTGAAGTGTTGGTGACACACAGTGTCACACTCAGCTCTTCCCTTTGGCTGCACAAGGATGTTCACCTGAGTGCAGCCCGCTTAAGCCCGCTATACAGTGGCAACATTCTTGAAATAATCAAGGAAAAGAAGTCTCATTTTGGGAGTGAGCCTTGTGACAATCAGGAAAGAGTTAACAAACTCTTTAATAAATAATGACCTTCTCTACCACACAGGATGTGGAAACTTCTAAGTGAAGCAGAAACTTGTAAGTGAGGTAGAATGGGCCATGGTGCGATGTGGTACAGTTAAATCTGCTATTAGTCTGTGCAGGAGGGGGGCATACTGGTGTGACTGATGCCTGAGTGGCAAGGGCTGACTACAAACCCTTCTCAGAGAGGACAGGCCTGCCCAGAGATGACCGAGTTGTTCCACTAATACGGACTTGCCTGTGTTTTGCTTGAGTAAAAAATGTGCATTTCGTACTTTGAAAAGTAAGATAAAGTAAGATTTGCTGAGTCAAGAACAGATAGAAGACTTTGTTCGTGACTCGCTGCCTACTACATATGGCACTGACATAATAATCAGATACTATCTTGTCTGTATCACTCTGCAGCCTCAGAGCACACAGGATTATTTTGGAAGGCAACTCCATTTGATAGCTTTGAGTTGAAGAAACCTAGACGCTCTTACTGCCTGTAGCGCTGACTTGCTGTGACCATACACTGGGTATTTCAGCTTTCATATCCTAACTTTGATTCGGCTGGTGTCTCCTCTTCATAGCTCTTCCCCAAGGGATATATGCAATGGATAACATGGCTCAGATTTTAGCTAGAATGCTACTATAGCACAGGAAACAGTAACTTCTGAAGTGCCTTCATCCTGTCTTTTTGATGGCTACAGGTGGATAAAAAGGGTATCAACTACTTTACTGCCCCTCCAACTAGCCACCTATAAAGTCTGTCTGGAAAGGGAACTGAACATTTAGTCTAGCCCAGTGTTATTTGTGGAACAAGACAAAACAAAGGTAGAGTTTTGTTTGCACTGTGACAGTCACAGACAGGGAGGGGTTCTGGCCACACAGACCTCCATCCTCAGTGCACCCTTACAAAGAAGCGAGGCAGTGCCATTTCAAAACACCCAGGAGCCTCTTTATGCAGAGGGAAAGCTGCATGTATTATTTTAATAACACTGTGTAAATTAAACAGGTCTTTACTCACTGATTTGTTCTACTAATTTCAGCATCACTCCTCCAATATGAAGGTCCCCTGTGACCCGTAGTAAAAATTCCTTTTGTACCTCTTCATGCTGATGATCAACTGTCACCAAGAGCTCCCAGGAGTGAGACCCATATTCACTTGAGGAAATCATTTTGGAAAGGTCTATGTAAGCTCTACAAACGCAAGACAAACAAACAGGTTATTTTCCCTCCACTCTGAAACAAATGCATTTCTCCATAGTCTCTAAATACTTCCATGCTGCCAAGACTTTGCAGGGGCCTTAGCTGGAACATCACATGTGTTACCCTCTTACCTGTTAACTAGGCTCTGCTCTTGTGGTTACTCTTGCAAGACAGGCACGTGGGATTATTTGTTTTCATTGGTTTTACTGTGATTTCATTGCCTCCCCAGCTCTAATGTCTGCAGTTGGGCAGAGATAGCCTGGTTTGCCTGGGTTTCCTCACTACACGCTGCTAATCTGCCAGTCTGGACACCATAAAGCCTCCATTGTGGGTGGGATCTGTTTTGGCAATCTGTCCATTGAACAAAGGAATTTCACTGACTTGTACACATACAGCTGTAATTCTCACTGCAAACAGACATTTACACTTGCAACTTTGCCAGCTTGGTCCTGTAGTCTGACCTATCTGGGTAGATGTGAGGGGAGACAAATGACTTTAGTGGCTCTCTGCCAGCAATATCCAGGCACGTAACTGCAGTTTGTGCTCAGTGCTTGCACAAAGCGATAGGATGTATCCTGTCCCAGCAGGGTGAATGGTCTGAGATCCCACCATACTCCTGCCAGCACAAGTAAACAGTAATCATGCCAAGCCAAGCTAGAGAAGATGCTCAGAGGTAGCAGCTTTGGTTATCATCAGAAGAGTTCTGCTGATTCCTGAAGAATGAGCTTGTAGGTATAAGGTGACTGATGCTGCAGGAAGGAGTTGTGATATTTAACCAGGTTAACACTCAGCATCCTGTCACAACCAAGCCTTTGCAGCTGAAGCTTAGGGAATAAAGTGGATGGCTTCCACTTACTGCAGCCTTTCAGCAGTACCCGAGAACCCAAGTCACAGACAGAGACTCTACTAACGGTGCCATATACAGACTGCTCCTGACATAAACCTTTAGCCTAAAAGTCAGGTCACAAGTAGAAAAATCAAGGACAGTTGTCATAGGGGAGGAGTGAGAGAAGGAATGATGTTTTCTAGGACTGACTGCAGGACAAGATCAGACTAGTTTAGGTTACACTAATGTAAAATTAAGCTAAAGGTTAAATTTCGCACTCCTAGAAACAGGGTGAAAATGTAAGTTCACCTATTTACCAATTTCTAACAACAAAGCTTTATGTTGCCTATTAGGTAATAAAAGAGGGTTTTAGTGCCACAAGATACTGCCCTGGGGCAGAGCCCAGTTCAACGTTCATCCTGAGGTTAGAGGCGCAGGGAGGCTCTTGCACCTAAACAGCCAGTTTAGGGCTTAATCCTCCTCAGAATTCAGGTGTTATTCACATTTCTTAACATCTTATGGTTTAAGAATTTCAACAGGAAGACTTTTGGTATTTTGTTATGTACTTTACAATATTTTTATGGCAGAATCAGTCATCTGACTGTTTCAGGGACGTTCTTTTAACTCTGTTAATATAACCCTGTTTAATTTTGTTCTCAGAATCCTAATGTTGTAGACTTGGTTCCCAGAGCTCCTTTGGGTCCGATGTCAATAGTACTGATGTAAAATTCGGTATCAAATGTGGTGACAATGACAAATTCTACTAATAAGGAACAGTGATTCCAAAAGGCAGAGAAAGTAGATCTGTTAAAGATTAGACTGACACCCCCCTAAATGAATGACAATGTAAATGGAACAATCTGTCCAGCTCAAAACCATCCTCTTAGGGGCAAATCACCTTAAGGAGGAGTTTCAGTAGAACAGTGCTGGGAATCTGCTCTGACATTCTAAAATCTCAATGACTTATAGATAGCCCTAGCTTAAAACCCAGCAACTTCATACTCCAAAAGGCTAATTCACACCGAGGAACAAATGATATTGTTAGTTAAGTTCTTGGATGTGCCAGCCTGCACCTTTTCACCAGTTACTAAACCAACAAGGGCTGATACTTCTCCAGACTGTAAGTTTGTTTTGCCTTGGTAAATATAGACATTGAGTTGGATATTGGAAAACACTATGGCTCTGGGATAGAACTGGGATTGTGACTTTGTGCTGCTGCACGTGTGCCACATGGATTTGGTAGCACAGGTGTGCATTAGGGGCAGGGGAAAGGGCTGTGTCCCTCCCAAAGGGGGGACATGTCCAGTACCCA
The DNA here is from genome assembly GCF_034315485.1 of Pezoporus occidentalis. NCBI lineage: Eukaryota > Metazoa > Chordata > Aves > Psittaciformes > Psittacidae > Pezoporus > Pezoporus occidentalis. The sequence goes on from NW_026912779.1 coordinate 4,635,067, forward strand.
GCTCCTGAGATGGGCTTCCAGGCAGATGAGGCTTTCGGCATAGGGCAGTACAAGGTGAGACAAGAGAACAGTCATCACTGCACTGTATTCACAGCAAAACAAAACCCCTGACTTCAGAAAGGTGAAAATGCCCATAAACATCAAAACCAGCTTTAAAATGGACAAATCTACAGCTGGCCTGAGCATGAGAACTGTGTGATTTCACTGCAGGAGCACAGGAATGAAATCTGGAGGAGGAACTATACCTTTGCCTACACTTACTCCACTATAAGCCAGTCTTGTTACAGAAAAGAAGTGCTGCATCTGCCCTCTTGTGCCTGCTCTGGATTTGGGTTTTTTCCCATCTTAGATTAGGTTCAGCTTCCCAGGCTAATGATGTGTACAAATGCTTGTGCTGACATGGGTGAAAATGAGCAGCCCAAGGGGTGGGTGAAACTCCTTCTCTCATTCACGTTGGCTTGGGAAACCATGGCCTCAAGTGCAGGTAATCCTGGCACTCCGTCATTCCCTAAAGCTGCTCCTTCCCGGCTTCCTCTTCAAACCAGGAGGCTTCAGTTTGATGATCAGAAAACACAAACACGAGTAGATCTATCAGAGTACGCAGCACAAACAAAGCCTAGGCTGGGAAAAGAGGTGAGCTAAGCACAAGGACAACTAACTAGGGTGGATTAACACCCAAACAAACCCAAGGTGCCAGGGCAGGCTACGGACACTCCATGTTTTGAGACCTTCAGGTCAAGACTGGATCCTCTCCCGGCACACAGCCCAGTGCCCTGGCTCCACGTGGGTTGTGGCTGTAGGGCCTGGCACGGGGAGCTCAGAAAGGCCAGAAACGTATCTGCAGGCTACCGCTGGCTCTAGTAAGGCTTTCTACAGAGCATCTGAGCCAACGCAGCTGTAGAAAAGCAGCAATTGCGAGCTCACCACGAATGTTAGCCCTTACAGCCCCGAAGTTGAACCTCTATGTGGAAATACAGGATGTTACTTGTACTGGGGCAGGAACAGACCTACTGTAGGGTAAAGGGAAGCAAACAGAGTATTTCCAGGCACCTCTCAGGGGCTGCGCGGCACCAACCCAGCTGCCTCCCGGTCTTTGAGGAAGTGCCGGGTGCCGCGGCTGGAGCGACAGGGAAGGCTCCCCGCAGGGCACTTACTTTCGGATTCTGACGATTATTACTATTATTATTCGAAACCAACTAAAACCTCAACAATTAAACCTAAAATCAACGTGGCTGCATCCCCCCTCCGGCCCCGCCAAGGGCCCTCACCCGCTCCTGCTCCCGGCCCGCGCTCTCCGCCGGCAGCGAACCGCCCTTCCCGGCTCCCGCAGTCGCTCACTTGCGGTCTCCGATGGCAGCGCCGTCCCGCTCCTCCCGGCCCAGCTCCCGCACCCTTCGCTTACACCTGGCGTCTGCGGGACGGCGAGGAGAGGAGGAGCAGAGCCCGGCCCGGCCCCGCCGCCGGCACCCTCGGGGTAGGCGGCACTTCCCTTCCCTTCCCTCCGCCCCGCTCCGCTCGGCGGGCACCGCTGTGCCGGCAGGTAGGGAAAAGCTGATCCCTCCTTCCCTGCCCTCCACCCTGCCAATAGAACACCGCAACCCCGAGGCCATGGAGCCTCGTGGTTGTGTATGCACCTCACTGGGTATACTTGTTGCTTCATGGAGCCGCCTTGGGTGTGCAGGGGGTTGTTGCTTCTAGGTGGCTGTTGAGAGATTGGAGACTACAGAAACTAAGCTTAGTGCTGCGGGTGCGATGCCAAAGAGCAGGAAGGTGTGTTTGAGATGTAGGGATGTGTTGTGATGTACGGAATAAAAGTGGTGTGAGCTGGCTGGAGATAGGCAAGTGCTTCTCCGTGGTGGATTCGCACAGAAAGCCTTTATTGCCCTAAACCTTTGACTTGCTTGGTGGTGTAGTGGCTACATGAAACACAGTGAGGAAATAAACCCAAACTAAGCTAATAACTGGAAAGAGAAATAAAGAATATAAAGGAAAAGTTCTTTCAGATTAAACTCATCCTGACTACAGAGCCCCCAGAGGCCATAAAGGTGTAAATGATGCATCTTTGACACTCCATGGGCAACAGTAACTTTGGTTAGAGCAAAGCAGATAAGAAGTTGTCAAAGCACAGGTAAAATCACAGGATATTTGCTCCCCTTATTGCTGGCCTAGACTCGGCCACTGAGGCCCTGGCACAGGGAGCCCAGAGAAGCTGTGGCTGCCCCATCCCTGGCAGTGTTCAAGGCTAGGTTGGACACAGGGGCTTGGAGCAACCTGCTCTAGTGGCAGGGGTTGGAACTGGATGAGCTTTAAGGTCCATTCTAACACAAACCAACCTGGGATTCTGTGATTCAGATTGCCTGTGCATGCATCAAAATTGTGTAGGTGTCAGACATGCTTTGAGGCAGGTACTAGGCAGTTCATGCCTATTTAGGGCTCTCAGTCACCTGAGGGCACAGACGCACCTTCAATTGCCTCAGCCAGGCTCACCTGGGACCAATTCTCTAGTTAAACTCATGGTAGGTGTTCAGTCCTTGCATAAATGATGTTATGGGAGCAGTGGAGGGGTTACCCTCCAGTCCTGGCCTGGCCCTTCATATGGAGCAGTTCTGCTTTTACTGCTCCTTGGCAATGTCTTGACTCAATGGTTTTTGGATTTTCATAGCACAGTTTGGTAAGCTAGCTGGTTTTTATTATTTTTGATAATACAAGTATGTATGTAGATGAGCAACTCACATTTAGCAGAAAAGCCCATGAAGTAACATCAAATTCAGGTCTGAGTTGCTTTCAATAGTTAGAAAAGCTTAAATAGTTGTCAGTGAGACAAAATATCCTGGTGTGTGCTCTTTCTTTCTATGTGACCTTGTTTTGCATTACCTGTGTGGGTGGGACACAGAACTGAGAAGCTTTTCCTGGTGCTCCATCCTGCCTAATCAGAGACATGATGCAGAGGTCCAGGGGGAAGCTTGTAAACAGCTGAGTCTGCTGCTGCTCAGCGCAGAAGCAAATCCTTGTGGTTTCTTATTTAAACAAATAAAGCACCCATGCTCTGGGCAGAACTGCAGGGCCTTGATTAAATCAGGCAAAAAAGATGCTTGAGAGATAGCAAATATAAGTAAAGGTGGTTGCCAGGCCAGACGTATTAGCAAACATTGACTCTCATCTCCAGGTTGGTCCAAGTCTTGACCTCTTCCAAGCGTGAGCGCTGTTTTGTTGTTGTTTTTTTCTCCAGTTGCTTGTGAATAATTACCTTGAGGGAAGAGACTGTGGAGGTTGATATCAGCCTTGCTCTGCTGTGCCAGGAGGGCTATGGCGTGTGTTCCTTCTGCACTGCTCTGGAGAAAATGCCCTGCAATCCATGTGCCAGATCCTTTTGAGAGGGAGATGCACTCGCCATGTGTTGAAGGAGCTGGATGAAGAGGAAAAGACCTGGAAAAAAGCCAGAGGACAAAGAAGTTTGGGTAAGTTCTCTTTGAATCTAGCATACGCTGTTACAAGGTTTAGGTGCCGGGAAGTGGCTGGATTTTCAGTCAGCATTGACCATCCATACCCACAGCATTAAAGGCAGTGATGTTTTACTTCTGAGGAGGTGCAAAGTTAAGGTCTGTTTTGGATACAGCATGCTCATAGGAGGCAGAGGAAGTAGGATTTGAACCCCTGTAATTCTCCTAGCATTTGAGATGGTGGGTGGGGAAACTGTAATTGAGCAGCAACTTTTCTCTGCCGGAAGTCCTCTGGAAAAAGACAGGAAACCTCTACTTGCACCTTCTCAATCAGTTTCTAAGCTAAACCGCTCCGCTAGTCAAGAATGAGGCTAATGGGATATAGATAACCCATGACTTCATTCTTGGAGTTAGTGAAGACTGCATATGATCTGTTAGGAGTTTGATTCCTTTTCCTATGGGGTCTCCTAACTGCCTATAGCTAGGAGGCTCTTAGTAGCTAAATGTGTATTTTGAGAGCATGAGAATGTAACATCACAAAGAATAGTAATCATTTTTTAGTAAAAGACTTAATTCTTCTTCCAATACACTTTCTATAGCGCCTGCCTTCTTGTACTATGCTGCTGTTTTAAGTTATCACCAGTGGGCATATGAGGCTTTATTTTTTCTTGTGTTTATGTCACTATTAACAAACACAAGGTCTGGAGAAAGTGTCTTGTCTTCTTGATGGGCCTCTGTATATCTGTTATGATCTTACTTTAACTATGGGGAAAAGAATTTGCTCAGTATTAAACTTCAGATACTGTTGGGGTCACTTCAGCTCACGGATGCATCTGCTTCCCAAAATTCCATTCCTATCCAGCCTGCTTTACATAGGTTCTCTTCACATCCTCTATGTAGCAGACATAATATTTCTTCCTTCTCCATAAGCAGACTTTCCCACTTGGGGTGTGTCAGGCTGTGTCAAAAGCGGATCCAGAACAGAAACGGGGGGGGGATGGTATCAACTTGTGGCAAGGGCTGTATTTCCCCCAAGTTTCTTTAGGCACTTCCTCACTTCAGCTTTTCCAAGTGACTGCTCATGAGGGTGCCCTGAGTTTGGAGGGCAGTGGGTGAGCTCAGTGTAGGCTTTGAGGTAAAAGTTACATAGAGATATGTGCAAAATACTTACTTGCAGGGACATCTGTATCTGGCACTTCTGGATTTATTGAAGCTGTGAAGCTAAGAAGCTATTGTTGCTGTCGTGAGTATCCTGGCTTAGATTCCAGGTGAAGGGTGTGATAAAACTAAAGAGAGAATATCAGTGTTGTATCCCCATGTCTTATAGCTGGTCACCAGAGACTAGTTCTTCAGATAATGGCATCAAGTGTTAAGAGCCATGCCATCTCTCCCTGTGGAGAACTTGCACTGTTTTGTAATGAGGCTTCTGGAGTCTGCCTTTGAGACGTACCAGGCAGGCAGATGTGCTTTGTTGTGCTACAGAAGAATCCTTTTCACTGGCTGTAGTTGAAGTAGTAATGCATGGATCTCTTGTATCCCTACTAATAACCCCCCCAAGTCAGTTCAAGCCCTGGAATGAGTATCAGGCAGTACTGGCAAAGCTGTTGAGAAAAGCTGATCTTCACCACAGTGGATCTGTAGGTCTCCATGTTTAAAAGCTACTCTGTAATAAAGGGCCATGGTGAGAAGGATGGTAATACTTTAGTTTTGGTGTCTCTTGGCTATGCTGCCAGTTGATGAAGCCAGTGGCATAAGTATCTGAAACTTTGGCAGAAGACAGGACAAGGGGGGATGGCTTTAACCTGCCAGAGGAAGATTTGTATTAGACATTAGCAAAAAATGCTTTACTATGAGGGTGGTGAGGCACTGGCACAGATTGCCCAGAGATGCCGTGGCTACTCCATCCCTGGCAGTGTTCAAGGCCAGGTTGGACACAGGGGCTTGGAGCAACCTGCTCTAGTGGAAAGTGTCGCTGCCTGTGGCAGGGGGTTGGAACTGGATGAGCTTTAACGGTCCCTTCCAGCCCAAACCATTCTGTGAAATAAGACAATAAGAAATACCTTGTATATGTAGAACAGAAAAACTGAAAATGTCACCCTTTGCAAGATAACTGGCCTGCAGTACATGGAGAGATTATACAGAGCTAAGCAATGGTATTTGCATTAAGAGGAAAAATAAATCCCCTTATTTTATTCTTGCTTTAGGAGAGTTCAAACTTCTGTTGCAGGTCTGAACTGGGGTCGGCGGTTGATGTGACTGGGTGCAGAGCAGACAGCCATGATCCATTCTGAGTCAAGCTTGCAAAGAGTCTGTCTACCCTCTGGGCAAGGTGCTTCTGAAGGATTTTGAAAGTTGACCTTCTGTCACTGCCTGTTTCATGCTCATGATGAAACAGCGGCGTGTCTAGTGCAAAGTCTGAGTCATTTAACACTTATCAGAAACCCCTTTGATACGAGGAACAGAGAAGGGTGAGTGGGAGGGGTCTTGTTACACAGAGGAAACCAAGGGCAATGATGCCTGAAAATGACCACAACAATGTGTATGTGACCCAGACAGCTGATTGAATGACTCAGACCTCTGTCACACTGTTTTCAGCTGAAGCAATGATGCTCTGCAAAGCTTTAGTTGCAAGTAGCGCTCCTTTTCCATGACCAAGGATGAACTTATCCTATCATTCAGCTTTTTACCTTCCTTTAGTCCCTTGATTAGCCATACAGAGCAAAACACAGTGGTTTGGACTCTTCAGGCTATAAAAAAACCCCAACTGATGGCTTGGTTGTCAAATGTGATTCTTAGTGTTACCTTTTCTGTGCTCCTGTCAAGGCTACAGGGAGATGGTCCCAAGTGAAAGAATATTGGGCAACTATGAAAAGTGTATCTGCATGGTAAATTGAAAGAAGCACCTTTTCCTTCTCCACCCTTAGAATCTGAACACCTGCTCTGGAGTTGTAAAATTTGAGTTAGAGGTTAGTATGCCTGACTGTGTACTTTAAAAGTTCCAGGCTACAAGATACAGCGTAGTGTTGGCCAATGGGTTTAGTCTGCACTCGTGTTGTGTTTCTTGTAGATCCCAAGTCAAACTTTAACACATTCATGCTAGCTTTGTTGTGGGTGTGAGAAAGCAAGTAGCAGTTCTCATTCTGCAAGCAGGAAATAGGACTGGTGTGGCTACAGGGCTGTGCAAAGTTATACACCTTTCAGAGGGTGGAACTAAGGCTGAAATCCTGATGCCAAGGCTGGAGCTTTAGCTGGAAGGCCATGCATATTCTACTGCTTGTACATAAAGCTAATACTTTAACACCTTTGTAGCAGCCTTTTGGTAATAGGATGAGTTATTAGCAATAAAATGTGGCCATGTCCTGTAGGACTGTGTGTGGGTTTGGTTGGTGTGTGCTGATCTGCAGTCTGCTGCTTGCCAAATAACTGCGCCTCTGTTATCCACCCCGCAAGTTTTGATAACAGTGTTCCCTTTTGTTCCAAAACTACAGTTCTGAGATGCTGGGGTGAGTAAAGCTATACAGTATTACCACTGTGTCTGTTATAGATCTTTTAGTCTGTTAATATTATGTGCACTGTATCATGTCTGATGAGGATGTCTCGCAGTTGTACTCCTAGCTGTTGGAACAGGTGAAGTAAAGGTCCCAAAGGCAAGCAGGATTTGATAGTATTCCTTCTAAAACTGGAATGCAGAAGACTGGCTTCAAAATAGTTGTTTGATTACATGCTCTTATTAGAACTGTTTTCCTTAGGATACTATTTCTCAGCTGGAGTGACATTCTGAGATATTATCTGAAGCTGGATTGGGGCTGTTTGATGGAAGCTTTTAAGATAAATAGACTCACCTTTGTTTGACCTTTTCAGTTTGAAACTGTTCAGATTAATACCACCCAGAGTCATTCTTCATCCTTTTTAAGACACTTTAAATATTACAGCTGTACTTACAAGGTCTAAGTGAAGCTGAACGTCGTATGTCTGTGCAGATTGACTAAAGACAGTCTTGCCCTAAGGAGCCTGGAGCTGCAAGAGGAGAACCTTGTAGGGTAAAAGAATAACTGGAGATTGCAGAGGGGTTCAGTTGTAAATGGGATGTTTCAGAGACACAGGGATTTCAGGCAGGGCTGTAGAGGTGTCTTTTGTGGGCAGGATTAGCCCCATGGGCCTCCATTAGAAGATCTGAAGAGGAATTCCCTGGTCCATGCAACGTGGTGTGGAGCAGGAGGCTGCATCTCGCTATGAAGCAATTCATTAACAGACTTGTATTTTAAGTGATGCTTCTGTGGAAGTGGGTTGTGCAACTCTCCTGAATGAGTAAGTTCTGATGAAAGCAATATGCATGATGCGTTGCTAAACTTGGTTTTCCCACCCAAACATACAACTCTTTATGCTACACCCAGCCTTTTAAAAATAGAAGCTTTAAATAAGACTTTCCTGTCTCTATTCTGGCATCTAAATCGGTGTCAGCATTTTCCAAAGGGCTGGGCAGTGTCTGGAGTTCCCCCACAAGGGCTGTGACCAGTGAAAGATGTAGCAGAGGTACCACTCTGAAAGATCATGTGCAGATTCATGTGCCTGAGGGTAGGTTTTCTCCTTGATATTCCTTTCTCCTTCCTCCCCGGTCTCTTGGTGGATTAACAGCTCTTAGGATTTTACCATTGCCCTCATGTTAATTCATGTTTCTCAAAGCTTCACCTCTGCGAGGAAGGCTAGACTCTGAGAACAGTGTGTTCCAAATGGAATAGGGAATATTGTATTGCTTATTTAAATACTAATTTAAGAAGAAAACCCTCACCAAGGCACATCTCTTTAAAAACTGGAGAAGTTTTCAAGCCTTGAAGTACTGCTCTAAGTATCTCTTTACAAAGGAGGGATCTCTGAAGATGACTAAACCAGTAGTTGTTATAATAGAGGTGTCACTCGCATCTCTTTATTTTTCTGGCCCTGACCCAATGTTGTGCTTCTTGCCTGTGCTTGTGCTTGTGGTTGGACCAGTTGTTATTTTCTTCCCTGTGGCAGAAGAAAACTCTCTTTTCTTTGTAAGATCAAGTGTTGGATACTTGACTTTCCACAGACTGAGAGCTGCAGTACAATGCTCAGTTTTGCTTCACAGTTAGCACTGGTAAGAGAAACTCCCTAGTGACAAACTCTTATAACACACATGTCCACAAGTCTCCTTTAATCGCTCACACCAGTCTGAGTTCAGTTTTTTTTCTCTCTACCTGTAACTGAATCACATCCTGTCTCATTCATGTGAATCTTTGAGGACCTGAAGGAATAAAAACATTGCAAGATGTGCTAAACACAAGTATCTAGGGAGGGCCAAATGTGGCTCAGTGGCTGGCAATGGCCTTGTAGGCTTTCTCAGCAGCCCAGCTGAGCCAGGCATAAAATGGCACTGATTTTTGCTGTGCTACTGGTAGGGTACAGGCTAACTGTGGATTGGTTGGAGTGCTACATTCACATCCTGAGGTATTTCCTTATGTCTTCATTGATGACAAGAAGCTGTAATGTCCACTACTATAACCTCTTCAAAGCATCTTAACAGCAACAAGAATAAATGACAGCAGTAAGATATAGCAGCAGAAGAAGAAATACTAGGAGTGCAAGAAGCCTGGAAAAGCTCTTCTGTCATTAATGACCTTAAAGGTCTTTTCCAACCTAGTTGTTTCTGTGATTCTATGGGAGAAACTGGGAGCTGACATAGCTACCGCCTGTCTCGCCGGGCTGTGACCAGTAGATGCCACTGCAGCCTTACTAACCGGGACCACCGCTACATGGACATAAGTGAATGCGACCGGAGCATCGGAAGGGGACATCTGGTGGCCTCAAGCGTGTTAGCTGATGGCACGGCACCTGATGCCAGGGGTGTGCAGGATACAAACGAGTGAAACCACCTTATGTACACATCTGCATGACTAATTCTTGGGGCAGACAACACGCTTCTGATTTAGGGCTCTGAGGAAAGCTTGCCTTTCCTGCCCGAATTTCCTCCTTGCCCTTGATTGCTATACAGAAGTGAGATCCACGATGGTATCTCTGCCCCCATCAAGGAGTGGGGTTTATATTTCTTTCCAGGTTATTATTGGTTTAAGCCCAGCAAGCACTGAAGGTTTTTGCCATGGTAGGTGTGCTTGGCATCACATTCAGGATTTAATAAACACCAGGTATTGCATTTCATTAACTAGCGTGAGCAACCTGTATTGGGCCTTTTTAAAGCCAAAGTGTGGAACCTGTTGCTCATGTAAAACATATCCCTATAAGAGGCCTGAAATTGCTGGGAGACAACTCTTCAGCGAGGGTGTCTGGGATTAGGACCAGTGCAGCTGCACTGTACAGATGGCAGAAGAGCTTGAGGATGTGGTGGTTTCAGGTTTATGTCATTCATTCTTTAGTGTGGCATTTATTAAGGGTGAAGGAGGAGTTTGTTGTACTCATCTCTGGTTGGGGTGTTACAAGCCAGCAGATGCTATTCCAGCTAATTCCATTCAGATGGAAAATGCCGCCTTCTTGTCGTCTTATCTCTACCAGGCAAGTGTGTGCAGGGGTTTTGTGGCTGCTTGTTCAGGAGCAATGCTCTGAGCACCTGTAATGTGTTTGGGTAGACCTCAAAGAGCACGCCATCAGTGTATTCCCTTTTCTTTGCTGAGTTCCTCTTAACAGGAGCCCTTATTCCTAAGGGTAAGATTATGTATTCTGGATTAGTTTTGCAAAGCACTGAAGTTTTAAGATTGATTTATGGGTATAAATGGTCCTGTTGAACATGTTCCTTTGTGCTTTGGCCTGGTACAGACTCTTTACTGGGCCTTCATGGATCAAACAATGAGTGACTTTTGCTGTCACTGGAAAGGTGGGCTGTTATTTTTGCTAAAGAATACCACAGTTTGGACAGTGCAGAACCCTCATGATTTGACATAGATGCACACTCATCCTAACAAATACACTCCCTTTACCATTAAGTAAGCTCCCTCTGTCAAGCCTTGGAGGTCTCCAGCTGTGAGCTGTACCTTCCCCTGAATTAAATCCCACCTCTGTATTTTGACTGTAGCAAAGTAGCTCTGCCCAGTTTCATTGTTTTGTAGCTTTGCTTTTGATTTGTCATTTGGAGCCCTTGTGTTGCATGCAGGTCCCCCCGTGCAGCTGAAAGGCAGCTACACCTTGATGAAGTGGAAGGTGAGATTCACGAGTCATTGCATGAAAAGAAGAAACTAACCTGAAAACCACAAAACATCAGAAGAACTGGATCAGGAGCTGTCTTTCAAGGGTTTGATTAAACCGAGTTGGAGTTAGAGCCTTCTAAAAGAAAGCACATGAATGCATTTAACAAAGGAAGAGTTTAAGAAAAGCGCTTGAAGTGGAGCTGGTTTCTAATAGATGGATCTTGAAAATCCTTTGTGTCGGTGTGTGGGTTTTTCTAAACTGATTACACTCCTGTGGTTGTGTCTGTAATTTAATTATCTTTGCACTCAATCAGAACAAGTTAATTAAAAGTCTCTTCTTTTGTTAGCTGAAACCTATTAGTTTTTCCTACACGGAACTCCATGGCTTTTGTTTGCTCCTCTTGTCCTGGGCTGTTTTTGTTCAGCGCAGCTGTGCTTTCTATTGCATAACAACTTAATATAGCTGGCTTTATAGCTCTTCCTTTTTATAGGCTGGGCAAAATTACCTCCAGGGAATTGCAAATGTAGGTCAGTAGTGTAAAAACACAAGTCCCACTCCTATATTAAAGTTTGCTCCTAAGTGGCCAATCCGTTTTGCTTCCAGTCCCTCCAGCAGGTTGTATTGCAGGCGCTTTGATGTCAGAAGGCTAAATGTGTGTGCAGGGAAATTGCTGGGCTTTCAAGCATGGTCCCGGGAGCCTGGGTTTGGAAATCATACTTTGTTTATAACCAGAAAGCTTTTTATTTTAGCAAGCTCTTGGGAGATGAGCTTAACCTTGGGCTACGGTAATGTCAGGACTGAACAGGGCCGGGCAGAGTTCGTGTTTAGATTGGCGACAGCCTATCCTTCGGAGCTGCATGACTCAGTAGCTGACACACTTCCTTCTGGGTATGAATGCCACAGCACGTTGGTAGGAGGTGCTGCCTTGCTCCATGAGTCACTCAATCCAAAGCACCGAATTTTTCCTGGGCATTAAAGATCACTTGGCTCCCTTAGCAAGAGCACGGCTTTGCCTGCCTGTTCTGACTAACTCCAGTCAGCTCCCTCCCCATGCAGTCCCCTCCTCGGCAGTCCAGTTCAAGGGTCAGTGTTCTTTTCATTTCTGCTGAAGTGCTGCAGATCCAGGATGTTGGTACAACATTGCTGGTCCTTTTTACTACTGAGGCAATCCATGTGTTTTTACAGCTGTGCAGCTAGAAGGCTGAATGATCAGGTAATACAAACTGGGTAATTTCTTTTGATCGTCAGCATACACGGGCCAGGGATCTTGTGCCTTCTGTGAGTTTCTTTTCCCTTCCTAAGAAAAGTACTTGGAGTAAAATCCACCAACATTAAGGAGCAAGGGGCTTCCCCTTCCCCACAGGAGAGCATGGAGGGGCTTTGAGCTTTGCAGGTTCCCAAGGACCTGCTCGATCTTGTGACAGTGGTATAACATATATGTATGGATACATATATATACACACCTATATATAGAGGTATATCTGTATATCTATAACATATAACGTAACATATTATATATGTTATGTTCTGTATATAACATGTTATACATGAATGTGTTATACAGAACATGTTATGTTCTGTATGTATAACATTATATAACATAACATATTATATATGTTCTGTATATCTATAATATGTTATGTTCTGTATATCTATAGCATAACATATATCTATATCTATATATAGATATAACGTATCTATAACATATTTATGTCTCCTTCTGTATCTGTTTGACAGAGTGAGCGCCTCTCTGTGTCCCAGTGAATGGCAGGGTGTATATCCTGCCATGAGAAGAGTCAAACATTGGTGTTACAGCTAGCAGGCTCACCACGTGCCAAGGCTACTGTGACTTGAGGATGTTTAAGCACCTTTGTGCTAGAATGCTGTTGCTGTGCAACTGCTTTAAACTTGACTAGAGATGCTGGTAGTCAGTTTACACTATGGGGCAGGTAGCTCTCCTTTTTGATCCATACTGACCAACAGGACTTTCCTGCTTCTATAAACTGCAGGTTCTGAACTGATGAGGATGGAAGAGGGGGAAAAGCAGACATGAAAATCAGGAAGTCATTCTCCCAGGGCTCTGGACAGCTCTCTGGGTCTTCGACTACTATAACTTGCTATCCATGTGGATTCTTGGAGACTTTTAGAGAGGTCTTTTCCAGCAAGTTTCATATGTTAATCATAAAGCTTTTTAACAGCTCATTGTGTATTACGCTGTGCTGGCTCTGACTTGTGTTTGATCTGGAAGTCTTTTGGGGTACCCAAGTATGAAAGAAATATCTGTCTTTTAGGGAGGAGTAGAGGCTGCATTTCTAGATGAATATTCCCTATTCAGATGGGATATTTACGAATTACCTTTACAAATGCCTGATTCTCATAACATGTTTTTTTAAGTGTCTTTCCCAAAAGCCCTAGTTCAGTGCCTATTGGAATCTTAGTTTATTGAGCTGATGGCCCATTTTTGTCTGGTGTCAGGGAAGGGTCTTGGTCAAGTCTCCAGCCCAGAGATAAACAGGAACTTTCCTTTTAAATCTATTGTTCCAACTTCAATTTCAACCCCCAAACTTGGTTGCAAAGGAAGTGCCTTCCTGGAAAAAGTAAACTGTGGAGCTTTAGCTGTCGTAATCCTTCCCTGGAATTTCTCTGGGAATGAAGGTGATTGTTATTGCAGCGTTTGAAATCTTTGAGCATATTGTAATCATTCTTAACAGGTTTTGAAAGGTTACTCAGTAGCCATGTGTTACTCAGTGTATATGTGTTTAATCAGTGTTCTTAAGGGCTCAGTTCCATTTCTAGGATGAGAGGTTAGGAGTTAGTAAGTCTTTTGACAGCAACAGTAGTCTTGTCTTAACCCACTTACCTGGAAAACTCGAGGGTCTCTGATGCGGGATTGCTTTTAAGTGGATCCTTGCAATAAGATTTGCAGCTCACTGCTGCCATGCTGTGCTGCTCTGACCTCCCTTTAAGGACCTCAACCGAACCCAGTTGTGAATTACACAGAAAGTCTCCCATTGATGTTGTGCTTCAGAACAGATCCTACAAGGAACTGCAGAGGAAGCGATAACATAGTGGTGGGTCATGTGTCTTGTGTCTGCAGTGCTGGGGAGCTGATGTCATGTTTATTAGAAGCCAAGATCAGAGTTCACAGGCTCAGGAAATGTCTGCAGAGTTTAGGAATGGTTTGTAACTTCGATCCCAATGACAGGTTTATTTGGCACTTTTTGATAAGTGGCCTGTTTGAAATTTCCTCTCCAAGTAAGCAATTTGTAATTCCCACTTGAAAGGGCTACTGGGGGGGGGGATGGTGATGGGGCCATATTTGAAAACCATTTATGGTTACTAACATCCTGGCATCTGTCATCCAGGAGTCCTGGGCCTTTATTGTTTTGATCTGCCCAAAATGACTTCTTTATATAGAAACTGGGAAAGCTCTCGGTGTCCTGAGTGCAGATAAAAGTATTTATGGTCTCTTAAAACATATAAATAGGGTTGGTGACCAAGCTAAAGGATCCTTAGGAGTCATTCTGCTTCTTTTGTGATGGGATTTGTTCAGTTATTTTGATCACCTTGTCTCATGCAACCTTACAGTGCAGCTTTCTCTGTGCCTTGCCAAAGTACTGTCATTGTGACACTTCAAACCATTGCACTGATTCACAATCCTCTTATCCTGAGCCCAGCTTCTTTCTTAAGCCACAGGGTAGTCATTGCAGGTGTTGGAGGTTTCTTCCATTGACGACTTCCATTGGCTGCTGAAGAAAGTTGGAGAAACCCTTGCTGTAGTGGTGCTGTAGCTGTGGTACTCTGAGGATATCAAGGAACCAAAGCTCACTGGGAGAGGTAATTGTTTTTCTTAGACCAGCTCGTGTAGCTGCAAAGAGCAACCAAGCTCAAAACCTCAGGGGATGTGATAAAAGTGAATTTGAGCCCAGAAGTTTGCTTGGTCTTCCTATAAATACATTGGATAACTCTTGTTTACCTTCCTGAATTGCAACAGACTTGTCAAGCTCTGTCAGTGTCGTCGGGTGCTTTTAGGGTTATAGTTAGATCCTAGAACTAACTAGAACTACAGCAGTGGTAGATCCTGATGATAATTGGGATTCATGAGCGTTTATTCATATGTGATTGTGCAGCTGCCTCTCTGAGGCATAGAAGGAGTTTGAGGAACACTGGGCAGCTCCTGCTAGGAATGAACATGGAGAATTTCCCTTTGGCTGCTTTTTGCTTCCTGTTTCCAGCAATCTGATGCAGTAAACCTACACTTGGGTTTCAGGTACACTGATTTTTGCATGAGAATTGGAGCAGGCATTTAGGGAAGCATTACCAAAATGCAGACTCTTCAGAACCGGCACACAGGGACATGGAGGAGCCCAACAAAGCAGCTGTCAACTCCACTGTGTTTAAAGAGGATTAACAGGAGTTAGGTTGTTGCTGGAGTGTGTGGGAGCACCCAGGTCAGGTAGGGGTCTGTAAGTCTCTTCTAGAACCTGAATACTCTTTGTATTTGTGTCTAACACAAATAAATCCCAGATTCCTGTGTCACTTGTGTGCTCTTGAAAGCACCTCAGCTCCTTTTTGTGGTAATGTCTAGTGGGACAAATGATGTCTTCACTGTTGTGATGCTTTCAAAATCTGGATAGACGGAAGAGACCTGATTTGCCTGAAGATAAGCAGGGAGGATAAGCAGTAAGGCTGAGGGGAGAATCTGGATTCCATTTCCATGTTGCTGCTCCATTCACTGGGGCTTGAAGTCACATAGGTTTATCTTGAATACTCACATTTATTTGCTATCATCAGAGCTTTATGTATTGAATATACCCTGGCCTCTGCCCTCATCTGAGGTGAACCAGACAGGACTATCCAAATAATGTTGAAATTATCCTAATGTTGATTTTCATAGAATGAATCCCAGACTGGTTTGGGTTGGAAGCAACCTTAAGGCTCATCCAGTTCCAACCCCCTGCCACAGGCAGGGACACCTTCCATTAGAGCAGGTTGCTCCAAGCCCCTGTGTCCAACCTGGCCTTGAACTCTGCCAGGGATGGGGCAGCCACAGCTTCTCTGGGCACCCTGTGCCAGCGCTTCAGCACCCTCACAGGGAAGAATTTCATCCTTATATCTAATCTAAATCTTCCTTCCTGTTCAGACCTTTAATGATGTATTCATGATGATGTCCCCAGAATCACAGGGCAGAACTCGTAATGCAGTTAAGTGTTACAAGTTGAGCCTAGTTCCTGCCAGCAGAGGACATTGTTGTTCAATAAATTCTTGGCACTTGCTGTGGATCTTTAGCTTGATGTTTCATAGAGTTTTGCTATACTTAGACAATGTTTTACACTTACAAAAGAGCCTGGTTTTGTTGAAGAGGGAAAACTTCTGAGACTTTCGAAACCAAATTGCAACTGAATTATCACCCAGGTCCTGGAGGCACAGTGCTTTTTGCCCTGCCAGTTTGCAGCCAATAAAGCCCTCTTGTAGGAGTGCTTTTGACTGGCCCTGGTCCTCCAAAAGTTATGTGTGTTGGATAAGCAATCAGCAGGAGGAATTGAAACCCAAGGCAATGTTGTGTGTCTGTTACTAGCAGAACTTTCACCTGCACAGAAGGGATAAGCAGGAAACATGGCAGAGAATGAAATTAAGGAGGGATTAAAACATGGCTTTGAGAAAAGGGAATTTGTGTGAGGGTACCTCTCGATGGCAGCATTGGACTAATGCTGCCACAGAGAGATCGGGGGAAAAACTGGGTTTGTTCAGCCATGAACATGTTATCAGGTGTGGAGGTGGGAGCTGGGGAATCAGCCTGTTAACGTAAAGCAGTCTTCATTGGGCCAGTGAGAAATGGGAGTCCCTACAGACAGAGAGTCATGCACACAACAGGGTGAGTTGCTCTGAGGTGCTGATGGACCTGGAAAACAGTCCTTATTTATGTGTCATTAGCTGTACTCTGTACTAATGACATATGTCCAGTCAAGTGTCTTCTATAGGAGGTGAGCCTCGTGACTTAGAGAACTGTCAAGGGGCATAAATGTCTTGTTTGCCAAAGCCCAGCAAGCCAGCACCCAAAATCCCACCTCCCTCCAAGGGTAAAAATAGAGGTTTAGCTTCTTTGGTTTTTGAGAATTCACTTCAATTTTGTTAAATTGTTTGCTAAATAAAAGTAATATGAAAGCTAAATACTTGATGCTTTAAAAATGTTTCTGATGTTCACTACAGTAGAACAATCCTTTAATTCACTGTGAAGGTTTAAAGTGAAGATGGGAAGGAAGCTTTTAAGCTGACTTTGATTGAAATGTTTTTTGACTTCTGAGACTGTTTGGCCAACAGGGAGGATTCAACTCTTTGATATTGAGCCAGTGACCATACTCCTTGTCCTGCTTCTCCTTCAGCACTTGTAATGCCTGCCATCATCCATTACTTTGTTCCTAATGAGTACTTGAATGAAAACTGCCTTGATACCACTGCAACCCCCAAACTGTGGCTTCCTATCCCAAGCATGCAACCAGAGCAATGCTGTTTCCGTCTCTTGTGCTTTAGGAACGTTATTCTGCCTCAGTGCTGTTAAAGAGGATTACAGCGGGACTGGGATGTGTTTGACAGGCTTTGCTCTATCAGCTTCAGTTGCACCATATTTATATTAGCTGAGGATGTGGCTTTGGGGTTTGATTTCAGTTGTTGGTTAAGTCAGGAAGCCCAAGTTTCTCTGCTGTGATGCCCTTTTTTTTATTTGCATGGAATCTGCTTTTAAATGAGCGTAAGAGCCTGAATACTCTTCTGATGGATTAGTTCTCCTTTGGGATTTTGTGGCCAGATGCCTCCTGAATGCTGCCAAAGCCAATTGTTTACTTTCTTTAAAAAGAAGTAGTATTAGTTGATACCTGCGGGATGATGGGTGAATTCCTCAGTGAGATTGATCTTCCCTTTTCCCTGCAAGGAAAGAGGCAGGCACACTGGGGCTGGTTGTTGGTACAGACTGGTAGCACTGGTATCAGGGACACTGACCATTTGCAGTAACCTAGGGTTTAGCCTCAAACGTGTATCGAGACCAAGTGTTGGAGATAGGTCTTTAAGCAGAAAAATATCACAGTATCACAGTATGCTAGAGATTGGAAGGGACCTCGAAAGATCATCTAGTCCAATCCCCCTGCCGGAGCAGGAACACCTAGATAATATTACACAGGAATGTGTCCAGGCGGGTTTTGAATGTCTCCAGGGAAGGAGACTCCACAACCTCCCTGGGCAGCCTGTTCCAGTGTTCCGTCACCCTCACTGAGAAGAAGTTTCTTCTGAAGTTTAAGTGGAACCTCTTGTGTTCCAGTTTGTACCCATTACCCCTTGTTCTATCATTGTTTGCCACTGAGTAGAGCCTGGCTCCATCCTCGTGACACTCCCCCTTTATGTATTTATATACACTAATAAGGTCACCCCTCAGTCTCCTCTTCTCCAAACTATAGAGACCCAGCTCCCTCAGTCTTTCCTCATAAGGGAGATGCTCCACTCCCTTAATCATCTTAGTTGCCCTGCGCTGGACTCTCTCCAGCAGCTCCCTGTCCTTCTTGAACTGAGGGGCCCAGAACTGGACACAATATTCCAGATGGGGTCTCACCAGGGCAGAGTAGAGGGGAAGGAGGACCTCTCTCGACCTACTAACCACCGCCCTTCTAATACACCCCAGGATGCCATTGGCCTTCTTGGCCACAAGGGCACAGTGTTGGCTCATGGTCATCCTGTCGTCCACTAGGACCCCCAGGTCCCTCTCCCCTACACTGCTCTCTAACAGGTCGTTTCCCAACCTATACTGGAACCTGGGGTTGTTCCTGCCCAGATGCAGGACTCTACACTTTCCCTTGTTATATTTCATCAAGTTATTCCCTGCCCAACTCTCCAGCCTGTCCAGGTCTCGCTGGATGGCAGCACAGCCTTCTGGCGTGTCATCCACTCCTCCCAGCTCAGCATCATCAGCAAACTTGCTGATAGTACACTCAATTCCCTCGTCTAAATCATTGATGAATATATTAAATAATACCGGTCCCAGTACTGACCCTTGAGGCACTCCACGAGTTACAGGCCTCCAACAAAAATATGATGGCTAAAAAGTAAAAGCCTGAATCTCCTTTCACAGAGGAAAAGAATATCACAGGTTTAGAAGGAAAGATGTGGGAAGCTTCATTCTTTGTAGTTTCCTTTTTCCTCCCCCCCCCCTGAAGTCCAAGAGGTTTGCAAAACCTCAGGTTCCACAAAACATGACCATCCCTAATTATAAGGTTAAAGTATTAACGTTGCAAATAGCAGTAGGAAGTGTGAGGAGGAAGCATTCCCCCTGTCAATAAATATAGCAAAACGCAAGTTTGCATTAGGAAGCATGAAGTCCCATGAGTCTGGGTGTCCTCTGAAGTGATTGCTTCCACTGGTGGGTGGTCAGCTTCCTATTTATTCAGAAACACTGCAGTAGCTGTGGGAGGGAGAGAGATGTGTTGGTGTGTGTGGCCTCCTCAGCTGAACCTCGGGGACTGGCAGGCAGGAAAAAGCAACGTGTTCCCTTCTCACTGTTTCTTCAGGGTTGGTTTTAACACTTGCACAAGCCAGGCAATGCCCAAGGAAGAAAGAGGGCACTCAAGACTGAAAGCAGAAATCAGCAGCTGCTGCTGTGCTGCTTTTAGGGTGGGAGCCACCGGCTTTGGGACCTCCTGTGCTCTACAGGTAGCAGGGCTGATGTGGCCCCTCTCTTGGGCAGAGCCCCAGCTGAAGTCAGTAGGGCTCAGCTGGTTAGGTATGGGTTCGGAGAGGTTGGAATGGATGTTGTAGCTGTGTGATGGGGAGGAATTGAAACTCCTCAGGTTGATTTACTAAAACTTTGTTATGTCACAGGGACTGGGTCGTGGCTATCCTTGCATGGTTAAGATGGGAGAATGCAGAAGGTTCTTGAAATCCCAGTGTCCTTTCCTGGCTGAGTGGTTTAATGAGGGGGCAAAGGCACAGGTTGGTTCTTGCTTCCAGCATGGGTTGGAAGTGGCAAGTTACAAATGAGAGACACTTACTTTTGATGATACTGGTGTGTTCTCCCTGTTCCCTGGAAAGGGATAGAAGGCATATTAGTACCTGATCAAGCTTAAAAGACTGGTTAAGAACCAGTCTTAAGCTTCTTAAGCTTATGCACCTATCTCAATACACAATTGAAAGGTTCTTACACCCTTGACTAAGCAGATATAATCTACATTACAGTTTACATGTATAAAACATTTGGGGAGGGGATGTCAGAGAAAGCAGAAAAAGTATTTGTCTCTTCCATGTTCCTAAAGCTATTTACCCCAAGGAACTGGCCCATAGTTGAAACATTCATTTGCTTAATGATTCCATTTAGCTTTGTCTTGCAGGTCTGTCTAGGCTCTCTCTTTCTGTGTGAGGCTCCCACATCTGGCTCCTCTGTCCTGCTCTCCCATTGTACTACAGACAGCATGTACATTTTAAGCATCTCGGCTTTCCTCCAAATTCCCCAGCTGCCTCTGCTTCCCACCATCCACATCTGGCATTTGTTAGTGGCAATCCATGGCATCACAGATCTGTCTATCCAGAAATGTGGTCTTGTGCTATGGCTGTGTCCTGTTGGGTGACTTGGTCTGTAAGACACATCCCTGTTGTGATCTGAGGTGGCTGATGCGAACAGCACAAAGTCCCCTTCTTGTGACTTAAAATGTTTTTTGTTTGAGAAATGAGATAAACCAGCCGTAAAAAGCTTAAAAATAACAGAATCATCAAATCACAGAATGGTTTGGGTTGGAAAGGACCTTAAGATCCATCCAGTTCCAACCCCCTGCCATGGGCAGGGACATATCACACTAGACCATATCGCCCAAGGCTCTGTCCAACCTGGCCTTGAACATTGACAGGGATGGAGCATTTGCCACTTCTTTGGGCACCCTGTACCAGCACCTCAGCACCCTGACAGTAAAGAACTTCTTCCTTAGATCTAACCTGAACTTCCCCTGTTTCAGTGTGAACCCGTTACCCCTTGTCCTATCACTACAGTCCCTAATGAAAAGTCCCTCTCCAGCATCCCTATAGGCCCCCTTCAGATACTGGAAGGCTGCTATGAGGTCTCCATGCAGCCTTCTCTTCTCCAGGCTGAACAGCCCCAACTTTCTCAGCCTGTCTTCATATGGGAGGTGCTCCAGCCCCTGACCATCCTCATGGCCTCCTCTGGGCTTGTTCCAACAGCTCCATGTCCCTGTCATGTTGAGGACACCAGATGATGGTCAAATACAAGTTAAGAAGGTGCTGCGTTTTAACACGAAGCTTCAGTTTTTCAAATGACAGTCTCTCTCTGCATTATGTACAGGTGACTTCATACACTTGTGTGATCATTTTACATCAGAGGATTCAATGTTGGAGTTCCTTAATTGCTCATGTAGACGAGTAACTCTCTTGCATGTTCATGTACCAGTGCGAAAGGGGGACAGACAAAGCTGACTTTGTGCCAACTCAGTTGAAAACCAGCCCCTTCGTGTGAACTGCTTGGGAATTTGCTTTGGGAAGTGACTTGAAGTAGCTTCATCTCTGGTATTGCTAAACTTCAGCCTTCTGCGAGCAGCCTCTTGTGATGGGGCCGTCTTTTCCTTTTGTTTATACACAAGGTTAACATATTTGTTCTTGTTCTTTAGCAGAGAACAACAGAATTGTTTTGGTGTTAGCGCATATGTGGAGTTAAAAATGGATGTCTGCATAGAATGTGGATGTGTGTGGATGGATGTGTCAGTGTTTTAGAGGAATATTGGAAGCAGCTGTGGGTGGAAGGGAAACAAAGCCATGGGTCTGGGAGCCAAACAATTAACATAGGAGTGGAATACTGTAGTTACATCAGTCTTGCTTTAAAAAGCCAGAATTTCTCCCTTATTCCCCAATGTACATTATTAATTCTCTTGGCATGTAACATAGCAAAATGACTGCGTTTATGAACTTGACTACTTCTTTTAACAAGTTCCAATAACTGCTTCCTAAACCTTGTGTTTTTATATCAATTACATACAGTAAGCATTGAAATCAACCAAAGAGAGCTGCGGAGGCCAAGAAGGGTTATTTATGTTAAATGAGGATTGCCAACTGCCAAAAGTAAAATGTGGATATAATTTTATAACACCATTTTATAATTAAAGGCATAAGTGAGGTTTCCTGCTATTGTTTAAAAATGTGTCACAATAAATTTAAATCAAGGATGAAGGCACAGCACAGGCTACTAAAGAACACAGCAAGACAACAAAGATGGTACAGCGAACATGTCTGCTGCAGGAGAAAAACATGTGCTAACAATTTTGGTGAAATAATTATATTTATTGCATATAGATTCTGTTTTAGGAACTATAACCACTTAGAAACTGTTTTCATTCATGTCAGATTGAGGTTAATTTGTTGTTACTGTATGGCTATAGATAGATTCTACTGTCGGAGAAATGGAGTATGTTGCTTTAGTGATAAGGCAGTCTTCTGGCCAAAGCAGATTCTTTTGCAAAGGCCAAGAAATCCAAAAGAAGTTGATAATTTTGGCTAATATTTATGTGTCCACAGCATTTTAGAGTTAATATTGTATCAATAAAGAGAATAAGGCTTTTGAAAGGAAGTACCCACTGGCTAGATTTAGGAAAATAATTCAGCACATGCTTAACTTCAACAGTGTTGATTTTAATAGGAAGCTTAGGGACTTCTGTAGGGATTCTGTCTTTGCTTGGTTTCGAGCTAACTTGAAGAAGTAACTTCAAATTGTCAGAGTGAACAGGAACAATAATAGCCCTTAGTTTTAATTTACTCGTTGTCTGAATATGTCATTTTGCTACTGTAGTGTCAAAGCTATTCAGCAGATTTTAGGGGTGACCCTTTCAAGCCTCTTGGCGGCTGCTAATAGTGCCCTTTCCCCAGAAAGAAGTGCTTTAATTCACATGCATTCGTAAGAGTTAATCGCTAGAACATTCCTGACTTTGGTAAGTCATGTTCATGGAATAGGTAAGTAATTTCCAATGTATCATTTCATACATTGCTCTGCTAATGTAACCCATGTGTTTCATATCAGCACCGAAGGGACATTAATCAGTGCACACCACTTCTGCCAGACATACTCTGTGCAAAGTCCCTGGTTACATCTCAAATGTCAATATGTGGAAAAAGATGAATAATAAAATGCAATAGATATCATTTGTTACACATGCCATTTGGAAGTTCATTGTAAAATAGATCCCATAGTAAGAGCTGAGGGTAATATAACATTAAAGTTACGCAGTTAAGCTCTCGGAGGTAAGAAATGCCACAGTCAGGCGTGTGGTTGTAATTCTGCTGCCTTGTGCACATGCATTAGTATCCTGTGGACTTTAGCTATAGGATCAGAGGTTATTTCTCCAGTGACACAGTATTTTTTCCAAGCTGGAAAAAGCTTGAAAGCTGCACAATGCAGGAGCCATTCATGTTCCTATGAATTCCACCTCATGCCTAGAAAACTAAAGCCAAAATGTAAGTGTGTTAAAGTTATGCATCCCTCTTGAAATTAGGGATGCTGGGATGGAAGCAACTGTATAATCCCAGTGTAAGAGGTCACTGTAGCCACTGGGCTAATAAATGCTGATAAATGTTCTCATTAGTGACACTAATTCCAACTTAATTTATTAGTCATTTGAGGCAGAGTTCTTTAAAGGCTGATTTCCTCCTCCCTGTCCCTGGGGGGGGGGGAAGAAGTGGTGCAACGAAGAGATTGTGAGGCAAAGAGAAGTGAAATGGCATGGCAGGGACAAGGAGGAAGAGGAGTTGCTGGGACAGAAGGGGCTGGGAGGTACATCCACAATGCAGTAAATAATAACCCTAAACCACCCAGATCTGATCTAAAAACCTCTGACAGGTGATTTCACATCTTCTCATAATCTTTTTGACATCTCAGCTGAATTCATTGTGTTTTTAAACTTAGCCCTTTACTGTTTTGTCCATGGGGGAGGAAGAGAACAAATAATTGATTCTCCCCTACCAAATTTGGAGTCCAGCAAGTTGTCCTCTTCTTTTCCCTCTTTCTACTCTCCAAATCTTATGATTTACTAAAATTACCCATTATTCCTGATGATTTATGGTTTTCCAAAGGTGTCTAACAGGTCTCTGAACTCATTGTTTTCCTGGCTTCTCCAGCTGAGCAATGTAACTTTACATTCTGATTTTGTCCTCACAGTACTTGCACTCTTGGTAGCTTGGTATCACCCTTTTTTTGTTTTAATTAAACTCTCTCTCTAAAGCACTTTAAATACTTCTGAATCATAGAATCATAGAATAGTTAGGGTTGGAAAGGACCTTAAGATCATCTAGTTCCAACCCCCCCCGCCATGGGCAGGGACACCTCACACTAAACACTAAAGGGACACTTCACACTAAATACTATTGCCCTGTGCTAGATGTGTGCAGGATGAAGAACTTAGTAAATATGTTCTCTCAGTCTCCCAGCGAATGTTTAACAGTGACTCCTTGAATGCAGCTTTTCAACCACTTGTTTTGCTACTTAGAATCCCAGCCTGGTTTTGGTTGGAAGGGACCTTAAAGCTCATCCAGTTCCAACCCCCTGCCATGGGCAGGGACACCTTCCACTAGAGCAGGTTGCCCCAAGCCCTGTCCAGCCTGGCCTTGAACACTGCCAGGGATGGGGCAGCCACAGCATCTCTGGGCACCCTGTGCCAGTGCCTCAGCACCCTCATAGGGAAGAACTTTTCTGAGCTAAATGTTTCCAGAGTATTCCCTATCTCTTAAAAATCAGTCAAATGATGCTTTCTGGTGTCTTGGAGTTCCATAGGTGCCTTCAGTGATGTCCATTGGTTACTCTACATAACCAGGAATGGCTCAGTGTCCTTCATTTGGCTTCTTCAATGCTCTGAAGTTATCCTGTGTGGCTGATGTGCGCATATTTAACTCTTCCAAATATATTTTAACAATTTTCCCCATAGTCTGGTCTGTGCACTTACTCTATTGCTATTAAGTTCAGCTTTAAGTATCTGATCTCAATGAACCCCCTTTAAAACCTGGAGGAGGAAAGGCCATGTTTAAGCCTTCTAGATGTTATCGATAATGAGGAAAAGCATCACAAATGCCCTATCCTGTTAAGCAGTTTACTATCGATAGCCTGAGAAGGCAAACATGGAAATGTCTTGGACCATTTAGAGAAAAAGACTCTGCTACTGTGGGGGGGTTTCTGCTGCCAGAAAGCTCACATATTTGTGGATTACTCAATGTGCAAGCAGATGACTGAGCTGAAATCACAGCCTCCTGCGTTTAACAGCAGCAGGAAGCATTTTGTTGTGCTACTTCCCTGGGTGCTCTCTAATGACAAAAAAATTGCACATTTCTGTCTGGTGAAATTCAGTCAGAATCCTTGGTAGCTGGACAGAAATCAGGCTCGACAGAGCTGCTTAACGTGGTTTGCATTACATACGAGCTGCAGATACTGCCTTGAGGAGAGCATGCACACGGAATATTTTGTCTTAATTGACTCCAGTCTGTGTCACCAAGAGGTTTCTAATCTCTGTCCTCTAAGTTAACATGGTAGGAAGAACATAGAAGTTCTCTTTCATGTATCTTTTCCTAGATAGATACAGAAGAATTTTGAGAAACAATAAAGAAAATGCACATTCCAGTGTGTAGACTGAAGTAAAAGGGAGTGTAAGATTCAAATTCTGGGTTTCAAATTGAACATAAAACTAATATTACTCTGCTTAAGCTTAGCATCCTTCTAGGATGGAGCACAGGCATAAATTGGCTTCAAATTGGTCAAGCCTCTGACTTAAAGTATATTGACCAGTGGCCAGTAGTATGTTTTGATAGAGTTGGTGAGGCTCATTGTGAATTTTATACCTTCCTGGAAAGGTGCATGAAGTATTTGATTCCCAGTCCTTGTTATAGCTGGAAACACTGGAAAGTCTTTACAACTTCTGTCTTTACATGATTTCCATGAGGTAGGAAGCCTCAGTTGCTCAGAAAATGAGGAGATAGAGCACAGAGAAACTAACTTGTATAGGAATCCTGTGACAGAGCAAACCCCTCATCCTGGATTTCAGCAGCTGAATTGTTTTCTGTAGCTTTTGATCTTTCTTTATAAAGTGAGATTAAAAGCCACTTCGGGAGTATGCCAGAGAATAGATGGCAATTCCGAGTCCCCTCTCCATCCAGAAATCATATCCCAGATCATAGAATCATAGAATAGTTAGGGTTGCAAAGGACCTTAAGATCATCCAGTTCCAACCCCCCTGCCATGGGCAGGGACACCTCACACTAAACCATGTCACCCAAGGCTCTGTCCAACCTGGCCTTGAACACTGCCAGGGATGGAGCATTCACAACCTCCCTGGGCAACCCATTCCAGTGCCTCACCACCCTTACAGGAAAGAATTTCCTCCTTATATCCAATCTAAGTTGAATCATTATTATACATTATAATCATTATTATACAACAAACCCCTTTTTGAAAATGAAAAAGCCCACTAGTTTTTATTTGTTAGAGGAGATCAGTGTTGCTCTGAGCAGTACTTTGATTGCTCTCTGGCCCTTGGAGTTCTGGCCTATGAGAGGGTGAATAATTCCTGGGCTCCCTGGGGCCTGCTATACATTCTAATTCAGTTGTCATAGCTTTCCTCAACAGCTTGTACAACTCTCCCGTGGGCCTTGTGCATCATGAGCTTGGTGGCAAAATTGTTAAGTGATGTGGAGCTGGAATTAAGGAAAACCTTCTCAAAAAGCTCTTATGGAACTTGCCTGGTTTCATGGTTCATTAGAAGCTTTAAACTCCTGCCATGCATGCTGAAAGATTTGCTTAAGTCAATGAAAGTCTTTCGAGTGAACCTCATCAGGCAAAATTGGTGGTTCCACTGAGGATCCAGCAGAATATTACCAGTTTCAAACAGCTTTTGCTCTGAGATTTCTTTGATTCATTTGGAGCTGACACAGTAGAGCTGTGGAGCAACCCGAGACAAAATACTTCAGTGATCTACAAAGCAAAACCACAGCGTTTTGTGAAGTTATCATTAGAGCTGTGTTGAAAACTAGATGGGTTTTTGAAATGAGAAGGGAAATAGGAAACGAAGGTCTGCAAAATTGCCTCACTGTGATTGCCATAGAATCATAGAATAGTTAGGGTTGGAAAAGACCTTAAGATCATCCAGTTCCAACCCTGCTGCCATGGGCAGGGACATCTCACACTAAACCATGTCACCCAAGGCTTTGTCCAACCTGACCTGGAACAAAGCCAGAGATGGAGTATTCACAACTTCCCTGGGTAAGTAAGAAGCTTAAACCCTGGAAACGTCACCAACTGCTAGGCTACTTGGAGTAGCCATCATTACTACAGCAATGCATGCGACCTCCCAGTCAAAGCCCTCACTGCTGAGCTGGACCCTATGTGAAGAAGTACACAATGGGTTAGTCCTCATCTTGGAAGGCTGATCAGGCACAGGAGAGCTTTTCAAACGGGCTTGAGGGAGCTTTGTGACCCAAACCGTGCCGCAATGCAGTCAGAATTTTAAGCTGCTTTGAAAATCTTAGCTGCAGGAGTCTGAAAACATTCAGTAGATACAAAGAAGAGAGCGTGGTCTGAGAAATGGGGGATCAAAATGTACTTTAGAATCATAGACTAGTTTGGGTTGGAAAGGACCTTAAGATCATCCAGTTCCAAACCCCTGCCATGGGCAGGGACACCTTCCACTAGACTATGTTGCTCAAGGCCCTGTCAAGCCTGGCCTTGAACACTGCTGAGGATGGAGCTACTAATGGGCATCCTTGGGTATTTGCTTTAGACCCTACCTTCCAAGATGTTTTTCCATTATATTTTGATTCCAGCTTTCTGAAGGTTTTCCATAGGTGCTAATACTGGTACTTCCATATTATTTTGATTTTAATAATCTGCTTATGTACCCCAAAAAACTGTTCCAGTGCTATGTGGTCCCATTGAGCAGGTTTGCCTAACCTGATATCCATAGCCAACCATACTTGAAGATGCCCGAGATGCCTGTGCAGTTCTTTTCCTTGCGAGGAGACAGTGGTACATACTGAGAGCTTACATCAAACTAGAGATAGCTACTTGTAGAGGAGTATTGGAATGTGAGGCAACTGAATTACACCACCTGTAACACATTGGAGTGGCATTTCCAAATGGTTTACTACTGGCTTTGGCTTTCTTGTTATCTTCTCAGAAGAAAATTATCTTTTCTGTGGAGAAGGCCCATCTTTCAGCTTCCTGCACCTCAATGGGCGCATTTGGAAAGCTGTTTTACTCTGGGTATTATTTGTACCTGCAAGATGGTAACAGCTTGCTTCAGTTTGTTTCCTACTCTTCTTGGAATTGCGTGATGTCACCCCTTTTCCTCCAGTGCCTGAAGCCAAGAAGAACAGCTTGTGGAAGTTTCTGCTGCTTTCTGTTCTTATAAGGGAAATCAGGAAAGGCAAAGCTGCACCACCCAAGATCCCATTTAGAATCTGGATCCCACAGGATTTAACTCTCATCTGGCCAATTTCTTCCTTGAATTATTAGCTACCACCCAGGGAAGTAAATGAAGGCATAACTTGGCGCAATGTATCTTACTTAGTGCTTGGAGGACTCTTTCCACCATTGCTAGACATTGCAGAATCACAACTTCTGAACATAAAGCCCTTTCTGATATCACTAGAGCAAAAGGAACGCAGCCTTAAAATCCATATGAAATGAAGCTAATTTCCTCTGAGATGTTAACGTGCTGCACTGATTTCAAGTTAATCAAACCAGATGTTGTCCAAATGCATCAAGCAGGATGTAGAAAATTTGGCTATTTAATGCAGATTCAAAGGCAAATTCCTTATAACCACCACGGAAACCATGGCTGTTTGCTAAGTACTGCGAATTGATGCTGGGCTTTTTAAGTGCCACTTGCTGACTTCTGCATGCTGTTGCCTACATTCTGCAGACTTATTTAAAGCTTACTTAGAGCCACTAAAGATAGTTGGCCAAACCTTGTTTTTGGGGACATAATTAATATATCCTGCCAATTTCTTAAATAGAGACAGGATCTGATCTAGTTCCTGTGTAGGAGCAAGACACTTTTGCATGTATGTTCCATTCTGGAAGCTTTGCTATTGAATTCAGACATTTTGCACAAAAGAATGATACAAACAGGATTAAACGGAGGAGTTCAGGTCAGTATTTGATGTTTCTTTTAATCACAGGTTCTTTCAATCTATATTCCATCAGGCCCATTTCTAACCCTAAAATTCAGCACTACTTAGAACCAGAAACCAGTTGTCTTACTCGTTCTGATTCAAACAGGTAAAAGCAAGGTTTTTTTTTAGTCTGTGATATCCATCTGTATGTGTACCTGCCATTGAAGTAGGTAAGTCCAGTTTATGCAATAACAGTTTAGTTTACTCAGTCTGAATCCCCCTCATAAAGTTACTTCTATATGGACTCAAGGGTTGGGTAGAGAACAGTCTTAGGTAGACAGACAGTCACGGTACTTTAACATGTAATACATCTGATCTGCAGTTTTGCATTCTTGTTGAGCTTTACTGCAGTTTGAGTCTGACATGGCCTAATTGAGGAGAATTTGATCTCTAGCAGCAGAACCAAGGAAAACGGAGGAGTTTGGGGAATTCTTGTTTCAAGAATGGAGACTCCACAACCTCTGTGGACACCTTCTTCCAGTGTGTCATCACTCTCACAGTAAAATGAGTGTTTTGCCTATAGTCAGATGAAGTTTCCCGTGTTTCAGTTTGTGCCTGATGCCTCTTAGCCTGTCACTGGGCACCAGTGAAAAGAGTCTGGCTCCCATCAGGTATTTGTACCGGGTGATAGATCTCCCTAAACTCCTTTCCTAGGCTAAACAGTCCTAGTTCTCCCTGCCTCTCTGCATGTGAAAGATGCTCCAGTCCCTTTGTGGCACGTCATTGGACTTGCAGCAGCGAACCAGTGTTTTTTGTATACTGGAAAGCCCAGAACTGCTCTACTCAGCCAGTGCTAAGTAGAGAAGAAATACTCCTGAGAATTCCTTTATGTCATCTTCCTTCTGTTACAGCTAAGGACTTTACCCAAGTCTTCTCTTGTATGGATCTGATATTCTTCACTTTGTGTTCTAAGCTGCATTGCTTTGGAACACCATTAAAGACAAGCCAAATTGTAGGAGGTTTTGAAGGACAAACTACAAAATGTCATAGATTTTCTTATTGCTGTATTCCACCAAAATATCTCTCTAAGTAGTACTTAATTCTATGTATATATTAATCTAGTATATTAACCTATGGCAGTATTTAATGCTTAATTCCAAGTAGAATTTCTTTTAGGTAAGATAAATGGAGACAACTTCTTGTCAGCTGTGGAATCAAATCCCTTTAATCTGTGTAGACAAGACTTCTGCATCTGGCACAAGAGGGGGTCGGTCAGTTTTTACAGGGTATAGATACACCATAATCAAACATAACTAATGAGTTTCTGTAAACTAGCTATGAAGATGTCTTCCCAGTGGATGTAACCCTTGTTCAGTGAACGCTGTACTCTGTCACAGGCTTTCCAGCCATCTTGGGGCTCTGTGTCATTCGTGGTGTTTTATGCTCCAGATGACTTGAATTTATGACACTGTGGTGAACTCGGTGTCTCTGAGCTTTGGCAATAGGTCTGTGTTTTGGTAGGTAATAGAAGACCCTGAGTCCTGCCTCCCCCCAGCTATGTTGGAGCTCAAGTCCTACTGCTGTCAGTGGTGTTCTCTTACCTGAACACTTCTGAACATGTAGACTGACGTCTCTGCCTGTGTGAACCAGTCTCAATATAGACTCTGCCCAATCCTTGTCTAAATGGGAAGTGATGCTCCAGAGCATTATACTCCACATTGGAGCTGCTTGTCGACTGTTTATTCCTGCACTTGCTTGACTGATAGAAGAAATCAGGTTGGAAGGGCTCTCTGGAGGTCGTCCAGTCCAACCTTTAACCTCATCTTTGTAGAGGAAGGCAAATCCCTTGTTTAAGCTTTCAGCGATAACCGCTTGCAGTTGTTTAGCTCTACATGCCCCTGGGCTCCTGTATTTAAATGTTTAATGTGCACACTTGCTGTATCAGTTCCTTAATGGCAAATTAGGGACTGAATGAATGGATTCCAAACCAAACACAAACCAGACCAGACAAACACACAACCAAGCTTTTACAATGCTTGTATAATCCAGACCACATTTATGAATAAATGGATATGTTCTCTTTGGTGATTTTGATAATACCTTGTACTGAGTAGCAAATCCTAATTATGGTTCTTTGATGCTCTGTTAGCTGGGGCAGAAAAGCAGCTTTCCAATTGCATCTTTGCAGGTTTCGTTTTCTGGTTTCTAATTCATAATCTGAAAGGAAGATCCATTTTCTTTGTGGAATCATCTACGTGTTGTGAATTTGTGGCTGGGAAATGGAAATGTATTGAAGGAAGAGGCATTTATTTGACTGGGACATTCAAAATGAACAGAAAAGGGGTTTTCCTTTTAGTTTTCTTAACCTTTTCTTTTATATTCTGTGCAAATGACTGAGAAGCTGTGAACCTGGGGAAAGTTCATACAACAGTGATTGACCAGCAGATGGGAGGCCAGGAAGCTGTTCTCTGTCTTGTGTAGCAGTAAGGCTCATAACAACACTGGAAGGTTAAATTATGCAAGGAAATACATATAATCAAATATTTACTGTAAGGGTGGTGAGGCACTGGAATGGGCTGCCCAGGGAGGTTGTGAATGCTCCATCCCTGGCAGCGTTCAAGGCCAGGCTGGACAGAGCCTTGGGTGACATGGTTTAGTGTGAGGTGTCCCTGCCCATGGCAGGAGGTTGGAACTGGATGATTTTAAGGTCCTTTGCAGCCCTAACTATTCTATGATTCTATTTAAAAAAATAAATGGGCCACATTTCCATACAGTGGACCTTTGGAATATCTTTCGGATTATCTTTGAAACTTACTGCCGCTGATCTGTGGTGAAGTTGAGGCGGTATTGAGCCCAAATCACTGTTAGCATCCATGTGCACAACAAGAATACTCAGCATGATTGTAACATAAACTGACAGTGCTTTTTGAAGGGCTGTGGTGCTCCATGCTCACAGGCAGGATTAACTCCTATGTTGTCCGTGGCAGCATCCTTGCACCTTCTGGTGAGCAACCTGGTGGTATGGGTGGTTGTCAGGTCAGAGTGACTGCCTGAGCTTGGGGTCTACTCCAGCGTGGCACTTCGTGTCCCTGCGTTGTCCTACTTTTGAAAGCAGGCGTTAAAATCCGGAGTAAAGCAGTAGGTGGCACTGCAGCCTCTCTGTTCTATAGGTAACTTTCCACAGTAATTCCTCCTTGCCAGCTTGCCCTGAACAAGTGTCCGCGTTTCCAAAAATAACAAGGCTGTTTCCAAGCTTTCTTGAGCTATATGCGCGGCTGGTTAGTCATTCACAGTCACCGCTTTGCAAACACTGCGGATGTTTCACACCGGAGCAGCACGTCACAAACGGGAGTTCTGCAGGAATTCCCAAGATCGTGGAAAGGAGTCCCTGAAATGGTTCTTTCTGGTAGCAGGGGTGGCGGGTTTACCTACAGCAGTGACCGCGCTGCAGCACTTCCCCTGCTCTCTAAGCCCTTTCTGGGGTTACAGACTGTGAAGAGGATGGGTAGGACTTGCTGGTAGATGACTTATGTCAGCTGGAGTTGTCTTGCTCCTTTCTGTGCAGCCGAATCCCTTGTATAGGAGGAGAGTGTAGATGAGAGGAATGGCTGTTGTGAATCCATATCCGTTGACTCACTGGCTTTGGCTAATGTGTGTGAAATCAAAATTGGGCCCTTGAGCTCATACACCACTGCTGCCATCTTACCCTGCATCTCTTTTGTTTTGCTAGAAGGGCAAGATTTGATTCTACACCAGGCATGAAGCCAGGACCAGTGCGATGCAGCTGTGTATTGTTGAACGAGTGAAAAACTTCCATGGGCCTTCAAGGTGAATGATGTGGGAGATAGAAAACAGGGATTCAGTTTTTAAACTGCATATGAGAGCTTGTCCTTGTGAGGATAGCTGGTTATATCGAAGGGAGCTGTACAACATCAAGGGCCAGGTGTCCTGAGCATCTTCTGGTCATTCATGCAGCCTTTGCTGATGCAAGCCTGCAAGCAAGGGTCACTGTTATCATGATCTCACTCTCATGGGGCTGAAGCAGTCCAAGGGTGACTGCACCCAAGTTATATGAAAGCTTGTGACAGAGAATAGACTTGAGCCAGGGTTGCTGCACATTCTTGCTCTGGCTGCACCAGTGCCTTTGCTCATGTCCTGCAGGATACTTCCCTTGCTGAAAACTTACATCCAAGCATGTTATGGTTTGGATTTGCTGCTACCGAGCACTGTCTGCTGGAGTCTCCCATGTGACACGTTTATACTAGATCTTCCTATGACTTTGTCCTCTCTTCTTCTCTGATTTCTCCACCAACCTGTCCCATCTGCCTATCATATCTTGGCTCTTGCACTCTAATTCACAAATCCCATATCACATCTGTTATTCAGAGGTGTATATAAGCACCTGCTTTTGGCAGGTGATTAGAAGCAGCTGGGAATAAAGGAATCACTGAGACATGTTCCTATGCCTAAAGCTTCAGCACCTGAAGATACTGGCTAGGTATGCATCCCATATGCTTGTGATGGCTGTTTCATTTCCATTCCTGGCATTACAGGGCTCTGAGCGACTTGTTACCCAAAGCGAAGCCGCAGTATCAATAACAACAATGATTATTTCAGCTGACTATACTGCTGCAAATGTGATTGCCACTTTTAATTTGATTTCCCTGACAACCTCAAGGCAGGGTCTGCTTTTCTTTGCTGTCCAAGAACCCATGGTGTGAAGGAAGACCAAAAAATAGGGATGGGAGCAGCACAGGGAAGCTACGAGGCCAGACAGAGCAATGTTAGTGATTTCTTTCCCCCTTTCCCTGCTGCAAAGGCAAGCATTTGATTATGTTTCTCTTTGTTTAGACTTTGTATTGAGAGATCAGTCTAAAAGAGCCTGAATCAATCAGAAAACAAAGAAACGTCATCAAAAGGTTGTATAATGAATTTCAGTTTGGAGCAGCCCCAGTACAAATGGATTGCTTTCAGCCTGGATCTACAAGGGGTGCAGCCTTTCAGGTGCTCAGCTTGGGTTCCTACACTCACCATGTCGTCAGTGGAGAGCTGGGGCTCCAGCAGTGGATCTTCTTCAGAGGAACCCCAAGGAGCCTTGGGAGATGAGCTTCAATAAGGTACTAAACTGCAGTATGTGGTTTCTACCCCAGGGACAGTAAGGAGGTTCTGTCTCCTTCCTCTCTCCTAAGAGATGAGCCTATTTTACTTGTTATCCTGTTTCCTTCCAGCACATTAGTCATGCTGCTGATCCTAATAAAACAGGAGGTACCTAAGGATTGTCTGGTCAGGGACTAATGCTGGCTCTCCAGAAGAACGTGTCCTACTACTATGGGAATACTTCCTAGAGTAAAGAGTTGAGATTTAGGTGCAAAATCAGCCACATAATACTAAGCACAAGACAAAAGTCAGCTCCCCCCTGGGTGTGCTTTCGAAGCAACTTAAATTCCTGCAACTGGATTTTGCACATGTGGGTTAAAGCATGTGTGGAAAGGCCACTGGCTCATGCAGTGTATATACCATCCCCTCTAGCGCGCTTCCCCTTTTAGGCTATAATGTAAATACAGCTGCTGTCACAGGTCAATACAGCCTGTCAGATCTTTGTTACTGTAAAACTACAGTCGTCCAGCATGGGGGTAATGGCCTCTTTCACACACTTGTGTGCATGTTCTCTTTCTCTCCCCCTCTCAAAAAGGGGGGAAAAAAGAGAAGAATTTGGGTGGTCTTAAGCCTATATTCATATAATTCTAAAGCCCAGGAGTCAGAATAGCTCAGAGGCCCTGGGAATCTTTTTAATCTACAGCTGTGCTGTCACAAAGGCGTTGCCTTCCTTGAACTTACAACTTAAGGGACTCTTAAATAGAGGTTTCAGGAGCTTCTTGAAATTGTTATTTATTTCTTGACTTTTGTCATGAAAATGCTTGTTTGGCAAAGAGGATGGGGGCTCTGAAACCGCTGCACGGAGTCGTGCGGGGCTGATGGCAGCAAATGATACAGGCTGGGAGCAACTTGGATTCATAGAGCTGTGTTTTGGGAAAGTGTGGAAAAGAAGGTGCAGCACGAGAATGTTGGGTCAAAGTTATCACACTGGGAAGTGTGAAGCTGGGAGAAGGGTGGGCTCTCCCCATGTGTGGTAATCAGTTTAGTTTACTTGGTTAAGGTTCCAGTCTGGGCTCAGTTAAGCCAGGAGGATAAAAACCCAATCCTTTCTAATGCTCCCCTTTTAAAAATACACCCTCCCTCCACCAAAGCTTTTGCACATCTCAAAAAGCCAAGCTGAAAATCAGGACTCTGGGGGGGGGGGGGGGGGGGTGGTGGTGTGGTGTGTTTAGAAAGTTTATATATAAAGGAATCTATATTCCATGTATGAAAAATAACCAGTTTAGAGTTTGTTCAGTGTGTGTGTCAGAAAAACTTCACATTGTAGAGGGTTATCCCTAAAAAAAACATGGAAAGCCTGCGAAATTGGAGAGAATGATGTCCTGAAAAAAACCCTCTTGAAGTGGTAATATGAGCGATTGCAGAGTCTAAATAATCTGAACTTTACATAGGAGGTGACCCTTTATATGGTATTTTAGAGCCATTGAGCACCTTTAGTTCTAAGTGAAGTCAGTGGAAGCTGTGGCTATGCAGTACTCCTGAAACTTGGGCTCAGAAGCCTTATTTGTTCCCCTGTGGTCACAGTTTCTTCTCCAGGAGAGGTTTCAGTACAGTAGCTCAGCAGGGAAAACCTGGGGTTATGATGAGGTTATCTCTTAACCTCTTTGGATTCATCTCTGTTGGGAAGTTAAGAGGAGAGTTAAAGCCTGCCAGCCTATGGGGAAGGTATTTCATCATGCCCCAAGGTAATTCCCAAGAGGTTCCATAGTTTCTGGCCCAGGACTAAGACGCATGGCACAGTAGGATTTAAGGGAACATCAATCTCTGAACAGGGGAGATGCCTGGATTTTGAAGTAGGAGTAGAAATATCACAACTTGCCTTTATAATCAGGTGTTCATAGTGCTTAGTACTTAGACTTTAGAGAAACAACTGTGGGATGATGTTCATAAGTCTCCTTCATCCTCTGTGCTGGGTTCTGCTGTGGATCCAACTCTGCACACGCGCGCACAGCAGCAGAGCTCAGCACGGCAGCGAGTGGTTTCACAATCCTGCCTTTATTTGCTGTGCAATGAGCAAGGAATTTTCTTTTCATGACTCCATCATTCATGACCTGATGTGGCGGCTCCAAGAATCACATAACCTTATCCTGCACTCACGTTAGCATGAATAGTTTAAATCAACATTTCTGGTGGGGGAAACTGTTGTTTGGGAAATGGGGAGCATCCAGGAGGTGCGTCTGTTGGTATGTTTTTCCTGCTGAGTCTCTCCATGGACTCAAATACCTGTCTAAATACAGCTCCCTAACACTGGCTATGCTGTTTCCTTTGGGTGGGCGCTGAGTTCAGATCACTACATCCCACGATACAGTACCAACCTTACGTTCTGCTTTAGATTTCTTCAGCAGGAGAGCTCTTGGCTGCATGTGCAGTGGTTCCACTTTCACAAAAGGTGAGATTTAATTCACACTAGGATAAAGCTTGATGTTTTAGTGGAATGAGGTTCCTAAATATATGAGAAGGTGGGCATTAGTCGCTTGTCTCCATGTTGCTCCTTACGGCCTCACTGACTGCAGTATAGGACACAGGGATGTTACAATGAGTGACTGTGACAGAAGCAATGTTGATGGTGCATTAGTTTGGAAGAGTGACATTATTATTAATAATAATTATTACTATAGTATTTGGTACAGGGCAGACAGCATTTACAAGTGTGGTCTTGTGGAGACATCAGTATACAGAAGGCGTTCTATTTCGGGTTATCGAGATGATAAAGATGCTTAGGATGTCTGGTGAAGTGTTGTCAGTGTGTGACACTGGCAACTGCTTTTTGTCAGATGAGGATAATAAAGATAACTGTCTTTGGGGTAAATCTGTCTTGGAATTTGACTGTTAAAGCTGTATCACTGCACTCCCATCAGGCAGTAAGGTTGATAGTGGCAAAATCTGATTTTTCCAATATCAACCTTTGTCTGCTAGCAACATGATAAGGAAAATGGATCATTTTGATCATTCTAAATGCAATTTGTTCAGTTCTTTTCAAGCATATAATCCCGATACAAAGCGAGGATTTTTGTTAGGGCATTTTTCAATTCAAATGGAACAAAAGCAGAGACCACTTGGAGGTTGAATTATCACTTGCAGCTGCACTGATAAAAGAGCAAACACTAAATGCCTCTACAGTTCTGAATGCTTTAGAAGCAATGAAGTTTCTCTAAAGCAGCTGCTTTCTTCTCTGTTATCTGCTTTCTCACTGAAAGCAGTATCTCCCTCCTTCCTAGGGCATTCCTACATCTGTCTTACGCACGTAACACAAGCAAGTATCAACAATGGGGAGAAGATCAGTTTAGTAGTCTGGTATCTGTTCCCAGAGAGATGTCATGCTATTATCATCAGGCCACAACTTCTGGCTCAAGTGTATTCAAAACAAATGAAATTATCAGTTGTAGTCTGTTACATTGGCTAGGGTTGTGGACTTTTAGTCTCTTCATTCTGAATAGGAAATACAGAATATATCTGTGCATAAGTATACTTATGGAAGAAGAATAAATTGCATGGGGAAAATGGGAAACTTCTTTGCTTTCACCAGTGCTGGGAACATGTATCATAGCTGCAACCTTTTATGTGTGTCTGGGATCCACCTGGAGGAGTCTTAAGTCCATCAGTTTTTTAGTATTGACCGGTGTGCGTGTATATATGTATATATATGTGTGTATATATATTTGCTGTGGCCACCACCACAGTTAGAGGTAAAAAATGTGTGAGCTCAACCTGCTGCACTCTGTAGCAAAGATCTTGATGTTCAGAGAGAGTCAGAAGAGAGAGGACTCCTCAGCAATCTCGGATGTGGTGTTTCCCTAAAAGAAGCAGCAGGGTCTCCGCTTCTGTTCCATTCCCATTCATTTTCACCTCGCTGCTGACAGTCGCTATCTCCAGCCTGGAGGTAAGCCAACACCAGTGCCACTTTGTGAGTCAAGTGTCAGGACATGGCATGGAGTGATAGTGCCTGAAATCTTCCTGGGTCCTTAGAGATAACAAAGCCAGGTGCTCTTGAAAGCCGAAGTTCAATTCCCATCACCTTCTGTCAGGCCTGGAATCTCAAAAGGGCAAGCGGTGAGGCTATGTGTGTTGACAAGTCAGAGAAGGGGTTTGCTCTGAACATTGACTTTCTGAGGAGCGGGAGAAGGTTGGCTGTATACACACACTTGCTAGATACTATTCTTACATATGTAACTGGTTTGAAGGGTCCACTTCTGTGCTATCTGGGCACTGTAACTGATAGTTGTAACAGATAGTGAGGATCTGGAGCCGGGGTCCCAACTCATGTAGGCCAGCGCAGAGTCGGGTTCAGGTAGGCTGACTGGTAACACAGGCTGTGGCACACATGGTAGGGCACAAGCACAAGCACACCACCATGCAGAGGTTAATAAGCATTTAGACCTTTCATTAGCACCAGTCCTCACAGGCTCCCATATAGCCAGAGGGTGTCTGTGTCCATCATGTCTTAGAATCATAGAATCAACTAGGTTGGAAAAGACCTTTAAAATCATCAAGTCCAACCTCTACCCCAGGACTGCCGAGCCCACCACTAACCCATGTCACTAGGGGCCTCATCTACACAGTTTTTGAACACTTACGTTTCATCAGCCATCGACAAGAAGTTGATGGTGAAATTGCCAGTATTATTTTTACAGATGGACAAACCAAATCCTCCCTCCTCTGGTTTATTTGCTGAAGAACCAGACTCAGTTCAACTGAAGCTTTGTGCAGTCAACCTTGGCCAACAACTTGAGCCAGACTTTTCCACCCTGACAGAAATGAGTGAAGTGAAAGCTGTCACTTGGGCATTTTTACATGAAACAGTTTAGGCTTTGTTTTGATACAGGATTCCAAGATCAGGTTCAATGAAACTTAATAAAAGAAATAGGACTCCCAAAGTAAGGGAGAGCCCTCAAACAGGTTTCTAACCACTTGCCAGTTGTGAATGTAACATGGCTTTCAGTCTGAAATGCGTTTTCTCCCAAGTTTACCTTTTAACAAGAAAACAGAGACATTTTGGTTTCAGAATGACCTTAAACAATTAGAATGAATAACCCAGAGAAACATTCCCTACATCATTCCCTGCTCCAGGCTCTGGTGCATCACGCACAGTCGCTGATGCTAATGGGTGAAGTTCTGTGGGGGCTCCCTTTGTGCTGAGGAAGCAATGCTATCTCATCCTAACTATCTCAGCGTCACCAGCTTGGTGCTGTAAATCACTCGTAGGGCTCCAAGTGGTTGTAATGGTTGTGCTGGGATAGTGATGTGGGGGTGTGTTGTCTTGATGTCCCATTTGTTTATATATTGCATGTGGGAGTGAGGGTATCCACAGCATTTTTATCAGATAATGCCATGAAACGGGATAAATGAGGGGAAATGGAAGAAAGAAACATTTACTGCCCGTCACCACAGCAGAAATTTGCCTCGGTGAAAATGAGACCCGAGAGACACATATAAAAATAACTTAGGATATGTTTAGTTAAAATAAGGCTAAATCTCAGCATTTTGGCCAAGCTAAGTGGAAGAATCAGATACTAACTGTACATCTGCAGCCAGAAATATTTTGGACATGGACCTGTTAAATGATCAAATGCGTGTTATGTGTGGAACCTTGTTTAAATGGGAATGTTGATAGCACTCAGAAGATTTACAGAAACTGTTTGATTCTTAATACCTCTTCTAAAGATATATCTCTACAATCCAAGTGTGTTTATTCCTCAATAATAAACAGTGTCGACAGGAAACTCATACAGAGTAAACATGATCCTTATGTTTTACTTGTGCGTTTTCATAAGAGG
This sequence comes from Pezoporus occidentalis, assembly GCF_034315485.1. Lineage (NCBI taxonomy): Eukaryota > Metazoa > Chordata > Aves > Psittaciformes > Psittacidae > Pezoporus > Pezoporus occidentalis. The sequence goes on from NW_026912779.1 coordinate 4,674,716, forward strand.
TCATTGCCCTGCTGGGGCTTTCTTCTCCAAATTCTTAGTAGTTCAGTTTAGATGTTTCTTCAATGGTACATGTCACCAAAGTGTAGGAAGAGCTTCATTTAGTAATGCGCTTTTAGGCCTATGAAATAAGTCTGTAGAAACACCTTAGATAAACAGGCATCTTCTTTATCTTTATTATCCTTATTATTTCATTCCTGAAATGGCCATCGCTGGTTTAACTCTGCTGACACTAATGATTCTGATAATACAACAGTTTTAATACACACTGTTTTCAAGTTTGCTAAGCATTATGTTAACTGAAGCTAGATAAAACAAGATGTATCTTATTCACAGTATATCTTATTCACATTTCCCATTGAAAACATTTGTGATGAAAGACAAATCTTCTTTCTAGATTAGAAACAGCACCTTTATACTTCAGTCTAGTGGGATTTTGACATTCTAGTTCTACCTTGTTTTCTCCTTTCTTGATACTGGATGCAATTGAACAAGGGCATTACAAAGTTTCAGAATAGTCTAGACAACTAAAAAAAAAAAACCCCAAATCCCATGAAAAGTTGACAAAGAAAAGTAAACCAGAAAATGTATAGTCAGGAACAGTGATGTTAGGCGTGTTTTGACATAATAAGAAAGGACAGAAAGTAATAGCTTTCGACATTTTAAAACTAAGGTTTAAAGAAATGGTGAACATTTTATGTATTACTATTGAATTTTGATAAGAAATGTTGTTTGATAAATCTTTGATGCATGAAATTCCATTATGGAATCAAAATTGCTTCATCTAGAAGTTGCCTCTATCTAGAGTTTTGCTGTAGATTTCCAACATCTTTTAATAACAACTTGAAAGATCAGTGTTTAACTGGGATAGCATCTTATCCTTTTCTGTCTTTTTATTTCTTAACCCATGTTATTTTCTCTTCCATTTCTAATTGCAGCTTTATAAATTCTGTAGGTTCTGTGAATTCTGGGAGCCAGTTCTCATTTCCACCCTGTGTTCTGTTGGAATTCATTGAACACTGGTGAACTATAATATAAGTTGTAGGAACCATATTATAGGATCCACAGCTCAGGACCCTCTGTATTTATGTTTTATTTAGAATCATAGAATCACAGAATGGTTTGGGTTGGAAAGGACCTTAAGGTCATCCAGTTCCAACACCCCTGCCATGGGCAGGGACACCTCACACTAAACCATCTCACCCAAGGCTCTGTCCAACCTGGCCTTGAACACTGCCAGGGATGGAGCATTCACAGCTTCCGTGGGCAACCCATTCCAGTGTATCACCACCCTTACAGTAAAGAACTTCCTCCTTATATCCAGTCTAAACTTCCCCTGTTTAAGTTTGAACCCATTACCCCTTGTCCTGTCACTACAGTCCCTAATGAATAGTCCCTCCCCAGCATCCTTGTAGCCCCTTTCAGACTCTGGAAGCTGCTCTGAGGTCTCCACGCAGCCTTCTCTTCTCCAGGCTGAACAGCCCCAACTTTCTCAGCCTGTCTTCATACAGGAGGTGCTCCAGTCCCCTGATCATCCTCGTGGCCTCCTCTGGACTTGTTCCAACAGTTCCATGTCCTTTTTATGTTGAGGACACCAGAACTGCACACCATGTTCCAGGTGAGGTCTGACGAGAGCAGAGTAGAGGGGCAGGATCACCTCCTTCGACCTCCTGGTCACGCTTCTTTGTATGCAGCCCAGGATACGGTCGGTTTTCTGGTCTGTGAGTGCACACTGAAGCCGGCTCATGCTCAGTTTCTCATATTCTCATTTATTTATATTTCTCATTTTCTTGTATCTCTGAGCTTTGAGGAACAGAACATTCCTTTCATTTTTTAACAAAATGAGATAGTTGAATGTGTATCAAAATAATCATATTTACAAACTTCCAGCTTTTCAGCTTTACAGAGTTGAAGTTTGTGCAGGCTGACCAGGTTGGACACCAGCTGAGCCAGTTATAAGATTGTTTAAAGAAGAAAACCCAAAATTAGGTAGACTCTCAGAACCTGGCTTATAAAAATCACCATTTATTTACATCAGGGAGAGGGTCTTGCCCTGTTGCACCTGTCTCTTGGCCTTAACAGCTACGCCTGTTTGAAGGGGTGCGCTACAGTAGGTGTGCATCTGTAGACAAAGGGATGCTGAAGAACAGATGTCCACAGTGAATACGTTCCAGAGTGTCACTGCAGACAGAGTATGGACCCCCAGACTTTAATAGCTGGGGCATTTCTGCTTTAGTTTCATGAGAAGGAATTCAGTTCTTGTGCCCTGAGTCTGCTTTGTGATTTGCACAGCAAAAGAAGATGACTGGAAGATTTGTTCTGGGAAGGTACTCACTGATTAGCATTAAAATGCCTGCATAGGCACACCCACATCATCTCTATGAGTAGGTTCCTCTCAGTTGCAGACTGATGGTTTTAGGGTAGAATTGAAACTACATAGGTTGAGAATGGATTTTTTTTCCTTGGCATTCTCTGCTGAGCTTTCATGCATTGGGAAGCTGTTGGTGTGCCTTCCACTGCCAGAGCTGTTCACTGATTGCTGAGGAGCCCATTGTGTGGGGCTGAGAAAGATGGAAGAAAGGGGAAGTAACCAGATGTGAGATCTGAACCTTCCTGTGCTGAAACCTACCTGTAATATCTGAGTTGCTGAACGGCTCCAAGTTTTATTATCATGTCCTCTTCCCTGGGCCTTTCATTTTACCTCTCAGTCCTTTGACTGACGTGAGGGGGGTGATTCTGAGCAACTCTTCTGGTTTCTTCATACCTCTGAAGCAGCAGAAGGGTCTTTTCTCTATGAATGAAGCAACCAGAGCCTACTTCCTCCGAGCTTTTTCTTCTGCCAACAGGGAATAACGGTGTTGTTAGTGACACATGCCAGGGTGTTGCCTGGCATGTCATTTCCTGAATCCCAGTGGAAAACACTCCTCAGAAGACTAGTCCCGTACCCTTTGTCATTGTCTCCTCATGGAGCAAACACAGACTCTTCCTTTCTGTCTCATTTTGTCTGATCAGTACCTCTATTCTACAGCTCTGCGTCTTCCCAATTCTTTTCCTACACTGTGAGAATCTCTGGGGTTCATCCCTTTGCCTGATTCTGCCTTTCTAGAGATCCTTAGGGGTAGCATTTCCAGGAGCTCTGCGCCTCTTGCTCCTTCTACTAACAGAACAGCACTTTGCAGGGCCCTCAGACTGCCTTTTCCTCTTGGCACCCATAGGGTATTACCCAGCATCTCTCGGCTCTCTGCCGGTAGCGTTCAGCAGAGGTGGTCTTTTCCTTTGAAGAAATAAAGAATTCTGTTATGGGTGTGAAATAAGGATATTAAATGTTGGGTATGGCATTTGCCTACCCCAGCAGATTGCTTCCAGCCGGGCATTGTGGCATAGCACATCAGCACAACATGTGTTGTGGCATCCCATGGAAGGAGAGCTGGTGAGACTGGTCTTTAAGGGATTTGCAAAAGCAAAATAAAGGTGTATTTAAATGTACTGTGCAATCAGTGTTGCCTTTACCTTGTTTAGTTTAGGTCTCAGTGTAATTGTAAAGGTTTTTAATTGCTTAAACAATTATTTCCTGGCTATCTTTAACATACTCGCTGTTCTTTTGCACTTGAGAGGCTAAAGATCATTACCTTTCACTGCTACATACTTTTTTCCCCACATGAAATGCTAAAACCATTTCTACAACAGGGGGCCTGGGAACACTTACAGGCATTTATTATTCAGGTCTATATTTAACCAACTAATACCTCTTAAAGAAATAGAAAAAGCTCCTTTTAGCTTTTTCAAACTGTCCATCTTAAAAGAGTTTTTTTTACATCATATATTAAATTTATTCTGGGAAAATTTGTGACACCTTCTGGAGAGCCAACCGTGCAATGAGCTCATTCCTTGAGCTATCTAAGGTGGGTGCAGTTTCCAACATAGTCATCTTCTCAGTTAATATGGTTTCTACTTGAGAGTGAGCTGGTTCAAATGCGCTGTGTTTGGCAAGGGGTTTGAGATCTGGCATGTTTGTTCTGGTCAGTGAGTTTATCAATATGAATGCGTCATAAATTGAAGAGATCCTCACTGAGAAGCTGTGGGCTATTGTCAGAAGTGGTGATGCTGAAAACCCCTTCATCCTTCTGTGTGGAACAACCTTGTGCTGGAGCTCAGTGCTGAGCTCAGTCCTGGCCTTATTAAAGTCAGTGGCAACGTTCCCATTGACTTCAGGAGAGCCAGGATTTCACCCTTTATTTTTACAGTTCCTTAAGGGGATCTCTGGGGAGGCAGGAAAATATGGCTTTAATGTTAGTGAAAGGAGCCTGGATTCATGTGTAGGGATCAGCAGCTGATGGCAGTCTGCCCCATTCAACATGATGCCTAAGGGTAGGGCATGGAGTTGAGTTACTTGGTGATGGGGCTCTGTGCAGAAAGGGAAATGGCTTGAGGAAGGCAGGACAAAGGCAGTGGTGGCATATTCAGAGCAGAAGGTTTCTGATGTAGATTACAGGAATTAAGTAAGGGGCCATCACACAGAAAGCAGCAGAAAAACCATAATGGTCCAAAAAGAAACTTGGAGTAGGTCTAACAGTGGATAAAGCTCTCTCCGTAAAAAGTTATTTTAAAAGTGCAAGGAAAATGTAAAACTAAGTAAGTACAGATGAAACTACAGTACAGGGCTGTGGAAGAGAGCTTGAAACTCCGTGCTGCTCGGAGGTGTGCAGATGATGCTGTGGAGCCTGTTTGCTTGATATTCAGTAATACCTGGGCTGAAATCCTCAACCCATGGAGTTATATGCAAACCCTTGATCCATTGTGTGCCTTCCTTGCCCTCGCCATGTAGTGCAATGTGCTGATCTCAGTATGAAGCCTTTTTTATTCTCTGAAATTCAGGTCTGACCTATGCAAACATATAAATGGGATTAATGAACGCGGCTCATTACCGGCTCTTGATTGAGACCACACATGATGATAATCAATCACTTTGGAGTGCTAATGGCTTTGGGTGGCTGACCCCTAACCCAGTCTTTGATGGCCATCTTGTCAGGGACACTGAGCAGAGAGCTCTGGACAGCGTCCACTGCTCTGTAAAGCAGTCCAAGAAGCCCTGGCCAGATGTACGTGCTGACTGGAGGAGGGATGTATGCTCTGCAATACAAATTGCCTCGGCGCTGAGCTCTTTCTTCCTGCAGCAACAGAAGACCAGCTCGGGTTGTGCCAAGGAGATTTGGACGAGGAGGTCCTGTGAAGAAAGAGATGGGCGTTGCGTAAAGGAAGGGGTGTCAGGGTAAAAGACCAGCTGAATTCCCCTCTGCAGCAGGGTCTGGTGGAGGTGTTGGTGAATTGCTTCAGATGGCAGATCCCTGGTGTCACGCTGAGGAAGGATGGCAGGCAAAACTATGGGATGCTATAGCTGTGTCTCCCCAAGGTCTGGGGGGGTGTGGTGTGTGTGTGTTCTGGGGCAGCTCAGTGATGTGAGAGCTGCTTGTAGGGCAGTGCTGAGGGCTGCCAAAGATCTGTTGAACTTTGCTGAAGGGTCAGCTTGGCTGCTTGGGCTGTCTGCAGGCATGGTGGGGTCACGCTGTCTCCGTCTTCAGTAGGCGTGTAGGAACATTGCATACATTCCCATGTTGTCCTGACACTGTATGTCCTGCTTCCCAAGGATAACTCGTTTGTCATTATATCAAGACTGAAAATATCTGTTCACTTTACATGGGATAAATCCTAATGTCTTGTTTCAGATGGCTGTAATAACTATCAGCAGATGGAATGTTTTCTCCTGGACTATAAGCTAAGATTATCCAAATAAGACAATTTATGCAGCACCTCGTCTGAAGCAGGGTAGTGCTGGACTCAGAGATAGGAAAAAGAACTATTGAGAAAGATTTGCAATGGAAGCCTGTGGTGGACTCCTCATCCAGGGAATGAGGTTGTACAGTGGCTACTCAGGAGATGCAGGCCTTGCTTCTAAGCTGAGGTTCCCTGTTTGCTGCTGAAGATTACCCCTGACTTCTGTGCTGGTCAGTTCTGCAGTAGCTGAGGGTGAGCCAAATCTCCCTCCTCCCTGCACCCCAAAGTACAGAGTCTTTTGTTTGAACTGAAAATCACAAACTCAAGTGGTTCAGTTTTGAGCAGTGAGATGAATTAAAACCAGCTGGTCCTGGTGTGGCTGAAATGAGTCAGGTTCCTACAGCACTTGTATTCATGGCTGAAAACAGGAGAGTCCTCTCAACGCAGGTCTGTTGCGTGGCAGAAGGTAGGATGTCAGGAGTAACAGTTGGTGTTTTGTAGCACTTGCCTGCTTGATGCTGACCCATTGCTATCACTTACTTGTATCACTTCTATTATATGTCCATATCTGTTGGTTTCTTGTTAATAACAAGGGTCACAAGGAATCAGAGCAGATTGGGCTGGAGTGCCATAGCTGGCATGTCAGTTTAGGGAGACAGGAGCCTTACCATGGGGGTTTGGAGTCTGATGATGTGATTGCAGGAAAGGCTGTTTCCTACAAAACTCCAGGCTAAACATGAATTCACCTTTAGAAGCATGCTAATCCCCACAACTAAATACAACTCTGCTATCTCACATCATTTTCTAATGATATCTGATTCGTGTCAGCATCAGTCTTTGGGGGAGAGTTTTAACCTGGGTGTGGAATGTGGTGCCCAAATGGAACACTCATCAGTGAGACAGCTTGAGGTCCAGGAGCTGCTCTGGACTCTGAGAGCAATGCAGGCAGTGAGGGTGTGTATTTTTGGAGTGCTGACAGCGCCAGGCCCTGACTCTATTTCCCGTGGCAGATAATTTGTCTCTGCACTTAAGGCATCGATGCTGCTGTGCCATGGAAATAGAGACCAATATGTCCACAGACCAGGGGAATGGCTTTAAACTTAAATAGGGGAGATTTAGGTTAGATATAAGGCAGAAGCTCTTCCCTGTGAGGGTGCTGAGGCGCTGGCACAGGGTGCCCAGAGAAGCTGTGGCTGCCCCATCCCTGGCAGTGTTCAAGGCCAGGTTGGACACAGGGGCTTGGAGCAAGCTGCTCTAGTGGAAGGTGGCCCTGCCCATGGCAGGGAGTTGGAACTGGATGAACCTTAAGGTCCCTTCCAACACAAACCAGTCTGTGCTTCTTTTCCCTAGTGCTGCTCTTCCTTAGCTCTCTCCTATCTCTGGATCTTCCTCCGGAGCTGTCTATACTATTGGGTCACTCTAGATCCCAAAACCAGAAGCCATCTGGTATTGCCAGGGGCTGGGTATAACATTTCAAATCTCACAGCTTTGAAAATGGGCTTATGCTGCTGGGAAGAGTTATACTTGGTATAGACTATGAACCACTGGTCTGGAAGGGTTAAGAGCTGGCTTTTGAGATCCTTGCTCACATTCAATAGTATGAAATGATTTTGGGGGGTGGAGGTTATGCTGTAATGTAGAGAGAGGCAAGGATGGGATTGGTGGGAGAACTGCTCTGACTTACTATTGGCAATTCTCCCTTTGGTCTCTTCTGTTATATTTTGACATTTGGGATCAGTTTTAGCCCATTAAGAGATGTCTGAAAGGGGGCACTGAGGCTGTATTCAAGGCAGTAAGTATTGTGATACCATGATGAGGGCAGAACAGGAACTTGTGTGTCTGTATACAATTACGAAGCAGCATGAAGCGTGCAGTGCAGAAAAGGCTATTCCCCAAACAACTGTATTACTTATATCTCATGGATTTCATGCCTTTGATATTGCTTTGGCTATCTCTTATTATGGGTTTCCTTCAGCAATAGGGTTGGATGTTCAGTTTTGACAAGCAGCCAGACGTTTTCAGTTCTCTCTGAGGTCACTGAAAGTTGGCCTGGTTATCTCAGTGGAGATCTCATGACTGGGTCTTCTCAGGAGATTTCTTAGTCTTCAGCTTTTCACTTGGCCAGTTGGAAACGTTAACAGCTGCCTTTGTTTCACTAGTTCTGGACCTGGACCAGACAGACAGAGGAGTGTGTGCTGCACAGGACTGTAACTGCAGTGTATGATCCATAGAGTGAGAAAAGGATCATAGTTTGCTGGTTTTATCTCATAAGATTAAGCACTTTACTAGCAGTTGCAACTGCAAAACATCGAGGGGAAGAGAGAAAAGGTCCTTTGCAACCCTAACTATTGTATGATTCTGTGATCTATTAAGAAAGAAGAAGTGGGACAGGTTGTTCACTGTCTGCTAGTTAAAATATGTGTGTAACGCAAAGAAAGACCCCCAAACCCAGACCCACTTGAGAGTCTTGTCCTAGAACAAAATCAGTTGGCAGGAGATACTAAAAGCAAGTGAGGAGCACAATGAACACCTTAGTTATGGTGTAAGAAGATCACGATTTCTACTATGCACTGGTGGCTTTATCAATTGGAGTAATCACTCAGTAATATATTAATTTGAAAAGCAGGAAGTCAAGACATGGGCTGAAAGTACAGCTTATGGTTGGATTTTTCTTCTTTTTCAATTGCAAGCAGGACAAAAGAGGAAAAAAACCTTTAAACACCAGTGAAATTTTCAGCAATATCTTGGTTTAGACCTGAAAGGAGAGTTGAAGGAGGGGGTTGGAGGAGGTTTCACTACATATGCCTGTATAAATAGCATCGCAAAGGTTCAAACTTAAACAGGGGACATTTAGGTTGGATATAAGGAAGAAGCTTTTCCTTGTGAGGGTGCTGAGGCGCTGGCACAGGGTGCCCAGAGAAGCTGTGGCTGCCCCATCCCTGGCAGTGTTCAAGGCCAGGTTGGACACAGGGGCTTGGGGCAACCTGCTCTAGTGGAAGGTGTCCCTGCCCATGGCAGGGGGTTAGAACTGGATGAGCTTTAAGGTCCCTTCCAACCCAAACCATTCTGTGATTCTATGATTCTGTGTGTGTAAGATTTTGATTAGGTTCTTTTCCTACCTTGGTTTTCTGGAAAAGTGTATTATGAATCTTTGTGACCACCAAAACCTGACAAATATTCCCGATTCCTGGCTCGGGTGAAAATTGTCAGTGGAAACAAGGTTTTCAGCAAGAAAAAAATGTAGATTTAGCCATGTGAATAGTTTCATAAATATACATCACTTTTGCCAAATTGTTCTATTAAAACCAAACAAACTGAAATCCACCCAAGTCAGGTAGCTCTTGACATGTAACTGTTCAAGGAAGTTTGTGTTTCAAAATTGCCCCTAAAACACTTCAGAATTGAAATAAAGTAATCCCTTCAAGTTGAGGTTTAGTTTTGACCTAAAGCAAGTAACTAGTTTTGTACTTTGCAGGACTTACTGAAAGATGTTTGAATTGGGTTGATCCAAACCAACGCTCTCCAGCTTTTAGAGACTACCACAAAATCAAAACCAGCTATTCACATAGCTCAGCATCTGAATATGAGCCTGGTCTTAAGGACAACACAAGTCCTTTATCTGACATAAGGTGATGGAAATCCCCTGTGCTTTTTCTGCCACAACAGACATTATTTTCCTTAACATCTTTCCTGTTGCCAGCAGGCCACTGCTAGCAGGCAGAGCTATGAAGTGGAATGCCAGTTCTTCCCGATTATTGGGAATGTCTCCACTTTATTTCGTTAGATTAATTAATCTTTATCTAGCTCCATGGCTCTGATGTGTTTTCTGATACTCCCAAGTATTTCTCCTTCCAGGTGATGAGTGTTTGTAATGCCCCAAATAGTTATGTTATATATATTTGTACTTCCCCTGTATCTATGTTCTTAGCTGGGTACCAGCCAGTATAAACTTGAATTTGCAGTTTGCCATCGAGGTCAGGATTGATCTGCAGAGATGATCTTTACTTAAGCAGTTACCACTCTTATGGGACAACAGATTCATCAATCCCCATTTGAGTAGCTACCATGGTGCTTGGAGGGGTCTGCCGAGTCCCTTTGGAGGCAGTGAGATTCCCCAGGGACCAATTGCAGCTACTTGCAGTCTCTGCCTTACTTGTCTTGCCAGTAAATGTCATGAAGACCTTTTTATGAAACAAGTTTAATTAATCCACTTGAATTTAATGGCCACATTGCAGTAGGCTGTCAGCCCTTTACAGCATTAGGTTTTGAATGTACGCAGCCCTGTTCAAAGATGAGAGCTGCCTTTGCTAGATCAAGTTGTCATTACGTTTAACTAGGTCTTTAATTATAAGCAGATGGATGAATTATTTTAATCGCTGCTATATATCTTAACAGTAGTTTGTACATTGACACAAAGTTGAGAACATCAAACAGACATGAACTGCTAGAGCAGGAAAGCTGCCAACCTCTAAGGGAAGCAGTTGATCAGAACCTGTCATCTTAAAAGGCTCCAAGAATGCAAAACAAACATTCAGGATTAGTATACTAAATATGGCTTATCAGTCCTGCTCCCTTCTCTGATAATTCATCTATATCATTCATTTTAATACTTTGCTCTGCATATCTCAGGCTCTGTAATTAGAGAGCTCCAGGTATTCACTTCTTCCTGCCTTTGAAATGCTTTGCTTTGAGGCTCTTCAATAAGAAGACACAATTATTACAAGGCTATTTGATGCGCAGTACAAAAGAGTTTGCACGTAGAACTGTCCCTTTGTGTGCAACAATTGACTGAAGCTCGTCCTGGCACCTACCGAGATTCCTGCTTTTCTGATGGAAACCAAGGCAAGGGCTTCCAGGCTGGGATTGTGTTGATCTCCAGAAGAAGAGACCGAGGATAAAAGTTCGGCACTGCACAGACATTTTGCTTCCTACTGGTGTTTCATTTAAATCCAGAGGGAAGGAACAGTTGGAGTGCTGGTAAAGCTTTTGCATACCACACGACATGAAAAACGTGCATGTGCTGAGAGCACCCAGTGTTGGAGAAGACACCAGGAAGCCTGAGCTTCCATACCATGAATGCAGGAGAGTATCCCTCATCCAGTTGGGAAGAGGCTCAGATATTTTTTCCCTTATTAACCACTTCTTTTCTGCTTCTCAGTATGATGCTGCACTCTGCCAGTCCCTAAATCTGGGCTGTGGGGTTAAGAAGTAAAGATGGGAACATGCTAAGCTGGGCACATGCAGTTCTGTCCCTCATGCCACACACCAGTGCAAGTTAATAGCTGGACTGGATGATCTTAAAGGTCTCTTCCAATCCAGTTGATTCTATGATCTGAGTTTGGGGGTCAGCAGCTGCAGATTTCTGCATCTCCCTTCTTGCTGTAAGGGAAGACTTAGGAAGGGGGTCCAGGAAGTCTCAGCACTGTCACCTTGTGAATAAAGCCTCCAAAGGGAGTAGAATTAAACTGACACCGAGCGATATTGTTAGAAACACCCAGGGTGATTTTGTCTGTTTGATGTCTGATTACACAGCAGTTACTTTCTGATTATGGTGTTGATTTGAATGAGATTATTGTGCTCTTGATCAAATGCAAGAGCTGTGATAAAACCACTGCGTTTGTTTGTTTTCTTGCCAAGTAGTGATGATGTATTAAGTAGGATTATATTATCTTCTGAGAATGTTCTGCATTTATCAGCTGTGGTCTGACTATGGCCTTTATTGTTTAGAACAGGGAACAGGTATCTGTGGAAATCAGTTAAGCTGCAGTATTCCAGTTTCTCTTGGTTAGGAATCATCTCACCCTGCTAAAGAAAAGCAATAGTTTATACTTTATGTAAAGCAATTTTATATGTAAAAAAGTCCTCAGCTGTAATACGCTTACCACTCAGAAGTCTTTCTCTCCAGCCAGAGCTAAAATGACCCTTGTTACAGGAGTGCTGTAGAGTTATTTTCAAAGCCAGATACCTTTTTTTTCCCCATAAACATTTTCTCTCTAGAAATTTAGGAAGTTTAGAACATGTTAGTACTCTTTACATACCCTATAACAGACTTCATCTAGGATACTGGATGAATCTGTGGAAGTTAGTTCCAAAGGCTACCCAGTGCAGTGGTGTAGTCACTGTCCCTGGAAGTGTTCACAAACTGTGTAGATGAGGCCCTCAGTGCCATGGGTTAGTGATGGCCTTGGTAGTGCTGAGGAATGGTTGGACTTGATGCTCTTAATGGTCTTTTCCAAGCTGGTTGATTCTATGAGTCAAACAGCAATTCCAGGGACTGTAAACACCTTTTGGGTCTGCTGGTCAGACTCTCAGTGCTTAACCTGTCTGACTGGGTAAGCTAATGAGGTGGTCATAGTTTTGCAAGTGGGAATCATAATTATATCTGAGATAGGCAAAATGCTCTTTTTATTTCACTTGCTTGCTGCTTCCAAACTTTTGCAATGGCAGCAATAGCTATAGCAGTGTTTAGAAGGTACCAACAGCGATGCTCTGTTGTACACTAAAAACAGCAACAGCATTGATGTGGAGAGAACAGCAGCAGGTCTGGGCAGAGGCAGCTGGGTGAGAGGAGGGGTGGAACACCCAAGCAGAATGACCAGTATGAACCTAGCAAGTGTTATGTTAGTTATCTAAAAACTCATCTCTCTAATGGATAGTTTTAAAGAGCCCAGAGCCCAGCATGCAGGAACTTGAATCTTTGACGAGCTCTTGAAAACCGAGAGCTGCTTGCCACCTGAGCACTTGCCTTCCCAAAGGGTATTGCAGATGCTTTCTCTCATTCCTTTTTTTTACCGTTCTTGTAGTTTGTCCACACGTGAAAGCACAACAGCCTCAGACCTCCTTGTTTAATACTGAAACAGTGACACAGATGCCAGCTAGCTAGTGGATATCTGAAAAGGAGTGGAGAGCTTGATGTGCTTTCACCTCCTGCCTACCAGAAAAAGCAGGAGAGAAGAGCAGAGACTGGGAATTCCATTCAGGGCTACACTGCAGTATTTACTTTGGCATTTACCTGCACTGGATTGAAGGCTAACACACGCTGGAAGCAGCCTCTGCATGCCATCAGGTCCACCCCTGTGCTCAGAGGGGGCCACTTTCACAGTTAGATCTCTTTGTCCTGAGTCAAAGTTTATATACCTTTAAATCTCATGTTTTGCATCTATAAAAGGAAGGGAATAAAAAGGTCAGGAAAGAAACCTTTGACCTGGGAACGATGGAATATTCTTGATCAAAGTAGAATATTGTTGGCGTTCTGAAATTGAGACACTTCATTAGAATCTGTTTGACAATAAAACGCATCTGCTTGTGATACTGTAGCCTCTTATCAGAGTTGCAGAGACAGCTGCTGATGCATTGCCTTTCCCAGTGCACCATGCTTCCCAAGCTGTACTTCTGATGATGTTCCTTCTCCTCCTCACGTCTTGCAGTCATAGTTATACTGTTTTTCTATAATTAAACATGTGCTGTTGCCAATCTCTAGTGTTACTTTAATATTTCATGGCTCATCTGAAATGGCGCAGGAGTTCCACAGTCTCCTTCCTGCATGCATACTCGCAATTATAGGGAATCAAGGAGCTGCCCTTTGCCAAAAGACAGGATTGTTGTTCTAGATAGACTTTTCTATCCAAAGCCAGAGACTTTCAGAAGCCATTTCTACATCTTCTGCTAGGTAATAGTGGTGGATGGAGAGAGTGTCAAGGAGTTAGCCCTTTGTCTTTGGTGGGAAGGTGGATGTTTATGTGCTCACTGTACCCTCAATGATCTCCCATAACAGGGAGTGCCTGGGTCAAACAGCTTCTGCCAGGGAGAAGTATGGAAATGGATGAGGTGCAGAGATTTTCCATGTCTGATTTGGAAGCTGGTTTCATCTTTGATGTTATTGATGGCACTGTTAGGGAATCCCAAAGCTGCTTCTATTTGTTTTCACAGGCATTTATACTTGCTGTGATGAAGAAACACTTGCTGGAATCACCCAGAGGTAAAAAGGAGAGCCCTGCCTTTTTTATGCTGCTTCTTGTATGGTGGTCAGTGCTTTGTAGTACCCCAAAGGACAGGCTCTGCATTAGCTCACCTATGCAGCAGCATGTGAATTTACACCTCCAGGCCTTGGTGTGCCTGTTGGATGATGATGGTTTCCTTATGTTGTCTGTCCTGTTTTTCATTCAGCCATTCCTGGACCTGGCCAGGTTTGCACGCTCACAAGATGCATTAGGGCAGCGGGACAAAGGAGTTTCTCCTGTGATCCAGGCCAAAAAAAGAAAGTCAAATAAAACCTCCATTCATGGGATGAAGGACGATGAAAGGCAGAGAGGAAAGATGACACAAAGCTGACAGCCGTGGCACACGTCTCCTCTCTTAGCCAGGAAAGCTGACAAGTAGATTGCTCAGGACAGGCACTTACAGGTTACCCTGTCAGCTACTTGAATGCCTTGTCTTTTATCTGCCACCTTCATAAGAAAGAACAGAGAGAGCTTGTGCCCATCTGATGAGCTGGTTCATACTGGCACATCATCAGCTTTAGCAACACATGAACACAATGTAGCCCAAAAGCTGCACTTGGGTGACTGAAATCTTCCCCTTCTCTTTTCTTGCATACATGCATGCTTGAAGACACGTACCTGCCCGCGCAGCTCTATGCCCTTGAAAAGTCCTGTTCAGAGAGGTAAAATTCTCGTGCCTGTCAGAATTGGTCTTTTTTTGTCTTGTAAAGCCCCACTCCATGAGTGTCTGTATAATAGTGTGACTTCATTTGTGTAGGGTGACTCCTGCAATGTACAGAGCTCACTCAGGCTGGCTGGGGTCTCCACTGAAGGGCCTTGCTTCTGTCTCCACCGAAGGGGAGGACAGTGAGGACTGGGACTCCTTTCTCCCAACATTTGCTTTGAGTTTCATGTAAAAGAAAGTATTATTTGTGTCTAAACTCAAAATGAGGGAGAAAAGCTTGAAACTTCCTTTTGCCTATACCTGGTGCAGCAGCATGGGGACAGGGGGAGGTGTGAGATCTTGTAAAATGCATCCGAGAGAAAACTGACAATGCAACTAAACAGAACTTGCCCAAACAACACGAATCCCAGCGTTTCCTCTCTTCAGTGTTTGATGTTACCGTGTCAAATGTTGATTTCAGATGGGATATATGTTGGGCATGGCATAGATACCCTAGAATTCAATTTCAAACTGTAATAACTGTCTTCTTTTGTAACTCGGCCACATGGAAGTTTCCCCAGAAAGAACGTTACTTCCTATGCACGATTTCAAGCTATTTCTGACCATGACCATGATAGAGTTATTTGACCTGGCAGCACTCTCTCTGTCCTTGTTTACAGCAATGTCTTAATGATCTCTCTGAAAAAATCAGCCTAAAATCAATATACAGCTTGGAAATGAGCAGCCTTAACAGTTGTAGCTGTTTCAGTCAGGCCCTCTCCTAAACAAGGATGTGCCAGTAGCGTTACCTACTGTTACCTTTAATTTTAAAGGCTTACTCCATCTCCTATTAGTGTTAGCAGCGAAGATATCAGTGCTTGCAATGAAAGCAAGTAGAGTTTTAAGACTTTGCTCGAGAAAAGAGCTTAAGTACACACTGTTTTGAGTAGAGGCAGGATTCAGGGATGCACGAGCCCCAAGTGTTTTGCCTGAGTGCAATCTGGTAAAGTAGACAATAACTATTACTGTGTGTATTATGTTAAAATCCCATCTAGAACTTGGCTGTAAATCAGGATTTTTAGCTGTATGAATAGGACTGGGATAGATCCCTGTTGACTCTCAGGGTTCTACAGCTGTTAGTAAAAATAAATGCTAAGTAGTGAGTCTTTCAGCAAATGTCTTTAGCACATCATCCCTCCCTCTTTTCTTCTCTAGAACTGCATAGTCAGTGTTTATAGAAGACTAAACATACTGCGTGGTACAAGGGCTTAAAGATTAATTAGTAAACAATTACGATACACTTTGAAGAGGAGAAGAGTTGAGTATGATTATGATAGAGATACATTTGTGGGCTATGGGCCATCCAGAGTATTGCCAGTAATTAAAGATACGTTCTTTACTGCTTCAAGTAGCTCTCTTCTAATTAGCTTGTATAAATGTATATATCTGTGGTATCATCAAGCAATTTTCCTGAGCATACAGGTTTTGTTGTTATAGATTATGTGAGATGATTGCATGCAGTGTTATTTTTGTGGTTGCTTATTAAATGAATTTAACTGTCTATGTTCTCAATCGCTATAAATCATCGTCACTCCAGGCTGGGGAGCTGTGCTGATTCACACCAGGCAACGCTGCATTCAGTGGGGTTTGCTGCATGTTGGGATCTCCTATTGTCAGTGGAATGTGGTCAGGCCCAGAGGCTCTGCCCCGCAGGACTTGAGAGTGGAAGGGAAAAGGTGTGTATTTTCCTTGGGGTCTCAGAGTTGTGTGCTTTCCAGGTGTCAGTCATACCGATGAGGAATAACAGTCATTTACTCATTCAACTATTCAAAAGCGAAATAGATAGTCTACATCCCAGGAGATCTTGGTTTCAACTCCATCCCTTTCATTGCCCTGCTTGAGGAGCTCGTTCACAGCCCAAGAGAAATGATTTGTATTCAGAGTGCTTTAGCTGGTCAGGAATCTTGATGCGCAGTTGTGCTGCTTGAGGAAAACAACGTATGGACACAACAAGGTACAACACAGAAAGTGAAGTCATTATCATACACGAGAACACCCCTCTGGGAAGCCTGGCTTTACTGGTTGAGGTCTCTGGGGTAGAAGCAACCTGTTTAAGGAGAGAAAAGCAAGATCCATTTACTGAAGCACTTAGCAGGAAAAATGTGAGTCCTTGCCAAGGGGCAAGAATGTAGGTGACCTTGGCTGCAGTAAGAATATATTGTTCCCATTCAAGAGAGAACAGAAACAAGGAGCTGTGCTCACTCCAATGTCAGGGAAAAAAAAAATGTTTGTGTTCAGTACATTGGAGAAATGTCCAGAAATAGCTCACCTTAGTGAAAATATTACTTCTGGAATATTACCAAGGTCAGCAAGACCCTGACTTATCAATTCTGTTAATGTTCACATAAATTCAAGCTGTCAAACATGAACTTGTGCAACCAAGATATCATAAAAGACTTTCACCTGTGTCTCCCTTCTCTGTATTTCTTTCCTTTTTTGCACACTTCCATCCTTTTCCCATTGCAATTTAGAGGCTCAGCCTATGGCAAGGCAGGAATTCAAGGGTTCAGGTTTTAAATGAAGCAGGAAAGGTAGATTCTGCAACATCTTAAATAATACACAGTTCCCCAAATGTCCTGTGAGTATAGCCATGTCTGTGAGCAGGACATCAATGTCTTGACAAGGAGCTGTGGGACAACTCACTGCTATGGTTATTGCTCTGGTGAGTAATGGTAAGGGATGAAGGCTCAGCATATGGCATGTGGTTCTCTCTTGGGGTTTGGTTCTGCTAAACAGCTTGGCTCTGAATTAACAAAGCAAGTTATTGCTTGTTTAAAGTGAGACATACAATGTGTGTAACCTATGTGGGTGAAGGAAACTCTTCATGGGCTCAGAGAAATTGAATTTGAATCATAAGCTCACAGAAAGTGAATTGAAATTGAAAATGAGCAAGGTGCTGCAGCTCCTATGTGTGCTGCTGGGCAATCTGAATCTTGTTCTGCACTAGAGCACCCTCAAGACTGCTCTAAATTAAGTCAGTGATGACGCTGTTTGGGCACATCGGTACTGGTTTAGGTTTGTGGACCATGAACCCATGGTCTTAGTGCCAGCCCCACTGCAGCAGAGTCTTCAGCTCCCTATTTGCAAAGAGACTGAGCAGGCACTTTGCTGCAGGAGAGAAACTGTCCCAGTTTAAAGTTCCCTTTAAAAGTGTAGCGCACAGATGCAACACAGTCTGTTCTTTGCTTAAACATTCATGGAGTGATTTGTCAGTTATAGAAGAGGCGATGAACAACTTGCACTTTTCTTTCTTTGTTTCCCTCTGCCTGTTTCTTACTTGCTTTAAAACAATAACTACATGTATCAGGGAGGCTGATAAGCATTGAGAAGCCCGGGGGTACTGGTGACATTTCACAGGATGAAGTTAAGAGATAGCTGACCTAATGTGACAAGTGTCTTTTTTCAAGTCTTTGCTAATAGCAGTAACCACTTAGACTCCTTAGGTGTGTGTCAAATGCCATGGGCAGTCAACTGAATCATGTCAAAAGGCTGCCTCTCATGACTAAATAGTCTCATATCAGCACAAAGCCCTGTAAATCCACCAGGTGGACTTTAATCATTTTGCTTTCAATGGATTTTGGGTAGCAAGAAGTGGCTGAGAGGCTAATATTTCACCCACTGTCCCTGCGAGGTTTGAGTTACCACTCCCTGATGCTGACTGTCCTTTTAGCTGCACAGCATGCTTTGGTTTTCCATTGTTGGCCCTTGAGGTCCTGAGCTGATAACAAAGCTGGGGGAATTTTCTGTTCCTTCTCACAGGGCTTCAGGCAGTCTTGACCTACACTGATTTTTGAAGCACTTTGTAGTTGAAATCCTGTTTGGATGAGTCTGGGGGGGAAAGGTTTCAAGCACAGGGCTGGGGTTTACTATAGAGCGTAGCTGAGATCCTGTATCTGAGCTCATGTATTGACCTTGCAGTGACAGAGCACTTAATGACTGGCACTAATGAATTTACACTTGTGTATCAGTAGTTCAGGGATATTAAGCATGAGAAGTAAACTCTAAGGCAGTTTATGCCTGAGTATGATGGTAAAGTGTTGTCCTCCTATTTTCTATGCTCAGATTTAGTCAGACAATCCTAAACCAAGCTTCCATTTCTCTTGGTGCTTTATAAACACATACCTAGAAAATCCAAAGAGATTCCAGTCTATTTGTGTTAACCAGAAGTACATGTGACAGGCAGGTGTTACTCTAAGGCAGAAAAGAGCTAGCATTCAAAAAAGGATCTGTAAAGTGAATTTTGAGGTCGCTATGCAGTATTATGCTTAGAAACGAATATAGCAAATGATAGTGAACTGTTGGAAATAGGTTAAATTTTGCAGTATAAACATTCATATATCTTGAATATTAATATAAGTGTTACAGAAAATCATTCCTTTACTGCTTTCCCCTTCTCCTCTCCCAGTTTCCAGTTTTTTACCTATTGCCCTCCAGTTCTTGTGACTTCCTCTAGAAGAGGAATGATGCTCCTTCTGATACTGTCTAAAGCAGGAAAACTCTGAGTTGGTTTTGGCTGTTCCCCAGAAGAAAGTAAGTCACAGAACGCGGCAAGAAAAGTCAGTGTGAGCTCCTCTGGGCCTGGAGGGGACACCCGCTCTGTGTCTGCCTTTCTCCCTGAGTTGGTGCTTTATCACTTGGCCTACAGGTTGCCCATAGCTGTGAGTAGATGCTCTCCTCATTATTCAACTGTGTGCAGTAGAAATCACTGCCCAGAGCCTGCCCAGCTTCTGATCCCAGCCTCTCTACCAGAGCTACTGTCGCCACAGCAGAAAATGTGAGCAATCCCTAATCTGGCTCAATCCACATGAGCCAGTTCAGTTCCTCTTCACTAATATGGTTCATTTTGAATGTAGTGGCTTAAGAGGTGTTTATGTGAGCAACCCCACTGTGGAAGTTGTGACCTTTAGTGGACACCGAAGGGGAAGAGATGGTCACCAAACCCCCATCTCTTTTCACTGCAGAGGTCTGCCCAGTGCTGCCTTCTGCAGCCTGGGGCCATGAGCTGCCTGGTCAAAGTCAAGTGTTTCTGTAGTCACTGGAGCGGAAGAGAGCTTAAAGGGAGGGATTTGAAAGCTGATAGTGGAATGGATTTGTCGTGTTTACAGTGAATCCCTTCCGTGCTTGAGAAGCACTTTGCAGGAAAGCATGAAGGTGCTCATTTGGAGCAGTCATTAGTGGGCAGGAGACTGTTCCCAGCAGCCAACAGGATTTGTAAGTCTGTGATAGATGGTAATGCAGGAAAGAATAGGCCAAGAGCAACCTGAAAATGAAGATAAATTGATGCAGCATAAGAGGAAGAACCATGAGGTCCATGATGCCCATTTCCTTATTATTTACTGTTCTTGGTTCAAATAGGCCATAGGAAGTGCTAAGTGCTCTAGCAACATATAGCAAATTCATGGGACCACAGTTGTTTCAAAATGTACCAAGATTTGCAGGATTCAATGTGCAGAATTAACAGGGAAAAAAAACCCAACTTATCCCACAGTGCTAAGGTGTATGAATAAACCATAAAGAATCAAATGGTACATGGCACCTTTCTGTATTTGTTCTTCATGAAAAACATAAATCTCTAAATAAATACACATACCTATATATAAAAAAGCTTTTTTTGATAGGAAAAAACTTATATACAAGGAGGAGGGAGAGCTAAGACAGAAAACTATTGAAGTGTTATAGTTTTTAATTTAGCTCTATAAATCGTTGAATTAGCTTGAGAAATTAACACAAAAAGGATTTAAATAGCTGTAACTTTAAGAAATGCTCCATCCCTGGTGGTTGGACAGAGCCTTGGGTGACATGGTTTAGTGTGAGGTGTCCCTGCCCATGGCAGGGGGGTTGGAACTGAATGATCTTAAGGTCCTTTAAACCCTAACTATTCTATGATTCTATGTGGGATTTCAGGCACTCCTGTGCTAAGTTTTGGTCAATGAGGCTTTTTTAGCCATCACTTTCAGTCTACTCTTTTTCTTTCTTTCTTTTTTGAAGACTCATCGTTAGAAAAACTTTAACTACATGCACAGGAAAAAGAAACCTTTCCTTTGACAAATTGAAACTCTCCAAAGACTTATAAGCCAGGATGAAAGATTGACTTAATGGAGCAGTATAGTTTTGCTACAGCAAGGAGCCTCCCAATCCTCTGATTAGACTGATATAGATTTTCTAGAGATTAGCCAAATCTGAAATGCATTACCAAAAAAATCCACTGTGACAAAACAGTTTTGACAGCATAAATGAAACCTAAAGCAATGTAAAATGTAATTACTGCAGCTATCCCTGTGACCCCTCAGCGTTCGCTGCCTTGCTCTGGCCTCGAGAGAGCTTGGACCTATTTCCCACCTATTTATTTTTCTGCATGTTTGGCAGGAGTATTTTTAGTCTATTCCTTTGCTTTTCTTTAGCACCCCCCCTTTCTGGTTCCTCTGCATTCTAACATGGCTTTGGGTGAAAAGACTTTAAATCAATAAGGGATTGGGAGGTTATGAGGAGGGTACAGGAAGGTCAGAGACAAACCGGAATCAATCCCTTACTGCCTTTTCACGTGCTTTGGTGGTGGGGCTGTGATCACTTTATTTAACTTGCAGAGGGCCAGAAGAAGTGCCGGGGTTTATTTACATTCCAGTGGAATAGAGGGGCCCTTGCTGGTACTAGGAATTCATAGTGTGTGTCTATGTAGAGAATGTTTCTACCTTGAAGAAACCAAGGGACCATGAGACAGGAGAGGAGGAAGAAGACTTGGAAGTCCCAGGGTCATGCAGAAGGTGTAGGAGGGTTGGGCCAGTGCTTTACCCTCCAAATAGCCCTGCTTTCCATGCTGAGGTGTCTTGGCATCAGCCACACAGTGTCAGGGATGCAGCTCTACCTGCCAGTGTCTTCTTCTGAAAAGCCTCTTCAGAACTGACTTCTTTTTGTACCAAAGGTAACTTAGTGGATCTACTGACTATTGTTTGGTATTTATACCCAAAGAAACAGTGCTGATTTGCTTCTCCCTATGCTCTCCTGGTGAGGGAAAGATAGAATCATCAAATAGTTAGAGTTGGAAAGGACCTTAAGATCATCCAGTTCCAACCCCCCTGCCATGGGCAAGAACACCTCACACTAAATCATGTCACCCAAGGCTCTGTCCGACCTGGCCTTGAACACCGCCAGGGATGGAGCATTCACAGCTTCCCTGGGCAACCCATTCCAGTGCCTCACCACCCTCACAGTAAAGAATTTCTTCCTTATATCTAACCTGAACTTCCCCTGTTTCAGTTTGAACCCATCACCCCTTGTCCTATCGCTACAGTCCCTGTTGAAGAGTCGCTCTCCAGAAGCATCCTCCACTGATGAAGCCAGCACAGCCCAGGGCTGTTCACAGGGAGCACTGGTCCTCCTGGCTGTGTTTGGTACCAAGTCTTAAGAAAACCTCCAGTTGCTGTATGGTATCAGCTGTAAACTAAACCACAGGATCTGCAGATGGGTTTTGCCCTCTGGAAAACTGGCAGCCCTCCAGTTTTCATGGGCCTTGCTTCCACTTCCACCCCCTTGTCATCATAAATCCTAATTAAAACAGCTCTTCTGTGTGGCTTGGGAATGGCACAATCGAAGTCTGGAGAAGAGAAGGCTGAGAGGGGACCTAATTGCTCTCTGTAACTGCCTGACAGGAGGATGGAGCCAGGAGGGGCTGGGCTCTGCTCTCAAGGAACAAGGGATGGGACAAGAGGAAACGGCCTCAAGCTGCACCAGGGCAGGTTTAGATGGAGCTGAGGAACAATTCCTTCCCCAGAGGGTGCTCAGGCATTGGAACAGGCTGCCCAGGGCAGGGCTGCAGTCACCGTCCCTGCAAGTGTTCACACACCGTGGAGACGAGGCCTCAGTGCCATGGGTTAGAGGTGGCCTTGGCAGTGCTGGGGTAAAGGTTGGACTTGGTGACTTTAAAGGTCTTTGCTAACGTACTCAATGCTATGGTTCTATGATTCTGTGACTTTTTTAATGAGTTGCTCCTCATGTCTTTAGCTCACTTAGGACTTCTGATGGAAATGCTGCAGGAAAGGGAACCCTCTCTGTGTCAGCGAATGGATAGCATGATCGCTTTCCAGTACTGACGTCAACAGGTTTCCAGTCATTTCTGTAAGTACTTTTACTGTACTGTATGATTAGAACAACTGCAGTAAAAGAAACGCCATCCCTGTTTTATGCCATATCATGAATTTCATTGAGAACCCAAATCAGAGCTCACAGTACCTGGCAGCACTGGCTGCCTGTTGCATAGGTTTACATTTATGTATGTTAATACAGCCAGAATGGTTTTATTGCCCTGGAATTTAATGCATTTTAGATTTGCTAATCTCTCTCAAATCTATACGTCACTTTAGCCAAAGGATTATGGCTTCTTTAGTAAATCAAAAATATACTGCTCAATTAAGTCAATCTTTCACATCAGCTTATAAGTCTTTGGAGGTTTTTAACTTGTAAAAGGGGATTTTTCAAGTAGGATTTAAACTTTTATAACAATGCAAGAAACCAGCAAGAAATACAAAAGAAGTAGACATTACAATTAAGTAATGCCCATGCAGAGAGGCATGGTTCTCTGACCAGTGTGTAGCTTTGGAGATGCTGGTGTTATAGGTGAGGTACAATGAATTGATAAACTTTATCCTTAAAGTTCTACTGCTTAGATTCAGGCTAGTGAGGTCTGAGGCCAAATTACCCGCAATATGATATATTCCTGCAGAAAGTCTGGCTATGTATGATAGGTTGTTTTATCTGATACTTTTTGAATCATCAGTATTGGCTCTAAAGTTTCTCTTGGCCAGAGAAGCTGTGGCTGCCCCATCCCTGGCAGTGTTCAAGGCCAGGTTGGATGGGGTTTGGAGCAACCTGCTCTAGTGGAAGGGGGTTGAAACTGGATGAGCTTTAAGGTCCCTTCCAATCTAAACCACTCTGATTGATTTTATGATTTTATGAAAATCAACACTTGGATAATTTGTGGGTATACTTCAAAGTTATACTTCAAAGCTTTTAGGCAGAAGTGATTTGCCTAAAGTCACATAGGAATGGGATCAAGTGGAGAACTGAACAGAGCTTTTCTGAGCCCCCATGTAGCATCCACAGGCTTCTGGACTACTCATTCCTCCTTTCTCTGGTACAGTGGTGATAGGCTGTTCCTAGATGCAGGCTGAAGGTCTTACACAAAGTGTTGAAGTCAGTGGGAATCCTTTTCAGGGATGTCCCATCATCTGTGTATGGCGGCTGCTGTGTTCCTTTAACCAAGATCATCTTCCAGGCAGCATCACCACCATTCTCCATGTTGTTGGTGTACATCAGTATTGTTCTACTGTGGCCATGCTGCAAAACAGATAATGCCTATTAGAAACAGCAAAGCTTCTGTAAACTGCCTTAGAGCTAAATGAGTTGTTTCACGCATGTCTGGGAAGGAGAACAAAGGGCTAAACCCATATAGGAGTCATTTACTTGTGTGCCAAACCAGCGCTGTGCTAGATGGGGCTGAGGTGGCAAGGTGTAAGTCAGAGCACACAGAGACGGTGTTGCTAAGTTTGCCTGTAATGCCTTAGGAAAATTAGTTTGCTGTGCAGCCCCTGTGTGTAAAACTTATTATAGTAGTTACAATAGCAAAGGCAGTTGTTAAGGCTGAGTTCTAACCCCTGCTCTTGGCTAATAACTCTTTGCTAATAGCTTTCTCAAATTCTTTTTTTGCTCTGAGTTTTTCCATGCTCAGCGTTAGCCCTAAGGTGAATTTTTGGGGAAGTCTGGGAGGGTTTTGAATTATGAGAACATGAATAAAATACATTTTTCCTCTGCATGTTTTAATGGAACTTTTGCATTCTGAGAACTCTCTGAAACATCGGATTTGTTTTGTAGCCCTGAGAAAGGAAAGAGAGCAGTGTAATTGATGTCTGCAGAATATCCTGGCTCATGAAACTGTGGTGACTGTGTGTGGTCACAGCAGCTTTAAAGATGAAGGATGACATTCTCAAAAGTATCTAATGGTGTAGGCCCATTTCAAAAGCAACATTGACACTGAGGAGATTAAATGTCATAGAATCTTGTAGGATGGAGGCACCTTGCATGCCTGCCGCTCTTGAAAGGAGAAGGCTGTTTTAATAGAGCTGAGCAAGGAGTGTTTCACTTCTCATGAGGTGTGGGGTTATTCTGATCCCCAGCTTGGATCAGGAACCTGCTAATACACTGCAATTACATAGCTCCCGTGATGTGCCACGTAGGTAAAGTCATATGGAAGACCATGGTGAAGCGCCGGGAATGTGTAGTGAGGGATTTCCCCTCTGTGCAAGGACGGGAATCCTTGGCTATGAGGTTCAGTGCACATTGGTTCAATGTGCACCTCTGAGCCAGAGGTTTGAAACCATTCTTGAATGCGATGAGTGAATAAAGCAAAAATACTTTTAAGCAGATCTCCATGGGAAAGGGTTACAACCTATGTCTGACTAGCCTATGTATACCTTTAAACACTATTTGCTTTGATTTCAATGACATCTTAAAGGGCTTCAGCTGAGCTCCACTCGAGCTCTTCTATTAGAACCCTTAGAAGCCACCAATACCAGAAGCACAAAATGTGCTGCTTCAGTGGCTCCTATGGACTTTCCATGGCTGTTGGCAAGTTGTGACTAAATAGATTCAATTGCCTGTGTCTTCTATTGTTTTTCACTATCCTGTTCCCATATTGTGTAAGTGCTTTTCCAGCCCTTGCTGGAACTCCAGCGTGGGTGAACGTTCATGGAGGAGCTGAATTTCCACCAAGGAGTTTGGTACCAAATGCAAGATGCCTTGATCTGGTGATGATGCCTGGGTGAAGGCTGCTGGAGTTAAAGATGTTTCATTTACTGGTGGCTCCATCAGAGCTTCCTTATGTGTTGATCCCTAGAACATCATACCTTTAGAATGAGTGAAAGAAGTCTAGATTTGCTGGATTTGCTGGAAAGAAGTCTGGATGTGTCACTGGATTTGCAGTTAGAAATCCCCCAATGCTTTAAATAACTGCAAAAAGCAGTGCTAGAGTAATGTGAAAGCTGCAGGGTCCAAAGTTGAGAGCAGGGAGAGTCTGAAATCTGTGGTTGGTATCACTAACCCATGGTACATATACATAGAGTGAGACTAGGAGGCATTTTCCAGTTCAGTTTTGCTTGTTAAATGTAATGTGTTACTGTTTATTATTTAATCTGTGCTTTACAACACACGGGACATATAATGGGGCTGGGTTAATACTATGGCTGGAAAGTTCAGGTTTGGAATTGTTTTGCACTTCTGGCCTTATTTTCTTTGTTTAACCTGGATTTAGTGACAGCTTTTACGTTTCTACTATCTCATATGCAGAAGGATTGAATGCCTGAATACATGCTGGAGTGCACACCCCAGGACCAGCAGGACTGCTGCTCCCAACTGCATTAAGCTGAATGAGCCTTTGACTCCTTCAAGTCTTGTGTTCTCCCTCATTTGCTGGGTGGCGAGGGGCAGCTTCCCTTTACTCAGTGGAAGCAAGGCAAACATGGAATCATGGAATGGTTTGGGTTGGAAAGGACCTTAAAGCTCATGCAGTTCCAACACCCTGCCATGGGCAGGGACACCTTCCACTTGAGCAGGTTGCTCCAAGCCCCATCCAACCTGGCCTTGGACACTGCCAGGGATGGGCATTAGCAACATCCTTAGCTGCGTTGCTGACTTCATTGATTCTGCCCTAGTCTAGAGTGAATGCTCATGGGCATCTCTCCTAAATTGTTCTGGTGCCCACTGAATGGATGATGGAAAGTTTCCTGACAGGTTTGCTCAGGTTTGTTCAGTCCCTTCCTTTGGATCAGTTTAAGAGCTGTTAGAAAAAGGATCAAAAAGATCAGTTTTGGGAAGGGACTCCACATGAATTGACTAACTCCATGTGTACAGTATGAGGAAAAATACATCTTATCTGAAACTTTGCTACCATATCAATTAAATGGCTTTAAAAAAGATATAAATAAGCAATGTGTAAATGTGCAAACTGAGAGACTCAAACCACACAGTGAACATTTGGACTGATTTTTTTCCCCTCTATTGCTTCCTTCTCAGCAGATCTGTTCCTCTAAACCTGTAGTACATAACACTTTCCTTTCCTTGCCTTTCTAGGCCCCTGTGTGCCCTGCACGTTTGGGCTTTGAAATCCTGGGCGACTTCAGTTTTCTTAGGACAATTTCCCCCCAGACCTTTGCACTGAATGTGGTGTGCATCAGAGCTGCCATGTGCTAAGCAGCTAAAGTGCATTACCAATGGGGGAATAATTATCAGCCCCAGATTATGGCATTATTAACGCCTTAATACTGATAACTCTTAGCAGTTCACAAGACCATCAAATGGTTTCCCTTTAATACTGTCCCAGATTTTCCAGCAAGCCCTGGAGAACTGGAGATAACCTGACAGCCCAATAGAGTTTGATGTATGTGTCTGGAGAGGGGGAAGGAAAAAAAACAGGTTGAGATCCTCCAGACAAGCCAATGTCTTTAATGGCTTCCCTAGATTAAAATAATCCCTATGGGAAATCCACTATGACAACAGTTCTTATACAGATTTTGTGATTTTCCAGTCAGTGCTTCTGTGCCACAACCACTCTTTGAAACTGTTTGTGTTAGTGAAAGGCCACATTCTCAGAGACTTCTTGGTTTTTTCTCTCTAAAGAATGTGTTTTAACTCCATTAAGAAGAGCTTGAAGTTCTCACTTTCTTCCTTGGGCATTAGCGTGCCTATTAGTCCTGTATCTTGTGAATGTTTGACAACGTGAAGAAATGTAGAGGTCACTTCTGACTCTCATATGAAAGGTCATCCTGGTGTTTGCACTTAAGTACAGTATTTATAACACGGGTGATTTCATCCATCAGCCCTTTAGGGGATTGAAGAATTAGGCTGCGTGACAGCAGGCCAGGCAGTAACAATACTAAAACACTAACTAGTGTTGATTTAAAATCCAAATGAGAGAACAGATTTGCAGCCCTGAAATCAGGCACACTTATTGCTATTTAGATGTAACAAATCTAGCCCTGAACAGAAGACTCTTCAGAACAGAAAACCCTGTTCACAAACAGCACCTAAGGCCAGATTCTTCATGTGGGGAGACTTTTAAAGAGCTCAGATTAATTTAGCAATGCTTTGTTGGTGGAAAAAGTTGTCATCTCTAATAGTAACAGGAATGCAAAGCTGCTGGAGAAGCTTTAAACCACTGGGGTGTGGGGGAATCCGTGAGAGACAGAGAGTGAAAGACTGGAGTATTTCTGTGGGTGTCCACTGAGACCCATGATCATGTTTGCAGCATCGTTGCACTTAACCTTTGTACCTTCGCTTCAGGTTATATGATCTGTCAGAAAGCTGTGAATGTGAAGAAGGTCACGCTATGATTTGTGTCCCTGCCACTAAAATACTGTTGGAACACATTGCTGTGGCCCACAGGTCATAGATTGTCAAATTAAGAAGGAACATTAGACTTCTCCTGCTTGCTACCAGTTGCATGGGGCTTTTGGCTGTTAGTGGTCATTTAAATAGCAGCTTCTCTTGTTCCCTCTTCAATTTGGTAGTTGCAGCAATCAGGTTGATTAATTTGTGTCCAAGACCTGTGTTTCTGTGTAGTAAAGCACTGAAGCACTTTACAGCAGTTCTGTAGTGTACATTATTATTGCAGCACCCTCCACTGGCTCATTTACCTACTTTACCTCTCTGAAAGATTAATCCTTAGGTAAGTCGTGGGAAAAGCATCACTTTATCACTGATTTAGGATGGTGTCTTGGGCACCATGTGAATGTTTATGTCATATTGAGGTTTAGCTAGCAAGATGGAATTAAACACACTGTTAAAAAGACTGATTTGAGACCCAAATTTGTGGCCAAAGGCTACATAGTATGACATACTTTAGATACTTAGCTAAAAAGATAGTTCAATGTGAAGGTACAGAGAGGTGGTGGTGAATGGTGCAGCTCACCTGCACTTGAACACTGCCAGGGATGGGGCAGCCACAGCTTCTCTGGGCACCCTGTGCCAGCGCCTCAGCACCCTCATAGGGAAGAACTTCTTAATATCTCATCCCAGTCTCCCCTCTGTCAGTTTAAAGCCATTTCCCCTTGTCCTGTCACTACATGCTTTTGTAAAACGTCCTTCTCCTGCTTTCTTCTATTCTCCTTTAGGCACTGGGAGCTGCTCTAAGGTCTCCCCTGAGCCATCTCTTCTCCAGGCTGAACCAGCCCAGCTCTCTCAACCTATCTCCATAGCAGAGCTGCTCCAGCCCTCTGAGCATCTCTGTGGTCTCCTCTGGACTTGCTTGAACGTTTCCACATCCCTCTTGTGCTGGGCACCCCTTCCTGACTCTGCAGATCAACTTTCCAGGCAGAGTAAGATTATGTTTTCTACGTCCAGCTCCCCTGCTAGGCATAGCTCTCTTATCCTCCTAATAAGCTTTACACAAGCAGCCCAGGTCCTCTTATAAAGTGATGCACTGCCAGTAGATAGGGCTGCTGGCACCCAGGAGCAGAGCCTGCCTGGTGACATCTGCCCCGTCACTGTGTGCTGCAGTGGGACGGAAGTGGAAACTGGAAGGGGCTCACTCAGTCCTGTGTCACACAGTCAAAAGGCTGCTCTGGGTTAGCAGTTCGCTGGCTGGAGTGCTGTGGCTGGTGGGTATGTGAAATCAAACCACCTTGGAGGGGTTAAGCTGTGGTTTGTTGTAACACTTGGGGAGGAGAAAGTCGAAGGTACCAAAACAGTTTTCAATGGGGGTCAGCTCTGGATGTGGTGACCTTTCTGCTCTGACCACTACCCAGCTTAAGGTTAAACTGTACTGCTCCAATCTCAGCGCTGTTTACATGATAGGCTCTAAAACCAACGTTGCTCCATCAAATTTTCACACTTCCATTTGTTTTAAGAGTTAGGGAAATAAAATAATCAGCATTTCAGAAATTCCTCTTCTCGCCTGAATGAAACAGGCAGGCCCACAACTTCGTTTTCAGCTGCTTTTCCTGTTTCCCACACATTGCAGTCAGCAACCTTTGCCCAGGGCAGGGTGACCGCTGATTCATATGGAAGACCCGAGTCCTGCCTGTGGCGGTGGGGATGCTCTGGCAAATAGGATGTTTGTTCCGCTTGCAGGCCAAGGGAAAAGGAATTTCTGGAATGATATGGGTAAAAAAAAGTACTTGTTTCTTTTGGCAGTCTCGCTTGGACAGTCCTTGTGCTGTTGTGTGGTGGTTCTGTTTACACCGAGGAAACCCAAGCAAACAGGCTGCCCTGGGCTATCAGCATGGCTGGAAGTTTCCAACATATTTTTCCTGCATATCAAGAATTTGGATCTTTGCCACACAATCGTTCTACAGAATCGTGAGTGGGAAGCACTCCAGTTGTGCTCAGTCTAAGTTCTCCAACTACTGCTTTTCCAGGAATGGTCAGTGCAGCCCCCATCAAATGAGATATATCTGAGTTTGTCCTCTCTTGATCTAATTCTTTACAAGCAACTGTCCCTTCTGAGCTGGTTTTAGTGCTTACAATGCTGTTGTATTCATCTAATCCTTGCCACCCCTCACCTGTATAATTACAAAGCAGTGACAAGGCTGTTTACCACGATGGTACTAGCAGTTTTCATGGCCCTCAGTGTTATTCAGCAGAGATGCTTCAGGGAGACCTTATAACAGTCTTCCAAAGCCTAATGGGGGCTACAAGAAATGTGGAGAGGGACTTTTTACAAGGGTCTGTAGTGACAGGACAATTGAGAACAGGTTTAAACTGACAGAAGGGAGATTGGGATGAGCTCTGAGGCAGAAGTTCTTCCCTGTGAGGGTGCTGAAGCGCTGTGCCCAGAGAAGCTGTGGCTGCCCCATCCCTGGCAGTGTCCAAGGCCAAGTTGGACACAGGGGCTTGGAGCAAGCTGCTCTAGTGGAAGGTGTCCCTGCCCATGGCAAGGGGCTAAAACTGGATGAGCTTTAAGGTCCCTTCCAACCCAAACCAGTCTGTGATTCTATTCTATGATTCTGTAATCTCACCCACTCGTCCCACTTCTGCTATGGCTTCAGTGCAAGTATCTCAAGCCCGTGCTTGGGAAAACCTCTTTTGGTTGGCTTTCATGATGAGCTTGTGCTGGGAGAGCATTTTCACAGCTTTTCAGGCTTTGTTGTTGTTGTTGTTGCTACTACGTTAAGATTAAAGGCCTATTTCCAGCTTGTTGGGGAGAAGGCAATTTATATAGGTTGCCGTCTCCCTCTCTGCCCTTCCCCATCCCAGCCCTGTGTGCTCTTTCATGGCCTCTGGGGCAGTTCAAAGTTTCTGTTTTACTTTCTTGTACAAAGAAGAACTGAAAAACTCTTTGGTAGCATAGATATAGAGAGATTATAGTTCCAGGAATCCTCTCCAAGCTTTATTTATCAGGGAAATAGCAGAAGAGTTGTTCATCTTACCCATAAACAGGCTTCCGGTGCTTCAGACCAAAGGTGTTTAGTCCCTGTTCATTCTGTTTAGTCCATGGTTAAAACAAAAATGAAAGTCTAAGATGTAAATCAGCTGATTAGTCTCTCTTGCTGTGTTCAGACCTGGGTAGCTGGGTAAGAGCAGAGAGTGGTGCTTTGGAACTGTGCCTGGCTATTCCCAGCTCTGCCATCCAGCCAGGGATGACCTTAGCTGAGCCTCTGTGCCTCTGTTTCCATCTGTGTGAAAAGTTCATCGTGATCCTGACTTCTTTTTCCTGTTTTTTGAAAGGATTTTGACCCCTGCTGCTGAAAAGAGCCAGACCCGGCTCTTCATGATTCCCCCAGGTGCATGGGATAAAAGCAGGCTGCCTTGGAGGAACAGGCTCCCTTCTTTGGGGAGCTCGGTGTTGCTGGAGGTGCAGGGCTGTCTGAAGTGTTTACATCCTGCACTTCTAAAGTCATATCTGTAGGCCATCACTTTGGGTTGAAAATTGATTTTATTAGGTGAAAATGAAAATGAACTGAAGAAATGAACTGCAAGCCACATTGCAGCGCTCGGCAAACGCGTTATCCAGCCTTGTGTGCCCGGATGTAATGAATACCCAGAGACCACCTACTTTGAACACTCCTCTGATTTCCCAGTTTCTTTAAAGTCTAATAATATTGGCAATGCAGGATGAAAGCAATTGTGAAAAGTGAAAAAGTCCTTGTTTGCCTATCCTGTCATCTGGGCTCTGTTTCACTGAAGCTGAAAATGAAGGTAACTTGCCTTAATGCTGGAGGACAGCTTTTAGTCTAATTGAACCATGCATCGGCCAGAACCCAGTATTGAGCCTTCAGTCTCGGGTTAATCCCTTTTATTGGCTTGGGCGTAGGTTATCATCCCTTCTTATCAAACAAGGACCCCTTTCTTCTGGCTTGGGATCAGAACTAAAAGCCAGTTGAGAAAGAAAATGACAAATTCAAAGCTTTAAGCCTCCCTTCCCCCCTAAAAACCCTCCTCGCCCTGCGCATCCACGAGGTGCTCTGCAACACACACGCTTCAGCTGCAAGGCCTGGGTGCATTTTTGTTGCTAGGAAGCTCCCTCCCCTTTCAGCTGTGATTTCAGCTTCAAAGTGCCCCTCTTGGCTCAATTGTCTTGCCCAGCATTTGCCGATCAGCATGTCAGATTAAATTTATGGGCGGTTGACTAGTGCTTAGTATTTGAACACCTGCTTCGGCCTCCTCTTCTGGCACAGCTTTCGGAGCAGAGGTATGTTAAAGCCGTCGACAGCGAGTCTGTGGTGTGGGGCAGTGATGGGTTTAAGGGGAATAAAGATGGCTTTTTGGGGGAAAAGAATAATAAACAGTTATTTTTGAGTGGTCAAAGTCCAGGATCACAATTGTGACCTTATACTCAAGGAATCTGCTGAAACCAACATGACCAAAAATCCCTCATGTTTATTATCAGACTGTTTTACCATGATTATAGGTCAAATCACCAAAAAGTAACTTAAAAGATGCACTCTGCATGCTTTAAACACAGGCAAAGGTTTTTAAATGAAATAATAGGAAATCTTCGACAAAGATTATCCTGTGTATGCTTCTCATTTATCCTATACTGGGTTTTGGGAGTCACTTATTCTGACATGGTATTATTTTAATGTATAAAACAACCAAAGAATCCCATGCTCTTTTCTCTATACTCAGTCCCTGCTTTGGTCTTTTGCAACAGCTTCTACAATCAGAGCAATATATTAAACAGGTTTCAGGATGATGGCCAGGAGGAGAAGAGGAGGAAAAACTAAAGGTCAGGACAGGCTAATAGGGGATAGAATGAAATAAAGACTTTATAAAGGACTTGAAATCTTTGTGCTCCTGCAGAAGGGTTTCTTGCATTTCCCTGTGAATCATCTGGTCTGTGACTCTCAGAAACAGGATCCTGAACCAGGCGAGCCATGGGTCTGATCCCACTTGGCATTTTAGTTCCCCTTCACACAGTCCAAACTCCAGCAGTTAACAGCAATTCAAGGTGTATGACCCAGCAAATATTGATGCTTCAGAAGGAATCTGATCCTTTGTCTGTTTCTGGGCTGTTTGGACAAATTCTTCCCATCATCTTCTGTATTCCCTTTGAGATGCTTTCCCCATGGGCATCCGGAAAGAGAAGATTGCAACGTGTTTGTCTGTTTTCTTCCCTTCCATATTGTTCTTTGGTAAAAGCATAGCATGGGATGGTTTTGTCATACAGACCAGCACAATGCCTGCTGGCTTGGGTACCCAAAATATAGTTTTATTGTTGTGGAAAGGCCTTAATGAGGAAAGGGGAAAAAAAACCCCAACCCCAAGCCTATTTAATAAAGTGCATCAAGTGCCCTTGGGAAAAATTAGCACACAATGACTTTTTGTGCCTCCAATTGAAGCAGCAGATCGGGGCAGTGATAGGCTTTACAGGAAATATTAAAAGAGCACAGATGGCTCAAGTTTACATGTTTACAGTGGAGCTGGAACAGCAGCTAAACCCTTCCAGTTGAGTGTAATTTACACGGAGGTCATAGACCTCGTGGTTGAGAATGAACCTGAAGACTATTGTAAACACGTTATTAGGGTTTGTGGAGGTTTAATCCCAGCATTTTCCCCTTCTTTTCTGCAACATTAGAAGCAATTGGCTGCAGCGTGAGTGAAAAGAGATACTTAAAGCATGGAAAAATGTGACATTCTGTTGGCGGGCGCGGAGCTGAGCTGTTGCAGTGAGCTGGGATGGGGTTATGCAATTGCTACTGTTACTATGTAATTAGAAGCTCTTTGGCACTGATTTACCGTTGGGCTCGCAATGTGATTATAAAAAGTAGTACTGAAAAATGGAGCTAGAAACAAGCTGCTTCAGCAATTACAGGAGTATCTGCTGTGCCCTGCAGAGCTGTGGTTCACAACTGGGAGCAATCATAGAATCAGACAGGTTGGATAAGGCCTTCAAGATCATCCAATCCAACCATTCCCCAGCACTGCCAAGGCCACCACTAACCCATGGCACTGAGGGCTTCCTCTCCCCAGTGTGTGAACACTTGCAGGGACGGTGACCGCAGCCCTGCCCTGGGCAGCCTGTTCCAATGCCTGAGCACCCTCTGGGGCAGGAATTGTTCCTCAGCTCCATCTAAACCTGCCCTGGTGCAGCTTGAGGCCGTTTCCTCTTGTCCCATCCCTTGTTCCTTGGGAGCAGAGCCCAGCCCCTCCTGGCTCCATCCTCCTGTCAGGCAGTTGTAGGCAGCCATCAGGTCCCCCCTGAGCCTTCTCTTCTCCAGACTGAACCCCCCAGGCCCCTCAGCTGTTCCCCATCACACTTGTGCTCCAGGCCCTGCACCAGCTCCGTTGCCCTTCTCTGGCCTCACTCCAGCAGGGAGGCTGGCCAGGAAAAGAGATACCCAGGGGACTGGGGTTGAAGTCTTGCTTTACCACAAGCTTCTACAGGGCCCAGGTCCAGGCAGCTGGATGCTTTCTTATTTGGGTAACTAATTAAATGCTTATTCAATTATATATTTATAGTTTGTTAGCTCTTCAGGACAGGAATTGACACATCCAAAACTCAGACAGAAGATGGATTTTAAGAAGGCCTGTTAGCAGGCTATCGTGTAGGATAGTAAGATGGGGTCACCCAATGGACAGGAATGGGAAATAAGTAACTGCCTTCAGTGTCAGGTGTCCTTTAAAGTATGTGGTTTGTTCCCAAAACAACCTTGGTCAATCAAACATCCTCTTAACTTAATGACATCTAAACCTGGAACCATGTCCTGCCTGCCCTGCAGTTTGAGCTGCGTTGTTTACTTCAAACGATACCTAACCCATAGCAATAGGGCAAGCAGCTAACCTGGCCCAGACACCGAAAGTAAATGCAAAGTAATGAAAAGCTCTAAACATAAATATAACAAAATCTACCTCGTGTTTCCCTTCACAGCCGGTTTTCAAAGCACTATTCAAAGCAGTTCAGTACTCCTATCCCCTTCCAGCAGACAAATCGAAGCATGAAAGGGTGAAGTAATTTGCCAAAAGAGTGATAAAATTTGGCCTTAGAAATAGGTTTCTTGATTTCCCAATCAAATGTTCTGTTCTTTGGACCAGAACCGTTGGGTTGTGCTCAGTGTAGTCGTTGCATTTCCATGGTATAGTCGCTCCTCCGGTTCCAATGGCTGTCAGCCCAGGAGCAGCTGGTTTCTTTTCCCCCCTTTCTTTTCCTTGCCCATGTACATGCAAATGTGAATGGTGTTATTTTCATCTAACAGGCTCCTGTAATATCACTGGAATCGCTTGATAGTTAAGTCATGTTAAATTAAACCTGGCTGCTGCCGCCGCGTCATCACCATCAGCAGTACAATAGGTGCATTATGAACGGAGTATTTACTTTGCAGACAATTATCTTCCTCATCAGAAAGTTGACTTCACCTGGGAATGTTCGAAGAGGTGAGTTGAAGCTGGAGTTCTCAGCTAATCTGGGGCTGATCTACATGGCAATATCTCCATGTGGATTTTACCCAATGAAACCTGCATGACTCACCCCACAAAAATCTCAACCAATAACATGAGCTCATTAAACACAAATCAATCACCACAGCAACTAAACCCACAACATGGCATGGAGCACATCAAGAAAGAGGAGATTTGGGTGAAAGTGCCCACCATAACCCAGCTTTTCAAGCAGACCTCATTGCTGGTGATGGTTATGGGACAGAGCAGACGGTGAGGGTTGCTCCAGGACCCCATAGTAAGGACTCCATAGTAAGTGCAGTGCCTTTATGAAAACGCCAAGGTTTGTTTGCTACACAACCTTTTCCAGTCCCTGCAGAAGAACTCATTTTAGGACCCCAAAGCCTGGTAGCAAGCCTTGCAATTTAACATCTGGTGGCATTTAAAACCTCCCTGCTTCTCCACTGAAGATCGGTACCCTATTCCAGGTATGCATAAGGTCTGATAATACCTGTGTCCGCATGCAGGAGAGAGAAGTGAGTATAACACGTGGCTGCCCATACCTGGGATGGAGGGAAGGAGTCCAATTCCAGGGCCCTCAAGCTGAAATCAAGAGCTAAACACCCTCTGATTATTGCAGCAAGGGCAGGAATCCGTGGTGATGCTGAGCACAAAAGGGAGACCTTTGGGTCAAGCTCAGTGCTGCTTTGGCCTCATGCAGCCTTTCTGTGCCTGCCCTCAGCTCGTTCTGGGAATTCTGCCAACCCAAATTCCCTGCTCACTGTGTGAGTAGCTTTTCAAACCTCTCAGCCTGATCTAGGGGTGTAGTGTGCCATCGTTTCAACGAGGGGCCTTCCATGAGTGTGAAGTTCGGGAGACATTTCCAGTTGAACAGCTTGCAGCTCAGTAGGTTTTGAGCTCTGGATGCTCATTCTCCGAGCTGTGAGAAGGATGGGTGCACTGTGTGTTTTCCAGAATTCAATGAAAATTGAGTTTTAGTTGATCTGTGTGAGGTTTATTTAGTTTGTATTTGTGGGTGTAAGTGAGAGGAGAAACAACTCAATGATTTGCTGTGATTCTACCTGCTTCTGACTTGGGGGAGAAAGGTTTAGTATCACATTCATGCCATGGTGTCCCATGTGAGACATACCTCACCAAGAGCTCCTTGTGTGTCTAAGACCCATTTCCCAGTTAGCTTGAGCTCAGTTACCAATGGCTAATATTTGCAGTGTGTGTAAGGTTGGAGAGCTTCCACACTGGGGAATACAATCCTAATGACTGCAGGAGAAGGAAAACAGGGAAAGGATTTCTGTTTGAAATGTGCAGCAAGTGATAGCTCTCCTGTTAACTGCAATGGGATTCAGACTGGATTGTGCTGTAGAATTAATCTATATGACAATACCCCAGTTTACTGGATCTTCATTTAAATGACACGGACATGCATATTTTTATACACACACACACATTTATCTAAGCCTGTAGCTCTCTTTTGCCTGGTAGCAGTAACTTCAGTTTATAGAAACGCAGTGTATCTGACCCTGTCCCTCTCTAGATCCATATGTTTATATGGGCCAGAGTTCCACATGATCTAAATCAGTGATAGCCATTAAATTCAGTGATGAATATTAGCTGAGGGTGGACTGTTTCTATTTACAGCACAAGCCCTGCTGTGTTCTGTGTTTTGATAAGAACCTCAAATAAATTATGGGGCGGGGGAAATAGTTAAAGCTGCTCCGCATAGAAAATACCAGTGTTAAAAGTGCTTTGATTTCTCTAAAGAAAGTGTAACAGGGAAGCACTGGGATTTAGAACTGACCTCAGCAAATTCAAATGAGAAGTAGAATAGTGTTGAAATATAACATTAGCTAGAGGGAAGTATATCAGACTGTCAAGGGGAGGAGTGGGTTCTCCATGAGGAATGGTTTCTTCTTCAAGAATGAATTCCTTTTCTATATTTATTATTAAATATACTCAAACCAGACATAAGTTAGTGGGATCCGTGTAGAAAAACTGGCCTGTGTTAAACAAGAGGCCAGGACTGAATGATCTAAATCATCGCTTGTGGCCCTTAATCTGGCCTATGAATCTTACTATGTGTTTACATAAATCCTGGCACAGTGAGTTCTTGAGCTCAGCAATGTGGTGTAATGATTATTAATAACAGAAATACACTGGGATAAATTCAGAAAGTGAAGGTTTGTGTCCATGAGTAAAGGTGGAGAAACATTTCTTCATGTTAGTTGTAGGTATGAGTTCAACATGTGGTACTTAGCCTGCTGTAAACCATGGGTGAGCACTCAATTCCAGAAGTAAGAAGTA
The DNA here is from genome assembly GCF_034315485.1 of Pezoporus occidentalis. Classification (NCBI taxonomy): domain Eukaryota; kingdom Metazoa; phylum Chordata; class Aves; order Psittaciformes; family Psittacidae; genus Pezoporus; species Pezoporus occidentalis. Next base: position 4,712,366 of record NW_026912779.1, read on the forward strand.
AGACACTTGAATTCAGTTTAGTTTTGGAAGTGAAAGAAGAAGAATTGGTTTGAGATCACCAGCTCAGAACCAGCCTATTCTCACAAGGGTTTAACACAGTTTAAAACCCCTTCTTATGTTCAAACTATGCTAATTTCCTCCAGTTTGTCCCCACATGGACCAGCCTGTGGTCATGATACTCCTGCTCATGCTTTGTCTCCGCACCAAAGCTAATGTTTCCTCATCTCTTTCTGGTGATGATAACTCTATATCTCCTAGATGACTGTTCTGTTAAATGCAGAATGCATTAAATTGGATGCCTCTCAGTTTGGCTGAAATTTATTACTTCAGGGCTTAACATTTCATCTTGGCTTATGATTAGGAGGATGAATGCTGATAGAATGTTGTCTTCATTCTCCAGGAATGCCGAAGAGGTAAATACAGTGTCTTACTGAGCGTGGCTTAGACCACACGAGTTGTTGGTCTTGCTATATATATATATATGTACGTATATATTTAAGAGAAAGAAGTCTGCAACTGGAAGCAGACTTGTTGAATAAGGGACAGAACCATGGCAAAGGGGTGCTAACCCAGGGTTGTTACAAGCCTAACCATGACACTGCATGCTCAGCACCCTTGGGGTCTAATGGAGGTGTTGGCTTCAGCATGATGTTAGTGTACGCAGGCATAGGTGTGAAGGTTTAAGGTTGTTATATTGGTATTCGAAGATTAAATTCTCTGTCTGTCACAAACTTCCAGTGTAACATGAGAGATGTTAATCCTGCCCAAATCCTGTTAAAATTCATGCCTATGACTGCTATTAGCTGTTTTGGACGGAGAAGATGATCTTTCACGTTGGCCGTGCAATACATAAAAGAATAAGGAGTATAAAAAGGACTCTAAGGCGAGCTGCATACCCCTTATTGCTTTTACTGCTTGTGACTTTCATTGTCTAAAAATCTTTAAGAATCAATGCATTGTGCCAGGAAAGGAGAGGGCTTTTGTTCCTGCTCACCTGAGTCAAACTCCTTACTGACTTCATAGAAATGGCACTGGGAGCAGAACTGTGGGGCTGTGATAGCTCTTAAGTGCCTTCAGCTTTCAGAAGCTGCTTCTTTCACTCATGTTTTATGCAAAGATGTTGAGACATCACCTTGGATATTCGATGATCAGAAAATGTCATGTGTTGTTCTGGCCCCTGGTCTGTACTGCATTATATTATCTCACTAGATTATATTGCAATGCTTTCTTTAGAAGAAGGCATGTTAACTTGCATCAAGTGACTGGCAAATTCAAGACTAAAAATCCACCAAGACCATTCAATGCAGAAACACCATCTGTGCCTCAGGAAAGCCACAAATCACTGAAGCCATAGATGCTGGGAGAGTATTCTGGATAACTATCACCGCATATGTACCCTGGGCACTTTATTGTTCTCCAGCTACCTGCTGATGGTCAGAAGCAGAATCAGGGGTTAGATGGACTTTGATGGGACTTGTTACTCTCTTCTTATGTTGAAATCTGCTTTAACTTCCACCTTGACTTCGAGTACTCATGGTACTCTGCCTATAAGTGCTTGTATGTAGATGGTGATGATTGTGTTACAGTCATTATTTTCACTTTTAGGATCTCCCCTTGCAGTCCCCTGTGAGGTCCATACCAGGTCCATACCAGTCTCTGCAACAAAAGGCTTTGAGCCAAAGGGTGGGGTTTTCATCTTCCTTCAGAGATTTGAGAGGAGAATGTACTTGCACTCATATATCTCTCTTTCCCAATACACAAGGCAGCTCTACAGTGAAAACCAAGGAACCCAGGAGTGAAGGGTTTTACCTGCTGTCACAAAGCAGTTCTTGGCACAGCCAAGCATGGAACTTAGGGTCTTTTTGACCCTTTCTGGACAATTCCTCCACTCCCCCACTGTCCTTTCTTGGAAATACTGTTCTAAAGCAATAAAATGAAAAAGCTTTGATTCAGATACTTCCTCTCTCCAAGCACCAGGTGATGAATCACAATAGTAAGCCGTCATTTCCATCCCTAAATCCTACATGTTCTGGCAGTTCCAATATGAAAGACAATAGCTTAGGACAAGTAGTTACAGTGATTTCCATTCTGGACCACTTTTCATCAGTTCGGTGATCAGAGATGTTCTCTTTAACCCTGGCTCAGCCTCTGACTATTGCCTGCTCTTTATAACAGTGTTTGTTGCTTGCTGAAGCTGCTTTGAAGGCACGAGGGAGTTAAATCACCTATAAATCCTGCTTGACACAGTATCTGTTTCAAGGTAGTGAAATGTACACTCTAACAAAACCATTCTGAATCATTAGCTGGTGCTGGGAGAGAGGAAGTATTTCAATCAAAGCTTACAAGCATTTTGTCTTACATTAGCTTTCTGACAAGACCCCAAGGGGCCAACTTTTGTCTTGTTAGTGTCAGATCCATCACACAGTGCTCAGAAGTCAGGATGAAAACTTCCCTTATAGGAAGGATTGCTCAGAAATCGTAAGTGCAATGGAATAGATGGAATTGGAGACAGTTAGTACAGGTAAGTACTAATCATCTTCCTCACTCCATTGAGGAAGATCTTAGTTCATTCCATTGACCACATATAGTAGAAGTAGACACTGCAGGTTTATCAGTACTTTGCAGGAGTTTCCAGCTCTCAGTCATTGTGTTCTCATGGAAAGTGTATTTCTTAGAAGCTTACATATATTTTTACTATTACTTTATAATACATCTATTTCTACTATTACTTTATATTTATAATACATCAATTTCTACTATTTATATTTATGATACATATATTTCTACTATTACCTTATAAACAGTTTATGGCCATTTGATAGTCTGCTTTGACCTTATAAATAGCAACAGGGAATAGTTTCTCCCAGGTGATTCTGCCATGAAACCAGTAACTTCTCTTGAAAACTGGGCCTATTTGAAGCAGAACTGTAATTTGTAGAGATAGAATCAGAGGCTTTGCCAACAAATTGTCGTTTCTACGTGTGGGGTTTTTCAGGTCAGGACCTTTATTTGTGTATACGGTGCGGTGCTGAGCCCTCTGGTGGTGTTCAGCAAATAAAAACCACAGTGTAGAGTCTTCATCGGAGTCAGCCAAATTCATCTCTGGTGTGATGGCCTTGAGGCAATTCAGGATGCATCAGGAATGAATGGTCCCTCTTGGAGAGAGGTGAAAAACCAGCCTTCTCTTGTGCCTGGAAGCACCTGGGGTGCTGCTTCTGTGTAGTGCAAACAATAGTTTGGGCACAGGAAAGCTGTGCGGAGGGAGAGAAAACAGACCCATTGTTTCCCTTCTCCTAATAATGTTCCTTGTTCAGTAAATTAAACAAAACTGAAGAGCTTTGTAGTGGTCCCACAGCTGTCATGTAGTTGGTCTGAAGTTGCCTCTTGGAGCTGAGTATTCAATCTGTCGCCATTGCTTCACTCTGTGAACAAACCAACCAGATGAACTACCCTTCTTTTTCGGTAGCATAGAGCTGAATCGTAGAATCAAGGAATGATTTGGGTTGGAAAGGACCTTAAAGCTCATCCAGCTCCAGCCCCCTGCTGCAGGCAGGGACACCTTCCTCTAGAGCAGGTTGCTCCAAGCCCCTGTGTTCAACCTGGCCTTGAACACTGCCAGGGATGGGGCAGCCACAGCTTCTCTGGGCACCCTGTGCCAGCGCCTCAGCACCCTCACAGGGAATAATTCCCTCCCAGTGTCTCATCTCAGCCTCCCCTCTGTCAGGTTAAAGCCATTCCCCCTTGTCCTGTCCCTGCAGGCTTTTGTATATATAAATAGTAATAAATAAACAAGCCTTAGCTGGTCCTATCTGGGGACAGTTTCCTACAGCTGTTTCTTCCTTACGGTGCACGACCAATTTAAGCCTGACTGTTAGAGATCAGTATGTACAAGTATCAGTGTGTTCGCTTACAACGAAGTCTGTACATGCTGCTGCTTATTAGACCTGTTTGTGATGGAGATAGCTGAAGGTTGAAGTCAGGGGAACAATAGGCAGGGGAATGCTGATGATTGAAAAGAGCCGATAAAAACTCACATTAATGGTTCATGCAACTTCATGTTGAGTTTGCAGATTTGGACGTTTCGCTGCTCACAGTATTGCAAACTGCTGTCAAACGAGGACAGAAGATCGATCTTAAAGGGCCTGCCTTGTGTGATTGCCTCCAGGAAACTAGACACTGATCTATGTACCTACAGTAGCAGGGTACAGCACAGTGCAAGCGGCTCCTGCAGTGCCTGTAGCTTCTCCATGTATTCAGTAGCAACTGTCAGTAAAGCCTTTCTCTTCTCAGTGCCACGTTTTAATGCAGTTAGTAAGGATGTGGGTTATGTGCTGGGCAGGCTCTTGATGTAAGACACCTCTGTGCACCTGTCCACTTAGAAGGCTGGTCTTACATTGGTCTGTACTTCAGGAAGTGGCTGTTACTAATAATTTATTGAGTGCTGACAGCCTGTTCTCCTCTGTCCAAAATACCTCTTCCCTTACGAAGACTACAGACTGAGTAAGGCAGACAGTGCCCTATAAATCATGATCAAATACAGCCATGCTGCGGTGATTCAATATGTGATTCATTTAAGATTGGAGGGGAGGAGGAGAGATGGGAAAAGATGGGATAAAAGCACTTCCCTGAAGAATGCTAAGTGTAGATCACAGATTATTTTCAATTAGATTTGCTGGCGTGTGGCTTTTGCATGCAGGCAGGAACTGGTTGTCATGTGAACTGTCTGCTTTATTCACGGGAGCAATGCTTAGATGTCCTTCTCAGGAGCTACTTAAAAAGCAGGTCTGTTTATCTGCAAAGGCAAAGAATTATGGATGTTGCTCTGCTTTTCAGCCCTAAGGTGATGTCTATTTTCACCAAGTTCTTGCTAAGCATTTGTTCTTGAATCAAAAGCTACTTCCAATTGATGAAAGCAATTAGACAGTTTGAGGGTGGTTGCCTGTGTTAGGTCTGTCTTGAAGGATTTGGGGGTCTCTCAGAAATTCTACACTCCAGGTTTCTGATGTGTGTCAAAGAACTTGATTTAAGCCCCGATTCTAGGGCAGGGTGTGTGTGTGTGTGTGTGTGTGTGCAATGACACAGAGAAGGAAGTCTGTCTTTCAGTTTTGCTCTCTGAAGAGGTGTTCAGAAGACTCCACAGCTTTTGTCAGCCTCGCTTTCTTCTGTGAATGACTTCAAAGAGGCTCATACAGAGACCTACGTCTGAGAGGCTGGTTTCCCTCAGGAGTATCAGCGTCAGCCTTTGTTGAGGATGACTGTTACTCTCCTGGGTAGTACAGAAGTCAGTGGGACCTCTGTGAAAGCAACTGCATAGCAGGGCTCACAGCTTGACCCTGAGTTGGGTCCTGGTAATACTTTCAACCCCAAAGCATCCTGTTCTGGCAGAGTCGGAAACAAGGTACAGCATTATCAAAGGGGCTGTTCTGCTGTGGCAGGCTCTGTTTTCCCAGGGGTAGGAGTCCTTTGCCCAGGCACCAGAGGTAAAGTGCTTTAAAAGCATCTGCACGATTTGGGAGTCTATAGGTTCTGACTAACATTTCACAGTCACTTAAAATGAGGCAGCACAAGTTTTTACTGCCCACAGGTATCTGCCTTGCTCCTCTGACGGACATCACTGCCCTCAGACAGCAATGTCAGACCTACTGGGGAACTGCCACCATTTCCAGCCTGGCATGTTCAAGTTTACCCACAGCCTGCTTTCTTGGCTGATTTTCATGTACCAGCCTGACTGTTGATGGTCGTGCTGCCTTCACTGCTCTGGCAGCTCCTGTCTGAGCCCCACAGAGATTCCCTTGCTTGTCTGTGGGATGTAGGTGGTTGTTATGTCAGTGGTGTCCCTTTGGCAGTTGCCAATGCACTCATCATCCAGCCTGATGGGAAGTGGCAGCACGTTTAGCTCCCTCCTGGGCCTGCCATCCTCTTCCTTCTGTGCAGTCACCAGGGAGTGAGGGACTGGATGCTGCATCTCCAGGGCTATGGCCCAGCCATGGCTCTAGATCAGGATCTTGAGTGCAGAAACTCCTCTCTGCTTTTGGCCATGCAGGTGCTGTGCAGGTGATCTGTTCAGCATGCCTGGCTGGGCAAGTGGAGCTCATCCAGGGGTCTTCTGTACAGGTGCCAAGAGGGAATCTGCTTCCGTGCTTCAGTTTGGAGAGAGCTTGAGCTTTTGAAGTGAATCTTTCTGCCAGCACACTTCAGTGAGCATCACAGAGTGGTCCTGGACTGCTTTTGGATGAGGCTAAACCAGAACATATGCACATAACATGCTCTAAATGCTGACAGGCATTCAGTTCATAGGTTTAGGAACAGGGTAGAACTCAACACTCTTTTTTTCCCTACATCCTCCTGTATCTGCTCATCTAAATGTAGCTTTAGACTGGTCTTAAGGATGGCTCTCAGGCTGCTGTGTTGCCCCGGGTCCTACTTCAATATGGTCTGTTTTCAGATGTACTCCAACCCAACATTGGCTGTTATAAACTGTGAGAAATCTTCACAAAATTAGAAAGTAGTGTGGAAACAAACCCCAAGAACTTCCAAATTGTGCTTGTTAAATCAGGATGCAGACCTGAATGACTCAGAAACACTGGATTCACCCCTCCCCTCTCTTGCACCGTGAGTGCTGCTTCAGCACATCCATGGTGGTTCTCAGAGTACCAAACTGCAGTGGTAGCTCCTGCCCTGGCTTGTGGTCATAAAACACGGAGGTTCCTGCAGGGTAAGGTGAATCTCAGCTGGTACCATGGAGAATTTTCACTTGGGGGGACACCGGGCACTGTCTCACACAGGGCAGCACATCAAACCATTGCCTCCATCCCAAGTCTCTGCACCAGTTGGGGCTGGCAGGTTCATCTCTCCTCAAGAGGGCAGCAGGACTTTAGGGAGGGCACCTGTACTGTGAACCTGCAGCCCTTGCAGGAACTAGGGTAATTTGGGCAACTCTTTCACAAAGAGGTGAAAGTCTACCTAAGGCATTTCAGATCTGTGTCAGAGCCATCTCGAGGGCCTTGCTAGCTCAGATTATCCTGTCTTTACACCAGGGATTTAACCCAACTTCAGTGCAGCAACATGGGCAGCCTGTGCAAGGCGAGCTGGCCACCTCTATGACTGAGGGTGGGCAGGAATCCCTAACACAGTGATGTCCAAAGCCAAGGAGAGCTGGCTCCTTTAAATGCAAGGCACCAAGACCATCTCTGAAACAGACAGTTTTCATCTGTGAGTCACCAGCACATGTCAGCTTGGGTTCCTCTCCCATTTCCCAAAGCTTCCTGGTATGAATTCTAGCAACGTTGCAGCAAAGCAGTGAAAGGTTACTGGTATTGTTAACCTCCACATGCAACGTGTGTCAACACATCCCAAACTGTAAGTAGGAGGCTTGTGAATTCTCAGCACTCAATATACTTGTCAATACACATTTATTCTCCACTCGGCTTGGACTTCTGATCTAATCAGGATTTATTAGAAGGTAAATGATCAGTTTAAACTGATGAGGGCTTTGTATAAACACACACGTGCACACACACACGTTTGTGTAAGATTCTCATTCCAGCTCTTGCCCTATTCTCTCTAAGCCAATATTACTGTATTTTCTAGGGAATCAGGGGAAAAAAATGGATTCTTTTTCTTTTTATTAATCAAAGTATATTTTCAAGCGAAATCATTTGAGCATCACTGGTTTTGAGTGTCAAGTAATGGCTGTCAGAGAACCAGGTATGCAGCCAACAGTCTCAAGATGTGCTTCATGGACCATTTCTTTGTCTATTGAAGAGCTGTCCAGGGAGTGAAGCTGATGGATCAGCCCATCCATTGCTCCAAGAGCATGTGGTAGGCTGTGTTTTGGAGTGCTCTTGATTAGTAGTACTTTTAAAGTCATTTGAGTACTACTAATAGCACTTAAGTATTATTTAAGTACTATTATTTTAGTGCATTTAAGTACTATAATAGTATATTTAAGTACCAATAGTAATACCTAAATGACTTTAAAATGTCATGAGTTATCCCTGGACACCTTTGTGCAGTGTGGCCCCTGTGTGGACATGAGGTGGGAAAGGTTTGGAGACAAGCCACGCTCTTAACGTTATGCAAACCCATTCTTTACTCATGTATACCCTTCAGGACCCTAGGAACCAGAGGGCAGGCAAACCACCAGCAGTCCGAGTCGGATCATTCCCATTGCTTTGATCAGCCCTTCCCGTGTACGTTTTGCATGTGGGAACAGGACGGGAGGTAGATTGGAATGGGAGAAGGGATGGATCAGTGCTAAAATGGGGTGTACTCAAGAGAAACACTTCACCTGGGCAAGGAGGGAGCTTGCTCTATCTGCTACTGAGCTAAACAATGCCCAGGAATGTTCCTGGGCCGGGAGCGTGACTGCCCGCCCCGGTGAACTGTTCCAACAGCCCCTGGTGAGGTTTTGGCATGCGCCAACCAGCGCTGCCGCGGGTGCTGTTGGAGGATGGGTTGGCAGCAGGCGTGTTCAGGGACCGTCCCCAGCCAGCGCTTTGCATGCAGCCTCCCTGTTGTGAAGGGTGAGGGTGTTTACTGGCGGAGGCTCAGGCCCTTCCCTGCCAGCTGGCCTCCATGCCCAGGAATGTTCCCAGGCACACTTAATTTGCTTGTAGAGATAGAGCCTCATGTTAACAGTTATCCTCTGTCCCCGAAGCTCGCATCGCTGCGCTGAGCTGGTGTGGTGCTGCCTGCACACAAGGGTTTTGCTGCACGGGGTGTTAAGGCTCGTGACGCACGTGTCAGAAATCAGCTCAGTCTTCACTGAGAACCCTGACACCGACAGCAGCTTTGTAGCAGCAGCATGGGTATGTTGCTGCTCTAAGTGCTCCAAGCAGTGCTGCTTTTGGGACCACAGCAAAGAACACCCCCCTCCCCCCTTTATGGTAATTCCAGCAGGTTAGATTGCTGTGCCACTTTTTCTTATTTACTTCCCATTAAGTTTACTTTGGAATTGTTGTTTCCTGATGGAGAAATCCCAACCTAAATGAGTCAAGTGGAAAGTTCTAACTGATTCTATAGGGATAGGATTTTGCTGCAATTTCCTGTATCCATCGACTCTCTGTATTCTTCCTGGTTATTTTATTCGAGATGCATTTCTTGTGTTCTTTTGAGTTATTTTCTTCCAGTATTTCTCAGTATGCTGAGTCTTCTGCTATAATTTCACTTCTTTGCTGTTCAGTTTTGCCTCTCTGCATCTCCCTTTCATTATGTAAAAAGTCTTTGGTGTGTTCATGATACAGTTACTGAAAACATCTGCAGAAGTCTAGGGCAGCACAGATCACACAAAATAACAGGTCTAGTGGAAAAGTTCTGCGAGGCAGTGTCTCCTTTTGGATTGATAGGCCTGAGCCATATGTCAGGGTGCCTACACGTGTACAACTTCTTCATTAATGATCTGGAGGAAAAATAGAACATTTTAGATTAGACGTTAGGCAGAAGCTCTTCCCTGTGAGGGTGCTGAGGCGCTGGCACAGGGTGCCCAGAGAAACTGTGGCTGCCCCATCCCTGGCAGTGCTCAAGGCCAGGTTGGACACAGGGGCTTGGAGCAAGCTGCTCTAGTGGAAGGTGTCCCTGCCCGTGGCAGGGGGTTGGAACTGGATGAGCTTTGAGGTCCTTTTCAACCAATTCAACCAATTCCATGATTCTGTGATATTTTAGCCTTCTATTCAAAAACCAGTCTGTATTAGTACATGCTTCAATGATAGGACACCAAATTTACAGCAAGCTGTTCGTCATAGGTGAGATAGTCACCAGAAGTGATGGGGGATTGATGGTGATATAATACGTAATGTATTCTTCATTAGGTGTCTGCAATTGCACTTTGCTGGTGACCTCTGTCTCTAAGCCAAGGCAGACCAGGCAGTTCCGTTTTTTATACGTAGTTGTGGGATTTCATTGATTGCTTTTATAACCTGTATAATGGGGTCACCTGCAGGTATCGTTGGGGTAGCCACTTTCCACAAGCGTGGAGGGAGTAAGTTGGGCTGGGGAATACTTATGCTACAGGTTATTAGCTTTATTCCTTAAGAATAAACCCCCCTAAACATTTTATAGCCTTCTGTCTGAGATACTTCTAAGAGCTAAACTCAGTGAACTATTTCGTATCAAAAATAAACAGATATATGGCATGGTGACAGCCCCCTTGGACACAAAGCTACCACCTTCTCCCCCTGTAGTCCCAAACTGCCAGAACAGACGTAGCTATTCCTATGTCCTCCCTCTTGATTTATTTTGCATAGGTGGAAAGTAGTCACAAAGTCTTTTATTCACAAAAGAACTGCTCAGCATGATGCAGGTGATGGACACGCAAATAATGGGTCTGGACTGATTTTGCAGTAAATAAAGGAGCAAGTAGGCCCCCTGTGTCTTTACTACTGTTATTTATGCTGATGAGAGACTGTGGTTTTGAAGGTAAAGCTGTTCCTGATTGCTCAGAGAGATGAACATCTGAAATGCTTATGGTATTGAAATCTTTGCCTGCTCCATCTGAGCAAGCATAGTTTCACTTGGATCCAAAATGGCAGCAGTTCAGAGCAGATGCATTACCCTTGTCTTAAATGCATATGTTGTATATCCCACCATAATGTAGGCCCATATATATCATTTTGATTCCTGTTCTAATCTGATTTGGTAGCTACAGCTCCTCAGTAAAGACAGAAGCAGTTACAGAGCATGATGCAGTGCACATCTCCCATATCTTCTTATTCTCCTCTGGACCACTAGCTCCATAGCTGAATTAGCCACCTTTTTGAGAAGAAAAGGCCAATGGCCTAAAGGAGAGTTTTATGGTTTAATGAAACAGTAAGAAAATAAATATTAAGTTCTTTGTGAAAGAAATGAAAATGCAAAGCACACAGTAGTCAGCACTTTATGACCCATGAATTCCTTTCTCTTGCCCTGCAGAAAGCACATGTGTTCCACAGTAGTTGGGCTGATCCCGTTGGCAAATCTTTCATTCAGTGTAATGGTGCAAGGTCAGGAATTTGGGAAGAAAGCTGGGAACAGCAGATGAGACCTGCTGAGACATAAATCCAGCCTTCTGCTCTCATGGGCTCTGCACCATAAAATCACTTCCATAAACTTTTCAAACCTCCACCAGTGATTGTCAGGGCTCTTTGTCCTCACAGCTCCCCTTGGCGTGCTTTTCTACTGACTCACCTTCTTCTCAGCTTTTGCCCAAATTAATTCATGGCTGTAGATGCCGCTTTGTTCTTGAGCCAAAGCTGTTCTTTAGCCTGCATGGATCTCCTTTCTGCTGTGCATCCTTCTGACGTGGCAACACCAGCTACACTCCCTCTGCCTTTCACTGGCAGCCAAAGTCTTCTAAGTCATCTGCCAGGGATGGGGCTTTGATTTTGCTATCAACTTTGCCCTATCCCAGGATTCCTACTTAGTATGAAGACTGGAAAACCACATAAGGTAGCACCACTCTTAGTGTCACTTTGGAAATCACCCTCAACAAGCTCTAGTGGTGACAACAACTGTGAGATGAACTATAGTGTTGCACAAATATCAAACCAAAACCATTGACCGTGTATTTCTTTGGGTGACTTTTTGTGTTCAGTGCCACACAGCCATTGTGAAGTATGTCGCTGCTGCACATGATGGTTTGTGTAACACACCATGGTGCTCTCCAGGCTACCAAGAAGGTTGGTTGTGGGCCACACCACTGGCACAGGGCTCAGGATCTGGGTTGGGTGGAAACTGAGTCAATGGCTCATATTCTGTTCAGTTCTGGACTCCTCTCTACAAGAGAGATACTGAGTTGCTGGAGAGGGTCCAGAGAAAGGCAACGGAGCTGGTGCAGGGCCTGGAGCACAAGTGTGATGGGGAATGGCTGAGGGACCTGGGGGGTTCAGTCTGGAGAAGAGAAGGCTCAGGGGGGATCTGATCGCTCCCTAAAGGAGGATGGAGCCGGGAGGGGCTGGGCTCTGCTCCCAAGGAACAAGGGATAGGACAAGAGGAAACGGCCTCAAGCTGCACCAGGGCAGGTTTAGATGGAGCTGAGGAACAATTCCTTCCCCAGAGGGTGCTCAGGCATTGGAACAGGCTGCCCAGGGCAGGGCTGCAGTCACCGTCCCTGCAAGTGTTCACACACCGTGGAGACGAGGCCTCAGTGCCATGGGCTACTGGTGGCCTTGGCAGTGCTGGGGTAAGGGTTGGACTGGATGATCTTGCAGGTCTTTTCCAATCCAATTGATTCTATGATTTCTGTGGCTACTTGTGTCTGTATTTCAATGGGTTCCGTTTTTCACCACTAAAGTCACCATTCTCTATTTCAAGATAATTATGATTCCTTTATCTATTGAGTTTCTAAAGTCTTCAAGGCAGAATTTGCCAGTTTCTGTGGGCAGAGTCATCACTAAACACAACAGGTTCATGGCAACTGAAGGCTTTTAGAGAGACAACTATGATGTGAACAACTGCCATTGCAGGAGTGCTTCCGAAGTAGTAGTTTTTAATTGATTTTATGGTTGTGCTACCCAAGTAAGCTCAAATCAAAGTATTTCGGCCTCAGTCCTTTTGAGCTAAGCCTTTATTGATGGAAATTTTCCTGGAACACTTTTTTTTTTTCTCATGGAAATTTAATTTTCTACATTTAAAGCTGTGTTTCTCACACATGAAGTGTGTGTGCTTGTTCTTTGTGAAGATAACAATACGGCCAATGAATTGCATATGCCTGGGTAAACTCTAAACACACAAGCCTAACATGGAATATAAATCTAAATGTCTTGCACATGCTATGCAAATTCAAGAGTCTTCAATAGGGCCCTGTTTCACCAAGGAGCTGATTCCAGAAGAGTCTGAAAAAGCAGTGGAATAGCTTTAACATTATTAACCCACATAAAGCCTCCTGAATATAGTACAAAATCACTGCTGTTGATATTGGCTCCCCCATGGAAAGAAAAAGAGATCAAAGGGTTTTTTTCCCCTCAAAATATTAGCCTTGAGTTTGTTTTTGGATCTTTAATGTAAAATTGCATTTACTTTCTGTGTTTTCGAGACTGAGGCATTATTGTTACTCCAGGTCAGTAGGCTTTTTATAATCACCTCATACACTTGCATCTATTTAGCTCCTTCTCAATGGCAAGGAGATTACTTTGACTCCAAAAATCAGGGTCTTTTCAAAGAAAATACCTGAGAGAATTGCACCTTTATGATTATTCATAGATTTGTTTGTAAGGTTAGAACCCCATAAAGTGTTCAGAAGTGATTTGATTGCTAAGCTGACACAGGCTTGAACTAAGTGGCTGGATCCCAATGCTTTGTTCGTTTTCTGTTTGAGCATATTGTGTTTTTTGAGTGCATTATAATACTGGGTTACTCAAGCAACATGAGAATGCTCATTTCAACAAGAGCAGAGCTAAAGCTGGGGTTTTTGAAGGATATTACATATTGTCTTTTAATGTGACAATTTCAAAATGATGCCTGCATGTTCCTGTCAAACCAGAGGGAATTATACTGCAACTTAATGGGAAGTATTTGTTTAATACTGCAGACCAAAACACAAAGGAACCTTCTCTAGCACATCTTGAGCTTCTGCTTTAGATCTTTTGCTCACCAGGGACCTCCCTAGCTCTGGGATTTGGTACAGCCTTATGTCCTGGTTTTGGAGAGATACATTGGGACTGAGTAATATGCTACCAGTCAGTGTTACTGTTCCGCTCCCTGGACATGCCCTTATTGGAGGTGAAGGGATGTGAAAAAAACCTTTTCTATTTCAGTTTTTTAAAGTAGACTTTCTAACTCCTCCATCTACCAGGGGAATCACAGAATCCAGACTGGTTTGGGTTGGAAGGGACCTTAAAGCTCATCCAGCTCCAACCCCCTGCCATGGGCAGGGACGCCTTCCACTACAGCAGCTTGCTCCAAGCCCCTGGGTCCAACCTGGCTTTGAGCACTGCCAGGGATGGGACAGCCACAGCTTCTCTGGGCACCCTGTGCCAGTGCCTCAGCACCCTCACAGGGAAGAACTTCTGCCTAAGAGCTCATCTCAGCCTCCCCTCTGTCAGGTTAAAGCCATTCCCCCTTGTCCTGTCCCTACAGGCCTTTGTCCAGAACCCTTCTTGTCAGCTTTCTTGTCAGCCTGTTTAGGCACTGGAAGCTGCTCTGAGGTCTCCCTGGAGCTGGCACTGCAGAGATGAATGAATGCATTTGGAGCAGCTCAGATCCTGGGTGACACCAGCAACTCTGTTCACTCTGCTGAGAAGAAGTGCTGTAAGTCATCCTGGCTCCCCAGAGTCTTTAAAGACAGCTGGAAAACCGTTGGATGGTCCATTTTCCCCATGGCTTAAGAACTGATGGGGAGCAGTTCTGTCCAGCCTTCAGCCTAAAAGAACCAAATCAACTAACACGAAGGCAATGGCGAGAGCCAGGATGGCTTCTTTCTCTCCTTCAATGTTAGGACCCTCTCCTGTGGTCATGGTGTTAGATGGGAGGTCTTGCCTGAGTGAGGAACGTGGCACAAAATGAGTTCCTTAAGGCAGGATGTTAATTGCTGTTGAGAATCTTTACAAATGGGCTTCCTTAATGAAGTGATTTGTTGGTCCTAAGGAACTGCTTTATCTCATCAAGTCCTCAGCACAGGAAATCTAATGTGAAGGTTTGGTCCAACAAAGTATGCTTGGCTTGAAGAGAAGAATCACGCTTTGGGAAAAAGGGGGATAATGGAATGTTGAATTAAGTAATGGCTTTTGCAGCTTGTTTGCAGTTTGATCTTCCTGTGCTGTAAAAATGAGTTCAGTATTTGATTTCTGGGGTTTAATTTGTGCCTTTGCTTGGATTATATTTTAAAGCATTTCTTCTGCTTGGAAGCGTTTGTTTCCTACAATAGGAATTTCCTACAAAGAATAATATTACAATGGGTGGTTTGCATTTGGCTGCCAGAAACCCCAGCTGTTGGTAGGAGGATATTCAGAGCAAGTAAATAATGCTGAGACTGACAGGAGACTGCCTTGAAAACATGGCTTACCTCTCCAGTGCTGGAAAGGGGTTCTGTCTGTGTTACCTGCGCTGTTACAGGTCTGTTCACATACTGCAGTTAGACAAATGCTGATCTGCTTGGTTGGATTGGAATCGCTCAGCTCTGTGTGTGCTGCAGCTCGTGTAAACAGGCTCAGACTGTCTTTGCCTGGAGTCTCTTGGGCTTTGCTATTGATATGGACATGGGAACTTGGAATTCAGGAGTGTGGTGTGGTACCAAGAGCTGGCTTACCTGTGCTGAGCTCCGTGCTGTGTTAGCTGTGCATCTCAGTGTCCAGACAGCTAGGTAAGGCTGTGTCAGTTAAAGCTGTAGAGAGGTGTGCTCAGCAAGCTTGAAGTGAGTGAGGGTACTGGTTTAACACTCCCTTTTGTACCCTGTTGGGAGGGTAGCACACCTTACTGGGCCCATAGAGGGGTAGAGGAAGAGTTACATCTGCTGAGATGGTGCTGGTAGGTGTCTCCATGCATTTGTTTCCTGTTTCAGACATCCCTGAACTCCACCACACTGAAGCTCACTAGGTTGCGTACCTACTCTTACAAAAGGGAAGCTGATGCACAGAGCAATGAAATGATTTGCACAAGGTCAGGAATGGGAGAGCTGAAGGCTGGATCCGAGTCTCTTGAAGCCATGCCAGCACCTTGACCACAAGGCCACCATTCCTTCGTAGCATATTTTCCTTTGACTCTAGCAGCTCTTGCAGCTGGCTGGCTTTGTAGAGCAGATCCAAAGCTCACTGAAGTCAGTAGGAGTCCACTTAGGGAGTTCCAGCAGCCTTTGGATCTCTCCCTTTAAGTGCCTTTTTCCTATACACTAGAAAGAATGCTTCTGTCTTTTAGTGCTCCCTTTACCTGTCCCGGCTGTGTATTAGGGAAGCTGTTCAGTATGAGATGAGGGCTGTTTATTTTACCTTGTAAGGACCCCTGGCAACTGTTTGAAAACACTGATAGAAACCAAGGTTATTGCTCCCATCTCCCCACTGGAAACCTCTGCTCCCTCAGAGCACAGCTACACAAACAGCTGATCTGGCATTTAGCACAAGGGAAGGAACAGAAGCGCCTGGCAGGGTGGTGGGAATGAGTTCTTGGAGGTGATGGGGGAAAGGCCAGAGCCTTGGAGCAGAGCTGCTGCCGGTGCAAGAAGCTGTGCTGGATGCTGAATCCACTGTTTGGGTGGCTGCAGCCCCTTTGAAGAGATGGGAACTATCAGATGTGGGTGGGGAGGAACCTCTTCAACTGCTAATAGAGTGTTATCATTAGTGTGATCGCTGATGGCTCAGTGCGGACCTAACAGCTGTGTGTGGACATGTCCTGTAGCTCTCCAGGGTCAGCAATAGCCACTGCCCTATCCCCAGGCTGCAGAAATGATGGGTGAGAATTCACTGCTTTTGTTACATTCCTATATTCCTCTTCATGACCTAATACCCATTTTCCTCCGCAGACTTATCCCCACTCATGAAGAATTTGATCCTGTGCTTTATGAAATCAGAGGCTAAGTTACCAGTGGCTTCTGTGGCATGGCTTCATGAGGTATTCTCTGTGAGGGAGGCTGTGCACAGCTGGACACAAAGCTGACATGCACCAAAACCTACCAAACCTTTAGTTCTATTTCTGTATTTGGCTTTTGATCTTGCCCAAAGACAACTGAAGCTGCCATTTAGATGAAGGAGTCTATTGCTGCTGCAGCATAGTTATTATCTTTAAAATTACAGACATGGGCTAGAAACTGAAACATGCTCCTGGCAGGTCCTCTGCTTGTTTGCTGCTACTGCTGAGGACCCCAGAGTCTGGATTTATCCCAGTTTGCATTGAATCCTTAGTTATGGTTTAAGTGGGAGACCTAATTCCCCCGTGGGCCTGGGAGCCCTCTACAATCACAGAATCATAGAATGGTTTGGGTTGGAAAGGATCTTAAAGCTCATCCAGTTCCAACCCCTGCCACGGTCAGGGAGACCTTCCACTAGAGCAGGTTGCTCCAAGCCCCTGTGTCCAACCTGGCCTTGAACACTGCCAGGGATGGGGCAGCCACAGCTTCTCTGGGCAATCTGTGCCAGCGCCTCAGCACCCTCACAGGGAAGAACTTCTTCCTTATATCTAACCTGAACTTCCCCTGTTTCAGTTTGAACCCATCACCCCTTGTCCTGTCACTACAGTTCCTAATGAAGAGTCCCTCCCCAGCATCCCTATAGCCCCCCTTCAGATACTGGAAGGCTGCTATGAGGTCTCCACGCAGCCTTCTCTTTTCCAGGCTGAACAGCCCCAACTTCCTCAGCCTATCTCCACACAGGAGGTGCTCCAGTCCCCTGATCATCCTCGTGGCCTCCTTTGGACTTGCTTCAGCAGTTCCGTGTCCTTTTGATGTTGAGGACACCAGAACTAATCAGTGAAGAAAAAATAGTTACTGCCAGAAAGTGATTCAGGTTACCCCAGATTAGCTGGGATTCAGGTACCTGCAGCTTTCATGGTCCTGTGGGCGTTTCTGCTGACTGTAGGGGGAGTTGGGTGTAGGTAAACTCCTAATTTAAGCAGTTTAAAGTTTGAAGTGCCTGATGTCAGGCGAGATGGATTTGTGGGCTCGGAGCAGTGATTTCTCATGTACCTCACTAAGCTTTCCTGGAGCTGCTTGACTGCAGATATGTTGTTTAATAAGGGAAGGAGAAACCTGTGGGAAAACAAAGCCTATCAATAATCACACGCGCTTACATCTGGCAGTAAAGTTCTGCGGAAAAAAAATCAGTGCAGCAGCTTGTTGCCTTTGAAACTTAATGCTATTAAAATGGTCAACATGAAGTTTCTATTTTTAAAATAGCAGTTGAAAGAAATGTGCAAGATTAATAAGCAGCTAAATTGAAACCACGTTGCTTCATAGGTAATACAGACAAACACGGAGTTAATGGGGAAGCATTCTTGGGGAGAGCTATGTGTGTTCTCCACTGCTTGTTTGGGTTTTATTTTGTCTTTCTTAGAAAGCAGAAGGGGGTAGAAATACCAGCCTCTTAAATCTTTTATTTCCCTTTTTAGACTGTTGTTCAGTTGAGTTTATTAAGCTTTCTGAAACAGCAGCCTATGACAAGTAAAAAGACACCATCTACCACCCCAGTGCACAAGGAGCTGCTAATATAAGCCGTTCCCCAGGAGAAGTGGACAACAGGGCTGCCTGTGGAAAGCCTTAAAGACAAACAAGATGTGTAGCAATCGTGTAGGAAGTGATGACAAGGAGATTGGAGTACTGAGCTATTTACTTGGAAGGGAGAAGCCATCTGACACAGGTGTCCAAGACAGCTGTAGGTCTCTGTCTCTATTGATACTGTTGGAGCAGTTCAACTTAGAATAGACAGTTCTCATCTAGCTAAGAAGCAGGAGGGAGGAGCTGCACCTCCAAGGAAGTGTTTAGAAAAGCAGCTGCAGATAGAATTTGTTCCAG
Organism: Pezoporus occidentalis; assembly: GCF_034315485.1. Taxonomy (NCBI): domain Eukaryota; kingdom Metazoa; phylum Chordata; class Aves; order Psittaciformes; family Psittacidae; genus Pezoporus; species Pezoporus occidentalis. The sequence goes on from NW_026912779.1 coordinate 4,730,775, forward strand.
GATGACCACAGTCTCATGCTAATAACCGTAATTGCCAGCCTTGAGCTTTGGGTAGACTCTAGTTCTTGATATTAGATGAGAAGAAGGGAGTTTAAGCAGGGAAGTAGGGTGTTGGTAGGTTGGAGAAGCACTTCAGTTTCATTGGCACTATGGCCATTTACACAATGTCAAGATCTGCCCCACTGTCTGCAATAATCCGTCCCAGCAGCAGAGCTGTCCCATATGGCTTTTATTTTTCCCCAGATCATTACTGGGATTTTTTAAGTCCAAAGGGAACTGGCTGTGTGGTAATAACACAAGAATGAGCACTGGAGGACCTTGTTAGCAGCCCGAAGGAGAATATGCAGATACTTGTTCATGAATTGTTAGCAGAAGCAGTGAATGCTCCCAGCAGGAGCTGTGTATGGAATAACCTGCCGTGAATAAACTGCACAGAACATCCAATGTGTACTTACATAAGGGAGACGTCTGTAAAATATTAAAGTAATAAATGTATATATGTACGTTCACATGTGCGTTATTACCTTACACTAATACTCAAATGTGGGCTCTGTATTTCATTATGAGTTTGAATCAAAATGTATCTTTACAGGGTTGAATTAAATGTGGTATTAAGGCATGATCAACAGCACGCTGGAGATAGCAGGGTGCTTTCCATTAGCTGTGGCTTGCATTAGTGAAATGCCCCAAGACACTCACCGTGCTCAAAAACATCAGTTAGAGATGGTTCAAGCCTTGCACCCTTGCCATTGGCACCATGGCATAATGAATGAGCAGAGAAGAGCAGACCTGTCCGTGCAGTGAGGGGGACAGAGATGAGAAAAGAGCCATGGATTTGTTGGAAGAGAAGGACAAGATAAAGCCAGGGCAATTTTCAGCTCTCAGTCAACTCCAGTGATGGCCTCAGCCTCCTTCCTTGCCAGTAAGACCCGTAGATGTGCTTCACAGGGCCAGGTTTCTGGCTGCTCCTCCAAGGATGCTCTCACAAGCTTTGGGTCTTAGATTTGTGGTCACAGTTTGTGTTTTATGAATCTCATTTCTTTGATGATGGAGATTAGTAAGAGGGATGGAGTCACTGATGAGAACCTTGAGGGAGGCCATGAATATTTAGGGAGGGATTTTCTTGTGTTTAAGAACGAAACACCAAAATCTTTCCAGCTTACTGTTATGATTGCTCTGTTTTGGTGTATGAACAGGTTACATAAGTTGCAAAGCTTCAATAACTTAGCGTCTGCAGAGCGGAAGATGGGTACAGACTGCCCAGTGGTAGCACAGGTAATGAAATCCTTCTTTCCTGGCCAAAGTTGTGTATTAAAGCAAACCAAAACTCTCACTATTCTGAATGATAGAGGAAGAAAACCCAGTTGTTTCTCATTGAACAGATGTCTCATTTTCACAGGTCATAGGACCTCAGACTGGTTTGGGTTGGAAGGGACCTGAAAGCTCATCCAGTTGCAACCCCCTGCCACGGGCAGGGACACCTGCCACTAAACCAGGTTGCTCCAAACCCCGTCCAACCTGGCATTCAATGCTGACCTACTCAAGCACTTTGGACTCTCAAAGTGGTTGTTTAGGTGTTATGTGTCATTGTTGGAGTTGATGGAAACTAGAATTTCTCTATTGAAGTATAACCCGAAGTCTCCAAATGAGTTTTCATATCCCATAGGATATCAGGTTACTCACTGATTTTGGAATGAGTTGGGCACTTGCTGTGCAGGGAATATTCTGGGAAGTTTTACTTTGGAAGCATCAAAACATTTTGGTCCTGAAACTTGAAAATATGGCATTCAAGAACAGTGATTTTACATGATCGTGTGTAACAGTGTAATACGGAATAGGGTGTAACAGTATGCACACATGGTATGTATTAACATTTGTTTTCATGTAATGTATGTATAAGTTGAAACAATGAGATACAGTGATACGGTGAGAATAAAACACAGGAGTCAAGATTAGATTGGGAAGCTGAAACATTCAGCTGAAGTCAGGTTCTGTAGAACAATTTGGTTTCCAAAAAGAAGGGTATTTATTATGTAAAACTCCAACATCAAACTGCTCCTAGCTTTCAACCAAGTTTCATTAGAATAAGTGAAACCAGCGATGCCCAACAATTTCCACTGTGGCAGCCCCTAATGCTGTTAAACTTTTACCATGCGTGCTGAAATCGTACATGCTGAGGTCTGCTTCAGGCTGAATTGCCTTGGAAATGATCAGCAGAAATGCTTCAGCAGTTTCTGACACTGAGCAGAGGGAAGAATACATTATTTTGCTCACATTAAAATCTGTTACAGCTGTTTTGGAGGAAAGCCTTAAAAAGGACTGGAAAACAAGGCACCGAGATGGACTTTTTGCCTCCCATGTGTCTCTCAAGGTGTGAATTTGTTCACATGGTGTCTGTGTTAGAGCTCAGCAGCTAAACTCAAGGAGGGTTTGACTCGTATCTGTTTCTTTTCCATCACTTTTACTGGTCAAATACGTAGGGAATGTTTGGAAGGAAGCGTAGCTGCAGGTACCCTGTGCTCTTGATTGATCTCATTAGTTAATTATTCCTTTTCTACTAAGGAAAAGCCAGCTGGTGTGCAGTTTGATGAGTGGGACATGTGCCTACGACCTCAAGTCCAAGTTCTAATGCAGGCTTGGTGAGACGATGCTCTCCTTGTTGCCAAAGAGGAGCCAGCGGTGCCAGAGATGTAATCAGGTGGTGACACCTAGGGCTAGCGGAGATGTTTGTGAACATGGAAAAAGTAGTTCTCCTGGCTCTCCCAGCCAAACGCCTGGCCAGAAGTCAGGTTTCAATTAGAAGCAGACCTGAAGTATGTTTGCCTTAATGACAGATCCATCAGCTGAAGCGCAGATACTCTAACGAGAATGTATGTGATGAGGTTATGTGCGTGCTGCTAAGTCATTTGACAGAGGTGCTTACTGGAGTTTGGTTAATGAAGATGGATGAGCTCTGCTGGCTGAGAAGTGGCATCAGTGAACCCAGATTTCTGATAGAAAGTAAGATTAATTTAAGATTTAAATTGAAGATTGCTATAGGACAAGGGAAACAGCCTCCTCAAGCTGCACCAGGGCAGGTTTAGATGGAGCTGAGGAACAATTCCTTCCCCAGAGGGTGCTCAGGCATTGGAACAGGCTGCCCAGGGCAGGGCTGCAGTCACCGTCCCTGCAAGTGTTCACACACTGTGGAGATGAGGCCTCAGTGCCATGGGTTAGTGGTGGCCTTGGCAGTGCTGGGGTAAAAGTTGGACTTGGTGATCTTAAAGGTCTTTTCCAACCTGGTTGTTTCTATGATTCTATGTTACTGGCTCCAGCAGCCCCTCTACAAGGCACTGCTGCATGCAGTGCCTGCAGAGATGTAACAGAGTCAATAACACTGAGATTCTTTTAATTAATTCCTTCATTTTGGTGGAAATTACTGGAATCTCCTATTTCCGACAGGTAAAAATACTTGGTTTGGTTTATGTTTGTTTGCCATTTTTACCTTAATGGACAGAACTAGTTGATATCAATAGGAAAATACTTCATTGTCTGAAACCCGATTTCTTCAACCCAGCCTCCCTTGTGGTAATCTGGTGCCATCCAAGTGTGAGCTCCTTTCTACAATTCATCCTCTTGAAGGGAGGATGATCTGAGCTCTCCTTCCTTTTTCATCTGGTCCTGAGTTTGAACACATCAGAGCTAACTTTCTTCTCTTTGCCTCACGTATTGTCCCCAGGGGCCTGTCACCTCTGCGCGGGCTCTACCTGAGGAGTGGAATGTAACCTGGTTGTCCCGGGCAGGCTGCTAATTACAGCTTTAATTTGATTGTGTTTAGGAGGAGACAGATATCCAGCCTTTTCTTACTTGTAACTATGGATCTGAAGAAAGGCATGATAGCAGATAAGGTGTGCTGACAGACAGGATGGCCCCATGGCAACTTGCCCATCAGGTGAGTAAAACCTGCTATTGATGAGCCCTATGAAAGGATGACTGTTGCTATAATGATACATGTGGATAAATACAGCTCTGTGTCCACATACATATGCACCCATTACATACACACACATGTATGTGTTTCTATGTGTTATTAACAGAATCAATTCCAGAAAGAGCTTAGAAAAGAGGAGAAAAGGTGTGGTTTATATTATTCCTGTGCGTACACTTGCTAACATAATACATGCTTCATTTCCTCTGGGGACTTCTTAAAGAAGTTACTAATGCATAAGCAGTGCAACTTAAACCCAGCTGGAATCCAAATAGTTTCTTACAGTGCCTACAGTTTTGTGATAAGCAAAACTATTGCACTTTGAAGGAGCAGAAATGATCTATGATTGTACATGAAATGAGCTGTTATTGTACAGTAAGAAAATAAAAGCAAAGGCCTATGAAATACTGTGGAAGTTCTGTTCCTTTTGCAAATGGGAAGCTGTGGTTTTATTAGTCACAAACGGTTGCAGCCCCATTGCTTTGAAAGGGAAACAGCTGATTTCTATCAGTGGAAGATCTGTCTTTGAGTTGTGGATGTTTTCTTCAGGGTTCTTGGACCACAGCACATTCGAAATCACTGTGGTAGATTTACCATAAATATTCAGGTTATGTGGTGCGTTATTCCTTGAGTAATCCCATTAATTTTAGAGGCTTAAAAGTCCTCAAGAGGACAGATTCCCCTGGAAAGAGGAAGAGCTGATCAATCCGGAGTTATGGACTCTTACCACAGCCTGCTTTCCAGTGTGGTGATGAACTTCATTGCTGCAGCATCAGCTCTGCTCCTTGTTCCATGCACTATTATTTGCCAACCGTACTGGGTTGAATACAGCACCTCCTGAAACTGATAGGAGCCTTTCCCCTGACTTCAACAGGCATTGGGTGTTTAGGGATCTTGAACTAGATCAAATAGCAGCTATTAATGGAGCCTGGCCTTCTTCCAGCTTTACTTGTTGCCTGTAGTGCTTATACAATCTGCTTGGCATATAATTTTCTCTCATTTCATAAAAGAGAAAGAGAATGATTCAGAGCTGTGCTATGCCACTTGGTAGTTTTGTTTGTCTATTGTCACTTACCTTTGTATTCAAAGAAGATAAATGCAACAGCCACCTAGTTACTGACCCTTTCTACATGTGTTTATGTATATGAAGGCTGCTATTACATTTATGTGACTGCCCCAAATGATCAGGAAAGTTCAAAGCCATGCTCATGCTCTCTCAAAGTACTCATTTTTCAATACTGGGACAGATGTTTGGGGCTGTTGGAAGAAGAACCACAAAACCTGGGACAAAGGAAAGGTCCAGTGTTGGTGCTGAGGGTGTTTCAGAAATGGAGCTGGTTGAAATAGTCCCAGTTTTAAGAGTAATTTAAATATTGGGCACAGGAAAAAGGTAATAAAGACAATAACAGCAAAAAGTATTTCAGTTAAGTAGATTGTATGTTCCTCCACTCTGTTAAGAGTTGAAGAGCAGGGATGCAGTCGATGAGGAGCCTCCCAGTGTCACAGGTGCATGAGTTTGGTATTGCAGATGCCGTGCGTGTTTTCTGCACTACTGATTGAAGAAGGCACGAAGACATCCTCCAAAGTTTGGTAGCTCTCATCACACGAAGCGTTTTCTCCCATTTCTCTCTATTTCCAACAGCACTTTGTCCTGCTTTCTGCTTTTTCCCTCTGGTTCTTTGAATGAAACAGGTGCTTCACAGAATGACTTGAGTGCTTCCAGCTCTAATCGCTGTCTCTCACAAATGGATCTATTGTGCTGTCTGATGGATTAATAGGGGGTTAGGTGCTTAAAACAACAAACAGTGAGTGCAAACAGTAGGAAGGAAGGGGGAAGGAGTAAAGCTGCGTGCGGCTGATGAATGAGATGAAGTCATTTATTTAGCAGGGACGATACAGTAGTCAGGAGATACTATGGGAGGAAGGGCTTCTTTTAAGGAAATAATGTATTACGCCACCAAGGACTCGTATTCCACCAGGCATGAAGCAAACCACAGCATATCTTAGTGTCCAGCAAGAAAAGTTCCTTGGTTTTGAAGCCTTGGAGCTCAGGTGCGGTGAAGGAGAATAGGGGCTCATTGTTAAGGCGAGGATCAGCACTCCCTTTTGTTCATTCCCCTGCCCCCCTCTCCTCCTTTGGCACTACAGTAATAATGTCTTGTCCCTCCTAAGACACGCTGGCATACATCACGCTCACTGATGGATGTTCTGTCAGTGAATGTACTAAAATGGTTTGTTTCTGTTGATGTATGTCTCTGTGGACTCCTCTAATGGGAATGTAAATAAATGAACCCTTCACCAGTGATTTCTTTCACTGTAGTCCAGTTTAACCTCTGAGTGCCTCCAAATGCTTTAGTGCCTTACCTTACTGCAGCTTTTGCCTTTTTCTGGAGTTTCCTGGATTCCTTTTGCTGTGTGTGAGGGCAGCTTTATATGGATGCAAGTAATTTATTGAAATTGGCATCACTAAATCAAGACTGAGAAATGAAGACGGGCAGTCAAGAAAGGTGAGGGTTTAATGTCCACTGAGGTAAATGGATTTCTCATGGTTTCCCTGGGAGCTGTAGAGGTGATGATGAGCTCTTGAGATTCATTTCTGTTGTGTGAGACCTGGCTTGTATGCGGTCGTGAATCATTAAACTGGAACGTTTTTGCCATGGCCAGTTCTCACCAGTACATAAACACTACAGGGGTATTTGTCCTCAAGACCCTGGAACTCAAAAGCACTTTCAGAAAATACCCTGAAGGAATATATTTACCCTTAATGATAAACCAAAAATAACTTTCACAGAGAAGATAGGCCCTAATATGCTTATTCCCAGGAGATTTTTTTCACCATAAGTGTGCAGGAAGCAGACGCAGTTTCCGCAGCTCCATTCTAGACTGTAGTGCTTGGACTTGCACAGTTTACCTACTGGCCAAACCCCATTTCTTCAGCTCTCCACTTAAAGAGGCTTCTTTCTGTTCAGCCTGGGGAAGAGAAGCTGTGTTGATACCTCAGAGCAGCTTCCAGTATGTGAAGGGGGTCTGCAAGGGACTCTTCATCAGGGGCTGTAGAGATAGGACAAGGAGTGATGATGGGTTTAAGCTTAAACAGGGGAAGTTCAGGTTAGGTATGAGGAAGAAGTTCTTTACTGTGAGGGTGGTGAGGAGCTGGAACAGGCTGCCTAAAGAAGCGGTGAATGCCCCATCCCTGGCAGTGTTCAAGGCCAGGTTAGATGGGGCATGGAACAACCTGCTCTAGTGGGAGGTGGGGAATTGGAACTGGATGAGCTTAAAGGTCCCTTCCAACCCAAATCATTCTGTGATGCTATGATTTTCTTCCAGAGAAACTTGTACACCAGCAGTAAGGAGGTTCTGGAAATGGAAGGTAACAGGCCTGATGGTGTCAGTGTAATTTCAGTTGTTGCTTGGAAAAATTGCTAAACTGATTGTAGTTTCCTCTCTATTTCCATAATCAGACAAATCAGTGGTGGGATAGGGTATGCTTGCACAGCAGAGAGGGTACATGGCTACAGAAACGCTCACCAAGTGCAGAGCTCTCTCTGATAGTATCTTTGTAACCTTATAACAAGTTCATGTGTTGGGACAAGATACTGTCATATCATCTGTCTGGAGCAGAGACAACTAAAACCAGCCTTTTCCCATTTCAGCCTCTTATATGTAGGAGATGCATATGCCAGATTTTACCAGGAGACCAACTACTGGCATAAATCAGCCTTTCATGAAATGCTTTTGCTAAATCTTACCTGTTCTGGAGTTTTCAATGTGAATATAATCACTAAGGGGGAAAATCATCTTACAATATGCCACTTATTTTTCAGCCTGTGTGCTTGCTGACCCTGCTATTTAAAAGCTGTATCCTAGAATAGGGAACTTTCTATTCCCCCGCCCCCTTCTCCTATGTATTTATTGTAGTGGAAATGTAAGAACTTGACTGAATGGTTGACTCTGAGGACACTGGAACAGAGCATCCAGTATCTCTATATCATTCCTTCGTTATTTATGGTTGCAGCATCGTAGCGTGCAGCACCAGATGTGAGTAAGAAGAAGGAGGGGTGCAAAAGAGAACTTCAAATGACTGTGATGAATAGTTGAAAGTGAACAGAGGGGCTTTTAAAACTCTCTTAAAGAAAGCCTAATGCTCTGCTTCCCTAAGCAGCAGGCTACTGATGATGGAAAAGTCACAGACATACCTGCAGAGATTTGGGAAGCTCTTGTTTCAGGTCTTTATGGCAGCTAAAAAACATTCCTGTGTTCCTGCCAACTTGGTTGGTGTGTCCAGCTTTTCTGCCTTGCATTTTACTCTAGGGACAACATGGAGTGACTTGGATGGTGCCAGCTTCCAAACTGTGTTTATTCTTAGTTAGCTACCCCCACCAAGACCAAGCGCTTCTTGTGCCTGGTATTTTGCCATCAGGATGGGTATGTTGTAAGTGATGTCATGCAGAGGGAGGAATTCTGATGGGAAAAGAGTTTGTTACCAGGACTGTAACCAATGAGACTGAATTATGTGATCATAATCTTCTTGTCCAATGTACCATCAATGTGAAACAGAGGGCTCAAGCACGAGTGCTGAGGAGGACTGCTGTCTCCTGGCTGCATCTGATTTCTGGTGTGGTAACATAACACACCAGGCCCTGAAAGCCCTGACTCTTCTTTGCCTTATTAAAAACAAGTAGTGACATTTTATTTGACAGCTACTACCTGTACATCCCTAATGGCACTCTTGAAATCCACTTAACCTACGACATATCCCCATGGGCATTGTCCCTTATGCCTGGCTTCCTACCATGGTGTGTGTGTAGGGACTGAATAGATGCACTGCGGTGGCTGAATCCTGGAGGTAAGGGTGAGCTTGTTGTGTGGAAATGGAGTCAGTGGGAGCCTTTAGGTATTATGGCATGTGGGCAGCACAGCATGTAAAAAGCAGTGTGTACAATGGCCTGAGCATCAGTGCTGCCTTCACTGGTGATTTCCTTGGTTTATGCTGATTGCATTGATAGAAAAATGCCCTCAAAGAGCTTTAGCTCTTAAGTTAACTCAGTCTTTGTGTGGGTGAACTAATTGGTGTAGCAGGCCACACCTCTTCACCCAGGCATTTAGGAAATGGTAAAGCAAATAAGCCTGGTGGTGCCAAAATGAGAGCGATGGCTGATGAAGCCCTGATGGGGAGAACAGCCAAACAGTGTGAATGGAATGTCAGTAAGTACAGAAGTTAAAAATACACATCTCAAATGTTGAGGACACCCTGGGGACTAAGAAGCTATATTGATACTAGACTTCAAAAGATCCAAATAAACAGTGGGATTTTCTCAATGCACAGAAGTTCATACTTGTGATGTCAGAGCCATGGTATTTCTGCACTGCAAATCCCAAGGCAGATGCCTAAAAAAACAGTCCAGATAAGTTGCTTCTTATTTAATTTACATTCATAATTGCTCTTATTTCATATTCATTTATCTTAGAAACTCAGTTTTAGATTATTCTGTGAATCCCAAATTCCTGCGTTTCTGGAGATAACGTTAATGCTGTTCCTAGGGGAGGGTGCGTGGCTTGTGTGGTCCTCGGCAGCATTTCAGAGCACTGGAGTTCAGCTTGTGTCTGTGCCAGATGACCTTGGACAACTAAAGCAGGAATAATAACATTGATTTGCTTTGTGAGATACTTTCAGATCCACAGATGAAAAGTACCAGAGAAGAGTGAGGTGTCTAAAGCCAGACTTTTCCTGGGTGCTTCTCATTCTAAGTGTTAGCAAGACCAACGTGTTCCTTGTCTCAGTGCAAGTGGCTTCCCAGTTCTCAAATTCTTCGTAGGCTGTGGCTTTGTCTCTTTATTACAGACAAAAGAGGACTGTAGGTGGTGTATGTATACAGTGCCTAGATGGAAACTGCTGGAAACAGCTGCAATTCTGGTATCCCCATCTGGGTTACTTAGCCTGGGCTCTCTTTATGATGAGCAAAGAGGATTTTAGAAGATGATTGAAGTGACCTGTGTCAGATACTTGCTTTAGGATGAGCTTACTTTTGTCTTCAGGTATCTGTTCTCTCTGGTGCTCACCAAGGGAGTTTATTGTGACTACCTGGATCCTGCCATGGAGTCTTAACAGAAGCACCTAGTGTCTCCTTGCTGGCTGCAGTGAGCAGTGGCAGATGGCTTTCTACTGGTTGGGTGTGGTGAAAAGCTGGGAGTTGTATTTGCAGGTGTATTTTAACTCACTTTGATTTAAAAGAGAACTATAGTAAGGTAGGGAGAAAAGTGTTTGTATGAATGCCCTCCTTGATCTAACGGCAAAGCTCAGATAGTAGCAAAGGCATGACAGATACAGACCATGAAAGGTAATAAAGTGGATCATTTTCTTTTTATAGTAGAGAATCTGTGGAATAATTTTCCATGATACAAAAACCTTTGTATCAGGTTTTTAGGCTGCATTAATGGATGACTGTATTCTGTGTATAGACCAGATTGGTGAATCGTAACAGTACTCTCAGAGGTGAGAACCCCAAGTGCTGCTCTAGAGGAAACCAAAAAGTTTGTTGTTCTTATGACAAAGTGTATTTATGATAAAAGCCAACCTCCAAACAGGAGACAAATTGCATGCATTTTATGAGTGTGGAAGAGTGGCAACTTGTTGCTGCTGGAAGCAGGACCTCACTCGTGGCAGTACAGTGTAGGTTGGCATTCATTAAAATAGCATCGTCAGAGTATTAGCAGTCTGCACATCTTCATATAAAAGCTTAATTAACTCTGAGAACACAACCCCCCCGTGTTCTACATATGCTGTTTTGCCCAGACTGTTTTTCAACAGAAAACATAAGCAAATACATAAAACCATAATAAGATTTTAAACTGAGTACATTAAAGCAGCATCTAGGTTCACCAGAACAAATCCAGGACCACTGTGCTCTACAGATGAATAGTACCAGCCATGCCCTGCTGTGCAAACATCTGAAACGCATGGGGGAGCAGTGTTCTCCTCTTGTGGATGGCTCTGGCCATGGGAGTTGTTTAGGTGTGAAAGGGAGCATCATATTTGTCTTAGAGAGCACCATAGTCTTCAGAGCACAAAGAAAAATGCCCTTCATAACCTGTTTTGTCTTGTTAATACATCCCAACTGTTTGTATGAGAACAAAGCTCAGACAGAAATATTGCTGAGCTTTTCTGTATGCATCCCACCTTGCAAATTCCCTTAGTTAATCTTCTCACCTCTGTGCTTCAGTAGTCCACAGGGCTCTGTAGTGCTCTGTAGCACTAAGTGAGCTGCTTTTAGAGCTGGATATGAGCTCCGTTACTGAGAACTCATCGGAGGGCAGTGCACGACAAAGTGGGACACTTGAAAGCTGCGTGCTGGGAAGAGGGGAAGTGCTGCATGAACAAGAAGTGAGATTATAAATTAGAATTGAGTTCAGCACATTTGGAGCCACATAAATAGATCAGGGTTTGTAAAGGAACACCCTAAAGGATTCAGTATCGCAGGCAAAGAGGAGGGAAAACCATAATGCTGCAGTGCCCTGTGATGGATGCGCCGAATAGGTTTGAATTAGTCACTGTGTTTGGAAGGATTGATAACCCTTACTGAGCACTTTCTGCATGATGATCAGCTATAAATCTTCTTTGAGAGAAACAGGAAGTATTCAAATCCTTTCTCTCAGGAGATGGGCAATACGGGGCAGCCCAGTTTGAATCCAGTTTTTCCTCAGTATGAGGCTATGGATTGCTCATGGCAGCTTGGCCATTTTCAGTTAGCTCAGAAGACACGTGCTGCCAGATGTGCCTGTAAAGGGATGGGACAACAGTCTGAAACCATGGACTCCCATTTGCCTGCCTTACACAATCAGCAACATACAATTAACTTCTTGGAATGGGCACGTTTGCCCAAGGAGGGAGTAGAAGTGTGAAAATGCTGTAGGTTGCAGACTCTTCATTGCTACTTTTCATGTTCTGACTTTTTCAGTCTTGAATGACTTTTAAGCTCCTTTTTCCTACTGGTTGTGGTTGTTTGAAGTGGAAAACTTTCCATTAAGGACTAAAACCCCTGTTCTAGTTGATGCTTTGCCCGTTTGTATTTGTGCCAAACCCAGTATGGCTTTTGATTTCTACTGAGCATATGTCAGCTGGTGACCCACCACACCTTCTCTTGTGTGGCCCATATAAACTGGCGCTGACTGAAGCTTCAAAGGGTGACTTTCCTCCCTGTAGGACTCTACCTCACACTTATTTCCAATAAACTGCCATCCTCTCAGTTTTCCACAAGCACCAGGGTAATTGAGCAGTAACCTCAGTGTATGAACGCCTGTGCGGCAGATGAAAGAAACACCATTAGACTACAGGCAGCTGGAGTGCAGTCATGAGGCGTAAAGAGCTCAGCTCCCACAGAATCTCTCTTAGGAGTATTTAGAGTTTAAGAGAAGAAACTGGTCAGCTCTTTGATGGAGGTGAAATTCTTGTCAACCCAGGGAAGGGGGAGAGCTGTTTGAGTAAACAAATTGTTGTTCAGCCAAAGAGTAAGGAAGGGAAGAGTTTCTCTTCCCTCTGAAGAGATCAGCCAGCTGTGAACCCCTGGGGTATTTCCATCTGGACAGTCAAAGTTGTTTAGGCTGTTGAGGGAGAGGTAGCAGAAGATGCACTGTGAGTAAGACACAGGGAGTCCTCTGTGTGCCAGAACAGGCTGCTGCTATGTTATAAAAAGGTTTTTTTTAGTTTTTGCTGTCTTTATTATTTTAAATAAATAAGAAAATAATTTAAATAAATAATAATTATCTAACATCTTCTAGTTAAATTAATCTGAACTCAGCAGATACTGACAGCAGCTTTGCTGCTGCAGACTTATTGCACAAGATGTAGTTGATCTGCACAAAGCACCTGGTGGACTGAAGTACAAGACTGCGATGGAGCACTTGCTCTGAAGTCCACCCTTAGATACGTTCAAGGCTTCCCTTCCCTGATGGTGCACCAAGGAGGCTGTTGCTGTTGAGAAGCCAGATGTGTGGAGTGAACATGATACCTGCTCTTCTCAGCTTAGCTGAGCAGTCCTAGAGAGCCAAAGCAGTTTCTCAACCAAGAGTCATATGTGTGTGTCACTACAGATGTTGCCCACAGAAGTTGTTTCAGGTGGCTCTTTCCCCTTTTCCAATGTGGGAGCATTGCCTGTTTGCTTCTAAGAGGACCTAGGAACAAGCTGGAATATCCACATGAATATCAAGTGAGAATTGCCTTGGTTTAGGCTTACCTTTTCCAAGTCTCTGTGGAAGTGCTTGCAAAGCTGATCAGCAGATCTCTGAAATCAGGCTCCTGGCTGTGCTTTTGTGAATCATGATTGTGGAACCAGAGCCATAAAAGGCATTAAAATACTCTTCCTAAGTACACACATCTATGGAATGTGATTTTGAAATGCCTCAAATTCACACTCACGCAGAATCTGTCACTGTTCCCTGTGACCTTGATCAGGAGCATTTCTTTTAATGCCTGTTATGCCTCCAGATAAGGGGAGCACCACCCATTGACCCAAGCGGGTCATTATCCTCTTCCCCTTTATCAGCAATCCTTCAGCCAATTAATCACACACTGCTCCGCAATCTTGAGGCTCAATTACGCCTGGACAAGTGTTGCTCAGCTGTTCCTCCTGCTACAGATGTGACACATCCTGAGATTAGCTCCGATTCACAGAAGGTCACTGATTCCCTATCAGGCGCTAAGAAAAGCTGGGCTGTCTGGGAGGGAAGTGACACCATCTTCCAAGCATTTTATCACAGGGTAAGTGGAGATGTCTAAAAAATCCCGCTTGCCACCACCACATCACAGCAAGTCCTTTTCACTCGCTCTTGCCTCTCATCCTGAGACAATTTACCAGGGTTTTCTAGATGGAGATGTCAGCAGACTAATACACTGTTAGTAGCGCACCGATGACAGACAGTAGCTAGTTCTCCTTTCGGGTAGTAGATAGCGTAACTTGGAATCCCTGTGAGATACCTGGTTTTCCCTATTTTGGGAGCCCCAATCTTAGGCATATCAAATAGCAATCTTGTTCCTGTTTTCATTTTGCTGGTTGTGACTAGTTTCTTGGGATGCTCCATCATGGACATGTTGCACATATGATATAGTCTGATGGTATTTTTGACCTAAAAATGCTGCTTTTGTGAGGAATTAGATGATTTTAAGGCCCTTCCCAACCCAAACCATTCTATGATCCTATGATTTTCTTTTCACTTACACAGAAACACAGGCAAACATTTAGTAGAGATCCCTGCAATTCAATAGAATTATAATATCCTTTGAGAAGAAAATGGACTTCCAGTTTCTATAAGCAGACCTTGTGAAAGAAATTCCAAGGTTTGAATCTTTAAATATGGTTCTTGCCATATCTTTTCATTAAAAACCCCTCTTTTTTTGAACAAGATAAGCAGATGCTGGGTAGGCAATTGTTTGCAGTAGAAAATTGTTAACTATACAGAATAACTACCCTTTATCACTTTCAGACTTCAAATGGGGTCTCTTAGAAACCGCTACAGAATGCAAGCAGTGTTTGCATTGCAGCTGTGGATGGTGAACAGATAGGATCTGGTTCTGCCCCATAGCCCTGGCTGAGGGCTCTTTGCACACTGGTGTGAATAGAGAGATGTACGGTGAAGTTAAATAGTGTTTGGAGCTGTGTATGGACAACTTGATTTAGCAGGGGCTGAAGCAGCTGTAAGCACACAGCAGGGTTGTAAGTTAGCTCGCAGGGCTGAGCCTGCCACTTTGAGAGCTGGAAAGCTTCTGTCTTAAAACACCCAGATATTCTGCACCTCATTTTCTGCAGACAGAACTATTACTCCTTACATTGGCATCTAAGTTTGCAGTGTTAACTAGAGCTGTTTGTGGGTTAGTGTACAGTGGGCTAGCCATCATCAGCAGTTAGTTAGAAGCATAAGCAAGATAGGCTTTTTTTGGTCAGTTATTGCTCACCAGACAAGGGAGAAGTTAAATCTGTTGTCCAAGGTTAAGACAGCTAAGAAATAGCAGGACAAGGAGAAACCCCAAAACTACATTGCCTGCCATGAGACCATTCAGTGGATACTGGTGAATACACGTGGACAGTTGTAGTAGTGCTGTGGTTAGTGTTCTCACACACAGACTAACGTAACTGTTACATATTCTCTTTTCTAAGTTTAAATAAAGAAAAGATTTAAGTGAGCTCATATTGGCTGTTTCCTTTCTGTTCCTGGCATTACAGGGCTCTGAGCTACTTGTTACCCAAAGTGAAGCCACAGTATCAATAACAGCAATGGTTATTTCAGCTGGCTACACTGCTGCAAATGTGATTGCCCATGGGTTGCCCAGGGGTGTTGTGAATGCTCCATCTCTGGCAGTGTTCAAGGTCAGGTTGGACAGAGCCTTGGGTGAGATGGTTTAGTGTGAGGTGTCCCTGCCCGTGGCAGGGGGGTTGGAACTGGATGATCTTAAGGTCCTTTCCAACCCAAACCATTCTGTGATTCTGTGATTCTATGAATGAAGCTCATTGGAATGAGCTTGGTTACTCAGATTTTCACATACAAGTTCTGACTGACTGGTAGGTTCTGCTTGTGGATGAGTCCCACCAAGCTAAGATACTGAAAAATGACTCCTCAGAGAGTATATTGCAGTCTAAGTATATGGCTACATGAGTCTAATGTGATAAAGTTGTTGCTGAAAAAGCTGTGTTTGTATTTTGCTATAAAACTTTGCATTTTGAGGATACAGAAAATGGAGACTATGGAAAGATGTGGATGTAGAAGGGGTATTTCACTTGAAACTGGTTATATTTTATTTTATTTCTCAAAATTGACAGATAATATTTTGGCTTGGTGCTTGTTCAGTGGCAAATAGTGCAGATGTATCTATTTTTCAGGACACAGTTATCTGAATTACAATCCTTCTATTATTTTAGCTGTCCAGAAGCTGCTGGGAAACAAGCCAAACTGAACTCTTAATGAAAATAAATAGTTGCCTAATTGGGACATTTATCCTAAAAGCCATGTAGTTAAAAAGATGTTCAAGAGGAAAACTGGACACAAACGCTGTAGGTGTTCTTCATGGAAGTACTTTGTGCTGTTCAGCAAAGGAGGAAACACTGCAGTGATGGTAATAACTACAGAGCTTCCTCATGGCACTGCTGGAGGGTTGGTGGCTGAAGGGTAGCACCCAGTGGTGATGGAGTAGAGGCTGAGGAACCAGGTTGGGACCGCAACTTCAAGGTATCCTCTGTTGTGTTGGACTCTATGCGCTTGCTTTGTGCTGTGGGCCTTCCGTGCAGGATGTGCTCCCAGCAAAGGCTCATGCTGTGTTTGTCTGTGAGCTGGATGTCACCTCCTGCCATGCCACACTCAGTTACAACCCTCTTGCTCCCCTTGTAGTGCATGTAGCGGTAAAGCCTTATGCAAAGAGAATATGGACTGGTTTTGTTTCTGCAGCTCAAAGCTCTTCCAGCCTTTCCCTTGGCCTTTT
Organism: Pezoporus occidentalis; assembly: GCF_034315485.1. NCBI lineage: Eukaryota > Metazoa > Chordata > Aves > Psittaciformes > Psittacidae > Pezoporus > Pezoporus occidentalis. Next base: position 4,747,205 of record NW_026912779.1, read on the forward strand.
AAAAATGATTAAATGGGAACCTTAAACTCTGAAAACCAAATAGAGGTGGTCTCATCCTAAAGATGGAAAAGAGGATTAGAGCTGGAGGGAACTGAAGTTATTTTGGTGTTCTATAAATAACCTTCCAATTTCCTATCACTTGGCAGTTCTCTTGGGGTTAGCACTGGACTCTGCTTCTCTTTTTGCCAGACTTCCTGTGCCGATCAGCCACAGGAGTGGAAAGAAGCTGGAAAGCTGAAAGGAGCTATAGACTCCTAAGAAAGGCATAGGGATCTGCTAGGGATGCAGGTCAGAGTGGGCTGTGCAGTACAGCTGGGGGCAGATAGTTTGCTGTGTAGTCCCAGTAAGAACCAGGCAGAGCTAAGAACAGAGCAGATATGGCAGCTGGCTTCTTAGTGTGAAGGTGAAGGATGTGGAATTTTCCTCTCAAATCAAGTATTTCTGTTCTCACTGCTGTCCACTGACACTTATCTGTTAGATCATAGGGTAAGGACAATAGAGGAATTCAAAAGCAGTGTGTTTTACAGGGATTCTAACCCAGTCACAGGAGTTAGTGGGTATTAATGCAAGAGCTCTCTTTGGGGCTTCTGTGTGGAAAGGACACCTATCCATAAGCAGGAGGAAATCTTGGAAACCTTGAATAATAAAAAGTTAAGCTAAGGTTTTACTGCTCCTCATTTTTCCCTCATTCAAGTTATTTGAAAGGGACCTCTCCTATCACTGAAAAGCACAGGATATTTTCCTCTGTTTATTCAGATCCCAATTAAAATCTGCCACCTTCCTTCCAACATTGCACTCCTATAAACAGTTCTTTAAAGTGAAAAATAAAAGCTCTTTCTCAGCTTTGTCCCCCAACCTCTTTGGCTAGGAGTTACAATATTAGGCGTATAATCTGACAGGGGTTATGTAGTGCTGTTCCTCCAGTGTTGGATCTCCAGTGCTGGATCTCTACTGGTCATGGCAAAATGAGGAAACACTGAATGACGTTTACTTCCTCTACGGCCAGATTGTATCAGCTCTTCCTAAAAGCATGTCCTTTTATTTGATTGCCACGTGTTCTAAAAGGATCACTTTCTTCTAGGAGAAAGTGAAATCTTTTTCTTCTTTTCAATTTAATTCACTAGTTTTAAATAGAGCTTAACTTACAATCTCGAGCATTTTGGTTTATTACTAAAACTAAGTCATTTGCTTTACCGTATCTCAAATTAAAAGCTAAACATCTCCAGCCACCTTTTACAGGTGGGGATATGGAGGTGCAGAAGTATCAAGGCAGTTGAGCAGGGTCACCCTTTAGCTCAACAGTAGACTCAGAAGTAAACCCCATATTTCTGTGCTTAGTCCAGGAAGCATCACCTTTCTTAGGGATGCATAAAATGTAGTTGAAACGCAAGGTATATTGTTAGTGGTTGTGTGGATGAGCAGATTGTTGACTGTGGTACTGGCCAGGGAACATGTTTGTGTTCAGCCTCTCATTTAACAGGTGTGAGCGGATGTGATTTAGCACAGGGACTTTACTAAGGAAAAGGAAGACAAACATTGGCATATCTGGTAAGTAATCAAAAACTGCAATAAGGTGAAGGTATTTCAGCCAAACATAGACATAAAACTGAGAGCCTGACCTTATAATGAGTTATAGCAGTAGAACACTACTGTGAGATGATACAGGGCCCTATGCACAGAGCGCTATGGCCAGTTAAAGTCAGTTTAAGGACCTGCTTCTCTTTCCCTTTTCCCCCTAAGGAATTATGGACTCTGTTGGTGGTGATTGTACTTCTCCTTTCCCAGGTTCCTTGGGATGGATGTGGTCAGGATTCCATGAGATTTTAGATTAAGGTCCTGTGAGCAAATGCCAGCATGCGTGTGAGCGCTGCTCGGTGCTTTTCTCCTTCCCTCATTTATTACCTTGTAGCATCTGAATATAGAGGAAATGAAAGACTCAGATTTGTACTTCTCAAAGGGGAAAAAACAGAAGAGAGAAAGAAAAAGGGAATAGAAAGGGGGAAGGATCCCACCAAAACTGCTTTGTGATTCCCTGCGGGGTCGCGACCCCATCCCGCTGAGACTGCTGTTCCAAAGTAGTAACTTGGTAGCTGGAGTTCCTTAAAGTGGTTGTTGATTGGCTTAGCTGTAAGAAAATCACATTTCCCTGGAACTCTTTGGGATGCTTTAAATGGGTGGATTATCCAGCTGCCTGATTAGAAGTTTGGGTTATGTAAACAGCGAGTGTTTAGATTTAGGCTTTGCAGTTGAAGTCCAGGCAGCTGTTTGCACTTAACTCCATCAAGAAGCCCAGTTAATCAAAGAGCAGGAAGGATTTTTTACCTTCTTAAACCTGTGTCATTATTTCTGCTGTCCAAACTCTTTGGAGTTCGGCTTGTTGCGATGTCGAACAAGGTATTTGGGATGTTCTGCTGAGGAAACGGGACAAAATGGATGGGTTTTGGTTAGGGAGATGTGGGGTTTTCCCCCTTCACTGTGACGTTATCATTTCTCACAGTCAAAGCTGTGTCAAGCCTCTAAATGCCACCCGTTTGTGTCTTCAAAGCTACGGATCATTGCAGTGGTGTGTATAGTTATCTTGTTTAATAGCTTCTCTGCAGGTTTGTGTTTGAGGGATCAGCTTGCTTGCGTGTGGATGAACAGCCCCTGAAATCAAGTCCTTTTCTGTTGGACAGACCTCTCTGGCAGAGATCTGCCCATGACCAGGGTGTCAGACACCTTTCCCCACTCACATCTTTATGTCCATGTTCTATAATTGAGGTGGTAATCAAAAGGAGATGACTTTTCACGGCCTTGGTCTCGGTGCTTTTACAACAAAAGGACCTTTTGCCCTGTTCCTTCTCATGCTTTTCTTTGGAACAGCTCCAGCGCTTTGCATGTTGTGACATACGGTATGTACTGTATTCACTCATGTTGTCCTCAGGTGCACGCTCAGAGAGAGAAACATTGGTACAGGAATAGATGGGAGAAGGAGGGGATACTCTAGGAAGCAGGGAGCTCAGTCAGGCCCTGAAGGAGCAGAGGGGACTGGGGAATGTCCGTACAGTCAGCAGGGCACACATTGCTGCAGCTGAAAAAGCTGTTGAAGCCAAGGAGGAAGAGTCAGAGACAGAGACTGATAGTTCCAACTCTTGTATCAGAGGTTCTGGGTCCTCAGGGGACTGGAGCACCTCCCGTATGAAGACAGGCTGAGGAAGTTGGGGCTGTTCAGCCTGGAGAAGAGAAGGCTGCATGGAGACCTCATAGCAGCCTTCCAGTATCTGAAGGGGGCCTATAGGGATGCTGGGGAGGGACTCTTCATTAGGGACTGTAGTGACAGGACAAGGGGTAACGGGTTAAAACTTAAACAGGGGAAGTTTAGATTGGATATAAGAAGGAAGTTCTTTCCTGTGAGGGTGGTGAGGCACTGGAATGGGTTGCCCAAGGAAGTTGTGAATGCTCCATCCCTGGCAGTGTTCAGGGCCAGGTTGGACAGAGCCTTGGGTGACATGGTTTAGTGTGAGGTGTCCCTGCCCATGGCAGGGGGGTTGGAACTGGATGATCTTAAGGTCCTTTCCAACCCTAACTATTTTATGATTCTATGATTCTATGATCTTCTACTGGCCTTGAGTTTTCACTATGAAAACAATCAGTTGCTGCTGAAGTCAAACTTGGCTTTTTGAGTCTTACTTAGCACAGAAAGTGGAGGCAGATCCACCTCAAAGCTCTGCTCACTCCTGTCACTCTCCTCCACACGTACCAGTTCCAACCCTCGGGACCTGTGGACCCTGTTTACATGGGATTTATTTTAGGGAATTCTCAACAGTGTGAATAGATAGCACAGCAGAGTAACTAGCTTAACACTTCAGGATCCAAGCAGTGAAAGAAATGAAAGAGTCTTTGTGTAACAAAGGAATAAGAGTCTTTCTTCTCCAGGGGAAAAAAGGAAAGAAAGAAAAGGGAAAAAAAAAACAAACCTCTAAAAACTGGGTTTTCTTTTTCTGTTTTTCTGTTTTAACCCCTACCAATTTGGAAATTTCAGGAGGAAAATAAAGTAACAAAACTTTCTGCTTCTCTCAGTGGTTCTCTATGATCCACATCTGGTTGTTTGCAATTAGAATTCTGCTGTTTAGTTACAAGTCACAATAGTCATGGGTGATTTCTATTTCTGCCCCTTTTAACTTGGTTTTCTAACTCTAGAGCTATCCAGAGGCAAACAACAAGCACTTTAAGGTGCATCTCTGACAACATGTGTACTTGATACCTGTCAGATACACTTCCTTATGCAGATGCTCACAATGGTACTGTATGCTACCTATAAAGATATATAATACAGTACAAATTGGTAAAGAATTAAACCAAGTTTAGCTTTGACAAGCAAAAGATACTGAAAGATTTTATTCACCCTAAAATAATCTTCTCCAAAGCTTTGCAAGTGCCACTTATTACATAGTCCTGACCATGACAGCATCCCCAGTGAACTCTTGTGCTGCTGTTAACACACAAGTGATACTACCTGCATCAAACTGTCCTGAAAGCACTGAGGGCCCAGCTCTGATCTTTTATGGCCACAGAGGAAACACTTAGAGAATGGTGGTTTAATGGGGTAGGTGTTTACCTATCAGTTTACTGGATAATAAATCCAAGACTTATAATTCCAGCCTGAATTCCTAATCAGTGTCATATTGTAACTACAGAAAGCATTTTGTGGGCTGTTACTGCTAAATATTGATTTGCTTTTTAATCTATAAAGCAAACCTTAATTCACATTTTATAATGTACATGGCTTTCCTTGTAATTAGATCTAATACTCATGATGTCCTTAACTAAGAAAATGTGTGTCCGATTATCCCAAGGAAACCCTAATTGTCATGGGGATCATTCTGGCTTGTGCACTGACTGTGTGGCGCCTGGGGACAAATCTATCCCTGTAAGAATCAGACTCAAAGCCACACAAATAATAAGCATATGGAGATACAATAGTCAGCGAAGGGCTGTGGTGACAAACTGGCATGTCTCTGCTGCCATTTAATAATGTCATCTAATATCGAGATATTGATGGATATTTGCAGACAGTTTCAAGTGATCAGATGGTGCTGACAGGAGGGTCAGACAGTTCAATGCTCTTTTTATGTTTCCCCTCCTTTTGTTCACATTGCCCTGAAGATACACTTTACATGCGCTGATCCCTAGGGTGGCAGCTGGCTATCAGGTTGAAATGAGACAGTTTTTGCTGTTATTGTCCGTATCATTTCCTTTCAGTGAACCAGACATCTGGGTGGAACGTGATATTGTCAGAGCCTTTCACATTTTCACGTGTATTATACCTGTGCTTTTTTACTTGCTTTGCAAGCCTCGCCTATGGAAAGGAGCAGGCAGCGTTTCAGATACCTCCTCCCAGGTGAACCTGTGCTGTTTACCACTACCAGATGTGAAGGGCTCTGGTGTCCCTTCTCTAAAGAATAAGGTAGTACCTGGAGTTTGGTTTTCTTACAGCACACTGTGCTAGAATGATAATCTAAGGTACTGCCTGGTCTCCTGTGAAATGCTTCCACCTGTGATTAACCCATCAGGCCACTTTATGTCACTATTGCTCCACGTTCAAATGTGGCTGAAGCCGCATTTATTGAGCAGCAGGCCAGGATGCACTGCCCAGTTTGTTATAGACTTCAGAAGTTCCACCTTTGAGAAACGGGATTCAGAATGTGCCTTGAAAGGCTCCTTGTAGTGGGAGCATCCCTCCCAGCTGTTTCCCAGCCAGGTGACTCTGGTTTCCAAGCACAGCAGATCCCTGGTCACTTGGGTTCCCTGGGTGGTTGTTTCCTTTCAGATTGTGACTTCAGCTGGAAGTAGATGGGCTGAGGCATGATCTCATCAACATCCTCTCTTTCCCCTCCAACTTTTGGGACAGCTGGCTTAGCAGCCACCCAGTCAGGAATGGGAGCAAGCCAGTCCTCCCTCTCTCCAGCGAGGCTGTGGCCAATAAGTAAATGTCATGCCTGCCAAGATAAGGGTAATAAAATCTCATGCTTGAGGGCATAAGACAATCATTGCAGAAGTCAAGCTGCAATTCCTCCCCAAACATGCTGCAGCATTACACAGTTACCTCAGCCAACAGTGTTCTCGTGAGTGTTCCAAAGGGTAGCTTCTCTTTACAAGGAAGGTCCCCTCAGACAGTCTCTTCCCCATGCTGAACCTTCCTTGTAGCTGTTCTAGTGCTTACTTGTGCACAAAAGCAAAGTTGGAAAGGCTGGGGTGTAGGTGGAACCTCGCCTTGGTGCCAGTTGTGCTGTTGCTGCTTGCTGGTACCTATTTACCATTGATGTATGTGCTGGGCTTTTCTCCTTCCCTTTGCAGACGTGTCTACATTGAAGTAGCTTCTGCAAAACACTGTTGAGATGCAGCTGCAAGAGGGAGTTTAAACCAGCTGTGGGTGTTTTCACCTCCATATGTTCTGGACACTGCTTTATATCCAGCCGTGGTGGAAAAGAAATACGTGTAGAGAGTCAGAGGTTTAAATCATCAGCTGATATAAATGGGCATCATTCCACTGACCTCAGTGGAATGACCCTGGCCTGTGCCAGCTCAGGAGTCTCTGTGGTGGGGAGGGAAAGTGGAGGAAAGCAACTGTGAGGTGTATTCATTCATTTGATTTAGCTTGTGAAGTAATGGGCAAGTTTTCCTGAGCAGCTCGAGTCTGGAAAAGGACTTGAGTGTCCACAGGCTCAGGTTAGGAGTGTGGGTTCCCTTTGTGTGTGCCCCAGGACAGGCACGTGCCAGCGTGCTCTCTGCTTTGTGCTGGGCAGTAAGAAGTGCACAAGCCTGGCCCTTTACAAAATGCCTGCAGTCATGGGCCTTCAGAGGCAGGAGACTTCTGGAAGCTCTTCATCAGGGACTCTGATGATAGGACAAGGGGCTATGGGTTCAAACTGAAACAGGGGAAGTTTAGGTTAGATATAAGGAAGAAGTTCTTTACTGAGGGTGCTGAGGCACTGGAACAGGTTGCCAAAAGAAGCTGTGGCTGCCCCATCCCTGGCAGTGTTCAAGGCCAGGTTGGATGGGGCTGGGAACAACCTGCTCTAGTGGAAGGTGTCCCTGCCTGTGGCTGGGGTTGGAACTGGATGATCTTAAGTTCCCTTCCAGCCCAAACCAGTCTATCATTCTAAATAAAATGGATTAGTCATGTTTTGGTAGAATAAATGTATGTGGAATGGTGCTTCTCTTTTAGATGATGCTTTAGTGGTTGGTACTCACTATTTTGCAAGTCCTATGGTATCAGGGCAGTATCTTCTTGTTCACACAACCTGTATGGGAACTGGTGTGCGAGAGATCTCTGCAGACACCTGTAGGTGCCTGTGATGTGAAGCCACGTCTGATGCAGCCTTCTCCCCACAGGTGGACCTTGCAGGGGGTTCTGTGAGTCCCAGCCCCGTGCCTGTGGTTGCATGTGCCCAGGCTGGCACTATTCAGACACTTTGAGGTCTGGTGAAGGCTGTGTTTGTGCAGTGAATCTGGTTCATCACAGAATCACTTAGCAGTGACAGTAAACGAATCTATAGTTATGATTCCGTGGAAAATATACACTGGTCAGCAACCCACATAACTCTTACTTCTGTTTATGTGGGACAGTGATGTACCTGTGAGTGTCCTGATCTCTAACATGAAATATCTACATATATTGGGGTTCCCCAGCACTCTTTGTTTAGTAGTCTCAAGAGCACAGCTAATGTGAACTTTGGATTTTCCCCTTCTGAAGGGAGAGGTGCTGCCGTGCCCCATTTGCATGACAGGCTGGAGTGGAAATGGGAAATACTAGAGTCAAGGGGAGGTTCTCAACCCAGCCTATCACATCCATTGGCTTTGCTCAATTTTGGGGATAACTACTTGTGTTAATGGTAAAATTGGTTAGAATAATGAGACTGAAATAATTTGGATTATGCAAAGATATTGCTTTGCCCTCTGAATAGTTTGCATGTCTTGTATCTGAACCAGAATCTCCTGCTGTGTTCTGCCCTTGGAGAGAAGGTGGGGGCAGCTATGGACACCAGGTCCTGCCACATCGGGAAACACAGCAGAGCCTGGCGCAGAAAGGGGAACAGGGACATCAGGCAGTGAAAGCTTCTCTTCAGCCAAGGTTTTCAAACAGAAAGAGTAGAGATTTTGGCCAGAATAGTCCCACCAAAACTGAAAGCCAGTGCAGCAGCTGCATCATAGAATCACAGAAGGGTTTGGGTTGGAAAGGACCTTAAGATCACTCAGTTCCAACCCACCTACCATGGGCAGGGGCACCTCACACTAGACCATGTCTCCCAAGACTCTGGGTAAAGCAACCAAAAGGAGCAAACCTGAATCTTAAGCAGACCTCCTTTATCAGAAATGCTAACTGTCCATGGCAATGAAACTGAACCAAACCCAAAAGTTTTTGAGTTTCCTTTTCCTCTTAGTAATTCCATTATCTGCGTTTCAGTAATTCTGCAGTAATTAGTGATAACTTTAGCACTCATTAAGCTAACTTTAATGTTGGGGGGAAAAAAATTGCACAAAATCTAAAAGCAACTCAAAGCAAATTTGAAACAAGTAGGAGCATTCATACCATCATTTACAGATAACATCACAGATTTTAAACAAAATAAAAGCTTTCTAATGAATCCAGTTCTTCCTAAAGTTTGCCAGCCTTTCTTTCTCCCCTTCTACAGTGCTTATTTGTTCCCTGTGATATTAAATCTTACTGGAAGGTCACACCCCAGCCTTGTTTCAGATGGAGGGGTTTTACCACTTGGACAGCCTAAGGCACAACTTTCAGTCCCTGTAGATCCAGGGTTTAGAGTGACCAGAATTATATATACCCACATGATGTTTTGCCCTCACAAAAGCCAATGAGAGACAGTGACCCACTGAAAGACATGATTTGCCACTCAAATCATTGCAGAAAATACACTCATTTCCTGGTTCCTTCATTAAGGGTTAGTAAAGTAACCTCTGTGTTTGTCTTTGTGTTTGCCAGGTCGCCGAGTCCATCTCTAACTACTCCAAAATCAAACTCCACCAGCAGGGCAGAGCAGGAAGCTCACAGTGGAGGTGCACAGTGCCTGCTTCTCCCACTTACAAACAGCAGCATCTGTGCAGCAGTAATTAGGAGCTGTAGTGGAATGGGCCATGTTGCAAAAGTAGTTCGGCCACACTCGTGTGGCCCAGCATTTTCTTACAGGCATTACCCCTTTCAGTTAAATGGCATTCTCCATGTGTGTCAAGCCTAAGAAGTAAAGAAAGATGAGGGTACTAAAGGATGCAAAATGCCTGGAGCCTCCCAGAGCTAAGGTGATCAGATATTCATCAAATCTTAGAATGGTTTGGGTTGGAAAGGACCTTAAGATCATCCAGTTCCAACCCCCTGTCATGGACAAGGACACCTCATGCTAAACAGTGTTGCCCAAGGCCCTGTCTAATTGAACCTGCACGGTCCTTTCAGTCCATTCTTTTTAGCTGTAAAAAGAAACATGGCTCTTTTTTTTAGTAGCTGCTTTCAGTAAATTCACCAACACCAGTAAGCCCAAGAAAGCCAGTTCTTTGAGTCACTGGTTCAGTGTGAAGTGTCCATCCCGTTTTGCCAAGGTATACAGTGACATATATTTACTCTAGGGGAGCCTACTCATAGTAAAGAATTCCATAGCATCATTTTTCCCATGGCAAAACTAAGCAGATAACCAGCTGTTAACAGGGGAGGTGTGGGGAGGGAAGTAGCCCAGGGTGCTCAGAGTATGAAGATACGTGTTAGCATAGGGGGAATAGTCAGCTCTTTGCTACCTTGCTTTGTCAGTGCCAGAGGCTGGCCCTAACCGCTTCCAATTCTGACAGCCAGTTTCTGACCTTTCAATCTCTATGATCACTGTTTGTTCTTGCAAGAAAATTGCTCTCCTTTCTTGTCCAGAAATTGTAAGCAATTACTGTTGTTATTATGATTCCCTCTGCAATATTGGCTTCTAGGAACCAAGAAAAACCTCCCATCACCGCTGTGTACAATTACATCATCTCAGCATCACAGCTGCCAACTCTTACTATTTGCTGGAGAGTCGTTAGTTTTGCTTTAAAGAGGTGGAGTGACCTCATGAGCTTCTGAAGAAACCCCACAGCTGACTGCTTGCCATACCAACGTAATAAAATGGCCATATGGGACTTGGGTTGATTAATGCTTCAATACAGAAGCACCTGCGCTCATTGCGAGAGATCAGGTCCTCTGCACTAAACCAAACCCTAAATCTGAGCTTCTCTTCTGTGTCCTTTTAAAAGTGGCAGGCTGAGAATGGAAACGAGTAACTGTTGTTCACAGCTAATCTGGAATGTGTTGGGATTCATGAATAAAAACCCCCTGGCATCAGTTCAAGCTTCATTTTAAAGCTGAAACAAATTTAAGTGTAATTGAAAACAAAAGTGTGCATAGAAATTGGGAGCCTTATTCTTGTTTACACTGCACACCCTTTACACCTCTCCAGCAATGTGAAAGGTCTTGGGGCATGGCTCAGTTATTTTTATATTCTCATGAAGGGCCTGTTTATTGAGTTGGAGCTTAGAAATATTCATACGAGTGCCTTTCAGAGCAGTGGAAAGCCAGCACTGTATCAGGCACTGTGCTTTAACCTATTTGGGGTATCCAGTTGGAGAGTTGAGGGGAAAAATAGGGACTGGACAGTGGGTGGGTCAGAGGTTCAATAATGACATGTGAAGTACCTCATCTGTAGGTCATTTGTGTGAATCAAGGAGACTTTGGTTATTGGCTGGAAGCGATGTGGCCTTTGAAGTCTAGGTAAAAGCAAATGGTCTCTGGGCTGTCTCACTGGCCAGATGATCTCATCCCAACTGGCAGCATTTGACAGACCCACCCTTGTTTGACACTGTAGCTCTCACTGAGCAACCTAATGATGCTCCAAGATAATGAAGTATCCTTATGTCCTTATGGGAGAAGACCTGCAGGTCAAGGTACTCGGCATCCAGCACATGGAAAAGCTTTCATTGCTGGTGCCTTTCCTGTGCCCATTTTGAGGACAAGCAGACACAATCAGGCTCCTGGATGACTGAATGCTGCCTACTGAAAGCTCTAAATTGGCTTAACCTTTACTAGAGGAATGGTAGAAAATGGAGAGGCGAAATGAGAAAGCGAAGGAGTGGTCTGGGAGAAACACAGTCATCATGAAGCTAGCAGGAAAATAAGGGCTTGATTATGTAGCTCCAAGAGGGCCCTGCCAAACTGCAGAGCAACGGGAAGAACCTGAGCTGGTGGCAGTCAGTTCTTAGGGTGTTGACATCCTGTACAAGGGAGGTGCTTTCTGCACTGGGCCGAGCACGGTGAGTTTTCTTCTCCTGGCAGTGCCAATCCTGCTCACAGCTGGGGACTGTGGTTCTGCTGTGTTGCAGGTTCCCTCTGTATCTGCCATGCGTTCCTTATTCCATGTTTTCCCAGTTGTTGTGGTCTTTCTTAACACATGAACTCCAAGAGTTACAGGAGAATTTAACTTTCCAGTTTTAAATGGTGGTAGAGGAAACCTGGAAAACACAATACTTGTTAAAGCTCGCTCAGGATGAAATGAAAGACACAAAGTCGATGTCCTAAAAAGTTGGAGCACTATTTGAGGAACACGGGAGAAGAAAAGAATCACAGAAGAGTTAGGATTGGAAAGGACCTTAAGATCATCCAGTTCCAACCCCCTGCCATGGGCAGGGACACCTCACACTAGACCGTGTCACCCAAGGCTTTGTCTAACCCAGCCTTGAACACTGCCAGGAATGGAGCATTCACCACTTCTTTGGGCAGCCTGTTCCAGTGCCTCACCACCCTCACGGTAAAGAACTTCTTCCTTATATTTAACCTGAACTTCCCCTGTTTCAATCTGAACCCATCACCCCTTGTCCTATCACTACAGTCCCTGATGAAGATGGAGATGTTCAGATCATTGCCAACACAAAGTCCTCAACTCCGTTATGCAACGTCTAACACAGCACAGCCTTGCTCAAGTGTGTTTTCAGGCAACCTCTGCTGTACCAATATTTGAATCCATGCTGTGCAGAGGAAGTCAAATGCAAGAACAAGTTCAAACCTTCTGGCCAAGCCAAGAATGTTCTCGAGTTCTCCCTCTCCCCAGAAGAGCCAAACCACTAGCAAATCACAGCTTCAGAAATGTTTGACTAAAGCAACACTTGCATGAATCAACATTAAAAATAGACCTCAAGAATTGGACCTAAAAAAAATAAAATAATCCCGCTGCCCTGAATTTCCTGTCACTCTTGGATATTGGATTAAATTTTGATATGAAATGTATTTTCCTGAACTGGAATTTGTCCTTAAATTACTTCTCAACAATGAACTCTTTCAAGGAAAAGAACTGCTTGCTTATCGCAAGAATTAATGCTGTGGTTTTTGTAAGTGACTTTCCGTAGCTTATCAAATCCTTTCGTTCCTCTTAGTTGGAGAGGAACTGAAACATTTCTATCAGTTAATTCTCTTCAATTTCATGATTTTAAATCAGGTAGTGTTCCACATTTTACCTCGCTAAAAGTGGCTACAAGCCACTATTCATTCTTGTTCTCCCTTTAGCCCAGTGAAACTCACTTTTCCCCTCGTTTTGCAGCTGCTTTGACGAAGGATCCCTGTTAACATCAGTAGATGCGCACATGTTCTCTTGCTCTGCAGGATCCTGCATGGTTATCCAGTGACTGTGCTTCCACTGACGTACTGCCACCTGTGGGGGAATCCCAGCTGTGATTCCCCTCTGCAGGGCGAGGGGAAAGGGAAGAGTTTGTGTCACTTGTTTGGTTCCAAGTCACTTCCAATGTCTGGTTTGTACCATTTCGAAGCTTATTTAGGAGCGTCACACTGGTTATCTGTGGCAGTGGTATTCCAACCCTTTGACCTTCAGGCTGATGCTGCATTAGAATTAATAAGCTAAGTTCAAGCTATAGATAGTGAAAAAGTAGTTTAGCAAACTCTACAGGTGAAGTTGAATCTTGTATCCTTGACTTCTGGCATGCCTTGAGGGCCTTGTCATTCTAAAAGGATATATTATAGGTGTTCCCAATAGTGCCTTGCGGAGGACAGCACTTGAATCTGGGAACTTGCAACAGAAAGCCAAGAAGCCAACAGCATCCTGGCCTATATCAGCACCAGTGCGGCAGCAGGGCCAGGGCAGGGATTGTCCCCCTATGCTTGGCACTGATGAGGCTGCACCTCGAATCCTGTGTTCAGCTCTGGGCTCCTCACTAGAAGAGACATTGAGGTGCTGGAGCGGGGCCAGAGAAGGGCAATGGAGCTGGTGCAGGGCCTGGAGCACAAGTGTGATGGGGAACGGCTGAGGGACCTGGGGGGTTCAGTCTGGAGAAGAGACTACCTGAAAAGAGGTTGTAGTTAGGTGTGGGTTGATCTCTTCTCCCAAGGAACAAGGGATGGGACAAGAGGAAATGGCCTCAACTGCACCAGGGCAGGTTTAGATGGAGCTGAGGAACAATTCCTTCCCCAGAGGGTGCTCAGGCATTGGAACAGGCTGCCCAGGGCAGGGCTGCAGTCACCATCCCTGCAAGTGTTCACACAGCGTGGAGATGAGGCCTCAGTGCCATGGGTTAGTGGTGGCCTTGGCAGTGCTCAGGAAGGGTTGGACTTGATCAGCTTAAAGTTCTTTTCCAACCTGGTTGATTCTATGATTCTAAGAGCAGTAGCTAATTTCTGCAACAGTGGCAATGTAGAAAGACAAATAACTCCTGAAGACTTGATCCTAACCCAATGGAAATCAACAGGACTTTTAATCTCTTCTTTCATGAGTATTAAATCCAGCCCCAGAGCTTAATGGTAGCAACCATTTGATCCCACAAGAGATCTGGGAGTGCAGTATAAGACATAGACCTCTCCTGCTTGGCACTCGTGGCACTGAAGATCAGCGCATGGTCCACAGCAGTGAACAAACTGGATTGCAAAGGCTCTTCCTATCGAGATTCAGTGAGGAGGATGAGGAAGGGATGTGAAATGGGCAGACCTTTGATAGATGGGCTTCAGGAACTAGACGTATGTACCCAAAGTTAGGTGTTTTCCAGAAAGGCAGTTGTTTCTACCACTGGGTAACAGCTGTAACTCATAGCAACTGCATCATCATTTATTGTTCACTAGTTCTGGGACACTGACAAGTACAGGTGCATCGTCAGAGTTAATATATATGGTTCCACACAAAAACCTGTTCCTTGTGCTTTCGTTCATGCAAAACCATCTTGTTTTCCCTTAATGCTGTTGAAGTGTGTGCTTAAATAAGATGTCATTTGTAAAGCTGACAGCAGATATCTACAACAAGTATTTAAAAAGAAAAATGGGACTTCCTAATGTTTTTTAAAGGAGAACCCATTATGAGGGTACAGAGGATAATGCTCAGATTATTTTTCAAACAACAGATAACTTGCATAATCTCATGATGGACCGGATATGTTTCACAGTCCATCTGGAAGACAATGAACACTGTGATTCTACAGGCCTGAAATGCTGGGTATCGACTGCCAGAAAGAAAAGCTCTACACATATGGCATTGGGTGGAAAAGCAGCCATGGCATGGCTCCCCCACAAAGAACCATGGTGTTTGTTAGTTTTATGCTTTCTGAAACCAGCTTGTACTCAATAACTATTAAGCAGACCTATGTGAGCGTTTGGCATCAAGTGCCTGGCACTGTAGTGATATGGGTCATGCTATATTGAACTGCCACCAAGGCTGTATGTGTTGTGTGCAGCCAGGCACTTTATGTGGCTGTGCATCAGGGTAATGAATTTGCTCTTGCTAAAGTTGTTTGAGCTCTCCTAGAGGGATTTTCCTCGGAAGAGCCAGTCAGGCCAGGGAAATGCAGAAGCTGGAGTCATCAGAAGATGGCTCCATATGTTATGGAATGTTTTATTGTCCTTAAAAACTCATGTGCAGTGTTGCTCCTAGATCTCAATTTAACCAGTGGAAGTCTTGTATATCAATTTATCAAAGGCACTAAGAGTCTCAGTCCTAGTAAGTAAGTAAAAGTCTTTCCTCCTGTTGTCTTTATCACTGGTCACTTGATTTGTGGATCAAATTGCAAGCTGGTCTTCCCTGCTAGCCTGTCTATGCCTATGTGCATGAGACTTCTCTCTTTCTTTGCAAGGGATAAGATTAGTCTTGCTCTTTGACATGGTACTGTGTCATCTCCCAGGAAGTCAGGGGAAAAAAGACAGTCTTGTACCTCTTGAATACATGTCTGTGAGTACCACTGCCCTTCCAGGTCTCTTCACTGAATGGTGGTTACAGATTTATTATCCTTTATCTGGTTGCCATCACCAAAGAGAAATCTGCTTCCACAGGGCAGCTGGGAATAACGCCTGGTCAGTAAGAGCAATACTAGCCTTGGCTTGAACTGCCTGTGACAATCGGTGCCCCCCACACTACCCATTCCTGTGTGGTTAGCTCCTGGGAACTCCATAGCTGAGGGCTGGCACCTCCTGGATGTTCAGCACTAGCTCCCATCACTTGAGGATGTGACGTAAGGTGAGTAACTGTCCACACCTGCAACTGGCTTCCCAAAACATCTGCATCATATTAGAGGCAGGCTTGGCTGCTAATTTGGATGCTAGAGATTGAAGGTGTGACCCTTTCTGGGTTCCATTACAGGATGGGGTGTGTGATGGAGTCACTACTGATATGTGTGAGTATCAAGCTTCATTTCAGGTATTTCTGGTCTCCTATTGCTTATGCCACCAGTTGTCAAGTTCCATCTCTAGTGTCAGCAAAGAGGAAGCATCTGCGCACAAGTTATGTCCCCACCTTGAAGAATTAGGAAACCTGGGACTTAGCCTGAAGAGTTCATGAGTGAAGCAGGCAAACTGAGTGTCGTGTTGGGGGGACTTTTTTCCATGTCTTGACTCATTCAACTCTTGGGGGTCTGTGATAACCAACAGAAGAGACAGTGCTAAAAAGAAACACTTCTCTACACTCAGCTGCCTTTATGTTCTGATTAGCATTGCCTGTTGTGGCATCAGTGCAGTAAGATCAGATTACCTGGTTTTACCAATTCCATACTTGTACTTACAGTGAAAAAAGGTAAATCTGAGGTGGATTAACTTCCCCCCTCCTCATTTCATTAAGTATTTATGAGTGCTGCAGACCCGTGATAGCTGAGCCATCATGATTGCAGCACTGTAGGATTCCTCTGAGCAGAAAGACATTGCTTCGTTTTGTAGCTGGAAAGTGAAGGCAGAGCAAGGTGCTCCATGACCTGGTCAGGAGTACACAGGATCCCTCAGACAGAATCACATTTGCATCTCCTGAGTCCCATTTCACTCATTGACTCAGATCTCTTGAGATCTCCTTCCTTTTCTATCCATCTGGGCAGCACCAGAAGGGCGTAGCACTCAAAAGCTGAGGAATCCAGGTAGCTGGTTAATGAATCTCAGTAACCATAAGTGGGAATGTATTTGCTTGAGGTGGGAGAAGCATGTTCCAAGAGGCTGAAACTGGCATGCTGATGAAAACAAGACGAGATTATTTTATAACTAGGAAGCTATTTAAATCTTTGCTTTAGTGGAGGAGTTTCAAAGGGTTTTCATGAAAGAGGAGGAAGCCTGGTTTCCTGCTTCTGTAATTTGGTTGTTCTTTATAGTTGATTAGAAGTTGAAGAGAGATCTGAGAAGCTCGTTGGAGCTTCCTCTTTTGTGGAGCTCCACAGTTGATTGTTTGCTTGTAGGACATCCATTTGCAGCTGTGTGCTCCGTCGTGTTGCTGTTGGAAAGCGGCTTTTGGCAGATTTAACTTTCTAAAACAAAAATCAGGTGGCACTTTGCAGGCTCAGAATTGTTCAAACTCTCTTTTATGATGGCACCTTTGATCTTGTGCCTTCCCTGCTCAGTCGGGTTGGGCTTTCAGTAGCTTCCTGTGCTTTATCTTCTCTCTGTCCCATGCAAAACGCTGCAGTGAGCTTAGCACTTCTGTCAACAGGGACAGACCTTACTGACAGCAAGAGTTAGACTGTGGGCTTTGGTTTTCATGGAGTCATAGAATGGTTTAGGTTGGAAGGGACCTTAAACTTGCTTTGCAGTGTGGCTGCTCGCATCCAGGCTTAACTAACCCAGGTCCTGTCCACCAGAGGTAGTGATGGTGTGTCCTAAGATCCAATCTTCACCAGAAGCTAAAGTCCATGCTTTTTGGAAATACAAAGCTATCTCATGTTTGACAAATGAATCTATCTCATTTCAACAAGTCAATAGGTGGGAAAAACCTTCCACAGGTACTTAAATGAAAAAATAGAGGGATTTTTACTGTTCAAGATTAGCAGGTAGATGATGTCTTTGATTGCAAGCCTGAGAATTAAAAACCATAAGCAGCTACCAGAGTCCCATATTAAACACTGAGCACTATCAGTGCCTCAGATGCCATTGTACCCAAAGGGCATTAGCTCTGCCTCTAGAGAATGAAAAAAACCCTCTCTTTTCCTCACTATTTGAATTGTTCTGTACAAATATATGCAAAATAGCTCTAGTTTGTGGATAAATCCAGTTTTATTCTTTTCAAGACCTAGAAAATGGGAATGACAAATGCTGCCTCCCAGGAGCTCCCATGCAAATGCCTTCCCATTTGACTTAGAGTGAGTTTCACGTACAGAAAAGCAGCTGAGTGCACACAGCTCCTGTTAACTCAGAAAAGGTAGGAACCTTTAAAGCAGAATTAAAGGGAAGTGGCATTAAAAGGCATTACGTACTCTTGTGACTATAGGAAAACAAATGATCTTTCTAAATTGTTCTTCTAATTCAAATCCACTAAAGAAACGGAGTGGCTCTCGCTGGTATTTTCCTTTGAATCTAGTCCACTCAAACGAGGGCAGCTTTATTATGCAAGAGTGTCCTGGCTTTACAGATCACATATGCAAAAGCAGTCCTCCTGCTTTGCATCTTCTAAAGGGCTGAAACATCAGGTTGTCTGGTCCCAACTAGAAAGGGGAGTCCCACAGGAGCTGCTCGTCAGCTGGATGTCCTTGCTCTGCCAGTAGCGACTCGTCTTCCTTTGGGTTTTCTCCTGCAGTGTTCCCCAAGTGTCATCACGGGTGCAGTGATTTCCACAAAAGGAGAGTCATAAAAGCATGGAATAGTTTGGGTTGAAAGGGACTTTCAAAGCTCATCTGGTCCAACCGCCCTGCAATGAGCAGGGATATCTTCAACTAGATCAGATTGCCCAGAAACACGTCCAGCCTGACCTTGAATGTCTCCAGGGATGGGGTATCCACCACCTCTCTGAGAAATCCCAGGATGTAGAGCAGTGGCTTCCAACCTGCCACCCACACATCCTGGGGAAGAGGCTATTTGAAGCTGACAAAGCTCACAAGCCTCCCTCACAAGAAAACCTTCCTCCTTGGCTCGCTACTGCCAGATGTTTCATCACTCGCTGTGTCTTGCTGCATCTGCCCTTCCTTGTGCATGTAGACTGTGGGCTCTTCAGGGCAGGGACTGTCTTCTGCTGCGTGCTTGTGCAGTGCTCTGGTCTTGCCTGCTTCCCTTAGGGCCTACCACAGTATAGATCAGTTTAGCTGTAACTGATGGGAATGATTCTTGGTGAGGATGCACAAACAACCAGAAGAATCCAGCTGGCTCCTTTATACACATGTGCCTTCTCCAGTACTAACAGCAGTAGAAATTAAGCAATTGAAACGGCAGATGCTTATAAAGACTTTGATTACCCACAGGAAGCACATCTTTTGAATAAATCAGTGTGGTAATTTCTTTTCAGACTAAAAGGGATATTGAAGTCAGGAACAAACTTGCAGTGGTTGGGAATATTCTGTGAATGGGTAAGTGGTGTTGTTTTTGGCAGGAGTTAATGAGAGACATCTTAGGATGGGAACTGCAGGATCACTGATAATACTCAGGCAGCATTCCTGCTTATTACTAGCAGGGATTTGGATCAGTGCTTTCTTCTCAAAAGGGGATTATTCCCAACACCAGAAGATTTGGGAATATGTCACTTCAGCATGTTTGTGTTTATCTTAGGAGTTAATATGTTTGATCATTGTACTCGAAATGGTAGCAAGTTGTTAGCAACATGTGGTTTAAAGGTTGAGTATGCTGCAAGTACTGCCTTTTTTAATGCAGGCTTTGAGATTTAGCTGTGGCTGGTACAAAAATGGGAAAGTACAAGTAGTAGATGACTAAGGCAGTAGATAACTTAAAATGGCTGTAGACTTCAGTGTGAAATAGTGCACTTGGCAAGTACACGTTGTACCTTAGAGATGTTTTCAGCCCCGCCAGAGCTTTGCCTGGCATTAGTTTCGAACTCCAACCATGTCGTTATGGTGGGGGATCTGATAGGCAAGAACAAGGTTTAGAAAAGCACCTTACTGCTCTTTTCTTAAGTGACTTAGAGGTGCAGGAATCTCAGCCTGATTGGCAAGATGCAGAGTCCTGCGCAAAGTAGAGCAGACAATTCTTTTGAGAGGTGAATGAGGTATTTACTTGAAGTGAAAATCTTTTGAGTCTGTTTTGATGTGCTGTTTTATGCGCTTTTATATGTATATTTTAAAGAAAACTTAGTTACCTCAGCTAGAAACACTAGAGTTGGTTTGGCAAGGACTGAGGAGGAGATGGGAGGGCATTTGCAGCTTGTATTTCATTTGTTTTGGGGACTGGTTGAAGGGTTGAGTGTTGCCTGAAGTATATCAAGAAAATTAATTTGGGCCAATATTGTGCATCTGGTTCTTCTGGTCAGGCCCTTTTCAAATGCCTGTACTCACCCATCAGTCAGGATCGAGCTCGGGTCATGGGCACTAGATGCGTATTAAAGAGACAACCCCCTTGCGCATGGTTACAACACACGCTACTGAAGCCATGAGTCCCCTCCATGCCCGTAGTGCTGATGGTACACTGGTTTCTGTCCTTGTTTTGGAGAGAGGAATCTGCTTGGTTGGGTTTGCGTGGCTCATTCTTGGTGAAGTGGAGGGGTTTGCATCTGCAGGAGTGCACTGACAACCTGGTACCCGGAATACTTTGATGACCTTTTGCTTCCCTTTTGGCATGTGTATGCTTGCAGAGAATTCAGCTGGAAATAAAATGCATCTCGCTGCTGAGTGTCTGAGTTATTTAGTAAACATTTTTCCACATGTGCCCGAAGGCAAGCCTGAACAATACAGTGTGAAACAGTGCTTGCTTTGTTTCTTATTAAAACATATTAAGCCTAGCTCTGTTCTGGACCTGACCACTTTTCCGTTTTACTTGATTTAGAAAATCTTCCGAAGGCATCATGCCACATTATGCTCTGTTCTGGTTCTCTGTTTGGAGCGGCTGGAAAGATAGCTTTCCTCATTTGGAGCGATCAGGAACAGCAAGGATTTTCCATCCTGTAGCTATATCGAGTGCCAGAGGAGAGTGGGTATCTTCTTCCAGAGGTCAGCAAGCGGATCTGGGCAAGCCTGTGCTTTGCTATCCACTTCACTGGTGCCTGGAGTTCAGAGTCCCTGTCTGTGTGTCCCCAAAATGAGACATGCAAATGTACTGGTCCAGTCTGATGATATGGAGCTTTCCCAGCTCAATCATCAGAGTGGTGGTGTACTGAAAACCCCACACTTTCTATTACCATGCTTGGGAGCTAAAATCTGTAGGTGCTCAGTGCCAGAGGTTTTAAGATACCCTTGAATTTCCTACCACACCTACAGCACTTTCATATTCCACTGGCTATAAATCACATCTTCTCCCCAGTCCTGCAAAGACTGTCACCTTGCTACTCTTCATTTTATGTTGCTAACACCCCCCACATACACCAGTTACTGTTTCTGAAGTAGATGGCCTCACTGGTACATGTTAAATTAAACTCCAGGCAATTGTTTTCCCTATTTGCATTTAGGTCTGAATTCTGCTGCTTGTGTTTTAGATGTAGAAGGAAGGCCCATGAGCTAGCCTGAAAGCTTGTCTGCTCCTTCAGATGATGCTACGTGGTCTAATAAGGGCAATTCCTTCCACCTGCAAACCACATCTTTCCAGCCTAGATAAGAGGCAAGCTAGTAGACATTTCAGTAGTTGGAGGTGTAGAACGTATTGGTCCTGAATCTCATTTTAGCGTGATGCTTCTTGGGTAGTAGCTGTGGCTTTGGGAAGGTGTGGGAGGAATTGGGCACAAAAGGAGAAGGAAGCAGGCACTTGTCTGGCTGGAGATTTGTGTCTGTGTGCTGGAAATTTCACCTACTCTTAGCTCTTATTTGAATTGTGCAGGGATAAGATCATGTCGCAGAGACAGACATGAGCCCAAGTGCTGCTGGCCAAATGGACATATTATAGTGGGCCTTTATCATACTACTTTTCTGCTTATCACACGGTTGTTACTGACTGGTATAGCATAACACTGAGTAAGGAAAAGAAGTGTAATGACAGTGAATAAAGAAAAATAAGATGAATAACAAGAAAATGTAAGGTTAAAGACCAGAATATTTCTGTTTGGAAAAGCTGCCATAGTACCTGGCCTTAAGCTTCTTTCTTTAAGCTTCTTTAAACCTGGCTTCTATTTGGACTGATCCTCTGTGGTCTCCTCCCTTAAAGATGATAGATATATGACATTTGAAATGCAATACATTTAAGGAGTTTGGCTTAGATGAACACGAGAAGACAAAATCCAGCTCCCATGGAACATTGCAAAGGCATGTAGAAATGTCTTTGTGCATGGTTGGAATACTTCAATATTTTGAACAATCAGTTTCTTCAGGGGAAGAAAGGATCCTTTTCATGCAGAATGGGCACTTTTCAGAAGAATTGTGTTACCAAAAAACCCATTCTCCATCAAAACATCTGTGATTCATTTCCAGACCACTATTTGTAATGATAGCTAATTTGATTCATATTTTCGTCTTTCTCTTCACAAGTTGTATGTGAAAAGATGGTGATTTTCACATATGGCTTTACATTTCAGCCCATGCTTGTCAAACAGTCTTTGCCTATAGATTATTAACTGCCAGGCTGTTGAAAAGATTCAAGACCCAGCACTGAATTGGTATTGAGTTGCTGTGACATACAATGGAGGGTGGGATTCTGCTTGATCTACCCTTCCTGCTACTGAAGTCAGAACTGATATCTGGGAAGGGAGATGTGGCTGCCTTGGAGACAAAGGTATGGTTTCTGCCAGCATATACCAAAAGCTTGGAGCTGTTCAGAGAAGCAGTGAATAGCTGGGCCTGGTCTTCAAAAAAGCTCAACACCAAGCTCAATTCAGAAAAGCAGTGGTGAATTCTGCCCTTCCCAAAGAGAATACAGGGTGGTAAAGGATGGTTGGCATATTTGAAAGTCTGGGCATTTCATTGATGTATCAGCCAGGGAACTGGGTGCTTTAAGAATGTGTGGATGGGAGACCGCTTCAAAATCAGGCTTTTGGTGCTTGTTGCTAACTGTATTTGCAGGAGTAGGACTTTCAAAAGCATCTCTAGAACTCAGAGGCTCAAATTCAATTGAAAATTGATAGTCTGTGTTCCTAATTCTCTGAGGAATAGTGTATGTAAATGCAGTTTGGAGAGGTAACTCTCTGTAAACATCTGGCCCTAAGATACCTCTGGAATTTGTACCCTAAATGGCTTGGGTTATAGGAATTGCCACTGACTTTTGGTGAGAGAGATGTAGGAGCTTAGAAAACAATATACACAGCTGCCAGAGCTCTTGAGTTATCTTGGGCATGCCCAGACCAACACATGCATAGCGAGAGTGGAAGACAGGACTTTCATATCCTGCCTTGCATTGCCAAAACAAGGTAGGTATCTATCTCTGGATGTGACTCTTCCCTCACCTTGCCATTAATCCTCTCTTAGAATTAAGGCTTAAGTCCTGTCTCGTATAAAAACCAATAAATCAAGACAAACCACAAGAGAAACAGAAGACATCTGATGCATGTTCCTTTCCCTAAATATTCTTCAAGTCAGGAAGAGCATGACAAGACCCTTCAGTGTGCCTTGCATCCAGCATTCATGCTCTCTCCTGAAAGTGGGAGAGTCCACATATAAGTCTTGCTCCAAGTTCAGCTGATGATGGAGTTTGAATGAGGTGTTCAAGGGAGAGCTGACTGGTACCACTAAGCCCTGTCACACTGGGGCAGCACTAAGCACAGGCTTATGTTGGATGGGGCTTGGAGCAGCCTGGTCTAGTGGAAGGTGTCCATGCCCCTGACAGGTTGGAACTGGATGAGCTTTAAGGTCCCTTCCAACTCAGACCAGTCTGGGATTGTGTGTGTTCCAGCCAGGCCCAGTGGGCACTCACCTCATTTCTGGCTCAGCCTAGGATTTGGGCAGGAGGTGGGCACTGAGCTGCTCCCTGTGGTTGACTTTCCCGATGAAAATGAGGTGTTGACAAAGTTGGGATCTGGGAATGCCAGTCTGACTGGTAGAATTAGGACTGGCTTCCAAAGGGCTTTTTTGCTCTTAACTTCCACTTGAAAGTGGGACTTTGACTCCTAAGTCAGTAAAGAGCTTTTAAAAACATGAGCTTTAGCCCTTTTGAAAATCCCAGCCTTGATCCCTACCCCCAGTAATTTGCACCAGTATCATATGAATAAAATTAGCCCAGTATGCTTTCTGGCATTGCTTGCTAACTCTGAAAGTCTGACTATCTAGTCCTTGCTGTGTCTGAATCCTCTTTTCCTTGTCTCCAAACCATCTAGGTTTCAGGGGCAAATGGGGTTTAATCCTCTGCAGACCTTCGGAGTCTTCTGTATTTTTACTGTCAGATCTGAGACATTTGGCTCACAGCCCAGGGGGAAGAAACAGAAATAAGGAGAAGAGGGGAAGAATCTGACCCAAGTGGGAAAACCAGAGAATGATGAGCATAGAGGGGAAGGGCAAGAAGTTGGCTGCTGTAGAGATGGAGGAGTAGTAACAATGTACAGACAGAGGATGTGATGGCGCAGAGTGAAGGTTGTCTTCCATCCTGGGAGCTGGTGGAGATAAAGGGAAAGGCAGAGTGCAGCCAGCTACAGGTTCTGGTGAGGTCTGGCATATCACTGCGAAGAAGTTGCTGGATAATGTGCTAGCATCTCCTCGTGCATTGCTGTGAGGATGACACAGGTCAGGCTGAAAAAGGAGGTAGGAATTAGTGAGGGGAACACAGGAAGAGAAAGGAATAGGCCAGTGCAGAAGAAGAGAAAGGCTGTGCTGCTTAGGCTGAATGAGGAAAGAGGTAAAATAACAGAGAGAGAGGAGGGAGTCACAGCAGCAAGAAGTTCAAGTGGAATATGACTTCCTTAATTCTCCAGGCTTTCTCATATATAGGAAATACCACAGCCTTTGCAGAGAGAACTAATGAAATCACCAGTTGGTGTGGCTGGGCCTTTCCTTTCAATGGGAGCTGTAAG
Source organism: Pezoporus occidentalis (assembly GCF_034315485.1). Classification (NCBI taxonomy): domain Eukaryota; kingdom Metazoa; phylum Chordata; class Aves; order Psittaciformes; family Psittacidae; genus Pezoporus; species Pezoporus occidentalis. The sequence goes on from NW_026912779.1 coordinate 4,771,522, forward strand.
ACACAGACTTGAGAGATCTATTTTTTTAATGTATCACTTATATTTTAAGGCCTTTTTTAGGGGACAGGGTAGACTTTAAGGGCCAATTGTGGCCTTAAGGGAATAGACTGTAGCATATTTAGGGATGAGAAGAAAAGGAAAAGGCTTCCCTACTGCTTCTATGACCTGAATGTGGGGGAAAGATGAGGGTTGATGGATATTTCCATAGCAAACAAACAAATGCAGGTGTGTTCTTCATTTGGATTTGCTAACCTGAGCTAGATAATTCAGATTAAACCAGATAAACCAAAGCAATTGGAGAGCCTTCACTGTTATTTTAGCCAGCCCCAATTAAAAGCACATATCTGTAGACCTGCCCTGTGGAAGGCAGCCATACCCATGTTCCTGCTGGCTCTGTACAGTCACTGTCAGAGGGTTCGGCTTTGGCTGTGCTGGCCCAGGAGCAGAGGGAACTGGAGATATTGCCCAGGATCAGACAGGGAGAGTTTGGCAGAGGCAGGGACTGAGCGGAGGCCTCTCGAACTGCAGCCCAGCGCGTGGGACTGGGTAAGCAGAACACTTAATGTTGGGTTTCTGTTGAGCATACACACAGTTATGAGCACTGGATTTCTTTCCCAGGAGCATTCCCCGGTACTGATTTAAAATGTACCATTTCCACCAATATTCCTGCCAGAAAATGAATTTGTTAAACTATTTGTGGGAAACAAATAGGGAAAAGGGGGCTGGCACACAGCTGAGGCAATGTAATGGTAAGGATTCAAATGAATATTCTATCTCTTTTGCAATAGCACATTCCTGTCTCTAATTATGACTCTGGGTGAGCAGAAGACTCTGTAAAGTCACTCCTGGAAGGTGTACATACAGCAATCAGTGTGATAACAGCCTTGCAGATCGAAGTGGGTGGATGACTTGAGCAGTATGGTAATGGCATGTGGAGCCTTCCCTATCTTGGAGGCGAATTCCTATCTAGCTCGGATCAATAGTAGGGTGAGTGTTATTGCTTGTGGAGAAGCTCTGTAACACACAGGCATCCAAAGGCTGTGATATGTCAGGAGATGCTGGCCACAGCCCTGCCAAGTCCAGGAGCAACCCAAGGCAGGAAGCAATTAGACTCAGTGGGCAGTAGCCTCCTGGTGAGATACTGGCATGGTGGTGACAAGAAGGTGACCACCCATTCAAACTCCAGGCTTCTCTCGGTGACTTTCATTTCAAGGCAGACACCCTTTAGGTGCCTGAAGCAAACACAAGATTTGGGGCTAAAATATGGAAGGATTTTGAGATGTAACGGCCTGTGATACACAGGATATCAGCTGCACCTGATGGTGATGCCTCTCTAGTATGGGCTGACATGCCTGCATCTATTGCAGTGGGACTGTCTTGGTTCCAGTAGCCAGGCTCTGGTGCCATGTCCACAGGCTCCGGCATGGTGCATGTGGGTGGGAAAACAGCTCCCACCATCTTTCTTCCCCCCTTGCCTTTTGCTCCTTTGCTACTTGTATAAATTGCCTTTTATTTTGTGGTAGGTGCCCATGGTTTTATCTTTCTCATGCCATTAATTTTGCCCAGAGAGATGGTAGATGCCTCAGTCCCTGGAGACATTCAGGGCCAGCCTGGATGTGGTTCTTGGCAACCTGATCTAGTTGAAGATGTCCCTGCTCATTGCAGGGGTGTTGAACCAGATGAGGTTTGAAGGTCCCTTCCAACCCAAACCATTCTATGACTCTATGGTTCTAAATCTCCTTCAGCCACTTCCCTCTCCTGCTATCCCCATGCCTTTCCTTTCCTTTCCTTTCCTTTCCTTTCCTTTCCTTTCCTTTCCTTTCCTTTCCTTTCCTTTCCTTTCCTTTCCTTTCCTTTCCTTTCCTTTCCTTTCCTTTCCTTTCCTTTCCTTTCCTTCCCTTTCCTTTCCTTTCCTTCCCTTTCCCTTTCCCTTTCCCTTTCCCTTTCCCTTTCCCTTTCCCTTTCCCTTTCCCTTTCCCTTTCCCTTTCCTTTCCCTTTCCCTTTCCCTTTCCCTTTCCCTTTCCCTTTCCCTTTCCCTTTCCCTTTCCCTTTCCCTTTCCCTTTCCCTTTCCTTTCCTTCCTCCACATTTTATGCCAGTAGATGGTGGTATTCTGCAAGCTCTTTGAGTGCCACCATCGCTCCCTTGGTCACTAGCTGGCAGTCCAGCTCTGCGGTAGGAAGAGCCCTTAATAACGTGTAGGAGTTTGTGGCTAGGGGACTGTCACATTGATGACCTGCATGAACAAGAAGCACAAGTTCAGCCAGGTTACTCTTTATTTGCCTTCTTGTTCGGCCTCGTAAGGAGCTGTCACATTGACAAAGGCCTAGGGAAATCAATTATTGGTTGTGATGTATGGGATTTGGGAGAACTCTGTGTTCTGTGAGGTTACTCAACCAGCTGGCAGAGGCTGATGTTGGTTTTGTATCCTCCTGTCAGACAAAATGAGGGTTGGGATGTCTATCTAAGCAAGATTATCAGTGGTGAAACAGGTCTTGGTCTGGATGCCCGCTGCAGGATAATTGGATTATCAAAAGTCAGGGCCCTTTATATTGTCTTGTGTCAGGTACCAAAGAATTGACATTGGTGGTACTTCAGCAAGTGAGTTCTTTCTCAGGAGCCTCACCCCTCCTTAAGGGCAGGATTTGCAGCAAGAGATTGGCTGAGGGCTTTCCTCTTATGGATAGCGTAAAGGGACTACACATGCTCTGCACCACATGTGTTGTGACCAGTGAAGAGCCTTGATCCAGTATGATGGCACACTGCTCTGCAGGTAACAGTGCAGAAGGTCTTCTCTCCCACATCTTCGTTTCATCTGCTTTATGAACTCATGTGATGTCTGTATTCCTCTTTGGAAATTATTTGTATTCCAGGACCCTGGTGCTTGTTTGGTAGGATAGGAAGGCGGTATAGAACTTACAGAAATTGCATAGAAATTATGTGAAGCATTAAAGCAGTAGCATGGAAGTAGCATGCAAAATTCCTTCTGAAGCAGCACATGTACATGTTCTATATGAAGACAGGCTAAGAAAACTGGGGCTGTTCAAGCTGGAGAAGAGAAGCTGCGTGGAGACCTCAGAGCAGCTGCCAGTATCCGAAGGTGGCTACAAGGATGCCAGAGAGGGAAAATTCATCCGGGATTGTAGTGATAGGACAAAGGGAATGATGGGTTCAAACTGAAACAGGGGAAGTTCAGGTTAGATATAAGGAAGAAGTTCTTTGCCGTGAGGCTGCTGAGGCGCTGGCACAGGGTGCCCAGAGAAGCTGTGGCTGCCCCATCCCTGGCAGTGTTCAAGGCCAGGTTGGGCACAGGGGCTTGGAGCAAGCTGCTCTAGTGGAAGGTGTCCCTGCTCATGGCAGGGGGTTGGAACTGGATGAGCTTTGAGGTCCTTTCCAACCCAAACCATTCTGTTATTCTATGTACTTTCTAGGTGCTGTCAGTTCTTGTTCTACTCTATGATGCTTCCTGAATAATCTAACCAGCGCTGGCCAAAGGTTTTAAAAAGGAAATGCTTGGAGTGTGAACCTCTTCTTGCCATGCTTTTAACACCTCTCTGCAGTCCTCACATGTTCTGCTCTGGCTTTGCAGCTCTTTCCATCCCAAACCCCTTTTGGGCCTGGTTGAGTGGGAATAGCATGTATTCCTTCTCCGGGTTTGGAATTTGGACTCCCTTCCTATGGCAAGCTTGACTCCAGCAGCAGATCTGAGCTAAATCTGCTTTTTAACATTGAGGTTATCATTAGTCAGTTCAGAGTAACTAGAAAATATGACCTAAATATTGGGGTATGATGTTTTGATTAACTTCTGGATGGAAAATTATTGACTCAACTATATGGAAAACCCATGGAGAACACTGAAGTGATGGGATATTTCAGGTGTCTATTTTAAGAGCTTTCCTAGGTCTTTGGCATTCAAGAGTTGCTCAGTGCTCACCCTCTATAACAAGTTGTTTTAAACTATTTTACCTGAGAAACAAATACTTTGCTGATCCGAAGCAAGAGTCATTTGACCTTAGGAACCTTAAACATCAGCCTTAGAGAGACCCTGTTTCTGGCTGCAAGAACTGCTGTGGTTTTGATGCCCCAAACTGGAAACATGCTTATCTCTCTTTAGTAATGCGCCTCAGCAAGGCATCTTGTCCCAGGAAGTGTCTCTCTCTTTTTCAGTTGCAGCACACTATTGTTACTTGTTCTAGCAAGGAGTGTTTCATAGCCAATGTGTCTCCTTCCCATTCTTTCTCCCCTTTGTCATTCCCTGGGGCTTTACCAGCCCGGGTGATAAATGTTCATCAGCATACTGTAGATTACCTCATGCTAAGATAAGAACTCAATACACAATTACAATTCTATTTCTAAATAACAGTGGGCCAGGCTGTAATGCCTTTACTCTTCCTAAACAGCACCCACAGTTTACTACTGGAGTGGCTTGAAATCAAAATGCCATTCAGTGTGGGTAAGAATATTCAAACTGAGCCCTAGAGTCAACTCCAATGGGATTTAATTCAGGATTTCTTTTTCAGTACTTCCCTTCTTTAATTTTCACCTAATTTCCATGGATATATTCCAAGGATTGCTGTCCCACATCTGAAGTTCTTTGAGTATCTGTAAAAAGCATATTCTCCGAGATCCCAAGATGAGCGATACCCCTGTCTCCTAAATGTTAGCAATGATACTAACGCTGCTTTGTCTCTGCATGTGTCAGTCAGCACGAGGACTGCTTCATGTTTCCATGTGGAAAGCTACAATTAAAAAATCCCTTCCTCTGCTAATTGTGATGTGTGCTTTATCCATTTTATTTATGAGAGGGTTGCAGTAAGAAACAAAAGCAAGAGCTAATATAAGACTCAACATAAAATCAACATCTGAAATAATGTCTTTTACTCAAAGGTACTTTCTGATCCTCAATCAAAGTGTTTAATTTGGGGTTTTCATTGGGAGTGAGCTTTCAAGGAAAACTCCAAAATCTTGTCAACAGTTGAATTGTGTCAGTTGGAGAAGCCAACATCCTTCAACAGGAGAATCCTGCCCAGTTCTAATCAGCAGTGCTGGAAAAACTATTGGACCCTGCAGAAGTCCCCTTTAATCATTAAAAAGCCATAATCAGCTCTGGACTTGCTGCTGTTTATGTGACTGTGGCCAGCGTTGCTGCTGCTCCCTCAAATGAGCCTGCTGAGAAGAGCCCTTCCTCAATGTGGGGTTGGAATTGCCAGTGGTGCATTCTAGCAGTGATGGAGCAGAGCCAGTGTTTGTAACAGTAATGTCTGCAGAGTTGAGGTTGATTTCCAGCACAAACCATCTCGGGATAACTGAGAAACATTTCACAAATCCCAAATGGAGCTCTCCTTTGGAAGAGAGAGCTGCAGCATGAGTAGAGCCCATTTCTAACCTGTTTGCCCAGTAAAATGCTGCTCTCCACCCTACTCAAAGCAGCAGACTGTTGTGGAAGCAAAATGTGCTGGATGCTGGTCTTCTCCCTTGTTTCCTGCCCTGGGTTCAGAGGGATTCCTCCTAAGCAAGGGCTTGTCCACGTGAATAATGTGTCACAAACAGGCTTCTAATGAATGAGTGGTAATTTTAGGGTTCCTGGCTAATTGCCAGGTAGACACATGATTGACTTTATAGTGAGTACAGCTCACTTCAGCCACTACAACTATCAGCTGGCGTTGCTAACCCAAAGCATTAAGAAGCCATGAGTCAAGCCTCTCAAATCATACCACTGGTTCAAACTGATGAGGTTTTGTATAATGCCTTGTGGGGTTTCATTTGACTGGTGGTTATTCAGGTTCATGGGTTTGTATTTCATTTTCTGCAGCTGTGGGAATTAGAGTTTAACTGTTTTGGTTTTTATAATAGCACCTCTGATCATCACCCTCTGGATTGTCACTTCCAGGTCTGCATTCAAAGGTCTCCATAAAGGTCTTAGAAGTGGCAGAGAGGCTTCTGCCTTCTGGCCTCTCAAAGGTACTCCCAAACTTAAGCATAACTTGTCCTGAAATCTTTAAAGACAAACATCTGGAAGATGCTTGGTTTAGACATTTCCAGGTTATGGGCCTGGCAATTCCTTATCGTGCTGCCTGGGTTCACATGGCATGAGATGGAGATTTCAATCTAGGAAATCATATAATCATGTGAAGATTATATGGCCCAGCGTGAGTATGATCCATGTTAACTGTCCTAATACAGCCTGCCATGCTTGCTTAAAATGGGTGTCAGATGCTGGCACGTTGTGCTCCTGATGAAGGCAATGGGATGAACATGGGTCCTCATGGGGCACAGCCAGCATCTTTGTTAGATAACTTGCTGCATATCTATAAATACGTAATATGTTTTAGATGAGCATCTTTGAGCAATCCATGTTAAGAACATAGAATCATAGAATGGTTTGGGATGGAAGAGACCTTAAATCTCTAGTTGCAAACCAAGCTATTGGCTGGTTTACGGGATTCTCTCTCAGAGCCTGGTTCTGTAAAGCCTTTTGATGCTTTCTCGCTCATACCAAGTTCAACAGAAGCTTTGCCTGAGTGTGGAGTGTGGAAGGGATCCCTTGAGGGGTTTGGAGGTTTTCCTGCGGGTGAGCACATCTGCGTGTGAGTGCAGTGAACACTTTGTGAATTGCACACATCTTTCAGTTCAAGGGGCTCACTGCTTCCAGGAGGATGTCTCTGTAGGCCTGTTCTTGTGTAATATTCCAAGCTCATTGAATTAGGGTTTTGGTGAGCATTGGCTGAGGAACAGCAAGGGCTGACACCTGTAGGAGAACATCATGTGATATAATAGGTATTGTGATGTCCCTCCTAAAAGGGATTCTTTGCTTTCCTCACAGGTCTTCCTTTTCCCCAGCTTTTATCCACTTCGATACTCAGGAAGGCGTTCTGCCTGCAAGGCAGTTTTTACAGTAGATATGGTACTAATGCAGGGCAGAATGGAAGGCCACAGCATTATTGTCTCTTTTTGTTGCTGTTTAAATAAAAGGGATTTTCTTTCCAGGAAGTGTCATTACTTCATAGTTATGAAAAGCTGAACAGTGTCAGGATGAGTCTTCCCTGCAGTCCCTGTTGTGCACCTCTGCACAAGGTGGGGAGCCTACATAAACTAAATGAAGCTCCAAGCTCTCTTTCTAGTCTGAAGGAGGCAAAGGAGAAAGTTCTTAATTCCTGCTGCCTGTGACCTATTGGTAAAATGCCAATTGCTGAGGAGTCCCAGACACGCTTTGGGAACCTTTCTGCTAACCAAAGGTGTATTCCAGGCCTCCCCAGGTGTGAGCGCAGTATAAAACTGATGCTGACGAGATATTCATGCCAGCTCCTGGCCTTTCATCTGGAGCTGGTAAGGAATCTCCTTTGAAAAGTTTTTTAACCAGAAGAAAGAAAGTCTCTCCCAAGGATCAGTGCCACCACAGGGAAAGGAAATGGCTCATAAAACAAGACATCTCACATCTCCATCTCTTTCATCCCCTACCAGCTCTACTGTACTTCAGCACCCAAAGTATCCTTGAGCGCAGCATGTACTATCTTGTATTCGCCTTCTGTAGATACTGTAGCATGCAAGAAGAGCTTCAAGGGCTTTAGGCTGAAGTCAAGGTAGGGGTTAGGTGGTGGATTTCATACCCCAAACCCACTGCAGTGGGTAGTCTCTGTTTTGCTAGGAGGACTGAGAACAGCAACAGATGGACATTTTGGGGTCAAAGCTTTTTACATGGAAATGGGAATGCTTTTTCTCAAGACAACTCTGTGAAAACTCAAATCCCATCAAAATACATTGCTTTTCTGAGAACAAAGCATCAGATTGTTTCCTAGGTCTGTCTTACTTGGCTTTTCTTTCTCCTTTTGCCCAAAATATTATCAGCAGGATAATACTGCATTTAAAAACATAGGAAATATTGATGTTTCTTTAATCCTTTTGGTAGAAAATATTTCTCACTTTCCCTCTAGCTGTGATCAGAATCTCCCCTGCACCTCTCAGGTGTTGCCTGTATCTAATCCAAACGGGCACAAGGAGACACTCGAGGCTGTCACATCGGCAGATGGAGCTGAGAACGAATGCCTGCAACAAGCTCAAGTGCAAGTGTTGGGGGAAGGGAGTAAAACTTCGTTTTAAGCTGTTTGGGAGAGGCACTGTCATTATGTTCTGTATGCATTAAATGCAAACACAGAACAGGTTGGTCTGTGGCTGGGGCTTTTAAGGTGTGACAGCAGTACAACTGAAATAATAATATCAAGTAATCTCAGCTGGTCATTAACCCGGCAGTAAATGCCTGTTTCATTCACCAGGTAGGAGCGCTCAGGGACCTCAGCTAAAATTGGCACCTTATTGTGCTAAGCACACACAGACACCTAATTAAAGACAGTCCCTTTCAATGAAGTGAGTTTTTTGGTATAGATGGGGCAAGATAAAGGATGGGAGTAAGAAAGCACAATTACCCCTTTCAGAGGTGTGGAGCTCTGATCACATGGACTCTGCCTTGCTATCCTGGAGACATGCAGTGGGTTAGTAGGGTTTGACACCCTAGCCTGTGCTTCAGACTCTCCTCCCTCTGCAGAAGGATGCATCCAGCTTCTTGTTGCCGAAATAGAAACCTCAATTTAGGTTTTAATCTTGTTCCTCTTTAAGAAAGAAGCCATCTCCCTGACCATTTTTGGTTTCTCTCATCCTCTCGGAGCGTTAGTCATCATTTCAAATACACACAATGATTAAAATGAGTCTGATCATGTTCAAGTACAGTGTTTCAGGGAGGCTACTTGGTATGACTTGCATGAGGACACGAAATGCCAGAAGGACCAGTGCAATCAACAGCAACCTTGTGTGCCAGAGAGTGGGTGGGGTCATGTGCCGTATACAAGGGATTCATAAATGTTTACTATCATTTGCTGCCTGATTGTATTTGACCTCTGTGGGTTGGCACACGGGCTCATTTATTGCCTCCGTGCTATCTTAATGACGAAGGACACAGCTGAGAGCTTTTTGAAATGAAAAGTGACTTCTTTTCCTCAATCACTTCAGCGCAGAGGCTCAAGCACATACCCGATTGGGTTTTTCTAGTGAGGGAATATATGGTTCATATAAGCCTGTTGCCCTTGTTTGTGGTTCTCCCAGCTGCTGGACTCTGGGTATGTGCAGCTGTAGGTACTCCACGCTGGCTCAGATGAATATGTTTACCAGGACTTTGCAACCTTTTCTTTCTCCCACTGCTGGTCCTGCTTATAAAACTTGGCTCTTCCTGGTCTCAGCTGGAAGGCAAAAGGAGGAAAGCCTCAGAAAGGTTGCTCCGAGTGTTTTCCTAGCCCAGCTGGATGCAGGTATTATTGGAGACCTCAGAAGAAGGATTTTTCCAACAGAATTTTCACCTTGGTTTTGTGGACTAAAGGATACAAACAAGTTTTAAATGAGGATCCAAACTTACGTTCCCTTAGCCAAGCTCAGACACTGAAGCTTTTGATGCAGCCCTGCTAGCTCCTACATTGTTGAACCCCATTGAATGTGTGACACTAAGCAGTTGTGTAGCAGGAATTCACAGGTGCTTGGACTTCCTTTTTCCATAATTCTCATTTTCAAACTGTGTCTGAATAATGGGGTCGGACGTCAGAAGATGGTTTTCTGTCAGCTGTAGCCCTGCCTCGGCCTTTGTGAATGTAGGCAGTGATTATGAGAAGCAGTTTCCAAGCTGTGGGACTTGTGACTTCCTCAAAGGCTCTGTCTTTCAGAGGACTTTTCAGTGCAGCCCTTAAAAACTGGAGTCCAAATTGCTCTTGCCTTTCTCTTACTTACCACTGCACTTCTGTGTACAGGTAAGGTACTAAACCATGTCTGTGGATCTGGATTTGCAGATGCTCTAGCTGTGCTGGGGCGTAGTTGCAGATTTAGATACTTACAGGCTTAATTCTAATTTCACATTAGTTATGCTCACACGTAACTCAGCTGCAGCTGGTGGCGGTTTTCCCTCATGTCAGATAGCAGCGCAGTGATTTTCAGCATGTGGTTTCTGGGCCCCAAGCATCCTCCACAGGATCTGGGACAAGGAAAACACCCTGTAAAGCAAATCTAAAGAGGTTTGCATCTCTTCTCTAAGTGGAAACAAGCAGTAAACTCTGAACTTAAGAAAGGTGGTAATTCAGATTCTGTAAACTTCCATGATAGCTCATCTCATGCTCATTCCAGGATTTTAAATACACAATGCAAATAGCAACTTCATATGAAAGTGTGTTTTCTCTCCCTTTGACAGATCACTTGCTGAGAAAGCAGCTAAAATCAATTCCAGCTATCCCATTCCCAAGTCTGTCTTCTCCTCCAGAGCATGGGGAGGAAAGGGGAACACTGAAACATCACAGCATATATGAGCTACTAACAAAACTATGGGTGCTCTGGAGCAAACCAGGCAGGCTGCAGGCAGGGAGGACCTTCAGCACATCCTTCCAGTCCCTTCGCTTCTCACACTGAATACTTCTGACAATTCAGCAGGGAGAGAGGAACGGTCCCCTGGTCACCAACTGTGCACCTACCTTGGAACTGGGAGGTGTGATTGCAGTGCAGATAATCAAACAACAACCAGCTTTAATCTTCCCAGGGCTCAGGGCAGGCTGGACGAGCCTGCCTGGGATGCGGCATGCATATTCAAGAGCTGGTGCCTGAACATTGTTTCTCCACTGCTTAAGGTATCCAAAGCAGCTAGATTGAAACTGGTCAGTGTGTTGCTGTCCTGCTTTCGGCTGCAAGGTGGACGAAGGTGGTGTAAGTTCACTTGAGCAATAGGTGTTCTCCATCCTGAATTACAATGGGGATGCTCCCAGTTGCACACAAACCTCAGATGCCATTGCTGTCACTGCTGGGCAGACAGGTTGCTAACCCAACGCTAGTTCCTGCAGGACCTTCAGCCTGAATGTGCAGGACCTCTCTCTGTACAGGCAGATGGATCTGACAGTGGCATGACTTCTTCATGGCCCCAAGGCCAAAATGATCTGGAAACTTAGGCCAAATTGCCAGTCCAGACCCATAATACCAAGTCGTTTTCCCTAGATCATTAATTCATAGCTGGGATCTGGTTATAGCCCTGTGTTACAAAAGGGCATGAAATACAGAGGACTTGATCATGGAGAAAAGCAAAGCAGGGGAAGGGTGAAAAACATCTGAAACTTGAGACAACAAAGGAGAGAAGTCTGAAGTGTTAAGATGTAAATACAGATGATGTGTACACAGATACGCCTGGAACAGGGAACTGTGTCTGTGATTGCACAGTACCAGAGGGAGAACATAGTCATAAAGAACACGAAGCTTTCAAACAAGCCCCTGTAACAAGTCAGAACTAACCCTTGGAGTGAGATTGGAGGGAAATCAGCATTGTAGAAACCTAGAGAGCCAGCTAGTAAAGGGTTGTGTAATTAAACCTCGACTCCAGTGGCAGCAGAGTCCTGCATGAAATCATGACTCCACTGATATCAGTGGCAAAAATCCCAGTGATGTCAGTGGAGCAGCTCCTGGCATTCACCCACAGCAATCTCTTCTGGTTCTGCTCATGAGCTGTGCGGCTGTACATGGTACTGTAATCATTATGAGGAGCAAAGGCTCTTCTTGAAAACCTCTTTCAGAAACCTCACTGCTTTTTGTTAGGTGCCTTTCTTTGGGAAGTGCCTCTGTCACGTCAAAACATACAGCTCCCGAAAAGCAGTGAGGTTTCCATCCAGGATAACATAATTCATCTCCAGAACCTAACCTGTATAGCCAAAGGGAAGCACGATTTCCTTTCCAATGGGATGCCAGAGACACCATCTGAAATCACAATCCTAAGGGGTTGGCTGGAGTGCTGCAGTGATGTTTTACCTCCCCATCACATCTTTCAACACAAAACCCCATTTTGTGCTGTTTTGTGAGCAATGCAGAAGCTGAACTCGGAGGCCTGCTTGGACAAAACCCTGTTTGTCCAGCTGCTACGCAGGGAAAATCAGCTGCTTCCCAGGATAAGCCAGCATCTCGCTGCCTCTCAGAAGGTGCATTGTCACTTCTCCAAGGGTAACAGCACCCCAGGCTGAGTCCCTGGATGCAGGAATCGGCCCCGGGACGAGCTGTTGTAGTCAGTAGAGGGGGACAGAGAGCCGCAGTGGGAGCCGAGCCCGCCCTGGGCTTTGCAGCTTTGTTCGGAGCTGTGGAAGAAATGGCATTTTCGTTCTGTGTTTGTACAGTGAGTGATGTGCTGCAGCGCTGGTCTGGGAGCAGAGACCCTGCAGGCGTTGCTAATACAGATGGAGAATAATAGTCCAACAAAGGAGCATTGTCAGATAAATCCAACTTAAAATAAAGGCTGGTTTTGCAAAGCAAATCCAAAGCCGCAAGAGGCAAAGACTCTCTTCATTTTATCAGCTGCTAAAAGGAAGATGCTTAAGGGCCTGTCTCTAAAAGGCAAAACATGTGCTCATTTAATTGCATCTTTTCTGGCAAGGGGAGAGTGCATCATTATTATTATTATTATTATTATTATTATTATTATTTATTAGTAGTAGTATTGTTAGACATATTAGAAAGAGCTGCGTGCTCTAATATCCTTCATCACAACCACATTGATTAGCACTGAGAATGTAGTATAATATTAACACGAGGCACATAGGACTCGTTTGGCCTGTCCTGTTTGTTACTTAATTAGGCATGTATAAAGTAAGAGGCACAGCACCTGTAGAGGTTCCCAGCACCTCCTGTGTGAAGCTGGGGCAGGAGCTGCAGTGGATGGGAGCAGTAACCAAATCCTGCAAGCATGTTTACATTTTGAACTTCCCAAATCTTCCCAAGTGGAATGCAGGGTCCGGTTTCAGCCAAGGAACTGTTAGCAGTGAGTGAGAGTTAATGGATCAATCTGCTGTCTCTTGTCAGTGCTTTTACTGTTGACTTCTGGAATGTGTTTGATGAAAAGAAAGCAACTTCTTGAGACAGAAGATACAGATGTAGCATGTTAAGGTTGGGACCTACATGAACAATAAAGCAATGTTATCAGTGTTTCGCTTCCCCAGTGCTGCTTGCCAAAACTGACAAAGGAATAGCAGCAAAGCAGTTCTTTTTTTAACTTAACCATAACTGCACATTAACCATTTGCTCTGATTCTTTGGGGGGGACACAGTTGTAGCGGTGTTAGAAGTGAAAGATGGCAGATACATAAACGTGAGCATGCTGCACAGCACCCTGCTGCCTTTCTGTGGCTGGTGGAAGCTGCTTTGCAAAAAGCTGAATTAAAATGGAATTTGAGGGATCATTCACTCAAACCAAGCCTGCTGGCTCGGGGTGCTTTATGTGCTGCCCACCAGCACAGTGCCTGGTTACCATGTGAATTTCATGGGATGCACTCATTCTTGGACTCTTCATTAGGGACTGTAGTGACAGGACAAGGGGTAATGGGTTAAAACTTAAACAGGGGAAGTTTAGATTGGATATAAGGAAGAAATTCTTTACTGTAAGGGTGGTGAGGCACTGGAATGGGTTGTCCAGGGAAGCTGTGAATCCCCGGCGGTGTTCAAGGCCAGGTTGGACAGAGACTTGGGTGACATGGTTTAGTGTGAGGTGTCCCTGCACATGGCAGGGGGTTGTAACTGAATGATCTTAAGGTCCTTTCCAACCCAAACCATTCTGTGATTCTATGATTCTCCCTGTATCCCAACAAGGCAAGCTGCTACCCAGACTGCAGCATCATTTTGAGGCACGTGGGCTGAAGCCACGTGGCAGAGCACAGTTCTGTATGGAGATACCCATGCTAGCTGGGAATGCTGTGGTGAGAGCTCTTCACAACCAGATTATATTCCACTCTTGGCTGAAGAGTAGACCAGCACCGGGATATTGCTCTTCCACTGGAGCCAGGCTGTTAAGAGTTACTCTGAGGTGCCCACTTGGTACTATGGATACCCTTGTGCTGTGTAGACATAACCATAGAGGCTAAAACTCCATCGAGGTATTTAGGCTTTTAACTCTCACTGAAATGAACAGGAGTTAAAAGCCTAAATACCTTTGGGGATTTGGGCCTAAGTGGCTTACAGAAAGCCTGTGGCACAGCAGAGACTCAGGTATTTTGACTCAGAGGCTAGTGCCTCCGATCTGAAATCATTCTTCCTCCCTACATCTGGTAGCAGTTTGCATTCACATTTCCCAGCTCGGGCCATCAAAAATATGCCCATGCTTAGGACAGGAGGTGAAGAATAATTTAGGTAATTGAAACTACAGCAGGAATGTGGTTCTGTCAGAGGGCTGTTGCCTGACCTGGAATTTAACCAGACAAGTAGGGATTGGGGAAACAGCACGCCAGCTCTCGCCTTTCAGGTGCACTGAAGGCAGTGAGTTTCTCTGCTACAAGGGGGATAAATAGTTGAGCTTATGTGTCTGCTGAAAAGGAGCCCATATTGCTAAGAATGAAAGCAGGAGCCTTGCCAAACACTTGCCTTGTTATCCTCATGACTGTTTATCGGTTATAACCAGAGCTGAGCCAATAATTCTTAATGGGTAATTCATCTGATGCATATCTCCCCCTTCCACTGTGTTTGAATGGTGGATGAACCAGCCATTTCTTACAAATATTTATTTACTAGTCACAATTATTTGTTTAATCCTGTGAATAATTCCTGGCTTGTGGAATGTTTTCAGGCAGTAGCTGATGCCCAGGCTCTTTTCATTGGGCAGAGGAGTAAATGTCACCTTTTTCTGATTACGCCAGTGTTAACTGAGGATAACTTGAAGTCAAAAGGCTGGATCCTCCACTGATGTCATTTGGCTTAGCTCCATGTATTTGCAGTCGATTTCAAACGGCCAGTGTTAATTCACACCAACTTACTCGATGGTCCTGAAAAGAAGGATTGTAAGTAGGAAGAATGACTCTCACACCATATTGTCCCAGGACTGGCTAAGTGTACTGCATTTACAGCCACCTCTCTTCATTAAAATCATCCTAGGTTTCGATTCACAAGTTACCTTCAAAAACATCCTCCAGTATTGATATCTGAGTTGCTTTTCAATGAGTAGCTTTGCAGTAAATTGTGCTTGTGTGATTGTACACACAAAGTGCCAAGTTTTGCAGAGACGGTCCAGGTTCAGCTGTAGTTGTAGGGCAGGGGGGAAACTGCTTCGAGGACAAATGTGTGGCTTGTGTTGAGGTGAACCTGAAAAACTTCCTTGTTCAGCGTGCAGGACTTTTCAGTTCCAGTCTTACCATTACAAAATCTTCCCTTATATAAGTCTCACTGACGTCAGTGCAGCTTTGCCACTTGTATTTGCCTTATCAGATTTCCAGTCCTTAAAGCTATTTTAGAAGACGTTTTTAACAGCACTCTCTGTGGTGCCCAGCTAATGATGGGAAAAAGTAGAGCAGGGGATTGTGTTGGATTGTGTCTCTGCGATTCTTGCATCTGTGGTCTCTAAGGGTTCTAAGTCAGAAGGATTTTGTTGTAATACCTCATGCCTCGATTGTATCCTGATCTGTCCCTCCCAGTTCCCTTCATTACAATAGCAAATTATACCTGGTGATACCACCAAGAGAACCAGGAAGGGATTAAAGGCTTGGTCCCTAAAAGTAGATTTCTAGGTCCAGATTTCCAGAGCAGCACTTGAGTCTGGCAGTCAATATTGCTGCAAACTCCCTACCTGAATCCCTGCATATGTGTTCTTCTTTAGTATTTCTTCTTCTGCTCCCAAGGAACAAGGGATGGGACAAGAGGAAACAGCCTCAAGCTGCACCAGGGCAGGTTTAGATGGAGCTGAGGAACAATTCCTTCCCCAGAGGGTGCTCAGGCATTGGAACAGGCTGCCCAGGGCAGGGCTGCAGTCACCATCCCTGCAAGTGTTCACACACCGTGGAGACGAGGCCTCAGTGCCATGGGTTAGTGGTGGCCTTGGCAGTGCTGGGGTAAGGGTTGGACTTGATGAGCTTCAAGGTCTTTTCCAACCCCGCTGATTCTATGACTCTGTGCTGCCATTCAGATTGCCATCGTAACGTGGCTGTGGTCCAGGCCACAGGATCTTTGTGTTATTAGCAAACTGCTTCATGGGAAGAAGTCTTGTGCTTTTCTTCCTTCTCTTTCATCCTTGCTTTTTGGTACTTCTGCTCCACCAATGAGATGGCTCCTAGAAGTACTAAAGCATCAAGAAAAAAATCACATTGCTTTGGCTGGAGTAGCATAACCAATTTGAATGTTAACGAAGCTCCTCAGACTGAATGTCCAGGTGCGTATCATTGCTCACTACACGTCATTTACTAATGAGTGGATCCAGACAAACAAACTGTGGATCCAGCATGCCCTCTGGCTGCCTATAAAACCGAGGAGAGATAATGAAGTGATGTGAATCAGGGCCTTTCTGTAGCAGTGAGGCATGAAAAAACTGGAACATACAACAGCTTCTGCTGTCAGGTACCAAATATTACCCTAACATTGGTTCTATAACCAACCATGGGGGCAAATGGGCTTCACCAACGTTATTAGATGAGCACAGTAATATTGGTCATGTCTCAGGTTTCACATTTTTGGATGTCAAAGGAAGTTTCCATTGTGAAATTCGCATAGATTTGGGT
Organism: Pezoporus occidentalis; assembly: GCF_034315485.1. Taxonomy (NCBI): domain Eukaryota; kingdom Metazoa; phylum Chordata; class Aves; order Psittaciformes; family Psittacidae; genus Pezoporus; species Pezoporus occidentalis. Next base: position 4,788,044 of record NW_026912779.1, read on the forward strand.
TTTGGATGCGCAAAGGTAAGCGTGGTTCTCCAAAAGGTGCAGCCACTGACCTTTCTTTAATTACAAGCAAATGCAGGGGGTTGATGGATATTGCCATCCTGTTGGGCTCTTCTATTGAGTGAACATTGCTGAGCAGCCTCCCAAAAAACAGTGGTGTCTTTGTGCTGCAGGCTGCAGCTCGCTAGGAACACACCTGATTACACCAAGCTCTTTTTAAGCAGAGCCCTGCACAGTGTCAGAGGAAAATATTTTATTGTATGTGTAGGGAAGAGCAGATGCATAGAAGAAAGGTCAAAGAAGAAGAGAAGCAATTGACCTGCTAAAACAGAGCATCTTTGGGGATTTCTTAGCAGAAAACCTCTTTGTCTTCCAGTCACTGTGATAGTGCAAGCTTCAATCAGGAAGAACTGCAGTGACCTGAAATATATGGTACCCTTTTGTATAAAGTCCTTGCAGCCAGTTCAAAGGCTGTAGTTCTTCTTCAGCCATGTACTGTCATTACAACTGTTTCCTGGACTGTGATTCAGGGCTCAGCCCTGCAAACACTTGGTTTCCCATTTGTATTTATATTTGTATGACTCTCTCTTCCTGAAGCACAGTCCTCAGAGACACAGGCTTGTACAATTGTCCTTACTGACAGAGGGAGTGCTGGAGATGAAGAGCACACGCACACCGCACAGGGGAGCTGGCTGCCCGTGCGTTGGTACAGCCACACAGAGCCCTGCCGTCAGGGGACACGTGTGTCACCCAGGGCAGAACTGCATCAGGGTTGTGTTATGCTGCTTCAGCAGGACAAAATAGCTTGGGTGTAGCATCACACTGGCTTGGTTGTATTGCTGCAACGCTGCTTCTATAGTGACCTCAGGAGATGCTTGCACAGGAATCTCTGAAGCTCTGGGTGGTCTGCAGTATGTGTGTACCTGTGGACACTTGCCCATGCCCTCTAAAGGTGGGACTGGTATTAGCATTTTATTTGAGGTCAACCATGTGCTTCTGAAATGAGTTTCCCAGTGATCCCCACTTAACTGCACATTCATGTCATGGAGGGCATGAGTAGGATTCCTCTGGGATGGCACTGAGCTGGTGGATGTGCTTCAGGACTGCATCTGTAGTGGGACAGCTCGTGCTGGTTGCTACTGCTGCTACACTGCAGCTGGTCTGAAGTAAAGCACGTACAGAATGGAGAGGCACAGTGGGGATGTCAAGTCCTGGGCACCAGTTTTTCTCTCTATGTATCCACTCCTCTTATTTTTCACTGTTTTCTATTATAGATGTGGTCAGAGATGCCTCAAGTCCTATCTCAGTACATTGACCCTTCATCCCCTCCCTGGGCTGGACCATTCAGGCCATTTTCAATATGAAGGTAAGACTTTGGGAAATCAGGTTGACTTTGATAAGACTTTCTGTATGTGCACAGTGATTCCTGTATGTGAATTCCTTGCTGAACGGGGACTAGTGGGTCAGAGCGGGCAGCAGAAAGCCCAGACCTCTTATACAGCTGCAAAGTTATAAGGTATTTAAGGGGCAAAGGGTGAACTTCTTTTTTTCTCCCCTTGTTGTATGGTATCTGATCACATCTCGTGATAGTCCCCTTACCCTTACTTACACTCATATAATTACCAAACACTGCTCTTTCGTGCTGCCTCTGGAGACTGACACTGTTGAAGCATGTAGTTGAAGTCTCCTATTGACCCTCTGGGGGAAAGATAGGAAGAAACACTGAAATTAAACGTAGGTGGGGTAGCAATGATAATTATGTTGGATCATAACTTCCACTGATCTAATTAATGCCACCTAAGTTGTGGCTTGTGCAACTGCCTTGATTTATTGGTTATATTCACAGTTCACAGAATGACGTTTCTGAAGGCCCGTGGCTCTGATACATGGAGCGATAGAAGCTGTATTTCGTGAACATCACATTGTATAGTTACAGGATGTGTAACAGTTTGAATGCTGCCTGCTCTGTGACGCTCTTTAGAGGCACTGTAAGTTGGTGATCCAGGTAGGATTCAATAATGTAGGCTGTACAGCCCAATTAATTTGTTTCCAGCCCAAATCCCTTCATGCTGCTCTTAAACTGATGTTTTCCTGTTGAATCTCGTATAACGAGCTCTAGGTGTTCCCAGCATTAAGTGACAGTAAAAGATGACTCTCACCTAAGCTCCGGTTTATGTATTTGTTTTATTACTCAGGATATGTCTGGATTTTACAGCTGAGTATGTTAGGAATTTAGTTACAAGTTGAAACCGCTTTATAATGCGTGGCTATAAAGATCAAAGGTTGCAAAACCAACATTGGAGAGCCAGGTCCTGCTCTTCCAAGGCTCATCAATCACGACTTAGTTCTGGCCCATCTCACATAATTTTCCACCATGTGCTGTCATTGGGACAAATGTTTACCCATAGCAGTAGACCAGAGACTCCCACAACTCTTAGGCTAAGTGTTGCTGTTCCTTGACAGCACTTCTCTGTTTCTATTTACCTGCTATCTCTTTTTCTGCCTCAGTTTTCTCTCCTTTATCTCACAGTTGATAATTTGAGGTATGTGGTTCCTGCTCATGGCACGCTGGGAGTTCTCCTTCGTTCCAGGAGGACAAAAATCAAGATCAATATAAGATCAAGATCTTCCTTGTTTTCCCCATTGGAACTTGCTGAAGTTTTGCCAGCCCGTGAAGCAGGATTAAGGCAGGAGAAACCAATATAAAGGCTTTATCCAGCGAGTCTGATCATATACTTGTATCAGGTCACTAGTGGAAGAGTTGAGGTGAACAAGACTCTTTCTGCACTGCTGCCATCAGTGTGCTCAGTAGCACTGGGCATTACTTTTGGTTGCCCATCATTGTTTCTCCTTCTGTTGTGAGCCCCTCAAGTAAGGGGCAGTCTTATGAAGAATGGGGGACCCACAAGCCACGGTATTAAGAGGCCTCTTGATGCCTCTGTAGTAGGGAAAATGATGCAGTTCATCATCCCAGCTTTGCCTGGGAAAACTGGAACTCCTGTTACGAGTTTTCTTATGCAAGATTCCTTGGTGGGAGATAAAAGAACAACTGGTAGGCACAGGCAAGTCTGGGGGCCTTTTAGGTGTTCCTAAATGACCTTTTAATTCATTTATTTCAAAAACTAAAGGGAATTTAAAAGTAAAACAACTTTTTGAGTGGAGAAATTCAGACTTTTCTCCAGCAATATCTAAATTAAATATCTAAATAAAAATGAGCATCTGTACAACAGAGCTCACATCAAAATGTAACACCCATTAACTTTAGGTTTAGTTTTGCCTACTTTGGTGACAGAGATTGAGAAAGCCAGCAGCACAAAATGCGTTCTAGTATATTTGAGACCTGACAGTTTTCCCTCCTTCTGTTCCTGAATGAACTGCTTGTGGAACTCCAAGGAGCAGATTGAGTTTCTGGTCAGTTGTCATGTAAGGTACGGGGTTAGAAATGAGAATTAATGTGAACGGCTGCTCGAATAACTCATTTGTTTCCTTTCTGAAATGCCTGTTCCTGTAGATCCAGCTTCCCTTTTCTCCCCCCATGCTGCCCATTGCTTGTCAGGACTGCTGGGAAGAGTAATGATTGATGGAATTTGCTTGGTAGTGTGGCTGTCACCGCTGCGGCTGAAGGGTCAGATGCATCTGTAACAGTGAAAATCCAGATTTCAGAAGCCATCGTTGAGTCCAGGTACTTGTTTTTTTCCACTGTCTGGTCTTTGGATATGTGAAAGAAGCTCTGAGCATTGAGCTTTAATCTTGTCAGATGCCTGAGAAAGGAGTCGCAGGTAGGACTGTTTCCTGTTCTACTTTGTGCCTTTGAGGGGGCAAGAAAGATGCATCAAAAGGGAAAGCAGCAAAAACTGGGAACAGGGAAGCAGGGCTGCATTCTCATCCTGAGGAAGCATTTTTATGCAAACGCATGTAACAGTTACCATAAAGCTCATGTTATGTTGCCTTTGCCTTTTGTAACAGTCCGGGTGTGACAGGATTTCAACTTTTCATGGCATGCCAAAAATGTTTCTTAACATCAAGTTACTTTGCCTAGCGAATCTCATTATGTACATTACTCACAGGGGCTCCATTTTGTCCTGTGCTTTGTCTTATTAATGTACTTACTGCTAGCAGGAGCTGGGGCCAGTGTTGATACCAGCCTTCAGATGTCCAACCCTGAAGAGTCTGCTGGTGGTTTCATGGAGGAGGACAGGCAGCCGGCTCGCTTGAGGCCTGGGAATGACAGGAGCTCCCTATGGGATAGGGTAGAGCTGGAGGTAGAGGTAGGATTTGAGCTGGGGTTGATGCAGAGCTGAGGTGGAAGCTGGGAGAAGCCCCAATGGACCCATAAACTCTGTCTCCAGCTGGAAGGAGCCCTGTGAATTGACACTGGATGGGGCTGGCTTGAATGGGGAACAGGTTTGTGCTGGTCCTAAAGCCAGGGAAAATGAGCCTGGGCCCCAGTGGCAACTCAGAGATGCAGAAAGAGCATGGTGATGCTTTCATAGGCCTGCTCCTTCCTGCTACAGAAATCAAACAATAAATTGATGGATCGGTAGCTGAGTCTTGCTGAAGCTTGGGTGACATGGTTTAGTGTGAGGCATCCCTGCCCATAGCAGGGGGTTGGAACTGGATGATCTTAAGGTCCTTTCCAACCCAAACCATTCTGTGATTCTATAGTTCCTTCCCCAACTGTCTTAATTCAAGAGATCTGATCCAACCTAGGAATACTGATTGTCCTCAGGCATAAGGTCTGGAACTGGTGCTAGGATAAGCTCATGTTTGGCAACAGTGGGCTCCTCTGCCTGGATTTCTGCTGGGATTTGGGTTAGGATTTGGTTGTTTAGCTGATTTCATTGAGGATTAGGTTGTATAGCATCACGTAGGATTTTTAAAGATGCTCATCTAAACATCCTTTACCTTGCAAAAGGGCCAAGTTATTTCTCCCATTGGTCCCTACAACTTTGAAGGAAGCTGTTTTCCTGTCCTCTCAAGGCAGAGCCCCCACGTCCAGGATGCACATCCCCTGTGAGCACACGGGTGCACCTCTCCCTGCCCTCCTGGGCCAGGGTATGGGCAAGATGCAGAGACCTAGAGCCTCGAGTTGATTTAATCTGTACCTGCCTCTGTGACTACGTCTGGCTTCCTCTGACCCAAATTACCTAACTCAGCTGGTATTTCCTTCCTCATATTCCTTCCCTTACATCTACGCATCTCACCTGCTATAGTTTAACTGGCCGCAGCGGGGGAGCTGGGGGAAAGCGTGTGCTAACGCTGCGCCCACCCCTGCCCTTCTCCCCGCCTCGCTTAGAGAGAGACACTGTGTGGATGGAATTTTTAACATCAAAAGTTTCAATTACAGCAGGAAATGTCAGGCCGACAGAGTGCGACTGTTCCAGCTTTCCCATAAGGAATACTCCCACCCTTACTATTTACCCATATGGAAAAAACAACCTCGGATGGTATTTTTTTAAGTTCTCAGGTAAACGGAGCTGAATGGTATCATCACATAAGACGGCAGGCTTGCTGCAGGAGATGAAAAAGTGTAAATCATAGCACAGGGTCCAGAGCCTTTACAGTGCCTTTTTCATGAAAGAAAATCCCGGGATACGGGCTAAGTGGGATGGGGGCTGTTTGAGAGGCAGCTTAACCTTGAGCAAGTTAGCTAAGGGGAAAGAGGAATGGAACAGGATGGAAACACTGACCTCAGAGCAGGAGATGGTGTGGAAAGCAGCATACAGAGTAGCACGTACGCATAATGCAGTGGTCATACTATGACCAGCAGAGCTGTGCACCTCAAAAAGAGCCTGGCTTTGTCATCTTGATACTGTCTCTGAGGTAGCTGAGACAGGAATACGGCCCCTCCATCATCTTCTCTTCTTGAGGCTGGCTGAATCTAATGCTCTCAGCCTCTCCTTGGTGGTCATCATGAGCTCCAGCTCCCCATCATCTTAGAATCATAGACTGGTTTGGGTTGGAAAGGACCTTAAGATCATGTGTTTCCAACCCTTCTGCCATGGGTAGGGATGCTTCACACTAGAAGTTGCTCTTTGTTGATGTAAGATCTTGGTTGCTCTCTCCTTGATTCATCCAGAAAATGCATCCCAACATGTGTTATGGGCAGCATCAAATGTAAGACTTCTGTCATAGCCTCAGACATCTCCAGTGGTCTTGGGTCCTGCTCCCTCATATAGAAGCACTGCTGAGACGGATGATACAGCCACTTAATTCATTGCCACTCCTGCAGGGACTCCATCATTTGCCTTAAGCAGGAACAGGTCATGCTTTTAATGACAGCGTTCAACCTGTGGGATTGTCTTGGACATACTGGTTCCTGAAATCGCAACCGGGGCTTCCAAAAAAGCCCCGAGAACTTCAGTGGTCAAATTAAATCAGTAAGCGTGGTAAGGAATTTGGCACTTAAGTCACCTGGCTCTTCAGGATAATTCAGTGCATCCCAAAATCAGGCTCAGTCAGCATATTGCCCAGCAGAAGAGTTGTTACTGTTGAGTTTTCAGCTCTCAGCCTGCTCAGCAAACTGCTTCCTAATGGGAAGTGTTTGTCTCCACGTGTGCTGTAGGTATAGACTGGCACTTATTTACTGGAGGGAAGTTTTGTGTGAAACCTCGCTGTGTTCCTTGCAGGACAGCCCAAGATCGTAGCACAACACAGTGTTTTGCAGATGTGGTGGTACAGTGCTTCTGGTTAGGGCAAGTGGGGACACAAGGATTTCATTTAATGGAAAATGGTGAGGTTTCAAATATGTTTCTGTGCCACAGGAAGATGAAAGCAAGGCCTCTGAAATGGCGCATGAAATGAAAATGAAAGGGAAGGAGAACTTTGTAAAACAGCTATTAGCTTGCTGGTTGAGGAATTCGCCTGGGCAAAGGGAGCTGTGCATTGGACTTGCTGCCCTCTATGAAGCAGAGCAGGGATTTTTACCTACATCCCGTATGTGAGAGCCTGGGTGCTAGTGAAGAGAGCCCTGTGCTAAGTGGGACTCAGGGATGGGTTATATTCACAGTGCTAGCTGGGGAGAGGGAAAGGGAACATTGCTGTGTGTCAGCAAGCACATCCAACTGTGGGCACATCCATGGCCACTGTCCTCAGCAGCTCAGCTCTGGCTCACATGGCACTGCGAGGACCCTCTAATAACCAGAGGAGCAGGATGAGGAACATGAGATAGAGTGGGAGAAGGCATCCTCTGAAATCCTCATCTCCAAATACAAGTGTAAGGGATGTCCAGGGTATTTGATTTTCTTAATTTTAAGAAGCTTATTAGCTATGGAGAATAATGTAGCACTATTCCCCATGATGCAAATCTGTATAGATTTAAATTGATGGGAGAGATTTGCAACCTGTGTAAACAACTCTGTGAAGTCAATGGGGTCACACCAAATTGTATCAGCTGAGGCTATAACCCATCATGCTTCCATGTAAGAAAAGGCAAGGAAATAGGGCTATGAGGAGAAAATGAACTAAAAACCACAGCACAGGGCTTACAGGGTTTACAGAATCTTGGCCATCACTTTTCTCAGCCTCTGCATGGAAAACATGTGCATGTTACAAAGCACTTTGATGTCCACCGTACAAGCTGTGGGCTCTCCTGCCTGCTGAATGGTCCATTGCTCCTCTGATGTCAGCCGTCCTCACTGGGAACAGGCAAGAAGAATATTGCTCTGAGCAGCTGAACATACACCACCCGCTGGTTCCAGTGAGTTCATTCCACTTGTCTGCAAGTATGAAGTATTAAAGGGTTGCAATTATTGTTCCTTTGGTGATATTAAAGTTTAGAAGCTGCCTCTAATGACTGATGTATAGCAGTCGAGCGTAGTCTTTCCGTGGAAACTTGATGGCTACTACAAGATAAACCTTGTGTGGGTAACATAAATAACATCTTTCTCTTAGGAGCTAATGCATGATGTTTGGTTAAGCAGTGGTGCCAAATCCAATGGGAATATACCTGTAATTATAGCAGGGAACCATGTAACTGGGTGAAACACTGACCGGGAGACCAGCAGAGATGTTTGCAAAGGTCCCTGTTGGGGCTTTATGTCTACATGTAAGAACTTGGCTAACCAGTTCTGCTTCAAGCCTCAGTGCTGGAGCAGCACCGCCTGTGCACACGTGGCGGTCTTCATGTTCTTGTTGTTTATTGGAGGTGTAGGAACAGCAGCAGGTTCCATCTCCTAGGGTCAGTCATAAAAGGCAGCTTAGAACAAGGCAAAAGAGGTGGGCATGGAGCAAAGGATGCACACAAGGACGGTGTACGTGTGTAAAACAACTGTGCTTTTAACTTGTTACAGCAGCTCAGCATCTGACCACTCGCTTGGGATGGGATTCCTCTGGCTCTGTGTGGACGTGTACATAGATCTCGAGGTAAATGGTCTTCGCAGCTGTCAGGGAGCGATACTGATCTTATCCTAAGGGAGGCATCTGCTGTAGGCCAGGTGATTTACTCCCCAGAAGTGCCTACTCACTCCATTAACTCTGGTGGGAGGTGAATGTGGCTGAGCAGATGGAGATACCGACATTGGTGGGAGGTAGGTGAGAAAAAACCCATCCTTTGCTGCAAGGCAAGTGGTGATCAAGCTTTCCAAGGGAAAAACAGCAGGTCAGTGTGTGAAGGGTCAGTCAGACAGGTCTGGGTGACCTCTCTCCAGCCTAGCCTGATATGTAACTGAATTGTGCATGGGAGAACTGGTCCTGAAATACTCAGGTACCTTTCCCCAGTGTCACACCAAGGCAGTGACATTGTTTATAGGTTGTGTTTGGAGGCAGTTGCGTTGGAAAAAGGCAAAGGCAGCCTCTTAGTATGGTTTGAAATGGTCATCTGTGAAAAATCCTATTCACTGCTCCACACCAATCCCCATCTCTGCAGCAGAGCCAATTTCAGCAATGACATCAGTGGCAACGTGCATGAAGTGCCATTAAAGCAAGAGCTAGCACCAGGGATGGACTTGTCCCACAGGGAGAACGTTCCCTTTTGATCTGCTCTGCAGATCCTTTGCCTTCAATGAGTGGATCTGTACACCTCGCTCCTTCCACACACTGACATCAGTGGAAACTCTGTGTTTAGGCAGGTGCAAACTAGGCCGTGCTTAGATGCATCACAGCGATAAGGGCTCTGAACTGCCAATCATGGAGGAAAATTCCCCGTCCTGTTTAATTTTGGGTTACCTCTCCTGAGATCACTGAGTTTTCTGTATGGTGAGACTCACCATCCCAGTGTGAGTCATTTAAAGAGTTCAATTAGTAATTGATGAAACAAATTAGCAAGATATTAAGGGCCTAGTGCAGTGACGTGCTCCTAAAGTGATCTGAGGAAGGACTTGGAATGCAAACTGACGTTTCAGATAGGCAATAATAAAGCAAACTGGTTCATTCAGGAGAAAATAGGCATTCTGTGGTTACCATCCTCTGCTGAAAATACAGCATGGTGGCAGGGCAGTAAGTGAGCAAAAGCAAAGGGGTTCTTTGTGGGCATGGCAATAGTTTGTAGGTTGCAATTAGGAATGTATTAGGGTCCTATTTCTGTGTAGCTGTGAAGTTCTGCAGAGCTCTTAAGGCTGCACCCGGACTGCAGCTGGGTCAGAGGATCCCAGTGCAAGTCACTGTGCCTGGGCTAGCTTTAAATTCCAGATTTTGGGTGCCAGGGCTACTTGTACCATCAAAGGAATGCCCAGGTCCCTTTGTGAGCCCTCCTCAGCCTGAGTTTGGAGAGAGGCATGGGAATACAGGAAGGGAGAGAAGTGCAGTTAATGTCCTGATACATTTGGCCAAATCTTTCCTTCCTCCAGGTTGCCTGACTTAGACATGGGTGCAGGCTACGGTGCGCTTCAGTCTGAGGCAGTGTTCCAAACTGGTCCTGAGCTCAGCTCTTCCTCAGTGTGATACTGAGACTTCAGGCCCCAACAGCAGCCAGGCTATGAGCCAGAAATGTGGACAGAAAGCAGGTAAGTCCCAGGGCTGGGCACAGTTGAGCTGTTTTGAATCCCACTCATTACACAGTGATGTAGAAATAGGCTTGGATTATGTTTTAAAACTGTTTAGCCCTGACCCACAGCCCAGTGAAGTCAATGGGATGTTGCCAGTGACTTAAATGGGCTCGGGAACAGGCCTGCAATGTTACTAGTGCCTTCAAATACTTCCTTCACCTGTAGGATGAAAGTCCTTCTCCTGAGTCAATGGGCCTCCTTACTTCTTCCTCCCCTCTCAGTTTCCATGGGCCCCTAGCATGGGAAACTCAGCCTTATTCATCTTTGTATTTCCATGTCTCTGAATCAGGCAGGTTCTGGGTATGTTCCACATAGAAGCCTGTTATCTTTTCGAATGGCAAAAAAGAGGGGATTTTTCCATAGTCACATAGTTTTTCCACAGAAATGTATTCATGAGAGTTAAACTTGCCCAAACTATGTTAATGTATGTGGTTGGCTTCTGTGCCAATTTTCATTGTGAATAAGACGCAAAATAAAAGGGCTCTTGTGTCTCCCTTTCCTCCTCCCTCAATCCCTCCCATAATTTTGGAGTTCATAAGCCCATTTTGTATGCGAATCAGATCAGGAGAGGAAAGGCAGGGGGGTTACTTTTGCTTTTAAACTATGCCTTTGCTTTAAACCACTGGTAGACACATGGAAGTTCTGCCTGAACCAAACAGAGGTCAATACAATGGGGTTGGCCCTTACAGTTGGTGTAAATTGGGATAACTCCATTTGTCCCGAGTGAACCACGCTGATTTACACCAAGGAAGGACACAGTTCATTGCTGTGGTGTTATTCTAATGCATTTGCATCTGACAAGAGAAATAGTGTCTCTTTTTAATACAGATGTTAGGACTTCTGCAGAACAGTCTCCTTCCTGAGCATGCACCGTGGGTTACCACAGTGCACACAGCACATCAGTTGAGTTCAGGCAGCTCTGTTAGCCAGATGGCTATGAAACATTCATAATAGAAGCTGTAGCTATTATGAGCCATTTCTCTTTGGTGCATGTCCTGACAAGCTGCTGTTATTAAGTTTCAGTGTATTTCTGTTAATGTTACCTACCTATTTTCATTCCTGTATGCTGTCACACGGAGCTGGTTGGCGTGGTCTTGGGAACTGGGCTTCAAGACTCCTCCCTGTGAAAGTTGCCAGCTCATTTATTTGTTTCTTTCCAGTGGTTCAAGCTGGTGCGTTATTCAGAAACTTCTGAAAGAGAGGGGTTGGGTAAACCTCTGATTCAGTTCGTTTGGAAGCAGCCTTGAAGTCCTCCTCCACATCTCGCCCTCCTGCGGCTCTGAAATAGGCTTCGACGAGGCTCATTTGGAGCCCGTTTCTGAGAAATCATCAGTGCTTCTGGTGGAAAGGTCCCTCAAGTTGAAGGTTTCCATCCTTCCTTGTAGAGCTGTGGTACTTCTTCTCTGGGGCCTGACTCTCCCTGCCTTTTGTTTCTCAGAGCAGGAGGAGAGGGGTTCAAACACAACATGCGCTGTGAGGTGTTAAGGTAGGGTGGCAAGAAGATCACTTCTGTTTTATCCTTATCCCAGCATCCTTCTGCAGGGGCAGTGGTCACCGGTCCAAGTTATGTTCTCCTGCTGGCTGCAAAGCCTCTTAGCTGCAAAGGATATGAGAGTCTCAAGGGAGCTCTGAGTGCTCACTGCTGTTGCCTCCCTGCGTTTAGCCACAGAAAGAGCTGTGATGCAGGATATGCTCTAGGCTGCTGGCTGGTGGTATGAACCTTCTGGTACAGGCTGTGTTAGATGAGGTGGTTTGATAGCTGTAGGCTCTCCTCAGCCCAGTAGAAAAGCTGCCAGTGCTGCTGCAGCTACAGAGGAGCCTGCACACAGCCAACAGCATAGACCATGAGCTGTTGTCTGTATGGATGGAGCACACCTCTACATGCCTGGGCTGAAAGGGCAGTGACAGCAATGAGCTAAGCAGTTACATGCAACTGGAAATACCTGGGATCTAAGTGTCATTCCTGACAAGATACTCAGTTTTGGGGTGTCATGTGCACCTTGTAAGATTAACAGATGGACTAAGGAAGCTCTTTGTAGAACATACTTTCAGCAAACCAGTTCAGTTGGTTTGTTGGTGTATAGCACTTCTATGAACCACCTGCAGACTGGGAGCTGTTTCTTCTTCATATGACAGTAGTGGTCATGTTAGTATCCAAAAAAGTGAAATCTTGAGATTGGCTTAGAAATCCTGAGATTTTAGTACACAGAGCTGGGCAGAAGTTGCCTTCTGGTTTTTGTATTGAAGGTGCTCAGGTCCTTGCATTCACAGAGGGTAAAAACTGACTTTAAATAGGATATGAGGTTCTTAGCTATGAAAATCATTGTAGTGGAAAGTCATGATCTGTAGTACTACCCACTATAACAGTGTAGGAGTTGGCCATTGTGTAGAATTGGACAGTAGCTCGTACTTGAAGAAAGTATTCACAATACAAGGAGAGCCTTTTGTTCATGTGCACCTGAATATGTAGCAGACAGCTCTAAATTACTCTCTGCAAATGTCTTGTTACAGTGGTGGGTACAAGACCCTGATGGGATGGATACCACAAAAGTAAGAGGGCACCCGCAAGCTCTTTGGTTGCAGTAGCCTCCAGAAGCATCCCCAGGATTTCCTCTGTGTCTTGACTACGTGAGCCAAGGGGCAATGTCCAAAGGGCAAGAGTTCCCCTTGGCAGATCTTGGTGGGTCTCATTTCAGCTGGTGCCTTTAGGAGGGGAGCTGAGAGGAGTGAATGCACGGTGGCTGTTGTGTAATGGGTAGCCTGAGAAATTCCCATCACAGTTGCAATCTGCTTAGGTGGACCAATGTTCTCCTTTCCCAGCCTATGAAGAGAAACAAAAACATCTGGCAGGCAACAACTGGATTGTTTCAGAAACTCCCTGCTCTCCTTTCAAGGAAGTGCTTTTTGCTGTGGTACTGGACTACCCAGTCCTGCAGACATTCCCTGGCTCTAATATCCAGTATTCCTGTGCTTTCCTGGGAGGGGGCCTTCTTTTGCATCTCAGATGTATATACCAAGGTCAGCCAGGTATTCATCCAAAGGAGCCAGTGTCTTGGGCTCTGACCCTGAGCTGCATCCAGAATGGCCTCAGGGAGCCACTCACCTACCTCCGGGTGTTCAGGAACTATGACAAGGCTTCGGGTAGGGTGTTTACAGTAAGTACATTTTCCAGCTGCAAAGAGAGAAGGGTTTTCTTTGCAGTTGTATATAAATTGTGGAAATGGAGAGTAATAGTCCTCTTGTTTCAAGAATTGTCACGAATGCTTGGTTTTGAGGCCAACCATTCAGCTCCTCTTATCTCTAGATGCTAATCTGTCTAAATGATTGCAGTGTGTCTCAGGTATTTGAAGGTGGGAGAAAGAAAGAAAGAATCAATCTTTGTTTCCCAAACTATCAAAAGCTTATTAGCCTCAGGCAGATCTTTTTATCTGCAAGGAATAAAGCAGATACGTCCAGATCCTCAGCCAGTATAAATCAGTTTAATGCCCTTGACCCATTAATTTTTCTTTTGCACTTTGTCTTGAGTGGGATTTAGGCTGTGTTTAAGCATCTCCTTTTCTTCCAAGTGTCCAGTTTGAAGCTTAGCAGAACAGCCATTAGCCCTGGCTCTTGGAGAGCTTGCACTGGATCATAGAATCATGGAATGGTTTAGGTTGGAAAGGGCCTTAAAATCATCCAGCTCCAACCCCCCGCCATGGGCAGGGACACCTTCCACTAGAGCAGGTTGCTCCAAGCCCCTGTGTCCAACCTGGCCTTGAACACTGGCAGGGATGGGGCAGCCACAGCTTCTCTGGGCACCTTGTGCCAGCGCCTCAGCACCCTCACAGTAAAGAACTTCTTCCTTATATCTAACCTGAACTTCCCCTGTTTCAGTTTGAACCCATTACGCCTTGTCCTATCACTACAGTCTCTAATGAAGAGTCCCTCTCCAGCATCCTTATAGGCCCCCTTCAGATACTCGAAGCTGCTTTGAGGTCTCCACGCAGCTTCTCTTCTCCAGGCTGAACAGCCCCATCTTTCTTATGATGCCACTCTGGTCTCCAGTGCCTACAGAGCTGATGGTATGAGGTTAGGGCCTTTTGTCAAGTAGCCAAGCAAGACAATTGCTTTGCAAGGTCAGTGGAGAAATGTGAGCTCAAAAGGTGAAGAAGGTGGTGGAGCTGAGTTCAGGTGACCCCAGGTAGAAGCAGCACACATATGTGTGCCTCTCGGTTCCTTGCAAGCCTGATGCAGGTTTATCTGATGTTTAGGCAGAGCTTCCCCTAAAGCAGTGGGTGCCCTGGGGGGCTGATGAAGGTTTAGGCTTCCAGGATTCCCTGCTTCCCAGCTGAATTGTCTGTGCTCTGCAAAGGGGAGAATGTCTGCAGGAAATCTAGTTGCCACATGAAATGGGCAATGTTTTCCTCCCAGAGTAAAACCTACAGCTGCCACTTGGTTAGATTGAGGGACAGAGAGTTGGAAATTATAATGTTCATAGAGACTCTTGTGCCAAGATTCATGTCGAGAAGAGGGTAAGAGCAGTAAATAAGGCCAGATCATGCTGTTTTGGTGTTACTGGCAGAGCAGAGCCCTCTTCCCCTAACAGCTATGTTAGCCAGGAGCAGTGATGACATCAGGAAATGAGGTGAGGATGGGGGCATCACAGAACCCCTGTGCATCCCCCAAGCAGGACCCTTTCTTAAAGCAAGGGGAAACCCTCCAGTACCCTCAGGTGATTTCTTTGGGGATGGAGGTATCAAACCAAAGCAGGTTATCCCTTCTGTCCGAGAGGGTCAGGTTCCTGCAGTTCTCCCCCAGGCCTTTTTCCTTTTCTATTTTAAGGGTGTGGTATATTTGGTAAGTTTTATGTTTATCAAGAAGTTGATTGTGTAAATAAAATTGCGGCCTTGTGTGCCAAATAGCTGGGTTATGCTTTCCTGGAGGAGAGCCGAGGTGGTGTGTGGGAGCATGCCAGTGTTAATATGTTCACTTTGCTATGAAACACGGCATGTGTGAGGCAGTGATGCTCTTGGAGCCGTGATGCTGCTTAACCCTTCCCTGGCACAGTCATCTCCATGCTCTGCTGGGCTTCCCCTCCTGTGCTTCATAAACATTCACCAGCAGAAGGGGCTGAGGCTCTCGTGGACTTAACTAGAGCCTGGCCAGATCAACAAGGAACTTCCCAAGGCTCGGGATCCCACCCTGCATTCCCCTCCCATGGCAGGATCCTGGTGTTTCCTACAGCCGGCGTGTGAAGGCCCCAGAGAGAAGGCAGGTCAGGCACGTGCCTGGGGATGCCAGGGCAGGGAAAAGAGCCCTGGGCTAAAAGAGAATAAACTCTTGAGCTCTAATGACTTTATTCCCTATTTACTGCTAAGTGCTACCCAAAGTTTACCTTGTTTCTACCCTGCAGAGGCAGCCAAAGTTTTATTCCGGTGGCTGTTTGAATAGCAGCCCAATCACCGAACAGTTTGGGAGTGTTTTGTACATGGGATGGTGCTGCAGAGCTGCAGCCTCATGTCACTGAAGGCTTTGGAAGCACCAGAATTGTTCTCTGGTTGCTTGTTTTGTTACTTTTCCCCTACAAATCACGCAGTCTCTATCTCGGAGCAGCTCCTCTCATCCTTAGGTCATTACATTCGGGAAGTGCTGGAAACAAATGAATAGAGAAAATGTAACCTCTTGCTTGCCACCAAAGAGGAAATCATGAGTCGGCTACTTCTGCAGACAAAGCGAAAGTCCCAAGGATGCATGAAAGGCCTTCATTTTGCCAAGCAGCAGGGAGCAGAGTTAGCTGTGGTACAGTGGGAGGGGAGCCTGTGTGCGGGGGAATTCTTGCAACTCAGACAAAAATAGTGACTTCCATTATTTCCCTTCCTAAGCCGGAAACCTGCTTGCATTGCAGGCATTTATTGTAATTCCTCACATAGCTGGGGATGATAAGCCCCGCTAACTAGTCATTGCATGCTGGCTGAAAATGATAGTTAATGTACACCGTCCACCCAAACAGCTTCCCTCCTTAACCCTTTCAAAGTGGCTGCGTTTGGGTTGGTTTTGTTTTGAGATGATGTTGCTGCTGATCAGCCTCACCTCAACCCTCCGTCTTCATTAAACTCAGTGTAGTGGGGACTCTTTGATGCAGTCTAATCTATATGGGAGACTTCTCGGAGCAGTTCACACGTCTAAGATACACTGACAGTTATGGCTCAAATTTCAAAGGAATCAAAGGGAGCCGTTTGGCCGCCTTCCACTAAATGTCACTGAAATTTGGATGTATAACTCCTATGTGTTCCTTGAGCAGGCTGGATACTGTGGGTTTGAGCCTACTAATGATCCTGAGCCCTAGCCTGCTGCAGACAGTGAAATTCTCTTTGTGCACTAGTTTGTACTATCTAGTGTTCAGACACTGTGTCGATGAGGCCCTCAGTGACATGGTTTAGTGGTGGTCTTGGCAGTCCTGGCATAATGGTTGGGACTTGATGATCTTAAAGGTCTTTTCCAACCTAGTTGAGTCTATGATTCTATGAGACCTCAGAGCAGCTTACAGTGCCTGAAGGGGGCTTACAAGGGAGGGACTCTTTGTTAGGGACTGCTGTGACAGGACAAGGGGTAACGGGTTAAAACTTAAACAGGGGAAGTTTAGATTGGATATAAGGAAGAAGTTCTTTCCTGTTAGGGTGGTGAGGCACTGGAATGGGTTGCCCAAGGAAGCTGTGAATGCTCCATCCCTGGCAGTGCTCAAGGCCAGGTTGGACAGAGCCTTGGGTGACATGGTTTAGTGTGAGGCGTCCCTGTCCATGGCAGGGGGTTGTAACTGAATGATCTTAAGGTCCTTTCCAACCCAAACCATTCTATGATTCTATGATTCTGTTCTATGATCTAGGCCTAAATGCCGAGGAGGTGAAAGAGCTTTGCTCTCAGGGGAGCAAATGGGAGAGGAAGCACCCACCTAAGGGTTACAATTTGGGCAAGGGGAGCTTACCTTTTCCATCTGTGCTTGTGCACGTATCCGTGTCTTCCTGCAGTTATTCCATCATAGCTTTGCTGTGTGCTGGAGTGCGCTCAGCTGTCCCGGTGCCCTGTCCAACATGGGCTGTCCTCTCAGCATCATGCAGCACTGATGTGCCCATGGGCTTGGTGTGGCACTCCGAGCTCTACACCTGAGGTCACTGCTGAAATGCCTGATGGAAACATCGATTTCAGTTCTTGGGGGAAGAGAGGGAAGGAGTTTGTATTTGGGCTCCTGCCCAATGCTGTTTGCACCGGGATGGGGCACCACATGACTCCCAGCAGGCTATTGTCTTGGGATGTGGCAACATCCAAGGTACAAGGTGCACGTTGATGTTTGGTACCAACGTTATATAAATGCTGCTTGTGCAAGCCCAGCAGCTGATTTTACAAGACATGGGGAAAGACGCATCTTTATCCAAGGGCAGGATTTAGCCCTAACTGCAACATCTTCCCAGGTATGATACAATAACAATACTTAGCAGGCATGTAGTTCTTAACATCATCAAAGCAATGTACAAGCAGCAACTAATTAATCCTCACAACACCCCTGTGAGGCAAGTATTACCATCCCCATTTCACAGATTGGGATGATGTGACTTTGGAAGGTCAAATGACTTGTCCAGAGCTAAACAGTCTGCAGTGGAGCTCATTAGTTCCTGGCTCACAGCCACCACTCAGTGTACTTGCCCAGCCTATTACTGTATTTTATTATGCAAATCCCCATGGAAATTAGAAGCCCAGAGCAACCCACAGATCTAAACATGGTGCTTAGATCTAAATGCTGGATCCATTTGGTTTGAAATTGGTTCCAGAGACCTGCCAGTAATTTCACTGGATTTTGGGTGGCAATGGAATAAAACAGTGACTGTCATAGAATCACAGGCTGGTTTGGGTTGAAAAGGACCTCAAGATCATCCATTTCCAGCCCCCTGCCATGGGCCAGGACACCTCCTGCTAAACCAGTGGTGTTCCCTGTCATGCCTGGAAGTCTCCAAGACAAAAACAGAGGTCATGGAGACGTGTATTGATGACTGTCCAGCTTCACCCTTGTTTGCACAGGCTCTTCTGAGGCCACCAAATAGTCCCAAGCTAGACAGGATGTCACCAAGGTGAGCAAAATGACAGAGTTCAGCCTCAGTTCCTGCAGGTGTATTGCAAGCAGTGCATGGAGACGTGTCTGCCTAGTCACTGGAAGACTCTTTGGCCACAAGGTTATAGCTGGTTATAGAGACAACTCAGGAAAGCCAGCAAAAAGCAGTGAGCTGGGGTCTAGTTCAGGTATACATAGTTTTCTTCAGTATTGGCAAGCTTTGCTCAAAAGCTGATGATGTCCATGCAAACTGGCACTGTTTTGATGAATCAGAAAATCAGCCAACTGCTTGCACAACTGCGGTTCTTGTGGAAATCACCATGGCTTTTGTGTGTGCAAGGAAAGGAAAGGATATTCACCGTGTAACGTTGGATCGGGACTGGTTCTTGGCTCCTTATTTCACGGGCTGACAAGTGCACTGCTAGATTTCATGAGGGTGTCATCATACCACTGAAAGCTATTTACACTAAGTCACCCTCCAGGAACTGGGTCACAACTTCTTCTTTCATGAGACTTGGCAGTGATCTCAGGGTTTTACTAGGAGCTGAAGAGAGGATGCCTATGTGCAACGCCAAAACCAACTGAGATGCAAAGGGAGCTGGGCCCCGTGCCACTGATCAGTGCGTGGCACATCAGGCTCTGAAGGCAATGGGATGGGACTTCGCTGCTTTGCAGGTCCAGCGGTTGCTGATGGTTGCCTTTTGCACTCTGAACAGGTGTAAATGACTACCCAGAGGCAAAGCAGGGCAGAATCAGGGCCAGATCTTCAGCTAGTGTCAATCAGTGCCTCGGCTTCAATGGGGCTGCATCAGTTTGCCTTAGGAGAGGGTGTAATGTGGGAAACAGAGATAAGGGAACTCATGTTCTAGCACCCTATATCCTATATAATTGCTTAAGTAAGAGCACAGCCCAAAATGGGTTTGCCAGATGCTGGGGTGGTGCAGAAGCCATCCCATGGTTTACGGGCAGGGTTATACACCCAAGTGGAGGAAGCCTGTGGCCAGGATGGGCTCACCTCCTGCTTGCTTCAGGTGAGTCCATCCTGGGCTTGGGTACCAGCTGGTGGGAAGGATGTGTTTACATAGACAAATAGGAGGCCTTACATTCTGGATGCTGGGCTGTACTCAGGCCATGCCTCCATATCAACTGTGCTCCTATGACCCACAGTAGCTGGAGTGAAGCCAGCGCAGGTCTGTGAGCTGGAGCAACAATCATACCTTTGTTTTGCAGGGCAGATGAATAGATAGATAACAACGAGGTAATGGACAGCAGCCCCTTCCCCCCACAAACATCAGTCCTATCACTCACCTCCTCCCCCAGCAAAACGAGGCCTCAGGGACAGAGAAAGAGCACAGAGATTAAAAACGAACCCCTTGCTTTGGAACTCCTCAGCGAAAGGGGCTGATAAGAGGAGGGCTGAGATCAGGCATCAGATTTCAGGGGTGAACAACCACAGAACGGAAGGATGCCGAAAGGGTTGTCGGAAGGGAGCGAGATGCTGAGCACGTCCCAACAGCTTCTCTTCTGACAAAAACAAGAGCAAAGGTGTTTCTCTTGTAGCAGCAACAAAGAGCTGTTCAGACACTTTATACCCATTAAGAACCCCGGAGAGACATAAGAGCATCCCAGAGTGAAGGTTTGTAAGCTGTTAGTCAGGTTCTGTTTCCATGCTGGCAGATTCCTGGGAGCTGTAAGCTGTAAGGTTCTGTGCTCTCAATGGGAAGCGATCAGCACTGGAAAGACTTGGATGTAGTCAGGGCTCATGGAGCAGGCTGTGGCTCAGGCTGGGCAATGTGGTTTCAATTTTGGAGCTGTCCCCTCAAAAGCCTTCATAAAAGCAGCCTGAACATAAAAGACCATGTTCTTACAGCTTGAAACATCAGGAAGACTGTGTCCCCCCCTGCCTAGAGAGGAGCAATATTCAGCAGCGGAGGCTTCGCTGAAGTGCTGCAAAGGTAAAGTTCACATCTCTGCATCTTCACATCTCACAAGAAAGATGTTGGAGTCACTGTGTGATCCAAGTAGTGCATTGCCCCTGCTGAGACATGGGCCTTTCGTGTATTCTTTGCACAGGATAAGTTGTTCTTATCGTATGAAGACAGGCTGAGAGAGTTGGGCTGTTCAGCCTGGAGAAGAGAAGCTGCATGGTGACCTCAGGGCAGCTTCCACTGTCTGAAGAGGCCTACAAGAAATCTGGAGAGGGACTTTTTACGAGGGCCTGCGATGAGAGGACAAGGGGGAATGGCTTTAACCTGAAAAGGGGAGATTTAGATTAGACAGAAAGAAATTCTTTACTATGATGGTGGTGAGGCGCTGGCACAGGGTGCCTGGAGAAGCTGTGGCTGCCCCATCTCTGGCAGTGCTCAAGGCCAGGTTGGACGGGGTTTGGAGCAAGCTGCTCTAGTGGAAGGTGTCCCTGCCCGTGACTTGCTGTCTTCCACTCCAGTGGAGTGTGCAGGGGGTTGTTCAATTTGGAGGAGGAGTCTTTGGGCCAGGCAGCTGTGGCAAGGTGTCAGGGTTGCTCCAGCAAGCACACGGTTAGCAGGTTTCTGCCCATTATCTGAGTGATCTGGACGAAGCTATGAAAGAGGCTAAAACCAGGCAAGGAAGATCCTGGGGCCTTGACCCTCTGGCTGGCGTGGGATGACCTGAGCTGGTTTGGATTGTGTCTTTAAAACTAAAGGTAAGCCTGAGGAAAGGGAGGAGGAGGGATTTTCCTTTGGGAATTTGTTTCCCCATTCCCAGTGGGTGAGCCCGTTTACTTACTCACTGGGGCACATAGTAGTTAATACAATTTTCTTGATAATAATAGTTTGGGGGCTCTGTAAAGCCAGCAGGTGGGAGCCAGATAAACCAGTTGTGAAGGTGAACACTGACAGCTCTTCCGATGGCCCAAGCCATCTCCAGCAAGGCTGAGGCAGACTCATCTCTGACTGCTCTCAGAGCCTGTGAGCTCCCTTGGGGCAGCACCAAAGCAACATCATCATGGTCAGCCTCTACATGTGTCCTTTAGCTGCCCACTTGAGTGGTGAATAGGCCACAATTATGGTCTTTTCCTTCGTCTGAAGTTCTGGATTTGGAGCCCACATCAGTCCCCTGGTTTTGCACCTTCAGCGTTGCTGGGTTTGAGTGTATTTAGGCAGGCCCCAAGGCTGGTTGGTGCCGTGGCAAGGACAGGGGGGTTAAAAGCAATACTGGGTACCATAAGACTTGGGGAAGAGTTGGAATATTAGACAGTTTTCCTGGCTGCTACTCTAAAAAACACTTGCAGGCCTGGCTTACATGAAATTCATTACAATGAGGGTGGTAAAACACTGGCACAGGTTGCCCAGAGAAGTGCTGGATGCTCCATCCCTGGAAACATTCAAGGCCAGGCTGGATGTGGTTCTGCACAACCTGATCTAGTTGAAGATGTCCCTGCTCAATGCAGTGGGTTTGGGCTAGATGGTCTCTTCCCACCCAAACTATTCCATGATTCTACGATTCTATGAAATGGAACATGATACAGTATTTCTATTATAATTCTATATTGATGTTTTTACCACTGGTTATGTGGGCCAAGACCTCACATGAATGCAGTTATTTTGAAGTCAGAGGCTTACACCATACAACTCTTCTTTCCAGCAAGAGCTGTAGTACCTTGACTGTTCTCACTACATTCACGATTCCCATACACTGAAAGATGCACTGCCTTTGGATGTAGATGAGATGTTAATGGCAGAGACTTCATTGCAGCACAGCGAGGGTGAGCAGGAAGGTAATTATAGTCTTGCTTTTTATTGTTCTTACATAAAGCTGCTGTGGCTATTTTCCATCCCAGCTGTGCCTCCCAGCCTGCCCAGTCTTACTTTCCATTGCGGTGTGGATTTTGGATCCCACACATTCAGGGATACATGGCAAGATCCCACAGAATGGCTCATGACCACGGAGGTGCAGAGGCAGACCTGTGCTTGCAGATTTTGTCTGTGCATGGAGCCAGGGATACTGTCCTGCTTTTTTTTCCTAGTGGTTTTTCTAGAACCAAGGAAGGGCCTGACCCCAAAGCTGGATTCTTAAAGCAGCAGATTTTTAAGGATACTTGAAACCTGAACCTGGATTTCACCCCAAATCTTGTGAGCAGCGTTTGCACTTACGATGAATGAGATCTGCATTCTGTGGTCAGGAATCATAGACAGAGTAACAGATTGATACCTCAAGTCCTTGCAGGTGAGATATCCAAGCAGGGAAATCAAGGGTAGAAAACAAGACATACAACAGCTTTTCATAGGCTGTGTGTTATCCTGCCTGGGAGTTCTCGACAAGCTCTGCAAAATGACTTCATGAAACCTTTCCAAGGTGAGAGTATTCATGCAGAAATCTCTACAAGGTCCTACAAGGCCCTTCACACCTGATGGAGTACTAGGGAATATGAAACCAGCGCCCATTCTTTAGGGTTTCATCCCATGTCCAGCAGAGATCCCATCAGGAATCTTCCACCTGAACAATCCTCATGGTTGCACATTTAGATCTTCCTTTATTCCTCGGGGACATAACAAGGGTTAATAGCACACATCCCATGAATAGCTAGGGCTATCAAACTTCTCGTCTCACCACCTCTGTGATGCTGGGTCACAAATCCTTTTGTTATATGCATGTAGAAGAACTAGCATGTTGGAACCTGTTAGCACTAACAATGGCTTTATTAGTGGCATTACTCCTATGAACACCGCTACTGTTGCTAATATGTTAATGAGTCATATCATTAATAGATTAAGAATGAATTATGTACTGAGGTAATGTATGTTACACTTTGATTTCAAGTGAAGGTCGTTTGCAGATGTCATGCATGCCTTGCTATGGGGATGTATTGCCCTGCTTAGGAACTCCAGTGCTAGAAAAACATTTGGCATTGCTCCTCTTTTCCTAGAAGTTTTCCACAGCATTGCTGTTTATTAAATGGTGTTACTTCTTCTGCTCTTGCTTTTGTTGATGAAGTAAGAAAGAACCTAATTCTGTATTTTTTGAGGCCCAGCATTTCCTGATAGTTTTGAAAAGAGCAAGGAAGAAAAGGAAAAACACAGGAAGCCGGTGTTCAAATGTGCTCTTTGAGGTAGGAGGTAAGAGACAGTGAAGCAAGCTCCTTGGGGCTGTTCAGCCTGGAGAAGAGAAGGCTGCGTGGAGACCTCATAGCAGCCTTCCAGTATCTGAAGGGGGCCTATAGGGATGCTGGAGAGGGACTCTTCATTAGGGACTGTAGGGACAGGACAAGGGGTTAAAACTTAAACAGGGGAAGTTTAGATTGGATATAAGGAAGAAGTTCTTTACTGCAAGGATGGTGAAGCACTGGAATGGGTTGTCCAGGGAGGTTGTGAATGCTCCATCCCTGGCAGTGTTCAAGGCCAGGTTGGACAGAGCCTGGGTGAGATGGTTTGGTGTGAGGTGTCCCTGCCCATGGCAGGGGGTTGGAACTGGATGATCTTAAGGTCCTTTCCAACCCAAACTATTCTGTGATTCTATGATTCTATGATTCTGACTACTGTGATTTCAGAGGAGATTCCCAAAGAACCTCCTTTGGCACCGTAATATCTGTAATCTACCTACCGTGGCCAGGACAACGCTTCAGCATCATGCGTCACACAAAGGAATATTCCTCAGTGTCGGCAGGACGATATTTGATTTATATTTGGGGGTTTGAAATTTGATGCTGTGATTTAATTTTTGGAGGAACTCTGTTCCCTTCCAGGGGAAATTCTTGTTTGAGAAAGAAAGGAAGGAAGAAAGGAAGGGGGTGGGGGAAGCAAAAAAGAGAAAAGAGGGAGAATGATAGAGGTTACGATAGTATTACGTTACCGATCGGATAAACTGACAAAACAGCCCACTGTGACTCGGAGAGCTTAATTTTGTGCGTTTTGGCAACTTCTTAAAGCAGAAAATGAGAGCACAACTGTCAACAGGGCTTTTGATATTTCTCAGTGTTTATACTAGAGATGAAAGCGCATTCTGAATTAGGGTGGAAGGCAGCAGGCCAGATTCTGACTTCGGCGACAAGAGGTGATAAACGCTGCAGATCTAACCCCCCTGTAACAGCGGGTAGGAAATGGCTCTCCTGTTGCACAAGGTGTTGTGAGGTTTCAAGGTTTTTCCATTCTGCTTGAAAGGCACAGGGGCTGTAAAGGGGTTTGGGGTCTTTCTTATTACTGCAGTAAACCAGCAGATAGCCAAGTCGCTTGGTGTATGGGAGACCCAGCATCATGTTCCTGCTCTTTCTGGTTCACTGTCTTGGCCTCTGGGCTTACGAAATTGGTCTTGATGTTACATACATCCAATCTGAAATGACTCCTACAGGAAAGCAGCATCCATGACTGGCCACTTGCCTGAGGGTTATGATATCCCTCTTGGATTTAGAAGATCCAAGTTCAACAACCTCATCTGTATCAGGCCTTCCAATGTATGTCTTTTGCGCTCCAGATGAATGCTGAAGCCCTTGGCTGCTTTAGGCAGTTTGTTTGTGTGTGTTTTGACCAGAAGTTTCCTCCTGGACCAGAGACCTTTTCCCAGTGGAAGTTTTGCTGAAGCTGATATGTATAAATAACCAGAGAGACGTACTGGGGTGTGTGTGTGTGAAAAACTATCAATTCTGTGAACAAACATGGGTTAAGACATGTTTGCCAGGGATTCAAATTAGTGTCTGTGCCATTATGTCCTTTTGCTGGGATTTAATGGAAAGAGCTATAAATTGTGGTTATGATTAGCCAGCAAGAAAGGTATCTGTCAGGCAAGTTCTGCCACCCTTACTCATGTGCAGTATTTCATTTCACAGGTTGTCTTGGCTATTTTGCTGGACCATCCTCTCTGCCTCCAGCGGTGCTATTAAAGGAAGGAGGGAGCTATGAATTCCCGCAGTCTTTGGTAAGCTACAACTTCCTTCCTTGCTCACAATTAATGAGAAAGCTTCACCTCTTCTCCAAACCTTCATGGCTGTTTATTTATAGAGGCCAGCATCCAGACAGTATGGGTAATACTTCAAACCAGACTTGGACCTGGGATGTAGGCTGATCCAGCTTAGCTACACAGTAGAGTTTTTGTTGGGTGGAGGCATCTTAGTGTCCTGCTTGGGACATAATATCTCGCCTCTAAATAAATGGCCTGCCCTGCAGGGTAAGGTGATTCTCACCATGAGGGAGGCTGGTGGAACCGGGCTTATAAAAATATCTGAGCAGTGGAAGAAAATAACTGCTCTTTTCCAAGAAGATGCATTTTTCTATTTTAATTTCTTGAAGGCTGTGATAAAATAAATGTTGTCTATGATGTCAAGGTGAAGGGTTGACCAGAACTTCCTTTGTGGTCAAGCTCTTTCTTTATTGATTGATTTTATAAGGCCTCTATATTTGTCAGGCTCGCAAGTGCAGCGGTGACTTAAGTTATAAGAGAATGTTTGTGTCTTTAAGGAAAAATACAGCGACCCCTCCTACCCATTGCCCTTCTCATCCGTGCAAGGAAACCTACACTTGGCCAGAATGTTTTTGCTCCCTTAGTGGAAAATGTTGATTAAATATTCAGAGAAAAAAATGCAATTAAACCCCCCAGACTCCTAAATCCCAAGAATCTTTCATGGCAAACTGCTGTATACGGAATAGTTGCATTATTTGGGCTGAAAATGCTGAATTGTCAGGTTTTGGTAGAAGCTGCAAAACTTGAAGAGAAATGTCTTGGGGGAAAAGGTCTCTTTTCTGTTGATAGAAGGAGATATTTTCCAAGCATTTCCATGCAAGCTGTTTTGCTGTTGAGTTGGTTGAGCAACCCCATAGCCACATGGTTGTGCTGCTGAAAGGCCCATGAGTGACTTTCCATACTTATTTTTTCTTCCTGAGCCAGAAGTTGCTTTAGTTCAGCATTTTGGTCATTCTTCACACCAGGAGACACATCAGGGTTTAGGCTGGGACCATTTGAGTGGTCAAGCCCAGTCTTGTCACACCACAGTGATGCTGCTGCTGTCAGCCCCTCAGGGTCTGGCATCAAGCTCTCGCTGCACTTTTGGGGCACATCTTTGCTTAGCTGGTTTTACTGGGATAAAATTCCTCCTCTTATTACTTCTCATTGGCGTAGACTGCTTTAGTGCTGACTCCACAAACAATGTGCAAGTGTTGTGTGTGGAGGTACAAATGTGAAGTGACCAGGTGAGATGACCAAGTTATGGCAAGTCAGTGACCCGAAGAGCATAGCTCAGCTGAACTCTGTGCAGTGAGGTCACCAAATACTCAGTCCTCAAATAACACAAAATTACCCATCTTCCTTCAAAATCCATGCCTCCTTTTGAATGTGGAAATATATGGAACCTGGATATACGAAGTGAATTCCAGGGAAGAGAAAAACAAGGAATATAAACATGGAAGAGCTTTGCAAATCCATGTAAAGCCTGCACTGTTTCTCATTCCCTGGGCACGCTGGCTACTTCTCTAGTGCATTCAGTACTTGGTGGTTCTCTGGGCTTTCTGTGTTAGAGGTCTGATCCCTCTCCCATCTGACTGGGTCTTGCTTCTGGAAACTGGCAATCTGCAAGACTGGAAAGAGAAAACCTGGAGCCGTGTTTTAATATCAGTTGAGTCGATTTACACCATTTAGGATGTGGATTTCTCTGTTTTGTTTTCCCTCAAGGAAAAAAGATGATACAGAGAACTTGAAGTTGCTCCTGCGTGTGATGGTACAGCCAGTCAGCAGCACAATCAGCCATGTAGATTGCCTGTGGGCCTATTTCTTCACATTGACTCAGTTTAGCTGTTGTTGAGGTCAGTTTTTCCAGGGATCACTAATATGGGAGCTGAGGTTGGCCATTCCTCATCCACATCCCAGTTGGCGAGGGGCCCTTATGATTGCCAGGATACAGCTCCAGAGTAAACTAGGTGCTCACAAGGTACACAAGGCAGTTTTAAGTGGCACTAAGGGAAAACAGGTAACAGAAGGGGATGTGATTTCTTTCCACCGACCTTTGTTTTAAAGGGTGTTTTGGGGTGCGAGTTAACCTTTCCTTGGGTCTCCTGCCAGCAGGTGGGAACCTTTTTAAGTTGTCCTTTTTCTGAGCAGGGCTGAATCGTCCGCCCTAAAGCATCCCTTAATGCAATTAAAACCAGCAGTACTGCTTCTCCAACACTGGGGCCTCCGATACTGGGAGGGGAAGCGGTGGCTCTTCTTTGAAGTCCCACCTACGTGAACATCAGTGGCAGGACTTCAAAGGGAAGCTGCTATTTCCTGTTGGAGCTCAGCCCTGGTGCTCAGCACTGCTAACAAAGCAGTCGGACTGGTTGTAAAGGCACCGATCCAGCAGAGAACTTAAGCACATGCTTAAGTCCCTCAGGACTTAACCGCATGTTGGGTTGGGACTCAGCTTGTCTGGAGACTGGACTCATGGTCAGGGTTGTGTCTCCCAGGTCAAGTTTTCAAGGGGAAGAGCCAGATTAGAAAGCTTTTCACAAATAGCTCCATGGGTGCTGGAAAGCTGGGCTCATCATTCATAACCCAATGACCTGGGGCACCTGCGCGACAGCAGGAGGTGGGAATACCACAAGGAATCCGACTGGATTGAACAAACAACCTGGAGACAGACAACAGGCTGCACTAACTACCTGCAAACGCTTGTAAATCCTGAATTCAGAGCTAGCATTGGTGAGTTCACCTCAGTGGCCAGGTGAGGATCTGGGCTGATAAATGGAGTTGTAAAGATGGGAGTCTATTTGCAAGCAGGTGCGAAATGCTAAAGGCACCATACTCAGCCCCATGTTTTGCTGAGTAATACTTTATTGTAGTGTTATTCCTCTGCTGTCTGTGGAGCTGTTTGCAGACTAACGGATGGCAGAACTCGGATGTAATTTTTAGCAAGGATTATTTAGGTAATTCATGTAATTTGCACCAACTTATTCTCTCAGTTACTGTCCTCAGGCTATAGACAGACCTTGTGGTCATGATCTGCAGCTGGTGCAGGTACCACACTGCTAGCCCTGTTCTCAGCATCATGTCATCCCCTCTTCAGTAGCAGTGCAGTATGAGAGCTTCTCCCCTGTCACTGCCTACACAAAGGCCTGTGGTTGCCTCATGTGTGGCAATTAAAGGGTGTCTGGGAGATGTTCCATGCCAGCAGCCTGGATATTTGCAATTGGAAAGGATGGTTCTGTTTGTAGAATAGATGTGTTGGATTGAACATGGTACTTGTGTAGGCTGCAGGGATAAACAGGTCATGAAGCCTGAGAAACCCCAGCAGTTTCCAAGTCCTGCTCCCTGAGGTCCTCCTGTACTTGGGGTAGCACAGCCTGATGAACCTGATAGTAGACTGCAGTTATCCTCCACCTTGCCCTTCTCCCTGTAGTGGAACCCATTACCTAGTTGCTAATTCCCCATCCCAAGAAAGTGAATTGAGAACAGTGTCCTGGGGGTTTTCATCTGAGCCAAACTGGAAACACCTTCACTTGGGTTATGAAAATACCTATGAAACTGTTAGGCCACTGGGTTTGGATGTCACCAGCAGATATCTGCCCAACCATTCAGGTTCCCAGAAGAAACTTCTGACATATCTTCACTGTGTGCATGAGCACTGTGTAGTTAGTGCTCCCCAAAGCAGCAAGACTTTGCTCAATTCCATGCTGACCTGCTCTGTTGCATGCAGAAAATAAGCACTGATCAAAAGTAAGGCCCCAACATCTCCCCTTCTAGGTTCAGGTATAGCGTGCTGGTACAGTGCTAATGTTACTGTTAGCACTGCGTGGTATGTCCTTGGCATATTCCCTGCAGGATCAGGTTGGTGTCTCCACTGTGATGTTATGTGGCGGCATGGTTTGGAAGGACCCCCCTACAAAGAGTAGAGATGCTCTGTTTTGGATGGGTAGGTTGGATGTTGACAAACAGCAGCGTGACTCACTGCTCACACCTGAATGCTCTGCAAGGGGTTTATGTTCCTGAAAACGAGTGTGGTCACCGCACCTGAGAGTGAATCTGGTGACCACAGAGCGCTGAAGAAGTTCAAACTCAGCTTTCCTGCACCTTGAAAGTTCACAAGAAGCAGGTGATGTGATTTCTTGGGAAGGAAGCCTTGTGTTGTGACCGAGGCATGTGACTAGTGCAAGAAAACCATTCAGTTCTTGGTGGTGACACAGGTGTCTTGGGTGGCCTTGAGTGGTTCATTTGGTCTTTGTTCCCTTTGGTCTCCCAGCTATAAATTAGGCTAATAGCTCCTTACCCATGTGGCTATTAGCCAGCAAGTTATTCAGGTGAAGGTATATTGTGTGTTGTACAGGTACTAGGTTTGCTCTTGCTCAGGGTTCTCCTGTAAAATGAAGAAGCAATGTGAATAACCAAGTGAGGCAGGATGGGTTTTGGGGAGGCTTTCTCCCAAAGGCTCTTTGCATTCAAAGAAGGTGCATTCTGTTAATCTTCTTCATTTTGTGTGGTTTCTACCCGTGGATTAGGACTGAAAGGGTTTTATCCGATGCAGGGTGTACATGCAAATATTTCTATTTGAATAATACTGGAGAATAAATTTAGAACTGGTTAAAGAGGGGATGAATGCCTCAATCTGCGAGGTGGAAAAATTACTACTTCTTGTGGGTAACCCAACCTGTTTAAGTTGCTAAAAACATACCTGCCTGAAAAAAGAAGAGCAGGAGGAAGAGCTGAAAAGAGAGCTTTAAAAAAACCCCAACTCTCTCCAGATTTCTAGTTTAATATTTCAGTATTTTCATAACTGCAGCTTTTTTTGGGCTGAGGTGGGGGGAAATGAGAATATATTCAAGAGCTCTGGAAACCGCTTTCTATTTGTAAAGCATGTTGTGTGTGTATCGTAACACCTACAGTACTTGTCGCTCTGCCAGGTTGTGCATCGGCTGCCAGGGTTTTCCTCGCTAAATGACATTATACTACTTTGTGGGTATTGAAAACAAATATGTTGAGGGGAGGGAGCCTTCTCATCCACAAAGCAATTGGCAGTATTTAGGCATAGTGTTTTATTTGAAGGCTGCTGCACTTTTCAGCTGCTTCCCATAAGCCAAAGGACAGGTTGGATGAAGGTTTGTGTGCTCTCTGTTCATTGGCGTGTATTCTTTGCAATACAGCAGCACCTAGGGGCTCTGCAGGAGATGAGGACCGTGGGATGATGGGCACTGTGTGAGCATGCAGTAGGGGACAGTGGGGAGGAATAGAGAAATGTGGTGGTTATCCTCAGAAGTGCAGCTCCAGAATAGTTGTTCTCTCACAAGGTGTTGGGAGGGATGTGAGGTCACCTGGCTGGGTGGATGGAGTGAGGTAGACAGTGCTAACGGGAGGTATGATAGGGTGAAGCCATGGGGCTCTGCAACAAGGACCTCTGGTATGGTGTCTGGTAGTGGAAAAGGAGATGGGAGAGATGCATTGCTGGCTGGGCTGCCACTGCCACTGCTGAATAGGTTATGCAAAGGCTACAGCTTTGCTATGAGGTGCAGATACGCTGCAGATATCTCTAACCAGATGAGGTTATCAATTAACCCAGGGTCTCCCACACTCTTGTGGTTTTGAGGGTGACACAGAAGCATTCCATTGCCAACATGAGGTGAGCCCTGACAGATCCCGCTGCATAAAAGCCAGCAGAAGAGGAGCGAGGAAGGAGAAAACAGGATTAGAGGCTGCTGAGGTCTCCTCAGTTCAGCTGCTGGAACAGCCTCTGTCGGGCTGCTGCTGCTGTGTATGAAGTAAAGCTGCTTTAAGACTGCTCTAACTTACAGCCAGGGTTATACCCCAACCGCAGCCTGGTGCAGAGCTGTTCCTGTGCCAAAGCCCGAGAGGAGCACGGAGCGTTGCCCAGTGCCCGTCAGTGCCTTGGTGTCATCAGCACATCATGAGCTGCATTTGCCAAGCACTGAAGTGGAGACGTTTGCTGACTTCTATATTATGTTTCAGTGGCACTCCTGTTGTTGTTTGACGTGGAATCCACAGTTAAAATGTAAGCTAATCAGTAGTCAGTTATTAATATCTACTTGCTTTTTAATAGTAATAGTTGTGCTCGGTTTTCATAGGTATAAAGAGCTAGTGTCCTGCTCAAAACTGTAGCATGCTTTAACCCACAGCTGAGCAATTTTCTGTGACTGGAGAGAATTTGCTATTAGAGATGGTTGATTAAAATAGAAAGGAAATGGAAAGATGTTTGAGAGCCAGTTAGGAAAAAATCTTCAGGAATGGACTCTTCTGGGTTTTTTTTACTCTCCTTCTAGAAATTATGTTATCTGGGATGGATGGGGTTGCTCCAGAGGCTTCAGGGCACATTAAAGGGTAATAAGAAGGGCATGGGGTGAGAAAAAGGTTCCTGCTGGGTTAAAGAGAGACACATGATAGCTCATCTGGGAGCAGAGAGTCAGGTTTAATAATGTTCTTGCTAAACACAGTTAATAATTGAGGTCAGGGCCCTGGGTGAGGGTAATAAGGGGATAGTCTCCTGTGTGTGGAGTGATGGGGTAAGGACAAGCTGTTCAGAGTGCACCAGTGATGCTGATAGCAGGCACACAGCGGAGCTGGGCTGGGTCACTTGGGACCATGGTGGCAGTAGGTAGTTCACAAAACACTGCTTTTTGTGTGTCTTCCCTTTTAAAACATCAGATAATTGCATCATTTGCAGAATAGAGGAGCACACAGTGTGCTGGCTTAGCACAGTCAAATGCTAACTGATCAGCTGGTAGAGATCTGGTTAAGACAACAGGCTTATCTTGCTCCATCTTGCTGATGTTGTAATGTAGAGCTGGAATTAGGAACTAAAGGGCTATAAATGTTTCCATCAGAAGGATTGGGTTTAGGTATCTGAGGCTCATTACAGATGCTGCACATCAGAGTCCCTTCCAAACCCCAGTGCAGTCATCCTCGGAGCGCTCTGCTGAAGGCAGGATTACCTTTGCCTTGTTGAACAGATACCTATCAAATACCCAAGAGACTTGACTGAAGCTGTGTAGGGAACCTCTGTCAAAGCAGAGTTAGGTTTTTACTCTGAGCAGCGGTGCTGCACTGGTCATGTTCAAGACATTTTTGGGGTTCCAAATGAAACTGAACTGTTAGGAGTAGAATAAATGTTACTTTCTTGTTACATCTAGTTGTCACCAGTCTAAAAAGCTCAAACCACCTCTGTATGGGGGAGATGGTGTCTTCAGCCTTTACCTGAGAAACAATACTTAATGTGTTACTTTGCATAGTCTGCACTTCATGGCTCTGATCCTGCCACGTGCTGCAGGTGGAATAATGCCTATTGGTTTTGGTGGGGCCATGGGCTGTGTGCTTTGAGCCTGATGCTTTCTCTGTGACAGGAGCTTTGTGGCACAAGGCACGCGTCATTCCTGGCACAGCAGGGAAGAGCGAATGCAACCCACCCCAGCTTCTTCCACCTCATGGCAAAGTTGGAGGGAGGATGGGAAAAACCCCACTCTCTGATTACAGCTCATGTATGTGCTTTGGCAGAGAGAACACAGCGTAATTGTGGGCCAGAATTCTGCGACTAAGAGGTAAATCCTTGGAAACTGTAATTCTGCAGGCTTCAGGCAAGGGAAAAGCATGTTCCTTGGGTTCGTACTGAGAGATGGGAGGAATGGGAACATGTTGCTGGGGGGAAGAGAGATGCATTGTGGTGCTGTGTAGGTCTGGGTTCAGCTCCAGTTTCTCCTGCAGCATGGCCCCCCCACGCACTTGATCAGCCAGCGCCTTCATTGCCCTTCCCATTACATAGAAGGGGGAAACTACCTCTGCCTAGCTAAAAGGTCTGGGAAAAGAACACCCTTTTCCTAGTCAATCCATTGCCCAGCACAGCATCAATCTGTTGCTTAGCACAGGCAGGGTCCTGTGACCTGCTGGGACTCCTGTGCCAGCAATTAATAATAAATCACGAATATCATACAAGTTCTCTGACAGACCCTTCCTTCCTCCCATGGGCTTGTACTGAAGGTATGGGGTAAGAAAAACAAGAAAGGAAAGAAACAGCTTACTAAATAGCCAGATTGCATTAGTTTGGCAGTCTTTGCTTGAAAAAAGGCCTGGTAGCACATGAAAAATTAATCAGTATGTGAAGGGCTGGAACATTAGCCCAAGATCTAGTAGGCTGATGAAGGACTGAAAATACTGCATGAATAAGTCATTCATAGCTTATCATCCCAGTAATCGTTTCCTCAGTGATAACCACTTTTTAGAAAGCATTAAACCGAACATGGCATGGACTTCAAATTTAAGATAAATCCAGGGCACGTTTTGGCTGTCTGTGAAGGTGGAATGGCAGAGGGGGGATGGCAGGAAACCGCGTCTGTGAGCTCTTTGTGCGGGGAGCTGTGCTGGGTATAAATCCCCAGGGTCAGCAGCGCCCAAAGGGGCATCTTTTAAGGGATACAGCACAATTCCTCTCACATCTAAATGCTTGTGGTCATCCTGTGTCAGTAAAATACTTGACATAGCTTGTGGCTAGCTGGGGCTTCCATGTGCCTGCTCCTGAGCAAAGGTCCTAGTCCAAAATACAGTAGGCAGTCCATAGAAAATACTATCCTGTGAGGCATAAGTTAATCTTAATTGCTGCGTTTCCTCACTTTTTAGGCTTGGCTTTGTCACTGCTGTAATGTTCTTTTAATGTTGTTATTGTTTCTTACATACATGAAGTGTTCTACAAATGATGGATGGCCGTGTCTCTCTGATGTTTGGTTGCAGCAGCTAAGCTGCGTGTACTGCCAAAATGTTAGCCAAAGGAGACGATTAAGAGTCTGTGTGTACAACTAAGAAGGATTTGGGGCTTCTGATCCTCTGGCTGGGTGTTTTCTGTCCTTACAGGTATTAGCAGCCCAGATTACACTGTTCTACCCCTGCTTTAACTTCTGCATTACTCCACTATTCCCAGAGGAGAATTCATCCCTGCTAGTGGTGGCGGGTGCTCCCCAAATCACAGAGTCCCAATTGTCCTCCCTGCGCGATTCATTTGCCACATGTTTAAAAATGAATGTAGCTATGTGAATAAGAGGAAAAGTTCAGGCAGAGGAATAATTTATAATTCCCAATAATATTGCTTCTAGCTACTGCTCTGTAGTGCCAGTTCCTGCCCAATGTGGTTTAAGCAGCTAACAGCTATAAAAGTTTGTTGACCCGAGAGGCTTAGTATCAACCA
The DNA here is from genome assembly GCF_034315485.1 of Pezoporus occidentalis. Classification (NCBI taxonomy): domain Eukaryota; kingdom Metazoa; phylum Chordata; class Aves; order Psittaciformes; family Psittacidae; genus Pezoporus; species Pezoporus occidentalis. The sequence goes on from NW_026912779.1 coordinate 4,822,215, forward strand.
TAGGTACAGTCAAAGTCAATATGGAGGCTGAAAATCCAGTGCTAATAGAAAAATAGAAGTCAATATTTAGGATGTGAGTCAGGAACTTAAAATAGGAAAGTGAAACAGATGAGGGCTGTAGCTGCAAGAGTGCTGGAGGTGAAATGTTTAGATCCAAGGACCACTGCTGATTGCTATCTTCCCCTCTAACAAGGTTGCTCATTCTGCTTCAGAAATCCATTTCCAGTGGCCAGGCCACCTCCCTGACCTATATTCCTCAGACTGCCATTACGTCAGAGCCTGCCTATTTGGGGTTATAAGTGAAATCCTCTGTCTTCTAGGTGAAATCCACAGGTAATTATATATGGGGCAAATATGGGCTGGGGCATGGAGAGGACAGGAGAAGAGTTTGGCTTCGCTCTGTTTATACTGGAAAATCCCCTTTCTAAGGCTGCACTGTTGAGTCTTGGAGAGGAGGGGGCACAGGGGAACTCCCCCCATCCAAGGCGGAGGCTGCTGGGAACAGGGATTTCACAGTGTGGCTCTTCCAGGCGGAAAAGTAACCAGCTCTAAGTGGGGGTTTTCAGGCCGGAGAGGGCAGGAGGCACTGAGAGCTCTTGCCCACAAATGAGAATGATGTGGCCTTATTTCCACGATGAGGGATGGGGAGCAGTGCCCGAGCGCGCCGATGATGAATTTATATGCCCTTCGGTGAGGTGGTATTTTAATTTATACATCCTTCCCTCAGTTTGGTTGCAGTGGACCAGATCCCCAGCAGATGTGAATCTGTCCAGCTCCATTAAAGTCAGTAGAGCCTCTTTCCTCCAGCTAGGGACCGCATCCGCATCTTCTGGTATGTAAAGAAGTTGCCATCTACTGGGTTCTCCCATTGCACTTCCTTTCCACAGAGAGAACTGCAGTTCTTAAAAGGGGCCTGTAAGAACGATGGAGAGAGACTTTTTAGCAGGGCCTGTTGCAGCAGGATGAGGGGTGATGGTTTTAAACTAGAAGAGGGGAGAGTCAGGCTGGGTGTGAGGAAGGAATTCTTTCCAATGAGGGTGGTAAAACACTGGCACAGGTTGCCCAGAGAGGTGGTGGATGCCCCATCCCTGGAGACATTCAAGGCCAGGCTGGATGTGGTTCTGGACAACCTGATCTAGTTGAAGATATCCCTGCTTATTGCATGGGGGTTGGACCAGATGCGCTTCGAAGGTCCCTTCCAACCCAAACTGTTCTATGATTCTATGACTTAGTAGCTACAAAGGTTTCTTTGGAGTCACACTGACATTATTTTGCTACTGTAAGAGGACCCCATCATATCCTCTGACACACACGATGACATTCCTTTGTTTTGGCTTGGATGTCATAACATTGTTTTCACAGCCTTGCCCTGATCTTGTTGTGACAAGGTCAAGTCCCTTTCAATTCAAGAGGAAAGTATTAATACCACAGTGAAAACCCCTGGTATTAATTAAGCTCTGAGCGGTGACTTCAGGCATATGCTGCTGTCTTTATGTCTTGCATGCAAAGTGCTTTGGCCAACACAACTGGTTCATGGTGCAATCCTAGCTTTGATTAAAAATGATGTATATACTCTAATGAATGATTGCTGGGAAGGAAGGAATCACATTAAAGATGTGGACTGTGCTCAAAAGTGACACCAGCAGTAGCAGGGAGGTAAGTCTGACACACTGTGGTGCAGTGCAACGCAGCTGAGTGGGAGAATCTGTTACTTCAACTATACTTTCTTAATGAAAAGTAAGGTTTGTTTCAACCAAACTACCTGAGATCTCTCTATAAATTTAAGCTCTTTATTTTTAAACCCAAGTGCTCCAAACCTCAGCTATTTAAGCTGCAACAGTTTGATTGTAATACGGTTCCTGTTTCATGCTGCCCCATCTGACTATTGTGAACCGCACCGGGTTTTAATTTAATGTAATTGCAGACGTCTATAATTTGCTGGCATTATTGTAATATCCAGAGTGTTTGTTATTTTTTCTGACCAAGTACTCGGGCAGTATGGCATGTCAGCACATCCTAAAATATATACATTGGGTTATGCAATGCCTGGTAGCTATTTAACTTAGGATTTCAGGTGTGGAAACTGAGGCACATTGCAAGGAATGATTTGCCCATGGTCCTAAATGCAACTTGTTGTAGACTCAGTATGTAACTGGATCCCAGTCTGATGGGCTGTTTCCCTGAACTAGAACTCCATACTCCCCTTTGCTGCAGCCTTACTTTTGCTAAGGAAGAAACAAACTGATCTCTGTTTGTCTTACCTTGGGGATCAATATTAAAATGGATATGGCACCTTTCAGCCAAGCTTTTTCAGCTGGAGACTTCACCAAGATAAGGTATCCTTAGAGATACATTATCTATACTGAAGGGTAGATGTAGAGGGTTTTCTTAAGGCTGGCAGAAATCCAAGGATTCTGTTTCTCAAGAAACTACATTTTCTTTCCCTTTTTAACTTCAGGTAGAGCAGCAGCTCTCAGTGTTGCTTCTGTAGCAATCCTGCTGAGGCTGTATTTGATGCCTTTCTGCCCCTGAGGGGAAAGTGAATGTACTCTTAGTCCCCCGACTGCCCTTTGGCTCCTTGATCCATCCCTGCACAGCAACTTGATGGGTGTTGCCATTGGTATTTGAGTGGCTGTGCTATGAACTGGGTGATGGGAACTCGCTGCTGACCCCAGTGCACCACAGAGCAGTTTTCAGCATCACATCTCTCATGGTAGTCCCATGATTTTAGAATAGATGAGCCATGAGTCAGTTATAAACAGTATAAAGTATAAAGACCACTGTATAAAGTACTGAGTATGTGTCAAAGGCTTTGAAGATTTTGGTTAAAATATAGCTGGGTATTGTAAAATGTTCTTGTTATACAGATTTCCTATCCTCTAGACACAAATTCAGCAGCAGAGATTTTAAAGGGATGGAATGTCCTAAATTGACCTAAAATTGTTTTATTCTGCATAAACATGTCATGATTTATAAAGAACTTGGGCTCTTTCATGGACAGAAACTTGGAATTTCTCCCCTCAGACATTACAAAGCTTTCCATTGTGAGCTCTGACGAGTCAGGAAATATTGGATCTTAAACTTATCACTCTTACAAGACTGGATATTGCTGAGAAGACTGTAACTTTGTAGAGGTGCTACCCATTGAGAAACAGAGCTTGAATCACTGGCTTTATGTCTAAAGAGAAGTCTCCAAGGAGGTCCCAAGGAGGAATATTGACATCTGTTTCCTTACTCTGGTTGCCAAAAAGAGGATGAAAAATAAAGACATAAAGAACGTTGCAAGACTGGTCTAAAAATGAGTTGCAAGATAAAACAATTCCTTTTTATGAACCCGTGGCTGCTCAGAGTAGAAGGAGACAACATTGTTCCCCGCCGACCCAATACAAAGAAACAAGTGCCTGGATACGTTAAAACATCATCTGTATTTCCCAGATCATAGAGCCATAGAATAGTTAGGGTTGGAAGGGACCTTAAGATCATCCAGTTCCAACCCCCCTGCCATGGGCAGGGACACCTCACACTAAACCATCTCACCCAAGGCTCTGTCCAACCTGGCCTTGAACACCGCCAGGGATGGAGCATTCACAGCTTCCCTGTGCAACCCATTCCAGTGCCTCACCACCCTTACAGTAAAGAATTTCTTCCTTATATCCAATCTAAACTTCCCCTGTTTCAGTTTGAACCCATCACCCCTTGTCCTGTCACTACAGTCCCTAATGAAGAGTCCCTCCCCAGCATCCCTATAGGCCCCCTTCAGATACTGGAAGCTGCTATGAGGCCTCCACACAGCCTTCTCTTCTCCAAGGAAGCATTGCTTCCAACAAAACTGATTGTGAAAAAGAGAAGAGAAAAAGTTAGGAAGTAAAATAAAACATCTCATCCTAAGAGTCTATCTGACACACAAAATCAACCCAAAACAATTCAAGTGAGAGGAAAAGAGCCCTCGCATGCTCCTGAGTAAAGCTGGAGAAACCAAACCGCAGGCTCCTGGGGTAACCTGCTGCAGGTACATTTGACCCTTTGCCCAAGCTGTATTTCGTTAATATATCTCAAGGAGGATGGGCTGTTAAATGATTCAAGCTGGATAAGATTTGCTGCAATGGAAAACTTGTATGCCTCTATGCCTCTGTAGTTGAAAAACCATTAGTAAAAATAGATCAGCGAATCATTGTCGCAAACTGCACCGTTAACTTAAGAGTAGAAAATGCAAGGGGATTTGAAACTGCATTTTAATTTGTCACCTTTCTAAATAATTCATTGTACATCTCAGTATATTGAAATTAAAACCTGAAGTATGACATACAGTAAATAATTCAGGACGGCTCTTTCATCGAGTGTGAGCTAGGTTATTGATACTTCATTTTAGTTAGATAGATGTCAATGTCGGCTCCTGCTGGGGATCTCTCTGTTGACTAATTTTGCTTGTCTTGGTACTGGTGGAAAATTTAGGGCCACAGAAATGATCGGAGGGATGGAGAACCTCACCTATGAGCAAAGGCTGAGAGAGGTGGGGTTGTTCAGCCTGGAGAAGACTCCAGGGAAACCTTATTGTGGCCTTTCAGTACTTTCAGGTGGCGTATAAGAAAGATGGGGAGAGACTTTTTAGCAGGGCCTGTTGTGATAGGATGAGGGGTGGTGGTTTAAAACTAAAAGAGGGAGATTTAGACTAGATATAAGGAAGAATTTTTATGTGATGGGGGTGGTGAAGCACTGGCACAGGTGCCCAGAGAGGTGGTGGATGCACCATCCCTGGAGACATTCAAGGCCAGGTTGGAAGGCAACCCAGTCCAGTTGAAGATGTCCCTGCTCATTGCAGGTGGGTTGGACCAGATGGCTTTTGAAGGTCCCTTCCAACCCAAACTATTCTGTGATTCTATGAAATCCTCCGTTAGGCAGCCTGCAATCTCAACTGTGCTTAGTACTCATTCAGTTCTCCTAATGAAATGACTGTGAGGAAGACTTCCTGAAGTCTTCCTGAGAAGCCAGCAGAAATAACCTCCTCTAAGGGTGTAGCCTCACATATACTGCAGGAGCAGCCACACTACCTTGAGGGTAAGGCTGCAGGTATTGATCAAAACCTGATCTCCACTACGCATCTAAGATGCCCAAGAAGCATGTGTACAGCACACAGCAGCCACGGAGCCACGCGCAGGAGTGGTGTGGGATTTGCAGATCAATGGCACGTGCTTTCACATTGGCAGAACCAAATGCAAGCATTACTGCAAAAACTGTTCTTATTATTTGAGATTGAAATCTTAACAACCAATTAGTATCTCATTAGGGTTCTATTTCCATAGCTAATGAAGATAATTTATGAGGAAAGAAAGCATTTGAGACTCTCCAGCACAGTCAGTTGATTTTAACTGTGGTGAAGCAGACAGCAAGCTGCAGTTAGAGCTTCCTTTTTACCTGGATAATGGGGAGAACAAAAGGACATTAACCCACAAGCAGAAAACAGCCTTCCATGGTGAGAGGGCAATACCTCTGTGCCTGAGAGTCCACTAACCAGGAGCGGTGAGCTTTCCATTCCCCACACACTCTCTGTTTAGAGTACTGGCTTCTTTTGAGCAGAAAATGTGTGGTTTTCCTTTTATTATGTCTATTTTTTAATCTGAAATATAGAAGAGGAGTCATGGGACCTGTTTGAAGTTTGTGGGTCAGTCCTGTTCAGCCCATCTCAGAGGAGGTCTCTACATTATCATAGGTAATCCAGAGTTTACTGCGGGACAGTGTGACTTTGGCTCTCCCAAGGTTTGGGAAAGATTCACAGAATGAGGTTATGAGTTTAATGGAAGATGGTATTTAGAGAATGATCCAGTACACCAGACCCCTTGGTGCTATCTGTAGGCTTAGAATTATAGGGTTTACTAATGCCTGGAGGGCACTAGCTCAGTCCTTAGGAGGTGGGAAGAAGTAGGGGTTGGAGGGATTTGGAGGGGTCTTAGCAGCTCTGGTCTTGTGGAACTGCAGCTTGTGTTTGCAAGTAGCAGAACAGCAAGGAAATGGAGCCTCTATCTCCTATAGCAGAGGGAAATCAAACGACAGGAGCTGTGCACTGTTGGTTGTGGTTTCCAGTGCCAGATCAGGAGTTAATCTGATCAGGGCCTAAAGCCTTGCAGCTGCTTCTGTGCATGTTCACCATAAGGCTCTACAGAACAAGCCATGACCCAGACTACATTGATGTGTAGCACCATGTTTCTGGCAGAGGATAGAAACATGTGTGACACTGCACCCAGGTTCATTCCCACAGCCTCAGAGAGTGACTGAGAGAGATGGAGCTGTGGTTGGAATTGTCTAGGTCAGTGCTTTGGGTGGTTGCTCTTAACCTGCCTTGGTGCTCAGATACTCCTCTGCTTCCTTGGGAGAGCTGCTCAGGGTGAACAGTCTTTTAAGAGCAAGAGAAAGGAGGCACTTGCTTCTTATCAAAACTGAATAGAGACATTTCCTGCCTGTTAAAACTTCTGTTCTTGAACTAAATCTGAAGCTAGAGTGACTGTGGGCACCATGAGAGACTGTCTTGAAGGGAAAGGTGCTGGTTTCTTGTCATCTTTAGGCAGAAATGCTAACATTTTGTAACAACTCTTTTTAGGATGGGCAAGGTCCTCAGCTGCTTTGAGAATGCACTGATTTAGCTGAACTATACAAGTTCACTAGATTTAGACTTCATATTCATACTTGAAATGAGGACACTGAAAATTTGCCAACCAAAGTTGAGCTAAAGCAAAGTGTCTTGTGTTATACTGGTACATATTCAGACCCCAAAGAAGCTATATAAAGCTGTATACAAATGTGAATCTGTATTTATGATCTGATTGTAATTGCACTTGTAGAGGCAGAAGAGAACTTTGGTAGACCTTTGGGTGGGCACAGGAAATTGAATATCTAATGATGACATCTGGGCAATAAAAAGAAGAAACAAACGTATGAAAAGCAGAAACAAGCCATCTTCTTTCCTCACTAATAACTCCTTAATCACTCATGGTCTCCCTGGGAAGTAACCTTGCTGAAGGTAAACGTTTATAGTGAGAGAGAGGTAATATAGTGGATGGTGACACCAAACTGTGAAATGCCTGTATGAGGTATGTGTGTGGCTGATACTCATGGAATGTGGAAATATGATCCCATCCTTTTCTTTTTGCATCCATATTCCATGAATGAAGTACGTTCTTCACAGCATGGAAGTCACACAGAGGCTTCAGCCTTGCCCCCCTTCCCCATAAGTGGCTGGAAAACTGTTTCAAGTTACACTTCCAATGCATGGCGCATGGTTTGTGTCGGAAAGGACCTTAAGATCATCCAGTTGCAAACCCTGATACCTCACACTAAACCATGTCAGCCAAGGCTCTGTCCAGCCTGGCCTTGAGCACTGCCAGGGATGGAGCATTCATCAATCACTTCTTTGGGCAGCCTGTTCCAGTGCCTCACCACCCTCACACTAAAGAACTTTCCTGCAGGAGGGTTTCAGTGGGGTTATTAAGCTTGTGCTTTGCTGGCTTCTGCTCCCTTTGCCATGTATTTTAATGATGCTGTGGAAGCTCTTCATTCTCGTGCTGTTGCTGATCCAGTTGGTGCGGATGATATGGGCAACATTCCCAGGGTTGAGAAACAGGAAGGAAGAAATCAGGAAGAGAAATCAGCTTGGGAAAATCACTGTTCTTTCTTCAGACATCCTTGTTCCTCTTTCCCCCATCCTTGTATGTGTGTGTGTCTCACACTAAAAAGAGGGGGAAAAAAGACAAAAAAAAAAAGCAGCTTTGAAGTCTTAAATCTCAGACGTGAGCTTACTTGAGCTTTTACTGCCCTTCTTTTTCTAATCCAGAAAAGCTTATGTTCACTCAAAAAAGGCAATTACTTGAATCTAACTGGAACCATTTTATGGAGCTCCAGACTCATTGCTTGATCTCAATAATAGATGAACTTACAACATACTTTTGCTACTAAAGGAATTGTAGTCAGGCAGGCCAGGTCGTCAATCATGATTGCCTTTTGTAGGTTTAATATGAACCTCATTTGATTCTGAACAAAGCAATGTTAGCTGACAAGTTAGCTACTGCACCTTCAGCTGCATGGGGATCCTATAGATTTTTAAGTCCTGGTTCACAAGCTAAAGCTTTTAGCAGAGATTTCGTTATTAAATGATTCTACATTTCATTTAAACATAAAGGGAAAGAATGTATTTGTGGTGTGGAAGTTCCAACTGAGAGCAGGACCCCTGTACTTACGTACTCAAAGAAGAGTTTACTTGTCAGACAAACCAGTGCTTTGAACCTGCTTACTGCAGGAGCGCTGGTGTTGGGAGAAGAGGTGGAGCAGAGGGGGGTGGCTGGGGCTGGGAAGGAGGTATCCAAAAGGAGGGATAGTGGCAGCCTGTGCTTTGGTCAGCTGAGTTGTTTGGGACTGTGTTTTTGGCGTGTGGGCCTGCTTCAGGATGTTCCTGTGCTGAATAGAGAGCAGATGGATAGTGGAAGGAAGGATCCTTCTACTCTGGGATAGATCGGCCACTGGAAATACAAAGCTTGAACCCAAAGAGGTGTTACCAAGCTGCAGCATATATGGGAGAATTGGCTTCACCTTGGTTGTGCAGGTCAGAGTGCAGATAGTGCTTAAGTGGAGATCACTCCTAACTTCTGCCCAGTTTGTGGCTTGATCACGAAGGAATACAAGTTGAATGGGGTTTGGCTTTAGTGAACAGATTGCTTTTGGGGAGGGATATCAGACCATGTGTTTGTCTGGTGAACTGGATCTTGACTCCCATCACTGAGACGTTTAGAAACAAAACTGAGATAAAAATATGCCCAAAGAGGTGGTGGTCGTGCATCCTCATCTAGCATCAGTGCTTTCTGCCAAGCCAGCTGCTCAGCAGAACAGCACGTGCAATTGCTCCTTACTCTGGTGCAGAGGAAATAGTTAGAATTAGCTTAAATGCATGGAGAAGTTTCGTCCTAACCTGGGGAGACCTGAGTTAGGGGGTGGCTGTGCATGTGAGGTGGAGGAGGCACTAAGCCTCAGTGAGGATGTGAGAGAAAAAGGCAATCCTTTTCCCTGCTCCCTGCAATCAGAACAGGGTTCATGGCCATAGTGTGACGCTCTGATAAAGAGGATGCCAGTCACAAGTAGGTGCCAGTTTGGACCAGTTTGTGGACCAAATGCAATGCAAAATGACATTGTTGTATGTGCCATTTATGTGCCAGTACATAGCTCCCTATATCCTGGCAAGCCTGGGCACAATTCACAGCACATACCCTTCAGCCCCTCAGTGGGAATGGCTGAACAGAGCCCATAGCACCTCAGGAGCCCTCAGGACTCCTCTCACCCCAACACAGCCCAGCAGCACGCTGGGATCCCACCCCATTTTGGTCCAGGCCTGCCCCAGAGCTGCTCTCTGCATCGCTGCAACTCCTCTTTCAAGTGGTTTCCCCTCTAGGCTGCTTTAAACGCTCTTATCAACAGCTCCTGCACAGATAAAAGGTGCATTCACCAAGTGTATGAAACGAGGATCAGCTGACTGAAGTGATGACAGTGGCAATCTAGGTCCTGCATCCTCCCTGTGGTACCGGGCAGGCAGAGGTAGGCATGGCCTTGGGCTACACCTGCACTGGGAAATAAAGCAGTGCCTGGGAATACTTTTAAACCCAGCCAGAAGCCCAAAGTGACTGGTTGTAGTCTCCGGATGCCTCCGGGATGCTGTTGGACCAGGCCAAGCAGCTCTCTCCCAAAGAAACTAGAGCCAAGGTTTGTTCTAACATTCCTGGGACCATCCCCAAGCAGCAGTTTGCATGCAGCCACCCCGGTGCGGAAGCTAGCAATGAAGCAGGCTTTTCCATGCCAGCTGGCCTCCATGCCCAGGAATGTTCCCAGGCACACTTAATTTACTAGAGTAAATTTCAGTAGGGATGTAGCCTTAGAGGAAGAGGGATATGGGTCTAGCTTGCTCCCGTGGAATTTTGCCCTGGGCTCTGAAAGGAAGAGGATTTTGCTTCTCTGGAAATGCATTTGGGTCCAGGAGGAACACTGAGCAATGTGCTGAGGGAAGGGAAGGGAAGGGAAGGGAAGGGAAGGGAAGGGAAGGGAAGGGAAGGGAAGGGAAGGGAAGGGAAGGGAAGGGAAGGGAAGGGAAGGGAAGGGAAGGGAAGGGAAGGGAAGGACGCAGGGAATACAGTACATTTCTTGTCGCGTCTTTGAGCTTGGGCAGTGCTACAACAGGTCACTTTGGTATTGCTGAACCTGGATTTCTAGTTTATGCCCTAAGGTGGATGCAAATAGCTCCTTCAGCACAACTGAAGTAGAGTTACTGGGGCTAAACTCTGCCCCCCGAACCTCAGTTTCTGCCTTGAAAGCCTTACTTTGTGTTGGCTCTGCAAGCCCAGCACAGTGACTGAAGCTTTCCAAGATTCAGGTACTAACCTCCAAATGCCCATGCTACTTGCTGTTGCCCTGGTAAGGCCGAGATAGGGATTCACTTCACAGTATCATAGAATCCCAGACCGGTTTGGGTTGGAAGGGACCTTAAAGCTCATCCAGTTCCAACCCCCTGCCATGGGCAGGGACACCTTCCACTAGACCAGGTTGCTCGAAGCCCTCTCCAGCCTGGCCTTGAACACTTCCCCACAGTTAACTTTGGGTTTCATTTCCTCCCCTTTAAATGGGATCCAATGATGAGATTTCTTCAGCTTTTAAGATGTGAAATACTACAATAAGAGAAAAGCTCTAAAGCCTCCTCTTTTGGGTGGGTTGTTTAGCCTTTCTTGGCTTATTATGCCATTTATATCAAAGCAGTGGTACTACAAACCCCTTTGTCAGTAGTAGGGCCAATGTAGGGATTGCCAGGAGCAGTTATACCCCTCTTGAGGGACACTGAGAAATACTATGCCTCTGAACACAATGGGGATAGCCCTTCTGCTAATCTGCTGCTCTGCTTACAAATGGTTCATTTAAATGATCACCATGTGGCAGCTCAGGAGCCTCCTTTCCAGATGGAGTTTTGGGAAAGCCACAGAGCAGATCAAAAGCCAAAGAGATGGACTTTAGACCCTAAAGCTAATTGCTGCAATAGCTTATACCCAGCATATTGAGGCTGACAACACACTGTAATAGAGGCAGCATCTGTTTGAGTTACTTGGGTAGCTTGTACACATCATGTGTAGCTCTTCTACATAGTGAGGATTTTCAATCTGAGAACCTACAAGGCTTGTAAAGTAGAGAAGTATTTTAAATAGAAGCCATCACCATGATCCAGTGTAGGGGAATTTTGTATTTCTAATGAAATGTATTTCTTAATGTGCTCTCGTGAGGCCTCACCTGGAGTATTGTGTGCAGTTCTGGTGTCCTCAGCATAAAAAGGAACAAGTCCAGAGAAGGGCCACGAGGATGATCAGGGGACTGGAGCACCTCCCATATGAAGACAGGCTGAGGAAGTTGGAGCTGTTCAGCCTGGAGAAGAGAAGGCTGCGTGGAGACCTCAGAGCAGCTTCCAGTATCTGAAGGGGGCCTATAGGGATGCTGGGGAGGGACTCTTCATTAGGGACTGTAGTGACAGGACAAGGGGTAATGGGTTAAAACTGAAACAGGGGAAGTTTAGATTGGATATAAGGAAGAAGTTTTTTACTGTGAGGGTGATGAGGCACTGGAATGGGTTGCCCAGGGAGGTTGTGAATGCTCCATCCCTGGCAGTGTTCAAGGCCAGGTTGGACGGAGCCTTGGGTGACATGGTTTAGTGTGAGGTGTCCCTGCCCATGGCAGGGGGGTTGGAACTGGATGATCCTAAGGTCCTTGCCAACCCTAACTACTCTGTGATTCTATGAAATTAGAATTCATTCTTTCTAATGAAAACAAACATGTAAGATATGTGTACAGCTGCCTGGATACACATGGTGCAAATGGCATTCAGTCAGCCTAGCGGGGAAATCACTTCAGCTTAGGGGAAAGAAGCCTTTGTTCCATCATACATGTATATATCCGTTTGCAGAATTTATAGAAATGAGGTTTTACAGTTTTGGCCCTGGTTAATCCAGCTTCTTTTATCAGAACATGTCCAGCATCATAAATGAATGGAAAGAAAGAAAAAATAGCTTTTACATATTATTACAGTGCTGTGGGTTTTTTTTAGTCTTTCAGAGTTCCATAGTATTAACGTCTGACATTGTAGAAGTTGCTTAGGGAAAAAACAGATACAAACCAGTCTAGTTCTTATTAAATTCCTTTTGATAGGGAACTATTTTCCCACCAGAAACAAATGTCACATTCAGTTGTGCAACTTGGGATTTTAATTTTCCACTGGTACGGACAAAGTGGCCCTGATTTCTTCAAGGTTTTATTCACAAACTTAGTTTTTAGGTCCTCAGGGCTCTTCGTAAGCTGTGGGAGCATCCGAACCAAGACTTACAGCATCCATTCGGTCTGTTTGGAGTTATCTGAGGTAGTGATTTGGGGCTTGCAGTGATGTTGCATCTTCCCTGATTCATGTGCTGCTCACAGTAATTCATGTGAGAGTAATTCTCACTACAGCTAACTGAATGGAGGATGGAGCCAGGATGGGGCTTGTCTCTTCTCCCAAGGAACAAGTGACAGGATGGCCTGAAGCTGCACCAGGGCAGGTTTAGATGGTGCTGAGGAACAATTCCTTCCCCAGAGGGTGCTCAGGCATTGGAACAGGCTGCCCAGGGCAGGGCTGGAGTCACCGTCCCTGCAAGTGTTCACACAGCGTGGAGACGAGGCCTCAGTGCCATGGGTTAGTGGTGACCTTGGCAGTGCTGGGGAATGGTTGGACTTGATGAGCTTCAAGGTCTTTCCCAGCCTAGCTTATTCTATGGTTCTGTGTGCTGCCTGCCTTTTCTGGCAGTCAAAGACAGGCAGGGTAAGTTATGGGCCAGTTCCTTTTTCTTTCCCAGTGGCTGTCAGAGCTGTCTGTAGAGGTTTGGGAAGTACACAGGGGGGCAGAGAGCAAGGGAGGTCACAGATGTAGAGTCAACGGAGTTCCCAGCTTGTTTGTTTAGTATTCGGATTTATTTGAAAGGAATTTATGCCATGGTGGACTAAAGGAATGTTTGCAGTGTTTAGTATACCCACCTTGAGTGGATGGGAATGTTTATTGAGTTTATACACCCAAACGCTGTACAGCAAACAGAAAATGGAATAAAAGGCAAATCACTTACAGTAACACAACACCAGGATGCATAAGTCCAGTTAGAGAACACAGAAATGATGGGAATAATGGAATTAGTAATTGGACGATGCTGCACATCACAAATGTTTTATGGTACTGCTTTTTCAGGCTGAGGGATGGGCTTAGTTTTACAAGCACATAAACTAAGGGTACATTGGTCATTGCAAGTTTCAGAAAGAAGCAGGAAGCCAAGGTGTGGCGAGGGAAGGCAGTTGGAGGTATTAAGGCATGTAAAGGATGGAACAGGCTTTCCCAAAGCGCTAAACAGATCGGCTATGCAACACCCATCCTGCTGTGGGGCCTGGAGAACAGAGAAAGGCACAGCAAGCGAGGGAATCCACTGTGTACCTCTCCTACAGTGGCTGAGCGGGTTTGGGAATAAAGCTGCGTGTCTGTACCCTGACCAGTGTCTTTATTGTCCTCATCAAGGTCATCTTTCTTCAGTGTAGAGACTCTTGCAATATGAGAGCATTTCTCCATAGTTGAATAAGCTGATAATATTCCTGCTAGGATTTATGGTTGCAGTAAGAACCGTGGACAAGGCACTGCAAGAATTCAGCAGGAAACTATTGGGTAATAGATTTGGTATTGGGCTTGTCAAAAGTATCTACGTGAGCTGAATACTTAACGTCACACTGAAGTTTGGGGAGTTTAACCCCAAAACCGTGTCTAACCTGATTATGCATAATCGAAAATGTTAGTGTGACCTATATAGATCTTTGGGAGCCCCAGAAAAACAGCCTTTCACTGCTCTGCCCCTCTTCCCCTTCTGTAAAATGGTGGGAGCAGTTCTTCCTCCTCTTGGAGAGGAATGGAAAGGCCACATACAGGGAGAGTACTATGACTTTGGAGCTACAGATATTCCAGGGATAAACAGTGTCTTGAAGCAGTTCAGTATGTGCCACTAGTAACTCATTTCTACAGTTCAGAGCGTGCTTTCTGGAATGCTGCAGAGGGAACGCTGGAGCAGATGAGAGCCTGGGAACGCTCAATGGATGTTGTTCTCCTAAGACCCCTCCGAGGCACTCAGTTTTGCAGCACACAAGCAAATGAGCTACTGAATAGAAGTTCCAGGGTGATGTTTGAACTGAGGCCTGTGCCCATCAGAGCTCCTCTAGAAACTGGGCAGAGCTGGGAACAAGGGATGCGATTGAAAGCGACTTGCAAATAGCTTTACTCGCAGTGTGAAGCAGGTGCAGCGGCTGATCGCTTGTGCTGAGCACACGGCACGGAGCAGGCACAAAGCTTTACTATTGCTTTTCTGTCCTTCTGTCTGGCTTTAAGAGGATGTTAAAGAATCGAAATGGTAATGACCTGAGAAAACTTGACTTTACAGCAGAAACTAAACCTGCAAGCAGTCATTATCAAAGGCACACTGGTGAAGGAGTGTTAGTGAACAAGAATGCCTTGGTGATGCAATGTTTTTCATCCTGCAACTGAGCACAGAAAACCTTTTCATATGCCCTAAATCTGCAGCTACAATAAAGCCTTCATACAGACAATCTGCTTAAACAGAACGTCATGCTTGCCTTTATTTTATTTTAATTGCAAAACATTATCCAGCTGCACTGCTAAAATATGCACTTCTTAAGGCAATATGCGCAACTTTATATTATCCTCCATTTTACTTGACGTCAAGATCTCTGCTGTGATGAAATTATAAGCTCCTGAAGTGGACCATCTATGACGCAGCCATTGCTCTTTTATGTGGGGGAACACCCTCACCTCATTGTCTTCCCAACAAGACTTATATAATTAAAAAGCCCTCTTTGCTCTGAATCTTCTGACTGCAATAGTTGGCATCCCTGTCTCTTCATCACTTAAACACATGATCCTGTACCTCTGAAACCAGCAGGGATTTTGCCACTGTCTTTCAGGCAAGATTAAGCTCTGGGATTCCAGGTATTTGAGATTGCTATTGGCATTAACCTAGTATTTAGCCCCAAACAATAGCAGTGCCTAACTCTTTGTGCTTTTACCTAAAGGTCTTGTAGGGACTTACAAGTGGGGTGAGCGTGGACATCCCCATTTCCAAGGTGGAAAAGCAAAGGGAAGAAAAAGGACACTTCTGTCACTGGGAATAGAACTGAGGTCTCCTGAATCGTACTCACTTCACTGCCTATGGAATCTCCCTAGCCCGGCAGCCTGTAACTATTCCTACTCCATGTAATTAAATGTACATAAATGGTGGCAGTGCCTTGGAATCTGTCCAGTAATTGCTCAGTTGTTCTCCAGCCTGTACAGAGGCGTTATGGCATTTTGTCTCCTCTTAATGATAAAAGCCACAGGTCAAATACTGGATTTTGACATTTGGAACTTTATAGCATCAAGGGGAAAACAGTAACGTAAAAGGTTGTCACATTAGCTTCCTTTTTGTCCTCTTTCCCCAGCAATTTTAGTACAGGTTGTAGGAATTTGTCTTACAATTTAAAGTTGCACAGCCACGTGAACTGATCCCTACAGCCTGTATTTGCAGACATAACACTGTTGAGAGCAACTGCTTTTGTTCACTGGAAACGGAGGCATACTGAAAATGTAGAAAAGTACTAGGTCTGCATTGTATTTCCTGATAAATTCCCATTTCCCTGCCACTATGATGGACGGAAAGCTGCGAGTTGATGAATGAAATCGAGACTTGCAGTGAAACAGAGCTTTGAAGAGCTGCCAAATTTCAGCAAAGGTGAATAAGAAAGAAACAGACATTTCTGAACGAACTGCCTTTCCCCTCTTCAAAACCAGATCACCATCTTGTACATTACCTTCTCAGGTGAGAATCCATCCTTCAGGGGACAGGAGACAGCCTGCGCAGCAGAGACAACTGATAGATGTTAAAAGACAAACCACCAGAAGACAAGTATGTCTTCAGAGAACAGTGCTAAGGAGGATTGTAAAGAATGGCCACACATCAGATTCACACAAATGCCAACAGGAAGCACAGTTCAGGAACAGAAAAGCTTTCAGATAATCTCCACCCGTTACGAAGCCAAAACCTCAACATCACTAACACATCTTAACTCATTTTCAAAAGCTGCCTCTCTAGCACTTGATGCTGTACCATGTGTATGTTTCATGCTTCAGCACGGATTTTTATCAAGAGGGTTATTCACTAAAATGTGCAAAATCCATAGAAAAGCTCAGTGCTGTTAATATTTCATGTGTCACGTACTTATCATATCCAGGGGACAGCGGTGCAAAGTGGGAATTTTCACTAATGCTCAGCATTGGTCTAACTGCTCTGGAGAAGCCAGGAGTAGAAGTGTTGACCATCAACGTGGATAGAGCATATAAGTGTTCCTGCACACCTTTGCCTCTAATCCCTGGCAGTGTTCAAGGCCAGGTTGGATGGGGCTTGGAGCAACCATGCTCTAGTGGAAAGTGTCCTGCCCGTAACAGGGGGTTGGAACTGGATGAGCTTTAAGGTCCCTTCCAACCCAAACTAATCTGTGATTCTATGATTCTATAATAGACCAGAAATTAGGTGGCTTTGCTAAGGATTACAAATTACAGTCAGAAACCCTAGTGAGAATTTCTCATTTAGGTCTTCCAGATGAAGTCTTTTGCTTGTAGCCATCAAGAATGATGGTTGCAATTTAATGAGGTTGGTAAAAAGGACACCACGTGGTGGCATCATATAAATGTGACTTGGTAGAGTATTTGTAAGAAGGAAATGCTGGGCTTTAAGGACTCTGTGTTGTAAAACTTGACCTTATTTGGATACTTTTCTATCATTTTACTAAGAAAACCCAATGACAGCTAAAGTTGAGGTCTATCAGCTGTGTTTTGGTCCTGGAAATAAACACCTGGACCTGAAACCTTAGCAGCAGGTACCATTAGTTGAGTTACTGGCTCATCACCTCTCAAAAAACTCTACTAAACACTAAACTTAATTCCACAGACCAAGTGCTGCATTCGTTATAGCTAAATACACCTGTGTCTGATGTTCTTTGTTATGACAAAAATACTTCTCAGCTTTGAGCTCAGGTGTGCTGATGCTAGAGATGCAGCAGGAGCAGGCTGGAATGCTGTATTCAAAGGCAGTGGGCTCTACGGAGGGGTATTTGGTTGCTTCTTGTGCTGATGAGGCACAAACCGTAACCAGATGTTCGTGGATGACACTTTGAGGGCCTTATTCCCCATATTCACCAGAGCACTGGCTGAAGGGGAGCCAGATCTGCTTTGGTGAGAAATCAAACGTGGGGCAAGTGCTGGAGCACGGCTGAGGTTCTGGTGTGGGTGCCGGTGCGTTCAGGGAGGATGTAGTAAGTGCTTCCATGTTGTCTTTTGGGACGTCCTGGAAACAAGTGGGAAGGCAGAATCACTGCCCCAGCAGCTCCTGATCTAAATAGGCAGAGAGAGGACAAACTAGAAGGGGAAATGTTCTATGGCCAAGAGAACAGAGGACTGTGAGAGCCTATTTATGTTTAAAATCAGAAAGGGACAAGCCTACAAGACCCTTTTGACATCAGAGCATCTGCAGGCCTTCAGAACAACCACAGGCACGTTCCTCCCTCACAAGGCTCATCATCCTAATACAGAAAGCTCCTGGAGATAACATGAAGCTGGGCATACAGTACAGCCTATGCTCCAGGCACAGGGAGTAAGCGTTGAGGCAAGAAATGACTTTTTCCTGGCATGACCCACTACAGATTGAACTGGAATGGCAATTAGAAGTTGAAGTGCTCATTTAATGTCAGTGATGTGTAAACTACGTTGCCATTGTTATTTTAGTGCTGATTTACATAATTGGCATACCCTGAAGTCACACTGCACAGCACTTTCAGCTCATGCTAAAGACTTGCAGGAAGTCATAAAATTAAACATTATCTGCACTGGAATGCAACGGAAGAGTAGCTACACTTTTGAAGGATTTCACCTTGCTCCATCGCCTCTCCCGCTGTACTCACAGCGGAGAGTGATAATCCAGGTTAACAAGTGTTGGGAGCTGTTGGTAGGAAGGAGCTTTACTAGCTCTTTAATTAGACTGGTGTAGTTCTGAGGTGGTTTCTTACTCTGGTATGTAGCTCTCTGTGTGAGCTCCTCATCATGCAGTGATGTTTGGCAGGTAGAGCTGAAGTCACTCTAACACAGTGGAAAAGCCATGGAGCACAGGAAGAATTACTCTGGTCCAAATCTGCTGAATTTCTGCCTCAAATCGGTGGCTTTACAGTTGGAAAGTAGCAAGATGGAGGGAAAAGGCCGCTCCCAAAGGAGGAGCTGGTGATGGAGCCATCTCGGTTGTTATTGCTTTAAATCCTCCTCCGCAGTAATTCAAGGTGTCAAAGGCTGGCTGTGCCTTTTGCAGATGAAGCCCCTGAGAGGTGTCTGGGTGGAAGAGGAGGTGCAGCGCAAGGCATTCACAGGGCTTGCTGCACTAGCACTGGGACCCCATGCCGCTGGCTTTGGCTTTAAGGACTGCTGAGGGAACTGAGGGGGAGAAGGCTCAGGGGGGACCTTATCACTCTCTGCAGCTACCTGAAAGGAGGTTGTATGAGACATGCGGTGAGATGAGGGTTCCTTGTCCCAAGGAACTAGTGCTAGGATAAGAGGAAACAGCCTCAAGCTGCACCAGGGGAGGTTTAGGCTGGGTATTAGGAAAAATTTCTTCACCAAAAGGTGCTCAGGCATTGGACAGGCTGCCCAGGGCAGTGCTGGAGTCACTGTTCCTGCAAGTGTTCAAACACTGTGTAGATGAGGCCCTTAGTGGTTTAGTGGTGGTCTTGGGAGTGCCGGGGTGAAGGTTGGACTTGGTGATCTTAAAGGTCTTTTCCAACCTAGTTGATTCTGTGACCCAAAATTGCCGGGTGTCACATGCCTGTGCAACAAGGGCCGGGTCCTGCTGCAGAGCCAAAGCAGGCGAACAGGAGGTGGGACATAGGATGCATCCCGTGGCACAAATTAAATGGCATCGGGATGAAGAGATTTGCCCATATCAGCAAAGGGAGCTCGGACTGGGAGCCGAATCTCACTGAACATGTGCCTGCCTTCTTCACCCCCGCTGTCCTACTCCGTGCCTGGATGCGCTGTCGGCTCCCGCAGACCGGGGCGCTCCGGTGCGCACCGGAGGCAGGTGCCGGGCTGAGTCGCTGGGCTGGTTTCTGATGGCGATGCCGGGGTTTGTGAGATCCGCCGCATTTCCACCACTGGAGGGCAGCCACATCTTAATAAAAACCCCTTCACACCAAACCCCAAACCCAGCCCTCCGCTCGGCTGGGGCTGAGCCCGCAGCAGGGAAGGAGACTCCTCCGAGGACAACGAGGAAACCCCCGGCTCTCCAGCCCTCTTCCCGCAGGCTCGCACGCAATAAAGTAACTATGTATGTTGTTAAAGTGCTTTTAGAGCACCGGGATTCTCCCGATACCTTACGTGACCTTCACACCTTACCACCCCAGCCGGCCGGGGCACGGTGCTAATCCGATTTGCGGTACAATGGGGTATTGTACGACCCGATCCCGCATCCCGATCCGGGCGGCCGTGCCCCTCCGCCGTAAGGAATGGGATGCGGGGAACTGTGCCGGCGCTTCCCACAGCTTAACGGGGCGGGCGGGCAGCTTCAGCGAGGGAAGGAGGAGAACGGGTGAAGGAGGAGGGAGGGAAGGAACGAGGGAGGGAGGCGGCGTCTCCTTTAAAAAGCCGTGCGGGGCCGCAGCCCGCTCCCACAGGGAGCTGTGATTGGAGCGGGCCTGCGAGCCTCCGGGGTCGTGACATCGCCGCGCAACAAAAAGCCCCGGCGGCGGGCGGGCACCCCCGGCAATGGAGCGGTGCGGGGCGGGCCGGGCACCGGGCGCTGTCCCCTAAAGCCGTCGCTCCCCACCCTCTTTTTTTTTTTTTCCCTTTCCTTTTCCCCTCCTTTCTCCTCCCTCTTTTCTTCTTTCTTTTTAAGGGAGCGGGGAAAAGTCAAGCTTCGCCTTAATGCCGCTGCGGGAGCCTCGGTAAATGTCCATCTGTCCGACGCGGGTGATGCAAAAGGACTTTTTTGTTTTTTTTTTTGCTTTGAAAAGGAGCTTTTTAACTCCGTAGACACATAGGGACCCATTCACGGGCAGGCACACGCACACACACTCGGGGAGGAGGAAGAAGAAGAAAAAAGAAGCAACAACTTTTCGATCGCTGCTTTTAAAAGAGAGAAGCCCTTCTTCCCTGGCCGGGACTTGCCTTCTGCCTCCTCACCCAGCTGCTAAAAGTATGTTTCTGAGGCGGACCGTACTTCAGAGAACTTCTCTTTTCTGCTCGGCAGCTGTAGAGGAGCAGCAGCGAAGTTCGGAGTAACACCAAGTGATGCGGGAAAAACACCCCGAGAGCAGAAAACCCTCCTGCAGACACAACCCCTGCTGCTGCTGCACACAGGTATAACCCCGGCGGTCGCAGACCCGCTGAAAGCCTCCTCCGCAGGATGACTCCGTGGGCCACGGCGGAGGTGCTAGCGCTCTGGAAGAGAGAGGGGGGACGGGACACTAATCGTAACAATTATAATAACGATAATAATAATAACCCAGCGCAGAGTTTCACGGGGGAGAATATCACCCTGTGGGTTTGGCTAAGGACGTAGCAGGATTTGTGTTTTCCTCCCTCCCCTTCTCCCACCCCGCAGAGGGAAGGTAGCTTCTCCCTCTCTCTCCACTGGGGAAAGTCGCTGCCCCTCCCGGGAGCGGCGGAAAGCGGAGCCGGCCCCGAGTCCCCTCGGGTCGGGACGGGAGCGCAGCGGGGAGGTCGCTCTGCGCGGCGGCGGGGCAGCAGCCCCAGCCTGGTCCCGGAGCGGCCGCGGCGGGAGGCGAGGCGAGGCCCGTCCCGTCCCGGCGCACACCTGCGCCCCACTGAGGGCAGCGGCCCGGCCCCGGCGGTGCCCCCGTCCGCCCCTTTCCTCCCCTTCCCCGCCGCGCTCCTTTGTTGCGGATCGCCCCGCTCCGCTCCCCCGCCCCGTCCCGTCCCCTTTGATCTCCTGCCACGGGGATTTTCGTGCCTCGCTCCGCCGCCCGCCGCGCACCTGAAGCGGCCCCGCGGGGGGCTCCTCCGCGCCTCGGGGCCGGTCGGAGCCGCTCGCCATGGGCTCCGCGCCGAGCCCCTCCGGGGTAGGACCCACCTGCGGACCGTCCCCGTCCGCCGCCCCCCCCAACCCCGCGGCGCGCTCCCCCGGCGCGGTGTCCGCGCTGACTGGCTCCCATCGCCTCCTCCTCCTCCTCCGCGCAGGTTGATCATGGTTGCCGCGACCCGCTCCCTCCTGGCGCTGCTGCTCTGCCAGGCGCTGCTGGGCGGCGCGGCCGGCCTCATGCCGGAGGTGGGCCGGCGGCGTTTCACCGAGCCGGGCCGCGCCGCCTCGGCCGCGCAGCGCCCCGAGGATCTGCTCAGCGAGTTCGAGCTGCGCCTGCTCCACATGTTCGGGTTGAAGCGGCGGCCCAGCCCCGGCAAGGACGTCGTCATCCCTCCCTACATGCTGGACCTCTACCGCCTGCACGCCGGGCAGCAGCAGGGGCAGCCGCCGGCCCTCGGGTACCCGCTGGAGCGGGCCGCCAGCCGCGCCAACACCGTCCGCAGCTTCCACCACGAAGGTACGGGCTCGGGGGGCCGGTGGCGGGCGCGGAGCGGAGGGGAAAAGGGGGAGGGCCGCAGGAGGAGGAGGAGGAGGAGGAGCGTCGGGGTGGATTCCTCCCCGGGAGCGCCGGTAACGCGGGTGTGTTGGATTCACCGGGGCGGCGGTGCGCTTCCAGCCGGCCGCGCTCCCACGGCCTCGGCGGCAGGCGCCGGGGTTGCTGCTGTGGCGCGCAGCCAGCCTCGCTTCTCCTCCTCCTCCTCCTTCTTCTCCCGACGAGAGGCTCCCGGTTTATTTGCTAAAGCGGCTCCACGCTAAGCGTTCCCCCAGGTGGCTTTCCCTTCGCGAGGGTAAAGCGCAGGGAAGTCTCTCCGAGGCTGCGGGGGTTTCTAATCCTTATCTCATCCCCGTGAGAGATCGATGCAACGGTCGGTCGCGCCCTCCTCAAGCCCCCTCCCTCGCCCCGCTGCCGTCGAGGAGCGGTTTAGCCCGGACCCAAGCTATTCCTCCCCAACCAGCAGCGCCCAGGCTGGTAAAAGCCCTGTGGCCAGATCTGGGCTCTCACCTGCAGATAACCCAGCCCAAAGCGGAACGCGGTGACCGGCTGCATCCCTATCCCTCCTGGCCTGCAGCCCACCGAGGCCAGGGACCCTCTAAGCAGCTCGGATGCGTTTCTCAGCCCACGGAGCTGAAACAGCGGCTGTGGCGTTGGCCACGGCACGGGGTAGGCCCGTGGAGCCGGTGGGGCGCGTGTCGCTCGCGTGCTCTTTGGGAAATGTTTCCCCAGGTTGTAATTGTTCCTGAGGCTGCTCTTCTCCAGTGCTGGCATGCAGTGGCCCCGCTGTAGTTGTAATGAAAACGCAGTTTTCCCCATGCTTCTAAAGTGAAACTGCGTTGGGAAAAGGAATCGGTTAATATTGAATGTTTCCGATGAATGAAAGAGGGGGTCTTGGAGAAGTGGATGTGCTGTTTGGTGGGAAGCCGTATCGTGAGGAAGGAGATGGATGATGAAATGTAACCTCTCATCGTCCGCGTTCCGCGGAAAGAAAACACGTAGCAATGAATGGAGAAAAGCCGGTGTGGGGGTTATTCACATTAGCGTGGTAGGCAAGGGGCTGAGCAAGAGAGGAACTCGGAGGGCAAAGTTTATGATTTCTAGGCAAATGTAAAAACCTGCAGTTTGAAGTAGTCAAAAAAGCACAGTTTTTGGCATAAAAGCTATTCTATAATTGTCACAAAGTTTAGAAGAAGATCAATACCATTCCATTTTTTCACTGAGTGCTCACCCTGTTCCTGGCTTCTTGAAAGCAGGATTTGGTCTTGTGACCGCTCAGAACATCTGCATGTTTACAAATACTGATCCGCTCCCGGAAACCTGAGCCTTCCCCTATCCAAAAGTTGCACTGGACTCAACAGGGAATGGTTATGTGACCAAGAACTGCTAACAGCACTTAGGGCTTCCCCTTCGAAAGTGAGTGTTTCTCCAGGATGCTTAGCACCCAAAATAGAAACCAAAATTGATTTGAAAGAGGATTGCTTTGGCAAATACTTGTAACTACTTCAGTGGTTGTAGCAGCAACCTTAGGTACATTTTACTCCCTCTGAGGCTCCATTCAGTTACTTGTTGACTCAAAGGCGAGAATGGCCTGGGGTTCGGTGACTTTTCAGGTTTATTTTTTGGTGTGGTTTTGAGAAACCTGTTGTTCAGAAGCAATTTTATTTCATTATCCCTCCAGCATCCACCCCTTTTCAGCTCCCGCCATTCTTCGTGGCCCTTTTGGGTACATCCTAGGGAGCGCTTCATAAAGCGCTGTTACAGAGTTTAAGTTCACTGTTTCTAATCAACATACAGGAATCCAGAAGTTAATATTTCTAAGTCACCTAAACTGTGGAATGATATTTTTCAGGGTGGAGTTTAAGGGATTGATGTTAGAGCCACCTTCTTGAAAAGGGCAGAAATGCAACAGTTGCCTCAAGTCCTCAACCAGTTGTAACGATTCACATCAGAGCCGCGCTGTCAGGCTTGAGTTTTCTCACTGATGTCCTTGGATTCCAGCATAATGCACTGTGGTTCTTGCCACACTGGAATGCAAAGGGCACTGGTGTGCAATCAAAATGCTTGACAGTGAGTGAAGCACCCTTAACTCCATGCTATACGTGCTTGTGTAAATGAAGACAAGGGAGGTGGCGTTTCCCAGCCGAAAGTCTCGTGTGTTACATGCGTTAGCTATCGTTTGAAAGCTGCCAGCAGCAGACTGCAAGCGGTTTGGTTGCTTGTCTCAGTTCCTGATTTTTCTTTCTTTCTTTCTGTTTTCCCTGTTTAATCAAATTAGAAGTTTTGGAAGAACTGCCAGAAACAAGTGGGAAAACAGCACGGCGTTTCTTCTTTAATTTAACTTCCATCCCTAATGAGGAGTCTATCACCTCAGCTGAACTCCAGATTTTTCGGAAGCAGGTGCACGGAGCCTTTGAGAACAACAGCAGCTACCATCACCGTATTAATATTTATGAAATTATAAAGCCAGCCACAGCCACCTCTAAGGACCCTGTCACAAGACTTTTGGACACCAGGTTGGTGCATCATAATGCAAGTAAATGGGAAAGTTTTGATGTAACGCCAGCTGTTTTGAGGTGGATTGCACATGGACAACCTAATCATGGGTTTGTGGTAGAGGTGGTTCACTTGGACAAAGAGAACAGTGCCTCCAAGAGGCACGTTAGGATTAGCAGGTCTTTACATCAGGATGAAGATAGCTGGTCTCAGCTCAGGCCATTATTAGTAACGTTTGGGCATGATGGCAAGGGACACCCGCTCCATAAAAGAGAAAAGCGTCAAGCGAAACACAAACAGCGTAAACGCCACAAATACAGTTGCAAAAGGCATCCGTTATATGTGGACTTCAATGATGTGGGGTGGAATGACTGGATTGTTGCCCCACCGGGGTATAGTGCCTTTTACTGCCACGGGGAATGTCCTTTTCCACTGGCAGATCATCTAAACTCAACAAACCATGCCATTGTTCAGACTTTGGTCAATTCAGTGAATTCCAAAATCCCCAAGGCTTGCTGTGTGCCGACAGAACTGAGTGCTATTTCCATGCTCTACCTTGATGAAAATGAAAAAGTTGTATTAAAGAACTATCAAGATATGGTTGTGGAGGGTTGTGGGTGCCGCTGACACAGCAAAAATATATTAGACAAATACAAAAGGTTAAAAATACCCCCCCCAAGCTGACACTTTAATATTTCCCAATGAAGACTTTATTTATGTAATGAAATGGAAAGAAAAAGAAAAAAAAAAACACAACTATTTTGAAAATATATTTATGTCTACGAAAAGAAAAAAAAAAAGTTGGGAAAACAAATATTTTAATCAGAGAAATATTCCTTTAAAGATTAAATGTATTTTAGTTGTACATTTTATATGGGGTTCACCCCAGCACATGAAGTATAATGGTCAGATTCTTATTTTGTATTTATTTCCTATTATAACCACTTTTTAGAAGAATAGCTAATTTGTATTTATATGTAATCAAAAAGAACAAAAAATATAGGGTTTGTACATAATTTTCCAAAATTGTAGCTGTTTCCATTGTGTGTATTTAAGTTGGAGAAGAAAAAAAAACCAGAATACATGGAAGGTTACTATGGCAAAGTGCATAGCACATTTGCTTTCTGCTGTGCTACTGTTAAGGTCACAAGTTCAAGTCCAGAAAAAAGAAGTGGATAATCCACTCTGCTGACTTTCAAGATTATATTGTACAATTCTCAGGAATGCTGCAGGGTGGGCTGTCCAATCCATGAGAACTGGCGTCCTCTTTAGGTGGAACATTTGGATAAGAACCAGACGTTGCTGAGCTAGTATAAATACTGCGATTCCCACCTAATTTGCAGTGTGAATTTAAGAAGGGCCAATAGAAACCCTATGGGAGGTGGGGAGGGGGGTGGGGGGGGGAAGGCTGAATCCTTTCTAGACCTACAGAAAAGTGAATGTTTGATGTTTCCTTTCAAAGTCCTTCCTTTAAAAGTCCTGGCCAAATATAAAATAATAAAAACTAAAATGTCATCTTTTTTTTTTTTTTTTTAATTTTTGGTGGTTATGTATTGCTAAAGAGGAATTGATGCTTTATTTGTACCAGCCCTTGTCTTTACCAGTTGGAAGAGCATTGCATACTTCCTCACCTCAGAGGAGAGCTCATTTCTATGGCGTGTTGTAGTGACATTAATCTTCAGGTCTTGTCCTACATGCAGCAAGCTGTTGTCGTATGCAGCCTCCCGTCTAACCTCAGCTGGTGGGTTTGCTGGTTTGCAGATTGGCTTGCCTTCTTTTCCAGGGTTTTGTGTTTGAAAGCCTTTTTTCCTCCCCCTTTCCCAAATGTTTCAATCCGTGTCAGATAATAAATCATAAAACTCTGATCTTTCTTTCTGAAAAGTCCAGTCTGTAAGGAAAAAATGCTTCACTTGTGCAGTAATCACAAGGATCACTTGTGCTTATAACTTCTTGCTCTTCAAATCCTTCCTGTAGGGGCAAAAGCATTAAAGCTGATGCTTATCGTGCCTGTTGTAGTTGAAGACTGGTAGGGCAGTCAGGTTACTAGCTGTAGAACCTGGGATGAGCATGTAGAGGCTGGGTTGCTTGTTGTGTGAAAGCTGTGCTGAAGTAGTAGAGTGGGAAAGTAGCTTAAACCGGCTTCTTGGCAATCCATTGTGGAGTGCACTGAAACTGGGAATGGAATGAGATTGTGTTAGACTGCTGGTGGTGAGTTGCTGCCTGTTTCAGGAGCTCTCCACTGTGTTTAGAGGGTATATAATGACTGTGGTGATATCTCCAGAGATGTCAGAACTCCCCTGTGTTCTGTTACGGATCCATTTCTGGATTTGGTGAACTGAGGCAACACTTCCTAAAGCCATGTGTGCAGCTGGCCCATTAGAGACCTCTGTAAGGCAATTCTGGGAATCTCTGATTTGGGTCTCCTACTAGCCTAACTTTCTATTAACAGAACCCTCCTCTTTCTCACTGCCCTCCCCAAACTCCTCCTCCTTCCCTAGAATTGTCTGAGTTACAGCAAAGGTACTGCATAGGTTTGTTGATCAGAAAGGCTGACCTGATGGCTTAGAGGTCTTCATATAGAACAGTTCTCTAGGGCTCATCATCACAAAAAGCAAGGGGTACAGAGAATATGAGAGAAAAACTGATTTCCTGTTTGCTGCTCCCATTTTTCTTAAAGGTTTCTCAGACTATTTGTAAGCTTGTGTGGCATGATAACGACTTCTGTGTTTCTTTGTACCAGCAGTATTTCTGAGAGGTAGCTGATGTTATTGTCATGCTGATGCTACGTGGTAGCCTACAGCCTTGCTGGGTGGGCAACCTCTGCTTTATCAAAAGAGCAGTGCTGTTTTCTTGGCTCATGTGTGTAGGGGGGAACAAGACATATGCAGAGCTTTAGTTTGCCTTTTGCTTGTTGCCAGTGTGTGAGTGGTGATGAGCACTTTATGGCCGTTGCTTTGGCAAGGTTGTCGGGCACAGGATATGCTGCAGTGAAGGGTCTGCAAGGCTGAGAGTTGGGGTTGTTCAGCCTGGAGAGAAGAGTCCAGGGAGACCTTTTTGCAGCCTTTCAGTTCTTAAAAGGGACCTATAAGAAAGATGGGAGAGACTTTCTAGCAGGGCCTGTTGTGACAGGACAAAGGTGATGGTTTCAAACTAAAAGAGGGAAGATTCCGGCTGGATGTGAAGATAAAATTCTTTCCAATGAGGGTGGTGAAACACTGGCACAGGTTGACCACAGAGGTGGTGGATGCCCCATCCCTGGGGACATTCAAGGCCAGCCTGGATGTGTTTCCAGGCAACCTGAGCTAGTTGAAGATATCTCTTCTCATTGCAGGGGGGTTGGACCAGATGAGCTTTGAAGGTCCCTTCCAACCCCAACGATTCTGTGATGCTGTGATTTGTTGGTTGTCTGCAATGCACAGTTGTACCAGTCAAGTTATGGCAATGCTAACATACGCTGGAGCCTCAGCTTGCAAAAGCTGGACAGAAAGTGCTGAAAAGTTGAAGACTGCACCATTTCTGTGAGCAGGAAGGGTATGATCCCAAACCTACTGAGATCTGTAAAGAGCCCACAGCGCTTCTAACCAGGTCTTACACTCCAGCGTTGTAAGGCTTCCGTTTCACAGCTCCCAGCCCTTCATCTGTGACTAGATTGAGGGAGGCTTTTTACAGTGGTGACTGCTTTACTTCTCCTGTAAGGCATGAGAGCACGTTGATGCTAATCTTGTTTCACAAAAATTGGCTACGGCGCTTGTCTATGCATGAGCAGTAGCTGGCTCATGGCGTGATGCCGCATTCCTTGTAAAGGCAAACCTCCTGTTGCTTGAGAAAGACTTGCATCCTTAGTAAAATACACTGAGGCCAATGTGTAATTGTAAACCTATTAAGACCCATTCTTGTAAGCATTTCTATCCTGCTTAGTGTTAGTCACAGGATCACCGGTTCTGTGCTGATTTTGAGGAGGACATGGGCATGTGTCAAGCTCAGCACATCAATAAATTTCTGCAGAATTGGTTTTGTAACGTACCTTAAATCCTTAACCCCTCTCTCTAGATTGTGAGAGTGCTGCACTGAAGAGCTTGTTTGGGATTGCAAATAGAAGAGTTGAATCAGACTGTCATACAGGAGTAGTAGAAAATTCTCCTAGAGATCAGCTGGGTTCCTGAACCCTGCAAAATAGGGTTGATGATCAGACAGTCCTTCCTGAAGGTTTGGGCTTTCTGACACAGAATCATCATCTAAGTCTGGTAGTGAGTGCTAAATAGTCCTAAAAACTAAAGGTATGCTGTTACCACAGTGCTCCAGTACTTTAGTTCTTTAGTAGGACTTACTTTTGTTCTGTAGTCTACTTCCTTTAGTTCTTTAGTCGCACTTTAGTTCGTTAGTAGTACTTAGTGTTATAGTGCTCTACAAGAAGAAATGAGCTTTTTGGTCTTATTTTCTTCTTTAAGAGGAGAAAAAGCAGAAGATCTGGAAGGCAAAACTGCCTTTGTTACCCTATAGCCTGTTTTCCCCTAAACATACTGCTTCTAGGCACTTGTACAACCTATATAGCTAGAGATTGTGATAGATAATATCACCCTTTGTGCATTTCAGATAAGCATCTCTCTAAACACAAATGTGATCAGCATCTCCCCTTGTCCTTTTGAGAGTCAGTAACAGCTTTGTCGAGTGGCTTGGTAATTTTGGGGCACAATTCAGTTGGACTCCTGTGCTCAGCAACATGTAGAAATGCCGTGGGAAGATCTTCAGTTGAGGTAAGCTCTCCCGAGAGCGTTGGCCATTTTCAGCACAGCAGGATCTGCTCTGCTGCGCTAACCTGGGCTCATCATAGCCAGGCATTGAGACCTTTCCTGCTCCTATGACTGTGTTTGGGGGTCCCCAAACTATCACCTGCTTGCACTCCATTAGGCAGTCAGAGGTCCTGCTTGTACAGTCAGTACTGATGAGGCTTGGAGAGGAACATGATTTATTGTACTCTGAGCTTTGGAGAAGGAGCTCATCTGGATTGCATTTATATTAGACCCGCTATTAGAAGAGGATAATTATTGAACTATTTTATTATGGAGCTATTCCTAAACTTGTTGATTTTTGGGGTTTTCTTTTATTGATTTCAGGAGGCAGCTAATTGCCATATGGCAGCTTGATGTTAATGTTTTATGAAAGAACATAATGTTAATGTTTTATGAAAGATCAGGAAACAAAAGTTTATGAAAAGCTTTTGTATAGTAACTGCAGAGTTTCAAGAACTGTTTTATACTTCCTGACAGTGCAGGTCTGGCTTAATGGTTTGTTTTTATTGCTTAAGAGTGTAAACCTTTCTTTAGCCGATGTGTGGAAATTATATCCTCATCCCGCATTACGCATTTCTCATTGCTCATTACTCATTCCCTGCTTTCATTTCTGCCATCTGTAATCAGAGCTTTACTGTTTCAACTGCATGCAAAACGCTCCTGTCCTTTGCACAGTGAAGAGGCTTTTCCTTAGCACCCACCCTTCCAAAAGAGAAAGGGGAGGGGGAAGGAAAAGGGGGGGAAATAAAAGGGGTGGGGGGAAGGAAAAGCCTACTCTGTCTATATTGTTTTTCTCTGTTTTGGGTGGAGTCTGCCTTAGATTCTGGTTGCTAGATGGTTTCTGTAGTAACAAGCAGAGAAAAAAATCCAAGGCTGAAAAGGCACTTTTAAAGGTGCCATATCTTGCCTGAAGTATTATTTATCTAATTATGGATATGGAATGTTTATCTTCTCCTTTATGTTAAGGCTACCCCTTTTGGTAGGGCAGGCTGCTGCTATGAGAACTTGATTTGTTGTGTTCTTACAACACGAGACCCACGAATCTTGTTCCCAGTTGACTTAAGCTGCTGAAAATAATGATGAAAAGCCAAAGGCATTAAGATGTATTTTTAAAGACGTTATAAATGGTTGTTACAGGCACAAACCGCTTTGTTTTTAGTTACACAGGAAAGGAAAAAGAAGCTGTGTTCAGAAGGATACGTGAATTTTACATACTATTGCCATAAGGGTGTTGGAGGAAAGCGTCAGACTTTTGTTTTGTTAGACTACTATGTACAAGGGGAAAAACCATCCCAGCCCCTTCAGAATATAGCCTTACTGTGCTGAACTCCACAAGCTCTTGTTTAATCCTCCTAAGAGGTTTTGCAGGTGTGTGAGAAAGTAACCGTCTGTGTGTGTCCACTGCACTTGCCTTGCTTGGGCACAAAAGGAATTGCAAACTTACTTTAAGATTCCTTCTTTCCTGTCTCTCCGGTACTAATCCTTCATTACCTGTATTCCTCCCAGCCGTGTCTGCAACGAGCAGTAATGGTTTCCCAAGGTGGAGTTTCCTCTCTTTTTGGAATGGAGTCACCTGTCAGTGCCCTCTGGGATTTAGCAGTCTCCTGTCTGCAAGCCTTGTGCAATGGTCACTTAGCAAAGCAGGTACACTGGGTTTGTCCTGGCTCTGTGTTGTTTAAGAGACAAATCCATCCCTGCCTCCAGCAAGAATCCTGGTTTGGGAAGGGTCCGAAGGCTTGCACCCAGTGTGTGCAGCAGAGACACCTCACAACACCAGGGATGGGGTTTGTAGCTTGCCAGAAGTCTGAGGGCCAAAGCTCATTTGCATCTGTATTTACATAGTGCTGTGAAGGCACTCAGCTGTAATACCTGCCTGGGCTTGTATTGCCCTTGATAGATGAGCAGAGGCTGAGTTGTGGGACTTCTCCAGAGGTAGGAGACTTGCATTGGGTCAGCTTGGTCTTGGTTCATAAAGCAGGGTAGGGATGAGATGCATGAATGCTATTCAGACTTCATTCTTGGAGGGGCTTCTGCTAAATGTGCTGCCCTGCCCATATAGAAATCAGAGCAGGGCCACTGAGCTGGGGCTGCAGCTGGGTATTACTGGTTTAACTCCAGGAAAGCAGCAGATCTGTGCCCTTTTAGTTTGCAAGAAGGCAGGGATTTCTGTGGGAATAAATTGTAGGTGAAGGAAGTGGGGAAGGACCCTGCAGGCATTTGAGGCTGAAAGCATTAAAAGCTTCTAGAGGGACTTCAGGTGGAGAGGTCAGAGCTGTGAATTGACAACAGTCTGAAAGTTCAGTTTCCCACAACAGCTGGACTGTGGCAGATCTACAATTTAATGAGGCTGATAATCCCATTAGAGATTAAATTAAGAAGGTTTTCCTGGGAGATCACCAAGAAAATGATGAATATTGTACCGTAGCCTGGGTCATCATGCCAAGGCAGCGGAGAGCTGACATGTACTTCGTGCACTGCGGGATACCGTTTCGTTCAGCGTGTCTCTTTAAAGCAGAGCATCCAACTCCAGCAGTGTTTCACTACAAACAGAAGCAAATGTATTTTTATTACTATTATTACTACTACTGTTATTGCTATCATCAGCAGCATCATCCTGGAAACAACACACAGATTAAAAGATGGGAATATCAAGCAGATCTGCAAATCAGCACAGCTCTACCTACTGACTTCGTTCTCGGGCAATCCGGTCCCTTTTATTAAAGCAAACCCTCAGAAAGCAGGGTGACCACGTACAAGAAGTGAATGTATTTAAGGTAACTATTGACATAACTCCAGGAGCTTGGAACTTGCACAAACCCATTTTTTTATGGCATCCTGCACACCCTAGTGATGGGAAAGTGTTGTGCGGAATAATGACTCTGTAACCACAGACTTCAAAAGTATAGAATGTCTGCGGCATGATGGAAATAGCTGTTTCCACATCAATAATATACACACAGGCATATTGAAACTTAATTGCAAGGCCAGTGGTGATGAGAGGGGGAAGGGATATCTGACTACGGCTGCACCAAACACATGGGCTGAGCAGAATGGCTTTGCTTTATGGCCAGAAACAGTGATTCATTTCATGATAATCTTGACTTTTGCATTTTTTCTCATGACTTATTGGTAATTTCATATGGGACTTCATAGATCAGAGGAGTTACTGACTCCTGAGGAATTGGGAAGAGACAGGGTATGTATTATTTCTTAAGAACATCACTCTGGCTGTTGTTTTAATTCAAGGACAGTTCTACCATATTTTTTCTGCTTGCATTTTCTGTCTTCCTTTGAATGAAAAAAATCTTTAACTTCAAATCAGTTTCAGAGCCCAGCTGATTTTTGTCCCTTTTCATGAGGAATCCTGGTTTTCTAGTTGACATCATAATGTTAACACAAAGGCAGTTTTGATGTCACAAACTGTTGCTGTTGGACCAAGTCCTAATGCACATGGGGGTCATTTTCCCAGCCCTGGCACTGTAAATCAGAGGTGGACCACTTAGATTTAAGTAAGAATGAGCAGTTTTGTTCTGTAAAATACCAGCACTATTGATACTCTTTCATTCCTGTTGTACAAGATGTAGATTACTGGAAGGTGTCCCTGCCTGTGACGGGGTTGGAACTAGATGAGCTTTAAGGTCCCTTTCAACCCAAGCCATTCTATGAATGGCAGATGTGTTAGGGTTCTACTGCTTTCTGTGAACAGACTGGGCAATTTGCAGGATTACTTTAAAGCTTTCCATGTTGGAATCTCATGAGGACACCAGGGATTCTTAAACATAAAGTTTCCTTGCACGGTGTGGGGAGAAGCCCCAGAAACGCCACCTTGAGACTGAAAGATCAGAAGGCAATGGAACTGAAGTTCTCCTTTTCTTAACCACTGGTAGTTGTAAAGTCCCTCGACATTCTTGGTTACTTAGGACTAGCAGTAACCCGTGCTCTAGATGATGTTATTACTGAGGGGTGGATCAAAGACTAATTGATTCATATTTCCCGGTCTAGTGATTTTTATTCTTTTAAGGAATGGTTGCTAACTGCTTCTTGACACGTTGGGCAAAGGAGTCTCCCAGGTTTGCAGATGGAAAGGTTTTCATCTTGGAAAATATAACCCAAATGTACCCTAGAGGGCAGAGTCATTTAGAGAGAGCTCCTGCACACCTGCTGACTTACTGATTCCTGCCCACTGCCGAGTTCCTCAGCGAGGAGGACCAAGCCCTGGGAAAACGGTGTTGGGAGCGTGGGTCAGAGCCTCCTGGTTTTTGTCAGCAGCAGAAGCTGAGGAAGTGACTCTCCTATGTGCAGGTTCTGACAAAAATCCCCCCCCCCCCAAACAAGATATGTACAAGAACAGATGGGTAGGTGTGAACAGCCCTGTGTAACCCAGCAGGACACTTTGCTTTGCAGCTCTCACCTGCTGGAGGGTCTTAGAGTTATCTGTCTTTGAGGGTTAGATTCAATTCTCAAATAGAAGCAGCTTAACTTACATTTTATATCAAAGCAAATAAACGAGACACTGCTCTTTCCTTCTACTCTTGAGCCCTGAGCCGTGCAGTGACTTACTGCCAACTTTTCCATCTAACTGGTGAGGAAGAATTGTTGTCAGGCCTTTATCTGTAAGGCTGAGTGTCTGCGAAGGATCTGGGAAGGTCTTTCCAGCTCTTCTTGTATGAGAGTACTTCCTTCAGGGTTTCAGGCTTCATTCCTCTCTTCTTTACCTCATTCATCTGAGGAGGGGGAAGAAAAGGGTCAAACACTGGGACACTTTGAAGAGTGTGCCTTTACCAAGCTTTGGTTTTTCTCTCTTCCTGGAACTCTCATTACGTGATCCTGGTTTTCTGAGCCAATTGTTAGCCCAAGGCCAAATCCTTAACCTTGGGCTAGATAACAAAAGCACAGCTGAGGTGATCTTGACTCCTTTAAAAAGGCTGTCTACTCTTTGATGCGCTTGGAATGAGACGCAGAATTCATTTTAGTTCCAAAGGTTGTTCTTAGCATGGGAAATTAGCAACCTCCGTGATAAAAAGTCAGCATGTTGAGTGTGTGTGTGTGTGTGTGTGTGTGTTTTATGGTGATCTCTGTCCTCCATTGCGTTCCACGGCCTGGAGGGTGTTGGTGTGTCTAGGGAGAACCCAAGACTGAACCCTCTTTGGGAAGTTTTACTTTATGCAACTCCATCAGTTCAAGGCCCGAAGACTTTGTGCTCAGGACAGGAAGCAACGTTTGGAAAATGCAGCTTTCTGACTCGAAATGAGCTTGAGATGAGAGCAGTGTATTAACTGGAGTGCAAGCCCAAGAGAAGCTGAGTTCAAGTTATTAGTGGTTGGTTAAGTACAGCCCTCTTGTATGCAAAGACCCCAGAGTCATGAGAAGGGCCAATGGGTGTCATAGAGTGCTAATGTCTGGCGGTGCTATCTGCGGAAGCTCTTCTGTTCCTATGGTGTGGAGGCATCTCCAACAGGTACTTTCGGAGGTTTTTCCTTTGCAAGAGGACTTTTCCACTGTATGCTCTATTGCTGAAGTCCTGCTGCTACTCTGAGTAACTTTGAGGGTTTATTTTGTACTGTAATGGAGCAATCCTGATGGCAAAACTCAGCATCGCTGGTGGCTGTAGTGTCAAGCAGGCCTAGTCACAGAAGGTGAATTCACAGCTAAGCTGGTAGCAACAAGGTGGGCTTTGGGGGCTAAACCTGTTAGAAGGAAATGCTGCCATTCATATACTGCATCAGGAAAAAGAGGTGGGGTAGAGGCATGGCCACCAGGCTAAGGACAGGAGAGACAAAGCTGGAGTGCGCCATCAGAGGAGTCCCTCAGCATCCTTGTGTGCTAGTTCTTACATAGCTCTTCCCTGCCTCCTAAGTGTGTTGTAATGATCTGTACCTTAAAGAATCTGGAGATGCCCAAATGCACTGCTGTTTATCCTGTAGGGTAGAGATAGATAGCAACATTATATGGCATAATAACAGGTTTCGTCCGTTGGTAACCAGTTTGCATGCGGACCAGGTCTGGCCAGTATTAAACTGGAAAGCAAAGATGGCTTTGTGATTAAGGTGCTGGAATGGGACGCTGGAAATCTGGGTTCAAGTTGTGGGTCAGCCATAAACTCCCTGTGTGACCTTGAGCAATATAATTATTCTGAGACTTCAAAGGTATCTAAACAATTTGGACACCCATTTTCCAGTCATTTTAATTAACTGGGATGCTTTGAAATACTCAGCTTTAATCTCTCCGTGCCCAGGATTCTCATTTGTAAAACCAGGATAATATTTCCTTGCGCATGAAGAGGATGTGTGTGTCAACGATTGGGAAGTGTGCAGCTACTCACAGTACAGCAGATATGGAGCTTGCAAGTTGGATGAGGGGGGAGCATGTTGAGTTTTGTAGGTGTGGGACTCAAGTACGTATATGGGTGCTGTGCGCAAGTCCGACTTGGCCTGTTTCAGTGAGACTTGTTTACATGAGGCATAAACTGGGGGATAGTTACTTACTGTGATTATATTACCATCATATGGGGTCATGGGAGACAAATACATCTGCAAGTAAACTGCAAGCAAAATAGTTACTGAGAGGACCAGCTCATTTATTCCATATTTCATTTAGCTCCATAACAGCATCTTGCTGTTTCTTTAGTGCTTTGCCATTCTTTAATAGCAAATATTAAACTTTAATGAGATAAAATGACTAGTTATTAACCTTTCCATTTCTGTAGCTTTGCTTCATAACCAGCCGTACTCCCCCTTTAACATCACCTACAGTTATGTCCCTTTGCCTGGTGTTACGTGGTTGTGTAATGAAAAGCCTGTAATGCACGCAGGCAGAGGGAAGGGTTAAAAGAGCCAAGGGAGTCTTTAATTCCTTTGTTTTCTGACTTTTGTGGGTTTAATACACAATCTTAACATTCCATTAGTAAGTGGTTTCTCCCCCCCCCCCTTTTTAACTTCAGAGATTAAAGGTTCCTCCAATTCTGACATTTTTTCACTACTCCCTTTAGTCATGTCAGTTTTGTGTGCTGGGCAGGCAGGAAATGGAAAGCCATCCTCAGTAACCATTGATGCTACTCCCAAGAGCAGAGCGGTGGATCTCTACGAGGTGCCCATCCATCGGGGGCTGCTTTTCCCAAAGGAATGTCTATTGGGACAGAGAAACGTTTCAAAGGCCCCAGGACCTGGGTTCGTCACTGGCCTTTGAGGTGACCCTCACCCAGTGCCTCTGAGTGAAGTGCTTTGCAAACCACATGCAAAGCACTGTGCAGTGTTACCTGCTGTCAAAACATCTGGTCTTCCTGGTTGCAAAAGTTATTGATATGTCAGTGGTAAATAGATGTTGAAATGAGGCTTCGCTATTTGAATGTGAAGGAAAGAGACAGCTGCTGCTCTAAACAGCTTCCACAAACCAGTTGTGTTTGTGACTTCAGTATGAATCAAATCAGAGTCCTTTGCTCCATCTTGTAATGGAACTTGATGATCTTAAGGCCCTCTCCAACCCTAACTCTTCTGTGATTCTGTGTCTGCTCTGTGGGTAAGAAAATCTGACCCTCTCACTTCTTAGTAGTATTATGCCAGGATGGCAATGGAGTAACCTGTTACTTATCATAAGGAAGTCTCAAATCTGGCCGTCAAGATATACTTTTCACTTGAAATTTGATTTTCAGCTATGAACCGAGTGCTTCCTTATTGTGCTGACATGTCTGCATGCTAAATAGGTGACCAAATATTTCTCAGTCTTATTATAAAGCCTGTATTATTATTATAAACCTTTGATTTAAGTTTTTACTGAAGCGAACAGGTAAGAAATACTGCCATTATTTCTTCATATTGTGTACAAGCAAATATCATCTGTAAGGAAGAGATGCAGAAGAGTAACTATTTTAAGGCTAATGAACGTTTTCGGGTAGTCTCACCTTGTAGGATGTGGTCATTTGTCTTAGGTAGGTGCATAGTTTAAAAGCAAACCAAATGGGAAAGAAACATGTCTAGATACCTACTAAAAGTTAAAATTACTTTAGATGAAGAAAACTGCCTTTGCATTTTCCAGGAGAAAATAATGCATTGAATTAACTGAAAAAGATAAAGCTACAAACAAAATACGGGCATGATTTGGGCTCTTTCTTTAACCCAATTTTGCAAAACCTTAATGTTCTTATTAGACACTTTGTATTCTAGGCCCATGAAACACTTTAGGACAGAAGTTAATTTAGTACGTTGTTACAAGCTCTGGTATCTGCCCAACTATATGCAAGTTCATGAACCTTTTGAACAGCGGCCCCCCTCATGCCCCTGGGGTTCTGGAGAGGGATTTATGGTTTCATGTGCAAAACAGTGTGAAACTTGGCACTTTTGAATGGCCTGAACCCTGACAACTGCAGGAGCACAAAGCAAAATCAAGGCCTATGAGCTCAACCAGCTCAGAGGCAAAGTAAAGGTTTATTGAAGCTAGCATGACCTTGAACTAAATTCCAGTTTAAAGAAATCTGGCCCTTGCTGTCCCATCATTGCCCTTACTAACATGGAGGAAACCCATCCTGCAGGGCTGTTGTGGAGGTGCATTCAGTATCGTTTATGAGGTACTCAGATGAGGACAGAGGCAGGGTGGTGCATGGGAGTTAAGGGCTTCAGATAGGTAGGAAGGAGGTTGATGACCAGGAGATATGAATGTCTTGATAATCAGTGTATGGACAGGAGAGGTTCTTCTGAGCTCCCACTTGCTGAAGAGCCGGGGCAGGCCAGTCATTAGGGCTGTCTAACAGGGTAAATGAGTCACAGTCAAATCGGGCATTCATTTACATCACCAGGCTTTTTCAGAGCTTGGGCAAATGGCAAGCCCTGGTTCATACCGATGGCCAGGTTTGCCTTTCGCTCTGTGTTCAGTGGGGTTGAAAGCTTGTGAGTGGGAATTTGGCCACAGGTCTAAAATCTACTTGCTTCCTGATTTATAAACCAGCGAAGGTGCTTTGTGCAGCCAGTATCCAAGCCCATTTAGAAAGCCAGTGTCAGGTTCCTGATGTTATCCAGTT
This sequence comes from Pezoporus occidentalis, assembly GCF_034315485.1. NCBI lineage: Eukaryota > Metazoa > Chordata > Aves > Psittaciformes > Psittacidae > Pezoporus > Pezoporus occidentalis. The sequence goes on from NW_026912779.1 coordinate 4,860,255, forward strand.
GCAGTTCTGCAGATCCCATCTTTTTTATATGAGCTGTGGTCCCTGGCATTCACTGGAGTTGACTGATGCTGGGGATTGGGCCCACGAGGTACAGAAATATTTCTTCCTTTACTCATTTCCTGGCCTTGCCCTCTGGACTGTCTGGCTTTGGAGCTTTCATCATCCAGGTAGGTCATGCTATGCCTCTTCTTACCAGGTACGGAAATGAGCCAGTGTTGCTCAGCTGCAGGCCCAGATTGGCTGTAAGAGAGCACTCCAGGCATTAGTTCTGTGTTGTGTTGCCTTTGCTTTACACTGTATAAAGTACTCCAGGGATCCTCAGCAAGTGGGACCACAATGGATTTGTCAAAATGGATCTCTTTCAAAGCTGCTTGTAATCATTGCATTTACATGGTACAGATTCCAGCTGTGATCCTACAGCGTATCTATGATGACAGTACCTTAGCTGATAAAGTCGCAATAGGAATAATCTGCTGTGAGCACATCCAAAAGCCTGGTTATGAAGAAGTGGGTTCATTTCTCTGATACTAGGCTAAATACAGGAGAACTGTAACCCTCTCTCATCTGCTGGAAGGATGGTGTGATGGGGCATAAGCAATGATGAAGATCTGTGGAGTATGTAAGGGAAAATGATTTGATGCTGGTGCTGGATGAGCTTATGATGAAGGCACAGTGCTGGACCTGCTGCTCATGAATAAGGAAGAACTGTTTTGGGGTGGCGTGGCTGCAGGATGAGGTGGTTGTTTAAGAACCTGAGGGAAATGGGAAAGGCATTTCTAGTATCATAATCACTCAAAACTTCAAGCGTGTGGACCTTGGCTTGTTCAAGGAACTGGTAGGTAGAATCTCCTGGGAGTCTGCCCTGGAGGGCAGAGAGACCCATGCAAGTTGCTTGATCTTCAAGGCCAGCCTCCTCAAAGCACAGGAACAGTCCATCCTGATGTGCAGGATGCTGAGCAGGTATAGCAGGAGACCAGCTAGACTGAACGGGGAACTCCTGCCTGATTTCACATGCAAAAAGGAAGACTATGGAGGTGGAAACAGGGACAAGCAACCAAAGAGGAGCACAGAACTGTTGCCTAGGCATGTAGGAACAGAGTTAGGAAAGTCAAAGCTCAGCTAGAATTGGAAGTGATGAGGCTTTTGGGTAACTTCTACATGCACCACAAGGGAGACCAAGAAAGATGTGGGCCTTCTACTAAATGTGTCAGGTGATGAAAGGCATGGGAAAAGGCTGAAGTATTCAATGTCTTGCTTTGGTCTTTATGAGCAAGATCTGCTTTCAGGCCTCTTATGCATAGTGGCAAAGCTTGGGGGAAGAGGTGGTACCTGCATTAAAGAATTGAAGGTAAATGTGGCACGTAAAAGCCCATGGGGCTGGACAGGACACATCAGAGTGAGCTGAGGGGCTGGTACTGTTTAACATCTCCATCAGAAACCCGATCAAAGAAACAGGGTGCATCCTTAGCAAGTTTGCAAGTGACACCAACCCAGGATAAGTGGCCGATATGCTGGAGAGCAAGTCTGCTGGCGAGAAGTGAGCTGGAAGAGTGAGCCAACAGGAATCTCCTGGAGTCCAGCAGAGATGAGCACAAGGTCCCTTACCCAGCACAGAAACAGGTACAGGGGAGCTGCAAGTCCTGACAGACACTACATCCAACATGCGTCGGGGACCTGCCTCCTGTAGGAATGAAAGTCAACTGCCTGCTGGGTTGCCTGGAGACTGGGTATTCTCTGTTTATGCTTGCTAGAATACCACTGGAATACTGTGTCCAGTTTGGGCCTCTGTGGTAGAAATACTGGCTAACTGGTGAGAGCAGCTGTGGTGGTCACACTGTTGGATTGTGTGATGCATGAAGAGAGGTAGGGGAACCCCCATTTATTTAGCTAGGGGGAATAGCATTGCACTCTTCCATGACTCAAAAGGAGGTTATAGAGAGGATGGAGGCAGCTTCATCTCAGAGGTGCACAGTGGAAGGACAAGAGGCAGTTGCTACAGATGATAGCAAGGGTAAATCCAATATGAATATAAGGAATTCCTCACAGCAGCAGTGGTTTGGCACTTGAGCCCTGGGCAGTGGTAAGATTTCCACTTTTAGAGATTTCTTGAAGTTGACTGGTCAAGGTCCTGAGCAACCTGATCTAACCTGAAGCTGAAACAGCTCTATATGAGCAAGAGGTTGGATGAGATGGTCTCCAGAGGTCCCTTCCAACCTCAGCATTCCTGATTTTGTGACATACAGAAAAACCATTGAGCAAGAGCAATAGATGGAGCAATAGGAATGTAGCAAGTTCTTGCTTCTGCATGTAGCAAGTTATTTCTCATTTGTGCTCCGTTTAACAAGCAAAGAAAAAGATAAAACCTGGTTCTCTTCTCTTTCTCTTCTCCTCAAAAGTGATCAGAAATCTGAAGGCAGGAGACGTGCTGCAGTGTGCAGGTTAGGATGTCGCATCTCTGTTGAAACTGTGTCCAGTATGAGTTAAATCGTGTAAGAAATAACTGATCACTTATTTCGGGCAGGCTTCTCTTCCTCATAAATACCACTTTTGAATGAATCCTAACAATGGGTTTGAAAAGATCTTCACGCATACAAGCGGGCCTTTACGCTAGCTTCAAACTGAACTTTTACAACAAGGATTATTCACTGCAGTAAATGATTTCAGTAGAAAAATGAAGTGAAATATTGTAGTTTTTACTCCCAAAATCACTGCAGGGTGGATGAGGAGATGATATGAGAACGTTTTTGACCATTTAGAATAAAATCCTTAAAGACAGCAAACTACTTGCAGCCACTGCCACCTGTTAGAATTCAAGCCCTCGCTGGAGTATCTGCTGCAATCTGTTCTGAGTGTATTTTGGTTTAAATATGACTTCCCATCCTGGTATTTGCAGGTGCATTGCACTAAAGTGAACACAATCATTTTGTTAATTGCAGTTCAAGCTCATTAGGGAACTATAAAGGCAGAAGAATGAATGTAACCGTGCATTAAATGGTAAACGATTTTGGGGTGGGAAGCAGTCAGGTGTGTTGCCCTAGGCTATGATTTTCCCCAAATTAACATACATAGCAAAGAAAGAAGGAATGAGGCGGGTGGGAAGAAAGAAAGGCCACAGGTCACCAAAGCAAACCTCCCGAACTCCAGTGACGCTGGTGGGAAGCGATAGCTGGGAATCTGGTTGGTACTGGGTCACACCGGCTGCTTTTTGTGTCGGTTTCGGTTCAGTCAGACCAAATATGGTGAAATCCCAACCAGCTCAGCATTGCTCACGCGGTTAACGTGGAACTGAGCAGAGGTTTCACTGCAGCCTGCAAGACCTCGGATGTGCAATGTGAATGACTTGCATTGCAAAACCATTTTGAGGTAGTGTGTGCTTGAGGAAACGGCCAAATGTTTCCCCTCAGAGTTTCGATGTGAACTGGAAAATGTATTAGCACAAAGCTTGGTTGCTTCCATCTCTCCACCAGGCTCCGAAGCCAGCAGGGATCCATGGGTTTCCAGAGGGTTGTACAAGCGTATTTTGCTGCCTCAGAATAATCATCAAGTGAAATGCAAACCTTGGCCAACACTTTGGATCTGAACAGCAACACGGAGTGTCTCAATGTTTGGGTGTCTGGATGGATGTGGCTCAAAGAGTTGTTTCTTCAGATGGCCGGGACTTGGCTCCCCTGGAAAATCAGGCTGCTTTATGTTGCCTCTTGTTTTCTGTGTTGCTTGAAGTGGAAATACTTGTTTTGGGACAGGAGGAAGGTGCTGGGAGAGCTGGATGCGGAACTGAGTGAAAACTTTCCCCTGCAATGTTTTCAACAGATCCCATATTTTATACAGAACCCCCTATTTTTTCTTTAGTTTTCCCCTTTGTTGCCTGTTTCCTGAAAGCATTTCTGTTCTGTGCTGCTCTAGTGAATTGCTTAGCCAATCAATAAAGCTAAAAGCTCCGTGACTTTCTGAATATACCCCTAATATTGGAACGACAATGGAGGTACAAATCATAGAATCACAGAATAGTCAGGGTTGGAAAGGCCCTTACGATCATCTAGATCCAACCCCCCTGCTGTGGGCAGGGACACCCCACACTAAACCATGTCACCCAAGGCTTTGTCCAACCTGGCCTCAGGCTTTGCAAAGCTTTCAGGAAAACGGCTGGTTTCTAGTCCTCAAAAATTCCTTTGATAGAAAAAAGAGAAAGAGATACCATTATTTATTAAAACTCATATCTGAAACTAGATACCCCTTAGCTATTGTTTAATTATATTTGGTTCGATTTCTTTGGTGTTTAATTGTACCCCAAAGAGAAAATAGACGTTTGGGAACAGTGTTCTCTCAGAGCTTACACACAACAATGAGAAGCCTGAATTAACCAAAGTGTGTTAGTCAGGAATTTTATGATTATTCAGGAAAACAATTGCACTCTCAAGCAGTTGGCCCCCCACACCCCAAAAGTGTACATAATGGACAGGAGGATGGATATCTGGTGTTGCATAGGGTCAGGGAAGAGCTTCTGGAATGGACTAGACTGAACCTTTTCCAGCGAATCCTCTGTTCTTTGAAGTCCCAGCTTTGGTAGCTGCTGCCAACTTCACTGGCCAACATGAGACCAGTAAAACCAGGCTCTTCTGGTAGGCCCAGTCTCCGAGATGGCTTCCTTTTGTAGAACCAAATATGGGCAGTTAATTTGCTTTTGGATGTATATTGTATTTAGCGAGATGGGTATTTGTTCCTAACAGCTGAAACACAGAGGTGTGTGCTGTTGTCTGCTGCGCCTCTTCCCAGTTAGTCCGCTTGCCGTTTAGTTAGCACATTTGCTATTTGCCTATTGCATACAGTAGTTCTGCCAGGAAGATGTATGCAGCTTTGTGAGTCTAAACTGAAAGCCCTCAGCTTGAGGTGGGTGGTGAGGAGCTGCTCGACCATGGCCAAGTGAGGGGAAAAGTAAGGAAAATCCTCATTCCCGACAGCTATCAGAAGTCTCCCTTATTGGTGGCACATGGACAAGTACAGGGGAAGTACTTGTTAAACTATTACAGGAAGGAATTCCAGTCATCGTGGGGTTTTCTGTTATTATGATGGGTGGATCTGAAATGTAAACCTTCCCAGACAGCTGTAAACCAGGACAAACCCATCTCTTCGCTGAGCAGCGCAGAGATTTCAGTGGCAGTGCTGCCCTGTGTGTGTGTTCATGCATGTCTGTGACTGTGGCATGTGGCTGATGTGGGACCTGCACCACCAGGTCTCTGGAAATGGGCAAAAAAAAGCCTTTGCTTGCCTTGAAACAGCGAGGTATCCGACTGGAGAGGCTCGAGCACCACCGTGCTGCTGAGATTTGGCAGGAGCGCGACTTTCACTTGGTTTCCCTGCCAAAATCAGCCTCTTAATGAACATTTCAAGCCTCTCGGCTTGCACGTGCTCGGCTGATGGTTGAGGGACAAATCTGAGCCTTGCAAAGCCAGCTCGGGCTTCTCCTTCTGCATAGGGGCTGCTCTCCCACAGCCCCCACCCACGGTGGGTCTGTCCCTTAGGGAGATGGGTTGGGGTGGGGGGCATGGATGAGAAAGGAATTGCTCTGTAATTGCAGCTGTGTTTTCAGGATGGGAGTGATCTCAGGAAAGCCTGTATGTCTGGATGAGCATCTCCCTCTGTACGCACGGGGCGGGAGGGCAGATGTTTGCAAAGAGCTCCTCTGTCTCCCCTTGATGCATAGATACATATGGAATAGAGGAGAAAAGAGAGCAGGAGACCTCTGTGCTTCCGTGAGGCTGTGGAAGAGTTTGTGTTCAGCGTTTTTCCTTCCAGAAACCTGAAACAGAGCTGGTGATCCCTGCGTTTTGCCCTTCTCAGCAAGTGCCTGCAAAGTCCTCAGACAAAGCATGTGCTCAGCTCCCTCCTGTCTGCGCAGCAGAAGGCAACACACTCCCCTTCACACAGGTACTTCATTTGCTTTACCTACTGGGGATCCCTTCAGTCGCTCCAAGGGTCCCATCCCTGCTGGAATGTGCTCCCAGTGCATTTCTGTAGCTTCATTTTGACTTGGTTTTTGAAGCCAAGGACATCACACGTGTGCGTGTGCAAACTGTATTTCAAAACGCTTGGGATATACCAAAATTATCTTGCAGCTTTAATTCTCTTCCCAGCCCTGCTCCCATCCTCTGCACTACGATACAGTCTTTAATTAGACCACTACAATTACAGACCTGCTTGGGGAATGAATCAGGGTTGTGTGGTAAAAGGCACGATTGTCCAAGGATCTCTACCCCATTCCTGGCAGGAGTGGAAAGATGAACAGTGAATGAAGTGGGGGTTTGTGGAAAGAGGAGTAAATATTAAAGGCTGTTCAGATGCACACTAGGGAATTAGCACTGCCAGTGCTTCTGCCAGAGTGATTCCAGGCAAGTTACTTAAACCAAACTCTTCATGGGTGGTCACTATTTAAGTGTTCCTATATTCTGGGTATCTGACTTGAGACTCGGGTCTGACCTGAAATCCTGAGTAGTCACAATGGCAATAGAAGCTCAGGAGAGCTTTGGCGTGCCCAGTTGCACTGTCCCCATAGCTACGGATCCTTCAGCTGCTCTTTTCCCTCCTTGCTTCCCAGCCCATGAAATGAGGGAAAGGTCGTCCCTTCAGTTTGTTGGGAAACAGAGAAGATAAAGTCAACTTTGTGATGTGCATGAGTAATAACGTCAAGAGTCCTGTAGCAAAACAGATGAGGACGTTGCTAGTTCTGCAGCTGGGTTTGACTCATGTGCAGCAAAGCAGGAGCACGCAGTGCGTGCTGGAGCTCAGTATTTCAAGTGTATGTACCAATATATAGATCAAGCTTCAGTATATCAAGTACTGAATTGCTCTGCAGGGCCAGCCCAGGCTCTTCCTCACCTTAGCAAAACTGGGGCAGGCACCCTGAAAATAGGAGTATGGTCCTATTGCTACAGGCTGTATCATTGCTCAGATGCATAAGCTATGAGGGGAGGTAAACTTGCTCCACTTACTGTAATTCTGGCTTTTTCTCACTTCTGAGGGCTTGGCTTTGCATGAACATTAAGTCTTCTTTATCTCTTTTGTGAGTAACACATCCCTATCCACCCCTCAGCAAAGAAGTGCTTTCCTAATGGTCCTTTCAGACAGAACGCGCCGCCTTCGGTGGCTTGTTATTAGGAGGAAAACTTGGAGGCACAGAAGCTGATCTTTTCCTGCGCAGCAGTTTATGGCAGGATAAAAGGGTTCTGAAAATAGGTCTGATTTACATAAAACAACTCTCCCCACTTTAATTTCTCATGTGTGAACGCTTCGGAGAGCGCTTCTGTAAACGTCATTGGAGCGCATGCCGTTGCGTGCCAAATTCTGAGTTTCAGGATCTTTGAAATTAGGCATCTGTTATCTCTTGCCTGGGGTTTACTTAAGGAAAACAAGAATTCAAAACACGAATGCGCTCAGTCTTTACAAAAACCCTGGTGTTTACAGTCTGACCTTTACTTTCGAGTGTTTACCTAAGGGCTAAGTATTTGGAATTACGCTTTGGCTTATAAATGTTTATCATTGAATAGGAATGAAATCAGAGTTCTTCCAAAAATAAGAGTTCCCTGGAATAATCTGACCAAAAAAAGAACCACAGAGAGGGGGAGGGAGGGGAAAAAAAAAACTGAAAGAAAGGATTGGAACTTCCTGGCATCACTGTCCTATCATTGCAGTTTTGGTTGAGAATGGTCTCCCCAGGCATGTGTCCTTGCTGTGCCAGCAGCCCTCTCCCTTAGGGGATGGCAGCACTGCTCCAAAGCCCGGCCCCAGGCTGCTGCTGTCCCCGGGTAAAACCAAGGGCATCCCTCAGGCCATCCCTCAAAGGCGGTAGCAGTGTCCTGGCTGGGGTGGATGTGGGGTGAGGTGTGAAGTTTGTCTGGGGAGTGGCAAAGTTGGCAGCAGTTACGGTGCAGGAGATGGGTGCGTGAGGCTCAGCCCGTGGAGGTGCAGAAGTAGTGCGGGTGAAGGTGCAAGCTCATCCCGTGTTATGAGCCTTTGAAAGGTGACTTGCAATGGTGGGGCTGTCCTGTCTGCAGTGGTGAAGGGAAACCTGGGTTTTGTTCTTCTGTTTTTCCACAAAATCATGTAGGAGACTGAGCCAGGTGAAATTTCTGGTCTACGTTTTTGAGAAGCTAAAAGAAGGACAATGAGAGATTGGTTGTGTGTTGAGGGGATGGGACCAGATACGATGTAGGCAGGACCAGAGAGAGCTGTAATGTGGCTCTAAGCTTACACTTTGCCACTCTTACCATTCAGTATCCTGCTTTTCCAATTCCTGAGCCCTCAAGTTGCTGTCACTCTTTGTAGGAGGTGCTGGGGTGTTCCCTTATCCAAAGAAGTGGTGCTTTTCAACCTGCCTTTTCATACAGGTGCAGGAAGTCAGTAGGATTTAGTTTAGGGAAGGTGGCTCAAAGTGCCATTACTGTGTCCTTCATCTCTGCTGGTGTCAAATATGCTGAGATGAGGATCATATTCCTCTGCTCTTGGTGAAGACAACTCTGGGTCAGTCTTTGGTGGGTTTCTTTTATCAGTTCTCTTTATTGATGAGCTCATTGCTTGCCAGCCTGCTCCATTTCTTTCCCTTGTACTCTTTTTCCACCCAGCTCAAGAACAAACTCCTTTTCCATTTCTTTCCCCATGAGCTGCACCCAAGTGTTTCCAAATATGATACACTCACAAAGTTCAACAAAGTCATTGACTCTATTGATAGCACAATTTGGCTCCTTGGGTCAAATCTGTCTGCCCAGGTTCTTCCTGCCCATCTTGCCCATGCCAATATTATAGCATTTGGTGGCTCAGGACAGGGCTGTCAGCAGTGAAATGAACACAAGAGGATTTTGACTGCTGCGTTGGCTTGTGAGTGCCTTCAAAATGTGCAGTTTGAACCTCATTCTCTGCTGAATTCCTGCATTTGGACAACTTTGCTGTTGATGCTCCTGTGCTGCAGCTTGTCATCTACAGTGCGAGCTGGAGGGAAGACTTAATCACTGCTCCAGTCAGGGAGCAAATGTAGTTGAAGCAAACGCCACTTTTGGGTGAGGAGGGTGGCTGAGCTGAGCTATGGAAAGCTCTGGATCATTGGAAGCACCTGCAGTAGAAAGCACTTGGATGGCAAACCAGGGAGATGTCAGGGAACAAAAAGCCATCATGAGGCTGAGGTAAGGGGGGAGGTGAGACTTTGCCTAGCTCTTGCCCTTGGTCCTAGGCCGGAGATGTTTCTCCTCACCTACTCCGTCCCTTCTTCCAATTTCTCTGTGTTGACTTGCCCAGGTGGAGTAAATGGGAATATGTCAGTAAATGGGAAGATGTCTACTTACAGAGGTCATGGCCCCTGCCACTGCCTGGAGAGGCAGCATTGGCCATGGTAGAGCTGATCCCATTGGTCTTGGAGGTCTCTGTGCCCTCTGCTTGGTACCAGGGCAGCTCTCCTGCTGCTAATGGGCTCACAGAGGATTTATTCAGTGTAATTATCATGAAGCTCCTGTTGGCCTGGCTGGGTGAGCAGTGTATATGGAGAGACCTTTGCATGCACTAATTCCATTCACCCCCCAGATTTATGGGAAGAGAACAAAATGTGAAGCAGATTGACAAGCTTTCTGCCTCTGGCATTAGCTGTGATTCATCCTCCCAGCCTTGAAGAGATGTTCCGAGGTCCAATAAAACCTATTGAAGATCTTGTTTTGAAAGGCGTGCAGGAATAGGGAGCAGGAGGTTCTTTACCCTTTCTCTGCAGGAACAGGGTTGATAAGTTCTGTTTCCTGCCTGCCTTTGAAGCTAGTTTTTAATGTATATTAAATAGTGCTCACTTGCGTATTCTGATGTGGATGAGTTTACAAGACACGGTAAGACGTCAGACCCGCTTCTGCCCTGTCCTCCTCCCTGTGTAATCTTATGCTGCAGAGTAAGAGCAAAGTGGGTGTAAAATACGACTTTCCGAATTCAGATGGCACTTTTTACCTTTGTTCCCACAGCCTATAGGCGAAACAACCACTGCAATTCAAAGGAAAGTGTCCTATAAAGAGGATTTTAAGGCAAATCTCAGTGTAATTCTCCCACCCTCTTTTAGGAAACTGAACTATGCATAGACAAAGTCAAACTCCATCATTTTTGACCACATAGATGTAGAATAGGTAGAAATACAAACAAAATAATTCCTTAGGTTACACATTTTTCAGGTTGATAGAGGTAAAGCTGCTCATTAGCTTGTACAGATTGGAGAGCAACCAAAAAATCTTTAAAGGTATCAAGTTAGATTCTAATCTCGGGTACAAGAGAAGTGATTTCAGTGGTTTTGGTAAAGCCTATTCCCAATGGATGCAGGTCACTTCGGGCAGAACGGAGCCCATCCTGTTTTAGAAGTATTTAATTGTGGTTCATATGTATTAATAGATGATGGCAATGCTAATTTGGTCCAAATGCTTGAGGTAGCCTATGGATGTGCCAGCTGGAATCATCTGGCCACAGGGAAAGCAGAGGTTCTCAGTTTTAGGGCAGGCCTGCAGACTGCTAGACTGGACTCAGGGGTTTATTCTAGGAATTATTTTCTCTGGGTTATCTGAGAACTCTTTTTGCCCAGTTTGGAGCATTTCCTTTCCTGGATTAGCAGCCAGAGTCTGGATTCAGGGTTTGCTAAGGGAATTACTTGACAAAGTCTTTCTTGCTCTGTCCCGGGTCTTTTGGGTTATTTCAGCTAGTTTTCCTCTGCTTTCAACATTGTGGTTTCTAAATGCCTCCTCCTTTCAATGGCCGGTGGCAGATGCCTTCCTTTTTCCCTCTTTTGAACTGTCTAGCTCATAGATGGAGCAAAGGGAAGGTGAAGCCACTGCTAGACCACTAGTCTTTCAGCCAGCGTTACATATCATCTGGGAGGAAAGCTCTCCAAGTCCAATGAGTATTTATGTGGAGTGGCTGAATTTAGGAGCCGAGTGCCTGAATAGTGGCATTATTTTTTCATGCAAGCATTCCAGTACTCCTTTCCACTTCACCCACCTTTCCAAACAGCCATTGTCCAGTGTTATCTCTGAAACCACTGTCAGATAACACCGCACAATGCGCTGGTACAGTACAGACACCGGCTGGTTAATTATCAACTCCTCTATCAATATAGTTTTAACAAGGGGACTTGTCTTAATGGGATGACTGGCTAGGAAATCAGCTTGTTTCCCCCTTCTGCAAATGCTATTACCGGGGTTATGTTGGTGACTGCATGTTTTGGTTCTGCTTTTGGGCTGAATGTACATCCACACTGACCTCACTGCAGTTCTCATGTGCTTGTGGGTATTGCCTGATGACGTGGGTGGCAGCCTTTCACCATTGCACTAGTAAATGGAAAAGAAAAGAAAAGAAATAAAGGAACAACCCCACCAACCTACCAAAACACATAAGAAAACCCCTCCAGAAAACCCTATTCCATTAAAAGGCTGGATTTGTTTGCTCTATTTTGGACCCTCCAATGGCATATATTTCCTTTCAAGTTTTTAAGCTGTATGCTGGGGAAAGCAAACATCTGAAGGGTAGAGAGTTCAGGCCCTACCAACCAAGATCAAGGCTGTGTGGCCAGTGCCAAGCTGTGTGATGAAGATACCAATGGCCAAAGCACCAGTGACTCTAACACACACTTCTGAAACACGTCTTCTCTGAGCTTTTGTCATACCTGCACTGTGTTGGCATCACTCTGTACTGTCAGATGATTCAGTCTCTTAAAATAGGGACCTGCATTTACTCTGGGGGAAACAAGACCATTTTCCAACCCTGTTTCCCTCCCCAAACTTTATTGCCTGAGGGGAATGATGTTAGATGAGTGGGGCAAAATGAGAACTCCTGGGTTGGAGGTTTGCTGATGAATGAGCTCTCTTCTTCATGGCCAGATCCTTGTCTAGCATGTTTCCTGTTTATCCAGATGAATTAGACTCCTGGAGTAGCTCTAGGGCAAAGGAGGTTGTGTTAGCTTTGAACTAATGCAGTTTTCTCACCCTCAAAGTGATAGAGTTCATCTCTTTTGAACCTAGCAAAGGGGTTTAATAGGAGCAAAAATCCAGAAGGAAATCCCAAACCCAGCTTTGGTAATTCATCAGCCATGATGGGCCATGCTCAGCCTGCCTGGGGAAGGAGGAGCCCATGAAAATACCCTTTGAGGCTGTGGGGATTTTAAAGGCTCCTGGTTTGGATGCAGGACTGACTGGAGACAGAAAGCAGCAATATATCAGCTCAGAGCATGTCTTGTTTTGAAGGGAGATTCCAGGAATCCTGTTTTGTTTGCATGCTAATAAGTCCCCTGCCCTGTAAGGATGCTCTTTGTGTTTTCAGTCCTTCTGTGAGCTTTCCTTCGGTTTGGGGTGAAAGGCACATGTGTGGTACCTATTTCCATCTACTGACTGGGGGAGAAGCATCACCAAACACTCTTTATCCCCTGACTTTCATAAACAGTTTTTAAACCAAGCTCTATTCAACAGCATTACAAGCAACTTTAGTTCTTACTAACAGAGAAACAAGCGTTAAAGTGTTTGCTGTTAAGAGTTTTACCCTGCTGGCACATCCAGGCTTTTTTTGAAGTCAATGCCTAATTCCAATCAGAAGTCACATTACTTCAATCTTCTGACCCCTACATCCATCACACCTCTCTTTTGACCTTCCACTTTGCTCTTGAATTCCTTAGTTTCACGGTAATATCGCAAAGTACTGATACTTTAAGTACATGGTAGTACCGTAAGAGCATGAACCTCATAGCACCACTTGCGGATGAAGGCTGCTCTCTCCATTGCACTGCACTGGGCGCTGCCAGATTGCCCCTGTCAGCAGAGGGGATGCTGATTTACCTGGTAGAGAGACTGCACTGTCTATCAGCCCATTTCCTGTTGCTGGGAATTAAAAGCACTGCTTGCTCTGGGAGCAGATGGCCACCTCTCCACCCATCCTCTCAGGTATGGGGAGGCAGCCAAAAGTTAGCTTAGGAGAGCAAAGCATAACCTGTTCAAAGGAGAACAGAAAGGAGCATTTTTCAAACAGCTTAATGAAGCACTTGTTAAGGACTGCCAGGGACAGATTTCCATTCTGCATAGGATATTCATTAGGAAAGTAAACACCCTCCAGCACCATTTGTAGGAACAAAGCAGCTCCCATTCTCTAACGAGGTGTTAATTTAATGAAGGAGGGGACTGGCAGAGGAGCAGGAGGTAACTAACCAAGTGACAGACACCTTGTCCTGGGAGGACAGGGCACTGCTGCCCTGCTTTGCTGGGTGGTGGTGGAGGAACACGGCCACTGAGCACTACCCAGCAGGCAGGGATGGCCCTGGGATGAGTTGTTGGGTGATGTGGAGGTCGTTGGCCAACCTGCAGTGGTTCTCCAGAGCCAAGTGTCTCAGCTGAAGAACCAGGTCCCCTCAAGGCTTTGGTTTCAGGGTAACCTTTGGGGCATTTCTTTTACAGGTACTGAGGCTACTGCATAGCTTCAACACAGCTGATGCGCACAGCGTTGGGAGCTGGGGATCTTACGGCTTCCAACTGTGCTGCCCCAGGGCAGGAGCCCAAAACCTCATGGGAGTGGGGATCCCACATCCTCCTGTTCTGTGCTGTGCTCCAGGGCCTGAAGCCCTGCGACTCAGCATCCCCAATGCTTATTGTGACCCCAGGGGCGGGTAAAGCAGCAGGTACTCAAGTGTCATAAGAGCAGCTCTTTATTTACGTATTTCACAAGGAAGCAAATCCTGTGGAAAGGGTTCATATTTCCCCCTTCCCCCTTAAAATGAAAGAAAAAATCCTGAGTAATTTCCTTTCTGTGGGAATTGTCTTTCTGGAGCTGATCCCGCACACAGACACTCACGAAACGTCCCAGCTTCATGGAAAACATGCTTAGGATGTCACTGGATTTGTGCCTTGCTGGCTGGAAAGAGCAGGCCTAGTGCTAAGGTGGGTCATCCTCAGTGATCATAGAATCACAGGATGGTTTGGGTTGGAAAGGACCTTAAGATCACCTAGTTCCAACACCCCTGCCATGGGCAGGGACACCTCACACTAAACCATCTCACCCAAGGCTCTGTCCAACCTGGCCTTGAACACTGCCAAAGATGGAGCATTCACAGCCTCCCTGGGCAACCCATTCCAGTGCCTCACCACCCTCACAGGAAAGAACTTCTTCCTTACATCCAATCTAAACTTCCCCTGTTTCAGTTTGAACCCATCACCCCTTGTGCTGTCACTGCAGTCCCTGATGAATCCACAGCTCTGTGTTGCTCACAGGAAAGGGGGACGGAGAATCCCAGCCTGCTTTTCTGGAGGGGTGAGGAGCAGCAGGAACGTTCTGCTCTGCTGCTGCTTGGAGATGAAGGTAATCCGTGTGCTCCCAGGATTAGCCAGATGTCACCGAGGGAGAGCTGGGAGGTAAGGGCGAGTTTTTCTGCGTCTCATGCCAGGACTTAAGCCTCAAGCCTGTCCCTTATTTCCATACATGTGCGTTTCCCACCAGGGAATCTCTACCGGAGCAGCACACTTGCTCCCTGTGGGGACAGGGCCAAAGCTAACCTGCCCTCCCAGCTCCGGGAGAATGGGAGTGACTGCGGTGCTTGGCCAGGGAAGGAGGTTTAGGAGTCGGAGGGAAAGCACATGACATGAGGCCAAGTCTTATTTAATGACATTATCCTGTTTTTGATGGGAGCACGCAGCGGACCGGAGGGGAGAGCGAAAATAAGGCCACGGGAGCAGTGCTGGCCATGAACCTCTATAATCAGTGGGAACGCTGGCACGGATGAGGTCACTTCTCGTGTTTATATTTTTCCATGCATTGTGTGCTCCCCGCTCCTCCTCCTCGTGTCACCGAGACGTGAAGGGAATTTCCTGCGCACGCACGGGGTTGTTGTTGTTGCAGGGCTTTTGTGAGCATGAACCCCTTCGAGTGGCAAGGAGAAATGAAGCCTTGTTCTGGCAGGAAACACACAAGGCTGAGAGAGCTCCCACTCCCTCAAATCCAGTCCCTTCTGGTCACTCGCTGAATACTTCATTAGAAGGAGAAATGGCCACAGTTAGCAGCTGCTGACACCTATCAGCACTCTCCATATGCAGAGGTCAGCTCTTAAGGGCTGTAAATCAGCCCGACTTCACTGCAGCCTGGCTGTGGTATGGAGACTGAGGAGGGGGCTTGTGGAGAAGACCATGTGGAGCCATCCTCTCCCTGTTATATTATAGCTTAGTGCATCTACAAGGAAAAATCGTATTGGAATGGTGAGGTTTTTCCTCATAGCGTCTCACCTTTAGGTGTTTGCCACCCATGATAATGGGCCAAGTTGGAAATATGTGTTCCCTTTGGCTTCTGGTTCCCACGAAAGGTGGTGGATGCCCCATCCTTGGAGACATCCAGGGCCAGGCTGGATGCGGTTCTGAACAACCTGATCTAGTTGAAGATGTCCCTGCTCTTGGCAGGGGGGTTGTAACCAGATCAGCTTCGCAGGTTCAACCCAAAACTGTTCTACAGTTCGATGAAATAAATGTATTCCTTTGGCTATAGGATAGAAAATCCTGTCCGGTGCTGGGAGTGAAGAGTGCTGGGACACAAGGGCTGCAACCAGCACTCAGGTGCAGCCAACCACGGGATCCTTGTCAGGAAGCCAACTTAGGAACGATGCAAACTGGCTGCAGTATTGCAGCAGAGTCCAATTAAAAGCAGATGTGCAAGGGAGCATCACCTCCTGCCCCCAGCAGCTGCCTCAGCTGCAAAGCTGCTGCTTAAGGGCAGCAGAGCTTTCCTGCTGCCCTCGGGCCAATCCCAATCCCAAAGGCATCCCAGAGCTATATCCCTGAGGCCATGGCATGCTTTTAACCTCAGAGCTGTGAAAATGCACTGTTGAGGCTTGAGGGGAGAGAGATGTAACCGAGAGCATAGAGCTGTGATGGGCACATCTCCCCTCTCCCTCCACCCCTGCAGCACATCCCCTGCCCCAGATGGCATCAGTTTGGCATCTCAGAGCTGGCGGCTGGGCTTTGGCCAGAAGCACAGTTTTGCTTCCCATACGTATGGCCAATGTCCCACGTCAGCCTGAGTTCAGTTAGGGAGGGTGTCACCATTGAGGTGGCAGGCATGGGGCAGGCAGACCTGAGAGCAAAACCCCCCAGACACTGCGATAACATGCCTCTCCTGAAATTACACTTGGAAGAGGCTTCAGAGTGCAAGAAAACAGCAACAGAGAGAGAAAGAAAGAGAAAAAACCTGAACAAAAAAGCCAACCCCATGTAAACCCCAGGGCTGGAGGAATAAAAAGTGCCAGAAAACATTTATATTGGGCTCCCTTGATATCAACACAGACGAAATGGATCCCTGTGCTTCCCTCCAAACCGCAGGCTCTAAAGTGGATTCCAAATCCCATCCCCACTTTAATTTAAGGGCCTCCCAATTAGACCGTTGGATGCCTTTCAAAGCTTTGTATAAATTGGAGATTATACTTCTAGCAGCAGAGGCTTGTCTCTGGAGCAGCCACCGGTTGTAGCTCCATTCCCAAGCAATCCAGGTCTCTGGCAAGGGGATTCAGGGGCTGGACACGGTGTCCGCATGGTCCATGAAGGGCAGCTCCATCCCCGCTGTCTGCTCCAGCTATTTGGCCTTAGGAAAACCTCAGTGGAAGTGGGGCTGGAAGCAGCAGGGATGTGGGAGGGAGTTTCTCTGTGCGCTGACCAAAGTGGAAAGATCTCGGGGGGGGGGGGGAACCCCAAAGCCTTTCAGGTTGATTTGAAATGCTTTTGCTGTTCTTCCTCTTCCCTCCTCCCTGAACTGGCAATAGACAAATGCTCATCGCAGAACGTGGCACAGGTTCAAGTAGTTTTGTTTAAACTGTCTTTTTCACAGTTAAATGTAAAGATTTTTGTTGGTGTTGCCCAACCCAAGGATTCTCCTGTGTTTTCCTAAGCAACAGCACAGTCCTAGGTGGTGGGAGCTTTGAGTGGGAGAAGGAAGAACCAGAGATTTTTCATTCCTGTGTGAACCTCAAACGTTTCCTCCTGTCCCTTTTGCATCCTCTCTCCTATCTGCCTTCCCTCCAGGGGCTGCACCCACACCTCAGAGGCTAATGGGCCATTAGCGTTGTTTCCAGGATTGAGCAGTGAGGATGGATGCAGGGAGATGTCCCTGTGGGATGCAGGGGAACAGAGCTGCGGGCCCAGGCACCTTCATGCAAGTACTGTGTTGGGAACCAGTGAATGACCCATTTAATAAAGGGGCTCCAAGGATGTCTGGAATAGCCCACCTTGAAGTGGCTGATGGTGTTGTGTCTCTCCTGTTGCTCACCAGCTCTGTCCCCATCCACCTTTCCCTGTGCATTGCAGCTGCAGGACCTGAACAGAGGCTGGGTCCTGTCCTGGTCTGCTTGGAGAGGCCACTCATGGTACTTTGGATTTACAAGGACATGAACCAAAGCAACTGAAGATAGATAATTTTATTAAGCTTCATATTGATGGAAATGTGATCATTATCCTCACTTTTAATATTAACCACAAGGCTTTTGAGCCCAACCTGCAACAGAGTGCAGACCAGCTCATTGCAGCTCATTAACTGCTTTCAGTGAGTGGATTAATGAATTAATTAATGACTACCTGACCAAGATGACCAAGGGGTTGGTAACGCATTTACTCAGGCATTTCCACATGAGCTTGGGTCTGGATTGCTCAAGGAGTTATAGGGAGTCCTGAGCCTGGTTCTGCCACCCAGGGCAGGTTCCTCACTGTTTGGACCAGATGATGGGTGCCGAACACAGGATGTGATTACAGCAATATTTCTTATTTATGGTGGGTGTTTTTTCAGCTCTTTAAGGTCATTTTTCAGGGTCAGGTGCCCTATTTGGCATAGTTCAAATTAGGACAGTCCTCTTTTGCTCTTGGCACAGGATGGAGCACTTACAAGATGGCTAATTTGCTGCTGTGGCTAATGCCAACAGCTTGGAACGACTGAGCCTTGAGTGAGGGATGTAGGACTGGACTGAGCTTGAAGTTCTTTTTCTCTTATGCACAGGAATATCCCATTTTTATCACTCTTCCCTTGAAACATGAGAATTTTCCTTTTAAAATAAAAACAACAGGCAGGAAAAAAAAAAAAGAAGACTCATAAACCCCAAAGGATAAATTTGTGTCTCTTTTAATGTAAGAAACCACCACGTCACCATTAAACTGTCAAATTATCCTGCTTAATTTCTATATCCATTTTAGAACCTTCTGCAGCCAGCCAATAAACCTCAAGGTGATGGGACTTGTTTCTGCTTCCATTGAAGCCGGTGGCAAACCTCCCATTTATTTTGGTGTGTAGGATCAAACCCTCAGCCCATAAATAACAAGGCACTGAAGGTGCGCTGTGATTCTTCTGTCCGTATCACTCCCTTCCTCTCAGAAAACTTCTGAGGTTGGGCCCAACATTGATCTCATGCACAGGCTGGGAGCATCTTTCCTTCTTTCTTTTCTTTCCTTCTTTCCCCCCCCTCCCTTCTTTCCCCTCTTTGTGGGTTTTGATCTCTCCCTTTGAAATGGAAGCAAATTCCCTGCAGGGTGCTCTGTGATCATTTGTTGGGTGTAGTCGCATGCTTTCACTTCTTGCTGTAGGTGAAATGGCTCATGTGCAATGATATTAACTCCCTGCTAGGCAGCCTTACGCAGCAGGAGCTATACACTGCATTCCTTCTGTGTTCCTAGATGCTTAACAGAGCAGGCAGCTTCCCCCCCCCAGCCCCATAAAACCTCAGCAAAGCACAAGTGTGTGTATTGGAGTAATGCAGCACTGTGAGAATACAAGTTACACGAGAGGCAATGCTTTATTTAGGGAGAGCCAGATATGGGACAGACCCATCTGTACAGTTAGCTTGGGTTAGTTGATCCAAGTAAAAGATATTCCCTCTTCCTGCAAGTTCGTGCATAATCTAATGGTTCCTTGTCAATTATGATTTACTTGCCATAGAAGAAAATGTCATTTCCCCTTGGTTTCACTGGAATGAAGCAGTTGGAGAGAGATGTTGAAGAGGGAAATTACAGTGATGGGATAAGTGTTCGGAGGAAAAAAAAACCCAACTGTTTTAACAGGAGAACTGTGGTTAGGCCCAGCCCAGAGAAATATGTAAGAATGTGCTTGTGATTTGCTTCCAACAACATTTTTAAGCCTATACTTAACTATAAGCACGAGTATCTCATTGCTTAAGGTTAAGCACGTGCTGAAATACTCATCTGGAGGTAAGCCCTGGCTGGCAAGACTGAAAGAAACAGAGATCACATAATCAGCGTCCAAAGCAAGAGCCTAATCCTCCCCAGCCAGCTCTTCTGGGGGAGTTTCCAGGAAGGCAAAGAGGTTGCAGGAGGTGGATCTGCCCCTCTGATCTTACACATTTCCTGGCAGGTGCAAGAGGGCTGCTCTGAACAATACCAGAGGTGTTTGCAGGATTGGCCCCAAGGCTTGGTCTGCAGCAGCAGAGGAGGTTAACAGGCTATTGAAAACAAACAGCCCCACCTCCCTCCAAAAGGTTTCATGGAGATGGTCCCTGCGGTTGTGATTGTCAAAAGGTTTGAGCAGGTTTGCTCTGAAACTGCTCCTATCGCTCCAGAAGAAAAGCAGTCCCAATCAGGTTTGGAAATTCATATCCCAAAGTCACACCTGTATTAGGGACTCAGTTTGAGCATCTCTTCTCGCATCCCCCTGTCTTGGATTTTCATATTGTATGAAGAAAAGCACCAAGTGACACCAAGAGGTTCTTCTTTGAGTGATGTTTACTTATTTAGTAGGAATTTTAACTGGAGATTTTCCAACTAATTCTGCTTGAAGAATGTGTATGTGTGTAATGGGGTAAAGTATGCTCTTTACTCGTGAACAGATCATGGAATGGAATAGTTTAGGTTGGAAAGGACCTTAAGATCATCTAGTTCCAACCCCCCTGCCATGGGCAGGGACACCTCACACTGAAAATGCATGTGTACACACATGCACAAAATAATGGGGAAGAAAGGGAAAAAGAAAGCGTGTGCTTATGATATGAAATGCAATTCTGAAAGCTAGTTTTATTTTAAGCCCTTGGAGCAGGTTACAGCATCAATGACTGTAATGCCATCTCTCACGAGCTGTGGAATATAGGACCGTGTTTATAGCAATCAGAGAGAGAAGCAAACAGAAAAGGAGAGAAAAGAAGACCGAAGACCAGTGTGGGTCTGCTGCTTTCTGCTGCTCAAGGGGCCATGGTCTGCTTGGAGCCACAGCGAGGTGTTCAGCAAGAAGGCCTGGAAAGGCAGCTTTGGGTACTCCGCACTTCGTCAAAACTAGGTTTAAGGTCTTGTTTCCATTGGGAAGGCTTTTGGCAAAGGCAGAGTTGATGAAGCCACTGGATTTCTTCTATCTAGTGGAGACGTGAGGGAGGTGATTGAAGTGTTTCCAGGCGTTTCTGGCTCCAGAGAAAACTCAGGAGAGTTTTCAGCTTGCTGGTGGTTTGTATGCAAGACTCGGGGTTCGCCAGCTCTTGCTGCCCTCCCAGGCTGCTTGGGCAGTGGGCGAGTTTGTTCTGCAGCCCCTTAAGAGCTGATGCAGCCTGGCCACCCCACAAAGGCAGCTGGATCACTCTAAACCACCCAAAGGCTTTGCTGCCAATCTCTGGTTTAGCTGTAATTGCGCTGGAGAATAAGCCACTCATTTTCAGATGCCCAGCGGTGAGTTTGTGAGCCAGGCTGGGTATGCCTCAGTATTAAATAATGAGGTGGAACAACAGGGATGATCATCATGTGGCATTAATACATTTGTAAGGCACTGGGTAATAAGTGGGTCCTGTTCAGTGTTTCGGCAAAGACCTCGCCTTTGGATTTTCATGGAGATGATGATCTACAGAAAAGGTAATGTGCTGGAAACAATGGAGGTTATCTACAAGTATGTTCAGGAAGGCCTGGGGCTTTCAGATGCAAATACAGAAATACATTTAACATCTTGACTTCTATTCTTTTGTCATAATACAAAGTGGAAAGACAGTGTTTAGTAAATGTTTACATCTCACAAAGGGGAGTTTTGCAAATTGCATTGTAGCGCTCTGGGAGGAACCAGGAAAGAGGGCAGGATGTTAACAACATAAAAAAGAATAGCAATAAAACCCACCCCTAATATTAATTGTCTAAGAGGAAATGCATCTATCTCTCATCAGGACATTTCAGACTCTGCTTTGCATTGCTGGAAGCCTGAGAACACTAATCGTTTTCTGGCATGGAGAAGCAAGTTCTTGCATACTTGAAGCATAACTCATTTACAGTTGTTTTGATGGATGCTTATAAGCAAGATGGAGAAACCTCCCAAGTCCCTTCAGCTTGCCGAGCATCAGAGCTAAGAACGGGCCCAAGCTGCAGAGTTCAGATGTAGATCTGGCTCAGCTCCTTGACGTGGGAACTGGAGGGGACGGCTCTGATTGAACACCTCTGGTTCAGTTTTGGTCCGAAGGTTGGCTGTGTTGTGCAATGGAAAGCTATCGACAGGTTCCCTTGAGAATTAACAATGCACCTGAAAGGATTCACGAAGACTCCTTTGCACCAGGGCTGTGGCACAGAGCCATCAAGGTAGCTCTTCAGCAAGGTGGCAGCAGCTCACACTTCCCGAGGACCTGTGCTCCAGGCATTGTGAAGGTCCATCTAGTGCTGGTGGGTTAAATGAGGAGGGTGCCAAAGTGCTTTAAGGCAGTCTTGGGAGGGAGGTGTAGCCCAGAGAGCTGCAGCCTGGTCCTCCTCCTCCTCCTTCAAACAGCAGCTGAGAGCCACCACGCACTGGGGTTAGACTCAAAAGCCACGCAGCGATGTTGCAGGACACAGGTGATGGGGGGAAAGCACGGGCTGACCTGTGAAAGTCAGCCACTGAAGTCTGTGTGTGTATTTGTGCATACAAGGGAGGTGGAACAACAGGTTTGTGGCTGCAGTGAAATCCTTCATTGCCGGCCAATGCCAGATATCATACGAAAGCCTCAGTTGTTGATGTTATTTACTTACACATGAGGCTTTGCCCCGTGTTTCAGTTTCTCCCACAGACTGCTACCCAGAGATGAGTTGGAAGATGAAGATTAACAATGAGACATTAACACTTACAGAGAGCAATTTCTCCTCCACAGACCCCAGCCCATTTCTCCTGGTGCCCAGAAAACAAAACCCTGCACAAAGTGGTCTCCGTGGGCAGTTCCTCTCAGCCATGGAAACTTGTATTTCTGCTGAATGATTTTCATTTCATGCTGAGTAAATTCCTCTGAAGTTGCAGTAAGTCACATTTTGGTTACCTCACACTGCTGGGAGGAAAAGGAATGAGATTATAAATGGTGTGACTGTCAAGGAGTCCTGCATGTAACTCATGGTGTGGCTTTGTGTGTAGAGGATGCAAAGATTTCTATAGGAAGACTGGAAATCCACTTGTGGAGACAGAGAAGAGTCAATGCCAAATACTTCAGAGCCAGGTTTATTCTTTCACATAGGCTACCGCAGTGCCTATGCACCTTCCTCCTTGCAGGTGAACTGGAGACCCTGTCTTTATTCTCATCTGTAATGCAGCTCTCATGCTGTTTTCATAGCATATTTACTCCTCTTCTGCATGCCCCATCCCTGTGAAACCCTGCACCACGCTCCAGTCATTAGGCAAGACTTTCCATTTCCCACCCCAGTTTTTCTCTTTGTGTCTTTCTATTCTTTCCTTTCCCTCCTCTCCCCTTCCTTTCCCCTGTCTTCCTCTGAGCATCCACTCTCCCTCCCCGTGCGCGGCTGCCTGACCCCATCATTCACTGTGCTGCACCTCTCTCCCGATAGCTGGCAGGGGAACTGCAGAGTCTGTTCCTGCTCCACCCTCGCAGGAGGTTTTGGAGCCCTGCAGGGAGCTGCAGAGTTACTGCTGCTGACTTGTAAGGGCAGGTGAAGTGCTCTGAACTCCACCTGGGAGTGAGGAAGGTGGAGGACCTGCCTGCCCAAGAGGCTTTGCAGAAGGTAGGTCTGGAGGGAAGGAAACCTTGGAGCAGTCCGATCTGTTACAGGAGGTTCGAGCTGAAAGCCCTGGACATTGCCAGTGGGTTTGTCCATTGGTCTAAACTGATGAACAAATTGAACTTGAGCAAATCAGACCAAATGCCTACAGTAACTTAATTGCCAGTACCTGAAGGGGGCCTACAGTGGTGCTGGGGAGGGACTCTTCATTAGGGACTGTAGTGACAGGACAAGGGGTAACGGGTTCAAACTGAAACAGGGGAAGTTTAGATTGGATATAAGAAAGAAGTTCTTTACTGTAAGGGTGGTGAGGCACTGGAATGGGCTGCCCAGGGAGGTTGTGAATGCTCCATCCCTGGCAGTGTTCAAGGCCAGGTTGGACAGAGCCTTGGGTGACATGGTTTAGTGTGAGGTGTCCCTGCCCATGGCAGGGGGGTTGGAACTGGATGATCTTAAGGTCCTTTCCAACCCAAACCATTCTGTGATTCTATGATTCAGTATTCAAAAACAGAAAGGACAGGACCATACAAAGGTTGTCACCAGCCTTTGTCTCATTTTCAGGTTCACCATGGCATCAAACTTAGCAGAATCTTTCATCTCACATCGGCCCAGATGTGAGGACAAAGCCCAGATGCAGGCACAGATTTCAGCTTCCACAGTCAGTCCTGTAACACCAAGGAAGATTTGGGCCAGCAGAGAAGTGCCTGTCTAGCAGCTGCTGCCCATAAAGCAGCACTGCAGCTCTTCAGCGATACAGGGCTATCAGTGAGTTATGCTGGCCCTGTCAGCCCGCGTGGTGTCCGTGTTACTTCTCAGCCTTGGAGACAAGCAGCAGGGTTTAATGAAGGACCTTCTTAGCTAAGTGTGAAGCTGCAGGAAAATAACAAAACTGGGAAAGCAGACAGCTTTCTGCCCCATCTCCACAAAAGTGTTTTCATATTCTGTTAAAACAAGGTTAAAGAGTGACTCTCATTCCTCCCTCCCCACCCCAGGCGCTTTCTTCTTGCTGGCAAAAGAGTATAAACTATTGAAAAAGCCCCAAACTGTAAGGAAAGAGGAAATAGATGAAAACTCATCAGAGCCACTTTACTTTGTTTGAATAACAGCAGAGGGCTTTATTTTTATTGTAGGGTTTTTATGAGGTTGCAAAACCCCTCTCCCAGCACAGTTAAAGGATAGTGAAGAATGTAATTAATAATAGAAACAAAATAAAGTTCTAATAGTCCAGGGTGACTATTGACTGAGATGCTCGTAATCATATAAAACCTCCTCTGGGATCTTTCATGACCACAAGTGAGCTTAGAGAGCCTTTTACAGCACAGCCAGAGCCTCCTGCAGCAATGCTGTGCCCTAACAAAGCTGGGAATGATCTACAGGGTCTTTATTAAGTCACCAAATGTATTTTCTAACTTTCTCAGTCCAGGAGATCTTTTTCCTTAAGGAAAAACTCCCATGTGGCAGGGGTTGGAACTGGATGAGTTTTAAGGTCCCTTTCAACCCAAACCATTCTATGCACTGACTACAACTGGTCTTAGAGACCCTTGACTCATTCACATTGGGCTGTGATAATGTGGAGGACATTTAGGACATCTGACTTCCAATATGATTGGGACTGAGGGTATTTCTTTAATTGCATTCAGACAAAATGTTAAAAATCTCCAAAATCGGCTAAAAGGCCT
Organism: Pezoporus occidentalis; assembly: GCF_034315485.1. NCBI lineage: Eukaryota > Metazoa > Chordata > Aves > Psittaciformes > Psittacidae > Pezoporus > Pezoporus occidentalis. The sequence continues at coordinate 4,884,877 of NW_026912779.1, forward strand.
AAAGTAGCATTTTTAAAAGCAATTTGATGTTTAGTCTTTGGCCTCCCTCTGATTTTCTGTGGGAGAATATCAAGTCAAATATCCAGAAGCATCACAGTTCTTTAGCCACACTCTTTGTGGGTACTTGGTAGGTTTCCCTTCCCTGTTTCTACTTTGGTTTATACCCCAAAGCCGACTGGGTTTTGCTATTCATTCTGTGGGTGGTAAAGCTGGTGAGAAGGTACTAACAGCTCCGCATCCTCTGAGCTTTCCTGGATGTGAGGAGGGAATTCTCCAAATCAGCAGCATGTTTTCAGGCCTTTGTTGTTGTTGTTGTTTTGTCAGGCTGATCTACATCAGGAAATCTGAGCACCTGGAGAAGGTTCCAGTGCAGACTGAGCTTCGCATCTCAGCTTGGACTTGAGATGTTAATAACAACTACAAAAGCTATCCTATGTGTTAGTGACACATGAAATACTTTACTCAGGGACTGGTGTTCTGGTTGTTCTGCTCCATGGCACACATGCAGGATAAGTGATTCCTGCCACTTTAGGGCAGCCTTCACCTCTGGTTTGTTCTCTGGCTCTCAGCAGGTATGGATGCATCTGATTGTCAGGGGTAGGGCAAGGCCTCTGAATCCCTCCATAGCGGTGGTAGATACTGAGCATCAAATGAAATGTGCAGCTATTAACAACAGATGTGTTAGCCACAAAATGAGACAGTTATGGCCAAGGTGAAGGGTCCCTGGGGAACACTCACAAGGGAGCCAAGGGCTCCTGACCTCCTCCAAGTCATCCCATCATGGCCAAAATGCTGCTCATAGGCACCTCCTGTGATCCTGCCTCTTTACCCCAGAGGAAGACCTACACTTCAAAGCCCTTATCTCTCCTTCATTGCTATTGACTGTGTTTTGAGAAAGGTTTATGTTTCTCCTGTAGCTATTAGAGAAGAGCTAGTGATCTGAGATAACAACAGCTCCTGTGAAAGCAGGGCTCCAAGCATCTATTCTTATGCCTTCATTTGCCAGCTCAGGTGGAGTGACCAGTCACCTTGTGAAAAACAGTCATCTTTCCAGAGACAGAGGGCAGCTGAGTCTTCATCTGGCCTTGGTGAGACGGTTGACTGTCAAGAAGGGGTATAAAATATACAAGGAAAACCTCTTGGGGTGAAGAGCCATTGAGGAGCCTCCTGTGTCAAGACTTACCCAAGCTTGCTTTGCTTAAGCCAGGTTGTTTGCTGTCACCCTCTGAAGCCCCCAGGGATCACAGAATCACAGAATAGTTTGGGTTGGAAAGGACCTTAAGATCTCTAGTTCCAACCCCCTGCCATGGGCCGGGACACCTAAATGACCACTAAGATGTTAATGGGCTTCACTGGCCATGGGTTTGGATCAGTGTAGTAATTCCGGTAGCAATTCCCCAGGCTGGGGAAACGTGTGCTCCAAACACCCCAGGGATCACATAAACCAGCTTGTGGTCATTAATCAAACCACATTTTGTGCTAATACCGCAGCGTCTTCCTTTAAGAAAAGGTTGGTGACCAAATCTTTAGCTCCATTTCCAGGTTAAAGATATTAAAATACTGCCTCTACCAGGTGGGGGGAGCCCACGCCAACACTCGATTTAAAGTTCAGTTCAGGGCTGATGGTTTATGGCTGATAATGAATTTAGCAAGCTAAAGTTAGGCTTTGATGCTAATTATTTTAAGTATCATAGGTTCTGATTCACAAGGCAGTAATCGCAGGTCATTATTACTGACATTATTAAGTTAAAAATTAGCTTTTAGGCTTAGAGCACCACTTAGTAATACGCTCTGAAACGGAACACCTGCGTGATGCCTTAACAGACAATGGAGGGAAATTAGCCCCCTTCATTAAATAAACTACAACTGTGCATTGTTTGTTCTATATGCACCTTTAGATGGCAATTTTCTACAGCTGAAGTGGGACATCGGTTGGAAGCAGCGAGCACAGGTTTTGCAAAGCAGTGGTGACTTCCCTTTGAGATGCTGCGGTCAGTGCCCCACGTGCTCTTCCAGGAGTAGTTTGAACCTGAAGTGATTTTGTTGGCGGGACTCTTTGAATGGGCTAAAATGGGCTCAGCAGGGCCACATCCATGAACTGGCTTTGTGTTCTACATAAACACGCAGGCAAATCCGTTTTTCTGACACAGCTTCAATGACAGGAGACAGAAACCAGATTTTTTTCCTTCCTATCTCAGGGTTCCTGTGCAGGCAGGAACGTCCAGGGATGAAGCACGTTTAACAGGATTAGCTTCTACCACTGAGAGAGCTATGATAGCTGTGACTGCTCCCTTCACCTCTGGTGCTTGGGGTCCTCCAGCTCTCCCTCCCAACTTAGAGCAGGTTATGGCCATGCTGGTTCTTCTTGATCACTCCTGAGACCTTAAGACAGCACAGAAACGTGCTTGTGGAGAGGCACTTCCCTCTGGCTTCATGTTACACAGGTGCTTTGCATCAACAATTCCTTCCCAGGTGCACTGAAAGGTATTAGTTTTAACAGAGTTTTGAATAGGATGGTTATTTCCATGGAGACTGTTCCACTTCCTTTAGCTTAGGTTATCCGAGGTACAGGAACAAGCACCTTGTTTAATTGGGAAGGACCCAGTATTTGCATCTCAATGGGATCCTCTTGGTATAGAAACCAGTGAAAAGCATCTGCAGGCCTTTGTGTGGGATTTTAATCCCTTTGCATCTCACAAAGAATTAACAGATATTTAACCCAAGGAAGTACGATGATTTCCTCACCTCCAAATGTAAGGTTTCTTGATAAGGAAGTATGGAAAGCTTAAATAATTTGCCCAACAGCATAGCCCGAAATAGGACACAGACACCAACCTCTAACCCTTACCTGCGGCCATAAATTCATCTTTCTTCTCTTGATCATAATGGAAACACAGAAGCTGCTTGTGCTGCCGTGCAGGAAGGCAGGATGGGGCACTGCACCATGGGGACACATTAGGGTTATGAGGGGCAGCACCTGGCATGTGGGGCCAGGGAAAAGCAAATGAGAGTCACCCGACCAGTCTGCCTGCTACATCCCAAAGCTGCACATGGGGCTTCAGAACAGAGAAGGGGCTCTTGCTGGTGTGACAGGGCAGGAGCATTTCACATTCACCCCTTGCTTTTCCAGCTGGGTTTCTTGGGTATCTTCTCTGGTAACACAGGCGTGGAACTGATGAGTGTCTTCGCAGCATCAGGTCCACCTAGCAGCTGAACAGCCAGTGTTCTGGTTTTGTTCTTGGTGGGCTTGGAGGGCTTTCCTTCTGTTTCTTTCAGACAATAGAGAGCCTCCTGCTAGGCAAAATAAGCCTGGTTCTGCAGCACATGTCTTGGTACACATCCATTTAGAGAAATACCTATTTTTCCCCTTCAACTGTACACAATAGGGCAGGGGTTGGCTTCCTTTTTGGAACACACCTGAAAAAATGGAATAAAAATGGAATCCCCCCTTCCAAAAATTGTGTCCAGCTGAATCATAGAATCACGGAATGGTTTGGGTTGGAAAGGACCTGAAGATCATCCAGTTCCAACCCCCTGCCATGGGCAGGGACACCTCACACTAGGCCATCAATATAAACTGGAATTTACAAAACCAGTCTGGATTGTTCTGATAAGCCTCTTGAAGATAACCAGGGTGAAAAAGGGGGATTATTCAGTTGAAATTGCAGCAAAGAAATCCCTAAGAACACCTGGAATATGAAACACCAGAACTGCGAAACTGAGCTAAAGATTCAGTGTTTGGATTTTGTGTCTGGAAATATCAGCAGATCCCATATTAAGTTATGACAAGGAAAATGCTAAGTGCATCCAGGCTTTCAGTGATAAGTGTCAAAGCGGTTCACAAATGTGCTAAGTATGCAATGCCTTCTTTTCTTCCTCTTTGCTTTATATATACAGAGAGAGTGATGGGGAGCTGCAGCACTGGGAAATGTGTCACTGTGACAGCCACAAATGGCGCTTTGCATCCAGCTCCTTGCTTTGGCTACTGGGCTGTACTGAAGCTATTAGTTGGTTGCCAGTGGAGTATCTGGGTATAAACAGAATTCACACCATCGCTCAGGAATTGTGGGTGGTGGGAAGCTCTGGCTGATGGGGCTGTGGATTAAGTGTGTTGGTGCTGGAGGATAGGGTGTTCCTGCACAGAGAGAGCCCTCAGCTGAGGAATTTGCTCCTCACAAAGGTATGCCAAAGCCCTGAGGCTCCCTGCATTTAGGGTGTGATGTGAGATACTGCTCTTTGTTGAGAGCTTTCCTCCTGACATCCTTGCAAGCAAGGCAGATGTGTGGATATCTCCTAGTAGTTACCCCTGGAAGGAAACATTACTGGGTACCCTAAGGGGTAAACAGAGCTCAGAGCTGAATTAAGAAGCCTTGCCTCTGTTTACTCCAGTTCTGTATGCGCTGCTAACTATTTCTAGGGCATATTCACAGTGGCCAGTTTCCAGTATTGACTCCCAGACCTGCAGAGGTTTCCTCCTTGGAATCCAGAAGAATGAGGAATTTTCCAAGAATCCAGGTTTCACTCCAGATCCAAAGCTCAGATCACAGTCAATGAAGGAGCCACCGAGGGGAGATGGGAGTGGATGGCTTGGAAGTCCATGGGATAAGCAATGGAGCTGATGCTGGGCTCCATGTGCAACCTTACTCCAAAGGCCAACTCTTGGCCAAGAGGCAGTGCCCCATCAGCTCCTCGTAGCCACAAGAGCTGAAAGCGGATCAAGCTGGTGGCCTCCCCAGATGACGGCGAGCAGCCATGACCTGCCAGGACAAGGTGAGCACACCCTGCAACGTCCCTGTGCTGCCACTCACCTTTGTGGGGGTCCCTCATCACTGCTCTCCTCCTCCAATGTAAAAGGTGTGTCTGCTCTGTACAGGCCTCTTCTGCTTTTGTGAGGTGCTAATCAGGCTTGGAGGCGATGGTTTCTTCTGTAGTTTCTTTGGTGAGTGACAGAGCTCCTTGTCTGGGATGAGCAAGATACTAAAGCCGTTGGCTGATGTTGAGCGTGAGTTCATGTCCCCCTCCACTCTCTCCCTTGGCTTGTTTGCTTTGCTTAGTTTGCAGTGCAGGACAGCTCCTTATTAATCTGTGCATTGCATTTTCCATCCTGCCATTTCCATGCAAGCTTGGGAGCTCTAGCAGCTGCTGCTGTGCACATAGTAATAAAGAACTTCATTTATTTATTCCTTTTTAAAGCATCTTTCTTTCTCTTGGGTTTAGAAAATGCTGACATTTTCATCATCCAAGCCGAAATTTTACCTAGAAGTAGACTGGTTCCTGACAGGTTGTTTGGAGGGATAACAACTTTAGTCCAAGACAGAACTGAGGGAGGAGAGGAAAAGAATGGTTAGAGACACATACACGCAAGCAGATGGATGTAGCCATTCTTATCCCCATATTTCTGTGTATGAACAGGCACCAGCCTAGTGTCTGACATGCTTGTTCATGTGGGAATTCAGGATCCAAGCAATGACCCTGCTTAACTGAGATCAGTGACTTGGCCTCAGAATTCACAAGCACAACTAAAGCTGCATGCTCCGAAATCCTCCTAGCTGGAGTTCTTATTTCCTAACTAATGCTATTTATATCAGCCTTTCCCTTCAGCTTTAACTGGGATAGGATCAAAGCTCCGGGAGCAGAGATCTGTCATTACCCAGCCTATGAATTCTGTATCCCTACCTCAGATTTTGATTCAATTTGGGGCTTGTGTGGAATTCATCTAAAGCCAAGTGGTTTTGGATGTCAGAACCATAAAACAATTTTCCTGTTTCATGTGATGCGGGTGTATAAGGATACAGTTGGCCTTGCCCCTAGGTTACCTAACCATGGGCTGTGATTCACCTCCGAGCTTTAGCTGCCCTCTTACTGGACCTGTGCTCAGTTTTTGTGATGAATGCAAAGTCCAGCCAATGCTTCTGCCTTTCGGCTTCCACCAAAAGCACTTCCAGTAGCCCTGCGAGTTAATGCGAACATCTGCTTACTGCCAATACAGCACTAATGATCTGTACTTCAAGGGCACCTTTGATGTGATGATCTCAAAGCAAATCAATTAAGGGTTATCCCACACCCATGCTGTGGATGGAAACATTGAATGCATGGAAAAACAAATCCTAGAATCACTGGCAAACTGGATGTGAAAACTGGGATTTCTGTGCCTTTCTATCCCTGAGAGAAAGTTGCCTACACCAGTGTTTGCTTTCTTCCCCATCCAGAAGACCAGGATTTTGCTACTGGGGATGTGTTTCTGGAATAGAATATATAAAAGAAAAAAACATTCCATGGAAGTGTCACAGCATTCAGTTGTGTATCAGTTAGATTCAAAAGTGAGCCCAGATGACACTGTCCCTATGATGCTGGGCTTCACGCTGTGCCACAATGGATGGTGCCTGAGGTCCAATAGCCTGGCTGCAGTCAGAGGTAATGGGGGTGCAAAGCATCCAAATTGTTATTGGTGTAATGTCAAATGCTCTTTAATGCTTAACCTGACAAAGTCAAATACTTCCTTTTCAATTTCCCATATAGAAAAGAGACCCCAAACAAGCCCTTCCTGAAAATTGCCCCTGAAACAGTCAACCCCACTTGTGCATTGCAAGCAGCATTCTCCATGTGTACAAACCTGACATGAATCAGAAGGTGTTTGCAGCACTGGGCTGGAATCAGGCTAAGGGAAGAGCTGTGTATTGCTTTATTTTGGAAGAGTCTCAGTGGTTTTTGGGCCGTGTACAGCCCCTGCACACAATTCCCTCTCCAGGAAGTTGTGACTGCTCACAGTAGCAGGCATTGGTGGAAGTCCAGCCTGGAGGCACTGCCCTGTCCCAAGCCCTCAGCTGGTGGGCTCAGGCCCATAGAATACAGGGTATGGTCAGGTTTGGTTCTGGACTCTCCACACTACAGCTGGTTTTGGCTGAGGGGGCACATAAACCACTTCTGATTAGATTCAGCCTCCTTGTCCTCTTCTGCATCCCTGAATATTAGCGTGCACAGGGGTACCAAACAAGAAGGACGGGAGTCAGTGTCGTAAGATCAGCACCAGATTTTGAGGGTGGCACATGTAAACTGCAGGATGAAGCAAGGAAAAGCTTTCCCTCCCACTCTGTGCTTTGTCCTGAGCACCGGTGGCAGTGGGACTTACACCCTGGAGCGTATTTGGAAGCATTTAAACACGCAGCTGCGACAGCAGAAGGGGGAAATGGCTTCTCTTCAAAACACTCGAGGCGAGGATTACTTTCCTCAAATTGCCATAGGATGTGATGCTTCTTTACACTCACGCCTCCTTAAACACGTGTGTATCTTTCTAAGGGATGAATTAACGGTTAACCTTCCTTGCAGTGCAAGTCATGGGCTGGAAAACCAGGCACTTGAATGGAAACGGTCCCTAAAACCCAACAGATTCTCCCAGTTGTCCTGTTGGGCAAACATCTGCATGCGAACAGAGGTTTCTGCTTTAATCTCACTCTCTTGGTCTTGCTTTTCTGTGAGTCACAGTTTGTATCTATACATAGAGAAGCTTTAAACAGGCTCGAGTGAGGTGTTTTTCCAGTACTTTAGCACTATTTAATCATTAAAGCACCAGGATCAAAGAGTGGGAACCGCACTATTGGTATGTTATGATGAATGTGTTGTGGCCAGCTCCATGCATACTGATACCTTGTGAATCTCAAATGAAATATCCCATGGGGAATGATTTGGCTTTTATAGTCTGATTAGAAGTAAAGGGAGCTTTAACTCCACGAGGAATGCAGTGTCAGCCCCACAATAAAAAACCAGCTATTGCTTTGAACATGCTGGCACCCAAAGGTGGATGTAAAAACCCAGCCTCATGGACTGAGAGACAGCAATCCCTGTCCTGAAGATCTGGTGCCTCTATCAGAGGAGCAGTGAAATGACTGGAGCCTAGAGCCTATTTCAAGGGTAACTTCAGGCAGTTAAGGGTGTAAACCTCCCTGTAAGCCAATAAGACTTACCATTTAAGTGCTTAAGTTACTTCTGAAAGTGAAGCTTTTAAAGTAATGCTGCTGCTTTTGAAAATCGTAGCCTAAGGCCATGACTTCAGTGAAGCATTAACCTCAGTCTGAAAAGGCTGGGGCTGTTGTCTTCTCACCTGAAAGCCCAGTGCTTGCATGCGATGATGCTGTCAACCGTAAGCAGCAGTGGGCATGGCAGAGGCTGGGCTCTGCCTTTCCTTACACTGGTAACCTGCACCCTTCCCCACAGTGACTGATGGGTCTTGACAGCCTTCCTGTGGGCAATCTGTTGCTGTAGCCTTAAACTCAGCTTTCCTTTTCATTGTGGTTAACTGGTATGAAATCTGCAGTGCTTAAATGCCTTGTATCTGACTACGGGGCTGTTGTGCTCTTGGATGATTAAAATATGAGAGAGGGAGAAGAGGATATGGAATGCAAACTGGTCCTGCTGCTGGTGACCACCCATGGAGGGGAACACCAGAGGCTGGCTGCTCTGGAGGAAAGGGAAGGGGGTGTTTTGGTTCTATTGGGAACCAGCAGACCATAGGGATTGGACTTCTGTGTCTCTTTCCTGCATCTGGAGCAGGTGAGCAGCGGGGCAGAGGGGAGGCTGGGGCTGAAGGACAGGCAAGGCAAGGCAAGCACAAGCCAGTGACACAACGCATCTGTAAAATCAGTAGCTAATAATAGTTGTCCTAGAAACAGACAGAATGGAGCACGAGTATTTCTAAAATGTCTCTTTTTTCCATAATATGGGATGTTTGAAAAGGCCATTATGCCTCCTTTCCCCCCCTCCCCTCTTTGTTCTTTCTCTTGTGGGAGGCCTGGGACTTGACAGCATGGGCTCTTGTCCAGCATTTGTTCTGACCTAGATTTTGATCTCTGTTTTTTTCCCTTACCGTCTGCTTAGCTGGCTACTACCTCTTAAAGACATGCATATAATCTATAAAACATTTGTGTTTCCCATTAGCTTTATTTTCTACTTTCAGGAGATTCTGAAGACTGTAACAAAGAGATTTAAATTACAGTGACCATAAATGTTTTGGGCTTCTGGGGTGAAAACAGTGAAGAATGCTGCAGGTTGAACAGTGTTTGTCCTCCCTTTGTCACAGCAGCGTTCACAGTGTCTTCTCTGACAGCACAGGGGAGCTGGTGCACATGAATTAAACCCTTGAAATCACATCATTACTATTGCAGTCCAGCCTCAAGCCTTGAGCATGGTTTGGAATCTTTTGCACTGGGTGATGTACACCTGTATGTAAAAGACAATCCCTATCCTGAAGCGTTTACAGTAGAAAAATACACAAAGCAGACAGCAGACAGGGTAGATGATGTGGTTTATGGCCCCTGTTTGCCAGTTGGTGATTAGAAGAGACTCTAGTTGACATCACTTGTGAATCTGGCTTCCTTCTTATTGATGCCTTTTAGCTGCACTATCCCTGATGTCCAGGATGGGGCCTTGATCCTAGTCTAGTGGAAGGTGCCCCTGCCTGTGGCAGAGGGTTGGAACTGGATGGTCTTAAGGTCCTGGGGTACTGGTGGATGAAAGATTGGATATGAGACACCAATGTGTGCTTGCAGCCCAGGCAGCCAAATATAACTTGGGTTACATCCAAAGGAGCATGGCCAGCAGGTCAAGGGAGGTGATTCTCCTCCTCTGCTCTGGTGAAACCCCACCTGGAGTACTGCATCCAGCTCTGGGGTCCTCAGTACAGGAAAAACATGGACCTATTGGGGAGGGTCCAGAGAAGGGCCACAAAAATGATCAGAGGGATGGAGCACCTCTCCTGCGGAAAAGCCTGAGAGAGCTGCCCCATCCCTGGTAGTGTTCGAGGCCAGGCTGGATTGGGCTTGGAGCAACCTGCTCTAGTGGAAGGTGTCCCTGCCCATAGCAGGGGGTTGGAACTGGATGAGCTTTAAGGTCCCTTCCAACCCAAACCATTCTGTGATTCTGCGTGTGCATGCATGTGTGTGCACACACATCATGTATTGCAATTCCTCCTTGATAACACAAGGGAAAGACAAGGTGAGCGTGCTATCCCACTGCCCCATCTCCTTTAGGCGCGCTGCACCACCCAGAGTAACCCCATGAGCTAATCCTATTTGATGATCCAGAAAGAATGTTTCAAGAATGCTTCATCCCTCGGTAATTTTGTTAACCTCTCCTGGCAACCAGAAAAGGGGAGGTAATGAAGTGGCATTTCCAAAGAACATAACCCTTAGACAGCCCTTCTGTCCTTTGAGAGGGGTTAGGAGGTGTATGGAGGACTTCCCCACATGGCTCTGCACTTCATCTGAGACTTGAACCCCCCCCAACCTTGTGGGATACTAATTCAGCCCTTGGTTTCTTTCTTGTATCAAATGCTGCCAACTGTGCCTTAAATTTGGGCCAGATGCATGATGGTTTTATGATGTGATACCGTTAGGAAGTCTGGGTTGAATATAACAGGGGCTCTGCTAATGGGGCTGCTCCTTTAGGGCAATGGTACAGCACTGACTTGGGATGCTTGAGCTATTTACTTCATGCTTCTGTTGTGAATACATCAGCAGAAATTAATGGCTGGGGTTATCAGGGTGGATAGCATTACTGGGGATGATTAGGGCTCTTTGTATGGTGAGAGGAGCAAAACACTTTCTGATGCACTGGGGCCTGCGGAGAGCATTCCGTGTCACCCTCACTGAGCACAAACCATCAGGTTTTGTTCAGGTTAACTCCTGAATTATTTGTGGGCTGCTGCAGGCATCACATTGCCAGGGCAGGCCCTCTCCTTGTCCAAATGGATCAAATAGGCAAAGAGAGATGATGCTCATCTCAGAGCAAAGACATGGCACAACTGGGCTTGGAAGCAGCACAGCTCACAGGTTCAGTTCAGTGCACGGGACCATCTTGCAACTGAAACCCTATCACAAGACTGTCCCGCTCCTTTCTGATCGTGTTATGTCCCAGAAGCTTTGTGGAGGATCAACCAAATCTGTGTTTCCATTTACTAAGCTCAGTCAAGTGATACAAAAGCCAGAACCCTTTTTCTGCCAATGTGAATTGGAAGTGATTAAATTATGCTCTTGTCAGGGGTTAATTTTCATGGGCAGATATTAATAATTACCAGTTAATATGCTTAGTACTCTGAAGGAAACGTTTGGTAGTCTTTACAGCTACTTAGCTAAGAGATACTGGCATAATTCCTTTGAGTTTGGGCTCTGTAACTCAGTGTCATCTCTTTTTGTTCTTTCCTAATAATCTGTATCTTGACATCATGGTGAAACTTCCTCTTCTTTACCCAACATTGATTTCCCAGTGACAGCCCAAACTGCTCTGTTGTCACCTGTATTTTAAACCTGATGCAGAGCTGAAAGGCAATGATTGAGGTGGCTCCCCAAAAGCATGGGCCAGGCATGAGCGCAGGACCCCTGGGCATGTCTATGTATGTGTGATTTGCTATAAAATAATAAACTTCTAATGCAGTGAGTGCATTATGGGCTGGGTTCCTCACACTATACTACTTCCTACGGAGACAAAACACTTGTTTTTACTGCGTGGGAGTTTGGGGGCTGGGAGTGAGCAAGGCTAACTCAATACTAGCCTGTTGCACTATGTGTACCTGCCCTGAGCTCATTCATCTCCCAGTAAACCTACATAATCCAAAGCCAGTATATTACACTAGGAAAAGTGTGTTTTCCCTGGATATCTGGGCAAAGCTGGTGGAGTACTAGCTGAAGGACATGGAACTGTTGGAACAAGTCCAGAGGAGGCCACGAGGATGATCAGGGGACTGGAGCACCTCCTGTATGAAGACAGGCTGAGGAAGTTGGAGCTGTTCAGCCTGGAGAAGAGAAGGCTGCGTGGAGACATCATAGCAGCCTTCCAGTATCTGAAGGGGGCCTATAGCGATGCTGGGGAGGGACTCTTCATTAGGGACTGTAGTGACAGGACAAGGGGTAACGGGTTCAAACTTAAACAGGGGAAGTTTAGATTGGATATAAGGAAGAAGTTCTTTACTGTGAGGGTGGTGAGGCACTGGAATGGGTTGCCCAGGGAGGTTGTGAATGCTCCATCCCTGGCAGTGTTCAAGGCCAGGTTGGGCAGAGCCTTGGGTGAGATGGTTTAGTGCGAGGTGTCCCTGCCCATGGCAGGGGGGTTGGAACTGGATGATCTTAAGGTCCTTTCCAACCCAAACCATTCTGTGATTCTGTGATTCTATGAGTATCTGCCACAGCAGCGGTGACACAGGGACCCTGGCAGCAGCAGAGCTGCAATGAGAGGTTCTGATTTACTCAAGGTTGAAGTAAGAGCGGTCTTCATGGGATGGAATTGTGGAGCACTCTGTAACCACACCAGCAGGGTCTTGGCTGAAGCTCTGCCCTTGCTGTACAAGACGTGACATACTATGTGGTTGCTTTCCAAAGCATGGAACAGGAAGGCACGGAGAGGGTGTATTATCATTTCCCTGACCATTGCAGGTGCAAAGAATTCGGCAACAATATTTGCTCTGGAGCCAAATTGCTCTCAGACTCCCTTCCATGTTTATTCAGTTGAAGGGAATTACCCAGCTTTTCTCCTTGCAGCACTCACAGAGTAAGAATTCCCAGACAGGGTATTTTCCTTTTATCTTATTCCCTTTTGAACCATGTGTCTGGACAAGTGACAGCCAAACCTCAAACTGTTTGGTTGCATATCTGAAAGGGACCTGAATGTACCTTAGTCCATCCTCCTGAATGCATTCTACCTGCCCCTACTCCTGCTAACTGGGCTGAGAGCCTCAAGACAGCAACCTGTCTGGTGAGCTTTTCATCTTCTCCTGGTGTTAGGGAGTTCAAAGACCTCCCAGACATAGAGCTTTTGAAAACATTTTGCTCTTTGGATTCCTGATTTTCTCTAATCAAGAAGAACAAGGAAACATGAAATGATAACGAAAATTTATATATATATATAGGGATGCTGGGGAGGGACTCTTCATTAGGGACTGTAGGGACAGGACAAGGGGTAACGGGTTAAAACTTAAACAGGGGAAGTTTAGATTGGATGTAAGGAGGAATTCTTTCCTGTGAGGGTGGTGAGGCACTGGAATGGGTTGCCCAGGGAGGTTGTGAATGCTCCATCCCTGGCAGTGTTCAAGGCCAGGTTGGACAAGGCCTTGGGTGCCATGGTTTAGTGTGAGGTGTCCCTGCCCATTGCAGGGGGACTGGAATTGGATGATCTTAAGGTCCTTTCCAACTCTAACTATTCTATGATTCTATGATATATATATATCCCCCCCCCCCCCCATCCTCCAAACATTAACATAACAGAAAAACATTCTTCATTCAAATTAAAAATGCAAAGAAGCTGCTTACAAACAGTTTGAGTACAGGAGAAATGCTAGAGTCCATTTTTAAGCTCATTCAGATCCGGAGCTTACTGTGATAGTAGCATGTAGCTACGTGCAAGGGGCTACACAGGACATGCTGCTAGTACAGCCCATGGTTATGGTTATAGGCTGTTTGCTGAGTGGAATGCATGCAGTTAGTCGAATCCACTTGATTTCAATGGGATTTCACATGGATGAAAGTCTATTACAATGTTGATGTCAACGTTTTCAGTACTTGCATCAATATTTTCCTGCTCTAAAATAACTATAGTCAGGGCTATTTAATAGAAACAGTTAAAAAAACTATTAAGGTTAAGCAAAAGCAATCAAGAGCCTCTTACATCATCTGTCACTCCATTTTACTGCACCTTTGACTTACCAGGGATCATAGACTCACAGAATGGTTTGGGTTGGAAGAGATCTTAAAGCTCATCTAGCTACATGGGTAGGGACCCCTTCCACTAGAGCAGCTTGCTCCAAGCCCCTGTGTCCAACCTGGCCTTGAACACTGCCAGCAATGGGGCAGCCACAGCTTCTCTGGGCACCCTGTGCCAGTGCCTCAGCACCCTACCCTCTGAACAATGAAGTATGAAGTGTTTATAGTGAAGTTTGTCCTATTAACACTACAACATGATTTTTTAAAAGCTTTTGCACTTGGGTTTGTTTCAGTAGGTCATCTCAGGAACATGCTTCACCGCGCTTAGGTCACTTCTCTCAGGTTTTGGGCAACTCCAGTTGCACTTGTACTGACACGGAGGTAAGAAGGCAGTGGGAGCAATCTAGTCCCAAGTGCATTGCCTTGGTGTGGCTCCATTCCCTCCACCACCCCACTGGCTTGGTGCAGCCCAATAAATACCGGAGATGAGCCAAAGTGCCTAACTTGGTGTGGGAGTGGAGGCTCACTGCAGTAAGTTAGGAATAGTGAACCCCACTGGTTTCTGCTATCCAGCAGCTCATTTTTGTTCTTGTTCGCTTAGCAATCTATAAAGAAATCAGTGCAAAACTCAGCTCTTCTCTCCAGAGCCAGTAACACCCCCTGAGCTGGGTGGTGTGACAAGTCAAAATAGGGCAGACCTCGGAGAGACTAAGACTGGGTTAGGAAGCAAACTCCAAACCTCCAACTCCTCTGCAGCTGGCTCCTGGCTGCTAAAGGCTGAGTAAGGAGAAACCCAATATTGCAGCTCTGCAGTAATACTGGAAGATTGTAATTTCCATTCCATTCGAATTTTAACATGAAAAAAAGCATTTCTTGGGCTTGATAAATTCCACACGGCCTTCCCACCTGTTTCCATTTTAATGCAAAAATAGAAACACTCCAGTCCGTATCTTGTTTCCAAGCTGGCAGAAGTCCCTGGGCTGCTTGTAGTGCTATAACTTATCAGAGTATGTAGTTCAGTCTCTATTTTGCTGCTTTTATTCTTTCCCCTCTAATGTATTGGATAGTAAGGGCTGGTTCTTCCATTGGTGTCAACTGGCAAAGTCCTGGCTCTGCTGGAGAAGGGAGCCCAGACCCACAACTAATGCAAATCACTGCAAAGCTGGGTAATGTTACTAAGAAAACATTCAGTAATAAGCCACACACTCAGAGTTGCTTGGGGAGGAAGAAGAGTTTGGTGTACTTGAATCAGAGGGTGTCTTTGAGACACAGCTATGTTGCAGCCAGGAAAAGGAAAAGATAACCTAAAGGGTGAGATGAGACAGTGACAGTACAGCAGGCATCGGTGAGTGCTCAGCTGCAGCACGGTGCACTTTTTTGCTCACCAAGAAACATGAAAGATGGGCTGAAGCAGGAGCAATAGCAGAGTGCGTTGATGAGATGGTAAGGACAGGCGGGCCTGTGCTGGGTGAGAAGACTGGAGGGGAGAGTTGAGAAAAGCAATGCTGAGATTTCTGCCTATAAATATATCTTAGCACAAAATTAAGGGAACGTGAAGAAGAACTCTGTAGGCAAAGGGATGCAGTGGAATGAGAATGGTAATATAAACTGCAGTGGGTGGACTTAGACTGGAATTAGAGGAAGGTTCCTAACTACTGGTGGTAGCAAGAGCAAACACTCCATTGCTGTGAATATTTCTTGCTCACATTGCAAGGCCCAATAGGAATCATGCCTGTGGACTCTTAGCAGATGCCTTTTGGTTTGGAAAAGGACATCAGAAGAACTGTTTATCAGGAATAAAAGTAAGGATTATATAAAAATTACGTTCCTAAGAAATGAATGTAGGTACCCACAAAGAAATTAAATGCTCATGAGGAAATCAGAGGGGAGAAGCTGCTATGTGTATTTGTCTATGTCCCATTCAAATTGCCAGGTTAGCACAGAGGGCTGCTCAGAAAGGGTATTCTTTGAAGAGGCTAAGGCATAGGTGACATCAAAGTGCCTGGTGCTGTAACACTCATGGGTAAATGCAAGCTGTGCCCTCCCTAAAATATGTTCCTACCAGGCCTGATGTCAATATGCCCATGCTTGGTGTGGGGAGTGGGAGGGAACCAAAGGTTGCTCTGAAGAGAGAGAAAAGGGGTAGAAATGTGTCCCTGTGTGGGGAAGAACCTGCACAAGTGCTCAGCTTCAAAAGTGACAGCACCCCCCCCCCCCAAATAATTGCCCCTATTTGAGTGTTACCCACCCAAGGGGAGCTGCTGTGCTCCCCTGCTTGAGGAGCTGCTTGTCAACAGGGAGAAAGTTGTTGCTGTTTTTTAAGCTGTGGGTGATGTTAAGAATAAAAGACTTTAGTGAATTATCCTAAATAAGGAGCGAGCATTTAAACAAAGAGCCACTGTGGAACTAACAGAGAAACGCATGAATTGTCCCGTTGTAAAATGGACAGCATTTCACTCAAAGGATGCAGTGGCTGCTTCCAACCTCCCAAACTTCCACCAGCTTTTAGAGGCTAAGTGCTAAAGAAGATAAAGAAGAGAGATGTTAATCAATCAGTGATGGGATTACATCTGTCCTGGGAGTTTCGATGGGATGTTAGCCTTAGTCTACCTTCAGCACACCTGGATTGGCTTCAGTCCTCAGGCCACTGTCCTGCAGTGGATGAAAGGCATACAGAGCAGAATGGATCTGCTAGGAACATTTAGCTGGCCAGTCTGAAAGCCCTTTGCCCCTCCATCACTTCCCATTCACAGTTAGCATGTTAGGCCTCCCTTGCTCTGCAACTGTACACAAAACTAAGGGCTCCATACATGGCAGTGTGTTGGTGTTACACGGAGTGAATGGGTTGTACAATTTCTATTGCAGTGTAGGAACACTGCTTGCTTTTATGCTTCAGTGTGAATGAGAAGGGGAAAAAAAAAGTAAGAAAGAAATAGTCCTGCCTTAGCTCTTCGGCAGAAGAGCAATAATTTCAGTGCACACCCCCCTTATAAACATGCTTTGCTGGGTTACAGGCAATGGTGTTACTTGGAATGAAACGCCACAGCTGCGAACTTTGCTTCGTGAGACAGGAATGAAATGTTCTCTCCTTCACTTCTGTTTGCAGCACAAGCAACATGATTTCAGATTATGTTACCTGAGTGATCAGCATCCAAATTATTTGTCCAGACATAGTTTAGCAGGGCAAAATAAACCCACCCAAGGAATCTGTGGTGTCACTTCAAATACGTACATGAGTATTTCCATGCCTGCAACTCTCCTGTATAGGTGTCTAGTGATTCCCACTGATTATCTAAGCATATGGTTTATTTTTCTCTCCTTAAAGAAAAAAATAAAGGATCCAACACATTTTTGTGGCATGCTAGATTGACTAGAATAACACATGGTCTCCTCCTGCCACCATTCCCACTGATTAAACGGGTTCAAGATTAGGTCCCCAGTGAAGAAAAGTCTGTGCTATGTGTAGAAGTAGCCAGGACTGTAAATACAGTCACTCTATCTTGGGGATATATTGAGCTTATTTGGTACAGATCTAGTATTTTTCCATAACCTGGACATAGGCAGATGGTCCAGTCCTGCACAGTACAGGCAAAGCTCCCACTGAATTAAGAAGAGAAAACAACAGGTTGAAAATTTGCAATTGCAATTCAGGTCCACAGAGCATGATCAGTGCTGATCTGGAATATGCACGTGGTGTAAACGTGGTCCAAACACGCAGCTCAGCTCTGAAGATTCACAGCACAAATTGAACAGTTCATGCAGTACAGGTTGGCTCCCCTTCGAGTTATCCCCTTCTCAGTTTGTCTCTTATGTCTGTGATGGAACTCTTTGCAGATTATCACCTTTATGCCTAGCAAACAGGTTTGCAGTGCAAAGTGGTGCATGGAACAGCATGAAACTCATGATAACTTCATATTGTAGGTCCTGAATCATACCAGAGCCTGGGTAGACCTGAGCCGCGGTCCTCAGGGATGCCTCACAAATCACGGCTTTCTAGGATGGGCCCAGGTTAAATCCCAGGTTAAGTTTATCACAAGTTTGGCCTTTCCTGCTAAACCACTCGGACAGCTGACTGACAGGGGAGTGAGAACCATCTGGGACAACAGAGAAGTGGCAATATTTAGTGAGACAAGGAAATGGCTTGCCAATGCTAAGTGCCCTGTGGGGTTTCACGCTGCCGTAAGTGTTAATTCTCCAGGAGAACTGGATCTCTACCAGGGTATGGTAAAGAGAAAAATCTCTTCAGCAAGCAGGGTGATTTCAGATGAACTTGCTCCTTAGTGTAACTAAGAATTCCTCAAGAGAGGGACACCTGAGAGCAGCAATAGGTGTTGTTCAGGCGCATCAAGCCAAGCTCACCATTCAGTGTGCTATGGTCTATTGCAATAGGGCATGAAGGACAGATTCTGTGTTTTGGGCTGATAACCGATAGAAATGCAGTGCAAAAAGGTGTGCAGCTCACCCAAAGACATAAATAAATGATTCTGTATTGGGCAAAAAGTGCATTGTAGGCCAAAAAAAAGGCGTTGTTGTAGTGGAGTCTTTCTTACCAACTCAAGGTCCGTCCGTTTGATGGTCTGCATGGTTTACAGAGCAACCATGATCATCAGGGATGGATGATCTGATAGTTATTAAAAATAATAGGCCGAGAACTGACATATCCCTGGCTGTGGAATGAAATACTTGACACACCAGATGGGCCTTGTTATCACTGATTTCTCCAGCTTACCCACTCAATATTGATAACATGCTCAGAGGAGTCAGAAGAGTCATGCCAATAAACACAAATGCCTAAAAACTGCCTGCAACAAGGCTTCATGATAAGAGAAGAGAAAAGAGAGTTCTCTGAAGTTATGCAAAGTTAAAAGCTGTCTTTTTGGAAGATGGGTGTAAAGCTTTGCTCATTATTGTGGGAGGTTAATGGTGAGTCCCCACAAGGCTTTGGCTAGGATCTGCCCCACATCTTTGTACAGGAGAGAGGTTTTTTTGTGCATTATTTAGAACTGAGGCTGTTGAAACACTAATTTGATAGTGTTCAGACATACTCATAAATAGTCTGGTAAAAAAGAAGAACAGTAAGATGAGAAATTTTGCAGATGCTGCAAATTATTCATTGTTAAAAATCTAAAATCTGGCCACAAAGCACTGGCGAAGAGCTCGTGATCCTGAGTAGCCAGGCAATAAAATGACTGATGTAGTGCAGTGTCAACAAAAGCAGAGCATATGCAGCAAACCCACCTTAACTACATTTCAACATAGACGAGCACTAAATGGAGCATTCAGCTTGGAGACCTCTGAAAATAGCATTGAAAGTCCATCAAAAGAGGCAACTATCATGTTAAGAATGATCTGGCAAAGAGGCTGGGAGAAATCAGAAAACATCTGAGGAGTGCTACTCCTCAATTAAACATTCTCTCCATAGCAGTGTGTTTTCTAGCCATCTAACTCCAGAAGGGTTGAGCTGAACTAGAAAGCACAGGAAGGAAAGCGTTCAGGGTGAGGAGAGATGGGCAACAGCTTCCACAGAGATGGAAAAATAAGCAGATGAGGAGTCTTCAAGGTGGAAAGGGAAGATATAACAGGAGGTGCAGTAAATGTCAGATCATGATTGACATAAGGAAAAAAGCAAATAGGAACTGGCTGTTCACTGCCCCTCCTAAGAATTAGAGAGAACCTGGTGATGCTGTCACACAAGAAGGTTTAAACCAACAGAAGGAAGTACTTTTTCATACAAAGCATAATTAAATTGTGGAACTCATTGCCACAGGATGTTGCGGAGGCCAAAAGTTATAAATGGCTTGAGAAAGGGATCAAAAACATTTGAGGAGGATAGATCCATGGGTGGCTGTTAAAACACACTGGTCTGGAGGCAGGCTCTGCTTTGGGAAGTCCATAAACCACGCATTGCCTGAAGCGAGGAGGGTACAGCAGGGGAGGGATTGCACTGAGCCTCCTCCTTGAGTTGCCTCCTCCTGCATCTCCTCCTGGCTATGCTGGGAGATCCATGTGGCCTTTTGGTGGGACACTGGGCAGGTCCCAGCTCTGCTGGGGCTGCTTGGGGCATGTCTCTTCTGACTCCCCTTTAATTAAATAAAGCAAAAGAGCAAACACAACCAAAAACAGAAGAGGGGGAAGGAGCAACCCCAGCCCTCCACACACTGTTAGTAGGCAGCCTGGTAGTTGTTTTATTTTCTTTAGAGTGGACTTTGTGTTGCAAGTGGCAGGAAGCCATGAACCACAAAAATAAAATAATTCTAACCCTAGTGCTAAGTAAGGAAAACAAAGATGGCTCAGCAATTAGCAGCATTATATATGTTAGTACTAAGTAACACCAGATGTCAGGACTTGAGCCCTTTGCATTCCTCGCAATCCTTCGGAAACCAAAGCCTTTTGACGTTGCTATACATTATTACAGTTATTTTGGGTCTGAGAGAGCAGCAGAGGCTCTCTGAATGTTGAGCTATGAAGGCTGCTAGGGCTGCCTGAGCCTTACCTGTGTCTCCTTCACCATCCTGCATACTTCTGCTGACTTAACAGGCTAGTGTGTGCTGTAAAAGCCTGCTCTGTAAAGACATGCGCTGGCCATGAGTCATTAGCAAGCATGCGAAGCTAATTGGCAAAATACTCATAAAAGATTTTGAAGGTGGGTTAATTACAATTCATTACACTGTAAACTGTCCCCAGGCTATTGTTAAAAAATGCAGGAGTTTCAAGGTCCAGTATTTTATGATTCATTTTGCCATGCAGTGAAAAACAGACTCTATATCAAACTACATTCATTATAGTTAAGACCACAAAATCTTTATTGGTTTTCCCAACATTCCCTCCTTGTTATATGAATTCATATGGACTGCACATTTCTAACAACTGGCAAGAAGGCATGGAATAAAATTTATGCTATTTTCTTACCTTCTACTCAGTGCAGTCTTAAAAAGCGCCTGTTCCAGTTGCTTTACCTCCTCCCACCTTAATTCTTTTGAGCTGATAGGATGGGAAATGGAAAATAAACAGAGAAGTGAATGGGAACAACTTCACCATGTTTAAGATCTAGGTGCTTGATGAATCTGGTTGCTGTGTGTGCGCACAGGAACTTCAGCTCCAAAAGGATACTGGTAATGAAACAGTAATAAAGAAGGATTTCCCCTTGTAGTAATACAGATAACACTTAACTTCACAGTAGACACATTTTTACCAATTACTTGTATTCCCAGATGGAAGCTTTTGTAGCCAAGCCCAGGATGCACCTTTGCTTAGACAAATCTTGCAAGCTCATGCCTCATTTCATTCACACCCAGTGAAACTACCCACATGGTGTGCTGGACAGGGACCTTTGTCTACTCATAGCCAAATTCTTCAGCTTATGAAAGAAGATAACAGAGCCTTTGCCTGTCTTTGCCTATACCAGGGATGTCAAATACTTACATTTTCTTGTGAAAGGTCTGTGGGAGGGAGGGAGGCATTACCAGTGAGTAGCTTGGTATCATCCTCAATAACGCTGTGTTGAGAAAAAGTTAATAAAAGCCCCAGCTGTGACCTTTGTGGGAGCAAAGCCAAGCACTGATCATCACTGCTACCTTTGTACCCTTCTCTGGGGGTGCTCCCTATCTCCTTGTGCTGGCTGGCACTTGGGCTCTCCTTTGAGGCTTAAATGATGCCATTCAGCTGTGGTTTTCCCCTACCCCAATATGCTGACCTCTGGTCACTGCTGCAAACCCAGTGGGTTCTCTCCTGTGCTGGCCCAGCCTGTATCTGATGGCATTGAGTTCTACTCTGCAGGTTCACAGGTATTTCCAATCAAATCGTTGTCGTCGGCATTCCCAGCTCAGCTGGGCTAATTTGGGGGTTAAATAGGTTCCACTAGGCTCTAAACATGTTGCTATTACTAATACGTGGCATTGAGCTGCAATGGTCTGCTTGGAGTCTGAGCTCAGCTCACTCTAGCCCTGACTGGCTTTGGGGTTGTCCTGGGTGGAAAAGCTGGAGCAAAACTAGGGTTAAGCATAAGGAGTAAAGAGAATCATAGAATCGAGTGGGTTGGAAAAGACCTTTAAGATCAGCAAGTCTGACCATTCCCCAGCACTGCCAAGGCCACCACTAAACCATGGCACTGGAACAAGTCCAGAGGAGGCCACGAGGATGATCAGGGACTGGAGCACCTCCTGTATAAAGATAGGCCAAGAAAGTTGGGGCTGTTCAGCCTGGAGAAGAGAAGCTGCTTGCAGACCTCATAGCAGCCTTCCAGTATCTAAGACGGGGCTATAGGGATGCTGGGGATGGACTCTTCATTAGGGACTGTAGTGATAGGACAAGGGATAGCGGGTTAAAACTTAAACAGGGGAAGTTTAGATTGGATATAAGGAAGAAATTCTTTCCTGTGAGGGTGGTGAGGCACTGGAATGGGTTGCCCAGGGAAGATGTGAATGCTCCATCCCTGGTGGTGTTCAAGGCCAGGTTGGACGAGACCTCGGGTGACACGGTTTAGTGTGAGGTGTCCCTGCCCAAGGCAGGGGTGTTGGAACTGGATGATCTTAAGGTGCTTTCCAACCCAAACCATTCTGTGATTCTATGATTCTCCATGGTGTCTGAACACTTGCAGGGACGGTGACTGCAGCCCTGCCCTGGGCAGCCTGTGCCAATGCCTGAGCACCCTCTGGGGAGGAAATTGTTCCTAATATCCAGCCTACACCTCCCCTGGTGCAGCTTGAGGCTGTTTCCTTCTGTCCTATCACTTGATGGAAGTAATCAGGGTCTACATTGCCCCCCCCCCAAAAAAAATATATTGATGACATGGACAGATTTTGTTCTTTCAGTTCATATTTTACATTCTTGGGGTATTTTTAGGTGATGGAGAGAGGGGCAATACTGAAGAAACCTCTCAGTCAATAACTGAATTGCTGGTCTTAGTTTTGTCTTATTGAAACCTCTAAATCTTTCACTGAAACTGCCCATTTTTGGAGGCAAAATTTTCATTCAATTGGAAAATGCCTTCTCCAGCACAAAAATAGTATTAATAGGAAACAAAAACCAACCCCAAACCCTTCCAGTTTGAAATTAGTCATGTGGGAATATCAGTTTGTTCTAGCAAGACAAAGTAATGGATTTATTGTAGCATGCATTGTTTTTGACTGCATTAACATAGTGTAAAGTGATAAATATCTTGGGTTGGCTATTTTGTCTGAGGTTTCCTCTGGGAAACTGGGTTTTCTTCCATGACAATCAGAACTGTCATATTTATTGGGACCAAGGATCTCTGCAGCTTGGTTTCCAACAGAGACATGCTGAGAAGAGTAAAAACCAACCCAAGCATTTAAGCCCTGGGTAATTTGCCAGCCTCCACATGTGCTCTGTCACACTTGAGACTGACCCCTTCTGCCCAATGTGACTTGAGGCTGTGACAATGGGGATGAAGCACAAGGGGGTCACCTGCACTGTGTGATTTACAATGGGGGAGTTTTCCTGCCAGGGGATCCAATACATGGGACATGCCTCTTGCCTCCCCTCCTGAAATGCTCTCCTGATTGCACTGGTGGAGACCCTTGGTCATTGTACCAAGGACTAAGCAAAGCCTTGAAGGAATTTAGAGCCCAGCAGCCAGAGCTAACCTGGGTTTTCATAGCTGGTAGGCACTTGGAGCAAAGAATTTAGAAATCAAAGTTCAATAAAAAGTGGTATTTATGGGTACTCTGACTAATCTCTGTGCCTGGGACCTAACAGCTATACCCTGAAACACTGGCAAGTACTTCTTTCCATAGAATAATGGAATGGGTTGGGTTGGAAGGGACCTTAAAACTCATCCAGCTCCAACCCCTGCCATGGGCAGGGACACCTTCCACTAGAGCAGCTTGCTCCAATCCCCTGTGTCCAACCTGGCCTTGAACACTGCCAGGGATGGGGCAGCCACAGCTTCTCTGGGCACCCTGTGCCAGTGCCTCAGCACCCTCATAGGGAATTTTCCTTATACCTGATCTACATCTCCCTCTGTCAGTTTAAAGCCATTGCCCCTTGTCCTGTTAGTACATGCCCTTGTAAAAAGTCCCTCTCCAGATTTCTCACAGGCACTGTTTAGTTATTTGAAGACTGTTATAAGGTCTCCCCTTAGGGAGCCTTCTCTTCTCCAGGCTGAACCAGCCCAGCTCTTAGCCTGTCTCCAGAGCAGAGCTGCTCCAGCCCTCTCAGCATCTTCGTGGCCTCCTCTGGACTTGCTCCAACAGTTCCATGTCCTTCTTACGTTGTTTTGTCTTGTTTTGTTTGGTAAGTTACAGCTGTCCCTGTTGCCATCTCACCTGGAACTAGTACATGAAGAAACTTCATCGACTTCATGACATTTAGCAATGTCGGTGCTGCTACTGGACGGATGTACCAGTGGCTGTAATGGAAGCAAAGGAGGAAAAAAAGAGTGACCAAAACTTTCCAGACTCACACAGATATTTGTTTCTAGTGGGGGAGAGATTTTGCAAGTGGCAGGTGTCAGTATTCAGTACTGAATTCTTCATTTTCCCTTTGGTCTCATTTTAAACGTGGTATTTGTTTTTAAAATAGACATTTTTCATCACTTCTTTTTAGGGCCGTTAACGCACATAGATCCTGAATGTGAACAGGACCTTACAGCCATAATATAGGAAGCTCCAAAATTTCAGAAGCTGCATTAAGAATATTGTGTAGAAAATGGGATTTTTGCCATTGGCTCCAAGATTGGAAGTCTTGGAAGTCATCTTTGATTTGGAAATCATCTTGACAATCGCTGTGATACATTGCTCTCCAAGGAGATTCCTGCTACTTCATCGTTTTGAGGAGGCTGTAAATAACAGAAGAGCCTGACTCATCAAGCGCTCCTCCAGTCCCCGCTCAACTCAGCGTGGTCAGGAATGGGCAACAGCAAAATGTTAACCAAATTCCTTCAAATCTCAAAAGAAGCGTTGAGAAGAGCTTCTCCGAGGCTGCAGAGACCTCTCCATGGGAAACTGTCAGCATTTCAATTTAACATATTGTGTCAACATTTGGCATCTGTGCATCAACTGGTGAAGTGTTTGGAAAAACCAGGAAAACAGAAATTTATGGCTGTTGGGAGAACGTGAGAAATACACAGAAAAGTCATACATCTTCCTATCTAACCTACACATTAGCACCTATATACGAAGTCTTCCGCC
The DNA here is from genome assembly GCF_034315485.1 of Pezoporus occidentalis. Lineage (NCBI taxonomy): Eukaryota > Metazoa > Chordata > Aves > Psittaciformes > Psittacidae > Pezoporus > Pezoporus occidentalis. Next base: position 4,909,706 of record NW_026912779.1, read on the forward strand.
TGTCAACTGTGTGTGTGTGTCTCTATGTGTTCATGTGATATTTATATGTGTCAAGAGGAGAATGTTCAGTTTTGAGCCAGTCACTTTGAAGGTAGAGTTTTTTGTGTGCTTGTTTATTTAACAAAACCCATATTGACAAATGGCCTCTCCTAGCTAAGTGATACCCCAAAACCTGTTCTGGGGATGGGCTTTGGGATGGGGCATCACTGCTGGTGCTTTCAGTTGCTACCACCAGGAAGTCCCCTGACTTCCTTCTCCCTGAGCTGTTGGAATTCACTGGTGTCCTGCCCTCCACTCCAGCAGCTGCTGAGTCCCATGTAAGTGTTTAGGGAGACAGCTTGGCCCCATGGCCATGATGGCAAAAATCCCATTGACTTCAATGAACCTTGGATACATTGCACACCCCCAGTCCTTGGAAGATTTTTACAGATGTGCAAATAACACACTGTCTCTATCCTGTAACCAAAGCCTCCCCTATTGAGTTTATTTACTTTTACATTGTGCACGATATTAAACTCCAGCTCTTTAAATTCCTGCTCTTATTCCAGGCCCAATGCAAGGACCCCCTCTTCTGTTTTCATTGAAATACATCAAGGTTGGTCGACGTACTGAAGGTCCCTCATGCAAAGTGCTTCCTACAGTAAATTCTAAGGGGCAAGACTTCTCACAATTGGCTTTTATAACCTTATGGGGAAAAAAACTGGCTCAAAAGCTGCTGACTTTTCTGTAATGGAGACTGAGCTGCTAAGAGATCTGTAGCACTCCTCACTGAGCCAAACCCTACAACTCAAAGCAGGGAAAAGCATCAGGAATCATTACAAACAAGAGGCACTGCTACCTAGCTGCACACTGATGGCCCAGCCATCCCTTTTGGAGCCAAGAGCTTGCCAGCAAAGACGACGTTATGATGACGTGAAGGTGACCTGGAGCCCTACAATGAATTCAGGTCCTCTGTGTGACCTTGGACAAGGTGCATGCACTCCTTGCCTTCACTTCCCCATCTAGAAGATGGAGCTGGTAACACTTGATTTGCTCATCATGTTTATTTAAATTATTAACACCTCCAGGCAGAGGCAATCTCTTACAACGTGTCTATACAATGTCTGATAGAAGGCCCTTGTCTGAGCTCAACCTCTAGGTACTACATGAAGGCAAACAGTAGTACTTGGCAGACTGCAGGTTTCAAGCTAGAAATCTAATACCAAATAGTTCTCATTCTTTCCTGCTTTTGGCACTTGGCCCTATTCAAGGTGATTTTGTTTTGGTTTGGTTTTGTTTAAGAAGGTACAAGACCAAATCCTGAGGGCCCTCTGTCTCTGATTCCCATTCAAGTTTACATCACACTCACTGGCAGTTTGTCTCAGAAGTGTTTCCCCTTTAGACTTTTAAACATCTGTACTGCAGAAAGCAAGAAAGCATCAACTCTATCTTGTCCTGCAGCTGTAATCAGAAGCTTTATGATGAAGTTCAGCTGGAAGAGCAAAGGAGAGGAGGAAAAAAACCCAAACCCCAAAACAAAACAAGGGAATGCCATCAAAGTCTTTTAAAGGCAGAAATTCATTTTACCTTTGTCAATGACTGTGGTTTTCAAGGATAAAGATCAAAGGGATGACCGTGGGCAGAGCTATGACAAACGCCGAGATCAGTCTGTTAAACCCTAGCATTAGTGCTACAGTTAGACTGGTGTCTAGACTAGCAGTGGGTACTCATGCCAGGTTTGGCAAACACGGCAGCGCAGCGCTTGCATCAGAGCTGTAGCAAGAAGAGTGAGGCATCCAAATTGCAGAGGGGAGGGAGCAATCAGGCTCCAGCAGCGTGGAACTGGAAAAGGGAAGTTTAGGAAAACAACACACCAACCAGCCCAAAATACCCCCACAAAATACCTTCAGATTATTGCTTGAGCTCAGGGAAAGAGAGCTGAGAAGATGCATCCCCCCTTCTGGTTTTCACATGGTGATTAATGTACACCGAAAGCTTAGATAACTGGGGGAAAGTAATGCCAAATTCTTATCAATACAGATGAGCTGGCTTCGTATTTCTCCAGCCCTTTCATGTGGAAATGAGACTGCATCTGATGGGGCCAAGCCCATGTTTGAAATAGCTCAGCTGGGATGTGCGCGTGGTGAGGGTTCAGGTGCTTGCACAGAGAATTGCTAGAGATGGATGGAAAAGGGAAGAACTTTCCCAAGAGCAGAGGGTGCTTCAGCTTCCTCACTTTTTGCCTTCCTAGGGAAGACAGAAAGTCCTTGGTGTGTGGCATAAAGGTGTGCTGAAGTCTGAGCTGATGGACTGTGCAAGGAGGTAAGGTGGCTTTAGCTGGTGAGGGGGTTTCCATGTTCCTCCAGACACCTCTTGCACAGACCCTGCACATCCCAAAAGAGGAAAGTGTATGAATGAGAGGAGTACACACACCTTTACAGCAGCTCCTGTTAGTATGCTTGAGGCCAGCCCTGCTCTCACTCCTTCCGCAGGGCATGTGCTTGCTCCAAGGCTGCAGGCTTGGATGGAGGAGAAAGAAGTGACAGCATCACTCCGTGTATGGCATCCTAAGCCTGGCTGAGTCTGGGGCCCTCCTGGCCTGAGAACGCCACACAGGATGGGTACAGGGATAATGCATGTTGCTGGACTGCCACCATCACTAGAGTATCATAAAACTCCCCAGATCCTTCAAACCAACCATTTCTCATCATAGTTACTTTCTATTCCACCAGTCATGGCAAGTTCAAAAGAAGCTGCAAACTAATGTGGGCAAATATAATCTCCAATGGATGAATAGATACTGGAGGAAACAGTTTCATAAACCCAGCTGGTTTCAGCTGTGCTTTACACAGAGGCTTGCATTGCCTGTTGTCAGGAGTGTGGCATCATACTTGCTAGAAACCATCAGCTAAGGGTTAGACTGGTCCATATGCTATTCTCAGCTCTGCTACTGACTCACCTGCATGGCCCTGGGCAAGTGGCTTGCATATTTGTGCCTTAGTTTACCCACTGGTAATAGCAGAGATAGTAACAGTCTCACAGAGTGCTGTGAGAATTAGTTAATTAATATTTGGAAAACAGCTTGTGCCTTGACGTCTTTGTGCCTTTGTTTACCCACCAGTAATATCAGAGATAATAACTGTCTCATGGAGAGGTACAAGGGTTAATTAATTATTTGAAAAGCAGTTTGAGATCCTTGGATGAAAGATGCTAAGTAAAACATATCATTAAAACCATCTCCTGGTCCTCTGTGAAGTTAAAATAAAGCTGGAGCTTCTTAGTCATTCAAATAATGAAACCATAAATACTGTTTATTTTAATCTTCCCTTTAAGAAAATAATCTCATCTAGGCAGTGATACCAGCCAAAGAATGAAAAATGTTTCAGATTCAGGAGACCTATCAATTTCAAGAGCTTGATTCTTAATTGCTTTTTGATTTCTATCAATGGAAAGTGAGAGCAATTGTATTTACAAATGCCTGCAAAAGCACAGGGCAGCTGGCAGGACACCCACAGCTCCTCTGCAGGGTTTCAGCCTGTATATTCACATGGATACGGCAGCTGTACATTGCGCTGCACAGGGTTTCTCACACCATCGAAGCAGATGATCTTATTTGACTTGTTAACCAATAGGGAGGTGTAGACTTCATCTTAAACGCACGTCAAAGCCAGCTTCCCACTGCACCAAAGCATGGGTGCACAAAGTAGGGTTGCAGGAGCAACTTCTCCTCCCAGGAATGGTGCCAATTCAACCAAGCAAAGGTGCTGCTCATCAGCCATTGATCCATTCAGCCTTTTGCATCCTGGGCGGCTTGTGCTGCTTGTCTCTCCTAAAGCTCAGCACTGAGTGTGTGCTGTGAGCCAGTGCTCTGCCCAGATCTATGGGGAGAGAAATCCCTCACTGACACCGGGAAGGAACAGTAGGAGAATCGATGGAGTCTATATTTAAAATCATATTTTATTCACAAGTGTACATGCCAAATGTGGAAAACCCTCTGCTACTTCCCTGGGGACTTACTGTATATTGGGGCATCAAATATGTCCCAGTTGGCCTGTGTTTTGTCTCTTTCTCTCTAGTTTTTGTGCATGTTTTGTTTTACAAAGTAGATATGTGAAGAAGAGGGTTGAAGGATCAAGGTCACTGTGTTTAACTGGACGAGGCTTCTTTTAGGGTGCAACTACTGCCGGGAACCTGCTGTGCTGGGCACCCGAACCACCACTTGAGCCTTCCACTAGCTCAGAGAACCCTGTCTCAGCCTTTTCATGGCCTCCCACTCCTCTCTGCCCATAGAAAGTTTGCAGCAATTGCCAAGTAACCTGTGTGGGAACATGGGGAGGAAAAAAGGATGTAATTGCCTTTCTGAGCTCCAGCACCTTCATTAGTTAAATGTCCTCCTGTCTTTTCCATGCTAGTCCAGCTTCTACTGAATTTTCATCAGACCAAAAGAGGCCTTTAGGGTCATTTGAAAGTAACCATCAGATAAAAGCAACTGTCATCCTCCTTATGCAGCAGGCAAGGAAGCAGACACAGGTAGACTGGTCACACAGGAAGGAGAGGAGGGACCTGGTGACTCAGAGCTTTTGATTCCCAGCTGTCAGCTTTAGACGCCATACCAGCCAAGTATAAAAGCACATGGTTATCTCTGACCTCATGAATAATCCCACTGATTTAAGCCATAAACATTAGCATCAGGGCCTTAACCACGTGGCTGTGCTCACCAAGAGCAGATAAACAGGAGCGCAGCTATGGACAGGCCCAAGATACTCTTCTTGAAATAGAGGAATCGCAGCAAACCTGGTGCAGGTTTCTAAGAGAACCACCAATGGGGATGCAAAGGTGGCTTGGTCCCCAAGATGACAGGTCCCTTAGGGGTGATGCAGCTCCTGTGCCAGCCCCAGAAGCTCTCTCCACACTGGAAACAAGTGGAGGTGTCCATCTCCTTCACAATTAGCCTGTTGGATGCATTGAGGGCGCTGCTTAGCTGGCTGCAGTGACATTGACCTTAATGGTGATTCCCCAGAGCACAATGCCCAGATGATATGACCCCAGTCCTCACACTTTGCTGGGGGGGAAAGGGGCATTTGCATATATGATGATACCAACTGTCCTCTCCTGACTTGGATTTAATGAGTTCCTTATCCCTTTGCTCACACAGAATTGGGAAATGACCTGGTTATGAAGGAATCTCACCCACAAGCAGAGCTATCCCTCAAAACTCCACGACCCAGTTCGGGATACAGTTTACTCCCCAGCAGCTGCTTTTGACCTTGCCTTTCTAGCAAAGGGCTAAGAGATCAAGGGGAACAAGGAGGAAGCTGTGCTCCTGTTGTTGATGGGAGAGCGAGTGAAGCAACCTAAATTATACACGGCGTTGCCTACCACCAGATGGTTGGAGCGTCTCTGCCTTCTATTATGCAAAGCAATAGTTTCACAGACAAAGTAGAGGGGACCAGAGATACCAGAGCATTTGGGAAACATGTCCCATAGCTGACTGAAAAGTGTGTTTTACTTCGAGCTGGTAACATGGCATTTTAGCTGGATGCCTGCGGTTCAACCCTTCCCTGGAGGTGAAAGGTGTCAGCTCTGCCTCAGAGCGAGCACAGAGACTGTGAACCCAACCAGAATTGGAGCAGTGATTTATAATGGCAGGGTTTAGGTTTTGCAGACAGGAGGTGGTGGTTTAAATGAAACGTTCAATAAACCTGGGCAAAGCCCATTTTGCTTCTCAGGAGAAGCTTCCCATTTGGTCCCTTGTAGCTGCGGGCACTGCCTTGTGATCTCTCAGCTGGAGTAATGGTGGGGGTGTTTGAGCTAAACGGACTGATCCCCATTGCCTAATATGTCCAAATATTCTTCCTGGTCTGCATCCATCTGCTGCTTCATGTCATTATGGCATGTCGACATGAAAAGTGAAGGTGTGAATGGAAAGCTACTTCTGCTGGCTTTAACTTACGACAGTTCAGATATGGGCACAATGCTTCCCTGGGAGTGTGAAGCTTAATGTGTGTGGTGGCAGTGCTGGACCACATTTCTGAGGCTGAGGATTCCAGAGGGCCTCCACTGGCATCCCTTCTATCTCGAGTTTCTCTGCAGCACAGGCATACCCATCATGAGGGTGGGGATGAGAGTATTTTCTCTACTTCATGACTATCCAGTTATTTCATACAATAGTCCAGGTCCGTAAGCAGAGCTCCTCAGCACAGCATGAACCCCGGTAGAGAACGTGTATAGGAATAGAAATGTCTCTCGTAAGCCTTACTAGGTTGGCCCCCATCATGTCCATTGTGCAAACTCACTGACAGGTGAGATGCCTGGGCTTAATTTCACCAATAATGGCACTGATCCATATATAAAATAATCAAACCACTCATGGCTTTGGTTTGTGCATTATGTGAACATCTAAAGGCTTTAAAAAGGGTACCACATAGATCTTGTACTCACCTGTAATTTCTGTCTTCTCTCAGATGCAGCTTTCATTGGAGTAGTGCAAGATACAAAATATGTCAGCCTTCCCTTATAGCTTTTCTAGAACTGAAATTCAACTGATTCAATCTCAGATCAGCAGTGGTGGCCCTTGTTCTCACTCAGCACTGTGGGCTATCAGCTCTTGGGCTGATTCCTGAAGCAGTTCACTGCGATAAGAAGTTCTTTAAGAATCAGTGGTGAATATTGGACTAAATTCAGCCACCCTTCACTTTGGCTGCAGATTCCCCTAGCACAGATGCTGGAGTTTATAATCCACATGTAATTTCCTCCTCTTCCATTTCTCCCTAGGAACAGAAGGGGAAACCAAACCAGGAAAGGACAGAAAGGACGGAGGAGACCTGCTTGTGCCCAGTACACTGACTGGCACTCTGACTCCTTCTCCAAGCCCTTCCTTCAGACTGCTGCCTGTCCTCAGGTAATTTGCATCACTTCCCCATCACTCAAATACAGTTAATCACAGCACTCATTCTGTAGCATTTACAAACCAATGGGTCAAAAATGGTACCTTGGAGCTAGGCACTTGAAATATTGCTTTTTAAGGCATATAATCCCAAATCCATGGCATGGGAAAACCAAGAGTTTCACAACAAAGCATGGAAAACCCTAACAACTATTAGCTCAAACCCTCCCTTTCAGGCCGCACCCAAAACCCAAGTGAGAGGCTAATGGACAAATCCTCCTCTGGCAGGGGGCCGATCAGCCAGAGCACCATTCACCCAGTCCCAACCTATTTCACACCAGGCAAAATCCCTGTGGGAACAGACAATTCATGGCACTGTACCTTTACTCATGACAGTACCAGCAGACAATTGCTAGCGTCTCGGTGTCTGGCCAAAGCGGATGGCAGACGGCTGTCTGAAGCTGGGACCTGGGAAAGTGGGGATAACATCAGGAAAAAACAAAAACATCTTACATACCTGCTACTCCCATCTCATCCCACTCTGGGGAGATGCCTGGTTGCTGTGGACTGAGTCAGTGCCTGCTCTTGTGGTCCTTCAGCACCCTGTGGAGCTACCGCGTGCTTGCAGACTTGGGGTTGTTGCCACGTCCTGTCCTATCTGCTGTTTGCGAGGACTTCACAGCCAACACTGAGTACCAGTGGCTTGGCTATTTCCACCTTGTTTTGGCTGTTTTAGCCTACCTATGTGAACGAACATGCAGCCTTCTCAGCGGGTCAGCAGGTCAGAATGGAGCAACAGCACCTACTTGGGAAGATTTGCTGGGTCCTTTGAAAAATATCCCCGGATTTTTATTGGATCTTAGGTTATCTGCCTGGATCTGGGCTTTGATTCTCCGCTCTATAGCTTTATCCCAGGCTGGCAAGGGTAGTGCCTTTCCCTCAGAGACCACAACTGACAGCTCTCAGGGAGAGGGAGGAATGGGGCAGTGGTTGCCTTGTGAGGGTGGGGAGAGGGAAAGGCTGTCTGAGGCCACTGTCTGCATGGGGGAGCTGCAGGGCTGGTGAGGATGATCAGCAAGCATCTTATTTCTCCTTCCCTGGGTTGCTTAACTCCAGCTGGAGGACCACCACTCCTTGCTCTTCCATTGCACCCTCCCTAGGTCCCAAATTCCTGGCTTTTTCCACCCAGCTATGCCACACCGACTCTACCCCAACCTCCCCACTGCTCCCCAGGCAAGTCCTGTCCCTTCAGCTGCAGCATGACATTTGCCTACGTGGCTTATAAATGTTGGCTCTTCATAAAAATACCAGCCTGCCCGCAGGGAATGAGGTGGAAGGTAGACCATGCTGAGGCCTTTTATTTCCTGCAAAGGTGTGTTTGCAAGATACTGGTGGAGAGCACTATGCAGATGCACAGAGACAGTATGCAGATGAGCGACACTGTGAAAGGCAGGGCCAGCTCCCCAGCTGGGGGAAAATGGGTTAGATCAAACACTCATGCAGATTTCCATCAGCTGTGGTGACAGTTAGGTAGGCTGGCCATTTTGCATGGATGGCTCACCTCTTTGCCAGCTGTAATAAACATGGGTGCCTGATGCCAACAGAGCTGGGCTGAGCTTCACCAATAGATGCATCTTCTTCCCCACCTGCTTCACTGGTGCAAGTGGCCTCATCTCTGCCAAGTAAATACATGAAGAGAAGCTAAGTGGGAATCTGGGTTGTACTCATGCTGAGAGCTGGCCAAAGAAGGGGAAAACATCAGTCTCAAAAGGGTTTTCAAGATTTGGACATCTGGCTTCATCTTTGACTATGCACAAACAGGATCTGCCAACTTGAATCAAGAAAATCAAGAGGAAGAAGAGCCTAGCCTTTAAAAGTCAGTGCTGCCATAGAATCGTACCATCAACTAGGTTGGAAAAGATCTCATGGCTAGAAAGTTCACGAAGCACATGGGAGAAAAAAGCTTAGTCTGAATCCATGACTTGAACACAAACCTACACCCCATAACCAAATATTGTGGGGTTCCTTTCTCGCTTGTTGTGCTAAAAAATTCTGGCTAGAATAGAAGAAAGTGAAATGCAAAACAAAGCTCTTAAAATAAATAAAATAATAACCTGCCAAAATTAAAGCTAAATTATGGAACTTCCACGTTCCTCCGCTGTGTGTGTTTTGTGTTTGAGAAAATTCATGTGAAGATTTCACCTATCTAGCTTTGGATGGTTTCATTATTAGCAGGCCACAAATGAATTAGGTGGATGATGCAAAAGTGACTGCCAATAAAATATTTACACCGTTTCTTCCTTCTGTGTGAAACATCTTTTATATCTATGCATAGACGTATATACTATAAATAATAGAAATGATGCTCATATTTTATAGTAGGGATGTAAACACTGGTCCCAACAGCAGTGGCAAATGAACCACTCACATTTTCTGATTGCATAATTTGCCTAGAGGATGGATACATAATTACACTATAATTAAGTATAATAAACAGAGAAAATGATTTGAGAAGGAAAAATTATCACAGCCTCAACCACATCATCCAGAAGCTCTCTTCTAATTAAGTTATTTTATTAAACAAAATGTTTTTAAGGTGGGTCCCCTTTGAAAATGTACATTATAGCCCATGTAATGCAATTTACTTTATAAGTAAAACATGGCTTGTGTATGGACAGATCATATCTGACAGGACTCATGAAATACGCAGCCACTGGGTCCAGTCCAGCCAGGTGCCGAGTCCCTCACGCCCCTGGTCCAAGGAGCAGACACTGCAGCAGCACATAAAGCAGCCTTTTATTTGTGCTCACTGATGGGCTCTTTTTATGTTGCTTGGGTTTGTTTTCTGATTTAAAGGGAGAAACGCAAGCAGGTAATTCTGGTGTTGTCATCCTGTAATGGTACAGTAGAGGCAAAGGCCAAGAAAAGAGGTAGCTCAAGCTAGCCCAAATACCTCATGCTATTTGGAGTTGAGTCTTAAAACACTATTCCCTTTCAAATGCTTTTACCCTCACTAATTCTGCTCAGTGCTTGGCAAGATGTGCAGGTGGAGCTGACTTTTATGTTACTGTCACTGAAGAAACCCACTGGTTTACAGGCTCAGGAAGACCACATAATCTGCTACCTCATGTGGCAAAGGCCATTGGACACCCTCCAGTTCATTGCTCTTAAGACTACAGCTCCCCCAGCCACTCAGGGACCACAGAAGCTATTACAGAAGCCTTGGAGCATTATTCTGAAGGAGCCTAGTGCTCATCATGTTCCCCCTCCCCACAAAAAGTCCAGCTTTAAGTTATAGCCATAAGATTTCTGTAGACATCTGCCTCATTTCCACATTTCTCTTCCTCTTGCTTGTGAGTACTTAGAGATTGTGATCAAGCCATCCCGTAGCCTCTCTTCTGTAAGCTCATTAAATCATGCTGCCCGATACAAATCTCTGCTGGTTTCCTGGCTCTTCAATGTTCTTTGGGAAGATTCCTGTGTATCAGTGACCTGTTTTCTTAGCTACTTACTCTCCTCTTCAGTTCCCAAGTCACTTGTAAAGTTTACTTGTAATGATTTAGGCTGTCTTTCAAGTCGCTGTGAAACCCAGCATATCCTTTGTAACACATCCCTTTGGAACCTGCTAGGGATGAGATCCAAGAATGGACTTACGTTCAGTGTAGGAGAAAGCATCCAAGTCCAAGGAAAAACTAGGGAAAGAAGAACTTGTGTCCTAAAATACCTGTTGTCCATAGCAGCACAAGGTTCAAAATGTTGAACATTATGTCATGAGAACACCTCCGAATGCTCCATGGAGATGCATTTCTCTAGCTCTCTCTACTGTATGCACAGTGTAGTGGGTAATGGAGAGAGCAGCCTGGTGATCGAGATGAATCCTCTTTGTTTAGAGCTTTCCACTCTTAAATGTTTGCAGACCTTTGAACCACAAAATGTTGTCAGTTATTGACGAGATGATTGATGTGTGTGGTTAATGCTTGCAGGGCGCCCCAGGCACAGCACATCACCATGGGTCTATATACTCCTGATGACTACTTCAGTTTCTCTCCTAATCTCATGTGTTTTCAGCTGTATAGTGACCTGATTTCAACTAGGAGCTTCCATGAACAATCACGTGGCAATCACAGACATTGTAAACTCAAGCCAAAGAGTCATTTTCAAATGCTTGGCAAACGCCAGACCACAGAAACTCAATGTGTCGTAAGATTCCACTTGGTCCCATAATCATGGGTGGGAAAAAAGAGGAGGATTATCCTTAGACCTCAAAGTGTTTTACAAAGGGAGACAAATGCTGCTATTCCCATTTATTGGATAGGGCAACGGCAAGTAGAGACTTGCACAAAGTCACCCAATTAATCAGCCAGAAAACTGCCACTGAAACCCATATTCTGGTCTAAACAGGTTCCCAGACTGCCCTCATCACTGCAATATCCGAGTACCCTCCAGTAGTATATTAAGAGTATTTGGGCATGTCTACACTGGCCGATGCAAACAGCTGCCTGCCAATCCAGCCCCCTTCTCAGCCAACTGGACAAAAGCCATCTCCAGACTGAAGCTGTGTAGCCACGTTAACACCATTCTGAGCCCAGATGTATGAACTCCACTGCCACAAGGGGTGAAAGCTCAACCCAGCACCACCACTCTAATTCAGCTGTTAGGCTGTCTCTGAATTAGATATACCTTTCTTTATTTTAAACCCCATTTCATCATCTATAGTTCCTCTCAGAGTATTTCCTCGTGTTTCAGTTCTTGCTAAGCCATGGAGACAGGGCACAAACATGCTGGTTATCTGGTTACAGCCCCATGGCAGCTTTGAAGAATGATCTGGAAGGTGACAATTTGAACAGGAATATTTGGATACACTGCATAAGGAAGAAAAATCTCCAAAATATATTAAGTCAGGAAAAGAGGAAAGAGAAGGAAAGCATCTCTTTAAACTCAAGATCTACTTGTCATGAGCAAGAGTACTAAAAAATCGGTAACTTAATAACCTGAAGGAAGAGTAGCTGTTATTACAGGGCATTGTACTGGCAAAGCTCCTATACATCACAACAATAATTCTCTCCAGACTTCTCTTCCCTCCCAAGGCATGAGGAAACACCAGTGCATTTAGCCTCAACCGCCTGGCAGGCAGCATCACTTCCTCGTGAGAGGCAGGGAGCTGACACAGCGAGGGGAAGGCTGTCCTTTGTGAGAGCTACAAAAGCCCCGTGTGACCCAGTAAGTCTGACATAGAGCTGAAGCAATGAGTCCTGCTCCAAGGAAGCTAAAAATTCCAAGGTGCTTTAAGAGCTCAGGACTACTCGTGCTCCTGAGGTTTAGAAATCCTTTGAGGGTTGCTATGTTCATGCCAACCACTCCTAGCTCTGGAAGTCCAGCTCTGCTCACCTTGATTTCACTTTCCTCCCATCAGCGTCTACTTCCACTGTCTTCTGGCCATGGGGCAAGGTGGGCTTTGATCTGGAGCTGCTCTCGCCTGGGTCTTGTGCTTCTGGATCCAAATCCCTGCTGGCAGGGATCTGGCTTCACCAGATCATCACCCTCTGCCTGGGGAAAACAAGGCAGCACGTAGGCAGCAGCGTTTCTTTGCTTCTTTGCACTTCTTGGACTTCTGTGCAAAGCCCCAGTGGGTGAACGTGTGCTTCATGCACATGCAGAAAGGGCACAGACACTGCTTGAAAAAGAACGGACCTGGTTAACTTGGCTACGATCATCCAGGAAGTTTGTGGCAGAGCTGCAAATAAAATCCAGACATTTTGCCTTTTGGGCCTGCGTCTTCACAACAACACTGTTCTTCCTCTGGGCATCTGGGCTTGTTGTCTTATCGGGATGCGCTGCTCAGCGTGGCTCCTTAAAGGGAAAGAGTGCTGGGAAAGCCACGCTTTAATCCAGCAGAGAAAATGACACCACCTACAGAGGAAAACCCTGTAGCTTTTTGCAATTATTGCCATGCATGTATATCTTTCCCTCCCTTTGTGATCTTTACCACTTCCTTACCATATGTAAAAGGCCTGATCCTGATGAAAATAGTCTTGGTTCCAGAAATGCCACTCAGACGATGTTGATTTACCTCCACAGAGGATGTGGGCCCAATGCTTTTGGCCAGATTTTTCTGCAAGCAGCCAGTCACATTTCTCTCTCCTCCACCCAGAAAGCTGGGGGAAGTCGTGCAGCAAGAACCTTGCTCTACTTCACCTGGCCCACCCAGGGAAGAGCTATTTCTGAATGGGCACGGAAACCCCAAGCTTTGTCCCTTTAATCTGACATCTCATGCGAGTTGCTAAGCCTAATGTTTAAATTGAAAAACACCAACCTGAAAATAGCACTAAAGGAAGCAGAGGATTTGAACAGCACTATATTTTTAAGATAGTCCTTCTGGAAAACACTGTATTTAAAAGCTGACCCTTTTACCATGAGGTTTCTGGAACTATAGAGCCATCCCAAGATTCCTGTGAGATAAGGCTTATAATTTGGAACTGAGTAATGGCACATAAACACAATTGGCTTTGTATTAAGAAGACATGTGTAATCATCCGGCAGTGTCATATTGCCCCCAGTGCAGAGTGGTTTGGGCCTGTTTGTGTTGGAAATTAAAGGTAAGTGCTACACGATGATGAAGGTGGCTCATCCTCCATACCTGACAGAGGGATGGTGTCTCAGGGTACAGATCTCCCTGGGGCTTTGGAGAAAACCCCCTCCTTTTGAGTATTTATGGTCTGCTGTCTCCCCTGCTTATGATTTAATATCTAAGCCCATAACTCAAAGTGTTTGGAAGGGCAGTTGTTGAGCTGTGATGGGCAGAGGTTGCACATTGCAACCTCCTCTTAACCGAAGTGACACAAACTCAAGATCTTTTTAACTTGAAGATCTCATTCCTTCATATTGATTTGACTTATTTCTACTAAAGGGCAAACCCAGGGAAACACAGGAGTTTCCGTGGTGGTTTTATGCCACGCACAAGTATGTGTAGGAGCCTTTCAGACCTCTTCGCACTCCCAGAGCAAGGACCAGATCTCTGGCTTGAGTCTTTTAATTTTCTTCCACTTTGTTGGCGTGAAGTCTGACAGCCAGGCAGATGTGACTGCCTTGATCTTTGGTGTGGATCTCCTGTTGCACTCTCTGTTTTTCCAAGCCTCAATAGGGGAAAGTGGAATTGCTGTCCAGAAACATTAATCACAGCATCTCAGATCTGTAAATTCTCATGAGTTTTCCCTCCTGGAGCACTGGAAGGCTTTGACCCATTTTCCAAAGTGGGTATAAAGCATATATACATAAGGAAAGCACACATACTTGTAGCATCTGCAAAAACATATGGTAGTTTCACATCCCACTAACCAGTTTCCTGGATTGAATACATATAAGTGCAGGCTTTGTGAGAACTAGCCTGTTATGAATGCTGGGTTTCTGACTCTCATCCCTTAACCGCAGTCCTTCCTTGACTTTGTGAGAGATACCATTTCCCTCTTAATTTGGCAAGTTAATGCACACAGTCCTTCTGGATACTTATTCTTGTGTTGCCCTCTTTTTGCAGGTGAAGCTACTCTATCAGGCTCCATTGACAATCTCTTCTCCCATCTGCCCGTCTTGCCATTGCATACAGAGGGGTTGCGTTATCTCTGCTTAATCCTGAATGGCAAAAAGCAACCATTTCCAGGAGCAGTAATTACACTTCAGATGTCTTGGGATTTTGCTGGGCAGCTAATCTACAGAGCAAATGTTTCCATCTAAATCTTTTGTTTTAATGAAAGACTGTTTTGCCAAAGGACCTGTTTTCCTTAAATAGACTATTTTTGAAGCAGAACATCTAGAACTTTTGGCTGTTGTTTCTGACAAGGATATCATTTTTCCTATCTTATCAACATTTTCTGTGCAAACATACCCACCTATCAGCATGTTTTCCCTTTTAGTAACCAACCTTCAGTCCAACGTGCCTTCTAGCACCAAAGCAATAAACCCTGAAGAATGGATGTAGATACGGAGAGACCCCCCTGCATCCTTCTATGCCTGTACTTGTGCCACTCCTCTTGTACATTAGTTTACACTCTTGGAAACTCCCAGAGAGGGAGACCCCAAAGCCCCTTTCTGCCCCATCAGTCCCGGCATCTCCTTCTCTTTATGGATAGAGCTTTCCTAAATTCTTACCTCCTCTGTTTTGCCCCAGATAAAGCCAACTCAGTCTTGTCTTTCCCCATGCAAACAGACCAGTGATCACTGTACCCTTTTACCACACTCATTTCACCTAGTGTCTTCCCATGTGAAGTCTCTCATAGCTGTCCTCAGTCTTCTCTAGACTAAACAATTCCAATTAAAAAAGAAAGAAAATTCCTTCCAGGTCACGTTTTTTGAAGCCTCTTATCAGTTCTTTTGCTCTCCTCCAGATTTCCTCCCGTGTTTTTACCTTCATATGGAGTATGGAACACAGACCTGTGGTCTGGGCCTCTCCAGCACCAGACTGATCTCCACACAAAAGGTGCTCTTGATACCTCAGCTAAAAACAAGTGTCTTTCTCGCCACAGATCACACGGTAGACTTAGATTTGAGCTTGCCCTCTACCAGCTCCTCCAGCACATTGCCAGTACCATGACCTGGTTCCTTACATGTGTTTTACTTACGCGCTTTCTTTTTCACGTAAGACTATTTCTAAAGTTTATTCAGAACATTTATTCAGAACTATCTGCCTCCCCTCCCAAAGCTGGGGTTTTCCCAACCTATTCTGTTGTTTTAACCTACTGTAAAGAGCCCTGTCTGCTCCACCAACCAAACTGTTAGTAGAGATTTAAATGAACCATGACCAGCACAGACTTCTGTTAATGGTCCTCTCACTTTGACAGTGAATCACGCATGCCTGATCTTCAAGGATATAATTCCAATCAATGGTTGAAAAGCAGCAATTATTTCTGTCAGATAGGCATCATTTCTGATACTAACAGCTGTCCAAGGGAGACCTGAAGCCAAGAGTGATACCAGTGAATAATAGACAAATACCTACTCATCACCTGTACTGGGTTGAGTACAGGCTTGAGTACCAAGCCCTGAAACTACACTCTCTCCTATTTTTTTATGAGAGGACAGCAGCAAAGCTGGATTATTCATAGTTCTGAAAGCAGGATGGGCACACCAGTATGCCCCTAAAGCCAAGATGATGAGCTAATCAACTTCGTATTGTTAGAAGAGTCCCCACCTACGCTTTCACACAAAAGGCTGATTAGCTCACAGGTATGCAAAACTCTGGGAGGATGCCATCTTTCATCGCTACCAGAAGATGTTTAATACATGTTGCCAACACTTAAGTGTTTGTGAGTGTGTATGTGTGTACACACATGCGCAGCCACTTGCTCTGGTCGCAGGAGCTGCTCACTGTGTTGCGCTAATCCGCCGTGCCAGGGCACAGCCCTGTGCTGGGCATAGCTTCACTGCTTTGCGCTCAGCTGCAGCAGACAGGAGCGCAGGGGATACAGCCTTCACAGCCCAAAGGAGCCAGATTTTAACAGGCTTGTCCTGCTTCCAGTGGCAGTGCCTGTGACAGGAACAGTCATAGGACGGGAGAGGGTGTCACCATGGAGAGCAAGGAGGTGATGTTTCACCTTTCTTGTGATGTCCTGGTGAAAGGAAAGCTAAAAGCACTCCACCGTCTAAATCACTGATGGAAACACTGAGTCTGAGTGCACTAAAACATGCTCATCCCACGTACCAGTGTGCTCCATAAAGGAAGGTCAAACACGGAGCAGACTGTAAGGACACATAGCAGCAAAATACTGCTTAGGCTGGTTGGTGTGATTCCCATTACAAACCAGGGGTGATGATGTAAAGTATTAGCTCCACATCATTGTTCAGCCTGGAGAAGAAGTTCTCCGAGGACATGTTATTATAGTCTTCCGATACGTAAAGGGGGCCAACAAGAAATCCAGAGAGGGACTTTTTACAAGGGCATATAGGGACAGGAAAAGGGGGAAGAAACCCTCCCTACTATCAGTAGTCAGTAATATATTTGCTGTCTTCTAATGGTGTACCTTATCTCATGTGTATAGGAAATAACCTCCTCTCACTGTCTTTTTCTGCCCTCTTCTTCCATGCTCCTTGCTGAAGATTTGCAGGACATCAGGAGTTCCCTATGCTCCCCATTAGCTTAACAGTTATCTGGAAAAGAATGTGACAAAAAAAAGGCATGCATTGAAATGTGCTTTGACAAATATATAACAATATATGTTTCCCAAGGTATTTTCAATTTTCTGACTATAGTGTGTGAGCAGGAGAAGGCGTAGGAATGCATCACAAAAATGTCTGTTTGCAAATAGAAAAGCTTTCTTTAATCTTGCTTATACAGGGGGATATACTGCTCTTTTAGTATAGAGGATTTTTCCATCTGGGCTACCTGCATTCTAAGGACTGAAGATGCTGAGGGTGTCCCATCTGCATAACCTCTTCCCTGGGATGCAAGCAATGAGGGTTGGTTCATGGTGAGCAAATGAAGCCCTTAAGGAACTGAGTATGAATTCATGCCCTGCAGCTTGTGGGGAGAAATTATCCTGGGATAACTTTGGTCTATTGCTGACAAAAAATAACTGGCTAAATCCCAAATGATTCTACCCCTGTTACAGTTATACCAGTTGGACTCCAGCACAGCCCCTTCACCCAGTGGGAGCTTCCAGCCCAGCTATGACCTCTCCATTGCTGGCTGCTGTTTGCAGCACCCCACATCAAGAGAGGCAAAGAAGGAGTTTGTGGAGGCAGGCAGCTCCCATCACTTCCTCTGGCAAGTGCCTGTACTTAATGCAGAGGGGTTTTACTTCATGGAAGTCTTTGCACCAAGTGACTTTGTCCTAAGCACTGCACTGCCTCGGTTATCGCCCGCGCAAACATTCCCTTCAGATCAACATACCGGCTGGGCCAGAAATCACACAATTGATGTTTTGGTTTCCACTGCCTTATCTAAATCCAGTTACTGCTCAAAATGAGACTAAGTCAACAGACTTAATTGAATGAAAAGGCTGTGAGACAACCTAGAGATTTGTGGCTGTGTATGTCCGTGCAGGAGTTAATCACTAAGCAAACACTGCGCAACAAACAGAGCTGGGCTGAGCAGGATCGGTTTTAATGTGGCCTGGAAGCTCCCAACACGCTGGGGTTGCACGAGGCATTGTTGGGGGATTTAACAGCATCGCAAACAAGGTCCTGCCATGGAGAAAAGCTGGGGATGGACAATGGAGCAAGCCGTGAACAAACACTTCTGCTTGCTGCCTAGATTAGGAGATAGCAGAGAGCCTGTAGGAATGGCCAAAAATAACTGCTCCCCTGTAATTGCTGCTGCCCGGATATGTGAAATAGCCCTGCTGGCACCCAGCAGAGAGGTGCTTGATGGCCTTAGCTTACCTGTGGGGCGGCAGCTGCCAAACTCTGGATGTGCCCAGTTCCCAGCTGTTGCAGACATCACAGGTCTTTCCCAGCTGTGCAGCTATTCCTGGCTCTGCAGCTCCAGAGAGAAAGGTATGACTGAAATATGTGGGAATGGCCACACTGGGTCACACCACTGCTTCACCTCACCTCTCTCCCTGTCTCCAGCGCAGGCCATGAGCAGACTGTTAGGAAAGATCATTGAAACCTGTGTAAGATCATAACTAGGACCTAGTTCCCGCTGTGACAGTGCTGCACAAAGCTTCTCCAGAGCTGCAGGACTAAAAAGTCAAAGACTTACTGTGCAGTTGCAATTTGCCCTGGCAAAATCTGTGCCTCTCCTTTCTACCGTCTGCTCACTTCAGAGGCCCTGTGTGGGTACATGGGGCAGCTGCTCTATAGGAAGGCTGCAGAGGGAACGCTCAGGTTCATGCCAATGGTTCATCTTAGCCATTGCAAGAAAGGAGGCTGAGGCTGCAAACCTAAGATAGTCATTAAATATCTTCTAATACGAGATGACTCACATACTTTCCTGGCTGGTAGGACTCCATCAGGTGATGGAGAACCTGAATCAGGTTCTTCTGTAGGCAGCAAAAGCCTTTCAAACATCTAAAGGTGCCTTTGCCGTGAGCGGTATAAAGACAGACCCTTGCCGTTTCAGCTGGGGTTTGAACATGATTTTGGCTGGGAAAACTCACCCCATGCCACAGAGGGACACCACGCCTTGCACAGGCCACCCACTTGCACACTAGCCTGGGGCCAGGACATCTGGCTGTAAAAATGCAATTGTGGTGGTGTCCCCTAAAGAAAGGAGGGCACTGAACTTGGGTACATCCTTCCTCCTTAGGGGAGGACGCAGACACCACTGGTACATTTGCAACCCATTTGACAGCTCTTGCCCTTTGTACAAGCAGACAGGACAACTCCTGTAGCAAAGCCAGGAAAGATGATGAGCTTTGTGATCAGGTGCTGCATGGCCAGAGCCCTACGCAACGTCAAAAGGAACTGCTGTTGAATGCCCAGGTTTCAGGATACAACAATAACACATAACCCTATATTTCATTCCTTTAACAAAGTGCTGAATACGCAAAGGCTCTTTTCCCAGCTTCTGTCTCCGTCTTGGAAGCTGGGGAACAGCCGAGTGTGTAATTATTTTCAGATGCCATCCACTTTATTGATTATCTGAGTGGGATGCGCAAGTAAGGGCAGCTAATGCCAGGAGCAGAGCTCGAAGGAAGCTCGCTCCCTTTTGGGAAAAGCTGAAATCAAACCACCAGATGAATGGGTCGTTGAAAACAGGCTGGAATATATTCCCTGTAGTCATTCCGAAAGTTCAAGGGCAGGGGAAAAGAGAGAAGACAAAAAGAAAGCAGCCGTGTCTGTGTTCACGAAACTTCTAATATCTGAAAGTGCTTAAAAAAAACCAGACAAGTGCTTTTCTTTTCATACAATCATGGAAAAACACACTAAGCTTTTGACTCAATGGTTTTGTTTTTCCAGCAAGTCCCTTCCAGGTTCCACGCGCCATCTCCGAGTCACGTCTGCTGGGTGAGCTTCGAGCTAACAGAGGCTTTAGGAGAGCTCGCTGTGATTTTGCCACACAAAGTTTCAAGTATCGGCTTGCTGGAAGTGCAGCCGAGAGGGAGGAGGGAAGGGAAGTGGCGTGAGCTTTGCCAACACACCTGCACAAGCTTTGGGCTCTCCTGGACAATCTGTGTGCTAATGATGTATAACCTGCAGAGCCTGGCAAGGCGCTCGCTGAAGACTATAACAGACAGGCTGTGCATGCCTCTGATTTCTAATTGCTTAAAACAAGTAATAACACCCCCCATCACCCCCCCAACCCTGTGTTGTAGGTAAATGCTTAGGATAGAAACTGAGATGCGTTCGGCTGGGAAGAGCTTCTACCAAGGTAAGGAACAAATGACAGTTTAATTACGGTATTTTACGTCTATGTAATTCCTCCTCTAAAGCAAAAGGGAGGAAAAAGCTGAACGTCATTTCAGCTCCCATGTTCTGCTAATTTTGCTTTTGACTATTAGAGATGCAGCTGGATCCTATTTCTAATCCACTTTCAAATTTGCTTGAATTCAAATCCCAGATCACTGCTGTGTTTTCAAGTTGAAGTGTGCGTAGTAGCCAAGGTTTATATGGCAATTTCTGGAGTTATGGAATGATGAGCTCCAACAGAGGAAAGTGTGTTGTATGCCTGAGTCCTGGGGAAAAGAAAAAAGGTTGGCATCAGTATTATTTGGAATTAGAGCTCACTTGTAGAATAAATAGCCTTGAAGTTAATACAGGGCTACATTTGGTTCCACCCACTGGAACTGGTCGGTATGGAAGAGCAAAGGCTGCCATGGTGGAGAGGTAGGAATGGAAGTGCTATTTAGTTAGAAAACCTGATTATTTCTGAACTCTCACCTGAAATTTAAAAGTTCCCCTGTTAGTTTGAGGCTTATTTTAATAACAAATTCCCTTCCTGACTAAAATAGCACGGTAAGACTGCCCTTGCTTTGAAATACCTGTGCTTTCTCCATTGCTACCTGAATGCGTCTAAAAGCTGGCATTTCTGTTTATGTCTAAATCCAACAGCATGGGCTTGCTCGACTTTGCACCTGGAAAACACCATAACTCACACGGAGTTATGAATCCTTATATTCCCTGGGCTTTCCTATCTGCCATGACAATTCCCAGCCACTGCCAGGTGAAGCCAGCCAGCCAGTATTTATGGAAAATGAACAGACTAATCATTTCCAATAGCGGGACACGATGATGATATAATTGCAACAGTTTTCGTTGACATCCAAGCGGACGGATCCGAGCCAGAAATGGGAATATGGGCTCCACCCATCTACCACCCAAATGTAAACAAGCCAGCATGGTTAAAAAGAGGACTAGAAGACAGGGCTCAGGCGTTCTCCTTCAGCTGTGTTATGCTATGATTGCCAAGTTGCCACACAACCTTCCTGCCAGGCCATTTATCCAGCCATAAACTGACCCTTACCTCACACCAAAAAGTTGAGCTGCTTCTTTCAGTATCAGCTTCTTTTTAAACGGGGCTAAAAGCACTTTATTGAGAGATTATGTTTTGAAGATTGGGTGTTGTAGGGTCACAAATTAAACCTGTTAAGTACCTAAAATCCAGCTCAGCCTTAGCCATGACTGGCACTGTTGTAGCATGCACATGTTACTACCAGCATGGATAAGGGAACACCTGCAAAAGGGAGGGAAGTGGGTATGAATACAGCTGGAGATGAGGTGAATAAGACTGATAGCTTCTTACAAAAGACTGGGAGCGGTTCTTTGGCTGATGGATGATTGAAAATCCAGAGGTGGATTGTGAGGAGCTTGATGTGATGTCACAGGAAACCAGGGTAAGTCTTTGGTTGAAATAACTGGCAAAATAGTCCTGGATGCTGAGCAAAAGTTTACAGTAGCTTTGTGAACTATTAGCCCCTTTCAGAGCAGAGTTTCTCACAGGAGATTGACAGAGTGTTTTCTTTCAGCAATAATAGAGTCACTCCCATTCCAATGTGAGGATTTCTCTCATTAACAGAGAGAACAAAGCTATTCATGTTTGGGGAAGCGTGGTCCTGAGAAGAGCCTTGAACTTACCCTTATAACTCACTTCCTTGCCTCTCCCCAAGTTGGCCTAAATTCAACTAAATTAAACTATTCCCCAAATTACATTTCCAATAAATTCACAACCCTGAATGAAAACAGCATCTGCTGTTTGTTGATGCATCTTCGCATGCAGTGGTCAATCCATTCCTCCTGACTCCATCGCCAAGAACAAACGGTGCTGTTCACCTTCAAGTCCTAATTCCTAAACAGGAGGCCAGCCTGAGTATAGCTTGGGTCTGCATCTCTGGATATAACAAACCTCCTCGAACAGGCTGGTTAAAAGGAGGAAGCTCTTGTGGAGGTTGGAGCAGTTTATACTAGTGAGGGTCTGGCCTGTAAGGACTTGCACCTGCGGTATAAGGACAAAAAAAAGCCCGTGTTCCAAAGCATGGTGACCTCCCAGTCTCCTAAGCTGTATGAAATCCCATTTCCTTTCTACTTGTGCTAAATGTAAAAACAGAAACAAAGGCACACACCTAAATAAACAGAAAAGCACAGACAGAGAAGGGGAGAGAGGCCCTAGCGCAGGTCCTACGCCAACTAGTACAGAGAGATGTTTCCTATTTGCGGTCTTTCGTGTTAGACCTTGCCATATCATGTGAATGAGAATGTGAGTGGGAGACTCGTTGGACAACGTTGGTTTTACAAATGTCTCACGATTGCAGAAACACCTGCTTTATATTATATTTCTTGCTGGTCCACAACAAAATTCCTCGCTGGTCAACAGTTCTCAGCAGGCTTCATTTCTTCCTTCTCTGTGGATGGCTCAAATCACTGGTTTCTAAATCCTGGGCCACCACGAACCTGAACCTCCTTGAGTAGGAGGGGGAATACGGAAGGCAGAAGGGCACTTCTGCACAGAATCGTGACAAAATGGTGGCTAGAGAACCTAAACCTCATGAGACTGCTCACCATCAGGTGGGGGTAGCGGGGCAGGAGGGTTACCCAGGCCAAATGGACGGATCTGTAAGACCCATCTGTTTTCACCATGAAAACCTCACAGCCCACACCTATGCAACACACACCACTCCAGTCACCACAAGTTATTACTCTTGGTCTCCACCGCTTCCTGTGAAGCTGTAATGGGTCTGAGAGAGCGTCCAATGAAACCAAAGGGATCCTTTCCATTAACTCAATGGGCTCTGGATCAGGCCCAACATCTGTTTGGCCTTCTCTGTACACAGTGCAGCCAATTTATTCTTTATCCGTTCCTGGGCCTCTCTCTCCAATAGCATCCATATTTTCCTACTTATGGTTGTCATTAGCCACACCAAGCACCAACGCCAGTAAGAGACCATCCTTCCCCTCTTCGGCAGCCAGTCCCCTGCCGTGGCATAGCCACGACTGCTGCCCCAACCCCATATCATTTTGGCCAGGTAACAGTCTCTCCTTTCTCCTTGTTCAGGTTTCCAGGCTATCCCTTCAAGCTGCCAAGCTCTTCCTACTCTTCCCACCAAGGATAGGGCTGGTTTTTGTTTTCTGTTTTATTGTAAATCTGGCCAAGAATCAATACAAACACCAAACAGAAAGGTCCAAGAGCCCGTAAGACACCTGAAGAGCATTGCAGAGAAGGGACATGTTCTCCGAACAGACATTTCCCACCCTGGCTGATGACAACACAGGCAATGAATTCTCTAGCAATCCAGAGTACAAAGGGTAACAGCCAACAGGCAGCTCCATAGTCTTATATTGGGATCCAGAGCTAGAATAAGAGACCTAGCAACAAATCTCCAAGCTGTCTGTATAAAACCAAGTGTGTGGTGTATATATATATATATGTGTGTGTGTGTGTGTATATATACACATACACATATATATATTGTATATGTGCATAATGCCAGTTAACAACCGCTCTACAAACATAATCTAATTCGTGATTCAGGTTGGAGAGACTATGTTGGGACTAAGCACAGGTCTTCTCCAGGTCCCACAGTGACAGTAACAGCAATGGTCCATGAGACACCATCCATTCACTGAGCAATACACAATATTCATTTCTTTATGACTTTGCTGAGCCCTTAGATTCCAGGGTCTTTTTTCATCCCATCACACACAGATTTCCGTGCTGCGAAATGCATGCTACTGCTAAGCAGAGCAATAGTCTTCATTTACAAACCAAACAGCTTCTTCCAGCAGAAAAACAACTCTCCAGCGTTAAATCTATAGATCCTTCCAGACACAGAGTTACAGATTTATTTAGGCACTGACACTCTGTGAGAATCCCATGCAAAAATACCCCCTCACCATATCCCAAACTCACATGATTTTGAAAACGCAAGCGTGGTGCCTGAGGCCAGATGAGCGGACTGGCAGGCTGCTGGCACTGTGCATAGGCACATACATCTGCATGTCAGGTAGTTACTCATTCCTGCATACTTCCCTGATAAAATCTGGATTGCCTAAAGCTGGTATTTTCACTCCAGTTTCCTTATCAAGGTATTTACCACCTCCTGTCTGTGCCTTGCAGACCGAGGGTGTTAAATGCTCCCTTACTCTTTCTTTGTGGTACAGTGAGCTCAAGCATATAGGAGCTGCCGTACAGGATGGGATTTCTAAACCCACTGGAGCATGCAGTGGGTGGCTGCTGGCCTGGGCTTGATGGGATCTCACCCTGTTTGTACCTGGGACGTTGTGCTTTTGATCCTCAGGCTGGCTTTCTGCAGCTGGCGGGCTCCTTCCTGTGTTTTGGGTGTTTGTTGTGGTGTGTCCTGGTAGTCCCTGATTGCGTTTGAAAAGCTGTTCTCTCCTGTGAAAGGTTCTATCCTGGTGTACAGCTGCATGAAGAGAAGGATAGCTTGGGATGAAGTCTCAGGAATAGCAGAAGTGTAAATGGCACCTCAATATAGACACAGAACATCTTTTTCTCTCTAAAAGTAAAAGCATCTCTCTCTGTAAATAACAATATTGAGATAGGCCACGGACCGCAAAGGCAAGGTGCTCTTGGAAACTTTGTGCAGTCCCTTTCCAAGAGCACCCCACACCTCTTTCCCACAGACTGCTGATACAAATCATCTGGTTTAGCCAATGGCTCTCACACCCTCTTCTTCGCATGAGAGCAAACATCACTCCCAACATAAGGGTGCTTGATGGCTCTGTTGTTCCCTCCCAAGCCTGATAAAAGGAAAAAGAGATACAGATCCTGAAACAGTATCTAAAAGATTATTAATATCCTTGAAGAAAAATATTAGATTACCCATTGTAAGAAAGAGTTGAATTTCACAAACACTGTATGTATTTCATCAGTTTAAAAGTAGTATTTATGGAGACTGACTTTGTCCACTGTGCACTGGGGGAGAAAACAGTTCATTTTGGGGTGCTGATTCTACCAACAATGCTACTCTCAACCATTCCCATGAGCATTACACTATAGGAATATAGCTTTGTGTCTGAAAAAAAAGGGGTTTTGGCTAAATTCAAACAGAATGAAATGCAATTTGACTTCAGAAATATCAAGTTCTTTTACTTAAAAAAAAATAACAATATAGAGTTTTTCAGGCTTCATATAAAAATATTTTCTTCTGATATTTCTGCTGTACAACACTTACTGGGACCCAGGAAAATTCCTCTATTTTAGTGCTGAACCCTTCTGTGGTTCTTCTGCTGAAAGACGTTAGACTTGGATCCAAGGTGGCTGTCGTACATGACAGTGTCCAGCCTGTGAGAGCACTCTGAACCCCACCATCTGGGCAGAACAAGCCCTGTCCACTGACAGTGGTGAAGGAAAACCAAACAGGGTTCCTGGGGCTGGTTTTCCCCATCACTTTGGCTTTTGGATGAGCCAGCTCTGAAATCAGAGAGATGACTCTATATCTGAAGTGGCATTAATTAGGTGCCAATTGCAACGAAGGCATGATGACGTGGGCTTCAACGGAGCTGCCTGCCTGGGATCATGTCCTGCATCCAAGCTATAACTTGCTTTGCATCCTCCTTCCTTCTGGGATTAAGAGTAGCTAGGCTAAAACCAGCTTGAGACATGCCTGCTCTTGCGGTGATTTCTCCTGGGCCTCTCTTAGGAGCTGTGATTTTTTGGAGGTCCTGTGCACCTGCCACAACCCCTCTGTGCCAGGGTGCTGAGTGCCCAGCGCATGGGCGGGAGCAGTCCTGAGATGCCTGGAGGAAGAAGCACAGGAAAGCAGATGCTTTAGAAAGTGCTGACCTGTTTTGTCCTGTCCTGCAACCTCCGAAGACAGTGCTCAGGAATAAAACGTAGGGAACCGTGTAGTGTGAGAGAGCAACTCAAAAATTACTCCTGTAGTGAAGAAACCACATAATATATTCAAGATGTCAGAGGTCAGCTGTGGTGTATGTGAATCATGCTGCAAATACCTCACCTTTAACTTTACCGTCGTAATTAGATTACAAAGTTTTTATTACAGTTTTAAATCCTGCCTTTATAGGTTGCTGCCCAGCTGTGCACTTAAATCTGGTTTTATCACACTTTCTGAGCTCATCACATTTAATTCTGCCCCTACAATGCTGGATTAACTTTAAGGGTCGCTGAAGTCAAGAAGTCACTCACCCTTGCCCTACTAATGGATTCACACCATCCCTGCATGGCCCCTAAGAGTGATGTGTACAGTAAACTGCATTTATTGGCACGGTGGAGGGGAAGGGGCATTGGGGTTGTTTATTTACTCCACTGCTGTGCTTACCTATCAGGATATTTGCACAGATTACTGCAGTCATGAGATGTTGTTTACCTCCAAAAGCCTGTTGCAGTGAAATTGCAGCAGCACTGCTCTGAGAGCTCAAAAAGAGAGTATCTAGGTCTGCCTGTGAGAAGTGGATGGCTGAGGCTGATTATTGAGGTTTATAGACCTGTATCATCTGAGGAGCTGATCAATTGTTTCCATTCAGAAATGCAGAGATCACACCCTGCCATCACAATCCTCCTGCCAGAAAGCCCAGATCTGGTACTTTATGGGGCCCATCTCTGATATTTGAGGCAGTCCCCGCAGAATGAAAAAACATTATATTTTTCTACAGGTGTCTTCTTCAATGTTTCTTATCATCAAGAAATCAAGGCAAGGCACAAAGGAAACTCTTCATCTAAGCAACATTCACGCCCCAGGTTTTACCTCAGTCTGTTCTTCTTTGACCAGCAAACATCAGATGGGCTGGTGTCAGATACCACCTGAAAAAGATGACCCATTGTCCTGAAAAAATCATCATGTAAATGGGCAAATAAAGGGCAAACAACATTATTTCTTTTTAAAAAATGTAGAAATGAGGTACTGAGTGTCCATCCAAGTGATTTACATGAAGTCACAGGGGGAATCTGAAAGGGATCTGGGAAATAAAACTAGCTCCAGCAGAAAGGTCATTTCGTTCTTGCTGAGGGATGCTTTGAACAGAATTAGAACAGACCTGAGCCAGAGATGGACATCAGGGACTTTAATGAGAAACGGGGGGCAAAAAACATCACTGAGTAATGCCATGACAATTTCTGACCTTTGTTATTCAATGACTAGACACAACATTTTTGGACCTGAGGTTAATAATCTTCAGCAATATACAACCTTCTCCCAAGGAATGTGTGGTGATTAGGGCAAAGAATTTCACATGGTCACAAAATATCTATCTCAGAGTCCTGGGCTTATAAAATACTCTATTTCCTCCATTAATTGTGTCCACGTGGAGCTGTAACTAAGTAGCTGAAACAAATAAAACCAAAGTAATATTGTTTCCTTTTAAAATATTTCACTTAATTTGTGGAAGAGGTTTGGGCTCATTAAAAATAGACCATCTCCCATGAGGGCTTTATCCTTTTCTTCTCCAAGTCTCTCAACCAATCCTTAGTAATGCACATAGCAGCACACTCCTCCTCGGCACAGCCCTGGCTGGAGCCGCTCTTGTTTGACTCAGCAGCTCCTGCCGTGCTCGGCAGCGAGGGCAGGCAGTGCTCCTCTGGCTAAGCAAAGCGAGGCCTCGGTGTCTTCTGATGCGTCATTGCTCTGAAACAAACCGTCAGTGTTGCTGACTAAAATTTCCTCCTTCCACCTCCAGCTCGTTAGGAAACTCCACTCCCTCCTCCCACGTTAAGGTTTGGCTACCCATAGTTGTGGAAATAACAATATGTTCATTGCAAACGAAGGGGCGAGAAAAGCTTAGACCTCAGTTAGGGCTTACTTAGTTGAAGCTATTGTGCAGGCACTTGGCTTCTTCTGGTGGATCT
The DNA here is from genome assembly GCF_034315485.1 of Pezoporus occidentalis. Lineage (NCBI taxonomy): Eukaryota > Metazoa > Chordata > Aves > Psittaciformes > Psittacidae > Pezoporus > Pezoporus occidentalis. The sequence goes on from NW_026912779.1 coordinate 4,937,761, forward strand.
TAGTCTGCTCCCTAATCTTTCGAGGTGAGCGATGAATCAGTTACGGGTGACATCAGAAACCGCTGTGTTGTCAACAGACCGTGACAATTCCTTTCCCTGACCTAATGTCAATCACAAAGCAGGGGACAAAGCAGATGAGGTAGAGGTGAAGAGCAACCTGGAGCAAGGGCGTTAGGCTGCAAGAGCAACCTCTGGAAGAGATCAAAAGATTCCACAAATTCCTTTCCTGTTTAACACCGTTTTTGCATCCTCATCGTATCTTTTCCAAGTCCACTTCTCCAAAAGAAAGGCATCTGCAACCATGACTCTAAAGAAAAATGGGAGAAGATCTGGTAATTCCACACAGTGAACTCTTCCACTGCTGCTGTGCTCTGACCCGAAAAGTTCTCCTGCTGCAGTGTAACTGAGGCAATGGCAAGACCCAAGGATGGATGAATGATGTGGATGCCCCATCCCTGGAAGTGTTCAAGGCCAGGGTGGATGAGGCTTTGAGCAACCTGGTCTAGTGGAAAGTGTCCCTGCCCATGGCAGGCGGCTGGAACTGGATGAGCTTTAAGGTCCTTTACAACCCAAACCATTCTATCATTCTATGATGGAAGGATCTGACCAAAGGGTGCCAAATACACAAGCGTTTCACACAGGGCAGAAGCTGAGACTGTGATCTCTGCACTAGCGCGTTTCACTAGGTATTAAAGCCCTGTTGGCATCTAATGTCTTTCCCCTCTCCCCCTCTACTGATGGGGCCCCAAATACTCACCAGGTTATCTGTTATCATATGTATGTTATGGAATATATACTTCAGCCCTATTTGATGAAGACATTTCCATAAAATTGGATTCTGTGATCCTTCTCCAAATATCTCCTTTTGTTTTGTGGGCCCAGTTGCACTGTAGAAGAATTTACACCAATGTCACCAGGCAACAACTGAACTATTCATGAGGACATCCCAGCCAAAAGATGTACAGGAGTTCAGAGGCTCCCCAGTGCTGGGTCATTCCAGTTCTTCTCACTGGTTTTCTTCACCTTCTGGGGGGCAAGCCACATCTGGGAAATTACTGGTGTCCTGCTGTTCACTATGGACACCACTGGGGCCCAGGATATGGTCTTGTAAACTGTGATTAGATCTACAAAGCGAACTCTCATTATGTCCTCTCTAGGTCTTTAAAAACACATTTCTCTAACTGCTATGATTATATTCAAATTCTTTCATTTTGGTAATAACATCATCCACATTTTCCTCTCTCCTTCCTTTTTCTGATCATAACCTTCTTAGGCACAATAGAAAAGTCATCCCTTAATTCTCTTTTCTCCCCATGCTCTCTGCCTTTGGGCATGATCACTCTCCTCCCCAGATTAAAACCAATATAAACAGCTTCTCTGCTCTGGGTGAGCTAAACCATAAGTGTGGGGCTTTTCTGGACTATATTTAAAAGTAACTATCATCAGTCTTCTCATGGCATCACCATCAGTATTATTAGTAGTATTATTGTTTATGCTAGAGCCCCCCTTAGAGCTGATAGCCAAGATCAAGGCTTGACAACTGTTCAGATGCTGTACAGCCATATTGGGAACGCAGTCTTTGCCCTCAACAGCCTGAAATACATCTCACCAACTCAGACATGAAACAGTGCAGAATGGGTGAGACACTGTCAGTGTGAGAATCAGAACCCAGCTCAATAAATCCTGTCGCTGCCACTCCTCTGCTGCCTCTCTGCATAATGTGAACTCTGCCTTCTGCAGCCTCTGCTGATCATCAACACGGCTGTACCAAATGCTTCGAAGCCAAGAATTGCCATTACTCAGCCCCAGGAAACACACTCCCAGCAACTGGCTGGGATGGCCTAAAATCTTGTCCTCACCATAAGAACCATGGGAGAATTTGACTGGGATGAAGACTTCTGCCCCGAGTGTACTTATTCCAGAGTATAATGTTCTACTCCAGGCAGACACTAGTTCCACATGACTTCAGAAGAGCAGAGGAGTAGTAAATGCTCCATCCCTGGTGGTGTTCAAGGCCAGGTTGGACAGAGCCTTGGATGACATGGTTCAGTGTGAGGTCTCCCTGCCCATGGCAGGGGGATTGGAATTGGATGATCTTAAGATCCTTTCCAACCCAAACCATTCTGTGATTTTATGAATTCAGGATCACCTCTCAGCCCATAAGAGCTGGCCCTGCTGACTCCACAAGGTACTGTAGCATGTGGGAAAAGGCATCTGACCACAGCAGGATAACTTGATGTGCCAAAGGCGTTCTGGCATCCTCTGAGGATGTAAAACTTATGTACCCAACAGAGGACTATGTACTGCTTATATCAGATCTGTAAAGAAACGTGATATTATTAAATATTTAAAATGTCATGATTGTGACAGAATACAGCACTCAGATGTATCATGGGAAGCAAAGAGAGAAAAACATCCAGCAGCAGTTTGCTCCGCAATAGGGACTGTGCACACAGGTCACATTTGTCTATAAAGGTGTTTTCTGGATCATGTTTATCTATGCATCATAAATGGAGACACAGACATAAGAACACTTGGTTTTAAGAACTGAATCACTTGGCTTTGATAAGATTTTATCTAGATATAAACCGAATTGATTGACATCTCCTATTTGTTGGGTTTAATGAGCTCATAACTGCGCTTTAATTGGTTTAATTACCAGAACATAATACTACAGGTATGTAACGTAGACCTGTAATGTAAAGCTATACAATATATTATATATGCTATGCATAATATAACACAACTTGTAACATAACACAGTTTTTCATGAGAATTATTGCTCAGATTATCAGTAGTGAATGTTCAAGTGGCATGAACAGAAATTTCCTTTAAGTAATGTCTTCAAGAATCAGCCTTCCTTGTATCAGCTCCTAAGAACAACATACACATGAGGAAAATGTGAAGGCTGTGAAATATGAAATTACTTGTAGGCTAGGGCAGGATCTGGCTTTGGGTCTAAGCTCCTCTAAGATGTTTAAGCACCTAACTCCCATTTCCAATTTCCATGTTTGCTTCAGAAACACAGTTTTTTCCTCTAACTTTTTCCAAGGCTGGCTCAATGCTCACAGCCTTTTTTCAACCTATTTATTGTCTCCATTTTGGAAATGGCTATTAACAGTCATCCAAATACAATTGTTTAGGTCTCTCTGGTGACACAATCAGCATCTGGGAGAAACACATAGTGTGCAATTGTGTCTTTAATTATCTTTCCATTGTGAATAGAGATGCTGTGTGCCAAGGCAGTTATTACACCTGACAAGGACAATGTATTTACAATGGGTGTTTATACAGGCTAATTCCTTGTAACAACACCTTGACAGAAAGTGCTCCACCTGCCTTCATGTTCCCTATCGCAATTGCTAATTAATATTATTGTGCTGAAAATGATCCTATCAGTTAGTCTCTCCTGTCATAACCACTGCTCCCTGCTTAGCTATGCCCAATTAAGCTGCTGCTGACTCACATGCTGCTAAGGACGTTCAGCAGCCAGACTTCTTCTTGCTGATCCAATTCACATTGCTCTGCTTGGTTTTTAGATGGAGCACTCCATTCACTAAGGTGCCCCTGCTGTGGAGCACGCTTCCCAGGCAGTATGCCTTTCCACTCAGCAATTCTCACACCTTACTATTGCTGCTGATTCAGGGTTTAAAACTATATTCCAGTGTGTAGTAGAGTTCTCCTTGATTTAATTGGTTAATATAGAATCACAGAATGGTTTGGGTTGGCAAAAGACCTTCAGATCATCCAGTTCCAACCCCCTGCCATGCGCAGGGACACCTCACACTAGACCATGTTGCCCAAGGCTCTGTTCAACCTGGCCTAGAACACTGCCAGGGATGGAGCATTTACCACTTCCTTGGGCAGCCTGTTCCAATGCCTCAGCACCCTCATAGTAAAGAACTTCTTTATGTCTAACCTGAACTTTCCCTATTTATGTTTGAACCCATTACCCCTTGTATGGTGACTGTAAGTATGTATTTGAAGCCAAGTGGCATCTGATTCACTTTGCCAGTCGCGCTGGTTAAAATACAGTTGTGAATGCAGTCCATGCTACTGGACAAAGTTATTCTGCAGGACACTGCACACAACGGTTGATGCTGTTCTGAATTTCCTGTATATTTGTCAAGCTAAAACGATGCTTATATTGCTTGCATGAATAAGACTTGATCCTTCAAACTGACACAGAGTGGAACTGCTTTGCAGATCTTGTCTCTGGGAATTGTGGCAGGGACTGGGAAAGACAGCAGGGAAATCCTGCCATCAGTCCCAAAGAGTCAGGTTCATAGAGTGACTTTGCTTTGTGCAAGATGCTTTGGGCTTGATTTTGGGCTTGCATCTGGGTATGTAAGGATACAAACAGCAGTCTAATGGGATTGTCAAAAGGACATTACTCACCCCTCGGGAGGCCGCCTCTTCTGCCAAAGAGCTCCTACACGGCTCAGCTCAAATTGCAAAACCTCCACGTTCTTCTGTTTCTCATCTGTAACAAGAGAGATAATTACAGAGGTGCTAAGAGGATAAACGTAGTAAAGTCTGGGAGGTGCTCAAGAAAAAGCATGTAAGATAGATGGGGCATGACTAGTTACTCCTGTCTCAAGGCATGCCTGAGCGCTGCAGGGACACAGACAGGGCTTCTGGCCAGCATCAGCCATGATGTCTCAGTGGCCAAGGGGGCTGGGTGAGGGCTCAGAGGATATAGGGTTATCTCTAGGTTTGCTTCTGATCAGCTGCTGAGAGATGCTGCACTCTGAAACATTCTTGGGCCTTTTCAGGTATGAGGATGTCCCCTGGAGGAGCACTTTAAATGACATCTCTGTGCAACTAAAACATCAGTGAATCACATGGAGGGGGGAAAGTCCCCAGTCTCCTCCAACTCTCCAAGAAAGACTGGCTTAAAATTTGGAGAAGCATTCCTGCTGGAAGCTGCTGCTCACTCATCCCAGCTTGCTGGGCCATCCTCAGCAATAAAGCTGCTTGCCACATGTTGCTCAGTGGCCCTGCAGTGATGGTGTCAAATGAGTGCAGTGCTGTGAGGGGACCCATCCTGCCAGCCCAGCAAGCAGAAGGAAATGAGACCTTAGGAGAAAGGATGTCACATAAGGAGCCACTGCCTTTTTCCCTTGGGATCAGCTCTGCAGTGCATGTTATGGATTAAACTGTAGGCAAGTGTAATGAAATCTTGGGGAGGGACAGGCAAGTAAGTAACCCATGTGCACATGCCTTCCTGTGGATAAGGCATTCAGACTGCCTGTCCTTGAACTAACCAGTAACAACAAAAGTAGAGGGAGAGAAACAAATAAAGCTTAAGAATTGAATGCATCTTCCAGTGCACTAAATGAAGCAGTGAATCGAACAGGCTAAAGGAAGAGATGTGGAAAAATCAAAGACTCATGAAACCATGCGATTCTTATAAAGGCAGGGAAAGGAAATAATTAATTCCCAGAGAAATGCAATGGTGCCGCTGCAAAAGGAAGCAGGTGGTCAGCACACCGTGTCTGTGCATCCTGAGCGCTAAGCAGGATTAAGGCATTACAGAAAACTTTCTGCTTAAACCTGTTCCCAAATCACTCCAGGATACCGTGCCTGCAAGGAGCACCTTTCCTTCGGAGGCCTTCCTCCTGTGTTTGGAGAAGGGCTGGAAGGTGGCTGGGATTGACCACAGCTCAAATATCCTTTATGGAAGTATTTGTTCTTTACAGGGACTCCTATGGGAGCTGAAGGTGCGCAGAACCTCACTGGATGAGCCCTTGCTGTCGCCACTAGTAACAATAATAAAGGGCAGGGAAAGAAATAAGACTGCAACTTCCTTCCAGCCTTGAGGTCTGTGTGTAATGGGAGAGCAAGGATTCCACAGGGCACTTGATTCTGCTTTCTCTGAAGCAGTGGTAGACAGAAACACTTGCTAAAACTTCAGAACCACCATGTATGTGTGTGGTTCTATACAGTAAGTATAAGGCATACAGGTATCTTTGAAATAAGCTGTTTTACCAATAGGGAATCACGCGGAAAAAGCAGTTCCCTTTTTGACTGCACTTTGCTTTGAAAGGAAAACATCCAGAGGAGAAGAGAAAATGCCAAGAGCACTGCAATTGTGCCATTTCAAAATTTACAGCATGAAGCATTTGGCTTTTTCACCCTCAAGTTTTCATGCGGATCATTATGCAAGGCTGAAAAGCAGGAATGGAGACAAGAGACTTGGGCTCGCTTTTTGGGAGGGAAGGTGGAAGAGAAGTTTGTGTGATGGGGTGACTCTTACACTCCGAAGTCGAATTTCAAAATGCCTTCTTGCCAGGGCATTCCATTTGGAGTATTGCTTCTGTGTCTTTCTGTATTACCACTGTCACCACAGGAGCCACACATCCCATCTCCTGGTGTCCTAAACCTCACAGAGCCCACAGCTGTGGAAACTGAGGCAAGGAGCAAGTACCTGATTTTTAGAACCTAACAAAGAGCATCACTAACAGCAGTAGGTGACGAGCTGGATATTGTGAGTCTGCGATCCGCAGCTCTGTCGAAAAGAAATAAATCCCCTTTTCTACTGTGTTTTGAGTCAGCCTGGGTAACGACAAGGAGCCTTTTGTTGTTGCCATTCAAGGAGTTGGCTGTTGGTTCGAGCTCTTGCGCTCACATTAAGGAGGCAGCGAGGGGGGAGCCGAGCGCCGATCCCAGCGGGAACACGTGTCCTAGGTTGGCCCATCTGCAAAATAATTCTTCTGCGTGTCATCTAGGCCAAAAGCTGAGTCTGGGATCTGCTGCATGGCTAAGTTCCCTCCCTGCGGCGGCCAGAGCTTGCGTGGTGACAGTTACGGGGAAGGGAATTGAAATGTTTGGGGGAGTTACGGCATGGAGAGTGACATCTGTGGCAATGGGCTCATAAGTGAAGGATTTGGTGTAATACACGTAGCAACAAGGTCACAGTCCCAAAAACTAGGGCTTGCCAGAGAAATGAATGAAATCAGCCAGGCTATGATTTGGGTTGATTGGTTCCAAATTCATCTTTAATCTAAGTTCTTTTCAAGGTCATCATAACTGGGCTTGCGTGAATCTTGGGGCCTAATCCTCATCTGGTGCAAGCTGGAGAGAATCCATTCGATTCAAGGGAGCCTCGCCAGTTTACATCAGATTGTGGTTATTTTTAAGTGCAGGTCATTTAGAAATATGTAAGTACTTACTTCCAGCTATACTTTTGGAATACAGCAAGTCAAGCCAAAACCTACCAGGATACAGAGCATCCAATTTTTTATTTCTTTTCCAAGCCATGGGACAAGTATCTCCTATGTTGAATCACTTACACTGTAATGCAGGAAACCCAAGGATGTAAACAGCAACGAGGTCTCCATGGAGTATTTCCCAATCCAGCTTGTGCCAAGAAGGGATATCCAGAAGGGTGCTAGGCAGTGGCAGTCAAATGTGCCACTAGGAGAAAAACTGCAGGAGAGTAAGGAAGACATCGCTCACCTGCAGCCTCCAGAGCCTCCCACATCCCAGCCCTGTTTCTCCTTTATCATCTCTATGCTCTCACTGGTTTCTCCCAGGCTCACCCCACTCATGGAAGAGGTGCAGCTCCCTTAAAATAAACAGGGCCCTTTCAGATTATACCAGATGAGGATTTGGCTATGGAATTCTGACAAGTCCAGGTCTGACAGCCCTGTGAAAGAACTTGGATAAGAGATGTATCTGGAAGCAACAAAGCCTTGAACAAACCCTGGGCCCTATCTCAGCTTTCAAAACCGGCCAGCTTCAGCTTCCAGACCCCCACATAGCCCCTCTCCAGGTTGAATTTTACAGCTTCAATATGGAAGACCAACCAGCTGGAAGGTTGACTGGAAGAGCAGCCTCACTACTGGAGCGAGCTGGCTCTGAACATGCCCTTCATGTAAGAGGGAGTGCAGACTTTGTGAATGTTTTGAGTCTTTGTAGCTAGTGATAATCTCTCTTCCTACATCCCAATTTCTAGCCATGGTGAATTGCTTCACCCTCAGTCCCGCAGACCTGCATCCGTGGAACATTTCCCTCCATGGGAACAGTCACAAAGTAATGAATAAATGCATTTCCCCAGGAAGGAGAGACCATTCGTAAGTTTAATAAGACAAAAAAGGTGGTTACCTGGGCTGAACATCATTTGGTAGGTCAGATGAAACAGCAGCAGCTCACTGAAAAAGAGAGAAAAACCCTCACTAGCAGTGGTCTTAGAGAAATGAGGTTAAGACCCAGAGATGATCCAGGAACCAGCAGCTCTTCCACTGCCTTCCACAGCCTCTAAAGACGTCAGTGCAATGGTCTCCAAACAAGACTGAGACCTCTGGGTATAACACCAACAAATGATATCACCTAATGAAGTAGTGAGTAGGAGAAATACCTATTTTGCTCTGTGCTGAGGTGTTGTTTGGTTGGGGTTTTCAACATCCTTGAATAATTGTCTCCCTTAGCAAAAGTGGTGCACATAATATGTGGCAGAGGCAAAAGAGCTATATTAAAAGCTATAATTACTGCTGTTTAACAATTAGTAGCTCCATTTGAAGATGTTTTGAGTAAGATTTATGGTATGTTTTCTAATTTTTAATTTCTAATTATGGGGAAGCAGCTTAGCCTTGAGTATTTCTCCTCTAAAAAATGTAAAAGAATACATAGTGCACTTTTGGTCTGTAGAGATGGATACAGAAACAGGAAAAAACATATAGGAAGGAAAGGATAAGGGGTGTTTTTTTTGTGTGTGTAAGCAAGGTTTAAACAGAATAATTAAATTTACTATAATCAATAAAACGTGTGAGTCAAGTTTATTGAAGTGGCTATTTCCCATTGCATAATTTCCCTGGGGAACTTTCATTTTTAATTCAAAAATCATAATAAAAAATAATAATTAAAAAAAACCAACCCCCTGAGCACTTACTGTAAATATGCCAGCATACGTGTGAGGTTAAGAAAAGCACGAGCCTATACCGAGGAATCAAAGAGGGGCTTACCACTGCTTTGACACTAATTGTAAAAGCTGCACATTTTCTAGAACCATAATCAAATCTTAACTGCCATGGGGGACTCGTTCAGCAGCTCACAGTAATTCTAATAAGATGCAGAGCCTTTCACCTTTAGGTCACCAGTTCAAACCAACTTTGGGCTGGTTAGTAAACAGAAGGTAAATCCAGGTCTGGTGCTGGGCAGAAGTGGGAAAGGGTTTTCTCTTCCGTCCTATGTCATCCGTGCTTTCCCATGGGTTGACAGGGCCTCCTCTGGGGACTAAGCTCATCTCCTTTGGTCTCAGATCCTCCCTTCTGGAATGGGGATGGGAAATCCTTCTTGCTGCTCTTCCTCTGTTTCAGCTGGAACCTCCCCAGATGCCCCACAGCGCCTACCACCAGAGACCCTGATCTTGCATGGGTTTTTCCAACACTTCTGTAATGCCCCTCCCAAGGAAACCTACACAGCGATATCATCTCTGTCCCACTTCCATGTACACAATTCCTCTTAATTAATTAGTTCATTTACTTGAGCACCACATGGAAAACAGACTGATCAGACATGTAATTGAAAACAACAGGCCCCCACCCCACTGCCCTGGGCCCCATAACAAACAGCTCTGCCAACAACGGCAGCGCTTGACAAGTGAAGCCGAGTCCTTCAGGTAGAACTTCTTGCAACACTGAGCTGTGAAATCCCAGCTCCAGCTGAGGCCCCTGGTACTGCCAACAGCCCTAAAGCATCTCGTGTTGTGTGCCAAGCATCCCCTGCTACACCAGCATCTGGATGGGTCCTGCTCTACTGCATCATCCACGAGGAAGCCGTGAACAATTTGTGCTTCAAGCTGTGCAAACGTCAAAATACAACTACTTAATCCAAGCAGCCTAGAGACAGATTGCCACCAACACAGACAGTGTCCTCTTGTCACCATCACAGACAGCATCCTCTCACTCTCCCTCCCCTTTCCCACACTTGGGGGATAACTTGGAGGCTGCTTTACTACATAGTTATAGTATGCAACCCCATCTTTCTGGCTACAAAGATATGTACACTTCTGTGTATGTGTTTGGGTAAATATAATAGTCTGAGGCCTTAATTGTGTCTCATTAATACAGCTGAGGAGTTGAGGAGCTCTAAGGAACAATCCATCCATTGTCCTCTACACATCTGGGTTAATGTTTCCTCCTTGGATTAGTCTGTACCAGTGTGTTCCCTCTCTGCTCACCACAAGCTAGCAGTGCCAATTTCCCTCCATGGCTGCTCCAGTGACAGCTGTTTACTTGGAAGCTTATGGATTTGATATATGGGTGCTAGCCACAAATTAATGGAATACTTTCCAGATGCAACGTCTTTAAATATTCAAACAATAAGCCAAAAGCACTAAGCTGGTTTGGCCATTTTTTCTCCTAATTCTGAGTGTCTCTCAGAGATGATGTAAACATGATTTCATGGGGCAATAACCAGAACACTTGAGAAGTTTTAAAGGTGAGCAGCACCACAAGGTGCTGGAGAGTAGATGGTGCCATTTTTCATCTGAAATCAATACCTGAAAAGGCCAAGGAGAGCAGAACAAAGAAGAAAATAAAACAAGCACTGAGGTTAACCATAAGCAATGGACAAAGATCACTGAAATGCCTCAAAGCCTCTCCTTGCTAGATGTCATCTAGGAATGCTCCTCAAGTAGAAGAGTTGATCCTCAGCTCAGAAATGGAGACCAAGATCTACCCCAGGTGTGCCTTTCTCCCAAGCCAGACCTTCAGCAATGGTCTCATGATCTCAGTTTGCATTTATATTCACCCTAATGCTGAGGACTGAGACAAAAGGAGCATCTGAGGGTGAAAATCTGCATACAAAAGCAGGCAAAATTGCTTTGGAGCTGGTGTGATTTTGACTATTCTCACCTTTGCTCAAAGTTTTCTATTTGACCTGTTGTCGACTTCAGTGAAGCGGAATGGTCCACCAAAGCTGGATGATAATGATTTATACCACCGCAGAGCCTAGGCCAAGATGTGTAACTTACTTCTTGGCCAACTTACATCACGCTTTTTCTTCCCTTATTGCATTTTCTTTGGCATTTTCTTCTTTGCATTTACTCATTTTCTTCCATGGAATTTTAACGTGACCTGGACAGTTGAGCAACCAGCGTATGGATTTACTATCCATTAGTGAAAGGGAAGAACCTTCTTACACACATTTATCTACTTAAAAATACCAACAAACATGAGCTGTGTGGCCTTATATTGGAGGAGGGCAAAGAGAGCTCCAAGGAACCCTATTTCAATTTAAAACCTGAAATGCTCCCTGTTTTAAACTTTCTCCTTTATTCCCTCCAATGTTACGAATTAGAGAATGGTTATCATCAACTTCACTGAACTGAAAACTTCATTATCTAATGGGAGGAAAATAAGCATCATTTTACAAGAGCTTTAAAGCAACAACAGTAATTGCCCCAAACTCTAGTCCACAGGCAGAATGGACATCTGCTAGAAAAATATGACTATTCCCCCACCCACCACCCTCAAATTTAGGGATTTGTGGAATATGGGCCTTGCCTGAAGTTGCTTGGCAGAAATCCCCATGTTAAGTTCTTATTTAATGAAATCATGTGGTAGTAAATCAAACCCAGAAACAGGAATACGTAAATCCACCACATCCTTTGAAAAAAGTATGGTTTGACTCTGTCAACTCAAGTTGCCCGGGCAATGAATTATCTGTATTTGTCAACTAACAAGAGATCATTCAAGAGTCACCCACCTCTTTGTGTAATTTCCTAATCTTTAGTCTTAAAGCCAAGCTGAGAGCCAGCACAAAATGGGCAGGTCACTTGCATAAAGAGCTCCTAAAACTAGCACTAAGCTGCCACATCTTTGCAAAGTCTGTGCAAATGGCCCAAAATATAAAGTTTGGACCCTCTTACAAAGTGTTCACCTCAGAATGTTACAGGAAAGGTGGCAAGTGAGGTTCATAAACACCATGAGGGAAAATGGGTAGAATGGGAAGACCATTATTAACTTAATAAACAAGAGGTTGACTTCCCCTAGTACCTACTAAAGTCAACAGAAGTCTTTACACAGTTCCATCCTACCTGGTTTTCTCTATGCATCCACATGGATGATCAGGGGACTGGAGCACCTCCCATATGAAGACAGGCTGAGGAAGTTGGGGCTGTTCAGCCTGGAGAAGAGAAGGCTGCGTGGAGACCTCAGAGCAGCTTCCAGTATCTGAAGGGGGCCTATAGGGATGCTGGGCAGGGACTCTTCATTAGGGACTGTAGTGACAGGACAAGGGGTAATGGGTTAAAACTTAAACAGGGGAAGTTTAGATTGGATATAAGGAGGAAATTCTTTCCTGTGAGGGTGGTGAGGCACTGGAATGGGTTGCCCAGGGAGGTTGTGAATGCTCCATCCCTGGCAGTGCTCAAGACCAGGCTGGACGAGGCCTTGGGTGGGGTGGTTTAGTGTGAGGTGTCCCTGCCCACAGCAGGGGGGTTGGAACTGGATGATCTTAAAGTCCTTTCCAACCCTAACTATTCTATGATTCTATGGTTCAGAGCCAGGGAGAGGTGCTGGGTAGACTTTGTTTTCTGATAAATGCATTGTAACTTAGTCACAACTATCAGAACAAAAGGGCTCTATCATAGGGAGAGCTCATGAACCTTTGAAGCTTCCTATGGAAAATATGTCAAATCAATGATGTTTGCAGAACATAACCGATCTGTCAAATTTGCCTTAGGGATAATAAAACATGGATTCTGTGCTCCTATGATTTCATTCACTGATATGTCCAAGAAAGCAATCAGAAAAGAGAGATCATTATTGACTTCACAAACAAGATTCAAGAAGAGAGGGATATTATATTTAAAGCAGCAAATGGAAAGTGCGTTGTACCAGATCCTGCCTTTGTGCCCATTTTGATCATGAGCCACCCTATGCTGCTTGAAATTAATTTGGCCATTCTATTATACATGGATCCCCCTAAGCTCTCCAGTCTTTAAAGCAACTTTAATGACAAAACATCCAAGATGTGGTATCCTACCTCATCCCCTGCCATTCTGAACTTCTAATTTAAGGTTATTTCTACAACCAAGTACTCAGAAGTACTAAGATCATGGTTTTAGGCTTGTCAGTCTGTCTTGGATCCAATATAGTTTCAGCATTGTGATTCATCGCTGTGAAATCAATATGAAACGAACTTCTCAGAACTCTCGGGATTTCTCAGAATGCCCATCTGAGTGCCATTTGGGAAGATCTGACTTTGTAATGAAGCATTTCTGATGGAGTTAAAAAATGTAAACAGCTCAAATGCGGCATTTTTACAACCTTAATAAAACCAAATGCAACATTTACTAGGTACGCATTTTAGGGAAAAGAAAAAGGTTGTTACAGCAAAGCAGCAATCATTGTAATTTTAAGTAAACCCAATGGTAAATGTAGAGCAGCAAGGTGCATGTTATTGGCATGAGAAAAAGCCTCTCTTTGTACTTGAATAGGACACCTTGATAAAATCAAGAGATCCCCACCTGGCAACAGACTGCAGTGCTTAGCAGGAGCCACAAGTAACTTTTCAAGTAGATAGCAAAGCTGAGGCAAGAAGTGTCCCCATCAACCACAATCACTAAGTTTACTCAAAGTGCTGTGGACTTAAGTGAAATCAATGCGCAGTTACATCTGTGGTGTTCTTCCTTGAGCTAAAACCACTGCTGTAGGGATCCCTCCTCCCAGCTACCATAAGCACGGGAGGGTTGAGTGGCTGCTGTGCCCTACCCAGAGGAAGCAGAACAGTGTGCTCCTCTTAACGTGTTTTCTTTCTTGGCTCTATTTTCCAGATGTAAAGACTGATATGAACTACAGACAGGCAATGTCATTTGAACCTGTTTATCTGGGCTACAGTTTTTCCTCGGTTAATTTCGTAGTCCGGTTTAAAAAGTGTTACGAATTCTGAAATCAGCAAATATTTTTATTTTTACACTAAGGATTGCGTTTGCTTATTTAAATTTCAAATTATATTTGTTTCCAAATGCCTTTTCTTTCCCTAAAAAAGGCAAATCCCACAGTGGCACATTTGGGGCTGAGTAAATTATGCTTTTTCATTGTATTTTTGTCCCCTTTCATTTTATTTGCTGGAAAAAACAACTGGGGAAAACAATTTGCTCCAACACCAGCCCCCTACAGAAGATGCCCTGCTGATCAAGTGCCCTATGTACAACCTTCTATGTGTTCCCGTGCCCAGTCAGACAGGATGCTCTTGGATTAGGACCCAGGCTTTACAAGCTCTATTTATCCCTATTCAGAGCAAAGAAGAGATGAACTTGGAATAAGCCTTCCAAGATGACTTAACTCCTCCTCTCGCAGCAGGAATTGGTGCAGCCATCAGACAGGCTGCAAGCGGACGCCGTGTAACTTTACCCATGTCAAGCTTCAGAGCGCTGCACACAAAGAGCATTACGTTTTATGGCTCCTGCAGAATACTAGGGGATACTAATTTTACAGGTGCATTCTAGCAAACTGCAGTCCCTAATATCAGAACGCCATTAAAAATAATGCACTCCTTATGCCCAGGCAGTTAATTTAATATTAAATCAATAAAACATTTACTAGGGCTGCTCAGGGGCCTGGTTGCTGACAGCAGACTCAGCTCACGGCAACAAATGTCTCCTCACCCTTTGCAGACAGCTGCTGGTTTATTGTAGGGGACGTCTTTGGTCCTGACAAATCTCCTCCCTAAGCCCTAATGAGTGCAGAAATGCAAAACATTTGTGGGACGTTTCTTAGCAAGAAAATACACCAGCTTTTTGGGAGATCTGGATCGACAGCAACAGTCATCCATGGGCCAAGTTCAGTCCACCTCGTGCAGGGAATGCAAAATGACTTTCTTGGCTGCAGGGAAAGAGATTGTAGCTCTTTCCAGTTGGTCTCATCTCCGGGGTATGGAGACTGTGCTGAGCTGTCACCAGTGGAGTCATTTTACACTCTACCAGGCTCCTGACAAAATCCCAACATGGTGGAGGTCACTGGGATGGGATCCATCACATCCCATCTGCTGCTGAGCACGAGCAAATCACTTGCCACAACCACATTTCCCCTCCATGGTCCCTTCCAAATGAACTCAAGCATGAAATACAGGACTGTGCCAGCACGCCTGATGGGCAATGCACTACAGTGACATTGAGGGGTAGCCCTGGGATCAGTTTTGTGTGTGAGCGGTTTGCTTGGTTGGTTGGTAAATAAAAGAATAGAGATCAACTTTTGATGGAGAATCTGAGAACCAAGGTAGAACTTTTACAGCAATTGCAAATGACCTCCTCACACATGTAGTAACAATAATTAATATAATAATAATTAAAATAACAAAAATAAATAACAAATACACACAAGAAAGATAAAAATGGAAAAAGCAAGAACTACCAAGAAGAAAAAAAAAATGGACTAAGCTCACAGAATAGCCATCTAGAACATCCCTATGAAGAACTGGCATTTCTGAGTTAAACAGACACCTTCTATTCAAATGGCATCGTGTGGAAAGCCCAGTTAGGTGAGAAAACTCACACAAGCTGTTTCCCAGCATTGTCCTCAGCCAACCAAGCTCCAGGGACCCATGGCCAAGGACCTTCACTCAAGAAAGCAGGTCCAGGATGCTGACATCCACAAGAATGGCAGCAAGCCTGATTTAGGCATAGTCCCCCCTATGGCTACAGAAACATTCCCGGCAGACTTGCCTCTTCCAGGAGCAAGGACACAGGTTCTGAGATGGAGGGTGGAAGAGCCTGGTCCAGGCAGGAGGTATCTGCCTGGAGATGCTTCCTGTGCCTTCCCTAAACCCTGAGCACCTGGGACAAGTCAGGGCCTGCCCCAGCTCTGACTTGTCCTAACACCACTGACGTTATTTGTGTGATGAGCCTCTACACTGTACTTACAGGAATGCTTTAGCTGTAACCCACAAAGCCAAGCCCGGTCAGAATTAATATTGAACTCAATCCCTAGTAGCTTCCCTTAGACATCAGCATTCCAGCACATGTAATACGATGAAAACAAATTTCATGCCATGAAAGCAGAAATATGGGTGAGGTCTGGGAGCATAGTTAGGATGTGGTTTTCAGAAGCACTTAGTGCTGGCTTAACTCGACTCCTATTACAGATGAGAGTAAGAAAGCTCCATTGACTTCAGTGGGAGCAAAATTAGGCCAGCACTGAATGGTTTTGAAAATCCCACCCTTAGCTTTTATGTAACATAAAAAATAAGAATCAGATGCAACCCTTCAGAGGGTAATTAGCCCCTTAAAATGCCTCTCATTATTGATTTCAGCCCTCATTTTTAATTTGAGGATCTGTGGCACTGACAGATGCAGCCTGAAAATAAGTGGGGATCACCTTCTAGTTGGAGGGGGAGCCAAATCTGTTCAGGGAGAGGAGCATGACACCAGAGAAGTCACAGGGGCAGCTGAAAGCAACATGTTGATGCTGTTCTTGGCCATGAAAATACCCTGTATTTTCAAAAATCAAAGAAGTTTGTAGAGATTTCATTTTTTGAGGTAAAAAAGAACTTTCCATTGGAAGGACCAAAGTCTCCTACCCCCATCTGTGTTTTTTTGTTCTTCCTGATTTCGGATGAAAATATCTCTGTGGCTGGAAAACAAACAAATCTCTTCATTTCCCCCTGCCTTTGGAATGAACTCTACAGAAGTTGCACAGGAAAACATAGACTAAAGCTTATTCTCACCAGTAGCCTTTGACAAAAAGGTTCTGGTGTCCTGGCTGGCCATCATGGTCCTGCTAGGACAGACCATGTACAAGACAGGACACTGTGTGTTGGAGAACCAAAGGGGTAGGATTCACTGCATCAATCTGGAATGCATTATTCACCTGCCCGTATTCCAGAAGAGGAAGAGTAGGAAAAACACATTGTTTAAAGGCTGTAAAACCCCAAGCTGTTCCCTGAAGGGGAGCTTTGAAGCACGTCACCGTTTCCTTGGGAGGTCTCAATAAGAAGCAGAGAATGAGGTGGCTTCCAAGGGGTCTGCACCTCTATGGGCAGGCCTGGAGGTCACACAGAGGGGACTGTGTTTGCTTGTCCCTGGGTACATGGGGACCTGGTGTGCCCTCGGCACAGCAGTGAGTCAGGAATGACTCAAGAAGAGGACAGACTCATTCTCAGGCACCCAGCAAGCTCCAGTGGGGGAAGAGGACAATCAGGACACGAAGGTGTCTTAGTTGTGCAAGGGCAGAGGCAGCTGGGTTTATTTAGTAGTACCATCAGAGCAAAAAGCAGGGGCAGTGCAGTATTTCTGGGCTTTGCCACCATCAATGGGGATACAGCCACCGGCCTGCTTTCTGATCCCAGTGCTCCAGCTCCATCTGAACATGGGACCTCCCCATGTGGCTTGAATGGAAAGTGCTGTCAGCTTAATCCCAATGCTGTCAGCAGAGCACTTATCGAGCCAATGTATCAGGTATGGATAAAAACCACACACATCCACACATCCGTCACAACAATGTGGTTGGTCCTCCCACCCACCCTAAACCACTGCTTGTCTCTCCCTGCCCTGCCCTGGTCCTAGACATACTGAGCAAAAGCGTTTTGCTGATGCCCCAGCATCCATCGGGCTCACTGCTGCATGCTCTTGTTGTTGGAGCATTAGGTCCCTGCCACATAAAGCCTTACATGCACCCTTCATGTCAGGTCCTTGTCCGTAGTAGGGCTCCATAGATCAGGTTCAGATGGCAACAGCTCTGTGGAGCCCAGGTCTAGTCTCTGCTCTCACCACTGAACAAGCATTTAGTGTGAAAAAAAGTCACCGTGCGTAACTATTGACAGTGCGGGGAGCAGGGGTTGGAACCTGCCTAGGTTCAGGCTCTTCGTCCCATTCCTAGAAGTGTTTGAGGCCAGGTTGGATTCTCAGGCACTCAGCAAGCTCCAGTGGGGGAAGAGGACAATCAGGATACGAAGGTTGCTCTTGGAGCAACCTGGTCTAGTGGAAGGTGTCCCTGCCCATGGCAGGGGAGGTGGAACTGGATGACCACTAAGGTCCCTTCCAACCCTAACCATTCTGTGATTCACCTCTGAAAGCACAGTGGAAGTTTCCCAGCCCTTTGTTGAAAGTACCCATGAAGAGACGCAGGAGCCTGCCCAAGGCCCTTGGTACCTATAATCCAAGCCGGCTTTTCATCTGCCACATGAGATGTGACCCTAGAGACTTCAGGCTGCTGGAGAGAAGGATGCTGTTATCAAACATTTTTGCCATAGCAGACACAGGGGGTTCATCGCCAGGTCCCTTAGAATAGAATAGAATCATAGAATAATTAGGGTTGGAAAGGACCTTAAGATCATCCAGTTCCAACTCCTCTGCTATGGGCAGGGACACCTCACACTAAAGCATCCCACCCAAGGCTTCATCCAACCTGGTCTTGAACACTGCCAGGGATGGAGCATTCACAGCCTCCCTGGGCAACCCATTCCAGTGCCTCACCACCCTAACAGGAAAGAATTTCCTTCTTATATTCAATCTAAACTTCCCCTGTTTAAGTTTGAACCTGTTACCCCTTGTCCTATCACTACAGTCCCTAATGAAGAGTCCCTCCCCAGCATCCCTATAGCCCCCCTTCAGACACTGGAAGCTGCTCTGAGGTCTCCACACAGCCTTCTCTTCTCCAGGCTGAACAGTCCCAACTTTCTCAGCCTGTCTTCATACGGGAGGTGCTCCAGTCCCCTGATCACCCTTCACTCTTTCCCCTGCTTTATTTGCACAGATGTTTCTGCCAGGGCTTGTCATCAACTTGGGGAGGGGGCAGTTGGGAAAAAACACAGTAAAAATGACCGAACAAGTTGAAAACATTGCAAACAGTAAATCTGGGGCTCGCCAGGCCCAGCCCAAGAAGTTGCTGAGGTTGTACTTTTCAGATTCAGTTTTAGGCTCTTGTAAATTTGCAGTGATTTTTAACCCTCCTTTCCGAGCGAGCCTAGGAACGAGAAAGTAATCGTTTCATCAGCTCAGGCTGTATAAATCTCCTTGGGGTTTATTATTTGCTGTTTCATTTTACTGGCACAAGAGCTCCTACCAAAGTACAATAACCTCCCGGGTGATTTACAGCTTGGAAGCAGGCGCAAGCTGCACAACCAAGCGCGCAGCACCTGAGGAAAAGCGCGCCGAGTTAATTGCAAAGCTTCAGGAAACTGGAATTCCTCGCAGTGATACCGTCGCATGCGTCAGTCACCAGATGTAACTCCAGTGCTCTGCCTTCATAATAAGAACGCAATTGATATCCCCAGAAATAAAACTCTGCAGCCAGAATAACAGCACATTTATCATGGGAGGGTTTAAAGCGTTTGAGGGAGCTGCGTGCAGAGGGGGTAAGTGTTGTGGATGCTGTCTTACGTGAGCATGCTTCTGTGCGTGTGCCTATACGTACGGACACACAGACATATATATCTCCCAAGGAAGCCTAAGATTAGAAAAGAGATGTTTGTCTCTGGAGAGTTACTGCCATAGCTCGAGTTAAACATCACTGCTCTGGGTCTTTTTTTTATCTGCTTTGTTCTTCCATTAACTCCACATCTCCATCTTTCTCACACTGACTTTTCCTGCTGTCCTTAGCAACCCATGCTATTGCTCACTGGGAAAAAAGGAGGTATTCTCCAAGTGCACCACTGTCTTCGGTTAGAAATACAGACACGCTGCAAGCAGCACAGCACGATGCTGCATACTGCTTTATACACATAGAATCACAGCATGGTTTGGGTTGGAAAGGACCTTAAGATCACCTAGTTCCAACCTCCTGCCTGGTGCCACTGGACCAGGTAGCTCAAAGCCCCATCCAACCTGGCCTTGGACACCACCAAGGATGGAGCATTCACAACTTCCATGGGCAGCCTATTCCAGTGCCTCACCACCCTCACAGTAAAGAATTTCTTCCTTATATCCAACCTAAATCCAACATGATGATACATGTATGCCCCAGCACAGTTTTAAATTGCAACCCCTCTATCTTCATGCCCCAGTTTCTAGATCTCCCTTGGGCACCAATGTGTAGAACCTAAAACAAGACAGCTTTGCATCCTATGTATAAAGAAACAGGCTTTGCATGACAGCTTGGTGAGAACGTCTCTCAGTCTATAGGTTCAGTGGCACACAAGGTCTCCACAGGGATTTAGTTGTGCTCATAAAGCTGGCAGGCACTTGTCTAATGTAAACATCCCCATGGAGATTTTACGTACATCAGGGTGAAAACAGCCCTTCTGTTGTTTTCCAGCCAGCTCTAAGCAATGTCTGTCTTTATATACTCAGACAGGATGGAGTTGGTTTAAGAGTATTCTTTTTAAAAAGGACAGCTCAGCTCTGCCCTCTCCTATAGCTGAAATCTGTGATTCCCATCCAGACACACAGCACAAAACGCAATGTGATTAGTGTCCTCATTGGCATTTAAACTTTCCTATATTCCTACATTCAATAATCTGCATGGATTGCAGCCACACACATGCACACAAGCATATACACGTGCAATTTCAAAACAAAGTATGTATCATAGCAACATTATCACCTAAAGGGGGGCAAAACGTGAAAAACATGGAACCTTTCTCTAAGACGGGTGACCTGTAACGCTCTTTGCCTGAAGCTGGCTCTGCAGATCTCAATTTCTGCACTCCTGTTGGCAGTCCCACCAGGATTCACATCCTGACATCACCCAGCAAATGACATAGAATCACAGAATAGTTAGGGTTGGAAAGGACCTTAAGATCATCAAGTTTCAACCCCCCTGCCATGGGCAGGGACACCTCACACTAAAGCATCCCACCCAAGGCCTCGTCCAACCTGGTCTTGAACGCTGCCAGGGATGGAGCATTCACAACCTCCCTGGGCAACCCATTCCAGTGCCTCACCACCCTCACAGGAAAGAATTTCCTCCTTATATCCAATCTAAACTTCCCCTGTTTAAGGTTTAACCCGTTACCCCTTGTCCTGTCACTACAGTCCCTAATGAAGAGTCCCTCCCCAGCATCCCTATAGGCCCCCTTCAGATACTGGAAGGCTGCTATGAGGTCTCCACGCAGCTTCTCTTCTCCAGACTGAACAGCCCCAACTTCCTCAGCCTGTCTTCATACAGGAGGTGCTCCAGTCCCCTGATCATCCTCGTGGCCCTTCTCTGGACTTGTTCCAACAGTTCCATGTCCTTTTTATGTTGAGGACACCAGAACTGCACACAATACTCCAGGTGAGGTCTCACAAGAGCAGAGTAAAGGGGCAGGATCACCTCCTTCGACCTGCTGGTCACGCTCACGACATGGCGCAGATCCACGATTTCCATGTATTATATCGCAACCAACAGACCACTGACAGCCATCAGGATTTCTCTTGGACCACAGGAAACCCTTGCACCCAAACCAAGGGACCAGCAGCAACACGCTTGCAACCCCAACACCTTCCCTACCAGACCAGATTTTTCTGCCTCTATCGCACACCTCTCTGTGTGTGCTCTGAGCCTATGCCAAGCTAAGTTGGCATAAACCAAACCCACTACAAGTTACAGCCATTTAATTATGTCAGCTACTTTTTGTCCTGTCACCTTATTTAACACTCTTGCCTCTGCTAGCAGCACACACATTGTGCTCAGAAGTAAACAGCTCAAGTGTAAGTGGCCAAATTACTTCTCAAATTTGTTAGGCCTCTGATATGGGCTGATTCCTCTCCAAAGCCATTTATCAGTAACACCACTGGCATAAAAAGCCACCTTGGAAACTGGCCTCCACTCAGCCTTGGCAGAGGAGCACCAAGACAGGCTGCAGACCTCCCTCCCGGTCATGAGGGCTTGGCAAGAAGCATCACCCTCCAGCTGGCTGTAGGGAGACTTCTCCCATCAGCTGCCATACATAAGCCATGACTGCCTGTTCCTAGTGCTGCTAAAGAACTAAACCTAAGTTTGCAATATCTTTCAGATAAGACGATTTTTGGTACCTTATGCCAAGCAGCCCTCTCATCCGAGACCCTCTATAATCTTTTTAATCATTCATCCATCCCACTGATGACTGTTTTTCATAAGGCCAAATGGGTGAGATTTTGAAGCATGTATCTTGCAGGAATGACTGATCTCCAGGAGCGGACTAAGTAGGAACCCTGGGAGAAGCAGTGAGCACCCGTAATGCTCTGCACTCCACAAGAAGAGCCAGTCCAATGAGTCAGTACAAAGTGCTCTCATATTAACCTGCCTCTGAAGTTTAGGTAAACTTCCTGATCACTTAGACTTTCAATTTATTTTTAGGGAACTATTTCCAGTAAGTGGTTCAAGATGGATTACAGTTTAACTGGAAGCTTGGGAATAAAAAGATGGTCACAGCAAAGCTGGGTTCAATTCTTGCCTCTGCCACAGACTTCCTGTATAAATCTGGACACACTGCACCGGGGGGGTATTCACCCATCTAACTCAAAACATCTAATTTCAATGCCTATATTAAGAGCTCAGGCTTCCATTAGAGCCAGTGGAGTGAGCTAGGCTGGGGTGACTCAGAGCACTTCCAGAAGCTCTGCACTCACCGACATAGGGAGCACAGGCTCGTAATTTAAGAGCATAAAGTAGACTTCTAAATCACCTCTGCCCTTCTGACATCCTTGGGGCTCAGTTTCTCACTCATGAAATATGTTCTGGATTAGAAACAAGAAGAAAGTAGCACCCAAACTGAGCTTCAGCACCAGTCCTGGGCTCAGCAGCTCAGAAGAGATGCAGGAGAATCACCAAGCAAACCCAAACTTCTGATTCAAAATTTCAGCGGCGTCTGCGATTTATCTACTCTAAATTAAACATATATGTATAAAAGAAAAATATTTCAAGTACATGTCTATAAATAAGCCTTTTCTTTTCCTTTTTTCTCTCTCCTGATGGCTCTTTCTGGGATCTTTAGGATGCAGCGCGACTGCAAAAGTACTTCTGGTCACATCTATGTCACAGAATCTCTGAGCTTCACCAGCAGGCCGCCAGAACAGAACATCAGTGTTTTTGCAGTAAGTAAAGCAGTCTGTGTGTGCTACAGAAGCAAATTTGAATACTTTGAGTATTCTTCCCCAGCCATATTCTGTAAAGATTTTGTTGCTCACCTTTAATTCTGCCTGACTGAGACTATTGCTGTCTGCATCTCTAGAACGAAGTTATTTGAGAGCGTTGTTCAAAATGCCTAAGCAGGAAAAGCAACAACCCAGTCAAGCACCCAACGTTGTGTAAGGAATTTTAAAACGTGAGGCTTCACATATATCAGATTCAGCTCTGAACAATAAACATGTTGTGCATTCCTGGGGCTCTTTTTTGAGGACTGCAAACTTTCCCTTCACAAAACGTCCCATTTGGGATTGACGCTATATCGGTATCTGAAGATTGTGCTACTGAGCAGCTACTCAGAATGCTGCGGTGATAAATTAAACCAGAGGAAACGGATCATTTCTACTATCAGGGTCACTGTTGTCAACTCCTAACAGGGCAATTGACTTGTCAAGTTGTCTCTGAAAGCCCCAGCTCAGATTTCATTGCCTTTCACATTTCTTTTGGAATGGTATACAAGGGTCTCTGAGCCTGTCTTTCACTCGGCGCTTTGGGAAATTCCAGGCACCAATCCTGCCCATAAATCACAGAGGAATAGATGAGGTGAGTCTCAGCATGAGACTCTCCAACTGGAGTAACAGTGTGGAAACATTAAATACAAGGAAAGATACGAGAGGGATGTACACGTGAACAGATGGGGATTTGCTTGTGTGTCATTATCAGACACGAGCAAGATCTTAAATGGTGAAAGGTCATTTGGAAAAGCCATGGGACACCTCTGGCATCGAGAAGAAAGAGAAAGCTTTGACTCTGTGGCTCGCTGTATTGTTCTGAACAACAATCAAATCCACCTGCTAGAGAAGACAATAACTGTAAGGAGATCAAAGCCACTAACAGCATTTCCTACTTACATTTTTATCATGTATGTAATAGACACTTGTATCTATATAGTAGTTAGAAACTAAGCCAAGATCAGTAATAAACAACATTCAGCCAGCAGAAGACAGATCCTCAGTTTTATTCATCCGGGCTAGAAGAAATAGGTACAGCAGGGAATGCAACTTGTTTGAGTATCCCATCAGCCAGAGAGGAAAGGCAAAGCCGTTTCAAGTGCATCACTGTAACATCTGGGTCATGCTGCTACCCAAATTAGAGCTTCAGCTTTCCAAAAAGGCTTTGGAATAGCGCAGAAACTCAAGTGCTCACTTAAGGGAAATGCCACTATTATAAAAGAAATGCTCTTGTTCCAAACCCAAAATTGGTCAGTGGTCAACTAAAAGATTTCTTTTGTTATTAAAGACTTCTTTTGGTGGCAGTGTTGCTGCTGCTGCAATGAAATTGAAAGGTTTCTATTATGATGTTAACATCCCTGGTTTTATTACTGATTGAATAAATAGTTCAATTTTTTTTCCCCCCAGAACTAAGCCGCATCCATTTTTCCATGGAAGACCTCAGTTTCAATGAAAATCATTTCTGGAGGAAAAAAAGTCCTATTGGAAAATAGTGACCAACTCTTGTAATTATGGTTGAAAAATCCAAACACACCCAGATGTGCCGTAAGCCCTTGTTATCTTTGGGATGTCTGAGTTTTTGTGGCATCCTCATACACAGCCATGGCACTTTGAACGGAGAAGGTGAAGCAAGAACATGTGTAGGGAGTTTCTCTGCTTGGCCCTGCAAGAATGCCTCTTCCCTCCACCCCCAAGAAGACGGCTTTTCCTCCCAATTCCATGCTCCTTACCACCTCACCCCCAGTTTACCCTCTTGTCATTTCCTCTTGCCCTCTTCCCGCCGTATCACGTTTCCAGTTCAGAATCTGTAGATCCACAATTGTTTAAAAAGCAGCTCAAACTTCCAACTTATAAACATCGCTTCCTCTGTCTCCTGAATTTATTTTAATAGCTGATATTTGAGCCCAGGGGATTGTTTTAACTAACACTGTATAGTCAGAAGGAATCACTTTCCTCCAGGCTACCTCTAGGTCAATAGCATAAGGCAAGACCCCCTCACATTTCATTACCCAGGGATCAGATCCCCTTTCCCAATCCATCACTCTGAAGCTCATTCCTCCTGTTCCTCTCAGATTTGCCTGTATGATTCATGCGGTGCCAAATCAACAGTATATTTGCTTTTTTCTCAGTTCATTGTTTTTATTTGCTTACATGTTCCCTGTCGTAGTTCAACTCATAAATCAAGGCTGGTTTATTTTTTACAAACCCGTTGAAAGTTTGAGCCAGTTTCCACTGTTATGAAAGACTCCCAATACTACACGGCCTTTAACAGGTGGAAAATGTCTTAAGAGGCTGTTTGGATAGGAACGATTTTCTAACTTAAAGACAAAGTAGTATTTATTTATGACTTACTCTAATTCCAAAACAAAGTAACAGTTCCCTGCACCGAATTATCTCCTTATGATGCTATCCCCACTAACATATGGTTTTATTATTTATATAAAAAAAAGCAATACTGAAACCATTTCTAGCTATTTGACTTGTGTAACTGATTACAGTGAAACAACAGTCCTGAGATACTTTAACACACCATTATTTTCTCTTAAGACGACCACTAAGTGTCTGTCCTGGTTAAATTTGGTATTATAAAAGCAAGCAAACAAAACCCAAACACACTCCCCCCTCCAACCCTGTTACTTAACCTTTACTTTTCTGGTTCAGAGTGAAGAGTTGTTGATTTACCAGGTTGTCAGTGGAACAAAACCACCCCTTTTCTGCTGATTTAGGCTTGGAGAAAATGAAATTACAAAGAGGAACCCTTGACGCTGAGGCTGATGTGCAGTACCAAGGTCAAAGCTTGGCTCAGCAGGCCAAGCCTTTTCAGTTCCTGCTGGGGACAAGGCTCATCTATCCCACCTGGCCAAGTATAGAAGTTCAGAGGAGAGGAGCCTGCCTTTGCAGCTGTACTCCACTTCTCTCCCACTTGCTAAAATACATATTGCAGGGCAAAATTTACCTACTGGGGGGGCAATTTGGTGTTGTGAGTGACAGCTCTCCCCCATCCAGAGTGGTTGTCCTCTCCTCCCAGCTCCATAGCAGAATGGGATGCAATCCCTGAGACCATCTGGTGCCTCTTCCTCTCCCTGGCTGACTTCAGCTCTCTGCTGTCAGCCAAGTGGACTGCTTCAAGCCTGCGTGTTTCTCTAATGTTTCTTCCTTGCATGAATGACATTAGCCACTGGGAAAAAATCTGCTTCTGGGTCAGGGCACTGAGGATGTTCACCGGCAGCTTGGATGACAACCATGTACCACAAGTCAACAGCTTCAGGGTCTACAGGGCAGGAAAAGAACAAAGAGCAAAGCAGATTGTGGCCCTGATGGCTCCTACTTGCAAACACAGCTCCTTTTCCTTCAGAGAAGGGATCTGCACCTCTTCCTACCTGGGATCAGAAATAGGGCACCTGAAGGGCTGTGTCTTCAAGGCTTAAGATGGAGAAGACCTACCCTGCTAGGATGGGAGAAAGACTTTCCCTACTGCTCAAAGAAGAAAGCCCAAAAGTCAGTTCAGACATTGCCAACCTCAAGCTAACATTGTACTGTTTGATTGAAGCAACTAATGTTGCAAACTGACTTAGAACATGCTAAGAATCAGTTTTCACCTAACATGTAATGTTTAATGCATTGAAAATAGTTCCCACTATAAGTTCTGATGAAAACCTTCACAACTGTGTGCTGTGAAGGTTTAAAAACTAATTGAGAATAACTGAAATCTTTCACTTGTGTAATGTTTCGTTAGGATTTGGACATACAACCATTTGCCAGTACTTTTACTACAATGAGAATGTTTCTATAGAACATATTGTTTTAGGTGGGAAAGCCATAACATTTATCTGAAAAATGGCAGAAATACTTGGTTTGACAATTCTGAGCTTTGCTACGTTGCTTTTTCTGCAGATGACAAATTGCCTGAAACTCAGCCTTTCTTGTAAAGACATTTCAGATTTGACACATCAGCATTTTCCAACCACACACGTTTATTTTGAAGAACGCTCAACCAGCTTGGACAGTGGCTGTGAACTTATGCTCCCTGCTTGTTCCCTTCCAGCTCTGAGATCACCAGGGGCAGATCCAGTACTAGATGTCTGCATGCCAAGAATCCCCTTGTCCCGCACACAAGCTGCTGTCACACAGAAAACCCACTTCCAAGTCTTCTACTTGGTGGAGTTCACAAGCAAATCCTGTCCTTCAAGCCTTTACGTAAGCCCCTGAATTAACCTGCTGTAAAGCCATCAGAAATAGTTGCTTCTTCCTAACCGCCAATAACACTTTCAATGAGGGTCATCTCTCAGTTCAGGCCAGGTATTTGTGAAGTCACTCAAATTGATGCCATTCAATAAAAATGACAAAAAATACAATGGAAAATTCAGAAAGCAGGGGCTGTGGTTTAACCTCTGCTGGCAAATGAGTACCACGCAGCTGTTTGCTCATTTCCCCCACCGTGGGTTGAAATAAGAACAGTTTAATCACTGAAATAAAGTAAAACATTGTTGTTACTACAATAATAAAAGGAAAAAGAGACAGGAATAAAACCCAATAAACACAAGTGATGAACAACACAATTGCTCACCACCCAGTGACCGATGCTCATCCCCAAGCAGTGACTGGTGGCTCCCAGCCAACTCCCCCCAGTTTCTATACTGAACATGATGTTCTAGGGTATGGAATATCCCTTTGGCTCATTCAGGTCATCTGTCCTGGCTGTGCTCCCTCCCAGCTTCTTGTGGACCTCCTTACTGGCAGAGCATAAGCCTTTGACTTGGAGTAAGAACTACTCCAACAACTAAACCATCAACATTATTCTCATACTAGATCTAAAATACAGCACTGCACCAGCTACTAAGAACAAAATGAACTTTATCCCAGCTGGAAAGAGGATAGCAGGTTAAATCCCATCATTTATCTCCTTCACAAAAATAAAAAACCAATACACATTCCCTGACAAGTTTTCATAGGCTCGCTTCCTAAATTGTTATAGGTCATTACACTAATCCTTGTCAATGGGATGAGCAAGAGGCAGTGGGTAGAGGTGAGACAGGACCCATTCAGATGAAGACAAGGATATTTAGCAATGAAAGCAAATAACCCACGATTCACTGCCACAGGCTTGTAAATTCCCATGTCTTGAAGCAAGACCAAGGAGGTGTTTCCTGAACAGTGCTCTGTAGTTAAACACACTGTTACAAGCCTTGTGTTCCAATGAAGAAATTCTATAGGCTGGAAATACAGATTATCCAGGTAGGTATTTCCTAACATTATAAAGTGTATTACTTCTACTTTCTGTTTGCCAGAGAAAGCATCTAACTCTCCCCAAAAACCTTGATTAGATGAGTTAGAAAGGATAGAACAAATAATCACATTTTCAGATATATATGTTCTATATGGCCTGGGGACCCAAAAGCTGTTCCAGGCATCTGAGCTGACCTAATAAACAAGATTACCTGTACCTGGAAGCCTTGTGTCCATAGACAGCCCAAGCTACTGCAGCACCACTGCTTTAACTGTGTATTTAGACATTTCTGGCACATCCAGGCTTTAAGCTTGGATTTAACCTCTGGCAGTAACAACATATAAGGGGCAATTAAAATAAGAAAGGGAGGGCTTGTCTTCTGTTTGTCCCTTTCAAAACCTCCCCCACAAACTAAACTGCATAAATCCAATTAGAAGAATAACTGAAAAGGTTGAGATTTCTATATACTCATCTGAAAAACTGGCTTATTTGCTGCAGCCTAATAGACACCACAGGACACCACTGGTGGACACGTACCAGGGTGCAAGAATTCCTGCTCGCTGCCATGAAAACAAGATGTTCGTTACAATGCGCACAGATCCGTTCTTATTAATTTCCTGCAGCTTCTGAGCAGTTTTTGAATGGTTCCTCCATTTTCCAAAGTGATTTATGGGCTACGGGGAGAGAAAGAAGCAGGGGGTTTGTAAATAGTCCCTCCCTTTCATTCCATTTCAGCGCATTAATTGCTCATTGTCTGTAATTGGAAACAAAGTGCATTCCTGCTTGGATCGCATGCAGACAGCTGCCCTAATGTGACTCAACATATAATAAACCTCCAGCATGGTACTGTGGACTTGCTTGTTTTAATAAAGTTAGCATGCATGGGCTTTGAAATCCATGGAAGTATGTTTAATGGGCACTTATGAAGAGATGATTTACGTTTCTCCTTTTCCTCATTGGAGGTGTGCGTATTGAGGCAGTGACCCGAGTTCATGTAAGTATCCCCAGGATCTCACCCTTCTAGTTTGAAGTCCAAGTTTTGAGTAGTATTTTCTATGTCAAGGCAGGCCCCAGAATTCCCTGAAAAAGGAAAGGAAAGGAAGAAAGAAAACATAAAGGAACATAAATGGCTCTTTTACCAGACTTATCTCTGTTTCTAAGCCTGTGCAAATGCAAAAAGGTGTAATGCAACCACGTGATTTTATTGGCTTGACAGCCAATTTCCCAGGCTATAACTTGCCTTTAGGAAATGTGGCAAAGAAAGCCAGGAATAGTCCATTAACTTCCCTGTTGCTGTGAGCAAGCAGAAAAGCGATGGTTCCCACAGACAGAAGGGAAGAGGAACCATCCCTCACTCCATAACCTGGGTTCAGTTTTAGGGAGACTCCCATTTGACTAAAAATCTTGCTTTTGATTTCAGTGGGAACTATTTCTAAAGCCCACAGCTAAACAAAGCTTTTCCAGCAGTTTCCAAGAAAGTCACATGAAAACAAGTTACTTTGAGTCAACCTTTCTGGAGAGGAGTAGGTAAAGAGAAGGCTTCCAACAGGTACTGGCAACGGGAAATCCCTGGATCCTGGGTACCTTGGGAAGCCTTTTCACATGGGGAGAGGCATTCAAAGGCTTGCAAATGTTAAACTCAGGAATTTTGCCTGACACAGCATGGGGAAAGCGCAACTCATTTCTTCTGCTAGCACATTTGTGAGACTGCAAACCTCCAGTGGTGAGTGGGAATAAGCAGTGAAGTGAGAAGCTGTGTCCCAACCAAAATGAATGTCTGCCTGCAGCTCCCTCATTCAGAAAGGCAGGGCTATCCCCTCTGCTCCCCACTTAGTGATAGAGGCTGATATGTCATTGCTGTCAGTCAGCCTGGAAAGAAAAGATGATGTGCTCAGATGGGTGCTGGCAAATGAATGCAGTAGGTGATAGAGAAAACTGAAGACAGTGAAATCCTGACTCTGGCCCACACATGGTGACCCACCAGATGCGCCACAGCAAACAGGGAAGTGAACGTAAAATAGTTAAGATTTCCAGGGACAACTGTGTTTATTTTAAAGCTCACAGAAGCCCTTTAAATGAAGAAATAAATTCTTTCACCTCCAACTGCATAGGGACCTAAGCCTGAAAGGGTTTGGGGGGAACCTATTATTAAAATAGAGACCACATAGTAAAGGCTCGAACAAACGAGAAGGTATTTTTGTTTCCAATGCTAAATTCATTAGATGTATTTCTGCCACTTGCTCTTGCTAAGTACTGTGTAGAACAACAGCAACAATGGGCGATCCCCCTCCTGAACCACTCAAGGAATATAGAGATACATGCATGAAACACTCACTTAACCCCATCCCCCCTTTTCTAAGAAACCCAGCTAAATTAATTCATTCCCTATACCCTGGTTGTTATTTTACACTTAGACAGAGATTCTCTTTTCTGCTTTGCTGAATAGTAAACACAAACTGGCATGCTGCGAGAAAAGCGATTGCCTCAATAGAGAAGTGCCCATTTATGTCATCCCACAATTATTTCAAGCACTATAGTTGAGGTTAGTCCCTCCAAGGCATGTACAAATTGCAAATACACACAAATAATAATGCTCATACTTTTGGAAAATGTGAAACCCTTTGTTTTGGAAAGGTTGTTCCTATTATTTGTGGCTTGCAACTGTCATCATTATTCAAGCCTTGTCTTCTTTCATGATTGTTCTGCAGCTACTGGGTGCTTGAGAACTTCCCCAAAATTAATATACTTCAAAGAACCAGACATTTTGTATATAGCTTAATTACAGCCTATATAATTAAGTTTTAAAATGATAAAAACTCTTCTGTGCCATAAGTGTACTCAGGCTTCGGCTCACAGGCAAGCTACTACATATCATCCGACAGAGCAAAGGGCCAAGGAATTCCATTTCATTAATTGTTTCCTCCAAATGCGAAATGTAATTACATATTTTCCAGGGACCTCTGACATTTTCACACTGTGGCTTGGAATCCGATCATACCCTAAAGTAAACTGCCCGGCTGGTCACAGGCTTGGATGAAAGATGGTTAGCGAGGTAGATTTGGCCTCTTTTAGACTCTGGAGGGGTGAGCTGCATAGGGTCTGGGTCAGCTTTTGTTAACAGAGCCTTGAAAGGAATGAGGAGGTGATGATGAGCTGGACTCTTATCTCAAGTTATTGCTCTCATAGTGATCGGAAAAGGCACTGGAAGGAGAAGAGTCTCTTTGCAGCAGTCATGGTTGGTTCACGTAGGAATTAAAGGGATTTTTGAACCTTCTTTGTGTTGAGTCTCCCTGGGTTTTAGGCTCCTCATGTTTCTGGACTCTTCTTTTGAGTACACAGCCCAGCCTGGGTGAACAGAGAGATCTGATCCCTATACATGTAATGATCTGGCAATTGACTGCTCCAAGAAACACCCCATAAGGGTGGGTACTGCTAGGAACTGGCACCACGGTCCCAATACTGGCATCTTCATTCAGGTGGGCATGTCCTTTGTCTATCAGAAGCCACAATGATTTTATTAATGAATAACCCTTTACTAATGAGTAAACCATGCATGAACTCACTGCTTGAGAATTCACTGACTCGCATTAGTGGTACTGTCATTCAGATGAGTGTGATGTGTCTATATGTACGCACACGTGTACCCACACAAGGTACACGTGTGCCAGCAAATACCCATTTGATTTACTTCCTTGCAAATGGAGCACGTTAGATCTCAGTGCAATCAACCTGCAACTTCTGCAATGCTAAATTCACATCAAAATACAATTTTTAACATAACACCATGTAGAGTCTTTTTACTCTCAAAATGCCTTTTGTGTATTGCTTTGGATGCCTGAACTCCTAGACAAAACATATTTCTTCAAAATGTCGCTCTGTTTCCCCTTGGTTTCATGAACAGGAGAACAGCACCTTATTAGAAATAAAATCGATGAGTCTCCATGAAGCATTACTTGGAGTTTGGAAAGGAAAAAAGAAATTTGGCAAGCCTTTAGTCAGTAATATGTGCTTCTAAAACCTACTCTTTGAAAGGGCCAAAGTTATTACATTGTGAAAAGTAGTTACTCAGCACGTGCTGTAACCTTTCATAGGGATTTTTAGGCCAAATTTAGAGAGTGCTAATGATTTTGAATGCCAGACTTGAGACCCTACAGCAGGATGAGGTTTTAACAAGACTTGAACAACTGCCTGCCCTCCCTCAGGTCGTGCCTCCTTTAAAGATCTGGGGGTTTGGTGCCTTAAAAATCAAAGTATCCCACATCTCCAGTCACGGAAAGCCTTGGCCTTCATATCCTTTTCAGTACATGGAGAGTAAACTCCCACTCAAGGCAGTGGGAAAGCTCCTGGCATTCAGCAAAACATGTTGGCATACTGGGAATGTCATTCATTATTAGGAACAAGGAGAAACCACGACTGCAAGCGCCTCGTTCAGCAATGTGGGTGAACGCAGCGATGGGGCACACCAGTTCCTTTCAGACAGCCTAGTTCTGGTACTGGGAGCAATCTCGCCACGCAAACTTGGAGCTAATTTATTCTGCTTCTCAATTACCTCACCTAACCCAGCTATCACTATGGGGAAGCCTGTTGAAAGGTTCTCCGGCACTGGCTTACACAGAATGCTTTAGAAGATGGCATAACCTGAGGGCGATACGTGGTGAGGGCCAGCACCTACTCACTTATTCCTCTTATTCATTTATTATTTTAATAAATAATTAAAAATACTTGTGAAGGCAGACTAGAGATAACACGTAATTAATATTAGAACACAATGCTCAGAGCTTGCCAAATATCATAGACAGGTGCTATTGTGGGGAGAGCAAGGAGGGTGAACCTGATTCCTCTGCTTTCAGTGCTCCGGCTCACAGCAAACCTGGAGCCCTGCACTGAAGTGGGCAGGCAAGAAATCCAGATTTTACAAACCCCCAGGAACTCCAGTGTGCATCCAGCCAGCCATCAGCTCCGAGCCCCTGAATCACCTCCAGGTCCCTCATGGGCCATCACGTTCCCAGGCGATGCAGCTCCGCTGCAATTTGAACCCTTCTTTAACATTTCCCAAAGAAAGAGGAGACGAAAACAAAAGGATCATTTACTTCCTCTAATTGAGAAACAAGATAGGAAAACAGATAAGCCAAGGGAAATTGGCACAACTCCATGGACTTCAACTGGTTCTAGAGAGCAGGGCGATGAGCACGGCATAAAGAATATGAGCATGCTACTATTACTGCCTTGTGATAGTAATACCAGGCTGTTACACGTTATATATCTTGGGACATAAAAACCACTTTATAAGGGAGGTCAGCATCACAGAAACAAAGTCACATCAATTTACCCAGAAGGAGCCACCCCAACACGTTTTCCCTTGTCATTCACACTGTGATTTTTTTTCTTCATAAGACAAAAATAATACAGCGTTAGTTGTTGCCAAATAGCCACTTTTGAAACTTGGGCCCAGTCATTTTTAGCTAAGCAAACTTGGCACAAAACAAGTGTTGCCTATGGACAGAGTTTATAACATGGGAAGTTTGCCAGGATCCTATTGCAGCCTACTTTGAGGTCTGGTGCTTCACCTTCTCACCCTACAACAAAGATCAAATAGTCTTCTAACAAGGAAAAAAGAAAAAACACCTGATACTATTTTTCTCTTCCCCCCCCCAGGTTCTAGGAATTACAGTCCACAGGAGATGAATTTCAATAATGCCATAAGCAAAAATGTGGCTTTGCCTGAAGCCAGCAGTACTTCCCCAGGCTATGATCATTTATGTGCAACGCACACGTGGAAACACGCGTGCACACACAGCCATCTTTCCCAGGAGGCTGGCAGAAAAGCTCTCCTCTCGCTGGTTTAAGGGCACGAAGAGAAATATGCTGCTAGAAGAGATAAATAAATGCTGTGAAACGATGCAAAGTCACAGGGACTGTTCTGTTAAAAAGGTACTTGGCAGCTTGACTGCTGTACAGTGACTCAAAGGAATGAGCGTAATACAAAATAGAGCTGGTACATCACCCAACCAGGGCAGAACAGACCCCCAGAAAATCCCTCAAGGGGGTAAAGAGGTTGCAGCAACTCCTCTGGGCACTACACTCTGTTTTGGATCTCCTTGCTGACCAGTGAGACAGAAGTGGAAGCCACAGCACTACCTTCCCTGCTCCCTTCTGCCTGCAGTGACAGCAAGAGGTCTTCAGTGTATTCACTGCTTTCTTCTCTCTGCACAGGGCAAACTAAACAGGACTAAAAAAAAGCTAAAATATGCTGTCAGAGAGGAGAGTTACTGCTCTGTTCGAGCCTGTGTGCACCTCCCACCTCAGCACCCTGGGTAAAGCATTTAGCATGTTCTGGGTGTGACACGGGAGACAGAGCAGGATGGGGATGTTCCCCTGGACCAGCTCTCCTCCTTCGCCTCTCAAAGAATAGCTGAGACAAGAGGAGAGGGTGTGGGTGGGAGGGAACCATGGAAAGATTGATCTAAATTCATTTTTAAAAGCCAAACAGATGAAAATAATTTTCACAGCCCCACAGCTGTTCTATGTATTTTTTTTGGACCAAGCCTGAGCTAAATGCAGTGCAGATAATAGCCCGAACTTCGGGCAGATAAGCGCTGCATAATCAAGCCAGCAGCATAGCCCCAACATCTCCCCTTCCTGGCAGCCAGCGTGCTCCATGACAGATGAGCAAGCATCTCACCCCCCACCCCGAGGGCTCTATTCATCCAACAAGTCGTCTGGGGCAAGAAACCAGCTTCAGTGTTGGCGTTTGTCCACCACTCTCCCATACCTGAGCCCCAGGTGAGCTGGAGAGGAGAGACAGCACTGCTCCAGGCCTTCCCCAGCTCTCCGGTGGCACCTTTCAGCATGGAACGCGTAGGGGATGAGAAACCAATAGAGGGAAAGGACTGAAGTCCCAAAGCCACGCTCTCTGAAGTGATGGTGCCAAGCCTCGGACCACAGAAATGACAGACGGACTTAGAGTCGCATTTATGCTCGGTTATTTTCCTATGAAGTGCCCCTGCCAAGAGCCAGCACTTTGTGCAGCTTCCACTGCACTTTGTGGAGCAAGATCTTACACTGGTTTTTAAAGGCTACAAAAATCCCTCTGTTTTGAAGCCAGACAACACATGTCCAGGAACTTACTGTCGCGCTCCACGTCCTGGTGCCTGGAGAGAGGCAGAACTGCCTTTTCCACCACAGGGAAAGCTGGAGAAGGCTGGCTCCGTGGGCACCTCCTGGCCAAGGACAGGGTGATGTACAAAGTGATGGTGTCCATCTTCATCAGTCCCAATGGTTTCTCCCCCCAAAGTCAGCCTGAGCCTGTCCCTTGTGCTCACCAGGCTCTGGGACTGGCCTCAAAGAAATGATGGGGAATATAAAATGCTGTGATGCTTTCAAGAGTCCAAGCTGGCACCTTCGCCTGGTTAGAGGTTCCTAAACTGCACTGAAAACCCTGCTCTGAATGTTTTCTCTGGGACTGTTTCATTACATGGAAGTGTTCAAAACAGCTTTTATAAGAATTACTGAGGCTCTGAAAGCAAGACCTTGAGCAGGCACAAGCAGGGCGCATGGAAAGAACCGCTAAAGGTGACACCAAATGGGACAGACTGTGCAAGCTAAGCTTTAAAGCAGGCTTAGGGCACCTTGGCTCAACAGCTTCCATTCCTCAGCGTATTTAACCCAAAAGCACACCTGAACCTCTTGGGAGAAGGAACAAGAAGCCTGGAAGGGCTCCCACATCCTCAGGGCTCTCCCCTTGGCCCAGCCTCCTCAGCACAGGGCTATCACATTGCATGTTGTTTATACACAATGGCACAATATAAAATCCATTTAGAAACTGGGCTCACGGGCTGCTATTAAAGAATCCATCAGCGAATTTCATTCTTTATTGGTTCAGTTACAAAGCTCACAGCGGTGTGTTGTGTTTTGGTTTTCCAGAGCACCAATAAAAACCTTTTTGATTAAAAAGAAATTGAGAGAAGGAAAGAGAGAAAAAAAGCAAGAGAAAAGAAAGAAATGAGAAGCTGACCTGGTATAACCCAGGCAAGCTCTGAACCTCATCAGTGCAATACAGAAAAAGCCGAGAGGCAGCAAAGCCAATTGCTGAGCAAACACTTGAGCGTGGCTGTAACCAGCAACAATCAAAACCTGCTTATAACAGAATTTCTGCTTCATAAAAATAAGTGTAATAAAGCCCTGCTGTATTAAACCAGGTTTTGTCACAGGCGGGTCACCCAAGAAAAAGCACAGCACATGTAGAGCCCCAGGAGTAAAATATGGGTCTTCCCACGGGCTCCATCCTGTTGTATGCAGACATGGCCAGCTCCACCTATTTACAAAGGCACACAGGGATAGGACAAGTGGGAATGGCTTTAAACTGGCAGAGGGGAAATCAAGACATTAGGAAGAAGTTCTTCCCTGTGAGGGTGCTGAGGCACTGACCACAGGGTGCCCAGAGAAGCTGTGGCTGCCCCATCCCTGGCAGCGTTCAAGGCCAGGCTGGACACAGGGGCTTGGAGCAACCTTGTCTATGGAAGGTGTCCCTGTCATTGGCAAGGGTTTGGAACTAGATGAGCTTTAAGGTCCCTTCCAACCCAAACCAGTGTGGGATTCTATGATTTAGGGAGCTACGCTGCCATATTGCTCCAGAGATGTTAGATAATCTATGCTTAGTGATTCTTTACAGACTTTTTTCCTTTTCTCATTTACAGACACGCATATTTCTCAAAATCAACTGCCTTTGGCGTGTGACCTGCAATCCCATGTGGCCTTTATCCAATCCTACTAGTTACACCCACCTGCAGCTGAGCTGAGAACTATACACAAGGCAAAAATTACCATTACTGTCAAGACAACCGCCCCAGTTATATTAAGACCATACAGACACCAGATCACAGTGCAACTGCAGAAAGCAGTAGCCATACTGCATAGAAGTACAGAAGAATTGTGGACACAGCCTAAGTCAGGGCCATGACAGTCTGCCTGCATCACAGTTATGTCCTAGGTTTCCAAAACCATGCCTGTGAAGAGCAAATAAAGCAGTAAGTAATGCAGCCATAGAAGCTTCCAATTATATGGACTGGCTGCAACTCAATGTAACCGCAAACATACTGTGTATAACTACGTTATCATGAGTAGATCTGTAATAAGAAATTACATGTATGTCTTCAGAGCAATAATAAACCTAAACACAATTTCCCAGGTACATAATGTGAATTCTATATTTAACAGAGCTGGTTAAGGTAGGGCTTTTTTCCCACCCCCAACAGGTGATTTCTGCCCTTTTTCATCAATTATTTCTCAGTTTGTCTAAATGTACCTTTTAAAAACAAACAATTATACAATTAGCCTTAAAAAGATGTGATTTTTCCCCATCTCACAGAATGAATTTTCAAGATAGCAGCTAAAATACGTCT
Source organism: Pezoporus occidentalis (assembly GCF_034315485.1). Lineage (NCBI taxonomy): Eukaryota > Metazoa > Chordata > Aves > Psittaciformes > Psittacidae > Pezoporus > Pezoporus occidentalis. Next base: position 4,975,373 of record NW_026912779.1, read on the forward strand.
ATACAGTTCTAACATTTGAGAAAAGGGCAAGTTGAATAAAGGTGAATTTCGGACATTTCAGTTCAGTTCCTAATTTTTTATAATCAGCCTTAGAAAAGATAATAAATCTCATTTTATTCAGATGTGTTTGTCAGATATTTTACCTATTACACATAACTCACTAGGAGTTACTGATTCTTGACTGGCTGCTACAGTACTAGGAAGCAGTCTCACAATACTATAGGTGCTGGTGTGAAGGTGTGATGGCACAGGTTTTGGTATGAGTTCCATAGATATTCATAAAGCAGAAACAACTTCCTGGGCAAGAAACAAGGCACAAAGAGCTCAACTGAAACAGCTGTCCAGAACAGGAATGAATAGCTGCACACACTCGCATTGTCATCTCTGCCTATCTTTAGAGATGTACTTTAGAGAACCATGAAGCCTGCTAAAACTCAAATAGCTTATGTGTGGCTAAGCCTCGGAGGCTTTCAAAAGTCTTTACTCTGGGACTTGTCTAAGTTGGAAAACAAACTAGGCTGGCTATCATGGGACAGGTACTTATCAATATCTGCATGACTGGATACTGATAGCGCCTTTATCGCCTTCAGCTTAATCCACTTGGGAAACAAGCCATTAAATAATCCACAAGACAGCTGAGCAGGAGCATCCACTCTGGGCAGCGTTGTGCTTTACATCGACATGCCAACTCTTCTCCCTCCACCCAAGCACTTGGCCTTCAGATAAGGGGGTGTCAACTGAGTGGGAAGTTTGTTCCAGTCAAAACCTCCAAACTCTTGGGAAAAGTCAAGCTGTGGAAGAGCAGGAGCCTGTGTTTGCTTTCCTCCTCCTTGTGGGTGGAAAAAGAACAGCCTACACAAATAACACAGTGCAGGAAAACCTTAGGGATTAAAACATGATACGCCGTATTTCAGCAGGGATTTAGACAGGCCTCACGGAAGAAGGAATGCCTCCCTCGCGGTCCCTAAATTACCTTGGCACTTCTCTTGCTTTCTTCTTTCACCATGAGCTTTCATTTGGGGAGAAGTCATTTGACACTGGGATGTGTGTAGAGAAAGCAATAAAATCAAGCTGCTATGTTTTGCAGAGGCCTTTTTCTTTCCACCTCGTTGGCTGCATAGACCTTGCATGGACACAAGAAAACTATTATGTTAAGTCTGCTCCCAGGACAGGAAAAGTCCTCTCCCATCCTCATTAACATTGTACAAAGTACTTCAGGCTTGCAAGTGCTATAAGATAGGCTTGACAGACATGACTGTTGACCCAAAATATTAGCAAGGATTGGAAAACAACCGGCTGAAGCTTTCTGAACATGACCATCAGCGTGACTGCCAAAGAAAGCATCAGCACCCGTTACTTCATGAACCAAGATGTGATTTGCAGAAACACTTACATGGCTTAAAAAGCCCAAATCCTGCTTTCACAGGGGTTTAGTCACCACAAAGTGATTTAGGTATCTCAGTCCATTTGAGGGGCTGGCCATTGAAAATGTGTTTTTCAATGGAAATGAGTTGTTGATTATGAATATCAAAGAGGGAAATTCTTGCTACAACAGTTGTTATGGGAGACCAAAAGCACCTGCAAAATGCATAACCCCTACACCTTCAACTCATTGATTCAATTCAGCAAACAGTCCCAGAGAGAATAAGAGGCTTCAGTCCAGACTGGTTAAATAAGACTAGAGCTTTCACGCGTTTTGTTCAAGCTAATCAACAGGGATGAACCACATTAGACCTACCCTGGAAGACTGCTGCTCTGACATGGATTCCACATATTATAGAATCACAGAACGGTTTGGGTTGGAAAGGACGTTAAGATCCAGTTCCAACCCCCATGCCATGGGCAGGGACACCTCACACTAAACCATCTCACCCAAGGCTCTGTCTAACCTGACCTTGAACACCACCAGGGATGGAGCATTCACAACTTCCCTGGGCAACCCATTCCAGTGCCTCGCCACCCTTACAGTAAAGAACTTCTTCCTTATATCCAACCTAAACTTCCCCTGTTTAAGTTTTAACCCGTTACCCCTTGTCCTGTCACTGCAGTCCCTAATGAAGAGTCCCTCTCCAGCATCCTTATAGCCCCCCTTCAGATACTGGAAGCTGCTCTGAGGTCTCCATGCAGCCTTCTCTTCCTCAGGCTGAACAGACATTAAGATCATCCACTTCCAACCCCCTGCATTGTGCAGGGACGCCTCACACTAGATGATGTCACCCAAGGCTCTGTCCAACCTGGCCTTGAACGCTTTCAGGGATGGAGCATTTATCACTTCTTCGGGCACCCTGTGCAAGCGCCTCAGCACCCTCACAGTAAAGAAATTCTTCCTAATATCTAACCTGCACTTCCCCTGTTTCAGTTCACACCTGTTACCCCTTGTCCTATCCCTACAGCCCCTAATATTGTTTTAAGGCAACTATTTTCAGAAAGCCTGTTGCCACAGTTAAACCCCCAGCTGTATGCCAGAGACCCATGCCTGAGCCCCTACCATCTTCCCGTTTCTTGCCTTTATAGTTCAGAGAAGTTAGCTGCTGAAACTCTTTGCTGTGAATGGGAAGAGCTACTATGCCAACATCCCAAAGGCCAACATAGATTACACTAATAATAAAACCTAATCACTGCAAGAGAACAGGAATGCAGGAGAAATACAAGCCCTTTTGAGCAGAAGACTTGGCATATTAGTCTGGAGCATGGGCAGGTAGAATCACTGAAGTGAAAAGGCAAAGCCAAAGGGCTCAGATTTTGAAGTCTGAAACAGCTCTGAAAGTGCCAAATAACATCACTAATAACCACAAATCAAGCTGCAGACCAAACACTTGGTCACTTTAAAGCCTTAGATCAGTGGTTGGAGTGCCATTATTTGACTTTAATGCGCACACATTAAAGTACTGTTTAATTAAGCACTGAAAAGTTAACATGAGCATTTAAAATACCCTTCAATCTGCTGTTTGCCAGAACATATATTAATAGCTAGAGCTTCCTGGAAATGCTCCACTGGGAAAAATCTTGGAGTGATGAAAGCTCAGAAAGTTTTCTCCATGAAAATTTCCATTTTGTTAGCTTCAAAACTCACAGAAAAACACCTTAAGGCAAAATATTTCATTTTTAATCAGTTCGATATTAATGGAAAAACCCCATGCAGGGAAGTTTATCTATGATAATATATTGACTGATGTAAATCTAAGTTTTGATCATTAAAGCCTCATCTTTTGGAGGGGCTCTTCGCTTGCGTGACCCAAGAAGCAGCACCAAAATGCTCCTACCTCAGGCCCTTTGGAAGATGTCTGGAGGAATATACCTCTTGCCTCATAGTGGCCACTCATCGATCACAAATGAACAGGCCCCTTCTGAAACAAGCAGAAAAAGACCCCAAACAACTGCAGGAAATTACGAAGAAAATCTTTAGACAGTAACAGAAAGATAATACGTGGCAATATATGGATATAAGGAAGAAATTCTTTACTGTGAGCGTGGTGAGGCACTGGCACAGGCTGCCCAAGGAAGTTGTGAATACCCCATCCCTGGCAACGTTCAAGGCCAGGTTGGACAGAGCCTTGGGCAACATGGTCTAGCAAAAGGTGTCCCTGCTCATGGCAGGCGGTTGGAACTGGATGATCTGAAGGTCCTTTCCAACCCTAACTATTTTATGATTCTAAAACTGAAATAGCTGAAGACTTTAGTTTACAATAGAAACAGTGGGTCTGAAAGTCAGCTAAGATCATACTGATGGTCTACCTAAGGACAGCTATGGCGCTGTTTGAGAAATGCTGCTTGTGATTTGCTCAGTATGACCATCACGGCTCCCAAACCCAAGGGAAATTACAGTTTCTAAAATGTCAAAGCATTGTCTCCATCCATAATGCCAGCTGAGCAGGGTAGTGAACTCATCCCTGCTTACCAGTAAGTTTGTATTTGGTTTTCCACTGTGAGATTAGATCATGCAGGAAAAGTTCACCAAATAATACTGTGAGAAGAGATGAACTCACATACGAGTTTTGTCGGTCACCGAAAAAAAAAAGCCCTCTGTCAAACTGCTGGAAATTAATGAACTTGGAATGCTCAGGTACAGAAATGTTTCTGCAAAAATGCTTCAGGGTGAAGAAAATTTATTGTGCCCTGCAGGAAAATGTTCCTTGTCAATCCCTTGTCACTAAATCACTTGCTAACAGTTATGGTGTGAGGTAAATCGCTGTTTAGCCCTGATGAGTTTAAAGAACTCGATGCCTAATGAATTCTCCTATTCATACTGGAGGTTACATCTGCACTCGAGCGCTCTTTTAACAACCTGGTACTGAAAAGATCTGATGTAATTTTATTATTTACTAAACAGGTGTCAGCAAATGGTATTCAACAATGTCAGGCTGCGTGATGGGATATCACAGCAAGATGACTATCCAAGCCGGCACTCCATGATCATGGAAAGGCAATTCCCTAGGTACCAACACCCCCACAGCACATTCATCTCTGTGATAGTGAGGGCTAGTTAATGCCAGCATAAACAAGAAACCCCAACCTTAGCCCCCAACAGAAGAGGACATCCATCTTTTGGAGCAAGTCCAGAGGAGGCCTCAAAGATGAGACGGCTGGAGCACCTCTCCTATGGAGACAGGCTGAGAGAGATGGGATTTTTCAGCCTCGAGAATGCACCAGGGAGAATGCCTCCAGTGCCTAAAGGGGGTACAAGAAATCTGAAAAAGGGCTTTTCACAAGGACATGTAGCGAGAGGACAAGGGGGAATGGCTTTAAAATGACAGAGGGGAGATTTTATTAGACATTAGAAAGAAGTTCTTCCTTGCGAGGGTGCTGAGGTGCTGACACAGGGTGCCCAGGGAAGCTGTGGCTGCCCCATCCCTGGCAGTGTTGAAGGCCAGGTTGGACAGGGCTTGGAGCAACCTGCTCTAGTGGAAGGTGCCCCTGCCCATGGCAGGGGGTTGGAACTGGACGAGCTTTAAAGTCACTTCCAACTCAAACCAATCTGGGATTCTAGGATAATTTGACTGGAATAATTCTGCAAACCCCATTAACATGGGTCATCCACTGAGCTGTTGGAGCTCGCTCCCCAGAGAGAATATAGCCCAAGGTGCTTCCCTCCCCACTGAAACACACCTGGAGCTGCCACACTCAGAACTGCACCATTTGAATAGAGCAAATTAGGTACAACCTCTTGTTCATCCCTTTCACTGAGGGCAAGAAGTCATAGCGATATTTGACTTTAAGAGATAACCAAAGACCTCCTTGAGTGGCAGTGCTTCCCCAGCATAAACCAGCCCAAGGCTCCCCGGATCATTTCTGAGTTACTTCAAGTAACCCAGAGGCTGAATGTGGCCCTGTGTCCACTCATTCCAGGCAGGCTGGAGCATGGACGGGATGCTGCTCCTCTCCCATGAGCCCTGGGGGCTGCAACAACCCCTTCAGGTAGTACCTGCTGTAGTTCTATCATATATGGAGCCACCCCTACATGCCCATCTCTAACAGCCTAAGAAATAGGTGGGTATGGCTCTGACATATTACACCACTTATGTAACATACTCAAAACCACAAGGACCCTGAGCTCCTGCTGCTGGAGGAGGCACTGCCACTCTTCCAGGCCACAACCAGCTCAACATGGAAGAAATAATACTTTGGGAACTCAGGATTTTACCCCAGGAATGCCTTGATTTCACTGAGAAATAACACCGGGTGTTAACAACATGGTATTAATAGTTTTATGTTCAGTTATTCATGCAGTGTTGGGTTTATAGAAGATTTAGGCTATATAATACCAGTCTATTGGCAGGGGGGGAATTTGAGGCAAAAAAGGGCAGGAATGCCTCTGGTGACCAGGAACACTTGGCTCTGATGCAACATGCGGGTCCTCACCCATCTAGCTTATTACCTTTCTAAACTAAATCATCCCAAGGAGGTTATTGAATATTCTTCTTAGGCAGAAGATACCTGCTTTCACTAAATAAAATCTTTCACAGAAAAAGTAAACTAAAGAATTTCTACAACACAAAGAAGATTTTGGCTGAAAACTTTCCCGTTTCAGCCCCGCACTGAAAACATTCCAGGCTAGACTAAAAATGTTTAGTCTTTAATGAGAATGTTAAATTTTCCATGGAAAAAAGAAATGCTTCCCAGATATGTTAATAAGCAACAAGCTGTATTCCTCACTGCTGGAAATGCCTTCATTTGACTATATAATTTTGGGCACTAATTTCACATTTATACGCCTGGAGTTTCAAGAGGAGATTAGTTTCATCAGACCAGTAAAACAGCACCAAAACTCTACACGGGGATTAGTGCAGATATAAAATCATCCCAATTTGTTTGGTTTAACTCATGAATTAAAGGCAGTGCGAAGTGACATTTGAATTCAAAGTCAAGCAAAGTTGCTACTAGTTGTTGGGTCTCCGTGTGGAGAGTCTTACTTGGCCCTGGGAAATGCTGGTTGTTTGGTTTAACACACTTTTCAAAACTCATATTAAATCACACTTCAGACCTGAAGAGCAGCTCATAGCTTGGAAGTTTGTGTCTACTTTTTCCAGCTACATCAGTTGCATCTCATAAAACACATTAGCAAAGATCACATCTTGGTGCAGAAATGAGCATGGAATCAATTGATTTGACTGAGCTTTGTGAAACCAGGTTCCCGACGTTTTTTTGCATGGAGCAATGGATGGCAGCGGTAAATTGCAGAGCTTTTGTTCATTTAAATAGAACATTTTCTACTCTAAGAACTAATTTTCCAGGTCCAAGCCTATGTGTTTTTTAGATTTTTCCCTTGAAATTTAGTTAGTGGGTATTTAGCTCTTCCTTCCTTAATGGGAATTTAATAAGACCCAGCTGACAAGTGTTCAGTGAAGTGACCAAAGCAGCACCTGAAAGAGATGGGATGTAACATTCACATAAAATGCCTCAGTAAAATCATTGTTATTCAAAGGATAACCAAATGAATTCGTAATGATGGGACACTCATTTCAAAGTGTTTCCATAGCTGTTACACATCAGGAAAAACAGGGAAGTTACCTCATTTTCTCCAATCCTAAATAACCTTATAAACTCAAAGAAATTAATTAGCCAATATTTCTTGAAAATTCATAACAAAGTTTCCATTTTTCCGTCAGATAATTCCTTAGTGCATTCTGGTTTTTAACTTCCTTCAAGTCTGGATCATTTTGATGTGTGAACAGACATTTTGTGTTTCCATGGGCTATTTCCATAGGTTCAAATATCTTCTGTAATTGACATTTTCCTGCTTACAAAAGCTGTCAAACTTAAAAGTAGTAGTTGATTGATAAAACATGGGTTTTGTCTGTAACTTAACTTCATTGTTGGGGCTTATTGCAGAAGCTCTGAATAACACCTCTCTTTGAAGTGACTTCCATTGGGTTTGGGTTTTTTTTATAGCATCTATGCTTTAAGCTACTTTTATAGATGAGAAAACAGCAGCAACTGCTTTTTCTTTTTCCTACAGGTCAAGCTCTTCAACAGTTTCCTTCCACTTTAGAATTACTACTCTCTGCATAAAGGAGCATAACTTAAAGGATAGTAACGCCTTCCAAAGTCAGCTTCATAATCATTGGGCAACATTTATTCCTTTCCAATCTTGACTATAAAGAAGAAAATAAAGCACTGAGGAGCACTGACATTTGCAGCCTGTACAGAGGACAGTAGCTATGCAAGCCATGATGCAGGTGCAGCAGACATTTTTAAGTAGTAATAAACCTCACAAGAGTTAAGAAAAGTCTATTTCTTCTTGCTACGTGATTTCCTCTAGCAAGTGTGATGCAGAGCAGAGTATGGTCTTTCTGTTGGCTTTAGAGGGCTTTATGTTTTGCTTGTAACGAAGACATGAGCAAGCTGCTGTCATGCTGAGGTGGAATGGACAGGGACACCTTTGCATCTGCACAAATCAACACCAACAAGGCACTTACGGTGGCCAAATATCTACATTTTCCACCTGAACATCTCTGGCATAGGATACAGACACTCAGCAGTGCCATAATAGTGTCACATCACTGTTACCATCCTCTGTGCTCAAAGGGCAGAGACACAACCACATCATCCCTTCCCCTAATCCCACATTTTCCCTGCATTTCAGCAGTGCAGTGTCCTGGTTTCCTCTGCACAGGGCAGAACCTGGATGCAAGAGCAAGGCAGAGTCCAACAGAGCTGCAAAGGCCATGCTCTGCCCACACACGGGTCTTCCATGGAGATCACCCAACAGCCTTTCCTCCTCCTGTGTATAATCCCCCTCTGCCCAGAGGTGGCTCAAAGCCACACTGTCATAGCCAGCCTGTGCTTTAGTTTTTGCCCCACTGCAACCAGCACAATCTCAGAATTCAGTTCGATTGTCCTGAATAAGGATGGATTAACGCAAGTGCCAAATATTTCTTTGAGTCACAGCCCAGATACAGTAGTTTCACATGCCTTTGGCAGAAAAACGTTACTGCTTTCTGAAGCAGTTGTTTTTTCAGTGACACGACTTCCTGCAGGGGCGTTTTAATTATTGTTGGTGTATCACCTCAGTTATGTATTGCTTTGAAGTTGTTCTTTGTATCTGACAGCAAGAGGATGGAAAACAAACATGACTGCTTATTCTCTTCCCCTTGCCCTGCATTGGTTTGGTGCAGCTTTGCTTTGGATGACACAAACATGGGCAGATGGAAAAGGAGGTCCAGAAGTGACCAGACAAAGCACATCTACCCAACATCTTTATGCTGGCAGGTGTTTTCTTTTAAGCTGCCCTTATTAACAGTCAAGCGGTGATCATGTGCATAAACCCTCAAATGGCCTGAAGACAAAACTAAAGGGTGCACACAACTGTTAAATGACTATTCCCAGCTAAAATATATATATAAAATCACAGTTTCTGAACTGAATACATCAGTGTTGTACTGGGTTATGAGTGTTGCTTCACTGTGGCAGAGGTAATGTTTGCAAGCATTTGCATATAACTGCATGAAGTGATATCCCAGCCACCCGCAAAATAGAGGCAGGGAAAGCTTCCTTGTTTTACTGCCAAGGTAGGGTGGAAGGGCTCAGTGCTAGCCAGATGGCAGCAGAGTATGCACAACCTCCAGTGGGCTGCTGAAACACATCGTAGTTACTTGGACAATGCTCATGGATTTAAGTATTGAGGGCTGGGTGATGACTCCTCAACTCAGAGTCTTCAAACACAACCCACCTCCTTCCCATCCTGGTAACAACTAATCAGATCCCCAAATGTTTTAATCAATCACCAAAAAGGTATTTTCTTTTTACAAAAAGGCAATTCAGAAAGACATGGTTCCTGAAAGGCAGCATGCTAGCAGCCAGGTAACACAGTTTGAACCATATACTTTAAAGTATGTGCACACTGAAGCTGAAAACTGGAGTATCCATTCTGGGTGAACCCTTTCTCCTCATCTTGAAAGAGTCTGAACAGCTTTAAAGTCAGGCAATGAGAGATCTTGTAGGTTCATCAAAACCTTCTCCCTACATACTGAAAGCACCAACAGAAGGTACCATGAGAACACCTTCAAGCAGTCAGTTATTAATGGTTTCTTCATTAAGAGGGCAATTTCAGTCCCATTCCGCCTCTCCCATTGAGAATGGAAGTTCTCATCTTTCAAAAGCAATCTGAGCAAACCATTTGAAGACTTAGCCATTTGTGGCTTGGGAAAGTAGAGATGAAAGACTTCTAAGACCTTCTAGTTAGGTTTGTTTTCTACTCTGCAATGATTATGACATTACTCACCACATGTACCATCTTCCAACCCCAGGGGACCACGCTGGGGAGACTCAGTGGACTATACAACTAATTTCTTACTTTAGGGCTTTTGGTTTCTGTGTGGTTTTCACCACTACGGTTGAGGTCCCAACCTGAAAGCACTTAAATGGGCCACTTAAGGCGATATTTACACTAGGAACTTCAAGGAAGGGTCACAATCCTGCTTCAAGGCTACATGCACCCATAAAGACTTTCTGTTTCTATAACAAACTGGTTTTAAAGGCTTTCTCTTATTGCTTTCAATGCTGTGCTATGCTGAGGAATGCCTTAAAACAGAGGATGCACTCGTACCGCCTCTTGCAAGAGCTTCATGACTGCACTTGCTGCCCATGGGAAACAAAGGTCCAAGTACACAGAAAGAAGTCTTCCAGCCAGCTCTCCACTCCCACTTCCCAGCCCTGCACACCTGGTGTTTAACATACACAAAGGGTGTCTCCTTCCTTTTCCCACAGCCTGAAATCTGGAGTTTAGCAGTAAAGCCGAGCAGGACATGAACCTGGCACATCCTCCACTTGCCAGCCCTTCTGCCTCCTTGTTTGCTAAGGCTTGTTTTCAGGTTCAAAGCTGTTCCACCATCCCCCAGTGAATAAACCTCATTCGAGAGGAGGACATGAGTCGACTCTTGGTGCTGAAAGCTCTCTGCTCATCTGCCACAGTCACACAGGCTGCCCACGCTCATGGCCACGACACGAAGAACCCTACTGCTTCAGACCCACAGCGAGCTTTGAACCCAGACAGATGTCCCGAGATGAAAGGGGAAATGAAGCTGCCGAGTTCCTTTCCTGCCATGACAGAAGCTTACACACAAGTCAACTACTTCCTATGGCCAACCCCACCCTCTGAAATTCTAAGAAAAAAGGGGAAAAAGCAGCTCAGCTAATGAGAATTGCAGCACTGTTCACGCCACAGTAGTTAAGGTTGTATTCATTATAAATCCCCTTCTCAAGGTTTCTGTCACTCAGCCATAAAAATCATTCTGGGTTGAAACTTAGCATCCAAGCTTTCTGCCCAAGGACAGTATTTTTGACAGAATTTGGAAACAATTGGTTTGGCAAAGTGCACCTGAAGTTTTGCAGGAGTGCAAAAAGAATAGTGGTTACTGGTGTCAAATACTATTATTTCATGCTCTTATAACTTAAAAACAACTAATTTAGGTTCTGTGGTTGTTATTACTCCATAATTTCCTCTGAAATACTTGGCCCGTTCCTAATAACAAACTCCTACAAATTGCTAGCACCTCTCTAAATAGAAAAATAATACCATTCCTGCATCAAATCTTCAGCTGCTATAAATTGGCTTAGTGTCATTGCTGCCCATTTACATCAGCAGAGGTGTTGGCCCCAGGTGTTCAGCGAGCCTCATTTTTGGTGCATGCATGTGTCTGGTTGGCTTCATTAGTCCCTAGCTGGGCAGTTCCCAGGAATTTAGAAAGCAGATGGTTAGGTAATGTCTTCAGACAGAAGCCATCCTGCTCTCAAAGCTTGACTTCATGCACTGAAATCAGCACCTCCACCTAGAATGTGTAAAGTTTTCTTGGGGAGCACTGTCACACCAGGAAGTTACACCAGCCACGTCCAAACCCAAGTTTAAGTCAGGCTCCTCACTGCAATGAATCACTTATTTAGCCTCTCTGGTTTTGCCTTTGGAGAAGCCGATGTTGAATTCACCCTGAGTACGTTTCATGCAGGACCATACAGTCTGGAGGCCACTACTTCCCAAGGCACAGCAAGTGAAGGGCGTTAATGGTCAGAAGTTGGTTCTCCTGTGCCTTAGGGAAGTCTGGTATTTGCTTTTGAACTTACACAGCATTTTCTTTGAGTGGGATCTTGAATGCTATGAGTGGGGTTTGGATATTTTCAGAGAGGCCCATCACAAAACAACCGTCCCATTCTCTTTCAATGCACATAAATGATATTTTCTTATTGAAAGTTACTGTTTAGATTAAACAAGTACTCTGGAAATGCTTGGGTAAGTTCTGAATAACTGAGCAGTTCCTCTCCCACCTGCAGAGTGGAGCCCACACGCATTGTACCATGTCATTGTAATGCTTTAACAAAGCACTTCTACCTGCTGCAAGTCTTCTGTAGCTCCCAGAAGTCAGTCGCCTTTATATTTCCTCCTCTTTGCTGGATGGAGCAGCTGCCCACCTCTGACATGTCAGAGAAGATCCCTTGCAAAGCTTTTCAAACACTCTTTCATCTGCACCAAATGGCATCATCTGAACTCAGACCTTTCCTTCTTCCACTTGCAATGGCTTCAAGACTGTCTTTGTTACTGACTGTATGTTGCTTCATTCGCATTTAGCAATTTAGTAATTGCATCTGGCCAAAAACAGGTGAAGATTGTGGACAGCAGCCAAATACTAAGGAGTTAAACTTTTGTTGTGAAAGTTCCTCATCTGTAAGTCCTACCAGGGTATTTGCATTGGAACCTGGAGGTCTTCTGTGTATATACCAGAGAAAAATAGTATTATTCTTCCTAGGTGGGGTAATTTGACAGTTAACCTCATTGAGCTCTGAACCCTAAAAGTCAGTGATGCTTTCGGTATACCCTTTTCCACTCCCTCAAGGTGAACATCCACATTCAAAATAAGCATTGCTCAGAGGAATGGATTCAAAGAACAGCAACAGTAAAGATTAAGGAGGTACAGGCCACTTGGATCCTCATCTAAAATTCACACTACTTATGCACTTTAATCTTGGTCTAAAACTTCCTGCTCTGCCAGATCCCCTTTGACAATACATGGCTAATATTCAGCTGGCAGAGCTCCAGTGATGGGATACTGAAGTCAGCACGTTTTCAACATGAAAAACAACAGCCAGAGATGGGTTGACTCTCTCCTCATTTCAATATGAGAATTATTAGGCTATCCCACACCTATTAATTGTTCTGTAGCCATAACAGCCCCCTGGGCTTAACATACTACGAGCTTACAAATCAGCTTCCCCCTTAAAGGCTGCTTATCTGGAGACAAACAAGGAGACTCCAACCAATTACAGTGATTAAATGGCATCATTTTTCTCCCTATCTTTGAAGCAGAAGGGAAAGGCCCTTGAGATGACTCCCCCACAAGCCAGGCAGTCAGTGCTTCTGTCCATGGAGGGAGGAAAGCAGGAGTAGGTGCTGGTCACAGGCAGTAAGATGCCCATCACCAGTGCAACAGGGACTGGTGTTGGTCATCGAGGACAAACCTACTCACCTGACATGAGTAGTAAATTGCACAGTGTCAGATGTCAAGAGAACTTCCCAAACTGTTTGGAAAGTCCAGGGACTGTTTATGTTGGGGTGGGGGGGGAATCATTCATTCCCCCTTGCAATGGGTTAAGCAGCTCTTACCCCTGAAGATAAGCTAATTGTGCTAAAATGTCAACAACTGACCTAAATTGTTTAAGATACAGAGAAAAAGTGGCCTCTGCTCTTCAAATTTCAGTGGCCAGCTTAGGAGAGAGGGGTGGGGGAAAAAAAGAGAAGAAAAGGGATCCCTTCTCATAAAAGGGCACTATTCTATCCTGTCAGTCTATGAGATTTTTTTCTGCCTGGGCTACTCCATCTTCCTGAATTACACCCAAAATAAATCCCGTAAGGTTTGAAAGTACCAATCTGAAAGCAGCATGGAAAGAAATCCCTTCCTGATAACAGGTTAAAACTTCAGTGATAAAAATAGCATCTTTCAGCTTTGACACAGCAGCTATAGCTTGCTCCTGTCAAGGTGGTTTTAAAACAGTATTTCAGGTCACAGCTACAGAAAGCCACTCTCGGTTACTATTCCAGAGCTGCACTTGGCTTCTTCCTAATCCCTGTAACAACAACAGCAAGCTCCTAAAAATACCCAGGAAAAAAAAAAGTCTAAGAGTTCAATCAATCCGTTACTTTGAGAATAATATTTGTAGATTCCTTATTTCCCCCTGTGATACCATCACATTTAATCATGAAAGTCAGGTTAAAGTTTTACTTGGCATCTGTATCTCCTGCAGTATCGGGAATAGAAGTTTGGGGCTTCCAACAGCTGTGGAGAAGGGCCTCAAATATGACATCATTTATCAGTAGTGTTTCCAGAAAAAAAGGAAACATTCCATGAAAACATACTTTACTTGTCTTAATAACGGAAGCAGAAATTAAAGTGGAGAAATCCCTTCTGGCAGGATCTTTGACAATTACCTTCGTTTCCATCATTGCTGACTGCACATATCTACTGTGAAAATGAATACAGCTTCCACTTCAAAAGGAAAGGGGAGGAAAAAAAGAGCACAGGAAGGGAGTGTGAAGGAGATCCTGTGGTGTAAAACCTCAGACTACAACGTTTTCTGGGAAGTTTACCTGCTCTGAAGTCCAAATAGAAAGGACACCTTGGAGAGTACTAGGGAAATGTTTATAGCACATTCAGGGGGAAAACACATCAGGGTTTTGGCTCAAAGTAACCACACTGAGCTTCTAAATAAATGTGCATTGAGGCAAAGAGAAGAAAAGTGATGGGTCCAAAGCTGTACAACACATAGGCATGCATGACTTTTCCTTGCCAAAATAATCGGAAACAGTTCAGGAAAAGAGCTACAAGGGAGCAGCAATCTGGCGCTCCGAAGGTGGGTCTCAATTCCCATGTTATCATTATTGCTGCTGTTAATGGCAGGACCCAGTTTTCTCTGCTAGTGAGATATCTCCTGTGCTAAGTGCTGTATGGAAACAGAAAACCAGAGAGTCCCTAATCTAAAACAGAAAACCAGAGAGTCCCTAATCTCCTGTACATGCAGCTAAAAGGCATCGATGGGTGACAGGTCCCTTTTTGCACTGGGAGAACCAAAGGTCAGGGAAGCTGTCAGCAGAGGGCTGAACATTCGGTTGTCTGTCTGTCCTTGTACCCCTCTATGGAACTTGACCTCTGATAATTGAGGAAAAATTGCACAGAAGCCAATGGCAGAAGTGGGAATTGAGCCCAGACCTCCTCCTCTGCACCAACCCCCTTGCCTCCAGAGGAGGAGGATTCACATGATGCTGACAGTGAAAAACAGAGCCATGATCTCCAACGAGCATGTGGTCAAATTCTCTCTAGAGTTGCATCAATCCAGTCCCATTACAGCCTGGGAAAGCTGTGCATCTTCAGCCCAAATAACCATAGCAGGAATTAACCTGAGGGGGTTCCACAACCACTGAGGTTCTTCAGAAGCTAAATAAACATGGGCAAAAGTCATCTGACTGCTGGCTGGATGCTCTTGCTACTGCCAGCCCATGTTGTCAAGCAGCAGTACGATATTATGGGTTCACATCATTTCTAAGGAGAACCCTCTGACTAAACAACTTGTATGCAGAAATTAGTATGTAGCTAAACCCAGTTCTCTTGTCTAATGAGGACTTAGTTGATTATTGCAGAGCAAATGCCCCAAAGGGATTGGGATAAAAACCAGACTCTAGGTCAAGTGTAACTACACTCAACACACTTGGTAACTGTAGATGTGACAACAAAGTGGGTCCCAGTTGCCACTAGCCCTGGTTGCCTTTATTTATGCTCCTTCCATCCCAGTCTTAATCTCTTTTAGTAGACTATGACCTTAGGGCCTGATCTCTCAGCTGATTTCACACAATAAGAGCAGCTGATTTTTGACAATATCCATGAAAACCATGCTGCTTACATGGTTTTAAAATAATAAACACAGTCATTTCCAGATAAGATTCCACGCACAATTTCCACCCGTGTAAACTAACTTCTTATTGAATGCCATTCAAAAGAAGAGAAAAATCTCTGCAAGTCATATTCATGCCAAAATGCCCCACTGCTATTGCAAGAAGGTTGTGGGGTTGGAAAATCTGTCATGCAACAGCCCACTGAAATGGAACTATGTTGTTTGTACAATGGTTTTATTATTATTTCATTACTTTTTAATCAAAAGTCGTTTTTGCAGAGCTGTCACTCGGGTATAAAGCTGGTGTAAACTCGCCTGCTGAAGCTGTACTAAGTATTCCTTGTTGCAATGAAAATGCATTCAAAAATCCTTGCTTAGCCACTGGAGGATATTTGCTTACTGGTTGCAATTTTAACATGAGATAGATGGATGTTTTGATGGTGTCTACAGTGCAGGGTTTCAAATCTTTCTGGGTGATCACAAGGAGCAAAACCCCAAATACAGTAGCACCATCGGACCTGTATTGGGGTATCAGCAGAGCCTGACTTCTTACCCAAAGCACTGCCAAGCTCCAAGACAACTTTGACAGCTCCTCTAAGGTGATGGAGAGGGGAGGGCGCTTCTGACCATAATCCCACATCACTATGCTGTGCTACTTCAAAGCCATATGGGTCCAAATGGGGAAGTGAGCTGCCCAGGGAAAAGTGAAGGCAGGGAGCAGATAGACAAAGGGATGGGGACTTCATCCTGCACGCAGCTAGGAAGCAACACTAGTCTTTTTCAGATCAAATATAGCAAAATAAATACCTTAATGAAGATGACTGATAGAAGATGGGACTGCATTCCCCAGGTCGGCACCAGATATTCAGCCCCAAACACATCAGACATTCCACAGCCTGAGCAACCACCGGCAGGAGGTGGCCACTTACGTGGGCTGGGAGTCCAGGCCCTTGCCTACACCACAGGTCTAAAGGAATAAAGGCCTTTGCCCCAGCCTGGCTGGCTCTTCCCTATTTGAGCCACCTCACTCACAGCATCCCAGTGAGCCCCAAAGTATCAGCACCACTTTCCAACCCTTGTAGGATGGTTGGAGTAGAAACCCCAGGAGCTTTGGCTCAGGAAGGGGTGAGCAGCTCTAAGTAGTTTAACAGAGGTATGATCCCTGCACAGAAGCCCTTTATGTGGAATCACTGAACCACTGCCTGTTTTAAATCTCAATCAAAATACAGGAGAGTTTTGATTGTGGTTTGAAAAGAAAACTGAAAAGAGCATGTTGGAAGGGGAGCAGATCTCACCTAACGGGATCCCCATGAGAGCTGGGGATTAGCACACTGTTTGTGATTCCTCCTGTATACTAACAGCTTTGTTATGTGGCTCATGGCAAGCCCAAGTAGTTTTGTACTTTCACTGCATGATTTTAAACCTTAGGAACTCCTCATGCTCTCAAAAACACACAAGGCCAGTGTGAACTGACCTATCTGACTTGGCTTCAGAGTGTTTGATGCTAAATCAAGAGAGAGACCATGAAGAAATAGATAATTTTACATTGGTCCTACCCTGTGGGGTGATCAGCACCATCTCCAAACAGCAATGTGGCCTTATCCTACCTGAATCACAGAATCACAGAATGGTTTGGGTTGGAAAGGACCTTAAGATCATCCAGTTCCAAACACCTGCCAGGGGCAGGGACACCTCACACTAAACCATCTCACCCAAGGCTCTGTCCAACCTGGCCTTGAACATTGACAGGGATGGAGCATTCACAGCTTCCCTGGGCAACCCATTCCAGTGCCTCACCACTCTCACAGTAAAGAGCTTCTCCCTTATATCCAATCTAAACTTTCCCTCTTTAAGTTTGAACCCATCACCCCTTGTCCTGTCACTACAGTCCCTAATGAAGAGTCTCTCCCCAGCATCCCTATAGGCCCCCTTCAGATCCTGGAAGGCTGCTTTGAGGTCTCCCTGCAGCCTTCTCTTCTCCAGCTCTTTCTACCCCATTCTCATTTCTCCCCGCTCCCCCCTTCCATTTATGATTCCCAGCAAATCACAGCCTTTTGTCTCCTTCCCTTTCCAAAGGGCTGGGATCCAGCTGGAAGCTGGTCTACTGGGAAACAAAATGAGGAAAGGAGGAAGCTGGCAGCACGATCCCTTGGCAGCTTGTGCTGGAGACAACACTCCCCTCTAATTCACAGCACTGCAGAGTTCAGATTTCAAGGGGATCACTGCCCTGGTTCCTGCCAATGCACCTTGCAATGGCAAACCAGGGCCATATCAGGGAATGCTCCAGCAGCAAAGTCCTGCAGAGGACTCTGACGGACATCAGTTGACAAAGAGATGGCTTGTTTTGACCCACCACTGTGTAAAGCCTCCTCAGGTAGCTATGCTATCTACAACATAAACCACTGTGAACTAAAAAGAACTAACTGTTCCTGGAAGAGCTGAGATTTTACTTGAGGTATTTACACTGCTCTTTGCCATAGATAAGGAATAACGATAAGAACTCAAGTGACTTGGTTAAAAAGCACAACCAGGCAATTTACAAACTCACGGGGTTTATCAGGAAAGAGCTGGGAATAAAGGTAGTTTTGGTGTCTTAATAGCAGGGACTGGGACTTTGAGTCCCAGCAACTCTTCAGTTGCTTGTGGGACTCTGGTTAACTCGCTTAACTCTGAATCATTGCAGCATTGTGAGAAGAACTGAGGTGTTTAGAAGTTAAAGAACAGTAACGTAAGAAGTCCTTTTATCCTCACAAAGCCCGATTCTATTGAAACAAGGATAATTTACAGAAAGAATTACAAACTCTTATCCCCCTCCTGACATCTAGGACAGATTCTGGGAAAACCCCTTGTGGACAGCCCTGTTGGACTGAGGGAAATTGCCATGCTTTTCAGGTGCCTGCAAGGGGAACGGAGAGGACACCAGGTTTCCTCCATCGCACCCCTCCTCACCACACACACAGTGCCCTGGAGGTGGCAATCCCAGCCCTATCAACCTCCCTGCTGGAACATTCCCACAGATACCTTAGAACTGGGACAGCCTCAGGGCTTTGCAGATTTGAAGACAGCAAAGTGGTCACTGCATTGGAGGTATTTAGGACAGCTTGAGGATGTGTTCCTTCAAGAAAGCCCCAAATCCAAGCAGTCCATTCTCTCTAAACCACTGGCATTTTGATTCCTGTAAAAGGTGCAGAGAGTTTCCTGCACAGCACATTTTGAAAGCGCTCCTTTTTAATCTTGAATCAGAATGATTCACTTCAAGGGGAACAGATACTCCAAACTCAACCAGCTGCAGCCAGGCCTGCAAGGAGCCCTGGAGCTGACCTCTCCCCATCCCTCCTGGCCAAGGTCCATGACTATTGTGGGGAGCCATCTGCTCCACGGAAAGGTGTGGAGCACATTCTGCTCTCCTCTCCTCCCTCCCCACAGCAAGGAAGTAATTTAGCTCCCCAGCCCTTGTCTGATCTTTGGGAGGTGCTAATCTTAATATTACATTCCTGCTCTTTACAGGCCTTTGCTCCTCTATTTTCACAGCGGAGATAGCATCAGCTCCACCGATCCCTTGTGGCACGTACAGAGATAGCATGTGCTTCCCGTCCTCTGTGTTTTGTGATGAGACATCTGGATGCTCCCTGGCACAACAAGACCTTGTTTGGTTTGTGCATCTGTGAGTAGCTATTACAGGAATTGTGTGGCATCTCTTAAGGAATGAATTCTTTTGACTTAGGGAAGCTGCCCAACAGCCTTGACACTGTGTGTTGGTTGCACGTTGTCTCTGTTGATGGGTCTTCCCCCCCCCAAGTTGTATCCTAATTTTAGGAAGCTTTTGACATCCCACAGGGCTAAACCCCCCCAGTCTGATATGAAAAGGCTCACTCTGGACTTGAAGGAAGGCTGGGATTTCAAACCCAGCCTCTCCGATCCAAGTGCTTTGCAGTGAACAGTAGCAAAGCAAATACTGCTGTTTTTACTGCTTGTGCAAAGAAAACTCCACTTTTCAGGGTTTAGGCATGGAGCAGAGTGGATCATGTTTCCGAGTCCACCCTTTCCCCTCCTCCTTTTCCCCTTCTTTCTCCTTTGTGCAATGACATTGGCATTTCTTTGCCTGATATTTATTTGCAGAAGGGTTCAAGAGACCCTCCCCGCTCGGAGCCTTGTTCGCAAGTGTCAACCCCAACTTGGAGTTCAACCCTCAGTCAGAGGAGCAGTAAAGCTGGCAGGCTTAAGTACTACAGGAATGCTAACATGGCAGATCTGAGAGAGTTAATTTGGTCAGAATGCACTCTAGTAATGTTTATGTTTTAGATAAAGTGCCTACAATGTTGCAGCTTGCCCTTCTGACCCCATTTCCTCATTGGTGTGCAGCTCAGAGAAAGTGATACTTAATTCCAAATCTCTGCTTTTATTAGCTCCCAGAGAGGGATAGGATTTCATCCCAGCCTTATCTCTGTTATAAACATCCTGTTACCATTCATATCAAGGGGATATCTTGGGGAAAAATGATTAAATACTTTCCACCAGACACAAACAGCGTCCCCCCCGTCGGTTTTGCACAGGACACAGCGGTTCTGCATGTGTGCGTGTCGTCAAACAGCATGAGCCTAATCCCTGCTAAAGGGGTGGAAATTTTACATCCAAGTGTGAAAACACACTGGGGCTCTTCCACAAAATAACCTTATCTGTGTATTTAAGAGAACAGACCTGGTTCTAGCCCTAACCTTGTTCAAACAGATTAGCCTCAGAGGTCTAATTCCTCATTCATCAACCTTTCTACCAACTCTGCTGCAAACCACCTCTGATTATTCAAGCTACAAGCATGACAAGCAGTGGTGCTTCTCCAGCTCCACACTGATTTTGGAATCAAAAGTCTTGGCTATATTCTTGCAGCAGCATTAACAATATTCACTTCATAGCTCATTTAAGCAAATGATTTTATTAATCACTGCATGCTCAAGAAGGCAGACTCCTGAAGGACACCTTCTCATGCCCCACACAAGTTACCATCACTTACTGCTCTCCAGCAGCAGCATTTCAGTTAGGTTGTATTCACAAACCTATAGAGTCCACAAAAGGGAGTGAGAAAGCAAGTCTACCTAGGCTGTCCAGCAATATAGGTAGGTGGTACTTCCAAAAGCATCCCTCCCTCTTGCCTGTGCATCTCAAAGGATCTGCAGATCAAGAAAAGCCTTACAACCCTACCACCACCAGCCAAAAGCATTTTCTCTGGATGTACCTGCACATCACCAGTATATAGTATGACAAGCATGAAGTATGTGATAATGTATCACACTTAGCCTATGGCAAAGCTGGATATATGCAGAAGCATAAGGATGGGGTTTCCTGGTATTAAAGAAGTTGCATTTTCCCTATTCGGTGTCACTGACAGTTCATGGAGATACACGGGGTGAAAAGAGCAGGTCTGCATGGGACAAGCACACATCCAGAGACTTCATGGCTATACTAACTGCTGGCACACAACTACTTGTGACATCTTACTGTGTTCTTGTCTAGCTCTACCTTTTAGCACTCACCCAGGACACACACCCTCTAGTTTCTTAATACAAGTGATCTAGGCCAAGACCATAAAAAAAACCCCATATGTATAACATTAAACTCTAATTCAGCCATTCAGCAAGACATTTGCAGTGTTGCAAAGAGCAGGTAGGAAGCAACTTCCCACCAGAGCTGACTGACAAATTATGTATCCTTTTGATATAGAAAATAGAGATCTTCCAAGTAAACCCCTGGATTTACTGTGTGCAAGGTCCTACACCTGGGTTGGAGCAATCCCAGGCACAGCTACAGGTTGGGCAGAGAAGAGATTCAGAGCAGCCCTGTGGAGAAGAACCTGGGGGTGCTGGTCGAGGAGAAAATTAACATGAGCCAGCTTCAGTGTGCACTTGCAGCCCAGAAAGCAACCATATCCTGGGCTGCATCAAAAGGAGCGTGACCAGCAGGTTGAAGGAGGTGATCCTGCCCCTTTACTCTGCTCTTGTGAGACCTCACCTGGAGCATTGTGTGCGGTTCTGGTGTCCTCAACATAAAAAGGACATGGAACTGTTGGAACAAGTCCAGAGGAGGCCACGAGGATGATCAGGGGACTGGAGCACCTCACGTATGAAGACAGGCTAAGAAAGTTGGGGCTGCTCAGCCTGGAGAAGAGAAGCTGTGTGGAGACCTCATAGCAGCCTTCCAGTATCTGAAGGGGGCCTATAGGGATGCTGGGGAGGGACTCTTCATTAGGGACTGTAGTGACAGGACAAGGGGTGATGGGTTCAAACTTAAACAGGGGAAGTTTAGATTGGATGTAAGGAAGAAGTTCTTTACTGTGAGGGTGGTGAGGCACTGGAATGGGTTGTCCAGGGAAGCTGTGAATGCTTCATCCCTGGCAGTGTTCAAGGCCAGGTTGGACAGAGCCTTGGGTGAGATGGTTTAGTGTGAGGTGTCCCTGCCCATGGCAGGGGGGTTGGAACTGGATGATCTTAAGGTCCTTTCCAACCCAAACCATTCTGTAATTCTATGATTTCCAAGCATGCTCAGCAGGCAGCAGCACTCCTTGATTTGAAGCCACGGTTCAGCTCTGTATTCCCCAACATACATCTGCAAGCACTTCCATAAGTAGATATTGCTTGGAGCTGAGGCTCAACCCAGCTCCACATCAAAATACACTCCAAATTCTGAAAACAAACTTAAACCTGGGTCTATATGGGGTTCTACTTGTCAGATAGAGTCCTGTATGAACATACACATGGAATTCAGGGCACAACAGCAAAAAAATGCTTCCAGCCCGACAACTGGAGTACCACTGGTTGGAAAAATCACAATTATTTTGTGTGGAAGTTGAAAGGAGATCTATCCATCTCCTTTCATTTAAGTATATTAAAAAACAGATCTTTTTTTAGTGATGATACAAAGAAAACCCTCAAAACCAAAGCATTTTCTTCCATGTTCTATAATCAGCTTGTAATTCTTTAGTTTTGGAGGTTTGACTAAAACCAATAACTTGGGAATTTAATGAAAACAAATCCCCAAAGTGAACATTTTAAGCAGAAACTGAATTTTATATGGAAAGTTAGTTCAGTTTTCTTCATTCTTTCCAGTCCAACCAAGATTGAAAGATATGAACTAAACCTGAACATTTTCCACAATTTCTTTACCCTCTTTTGCTGGAGGCCATTATACATCAAGCAGCTTTCCAATTCAGCCTTTTAACAGCCTTTGTATCCAATTAAATACACCCTGCAGGGGACAAGGAGAGGGAACAGCCTCTTGATCCTCTATCCCTTTCAGGCTTCTCCTTGCTGAAGCAGGAATGGGATGCCTCCTGCAGCAGGGGATGATTGTGATCAGGGAGAGGTCCAGCTTTGCGCAGACCTCAAAGCATCATCCAGATGTCCTGCCCAGCCCTGTCTCAGGCATCAGATGCACCATGGAGCCACGACGGCACCAGCTGACAGTGGGTACCACCCTACAGCTCCCAGCACTCCACGGCCCATGGGTTTCAGTCACGCTCAAGCAACCAAGACCTTGATGGCTTGTGCTTAAGCAACCCTGTCTATGAGAATCCTGTTTGTGGCCCCAGGTAACAGTAAAAATCATGCCCTTTGGGATCATCAGCATCAGATCCAGCCTCCTCGGGAGGAGGAGTGGCAGCGATGTGGGTTCAGAAAGGTAGAAACACGCTCGGAGGGGTGCAGAGTACGCGCTTATCTCCCCAGCAGCCACTCCTCCCGTCCCCAAACGGGGTTAAGCTCCTCCAGCAAACACTGTTCATTTCCCTAGTTGGAGCGTGGCCAGAAGGTTTTGCCTTCCAGTCATGTGAACTTTTCAATTTGTGATTCTTACAAGCTGAGCTTACATGAAGCCGTTTCCTGAAGTGAACTGTTTCTATTCCCCCTCCACAGCGCTCTCAGCCCCATTGCTCCTGCCAGAGCAAACCCAAGCCCATTTATTGATCAGCCAACAAGAAACAAAGGCTCAGAACGTCCAAGGCATCCTTTAAAAGCTATGGTGACACTGTCTCCTATTAGATTTGTTCAGTTTAACGGAGCTTCCCTCAAACATCACATCCCTTAGTGTGTATTTAAGCGGGTCTTGGCCTCTTGGGTACATTTTCTAATGACCTTTGTTTTAACCTGCTGCATTCACTGATGCAAATGAAACACTGCGAGACATCATGAGTTGTGCTCAAGTGGGAACTTGATCACGTTCTCCAATTAAAAACAGATCAGGTCCTGTATCTTTACTTCCAAAAATCAGCCTGTTTGCTGGTTTTACCATGGCTAGAATGAAACAACGCAACATTATGCCCTGGGATGCTGTTTGAAACATACATCGACACGGCAGAAGATATTACACATTTAATTCTTTAGTTCACCTGGGACAAGAGTATACCATTAAGTAGAAAGACTTCCTAAAGGAAGGTGAATGAACAGTGGAAGACAAGATCTGTTCTTAAACAACAGCACAAAAGGGGGACTGACTTATGCAGTGAAGAATCATATTGTGACACTGAGTGAGGCATCCCTACCTGTGGCACAAGAAGCATCTCTGCTCCAAGAGAGAAGGGCTAAAAAGAGCCAAGAGAATGTCAGGTTGGACAGCAAAGCAATACAACTCTAGTTATGTCACAGGCAGATGGTGGAACCTCATCGGGAATAGTATGAGCATCTGCTCATTTTTTCCTTAAGATGAAATAGATTGGAAGGAATTAAAGACTCTGAAAACAAGTAAAAAGGAAAAGAATGTGCTAAAAAAAAAAGTAGATAAGGTAAAAAAGTGTCATTTAAAAAAAGAAAAGCCTCCAAAAATAGTATTTTCCTAGAAGAGGGCTGTTTCTTACTTTATATTTTACTTTGAGAAAATTTCTGCCCTTTCCTAAGACTGAGAAACTCTTGCTGAACTTGCTGACCAGACCTGAAGCCTGACATTCTCAATCCATGCCAGGGTCCTGAAGCGAAGGAACTGTGCACTGTCTAGGCATACACTTAATTTTCATCAATTTAACTGGGATTTAAACACACATTTAAGATTGGGGTTATCCAGGACTTGGGCAATGAAATCTCTTCAAATGCTCACACCAAACAGGCTGAGCAAAGTGTCCCGTATTGGCCTTGTGCCTCACAAAGTGCACAGCCAGCTGATAGGAAGCCCCAGGCCCTGGGGTGCATGGAGATGAGAAGCACCATCAGGCTGGGTTTAGACAATCCTGGGAGCCAGTGGAACACTCAATAAATCCTTTGCTAAACTGAAAGCTCAGGACACAAATGTGGTGTGTCACAGGACAGGAGCATCTCATAAGGACTAGCATTTGTGTGTAGACAATAGGATTTGGGGACCTTCTGCTGCCTGCTCAGCCCTGGAGCTGGTTTGGGCAGCTGTTGTAAGGTTTGACTTACCCAAATGATAAAAGGATTACTGGAGGTCATCCCCACCTTAGCCAAAAACCTAAGCCCAGCTTTCCTCACAGCAAACTGCCTTTCTTTAATGGTATGCAGACGTCAATCAAGAATACACAAGGGTTTCTAAAGACAGAGCTTACACTCGTATTATTTTATTCTTTTTGCTTAAAAATATTTTTCCAATTTAGTATTTGGTCTCTGATCTACCTCTTCCCTATATTTTCTGAATAAGTACGTTTTGGTGTTCAACTCAAGGAACTGTCAGCCTGGGTTGGAACTGCTGAGGCCTGACATTTCTAGATTAAATGTCAACCAGATGTTGGTGCACTTCCCTTACAAGCCTTTCAAGAAGCTTCCCAATTTAGTATTGGGTTTCACTAGGAGGGGAAACCCAAGTTCATACCTTACTAGTTTGAGCTGAAAGAGATTGAAAGCCTCTGGGGGAAGGGTGGGGGGAGAAATGACAGGTACCTGAATGATAGGAAATACGATTCCAAACTGCAATGCACAATAGCTGGTGTCCAGACTTTTTTCCTTCAATGTATTTGAAGTCTGACTGAAATAAATCAGCTTCAACTCCAGAAACTATTTTTATACGATACTAACATTTTCCCTCAACCATTAAAGCAAGGGAAACATGGAATGGGACATTGCCCTTCCCTTAACGCTCAGCCACGGTGCCAGATGTGGCACTGCTTCTGACAATGGAGAGCAGGACACAGGGAAGAGAGGTTTTATTCATTAGAAGAGACGAGGGAGAGTATTACTGCAGCTGTAACTGTCTCTAAAGCCCTTACCTGGGATGCAGGAGGACACCCAGGGTATCCTCTGTGCTCTCATCTCCATGTGCAACCTTGCAGAAGAAAAGCCTCGGTTCCCACCGTGTAAAATGGTATTTATAGTAGGATTTTGTGTGTGTGTTGTCTTGTATGGCCTTCCCAGCAAGGGACTCGCTCTTATTATGCTTCTCACATGTACTGCAACAGGGCCTCAGGCAGAGATGGGGAACTCTAGGTGCCAATGTAGTCAATAAATAAGGACATAAATAATACAGTTACAACATGTGGCTGAGAACTGGCTCTCATCCCAGAAGTTCAGAGTGAACTTTCCTGTTTTTGTTGGTTTAGTTTGATTCTTGTTTCTTGGTCAACTGAACAATGTTTTAAACTGAATTTGCAGTATTATGAAAGAAGTCAACAGGGAGACCTGGATAATGACACTCCAAGTGGGCCATCATGAACCTCTCCAAGAGGCAAGGAGTCAGCTAATGGCTGCTCATGGAGCAGGCAGGATCAACAGCCCTTTCCCAAGCCAGATCCTTCACTTCCAGCTGCATCCAAATTCCAGAATCCAAGTGTTTTGGATCGAGCATATCCATAGAAAAAACCCAGGGCAGTAACACATGCACATCCACTGCAAGAGTTAAGGTTTGTCATAAAGGCCAAGTTCTCGTTCTCTGCATGTAGCAAGCTCCAAAAGAAGTTGTTGGAAGTAAGACCCCAAAAAACTCCCCACTGGGGTGAGGGTTCTGCAAGAAGTAAACACCTCCATGGCCTCCAACTCCACCCTCCATGCGCGCAGTGGGAGCCGCACTGATCAGCCAAGAGCTAGTTCCTACCCATGAAAACATAGGCAAGGTTTCCCGCTGAACTTCATTCCTGAGAGCAAGGAGCAATTCCATGAGGCTCAGTAAATGGCTTCCAGACTGTGGCACACGTGTGACTGCCATGAGAGTCTGACCTCATGCACTTGTGAGGTGGGAAATATATTGGGTGAAATCCTGGCCCTGCTGCAGTCGGTGGCAACATTCCCATTGACTTCAGGCAGGTCTGGGATTTCACCCGTTACATTTTGGGACATCAAGGCAGCAACCCAGTACCAGATCCTGATCCAGCCTCCCAGGTGTGCTTGAGGACACTTGTCAGGGATCAGTAACGTCTCCAGAGCAGTGATATGTTCTGCAGCAAGCTTGCAATACCCTGGTGAGCAGGTTGGAAGACTCTCCATAAACTTGTCAGCCAAAACAGAGTGGACATTGAGAAATCTAGTAATTTAGAGCAATTCCTCTCTTATTAAGGACTGGATTGCTCTGCTTGGGTGGGGGACAAGGGGGACACTGCAGAAGGCTTATGAAAGCAAAAAACAATCACTGCAAGGGCTTGGTGACTCATTGTCCTGTGGAAAGTCTCTTTTGACAACACAATGGCATGTAAAAGACTAGATGGAAGAGATGCTCAGAACAAAGAGATATTGAAGGGAATAACAAAAGGAAATGAAACCAAGGCAATTAATCTATCCACACTGTTACAGAACAATCCCATGGGACTATCTTTGCATGAATCCAAAGATTGGGAAAGTACCTGGCAAAAAACAGAGGCTCTATCCATCTCTTCCTGAAGCGATGAGAGCGATTTTGGTGCGGCAATTGGAGCATACAGTTTGAGCATATTGTTTTGCTATGCATTTAAAACTAAAATACTTTCTATGAAATAAGATTAAGTCATAGCCACATTGGCTGCTGAGGACATGTTGGGAAACATCTCTTGAGGATCAGTTTTGGGTGAGGGTTGCTCTCTGGGAAGAGCTGCTAAGGGCTCTGCTGGAGAGCATCACTGATGGAAAATACAGTTTGGTTTTGTTCACAA
Source organism: Pezoporus occidentalis (assembly GCF_034315485.1). Lineage (NCBI taxonomy): Eukaryota > Metazoa > Chordata > Aves > Psittaciformes > Psittacidae > Pezoporus > Pezoporus occidentalis. Next base: position 5,002,785 of record NW_026912779.1, read on the forward strand.
GATGCAGGAGAAAAGTAAACCTAGGGTTCAGTTCCTCTGGGCTATGAAAGTGTAATCTTCTCCCAGACAAGCAAATTCAGAAGCTGACGGTGTCATTTACAGAATTAATACTTATATCACTATGATCATGTCCAAGTATTTGAAAAGGTTAAGGTTTAGCGCAGCTCCAACAGGAATAGCACTGCCAGAGAACAGATATAATCCAGCATCTAAATTGCAAACCATGAATCTCATTGTTCACATCACAGGGATGGAGAATATTAAACATATCTCTGGTAAGTCTTCCTCATTCCTAAGTACGATAAATTAACACCTACCAAGTTCTTAGACAAGACAAGGGCAACAACCATGAATGAGCCATGACCTGGTCTCTCATTGAAGAATCCAGACCTTGCTTCACGAAGATAAATTCTTTCTAGGTACCAGAAAATCACAGCTATTTAACTATCACCAACTGCACAACCATGGATGAATCTCTGCTACTTGACACATACTTGAATAGAGACTGTTTCTGTTTACAAATAATTAAAAGCCCCACCTGTAAAATCTGCCTTGGTGAATCTACATTGCTCAAACAATTTGCTCCAAACCTCACGTCTTCTGTAGTGTTGAGGCCTGAAGAAAGAGAGTTCTGCATGTTTATAATCAACATCTCCCAAGACCAGCTTAATACGTAATCACCTTAGTCCAACACACATACAGGCAAGAACATGCAGAACCAGAGTTTATCTTGCAAGGCAGGAGATGTTGGAATGTTAATATATATATATAACCAGAAAACATGTTCCAGTGTACTTGAAGTGATTTCAGGAACTTACACTTCTCAGAACTAAAATTAGTTAATATTTGAGAAAAGGAAGGCTACTGAATTGATCTGGTAACAGCTTTTAACACTCTGAGACCCAGGAAAAGTGATGGCAAGGAACACATCACAGCTTCCTCCACCCCAGCCTGAGCAAGCCAGAAGTGGATTCTTCTCAGTGCTGTGCATTAGTAGAGCTCTGTGCGTTCAACCTTTCTCCTTAGCTTCTTGCATCAAAACAACAACAGAATAACCCACAAAACCCAACACAAGTCTCAAACTGCATGCATTAACCCTGTCCTAAAGCAATGAGGAAGGTACCCAGCTAAGTAGTAAGAACCCAGGAAAGGCAGGTGGTACATCTGAATGCAGTTTCCCCTGCAGCTCTTGGTCTAGACGCATTCCAGCACAAGCTTTGTGCAACTGTAAATGAACCTGGGTGCAGACATAGTGCTCGTAGCTGCAAAAACAACACTGCGCACACCAACAAATCATTCCTGGAGTACCAGTTTAAGCTAAAGCCTAAACCAACTTTCCATGGTGCTCCTGCTTTTCCTTGTGAAACATATTCCCCTTCAGTCCTATGCTTTCCACTCCCATTTAGCCCAGGGTGAATGTTTCAGGAGGAGGGAGAAAAAAAGAGGAAGCACTTGAGAAAGCAATGGTTGAGTCGTTTGCAAAACTGATCTTTGTTTCTAAAAGCAAAACAACCCCCCACATGAATATTCCTACAAATTACATCTTTTCAGCCTTTAAAAATGAAGTCAAAAGGGCAGTTAATTCCCAGCAGGCGGCAAGGAGACCTGCTGGTATTTGTGTCTAGTGCACAGACACCTAAATCCTCCAGCCTTGTTTGAGTGCTCAGCATGATGCTGCAGAGCAAACACCAGGTAACAAGTGTTACCTTAAGGCCTCACCACCCAAAGGAGAAGAGCAGGGAGGGAAGCATCACTGTTGCCATCTTATCAATGGAGAAATAGAACACAGAATAGAAAATAACTTTTCTGAGGCCAAAGAAAGAACTGCTGGTAGAAATAAGAGCATACCCCAACCCTCCTAATTATATTGTCTCCAACACAGGAGACAAGCTTTTGCTGGATAACAAAAGAGCTCAGACCTGTATCCCCATATAACCCATCTCTGCATTATTTGTGCATTCCTAGTGCAGCATATTCCTCAGACAGGCAACACAGGTTAACATTCCAATATTTAGGACACATGTGGGCAAGCACTTTGATGCACCTGCAGAATGCAATTCTATTACATCCCAGGAACACTGCTTATCTACATGAGCTTCTTACGTACACAATGCTACTGAGAAGCCCACAGTCATCATGGACCATGCTCCAATGCAGACTCCATGTGCACCAGACTTCCTCCGAGTTCCTTGCAACTGCTGAGCTAAAGCTCTTGGAGGAGACATCAACACAATCAGAAGAAAATCTCTTGACACTAACAATTTGTCACCAAAGTACCACTTATTCCAAGACATTACCTGACTGCACATGTCGAGGTTGCACGAGCGTGTCCCCCTTTATCCTTCACAGAGCCTCAGGACATGAATATTGCACCTTGCACATGAGCTCATGGCACCCCCCATGCAGCACAATACCTTGAATATCAGTATCAGCACCATGCTCTGGTTTTGGTGGGAAGACAGGTCTCCCGTCCTCCTGCAGAAGCAAAGGAAAGAAATGGCTGTGGCTGCTACAGGTGGTCTTATCAGTGGCCCAAACTCCCAGGGTTCCCCTGGTCATAGGCTAACAAATTGCGTTAACCTGTGCCACCTGTATGAGTTAACCATGCACATGCTTTTGCTGGTGGTTTCTCAAATACTCTGAGATCAGCTGCTGAACCGACACCAAATCTCCTCTGTAGGTGCATTTGTTGCCGTGACTTCTTCTGAAGCAGTGTTTAGCATGGGGATGAGTGCCCTGCACCTGCAGAGGGTAGGTGGGCTCGTGGGTAACTTTGCATAGTGAGTATAGATGTTTCTAATGAGAGCAGTGAGTGAGCCAGGACATCACAGGAGACCTGCTTCCCTTGCCAATGTGTTCTCCTGGGCACACATCTGGATTTGGGCTTGGGAGCATGCCTTGGATGTGTCAGAGAAACTCCCTTTGAAATGCTGTTTTCACACAAATAAAAAGATGAAAACCTTTTAAAATGACCTCCCATTAAAGCCCTCAAACAGTAAAATAACAAGATTGGTTGAAAGCAGTTATTCCCAAAGACAAAAATGCCACTGTAATCCATATTTGACCAGAGTTTATATTTTAACCATTTGACAAGTCTCAACTTTAGAACAATCTACTATAAAAAAGTTTCCTTTGTATTTTTAGAAGTGAAACTCCTTTTCCTCCCAAATTAGTTACAGATCAACCTAGATGACATGGCAAAACATACCCGTGTTAAAACACACATGGTGTAACTCCACAACAAAAGTCAGCACCTCCTACTTAGCACCAGAACTCTTGTACCATGCTACTGTCCACCCACTGACCTGTCAAAATATAAAGTACCCTCAGAACCTCTAACACTGTCTATCTGTACAGTACAACACTGTATATTTGTATTTATGGGTATACTTTGTCCACCCTCTACTTGTTTGGAGCAGAGAGTAAAACAAACTAGATGGTTGAGGCAGATGCCAACATCCTCTAAACTAAGTCTGAAGTCTTTGGACAGTAAAATACTCTTTATTTATAGTGTATATATAGTGTACTGCTTCTTTCACAGTTCAGGCATAGTTCAGTCCCAGTCATATAAATAATACTCTATTATAATGGGGCGAAAAAAAGTGTATAGACCTACTTATTACACCATCCAGATAAGCCCTTTTAAGGCCAGAGTAATTTATTGACTACGCTGGAACATTTATGGGCTAATTAGGCAGAGCTACAATGATAATGAATTTTATGGACATTGAAGAGATCAGGCAGATGAGCAGCCTGGTAAAACTCATAATGTCACACGGGTTTGAAGACCACTCATCCAGCGCTTGTAAAACATAGCTCTCTGAGAGCTAGGGCTTTGCTGGCAGTCAAAACAGTGCAGGAACAACTCTGGCCCTGCATTGAGATGGGCGCAGGGAAGCTCCTGCAGCCCAAGTTCAGCCACTGCTCCTGCCTGGCAAATACAAGCCATGAAAACATTAAGTTTGTTTGGATGACAAAAGCTGCCCCTGCAGTGCAAAGGCACCAACTCAGTGAAGCAACATCAAGGCTGGTTGACCTAAAGATAGAATCATAGAACCAACCAGGCTGGAAAAGAGTTTTAGGATCATTAAGTCCAACCTGTACCCCAGCACTGCCAAGGCCATCACTAACCCATGGCACTGAGAGTCTCGTCTCCACGGTGTGTGAACACTTCCAGGGATGGTGACTCCAGCCCTGCCCTGGGCAGCCTGTTCCAATGCCTGATTACTCCTCTCTGTGAGGAAATTGTTCCTAATCCTAATCCTAAATCGCCCCTGGTGCCCCTTGAGGCCATTTCCTCTTGCCCTACCACTTGTTCCTTGTGAGAAGAGACCACGACCTCCTGGTGGAGAGCGCGATGAGGTCCCCCCTGAGCCTTCTCTTCTCCAGACTCAACCCCCCCAGGTCCCACAGCTGTTCCCCATCACACTTGTGCTCCAGGCCCTGCACCAGCTCCATTGCCCTTCTCTGGACCTGCTCCAGCAGGTAGATGGGTTCCTAATTTTCACGTATTTCAGGAGTCTTCCTGAGATTAAAAAGCACTGCACCAACCTTGATTATTTGGGATTGAAGTTAGTCAAAAAGATAACTGCCCTTGCTCTCTATGTGGTCATGGCTTCGTGGTAACCCTTGCAGGCATGACCTGCTGCTAGAGGGTATACAAGTGGCTGCTGTTGAGAGCAGGAGGAGCAGGACAATAGGTCTGGTGCCGGAAAGAAAAGGTGTCCAGGAAAGCTTGTTGATTTTCAGGGACAGGCTTCTCCAAACTCAAGAGGGATCCATCCCAACAATCCGAAAAGCAAGCAAAGGCAGCAGGAGCCTGCACGGATGAACACGGAGCTCCTGACAAAACTGAGACACAAAAAGGAAGAGTACAAGAAGTGTTAAGTAGGGCCAGTTGACCTGGGAGGAATACAGAGTGACTGGACACAGGAGCAGATTGCCCAGGGAGGTTGTGCACTCTCCATGCATGCAGGTATTCAAACCCTGACTGGACACGGCCCTGGGAAACCACCTCTCACTGACCTCAACCAACACAAGGATCTCCAGAGGTCCTTCCAGCCTCGGGAGGTTTGTGGTGCTCATCAACAGAAAGCGCTGAGCACAGAGGTGTGTGTGAACTGCCACCCCTCTGGTGTGCCAAAGGCGCCTGAGTGAGAGCAGGCGGGAGGTGCCTCCATCCACTGCAGTCCCAGAGCCCTCTTGGGATGGTCAGTGTTTATGGCTTGTGTTTTCCCAAGTGCAGGCAGGCACGGGTGGGAATGCCCTGCCTTCCGCACAGCGCCCTGTGGTCAGAGCTCTCAGCTGTGTGTGGGGGGAAGCTCTCCCAGCCCTGTTTATGTATTTTACAATAAACAACCTGGGGATGAAACAAAACGAGACCCAAGCAAAATGATCTTGGGAGTTGGGATGAGAAGGCAGGAGTCCTACCTGCCCAGGTGCCCTGGCTGGTGCGTTACAAAACCCTTTTCCTTCATCCCCTGGCACTGTGAAGCTGTGCTCAGTGCTGCACTGATGCTCTGTCTCAGGAGGGTAGAGAGCGCAAGAGGAGAAAGAAACCCTCACCTTCCCTTGCCCTCCTCTTTCCCAGGGTATTCTCCTCCTCTGTTCATAGTGAGCTCTCTGAAGCCCCCACCTGAGCTGAACAGAGGGCCTCAACTCTCTCAGCCAAGCCTTTAACCTCAAGGCCACACAATTGGACATCCAGAACATTCATCTGAAAAGCTCTGCAATATATATGTCAACTTTCCTGGTTTTTCTTTCCTTTTCTATTGCCCTGCTTTGCCTTACAGCACATCTCGGAGTGAAAGCAAACAGATCAGAGCTCTCTAATCCTCTCGCTGCTGTTCCTACATTGTTATCTCAGGGCAGAAGGTCTGGCTTTGCAGCCGCACATTGCATGTCACACCTCCGCCTATTGATTTAGCAACAGACTCCTCTGATTTATGGGCACAACTGACATTAGAAGTGGTTCCTGTACAGAAAAAAACCCATGATAAAATGTAGCACAGTCAGTAGAAATTAATTTCAAGCCACTAAACCCCACCAGGAAAACTCCTGTGCTCCTAACTTAAGCACATGCTCCAGGGTTGACAGGTATTTAAGCTCAGCTCGGCACTGCCCAGATTTTCAGGGGCTGTTTTTCAGTTGTTTGACCAACCACTATTTGAATTGAAGGCAAATGCCATTTTCAGAAGCTTCTCCAACAACTCTTCTGTTGCTCTCAGTCGGAGTTAGTACCCAGATAGGCACAGAGCTTGGAGTGTTTCCTCCAGCTGAATCAGGAGATTTAAATCCTTTGCAGTTGGGTTCACCCTCTAATGTGCCTTCATGGCCAACAAGAGAAGAGTTTCTTAGGGGCTGATTCATAAGACTGCTTTTAGGGGGAGCTGACCTGGTGCCCATTTCTCTGCATTGCTCTGACTAGTTCCCATGTAGCTCAGAGGATCAGCCTCTGTAGGTGGATATATTTAGGTGAGAGAAATTCTCTCCCTCCTGCAGGGATGCCATATCCTGTTGGAATCAAGCAGGGTTAGCCATCCCACCATTGATTTTTACACATGTAAACACCCATTAATGTATGACCTTTTGTCTTTGGATGCGTCTGCTTGGTGTTTGGTTTATTGGGGCACCAAATAACATCACAGTATGGGTAGAGGTGGCTGAAATTTCTCATGGGAATACTGGTACATCAGCTGCAACAACTTGTAAATACACATAGATAGATATATATGTGTATGCTGTGTGAACTGAATGCAATGAAAAATAGAAATCCAATGAAACATGTCGACTGTCAAAAAACCCCCATTCTTTGAGGTTTTGTATTTTCTGTCAGGTTTTGAAACACTGAACACACAAGTGTTTTTTACATCATTTTATTTCCAGGACCTTTCGTTCATGCTCTCCCCCCTCTTTTTTCCGCCCTCTGGAAAATGCAGAGACATCAGAAGGATTCTGATGTGTTTTTATCACCTTTCACATCTCCTACTGTTTTCCAGGCAAAAAAAAAAGCTGGAAAACAGGAAAATCTTACATGAAATATAGGAGCTAAACCACAGCAATGCCACAACTGAATAAGGAAGCTAAAACGTTTTGGTTTAGAGAAACCAAAATACATAAATCTTTCATTTTAACATTTCATTTTGTTATAAAAGAGAAGCTTTCCTATATTTCCTTCTCAGTCTGAGTGGAGATGAAATCTCCTGTGGTATTCATCTCTTCATAGGTTAGCTATGCCATCTGCAGAGGGATGGAAACGTGCACTATAAATGGCCTAGCATTAATTGCAGTGATCTCCCCACGGCTGAAAATGGGTGCTGCAGGGCCTTTTATTCCCTTAAATTCTCTTCATCCTCTTCTTTAAATAGCCAAAGTGTGAATGTCGCTTGACATTGCTTTTGCTTTGGGGAGCAGTTATACCACCCATGACCCTTGGCTGCGTCTCCCAGAAGCTGCAGTCATTTTCAGTTAAGGGTAATCGGCAGCAGAATACACTTTGTTCTGTATAGTGTTAAAAATGGGCTACTTTGTTTTGCCAACCTTCCTGAACTTCCTTTCAGTTCAATGAAGGAGTGCAACATTTGTATAAGAAAGAAATATTGTCTTCAGTGGGAAATGTATTCCATGTGTGTTATAATTTATATTATGACAGATCTTTCTTAACTTACAATATTGTTATTCACCGGCTGGAAAGAAACTTTATCAAGTTCTTTCTTTCCTCTTTAAAAAATGTGTTCTTTGAGGCAAACCATAATTTTTATTTGCGGAAATATGTGATAAATTTGAAGAATAAATTTATATTAAAGCTCCCATTTGTATTGGATTTCCTTCATAAATCTGGCCGAGATGGCAGCTGAGCGGGTCATATATAAAATATGAGAACAAACATTGCCTGTCTAATTGAAAAATCTGTCTTCATCAAGGACCTGGAGCTGAGCTTAAGAATGAAAGATGGAGGCTTTATTTAATGAAGTTCTGCCCTGACTGTCATGAATGCTGTCTTTTTCTTCCCCTTCACCACCTCAACAGAAATAGCAAAGCTCTATTCCCCAACTGGTCTTAAAGGCAGAAACACAAAGATATGCAGAGAAAGGTATGGTCGCTGGTGTCTGTGGAGTGGTTTAATGTACTTATGTTCCCGAGCGTTAATCCTCCTGCACTTAAAGGATGGGAGTTGCAATCCCTACTGTATTGGCTGGCCCGGGTTCAGAATTTACAGCTAATGTAATAATCTTCCAGGGTCACCCCATGGGGTCATTCCTGCTATCAGGAGAGGATGTAACTACAACAGTGAGAAGAGATAAAGGAGAAGGCAGAAAGGGAAATGAAAAAAGGAGGTTGGGAGGCTTTCACAGACCAAGGAAAGGGGGAAAAAAAGAGGAAAGGAAAGGGAAAAAAGAGGGTATTTGTGTTTTCAGAATCACTGGGATTTCCCTTGATGATTTAAAGCTCAAGGAGTGACTGTGAGAACCTGCCAAACCCACCAGCATCCCCTCATCCAGCCAGGCTTTCACAAGAGCGGCTGCAAAGTCAGTCATGGTTTGAAACGGAGAGAGGGGAATAGTGTGCCCCTGGAGCACACCAGAGGGATTCCCTGTGCTGGCTTTGCTGGGCGCTGGAGGGGAGCCAGATAGAGCAGCACCCCAGCATGGGGAGTCTGGTTGAAGGGTGCCTACTCTGCTGATGGGGTTATAGGGCTTGACCCTGCTGAGCTTCATAGACTTGCAGCAAGGGTGAGCAGGGCTCTCTTATTAGTTTGTCACACCAGGAAGAAACAGCCCAAGTGTCCAGGCTGACAATTTATAATCCAAGGACATCTCTGAAGCTATTCCAAAGTTCACATGTCAATATGTGCATGAGGATTTTCTCTGCTGCACTCAGGAAGCACAGAGGTGAATGGAGAAGAAAACTGCTGCTTTTTATAGAGCAGTTAACAAAGGAGATAAACCCCTACTTTTCTAAAGCTGGATCCTCCCCAGGATATAACAAACAGCTCAGGAAGGGTGGAGGCTGCAGTGCTATGGACAGGGAGGAGCTGCATCCAGATGTGCACTTAGCTGGCAGCAGACAGATTTCTGCAACACTTTGAGCTGGATCAGGTCAGAGATACAGCCCTGGCATCTCCTGCAGATGCGAGCAGCTGTTGGGGTGTTAATCCACAGCTCTGGAAAGCCGACTTCAGTTTTTATCCCATCACCTTCCCTGCCACCTTGTTCAAAGCACTCAGCTCCTCTGAACCTTGGATTTCAGTGTTCTGCAAAATGTATTTCATTTACGATGAAATTTACCTTTACTCATTGCTATTCACTATGATTCTGATGATACCATTCCAGAGACAAGGATTCTTCACTGACCTTAGTGCTACTTTATGTTCCACCTTAAGCTAAAGGGCAATTTGAGTAATACAGAGGAATCCAGACAGGAGGAAGTACAAACAACTATGAAGGAGAGCTAAGAAGATGTAGCTGGCACAAGAAGCAAAATCTCAGGGCAAGTAGTGGTCGTGGGACTATTGTGATGGATAGTAAAGCTGGGCATAACATCAGTACCAATAACTGTCAGATACTGCTTAGTCTGTGGCTACTGAAAACTTTATCATCCAGTTTTTGGAAGGAAATTCTGGACCTTTGTGCACCAAAGAAATGATGACAATTCAAAAGAGTTCAATCTGTATCCGGGGCTCTTCACCAGCATCTTTGCAAACAGGGAAGTGGAAGCAGAGCATCTATTTAGCTTGTCAAACTCACCTTTAACTCAAATATCTCCCCCACTGTAAAACTCTTAGGAAAGCGAAGTGTTCATGCATTAGAAACACAGGTACAGGGAACTGATGACTTCAACACTAATGATACAACTGGCATAAAGAAAACCACAAACTAATGAATCCATCAAAAGAGAACATTGAAATCAAAGCGGTATCAGCCTGAGCTCTCAAAGAACTGGAAATCATGTTTGTCTTCATGGTAGCTGGAAATTCATCCAAGGCATAACACAGCCTCATTTGTCTCCTGTCACAGGTTTGTGGCCCTAACAATCTTCCCTGTAGGCAGGACTGTTACAGTGGAATTAGAGCCTAGTGAAATGCATTTCACCTTTCCAGGAGAAACTAGGGCGCGAAAGGATGACTTGTGACAGAAGTATTTTTACTTCAGCCAGAAAGATAAGGGGGGAAAAACCCATTAACCACAACACGAATACTCAGCAAGAACCTAAGGAAACTGGAACAAATACTCTTAAACTCCTGAATAAATCTGCAAATTAAAATGTCTCATTTTCTGGTTTTGATGGAAAACAGAAACACTTGGAGCAAAGCAGGAACTTTCTGTGATTTGCTGGCTTTGGCAGACATCAAATAATTTCTGATAATAAGTTTTATGAATGCTGTTTTTGCCAGCCTTTGCTCTCACCATCACTTTATTAAAAACTAGGGGAGCCTCTTATAAAATGATGTGTAAAGAAATAAGTTAAAGCAAATCACCTTCCCTGTCTGTGTGAGATATAAGGAATGGTGGAGATGTAAAGGAGGCGGCTTCCAGTCAAAGTCAGAGGAAGACTCTGTCAGTTGGCTTTATACTGACAGAGCAGAGATTTAGATCCGATATTAGGAAAATACTCTTCCCTGTGAGGGTGCTGAGGCGCTGGCACAGGGTGCCCAGAGAAGCTGTGGCTGCCCCATCCCTGGCAGTGTTCAAGGCCAGGTTGGACACAGGGGCTTGGAGCAACCTGCTCTAGTGGAAGGTGTCCCTGCCCATGGCAGGGGGTTGGAACTGGGTGAGCTTTAAGGTCCCTTTCAACCCAAACCAGTCTGGGATTCTGTATTACTGGAGACAAAGTTCATGTGGCAGTAGGGATTTCAGCAGCAGCTGATCTGGAGTCTCATTGCAGAGGCAGTGGCTATTAGCTGGTAGCTGGGGGGAAAGGAAGCCTGGCCAGGGATGGGGACCAAGCCACCGCTTTCACTTGTGTGCTCAGCCCCTCGAGTCTTTGTCCACTAACACAGGATTGAGAAGTTCCTGCAATGGTAAACACCAGGAGTGTAAGTTTTAAGAATCCTATAAGGAGATCAGGAGTTGATGCTAAAAATGGCCACCAACCATGCTAGGAATGGGTACCAACCATCCTGCCTCACCCACAAACCATGATGCTTATCCACCATCCAAAATGTGAACACTTTGGTGTGCAATGTAGTACTACTGCACTTCTTACAGAGCACATAAACATGTTGTTTCATTCTCAGGTCTTACAATTACCAACATAGACTTTAAATATATACACATATGGAATCACAGAATGGTTTGGGTTAGAAGGGACCTGAAAGTTCATTTAGTTCCAACACTGTTGCCATGGGCAGGGGCACCTTCCATTTGACCAGGTTGCTCCAGGCCCCATCCAACCTGGCCTTGAACACTGCCAGGGATATATATACACAACAAGAGGAACTCAAGAGGTTAACACTGGCTCTGGAGGTTACTCACTGAAGATACAGTGGCTGATGAGAGCAGTGTTAGCAGTTCACCATTTCAATTTGATACTGTAATTTATGTAGTGACCTGTCTATTAACCCTGCCCCACTCTCGCTGCACCGGCAGCAATTCAGGTTGAGCTGAATAACCTCTGTCATTGTCCTGGCCTGCCATGAGGTTTCTCAGCTCAATGCCACACTTGAATGACACTCTGTCATTATGCTATATTTAGGTAATGAAAGGTGTAATTAGCTTTGTTCTGCTGCAAGCTGATCCGACCCTGTATGCATTATAAAAGGTAATAAAATAGGTGCACAGATATAAAAACCTGAATAAGCATATTATTCGCTGTAATTTCAAGAGCCAAAAACTGATGAAAGAACTGGGCTGAGGGAGCCTCAGCCTCCCCAGCGCCCAACCAGACTTGCCGTGAGAAGCCATGCAAGAAGCACGGCGAAGGTATGCGGAGGCATCAACAGAGCCGTATTTAACCAGTCTCCCGCTGCTGCAGCTTTTATATAATTGATGGCATTTTGTGATGATTGCTTTCCTATTACAGTACTGTATCTTATCTCCCCATTGTGAGGGGAGAGCCTTTCTGGTATTGTCAGCAGCCCTCCAGAGCCAGCATTATCCTGGGCCCATGCCCTTTGTGGGGCTGTCGGCTTGTCATTAATTGTTCTGCCTGGCCTTTGTCTGGGACTTTGGCCATCTGCTTTATCGCACCCCATCAGCCTTCGGTAGGAATGAATGGAACTGATAATATAAAAGTGCTGGCAGGAGAGATACTGGGCTAGAAGCTCTGGATGCCAAATCAGTCACTCCTTGGGACATCACACATACTCTTAGCATGAGTAATTCTAGTTGGGGAAAGGACTTTTGCAGTATTTGCAAAAAGAAAAAGCTGGTGTTTTCGGATATGGATGCTCCCCAGCAAATTCTCTTTGATTTACATCAGGTGAGTGGCACACCCACCTTTGGACAGTGCTTTAGGTTTTTAGGGAATATCATCAAAGCCTTGCTTGCCTCCAAGAGAGTGGAAAATCATGCAATGGCTCATGCAAACTCCTGCACCAGGCTGTGATCCTGGAGATGAGCTACTCCTCCGTCCCCACTTTGATCCTGCCTGCAGTAGGACCAAGGCTCCACAGTGAAATATGGCAGTGAAAAAGTCCCCCATCTGCTATACCAGAGGCTGATCTGGTATCTGTCAGTGGCTGGGAGCACGTAAGATGCTTCAGCAAGGACACAAAGCCTGGAAAACCTGGGCACCTGAGCCACCAGCTCCTGCCAGGGCAGGTGGTACTGCCACCTCACTGATACATACATGGACCTGGCCCACCCCACCTCAGATACAGTGCCTGTGTGGAGAAAGGGAGAGGAGCATCCCACCCTCAGCACTACTGCAGCTCTACACAGAAGGGCAGAGGTGCAAATTCAACATGCCCCGTGTCTTGTGGCCCATTCGAAGAGCTTCAGGACTTTCAAAAGCCTCACACACATTTGGAAAGGACTAATCCATGACTACAGCATTTATAGGGTATCCAGGTTCCACCTCTAGTGCCCCCTTCACATGTTGTTCACGGGTTGTGGCCGCTTTTGGGTGTCTTACAAAGCATTTCTACACACGGCATGGGGCTGGGAATGCCTGGCTCTGCATATGCAGAAAGCACACCTCGGAGGAGCAGACTTTAGGGTGTCCCACAACATTTTCACGTAGTGGCCATGATCAAAAGGCTGTTGGAGTCACGGGAAAGATGCATCCTTCCCATGGACTGCAGTGGGCTTTAAAGCAGGGCCTGTGATCAGCAGCGTATGAAGTCTCCTCACAAAAGCCTCCCACAATAAAGGTGTTTCACCTGATGCAGATGCTTGTAAAACGTTTCTCAAGCAATTATAAACAGGTAATGCTTAAATTGCGTGGGAATCTGTGTACACAAAGTGAAACGGTTGTGTTTTCTTTCCACTAATGAACAGGAGCTTGGGTGTTTGCTCCCTGCTGGGAAGAAGGAGTTTCTCAGACATATTTCCTCGGTGAGGCAGGAGCTGATGGTGAAAATAACCAAAGTACCAAAGTTATTGCTGTCTGGTATGGCTGTGACCACCAAATGACCTGTACGAACCTATCCTTCCATCCTGATTTACCACCTCTCGCTCTTCTTTCCCTATGGTGGGTCTCTAACCCTTATGCTGTGCATAAAGGAATAAATATTTTCAATAGTTTGAATGTAATTTTCTCCTAAAAAAAAAGCACTGACTTTCAGGGAAGACCTAAATGATCCTGAACATGTTGCCCTGCGGTAGCAAAGGTAAGAAAGACATGGAAAAGAGTCCTTTAAAATTCACCATATTTTTCTTTTCTTTCTTTTTTTCTTGTGTGTGGTATTTAATCACCTTTCCCAATCCTCTTATTTCCCCACAGCACATTGCCTTTATCAGAACAAATCAAGTTGTCCTCCCCTCATGCCCGGTTCCCACATGCCAGGATATAGGAAAGGCCACAAAACAGCCAGGAGCATGAAGGCAGGTGATGGGGGGCCACAAACCCAAAGCCACCCCTGCCACCAGATACTTCACCTTGGACTTAGAGGGAAGAGAGCTCTATAACTGGGAGGTCAGGACAGATTTCCTAACTACCCTCTTGAGTCTTAATCTCTTGAATTAGTTCATCTGGGGTGTAAGTGTCCACCCAACAAGCTCAACACACCAGTTACAAGCAGCCATAGAGCTGGGGTTATTTAATATGCTTTTTTCTTTAACATCTTTCCCCCCCCAAAGAGCCAGACAAAGCCACAGCAAGATACTTCACGTCTGCAAGCCCAAACCTGTCGTGGGCCCAGCTGGACACAGCCTCAGCACAACCCAGAGCAAACATCTCCCCAGCTCCGCAGCGGGACATTGCAGCCGCCTACACTTTCACTCAGGAATGCCTCTGGTCTCGGGAGATGATGGATATTTTCTCCTGATGCTACCCAGGGGAAAACAAACAAACACACCCCCCCCCTTCTGACAGCCCCGTAACCTGGCTACTACTGGGGGTGGGAAGCCGCTCCCTGCGAGTAGAGTATTTCTCCTTGGTTAAGGCAGGCACAGAGCACATCAGGTACATGGCCTCATGAGCTGCTCTGCCACAAACTTCCACCTCAGCCTTGGAAAAGTCACTTTATCACCACCGTTTAGATACGGGGGGATTGGAACTGGATGATCTTAAGGCCCTTTCCAACCCAAACCAGGGATTCTATTCTTGGGAGTGAGACGTATGCGTTTGTTTCAATTTGTTCTTGGTAAAGTAGGGTAATGGCTGGGCCCTACCTCACAGGGCAGTTGTGAGAAAGAAACAATAAAGGTGGTAAGACAGTAACAGCCTGCTGGGATGGGGGCCACACACATTCCTGAAATAGATTTCCTTGGGGTCAAGTTTCTCTCGAGGTGGTATTTCGAAAGCTAAACATAAAGGGGTAATGAATTACCGCTTGGGATAAACCAGGTCCTTAGCTATTCATAGTTTAGATATGTCTCATAATGTGTTTTATCAGGGCTGGCTTCTGTGCTTATTAAAAATGTTAGTAATGTCCTGTTCAACTGGGTTTCTTTGGCCTTAAGTGATACTGCTTGCTGAATACAATGAAAATGTGACACTTCAAAACAAATGTGTTCTTTCCAAGGAAATCTGGCTCGGATGCCTGATAAATTCCACCATTCACTCGGCTGCTGGAATTTGAAGAATCCCTCCCCATCCTTCGGCTGGTATTTTCTTAAAAGTAACTATCAGGAATTATCAAACGTGGGGAATTCCCAAAGGCCCTAACATCCCAGCTGGATCAAAGCGTGGCGGTGATAAGATCGGTGACTGCATACATCCCCATTCTGTGGAAGGTAGGTGGGTGGAAGAATAAATACAGTAGAGGCCGTGCCAGAAGCTAATGCAATACAAACACTCAGCTATCCCAGTTGCATTTTCATCAGGCTTTGTCTGTCACAGACTGTCTTCCCACCTGCGGAGAGAGGAGCGGTTCAGGCAGAGTTAATCTGGCACCGGGTCACATTTAGCACCTCTGCTCCTCTCTCCTGCCCGGAGAGGGGCTTAGCACTCAGCCATCACCCCAGCTCCCAATCCCAGGCAGAGCAGGGGACTTCCTGAGCCAGGCAAGAAGGACGAGGAGGGACATCAGAGATATTACACGTACCGATGGGTGCAAGCCCGATGCTGGAGAAGGCAGTGTGTATCTGAAGAAGATGAGCTAAATGTGGTTTTCCACAGTTCCTGCACCGTTTATACTCCTTTAAAGTTCCCACAAAGCTGAAGTGCCTTTAAAAGATACCAGCTCTCTCAGGGTTTCTTGCCAAAAGGTAGCCAGGACTTCATATTTCATCTTAAATCCAGATAGTTTTAGTGAGTCCACGTTTCTGCAGCAGATGTTGATATCTGCCATGGAAAAGTGCTTTTGGAATACAAGACTCCTACTTTCCAATCAAGGGTGTTTGGGCAACCTTTGCAAACATAAACACATGCATATTCATATTCATGCATTTATTTCAATTAGGGAGCATGATATCTGTGGATGGAGGGGCTGGCACTTGCTGCCTGTGTAGATTTCTCTTTTACCTTGAGTTGTCTGTAATGTAGACAAGAGAAAATGAAACCAATGACTTCTACATCCTCCCTTGGCAGACTGGCTTCCCTCTGTCAGACCCACATCTCCCCCCCAAGGTGCTGTGCTATTGTCTGCACACAGGGAGGAACTACAGTGTCTTCTCTGTTCAGGTATTTAACAGATGCACGAAAGAAACATCTTTATCAATCTGAGATATTAGGATGTCTGTGTGAAGGGGAAATCCTAATAGCATAAAAGAAAGACTTAGCTGAAATACCACAAAATAAGAGCAGGTTGTGCTTTGAGAGGTGACACTGATACCACAATGTGTTTGGAGAGAAGATGCTGTGTGTTCTCAGCTATTCAGGGGTGTTTCTTTCTTTACCTCTTTACTGCATATATATTTTTTTACCATTGCAGTTGCTAGATAGGAATGAAATCAAGCTGGGTCATTTCTTTTTCTTGCCTGACCTACTCTCACACTTGTGAAGTCGGTTGGTGTAGAAGGGAAATGTCGGGGGAAGCACTGTTTTATGAGCGGTTTCGGGAGGAAATGCGCTAATAACGGTGCTGCGATTATTTGTGTCACCAGTTTGAATTCACATAAAGGGACAGAGCTGACCTCAGGACCAGGGCAATTCCACGCTGGAGCATCCAGCAGAAATTGCTAACGCCACCATCTGCTGGAAGTGGGTAAGCATGTTCGGGCTTTGCCTGTTACGGCTTTTGTGATTACTTGACTGCTTGTTTTAACGCCAGACTTTCCATTTCTCGCAAACTGATTGCTTTCACGTGCATCAGTTCATACAATACCAGCAGAGGATGCATTTTTTAAATGTTTTTCCAAGGACTGGGAAAAGAGGCTTAGGATTTTCCTGCTCTTTGGGGTCACTCACAGGGTAGGCTCTGTTAACGCTGCCTATCCAGTTAGCTGCTTGGACGCTAATGCGATGAATTAAGATTATTTAAAATAGGGCCAGTGCTTCACAGGCAGCACATGCATCATCTCAGAAAGAAGAAGAACTTCAGGGAAGCTGTGGCTGCTCCAACCCTGGCAGTGTTGGACAGGGCTTGGAGCAAGCTGCTCTAGCAGAAGGTGTCCCTGACCATGGCAGGGGGTTGGAGCTGGATGAGCTTTAAGTTCCCTTCCAACCCAAATCATTCTGTGATTCTGTGATACAGGTGATGTGAAACAAAATAAATAACAGCACCTAACAATATTATCATGCTGAAAGTTTGGGTGGAAATGCATTAAAAATTCTCCTGGATGGCTAAATTATTCTGTTATTTTTTGACATTCCGGTTGCTATGGAAAACAAGAGAGCACTCGTGCTCAAAGACAAATGGGACTTTTCCAAGATCTTGTATCAGGCCACAGTGTTCTGCAAAAGGCTTTTCAAGGAGGAATGTGTGTGGAAGTGGCAATGACAGACAGGCAACTATTAAAGATGACAGAAACAGGATATGGTGCCAGGAAGTATTTCAAAGACCCAACCAGCAAAATAAGAGACTGGCTTTGAACAAGAATTTGCAAGTGTGTGCTGGAGTTAAGCATATGCCTAAATACTAGGCTCAATAAGGAGGGCCTTATACACATAGTCAGTTCTTTGATGAACAGTTTCTTATTAGCAGCTTTAATTTTATACAGCCTGAAAGTGCCGGAGCGAGTTGCTGGGATGTTAATAGAGAGCGTCTTCGCTGACCAAGCTCAGGCGGTGGGTGGAAGAAGCTGTGGAATGGCATTGAGGAGAGCATTCCAGAGCAAAATTAGCTCTGCTTCATATTATCTATATTTCAAAACATGGGCAAACTGTTAATAACAAGATGAGACATCAAGGCATGCATCAAGGATAGCGAGTTAATCATTAAATTATTCCTGCCTGTTTACATTGTCAGGCAAAGTAGCAGTCAAAACATTCGGAACGTTGCCTCGGTGCTAGAAAATCCACAGGGAAAATACCTTTTTGGCGCTTAAAATAACAACTTTTGTGCTACTGAGTCATCAAAATTAGTTCTTCATTGTTAATCTTTAAAGGAATTCTGCAGATAAAGGAGTCAATGAAATGTCTCTGAGGTACAGAACATTCAGCATATACTCAGTGCAATGAAAATGATTTATACTGGAAAAAAAACCAACCCTTACTATTACTTTTGGTGCTTTCTCATCTTCCCTAATACCAAGTACTATTGTTTCTGTGCCTGACTAAAGGATATTTAAGAGACTTAAGATAGTGAGAGGGATCTACTTAACAGCCACACTGATTTATATGGAAGATTAGATCTGCCTCCCTGCCGCCACTATACCACTGCTTCAGAGAGGACAATGTCTTTCCTTCCCTCCCTAGGATCAATGGTGTTGCATTCAATGCCTCAGATTCACCAGAAGTGGTGGAAAATGATGGGGAAGAGGTCATTGCTGGCTCTCTTAAGATACACCTTCTCATTTCAGTAACACAGCTGACAAGACATCAGCGTGCTGTGATGACCCTATAGCCTGCAATGCGGATGAGAAGGGTGAAGGAGAATAAAGGGGAACTACAGGTGCCTGTTCTCTGGTGACTGAGCAAAACTAATGGGAAAAGAGTCCCTGCAGAAAGCTGCTCCCCAAAAAGGTCATATCTGTCTTGCTCAGGTCAACTGGGTGAAAACAGCAGTATCTGGACATCTGTGTCCCTCCTGTGCAGGGAATGGCATTAGCAGGGCCTTAAGGACCCACCAACAGCACCTTCTCCTAGTTTCTTAATTAAATGTGCAAAAGTAGAATATTTTGGCATTTGATTCTCTGTCATTCAGCAGATCTGCATCAGGATTCAGAGACATGTTTAAAGGCACAGCAGAAGTGTCCTGGGCAGTCAGGTTTCCTCCTAATGTGACTGCTACAGTTAGGGAAAATGGGAAGATGCTTATGAAAAGGAAGATATAAATCTAGAATAATTTTCTGTGTTTATTTACAGAACGACTAAATAACTCCTACTGAGTTACTCCCCCTTAGGTGAACACACTGTCCCCAGCCTGAAGATCTAAAGTATTTGGATAAAACCTCATATATTGTTTTGAATGGTAAATGCCCTCAGGCATTTCTTTAGTGAGGCGCTCTCCTAATGGGTTTCTGAGGCTATTCTTATTTCTTTGCTCCTTCATTCTAATCATATACAGTGGACACTATAGTTTCACACTTTATCTGGTACCTGGTACAGCAGCACTGCTGGCCGCAAGGCACAAACAGAACTACAACCCTCTCCATTGTCCTACCATTCTGCAGAGCCAGGTGGCTCATTGCAACATCACAGCCTGCAAACACATACCCAAACAATTCACCTTCCTTGAGAAACCTCGACAGTGTGTCAGAGATCCCCAGACACCCAAATCCCTATTCCTCGGCATCCCCATGGGTGGTCAACAGCAGAGCGGGCAACGCGAGCGTGCCCCAGCCTCCCAGTGCTGCACAGCTCTTGTACAAAGGCTTTTGCTCAAGTGGAGGAGACCTCTTTATCTGCCTGCAGGGCCGTGTTCCTGCACGCAGGGTGGTGGTTCCCCTTCACCCTCGCGCAAGGCTGCAGCATGCCGATGAGATAACTGGTCCCGGGCAGCCCCAGGCAGCCACGCAGGTATTAAGCCCTCAGCCTGCAGTTTTTCAAGCACCGAGAGCAGCTCTGTGATTATCAGCAATTACCTCCCTGGGTTGGGTATTTCCACTCCTGCCCCTCTCTTGTTTGGTCACAAGATGTTTAATTAGAGAGATGAAGAGAGTTTCATTCTGTTCTCATCGCTGCCTTTCAAGGGTGAAGAATTGCAGAAATGCAACCAGCCCCATTTCCTTGCAGTCAGGATTCATTTGAAAGCTGTCCAGTGAAAGTATGTTTTTTCTTAAACTAGAACATGCTTGCAGCTACTGGGAGAGAGGAGGCTGTAAAATAGCTAACAGACACAACGAATGAAGTTTATTTCTCCCACGTGAGAACTCGTTCAATAATGTTTTCAAAGAAATTAGCATCAGAAAGCATCTCTGTTGGTACCAGCAGATTCCTTGACACTTGTTTCCTCATCAAAAATGTTTTATACATTAATTGGTACGCTCATTTACTGGCTATTTCTAAGTAATAGCTGTGACAAAACAGTAGTGGTGTATGTGGGTTTATTTGGTAAAGGTTTTTGCTCTGAGACGAAGAGTAATCTTCATTACCTCTCTCAAATCCAATCTATTCCCAGGGGAAAACAATTTGACTACTACTATGGCCAACAGATATCATTTCTGAAAGAATGAATGGAAACCAAGTAGAATTGTCCAAATGTTTAGTAAAGCCTGAAAGTATTCTAAAAGCACATTTTTGCTTCGTAGAAAAGAAAGCAAACATTGAAAGCTACCAGTTTTCAAAAGTATTTTCTATTAAAGGTTATTTTGAGCACCTCTAAAACTGTCACAGAACAGGACTTTAAACAAGATTGAGAAGATAATTCCTGACCTTTGAGTATCATGAACATTTACTTGAGGGAAGAATGATTCACAACAACTGCATGAGCCATGAAAGGGGCTCAGCCTGCAGTAACTTACATGAGGAGCAGGGAGATTCCTGAACCACTGTAGCCTGTATCATGGCATTTCAAAGAGCACGGCATGGCACAGTGGAAGACCTCTGGGATATAGGCTATGTTTTGTTTTGAAGTAATGTTAATCACTGGGGTACAGATCCATGAGCTGACTGCCACAGCAGCACACTGCTGAGGTCCAGATATCATGAAGGTAAAGAATAGGATTACATCCCACCAAAATACTGCTGCAGCCTTTTAACATCAGCCTAACATTACAAGCAACTGAATGATGGCAGAGCTTTAGAGTCCAAAAGCAATGAGATGCACAAGAAGTTTCAGTTTGATATTCACGTTACTGAAATCTGTGATAAGGGAGTGGGCAAACACCTACGTGTCCACAAGTGGCACAGAGGAACCAGATGCAGAAGCCAGATACGGTCTTGAGCACATAACCTGGCTATTTCCAGTCCATTTTCCTTATCAGACCGATATACTGTTGTTTCCCTTCTCCAGTGCTGCATCACCACCACTGCCCCTGGGAAGCTGCAGTTGACAGGGCGCTATTTTAGCAGCAATGTGAATGGCAACAGTACTGTACTGCTGTCGGGCACATTTCCTGAAGAATATCCTCAGCTTCACCCGTGTTGAGCCTAACTGCTGCTCATACAGCAATTAATACATAGATGTTTAAGACACAACATACCTCCAAGTAATCTTGTGCACAGCCCTCATTTCACCTTTTCTAAATGGTGCTTTGAGAGATGAAGCTTCTCTCAGCACAGAAAAATGATACTGTGCTTTCTATTGGCATATGTTTGCTATTGGTTTTTTGCAGTTTCATGGACATAAAGGCAGGGAAAAACCCATGCCCAGTGGATCTGGACCTGACTGGGTCTCATGTAGAAGTCACCAGTGCTACGTCCAGATATCCATTTCTGAGAAAGAAGCAAGATGCTTTCTTCAGTGCCTTGAGGAGCCATACCTTCTTTTATCTCCATCTTTTGCGCAGTTATGGGTAACTGATCGCAACTTAAATATTTTGCTCATGAGAGTTCATATCCTCTCAAGAGATAGTGGAAGATAGAGGCGGATTCCTAGGCTGGTACAAACAAGCAGACGTTCCTTTTGAACACGCACAGGGAAACCAAATGCTCTCAGGACCTCCAAGAGAGACTGAAGTGTTCATTTCCCCCCACTCCTGAAGCAGCTAACACTGCTCAATGCTGACTTCTCTGACTATGCAAGAAGGAATCATGGGTGATTGAGTCCCAGCATTTTGCAGCACAAGGACACATTGCCTTTTCACTCAATTGAGCAGATTTCATGTTCCAAGTGACACAGGAACCAATGGCATCTTCAGTGGGAATGAAATCCCTGTTCTTGCTGTTCCTTGCTGTTGATGAGATATGAGCTGACAAGGCTGATCCCTGATTTCCGGCTCTGCTGAGAGTCTCCCCAGCCCACCCCAGGGATGGGGACTGGGATGGGAGCAGTGCCTGCTTGCACGACTTGCATGAAGTGGCCTGTGAATTACACATAAGGAATAGAAACACCACGCAAGCTGCCTTCCCGCAGAGGTTATTTACTTGTTTGAAATGTCAGCTGGGCCATTCTTCTCCCCCCCTTTCCCTCCATCCCTCTTTCCCCTCCTCCCTGATCCTCACCTAGCAGAGCAGATGAAATGCCAAGAAGAAATGTCACTCCGGCAAGTAAGTTTGCTTTGGGGCATAAGTTGCACTTTGATAATGGTATTTGTTCTGTGGGTGGCCAAATTCCCCTCCACCTCCCCTGTTTGGTCCTAACCATTATCTCACGCAAAGATAAGGTTCATTAGTAGCTTCTCTAAGCTGTGGACACTGCTGAGCTCATGAAGAAGCATGTTCATTGGTGATAGTGCTTATTAGCAATTGCTGCTGTCATGCACGTTTTTGATTTATTCTGCTCTTTTCTCTATGGGGGAAGTCTTTAAAAAACTTACTTTTGAGGCACGTGTGTGTGTGCAAGCCACGCATTACGCACAGATGTACATATGGTGTTTATTATTACAGATAAAACTAAGGCAGTACTATCTGTGAGCCCAAGCACAAACAGGAAGTTTTACTAAAAAGAATGAATCTCTCAAACCCTAAAATTAACTCAAATCGATCTATCTCATTTGTATTTTCATGAGCTTGGTCTGACATTCGTGTGTATCTCTTGTTTGCAGCCTAAATGACAGTGTTGTGCTGCGGTCTGGTAGCAGAAATAGATACTCCTATTTCTGTTGGTTAAAAGGAGGCCTCCGAATTCTATAGCTTGTGAAGATAACATCAAGAAAACCTAAAAAGATTTGGTGTCACATCTCTTAAAACTGATTCACACCTTAAACCTTAACTCCTCCAAATATTTAATTGCTTTATATTGGCATAACCCATCCCAGATGGAGGGAAAAAAGAGATCCTAGAGCTCATCCTGCATCTACTCTAAGAGGGCTGTGTAGCTTTTCATATACCAGCAGTGTCAAATGCCTGTAACTTCCCAGGTAGTGACAATATGAGAAGATGAATAAGAAGAGATAATATAAGCTCATAAAATAGCTGGAACAACCATTCATCCTGTTTTGTATAGCATGAACAATGAGCTTTCAACCTGAAAGGAATACTTTCCACAGAACACAAATCTAGATAGTGCCACTCTTCACCACAGGATTACATTGCCCTCATGAACGCAAAAAATAAGCTTTATCTATAGAAAAGTAATAAACACAACAGATACAAAGGGTAATATTATAGAAATACAATAGCTACAAATGGTAAGTAGTTAACAAGTAAACAGAAGCTTTTGAATGCATAAAACCTTTGAACCTTCAGGGCATAAAATCTGCATTTTACTGCTTTAGGGATGGGTTAACTTTTATGTGTCTTGTGCACACTTTCCTCCCCAAAAATGGTTTCTGTTGGCTGCTGTTAGGGTGGCTCCTGGCCAACTGCATCCCTGGCTGAGCCACACAGCCCGATCCTCTGCAGGCACTGCAAAGAAATTAATGCAATCTCATACTCTCAGCTTTCCTCCCCCAGGTTGCACTAAGAAGTTCATTAATGATAATGAGGGAAAGAATAACAGCTGCAAAGTATCCAAACTGGAAAAATACCTGAACTTCCACCTTTATTGTCATGGGCTTTGCCACTAAGTTAGTTAAAGGACTCCTTTGAAGTGAGACTGCATTTTGTTCTCAAATTCATTTCATTTACCCTGCTAGAGGTTGCAGTTTGCAAGGACAGACATGAGAACTAAACCTGGGGTTTGAGAGGCTTAAAATAGTAGCCAGGCACTGGAAATTTCTGTTATCCCAACACTGATTTTTAGCCTGATGAGGGAGAAAAGTTACATTTCCACACCATAAGGCCATATAGACTGGCATCCAAGCACTGTCTCCTCTTACCCTCTTATCCCTCTACATGAGTGATGTCTTTGGGATGGAGAGCAGATTCCACTTTGTACACCAGTTAATTCCTTCAAAAGCAAGCATTCTGATGGTAAACCTTCAATATTTTAGCAAAGCCTCTGGAGATCAATATAAGAATTGTGTATCTATGCATTCATATGCACAGATATCTATGCAAACATATTTATGCAAACATATGCATCTATGCAAACATATTTAGAACAGGCTTACCTATCCAGGCTTTACACAATGATGCTGAAAATAAGGGAATCAAGTGAAAAATGACTGTTGGCAAAACTTTCACCTTGCCCTTTGCCTTTTTTCATGTAGAAAGCTTTTCTGCTTTACAGTCATGAAATACATATGAGTAGAGTGCGCATAGGAAAGTCTGCTTGAAGCATTGCCCTCACTAGAAGAAACTTATCTTGTTCCCCAGAAGAGCACCAGTCCTTTCCCCTTCCTTAACAATGACTAGTGATACTGCTGTAATCCATCCTCTAAAAGGTGAATCTGAGATAATCAGCAATTAGGCTGACTTATCTCTGGACTCTGACAGCGTCTCTATGTGCTCATGTGGAACATAAACTTCCTGAAGCATGCTCACAAGAGAGACATGATGCAAGTCCTTCCAAAACAATGAGGCTCCTCCTTCCCTGAAATCAAAGTGAGATGGGATACCCTGGGATGCTCCACATCACTGAGTCACTGCAGAGACAAACACCCTGGTCCTCAGGTGTGAAGGAAACAGAGATCTGTCTGAGAAAGAGCCACAGCTGACTCATGCCATGTATTAAATACATATATATATACATATATATATATATATATACACACCCCTTTTCCATACGGGATCACAAAAGGAGATAGGAGAGCACAATCCATCCAGAGCTGTCACTACAATCCAGACTATAGATACCGACACATACTTCCGTCTTGTTAAATTGCTCTAACACAAATGCTATGGATTTGGCAGTGGGAAGGCTCTTTGGGGCAAGCCCTCATGGAAAAAAAAAGATAAAATGAGAGAAGATAATGATGCCAAACATGAGTGCATGCAATTATAA
Organism: Pezoporus occidentalis; assembly: GCF_034315485.1. Lineage (NCBI taxonomy): Eukaryota > Metazoa > Chordata > Aves > Psittaciformes > Psittacidae > Pezoporus > Pezoporus occidentalis. The sequence goes on from NW_026912779.1 coordinate 5,027,860, forward strand.
GTTCATAATACCTAAGTATCTCATATGCCAGCAGATATGGTTACCTCCTTTATTCCTGACAACTAAAGGCATCATTTGTGTCACGGAATCATAGAATGGTTAGGATTCTATGAAGGACCTTAAGATCATCCAGTTCCAACCCCTTGCCATGGGCAGGAACACCTTCCACTAGACCATGTCACCCAAGGCTCTGTCCAGCCTGGCCTTGAACACTGCCAGGAATGGGGCATTCGCCACTTCTTTGGGCAACCTCTTTCAGTGCCTTGTAACCATCACAGTAAAGAATTTCTTCCTTATATCTAACATGAACTTGCCCTATTTCAGTTCTAACACATCACCCATTGTTCTATTTCTACAGTGTCATAGCAACTCTTGCAAAAATGAATGAGTTACTTGAGATGTTTTTCAAGCTACTCAGGGATCCGTTTGCCGTAGTGATCATTCCATTGACCAGGATGTGAGCCACCTGGCTTAGCTGTCTCTGGCACCACCGTACTCCTGAATCCCAGCAGCGGGCAGGGAAGGCAGCACCCAGGCAGGGCTGTGCTGCCCCATCCCCTTCACAGACAGCAGTGGTGGCTGTGGCACGTCACCCAGTCCACAGCCTGTGTTGCTTGAGGGTGGGTGGCAGGGTGGTTTCACTGCGTGCAGCTACAAAGTACAGCTTTCCTTGTATAGCTGTGCTCAGGCGAGGAGCGCTGTACCGTTATAGCACACGCTGTAAAGCGTTTCTATTCTAAACATGACCAAGGTCATCTTTATTATTTTTACTATGTACATTTGCAGTGGTGTGGCAAAACGGGGTGGGAGAAGAGCATGGGAATCCCAATTGAGCAAAACACTGGAGCTCCTTTAGTCCCTCCCCACACGATTCCCCATAAGCCGTTCAGATCCCCTTCAGGAAATAATGTATGGGGTGTTTTACCACCCAGAAGCCGAAGTGAGCTGTCACAGGTTTAGATGCTAGAGGAACTTTCAGTCTGAGCTGGCAGGCAATAGACACCCTTTCATCCTTTGCAACTATTGCACATGTTGAGACTTTAAAAAGAAAAGACTGTGAGCACATCATCAGATGCAAGGACAGAAAACCTCTCTCCAGGTTCCCACTGTCACAGACCTCCACCACATTTTAAGCAGCGTGACTGTGTTGTGGTCAACCTGGTGTGCCCAGACTATAAGTTCTTCAGAAGCATCCCTTCTGCATCCCTCTGGAGAACTCCTTATGAGACAGCTGAGCCCTCCAGAGATAAATAACCAAATAGGAATAGATCTACGCAAGTCCCTAAAGTGTTTGCATGTGTTCCAGCATTTTAGCTTGGAGCCAGAAATGTCACCTCAGGGATTTCAATTGCCACCTTTTTTAAGCAATTGATTAAAAGTGTAGCATTGTCCTGGGATGAAAACAAGAGGAAGAAGGGAAAAGAAATGTTAATCACCTACATGCTTTTGCACAGCATTTCTACAGGCTTTAGGGCCAGTTATAAGCTTACCAGTTCATGAACTCCCTCTTGGCCCGGGCCCAGAGCTGACACCAGCTGGACACTTTTTAGCCTTTATAAAGTAAATTACACTCCAGGAGGCTGTCACTCTTTGCACAAATGAGGGAAACCTGAGATGAAGCCATACCACAAAACACTGTGCCACTGCAGAGGCAGTCACTGAGGCAACCCTGCAGAGCTCAGCTCCTGGCTTTGGATGGCAGATGCTGCTCTTACGGCCACTGGCAACGCACACACTGACAACACACACTCCGAAAGTGCTGGGGTTGCTGGTGGTGTTGGTGTTGCCATCCATTATTGCTTGACATATCATAATGCTTGCTAATTCAAGGCATTATTACTACAATCCATTGCCTATAATGCCATCCATTAGTAAGCAGAACTTACTTTTCAGGCCCCAGTTTCAGGACAACTTCTGGTCCACGCTGTAAAGCAATTTGAGATGAAAGTTGCTAGCCATGTAACGGGTATGGTTATGAGTCAGCAGCTTAAACAGTTTCCCAGTTGTTGGGTTTTTTTCCACTTTAATACCAAAAAAGCAGCTGGAAATCCAGGTCTTACCCTCAGCTGTTCCCAGCAAGAGGAATAACTCGTATTTCCAAGGAGCTGCTAGGTAACAATTTCACCTGGACGTGTGAGATCAGCTTTCACCAGCTCCTGTCTTGAAAGGAAGAGTGCTCTTACGGTGAGAGCAGAGGTCAGTACTTAGATCTGGTCTCAGCCCCATGACAAGAAGGTATGCGACCTTCAGCATGAGTCTCAGCATCAGGACTCAGTTCCTCCCTCTCAACTGAAAAGTAAACCAAGTCTTTACCATTTCACTTTAATACCTTGTGAAAACGCTCTTTCACCCTTATTACTCCATCGCATAACTCTAAGAGGGAGGTGAAAATTGTGCTCTTGATGGCTGGTTTATGAAACAGGATATTCATTTTCTCCTGAATGGCCAATGCAAAAGTGAAAGTGAGTTCAGGGCAATAAATGTGGTGAGGAACTGAATTTGAGAAGCGTTCTCTCAGTGCTTTGTGGCTGCCTGACCTTCAGCTGAAACCACTACATTTTTCACACTCCAACCAAGGCTGTCGGAAAGAAAGAGAGCTACAGAAGGTACCACGGCTGGGTTTGCCAGGTATGAGACAATACAAAAACAATGTAACTTTAAGGACACGGGAGGGTTTGCTGCCATCTCCATTGGTAGTAATAATAATGCCTTGCATTTAGCAAGCATTATATCTGGTTATTACATCTGTAACTTATCCTCAGTGCGGCAATGCTCCATATAGGTCATTTTTGTTCCATTTAGGGCTCTTTCATGTAGACATAATGAAAAGTCTTTCTTTTAGTATAAAAGAAAGATGATGTGTCTCTGATGGTTAACCCTCAGGACAACCCATGAGATGGGGAGAAGTGGGAATGGGCTGAGAAACTGCTGCAGGGCTTTGCAAAGTCCTACAGAGTGACTGGGCCGTGGGGTTGAGCTGGACACGTCCCGCCTCCTGAGACTTCACTTCTCTTCCCTTGGACCACACTATCCTCTGCTATCTAAGTAGAGAAAAGGTCCCATTACACAGCTCATTACACATCAGAACAGTCCTGGGCTTAGTTTCAGCCCTAGAGAGGACAGTCCTATAAATGACTTTTGCCTAAACCGGACTTCCAGGCAAAGCTTGTGTATTTTTGTACAGACATACCCTCTTCAGAAAATGGGTCAACACTGAGATAGCAATATTCACCAAGGAGAACCAGTGATTTAGTATCATCATCACCAGTGAAGACTACAGGGAAACTCAGAGCAGCCTGGGACGAGCAGGTGAATGGGAAGACAAAATTCACTGATGACAAGTGCAGGTAATGCCTACTACAAAGTACAGTGGAAAATTGCTCATACTTGCATTTGGCATATACATTACCTGTCATTGCCTGTGGCCAGGCAGAACTAAGCATAAAGAGCTGAAAGAAAGATCTCCATACCTGGTACCATGAGCCAAATAACTAAATCAAGTATTAAGAAGCAGAAGGATGTGACCGAAAACCAGACTGAACATATTCTGATAATGGGGTTCCTTTAATGTGAAAGGAGTTAATGGCTGCCTTCAACTGGGTCATTGGTCTACAGCAAATAACAGCTTTGCACAAAGCCAGCAGGTGTCAGATGTCTCTTTTATTGTGTGTGAAAGGAGAAAGTCATTTATGTAGGGAGGTAGCTGGAAACAATAGGAGCCACCATCCCTGCCAAGGGCTGATCTGGAGACAAAGCTCTGGGAAGAGGTGGTTACCCCAACTGCTACCAAATAGGTACAAGCACTGCTTGGCAACATCTAGGAGGGGGTACGCGGCACAGAAAGGAGCAAACCCCATGGATGACAGGGTGCAGAGCAGCACAGCTCCCTGCGGCTTAGGAATGATTGGCAGAACAGACTTAAATGTTACCAGCAACAGGACTTCCCACTGTTTGCTTCAGCTGTGTTTGGACTCAAGCAGCCATGGGCATTCTTTGCAGATAAACAGGTTGTGTCAAGGTGCATACCTGGCTTGTGTCATCCATTTCTCCTCCTAAAGGAAAAAAATCCCACAAGGCCTTAAATACTGGTTTACCTCTCAGACCCAAGGGGAAACTGCTCATTGTATTTGCTAACGTAGCCTTATCTTTGAAGAACAGCAAGCAATAGATTCTGAAGAGGGTGTGGGTTCAGGAAGGAGAAATGGAAGGACAAGTTTGTGCAGAGAGTCTGAAAAGTGATGGGGTGTTTCTTTCATAAGTACAGGGAGTAAGTCGGGATGCAACAGAAGCATTGCTCCTAAGAGTGAAAGGGGGTGGGGAGCACCTCATACCCATTTTGCATCCCTTAGCACAAGGGCAAGAAACATGAAATGAAACTAAAAGAAAGGAAAAAAACTAAAAGCAAAGGCAATGCCTTTCTATAGAGCTGACTTGGAAGATGCGTTGCTACAGAAAATCACTGTGACCAAATGCCAAGAGACTGGTCAAAACAGATTCAATAGCGATAAGGGCATGGAGATGACCAGCTTGCTTCTACACAGATAAAAGTCCCTATATTTCCAGACATAAATGAAGCGTAGGCTGGCAGAAATCATCCATAATTATACATAAGTTTTATCTGTACCATCTTGAAAACACCCAGAACTCATCAATAGGTTAAAGAAGATACTGGGTGGAAGCACTGGACATTACAGATGATGATGACGGAAGTCTTAAGCAGGAATAACCTTTTGAATATGGAAACTAGCCTGAAAATTGCATCAGAATAGCAGAATGCCTGGAAACACAGGGAACTTTAGGTACAGGGAGAGCATTTCAGAGGCAGATACAGCTAGAGCTAGTCCTCTTGCACTTACGTACTCCATCCTTTTGTAACACAGGTACAATTTGGGAATGATCCTGAAGACTTCCAGACTTTCCACTGTACCTTCATGAGTTCCCAATACAAACAGGATGTCTCTTTGAGAATGATACTTCTTAGCATGAGTGAAAGTGGCAAAACCAGATTCAAAGCACAAAGAGAAAAAAGAACACTTGATGTATTTGAACTGCCCAGTGCACCTCTTACAGACCTGGATGTCTTTGATTCACTCTCCCACACCCACACCAGGTCCCTGGAGATGGAAGAGCTGCAACTGCACCTGAGAAATAGCAATAGCTGTACCGGAAGGAACTGAACAAACCTCGCTTTTATGTGTAAGGGAAGCATTAACAGGAAACCCACTTAGTCAACAGTTTAAAAAACTTGCTATTGCACTGATAAAAGGAAACACGGTATGTGTAGGAATGGAGCCCCTCAGATTATGGAGGTCTGTGTTACACAAGATATTCCAGCCAGGAAGCCCTATGGATGCCTTTTCCCTATCCAAGCAGCATGAGAAGACAGAAAGATCTTGACACCACCACACATAGTGAGCTGTGAAAGGGCTTTCCACTGACAGACCTGCTAACAGCAGGAGAGCATCCTTCCTTGTCTGCTATACCAAGCAACAGAGCCCACCACAAGGAGACCTGATGGGAAGGGAGAGCTGCTTTTGGGTGATTGCTCCACCTTGGAGCAAAACACTCTCATTCTCACTATGACCCTATTGTCCAGCAACCTCAGACAGTGCCAGCTGCTCCCCACAACCCCCAAAACACATGTGAGAGTGAAGCCCTTGCCCTGGGCTTGGACAGTGATGTCCCTCTCAGTGCAATGGGCTGGGAGCAGGTTTATCCCTCTCCAGAGTAACTCCCCAGTGGGACCTGCTCTGAAGGTAGGGCTGACCCCCAGAGCAAACTGCCAGCAAAGCCTTGTCCAGCAGAGAACTAATTTAGCCTCTTGTACAGTTGATGAATGAAGAATTTCCTCTTGGGACTAAATTACAGGCCTTGTCAGGGTTGCTCTTTCGTGATCTGTTATTTAGATGTAATTTTCCAACAGGGCTGGAACACATAGCCATGAGCTAGAATAGTATTTGCTGTGAACAGCTGCCACACACCGTCCTTCACATCCCACACCCTTCCCACCCTCCCCGGTATCCCCCCTCCTTTCCTCCCTCTCTCCCTCCCGACACACATGCAAGACCCACTAGGCACAACTTGCATCGCATTCGTTAGATCCTCATTGAGGTCCTTAATTAAACCACAAGAATGGCATTTGCCCACCTTCTCTGCACCCCTGTTGTACAAAGAGTCACGTCTTGTTTGAACATGCTTAAAAACAGATGAGAAGGCTTCTTTTCAGACACTGATGATTACAACCCTGTGTCAATCTTTCCCCCCTTTGGCTTGAAGATAGACTTGTGATCCTCCTTTGGCTGTTTGAACTGCTGGAAGCTGTGTAAACACACAGCATGATGGTAGAGCTCTGTTGACCTAATGGCTGCTGAGTGCAAAGTGATTATGTTAGAACTCCCATATCTCACCAAGCTGCAGTCTCACCTGTTTTGGGGTCACTAATGATGAGGTCTGAAAGCGAAGGCAGGAACATTCTAGCTAGTCATTACCTAACAAGAAATGGCTGGGCAGGACTATTTAAAGGAGTTTTATAACAGTCCAATAATAGTTTGGGGCTTTAATCCCAGGATGCTATCTACAATTAAGAGGCTGGCTATTTGAATGTGGAACACTAAATCAGAATGCTAAGGGAACACATTTCAATGGACCCATCTGGCAGTCACTCTGCTAGATGTGCATCATAAATTCACAGGGCATGGAAGCAATCCAAGATGCAGGGCTGTCTTTTATCCACTCACACCTTCCCTCCGTGGAGACTGATGTGCTCAGGAGCAGAAGCTGTACGGCCTGCGGCACTGAAAGTCCTGTAGGCGAGGAGCTGGGATTCATGTTGTATAAGTGATGATAACCAAGTAGCCTGAAATAATTCTCAGCCATAATAGAATAAGAAAATCATAGAAGAGTTTGGGTTGGAAGGGATCTTCACATGTCACCTAGTCCAACCCCCCTGCAATGAGCTGGTAATGCTGGTGTGGAGCCTGAACAGATCAAGGGGCTGCTGATAGCAGATTATATAGTTTTTGAATAACATAAAGGAGCTCAAAGGACAAAATGCTGAGGGATGAATTCGAGCTCACTTGCACACAGGGGTAGACCAAGCATCTTGCTAGCCTCACTGATGACACCTGGCTCTTTGATACTATTCATGCTATAAGCTCCATGGGATCACTTTGACACTTTTGGGTTGGAACTGGATGATCTTTAAGGTCCCTTCCAACCTAAACCATTCTATGATTCTGTAATTTGGCTGCATGGAAGGCAAGATCAGACTCCAGGAGCAGAGAGTGGATGACAGACCACAAGAGTACGGATGCTCTCCCAGAAGAGGTACCTCATCCACACAGTCCCCAGGCTGCCAGCTGCAGGAAAGAACTGAAAGGAGAGCACTGCTATCCAGGAAGAGGGAATTTCCATTTGCATTTGGTCCCTCCACCTCCCAGACTCCAGCGGCTCTGACCACAGCTCCCTGAAATGCTGCTCCTTGAGGAAGCCTCCTTTCCCCCCTCATCCTCAAGCCTTACAGCGAGCTCTGGAAAAGAGACGTGGCCGTATGCATGGACAGGCAATAGAAATAGTGCCATCTACTGACAAGTACGAATATGTAGCCTTCTGGCGAGTCAATGAGGTGATTGTGACTGGGACATGTGAAATGCCATCACAACCCACGTCTTCATATTCTGGGATGAGAGGGCGGGAGCATAAATGTTACAGCGCATTTACACCCGCTCCCGAGCTTGTACAACGTGCATCAGTGTGGCAAGACCCCTGCAAGAGAGCACTGGAATCCTATTTGCAAACTTACTCTTTGCTCTACGCACCCATGTTCCACCAGCAGATTCCCATTTCCTTAGATGTGTCCGTGGTTTGAAACTACCTCCACAGGTTGTGTGTGATGGCTCGTTCGACCACTTACTAACCCAAGGAGCAATTTAGGGTGCTGCTTTCCTAAGGAACTGGTCGAACAGCAGAACAAAAAGACAGCTCTGGCACCCAAAGACCATCAGTCTGTGCAGACTGCAGTTGGCTTGTATGTAGCTCATGAGTGGTACTTTCTATTTATATATATGGCTGTGCAGGTGATGCATGTGATTTTGCTCTCTATTCCTAGATACATTAGATAATGAATGACTTCATCTTACCTACTGTTTAGACTACCAGTCATTTCTGTTTGTCGCAGTGACAGTGGCTTTCTTTGCAGAACATTTTTGTCTTGATAAAACTTTATCACAGAGCATTTAGTTCTGGACCAGCTAGCACAGCTGCAGACATATGTGCCCATTAGAACCAAGCCAACCCAGCACTCCCTCTACCAGGGCTCCGGATGGATGCTCAGTGACATGCCACAGAAGCCTTTTGCAGTGGAGAGTCTGCACAAAAGAGACAATTCTTTTCAACAACGTGCAGGCAGTTCTATTTCAATGGCACAAAATTAATTTGAACAACTTCCCATGCAATAGCCCTGCCTTCTTTATAACCCAAAATATATTCTCTGCCTATGAAGAACCATGCAAGAGGGCTGCATTTCTACCTCTCAAGGTCCCATGGCTTGTGTTGTGTTCCATGTTCTGTTCTGTTTAAAAGGAAAGGCTCAGAATACAGCCTGGCACCTCTGGGCTGAGCCCTGGCATGCACAAAGCCCCGGTCACACAGTCAGACCTAGAACAGCCTCCTTCCCATGAAATCCCTATTTCCAGGATTTCTTTGTTCCCAGGTCCCTGGGATCACACCTGCTCACTGTGAGGAACCTCTGGATGTCCTCCTTGAAATGATGTGCTCCAAGCAGTAGATGAAGAATCTAAGAGTGGTTTGGGTTGGAAGCAACCTTAAAGCTCATCCAGTTCCAACCCCCTGCCACGAGCAGGGACATCTTTCACTAGAGCAGGTTGCTCCAAGCCCCTGTGTCCAACCTGGCCTTGAACACTGCCAGGGATGGGGCAACCACAGCTTCTCTGGGCACCCTGTGCCAGCGCCTCAGCACCCTCACAGGGAAGAGCTTCTGCCCAAGAGCTCATCTCAGTCTCCCCTCTGGCAGGTTAAAACCTGATGGTGGGGAGGTGATGAATAAGCTTTTTGGAAGAGCCTCAGCCAGCACTGGTGGGTTCTACTTGCTTCTTCACTTCATGTACATGGCACAGTGCTTCTGATTACAGCTTCTGGTGGCCGCAGCCAGAAAAGACCCTATGCTCAAACGTCAAGGGGAAGCACAACACTCATCACGATCACAGAATAGTTTGGGTTAGAAGGGACCTTCAAAGGTCATCTAGTCCAACCACCCTGCAATATCAGAAGCAATGTCAGGGCTGGCCTGCCCATCAGATATAACCCCTAAGTCAATTGTCACATCATTAGAGACTACTTTGTCAATAATATGGGAAAAAGAAACCCTTGGATTGTTTAAATCCTCCTGGAAGAAAAGAGCCTGATCCCTTTCCACCCTTGGATGCATCGGAGAAGAGGAGCAACGTGTCCCTCTCTGTGCAGAGGCACTGCAGGATGCCTGCACTCGGAGCAACAGCAGGGAATCCCTCGAGCCATTGACTGTGCTGAGAGAAGGGCAGGCCACATTCTTTCTCAGCCATGTCTCCATCTCTCAGGGCTGTACTATGAATTTCAGAGCCTGTAGTGTTCTGCTTGAAGACCATAGGATGAGAACATTCTTCCACAACGCTGATACTTTTTCTCATACTTTTTTTTCCTCTAGTCTTAGTGGGATTTGAAGGTCCTTCAACAACCCAGAAACCAAAAGGCAGTGAAAAACGCCCACAAATATAGGGTTATTTGTGTTTAATCCCACCAGTTTCAGGGCAGTCTCAGAGCCCACACATGCCTGTTAACAGCATTGGCAATTTTGCTCCAAGCCTCTGAGAGTAGCTTTGATTCTTTCCATTAATGGCCTCTTGAGAGCTACACCCTGCAGCTGCCACCTTTCTTGTAGGCAGAAACCCTGATATTAAGCATTTAGTACTGCTTTATTTAAGGGGGGGTTCTTTTTCCTCTTCCCTATTGGCCTCAATTAGTAATTCTCTGGTGATTTTATCTCCATTTTTATCTGCTGCAAACCTCTGGGTGCTTGCTGTGTTTCCCCAGCTGCTGTCAGTGCCAAGTACTTCAGGCTGTTGGGGACATCACTGAACCAAAATTCCTTGAGGCCACTGGTAGCCTAAAGGTGAAGCATTTACCTCTATTGCATTGGGGTTAACGACTCTGATGGCCCCTGAATCAGCTTATTAGTGGTGGCCAGTTGCTGCTGCTGGCAGCATGGGGGCACCTTTTACATAGAATCACAGAATGGTCAGGGTTGGAAAGGACCTTAGGATCATCCAGTTCCAACCCCCCTGCCATGGGCAGGGACACCTCACACTAAGCCATGTCACCCAAGGCTCTGTCCACCCTGGCCTTGAACACTGCCAGGGATGGAGCATTCACAGCTTCCCTGGGCAACCCATTCCAGTGCCTCACCACCCTCACAGCAGAGAACTTCTACCTTATATCTAACCTGAACTTCCCTTATTTCAGTTTGAACCCATCACCCCTTGTCCTATCACTACAGTCCCTAATGAAGAGTCCCTCTCCAGCATCCTTATAGGCCCCCTTCAGATACTGGAAGGCTGCTCTGAGGTCTCCACGCAGCCTTCTCTTCTCCAGGCTGAACAGCCCCAACTTTCTCAGCCTGTCTTCATACAGGAGGTGCTCCAGCCCCTGATCATCCTCGTGGCCTCCTCTGGACTTGTTCCAACAGTTCCATGTCCTTTTTATGTTGAGGACACCAGAACTGCACACCATGCTCCAGGTGAGGTCTCATGAGAGCAGAGCAGAGGGGCAGGATCACCTCCTTTGACCTGCTGGTCACACTCCTTTGGATGCAACCCAGGATACAGCTGGCGATGGGCCAGCCCAGAGTAACTCCACCTTCCAGCGCTTGGCAGGGGATGGGATCCATTGTGACTTTCCACCTCTCTCCAGATTCCTTAGGTTCTTCCTGAAAATGGGATCTATGTCGCATTCTTTCATCCTCCTCAGCTCATCCCTTGTAGGAGAAGGGGTGGGGTCGGGTCTGTTTTTAGCATATTTTCCCTTTGGTTTTAAAGTTTATTTAAACTGACTCACATTTAATTGTCCTAAGGTAAACAGATGAATCACCCAGGGGGGAATACACCTCCAAAGGTCAGGGTTCACACCAAGTTTTCTCTTTTTCTTTCTTTTCCTTGGGCTTAAATAAGGAAAACTGGGTTGGTTGGAAAATCAAACATTTTATTTGGGAGTTCTGCAGACAGTGACTCAGATTTTTTACTTTCCTGCACTTTTTACTTTCATATAAGTAAAACTCTTGATAAACAGGTATTGGGCCCACACCTGCTATGGAAAGAGCAGCAGCAGTTCAGTTGCAGCATGTTAACAGAAGCTCTCTTGTTCTACCACTGAAATTAGCTGGTTGGCTACAGGGAGATTCTTGATAACTCCTTCAGACCAAGTGTGCTGCAAGGCCCCTTTTCTGCCCTTTTGGAGAGATCATAAACAGTCAGTAAGAAAACACTATTCAAAAAACAGAAGAAGAAAAGAGCCACAAGTTGAATTTTGCTTGTGGAAAATTAACTGTGATCCCTTGAAATCCCTCGACAACTTGCTACTCGAATTTTTCTCTCCTATTAAAACCCATTCACAGTAAAGGGTTGCTAACTCTTGCTTGTCTGTGTGGGATACATCTCCATCTCTGTGCTGATAGTACCTGCTATGGAGGTGCTAGCTGCTGTGGTGTGAGGCTGTCAAAAACCAGGCCAGACGTATGTATTTCCAGACATCTTTACTTTGATCTGGTTTTTGGACTTGGAGCTTGCTGGAGTCTGTCTTAGGTCACACTAACAGCAGCTGTATCCCCACAAGAAACAGCTTGCTCGGTTGAGTTTTGTTGTTGTTCCTTTCCCTCTTCTCAGTAATAGACAGAAAAATACACCAGTAAAGTGCTGCAGGAACACTTGGCTATAGATATCATGGTACAGAAAGCATGACAGTGAAAAGAGTTAATTGCTGCAATGGTTGCACCTGGATTTCAGTTCCTTCTCTCTCATTATATCTTCTCACCCAGCAAGCTAGGCAGTACTAAGACCACGATATAATCTCATCTCATCAGAGATTTAGCAGTGGAAAGGATAAATTGAGGCTTTTTGAGTCCTCGTCCCATTCTGCTCTAGGATGAGTGACAAAACTCTTTGGATGTGTTCCCTACATCATGAGCCCTTCATTCCTCACTGGACAAAGCTTGGAAGACATCTGCCTCCAACTTGTGCCTCACCAAAAGAGAGGTCCCCTAAGTGCCTCTCATTTCAGGACCTGAGGTGCATCATTCTGGACAGGCAGCTGGATACAGCAAGGTTTTCCCATGAGCTCCTGATTTGCAAGGCTGTGAGTGCTCTGTATCCCTCTGAGATACACAACTACCATGGCCATGCTTTTATTAGATACATTTTTTTCCAGGCAAAAATGCAGGGAAGTATTCATTTTCCCACTGCATTTCTCTTGATGTTTTTGAGGGTTTCACCAATTGGAAACAAAAGGAAAAAGCTCACATTTCTAAATCATCCAAGACACTCATTTAAATGGAAAGACACTCATCCGGAGCTTGCATAACCAACAATGCCTTCCACAATCTCCATTTGCTTTTTAATCACCAGGTCTCTTCTCCAGCTTGCTAGGGATACTTAAATGTGAACTGGCAGCGGAGACACTTTGTGAGAAATAAGCACATATGACAGCAGCAGCTCCAAGAGCAGCTCCTGCTACATTTTGGTGATAATCAGTCAATGATAGATTAAAAATTCATTGGAAGAACTTTTTGTCACCACTTGGGTTGTAGTCAATGGATAATAGTGATGACACTTTGGGTTTACATGTGCATGATCTAAAGGTTGCCCCAGCTTAAGTGGTACAGTCAACTTCAAGACTACCTCTTCAGCCTGGAGAAGAGAAGGCTGCGTGGAGACCTCAGAGCAGCCTTCTAGCATCTGAAAGGGGCCTACAAGGATGCTGGGGAGGGACTCTTCATTAGGCACTGTACTGATAGGACAAGGGGTAACGGGTTAAAACTTAAACAGGGGAAGTTTAGATTGGATATAAGGAAGAAGTTCTTTACTGTAAGGGTGGTGAGGCACTGGAATGGGTTACCCAGGGAGGCTGTGAATGCTCCATCCCTGGCAGTGTTCAAGGTCAGGTTGGGCAGAGCCTTGGGTGACACGGTTTAGTGTGAGGTGTCCCTGCCCATGGCAGGGGGGGTGGAACTGGATGATCTTAAGGTCCTTTCCAACCCAAATCATTCTGTGATTCTATGATTATAAATCAAACAGTATTTGTTTGCTGGGTCTCTGAGCACCCAGAAAGAGCCCCTGTTGGACACAGGAGACTGGACCTTCGGTGTGGCCCAGTATGACCATTCCCATGCACCTTTGTCCCTCTGTGCTCACCCTGAATGCCTGGACTTTCATCAGTGTCATCCCACAATAGAGGACTTTTAAAATGAAGTTTATATATGAAGAATTTAGGAATCCAGTTTAAGGGAGGTAGGTTTGAAGATATGGTCCCTAAATCCCCAGGGATTTATTTATCCACTATCTCTGGCTTTCATGAAAGCCAGATTTGAGCAGCTGCAGGTAGCTACAGATACTGAAAGAGGTGGAAAACACAGCCATAGTTGCTTGGTACGCTTTGCAGTGGTAACCAGCATTCGTTACTGAGTCCATAAACCTCTCTTATAGAATCATAGGGTCACTGAAACAACTAGGTTGGAAAAGATCTTTAGGAACATCAATTCCAACCGTTACCCCTGGACTGCCAATTCCACCACTAAAGCCCAGCTTCTGCTTCCCTGTGATAAAAACCTAATCATTTCCATATTTCATCCCCTGGCTGTTTTGGATTGCTCAAAGCAATCCCCAAAGCCACCACATCTTGCACCTGAAAAGAATCTCTTGATTCCAGACCCAGCAAACATCCCCCACATCATCTGTTTGTATTCATTTTGCACGTGTACTGCTGTCTCAAACCATCTTAACCAAAACTGTGGGAGGCCCCCGTGGTTTTCCCTTCCTCATGCAGAAAGCAACACCTCTTGTGGTGCTGTTGCCCTGCCTTTGGAGGAAGTGGAAGCCTACAGCCAAGCCACCTTCCAGTGTCTGAAGGGGGCCTACAAGGATGCTGGAGAGGGACTCTTCATCAAGGACTGTAGCGATAGAACAAGGGGTGATGGGTTCAAACTGAAACAGGGAAGTTCAGGTTAGATATAAGGAAGAAGTTCTTTACTGTGAGGGTGCTGATCCACTGGAACAGGCTGCCCAAAGAAATGCCCTACCTCTGGCCAGCGTTCAAGGCCAGGTTGGACAGAGCCTTGGGCGACACGGTCTAGTGTGAGGTGTCTCTGCCCATGGCAAGGGGGTTGGAACTGGGTGATCTTAAGGTCCTTTCCAACCCAAACTATTCTGTGATTCTAAGCTCTCTCAACATTTTGGAAACCAAAGGGAACACATAGCATACATGGGGTCTGTTTGTATTTACTCTATAGTTACCAGAGCCTCCTTGGGCTTTTTCCTCATGCTCTCTCCCTCTTGTTCTCACTCTCTTCTCTCAAACAGTGGATGTGGACTCGGCAACACTGAACTGCTCTGTATGTTTCTTTAGTTCTGCCTCTATTAGGAGCTTCCGCCCACCCTTCCAGCCCCGAGCACGGAGACCTGGCAGCGAGGAGATCAAACAAACACAGCTGCTCCCGTGTCATTCCCGCTGCCAGGCGGCTCGCTGCTCGCCCGCTGCCGGAGCCCACAGCGGCCAGCGCGCAGGTGGAAGCGGGTGGCTTTGAGGTCGAGGTGTAAATACCCGCAATTAGACATGAATTACATTTAATACCCATGACGGGCTCTGGTGGGAAAGAGGTGGGGCAGAGAGCTGGGAGATGCACACTGGAAAAAATTCTCCTTACTCGACTTGATCTCAAGCCCATGGAAGCGCATGGAAAGAATCCCCTGGAGTTGTGATGGGCTTCGGACCAGGGCTCCGTGCAAAAGCAAAGGGAAAGCAATAGGAAAAGCCGCATATACAGTATGGATTGGCAATTTTAGCAGCCTTCCCCTTGGCAGGGAGAGTTAAAGGAGAAGAGGGGGGGAGGAAATTAAAATGAAAAGAAGAAAAAGAAGAACAACGAACCCAAAACCAACCGGAGGGCAGGGGGAAAGCAGAGGAATGGTAATTTACATCTTCATTTCAAAGATACTCATATGCTCTCTTTTGACACACCTTGCAGACTGTAACAAAACAGCGTGGGGTGCCAGAAACAAGTGTTACAGCTCTCCCATTCGGGGTCCTTCTCATTTTTCTGGAAGGTTATTTCAGCTATTTCTTACAATCTGACCTTTTAGCTGCTTGGAAGATTTACTGAGTGCCTCAGATGCAGTCAGGTTTGCAGAACTGATGTGTAGCATTAGCTATAGGAGAGTGTTCCAGTGATGTGCAAATAGGTCAAGGAAAAAAAGTGAACCAATAAGGTAACCAAAGAGGAATGTAAACTGAATGGAGCCTTTTATGCAAAGGTGAAGGGTTCAATTTTTTCCAGAATTATGAAATATTGAAAAGCCTGTGTCAAAGCCCCCATGCTCAAAACCTTTTGATAAGCAGAGATGTTTTTAAAGCTACCCAGGCTTCAGCGCATTTGTCCTTGCACCTCTAAAAATGTTGGTCTTGGAAACTCACCTGTAAGTACAAATACACGGCTGGAAAACTTAACTTTACAATAACACACAGAATCTATGGTAAATCTGGAATTCATGTTTGTGTGATACAGTTTCAGCCTTGCCAATGTTATCGCTTCTACCTGGATTCGGTGGGGTTTTCTTCATTAGCAAGCAGATCATCTGCTTTGTGCTGCCCTCTCTCTAATCTCCTGTACATCCACCTGAGTTTATCTACACTCCTCCTTATGGCACGTGTGGGGGTAGATCTTTAGCTGATGTAAATTTACTTAGTGGTTTTGATACCTCCTGAACATCAAACTAAATCTCCTTAATGGATATTGAGCAGCAGCCACAAAGACCCCGCAATCACAGGTTTGTCTCAGCAATGCTCAAGGCTGAATTGACACGTTTTCTTTCCAAGATGACTCACACCCGTGAATTCATTTCTCATTTTTCATGAGCAGAATGCCATGTTTTGCACTTGAACAGTCAGGCAAATCCTTCCTGCAAGTTTCTGTTGATATTTGAAATCCCTTTGATTTCTTTCTTTCTGACACTTAACAGTTGCAGTGATTCAATCAAGAAATAGAAGCAACACCCAGTGACCCAAACAACTCAAAACATCCCACTGACACCAGAGAGTCAAAAGAAACAAAAATGGATACATGGAGTAAAACACTTTTCCCTTCTCATTTAAAATGACACAATACTTGCAAAATAATGCTGAAAAATGGGGAAATGACAGTCTATCAGAAGCAGTTCTGGAACAAGAAGGTTAAATAACTTGATGAAGTGTTTCTAACCATACGCTCTCTGCTGTATTGTGTTTTGCTTGTCCCTATGGAAGAAGACCAAAGGAAAAACAAGGTAAAGCCATATCACACCTTTCTGCAACTGCATCTTTATTTCAATAGATACCCGTCTCCAGTCACAAATGAAGACCCTTTTGTACTCTAGCAAATGCCACTCAGGCAGAACATATAACTCCCATTAAAAGCCAGATCTGGACATTGGTAGTTAAACATATCACTTAATTGTGGTGAAGGCACCTCCATTTTAAGGCTGACTTCTTTTTAGCAAGTAGGTCAGTGCCAGAGATGTCAAAGTCTTTCCTGGTTTGCCAGCTACTCCCACCCACTCATGGTGGCCCCTGCAGCACCCACATCTGGCCTGTGGTTTGCAGTGAATCAACAACTGCTGCAATAAATACACAGCTACCCTGCACAGTCAGTGACAGGTAAGCTGGGTACCACTTATGTACTCCATGTGACAAAAAATTCCTGTCTCAGCATTGCTAAAGGCTGGCACAGTCACAGTCATGCTGTACCGAGAGCTGGTCTCTCTCAAGGCCAGGCTGGATGTGGTTATGAGCAACCTGATCTAGTTGAAGATGTGCCTGCTCATTGCAGGGAGGTTGGACCAGATGCGCCTTGAAGGTCCCTTCCAACCCAAACCATTCTGTTTCTATAAGATGGCCATGAGTTGAATCCCACTGGAGAGGCAGCACTGGGTCTGCCTGGGTCTGAAGCACTGAGAAGATGTTTCTCTTTAGGGAAACTTGCCTGCCCAGTGGCATGGATGTGAAAATGAGCAGTTGCCGAGAGACACCAGCGTTGCATTAACACCGAACAAAGAGCTGGAAGCTTTCATGACTAGCCTTCTCATGGCTTTTAGTCATACCTTAAGCCAGGGAACGGAGACACATGAGATAATTAAAGCAAAAAAAAAGATCTTTTTGAACCACAAAAGATTCGAGTTTGACTGAACTTGAATTTTAGACAAAGGTTCACATGGGGTTCTATTTCACCCAAGCCAGTTTATCCGCCTTGCCTTTTCAGACAGGCTTAGATTTTAATCCTCAATACCTGTGAAGTTATTTATGCTACTTTGTTTGTTTGTTTGTTTCCAATTAACTTTTAATTCATTTTTGGGTCTGAGCAGGATATTTATTTTTCAAACTGCTGGGTGTAACCATTTATATAAACAAATCTGCTTCACTCATTTCGCTCCTTTTGATGTTCATTTCCATTGCTTTTAGCTCCATGCACGATGGGAGACTTTCCTACATGCCCTGGTAACTCTATTCTCCACCACTGACCTGAATGCCCATTTAACAACTGATCAAAGCATGGAGCAAACAGTGGCCCTGCATGATAACCAGGACTTACAGTGTTAAAGGCAGCTGGAAAGTTAAGCCACACGTAGATTAAAACCATTTCTTCTCAAGCAGGTAGAAACTCCTGCAGAGCAAGACTACTTGCATCAATCTGTCCCTGTGTATTTCATTTCATCAGAACACTCAAATGTCCAATGTTTCAGCCCAACCGGACTATTCAATCTAGCTTTCAGGCTGAGGGTACTTAGTTTTTGTGGGGTTTTCACTGATTTTTGTTTCACACTTTTTAATGGAACACTCATTTTCTACTGCAAAATCACAATAGCAGTGGCAGTATCAACAAATACCTCATTTTCCAACCTGCTGTATTTTGTATACGGCTTTGGAGTCCATCAACCATGGGCTAGAAATACAAGAGAAATAAACCGTCGTCTGTTGGAGTATCTCCATTACCTTATGCTGGGAATATGGTCCAGTGATGCTCATAACTGCACCAAGAGCCCCTGACTGCATTAAGGAACACATTTGTTACAACAGAAAAACCCAGGCTGGTTGTTTTCTGGAATTCCCACAAATTCACTCTCCCTGGGTTCAGGTTCTCCCCAGCTTTTATCCAAGCCAACTGTAGGAGGGTGAGGGATGAAAGCCAGGAAAATTCTGCAGCCTTGTTTTGAGTGATTTCAGGTGTTCTCCATGTCTAACAACCAGAGGTGAGATGAAAATGTAGGAGGTGGTGTAATGGCTTGATCTGAACTCAGAGCAGGTAGCAGAGCTGTGGGTGCACAGCGGATAGGAAGCCATAAGAAGCCTTTTGCCTCCTAACAGGGGAATTTAACAGCTCACGTAACTCTGAGCCAGCCTTTACTGCTGGAAATTTAGGGACAGAAAAAATGTCCCATGGGGTCTGCAGTAAAAGCTGGGAGTGTGACCCTCCATCTATTAGGATAGAGAGCAGGAAGACGAATGCAGACCTGCAACCTCATAGCAAACTGCTCCATTTGCCACCTCCAACCTGCTCTAGGAAGCCCTGCCTAAATGGCACAGGAGAGACCCATTTATTTAGTGGATAAAATTGTACATGAGTTGTACAAAGTGATTTGAGATTTACGCACACATGGAAGCCAGCAGAGATGAATTACTCCTTGGGTCTGTAAAGCACTTGACAAATGCAAGGTAGCACATGAGCAAGAAGTATCAATATTTCTCTCTCTTTACCCAATAGCTGGCTTTTTCATACCATCTAGTACCCAAACCATTGTAAAGAAACTCATATAGAAATACTGGAAATACAGATGCATGTACTTTCAGCTATCCAGAGACCCCTTTTCTATCATAAGCTGTCTCATGCCAGGGCAGAGCTGAAGTGATAATTCAGGCTGAGCACTGTCTTCAGCTGAAGGATGACTTGCCCTACCTGCAAGGAAATGACTGGTCTCTAAAGGTGCAAGGTGGCCACTGGCCACTATGGCAGGTTTGTCCAACTCTGCTGTGATGCAGAGAGAGCCCTGACTCCACGAAGCAAAGCTTTAGAAGGGACACCAAGTCACCAAAAAGTCTCCGTCTTTCCTTGAATGTTAAAGTGATATATGCGTACCAATCCCCCAAAAGCACAGACACAGTGCCCCTTTACACTGGGGAAAGAGGAAGGCTCCATGCCTATGCCACAATGAAGTTCCTAAATTCAGTTTTTAGAGTAAAAACACTCAAAACCAGAGGAGGGCTAAAAACAGAAGCTACAAAACTCTAGAGCTGTTGGCATCCTTCATACCTAGACCAAAACAACCACCTTTCTGTTATACTTCGTGGTTTCTTGCAGGTACATTCTCCTTCTGAATGTGCCACAGGCTTATTATCTAGGACATGATATTTAGTAATCCATCATGCCTTGGTCATACACACCAATTCCCCTTCCTTCTCTTCTGCCAGGCAAAAGGCACAACAAATAAACGTAAGTGTAATTCATGTCAGAGCCACCCTGGGGTTTCCAAGCAGATGTCTTCTGGGAAAGACAATGAGATCCACACATTTCCAAGCCCTCAAATCCCTAAGCTTTATAAGGAGAATAGTTGTGGTATTTTGGGTTTTCAGTAGTTGTGGTGAAGAAGGGAGGTGTGTAATGTGTCTGCTTGTTTGTTTTCTGGCTACTTGAATGGTTCTGCCATTTTCCCAAGAGTTGAAAGGCCGATACTATCATAAAGATGACTATGAATTTCAGATGCACTGGGGAATGAAAGATTCACTTCCAAACATTAGGTGCATTCCCAAACCCTCCACACCTCCTGAGTGCGGTCAGAAAACCTCATAAGAGCCGACTCCAGTGTAAATGGTCTGAATCCAGTTGGGCCACAAATGCCATGAGAAGAAAGTTTCTCATGCTAGGATGAACAATTTTTCCCATGTAGACAAGGCCTTAATTAATCTTTAAAGTGTTCCAGTTTTAATTTTAGGTCACAGTTGGGACTGGTTCTTACCATGGCTCCTGTCCAGCAAAGCTCTTAAGCACATGCCTAATTCGAAGCATTTAAAGTAGCCTCGTTGAGTCCTACGGGATTGCTCGCATGCTCACAACTATGCAGATGTTTAAAGTTCTGCTGGACTGGGGCCTGCTTCTGAACTCGATTGTCCTCCTCGAGTCACAACAACAAGGCAATGGGAGAGAAACTGCTCCCGAACCCACCTTCAAAGTTCTGTCTGAAGGCATACTGGAAGGGCCAGACGGCTGGCAGGCTTGGCGTTAGTTTGTTCCCCACAGTATAAATTACCTCTGATTTGCTTAATGACTGTTTGGAATCAGGATGTCTCAGCCCCGCTAATACAATGCCCCATGGGCAATAATCCTCTTTTTGGAGGAGTCATAGGCAAAGTACATTTTCAGCAGAATAAACCACTTCACACAACTCAAGGTGAACTATGTGCTGTGTAAGTACCCCGGCCCTGGTGAAGATCACAAAAGCAAATCAGTGTGTGCTCGCTTGACGTGCTTGGTTTTAAGGAATGTGCTTTATTTCTCAGTAAAAATAACATTTCTTAATGAGGATGTATTGGCCAAAACATTGATTAACTGTGGCTTTTAACAGCTTACTCAGAGAGGTATGAATTTAATGAGCCCTCCTCAAAGTAAGAAGAATTAGTGTTAAGCTGTTTTATAACTCAGTTCTGCTGGCTGGAGGACAAAACGAAAGGAGTCATTTTTTAAAGGGAATGATTAGAAAGGTGATTAAGTGATGCTGTCATGTTTGCTTGGCCTCCAAATATGAATTTTGGTTTAAAACCCAGAAACATGGAAAAGGTAATTGTAGAAATGCTGAAGGCCCCAGTTTGCCGTGTTGGTGTTGCTTTAAACCCCAATTCACTAACTAGTGCTACATTAAAGAGCATCACGAAGCAACACCACCAATTAATGTGAAGTTCAGACAGTATCCTATTTGTTTAGAGGTCTGCCAAGTGATGTTCAAGAGATGCAAGCCAGCTGACTTCAAAAACCACTTTTTCTCACCTAGACAGACCTTGCTTTCATATTTCTGTAGCATGCCTAACAAAATAGCCTGTACCAAAGTTCTACCCCTGCGAAATGTGGAGCATCTGCACCTGTAAGGATCAGATCAAAAGTGAAATCTAAATAAGGCCTATTTTTTAATTAGTGTTGCTAATTAGTATTGTAATTAGTGTTGTGTTTGGAGCCTTTTAGTCACCAAAACTTTTTAAAGCAAGAAACAGAGAGCCTGCAGAGCTCCAAATGGGAGTCCTTTCCCGTTCCGAAATGCTACTCCTGAGGATCTGCTGAAAGTGCTGAGCATCCTCATGGAAGCAGATGGACATTACTGGTGCTCATTTTACAGGACTCCTTGTTAGTTGCCCTCACTTGCAGCTAAGGCCCCAAGCACAGTGAGCAGCTGACCCAATTTCTTCTCCTGGCCTTCCTGAATGTCCCTCTGGAGGCATCTGCTGTCAAATGGTGAAACCACATCATGTTCCCTGGCATCTTCCTGGGGCTGCACAGCACCAGCGGAGCGTTCCCTGAGGTTTCACAACTTGTCCAAGCTGTGCACATCATGAAATCCGAGTGCATGCACCTCAGGACCTGGAAACCTAACCTGTGATGGTTTTCCTGATAGGAACAGACTTTATTCTCTTTCATATCCATCTCTTTAGCCTTGGATCGACTTGGAAAGCAGTTTTAAAAAGCAATGCCAGAAAGGCTGCTGAAGAGGGGCTCTAAACAAAAAGAGCCTATACAAACACAGCAGGCTTCTGAGAGCCTGTAGCAACAAGGGTGAAGGAGAAAGCAAGGGGAGTAGTGATGCTCCAAAATACTGCACTTACAAAAGGAAAGGATCTGGAATCTTCGACTGCTCAGAGAAGAGGACATTCCTGAAGTATTTCTGTGAAAGCAGCTGATGGAACCAAAGTGTTTTCATTGTCAGGGGCCCAGGGCTGGTGGAACATGCTCACACAGTGCTGAGCAAAACCTGGAGCTTTTCAGGACAACTGTGGCTCATCTGGTTTGATGTAGAAGATAGGCAGCAAAAAGTAACTGAGAGCAGTAGCTCACCAAGGGACAGGTCCCATTTTCAAATGATTTATGGTTACTACTCATGATAAATGCCTAATTGAGAAAGCCAAAAGCCACTTGATCTCAGATGAAGGAAAGCTTCTAGCCCTGCAGAACTTCTTACCAGGGCTAAAACTCCACACTGCTATTAATTTAATCCTTCTCATCTCCAATGAAATACAAATACGGTGACTTCCAAGAACATGTACAATGCAGCTTGGAAGAACAATAAAGGCAAATGGTCTGATGGTTTATCAGGATTCACCAGATGGTTCTGATGTGGAATTGGTCCCTTCCAGCTTCTCCAGCCCCAGGCAGAGGACAGGGAAGCTGTGATGAAATGCCTGAGAGTTGCAGTGGAACACAAAGAGATGTAAGAAGGTGAGCGAATACCCAGCTGTGCATGGAAGAACCCACATTGTGAAACGGCAAACCATGGAGCATCAGTGCAAAAGCAGAGGTAATGAAGGGATGTGATGTAGCTCAGACACAAAAAGCCATACAGCTGCATCAGTGCCTGAGCTAATTATTCCTAATTAGAGCAGGCATGGAGCCATACTGTAGTGCCTTTGGGATGACACTAATAGTCCTGCACAGGCCCACAAGGTGCCAGGTATGTCTTGCTGGGTTTAGGTGTGAGGGAAACAGAAGAACCTATTTTTAGGTGGTGCTGTGCAGCTTGTGGTTATTGTGTAATGGCAGGTTGTGTCTACTAAGTGATCAACCAGCAGAAAAGAAGGGAAGCATATTAAATCCTCAAATGGGCAGCTGTGAACTACAGAACCACAATTTCACCATCTGGGGATTCTTAGGCCTGTTAAGTCACCCAAAACCCCTTGTTGGAATTACAGCCCCACGATTCAACATTTTCCTAGCCTTACCATTACTATTATTACTATTACTGCTATTTTTACTTTATATATAGAACAGGATTTTGCAGCTATGCTCTATACTCCCTGCTTCAAGCTTCAAACTATGACTGCATCTACTGCTGCCTTTGCAATAGCTGCTACCTCTTCTCATTCTTCCAGGTGCAATGAAAATATATCCCCTACAAAACACATACTTCAGCCTCCTTCCAGCCTGCTCATGTGCTAGCTTTCACACTCTTTTGTCATCCAATGGGAACAGTGCTCCTCTCTCTGGGAGCTTCCTGTTTATCTCAAACCAAGGGAGATGCCAGAGCAGGACACTGGTGTCCTGGATACATTTGCACAGTTTATCTCTTTTCACATGTAAATATTCATGAGGCAATTCCTAACCTCATGGAAGCTGCTGATAAACATCCCCTTGCCTCACCACGAGAACTGAAGATGTGGTGTTCTTCTCCCTGCACCTCCTCAGCCCATGTATTTGAAGGCTAATTCATCCCCACAGGGCCATGACCACAGGGCAACACCCACAGCCAAGTAAGAATATTCTATAAGATTTGTAGCATTGGGTGTTATTGGAATGGATGTCTGAAAGAATGATTTATAACATGAAATACTGCATTTACCAGTTGCTTTTATGTATATGCATGTATATTTACATATATATATTTACACACAGAAATATTTACATATATACACACTTACATATGGCATACAAAGTTACATTAGTTGACTGAATCCACTCGACTCTAATATTGCACTAAGGAGTCAACAATAATGTACCAAAACATGTAGCTAGCTAAGCAACGCCCATTACTATTTTTCACAGGATAGAAATTTGCAATGTCTGCTTTTGGATTTCTCTTGAAATAAATACTTATATGTATACGTATATATTATATAAAAAATAAATACATATAATATATACAGTATATATTTATTATATTTTTAATCTATTATAATTATTATATAATGAATGCCCCTTTCCCCTAAGATTTTCCAATTTTTGTGTGTTTTCAATTGGCTTTTTGACTGCTGAACAGAGGTCCACTTCAGCTGAGTTTTAAATTCAGATCTAGGTTTCTAGTAGCATGAAGACATGGTTTGGGTTTTGTGATGGAAAAGGAAATACGGAGCTCAAAAAGCTTTTTTCACAGATGCTGTGCAAACACATTGTGTACTTCATGTGCCTTTCTAACTGTGCATGCTCAGCAACCTGAGCTCCTCAGATCTGCTGAGCATTCAAGGAGCCATAGCAAACTACTTAAGCTGTCACCTATGGGAATCTGGGCTCAGGACATGGACAAAGGGAAGCCATGCAGTGGCATAAGGAGAGAGAAGAGAGACCTTACAAGAGATGCAGAGGATGCCCAACCCCTGATGGGGAGGTTGAGGGGCCATTTTAGCCTATACTTAACACTGTCCTTGCACTGCATTTATCTGTGGCTGAGCACACTAATTGCCATGGGAGAGCTACAAGAGTGAAGATGCCAACTGGGGCTTGTAGCTCCACACATAGCTCCAGTCCTGACACAGGTAAGCCCACATTCTAACACATCTAGATGTGGTTTAGCTGCCTTCTGTATCCAGCTGATTACATCCACACTGAAGTTTTCCCAAAGTGACCATTTTTCCCACGTATTTCAGTTTTGGAGTATCTTGGGGAGCCTGATTTTCATGGTGTGACCTTCCAGCACTTCCTAACAGCTGAGACTTTACAGCTGCTTGGCATCCAAAAGAACAGGAGCGGCTCTTCCAGTGCTCCCTTGGGAAAAGGCTCACTTTAAATTTCTCCCTTTTCTCTATGTTTCTGTCCTTCATTCCTGAGAGCTAAGCAGATGCCCAGACTGTGGTGTCTCTGGTCCCAGTCCCCTCCCAGACCCAGGATCCTACCCAAGGGATATGGCTACATGGTCACTTTTATGTATGAGAGCAGAAACAGACTTCAGGGAGAACCTGGGCTGGACCAGCAGCCAGATACACACCTTTCTGGTGGGTTTTCATGACTCCAAACAGGGAGCAGTAGAAATTTCATAAACCTCAAGCATCAGAACGATGAATGTTAAGATGGGCACTTTGTACCATCAGTTCCTGCATCCCAGCCTTCTTTTGCTTCATTTATTTCAATTAAGAGCTCCACAATGCACAGATAACTCAAAAAGTATAATTGCAGTTAAGTGATATGCAAGAAAAAGCGCACTCTTAGATGAAGTGTAAGCCATCAGGTTCCCGATCCAGAAACCTTATCCACTAGGGTACAGAGGCACTTTACTGCAGCGGGGATAATATAGTGTATTTGTTTTGTCCTAGCTGAGATTTGCAAAGCCACCTAGGAGTTACTGATTAAATGGATGAGAAAGCTTTATTTATGTCTTCTATTTATCTTTTAAAACCTACCCTTAATAAATCTCAGTAATAATACTATTAGGTGCACTTACAAATGAATTTTCTGGGCAGCAGATTAACATAAAAATTAAACACTGTGTTATCTGCTGTTACTATCTAGGTTGGAACCTATCTCATATTGCTCTAATAGCTGGCCTATATTAATGTAATAGCCATGCACTGGTGCTTCTTCATAAACAGACGTTTATCAGCTCACACAAACACTCCAGCAAAGACTTTCATACTAATCCCTTCTATTACATTCCATGAGAGATCTATAAAAATGAATTAAAAGACTCATTTTTCTACCTTTAGGAAGAGTCTTTCTTCTTATCAGTTTGCCATCAAGGTTATAATTAAAGACACTGGCTGCTGTGGCCTGTACACATAATTGCAATATATGATGACGGATTGTAAGCACCAGGATAAATGCATTAGCACACTAATTATCGTGTTATCTGACGGACAGGAGGCTGTTTTATCTCTGCCTAGAGATGAAGGACGTATCTGACAGACACCAGGACTTTGCTTTGATGTCAGATTTGTACACGAAAGAATCAAAGACTCGAACCCCTTCCAAAACGGTTCCAATGTGGTTTAATCCCAGCAGACAATTCCCTGCCTCTCTGCCAAAGCCTGCTTTGAAGTGGCATTGCGCAGCGCATGCTGCTGGCGCATATTCCCGAAAGCTGGAGCGCCGGGTGCAGCCCCACGTGTGGAGCAGAAGGCCCGTGCCCTCTGCCTTGCATGTCCACCCCCTCATTCCCAAGATCACAGGATGGAGAGGGGATGTGGTGTGGCTGGTGGCAGGGAGGACATGGGGTAATGTGCCAGCCCCAGCATATGCATGGGGTGTGCGGCCAGGGGCTTCCTGCTCTTAGCTGTGCTTACTGTCAACATCTCCTACAGGAGAACAACCAACCTGGGGTCTTCAGGCTGTTCTTTTATTCAGGTTAGATACAAGGAAGAAGTTCTTTACTGTGAGGGTGCTGAGGCACTGGAACAGGCTGCCCAAGGAAGCGGTAAATGCTCCATCCCTGGTAGTGCTCAAGGCCAGGTTGGACGGGCTTGGAGCAATCTGGTCTAGTGTGAGGTGTCTTTGCCCCATGGCAAAGGTTTGGAACTGGATGATCTTAAGGTCCTTTCCAACTCAAACCATTCTATGATTCTATACCATGACAGCCAGCACCTCAGCAAGAGCATGTCTAGCATCTCCTCCACCACTGGGACCTCCACTCCCTGCTGAGAGCCTGCATGTAAGTAACCCTAGCTCTTGGTCACACAGGAATACCAAATCCACATCCCTTCCGCCTTTCCACCCCTGTATGACCTGGCTATGTATCTCTGATGCATTTCTCCATCGCATTAGTGATAACAGCCGAGCACTGTTAAATGTCAGAGTAATAAGGGAAGGCTGGGAAAGGAGAAGACTGGGACAGGCAAGGGTGAAACAGGCTAAAAAGGAGGGAGGAGCACATAAGTGTCCCCCTTAAAAGAACAAGTGAAAGTGTCCTCTCCTTCATGTTCCCAGAGGCTGGAGACCTTGTATCCCACTGGTCTTGACACAGCAGAGACCTGCGGATCCCCCTCCCCTGCCATGTGCTTTGCTGCTCACTGCTGCTTATCTCCCCAGTGACCTATTGCTGCTGCACTTGAGGCAGTCAAGTGGCTCAAGTCCACGCAATGGCACAAAGGTTAATTTTGTTCCCCTGTGCACATGCATTATGATAACACCTCTTAAATTACATGATCCGCTGCTCTTACAGTAGGTTGTTACTGGGGTGTCTGATTGACATCTTCAGCCTGATGGGCTAAAAACAACCCCGCATCCCCAAGCAGCAGCAAAAGCCTCCAAGTTTGCTGCATCAGCAAATCATTTCAGAAATGGTTTTCATCATTTGAGTAACTGCGTAATTATGATAAGATAATGGACCAGATTTGTACTATTTCCAGCTTTTTTGTCCATTTCCAGCTTGTTTCATACAAAAAGAAATCACACCAGGAGCCTGGAAGGAGTTTCTAATCATCTTTGTGGTATAGGAATGAGCAGATAGTTTTGTTGTCAGGTTTTGGGGGTTTTTACACTTGGTTAGTTTCATCCTCCTTAGTGCATTCTTCACACAGCCTTTGGCCATTTATCAGTCAGAGCAGAGAAGGATGAATACTGTGGAGATCAGAAATGTCCTAAATCTGAAGCACTTAACTTGGCAGCTGACACAGTTTTCCAGCATGAAGGTTGTATATTTAAACTTCCAGGCTTTTAAAGTAAAATGAACTTTCCTTGCCACACCCCCAAGACTTCAGAATTGCCTCTGCTGCCCTGCACTGAACCCAGACAGAGCAATACATTTCTAGAAGCAGGGAGAAGGAACTGTTTCAGAAGTGGGGGCACCTTCCTAGATGAAGAAGACAAATTCCCTCACATCACCCTGGCAGCCTGGAGGGGAGATAGGAAATGATTGTCTTCCTGAGTTTCAGATCAGGTCTGTACCTCTAAGATGCTCCACCTTCTCTACTTTGCTGTTATTTTAACTAATGTATGGTATTTTAACAATCTGACTTCTAACTCCTGCCTAATTTCTCCTTTTAACTATATTTTGATTGTTTTTTTTTCAAGTAGAGAGATATCAGTATTATTTACAAAGATGGGTATTTTTGTCATGCTTAATGTCTAACAATTGCCTGTCTTCAGGGATATAGGTGAAGGACTCTCCTGTCTTTTATGCTGCCATAGCTGATCTGTGATGACTAAGACCAAGAGGTGTTATGGGTGCCTAACCTGGACCGTTGGGAGCAAAGCAGCCAAGCATCTCTAGGGACTAGAGCCATTGTTTGCAATATAACAGCAGCAAAAAGCAGACATGGAAGAGGTGAAGTTGCAGCAAAAGCCCCTATGGATCTGTCTACTGCAAGTACTACATCTCCCTCTGTTTCTGCGCTTGAGAAAGCAGCCACAAGAGCTTTATCATTTGCAGCTGCAGATAGAAGAAGCTTGTATCATTCCATCCTTCTCCCCAGCAGCAACAAACTCTTAGCATCTCCCTATGGATACTAGGAAAGCAGATAGCTGCTGTTGGGCTTTTACCAGTGAGTGAGTGAGTGTCTTCAAGCCCTAAAGAAGCCTCCTGCCAAACTGTTACATCTCCAAAAATCCTTGTTCAGCCATAGGCAACATCCTGCCGTTGCCACAGAGGTGCCTACAAACACATCTGGGAATACAAACAAAACAGCAAGTGCCTACCTGCGTGTATATTAATCAAACTAGAAACAAAGATCAAATTGAACTTTGTGTCTTAAAATCATTATGGGTAACCTCATAGTTACCAGATCTACACAACAACAAACTCATCAGGGGCACTGACACAGGCAGAGAAGGGGCTTGGCTCCATCCATCAACATGCCTGTTTTTTCCTGCCACAGACTCACATTTACAACCTCTTAACACGACTGTTGTTCTTCTCCACAAGCGTTGCTAGAAAAGCCTGGTTATATTTATACATATATATAACCATCATAAGATTAATTCATAGCAGCCTTCCAGTATCTGAAGGGGGACTACAAGGATGCTGGGGAGGGACTCTGCATCAGGGACTGTAGTGACAGGACAAGGGGTGATGGGTTTAAACTTAAACAGGGGAAGTTTAGATTGGATATAAGGAAGAAGTTGTTTACTGTAAGGGTGATGAGGCACTGGAATAGGTTGCCCAGGGAGGTGGTGAATGCTCCATCCCTGGTGGTGTTCAAGGCCAGGTTGGACAGAGCCTTGGGTGAGATGGTTTAGTGTGAGGTGTCTCTGCCCATGGCAGGGGGGTTGGGACTGGATGATCTTAAGGTCCTTTCCAACCCTAACTATTCTATGATTCTATGACTTTCATAGATGCTCTCAACCCAAAATAGTATTTTTTTTCCAACCTTATGGATAAAACCGAAGTAACTTTGGCATTGCCATGACATCAAAATGCAGCTTCCATTACGTTTAAATTACGCTTACAAAAATGTTGGCCATACACACCTCTAATGCAGTTGCAACTGTTTTACTGTCCCTTCCACTTCTAGTAATAAAAGTACATTTTAACCAATTATGCTATTGAACTCA
Organism: Pezoporus occidentalis; assembly: GCF_034315485.1. NCBI lineage: Eukaryota > Metazoa > Chordata > Aves > Psittaciformes > Psittacidae > Pezoporus > Pezoporus occidentalis. The sequence continues at coordinate 5,057,591 of NW_026912779.1, forward strand.
TCATATAGAACTTGTCTTTCAAAGCAAAATGGAAAGAAAAGGGGCAACAGTGAACACATTTATATATATATAAATGTATACTTATTGACTTACATGCATGAAGAAGTTATATATGTGATAAACCTGAATTGTCTTTACTGTTACATGATCTGCGTATGTGGTTGCTTTATGCTGCCAGATATTCATTATCCCCTATTTGTTTTAAAGGCTTTGTTGACTGTGTGATAGGACTCTTTTTAGTACCTTGTCCATTCAGATTGCCAGCCCTCTGGAAGTCCTGGTGCAACGCAGACACCACACGTATTCATTTGGATTTCAGTGGAAGGTGGATATTAGTGGTATGATAACATAGGAGAAGAAGTTCTTTAAGTAGCTCAGGACTAAGTGAACCCCCAAAAGCTTTAATGAAGGTTTTGTGGGAAACCACATCACTTAATGAACATTGGTACAATGTAAGGCCAAACGTTTTCCAAACATGAGATGAACTGGAACAGTTACCAGCTGCAGCTCGTACGAGAACTCATGTACTCTTACACATACTATTGTTTTACTCCATTAGCCATCTCTCTGGATTAACTCAATGATTTGCAGAATAGAAGTCTACTTTCTATGAGTAAGGTTATCACAACCTTAGAACCATGCTTACTGCTAAGGGTGCCCACAATTTTCTCATTGAAATGTTTTTCTTCTATATAGAAATGGCTTTTCCATATGAGCACTTTCCCCCCTTTGAAGGTATAGGATAGATTAGTTTGAATGGATTTTTTAATCACTAAAAATAGCAAGGAAGGAATTTTCAGCTTTGAAGAATAAAAAAAAAGAAAATCCATAGAAAATACCTATCAGAAATAATTTACTCTTTGGAGGGGACTGGCTCTCTTCAGCCTTACCAAGTGTGGAAATACCCACTTAAGTCATTTCCATCGTGGGCTAGAAAACGTACCCAGCATCTGTATCCATTGCTAAACAAGTACTAACGAGTTATCTAAATAAATCAACAGCCTATCAGCTTCATACTGAGCTCTCCCAACGTGTTCAATCAGCATCAAAGACTACAGAAGCCTTTATTTTGATTAAGGTTAAGGTTTTCTCTGGTATAGTCAGTATTTTTAATTCCTTTTCTGTGTGAACCAAGGCATCTCTGCAGCTGAGGAAGTGCCTCCTCAGCCTTTATCTGACTCTAGAAGTGCTGAATACAAACATTTTGGTAACCAAGCAGAGTGATTGAAGGGTTTCTTTGTCAGAGGTATCCTAACTACTTGTTTAAATCCCTCAAATAAGAGAAGGGTTCATGAGTGACATCTAGAGGTAATTCCTTAAGATAACTGGGGCAATTGCCTCCTGAGGCTCAGGTACCTGCCCCAGAGCTGACATCTCGCTTGCCAGCACAGGTAGTGCTTGTACACACCGTAACAGGTCAATCAAATGCTAACGCTGATTCTACTGTTCAGTAGGTCAGGCCAAACATTTTTCAGAGGGAAACCAGAACCTCCCAGTGTGTTGCAAAAGAAAAGTGAAAAAGCTTAAATGAAATCTTTTCATTTGAGTCAAGTACAGAATCACTTTTCCCTGCAGAACACTTAGGTTCAGGGGTCTCTTTCCTCATTCCCTTCTGTGGGTCTGAGATCACTGGCCAGATCTCATCCCCCAAAACTAGCTAGCATCTCTTCTCCTTTCCAGACAATGTATCACATAAACACAGGGTAGGAAAGAGGGTTGAATCACCTGGGCTACAACCCACAGAAGATGGTGAGATCTCATACAAGAGTACAGTGTGATATAAAAGGGACTTAAACCTAGTCACAAATTCCATCTTTTTATCTTGTTTTAGTGAAAAACACAGCCACAACCACCATGCCACCTCCAATTCAGAATTCCCAGGAACTTCTCATCCTTGTGGCTTTTGGGACCTGAGTGGTGCAGGCAGGGTTTCAAGCCAGCTCCCTGCCCATGCTGCCAGCCCATGGTGAGCCTGACCTTCTGCTATGAGAACAAATGTGTCAAGCTGAGCTTCTCCAGCTGACATTGCTGGGCCAACCCTCAGGGACACTCAAATCAGGGTGTTCAAAAATGGAGCAGCTGCCTCTCCTGGCAAGACCTTGTCCCCTCCTGGATGATATGGCCATCATATTTGAGAAATCCTGGCAGTCAGGTGAAGTTCCCGATGACTGGAAAAAGGGAAATATAACCCCCATTTTCAAGAAGGGGAAAATGGACGACCCGGGGAATTACAGACCAGTCAGTCTCACCTCTGTGCCTGGCAACATCTTGGAGCAGATTCTCCTGGAAGGCATGCTAAGGCACATGAAAATCAACAAGGTGCTTGGTGACAGCCAGCGTGGCTTCACTAAGGGGAAATCCTGCCTGACCAATTTGGTGGCCTTCTGTGATGGGGCTACAGAACTGATGGACAGGGGTAGAGCAGTTGATGTCATCTACCTGGACTTGTGCAAAGCGTTCAACACTGTCCCACACTACATCCTTGTCTCTAAATTGGAGACACATCAATTTGATGGATGGAGCACTCGGTGATTAAAGACCTGGCTGGATGGCCGCACACAAAGAGTTGTCAATGGCTCAATGTCCGGCTGGAGACCAGTAACGAGTGGTGTCCCTCAGGGATCGGGGTTGGGACCAGTCTTGTTTAACATCTTGGTCGCTGACATGGACAGTGGGATTGAGTGCGCCCTCAGCAAGTTTGCCGATGACACCAAGCTGTGTGGTTCGGTTGATACCCTGGAGGGAAGGAATGCCATCCAGAGGGACCTCAACACACTTGTGAGGTGGGCTGATGCCAACCTCATGAAGTTTAACCATGACAAGTGCAAGGTCCTACACCTGGGTTGGAGCAATCCCAGGCACAGCTACAGGTTGGGCAGAGGAGAGATTCAGAGCAGCCCTGCGGAGAAGGACTTGGGGGTGCTGGTTGATGAGAAAATGAACATGAGCCGGCTTCAGTGTGCGCTTGCAGCCCAGAAAGCAACCGTATCCTGGGCTGCATCAAAAGGAGTGTGACCAGCAGGTCGAAGGAGGTGATCCTGCCCCTCTACTCTGCTCTCGTGAGACCTCACCTGGAGTATTGTGTGCAGTTCTGGTGTCCTCAACATAAAAAGGACATGGAACTGTTGGAACAAGTCCAGAGGAGGCCACGAGGATGATCAGGGGACTGGAGCACCTCCTGTATGAAGACAGGCTGAGGAAGTTGGGGCTGTTCAGCCTGGAGAAGAGAAGGCTGCGTGGAGACCTCATAGCAGCCTTCCAGTATCTGAAGGGGGCCTATAGGGATGCTGGGGAGGGACTCTTCATTAGAGACTGTAGTGACAGGACAAGGGGTAACGGGTTCAAACTTAAACAGGGGAAGTTTAGATTGGATATAAGGAGGAAATTCTTTCCTGTTAGGGTGGTGAGGCACTGGAATGGGTTGTCCAGGGAGGTTGTGAATGCTCCATCCCTGGCAGTGCTCAAGACCAGGTTTGACGAGGCCTTGGTTGATATGATTTAGCGTGAGGTGTCCCTGCCCACGGCAGGGGGGTTGGAACTAGACGATCTTAAGGTCCTTTCCAACCCTAACTATTCTGTGATTCTATGATTCTATAACATCTTTCCGTAGATGAAAGCTGCCCCACGCAGGAACAGAAAAGAGCAAAACAGATAATGGAGTCCCTGCCTGAAGTCCTGTGGATATGCTGCTGAGCATTACAGTATCGGCTGGGGTGTGCCTGATAGCTGGAATGCTCTGAAGAGCAGGTAGCTCTTCAGCAGTTAATCTTTCTTTTTCATCATCTGCATTTGCCTGGCATGTTTGGACACATGCATCTTGTTTCTGTGCCATCAGGGAGCTCAACTGTAGTTCATCTATATCACATACCTACAAAATGGTAGGTCTCTTCTCCTTCTGCTCAGTTTGGAAGTATTCAAGGTACCTAAAGAAAGCCTTTAATCTGTCATTTAAAATCTTATTGTGGTTTAATTCATAAGGAATAATGTTATTTTCATAGAGTGCCAAGAGCACTATTGGCAGGAGTGAGGCAATTATTTATGTGGGTTATCAGTTCACAGAGCTGATTAAGTAACCTGAAATGTGATGATAATGGCTTCCAGTAATGGCTCCATATCAAAAGGATAATAAATATTATTGGCTGCTTTTGCTTATAAGAAATGGGATCTATTGCAGTCCTGTTGAAATAAAAGCAAAACTCCTATTGTTCTTTGGAAAAGTCTCCCAATAGCTCTAATTTCACATCATGTCTACTTCAATATGCTCATTTTGTTGCATGAAATTATGAATGATATATTGACTATTACAGATACATCTGGATAACTGATGTTAAATCCCAACGCGCTCTCAGAGCACCAGAGTGACCTCTCCATGGTAGTGACTCAGTTTTGATTCCAGCACAAGGTACAGAGGGCCAGCTGTATCCCTTTTGCTCAGCTTTATGCACATAACATCACACCCTGACTCTTAGGCATATTTTAGAAAATATCCAAAAATTACTTCCTGCTGTATTTTACCAAAGGAAACTGGATCCAGATTTTCTGGTGATGGGGCTTGGTGCACTGGAGCTGATAAATGAACTAGCCTTGCCACTAATAACATTCTTCATGATGAGTCGTAGTTTTGGCCATCACGAAGTTACTCTGACCTACCTTAAACCCGCAAAGTGCCCGAAATCCCTCTTCTCACTGAGGGCACTCATCAGCAGAGGTTTTCCTTATTCTTTTAATTCTAACATGAATAACGCAGACCCTATTCAGAACTGTCACTGATGTGCAGATTTGGATCACTTGCCAAAGGCTCAATTGTTTCAGTGTTAAATCACAGTGAATATTGAGGAAAAAAATCATAGAATCATAGAATCGTTAGGGTTGGAAAGGACCTTAAGATCATCCAGTTCCAACCCCCGTGCCGTGGGCAGGGACACCTTATGCTAAATCATATCACCCAAGGCCTCGTCCAACCTGGTCTTGAACACTGCCAGGGATGGAGCAAAAAATACAAATATGAATTAATTTTAAGCTACAGGCATAAAAAAATTTATTGCTTTTAGAACTTCCAAGAATGGTTTGCAAAAACCCTTTGGATGTGGAACCTTTCTCAAAAGTATCAATGAATAAGGAAAGTTTTGGATAGGAAACATGTAGAGGGAGAGCTGTTACAGAAGCTGCAAGAGCTTTTCTGCTCTGAGGAGTGTCCTGAACTGGTGTTTGCTGGTTTGAAGGTATCAGGTAGGATGGACTGAAAGCAAGAAGCAATCCTAGTTTTTTTCCACCAGAAACTGGTGGGAATTACACATGCAGCTCACCTGGGTGAAATACATAGTCACAATAAAGCACATCAGTATGTTTCTACAAGGACTTACACTTCAAAGACTGTACATCTATTCATTACAAGTACTGATGGGCCAGAAGATCTCCAGGTTTGATGTAATCAGATCTTACCAACCAAGCACAGACAGGAGGGTTAGAGACATGCCCATGTCCAGTGGATGCTGTCCTTCCATATCAAACCTGACTGAATCCCTGGATTTACAGCACTAGGCTCTGTGTTTGAGCTCTATCAGTAGAAACAACCAACAAGTCACCCACTCATGGTGGGAGGACACACTGGTGCAGGGTTGGACAAAATAAAGCTGTTTGCTGTTTTCCTGAGCAAATCCCAGTCTAGGCAATCACCCCATCGTTCATTCTGTTGTTCAGGGCTTCCACTGCATCAGTGGCTGCATTTTAATGGAAACTGAAACAATTCTCACACACTGCACACTCTGAAGCCATAACCAGCGTGTGCAAAGACACCCTTGGAGGTGTAACTGTAGGCATCCAATTAGAAAATTCGGGCCCACATTCATCTCCAACCTCCATCCTCCTACTTGATTACCCGAGGCTGTATTGGTTGTTCTATCACAACAAGGAGCATTGTCAGAGTGTCAGCAGGGCTGGATTTATGATGTGTGTCACAACCAACCATCTGACAATGCAATATGACTACAAAATAGGTTTTGAATATCCCATCCTGTAAATCTTTCGCTGTGAAGCTACACAAGAGGTCACATTTCACTTGAAAACCTCTGCTGGGAAAATCCAGGCTATGTAAGCATGTGGAGGAAAAACACAGTGCATGCTTTGTGTGTTATCTAGCTGTGCATAAGAATAGGTTGTGATAAACCCTTGTGAATATAACCAGTGCTTATGGTGATATCATTGAATTTTATTCAGGTGACTTAAACGCTGACTATCGGGAAGCTATGGATGACTGACAAAGGAAGCTCCCTTTAGAGACCAGGTAACCAGGAGGGAACACATCTGGGGCCTCTGACTGCACAAAACATTATGTCAGTGCAACTCCACTGACACCCATCCACTGAGCTGCTCTCAAGTAACACCTGCTCAAGCGCTTTCTGACGTGGGATCCTGATTTTTACCCTCTGGTTACCATTAGTTACGTTTTGCTTACATGAAAACATGGAGACACATTCTCTGGGCTCAGTGATGACTGTCCACCCCACTTCTCCCAACTCCTTTCTCTACTCGTGTGTATCCACGCTGCTCCCAATCTCATTTCCCTCCCTGTAATCAGTGATTCATCTGTAGCCTCAGGGAAGGGCACCTGATTCCATTGCTTAACTGCTGTTACAAGTTACTGCACAAATTGCCTGGCAGTGCAGGAAGAGGCTGCCAACAGCCTTCTGCTGGAGCTACAGAGAGCAGGTTTGCAATGCCAGCATTCTTACAGAGACCTTATTTATTATGGGGTTATTTCAAGTGTGCTGCAGTGCTGTCCAACAGCCACCCTCAGTACTGCTGCACCACCTGCAACTTCCTGCTTCCCAGTTCTCCTCATGATTTACCTGGGCAACCAGCAGAAAGTTTGGCTACCTATTAGGAATTTTCTTCCCTCGTTCCTCTTACAGCAAACCAGCTTTCTGACAGTGTTATTTTCCAGCTCATTTTAAATTATTTGGTTTGTTAGGAATTTCTTCTTTCTTAATACTGAGTTATTTAACACCAACTAAATATGCCAGTGCACCAGTCTTTTAGAATGCGACCTAGTCTATTCAGGTATTAGACACAAGCTAGAGGATGTCAAATTAAGCTTGCTTTATGAAAAGCATCCTCAAAACATCCCACTCAGCTGCTGGTTTCCTTGCTAAGTCTGTTAGCTGATTCTAACGTGTATATGATCTCCCATGGTGGCTTTTACTCCCCTGCCTGGAGCACTTCAGACCCCTTTCTCCCACCCATGTCACTCCTTGTTCTGCCAGCTCTCGTTCTGCATGTTCTCACATCACTGTAACCCCCAGAGAACGGACAGAGAAGCTGGGTGGCCAATTCATATGAAATACAGTGTCTGCCTTCCTCTGCTCCTTGTTCAAAGAGTGCCACAAGATGCAGGACTCTGCCTATGCAGAGTGCTGCCTATGAGTGCCTGGGCAGGAGAAGGACGGGAGAGAGGATCCAGCTCTTCCCTGCTTCCCTCCCAATAAACATGTTTGACTTTAACTTAACTTTCCAAATCCTACCTGTCTCAGTTCTAGAAGATACAGAAATTGCAGTGTCCTAAAGGAAAATCGTATTTGCAAAGTTAATCAGTGAAGGATGAATACCAATGTGGCACATTTGATGCAGTGAAGAATACCAAAGTGCAAACCATCCCTTCAGCTGAGACCCAAAATGGAAATGAATGGCTCTGCCAGCTTCCATGTAATTTATTGCTAGGAAAATAAGACTCAGATATCATCTTTTACGATGAACAGATCTATACTGGACTGTGGCACCCTGTGTTTTATGTGAGGAAGGGACTTGTCCTGATATAAATCACAGAACACCAAAGCTAGCTGGCCGTGATTGTCCAGAAATAGCTGCACACTGAAGGACAACCATTTCAAAGACAGTCCTTATCAACCTGAGGCTCATTTACTTCAGGATCCTGCTTTGTTTTAATCACTCTGACAGGTTTAGCTTGTAAAGTCATTCCGCTTGTTTATCTGTATGTAAGTCAAAGACATGTGGGCATCCACCCCCAAGGACCCAAGGCTGCAAATGCACATAAATAACCCCAGCTGTACAACTGGTCTCACTGGGTAAACATGAGGGAGGAAGAAGAGATGCTCACAATATTGACATAAGAACAAATTGGGAGAAACTGTCCATGAGTAACGTGAGGCTGAGAGTGAGGGAAGACTTTTTAACTACCAACAGGAGAAGGTAATGGAATAGCTTTCCAGCAGCAGGGACGGGAGGCAAAAACTCAGCTTCATAATAAAGCTTGGCCATTTTATGAGAAGAGTTACGAGCCTTGCCTGTCATACCACAGGACTGGAATCAGTGACCCATGAGGGCTCCTTCATCCCAATGTTTGTACGTGACTGAAGTTACTCAGAAGCGTAAATGTTTATAGGATGAGCCTGCAGCTTGCGTCAGCATAGCTGGCAAGAGCCCAGGGGTGTTTCATTCAGCCCGCTGGACACACATCAACATCCAAGGATAACTTCCCAGTAAAAATGCACACATGCACTCACATACTATATATATATCTATACACACGCACATTAAAAAGTAATTTTTTTTTGCATGACAGTTTGAAAATGCAAAGAAAGTTACTACTCATATGTATTTTAATGTATATTGTAAACAATAGGCTGGATGTGGTTGCGGGCAACCTGATCTAGTTGAAGATGTTCGTGCTTATTGCAAGGGGGTTGGACCAGATGAGCTTTGAAGGTCCCTTCCAACCCAAACTATGCTATGATTCTATAACTATCTATATTTCTGCTGCAAATTATACACACATTTATGCACACATGTTAAAGAAAAAGCCAAATAACTTTCACTGGGCTCCAACATGGATTATATTAATGTTCTTGTTAAGAGAACCAGAAGGAACGTGTTGAACAGAGATGATTTCTTCACTTGTCCATACAGTATTTAGGAACTTTTTAAGGTATTAAGTGAGCATGATTTGGGCACTGCGCCCCACAGTTTCCAACAGGGATTATGCACCAGAGCATTAAGGATATGGGTTGTCACAGTTTAAGTCACTAAGAATAACAATAGGATTTAACCCTAAGGTGGCTTGTAGTCCTCAGATCCCTGCTGGGGTCTCTTGACAGTGTTACCTGTAGTATATATTGAATCAACAGACATTAAAAGAAGATCTAAATGCACAGAAATCAGAATTTTCCAAAACTAAGTCTGAACTGTAACATTTATTACGATACACTGAACTTCGTCCTACAGTCCTGAGTACCCTCAGTATCACAGTATCACAGTATGCTGGAGATTGGAAGGGACCTCAAAAGATCATCTAGTCCAATCCCCCTGCCAGAGCAGGAACACCTAGATAACGTTACACAGGAATGTGTCCAGGCGGGCTTTGATCGGTATTTCCATATAATAGAGTAAGTCACCCTCATTCCGTAGTTACTCATCATCAGTCATAACAGCCCAAAATGGATATGAAATACTCTCACAAAGCAACTTGCTATTCTCTCTGCTTCTGTGTCAAGGTAACACTGACTCCATGTCAGGGAGAATCAGCCTCAACATCTTTTAGTGTTGATGGTTAGGAATAGAGGGGGATTTCCCCAACCATCGTTATTTCTAAACACAAAGATCTATTCCCTTGTTTACTTTTATTTGCATTTGCATCTGATCTTTTGATCAATAGCAATGCTAATGACACAGCTATGAGAGCCTGCAAGTGAGAAATCCACTTCCCAGACCTCTCTCTTTCTTAGCTTAGACATTCCCTTAAAAACAAATGAGAAGCCTGTTGCTCCAAAAGAACCAGCTTGGAGAGAGGCCTCTTGGCCTGGGTGTTTCCTGTAGGAGAAGATTTCTGACTCTTGTTGTGGGAGAAACTCCTACTTGTCCACCCCAAGGGTGAAAGACACTGCCAGGGAATTACAGCAATAAACCTCCAGGTCCCTGTCAAGCTCCAACCATCCCAATGAGTTATTACTCCCTTAGGACTCAAGAGATGTCAGGGAGATTGAAAAGCACTTCTTCTTCTACAGATGACCCAACCCATAACCACAACGAACAGGCAGGGGAGCATCCTCTGCCAAAGATGGGGTTGGAAACTGCAGGAGCCCAGTGAGAAACACAGAATGGGTGGCTGGGAAGGATTCCCTGCCCCATCCAGACACGGGTGGTGTCTGCTGCAGCACTTGCAGAGCCCTGCATGGTAGCAACCCGCTTTCTCCCTGGTTCCCAAGGCTCCTGGAGTGCTCCCAGCCTTTTGGACTGCCTGCTTGCTGACAGGCTGCAGGACAAGCTGATGTGCTAACTGCAGCTGGGGCACAGGGCAGGTTTGCCAGGAAGCCTGGCTAAGTGTTGGGCTGAGCCAGGCTGCTCCTGCACGCACGTGTAGGTGCTTGGGGAAGGAAAACTCAGGCTATCCTGTAGCAAGGGCAGGGGCTGGACTTCCAGCAGACAGCCAGGTTAGTGCGGTGACTGCATCCTCATGATTCACAGGAGCTGCTCTGGTAGTACAGAGGGCTGGCACAGTGAACTGAACTGCTCTGCAAGCCCCTGGACAGGCAGGTTGGGCTGCCCTCAACTGCTCCTGGGTGGGAGCAAAGTGGAAGTGGAACAGGTTTCATGTCCAAAACACCTCTCGGCTGAGGGGACATCTACCCATCGTGGTGCAGGCTTAGCTCTCAGCCCAGACACAAGCAATTCAAACACAAGAAAGAAGGGAGGAAGCACTCTGAGCTGTTCTCATTGTGGTGGAGTGGGCCCAACCACTGAGTCATGTTCATGGCTAAGAGGAAAACCACTTTTCCCATCCTCATGGGAAATGCACTGGCACCTGCTGTCCTCTACTCTGTGCCTAAGCACTGATTTACCTATTCACAATTATCTTAGGGGCACCTCTGCACCATGATTTTCCTGGTGCTCTGATGAAAACAATGCCTTAAACTTTCTAAAAGTAATTTTCCCTTTACGTTTTTCATTTTCTCTACTCTTTGCAAAGTAGCCCCATCCTGGTATTGTGCATTCAGCCCCATCCCTGGCAGTGCCCAAGGCCAGGTTGGACGGGGCTTGTAGCAACCTTGTCTAGCGGAAGGTGCCTCTGCCTGTGGCACAGGGTTGGAACTGGATGAGCTTTAAGGTCCTTTCCGACCCAAACCATTCTATGATTCTATGATTGAAGTGCTTCATACAATAACCCATTTTTGAAGACAAAACCAATGTCAATTTGAAGTCGACTCTTTACCTGACCAGATACCTACCAGGCACATATCGCACATGGTGACAGCAAGCTCAGGCTTGGATATTTTGAAAGTAAAGAGAAGACCAGACTGAACGGTCACACAAGCAAACTAAATCTCTCTGCACACACTTACATACACACACACATGCATGGAGAGAGGCCACCACTGATCTTAGGTAGGACCTGTGTCCCTGTTGCCTTTCAGCCTTGGCGAGGGAAGGATTTTTTTCCACTCTCCTGAGAACTTGTGCTCTCCCAACCTGTCTTCAAATGAATAGAAAGAGGTAGTACATAGAACTGAAGGAAAACTATCTGTAACCACTTAGGATTCAAATACTCCAGAAGTTCCTAAGTCATCTGATACTAATTTCTGAAGAATTCAAATGGGACTTGTGCTATGCTATATGCCAGAATCTATAAATACAATGCTTTCTCTTATCAACCTCTTCTCTTGCTTCAGGCAGCCTGATAGCATTAGTTCAATATCTGCACTATTCCTCCTTCCTTCCCTTAACAGAACACGAGGAACCTGTGGGACTTTCCTGCTGATTTATGTTCAAAGCTGGAGGTGAAACTGCTGTTACTAGAAGATTGTGCTGAACGGGGACTAGAAGCCAGCCCACACAGGCTTTTCAGGAAGAAAGCACAGAAAAAGGCAAACCCAAGAGAAAACTTAGAACAGGGATAAAGTAGCAAATGGCAAAGTTCACTGGGAGGTAAGGTTTGTGTGCTTGCCTCTGTGTTTACACGCTCGCTCCTGTGGATGCAGATCTCTACTGATGTGCTCCTGGGGAGAGAGCAGCTGGGACTCTCTGTTCACACTGCCAGGACTAGCCTGAAGACAGGAATTTCAGATAATGCAGCAAGGAGAGAGCATCCAGACTTATAAAACCAGTCAAAACAGTCTGATGGGCAAAATAGTGGCAGTGACAGGACAAGGGGGCTTTAACCAGACAGAGGGGAGACTGAGACTAGATATAAGGAAGAAGCTCTTTACTGCAAGAGTGCTGAGGTGCTGGCACTGGATGCCCAGAGAAGCTGTGGCTGCCCCATCCCTGGCAGTGTTCCAGGCCAGGTTGGACAGGGCTTGGAGCAAGCTGCTCTAGTGGAAGGAGCTGAAACTGGATGAACTTTAAGGTCCCTTCCAACACAAACCATTCTGTGACTCTATGATCCTATGAAAACAGCTGACGCTAGAGCTGAAGTTTTATCTTTAAAGTCTCATAGTTCACTCCTGTAAGCTTCAGAAAGGTGTTACAGATTTTCATTTAAAGCCAAAACCTAAAAGTCCACTGATTCACTAAATTGCAGATCTGTAATGAACAGGTATTTAGGTATATCTCTTCCTACCAGACTGTAATCCACGGAGCAGTTTGCCTCCTGTGAGGTTACACAGGGATGGTTAACTCTGATGTTAGGCGTCACACAAATCAGTTGGGTGAAGGTACCCAGGGGAAAGATCAGCCAGTGAACCACACAGAAACAAGAAAGAATGAGTTTCTTTGACTCTCAAGCTGCCTTAAGACATGGCAAGCCCCTGAACACCTATGGCTAAACACAGTTTAATGTTCAAAGGACTGAAATTAATTACTTTTCAGTCATACGAAAATAAAAAGAATTGGGCTATTTTGATTTTAGAAATGTCAGTATTTCATTCCTACTCCAAGAGAAGAATTTCAATTAAAATAACATAGAATTCCAACTCCACTGAATGCTGAACTGCTCAAATTTTCTTTGTGACAGGGGTAATTCAATAAAAATTCTTATTTTTTTCTCTTTTCAGATAGAATTTGCAAAATTCAACACAGACAAGTGCTGGTATTACCCATCCATTAGATGGATAAATGAAAATAAGATACAATGAAGCATTTTGTTATGAAGTTAAAACATCAGAAGCAAAAACTTACGGCTATAGGAAACTAGAGCTGTGTTATCGTTGGGCTAGAACAACTTTTGGGGGTTCAGTTGTTAAACCAAAACACAACTAAAATAGATCCATGTTCATAACCTTGACTGTTTTATTCAGTTCCCTTTTAGGTGACTGAACCCTTCTGCAAACCTCTTAAAGATTAGGTCATTTTTCAGATAAAAATAATATTAAACCAAAACATTACATATGATCTTTCGCTGATACTGAAGCCAAATATTGGCACTGCGGTTTTACCGCCAGGGAAGACTGATATTTAACAGAAATTAATTGGTTTGGTATTCTAAATATGCCCTAAAACTATTAGTGAGAAGTGAAAAGTGACCTGAGATGTTCAGATATGGCCCCTGTGGCCCTGAACCTCCTCTTTTTAGGAATTCTCTTATTCAGCACAAGTATTACAGTAAACACTATTACATCTGCATTAATTATTGCATTCACTCTGGCAGGTATTAGACTCATAAACCAAAACACCCCAAACACCATCACAACTACTGTCACAAAGATTCTGCCACTCTTTCAGTAACTGCCATGGCAGGAGGAACACCTAACAAGGGAATCTAGTTCACAAGGCTTTCAGCCCAAACTCTACAGCTGAGAGATTAATGAAGCCATTTCAGTTAAACATCTAAATCAAATAGATCAAGATGTACCAGACCCACTGATCTACTTCATTTCTGAAATGTATCCCTCTGCCATTTATCTTTTTAAGTCCACTGGCATTCTCTCTAGTGTACTTAGGACACTGGTATACTTGAGAACACCTCAGTGATACTGTTTCTTTGATGAGTCTTGTCCCTCAATTTACCTCAGCACTGAAAATTCTCCATCAATTCCTTTTTTGCTTGTTTACCTAAAGGCAAAATTTAAGAGTTAGCCTTTCATTTCCATTTCATTTAACATTCCCTTGTCATGAAACACCTTTACCAAAATCATATTTGCCTTTACAGCAAGTGTACAATGCTATCTGGAAAACTCAGATGAGGAAATCTGGATATATTCCACCCTGCTTGGCAAAAAGTGGCTCCTGGTTCATGGAAATATAACTCCAACCCAGAACAGTTATAAGTTTGGGTCACCAAACTTATGAGTGCACGAAAGCAGATTGGTTGAGTGGCAAGAAGAGCTATGCACTTCTGAATATACTTCACAAGAAGTCCAACATGGTAGCAAGCAGCTCTGTTACTGTCTATTCTGCATCCCCATCTGGTGTCCTGCAATGGTTTTAATGAAACCTCTTACACATGGTTCTTAAAATAACCCATCTGTCTACTGGGGTGAATTAAAAGATGTAAATGCAGTGTAGCAGTGTAATATGCCAAAGAATATAACAGTCTCAATTTAAGATCCGACTGTGTCAACCAGCAACAGGTTCCAGCTGGGGCAGCCTCATGGAACAAAGACAGCCCTTGGCTTAATACTGAGTATATGCTTCTGAAGTCCCAAATCAGGTAAAAGAAATAAAGTTCAAGACCTTGACCAGATGTGCAACACCCAGCTGAGTGCACAGTCAGCATGCTCCCACTGCAACCCCGCTATCAACGTGGACAGTTCCGATGGGAGCAGACATCTGTTTTGCATGCCTAATGCAGGGATGTAGTACGTTATCACAGATAATGCTTGGGCAGGACTGATCCTTTGAACTGCCTTTTCCCTCTTTTCTGTTGCTGGCTACAGCTTGAATCAGCTCATGTTCTATTTCAGATAACCAGGGGTAGAGTCACAGCAACTCAGTTCTGAGCTCTGCAGCTGAGGAAGGACTGGGTTTCCAAAGATGCTCCAGTACAGCATTAATGGCCAGGCTTTCAAGGTCCAAGAAAACCCAGTCATACTCCTCTTTCTAATGCCTCCCAATCTCTTCACACTAAATAAGGTAAACAGATGGGAATTAATTAAATCTACAAATTAATGGTTATTGTACTAGGGTCCACAACGAGTATTTATCACATAACAGCACTTAGCACACATTGTGGGAAAAGGAGGTTAAATACAGACATTCCTAATGACTGATCATCTCTAGTCCTGATAACCACTGCCCTCTATTAACTGAACTGCCTACATACATGCTGACATGTACATTCTCCAAGTCTTCTGCTCCACATGAAAAACTTGGGATTATCCCAGTTTCCAGAGTTTGTAGCTCTCTGCAAAGAGGAGGTTAACTCTACATGACACATAAGCTTATTGTAATCATGCTATGCAACAAACACAAGAGAAATGGCCTAGATAACACACCACCCTTTTGGTTTAGTTGGATTACCTGGTTTGGGGAAAAGGACTTCATTTTTGTTTTGCTTTCTAAGTGTATTTATCACAGAAAATACCTGATCCATGAGTAGAGCTTGCAGGTGTTAACACAAATTATGTAACATTTCCCAAATCTGGATTAATTCATAAACTTACCAGAAGCTCTCTTGCAGTGATTTTCCCTTGAAGGTTGATTGAGATGGCAGAACCCTTGGAGATGATAACTCCTATCTCTCAATTACAGCCTTGATGGTCTGATAAAGACTACAAAACTGCAAGCATTAAATCTCTGGTCCCTGAATTCCCCCTGAGCATTCTCCTTTGAGACCACCTGAAAAAGATAAACAGAGATGTGAAGAGCATGCGATGGAACTGTTCCAGCATTGATACTGATAATATTACTTGGCTTTACATTTATGCTAATATCCATTAAGCAGGTTTTATTAATACTTGCTGGCATTTCTTGGAGTTGCCTTACAAAGCAATCTATAATAGAAGCTTTCACTTTGTGCTTATGAAGAACAGAAATAACTTTCCACACTCATGCTCTGTACCACTTCATAGGACAGGCAGCCTTTAGAGGGAGGGTTATCAGACAAGTTAGAGAAGAGCAGCAATGGAGGAAAACATATGTTCACTTTCAAAGGAAAAGCCATCTTCTGTAGACTCTATATGTTATCCTCATAAACACTGATCAGAAGCTTCACAGAGTACATCTTTGCTGTGTATCTTTGACCAGTGACCAGCCCTCCCAAATCCACACGGGACATGTGCTTTCCCCTTGTGTGTAACTACGCTGCACGCTGGCAAAGCCTGACTATAGCAGCACTTTATTCCAAAGAGAGTACTGTAAGGATGCTAGTCCTGCAGTTTCAGGCAGAGAAACACTTGAAGGATTAAGATAAAATTGGATTGTTTGGCACACTTTCTGCAGACAAGCAAAAGGAAAGAGAAGAGTTAGAGGTGGCTCTTGAACAAATAGGTTCTGCTTCACCTCCGCCATGCACACACCTTTTACCTTTCTTCAGATATCTCAATTTCCCTTCCCCTAAGTTTGCCAAAGAACTACTTTGATCCCATGGATCTACGAGGTATGATATCGTATCAGGCTAATGCAGAGATAATTGAGAGCCCATCACAAGCTGGCCCTACTGGAAGTTTTCTTTTGAAGAAGAGTAGTTATAATTTATTATATACTGAAATCGGTTACTGATACAAGTGATGATTACATTCACCTCAGCAACAGAAAAATAATACAAGCTGAAGTATTTAATATTTCTGTAGCTCTCATAACCTTAGAGTGATCACCTACAAATTTTTGGCCCACTGTGATGCCGACTTTGTTATCTAACATGAAACAATGAGATGTGGAGAAGATTAATTACTTTCCCTAGAGATGCCAGAAACTCCCTAGTGGAGTAGGGATCTCAAAACGTGTATTACAGCCTAACCAGCTGAACATGGAGAGGTGAAAACTAGCCAAAGATTGTATATTCCAACTCTGCTGGATATTCACTCTTCTGCCTACCCCCAAAACATAGCAAACATACACCAGCCTGATATAGTTCAGGTGGGTATAGTTAGAATCATAGAATCATAGAATAGTAAGGGTTGGAAAGGACCTTAAGATCATCCAGTTCCAACCCCCCTGCTGTGGGCAGGGACACCTCACACTAAACCATGTCACCCAAGGCTCTGTCCATCCTGGCCTTGAACACTGCCAGGGATGGAGCATTCACAGCTTCCCTGGGCAACCCATTCCAGTGCCTCACCACCCTAACAAGAAAGAATTTCCTCCTTGTATCCAATCTAAACTTCCCCTGTTTAAGTTTGAGCCCATTACCCCTTGTTCTATCACTACAGTCCCTAATGAAGAGTCCCTCCCCAGCATCCTTATAGGCCCCCTTCAGATACTGGAAGGCTGCTATGAGGTCTCCACACAGCCTCCTCTTCTCCAGGCTGAACAGCTCCAACTTTCTCAGCCTGTCTTCATACAGGAGGTGCTCCAGTCCCCTGATCATCCTCGTGGCCTCCTCTGGACTTGTTCCAACAGTTCCATGTCCTTTTTATGTTGAGGACACCAGAACTGCACACAATGCTCCAGGTGAGGTCTCACAAGAGCAGAGTAGAGGGGCAGGATCACCTCCTTCGACCTGCTGGTCACGCTCCTTTTGATGCAACCCAGGATACGGTTGCTTTCTGGGCTGCGAGCACACACTGAAGCTGGCTCATGTTCAGTTTCTCATCAACCAACACCCCCAAGTCCTTCTCCAGAGGGCTGCTCTGAATCTCTTCTCTAGTTCAGGCGTAGGTACTCCAAGCTTTTACTTCTCTGCCTCTGAGAGGTGCTTGCTAACAGAAATCTAACCTCAACTGAAATATTTTTACACACTACTTATTAGGCTGTAATTTATCATGCGTTTTCTGTCTTGTGTGCATGATACGTTCAGCAAGCACGAGTTATAGCCCAAATGTTCTAGCTTCACCTGAAATGAGCCTTTCTGAGCTCATCGTAATTGTGTCCTCGTGACTCTGCATTAACTTCAAAGAGCACTTCGAAGACCACACAGCTCTTACTGCAAACAAGCCAGCAGGACATGTATAACCCCTACTAATAAGGTCGTAGAGGCTAGACCACACAGGAGACTCCTACAGTGCCCTTTGGGCTTAAAGATGTAGGGGGTCTGAACTACCTGCTGCTTAGATCGATTCACAGCAGCTCCAAGAATCCCCCGTGCAAGGCATGCAGTGAGTTCCGTGCCCACGTGGATGGGTGTAGAGCCGTAGTTGTTCTCTGTCGATCAGATAGACACGTTAGTTTTGTCCCAGCTTGCAGCATGCCCTCCTCAAAGCTAAACTTAGAGAGAAAGTTCACACCTGAGTACTTGACAGGCTGCCAGGTAAGGCAGTCTCTTAGCCACCATGGAAGTCTTAGGTCTTGGGTGCTGCTTCATAGCAAGCTGCGGGGTTCAACCCTAGTTGCTTCCCATGGCAAAAACTGCATCGCCCCTTTGATGACTCAATAGAACAGGGGACACAAACCATCATGACATCCATCTTTAGAAGATGCCCACAGTAGAGGAAGGAAGGGAAAATACCTGGTTTAAAAGCCCTAGTGTTGTCAGGTCACCAAGTAGTGTAGTGGAGTCAAGATCTAGGGACTTGAGAACAGTTGAACTACAGAGCTTCACTAACAAAAACTTGTGGGCTCATGGGAAAAACGGATGGAAATGGAGAGCATCCAAAGAGGAGCTTTGTGACAGTGCTATATACATGATATATTTTTGGACATCATCCTTTCTAGGTCCTCCCTCTGGACCTTCAGCTTTAACAAACACAACATGCTTGCTGCAACAGATGCTCCAGGTCTGGTGCCTGAAGGCAGCAGACTGTGAAATGCCACAGAGATTGGGCTGAATAAATGAATAGGGCAATTCATCATTCTTCTCTTTACAAACTGTCAACTGGTGACTTCCAGTTGTCTTAAAAAGAGTAGTCACTAATTACATTCTTGCCATTGCTAATAGCTAAAAGTAGTTATTGTCTGAAAGCTCACCACAGCCACTGTGTCTGGACTGTGGTCACTGAAATGCAGCCATGGAGCTGGGATGGTTAGTTTTGGCCAGACACACAAGCTATAGGTATAGTTTTTTTCAGCATGTTCTGAGTTTTTGGCACAGGAGAGTATGGTTTGAGCTAATCTTCGTTTCCTCATTGCCTTGGTTTCAAACAAAACTTTTCCTTGTTGGAAATGGGAATTTTATCCAGGGTGAAAGGAGGCAGTTGAGAGGGGAAAGACAGAGGGTTAACATTTTTTGGAAGAAAGATTAGAAGTGGTGGGACAGCTCTGCTGGGGAGGTCAGGAAGATGCCCTGCTTGCTTTGGCTCAGGACTCAGAGATGCATCCTCAGACACAAAGATGCTTTGTAGAAAATGCAGTTCTGGATTGGTGGTGTGCTCTGTTTCACGCTATCTCCCATGACATGATACCATCTTTTCCTGCTGCATACTTACCTACCCTTCACTTTGCCTAGATGGTACCAGCATTTTTACACTTTGTCCTTATTTTGTACACACTTGTTAAGCAAAACACTGAGATTCGGTGATGTGGGAACTACCTTCTTCCCCAGTCATTTCCAAGGCTGTCTAGGACCTTGCATAGGCCTTGAATGAGACACAAAGACTACTTCACCTGCTCAAATATTTACTGGTAAGGAGCCCAAATAAATCATAATTGTTGCTAAAGCAAATTTCTCTGAATCTGATTTTAAGTGGCAGTATTTATGGAAAATGTTGACATATGCATTCATCTGGAGATTAGAACCAGCTATCCTCAGAAGGGCAAGGAGTCATACTCATTTATTCCTGCTACACGGAACAAGCTTTCAGCTTAAGATGGTAGTGCACTGAAAACAGACAAAACCCTGAACCTTCCCTGGTGCACCAACAGAAGTTGCAGTTTGGATTTGAGTCCTTCACCGCTGTGTTTTCTCCTTTGCACAGAAGCCAAACAAGGGCTGACCCTGAACAAAATCCCTGCCAAGACACGGATTAAAACCTCCCTCTCTGCACCTGCCTATCACTTTACCACGACGCACCTGCAGACTGGTTTCAAGAGCCTCATTATTGCTCACTTGTCCCTGGCCTCAATCTGACAAACTTCACAGACAAAAATGCCCCATTTCCCTTCTAATGACCATCACAACAGTTCCAGCTCTTGAACTGCCTCAAGGCTGAACTCAGAACTCCTCAGGCTTTCTTTCCTGCTCACTGCTCAGTAAGTATGTAATAATGACTGTTGATACAGCAGGCTGGTACTAGAGTTAATGCAGTTCCTGGAAAGGAAATCTGCTTTAAAGAAAATAAATCAGAAAAATCCAGTTCTCCAGGTAAAAGATATAAAAGAAGGAAAAAAAACAACCCAGGAGAGTGTAAGTGAA
Source organism: Pezoporus occidentalis (assembly GCF_034315485.1). Lineage (NCBI taxonomy): Eukaryota > Metazoa > Chordata > Aves > Psittaciformes > Psittacidae > Pezoporus > Pezoporus occidentalis. The sequence goes on from NW_026912779.1 coordinate 5,077,923, forward strand.
GACAATGACCTTTTCACATTCCCATAGTTTCTATCTCCACATGTATGAATGTTTCTGCACCTGGAGAGGCCTCCTCTGCAGCTTTCAGCTTTGCACAGCCTTTATATTGTGTCTCAGTCCCTAATTTCTGTTCTGCGTGAAACGTAAAGGGGACCCAGCATTGACGATCTTCCCTGCTGCTGGTGCTGCCTCTGGAGCGCTTGTCCGAGGACAAGCTGCTGAAACTCCATGCTTTCTTTGAGCTCTAGCCCTACTTGTAGGCTATTTCCCCACAGGATGTACTTACAGAATCATAGAATCACAGAATAGTTAGGGTTGGAAAGGACCTTAAGATCAACCAGTTCCAAGCCCCCTGCCATGGGCAGGGACACCTCACACTAAACCATCTCACCCAAGGCTTCGTCCAACCTGGCCTTGAACACTGCCAGGGATGGAGCATTCACAACTTCCCTGGGCAACCCATTCCAGTGCCTCACCACCCTTACAGTAAAGAATTTCCTCCTTATATCCAAGCTAAACTTCCCCTGTATAAGTTTGAACCCATCACCCCTTGTCCTATCACTACAGTCCCTAATGAAGAGTCCCTCCCCAGCATTCCTATAGGCCCCCTTCAGATACTGGAAGGCTGCTGTGAGGTCTCCATGCAGCCTTCTCTTCTCCAGGCTGAACAGCCCCAACTTCCTCAGCCTATCTTCATACAGGAGGTGCTCCAGTCCCCTGATCATCCCTGTACTTGGAGCTTAATGTCTTCTTGCTAACCAGGAAAAAAGCCCCACTTAACATCCATTTTCTACTTGGATCTGTGGTGTCCTGGGCAGAGGACAGCCCATGTGTGCATGCACAAGTGACCACTGCTCTCATGCATGGCTCTGATTCATATTTCAGGTTGTTCTTCTCACAAGGTGATGCATATGAATAGCTCTCGATGGAGGTGTCATGAATCTGCTTCACAGTGCAACTGACAGGCAACCAGTGACCACAGCAAGGAAGCCCTGCTTACATCTGGTGTGCCTGAAGAAGTGCTTCTTCACCCAGAACTGTTGCTTCCTACAGTATCAGTTATGCTTGTAAAACTACACTTCTTACAACATCATCTCTATCTACCGTGTTAGGAAGCTAAGTTACAACCTTCCTTTTAAGATACCATCCTGCTGCTTCCCAAGGGACCTTTTCATAGTGTTGTTGAAGCAGCACTGATGATGAACAGGTTTTTTAAAGTGATATCAGTATGAAACTTGAAAGGGGATATCAAGTACTGATGCTTTTGTTTTGCTAGAACAGGGTGTTCTTTAGTCCTCCAGCCAGAGGTCACTCAAAGAGGATATTGTACCATGTGCACTTCCAAAGGCACAGCAAGGAGGGAATACTACCAAATTCTCACTGGTTGTGTAGCAAACCATGTCCAGAAGAGAGCCTTGTGCACAGCTGTGACATGCAGATAGATTTATTTAGAGCTCTTTGTCCAGACAGAAGTAAAGGGTTCTGATCCAGCTAGCAAAAGCTCTAGTCTCATGGGTCCAAGCTTCTGTTATAAACCAGGACCAAAATGGGAGAGGAAAAATGCAGATCTTGGATCTCTACCATCACAGAGGGAATGAAGTTTACCCTGTGAGTCACAAGTCACAAACCAAAGTGTATATTAATCTTCACCCTGACACATTTCTTCCATCCATCAGATCTAGCATTGTGCTAGTCAAACAGTGAGGATACATCATGTCATTCATGACACATGATGACTCCCAGATGTTCAGAGAGCTGTGCTACCCAGTGGAACAAATGGGTGTTTACAGTAAAATAAGAACCAAATTTAGCACAATTGAAGATGAAGTTACAAGTTAATTAGAAGCAAGAGGGTCTAAACCCCATGATTTACAGGAGCTCAAACTTCTGCAGAAGATCCAGAAGTACGAGTTGAGAAAACAGCCTAACAATGGAATTGCAAAAAACCAAAAGCAAGCTAAAATACCTCCCAGAAAGTCACCCTGAGAGGAGCCAGAATAAACACCACCACTGCTGAGCTCTGATGTAGCTCTTCTGGTGGAGCTCCTGGTGATGAATAAAAGGAGCTCTGAGTCAGGTGCTTGTAAATAGAGTCATGCATAACACCTACCAAATCAATGAGAAGGCAAGTTGAGAGATGGAAAAGGATCTAAATACATGTCAGAGAGTCTGTGAACCTCTCAGCTGACTGTAAGAGCTCCTGATTCAGGCAGGAACATCACAAGTGTCTTTGAAGGTTATTCACTCATAAATTTCTCAAGTGTAATATTGAGGAGCTCTATGAGTAGCTGGAGAAGGTGGTCATCTCCTCGAGGCTATGAGAGGGGATACGAACTTGGGTGTCTTTGACTTACACAAACTGTAAAACAAAACACAGCCTTCCACAGGGCTGCCTTGGTGATGATGTTTCTGAGATGTCCAGGTCAGGGCTGTGGTGGGCAAGGAAAACTAAGGGCTGTTCATCTCAGAAAGATACAGTCCACACTAACATAAAGAGTGGACAATGGCAAAGTCTAAAACCAGACATTGCTAAACCCCAGTCAGATAGAAAGTAACCCTCTGTTAAAGGCTTTCCTCCTAAAAAGTTCAATGTTCCCTAAAGTCACTACAACTCTCTAGATCTTCTGTTAAATCGTCCTCACTCTCCCAGATGTTTAAGTCAATAGTGAATGGAGCCCTGCAAAAAGTAAACCAATCCCCCATTTGCTTGCAGTTCATGTCAAAACCAGGAGGCACAAGCATCAGGAACAGATGGTGCTACCAGCAGTGGGGATCCTGATGACCCAGAAAAGCTCATTGGAGCCAGAGTTCACACGAAGACAGAGGGCTGGATGCCAGCACTGGCCCTGGATGCTTTCCTTATTCTGTGCTAAAGCAACACATTCTTTTTCCATAAGGCACTATCCAGGCCAACTTTTAATCTGGCTCACCATGCTGAAAACAACCTGCAAAAAACAGGTGGCAATCTCCTTTCATGTGAGCCAAAAGACAGATAAAAATAGACTTGAAATGCCATTGAAAAGATGGTAAAATAATCCTTTTCCATCTGCTAAAGCAAACCTTGGGAGTAAGTGAATTAACAGGTCTCTGCTACCAGACATTGTGAGCTAAGCATTGCTGCTGGTTAATTAATATCAACGTGACAGCAATCGATTGCCTGTATCTCTTGCCCACATTAATCAAAGCCAGAAGCTGAGTGTGCACTTTGTATATCACTCTCAAACCCTGCTGGCATGCTGCCCATTCCTTCCTAAACATCTGCAGCAGCAAAGATCATCCACATTCTGAGCACACCATAGCAAAGGCCTTTCCTCTTCTGTCACCTCCATATTTCCCATTTAGCCCGTGCCCTGTAGGTATTAGTATTAAATGACCAGTACCATCTCCTTCACTTTGAAGTCAGCCACAAATAATGAATTCAAGATGCAAACCCCACAGACAGGCTTTTGACAAAGGAAAGGGTGTCCTTCTTGAAAGATTAGACCTGAAGGCCATAATGAACACATCTCTGCTGCTGTTACAACAGCATAATACTAATCACATACACTGATGTTCAGATAGCCAGACTGATTCCAAAGGAAGGATTCTCTGCACTAATTATCCCAGAGTTCAGCCTATTGCTCAAGAGGGTTCCTTCTATGGGTAGACTGCTAAAAATACCCTACATACCCAGGCATGGAAGCGTAGACTTCCCCTCAGTCCAAACACAACTGGTTTAATCAAGTCAGAATGTGACCAGTTCCATCCAGAAGGGAGATAAAGTAGCTTCTGTTTAAACAAGGAAAGAAAAAATAGGCCAAATCCTTGTCTCATGTATGGTAATGTAAATCTAGAATAACTGAATAAATACAACCAGAGTTAAAGCTTTTATAAACAGGTATAAATTAGGTCAGAATCAGCTTAAACACACGCAAGTTTTTAAGACACTCTGTCATCGTTTAAACCTCAGTTACTGGTGAGATGCTCAGTCAGCCTCAATCCTGCCTTTCAGCTGTCTATTGCTTAAGTGATTGTTCCCAAAACGGAGTAGTCACCCAACAGGACATGTGTAACCTGCATTTGCACAACACTTCACAGATGCAGAAGCTGAAAAGCTGGCAGAGATTTGAGAATGCACATCAGAAGGACAGTACTGCAATGAAGCATCAAATAGAGCCAATTAAAACCCAGTAAAAACCAAGATGCCCATCTGAGGAAATTACAACTTTCATTTCAAATTGGGATGAGAATTCCAGAGCTTTTCCCCCATGGAATCCAAAGTTCAGAACATTTCTTTTTTTAGTTTGAAATGTTGAAACATTCTGACTGAAAATAAACATTTTGACGTTTCCAAGTCAGAATGTATACATGTGGTTTGTCAACAACATTGGGTTAGAAATTGCAGAGGAAGAGGTTTTCATCTGAGGTTTATCTTGTACTTCCTGCTTTTGGAAGAAACAGTGCAACCGTGTCCAGGTCATAAAGTTAAGAGGTGCTCAAAAGCACTAACAATAAATTGCCCACTCTCCTTTAATCTCAGATCAGTTTTGATCTCAGTTTCGATTATCCCTGAGTTCATTCAAGCTAATTCATCTCCTTTTCCAGCTGCATAGTCAGATCCAGAGATCTGGGATACTGATGACTTTCATGCATGACCCAGGATTAGAAGTGTGGGAAATCACAGGAATACTATTATCATAGAATCATAGGCTGGTTTGGGTTGGAAAGGACCTTAAGATCATCCAGTTCCAAATCTCTGCCATGGGCAGGGACACCTCACACTAAACCAGGTCACCCAAGGCTTTGTCCAACCTGGCCTTGAACACTGCCAAGGATGGAGCATTCTCAACTTCACTGGGCAACCCATTCCAGTGCCTCACCACCCTAACAGTAAAGAACTTCCTCCTTATATCCAATCTAAACTTCCCCTGTTTAAGTTTTAACCCATTGCCCGTTGTCCTATTGCTACAGTCCCTAATGAAGAGTCCCTCTCCAGCATCTTTGCAGCCCCCTTCAGACACTGGAAGCTGCTATGAGGTCTCCACGCAGCCTTCTCTTCTCCAGGCTGAACAGCCCCAACTTTCTCAGCCTGTCTTCATATGAGAGGTGCTCCGGCCTCTGATCATCCTCGTGGCCTCCTCTAGACTTGCTCCAACATTAGTAGAGTATTACCTTTACATAGTTTATACAAAGGTATTATTACATTTGTATGTTTTCTTGGACAGTTTGATTTTGCCCGTTTTAAGGATGAACACTGGATCCCACTTCAAATTTCTCTTCTGTATTTAGCCCACTTGGACAGAACGGAAAGATTTCAACATCAAACACATTTAAAGCTGTCTGAATTCCTTCCAGCTATTACTTTTCTTCTATGTAAAAAGACTCAGCACTCACATAACGCCTGAATGACAATCCCGCTACCAAAGCGACCGGTACAGCAAAGGACCTGAATGAGTAAACTACTGCCAGTTCAAATCTTCTTGGGTTTTCAGTACTTTTTAAACTGCTGTGCAGAGAACAGCTTCCAGGGACAGGGGCATAAGAGTTCAAGCAATAGAATATTTTAAATCTGTGCCCTAAACTTGGAACAGAGCTGTATGGTCAGAAGAATTCCATTTGTCTTGCTTTTATTTCAAATTCCTGTATCTATCCACCTTCTTGATTCTGGCAAGAGGCTGAAATGCTCAGAATAATTCCCTGTTCTCAGTATTTTTGGCCTGCCCTCAAGCAAGGTAGCTGGAAAGACTGGAATCAGACAAATCATTTCCATCTACTTTTATATCTTAGTAGTGAAAGCTTATGGGAGTTACATAAATTGTTGATGCTTGTGCAGCGGGCACTGATCTGAAAAACATGGTATTTATTTTGTGACTTCAAAACACTTCACTCAGAGAACCTTCTTTATATATATATGTGTATATATAGAATCATAGAATCATAGAATAGTTAGGGTTGGAAAGGACCTTAAGATCATCTATTTCCAACCCCCCTGCCATGGGCAGGGACACCTCACACTAAACCATATCATCCAAGGCCTCGTCCAACCTGGTCTTGAACACTGCCAGGGATGGAGCATTCACAACCTCCGTGGGCAACCCATTCCAGTGCCTCACCACCCTAACAGGAAAGAATTTCCTCCTTATATCCAATCTAAACTTCCCCTGTTTAAGTTTTAACCCATCACCCCTTGTCCTGTCACTACAGTCCCTAATGAAGAGTCCCTCTCCAGCATCCCTATAGGCCACCTTCAGATACTGGAAGGCTGCTATGAGGTCTCCACGCAGCCTCCTCTTCTCCAGGCTGAACAGCCCCAACTTTCTCAGCCTATCTTCATACAGGAGGTGCTCCAGTCCCTGATCATCCTCGTGGCCTCCTCTGGACTTGTTCCAACAGTTCCATGTCCTTTTTATGTTGAGGACACCAGAACTGCACACAATGCTCCAGGTGAGGTCTGACGAGAGCAGAGCAGAGGGGCAGGATCACCTCCTTCGACCTGCTGGTCACACTCCTTTTGATGCAGCCCAGGATACGGTTGGCTTTCTGGGCTGTGAGTGCACACTGAAGCCGGCTCATGCTCATTTTCTCATCAACCAACACCCCAAAGTCCTTCTCCGCAGGGCTGCTCTGAATCTCTTCTCTGCCCAACCTGTAGCTGTGCCTGGGATTGCTCGGACTCAGGTGTAGGACCTTGCACTTGGCATGGTTCAACTCCATGAGGTTGGCATCAGCCCACCTCACAAGTGTGTCGAGGTCCCTCTGGATGGCATTCCTTCCCTCCAGGGTATCAACCGAACCACACAGCTCGGTGTCATCGGCAAACTTGCTGAGGGCGCACTCAACCCCACTGTCCATGTCAGCGACAAAGATGTTGAACAAGACCGGTCCCAACACTGATCCCTGAGGGACACCACTCGTTACTGGTTTCCAGCCGGACACTGAGCCATTGATCACAACTCTTTGTGTGCAGCCATCCAGCCAGGTCTTTATCCACCGAGTGGTCCATCCATCAAATTGATGTCTCTCCAATTTAGAGACAAGGATGTCGTGTGGGACAGTGTTGAACGCTTTGCACAAGTCCAGGTAGATGCCATCAACTGCTCTACCCCTGTCCATCAGTTCTGTAGCCCCATCACAGAAGGCCACCAAATTGGTCAGGCAGGATTTCCCCTCAGTGAAGCCATGCTGGCTGTCACCAAGCACCTTGTTGATTGCCATGTGCCTTAGCATGCCTTCCAGGAGAATCTGCTCCAGGATTTTGCCAGGCACAGAGGTGAGACTGACTGGTGTGTAATTCCCCGGGTCATCCCCTTTCCCCTTCTTGAAAATGGGGGTTATATTTCCCTTTTTCCAGTCATCGGGAACTTCACCTGACTGCCAGGATTTCTCAAATATGATGGCCAGCGGCTTCGCAACTTCATTCACCAGCTCCTTCAGGACCCACGGATGGATCTCATCAGGTCCCATGGACTTGTGCACATTCAGATTTTTAAGATGGTCTCGAACCAGTTCCTCTCCTACAGTGGGTGCAAGGTCTTCATTTTCACAGTCCCTGCATCAGTTTGTATCTATCCATATTTGTGAGACCTCACCTGGAGCACTGTGTGCAGTTCTGGTGTCCTCAACATAAAAAGGACATGGAACTGTTGGAACAAGTCCAGAGGAGGCCACGAGGATGATCAGGGACTGGAGCACCTCCTGTATGAAGACAGGCTGAGAAAGTTGGGGCTGTTCAGCCTGGAGAAGAGAAGGCTGCGTGGAGACCTCATAGCAGCCTTCCAGTATCTGAAGGGGGGCTATAGGGATGCTGGGGAGGGACTCTTCATTAGGGACTGTAGTGATAGGACACGGGGTAACAGGGTAAAACTTAAACAGGGGAAGTTTAGATTGGATATAAGGAGGAAATTCTTTCCTGTTAGGGTGGTGAGGCACTCTAATAAGTTGCCCAGGGAAGCTGTGAATGCTCCATCCCTGGCAGTGTTCAAGGCCAGGTTGGACACAGCCTTGGGTGACCTGGTTTAGTGTGAGGTGTACCTGCCCATGGCAGGGGGGTTGTAACTTGATGATCTTAAGGTCTTTTCCAGCCCTAACTATTCTATGATTCTATATAACCCCAGTATGCAACCAAGACTGTTTTTCTTTACATACACCTACCACTTCCTACCATGTGTTTTATGGTAATATGTTGGAATTCAGGTAATTCATTGGTCCTTTGGAAATGGTGTCTTACCTTAAAGCACCCACAAGAAAAAAAGACAATGACACCACGTGAAAAGACCCAGGAAATATAGCAAATAATACCGAAGAGGGACTGTCAGTGTATGAAGTTTAACAGTCACTTCTCAATCTATTTTATTCTGATTTGATAGAAGAATTTAATCTACAGCTTAAAAAGTACATGCACAGGGCTTTTCAAGCCCTCAGAATTTCATTGTCAGCGCTCAGTATTAGTAATAGTTACAGTGATTGAGCAGTCAATTGTGAAATGGTATTAGGAATGTAATCCAACTTCCTGCAAGAATCATCTGCTTGACATAAACTGCCTTGCGTTATAGACTATACCACCCTACATTTACCCACTGGTGCTCCTGATTTCTTTCTCAAGGTGAGTCAATATTCTTGATATAAAACATGAGGTATACAAAATATGACAAATGTAACATGCATAAGTGGGAATACTACCAAAAAAAGCACCTGTCTTAATAGGAAGCATGAAGATATACAGATATTTAACACTATTAAATTGGAAACATCACCATTCTACCAAGGTTTAATTTCCAGATAAATTTCAATGTGCTGCTGGATATCCATCCACAACAAGAGAGCAGCCATTTTAGAGAGAGAGATTTAAAGTAACTTAAACGCACAGACAGCATTCCTAGTCATAATTGCTGTGGTGCCCTCTGTTGCCAAACTAAGAGGTCCTGAATCTCAAGGACCAGCTGCTACTAAGCATCACATGTTAAAATCCATCAGAATGGTCAAGCAACAATGAAGATGTGCAAAATCAGGATGCAAGTTTGAAAACTGAAGCAGCTGGTTTTCTTTTTAAACATAATTTTCATGCCAATAGATTCTCAATTCATTTTCTATTAAGAGAACCCTTAAGATTCAAACATTTGACGCAACATTCAAGTGTTTTGCAATACAAGCAGTTCCAGACTTCTTTAATTTTTGCCCTTTACAAAACCCTCATACTATTTTCCTCATTGCAGTGGCTTAACCTTTTCTTGATGGAAAGAGGCAGTGTGAGAGGGTAAGTGGCAGAGATGTAGCCTTTAATGTGTTTGATCAAGACTTCTACATCAAGGATTCTTTGCTGATTTAATAATGAATCCACTACATCAATACAATAGTAAGTGTCATATTGCACTACCATTACCACTTTCAGACAACACTTGATCTAAACTCCTTTATAGCTAAGCACAATACCAACATCTAAAGGAATTTGAATTACTGCATGAAACAAAAAAAGAAGGATAAATTATTTTAGGGTACAGAAATAGCTGTGGGAAGTGGAAATGAATGCAAGAAGTGAATTGTTCAAGGCCAGGTTGGATGGGGCTTGGAGCAACCTGATCTAGTGGAAGGTGTCCCTGCCCATGGCAGGGGGTTGGAACTGGATGAGCCTTGCGGTCCCTTCCAATCCAAACCGGTCTGTGACTATAATATAATGCATGCAACATCTTTTAATTTGGCCCAGTGAATTCAAAAGCGTCCGACTCAAAAAGCTGAGTTCAGGGAGTATACTATATGTAGTCAAAAGCTCTTCCAGTAAAGCAGTAGATTGCAGTAATCTAGACAGCCCCTGAATTTCAACTTGCCTAAACTCATATTCGCGTCTGAGTTTAGCCCTTGGAATTGTACTTACTACCTAGTATTATAAATTCTTGGGGAAACAGGATGAATGAGTCCTACTAGAATTGTCTGAGAGGCTTAGCTGCAGGTCACTAACAACATTAAACATCTGGATGAGTGGAACAGCCTAATAGATGCCTGGAAAATGAGCAAGCTCTGCTATGGAAACATATGCATTGCCTTTAAACTGTCACAAGGAATACTAATCTGGGCCATCCTGAAAAGCTGAAGTTCCAGGATCATCAGGGAACATCAGTGAGCAGGAGCCGCTGAGCAGGAGACAACCTCGTCTTCAAGAGCTTGTAGCCTTCTACAGGAGTGGAACTGTTGATGTACCTCCTGCAGCATTGCACACTCCAGAGCCAGGAATGCAACAAAGTTTGGAACTGTGGGCTCCTATAGAAGGTCCAAATCATCCCACCATGTGAGACCTATGTGTCGTCACACTGTTTTCCCCATAGCTTGTCTCTGCCGCCTCACATCATCCACACGCTGGTGAGAAAGGAAAGGAGGAGCCTACCTGCAAGAGGAGAGGTGCAGTAGAGCAAGAGGGTCCAAGCGCTGGATCTTTTTGTTTCCAGGGGCTCAGTCTCCAGCAGAACAGTGCAGCAGCAGCCAGGGCCCTCAATCTAAAAACTGGATCACTGTAATCTTTCTAAGTTCACTCTACATCCCATATCCTCATCCTAGTTGGAAATCCTGACTTAATTTTCCCACAGATAGAAGAAATACAGGGTTTTTTTTATAGATGATCTTAAGGTCCTTTCCAAATGTAACCATTCTATGATTCTATGTCATATAAACCTAGGAGTCTTTCACTAAGCAGACGGATGGCCAACTTCCCCGTCTCTTAGGTAAGCAATATAGGAAATTATATTGTAATTCAGAGAGGTTTGAAACAAAATGTCTTTTGGCAACGCTTAGGCTTGGGCTAATATCACAGCAGTTATTTCTGTCAGCTTCAGAGAACTATGCTGTGGCCAATTAATGGAAAAAAGATGAGATTCAGTTAACTGCTCAGGGAGTTTCTCTTTGACTATTCAGGCTAGATGAAGGGAAAGACCTTGCCCCAGCCTACATAGCCTCATAATGCTACTGCCTGTTATTTCCAATTGTTGTTACAGCAGAGCTGGCCTCAGCACTATTATTAAAGGTCAGTCAATGTTTCCACTATAAACCTACTTTATTGAGGATTTCACATAAGTGTGTGATTTTAATTCGCTCTGCACTGAAACATGAGTTTTTCTTGACCTGTTTCTTATTCTGTACTTTACATGCTCATTTTGTTACAAATTCCCAACATCTTCAAAAAAAGGTGACCTCTAACCCATATTCTCATTTAAAAGGTTTCAAGGGTAGGTGATCCCACTTGGATAACTGACTCCTTCATAACACCAGCCAGTGGTTTCCTGATTTAGTCCCAAAGCAATATTGGCAGCTCGTTGCATGTTATCTGCGAAACTCTGGTTATCAAGCTTTATTATTCAATAGTAGGTGGGTCACTTCTGAAAACTGGAAAGCTGAAGGGGAGATATTATTACTTGGAACAATTTCAGTTTCAAAACAAAAAGTTGTATTTCAAAATGGGCTGTGCACACAACCAGTGTCTTAGACACAGTGCAATCCCCAGGGGCAGGCTGTGAAAAGGATTTTTGCCATTGAGCAAGAAACAAAAAAGCACTGGAATCAAAATCCTGCATTCTCCAAACTTCACTAGAAATTAAGTCCTCCATGGAGTTGCCTCGAGGGCAACTGAAACATCCCTTTGAAATGAATAATCACCAAGGAATTATTTGTGAAGTCCCCTTATTATACACCCACACACATCATCTCTCCCACTGAAGCAATAGCTCCCCAATGTCTATCTTTTGCCTCCCTCTATTGGGAAGAGACCTCCTCCGCAAGCAGAAGCAAAGTGCCAACACCAGCTGCTCTAGTGGGTTATTCACTCTCCCTTAGCTGCTGCAGACAGGACATGTGCAGCCCCCTTGCACTCCCTGGGACCAAAGCTGGCCTCTTGTTTCCCCTTTCCACTTGCGGGAAGAAGAGACAGGGGACCCTTTTCTCCCTCTACAAAGCTGTTGCAAAGAGGAGGAGGACCACCAAAACAGGTTTGAAGTCACATACATTTCATTGAGGCGTATAAGAAAGAATGGCGGGGATACCTTAGAATTTGACCATAGCTCTGCATTACAAGTTAGAGTATAAAAAAAGGCCACAATTTTCAAAAGGAAAAAAATCAATGTATCTCCTGACTGATCATCTTTTTATTCTTGGAAAATCTTTTGATGAAAATCAATCCATTTGTGAGGTTTCACTCTCAACAAAGCAGAATTCCTTTTCGACGGTTATTTGCATTCTTTGCCCATCCCTGTTTTCAGCTCTAAGTCTCTACACACGCACGCACATACATTCGCTCATACACACACCCATACACCTGGTGCTCCGTTAGGATTCACTTGGCACAGCCCCAAGAACAGTGGATTTTGAAGCCAACACCCATTTCTCATGCAGAGGACAATCCCACACCTATGGCTATGCTTTCAAACTATCTAAACACACACGAGGCATTCACAGATCTCAGAACAACTTGAGACTGCTAGAGCCATCTTGATGGAGATCCAAGGTAATTCGTACTGCATCAGAAAGACTGGGGTTTGGTTTAACTCAGGCCATTTGGAGAAGGGGAAGCTAAAGCCAAAGTCCCTGTGTGAGTTGTAGAGCCAGAACGGCCACACAGGGAGTTAGGCTGTCAAAACCACACGGTTCACCAAGTTGGGAGGTGGGAATTGCCTTGTATCTCGGTAGCAGTTAGAAGTAACTTGCATTTTCACACTCCTCTCAGACCTAAGGATTAGAAACCTGATACTTCAAAGCAAAGACAAATGAGCTGATGTCTCACAGGCTTCCATGAGCTGGCACCAGAGCTGTAGTTCAGGGGATCCTAAACCTTAACATGTCATCCCCATGCATATGAGCACACAGACCCCTATTTTGTCTATCATTAGAGCTCTTCAGCTTTACACTCTGCATTGGCTAGATGCAGGCTAGGTCTGATCTGGGAGCTGGCAAGTCATGTCCATGCAGTGTCGTGCTTAAACTATCTTGTCTCTCACCAGGGATTTGCTTGGATTGCAGGCAGCATTAACATAGTGATACCATGTACAAATAAGACTAGAATGAGTTCAAATGATGGGTTGAGCTCATTCACATCTGCCAGCATCAATTCAGTTGCCATGCCTCCTATCATAATTAATGAGTATTTTACAGGTCTGACACTAAGGAGATGAAGACTCACCAGGCAGTTTCACAGTACAGCCAGCCATCATGAAATGACCTGGGGTGGATACAAGCACTTACGAAGAAATGGGACCATGAGTGGTGCAGGTTTGTGCATCTCCACTTTCATCACTGCTCTGACAGGATGGCAGCAATGAGGCACCTTGTGGAATGTGGGAAAGACGACCAAAGGAAACCACTATGCAACTGATTCACTAGAGAAAATTTCTGAACCCAATGGGAGTGGATGTGAAAAGGCCTGCTGAGGGTATCCTCATGGAGAATGAGGTCCTCAGGCTGTCGCACTACACCATACTCTCTGTTAAGAGAGAAGAAACATTGACATTTTTAGGCTTGCTGATAAAGTGAACTCAGTCCAAAACAGAGGGAGAGCTCAGTAACAAGTTGTACCTACAAATATTTACCTTTAGGTGAAGCTTGGCTCCCACTCCCCTGACTGAAGTCAAGACTCTCCATGCTTTCCACTTTGACCCTCTTACCATTCACTTCACCTAAAAGAGAATGACTCTTCAATGTAGTTTTAAGGCGTGGGAGTATTTCATCCTCCATTTGTCAAGGGCTTCTTCAGTCTGTATTTATAGAATGGAAAGCCCTCTCCCTCTAAGGCTATGATGTACACATGATGGGAAAACCTCCTAAAGCATCCTAATGAAACAAGCTTAAACAGAGCCAACAAGATTTCACTATAAGCTTTATCTGTAGGTTAATTATATTGTGTAACTTAAGATTGACAACCAGCTACAGAAGTATAAATGATGTGTTGAACAAAAGGGGGAACTTTTTGAGTTGTATGACACAACTCTCTGCTATGTCCAGATCAAACTTTTTAGCGCCATACCACTACAGAGACATAGAAGACGACAGAGATGGTCCATGTAGTGATAACTTAAACAGTGGAAGTTTAGGTTAGATACAAGGAAGAAGTTCTTTACTGTGAGAGTGGTGAAGCACTGGAACAGGTTGCCCAAGGAAGTTGTGAATGCTCCATCCCTGGTGGTGTTCAAGGCCAGGGTGGACAGAGCCTCAGGTGACATGGTTTAGTGCCCATGGCAGGGGGGTTGAAACTAGATGATCTTAAGGTCCTTTCCAACCGTAACTGTTCTATGATTCTACAGTTCTATGTGATGTGAGCTAAGACAGCATTACTGCCTCAACTGAGCAAAAGTCTTTGTCCGACTGCTGAGTGACTGATGCCACTTACCCTTTTGCTTTCTTGACCATTGGTTGAGGGCTTGACACTGTGTTAATGCTTCACTTATTTAGTAATATTTTTTCAAACTGCAATAGGCTGTGCTTCTATTCACTCAAATTGCCATATTCTTTCCTTTTTCAGATGGAAACTATCTGGAAAGAAATCTATCAATAAAAAGAGAAACCAGCAACTTGTGGAATGAATTCAGGATTGCTTGGGAGGAATAGACCCAGAGAGCATACGCTATTTATCTTGCATTACTCCACTTTTTTCCAAACGTGTTTTTATGTAACATGACAGGTTATCACTTCTTGCCTTTGGCTACAGATGGGTAGGACTGCAAACAATCAAATGCAAATCAAGAACAGTCTGCAGCAGACACACTATTGTATTGTCATGGCATCACTCCTACTCACTCGATTAGTCAAAGCACTCCCTTTGCTTTGGTTATTTGGATGGAATAGCTGGGTGGAGATGGTCTGTGTGGGAGGATGGCCCTTTTCCAGCAGAGCAAACACTCTCCTCGGGGGACATCCCTTACGACAAGGAATTCCTCATGACATCATGGGCTCCTTGATGCTGGAGTGATGTGCTCGAGTTGGAATAGTTCCCATTGATTTTACAACACGAAGTAGCATGAGCAAATCCTGCAAGAATAATCAATTTAGAGGCGTGGCTGTACTTACACCAGATTTTCCCCTTCTTTTCTCAATAGTAAGATGTGTTTCAGAATGGCAGCATCTAAACCCAAGGAAAGCCAGATGCACGTATTGACTGTTTCATTGAACTCGCTTTGCTGCTCCTGTGCACAAACACCAGGTCCAAAAAATGTTCTCCCTTTCAAGGTCAATTAAAAGAAATCACCTTCACACAGCCTCATAAAGCAATTTAATAGTCTTGAAGAAAGGATAAAGTAGTTCTAACACTTTACATCAACCACACTATAGATTTAAAACTGGCTTTAGGATCTAGAAAAGGACTGACATTTTGTTAGTTAGTGGAAAATAACTAAAGGGATGGCAAACTTGGGCTGGATGACTTAAGGAACTGTTTGTCCTGTCTAATTCATGAGAAACCAAAGAGACATTTACTCAATTGCTTCATCTTTGAAAAATGTTCACAAGTTATTGAGCTGACATTATTATCAGCAGAGGTCATCTTACCATTGTGTAAGATGTTCTATAAATCACATAGTGGGTAGCACCTTTGGGATGAGAAATAATTTTTTTCTTGGTTTTTGGTTAACTGAGCACAGCAACCCCTGGTCAAGACTATGAAGCCCTACAGTAGACGGCAGACCAGATTGTGAGTATATGACCTTCTCTTAGTCCTGAAAGAGGTTTAGGGCAGGAACTTTCACTCCAATATTTTGCGCTTTACTTGGCTTAGGACAACTGACAAGGGTGATTCCTACATACTTCTGTTGTTTCCATTAAAACAATTGGGAAAGAACAGGTGAGCATGGCTACACACATCCTGGGCTACAAAACCACATGATACTATAAGAACAATGGGATGAGATGCAGTATACAGAACTTGAGACTAAAAAAAAACAAGCTTGACTCAGGAAGTTAAAGCTTTTGTCTTCTAGAGAGGATCAAATCAAGGAAGAACACACAGCTTCAGTGAGATGTCATAACCTGGTATTAGCAAAATAAAATTCCTATGGAAAACTGAGCTATTATTCCAAGCAAAATATTGTACATCGATGATGATGGTGTGAGAAACTGTCCTGTAATTGAGAGTTAAAGGAGCTTTACTGTTGGCCACATCTCTGTCTTGGAACTGCTCACAAGGAGCTTGGTGAGATGGAAGAAGAAAGGATTTCCTTCTCTGCACTACAAAACAGCCTGAAAGCCCAAACACAAACTCATGGTAAGATAGTTTCCAATAATAAGCAAACTTACAACACACAACTATCTCTATTACTCAATGGCCGAAACCCTCCTTTGTAATGAATCAACAGGTTCCCCAGAAGGTGAATCTCTGCCGTGGTTCTTTGTGAGGGCTCATACTCAAGATCTCTGCCTAAGGCATGAATGGGGCAGGTCTGACCCCCGCTGTCCTCCACGTCCCAGGACAACCTCCTCCCACATCCCAGGCTGTATCATACTTCTCCTTGGCATCACGCTACACAAACACACCCTCCCAGGTCCCAACACACCTTTCACATTATTCTAAACGTTCTGCACTGGGGAACACATGCACATTCTTATAAACATCTGTAAGAGCCTATAGGGGCCCAGAGGAGATGCAGACCCCATGGCGTGCAAGGGGAACACAGCCAACCTGCTTGAAATGAAACTTGCCCCAGGCAACGCTTATTCTTAGATGAGCTGCAAACAAGAGGGCTATCTTCTTATCTGAAAAGTAAGTGTTTTGAGAGGTACACCTACTGTAAATGCTTTCCCATGTGGCTCCCAGCTGTACCTAGGTTAGGAGTGGTATTAGAGAGAAGGTGAAAAGAAACTCTGGCATGGGAGGAAGGCAACACCACTATATTCGCCTCTTAATCCCTGATATTTAAAAGATTGCTTCAAACCCTGCAGCATAAGATTTTCAATTCATGGCAGCATATGTTCTTTATTTGGGTTATTTCTGTTATTCCTACCAATGTACAGTATCAGATTCTCTCAAACAGCCGATGAAACAGGAGCTGAACAGCTGATGAAAGCAGCACAGGTGATGGGCAATTGCAAGCGATCCTTTCTCCTTCCAGTCCCATTTCTCACTCCAATTTAATCAGCTTATTTCCCTGCCATTTTTTCTAGCTTGCTATATCATGCTCTACTCTCCAAGGCACGATACAGCTAAGACTCACCTACACACTGTGTCGCTGGCATCTTAAATCACTGTTCTGGCTCCAGGGTAGCTATAGGAGTATCAGCATGTACTGACTATCCCTCATTAAAATTCAGCAGCACTGGAGCAGAGGAATTGTGCAACCCCATTGTTCCTGCTGTGTGGTTGCAGGCATTCATATAATCTTATTATGACTTTTGGGTGGTTCGCATGCATATTTACACTTTAATTTTCTGTGCTGCAGGTTCAAAGAGGAGCGTGTGAAACGGTGCTAGATGGCTCTCAATACTGGGAAAAGATTAGAAGTGTCCTGGAAAATACACAGTGATCCGATAGCACCATGGTGTACAGTGAATGCTGGAGCACGGGCTGTGTAAGAACAAACTTCTGCAAACTGTTGCTGGAAAAATTTGTATTCTTGTTCTTGAAGAACATATTGCCTCTGAAAA
This sequence comes from Pezoporus occidentalis, assembly GCF_034315485.1. Classification (NCBI taxonomy): domain Eukaryota; kingdom Metazoa; phylum Chordata; class Aves; order Psittaciformes; family Psittacidae; genus Pezoporus; species Pezoporus occidentalis. The sequence goes on from NW_026912779.1 coordinate 5,095,500, forward strand.
GCTCCAGGTTAAATAAAGGTTCTTGTACTTTAAGCACGATATATAAAATCATGGAATGGTTTGGGTTGGAAGGGACCACAAAGCACATCCAGTTCCACCCCCTGCCACAGGCAGGGACACCTTCCACTAGAGCAGGTTGCTCCAGGCCCCGTCCATCCTGCCCTTGAACATTGCCAGGGATGGGGCAGCCACAGCTTCCCTGGCCACCCTGTGCAAGTGCCTCAGCACCCTCACAGGGAAGAGCTTCTGCCTAAATGAATATCAAAGTGATGCCTTGGAGCCCTTTTCAGAGACCAGACACCCACTGTGTTAGCCACCAAATAAATACAGACTAAAATGGCAGTGCCCATCTCAGGGATCTTACAGCCCTGTTACCTGTCTGCTGACATGCACCACATTTCATCATGCTAGAAGAGGCATCAGCGAGCTACACTGTATACATCTGTCCTCAAACATCAGTAACCCAGAAGAGAATACTGGCAAAGCAAACTGAATTCAAAGGAAATACTGAGACCAATTTTCCCACAAGCAATTTTGCCTTAAAGAACCCATCATAAAGGGGTGAAGGGAAATCACTTCCCTGTTGGTTGTGAAATCCTTCTCCAAAAGGCTTTACATTGACAACCTAGGGATAACTCAATGCATCTGAAACTTTGCATAATGCTTACAAAATAATACAGGTGAGCAAGCCTTGGAAGGATACAAAGAAGCGTGCCTGGTAGTGATTCCCAGAAAACAAAAATGCTTTCATTGCACAAATACAGTTGAGGGAGACAAAAGGAAAAGGAAGGACTCAAAGGAATCCTGACCTGACAGGGAAAGGGATCCCACCACACCCCCTTGTGCTGAGTTAAGATGTTGTCAGCATCAGAATTAGCAACCTCAACACCAAAGAGTGGTTGGATTTGGATCCTCAGCATTATTATCAACCTCTCCCTACAGAAAACATGGCCATGGCATCCTCAACGTTTCATAGCACGGACTGACTTGTGCCTTCCTCCAGTTTTCCCTGATGAACCTCAAATTTAATGTGTATGCCTCAGTATTAGGAGGAAGATGTCCTGAGCTCTTTCAACTCTCTTCTTTTCATAGAACACCTGTATTATTTACATGTGCTTTTATTTAAACAAATACTTTACATTTCTATTCCTATATATTTTATAAACATAATACACATAGAGATTTAATGACACAGACAGGAAAAGAGCCTAAAACCCCCGATCTATTTCTCAACTACAAGGCTGTATTCACCCCAGCCCTTGGCTTCTCTGCAAGGACCTCCAACAGAGGCAACAGCTGAAGACAACTGCAGTGGTTTTCTTTGGAATACGAACACAAGGAATTCAGTAGACACCAGTGCTAGAGGGATTCTGGACAGTGGAGGATGCACCTGCCAGGAAGAACCAGCTCTGCTTCTTTTGACTCCTTCACTCCTCTACTCACAGAAGAAAAGCAGTTCATCAGAGAAGGTGGTCAGAGGAGAGGAATGGTCAAGTCAGGTAAGAGGTACTGTGCATCAACAGCGTAGTGGATGGTAGGGCAACATCTAGCAGCAGGCTTGGCCCCAGCTCTGGTAACATGGGAGAAGTAAAGAGCAGCAGCAGCCACAAAGTTTCTCCTTTTTGTGGTTTAATGCTAAACTTTGTGATCTCAGGCAAATTAAAAATATATCCTTTTTTTCAGCCCCAAGCTGGCAGATACAGCTTGAATGAGGCTGTTGCAGTGGAAGTGAAATAGACAGTCTAAAAGGGGGGCTGGCAGAGATGACTTGAACAGAAACCCTTGTGTTTGCTGGTCCAGGATCAAGCAAACCTTGTCAGCCTAAATGCTTTCCTATATATATTAACCTACTTCATTACACAAAGTCCTTACCCATAGTAAGTGAAACATTACCAATGGGAAATCCATAAAAGCTGGAACTCGGAGTGGAATGTTTTGATTTATTTTTGCCTCCCCTTTCCCAGGAGTCAATCAAAGAGTAAACATTATTTTCCCTTTCCTTGAATTAATTATTTGTAAGCTTTTCTCCATCAGACTTCCCACTCAGTGCAGAATAACATACCTACCCTCACGAAAAAAGGAATCTTTACATTCCAGAGGAAACGTCTTAGCACCTTTTGCTTGGCCCAAAGAAAACAGTCCATAACCCAGTAAAATCTTTATTAAGAATAATGGGCAAGGAAATGGCTAGAAAGGTAATTTCTGAATATCCAACAGCAGAACAAACCAGGAAAATGTCTGGGTTTTGCATCTGTGTTTTACAAACACCCACTTTCTAGTCAACTGTCTGCTTTCTCACCATATGAATTTGGGGCTTTACTTCATCTCAGTGATGAAACCTTTCAGGTTTCAGTGGCTGCTTTCAGGAAGAAAAATCTGGAGAAGGTTTGTAGATGGAGAAGTATGATGAGGGTGCTCTGAGCACAGAACCTCCACAGAACAGAATCATAGAATGGTTTGGGCTGGAAAGGACCATATGATCATCCAGTTCCAACCCCCTGACATAAGCAGGGATGCCTCACACTAGACCATGTCACCCAAGGTTCTGTCCAACCTGGCCTTGAACACTGCCAGGGATGGAGCATTCACCACTTCTTTGGGCAGCCTGTTCCAGTGCCTCACCACCCTCACAGTGAATAATAAACTCATGGCACAATAAAATCACTATTAAGGAGGATGGCAACTTGTCCATTAATTCCAGAACTTGGAAATTTTGGAGGCTTTTCTACATCATTTCAACCCATGCCAGTCACCAATGTTGATATTGCACAAAGAAATAACCTCTTTTTATAGAAGAAAGCATTATATATAAGCATTGGTTTACTATGTTAATCCTTTTGTACAAGGTCTTTACAATCTAATAACCAGGCAGTTGAATGTGCTTAAAATTGGAAGGACTTCGGCACAGCTAAAAGACAGCAAAGATACGTCTTTGTTTCAGAATGTTGCAAAAGGGAACAATTTCTCTTTCTCTAATTTCCCAGTACAGCTTTCTCAAATTAAGACATTTGAGGGCATGTAACTTCTCTTTGAAATGTCAGGCATGTTTTACCATGCTTAATGAAATAAATATTGTAGAAGACAATTCAAACCAAAAATCCAGTATCAACAGTGATTTTTTTTTTTTTTCTGAAACATTTAGACTTCATTACAATATTTTCCTAAGAAGAATGCCAATTCTTTTCTTTCACATTCTATAAGATCTAGCTCAGGGAAGGGAAGTGCTGTCAGTGCGCTGTGTAATGCAGCAGACAGGACATGCAGAACTGCTGACCAAAAGCAGAAGCTCATGTTGTTCAAGTAGGAAATACCTATACAAATGAGAGTAACTTCTCCCTGGTGCTGTAACTCTATCATCACTTGGAATCTCAAATCAAGATTGGATGCCTTTCTAAAAGATGTGCTCAGTCACTGATCAGAGCCACTGATAGCTCATGGGTAGGGAATAATATAAAAACAGCAAGGTCAAATTCTTGGGCTTGTTCTATGCCACAAGGCCAAAGTGGACAATTGTAACGGTCCCTGAGGAAACCTGAATTCACTGAAATCAGTAATACTTCACATGTACCTGCATTTTTTATTTAAATCCTGTTTGTAAGCAGTGAAGGAAGGCATGAATATCAGCAGAGCAACAAGCTGTTTGAGTCGTAAGTCACACCACAAGCCAGATTTTAGGAATGCTCCTGTCTTGATCTTTACCATGGTGTAAAGCTACCAGTTCAGTGTCAGTATCATAGACAGGAGTTTCCCTTTAAAGAGATGTCAGGGATCTACCATATATTTTACACACAGCAGGGGAGACATCCTTTTTCAGCTACATTTGCCAGGTTAGGTTCAGGTATTCAGAAGTCTTTGGAAGAACGGAGATCATCCATTCAACAAGTGGCAAGTCACAAGTGTAAGGGTATCAGAGACACAAAGATGAAGCAATGCTAGGTTGGACAGGGCTTGGAGCAACCTAGTCTAGTGGAAGGCACTCCCGCCCATGTCAGGGGGTTGGAACTGGATGAGCTTTAAGGTCCCTTCCAACCCAAACCAGTCTGTGAGTCTATAATTCCATAGGTGGATGTTTCTGACAGTATATGATTGCAGTCAGTTCTCCACTGTGAACTAAAGCACAGGGCAGATGTCTGCAACACAAGCAGTAATCAGTTCTGATATATAACGCAACTGTATCAGGACAGAACTGAGAGTTGGCTTGTTAACCCTGCCTGAAGACAGAGCTATGAACTTGCACTGCACAAACCCGGCTCAAAACACTGTTCCAGGTGGATGAATCACCTCAGCTGGCATTAGCTTGAGAGTAACTATACTTAGAGGTTTGCTCTAACCACTGGAGGAGCTTATTATTCAGTACTAGGATGAGTAAGGCGTTGGCTATGATTTATTGCTGTCCTCCTCTAGAGAGAATGAGGGTTTTTAAGTAGGGTGATAAGTGCTAAATCTTCTCTTTTTCTTTAGATTGACTTTGGGTTTTCTCACTGTTCTATGGATAAGGTGGGTCAGTCACAAGATCCTGCAGAGCCAGTGTTTTAGTCTGGCAACACTTAAGTTAGCGCACTGCTATGGAAAGCAGTATGAAGAATAGGGACCATCCTAAAACTGCATACAAAATCATACCTACCACTCAAATTTCTTCAAAAGCTGATTGAGAAGACAGCAATATCTTCTTCTCTGTCATGCCAACACCCCTAGCACTGGGCAGAAGGCAAGAATTCCCTGTGGATACCAAAGATGATCTTGTGCATCTTGTTCTGCCTATTTCCTGCCTTGGGTTTAAAGACAGAATAAAAACCTTGCCAAGCCATTGCCCCATAAAATCTGTTGGCCACAAGAGCTGATGCACTGAGCAGGAGATACGCCGAGCCTGCTGCAGGTGCACGACAGCCTCCCCTGCTTCCTGCTTCTGCCACAAGCAGGGATGCAGTGACAGCCTGTCCCTGCAGGACAGGCTCATAGAGCCAAGCTCCTGCCCCACTTCTCTTCCAATGCTACGTGCTGCCTGCCTGCAGTCTGCAAAGGAAGAGGCTCAGAAACTCTCTATGGTCTTCTCTGAATAAAACCTTTCTGACCAAATCTCTTTTCCTAAAGTAAAAAGTGGTTTCTGATAAGGGAAACTCTTTTGAGGCAACATGACTTCCATCAGAGGGGAAAAGACCCAACCAGCACTTCATCTTTGGCAGTCTGGTCTACGATTTGGGGGAGTCCTTTAAAATCTGAGTGGGATTTGTTTGGCTTTTTTTTTCTCAATTAAGTCTTCCTTTTTCTAGTAATTTTCCCAATTAAGTCTTCCTTTTTCTAACAAAAAGAGTGGGATTGTGAGAACCATACCTGAGATTTACAGTCCCGCTTTTCCCTTAAAGCAAAAAAAAAAGGGGAAACAAATCTCTGAAGTATGGATTTTTTGAAATTTGGGTTCTTTTCAGTTTCTGGGATGTTTTTAGTTGCACAGCTCCAGAAAATAACAAACGGAGTGGCAAGGCAAGGCGGAGAGAGGAAGGGAGCAAAACCAAAACCCCATGAAGGCTTTCCTACTCCTGCAGTTCTGGTTGCTGGGAACTGCGGCAGACAAGGGCTTTTCAGAGCAAGTGCACGTCTCCAAGGTGGTCCTCACAGCGTCCCCTCTGATCCCTGCCAGCTGTTGGCTTTCCTCCACAGCTCTTCCCTGTCCGTGTTCCTTCCAGGAAAGCACTTTTTTAAAGTGAAACTCATCCTTTACAATCTAGTTTTGTCACATTAAAACCTGCTTGCATACACACACGGTTTCCCACTCACGTATAAGCCCTAAACCCAGTGGAATTGCCCGGAGACTTCTAATGTTCCTTTTCTAACCATATCAACCGGGAGGTCTCTCCTACATTCACAACTGCTTTTGAACCTCTTAATCTTAGGATTACATTTGCAAAGAGTTCCAGAAGGGTAAATCCTCCTGGATCTGGAGAAACAACTAAGGGCTACACACATTTTTGGCAACACAGAGATCACTCTAATGGCCAGCTGCAGTTCTGAATCTGCCATTTGAGGGAGGATAAAGACTTGGGTGTTGTTTAGTCTGGAGGAGAGGAAACTGAGGAATGCATATGACAAAGAGTCTTCCAGTGCATAGGGACTAAAGAAGAGAGGAATGATTGATCGTTCTTCATAGACAGCGGGAGAGGAAAGAGGAGGAATCAGCATAAGCTCTAAGCAAAGACAACTTAGGTCAGATATTAGAAAAACATTTCAACTACAGCGGTTTAATACTGGAACAGGCAACCCAGGAGTGTGGAATCTCCTGCCCTGAAATTATGCAGACAAGGTTTAGATAAATACCACTTGAACAGGCAACCCAGAAATGTGGAATTTCCTTTGCCAGAGTTTTAAAGAAAACGTTAAGATAAACGTCTGGTAGGCATGGCTTAGCTACACCTGATCCTGTTTCATCCAGCTTGACGACCTCCAAGCTTCCTTCCAGCTCTCTGTTTCGCAGCTCTGTGATTTATAGGGAAGTAGTAAATATCCATATGACGGGAATACCCACACCTCACATAAGCATTGCACACCACACAGAGTGAAGGAGTCCCAAGGAGCTAAATGGATGTGGCTGTTAGAAAAGCAAATGGACAACAAAAAAGCAAAGAGTCTTTGTGCACTCAACAAAGACAGGTATCACCTCTGGAGTCTTACAACTCACAGTCCAGTCACCTGGCCATTGGGGCATTTCCCATCTTCTGGCTGTAATAGACCATCCCTCATCAAAAACTACAGCAGAGCCCTGTTATCTTCTTCCTCTCATTCTCCCTTTGCTTAATGAAAGGAAGAACAACTACTTGATGGCTAGAGTGCAATCACTCGCATCCTGCTCAGTACAGCTGAAGTTGTATATTTGCATTATAATATTTTTTCTATTACAGACCTCCCTGTGCTACCATAAAAAACACAGCCTCTAATCCCCTATTAACTGTATTTAGCAAACCTCAAGTGTTTCCTCCATTTGCAATCTGGCTGGGCTTCAGCCCTGAAGCAAGTTTGAGGCGGCTGTGCTCTAAACATTAACTCTGGTCTGGAGCGATTTGAATTACAAACCAAACAGACTGTAAATGGAATCCTAAAGTGCAGTCAGGGCTCAGTCTGGGAACCTGGCTTTGTTCTCCTGAGCCTGCAAACCTACTCCTGCACTGCTCCTCAGGCAGTCAAAAAAGTGGGTCGTTACTCAGGGGGCGGAAGCGCAGGTGTTACATTAAAGGCCTGCGAAGGGAGCCGTTTGGTACCAACAATATAGATTTATTACTCATAAATTTTTAAAATTTCCTCGTGTTTTGTGATTAAAAACACATCAGACTTTGATTTCCCAACCACCTCCTGTGTTTTGCTTCCAAATTTCTGACAGCCAGTTAATGATGAAGTTTTCAACTTGCTTGCCAATGTCTACTGCGCATGCATTTTCTGCACTGCAGCTAAGAGAAGTATTCAGCCACAAATACACCCCTGTTTGGAACTGCAATGTGCTTTCATTATGCACATCCTCCAACAATGCAGAAGCATCATCTGTTATGCAGGAGGCATCGGGGTGCTTCCATTCTCAGGAGAGAAACAAGGACTGAATTTAAGCCTGTCTTAGCACTTCACACACATTGAAGATTTAGAGGAAACCTATGGGAAGTGGAAAAGGCATGTGATCTTATCCACACAGATGGCAGTTTGTAGACCGCTTTCCATAGGATGCAAGAGCTAGACCTTAAAATAACTAGACCTAAGGAAAGCTTTGAGTAACAAATCAGAGTTACAATTACAGGCAACAGATCAGCTATTGTGCCTTCTTCACAAGAAGGAAGCTGCCTGTGTGATAAAATACAGTTGGGCACATTAAGTAATCAATCACTGAACGTCTAGGACTCAGGAATGCATTGTAATAATTATGATAGTTACTAGTTTTATATTGCAAGCTGAAATCAATGGGACTTTTCATGTACTGGAGAGCAGGCATGTGCTTCAAGAGCTTCCTGCACCAGAGACTGACGTCAAAAAAGGATAAGCATGTTCTGATACAAACTGCTGAACCACGTTCTCAACTGCTCTCGCAGACAGCATGAATTTACTAGCAGAACCAAGGTGTGTTTGAAGCATTTGTTCGATTGCAGGTTTATGTTACACACCAGTCATTCTGTCTTTGTATAGAACAGGAAAAATTTTCTGCAGAAAATAGAGAAGAATATAATGGTCCTCTTTGAAGGATCCACCCCTCTTCCCGTCTCAGCTCTAATATTATACCCATATGCCAGCTGCTTTTGGACAACCATTTGCTATTTCAAAGGCATCCTACAGCACTTAAGTAACTCTGCATCTGAAAGTGGCTAACCTTGAGGGATTTTCCACAGCTGCACCAGGAATGACTGAGATTGCTCCACAGATACTGTTTGTGGCCAAAGTCAACAGAAAGTAGTTTGATTTCTTTCAAGATACACACAGGTAAAATGAAGCCTATGTTCTCAAGCAGTCCACACTGTAAGCACACCTAACAAATAAATAAATCTTATTTGAAATACTTTGTCCCATTAGCTTCCTCATACAAAGCAGAAGTAGTGACCGGATTGCTCTTGTGGGCTTGGGACTGGAGCTTTCATCCAAAGCTTTGTGCTCCTTTGTGCCCTCGAAACAATTACACTACCCTGTCACGATGGATGAAGACTTCTCCAAAACACTTAAATCTAACTAAAGGCAGGTTTTATTTCACTGTTTGAGGCAAGAATTGTGCAAGCTAAATGTTCAAGTTCTTACTCAAGCTAATTTCAAGCTCAATGTGAGGGAAGAACAACATATGAGAGTATGGCCAGACATCACACAGGAGGGATGCAAATAGTTACGACCATTTATCTCTGTTCCAAGCACTTCTTTCCCTCAACAGCTTTAATATCCCCTTTTCTGTTTGCTGTGAGCTGGCATTACTCCTTAGGATGTTTTCTTTGTGGGAATACACATGAAACACCTGTTTCCATGCTGTGTGTGACTACAGCTAAGATGTGTATATAAAACCATCACTGGTTATTTGCAATTTGTTCTTCACTTGCTCCTTCTATGTCAGGTTGATGTTGCTTGAGTGGAAATACCCCCATGCTATAAAACTGGAACACGTCACATGCTATGCTAGTACACTTTCTATCTCAAAACACTATTCAATAGTAAAGCAAGCCTTTGCAATATTTCAGAGTCAGCAAACCAAGGACTTGCCTGTGTATTCAAGCAGGTGAACAAATAACAGGGTGGAGAAGAGCCTCCTGCCTCCCATCTCAGCATGCTCAGTAAGGTACATGCCTTGACCTCTCCACCCTGTCTGGGTGAAGACCCTCCAGAGCAGCACTTAACCTAACTCACTCCTGGTAAAATCGATAGGAAAGCTCAGGGCAGTGAAGTTGAACACACCTGAAAACCCCACTCGTAGCACACAAGAAATGGCCAACGCTGGTGAAAAATCCACATCCACTTGAGAGTATATTCAGCAACACAGAAGTTTGTCTGTTTGCCTGCATTAACTACCTCTGGTAAGAACTGCCTAGAGGCTATAGCCCCAAAAGAAACATTATATTTACACATATGAAAGCAGAGAGCAAAAAGACACAAGTATTCCAAGTATCCCATAGTGTGTTTCTGTACCTCAATGGTGAAGGTTTGCTTAGGCAGCCAAGCTGAACGCCCTTATGCTGTGTAGGGAAGCAGAGGCTCGGGGTGTTTGGACAAGCCACACAGAGAACTCAAGACCTGCTGGAAAATGATGTTGGTCTCTGCAGAGCATGGTACCATGGAAAACAAGAAGTGTGAGGCCGTTTCTACTGTTGTGGCCCCCAGTGAGGGCTGGGCACAACACAGCTCTGTACTTTCACAAAGACCTTGGCCTGGCTTTATCTTTGACCTCCTCACAGAGGCTGTAGCTGGAGCCTTTCCAGCCTGTGCTCTATAAGCAAAACTTGTTTCAGAAAAAGAAAACATCACTCAAAGTGGTGCTGTCAGACACAGAAATGCTTAATTTTGTACGTTCAGTCCCAGCGAGCACAGCTCAGATGCAATCTACATTGTGAGTGAACACTAAACTAATAGTGAGAAACTTGATTAACATCTACTCATGTCAATCACACCCCTTTTCACAATCCTGCTCTCCAGCCCCTGTGGTCACTGGTACCAACACATTCATCACCTCCATACTGAATCCTACCATCAAGGAGCTTTGAACACCATGGACATACTTCTGCGCATGCTGCCCAGTGCTTCTATTTCAGGCCACCTTTCCTGTTGCACAATCAGGGTATACAGTGATATTTGGAGGCACAGCACTGCTTTTTCCTCCATCCCTGGGGTTTCTGTGTTACAATTAATCTAATTTCTAGTGACCTGGCAAGAGAATGCTTTCCCTGTAATTTGGCAACGACATGTTGATGCAAAGCATTAGCTTCTCCATGCCAAGAACTGGATTTGCTCAGCTTGGCTCCAGGTGCTAACAACAGGATGCAACGCGACCACCAACACCAAAGACTCAACAGTGAGAAAGTGTATTTTTAAGCCATGGAAATAACAAGTTAAAGGAGGATTTTCATTCTAGATTGGTCCATTTGGTTTAGGTCTTGGCATCACAGCTAATCTCTAGCCCCATGCTGACTCTGCTATAATTCACAATGTTTTATAATTATTTCATAACCTGTTATCCAGCTTTTTTTAGCTTTGTCCTGGCTGTGGATGAGGACAAATTGCAGAGAGAGGCCCTGGCTGCACCCAGAGATTCAGGGTACCAGGCACAGGATGAGACTTGGCCCTTCCTCTGGCACCAGTGCACTGACTTGGGGAAACTGCCTCTGCCCTCCGTGCTGTGTTACTGAAACATCATCAACTTATAACCTGAGAAAAAATCTCAGCCCAGACTTGTAATTTAGTTTCTCTTCCTTGATGAATGAAAGTATAAATAATACTTGCTGGGAACACATTCCGTAAATACTTAATTCTTTATTCCTGGGACACGCACTGGAGAGGCTGTGTTTTATATTCATGTCTGAACATAATAAACTCCAAAATGGATTTCCTTCTACAGCTGTGCAAAGCTTAGGGATTTCAGGTCACAGCAGGCTGTACAAATATTTCCTTCAGTTTCAGTCCCCAAATTCTCTTCACATTTCAGATTCAAACAAATACTGGAACTAATAAAAAGCCCTCAATCACACACAAGTAAAACCAGCAAAGCTGAATTTTTGCATCATTTACCTGCACCACCACTAAAAGAAAGCCCCAGATTTACCTAAATATCTCTGGGAACCTTAATAAAGCAAACAACACGTTTGGTCTCTTTAATGTTCAGGGCCAACATGAGTAGTTGGGCAGATTTTACATAGCCTGGATTGCGCTGTGATAATCTTTACATAATTCTTGTGCTATTTTTCATCAGACTTGAAGAGAAGAACTCAGCTAGATCTGAAGTACATTTAGTGGATACCAATGGACTTCTGAAATACACTTTTATTTCATACTCAGTTAACAACAACAACAGAGTCCATCATAACTATGGGCTGCCTGCACTCTAAATGTTCTCACAGAGAAAAACCCCACACATTTTCATATCCATGTTTTCTTCATACAAAAACATCACTCTCCACATACAGCGGAAAGGTAACAAGACCCACTGGAGGGGAGTGAGAAAACAGAGGCAGATGAATAGGCAGAAAAGGGGGAAATGCACACCAGCTATGGATATAATAGGCTCCTGAAGCTCTTCTCCTGTCTCCTCCATTTTCCTTGCACCATCCTGCTCCTTTCCAGCCACAAAATACATCCAAAGCATTACACAGGTGTCTACTGAGATCTACTCAGAATTTCCAGCTGACAGGTCTGATTTTCCAGCTGGGAAATCCTGTGAGTCTCAGTTATTTTCTTCAAGGAAAACAATAACCCTATTGGAAAAGTAAAGTAAAACCCTGTTGGATATGATCCGCTAGCTCTTCACTGGAAAGACATAAAACTCTTAATGGAACTGAGGAAAGAGATAAGAGTAGAGCCATTCAGGTACTAGCAGCTAGACTAGCTCTGCAGTCTCAGTCTGCTGCGTAGCTACAGCCCAAGTTTTCTTTTAGTAATGTCTTCGACTGTCTACACCTGAGATTTTCATGGAATCATGGAATGGTTTGGGTTGGAACAGACCTTAAAGATCATCTATTTCCAGTCTTCCTGCCACGGGCAGAGAAAGGACTGGTGGAAAGACCGCTTTTACACTACTCTGCTAGAGCATGCAAAGCCCTGCAAAGAACTCCATGGAAGCATTTCCAAAACAGGCACCAACACTAGAGAGGCAAGGTACAGCCTCAGCCTCCTCATGGCACACAGGGCTTCACAAAGGGACCTGCCACTTACAGACCATCCTTGATCACTGACTGGAAGGGAAGCTGAATATGAGCCACAGGGAGAGTCTGAAGTGGCAAAAGACAGCACTTCAGCATGGCAAGGAAGAGCAGCAACAGAGATTGTATTACTGCCCTGAAATACACAACGTAATCTTCATGATCTTCAATTGCCAGTTAGGGCTCTGCACTGCACCAGGCTGCTAGGGTTGGGTAAAGAAGAGATGAACTACTCATGCAAACCTCTCCCTGTTCAAGCTGAAGTCCCTGGCAGCCTTTACATGCATCTCTACAGGCTGGTGTCAATCCCACAGACAGTCTTCTTTAGCTACAGCATCTTCTTCAGCACAAAGAGACGCCACATATCTTACAAGTAAGGCAAAATTAAGGGGCAGACCTTGTCGCTCTGTACAGCTATCTGAAAGGAGGATGAAGAGAGGAGGTGGCTGGTCTCTGCTCCCAAGTAACAAGTGATAGGACAAGAGGAAACAGCCCTGGGCTGCACCAGGGGAGGATCAGACTGGAGATTAAGGAACAATTCCTTCACAGAAAGGGTGATCAGGCATTGGAACAGGCTGCAAGGGCAGTGCATGTTATCTGTGGCATAAAAAGAGTGCAATATTTGTGTATGAATGAGACCTATTAAAACCAAGGAAAACCAAGAAAATGTGTCTTTCTTCATAGAATCACAGAATCACAGAATAGTTAGGGTTGGAAAGGACCTTAAGATCATCCAGTTCCAACCCCCCTGCTGTGGGCAGGGACACCTCACACTAAACCATGTCACCCAAGGCTCTGTCCAACCTGGCCTTGAACACTGCCAGGGATGGAGCATTCACAACCTCCCTGGGCAACCCATTCCAGTGCCTCATCACCCTAACAGGAAAGAATTTCCTCCTTATATCCAATCTAAACTTCCCCTGTTTAAGTTTTAACCCATTACCCCTTGTCCTATCACTACAGTCTCTAATGAAGAGTCCATCCCCAGTATCCCTATAGGCCCCCTTCAGATACTGGAAGGCTGCTCTGAGGTCTCCACGCAGCCTTCTCTTCTCCAGGCTGAACAGCCCCAACTTTCCCAGCCTGTCTTCATACGGGAGCTGCCCCAGTCCCCTGATCATCCTCGTGGCCCTTCTCTATGAGGTCTCCATGCAGCCTCCTCTTCTCCAGGCTGAACAGCCCCAACTTCCTCAGCCTGTCTTCATACGGGAGGTGCTCCAGTCCCCTGATCATCCTCATGGCCCTTGTCTGGGTTTTTTTTTAGTTATTACTTAGTTCATTGCAATGCTTCAATTAAAGACTATAAATGGCTTGAAAGACGTGAACTTGGCAGGTTTTACAGGATGTTGCCATCTGGGCAACAGACCTGAGGCTTTGTATATTTGCCATACTATGAAGAACTACAGTCTGCCTCATAGCCACCCTGCCGCAGAACCAGCAAACGTGCCCAGTGTGGCAGGAGGGGTGTGGGGAAGAAAAGTGGTGCTTTGGATTTAAAAGGTTTTGGGACCACTTTCAAGGCCTGCGACAAATTTATAGAGTTTGTTTTATTAAGCACGTTAATGGTGTTGCTGAGTGAACTATTGATTTATTCAGGTCCTCTCTGACCAGTTTTCAAAGGTAAGTTCAGCTCTGAAATACAATAAAAGCTCAATAAATAAATTACTTGTGTCAGAAATGGGGGAAGGAGCAAGGAAGCTGTCACGGAACAGGTGCTGATGTTTAAAAATGAAAGATTAATTGCTACAAAACAGTACCAAAGAGAAAAGGAACCTTTAATTCAGCTGGAAACTGGGCACACAAAACCCTGTGGAATGAGCACCATGACCTAACAATTAAAATAATAGTAATAATAATAGCAAATTATTAGCATTATTATCATTACATGATTCCAAAATAGGATGTAACAACTGCAGCACAAAGACTCTCAAAATTCTTTAAGAGACCACCCTGATGCCCAGCCCCAAGCACCAAAAGGCTGATAAACACATTGTATGTTCAGGTCAGGAAAAGGACTTTACATTGAAACCTCACCCATCAAAAAATCAGCATTCCACTATCACTTTTTTCTATAGAACAAATATTCTGGACTTGTGCCCCAGAAAAAAACACACAAGTACTCTAGGCAACTCTCGCTTTCAAATATTACCATATTTTGGCATTCTCTTTACACTCAGAGTATTAATAGAATGCTACCATGGAAGCTGATGGACCTTTTCTCTACCAAGACAGTGGCTCTCCCTACCCCTCTGCACATACACATAGCTCTTCCCTAAGGGTCTGCAAAGACTACACCGCTACTAGGAAGCCAAGTGCATCAAAAGCCCTGTTCAGCTTGGAGAAGAGAAGTCTCAGGAGAGACCTTTTAACAGTCTTCTAATACCTAAAGAAGAATACTTCTAATACCTTGGCTACAAGAAAGCTGGAGAGGGACTTTGGACAAGAGCCAGTAGTGACAGGACAAGGGGAATGGCTTTAACTTGAGAGAGGGGAGATGGAGATGCAACATTAGGAAGTTCTTCCTTGCGATGGTGCTGAGGCGCTGGCACAGGATGTCCAGAGAAGCTGTGGCTGCCCCATCCCTGGCAGTGTTCAAGGCCAGGTTGGACGAGGCTTGGAGCAACCTGCTCTAGTGGAAGGTGTCCCTGCCCATGGAACTGGATAAGCTTTCAGGTCCCTTCCAACCCAAACCATTCTAGGATTCTGTGATATATTAAGCATATAAAGGTATTTACATGCTGGAAGAAGAAGAAAAGTCTTCTTCAAGTGTTTTCAGGAGTATTTAGGTTTCTAAATCCATCAGATTTCTATGAGAGATGGGACTCTAAATGATCTCTGAGGTGTCCACAGAGCCATAAATGCTTTAAAAAACCTGTGCTCTGGAGCAATTGCTATAAGCCATAACAAGAGTCCAGGTGTGAACCAGGAATGAATCCAGCTCTCCCAAAGCCCAGCACAATACTTGAAACCAGTTTACCTACTCTTAAGCCTATGTCCTCCTTCCTACCCCAACTTCAGTATGGAACCACTTCAAAGCTCCGGAGCTCTTTGTGATTCCCTGCTGGAAACCCCCCCACACCTCATGCTTCCTGGTTCAGCACCAGCAGAGGCAATGTCAAGTGTTAGTACTGTAACACGGCCTGTTTGCTCCCTTCAGATTCTTCAGATGAAGTTCTTATTATCCTGCCTCAACCCACAGCAGCTTTGCCTTCACCTGTGCTGCCACCAGGATTTCACTGTTCCCGTTTTACCCCCAAAACAAAGGCTTTACCTCCAGGATGTTTTTCAAACCCACACAGTAAAACAGCAGCAGCCACCAAAAACTTGGATATTACACAACCCGCAGAGAGGGGCCTGGCAGTAACAACCGGTGTTAACTGCAGGATTGCAGAGGGGCTACTTAACAGGAGCTACTTAGCCTGGCACTTCATGCATGGAGCTATTTCTGCCACAGATGCTGGAAAAATGTAGTTGCCAACTAAAATAATCCAGGCAGGTCCCTCATGCCCAAGGAGAGAAGCAGAGCTAAGGAAAAAAGCAGCTAACATCTTCCACAAAGAATCACAAAACTAGAAAATATTCCTGACATCTGGGATACTCGGTGAAGTCAACACCAAAATGCCCATTGAGTCAAAAAGGGCTAGGATTTCACTTTCAGATTCCACAAATAGTCTTAGCCTCCTTTGGCTCCGGATGAAGGACTGGGGCAGCCAAGTAGGCAGCACAATCCGTTCCTGAAGAAGAATAGGCCAAATTCAACAATACTGCAAGCCCTGCAAGACTTGCTTACATCAGGCCTGGACCAAACCCAACACCTTGCCTTGTTCTGCAGTGTTGAGCAACAGCTGCTCTCGGATTTTTGATCCTCGTTCACAGCGGTGCTGCTGCAAATCCAGAGCAGGAAGCACAGTCTTCCTAGATGGCATTTATTCAAGGGGCATGGAGTTGATAGGATGCCAGATCCAGAGGGGATTTTAGGCTTGGAAAACGAGAACTGATCAAAAACCTGTACTAAAGCAAAACCTTGATGAAGATTTTTTCCATAAATGCTTGGAGGTTTCCTGTGGGAGCTGTTTCCTCTAGGGAAGTGAAAACATGGCCTGTGCTGTCATCATTCTCTGGTGGTCTTCTTAATGAGGTGCTTCTGCAGATGACATCCTGAAACGCACTGTTCCCATGGTGCCAAACCACTGCCTGGGTCGTCATCCCCCAGGATGCTGACTCACTTCCTCTGCCACTGTCATTCTGCATTGCTGTCTCACTGGGTCATGCAAACACCAGAACATCTTCCTTTAAGAGCAGCCTCCGCTGGTACATGTCCGGTGTCACTCAATACACCAAGCAAACAAGAACGTGTAGCATAGTCCCCGGTTGTTTCATCTTCCCATCATACGTAGGGAAACATGCTCCACACAAAGAAGAAACAAACATCGGGGGAGGAGGGTATAAAAATCACTTGAGACAGATTCCATGCAATTTGGCCACAGAACTCAGATGTTACAGAGGGTTCTCCAGGAAATCCACAACAGAAATCCATCAGCATTCAGAGGCTCCAGTCAGAATCTGCTCAGCTCAGTGTGCAGATGGCCCAATCCAACTGAGCCTATGTGGTTACTGCAGATCTATGGTTGGGATCAGGCTCTGACCTGGCCTCCCTAACTCAATGAGAAGTGGAGAAGAAATGGTCTTGGCCATACAAGAGACCAACGTTAGCTGGATGCCACAAACCTACATTCAAATAGTAGATCCAGCTAAAATTACTGCAGATTATGAACAGGCTGATGGGAAAAGTTAGATGAAGAAGTGACTGAAATGACTAGAAAAGTTTTCTAAGCTCTCTACCTTAGAAAACAACTAATATTTAAGTTCTTGGACAGCATTTACACTGCAGAGCAGTGCATAGATACAACAGGCTCAGATAAAAATAAGGAGGCACATTCTAGTTATGTTTAAATAACGTAATCCTCCTGATAAACTCTCACACATTAACAGAAAGCTTCCTGGCTCTGATGATGTTATGTTAACCTACATCATGCAGACAAAAGACGCTGAAGAGTTTTTTCCACTATGAGATAAAAGCCAACAAGATAAAAATACTCAACTCCGCCTTTTTCTGCCTTTCCCTCAGGGATCAGCCAAGATTATTTGTGTGCTGGACAAAGCGATGCCAGCACTGACACTTACTACATTGTTGTTTTTCTATAATACTTGGAATGTCAACAAGGAGTTGAGTCTTGTGAAATGTGACTGTTTCCCAGCTTGGTAGCAGCATCCTTGTGCCAGACATGGACCGTACTCCCAGCTCCGCTCCCAACTCAAGGCTCTGACTAACACTCCTCTTCCCTCTATATGATCTATTTTGACTGGATGTTTGTGAAGTGGGTCTGGATGTCACCAAGAATACGCTATGGGATCCTCATTTTCAGACAAAATCTATGACTCCTGCTGAAAAATGAGTCATGATGATCACAAACAGCAAGCATCAAAGTAAAACACCAGAGACATCCCAAATTCCCAAGCAGTTGGAAACACAAGTCCAGCTTCATTTCTAAAAACCAGGAGAACAATAATGCATTCTTTTCTTGAAAGCAGCAACAAGGGGGGTGTAGTCAAGTTTGCATCATGAGAAGAGCTCACAGAATTAAGCATCATTCTAATGCTAAGGAAGAGGAACACAACCAATTATTCACCAAAGATCTCTTTGTAAGGACCAGCCATGCTTGCTTACTCAACACCTTCATTTCATACACTGACTACAACTCAGCTTGTAGCGCTTCTCTGCCTGGCCGAAGCCAAAGGTACAAGACAGACTGAAACAAGCCATCAGTGTTATGGCAGCATAACAACATGAGGTTGTAGCCCAGCATAATCCAAACTCAGGCCATCACCAGGGGTGAAATGGAAAGGCGGAAATCCTTTCCTTTCCCTAATAACTACCCTTAGCTGCAACGCTTCCCACAGCAAATACTTAAGGAGCTTCATTTCCGTCCCTTCAGGCCTGTCACCTGCTCTAGCTCAGCAATGCAGCTGTGAGACCTCATTTAGTGTCCTCCATCAACAAGCCACACCATGAAGACCCACATCAAAAGACATTCTGCTCCTGTCATGCTCCGCAGAGCCTTCCCAAAAGACATTCTGACATTCCCAGGAGGTCTGGAGAGCACTGTGCATGGGTAGAAGCCAGAGAGCAAGCAGGAGGCTCTGCTCAGGAGGTTCTGATGGGCTTCAGATAAGAATTTAGCCTTTCAGGTGCTTATAATAACTAGAATTGAACCTCCCAAACCTTTTGAGGTTCACCCATCTCTACACATCGCCACATATAAACAGTGTGTGGAAACCTGCCAAAGTTAGTAGCAGGCACGTAGGACTTGATGTGCTGCAAACATTGTTTAACACTTCCTTTCCCAGCCACCAAAGAAACCCACAGTAACTGGCATTCAGGAAAAGGTATCTCTGGAATAACTAATTCATGCAGTTCCACAATCAGAGAATCATAGAATGGTTTGGGCTGGAAAGGACCTTAAGATCATCTTGTTCCAACTTCCCTGCTATGGGCAAGGAATAATACTGTTCAGGTTCTGATTGCACCATTTTATTTGATCTTAACTAATAGAGCTGAAATACAACCAGGTATCTGTAACCTGTAGAGGAGTACAGAAAGTCAATACACTTCTCTTCTGACCATGAAGATTATGTGCTCTTATTGCTGATTTTAGCAAAAACATCCAAGTCGAAGCTTTAAAAATACATTATGTTTCATTTCAAAATACGTTGTTTGCTAAACACATACAATTCTATTTCTGCCAACTGGTCTATTATGAGCATAATCCATACATGCCTTTTTGGTTACCATGGAAAAAACAACATGAAACACTCCTGGAGTCCCTCACTGTTTTTTTACCAGTGAGGGACAGACGTCAGTGTTCACAGCCATGGGAATAGCTGCCCTCTTGCAAGTGTGGTGGGTTCTGGTTTTCCATCCTTGGCTTTTGGGTCCGAGAGTTACCAAGGATTTTCCATCCTGACTTTTGATTCAAATGAAGTCCAGATGGTACCACTCAGAGTCAGCATTATCTGGAGGCTTTTCAGTGGCTGGTAGAGCTAAAAACATTTGAGGTTAGGAGGGGTCAACCTGACATCCTGCAAAACAGAGGAGCTTGCCCCGCTGTCCCTGCATCAAACCCGTGCCAGACACTTGAGCCACAGAAGACCTTTCCAAATACATCCTATCTTGGTTTAAAGACCATCAGGGCAGCTGAAATAAAGAGATTCAGATTAAAAGCTTCAGTAAACTAAGCTTGCACTGTCTGGTACCAATAGTACAAGACTGACTCTACTCTCCAGCTCTGCTGTGCAGGTCAGGTTTGACCAGGGAATGGGATTGTCAGAATCCTAAGCAGATACATGCATTTGCAATACCAAGATCTCTTTCCCTCAACATAAGCAAGATCCAAGCAAAAGGGAAATAGGTATTATTTCCTTTCCCTTTGGTAAGCACCCTGCTTAGCTTAATCCATTGCAAATCACGCTTCATTCACAAACGGTTTCAGAAAATACAACAGAAGTCACAAGGATGACTCAATGCTGTGTTCACCAGCTTGGATAAATACTAAAGTCTTATCATTATAGAATCATAGAATAGTTAGGGTTGGAAACAACCTTAAGATCCATCAAGTTCTAATATATGTTATTATAGTAATGGCTCTAGGCAAGGTACCAGGAAACTCTGGTACCCGAGTAGTTGACCCAAGGCATTCCCAGAAGCACCAGCTCCATGCCTGCAGAATGGAACCGCATCTTCTGGGATGGGAAGCTGCAGATTCTGCAGTACGAGCACCCAAGCTCCAGAGCTCAGGTGTGTGCTCACTACAGGCTCCATCCAAAACTTTTTAAACCCAAAGAGACGTCAGTGGGCTTTGAATTTGACTAATTTCAAACATCTACCTTTCAAATCTCTGATTAGTCTCATGCTACCAAACAAACACTCTTCCAAGACTTCATTCTTCCTATTTACACAGGCCCCTATGACCACCTCCAACCTTTTTTGCTAATCTGATTTGGATGTAGTGAGCTCATGTGAAAGGCTGGGCTCTCTCCTGTCTCTGGAGGCTGTTGTCTTCAGATCAGCCTGGCTCAGCAGCACACGGGGCAGAAAAGTGTGAGATTAATGGAAGGAAAATGCAGGAGTGCACATGCAGGAGGAGCTCAGACTTATCTGACACAATCTTTCCTCGGGTCACATATTGACTTTAGTTGGCTATGCCTGTCATTCATTGAACTATAGCTCAAGAGTAACTCTAAGGATGTAACTGGACTCATTAAACTTAAGAAGACGTTTGAGAGTAATGTAATCGGTTCTGAAGGAACCACCATCCACTGTGGAAACGCTGAAGGCAGAAAGCAGGTCCTCTTGGACACAGCTCTGAGAACAGGCTGAATCAGCAGTTCTCCAGGGCTACTAAAGACTTCCTCTACCTTCAGGCACTAATTTGTCTGAAGACTTTTGTAAGGCTTTTGCTAAAGAGAACCAGAAAGCCTATGAAAATGTGCTTGACTGGTAACACTTTCCATCTGTTCCCTCTGAGGCAACAGGCAGGGAATGGTGTGTTTGGAAACACCTCAAACTAAAGCGCTGGGGCTGTCAGGTCAGCCCAGGGTTTTTAACTGCAGCTCAGTGACTGTGCTGAGGTGGCAAACTTAAAACCCCCTGAAAATGTGCTTTTCTTACTCTTTATCCTGCATCCAGCTTTCAGGGGTTCCAGCAATAGCTGCCATAGAAGACCTCTAATGCTGAATGCATGAGCAGCGCTGTAGATGCAACATCTGCTTGCTGCCTGGAGGAGCATCACTGTGCAGTGCTAGAGAGAAGAACTGCTTGGGGTGGTTTTGTTTGGTGGGGTTTTGTTATTTGTTCGGTGGTTGGTGGTGGTTTTTTACAGTGATACGCCTGCCTCTCCCCTAATTTATAGCACCATCAGCATGGAATAGCTCTGTTAAAATCATTATCTTGGGGGGAAAAAAGGTCAAACTCCCAAACTAACAAAACCTGGCATTAAAAAAAAAGCCAAACCAAACCAAACCACCACCAAACAAAAAAGTCAATAACACTTCTGTTTGAAGGTTTCCTTCCATTGCTATATTTATCGTCTTAGAGCTGATCAAGCTTCTCTAAAAGTTGAAATTTCACCTCATTTTTGATGCAGGCAATGCAGTAATGTTTCAAACAGATGTTCAGGTAAAAGCATAAGCACTGGCAGCAGTAACTCTCATCAAGTTGAGCTGAGCCTTCATTCCAGAAGCAGGCAACTCAAGGACAACAGCAGTATTCCCGCAGTTCCTGTACTGAAAAGGGATATTTTGTCCAGACTAATCTGTGCTACATTCAAGTAACTTTATTTTTACTCCCTATTGTGCTTTTCCCAAACTTTGAAAACAGGAATTTCTTGCTGGAAATCTTCAGCTACTATTGAACATCCACAGTGGAGAAATGAACTGACTATCAATCCTACTTCACTGCCCTGTTCCAAATCCAAAAGTTATTATCTTAACTGGCTTATCATTCAAGCAACGTTCTTAACCTTTCCTCATGACAAATGAACTAAATCATATGGCTTGAATACCTAAAGAGCTATTCAAAACAATATTTCTCATCTTGTACACACACATACGGAGACCAGCTATTTATGGTCCTCTCCTGAGGCACGTTCATCTATCAACAGGGATGGTCTTTGTGATGAGTGGGTACACTTTCTGATGGGACCCTCAAGAAACCCACATTATACCCATTGCAAGCTTGTTTTGAAAGCACTTGGAACCAGCAAGTTTAAACACAATTTCTTCCAGCTACAACAGCCAGCCAACAAACATACATATACATATATATATATATTGGATATAAGGAGGAAATTCTTTCCTGTTAGGGTGGTGAGGCACTGGAATGGGCTGCCCAGGGAGGTTGTGAATGCTCCATCCCTGGCAGTGTTCAAGGCCAGGTTGGACAGAGCCTTGGGTGACATGGCTTAGTGTGAGGTGTCCCTGCCCATGGCAGGGGGGCTGGATCTAGATGATCTTAAGGTCCTTTCCAACCCAAACCATTCTATGATTCTATGATATTTGTGTTATATATACATATATATATATACACCTATATATATAGCTATACCATATCTTGCAGTAGCTGTACCTTAAAGTAGTGCCCATTTGTAGTGCCAGACTTCATCTCAGAAATGTATTCTTTTCCTCTATCATAATATTTTAGTCAATTTTTACCAGCCAGAAATCATGGAAGGAACTAGTTTAAACCAAGCGATGTTTTTACTAGGAGCCAGTTGTCCATCTGTTACACAAGGTAAAGATGCAACTGTTGTATTTCACAAAATAATTCAATTTGATGTTTGATATAGATATGATTTTCTTCTCTACTCAGCTAGAACTGCAGAGCAGGAGGCATTAGTGCTTTTTTTTTACACCTGTAGTGGAAACACTGAAGAGGTCTTTAACATAGCAAAGAAGGACACAGCACCAGGGAAAAGCAGCTCACCTTGGAAAGGAGATACAGAAAAAAGAAAAGTGATCTGTGATAACACAGCCAGGATCAGTAACAGTTTCAGATCATAAAATATTCACTTAAAAGCACTTTGGGTTGGACTTTTAGGGGGTTAAAGAAGAACAGACTGGAAAGGACAATCTCCTCCAGACCTCCAACAGCCGAGTGTGGGCTCAAGAGGAATTCCCCATAGGTTCTTCCCATGTGCCAGAAGCCCCCCCAGCATTATGGGGAAAAATCCAAGGTTTTTAGTAGAAACTGCTACAAAACCAAAAACCAAGTGCTGCCAAATGAGTACAAAATGTCAAAGGCAGATACTAGGAAGTTTGCTTAGGAACAGCAGGAATACCAGGGCATGCTGGTCACTCAACATCCTACCTTCAGCTGGAGCCAATCTCTGATGCTTCAAGGAGAAGGAGAAAAAAACAACCACAAATAGAATCATAGAATCAACGAAGTCGGAAAAGACCTTTAAGATCATCAAGTCCAACCTTTATCCCAGTACTGCCAAGACCACCACTAACCTATGTCACTGAGGGCCTCGAATCATCAACAACAGCAAGAACAGCCAAGAGAAGTCAGGTTGTTCAAGTGAAAGGGAAAGCAATTCAGCTTGGCTCCTGTGAGCTACACTGGCTAGCTTAGGACTGGATTAATGGTCTTAAAAATGACGTAGGTGAAGTCTACTCCCTGAGTATCATTTCAAGAAGTCTCATGAGACCTCACACAGCACCTGGGAGAAAAGCACTGCTGTTAGTGGAGCAGAGCCCACCTCCACTGCCCTGTGTGAGGACAGACTACCCCAGGTGGTGCTCCCAAGTCCACAGTATTTAGCACGTACATTGTACAAGGAGCCAGCTCTTTCCCCTGCACATCCTTCTCCCATTTTTTCTCCGCTTCCTCTTTAGAGATACTCAATCACAAGACGATCCGTCCTGGAGTACCAGTCAAGTTTGCCTTGTAATATATTCAAAGCTGTCTTTTTAGCTCCCTTTATTCTCTGCTGGCTTCCCCAGCCACGAGGTGGGTGCAGCCCTACAAACAACTACTAACACAGGCTGGAGCAGAGGAAGAGACAGGAAAAGTCCAGGATAGTGTTATTTGAGAGTCACACCTGGGTAGAAAAGTAACTACAGTGAACACAGGCTCTAACTCATTATACACCATAAATACCCTCGCAACGAGTCCATGCAGCATCTTCTGAAGAACCCTCACTCTGGGCATATTTACTGCACAGGGAAGGATCCTGGATGAACACAGATCTACAAGATTTTTCTGCTTGAGGTCCTCCATGAGGGGTTTATTACACTTCCTGATTATGATTCCCATTCCTAGAGCTGTCTGGGTGATACATGCAACTTTTTAACACCGAGCAGTGTCCTGGTTACACAGTGAGATCCTGCTAGAGAACAGCCAGGCTTGTTCAAATCACAGTCACTTCTCTCATTTACACCTTCCTAATGGCTGGTCTCTGCTTTTATTCCAAGCCTCCTCTATTTCCTCTCTCTCTCTTCAGGGCCACTTTGAACTTTGGAATTAGACCAAGCACATTAGGTAATCCACAGATATGAAATGCAATCCCTTTTCTCCCACTTCTGCTATCCCCTTTCACTTTTGCCCAAGATTTTTACATCCCCATTTCTCCTCCTATCCCTTCCTCCTCCCCACACTTGCTTTTGGGCATATAAAAGGGGGAAGGAGAGATGGAAAAAGTGAGGGTCAGCAAAGCTGGGCTCAGCCTTGGTAATCCACTGCCCTACTAACTTGTTGCTTTTCCTTTCCTGCAGAGCTGATTCAGGATTTGGAGGCTGCACGGTGCCACTGTCCCACTGCCAATGCTCTTTCTCCACTAGGCCAGTGCTCATTAATGAAGCTCAGATGGGCTTCACTGACCTTGTACCAGGTACCCCAGGACTGGCAGCAGCTTCTTGTTAGACATCAGCCTCATTCAGCCACTGGAGGGTGAAGGCAGCAACCTTGAGGCACCAAGGAGAAGACAACAGAGGCAGGTGGCACCATTTCCCACATATCACACTCCTTCTGCCTGGTTTCCCCAAACATTAGGATGACACAGAAAAGGAGTTGCAGGCACCTGCAGCAGATGATTCAGCTTCAATACAGGAAGCTTAGATGGTTTTGAGGTAGCAAAGGAAACTAATCACACTGGCTCTAGGAAAACAAATACGCACTGAACACGTGCCAAAAATGACTTGGCACTTCCAGGCATCTTGCAGCTCATTTCCAGTGCAAGCTGGGAGGCAAATACAAGGACTTTTCAGTCTTGTTTTATATGTGTCACCCTGCAGAAGTCTTGAAAAATGACGAAGTACAGAGGAAAAAGGAAGCACCATAGAATGAGTACATCAGCCTAACAGTCTTCCAAGGCAAGCAGATCCAGAGCTACATCTGTGGGCACTGCAGCCAGCATTGACCCGAACACCCAGTGCAGCATCCATTGCAGGCAGTGGCTGCAGAGGGAGGTGAGTGAAGAGCACCTCACTCATTGGGTACACCAAAGCTCCTAAACACCTTCATACTGCCCATGAGGAACCACCAAACCTGCCTTCAAGTGTTAACGCTTTAGGTGTTAACCCTCCAGAGGTTCACACAGGGGAAAGCAACCCAAATGGTGGGAAGCTCAATGTTTAGCAGCACACCAGTACCATAAGCATGGCCAAAGAGGACTGCTGGTTTAAAATCAAATGACTTTGAAATAATGGAAATAAACACAAAAATATGAGCTGCACTAATGATCACAGATCTGGAATACAAGTTGCAAGAGGCTACTGCTGTTTATAATGTTGACCTTGCTTTCTTTTATATAAATCCACTGTGAAGGACAGACATACCACCTACGGCCTCATCCACCAGACCAAGGACTGAAGCTATTTTTGGCATTCGTTATGGTCCAGGTGGCCCATCTGGCCTGATTCACTTGGCCAGTTTTCCTTTCCATCTGGGAATTTTGACCCTTTCTTTCCAACTAATTGTATCACATTATCTCCTTTTTGTTCCCCACTTCCCTCGCTGCAAAAGGTTGCAAAAATCTCATGCGCTGTGTTAGAAAGTCTCAATTAACCTCTAACCCTGCTTCAGTGCATGCGGCTTGGGTTACTTCTCACACCCAACCGTGGGCCCATTAACACGTTGTCGTAAAACAAAAACTGTTTTGACGGGCTGTAATTGCTGCTAAGTGATGCCGAACAAAGGCGCTCTTGTCCCGGGGCTCAGTCCCGCTTCCAGCCCACTCCTCTCATCCCGGGGCTCAGCAACCCCGAATCCCTTTAAGCGCTTCAGCAAAGGAGCTTCCCGGTGCTATGAGCTGATGGAGGAGCCCCAAAACACCCCCAGACCTGGCTATGAACCCCCTAAAGACCCACAGAAAGACCTCGGGGTGATGGCTCTACCCCTTCCTCCTCCTGCCGCAAATATAATTAGTTTATGTTAGCTGGAAGAGGTCGGAGGTGACCGAAGGGCAGGGCCCTTTTTGTTTTTAGGCAAGATACTGGAATAATTGCTTGACGCTCAGATCTGCAGGTGCTTTATGAAGCTCATTTGGTGCTGGCAGCCCGCAGTGAAAGCGGATTTCCCTCGGAAAACGCCGGATTCCATGTGACAGGGTTTATTTGCTGTGGCAGGAGTGATTGTCCATTCATGCCATTCATCATTAGGGTACCTGTTACAGTCAACACTTAGGTTAGCCGCTGGTCCTTTTAACACTTGCTCTTCTCTCCAAAGGCTGGATAGTTGCAGCAAGAGCAGGACCAAGCTGCTGGGGCATTTCCAGAGAGGGTACAAGGATGCTCAGTAGGTTTTATGCCTGTCATCTCACCTCCTCTTCGAGCAGAGTTGCTGAGGAAGTCTTCACAGGCAGTGACAGAGCCACAGGGCATCCTGCATGGGCTGATGTTATGAAACAGCTCCTGGTGAGACTGTGACTACAAGCACCCAGGTTTCCTGCGTGAAGCAGGTACTTCAGGCCCAGAGTACCCCTCCATCAAGCTGCAGTATCTATTAACCACATTTGCTCACTCAGAGAGCTGTAAATACACCCAGTTTGTCAAACATGCCATGGTAAAAGCCTTCATGCCCAGGGAAAGACAGACTGAGCATTTCAGAGCCCTCCTTCAGGCTGAAGTGAAAATTTTGCTGGAAATTTAAGTCTCTTATAGAATCATAGAATGGTTTGGGTTGGGAAGGAACTTAAGCTCATCCAGTTCCAAACCCCTGCCATGGGGAGGGACACCTCACACAAGATCAGGTTGCTCTAAGCTCCATCCAACCGGGGCTTGAACACTGCCAGGGATGGAGCATTCACAGCTTCCTTGGGCAACCCATTCCACTGCCTCAGCACTCACAGTGAAGAATTTTTTCCTTATATTTAACCTAAATCCCTGTATAAGTTTGAAGCAATTCCCCCTTGTCCTATCACTACTGTTCCTCATGTAGAGTCCCTCTCCAGCTTTCTCCAGAAGATGGATCCATCTGTTTGAAATGGTGCACTCTAGTTCTCCAAAAGAAAATAGCTCTTAGTCCCTGCAGACTGGCCTGCACAATGCTCCGGATGGTCATCCCATCCTGCTAATGCAAAACTGGACTAAGGGGAATCAGCCGTGGCCCCTCAGCAGCATACAAACAGCTGGGACCCTGCTGCTTTCGCATGGGACCTTCGCAGAGTAATTCAGTTGTTCCTAGAGCTCTTACTGCAGCAGCTTCCTGGGATATCCCTATGGCCACACAAGTTGCCTGCAGAGCATCCCATCTTGCACTCAGAAGTGCATGATGCACTGGCAAAGCCCTCTCTCCATCCCTGCAGCCCCTGAGGGCTGGGGCAGCCTCTTCTTGCAGGCATATACCACAACTGTGCAGGTGGACCAGGACAGACGTAATCGGATAGCAAGGATACAGCAAAGCATCCTAGGTTGTGTTGGCAGTGTGCATCCATAGCCCAGATACACCTGGCAGATCCCAGAAAGTAATGCTAGCACATCTCTCACCCACCCGCTACCCCAAGGCAGATTCATTGTTCCATGTGTTGTTCTAAGAAGTTGTTTTCTATCTTGTTCTTAAATATGTGTAGTATGACATAGTATGACAGACACCCTGGCAGTGTATTTTTCCTAATGCCAGAAAACTCCTCCTGCTATTCAGCCTTTATGGATGCAATTTAATCTCATCACTAATTGTCCTACCTGCTACGAGAACAGCATTTCCCCCCCTCCTTCCTTCTGCAGAAGCCTATACACAGCAGAAGATCCTTGTTACACAGTACCATTAACTTTCAAAGCACAACCAGAAAACTCATTGCCGTGGTATCATCTTATCCCTTTGTGCAAACCAGCAATGCTTGGTCACTGTTTGTGATAAAATAAAAGCCATCCCATCTTTTTTTAATTCCAAACACAACCCCATTCCTTCAAGTTTCTGTTATCTTTCTTTCTTACTCTAAATAAAAGCTAAACAGCTTCAAGCACTAGCATTTCAAAGCAGCCTGCACTTGGAAACACACCAAAATAGCTATTCCAGATACTCTGGAATAGCTGCTTTGGTTAATTTCCAGCCATAGACAAACCTGAAGATTTAACCTCCTGATGCTGCCTGCAGTGGGTTGCTGACCCCACATCCCAGCACTAACCTCCTGTGCCTGGAGGTACCACCTGGCCTTTAGAAAATCAGACTCTATTCCAGCCAGTAATTACATCTCAGACATGTCCACATCAGCATGTATTTCTGGCCTACTGCACTCCTTCCTGGTTTCTATCTTATTTAGCTCTATCTTCTGGCTGAGGAATGAAGTTTCTACAAACATTATCTAAACCCTGATTAATAATGCACAGATATTACCTAACCAGTGTCAACTGGCACCTCTCCATTGACTTGCACTTTAATTTGTATCAGGTGAGGATCTAGTCTGCTTAAGAGTGTAGTAACAGAAGACAAAACCCAAATATGTTTTATCTTCACTGATAAGCATTGCCTTACACAGTGCATGGAGGATATACCTCTCAGAAATATCATCTTGGCTCTAGTATGTACTGGGCACAACAGCTGGAAAAATGTGGATGTTTTCAAGCAGGGGTGGTTAGAAATTGCCAAGAGCTGTCACTTGAGGCCTGAATTTAGGCAATTTGTTATTTTCTTAAGTAACAAGTGACCAGATCTATCAGGGCTGTTAAAGGAGACACAAATCAGGTCTCTGGCCCAATTTGCAGCCAGGAGAGGAAGCCCCTGACAGGAGACATGCCCAGGTGAAAGCTGGGCACCTCAGAGCAATGATAAGCTAGTGCTGGCTAAAGACAGGCCTGGGCATGAAAGTCAGGCAGCAGCATTTCTGTGCCCATTTCAGAAAGCTAAGAGTCCATGTATGTACAACCCTGCTCTTCCTTCTCCTTCCCCAGATGAGGATTTATATCTGTAACTGCAGGAGGGTTTGCACAGGACAGGTTTGTTCTCTTCCTGGTCCTGCTACGTGACCCTGAAAAAATCCCTTTCTGTTCCTCCCTTTCCTTTCTCACCTTCTCTGTCTTAAGGATGGGACAGAACTGTCCCAGTGCAGATGGTTGATTCTAACTGGAACTATAAGAGAAGGAGCAGAGTCACTTGTTCAAGAAGATTCTAATGCTGTGCATTTAATAGAGCTGCCCATAGGATCTAGGCTGCCATCAGTACCACTATGAAAGCTGTTCTTGGACTAAGGCTAGAAAAACAACTGGAAGCATCTCTCCATGACAAATCAGAGTAGCAATTTAGCAATAAAATCCCAAAGCAAACACAAAATAAATCACTGGTAACTTACATTTGCTTTTTACATTGGAAAGTTCTCCACAGAGACAGAAGATGCATTTCTTTTCTGTAAGATACATGCCATAGACATTTCTGCTATTAAACACTGCAATTTATATAAACAGTGAAGGGAAATGATGCATTAAATGCATTTTTAATCTTTGAGGAAGATCACACTAATCCCTTCCCAGGGACAGCACTACAATCAAGGAGAAAAGGTGAGAGTAATATTTGATTGTCATATCCCAACCTCTTGCCTGTATAGCTGCAGAATTTTCCTCTGCCCCTTTCACCCATGATTCACCAACATATTCACTGAACTGCTGAAGCAAAGCCTATAATTAGGTTATTATCTTTAAGAAAGGAGTCTAATTGTAGAAAACAAATGCCAAGCACATGAAAGATTACTTGAGTCTTAAGAACAGATGATGATGCCTTCCAACACATGCTCCTTTTCGTGCGTGGAAGACTCAGATGCCAGCTTCAGATAGCACTGAATCACTGACATCCACTCAAAAAGACATCTGGAAGTAGATGATATCATGTGGTGAGAAGAAACAATAAATTAACTACAAGAATAACATCATTTTCCCAGCAGCAAGGAAAAAAGAAAAAGAATTCAACTGTATCCAAGTGGACTTCCAGTCCAGAGGTAAAACATATGGGAATCCATAGCAGAGGCGGGAGGACGACTGTCATACAAAGGATGCGGGGAAACTAAGCAAATTAACAGTTGTGGGAAGATGAAACAAAGATGACTCAGTTGTCAGGCAAATAGTTTTGGTGTCACCCCCCCCCATTCCTGTTTATGTGATTCCCATGAGGCTGGTCAGAGAAGTGTACCTATGGGCTGAGCAAGACCTGTGCTGCTAGAGGTAAGGGGAGCTCTTACAAAGAATGGTTCAGTCTCTGAAGCACAGCTCTTGGGATTCACCAGCTTGGGAGTATTCTCAGACATGCAGAGCAGGTAACCTCCAGCAAGATATTTCAGAGACAAGCAGCTTGAACTCGTGGTCTCATAAATCCGCAATGTGACAGCCTTCAGTTTTGTCACTTCTCAATTGAATGAGAATTTCCAGGAGCTCTGCCCTTAGGAAGGTGGTAAAGAGCATCACACAGGACTTGCAAACAAAAACTGCTATTTGTCAAGTTTGCAATAACTGTCAGATAAAACACTTCCACAGAAGCACCTTGATTCAGGTGTTTGACAGGAGGGAGAGTGAGGACTTCTGATTTTGTAGAATTAGACAAGTTAGAAAAGACCTTCAAGATCATCAAGTCCATTACGCCAGTACTGCCAAGGCCACCACTAACCCATGTCACTGAGGGCCTCATCTACATGGTTTGTGAACACTTCCAGGGACAATGATTCCACCACCGGGCAGCCTGTTCCAATGCCTGATCAAAGCTATTCACTGATGTCTTGCATCAAGCAATTTGGAAGCAACATTTAAGGAACTTCCAACTCTTGTGGCCAAAGAGTCACCCACCAGTCAGCTCACACATTTGACTTGGTGACCTCCTGCAGCAGTAAGATTGACAGAAGAACTAATGCACCATGTGAAGTAGTACAGTAAAGCCTCACTAATATTCCCATTGCTAATCCACACACCTCGTAATTCACACACAGAAAGCAGTGGCCTCTTCTCCCTTCTCTGCTACGGTTTAACAAACTGCTTTAAGAAGGTCTCACATTATTAAGGGCTCAAAACACACTCCGGGACATTTCTTCCTGTACACGAAGGATGACCAGAAACCATCCCAAAGTCTATTCACACAATGGACCAAAGCAACAGCTTTACATTCATCTCCACAGCTGTTAGTATGAATGATCAAAACCTGATTGTTTTATGTTGTGTTTCCTATTTCATCTAAACAAGCTCAGTTAGGAATATTATTGAAAGACATCATCTCATCGTGAAAGGAAGTGACCCATTCCTAATGTTTCCTCCAAAATTTGAAAGGCCTTAGGAAAATTCCTTTGAAACACTTTTCACTGCAAAGTTAGCTCATGCTGAAACTTGAGTTACCACCTTCAAACAGAAGAGGAATTCTTAACCTAAATGGGTGGGCTTGTTAGCTTGCCTTGGCTGGCCCGCAGACAAGACTGTAGTGAGTAGCTGAGTACCGCTAATTCTCCAGTGTTTTCCCATAACTCCCACTGGGAAGCAGAAAGGACAACAAAGTTTTCCTGGATCCATTAGAACAGAGCAGCCCAGCCCAGCCGAGCTGTCTTGCAGAACTGGGAGCCTGTGAATCAATTCTTTCATGAGGATTTCCATTTCTGGGCCCAAAGAGAAGTTCAGCCTTTGTCCTCATGGCAAAATAAGCGGGTTGCTCGTGTACCCAAGTCAAACAAGCTCACAGCCCTTCTCTCCTCATGGGGAGAAGCATGGAGAAGATCTTGCACAATCTCTTCCTCTTACTCATTTTGTGTCCTCAGCACAGCTCACCACAGAGCTGGGGACTACATCCAGAGTCTGCAGCAGGCATGGGGAAGATCATTGTGAGATCTAACAGAGTAAAATCTGCAAGACTCTATGTTATATCTGTCACTCTATAAAGTGCATGAGTTCCTGGTTCTTCTTATTTTCTCATGGTATCCAAGGAATTCAGAACCTGTTCAGGTACAAGGGAAATTTTGCCTATTTCTGCCATCCACCCCTCTTCTACTGCATTACCAGAGCCTGATGAAATTAAATTTCCCTGCTGTGTCCAGCACTAACATCTGCTCTGTTGGCTGCCCCCACTTAGCTCCCCTGAACTTCAGCTTACAACTGCTTGCTTAAAACACAAGCAATCGAAACCTCCAACCCCCCACTTTAATAATTAAAATAAATAACTGGAAATAAATGATAAACACTTTTCTGACATCATATTAAGGTTGTGGAGGACACTTATGCTAAGGCTGAAAGTCGGCTTTGGGGCCAAGTGCCTCAGCTCCTCAAGGGACTCAAACCATTGAAACTCATTCTTCATTTCTCCTCTTGTTGTTGCTAACAGAAACTACTTAGAGTCAACAGCAACTTCACCATTCTGTTGTATACATAATCCCCCAACACATTAACGATATCAAAATACCACCAGCACTACTGACCCCTAAATGTTCTCGCTGTCAGCCACTCCGCAGTAGGAAGGAGCTGCCATCCCCTTTTTTGGGGCTCGATTGGTTGTCACAGGAACCAGTCCAACTCCCTTTGCTAAGCTTATATATTAGGGATGCCATAAAAGCAATGTGGTCACTTAGACAAGCTGTATTCTGGTCCACTGGATAACCTTTTAATGGAGTCACTTAGGTCAGGAAAAGGGATTATTCCCCTTTAGAGCAGCTCTGTTGTTTTGACCTTGGTAGATGAAATTATTTATTTGAAAATGAAAGTTAAATAAATGAAAAGCAACACAAGGCCCAAGAACTTGATCTTGTTTGTTTGTTCTTGAGTGTTGAAGGCTTTCATTTGTGGTTGAAGGGGGAAGGAAAAGGGGGAATGAACATTTTTTTTATGGAAACTTCTCCTTTGTCGAAAAGCCTCATTACCTCAAAAGAACTTCTGGAGGAAAAAACTTGCAGACTCTCTACTTCTGCAGCTCTTACCACCAAAATTCGGCATTCACGCAGTCCAGAGCAGATTTTAGTCTAGAATTAGGAGTCCTATGATTCAGGAGTCCTAGAGTCAGGAATTCTATGACTCTACAAGCCCTTGGCAAATATGAGCTAATGCAGCAGAATTCCAGCCTTCGCTGCTGTCTGTACTGGCTTTGCCACTTCATACTGAAAATCTCTGCAAAACACTCCAAACTGCCATTCCCAGTGACCTGCTGCATACAACCTGCTCTGAAATCTGACTTCCTCCTTGAGGATTGACACCTGTAAAACTAAACATGGGTTTTCCCTTAAAGAAAGAAAGAAAGAAAATCCTTTTGGAGTTTAAATTTCATTCCTTATCACCTGCAGCAAAGGAGGGCAAAACTGAGACCTAACTGAAAAGCTGCTCAGCAGCCAGACCCAGGGGTGAGCAGGGATGAGCTCTGCCCTGGGCAAGGGGCTGGTTTCCAGCTTGCCCCTTTTCTTCCCTCACTTCTGTGTGCTGTCTACTGAAGGTCCAAGTTCTTCAGGGCTGAAGGTGCCCCACATATCTGCACACAGCTGCTCCCAAGAGAGCAGTGAACCTCATCACCCTCCAGGCAAAGAACTGCTTGGGCACTCAGCAAGACTGACTCTGAGGTGTTTGCAAGGTGTGAAGCAAGGCTCATTTTAAACCTTGAAGCCATGTGTTCATCTGTAATTGCTGGAATAAGCCATAGATTAATAATCCTGTTAATCCTTCTGTCAGCAGACTAACCTGCCTCCTTAATCCTACTCCCTGAAATAAACCATGGAGCTAATTTGAATCATTACTACTGCCACTGCCCTTGAGCAAGAGACAGAGTCTACTGAGCTGGCTGAAGTGGAGCCAGACTCAGGGCTGAGTCTGATGGGGATCGGGAGACTTTACATTCATGTCAATGGGGTGGGAGGAAAGATATCCCTTAGGGCTTCTTGGCATTCACTAAAATAATAGAACAAGCCATCCCTTGTATTAATAGGCACCTCCCTTGGAAGCTATGGCAGGGGTAGTTCTCTCCAGCTTATCTATTCACGACTTGGCTCAGATAATGAGTTTTGGCCTGTCTGCATCCACTTACTCAAAGGAACTCACGCTGCACTGCAGCCCAGCCCTGCATCAGGTCACTGAAGAAGCAGCTATAAACCTCTTTGCTTCCTAATGACCAATTTTATACAACCTTCTTTCATTCAGAAAAGGCTTTTGGTAGCAAAGTCACAGGTCCAACACGATCAGTTAAACTACAAAATTCCTCTAGCACAACCACCAAGAAGAAAGCAAAAGTCACCATCATTTAAAGGAACCTATTTCTTCCTCCCTGCTTACTATTTCAGACCTTTCTCCCCAGAACACCACTATATAGTCTCAACTTGTTATACAAAAGCTGTTCCTCTTGGAGAGCACCACACACACACACCCACACACACAGATGATTACTAATAAATCGCAATGCTCTGGCTTTCACAAATCAATTCTGGCTTAATCTTGCCAATCATAGTCACCACCAAGTCCCCAGTTCTAGCCACCTCATTTCTGGTCCAACTACAAGCAGGAATTCTAATACTTAAGTTGCAATTCCATATAATAAAGACTGATGTTTAAAAAAATACTGTCTTTGTTCAAAAAATATTTAAAGTAAGCTCAAAAGCTTTTACTTCTACTATTTCTAAAGGAAATGATTGCTATTTTTCTTGGGAAATTGAGTTTGCACCCCTACCTAGAACATCATTTACTTCTATTTTTTTAATACCTATAAATTGGATTTGACATGTCTTCCTTTATTAAGCTGCTAAATTTGTCCTGGAGTAAATGTGTGCTTATTTCAAGTAGTTTAACACAGGGGTTCGAAACTATCAGGGCTGCCAGGGCAGAACTTTGAACTTTATGCTCCCAAGTAATGTGTGGCCTTGACCTTGCCAAGAACTTTGTTTTATGTTTAAATGGTCACAGATTTAATAACGGGCTGCAAGAAAGACTTGCCATTAACTACCTCCTTTACTTGCCTCCCCGTTAACAAAACACTTATGTCTGTAGTGGATGCTGTAAGAACTGAATTAGTTATCTAGGATAATCTGTCCACATTAGCAAATGGTGTCCCACTAGGTCAACAGAGAAATTAATTGTGGGATTCTTGTCAAATCCACATTGTTTCCTGGCGCAGTTGCAAGCCACTCAATTAGACACCTTTCAAGGCCTTTTGCTGGTCTAAATGTAGCTAATTGCTCCAGTTCTGGTGGGGGATGATTCATCTCCCAGATGTCTCGGACCTCTCCGCAGCTCTAATATCAATACATACATCCAGCCGACAGGATATTCTTGTGAACAGGATATTTTTACTCATGCCTCCCTTTTATATGATTAATCCCAAACAAGGAAGGTCTCCTGAATCACGCTCTTGACACGGCAACTCCTTTACGTCTGCTGGCTTCCCACACATGAGGGACTGGGCATGAATGCAGCCCCTTTGTCAGCGCTCTCCAGGTGCAGCACTATTCACACTTGAGCTTGACAGCATAACATAACAGTTTTTATGTGCCGGTCTCTTCTGTCAAGTATTCTTTTCTCTTCTGCTGCTTCCTCATTTGTCCATGTATCAGTGGCAGGGCTGGCCAAATTGAAAATGAATGAAGCACAAAGAAAGATTGTGGTTTCCACAGTGACAGTCTATGGGAAAACAGCGCACGGGTTGGTTTTTTTATGGAGTCCTCAAAGGTCACTGGTAGCACTTGTAGCTGCAAGTCCCATAGGAAAAGACCAGAGCATCTGGTCTGCTTGTTAGCAGCTTTCAAGGAGGAATCCTTCGGAACTGTTGCTTAAGAGCCATGGGGGAAGTGAGGGTAGAGATTAAAAACATAATAACCTTCAACTTCTTCCCCAAAGCCTTTTGCATCAGAGTAGATTCAGGAATACATGAATGAAGGAGAGAGGCAGCCTAGTAACTCCGTCCCCATGGTGTAGGATGCAGCACTGTACATGGAAGGTGTTTGCTCTCAGCCTTGGCGGGTGGCTGCAACACGAAACTTGAACTAGATCTGGCTATATAAAACCTCAGCGAGGCTCCCTGTGTGAAACATGCACTCACCTGCCATGAACACAACCAGCCACCGGATGTCTTCATTGCTCCATGCCCACCGAAAAGCATTTCCCCACGAGTGGAAAATGGGGTCTCTTAAGGATGGCAATACACACAATGACACTTGGAAGATAACTGCTCAGGTCACTAGAGCATCACATCTATGCTTTAGTAGGAAGAGATGCACAGGGGTTAGGACATCAGCTTGAGGAGCCAGTGTTTGTTCAACACAGTGCTGACTTTCCATGAGATGAGCTAAATCACCCGAGTTTCTCACCAACAAACTGGAACACCAGATATCCCCCATTTATGCAAGTGTCAAGAGAATGGCACAGTGTCCAGACAGCATTTTATAATACTAAGGTTCCTATTCCAAAAGTGCAGCAATCACTGTCAAGCACTTGCCTTATCTGTGCCCCCTCCACCCTGTGCCGGTTGAGTATGCAGTGCCACAACCACTACAAGGAGCAGCACTGTCCACCACTGGCACTCAAGCCAGTACTCACCCACCTCCGCACTTCTGCACCCAACTTCAGAAGAAAAAAGGGAGCAAAATGAAGTTGATCTGAAAGGCTTTTCCAACCTAGTTGATCCTGTGATTCTGGTTTCACTTATACACACATACATGCATATACATACAGAGAGACAGCTCCTATAAGCAAGAGTTGTAAAGTGGTGGTAGGCAGAGACTGGCACTGAGCTGGACGACAGCACTGTGAACACACAGAGCAGAAAGACAGCACCTACTGCCTCCCTTCAACCCCCTGGAGGGTGTTTGTCAGTTGATTATCTTTATTTCTTCTTTTCCTCTTCTAGTTATCCGTCCTTTCCAGCTTTTGCTTGTCAATCCTCTTTCTTGATCCTCCTCATTACTACTGTTCATAATTCTGGTTCACACTCTTCCTCCTGTCACCACTTTGTAGAAATGCTGAGCACAGAGCCCCTAGAAATCCCTCTATGCATCCTGACCTCTATGTGCAACAGGAGAGAAGGTTTCTCTCAGCTGGCTGCTCATCCTTACCCATGCCTGCCTCCATGACAATTTGTACTTCAATCATCCTTGCCAGGGCTGGGCTGGAGATACTTCCAAACAGTTCACGGGAAGCGGCTACTCCATGTGGTTGTGTACAACACTCTGCTCCCCAGCTTCACCATCCTTATTCCCAGCGTATGTGCTGCCAGCACTTGGCTGACTCACATCTGGAAATGCCCTTTCCAGTTCTGTACCAGTGAGGTTTGCTGGGAACACAGGAAGAAAAGGCTGAATACTAAACCTAAAGTAACACATGATTTCAGTAAACCCTGTTCCTGAGCTCTCACAAGGCCTCAGCACAGCATTATGAAGAAATTTATCTTTCTTATCAAAACTACTGACGTGCTAACAACTGCATACTTGGTTAAGTGCTTTCATATGGCTGGGTCTATGTCTGATACAGCAGCCACTCAAATCCTGCTGACTCAGACTTTCTTGGGGATTCCACTACCCCTTGGATCAGCTCTGCCTTTGGGGGATGTGTAAACCCCTACAGTGTTAAAACCAACTTACTTAAGGGTTTCTGCTGTTGTTGATTCCCTTGGGATCTCAAGAAATCATAACAATGGCAAAGTCCCCACTCTAATCTTCCCCATTACCCTTGTAGTAAGTGACCAGGATTGTTTTCTTAGTGCAACAAAATCATGAAGCAACTTACTCATTTCTCTGCAGTGAGCAGTCTAATGAATTCTTGCGCTTTCAGCAAGGTGGTAAGCCTCTCACTGGCTAGCAGATGCACTATTCTCATTCCTGAAGTAGCTGAGGTCCCAGAGGCAGCAGACGACGCAGTGCTCAGGGCAACAGGTTCTAGCAAGGATATTGCGTACCTTTGTAAACTTTCTCACCCCAAAAGTCTGATATTTCCAGTGACCACTCTATGGTAACCTCCTGAGAGGTGAACCACACGGTATTTTAAGTCTGGAATCATGTTTGTTCATAAAAGAATTATGTTATTTAGTATATTATTGCTCCGCTGTTTAGGAGCATCACTGTTAGGTGATACACCTAAATGTGCACAGCAGCTATTACTACTAAAACTGATGATACACTATCTCTTCATTTTATTTTCAGGATGGTTTTCTTTAGTTATTCAACTTGTTCTGACTAACAGTCATTCTCTTATGCGTGTTTTCTGTCTCACACTGTCAGGCTTGCAGGCATTTTCTCCTGATTTCCATTTCAGTTTCAATGTTCCAGGTCACTTTTTAAGAGCTCCAGAAAATGAAACAACAGTTAAGTCTTTTGTTTCACTTTGTTTTAAAGAATAAAGCTAATGAAAAGTAGGTCAAGCTGAACCCTGTTTTCCCCAAGCACTGTTGTTGAAATCTGTTAGCAAATTGTATCTCCATTCTTCTCTTAGCTGCAGTGTTCACAAGCTCCCTAAGCATGTATTCACATGCCAATCGTGACAAACAGACCAACTCCGACAGAAGAGATGAATCCCAAATTTGAGCAAGTAGCTCTTCAGGGATGCTAAAAATAAAACCCAGCCCAAAACCCACAAAAAATGAACATCACCCACATCCAGAAATTCACATTTCTTTTGGGCTTATTTCCAAGCTATGCCTTAAGCATTGAATAGGGATTAATGCAGAATACACACACAGAAGTTTGTTATTCCACTGCTGCTCAGAGAATTCAATGCCAGAGAGAGCAATGCAACATGTGTAAGGGGACAAAAGCCCCTTATAGCAAAGGCTTGCAATTTGAAATGAAAAGTAGGTGTTCTGCTCTGCTGACGATTGTAATCCTTGTTACAACAAGCAGGGCTACAAATCCCGTCTCGACACCAGCACCAGAGCTACACCTAAGCACACTCCTGTGTGATTTGGTGTTTGCATTCAGCTTGCCCACAGCCAGCAAGCTGGGAAACGCAACCACAGGTCTCCGCTGCATCTGCTTTAAAAGTCCAAGGACCTGCAGCACCACGCACCCAAGAAGAGCCTGGCCCAGTTGAAAGCAGAACGCCTTCTCTTCCAGCACCTGCATGGTCACATACAAAACACAGCTCATTCAGAAGCACTCAAAATCTAAGTAGACAAGGCAATAAAGGTCTTACATTAATAACTTCACAGATGAGAATGTGAAGCACAGAGTAAGTAGATACATGGACTGTTGAGTAAACACACACTGCCTGTGGCAGAGCATGAGTTTAGTGGGTTTTTTACTTCATTACCTTTTTTTAGCAGTACTGCTTGGCTTAGGCTGCCTTCTGTGAGCAAACACTGATCTTTCCATTTGTAACTTTGGTTTTGGGCACACGAATTGGTGGACAGAGCAACATCTCAGCTGAATCTGTTGTGGCTCTTGGGTCAAGAGCTGATCTAAGTTAGTTCCCTGAGAGATCAGGGCTCTAGAAAGGCACAGCTGCTGTCTAATTAACACCAATACAAAGCCATTTCAGAATCCTAAGAAAACAGCCTCTCCTCACATCACTATTAACCCTTTTGAGCATTCAGAACCTACACAGGGTCTTTTTGGCTTTGATTTCATCTGTATTTAGGTGTAAGCCCTCCAGCAAAGGCCCAAACACGTATCCTCTTCCATCTTTCCATTTCTCCTTGACATTTCATTTTCCACCTTGGAAGGTTTATATGGAAAAGCCAGAAATCCAGCAATCCAAGCTAAAACCTATTTCTGATGGCACAGAACCAGGGTAAGGCCTGAAAGTTATGCCACTACAGAGAAGACTTCCACCAGTGGAATAATCCCTCCTTAGGAACAGAGGGAAGCTTGGAAACCAATGTCAAAGAATACACTTCACCCTGGAGCTGGATATTCTGCTGCACTCAAGCACTAGGCATTACAATGCCTGAGCTGGGGGAAATGGTTGTCTTGGGCATCACAACCTCAGCAGATAGCTGAAGCCAGCTGGTAGCGTGGCTATAACTCACCCCATTATATGATAGGGTTTATACGCTATACTCAGATACTATTTCCCCCCTATTACTGAGACAACACAAAGAACTGATTTGCAGCTGAAATTCACTGTTGGTCTCAAACTTGTCCAGAGCATCTGCTAAGGGTTTTTTCAATAAAATGAAAGCATGTCTTGCCTCTGCATGGTTTGAAATGGGAGAAGCAGCAAAACAGCAAGCTAGAGAAGTGCTACCCTAGCAGAAATCTGTAATGACATTTTCAGTCTGTTCACATGAGATAGAGCACAAATTGCTTCAGAATTTTGCCCCAAAGTGTGAAGCAAGAAAGTGAGACAGCAAAAGTGAGAAAACTTAAACAGGAACCTGTAAACTCACTCCCCACTGCACAGAAAGTCTGTTTAACTGAGGAGTTGGCTGCAGGCTGCACTGCTTTTCAGCTGTAGGTCACTGGTTTGAATCCAGCCCAAGTGGAAGGGGCAGGGCCATTGCTGGCTGGCAGATGTCAATTGCCTCCTGTGATATGAGCTATCGACAGCCCAGAGCACAGCACACAGGTAGAAATATCCCCAAAATCTCAGCCGTCTACAGTAAATTCACCTTTGCTGGGCTGAGACTGGGATGCTTTCACCAAGCATGGATGAAAGCGCACTGAGAAAGAGGCACATGGGAGAAGCTCACGCTATTGCAGTCTGCTAAACATGAACAAATGAAGCTGGTCACCTGGCACAGGCTCCACGTGGTTGATCCATATACAAAAGCACAAGAAAAACTTTGACTGCTGCAGGAAGAAAAGGATCAAAATCACAGATTTTTACATCATTAAATCAAATAGTAGAACTACAGTAAGAATTATCATATAACTGATACTAACATGGTTATGATTTAACCTTATATGGTATTTTCTTTATTCATAGAATCAATGTTTTAGATTGAAAGGGACCTTAAAGCTCACCCAGTTCAAATCCCCTGCCACAGGCAGGGACACCTTCCACTAGACCAGGTTGCTCCAACCTAGCCTTGAACACTGTCAGTGATGGGGCATTCACAACTTCCCTTGCCAGCCTGTTCTAGTGCCTCACCACCCTCATAGTAAAGAATTTCTTCCTAATGTCTAATCTAAATCTCTTCCCTGTCAGTTTAAAGCTATTCCCCCTTCTCCTGTCCCTGCAGGCCCTTGTAAAAAGCACCTCTCAAGATTTCTTGTAGCCCCTTTAGGTATTGGAAGACTTACAAGGTCTCCCTGGAGCCTTCTCTTCTCCAGACTGAGCAAGCCCAGCGCTCTCAGGCTCTCGTGTCAACTGAATTGGAGTTTCTTTTCCATTCTGTTGTAATTCTTTTTTCTTTTATGAATGTAATTACATTTCCACAAACGTCATGTCTACAAAGGGAGCTTGCCAGAAAGCTATTAAGACTCGCACTTGTCTTGCTGTGGTGCCAGATGCAGCTCGCATTGATTTTCTGAAGATCATGAGGTGTCTCATTTTGCCCAATTCTCCCCATCTCAGTGAAGGCACATGTGTGGACATGAGCACAGCCAGCTTACAAAGGTGTCAGCTCATCACATCACCACATTTTGTTCGCTTCCACCGCAAGCAACCTACAAGTCACCTCCATTATTAGGCACCATTAGAAAACAGTATTAAAGAATGAGAACTACTATTTCCACAGGAGATTACTCAGACCTGCTGCAGTCATCTGAAGGAAGGGGCTGCGCAAATATGAGCATACACAGAGTTTTCCCATTCCTGGATTCCTGTGGAACAAACCTGGAATTCTGCCTTGCCTTTTTCATTACCATGTTTTCGCTATCTTCTACCACCTGCCACATTAGTAAGCTACCAGAAATGAAAGACTAAGTCATCTTAGGGTAAGCTTTGTTATTCTTTATTAATGCTCTATAAATCAGGCTCATTATAAATAAGGGAATGTTCATTAATCAATGCTCTAAAAATATTTTATTTGGCTGAGAGTGTCAAATTGGGAAAGTAACAAAGGAAAAATTAAAGCCATGTGCTAGAAGTGGGTTCATGACTGCATGCTTACGTCAGCAAAGCCTCCTAACTGCACAAACAATTACCATAGATCATGTTAACTTTCATTAAATAAAACCATGCTGAAAACCAGTAGTACAATCCTTATAAAACACACATGTTTTCTAATACATTTGTGTAAGCAGGAAGGCATTTTGCGCTCAGCTAACTGCAAACTTGGGTTGCACTTGTGTAAGTGCAGGCAGAATTTTTCCTGCTGGCTTTTCTTTCATAGATACCTTACAGTGTTGTCTGAAAAACCCATTTCTAGTAGTTTGCCCTATAGACAGAGCAATGATATCCTCCTTGTAAAACAGACTATAGTGCTGAGTGACAAAGAGGACTAAAGATCACGGATACA
Source organism: Pezoporus occidentalis (assembly GCF_034315485.1). Taxonomy (NCBI): domain Eukaryota; kingdom Metazoa; phylum Chordata; class Aves; order Psittaciformes; family Psittacidae; genus Pezoporus; species Pezoporus occidentalis. Next base: position 5,138,157 of record NW_026912779.1, read on the forward strand.
TAGACTTCACGTCTTAGCCCGTTACTACCTACTTATTTAATCTTTGATAAGCCATTTACAACAAAGTGTTTAAACCTGGCTGAGAACAGATCATAGAATCACAGAATGGTTTGGGTTGGAAAGGACCTTAAGCTCAACCAGTTCCAGCCCCCTGCCATGGGCAGGGACACCTCACACTAAACCATGCCACCCAAGGCTCTGTCCATCCTGGCCTTGAACGCTGCCAGGGATGGAGCATTTACCACCTCTTTGTGCAACCTGTGCCAGCGCCTCATCACCCTCACAGTGAAGAACTTCTTCCTTACATTTAACCTGAATCATCAGTTAGCACAAATTGATGTGTCCATTAACTAATAATATAGTCCCTTGGTTGTGTATTACCTGGTGTCAACTGGGGTCTGCTTTCCTTAACATAAAGTTAGTCAACACTATCTATATTAGAAGCTGTGCCAAGAACACATCAGAAGTAAATCCTCCCAGAGAAGGAACAAGTTAAACCAGCAAAATAAGATATCAGGTCTCCGTGCAAAGTAACTGCCAGTGAGAGGGGGATCTAGTTGCTGTCACCGTTTGTGCAAGATCTTTGTAGAGCACTAGAAAAGTGCTTTATAAACAGAAAAGAAACATTTGTCACATGCAGAAGTCTAAAGCAGATGTGACTCAGGAGCTGCGGCAACAGAAGAACATAGTCACTTCCCTAGATGACAGCAAACCACATGAACCACATAAGCTTCAATTTCCAGCCTGGGCCCATTTCTAGGTTGGTTTTCTTCTTTTTCCACATTTCTGTTTACTGATATTTATATACCAGCAGTTCCTAGAGGTCCCAAGTCATAGCCCATTCCTATTGAACTAGGCATCATGAACAATAAGTACAGCAAAATAAAACACAGTGAGACCATCTACAAGCAGTTAGCAGTTAGAGCAGACAAGAGACTCACACTCATTTTGCTAATAGAGGCAGAAAAGACCAGCACATTTAGCCTCATGGTTAAGTCAGTGAAAACATATACCTGGAAAGAAGGTGCTGATACAGGGCTAGAGAAAAAAATGATAATAATTGAAAAATTAGCTGGGATTTAGGTAACAAATCCCAGCCAAATGATCCACTTGTGGGTCATCCATGCGATGACATCGCTGGCCACCGAGGTGAATGCAGCCTGACCACAGAGCAGTGCAATTCTTGCATTGCCTGAGCCTGGTTTTGCATGTTTCTCCCGTTTAAGTTTCTAAGCACTAATGGTTATCAAACGAGCAGCTGTTTATTTGATAAAGGGATGTGTACCCTGTGGTGCTGGTAGTTTTGGTGTACACCATGTACAAACTCTAGAACGGTGTTTACCAGGGCTTTTGTTTGCATTCAGACGTGTAGGAGAAAATAAAGAGGATAACTTGAGCCTTGTCATCCTTGCAGTTTCATCTCTGAGCTTTAGCTCCTGATGTTTATTAATCAGTTGTGGCCTCTTGTGTTGGCAGAGTCAAAATAATGCTCTGCCATGGTTCTAATCAGAGATAAGCACCAGCTGTATCTATAGAATAACCTCAGATTTGCTGCACAGATTTCAGGTTGTGCAAACCCCTCTCTCATGATCTGCAGGAGGACAACCCGCTCAGTGGCAGTGTGGGACTGAAAGCCCCTGACGTGCAGTGAAAACAAATGCCTGCCCTCTTACAGGCCCGGTGCACATAGCACCCATTTGCTGATGAGCTGCATTGATTCTGTGAAGTGTCCCATGAAATATGCCTTCAAAGCAGCGAAAAAAATCCCACCCTGAAAGAGGACAACCACTGTGACAGCTACAGAACCTTCTTTGTGTCTTTGCTCTTCCCTTCGAACTGAGGTCTTAGCCAGGAACTCGCACAGCAGGATGGAGGGAAGCCGTGGTTAGTCACTAGATCCTGTGGTCACTTCCCTCATTCACCTGGTTCTGTAGCTGTATGCTGAGGTTTCAGAGCCAAAATCAGCCCTTTAAATCACTTGGAACTCTACCACGCATCAGGTAGACTATTATGGGAGCAAGGTGCTGCATTAGCACAGCTACAAGTGGACAATATAGATCTCCTTCACACAGGGGAGAGGAGAAGTCTTGCTGAAAGTTTCATGATAAAATAAGAAACTGATTAAAAAATAATTAAGTTTTAGCTGGACTTCCCTCACAGCCTTTTCCATGTTTTTCCTAAATTATCTAAATAGGGGTAGGAAAGGAAAAGGGGAAAAATTCCACAGTCAAAAGAGGAAAAAGCCAAATAATAGCATCTCCAAGGGATGCTAAAAAGCAACCCGTGCACATGCAGTCTACAAAGTCTGAGCTTTCTGCTGTCTCCTCTTGCTCATTCACAGAGCTGCATCTGTGCAACTTTTGCACACACTTCAACAAGCACACACAGTGACTGGAGATGGTGAACTTCGCTTCTCTCTCCTTCATCCCCATGGAAAACTGGCTTTTTAATTAGAGGAAAATGTCTTGAACACAGTAATTACTTTTCCTCTCTACTCACAAAGCTTATTTCACCTGGATTGCCTGAAAACGTTGAGATAAGGAGTGTGGGGAAGTCTGCAAATCACACTGGAAAATTAAATGAAATGCACAAGTATGTTAATACTTGGTGAAGACTTCCCTCCCCAAGGAAGGGGTCAGTCCATGAGATAAGCCAGCCCATTCTGCCCCTCCCTGAACTCAGATGGAACTCCAGCTGACTCAAACAATACCCTTCCATGCTGAATTGCTGGATGGTTATCTAATGCAGACCTTCACTGATTGCATTATTTATCCATATGACCCTTCCTGAAAGCAGCCCAAGTCACAGGGTGAGCCTCTGTTCTAAAACCCAAATTGCCAAGTGCTTTCCACCCAGAAGCAAGGAGCTCATCTCAGCTCTACCTCTGCAAATAGCAACATCTCAGAGACTTCAACAAGAACAAAACCAGGCCCTCCAGTGCTATGATAGAGCCATAGAATGATTTGGTTTGGGTTGGAAGAGACCTTAACCCTGCTGCAAACCCCTGCCATAGGCAGGGACACCTTCCATTAGAGCAGCTTGCTCCAAGCCCCTGTGTCCAACCTGGCCTTGAACATTGCCAGGGATGGGGCAGCCACAGCTCCTCTGGGCACCTTGTGCCAGCGCCTCAGCACCCTCACAGGGAAGAATTTCTTCCTAATGTCTAGTCTAAATCCACCCTCTTGTATATATGACAAACATGGGAACAAAAGGTTCAGTCCAGATCACTTAACCAACAGACCTAATCCGAATCCATCTTCTACTTAAAGAACTACAAATACAGTAAGGGTAAAAGTGGCTTGTTTCTGAATATGTGAAGTTATTTCCAGGTTGGGCATGCTTCACCACAAACCAGGGCTGCTGCAGCATTGTATGAGACAATTTTCATCTGTTATTTTATAACAGACAGGGAAACCTGTCCCACTGGCAACCATCTGATGCTCCCAGGTATTAATCTTATGTTCAGCACTTAGCCCTGTTCACAGATTAACTAGATTTATGTTTAATAGAGAAATCCATTAGTAGGAGGGTTTAATAATGTTTTTCTTACCCAGTTCCTGAAACTTTCTGCATATGTTCCACCACAGCTAAGAAATGTTTTGGGAAGGAGATATAGTGAGGACATAATGAGCTGTAAGAGGTAAAAGAGAGGTGGTAGCTAGGGAGAAAGGAAAAGGGGGAATTCAAGCAATCCAAAACTCGAGCCAAAGACTCATTGAATCCAGCAGGCCTTGGATAAAACTTGTGCTGATGTTAGACATGCAACCTTGCACACTACAAATAGAAGGGGCAGAACTGATCCTTTCTTTCTTTGTTATGCTGAGGGAAGAGGGGACATAGGAAAAGAAGGACTTAATGCAAGCAAATGCATATGGAAGAGCCCTTGAAAGATGTGTGAGGGATAGAGTCATGCTAGGAAGAAAAATAGAATGGTCCTGCAGGAAAATAAATACAGCAGGCAGCTTAGCTGGGCTGGCTCAGCAGTAAGGACTCAGTAACCAGAGATGACGAAGATGGGGGGAAAGATGCATCCTTTGGAAGCTTTGGAAGCCCTTTGCTGGAGACACCTGCCAGCAACACCGCTGGAGGAGGCAGAGCTGCACCAAAGGATGCTCTCTAAACCTCTGACCGTGCTTGGACACAGAGCTAAACTTACACCCCTGCATCCCAACTCAAACCCCAGGGAGGCAGAAGACAGACTGGCCCCTCTTAAGTTGCTTGCTTAGCAGTAAATAGCATGAAATAATCTGCTACTGCTAGCTTTTCTGAGTACCAGATCTAGAAAACCCATCCTGAGCTTGCAGCAAAGTTTGTGTCCCATTTCCCACACCAAAAGGGGAAAATTCCAACCGTAAAGAAACTTTAAATAAGGCTTAAAAGCATGACAGCTTAGGAGTGGTTAGGAAACATTCCATTCCTTGCCCCCAGGAAACACTTTTATAGGAATAGCCATTTGTTAGTGTTTAACGTTGTAACAAGTTCATGGCAACGGTGACAAAAATGAAATAGGGGTTTGAAACTTTTTCTATCAGCTGTGCTTTATTTTAAAGGGGAAAAAACATGGCCAGAGACTATATTATGAGGGAAAAGCTCCTATTAAAAAGAATGCTTAGTGCAGGCAGAAAAAGTCCTCAGAAATGAAGCAAGTTGCATCTGACCTGATCCAATGTGAAGTGTGCTAAATCCTCCCCATTCCATTTCCACCTGCATATCAGCTTTGCTTCCTCTTTCACACTCAGCCCTCAGATGTGGAAATAATAAAGGAGAAATGAGACACTGCTATTGTTTTCGAAACCATACCAGCTTCTTCTGAATTTATTGTCAAGCTCTCTTTTTTGGCAGGGATAACAAGAGAGGTCAGACTAGAACAGAGCTGCAGGTGTGCAGCTACAATCCACACCGCTGCTTTGTGTGGGGATGAATGAAAACATGGGGGTTTTTAAACTCTGCCCAACAATCCAGAGGCTCTTTTATCTCTCCTTGAGGGATGCTGGAGGGGAGCTGCTCAGCTGCTGCTCTATCAGATACATTTGGTCCTGCTGACTCCTAGGCTGGGAAGCTTTATGTTACAGCTGATGTGTACATCTGGTCTTTTCTCCTTTAGGTTTCATGCGCCTTTGCATACGGTGTTGGGAAAGCAAGTAAGAACAAGCTAAACCTGAAATCAAAACCAAGTCAGCACTGAAAGGAGACTGGAATAAGGTTTTGATATTCTCATTATTACAAGAATACAGAGAAGCTCTTTATGTGAAGGGGATGCTCAGCAACAAAACCAGTGCAACGCTGTGGGGAATGCAGCGATACTGACACTTCCACTACAAAAAGACACTGATTTAGGACTTGCACTTATTTTTGTAATCAAGTATTCAAGCTGATGTTTCACTTTTGGCCTTACAGATCCCATTTGTGAGTGAAGCAGAAGTTACACAAAGCATTTTGGGAATTTGTTATTTGGTTATTTGTTATCTGGGGGAGGATGGACCTGAAATACAGCAATAAAGGTAGGACACATCTGTGCCTGAATTGCTGGGGGGACAGCAGAGATCTAAGAAAACCTGATCTCATTGGATTCATTCTGTAACCACAGAAATACAGATTTCCTTCCTATTGTGTCTCAGTGTCACCACCACACAAAAGTCCTTGAAGCAACATTGCACTCAACAGTTCCCACCTAGACATTGAAATAAGTGACCATATCACAAGAATTCAGCTGTTGGGTGGGCAGAGGAAACACCTCTCAGCCCTCACAGAAAGCAAGATGAACTTCTCCTGCCACACTCTTGAGCTGGGAAATGGGACTGAACGCTTTAGGAAACGGAGGCTATTTTATGTCTTTGCTTCAGCTGGAAAACAAGTCAGCAAATTCACCTTTGAGTCTGCCTCAAAAGCCTGAAATTCAGACTGAAAGCAACCAATGGCATATTTGTACTGCTGGTGCACACACCATGGACTGGGTTCTGCCAACACCCACACCAGAAACTGCAGTACACTCACTTCCCAGGAGGACCAGCAGCCCCAGGATAACACTTAAGCAAACAACAGTGTTTTACTACTGACCTTGAGCTGAAAATACCTACGTTTGCTCACGTAACTGACTGACAGCTGGGGCACCACCATGCTGTTCTTTGACCACTGCAGTAATAAGGTCCTGTACCTTAAAAAACATGTAATCTCTGACCAGATTGGCAGCTCCACACCTTTTGATGAGGAGGATATCCACATCTCTGCAAATCTTATTCAGAATCTTGGACGTCAGGCTCTAGGTGTGGAAAATCTTGCCTTTAAAGCAAAATCACATCCTGGAAGTATCCCAAGTAGGTGTCTTTCAAGCTTCCTGCTAGAAAAAACAACTGCAAGCATAAATCACAGAATCATAGAATAGTTAGGGTTGGAAAGGACCTTAAGATCATCCAGTTCCAACCCCCCTGCCATGGGCAGGGACACCTCACACTAAACCATGTCACCCAAGGCTCTGTCCAACCTGGCCTTGAACACTGCCAGGGATGGAGCATTCACAACCTCCCTGGGCAACCCATTCCAGTGCCTCACCACCCTTACAGTACAGAACTTCTTCCTTATATCCAATCTAAATACACCAGCTCTGCCCCAACTATTAGGCCACTGACTTCAACAAAACAAGTAGCATTACCCCAAATGTATGATAAATACATGGTATAAATAGACAAGTATGGACTGTGCTGTGCCTGTGCTTCATGTCCTACAAAAATGGCAATTTTCTAAGCATTACAAATACACTTTTAAGCCATTCTAGGCTCCAGTACTCACCACTATGGTCTAAGCACCAGTGTTGTCTCTTATTTATTTAAATAACCCTTGTTCCTGAAGAATTAATGTCCTCAGAATCTACCACACTTTTTTTTTTTGGCTGGGGAACGGAGGCACAGATTTGTCCAAGGCCATGTAAAAAGATATTAATAGTGGAAATTTATGTCATGGCCAACATCTGGTGTAGATTATTTACAAATAAGTTGGCTCTCTCAAAAAAGTAATAGTTTTTAGGTTTGTTTACAAAGTTGCTGCATGTTGTTTCCACTATTTTATTAAGAGCACATGGAGCCATGCTTCCAACCAGCAGCCTTAAAAATAGACTCGGATTCACGGTGGATGAAATTCAAGCTTTGGTTTTGATAAGCATCCAGAAGTTAGGATTAGCCAAACTTCTTTGGTCAGCCAAGAATTTTTAGTAAGACGTTTATTATGGAAAGCTGAAGTATAAGAAACCTGAAGAGAAGTAAGCAATAGTCTTACAGACAAGCCCATGTACCATGTAATGGTGGGATTGGCTGCCCAGGTTTGACATACAAGACACCTTGCAGCAGTAACATGAAATCCTCAGCTACATATGCTGGAGTCAGAATGGAGCTCAGCATCCAAGTCAATGTAAATGGATATGAATGGTTTATTTGGGAAGCTGTCCTTGACAGGAACTCCAGTTCCCTTGGACTGATGTCAGACCTATACACTGCTGCATGTAAGACCTGATGTCTGTGCATGGCCACCATGGACAGAGTGTAATGACTCTACACTGAATAAACTCCTGGCTTGCTGAAATAAGCATCAGCACTGCTGACAGCATCACATCAATCATAAAAGTCATCCATTTGGACACCAAGACTTTTGCTCACATGTACTGAACAGTATGTTACTGATATCTTGCCACCAAAAGGCAGGAGAAAGCATGAAAAACATCTAAAGCAGTTTGATCTGAAGAATTCAAAGGTCAAGAGTGCTTTAAGTGTGCTGTATTAGAGACCAGTTGTGAACCGGTTTGCCTGAATGAAGATTTACATCTGGTAATAATGACATCTTTCTGGCGATGGCTGGAACAAAACGTTTTCTGGAAGCCCCCAAAATGGGTTGAATGAGAATACCCTAGAACTAGCAAAAATGCAGTGTCCTAAATTAAAAAAGAGCCATGAACCTAAAGGAAGAGATGTGTTAGTGGCTGGCTGCTCATCCCTACTTTGTTGGCTTATCTTCACTTATAGGTCATTAGAGAAGCCCTTCTTTCCTCTTGCACCCAGCAGCATGGCAGCAGTCTCTGACAGGTTCAGAGGAGCAGCTGCCAGGTTTTCCCAGCAGCAGCAGAACCCGTTTACCTCATCCAGAATGGCAGAGTACAACGGAACACCAGCTAGGGCAGATGAGGGTTTGTCTTTTATACCAGCACTAAGTTTTCCCTGTGAAATAGCCTAGTTTGCGGATACGTCATAAGGAACTGAAAAGCTATTAGCCTACCAAAGAATGATGTCTGAGACGTCTGGCTCTTCATTTCACTTCTGTTGTTCACTGCTTACACTGGGTTATATTGCATAGTGTCATCTGAAGACACTGGCCAGTTACTGAAGGAAAAAGCACATCCAGTATTTAGGAATTTATCAGAGATTAAAAGAATGAGAGAGAGCACATTGAAAAATAGAGCTCTACCCACATGGAATCTGCCAAAACCCAGATTCTACAGGATCATAATTGGAGAGCTTTCTGGGCATGAATGGGTGACCTTCACACAAATGCATTAACTGGACAATTACATTTTGATTTTCCATTTGATTTTTAAACAGAAAGCAAAGGTCAGATGGACAAATACTGGCTTAGAAGGCAGGTAAAATATTGCTTAACACAAACCTCATTGAGATTTCTGGAGAGGACACTACCTACCTGTTTGTCCCTCTCTAAGAAACCTGTGAGTTTACCTTGGAACCACAACCTTCTGTTCATTAGCCTGGTACTAGGATGCACTGAACCAGCTTGCTGCCTTTTTAGGACTCTGGCTAACATTTAATCCTGCCAGGCTCCTGCAGACCTGGAAATGGCTGGACCTGTTTCCATCGCAGCCAGGAAGGATTGCTGCAGCTCTTTCTCCCAAGTCTCATTACTTTGGGTGAGTTGAGATTTCTGTACAAACACAGTTGCAGCCCTTACTGTGAGCTCAGTATCTGGCACTTTAAAGAACAAGGCAGACTTACCCACTGCAATATCAAAAATGCTGAGACCAGCCTTAAGCCAGATGCTGTTCTGAAATAGCAACAGGGAAAGAAATTCCGATAATCACCTTCTCTTGTTGCTCTGTACCCCCACATGAATAGAGGAGACAGGTCTAACACCAATACCCAAGTTACAAATTACTGAGGTCTTCTATACCTGACACAGCCTCTCCTTCTTTGGCTTTTCCCACCCAATACCCACTTCTTCTCCATCAGAGAATCACAGAATAGTTAGGGTGGGAAGGACCTTAATATCATCAAATCCCAACCCCCTGTCATGGGCAAGGACACCTCACACTAAACCACGTCACCCAAGACTCTATCCACATCATGGCAAATCTTGCTTCCATTTACCATCCAGGTTCCTTATCTGCTGTAGATCCTACTTTACTAGACCATGGCCAAATCCATATCAGCTTGCGTGTTATGTGATCAAACTGGTGTAAATGAGCATTGCTCAGAGGGCAATTACACCTGCTGAAATGAAGGCCACTTGTTTGCAAACGGGCTTCCAGGTTTTGAGTTTCAAGTTTTAGAAAGTGTTAATGTTTCAAAATAGAGTCTAATTTAATTCCCCCTCAGATGATGTGTGTTGTCATGAACAGGCAAATCTATTCAACACAGTGAGGATAAGGACAAATGACTTTTCCCTTCACCTGCTCTTACCCCTCACCACAAAGGTACAGACACCCCCAGCCTTCTCAAGACCTGCAGCACAAAATCAAAGATGAGTGGAAGTTAAAGGTCTGTTTATGAGGAGTTTAGATTTGTTATAAAAGCTGGTTCTGTCCACCTGGCATCATTTAAGCAAGCAGGTGAATATCACTCATTGAAAAATAATGGGCTTGAGGCTCCACTCAGCTATAATGGATTTGCACAGTTATAACTCTGAACAGACCTACGGGATGTTTATGCCCTACAAATAAACAGAAGTAGCTTTTCTTTCAGCAAAATACAATCTGTTTCACCCTAATGATCGATGTTTCCACTACTGAAAGAAATCTCAGTCCTACTTGGCTAACCCCAGTATTAGTCAATAATGACTGTTAGAGTAATACAGCCAATCTTCTGGGAAAAACAATATCATATACATGCTTTGCCAAGGCAAAAATCATAAGCAAAACTATCAGAGCAGCTGACATAAATTAATGTAGCTCCACTGACATCAGTTGCATAAGCTGCAAGTTTTGCAATAGGAAAACAATAAGCAAACTATAGTAGTAGTTCGAGAACACAATAGTGATGTTTCAATTAGCATATTACCCTAAATCACTGGTAATACTAGGTGGGATGATTTCAGTTCTTTTCGTGGTTTTAAGAGTAAAATCTCCTATGGCTAAATGACAAATAACAACCCTAGACAATATGCATGGAAGAAAATGCTAACCATTTTTAACATTAACAAGCTGTAATTCAGACTTTCTTTATCAGAACACAACTCTGAAGCAGTGTACGGGAAGCTCAGCTTTGGATATATTTCCTGTAGGTTACAACAGGTGATGCTGGAGAAGGCTTTGCCAAATCTTTACTCAACTGCTGCAAATATCTCTTCCCAAATGCCCAGTTTTCATAGCATCACAGAGTGGTTTCGGCTGGACCTCAAGATCATCCAGCTCCAACCCCCTGCCATAGGTAGGGATGCCTCACACTAGACGGTGTCTCCCAAGGCTCTGTCCAACCCGGCCTTTAACACCACCAGGGATGGAGCATTCACCACTTCTTTGGGCAGCCTGTTCCAGCACCTCACCACCCTCACAATAAAGAACTTCTTCCTTATACCTAACCTGAACTTCCCCTGTTTCAGTTTAAACCCAGCACCCCTTGTCCTATCACTACAGCCCCTGATGAAGAGTCCCTCTCCAGCACCCTTGTAGGCCCCCTTCAGATACTGGAAGCTGCTCTGAGGTCTCCCTGCAGCTTCTCTTCTCCAGGCTGAATTTTCCATGGAATAAACGACCACTCTGTTTAGATGTGCCCAAAAGGTGCCCATGGAAAAGGCCTTTAGCTGGTGCCACCCAGGACAGACTTTGAATTAACTCCCACAAGCTGATAATCTCATTCAAAAGATCGGTTATCATTTCCTTGTTTGGTTTGTCCTCTTAACTTGGACCTAGTCTGACCCAGAACTTGCACTTACTTTCACCAGTGAACCTCCTATCACACCACGCTAACTAAACACAAGTGGCAGGGGGTTGACCTAGATGATCTTTAAGGTCTCTTCCAACCCTAATCCAATCCCATGATTCTATGAATGCAGAAGACCTGTGTTAACAGGGCTTGCTCCTGAACTTGCTGCACAGCTTGGAGGAGTGAACTTCACAGTCTGTAATCCAGCACAAGGAACACTAAATAAACTTGGTTCACCTCCAAAAGTGCTCAGCTGAGGTGTTTAATACTGCTCTAGCAATGTATTTCACACAAACTGAACAAACACAAAACCACCAAACCCCAAAACACTGAATCTCAGAGGGACAGGGCAGAGAGTTAGCAATGCAGAAAGACTTCTAACGTGATGAAATGGACCCTACACTGACAGACAAGGCTTCATATTTTCTGTGCAAAAAATAAGATGGAATTAAAGGAATTAATGGGGAAAAATAAATCAGAAAATGCTTTACGTGGCAGGTTTGTTAAACTTTACTTTTTCTTGAAGTGTGATTATTTTGGCATTTCAGTCCATTCTTTTGCTTCTTCCCCTTATAAATGCTTTCCTGGTTTTCTTCTTCCATCATTTGTTTTCCTTTTTCTCTCCTATTTTTTAACTCATTGCTCTTTTTCAATTGAGGTAGATAAAAAAACCAAAGAGGAAGACCAGCCTGGGCAGAGGGAGAAAAAAAGTAAAGCCATACAAGTGGAGGAGTGAAAAAATGAAAGGGAAAATACTTTTCAGATGCCAATTAAAAAGGAAACTGTCTTTCTCAAAAAAGCAATATCCAAAAAGCCATTTATAAAAGCACAACCTGCACAAACCCAGCAGTATTTGATAATGGCTAAAAATGAGGTCATGGTACAACACGGTCACCTCTTAAAACCTTTCCATTACAGAAATACTCATATGGGGTGAATGTAGCACCAACAGCACCCAACCAAGACCACATCAAATTTGTGTGCTGATAGGAATTTGGCAGATATAAGGGTAAAGCTTTTGGGGGCAAATCCCCACCTGGAATAAAGGGCTTTATCTGCACTGCAGAGCTCTGCTGATCTCAACCAGCTGATGGTCCAGCCCTTTGTGATTCTAACTATTGTTGTAACTCAGCCCCGTCGGTTCATGACCCAGCTTGCTCTGACACCCCATAAACTTGAGCATTTCAAAGGAGCAGCGCACAATGACCCTACCAGGTTGTCTACTGTCTCCGATTACCCTGTGCTAATCCACAGCTGTTCCTCATCAAAAAAGTAAAGGAATAAGCTCTGCTAACAGCAGCCTGAAAATGTGATGGGATTTTTCCTCTCTACTTTGTATATTTAAATGCTATTTGCATATCTCCCAACCAGAGCTGATTATAAAGTTATTAACCTCTCTCTGAACTTCATTCACATCATAAACTTGGTTTCTTTACCATACAAAGTCTTTTAAGATTCAAGGAATGGAATAGTCAGCATAGGAAACATAGAATCATAGAATGGTTTGGGTTGGAAAGAACTTTCAGATCGTCCAGTTCCAAAGCTCTGCCATGGGCAGGGACACCTCACACTAAACCATGTCACCCAAGGCTCTGTTCAACCTGGCCTTGAACACTGCCAGGGATGGAGCATTTAGCACTTCTTTGGGCAGCCTGTTCCAGTGCCTCACCACCCTCACAGCAAAGAACTTCTTCCTTAGATCTAACCTGAACTTTCCCTGTTCTAGTTTAAATCCATTGCCCCCTGTCCTATCACTACATGATTACTGGAATGCACTGTCCAACACTTACCCACAACACAGTTACCCACAATTTCTCATCAGCTGAAAATCATACTGAATTCAGACAATTGCTAGCTCTGTGTTCTAGTGAAACAGTAACAATTACATTTACCTGTAACTCTGCTTACCTAGCTGTACCTAAGATGAAATAAGTGATTTGATGGTATTCTGTCAATGGAAAAGCATGCACACCAGTAATTTTGTCTCTTTAAAATCACATGCATGGGCTCTTCCGATATGTGACAGGTAAGTCCCTACTTTCTATATATGCACAAAGATGTCATAAAGCAAACACTGTGGATATAACAGAGCTGGCAGAATCACAGAATCCCAAGGGTTGGAAGGGACATCAAAAGATCATCTAGTCCAAGCCCCCTGCAAGAGCAGGGTAACCTAGAGTACATCACACAGGAACTTGACCAGGCGGTCCTTGAATATCTCCAATGTAGGAGACTCCACAACCCCCCTGGGCAACCTGTTCCAGTGCTCTGTCAGAAGAACCTCTTAACTGAAGGATGGATCAGCCAGCAGTGTGCATCTCTTGGAAAAGCCTTGGGTCTGCACAAGAGCTGTCACTGCTGCTGGCAACAGCCACCCTGTTTATTTGTAGGAGGTGAGGAAAACAGAACAGCCCTTCTGAAGGACCAGTCTGACACAAATTTTATGGACATTAACAGAAATCCTTCCCACTAATTTGTGTGAGCTCTGGGTCAAATCCCATGTTTGGCAACTGAAATGACGCTTGTGCACTTGAGATACGAGTAGCTGGAAAGAAACCCAGGAACTGAGAACCAAGGTCCTCTGCTAGTGCAGAGACTGCTGTCAGAAGTACTGCTGAAAGAGGGGATGTGTTCAGAAAGAGACATAACCCGAAGTTGTGCATTATTTCTCCTTATTAATAGCAATATTATTAATCATGTGCTCTTGCATATACCTTAAATACAACTGTTTGTAGTTTGCTCACCTACACCTACAGATAGAGGGCACAAGAGAAAAATGCAAGCCACTGAATTATTAATAAATGGCACTTGTGGAGTACAAGTGCTACAGCAGAAGTTTGATTTTGTATCAGCATATGGTATCTGATGGCTCAGAAGGTCCAAAGATCACGGGGAAAGACCTGAAGGGTTATATCTTCCTAGCCTCATGTCTCCAACACAGTGCAAAAATTGTGACACCTAAAGACACCACACAGCTCAAACACTGAGTTATGCCTGAGATGAGGACATAACTTGGCATCAGACACTACAGACTATTCTAGGGCTTTGCCAGAGCTATTGATTCTTGTGCCAAGTAGTCAAATGCTTGTTATGGCTTTGTTATGGTACAAAGCAATGCAGAAGCCGAAAGAGTTGCATCTTTGCTTGTACAATTCAACCCTGTGGATTAATTCCTAAATATTTATGTGTTACAGTATAACCTTTCATACCCGTTCAGTGCTGTTCTCTTGTGATACCTCAAACACCTGGATATCTTACTGCATTTCACCAGAGTAGAACTATTCCAGCATAAATCTTCTTAGCACAGCTCTGTCCACAATGGAGGAACAAAAAATTCAGCATCCTTCTGCTTGATTTGCACAGATACAGACACATCTTTTTGCTCTCTTACAACACAAATGGGGAGAAAAATTCAAACAGCAGCTAACAGTTGCTGCACACACTGTAATTAAGGACATCTAAGGTTCAAGAGAGAAGTAAACCAGATACAGACAACACAAGTAGGAAGCATCCTTCCCACTGTAACACACATTAGGCGGAGGAATGAAGAATAATAATCTGCAGAATACAGTATCTGGCCACAGGGACACACAATTAAATGAACCAGCTACAGGCATGTGAATGCAATGGACAGGGCAACAACTGGATCAAGCTTCTAACAGTAATTCTTCACACTTTCCTGGTCTAACGGTATTAGCCTACAGTAGTTCACAGAATCACAGAACAAGCTGGGTTGGAAGGGACTTTAATGTTATTCAATCTCTTTTAAAGAAGGGTATTTACCCCACACTGTAGTTTTCTACTTGTTTAAAGAAACACTATAAAAAATGAAATGCAATTTGCTACAAGTAAGTTGAAGCATTAGAAATACAGCAGGCAGCTTACTGGGCATAACTGGCAAAAGTATTAGCTGACATCACTGACAACCAACCCCAGAGCCTCACCGGTGTCCCAGATTCCTAAGCTATTTCATAACCAGACAGAGTACACTACACCTCTGCTCCTCCTCCCTTCCAGGCCTCCTCCAGGTTTTCTACTCCCCCAAGTCTCCAGATGAAGCACGGTCCTCAGAGCACAGGGCTTTGGGTGATTTCCCACCTGGATGTGACCCCCAGGATGCAAGTCAGCTATATTTAGGAAAAACCTGGTTGTAACAAACATGGCAATACCCTCACTTGTATAAATGACCCCACTTGAAGTTCAGACATTCATGTCAGCTCTTTGAGTGCTGCACGCACCTATTTCATTGCACGGGGTGAGGGAAATCCCAGTAAAGCAATAAAGCTCTGTGATGGGGTTTTGCTGGATGGAATTAAAATGCAAAATTCCCTATTTTTGGTACGTGAACGAACAGATGCTCCTGCAGTTTGCCTGATGCACACTGAACTTCTGCAAAGCTTTGAAGGGAACACTGACGATTTGTACTTCAACTCTGGGGAAGAGGGGGGAGAAGGGAGAAAACAGACAGAGTTAATGATTTCTCCAAATCTTGTGCAAAATGGTTTCTTTGTGGTTTTTTTTCCTTTAGGTCTAAAATGTTTCTTTCCAATCCTCCCCTTTTTACTGAAGGGGTGTTCCAACATTTTTATTTATTTATTTTTAACCTGATTTATCAAGAGCTACTGAGCCTGGCAGATTAGTAAGGCAATTCCATAGTGAATTCAGACCTTTGTCCAGCATGTGAGCGCATGTGTGCAGGTAGTTTTCCTCTGTAAGTACATTAGTTTACAATCTCTTTTTATGATTCATATATAATTTCTAAGTCCACAGTTTTAGCCTGATGATGCAACCCCAGTTCCTATAAAACACTAGAGGACATCCACAGAAGGCTACAGAAATGAGAAGACAACTCCCACCGAGCTGTAAATCTGAAGTCCTCTGCTGTCACTACAGAGAATCCTATCAATCTTGGAGCACCTTGTAGGAAACTTGGAGTATCATACAGGACATCATTCCTCAGTGCACTCTGTCAGCAGAGCCATAATAGAGAATGCAGCATTTCTTCTGTAGCAGTCATAACCCAGGCTGTGGAAATAGTGAACTCTTCCACTGGGGGACCAGGGGAAACACATCCCAGCTTGGTTGTGTTGAATGCAAACTTTGGGGGTTACAGACAAAGAAAATATCATTCCTGATCAGACTAAAATGTCAGCTTCCAAATGATTTTTGCTTTGAACTGTAAATCTTAAGGTTTGCGTTTGATAAAACTAAGATTTCCAAAGGAATTAGTCTTTAACCTTTTATACTTCTCTAGTTAGGTTGCTTTATATGTTCAAAATCTAATGTTAAAATGAAAAAGCCAAGAGTTCTATGCAGGCAAAACCTAGGTTAGTCACTTCAAACTTCCAAAAATACAGTGATAAAGCACTGAAAGATTCAGCATCTTTACCAAGGGGATCTGGTGCCTCCTTCATCAGCAGGGAGAACCCAAAGGTACGTGAAGCTTATCTGAGTACTGCACCCAGTTCTGAAGTTCTCAGTACAGGAAAAAGATATGGACATGTTGGAGAGGATTCAGAGGAGGGCCACAAAAATGATCAAACGGATGAAACATCTCTCCTATGAGGAAAGTCTGAGAGAGTTGGGGTTGTTCAACCTGAAGAAGACTTTAGGGAGATCTTACTGTGGCCTTTCAGTTCTTAAAAGGGGCCCGTAAGAAAGACGGGCAGAGACTTTTTAGCAGAGCCTGTTGCAACAGGATGAGGGGTGATGGTTTTAGACTAAAAGAGGGGAGATTCAGGCTGGATGTGAGCAAAATTTACTATTTACAATGAGGGTGGTAAAACACTGGCACAGGTTGCCCAGAGAGGTGGTGGATGCTCCATCCCTGGGGACATTCAAGGACAGGCTGGATGTGGTTCTAGCTGAGTATGTCTCTGCTCATCGCAGGGGGTTGGATCAGATGAGCTTTGAAGGTCCCTTCCAACTCCAACTATTCTGTGATAGTAAAGATTTAGAAGAAATTATACAATTTTCTCCCCCTCCATTATTTTTTTTAAGGAAAAGCAGAGCAGAACAACTCAAAAAAAAAAAAGAAAAAGAAAAAGAAAGAGCAACACCAAAACCTTTGCACCTCGTTTTAACTTTAAAAAGAGCAACTCACTGTGAATGCATGCCCTGCAATCACCTGCTGACATGAAACTACCTTACTCATTGCACAAATAGCTACCAAATATAAGTCATGGGCCAAACAACATTAATTCACCTGCCTGTGCTGACCCCAAGCACTGTACTGGGAGAAGGGTTGGGTTTTTATTTGTTTGCAAAGAAGGAGTGCAGGAGAATGAGCGGGGGAGATCAACCTTAGAGACTGACAGCACCCATCATACTTCTGCCACACAGGAATTTATTTAGCATAGAATCACGTCCATAGCATGTCCTAGCACACAGGTCCCTGTTCTCTTGGAGTGAAGGTGCCATAAAGACAGGTCTTTTAACCCACAGATAACTGTCAGGAAACGTTTGGAAGAAGTGCATTTTGGAATCAGGCTTGGGCTGGGCAAGCAAAAGAGAAACTTCGAATATCATGAGAGTCAGGAAGCGATGGCAGTGTTGAACACAACTCAGCTTTTATCTTGTTTTAATTAGGACTTTGGGGTTTTGCACCACAGTTTTATTAACAGAAACAGGTTGCTGTACAGTGGAGAACTGACAAGTAGGCCTCATTCCTCAGTCCAAATGTAGGCATCTACAAAGCTGTTTACCTCCAATGCCCCTATAATCACAGCAAAGAACAATATCCTTTTAAGTCACATTTCACCCTCAAGATAGAGAATTTGAAGACAGAGATTAAAACAAGTCAGATGAATTGAGCCTAAGTATCACCTATAACTCCTACTGATAATAAAGAGGGCCCAGACAATTGTTTCAACTGTAGGTATGGGCACAGAAAATAGCTGAAGGTAGGCGAGTTTAACTCAGTGGCAGCAAAAAACCAGCACTGCTCACACATGCGACAATTTACCCCTCACTGTTTATACAGCTCAACCACGAGTTTTCTCTTCCATGAAAAAGACACTAATTCCTTGTGGCTTTCCAGGTGTACCGAGTATTCACAGTTCCCCTTCAGACTGCTCCGTATGTACATAGCTCCTCAGCACTCACAAGAAAGACCAGTCCACGTTTCTATCATGATATACCATTTCATATCTGTGCTCTAGTTAAACCTGGAGGAATTGCATAGTAAATGTTGCAATATACCTAAAGCAAATGGAAAAGAATACCTTTACGTATAACCTCTAGGTCTATCCTACAGAACAAGACCTCCTTGCCACATGATTTGAGTGAGGATCTGGTCCTCAAAGCAGTAATGTGCCGATAACAAAAGATGTGAAAATGCCACTGGACACAGTCAGAACAGATCTCCTTTTTTCCACCTAGCTGTAAGTACCAAAGCAGGGTGTACATTTAAGCAGGGTGCACAATTTAAGCAGGGTCTTCTCATTCTTAAAGGGTTTAGGCTGGGAATTTGCCGTGTCCATGGAAACACCAGGAAGAAAGATTTCAAGTGAGATCTCCCCTTTCTGCCACTTGCTTTATTGAGTCTTTTCACAATACATGGGTTCCTGTTGAGTTTGCCTGTGAACGAGAGCCTGGGCGTAATCCCACCTGTCAGCCAAGTGCTGCAAAACAGCCTCTCTTCATCATTATACTCCAAACCCACTTTGGAGTTTCACATGGAGGCAATAAATATCCCTGGATTAACATCCAAGAGAGAGGTGGATTGAAGAGAAGCATGAACACCTTACCATGAAAATGGGCTGACACAGTCCATGCCTGGGATGGCTTTGTTAAAGCAGTCAGTGGGGCACTTGGAAGACGAGTAATTGAAGAAACAGCTTCTTTAATATAGTCCTTGGGCAGCATGTGGTGCAACTTTCCCTCTGTTACACCCTCCCCAACAAGAATTCTTCGTATCAAGCTGGTTTGGTGTTAAGTTCACATATCTAGAAGGCATTTCTCCCCAAAATTCAGATCCAAACACACATCAAAAATAACAGTTCATCCGTCACGGTTGGGAAGCATGTATGACAAGAAAATATTTGCTTTGCTCTGGTTTTGTGTTTGGTTTGCTGACCGCTTATATCAAAAAGCTAGAACAGCTTTTTCATCTTGGTGTAGTTTAGAAACATTTATAGGACAGATGGTCTAAATTTGTGGGTTTTATAAACTTAATGAGAATGTGAAAAAAAAGAGAGAGAGAGAAGCGCATATGGGTACAATATTTTCTGGGGCTTCTTTGAGCTGGCCAAAAAGTAGCCCACTGCAGAGTGGAGTAACAATTCACATTGGGAACTCATTCAAAAGGTTTACAAATGACTGAGAAGAGGGACTGCCACAGGCTTTCTTCACCTCAGTGGCAGTGTCACTTGCACTGTGTGGTATAGGGAAAACATATATTTATTCTTCCCAGCAGCTGTTGCTTAAACTTGGCCTTTACAGAACTGTTCAATGCTGGCTGCAAAGCTCAACAAAAGGCGTAAGTACTCCATCTTCTGTCCTGAAGATTTGCTCTTAGGGCTTCTTGCTGAGCCCATTAAAGGTGGTTTAGGCATCAGTTTCTGTCAGATGATGATTATCTTAGTGCTACATGCAGCTTTCTCTTTCTCCTGACAACACTATTTAAACAGAACAATGACAATGCAATCTGGTCTTGAGGTCAGGCCACAGCACAAGGACTTGGGAGGTCCATATGGAGGCCCTGGCCCTGCTCCAGGCTCTGTCCCAGCCTTTGGGCAGTTGCACAGGAGTGAGTCCAAACACGACTTCTGTCCCGAAGTGGGCCTCAAAACAGAGGCACCATGAGCACAGCAGGAAGGGGGGAGAGTCCTGTCTTCAGGGAAGCACAGTGTAGATCGGGCCCTTCTTGCAAGAGCTGGTGTATGAAAGTCTACCTCAAAGGGAATACATCAGCACACACAATAAAATCAATGTATAAGCTCAACTGGAGTTCTATTTCCTCATTACAAAACAATAAATAAAAAGCACCACCTCTTTATACCAGTCAGTCTCTCCATCCCGAATGTTTATCTGAGCTAAAACACTTGCAAGCTGAAAGAAAGTTGATTGAAGATGCTTTCATGAAACAGCATCCTTTGTGCAAGGTAGACAGTAAGAACCTCCTGTTAGACAAAACTACTCCTCCATCCAGCTCCCCAGTCTGAAAACACTGAGTTAAAAATCAGCTTCCAATCCTCCTTATGTAAGCGATTAAAACAGTCCTGAACACAGCATGATTCATCAAAACAGGCTACATTAACTTAAGTCCTCAATTTTCACCTCTTCCAATGAAGCACACTAGTAGGTATGAGCTTGAAATTATTAGCAGCAACATATTTCAGCGTGTTGGCATGTAAGCTCTTATCTTTAAGGTCCTGCATAAGCACAGCATTAAGAAGTGGGCAGCAATTCACCCCAAACTGTTGTTTAAGCCCCTTGGAAGTATTAAGCATGCACCACTTTATCTTACACCCAGCTGCTGCCCCTAAAATGTCCTTCAGGATTCTCATTTTCAACTTTCTTTTTTAAAATGTGACAGCTCAGACTATAGCCAGCAAGAAAGGTCCTGGCAAGGGAACTGGGTTCACATTTAAGCAGGGGAATGTCAGGTTGGATATAAGGAAGAAGTTCTTCCCTGTGACGGTGGTGAGGCACTGGAACAGGCTACCCAGAGAAGTGGTAAATGCCCTATCCCTGGCAGTGTTCAAGGCCAGGACAGAGTCTTGGGCAACATGGTCTAGGGTGAGGTGTCCCTCCCCATGGCAGGGGGTTGGAACTGGAAGAGCTTAAAGGTCCTTTCCAACCCAAACCATTCCGTGATTCTATGATTAGGAAGAAAGCTTGAACAAATCCTTTACCCCACTAATTTCAACAGGAATTTATGTGAGCAAAGGCATGCAGACTGTTCAGGCCTTGCTTTACCTTCACTACACTGCTCATTGCAGGGCGGTTGGACTAGATGATCTTTGGAGGTCAATTCCAACCCAAAAATATTCTATGATTCTACATTTCAGGCTCTCTTTTGCCAACCAGCAGTGTTGGAACACGTGGAAGTCTTATTAAGAGCAGCACAGTGCAATATTATGTCCCAGTTTGACCCCCTCCAGGATACTTTTACATGTTGTCAGTTAAGAGACAGAATTGCTAGATGTCCAAAGGGGTAAGTGCCAATGATAAGTCATCTCTACACACGATCCAACAACACCCAGCTATGCTGGGAGCAGAGAGGAAAGCTGGCATTACACAAACCACCTTTTCATGGAAGGCAGATGCCCCCCCACCCGCAATAACTAAAGTCCAGCAAATATTTAGAGAAACAGCCAAGGCCTCCTCAGAACATCAAATGATTATTAAATCTGAAACACTGCTTTCCAAAAATAATGCTCGGCTGCTGTTGTTTGTTTGTTTGAACAGAGGGCAGTAAAAGCCACAGATGTGTACAGTCATAAACCTTTAGATGAGACTCCATTTCCTTGATGTTCAACGATAAAATCCACTAATAAATGTGTACAGATGCAAAGGCCTATTTGTTGTCCTGTCAAGTCAGGCCATGTGGAACGAAAAACCTACAAGCAACCAGGAGAGAAACTAATGATGTAGGCTCGCCTCTGCCAAGATGCACTTACTGCAGTTCCTGTGACATTTAAGGAACATAATGATGGGACATTCCTTTTTAACTTTATTGTTTGGTCAAAAGGGGTTTTTTACAGCTGAAGATCATGTCCCCAAGACAGTCAATTAGGTTATGCAGATTTACTCACACGCTGGGATCTCTTTTGTGCAGCATGACTAGTTTTTGTGCTAACAATCACTCACTTCTGATGACAGAGATGGGGCTGGTGTCAATAGCTCCCATTCTAAATGCCTTCAATGAAGAGCTCTTTAGATCTCATGGTGCATCAAGACAGCATCTTTTTTTTTAAATATCCAGATAATTATTTTTGAATGTGCAAATATAGTTTTCAAGGTGGGGGGGTAGGGGAAGGAGAGAAACCCCCCCACTCTCTGGAGTAACCAAACACCAGATTTCCGCAGTATGAAAGCCATTTTAAGGCACTGTGGTGTGCTTCGTGGTTAGCCCTGCTTCTACTTAATTAGGGACCTAAGTTATAAGTCCACAGCTGCAGGAGAGCAGTAAATAGCTATTGCTGACTTCCTTATTGCCAATACGTACATCGTGATTGCAGGGTGAAGAGCAGGGATCTTTTCCTAAACACTGCCTTGTGCGGCGACAGTACTTTGATGTCATAAAAATGCCGTTACATATTTTAAAGTCTTAATTGTGGTGCACTGCGGTGCTGTCGCCTTCCTGGTGAAGCACTAACCCTTTCCGTGATTTCTCGGGTATCCAGAACACTTCTGTTATTCGCAGGTCTCATAATTAAGTCTCCATGTGCCATATCGTCAGTCTATCTTCGCTGATTTCAAACCACCAAGCCCAACACAGTACATGATCTACATGTTGGGGAGGAGGGCGAGAAGAAGGGGGAAAGAAAGGAAAAAGAATCCCCTGCAGTATGAAGGGTACTTGCCTGCTCCATATTGTTCTGATTAACAGCATCCGCTTGCTTACTGTTATGAACACTCCCTCACTA
Organism: Pezoporus occidentalis; assembly: GCF_034315485.1. Lineage (NCBI taxonomy): Eukaryota > Metazoa > Chordata > Aves > Psittaciformes > Psittacidae > Pezoporus > Pezoporus occidentalis. The sequence continues at coordinate 5,160,883 of NW_026912779.1, forward strand.
AACACCCTGGCCAGAAACCCCCTAATTCAGTGCCTCCGAGACAGAGTCCCCACACCAGTGTTCCTAGATAACCCTCAGTCTTTGACTGATTCTTCCTTCCATCTACGGATAAAGTCAGGATGGGCTGGGGTGGGAGGGTTTATGCATGAACTCTACAGCCTCTCTTTCATAGCTGCATCCTCATGATTCCAGGTCACCCAAAATGAATGCCTTCAAATTCCTCACATCATTTTTTTTAATACCTGATTTTGTTTCTATGTCTGCTATTATCATCTCAAGAGCATTTCTTTCTGAACAGTTCTTAGGCCTTTTGAACCTCCCCATGGCAGGCAACTTGTTACTGTTATCCCATAAATGGTGAAGATCTTGCTGAAATCACCCCAACTCAAAAACAAGCACAGCCTGCAAGACTTGTGACTTGTGTCACATTCATCTAGTGTCAGCCAGAACACTTCTGTACCCAATCCAGCTCCAAGCCCAGCCCTAGCTGAAATGCAAAGTCCTGAGGGTTAGTAGGACAGACACTGCAGTACCCACCAGCCCACCTCAGAAAACTTGTGGGGCACTTGGCAGTAGTTACTGGGTCTAATAACACAGCCACCTGATCCTGACTTGCTGCTCTCCTTCTCTGCAGGATACAGTCCTACGCTCTGTGCTTTGCAGGTTGTCTACATGACCTCAGAAGTTCCTCCTGGCCTTCAGAGCATGAGGTCTTCTGGAGATGTCAGTACATCAGCAGGTAAGAACCCAGCCTCTGAAGAAAGCTTTAAGGACTGGACAGGACACTGTGAAGAAAAGAACTTGGGCCCAGTCCCAGCTTTGCTGTTACCCTGATCAACACAAACACTTCTTTGCTCCTTTTCACACATTTCCATGAAGATTACAAGATCCATGAAGATGTGCTCCTCTCAGTATGACCTATTTGGCAGGTGTGGTGGGCAACATGTAGAGGATGGCACATGTACGCTCACATTCTACTTCATGTTAGTATAAAAGCTACCTATTCTCATCTAGGCTGAAGAGGCTGGCAGGAAATGGTCCCAGATCCAACAACCCACTCAGGCATGAAAACTAACCATCACCTGCAAACAGGCTGCTGACCTCAGGTGGTCTTTCTAGATACCCTTGTAACAGAAATAAAGAGCAATGTTAGAAACCACAGAGGGAGGACTTGCATTTAAGAAGATGGGGTTTGTGCAGTATCTCTGGTAAACACCAGCACTTTGGAACTTGTCTTGATGAATGGGTTTTTCTGAAGGCAACACAATGGGGACTGATGATGAAACAGTGACAAATGGGTTTCCTCCCTGGCAGGAGACAGCTATTGTTTGCCATCTGCACAGTGTGTCTAATGGAGGCATATTTTGCAACATGAACACTGAGTTTATGCAAAAGAATCCCTGTCTGACAAAGGCAGCTCCCAGAGCAAGAAACAACTGGATTGAAGGTACAGAAGAGGACAACAGCTGTCTCCAAGAGAATCCCAGACCACAAAGAATGTCTCAGGGAAAGAAGGCTTCTAGTTTATACAGCTGCATTTGCCAAGTAAGCAGAGCATCGGAAGCCAGCCTCAGCACCCCAGTCTTTAGATGAGGGGGCAGATATAACACAAGGAGTGCAGGGAAAAAGCTGGCCAGGATGAAGAAGAGTTAAGTTAAATTCAATTGACTTAGCAGCAGGAAGGGGAAAGAGATTTGGGAAGCCATTATACATTTGCAAGGTAGTGGGGAAAAGTAGCCAAATGGGTGACACAGGAGAAGAAAATTGCTTGTCGCAACTGAATAGCCAGCTCATTCCATAGTGACACCCAAGCCCGTTGGGTTACGCTTTGATTTAGAATGAGGAACTCAGGCTGGGCCTGTTGGGAGTCTGGGCCTGGAGGCAGCCCTCTTCAAAAGCTGCAAGCATTGCCACCAGAGGTGCCACTGGGTGGGAAGCTCCCATCTGGGAGAAGCTCAGGATCCCTATGGGAACATGCACTTTTCCAGTCCACATAAAAGCAGAGTTGACACTTCTGTTCTCAAAGCACATGCCAAAGAAGAGCTCAGAGAACAGAGCAACCATACAGGTAACTTCTCCCTTCACTGACCAAAGGGGATTAATGAGGGCAAGAACTTGTTGGGGTAAATTAGAGATTAGAGACAAATCTTAAAAACCTGGAGAGTCACTTGGCACACAGAGTAAAATCCGAGGCCATTCATCACTCTCCTGAAGAGATCCCAAAGGATATCACCAGTGCTATGTGCTCTTATATGTAATATAAGAGGCGCTTAAGTGCTACATCACTATGCACAGCACAGTGCACCAAACCACTAAATGGAACAAAGGTGTTAGGAGCAGGTATATTGTGGGCTGCCTGGGAATAACAAAATCAATAACAATAATAAAACGGGAAAAACGGAAAAGGAAAAAACGGAAAAGGAAAAAACGGAAAAGGAAAAAACGGAAAAGGAAAAAACGGAAAAGGAAAAAACGGAAAAGGAAAAAACGGAAAAGGAAAAAACGGAAAAGGAAAAAACGGAAAAGGAAAAAACGGAAAAGGAAAAAACGGAAAAGGAAAAAACGGAAAAGGAAAAAACGGAAAAGGAAAAAACGGAAAAGGAAAAAAACGGAAAAGGAAAAAAACGGAAAAGGAAAAAAACGGAAAAGGAAAAAACGGAAAAGGAAAAAACGGAAAAGGAAAAAACGGAAAAGGAAAAAGGTTTCTGCTTCACTGAATTTCCTCTCATTTCCAAAATGAGCTAGCCCCTGCTTCTGGCAGAGTTTCTCTGTGTCATTTACCCACCAGTTGCTTTGAGTTGTAAGATTTCTGCTTATTTGTAAAACAGCCAATAATATTTTCCAGCACACTGCCTGTCTCCTGTGTCTGTAAAACTCTGAGTTCAGGAACCATTCTCCATTTGACAAATACAGCATCAAGCATAAGGGGCAACCATATCCGCTGGAGTCTACAGCAATAAATTACCCTGAACAACAAACCAGTCAGGTCTCCCTTACCTACGAGATATGTTTTAAAGCACATACAACAAAAAAACTGATTTAGCAGCCAGCAGCAGCAGGAGTGGTATGTCTTCATTCACAAACCTGCACTGAAAGGCACATCCCTTCCACTTTGATTCCTTCATCATTCACTCTTCATCAGGGTCTGTAGTGACAGGACAAGGGGTGATGGGTTCAAACTTCAACAGGGGAAGTTCAAGTTAGATATAAAGAAGAAGTTCTTTACTATGAGGGTGGTGAGGCACTGGAACAGGGTGCCCAAAGAAGTGGTGAATGCTCCGTCCCTGACAGGATTCAAGGCCAGGCTGGACAGAGCCTTGGGTGAAATGATCTAGTGCGATCATGTCCATGACAGGGGGGTTGGAACTGGATGATGTCAATGTCCTTTCCAACCCAAACCATTCTGTGATTCTTCTGGGAAATAAAAACACCTTCAGAAAACTCTTCTATGGGAAAGATCAGTGATTATAATCAGAACAAAGCAAGAGATAAAGGCCAGGAACATCATGTAGGGCTATACTGCATACCATTTTGATGACTCATGTCAGAGATGGAACTTGAAATCATTGTAAAACCATTGCCATGATTCAGAGTATAAAATGTTTAATTAGTCAAGCTGTCTCCATCCACAGACAAGTAACTGGGGGACAGCTTTTAGCAAACCAAAGACCCACTGAGGCAACACTGAGCTCCTAAAGGATTACTGCACAGCCATTCACGTCAAAGCTATCCTGCCAGTGGTATTTACACTAGATGTGAGTGGGTACTCATATACCCACCTACAGGCAGGGACTTGTGGATATCCCCAAATTACTGACTGACTCAGGAGGTAACATTTCTGGAAATAGTGATTCAGTGCCATGGGGTGACTGGATGAATCTGTTCCCTCCCACCAAACCCAACACAGACACCCGTAACCTCAGGTCTGTGGTATTTCTCTCTTTGGAAGCATGCAAAAATGTTGGGAGTGTTCAAATATCTTTAAACTGTGTAGCAGATCTTATCTGCTGTGCTGTATGTAGCACCCAGTGCTGGCAGGCTACCTGGAAATACCATTCTCTTGGATTTAACTACCAGTATCTAAAGGAGTGTTTGTTAGTGTCCCCTCTCCCTCCTCCCAAAAGAAAAAGATCAGTAAGTTGTACAGACAGTTCTTCATTAGCTTAAGCTTTAAAACATTGCAGAAACTTTGTGCTTCTTAAAACAGGCCACATTAATTTAATCTCTTGAAGACACTGATTTCTAAAACATATTTATGATCCAGATAAATTCCTCCAAGTTCTTCCAATAAGCTTCCTTTTACCTTACAAAGTACAGGAGCATTTGCAGGCTGAAATCCCATTTGTGACCTTGACTCCTGGCATCACCACAGCAAAATGTCTATGTTTTAAAGAATCTGAAGTTCTGATACAGGCTTTGATGTGCTTACCATGCCATTTGTGCCCCAGCAGATGTGAACAGAAAGCACCAGAAGGATTGGGGGCAGGGGAGGGAAAGACAAAAAAGCAAAAAGCTCAACTCCTTGAAGCAAACACACCTTAAAATACCTTATTTTAGGCAGAACACAGCAACATCTGTCCAGTTCTAATACATAAAACTTAGGCTAAGAATCTATAGGTTAGGAACCAAAACCACTGTTGCAGTTACACCTGGGATGAATTTGGTTTAGCAGCCCACTTATCTGTATGTAGAAGTTAAATAATTCCCCTTAAACAGCAGGTTATCAAGCAGAAATCAGCAACATCTGTTAGATTTGTAAAACCACAATAACAAGCTGAGATGCCATTCATTCATGGCAAGAAGAATACCAACTTTGCCAAGATCTGTTTTGGCTGCTGGTAAATCTATGTCTAATAGGCAAGTGATGCATTGCATGGAAAAATAACCTGCACCTGGATTTGAGTCATACCTTGTCCCCTTGGAAAACCTGCTATATCCTCCTCCTTAAATGTCTCTGATACAATAAACACATGAGCATAAACAAGGCCCCAACTCTTTTGCCCTGTCTCTCTCTTCATTCCAGACAGGAAACATAAAACAGCTAACAGCCCAAGATGCATGAAACCATTTCTAAAGCTACTTTGGGCCATTTGCTTAACGTCATCCAGGATCTCTTTTGTGCACTGGACAATTTTTCTACCATGTGTTCACTTATTGTGTTACCTGCTGGTGCTTTTCCATGCAGAAATAGCCATATAACAGAAACTGTAGCTGGCGTACTTCTTCACAGAGGGTACCTGATCCTGCACCACTGAGGCAAACAGGAGCTTTAAAAGGGACAGATGGTGCAGGTGGACTCATAAAATGTAGGTACATTAATACTGCTGCAGTGAAAACTATGTGAAAAACATTGTATATGGACTAGAATAGGCATCATATGGGAGATGCTACACTCTTACTGCTAGCCATAACTTGCAAAGGTATGAACTAACACTTGTAACACTAAACGTGGTACTTATGACTGCCCCTTTAAAAAATGTTAGGGGAAGCATTGATAGAAGCACATATGAAGTGTATATGCCCAAGTTATGTCTTCACTTTAGCAGCATGTAAAGGCCCCAGTATCAGTGACAGGCAACAGACACAGCTTTAGAGACACCACCGAGTCAGGCAGCATGCAGGTAAATCATGAGCCAGCCCTACAACCATCCTGGGCAGCCAGGGAACAGGAGTGTGGGAGCAGAGGCAGGGCAAAGCCTCTGCTGATGCGAGGAACTCCCTACATCTACAAACACCTGCATACCTGATCTTGGACAAGTCGCTTCACTGCACCCCATTGCACATTGCAGCAGGGAATGTAAGACACTGGCACTCCCATACCAAGATGCCTGCAGAGGAATGTGAGCAACACCATCACGAGTTTCTCTGCTAAAGTAACAGGGGTCATGCACCCATTAGACATGTGGAAAAGCCTTGGTTTCAAAAGGCAGTTAGCAAACTCCTACAGTACAAGGACTGTTGATGCATAAAACTTCTTGCTACTATTTTAGGTTTCAAGTGTTTTATTGGCATAATTCAGCCAATTTTCCCCTCTTTGCCCATCACACATCACGCTACAAGGCAGGTGTAAGGCTCACTGAAGTCAAACTTTCATGTTTAACGTATTTTCCCCTTCATTCATACATTGACTTTTCCACCTAGGATCTACGCATGTCGACACACCTGAAAACGAGTAACTAGATCCCTTTTCCACATTTAATGAGTGCTTCCCTCATTATTCTCCTTCCTGGAGGGCCACACAGGTAGACATAAAAAGGAAAATTAAAGTCACTAAACGTCACTTTAGCAATGCCCAGACCACCCATGTCATTAGCACGAGACCTCTAGCAAATGCCCTGTTTGAAGGGGTTCTATGTCACTTGTAATAACTTCGGTGCAAGACAGACTATAAAACCTCCTAGACCTACTAGCAGACCTACTCAGCAGTGGTAATGGTACACTGCAGCACTCCAATAACTCAGGCTAAACACAGCAGCTCGCCTAACAAATCACAAACACCGCTTACCACTGAGCTATAGTTTCCCACCCGCCCCAATGATCTTTCTTCAGCTTGCTGGCTCATTCCTCAGTTCTGTTTTCTTTTGCAGACTCTTCAGTGCCTCCTAAAGCCTATGAATAGAAAGAACCAGTAAACAGAGAGTTTACCGAGTACTTCAGAGAAGACATTGCCTGCACTGGGGTTGTGCGTGTATGACTGACTGCTGAAGTAATGTCAGGGCAACCAGGGAGAACATGGTGACCTGGAAAAGTGCCTAACCCTTGGGAAGGGAATGTGGGTACTGATAACAGGGTTATATGAGGGACAGAAAGGAAAATGGAGGGGTGATTTGCTGATGTCTGCATGGTCAGGCAAGTAGTATGGGCAAGGCAAAGGAGGAACTGAAAGCATCAGTACATAATCAAAATTATAGGTTAGTTGGCAGAATAGATATAACAGAATAACTCATGTGACTGGAAAATTCACAGTGAACATACAGGCTATTTGGGAACAGCAAGCAGAGGAAGGGAAAGCCTATGCAGAAACACAGACTAAACTGCTTAAAGACCAGGTAAAACAGCTACAAAAAAGTGGTAAAAACCATGGACGGGGTTTGCTAAATACTAAGCTTTTAAGGTGATGTTGAAGAGGCTTTCCCCTTCTCCCCCTGAAATCTACTAGTTGCATAAGATTACCCAAAGGGTGATTTAAGGCATCCTGATACCTACTGTAACACCTGCTGTACTGCTGCCTTTCCAGGAGTACGGCACTCAGGGAAGACTACAAGGGTGAGGAGAAGCAGCTTGATCTTGATTGGGAAGGAGGAACCAAAGGAGACTAAAAGCAAAAGGCAGCTTTAGTGATATTCAGTAGTAACAAGGCAACAGAGCAAGAGTAAAGATCACAGCATTAAAATAACCAACATTTTCTCATGCTGCCATAAATCACCTCAGTACTGTTGTGTATCTCCATGCAGACATGGACACAGCAATGCTTAGGTTCATTTTGGGAGCACAGAGCAATGTCCCAGAGGATGTATGGTCCGTGTAAAGCTGCGGTACCCAGCCATTACCTACTCATTTTCCTCATGTCATAATGGAAAAAGAACAAAAACTTACAAATGCATTACTATAATTCAATCTGCATCCACAAATTAATTTCAAGAGGTGAATGATGACTTCTGTCTAAATAATGTCTCACAGGCATCTGGAGCAGTGCCTGCACTTGGTAGTAGAGCTTTTTTAATAAGAACTCTCTGCTCTGAGCATTTGCTCACTCATACTAGCAGAAGTTCACTTGCAATATCACATCAACATTGATGACTATGATATGCTCCGTGCTTTGAAGGCATGGACACTTCTCTTTTGCAAGAACTCTACCACCAACTGCAATTAGTTGTGCCCAGTAAGTCCCTTTTCTGGTACAAGGAGCACGAAACAATCCAAAAACCCCAGAGTCCTTCTGTGGATTACACTTAAGCAAGTCCATGCAGGAGCTTAATTTAGGACCCATAAATACACTATTCGTGCTATTTGGAATATCATTACCTGAAATCCTCCAGTGGATCTCACAGCACAGATTCTGAGGATGCACTTAATCCACTTGCAGCAGTTACAAAAGAGATCATGCAAGATGTTTGACAGAACAGACAGCAAACTGGGATCCTTTAGCAGGTAAATCACCATGATTTGATTTGAGCTGCCTTCACTCTTCAGTGCTAAGGTTAACCAAATTCCTGTACATTACTTGAAGATGTTCAGAACATGCACCAAGCAGATTCAGATATACACCTCTTGTAAGTGCTTTAGCATTCCTACATCAATTCCCAAGTCCCAAATAGCTTGTGCATATATTTTGTAAGATACATAACTTGAGCTTCTCTGGATATGCTGGCTTCTGTTACCACCAATCTTCAAGCTGCATAACCCAGGATACTTCAACTGTCTGCATATCCGTACCTTTCCTTTTCTCCATCTATGGTGGTACAAAAAGGAGCCATCACTGGCTAGTACTTTCTTGGAACAGTGACCACAGAATATTGCCCATCTCTAGTCATGCTACACCTGTGGCAAGTGCTCCTGTACCTAGGATAACAAAAGCTGGTGATTTAGCATGGTTATAGAGCATTTTCCCCTGTTAGCACAGCTATAAGCTTTTTCAACCCTTTAGCAGAGTCTCAGATCTTCTCTACCAGTTTGGTGATGGTCCTACATCACAAAGGGAAATACTTAAAACCAAAAGCAAGAGGCTTTTGGCCATAGAAGAAGAAGAGCTAGTCTTTCTCACGGGGAGATGCCGCAATGCAGGCAGCAGTGCACTGAAACCATGTGAAACACCTCAGGCAACATTTGTGCCTTTGCTCTGCAATGAGCACATGGATGAAATTCACTTCATTTTCTCATGCAGCAGCTCACTCGGGATGAACTGCTGTTGCTATGTTAATAATAACAGCTGACCATCTTCAGAAGGGAGTTATCATTGTGACACGCATTGCAGTCAGGGCGCCTTAGGGATAGCTTCAACCTTGTCTCAGGATTTATGTATAGACCATAATTATCAATGCAATGGCCACAATATATCATTAAAGCTTCGGAAGATTAGTGGTTGTCTTTGTATGCTGGTGACATGCCTTAAGCTGGAAAGACTTATTTTGGAGTGAAGCTATCCATACAGAGGTTTGCATCTGCAAAAGTTCATAGAATCCTAGAATCCTGGTTGGACCTCAAGGATCATCCAGGCCAACTTTCTAGGCAAAGCATGACCTAGAGTAGATGTCCCAGCACCCTGTCCAGCTGAATCTTAAAAGTGTCCAACACTGGGGAGTCCACCACATCCCTGGGAAGACTATTCCAATGGTTATTATATGCCTTGTGTAAAATTTTCCTCTTGTGTCCAGTCAAAATCTCCCCAGGAATAACTTGGGCCTGTTACCCCTCATCTTTTCCATGCGACTCCTTGTAAAAAGCGAGTTCCCTACCTTTGTAACCACCCATTAAATATAAAAATAACTTCAAATTGAAGTTATAACTTTTAATGTTACCCAACTATAGCTCCACTCGAGCATCCCGCAGAGATGAGCTCTTTCTAAACCTTTTCCCCCCAAAAAAAGCCTCTCTTCAATCACGTTTTCCTGCACCTACTCTTGACACAAAACCTCAACACTCAGAGAGCACAAGGTGTTTGCTTATGAAGTATACATGAAATGGCACACCAGAGAAGTGCATACACACACTGCTGCTGCTGGTTTAGCTCAAACTGATCATAGAGCAGTGAGAATCATTAGGCAAATCAAATCATATTGAAGGAACACTGCACAATTTCTGGAGCCTGTATCAGGGCCTGGATGGGTCACTCAGTCTTAACATTGCAGGTACCTTTCTGTTAGTAATGAATTGACTCAAAGCAGGAAGAGATATTCATGCTTTAGACTTTATTCTGCTTCTCTATTCTAATATGTATTTGACTGGTTCTCAAAGCTACAAAGAATGCAGATACAGAGAAACAGAGGCTATGCCAACCTGTTGATATTGTGAGGAGTCAGGTACGTTCTCATGATAGTGTAAGAATTACAAGCATGCGGGTGGAGAGTTTAAGCCTCTGATATCTTCTTTTCCCTAGGTGGTAATGCTAAAAGGAAAGAGGGCTTCAGTAGTTCTTTGCATATATTTTCATATGCATGTTCAAAAACCAGGTTACACTGAAGCATTGTACGTACCTTGACAGATTACTTACAGTCACATACACAATATAGAAAAAGCATACAAGCCTTCATGACCTGTTATAGAATCATAAAATGGTTTGGGTTGGAAAGGACCTCAAGATCATCCAGTTCCACCCCCACTGCCATGGGCAGGGACACCTCACACTAAACCATGTCACCCAAGGCTCTGTCCAACCTGGCCTTGAACACTGCCAGGGATGGAGCATTCATAACTTCTCTGGACAATCTGTGGCAAGGCCTCACCACCCTCACAATAAAGAACTTCTTCTTTATATCTAACCTGAACTTCCCCTGTGGAAGTCTGAACCCATCACCCCTTGTCCTATTGCTACAGTCCATAATGAAACGCCCCTCCACAGCATCGTTGTAGGCCCCCTTCAGATACTGGAAGCTGCTCTGAGGTCTCCACACACAATTTTATGTTCAGGAGCACACTTACACAATCCACTGACATGGCTGAACCTCTGCCCTAAAACCATTTGGCCTTCATTGTTTCCTGATGCACTGCCTTTTTTTTGTTATTGACTGTAGCATCTATCTTAATCCTCTAACAGCTGCTTAAATGGTCAAAATAAAGGAGTGATTTTTGCGATCTTCAGTTGAGCTGGTTGGAAAGTGCTTTGTTTTTCCTGGGCAAAACTTCAATGGAAAAATAAAATAGTTTTCATCTCAATTTTTCAAAGGAGAAAATTCAACATTTTGACTGAAACTGAAATATCCGAATATTTCAACCAAACCCCAAAATATTTCCATTAGGAAATGCTGCTGCATGGTGCCCTTGGAAATGGAAATCCAGATCTCGTACTCTCATTTCCCTTTATGCCCCATGATACAACTGATTTCCCTTTTTCCAGAGAAGAGCTGCTGCATCACCTAAATTGTATTTCCTAATTCCTGCTGGGACACACACACTGGAGAAATGAATGAGGATGTGAGGCTGCAGAGTACCAAAAAATTCCCACCCCTTCAGCTTATCCAGATGGAAACGGTTTTGGATTTCAAGAAATAGATTTCAAGAAAAAGGCTTCCCTGGAAAGCAAGTGTTTCTTCAAGGTAAACTTAACTGGAAACCTGTGAGCTCTGTCAACAGGCAGCTGTTTTGTTTCAGTTGGTTGAAGAGGTCCTGCTGTTCAGCATTATTCCAGACTCCCATACGGTTTGAGTGGACTTAGCTATGGCTGTAAGACTTTCAAAGCTTTCCAGAAGAGCTGGGCACTCCATTTCCACAAATTTTGATCTTAACATCCTAACCCCAATGACTATCTCAGTCTATGCACTTTTCCCCACTGTTGCTGTCACGTTTAGGCTTTGTCAGCAACTGATGCAGACAGAGCAAGGCCAAGCCACCTAGTCTGGTCATAGGCATCTCACAAGGCATTAAGACCTATACCCTTGAGTATTAGTGACTAAAATGTTTCTCAACGTAAGTAAACACCAGCCTTGCTTTACCTTTTGGCACACAAAGTTGCCAAGAGAACCTGGAGGATCCCTTCATTGCTGAGGAAGCTTTTGGATGTACAGGAAGATGAACTTCTTTATGTCTTTGATGGGACTTCTGCCTCTTCATGCCTCTGCATCGCAAGGTAGGAGAAGCTTGTTGCCCAGAGGAGGAAGCAGTACTTACAGAGCAGCAGGAAAACCAGCCCCAAGGAGGCTCTCAGGGAGAAGCATGCCTTCTCTGTGAACCATTCATTTTACTGCTAGAAACCTTGCCTCAGACTCTAAGTGAAGCTTTGCCTAGATCCCTTTATCAAACCATAGAATGGTTTCAGTTGAAAAGGACCTTAAAGCTCACCCAGTTCCAACCCCCTGCCATGGGCAGGGACACCTTCCACTAGAGCAGGTTGCTCCAAGCCCCTGTGTCCAACCTGGCCTTGAACACTGCCAGGGATGGGGCAGCCACAGCTTCTCTGGGCACCCTGTGCCAGCGCCTCAGCACCCTCAGAGTCTAATGTCTAATCTAAATTTCCCCTTGACCAGCTTAAAGCCTAGGGACAGAGAGGGGTGAGGGCAGAGAGACACCTTACTGAACTCATGGTTGGGTTGAATTTGAGCATCTCCCCTTGAAACACTGTCTGTAACTGAGACTTTGTCAGTGGGCTCGGCTACTTCCTTTAAGTTATCACACCATGGGGCCTTCTCTGCCTTGTCCTTCCATCCAAAATGCCTTGTTATGGTTCTGGGCCTTACCAAGCGATGCAGAAGAAAATTTCTTCTCAAATCTGGTAATCAAATCAGCTTGACCCGCCAGTCATCTGCAAGAAGAGGATTTTATGTACCACGTCCAAGCACTGGCCTACCTCCAGTGTCATGTCTCCAGCTGGGAAAAATCTGGTGCCTCAGAGGAAAGCAAACAATAAATCTTTCCCAAACCCTGCAGGCTGAAGCCCTGAAACATGAGATTTGGTTACAGCTTTCAATTTCAAAAGGGTTAGGAACAGACTGAAACCAGTATAGATCTTCCTGTTCTTCCTAAGAAGGGAATGAATACCACCACATACCAAATAATTTCTCTCTGCTGTTGGATTAAAGCACTGATATTCTTCAGACAGACACATAGGGTTTACTTCCATTCTGTGGAGATATTTAGGGCTATTTGGAATGCTGAGGTCAGGGGGCACCTTCTCCTCCAGAAGGGTATGAGTACCTGCAGTCCTACTTCAGACCAGTCTCTCTCTATAAGACCTTAGGTGTGAAGTTCTTTGGAGATGTTCTGCCTGCATGAAACTGAATCAAGTCTCTACTCTCAGAACCACTGCATCACATAAATATCTACAGGACGCTCAAGGCACCTCAATTTCAGCAGTTACAGCTAAATAAACCGAGATCTAAAAGCCCCATCCTCAGGCTTAGACTCATTTTTGAGGCTATCTGAGGAACACAATGACTGGGCTTTCTTGCAAGACTTAATGCAACTTAGAGAGGCATCAGCATTGCTGGTATACATGCTTCTATACATTCAAAGGTCACACTTGCCACAGAACTAAGACTGGAGGCTAAAAGCTTCATCAGGTTTGTATCTTAACTAAAATGGCAACTAATTAACCATCATCTCAGTAGAAATTTCTGCAGATCACACTCTTGCCACCTTCAGCTGGTGGTTTCTACCAACCTTACACTAGTAATTGAAAACTCAAGTACTCCTTTTCAATCAGACATATCTGGGCTTGACCAGGGTGGTGTGCAAAGTGGGTAAAGACAAGGAAAGGAATCAAGTTCAGAAACAGTGCAGCACTTCACCCAGCCAGAATATGTAATAGCTAGTGATGATACATGGTACAGTGATGAAGGACATGGAACTGCTGGAACAAGTCCAGAGGAGGCCACAAGGATGATCAGGGGACTGGAGCACCTCCTGTATGAAGATAGGCTGAGAAAGTTGGGGCTGTTCAGCCTGGAGAAGAGAAGGCTGCGTGGAGACCTCAGAGCAGCCTTCCAGTATCTGAAGGGGGCTATAGGGATGCTGGGGATGGACTCTTCATTAGAAACTGTAGTGATAGGACAAGGGGGGATGGGTTAAAACTGAAACAGGGGAAGTTTAGATTGGATATAAGGAGGAAATTCTTTCCTGTGAGGGTGGTGAGGCACTGGAATGGGTTGCCCAGGGAGGTTGTGAATGCTCCATCCCTGGCAGTGCTCAAGGCAAGGTCGGACGAAGCCTTGGGTGGCATGGTTTAGCGTCAGGTGCCCCTGCCCATGGCAGCGGGGTTGGAACTGGTTGATCTTAAGGTCCTTTACCGACCCTAACTATTCTATAATTCTATGATATCAATGAGTGTTCCAACTGCCATATACCTTTGAATGTTTACTCTATTTCTGACTGCTGCCCCTATTTACTCAGTCTACTTCTGATATTTCTTCCTATAATAGAGCAATAAACATTTTTAATTCACTACCAAAGTAGTTCCTTATGCACCTTATGGATACTGTGGCAACTACTCAAAAGGAGCATGTACATATCCAGATGATATTAATAGACAACCTAGAAATTAAATTCACGTGCTAATATGATTTGCGATATGATTCCACAGTTTATTGCTAGATTTAACCTCAAATCACTTATGGATCTGCAGTTCCTCATGTACCAGGGGCTGCCTTGCCTGACTGTACTTCCTTGACCATCTCTCCCATAGGACCATCTTCTTGAAGTACAATCTAGTCCAATATAGCATTAAAACCAGGATAATATCCTACCACCCACTCCAGCTGTGCTTCTGGAGAACCAGTCAGGACAGTCTTGAGCCAGAAATACAAGCTTTTTTTGCATGGATTTCCCTTATGTACAGCAGATTTCTGAAGCTCTATATAGAGCCTGGGGGCTAAATCCTTTGACCCTTCTTACCAGGGTAAAAAGTAAAGTGAAAAGAAAGAAATCTTGGCCCAACTTGGGCAGGGTGGAGGCTCTTGAGGGCTTCTGCTCAAAGAGCAATGTAAGCCTTTGCATAACAATAAACATGTGCATATCAGAGGGACTATACACATGTTGAAACACTACGTGCATGCTCAAATACCTTGCTGAATCAGGGCCACAGTAAATGCATTCTTTTCATAGAAACGTTTTTCCATGGACCTGATCCAAAGACCACTGAGGTCAGCAAGAGTCTTTCACTTCAATAGGAATTGGATCAGACCCCATGAGCATTTCCAACTAAAACCAGCATTGGAATTTGTGCCTGCCCATGCATTGAAGCAATTTGAGTAGAGTTCATTGTAAACCCTAAACTCAAGTACTCCTTGGCTCTGGGAAAGCCAGGAACACAAGCTGGATCTTTAGTTTGCCCAGGCCCTTCTTCCAAGGTCCAGCTGAAAAAGGTTCAGACTCCAAAGAACTTAAGTCTTCAGAACATTCATTCCTGAATCAGGTTCTAAACTTAAAACCAGCTGGAATCACAGAATGGTTTGGGTTGGAAAGGACCTTAAGATCATCCAGTTCCAACCCCCTGCCATGGGCAGGGATGCCTCACACTAAACCATGTCACCAAAGACTCCGTCCAACCTGGCCCTGAACACTGCCAAGGGTGGAATATGTCTGAAGAGAAGGGTTTCATCAGATGTTTTATATACTACTGCAGGTTAAGTGCAAAAGCAGTAATTAAAGAAGAGCTGAAAAGACAGATGCTGAGGTATTCATTTTAGGGTCTTCCTACAAAGATAAGCATTCTACTTCCTAATAGCTATATAAATCCATAAAGACTTCACTGATAGATCACCACTGGAAAAAGAGAGATGGAAGAAAACAATCATAAAAGCATTCCACCTGTATTGCTGGCAGATGGCTTATAAATGTCGCACAGACTTAGCCCTACTACTGGCTCATGCAAGAGGTATTAAATAAACTGCTGAACATCTGCTGGTAAATACACAGCAAACAAGAATGCAACTTGGAGCCAAACATCTGGCAAGTGTGGGCCACATCTCTGCTCATAAACTAAGCAATGTTTTCTGCTAATCATTAACAGAGTTATTGATTTTAGAAGTGTATCACACAGCTATAATTTTGTCAGAGAGTAGACCACATAAGTTGTTCTTTTTCTGGTTGTTTCATTTTGTCTTATTCCAAAAAGTCCGTAAATTGACGAGCGGGACAAAAATTATAATTGACATCATCTGTGGGAAATATTTCATAAAACAACAGGCCCAGATGGAGGATTAAAGCCATGTGGTAGTAAAATACCACACTGAAAAAAGTCCAGGTTCCATGATTTCTTACGAAAACAGATGTGCTATTACTCCACTCTACTTGTTTTTCAATGCTTTTTACTCCAAATAATTCTCTCTTCTTTTCCTCCTCCCCCCCCTTCTTTCTTTTTCCACTAGGGAGAGATCAGAAATTGATTGCAGATGGCAACTTGTACTTCAAAATCCTCACTGTCACAAGCTTTGAAATAAAAATAAATGAAACATTTGGTGAAATTATATTGAGCTGTGTTAAAAGTAACGAAGATTATTCAAACATATGTCTTTTTGTCATTTATACAGCACCTTCAGGCATGACAACCAAATCTATTAGACAATACTTCCCTCTGTGGGAAGTAGTTCTTTTCCAAGTCCAGGATGGACCAAAACGTAGAAGGTACACTCTAGTCTGAGCATTCCTTTAGCCAAGCCTTGAGATGGTCTGAAGCTCCTCTAACATGGGCACGCACATCCTCGATTCTCTCACATACAAAGAGGCAACATGGAAACAAGACAGAATAGCTCTGTGCATCCTGCTCTGCAAATCATTTCATATTAGTACATTCTTGACAAACATATTCTATAAGAGATCTATGAAAGACAGAGGCTTGTATGGTTTGAATCCTAATTTGTCAGTGCTGTGCAGAATGGCAAACAACTGTATTTCTTCCTAAATGACTTACTAACATATGGAGCCTATTAGGATGCCACTAATTACAGTTCATTAGGTTCTGAATTTATGCAGTTTCACAATGGACTCGTAGAGATTCTCCATGTTGCAGTTATCAGAGATTTTGCAAGACATAACAAAGGTCTAAATAGGCTCCCATCCTGTCACTTTAATGCCTTCAGACAAAAGCTGTTTCCAGTAGAGATGATGGTGTTTAATGCTGATTAAAAAGGGCTTAATCTAGGTGTCTGTTATTGGGATTCCTGAAGATAGAAAGAAGGAAGAAAGCCACAGATATTCATTTGGGAAAGGAGATGTTTATCTCCAGGTATAAATTTGTGAGAAGCTGTGAAAGAAATGGGAATATGGCTCAATTAATGTGTAACCCTTCACATAAAGGAAGAACAAAATCATCAATACTGGGTGATGGGAAGAGCAAGAATGGAGGATTTTGGGGGACCACAGAAATCATTAAATAAAGACTAAAGCAGGAACAGAGACAATGCCCACAGTAAGATGTGGGAACAGACCGAGAAATAGCACCATTTCTTTTATTAAACCTTTACATCCAAGAGAGTTACCAGGAACCCCTTCGTTATTCCCTCTCTCAGGCAAACCCTGCAGAGATGAGCAATCTTTGCCATCTGGCTCTGCAAACTCCACATCCTTGCTGAGAAATCTTTGCTTGTGATGTAGCTCCTGAAGCATCTCTTCTTCAGTAGCAGAACTTGGGAAAATACTTACACAACAATAAAGAATCCCTTCTGCCAGAAATGCCAGGAGTAGTAAGACTCAGTTTAAGATAGCTGAAGCACACTGTATGCTAGCACGATACATGGTGGAGCCTTCTGAGACTGAAGTGGTGTCTGAGGGAGAAGGGGTGGGACTGAACTATTGCTCAGTTGGCTACAATAAAGGCTTTCGAGCAACAAGGGGGGGACTTGGAGGAAGTTCAGATCAGGGTCATTTGCTTTTTGTAACAGATGAGTCTGAAATCCCATGAAGACTGGTACTCTGGAGCATGGAATTTCACAGCTCTAGTAAAGCCCCTGCAGAAGGAAAGCAGTTTAACACTCAGTCTTAGTCCCTAAAGAGACATGGTTCAAATCCTTCTCTTCATACTGCCTGGTATTCAGTCCCATAGTTTTCAGCCTTGTATGTTGGATGGGAAGATCTAAGGCAAAACAACAAAACTAGAAGCTCGTGAAGAAAGACCCTGCTCCTCTGTTCTCCTCACGTGGGACCCCATTTGCAGCACTGTGTGCAGTTCTGGTGTCCTCAACATAAGAAGGACATGGAGATGTTGGAACAAGTCCAGAGGAGGGCACAAGGATGATCAGGGGCTGGAGCACCTCCTGTACGAAGATAGGCTGAGAAAGTTGGGGCTGTTCAGCCTGGAGAAGAGAAGGCAGCGTGGAGACCTCAGAGCAGCTTCCAGAGTCTGAAAGGGGCTACAAGGATGCTGGGGAGGGACTCTTCATCAGGGACTGCAGCAACAGGACAAGGGGTGATGGGATCAAACTGAAACAGGAGAATTTTAGGTTAGATATAAGGAAGAAGTTCTTTACTGTGAGGGTGGTGAGGCCCTGCCACAGGTTATCCAGAGAAGTGGTAAATGCTGCATCCATCGCAGTGTTCAAGGCTGGGTTGGACAGAGCCTTGGGTAACATGGTTTAGTGCAAGGTGTCCCTGCCCATAGCAGGGGGGCTGGAACTTGATGATCTTAAGGTCCTTTCTAACCCTAACTATTCTACAATTCTGTAAGATAGCAAGGGCTTTGCAAGGTAAATTCAAGAGCTGCAACAGTAGCTTTCTATACATACATACCTTTCCTCGCTTTCTGTGGCTCTATCTAACCTCTCCCTCACCTCTCAGTTAACTGCGAAATGCCATTCTGGATTGCAAGGAGCACAGCTGCACACTTCAAACATGAAAAGGTTTGCTTTGGATGCTCCTGAGCACTTGGCTTTAACCATCATTCCTTTGGTGGGTTCCTTCTGTGTGCCAGCTCCCCTCACACTTCTTCCCAGGGTGACTTTGCTTAACTCACTGTAAAAGTGACCTTGACCAGGACACTTACTGACTGCATTAACTTTTGGGGTCAGCAAGGAATACTGACAACATTCTCACTACTTTTCCCATAAATAGTTTGCAATTCAAAACAGACAGCTCATTCTTTCTCAATTTGCAGTTATTTGAAACTGAGGTTGGCATCTACCATCAACATTCAGAAGACATCTCCTCATTTGAAACCTATTTTCCAAGGCAAAAAACAAAAGCATTAATAAAGCACATATTTAATGAAATGCAATGCCCAGATTAAACAAAATAAAGGGGGGATCTTTCTGTATATAATTCTAAATCAAAGTCTTCCTTAAGGCTAAGATCTGTCATGCTTACCTGACAGCAGTTTCAGTTTGCAGAAAAAGGCAAACGGTATTTCTCTTATCTAATTTTCAGAAAGATCCAATAAGACATATTTAGGTCCCATATATCTGAACCAGTGGCAGGACACTGTGAAAAGCAGAAGATGAAGAGGTTTGCTTGTTCTTTTTTGCTGGTGGTGGTTTTCACCAGTATGCTTTGGGCATTCCTCTCAAGTTATTCCTGTGCAGTGTGCGATATCATCTCAGTACCACCTGAAAACCTGCACATCCTGGCCAGTCTGCTGTGAAAGCAGATCAGAGACTATGAAAGCAGACAGAATTCAGGAGGTGTGGACAAGAGCAGACAGAAGATGATCCAGATGAACATAGAGCAGAGGAACAACTAAAATAAGATCCTAATCTGCTGACTTCAGGCCAGATTTTCTATGAGAAAACTGCAAGAACTCTCTCATCATGGTTCAGGGGCTGAAAACATTGCCCAGAGGAAGGACCTGCAGTGCTGTGCCCTGAGCCAGCCCAAGCACAGAGGACATCGCATTCACTTGGTGCATTCAGTAACTTGCAGGCCACACTGACCTTCTCCATCACAGGAGTTTTACTCTTCCATAACCTGCTGTTTTTCCTGAAGGGCCAGCAATTTTTCTCATCCTTACAGTCTTATTTTCATACACTGGAAAATGAGAGCATGCATTTCAGAGAAGTTGAATAGAACAGAGAAAGAGGATAAAAAAATGGAAGTTTATTCCTAAATCAAGATGTGATCATCATTCCAAAAAGGCTGCATTTTTCAAGTTATCATTCATTTCCAGAGTTTTTCCCTGCAGCACATAAAACCCTTATAAATGTATTTATTTATTTGCAAACCAAACTTTGAAACAAGCTTCTGAGCTCACATCAGATGGGCCAACACAGTCAATGGGCTATTCCTGAACCCAGAATTTAAGACCCTGCTTCATAGCTGCTATCTCCTTCCACAGTTGGCAGTGAGGAGGGACTGAGAATAGGGAATCCATTGGGAGTTGCAATTAAGAGTTTGTTTCATCATCAGTATGCCCGCTGACATAAGCCAAAACCACCCCACTGAGCTGCCTGAAAAAGGGGTGGTCGGTGCTAGGATTTCAAACATTTGAGATGGATGAAAGGAAGCCCATGGCCATTAGCACTGTTGGAGACACAATTGTTGTTATTAACACCATCTGCAACATGGACATTTCAGTCTTTGATGAAGGGAGTATGGAGCTGGAGACCACCAGCAGCAGCCTGGAGTGAGTAGAGAGGGGAGGAAACATACCACAGTAGCAGCAGCCACAAGATTTGTGATCAATAGCAAGGAGGATGGATCTGAACAGGATGTTGTTCAGTTAGCAGCCATACGTGCTCTTGGGCATTTGAAGCTCTACATGCTTTACTAGGAACAAGGGGAAAACAACAATTCTTTGAGATCTATTTCTGCTCTGAATTAAGTCCAGCCATTGTAACAAATCACACAGAGATTTGTGTCTATCAGCAGCTGGTCAGAAGTCTCAACAGCAATCAGCAAGAGAAAGTGACATTAGCAGAATCTGCAGCAAGACAAAGCTCTAGCACTCTAAACCAGTCACATTCAACTGTGTTTAAGCATCCTGAACATCCTGGTACCAACCAAAGGAAGAAAACCAAAACAAGACATAAGAATGCATATGCAATTCACACCAAGGTTAGACTACACATAAAGGAGGATACAGATACCATGGCTTGTGTTTCAGGCCTTGAGAGCTCTCTTCTGCAGCACAGCAGCCTCTGAACTTCTTAGGGAAGCACGCATTTGCCCAAACTACGTGAGCTAGTGTTGGCAGGAGAGGCAGCACAATCATCAATAATGGCAGTGCTGCCAAAACCTCCCATCTTTCCCTCCTAATGCTAGCATTCAAAGCATTACATCCTGAAAAGGACTAATTATGGCTGACCCCACCTTTTCCATGCTGATGTTGTCCTTGGCAACAGCCACAAGATGATGGTACTGCCAGTGACAGAGATATCAACCACAGCTTCCCATAAGCTGCATTTCAAGCCACAGCAAATATTACCCTTTAAAGCTTGCGGGAAGGCATTTGACCTGACTGATAGGGCAGCTGGTAACACTTGGTGTTAGCAGGCTGGTTTATGTTATGTTGCCAGCTGGGCAACACAACATACAGAAGGCCTAGGGAGGCCTTCTTACTTTCTACAATAAGAGCAGGATCTTGGGAACTTTGCTGCAAGACCAAAAGGAATTAAGGGGCAAGAGATGCTAAAAAACTATATTAGCATCTTTTCTTCAGAAAGGAAAAAGAGCTATGTGGAATAAGCTGCAGGGTAGCAGTCAATAGCAGAGGACCTATTATTTATATTTGACTTTATCAGTTATTGCTGTAAGACCTTTCTGCATCTTTTTTCACTGACAGCTTTAGTTTTGACTGTCTGTACAATTCTATCAGAGGTTATTTCTCCCAGCTTTCTATTCATTCTTTTTAGATCATGGATGATGGTTTGAACTGCACGAGTTGGAACAAAACCTTCACTGGACCATCATAACCTTCCAGAAAGGGACAAAGAAGAACCTATACAAATAAGGTCTTGTTTTAGCTGTCACATTCTACAGGGCCTTCCATGTCAAAGCCCATGGGTATAAATGACCACATGGCAGAGAAAAAAATCAGGAATTATAACTTTTTACATACAAGAATAAACACATAAATGTGTCAATTTTGACACAGAACAAACCTGCCCTCTTCGGCAGAGAATCCATGTCATTTGACAAAGAACCTATCTGTCTTCTTGTGTAACAGCAGATGCTAATGGGAAGCGCACTCATTGCCCCATCACTTCTGCCCACCAGAAGTGGACCTGCATACAGCCACCAGCATCCCCACGTTCCAGCCAGAACCAACGCACCTAGGCTGAGCTCTCCCCATCTCCTTACTCAACTAAACATCCTTTCTTACATGTGGACCCAGGATCAACACTTTCAACTTTATTTTCTGGGAAATCAAACTCTGTGAGCAACAGGGTCCTTGGAGCTGTTCCTAGACTCATTTCTTTCATTAGGTTTCAGACATACAAAAGCCCCTGAAGCCATGCACTGGATGACCTGTCAGGAGTCCCCTGGTTTTGAGGGCCTTGGGCCTCTCTCAGGGGAAAGCTCCCATCCACCTCATTGCCCAAGTTGCCCACTGAATCTAATAAGACACTTCATAATTTAGACACCATCGGTGAACTATAATGAAAGTTACTTCACATTTTCCTGGTGCAGAAAGAAACAGGGAGCCATGCAAGTGTGTAGTTTCTTGGAAGTAACTTGAAGAAATCATTTTTCACCCACTTGGGTCTGATGGAGAGCCAGGCTCTAGCAAGGGTCCAGTAATTCAGCTGTCTAAATGCTTATGAAAGGAGCCAGGGGTTTCTGAAGTTCACTTTTCCCCGTCATCTACTGTTAAGCAGCACTGAGTCTATCTGCTGTAGCTACACATGATCTGCTGACCTACTGTAAATTCCTTTTTAAGCAGCAGCTTATATTTCATCACTAAAGGACCAAGGCAATAGGAAATGCTCCATTGTTGTGGGTATCCCATATCCTTTCCAAATTTTATCAAGTCCATTAGCTTTCATTTCCTAGCTGAGCATGGTACAATTTAACATTTCACATGGTCAAAGGTAGCCGAACCAACTCTACCTCAGGAATATTTTATATAAGCTTTAGCCAGCTGCTCAGAATTACATATTCTTCCAAATGGAGGTTCAAGGATTTAACATCCCTGTGTCCAGGGCTGACCAAGCCAATGGTACAATAAATAGGCCAGTATTAGAAGTAAGCAGCATTAAGCAAGTTGAATTCTGCTTTTTGAGATATTATCCTTATTTACAGGTATTGTCTTCCAGGAGATGAAGGCCTCTTGAGAAAAAACTGCACACAGTAGATTAGTGACACTTAAGCAACTCTCTGCCTATGGGCAAAGACAGCAGCCATGCCAAGGCAATTCACCTTGCAGATACAGCAAGGGAAGGAAGTTATATGAACAGCACGCAAACAATGAGACCTTGTGGCAGTGATCCCAAGTTCGGTTCTGGTCTCGTACCCTTGCAGACCACATGGGCTTTTTCTGTGTAACCTGTGCCACTATAGGGCTTGCTTTTGAAAGGTGCACAGTCCTCCTATTCCACGTGAAGTCTGGTAGAGCACAAGAACTATCATGTACAGAGAGCAGAAGTAGCTTCCTTCCAGCCCCCAAACTTGCAGTTATTCACTTTGTCCAGCAAAAATATAAACAGCTAAAAGTATATTTCTGGTTAACCAGCTGAGAATGTTCCTGCCCAGATCCCTGATTAGCATTTTACATGCCTTTCTCTTTAGCAAATGTTTGTTTTCAAAGGCTACGTTGTATTAGCATCTCCAGTTTGCTGGCAAGCATTAGAAGGCCTTTTACTTTGGTTCTTCCACCTCTGTTAAGATCTACATGACAAAATATCACAATTGCTACCTTTATGCTACACTAACTGTAAATCTAGACCACCTAAAAAGCCAAGAAAGAGTGCAAATAGCTGAAAACTTGCCCAGCAGTGGCCCACTGCAACTCCATATCTGTATTAGCATTCTGTCAGTGTAACATTTCCTCTCTCTGGTAAGAAACTCATGGGATGCCTCCAGTGCCTGCAAAAAGTATCAGCCTTAAATATTCTTTGCAGTCTCTATGCACCACTGAAAATGTGAACAGGCAGCTGGACAACACTCTGGAGATGTTTCCCCTCCAGAGTTCTGGCTTTTCCAAACTGGTGATCAGCTTCCTTATTTATTATCCATCTGGTAAGTCACAATATTTTAATCAATGCTGGATAACTTCAAAATCAGAATGAGTAACAGTACACTTACCATACTGTCGCGGTTTAAACCCAGTCAGGTAACTCATTCACTCACTCCCCCCCCCTTCTTTCCCTCCCCCTACTCCCGGAGGGATGGAGAGGAGAATCAAAAAGAATGCAACTCCCCCGGGTTGAGATAAGAACAGTTCAGTAACTAAGGTATAACACAAATCACTACTGCTACCACCAATGATAACAATGATAAAGGAAATAACAAGGGAAGAGAATACATCACCTCACCACCAGCCAACCGATAACTCGCCCCCCCCAGCCCGACCAAGCACTGACCCATACCTCCTCCAACCCTGCAGTCCCAGCCCTTCCGGGTAACCTTCAGTTACATCCTGGGCATGACGTGCTGTGGTATGGAATACCTCTTTGGTCAGTTTGGGTCAGGTGTCCTGTCTCTGCTTCCTCCTGGCTTCCCCTCCTCCCTAGCAGAGCATGAGGCTCCCAAAGTCCTTAGCCAAACCAAAATATCATTGTTATCAGCTCTGTTCCTGAGCCGAAAGTCAAAACACAGCACTGCACCAGCTACCAAGAAGGAGAAAAATGACTGCTACTGCTGAACCCAGGATACATATACAAACTCACCTTTCCAAATCCGCCTATTTATAGTTTTGGCTCAAAGGACTAAACATTGCAGCATATAATCCAGCATTATACATAAATTTCAGCAGGAGATTCATTGAGTAATCAATCATTATTATTCAATCAGTACTTTCACTTGGAGCAAGCCTTGGTCTTCCATGACTTTCCAACTCAAAGTGAAGTGGTCTCAGACTTTGGCCTGTTATCAGCTGTATAGCCAGAAGCATTTCACAAGCATTCAGCAGGGCACTCAGATCCAAGAAGCCATGGGAATGCTGCATTTCCTTCTTGGAAGTTTGCTGCTTGGTATACAGATGGAGGCCCTTAGTCAAGTCAGCTCCAAGACCACATGCCTAAAGGTAGCTTACACCTGCTAATGTGGTGAAGCTATGAACAAGCTATATGCTCAGTTGAAACCTTCCACCGCTGCTGTAACACACCACAGAACTTGGGTGTTAGTTGTCTAGCACAGATCACACCAAAAATGAAGTCTCTTCAACCCTCCTCACCATGATGGATACCCTGGCTGCATTCATGCTCTCCTAGGTTGTCTTTGCACAGCACAAGCAGATCTCTGCAGTAGGAACTATAAGTTCCTGCTTTGAATTTCTTTTACACATTTTAAAAGCATCTAAAAGAGAGCACCACTGAAGCACAGATGGCATCATTAAAAGTACACACCGGCACAAATACCATACTATGGCATTCATCCTAAATACAGCGCATACCACAGTCAAATCAAGAGCATGGTGTGATATTGGTTTAATTTTTAATGAGAGCCACAATATTAGTAAAGAAATGGCAGAACACGTGATAGTCTTAGTTTGCAAGAGTAAGGCTTTGCCTCTCAAATGCTAATATCTGGCACATGCTCAAACTGGACTTTTAGGCACAGTGTAGATGCACGATTCTCCAGACCAGAGCACTCCCAGGCCAAAAGGGAGATGCTGGTTTAGTCCAGTTAAGTTGCCAACAGCTCCTCTGTATGCTGATCTGCACTAGCAGGGGTTCTGCACAGCCCATAGTGCTTCCCAAGAGGAACACCAAGTCAGTGTTTAATGCCTACTTCCTCCTCTATTCCAAGGTTTGATAACTGTGGCAGCAGCATAAGGCACAGCAGTGTTTTAACTCCACATATAGGCTGATGATGAGAATTTTAAGCACATAAGTGATTTAGGAATGCTGGTGGTGGCAGAGGGGAATAAATCACTGGATCTTATGTTTCTAATGTATTCCTGAAATACAGCCCATCCTGAAGTCCTGCTGCTGTTAATGCCTATAGTACGCCGTACATCTTAGCAGTTTTAAAGAGAAGGCTTTTTGCTTTCTTTGCTGCTTAGAGAACAATTTTCAGAGTCACACGGAGATCAGATATGCCAGGAACCATCTACCCTACTGCCAATAGCCCAGTGGTATCTATTTAGTTCTTTGCCAGTGAATCCATAAGAAAAATACAAGACACGTACATGATCACTCCATAGAATCATAGAATGGTTTGGGTTGGAAAGGACCTTAAGATCATTTAGCTCCAGCCCCCTGCCATGGTCAGGAACACTTCACATCAGACCACGTCACTCAAGGCTCTGTCCAGCCTGGCCTTGAACACTGCCAGGGATGGCATCTACTGATGATGCCTTTCCCTTCCACTAGGATAGCCTCAAGAAACAGAGATCTTCTGCTTCCACACACTAAGGGTGAACTTCTCAATGTAAACCTTTCACAGTTTACGAGTGCAGAGATAGAAAGCAAACCTTTTCTGTTTATGCATATAACAAACCGTGAGTTTGACTTCTGGCTGCGTACAAAGCTTTGTTGCTTTACTGACCTACATCAATGCAAAATAAAAAGGCTACAGAGAAATTACTATTGATAGTGAAACAGGAGTTGCCACTTAAGAGTTTCTGTTGGACTAAACAGCCAGTCCATTCTTTTCTTCTTCATAGCTATTCCTTGTGCATTTCAACTGCTCTGCTAGATGACTCTTTGGGGATTAAGGAGTAATGTTTCATTTTTCACTGATCCTTAACAAAATACAGCAAAAGTTTCTACAATATAACAGAAGGGGTGCTGTCATTGTTCCAAGCATATTATATTTTAGACTAGCTGAATAACCTTTTGGGAGCCAGAGTGCTGAATCATACATAAAACCTTACATTCTCTTATCCATTAAGCCACATTTATGCAGAAATACATTCCCTGTTTTGGGGTGGGGTTTGCTCATCTGTGGAGAAAGGGACTTTATTCTCAGCTGTGGGATAAGATCAGCTAAGAATCTCATAATATTTTTCTTCCCATTACAGTTGGCCAGGCCATTGAGTGCCTCAGTTACGTGACCCCCAGCATTAGGCAGAGCTATACTAAGCATCACCTCCTCCCATTCTGCGGCACTAAGCACGTGAGAATTCAAGATGGAATGGTTTTCCTTCCTCCCCTCCCATGTGGGTCACAGTCCCATCTGGTCTCAGCAGTAAGATTTGTTAATAAAATGCTACTGCAGCAGGAGCAGGGGGAGGAATGAAATTTAACCAGTAGTTCATCACCACCTTCCCTCCTTGGTCTGGTTGAGGCAGGAGGTCACACCACCTTTGCCTCCTACCTGCTCACAGCCAGGTTGCTGATTCAGGTTGTCACCTACCTGAGCTCTGCTGCAACCGTGCTAAGGTGGTCCCTATATCAACCGTATTATAGGTACATGTTCCTCTTGCACAAAGTCCCAGAAACTATTAAAAACATTCCAGGTTCATAATCTCTTATTAACCAGTACATTCTTGCATATTATTTAAATAGGAACAGCCATTCAACCATTAAGCCACTGGTCTTTTGAAGATCTGCTCTGAACTCCAGCAAGTCACTTTTAATCTAATTATCAGTGGTGTTTAACTCACCATCATCAAGGGAAGCAAAGATGTTTTCTGTAAAGATCCAAGTTCTGCCTCCAGATTTGTTTCATCAAGCAAGCAGAGGATGTCAAGCTCTCTGCAAAAGCAGATCATGGGAAATAAAAAGCAAGTCCCATACTGGGCTGCAGAACATCAGAAAACACTTAAGAGATGTTAAGGCTCAAATAATTATCTAGCAAAAGCTTTTACATCATTTGTGTCATCACATTTAAACAAATCTAAGAGAAACTTCAAGGGCCTCAAATACTTGAGATGCGTTTGCCAGTGTTGGAGCCCTGATAAACTCATAGGGAAGAGAAGAATAAGTGGTCCAGTCACCAAGCCAAGACAAACTCCATCAGGAAAAATAGTTGGAGTCATATATTCAGACTTTACTGCATGCTAAAAATGAACAGCAGTGTAGACACTCTCTCCTGTGCTGCCAGCAATCTTGCCATGCATCACAAAATTACTGTGAATTCTTGGTCAGAACAAGAAATGGGTAACTTTAGCATTGGCTTTGCACTATGGTAATATGGTATACTGATATTTGTATTCCATAGTACAGGAGTAATTCCCACTAACACAGTCCTCCATGCATTTCATATCCTGAGGGACTCCTGCAGATGCTGATCCCGTTTTAATGGAAGTCAAGATGGGAGCTTTGCCATTGGTTTCAGCAGTGCAAGATCAAGTTGAACTTCTGCAGGGTTTGAAGCTGACCTTAACTGCTTGGGTAGATGAAAGCCAACTGAGACCAGTGCTGCCACTTTTAATTATCCTGAGTAGTGGCACTCAGTAGGAATCATCCCTAAAGCAGCAGGGCCTCTGGATCACTTCTGTCTCAACCCAGCCCTCTGAAGTGGCAAAAAGGCCAAGTGCCCATCCCCTGCTCAGGTGGATTTCATCCTCCCACTGGGTTTGGGGGGCTGGTAGCAAGACATCCACTCTGAGACATTTGTGTGGCAGAGAGAACCACTAAATCACTTCCCTCACCTGTGGCAGGCTTGGTGTCTCCCCATCAAACCCCTGTGCATGCCATCTTTTCTCCTCTTCCAAATCTTAACACGAGGAGTAAGAGAAACAAAGATCAGCACATGTGTAAGGAGGGATCCTCAAACCTTAGGTATGTGGGATTCATTCTGGAGAAACTACTCTGAAATTCCGTGGTTATTGTTGTGTAAATGGTAAGTCTCGCCTCAAAAATGCTCTCAAGTTAAAGGAAAAAGAAAGCAAACCAGCAATTTTGCCCCCAGCTGTGGTTATACATGTGCATTTTACTCCAAGGTCAGATTCAGCACTGATACAAGCTGAAACAACAGCCTCTGGCTACTGCACTTATTAAAGCTGTGGGACAAATGCCCACCTCCCTTTTGCAAGAACAGGTGTTCATTTTCTTTCCCAGAATTGAGGAAAAACTGTACCTGCTCAAATCCATTCCATATCAGAACTTCAGGGAACGTGCTCAGAATGCAAATCTTCATTACCTGCACAGACTGTCGGGTCTGACACAAAGCCTGAGTCATGAGAATCATGGAATGGTTTCAGTTGGAAGAGACTTGAAAGCTCATCCAGTTCCAACCCCCTGACATGGGCAGGGACACCTTCCATTAGACCAGGTTGCTCCAAACCCCATCCAACCTGGCCTTGAACACTGCCAGGGATGAGGACTGGGGAAACAGTTTGGTACAAGAGCCCTTTTGCTGTCAAAGACAGTGGAGCTGAACCTGTCCAGGCTTATAGCGCTTAGCTGCAGCCTTCTTGTAGCAATACCAGAGTTCCTACTCAAATGCGAAAACTGATTTATGCAGTTCTAATCAGCAGGAATGTGATGAGTTCTGGCCCCAGTGTGAACCATCTCTCCCCACATCTGCTTCTTCCCCCTTCCCCTAGTGAAAGAGAGAGAAGAAAGGAAAGATATTTTATTAAAGCAAACAAACGCAAAGCTGTGCAATCGCTGTTTTAGCCCCATTGGAGAAGCTTTAGTCTAGTTTTACAGGGCCTAACACGTGTTCGATCAAGTTCAATTTCTGAGGAGATCTAGATGGAAAACAATCAGGTGTTATCAACAGTATCACTGGAGCAACATCAAAGCCTTGTGTTAGTGCATGAGGCTTGATGCTCCCCAGCTGCTGCATACAGAATCCAAGGAAAAGCTCCAGGATCTGACAGAGGTTGCGAGACACCTTGTAAAAGTGGAGAAAATAAGCCAAGCAGGTGCCTAGTGTGGAATGTTTCTAGAAACTCCTGCCTCAGCACTACAACATGTAAAAAAAGAAAGCAAACAACCCACAGTAAGGATGTATTCTGTAACAAATACTCTGTTAAAAACCAAAATAGCCACAAATAAGTATTTCGGAGAGGGCTTGTCCCACAGCTGTTTGCTAGGAAGTATTACACACAGAGCCTGGTACTAACCACTGCCGGAGACAGGGTTATGCCCCTGGCTGTATTTGCTTTAGAACAGCATGGACCTGCTGTAATGACTCAGAAGAAACTTGTACATATTGTAACTGCTTCTGAGCTAGGACTTCGTGCAGAGGTCATGGTCACATGCCCTGCTAATTAGATACAGCCACAATTAACATGCCCCTGGCAGTTGTCAAGTTACAAGAGTCCGTTTGACAAGAGGGCTTCTCCTGGTCACGCTCCCATCTCTCAACACTCCATGTTTCACCAAGACATGTCACAGTTTTACCTTGAGATAGAGGGAAATAGGAATGAGCGATGAAGCATCAGAGTGCTCTAAATCCACAGAGCAGCAGGGCTGTTAGCTTGTTGGCCAGATGCAGAAGGATGTGCAGCTTTTACATCACATGCCTCTTCTTGGGCAGTGGAAAAGGTTAAATGGGATTTGACACTTCCCCAGTACTCCAGCAGATCCATCCCTAAGTATGGAGGGAGACTTCTAACCAAGGCAAAAGGCC
Source organism: Pezoporus occidentalis (assembly GCF_034315485.1). Lineage (NCBI taxonomy): Eukaryota > Metazoa > Chordata > Aves > Psittaciformes > Psittacidae > Pezoporus > Pezoporus occidentalis. Next base: position 5,191,087 of record NW_026912779.1, read on the forward strand.
CATTTACTGATGGCACATCCTTGGGACCTGAGCAACACATCTTACTTCTGCCATGTGTCTCCCATCTGAACAGCTTAGGCTACACAGCAGATATAACCAATCCCAGCTGCGACATTTCCTGTTTCCCCACAAGCTACATTAACCCCTTCTTTCTTTCTCCTATTCAGAGGCACTTACAGCATAGATGCTTAGGAGAAGCACCACAGCACATCCCACCAACATCATTACCCCTCCTTCCTACCATTCTGAAAACTCCAATATCACTGAGTTCTCATGCAGCACAAGTTTCACCCTAGCACTCTACACAGCTAGGCAATGCAGAGATGCCTGATCCATGACTAAAGTGGACTAGAAAAGGATGTCTTTCATTTCATTGCTAGACATTACTTCTTAAAGACGGCCTTCATTTCTGAACTTCTATCCAAGTAGGCTAAACCAGGTGATACTCTTTGAATTGGATGTCCCTTATTCTCCAAGATAAATCCCTGACAATAGAACTTGCCTAGTTCCAAGTGATGCCATTCTTGATCAGAATCTCTATCCTTTGCTGACATCTGCTTGACCTTTCTAGGGCCCAGTACTTCAATGCCTGCAAGTTGGGCCACATTTCCTGTGATAACTAGCCAAAAACCAGAGAAAGGTATAATCACCCCTCTACTCCCAAGACACATGCTACAGCAAGACAGCTGGGATCACTAGGAAGCTGGTCTAGCCAAATCTCACAGTGGATTCTGAGGACAGGTATCCAAATGGATTAGTCCATCCCAAGGTCAGTATATCTTCTGAGCCCATCTGGCTTCAGGACTAATATTAACAAGCTGTGCCACTCACCCTGACCTCTTTATGACCACTAATTCCTTCCTATTCTTGCTATCCACTCTTCCCAACATGTATTTGCCAGATTTTCCCCACACCAACAGGATACACAGAAGTGGTAATCAACTCCAGCTGAGGTGCCTCCTTCTTCCTAAAGCCTGCTTTGGCTATACTGGTATTTGTCAGAGGGTTTATACACATACCAATGTAGCACAAACCCCATGACACATACCAGCATCTCCAGCTGCCATGCCAACTACCCCAGAGCCTCCAAAGTACCACAGTTTAAAATAAACCCAGGTTTGCTTACACTGTAGCCTGATCTTTCACCAAGAGCTTGGGCTTTGCCCAGGAGGCAGACAGCAAGACTCAGCTGGGCAGAAAGATAAGCTTGTGGTTAAGGCACTGGTCTGGGAGTTGACACAGCTGGGACTGGACCCTGCTCCCCTGCCATTTTTCTCCAGGAACTTGAACAAGTTGCTCATGCCTCTGGGCCTTACTTTTCTCATCTTTAAAATGGGCTGCAGATCTCTTCAACCACATTTCACGTAGGAACTGACCAGGCATTTAAGTCAAAATTGGACTTTGAAACAGCATTTCAATCACAGCTCTCAACATTAAAGCTGGCATTAACTTGGGCAGATTCTCCAACCTATGCAACATAACTTAGACGGATTATGTTGCAGCTAGAAGGGAATCTGCCTTGGAGGACAGGACTAGAATTCCAAGTTATATTAATGTATGTGGTAAAAACAACACCAGAGGAAATTCAGTAAGTGCAATACTTCTGCACTGAAGTGGGAATACTCGCTTATGGCCAGAAGGACTGTGCAGAACTGCTGGCTACATTAAGGGAACGAGAGTTTGAATAAATAAAGCTGTAACCATCATCCTGGAACACATAAGCTGGAGTAAAAACCGTGAGGCATATGAAGTGCCCGCTTCATTCAGCTTTTGCAAGACCTCAGCTGAATAATTATGCCCTGATTTGGACCATTTAGAGAAATTCCAGGGAAGAGTCATGGGAATGGTCTGAAGTTCAGAAATCATGAGCTGCCAAAAAAGACTGAGAAACTGGGGTTGCTTAAAGAGAAGAGAAATGGGCTGCCGAAAAAAGGGGAAAGAATTAGTCCATGGTGGTCAGAACAAATAGAAATATGATTAAGTTACATATTTTCAGGAAAACATTGGAAGTAAAGGAATAGTGAAGCCCAGGAACGTTTTTCTTGGACAGAACATCCACTATTAGGAGAATTAAGGACAGGTTAAAAGAAAATGTGTAAGGAGTGCCACAGTTTTGATTTGATCCTGTTTGCAGTCAAAGGATGCTCTCAGCTGCATGTTTTATTACACTTTCATTTCTGCAGAGGTTGGTTACCTGCAGAGTCCACATCATGGAAATATTCATAAAATAAATGAATCTGAAAAGCTCAGGGTTTGGGTTTTCCTCAAGCCTGGTTCCAAACCTTCAGTTTCGAGGAAGAGTTTTGCCATAAGCAAGTTTCAGAGAGGAGTTTTATTGCTGTATGACATCTTCCAGCCAGTTATATCTAAATGCTTGAGAAAACAGAGCTTCCCTTTCAAGCACCCTGTACAAGCAAGATGTATACGTGACAGGAGGTTATTCCAGACACCCATTGTATTCACAGGTGTGCACAGCACCCTTATTTTTTCAAGGCGTGTTACATGGCCTGCCTTAGTGACCTTGTGGTAATGAACACTGCAAAAGTTACATGAGTTTCATTCAGATCTGGCTGATGAACCCACAGAATGAGACACTGATTAGTGATTTTGTAACACCTTCAACAGAAGTCTTTCAGGGAAGTCTAAGTCCTGTAATGCAGAGGGTGGACATTTTCCTCACGTTGGTATTAGGGGAAGACTCTAAGGAGTCAGATCTGATGTGCCAAGTCTGAACAAATAGCTTGCATATTTTACACAGGTAGTCATTTATCTGATCATAAACAACTCTTGCTCCATTTTAATACCTAATAAGTCATCTGGATTGTTTATTTTGAAAGACAACTACATAAATAGCCGTATCTCAGTTACTAAGTTAGTGATGGAGATGTCTCCCTATACCTTTAGCCAGGGAAGTGGTGTTTTTTGAAACACCAAACCAAGCAACTGCTCATATTCAGCAAGTGACCCAATATGGATGCATGTCAGTAACTGCGTTACTAAACCACAAGTCCAGAGTCTTGGAATAAAGTCTTTCAAGGTAGGTGTGTTGTGGAGGCAGGTAAGGGACAGCTGCCTCTGCAAATATATAATGCAGGCATATTTATGAAGAGAGAAATCCACTGGTGCCACATCCCTGTGCCTATGTGAATAGAGCTGCAAATAACCTTCCTACAGCCTGTAACAGAGTTGGTGGGCTGCATATCTGGGTACTGCTCATACAGACCTTACACAGTGCCCACTGATGATCTGGTTACTATTCAACCCCCTCTTATATTTAGACATGCCTCTCACATTTTAAGATCCTACTGGAGAAATTGCTAGATTGTGCCAGAACAGCAATTCATCTTCAAGCAAGCCCTGAGAATACAATAATATGCACAAGGTGCTTTGAGCAAAAGAATAAACCTAGAGATGAACAAGCAGGAAATAAAGGATGTGTATGGAACATTTCCTCCTCAACCAAAATCTTGCACACAGATACTGAAAAGTGAACCGCTACGTTAGCGTTAACACGCATGCTCTCTTTGCCAAGTACAATCACTGCTCTTTTACCACAACACTCCCAGCTTCCTCCTCGCCTCTGGACCTGTCCCTGCTTTTTAGGCTCCCCAGACAGGAGGGGAGAAATTATCCTTTCATGCCCCTTGCAAGGCCACTGTGAAGATGCCACAAGGAACTCGGAACAAAGCTGTACCATTATCTGTGGTTCAGTTAAGTACTGATGCATCTATGCAACTGCTGCTAAATAAAGCAAGAGCAGATATTAGTAGAGTACCAGCAAAATGATTTCTAGGTGTAGAAAAGAAATAGCCCTTTTAGATGCCAGTAAAGAGTAATAGATGTGTCTGCAAAGCAAGCAGAAAACCAGAAATACAGCAAAAGCCCCATAATTCCCAGAGTAAACTAAGGAATAAGGAGCAACCACCTATTTCTCAGGGCACCATAAATAACCACCCCTCTGTGCTGCTGCTTTTCTTCCCCATGAAACAAAACCCCCTAACATTTTAAAGTTATACTCTACAAACCAACCTTACAATTAGAGATGGGCCTGGGGTGCAGAGACTTGGATCAGAGTTTTGCCCAATTTTCTCAGTTTAAAGGTTCAGACGAGTTTGAACATTTGGGGATCATCTTTATCCACGTGGGGGTTTTACTGCCCCTCTCTTCAGTTCCCTGGAAGGTGAAGAGTGTGGCAGCTATTTCTGGTTCTAACCCACAAAACTATATGACTTAATGCTCATAATAAGAGGAAAACTTTCTTGGAAGGCCAATGCAGGGCTCTGCTCAGCTGTAGCTGCAAAATGCTTCTAGCCAGTTCTATGGGTTATACACAAATATTTACTTTGTTTTCAATCAAAACCAAATATTTGCTATTCTAATTAGAGCAGTACTTGGCAAACACACTGGTCTGCAAATACAGAGCATCTTCCTAAGGAAATACATACTTATCCACCGAAGGTAATGAATGCAAAAGAAAAACCTCTCTTTCCACTATTAAAAAGACATTTCTTTCAGTTTTCCTCAAGTTTTACCAATCACATGAAGTCACCACTGTTGGTTTATCCCATCACAGTCCATTTACTGACCTGCTATAGATTGTCGAGATCTTGTGACCCTTTGCTGAAATAGCCAGGAGGGCTTTCAAACCATATTTGCTCTTGCACCCTGCCACTCCAATTGACCTAGACTTCATCTGTAGAACACAGGGAGCCTTGCTGCCACTGAGGGACACTTTCTTACTTTCTAGGTCCAAGGACACCATATGACACCTGAAAGGCAGTTGGATTCCAAAAACCTACTAAGGATGACCACTAGAAGTATTGCACTGTCATCATTACATCTTCTGGATGGGAATGGCTTTATTCAAGCGGATTATAAAGTCAACCTATATACACACTCAGTTTAACCCATGTTGTAAGGCAGCAAAAAGACTACCAATATCAGAATGTTGATTAAATGTCTCGGGTTTTATTCTTATCTTCTTAGAATCCTTCTCCATCCACTTCTCAGATGATCAAATCTGAGAGGTTTTTCTTTTTCTAGCCAAAGAAAGAATAAAACCACATCCTGCCATGGAGGACATTCCACTTGGATCACTATTTAGAACTGTATTTATATGATACCCAACAGAAGTGATCCTACATCTTGATACAGTCTCATAGGCACTCATGCAATACAGTTTTAAATCCATGAAGTCATATTTTAGGGAGTTAAAATTATCCCATACACACTCCTAGCACTTCTCTGGGGACCTCTATATATCACAAATAAAACAACTATTTAATACAGTAAGAAACTGTACTGGAGAAAAGAGAGTTTGAAATCCAGTGGTGGAACTGTGAAACTGGGAAAGATTTTGTGGAGAAATATTTTGCTCAATAGAAACCTGAAGGTTTCCTCTGCAGGAACCTGTTTTTGAACAAGATTCAAATTTTGCCCAAACTCTTTAATAGGTAAAACCAGTTCAAGCATCTTGCTTACACATTAGTCCTGAGTGTGTACTTTGACTAAACAGCCTCTATCCTCCTTCAGATAGGAGAGGATTTTCAGATGAGCTGGCATTACTAAAGCAAACATTAACATGCTTTCTTCAGTTATTGCAGAAGAGCACCTCTAACATAATATATTATATATAAAATAAAGGATCATTTTATAACTTCATTTCCATCCCTGAATGGCAACCAACTCAAACAGAACAAGATCTGTTTAGTGCATGCTGAAATGGGACTTTGACCACATATCATAAACGGAAAGTTTTGCTTGCCCACTCTGTTCCTCAGAGCAAAGGTGGAGAACACACAGTAGTAGATTCCAAGACACCAATGTATTAGAGAAGAAACCCCCACACATTCTAGTAACCCACATACTCCAAAATCCCACTCAAAATAAGCAAGTGCTGTGAATCTTAATTGACCATGGCAGATTTGGAAAGCCAGGTAAAGTGCTATACGAGTCTGAGCTAAAGAAGTTAAGCAGACATTTTTCTTCTAGCTAATATTTCAACACGGGGGGAAACTGAAAAAGCTTCTCCATCTATAACATCTAACAAGTTTTGTTTATGGACAACTCAGCTATTGAATTCTACTCTGGAATACTTCGTAAAAGCATCTTTAAATAGTCAATAAATAACAAGAATGTTTAATTTTAAATGATCAGTTCTGTGAAAGTAATGGTGTACAAAAAGGAAGGTTAGAAAGAGTTAACTGCCTACGCATTCTTATAGTCATGCAAGAAGTGAAAAAGCAAACAGAAAGCATTTAGTAATATCAGCTCATTTTCAGAGGGCTCCTTGATCATCTTAGCCCTTATATTTTGGGACACAAAGATGTTCACACTTTGAAAGGCTCCATTAAGCCCCTTAGAGTGACCTGCATTCCCCATTAGGGTCAGAGACAATCCTCACTTAAAGCAGGCATCAATCTAATCAATACATTTTGCAGTCAGCACACCCACACCACTATCCATCGCCAGGAATGGAATTCTGCATTGGAGGTTTGAGGTTAGACAACCACAGATCTCTTCCTTCCTTCATCTCACAAGAAAAATCTAACAATATTTAAACATACAGAAGAGGAGGGAGTTGCTCCCTTTGAATCATTTTTTACCATAAACCTGATGACTTGGATTCCAGTTTGGGACAAGTGTATCATGAGACCTGTTGGAAAAAGGTCTGGTTCAAATAGACAGTGTCACACCCATCTGGATGGTCCTTCTGGTTTTGTCTTCATTTTGGGTTTGGTTTGGCTCTCTTGGAGCTTGTTATTTCACTCCTTACAAAAAGCTGCCAAGTATGGTCAGTGGGTGTGCCTTGTTGACATCTTGTGGTCCACATAATGTAGCCATTTTGCTGATTGTCAGGGTAATATGATTAAGACCTTAAAATCAAGGGAGATTTTAGCCAGTAACATGTGTTGAAGGGAAGCAGCATTCACTGAACATCAGCAATTAAGCCTCATTTCAACAGTTAAGTATGACCACCTCCATCACTCCATCAATACAACCTCTCTTAATTCCCAGTTGTATCATTTTGTCTGGGTCCTCCTTTACCAACCATTATTAGGCTCCAACCCGCTATTACTTCATAGAGAAATAACGGCAACCATAATGAGTTAAACCAAAGGTCCTTCAAGCCCAGTACCCTCTTTCCAGCCATGTCCAGGAAACAGCTGTTTAGGAACAGAAACAAAGTGAGTTATCCTCCTTGTGGTATAGACTCCCAGCAATCAGCAGTTTAAGGAAAGATTTCCTGATTTCCAGAAGTAGATTGTTCTTCCCACAAGATTATGTGCATCCAAGGCTTGGGGTTCCCTCCCCTAAGCCAACTGGCAGAGATTGGATCTTCAATCCATCAGCCCTCAGACATCGCAGAATAGGCCAAACTCTCTGCCAATAAAAAGCAGTGACATTTCACCAGCTTGAAAGCTGTTAATATCAAATAAGCACTTTGGACTTCTGTTTTAAAATGAAAGCATCCCAGGACCCAGTTCTCGTGTACACAGAGGATCTTTAAAATCATAGGAGCAATAAGGAAAAGCAATCATGAACTTGATTTGGCTGCCCCTGAGGAGCCTTAAGCCCAAGTTTAAGAGGTCCCATTATGAACTGAAAAGCTAATAGATAACCCCCAAATATTAAGCATCTTTTAAGCACCATACATTGGACACAGTACTAAGAAAATCAAGTTTCAGATGTGAATATACAGAAGAAATGAAAGTGTTACAACTAACTATCCACATAGTTGATTTACAGCAGCCACGAATTCAGCCAAGCGTTGATAGGAAGAGCAGCACATAGGGTATGAGGATATTGTATGGTATAATATTTATTAACCTTTCCAAGGATAATTTTAGTGTAAATGACTTTGATGAATGCCAAAATACTATAATCTCTATCACACACCACACAGAGAGAACAGGACCAAGGTATGGGAGACTCTTATTAAAATCATAGAATAATTTAAGTAGGAAAAGACTTCTGGAAGTCATCTACTCCAACCTCCAGTCCAGAGCAGGTGTAATTAGACCAGGGATGTGTATAGTTGAGTCTTGGATATTTCCAAGGACAGAAAACCCACAAAACTTAAGTCATGAGGTTAGAAAAATCGTTCTATCCAAGTTAAAAGTGTCAAACAACATTACTTCTCCATTACAACCTGCACATTACATTTACTGCTCCCCACCATTTCCATTTCCTACTGCTGTTCTGATGAAACTCAAAAAAAAGAAGCTTCTGGAACTGATATGAAGGGGGGGAAATGACAGGCTCCTTTAAGCACTTAAGCCAAAACATTGGTTAGAAAAAGCATAAAATGAGACAGGATGTGCATATACATTTTCAGTGAAGGATTCAGAACCTCCTTATGGATTGGCACCACCACTGTGGAGGGACACAGCTGCCAGACAGCCTGAAATTGGGCCTAGAGTCTGGCTTCTAGATCATCTCCTATACAGAACTTCCAAGAAGATCAAGACATTTTGTACACCAACCTTTCCTCCGGTATTGACTTTGTGTGGCAAGGTTTTGGTAGCAGGGGAGCTACAGGGGTGGCTGCTGTGCGAAGCTGCTAGAAAATTCCCCTATGTCTGATAAAGCCAATGTTAATCACAGAGAAGGGAATATTCAAGGCAAATCACATACACTGAGTAGTCTGCTGCAAACATAACACACATCAGCCCAACAAAGTCTGGATCTACAACTGTGTTGGGCAAGAAGAGCTCCCTCACATCCATAAGGGTGGCATTCACAGTGACTTTCTAACAGAAACCTAAGCACCAGCACCCCTGCCCCATAAATCAGTTCAGGCACAAGCAGTTGGAAAGCTGCAGAAAAGTTTCATGCAAGCTTCAGACTCTGCTGTGCAATAGCAACCCACTGGCCATCACTTTGCCCATGAAGATGACGAGCCATGGTTAATGCTCCAGGAGTTAACTGGATGGTAACTGGTCTTAGTTACTAAAGAAAAATGAAATTTTACATCTTAGAACAAAGGGTTTCAGGCTGTTCCTTCACTGGTCTATAAAACCAGTGGGTACCAACATCTGTCTTCATTCTTCAAAGTACAAAAGAAACGAAGGTCAAACATTAGCCACTTGCAGTCTCATCTGGACCAATAAATGTCCACAGATTATAGTGAACCTGCTTAAAAAGCAGGTCTAAATGATGTCACCCTTTCCCCAAACCTACAATATCCTGGGATTTACAACATCCTCCTTGTACGTAAATCAAAGCATCACTGCTTGTTCCGATAAAAGCTTCAATATCACAGACATTACCCCAACAAGAAGTCACGGGTTTAACAAAAGGCTCAAATATCAAACCGCATCACTCTCCTCCTCAACTGCAGAGAATGTGCATTGGTGACCTACAGAGGGCATACACAGCCATGCAAAGCCAGTAGCTTAACATGTACCCTCCTATATGCACATACATAAAATAATGCCACCCAGAGCCCATCAATCCTTCCAAGGGTATTGCAGACTGTGATACCACAAGTAAGCCTCTCAAAGACATTTACACTTTTGAGACCCAACACAGACCCAACACACTTACCTTTTCAAGCACATATTAACACTGCATCGCTTCCACAGCTGCCCTCATCTGAAGTGGACCTCATCTGGCAGCCATTTGTAGACAGGTAACAGCAAATGAGTTAATCAAGTCCCCAGACCTTCAAAAGAGGATTTCCTTGAAGAAAAAGCAACGCTGGACCTCTTAGAGAGCCCAACTCAGCAAGGCTCATTTTTACTTCTGGCTGCTGCCTTTCAGCTGCAAGCAGGCAATGAAGCAAGCTTGCCAGGCCTCATTCCTCTGCCACCAGAGACTCACTGGAGGACCAGGGCTGTAACCACATTGCCAAGTCTTTCATTCTTCCTCGTTGCTCTCAGCAGTGCCCTCAGTAGTCTCTCCTTTTCCAAGGGAAAACATTCTGTGATCTTGGGAAACCTCGTGCAGAGCAGCTGAACTCCATTCCTCACTGCTTCCCCACTTCCTTTTCCTCAGGAGGCACCTTCACAGCAACAGCTTTCATTCAGGCAGTATTCCTCAGTTTAACATCATCACCCTATAAAAAGAGCTCTACCTCAAGCTCAGAACTGCTACAACTCAATCTTATAGAATAGTATATTCCCAATCCAGCCTTTCCTCAGTTTACAGCTCTCCATAAAAACAACACAGACACACCGCTTCCAAACCTGCTTTTCCCTACAAGCTCAGCTCCTTCCTAAAAACCTAGTGCAGGTGTGGCCAAGTGAGCAGAGCTGGCCACAGCTTAAAAGCTGCAAACACCTCCCACATCCTACCGGTGACTACAGGGGATTTACTTTCAGGTTTTATTAACACAGCTGCAACAAGGAGGAACAACTAAAAAGCCTATCTGGGTGTGCTTTAGGCAGCCTTCTGATTCATAGGATCAGAGGTATTTTTAAGATGGTTTAAGATCTGAAATTGAAGGTGTTCCTTTATTTAGCTGCAGCAAAGAATCAAGAACAAAGATGATGGGGAAAATCAGGGAGAATTAGTGATTAACAAAGTGTTTCCAATTAATGGGACTGGCCTGAAGTAGCCTGGTTTAGCACCTCCTCTTCTTGCAGTGGGAATTGTTTATATAGCATATATGTTTATATGCTACAATATATATAATGTATAATATATATGCTATAATATAGCATAGATCTCCATCTTTGGAGAAATACTGTATTCACTATTTATTGTATACCATTGGTTTGCTAGGTTGCACTAGGGGTGGTTAATCTGTGTGCCACAGGGCTGGGCTGGGAGAGCAGCTCACCCAGACTGCTTCTTCCTGCAGTGCTATAACCAAGATGCTGCCAGTAAGGAACTGTTCAAGCTAACCTGTCTCTTTCTAGGACGTTCAGTCACAACCCCTGCACACAGATAAAAGCAGGGTCCTTGTGCAGTCAAGAAATCTGTGCAATCAGAAAATATCAAGTCAGCAACTTGAGTCAGACTTGAAGCCTGCACTTTCCATCCCACTCAACAACAGCACCAGTGGTAAAGGGAATGCTTGTGACTTTAAAGGATTCTTTTCTGCTGGAAGGTTAAACAGGAAGACAGAACCACAACATCCATTTAATTGTGATACTCAAAACCAAGCCTAAGTGGAGTTGATACAAGTTTTTTCATTGCCTTCACTTGGCAATGATTCTGGCTTGTTTTCCTTTCAGATCCCTTATCAACCTTACAGCACTGGAATCATGTATTGGGAAATTTGTCATCTTTACCCTAACATCACCAATTCATGCTGCCGTTAAAGAAATGGAAAATGATGAAAGGAGGTAGAGAAAATTAGACTTCCTTTATCTTCACTACCATAGAATGCTATAGAGATCCTTCTACAGCATTCTGCCCTGTTTCTGGGTGAGATCAGACTTTATACTATTCAGTTTGCTGCTTCTCCCCAAGCAGTGACTAAAGCAGGACAACATCCATGATTATTAGATATAAGGAAGAAGTTCTTTACTTTGAGGGTGGTGAGCACGGGAACAGGTTGACCAGAGAAGTGGTGAATGCTTCACCTCTGGCAGTGCTCAAGGCCAGGCTGGACAGAGCCTTGGGTGAGATGGTTTAGCGTGAGGTGTCCCTGCCAAAGATAGGTGGTTGAAACTGAATGATTTTAAGGTCCTTTCCAACCCAAACCATTCTGTGATTCTATGATTATCTGAGTGACTCTCAAAACCTCATCTTTCAGGGGTCGTAACAACACAAATGCTACCTGTGAAAACCATCTTCCCAAACCCATGGAAGGAACATAGTAACTGTTCTCAGTTTGCACATACAATCTTCCATCATCCTAGCAACTTAGCTCCATCTGGAACATCCTATCTGCATACAGAAAACATTAAGAGTTCATGAATTAATTTAAGTCTTTGCTTCAGAATAGAAAAATTTTTCATTTCCACTCCCTTTTTGTCCCCTTTACCACCATGTACTAGGCTATTCTCCCTCTCATTGCACTTTGTGCTTGACCTCCTGGTAAAAGTCAGGAAACATCATCCAACTAACTGCGAGCACCTGCATTGCTGCAGGTGTGAGGGAAAACACCTAATTCAGTGGGTCAAGGAACTCCATGCTGATTTACAGTATGAACACCAGTTCTGTCCAGAATAAGCAGCCTATATTCACTATATACTGCAGTGGTAGAGGGACACATCAAAAATGCTCCTCAGGGTAGTAAAAGGAGTTAAACTGTAGTTTAGAACTACATGATCTATATTTTCAGTGAACTTTATGCTCTCTTTTGGTATCTTCCACTTTCTGCTTCCATCTAGACTGAGTGAATGTACACATGTGCACTCTGAGCCCACAGAGGCTTGCTGCACTGCTTCACAGTACGTTGGCTATAGGACATTTTCAGTGCTTTGTCTGTTTGAGTTTTAAACTGGACTCATAGGAGACTCTCTCTAGGCAGACACCTCATTAGAGCTGATGGATTTACAATCCCCAGCTCAGTTTGTGCTCTGTGGGTGGCCTGGGCCAACTTGTGAAATATTTCCTAGCATCATTTTCCAATTGTAGAGTAGAAAGAGAATCCTCCCTACCTCCCATACACACACTGCTCCTCAGAGAGGACATGACATGCCCCTCCGCTGACTGTAACAATGGAACCCCAACCACAGCTGTGGCTTCTAATAAAATTAAATCAGTGCTGCTGTTGTTAAAAACAAATAAATAACATTAATAACTCCAGCAGAATGCTGTCAGCGCAGATGATGGGCAGGGCTGGTTCTAGGCTTCTAGAAGTTTGGGGTTGACCTTTTACCTTCTAGAAACAGCCGTGTTACAGAAACTTCCCTGAAGAACAGGCTCTGTCTCTCCATGCAAAGAGCTGAGAACTCTCTGGAGAGCTGCTCGTGAGATATATGCACTGTCTGTCAGTGGTGAAGGAGTCGATTCAAACCCAGGATTCAAACAAATGCACTTTAAGAGCATCTAATGTTTAGATTGGCTTTGTGTCCACAAAGCTATTTTGAGAATGGTCTGCCTAAGGCATTTTTCTCATTTCCCAGCTGAAAGGTACTTTAATGGAGCTGTGCATGCAATGGTTTAGTTCCTGCCTTGTGCTCTGTGCTGAGGCTTCCACCTGCCTGTTTAGTGATGCAGAGCAAGACCTGGGCTATAAAGACTTCTGCAGCTGCATGGTACTGTGCACCTCACCCACCTTCTGTCCTGGGGCTGAGAACAATCAGAGCTGGACAGAGCAGGGAAAGAGTAAGAGAAAGCGATATTTAGACAGTAAACTTTCCAAGCATTTAGGAGAGAATGGCTTGCAGATGTATATGTTTAAATGACATTTACACTCCCATTGTTGCCTTTAACTTGGTGCTTATCTTACTCTGGGCTTCTTCTGATGAAAAAACAATACTGCTGAGAGCTGTGTTCTTCTTGGTGAGAAGTAACACCCTTCCCTCTCAGATGTATTGAAAGCCAAAGGAAAACTCAGCATTTCAGACTTGTGTGTTTCAGGGGGAGGTTTCCCTTACATAAAGGAGCTTAGTCTCCTGGGTCCTCTTCAGCCAGAACAAACAGCAAAAGACTTCACACACCCAGTACAGGGGTTCAGAGCAGAGCTGGCACAAAGTTTTTGTATCAGCCACTCCAAGGCTCCAGGTGGAAGAAGAAGTAAGGAAATGTAATACAGATGTAAGGAAGACGTTCTTTACTGTGAAGGCGGTGAGGCACTGGAACAGGGTGCCCATAGAAATAGTAAATGCTCCATTCCTGGCAGTGTTCAAAGCCAGATTGGACAGAGCCTTGGGTGACATGGTCCAGTGTGAGGTGGCCCTGCTCATGGCAGGAGACTGGAACTGAATGACCTTGAAGTCCTTTCCAATTCAAACCATTCTATGATTCTATGATTCAGGTCCATTTTCCCCTTGGCAAAGACACATAACTGAACCAATCCTTCAGATAGTTCTTTCATAAAGTGAGAGACCAACTGTCCTTGCTCACTAATCTTGGGATTATTTTGCTCAATCCACAGATGTACCTGTGTCTGCTCAGGTAGGTCCACAACTCTGAACATAATGTCCTTTTAAACCAGCCTGGTTACACTGCAGTGTTTGTACCTCTGCACTCAATATGGGTGCAAAAGGCTCAGCTAGTTTGGCAAATACTTGTGATCCTTGAGGGTACAGACTGAAACTACGATCCCCACTTCATGCAAATGATCCCCTCACTAGCTAAAGCAGTGTAAGGAAGGCAGCACAGAAAAATTCTACCCCATTTACTCAAAAGCCTCTTCCCAGCTGACAGTGGTGCTCTGGCATCCTCCTCTGCAACATCTCTAGTTATGATGTGCTGTCTTGGAAATAGGGTTTGTGGTTCAACCATATATTTTTTCTTACCTTCCAATGATTGACATATGATCTGAGCTTGGCTGGAACAAATGGATGTGCTGCATGACACATCATCAAGAGAAAACCTGCCCAGGCAAGGAGTTTCTATAGACTTGGTTTGACTAGTAAAGGATATTTGAGTCAAGCTATTTGCAATGTAGAGAAACAGTCCTATGACATTAATGTGAAGGCAGGAAGAGGAATCAGATGTCGAATGTGATGGGATCAATCCTATATATGGTGTACTTTGGAGCTCCTTGGAACTTTGCTGAACCAACAATCAACACACCAATTGCAACTGAGTTTGTCACTTTGGTGATCCCCTGCCCATAGAATGTGACAAACTGCAGCACACAGTCCTGCTGAAGCTCCAGTTTAAAAGCATGAAATAAAAGGCTGAGGATCTCATCCCATGGTGACACATAGGATTTGGTTATCCAGAGATGAAGTTTGAGTGAGTCTGCTGATATTTGTAATCACTCAACTCCTGCTGCAGTCTGCTTCTCTGGGGGCCATGTTCAAATAATTGCACATGTATGTCAAAGAAATTCAAGTTACACATTGACGTACAGTTATGTATTCATTTCGTAGGCAAACCAGATTATGACCATAACCTGTAAAGCCATTCCTTCCATGGCTGAGGAGTCTGAGCTGGCTTTTAATTACACTCATTCAAAATCAGTATCACACCACATAGACCTTACTTTACGTCAGGGAGGGAAGAAGTGTGCCCTCTGAACCCAGCAGACCTAACAAGGACTCTTCAAGACTGCTTTTATTACGTGATACCTCTTCAGGTGCCCTTTGCATGTGCACTTGCAAAACAGCAAGCACCTAATACAGTCAGAGAAAAAAATACTTTGCTAGGAATGAAGTAGGTTAAATCATCCTTGTGAAGGATTTACATAGGTATGTCAGTAACAAGCATCTGGAGCTAAAGATCAAACTGGATTCAAAGCAGATCAATAGTTCTGCACGCAGGAACTGTTAGAAGTACAACACACAACACAATTGCGCAACCCAACACAAAAGCAGCTACACTTGAATGCAGTTTACAAATACCAAATGCTATTTTTCACCAAAACCTTCTTCCTCTTTATTTTTTTTAACTGTCATTCATTGCAGGACTGAATGGAAATGATCAAAGTGCAGTCCCAAGGAAGGCTGCTGTACATACTGGATTGGATACTGCTGGAGTAGCTGCAGCAAATGTTTATATATACTTCCATTGAGTTTATTTACTTAGGGTGAATGAAAATAGGAACTTCTTGGATCAGGAGATGGAGAAAATCAGCCTTCCATAGAAAGCACAATTGAGCAGAATTTGATAACAGTTCAGAATAAGTTACTATGATATTTAAGTTTCACTAAAGACTTACCTTTCTTCAGAGATCATTCACATCTTACACACTTAAAACTGGTCACCCAGGTTGCCTTCATATGAGCAGTTCTGAAGCACTGATTTCAACAGGGGTATCTTGATGTTTCATCAGTATATCGGGAAACGAAGTCTGATTTATTTTAGGCAGAAGTCAAAGCAATTTTATTCATTTCCAATGCCTCAAGACATACCACAGAAGTCAATCATTTCCCTCTTCCCCTTCAATCACACATGAAATGAGCAATATCACCCAATCACATTTCAGAGCTACATAACCACTTTGTAAATACTAAGCCAAGACTGCAAACATACTAGAATAAAGGAAGATCAAGAGAAGTTTCTCAGTTCTTAACAGCAACCTGTCCCTGATACAAGCAACGCCAGAAGCAAACTGGTCAATCACTTGACCAGACCCTGATGTTTTCTTCCACTGAAGAATTTCTAGTGCTCTAGGATTCCTCATTGTCAGGGAGGCCAAGAGAGTGTCCTGCCTTGGCATATCTGAAGAGAGAGACATTAGCAGGAGCATAGAGCAGCTGGGGTGGTTGGGATTGGTCAAGATGGATAGGAGTGAAGACTGGAGAAAGGAGAAAATGTCATTGAAATTGGTTTATTTTACATAAATAAATGCCTCAGTTTCTGTTTTCTCCATAACAACTCTGAATTCTGCTCATACAGATGCTCTTCAGGAAGGGAATGTAAGAGGCCTGTGTGTTCAGTCACTCCCAAACTTTGTTTCTTTATTTGGGATGCAGAATGCCCAGGGCAATGAGTCCCAGACACAGATGGGACTTGTAAGAGGGACTGCAATCCAAATAACACAGCAGAAGAAAAGCCAATTAATTTTTTTTCTCACTGAAAAGAAGCAGTAATTCCATTCTTATTATTCTGCTGGAAAGAACTTGCCACAGAATTCTCATAAAGAAAAAACATCACCACATCCAAATGCTTTTTGGATGTCAACATCCATCTCTGAGAATAAATGAAGCCCTTCTATGACTGAGGGTGAGCAGTTCTGGGTGTCTTAGAGCATCTGCATCCCTAAAACCTGCTTTTCTTTGCCAAACTTCATCACTCAGACAGCAGTGCAGCACCACAGCAGAACCTAGAGCATAATACAGATGCCATCCAAGTCCTGGGAGAAAGAATAAAACAGGAGGGGCTTGGAACTATGGGTCCCATGGGACAGCACGATAAAACAGATACAGAGATTTATTTCTGTTTTAACTAAATCCCATTTTCTGATGGGGAAATACTCGGCCTGAATTGTCTTTTGTGGCCTCATTTATTGTCCAAGCACAAAGCTACAGGACAAATTGCATTCATTTGCAGAAGCAAAAGTCAAAGCACTGTTAGTCTAGTTTCAGTTCATGTGTTTAAGGTTTTGGATTGTCAGTAAAGTAGCAAGTCTTGTTTTGTGCAGAGTTGATGATAATAAAATTGCACACCACCACTTTGGTCCAGGGATAAGGCCAAAGGTGGAAATGAATGACAAGAAAAGATATATCAACCAAATCAAGACCATGACTTGAAAAGTGAAATATCAAGCTAACAGCCCTGAAACCCCAGCTCTCCATGACTTGTTCAAAGTGTGTGGAAGCACAGACTGGGTTTGACTAAACTGCTTCACTCTGCCAAACAGTTATTTCTCATTGAAAGCTCCTTTAAGCTTTTCAGCCCACAGAAAACTTCTATTGTATTGTCTTTTTGTTCAGATTTGGAACTGAAACAAGCATCAGCTTGTCAGGATTTCTTCAAGAAGGGAATTCTGAGGAAAGCTGCTCAGCTCTTTTGTCAGCTGTCATGAAAAATAAATGATTGCCTAAGAAGTATGCCAGGGCTTCCTCCATGCATAAGAAACACAAAAGCAACCATGGGTGCCATGGCTGAGATCAGCTTGAGGGTTGTCCTCTTACCAGACACCACCACAAAGCACCTGTGTGACTTCTGCTGGACAGCTCCAGACAGGCAGGGAGAGCACGAAAGGTGGTAACAGTGGTTCTCTTGCTACATACCCACATACAGCCTTCTCCCTGATAACAGCAGTTAAACTCTTGCTAACTATGACAACACTGAAGAAATACCTGTTTCCATTAGATCCTATAATAGTTGTTGAGCTTCCACAGTGTCAGGGGGAACTCTGCAAGCATGCTTTAAGAAGTCCAAGTTATTTCTATGCACGCAGGTCACAGCCATTGGAGTTTGTTCATTCCTTTCATAGCAAACAATATGCTTTTTCAGTTATTTAGCAATGGTTGCAGAGCTGCCTGTCTGTGCTCTCCCACCCTGAACATCATGAGTAGTCATGACGTATTCCTTACAAGGTTTCTTTCTGAATGATCTGTGACACCCCATGTAAAGGCTTCCTTTGTGATGATGTACAATGACTGTACAATGGGCAGCACAGATAAGGTTTGGTTAGGTCATCCTGTACATCTCCAGAAGAAATCAGGGTGCTGGTCGATGAGAAAATGAACATGAGCTGGCAGTGTGTGCTTGCAGCCCAGAAAGCCAACTGTATCCTGGGCTGCATTAAAAGGAGCGTGACCAGCAGGTCGAAGGAGGTGATCCTGCTCCTTCACTCTGCTCTTGTGAGACCTCACCTGGAGTATTGTGTGCAGTTCTGGTGTCCTTAACGTAAAAAGGACATGGAACTGTTGGAACAAGTCCAGAGAAGGCCACGAGGATGATCGGGGACTGGAGCACCTCCCATATGAAGACAGGCTGAGGAAGTTGGAGCTGTTCAGCCTGGAGAAGAGAAGGCTGCGTGGAGACCTCATAGCAGCCTTCCAGTATCTGAAGGGGGCCTATAGGGATGCTGGGGAGGGACTCTTCATTAGAGACTGTAGTGACAGGACAAGGGGTAACGGGTTAAAACTTAAACAGGGGAAGTTTAGATTGGATATAAGAGGAAATTCTTTCCTGTTAGGGTGGTGAGGCACTGGAATGGGTTGCCCAGGGAGGTTGTGAATGCTCCATCCCTGGCAGTGTTCAAGGCCAGGCTGGACGAGGCCTTGGGTGATATGATTTAGCGTGAGGTGTCCCTGCCCATGGCAGGGGGGTTGGAACTGGATGATCTTAAGGTCCTTTCCAACCCTAACGATTCTATGATTCTATAATTCTAAATAAACAGATGCTTTTTAACTGGGACTCTAAATGAGGCAGATCTCATTCTCTTGAACAAGAACCATTCACAGACTGAATCTACACTCAGCAGAGTGTGTATCTCTCAAGGCCACCTTCACCTTGCCTTGTGCACAACATCCACACTGACAGTTTTGCAATAACATGCAGTTGCAATATGCAATTTAGCTGTATAAAACACAAAACAGCAAAAGGATACCAAAAGTACTTGAGCGTTCGGCATCATTCAGCTCCAGAAAACAACTATGCTTGAATTCACCTTCTCCAGTGTATTAACTTATCGGCATCACCTCCAGTTGAGGTGAGGACCATTTCTATGTATACAGGGCAGAAAAAAAGGTGTAGGAAAACACAGGCATGGCCAAAAGCTTTCCCTAAGTAAAGAGATCCTCCAAACTCAGCAAGCTGACTACCTTCTTTTCCTCATTGAGGGCCTTCTTTAGACCTTTCTTTCCTTCTCCAAATGATTTCTGTTTCCCTTGCTGACAAACCCTTTTCTGAGTTTTTCTGGTTATGGAACAAGCAATAAATCCTATTTGTTTAACAGCACCCTACACAAAAACCAATCTCATGTGAACAGTCCACCTTCTCTCCTCCAGTTCTGCTTCAAAGTACCCCAGGCAGGACCTTACCATCACATTTCTCAGTGGTGCATTAAGGAGAAGCTGAAGTTCCACTTGCAAAACAGGATGCAAGTATGGGAGGAGCAAAGCATGGCACCACTCTGTAATATCCAGGATAACCCAGCAATATTCCGGACAGCACAAGTGTTCTCCTGAATCCCTCCCCTCTACATTTACATCCCAGACATCTCCTTCAAAGGGCAGGGCCTCAACACAGCTGGTGGATCTGTCCTTGGGCCAAGAGGCCTGCTTCTGGAAGAGCAGCTCAGGATGTATCAGATCTGGCATTCTCAAACTAATGTCATCTTCTCTTGGCCCCTGTTCCTGCAGATGTCCACCACCCAAGTGCAAAGACTGCTGTTTCTACATAATCCACACGAAAACCTGGTATCAACCTATCTTGTGATCATCACTAAGAACTGGGAATCCAGGCTATTCTAGCATCCAGCCTGGAAATTGAGTTGCTACTAGTGACTGGCCCAACTTCAGAAATAGCTTTTGGTCTCTGGTATAAGTCTCAGGACTATTTTTCAAAGGATTATTTTCTATACACACCCACTTGCATGCTGAGAACTTAGCTTTCTTTCCTATCAAAATCTGGGCTGGGCCCATCGCCTTCCAAATAAATCATTCCCAAACTCCCATTAATCACTTACTCTTTTACTTCTTTACTCCAAATGCTGATTAAAACCAGCCATTTTCCCAGCCAGAAGGGTACTGAGTGTTCATCTTTTAATCACAGATGTCCAGGCCATTTCCATGGAACACACACTGTAGCAGACCAATCTACTGGCATAACTAGTGACATTGATTACATGTCACTGTTTTCTAGATCATTCTGGTGATCTAAATGGCTCCAAGCCAAGATTTCACATGCAAAATGCAGGATATACTTCACCTAACCCTGTCAAAACATGATCCCATGCCACTGAAGAACACTATCTCATGCTTCACAAGATGCCAGCCCATAGCAGATGCTGCCAGGTCCAAGAAAGGAGAGAATTTTGGCAACTTTCCAGGGAAGCCTTTTCCAGTCAGCATTTCCTCTCTTACCTGTTGTATAAATACAGCTGATCACATCAGGTTGGACAGAGCCTTGGGTGGCATGGTATAGTGGGAGGTGTCCCTGCCCACGGCAGGGGGGTTGGAACTGGATGACCTTAAGGTCCTTTCCAAAACCAAACCATCCTATGATTCTATCAAGACTGGAAGCCTATATTCTGTGCTATGGGCCCTCTTGAGTAGGACACAAGTTCAACTCTGTATCTCAAAAGATGCAGGGGATGGTAAGAAGTTCATAGCTGGCTTGATCCCTGTCATTTTACTAGAAGGTTTCCCATGCACAGTGTTCAGGGGTGGAGGGAAAAAGAAATGGCAGGTTGTAGGGTGTATTTTTTTCCCCAAGTGAAATATGGACGGTCTCTTTGCCTCTGGGAATTGGCCCATTCCACTTTAGCTAGTATCACGGCATGACACAACTACCCCTACCTTCCAGACAGTGCACCACATGACAGATTAAATCCTTGTCTAGGACAGAGAGCCCATGGGGAGTTTAAACTACTCAAACAGCTTTTTAGACATTTCCTGTCCCCATCCTCACAAGCTGACACAACGGCTCCAATAAGGCTGAAACTGGAAGAAACGTACCATTATTCTATACAAGAAATATGCTCAGAGTTTTATTGTATTCCAAGGATTCACTGCGTTCAGTTACCACGATTCCACCTTCTGTTCCTATGCAGTAGCCCAGACACACTATTTCCTATCTCCAGGAAACAAAACAGAATTTAGTAGAGCATGAATTCTTTGCTTTCTCTTTTCACAGCTCCTTCTCTAATACTGATACATTCTCAATGTTATTTCTACCAAGTGCTGTCACTCAGTACAGGTTATCCTGTGCTAGCACTCACATTGACTGTGAGTGTCTAGAAAATGTTCACAATTCCTGGAACATGTTATTAAACTCATATAAGCACCTGTGAGTGACTGTAATGTAAACTTTCAGTTCTCCTTTGGTCCTATCTTTTAGCATACCTGAAATATGACAACGTATTGATGTCAGTACTTACCAGCAGAGCAAGTGCTTTGAAGAGCCAGACATGGCTTGCTATGGCTTTTTATTTCCCATAAGCTGCAAAGAGTCTTCTAGTTTAATTATAAACACTCTGATGCTATCTTTTCCTACCCATCCAAATCAACCCCTGCCTTCCTCTCTGAGAAGGTAAGCAACCAGCCCCTCTGATCGGGTACCTCAGATTACTATTGGTATTACCCTAACCGTTACACCATCTAAAATTGCAAAGCTATTTCTAATACCTGACAGTTTGTCCTATTGGTCTTTTTCAGAGGCTACAGATAATTATCCCATTTGTGTTTAGTACCTGCAATCCCTCACTGTCTAGCAGAGCTCATTTCTGTCTCAAGATCACCAGAAGTGAGTTTTCTCCTCAAGGAGAAATGTCTAATGCTTTGAGCCACATCCATTTCCCCTTCTGCCAGCAATTGTCTCTGAATTCTTACTTTATTAACACCACAAACTAAACTATCCCTCTAGGACATTTCTAAGAGGAAAATATTCAGCTCATCATTTTAGCTCCACCACAGACACAGGGGCATGACCCAATGTCCAGAGCAGCACTCGCTGCAATAGGTACCCCCTCTATAACAAGAAACAAAAGCAGACCTTGGACTCCTGGTGGACTGCTTCCTCAGAGCCTTCCCATTCCTAGACCCAGCTCCAGGGCTGCATCTGCTCTTTGCTGATGGCAAGTCCCTGCTGACCTTCCCTCATTCCAGCAAGTGGGAGGCTGGCAGGAGCTGGTCACGTAGCCACAAGGTTGCTGCTGCCCTTAGTGCAGAACAACGAGCCTGTCAGGCCCCCCAGAGACAGCACCAGGGCAGTGACAGTGCCTGCTAATGAAAGATCTTCTCACCCCCTCCCAAGCTTCCTGTGACTTTTCTGAAGGCAATCCAGATGCTGCCACAGCTGTTTCATAGCTCCCCATGAGCTGGTTAGCATCTCAACATGGTGCTTCAGTGCTAAATCCCCACCCCATGCCAAGGCTGCGTGAGCAGACTGTTCCACAGGCACGAGCTCTGCAACCCACACCCCACTATGACATTTCAGCTTCAACCACAGCCAGAGGTCACAAGCCATTATATACAACCACCTTCCCCAGGGATCTGTCTCTTTTCCTGGAATCACTGTCAGAGCATCTCTTCGGTTAGGTCATGTCAGTTCAGTATGGCCAGCCTGAAAAGAAGGGCACAATTTCATGCAAGAAAAGATAAAGAGATGCTCTACTGGGTGGTTGGTCCCACTGATGACCATTTAGCATGGTGCCAAGCTCCAGCATCATGTCACAGGGCTCTGCCTGCTCCTGGCAGAGTGGGCAGCTCATCAGAGGGGCAATTAGCCACTGTCACCATTTGCACAGAGAGAACAAAGCACACTCCTGGCAGCCCCTATCTTTAAAACACTCACTAATCCAGTTGTTAACACTTGGGCTAGGCTGCTGGCAGCATTGCCACGTGTTACAGCAGGGCCACTGCTTGCTGAACCATCTGCCAATGCTGTCCATGTTGCTTCTCCTCCTGACGAGCCAGCTGGTGCTATAGGGCAGCCATTTATTGTGGTGTTTGGTGCTGCTCTGTCAGTTGGCTGCTTGCACAGGTAGCACATGTTGGCCTGAATGATGATGACTTCCATTCTTCATCTCAGCAGTCCAAAAGCCAAAGTTTGTGAGACTCTTTACCCCTGAAACTCTGCTGCCCACATTCTACATGAGTTGTAAAGTGGCTTCTCTCACAGAGCACAGAAATGGAGTACAAATCTGATCAAAACACCATCTAAAGCCTATGAGTTGCTGTCTGGCCCTTGAGCAACCTGATCTAACTCTGAAGTAGATCCCACTTCGAAGCTGACCTGCTATGAGGAAGAGGTTAGACCAGATAACTTCCAAAAGTCCCCCTGAATTCAACATTACCCTGTGCTCTAGACAGAGGTTGAGCTCCAACTCTTATCCCTGTTTTTGCTTCCAAGCAAATACACCCATTCTAAAGTTAACAACAGTCCAAATACAAGCACCAGGATGGAAAAGAGAATGTGTTTGTAACCCTGTGGGTCACAGTGCAGCTTCTACAGGATACTTCTGCCAGCATGAGAACAAGTAGATACAAACTCATCTGCTTGTGCTCCAAGAGCTGTGCCCAAGCAAATACACCCCCTCTCTCAGCAGTTATGCAGAACTGCATCTCCTGTGCAAATGGCATGGACCTACTGATGTACCTTTTGATTCCTACAGTTTTTGGGACATTGGGAAACAAAAATTGTTCCTCCTCTTTTGCCTCAATCTTCCTATCTGTAAAATGGGAACAATTACAGCAGTAAGGCACAACTTTTTGCTATTGATGCATAAGACTTCCATACTTCCAGTTCTTTGTTTGCTACTGTCTAGATCTGAATGATTGTGAAGGTTCTCCACAATTTCCAGTCAAAGGACTTCTTTAGAATACATGATATTTCAGTGTTAACCTTTTAACATTTATTTTAACAGGCGTTTGCATCTCAAATAGTCACTTAGCTCTGGAAAACAACATTTTTCAGTTAAAGAATGTCAAAAGTGTAACTTCTTTTTGGTTGTGCTGAAATTTGAGCATGAAAATCAGAAATTGATTGAAACTGACTTTTACCCTCAAAGTTGTTCTGGCTTGGGAAAAAAACCCACAGCATTTCCAAAACCTATTTCCCTCAAAAAATTCCTGCCTCGTCCTCTTCTTAATTCATCAGGTGCTTCTCAGCTTAGTTTTATTTAATACAGAGGTTGTAAGCATAAAGAAAAGAGACGTGAGCTCAATCCTTTATGGCATCCTACAGTCCACTGAAGATAATGCCATTAGGCAGCTATCTGCCTGAAAACTCTTCAGATTCACTTTAAGTGGTAACTTTGAAGTTATTTTTGCCCCCCCCCCCCCCCGAGCCCCCCCAGTATATTGAGATAATAAAAGGAGTCTGATTGCTCGGCTCTTTAAGGACACTTGAACTTTACGCAATGCACAGGGTAGATGTGAATGAACTCCATTTACAGCAGTAGACATACATCATGCTTTATAGCGATGTAGCTGAGTAAAGAAGCTGTAATTGCTACTGTGCCTGAGAATCATAAGCCTTCTCCAAAGCCTGTAGTGAGCCTGTAGAGAATTTCATGCATTCTCTTCCTTAATTACATTCTGCCAGTTGAAACTATTTCATCACAACCTAAATATCAAAGACTGGTTCCTGTCAATGCAGTAAAAAGCTGTATTTAAAAGAATCAACATTTGATATTCTGTGTTCTCACTTCAGCAGAAACCTGAATAACTTCACTGGTATTTTCACTTGAATAAGGAACAGACACCAAAGCCCTGCATTCTTCCTCATCAATTTGTGTTTGTTCTAAACCAGTTGTTAAACATGGAAGACATTTGATTTACTAAAACTTTATTCCCAACAGCAAATAGTTCTAAAAAGCCTTGTTCTTATAACCTCGTTTGCCAGATGAAGAATAAGATGAAACAAAAAACTCTCTCGTGACAGGCCAAGGGGAACGGCACAAATGGAATGGGATATAAAAGTCCACTAACACATTAAAGATGTATCAAAGAATGTGATAGAACATATCTGTGGTCACTTGAAGATGCTTTGAGTGGAGATAATTTCCCTGAATTATTACGTGATAACATTCTTGATCACAGTACACAAAGCTCAAAGCTGAGATTCAGAATATTTTCTTCATGCAGAGGCAAAACATTTCCAGGCCTTTTAACAAGCATCAGCTTGGTTTTCCAAAGGAGCACAAACAACCAATTCAGTCGAATGGAGAACCAAGGTTAGAACCAGAAAAAGAATGTAGGCAATTAACTTGCATTTGACCTGAATTTGGGGTCAAAATTCATGCTCAGATGACAGTTAATTCCATTGGTGTCTAACGCTCTGTTACCAGCTTCTCTATGTGTCTAACTATTTGTTGCCAACTGTGAACAGTCATGACAATGACTCGCAAGACAACCTGCTCACTACTGACACTGAGACACACTGAGCTATTGCTTCTCATAAAATGCAACCAGAGAGGTTCCAATAGCCACACCTGAAACAAGAATATCAAAGAAAGGGACAAAGCTGGCAGAGGACTAGAAAGACCAAAGTTATTCTCCTAATTTAGAAGATTATTCATATCATCAGACCTGCCTCCTTCACTACCTGTGAAATAAAGTCTTGCCCAGCATCAGGCAGTTATGGGCTTAAAGTCTCTACAATTTTCCTTTGCATTGATTTCCCTATCCCTCCATGAAAACTTTCTTTTACAACAAGAGATGTGCACGAAAAAAGCTGGAATGAGGGAAAACTTTGAGCTGGTTACCTTCAGTTTATGCAGCAAACCTACACCTTTCATGAGGTACACTGCTGCCTCACAGAAGCTGGGGATCCGATTCATGCCAAGTCTCCCATTTCTATGACGACTGTCTTAAAAACTACAGCATCACAGACATCAGCAACAAAGCTGTGCACATCAGAAACACCCAAGGGAGGATTCCTGATCTAGAGGAGCAGTTCTGGTAGTTCTGTGGCAACACCATCACTAATGAAAAGCCATAAGGTCAGATGCCTCCTCCATTGAAATCAGTGGATTAGTGTGGCTGCCACAGGGGGAAAACGTGACTCAGGATCCCTCCCAAAGAAATATCTACATCTCAGCGAGAAGGAGCAGCTGTCAGCTTGGCCTTTGGTCTCAATTTTATTGCCAAGCATATAAAAAGAAATGTTCTAATATTTTATTCCTTTTTTCCCCACAGCTGCTGACTCAAGCAACTTCCTTCCACCACCACCCCTCTCTGCTAGATAGCCCATAAAGCCCTACACAGATAACAGCATGATCTATAAAGTGATAGAATCACCCCCTAGCCATCCAAGCATCTCAAGAACAGGGCATCTGATACAGTCAGCCCAGCTTTAGTGATTGCATAGGAAGAACTAAGTATAAAGTAGACAGGGCAAGACAACAGCTGCACTAATGAAATCTTTAGCTACAACAGATGTAGGCTATGAAATGTAAAGGAGAGACATACTTGCATCTTATTTTTCTCTTCTTTGCTCTCTTATCGGTACCCTGCTTTTTATTGTTTAAATGAAATCTCTGAATCATCAGGAGATTTTTGTGGTTGTAGAATGGCTGGAGCCCATTCCTACCACCCTTGAACTTCGCGGCAAGCATCTGGCAAAAGCAGCACAGCTCTGGGTTTAACTCTTCTGGGTTTAAGACCACCAAAGAGCAACAGGCTGTAAAAGAGACACACCTACAGCTAGAAGAGTAAATATTATTAGTGGACATTTATGAAATCCCTTTTTTTGTCTGACTGTAAACCAGTATCAAACCTACTGACATGGAGAAACATTGAGAAAAGACCTAAGTAAGGAACAGTCAGTACATCAAGTTCAAGTGTGGACAGTGTTTCTGCCTTCAGCAAGGGCAATTCTCATTAACTCTGCAAAAGATTGCACTGAGACTTGCAGAAATCATAGAATCACAGAATGGCTTGGGTTGAAAAGCACCTTGAGATCACAGAGTTCCAACCCCCTGCCATGGACAGGGACATCTCACCCTAGACGATGTCACCCAAGGTTCTGTCCAACCTGGCCTTGAACACTGCCAAGGATGGAGCATTTACCACTTCTCTGGGCAGTCTGTTCAAGTGCCTCACCACCCTCACAGTAAAGAATTTCTTCCTTATATCTAACCTCAACTTCCCCTGTTTAAGTTTAAATCCATCACCCCTTGCTCTATTACTAAAGTCCCTGACAAAGAGTCCCTCTTCAGCATCCTTGAAGGCACTCTTCAGATACTGGAAGGCTGCTATGACTCCTCTTAATATTTGTTATATTCTAAACCCCCAAGGCTACAGTTTTACTGCTGAGCCTGTGGGACCTGGGCTTGGACTCTCTGATGTCTCTGCAGCTCATCTACATTGATACTAACATGATTCAGAGCACGAACTGGACTACGGAGCCTCTTTCACCAAGGCCTGTTACCACGTGCAGTAATTTACACTTCTGTGGCTTTCAGCTGGTTTCCAAAGGAAATGAGGCTGATGCAAGCATGTTGGTTTTGTGGGTGCACTCTCTTCCCCCCCCCCCCCCCCCGCCCCCCAGGAACTTCTGAACCCACTGACTGATTTCAACTGAATTGCTTGCAGGACCACAGACTTCATGGAAAGTAAGTTGCAGTGGACAGACAGGTTTCACTGGGAAGACTTCCCTGGTGGCAACTGAGAAAGTCTAAGATTGAAGGAGATGAGAAGAGGCAAAAGAGAGATTCAGATAGTGTCATTTATGGTGAGGCACTGGAATGGGTTGCCCAGGGAAGTTTTGAATGCTCCATCCCTGCCAGTGTTCAAGGCCAGGTCAGACGGGGCTTGGAGCAACCTGATCTAGTGGAAGGTGTCCCTGCCCATGGCAGGGGGCTGGAACTGGATGAGTTTAAGGTCCTTTCCAACCCAAACCATTCCATGATACTCTGATTCTTTGATTTCAGTCTCAATGAAGAAACAGTAACTGTCCAAAGGAAAACCAACACATTTCAGGCACACAACCCTGCCAGAAGAAAGTGAAAATCCAAATAAGATGCTTAAATAATGTTTGTGAAACATTACAGGAGATGGTCAGAAAAATTTTGACAGAGCTTTTCTTCATAAAGGAATAGAGTTATGTTAAAATGTTCCATGGAAGGGATTTTGACAGTAATGTTCCTAACATGCAGGAGGGCATTCTAATCACTTTCAGAAAAAAAAAAGAGAGAGTTTGACCAAACACTTCTGTTTTTCAATTTGAAACAGAAGTCGCTGCTTCTTGTGAAAGCATGTGAAAGAGCTTTGCTTTGGGTGGACTTGTCTTCATTCCAGGGCAGAATAAAGAGAAATTTCAGACACCTGGAAGTTGTCATGAGAGGGAAATGTCATTGGTGGGACAAGTAAGAAATAACTCTTGAGAGCACAGCCACTGCACTACCCCAACAACAGCCTCATGAGGAGGAATCCCATGGAAGCAGGCTACTTCCCAGACATCTTTACAGAGCAGTGGCCACTGAAAAGCAATGCTTTATAAACCCAGTGGTTTATGCTGTTCATGTAAGTATTCCACATCCATATTACAGCTGCTTTATGGCCTTTTTGAGCTCACTTTGTATTGCACCAGTGCACTATTAAATCTTATTTAAGTTCATTTCTTTACAGATCTCCCAACATCATCACGAATGTGTTCAAAATGTCCATGAAGTTTCTAGTGAAATCACAACTTCTGAAGTAGATACAGTAAATCACAGAATCTCAGAATGGTTTGGGCTGGAAAGGACCTTAAGATCATCCAGTTCCAAGCCCCTGCCATGGGCAGGGACACCTCACACTAGACCATGTTGCCCAAGGCTCTGTCCTTCCTGGCCTTGAACACTGCCAGGGATTGGTTTGTATTTTAGTGAAATACACAGTCATGCTCACACAGGTGAAGGAAGAAATGTACTTTTTCTTTTATGTATTCACTTCTACGTGTAGAAACAGAACTCCAAGTACCCTGCTATGAGACGGAACTGCTGAAACCTTTCATTGGAAGTACTTTCTCCTAACAAACAATTCCTTTTCAGAAAATAAAAGATAAAAAGAAAAACCAATTTACAGCAGCTGCTGCAGTACTTCACAAGATGGTAATGCAGGCTTGCTGGTCAAACTATCATTTTCTCTAGAAGGCTTTAGTCCAGCTGCAGCTATTGGGCCCAGAAAAGGTGTGATTTTCAAAGGCCAGTACCCAGTAGGTCAAAACTGATTTTCATAGGCTTTTCTGACCCTTGGAAGCTTTCACCTACACTAAAAGGCAGCACTACAAATTCATCTCATATGAGAAATAGCACAGTAAAATAAAGGTCATGGATAAATTATTCACCTACAGGAAACTCAAGTGATCCTAAGACTAAGGAAATCAAGTGCAACATCCTAAAACAGGAGAGAACTCTCAAATACATTTAAGGAAGAAAAGTTCTCAAATGAAACCCATGTTGATACTAAGCAGCTTGCTGGTGCAAATGCTCTGCGTAACTCGTTGTGTGCAATTAAGGACTGTGCTGAAAAGCAAACTTCTGCCTTGCAAAAGACAGATAATTTAGACCATGCTTCAGCATCCACATTCCAGAGTCTTTGGCTTCTCCAGTGACAATGTGAATGAGGAACAGCAACAGCAGAAGCAAATGACAGTAGTTGTACTGATGGATGAGTGGCCATGAGGAAGCACACAGAGTCCTCCACCTCTTTAAATACAGGCCTTTCACCCAGTGGAAGAACGCAGAGATCCTTCTGAGCCTGGCTGTGAATATGACCCAAATATTTGCAAATACTTTTTCAAACCTTGTTTTAAAACCTTTCCATATTCAAAACTTACATGGGACAGCTCCAGTTCTCTAATCCATAACATTTTGGCTAGCAAAACTTCTAATCCTGTACCAAACCGTAGTGTCCAGAAAGCATTAAGTATTTAAGTTTTATATGTTCTTACAGTTTACTTAAGATTAATGTAAGCATCACTTCTTATAAACATTTACATACTTTGGCTCTCTAATAAAGTGTATCCTCACTCTCTTTTCTTTTTATTGGGTAGCTATAAATTTGCAGAGAGAGAAAAAGCCCATAACAACAATGGAGGCAGCGTGGCCCAAGCCAAAGGAAATTCATATATGAGGAAACAATGGGAAGTTGGCAAAAAGAAAAGGAAAGTTTATTGGATCCATGCAAAGACCACCCTATGTGTGTGGTATAGATTTGTGCTAGGTCTCACATCTTTTCTGTGATATATTTTTTTTACAAGGTTCTAAGCTGTTTTTTATGAGATGAATAAAACACACAAGAGCAAAGTCTCCAGCAGTTAAAGGGCAGTAGTAGATGGCTCTGCTACGCATTTGCTTCTAATAGAATTCCCATTCACTTTCCTTAAGCAAATCAAAACCATTGTTGGAAAAAAAGTTCTTTAGAGACCAATGACCCAAATTATCCTTTCCCAAAGGAAAGAAAGAGGCATTCCATATTTGGAAACCTGCCCCTAAACATATAGGCACGAAACGCACTGTTGAGCAAGTGAAGTGCACAGTAGTTCCTGGTGAAATCCTGTATGATTCTGACCTCTAGCTGGGTGACTTCGAAGTGCCTGCAGCCAAAATATGCTCAAGATCCTGCATTCTTCCACACAAGTTTCCTCAGATTATCTTGGAGGTGCAACACATTCCCTCATTTGATTTCAGCTAATTGATTTTGTCTTGCCATAGAATCACAGAATGGTTTGCGTTGGAAAGGACATTAAGATCATCCACTTCCAACCCCCTGCATTGTGCAGGGATGCCTCACACTAGATGATGTCACCCAAGGCTCTGTCCAACCTGGCCTTGAACACTGCCAGGGATGGAGCATTTACCGCTTCTTTGGGCAGCCTGTGTCACTGCCTCACGACCCTCACAGTAAAGAACTTCTTCCTTATATCTAACCTGAACTTCCCCTGTTTCAGTTTAAACCCATCACCCCTTGTCCTACTGCTACAGTCCCTGATGAAGAGTCCCTCTCCAGCATCCATGTAGGCCCCCTTCAACCATTTTGAAATCCTATATTCCTCCAGGCTTAGTAAGAGGTCTAGCTCTTGCTCAGTTCTCATACCATTTAGCATCTCTAATTTGAATCACCAAAGACATTCTCCAGTCCAAGTCCTCTTCTTTTTTTGGTATTCTGTTCTGCTCTTCTCCTTTCTCCTCTTTCTGAGAGCAGCTTTCAGTTACACACAATGATTACATTCTTCTAAGGATGTGGTAAGTCCAGCAGGCTTTGGTTACTTCTTGTAA
Organism: Pezoporus occidentalis; assembly: GCF_034315485.1. Taxonomy (NCBI): domain Eukaryota; kingdom Metazoa; phylum Chordata; class Aves; order Psittaciformes; family Psittacidae; genus Pezoporus; species Pezoporus occidentalis. Next base: position 5,222,486 of record NW_026912779.1, read on the forward strand.
GGCCTCAAAACCTGTCAGTGGTGAGGGAAGGATGCTGGCCTCCAATATGTGGGAGAAATGACTAAAATTAAGCACATGACAAAAATTAGCAAAAGAAAAAAGGAAGCTTCGACACATGGAAGGAATTTTGGTGGAACAAATAAGATTTGCTGGACCCTTCTCATATGATTCAATGATTCTGTTGTTACACTGCAAGCTGCAGTAATGGAAAACAGAACAACAGTTAAGAGGGTGGGAGGTAAACTGAAAACAAAACAATATGTTACCTTGTAATGCAGAAGAGGTGAGGGTTACATGTTTATGGAGCATTATAATGCATCACTCACTTGTCGAGATAAAATCCATCTTAAAATCCTTCATTCATTTTGTTTTCCTAGATTTAAAGTATTAGCACAATCCTGCATTTTACAAAATAACCCAAGATCTACTGAGAAGAAAGGATTGTTGTCCCTCTTTGTCCAATAATCCTCAGATTCCCAAAATCAGAGCAGCACTTTATCTTTGGATAATGTCTATGGCAAGTTCAGAAGTAGGTTGCTGTAAACTCTGCTAACTCATGCTTCTGAAGAAAGCATGTCACCACATTTCCCAACTTGAGGGTCTCAGCTATGAATGCAGCTTTTAATTTCCTACAGCACGGCTCATTAGCTTTCACCACTCACTTTTACTGCACTTGCACCACTTCTCAGTAAACATGCCTGCAATTTGAACATTTCACCCCACTGCGTTGGGAATCCTTCAATATTTGTGGTTCTTGCTGAAAAGATTTGGCTCTGCCAGTCAAAGATGCTGAACTGCAATTGGTCCTTTCACCTTAAAAGCTCAGATTTCCGGTCACGGTAGATAAGAGTTAAAATTCAAGAGATTATTAGTAAGTAAAGGAAAAGGCACCAATTAGACACTGGAGATGTTCCTCTCATGTGGAAGTCTAAGAGCATTCAGTTCCAAAAGGGTTAAATCCACACATGGTTAGCCACCTTCAAATGAAAGAGATGAGAAGGTAAATAATTTAGTGGTAATATTATAGTTTTCTATTTCTTAACATTTAGGCCACTACTGCTGTTTTGAGAGCCTGGGAAGACAAACGTGGAAAACTTCAGTTTAGCAATTCTTATCCTGGAGTGTTTGCCCATGGCTTAGTGCTCAAGAGGTTACTATGCTTGGTCCTCTGAAATCACCTCCTTCATGAGTTCATTATGTTGCACTGATATGAGTGTGCCACAGTATTGCATCTCTTCTTCTGTATTGCCTGGAGAAAAGGTGGCTCAGGGCAGATCTTACGGCAGTTTGCCAATACCTGAAGGGCACTAAAAGAAATCTGGAGAGGGACTTTTTACAAGGGCATGTAGGGAAAGAAAAGGGGGGATGGCTTTAAACTGACAAAGAGAGATTTAGATTAGACATTCAGAAGAAATTCTTTACTATGATGGTGGTGAGAAAGTGGCAGAGTTTGCCCAGGGAAGCTGTAGCTGCCCCATCCCTGGCAGCATTCAGGGCCAGGCTGGATGGGGCTTGAAGCAACCTGGTCTAGTGGAAGGTGTCCCTGCCCATGGCAGGGTGTTGGAACTGGATGATATTTAAGGTCCCTTCCAACCCTAACCATTCTATGGCTCAATTCCCTAGGCAGCAAATCCACAGCAGACACCCCTTCTGTCAGAAGAAAAAGGGCAGCAATGAAAGCAGAGGAGCACAGTTTTGAGTGCCTGAACAACTTTTCATCTTGGATATATACTGACCCAAGCAAAACAAACAAACTACATTCTGAATCCAGTCTCTTGCCTCTCATTCCTTCCTGATGTTGTTATTCAGTAGCATCCAAACAGTCAGCTCAGATGTGCTCTGAATTTGGATGAAGGTTTTGGGGAGTGTACGTATTTTCTTGCAGCTCATGGTGTCTTCAGCAAATAATAGTTTCTCATTCTCTCAGTCTTCTTTGACTTTATGTGGTCCCACAATAAGAAGATATCCTGTTTGACAGAACTGAAGTTGTGTGGGTTTCCTTCACCAGGTATTCAGTAAGAAAACAGCACCGTTGAGCAGGCTGGCGCTTCTGATGCTGAATTTGCTCCTTAGTTGCAGGTAAAATGAAGAAGAAAAGACAAAGCAGAGATCTTAACCAAGATTTCTAACAACCACTGTGCAAACCAGTTAACTGGAAGTGTGTCTGAACCCATGCCTCCTGCCTGAGTTTAGGTACTCAATGTACAGGTGCAGTGCAGCTCCTCTACAGGACTGGAGGGCCAGGGTGAAGTAATTTCTCCCTGTTAGGTATTTAGTTCTCAGTACTCTGCAAGGACTTTGTAAGTGTTTTACCTTAGGTAATCACTGAAGAAAAAGCATGACCAAGACACAACAGAGATGGTATTTCTCGTTCTTAGCAAAAGGTCTCAAACACCCTCCTGCGTGCTTTCCGATCCTATCTGTTTTGCAGTGTCCAGTTCAGAATAAACTTCAGAATGCAACAAAGGCCCTTCATTCGTTCAAGATTTGAAGAACCTACAGAGCCCACTTAGAGCTGTTCTGATTCCCACTGAAGTCTTTTCCATTGACCCCACAAGAAACTGGATCAGCCCCATAGGAAAGGTTTTAGTGCAGCAAATATAATTTCTTGCCATGACTGCACTTGGTTTGCCAGATAGAGTCATTCCAGACATGGTGGGTGAGAGTCAAAGTCTGAATTTCCACCGCACCCCTGCAAAATGAACAGTAAGAGGTTTCCTCCTGTTCTCCTTCCCCTGCCCAGCATCACTGCCACCTGTAAGAGGACAAAACTTGAACTCACACAGACACAGTTATATAAACTGGCATTCTAGTTAATAGTCACTTTGGAAATTCCCAAGCTATGAGCTGTCCTGCAATCTAGAAACTGCGGTTTCCAGACATGAGCTAAATCACAAACCACTGCACAAGGAGTCATTGCAAACATTCCTTGTGTCATTGTTTCAGAACAAAGATTGTAATATTTTAATCCCACAACCACAAGAGCTTGTCTGTTGCAGCATGTAAAGACTATCCACGGAGTTAAGCAAGCACTCCCAGCTTCCACCCCACTTCCACTCATTGACAAGTCTGCAGCCTATGAGGAATACTGGGAAGAGAAGGCCACAGTGGGACAGCTACTGGCTTACCTACAGCAGTAATGATAAACAGGCAGATGCTCACAAAGACTCCCAGCAAATACTATCAGCCCTTATCATAGGTGACATCAGGAACGGTATATGCCCAAAAAATGAGAGGCACAGGCTCCAGGTCTTCTTCAGTCTCATGTTTAAGTTTGTATTCTCACTGTGAAGCCAGAATTAACGCTTCTCCTTTCTGTACCATGCCACTGTGCCATAAAGGGTGTCAAACTCTTTGAGTCTTCAGGGTGGCGAGCAAAATCATTTGTACAGCCTGGAGAGGGGCACACAGTCCTTGCCTCTACTTTCTGGGCATTTGAATCTCACCTTAAAAACTCAAGAGGTCACAATTGTCTAAACACAGAATTTTCTAGCAACCAACTTTGATAGATCTGGTTTGATGGCTTTCAACCATTTTTTCCCCTGCATCTCACCTTCTTAGACATCTTCATCTTCAGTGTTACAGAAGAGCAAGTTCTGATTAGCTGTCATGGAGTAACATCCATCTGAGCCAAAGGCTGCTACAAGGAGCATCATTTAACTTCTCAGTAATGTGCCCAACAACTCCCTTCATTCTCCTGTAATTGAGATTTCTTTGCAGGCATTCCATTTCTGGTATCCTTCCTTAAAAACCAGCTTCCTAAACTGGCCTCTGAGAAGCAAGGAAATGATGACATTGTTAGGGGCATTTGACATCTGAAGACCCAGAATGCATGGGTGAAATTATCACCTATGTATTTTGTCTGATGATTATTCCCAGCTTGAGTCAGGAACATCCAGAGCTTTGCAGAAGTTCTACACTGACAGAAGAAGGGGAGGGCCAGGATATATGAAATTAATCCAAGAACAATTATTTGGTCAGATCTTTTCCACCTTACAGGGAACTATTCTGGAGTAATCAAATAAAACTGAAAGTTTCTCACATTTAATACCATGGCAGAGTGCAGATGTCTGCAAAGGGAAAACTACTCCAAGTATTTCAGCCCACAGATTCCAGGAAAGTGACAAGAGCTTAACTGAGTCAGGATAACACAAACTATCACCTTTCTGAAGTTTCAGGACATAGAGAGAATTCCAAATTCTGCTTGATCAGCTGAAACAATTTAGGGAATTATTTTCTCCAGCTTCATTGCCAGAACTTTAGCAAGGAATTTCATGTCAACATTAAGCAAAAGATATAGCTGTATAATAGAAGACATTATGAGTCCTTGTCCATGGCTTTCCTAGTAAGGCGATACTAGCCTTGGAGAACAAGGAATCTTTCAACTTGTGAGAAATCAGGAGGCTAAAAGAATGCTAAAGATTTAAAATAGGTTCAGGAAAAAAGGGAGCAGAAACAGAGGCTCTACTTGTTTCATATTAAAGCTGCTTTTGGCACTTCCCCATTGACAGGTCAGTTCTTCCAGATCAGTTTGCAAAGCTGCATTAATTTCTCCACGGGGCAACACTTACAATTGGCACCTTAGGCATTTTAAAAGCTTAGATGCTGAAATGTGTTTCAAAGGTATCTTATGGCATTCTATCATGCCATATTGTGATATGTGTGTCTACCTGTAAAAAGTAATGAACATTTGCTTGGAGAGGATGGACACTCTTGTTTTATTCCCTTAACCAGAGAGAAGAACTCACCATCAGTTAGTGAAGGACTGAATATTGTACAGTCCAACTGAAGCTGCATAAAATGACATCTGTAACAATATGCATAAAGCAGTGGGAAGAGCCGTATATAAATAATGCCTCCATAAAAATGCATCACAAATTGAAGAAAGTAGATTTTGGCAAGTAACATCTTCCTTATGGAAGTTTTTGCTGACTGTGTACACTGTCTTTTTGGGATGGATGTGGTTGACCAGTAAACCCAGTCCAATCCCTGACAATTGTCCCTGGTAGGAATCTATTTAATTCTTCTACAAAAATGACAAAAATGCTTTAAAGTTATAGACTAGAATAATAAAACCATGTAGGTTTCTACAGAGAAAGTATGTTTGGGGGATCCTTTGATATGCTTTGTTTATTGTTGCAAGCAGTTGTAAACCACAGCCTATTTCCATAGTTGCTCTGATCCCAGCTGCACATCTGGCTGTCAGGGTTAGTGTCAGCTTGGGGGGGGACTTCTCCAGAGAGCTGTGCATGAAAAATCTGTGCATTCTGGAGCATGGTGTGCAGGTCTGGGAGTTCTTTCTTTCACCTTTCAACCTTACACTGAAGGCTCCTAAGGTAAGCATGGTGGCTCATTAATGACACTAATTAGTTTCTAGCTAAGCCCAAAGCACACAACACTCAGAAACATGAGCCTGCAGCATCCCAGTTTGGTCTGTGTTAACCACTTTGACCAAAACCTGATTTGTTTGCTTATGTTCAATAAAATAGCACACTTTAGTGGCCAACTCTACTTTTGTGTCCTGAGGAAATGTCTGAAGCATGAAGACACTTGCGTTGTCTGAAGATTAGCAAGGTTATCATGCCTTATTTAACCATTTGCTGGTAAATGTGGAGGTAAAAGAGATACTAAGAGGTGACCTGTGCCATAGCATCAACAAAGCACTGAGCATCTCTGCTCTGCTGCTGGAAACAAAGTAGGAGAAAGCCGAAAGTTTGTCTGAATAAGCATGTCAGAAGCTGTACACTCTTACAAAAGGCTTAAAGGTTGGACTTGATGATCTTCAAGGTCTTTTGCAACCTATGATTCTAAGGCTGTAAGTATACCTCACTCCTGAAGCTAGTTCACTGGGCATTTAGGTACCTCCTGCAACTATACATTGTCATGCTTCTAAGCCCTAGCAGATTGTCCCAGCCTAAAAACTGGGATATGCCCAGTTGAATTACATCTCAGTTATCCCACCAGAGACAGAAGTTGACTGAGAGAGAAAAAAATGGGGGTCCTGTCCCCATGAGCTCAAAGTCCCTCATACAAGGATCTCTGCATATTCACAGGAGGAGACCATACCCCAAAGAACTTACTGCCTGAGCAGGCAAAGGGGTACAACCCACAAGCAGAAAAGAGTGAGCTGAATCAGAGACATTAAAACCTGTATCTAGAAGACTATTTACAATTTGAAGTCTGGAATTTACATCTGAGCCCTAAGCCGAGGAACTCAAAACCTTGAGAAGCTTGTAATGAAGCTTGCAAATGTGGATGTTACCTCCTGCCTTCATATTGCCCATGGTTCCCTAAGCTCTCACAGGGCTCCATCCATGAAGGCCAACGTGCTACTACCCACACCCATCTCTGTGCTATGAATACAGTGTAACCCATGGAAACTCCTAACGCTCTAAAAACAGAGGTGCTGAGTTATAAGAATGACATTGTTGGTTTTGAAACCTCTGTTATTATATTCCTGTTTAAGACATGGATCTGCAAAATGGAATTAGACCAGAAATGTATTTTGAATGTGCTTCATTTAGTTTTGCAACTCCCTGCAAACCACACAATCTGTTTGGGGTTTACAATGTAAAAATTGACCAGATGATCAGCGAGCCAGAACACTTGATACATTGTGTCTGTACAGATGAGCTGTAAATAGGCCCTTTGTTTCTTATGAAGAAGGGTTCTTCAAATGCTTGATACACCATGGCATTTACTTCTGTAAATATTTTTGATTCCTAAACTTTGGATTCTGTAAGATACAACAGTCTTCTTGTAGTAACCAGTAAAAATTAATGTTCTAGTTCTAACCCCCTGCCATGGGCAGGGGCACCACACTAAATCATGGTGCCCAAGCCTCTGTCCAGCCTGGCCTTGAACACTGCCAAGGATGGAGCATCTTCAACTAGATCAAAAATACAAAATACTGTTTCTTCCTTTTTGTTTCAGAAACCGTGGTTCAATAACACTTTATGCTCTCAAAAAATAACCAAAAATTTCTTCATGAAAGATGAAAAAAGAACTGAGGGTTTTTTTCCCATTTCAATTGTTTGCCTGTAACAAAGCAGACCATCCTTCTACCAAACAACAGCCTCCCTGGAAGAATTTTGGATTGGCAAGCTTTTCCTTCCCCTCATCAAGATACATGTTGCCATGAAATGGCTTTTGCCTGTCCTAAATGGAACTGTAAAAAAGGAAAAGAATGAGAACTTTTAACTTACTGCTGGCACAGGTTCCCAAACAGATTAGAGAGCTGTCAGCAACTTGGACACACACCTTCCGTCTAGGAGTTCTTTCTCACTGGTACTGAAAAGATTAGTTTAAAAGCATAATACCAAAAGCCCCAACTATACTACAAGTATTTCTACCTGGAAATATACATCTTTTCTGCATAAACACTCATAAAATGTTGAAGAGAGGTACAGTTCCTTGAGCTGATTTTATGCCATATAAATCATAGAATCATTGAATCATAAAATACTTAGGGTTGGAAGGGACCTTGCGATCACCTAGTTCCAAATAGAATTTGTAGATTGAAAAAAAAAATACATAAAAACATAAAAAAATGAACAATCAAGCTTAGGATTTGTATTTTCATAAAAAGCTACAAATTATGACACCCTTACAAGATACTTCATTTTCTAACCATCAGTTTTCTGGAATTCAAGAAGTAGAAACACTTAATAGTGGCAACAGGATATTTGTCACTTCAAGATGAGCACATGGAAGTGTTTGGTAAAGCACCTTCATTTAATTTTTAGTATTTAGATTAGATATTAGTTAGAAATGCTTCCCTATGAGGGTGCTGAGGCGTTGGCATAAGGAGCCCAGAGAAGCTGTGGCTGCCCCACCCCCGGCAGTGTTCAAGGCCAGGGGCTTGGAGCAACCTGCTCTAGTGGAAGGTGTCCCTGCCCATGGCAGGGAGTTGGAACTGGGTAAGCTTTAAGGTCCCTTCCAACACAAACCATTCCATGACTCTATGAGTATAAAAGCAATGTGATAGACTTAGAATCATAGAATCATAGAATAGTTAGGGTTGGAAAGGACCTTAAGATCATCCAGTTCCAACCCCTCTGCCATGGGCAGGGACACCTCACACTAAACCATGTCACCCAAGGCCTCGTCCAACCTGGTCTTAAACACTGCCAGGGACGGAGCATTCACAACCTTCCTGGGCAACCCATTCCAGTGCCTCACCACCCTAACAGGAAAGAATTTCCTCCTTATATCCAGTCTAAACTTCCCCTGTTTAAGTTTGAGCCTGTTACCCCTTGTTCTATCAGTACAGTCCCTAATGAAGAGTCCCTCCCCAGCATCCCTCTTAACTGACTTATAATAGTCTCCTGGTCCTCAGGGCTCTGTAAGCACCTGTCTAAAACCAGACCAGTTGCTGCTGAGGAGCAAATGCTAAGTAGAAATCAACAATTCCATTTTGGCACCAAAGCCTGGAGACAGCATCCATCTTAATGAATACAATTGGTCCAGGTATTACACTGCTTGGCAAAAAACATTGCAAAAACCAGCATGAGATGATGAAAGGGAAATGAAGAGAGATCCAAACAAATAACATTTCATGAAGCACAGGAAATTTTAATCTCCCCTACAACATCATAGCTACTTCAGCACAATTTTCAGAGAACAGCTGTGTTAAGTCTCATAAATTAGAATGGAACCTCGTTTGCTCCAACAATTCTTCCAAAATTCTTTTTCCCCTTCAGTTTTGCATTACCACTATAAGATGTTACTTTTGCAATGGAAGGATAAAACAAAATGCCAGCAAAAGAGTAACAGAGCCATTGCCAAGACTAGCAAAGTTCAATGAATCCTGAAGCTTCTTCTGATCCAATTCCAGCTTAGAAATGGTCGAGGCTTTGCAAATTTTATGGGCCATCTGCAGGCCTAAGACAATTTATGTCCTCAGAATTACATCAGATCTTTAAACTTTACTTTCATGAAAATAAAAAAATGCATAAAATTTATGCTTCACAAAACTTCTCTTCCTATACCCAATTATATCAGCAAGATCAATATACGAGAGCAGATGTCTTTTCCCACTGCCTGATACATGGTGTCCTTTTGTCATTCTACAATGTACTTAGGCATTATTAATGCTCGTTCTTTGCTCTCTTCCTAATCTCCTTTCAATCCCAGCAGAGGAGCAGTGAGCAAGGTCTGTTCAGGGTACAGGAAGAAGTGATGTGAACATTCACCCAAACCACAAGCCAAAATGCTTGTGGCTCCACGAGGTTTGGGTAACATTTTTTCCAGGTTTTGGCTCATATTGGAAGTAAAAGTGACAAAAACTTTTCTGAGAGAAGTCCATTCTAATAAGATTCCCTTCCTGATTTTGCATAGGTGCGGGTTTCAGATCGTCTGAATATCCCATGCACCAGAGTGTTTGTGTAACAGAGCAAATACAACAGGACACATCTTGTTTCTCTTGCACTCTAAAGTAATCCCAAAGGAGCTAAAATCCTCACTCATAAAGCATACTCACGGTTTGTGTGCATTGCTCAACACTTGTTCATACTCAGAATTCCCTAATTCCTCAACAGCGGAATGGTAGCTCTGTCATGTGTTAAACTCAACAGTCAGAATGGAGCTTGTATTTTCTGTTTTCCAGGCATGCGCCCCATTTCCCTAATGAATATTCTGCTTTGATGAATTGCTTTTGCTTTTAATTCCAGTAATTTTGGTTAAAGGAATTCCAGGAGATAAGTCCAAGGAAGCCTGGTTAAGTTAAACAAGATATTTATTGGCATAAGGGTGCCACCTATTGTCATGACAATTGATGTCAGAAAATCTTCAGTAGAATGTTTTGGAAAGCATATCCCTATTCATTCCTAGTTTAGATCACTTCCAACACTTCACATGATTTAGCTTTGGCAAGATTATGCAGCTTCTTCCACTATGCCTTATTTATGTGGAGTGAAGTGACAGTAAACACTTATGCTACTACAATTGCATTTTCATACTTGCCTCTCAGAAGAGGCTCTGTATACCCATTACTAGGGTAACAAATAAGGTCCCAAAAGTCCCTGCATACATTAACAGTGATGCAAACACACTGTATTGTATTTATCTATATACATAAATACATTGGCAGGATTTTTCAGTACAGGCATACGTATTTATCATAGAATCACAGAATAGTTAGGGTTGGAAAGGACCTTAAGATCATCCAGTTCCAACCCCCCTGCCATGGGCAGGGACACCTCACACTAAACCATGTCACCCAAGGCTCTGTCCAACCTGGCCTTGAACACTGCCAGGGATGGAGCATTCACAACCTCCCTGGGCAACCCATTCCAGTGCCTCACCACCCTCACAGGAAAGAACTTCTTCCTTATATCCAATCTAAACTTCCCCTGTTTAAGTTTGAACCTGCTACCCCTTGTCCTATCACTACAGTCCCTAATGAAGAGTGCCTCCCCAGCTCTAAAATGTCACCTTTCTAGTGCTTTTGCTACATCAAATTAAAATGGACATATTAAAAGGCACAGGGACTGTCATTAAGGAGGCTGCAATGAATTGTGTTACCCCTCTCTGGGGAGCTCTCTCAGGCTCCCCAGAGCCCAGCTTCACCAGTGAAAACTTCCAGTCCCTGCTCCCATGCCTGAGGTTCTAGGATGGAAAGTTGGTGCTGGGTATCACCTACAAATGGTGAGCTCTGGAATGGTGCCACCAACATGGCAATCCACCATGAAACTAATCACCTAAAACTCCATCTGTGTATTACCCCTCTGTTGAGAGCTTTAGGGTGTCCTGGAGAACAGCTCTCAGAGCACAAACATCCAGTCCCTGCTCCCACACTTGAAGGTGCCAAAGACAGAAAGCTGTTGCTATGCATAACCTGCACATAGCAAGCACAGGAACAATCTCACCAACATGGCAATCCACCCTTGATTAGCCACCTGAAACTCCATTCTGCATGTGTGTCCTTTCACTTGGACTAAATAAGGTCCCCCTCCTAGGGACCCATGTGGGGATCCTGGAAGAGCTCTGGTACCAAGGGCTTGACCTGGATGTCGCAGATGGTGACATCTGTAATGGATGTAACTGGTCAATAGCTGACTCCTGCTCATGACTATGGGAGACACAGCAAAGTACATTTTTGACAGACTGTATTTTATCAAATATATATATATCATTGTGGCTGTTCAGCTGAAAGAGGCAGGGAAACATAAGGATGCAGTGGTTCTACGACCTTCATGTTTGGCACCTGAGGCCAACGTTCTCGGTGAGGACAACAGTGAAATCAAGAGAAACTGCACGGTCCCACAAGTCAACAGTGACACAGCTGGCATAAAGCCCTCTGACATAACAGTAACAGTAATGTATCAGCTCTGTTTTAGCCCTTTAAGTTTGAACTTGAGGACTAGGTTTCAGTGGACTTTCCAGGAGCTCAAACCATTAAGCATTACATACAGGAACTACTATTAACTGTGTAAACAAGCTAAAACTTGTATAAACAAGTGTACTTTCATGCAAGGAAAGGCAAGCTCCAGTACTTCATTTTTGTGGACATTCACCTTTATACAGTGGTCTTCAGTAACAGGTAACAAATGTTCAGGAGTCAGACCACCCAAAACCATCTATTTCCAGGCCTGTTTTGAGGGCCTTTATGTTGACAAAACACTAGCAGAATAATCTGCTTTACTGTGTCTCAACAGATTAGGATCTGCTTTTTGGTTTTGTTTTAAACACCAGCCTTAACTTTTAACTGAAAAGGCACCAAGAAACCATGAATCTGGCCCATCATATAAAAACCTATCTAGACACAACAGACTTGCTGGATTGCTGTATCTAAGATATTCCATACTTTTGCCATTCTTCAGAGGTATCAAGATACAGATAGAGCATTTGTTTGGTTTTGTAGAGATTCATGCTAGTTTGGAGCTTTCAGCTCAAGGCTTTTGGTTTTTCCCATCCCATAGAAAACTTACTAGATCTGCAGAGATGCAGAGCTATCTTTTCCTCAGCATGCAGGTAGAGGGAAACAGACGAAAAGGTAGAACAACGGTTGATTCAGTGGAATCAGTGGAAAATACAAATACCGTTGCTGTTAACATGCTAGGTGAAGATCATCTGAGCAGACATGACCCTAAAAGACCTCAGCTCAGAGTCTGAAATGCCAGGTATGTGACTAACACCATCACTTTTTCTTCCAAACCTGAATCCCAAAGGCCAGTGTTCTTACATGTTCTAACCATAGCTACTCTAAACTTAATGTTTATTTCAGCTTCATGTCCAGTTTACAAAGAAAAAGAAATTGTTATTCTTCACAGCAGGAGGAGAAAGAAGAAAATGCTGTTATAATTTGGCTGCTATTTGTAAAAATACTTTCTGATTTTTTTACACCTTTTTTGTGTTAAAAGGAGGAAAAGAAGGAGAAAGAAAAAAAGAAATCCTGAGTTCCAGGCTCATGCTCTCTACAGTTAGAAACTTAAAGGAGATGATTCAGTTTAGAGCATCCTATCCCTTTCGTAGTCAGCAGGAAGGGCAGACAACATCTACCACCTAAGATATTCTCTGGTGATACCTATCTGTATGACCACAGAAGAATTCCTGGACTACAGGAATCACAGCTCAGCTTGTCCAGTTACCTTTATAACCACAAATGATCAGGCACCATCAGCAGATCATTATCTACACATACATAGTTGTAACAGAAACTTCATTAGTTCTACAATATTAGTGCTTTCTGCCAGCAAGTATTTCAGCAGGAGTTTCTCTCTCAGAATTGCTCTGCAGCTCTCGTGGTACTGAAGCCTGCAAGAACTACATAGAATCATAGAATCATAGAATAGTTTGAGTTGGAAAGGACCTTAAGATCATCCAGTTCCAGCCCCCCTGCCATGGGCAGGGACACCTCACACTAAACCAGGTCACCCAAGGCTCTGTCTAGCCTGGCCTTGAACACCACCAGGGATGGAGCATTCACAACTTCCTGTGCAACCCATTCCAGTGCCTCACCACCCTCACAGGAAAGAATTTCTTCCTTATATCCAATCTAAATTTCCCCTGTTTAAGTTTGAACCCGTTACCCCTTGTCCTGTCACTACAGTCCCTAATGAAGAGTCCATCCCCAGCATCCCTATAGGCCCCCTTCAGATACTGGAAGGCTGCTATGAGGTCTCCATGCAGCCTTTTCTTCTCCAGGCTCAGCAGGCCAACTTTCTCAGCCTATCTTCATACAGGAGGTGCTCCAGTCCCCTGATCATCCTCATGGCCCTTCTCTGCACTTGTTCCAACAGTTCCATGTCCTTTTCATGTTAAGGACAGCAGAACTGCACACAATACTCCAGGTGAGGTCTCACAAGAGCAGAGTAGAGGGGCAGGATCACCTCCTTCTACCTGCTGGTCACACTCCTTTTGATGCAGCCCAGGAGACGGTTGCTTTCTGGGCTGCGAATGCACACTGAAGCCGGCTCATGTTCATTTTCTCATCAACCAACATCCCCAAGTCCTTCTCCGCAGGGCTGCTCTGAATCTCTTCTCTGCCCAACCTGTATGGCAAGTCCATAGAAGGAATTAATATATGCCTTGTGTCAGGACTGCTGACACTAAGAGTACTGTGATCCCTACATGCCACAAACCTTGTCCTGAGCTGATGTAAGCCCTGTCCCCCAGAAACCAGCTGAAACTGTTACAGGCTATTGATAAGCTACCTGTGCCCTATAACATTTTCTTCACATACATGGCAGATGAGAGACAAAATGAATCAGGGATAGGATCCACTGCACATTTTGGAGATCATTTCCACGGCAATAAAGAAAACCTCTCCGTTTTGCTTTGACTGTCAGCAGCAGCAAACACAGCTTTCCTCAGCTGATGATACTTTCACTGAACTTGCAGACCTGTCACTGATCAGCAGATGTGATTAAAGGCTTATTCATTTGTATCTTGAATGAATGAGTTTAATGAGCGCAGCTGCTCTGAGTAACACACCAGAATCTTTAATGTGAGCAATGGGACTCCTGAAGGCATTGCCAAGCACACACCTTCACTGGAGAAGCCACGTTACTCTTTTGCAGCCATGTCCCCACAAATAAAATGGGAATTAAAACAAACAGATTGAGAACTTGGCTTCTACCAATAGATTATCTCCATGCATGCTCTAAAGAGTCATAAACAGGTGGGGTTTTTTCCCCCAACCTTGATATAATAAGATTTTGTCTCTGAAATTAAGTCCTTTGAGGGGTTCCCAGGTTATAAAAAGAGTAAAAAGGTGTAAGATTCTGGTCCTTGTTTCTCAGCACTTTACAAGAAGTCTATACCCACATAACTAGTTTCAAGTTGTCTCTTCACAGTGATTCGACTGGTTGCAGCAGAATGAGCCAAGTGAATTAAGACTGATTTCTTTTGCTACGGGCAATCCTTTCAGGAAGACTTCGAATTCATATCCCAGGTGAAGGTAAGGAGAAAAAGAGCCAGTGGATGTCCCTAGAGCATCCAGTGTCGGTCTCAGCCTTAAAAATCATGCAAAGATTGTGCAAGCAGACCAGCTGCCTAGGGCTTCATGTGGCTTAAACATCTGCTGGAAGCAAACTAGTGTCCCAGTTTTCACTTTCTACTCTGACAAATATCTGAAGTTCCTAACAAGGCTGACAGAAGAGCTGATGCCCCCCAGTTACACCAGCAGACTCCTCGAGGGTCACAGCAGATGCCTCCATAAGCAGACAGATGTGACCACAGTGCAGAAGAATAGTAACAAGGGTGTTTAACAGAGATTCACACAGGTGCAGACTTACAGCTTTTCTGTAAGTTTTTTATAACAACATCCTGCTTTTAGGTTTTATAATCAGTAAAGATGTATCAGCAAAACAAAATTGTAATTAGGACATTTATCCTGGTGTAATTGAATTCACCTTGCTGAACTATGGAATTATAGCACTGAAACTGTAAGGGTATGTGCAGAGAACACCCTAACACTGGCCCCGGTGGTAAAGCTATATATAAGTCCCAATACACAAGCTGCTTGCTTAGATGGACAGGGAATGCTTTAAAACCTTTACTTCAGGACACTTCACCTCTGTACTACGCCTTGCTACTTTATCCCACCACCCAGAAAACCACACATCCTTTCAACAAAATCAAATATTCCTGGTACCACAGCTTATAATTAGTAAAAAACACTGAGGGCAGGGAAAAAAAGTGCAAACCCAAAATAAATCTGGCTTGCAGCACTTGGGAAGAGCTCCATGTTTATTCAGAATTCCCTTTATTGGCAGTTAAATGCATATTATTGTAAAGTCAGTGTCAATATGTTTTGCTTTATCAGTTCTGCCAGCTTGTTCTTTTCCCTATTTTCCCCACTCTAAATTCCATTTTCCTCTTCAAGAGCAGAGGAAAAAAGGCACCCCAAGAAAGCAAACATGCACTTTGACTCTCACACAACATTTCCATCCCTTGAAATCCAACATGCAGTTGTATATGATTGGGTTTCCTTTTGCACTTAAGGATATTTTCTTGGGAAAGGCGAGCTTGGAGCTGGCTAGTGAAAAATCTCAACTTTGCTTTATTTTGCCCACCTACTCGCTTCAAAAGCCAAAAATCACAATCTTGATGTACAAAGGGAACACTCAGGGGCTCCAAGTAGCCTGCCTTCTCCATTTATTTGCACATATATACTCCCTTGAGTCTAAGCACACACATCAATTGCCCTCCTTGTCTAGTCTTTCTGCTCTACTGACACAACAGCATGATTGACACTGTCCATTGTCCACACCAAAATGAACAACCATAAAACACCACCAGAAATACGCCTCTGACCAACATTTCTAACTAGAGAGGAGGAAAAGAATGGTCTTATTCTTGCCCTAATTCCTGACTGAAAATATGACCACAATGCGTTTGACAACATGACCACAGCTTGTCTCTCATGCAAATATTACTTAAGAGCTGAAAGTCCCCCGGCCAAAGACCTTTTGTAACTGAAGAACTAGAAATAGTTGTAAAAAACTAAGATTGTACTAATCATCAATGTAACTATGTGATATATGTGTAAAAACTGTAAGAACAACCTGAGCTATCTATTGCCAGCTTTGTCATTTCTGATGCTCTGTGTTCCATGTTTGTATTCAGAAATCTGACACAAGAGAAGAATTGTTCAAGTCTAACTTTCTTGGACTCACTTCATGTCTTGGAAGCCAGCACCTGGCCCATGTGTCATATATGTCTTCAGAGCAGGGCAAACAGAGCACAAATGGGAAAGGGGCCAAGAGATGCCCCAATATGGATGACCATGGGGCAGTAAAAACATGCCCAGTGGGACATCTGACACTGCCTGGTTCTCCTGCTGACTGTCAGCACAGAGAATCTGTGTAGCATCATAAATTTGTTCATACTCACAGGTTATGTTTTCCCTTCACAGACTGGAAGTCTAGGAGAAAGGAACAGAGGAAGAGCTACATGCCAGCACCAGTCCTAATTTTAGTAGTTTTTGTTGGTACTATTCACTGGATATCCTCCAAAGCTACTGAAGACAATAGCAATCCTTCTTTTGCCATGCCCAGGTATTCACTTGAGGTCTAAACTCATATAACAGCAAATAAAAACATCCACATTGGGTCCGATTTCTGCTGCTCCCGAAGTCAGTCGTAAAAATAGGTCAAATTGGAGGTAGAGGAACCTCACTTGGCAAAATCCCCTGTGTCTCTCATCAGGTATACTACAACCTTGTAAGACGTGATAAATTTTCTTCACATAAACAGTGAATAATCTGCTTAGCAGTAATAGCAAGAAATGCAAATACTTCCTTAGCCAAAGACAGACTAATACTACGCTGGCAAACCCCAGCTCCCCACCTTAGTTTGGGAATGGTTAAAACAGTATCAAAGTGTAACACCAGTGGATAAAGCCTGTAGCATGCTGTACAGCCAAGAAGTAATATTTTAATTCATGTGGGGAAACATTCTTGTGTGTTGCAGAGACCAAACCTCCGCTTTGAAGCCCCCTGGGAGAGCTGATCTGGAAACGCTGTATAATTCTGTCTTGGTTGCCTCATGGAGCTGGAGTACAAACAGGTGACGTATTGTGTATTCTGGACTTCTCTTTGGAAAACTGGGCTCTGAACCACAAACTTTTGTACACAGACTCACCCTCTCAACAGGGCCATCAGCTGTTCGAGAAAAAAAGTGCAGGAAATTCCGTGTGACAAGAGGATTGCCACACTCCTGAGGTTTGCTACTTGATGCTAGGTGGGCTTTTTGTAAAGAGAAAAAAAAAGGAAAGGGGAAGTAAAAAGGAAAGGGAAAAAGGAAGGGGAAAGGAAAGTAGAAAGGGGAAGGGGAAAGGGAAGGAGAAAGGAGAAAGAAGAAAAAAGAAAGGGGAAAGGGGAAAGGGGAAAGAACTGTATTTTTGAAGCTTTGGTCATGCTATTGCAAGGATCAACTTCTGATATAAGAACCACCAGAGATAACATGATTTTAGATCACTACCCTGTATATTCTATAGCTTATGATCAAAACACTATAATTATCCAATGCACACATTATGTATTATGCAATATTTTTTCTGCCTGGAAAGAACTACAATTTCTGTATCTGTGAATGTTTTCTGTTTCAAAACAGATCCAATAAGAATTACTTCTAAAGACAAACATCACTCTCCTGGGGAATTCCCTGCTAGAGTACTTTATACACTTTGATCAGCCAATTCAAACTATTTTACACATATACAGTTGCACTATCAACTATTGTGGATGTAATTCAAGTTAAAGAAGCCCAATCAATGCTGGCTAGCATCAATTCTGTTTTCTCATGGACATCTGCCTTGTGTGAACTGCAAGCCAGACACAGTGTGAACACTTGTTTAAAGTAGGGAAATTACCTAAAGATCTTTACCATCCCCTGTGGCTCAGCAAACAAAATGACTCTACGCTGGCAGTCTGGCACCCCCCTGGCTTTCGCAGCTTGCATGAAGTATACTGCATCCTTCTCCATGAAGTACCAAACTAATGACCTTGCCTGTTCATTCCTGCCAAGTAGTAGCTGGCAAGTGAGAAACACACTTCAGTGAGCACTGCCTTTTACTGACGACATTCTTACCCTTAAAACTACATTTTTTACATTAATTTAATTGACCAAACCAAAATAGGAAGAAGAACATCATTTAGCATGTTGCAGCATAGCATCACGGTAAACAGGGACCTGCACATACAGCAATTTCAGAGACAAAGCTAAGCCTGGAGATTCTCACATCATTCTTAAACCTTGTAAGAAGCTCACAGCATTGAAAAACTAGTCAGTAAACCATTTCCTTTATAAGTTATTTTCCTGGTGGTATAATAAGACTATGGATTAAACTACAGAAAGGGAATCACAGCCTGTGTGCAAAGGCAGCTGATGTGAACCACAGCCTGTACAAGCCTATCTACTGGAGCAGGGTATCTGCTCCACTTGGCTTTAACCCTAGTTTGCAATGTACTGCTGTAGGTGTCAGGAGCTGAAAGTCTCTCCAAGTTTTGGGGCGCAGAAAAAGGTTCCTTTAGCAACAGCTTCAGACGCTTTAAGACTTCCTTGTTCCAGAAGTGTTCCTTTAGGATGTTTCACTAGGGATTACTGACTTCTCCAATAGTTATGAGCAAGAATACCTGTCTACATCCCCTGCTTCTTTTCCTAGGTGGATGCAGTAAGCTACAGGTGATCTTGTCAGGTTTCAGGCTGGCTGGATTAAAAATGACACTGTGCAGGTATCAAAGTCCCATTTCTCACGTGGCCACAAGAGCTTTAACAAGCTCCACCACTTACCAAAAGTCTCCCTGTTATTAATTTGGGGGGTTTCTCTACAAATCCTCTGGCATTTGAGAAAGCTGGTTATCTTGAGCACTCCCTCCTACAGTTGTGAATCTCCACCTCGAAATTAAAGTATATTCTCAAGTGTATAATGTACTTAGATGGGAGAAAACCCTGGTGCTAATTTAGAACTGAACCCTACAACTGCTTCCACATGTGCTTGTCTTTACTAGCGTACCATTCCCTGGAATGAGAGAATTCCAGCAAGCTGGTGTCAGTGGCAGCAAGCTGAAGCCTGCATCAAACTGTTTGCAGGATCAGGGCTTTCTCCTCCTGGAATGCATCACTGTAAAGGAGCACAGTTTTCAACTAGTAAGGCATCCGCATTCAAACACTGACACTCACTGGAGACTCTTAAATGCTTCTTTTATGTAACTAAAGGTCAAACTGAACCTCCAAATGTGGAATTTCTGACATCCAATTAAGTAGCACACACTAAAAATTAGGCCAGTGTTTAATTATGGCTGGAGAATACAGGAGTTCTGCTGGGACAATCCACACTCACCTCATGTGTTTCTCAGTGTTTTTGATGGTGGAACTGAATAAATATCCTTCTGCTCCACAGATGCACTGGATCAAGGTTTAACTTGTTACACATAAAAAATAAATCAGCTCATATTTCCTTGACTTCATTTTTCCAGCTTTGTCATTCTGTCTAGGAGCATAGTGCACGGTCAAGCCAGGCATGGCTATGCATGTTAATAACCCTTGGAAAAACTATGGATACTCCTGTGCAAACTCCTTTTTATTTTTTTCCAAATAAATAGTCAAAGTGCACCTGGTGAAAGAAATTTTCTTTTTTTTTTTTTTCTGTGGTTCCTAAGTGGAACCACAACTGTGGTGCTGCTTTTCAAATCAGAAGGACAGTACAGTCTTCGCAGGATATGGCTCCCAGCCAGCTGTTTCATGCTTGTAGGTCAATATACAACCAACTCAGCTTCTGCTGCATAATTGACAAACCACATATCAGGCACAAGAAGGTTAACAACTGCACTTTCTTTCACCTAAGATCCTCTGTTGAGTCCCTGGGCCCTCAGCCCCTTTTTATTTTATCATTCACAAATATCTATGTTGAGCTCCCTCCAGGCATAACAGACTACCTGCATGCCTGCAAAAACGAATGAGAGCCCTGGTAAGCAGTGGGTGTCTGGTCACTCAGGAGCCAGGCAAGCTGTTCATCATGCTCCTCGCTTTCAGTCTGCCAAAGAGGCTTAGACCCACTGCTCCCAATGTAAATTATTTGTGGATGAATGAACCAGGAAGAATTTCCTCCAAAATATTTTTGATTAATGGAGTCCTGACACCAAATGTCAATGCATCACCAGGCTTGATGCAATCCAGTAACCTACTCCAGCTTGTTTGTCAATTGCCTGTGTTTAAAGGTAAATATTTCCTTGTGAAATAAATGTTAGAAGTCTTTGTACAAAAAGGTTCCACAAAGTATCAATAAAGAAGTAGCCTAACTTTTATTACATTGTGTTTTTCTTCACTGGTATTATTCTCTGCCTGTTTAAACAGTGGTAAGGGAGGATTCTTGGAGAGCGGCACCTGAGAAGAGCAGAGCACACAGGTATCTAGAAGACCCAAAGCCTGCTGCTGCTAAGGAAAATCACCTGCTTATTTCACCCCTTCTGTCCGCTCCACATCACAGCACTCACATATAAGGGAAATACATGGACAACACCAGACCTCCATTCAACACTGCAATACCTTAGGGTATATATATATATATATATATATATATATATATATATATAACCAGATATGTCAGCAGTAAAGGGAATGAGAAGCTACTAATCTTATTCCAGTTACTATTCTTGTGCAGATTCTTGAGGATATTGCTGCTACTATCATTAACAGTAATACTTTGTACTTCACTCTGAGGAAGCTGCAGCAAAGTCCAGCAACATAAGTTAAAGTTTCAATCTATCTGTGCCCATAAGACACTCTGTAGTGACATAAAACCATTTCTGTGCATTCTGCTTCCATTAACACTGAATGAAGAACTGTCATCTCAAAGAGAAATAACCAGGTGAAGACTAACAGCTAGCCCCGAATACAACATGCACCAACGCTGAGTTATGCCTTGTTTTACAGGCTTAATGATTCTTAGTCCCTCAGGGTTGAGTGCTGGTTGTCTGAGTAGCTAAACCCTTGTATTTACCCATGAGTTTGATGTGTACCTTCTTTGAAGGAGATACTAGTCTCCTTCTGAGACTAGCATCCTAGTGTCTGAGACTACTACTGCTCTGAGTAGTTCCATTAGCAGCACACACAGCTGCTTTCATCTGCTTTTTTTTTAGCCAGTAGACACATGCTGCTCTTCTACCACCAGCTCCTTTCAATGGTTTTAGAAGTTTCTGACCTTCGTTGTGTTGGTGCTGAGTGAGAGAATTACCTTCCCCATCTAGCTCCAACAGAGAACATTGACAAGACAAGGGGGAATGCCTTTAAGCCGAAAGAGGGTAGATTAAGGTTAAACATTAGGAAAAAATTCCTTACTATGAGGCGGCTGAGGTCCTGGCACAGGATCCCCAGTGAAGCTGTGGATACCCCATCCCTGGCAGTGTTGGATGGGGCTTGGAGCAACCTGGTCCAACCTGGAAGGTGTCCCTGCCCATGGCAGGGGAGTTTGAATTGGATGATCTTTAAGGTCCCTTCCAACCCACACCATTCCATGACTGTAACAGTTTTGCAGAGTTGCAGAGTTCAGGTCTGTAGTTTCCCCCATGAAATAACCTTCCAGTATTGTCTGTGAAAAGCAGATCCCCCTTTCTTGCTACTAGCGTTTGTACTGCAGGAGGAAGAGATCAGAATGGCTCTGTTATCATGCTTCCACCCACCCACTTCAGGCAAAAACATCAACTTCCTACCCCCAAAGGTTCTCAAAGCATATTTTGAGGTTCTCGCCTTTCAACAAGGACCTCCTCGTGTGCACAACACAGGCGTGAATGCGTAGCAAAGCATCAGCGGTAAATCAACCCATGTCAAACAAAGCCAAAGCAGCTACAATACTGCAAAACCAGTCAAAGCCAATAAATGCTTGTGCTGAAACATTTGCTGATAGCTCACAACATGCAGAACACAAGAGACACACAACAGAAGTCGGGCTTTGTGTCTAAGCTTTTCCTTTACTCAAGAGACAAATCCTAGCCTGCATGATGCTACCTCTGCTTCCGCCACAATTCCCATTTTTTCTGTAATACACAGAATTCTATCGTGAACAAGGTCAACAAAGGGCACGGATACAGCAGTTCTAACTTCACGTCACAATGATTTGGCAGGAAAATTACTTCAGCTTTGGAAACACAAAAGTATCTTCAAAGATTTGGGGGCCAGCTGCTGTTTCTGCATGTTTGCTTCTTTTCCTTATGTGACATTGAGAAATGTGAATCCTCCTGTAAAAGGGGGAAAATTCCAGTATCCATCATTTTGAAGGATTACAGGCAGCGCCATTACCTTGTGTATGCAGCTATAGTCTAAATTGCATTTTCTCTTAGGGCACTCCGAAAGTGAAACTGAGCATGAAACATGAAAGCGGTAACAGAAAGCCTGGGAACCTCTCCCCTTTTCACTACGTCACTGAAGCCATGTTACTTTGCAACAGCACTGGATAATGTATTTCCATTGGCCTGGAAGACAAAGTTCAAGTTGTTTGAGTAGCTTGGAGAAATGGAATCGCTACGATTTACAAAGTTAAGTAAGAAGTTCTTAACAGTTTCATGTCCAAAAGCCAGTTTTCACCTCCCTTAGTTTATTTTTTCAGGCCTTCATCTACTTCCAAGCTCTTTCATTTGCATAAAGCTATGCTGGTTCTCTTCAGAATGAATCAGGCAGAACTCATATCTATTTCTGCACACATGCAAAGCCTAATATTCTTCCCATCTTTGACATTTTTCACAGAACTGAGATGACAAATCTGAAGTTTCATTTTGAAAGTAAATTGAAGCAAAGATTACAAACAAAACCATGAAACTACAAGCTGATGCACTGTTACCTTCTTTAGTCTGTAGACAGCTTGAAGCAGTATGTGTGAGGGATGTGAACTCCTGCCTCCCATCCTAGGAGAGTAAATCTGACACCAGAAGGTCACAGTCTACGTCAACATTTTTAACTCTACCACAGCAAAGGATGTCAGCAGAAAGGCTCACCTGAACTTCCACACTCTATCTTTTTGGTTTTCTTCAGTGCCATAAAAAAAACCAAAACTAAAATCCTAACATCAAACCCCTGTGGCAGGGGAGTTGGAACTGGATGATCTTAAGGTCCTTTCCAACCCAAACCATTCTATGTTTCTGTGCATACCCAGGATCTGTCTGTACAACTCGCTGGAAACAGTAGAGTACTTCATACAATTTATAGTACAATGGCAACTGAAAACACAAAAGCTGAGAGCAACAGAGCTCTCCTCACGTTCAGACACTTCCACAACAGCATCTTCTGCTTTCTTCCTCTTCCAAAGAGAAAGTCCTCCTTGCTGCCACTGTGCCCCAGCCTGATGCATGGGCTATGCAAAAGCTCCTATAGGAGAAAGTATGCTTCAGAGACTACAAAAACCTTATTCCCTGCCACTGCCAAACTTTGAAACCAAATATGAGATAAAAATAAAACTGACAGACATTCACTTGAAGATCTTTCATTTTAAACCAAGTTTACAATTTATGGAAGCAGAAGATACAAGTGAGAGGGGGATAGAAAGACTGGCAGTAATGGATGCAAAATTGTAGTGTGGTGAAGGTACCGCTTCCACTAAAAATAGAAGAGCTTTTACACACTCTCAGGCAGCTGAGCAAGAGTTCTTGATGCTCTGCCTCAAAACTAACATAGCTGCTAGTTGGACTATATAAAGCCACTGCACTGTCCCCAGATGTACTCTCCCTAGGATTTCAGAAGTTCACAGGCTATAAATACAATTACCTCACTATACTTCTTCTTCTGTTTTGAAGGAAAATTTCATCTTGCTTCTCAGGTTGCTCAGTTGACTCTTAATGCCATTCTCGGTGCCTCTTACTCAGCTGACATGGTGCCACAATGGTAGCGTTAAACGGAGCTCTGCTGTCATATACTAAGAATAATTTCACAATCCCATCTAGGCAGATTTACAAGCAGTTGACAGTCTGATAATGTCAGTGAATCACAGATTTGGTAGGATTTGAGAAACATAATCTATTTACTTTCATTTTAGGTTTTTTCCTATCACTCTCCCCAACAAGTCTGTTGAAATGTAAAGCCAATCTATTTTATGTACTGTTATAGCTTTTGCAAACCACAGCCATCAAGTCAATATTTGCAGATATTCTGTGGTTTAATTAACTGGTTATGGTCAGCTCAAAGAGTGTGCATAATGTTGGTCTGTTTGCAGAACATCACCACCAACGAATGCCTCTGTTTGCTTCTTCTCTTTTGTGTACCTAAGATTTGCCATGACTTGGTATATCAGATTAGGAGTATTACATGAATATACTGATTCTGGCAATGAGGTTTGGAAGTGACTGTGTAGATCCTGTTCCTCATGTTTCTATGGTTATTCATAAATATTATGGCCAACCTCAGTCAATAGATGCCATTTGCAAATGAAATACATACATTTTTTCAAATTGCTGAAAGCTGTTTTCTTTCAAAACTCATTTCAAGAGTACTCAGAGAAATTCAGGCAACTTTTTATTGATGTCATTTAAGGGATGCCCAATGCAAACATAGTTATTCAGTGCCAGGGTTTCCATACGTGGACCACCAGCACACCACTTCTATGCATTGTTTACCTCAACACTGGGTTTATAGGGGAGGACAAGTAGGAAGAGTGGAAAGGCTGCTATAATTAAATCTAAAATAACCAAAAGGTATTTTGGCAGTTTTCTTATTCCCTGAAAAACTAGTGCACTGCCTGGAAAATTAAAGGAAACCTGATCTGTAACTCCAGTGGAAAACATTTGTCATCTATTGTCCAGATACAAGAAATGTTACTTTTCCTCTTCCATACATGCTGCAAATAGCAATCCAGCTGAATGCTTTGCAAGGACTTGAAGGCCACAAGAGACCAAATGCCATCATCTGCTCTGGCTTCCTGGATGATACAAGACATGGAATTTCAAAGCCTATAACTCCTGCTACAGCAACAAGCACAGTCACCAGAAAGACATCCATACTTGATTTAAAGACTTCCAGTAATGAGGATCCACTATGTTCCTGGATATTTTTTTCCAGACTTGTTAAATAACCTCATTGTTAAAAATGCAGCCTTACTCCTACTTTGAATAGATCCTCCTTCTTCTGTTTGTTGGCTCTTGACCTTCATCTGCCAGAGTAAACTCTACAATTACCATCTTTTGACTACTAGAAAATTCTACACTGTGAACAAGGCACTTCTCAAGGTGAAAAGCATAAATGCTTTTAATATTTTAATTCAAATGAGTGTTATTTATTTATTCAGTTTATCTTGCCCTTTAGCCAGTGTATAGAAATAGTTTCTCTACACAGACTGTGTCCTGTTTTACCAGAAGGATAGCTGCTATCTGCTTTCACCTTTTCAACCTTTAGTATTGTCATTATTATTAAGAGTCAAACGCCCCTCCACATGCCTTCATCTCTATCCATCATGTCTTCCAGTATAAGTGAAGCAGATGAAATACCAGTATGAGCAGTCAGCATGAAGGTTTCATTCACAGATATCAGAATGATGAGACTTGCAAACAGAACAGTCAGTACCTCAAGAGTGAACAGCATTTGCATTCAGCAAGGCTAATTCTCATTTACTCTTCCCAAAAGATTTCACTGAGACTTGCAGAAATCATAGAATCATAGAATAGTTTGGGTTGGAAAGGACCTTAAGATCATCCAGTTCCAACCCCACTGCCATGGGCAGGGACACCTCACGCTAAATCATATCACATCACCCAAGGCCTCGTCCAACCTGGTCTTGAACACTGCCAGGGATGGAGCATTCACAACCTCCCTGGGCAACCCATTCCAGTGCCTCACCACCCTCACAGGAAAGAATTTCCTCCTTATATCCAATCTAAACTTCCCCTGTTTAAGTTTGAACCCGTTAACCCTTGTCCTGTCACTACAGTCCCTAATGAAGAGTCCATCCCAGCATCCCTATAGGCCCCCTTCAGATACTGGAAGGCTGCTATGAGGTCTCCATGCAGCCTTCTCTTCTCCAGGCTGAACAGCCCCAACTTCCTCAGCCTGTCTTCATATGGGAGGTGCTCCAGTCCCCTGATCATCCTTGTGGCCCTCCTCTGGACTTGTTCCAACAGTTCCATGTCCTTTTTACGTTAAGGACACCAGAACCGCACACAATACTCCAGGTGAGGTCTCACAAGAGCAGAGTGAAGGAGCAGGATCACCTCCTTGGATCTGCTGGTCACGCTCCTTTTGATGCAGCCCAGGATACAGTTGGCTTTCTGGGCTGCAAGTGCACACTGCCTGCTCATGCTCATTTTCTCATCAACCAACACCCCCAAGTCCTTCTCCGCAGGGCTGCTCTGAATCTCTTCTCTGCCCAATCTGTAGCTGTGCCTGGGATTGCTCCAACCCAGGTGTAGGACCTTGCACTTGGCATGGTTAAACTTCATGAGGTTGGCATCAGCCCACCTCACAAGCGTGTCAAGGTCCCTCTGGATGGCATTCCTTCCCTCCAGCGTATCAACCAAACCACATAGAATGGTTTGAGTTGGAAAGGACCCTAAGATCATCCAGTTCCAACCCCCTGCCATGGGCAGCGACACCTCACACTAAACCATGTCACAAGGCCCTGTCCAACGTGGCCTTGAGCACTCCCAGGGATGGAGCATTCACAACACAGCTGGGCACTCTGCCAGCACCTCACCACCCTCACAGTAAAGAACTTCTTCCTTGTATCTAACCTGAACTTCCCAAGTTTTAGTTTGAACCCATCACCTCTTGTCCTACCACTACTGTCCCTGATGAAGAGTCCCTCTCCAGCATCCTGATTCTGACATCTGATTCTAATTCCAGGAGACATCACTCAGGGCAGGAATACCCACAACTGTATCCCATCCTGTTTAGAAACTGAAATTGCGAAAGCAAGAAGTGACTGTTCATTTTCCCAACCTTCTGGACAGGAATAGAGTTGAGCAGTAAAAGACATTTCTTGGAAAATTTCCATCTGTTTTCTTTTGTTTGTGAGTAGCTTGAGATATTCTCCGACTAATTTGAAAGGATTTGTGAACTTCTTTTCCATTTCCCTCTCAAAATAACTTATGAGAAGTTTCTTGTTCACATTTCATTATTTCATTTAGGGCACCACATTGTGTAAGTTGTTTACAGGAATTAGTCATTGCTTTTCCTGTGCCATGATTGGTTACTTTGACTGGATCTGCAAAGGTCAAGTTTGGAACTTTACACAGAAATAAGAAACGTTTCAACCACTGCTTGAGTAGTCACACAGAAAATGGGCTCCTTGTGAGCACTAAGGAGTAAGTATCACAGGAGAAGAGATCAGACAGCACAAGGCACATTTTGGGTGGGGGACCCAAAGTTCAGGATAAAAAAAAAGACAAGCAGGAGAAAAGCAAATGCAGCTGCTAAACAAATAAAATCCTGCTTCTTCCAGCACCTTCCTAATTGCTGCTTCATATATTGTTAGCTATACTGTAAATACTCTTGCTGCTTCAGGTACATTCAAGAAGAATGGATGAAAAGGCATTATGAAGAGGCTGGAATTAAAAGTCAGCCTTATCCCACCTGCTCAGGAGTGGAGAATGGGGTCAGGATGTGGACAGCCAGCTGGCGCTTTTTGGAGTTGTGTTTAGACTGACCTTAGACTTATTTAATAACACTTCAAGAACTGGCACCTCTAGGACCAAGGGAACAGAGCCACAGACTGCAACCACTTGCATCTGCTTGCTAAGAGTTTGTAAACTGAGGGGATATCACCCCATATTTCTTATGCAGAAGTACTCTTTAAAGACAGCATTCATTCTACGTTTAGAGCTTATTCTGGAACTCTCTTCACTAGTGCCTGAATACCGTTCAAACCCAGTCCCAATGCTGACATTTGTGCGTGCTTCTATCCAGTATTTTCTCAGGCAAAACTCCATTGGCTTTGCAAAGGGTTTTGCTTGAGCAAGAACATCAGGTTTGACCTTTCAATTGCACAGTGACAATTAATAACAGCTCAAAACAGAGAGTTTCTTCTCTTTTTTAAACACAATGCAAAAAATACAGTCTAATGCAGAATATTTGCTGCCACTGAAGCTCTCTTCTCCCAAAACCAACACAAGTAAACTGCTTTTTTTCCCCAAAGCTGCTTTAATCCCTTGAAGGACATCTACAGTGCTCATGACTTAGTAAACAAGAACCTTTCTGGCATCAAATTCAGCAGCATGGTCAGAAGTCTTTGTTTCCCCTATATATAAATGCAGAATAAATCAGTTATACATACAAGTACTTCTGTAGCAAAGGGGGAGTGAGAGTGCAGCTCCCATCCAGGCCTCTATCCATTAGTAAATGTTTTTTTCCCCTTCCAACCTTAAGACAAGCCAGGGAGATGGAGTGGTTTGCAGCCCAGTCTAATTTATCTCCTCTGTAAATCTTCTGAATTGCTATCAAAACAACTGTTCTATAAAGATTTGACAGACTGGTCCCGTGTGCCATAGGGCCAGGTCAGACAGGTATCTCTTGCTTTATTCCATGAATGTGACAGAGAGATGTGAAATCTACGTTTATTTCATTGGACTATTAACTACACATGACAACAAAACCTGACACTGAAAGGAGGTGACTTTATACTGTAGAGACCAGTGAGTAACTAAATTTATGAGCTAGCCCATCATTTCATTCCATTCATTCATCCATCCATCCACACATTTTTATTTTTGATTTCTGACATTTAAGTCAGAACTCCGCTTCCCAAAACAGCTCCCTCATCTTTCCAGTGACTGGAGAATGAATACTGCAATATGCCCACATCACCCAGCTTAGAGCAGGGTTTGCCTACACAGCTGAACAAGAGGAACTTCACCTTCTCTCTCATACTTGCCTGCTTAGGTCAGTGCTAGAGTCGTGCTGCACCAGGAGTGTGACGCTATATGGGAACACAGGTTTCTTCCAGTTTTCTTGCTTGGAGTGTTCTGTTCTGTGTGCATGTCACCAGAAACAACAACATTTTAACAGTTCTAACAGAGCTTGTACAAGCATGACATGTCCCCCTGGTTTGCCTTGTAGATCAATGGGAATTGCCCACTCTCTCCCTAACCTGGTAATACTTTCTTTGGAGTGTGGCTAAACCTCACATGAGAACTCTGTTCATACCTGGATCTATTTCCTTCAGATGTATGCTACATTACTCAGGAAAGAAGGCTGAA
Source organism: Pezoporus occidentalis (assembly GCF_034315485.1). Taxonomy (NCBI): domain Eukaryota; kingdom Metazoa; phylum Chordata; class Aves; order Psittaciformes; family Psittacidae; genus Pezoporus; species Pezoporus occidentalis. The sequence continues at coordinate 5,251,599 of NW_026912779.1, forward strand.
CCTGTAGACAAAGTGCTGTCCAACACCTCAAGCACTGCTGGTAAAATACCTGGTTCTGCTGTGCTTTTAATGCTGTTTTCTTGATCTACATTTTGGTAGCATCTCAGTAGCCTGATGCATAAGATTGTCCAAAATTGAGAGCACACAGAGTGTTGACAGAAGATGGGTTTCTATCTGCCCTGTCTTTGGGAATTAAGAACTCTGCTTTGACAGTTTTTCCCTAGTGCATTGATTCGTGTTGTTATTTAGTATGAGGGAGATAGGGTTTTAGCTGGGTTAGAAAGTGCTGAGATAATACCATACTGACAGTGTCCTACTTTCACAAGTGTTTCAAAGAGGAAGATTGTGTAGTGTTTCCCACTGATGCTCAGACCCTTTACTGCCTTTGGAAAACCTTGCATCGTCAGAGCCTTTTGCCAAATAGTAGTTAATTTTCAGCTTTCTCTCCACAGTTCCACAGGAATGCACCTATAATTGTCTTTATTAGCTTCAAAATGAGTCCTGTAGGTTCACAACTTGCAACAGAGGTGGTTGTTCCCTGTTTCGGTTAACACCACTTAGAGCTTTACCAGGCAGGAGCTAGCTGACAGGGGAAGAAAGAGGGGTTTTTAGTGCTAACAAGTGTTACAGGCTCACTGGAATGACAGAGTTATAGAAAACATGGAGTGCCTAAAATACTGTTACCTCAACATCCAGCCTGAAATTTCCTTCTGCACTCTTCTACTTTCTATTCCAGACTGTGTTCATCTTTATGCTTGCTGTCATACTCACTGCCTTTTAATCTTTTATCGGTTCACTGTAAATCTTGCCATCACTGTAACAACAGACCTGAATCACACTAAAGCACACATCTTGACAGGACTGAATGCTACAAAACAGGAAGTCTTTAAGATAAGCCCATAGTTCAGAAAGTATCACACAGAGGCCCTAATAACTACTGAGCTGTAGAATTACCAGTTTTGCCAAAAGCAACAGATTTCCTTCTGATCTCAGAGCAACTGTTTCCACACAAATCACACATGGAGACATTTTATAGAGGTTATGTTATCTATGCCTCTTCTGTTTTCTCCTTGCATAGCCTCTTGTATTTTGACACTACTTCTCCTCCCATATAAATGACCTTATAAATTAAATTTATAGCTTCACAGCTGGGGTCAGATCAGTACAGTTTGTTCTAGTTTGGAATATAGAATAGGAAGGAGTCCTCTCAATGGGTTTAGGAAAGACATTACTGCTTGGGAATGGAAACAGACTTCACCAATCACTAGAACAACTGGGAACTGGGAATTCCTTGTTTCGTCTTGGCTGGCTGCGTCAAGAAATCACAAAGTCTTTCTGTGGCTCCAGTTCACTCATCAGTAAAGAGGAAATCTGATCATTCCTCTCTACTTCAGAGGGAACTGATCTGCATTAAGCACTGATGTATTGACATAGAAATGGCTATGAACACATATATCTAGGTCTCAGTGGTAGATGGTATAAGTTAAAGCAACTCACTGTTCAGAAGAATGACTCTGAGCCCAATGCTCCTATCGCACTCTGAGCATGTTAGCTCTTACTCGTGCAATACTTATCAGATCCGTCTTTGGAGCTGGCAGGCACTTGGTTTTATTACCATATGCACAGTATGCTTTATCCATTTCCTACAGTGACCACAATAACCGCTGCAGATACCACAGTACTGTTCACTGTCAGCAATGGAAAACCAGTCCTAACGACAGTTTAGGGCAAGCATTGTACATGCCACATGCCAGCATGTAAAGGCTTCAAGAGACTGGACAGAACATTTGTCCAACTCTTCCTGAAAAGATGATTTGCCAGGCTTCCAGTTTCTACCACTTCACTACTTAAAAGATGCCTAATTTCATATATTGCCATTGAGTGTATACACTATTTATCACTGGAAAGTTATAAAACAATCAAAGGAAGTATCAGACTGTACAGACACCGTGTAAAGAAATGATGAAATAGCGAGAGCATGAGAAGTCCCACTAACAAATCTGGGTGAAGAGCAGGACCCAACAACAAAAACTGCTCGGGCAGTTTTGCCATTGCAAGTGACAAATCAAGATTACAGCAGCTTCACAAAAAGCTAAACATGTTCTCTACATCTTTCCCACCCCTGTTCCCACCCCAGACTATTGCAGCATTTTGGCTGCCATTTTCCTGCTACAGAAGGCAAAGTTTAGTAAGCAGGACACAAGACCAGAAGTCAGCACACTTGGGCTTTACTCTTGGCTTTGCTAGTGACCTGCTATTTGACCTTTTCCATCACCCCATGCAAAAAAATAGCACCTTTGTGTGTCTTTACTTCTGTTCCTACACTTAGTAAGTCCCTTTGAGCAGAGCTCTCCTTGCATGTGCAGGGTGTACTGCACAACAAACCCCCAGTCTTGGTCAGGGCCTCAACATCCTCAAATACTAAAATAAAGCAAATAATTGTTACTAAATGTCAAAAAATGCACTTTCAAAGAAATCAAATGGTTGGCAGAGAAGCCTGTACAAAAGGGTCATTCTTTCCATTTTCACTTCTTTTCTCTTGTTCTACATTCAACTTTATATGTTAATCCTACAAATATGCATCCAAAAAGTAGGAGTCATTGGTTACTCATCTTTCAGGTCTAACACTAGTGCAGTCCTGCTTGGGTAGTCCATCCACTTTCTAGATTAATAGCTGCTTTTTCTGAAGACCTCATCTTGACCAATGATTAACAGATCATGCAGTACCTTACAGCCTTTCACGTGTCCCTCTCCTCCTTCCCTTTTCTAAGCTTCTTTGGATCTTGTTCCTGGGAATAAAAAATGAAACACTTAAAACCTGTCTAAACAGAATGGCCAAAATAATAATGAAGTGATATCACATAACTCACTGGAAAATTAAGTTTCATGAGGGTTACACTGAAAAGCTCAAATCTGTCCCTAGAACATAACCTGCAACATGCCAGGACTTCAGACTATCTGCACTGCAGGAAGGTGCTCACCTGCACTCCAACCCATGTCAGTCTGGTGCATATTTGGAGGAAAAATTAAATATTTGTTGCCATTATGGTTTATTTCATTAAATCTGACAGAACTCTAGACATGTTATAAGTAACCAGGAGGAAAGCAATTGGCAGAATATAGGTAAAGCAGTCAAAAGCTCTCTGATCCATGTTGATTATCCATACCCCCCCTACAGTTTCATCACAGAGAATTTAACTACTGCATTTGTGTATGCTCATGTTTGCAAAATGTAATTAAACAATACAGAAATGTAATTAAACAATACAGACTATAATGTATCTAGTAATAAATATTTGTGATTATATTACCCTATTTATGTGTGAAGTAACTAGTAAATTTTCCCAAACCTATCATGAAAAAAAGAAGCCCCTGTTTTCTTGACTGTGCAACAGTACAACCCAAACCTTAACCACAAAGTGCCAAACTCTGGGATCTGTGGAAACTATATCCAAACACACAGACTTGAGTCCTTCTGTAGTGTGGGGTAGCAGCACTAGCACCCTGAACCTTAGGCTCTGCATTATAGTTTACTCTTGGTTAAAGCTACACTAGAAACAAATAGGGCTGAAGGCATCTGAAAAAATACTGTTCCTCTGCAGTGAGGTCATCTCTTACACTGAGTCAAGCAGTAGGTAAATTGTATAACAGGAAAATACAAGTCGAAAGCTTCAAACTGCCAAGGGTTATGAATTCTTTGTTTTGCTTTGGAAACAAATGCACAGTAGAGACTAGAGACACAGTGGAAGGAAGACATAACAAAGGCTTTGTTTGTAAGGGGATGGAACCACTGCTCTCTGGTCAGGGCTGATGTATTTTCCATTAATAGCCAATTGAACAATCTCAGCACTCAATCCTGGCCAAATACTAATCTGCTGAATTTATTACATTTGGGGTTTTAAATTAAAAGTACCATCTGTAACTCATGTGCAGTAAACAGCACAGAACATGTGACAAGAGAAAAAAAGCACCTCATGAAAAGGTGGGCAAAGGCCACTTGGTTTGAGGAACCCAGAACCCTGCGACACTGCACATCGAACATTTTCTTGCAGAGCAAAAAGCATAACAGCTTCAACAGGTTATTTGTTAAAACCTCCTCTGTTCACCTCAGTAATGGTCTGTGCAGCCCAAGTCTGGAAATGTAGTTGGTTTGACCAAAGTGATACTATCAACTGAACAATGCCAAATTTCATAGGAAAAATGCCATGGTAGCCAGAAATAATACACATACGCACAGAGAAGAAAATCCCAGCTTGGGTTTTGGGGTTTTTTGTTTTGTTTTGTTTTGAGGATTTTTGCTCTCACAATCATAAATATTCTCAGGGCAACAAAAGCTGATTCACTATTGCAGTTATGTGGTCTGAGGTGGGTGAAATCTCAGGCCACCAAACACAGGCTATTAGGACTACTGCCAGCCCCACCATGCTACCAGTGTCCCTCACAGGTAAAGCTGCTGGTGGGGACTCTGTGGTCTAATTCTGATTATTTCAATCAAGGCTGAGGGCTTAAACCTTTCTTCTCTTTCATTGCAACTCTTATACAAGTGTTCTCTTCAGAAACCCAGTCTTCTGAAAACAGCAAGTCTATTCATCTCGAGTTGAATAAATCTACAAGGTACAAATGCCATTTTGTTGCCCACTTGATGCTTTCATTTTGACTTGTGCCAAACCTTGTGTCTGACATGATTTCTGCACAGAAATGGAAGTGGGGTCTGGGTTTAGTGGAAATATGTCACACTGCATACGCACACAGAGGTGCAAAATGACCTGCAAAATGATGCTGGGTAGAACTGGCCTAAGAAAAATGTTTTGAGAACAAGTCTGTTGACAGTAATGCTTTTTTAAATCAACCTTCTTTTGTCCAAGCATCTCCAAATACTATGGGAGAGTATTTGAATTCATTTTCTAAGGAGGTTATCACACAAGTGATCCTGTCTTACTGATTCCACAAAAACATAAGCGTCTTAGGAACTACCCAGATACGGTCTTCTACCCCTCCCACAGTATCACTGCTCCCAGTTCATATTTCTTAGTACAAATACAATAAAAAAGAGTGGGACCCCAAACATGCAACAGAGAGAGTCCATGCTTACAAGGCCCTGTGTAAGAATGGGTCACTGATTAAGACTTGTGCATAAAGTCTCCTTGTACAGTCAAAGGAGATGGGCACATTCAAATGACAAGTCATCCTGTCCAGGGGATGGGAGGGCTCTGTAGATGCTCATCTGTCTCTGCTCTCTAGGAAGAGAGTAACTTAGACAAAACAGTTAACTTTTTTAGGGTTTTAGTGATGACTAGTGGTAGATAAGAAAAATCCCAGCTTTAAAGCTGACAAAAAAAAGACTTCCTATCCTCCTTTTGCAAAAGAGAACAAATGAGGATAAAAAAACGATCAGTCATTTGCTCAAAGTCACACAAAAACTAGAAGTTAAAATTCAGTTTTATTTAGTTCAGACCTGCCTACCTCATGGTGAAGGCGGGAGGAAAAAGGTTCTCATTGGTTTCCGATAAACAGCAGTGGAAGTATACAACTGACTTATTTCACACTTTGTGCTTCCTGTCCGTTTCTTTGTGAAGAGAACACTGCCCCTGTTGTTTTCGTTTTTCCTGACCTATGTCAAAGACAGAAATGGCCACTTCCCATTTCCTTGGCATGGAAGGACCTTTCAGAGAAGTCACTGAACAAGCAATTGGTTCACTTTCTAGAGACCATGAGCCAAGTTATTTGCAATGGTGAACTATTACAAATAAAACAGCGCCAAAATGTGACCATTTGGCAAACAGAGCATCAGTAACACAAGAGCTCAGGAAATCACTGAAATAGCGTTGAAACCATCAGTTTATCAGGAAGAGTATTTTGTTATCAGTAGAAAAGCCAAGCAGGAAAGAATACATTTCTCAGATTTCTCAAAAACCTACTTGCTTAGGTGGGCCATTCAAAGACTGTTAGAAGCAAGATCTGGATTTCTACTTTAAGAGGTCAATCCACGATATTCCAGGCTTCCATTCTCACACTGAAGTACACACAGACTGGAAAGACCATTGAGGCTTATGACAAGAGCCATGAACACCACAGCAGATCCAGAGGAACCCTGATGAAAAGAGCATTGCACACACATCAGAATCGCTGCAGGCAGCTACACTTGACATTCACACAGGAAAAGCCTGTGAGTTTAGCTCTGAGTCCCCTGTCTGATGAAGTGGTCTACATCAACACCAAGTCTAGTTTGGGTTCTGTCCTATAGGACTCAAACGCTATTTAAAAAGAAATTAAGATAAATGTGGCCATTTTAAATGTCAGTGAGGTATTTTTTCCTTTTTAAAAAGAAATATTTATCTCATGACAAATGCATGTTAAAACCTAAACACAAAAATTATTAAAATATTTTAAATTAAATTTTAAAACAGTGTTGAGATATATGATTTTGACAAAAAATACATATAAGAAGTTGAAGGACTGAGTAGACCAATGTCACTGTAACCAACAGGGATAACTGACTTCTGATAGCAGCAGAAGTTTTCTATAAAAAGCAGAAGAAATACTGTCCTACTTCTTGTCTGCTTTATCAGTTCTCAAAACTGACTAGTTGATTCAGAATCGATAGCAACATTGGGATTTGAAAAAGAAGGTAAGTCTTTTTCCCTCTTATGATCCATGAACAAACAGGAAAGCTTGGCTTCCTTCTAGCTATAAATAAAATATAGTTATGAGGGAACGTTGCCTAATAACATGATAAGCAGAAGGTGGCTTTTTAATTCTTTTACTTTTGTGTTTAACAGGTTAGGTTTACATGCAAAAAGATATCCAGATCAGTATTTTTTCCCTATATAATCTGGAACATTAAGATATTTTAAGCAACTAACAAAACATTTTGGTGGTCTGTTTGTGCATTATAGTTTAATTCCAGATTTTACGTAACTACAGTCCAGTATGATGAAGAAGTGAGTAGTAGGTAGCAAGTAAATGAAATACGTTGTTCATCCTTTTCTACCATAACTCAAATTCTAGCAAATTTTGATAGTCCCAATGTTTTGCTACATGATTTCTTAAATCTACACATTAGGGATAACCCCATAGCAGAAAGGTCCAAGGAAAAAATTCAGTAGAAATACACCAGTGAACATCAAATTTTCAAAGGTTTTAAAGTAAAGGTGAAACAAGGTTGAAGTTGTTGTTTCTTAGGTTGTTTCTATCAGGACCTCATCACTGATCATATTTAAAATCACCCACTGCTTTTCCAGCAAGCAGCATGGACTCCCCAGTGCACAGCAGCATTTTTCTGCTTCCTCAGTTCCCCAGGGGTAGAGAAGCATGCACGGGTTCCCCAAAAAAGAACCATGTGGAGAAAACACAGTTTGAGAGACATCTCAGTGGTGTGCTCCTGATATATACATGTCTTTTCCTCACTCCACCTCTGGTGTGGACATACAAACACAGTTCTCTTTCCTCTCTCATAAACCTAAAGATTCTCCTTTGTCCATCACATTGTTTCTAACACCTTCCCTGCAGCAATCACTCCCAGTCTCAAAGAACTCTTGGTGGGAGACAGGGAAACTGTTTCATAGCCCTTGCTAGTATTTCACATTCTTTTGCACAAGAATATGTGCCCTATGACCCATAATATTCACTACCATCCATAGGTGTGCGCTCACCTCAGAAACCATAACTAAGAGCAGATTGTTGGGGAGGGGGAACATGGCAGCTAGGCTATTATTTCTATTTAACTGGTAGAAGGCTACGTGGAGCAGAGAGAATTACAAAGATTGACATTTGTGTTTTTAAGTTTCCATTAACATAATGGAAATGGTGTGTAACTCCCAAGTCCCCAGCCATCAAGGGTCTGTCAGCCTTACTCAGTGTCCCAACGCCCTCTCACTCATCCTCCTTAAAAGCAAATGAGTCGTTGTGCATCTGACGTTTCTTCCAGAGGCAAACCCAGCAGGGTCCTCCTTCCCTCTAACTTCTTGTCATCCAGAGGTTAGTGTTTTAGTAACTTGAAACATCCTGTAAAATCTATCAGGATTAGTTTCCAGTATAGAAGCACTTGTACTTGATCCAAGCTAATCAAATGTTCTTCAGATACTAAGCCCCAGGGTTTAAGTAGGAACACCCAACATATTAAGCAAAAATGACCTTCTCAGTGTGGCTACTATATCCTCCTTTTTGACCCCTTTTGACACAATTTTGGCTGACACGAGAGAGAGTTAAAGCCATTGTGAATAGGCCAAAAATAATATAGTAAGTGTGTCTGATGTCACCAGAATGTTATATCCTGAGACAAAAAAAGGGAGGGGGGGCTGGTTTTAGATGGAACTGGACATTTTTTACATACCAGTAAATGGGGCTTTTTAATAGATAACATTTTGCTTTCAAACTCGTATTTCAGTCTTTCCCAATGGAATCAGTAACCAAATTAAAGGGTTTAGGAGCTCATATTATAATCAAACGCAAGTCTGAACTTACAAGTCATGTATGACCTGGCAGCCAAGAGGTTACGGTGAGTAAGAAGGTAGACCACAGAAAACCAAAGAACAGGAAACTTTCAGTCTAGCGCTGATGGAAAAGCTTTGGATTAGATGGATACAGTACTGAATAACTTATTTCAAAGCAAACAGCTCTAACAGAAGTTTCTGACCCTTTTATAGAGGAAACACTGAAGATGTACGATGTAAGAATTCAGAAGTGCACGTTAAGCTGCAAAGTCTTATGAGTTATATACAGCAAAATCTGTGTTTATGCAGCTATACAGTGACTGCACCTCTTTCCATTCAGGGGTTCCATCAACTGACTGACTTCCTTCATTTCAAAACCCACTGTTTATTACTCCATGAAAGGTGGTTTAATGCTCTGCTCCTCTATATGCCCAGACAATTTAATGGAATTTCTGGAAGGCCTTGGATGTACAATGCTGGAACAATTCAGTTTTCTCCTCTGTCAGAATCACTCTTTCTGTGCAGCCACAGAAAGAAGCTCTTTTTTCTCCCAGTGACAATTCCAGACATCCAGATGCTGATCATTTTAAAAATGGCAAAGCATTTCAGTAGAATTCAAACCAATCCAATCCCACATTTCACCATTCTTCAGGAGAAGCCTTAAAATTGGAAGATCACACACAAGCATGAGCTTATTTCACTGACACATATTGACAGACAATAAATGAAATGGCTTAGAAATACATGTTCCCAAGCCTAGTTCTAAGATTATATGAGGTTTTGTTGCCCTAGCTCCAGTATCATCTTCGATTCAGGTGAATAGGAGGTTAGTTTTAATTCTGCCCACTAAATTCAACACAACCTATCAAGGAGGAACTTAAGACTAAAAGAATTTCCTTGAGTGAACTTAGGCTTGATTAAATGTCTCAAAGTACAATGCACCACTAATAACTCTAAACTTTGACCGAGGCTAGCTCTTGAATTTCCATTGGAATAAAAGCAAACAGATGTCTCTGGAGTAAAATGAACAAAATAAAAGATATTTTAAAATTGGACAAAACATCCAAACCTCACTAGGGAAGTTGTACATGCAGTTCCCATTCATATTAATTGTAAGCATTCGCCTAAGAAAACACGTGTAATCGGTTGCTACAACCCAGCTGATGACTGGCAACTTGGTGACGTGCTTGAGGCCAAAATCTATCTAGAGGCAGCCTCTTGTGCTGCCCTATGGTTAAAAGGAAGTTAATCTCAATGGATATTGAGGGTGTTCAGGTTAAAGAACAAACAGTAAGAAGCTGATGAAACTCAAGATAGGGAGCAGAATCCTCCCCACTCTATTTTGGGTAAACCTGCTCTGATTCCTGGTACACTTTCACTGGGAAGGTTTCTCATGACAGCAGGTCTGCTCTCTCCATCAGGCAGAAATTACTTACCTGAATTCAAAGAATCTAGTTCTATCCAAATCCAGATTAATATCAAAAAGAGACATTTCAGTCATTCCCAGAAAGTTCAGACTAACACATATTAACAAATTCAAGGACTAGTGGAAGGAGAAACAGGCTCACACAATGCCCTGACTGAGGCAATATTACTCTTTTAACTTTCACACTCATAGCAAAACTCAGCCAAAAAAGCCCAAACCACTAAATGACCACATTCTCTTCTGGTGTGAATCAGCATAGCTCAAACACATGAATGCTTTTTAAAACAACAACTCAGGTAAAAGGCATTTGAGATCTGATTCCTCATTCCAGACAGTTATTAGATCCATATTACCATATACTGACAATATTATTAATTTTTTAATGCTAAAAACATCCCAAGATTTTGGCCCAAGTGAAAAAAAAAGAAAAAGAAAAAGAAAGAAGGAAAAAAAACACACCCCTTTTTATTTTAAAACTTCCATGCTATTTTTTTGCTGGTTGTAACTTCGTGGCTTTATGACATGACATTTATTCCTAGATATCAGATGTTAAGAAATATCAGATCACATAAAAAGGCAAATTAACTTGACTTCCTTTCCAGATCTACATCACCCAACCTGGGCCATAATTACTAAAGCTATATCCTGTTCTGTGCTGATTCCACTGATTTTTGTCATACTCAGCCTACAAAACTTGCTTTAAAATCATTGAGAAAATACAGGGTTTGTTTGGAAACATGTAGAAATAGCATTCTTGTGCATCACTTCTCTGAATCTTGTTTAGAAATTAATTCGAATATTCTGCACTTGTTCTTGCTTAAAATCCTTCCCCACCAGAGCACAGCAATAGTGCAGGAGGTCTTGAGGTTGGAGGCAGTGGGACTGACACCATCATGCAACTGAGCTACTCGAGCAACACAGGGTTACTGTTTGGAGGAGGGACAGTTTAGCGCTGAAAGGGAATGGAGGGCAGCCTGGAACAGAGATTGGTGTCAAGGAGGAATCCTGCTGCAAGGAATTTACTGAGCCCAGAAACTGTCTCTGGTTTTATTACTATTTCTAATTATAAATAAATGACTGTAGTTTTTAAAACTTTCCTTTCACATCAAAATCCCAAGGTCATGGGAATCACCAGTGCCACAAATAGATGTTTGAGATGAAGCAATGAAAACCTGCACAAGGTCTGTCAGATACGGGCTCCCATTCCTTCTCCCCCATCCACCTCCACCTAGTGCTCCTCACCTCCACTGGATGGACTACCTGTGCACTACCTCAGTACAAAGCTCAGGCAGCACTGGCAAATTTAAGAGTAAATCCAGGTTCCCAACACACCAGGACACCACTCTGGTTGCTTCCCTGCAAGATCCTTTTGGGTTAATGCAGGCATTCATTTGACCTCTGCTCTCTCTGTGGATGGTAACATAACTGTGATTGCCATGAGGCCCCATTTGTCGTCAGCAGGGGCTGGGATTGGAGCCCAGGACAGATAGCACATCCCAAGTAATAGCTGTGCCTGGAAGAGCACTTCAGCTGTGACCTCAGCAGCTTAAGGAGACAAAGGGACTAGGCCAGGAGAAAAAGACACATCTGCTTCGAGTGATGACAGGGAAGGAACATAAGGAGAAAACAGCCATGATTATGACAATCGGACTTCCCTGATGGACTGGCTTCTTCCCTGCCCCTCACCTTCCAATCTTTACTTCCTCCAGATCTTCACATCTTTCATTGTTTGTACTCCAACACCTCCCCATACAGCCAGATCAACCTGAGAGATTTCCCTGCTGTGTACTGATTGCTAGTGCCTTAGCCACATCATTTGCACATCTATTGGATATCACCTTCCTCTATGCTGAAGGGAGGTTCAGCTGCCAAACTACCCTGTTTCTATGAGCTTTGAAGAGCTGTATCTTTATCAGTATCCAAATGTAAAAATTAATCCTGTTGGAAATTTGGGAGCCATTTAAATGTCAATGAGCCCACAAACTACCTCCAAATCATCACCAGTAAAGTGTGCAGAAACTCCTACAACTGTGCTATGAATCAGTTCCATTCTTTGTTTACTGGAGGTCCATAGCAATCAGAGCTGTTGGATCACACAGCTCAATATAATGTCCCACATTACAGGAGTTATTACAGACAACAGTGAATTTAATACTGAAAACAAGGTGTTTTGTGGCTGCTCTTGCACAGCGCAAAGAGACTTGGAATGAAAATTACTTGTGTGAAAAGTAACTTGAAGTTGGACGGCTTGCAAGGAACACAATATGCCAATCCCAGGATGTTCTGCTTGCACAAGAATTACTGGAACAGCTTCACTGTCACTAGGGAAGCTCATTCAGTAACAGCTTCTTTTGAATGTGTGGAGCTGGTAGGGAATTCTTCCACCTAAAGCAACTTGTAAGTTCATTTGAACTGTGTCCTCCAAAGAGACGCGTTGCTTCCCACAGAAAACTGCAATTTTATCAGAAGTGCTAAAAACCACGCAGCAAAAAGATTTTCACTTTTTTAGAAAGACAAAAGTTCCCTGAAAAAATAGCTTCCAGCCTTAGCACCAGATACAAACTGCCTTTAAGCCCAAGACTAATTGGGCCACTGTCTCCCTCTGTAGTCATTCCTGGGTGTCTCTCTGTAGCACTAATCCCCAGCTGAGCTTCCAGCTAAGAAATCATAACATAACACCCACCATGAGTAAGCACTCTAGTTCAGTGAAAATTTTCCTCAGCATTTGTTCCTCTGTACATGACTAATCAGGATATAACTCAAGGTATTTTTCCTACCCCTCTTTTTAAAACATAGGTGGTGCAGAGAGTTAGTTTATAGTGGAAACATTACTCCAGCAACACCTCCTTACAAGTAAGGACACATGCTCCTTTCTTCCTATCTATCCTAAACAGAACAGCTTACTAGCAGGTGCAAATGGTTACTTAGTGCTTACAGAAGATCTCAATCCAACAACTAACAATAGTATCATCACAACCAGCATTTCCTAATTTTGTATAATCTTCTTTCAGGCTCTGTTTTCCTGATCTGCCTTTCAAATGAGCCTTCTTTCCATGTGCACCATGGCACAGGCTTTTGTATCTCTGTGAATCAGAGTTTTAAACCTCACCTTTAAACCCCACCACCTGGGACAGCAAAACCCTCAAGATTAGTAATAAGCCATTCCTCTCTCATAAAAGCACACGGGATACTCACCTGCAATGTTTCACTGATACTATTGCTTCTTCTCTGGCTGTCTGAATGTAGGCAAAAAATATTTCACATATTTTTATAATTTCAAACTGCACAGCTACTCCATATTATCTAGTTTATAAAATATGGGGTGGGGGAGAGGTACTAGGTTTATGCCCATCAGTCAGCAAATATTTCTCTGTGGACAACTTCAAGGAAGTCAAGAAGATGGCTGAGAAAGAACAGAACAGTATTAGCCCCGGTATTTCTTTGTGTTACTACAGAAATGAGTACAGATGAGGCAGAGAGAGATTAAGAATCAGCTTGTCAAAATTGCTTAAGCACAGATAGGCACTCAACAGGGTTTTCAAAGGTCCCTACAGAGGCTAAGGGTCTAACTCCCCTTGACAACACAAGTATTTAGGACATTTACATATCCACTGTAACGCAAGTGAGGCCCTGAATGTATTCAGAAAAACATATACCTTTTGCTGAAACTGCTTCGTGTAATGCTACATAACCCCATGTCATCCCCTGAACAAAAAGTGGAGCATCTCCCTTATGATGAAAGACTGAGGGAGCTGGGTCTCTATAGTTTGGAGGAGACTGAGGGGTGACCTTATTAGTGTCTATAAATATATAAAGGGGGAGTGTCACGAGGATGGAGCCAGGCTCTACTCAGTGGCAAACAATGATAGGACAAGGGGTAATGGGTACAAACTGGAACACAAGAGGTTCCACTTAAACTTGAGAAGAAACTTCTTCTCAGTGAGGGTGATGGAACACTGGAACAGGCTGCCCAGGGAGGTTGTGGAGTCTCCTTCCCTGGAGACATTCAAAACCCGCCTGGACACATTCCTGTGTAACATTATCTAGGTGTTCCTGCTCCGGCAGGGGGATTGGACTAGATGATCTTTTGAGGTCCCTTCCAATCTCTAGTATACTGTGATACTGTGATAGGTGCCATTTCCACAGGAAGAAGAAACACAGGTCTACTGTAATCTTGACAGGCAATGATGCTCAAACCCTTGCACTGAAAAGGTGCACTGTGATCTTTCTAACAAGGCTAAGGACCTACGTCAAGTTGTAACTCTGGAGATGTAGAAGGTGGTTAGCTGCTGTAAAACTGTGCTGTAGGATTAATTCATGAGAATGATTTTTCATTTCTGTAGCTGTATGGCAGATTTTAAATGTGCCTTTTAAATGAGCTCAAGAGAACTTTTTCATTTTGTCAGGACTCCAAATCTTGCTGTTTAATTCCATGTTCAAGGTGCAGTTGTAGCCAAAGAGAAATAATGGTGTATCTTCCTGTCTGTGGGAACATGCTCAGAGCAGTGAGGTATGTCTATTTTTCTATATCTAATGTGCTTACTTCAGAAGTACCATTTTCTCTATTTTACAATTAAAATTTCTAAGATTTTTCCCTTTAAGTCCCTTAAAGTTTGGAAAAGAAAACCTCTAACTGTGCCATCTGCAATGGATATGCCATCTCAGCAGCCATCCATTGAAGCTCAGGCCAGGTGGCAAACACCACCTAAATGGTCTGTCTTCCAGCATCTCACAGTCTATACAGGGAGCCTTTTTTGTCACACCAGATAAAATTCTGTGCACAGAAAGGACCTGGCTGAGGGAGGAAAAGAAGAAATAAGGATTTTCAGCTCCTTTTCCCATCATGTCCTGGGTTCAGCGGTAGCAGTCATTTCTTCTCCTTCTTAGTAGCTGGTGCAGTGCTGTGGTTTTGACTTTCGGCCTGGAAGCAGCACTGATAACACCGATGTTTTTAGTTATTGCTCAAATATTTAGTCTGACCAAGGACTTTCTGAGCCTCATGCTCTGCCAGGGAGGAGAGGAAGATGGGAGGAAGCAGAGACAGGACACCTGACCCAAACTAGCCAAAGAGGTATTCCATACCACAGCACGTCATGCCCAGGATGTAACTGAGTTACCCGGAAGGGCTAGTGCACTGCGGGGTTGGACTAGGTATCGGTCAGTGCTCAGTCAGGCTGGGTATTATCGGTCAGCAGGTGGTATTGTATTCTCTTCCCTTGCTATTTCCTTTATCATTATTATTACTGGTGGTAGCAGTAGTGATTTGTATTATATCTTAGTTACTAAACTGTTCTTATCTCAATCCATGGGAGTTACATTCTTTCAATTCTCCTTCCCATCCCTCTGGGAGCACGGGGAAAAAAAGGGTGGGATTGAGAGAGAGACTCTGTGGCTGACTGGGTTTTAAACCACAACAGTCCTTTCTGGCGCCCAACCTGAGGGGTTGAGATAACAACAGATCTGACTGGAGCGTGTTTAATCGTATTTGTGATAAGCATTCATTGTTTTGGATTAATAGTCACTTGTCACGATGCTGACTTATTGGCTCTCAAAGTTGTTTCTCTTGATCTCATAGTTTCAGCATATCGTACCTTACTTACACCTGGTATTTGCTGTGTGTTTATTGGCTGGGGGCCTTGGGCTAAGGTTCTTGTTTCACTGTACTTTATGGTAACGACTTGTAATACGAGGGGACTCGGCAGCAGAGCAGGATGGACGTGGCCGTGGACTTGTACCTGGCTGTCCCGCTGCACTTCACCGTCCCGGCCCTCGTCCTCGCCTCTGTTTTCGTGAGGCTGCGGGGAGCCGAGGTGGGAGGGGGGGGAGCGGGGAGCGGGCTGGGCCGGGAGTCGGCGGCGGCCGAAGCGGCCCGGGAGAGCGGCCCCGGGGACCAAGCAGCAGCGGGAGCGGGGCCGGAGGCCGGCAGGAAGCAGCTGCCAGTGAAAGAGGTCCGCGCAGTCGAGGAGGGGACGAGGTGGCTGCCGAGCAGCGGGAGGAGGCGGCGGAGCCGAGCCACACGGCCGAGCCGGCCCCGCGGCGGCCGAGAGCATCCCCCGGCAGCCGCCCGCCGAGCCCCGAGAGCCCGAGCCCCAGGAGGATGCGGAGAGCAAGATAACACCTTTGGGAGCCTCAGCTGGGTCCAGCCTCGGGCACCCGGGACAAGTGGAGGATGCAGGAGACCACGCAGAATTTCCCAGCAAGGCAGAGGAGGAAGATCTGGACTCAGAAAAAGAGAAGCTTGTGGTGAGAGAGCCGGCAAGCACAGCAGCTACACCGGCCCCAGTAACAAGCATCAGCAGCATCTAAGAAGAAGCCTGGGCAGAAGAAGCAGAAAAATGTAATAGATGATCAAGATACTAAGATTGATTCTGTTGTATCTCCTGCCAAAAAACAAGACTCAGTGCTGCTCCATCAGAAGATAAAGCAAGAAAATGTATCTGGAAGGAAGAAAGTCTCTACAAAGAAGCAGAAAGTTCTGGCGGATGAACCTCTTATTCAAGCAACTACTTATATCCCATTGATGGATAATTCTGATGCTGGCCCTTTGGAAAAGCGAGAAGGGGTTGAAGTAGCAAAACAAAATGTGAATGAGGGGATCCAGAAGAGCAGTGGCAAGAAACTGAAGACTGAAACAGATGAAGAGAATGCTGAAGTAAAATTTAAAGACTTTGTAATGTCTATGAAGAATATGATCTTCAGTGAAGATGAGGCCCATTGCATAGTGGAGATGTTAAAGGAAAAATCCAGTGCAATTCATGATGTCTTGCAAAGGGCTAGCAAGGCTGAGTCAGCTGCAGCTGTACATCAGCTACAAGACAAAGAGAAAATGCTCACTGCAATGAAGGAGGCAGCAGTTGCAAAGGAGCAGTGCAAGCAGCTCACCCAGGAGCTGGTTGCAGAAAAGGAGAGGAATGGCTTGCTTATAGCCAAAATGCGAGAGCGGATCAAGGTGCTAGAAAAAGATTCTCCTTCCCATCCCTCCAGGAGTGGGGGGTGGAAAAGGGGGGGAGTGAGAGACAGACTGCGTGGCTGACTGGGTTTTAAACCACAACACATCGTTAAGAAAATATCCCTTGAAATAACAATCTTTAAAGTGAAAAAAAATATCATTTTTACTGCTAAATGATGTGATTCTTTTACTTCTTTTTTTTGGCAGAACAAAAGGTATGCATGCTTTGGTCGCTTGTGAGCCCTCACAGGTTTTCAGAGAGATTCAGAACTATGGGATATACAGCTCTATTCCTGCATCTGGAGGCTTGCTGAAGGGAGACCTCTGAGAGCTGAAGAGACCTCTCCTGCCTCTCTACAGGGTGCACCAGAGGACTTTGAATGGCAGCACCATCAAGACTGTCCCTTTTCAGCCCAAAGGCACAGCTCAGAGGTGCAATTACATGCAGTTCTCACTTCCCAGATATACAAAGCCCAGCCATGTCACAGCTGAACAACCAGAATAAAATCTGTCCTTCCCCTACCCCTCTGTCAGGCAAGTCAGTCATCAAGTAAGTACCAACTGATTTCAAGTTCAAAGATGTGAGTTACCCAACTGCATGGACCAGTGTTCACATACTGCTCAGAGACAGGGAAGGTCTGAACATGAGCAGGGAGAATTCTTCATTTACCCATCCTTATTTTCACATTATGGGACCCTGACATCACCTGGAGTTTCTTGCTTCTATTGCAATGCAACACTTACAGCTTTCATTTTTAAAGGATATCAGGTTTTTTTTTCCCAGTTGGAGTGATCTTGAGGCTGATTTCCCATTCATCAGAGAGAACAGAAGACCTTCCTGTACAAGTACCAAAGTCTTAATAGTGACCTTGGGTTTTTTTCATCTCAGCCAAGAAATAACTCATCCCTGTTACCACACAAGGGCACTTATTTAAAGTTGATGGAGAAGGAAGTGTACCACCTATTGAGTCACCAATGCCACATCCTAAACACCTGGCTTTTGCCTTGCTGGGCTTCCATGTAAGCATGAATCTACCCTGAGTACAGCTGCAGAAAAAGCCTTAATAAAACCTCAAACCACACAACACTTTCCTGCATGGGAGGTGTACTGTGATCTGCAGTTCACAGACTTCCAGAAGAAAACTGAAATCCTTTCCAAAGCAGATGCACCTGCTTTGCTTCTGTTGAATTTCAGGGGTAACAACTGTGCATGTCATGCCCCAAAGCAAAGTATAAAACTAAGTTTCCCTGAGCTCAGAAATAAACTTACAGCTATAATCTGGAGTGGCAGCCTTTTAGAGAGAAGAGGGACTTTTTACAAAGACACGTAGCGATACAATGGGTTTAAACTGAAAGAGGGTAGACTTAGATATTAGGAAGAAGTTCTTTACTTGTGACAGTGCTGAGGCGCCCAGAGAAGCTGTGGCTGCCCCATCCCTGGCAGTGTTCAAGGCCAGGTTGGACAGGGCTTGGAGCAACCTGGTCTAGTGGAAAGTGTCCTGCCCATGGCAGAGGGGTTGGAACTGGATGAGCTTTAAGGTCCCTTCCAACGCAAACCATTCCTTGATACTATGATATGATAATTCTATAAGGGTTTTTATTATTATTATTTTTTAGTGGCTTTACAAATTTATGGCCAAATCTTCACAGGTTTCAGACACCTGATCTCCCACTTACCTTAACTACCTCCAAAATTATTCTCATTCCCACAAGACTTCTGTGCAAAAAATACAGATTTCTTAAAGCCAAACTAAATACATTTCTTACAAATAAAATTCTTGCCTGTTTGTCAATGAATCACTTGCCATCCACAGTACATCCCCCAGCTGACAAACAAAGCAGTATTTGCCACCCTATTGCAAAACACAACATATTTTAGGAAACGATTCTTCATTAAAAAAAACATGGTCTAGGGCAGTACAGCGCAACAGCAGTCACACGAAGGTGCGACATCCTGTGACTGGCTCCAAAGCTCAAAAACAGTCACAAAATATTTTGGGGCAGAAGGAAGCACACCCTTTTCTATGGGACATCAGCTCACAGATGGGCTTGCTCACCTTTGGTTTGTCCTGAATCAGACCACAACCCCTTTAACTCCCCACTGAGGACCTCAGCCTCTCACAGGCAGGATGTGCCAACACATGTCAAAGGCACCTTCTGCAACACAAGACAGGACATGGTTTCCACAACAAAATGGATATGTATGTACCTAAAGCTTTGATTCCTTCCACATCTGCTACCTAAAGCAATGAAACAACTCTGTGCTCAAGCTCAGAGACCAAAACCATAAATGCATAGTTTGAAGGGAGGAAGAGGTAAACCAGGGAAGAGAGTAATGACAAGGAGGGACATTTCTCTAATTCACATCCTTTCTAAGTCTGAATTTCCTGCCTCTTTTAAACTAATGTTTGCAACATGTAATTTTGAAAAGCCTTATGTGTTTTAGGAAGCATTTGCAATAGCTATGCTTTTTTAATGTATAAAGTATCAGGAGCATCACCCAGATTAGTGCATCTTTGCACACAAGGGAGAGAAACCAAGTGCATGCAGTGAGTTCCAAGAGCATAATCACCCCGGTACACACCACAAATAAAATTGCTAATAATGACTCAGTGAGATGTCCCAGTACAGACTGGAACAAAGGAAACCACTCCTGGACAAGAATACAGACATGAGCTCTTACTGACAGCAATATTCCTTTCTCAGTGGGTATCGTTTTCCAACTAATAGCACAACACTGAAGTTGTAACAGGCCCCTGCCTCAGCACAACTACACCATCACTTGTCTCATGAAGTACCCAGCAAACCACAGCAGAGAATTGCTCTCCAGGAGAAATACCACTGGCAGAACATCCTAACAGGACAAGTCAGCTTAATCAAGGCTTTACTCATGTGCAGAGGAGGAAGACAGTATTTCCTCAGTAGCATAAGAGTTCTCTATGTTGCTATTTCCCAGAGAAAAATGCATCATAAATTAAGTCTTCATAGTAACTTATTTCTTTTTCTTTTTTAAGTAATCTCAACACAAAGATAAAAAAAAGCCCAACACTTTTTTTTTTCTTGTTAAAATAACCTTCAGTTTTCTAGGACACATACTGAATTTCCCATCACTGTCAAATTTTCTTATAATTACTTTTGTCACTCAGACTCATCCTAAGGCCATATTCTGAAATCTAAAACTGCCAAGTTAGACAAATTATGTTTGCACAGAGCTCAGCTACTCCAGACCCTACACAAGGAGTCTGATTCCTACCTCCTCAAACCTCTTTGAATAGAGACATGGACAGGCACATCAAAAAAAAGGCAGGAAAAACACCTTACAGCCATGTTATCCTGCAAAAGGAACACCAGCACCCATTCCCACACAGATATCAAACCCAAATCTTCATCACAGAACAAATTAATGACAGAGTCTTGCAAAGAGGACAAGATGAGATTACTTCATGGGTTTTGCCTGAGCCATAGTAGGGCCCTTCAATAAGGCTGCAGGCCCTGACACCATCAGGCTGCTTCACCGCTGCAGCACCCTCTTGCTTTGTTGCAATCCACCTTCTACCTGCTAAATCAAACCTACACCAGACTAGACCAGAGACCTCCAAACTTTGTGTTTGTAATAGGAATAAACCCCTTAAACAGTTCCATTTTCTCTAGCTTATAGACCAACTTGCAACTACAGAAACTTTGGATGCAGAGCAGAGCAACCTGGCTTAAGGGGAACCACATTTCAACCTGATGCCTCTCACACTAACTCAAGTAGTGGGGAAGAGGCTATCACGTCAGCACTGTTGCTTCACATTTTGAGTCACATTATTATGTTAGTCACAAGACAGTAATTGACTTTCCAACCCTTTTCCCTCACTAAGATAAATAACTCCTGTTTGGGGGCAGGTTTTACTAGATCCTTTTGGTTGGAAATACATGGGTCACCTTCCAAAAAGCCAACAGGACAGACAAAAAGAAAACCATCCCAGAAACCCCCACACACACCCCTGACTCACGACTATCAAACAGTCCTGCAGCGAAAAGGAAAGTTGTGTATTGCTATTTACTTGTGAAAGGGACGTAGGCAGTCTCACTCCTAGGGGTTGCAACCGCAGTCATCAGCATACAATCACAGAGCATCAGTGCACAGACCACTGGGTACAGCTGATGGGGTAGATGTTCCCCTAATGCAAATTACTCCATCTTAGGAAGGCCCCTCCATCACTCCTCTGCTGCCCAGTACATCATGCACAAATTATCCTTCTTGTCCCAGTTGCTTTTTTATACGTATTCTTTTAATAAAAGGAATTTAAATGAAAGGCCTTCTCACGTGCAGCCTCCGCACTGAAATAACCTCCATGTTTTGGATTACAGCAACAAAAAGGCAGGGAGCAGCCAGGTTTCACCTCTGTCCTCAGCTCACTCCGGTGCAGTTCAGTGCCAAAGGGATCAAGGATGAGGCGCTGCACTCCAAGCGTGTTGTTGCTCTTCCCTTCCACTGCTGCAATATTAAGCCATCCAAAGAAACAGGGGGGAGGAAGAAGTTCAATTTACACAGAATGCCCCAAGCGCCCATCAGCAGGACACGCCAGCACTCCCGGCACATCTCTTGCTTTTCAAATCATTTTTCAACTTTACAGCTCGATGGCAGAACAAAAACAGCTGCGCAGCGTTCCCGGGTCCCTCCCTGAGCGTATTCCTCCTTGTCCTCGCACTGCAGCTGGCCACGGCAGCTCCTCATCTCCATCTCCTCATGGCACGTTGTCGGTTCCCAGGGCACTGGCTGTCAGGCAGGACAACCTCAGAAATACGTGACAAACGTTTTGAGAACTCTCCTTTTTCCACAGGGGAGCAGAATAAATCACATCCACACCAGTCCTGCTTTACGCCGCCATGTTCCTCAGAGCACGTCCTGCACAGAAACATGCCCTGCTTGCCTGCGGAGTCTTACACGTGTTTCCACACCTCATCCCAAACTCTCCCTGTACCTCTGCTGCCCTTTTTTGTAGGGTTTTCCTTGTTTTCACCACACAGGCTGGAGGCAGATGGTGGAGGCAGCAGCTGAGTGGCCCCACTGCACTGAGGAGAAGCTCTAGAAGGTTCCGGGGCTCTGGACTGGCAGCAGGGCACAAATTAACTGTTGTTTCTTGGGGTTTCTGAGGTAGTTCTAAAACTTCTGAGGAAAAACAAGCTTTTCCCTATGTCCCAAGCACCTCCACTCCATGCTGCAGGCACAAACCCAGCACCACTGAAAGCACTGAGGAGAGAGTGAGCCATGGCCACCCTCTCTGAAGGTCAGACGTCAAACTGAGACCCACAATGCTGGGCGAACCCCTCACCATGAGGAAAGCTGAGCTATGGAGAGGGAGGGTGGATCATGGCTGCCTTACTTCCCCTATACCCCTCAGCAACCACCGCTGAGGAGAGGGATGCACCTTCCCCTCACCCAGCCACCCTCAGCACCCTCATGGCTGCCCCACCTCGGTCCAGGCAGCAACGAAAAAGCTGAGGAAGGAACGAGCCATGACTGCCCTGAGGGGCAAACTGAGACCCACACTGCCGGGCAAACCCCTCACCATGAGGAAAGCAGAGCTCCGGGGGGGATCATGGCTGCCTTGCCATCTCCATACCCTCCAGCAACCACCGCCGAGGGGCGCACATTCCTCTCACCCAGCCGCCCTCAGCACCCTCATGGCCGCCCCACCTCGGTGCAGGCATCAACGACAAAGCTGAGGGAAGAGCGATCCATGCCCGCCCTGAGGGGCAAACTGAGACCCACACTGCTAGGGCAAGCCCCTAACCACGAGGAAAGCAGAGCTCCGGGGGGGGGGGATCATGGCTGCCTTGCCACCCCCATACCCTTCAGCAACCACCGCTGAGGAGAAGGACGCACCTTCCCCTCACCCAGCCGCCCTCAGCACCCTCATGGCGGCTCCACCTCGCTGCTGCGTGAGGAAAGGCCAACCCAAAAGTCCTCCCTCGCCGTCCGAAATGACTGCCCCAGTTTTGGCGGGTCCCGGGAAATAAGGACTTGATGTCCCACAGCTCCATCTGCTGGTGTCCGCACATCGGGAATCTCCACACGGGCCGGGAAGGAGCAGGAGGGGTTTGGGAGCGGTTGCTGTGCGGTGAGAGGCCCCTGAGGTTTCTTGCACGTGAGTATTAACTCCTTGTACATTAAGGTACCTCTAAATAAGCAGTGTAAGAAAAGCCACCTCTTAGAGAAACAGCGAACAGGTCAGTGCCAAGTGTTGGGATTCCTCTGGGCCAAAATGCAGGGCTTTTCCCTAATTCCGCCTGGCAAATTTGCAGAGCCCTTGGGAATGAGTTTCTGAAGTGACCAGCTCTGTGTACTCCTATTTTTCCCTATGTATCCAACTCAGGCTGCCTGCTTTTAAAGGCACTGGTGTTTCACACAGTCCCAAACTGTTGCTTTCTGATGCTGTGGTGCAGTGAGGGGGCTCCTGACCACCCAGAGCCACCCATCCCTGCAGTAAAGCCCTATCTGACTTCCAGCAGTTCCTTACCTCAGCTGGGCTCCTTCCTGGGCTTGATCCATCCCAACAGTGAAGTCATGCACGTGAACTGCATTGAAAGTTGTTCCTTGCTGTTAATTTACGGCCTGGTGAAGGTAAAAGGAAGAGATTTGGATGTTTTTCCCCCTCTCAATGAGTGACTTGAGGTAATATAAATACAAAGAAATACATTGCTTTGAAATGATGTTATATAGAGGAAGGACACTCACCTCTTCTGCTCCCTTAAAAATCAAGTCCAATAGTAACTAAACCAGTAATTAGAGATTGCTGATACACACACTAATTACTGGGGAACTGCTTTCTTGCAAAGAACAAAATACCTTTTATTTTAACCAGACACTTGCTGCCTGCAGCAGTTCAATAAAACACAGTGTTTGTGCTGAGGGTTTGTGCAGGGAGGAAAGCATAGCTGTCTTTTAGTCTCTCCCAGTCTGTGCCCAACTAATTCAGTTTGCATTTCCCTCATCTCCTCTGCTTATCAATAGCTGTGCAACAACTTGCAGGACGGAGGTCTGGTTTCAGTGTGTGCTCCTGGTACAGGGGATGAGCTTATAGCCACCAGCACAGCTGGGCAGCCAAGTACTGCAGGTCTGCCCAATAATGACACCTCTGATTTAACCCTTTCCATAGTTGCAGCCTTAGCCTGCCTTGCAGCAGCACCTCCTCAGTACCCACCCTGTAGCACTTCACATTCCTGCCTGGCCCCCTGTTTTCCTTACAATAAGACTCTGTTTTAAATTAGTGCTATCACAGCAATGACTAAACAAAAGAAAACTGGATAGCTGTATAGCATGTTTGATTTGAAGGAAGAAAACGTTTCCCTTTATAGAGCCCAGCAAATGTCCAAGGTTCAAACGAAGTACAAGGTGCTAACGAACAGAGTCTTGACAAACCTTATTTTCCTGCACAGGGCTCAGTACATAATGATTTCATTCAGCAGCTACTGTTCAAGCATGGAAAGTGTTGGTAAAGAAATCCCACAGAGTTCAGACAACCATTTTCCTAACTTAAGCTTCCCCCTCTGCTGCTTCTCCCTCCCGTTTGCCTTTCGGGCTTCTGCCAGTCATAACATAAATATTCATCAGCTGATATTTGCAGTAGCTGTGAAGTTATGAATGAGGCCAAACGCCTTTCCCTCCTGCCCCATCTGCAAAATGGCAGCTTCTGGTCTTAGCTCATGGTCAAACGACACTTTCCGAAATCCCCAAAGTGCACTTGCAGGCTTTTCAAATTCAGTCGGGTTTCATTAATGCGCAAAGCAGAAATGCTGTCTGCCTAATATTTACCCTGGGATTACTGAAAAAAAAATACATATATATTACTTTGCTATGCTTTCAACTTTGCAATGCCTTGACGTAATAGACAGGAGTGTTGGCAGCTCAAAATGTTGGTTGGTTTATTTCAGGGGACATGACTGCTGCAGGTTTCCTTTCTGAGTCGAATACCAGACACTTGAACCATTTGTTGTGCAGAAAAGAGAAACAGCTTTTATTCTTAATACCGGTTTCTTAACCACCTGGGTGCTGTCAGAAGGAGTCACATGCACTGGAAAACACTTTTAATAAGACTCCTTTAAGCCTGTCTTAAACCCTGGGTCCTGAAAAATGGAAGCCCCACTGCCTGTCATACATGCTTTCTCTCTGCAGATTAGTAAGGGGCTGCTGCTTTACAAATGTTCCGTTATAGAATCATAGAATAGTTAGGGTTGGGAAGGACCTTAAGATCATCTAGTTCCAACCCCTCTGCCATGGGCAGGGACACCTCACACTAAACAAGGCCTTTCAAAGTTGCTTTCAAACCAACCATGGATCAGCAGGACAGTGAAACATCTGATGTATCCACACCAGCAAAGTCAAAAGCAGAGATGTCAGAGAAACAAGATGACAGTGCAGAGCCCTGATGAGTCTAATTCAGCAAGGTACCATGACAGCCAAAAGAGCTGTACTGATGGACCCAAATAGGGATCTTAAGCCAAAGCATCTTTGGATCTTAGAGGCTTAAAAATCCTAAATGCCCAGAATCATTGGGAAATTCTAATAAAGAGGCTCAGCACCATTTGGGCTCAAGGAACTGGTTCACCTCTTGATTGCTTGGGTTGCACAAATCAGTCATGCAGACTACCCTTATCTTGCTTGATTCATGTAGGTTCAGCCACAAATAAAAACCAAACTCCAAAAATATCAAAAGGAAAGCAATAGGCTTAGTAAGTAGAGATATTTGCAGAGATATGGTAGAGACATTGCAGTCATCTGATTTTCACCATGAAAAAGCCAGAACATTTCACCCAACAAGTCTCCAGTATTTTGTGACCAAAACAGAGCGTATCTGCTTAAAAACCATGAATTTTCCAGGTAAATACTACAAAGGACAATTTGCCCCATTGCTTGGGAACACTCCAACACTAATAACCCTTACTGCTAAAAAAAGAACCCACACTTTGTTTTTAATACCTTCAGCTTTCAGCCACTGGATCCTGTATGTCTAGGTTTTGAGATGAAAGAGCCCTGAAATCATCTCACTGGTACCTCCAAACCAGGATAAAGTAGTCTTTCCACCTTCTTCATAATTACCTATGTACACTTCCTGGTCACAAAGGCTATAAAGGTGTTAGGTCCTGCATGACTTCCACCTACAGCAAAAAGCAGGTTTCATCTCTGTGAAATCAGGCCTAGGTTCAGGCAGCCTTTAGCTAATGTGTCTTGGGAACAGTAAAAACAATAAGCCCAGGGAGCTGCACATTGGCTGGGGCTTTATTATTTAAAGCCACTCAGCTGTGGTTTTGTAATTTATATATAGGACATAAGTGAATTCCAAGGACATAAACGAATTCCAATAGGTCATGATCAGGGCAGGAAAAATTACAAGGCAGACATTAGATACGTACCTCAGCATGGCTCCTCGGCTTCTGAGTACAAGTAACCACTTCATGTGTGTGCATGTCTGGGATGTATTTATACATGTGGGATGTATTTATACATGTAAGATGAAAAGGCAGCCCCATGTAACAAGACACATGTGCACAGTTTTGTTCTGCAGACCTAAATCACCTGCTGGAATTGACTTTAGATCACTTGATTTGGAAGATTTGAATTCACAAAGAAAAAGTAGCAGGAATCGCTACTTTTAACACTAAATGCCCTATAAAGTTACATACTGAGTGCTTTCTTGCAGCAGATTACACTACACCCACAAATCCAAAGTTCTTACTAGGTCGATGACCCTCTTTTTATCAGCTGTTTACATACTTAAAAGCATCTTTTTGGAGCAGTGGAAGTGTCTATGTGGCCGCATGAGTGAACAGTAATTAATTGACACGCTTCACTGAACATACTAATATTGAGATGAGTTGTTCTGGCATTTACCATGTTGATGCTGTACTGCAGGATGGTCTCACTATGGCCAGCACCTGAAGGAGAAGAAAGGGGGCATAGGGGAAATTAATCACAGCTATACCTTCCTGCAGCCAGTGAGGCAATAGAGAAGAGAGTGTTTACCAATTCCAAGTAGAAAAGGAAGGAGAAACTTCAAGGAATTTCTCCTTCACCATTTTCCCAGGGGATTGGGAAGGTAAGGCTGAAAACCTTAAGGCTGTAACAAAAGGAATAGTACTTAACAGGGCTGTCTCTACTGCAAAGACACCTTTACTTTGATGCATCGTGTTATATGGCATGCAGACACTTTGCTTTTGTAAAGATTTCAAACTCTTTGGCAAACATCAATCAATCACTGCACTTTTCTAAGCAACAAAAGCAACAAAGCTCGAGATACTCACTCCTGGGTTCCCACATATTTATAAATGTAGTAATATACATATTATTTTTGCTGTATTAATAACCAAAAAGCTTCTGATAGAGGCAATAAAAATCCTCCAAGGTAAATTATTCAGGGTATAGCAGGAAAGATTCAGTCAGAATGGAAACTTTCTCCCCAACTGTGCTGCAATCGCAGCTCTAGAGATCATAGCAGCAGTACAAAGTGCTGCCTTAGAGATGCTTTACATTGCAGCCAACATCTTTGCTCGTCATATGGTACTGAAGATTTCCAAACACATCAGTAAACAGCAACACAAATTAATAAATGAGCTTGTGGGCTGGATATACCCTACAGTTCCTAGTTCTTCGAATGCATTCTGCATCCTCTATAATAACTAATACAACTCCCATCCGTAGCAGAGCAGTAATGGAAAAAGGATTGAGAATCAAAAGAATACTTTTTTATCTTTTTATCTATGGTAAAAGGGCCTTTCAGCAATAGATCAAAAGTACTATTTTATGCTTGCTGGGGGGACGCATACACCCAAACCCAACACACTTGAAACTGATGAAAAGCAGAGCATGCAGCTGGTTGAACTGTCTGGGCTTACTGTTCATTAGCATGCTGGCAAATTATTTAGCTTGTGTGTGGTTTTGTAGTCTGTTATGCAGCAGTTACAAACCTACACATAACTACTTGCAAGTGACTATCCGTAGACCAACACAAGAAGACACTGTTAATGATGCACCACAAGGTCTTCAAAGTTTCTCTGGCACCACTGAGTAACCAGAAAATAATCTGGAGCTAGAGCTATCAGATGTGTCTTTTAGGCCTGCTGTACAGCTGTGGCAGTCTTCCAGGTTAACAGGGAGTACATAAAAAGCAAAGGTTTGGAAACTGGATGCAGTTAAGGTATACTTTATGGATAGATAACATGGTGGGAGAAGTGCAGAGATCATAAAGTACTTGTTTATTTCTACATTAAAGCATTTATGTCATGCACCAGGGCTGTTCATTTTCTCATTCACACAACATGGCCTGATATTCGGTATCAACTCTGTAACAGGGCAACTTTGGCTAGGAAATACCAGCAGCATCGAGAACGTTAACTGTACAAACCTTGCCAAACTGTGAACTTGCTGCTTTCCTCCAGCTTTTGCCTCAGAATTCCTGACAACTGATTGTCCCACAAATTCAAATGCTACAGTCCTGATAAGATGCACACAGAACTTCCAGTGAAACCAGTGGAAACTGATGCCTCTTGGGAGGGTAGGAAGAGATGAGCCTGTAGGTTCAGGTTCTCAGCTGATGTAGATCAGTACCACTCTACAGATTGCAACAGAGCTATGCTAGCTCATGATTTGCCCCTAAACATTTTGTACAAAGATCATATCAGCATCTAAACAGATGAAGTGGAAAGAATGTTGTAATGGTGGTGGGCTTCTTTATTTACTCAAATACATGACTCTTACAGCAGAAGTTCTGTAAGAGTAAGCTCTAACCTCTCTGCTCCCAGGACAACATTAAGGAGTGAGTAACATGACATAGGCAAGATCACTTCAATGTCTTTGCTAGCCTTTTTAACTTCTTGACTATGGCTGTAGGTGATGT
Organism: Pezoporus occidentalis; assembly: GCF_034315485.1. NCBI lineage: Eukaryota > Metazoa > Chordata > Aves > Psittaciformes > Psittacidae > Pezoporus > Pezoporus occidentalis. The sequence goes on from NW_026912779.1 coordinate 5,280,288, forward strand.
GTAACTTGAGAACCAGAGACTGGGTTCCTCTGCCTTGAGAAGGCACTTAGTGTTTTCTTTACTGACATAGAGTGCTGCATCACATGCAGGATGCAATCAGATGCGCTGGCATAGCAAAGTGGAGATGGATGCTGGCACCCCTGCACCTGGATTAGAAGTTGTGGAACAAACCCACCAGTAGGCAGTAAGGAAATGAGGTGGACTGTCAGCAACTCTTATACTTTATTTGTAGATACATTCTGTTGTTGTGCTTTCCTAAGATGGTGTGACCAAGTTCTCTTTCCCTAATATAAATTTCTACCTTTCAGAAGGTTTGCCACTGGAGATTCCTATCTGAAGGGGGCTTGGGTTTTAATCTTTTCCAGGTTCCTGGGTATTGATGTAAGCTTTGAAAGGGAATTTGCTTATACCAAATTGAATTTTTGCTGCTCTTAATTCCTTAATGGGAAGGCTGCAGGTGTGTAACTCTAGAGCCAATGACTGTATTAGAATTATAGTAGAGACCTCACCTACACTCTTCAACACACCAGGCTAGCTTATCTTCGATAGAGTGGACATACAGACTCAGAAGAAAGCTTATGTATGTAAGGTGATCCTGCTGTTCAAATCCCCGTCTCAACCAGCATTCAGATCTCATCTGCTGTGAAGACTGTGTATGTCACATCCATGTTACATTTCTCAGTCCGGTAACAATACGTGCTGAACTTATTTGCTGATCGTATCGCATGGAAATGCATACAATACACATTCTGAGTTTGTGTAAGACCTAAGTTCATGCCACCTTGCCTTATTGTAGGTTCCTTGCACCTTCCATTGAAGTCTTTGTGACCATTCTTGAAAATCAGACAAATCTCATGTGAAGTGAACCTAATCATGAGTACCTAGTCTGCAGTAACTGTCATTTTTTAATGACAGCTAGGTGTTTTAAATACACTACTTTTGGTCCTCCTAACCGGAAAATCTAATAAAACACAGCATACAGAATTAAAAGGGTTGCTATAATGTAGGGCTTGGGGAGAACACGAGTAAAATCATGTTATACTACTGAATTACAGATAACCAGCAAGGAATAAGAGTTCTTCCATTCCCATACTGCAAAGCCACCACAGTCAGCTTCTGTTTGGCAAACTGGCAGAGCACAAGATACAGTCCCAGTTGTATAAGGAGCTCCAGCTTCTGCAAGGAAAAATATGGAGGTTAAAAGATCTGCTGTGGCCCAGCTTTACCTCTGCTCTGTAGTTCATCTGTGGGCCTTCCCCGTGCTTGCTGAGTATTTGAGATACATGATGTCCACCCCAGAGCTGTCTGCTTAGGGACAACAGCATGATTTATAATTAAAGCAGTGGAATTGAAATTTAAGGGACTTAACGGGGGAAATCAGTTTGCTTCTACCCCCATTTTATAGAAAGAGACTTCCTCTTCCTTTGCCTGCCAGTGTACACTTCTGACTCTGTTGGGTAGAGACTGCTGCTTGCAGAAAAGCATCTTTGCAGTGCACAACAGCCTTGACCTTGACTGGAACTTACAGCTGCTGTTGTCATGAAATGATAATCAGTATTAATCATTGTCAGTCTAGCTACATGAATGTCTTCCCCTTAGCTGAACAAACCAGCTGTATGTATCTACCAGCCTTCCATACCACAAAGGTGCTGCCAGTGCAATTAATTACTCAGGATGGTTAACTACATGAGCATCCTGCAGGATTGTGACAGAGGAGATGTATTGATGGTCTCAGGGCATTCCTATCACACTGCTCCTGGACACAATTCACCCTGCCCACGTGAAATGATGATTTGGGAGCTTGAAATCTCTAAGAAGGAATCAGATCTTTGAAGTTCAGCTAGGGCAGCCTTTGAGGTGTCAAGAACTCCAGGCTCTGGAGAAACATGGGGCTGGCCCTCAAGAGCATTCTTGTATTGGCTCATAACCAATGCACCTATGCAAAGGAAGAAGCTAAACTATAACACAAAGGCATTTTGCATCTGGAGGACATGTTCTCAAAGCAGCAAAACATCTTTGTTATGAACCCAACATATGTGGTACTCTCCCTGTGTTTGGCAGGAGATAAGAAAAACAGAAGCAAGGCAAAAATGAAACCAAAATGGAGCATATAGGCATCGTGAAACGATTACAGTGCTGTGTCTCATTAGTGTCTAAATCTGGGATTGCCAGTCTTGTTTTAAAAACAGTTTTGTTCAACACTCAGTGACAGAATTTAGAAGCTGACATATCTTGCTGTCTTGTGGGCCACAGTCACAGCTGGTGTAAATCAGTATAAACTAATGAAGTCAATGGAGCTTCTCTGATTTACACTAGCTGAGGTTATGGCTCAATAAGGTTAGACTTGCTTTCTAGGAGTGTTCAAGGAAGCCAACTTCTGTGTGTCCTGTGATGAAGTGGTTATTTATAATGGCCTTCAGTGTGGTTTGGAGCCAAATTTCCACATCAAAAGTAGCTTTATAAGAGATATCCTTACAGTGAGGTTCAGTGCAAAATCATGACTTCAGAAGCCAGCTTTCCTCATGCTCTCAAGTATTTGATTTCAGCCTGAAAACCATTTGAGAAGCCAAGAAAAGCAGAGCCATTCCTGCCTGCTTCCCCAGTCTGCTTCATCTTTGGGTCGCCTGCATATCCAGCAGGCCCCGACCTACGCTGCCCATTTATCAAAGCCAGTTACTCTAAGTGTCTGTTTATTTATGTTCAGAAATTCCCAGTAAGACAGACAAGTTTCATGCTTAACCTGAAAAACTGGGGCTGGAGGTGGAGTTCTTACCAGTTCCAGAGCTATTTGTTTGACTTGGCCACTAGTAAAAATAAAACACAATAACGTGTCCCGGAGTCACAGCGAGAGGTGGAGGTCACAAGAAAACAGATCATGTCTTTCACAGCTCTTCAGCTTCAGTGCACTAAATTATGACTCCTATTATTTACTTACTGGATTCTCCACCCTGTGCGCAGACTCCAAGCATTCAAAAAGCAGCAGGTCTCTGCTTCAAAGAACCCACAGGCCAAATAGGAGAATAAAATCTGTCCCAAAGCTACACTAATCTCCTCCTCTACTTAACTGAAAGGTCAGATGGTCTTACAACCCTCGGCTGACTCCTGCCATCTTCTGCTCACCGAACTGCAATGCTGGACTCTGTGCTCTCTTCTGCTGTATTGAACTACCAGGCTTTTATAACAAAGACATTCCCAATGGAGCCAAACCTATGCTCCAGGCACAAACTGCTCACACTTTGCAGCTTCTGCTGCAGGTCTTTTGCAGAACGGTATTGTTTATTTCTTAAGAGGGCCCTGCTCGCTGCAGGAGCCTTGATGTGCTCCATCAGACGTCCAAACATCACAGGCTCTTTCATTGATCTTGCCACTTTGAAACACACTGTTTTCTTTAGAACATCTTGCTAGAAAGTCCAGTTGTTTAGATCTCAAACCAGGGCTGAAGACTCTCCAAATCTCCCGAGTGGTTTCTACACATCCTCTCTAGAGTGGGTTTAGTCCTCTATGGGCTCACCTGGGGCAAAGCAGACAACTTTATGGGGATGCTTCCAAAAAGGGGATCTTCAAAACTGGCAGCACCAGGGAAATCCATGCTTAGGCTGAATATGAAATATCATTATGTAAAAGCCTGCTTCACATCTTAGCCTCTTGGGAGGTAAGTTTCACCTAAAAATGACAGGATCCTCCTTCTCTTCCGTGCTGTCAGGTTTTGCTTTTGGTCTCTTCTCTGCCCACAAAAGTTCCAATAAACATGCCCTTATTAAGAGCTCAAATCTCCTTTTCCAGGGAATGTTCCTGGTCTACCTGAGGGATGGTTAGGGGACCCCCTTCAGTCACCAGCCACCCAAATGTGTCGCTTTTTCTAGGCACCCAGCACACCAGTTGAGTGCTGTCTTTCTGGGTCATAAATATCACTCGCTGTTCTTCCCTTACCAGATTTTTTAATATGCAGACAATTTTCCTTGGTACCTAAGGCTTAATTATGGAACTAAGGTAAAGCCAGAAAATAATTTCACAATTAAAACCATCAAAACACTTTGTTTGTTATTTGAAACGCAAGCAGGCAGATATCCTAAAGTATCATAAATGCAAAATCATAGAATCATAGAATAGTTAGGGTTGGAAAGGACCTTAAGATCATCCAGTTCCAACCCCCCTGCCATGGGCAGGGACACCTCACACTAAACCATCTGACTCAAGGCTTTGTCCAACCTGGCCTTGAACACTGCCAGGGATGGAGCATTCACAACCTCCCTTGGCAACCCATTCCAGTGCCTCACCACCCTCACAGCAAAGAACTCCTTCCTTATATCCAATCTAAACTTCCTCAGTTTAAGTTTTAACCCGTTACCCCTTGTCCTGTCACTACAGTCCCTAATGAAGAGTCCCTCCCCAGTATCCCTATAGCCCCCCTTCAGATACTGGAAGGCCGCTATGAGGTCTCCATGCAGCCTTCTCTTCTATTCCCCCTGGCTTCTCTGCCTTGATCTGAGGACTGTGACTGCTCCTAAGAGTTTGGTGGGTTCACTTGTTACTTCACGGACAAATACTGTATTTTTCTCACAAAAATGACATTTTTTTTAACATCTCTCACAAAAGCCTATTATTGCTTCTGTTACATTGCTTATATTCTCCTTGGAAACACCCTCACAAACCACAGAAAGATCTGTCACTGTGTGCTGGGTTTTCTTCTCGGCTTCTTCAGGTAAAGCAACTGTGAGGCAGATCTTTTTCTTGGGCAGGGTGTTGTTCAGCTTTTAAAATGGGGGCATTCGTCTTTCTGCGTTCAAAGCTGAAACCAAAACCAAACAGAATCCCTGCCTTTTGCTAATAATTTCAGGAACCACTGGTGTTTGGTTGGCTCAAAATCAAGGGAAATTCACTTCACTCTTTAATGTTTTAAAACCAGAAGTCTACGAGATGAATGAATCTCATTTCTGTTAACACTGTTTCACAGCCTTTCAGTATTTAGCTCTGATTTTGAGTTTGAATGCATTGAACTGGGAGGCAGTCAAATAATTCTCACATAACAAGCAGGGAAAAATAACGTCAAGCCATTATCCCACAGGAACTAGAAATAGTTAACTACGCACATGTAACAAAACCAGTTGCCTCACCATCAGAATTCATCCTGGACCACAGAGTTACAGAACTTTCTTTGAATCTGGTTGGGGCAGAGGCAGGAAACTGCATCTTCTAAACTTTAGAAATAGATCTTCAACATGTAAACATAAGATATTATGCCCCTATCTTTTAAGTAACATTTATATTATCTAAAATAAACAGTCTTTCTGAAGTTAGTCTGTAATTGACATCTGACACAGTCCACATTGCAACAGATATGATAAGTGCAGTAAACAGCAGAAATTATGCTTCTCTGTGCTCTGAGAAACATTCATATTTCCTTACAGAGATAAACTTTATTTTGTTGCTACGCAACCCTCACACAACACACTGCATTCTGCAGTAAATAAGAGTATGGATTTTACAACTGGAGGGCAAGCATGTGGCCTTTTGGGTTTTCTCCCCTTTCTGAGTTCCAGCCCCAGCTTTAGTTCACATTATAATATTCCATCATTTTATTACAAAGCTGCCTCTAAAGCTCGGTAAGGGATATGTCAAACAGAGCAAAAAGGGAGAGTCAGAACACATGAGGCCTTCTGACACTGATGGGAAACAAACGGTGGAGCCAGTGATGTCAGTGACAGTGAACAATGAAACCAAGGCTTTTGGGGTTTCTTTTATTCCTCCTTAGAAATGAACACTGAATTTCCACAATAAGATTTTCAAAACCTTCCTGCAGTGGCCTCTGCCTGCTTCCAGTAACATTGCTATACCTGCAGCAGAAGTGAGACACATGAAGAGCCACCCTTAGTTTTACCCAAGAGGAGATTAGTAGAGTCTTACCTCCTCTGCCTGCTTGCTCACTTAAGGAAAGGTCACTCTGTAGTATGAAGGTACCCTTTTACAGGGCAAAATTTCTCCTGAATTCAGTGGGGATTTGGATTGTTCAGCAGATCCTGCCTGTCTCTGTATCCACATCATAAACAGAGTGAGTAACACTAAGATTTATCTGTCTGAAGGGTGTTCATGGAAACTGAGTAGGGCCACTAGGATCTTCCCAAGTGAAGGGTTAATGCCTCAATTATTCAAGTTCCTCCTTTGCACATGGCTGCAAATCCTACAAAATCTCCCAGGTAGCATCAGCCTTCACTTGCCACTGTCAGCAAATGAATCCAGGTGAAAACCGGACTCACAGCTTCAGCTGGGTGCAGTTGGTGCAGTTTGCTGAAGGCAATAGGGCTGCAAGGGTTTGCACCAGCCAAGAGGCTGACCTAGACCTGATGTACATGTGTAACATTGTCTCGTTGCAGAGGGGCTTTATGTCACTTAAATAGCAGAATTTCCCTAATTTTGCTTTGCTATTCAGTTCTTTCTAAGCATGTAGGCAGTAGGAGCTTAGAGGACTCTTAGTTGTAAGTAATAGCATATAGTGTTTAGGGAAATGACACTATGTCCACAAGCAAGCAAGATTTAATCTCCACAATCTACAGTGTAGTTTCTCTAACAGTAAGCAAGAACTATCTTTCACATTTTAAATTTCTCCATTTTGATAGTGGTTTGCTGTCAAACAGTTTATAGTTTCACTTTAACATCGGAGTTACTTCCAGGCATGTAAGTTAATACTAGGTTTGATGCAAAACACCTTGAAGTTTCTATATTGGTCTTCTATAAAGGCCCATCTTTAATCACAACTCCCAGTAGAGCAGTTTTCCTTAGGACCCTAAGAGAATACAGAAACACCTGTAACATTTGCGTTAAGCACATTCTTCAGCAAGTCGTCTCCTACAGACCACTTCTTCTCAGTCAGGATTGCAGGATGAAGCCCAAAGAGTGAACACAGTTGCTTTTTATCTGGTAGCCCACTTTCCGTACAACAGGCAAGACACTAGGCAATAATCTTCAGACCTAAATCTTGGAAGACAATACTTGATGTCTTCGTATCAGCGTCCTGCCGATTTCTTCTACTCTCCGGCACCCTGGAGTGGAAGTTACATATCAGTTGAAAGCCCTGCTTTTCCATCCTACTCTGTGCCTTTTCTTTTCCTGCCCTATAGAAATCTACATTCTGTCAGATGAAATCCACCCCTTAGCGACTGAGGATTTTCCACTACTTTTCTATGGATGTATTGCTCTCCTTGTGAAAAAGATCTTTTATCGCTATTAGCTTACCTGCTCAGGTCCCATCTATAAGACAGGGATAACAAGTCTTCTTCCCAATTCTCCATAGACTAACCTGTTTATACTGCAAACATTTCCATCTCCTTTGTGTAAGTTACTATAGCATCTTGCCAAGGGCAAATAAAAGCAATAAGAAAGTGTGATTACTGAGGGGAAACACTGATGTCTCACCTGTCAGTGCCATTGCCAGGCGAAACTCTTCCTTCAGCATCTGGAGAACCTCTTTTGCTCCTTCTTCACCCTAAGAGATTAGGAGACAATATGTACTATTATGTGTACATATAGCTCACGTGTGTAAATACAGACATGCATACTGAGCCAACGAAGTTTCATGCACAACTGTAACTCCTGAGTACTTGTCATAGCAAATTTTAAATCAGATGGTCTGGATACACACGGACACACTCGGGTACCATCACACACGCACTCCTATGTGCACACACATACACATTTGTGCATACACTGAGCTTAAACAGGGAGTCTAGATATCTACAAACACATAAAATTGAGGTTTTTCTGACTTACTTGATAAACCAAGCCCCAGATGAGAGGTCTTCCAATGAACACAGCTCTGGCACCAAGAGCAAGTGCTTTGAGAACGTCTGTGCCTTTTCTTACACCACCGTCTAGGAACACCTCCACCTTCCCCTCCACAGCCTCAACGATTTCAGGCAAGACATCAATCTGAAAGAGTAAAACAGGAATACAGCTTGTCTGCTTCCTATTTATTTTGTGAATGAATTCTTACATACATGATCCGAGCTTTAAAGAAGTTAAATGAGCAGTTGCATGCCTAACTATATGCACAAATAGCACAGCTTTGCATTGAAGAACAGCAGTGACTTAGCAAGTTAGCAGATGTACACAAAGGTCAAATTTATTTGGAGAGTCACATAAATAGAATGAGAATCAGCAGGGTCACATAAAATGGCCATCTGATCCTATGACATGTGTGTGACATAAGCCAGTATCAGATACATGTGAAGTATATAAGAAACAGCAAGCAGAGAGGCCTTTTCTTTGTATTACCCCCCACCCCCACCCCAAACATCCAGTGTTCATCAGCTTGGGGATGAAAGTGAATCACTGTCACCTTTAAATAACCATCTTTGCTTTCTTGTTTACATTTATTATTCATTTATACTAAGGATCAGCAAGCATCCAGGAGCCCAGAGGCAGGTATTGTACCCAAAGACATGGAGGAAGAGAAAGATGTGCCCTAAAGAACTTAGAGTTGGCTTAAAAATTTTAATGAATGTATTATTCCTTTTGAAAATCTAGAGGAGACTTCATCATAAGAGGAAAAAAGCCAGCTTTCCTCTGAATTTTTATCTAGGTGGGAAATGCTTTCTTTTACTGCACTTGTATATTACTTTCACTGAGCTCTTCTAATCCCCTACAGTAGTGATAAAAGTTAAGGGTGGAAAGGATTTTTACTGTTCCTAAGTTACAAGTGACAAGGGAGTTAAGCAACATGTTCACACCAGGCAAGAGGTCCCAATGAAGAGATGAGCCTCTTGAATTCAAACCTCAAGCATTAGTTACAGGGCAACTGTTCCCATAATGCCTAAATAGTTCCCATCCATGAAAATCAGGAAAGACGCAACACTGGAAGCCAAATGCTAAGGAGACTGGAAACAGTGTGTGGTAGTAAGACAAAAGGCCCACAAATTCACGTCTTTTAAAGACGGATGTAATTCATTTCCTTTCTAATGGATGAAAAATGACCAGGAGATGATGGGGGGAAGACTTGAAAGTGCAGTTTGTTTTTAGATTTGGATTAACATTTTCTTGAAGTTTGGCACTTGCTGTGATTTTTTTCCCCTCCCTTTGGTTTTGCTCTCTTTGCCAAACATATTTGGGATCTATTTCCATATACAGAGACCACTTTCTACATCCTGACAAACCGTACCGACATTAAGTGCTGTAATAGCTAAAGTATGATGCAAACCATAATTAAAACATCGATTTCCTCAATGTGTAACTGGACACTGGAAATATTAACTAGCTTGAGTTCAGCTCACGTTCTGAAAAGCCATGGAATTAAAGCAAATTATTATGGTTTTAAAGCAGAAACATTTAGCATGATCTTTCCAGATATTTCCATTGTGAGAAGTAGTGTCTTTGTACGATGAAATCCAGTGAATACATCAGCTTTAATAGTGCCTTCTCCCCTGCTCTGTGGTGTTGCAAAGGAACATCTCATAACAGATAGTTTGAACAGAATGTTCTACTGATTTTGGCAAAAAAAAATCATGTTTCTTGAGCTTTCTCATTCCTCAAAATAACATTTTTAACATCCTTATACATCCTCCCTGTTGGATTAGCTCATATATAGACTTGCCCAAGATTTTCAAATACTCTAATTGAAATTGGGGAATATATGCTCAGAAGGTGATAAGAAGATAAAGAGAACAGAAGATGAAGATAAAATTTCATTTCAGAAGGTTTAGGGACCCACACTCTGAAAATTCAGTTCCCCTTAAGGTATGTGGTGCTGAATAGCTGCAACTCTCCAACAGCACTAAATCATATCTGAAAAAGAAAAATCTCAGTCTTTCTTTTGAAACTGGAGAATTCCTGACATCAGGAAGTCTTTTTTCCTACTGATCCCTCGGAGTAGTTGGAGACAGCCAGGCAAGAGCATCTCGGAGCATAATGCCTCAACTCAGAGGTCAATGCCTCAACTTCATTAACCATTTAGAAAACCATTTGTGCTGGCATTTGGCTTCCCAATGCAGGGCTTGGGTGCTGAAGAACCAGCCAACACAACCAGATGATCACTGGGTATATGAGAAGACCTCTGAAAGTCAATGGTTGAAGGAAAACAGCTGGGGAAATCCATGCCTGAGGATAGATTCAAGGATACATCTAGTCCTTGACGAGAGAGCAGAGAGAAGTGTGCTGGGCACTGCAGGGGGAACATGCCAGTGGGACAGCGGGGATGAGCAGATAAGGCTTTGTGCTCTCAGCATTGAAAAAGGGTTTACCTGTCCCCCTCTCCCTTCAGAGAACCATCATGGAAAACAGGAGGTTTTTCATCAAGGACACATTAGGAATACTGAAACAGTCGCAACCAGGCTTTGATTCTCCTCCCTTTCATTCTCTTTTTACTTATGCAGCTTTCCCACACCAAACGGAGCAAGATGAGTGATGACTGGAATTTTGAGGGTTTTCCTTCAGCCTGAACACATACTTTTTCATTTTCCTTTACTTCTTTCTGTTTTGCCAGATGAGGACTTCTCAAATCCCTTTCACCTTTGGAAAAGGCACGGGGTAGCATGACAAGGAAAAGGAAAGGGAAAAAATAACGTAATTTAACCACTCTGTACCTTTTCCAAAGGTAAAAATGTTTGAAAAGAGAAAAAGGGAGAGTTTCATTCTGCCTTTAGCTGTTCTTTAACCCTGTAATTTTTTAGAAGCCTCTGAAGAATATTAAAGGGAAAAAACAACCTTCGATGTGCTGCAGATGGCAACAAGGGGTTTTCAGAAAAGGATAAGAAAGGAGAAATGGATGAGGAGACTGGAAAAGAAAATCCTTAAAGTATTTCCAGTTTCTAAAGCTTTAACTGACAGTAATGCTCTGTCTGAAACTGCTCTAGGTTTCCATGCAGGGTGCTGCAGCCAAGGACAGGGTGCTCAGGTAGCTTGAAGAAACAGGCACACATCAACCCTCCTATGTTTTACTGTCTGATCTGACCAAGGGGAGGCTGTGTCTGACAAACAGAGTATGATATGACATACATAGAGAAGAGGAGGAAGATTACTGTTTGTGGGTTAAGGCATATATCACATATTTACAGGTTTTTCTTCCAGCTACCATGTGTTCAGAGAAGCAAATAAGAAGCCAAAAGGTAGAGAGAACCAGAGACTACTGGTGTATATCAGCACCAGTACTTACAGTTGCAGGGACCCCATCAAGTTGGCGTGCCCCATGATTTGACACCAGGATACCATTTACCCCAATCTTTACCGCTTCTTTAGCATCGTCAGCTGGAAAACAAAGAGGCACAATATGCCCTTCCATAACTGGGAGCATTGACACCATGATGAAGGAAAGTTTGGCATCACTAAAAAACACATTGCCAGGTAATGCAAAGCCACTTTAGGGCTTCACCCTTCCAAAGCCCCATCTCAACACAGAGAAAAGTTTTATCTCTAAGAAAGAAGACCAGAAAAGTAGTTTGAAATGTGGGAGCAGAACATTTGAGTGCTTTGGATTAGCAGCCTCTTCAGTTGCAAGCCTTTATTTTCTCCACCACATTCTGGAACTCATCACAAAGAAATTTACTTTGCTGAATGACTTTCTCCAAGGCAAAATTATTGGCATGATTACAACAATAATCCATACTTAATGAAACCACTACACTGTGCTAAATGCTCTTTTGACAGAATGGAAATCCAGCTTTCCTTGAAGTTGTATATAGAGTTTACAGGCACAACCAACAGAGCAAGTTCCATCTTCCTGGTTGCGTCTGATTTCAGACATAACTGATGCCATGCCAGCTGACCAACTTACACGTTTAGTAAGCTCTGGTCCTTACCTATAGAACATCAAGGTAAATACACCCTGTAGCACAGCCATACAAACCATCTGGTACTTATTTAAGCAGCTGCTTCTGCAAGTGTCTTTGTTGCTGGGTTCCTAACCATGCATGGAGAAGGTTTTTTTTACTTCTGCTTGTTTTGAGTCTCTTTTGGTACATCTTCCATTTAACACAGCACAGAAATACAAATGTAGATCCCACCATATTCCGTATCAGGGAAGTGGATGCTTTCCACTTAAAAGTAATGCAGTTCTAAGCAATTCTACAGAAACTTGCCCAGCAGCAGCACTTTCCCTTCCCTGTGCAAAGGGGCACCTCGCCTACCCCACAGGAAGCAGCAGAGCTACACACCCCTGAGGATTCCTTTTGCGACAATAGGCAGTGAGGTCAGCCCTCGAAGCCATTTGATGTCTTCCCAGTTGACACTTGCATCGATTGCCTCAGCTACATACACAGCCAATCCACTGTTTTCTCCAAAGTCTTTCCCTGAGGAGAATGCCAGGTCACTGCTGGAGAAGTTCTTCAATCTAAATGACAAAATACATAGAAAAACAGGCTGAGAAAGGTTCACTGTAGCCATGAATCAGTGCCTAATGCCAGCATTCAGTTTAGCTGTGTTAAAGGTTTGCTGTATGGCAGGGCAGGAGCATGTCAGATCACAGTCTTTAGTAAGCCAAAACCTTTGGCTGGCAAAGCCGTTGGTACCATTGGTACAGCTCTCTCCAGCCCAAGGCAACTGTCCTGGTGCTTCCAAAAGAAACGGGATGAAGTCCAAAATCTAAAGGTTCAGCATCAAATCCACAACCAGGAGGAAAAGTCAACAGTAAGAGCACTAATGTGGGCTCAAGGTTCTGTCCTCCCATGCGACTTTTGAGCATGACACTTTGCCACTCCTTTTGCCTCAGTCCCCTGTCATAAAACAGGAACAACAGTGTCTGCCAGGAGAAATGCACCAGAGGTTGTGGGACATTCAGACCCTAAAGCAGTACAGGCTGGATTTAAGAAGATAACATCAATCTTGCTTGCCACAACCCAGGACCCACTGAAAAGTAGAGGTTCAGCTGTACTCACCAGCAAAAATCCCCTTTGCTGTCGTGCAGAAAAGTTGGGTTTGTTTTGGGTTTTGCTTTTTTACCCCCCAAATCCAGGGGTTTCAGCTGCTGGAGGAATAAGGGATTGGGTAGGTGGAAAGGAGAAGGAGGGAGGGAAATTTTGTTAAGCTCCATGAATTAGGTGGATCAGAATGAAGCTTTGCAAAGAATTCTGAATTTTCATCTCTGACAGCATCCAGCCAGTTCCTCTCATGTTTTCTTTTTTGCATGTTTCCTTGTAGAATGTAGGAGGGGTGGAAATTAAGTTCATATGAAAACATTAGCTATTATTTGCTTTTTAGCACCAAATCAATCTCACAGGTTCTAGAAACGAATGGTAAGGGACAGCCCCTGCACCAAAGACTTCACAGACTTGCTACACAAAGCAGGAAAAGGAGGGTAAATAAAGTAATTCAGGCAGTGCTTGTATTAGAAAGCTGAAGCAGCTCCAAGTGCTCACAAGCATTAAACCACCATGAGCAACACCAGTAGTACCAAGGACACCCATGTCCCACACGAGGCTGACCGCTCTGTTCTTTGGAAACTCTCTTGTTCCACATTGTGCTGTTTTATGCTCATATTCCACATTCTGGGACATGTGCTGGGGTTTGTGCCTGGAAACTGGCTGGTTTCAGTGCTGATTTCATGCCTGCAACAAGCTTTTCTGTTCAGCTCCAGGCCCAGAAGAAAATGAGAAAGGGCTCTCAGCAAGATCCAGCTTTTCAGCTGTTGGTTTGTGGAAGGTGGGGTGCCCAGAGGAAAACAGAACCGTGGATAAGATTATATAAATAACTGTTGTTTTTCTTGGCCTGTGAAATGCAGATCAACACTTGGATGAATGTTGCCTTACATACGTTTCCGAGCACAATGGCACCTTGTTGTTGCTTTGAGAACTTTGTTGAAAACCTGAAGCCAAGAAAAAGTTATCACATAACTGAGCGGAGGAGAGTTCCACCGCCGGCTCGGCAACAAAACACTGCCCAAGCGTCACTCTGAAACCTGAAGGGATTCATTAGAACCTTCAAAGGTTACTCCAACTTTGTGTGATTTAATGTGGTTCACTCAAACAAAACCTTGTTAGGGTTTGGTCAGGTTGGGTCAAAGGGGTTCAGAAATGCTCTATTACTTAAACATTTCTGGGTTGACTCGCATTCAAAATCTCTTTAACCTCACACATTAAAACGGTGCTGCCCCTAAAAGAAGACTTTTTTAGGTGAAATGACAGTGTTATCGACAGTGTTTTGTCGATCACAGATCTATAGCAGAATTACTACATGGGGCATACACATACCAGCATGCTACATTTTAACATTAGATGTATGAGGGATATTTTGTTTTATGATGCTTTCCTCATAAGACTATACTTAAACACAGAAATCATAGACAGAGATAAGCTTGCTCTGTCAAATTTCATCATACCATCTATGCTTCAAGTCCCAGCATACTGGCAGATCCAACACCCCAAGGCTCTGGAGGTTTTCTTGCCTGTGAGGTGAAGAATCAGATTGATTGCAGAGTCCCATGGTTACCTTCCATTTAAATATTATGAAAAAGAAGACAGACCTCAGGATGTGGTATTATATTTCTTGCTCTACACGGTATGTATAGTAAGTATATAGTATAGCATGACAGTCTTAGGAGACATAGGAAGAGCATTTCAGATCCATTTATAATATTCAAAACCTGGACTCAAATCAAAGTTAATCTGTTTCAAAATATGTTCAGTTATCCTTTGGGGCTTTTTCCTTCCATTCTTGTATTCATTCTCAGGCTCTGAATAAGGCAAACACAGCACTCTCAATACATGCTGAGGCTGACTGCGGTCACTACCAAGACTTACTTGCAAGATACTCACAAGACTTTTAGCTCTATATTGTAAACCCAAGTCCTGGATATCCCATCCACTCCATACTTTTCCAGCCAGCCTGTGGCTGCTAACACTGTGCCAGCACTTGAGCATAGAGGAGCTGTGGCTGCCCCATCCCTGGCAGTGCTCGAGACCAGGTTGGATGGGGCTTGGATCAACCTGCTCTAGCGGAAAGTGTCCCTGCCCATGGCAGGGGTTTGGAACTGGATGAGCTTTGAGACCTTTCTAACCTGAACCACATGCCCATCTCCCACATCTCACCAGTGAACATTTACCTGAGGTGGGGAGGGAGCTGGAACTTGTTGCGCACGTCATCGAAGCGCCTGCCGAGGAACGGCGTGTCCACCGTCACGAAGATCCCTTTGTATCCTGCTCGCTCCGCACGCTTCACAAGGGATTTGGTAACCTCCCGGTCCTTGTACACATAGAGCTGCAGCCAGCGAAGGCCGGATGGAGCTGCTTCAGCCACTTCTTCAATGGAAGAGGTGGCCCAGGAGCTCAGCATCATCCCTGTCCCCATGGCTTGGCAAGCTGGAAGAAGGAATACAAGGTTACATTTGAGATTATTCAAGCTTCTCTAAGCAGGAGTACTTGGCTCATCAGAGCATCTCAGTGTTTGTGATCTCACACTGCCTTCCTCAGTGTTAATGTGCTTCCAGCCTTGCAGGGGGGACTGTTAGTAACTGCACTGATAGCAGTTACTAACAGCGGCGGGCTGCTGTGAGCCTTCTCTGTTTTATTCTCTATGTTTAAAGGCAAATTCCTAGTGACTGCCATCTGCACAGTGGGATGATGCCTACTTCAATGCTGGAAATAAGAGATATTATAATCAAACTAAGCCTAACCTATATTAATGATTCTTTATCCTAAGGGGAGCCTGTTTGTAAGCCCCGAGTATCTGGCTACTGTTTGTCAGGCATTTTGGCATGTAAGTTTAAGGACCTACATGCACAGTTTTAAATGATCTAAAGAAATAAAAAAATATATGGAATTAAAGCTTCCAGCTTTCTCAGCACTGCCACGTTGCTGCTGATTGGTGTTTTGGATCTGTCATTCTCAACATTGCTCTTCAGTGCTCCTCACCACCATCACATACACACCCTCCTGAAGCATTCTGATCACCACATTTTGGCTGCTTTGTCCCACCCCCAAAATGTTTACTAGCATTAAACCTATGTTTCTTGAAGTGCTGTTCTAGTAAATGCCTGTTTTCATCCCTATAGGGAGTTTCAGGGCTTAATAAAACAGGAGGACACAGTCCAACAGACAACCTTATTTAAAGACTTGAGGGTGAAGCTCCACTGTTCTTTGCTTGAACACTTTTGCTCTGTCTCATGGCCTGAAGGAGAGGAACCCACATCCACTGTGGGATCCCATACACAAAGTTAACACTTCTGCTGATAAAAAGGAGAAGTTCTTATCTCACAGGAGTGGGGTAAACACACCCCAAGTGACAGTCTCCATCCAGAATACCCCAAAAGTAAGCAGAGAGATGAGTACGTACAATAGAAAAGTGGTCTCTGAAGTCTCCAATGAAGCCAAAGCAATGGCTGCTCATGCCCAGTGTGTTTTGGCCTCTCCTTTACCTTCGAAAGGCTGTGGAATGGAATCACTCCCAAGACATGGGCAGCCAGCCCCATGGTTAAATGTCACTGAACAATCCCAGAGGGGGTCAAGCAGCCAGAGGCTCTGTGCTGGCCACATCCCTGGAGGTGATTTCCAGCCCAGGCTGCACCGCAAACCAGCTAACCTCATACAGCCATATCGTTATGAATCTATTACTTATTCTTCTTGGAGTAATCTGTCACTTAATGTAAAATAAAGGAAAACACACTGTAAAACTCAAAAATATCATAGAAAGCCGTATTTTTCTTGGTCTACCGCAGTATGCATATTTGTAATGTAAATGGAGCTCTGTTTCTAAACGTCATCTCCAGCCCATCGAGGAATTAAAAAGTGGTCTTTATGACAACATTTTATTAAATAAGGATTACAAGTCTCTTAGAGTGGAAACTTATGAACAGCTTATTCAAACAAATTGGTTACACCCTCCCAGGGCCACCAGGCAGCTTTCAATCACTGCAAATACAGAAGCAATGACCCAAAACTCTGCATTGCAGCCTTTTCATTCCTTCCCTTAAAATTACTGAAAATAGTTCCCTCTCCCAGATTAAGTCCACAGAAATGAGCTGCTGCTGAATAACCCATGCTGACTGAATGCCCTTCTCTCTACAGCTACCTGAAAGGAAGATGGAGCCAGGAGGTGGCTAGTCTCTTCTCCCAAGTAACAAGTAATAGGACAAGCTGCACCAGGGCAGGTTTAGATGGAGCTGAGGAACAATTCCTTCCCCAGAGGGTGCTCAGGCATTGGCACAGGCTGCCCAGGGCAGGACTGCAGTCACCGTCCCTGCAAGTGTTCACACACCATGGAGACGAGGCCTCAGTGCCATGGGCTAGTGGTGGCCTTGGCAGTGCTGGGGAACAGTTGGACTTGATAATCTTAAAGGTCTTTTCCAACCTACTTGATTCTGTGATTCTAAAGTCTTGTTAAAATCAGCTGTGGTGGGTTATTGCAAATCCTGAAGTCATTTGCTAAATCCAGTCCATCAAGTGATGCTAAGAAACAAGGGATCCGCATTCCTGTTGCTCTGTCAAATACAAGTTCATGAATGAGAGACAGAGTTGCTAACCCAGCAATTGCAAACCCCTTAGATCAGATAAGGGGGAAATGTTATGGTTCAATCTGCCTTTGGGTAGCCATTTATTTCTATTCTTCCTTTTATCCTCAACCTCAATAGCCCTATGGACACAAGCAGCAAAAATCAGAATAGGAACTACACAGTAAAATCTACTGGGTGAACAAAAGGTTTAAAACACAGTAGAGCACCGTACTCTTTCAACTGCATACGTAGCAATGGAAAAATAATGCTTTCATCTCATTTAAGATTAGATTTAAGTGGTTTGGTTCAATCAGAGTTCAAGCATCCCAGACTGGGTTATGGCACCGTCACGAAGGCACACTCACAGCATTCCCCTGCCCTGTAGTTATCAATCTGGTCCAGCGCCAGCTCAACACGTGTAGCTTGGATCCATGTGGTCAAATGCAAAGTTCACACACACAGAAGCTTTCCAAGCTTTAGAGATTCCAGGTTTGGTTGATCTGTGCTTCATCTTGATCATTTCAAAGCTTATTTTGACAGTTTTCTAGGTTTTCAAACACTTGATACATCGGCCTGAAGCGTTGCCAGGTTCTATTTTGTCTTCCTACTTCAAACCAGGTTTTGCTAAAAATATCCTCCACTTCTTGCATATTAGGTGCAGTGGAAGAAAACAGAAGCAATTCATTTCCTCCAGCAACCATATTTTACACTTCAAGTTTGGGGTGCTGCAAATACCTCTGTTTATTATTGTAAATCAGTACTACTAGATCCGTATTCCCACAGGATGCTCTTGCAGCAATGTGTGACATTTGCCAGAGTTTAAACATTGGATTTTTGTAAACCAGCCTTTCCTCATGCCATTTCAGATTGCTTTTAGTCCTTTTTTTCCTTCCCCCCTCCGCGGTCGGTCTTTTAACCCAAAGCATTGCCCAAAGCATACATTTGCCTTTGCGCACACCTCAGGCTCTCACTGAGGTCAGTGATAGTGCAGAGGCCATGGCAGTAGCCACATACAAGAGGCTGGGGAACTTTTCCATGTCAGGATGATAAAGCTTTGAGCTCTTTGTTCTCCACCTTGTTTCAGGGCCAGATGCAGCTAGAATTGGGGTTCCCAGCAAGGGGAAGCTTCACAGCCTTTGTTCCATGTGTAAAGGAAGTTTCTCAGCCCCACTGGTACCTCCTTCCACTTAGCCCAGGGAAGCCACGAGCAAGGTCATACCTTCTCACCATGGAACACAGACCTCAATAGGATGGGGCTTTCCTCGTTCTTAGAGAGCTCAGATGAAGTATCTTACATAGCAACAAATCAAGCAGATCATGGGACAGGACCTGCTTGGGAATCCACAGGAGAACAGAGTGATAATCTTTTTTAGCCCCTTTTTCATCCTGAAACCTCAGTCTAATCTGATAGGACATCACTTCGCTAACTGGTTTAGGAAGGTATAGAGTTTGTCCCTGTGGGCAACCCAGCAGCAACATATTTCATGGGAGACCACTGGAGAAGAGCCCACGTCTTGCATATTTATCCAGGTTACCTTGTATGGGAAGGGGAACTTCCTATTTTTCTCTAAGTGTGCAAATTCCCATCATTTCCCTTTAAGGGACATCTCAGAAGCATGCAGCCTGACTGTCCCACTGTGGTCATTCTTCCTGAATCCATCAGTGAATCCACTGCCCCCAGGTTAGGGGTCAGAGGACATTACTTGGAACCAGAGTGATGTCCTTTTGGTACGGTGGTATTTCTCAAGCTAGTAGCTACGTTCTTGGAGCTGCATCTCCTAAGAAACAGACTTGTTTAAAGTACTCAACATTTCTCTCTTGACGAACCACGCTTGGCTGAGAAATCCCCTGCCTGGCCTTTCCTCACTCACCCCTTACAAAACACTGCGTGTGAGTTGTGCCTATGATCCTTGTGTTGACACAAGGCATTGTGTCAGCTGTGCGGGAAGGCTGGAGGCAGCAGGAAAGATACACGTGGCCAGGATGGATCTGGCTGGTCTGAGGAGGGCTGTTGGGCCAGACTGCCTGTGTACACTTGCATCAGAAAGTCCCCTGGCCATGATGGTCTCTGGGGGGAGTTAGGGCCAGGTCACTCCAGGCTATTTTGTCCCACGTGAACATTGTCCCCTCAAGGACTCTCAAGTAGCCATACCTTAAAATTAACATTTCTGGGGAACAGCACATGGGTAGCAGTGAAACTCTCCTGTGAGGACAGGCTGAGAGAGCTGGGCTTATTCAGCCTGGAGAGGAAAAGGCTCCTTAAGGGGACACCTTCCAATACATAAGGTGAACAGCCTTCCAATATGTAAAGGGGCTGACAAGAACTCTGGAGAAGGGCTTACAAGAAATCAGGACAAGGGGGAATGGCTTTAACCTAACAGAGGAGAGACAGAGAATAGACATTAGGAAGAAGTTATTCACTATGAGGGTGCTGAGGTGCTGGCACGGGGTGCCCAGAGAAGCTGTGGCTGCCCCATCCCTGGCAGTGTTCAAGGCCAGATTGGACACAGGGGCTCGAAGCAACCTGCTCTAGTGGAGTGTCCCTGCCCATGGCAGAGGGTTGAACTGGGTGAACTTTTAGGTCCCTTCCAACCTAAACCAGTCTGGGATTCTATGAAACATGGGTACAAAGTCCTGCTATTTTCACTGTGGCTGAGCACCAATAGCAGCAGATTGCAAAATCCCTCCTTCGTAGTCTCAGGCATGTGCAATGAGCACAAGGAAACTGCTCATTGCTCAACAGCATCAGAGCAAACAAGAAGCACATTATAAGTCTGTTAAGAGCCAAAAGAACAAAGGTGTTCCTTTCTAGTGGAAATAAAGCTGCCAGTAACTCAACTAAAAAGCTTTTCAGTCAATGTTCCTGTTCTCCATTTGGCAAAGCAAATGGTGCCGTCACATTGGAGGTGATGGTGAAACCCTTCTTGCATCAGCAGGAACTCAGAAAGTTATCTAGGAGCAACTGCAGAGTGGTAAACATCAAAATGTCACATCTGAGCAACCCCCAGTCAAAGCTTTCAAAAGCTCAGGCCAAGAAAGCAGTCAGGTTGTTCCACCTGACCTTCAGCAAGTCACAGAAGTCGGGTATTGCAATACTGCTTCTGGGCTAAACCACAAGAACATGAGGTGATGGGTCAGTGAGATAGCAGTGTGTAATGAGCAGCAGCATAATCAGAATAGAAATCTCAGTAAGAAAGGGCTACAAATCTGCTTATCACTGATTAAGGCTTCAGAAAGTTGCTATTTCTTGCTGAGCAGCTGGTACAAGAGATTCTGCTTTGGTGTTCCTGAAAGCAGGTCCTATTTACAGAAACACTTGCAGGCAGTGCTGCCTGAACAGAAGACTCCAGGGAGACCTTATTGCAGCCTTTCAGTTCTTAAGAGGGGCCTATAAGAAAGATGGGGAGAAACTTTGTATCAGGGCCTGTTCTAGGACAAGGGGTGATGGTTTTAAACTAAAAGAGGGGAGATCCAGGCTGGGTGTGAGGAAGAAATTCTTTACAATGAGGGTGGTAAAACACTGGCACAGGTTGCCCAGAGAGGTGGTGGATACCCCATCCCTGGGGACATTCAAGGCCAGGCTGGATGTGGTTCTGGACAACCTGATCTAGTTGGAGATATCCCTGCTCATTGCAGGAGGGTTGGACCAGATGAGCTTTGAAGGTCCCTTCCAACCCAAACTGTTCTGTGATTCTACGATTCTGAGACAACACAGGGATCACACAGAATGAAGTTGGGATGGCAAATGAATAGTGAATCTTTTGATGGACAAGCAAGAAAAAACTAACTCGTGTAGAATCAGAAGAGCCCTGTTGCAAAGTGTTTAGGGAGCAGCCCTTTGCTCTTTAATGGTGGCTCAGATTATTCATCAAATTTGGCGAATATTTTTAGTTAAGGAGGTCGAAATTGGAGTGGGAAGGACAACAAAAATTCACCTAAGTCAAAATGTCATGTGTGGATATTTTCAACATGGAAATGTTTTCTGCTGAGCTAACATTTTTGTCTCAAAACAGAGCTATGGTGAAAAGCATTAATAGGAAAATGAAATAAACCTTTGTGTTTGGGATCATATTAAACATTTCAGTGAATCCAAAACAATTTTCCTCCCAATTTTTCAGTTTCTACTGAACAGAAAATCCATTCTTTGGGAAATTGCAATATAAAGTGATGAATTATAACTAAAATGCTTGGGAATGTCCTTGAAGACAGAGCTGGGAAAAGTGGGACAACCGCCAAGGGCCATGAAATCGTGTCAAGGACAAGAGAGCTTCCTCCATGGGGTCTCCTGTTCCACTTGTATACATCAAAGGGAACTGAGGAGCAACCTCATTACAGCCTATATGGACAATAGCTTTTCTTTTTGCTATTTTATATGTAGCAAACAGAAGTATAACTAAATCCAACATCTGGATTTGAAGCTGTGCATGTTCTGACCAGGGCTACAGCTTATTCTGCTCAGAGTGGAGTTAGATAACCTTTGGAATGAGTTGTGCTGTGTTAGATGGCTTGTCACCAGCGCTTTTAAACTTACAATTGAACAGTTTTACCCCAAAAAAGGTCCTTTACTAATGAAACAGAATTGTCAATGAAGGTGTGTTTAAGGGGAGCTGCCACACTTTGCCCTGTTTTGGTAAGATGCACATCCCTCTCTACCAGCTTGGTCACTGCGGGAGAGCATCCCTTGAGGAGGAGCAGCTCCCCCCAGCTGGAGTGAGCTGCCAAAACTCCTTGCCCCAAAGTGGGGACTGGGACTTCTACCTAATGAGAGACTCCATAAGATGCTCTTGTCCCTAGAGAGAACATTTGTGCTGCCACATGTGGGCAAAGCTGCTGGAAGAGCAGAGAGTTTAAAGCAAAACTCTGTTACTGAAGGGAATTCCTTGGCAGGACCAGGAGTCAGTCTCACAATACAAAGAGGAAGAGGGTTGGGACTGGATGAGCTTTACAGGCCCTTCCAACCCAAACCATTCTATGATTCTATGAAACGTGGATCCTTTTCCAGGATTATCATAACAGCAGAGGCACCACCATATGTCGCTTCCTACACACCTGAGCTAAGAGCCAAGCTTATGAAGTACACTGGGTTTTGCAAAAGCCACAAGGCTATGGATCAGACTTCCAGCTTGTGTAAATCACAAAGCAACCAACAAACTGCTCGCTTATATTTCAGCAGTATCACAGTTTAAGACAAGTTGGATGTTTCAAACCCCCTGATCCCAAATGTCCCAAGTTTAAGGGAACCTTTCAGCCAAATGTGTAATTTATGGCTAATCCCTGTCATCTTAGAAGGTCAAACCAAACGCTTGGCACTGAACACCCCACTCCACCTCTAACAGAGCACAAAACTGAAGCATGTTTTTGCTACAAGAAGCACTGCTGCAATGCAGAAGCTGTGACTTGAATTACTGTCAACTCTGAAAGCAAAGAAAAGTTTACCAGCTCCAATAGACAATTTATTCGATGCTTCATTCAAACCATTGCCGGTTCACCAAGCTCTCCCAGCTGGAAACCCCAAACACATTAAATGAAATAATCCTACCTTAAAATATGAAAATATAAGTGCACAAAAGCCAGGAAGTTCCAAACTTATCTACCACATAACTCAGCCCCGTAGTCAGCCTCATCGTACCACTTGACTTCATACGTCATTGTGGATTTATGCCTTAAAACGTGGCTGGGCTGTGCCATTGGTGAGAAGTTTTGCTAAGGAACATCCTGGAATTTGTGCGTTTCAAATCTGACTCTTAACATTGCATGAAGACGTTCGTACTGAACAGTAGAATGCTTCAGAGTTCCCTCCCAGCATAACCTGGGCCAGAAATCACGCACAAGAACAGCCAAAGCGCCACCAGATGCCACTTCACAAACCAATTCAAGGTATTCGAGCTCCATCGTGTGGAACACGGCGGCACATACAACAGGGAAAATATCTTGGGCTTCCTAATGAACCTCTTGGGAAGAGGGAAAAAACGTGTCCAAACATACTATGAGAAGGGAGAATTGTGCTTTTACAGAGATTGCTGCTGGAGTTGTGCTGCCCATCACGGTGCATGGGGCTTTTGAATGGCTATTGGGAACAGCTCCCACTGCAGGGCAGGTAATGAGACTTTCTTCACACCATCATTTGCTGCATTGCTCGTGGAAACGCTGTCAGAGGAACAGCTCAGCCACGCACAGGATTTATTAACTGCTTTTAATATTGCTCATTTAGGCTTTACACCCCTTCTCATTCAGCGCTAGAGCACTGACATGCACAGCACCGTGCTGTTCCCATGCAACAGGCATACCCTGTGGCCTCTTCCTTATGCTTCGTGTCATTCTGCATCTGGTTAAAGGAGCAGGAAGCAGTTTCACATCTGAATTGTGGTTATCGGCCCATTTCTTGCAGCCTTTTAGGCAACACCTTTCTGCAGCATCTAGCCCTCAGAGGCCCTTATCTCACTGGTTCTCCAGGATGCTCTCAAAGAGCTCTTTTCAAAACAAGGACTTAGATTAAAACAAGGCTCAGATTAGACATTAGGCAGAAGTTCTTCACTATGAGAGTGGTGAGGCACTGGCCCAGAGAAGCTGTGGCTGCTCCATCCCTGGCAGTGCTCAAGGCCAGGTTGGACGGGGCTTGGAGCAAGCTGCTCTAGTGGAAGGTGTCCCTGCCTGTGGCAGGCATTGGAACTGGATGAACTTTAAGGTCCCTTCCAACACAAACCATTCTGGGATTCTATGAAGTGTATTTCCCAGATAAGCAATTTCTAGAATCAGTGCTGCAACAAGAAGGATGTTGCTGTGACAATATATAGAGTTATATTCATAGAATGTAGAGAAAGATAGGTAGATAGATGCAGCTTTCAATTTTCTATGTTACAAATGATTCCCTTCTTACACACTGCATTTCTCCTCTCTGTTCCATAATGAAAGAGAGCCTCCACACAAAACAGTCAATGGAAAGAAACAACCAAAAATCAACAGATTACTCTGAGCAGCAGCTCAAACCCATCCTGGCCACAGCATCAAGAAACCCAACCAGGCTTCACAGCCAGCAGCCCAGCATCACTCTGCTCATCTCTGCCTTGGTGCAGGGGGCTTTGCCTTTGCTCACCTTTAGCAGTTGCTGTCTCTCCATCAGCATGAGCCATGCGCTGCATAGCGGTGGCTCCGACACAGACTGGCATGCTGATCCTCTGCCCCAGCACCGAGGTGGACAGGTCCATCACTGACACGTCCCTGAGCACACGGGGGTACAGCTTCCACCTGACACAATAGAGGAGGATAAAAAGCATCACTGGGGTTATGTACAGTTCCTAATGGGCTAGAGCAGATGTTTCCTGCTGTCAGGAGGAAGATGGTGAAAGCTGTGATAGTGCTAGAGCAGAACTTCATTGAGTGACCCAGAGCTGCAGCAGGACCCACAGAATACACAAAGCAGGAGGGATGAAAGCCCATGGAGGGTGAAAGCCATGGCCATGAAGAGCCTTTGAACACTATTGGCTGGTATCATTTGAAAGACAAGACAGGAGCTGCAAAATATTCAGGTTCATGGTAAGTCTCAGCCTCCTCAAAAGCCTCAGGGCAGATCTGTATGGCAGAGGGTGTGCAGAAACAGAAGTCACCAGCCTCCCTCAATTATTCCTTCTATGGACTAGGGAGCCAAAAGACACAGGATTTAGGTATAAAACCAGCCTGGCCAGCACACTTAGCCCTCCCTGTCCCCGTGCTATGAGTCTCAGTAGTGAGACTACTCAGAAACAAGCTGCCACATGGGACACTGGTGGCCAGGGTGGCTGCCCTGACTTCCCCCAGCTCAGGGGGTGTGGAAATCCACGGCACCACATCTCTGCTGGCACAGACACCGAGCTGCTTTGCTTGGAGAGGTCCTGTCCCCAGCAGTCCCCAGCCACTATGGACATAATCCCTGGGACGTGCCGCAGGGACTCCAGACTTCCAGGAAAAGACCAAATGTGGGCACTGTAATTTGGTGCAGGAATAGACCAAGCAGCACAACTGCTTTCCCAACAGCGCAAATTACAATCTAGCCCTTGAATGATGTGGCCCAGCATTGGCTCAACCCTTCCCAACCATGCTTTGCCTTCAGCGTGTCCCACCAGAAACCACATGAGCCCAGAGCTGGGCTTGATTCTCCCCTGGGGTCTTCAACCTGGGTACAAACAGAAGCTGACACCAAAACAAACCCACACTTAAATACGATTTATTGCAGTCCGGCTGGACATCGCGTGCTTGCATACACAGAAATTTATCCCTTCTTTGACCCCACACAACATCACTACAAGAGGATCGAAATCTCTCTTATGGGCTCAATTAGATGATATTGCAATATCCAACCCTTTATTAATAGGGTTGCCTTGGGGATCCCTGTAAAACTGCATCTTCTTCTCCCCATCCAGGTGATGCTGTACATCCAAGCCACTGTTGCTACAAGCCACAAGAGGGTGTGCAATAGCAGGGGTTGCCTCTGCACAGGGGCGTGCAGTGCACCAGGCCAAACACCGTACAGGCAGTAGCAGGGTGCACATCCATCTCTCACAAAGGAATCTCTCCCTTTGGAAGCAATCTGATGGCCATTGAATCTTCATTACAGAAAGTAACCAAAAACTTAAGCTCCAGTACTGCTGAACCTCTACCTGCTCAGCACTAGACTGACATTACTATTAGGATAGATACAGCAACCAGAAGCACCGTTACCCTCAGACTGCTCCAAAAGCGAGCGGTGGTCAGCTCACGCTCACATAGCAAACTGATAAGCTGGAAAGGAGAAGAAGACAAGGCAGAATCTCTTCATTTCATAGAAAGATCAAGAGATGTTTCCACAAGAAGCCTGGGGCAGAGCCAGGATGAGACCCAAGAGCACAGGGCCATGCCAGCTCTCCAGGAAGCACTCCCCAGGGAAGAGGCAGATAGTTATGATGCTTGGAAGGAGATGTGTGTCTGTGGGAGTCAGCTGTATCATTCAATGCCAAGACACACACTGCAAGTATGCCTCCTCAGGCTTGTTTTCATGCTATTGTATGGGCTTGTTGTTTCGCAGGGGAGGGTGGGACTAAGAAAATATGACTTTTTCCTCCCCCCTTTCTTCCTAGTTCTCATTCCAAAGGCTTTCTCTCAGCTCCAAGGCATCTTTTAGCTGGGAAAGGCAACACAAGGAACAAAAATCCTCCCAATAGAGTGTGCAAGAAAAATGATGCTGTTTCAAGCAGCATCCTTCCCACTCACCATTATGTGCCATCAAATTACTCCATCTAGGAGCTTTTTGGGGTCCTCAGGCACATGAGCCTCAAATGTTTAATGTAAATGTCTCTTCCAATGTCTTCTGTGGCTTCTCTTCCCCTTGCACCTTATCAGGTTGCATCCTCTTGACCAACATCAAGCGATACTTGTAACTGAGTATTTACTAGGTCTCACGAAAATACCACCTCAGTATTATACTCTTGAATGAAAACCTGACCTTGCTTTGGGAACAGGGGTGTCTGCAGCTGTGAGTTTAATGGACACGTGAGGCATTTTCTGGACACTCCCTAGGGAAAGGCCCTTAACAGCCACAAGCAAACCCTGAGGGCTGTATTCCCAAGTAACCAGAGCACCGTTCGTTCTGCTGCCAAACACAATTGAGCCTGTGAGTGAAAATGTTCCCTGGGTATCCCATAACAAACCTGCATTTTTGTAGTCATCCTCATCTCATCACCCCCTTTTTTATCCAGCCTGGTTCACACTCAGGTGCTGCAATCAGCTATCTCAAGTGGATGCACCTTTCTTCCCAGGTGGAAGCAGGGCGATGCCACAGCATGGGGAAGGCAGTGAGCACCCCTGATTTAGGCAACCTCAGCTAAATGCTGTTTTAGAAGCAGGATGAAAGGGAATGGGAGGGATTAGTGTCTTGGGGTGGTTTTTTCCCCCCTCCATGCTCAAAGAAATCAGATTGACTTCTGACTGAGGTTATCTACAATTGGGTGAGAGGGAAGCACTCACTGCTTGCCCAAATGCCTTTCAGCTGTGAAAAATGACATTTTCAAACCACACCCCTTTTCCAAGCAGCTCTTCTTGTTTCTTTCTGAGCCCCTACCAAGCCATCCCTTCCTGCCGCATCACGAGCAGTGTGCCTGGGAGAGGATGCAGTCTCCATCCCAACTCCAACCCACTTTGCTGCCTTCCCGTGCGGCAAGGGGCAGATGCCCCCAGCACTGTGCCATGGTAACCAACACCTCCTTTTGCCTGAGGAAGATCAATTTTCTCTCCCTGAAAACTCTCTTGCCATCCACACAGCGACTCTTTTTGTCCAAGGTGAAAGACATTGCGGCAATCTAACTTATTATCACAAGCATTCCTTTTCTTTTCTTCCCCCCTACAACTTCATGCGCATGTTTGACCCCAATCGCATTCACAGCCTTCCTTTTTTAGCCAATATTTCAATTATTTATGTGCCCAGTCATTGGAACACCCTTAACACCGAGCTAGAACACGATGTGTTTGCAGAGGACACGCACCGGTGCTGTCACTGAAGACCATGACAACAAAACAGATCTTCTCCAAAGGCCACCGGGGAGGCAGTACATGTCAAGGTGGATTAGCAGGAACATGTTCCTACACACACAGACATCCACCTGCATTAACATGCTGAGGGGAGATTTCAGATTGATTCCTTCAGTGCCATCAAGCTAAAGGCATCCTGACCTTGTCATTAAATCTGTTCTCCATTCAAGCCCCTCGCTTCCTTGACAACTTGAGAGTGAAAAGTAACTGCCAGACAGCATGGGGCTGGAAGGACACATAGTGGTTTGGGATGCAGAGCAAATGCAAGGTGAATGCAGTCAGATGCCATAGAGAGTAATGTGTGCTCCGACATCCCAGATCATCTTTTCTTGTCTTAGTGCCTCACTTATGCCAGCACCATCTCCAATATGAGTAAAAGATGATTTTCTGGCCTTAGCAGGAGCACACCAATGTTAATATGTGAGCTCCAGCTCTTTCCTCAGTCCCAGAAGAACTGGAAGCTGGGGGAGAATTACTGTACCTGGTGTTAACCTCATCTTAAACACTGGCCTTTTGGAGCCATTTCATACTCTGGAGTCTGATTACAGGTTCAAAGTGCTTTGAGCTCCTGTGCTGACAAATGCCAGGATATTCAGTTAATAGAATCACAGAATGGTTTGGGTTGGAAAGGAGCTTAAGATCATCCAGTTACAACCCCCCTGCCGCGGGCAGGGACATCTCTAATGAAAACAAATTGCACTGCTCCAAAAGCTGCACTGGCAAGAAATATTACAGCATCCATCAACACAACCATTCATTTGCTAGATTAGTTCCTAATAATAATCTATTTCTCTATGAATACAACCATTCAGTTGCCAAAAATATAAACAGCTCATATACAAACCCAACACTGATTTGCCCCCCAAATACAATCCATCCCAGCAGTCTTGTTCACTCAAATCATCTTGGGTGAACACAGCCCATACCAAAAAGGTACAGGCTAACAATTCATGCTCCTGATCACTTGGTGCTTTCTTTCCTATGTAAACACAAACATTTACACATATATCTGCAAATACTTAAATAAACTGTAAATGCTTTCAATCAGGCTGCAGCTTGGCTTCTGGCAGTGGAAATCAATGGGAAATGAAGCTGAACTTATTTGTTTCTGTGACAGAGTCATCTGACTTTGTGATCTCTGTGGCTTGGGGTGTAAAGTCCATCTTACTTTCTATTTACCCACAGGTCGTGCTCAGGAACAGGGAAGAAAACCAGTAACTTGCAGAGGGACTACGTGAGAGTCAGAGCGAGCAGCAGTCCTGCATCCCTCACAGTCAGGCTGGGCTTCTCCCAACAGCATCAAAGAACAAAAGATTGCAGAAGTTGCTTTTGTCAAGCAGGTCTCTGTAATATATCTATTATATATACATTATATATATTACATATTTTATATGTATTATATATACATTATATATAATATATATATTATATGTATATTTTTTGGTTATAAACCAAAACACTATAAAGGCTTCATACCAGGGCTCCACCTTTTCTAGATGTGCTGCCAGGAAGCCATTGCAACCACGCTCTAATGAACCGTTACTGGCAGCATCCAATGCTCAGAAACCAGGAAGCCACCATGCCATGTTGTGCCTCAGCAGGGACAAGTGGGAACCACTGTAGCTATTGACATACAGTCCATGGAGCCCAGTGCCCAACGTGCCTCCTAAGAGGTTCACAAGCTCATTACAGGGGGTCACCTTTGCAGAGGAAGGTCCATCCGGCTGCAGGCAGCAAGTGCACACAAGGGCTTCATGGAAATACTTCAGATGGGTACAGGAAGGTACTAGAAACGTTGAGAATCATTTAACTTACATTTCTGAGTGCTACATAAGGGCTGTTTCTAAACTCTGACCACTTTTACTATCATTTCCCTCTGGCTATAGACAGATAAAAGAGCCCATTTATCCATGAAGCCCTGCATCCTTTCCACTTCTTATCATCAAAGCTGGCAAGCCCCAGCAGATGACTCCAGCTGTGATGCCCATCATCAAGGGGAGAGCTGTGCAGGCCCTGCAGAAGGAAGGGGACCATGTGTTTTACCAGGGGAGCTGGGCTTCAGGCTCCCACTGATCTGCTGGGTGACCATCAGCACATCACCATGCTTTCCTGTGCTTTGGTGGGCACTGAGAGTGAGATGTGGATGTAGAGCAATGGAAAGGTAACAAGCAAAGCTTTGACTTCAGCATTTCTACCCCATAACCTCTCTCTTTAGCTGTCAGCAAGTTCAGTTCTTTGATGATTTAATAGAGTAAACCCATTGTCAAGTCTTTCAGATTTTATTAACTGCCTTTTGGAAGATGTTTAAATGGCACAAAGCTCCTGAGGAAATGAGATCTCGTTTTCTTTATGACAAATACACAAAAGGAGGGGGAGCAAAGACAGGAACACAGCTCCCACCCCCCTCCTACCTTCACTGCTGTGGAGCAGGAACCCAGCATCAAGGGCCTTTCAGTCACACCAGGACCTGGCAAATTTAGAGTGTCTCAGCCTGCTCAAGGCACTGCGGATTGATATCTACTTCATCTCCAGGCTGCCTGCAAGCTCCACAGTTCTGAATGCCTAAAACTGGAGGCTCCTATTGAAAACAGGGTAGAAGATGCCAGATGAGGTAAGCCTGAACCCCACAGGTGACCAGTCTGATGCAAGGCAGTCTCATGAGTATCATGAGAGTATGATGAGTCAGTATCATGAGAGGAACTGGCCCCTGTGGTGGGAAACAGCTTCAAAGCAGAGCTGCTCTTATCCCACCATGAACATCTAGCTCTGCTAATACCAACACAGCAAGTGGACGTACCCAGCTTGTTGAGAGCCTGTCTCTGGGCAGTTTAGATCCAACTTAATCAGGATTAGCTCTAGCAGTTAGTAGTAAAAAGTTCACTACTTGTAATTTATTGCTTCAGAGCACTTCCTTTGAGCATCCTTTCCTTAACATCTCATTTTGGTTTTATGAGGACAAGTAACATCATAGCAGCATCTGGAAGCATTAAAAACTAAACTAAAAAAATAAGATTAGATAAGCACTACTACATCCCTTCCTGCTCCTACTCACTCCTCAAAGCCAGAGCAGTCTCTTGGCTTGTGTTTTTGAGCAGCTTGAGGGATTCCCGCTCCATGATGGCAGCTGCTGCACTGAGCTATGAGGTCTCTAATGAGCGGTCACAGTGGAGATTAGTTTTCTTTTTTGCCTGACATTACAAAGCTTTTCTATATGTGTCCTTAAAATTAAGATTCCAAGCTGGTTTCTGGAATCTGACCTTTGAAATCCACCTGAATGAATTACCACCAAGTTTCTACAGCCCTAAAGTGGTGAGGCATTTCCAGCTGAATTGCTCACAGCCTGTGGAAAGGCAACCAGCAGTGAACAGGATTGCTGCTCTGCAGCAGAAAAGCAAAGTGGGGATGGAGAAAGACCAAAGATAAATCAGAAACCTCCTGTTTTGGTTTATTAGGCTCAGAGGGATTAAAGACAAAGCTTTCAGGGATTAGCAAAGCAAATGCAGGGGGTTAAATGTCGGCACCAACACAGCAACTGAAGGAAAGAGAAGTCAACATGGGTTGAAGTAGCTCAACTGGGCTCAGCTGGGCTGAGGCCACCAGACGCCAGCCACCTTCTTCCCTCTGCAGTGCTCAGGCTGATGCTCTGGGGGCTGAGCAGTAGTGGGGATGAAGAGGATGGGGAACCAATGTGAGCTTTGACCGTCTTCTACTGAATCTGACAGCAAATGCTGACTGAATTTGTGTTGACCTTATGCTTGAGACAAAGGCTGACCCGAGCCCAGGTTTTTACAACAGTTCAGGGGCTCAGTCTAAGTGAAAACTGGTTTGTCATAATTCCCATCATTTACAGCATTTCCTGGTGAAGTGCTGAGCTTCTGCTGGACTCCCCCCTCAGCACAGTTTGGCCACCCAGGACTGAGCCCTGCCTTTCACGGCTCGCTCCAGAGCTGGGATATGCAGCTCCTGTCTGCTAGGGGATGCAGCTCTGATCCCACAGTGCTGCACAAGCACTTAGAAGGGGAGACTGTGTACTAATCCCAGAAATCCCAGGCACAGCTACAGGTTGGGCAGAGAAGAGATTCAGAGCAGCCCTGCAGAGAAAGACTTGGGGGTGTTGGTTGATGAGAAAATGAACATGGGCCGGCTTCAGTGTGCGCTCACAGCCCAGAAAGCAACCGTATCCTGGGCTGCATCAAAAGGAGCGTGACCAGCAGGTCGAAGGAAGTGATCCTGCCCCTCTACCCTGCTCTCATCAGAGCTCACCTGGAGTATTGTGTGCAGTTCTGGTGTCCTCACCATAAAAAGGACATGGAACTGTTGGAACAAGTCCAGAGAAGGGCCATGAGGATGATCAGGGGACTGGAGCACCTCCCGTGTAAAGACAGGCTGAGAAAGTTGGGGCTGTTCAGCCTGGAGACCTCAGAGCAGCCTTCCAGTATCTGAAGGGGGCCTATAGGGATGCTGGAGAGGGACTCTTCATTAGGGACTGTAGTGATAGGACAAGGGGTAACGGGTTCAAACTTAAACAGGGGAAGTTTAGATTGGATATAAGGAGGAAATTCTTTCCTGTGAGGGTGGTGAGGCACTGGAATGGGTTGCCCAGGCAGGCTGTGAATGCTCCATCCCTGGCAGTGTTCAAGGCCAGGTTGGACAGAGCCTTGGGTGACATGGTTTAGTGTGAGGTGTCCCTGCCCATGGCAGGGGGTTGGAACTTGATGATTTTAAGGTCCTTTCCAACCCTAAGTATTCTATGATTCTATAATCCAGGTTGGGAAGAAAGAGGAAAAGGCAAAACTGACTCCAGACCTGAAAGGTACAACCCCACCATAAGAATCCCTTCTTTGCATTATAGCCCCCAATGTAGAAATCACAGCTTCATCAGCTGATTAAATATTGGATCCAAAGAGAATTGATGTTAACAAGTGAAACAAAACACAGCTAAAGCTAAAAAGATGCTAATGGTTTTTAGGGACTGCTTTTGGACAGAAAATATCAGGTGAAGGACTGGAAGAGGAGACGATTGTTCACCAAATGAATTCTGTAAGTGTATTTTTTTGCTCAAAAAGAAAGAAGTTGCAGAAAAATTGAGTTTTGTTCACACAGAAATCTCATATTGCATCACATCTACTGAGAAAGCAGAATTTACACCCCCTGCATCCCACCCCAGCCTCAAATCCTCCTCCTACCTTGAAAATGCTGCTACATTATCTGCTAGTGTTTCTTGGTCATCTGCTCCAGAGCGGTAATAATCATACACTGATTTGGGGAGGAATTTTGCAGCATACTCCTCAAAGTCAGCAATGCAAACCAGCTTTCCAGACATGCCTGCAGATATCCCAGGGTTAGTTCAGTCCTACTTCCCTCTCTTTTCAGCTGTGTATTTTTGTCTGTAAATCATTAATAAAGGGACCTCATCAGGATTCAACTTACCCCCAAAAAATGCATCAACTTCTTGTGTCATATTGGACTTCAGCACCGCGTTTTAGTTCATGTGGTCAAGGGCAACCTAGAACAGAATGGAATAAAACATGGCAAAAAGGAGATTAACCAGCAAGGACATAAATATATAGGTGCAGCATGCAGGGCTTAAACCTGCAGTAACAGGAATGAACAGTCTCTCGTGTATGCCTTCATCATTTGAAATATACAGGAGACAAACAAGATGCTGTTTATGCCCCAAAAGCAAAATCTTGATTTGGATGGTTTCTACAGGTAGATCCCAACCTGGACATTTAGGATAACACCTAACACAAACAAGATTCCAGTTATTCCCATTAAAATCCTGGATACTGAGTGAAATGACAGGATCAGGGTGCTGAAGCATCTAACACATCCTCAAGCAAATGGCTCCTGATTTTAAGGTGATTCCACCTCCACAACGCACAGCGCTCTAGCTGTTCTTCAAATGTTATGAAATCAGATGCACTCACCAGCTGGAAATAAAGCTACCTTATTGAAGAGATGCCATTCAAAGTGTAACAGACTCGATTAAGATTTCTTGATCAAATCTTGACTTAAAATCTAACAAATATACATCCTTTGCAACAAGTATATGGTATTTGTTTGTCAGGGAACACTTAAGAGCCTTGGGTGACATGGTTTAGTGTGAGGTGCCCCTGCCCATGGCAGGGGGGTTAGAACTGGATGATCTTAAGGTGCTTTCCAACCCAAACCATTCTATGATTCTGTGTGTACATAATTCAGCTTTCTGGCTGTGCACATTTCAATTATTAATAAAGCTATTTCATTAAAACCAGATTTTCAGAAGGGAGACATTGATACCTTGACAGAAAACAACCCCCCAGAGTATAGTGTAAGACATGGCAGACTGCAGCATGCACAGGAGCAAAAGCAGCAGGCACTATGCTTGCTGCACATCCCTCTCTGGTGCAAGCAAAGCAGAGAGCCTGCATTTTGCTCACTGTTCAGTACTTGTGGTGCACCAAGGCCTAGAGATGCACTGCAATACAGGTATAGTCATGCCTCACTCCCTCCAGTTATCTGGGGCTTTAAGTGACTTGATATTTTCATTGTTCATCAAGGCTGAAGGGCTGAGATAACATCAAGTTAAATATAAATGCACCTCTGAAAAACCACAGCCATGTTCTTGCTGTTTATAAATAACTGGGAACACAAAATTCTGCAGAGAGCCAGAAAAACGCTTACAATTCAAAGGAGATTGTCACTATCTTTGGAAGAATCTCTCAGGGGCTGAGGCAGGAAGGATGGTGCCAGCTGTAAGCTCAGTCTCAGGAACAATTTAAAGGGAACAAAGGCACTAAGAGATCCCAGACTGGTTTGGGTTGGAAAGGACCTTAAAGTTCATCCAGCTCCAACCCTCTGCCACAGGCAGGGACACCTTCCCCTAGAGCAGGTTGCTCCAAGCCCTGTCCAACCTGGCCTTGAACACTGCCAGGGATGGAAGCATTCAAGGGCAGCTATTTTTATATTATGTATTCATTCTATATAAATATATTTTTGTATATTTATTCAATATCTTATTTTTCTTATAAATTTGCAGCTATTTCCCTAACTGCTTTCCCAGGTGAGGGTATCTCAGTCTAAGCTGTACAGGGCGCGCAGGAGATCATTTTCCAGATTATTCATGGGAGGAATTACTGCAAATGAATAAAAATATACACACAGTTACACCACAAGGCATTTATCACACATCAGTGTCAGATACAATTTAAACCCAGCCTGGTTTAACACTGACATTTCTCTGTGCTCCCAGCACAAAACTGGGGACGCATCTGCTTTCATTTATGCAATGCTTGCATCGCCCGTGCTAAAATCAGGTATTCATCCTAGAGCATGGGACCAAGTGTTGCCCAGTAGCTGAACATTTTAATATGGGAAGCTGAACTCAGCCTTAATGAACTCAAAAGCTTTTAAGGTTGGAAAGTTGCACAAAAATTGCTGATGGGAACGATACTGCTTCACCACTGGTCTCCTCCTGCTTTTGTAATGTCTACGTTCACCTAAAAGAGTTGAGCTCTGCAAAACACTTCCCACCTCGATCTTTCTCTCCACTTACATGTTCATTTGCCACATTCACATGGTATCAGTGATATACTTTGCTGGTTGGTATTTGCCACTTACTTAAACATTAATCTTCTCTCCCTTAGCACAGAGCTGCTCACGTGTCCCCCTTTGCAGATCCCCCCCCCAGATGTGCCAAGCACACTCTAAAACCCAGCCAGGGTCACCGACTTCTTGCTGCAGCCAGGACAATGTGCCCTGGGAAGATCCACAGACATCAGGACTCCACCAACAGCTGGACACTCTTCCACTCCAGCAGGAACCCCCTTCTTCCTACCGCTGGGCAGTTTAGGAGCTGGGGTGTGGTGGAAGGTGCCAATATCAGCACAAAGGAAGCTAAACTAAATGAAAGAAGTTTAATCTGCTGCTGAACTAAGGACTGCGTGGTCTTTTCTGGGTGTAATCCCTGGCAGAGCACAGCCAATGTCTCCCCAGCACATCAGACACCGACACAGACCGGCTCTGGCACTGCTTCCATCCAAGTAATTGGCTCCTCAGTTTAATGAATCTCTGGATGAGCTGTTTCCTCTGTTCGCTTAATGAGACATCAGCTGTCTGAACTTTAACCTTGAAGCAAAAGAACAGCATCTGACTTAACAGCAAAGAGTTTGCTTGAGCAGCCAGCCACGGCAGACCTCCAATTAAAGTCAATGGGCGATTCAACTGAAAGATTCAGATGTGATTAGGGCACAGGAAAAAATAACCCAAACCAAACCCAACACAGCCAGGGTACCATTAATATCCTCTCCCATATTTACTGCTTCTCGCTTGTTCCTTTGGCAGGTCACCAGGGAATTACTAACAGAGAACGGTGTCATGTAACTGGAGCTCGGTTGAACCAGGCTCTGCAAAGGAAACTTTAATTCATTTTGAACTTTAATTCAAAATGGGTATTGCAAATTCCAGAGGAAAAAAGAAATCACACTGAGGGCTATTAAATAGATACAACTTCTAGCTTAGAAAGCACTCCAATCAAAAACCAAAAGAGCATTCCAAGAAATACCTTAACAGGCTAGTCCTTACATGTGTTATGTACTAGGAAGAGAGATCACTGCACAGCCTTTACAGACCAAATCACTATCCTACTTGAGGATCAGAGATCATTGCTGGTCTCCTGCCACTGTCCAAAACCCTCCCTAGGTGAAGGATGAGCCAGCAGGGATTTTCTCACTTCAGTTATGTGCAGTAAAGATTAACTGGAAAAGTTAACTGCAGTACATGATTAAAACATTGCAATGTCCCAGTGATTACCTGTTTCTCAAGACTCTTCTGCAAAGCTGTTTTATCAAGCAACTTACATAAGAAAATGGTTATTTTGACTTCCAAATTCCCCATAAACTTCTCAAAGACAGAAAATACCTGTTTACAGATTGTGAAGGGTTTTCAGCGAGTATCTGCCATCGGTCAGAGCTGAACCCATTTCCTTTGGCTCCTCCAAGTCACTCAGAAGAATCAATTTCTTTTTTCTGGCTTTTTTTTTCAGCATGGGGTGGAGTCAAAGCTGAGGGACCTGTTGTAGGGATGAGGACAGTTTCTTGGCCATTCAGCACAGTAAGTAAGTGGCCCTAATGAGGCCCTGATTATCTATTTGGTAAAGGGAGTTCAGAAGTCTGAGGTGGATGGAGACTGGAGCACCAAGCAGAGGCCCAGTTCTGCTAGAGGAGGGGTTTAAATGACAGCGCAATGAAAACAATCAAGGGGAGATCTACAAAGAGGTTCTCAGCATCCCAAACACATAGCAATAACCAGACATAAAAACTGCCCTTACCAAGCATGATCTTTTCGTGTCCTTGATGTGGGACTGATGGTCAAACACTTTGAATGACCACTGTTGTTTCTGCATCCTCTGCAAGCACATGAGCAACCGGCACAGCCTGTGCCAAGACCATTAGTGCTGCCTGTGTTCAGCACTCGCACCCCACTGGAATTCAGATTAACATGTCAAAGTCTAAAGTACTGACAGGCTCTGGGAAATTCTAATGAGCAAAGAAAAATGGCCTTTCCATATGAAACTGGAAATCTAAATGAAATTATTTGATTACTAAATCCCCATTTGTTCCCTGTGTGTTTAAATACGGAGCTTTCCTTTCTGCTCAGGGAAGATGAAGTGAAAGTAAAGCACACAGTTTTTAAAGGGTTTTTCTACTGGGAAAGAAATGAAGATGCTTAGTTAAAGTAGTCACCACAGCCTTCATTAAAGTAAAACACACCGCTTGTTATTCCCTGCAGGGAAAGGAATGAAAGAAAGTTATCAGCAGACTTGGTTCCCTGGCAAGAGAGCTTACAAATGAACAACCACTGGTGTGTGATGGGCTCAGAGTGGAAGGGAACTGGCGAAAAGGCAGGTGGATCCAGGGAAGAGCTTCAAAAGCATCCCAAGGGACATGCACTGCTTCCTCCTGGACACCACTCACAGCCCAGGTGTTTTCTCTATGCATGTGTGTGTGGGTAATATTCACAGAGAAGGGAAAATGAGGGGATCCACTTTCTTCCCACTACCATACTGCAGCCAAAAGGCTTGCTGAAAAGCCACAGAGTTTCTCATGTGCAACGTGTGGTCAGCTCCCAGGAGGAGGCACACCAGGGACTGGTTTTCCATCGCCAGAGCTGGGGGTTACCACTGTCTGTAGTATTTCATCTGCCTGTATTGCATGGGAAAACTTCATATTCTCACATCGTGAGACAGACCAAGCAGCAGCTGATTAAATAGTAAACCAAGGGTTTCAGTTGCTCCCATTCCCCCTTCAATTTTACATCAGGAAAGCAATGAAAAGAGGAAAACTAAAGTGAATGGCAAATCACCCAACCCATGCAGCAAGTTCTGTTCACAGCTACTCAGGATACTCACCTGAAGAGAAAGCATCTGTGAACTTGATCTAATAGTTGTTTACATCACCCAAATACTTGCACTGGTGGTTCCTGGTAGTTACTTCCTCCTCCTAAATCCCATTTCTTTAGCAACGACTGCTTGCTGTGAACTACAACCAGATGTGCCATTTAAATCTTTACACTTCTTTTTTGGACACATCATGCAGAGGGATGTCCTGCTGCAAATCAGATCTGTGAGAGAGTTAGCACACAATTTGAAATTAGTGGATTTCTCAGGGAGGGAAAACCCAACAAAACTAACATAGAGATGAAGCCCTCAAGGGTTCAGTTTCATTATTTTGTGCAGCAGCCTGCACTTGAGCCCCTGCTGCATTTTATACCTTCAAGAGCATACAGCTTAGCCTAGAGAAACGTTCAATCTAGGCATGCTTCTTCCAAGCATTTCTTCCCACTCATGTAAGAAAGAAGCAATTGATTAATGTATAGGTTTGGTTTAGAGTATAAGAAATCTTCGCAAGTCACAATATCTATTATTAACATCAAGAGCAGTTTAAAAAGGAATCATCTTTTGTTAACTACACAGATGAGCCATCTACACACCGAGAAAATGAGAACTACAACATCCTCATAAACACAAAATTTATGTGGAATTTCAGTAAAAAACCCCGTAAGTATAAATTTGCAACACCTTTTTATATAAAAGACAATCCTGTATAACATTCCCATGAAGAAACCCACATAACAAGTGTTGCCCAGCACAGCTGCAGCATATACAGAGTATTCCAAGACGCACATACAAGTTTCACCCAGATCTCAAGGACGGGAGCTCTGTATTTCCAGCCTCTTTACAAAGTAACCCGCTGGATTTTTGGAATGACTTGCTTTTAAGCATTCACGTTGAGCTCCAGCAGGGACTGGTTTTCCGAATGGCATGCATCCCATTTGAAATTTAAATTGGTTCTCAAAAAAAAAAAAAGAAAACCCCTCAAGTCATTTTTGACATACAGCTCTGGTTTACAAGCCTTACAGCCCTTTTGAACAGTTTTAGGAGCAGCTTCTCCAAGGACATTTTGTCTATACTGAGGCTGCAAGAACAAGTTAAAATTAATCATAAGAGAACAGAGATAACAGAACACTCAGATTGCACAAAAGGTTGATACCGACTTTTTCTGTTGGAAACACACCAAGTTTAATACTATTGTAATAGTCTAATTAGTACTATACTTGCATGATTCAGGCAAAAGATGTTTTAGTGGGAAAGAAACCTCGTTCTGGAAAGTACATTAATATTACACTTTTACAGCATAGCTAATGGTCTTCCTGTTAAGCACAAATATAGCTTTTATAGTGTTTTCTGCTTGTTTGCCAGATAAGCATTAGTCAAAGTTGAGTATCTCCAGTATCACGCTACAATATTTTTCCTACAAGTGTAAAACTACATTGGAGATATCAATGCAACCAGAGCACCTATTTGTCTGAAATCGTTGTCACAATTTAGTGATCTTTCTAATAAGATACTTCAATACATGTCGAATATAGTCAAGCCTGAATTAGCAGCAATATTGCCTACTTTATTAGTTGAAAACACCCGAGTAACGACATGCATACTATGTTCAAGAATCATAGGCTGGTCTGGGTTGGAAAGTATCTTAAGATCATATTGTTCCAACCCCCTGCCATGGGCAGGGTTGCCTCACACTAAACTATAGCTCATTTCCAATCTCACAAGAGATAAACTGCTGTCACTACTTAATCCCTACTCATCAGACAGTGATCTTACAGTTAGGTCTATTCAATAGAGAATACTGAGTATCTTCATTTTAAACCATCCAATCTTAATGGTGATGTGAAAGACCAGACCAAAGTCGCCATAACCTGTGGTGAATACAGTCCCACATGTTTTTCAGTGTCTGGTACTTTTGGGAATATATATACTCTTATGCAAGTTCATGTATCTGAACATACACATCAACTCCTGCTTCTCTCAGGGAATATGGTTAAAGTTCTGTTTTTCTTTAGGCTTTTAAGAGCTCCTGATGAACAGATAACGAACAAAGCAAATACAGAATGGAAACAACAAATCTGTATTCTGAGCTTTTCAGTGCACAGTCCTTCCTTCTGGACTACAGTAGCCCCAGTCTCCTCCATTTTTGAAAATAAAAGCTTAGTTTGAGTTTAGTGTTGGGTGTTTTTTTGGATTGGTTTTATTTTTACTTTTTAAAGAAAAAAGCTGCTATGTACCTCAACTGCTACTGAGTTCTGCTGTCTGCAAGCGTCTACGATTGCCCCGTTACATGGGACAACACCCAAATACCACCAACTGTTCTCACTACAGTGCAATGTATATATATATTATCAAGTGTACGTTGTCACACACGTGAAAGTGTATTTACATGTGTCCACTGTATGAAATTCAAGCTCCAGATTGAGAACATTCTTTTTCACAATTCATATTCAATATATGCAGTGTAATTTTGTTCTTTGTGCAGAC
Organism: Pezoporus occidentalis; assembly: GCF_034315485.1. Classification (NCBI taxonomy): domain Eukaryota; kingdom Metazoa; phylum Chordata; class Aves; order Psittaciformes; family Psittacidae; genus Pezoporus; species Pezoporus occidentalis. Next base: position 5,321,090 of record NW_026912779.1, read on the forward strand.
AAATGCAAAGTTTCTACCATGTATTTCCAAGACATAGTATGCAACAAAACAGAGACAGGAAAAGTTGAGTTTTCTTAGGAAATGTGTTTCTTTATGGGCACTGAAAAAAGGAACAACAAAACTTTCAACACAAATTGGCCTTATTAATTTCAGTCTCAAAAGAAACCAGCATTTTGCACTTGCAACTTGCCTCTTTAATGAGAGACAATCTCACCTGTGATTACTCTTGCAGAGCAAGATGAAATTCATGCATGTTAGCAAGGTTTACACAATATAGACTATAAAAATTAATCAAGATTAAAACACATCTTAAGCACAGTCACACATCAACAAAACAGAAACGTACAGGATCTCACTGTAGGTATTTCTTACAGCAAAACAAAGCCTTCTATATTAATCAAGTCAAAGGAGGGAAATACTGATAGCTTTAATGACTTAAGTTTTCTAACCACACCTAGTGCTGTCTACCTGCAAGCTGTTTTCACTTTAAACAGTGCAATAGACATATGTTTATCTTGATATAAGAAGAAAAAGCATCTCCTCACTACCCACCTGTGCCCCTCTCTCTTCCTAATGTGCTGATTCCAGTGGCAAAAAGTAGAAAAGCAATCAAAGGTTAAAACCTTAAGTGCTTCTTCAGTTACTATTACTGAAGCAGTCAGCTTGAGTTCTGCCCCAAGTATTCTGAGTGGGAAATGGCAGAACTACACTGCATACAACAAGCTTGTACTGGCAAGAAATACACAATGCAAAGTGAGTATTTCTTGCTTCAATCCCTTGAAGGGGAAAAAGGAAGAAAAAAGTCATGCTTTGGCAAAAATCCCTCCTGACCAACATAATTTCCTTTAAGCCTTTTAAAAAGTTCAAACGTATCTTAAACATTTAGCTGCCATTCTTTCTGAGCCTGAGGTTTTCAATTACTTAAACTCCTTAGGTCTAAAGACTCGGCTGACAAACTTGAGCTGCGCAGCATGAATTACCAACAACTGGAAAACCTGGGGGCACACTGCATGATAAACTTCCAAAACAAACATTAATAAAAAGGAAAGAGAAAGGTGCTTCAGTTGAAAGTGATAAAAATAAACCCACGGTACACAACATTTAATAGAAGACTAGTAAGGTGCCTTCTTTCACTACTGTATCACGCAGCTAATGCTTCTGTGGCATTTGGAAACAATAAACATTCAGACAGGAAAGTAACAGTCCAACAAGATACTGTGAAGAATTAAAAGTCCTGATCTTGCTTAGGTCAATGCTTACAGGAACACAAGCACAGATGACCATTTTACAGCTGGTGAACTGAGACTTATGTCCCTTTTCTCTTAGAAGACTTCAAACAGATATGATATGCTTATTTTGATTGTCATGGCTAAAGTTATACAACACACAGCATCTGTGCTTAAAAAACAAAGTAAGCAAGCATTAAAAAAAAAAATAAAAAAAAAATCAAACTCCAAACAACAAGAAGTAACCCACAGAGGTTTTGTGTAAACACAAATGACAAATCAAGTGTAAGCTTCAGCTTCAGACCCAGGGTCTGATATGTCTTTGGTCCAAGTATACACAATACACCACTGAAAAAACCCTACAGTCCATTATCAGCCACCTGACTCTTACGCTGTCTTACTGAGCTTTCAGTCTCTGAAGCAGCTAAAGGCTGTTCACTTATGTCTTCAATTTCTTCTTCCCCCGATTCTTTTCCAAGTGCTAAATCCTCCTGTGAGTCATCAGCACTTGAATTTGCCGCATCTTCTTCATCTGAGACATCTTTTACGTCTGCAGTCCCCTCTGCATCATCTGCGGAAAGCTCTGCAGCCTCTTCCTGTTCTTCTAATGCAGCATTCTCTACATTATCCTTTGTAATCGCTTCTTCTGAACAAATGAAGAGATTCAAATACTGAAGTTAGAATGAATCGTAGGAGAATGTCTATTAAAGTTACAGCACCATGTATGTATTCTGAATATACATGAACTTCATTACTGCAAACTTGCACAGGACTGCATTCTCTTTATCTTTCAATCATTTCAAATAAATCTCCAGTAGTATTTCTCTCCCATTTTCATTTGTTTTTCTTGCATATTGGGCAAAGACAGCGTTCATTTTGTTCCACCAAGTTACAAACTAAAGACAGCAATTTTACTTGACTCCCCGAAGAGGTATAATCATCAGACAAATCAAACACTTAGGTAAGCCAAGTGGACAGCATACTGCTCCAGTATGCATAGGTGGGCTTTTCTTCTGATAGTGAAGAACATCTAAGATTTTGAAGATGGTGCTTTTGCACACATAAGAATTCTAGATTGGGCTAAAGTCTTATTGTCAAGTGTCACAGATACATCTTCAGCTTCACAGCAAATACACACAAATGTACACAACTACAAAACAGATTTAAGAACAGTTAAGTTTTGACTTCACTTAACACAAATGTACCAAAATGTGTTCTGGAACTTAACACACATTTGGTGCTGACAAGAGAATATTTTGTGTGCAAGGTTTTGCCTCCCATGTTCATAGGGAGCAAAATAATATTCAAAAGCCCTCCCACCTAGGATCAGGAAGATGTGAGTGGTGTTATTTTATTTTAAGGAGATGCAACACCTTCCCCTGTCTCCACACCTGCAGTCTCTGGATTCATTTCATTCTCTCCATCTCCTCCTTTCCCCAACAACAAATAATGAAGACAATTTAACAGGTTCAGAATGTTGCATCTCCTAATATAAAATATTCCCTATATCAGGATGTGGAAGTGTCCTGCCAAGCAAATTCCTTTTGTATTTAAGCAACAGGTCTAGGGAATAGGCACCTCCATCAAATACACAAACCAGTATCTCCCTTCAACACTGAAAGCTAGAGCAAATTACTGCTGGGTTTTGGGGTTTCTTTTCTTTCTGCTTTGCTATCTTCCAGGTGGATATTCCAATATCAATATTTTAGAGCCCAACATATTAATCTTTGTCAGTGTGACTAAAATGAATACCAGGATTACTGGTTCACATCTAAGTTCTAGACAGTGTACTGCCCTCCCTCCTACAAGTTTACATTTAAACCTACAGTACCTCACCCACTTAAAAGAGTACTTACCAGATGTTTCAGTGCTGTATCTTGACTTGGATGGGCAAAGGCAGTCTGAAATCAAAACCAGCATCTGCATAAAGATAAAAAGGAAAGACATTTATTAGCAGATCATCCCAACAGTTCCTGCACTTTTAAGTAATTTCTTACTCATCCTTTTAAGATAGACATACAATAAGATTTAGAAAATTATATTCTCTTCCTCAGAGATAAAACCTAAATAAAAACACTGAAAGAGTGTTTTCTCAACGTATACCAACCAACATTCTCTGTTTTCTAATACAAAGTTTCTGCCTCCTACTTCCCTAAATTTATTCAGTATTGGAAGTGCTGGCATCTGAAGAAGAGAAGCCCAAAACACAGCTGAGTATTTTTATTTATTTAAAACTTAGGAAATCATCTTGATCGAGATTTTATGTATTTCAGGGTGTTAATCCAACCCTACCCCAGCTCTCCAACACATGATGTGCACTTCCACCTTTTGTGCTTGTTATTTAAAGCAGAACTTCAAATGCACAGACGATATTTGTCTCACTGTTGCATGCTCAGAATAATGCAAAGGGAAGAAAGAGAGACAGGGGAGACCATGTTAAAGAAATACACTTCAATCACTGGAAAGCTTGTTAGAAAAAGCTGAGATTAACTTTACATTTTTTCAGCTTTTTCATTTTTTATTTATATTTTTAAGTGAAGGAAGAATAAGGAAAGTTTGTCTTAAATCTTCATATTCATTTGCTCCTTGTTACACCGCCTTGATTTGCACTCATTTGGTGATGAAAGTTAAAATAAAGAAAAATGCAGCTATGTAAATTGTATAATCAAAGAGTTTTGCTCACATAGAACAATACCGTACGCGTGTATAAAAATGTGTCTAAACACATACGTTGCTTTGAAAATCAAATCCCTATACTACCAAGAACACACTTCTGATTTTCTTTTATATCACTGATTTTTGGCCTGAAGGGCAGAGATCCAAGTGCCAGAAACAACTTTTACACCTCCCATATGAATTTAGCAGCTAGTTAAACAAGTCAGTTAAACCAGTTATCAGCACAACTGCTTTAAACCACATTTGTAGTTGCAGAACACACTCGTGGATCAAACAATTAGTCCAAAAGAATCACGGAATGGTTTGGGTTGGAAAGGACCTTAAGATCATCCACTTCCAACTCCCCCCTGCCATGGGCAGGGACACCTCACACTAGACCATGTCACCCAAGGCTCTGTCCAACCTGGCCTTGAACACTGTCAGGGATGGAGCATTCACCACTTCTTTAGGCAACATGTTCCAGGGCCTCACCACCCTCACTGTAAAGAGCTTCTTCCTGATATCTAACCTGAAAACATCTATTCCCATCTATATCACCTTTTCCAGCTCAGTTTCTCATTTAATATTGATATTTGAGAGGTCAGAGAGCCACGCCATTCAAATATTCCAAGAGGAAGCAATCCCCAGCTCCACAGGTAAAGCAATTCTGGACTGTTTCCACTGATGAAACAGAGGGCTCAGGATACGGTCCTTAATATTTGCATATATAGCTAATAGGCTTGTCTGAAAAAACCTTCTGCATGTTTTAGGGATTGATATATGAATGCACCAGTTCTGATGCAAGAGAGATCACATTTTTCAATTAGTAATAAGAAGTCAAACCAAAAGATCATGGGGAACATAAAAAGTGAAGTCAGATTTCATTAAAACCAAGCTGTAACCACAAAGCTATGCCCAGGAATAGAGTAAATCACTTAAACCCCAAATGTTCAAAGCCTTAAAAAACATACTTCCATCCTTTTGATTAGGAGTGCAGCAGCACACTTAAATTGCTAACTCCCACAAACATAATCCCACTCCAGCTAATAAAAATCCATCAAGACAGCGTTTTTAGAAAGTTAAAGTCTTCACACAATTCTGATCACATGCATTCAATCTTTAAGTACAAATTCTTAGATACAAGAGGATGATATAAAACTCACTTGTTTAGGGGATGGGCTAAAGAAATCTAAATTGAAGTATGGATTGCATAAAGAGTTGAACTTATTTGAGTGAACCAGTCTCAACCTTTACCAGACATAGGCTACAATACTGGAGAGTGGATCTGCAGTACTGAATACTAGAGAATTTTACTAGAAGAGACTAGACTGTTTCAGTTGGAAGGGACCTACAATAATCATTTAATCCAACTGCCTGAGCAATTCAGGGCTGCCTAGGTTAAAGCATGTTATTATGGGTATTGTCCAAATGCCTCATAAACACTTACAGGCTTAGGGCATCGACTACCTCTCTAGGAAGCCTGGTCCAGTGTTTGACCACCCTCAGTAAAGAAATGCTTCGCAATGTCCAGTCTAAACCTCCCTGGCACAGCTCTGAACCATTCCCATGCGTTGTATTACTCAATACCAGGGAGAAAAGAGACACCATTAAAATAAGGTACTTCAGTATATCTTACCAGTTGTTTGGGTTTTTTTTTCCACAATTTAATACAAAGCAAAAGTTCTAGGCAACTGAGAAAAAGAAAGCAGTATGTTTTCTTACCAAACCAAGGAGCAGGCCAATCAATAAAGTAACTAAGATGAAGACTGCATATGACATCCAAACATGCATTCCAAGAGTGCCAGTGAAGTAGCTATGAATTTGCTGAAATGAGAAAAAGATACTTAATAACTTCATACCTAAAACTACTTGTGATTTACACTGCTGTCACCATTACATAAATTGATTTCTAAGACCTTTCATTTAACAGTATTTACACTCAAGTCTTCTCTCTCAAGCCCTGTTCACCCTGGAATGTCATACTATAAATCTTTTGATACCATTTAAAGCTTGTTTTTCTTTATGGAGTTGTTCACATTAAGAGGCTTTTTAAGCAAGAGATGACAATTCCTTCTTCCTACGATACTCAGCATTCGAGATGCCATATGTCATCTTACTGTGGATAAATGTATGAGGAAGCCTCACAGCACACGGGAAAATATCACAACATTCTTTATCCTTATATTCTGTAAGAAAGTGCCAACTGTCAAAGACAGAATGTCTGATGATGAACCCACAGCATGAACCTGTGCATTTGTTCTTACAGCCTGTGTTGTAGGAATGAGACCGCACAGTAAGCACCCATGATAACTACAGTCACAGCACTACAGAAGTCTATGAAGCTGATTATTTAAGAAAGGTAACCTATAACTTAAACATTTCAAAACCAAAAAAGAAACCAAATCAGGTTTAAATCAAGTGTCCTTTCATATTCACTTCATAAACACACCACCAAGTGAAAAAAATTAACCTCATGCAGAGCTTCATCCCCATAATTACATCTGGGAAGCAGAGTGGCAGACACTCAGAAGCTGCACAAGATCAAAATACATCCTTAAATTCGGGAGTTCATTCATTAACTAAAATTACACCATTTAGTTCTTATGTAATATCTTTAGTTCTTAAAAGGAGCCACTCTAAGCAGACACTGAGTGATTTCACTTATAAATTAAAGAGGATAACCCGAATACAATATTAACATTTCTTTGAAGTCTGTTATTCAAACCTACAAATCCAACTGACTGAACATCACATTGAGTCAGACAGGCTGGTAGGAAGTGAACAATGACATCAGACCTCTTCCAAAAGCATATCCATTAGAAAACGAACCACTATCAACATTTTCTGAAGGTTAAATAAAAAGACCCTTGAATTTCAGTATTTAAATGTCAGAACAGCTTCCAACATTTATTAAAGTATATGCAGGAATGGCACAGCATAGAGTGAGGAAATGTATAGCTGTAATATTCATCTCTCGGAAAGCAAATTAGAGAAGGTTTCTTCCCAGAGCATTTAATCTTTCAGGAAGGAAACTAGACAGAGACAATATCATTACACAGCAACCATGGCAGAGAAATGCCAGAAGGCTATGAAAAGTTAGTATTATCCAGTGAAGCAAAGAATCAAAGATAGCTTGCACAGGAAACCTAACAACTGAAAGTTTTGCTTGACTCTGGGTAAAATACTCACTTGGAAGCAATACAAACTCTTTCAAACTCTATTATATTAATTTCTTGTAGCACGTTATAATACAGTCAAATACAGTCTCTCAATCTTGGCTAGACTTGAAGATTTTGAGGAAGAACAGTACCAAAACTGGAAAGGTCTGAGAAATCTCAGTATTTGAATGCTACAGGAAAACCTTTAATAGCTCCCAAATTAAAGTATCTTGAAACATGCTTAAGTTCCAAGCATACTTCAGGGTATGTTAAGAATTTCTCCTTTACTGCTGATAATTACTGTCCAATTTTGTGGTGTTCCTATGCAAATGGCATTGAGTTTGAAATCCAGATGCAGAAATTCTTGCTAAAATAATAAAACCATTACCCTCTCTTCTCCTGTGCAATACACTAGATGCAAACAAACTGCAGAAGAGCATGATTTACAACTCTGAAAATTAACCTGGATATAGCCTTCAGGAAGAGTATTAAGTGAAAGAACCTGGTAGATACTAAATATATTCCTGTAGTTTACAGCCATTTTTGCAGCAGCTCTCAAAAAACTACTTTATCCTGTTAGCACACTTTGATAGGACATTTTAACTATACCAAGATAAGAACAGTAAGTATTTTCAGTATTAATAATCTTTATAATTGAACTGCTGTTTTTGGCTTAGTCTATTAATATTGCAGAATTCCAGAGCAAAGATATGATGCAGCCAATGTACAGTCAACGTAAGGAAAATTTAAGTCTCATAAAAGGATAATAAAAATATTCAGTTAGGTTTTGACTTCTAAACAGATTATTATTTTAAGGGAGGATGGAAAACACTACCACACAGTTACTTACCCTGATATATTCGGAGAGGTGAAATAGCCCTGCCATGCCATGCATCCTAGAAAACAAAAATAGACGGAAGAGGTTCTAAGAGACACAGGAATTGAGATATACAACAAAACACAGGGACCAGAAAAAGATTCTATAGACTTTCAATGCCATTCAGGCCCCAGTAACTGTCAGATGAAGGCTACTGCAAACAGACATTTTCTCTGCATTATGTTCATTTAAGCCAGCTCACTGCAAAACACTGCAGCAAGGACTTGAAAAATATCATTTTAGCATAATCAAGAAATAGCATTTCCAAAGCTTAACCCTGTGCAGTCACAACTGCCTCTTCTCCATCTCACAGCAGCACGTAGCCCTGTAGCTCCTCTCCCCATTATTAAATATCCTGCATCTCTCCCTCATTCTCAGATGAGAAATAAGGGCACTCACTGGATCTTTGACAGGGATTTACACATACTAGCTTTAACCAGAAAGAAATTCAGGCCACTCACATCTTTGGCTCACCCTTTATCTCATGCAGGCATTCTATGCTATTTCAAAGCAAATCCAATGCTCTGAAAACAAATTCTGATATAGTGTGTAAGTGCTACACTGTTTCTTATTTCAAAGGAGGACACAGGACTTCCCTGTACACAAATAAACAAAAAATCCTTCAAGTTAAAGGCTGCCTGCCCCAAATAGCCACAAGTCCTGAAGAAATAATCTACATAAACATGCATTTAATTCCAGTACTCAGCAGATATCAAAACTCACACATAATGCTCAGTGGCTGAACTTTCTTCCTATATGTACTTCCAAAGATGATATAAATAAGCCTTAGGAGGCATGAACAAAAGCAAATGCAGAAAATAAACTGCTTTTAAAAGGTGGGAAACTGAAAAGTAGGCTGTCAATACAGATTGCTTCTGCAAAGCCTACATGTCTAGGGAATAAAGGCCTTTTGTCTATAAGCTGTCAACATAGCACCCTGAATGAATAATGAGCTATAAAACATGTTTCTTGTTAATAAAAACAAAGCGTTACATTATAGATGATGGAGACTTCCATCCTGCCACAGGCTCCACAGCTTCCCATTTTCTCTCTAAAACATAACCTTGAAGATCTTCCAATGTCCGTGAGCCTCGGTATCTGCGAAATACTCCATCATTGGCACTGAAGAACCAGAAACAGGCATTAACAGAGATCCCTTAAACTGTATCCACAGTAAAAAAAAACCAAACCCAAAACCAAACCACCCCAAAATCCCCATATACATTATCTATAGATTTGACTTGCTCAAAGTTGAACACCTAAGCATTTTCAGTATGCTTTGAAAATGAAATCCCTGCTGAAAGTCTCAGTTTCTAAGCAGCATGAGCTTTTTGCCATTTATTAAAACTGCCTTTTCTTAAATATTCACTCATGCTACAGCACATACAAAGCATAAGGTTGACAACCAAACCATTTCTAGACACAACTTAGAATACCATGATTTAATTAATGGTTCAGTGTTTAAAGGATGACATCTTACTGAAGAAGAGATACAGCAAGCATCTTTTTTATCTGTTTTTAACAGTACTGATAACAGAGAACATAATAAAGTCACTTAAACTAAAGAAAAGTCTCAGATGAGGACTTCATACCATCAAAACTCCTGCAATAACCTGAACTGAAATAAAAGATCAGTATTCCTTCATTTTCACTACAAGTGACAAGGAGGAGGAATTAGCTACATATTGGTACTGAGTCAACAGATGAAGGTTTCTAAGCAGTAACAGAAGCAGCACAACAGTGGAAAATTTCTGTACTGTTTTACATGCAACCTATGTAGTCATTTATTCAAATGAGAAATTTTAGTGACACTTCGATAAGGTCAAGTATGTCTGCTCGCATATTGTCAGGTTTCTAGAAGGCAATCCTGCAAACCTGCAGCAGCTTTTACAACTGATACTAAGTACTGTTTCTGGACTGAAAAAGCATCACTTCAGGTACAAAACTGTAGGAGAACCTTCTATCTTAAGTTAAAAGTACAACCTTTCTGTTCATTAAGTGCACGGAGTTCCTAAGAATGTTTTAGAGATTGACAACAGTGAAATAAGCCAGTTGTTCATCTTCCATGCCACTGTTCAAACAGGACAGGAAAAAATATATACGGGAACAGGCAACTGTTTCTAGTATGACACACTTACTGGTAAATTGTAGGAAGTGTTGTGATAAAGAAACGACCACTCAAGCCTAGAAAGAGAACAAAAAAAACCATATCAAATAGTTAGATAAATCTGAAATTTCTCAGCATTCTGACTTATCTATAAATACCTACAAATCTGTACTTGTAGATTAGAAAGCAGCAGACTGCATAGATTTTATCACTCTTTTGTAAATACAGGTTAACAGTTTGTCTTCAAAAATGCTACAAACTGTAACAGACATCAAATACCGCCAACAAATTAAGGTAAAATGCTGATCTTGAAGAATGCTTACTGCAAGGTAATTTTTCTACACAGATTTCTTAAATTGGTATCTGCACACAGCTTAAGTTGCTGACCAGACCAGCAGTGTGCCCCTCCAACCAAGACAAAGAAGAGCCATACTAACACACCCATAATTCCAGGATGCTGTGTGCTTGCGTCTGTGCATAGTCTCATTCATATAACCTTTGTTTCATCTAGAAAGTGGGGCCACAATAGAAGACAGCATTGACAATAATGACTTACAATTCATCCTCTAGCTGACTAGAAGTTATTACCTCCAAATGATCCCTACATACTGCATAACCAGTCATACCCTGTAGAAAGGCTCAATCTCTTTCATAAACACGACTGTAGCAAGACAACATTTTGGATGTTTCTAGGTTCTTATCCTTCTTTTGTATACATCATTCCTCTCTAGCTAAATACAAATGGTATGTGAACAGATCAACAATAAAGCTTCAGATGTCTTAGTATTCTTTAAAATACTGCTAACTTAAGACGTAAGAGTCATTTCTGCACTATCCAGAAGGGTGGGTCACAGAATCACAGAATGGTTTGCGTTGGAAAGGACCTTAAGATCATCTAGTTTCAATCCCCCACCATGGGCAGGGATGCCTCCACACTAGGACCATGTTGCCAAAGGCTCTGTCCAACCTGGCCTTGAACACTGCCAGGGATGGAGCATTTACCAATTCTCTGGGCAATCTGTGCCAGTGCCTCACCACCTTCACGGTAAAGAATTTTTTCCTTATATCTAACCTGAACATCCCCTGTTTAAGCTTGAACCCATTGCCCCTTATCCTATCACTACAGTCCCTGATGAAGAACCCCTCTCCAGCATCCTTGCAGGCCCTGTTCTGATACTGGATCATGCCAGCATTTTGAGCATCAGACATAAGACAGCAGAAAGGGTAAAGGAAGGTTGAAGTAGGGCTTCAAGAGGCTAACTAGAATTAATCCCCACACTGAAAGTGGCTGTTTCACTGACTGGCAAATACATAGCAATCTTTTTACAAGTATCACTAGCAAATGAAAATGTAACTCACAGGACAGAGTAAAAAAACCAAACCAAATCATCTAAAAGCAGCTTGAGGGGCAGAAGGCGTTTGAAGTTCTCCAGCCTCGCACTCAGTATTGCTACAGAGTAATAGGTGCAAGGGCTTCCAGCTTCACTGCTGCATTAAGTACACTAGATCCCCCAGCACATGGCTCAGCTGTAAAGCAAAAAGCCCCCTAACATCTCACAAGCAGGCTGGCTGTACAACTCCACTAGCCAAGCTGTCAGCTGAAGATATTCTCTCCACTCTGCTTCCAAATCTGAAGAAAGTCAGGGCTACTTGACACTACCACCTCCTACCAATTAGAAAACATGCAAGTGAGAGGAAGAACACACACCTAAGTGCTTTGTAATACCATTTATTATTCAACACATTCAATTTAAAGACTGCAGGAATGAAAAATGTGCTACTAATGGAGTTTATCTGGGGTGAAAAAAAAAGTACTTCAGAGATTATAACCCCTAGATACAGAGTCTAACTCCATTAGTAAGGGCTAAATTCCTTTAGCCAGCAACTGCCATTCGTATAAAGTATCAAAGTAGAGTACAAATCAGTTATTTAACTTTCTTTTTATAAAGTTCTGTGAAAGTCTTTTGGGAAATTAAGTCCTAATTTGGCTTTCAATAAAGCAAACATCTTTTGGCACAAGGAATAAGCTGCGGAAAAAGGACTGAAGCAAGAGAGTTTCTGTCTTTAGAGACAAACATGAGCCAGACTGAACTAAGCCAAGTACATTCAAGAGTTTCAGTAGTAATGTTTTTCCTAGTGTGAATTCCCTCATGGAAGAAGCCAAAAATGGTTATGGGCTGGGATTTTTGTTGTTGCTGTTGTTTGGGTTGGTCAATGGGATTTTTTTTTAAGATGTTTAAATCAAACCAAGTACAAGCACCTTTAAGGTTCCAAAAAGGAAGCCATCTTCATTTCAACTTCTCAGCTTTCTGCCTTTATTGCTATGACAGACAATGTGGTGGAAAACTATAAACCAGCTAAAAGCTGTGCCAGCACAGGGAGGTATAAAGTAAACAAGAACACAAGTGTACAGTAGAATTAATCAAGCAGACAGCACAGCTGCACAAGAGAAACCTAGGTGGAGAGCCATAAAGAACATTATGAGCTTAAGAGCAGAGAAAGTCACAGGAACACGGAAAAGAGTCTCTGAAATTCTTACAAATGCTAGTCAGGCAAATAGGAAACTAGCTCTCTTACCAGTAGCCTAATCTAAAGCTACCACCAACAGTCTCGGAATAAACAATGACATCTATAAAATATAAAAATCTTTTTGCCAAAATGCATCTAACCACCCCCCCAATTTTAGTTGGAGGTTTGTTGCTTATCTAAGGTACCTCCTTTGATCGGTAAAACCAGTTGTGAGCAGCCAGCTATAAAAGGCTAAGAACAGACACTAAATCGGCCTTGTGTGCTTAATACAAACTTGAACTGGGTAGTTAACTTGAAATACAATTAAGCATCTGTCTTTGCTTGCAAATCAAACACCAACATGCACCCATTATAAAGTCAACAGCTACTCAAGAACAGGAGAAAACCCTCAGTATTTGCACACACACACCCTAAAATACAGAGAACACAGATGTCACCTAAAAATACAGCTGCTTTCATCCAATAACTACTCAAAGAAGATTACAGAAGATGCAAGAAGTCTTGTTTTAACAGCAAAATATTGGGATTTGAAGCTTAAAGAAGACTCCACAAATATACAGAACTTTAAGATCAGGAAGCATCTCCATTACTTGATGTTGAAATACTGAGTGTTTCAACAGAAAAAAACGAAACACTAAGCACTACAACATCAAGCAACTGAAATATGCTGTGAATTTATTAAAGCTCTGGTGGACTTAGTATTTGGGCATCTGCTGTAATTAAGCGCTGTGAATGGCTACTTTCTCCTGCAGGCTTTGGAAATGCAATTTTATGCACCTCTGCACTCATCTAGTGGTTTTCCTCTCATTTAATGCCTTTCTTACTACTTTCAATTTGATGAAGGGGTTATATAACTAAAGCTAATTAAGGTACTGTCGTGCAAGCAAGAACACGAGATAAAGCCCTTAAGCACACCAACCAAAAGGCTGAAGCATAAACCTATTGTAAAAATACCTCAATAACTTTGGAAAGCTTCCAAAGGAGCTCATGCATCTTCAAAATTACATCAGCACCAAAGGTTAAATACGTAATAAATCTCTGTTTTCCAGTTTGGGTAGTTGTTAGTTTTAGAAGAGGCTGCAGTTTTCATGCTTTGTGCTGACCTGAATATTTCAGGCATATTACACTTGCTTTGATACAAATTCATCAGTTTGGGTCAGTCCTTTGACTTGCAGAAGTCAAACATTCTCAGAGGTCAAGACTCTCAGCAATTAGAAATTGAAATATTTAAAGAACTTCTGGTTTAAAGTCACATTTAAGGTCTTAAGAACCTGGCATCACTCAGCAGTCAGAAAATTTCAGGGCAAAAGAAAGCATCAAGTACGCGAGCCCTTCAGATACCAACATGACCATTCAAATTTTTTTACCAGGAAGAAAAATTTGAGACCTTAAGTATTTTATTTTTAGAGCCTTCATTCTTAGAAGTGCATTTTTAAGTCAGTCATAACCAAATCCACAATCAAGATGGAAATCCTTTTATTTGAATACTGTATAAGCAAAAGAATTCCTGTCTAATTGGAAGAAAACAGGACAGGATTATAACAAAACCCAATCTGCAGCCTTAACTCTGGAGTAATCATTAGCTTGTTAATGTGAAGGAGTTGGCTTTAAATTTACATCTATGAAAAAAGTCATATTTAAATTCATCTGCTTAATATACAGTTAAAAATTAATATACACACTAAAGGAGAGCCCCACATCAGCAGCTTTTTGGCATAAGGTTTTATATACTTCTAAACTTTTAACAAATCAGTAACCCATACAAGGTTTACAGCAGATGTCATTTCCTTGTGAACTTCAATTGCTGTATCTGAGACCAGAGTTTAAGTAATTTCCCTGCTGTTAATTTGACAAAGCTCACTTGTTCAGTGTGTTTTCAACTAATGGACATGTTTTCCATATACTTTTAATGGTTAAAAGTAAAAATCAGTAAAGCTTAGCCTTTTAATTCTAGTAATATCTCTGCCTAACCCCATCAGTCTTTTGATACTGCCGATAAAATCTTTTATCCCCTCAAAGCCAAAACAAGCATGAAGCACTCCCAAGAGATGCAGAGGTTTAAACAATATTGGTACTGCTTACACAAACATGTTCAGAACTTTTGAGGGTGTCACTAAGGGAATAAATAAGATTGTATTCATGTTTCAGTGGACAGTTAAATCAAAAGTGACATCTACTTTAAAGCACTACTAAAATTAAACAAGACTATCATGCAGCACCATCATGGAAACAGTTAAGGACTTATTAAAGCCGGCTCACCCTGTGGTAATGTTACCACACCCTGAAACTCTCTGTAACTGGAGGCTACAGAACTAGATTCTTGTGTGGATAGTTTGAAGAGAAGAATGAGACAGGCAACAGCTTTCAGTGAAGTAATTAAAATAGAGAATAAGCCCCTTTTAAAACAGTATTAAGCCAGATAATTCCCCTAGTTCATTAATACTTCGAGTTTATAAACTTAGGCTCACAGGTATGAACTCTATGGAGAAACAAAATGTAGATAACATTATTTTGATTTAGAAACCTCTTTTCTGACTTGGCTGGTATCCCAGGTATTCCAGTAAAAGAAAGCATACCCCAAGATACTAAGTGGTACTTATAGTAAATAATCCCTTTCATTATAAGTGTTTCATACCGTACCTGGTTCTTGAGTGACATCCACCTTTCCAACAGTGATATCTAGATGTTCACTTTCCCTTGCAAAATTCTCCCATGTCATTTCAATCTGTCGACAAGCTGAACACCAAGGAGCATAGCTGAAGAGGGAAGACAGGTTAAATATATATTAAATATATATCAATCACAAAAAAAATTAACATTTTTCTTAAAGTCTGCAAAGACAATCAAGTAGGTTTCTTATCAATCTCTACATTCCTCCTCATGTTATTAAAACCAGATCTCCACAGATTTGAGAAATTCATATCCAAGGCCCACACCATTTGTGATATATTCTATTTGCATATGAAGTAAATCCATTTCCGTGGCAGCTATCTGAATTATTGAAGCCAGGCTGTCCTCTGAAGTTTTATCCTTCACTGTAACACTTTGCATTGACTTCCTGCATCTCAGAACTTCTAGAAATTACGTTTGCCTTAGCCCACTACTCAGTATATCCAAACATTCCCTTTCTGACAGTATGTTTTGATATTTAAAAGGAGTGCATATCAAATTCCTACTGCTCAGACCGAATGTCCTTCTCAAGTCTTGTTTTCCCCCCAGGATTAATTTCAGCAAAATAAAAAAGCTTTTTTCAAGAGCTGAGTTTTCTATACTACTGATTGGAATAACCAAACTAAGTTGGCAGTTCTTACTGATAGTATCAACACAAAGAACAGAAAGGCTGTGAAAGTTGGGGCTGTTCAGCCTGGAGAAGAGAAGGCTGCATGGAGACCTCATAGCAGCCTTCCAGTATCTGAAAAGGGGCTATAGGGATGCTGGGGAGGGACTCTTCATTAGGGACTGTAGTGACAGGACAAGGGGTAACGGGTTAAAACTTAAAACAGGGGAAGTTTAGATTGTATATAAGGAAGAAGTTCTTTACTGTAAGGGTAGTGAGGCACTGGAATGGGTTGCCCAGGGAAGCTGTGAATGGTCCAACACTGGCTGTGTTCAAGGCCAGGCTGGGCAGAGCCTTAGGTGACATAGTTTAGTGTGAGGTGTCCCTGCCCATGGCGGGGGGGGGGGGGGGGGGGGGGGGGCTGGAACTAGATGATCTTAAGGTCCTTTCCAACCCTAGCTATTCTATGATTCTGTGATTCTTCTAATATGAAAGGATAATATCAGATAATGTTTAAACGCTAATAACCCCCTATTTGCCATCTACACGTATTTTACCACAACTTGGCTGACAAACTCTGTGTCAAACTTGTGCAGCTGGCAATGGTCTAGCATATACATAATTAAGGTAACACATAAAAGCTAGGTATAGCATGTAACTGAGCCATGGCAATTGGCCATACACAAACTTATCCTTTTGCAAAGGAAAAGATACCTGTACATGATTTAAGCTAATGCACTGGGGGGAGGGGGGCGGGGGGTGGAAATGTATATATGCAGATTTCCAGTAGCAAAAGTTGTGGGTCTAGAGACACACTACTTCTCACAGTAATTCATAGATGCTACCACACTCCTCATCCATTGTTAGCAACAGAAACAAACTTCTTCATGGGCAGAGTCCAATATCCTTGTCAGCCACATAACTACTACAGTCTAACTGGGACCTCTAGAAGGAACTCCCTTACTACTTCAGTTTCTCTGCCACTACTACTATCTGACCTAAAGAATGGCACTTCCTGTTCTCTGGCTCTCTTCTGATCAGGAATATTTACTTTGGTAGTGGCTGTGGACAGAGATCTCCCCAGTCACCTGCAGATGTTTCATGTAAATAAGACTGAACCTAAACCACATAATTCCAAACAGAAGAGATAGAATCCAACTTATTCTGATTATCTCATGGCAATTTTGAAACCTCAGCATTTAAAAAAGGAAATTGTGACATTTGGAAGTTAAAAGGATACAACTTAAAAATACATGTTGTATTTAACTGTACTAGAAATTTATGACTCTAAGTATGAAAGCAAAAACCTTGGTTCTTTGAATCAACATCATTCTGTGCGAGAACATCCCAAAAAAGTACATAAATCTTTTCCTGCCAAGAAACAGACCCTTGGTATCTTTTAAAAAGATGCTGGAAACACGTTTCACATGCAGTGCTGTTTGCCATTGTGCTGCCAGCCTATAGAGGGCTTTTAGAATCATAGAATCACACAATAGTTAATAGTTTGACAGATACTGTAGTTTAAAAACAGTATTATTTCATGACAGTAGCTTGACTGATAAGTAAGAAGCTCCATACATCCATCAGATAATGCTGCTGATGTCACTCTAAAATTAAAGAATGAAGTTGGAATGGTTTCTAAAGGCAGCTTCTCTAAACGCATCAAACTCACACCATGAGATTTTCATGATTAATACACTGTTTAAGGCACTATCTGATGTTGAAACAGAAATTTGGGCCCTATCAACATTTACATTTGACATTCATGAGCATTTCTCCTGACTGAAATCAAGTGAAATATTCATTATATATGGCTGATATTAATGTAATTATAAATATTTTCTTTAGCTCAAAGCAGCATTAAAATCCACCTATTTCACAGTTTGGTTGTCACTGAACATAACAGCAAACTTCACAAGCAGCCTCAGGTCATTGGCTTCCTAGTTTTTATTATGAGCACTGGATATGGGATGGCAACAGTCACATCTGATGCGACAAGATCCATCCACTCATGCTGAACACTGGCATAGGCAACCAGGATTAAAATATTTACTTTACATTCCTGAAATTACATGTCCAATTTTGCCAGCCAGTAAACACCCTGTCCCTACACATATACAAGAGAGAGCTTACAATGGATATCAGATTTTTCAAGAGTTACCACTGTTTACTTTAATAGCCTCAAAGGTTTAATGTCTTCCATTTGTTATGCAGCATTTGAAGCACTAAGGAATCCAGGACTGCCTTATTGTTTCTCCCAGTCTTTAAACCTTTCTTTCAGTAAGTTACAGAAGAGTAAAACACTTAGGTCACCTTTATCAAAAGTTTCCAAAAGCTTTCTGCACCTTGAAGAAATGAAACTTAAGGAAGTACTTTATTTCAATGTGGGCTTCTAATGAATCCTTTAGAACTGTGGCTGATTCGTATTCCTACAGGAGTCATTTTATAACTATCATTCTTATACTCCCCAGACAAAAAAAAAACTGTACGAGTATAAAAGCAGATCCATGTGTGTGCTGTGAAACCAGCCTGCATTATTTTTCATCAAGTCATAAGACGCAAGACCAGGTCACTTACAAAAGCAGATGTAACCAAACTTCTCAGGCCATACTCCACAGACACACAAAGACATAACTAGCACTTTGTTAACACCACCGAACTTGGGGGCTGTTGCTCCAGCTTCTCCCTTTGCACAAGGGGGTACCTTTAGCCATTAACTTGTTTTCACTGTGCCCTACAAATGTGCCAAATAAACATCACTCAAGTCTTTCCAATTTAAAATCAAAGTCCTTTGGAATTTAAATCAAGACCTGGGCACCTGGTTAAGGAATTTTCAGTATCCTGTTGCACATTAAAAAGCAATTTACTGAACTCCACATTTAAAAATCAGATTTAAAACACCACATAACTGTAAATTACACATAGCCAAGTTATTCACTGCAGGCAGGTAAAGCCCATTTCTCAACATGTATTTCATTTGTGGCATTACCAGACCTCTTATGTAGCACAAAGTTTTACAATTCAAATATCCTCACTGTCTACTCTCCACAAATAAAACGACTATTTATCTTCTGGTCAGGTGCATTGCAAGAACAATTGACCCAAGTGGATTATTATCACTATTTCAAAGTAGCTGGGTGTTTTCAAGTTCCTACTCCAATCCATTACAACACCTGAAGCTTTTTCAGACAGCATAAAGAAAGCAATCCAAAAGCAAAATTTCAAACTCTTAAAGTCAAAGACAAAGTCTGTGTCTATCTCTGGTCTACAGCATAAAAGATGAAAATTTGGTTTACAAATACCAGCAATTTCACTGACGGCTGCAATAAAACATACTTCAGTTAAAACTAGGTGGAGCAAATGTGCCATTCACTAGAGTTGATCAGTAAACTCAGAATGACTTCACTAAGATTTACTGATTTTCCCACTCCAAGCCACCAATCGCCTTTCTTGTAATTGCCTGGGTAGTGAATTCACCAATTCACTCATGTTCAAATGAATGTAACTGTCTCTTTTTATCTGCTTTCTTGCTAACACTATCAGCAGCAATCAGACGTAACCTCAAATACCATTCTACACTTCGATGGCAATTCCACAAAGTTGCAAGAAACCAAGAATAAAGGAAAAAGCAGCTTGTGGATACAAGCAGGAGAGGCCTTGCTGAAGAGAAAACAGCAAATTAGGCAAAAGGAAAGTTTCCCCATTTAGTCTAGTTTTTCTTGATCCAAGACGCATAGCTTACCGGAAACCAAGCTATTCGCTGGGTTTCAGATCCTGAGTACTATTAAAATTTGAGGTCCAAATGTTGAGAGAGTACCTAATAAGCTGCTAAAAGCAGTATCAGCATGAAATAATTACTACTTTTAGTCTTTTAAGTAGCTTTGCCTTATTGCTATAGATTTCATAAGCATACAAAGAAAAAAAGACAGTGCCTGTTGTCTTTGGGTGTTACCTTCAGGCTATCATTTGATCCCTCCTGGTCCCTAAACACATATAGGTCTTGAGGGAGGATAGGCAGCTTTGTAGTTTCAACAAACAATAAGCTTCAGAAGGTCAACTGTACAGTTTTAGCCTAGTTTTTGAGTGAGCAGGTGGTACCAAAGATACAAAAGTCAGTCCCTGTAATCTACCGAGACCTGCACCATAATAATACATGCTCCGGAAGCTGACAAGAAGCTTTCTCCAGTGGGCCAAAACCCCCCCAAAACAGTCAGGCAAGACCTCACAATGCAAAACCAGCTGCTCCACAGAAGTTAACCAAGTTTCTTTACAAACTGCCAAATGCCCAGCTATCTCAAACAGCAAACAAAGGAGGTTTCTTCCCTGGATTCTCCAGCCAAGCTTCACTCACATGCCCTAGATCATGGGTGAGCCTGCTGAAATGATAACACACCAAGGACCACTCTGGGGAAGCTGTTTCAGGACGCAAGCTCAACATCATGAATAGCTCTGTGATGAACTACAAGCCAAAGCATATTCTCCAAGTCAACATATCAACTGCTATTTCCACTTGTTAAACAGCTCAGTAATGAAATGCATTTTAAACTTCCAAGAACAGGATGAGAAGCAAAGCAGGGTATATCATAATTATTCATTATTCAGCTCTCTAGTTTCAAAAACAAGAAAAAGACAAGAATACCATCTGCAATTCAAAAAAAGACCCCAACAACTTTCCATTCAAAAGCTTTTTGTTTTTTTTTAAAGATGGAAAAATTATTTTTAAATCAGAAAGCAAATCAATCACTGAAAAATTATGTGGAATCTTCTAGAACTTCAGCAGATTAAGTTCCATCATTCCACATAGTTTTGTTCCCTTCTATAATAGTAGGGCATCTGCTACCAGGATATTTCAGTTTCACATTGTATCAACTGCTGTTCAGGCAATGCACAGCACAGTAATGAGCCACATGTTCAGTTATTAACTAAGAGTCCATAGATAATTCGGTCACTTCCTCTGATCCCAGTCAAGAGGGCTGCAGGCGCTTCAGAACCAGAGCTTTGTTAACTTCATTTTTCATTCCCCTACTTTTTAGTTGTGTAGTGGTGGTTTTGTTTTGGGTTATTTTAGGGATAGGACAAAGAGAAACCTGGATACCAACAAACTGAGGATGAGTAAGAGACTATACTGTCACAGGTGACAGAAAAATCCCAATCTTACTGAACTCTCAGTTACAGTTAAGTTACAGTGATTGTTAAATCATTTTTAGTATTATTCAAAAGTTTACTTACACAAAGTGGTTTAATGCTTTTAAACAAATGGCTTGAAACATCTAAATACCAAAACATATAGACAGATTTGCAGCACACTCCCATAAAACTACAGACAAAAGTGCTAATGGGAGGACGGAACCCTTATGATAATCTGTTTTACTAGATAGGGAGACAATGTTTAATGATAAACGACAATGAGAAAATAAACTATAGGCCTAGAAATTAGGTATGATAAACAAGCCTTGAAAACATCACTATTAATTACACTATTCTCTCAATTTTCAGCTGTCTAGAATTAAAATAGAAGATAAACCATTATTTTTTAGATACACACAGCACTAAAGTTTGTACTGAAACAAGAAGGAACCAAAGCATTTAACACCCTGTTTGGGAACTAGAGTTTTCCCTGATGGGCAAACACCTAAAGTACTGCATGTGCAACAGAAGCATATTAAATAGTTTCATTTGTAACTAGAGGTACAAAGCCTACAAGTTTATTGTTGAGGGGGTTGTCTGTTTGTCTGAATCTACTGTTAAATTAAGACAGATCAAGCTTGGAGCAAGCTATGTGTCCAAATGCAAAATGTACTTTCAAATAAACAGACTAGAAATTTTCCATATTCCTGACACGCACAATATTAAGGACAAAAGAAAAACTCCTCACATTAACAAATCATTATCTTGCAGCTACAGACTAGAAACAAGTCAATAAGGAAACCTTTTGAAACGGTTCCTTCCAGCATCATGCTCACAGCACTTCAGTGAAGATCTGTGTGCTGCGATAGTAACGGTAAGTAAAAAGTGTTGCAATATCTTTCAGGAACACAAAGTGATCCAGATGTTTTTATCAATGAAATGCAGCAGTGCTTCCACTGCCTACAATTTTGTCAGCTATGAATAACTAAATGCTTTCAGCCTAGTCAGCTAGGAAGGATGAAGGAAGAAAAGTCCCATTTAGACTACAAATCCCACACACAAGTAATTTCTGACTTAAGTTTCTCTCTTTGTGCACCTGAGAACAGTAACAAAGTGCTGGCATACTTTAATGTATCTACACTACTTTCACAAATCCAAAGCATGACATCAAACAGAAGTAGTAGCACTCATTACTACCAGGGCAGAAGGCTTCAAGCCTTTTTAGACACAATTAGAAATCTCAAACTCTCACAGAACAGCAGCATCGAGTTATCATCCACAATAAAATGAACAGTTCTTTCTCATTTGGAAGAAAAGCAGAAACTGCTAGAATTGTACCACAGAAAGCAGCACGGAGAGCCAAGGGTCTTTCACACATCAAACACTGTACATAAAAATAAGCCTATTTCAAGCAATGCAGCAACATGTACCATATTCTGCTATCACTAAAGCTAACTTCGCCTCTGTTGCTATTGTCAGCTACCTGTCACTCCAAACCACAGTACAATCTTTCAAGTGAAGTAAGGAATCACAGGATTCCAACTTTCACTATCCCAACCATACTGATTTCAGTCAGTTCCTCTCCTCTTTCTTCCTCAGAGGCATGCCCCACTAATTATTTAAGTATTTTCTCTTAGAAAGAGCTCTGAATCACCATGGGTAACCTTTCTCCTCCTTAAGACTCACCAACGCGTGTATGAATCAGTAACTTTGAAACCACAGCTTGCACACAGGACTAGGATGCCAGAAGTGGAAAAAGTTCCATTTACAAGATAATCTTATCTTCTCCCACTCCAAGATCATCTCTTCTCCCACTTCTTAGAACACAACAAATGAAAAGGGGAAAAAGGTACTCAAAATCAAATCCAAATCCTTAGCCACAACAGTGAGGATCCCTGGGTGTCTCAATCAACTATTTCAGGATTATTCTCATCTCTTCACTGATTAATACCAGGTGTCCAGTAGGATTCTGAACAGTAAAGCCCTCGGGGAAGTGACAGTCCCTCCCCCAAATAAGAGGCTGGGTAACTCAAATCCAGTATTAAAAGAAAACTTAAAGCAGCTGGGTAAGTATTTATGAGGGAACACAAGCTCAGAGGTTGATGGGCAACTCAGTTTCAAACTCAAGAACTTCCACAAACAGCAGCACACACGCCCCAATAAAATCCTATTTCATAACTGCACAACACACAGATATCATGTGAGCATATGGCCTACTTAAACTACTTTTTTAACTGCTATCTTTAAACAACACTCAAGTTCCATTCCCCCCTTCTGAACATAAGCAGGTGAGCTAGCCTCCAACAAGAAAACTTTACCTGGGTTTCAAGAACAGTATCATGCTACAAGTGAAGCCATGACACCACTATAGTTAGTCAGAAGCACTTAAACATGTAGATGGCCTCAGTGACATGGTTTAGTGGTAAACTTGGCAGTCCTGGGGTGATGGTTGGACCTGATCATCTTAAAGATCTTTTTCAACCTAGCTGATTCACGATTCTACGAAATCCCCAGCCAGCAATAGGCAGACCTTTCTATCACCAGAATAATGCAACATCAGCACTGAGAAGTTAATGAAAGGTGATGAATCTCCCTTGAAGACATAGATCTCTTCCAGACCAACGCAGCCAGCAGTGAGGGTACCAGGGTGTTGTGTAACACACACAGTTCAGAAGCCTGCTCCTACTAAATATTACCTACCAAATTCGGCCTTTCTCTCTTGCACAGAACCCAGCAAAAGTCCCAAACAGGTAAACAGTGCAAGGTGTAGAGCCCGATACTATTCCCTAACAGGCAGTTGCCTTGAACAACACCGCCGATAAGCTCACTGAAACGTGCCCGGTTTAACCTTGGGGTGCACTGAGCCCGCTCAGGACGAGAACCTGAGGGAAAGCTCCTTTTACCCGATCATCTCAGGTAAGGTGAACGTGTGCCTGCAAGCCCAGGGCCCGCAACGCTTGGTGGAACCGGGGACCACAGCCATTAGGAATCCTTCCCTGTGTCCCTCAACACCCTTCCCGAGCCTGCCGCTGCATGGGGCGGGTAAGGAGCGCGGCCGCTCCCGCACCCCCCTCAGCGGGACAGGAAGGCCGGCACCGCCCGGCCCCTCTCCGTCCGTACGGATGCATCCCGGGACGGGCTCCACGCCGACCACCCCATACAGGGACTTCCCCCCACTTTCTTCCCTCCCGTTGCCTGTGATGGTGGTGGGGTGGGGGAAAGCGGCCGTTACTCACAACTCCAACATCCACTGGCCCTGCAACACCAGGCTCCAGTTGGAGCCGCCCAGCACTTGCACGCGGCTCCGCGGCTCGCCGGGGCTGCCCGCCCAGGGCAAGGACGAGATACCGGCGGCGGGACCCAGCAGCCCTGCGAGGAAGAGGAGCAACAGCACGGCACCAAAAACAAACCTCAGCCCGCCCGCCGCCATATTCCACCCGCCCGCCCTCAGGAAGTGAGGGCGCCAGCGGAGGCGGGGCCCGCGCGGGGGGCGGGAAGCGCGCGGCGCGGCCGTTGGGCGCGAGCCACCCCCTGAGGGGATCTGTGGTACGGGACCAGCCGGCGGCGGTTCGGCACCGAAACCGGATAGACCTCGGTGTCACCGGCACGGAGGGAGGCTGCAGGCCCGGCTCCCGCTGCAAGCAGGAGCGCACTCGGCAGGTTCATGAGTCTTTCTTCTATTTGGGCGCCCGTAACGGGATGTTCAAGGTTCTCAGCGAGTTCTGAGTGATAAAAACCGGTAAACGCTTGACTGTGATGCTGTTAGCTGCCAGCCCTGACAGGCTGCAATGCAGGATCGTGTTTAAGTGTCCTGGCAGCCTGAGATCTTCCCTGTGAGGGTGCTGAGGCGCTGGCACAAGGTGCCCAGAGAAGCTGTGGCTGCCCCATCCCTGGCAGTGTTCAAGGCCAGGTTGGACACAGGGGCTTGGAGCAACCTGCTCTAGTGGAAAGTGTCCCTGCCCATGGCAGGGGCTTGGAGCTGGATTAGCTTTGAGGTCCCTTCCGACACAAACCGTTGTATGATTCTATCCCCACGTATTGTTTAGCCCACCCCAGACACAGGGCTTCATGTTTTCCCTTGTCTTCAATGACATTCCTGTCAACCCTATTCCTTTGGCTTGTCCAGGTCTTTCTGAATGGTAGTCCCACCCTTGAGTGGAATGGTTCATTAGGGATTGCAGTGATAGGACAAGGGGTAACGGGTTAAAACTTAAACAGGGCAAGTTTAGATTGGAGATAAGGAAGAAATTCTTTACTGTAAGGGTGGTGAGGCACTGGAATGGGTTGCCCAGGGAGGTTGTGAATGCTCCATCCCTGGTGGTGTTCAAGGCCAGGTTGGACAGAGCCTTGAGTGACATGGTTTAGTGTGAGGTGTCCCTGCCCATGGCAGGGGGGTTGGAACTGGATGATCTTAAGGCCCTTTCCAACCCTAACTATTCTATGATTCTGTCACTGCACTCTCTGTGGTAATCGGGACAGTCAACTTCCTCAGCCTGGCAAACTGGCCAGAAAAAAAATAAGGTATCACTGTACAGGTCTGAGTTGCTGTCCTGCCTGATACAAAAATCAGCTCTTTTTTTGCCTGAAGACTGTCTTGTGTTGTAATTTGTGGTGAATTTCCTAACAGCTACTCCAAAACTTGATAACCTCTGTTGTTAAAACATTTACACTCTATTTCTCTCCATCAGAGGAAACAGTGAGGCTTACCACATCTAGGTTTTTATTTTATCACTTTGCCAGTTTGGTTTATGAGGATCTTTTACATTACTCCCGTATTTCTTCACAGCAATATGGGCTTTGCTCTAGTTGTTCCTTAAAACCTGAATATTGATGTGGCCTTTATTTATTGACGCTGAAGTGGACTCAGCATTAGCTTCTGGGTTCAGAAGTACAAGATTGTTCCTAGCCAGGAGGGCTTCAGCAGGAGCTGTAAGCTTCTACTCTTTCTCCAACAGGCCTGCCTGTTGCACCACTCACACTATGCAGAAATGAAACAGTGACAGCAGTTTTCCTCATCTGCTACTTCCCAAGAGTAGGTCACCTCACCCAGTGACTCTCTCCTTGCTAGGTATTCAGATAGTACCTGTTGTTATCAAAGATTTTTGTTGACCGCTTCCCATCCTTTCTGAGCTGTAAGCTTTTTTGCCACTGCAGTTAATACCAGCTGAGGGGTAAGAGCCACACAGAACACATCTTCTGATATTTCCCATGTGATATACATAGATGGAACTCAAAGTGTCTGTACTAGAGTCTTTCTAATCCTTTAGCTATTCTTGTGGTTTGTAAAACATACATGTTTTCTCTAATTTACCATTGCTTTCCTGAATGGATAGTTTGAAAATTGAACGTGGTATTTTAGCAAAGTTGAGACCTGAGATGTGTAGTGAAGGAAAAGAAATACAGCAGTAGACACACACTTGGCTGAAGTGCCCTTGTGCAGAGATAGTACAGAAAGGACTCTTTTCTGCTGCTCAGTAAGAACTGGGGAATCCTGAGGGAAACATACTAGTTTTTCCACACTCTTTAAGGGGAATGGGGTAGGGAGGGCGCACTCAAACCAGAGAGGTTTGAGATCTGGTGGTGGAGCCAAATTAGAAGAATTTATGTGACAAACAGCTGATGTGCAAAGGAGAAGATTGAGGAATATTTTATTGTTGGTACAAGGTTCTGTATAGTTACATTTGTGTCTTAAAAGAACATGCAAATGAAGGGGGTGGCAGATCTCTATCAAGTGGCTGAGGAACACGTGAAATGATAGCTCCAAATACATGGGAGTGTTTCTGTGAATTGAAAAAGACAGGAAAGAAAGATTTGAGGATGAAAAGAGCAAAAGAATTACTTTGTAAGTAATTACCATATGGTTGAATAAGCCATATTCAACACAGAGGATGTTTGCAGTTCAGGCAAAGTCTGCTCAGGAACAAGGCACAGTGGCTTTCATTCCTAAAACAGAGCAGTGTGTTCCTAAAACAGGGGAGACATGTCATGGTGCTGCTAATCCCTCTGAAGTAGATCAGGCTTGCAAAGATGGAGAAGATACACCTCATTTGAACCTGAATTAAGAGCATGAAACAGGAAATGGATAAAAAGAAAACAGGAGGGCAGTTAGAGAAAACAGCTGTCTGCACCAGACCGTTTATTTTGTGATTACTTCAATTACTCCATCCCTTATAAAACTTTTTCTTCTTTAGCTTCATTGGGCTTCTGTGAGATCTGCATGTCTTCAACTTTTACCCTATATGGGTGTGTGTTGCCCTGCTGTCTTTGCATAGATCTTGACAGTTACAGTTGTCCAGCTTCCCTACTCCCACTGCTGTTATAGGAAAGGTTTAGGAATCAAGCTGTAAGTTTAGGTTTCAACAACTGTTGATGGAAGTGTATCCATGAATCACAGTAAAGTTTTGGACAGAACTGGGAGAAAGAAAAATAATAAATTTATGAGTTTAATTCTGTAACTGTTTAATACTGATTATAAAATGGGAAGTTCAGCTATAGCATGGAAATAACAAGTGGGGTAGACCTGAATGGAGAGACACCAACAATGTATCATCTTCTCTGGTACTGCAGGCACTCCCGTCACAAATATTTCTACTCAAAAGATAATTTACTTTGGTAACCAGTCCCTGCTGTGTACAGAGCACCCCACCAAAATACGTTGTTTCTTATATTTCCCTAGCAGTATTTTCAGTGTTTCTCTTGAAGGAAGACTGTGCTTTGTGCTCCCTGTTTTATCTGTGTCAAGTCTTTGTTCTGAACTAAAATTTAGCCTCCTGTGATAGTGTGGCTTTCCACTGGGGGGGGGGGGGGGAAGAAAAGGCATTATTAACTCACTGATTTTAGTTGTATGGTATAGAGGGTCAAGTTAGAAAACTTTTTCTGTAAGTTTGTTTCCATTAGGTTTATTTTCTACTTTATTGAATGTTGCCCTTTCATTAGTTTGTGTGGGTATCTCATGTTCAAGAAAGGTATTCCAGCACTCTTCATGTGTTTTCTTTCACTGTGTCATGATGGATCCATGACGCTACCTAGAGCAAACTTACTATAAAATAGGTCTAATATGACCATCTTTGTAATTTTTCCCATTCTGTACTGGATTTCCAGAATTACCCTCCTAAATTTTTGGAATTTGTTTGTAAAACTAGAAAATAAGAGGTGGTTATCACACAAACAATAGCAGTTTCATTATTTCCAATTTTAATTTAATCTGTACATGTACCTAATGAAATAATACTTGCAATATTTTTTCTCTATGTGAATAAAGAGTTTGAAACTTGGTTTATAATTTAAGTCAAATAATAGAGAATAAACATATATGGCCAGAAATAAGTATTCCATGCCATAGTATTCCTGTTCTAACATGAATTCATTAACCTCAGAGCTTGTTGTATTTAAGGAGAATGGGTTAGTTGCAAATAGGTAGGTCAGTAAATACAAACACAGTAACTAACTGTTGGAAATTCACCAGGGCTCTGCCTTTGACATCTGTTTAAGAAGAACAAAAATCTCTATGCAGGAGTTTGACTTTTGACCAGGGTTTTTCATATCTGTTCTTCATAAATATAACTGCGAAATTCATTGGAATGTTAAAAGTATATAGAAAGCTTTCTTTCTGATAGAAATCAAGTTTACATGAATCTAATGACTACCTACCAAACGTAGGTATATAACGGAAATAAGAAATCATATTTTGCACCTTCATAATGAAAACCAGTGCAGGTACTATACCCATAATACTTCTAGTTAAATGTAGTTTTCAAGAACATCTGAGCTTTGTTCCTGTGTAAACATGAACTAGAGTTGTTCTGTTAAGAACTCCAATTTGAAGATAAATTATCAAAGGCATTCAGCATTGAAAAATACATCTGATTATCAAAGCAACACTCACTGCTCATTTGTTGTTTATGCTTCTTATTCAGGGAAGTTAATGTGAATCACTACAGTCTCATTAGTGGACACACATTCTGCCCTACCTACCTGAATGGCTGTTATTGATCTTCTAGTAAATAATACATAAAATGTGCTTTTCCATCTTGCCTGCATGTCCAACTATTGAAGACACTTGGCTACTGAGATGAAGTTTGTCATACAACAGGATACAACAGTGCTCAATGTACTTCCTGCCCCCAGAAGCATCTGCAGCCTCCAGGGAGCAGAGACACAAGAGAGAACCTGGTTCAGGAAGCATACCATGCCTACGTGGGAGCTAGAGGAACAGTTTGCTTGCTGGCTTTGAAAAGATGACTGCTCAGCAGGGAAGGTGGGACAGAAAGAATGAAATTTGGAACCTGCAGGGCAGCCTGCTTCTGGTGAAATATCTCTGTACTGGTATCTTCTTGTAACAAAA
Organism: Pezoporus occidentalis; assembly: GCF_034315485.1. Lineage (NCBI taxonomy): Eukaryota > Metazoa > Chordata > Aves > Psittaciformes > Psittacidae > Pezoporus > Pezoporus occidentalis. The sequence goes on from NW_026912779.1 coordinate 5,350,390, forward strand.
AGATGGAAGTACAAAATGGAGGGACAGGAAGTCATTTGCAGGCCTTATGTAATATGCATCTCTGTGAAGAGGTGCATGCCAGAGGATTCCTCTACCCACACAGCTCTCCACCATGCAGGCATTCCTCTGCAGCCTTATCTTTGCATAACTCAAGCATAGACCTCCTACAGGATCATCTCCCACCTCTAATGTGCATCTGTTCGTTCTCTGCCTGTCAAGCCTCTTCAGAATTTAAAAGACATTGCAAGAGATAGAAGAACAAGCTTTCAAGTTTGAGTGCACCAGATCAGGAGAAATCCAATAAGAAATGTGAATTTATATTGCCTTACTTATTCCTCTTTTTTATTTTTCCAGAGTGGAAAAGAGAAAGGAGAACTGCTGTCTAAGGAACTGTTGCTTGCGATATATTTCTCCATGGCAATAAAAATATCCGCAAGGCAGAGGTACAATTCTCTTTTTAGACCTGACACCTCCAAAGCCTGATATATGTGGCTGAGTTAGATGAAAAGGTATTAGGTTTTTTATTAGATTATGATGCAAGCTCAAGCTGGCTAGGCTCATCAGACAATAAATCTAGTGCAAGTATGTGTGGCCAAATTCTACTCTCATAATTGTTGCTCTCTGTGGTCAGTATTACTTGCTACTGTGATACTGGCTCTCTTCTGCTAGTTGTGAGAAGGGCATAGATTATTTACAATGTAAACAGTCGCTGACATAGAATAATTCTGATTGTGCTTCCACATTAAATCAGGAATAATGCTACTAAAGGCGAAGCAGTTATTCTTCCTTACACAATACATGAATCCAAATTTAGGCCTTTATCACAAGGCTAAGGTTTGATAGGTATAGCATGGATATTTATGCATGGCTTTTTACCATCGATGACTTCTTGTTTCAGAAATAACCTTTTTTTTGATCCTTTCTGATAGCTGCATGTTGTGTTAAAGTAAATCAAACTGTTATGGAGATCTTCTATTGACATTAGCAGGGACTGCACAAGAATTGGGTGGCTGAGAACTGCACTTTTCTGTGCTTTTTCCATTCCAGACAGTGACATTCTCATGAACAGTAGGAAGCTCTCTTCACAGTAGGTCATCCTCATTCTAAACTTGCTCCAAATGATACAGCTGCTCAGCAGTGAAACAGGCTCCCCAAAGGGACAAATGTAAACCCAGGCTAAGCTCACAGATGTTCTATGGCAGAGTATCTGCTGTGCATTATAACACACAAAATATATTGCTGTGATTTTTTTAAAGGTCGCAATAACTCAAGACATCCCACAAAAAGAATAAAAGCTCACCTGAAACGATGGCATGTTTGAGAAAATGAAAACTGTCACATCATAAACTAAGTTCTTCCTTGTAGTCAATTTTTGGATAAGCATCTCAAAAGATACTGCAGCAGAGCCATAAATCCAGATGCCAGTTCTCAAGCCAAGCTTTCAAAAATTCCAATCTTTGTGAATGTATATTAATCTGAATTCAGTGCTGAGATAAGCAACTCCTGATGAAAGCAGCAGGATATACATGAGACAATAAAGAAATATTTTCCAATATATTGCTATGTCTGCACTACCTTTTCAGAGTTTGTAGTCATTCTCTCACACTAGAAAAATGCGTCTTCATCTCAGTGCAGTGAAGAAAAGTATTTCTGGCCTCCATCTGAACAATTAATAGTTATGCCAGTATCTCTGAGGCTCCTAGGGGGTTAGTCTTCCCTAATAATTTTCAGGTCTCTTCCAGTATTCCAAAACAGGCCTAAAATCCTTATCTGGATCTCCTGTTTAACCAGTGATTACTTGCAACTCTGGGCATGTTTCTCCTATTCCTTTCCCACTGGCCTGTGCATTCACGTCTATAAACCTACTGAAACGCACAATGAATGTAAGAACTGTAATTATGTGACTATATTCTGCTGTAGCTTTGCCACTGTAATTCTCCTTGTTCTCCCTTTCCCAGGGACAGTTTAAAATAAGTTACTTTAAAGAAGAATTACATGCAATGTCATCTGAGTTTATTTCATCACTTATCTGGAATCACCAATGTCTGAACAGACACTTCAGGCAATTTATTCTTTGAACAATGACCTCAAATTTTTCCTGGAATATTAGGAAGATGATCACTTCCAGTTGTAGTCCTAAGATCACCCCTTTAGAGTTTAGTTACTTGAATGAAAGTTGGATTTGAACCAAAATGTTCTCTGTATTGAAATGAAAAGCAGGCTGAGGTCAAAATTCTTGGTCCTGACATCATCTTTTTCTTAACCAAAAATCCAGATAAAGGAAGAGCCAAGCAAAGGTGATTTTATCACCATCAACAGGCTATATTGTCTCTTCAGTATTGCTACAAAATGGAATGAGAAGATTGCTTACATTTCATAACAACTTATGTGGCCTCAGAAATACTTCTCTCTGCTCAAAGAGAGGTGTGATATAGATTAATAAGCCCCTACAAGGATGTTTTTATGAATGGACCTCTGCTTTTGGTGACTGAATGCTCTTGCAGGTGCCAAAGAAAAGAGGCCACCTAGGTAACTCTGCTTCCAGCCTGATCGCCATCTGGTACAGAACATCCCCATAGCTCACTGTGCAGCTGCTTGCCTGTGACAGTTGCCAGAAGCATTTGCACTGCTGCTGTCAAAAGACACTTCCAGGCAGTTTGTCATCTGCAGGTTGCAATTGCCTTTCAGGTAGTGGAATACTGATCATGGGCTTGCTGTGGTAGTCCTGTTCAGGCAGAACTATTAGATGTAGCAGGAGTTCTGCTTGAAGAGTTACTGCTGCATGGGGCTATAGATTATTAGATTGAAATGTTGTATCTTGTTTCTGGAACATGTGAAAGCAAGTCTTCTTAAATGTAAATTGTCTGAGAAAAAGACTACTCAAGCTTCTGGAAAGCTGAAATTTCGGTCTTTTAATTGATAGTGCCACATAAACCTTCAGGTATACAGTCAGCAACCAGTTATCATCCCATCATCAAATGCAACTTCCAAAGTGTCCATAAATATTTAAGCCTATTGCAACATTCAGACATGTGGGTTGATAATTAAGGTGATCAGTGTAATGCAAATGACTGATTTTTCTCTGGAAAGTTCCTGTGCAGAGCAATTGTGTGATGCAGCCCTAGAATACAAGGGCGTCAAGCACAAAGTCAAGATAATATTTGTCTTTTGAAAGAAAGAAGAAAAACTGTAGGGGGTGCACATTTATCTGAAGTGTGGGTTGATGACAGGGCTTGTTTAAAAGTTTATTTCAGAGCTACTTTGCCAGAGAAAGCATTGGCAGGTATCTAGAAATAACACATTTAGCAGGGAATATGAATGTTGAAGTTGATGAGTGCTCAGAGCCTTCTTTGCCAGCCTTTCCCTGCTAAGTACTGTTCATCTCCACAAGTGGACAACATAAAACAGATATAGTCAATAAGTGGATTATGTATGGTAACAATCTAAAGGGTGCTTTAAGGATATAAATATGTAGTCTTAAACATAAGAGCCTTGTACTGAAAGTTCATTTTTATTCCTGAAATATTCCTAGCTATAGTGCAGCTTTCCATTTCATGGAAAGTATTCCTGTTCTTTCAGCTTCATCCATAACCTCTAAAGCCTGACTTTTCTCCTTAGGGGAAACATGAAATAAATTGTGCACTTTTAAAGGTTTTTGTAACCTCAAACATCTTTTTCCGATCTCTATCAGCTGATTGAGTAAGAAAGTTGTCTTGCTTTTCAAATGGCCTTTAGGTTGTTTGATCAAAGTTTATGAGGAATCATTTTCAGGGACCCAGACATGACCCTGTAATAAGCTGCTGTTGCCATACACTTAAGAACAGAGAAAGAGGCAGTTTGCAAAGTAGAAATCTGCTATGCAACAACTGCCAAAGCAACAGCACTTTGGCTTTAGACCGTCCTGTCTCTGGCTAGCGCACTATAGATCCAAGCCTTACATTCTAGTCCTGTGAGTCTTCGGTCACTCCCATGGAGTGCTGTCCCTTAGGCAAGTATACCCTTTGGCACACTTGACCCTAACTATAGCTCATGTTGCAACTCTTAGCCAGTGGGAATGTTACTGCTGCTCAAAACACTGGGAAAGGGTGGAATTCTTATTTCTGTGCCTCGCCCAGAACAGCTTTATCAGCCAAGTGCTTCTGTAGCCCAACTGATGGATATTCTTTAAGCTGATATTTTACATTTTTTCTCCCATTTCTGTGTTTTCCATGATAAATCAATAGGTAAAAATGGGAAAGCATAAGACAATGATGACCTTCTAATAGGACTTCTGTGTTTATATATGTGTTTATATCTAAAACCCCAGAGGCTTCTGTCTCAGAGGTGCATTAATGTAAGAAAACTACCAAGACTGTAAACCTGAAGGCAGCTGCAGTCAAAGGTATCTTGAAACAGCCACATTAAGTGGCTGAGCAGACATTTATACTTGTAACACTGGCTGAGCCCTGGCCATAATAATAAGATTACTTTCTGATTTGGCTTCATAGAGAATTATACTCTTGGTGAACTGTTAGAATATAGCTATAAATTGCCTGTTCAATTTGATCCAAACAGATCCGTATGCATGGAATATGTCCTGCTAAATCACAGCTTCAGACACAACAGCACTCTTGTTCCTTCTTTCACACATTTGTGTGAAGAAGCTGAATTATATGCCTCATTGAGGTAGAAGAAATAATACTTCTACTGCAAAGTAGAAAATAGTGAAAATTCTAAATGCTTGAACCCTCCAAGCAATTTCTTAAATTCAACCATACAATTTCTGTTACAAAAATCAGAAAAAAGAATGAGCAGGGTGTCACCCAAATCCCACCACACCCTAAGAAATGAGCTCTGCTGTCATTCTCTCAAACACAGGACTGCCATTTGGAGATGTAACAGACATTTTTTGAGTCCTCTTAACTATCTGCCTACCATTTGCTGCTACTTGTGGTTCAGTGATTTCCCAGTAAAATCTGTTCTGTGAACAAAAGGCCGGAACAAGTAAAACAACTTTTTGGTTGGTAACAGGTGCTGGTTGCTTCTTCTGGCCTGGATGGATTTTGTATTTTATGCCCAGAATTTCTTTTGGGATTCAGTACTATCCCTTCCCATAAATATCAAACAAAACAGAAAATCTCAGCAATGCCTGAGGACTGCAGAGAAAGTGCAGCCCGTCCCTTGAGGTCACTACAACACCAACCTTCTGCTGTTTTCACATTCTGTTCTTATTTTTTAAGGGTCCCTCGCAGGAGCACAGATGGCTTTTAAAGGGATGGTCCTCATGTTCTATCTAGAGTCTGTTTATTGGCAAAGTAATCACTGGAACCTTCTATAGGTAGGAAAAAAGCTGGTACAGAAGGAGCTTAAGAGTAAACAAATCCCACTACTACTTTCAGCTTTCCAAAGTCTGACTAGGTAGAGAACCTTAGAAATAAGGGCTCTAAATGTGCAAAGTGTTATCTGCTAATTTGGCCTCTGTTGAAAGACAAAAGACTAGTTAGTAGACAAGCTAAAAGCCCTCCTAATGTTAAAAGCCATTACAAGAGATATAGTGAAGAACCATGGCAATGAGAAAATTAATTTCTCCCACTCAGAACTATACACCTAATTACACATTTATACAACCAGCAAAAAGACCTAAGACTGTTGGTAAGAGTTCATACCTACTGATTGAAATAAAAGCTTGCTGGACACCGTAGTGAACGCAACTATGAAAAAAGGAAGCCTTGATTATACTATAGTAAAACACATTGAGAGCCTGCTGTGAAATGCAGGTCACCAGGTGCTACACTGCACTACTCCCTATGGGTCTAAGCCTCCTCAGACAAAAAGACCCTTTCAGGTCTAAGTACTTACAAACTTATATGGTGGGAGGCTATTTCACACTCCTCTTCCCAAAAGAGGGCATCACCCTCCTGAGGGCACTAATAAGCTTTGTTGGCCCACATCAGCTTCACCTGGGACCCCTGCCAGCACCCCTTCCCATAGGCCCTTGGGACCCATTTAAGCTCAAGCTTGGGTGTGATGTTGTGGTTTTGTGCTGTGGGGTTTGTTGATTTTAGTTGTGTTTTGTGGCTTTCCTTAATGCCTGAAGTGCAGATTTGTCTGCTGTTGCTATTGTCTGCATGGGCCTGGTTCTGTTGCTTTATCTGTGGCTGTTGCTATATTCTATACTCATATCCTGCAGGATGGTGTCCTGGTTAGGTCTGTGCTAGGGTCATGCTCAAGTTCTGGCTTAGCTCTGCTTGTGGGGTTGTGCTAGATTTTTTTGATGCTACAGGATATGTTAAGTAGGAAGATAAATAAACTAGGGCTGGAATGAAGCTTCAGGGGATTAAAAGCTAATATAATTTTTAAAAGTTAAAGTTTTCTGAGATGTTAAGAACACTGAGAAGTACCTAATCTTGATGTGGAAATCTCTAGAAATAAATAGTCTATTGTTTCCTGTGTCAGATTTTTCTAGAACTTAGTTGCTTTGAAAAAGATTCTTAAATGCCAAAGACTGCATTGTATTTTGTTGCAACAGGATGTATGCCTGTCACTGACTCCTGTCAGTGAAACCAACAGGATTACAGAGAGTGGGATTTGCTTCTGTAGTTCAAAATAGGCTGTTCAGTGAAATAGATTACAGCATGCTAAGCTCATTTTCTTAAAGAGCCTGCTTAATTTCAGTCTGGAGAAGAATGGAGATTACTCACAGTTCCTCAAAAGGGAGCTGAGAAGTGAGATGTTTAATGCTGTCTATAGCCAGAGCTCATTATATATTTTGTATGCTTGACCAGGAAGTATAAATGCAAGTATCATATTTGGTTTGAACACCTGTTTGTAGAGTATCTAGTTTACATGAATAGCTAGCAGCAGTTTCTTGGAGAAATCGCGTAAAAGATGTGTGCAAACTGCTTTACCTAGGCCAGATGCAGTTAACAGTTGCAGTTTTGGTACTCATTGAATTAAATTCACCCTGCTACTTACAGTTGGATTCTAATCAGAATAACTCTCTTTTCCTGTGGAGTAGCATAGCAAACCTGGCATATTTGGTAAGATTGCTATGCTGCTTTCACAGCTTCAGCTGTCAGTCTACTTTTGTTCTGAAGAGATAGAAAGACTGCTTGTTAAAATAAAAGCTGGAAAGAAGAATAAAAGTTGAAGGAGGTGTTTAGACTTCTGAGCTTTCCAGAGGTATGAGAAAGTGGTGGGAGTCTCCTCTAATTTAAACAAGACTGCCCAGTAAAATTGTCTCTTCAAATCAAAATTTTTTCCTGCTCTGACCTGGAACAAATATTTTCCTCTCTGCTAGCATGTTTTACAGTACAGCTTTTGTAGCAGTCTTGCTGTCTTTGAGCTGCCCTTCTGTCTCTGTTTCTCAAGGTGTTCAGGTGAGAGTAGCATTGTGAGGGGTTTAATGTTAAGATAAGAGGGACAATCAAACAGTCTTCTTTGTAGCTTCTGGGTTTAAGATGCCTGAAAAGAACTGTGTCAGCTTTCTTGCACATAATACTGTGAGCATACCCTAAATATGTTTTTATCCTGAATATATCAATAAGGTTAGTGAAGATGTAGGTAAAGAATGACTGATGTAGCCCAAGGTAGCCAAGCTTATCTGAGTAGATCAGAGTGAAATTTTTTTCCTTGGTTGTATTGTTTCCTTGGTTGTGTTTTCTCTGTGTCTTCTTAATACTTTATTTATTTGGACAAAACAAATGACTACTCCTTTTCAATTTCCAAATAGCCATTCTTATAGAATCATAGAATAGTTAGGGTTGAAAAGGACCTTAAGATCATCTAGCTCTAACCCCCTGCCATGGGCAGGGACACCTTACGCTAAATCATATCACCCAAGGCCTCGTCCAGCCTGGCCTTGAACACCACCAGGGATGGAGCATTCACAACCTCCCTGGACAACCCATTCCAGTGCCTCACCACCCTCACAGGAAAGAATTTCCTTCTTGTATCCAATCTAAACTTCCCCTGTTTAAGTTTTAACCCATTACCCCTTGTCCTGTCACTACAGTCTCTAATGAAGAGTCCCTCCCCAGCATCCCTATAGGCCCCCTTCAGGTACTGGAAGGCTGCTATGAGGTCTCCACGCAGCCTTCTCTTCTCCAAGCTGAACAGCCCCAACTTCCTCAGCCTGTCCTCATATGGGAGGTGCTCCAGTCCCCTGATCATCCTCGTGGCCCTTCTCTGGACTTGTTCCAACAGTTCCATGTCCTTTTTATGTTGAGGATACCAGAACTGCACACAATACTCCAGGTGAGGTCTCACAAGAGCAGAGGAGAGGGGCAGAATCACCTCCTTTGACCTGCTGGTCATGCTGCTTTTGACGCAGCCCAGGATACGGTTGGCTTTCTGGGCTGTAAGTGCACCCTGCCAGCTCATCGTCATTTTCTCATCAACCTTCTTCATGTAAGGTCAAATGGTGTATTGTTGAGTTTGTTGATAGAAATTTTACAGCCTATGTTCTTATTTTGTTCTCAGGAAACATTTTCCTGACTGATGTAGGAGTCTGGTTTGAAATACATGGGGGGGGGGGGGGGTTGTTCTACCTCTGTGTTCAGATGTACTTGACAAACTGATATTAAAAGTAGCTAAGGGTTTTCATCCAATATCCTTCCTTCATTCCTACTGATCACTAATTCTTTCCACATCATTAACACTTTGTACAGGTGCGTGTCTTTAAAATACTTGTAAATTAGAATCTCCTACTGAGGGATGGCAATATTACTGCAGAATTTGCTTGCATATTGGAAATTATGGCAAATACCTTGTGGCAACTCAGCGTGAATCTGTGGAGCTGAAAGAAAATGTTGTGAAGGTTAAGTGAATTTGTGGAATTTTCCTTTGTTACCTGTTTATGGGCTCTGAATCTGGGCTCCTTTTTCTTAAGTGATTAAACCTAAAAATCAGAATTACAAGGCTGGATCAGATGAACTTCTGTCAAACCAAGTAGCCTGTCTCAAGACTGGGTAACAGATTCTTAGGGAAAGAGAACAAGTTCAGGCCCTGGATACTGTATTTTCTCTCCTGGAAACACTTTGTGCCAATAAGGGTTTCTGGAACATTTAATTTCTCTTTGTCAGCAGTGGACTTCTGTGAATTTGCTTATCCCCTCTTTGAACTCATTCATAGTTCTTGGATACTTTAGCAGTAGGTTCTACAACTTAATTATGCTTCATATTGCAAAAGTAGTTCCTGTATTTGGTTAAGATCTATGGCCTCATAACCAGTGTTTTGCCTCTTGGATCTGGTACTGTAAGAAATAACAATTTTTTCATTTCCCTCCTTTTTAGCAAATATGTAGACCAAGTGCTGCTCCAGTGACTGTGGTGGAATCTGTGCTGCTGATTTTTGAAGTGCAATTAAATGGTTGCTCTAGATGCAAATGCAACTTGCGTTTTCTACCTTTCTCCCAGTTACTTGGTATTGCAGTATGGTAATAATAGCTTGGAGCAGGTGTGATTTCCATTTTTGTGTACTGAACCAGTTGTGTGCTTCTCCTTTGAAAATGTGATGACGGATTGGGAATGCAGCCACTTAGACAGCCCATGTCCTCCTCAACACTCAGTTGTGTTGGTGGATGCTGTGCTCAGTCAATTGACAGTTTGTCAACAGCTGATTACAGGATAGCAAAATTAAGATGGCACCTCCTGCTAAGTAGATTTTGCTTCTTTTAGGCTATCAGCACCTTGGTAACTGTTTTTAGGCTGAGCTTGTTTTCCTTGCTGGTACTGCTAGTCTCCCTTGCTGTGCAGAGCCTCAGCTGAACAGCAGCAACTTCTCTTGCTGTGCAGAGCCTCAGCTGAACAGCAGCATTCTTGCTTTTTCTGACTCTGAAGGCTTGCTCAATTTTATTTCACAATGACAAGGAATTAACAGGGGCCCTGAGATGTCTTGATGACAAATCAAACCTTAAGTTAGTGTAAGACTGTGGAAAAACACTCCGCTTTGCACAAGGTGAAGGGGATGTTTTAATCATGGAATTGCAGAATGGTACAAATTGGAAATGACCTCAAAAGATCATCTGGTCCAGCCCTTCATGGAGAAGGGAGCACAGATGAGATTATCAGTGATGAGGACTCTACTTATCCCTGGGAGGGAATGGTCTTGACATGAGCCACCTTATGTGCTACAGCTTATACATGCATGGCATATGTGCTTTCTCTTTAGCAGAACTGTAGGATTTTGAGTGCTTTCACTTGTCCTTGACTCCCAAGTGTTCAGCTATCTCTTTAAGATGCACCTGAGGCACATCTGTAGCAGTGAATAGAATGACTGTTTCTTTCTCTCTTCACTGTGAATGCTGCCATCCATATCTCTGTTAGGAAGTAGCAATATTTCTAGTGACCCTTTACGTTTCCCTTTAGCTATTTTCTGATGTTAAGCTGGTGCTTTTTTTTCCCCCAGTCTGCTCTCCAATGTGGCCAAACTATGCTCTAGTATTTTCTATTTCTTTGTAGTGTTTTGGTGTGGATACTTAGAGCCAATTCTTTGCAAAGTACAGGTACCAGGCAATTGATTATGCATTTCCTTAGCTTATAATGAGAAACAAATAGAAGCATAAAGGCCTTGAAAGGGTAAATAGTAGTAAACTCTTGAAATTTCTGTTTCTGCACTTAAGGCAATGGCTGGGGGGGGATGACGGGGTGGGGGGACACTGGCAAGTCAGAAAGGTAGCATTTAATGCTCAGCTTTTCCAGGTGTGTTTGAGTACCCGGGCCTCTTGGGAGGGTAATCGGTCCCTGAGAAAGTATCTTTCTCTGATTGTGTGTGCAAAGTAAAGATGGCTTTCTCAGCTTCCTCTGTCTAGAAATCGTAGGTCACTATCATAAATTGAGTGCATGGGCTCAAAATAAGATCTGTGCCTTTCGGCCTTATCTTTTCCATGTAGCCAGAGCAGGGCTGGGAGGGGGAAAACCTCAACCCTGCAATGGGGATGGCAGCTGAAAGGGTGCCCAAACAAATAAAGTATTATTAAATGCTGCACTGTAAAAAGAAGCATTATGGGCTAGAGGAAGAATGCTGAGCTTTAAGCATTACTGCAACCCATATTCTGGTTTGGAGGTGCTGCTGGAGGCAGGCTCTCCAGACCAAGCTGCCTAGAGAGCCTTTTCACATCATCTTTCCATCTCTGCATGGCTAAGGGCAGAAGCATGAGTTACCATCTGTGATTTCTTTTTTTCACTATTCATGCTGCTTATCTCCTTTACTTGGCTTGCTATGTACAATCTGAATTTCACTTTTCATAGTGAATAGTATGAGAAGAGAGTCTGAAAAAATGTTGAAGGAAATATATGCTCAGAGTTAATTTATAATAGTTTGTATAATCTGACCCGAAATGTTTTAAGCCATTCAGAAAGTTTAGCATGCAGCAATTAAAAGTGTAAAATCAGTATGTCCGCATGAAAGCATGTTGAACAGATGACAGTGTACCCTTCTTCAGGGATAAAATAAGCCTCACATCTCTTGCAAGAGATTTGTCAAACCCAGAAAATATCATATCATTCTAAGCACTTAGAGATATAACTTGAGCTTTTTAATGTTTTGAAATTTTCTGTCTTGACTTTGCTTTTGTAAGAGAAATGTGGTATTTCAGGTCACCTCAGAAATATGCAGCACAATGATGTTTTCTCCCATCCTCTCCTTCTTTTCCCCAGTTCTTTATGCAGAAATCACTTCTGCAGTTTATTTTCATGGGATGTTTACAGTCCAGGGAGAATTGCTGTAGGACAGGTATAAACTTGAATGATCTTTGTGTCATGCTGAGAGCCTTATGGACTCCACGTTCAGAGGGACTTCACCTTGGTAGAGCATCACTGATTGCAGTGGACTGGTTTCTAGCATTCCCATTCTTAATGGTATCAAAGCTATGGGGTCAGTATCATTATATATTAGACCTGAATTTTCATACAGACTAGAAGTCTTTTCTTGCCTTTTTTCCAGTTGTTTACCCTCTTGTGTGTTCTTGGGAGTAGAAACCGTAAGGGACAGTACCATGTAGGTCTTGCATTGCAATTAAAGTGCATTGACTTCAATCATAAAAACAGATGTAAGAAAATATTAAAACTAGTGTGTTAATAACCTGTTATTTTCTTGCGATATGAGCTCAGAACCGGGCTGTTGATGGCTGTAGCTTTGGTGTATAGTTAGAAAATTCTTTTGCTGCCTCTGCAGAAGTAATGAACTTTTTCCACCTTGTGCCCTTGTATACATTATAAATGACAATTTCAAACAAAAATATAACTAATAAAACAAACTACATTATCTTCTTGCACCTTTAGCAACATTTTTTCTTGTTTTAGAAACCAGGGGAATAAATTGAATATAGCAAAATGTGCTGTGTCTGGATTTTGCAGCTCCAAGCTTTTGACAGTCCATCTACATTCTCTGCTCTGGGGAAAATTCAGCTGCACATAAAGATAGGAAATAAAATTACTTCTTGGAGACCTTGGTGTTAAACAGGCTGTGTTGGCTGAAACCTGGCAGAATGCTCACAAGGCTTCTCAACCTTTAATGGGAAACAAGGTTTGTCATTCTACTCTGTGAAAAATGAGTCTTCTTGCTGGAAACATCTCCATTAATTACCAGGTTAGAGCTCAGGTTTCCTTGCTAAAATGAATTTGGACTTTGATAATTACTTTAAAAGGAACAGTTCCATAATCTTGTCTTGATTTTCTTGTCAAAACATTGCTGCTTGATGCATTACTTCTATTACAATGAAGGGAAAGGAAAAAAAAAAGATGCTAAAAAAGCAGCATTAAAATTGTGCAACACATGGTGACAGATTGAGACTTGAATTATTGTACATTCTTGGAAGGAGGGAAAATGTCCTCTTCACTTTCTGCCACCAGCTGCTTCCCCCGTGTGCTTCCTACTGTGCTTCCTACCATGCTTCTAAGCATACTGGTCTCTCTTGTTTCCTTTCAGGTGACCAGCCAGGAGCAGGGAGATACTAGTAAGAGGCAGACCTTCAAGTTCCTATCTCACCCTCTGGCCAGGAGTGGGTGAACATCCAGGGAGTTTTTATGGCTCAAACCTGTGTTTTTAAAAAGCTTTTTGAATTAGAGAATTAGGCTCTTTGCCAAGTTTAAAAAGGTACTCGGGGGGAGCATTAGAAATGAAGCATTTTCCTCTGTGTGAATTTGAATTCTTAATTCTTTTAAGTCAGACACATTTGACTTTGAAAATTTTATACAAGAACATAAAGCGTAAGGAGAAGCCAAAAAATATTGTAGACTACAGTAAGGTGTGAGCTGAAAAGCTTCTGCAGTTTTCTGTGAAGTATGTTCCAGCTGTAAAATAACTGTTAGTAAAAATACCTGAAGATCTTTGTAGAGTTTAGTTAACTTTGAATGTCAGATCATACAATGGAACACACGTATTTTAAGAGAACTGATAAGATTAGCTCACTTCTGCTAAGATACTACTTTGACAGATGCTTGCTTGGAGGTGCTATCATCTCCAGTGGGGAGGAATCAAGCTACCAGCTGGGTGTGGAGAATAGGTGTGGTCCCTTCTCTGCCGCTCTGAGCAGTTCACCTCACCTCCTGAAGCTTTTTGTTCCCTGGCTGCAAATGGTCTGAGGAGCACAGATCAGAAGCTTTCTGTAAAAGATGCATAAGAGCGCACTAATACACTCCCAAAGGTTTTTACTGTTGTTAGCATCAGATCTTGTATTTTTCACTCGGGAAAGTGTAGTTAACTATCAATGACACAGTGACTTGGCATTTTGAAGATAGGCACAAGCAGTGTGACTGTGGACAGAATCCTAATATAACACTGCCATTGTTCTTGGCATACCTTATGGATAAATTAAAGGCCTCAGTACAGAGTAACTTCATTTAAATGCTAAGAAAACAATGTATTCTTGTTTTGTTTCATTGATATCCAAATGCTCAAAGCATCCTATAGAAATGAATCATTTCTTGAAAACAGCTTTCTCTGAAAATTGCAAACAACTTTTGGGATAAATGTGAAAGTGCACTTAATGAGTAACAGTGTGCTGGGCCATTCATCTTCTGAAAACAAGAAACCCTTTGTAAAATATGAGTTTCTGCTGCTTTTCTTTTGGAAGTGGATGGCAAATTCATCCCCTATTGCTCCATGCTATCCAGTTTTCATTGTTATTAAATAAAGACAAATAGTCACTTGTTCCCTTAGCACTATGTTCTCATGCAAGCAATCTGGGGCTGGTAGTCATGGCAAAATGCTGAGTTCATGGTAGAAGAAAGAGAAATATACACCCTAGTGAAATCCTGTATGCAGATGTTGCAATGAAAGGAGTACTAGAAGATGCTAATCTTTTCCTTTTATTTTGCTTTTTGCATATTCACAACTATCAGTTCTGCTTGATTTGCTGATGTACACAAGTTCCTGCCTTACAAACTGTTGAGAGGTACTTCAGAATGAATGACTAAGAAGTGGAAAGAAGAGGGGTGTGCCTTAGAACATCCAGGGAGAAATGAAAGCCAGGAATGAAAACCTGTCCTGTTAGAGGTCTTCCTGTAGAAACAACAGTTCTTTTTAATAGATCATATTATCTTTGGAGAAAGGCAGTGGAACGTAGAAGACTGTTGTAACTTTGGATAGATAAATTTATGTGCATAAAGCAATTATTTAAATGGGAATATAAAAGTATTATTCTTGCCAAACTTAAGTGAAGAAATGCTTGGGTTTAATTAAAGGCTTTGAGCTCAATCCCTCTCTGACAAGACTGACATTTATTTACGGAAAGGTGAAATGGACTCAAATTATGTAGGAAAAACTAAAGCTCTGAGCACACAGGTAATACTTTAAAAAAGAATTCTTTGGATACTGGATGAAGATTTGTGTGGGAGAAATACATTTGAGGGGGAGAAATAAAAGAATTAAAGTGTTTTACAAAAGTACTCTTGATAGCTAATGTAGTGCATTGGGCAAGCTGACAACTCAACTTTCCATGTTTTGCTTCTTAAACTGGGCTTTTTTTTTGCCTTTTTGCAGCTGATGTCTTCCATTTCTTGTGTATTGGGAATATATTTACAGCATGTAGGTATAAAAAGCACCCTAAGATTTCCAATAGGAAAAATAGTAGAGGGGTCTAAAAATCATGAATGGCTTATATTTTTGTTAATGGTAAACATTAAACATGTTGTAAGCCTCCCATTCCAGGGTGGTGTGAGGAAGCAGCAAAAACCCAGCTGGTCTGGTGCAGGCAGGAGAGGTGAGCAGGAGCCATCAGGATCACACAGAGGCAGTTCTGAGGCCAAGGCAAGAAACCTGGGCAGTGGGTGCTGGTCAGGGTCATGGAGAAAGGAGCCTGGGCACAGATGACAGCTGGGATGGAGCAGGGGCAGGGACCAGCAGTTAAGCCTCAGCTTCAATTCAGTTCCCAAGGAAAGGAGGGGCAGGCCCTCGTGTCTAGCTTTCTTCACAACAGTTCTTATCGGCAAATGAATTGACCTTGGACTTGGCCAGCTAAACTGCTCAATTCGCCAGGTTTAAACTCCTAGAAGGGGGATGTGCTCTGGGCTAACAGATTGCCTTTAATGTCTAAACTCTGTATGTTAACTGTGAAGCTGTTTCATTTACTTTGCCACAAGCCCAAGACACAAGTGATTACACTAGAATCACACTAACACAGTATTTTGCTTACTGCCCTCTCCCCATATTTTTGACGGTCTTTACTGTTGGTGGTGTTTGGGATCCAGTTCAGAATCAACTGAAATAAGTGGAATTTCTTTCACTGACTTGGCTTAACCTTGGATGAACATCGTAGACATGACAATATGCAAAGCTTAGAATAGTATTCTTTTTACAACTGAAATATATTTTCTGACTGCTTTTATCCCTGCCTTCTATGATTGTGTATCCACAAGCACCAGTTTAAATTCTTAGCTATTGCTATGTGAGTATAAGACTACAAAGACTTTGGTTATCACTGGCAGAAACTGCAGACAACAATTGTAGTATTGTTAAATTGGCTGTTGCCCTGCCAGAGTTTTAAACTACAGTTCACCTGATTTTTCCCAATCTCTGAAAGGTTTAAAAACTAACATCTAAGGCTGTTGTGCTCCAAAGCTTTGAACTTCCAACCAATTAGACCTAAGAGAAAGATTCTGGCAGTTAATATAAGGTTGTGGGAGGCTTGGGGGAGTGAGTTTTATCAGGGTCTTTTTTGTTTCATGCAGAGATGCTGAACTTTTGAAGTTTAAAAGTAACTTCATAGAAAATGGAGACACTAAAATTGTAAAGATTTAAATGAGTGCTTTGAAGGTCAGTAAATTAGGCCTATCTTCACAAGGGAAGTTGAGATTTGGTAAAAACATTTCATCCCTCAATGACGTATTTCAGCTATGAATTGTCATCAAAGTGCCTCAAAGTCATTTCTCCCTGGTCTTTTATATAATTTAAGCTGTGTAGTGGAACTTTCTCTTGTATTTTCATTTTGGGCTAATACTTACCACATTTCAGGCATTCAGTGTTTATTCAGAAACTGATATTTCTGCCAGAAAGACTCCATTTCCCTCAGAAAATTTACCTTCTAATAAATTTTCTGCCAGCTCCTGCGTTGTAGCAGATCTAGTCCTTCTGAATAGTGAGTCTAGTCAATGTTACATGCTTTTATGATACAGTGTGGATTTTCTACCTTCTTAAGCCACTGCAGCTGTAGTTCTGGTTGAAAGACTGTCTTACTTAGGAATAGAAGACATTTGACACCATATGTAGATTAACAATTAAAGTTGTTTTTTCTAGAGCTTCATACGCCTCACTTAAGTTTTCTCCATGTGTAGCTGTGAAAAGATATGCAGTACAAAATGGGATCTAAATGTCTAGAATACCTCAAATAGATACTGGGGGCAAGGCAGTTGTGTGTATTAAAGGTAGAAGAGGGGCCACTGAAGAATGCCTTTTAATGGAGGATTCCTCAAGAGGAAAACCTGTTGTCTTTGGTGTGTATGCAGCAACTCCAAAGGACAATGAGTGGTTCAGTCAGGCCAGGAAAAAGACAAAGGGAATTAGAACTGGAAGCAGGCCGGCAGAATGATGAATAGCTAGCGGATTAGTCAGTACATGGAAACTTTATTTGGCATTCATGTAGTCTGCAGTCTCAAAGAAGAGCCACACTGTTCCCTTGGGAGATTATTTTAAGATCCCAAAGAATGTATGTGCTGTTCTTTAGTGTCGAGCAATTTCATCAGATGCTCATCCAGACTGTTTTTTTAATTCAGAAGTAAAAGTGCAGAGTATCCCCTGGATGCATTGTTACTGCTGTTCTAGAGGAAAAAAGGAGGGGAAAAGAGTCAAAAATAAGAATAGTATTCTAGTTTCCAGCTCCACAGTAAGTTATTAGTTTCCCCCAGGATCCATTTTGCTGCACTCTACAGGCTTTGATTCTCTCACTTACTTTATAATCATGAGTTCTCTGCCACTAGAAAGGCAATAGAGATCACATTTGGCATAATGCCATTTCTAGGAAATTATTTGAGCTGCTAAATATAAAACTAATTCAAATTAATTGTAAAACTGTTTTCAAGGTTAACTTTCAACCAGAGTTCTCAAGGCTTACTTTTTAAAAGTGCAGATTTTGCTGGTTTTGTTTTCTTAGGATTAAATCATTTGAGTAATCAAACCCAAATGGGTTTAAAGTGCAGGTGTCCATAATGTTGGTATTTGGTTTTGAATATCCAAATAATTATGATACTGAAAAGTCACTTTCTTGTGAAACACTTTCAACACCATTATAATTGTGCCAACAGTATTAGTTTGCTACTGGAATACCAAAACTACAAGCTACTGTGGAGATGATGCACAAAACTAAAAGGTTCACTAAGGAACATTAAGCCTAAAAAGTCCTTTCTGTCTCATCAGAGGTTAAAATGAAGCAGTATTTACTACAGAAAGTAATTTAATACAAAAAGTAATTTAATTCAAAAAAGCTTAAAAGAATAAGGAGCTTTTTTTTGAATGCTGGAAAGAGAGAGGGACTTAATGGTAACACATGTTCATTTGTCACAAGAAATCAACCTTTCTTCTCTTTTCCTTCATCCTTGTCATGTACATATGTGTAAGAGCCCAGACCTGAAAGGGAGAGAACTGCTTGGGACCTGGGCTCTGGCCTTCTCTCACACTGATCTGGAAGGATTAAAGCTGGGCTCAGGGTAGGCCTGAAAAATAAATGTTATTGCATTTGGTGGTGTCATATGGGATGTGGGAATGCAGCTGGATCATAGACTAGAATATCTGTAGTCTGTTGTAAATAAAAAAGAGGTCCAAGCTGCCAGTGATGATATGGTGTAAGGATGTGCCGGCCAGGAAAGGTCAAGGTAAGTGTACAACTTTGATTGTACACATGGTTGTGCTACTGGTAATGACCAGTGACTGTGAGCATTACTGTTTTGGTGGAGTAACTGAACTACTAAGGAATATGTGACAGTAGCTGGTAGAGGAGTATAAGCAGAGAAAGTATAAAAGAAAGTGGTTGGCTGTGTACATAAGGGACAGAACTTGGATTTTTTTGCTTTAACTTGGCTTTCCAACAGCAGGACTTCCTTGTGTCTGCTGCTTGGCTGTTGTGAAAAGTGTTAGGCTTGGGGTGATTATGGTCCCTGGGATGTGGACAGAACCTAGTGGGATAGAGCAGCCAGTGTGACAGACCCAGGGGTAGCAGCCATGAGAGGCCAGTTCTGGAGGTAGTAGGAGTTTCTTAGTCTGCCACAGGTTAAGAAAGGACCTTTTCCTTCATTTCTGTCATTACAGTAATTGACAAAGCCATTTGAGCTTGCCCTGTGGCAGAAGATGCTGGAGGGGCTCAACATTCCTTTACCTGTCGTGTCTTTAAATACACATCTCTAACAGGAATCTGGAAATCAAGGTATTTGTCAGAAACTCTGTAAGAGTGTGCAGTGTTTCTCTTGCCTGATGTAAGGGGGGAATGCTGTAACTGACTGATCCTGTCACCAGAGGATATGCCAGGGAGAGCATTATAAAGGGACTGTGTGGCTTCTTCCAGAACCCATGCAAGACCAGTGGAACTGGTTAAAACTAGAGTAAACAAACCCTACCAGATCCAAGATGCGGCCATGGCTGGTGCTCTGCTTCAAAGCCACTGCTGGTTTTGGAAGTGAAGCACTTGGCTTGCACAGCAATGCACCTGTACCAAACGATCATGCTGAACCTGAACTAGCCCTACCCAGAGACAAATCTTATGTCTGCATCAGAACCTATGTGCAATAGGCGGCACTGTTAGTTTATAACTTGGGCAAACCACCCACAGCCAAGTGGGAATTGATGCTATAAATAAGTATATGTTTGCTGTGCTGAGCAGCAAGTGAAAACTGCCATTACAGGTCAGGGGATTGGTTGACAAGCATGTTCAGCTGCTTGCAAAAGTCGAATGAGGCTTGTAGAAGCAAACATCAAGTGCTCCTCTGAGCCATGGATGTTCTAAACCTAGTTCCACCTTCAAATACACCTGTGTCATTCCCCCCAGAAGATTAACAAAACTTTCAGCTCCTGACAATGTGGAACTTCAGGTTTAGGTTTTTGCTTGTAAGTTCACATCTAGCAAATGTTCATGGTTTGTTCCCTCTCATTCCTCCACTATTTATTTCTGCAGCTTTAATAACCGCTTATGGCCCCTGTTCTCTCCAGAAAGGGAGGCTTTTGAAGTGTGCTGTGACTCTAAGTGTCTGTATTTTAAGTTTTCCACTGCTGTGAATGATGTAAATGACTTGAGCAGAGGAATTATGTTGCTCTAGGTAGCCAGTACACTCATCAAATGCCATATGTGATTGATACGCAGAGATATTATAATTTCAGGACAGCTGTGCTAAGTTCTAGGTGCTGGATAAACTTCACACTCTACATTTCAGTAGGTGAAAGCTCTCTATGCAGGACAGATACCCAGTGGAGACAGACTGTTCTAATTTTTAAAATCATGAAAGGCTTTTGACACTTGCTGTATTAATTTTCCACTAAGGACAGTGAGTCCTTAAAATGACTGTTTAGTTAACCTCTGTGTGAACAGGCTCTGCTTGCTGCTACTAAAATTGGAAGTACTCATTGTGCTAATGGATTTTGGCTCTCCCTTGCTGCTTCACCTTTATCTTTTAAGCAATAAATGTTGTTGTTTGAACATTGGTTTTCTGAGTAAAAAGATAAAGTGTGCATTTTAAATTAATCCTTCTTATCCTCTTTGCTTCCCTCTCCCCTTAGAAGCTCAGAACTGAACAACAGTGCAGTTGCTAATGTGCAGTCTAGTTACCTAAACCAACACCACTGAGACTTTGCCTAGCTTCTCTGGCATACCTGTTCCTAGCTTGGCTTCTGCAAGTCCTCGCTCTCAGGATGTGACTTTAGTTACCCAGTTACTAAAGCTAGAGTCCTCTATTGTGAATGACAGAGAGGTATGTTGACTCAGAGCTTTGTGCTGTCAGTGTATTACCAATTATTTCTATGTGTTAAGTATTTCATCCTATTTTGATTCTCCATTCCACAAGTTTGAAAGCTCAGCGTGAAGGCTTAAGGCTGTTTTGATGGACGAAGTTAATCACTTCAGTGATTCAAGCCCATTGCCTGATACATCAAGCATCAAAGGCATATTCACTTGCTAACCTCAAATCCTAAAATCCCAACTGGAGTATTAGCAGCAGGCTTCAAACTCATTTCCTGACTGTCTAGAAGGGGACAAAAATCAGTTGCAGCTATATACAAGGGGACTGAGCTGAATCTTGGAGTTGCGTCATGCATTTGCATGCGATTAATTTTCATCTGATTGAAGATCTCCAATTCTTTCACAAGAAAAAAGATTGCTCTTCAGAGACTTTCTGTAAAATAGATAGTGTTCTGTATGTCTTTTAGGGAGGGGGGAGAAAGCTGCTTCTAGAACAACTTGAGGTATGTTCTGTGAAAAACATGTATGTAGCCATCCTAACATAAGATTATCCATTGGCTACATTCAGGAAAAGTTAGATACAAACATAGAGTATGAATCTGAATTAATTCAGTAGTATCTGAATTAATGGCTGGCTAAATTTTATTTCCACATCACCAGTTTGGTATCAAAAGAATTCCCAAATTGTAGCATGTTTAGCAACTAATAAAAATTCTGCAGTGAAGTTACCCCTGCAGTTCCTGGTTCATGCTCTGAGGAAATGTCTCAAATATCTTTAATGATTTTTTACTCAAAGCTATCCAATTTGAAAGTGCCCCCAGAGTACCATTAGTCTGACAAATGTTTTTTCCTCCCTTTTTAATAAGCCTTTAGTGCAAATGGTGTCTTGAAAAATATTGTTGTCTATGCTTGTGGTGAGGCCCCACTTTTTCATTGCTCTGTCATGTCACTATTGAATTGCTGTGATCTCTTCTACACACGGAGTCAGAAACTTTTCAGTACTTGCACAATCAGCCCAAGATTGCTGCCTGATGTATTTCAGCATTGACATTGATATCCTGGGGTCTTGGATGTTAGCAGCGCTGGTTGCCCTTGTGCAGCACTTAGGCATTGCACCTCAGGTGTCCCCAGGCTTATACACACGGTGTAGTGAAGGCATTTGCATTCCTCTTCTGGCATCCATGGTGACTTTCACAGCACAGCTCTCACACTTGTATTTGTTCAGCTCTGTCTCTAACATACTGAGTGTGGAGGTGACAAAAGTAGATTTAGTACTTACGGAAACACATGGAGACCTTCCCATGAGCTTCAGTAGATGTTATATTAGAATCAAACTTTATCATCCTTTCACTGAAATGCAGGCTACCTATTCAGGTGCCTGGATATGATTTACCAGTATGCCCTCTGTGATTTAAAGATCAGTGCTACAAAAAAAAGGGCTTGCCAAGCTGAGTTCCACAGGATTGCCACTTGATAAAATGTCCAATATACCATTCAGCAACTGCTGCAGCAGCTGGCCATTGTTACCCCTCTAAATGGAGTAGCAAGTCCCTTCAGATAGCAGCCATCACCATTCAGACACTGGCGGGTGTTTCATTTTGATGTGTGTGGGTGCCAATGCTCAGCCCCTGCTGCCAGGTAGGTGCTAAGCAGAGCCACGGGGTGAGTGTCTGTACAAGGCAAAGACTCGTGAATGACAAGTGCCTATATGAGGCACCGAGATACTGACTCCAACACTGCCTGCACAGGGGCAACGGCAAACAATTTCAGTACAGCTTGTCTGCTCTCTGTGGTATGAGGTAAATCATTATCAGTTGGGTAAACGTTATTAGGAAGTAAAGAATTTTAAAAGTAGGTCTCTTTTGAGCAAGCTGTTACACTGCCTGTTACGAGGTGGTTGTCAAATAGCCCTCCACTGTGAAAAGAAAAAATGCATGAATGGGAATTTAGCTGGTGTTCTCTGAAGGGCTACGTGAGGTTATTGACTATTTTAGATGTGGAATAAGTACTTCAGCTTCCAAAGTGAATGAAAGTGTGTTCCAGCAGTGATAGGCAGTCCCTTAGTCAGACACTATTTACAAAGCCTGCAGCTTCTGTGATACTCTCCACTCTTGACCCTTCCTTTTCATTGTGCTTTCTCAGCTAGTCTGTGATAGGAGGGATCTGATTGTCCACTATTCTTTCCAGTTGCAGAAATCATTTGGGAAGGCTGCAAGCTAAGTGCCTAAATCTGTGAGCAAGAGAAAAAGTAGTATTGCCATGAGGTGAAGAACTGCTTTTTTTAACCTTGTGCAGAACATGCTTTGAGTAACTGTTTTACTGTCAGGAAAGAAAACAGAAATGGCCCCATTAATGTCTTATCCATTGTGAAAACTCTTCTGTGATCCTGGTGCACCAGAAAGAGCATGCTATTTTAGAGTGTCTTGGCAATTCACAACTAAAGCTGATATAAAGATTATTTCCTCCAGAATGGAACTGCTTCTATGCCTGCAGTCAGGATGGTTGTTGGAATGGATGTTATGTTTTGACTGCAAATCACAATAGGTTTCAACTGGAAAAAATCCCAGCCTACATACTTCTGTTGATGATAGGAAATAGGTTTGAATTCTTCTGATGAAAATATTAGATCGTTAGAGTTGTAATTGGGTTACTAATTTATTCTTGAAGTTTAAAATATGAATTAAAGAAGATATACCTTAGTAAACTGTGTCGGCATTGGGTGCTTTTTAGTTTTCTTGCTTTCTGCTTATTCTTTTTTTTTGAGAGAGATTTAAGAAGCTGTATTTTCTAGTACCTAAAAGCTGACATACTCTGCTGCTTACTTGATGCACTTTTGCTCCTTGGACATTGTGCAGTTGTCAATCCAGGAGTATATGCACTAGGTCTGTGGAATTTTGCTTTGCTATTATTAATGTATACAAATCCTTGGTTTAGTTGCACTAATGAAAACTTAGCAGGGTTGAAGAGAGCATTTTAATTGAGTTTTCTGTCTTACAATACTAAAATGATTTAGTAGAAGAGAAAATGTTATGGGAGGAAAGAAGTCACCCTGTTTCTGTGGTGTGAGTACAAATCTTCTCTTCCTGATTTCTTTTTGTGGTTGCTAATACCCCTTTAAGACCATGCACATGACAGTTTCAGAAAGACATAGCCTTTAGCTGACAAATTTTAACTGCAGTATTGTCACTAGAACTATACATCACTGCTGGGACCTCTGAGCAGGTCCCAGGCAATAGCAGCAGCTCACATGGCCTGGGCAGCGCATTGGCCTCCAAGATAACAATCCTATTCCTTTCAGAAAATTGTCATAATTAGGGAAGCTGGAGGGAGCTGAGAATGGCAGTGTCTCATGGCTGATACAAATAGAGATGATCAGATTAGATGGTTTATGTTGTTGTATTGGAATTGGTGCACATGAAGACTGGCTGGGGGTAGTTCTTGGTTGTGCATTTCAGTGGGACTGTGGTGGAGGAAGGTACTTGAAGCCACCCAGGGGACTGGAGCTTGCATGCATTTTGGCAATGCTTCCCACCATATTAAGACTCTTGTGCATCTGTAGACTACTCAATTGTTTGACAAGCATGTTCTCAGGCAGTGCAGCTGAAAGTACACTCCTTTATAAATTAATCTGCCATATGGGTTGTCAGGTAGGTCTTTGACGCCTTTCACACTTGCTTATTCAGAATTGTATTACATACAACCCTCTGCACATGACAGAAGAAGCATCTGTTTTGTGACATGAAGGTATGTGAAAGGCAAGTAAATCACTTATAGTTTGTATTACTGGAATACCCATCAGCCCTGTTTGTGTATTGGAACTGTACTCTGCTAGGCACTGCACAAACAGAACAAAGACAGCCCCAGCTCCAAGAGTTTAAGTGTCTCAACATGCTTGATTTGAAAATGTACTAATATGAAAGCCTGTATGTAGGGAAGAGCCTCTCACGTTATTGCATTGCCATCAGCTCAGAGTGCTATAAACTGTTCAAATACTCTTACCTGCTGCAAACCTGGCTTAACTCAGTTGAAATCAAAGCTATCACAGCAAGGTTTATCTCACTGATAGAAATGCGTTATTCTACTGTAAAAGCTCAGTCCAGCCTCCTCTGTTGCAGCCAGAGAGTCTGCAAAAGAATCATTTAAGAATCAGCCTTTCCTTATTAAGGCTTAAGATAGCAGCTCAGTTGTTTTAGATGTTATTTATTAAATAGTTTAATTAAAACCTGCTTTAACTGATTTGGAGTCTGAAACAATTCCCATTAATGCCTTTGGGAATATTGGATTCAACTTTATTAGCAATTATTTCTAGCCCTTAACCCTTTGGAACCTACCAACAGATGCATATTCAGGAAAAGCAGCTCAGTATTCCTTTGGTCAGCTGTCTGGAGACTGTGAACATTCTAAGGATTAAATAGATACTCTTTTTGGTTTTGCCACTGGACAAAGTTGTCTGCCAAGTTCTCCCCAGGTGCCTGTTCATAAAGCTGGGTTTATAAACAGTTCTGATGCTGGGTTCAGAATAACCCAAATGACTCAGAGCAGCCAACAGCAAAGCAGAACTCTCCAGTGCCTTCTCTTAGCTCTGCTTTGAACTAAATGCAACCTGTAAGTAAATTAAAGTGTTATCTTATAATCTGTCCTGAAAATAGTGAGAATCAAGGCTGTTCTCCTAGGTGGCAAGTGGCATGTCTCAGAAAAGCTGTGTAGTTGGCATCACTTGACATTTTGGGAAATCTTCAGAGGCTAAGGAACAAATAATCATGAAGGACTATGTGCCTTCATGGCAGCTGCAGTGTCCAGGTCAGGATGCAATTCATTGCCAGAAGAAGGTGGGAAAAGGGGTGTTTCTGTCTGCAAAAGGTATTCTGGGAAGTTGGTGTGACACTGACAGGATGATTGCTCCTTTTTGGGCATAGGAGTCATGTTGGAGTGACACTTAGGTTGCCAAATGCATTTTGATAGCTCCGATAAAGGCTTAAGGGCTTCAGACCGAGGACAGGTTGCAAGCTGCACCATTCTAGATGTAATTTAGAAAGGGCCTGGGACAGATACACCTAAATCAATTACTTCCTGCTTTTAAGGTTGAACAGCCTCAATGTAAACATGAGGCAGCTGTTAATTCCAGTAACAAACTCAGAGGTGGGTTCTAGTGAGCAGAGAAATGAAGAAGTCATGCATTTTTCCCAACTCATTTCTGCTAACAGGGCTGCAAACAGAAACCAGCCTTTTGCTGTTCTCCTTATGTTTCCAAGTTCAAGTAGTGTGCGTGGTGAGGGTATGGGAGTGTAAAGTAAGGTTGTGATGAGGATTCCTGCGTCCTGTTCTTCCTTTTCAGGGACTCAAGTGACTTGCTCCCTGAAATTCATGAGATTTGGGGTTGCAATGGCAAAGATGACAAGAGCTGTCTGTCATCTTGTGCTCTTCATTCTAGCTTGTGTGGATGAGAGTCCTAAAGGACTATCAATCACTGAAGCAAGCCCAGAGTTGAAGCTGAGTCTGAAAATCTCCCTCAAAATTTACTAGCAGCGCTAGCTGCCCAAGGAGAGAAACTTCAGTTGGCTGAAAAGATGTATGTGCTGTTAGGCACCACAGCTGTCTAGGGTCTTGTTTTAGAAACTGAGAGCTCCATATTGTCTGCAGTTAAAACCAAAAAGTTACTGTGCATGATTGGGGCACCAGATTTTCTTATGCTGTTATGCAAGTGAAATAAAATCAGGGCTCCTAAGACTATGCTTGCTTTCTTCCAGCACTGATTTTTTCCCTTTGGTCTTGACAAACCAGGGAGCTTACTATTAGGGACTTCTTCCCACAAGCATTTATGTTTCTGCTGCAAATGGTGTTTTGTGTCTTTTACCTCTCTCCCACTATATAGTCTGCTTTTTTAAGTACAAATAGCTACTTCCTTCAGAGTTAAGTATCTCCATGTGTCCATTCTGGAGATTTTCATTCTTGACAAATAAAACAATAGCTATATCATAAAGGAAATCCCTTGATAAGACAGTTAGCAGTTGCTAACCAACAACTTAGGAGACTGACCAAGTTTTCTAGCTCAGTCTGGCCCTTATTTCATCTCGGGCAATCCGTTTAATTCACTTCATCCTTTTCTTTTGCTCTTTGTGAACATGGGGATGATACCCTTTTATAAGGATGTTGTAATCTTTCATCTCCTATAAGGCTTTTAAGATGCATTGCTATGTAGTATCTATATTTCTATATTATATGATCAGAACAGTGTTATTACTCCTTAATATCTGCATTTTGCTATTGCACCTTGATTCTGCATTTTGTCCAAACTGAATGAATACTGATTTAGTATTGTTGCATGTGAACCTTTCCTAATTCCTACTACATTAAAGAAACAACTTTTTTACCATACTAACTGCAAGATAGGGGAGAATAAAGACACATATTTTACAACCTATTAATTCAGGACCGTTTTAGAGAGAGCAAAATACTTAGTGGATTACTTCGGCTAATAATCCTTTCTCTGGGCTGCTCAAGGTCATCTATAATGGATGATGTACCTTTTTGTGTACAGATGCATTATGCATGGGGTTTTTGGACGAGTTGTAATCAGGTCTAGGAATTATGCCAATTCATTATTGGAAAAATTTATGGTATTTAGCACTTATGTAGCACTTCACATTTTTGAAGGGGAATTATAACCATTTAACCCTTGCACATCCACAAAGCACAATTCTCATCACAGATATGAAATTCAAAATTAATATCAAAGGCAGAATTAAACTGCAAATTGTTTACTATCTGTCTGGTGATCAATTTAATAGGCCTTCCTTTATCTCCAATGAAGAGTTGCTAAAACATGGGCTGGGGTAGTAGAATCCAGGAGTGTTCTGCTTATTTGAGGGCTCAACTTCCTGAATGTTA
Organism: Pezoporus occidentalis; assembly: GCF_034315485.1. NCBI lineage: Eukaryota > Metazoa > Chordata > Aves > Psittaciformes > Psittacidae > Pezoporus > Pezoporus occidentalis. Next base: position 5,377,631 of record NW_026912779.1, read on the forward strand.
AAGCCTTGGGTGACATGGTCAAATGTGAGGTGTCCCTGGCCCATGGCAGGGGGTTGGAACTAAATGATCTTAAGGTCCTTTCCAACCCAAACCGTTCCATCATTCTATGATGTTACAGGTTAACAGAGATGAGCAAATAAGTATCAAATAAAATCATCCTGAGATGTTTTACGCTGAGAAGGTCATGCTGGTGCTTAGCAAGTACTCACAGCTGCCAGGGGAATGGGATTTTATTTATTCTTTATAAGTTTACCTCACTCAGTTCACTTCTGTACTCCCAAAACACACACAAGACATGCAATTGCACATGCCCAAATGAAAAGTTGAAAGACACATGGAACATAACAGAAAGGAGGGACTGAAGAGGTATAGAAAAAGTTTCTTGGCTGTGAAATTGTTGTTGTGAGTCACCATTGCCTAGGCTTGCCAACAGTTTCTGACAGTTTTCTGTTTGCTAATTACCTAGGGCTGTAGGAATGCACCTCTTCTAAAGGCAGTTTGTCTTCTTCTTGGGGGAAAAACAGTTGTGGTTTTACTGAACAAACTTGTTGCCCTGTGCTACAGAAGTGAGGAAGAACAACTTTAGATGGCTCTATTTCTTTTGTGTTTGCCACCAGCAGACCTGACTTTTTCAGCAAGTGGGTAATGTCCTTTTTGAAAAGCCTCTAAAGCCTCAAAATTGCCATGTTGTAGGCTCTAAACTGGCACGAGTATAAAAACCTTTAACATACCTCCTCTTTCTGTGTCATTCCACTGGCTGTCTGCACTTGCAACTGGTATTCTCATTTGCTCTTTCAGTGTTGCGGGGTGTATTTTCAGTGTAGGGCAGAACTGAATGAATGCTATTAGAGCTGATGGAGCAGATTTGTTTGATCTAACCCATTCTAAATCCCAATGTTTCCCAAGCTTCTGTGAAGTGCTAGAGCCAACCAGTAAGAAACACGAGGCACAGTAAGTGGCTTCTAGCCCTTAGTTATATTCTTTGCATTATAAATACAACCCTAGTTACCTTGTGGCTTCTGTTAATCAAGCTGTATCACCATTTAATGCTAAGTTTTGCATCCTTCTTAGGAAGGATTTCAATATGTCAGTCTGTATATGATAGATGAGCACACTGTTGTTTTTCATGGGTTACAACTCTGCATATTAAAAGGGGCTCCTTCTTAATTCAAACCTCCCTAATACTTGTGTATCAGCATGTAGTGGTTCTTTCCATGTTCAAATGAAGTAGCTGCTAAATGCCACCCTGGTAAGGTCCCGCTGCTGTGTACCATAAACTGTTCTGGGTTGCTGTCTTGGGGCTTTGAGCAACCAGGTCTCATGGCAGGGGGTTGGAACTGGATGATCTTAAGGTCCTTTACAACCCAAGCTGTTCTGTGATTTGTGCATTTTGGAATGTGCAGATGTGCACCTATCTCTGATCCATCTATTCTTCGCCATGTCCAAGCTTGCAGGAATAGAGGTAATCTCTTGCCTGTTATTGTGTACTGTTACAGCTGCCTCTCTGGCTGAGCTTGCCGTAACTGCCTGATTGGGGTTTCTTCTGCCTAAAGAAAGCAGAAAGTTCATTTTCCCTCAGTAGTTTAGTTTGGTTTGATTTTCAATTTCAAGAACCTCTGGCTAAATCTTGGCTTGCATGGATTCTCCTGACATTATTGTAATATTATTATAAGTAGTATAATCATGGGATGGGATCATAAGAATGAATTCCCTTTCTTCATAATGCTATTTAGTCAACATTGCTGTGGCTTTTCAGATTCACATTAAGGTCCAATTCCTGTTTCCTTACAGTTAGATTTTAGAGTAAGTTGTGTTTGCAGAGTAAACCAAGTCATAATAAAAGCTAAAAGGATCTCAGAATGGCTCAGGATCTGATGTGCATTTGGAGTCACTCTAACCCTAGCTACTGTTTTAAAGTTCTAACAATGAGAGAATGACAGTATAATGTTACTGTGAAAGCATAATTCATCCTGATGTCTTTTGGTTCCCAACACTATTAGGGCCTATTATGAATCTGAAACACTTTGAAGAGGCATTAAAAGTTGTTGATGAGAGAAGTTCCCATCAAAGTCCATTAGCATAAATGAGTGGTCACAGTAGCTGGGGCTGACATGGAAGAGGAAGTCTGAAGTTCTGAAGAGCTTTCAGGCTCGATCTTATTCAAAGATGATCTCACATGCCACTTAGCATTCCTATCATTTCTCAGGCACTTCTGTGTGAGGAGCAAGTGTTCTGTGTGAGAACAAGGCGTATGTTCGTTTGAGTAGATGAACTAAAGGTGGGAGAAGGGGAAAGAACTCAAGCATGGCTTCAAGGGAAGGCAGTTTCCTGGATTCTTAGCTTTGGATACCTGTGGTAAGGACTGTCCCACCTCAAAATGGTCCTTAGATATTCTATAGGAAAGAAGAAAGCTCCAGTTTTGCTCTCAGAAACAGTATAAATGCTTGGATATTGAAACACCACGTGGATGCAGGAGGAGTCATAACTTTGTGGTATAATAAACTTGATATTAAGTGTGGTGGTACTTAGCAGCTCCAAACAGGCTGAGCTACGCAGAAAAGTCATTGAGAAAGACCATCTGTAGCTTTTTATCAGAAATTTAAACTAAGCAATAACAATTTCCCCTATTCTTGCCTGTAGTATAAACCATATCAGCTCATCCAGGCTTGTTTGTAAATGTCTGAATCCACAAGCATTAGAAGAACGCAGTGTGCTGGCTCAGCCTCCCCATGGCAAACAGCCTGGGTAACACTACCTGCCAAGGTAGGAGCAGCAGCCTAAATGGGGTGTGTGGCTGGGCTTCACAAAAAGACTGTGAGCACACTTGTCCAAAACCACTCAGTTGAATGTGGAAGACAGCCATCAGTCAGGATTACCAAGAGATTTCAGAGCTAAAGAAGGCATCAGATGGAAAAGTAGTGTTCAAAAGATCCTAAGAACTTGCAACAATGAGGAAGAAATGTTGAAGCAGAACCAGCAGCTGCCAGAACTGGGTTTGGCACTGCCAGAAGTTTTCCTGTAGCACCAATACCTCCCCACCTGGGCTTGGCCAAGCATCCTGTGGTGGACACCAGGAGTAGCCTGCATCAAGGTAGGGCACTGTCAGTAGAGTGTAGCGAGTAGGGGACTCCCCCGTTGGTGGTGTGTGTGCATGCTGGCACGTGTGTGAGTACTACACTGTGGCTTTCTGTTGTATTACTAATGAAAACATAGCCACTGGAATGCGAAAGTCAGGAAAAGTATCCTGGAACCCAGAAAGCTTTAAAGCAAATGTAAATTGAATTGTAGCTACTTGCTCCCATCCTTGAGGCAGGTAGGATGTTAAATCAGAGATATTGAATAGTTTATTGAGTTCCATTTCATAGAATAGCTCAGCATCCAAATCAGAGCCAAATTTCTTCATATAGTCTAACTTGTTAAATACCTGGCCATGGCACTGAGTGCCCATGAAGATATGGACCACCTGGGAATCCTTAACTTGGGTATCAGAGGTCTTGTGAAAGTCTTGATCCAATTCAGGCACAGAGCATGTGCAGATCTGGTCTAGTGTTTCCCTAATCCCACTTAGCTACACACAAGCAGATGAGTTTTAGCTGCCTTGCAGTAATTGCAGCAGGTTTTGTGCTGCTTTAAATACTGCCCTTGAAAAAAATTTAGAGGAATATTTTCTGTCTCCTTAAATAACATTGAAACGGATTAGAAGTATCTAATCTAAAGCAGCAGTAAACATTTTAGTTGTGTATTTATACATCTAAACTCTGTACTCTAAGCAAATTTTAAATCTTTATTTATAATTATACCTTAAAATTCCTTGCTTACGAAGGAGAAAGGTTAAATCACTGGTATATTAGAACGTGTTGTTTATTCATGTCAACATAAATATGGAAAGTAGGGAACAAAATCAGCATCCTTACTAGCTGACAGCAGAACAGGAATATCTATAATCATGCTTACGTTCCTTTGCCAGTTGGTCATACTGGTTTGATAAATAGCATTAAACAGAAACAGTATTTGATAGGATTAGCTACTGTCTTGATATTCTGTGCAAGTCTGGATTCTTGGGAGGCAGAGCCTGTGTTGTTTCAGTTTTTCATTTCTGACATCTCTACCAGTTACCAAATGCTGTTCCAAATCAGATTGTTTATCAATATCAGTATCTGCCTTTCTGTTCATATAGAAGTTCAAAGCTTCGGGGTACTGTACAAATCAGAAATTACCCCTCAGATAATGATATACCCTTCAGTGTGGGGTGGTCTTCCAAATGTAATAAAGGAGTAAAAGATGGGCTAAGACTTGTTATAATGGTGGTGTTATCCTTTTCCTGTCGTTATCCCAGTAACAGATGGTGTTTCTATTGATGATTTCTATGTTGATCACGATTGCTTAGTCATTTTTCCAAATTATTGCCATAAATGTTAGGTCTCAGGTTCTGCCTTTTTTTATTTGTCATGTTTTGTCTCAGAAGTTGTTTTTGTGTAATCACTGGGACTGTGACAGTCTGGTTGTAAGAATATGATATTTTATTAACTAAATGAGCTGGATTTTTTTCTGAATCTCTGAGGGTTATGAATCAAAATCACAGAACCATAGAATTGGTAAGGTTTGAAAAGTCCTTGAACATCAGGTCTAACTGTTAACCCAGTACTGCCAAGTCCTCCATTAAACCATCTCCCTAAGTGCCACATCTACATGTCTCTTGAATACCTCAAGGGGTGGTGACTCAACCATTTCCCTGGGCAGCCTGTTCCAATGCTTGACAACCCTTCTGGTGAAGTAACTTTCCTAACATCCAGCCTAAACCTCCCATGGCACAACTTGAGGCCATTTCCTGTTGTCCTGTCACTTGTTACCTGGAATAAGGCTGACCCTCACCTTGTTACAGTCTCCTTTCAGATAGCTGTAGAGAGCGGTAAGGTCTCCCCTGAGTCTCCTTTTCTCCAGACTAAACACCCCCAGGTCCCTCAGCCATTCCTTATCACACTGGTGCTCCAGAACCTTCACCAGCTTCCACTTGTAATGGGCTGCCAACTGGATTTAACTCCACTCACCACCACTCTTTGGGCTCAGCCATCCAGCCATTTTTTTACTCAGCAGACAGTACATCTGTTCAAGCTATGAGCAGCCAGTTTCCCCAGGAGAATGCTGAGGGAAACACTGTCAATGAGTTCACTAAAGTCTAGGTAGAAACATCCACATCTTTTCCCTCATCCACTAAGCAAGTGATCTTGTTGTAGAAGGAGATCAGGTTGGTCAAGCAGGACCTGAATTTATAAATTGATCTTGACTGGGCCTGGTTACCTGTTTGTCCTGTACATACTGCATGATGTCAAGCAAGATAAGGTGTTCTATAACCTTCCCTAGCACCAAGGTCAGGCTGACAGGCATGTAGCCCCTTGGGTCCTCCTCCTGGCCCTTCTTGTAGATGGGCATCACGTTTGCAAACCTGCAGTCAACTGGGACCTCCCTGGTGAACAACACTGCTGATACATGATGGAAAGCGTCTCAGTGAGCATTTCTGCCAACTCCCTCAGTACCATTGGATTTTCAGTACCTCAGTACCATGGACTTTCTCCAGCCCCATGGACATGTTTGTGTCTAAGTGGTGTAGCAGATTGCTGACCAATTCTCCTTGGATTATGGGGGCTTCATTCTTCCCCCTGTCTCCCAGCTCAGGGAGCAAAGAAGACATTAAGTACCTCAGCCTTTTCCTCATCTTTTTTTCACTACGTTTCTCACTGCATCCAATAAAGAATGGAGAATCTCCTTTATTACTGCTTTGTAGAGGTTCTTATCACTTGAGGACATTGGTTTACTTCTAAGTGGCCAATTATTTTTAATGGAGGAAGATGAAAATATTACTGGGAGAAGACTTGTGGTAAATGCTCATACTCTCACCTCTTGTTTTCCACTCTGTGAAATTTTGAAGGCTGTATATGCTTTTTATGTATGTCAGCAGGCTTTTACTATACATGCTTTTACTGTACAGTTTTATAGTCAGTTCTTTCAGTATCCCTTTGGGCTTTTTCATGCCATCCTCTCATAATCTTGCAAACTATGGAAGCTGCTGTTCTGAAGCTGCTGTTCCTCTTGAAGTTGCACCATTTTTGTACTATTCCCATGCTTTTCACAATAACACATTTCTCAGGAGTTTCAGTCATATGAAGCCACAAAACTTGGGGTACATCTTGATTAAACAGTCGGAAAACCTATGCTGTTAATGGAAGCAAGCTCTGGCTCTCCATCTTTTCTTTCCTGTTTCAGAGTTCTCCTGTGTAAAACTTACCTGCTGTAGGTGCCTGTTGACTTTCAAGTTATCTGCAGCAAATATGTATTAGCTTGTGATTTTTATTGTCATTGAGGAAGCTTTTAGCTGGAATTGATTTGTGAAAAAGCATCAAGGCTAAACCTGGAGTGAAGCAAACAAAGTGCAACCTAAAAATAATATATATCAGAATCATACTACAAAGACTTTGATAACTTGAGAATAAGTTTGATGCAAATAAAAGTGTCAGTGCTAGGTGCCTTATTTCTGAAATATGAAAGTAATTATTATTGCTATATTTTAGAAGTATGCTGTAATGAGTAGGGATCTTTCTCTTTTAATCTGATATATTGTACTCTACCAGTTGTATTTTTAATACAATCCTTCTTGAATATTCATATGTAATTCTTCATAAAGTTCCCTTAAAATTGATACTAAAAAGCTAGAATTATTTGAAATGTGGCAATTACTGACTGCAAGGAAATTGTTCTCCACTGAACGCTTACAACAAGCAAATCACTGCCAAATTACTGCTGTTGGAAAGAGTGTTTAATAGTGAGTCTAAATCACAAGGCTATTATGGTGTTTTATATGAAATAGTTCACTAATGGGTCACAGACCACAGCAATTACATTTATAACAAGCAGATTCCTGAATTTAGACAAATACTAGTGTGTTTAATTGCACAAGGATGATCACTATGTTCCTTAATCACTGGTCTATATACCAGTTTACTAGGAAGCCCAGGGATTGTCTTAATTGGGTGACTACTCCCATGCTTCCAAGCATGTTTGACTCTGTTGCCAAAATCAGGCACATCTTTAAGACCTAGCTCTTCAGGTTTTGATGCAGCAGTGTCAGCTGGATGTATTTGAGGAGTGCTCCAGAGCTGTTTCAGCACACTCAGCCAGGATGGCTTAGAGGGCCTTTGGGGCAGCTCAAGCTTAGCTTTTTAGAGGGTAAGGACTTCAAAATGCAACCTCCCCTTAATCTGTGAGTATCTAAACAGTTTCTATGTACTGTGGTGGATTGCACTGGTTGCTACAGAAGAACATAAAGTTTTCTCTTGCTTACTGATGTGGGGACGGGCAGAAGGAGGTGTAGGGATGCTATGAAATTTCCTTCAAAGGTTCTGGCAGCACTTTGCTTGATATTGGCTCTTATTCCATGCGGGCTATAACTGTACCAGAATGGTTGGCTTTTAAATTACAAACAGAGGGGGAATGTGAGTATGTTTTTCAGACACCTCACTAATACTTACCTACCCCCGAAGTTACTTACCTGAAATACGACTCAAATGTGTGATACAGGTAAAGGAAGCGGAGCTAATCAATGAATAGTAATGCCATGGGAAATGATCATGAATGCAGTGTAGTAATTTCTTAGTGTATCTCGGGAAACTCATTTGTATGCTATGGCACAGACAAAGCACCCCTGTTTGCCACCGTGTCAAACCTAGTTAGCCCTGGAGAGTCTTCACAGATTAACTAATGCAGTGTAACAAATCCACCAGACAGCAAAACAGTCCCTTTGCATATGGCATGCCCATTTCCGAAAGTGTAGCTTCAGGAAGGCAGAGAAATGTCATCCCACGGGGTGTTTATTGCAGGCAACTAAACACCCAGGATCGGGAAGTTAGAACAAAAACATCCCCAAAGACACAACTGCAGCAACTCTGTTACAGTTACACAGTATCTTCAATAGATACAGTTCACTTTGGTAATGTCACTGTTTTTCATGCACAGCTGATCTTCAACCATTTAGTATTAAGGGACACATAATAACCCTTTAAATATTTAATAGTATTTTCATATACTGAAATCTGTTGGTGATCTTATATATTATACATAAAACAACCTTTCTTTTTTCATTTTATACCTATAAAGATGTGTTGTACCCATTTCCCTCTCTCAAATTTATGAGACCACAGGTTTCTTTCTGAGTAGCTGTAGATACAAAATACCCAGCAGCAAAATGGCTTTTAACTCATTTTTATAGCACTGTAAGGCAGCATATTCCTAATAGCCTTTTCTCAGGCCATGGAAATGCTGCCATTAGAGGTGGGCTGTGGCTGTCTGCATCTCTTAGAAAGAAGGCTTCCACAGAGGTCAAGACTCTTCATTAGAGTACACAACTTTATATATTAAAATGAAAATCTAACTTCTATCTGCTTCCTAAGCTTTGAGATTTAAAAGTTATGCAGAAAAGCCTCTTGAAGCTGAACTGTTGGAAGCAGCACAAGCCAAATTGAAATAGTTATTATATGTAGTATGTGCTACCCAAGGATAAATCTTCTCCTTTTGCCAAAATGTCAAGCATCACCAAATACATTCCCCAGTTATCTTAACAGGCACCCTCTTACTCAAGCTTTAACTTGATTTCTGAAACAAGAAAACCTTTATTTGGGAATACAGCAAAACCTTTGAAAATGTAGCAGTTGTACATTGGTATGATTAAAACACCACCTCCAGATGATGTCTTCTGTCTCTCAGCTTGAAGTATTAAAAGACAAGGCCAATTCGTTTCTCCTGTCACCAAACCTCACTCCTATTTTGGGGCCAAACTCGCATTTTGGCAGCAGCATCCAGAATCCTGCAGAAGATGCATCTTCTGTCCCTCACAGATTTGCCATGTACTTCAGCCATACATGCCTCTGTCAGGCTAATATCTGACATACGCAAACAGCTTGCAAAATGCTTATCGGGTAATACCCTTGTCCATATTTTAGATCAGTTATTTGACATAGGAGGAGGTTTTTAATGCTGAAGAGTGCTAGAGAAAGGAAGGCATTAAGGAGCTCTGACTCTGAAATGCTTGCTTCCCTCACTGTAGAGCCTACCTTTGTGCAAATCATAGAATGGTTAGGGTTAGAAGGGACCTTAAAAATCATCTATAGAGTCATATGTTAGCATTTTACATCTCCTATCAAAAATAATGACCACCATTAATTTTCATGTAAAATTCTGGATACTAAATAGATGCAGCCTCCATGCTAAGGGCCTCTTGAGCTCCCATGTCCCATTTCTGTCTGTGAATATCACCTTTTATGAACTGATACCAAGAAGAAATCGGTACTTATAGCTCAATGGAAATCAATGAAATGCCAAGAAAGATCAGTGCTGTGTATGATCAGGCACATGAATTTGAAGCTCTCTTGAAGCAGGACTGATGCTGCTCTGGCTTTGCAGTGAGGAGCTCACATTACTGCATTTTTGGTGACTTTGAGATGCCAAGCTGAAGTCACATTCCTGTGTTTCTCCTCTGCTTTCCTTTATGCACTTTTACTTAGCCAGTCTGCAAGGCAGCATTAATTCAAATACTTCATCAAGATTCCTATTATGTCAGTTTTGAGATAGTATCAATAGTTAGAATTTTACTGACAAACTTGGTACCAAATAATATCAAATGCTAATCAGTTGACATTTATATAACGTTAAGCACAAGATCCTTTCCCCCACCCTATACTGCTCTGTTAATTCTTTCTATTGCATCATATCTAAAACATCTGTGGGTTTTTATCAGTGCTGAGGCATGTAGGAGAGCAGAGAAAACAGTATTTGATTAGGCTTCTCGGAAATCTGAACTCAGTTTTCGGCTTTTCTAAGACTTCTTGTAAGATCCTGGTCTCTTAGGGGAGTGATAATACTCACCCTGAGCACACTTCCTCTCTTTCTTGCTGACTTAGACAGTAATAAACAGTCCTTGTCCAAACAGCCAACAATGTGTATGTGCAAAATGAGGCTATAGTCATGGTTGAATTCTTGGTGTATTACAAGATTCTAAAGAAGTGAACATATTCTTGGCCCTGGAGAAGCAAATAATGTCTATTGTTCTTGGTGATTCTGCTGAGTAAATAAAACATATACTTTAATTGGCATTTACATTCAGAATAATTTTATAAGCAGTCTGCTTGCAGATAGCTGTGAAATACGGACAACACTGGTGGTGGAAATGTTAATCCAAGTCAATGCATGTGCCAGATATTCCCTGTGACTACTGCAAATCTCACTGCATTCAGAGAAGTCTAGAGGTATTCTTTATTACAGGCTGTGATGTTCACCTGTAGCTTTGTTTTGATCACAGTTCTGCCTCTGCTGCCTGCTCTGAAACATTAGATTTCTTTATAATAATTGCTCTTCCTTATTCAAAATAGTATGTCATGACCTTTTATATATTTACAAGCCTACAGGGAGAATGAATGTTGAATCCTAAATTAATCATCAGCTGGTTCATCAAAACTGTTGCATAATTTCATAGAAAATATAATTGCAAGATAATTTATGTTATTTGCTTTCAAAGGGCCTGTTTGAACTCTAATCAAAGCTGATATAATGATTTCAACCAAGATGTGATCAGACCCTTTCAGTTTGACCTGTTCTCTTTTGTCTCTCTTTTCCTGGAACAAGAGGACTTTTGGTGTTCTGGAGCTTAGTGTCTGATGCAAAGTGTGAAGAGAAAATGGGAGTAAGGTGATCAGCACTGTTTGGTGATCTTGTGCTGCTATGGAATAGACATTGGCTGTTTCTTCCTCTCCTACTGCTAGCTATGTTCTGCTCATGAATACTGACTTGTAGCCTGTGGTCTTCTTTAAGAGAGGCATTTTTCCTCCTCCGTTTAACCTCCTGCCTTTCTCTGACAATGTCTTTATGCTTCCTAACAATGTCTGCTGGTTGGGAGGTTGGTAAATGTTGTTTGTGATTGCTCAGCAGGCATCCTGTTAGAGCAGTTTGCCTCCCAGACAGCCAAGTGCTTTACCTGTTAGTGCTTTTTCCTGCCACAGAGTGACAGTACCATCAACCAAACCATTCACTGAACCTGTATTTCCAGCTTCATTATTTTAACCTAAATCCCACACTACTGCAGCAGTTACTTCAAGTACCTGGCGAATGATGTTCTATTTTTTCAAGAGAATGCAGTAAATCTTGAAAAACCCTTATTAAAATTAGGAATGATTAAGCAATGTAAGAGTTTGGATAGGACATAATAGCTTTTATCTTGAGCTTTATTGTTGTGGAGAGCATTATTAGGAATGCCATCCAGAGGGACCTTGACACACTTGCGAGGTGGGCTGATGCCAACCTCATGAAGTTTAACCATGCCAAGTGCAAGGTCCTACACCTGGGTCGGAGCAATCCCAGGCACAGCTACAGGTTGGGCAGAGGAGAGATTCAGAGCAGCCCTGTGGAGAAGGACTTGGGGGTGTTGGTTGATGAGAAAATGAACATGGGCCGGCTTCAGTGTGCGCTTGGAGCCCAGAAAGCAACCGTATCCTGGGCTGCATCAAAAGGAGCGTGACCAGCAGGTTGAAGGAGGTGATCCTGCCCCTCTACTCTGCTCTTGTGAGACCTCACCTGGAGTATTGTGTGCAGTTCTGGTGTCCTCAACATAAAAAGGACATGGAACTGTTGGAACAAGTCCAGAGAAGGGCCACGAGGATGATCAGGGGACTGGAGAACCTCCTGTATGAAGGCCGGCTGAGAAAGTTGGGGCTGTTCAGCCTGGAGAAGAGAAGGCTGCATGGAGACCTCATAGCAGCCTTCCAGTATCTGAAGGGGGCCTATAGGGATGCTGGGGAGGGACTCTTCATTAGGGACTGTAGTGATAGGACAAGGTGTGATGGGTTTAAGCTTAAACAGGGGAAGTTCAGGTTAGGTGTAAGGAAGTTCTTTACTGGGAGGATGGTGAGGTACTGGAACAGGCTGCCCAAGGAAGCTGTGAATGCTCCATCCCTGACAGTGTTCAAGGCCAGGCTGGACAGAGCCTTGGGTGACACAATCTGCTGTGAGGCACCCCTGCTTATGGCAGGGAGTTAGAACTGGATGATCTTAAGGTCCTTTCCAACCCAAACCATTCTGTGATTCTATGAAACACAACTGGGAGTTGTTTGGTTGGCTTTTTTTTCCCATCAAGTTACAGTTCATACTAAGAGATATTGTGGCTCAAGATTTACGTCACAGCACAATTGCTCCAAGTCTTAGAAGTATAGTTTAGAGCAACTGATTTCAAATACGTAAATGGTGTTCTGTTGCTTTGTGACTAATGTTTTGTCAGTTGTGGAATTCTACCCTTTACAATTGCAAGTTCTGTAAAATAGCCAGAATGGGAATGAGAGTCTGTGATGATTCAGGATTGTGTATTGTAGGAATACCTCTAAAAATAGAGAAGAATGTTAGTGGATTATATCAGACATAAAATTTAAGATAAGCTGCTTTACTTTAAGATAAGGGACCATCAAAGTCATTTTGGCTTGCTTTGTGAGGATTGTCAAAAGACAAAACAGCACTGGGGAAATCTATAAAAGTAACAGCATAAAACTGAGAATCTGTCAAATTGCCAATGCACCAAACTCAACACAAAATACCTCCTTACATTTCTTATAATTGGGAGAATTATACACCTTTCTATAAATGTTGAGTGGAAATTAAATATATCTGCTGGTGTAGAGACCCTTCATTTTTAGGCCTTGTCTCTAGAAATTAAGGGCTTGTATATGCTGAGCTTTAGGAAGTAAATGGGCAACAGAGTCATCTAGAGAGACCTGAAAGATTAAGTAATTTATTTGAGTCTAAGGAAAGAAGATTGCAGCAGATCTGAAAACAGACTCAGAATCTCCTCTCTTGCCATCCAATCCATCCTGGCTCCAGCTTTAGTGTATTCTTTTGTAAAACAACTGTATTAAACTTACAGCCTAGGCCTAAATTCATTACCTTCCATGGGACACGACTCTACTTTGCTAATAGGAAATACAGCTGAGGGCTATTTTCCTCTTTCCTAGAAGCCAATACTGCTGTGTCATTGCGATACACATAACAGCTTTGTGGCAATTATTATTGAAGGGAATCCAGAGAAAGCCTATGCTGTGTCTCATTATGAGTCCAAAAGATACCAGGAAAGGTGGTTGTAGTGAGGTGGGGGTCAGTTTCTTCTCCCAAGTAACAAGTGACAGGAAAGAAAAGCCAGCCTCAAGCTGCACCAGGGGAGGTTTAGGCTGGAGATTAGGAACAATTCCTTCCCCAAATGCGCAGATGCTCTGGAGGTCCTTTTCAACCCAAACTGTTCTATGACTACACTGGTATAAACAAAGGCACAGCTTTGAAGTCAGTGGACCTTTGGCAGTCTATACCAGCTGTGACTGAACAAATCTTTCACAATTAACTTCAACATTGTTCACTGTGTTAAAAGTTTTATGGACTGATTGTAACAACCTGCAAAAAAGTATTATGCCATAAACTGAACAGGGAAGCAAGAGCAGGTTATACTACATGAAAAAGATGAATTCACACTTTCCAGGGAATGCACTTTTTGTCCTATGATTTTAAATGTGCGAGTATTGCATTAATTTAGTTTTCTTTGGTAATAGTTTTATTAACATAGAGGTTAGTTAAGCAGGAAGTGTTGGGCACCACAAGGGCCAGTGGTTATCGAGGAGTCCCATGGAATGAAGAGGCAGCAGGGAAGGACCTTGCCAGCCAGGGCCCATTCCTCCACCCCCAGTGAAAAGCAAGGCAGGCCTAGTGGTTAGCCCCAGCCCAGGATATCAGGCCACCTCCATGGTGCTGGCACAGGATGTCAGCCTGTGGGCAGAGGTCTGGATCAAGACCAGTGAAGGGAAGTAGTGTCAGACACAGCACCAGGATGGTGGGGCCATGGGAATAGGGACGTTATATCAACCTGGCTGAGGCCAGGCTGGGATGTCAGGCCATGAGGTGGGCCTGGGGCAGTGGACACATGGCCAGGCTGGAGACTGACATCCTGCAGCATCAACTGGGGCAGGGACTGACAACACCAGACTGAGACTAAATGGGGTCCTGGGCCATGGGTGAGGGCACTCCCAGGGAGGAACTGATCAGGAACAGCTATGTAGCTTATTAGTGCCCTCAGGGCTGTGACAGGGTGAGGGGAAGGAAAGTTTCTGAGTAAATGATAAGTATTTCCATCCAGATCAGTTTCAGCTTCAGATTCTACATATGAAATGCACCCGTGAAGAGCACACACACAAAGCTGATGCAACAATTAATCCCACTATGACATGAAAAGAGTCGTGGTGAAGGTCTCAGGTGCCAGTGGGTGAGGAATTCTGTTTGACAGTATCTTTTGTCCAAGCCATCAGGGGTTCATTCTTCCTCATATAGGGTGCCATACAGAGAAACATGGACTGTTTCCTGGGGCACAGAGATCATTCATAGGTGTCAGCTGTGTGTCAGGTCAATCTATCCAGGGTAAAACATGAGTGTAGCAGTGACTGGGTCATTTCATATACACAAAGACGCTACTTGTGCTGTAATTTCAAACATTGTGCATTCATCTTTATTCTCCCAGGATTTTACACACATTTGTGATGATGATACGAAGGGAAAAAAACAATTTTGCCAGGAAATGGACTTTTGTACAAGATTCCCCCTCCCCTTCCAATGCTTTCCCGTGCAGCAGCTGCTGTTGCCAGGCTGTCTTTGTTGCTATGGTGGTGTTTTGTGTGCCAGAATTTTATATTCACTCTTGAGGAGTCACCTGATTGAGTGGCTGTGCCACATAAGTTATCAGCCTCGCTCATAAAGGGTATATCTGAGTGCTGTTGTTGTGTGTGTGTGACATCTAGTACATGCATCAAATGAAATATAAACATAACCCAGTGGCCACTGGCTGTGAATTTATGGAATTATTCCTTTAACAGTTGAGTCAGTAAATGAGTGATTTATAACAAATTATGATCTCTTTTGGGGCTACTGCATTTTGCAGGTTTCATTTCTTAGGAGAACAGCCACACAAGGCAGTTCCACTGCGCCTTGTGGCAATTGTCCTGTTGGGAAGGTTTGAGTTCTGCTGTTCTCAGAAGGACTGAGCTTTTAGCAGAAAGATAGGGTCATATGTTCTATATTTCTTTTCCAGAGAGTGGTTTCGTAGAGCTTAATGATCCTGCTCCCACTGATAATTAAAGTGTAATTTGGCCCAATTTAAAATGCAGTTAGGACGATATGCTTCTGGTGGAGCTGAGTTTATCTTTAATCCCAAATCCTGCCAATGCTGCCACTTACATTTAACTCTTAGTATGGTGCATCATTGCACTGAAGCATTTTCAAGGCTGAGGCCACTGCTTCTTTTCAAAATGCAGACTTATACCAATAAACTGAGGATAGCAAATGACATTGAGATATGTTTCCTATATATTTCTCTGCAATCAGATTTCAAAGAGTAAATTTTATTTTAATGCATTTCTCACATCACCTCATAATACACTTCCAGCATAGCTCTTGCTGTGTCTTTATTTGACCTGACTTTGGTCAACACCATCTCTTATTTAAATCACTTACTGCTCCTTTCTCCTATTTGTCGACATACATTTCCATTTGTGTATCTAAAACAGATTGTGTATTCAGCTGATTCCCCTGGGAATGAAATATTGGTACCTAGGCATGTTATA
Source organism: Pezoporus occidentalis (assembly GCF_034315485.1). Classification (NCBI taxonomy): domain Eukaryota; kingdom Metazoa; phylum Chordata; class Aves; order Psittaciformes; family Psittacidae; genus Pezoporus; species Pezoporus occidentalis. The sequence goes on from NW_026912779.1 coordinate 5,393,311, forward strand.
TAAGGAATAATGCTTTATAGGGATATTGCCTTCAAGTAACTTGTATTGTTTACATAAGGCAATTATTTTACTGCCTAAGCTGAGATTCTTGAACCTACACAAAAGCATCCAGAAACCAATTCCTGCAGCAATATAAGACCAGTGTGTTTCACACCTAAAATGTACAACTCTGCATAACTATCTGAATTAGCTCACTGCCGAGTTTAGTTCTAATAGCACATCTGCCCTTGAATTTCTTAGAACTAAAAGGGGCTAAGTCAAGAAGAAATAGAAGATATGCATAATACTTCATGTATTTAGTGTGGCTTACTGCACAGTTGGAGAAAGGTGCCTGGTTTTTCTTTTGCCAGATGTGGTCCAATCACCTAATGATAAGGAACTTGTATTCCTTCTGGGTGTAGTGATCCTGCTGAGTGCAGCTGGTTCCCATGTCACTGAACTCATGCTATGTGGAAGAGAACGCTTGAATTCAGCCATGCAGTGAATGCGTTTGCAACATGTACTATGTACCAAGAAATGTATTCTTAGCTGGAGCAGATGCTAATTAAGCAATAGCAGTAACACATGAGTTAGTTTTCCACATTGAAACTGAAATTCCCACTAACTTCACTGAGCCCAGGATTTCAGCAAAGGCTGAATCAGAAGCACTTTCCAGAGCTGTTGTTTAAAAGGCACAGTCAAAATGCCATTTCCTGTTGTGCTGCTCCTTCCTTTTCATGTAAAATCCATTAGAGATCTGCCACAGAAAAGGCATGTTTCTCTGCAGCCAAATACCATCAGATTAAGATACTTAAGTATGAAAAGCCACAAAATTGCTCCAAACAGTACTTTGTATCTGAAATAGCAGAGACCAGTATCAGAGCCTACACTGATCTATAGGATCACCTCTTCCACCTTCAGACTAATAAATTGCCAGGAGTATATGAGGTATCATCACAAATTGCAATTGATTTCCCTAACAACGTTTGTAAAGAAGACTTGGGCAGATGAAAATGTGTTAGGGCCCTGTTGAGAAATGCCACAGAGGTGCCACCATCCATGGTCATTTTACATCTTCTGAACAGCTGCTTTCAGTACCCTGCAGTGAATACATGTGCTTAAGGGATTGAATATAATGTAGTGTCAGTGCTCTTTGCTCTTATTTTCTGGGGGATTTTACTATTTTTATTGAAGTTTTATTCTTTTGAATACTATATGCTGGGATGCAAAGGCAGCTGCGCAAATGATACTGAAAATCTCCCTTACCCCATCATAGAGCAATCCTGTACTTAGGTCAGTGCAGTCAAACCCAGACTTCATTATTGTTTAAGCCATGGAAATGAAAGCACAGCAGTGAGAGCGCAGACTTTCCCCTGGCTGATGTGACACCCACGTTTGCATGGAAGGTTGATAAGCATAAAGAATAGATTAAATGGATTAACTGGCCTTCAAAAGTACATGCTGCCTGCATGAACTGTCAGAAAGGAGCAGATTCAGCCCCCAGTAAAGGCAATGAAAAGTTTCTTGCTGAAGGAGAAGAAGTTGGAAGAGGCTCAGAGAAGAGCTTTAACAAGTCTGTAACTAACAGTAAGAGCGAATTGGGAGCCCAATATGCCAGTTTTGTAGCTTTTTAATTAAAAAACCCCAAACTTCTCCCCACTCAGTTTGCCTATATTTTGTGAAATACCGTTCCTCTGAAACAAAATCAATTTGTCTTCAAAGATCTGCTTGCTACCCCATCTGCTTTGCTGATAGTAGAAGTGTGCCCCTCTGCCCTTAAATCATAAGGGTTAGTTGGAAACCTCCACAGAGAAATCAGAAATCTCATGTGCTGCATCATCTGATGCTTTATCTCTGCTGTGATCGCACAGGGGCTGTAGCAGAGAGGAGGTCATTTGTGGAGCACATGTAACTTTGTTCTTCAAAAACCTTTCCATAAAACTCTTGGATTTAGGATTTTGCTGGATGAGAGGTCATTTTGTCATCTTTATACTTTGTGAATTAAGGTCATGTGTCTTTATTCTGACGAAGTCCATCTTATGAGAGTAAAAACCTTTGGTAAAGCAATTTCTGAGTATTTAAAGTGTGAAGCCTTGATAGGATTTGTACGTGCCGCTGTCTTAACGTAAACAGCCTTTCTTCGTTTGGCATCCCATCCATCATTCTGCAGGCTTGGCACTGCCCTTCTGCTCCACTTTTGCTGTAACTATTCCCTGAAATTGCACTTGGCATCCCATGCACTCACCCCTGAGGCCTAACGCTGGTGAGAAGTACCGCGGTACAGGACAAGCCACACAGACACTCACGGCTGCTCCCTTCTCAGGCATTAATGCAGGTCCATGCGTGCCTCTCGGTGCATTTCCAAGCACCTCCTTGTTGTCCTCCTCGCTTCGGGACCACTGAGAGGGCTTGCCGTGACCGTACTGCGAGGAAGACAAACTGCGGGGAGCTGGTGGCCCCGGGGGAACCGAGACCCCTGAGGGGGTTCACAGCAGCCCCTCACTGCGAGAGGAGCCCGAGGCCCCGCGGCGGGTGCCGCTCTGGCCGCAGCCGGCAGGTGGCGCTGCAGTGCCGCCGGCGCGGCGCGCTGACCTCGGCGCGGGGGAACCTCGGGGGCCGAGCCTGGCGGGCGGGGAGGAAGGAGGGGCGGGAGCGCAGCGGAGCGGGCAGCGCCGGTCGTTCCGTGCCCGTGCGTGCGTGAGTGAGTGTGTGTGTGAGAGAGGGAGCGGGCGTGTGCGTGCGTGGCGAGCCGGCCGTATATAGAGGATGTGCCGCTGCACGGTTCGCTCCGGCTGCTGCCGCGCCAGGTCCTTCCGCGGGCGCCACTGAAGCCTCTCGCACGGGCAGCGCCTCGCTGCCCGTTCCAGACGCGCCGAGCGCGGCTGCCGGCCTCGCTTCCCGGTGCGGTTTCCGGCGCCCCGGCGTCCCTCCTGAGGCGGCCGCCTCCCGCGGCTTCTCCGCTCCGGGGGGGGAGCGCGTCAATGCGGTGCAAATGGCCGGGGCACAGCCAGGGGTGCACGCTCTCCAGCTCAAGCCCGTCTGCGTGTCCGACACCCTCAAGAAGGGCATCAAATTCGTCAAGTGGGACGATGTGAGTAGCTCCTCCCGCTTCGCCTCGCAGTGCCCCACACGGGGCAGGGACACAGAGGGGTTATGCAACGCGCACGGCGCATCGATCGGGCAGGAGGGTTCCCGCGGCCGGCCCGGTCATGCCCTGAGCGGCGGTGGGGAGCTGCGGTGTCCAGCCCGCAGGGCGCCCGGTGATGAGGGCAGGTGCGGGTTGCTGGGAGTTGAGCGGCGCCGGAGTTGGCGGCCGGCCGGTGGCGGTCGATGTCCCCGCCCGGGCTGGAGTCCGGGCTGTTGTTAAGCCGGCGGCCGTCCGCCGGGCAAACTTTCTCCGAAGGTTCCCTGGGCTCACTTCGTTTGGCCGGTGCGAGCTGTATTGAGCTGGCTCCTTTCGCGAGTGTCTTACTCTCCTGCCTCCCTTGCTTTATTGTGCACGTTGCCATCTCTGTCGTCGTAGCGTAGTTGTTTCAACCTGTTCCCTATCTGTCTTGTTCTATCTCCCGTTTTCTCCTCCCAGCCTCTCTCCCTTTTGGCTCCTGCCCTTCTCACCTTTTCTGTCACTGTGGTGGGATTGTCAAGCCCTGTATGTATTCGCACAGGGCTTGCTATTTGGGTACCCTCGCTCATTTTCTTTCCTCTAGAGGAGGTGTTCTTCTCTCGGCTTGTTAGGTCATGAGACTTGCCTCAAAATCACATCTGCTGTCCTTTTACCACTTGCTGCTTCCTAACCCTTTATGCTTGCATTGCCTCACATAGGAGAGAAATGTGGTTTTCACTTCACCTTTGGTAGCACAGCTGTTCAGCAGCTGGGATTGGTTTCTTCACTTCCAAGCTCTGCCCGGGACTGTTTCAGAGAAAGGTAGCTTTTCTCTGTCTAGCTTTCCTTTCCTCAGAGCCTAGAAATAAGCCTGCTGTGCTGCTGACAAGGAAAACAGGACGAGGTCTCTGCTAGCCTTACTCTTATAACTCAACATTGGGTGTTTGTTGCTCAGTTGTGCCCCGAAAAGTCTGTCTGCGAACAGTGAGTGGAGACAGAGGGGCACAGAGAGGCTCGAGCTGTGTTAGAGGAGTGCTTGGGAAAGAAGGCAGTTTGAATGCCAGGAGGATTGTTGAGGATAACTTGTTTTGAGAGCCTTAACACAGCTCAAGTTTTGCTGCAAATTTGGCTCTGTGAAAGACATCCCCAGCAGCAACTGGAGGGACAGCGGTGAGAGGGAGAAGGAGCAGTTTGTGTGTCTTAACAACTGCTCTTGTCTTGTTATGTATCGCTGCTTTGCCATTGCTTTCAGCCTGTCCAGCAGCCAAATGTGTGAGCCTGACCTCTATAAACCTGTGGTAAACACTCTCAAGGAGAGAAAGAGCACTAGAAAACCCAACAGCTTGTGGTGTAAAATTATAGTTACAGTAATAAACTAATATAGTTTTAATATGCTCAACACCCTGACCTTGTCTGCAGTAGTAAACATTGGCTTCATGTTTAGAAGCTAAGCTTGAATGACTTGCCTGTGAAAATGTTTTCCTTCAGTTGGTATTTTCCTTAGTATAGGAAAAGGCAGGATAATATCAGCCTTGGCATTCCAGTTATTGTTTGATTTTTGGTAAGTTACCAAGAAATTTCAACAGGTATATACAGAGGTCAAGTTAAGAGTGATTTAAGTCCCCAGACTGCAAGTCTAAGCAATAGGCAATGGTTTAAGTTAATAGTTTAAGTGCTATTTCTCCAGCAGCATATCGTATACATAGGATTTGAGGGAGGTGTTCTCCATGCATGGTGGATGTTCAGTACCTAACCTCTCTGCTATAGGCTAATTGGAAAAAAGCTTTTCAGTTGTAAACCTAAAGGCTGCAGTAATAAAAGATGGAATATCTAGTATATACAGAATAAATTCTGGCAGAAAAAAAAAGAGCCTTTCAGGTTGGTGTTACTGGGCGATACACAGGTATCACCTGGAATGTGTGACTGAGATGAGGAAGAGACCTGTTGTGTTTAGTGAGTGCTTTCAGCAGCAACCTTGTGAAAGCTGATGTGTGTTTAGTTTAGCCACACTGTGTGATGAAGAATACCAGCATTAACTCACTGTTCACCATGCACTGTGTGTATATGTGTGTGTTTTCCACCCCCAGCCCTATCTTGTCACTTCTCAGCAGTGGGAGCCCCATGAAATCAAAGGTTTCATGAAAAACAAATCTCCCTTGGCACCCTGGCTGTAAGAAGGTCTTCAGACAGGTTCATATTTGGTGACTTTGTAAAGTGTTTGCCATTGAGTAGCCAATGACTGCTTCAGAGTCTTTGTTTTCTATCAAATGCATCTGCTTGAAGGGGTTTTAAAACAATGATGATTATTAATGTGAACCTCTGTGGTCTCTCATGTAAACAGGCATGCACAAACTCTGTAGTGAAACAATAGGCTGTAATGAGTAATAGTAAATTACCAAATGTAACAGTAAAATAGAATTGACCATAATGAGTACTTTGGTTGGGCTGTGCTAACAGGGCTGTTCAGGAAAGCGAGGCTCATACTGATGTTTGTTACACACCATTTCCTATTTACTGTTTCCAAGTGAGGATGGAAGTTCGGTTCTGCATTGCTGCTGCACTAGGGCAGCATTGATTCCTGTCCGAGGCATACATACCCCATGGTACACTGCCCTGCTGCTTTGTTTTGCCGTTTAAAGATGGCTCCATTGACTTTGCTTTGCATTTCAGAAAGCCAAAGAGTGTTGTGAATTCCTATGACTTGTACAAGTTTCAGCCCAAAGCAAAATTCTTTCAGCTGAGTTATAAACCACTGAAAAGTAGTGTTGGAGGTTTTTTAATGGGAATGCTGGAAGGATTTAAACCGGAGCATCAGAGGCGTGTAAGGAATTTCATGGTGTATTGAGCAGCAGTTTTTAAAGACTATTTGCCAGCTTCTAGAAGGATGCTGCAGCATGGTGCGCAGAACAATCTGACAAAGGCTGTAAGCGATACAGGCTTCAAATCCAATCTACCCGTGGACTTCCCATTGTGAGCCTTCTAGAAGCTCTGTGCCTTGTTAGTAACCGTAAGGCTGCTTTATTAGGTGTGGTACTGATGCTGTTAGATGGACCTTCTCTCTGAGGAGCAGCAGTGAAGTCTGCTACGTGTTACATGTGAACTTCATCCAGTGATGATGATCTGATCTGGATGAGAAACACTTTGCCTGAGCTTTGCTAAGAGGAGAGGAAGAGCTTATATCAACTGCTCAGGTTCACATAGAGGCAGGTGGAAGGCAAGCAGCTCAGGAGGCTTGACATTCTGTTTCCTCTGCAGACCATCTTCCATTTCTAAATTGTAAAAGCATTAGGATTAATTAAAAATATCCAGCTTTGCACTTCTGTGCATGGGGTTGGACGTAATACCACTTGCACCAGCCAATGCCTACTACAGGCTATTCATGAATTGGGTTTTGGGTCAGGTTATAAAGCACCAAATCAAACAGCTGATTGCTGTCCTATCACTCTGCTTTTCCTTGCACCAGTTTTGATTTATTCTATAACAGTATTACAGGTCAGAAAACAAATTTTAGAATTAACTCTTGCTCTTGATACATGGGTTGGATTCACAAGACACTGGACAAAAATAGCTGATGTTTGTATAGGTAAAAGCTAGAAGTGACTGGTTGCTTAGGTGGGGTTTTTGTACGCATGTTTGTGTCTGGTTTAAGATGCTAGTTGGCTGAGCACTTGCTGCTTCAAGTCATATTTCTTCATGCTGTCTTCAGCTGAGCCTTTATAACCACTTCTACCTTACTACTGGGAGGAGATGCTGAGTCTCTTAAGTACCGGTCTGGTCTTTGAACAGATGCATTTATTCCTCGAGAGAAGCTGTAGCTGTGAGAGAGAGGGAGGGCTTAAAGAACTGACTTGATCCACTGTGCTGCAGTGAAACACAGACTCTAAGAGCTCTTCCTGATGAGAGTTTGAAAACAGTTTAATAAATAAATAAAAAGGATGCTATTAGGTCCACGGGTGAAGCTCTCTTGTAGGGGGCTAAACTTAATGGAGCAGAATGTGTTGCTAGCTGAGAAGGTTAATGAAACCTGAGCATAAAGGGTGACTTCTCTGAGGACTGAGCTGACGTCTGAAGGGGCTGCAACCTTGGCTGCCTTTTTCCCTTTATTTTTCTCTGGCCTGCAGTGGGAACAAGATAGACATAACTGAGTGAGCAAATAGCTCAACAGCCAGAGCACAGCTGAACTCATGTTTTCTAAGAGCAGCAGTTGGCACACTGCAGCAAGTTAATGTGATGGTGTATATTCAAAAATAGATTTGTTTTCAGTTCGTGCTTAAAGGCTTTCTTATCTTCCCTAGTGATAATGTGTACTTTGCATAAAGAATTTAACTGGTCTCTCTGTGCCTTAAACTGTTTACTTTATACTTGCAAAAGTTAGCTATATCAGTGAGGTAATAAAACTCTACCTATATTGAGGGACATTATTCCGATTTTATAGCTATATTTCCTTCTCTAAATATTTAGTTAGTGAAACAGCCTTCCTGATAAGCATTATTTAGTGGCTACAGCACCTCACCAGGTATTGCAGCAAGCAGCAAACACGAACCTTGGTCCTTTAAGTTCTATTTTAATGCCTTTCTCTTCGAGCACGCCTTAGTCTTTATAGCTAAGCTGAGCTGGTGAGTGCAATGTAAAGTTTTGGGGCTTTATTTGTTTAGGATCTTTTAAAGAAGATTATCGAGAGTATGAGCTACATCCCCTTTAACCTTACAAGTAATATAACATCAGAGCATCATTATTATGGATCAGCTGAGATCAAAGAAAGAAAAAAAACCTGGAAATCTTCTGAATTGATTTGAAGATGTTGATGCTCAAGTAATGTGTTTTTTTTTTCCTGCCTTTTTTTTGTTTGTGTTTAAACCCTGCCCAAGCCTGTCACTGGAGCACATTACTGAGGCCATGACAAATGAAAGCCCATTGTTCTGTGTGCATGAAACTAAATAAACTGAAGAGAGTTTATTTTTTTCTGAATGCTTTCAGTCTGGAGGGAAGAAGTTAATCCAAGACTCTGGAGGTTTTGTTGCTGTTTCTTTATTGCTAATCTTTATGTAGTAAACAAATGTCAGTGTTTTATCTAAGTGGTGGTTTTGGTCTTTTCCAGCATAAGAGGGTAATCAGATTGAGTTTAAAATGTCTCAGCAGTTAACATTTAGTGAAGGGGAAGGCCTGAACTTGATTAACTCCATTGGAAAGCTCTTGCTAACTTTAGCTGGGGGGGACGAACGGGACGACGACAGGTTTATATCCCCTGCAGAATGATGAGCTGCCTGCCTCAAGGTCTGATGAAGACTTCACGTGTTGAAGTCACAGATAACATCTGTGTTACTGTACTCTGAGCCTTTGGAGCACTGGGAGATAGTGGGGAAACTGAAACCAGAAAACAGCTCTGTAAGTGAGGAATTCTTCATAAAAGGGAAGCTAACAGCACATTTAACTTGTGCACTGTATGCTTGCTTCACTTTAATATGGGAATGCTCAAGACCTCATAACAAAGGCTGTCGTGAAAGGCAGTTAACTAATCATTATGAAGTCTTTTATCTATTATAAACTAAATGATTCATAAGCACTTTTAAACTTGTTTTCACAAGGACCCATCAGACAGAACGTGTTCCCGGTTGTGCTGTTTAGGTCCAAAAAAAGAGACCAACATAAAAAGCTCCTCATTTTTAATCTGTGATTAGATACCTTGGACCTAATTTTCAGGCTGCTTAGCCCCATACAGTCAGATGTTCAGGATGCCTCCCCAGTGACTTCAGATGAATTTGGGCTCAGCATCTCTGAAAATGAGAAAATGAAATGTGGAAATACAATTGCAGTATTCCCTCAAAATTAGAATACAGACTTTGTGCCCATGAACAGACTGGTTCAAATCATTTGCTCAGCATCATGCAAGAATTCTCTGGCAGAGCTAAAATCTTCCTGGTTGGCATTTGGGTACTTTTGCTCTAATATTCCCCCTTTATTCCTTCTTTCTTGACTGCATACTTTGCAACAGATAAGGATTCATGCAGACAAATCAGGTGTTCATGTGATAAGGCTACAGCGATCCCCAAAATATGGACATCCTGAGAAATCAGACCATGTAGTCTGTTTCTAAGAAGCAAGTCTGCTCAAGGTGGCTCTTCAACTTGCAGGAAGTTGGTCTTCAATTAGAAGAATGATGACTCGTGTCCTGTGGTGCCATCACCAGGGTTTCTCCAGGGTTTAACCACTCTAATAGTGAAGAGTATTTTCATGCATGTTCCTGTTGAACAAGTGATTTTTCATTTTATGGGTCCTGTAAACTCAATTCCAGTTTTGTTGGATTTGTCCTGCGTCCAACCTCCAGCACTCATTTCACCTTCTCCAACATTTCCCTCTTGCAGTCTTTACATGGCAGATTTGGCTCTTCTACCCTTGGTAAAGGGGACATCTTTATCCTTCTGGATCATTTCAGGGGTCCATTGCAAACCCAGGGGACAGGTACTGTTTCTGTGTCGCCCACAGTTCAGCTGTCAGCCTAAAGAAATTCATAGTGCTAATTGTCTGGCTAATCCTGCTTAGTTCCAGTCTGAGTAAACCCCATGTATTATGGAATTTAACAGCTGATATATCTGCTGATCACATGTAAACTGTGGTTATCTCTTCTCCTTTGCTACTTCTCCACTCCTCCAAGCTTATCATTCCTCTGGCTTGTGGGGTGGCAAGAAAACTCTTTGTAGGGACTCTCCCCACACCTTTGCCCACAGCCTTACACCTTTGCTCAACCAGAGCTTAAGCCCTCTTTGGCAGGTACATGTAGGTTTTTATCCCCCCACTCAGTGAAGGCTTCTGGATGCACAGCCTGGTCATGGAGGTGCTCTGAGGATCAGGAAGCATGGGCAAAGAATCAGGAAGGAACTAAGCCAAAGTTTCCACCCTCTTCATGGTCTGGTTTTGTATGATATTCTGTATTGGTCAGTAGTATTCAAATGGAGGTGGCCCTTTTTGCTGGCTGATGTTACATGCAGTCTAGGGGGGACCCACGCTTAAAATCAGACCTTGAAATGGTTACCCAACAAGCACTTAAATATGGATTTGCCCATTGGTCTTCTGAGCCTGGTTGGTAAGGATCCCAAAGTTCTCTGTGGCACTTTGTGGGCATAAATTTGAAGCTTCTTTGTTTAAAAGTGAAAAGAATGTTGCTAATGCGGGGTCTGAGGTTGCAGAGCCAATTGGGAGGCAACTTAATGGGATAAGTATAGAACAACCACATTACTCATTTGAGGCTGTGAAATTGGAGGGAAGTAGAACATTGGTCCTAAGTCAACAAATAAAAAGGTGGGGGATTTTAAAGGTGAAATTAAAAGCCCTTTAGAAAGTGATTCACTGATGTACAGACTGGTGTGACATGCTGCAGTCGCAGTGTGTGGGAAACCAAGCCACTGCTTGGCACAGCACCCGTGGGTGGCATTTAAAGCCTGATAACCCACAGTCATTTGCACCACTGACTGGGACGCTGCCTTAGATGTTGAAGGCTCTTTCCCATCATCCTCCACTTTTTTGAGGCTGATTATAGTCACCATTTTACAACCCACATCTACAGAAGTATTTTGATAGCTATATGTCATCAGCACAGGTAAATCCAAACTGCTGTTGGGTTGAAGCAATGCATTTGAAATGATTAACCTACAAAATTGATAAATCCCCGACATAATCACTTCATGCCTCTGTTTGCCATCACTTCTGTCCCTTTTTTCCCCCTGAAGTTGTGTATATCTCATCCAAAGGCAGTCGTCTTTTCCTCATTTTACATACTTACACACAGGCTGCATGGGACATGATGATACAAGCTCAAAAAGGAGAGTTAGCTCAGCAGAGCAGCTTTTCTTTCCTCTTTTTGAACGGCAGAGGTGTAAGAACACTTCTGTAGGAGCTTGTGGATATAGGCGGCCAGTCAACATCTGTTCAGGGCCTGCCCTACTTTAAAACTAAATTTGCCTGTTGCACTCAAACAGTGCTCTCAGGTGTACCAGATGCTAGAAACTATGGGGAAACAGAGGAAAAATAGATGGTACAAATTCTGTGTGTGTGCTCTCTTAGGGGAAGTGCTGCAACACCATTTTCTTGTCATGAGGAAAAGAAGGGTCAGTGGTATTTTGTGAACGAGCTCCAGTCCCAGCTGGGACATTCCCATTGCACTGGTTCAGCCGTGCTTGTTCCCAGGCTCTGAAAGCTCACGTGGCACCCGTTTGGGTGTCAGTGAACCTGTGGCACAGTTAATCCATAGCCCCAATCTTCCAGCTATAAAGAGAACTTTTATACTCATTTAAAGGTTCAATCTTGTATTTCTGCTTAGTGTAGAGCTTGCTTTTCTTCTTTATGTTTCTCTTGTGCCGAGATAAAAATATGCTTCATTCTTGACTCCATTTTATCCTTGTTCCCCTGTGGTGGGTGCTGGGCCTGTCACTTGGCTTCTGGTGGTCTCATAGAGACTGCACCTTGGTACTGTGTTCAGCTCTGGGACCCCCAACACAACAGAGAAGTGAACCTGCTTGAGTGGGTCCAGAGGAGGCCGCAAGGATGCTGTGAGGGCTGGAGCAGCTCTGCTCTGGAGCCAGGCTGAGAGAGCTGGGCTGGTTCAGCCTGGAGAAGGCTCCGGGGAGAACTTAGAGCAGCTCCAGTGCCTAAAGGGGCTACAAGAAACCTGGAGAGGGGCTTTGGACAAGGGCCTGTAGGCACAGGACAAGGGGAATGGCTTTAACCTGACAGAGTGGAGACTGATGAGCTCTGAGGCAGAAGCTCTTCCCTGTGAGGGTGCTGAGGTCAACACAGGGTGCCCAGAGAAGCTGTGGCTGCCCCATCGCTGGCAGTGTTCAAGGCCAGGTTGGACACAGGGGCTTGGAGCAACCTGCTCTAGTGGAAGGTGTTCCTGCCCGTAGCAGGAGGTTGGAGCTGGATGAGCTTTGAGGTCCCTTCTAACCCAAACCATTAGGATTCTGTGATTCTAAACTGTGATTCAACTTCCCTGTTTCATGAATGCCTGTTTACATGAAGGACTGTACTGGTGGTATTATATAGTGTTTCCTTCTTGCCTCAGACATGGCACTTGCATGAGATAGTTTTTATGTATTCATGATAATGTCACTTCCATCAACTTTATTTGCACTTTAAAAGCCCCCACACTTAAGTATGTTTGCTTTAGAGTTGAACCTGTTGAACTCCTTTTTTCCTTGAAGTAGTATAGACTGACCTCATATTGCTTTCTTGGAAATAGGTGAATGCTAAATCTCTGAAATACTTCTAAAACTTCAACAGGATTATACAATTAGACATCACTTTTGAAGGGGAATTGTGCGTTTAGCCTGTGGAGATAAGGCTTAGTCAATGTTTCTGCCTCCCTGTCTTCTTTGTGTGCTCCCTCCATAACTTTTAAATTGAGTTTGGCAACAGGTAGAGCTCTCAAGATAATTGTGTTTTTACAAATGTAATGAAAAATAGTAGAGAGAGGATAAATCCTATTAGGACTGGGCTGCACTGATGTCAGTGACTGTTAGGCACTAGGGGATCCTAAAGGGTGAGACATGTAATGTACACACTCTACAGAAAAGGCTTTGGGTAGAGCTTGTATCTCCCTAGTCAGGTACCTGCTGTCAGTCAGAAGACATGAATATGTAGGTAACCAGGCTGCCTTACTTACAGTACTTATAAATGAGCCTGGTTTTAGATGACCTGAGCTATAGATGCTACCAGAGTAGACAGGCTTCCAACTGATTTGGAAATGGGATGGCATATATATACTCCCATTACTAAAAGACTAAAGTCTTAATGCAGTGGATGCTATTCCAGGTTTTCTAGTAAAATTCAGTCTTTGTAGGTTAAAGTAAAGCTTAGAGGCATTTAGCTCTTGCCTATATCTGAAGGTTAATTTGGATCAAGGTGGGGATCAAATGGACTTCTGATAAGTATAGTACTTTACTATGTGAGCTGTAGTTTGACCGTGTGTTATGTCTGTTTTACTTCATCTTCTTCCAGCTTTTCTGGAGTAACTCCCTTTGTTGACAAGTCTGCAGTTATTTAGTGCTGTCTGCTCAGTAATGGAAATACTTTATGTCAGAAAAATGGAGATTAAGCAGGTGATATTAAATTCTTTTAGTGACATCTTGCTGATGATACCTTCAGGGTAATTTCTGGATGTTGCAGTTCATTAATATGGGTGGCAAAGCAGCTAATGCGTAATTATGTGTTCTCTGTGCTTACATGGATGTTTTGTTTGTCCTTTTCTTCCAGGACTCCACTGTTGTGACTCCAATTATCCTCAGAACAGATCCGCAGGGATTTTTCTTTTACTGGACAGATCAAAATAAGGTAAGAGAAAAGCTTTCTGCTCCAAAATGGTTCTTTGTTTTCTGTGGTGTGATGGGCAGGAACCAGGAGGCTTGGCATGCCAGTCCTGGCACAGCAGACAAGCATTACATCAGTATACATTCCTCTGCTCTTCTGGGGAGCAAATGCAACAGGCCTGTGGCTCATCCCTGGCACACAAAACATGGAGAGATGGATGGAAGACTTGGTAATTTCCAGCCATGTTAATGATCCAATGGCCAGTGAGTTTATAATTGTCCTAGTTTACAGGCAGTGATCCATTTGGGATGCTGTTGTGGTTCGTAGTTGGCTTGTGGTTTCTCTGTGTTGCCTTTGTGTACTGAGGATTTTGGCTGAGGGCATGGCAGACCCAGAATGCCAGAGGTCAGAGCTCCCTTTGAATTCCTCTTCCTGAGCTGCTGCATGCTCCCTGGCCATGCCTGGTGGGACATGTCACTGGGTTTTTACCAATCCTTACTGGACACTTACTCCCTTCTAAAAACATTCCAGTATGCTTAGATCAGTGTTATGACTGGGGAGCTGTTAGGAAAGCTCATGGCCTGATTCATCGCTGTGTTACTCCAGTTTCATATCCATGTCACCCCTTGAAATCAGCACTGTCATGGTCTCCACTCCATGTTGTGACTGTGAAGCTGCACTGGGGTGAAAGAGTATCAGTACCCTGAGCAACTGGGTGCAGTTTGTTGCATAGACCATATCAGACATGTAATATAAAATCATTTGTAATTGTTAAAGCAAATCACTGTATCAAAACTAGGAACTGAATGAATTCCTCCTGTTTTTTTGCAGGTGGATTTTCAAGTATTTCAGAAGTGCTTGTACTGGTTCCCTGTTGAAAACAGTGTTAGAACTTGGTGGCACTTGAGCTTTGGCCTTGTGATGGAGTATATGCTGAAATGACTGAATAGGTACTTTTAGCATGCTGGCTGTGGAAATCTGGTTTATGAGTTGTGTAGCTGTTTTGCAGGAGTTGATTTTATGTCTAGGTATCAGTGCAAAAATGGCTTGAGGAGTTAGCAACCCTTAAATGTGCAGGCTGAACAGGCAATTTGCTTTTACATTAGCTCATATTTATTTTCCTGTGTTTGCTTTTTTGAGGAGATGGAGCAAGTTTTGAGTCAGTGTATCTGGAAATCCTATCATGGATCACAATAATAATCTTGCTTTGCTTGTGCTTGTGCAAGGTTGTGGTGCATGATAGTGGGTTCATCCATTGACAGTCCAGGGCTGTTAAATGGGAAGCTAAGTGAGGAAGCTGGAAGGCTGTGACTGGAGTAGCAACGCCAGAACACGGTGCAGTCATCTCCTTTGTTCCTTCCCTTCCATAAACTAATTGTATAAGCCGAAAAATACCAGCAAACCTTGTAATAATAAATGGAAACCCACAGTTGATTGGAGAGTTTATTTCACTTGTAATATGTTTGGCACTAAGACCTCCTTCAGTTTCCTACTGTTGTCTGTAAAAACAATGTCTTGAAGCAGTTCTGTGAAGGATAGCTATTTATAGAATTGTTCTCATATTCAGGAAAAAAAATGGATTTCTGATGCTCAGAGCATTTTTTTAAAGGTTGGATATTTGTACAAGAGACATAAGTGTCAGTTTGATTTTTCAACTTGCAAATCAAGCCTCTGGAAAGGGCAACAAAAGAGTTTTTTTTCTGGTTAATAATTCAAGACAAGCAGGTGAAGCTTGTTTCTAACCCTCATGCGAGCAGTGTCTATTTAAAGAAAGTAAATAGATTCCTATTAGGGTGCTGATACTGCAAGGACTGGGAAGAAAATGCCACTTTCTGCTTTCGCAGACAATGGTTGGGTTCATGTTTATTGTGAAACAACAAATATATTTAAAGGAGGTTATGTATGAAATTCTCTTCATTTCCTTCTGTTTGTGTAAAGTGCTCCTGTGATGACAGTGGAACTGCTTGAAGAAATAATTCAGGATGATACAACCACTTTCTCTTTTTTTCTCCTAGTCATTGCTTTTAAGCAGTCGCTTTTGTCATAACCAGGGCCTGTTATTTGCAGCAACTGGAAAGGCAGAACTTGCTAAGCAAACTGATGAACTAAGAAGCATCCCGGTCAGTCACGTTTCCTGGGAGCTGACTTGTAGCAGGTGTGAGGATGAGGCATGAGTAGCATCTTTCCAGCCATTGGACTGTCCTGTTTGCCAGACACTGCAAAGCAGTAAATTAGTGCCTGGGTTATGGTATGGCTTTTACATTAGGAATCTGGCTCTGTTGGTTGCTGTTGCTTTAGCAGTAAAATTATACAAAAATTACATGAATCACTGAGGGGAAAATACTCCCCCCCCCCCCCCCCTTCCCTGTGCTATATTTTAATTATCTTAGGGAACTGGTGGTTGTGGCTCTGCAGCTTTCTTTAACTTGTTGGCTGGTTGAGCTGCTTCTTGCAGTGTTCTTTTATTCTCTTCTGTTTCTTCTCTCTTGCAGAGAAAAGGAAGTAATATATAATGTCTCCTAGCAGTGTTATCTGGCCAGTCGTTTGGGTTGCTCTTTGTGTAGTCTGAGCTCCAAGTTCCTGGTAAAGCAGCATGTTCAGTGCAGCCCTCCATCAGTGTCACTGACCCCATCTTGTAGTTCTCCAGGAACCAGCAATCCTTGCAGGGTTTGCATCCCAGTTGGTGGGTTTGGATGATGCTGAAGCTGAACACGTCGAATGCTGGAGTTGATGGGTCAACGAGGCTGCGAATCATAGAATAGTTAGGGTTGGAAAGGACCTTAAGATCATCTAGTTCCAACCCCCCTGCCATGGGCAGGGACACCAATCAAGTTATTTTTACCAAGGTGTTTTATATATGTGACCAGTGTGGGCTCTTGACTTGCTGTCCCCTGTAGCTTTCTGTTAAATAATAGCAGCTTGCATAGGTTGCTTGCAGGAGCCATATGCTCCTATTAAATCATCTGATGTTTGTAGTTTCAGCCCCATGAAGATCCATGCCACTTACACCACACATGAAAGACTAATGATCATAGTTATCATAGAATGGTTTGGGTTGACAGGGACCTCACAGCTCCTCCAATTTCAACCTCCTGCCACAGGCAGGGACACCTTTCACTAGAGCAGGTTGCTCCAAGCCCGTGTCCAACCTGGCCTTGAACACTGCCAGGAATGGGTCAGCCACAGCTTCTCTGGGCACCCTGTGCCAGTGCTTCACCACCCAGTGGCAGCCAGGCTTAGTGGGGCTATCTTCTCATCACTTCTATGAGCAGGAACAGAACTCGGAAAGGAGGCAAGCTGAAGAGGGGAAGAACCATCTGACTACAGTTGCCATCTGACTACTTGCAGGGAAGGCAAACTAACTGCTTTAGACTTCTCCAATGCAAAATAAGTACCCCTATGCTGTGCTCATTTCTTCATGACCATGTGTCGTTTGACCAATTGCTTATGTTTCAGATGGCTCAGGTGTGTCCTGCAGTGTCCTACAGCCCAGCACAGCTGCTTTGGGCATCAGCAAGAGCTGTATTACAGAGTGGTTGATCAGACTCCTGTTTGAATGACATTATCAGCAGAGCAAACAGCAGCCTAGGATGAGAATACACACAGGTTCTTCTGACCAAGTCTTTCTCTTTGGTTGTGTTCACTTCACAGCCTGACCTTCACAGCTATACTGGTCATAGCTGCAGTGAAGGTCTGCTGAGCAAGTTCATTTAAACTCCAGTCTTACAACGTGCTAAGAATAATGTGGTATCCCACGTTTCAACATGCTTACTATGTATTTTGCTTATTTGAGTATCTTTTTCTCTCACCAGTAAAGATAATCCTCCAAAATAAAGCATTTTGCTCTTTTTTGGTAACCAAAAGGATACGGAAAACTTGTTTTAAACAGATGGCAGGACAGCATCTGATTTTCATTGTACTTTTCAGGATGAAATCCTTTTGTTGCTGAAGGTTCTGGAATATCTGCTTTGTCTGTATGCAGAGTGTGGCTGATTTCATAATATTACTTGAATGATTCTCAATGTGGGTTCTAAAAAGGAAAAAATAATTAATGTGATGAGCTGGTGTGCGTTACATTTCTTATTGTTTCTGTAATGTTTCTCAACTATAGCAAAACCAGACAATATTCACTGTCATGGTTTTATGACCTGACTACAACAGATCTCAATTCCTTGCTACTACCTCTTTTCAAATGCAATGTCATTTCTTCCCCTTGTTCTTATTCTGGTCATGAGCATTGGAGAAAGAGAAATCAAAATACGACCAGGTGAAGAGAAAGTCAACTCGAACAAAAAGAAGAGATAATCAAAAGCATTTCTTGGGAGATGAGAAGAGGCTGGAAGCATTTGGTGTATTTAGCCTAGCTAGCAAAACCAAGCCAGGGACAGACTGTGAGTTCTGTCTATGAATAAATACATCAACGGATGCATAGGCAGAGTAGGAGAGGAAATGTGTGTTGTCAGACAGTTTGCACATTATTATTCTTGCATCCTTTAGCTGGAAGTTATGTTACACAATCAAATGGATGTTAGAAGACAGCCCTTGACTCAGTGCTGTTCTGACACTGATGAAGAGACAGTAAAAGAAGGAAAACAACTAATTGTTTCGATGGTGGAGCCATTTAGGTTTTTGGAAGTCTGAGGGCGGTACAATATGCTGTCCTTTGCATCTCAGTAGCACCTACTGATACATTCCTTTTTATTTTTAAAGCTTGACATGGCAGCATGCTGAGAACACGGGATGCAGACCCAGTCTCATCCCCAGCACCATGAAAAGAGATCACCTAACAGTCGGTGTGTTGAAACTAACTGTAAGTGTTCTGTCCTAGGGAGTCAACTGGGATTTCTAATGCCTTGTGCAGAAATGTTGTTGTAAACAGATGATGATCCAAAGGAAGTTTTTCTTGAGAAACTACTGCAAGTGTTGAGGTGATACTTACTCCATAGGATGGGCTGTGTGGCTGAAGCCATTTGCCATTTGCAATTAGAGCAGTAGCACAGCCCAAATGAATAGTTCAGCCAGAAGCAGTCCCTGCTTCAGAGGCCAGCTTGCACAAGTCATATCTCAAGCTTTTAAGTGTATTTGAGAGAAGGTGGGGTGATGAGACCACAGCAGCACTGAAGTATCTATGGACAGCTATTTCCCCCAGCTCTGGCTTCCTCAGACTGACAGGCTGACGATATCTAAAGGCAGAGACTGGATCTGAAGATCTTTTTGGTAATGGGGGTAGTTTATCTTCTCATGGGGCTAGGCCTGTTTTTATGTGTGAATATCACTGACAGAACTGGTACAAATACACTGTAGCCCAGTCACAGAACTTGAGCTTGCTACAAGAGCCTGCAGCAGTTAATACTGTACCTTGAGCTGGAGCTTTCCCATTTCAGAAGACTGCATAAGGTAGTTCCTTATGATAACAGAGGAGTGGATTTGTCTGACCTGGAAGGTCTTTTCCCCTCTTGTGTCCTGAGGTGATCATGAGTTTCTTTGGGCCTGAAAACCCAACACAGACCACAGAGGTACTGCATGAAGTGAAGCCCAAGGGCTGTAGATATTTCTGTAGGATTAGGCTTAGCTTCAGCATGTTTGTAAGTTCTGTGGCAATCCCATTGCCCTCATCCAAATGAAAGATGATGTGGCATTTTTCCAGCTGCTGGGGATTTTGGCTGTGTTATTTCGGAGAGTTCTTTTGTGTCTGTTTTGAATCAGGGCTTTAAAAATATTGGGTCAATATTTGTACTGCCCTGTGGGTCAGAGATCTTTTCAATACATCTGTATGGGTTTTGCAGTACGTTTGACAAGCACACAGTAAAGGCCAAAGTTAATATATCAGTATTGAAAATACACCTCATCATTTCATGAGGAGAATGGAACGTTTAATAGCACTGAGTTTAAGACCTGCTCCAAACCCCATCTATTTGGCTTAATTCATTCAAGAGCAGGGTTACACAGTGATGCATCTCACTGCTGAAAACATCCAAGAAATGCATCATTAAGCTTGCATTTACACTTCTTTTTGGCATGTAAAAGGGAAAAAAACCCCACTGAGGTAAATAACTAGACCCTTTGAAAAACTGCGATCATAAATATCATTAACTGAATGAGAGAAGATGGTGCCTGTCTCCCCATACAAGGGATTATTTTAACATATACAATGCTGAATCCACTTTTCCTCATCCTCCCAGCATCTCCAACATTTCAACAATCAGCATCACTCATTGTGAATTCTATTTAATAATGAATATTTGATACGTGGGCTTCTATCTCATGGGGTTTGTCATACTAATGGATTTGCCTTTGCTTTAGCTGCAAAGCACAGGAGTCAGAATGACTTAGGTCCATATACCACACTGGTGTTCTACCAGGCACTAAACAAGACTTATATTTAGGTCTTTATGTAGTGGGGGCCTCTTTTGTTCATTAGTAACAAATACTGTTTTAGATGACTTGTGTCCTCAGTGCTCTAATGCTTGTGGTGCTTCTTCAGGGACTTCTGTAAAGAAATGATGTGTACTTTACCTATGCACATTCTCTAATGTCAACCAGGCATGAACAGAAATAATACTAAAGCTAGGAGAGTTTCTTGTCAGAAGGACCCTTTTGGTATCGGATTATAATCCTTTCCTACTGAAGTGAAAATTCAATTCATTCTAGGAATGGCGTTGCTCAAGACCTGCTCCTTTATGTGGCACTATTCCTTTATCCATTTACTGCATGTGTGAACTGACTGCGAAGCTGCAGGTAATTGCCTCCAGTTTTGAGGGTAGGGGCCCTTGCTATATCCCATTTGGATATTTATGGGGTGAGGAGTTTCAGGCTGTTGAAAGTGGAGAAGGTGCTGCAGAGGTGATGGGTTCATTCTGGAAACTGCCAGTGACTTTTTCATTGAAAACCAACATCTCCTTGCTGGCTTTTACCATAAAGTTTGCTATGTTTTGAAGTGAGAAATCAGAATCAGACTGGTTTGGGTTGGAAGGGACCTTAAACCTCTTCCAGGTCCAACCCCCTGCCACGGGAGGGGACACCTTCCACTACAGCAGGTTGCTCCAAGCCCCGTCCAACCTGGCCTTGAACACTGCTAGGGATGGGGCAGCCACAGGTTCTTTGGGCACCCTGTGCCAGCACCTCAGCACCTTCACAAGGAAGAGCTTCTTCCTAATGTCTCGTCTCAGATCTCCCCTCTTTGAGCTTAATTTTCTAGCTCAACAGTCAGTGTGGTAGGGGAGTCAGCCTGGCAACAGTTAATGGTCACCTGAAAGTTGCATCTCATGTTTTTTCACAACCACTTAAAAACTGGGATGTGAGCGGAATACAAGAAGACAGGGAAAGTAGTAGGGCATTGCCAGAGATAGTAAAAATGGGAGGAAATATTTCATGGAGGTCAACTTCCCATCAGACTGCTGATTTAATTTTTAAAAGGAAATCTCTCTGCTTTCAAAACATGGAAATTGTTCAAGGCCCATTAGGGAAGTGGTACTACATCAAACACAGAAGATCTCTAATAAGCATTTCCCACTACTAAATATCTCCCCTATTGTTGTGAGGGAGGCAGGAATAGAAAATGAGGTTTGAGTTCAATTCACAGTGCAGGTCCTGTTTCTGCAATGAGGAAGGCAAACAACTTCAAACAGGGAGGATGATTCTGAGTCAGCCAGATTTAGGCAGTTGAATTCTCAGGTACTGAGAACAGGCCTAACATAGTTTGTGGTGTGCAGGAATATTATCCTTGCTGTCTAATTGGACATGGGTTGTGACTTTCCTCTAAAGAGGAGGTTTTAGGTTGTCTTTTGTTTAGCTGGGCTGAGACTTGGTAAACTTTGGCTGTAGGTAGCTATTTATGGCATATGTTACAAAACCATGGAAACTTGATGTTTTGTACAAGGGAATTTTATGCTCTGGCTGCTGGAAATCATTTTGTTGTTGCAATTTTCAGCTTAAATGCCTTGGTGAAGAAAACTTGTAGCCAAGTCACCCCTTGTCACTACAGTGACTTCTTTAGTGGGTGTGTGTCAAGCCTTCAAATGCTCCAAATGACTTTTCTTGCAGTTTGCTCATCAGGTCATACTGTCATTTAATGCAGCAGTAGATACTTGGCCTTAACTAACAGCAGTGGAAACAGCTGGATTTGGGAGACCTGGGTACTTGCCTCTTGGTCATCATTTGCTGGACCTCAGCAATGGGCTGCTACCCCCCTGGTGCCTGTTTCCCCTTCTAGCCCGACTTTGTCTAATTGAGAAGCTCTCTGTGAGTAGGGCTGCAGCAGGGACAGCCCATTACTGCCTGGCAAACACCCGGTACAGCCTGATTCCAGCCTCCTGCAGCACCTGTGCCTTTGGTGTTGGAGATGTTCCCGTCTTCTAGCTGAGAAGGGCTTGTGGTCAGTGGTGCATTAGAAGCTTCAGTTTCTTTTATCCTCCTTAATTAAACAAGTCTCTTGTGTTCATGCCTCCAGCTTGTACATAGATCTGGCTGATGATGCAGCATCTGCGTTGCTGACTGACCTATTATTAGCACAGTTCAGGAACTGGCTTTTAGGACATGAGCTTTCCTGATCGTTGGGAGGATAACTGATCTCGGTGTGCCTGTCACTGCCACCTCTGCTGAAGCTCTGCCAGTTCAGATACTTCTGTTTAATGCTTCATATCCTGGCTGTTTCTCTTCCCCGCTGTGCTTCCAGGTTTGTGTTTTAACCTTTAAGAGATAGTGTACTGAAAATAATGATCTTTAATGCAGTCTCCATCCATGTGATCTT
Organism: Pezoporus occidentalis; assembly: GCF_034315485.1. Classification (NCBI taxonomy): domain Eukaryota; kingdom Metazoa; phylum Chordata; class Aves; order Psittaciformes; family Psittacidae; genus Pezoporus; species Pezoporus occidentalis. The sequence goes on from NW_026912779.1 coordinate 5,415,441, forward strand.
CCTGTGCGAGCACGTGCACTGCACCAGTAATCAGTGTTATGTGATAAATGTGTTTTATAAGTTTTGGTTCCTTGCTTTTTTTCCCCTTCTTACTTAGGAAGTTGGAAGAAAATTCTTCAAATCCAACTGGCTGGTAACGAATGTCAGTACTTGCCATATTTGCTGTAAGGCTTTGTACCATTAAAAATGTGGACTTGATCCTGCTTCCCTCTCCTTTGCTTTTATGCCTATCCTTGGTATTTTACAGTAGCTCTGCACACGTGCAGCTGGCATCACACAGAGCAGAAATAATAAAGCCCTTGGCCTTTATGTGCAGTGATAACAACATACTCCATTGTACAACATGGTTTGGGGTCCTTGTGTAAGGACAGAAGATGCTCTGTAGGATCCTTTCTTAGAGAATTGTCTTTAATTTAATGACACCTTTTCTTATATATCCCAGTACTGGGAAGACACAAACAGCCTCACATTACAAATCATGAGGTTTAGGTTCACTGTGTGTGTCTCTGGCTGTTATTTTTGAGCATTTCTAACTGCACAGATACTGTTTACATCACCAGTCTCCTCCAAATAGTCTGCTGGATTGGGAGGGTTGTGAAATCCGCAGACAGCCTCTGCCAGGGGTGTGTATACTCTCTTGTCTGCAGCCTGGCTTTCCATTCTCCTGATGTTTTTGTTGCTGCATCCCCTCCACAGGCAGCAGTTTTGGTCCTAAGAATCTGCCCTAGCTCTGGAGCACGTCAGACCCCCAAAAAGGGAGGCTGTGTGTCTGCAGAGGCTGTGCCTTCCCCTGCTTGGGCTTCGTGTATGTGTCAATACGCAGAGCTCCTTTTTCACCTTTTCAGAGTTAGGGCTCTTTACCAGGCAGGAAATGAGTATTCATCTTCATTACTTGTTCTAATTAATCTTGCCACGTAGGCACATTTCCCAGTGCACTGTGACTTCTTGACGTCATTGTCCAGCCTTCACTTACTAACAAAAAACAATAACAGGTGTGTTCTCATCTCTGAGACCTACTTACAGCATTGTAGCTCAATGATGTCAAGTTGTACCTCATGCCCTTGTGTTGGGGGGGGGGGGGGGGGGGGGGGAAGGAGTAGGGGCTGTGATGTAGAGGATTTAGATTTCTGTCTTCATTCGTATCCCAGGAAAGGTAATTTCCAGTATCTGAATTTCTAGTGTGGAGATTGAGCCTGCTTTTTAAGCCTGATTCATGCCTTTATCCCAAATGTGCTTGGCATTGTGAGAGGAACAAGATGTCCTATTGTACAAGAAAACTGTTAGTGAAGGACCAGAATTTAAATCCTGAATCTCTAGGGCACGTTATCATAGAATCACAGAATGGTTTGGGTTGGAAAGAGCCTTAAAATCATCCATTTCCAACCCTCTGCCACGGGCAGGGGCATCTTCCACTAGCCCAGGTTGCTCCAAGCCCCATCCATCCTGGCCTTTCACACTTGGCTGTCCAGTTAGCCCCATACAATTTTGTCTGTGGGGTATATATAACGTTGCTATTTCAAGGCTGCAGTGAGACATCCAAAGTGAAATTCTACCCCTGCACCACATCCCAAGGAGCTCTTGTACTGGCTGGGGATTACCAGAACCTATCCCTGATTTCAGGGATGGTCACAATGTGCCCTTGCAGAGCTTTACTGAGGCTTTTACCTCGCCATGGCTGTGCAGATCCAATTAGAGGGCTGGTGTGCTGCTGACTGGGCAGTGGTACATCCCTGGCTGCTCCAAATGGCAGAGTGTCTCAGAACTGGAGAAGTCCATGGGCTGTTAGATGGTATCAGACAGATGTGCTGCCAGCTATTTTGGGTGCTGCTTATTGATAGCTAACTCTAGCTGACCTAGTGAATGCTGCCTTGCATTCTATTCAACTACTCAGGGAGCTGATTATTTCTGGTTGATAAGCAGTAGTAAGTGCTGTTTAACAGGAGTAACACTAAAGGTATTGATTAGCAGGATACAGCTCTCATACCAAGTGATGCTCGATGAAGCCCATGTTAAAACAGGAGTGAAATTCTGAAGGCAGCTTTTTGTCTTGTATTCTAGGTGCTCTGGGTTTACTCAGGGCAGTTGGACATAACGCCTTATTTAATAAAGATGAAGGGGAATACTAATGCCTGAAAATTAGGAATACGGCCAAAAAATATTCAGGGAGTGTCATTAGAGAAATGTATGTAATTTATCTCAGGCAATTTCAACTTTGAGACTGGGAAAAATACAGAATACTCTGTATTTAAGTGAACTTTCTTTAAGAACAATACAGTATCTTACAAAAGGTGATTTTATTGTGTATTTTTCCTTAAAATAGAGAAAATTGAGGTGGGTTTTTGCTTTTAATTCTGATTTTCTTGCTAAATAGTAAAATAAGCGCAGGACTATGTTGTTGGTGAAGAACATCCTTCTAAATGAAGGTCAGACTTAGGACTTCCTGAGCTCTTCTTCCCTCCACCTGAAGTCCATGTTGTGGTGGCACATCTTCAAGTCATCTACCAGGTGCTTCTGCCAGCCAGTTCTCCATAACCTGATCTTCACTCCATCACTAGCCCATGCTGTAATTACAAGTTCCCAAAGGGAAGCTGCCATCATGTGTGTGAGCAGCAGCAGAGCTGTCCCAAGGACAGTGTGAGCCTTTTGTCATCCCCTTCCTAGCAGTCACACAGGACTAGACTGAACCATTTAATATTATATAAGCTTCTCCTGCTCAAGGAGAATACCTGGTTGTTATGATCCTTTGGGCATTTGAAGGTAGCTGAAACTTTGCCTTTCAGTCGTGTAGCTCAGGGCTTTTCCCCTGAAGTTAAATTGGCCATTAGGTACAGATCCACAATGGCTTTTTAGTAGCATTGCCTTAAAACCACTGTGATGGGTTACAGTAATACAGTGGTCCATAATTCAGTGAGGTGGCTAACAAGTAACTGGTACTTGACAGCAAAGAAAAATGCTGCGGCTATTTCATTTTAAATAATACGATACGTCTGCCAGTGCCCTGTAAATACTGTATTCAGAGCCATGTGGTAGACAGTGTGCCTTCTGTAGGTGCAAAGTAAATCCTCTGCAGTGTGTGGGTTTGAGTTGGTTGCAGACTATGTGTATGCAGAGCGAGCCGGCTTGTTCACATAGGATGTGATCAGCGAGTGTCAGAGTCTAAAATTATCTCAGCCAAATCTCTGGCTTTGCATTGTACCCTCTGCAGGCACAACCAGAAGACGGAAACCCATAGACATTTTGGCTGGTGAAAGTTGTTGGGAAGGGCCTGTCAGAGATGCTGTGGTGGTACTCTTTTGAGTAAATGAAGTCACGCATACTCAATGGATGAGGTGAAAAAGCTTCTCTCATTAGATTGGCACATGGTACATTTTAAAATGTGGAAAATCAGTTTGAAATGTGGCTCTGCTTTGCTGCTGCCAGAAATAGGTTTTCAGTGTACTCACTGCAGATGTGTCTTGTCACTGACAGCTCATACCAGTAGCTTTTGCCTATGAGTGTGTTGCCTATCTAGATTTAGATGCCCCTTTCACATATGTTAAACTTTTAATCAGTATTTTTACTGAAACTGAGAAGGACATGCAGGATAGGGGTATGGGTAAGTTAAAGCTGAAGGTCAAGTGAGTCATTCTGACTTGCAGACTGAGGTACTTGTACTCATCTCCACAGCATTCCTACATTTTGCTGATGAAAATCATTCTGGCTTCACAGCCTTTGTGTGAGGGAAGAATTATCTACTCTTTTGTAGTTACAGTGCTGGAGGGAAGTAGCTTATCCTCTTCAGATGTCCTGTGGCAAAGCTGATTCTTGAAACAGGGTCTCTTAATTCCTTGGAAATGCCCTTTCTCCTGGTTAAGAAGCAACATAAGGCATTTTGTAATGCAGACGGAAGCCTTTTTCTTCCCCTCATCCTCCCTCCCTCTGGCATTTCCTTAACATTTACTGGGACTCGGGCTCAAATTGTGTGTCCTTCCTCTCACTGCTCCTAGTGCCTCAAATTCCGCTTCACGTAGAAGCGATAGGATCTGTGTACACAGCTCTGTCTTGATTTATATCTGAGTTTCCTGAGCATGGCCTGTTTTCTCATGCAGAAATTTTGCCTATGCAGAAGGATGACTTTTGCCATTTCTTTTCAGTTTCTGGATGGGCTGTACAGTGCCCATGTGCAGCTCTGGTACATCCATGTTATGTTGAAACAGCCCTTCACAGATGGCCTTCAGAGCAGGTTTAAAATGTAGAAGACTTGCATGGTGGTTGGACTGGTGATTACAAACGTAATTGTATGTGGCATGTCATTTGTGTCACCTTCTTTAGCATGCCCAAACGCATGTGTAATATTGCAGCTAAAAATGTCAGCCTGGAAATAATACTGTAAGGCTCCTGCCACTAGAGAATGCAGGCATTGAGCCATAGCTATCCAGCCAAATCCTTTGGATTTCTGCTGGTACGTGGTCATGGCTGCTCAGCAACTTCCCTGGATTTATGCCAGGAAGATGGAACGGTCTTCTTGTGATCTGTTTAGCTAAATGGCCATAATAATGTGCGGTATTAGAGTAACAGATGCTGCTGACCATCCTGCAGTAGATCAAAGTTTGTATATACAGGAACTACCACTTCCTTTCAGAGTCATGAGTAGAATTTGGAGCTTCTCATTTGTTGCTGTGTAACAGCATATATATTATCAGAGCAATGAGAACCAGAAGTGGTAATTTTAATGAATTAAGTTGAAAGTGCCAGTCTGCAACAGCCTCCACTCAGAGCTGAAGGAATAATTCTTTGGTGTCAATAGTAACACAAAAGGGTGCTCTGTAGATGACTTTCAGACACTGTTGGCCTCTGAGGATTTCAAGGACTCGAAATACGAGTCCAGCCTTGCTAAAACAGTCCCGTGTCATAAGACTTAAGACATATTTGGCTCACATCACCACTGCTATTTTGTGTGGCCTCAGTCTGTAGCCTCCGAAGCACAGATGACCAACCCCTGGCATTGGCATTTGCTTCCCAGGATTCTCCAGCTTGAGTGTGGCACTTGGCTTTAACTACACAGTGCAGAGCGTGGGGGGTGGCTGGTAGGTCACACCTCCTGCTTCTGGAGTGGGATGGGAGGTGAACAGAATAAAGGGAGAGGTGGAAAGGAAACACACAGCTGGTGGCTCCAATTAGACTTTCTTCTGTGAATCTTTTCTTAGAGAGAAACAGCATGTTTCAGTTTCCCTGTTGTGTAAAATAAGTGAGTGACTGACCAATAGGAGATCCCTCAGGGGCTTGAGAGACATATGCCCCAATCTCTCTCTGCCTGCTTCAAAAGAGGGATTTGAAGCATGAAGCTTTAACATCTATATCTGAGACTGAGGAAACAGAGCTGTTCCAGCTGTGTATTCATTTTGTGCATTTGAATTTAATCTACCTGATGGTGACACCAACATCAGGATAATCTCTGAATCATGAAGGCATTAAAAGTTGACAGTAAATTCCCCAGATCCTAAAAAGATGCTAATTATAAGGGTATGACCAAAAGAGGAAGATCTAGGAGAATTAAAACACTATGCATAATCTTAATAGACTGTTTCAGAAATGGCAACTTCTGCTCCATTAGTATAATATCCTAGCATCATTAGGTATGCTGTTTAATTCCTTGGCTTTATGTTTGGAATATGGATTGTTGGGTGGTCTGAAGGTTGTTATATTGATATCATTAATTCTGCTGTTAATGATTTACAGAATTAGCCTGAGAACATGGGAGCGAGTGTGTTACGAGCTGTAGAGTCATGTGCCAAACAAAATAGCATTGTTTCAAGTCAAAGACTTGACCTGAAAAGGTTTGTCCCCACTGCAGGTCTAGTAAATATAAGACACAAACTTTGTACTGGTTCAACGGAAGATTTGCCCTGTGGCTTGCTGAATGAAAGCTCCTTCTACAGAAGAAGGCACCAGGCTTTGAAGTTCAGTATCATCTGGGAAAGGACAAAACTCAATTTAACCTCAGTGTTTCAGCAGAATGGAGATTGGACTGAATAGAATTATGTGTGAGCATCAACAAGAATCCACTTAGGGGTCAAGGAGGTTATTACCAGCTGGTTGATACTGTTTACTTCAGCATCTTGTTTTCTTTTCCCCCCTTCTGCTGGCTTGCAAGGATTGCATCAGCAGTAACTTTGTGTTATTGCAAGTGCAGCTCTCATGGGCAGTGACAGATGATGGTTTGTAGTCATTTGTCACGCCCCCTGCCATCAGATGCACTAGATTGCAAAGAGCTCTTGGAAGCAATATTGCCAGTCAGTTTATGAATGCATCTGCTAACGCCGAGAGCTCATTGCTGCTTAAGGGTACAATTTGCTGCAGTTGTGGCTTTGGTGTTTAATATGGATGGAAAACTGCCTGACCTGTCCCCTCTGGTGATATTCGAACATCCAGGCTAGGCATGGCTGAGGAATGGACGTGGCCTTTTCTGACCAGGACTTGGAGTTGCCCTCATAGTTGAGATAGGAAGATTGTAGTTACCTTTCCTTTTATCAAGGAGGCCTGGGGGTTACTGTAATATGTACCCCAACAAGTTTTATGGGCACCAGAGGAAATGGGACCACTTCTTACAGCTCAGCCTCCACCTGCCCTGTGTGTTAGGAGTGTGGGGGAGCTCTTCCTTCTTTGAGAGTGGGTCTTGTGTCAGGACTATGTGCAAAGCAGATGTACTCCCTCATTTTGATAGTTGTTTTCTCAAGATTATTTTTTTGTACTTGATTCCGTAGGTGTATATAAAATTGACTAACTTGCAGAATCAGAAGCACTATTTCAGTGTAAGGAAGCCTCCTTGCACCGAATGGAATACTGTTGGAAATCTTGAATGTCATGTTTGACTTCAGTTATAGTCACGGGAAGTAGGAATAGACATTATTATCTGCTTACTGTCAAGTAAGGCAGAATGAACAATTCTGGTTTAAATCCAAACTTGCTTAGATTTTGTTACAGACAACTATTATGATATTATTTCTACCCACATCTGTACTTTTCCCTGCACTTCCTAGTTGGGGTGAAGATGCAGTCCTCTAACCTGCATTTGTGTGAAGATAGAGGCCATATCATCATGTGGATTAAAAAAGCTGCATTCTGTTGACTTTGGAGATTAATCGTATCTCCTGTGTCTGGTTGTGCCTGTTTTTATTCTCAGAGATTGTCTAAAGGATATTCTGAAGTTTTAGATACGCCGCAAACACAGACCTTTGTGTGTGTGCTTTTCTGTCCCTCAGCCCCTGAATTATTTTATTTGCTTGCAGAATGTAGAAGAGCCTCTTTGTATTACATGAAGTGTTCTTTTGACCCATCCTCCTCTTCAATGTCTTCTGCATCCTCTAGTCTTCTTTCTGTCTTACTTACAGAGCAAGTGGCTCAGCAATGCTGTATGAGACAGGCTTCAGTATGTCAGAAACATGTTGAAGCTGTGGAGCGACATGTGGTGTGCAGCGTTAACTGCTGGTCTAAGTCAAAGCGCTGATGTGCAGGGGTGAGAAGGGGGATTGGAGATGGAGAAGTGTACTGGTTGTTACCTGGTGGTCTCAGAACTATGAGCAGATGTCTGGTTTGTATCCTCTTCATAATGTTACACTTGTGATAAATGGCTTTTGGAATTGAAACCATAGATTGGGAGGCAAATATGACATTAAAGTGCAAAAAACCCTTCTAAAACCAAACCCACCAAAACTTCCCTTTGCAAACCACAGGGAAATAGCTTAGAACATTTAATTAGAACTCCAGAATCTTCTTCAATTAGGCCATTTTCTAAGTAGCCAAGCTAACCAGCGTCATTTCTAAACTTCATAGTAAAGGTGAAGATGTATGGTTTTACAAGTGCCCAACTGGGCACTGGAAGGATCCTTCACTGAAGCAGAAAAACATGTTTATTGGGTGTACTTTTTTAAGCAAGAAATACACGTTTCTGTGCCTCTGAAAATTCAAGTCATGCAGTGTTTTTAAGTGGGTTCATGCTGTGCATGCTGCCTAGATAGAAAGCCGCTTGTACAGCTTGGTCTTTGAAGCTACATTGGGTTTACAGAGATGAGCTTTCTTTGTGTTGTCTTACATTTGTGCCCAGAGATTTTCCTGCTTGCAGGGGCCTTATTAATAGATAATTTCAGTGATAATTCACAAGTGTGCCTGTCACCAGCACACACTGGGATAGAAGTTTGTCACCTCAGGCCTTTGAACATTGTCCAGCCAGCTCAGGCGCATTGGGTTTTTGCTGAATTTACAGTGCTTAATTTGGTGTCTTGGTGTACCAGGAGTGCTCTTGGTTTACGGTGGCTGCTTTTGTAACGTGTACATGGGCTGCCTAGCTTCTGAACCCTTTTCAAGTATTAACTACTGTGAGGTATTGCTGATGAACTGCAAACCCTTCAGTTGTACTACATTCCCATGGCCATAGTACACTCCTGTCTAGCAGGCTTGGCTTGAAGGTACAGGTCATAGAGACCCAAACTACTCCCCACAGGCTCACTTGGGGCACTGGGCATGCCAGGGGGAGAATAGCCCGATAGGTGATGCTGGCTCCAAAGAAGGTGGCAACTGGGAGCAAGGATGAAATGTGCTGATAGGATCATTTCGGTTGCAAAATGACAGTGGCAGCACCCTGAATAAATCCCACTTCTCCTGGCATTCTCTCTGCAGCCTGCTTACCCTCTGTGTGAGCAAGAACCCTGTGTGTGAGAGAAGACAGGCTGAGAAAGTTGGGGCTGTTCAGCCTGGAGAAGAGAAGGCTGCGTGGAGATCTCATAGCAGCCTTCCAGTATCGGAATGGGGCTTATAAGGATGCTGGGGAGGGACTCTTCATTAGGGACTGTAGTGACAGGACAAGGGGTAACGGGTTAAAACTGAAACAGGGAAAGTTTAGATTGGATATGAGGAAGAAGTTCTTTACTGTTATGGTGGTGAGGCACTGGAATGGGTTGCCCAAGGAAGCTGTGAATGCTCCATCACTGGCAGTGTTCAAGGCCAGGTTGAACAGAGCCTTGGGTGATATGGTTTAGTGTGAGGTGTCCCTGCCCATGGGAGGGGGTTGGAACTGGATGATGTTAAGGTCCTTTCCAACCTGAACTATTCTGTGATTCTATGATTCTGTCACTGCACTCTCAATGGTAATCGGGACAGTCAATTTCCTCGGCCTGGCAAACTGGCCAGAAAAAAATAAGGTATCACTGTACAGGTCTGAGTTTCTGTCCTGCCTGATACAAAAATCAGCTCTTTTTTGGCTGAAGGCTGTGATACTAAGACTGCTTCTTGTTGACTGATACTCTAGTTGTTGGCTTAATTTCTGCCTCTTCCAGCTGGCTGCTATGAGCCAGGGGCTTCTCTGGGATCTCTCCTTCTGGCAGCAGCATTTCATTCCTTGACAATCTAAAAGTCAATTAAAACAATGCAGATATTGATGCAGATTTCATCATCACCTGTAGCTGTTTAATCCTGAGTGACAGATCAAGTGCTGGCCCAAATAATTTGACCCTTCCTTGCAAAACTCTCAAAGCAGTGGATTAAACTTCTTTTCTTCCTTGTAATGCTACAGCAGATATAGGGAAGAGAAGATCAAGTGAAGCAATACAGAACATATTAAATATTGGTAGTTTATTTCAACTCTGCCTATGTTTTTGCTAGGCTTATGTGAGTTTTCTGTAGTTAAATGAAACTTGGCTTTGTCATTTGTCCTTTAGTAGAAAGGTGAGATGGGCCACCAACAGCCTAGCAGAATCCTGAAATTCTCAGCCAGAAGCTAAATGTAGTTGTTTCACAGAATCACAGAATGGTTTGGGTTGGAAAGGACTGTAAGATCATCCAGTTCCAAGCCCCTGCCACAGGCAGGGACACCTTCTGCTAGAGCAGGTTGTTCCGAGCCTCATCCAACCTGGCCTTGAACACTACTAGGGATGGGGCAGCCACAGCTTCTCTGGGCACCCTGTGCCAGCGCCTCAGCACCCTCACAGGTAAAGAACTTCTTCCTTATATCTAACCTAAATCTCCCCTGTTTCAGTTTGAACCCATCACCCCTTATTCTATCGCTGCAGTCCCTAATGAAGAGTCCCACTTCAGCATCCTTGTAGGCCCCCTTCAGATATTGGAAGGCTGCTATGAGGTCTCCATGCAGCTTCTCCAGCCTTAACAGCTCCAACTTTCTCAGTCTGTCTTCACACAGGAGGTGTTCCAGGCCCTGATCATCCTCGTGGCCTCCTCTGGACTTTTCCTGGTGGCATCTTCATGGATTCATTGCTTGTTTGCCTACCAGAGCATTTCTGCAGCATGAAGGCTTTGTCTTACCATCTCCTGACTGTGCAGAGTGCATTACAGGCTCCTGAGACAGTGAGATCAGGTTTTCCTGTCCAGGATCTCTACACAAATTAACTCTTCAGTGTCACCACAAATAGCACTGTATCTGTACCACTGCTGCAGGAGCAGAGCATGTTAACTAGACTGGTGTGAGCACAGGTGCATATAAAGGCACTCTTAGAAAGTGGAAATAAAGCATGTGCTTGGGCAACACTAGTCTGAAACCCTCTGAAACACCAGTACCTTCATAAGGGTGTGTCTTGTTTGGCAGGCTGTGTGTTCTGGCTGCATCACACCTATGTGGATAATCATTAGCTCTGTGTCTGAATCTTCTCCTGAGGGCTTTCAGCTTCCTGTAGCTGCAGGTGAATAGCAATGAGGCATAATTTAGCTGAGGAAGGGCTTTCTGCCAGCTGTATAGAATCCACACCTGTTACTGTGAGTGTAATCATTAACTTGGCCTTTTAAAGCAACTGGAAATCATTATCAACACAGGGGATATGAGGTGCTAACAAAACTTCCAGGCATGTTCACTCCTTTTAGAGTGGTTTTATGGCTGATTTTGTGTAACCTTTGAGACTTGTTGAAAAGTTTTGTACTTAATGATGCTGAACTTCTCTGGAAGTGTAAAAGTGAAACAAGAAAACTGGTAATCCAGAGAATGACTTAATTTGGTGCTTTCTTTGTTAATCAGTGCTGCTACCACTTCCTCTGCAGTTCAGATCATAGAATCATAGAGTGGTTTGGGTTGGAAAGGACCTTAAGATCATCAAGTTCCAATCCACCTGCCGTGGGCAGGGACACCTCACACTAGACCATATCACCCAAGGCCTCGTCCAACCTGGTCTTGAACACTGCCAGGGATGGAGTATTCACAACCTCCCTGGGCAACCCATTCCAGTGCCTCATCACACTTACAGTAAAGGAATTTCTTCCTTATATCCAATCTAAACTTCCCCTGTTTAAGTTTGAACCCGTTACCCCTTGTCCTGTCACTACAGTCCCTAATGAAGAGTCCCTCCCCAGCATCCCTATAGGCCCCATTCCGATTCTGGAAGGCTGCTCTGAGGTCTCCACTCAGCTTCTGTTCTCCAGGCTGAGAAGCCCCAGCTTTTTCAGCCTGTCTTCATACTGGAGGTGCTCCAGCCCCTGATCATCCTCATACCCAGCCTCTGGACTTGCTCCAACAGCTCCATGTCCTTTTTATGTTGAGGACACCAGAACTGCACGCAGTGCTGCAAGCAGGTGATTTCATCTGCTCTTTGCTCTCTCGTAAAAAGCAGAGTTGGGATAACTGCAAAAGACACAAACTGCTGTTGCAGAAGTGTTGTTTGCAGCAAAGTTAAAGGGTTGTAGAGGTGGCACTGCAACCACTTCAACATGCACATAGAGCTTCATTTGACAGTAAATCATGTGCTGAAGTTATGCCCTTTGAGTCCTCAAGGTAGCATAGATACGGATGCTTTGTCCAGTGAAGTAATGCTAGAGCTTTAAATAAAACCAAGCTAGATCTCAACAGTTTTAAAATCCAAGTAGAGCTATAGTGGAAAATGCAGTAATTGGAGCTTTGCTGATATTGTCTTTGGAGAAATAGAGAAAGTATTGGAGATACGAATGACCTTGTGGTCTTTCTGGTTGTGTTGGCACATAGAATTGTTTAAACTTTCTTGAAAATGGGGAGAGCACTCTTAGGTTTAAATCTTGGTGGTGATTCATCCTGTGTTAGCGTGGAGGGAAAATGACTTCATCGTGTGGTTACCGAAACAGTCTTGTTTGATGCGTGAGCTGATACAACTTCCAGAGCTCAGGATGCAGCCACTGCATCCACTGATGGAAAAGCCTGGAACAACGCAATGAGTGTACTTGCATAGCTTTAGGATGAATGACCTGGTAGTTAGCATGGGTAGGGAGATTAAAACGGATGAAAGGGAAAGCCAGGAATTGAACTGTGGCCTGGGAGAGGAGTTGTGTGACTGAGGTACATCTTGCTGCATTGCTACCTTTTCCCGTCAGTTTGGGACAGAATCATTCCGATAATCAAATCCTGATTCTGTCCCATGTCCTGATGTGTAGGTCATAGATCTCACTGCGAGATCTGTATTTTGTGTGAGCTTTTGTGTTGCTGGAGGCAGGCGGTTCACTTTGAAAGCTTCTCAGCACATACAGGCCATTGCTGCAATCCCTGCGCTCAACGAAGAACAGTGGAAATATCAGGTAAAAAAGTTGACTTTCTCCTTTGTGATTGATTGGAGTAATTAATGAAAATTAATTTCTATCATTAAAGCTGACAGAAATGTCAAGTTCATTGGCATTACTTTGCAGGAGGCTGATTGAAAGTTCTGGGAAAGAAACCCTGTATTCGCATGAAACTTACAGCATTTGTAATTAACACATCAAAGAATGGTTATCTGAAATGTCTCTACGTGCTTTCTACTTGCCTTAATATTGTAAGGTCTTTATATTTTAAAGGCAAAATGTCCATTTAAAAGGACTTCTTCACTTGGACAAGTGGAAGTGAGGACATTCATGGCTGCAGTTGAATGAATGAAACTGAAGTTCTTCAAGATGTTTACAAAATACAACTATTGTGGCAGATATTACTGTGTCCTTGCAAAACATTAAGGGTTTTATAGATGAATCTATAAGAGCTAGAGCAAAAATAATTCAAATCCTTTGCTTTTTGAGTTGAATATTAGTATGATATTACTAGGTGCTTCAATAGATAGAAAACACTTTGCAGACCTGCCTTTAAATTCAGCATGAGTCGATGGAGGTACCCCATTATTTTGTGTTAGCTGCTACCTGACGTTTGGCACGTGCTGAGCTGTGCTGTTTGCTTTGTTTGTGGAAATATGCAGTGAAGCAGTGAGAAGTTGTTCTATTGTGCAACACTGAAGAGTTTAACATTGACCCTTTAGAGTATTTTTAATAAAAGCCACAGAGAAATCTTGTTTTATAAGATCCACTTTGGTACTTGTGTTTATTCTCAATGCTAATGCTCTGACGTGGTGTCATGCACTGTAAAATTCCAGGTGTTTAAATGCAGTGGTTGGAAATTCATAGCTAACCTTTACACAACAGAAATAAGACTGAGCCTGTCCCTAACAGGGGTTCTGTCCTTCAGCTGAAATACTAAACCAAGGTCCCCTTTGCTGTGAAGAGCTAGTTCCTTCAGAAAGGGCAGGTTATAACCTTGGCGGATGGGCCAGGATCCCCCTCTGTCAGGTTGTAATGTTCAAGGCTGCACAACAAATAATACAATAGTGCTGTTCTGCTCCCTTCCAGTCTCAGCCCTAAACTAATGGTATGCTTGGGAGACTGGGATCCTGACCTGTGACTGGGCATCCTGTGCCACTGCAATGCAAATAATCCATATTTTAGCCGTCTTTAGTGTCTGTTTAATATTTAAAGCCTCAAGCCAAATGTAAAAAGCTCCTTTAATAGCTGCCAGCGAAATGCTTTTGTTTCAGCTATTACACTACTGCTCACTTAGACGTTTGGAAACCAGTGGAAGCTTAGGATGAGATTCCTTTTTTAAATGCCTACCTGAAAGCAATTCAGTAAATAATCAATTGGAAGGTGTAGTGGTGTATGCTGTTGGAGAGAAACCTTGGAACTCACCCAACATTTCCATAAATCATATGTAATCAAACAATATCCTCCCAAGAGCTAAACATTCTTCCAGTTAATGCAACAGTTTTGCTTTTTCCTCTTTTCCTTTATATCAGCTTTTCCCTTAGTTTCAATACATATTTCTGGTTATAAAGCATACTCTTGCATTTTGCATATAGAACAATAGTAAACAGATTACTATTGCCTTCTGTTATGTATCCTCTCTAGAAATCTCAGCCATTTGAGCCCTCAGCTTGTTTTACTGCGTGTATTTGCTTGTATTGAATGTGTTCCAGCTCTTCATTTCCCAGGGCATATAAAATTGGTGAAATTCCATGGGAAAAGATTGTTTTGGGTATGTAAACATACTGTCAAATGGTTTTAGAGCTCAGGAAGAGCAGGCGCTTGGAAGCTGTGGGAGTTGAACACATCCATGTGGCATGTTCACGCACCTTCCTCTTCCTCGAGGCAGTTTATTGTGTTGGGACATCAGAAGACTCATTTTTTTTTTCCCAGAGATTAAGTCTTCCCCAAGAGTTTTATCCATGTGGATGAAGTCAGGAGAAAACAACTCTGTGTTATTTCCTGGATAATACGTATTTACCTCCTAGAAAAGTTAGGCAATAAATAAAGCAAGACTTGGCCTGGCCAAGGTTGGCGGAAAGTTCCAAAGGAAACGTCTGTGTATGGTTAGTGTTTTTGTTGAAGTTTTTGTTGCACTTGCTAAAAAGAGCAGTAGCCATGTAAACAACCAAGAGAAGCTAAACACAGAGATTTATTTTCCAATTCATCAGATATTTATTATGAAATGGGCAATTTGCAAGTACTTCTTGCAAGATAAACAAGGGAAAACAGTGAATTTAAGTGGATTTAGTAGTGTCCCAAACGTTCAGTTCTCCAACTTGTGTATTGTCCTTAAGCCAGTAAGCAAACCTTAACATGAGATGCTAATTTAAAGAGTATGTTTTGTCTCCTCTCTGATGAGCAGTTCCTGAGTTTGGCTGAGCCAGGCCAAGTATTTCCTGTATGTGTCCTGCACGTGGCTGTTCCACCAGCCTCTTGTCTCCAGCCAGCCCCTTCAGCCATCAGAGCATGTCCAGTGGTGTACTGGGCACGTTGTGCTGGTAGTATTTGCTGGGGAGGATGGCTATTAGGCAGAGTGGGGTTACCACCCAGTCACCCTTCCAAGCATGCTTGTAGGGAGATCCTCCAGCATGGGTGAATCTCTGTCTCTTCACCGGAATGCCCGTGGCAGGGGGTTGGAACTAGATGATCTTAAGGTCCTTTCCAACCCAAAGCATTCCGTGATTCTGTGTGGTGAAGAGGCCCATGCAAGCAGAGATTCCCATTGAAGTTCTCAGCCCCAGATAGTG
The DNA here is from genome assembly GCF_034315485.1 of Pezoporus occidentalis. Taxonomy (NCBI): domain Eukaryota; kingdom Metazoa; phylum Chordata; class Aves; order Psittaciformes; family Psittacidae; genus Pezoporus; species Pezoporus occidentalis. Next base: position 5,430,728 of record NW_026912779.1, read on the forward strand.
TGGGATCAGAGAGGGCAGGATCTGTATGCTCCAAAGGCTGGACATGTGACCAACAGCAGAAGAATGTACCTCATTGGCTCTTTGTGTGTTGTGAGGGCTGCCAAATCCCTGCAAGAACAGAGAAGGTGTTCTTCTGGTTTGTAGGGATCGTGTTTGTGGGTGGTGGTGGGCACAGCGACTGTTTGCTTGTTTGCTTTTCACAGTGGTGAGAAAGGGATTTGCAGAAAGGCAGTTTGTCTTGAAAACTGCCTTTTGCTGAGAACCCTGTAAGAAATTACCATAAAAGTCAGTGTGCTGTGGAGCCCTCCTTCTTCCCACCATCCTGCTGCTACTTTCTTATTTATAGAGCCTTTCCCAAGAACCTTCTTGTAGTCCCACCCTTATATGTCTTGTATGTGTAAAAGCGCTGGAGGAGCAGTGCACCCTGTCCAAAGCACAGTGCTTGTTGCTTCTTCTGGTTCTGAGTGAGAAAAGGAAGCATCTTTTATGGGGCTTTCGATAAGCTTCGGCAAAGTTTTGTCCTCACTGACATCCTTCACGTTTTTTCTTCCTCCAAAAGAATAAGCTTGGAGATAATTGGACCTTGAAAATGATTATATTCCTGATAGCAAGTCTGAAATATATGTCTGTGTTCAGAGAGCAACGCCTCAGATACTTAACATTTTAAAATGCCATTGTAGATAAACAGTCCTTGGAAGTGTTTGCTGGAGATGTCACTGCCAAATGAAGGTGAAAAGCATGTAGCAGGCTGGCTGGTTTGAGTAGCAGGGAGAATGAAGAGTACTGCCTTTCTGGGGCTTTTTTTGGAGACCTGGAAGACTTGTTATCAGTTCTCAGGCAGTAAAAGGATTTGGCTTCATGCACCAGAACACCCACAAGTAGCAAACTTGGTGTATGTTGAGATGGGGGAAGGAAAAAAGGATACGGTCTCTATCTCTGAGATGCTCGTTGCCTTGCGATATGTGGGATAACTTGAACAGGATCTCCTGGGTACTAAGAATAGGGAATTCCTTCTGAAATGTTTTCAGAGAGTTCAGTAGGCTGCAGACAGATTTTCTTGGGGGGTGTGGGGGGGAGAGGAATGGGAAGAAGGTGTTTTTTTAATGGGTAGAATGGCATAAATAAAAAGCAATGTAAAGAAAAGCAGAATGCGCATAAATAGAGAGGAGCAGAGCCTGGGAGGAGCTGGAAATGGCTACCACTGCTGGTGTAGTTTTCCCAGGTGGCGAGGGTGGGAAATGCAGTGACACAGTCCTGGTGTTTGCAAGAACTTCCACGTTTGTGCCCAGCAGAAATTGCTGTCTGTTGGGTAGCTTAGGTGGATTTCAGCTCCTTATGATCATTTCAGCAGGTATTTTTCAAACAGCCACAACAACTGATGGCCCAGGTTTTACCTGGGGATTTCCAGGGAAATTGCAAAGTGGAAATGGTAGAAATAATTCTTTATTTTTAACATAAAATACTCCATTGACAGCCTGGTCAGGAATATTTTCAGTCATTAGATAGTTCTGACTGGAAATACCAGGGCTTGCAAAGCTCTCTTACTTCTTTGAGCAGTCCGCGCTCTCATTTGTATCTGTAATCCTCAGCAGTGCCAGAATCAAGTTTATAATATGCATCCTCAAGTACTTTGAACAGTGGTTGAGTTCTTATTTACCAGAAGATAAGTGCTCCCTGAGTGTCTACAAACTTGGAATGGATGTGGAGTAGCAGACTTAATACAGCCTTGTACTGACACTAATAATATTGTTGAAGTACCAGGCATCAGTGTAGCTCAAATGCTTGCTTGGTCCTTTCTGCATGCTCTCCCTACAGTGCTCTAAATGTCAGTAATTATCCCCACATTAGTTTAAATGCCATTGCTAAGGCCAAGTGTTTGAAAATGCCAGTTCTACTTAAAGATACAGTAGTTACTTCAAGCTAGAAGGAATGTTAAGGCAATAAATGACCTGTGGCTCCATAAAAGCTTAAGTAAGCAATTTCCTTTGCCAGCAACTAGAATCTCATTTCTCCTCCTGTGTGCTTTCAAAGAAATACTAATACTTGCAATACAAGTTTTATACCTTTATGAAGATACCAATTTTACATAAGAGAAAATAATGATTTGAAATGGCGAAGTCATATGTCAAGGTTTTGTAGAAGTTACTTCAAGACTACCATTTTAACCTTCGGTTGTGAGGAATAACCAAGCTAATGGAAATCCTGAGCATACTCATGTGGGAAGCAAGCTACTGGCCATGCCCAGTCATCTCTCTGGCTTCATGTGTTGTATCAGTAGTATTTTGCTCAAATACTTCCAGATTCTGGTAATAACAGGTCTCATTATTTACGATGAATGTGGTAAAACACTGGACCGGATTGCCCACAGAGGTGGTGGATGCACCATCCCTGGAGTCATTCAGCGCCAGGTTGGATGTGGTTCTGACCAACCTGATCTAGTTGAAGACATCCCTGCTCATTGCAGGGGAGTTGGACTAAGATGAGGTTCGAAGGTCCCTTCCAACTCAAACTATTCTGTGATCCTATGATTCTGTGAAGTGTCCTTCCTAATAGTCTGTGCTGATATTCATTCTGTTTGCATCATTTGGAGAAGTGACAGTCTTCTGAGCCACACTCAGCTCTGTCCTTGAACTAAATGTAATGTTACTTCCAGAATGTCTGCAGTTCTCACAAGGTTTGACATCACTGGAAAAAGGAGTTTGCATCCACAGACCTTAAAGCTAATATTTGACTTTCACATCGCTTACATGACATACGTGATGCGAATGGTTTTATGCACTGAATGTTGTTCATCCTGTTCTGGTCCTTGATGTGACAGCTTAAAAGATCATTTAATGACATTATCTAAATCATTTATCCCTGTTCTCCATCCACAGCAGACACGGGTTCTCTTGCTAAAATGCTGCTCATGAAGGTCTTAGGGGGAACTTCTAAAAAGGCTGGAAGAATTATTTATGCTGGCAGCCTGCTCTACAACTGAACTACCTTTCTTTCTATCTGTTTCCTGTTGGTTAAATTGACAGGCAACGGTCAGCCAGCTTGGCCAACTACTGAATATGGTACAGTTGACAAAAGCTGAACTGCTTAGCCAGAAGCTTCAATTTCAAATGTAACATCAGCGTAAAATTTGCTGCTGTTGTCTGTAAGGTTGAGTGTGCCATGGGTCTCGGAAGGTACTTGCAGTAAGTGATCATCAGAGATGAGTGTCAAGACTATTTCTAAAATGTGATTGAATAAGGTACTGCCAAAGACGTTTCTGTTGGTTTGTGGCACTTCTGATCTCTGCTTAATTAGAAATATTGACCTGTTCTGGTGTATTTACAAACACAAGTCTTTTAAACCAATATCCATGTTCTAGTTAGTGCTGTTGAATCGGTAACATCTAGAGAATTAGTGCGATAACCACGTTTCAGGGTCTTTCCACTTTCTGCTGATACATGTTACTCTCTTAGGTACATAGTAACAGTCACATTTCACCTAGCTCAAGAGCTAAGTATTGTATTAGCCATTAATCCAAAATTGTGGTTGAGATGTTAATTGCCATCTATGAGGACAATGTTGGATACCTCTTTTATGTGCATTAAATACACGTGATAGTGTCCTGATGTGGCAGGAGAACAAGTTTTCCTGTTTGTTTTTTCTATCTCACTATAGCTGTGAGGACAGTATAAAAGCACTTTTTTGGACCACATTATGTTCTTTAAACTCTGTAGCTTGCACACATGAGGCTTTCTTATATACTCACCATGGAAGGCATCTGTCACACCAAAATGAATTTGGCAACGACATGATTATTAAAATGTTCTGTTCGATTAAAGACATTCTGTTTTCAGATTAATTTTAGGGGCCTTGTAAGAGTAAGTCTTGGGTACAGAGTTTCTTCAAGAGCAAGAAAAGATAAGACCAGAGTTGGTTGTGAGAAGCTGACCTGTGTAATTGTATATTTCTGTGAAAACTGCGTTTTATATCCAATAGACACAATTAAAGCTGCATTTATTGGAATGAACAGCCTTGCTGCCATACAGGTAGAAGACAGATTATAAAGATGTATGTGATACTGTAATGGAGCCCTTGAGAATGATTGGTCTAATCAGGATTAAATCCAATTGTCTGGTTGCTGTAATGAGAAGACTCAGGTTTGCTTTTATCCCTCCTAGCTAGCTGGGAAAACTCTCCACTGCATTTTGCAATGAGAGATCGTGCTATCATTTGGAGATCATAATAACAGCAACACAGAGAATGTAAGCTATCTCCCATTTATTTTGGCCCACTTAGTCTAGCATTTGAAGTACCTGATACGTTGTTTACACGGGGAAGTTAAATATTTCATCATTTTTAAATGAAAAGATTTAAATGAAAATAAACAGAACCTGAAATGAGGAAAAAGGCGTGATAAGTAAATATTTGGGGAAAAATATTCCTCAGTACTTACAGCACTTTAGTAGAGAAGGAAAAATAATGCCTGTAACACATTCTTGTGATGTTTCTTTTATTTTTGTTAGTTGCTTTGAAGAATGAGTTAACACAGTGCTAATTCTAGAAGCCATGCTGCCTCATGGGGTAACGGAACACAGGATTTTCCATGCTCTCAAATGGATTTAGCCTACAGCTGTGAAAGTCCTGTAGCTCACAGGTAATGCCCTTTAGAAAGGTCACTGCCAGTTGCCCAGAGAGGTTGTGGCTGCTCCATCCCTGGAGATGTTCACTGCTGGGGCTCACTTGCAGGCAGAGATTACTCTGCAAAGCAGGTTGTGAGCACTGGCCAGGTAGGGTTACCAGGGATCTTGGGTCTTGTGCTGATGTCTTTCTCCCAAAAGCTGGATCAAAGAGAATTTAACAAGTGTAACTTTTGACTCAGTTGCAGTGCAGGGCTGGAACAGGTGTGAATGCTGTAAAAAGTAGGTGGTGTGTGAAGTTATAAGCTTAGGGCAAACTTTGTCCAACCTGCTTATTTTTGTAAGCTAATTCCTTGAAGTTTAAGTTGATTACACAAAACAAGTGGGATCCACCTGCAGTGTATTCCCCATGCAAATGGAGAAGACACCTTGATGAGTGTGTTCACAGCTCCAGGAACAGAGTATTTCTGCCCTGTCCAGACCTGTGGCTGTTGAGATTGGTTAAAGCATAGGACAGTTGTCATTCATGTGCTGTAATAGAAATCTAAACTTAACCTGTAGCAAGTGAATATTTTTTCTGATAACATAAACCCCACCTGAGTAGATCTTCTGCTCCTGTACAACCAAATTCGGGGTTTTCAATGGGATAGCCAGAAACAGACAAACCCCATTGATAGTGTTCCTTTCCCATTGTCAAGATGGTAAAAAGCTAATTCTGAAACTCAGTAGCTTCAGCCATTCAGTTGCCAAATGTAGTTTACATATGGCTCTGGGTATTAGCTTCACTGCAGAGGAGGCTAAAAGAAAAGGTGTGAAGGGATCAAATTAATTTATCGTTCATTGTCCCCCACTGCCATGGGCAATGTTAAATAGCTCTTGGTCCATGTCAAAGTGGTATTTGCTGTGGCATTGGTAATGAAAAAGGGATAGATCTGTTTCTAAAGGAACACTTGTCTTCTGGGGATTTGTACTGAGATCTGTTAAAGGAGCTGTGAAGATGTGGAAGTGAATGGATAATAAATTGCAAAAAAAAGCCATTCCACCTTAGTGTTAATGCACCATATTACAAATACTTCAGCATTCAGAAATAGATAGGATTCTTATTTTGAGGTTTCTCCTTTAACACCAAAACTGTTGATGCATTAACCCTTTGTGTTATCATTTTTCACATATGCTGTGAGCACACAGAAGGATGCACTTAAGAAACAAAACAAAATAGGCACCCTGGGGTTATATGGCTATAAGGCTGCAGTTTAACATTTTAAGATAAAATGTTACTATATTTGGAGACACTTAACTTCCTCAGTAGCAGAACTTATTTAGTAAGCTATGAAGCCAGCAGATTTATAAGGCTATCCAATTCCAACTCCCCTATCAAGTTTTTAAGTATGCTGTTTGCGCAGCTAGAAAGGCTTCAGACTCTATTGGAAATACTGACAGTGGCTTCAACAACAGGTGGGCATGGGTTGAGGTTTGCCTGGTTACTTCAGACATGGCCTAAAACCCTTTTGGATTTCATTTACCTGTTCATTGCCCTTAGAAGCCTGGTTTACTGCTGCTAGGTTCTGTAACAGGTCTGGTGGGGTCTTTTGTACCAGCCTTCTGGAGAACAAGATTTTTCATGTCACCCAAGGCTCTATCCACCCTGGCCTTGAACACTGCCAGGGATGGAGCATTTACCACTTCTTTCCCTTTTTAAGAACCTACCATCAGCCATTAGGTAGAATCAAGTGTGTACATTTTGAAAAATTATTGGATGGATAATTTCTTCAATAGCTGTTAATGGACAAAGTGTACTTAGCATCTCACCTTCAGGTAGATCAGCGATGGATGTGTAGGGCCTCTGGTATGTAGTTGATCTTGCTGTAGATGAGTGTAACTTCTGATCCAGCTGGGGTTTCAGTTCAAAGCCCAGCACGTGCAAGTTCAGATCGCATTTCCAAGGATCTTTGGTAATATCCCTTGAATTCAGAACTTCCATTAACTTCAAGCTATATAAATTGTTCTCCTATGGAAAAGGCAATGAAGGTGAGTCAAGCCTGGCCCTCTGAGCTTGAGACGAGACGGAATGAATGTATTCCTGTCATCTGTGCAGATGAGCACCTGAAATGAGTTAGAAGGAAATTGTCATCTCAATTTCAAACTATTTCTGTGAAATTGCTGTTGTCATAATCACTGAAATTCACACTATTCAGTCTTCGGTGATTTGGTATTGGAAGACCTAACACTTAGGCTGCAATTCCTTTGTGCTGAGCCTGAGCATCTCTGAGAGAGGCCATGTACTTGCCTGGGCTGGAAGACACCTTTGTGTTCTTTGCTCCTAAAGCATCACAGAACTCTTTAGTGTAAATTAATGTTCTATTCTGGAACACTTAAATTGACTCACCTAAGAAATTTTCTTTGGTTGATGGCATTCCATAAGGATGGGTAGGACTTGAAAGAGGCTTCATCTGGTCGTGGCTCAATTACAGAGAAGTTTGGGGTTTTTTTAAACATTTCTTTCTTTCTAGCTAACATTCTTAGGAAGTATTTGCAGTTCCATTAGTGTCATTTTGTATACTTGGAGACTGATTCTTGTGATGCTGGAACATCAGAGCAGAGCTGTTTTCTGGCTTTTGAGGAGGACCATGTTACATATCTACGTGGTGATTGGTTGGGATTATTTGCATAGTTTTCTTTGAAGCTCCTCAAAAATTGTAGTTAATTTCCAACAAAAGCAATGGCTTTCTTCACACTTGGAGAGACTTTGCTGTCATGACTTACACTGTGACCAGCTGGTTGATGCTTGTTTTCAAAGCTTCTGTCTTTATTTTGCATCTATTCCTATCTTAACTTCAAGCACTTAGACTGAAAACCAGGTCATAGATACATAGGCTGACCTAGTAATTTTTATGGTGTGGAAGCCTGTCATATACTTGGTGGTCACAGTAACAGTGGTATTACTCATGTAGAGTTCCTGGATTTTTACACATGAAAATGACTCTACAAAGCAGGACATTTCTTTTTTCTGGTTAGGATACAGTAAGAGCAATTAATATGTACATATGGTCTGGAAAGGTGAAGCTTTGGGATCATGGATGTGGACTACTTATAGAATTGTAAAACAGTTAGGGTTGGAAGGGTCTTTAAGATCATCTAGTTTGAGCTGCTTCTTTCCTGTGCTTATAATAATAATATTAATAATAATAATAACAGTATTATTCCTTGAGCAACAACAAGTATCTTAACACAAGATCTACGCAGTTTTCATCCTATGGAGTGATGTGTGAGCTGACACTGGCAAGGAGGCAGTACCTGAATGCAAGAAATCCAGGGTGAGAAGTGATGTGAAGTGAATGATGAACAAGTGCCAATACACCTAATGGTGTTTGATGAGGTGCTTAATTTTCCTTCAGTCTCTTTAAGCCTGGAAAAGGGAAGAAAATAAAGACAACATTAGAAATGGGCTGTAGTGACTGAAGGGAAGTGGAGTGAGCGGGTGGTGTCTGTGATACCGATGCACGTCTTGAACTTGTTTATTTATAGTTTGCATGTCTCATGTATTTGGCAATAGAGAAGCTATTTGGTCACAGCCCTGCAGTAGCACATGCTTGGTAAGGTGCAATAACTTAGTATTTTGATTTATTTTTTTAAGTTTTATTTTAGTCTTTGTGGCTAGTCATAGTTTATAACAGTTTATTATTTGGTTTCCCTTAAGGTGAGTGTGTTTCTCTTTAGACTGACAGACACATACTACTTCTAAATCACATAAAGACAGAGCTCTCAGTTTTCTGGCCTAAACTTGTGATGTGTTTTCAAGTTGGCAAAGGTCTAATTTTTGGCCTGTGCTCAAGGTCTCAAGATTTTACCATATCTGGATGTCCTGCGCTTGTTCTTTTGCTTTCATCTTTCGACAGCTTACTGGCAACAACGCTGAAGGAAGCGGCCAGTTTGGAGTGACAGACATGGAGTGTTCTCAGCAGGCATTCCCTGAGCACAGGAGTACAACTGCTCACATCAGGAGTTCAATTCCCAGGGAACTGTCTCCTTCACTTGGAGAACAAGAGAACAATTTAATGGCCGTGCAGCTGATTAAAACTAAGCAGGGCTACATGAATGCAGAGATGCAGACAGCTATCAGTTGCCAACGGAGCTAAAACAGATTGTTAGCCAGCTCTCTGTTGATTTGATTAATGACCTGAATCAGTTGTTTTTGAGCATATCGCTGCCAAAGTGTGCTTAGGCAATGAAAACAGGAAACTTGTGCGTCTTGAATCTCTTTGCTACCGTGGTGTCAGCAGACATAATGAAACGGGGGCTCTGCTGAGTGTGGGCTGAACAGCATGAGGAAGAAAAGGATGTTTAAGGACTGATTAAACCTCTGTCCCACCCAGGGCATGGACCGCGCTGAGATGTGGGAACTGGCAATGATCTGTGAGGAACCACCTGCTTCCTTGAGATTGCAGGGATATATCTCAGCATTTGCTCTCTGCCACAACATGTGTTTCCTGCTCTTGGGTTTGGGACTGTGAAGAGAGCATGGATGTAGGGAAAGGAATTTCAGAGTTGCCCTTGGAGCATCTTGGAGTTGCATATGGAACGTGCAGGGCAGCAGGGCTTCATTCTCCTTCTATTGTGCCAACAGGGAGGTGGAAGGGGGCTAGGACGCAACAGAGAACGTGTTCTTGTTGTGGCAGATAATGCGATCAAGTGGCAAAGAGAAGGAAACGATGATTGCTGATCTCAAAAACTCCCTCTAATTTTCGCTGTGACTGTGTCAGGAAGTTTGTACCAGCTCTAGTGCAGACAAACCTATCCTGAAGCATCCTGGTCTTCCCATGAAAGGGAGCTAAGGGTGATTGTCTCCTGGGGGTGCTCTAAAGCACAGGATGTTCAGTGTTTGCTAAAAACTTTTACCACTTGTTTGTAAGTGGCTAAGACTGAAGTAGCTGATGTCCATGGCTTTTCACAGATGGCTTTTGCAAGGCTGGTAGGGCAGAAATGAGTAAGTATAACATGACCATTCTGATCCCTGTGGCTGAGTGTTGTACTAATGCCTAGTAATGTTTATTTCCAGTGTAAGTGGAAGGTGCCACGAGTAGAAGGCACAGGATATAGTAGGTGTGTGCACGTCCTTCTATCTCCTGTGATACCTGTTCCATTTTCATCTTAGTGTTAAATAGCATCACCAGCTTCTATAAAATACTTTGTATTAAAGGACTGTACTAAATGTAGCAATGAAGATTAAGTAATCTCTAAGGTTATTACAGATCTGAGAAAGTTTAACATGCTTTCTGTGTTTAATAAACAACCATACTAAATCAATAAGTTATTCTTACTGTAAAGATCTGAAGGTGAGACAAATGCAAGTGTGCCTGCTCATAAGCCAGGGCCAGTTAATTCATTAAAAACCTGGGCAGCATATCAGTAGAAGTACACTGAACACTTGCTTTACTTGGAGGAGGTTTTTTGTGAAACAAGTTCCCTAACAGCATCTGTCTTCACATGTGCTGGGCAGTCACAAGGCACGTAGTGGAGTTGTTATTCCCAGGCTAAAAGAACACCCAGCTGAGAATAATTCAATTTCAGGGCTTTTAAGGAAAAGGTTTCTCCATTTTAGGTTTCAATTAAATATTTTCATAGAATCACAGAATGGTTTGGGTAGGAAAGGACCTTAAGATCATCCAGTTCCAACCCCCTGCCATGGGCAGAGACACCTCACACTAAACCATGTCACCCAAGGCTCTGTCCAGCCTGGCGTTGAACACTGCCGGGGATGGAGCATTCACAACCTCCCTGGGCAACCCATTCCAGTGCTTCAACACCCTTACAGGAAAGAACTTTTTCCTTATATCCAATCTAAACTTCCCCTGTTTCAGTTTGAACCCATTACCCCTTGTCCTGTCACTACAGTCCCTAATGAAGAGTCCCTCCTCAGCATCCCTATAGGCCCCCTTCAGATACTGGAAGGCTGCTAGGAGCTCTCCACGCAGCTTCTCTTCTCCAGGCTGAACAGCCCCAACTTCCTCAGCCTGTCTTCATACAGGAGGTGCTCCAGTCCCCTGATCATCCTTGTGGTCTCTTCTGGACTTGTTCCAACAGCTCCATGTCCTTTTTATGTTGAGGACACCAGAACTGCACACAGTGCTGCCAGTGGGGTCTCACAAGAGCTTTAAGTCTTGTTGGTAGGGTTTTTCCTCCTTTGGATAAACTGGCAGTTTGCATTGTTAGTTCACTCAAGATACACGTGGCTTTAATCAATGAATCTTTCCTGGTAGTCTTGTAGGAGCCAAGAGCTGCCAGGCAATAAAGCAAATTGTTGTACAGGATCAGGTGGAGGAGATTTCGCCTGCACAGTTCCAAACACATCTACTCACAATTCTCCTGGTAGATGTTTTACAGCTGTGTAAATACTCAATCATTATGTGCTGCTGCTTCTCTGGCTTGTTTGCTTCATTTCTAATACTGTAATACTGATCTTAATTCTATGTATAATGTTTCTGCTACCAACTCAAACAGCTCTTTCCCTTGAGTTCATGTTTTTAATTGCGGTTTTAGATTAACTCTCTCCTTTTTAATGTAACATTACTTCCCTTTTGATCTTGATACCTACTTCAAACATGTTGTAATTAAGCATGTGGCCACCACATTTGAAACATTCAGTTTGACAAACTGCTGTAGAGCTGAAATTGTCCCCTGTTCTTAATTCAATGAGCCTGGAAGCTCTAAAGAAAAGAAGCTTGCAAACCACTGTTCTTGTTTTTATTGGTATTTTGGGTGTTAACGCTATTTTTAAGCCCACTAGTTTTAGTTTGCTTGTTGTAAGTGCTGCTAACTTCTAGCAGGCTCCTGAGGGCAGTTGTCAAAGTCCTTAAAATAGCTCACAGATCCATCCCTCTGGTAGCTTAGTTTTGAATGTGGCTGTTACAGAAATATCTGAAGAAAATGCAGGCTTGTGTGGTGTAGCTAATTACGTGCTGCTGTGCCTCTTTCTGTACCTACAGGACTTATTCCCCACAGCAGTGGTGGGTCTGGTCATGTACTGCTGAGAGCTGGATGTCCTGAAACAAGCTGTGTCCAGCTTGTTCAAGTGTGCAAGGGCTGCCTGAGAGATCTTCCAGAGAAGGGCCACGAGGATGATCAGGGGCTGGAGCACCTCCCATATGAAGATAGGCTGAGAAAGTTGGGGCTGTTCAGCCTGGAGAAGAGAAGGCTGCGTGGAGACCTCATAGCAGCCTTCCAGTATCTGAAGGGGGCCTATAGGCTTATAAGACTCTTCATTAGGGACTGTAGTGATAGACAAGGGGTAACGGGTTAAAACTGAAACAGGGGAAGTTTAGATTGGATATAAGGAAGAAATTCTTTCCTGTTAGGGTGGTGAGGCACTGTAATGGGTTGCCCAGGGAGGTTGTGAATGCTCCATCCCTGGCAGTGTTCAAGGCCAGATTGGATGAAGACTTGGGTGATATGGTTTAGTGTGAGGTATCCCTGCCCATGGCAGGGGGGTTGTAACTAGATGATCTTAAGGTCCTTTTCAACCCTAACTATTCTATGATTCTGTCTTTATTATGACTAGCTCATCTCCAGTATGAAACCTGAATGTCTCTAAACCACATGACATGTGCTGGTGCAGTTGGAGACTGACAGATGTGTGCATTGCAATAAGGTACTATCAAAATGCAGATATACACCTTGCATGTTTAAAATGTGTTCTGCGAAGTGATTTTCTTTTATAGCTCTACTGAGAGACCTCTCCACTTTTAGTGTAATGGTGTCTGCAGACTTTCTGTGTGAGCATGGCAGAAGGGAAATTATCTGACTGAGGTTTAGATTAGAATGCTCTAGGAAAAAAACAAGTGGTACATTTGGAGTTAGAGATTGCCAATTCTGTATTCATCTTCCCTTGTCCTTCCTCTGTCAAAAGGACTTAGAAATACTGTATCACTGAGCCAGTACTCTTGAGACAGTACATGTCAACTCATCCTTTCAGCCTTACTTAACTACATTGTCTTTTCCTCTGAGCTGTTTGATAATGATTTAACCATTTTTAGTTGCCTTCCCTGAGTTAGTCTGCATGGAAGGCTATGTAAGATTGCTAGAGGTCTTCTTATAGCTGGAAATGTGCTTTTTGTTAGATATGGAGCATGGTCTAATGAAGTTACTCTGCCTTAAAGCAGAACCAAAAGGTACTTCAAACCCCTCTTCCCACCCCTTGAAATACTGCACTGGATGTCACTCATCAAATTCTAAAGTTGGGTGAGTGTTTTTGGAGTCCTTTAATGTAACTCACTGAAGTACCACAGCAAAAATACCCTGCTTCCTCTGAAGGTGGATGACTTTCCCCGGCAGCTCACTTTAATATTTAGTGATTTCTTCACGCTAGCAAGTGGAATTGTGTAATTTGATAAATTGAAGTTTCATTTAGTCAGATTAATAGTTTTAAAACTATAGCCTTCCTAAAGGGGTTGTGAATGAATGGACACACGGGAAAACTAACATTACTTTAATTTTTAAAGTAGCTTGTTGCACTGCATCAAAACTCCATGTGGATGCTTTTCTTCACCATTAAGGTGGCCTAATTCAATTTAGTTTACTTCACTTCCAAACTTGAGTCATAAAATCATATTAAAGTCACTTTAATTCTGAAGGAAAGCATCCACATACAGTTTAACTAATCTTCTTTAGGTCATGTGTTAAACTAATGCTAGTTGACTTCCCTGAGCATCTCTGTGGAGTCATGCTCCGAGAGCTGCAGACCTTGTCTGAGAGCTTCTTTCGACTCCAGTGACAGTTGTATTCCAGATGAAGGTAGCAGTGAGGCCCAACTGTATAATGTCATAGTGTGACAAAAATGCAAATACGTAATTAATTTCTACCCTGTAGATACGCTTGCTATATCCTAATTTGGTTTAATACCGAGTTAATGAAGCTCTAAGGAAATGTTTTTCAAGTAGTATGTCATAATAATTTGTTTCATCATTATGTGTGTTGACTGTTGGAGCCTTTTGAAATAAAAAAACACCCAAAGTATTTAAAGTATGCTTTGCTTTTATTACAGGTGAGGCAGAGTACCTGTTGGCACCTATTCCTGGTTTGAATGTAAGCATTAGGGGGTGGTTGCAGGAAAGGAGCTGTAACTCAGTTCTGTAATTGACCTGTAGGTTTTAGAACATAAAAAATCAGGCTTTTTTTAAGTGTTTTTTCTTTCTTTGGTTGGCGGTATCTGACAAAGAGAAATGCAGATGTGTTTCCAGGGCACTGGAACCACCTTGTTGCTCTAACAGCAGCACCCCACTGTGGTCAAGTGGCTGTTTTATGGGGAGTTGATGACCAGCTTTCTGAGTGGTTTGGATGTTTTGCTGAGCCCACAAAAAGTAATAAAGGTATCACAAGGTCTGAGAGGCTCCAAGAAGGGTCGAGGGAATGGTGGTGTCCATCACGTAGGTCATTTGGTCATGCCTTGTCAGCTGTGGAGAGGATAAGCTCTAATCAGTGAGGCATCAGTTCAGTTGTATTGCCTGGCCTATTGGCCAGGCATCACGCCTGAAAGTGGGTGCTTTTGAAGTACCTGTGCAACAGCCATGGAGGATGTACAGGAGGGGTCCTTCTACCACTTGATTGCACAGTATATATATAATAGATAATAATAGAACCATAAGTAGTTCTGATACGTTTGTCTATAATAAGCATATTTCTTGATGAGGTGCTGCGTTGAAGCTTATTAAATATAGACTTCATCCCCGTGTACACAAAGCTGAAAGCAGGCTGTGTCATGGGCAAAGCCTTATCATCATAACTGAGAAAATCCCCAAGCTGATCTTGCCTGAAAAATTGTACAGCCATGCTGAGTGACAAATAATGCAGTACTTTGCTCCAGCTGAGGTGTTTACCCAACCCTCTTCTCTTCTCCATGAGCAACATCTTAAGGTAGATGTGCTTTGCAGTCTGTTGCCCAAATTGACACAAGCAGGAGGCATCCTGTGGTGCGAAATGCAGAGTTAGTGGGTTCCCCCCATGAGCCCCATTCTGGTAGTGCACTCTCCCCTCTCTGTCACACTGCAGTGCCACTTGGTGACCTTTGGTTTGGTGCAGACAGGAGTTTTATCACAGCTAGGCTGGGCCCAGCTGGTTACAGCTCAAAATAGTTACTTAGTGCTCGAATGGAAGTAGTGAGGTTCGAAAAGGAAAAGTGTTTTGTCAGTTCAGTTAGGACACTGACTGTGGATCCTGCAGACCCCAACCAGATTGTGCATCAGGGGCAGCTGCTGGGAGCTACTGTGATCAAGGTCAGGCCAGCCTATGCTGCTTCAGTTTGTTCCCCAGGTAGCGTTTCATAGCTGTAGTCCAAAAGTTACTGTGCAGACCTGACGTGGAGGCTGTTACTATAAACCTTGTTCCTCTGCACTTTGGGGGTGAGTCCGAGACAGAGCAACCTCTGCAAGTGTCATAGACTCACAGACGGGTTTGGGTTGGAAGGGACCTTAAAGCTCATCCAGTTCCAAGCCCCTGGCACAGGCAGGGACACCTTCCACTAGAGCAGCTTGCTCCAAGCCCCTGTGTCCAAGCTGGCCTTGGACGTGGCCAGGGATGGGGCAGCCACAGCTTCTCTGGGCACCCTGTGCCAGCGCCTCAGCACCCTCACATGGAAGAATTTCTTACTAATGTCTAATCTAAATCTCCCTTCTGTCAGTTGAAAGCCATTCCCCCTTGTCCTGTAACTGCCTGCCCTTGTAAAAACCCCTCTCCAGATTTCCTGTAGGCCCCTTTAGGCATTGGCAGACTGTATGGAGCTTGTAGGCAGAGTATGCTGTACCAGTAGCAAGTACAAATGCAGCCAGTTGGTCAGCGTAATGTAACACAGCGCTCTGGTTAGAGGCAAACAGTCTCATAGTTCAGGTTAAGCCTTTACACGTTTTATACATTTTATTCATCAATACCTGTGGGAGGGGAACATGCCATATTTTGCTCTCCCATATAGCAGAGTGAAGGTGGTGCAATTCCAGGGGTTTCCTTGGAGCCGCTCCTTGTTTGTGTGGGTGATGCAGGTGTTTTGAGGTGTTTTGAATGATTTGGTTTTGCTTTTATTCTTTGGGTCCAAGCCAGAGATAGAAGCAGCATTTTTCTTGTGACTTCTTTTAGCACTGGACCTACTTAACAGTGTTTGAATTCTCCAGCAGAAGTTTGTAAGGGTACACTGAGGCAGGGATGCTGGTATTTTTATTAGATAACATTTTTATTAGATAACATGCTCCTTCCTCACTTTACAAAAGCCTTTGGTTTTAGTTCTGAATTTTCTGCTGTGCTTATCTACTGCATTTAGCTCACCGGAGTGATCCCGTGCTCTGGTTTCTAAAACTGGGCCTCACTGACACCTTGGAGTCCCTCTGTGTGCTGCACAGTTAGTTCAACAAATAGGCACAGCCATCCTTTCATAGGGAGTATTTTCTTTGCAGGTAAAGACCTGATGAGATCGAACTTCCTTTTTTTTTTTTAGTGCTGTTTATTCATTAAAAATGAGCTGAGGAGACTGAGGATGAAGCCTTTGCTACATGACAAAGCATCCCTTAGAATGAAGGTAGTGCCTGGAGTACCTGCCAATTGATTGAAAGTGCTGGAGTACAGAATGCCTGGGGCTGTTTGTCAGTCTCCTGAAGCCTCCTGGCTTTCAGAGGGGCTGGGGTTAACCTCCTTCCAAGGAATCCAATCCCTGACCTGGTGACTTGAAAGAAATGCCTTGAGCTGCCTCTTGGATGTCTACCTCCAAATCATGCATTTTCTCATGTTGCTGAACATTTATCTGTAGCAATGCTGTCTATTTTAACCCAGTTTGTCTAACTTAAATAAGCACAAACTGCCTTTCTCTTTAAATTTACTTTACAATTTACTTTTAATTTATAGTTTCAAGGGGGTAAATAATTCCCCTGACTTAGACACAAGGTTTTTGGTGTGGTAACCACACTGATGGGAAATCCTGACAGCC
The DNA here is from genome assembly GCF_034315485.1 of Pezoporus occidentalis. Classification (NCBI taxonomy): domain Eukaryota; kingdom Metazoa; phylum Chordata; class Aves; order Psittaciformes; family Psittacidae; genus Pezoporus; species Pezoporus occidentalis. Next base: position 5,447,303 of record NW_026912779.1, read on the forward strand.
TGACAATAAGTGTGCTAACTCTGCGGTCACTATACAATATAGATGCTGCGTTTTTACAGCCGTGGTGTTGACTTCTTGAATGGGAATCCCAAAATGGGTGTTAGAATATTTCAGAGTCTTTGAGAAACATGTATTTGGCCTTAAACTTTAAACAGTATCTCTGTGAGTGCAATACGTTTATGCAGTAGCTTTACTTTACTGGGACTTTGATTAATGGTAGATATGTAGAAGTAAAAGGATTTTTTTCCAGTGAATTCACTGTAATAACTGAGAAGAACAAATGTCCTAATTTAATATTTACGTAGGTGTCCCAGTAATAGACATCCTACGTCCTAATTATATAAAGAAAGAAAAGTGTCGGTGCTGACAAGAGATCATATATACTTGTAGGATAAGAAGCACAGATACATTATCTATCCCTTATTTTACCTCCTTGCATTAACATGTTATGAAATGAACAAAAACTATTTTTATGATGCACTAAATTACATCTTGGTTGGTACCAGTACATGGCTTATTTTGTTAAATGGAGTCTGTTGCCATCATACACAGCATTTCTCAGGTATCTTACAGACTGCACTGCATTCCCCCCCCAATAAGACATTACTAGGGTGTTAGAGGAAATATTTATTCATAAGGAATTTGTCTCTTAATACATCTTAATTTTACAACTCTGAGATAGCTTTGAAATTACAAATATTTCTTCTAATTTTCTTCATTTTACAGTCTGTAGTTCTGATAGCCAAAAAATCCTTCATCCTATATTTCTGGATAAACCAGAAAATAAGGAGGTGGTTTCTGTTTAAGTTTGTATACTAATTTTGAGCTATACCAGGTCTCTCTACTGATGGGAAAACTTGTGAGCGACAGAGAATGTTACCAACTTCAGTGTGTTTAATTCCACTAATCTGGAGGCAGTGTGAGCATCTTCAGTATTCAAGTGTCAGCTGTAACCACCCATGATTTTGTAAGTCGTTCTAAACCAGAAATCTTTCTAACTTCACTCATTGTGGCCATGTATTTTAGGAAGGAGTTTTTAGAGGCATACATGGTGTTTTCTGGGGAGTGTAGGCTGTTTAAATGTCCTTTTGTGCCTTTGAAACCTCTGCGAAAGTTTTTATGAAGTATAAAACAGAGGGAATGCAATTAATTAGTGCAGCCTCTTATTCTGTAGCAAAGAAGAGCTGTGAAATGCTCTTCGAGCACTACGTTATAATAGAAAATTACTGTTATTCTTTAATACCAAGCTGACAAATCGGGGAATGCAAGGACTAATTATGAAGGATGGAAAACAATCACACTTTACAAAGGCTTCGTTTATGGCACAAGTTTGTCTGTCAAAGCAGATGGATTAAAGCAACTAAATGATGTAGAATCTCATGTACTCCTAAAAGTCATTATGGTTTTTTGGTTGGGAATTGATGCTGCTTTGTGACTTGGATGAATCCTTTAAATCGCAGGTGCTTTAAAGAAAATGGTCTGCCTTTTAAGCAGTGCTTTCTGCTTTGTAAATTATAGCAAATAGCATAGAGCAGCTAAGGATTTTGCTGCTTTTAATGAAAATAAACCCATTTTAATCAGGGCAGGATCTTTGAATAAGGGTTGAGATTTGCTTAAGTATGGTTCTCATGTTGTTTAGTGACTGCGGTGTCCTAATTCAGAAATGCTTTCTGATGTCAGGAAATGTAGTATTAGAATAGAAGTTATCTATGTGCTTAACCTGTTCCTAGTTAGGAATGGATGCTACTGTGTTCATGTATGTTTCCCTGGGTGTAGCTCAGAATGAGTGAAAGGTGATTTGATTACCCAGGTCTGGGTAGTATGATGACTGCACGTCATACCTACAAATGCATCTAACCCGTTTTGCTCATGGCTAAATTACAGTTTAGAAAGAACAAGCTAATTTCACATCACATTCTTGAGTGGTAACAGTAACGTGACAGTTGCTTTGTAAACCGTTTCAATCTGTCTATTTTGAAGGAGCTTTCAGAGAAATGAGATGATCAAGTGCTGCTTTATAGCTCGAAAGTCTGATACAGCCTGAGCCCTTGTAAGTGCTGAGAAGTGCCTGAACATGCAATAAATGTGCTGTTCATCTGTGAATACTTTTAGCATACCTTCACTGCAAGATTAATGCTTTGTGTTGGAGAAGAACCTGAATGATAATTAAAGGGATCTGGATAATGTGGATGCAATAGGGAAAAACTCGTGCTGTATTAAAGCGGATACCAAAGTTCCCATGTGCTTTGGTGGTGTGGGCTTTTTGTTCACAGTGTTTTATGTGTACCTTGTTATAACAAAACTTTGGGCTGGGACCAGAGTGCCAGTATTTGAAATAATTTGTGGCCAAATAGAGCTTTCCAGTTTAAAAACCCAGTGGAAATGACACATACATCTGTGCTCCCTAGCACACAGAGCTCTCTGTGCTGGTTGACGAGATGAAATCAGTGCTGTAGATCAGTTGCAGAATATTGTTGTTTAAGTGTATTTTAGCCATATGCTTTGTCATAGTAATAGACTCTACACAGAGACTACTTTTCTTCTCAGGATCTTCAAATCAACCTTATGCTGCACTAATGTGTTATGTTCTACTGGCACATGCCAACTTTTGTCAGGAAAAGCTCCTGCTATGAAACATCAGTTTGCCATACACTTTGCTTGCACTGTGTGAATAATCATGCAAGTATTACAGACCTGGTTACTTGTGTTACTGCACTGAGGGCTGGGGACTCTTACTGACAAATCTGTTGTAATTTCTGCTGTGTCTTTTTAGGAAATGAAATAATAAGAAATAAGAGAGAAAGAAAACCAGTCTGCATCTAACTTAGCTTAATACAGCCTTGCTAGTCAGTGCAGCTCCAAGGGGTCAATGAGGCTGCTGTTCAGATACAGCCCAGCTAAGCTCTGTGTCACAGCAGCTGGAAAAGAAATGATGCTTTATATGTTTTGCTCCAGATCATTTGCTTAAGATGATTTTGCTTTTTGAACCAGCTATAATGGCCTGGACATACCATGAAATACAGACATACGTGTGTGTGTGTGTGTATATATACATGCACATATGTGTGTATATGTGTGTATATATATATATATATGCTTGTGTATACAGACACACAAATATACACGTACTCAGAGAGCAATGGAGTTAATACTGGTTTTTTAGCTTATACCATATCTGTGGCTTCAGCAAGACCTGCCTATATTGGCTGCAATCTCTCCTGACTTAATTCTTTGCACAATACAGTGTTTCTGAATGTGATGTGTGTTTGAAGAGCCTTGCTGTGAGGTTACTCCTCTCTCAATACAGCTACTAGAGCATGTTCTCTCCAAATGTTTAAGATAGATGTGAATATTTTTAACAGAGATTGCTTAGTTCATCAGCTAGACAGCTTTTATACAACAGTTCTGTTTTCATAAGAAATATGTATGGTTACACTGGAAAATATGGAGCTGTTCCTTTTTTGGGCCACCAAAGTGAAAATGTTTCCTTTTTTCAGCAAGAAAATATTTTTTTTTATATATAAGAAAATCTGACAATGTGTTGTTTTCCATCAGAATTTCTTGTGAGAAGATGTCTCACTTGCTTATCAACTGCTCCCCTCAGCCAGGGACAGGGCTCCTTGTGTGGCAGCTCCTCCTGTTCCATGCAGCCCCATCAGATGTGTAAGCACGCCACGGCTGAACAGTTGGTTATGTCCTCCTTTGGCAAACAGCTTTGTGCTTTGGCAAGGTGATAGTTGACAAGGACAGGCTTCTGGGTGTGTGGTCCCTTCCTTGGGTTTGTACTGTCTGGACCCACTGGCTCGGATAACTTAACTAAAAGCCATATTCTCTCCTGCATCCTAACCTCAGCACTGGTGAGTTTACATCATTTTTACTGTAACATAAATGGTCAGGGGCAGTACTTTACAAACTGCCTTCAGTTGGCCTTGCCTGTTTTAACTTAACAATGTGTCTTTGCTGTGTTTTTAAAGGGTAGTGACTGAATGCTACCTACCTGTGGCACAGAGGTGCCTTCCACAGCACATTCTGTGTAGGTGTAGAGCTGCCAGCACTGCAGGCAGTATATGACTTGGGATGTGACGTAGTGTTTGCATGGGCTTGTGGGGATACATTGGCAACAACATTTGGCTGCATAAGGAATGTGTACAATTAAACCCTACAGCAATAGTTGTGTCTCAGTTTAGGATGTGTTCAGGTTGTTGTGGGTTTTTTTAAGTTCTTGTTTTAATATTTAGTGCTTTTTGATCTGAAATGTTCTTTTTCCTTTCTCTCTTTTCAAAATGAACAAGAGGGGAAGAAGGTAACTCACCACCAAATAACATTTTTGCATCGAGAAAAATCTGGCTTGTTCTTGCCCTGTTTACTTATTTAAGAAAATAAATCAGGGGAACTACGATGGAAGGTGCAACATGTAGATGTTTTTCAACAGGGTTCTGACAGGGTATTGTTGCTGGGGGGTGTTGACAGTAAGCATTTAAAATGTAAAAATAATGTATTTTTAAAAATGCATTCAAGTTTTATACTCTTTTATTTGACATTGAATGGTCTTTTGTAGCAGGCGCATTACTCGGGGCATGCTGGTTCAGGCTGCTGAAAGATGGGCAGAGTTGGGAGGGAAAGGCTGGTGCTGATTTTCCTGAAGGAGTGTGAATTTGTGTTGCTGACAAGATAACCACCTGCTTTTGGTATGAGAGCTGCATTTTGCATTGGTGTGTTCTGGGTATGAGAGCTATTAAAAGCACTCAGAGCTCACCATAGTCATTCTTTTATGTGCTGCCTGTAACTCTAGGTATTGACAAAACAGTGGGGTGTCTTTGATGGATGTCGGAGGGCAAAGGCTCTTGCTCAGCCCCCTCCGAGTCTTTCCTGCTTTCAGGAGGGAGGGAGGAAGTAAGTCTAAGGAATAGGCTCAGATCTGTGGGGCTGTAGATTGATTTTTCTGATTTGTTTGCTAGCAGCAAGAATATTGTTCTTCTTTATTCTGCCCAGTATGTTTTACTGTAAACTCACTTGATTGTGCTGCTCATTTGTGGTTGGTTTTAGAATTATAGAATCACAGACTGGTTTGGGTTGGAAGGGACCTTAAAGCTCATCCAGTTCCAACCCCCTGCCACGGGCAGGGATACCTCACACTAGAGCAGGTTGCTCCAAGCCCCGTCCAACCTGGCCTTGAACACTGCCAGGGATGGGGCAGCCACAGCTTCTCTGGGCACCCTGTGCCAGCGCCTCAGCACCCTCACAGGTGGTTAAATAAGCAGCAGTTATGAACTTCCTTTCAGCTGGTGCCTGTCAGTAAGACTATTTATTAGCTGACTATTTGAAACTGCAGACTTTCAGAGATTACAGTTCTTCTGTCTGTTCCCTTTCTTACTTTCCAGCATACAGCAGAGCTTGTAGGTGCTTACTGGCATCTTACAGGTTTATTTCTTTCTTTTAAATGTGCTTTTTCTTAAAGAAGTGCAAGGAAGTATAAGCAGTGAAATTGCCTTGATGTTTGCAGTTTTTATTAACATGCTCCATCCCACAGACGAGAATGTGTCTTGAAGTTCTTGAGTTCAACTTTTGACTGGGCATGGAACCAAGGACTGCAAATTTACCTCCAAACCTTATATCTGATCCTGTGTTAAACACATCCAGATGGTAGGTGATATTCTAATGCTAACAATCTGCTTCCCCTCCCTCTGCTGTCTTTCCCAAAGTTGCTGACAAGTCTTTCTTGACAGTCTTTTTAAAGTAAATGAGATCAAGTATATTGAAGGTCTTTTATAGCAACAGCCCTTGAGAAAGATGAGACTTTGCTGTAGTGCTGCAGAACGTACATTTGCTTTTGCTCTCTCCTTGAACTGAGGTTGCAGCTTGGGCTGGTCTGTGCTCTGAACTCTTGAGTATCTGGACTGAAGGAGCAGGGGTTTACAAGGTCGAGAAATTGCTACGTGCTGCAAGCATTTGCTTTTCCATAGTTGTTATGCGATGTGGAAATAGATGCTCATGCACTGTACCTGCTGACTGCACCCACGGCCCCTCTGTAAGTACCAGTGCTCTTGGGTCATGACCTTGGTGCTGCACACTCAGCAGCACCGTGGGTTGGAGACCGTTGTGTAGGTGTTCCAAGGCACTTCTGGCATCTTGGAGTGAGCCCAGCAGTCTGCATGGACGTGGTCGAGAAGGCCAAATGTGATAACATCAAGTTCTTATTTGGCACTATAACCCGTCTGCTTTGCAGATCTCAGCTCAGCAGGAACCACTGTAGGTGTCAAGTGGGTTGTGGATGGCACAGTGCAACCCAGAGCTCCTGACCTTAAGGATTGTTTTCGTCCTTCCACTCTATGTATTCCATGCAAAGGCATTCCATTCATGTACTTTAGCACTAAGAAGTTTTAGTTTTTTTAACCTAAAACCGCACAAACCTGTACAGCTTTGAATCCACTCTCCTGAAGAACGTTTTTTTCCTGCTTTGTTGTGATTTTGGTTCATCCTGAATATGAAGCCTTGCATGTAATTTGTGCAGGTTAGGTGATTTTATTCTAGTTCATTTGAAAGATGCAGAAATGAAACGTTTTTCCTTTATGACCGATATATAAAAGAGAGAATCTCTCTTTGACAAAGATAATTTTGTTTATTTTCATGTAATAATTGTCCTGATCTTACTGCATTTCAGCTGTTTAATTCCGTATGTCTCCAAAGTTAATATGGCAGTGTGTTAGCTTTTCTACTTGCTGTAGTCTTATATTTACATTAGAAGAGCTGCATTTAAATGCCTTCATATCACTGATACCTAGCAACTCATGAATAGATGCTGCCCATGGTAACGTGGGTTTCTTCACTTGCCTTAGTTTGCTCTGCCTCCCATCCCAGTTTTATTCTGCTGTGCAGTTACAAAGCCTTGTCTGTCCTGAACCTCATCTAAAGTCTTCCATGTCCAATCTAGGCTTCTTGCTATGCAAGACTTCAGGAATACCAGGCCAAGAGAAAGATAGTGCTTGGGTGGAGGTTAGACTGGATGAGCCTCTGCTTGCTCTTTGACGAGCCTGATGCTAAAATGCATCAAAGCCTGTTGCGATTCCATGTCAAGTTTATAGCAGTGCTGATGCCCTCTGCCTTCACTGAAACCACCAGTGGTACTGAATGCGGCACGGTTTATAATTTTCCAGTTTGTAAATGTATATTCTGAAGTTGCATAAAAGCCCTTCGTTATCTCCTACGAACCTGCTGCACTGTGATGTGAAATCAGTCCCTTTCCAAACTCATCATAGAATCACAGACTGGTTTGGATTGGAACAGATCTTTAAAGGTCATCTGGTTCCAACGCCCTGCCACAGCAGGGACATATTGCACTAGAATAGGTTGCTTTAAGCCCTGTCCAGCCTGGCCTTGAACACTGCCAGGAGTGGAGCATTCACAACTTTGAGTGTCCATTAAATACCTTCTGCCTTTATTTCTTTTGAAAGAAATATGTGGTAACATTAATCTATAAATGTACTAGTGAACACATTGTGCAAAGGACCATTTAAAGTGTATTTTCTGATGTGTAAAATTTGCTTTGTTGTGTAGGAATAGAATTCTGAAGGAGATTTACCAGTTGTTCCATTGAAATATTCAGAAGTGTTTTAAAATTGCTTGTTTTAAAATGGCACTTGCATACCATAGACTCTGGCTTGAACTTTACAAGTGGTGATGCCTCAAAGTCTGCAAACGATGTTCAGGGCAGTTGGGCTGCATCCAGGAATGTTTCTGATTAGATCTAGGGTTTCCATCTAACCCAAGAAACAAACATGCTGGTAGGACAGAAGCTCTTTTGGATACACACAGACTTGGCAGGACTCACTGGCCACTTTCAGGTATGCAGCAGATCCCGAGCTGTTGCCCTAAGAGACACATTCCCCACTCAGAGTGTAGAATGTGCTTTTATAATCCAAGTGTAGGTATTTTCACACACACAAACCCTATTTTTAGCTTGACAGTGTATTCTGCATATATAAACAAACATCACCCTGTAGGGTAATGTTCTCAATATGTTTACAGGACTGTAAATGCATTGTATCAGCAGTAATTAGAGAAATGCAGCACATGGGTTGTAGATTTTAGCATTGCCAGATGTCACTTGTCACTGCGCACCCTCTATGCCCAATCTGACTCCTGGGGGGCTTTGAAAGCCTTGCTGCAAGCCATGATGCCAGGTCAATAAAGAGTTAAAATCTGTATATTGTCTGGAAATAAGCTGCATGCAAGTCTTTCTGTCAAACTAGGGCTATAATGCAATGACACCAGTGAGTTGCTTCTCTGACAGGGGGACTCAAACCAAAGGAATAAGGGTTTATGCATTTCTGTCCTCTCAGGGTGAAACAGCTTCTCCTGTCAAGTAACAGTGACTTCTCAGCTTAGACTAATTGCTGTTGATTTAATTCCAACCTGGCCTTGAGGCTTCCTTGTGAAGCTCAAACCTGTGATAGAACTCCAGAAGGTCATGCTTTCAGGATGGGGATACAGCCAATGTATAATGCACAATAACTCTTAGAGTCATTAAGGAGAAACTTGCAGCTTCCAATCTGCAGAGCTACTGCTCCTGAGAAGTTGGCTGCACTTTGGCAGCCCCCTGTAAGCTCTTTAAACTAATTCACATTACTGCAATCATCTAATTGTCTTTCCTTTAACTTTAAGCCATTCATTTGGTGGGGTTTGCATCACTCCATTTGTCTCCATGAGCAAAGATAAAGATAAATTCAGTAGAGTTACAACAGCACAGCAAGTGCAACCGGCTGCGTGTGTGTTATGTGGATAGATGATCATTTATTTGCCCGTGTGGTGGCAGGAGAGGGTGGGTTGAAGAAGGGCCAGGAAAAAAAAAACCTTTAAAAAGATCTAAAATAGCATTTTTATCTGCTCTTTTTTTCTGTGTACATCTGCACTCTGTCTCCTGCTCTGAGAGATTTACTGATCTGCCTGTGTGCAGAAGTTGAAGCAAAATTCTTGTAAGCTGTTATTAGTTGGAAGGAAACCTGCTTTGTGGCTGAAAGACTGGAGCTGGAAATTAGGAGACTTGGACTTGTTTTCCAGACTAGAATCAGACTTCCTGGGTAAACAAGAAAGGTTCACTTAGCCTTGCTTTGCTCTAGGCCTTGATCTTCATTGTAGGGATTAACAGTACTTCCTGTCTCTCTTCCTTAATGTCTTGTCTCTGTTGATACTGATTTGGGCTAGCACTTAAGTTGATGTGACCTGGGTCTTATGGAGACCCTGTAGTCATAACTTTTAGCAGAAATAAGTTATGTCCAGAAAGCAGGGAAGCTGCTGACTTTCTTGGAGAGCAGATTCTGTTTAAAAGTTTATACTTATTTGACTGCCAGTAAAAAGACAACTTTTCAGCTTTTCTTAAGACGTGGGAGTATCATGTGCCAAACTAAAACTCCTCATCGGAATGTGCCAGGAAGTATCTTCCAGGTTGTTTTTACTTTGTGGCTTTTTATTTGTGTTTTCCACTTAATCAGGTGGTGGCCACTTGGCATGAGTGCTGGTTTGGGTTGCTGACGTGTTCATCCTTGGGTTTGGTTTGTTTGCTGAGTGCTTCTTGCACAGTTGAGTGTGTCTGTTAGAAATTATGGTCACTGCAATTTAGCAAATGGGGTTTGCTCGCAGATGCTTCATTGCTTTGGCTGGTTTTGGTGATGCAGTTGAAAATATGTGTTTTTTTTTTTTATTATTCAATAGTCATAGGAAATAATTCAGTTGTTGCTGAGAGGTGAAAAGTTAGAGCAGCAGCAAAACAATCCACAAACTGTGGCTTATAGGGCCCTGTGACAGGGCTGGCACATCATACACACGTGTTGGAAGGGACATTAAAGCTCATCCAGTTCCAACCCCTGCCACAGACAGGGACACCTTCCACTAGAGCAGGTTGCTCCAAGCCCCATCCAAGCTGGCCTTGAACACTGCCAGGGATTGGGCAGCCACAGATTCTCTGGGCACCCTGTGCCAGTGCCTCAGCACCCTCACAGGGAAGAACTTCTGCCTTCTACCTAATCTAAATGTCCCCTCTGTCAGTTTAAAGCCATCCCCCTTTTCCTGTCATTACATGCCCTTATCAAAAGCCCCTCTGCAGATTCCTTGTCCTTCACTGATTAAAGTTCATCAAACACTGGGCCTTCCTTAGTTTAATGCAACAGCAACCAGGGAGCCATGTGATTGAAATACGTTGTGGTTAATTGTAAAGCCTCCAAGTAATATAACCTTAATTGCTTCATCACTGATAAAACACAGAAAGTGGTTCTTTAAAATTGGATAAATAAAGACAAGTGAATTTCAGCTGTGAAACCATGTCCAGCTAAAAAGGGATTTGGAGCAAGTGCTTTTGATCTGCAAAATGAAAAAGGCTCCAGAAGGTTTTGAGGATGTAACATGACTAATGCTAGGCTGATATTGGGCTTTAATGGGTTGTTGACAGCTATGATAGGAAAAGCACAAAAGGCTTCAATTGCTACTGCTGAAAAGTCCTTGGCAAATCACAAAGCAACACACCTGGGAAGATGCAGAGCAGAGAAACGGTGTGTTTTGGCATCCTGGGGCGGGGGGGGCACCATGGTGCCAAGCCTGCACCCATCGCCTCTGCAGCATGCAGAATTCACGTTGGTGTTAAACTTGGACATCAACATGATGCTTTTTGATGCATTTGAGCATGGTTGGAGTCTGTGTGATGATGCAAGTGGCCCAGACGGCTTTTATTGTGGTAAACTAACTCATTGCTGGTTGTGACCTTCTAGCCTGGCTTTGAATTGTGATGCTGTGGTTTAAAGGCTTCATCATGATGCACTTCTGTCCATGTGGAGCTTTCCTGCCTTCAGAGTAAGGTGTGTGGAGTTAATGTTAGACAAGCTCTGCCAGGAACTGCTGTCACTTTGTCAAGAGTCACAACGTGTAAGTGAGCAGTCCTGCCTGCTTTAAAGTAGTGCATGGGGAGAGGAAACTACTTCTCCCTCCCATGGTCCTGCCCGCAGCCGTTCTAGCAGCAGTGTGGAGGCTCCGGAGGAGACTGGTGAGTAACCACACAGTACAAACTACCATCAGGTAACAGCAGCCTTAGCTGTCAACTACCTAGGCTGGGTTAGCAATAACTGCCTGCAAGCAAAAAACTCAGTGACTCACTGTTCATCTCCTGAGCCTCCTGATAGCCTCAGAGTGTTCCTTGCAGTCGGGCTCAAATGAAGTGTTCATAATTACCTCAGGATCTTTCCTTCCTCTTAAAGCTTTATCTTAACTCTGCAGACACACCAATAGCCCTGAGTTTCTAGAATATTCTTCAGTTTACTGGAGAGAGAAAAAAGAGATGAATTCAAAGGTTTTACTTTAAATTCTTTCATGGATGCTACTCAAAGCATTATTTCTGTCTTTACAGTGTGTGTTTTCTTAAGTCCTTCTGCCGAAACTTAGAGAAATCTGCCCAGTGTTTATTTTCCCTTCCTGTTCTGAGTCGGAGGTGAAATAAGACTTATTTAAGCTCAAACCAGTGGTAAGGGTGGCGAAACCCCAAGTATTAACCAGAATCCACCTGTGTTCTTGTCTGTCTGATCTACAAACTAGTCCATCCTGAAGTCACCATGAAATACTCCTGCTTCCTTTTCATCTGGGATGGCACTTTATGGTCACTGTTACCAGGTGTGTTCAGTAGTGTCGTAAGTGAGCCCACCTCAGGAGAGCGGTTATGTGTGACTAAGAAACACCGCATCTCACCAGGAAGCCAAAGCCTGGGGTAGCTGATTGAAGGACAAAGAGCTGCTATGAGAAATACTCAAGTTTCTCACAGAATGCAAACAACCCCAATTACCCAGGACATCCATCATGCAAGGCAATCCATGTGACCCTCACTCTGCACACTTAGCTCCTTCATTGGACTCTGTCAAAGTGCTGGCATAACACTTCAGGAATACTTTACACTGTGATCAGCAAGATTGAGGAGAAGCTGTCTGCCCCCAGTGTTGCTTGTCCTCTTGTGTCCCCTGTAACCTGTCACAAGCAATCAGTATGCTGCAGTGATGAAGTTGGGAGTGAAGATGCTGAAAAGCCTGCTGTACTGATTGTCAAGGAATAGGGATTTGATAACATGCATCCTGCCAGGTTGCCCTTACTGTTATCTCCTGGCTGAGATCAAGTCCTTCTCCAGACCTCTAGCACCATGAGAGAGGTATCTTAGTGGTTTAGGAATTGAAACATAATATCTTTTGCCTCCCACCTTACTTTAAATGCCTCAAGTTAATTCTGCCTTCATGTGCCACCTGATTTTGTGCCAGAGCATTTCTTACTAATTTTATAGAGTGTACACAACCTTGAGAGATGATACTTGGTGATGTATTTGCAAAATGAGGCTCTTTTCATGGCCGAATGGATCTTGTGGTTTGCTTCAGGGTAGGTTTGCTTCAGTCACTGAATTTGCTGAAAGTTATTTTCCTTCTCTCTTCAGTTTTCCTTGTCAACACGGCTACGTTCCTGCTGTTCATAAAAGCAGCTTGTTCTTCAGTTTGCAAAACTTGCATAACGTATGTATTGGTGATTAAACAGGAAATAGCTGGGAGGGAAAGAGGCCTGAAGAAAGCTTGTGGTGCCAAATGAGCATTTTATATTTCCAGAGTTTTGCTTTCCAAAATAATCTAGGCTTTGCATCTGTTGAAGTGATGCATCGGTCTGATGGTGTGACTGTGATGAGGAGTTTGCTCGATGTGTAATGGTACTGAGTCAATCCAACAGCTTCTCCATTGCCCAGCAATTTGTGGTTTAGAAATAAATGAGGAGAAAGAGCGTGAATCTGTTTCAGTGAGTGCCCTCTCATGCTCCAGATTATTTAACTCTCCTAGAGAATCAAGCTATGGATCTACTGTCTTGAAGGATATGCAGCACTCTTTGGGGTGGCAGTTTCTCATTCATCATCATGGGGTTCAACTTGCAGCAGTGGGGTGCTTGTGACTCCAGACTTCACAGGTGTGCAGCAGGATGCAGACGGTGATGAGAACTGGCTGGTAAAGTTGGTAACTGCCTGACTGCCTTTGGCACTGGTGGCAGAAGCACAGAGTTACAGGTTGTTATGAAATAAGCTCAGGGAGCCTGGTCACCTCTAGAAATCGTGGAGGGATGCCCGGATGGAGAGCAGAGAAGGCACCGACAGCCAACATCTTGTGCTTGGCTCCCTTGTGCAGTCCTCATACTCCTGAAAGTCTGGGAAAAGCAAATGTGGTGTTAACACAGGAGCCCCCAGGCTTGCTTTGTTTGCTGCTTATTGCACATCACACTTGATGTACTCTGTGGTTTTCCCAGAGAGGAGGTTTGTGCTGTTTTTTCTCAGAACTGCTCTTTCCCAGAAGCTGGAGGGAGCTCCCCTCTCCTGGGGATCTTTGCTTGCTCCTGCTGCATTTCCCAGCTTGCAGATGCCTGTAGTCCCTTCCTCTGGACTGAAAAGTGCTACAACGGCTGCTCATCAGTATTTGCATGTTTTACAGCTGTAAGGGACAACACAGAGTAGCATCACAGTTTGCTCGGTCCCCAGATGCCCTGTTTTGACTGTGCAGCTTGCAGTCTTCAAAGAGAAGGAGGGTCAGGAAGCTGGAGATCCACCTCTGCTTTCCCAAACAGCTTTTCACAGTTGTTCTGCTCTGTGGCCCTGCTACAACCTCCTGACAACTTTAAAAATGAGTTAGATAGCACCACGATGTAGTGATTTATGGGTAAAGCCAGGCTATAACAAGAATTGGCTGCCTGTCAGCACAGACACATCTGGTTTCAGCTCGTGTTCTTCTGTCAATAGCCCTAACACAGACAAGTAGCTCCTCCACCAGTTGCACTGGGGTGAGATGAAAGGCTCCAGCTTGGCTGTGGTGTGTGGCGAGCCCCCGGTGTTGTTAATGGGAGCTGACAGTCTAACATCCCTCTCCATCTGCTCCCAATTTATACCTTGAGATTTATTGTCTCTTGAAAAGATAAAATAAAGACTTCAGAAACAGAATTACTGCCTCTGAAAGCTGTAGGGGAAGTGTGGCGTATTTCCCCTTCTGTAGTTTAAAAGCTAGGAGGTGGAAGAAAGTCATTGGTAAATGGAAGCAAATCTCTTTCCTGAGGCCTGCTAGGGATGGACAGTAACCTCTCCCTCACTCAGGGTTTGTGGTTGTCATTTGACTTATGCTTGCCCTCAGGAGCAAGGACTTGCAGGTCTCCTGTGTTTCTACAGCCTGAACGTGAGAATGAAATTCAGTTGCAGCTGTAAGAGATGCACAAGGTATCGTGGCCAGACCCAGAAGCCCAGATTTTAGCCAAAGCTCTTTTTTCTTTAGCATTTCTTTCCTTAGAAAGGGCTGAGTCCTGTAGGTGCAGAGCAGCACAACATCATTATGGTCCTTCATGTCAGTGAGAGCCAGAGGGCGGAAGGGAAACCCTTCCAAGGTTTCAGTCAGGAGAGAGCAGCGAGCTCCCTTCTGCTTGGGGTTTGGCTCCTTTCACTTGGGAGCAAAGTCCAGCCCAAGCTGGGGCCCTCATGTCAGGACAGTCAGTGGGACCTCAGCAACAGGGTGGGTTCTTCAGCAAAGCAGCTGTGGTTGGGAAGGGTGGAAGCAGCAGAGGCTGCTTCAGGCTCACACTGGAGCTGTTTGAGGACAATGTCAAGGGGCAGAAGCCAGCCCGAAGGCTGTGTGTGCTCCTGGTTGGTTTGTACAGCTGCAGGTAACCTAATGCTGGCCCAGCTGTGGGCTGGAGTCCCCAGCTTGCAGCCGTAGCAAGCGCTGGCATACACAAAGTGGAAGAAGCTCTTGAGTGGTGGGCTTGGAGCAGTGTTGCTGAGCTGCTCCTTCTGCCCTTCCACTGGTGCAGAGGGAGGGAAGTGCAACGTTAATCACTGAAGACAACAGACAACAAATGAAGGAGGAGTTGGGGTGTGAAGGGAAAAGGTGACATGACAAAGGTAATTGCCAAAGTTCTCATGAATATCACCTTCATTTTTTTCCTCCTTATCTGGTTAGTTGTGCTTGAAGGTTAGATTTGATGTGCCTTTATAACAGAAGAAATAAACTGAAAACAATACTCTATCAAAGCCAAACAATAGGGGGTGGGGAAGAAAGAAAATGTTGCACTAACCATTTCTGTGTTCTTCTAAAATCTAGACTAAAAGAGGGCAATCCCAAAAGCAGCCTCTAGGCATAGATATCTCAAAGTAACACATTATAGTTGTTGCAACCTTGTGGGATAGTTTGTAGACGGAGACATAAGGATGTGGGTATGACAAACAGTAGCAGCATGGAGTGAAGCTGAGAAATGTGACGTTTATCACCAGTGTGCCTAGAAGTGAACACAGGCATACCCATGTGAAACACCCACCACCAGCTCCCCTCGCTGCAGGACTGCGGCGAAAAGAACCTCAGTAAAACTACTAATGTGGGATTGCTGACTGACCAGGGAGGAAAAGCATGCACCAGGGAGGACCAGTGTTTGTCAAAACCTTTGATTTGTGGCACTGTGGGATTGTTTCAGGAGAACCTGCTGCTCCAGCGCGTGTTCAGCTCCACTGAGTTGCTTGCATGACATTGGATTTGTTTGTACAACTTAATTGCCCATTATGAAACGACACAATTTCAGGTTTATCTGTTGGGCTGTAGGAAGTGAGCAAGGTTTCTATAAATACAATGGCAGCATTTTTACTGGCAGAACAACTTGAAACTTTTTATTGAGTTGAACTCCAAGTCTTAAACATGCAGAGCTGTTTTCAAATCCTTAGAACAAAAATGTGCATTAAAACCAGATAAAAGCTCTTTCATGGGCCTGATCACAACTGGTTGTGACCTGGGCCCAGTATTTGTGGCACTCAAGGAAAGCTGCATGGAGATCTCATAGCAGCTTCAGGTATCTAAAGGGGGCTACAAGGATGCTGGAGAGGGACTGTTCATCAGGGACTGCAGCGGTAGGACAAGGGGTGATGGGTTCAAACCAAAAGAGGGAAGTTCAGGTTAGGTATAAGGAAGAAGTTCTTTACTGTGAGCGTGGTGAGGCATTGGAATGGGTTCCCCAAAGAGGTGCTAAATGCTCCACCCCTGGCAGTGTTCAAGGCCAGGTTGGACAGAGCCTTGTGCAACACTGTTTAGTGTGAGGTGTTCTTTAAACCCTGTAAGGGTGGTGAGGCTGCTCTGGAACGGAGAGGAGCGAAAAGAATGCAACTGGTTAGATAAGAACAGTTTAGTAACTAAGGTATAACACAAATCACTACTGCTACCACCAATGATAATAATGATAAAGGAAATAACAAGGGAAGAGCTCCAGCCCGACCCCTGGCACCCTGTGTTCAAGGCCAGGTTGGACAGAGCCTTGTGCAACACTGTTTAGTGTGAGGTGTCCTTGCCTGTGGCAGGGGGTTGGAACTGGATGATCTTAAGGTCCTTTCCAACCCAAACCATTCTATGATTCTATAATTCCAGGTGAGACTGATGTGTTTTGTATTCATTCTTATTAAAAAAAAAAATCTAGACTTTGTTTTTGCTTATTTTGCAAGTGGAGATAGGAAACCTAAAGTCATAGAAAGTTTGTAATTCTTAGCCATGCAGCTTTATTAGTGGGAAAATACCTTAGTATTTTTCATTAAACTGAACATCTGCTAAAGAATGTGGTTTTCTTATCATTAAAGAGATTTTAAAGAAATGATGCTTTCAGGAATGGGAATAATATATTGCTGATACTTTATATCATTTTCATGTTCTTCTTGAAGATGACCAAGATCATCCCAGTTAGAACTCATGTCCACCAGTGGAATGGGAAGTAAAGAGTGTGCTGGGCTTCTCACCAGGCAACTAAGTTTATTCACAAGCCTCTCAGCTGCGTAGCTCATGGGCAAATAAGTGCTGGTTCTGGCTCTCAGATCTGTGAATTAGAGACTATGGGAACCTTGGGCTGATAAATGCTGAATTTGCTTTCCGTTGGCTTCAGGGGAGATCTAAATCAGTCCTATGGTGAGAGCAAAACAGGAAGTCACTGATACAAAAAGCCAGATCTGTTGAGTAACTATTAAAATTCTGCCCCTGGTCATTTCACTGGAATTCTATGTAGTGCATAAATAGAAATGGTTAAAAAGGCTTCAGCTGCAGTGTTCAAATAAACATGTTATTAGGAGGAGAAAGCAGGATCAATGTAGCTGAAGTTGCAGCATCACATCAACCTTCTGGTTTATTTTTTTGGTGAAGGGGTCCCCACTCCCCCCTCATTGTGCTACTTGAAGGGTTGTGATTTAAAGAGAAAAGGGGGGGAAACACACACCTCCTTCACAGAAAGGGAAGGTTTCAAATGAACAAATACTCATTTGGGACCAGGTTATGAAAATCCCCGAGTTCTCTGGTTTTTAAGTCTTGGGTCTTCAAACCCTCATGTACTCTTGGAGTTTTTCCTGCCTCCCACCCTCTCTGTTTTATCATAGAATCAGCTAGGTTGGAGAAGACCTTGAACACTTGCTCCAGATAACCTCTGTGACAGGTACTGTACCTGGAGGGTTTCTAGGTGTTTGCCCACAGACAAGCACGTCCAGTGTGCTGGAGCACAGTGTTTACTTCCCTCTGTAGGGCCTGAATGTGGCAGAGAGCTGATGTCTGGTGTCACTGCAGGTTGCACAAGGTTTGCATTTGGCTTTGAAAGTACAGCCTCATAAGCTCAGGCAGTTTTTCTTGCTGCTGGTGGGAGCCTGGGTGCTCAGGGTATTCAATATGAAATGCCACGGGAAGAGCTTGTTTGGGGGGAAGTTAATTTTGGTTTGCTTTTAAGGGGGAAAGAAAGAATCCTGTGTTTTCTTTGGCTTTGGATTACCAAAATATTGCAAACACCCTTTGGAACGTGAAGACAGTAAATGTCTGCAGTGGGACTTCAAATATATGCATATGTAGCATCTAATTTGAAGGTAGGGTTCTCAAAACCAGAAAAAGCTGAGACCTTTAGCAATTCTCACCACCTTGCAATAGCGCTGGTAGAATAGTAGTGAAATAGTTGTGAGAGGTGTTGCATGGCTAATTTCTCTGCTATTTTTTGGCAAGTATGTTCATTAGCAGTTGACTGATTACAAGATTATCAAACATTACCCAGTAAATAAATAAGATGAGACAAGTTTGATGCAGCTGCTGTCACAGCCCATTGGGTTCGGAGGGAATTTGTCGTGTCTTCCATAGCACGGGTTGCACTGTACAGCTGGGCTCTGAGAGATGTCCTGCAGTAAACCTTGGTGGTTTAAGACCTTACTGATGGCAGAATAGGCAGAAAGGCTGCTGCAGGTAAGCCTATATGATAGCTAAAATGGATCTTCATGTCCAGCTTAAGGCCCTGGGCTGTGTGTCATGTGTGGCACCCCACTCCTCTACTAGTGCCCTGGAGTGCCCCGTTACCTTCCAACAGGGCAGACATCCATGGATCAGATCCAGCTAAATCTGATACATCCACAGCATGTTTCACTGGAGGACATCTGGCAGAGCCTTTGCTTCTTCAGTCTGTGTTAGTATGTGTTGTCTCTTTTTCTTCTCACTTCCTCTGTACTACAGGTACCCCTCTCCCATTCTGAGCTCATGGTGTTCAACACTTGCTTTGCAATAACAGAAGTGATGCCAAGCAGTGGAGGAGCAGCTTTCCCTGAAGTGTTTCATTAGTTGTCATGGGCCCTGTGGGAGAGGGACACAGATGTTTACATCTGCATGGAGCCAAAGGGGGAGGCTGTCCCTTCTCACTGCTCAGCTCACTGGGGAGGCAGGGTCGTTTGCAGATTTGCTTCAGAGGATGCTGAGGTTCCTACCAGCTTGTGCTTTGAAACAAGCGGTTTGTTGCTGTTAAGTTGTAAAGTGCAGGAAGACAATACACAGGGGCTGCTCTGTTTTCTTTCTCTGGGAACCAAAAGGGGAAGAAAACAATATACAAAATACAGGTTGTATTGCATGGATGAAGTGTAAACTTACAAGCTGTGGGAAGCACGTAAAAGAGGCTATTGAAATAAAGAGATAAAGCTCAAGCTGAGTCCTTTCTTTCCCCAGACCGCAAGGTCATGCTACTGCCCTTTTGTTATCTGGCCAGGCAAGTGATAACACGGTTGCTAATGATGAAGCAACAAATTTGCGTCTGGATTTCTAAATACCATACTGCAGTGTTCCTGTGAGCTGCCCTGTGAAATGCAATCTGTTCAAGTAATGCTGCTGACAGCTGTTTTCCTCAGCCCTTGATTCACTGCTCATCTGGTGGCTGCCGATTGCCCTCGTACCACCACACTGGCATTTCTCTGTTTCCATGGCACTGCTCTGCATATGGAAGCAGCACTGGAGTGTGTGCCTAGCGTGGTTTCACTCTGTTGTTCCCATCTAGGAAAGAAACATCAGATCAAGTGATAAAATGAAGTTTGCCAGAAATGAGGTACAAATCACTAACTTCAGCTACCTGTGATGGCAGGGACTGGAGACATGCTGTGGGATCTCTAAAACATATAAAAGTAGTTTTGTCTTACTACAAGCTCCTGTTTGCTCTTTCCTACAGTTTGGTGATTAAGCTGTAGCTGTAGGGAAATATTTTTACAAATCTTGATTATTTAGAAGATTAAATTCCTATTTTAAAAGTGATTCCTCCCCCCCCCAGTGATTTAAAGTTTCAATTTCAGCAATCCATTTGATGGCACAGCACCATGCCATGAGACTCAGCTCTCGTGCTTGGATGAGAAGAGCTGTGGTGGTGGTGGGCACATGCAGCAGACAGAAGGGGATTAGAACTTCCTAAATGGAGAGAAGTATTGGCCAGCGATGCTTTGTGGCTTGTAAGGCTACCCCAAATCTTTCCTATAAAGAAGGATGAATGCTTGCCTAGTTCTGAGCATACACAAACTCTTTCACTTACACTCTTTGATTAAAAACCACCCCAAAACCAGAAAAAACACACATTTGAAGTGATACAAGATTGTTCAGTCAGTAAGTTAAAAGCTTAACAATGCCAGAAGTTTAAGTTGGTTTAAGTGAGAAGCTACCCATAGGCTTTTTATGTGTGTGAATTGTGTTGCAGTATTTAGTTGTGTGTTTCTGCATTATCTTCTATGGGTTCTACCTTGCTCGAAGCAGGAAGTAGATGATATTCATTGAGGGGACAGTGATTATCTGGGCAGCCTGTGCCCCGGGCCTCACCACCCTCACAGGGGAGAACTTCTTCCTAATGTCTCATCTCAGTCTCCCCTCTGGCAGGTTAAAGCCATTCCCCCTTGTCCTGTCCCTACAGGCCCTTGTCCAAAGCCCCTCCTCAGGTTTCTTGTAGCCCCTTTAGGCACTGGAGCTGCCCTAAGGTCTCCCCTTAGGGAGCCTTCTCTTCTTGAGGCTGAGCCAGCCCAGCTCTCTCAGGTCTGGCTCCAGAGCAGAGCTGCTTCAGCCCTTGCAGCATCTTCATGGCCTCCTCTGGACTTGCTCAAGCAGGTCCACGTCCCTCTTGCATTTGCTGTACCACTGTCACGCAGTAAATGTTTTCACCTCAATTGCATATTAAGAAAGTAGGGCACAGAGTAAGGAGGTAGAATGTGTCCCTGGACTTTGAGGCATGTAGGTAGGATTATTTTATGTTTTTTTTTTTCAAATGAGGCAGCATTTTATATGCTCCTGGCACAGCTCCTATTGGTTTTGGTTGGATAATGGCCCTACAGCAAATCAGTTTTGCAGGTTCCCACTGTGCATCCTCTCCCTTTTCCCTTAAAAATGCATCATACAGCCTTTAATGCAGGGTTAAAAATACGCCTTACTGCAGAGTTTCTGGGGCATTTGGCACTCAGTCTGTGGGGCTCAGATGTGCTGAAAACCCTTGTCTTAATGACTGTGCCCCCCTGAGGTTCTCCATGCTGTGGTAAGCTAAGTTCCATGTGATTATTTCCCATTAATGATGGGATAAACGTTTGCCTTTCCTAAACACCAGGGAGCCTGGGATAGCATTGGAGATCAGCAGCACTTGGAAGGGCTAATGCATGTGTGTGCTATGGGGAGAACTGGGTATGAGCCAGAATAGAAATGGATTCCTGGCATGTGCCCATCGTGCCACCAAGGTCACGCAAGAGTTGTGTGTGTAGACAGAAGGGCCTGGGATCAACCTCTGCATCCTGGACTGAAATAGCTTGCTTACACAGGCCTGCCCTGGGAGATTGGCCTGCTATCTCCAAGAACCTCTGGAGAAAAGAGGGCTGCTGACAGCAAAACTGAACTGATTTTGACCATCAGTCTTTTGCTTATCTTCCTGCTTTTCCCAGCCTTGTTTCCCTGTTTTCTTTCAGCAAAGCAGAGATCAGCAGGCTGCAGCCTGTCACTGCACATGCTGTGATTGTTCTCCCTGTTGTTCATCCCCGGGGAAAAGAGGTTGGTCTTGGGACAGCTCTCGTTGGCACAGCCGCCAGTACAACCTGTGTCCCTGAGGCCAAGAGAAGCAGAGACACAGAGATGTGATACTATTGGATTTATAGGGACTGGAGAGGAAATCTTTAGCATTGAGAAAACTGTCAGTAGTGTTGCCTTCTCCAATCAAAAGCACTAAGTTTGCATTGAAATATATTAAAAGTAATAATTGAAATGCTTTGTTCTCCTTGTCAGATCACCCTATAGATATGGTCCACTTAATTGCAACGTGCCTAATTGAGACAGCCACTTTTACTGGGACATCTCCCAGGGAACCATCTTAGCCTAATGATTATCAATGCCAATGGTTGTTGCCTAATCAGGTCAGTGCCATAAATCCCACTTAACAAGAATGCATTCAGCCTGTAACAAGTGATTAAAGGGTGTTTAAGCAGGTGCTAAGTAGGTGTGGGAATGCCATGTTTAAACACAGGGAAAAGGAAAACAAAATGGGAAGCAGTAGATGTGAATCTCAACAATAGTGTTATCTTTGTCCTTTCTTTTCATTTACTACAGGACTTTCTCTGGTGAGTATCAGATCTCATTTGGAATTTTTCATCTTTCATCACTGGGTGAATGGTCCTGGATGGATGCTTAGGGGAATCCGCACTAGATGCTCACTGCTGTCATTAGGTTTGCTGCTCACACAAGACTTCCCAAAGAGCCTTAAATACTCCAGGAATTTGTATGTATGCTGGGATTTATTTTTTTTTTGGGGGGGGTGTGTGTGTGCACATGCATGCATTTTTTAGTGATATTTGATACAGCACAGCTGTAAAATAGAGTGATAGAGATGCTGTTGCTGCGGTTACTGATTTAAGAATCTTAGGATAATGCAGAAAGCCAGTGGTATGTAGTGCTGGTAGGGACTGCTGGAATACTTGCTGTCCATATATTCTACTGCTGCCTCCTTGTCCTGAATACAAACAGCAGTTGTTGTCCACCTTTGTCCCCCTTTACAGATACAAGCTGACCAGAATCTCACCTCCTTTTCCCATGGCACAACTTAGCCCTTAATGGGGAAGTTTATTACATCAGGATCCTGCTGTGCAAGTTGTGCTCTCCAGTTTTGATGTGCTTGTGTGGCCTATAATCCCTATTGATTTATAACAAAATACAACTGGGGCACACTTTGTGAGTTATCAGTACTAAATTGAATTTGGGAGAGAAGCTTAATCAGCTCTCTCTGTAAAGATTAAGAACAAGAGGTGTGTTTTGTCTAACAGAAAGCTACTGTTCAATATGCGATAGAAATTCTATGGCATCAAATCGAAAGCTTTGCGGTGTGGAGAACTTCGTGGCAGCCCTGAAGCAATGAGTCCATCGCTCACATAACATACGTACAAGTCTCCACATGCACCTAACACAGCTACCCAGAGCTGCCTTTCTTCTTCTTAGTCTTCTAAGAATCAGGCCTGAGTGTTTTCATGGCCCTGAGTGCTCTAACATTGTGTTTGCAGACTTCTAGGTTTTCACAGTTGTTTTCCTAGCAACCATGCCAGCTTTGAGAGTAGTCAGTTTGCATTCGTTCCGTGGCAGTATGGGAAGAATCTTTGGAATTATAGGGAGAAATTTCCCCATTGCTTCAGATTGGAAGGTGAATAATTTATTCCCAATTCTCTTTTGACACAAGGTTAGATCCCGGTGCAAAAGGACTGCAGTGCAAGGAGGTACCAACTCTCCTGTCTTGAGACAGCTCCTGCTATTTAGTAGTCAGGGGCTGCAGCTCTGTGTGGTCCTTTGATGAAAGTTTATTTTAACTCGGAGCCTGGTTTTATTTTCTCCTTGGTCTTCAATGGTGTGGGTTTAGAGCAGAGAAAATGTTCATCTTTTACTCCAGAACAGTCTTTATGCATTGAATCTAAATTCACCAAAATGTCGCTTGGAATTTGATGTAAGGTTTGGCAAAACTCTTCTTTTAATCACACTGTAAGTCATATTGATGTTTAGAAACCCCCACAAACAATAAGCTGAAACAAACCACCCTTCCCACCCCTTTCCCTCCTCATTCCACACACAAATTTAATGGCTCATTAGGAGTTTTAAATAGAAATAGCTCTGTATTTTGTTACATGGTGTCAGAAGGTATTTTTGAACTCGAAGGAAGCCTGGCTGGCATTACAGCAGCTACTTATTTTTGCTGTGCTTCCATAGTGTTGCAGTACACAGCCACCAGATACAAAGGGACAGGTTGGGATAAATCTTTAATAAGAGCCTTATTTAATATTGCACAACTAAAAACTTGCATAGGATGACTGAGATGTTACTGGCACCTATTCACAGCATCAAGGTATGTTCCTGAGCTGGGTGCATTTCCATACTGGCACAAAAATGAAATCTCTGTCATTTAGAATGTTCTTGGGAAGTTCTGCAGCTTTCTCTTGAGAAATTTTTAATATGTCTGAGTGTTTTTACTTGGTTTCTAGATAGAAAGCTCCAAACAAGCTGCTGTGGTTTAACCCCAGCTGGCAGCTAAGCAGCACACAGCCGCTCACTCCCCTCCTTTCCCTGCTGGGATGGGGAGGAGAATCAGGAAAGAAGGTAAAAGCCCATGG
The DNA here is from genome assembly GCF_034315485.1 of Pezoporus occidentalis. Taxonomy (NCBI): domain Eukaryota; kingdom Metazoa; phylum Chordata; class Aves; order Psittaciformes; family Psittacidae; genus Pezoporus; species Pezoporus occidentalis. The sequence goes on from NW_026912779.1 coordinate 5,471,241, forward strand.
GTGTGTTATCAGCATTATTCCCAGGCTAAAGCCAAAACACAGCACTGTAACAGCTACTAGGAAGAAAAATAACTCTATCGCAGCTCAAACCAGGACACAAGCATAGAATTTAGCTCTTACTCTGGGAAAACAAACAGGCAGACTCTTAAATGACAAAGCAAAGTCTGGAATGGAAGAAAATCTGTTCATCCTGTGAAAGTGAGTCTGAAACACAGTACAAATGAGTGGTCTGGTGGCAGTCCTGCCATGGGCTTAGCAGAGACAGAAAATGAACGCTAAGTCATAGAATCATAGAATCAGAATAGTTAGGGTTGGAAAGGACCTTAAGATCATCTAGTTCCGACCCCCCTGCCTTGGGCAGTTCACCTCACACTGAACCATACCACCCAAGGCCTCGTCCAACCTGGCCTTGAACACTGCCAGGGATGGAGCATTCACAACTTCCCTGGGCAACCCATTCCAGTGCCTCACCACCCTCACAGGAAAGAATTTCCTCCTTATATCCAATCTAAACTTCCCCTGTTTAAGTTTGAACCCGTTACCCCTTGTCCTATCACTACAGTCCCTAATGAAGAGTCCCTCCCCAGCATCCCTATAGGCCCCCTTCAGATACTGGAAGGCTGCTATGAGGTCTCCACGCAGCCTTCTCTTCTCCAGGCTGAACAGCCCCAACTTCCTCAGCCTGTCTTCATACGGGAGGTGCTCCAGTCCCCTGATCATCCTTGTGGCCCTTCTCTGGACTTGTTCCAACAGTTCCATGTCCTCTTTATGTTGAGGACACCAGAACTGCACACAATACTCCAGGTAAAGTCCCCTGAATCTTAGTTTAGTGCTGTGAGTACAAACCTCACAGAAGGTCAGCAGGAACTTAGGATGTGAGTGCTCCACAAGACTTCATCTCCTGGCACTGCAGTCAGGCAGTTACCCTTCAGCAGTCCCAGCTGCAGAAGGAGAGGCCATCAGCATTCATCTTTGGGTTCTCCTGCGGGTGTCTCATGCGTGAGGATGAGGCACAGCTTGCAAGCCATACAGCCTCTTTGCTAAGCCTTCCAGTGGCACTTCCATCTGCAGCAGTCCTCCTGTGGTGGGCAGCACTTGCCTTCCTCTCTTTGGCTGTACCAGAACCCATCATGCCTCGGGCTCCCTAGGAGCATAGGAAAGACGCTTGGCACTATGTACAGGCAGCCCTCTATTTTAATGCTCTCTCATCTGTTATTCCCCAGTACAGGAGTTTCTCCATCTCTTCTGCTGTGGCCTAGGTCTCTTGTAGCAGCAAGTCATTCACAGTCTGCTCCAGTGTATCGCAGTTATTCTTTATGCATCACATCAGTCTACTCTTTTCACTCTTTCTTCAGTGTTTGTGAGGAATAGGACGGGTTACACCTATTGCATTCATTGATTATGAGATGACCACTGAGGGGCCATATTATGGGAGATGTGAGGATGTGGAGAAGACAACACAGATCTCTATGAACTCTGCTGTGTTATTTGCACAAGCCACAAAATAATCTCTTAAAATATGCAGAAAGGTCAGTGAGTTAATGGAAGGATTTCACTACCTGGGCACCAGAGATTGTGTTCCATTAAAAAGGGAATAGAGGGAGGTATGTGTGTGCAGCTCGCTTTGGATCGCTTCCAGAGTCAAAACACACAAGAACTGGCAAAGGAGGGAGCAATCCTAGTGGTTTGGAGAATAAAGACTGAGGATGTGGGGCTAGAAACAAAGCAGCCGTGAAGGAGCTAGCAGAAGAGTTGCATTTAACCAAGTGGATGTTTAACATACCTGAAAGATGAGGTCAAAGCAGCAAACGCAGGAGAGATGCAGAGTAATGAGAGAAACGTATATTAACACCAGTTTCTTAGATGTCAGAGCAGCTTGCTGCCAGATGTTGAGTTCTTTGACAAATTCGGTGCTTTGTTTTCCCAAAATGAGAAGTAACTGAGCCTTCTTTGAAAATCTGAACGCTTTCGAAGTGCTGGCCATGGGTGGGATCAAAAGCCTGTGATTTGTTCCAAGGCTGAATTCTTTCTGTAGTAGCAACCATCCTTTGGGGCATAGCTGGCTTGCTTTATTCCCTCCCATCGTGCTGGTACGGCTCCCTTTGTTTAGTGGTCATCTTCCTTTGTAACTTCTTTTAAGGGCTTTGTTGGGCTGTTGTTTGGTACCCATCCTAGAGGACTGATGCTGTTCAGTCAATCTGAAGATCAGAACCTATTTTTGCCTGGCCTTTCCCCTATTTGTTTGTGTTTTGCCTTGAGGAATCCAGCAGGAAAAGTACTCTGATAAACAGAGACACCCTACCCCAGCAACATCATTTTCCTAGAGCAGGAGAGAGCTGATGGGAGACAAAACCCAACTAAACCAGAGAAAGCAAGGACAAATCTGATCCCCAAACCTTACTGCTTTCCAGAGCTATATGTTTTGGGACTGTATGGGTAAGAGAGAAGGGGCACCTTTTGATTAAAGCAAGGAAATTAGCTATTTGAATGACTAAAATAATGGCAAAGAAAGCAGATGGGAAGGTAAAGAGAAGAAAGAAAGAATAGGTACAAATAACATGAAGTAATAACAAAGCATGGTAGCAGGAGGCTAGAGGTGCTTGCTGGAAGCAAACACAGAATGGGAGGAAAATGGAGGAAAAAGTAACTTCCTTCCTGCTTGATCTACCTTCCAGTTTGTCAAGTGCCTTTCAGGATTTTAGGAAGTTCTTCCCTATGAGGGTGCTGAGGTGTTGGCACAGGGTGCCCGGAGAAGCTGTGTCTGCCCCATCGCTGGCAGTGTTCAAGGCCAGGTTGGACACAGGGGCTTGGAGCAACCTTCTCTGGTGGAAGGTGTCCCTGCCCATGGCAGGGGATTGGAACTGAATGAGCTTTAAGGTCCCTTCCAACCCAAACCAGTCTGGGATTCTGTGATTTTGATTCCCCAAAATAGGGCTGGATTTTCAGTATCGGTTTCCCCTGCATTGTAACTTCCTTGGCTGGCCCACCAGCAGTGACTGGACATGAAACAACTTCAGGCCAAGAGGTGCCCCCATCTACAACAGCACCAGGCTCCTCTTCATGTTAGATAAGGCAAGAGAAGGTGGGATTTACAAGCTGTGCCTGTTAGTGGGTCACACCAGCACCAAAATCAACATTTTCAGAAGACCTCAGCCTGCTGGGAGGGAGCTTTTGGACCTTGAAATGGGACCTAAAAGCACCTGGTCAGGATCTTGCTAAATTTATGCGCTTGAAGACTGGTCTGAGCAGGTTGTAGGTTCACGGGCATCTTGTCACAGAGAAGATATAATGTAATATAAGGTAATGTTTATGGAAACCAGTGTTCTTTATATGCTTGATATTCTGAGCAGTGTGTGTTTATGTACCAGGATTTTGTGTGAAGCTTCTTGGAAATATTTTGACATTCTTTGTTCATATTGTTCTTTCTTTCTTTGACATATTTTGTTCTCGGTTTGGTGCTTCCTGGTCAACAGAAATAAAAAGATGCTTGTGCTGACAGCTAGCAACGTATGCTCAGTATGGTACATGGCCATCAAAGCAGGTTGTTCTTCTTCCCTGAAAGGTGTGTGGATTAAATGCTGGCTTTAGTCTTCCTGGATTCAATCCCTTTCTTCTTTTCTTCAGGGATAGAAAATTGTTGGCTTGCACTTGTGAGTTTAATAGCCTTTGGTGGAATAGCTGTTGCTCTGTTTGCTTGCCAAGGTGTCTCTTTTTTGCATATACTTTATAAATCAAAAGCTGAGTAAATCACCTGGTGGTGTACTGAATGCCTCCAGAGTATCAGCATCACAGGAGGAAAAGCTTGTGGAGGAACAAAGCTGAACCCTGCCATCTTACTGACAATACCATGTTTGAATGAGAGATGGAAAGGTGCAGGAGAAAAGGAGTGGGGGAAGAAATGAGAAAGCAGTTTTCTGGGTTAGAAATGAGGGTTGAGAGAAGCAGGAGGGCTCACTGCCAGAGCCGGTGGCCAGAATCCACTTTCACAAGGTGCAGAATCATCTCCATTTCATTTCAACCCAAAGTAGAGAACATCTGAACACCTTGTTAGACATAACTCCGTAGATGCACTGGAAGTAATTCTCTTTAATGGAGTAAACTGCAAACAGAAGCTGATTGTCTTTTTGGTGGATGCTTAATGTTCTGCCTTCTAGAGAGCCTCTTCATACTCATGGTAGCATGTGTAAGTTACTCTTAACTATGGAAACACAGTATTGGGAGACTGATGTCACCATCTCAGCAGTTCTTTCTGTATTCGGTTTCCTACTTTGTTAGATCTGTTTCCATCCTGTCTCCCTCCAGATACTCCTTATTAAAATAATTCCTTGGGAAGTGACAGGCACATGAAGACCTGAAAAAGAAAGGAAGCTGAGGGTGATTGAAGGTGCTGATAAAAGGCAATCAGCTGGAGAGAGCAATGCAGGAGGCATCAGATGTGATGGATCTGACATGTGCTTAATTAGCATGTGCCTTCAGGCGTGCAGCAGGGCAGGAGCTGGGGAGCTCACTGAGCAAGTTCACTTGGTTTCTCTGCACCGCTTTTTGCACATTGGAAGAAAAGGTGAAAAAAAGATTCCCTAGGATGAGCAAGAAGACCCTGAAAGTTGATGTAGAAAACAGAGGCTTGACTGGAGCAGCGAAGCAAATAATGAGGTAATTAGAACTGTGAAAATTTGATAAAGCACTAGACCAAGATGACTTGCATCCCCAAGTGATACAGGAAACGGGTAAGGAGCTAGAGCAGCCTCCCTGAATGGGCTTCTGCAAGGTAAGCATCTTCTACGTAAGAGGAGTTGCAGATATGCCGCAGGAAGAGTTTCTGTCCTTTTGAAGTGTGGAGCTTCCAAAGGGCTGGGAGGGGTTGTAGTGTAATGCATGTGGTTTACAAGGAGAACAAGAAGGAGTAAAAATATATATACATATGTATACACAAAAATATATACAACTATTTAGGGGAAGATCAGGTTATATCTAAAGAAGAAGTTCTTCCCTGTGAGGGTGGTGAGGCACTGAAACAGGTTGCCCAAAGAAGTGGTAAATGCTCCATCCCTGGCAGTGTTCAAGGCCAGGCTGGACAGAGCCTTGGGTGATGTGGTCTAGTGTGAGGTGTCCCTGCCCTTGGCAGGGGTTTGGAACTGGATGATCTTAAGGTCCTTTCCAACCTAAACCATTCTATGATTCTATATAGATATTGCTAACAAAGAGGAAAACTAGGGAGGGAGGAAGTTGCTCAAAGTTGGTGACAAGATGTTTTTGCAGCAATGGTGGAGCTGCCATTGAAGTAGCTAAAAGTCAACAGCTAAGTAAAAACTATTTTCATTCCAAATCTGTACCCAATTGGCAGCTATTAAATCAGCATCACTGTAATTTGAGTTCTTGCAGGTAGGGTCTGTCTTGCAGCATGTTTGTGTTGGACGCAGCCAAAGGCAGCACTGAGCGTGGCATGGGTTTCCAGGCACTGCTGTGGTACAAACAATAACAATCCTGTCCATCCCTGCAGCTTTTCCTGACATACTTTTGGTCTGATGCAGCCCTCCCTTCCTGCCCATCACCTTGCTGTTTAGTATAAAAACAAAAAAAGCCATAAAAGAAACTTGGAAACATTTATCTATGGAGAAGCTGTGTTTGCTGCCCTTAAACCAGGGTAACAAGAGAACACTGGAACCCTTTGCTGGAGTCTGTACTCCAGTTTTACCTTCCCTGAAACTAGTTTATGTACTTGTTAAAGTATATCATTTGCAGAACTTAGGTAGAGGAGAGCATTGCTTGCTTTCTTCATGTAAAGGAGTGCTTGATGCTAATCAGGTTGTTACTGTTTGGAGAAAATGAGGGTGTTTCTTTGGCTTTATATATCTATATATATACATATTTACACTGTATTTTATTTTCTTTACATTCATAACAAGAACACTGCTTTATATAAAAATACAAGACCGTGCTACTTATCAGTTCTCTGCTCGTATCCCACATACTTCCAAGACTTGTGTGTTGGTATCTTCTGGGGTTTCTCAGATCATGTTTAAGACTATGTGATTTATTTAGTTCGAAGATAACCCTGGACAAAAAAAGTAGAGCAAGGATAATATGTAGATATTTCCTTCTGACATAAGGCAATTCCATATGGAAATGCCCTCATGGATGTATGCTCTTTCCTCCTGACCTGATTTGACTTCTTTTTGGGGTGGTAAAATTGTCTTTAGAGTCTTCCTAAAATATCAGATACCTTCTGTGAGGCAGAATAAGTGAAGGGTTTTGCATTCGAGTGTTACAAAAGTTGATTGAGCCTCATTAAGATGAATGGAAAGACTCCCATTGATTTCAGTGCAGTTGAATCAAGCTCATATCCTCAATTTAATGAAAAACATTATCCGCATGATTCTCATTAACTCTGTTTGCAAAACAGACAGCAAGATATGACTCCAGATTCCTTCCAAGACATACTATGATGATGATGATGATGATTATCCTGTAGAGCAGACAAATGTACCTCGTGTTTAGAGGAAGATTATTTGCTGCCTGATTTTTTTCCCCCTTACACCTGCATTCTGCTTAGGCTAATTTCATGCAGCGAAAACATCTTCTGGGTGGCTGCTCTGGAGCACCCATGTGCAAATGCAGATGGTGAGATGCTAATGCAGCCATCGTTTGGTGGGTTGGAGCACCTCCCTGGCAGAGGGCTGTGCTGCTGGGGGCTGTGGTAAAAGGCACGTGAGTCACCTGATGGGTTTTAACAGTTCCTTTCCAGAAGTGTGACCAATGCTCACTTCTGGGAAAGCTCCTGCAGTAGTTCTCTGTGATGTTGTGGTCAGTGGTAGGAAATCTCATTTCCTTACACTTCTCTTTTAACCTTGAAAACTCATTTACAAACTGTGGCTCCCAACAGGGAGGGCAATATGCCAAGGCGTAATCGACTGACACAAGAGAACTGACGTTTGGGCAGGCAATGCCTAGTGCCATAGAAATCAGTGGTGTAATTCCCACTGATGGCAGAGGTGCTGTTGTTTTTACTTTGGGTTTTACCTGTTCCTTCTGATAGAATCATAGAATAGAATCACAGAATTAAGTACACTGGAAAAGAGCTTTAAGATCATCAAGTCCTTCTATTCTCCAGCACTGCCAAGGCCATCACTAACTCATGGCACTGAGGGCCTCGTCTGCACTGTGTGTGAACAGTTCCAGGGATGGTGACTCCAGCACTGCCCTGGGCAGCCTGTTCCAATGCCTGAGCACCCTTTGAGGAAGGAATTGTTCCCAATATCCAGTCCAAACCTCCTGCTGTAGTTTAAACTCAGCCAGACAGCTCGTTCACTCTCTCCTCCCCTTCTTGCCCTCCCCGTACTCCCGGAGGGATGGAGAGGAGCATCAAAAAGAATGCAACTCCCATGGGTGAGATAAGAACAGTTTAGTAACTAAGGTATAGCACAAATCACTACTGCTACCACCAATAATAATAATGATAAAGTAAATAACAAGGGAAGAGAATACATCACCTCACCACCAGCCGACAAATAACTCGCCCCCCCCTCCCAACCAAGCACCGACTGATACCTCGTCCAACCCCACAGTGCACTAGCCCTTCTGGGTAGCTCTCAGTTACATCCTGGGCATGACGTGCTGTGGTAGGGAATACCTCTTTGGCTAGTTTGGGTCAGGTGTCCTGTCTCTGCTTCCTCCTGGCTTCCTCTCCTCCCTGGCAGAGCATGAGGCTCAGAAAGTCCTTGGCCAGGCTAAAACATTTGAGTGGTAACTAAAAACATCGGTGTTATCAGCGCTGCTGTCAGGCCGAAAGTCAAAACCACAGCACTGCACCAGCTACTAAGAAGGAGAAAAAATGACTGCTACTGCTGAACCCAGGACATCTCCCCTGGTGCAGCTTGAGGCCGCTTCCTCTTGTCCCATCCCTTGTTCCTTGGGAGCAGAGCCCAGCCCCCTCCTGGCTCCATCCTCCTGTCAGGCAGTTGTAGGGAGCGATCAGGTGCCCCCTGAGCCTTCTCTTCTCCAGACTGAACCCCCCAGGTCCCTCAGCCGTTCCCCATCACACTTGGGCTCCAGGCCCTGCACCAGCTCCATTGCCCTTCCCTGGCCCTGCTCCAGCACCAAAATGTCTCTCTTGTAGTAGGCGGCCCAGAACCGAACACAGGATTCGATGCTGATAGATACTGTGAAGATATAGTATACCCTAAGCCTCATCCTATATGGTGTTTTGTTTAAAATCCTAATGTTTGCAGGCCCATAAGAATTTTAAGAGATTTCTGCTTGTTTTGAGAATTTTCTTGCCATTGTAGGCAAAAAGAAAGTTTTAAAACAGTGTAAGGAAAAATCATGAGCAAATCACAGAGAAGCTGAAATGCATCAGTTTACAAATTGTGTAATACACAAGCTTGTGTAAAGATTCTACTGGATCGCTGGACACCTGTAGAAGATAGAAAGTGTTGTGTAGGTGGAGCCTTGCATATGTCTTTTTTGATGGTGATGGCGAATACCCAAATCACTGTTACTTTTCCCAGCTAACTGGACGGATGTTCTAGAACACTTGCCAACTGTAAATACTGAGTAGGATTCAAACAAGAGTAAATGCCTTTGCAGGTGGCAGGATCGATCGGCCACCAGCACAGATCTGCTGATCTCAGTCTCTGCAAGCACACGCACATGCAAGAGCCTGCTCAAATAAGCCCTGCTGGGTTTTTCCTGGTGGATCTCTTAAGTGTCACAGGATTTCTTGAGTTATTTCTGGAAAGGGAGGCGATTACGATACGGGTTGCATGTCCCCATTTATTATTTTGAAGTGGTTGCCAAATGTTCCCTTCAAAGGTGCTATATTTTAAGGAATTTCATGCTTGCTTGGCCTTTTTCATGTTGATTTCCTCTGGGGCTTTTGTTTGTTTGGTTTTGGGTCTTCTGGTCTGTGTGTGTGTGTGTGTGTGTGTGTGTGTGTGTGTGTGTAGGAGCGGGTTGGGAGGAGTGGAAAGGGACTGTTTATTTGCCTTCTTCACCACGAAAAGGAATGACTTCCTCTTCTCCCTTGTGGCTAAACATCAAGCTATCAAAGGCTGGGAGGAGTTGAAGCCGATGGTCCATGACATGCAGGAGTGGTTCAAACAAACCCAAAGTCTTTTTTTCCTGCATGTTTTTAAACACATGTTGTGCAATTTAGATTTAACCCCTGCATTAGTTTGGCTTCTCTGGTCATGGGAGGACAAATGTGGCTTCTTTTTATTCATAATTCAAGTATAACCACATGCTGTCATTTGCTGTATGTTACTAAAGACAAGTTAAGATGCTGATGGCAAGAGATTTGTGAGGGAATGCATACCAGTTCTGCAACATAGCAACTGGGAGGAAATGAGAAAGGAGAAAACAGCGTTAATTCTTTTCTCATAGAAGGCATCCAGTCAGCATTAAAAGCGAATATCTCCTTAAGACTTTATTGAAAAGTGAAATCTGCTTTTCCTTGCTGGACCTCTTTTCGAAGTGAATGTTGTAAAGGAATGAATTTTCTTCTTGCTGCAGACCTTCCCAACGTGTGTAGAAATTGCAGGGGAGGGCAGGTACAGGACATTGGCTTTCATCAGCCTTGTCTTCCCATCCCTTGCTCACGTGTGGTGGTCAGCCTAAAGCTCGGCTTGCTACACCTTAGTGTGTGATGAGATGCTAAATAAACCTCAGGCACTTCACTATGGCCAGAGTGAACATCCTGAGCCTGAGCTAACAGTACCTTTGGCTTTGTGGAGGGAGAGAGATTTCATTTGCATGAAGGGTCATTTGTGAAATCCTACCTTGCTCACATGGATCCAGCATGGGCTCTGCGGAGCCGAAACTGCTGGCAGAGAACATTATTGCAGTGTATTGAGTGACACAAGTGGTTGCCAGCAAATCTGTTTGGCTGCTGTAGCTACTTTCAAGTGAAACTGAAGCTTGGAGCATCACTACCTAAATGGAGGCTCTACAGCTGCTTAAGGGTCTCCTTTTGAAAGGCAAGCAACCCAACAAAGCAAAACCACCTCACCGCAACAGTGCTACTGCTACGAAGCTTCCCGGAGCCAGCAGAGGCAGAGCAGATGTTGAAAGGTCTGTTCACTGGGAATGAGAGAGGTCTCCTGCCCCATTCAGGGATTGCTCCTGGAATAGGGACAGTGCCCAAGTAACCTGGTGAGGATGGGAGTGAAGGTGGGCTGCAGCTGCTGATGGCATGGAACAGATGTGCTGTGGCTTGCAGCTCAGCCTTAATGGGACCTTTTTGCTCCTATGGGACAGGAGTGTTTCTATCCCTCTGAGCAGAACTGCTGCTAGCCTGACCTATTGCACTCCATAGTCCAGAACTGGGAATACTACGAGGGAGAGGAAACCACAGAAAGGAAGGTGCAGATAGATGGAAGCAGGGACTCCAGATTGCAGGCTGTAACGTTGTGCGCTCCCACACATCCTCAGCATAGCTATTGCACTCTGCAGAGCACCAGGCTCTTACATGCGTCAAATGTCTGTTCCTGAAATTCCCATGTAACCTTTGGAAGTTTTTTAGACCTGACCCAAATGTTGGCATAGCATCCAGCGTTAAATTATGGAGATACATGCTTAGTGTTAAGCTCTTGTTTAGTGCTGACTTAGAACATTTCTTGTGTTGAGAAGGGAATGGCTCTAAAATTAACACTTATTCTGTTGCTGATTTCGGAGCCTTTTTTAGCAAACACCTGAAGTAGCAGAAATACAAATCGTGTCTTAAAATTCCCTTCCCTTCTTGCCTACCTGTGTGCACTGAGAGCCCTGTGCTGTGTTAGCAGAGTGCTGAGGGGAAGGCATCTGCTAGCTGCAGCAGTTAGGTATGGTGATAACTTCTAGCTTGCTGTTTGAGCATGTGGTTGAATGTGTTGATTGAATAGCTTAGGAAATGCAAACCCAAGGGAGTGTACTGGGACTTAGTGCTCTTCCCATTGCTGTTCTTCCACACTGAAAAACCTGCTGCTTGGTCACTGCATGTGAGTGATGCTTTTCACTTTGCACTGGTGAGGTTGGCTCCTGAATGATGTCTGTACCTGCACTCAAGTGGCTGAGCTTCCAGGCCTCTGGCTTAAAGAAGCCATCAGTAAGTTACACACAACCTTCTCTTAACCCTGACAGACAGCAGCTGGATCCACCAATTAGTGCTGCATGGGGACAGGACACCAGTGAGTTCAGGGAAGAAGAGGCCCAGCTCCTTTGGCTTCCCATGCCAGCGAGTCAGGCTGTTGCTGCACGCAGCATGTATGGAGGAGAAGTGCATGTTTCTCTTCTAGCTGTCTGCTTGGTGTGTTGTAAAAGTGACTTTTACGAGAGGTCACGCTGTCACTTTTGTAAACGCAGGAAAAACTTGGAATAGACAAGCAGTGGCTTGGCAGGGTTAGGAAATGGCAAGCCTGAGGAGGGGATGCCAAGAAAGAAGTCTTCTGGAGGGATGAGAGGAGAGGGATGAAGGGGGGTAAATCAAGTAGGAGTTGCAGTGAGAGACAAGCAGTTCCTGCCTGCAGAAGTAGAGGCAGCATCTTAGGTCAGGATTCTGTTGGCCTGGAGGCAGGTCTGACACGGCTTCCGGAGCTGGACAGGGAATTTAGCCTTTTTGACCCATAGCACTTCCTCAGCTTTCAGCTTATCTGCAGCAAGCTAGGAACATTTTACCTTTTCCTTCGTTTAAATCAAATTCAGAGGCTTCTTAACTACAGACAGAAACAACTAAAGGTAGGGAAACGATGTGCTCTATCAGCTCAGCATGCCAACAAGAGCCTGCTGAAAGGCTTTGCCTCTCCAGATTGTGTGAACTTCTATTCCTCCTGTTGGAGTGGGGCTGAGATCCTCAGGTTCTGTCTCCTGTGGGAGCAGGGACAAGGGCTGGTGGGTGCTGGCAGCCGAGCTTTGGAGCGTAAGTGGCAGCCTGTGGGTGTGCAGCGGCTTCTTCCCTGCAGAACCCGTGAGCTGTCCTGCTTGTCTGGAGTGCGTGTCTTGCAGCCTGTGTTAGCAACAGCATCAGCCTGGTTCTGCCACGGTTTCAGGAGCTGCTCGCATGTGAATGAAGCACCAGTGCATTGCCTTCCATCACATGTTTAAGCAGAAGCAGAACTATCACAGAGCTTGCTGAAGATGCTGTAGCACAGCACCCGTCCATCCCAATGCTTGCCAAGAGCACCTTTTACTTCCAGTTTTGGTTCCTGTAATCCCTTCATGTATTCATGTGTATTGAGGTGCTGAACTCTGCTGCCACTCTTGATTATGTAGTGTCACCCTGCAATGGTTTGCTCAAGGATTGCAAAAACTGGGCAATAGCTGATCCTTTAGAAGGGATGTGCAAAGAGAAGTGTTAAAGGGTTTAAATCTTATCCTTTCGCTTTTTGTTAGAGGTACATTTCAGAGCAGAAGGCACGCATTTGTGCTATATTTAGCACACAGCAAAATTACATTACTGAAGCTTTTTTTAGTCTGCCATTATTCATTTACGCTAATTTTATTGCTGTGTTGGCTTGGAAAGAGATCTTCAAAGTGCAGCTTTGCCAAAGCTCCTCTGTCCTCCAAGAGTCCTAGCAGGATAGGTAATTCATACAAGCTCATGTCTCAGAGGAATTATTCTTGGCCGCCTTCTTCCCATTAGCACTGCTAGTGCTTGTACTATTTATTCCATGGGGAGCTGAGCAACTCCCACACTCAGTGCATTTGCAGATTCCAGCCTGAAGCTCCCTCTTACCATGAGCTAGAAGATGCTTGCAAAAAGGAGCACATCTGAGTGAAAGGACGCTGTTACTTGCAAGGAGCCCTGAAAGCAACTACAGATGGAGTGCATTTCATGTTGTGCCTTTGATATCAAAACTACTTTAGCTCTCCCCATCACTCCTTTTCACCTTTCCATAACAAAAGTTTTGGCTGTCCTAGGAGCAGGAGAAAGAAGAATCGATGTAGCTGGGTAGTAAACTGTTATCTGCCTGATCTGCCCTCAGCTAACCACAGGGAAAGGCCAGGACCTGTGGTCATTACATGGATTTGGCATACGACAAACTCTATCAGCTTATTTAAGTGCTGAGGTGTCATATCAAACACTTGTCAGCTGCAGCTCCGTAACCTCCTGCTCAGTTGAATTGAATGAAGCTGAGCTTGACTTCTGAACTCTGCCTTTTGGAGGCATCAAGTCCATGCTTACACTGATGGCATCTGCTGCTGCCCCCAGCCCCACTGTCCCTGTCACCCAGGAGCATAGCACAGGCTCTTCCTTCTGGGGCTTTTTAATCTAGCAGATGCTGAGGTACCTCTGCATTGCCTTGTCATTATTATATTGCTCTTGGGCAGCAGGCTCCTAGGCTTCATCTTCTTGGTCTGGGAAGGAACGAGGGGGTTGGCTGGAGGTATATGTGTGGGTTTAATTTAAAAGGAAAACATTTTTGTAAATATTTTTTTTTTTTTTTGTTACTTTCATCCAAAGCCTTTGATTTTATTTTTTTTAATTTATTTTTTTTAAGCAAATAATACCTTAAAAATTATTAATGTTAATTAAGGTTTTTTTCCCTGCTGATATTTGTTTTGGACTCCAGACATTCTGAAAGTAACAAAATAATGTGTGCACTGTCAACCACTTCTGCCCCTGTCTCTTCTTTGAGCTCTTTTGTTTCCTCCTGGTCCTCGCTTGTCCCCCAGTCCAGGATGGTTCCCAGTCCAGCAGTGGCTTTGCCTTTGGAGGCAAAACCATTCCTGCAGTTCTGTGTGATATTGTCACAGCACCATCCTGTCACTAACATGCCAGTGAGTTGCTCAGAGAAAATATACCAAGAAGGAAGAGGAAGGTTCCCATGTGCTTCTCCATCCCTGTTTATGAGGTCTTATGTGCTGTTTGCAGTCACTCTGCTTAAAACATGGGCGTAGGGGACACCAATGATGTGGGTTTTTTCCTTAAGCAAGATTTGTGATGTTGGTTCTGTAGATAGGCTACTGTAGATCATAGAATCAACCAGGTTGGAAAAGACCTTTAAGATCATCAAGTGCAACAGTTCCCCAGCGCTGCCAAGGCCACCACTAACCCCTGGCACCAGGGCCTCGTCTCCATGGTGTGTGAACACTTGCAGGGACGGTGACTCCAGCACTGCCCTGGGCAGCCTGTTCCAGTGCCTGAGCACCCTCTGGGGAAGGGATTGTTCCTGAGCTCCATCTAAACTTCCCCTGGCGCAGCTTGAGGCTGATTCCTCTTGTGCCATCACTTGTTCCTTGGGAGCAGAGACCAACCCCTTCTTGGCTCCATCATCCTGTCAGGCAGCTGTAGAGAGAAAACAGAGATAGATAGGACAATAAAAGGGATGTTGAATTACGGAGGGAAACATGGAAAAAGGGTCTGGGAGCCCACATGGAGGGTTTTTATTGCTAGCTTGCCATGTACTTTCTGTTTAGAGAGATGAGTTGCAGAGTGCTGCTAGGAATGTAATTTTATAATGCTTGGTATTATTTTTCCCCTGTATCTTGCATCTTCATCACTCACTAAATGGACTTTGAATAATTACATTGTGAAGTCCTACCTGGAGTTGGCAATCAGACAGAGATGCTGCAGCAGAAACACACACAAGTACGAAAGTATAATTGTAAAAAATGGATGGTGACTGGATCTGCCAAAAGGTGCAATAGAAGTCTTGCCTTAGGTCAGTTGTTCCTGGCATATAGATGAAAAAGAGAAGTCCAGTAGCATGCAGGATAACTTAAGCTGCCGTACATCAACATTTACCAGCCTGGCTTTTGTTCTTTTTCATTTTCATGGAGCTCATATCTATCCCAGAGGTAGAGACAAGCTTTTGGAAGCATTCGACCACTGCAGACCACTGCCAGCACTTCTGCATGCCTGTATTTAATTTTGTTAAGTTATTTAGTATTTATAAAGAACTAATTTTTAACAATATGGTGTGAGGTAACACAGGCAACCATGCTCACACTTGCTGTTCATGCTTCTCCTGATTATCAGTGCTTTAGTTTTGCTGACTGCTGTTAAATAGGGTTGTGTGCTGCCCAGAAGGCTACATCTGGATAGAGCAAGCAGCTGCAGGAAGGAGTGGACCTCTCCATAGAATCACAGAATGGTTTGGGTTGCAAAGGACCTTAAGATCATCCAGTTCCAACCCCCTGCCACAGACCATGTCTTCATGATGGACCTCTTGAATCCCTGATGCTTTCCCCTTTGCATCCCTTTAATGCAACATGGTCCCATGGCCAGTCCTTTTCCATGATAACTGCAGCCCAAAGACCTGGCTGCTCTCAGCTGCTTGCAGGGGCTGAATTGCAAGATGGAGTCAGGAAGTTTTCTAATGAGAAACTATCCTGTTATTGCTTACATAGGAATCAGCTTTCAGCTCTGCTTAAATTTTTGATGTAGCCAAAGGAGAGCAAACATCAAGGAGCCTCCCTGGCAGTGCAGACTGCGCCATGGATTAAAGCTGTCATGATCTAGAGGAGGTTTTGCAATTGTTTATGCAGGTCCTCAAAGAGTAAGTGCAAAATGAAGATCATTGTCTGGTTTATATATGTAACTTCTGTGATGTACTTCTGTGATGCTGCAGAGCTAATTATAGAGAAGTCTGAATATGCTATTGGGGACCTTTTAAACATTTATTTTCGTGCTTTTGAGGAAGCTAGCACTGGGTTTAGGAGACTGTGGTGAATTATTGACCTAATGAATTATAACCGTGGAATACAGCACAGTATTGACATTACAGATTGTACTGTTGTCTTTAGAAGTCATTACAGAATTTAATTTGGGGCATGTTGAACTTTGAGATTTACATTGGGTTGGATATTGACTCCTTAATACATGAGACATATGTTAATGTGCATGCACAGTAGGCAGTTGTTAAATTGTCTCCCATAAAAGCCATAGAAATGACATAATAAATTCAAATCGGGTTTTTCCCCCCATCTTCTTGTGCTCAGGGAGCTGAACATGCAGATGTATGAGTGCCTATGCTGAGTGGCAGTTACCACCCTAATTCTTAGAAATAAATCCATTTTCCTGCCAGGTATAGGAAATAAGGTTTCTTTATTTTTCCCATTTATATAAACATTATCATTTTGGAAGCAATCTAATTCTGAGGTTAGAAGAGAAGAGAAACAAGGAGTTGCTCCATGCAAGTATAAAAGAGAAGTGATGACTCTGCAGGCCCATAGGACACACTTTACTACCAAGTGCATGACTGGATCCTTGACCCATAAGCAGAGGAAGGAGAAGAGAAAGCTGCGTGGAGACCTCATAGCAGCCTTCCAGTATCTGAAGGGGGCCTATAGGGATGCTGGGGAGGGACTCTTCATTAGGGACTGTAGTGACAGGACAAGGGGTAACAGGTTAAAACTTAAACAGGGGAAGTTTAGATTGGATATAAGGAAGAAGTTCTTTCCTGTGAGGGTGATGAGGCACTGGAATGGGTTGCCCATGGAAGATGTGAATGCTCCATCCCTGGTGGTGTTCAAGGCCAGGTTGGACAAGGCTTTGGGTGAGGTGGTTTAGTGTGAGGTGTCTCTGCCCATGGCAGGGGGGTTGGAACTGGATGATCTTAAGGTCCTTTCCAACCCTAACGATTCTATGATTCTATGATTCTTTTAACAGCCTCTGAGGCTGCCCGAAGGTTTGGGGCTCTGAGGGAAGTCCCAGCAGTGATGAACTGAGAACAGTCCTAGCTTTCAAGGTGCACTCCATCCATCAGCATCTCATGTACAGGGCACACATTGATGTTTAATGTGGGATACCCCAGGAGGAATCACTGCATCTGGTCCTGAGCTGAAAGCCTGTTTGCAGCAGCTGCCAAGTGCAGAAACCTGCTCAGGCAGTCCTGGGGAGGATTCCTGTATTCCAGGTACACTCTAGCAGGATTTGCTTAGCCAAAATAAATGATAATTCTCTGGCTATTGCCAAAGTTTCCCTTCTAAATCCATTCAGGAAGCGAGTGTTTTCCTGTACCTTCCTACTGCCTGGCATTCAGTTTCCCTCGGATTCTGACAGAGCAAGAAAATCGTTCAGAAACAAAATCGACCCGGCAGTAGTGGATATTGAGAAATACTCTCTACAATGCTTTTGTGTTTCCTTGGGATTTATTGCTGGGAGAAAAGACTGTGTGAAAAGATTCCTGCCCCTGTTTGGCAAGTATGGAAAAAACAAAGGAATTTCTCCAGTGAATGGAGTCAATATGCTCAGTCTGCAGTTTTATTTTACTCTGAAACTCAGAGAAGGGGAGACTGTATACCATCAATGGAATAACAATTGCATTACTTAGGCTTTTGCTTGATAATGGCTCATTCGAAATCTTCTGAGAACCAGAGGTGAGCACTGATTTATGAAATCAGATGTAGATACTATATCCGGGGCAATAAAAATTTGGAATGGTTGATTTATTTGGTGAGAGTTAGATTTGCTGCTCAAATATTGATGGGATCCTTCTGAAGCACAAGTTGGTTTGTTAAATTCATAAGAAAAAACTCTACAAAATAATAAAATAAATATTAAACTACTGTTCCTATTGGTGCTAAAACTGCTCTGTGGTTTTAAACACTTGAGCTTTCACAACTCCTGATGATCTGTATTCCTCTTACAGTGAGGGTGGTGAGGCACTGCAACAGGCTGCCCAAAGAAGTGGTAAATGCCCCATCCCTGCCAGTGTTCAAGGTCAGGTTGGACAGAGCCTTGGGTGACATGGTTTAGTGTGAGGTGTCCCTGCCCATGGCAGGGGGGTTGGAACTGGATGATCTTAAGGTCCTTTCCAACCCAAACCATTGTAGGATTCCCTGATTCAGTGCTGTTAGGCAGGGATGTGGTGGATTGTGTAAAACAGACTGCTGAAGAGTTCTCTGATCGTGTTCAGTAAATTAATCTCATGTTTAATCTGGTTTGATACTGTATTTGCCTTGCTGCAGCAGTAATTGGCTAAGGTTTGTTTATCCAGAAGGACAGTTGCAGTTGTAGTTTGAGGGTTGCTTCAAGTTGAACAGAAAATCCCAACTCCTTCATCTTCTGAACTGGCCCCGTTTTTCTGCTCACCTTTAGCTAATGTGGTAAATAATCCCTTAGAACGGCAGAGATTTCTGAGAGAGATTAAGAATCTATCAGCCTGAGTAAAACCTTATTGTAAAGAACATATGAACACCGTTAAGATTTAAGTCTCCTTTCTGCCTTGGAAAAGGTAAATTCTGATCTGGACTGCCACATAAAGCCAGATTTTCAGAGAAATTCAAGCTGTTTATGCAAATTTTAGTGAATGGAAAATGGTATTTGCTGTAGGAAACTGGCGTGCTGTGACATGTTCATATACCCCCAGTCCAGGAGCTGTTGATGTGCAGGTTAGTGTTTAAAATTAGGTCTGGAAGATTATAATCCAGCTAAAAAAGAAGTATAAGGGTTTACAACATCATGTATCTGCATAGGGGATTTTCTTTGTTATAGAAGAGGCAAGCTTCCTAACAGGAATAAATGGAGAAGATGTGGAAGAAAGGGGGTTACAAGTCCCTGTGGTTTTTATTTGTTTAAGAGAATTGCTGCATTTGTAGCAAAGCTCTTAAAACACTTCTTACATGGAAGCAATATCAAAAGGCAGCAAGAGCTGTGTTTATGTTAGGAAGTTTTTTAAGCTGGGCTTAAGGCATATCAGTTGGTGCCATCAAAGAGTCACAGCCAAAATGTGTGATTGAAGTTTGGCTTTGTGCTAGCCAATTGCTCTGCAAAAGCTCTGCAGTGAGATTTAAGAGTTGTGCAAACTCCTGTAATATTAGTCCTTGGCTTGAGTCAGTGAAAAAGATTACCTAACACTTCATACATAATGGGAAAAACTCCTCCATGGCAGCATGGACTTGGATTCCCTTAGTTGTATTGGCTAATACTTCCATGTCTGGAGCAGTGAGGCCAAAACCAGGGTTACTGGAAAGCAGTTGTTTCACGTACCCAGTGATCACGCCCCAGTTTCTGTACATTTAGTGTTCGCCTGTTATTAAGTCACCCTTGACCCTTCTGTGAGAAGCTTTGTGGATTTGTCACCAGTGGTTTCATTTAAAACACCCTGCAACAAATAAGGGAACGTGGTGAAATGTAGCCTGTCCTTGCTAGAGTTGGCTCATCAGTACCTGGGAAACAACATGAGAATCTGAGAGTCTGGTTTAATTGGATATTTTGCGTTGGATATACATAAAGGTCAGGAAATACGTGCCTAAAGTCTTGCATATCCCTCTACACATCACATTACATGTTTAATCCTGCAGTTCTTCTACAGGAGACTTGGATTTACAACCAGCAATAATAAAAATTAACAAGTAGAACCCTAAATAGTACAATTGTCATCATAAGGCTGCAAGAGTTGACCACAGAACATACAAATATGACCTTTTAGCGAGTTCCTGTTTACTTGCTCTCTCCCCCACTGTGCATCTTGTAATGGGCTGAGCTGTCAGAGTGTTTCTGATTTTGAGTCTCTTGTGTCATCATCCCACTGTCCTGATTTACAGCTCCGTGTTATGGGAGGCAGCCTTCATAGCAGCCTCACAGCAGCCTTCTAGTGTCTGAAGGTGGTCTGTCTACAAGGATGCTGGAGAGGGACTGTTCATCAGGGACTGTAGCGGTAGGACAAGGGGTGATGGGTTCAAACCAAAACAGGGAAGTTCAGGTTAGGTATGAGGAAGAAGTTCTTTACTGTGAGCGTGGTGAGGCACTGAAATGGGTTGCCCAAAGAAGGACTAAATGCTCCATCCCTGGCAGTGTTCAAGGCCAGGTTGGACAGAGCCTTGGGCAACATGGTCCTAGTGTGAGATGTCCCTGCCTGTGGCAGGGGTTTGGAACTGGATGATCTTAAGGTCCTTTCCAACCCAAGCCATTCTATGATTCTGTGATTTTCAAGGGTGACTATGCTCCAACGAAAACTTCATCAGTGGAAGACCTGATCTGATGCGTGCATAGTTTAGAATCACCATAGGTGATTTCACTGACCCTACCCAAATGGTGTTCTCTCGCTTCTCCCAAACAGATTGTTGGTTTTCAACTTACCATTTTTCTGGAGAAAACCCCCACCCTTGTGCTTGCTCATTTTCTTCTGTTGACTTTGCATACCTTTAAAAGTTTCTTTGAAGATGTTGACAAAAATAGCTGTTTCTCAGTCCACATAATTCCTGAAAAAGCATCTGTTTTATAAGTCTGTGAAGCTTTTTCTCTCCTAACTCCATGCTTTTACCCATTACCCATTACTGCTTTTTGGTGTTATTCTGGAGGCAGCCTCACCTACTTTGAAAGACATGCTAATTCTTGTACTGGGTTCTTAATATTGTGTGTGGAATCTTATTGAGGAAGAAATGAGACACTTGTTAAGACATTACTTAGGCTGCAAACACAACTACTTAGGAGTTACAAAATGGTGGAATAGCTTTTATTTC
Organism: Pezoporus occidentalis; assembly: GCF_034315485.1. Taxonomy (NCBI): domain Eukaryota; kingdom Metazoa; phylum Chordata; class Aves; order Psittaciformes; family Psittacidae; genus Pezoporus; species Pezoporus occidentalis. The sequence continues at coordinate 5,491,623 of NW_026912779.1, forward strand.
AGTTTCCTTATGCATGACAGGCTGAGAAAGTTGGGGCTGTTCAGCCTGGAGAAGAGAAGCTGTATGGAGACCTCAGAACAGCTTCCAGTATCTGAAGGGGGTCTGCAAGGATGCTGGAGAGGGGCTCTTCATCAGGAACTTAGTGATAGGACAAGGGGTGATGGGTTCAAACTGAAACAGGGGAGATTTAGGTTAGATGTAAGGAGGAAGTTCTTTCCTGTGAGGGTGGTGAGGCACTGGAATAGGTTGCCCAGGGAAGTTGCAAACACTCCCTCCTTGGCAGTGTTCAAGGGCAGGTTGGGCAGAGCCTTGTGCAACACTGTTTAGTGTGAGGTGTCCCTGCCCATGGCAGGGGTTGGAACTGAATGATCTTAAGGTCCTTTGCAACACAAACCATGCTGTGATTCTATGTTTGCAATTCTCCACTATTTTTTTTATAATCCTTATGTTCAAATTGAGGATTTCTGGTCTTCTCATTTGTCCAAACCTGGCTGTATTTTCACAGGTCTGCTAGGAAGAGGCAACTTATTAAACTGTTAAAACTCCAGAGGTATGTCTCCAAGCAGGAAGGCATTAGATCTTCCCACATATAAGAAGTGGGAAGTTGGTATTTTAGAGCATGAATAAAACATATTTTCCAAGCCATTTTGGCTCCCATTCATCTCCTTTGGAGAGATGTGCCTTCTTTCATATATTGCAGCTACGTTTGAGGAAATGGGTAAAAACACCCTGGGTGCTACTTCAAGGCTAAAAACAACCAACCCAGCCCAGGCAATCATCGAGCAGGATAATTTCATGCTGAATGGTTAAAGTTTGGCAAAGGAAGTGTGAAGCTGACATCCAGGTCATATAATGGAGAGTGCTGGACAAGCGCACGCAGTGATACAGGTTTTCTGGTAATATGGAAGCCAGATGGGTTCAAACTGGTGTGCCTGGGTGAGCCCAGTTCAGGGCTGCAGGTTGGTTGTGCCTGTGGAAACTGCATGGAGTGACAGGACAAGGGGGAATGGCTTCAAACCAGCAGAGGGGAGCTTCAGGTTGGATATAAGGAAGTTCTTCCCTGTGAGGGTGCTGAGGTAGAGGGTTCCCAGAGAAGCTGTGGCTGCCCCATCCCTGGCAGTGTTCAAGGCCAGGTTGGATGGGGCCTGGAGCAACCTGCTCTAGTGGAAGGTGCCCCTATCCATGGCAGGGGGTTGGAACTGGATGAGATTTAAGGTCCCTTTGAACCCACACCAATCTATTATTCCATGAAAAAATGCAGAGATTGTGGTTATTGCACATCTTAGAGGCTTGGTTCCTTTGATACTTTCTTCCAGATGTGTTTCTGTCACCTTCAAGAAGACAGACCTTTTGAAAAGCCAAGAAGTATTAGCATGCTGCTGCTGGGGGAAAGGTACTTAGAGTAATTATGCTCCAGAGAGCAGAGCTGAGAACATCTGTGGGGGAGAGACCAGAAGATTGCAGTAAAACTAACTGCTAAATAAGGAAACATCATTAGGCAGCAGGGCTAACCTTGGGTTTGCTGCTTTGTGTTTAACTCCACATCCTGGACAAAATATAAACAGGAAAGAGCAAAGAGTACCCTGATAGAGAAAAATGTCTTTTTGTGTGTCTGTGCTGTGAACAAGTAGAGGCAAGACCCAGACAGAAAAAACCCCACCTTATAACAGCGCCCAAACTGTTAGATTGAGGTTCTGAAACAAATTTATGACTATGAAGCAAGATTACAAGTGTGTTACAGAGGCTGTAGTGACAGGCCAAGGGGTAACGGGTTCAAACTTAAACAGAGAAAGTTTAGATTGGATATAAAGAAGAAATTCTTTGCTGTTAGGGTGGTGAGGCACTGGAATGGGTTGCCCAGGGAGGTTGTGAATGCTCCATCCCTGGCAGTGTTCAAGGCCAGGTTGGGCAGAGCCTTGGGTGGCATGGTTTAGTCTGAGGTGTCCCTGAATGATCTTAAGGTCCTTTCCAACCCTAACTCTTCTATGACTCTATGACTGGGTGTAATGCTGAACACAACCAACTGCTGGCACTTGAGGTGTAGGCTGCAGTGAGTCCCTGTTAAGAAGAGTATGTTCTTCACTTTGATTGACGACCTCATGATACATCTGTCTAAGTGTCACCAAGTTTTCTGCTGAATGAGGCCTTGCTTACGTTCTCTGTGTGTGCCTTTCCTGCTTGGAGCAGCTGGCTCTTGCAGGGAAGAGAAGTTGATAATTGAGGCTTGAGTGTAGCATAGGGCAAAATATTTTGGGAAGCGTGGCTTGGCAGGAGTTCAGGGTCTTCCACCAAGTTGCCGTTGCCTTCATCTCTGTTGTCTTTGCAGAATGACCCATATTTCCTCAGTCAGTGTAAACGCCAATTTAAGTAGAGCTGCCAAGACCACGAGAATTCAAGGCATGTGCATGCAAATACCTAATAAAAATGATTTCCCGGTTCTATCTAAGTATTTATAAAATCATAATGAAGGCTTATGCATTCAGAGTAATAGGAGGTGAATGTAAATGAAATCTTCAGAGGTTCACCCAGTGGTTCAGATCAGGGGAGTCTCTTTTTTTTTGCTCTGAGTTTTAAAACGCATTTATCCCTAAAGCCTGGGAGCATGCAAACTAATAATGATTCCAGCTTGTACAAAAGAAATGAGCACAAAATTCTTCCTCCCCTCTGATTGATTCCCTAATAAATACCGGACAAATAACTATGTCCTAAACTCACTTATATTTACAAGTAAGTAGTAAGTGGAGGTACTGAGGGAAATTAAAATATGCCAATAGCAGGTGAAGGGAAACGGGCTGCAGGAGGAGGGAGTGAGCGTTCTCCAGCAAGGAGAATCGTGGACATCTTCAGTTAATACTGGTTGTGTGCTTCATTCTCCTGGAAAGGAGCAAACTGTCGAGGATCTAGAGAGGAACTTCTTTACTATGAGGGTGGTGAGGCACTGAAACGGGTTGCCCACAGAAGTGGTAAATGCTCCATCCCTGGCGGTGTTCAAGGCCAGGTTGGACAGAGCCCTTGGGTGACACAGTCTAGTGTGAGGTGTCCCTGCCCATGGCAGGGGGGTTGGAATTGGATGATCTCAAGGTCCTTTCCAACCCAAACCATTCTGTGATTCTATGGCCTGGCCAGGAAAAGCTTTTCTTTCTGTGTATGCAACCTCTGATGCTTTTTTCTGATGTTCACATGAAGAGCCCAGAAGTAAAAATCTTACCTGGGATAAACCTACACTGAAATTGTTGGAGTATCAAGAGCTATAAAACAGGTGACTTGGGAATTAGTGTTCAGTGAATTAGTCTCTTACCTGTCCCATGTTATCTTCATAGATGAAGTGGTTGGAATGGTGAGAAGTCAAGGATTTAGCCATAAATCAGTACAATTCCTTTAGGACTATACTATAGAAAAAGATTTTCTGTGTTAGCTCTATGTCTTTGGATATTATTTAGTGCATGTATTATTTTCATATTCAGAAACATGTCAAACTCCAGTTTAAAAGTGATTTTTGCTTTCAGTATCTAAAGAAAACCAGTCCTAATTTTTGCCCATACTTATTAGAATCTATATAGCTCAGTTCTTATTTCTTTTTAGACTGAATAGCTCCTCTTCCTCTCAGCTGATTATACAAAGCATATATTTATACACAATAATCATAGCCCTTTTACCCTTCCTTTTGGTCTTCTATGGAAGCCAAGCTGTTTTAGTCTTCTCTAATAAGAGCATACTCCCAGTTCTGCAGTTGCTTTTGAAACCCTCCCTATATCTCCTTCAATTTAAATTCACCTCTGAGTACTGGTGACCAGAGTTTTGGATGATGTGGTGTCAATGCTGGCTCATATAATTAGTCAGAATTCAGGCAGAGAAGATCTTCAAAGCTTCCTGTGCCAAGAAGAAGATTTATCAGATCAGATACGATCTGGCTGGCAAGCTTGTGCCATCTCCTGTTCTTTTGTTGTTGTTTTACCTTCACATTATTATAGTTCTTTGATCATCTGATCTAAAGCTTTTCCTATCAGACTAATGTACCTGGAGCTGCTGGGGTCGTTTCCCCTCCTTTCCATTTACAAAAACATAGATGTTTTAGGTTTTCTTCAGTCTCCAGGGCTGGTGCGGGTTAGATGTAGAGGCCAGGAGGATTTATTTAGCGAAATAACTGATCCCAAAGGATTTTCTTTGTCTTGGAAAGAAATCTTGACACCATGCCTTTTAGAGCAGTTTCAGCTCGAAATACATCCCAGAAACCAGACCTTGGACCCCAAAGGCGAAAGTGTCTTTATTTACAAAGTCCAACTTGTGAGTTTTCAACTATTGTCGTTGGTGCTTAAGATCATGTTATAGCTGGAGTCTCCGGTTGGAAGTGTGCCTGGACTGTGGATTTTCCAGTTAAGTAACACTTGCCAGGGCCTTAGCTTGAGAAATTGGCAGGAATATACATTCTGCTTCTGTACAGTTTTCAGCTGATGATACTTATTTATCCATGGAGGTCAAAGGTATGTTGAGTAGGACATGTATTGCTTGTGTTACGTAGGGAGCAGCTCCAAGATCCTAATCTCTCAGTTTTGTTAAATTTAGATAGATAAAAAGCATTCATTGTTTTAATATAAAGAAGCCAAAAGCTCTGGGTTGCTGAAATGAGTTAAACATGCTGTCTGCACAGCCCTCTCCAAAAAACAGCTAGTCAGAGAACCCATTCTGGAACAGAACTGCCAAAACCACCCTTACCTGCTGAAGTCTTTTCTAAACCCATATATTCATAGCCATAAATAAGTGGATATCCTTTCAGATGCATCAGGCTTAAGCCTCAGGAATGCAAAAGGACTTCTACTGAAGTTCAAAAGACTTGATCTTGTTCAATCCTGGAAAAATCTGGTGATGGACAGATTCGCCCAAGGAGGAGCTGCAACATCAGGTGTAGTAGCAGAGTGGTGTGGGCAGTAGGCAGGAGTTGTACAGTGCCTCTTCCACCTGAGATGAAAGTCTGTGCTCCAGCAGTTCTCGATTTGGAGCACTCTGAGGAAAATAATACACTTGCTTGAAAAGAAAACCCATAATAATGGTCCATGTAGTCTGTGATTTCTTGTCAATGTAAAATAATCGCACAGGAACATCAGCCCCAAAATACGATGGGGCCCTTTCTGCGAAGGCATTTAATCGTCATAATCACACATAATTATGACTTTTGATTTGAAAGGAGAAGCTTCTTAATAGAAATATTGCCTTCTTTTTAATCTGCTGCTTCAAACTTGAATTCACTGTACTTTTCCTTGCGACTCTAAAGCTAAAAATTGCCAGGTTATTACCAGGCATGTGAATAAAAATAAGTCAAGTGCCATTTTGAAGGCTGCCTACAGTATGCTTTATATTTCCCTTTGAAGCAGGTCCTCCCTCACCTCTTTTCTTTTTGAATATGGCCCCACTTCATCAGTTCTCCTTTTCCTCCTGGTGTTAGCCAGTTGTGTGAGTGGGACAAGCAGCAGCGCGAGAGTGCTTTTAGCAGAACCAAACCAATTCCAAGTGATGCATTTGAACTGCTGGTGTCCGTGCAATTCCCACTGCTGGCTGCAAGAAAGCAAAGTTGTTTGGATGAGAAACTTCTAGTTTTGAGCTGTAGCATGCTTGTGTTGCTCTGAACTTGAGAGACAAGCTCCCATTAGTGCGGGAGCTCCCATTGCATCACAGTGTAGCGCAGTGGGATGCAGCTTCTGAATGAGTCTTGGGTGAGCTCCTTGAAATGCTTAAAACAAGAAAGGAGCCCTCCAGCTCAGCCACAGCTGACTGACCACAGGAGGCAGCATGCCCTAAGAGGAACTAAATGACCAAGGACCTGTTTCTAGCTCTGTCAGGGATTTCTCACTTGGTTTCTGGCACATCACTTATAACTAGACTTGTTTGTGCAGAGATTTCTCTAGAGAACATGAGGTTCCTATTGCTGTGAAGGTCCCGACTCTTGTGTAACAAGCTTGTATCCAACTCCATCGCTCTTGGGCACGCTGCCTTTCCTGGAAAGGCAGGTAGGTAGAGTAGTCCTCAGTAGGTAGGGTCTGATGCAAAGGCAGGAGCGTGGGAAGGAGACTGCACGCTGATGGTGTGGGGCTGACATGGAAATACTTCTCCAGCTTTGTTACTGTTTCCCTCTGTCCTGCTAGGTGATTAATTCACATACCCGTTTCTTGTTTCATCCACTGCTTGTCTTGTGTATTTAGGTGGTCAGATTAGGATTGTTGTTTGGTTTTGTGGAGTATATACTGATAGTCTAGTAGGGGAGGTAGTGAGCTGAGATTAAACCTGATCAAGCACTGGTGACTTGGACTACAAGGGTTACTTCAGATGTGACTGTAGAGGGAGCAGACAGAAGTCTTATCTGTCATTATGGAAATTTTCTCTTTTCCAGTGCATTACTTTTATAATCTGAGGTATCTGCTGATCATAACACACTGACTCCTTGGTGTGTCCTTCATGTGTTTGCCGTGGTGAAGGAGGGTAGCCCATCTTTACTTCTGTGTGTTCTTCTGCTTCCCGACTATTTCTTTGCCCCATGACTTGTGCTGCAAAATCTCTACACCAGTTTCTAGACTGCTTAGCCACAGCATCTGTAAATCCAAGTAAATGAGATTTTCCTTAATGAAACAGCGAAGCACTGTATGCATAGATATAGAAGAATCGTTTCACTTTCATTATTAAAAGGGTACTTAGCATGAAAATTCCTTCTCATTTTTTTTCCTAATAGCCCAGTGCTTCATATAAACCACAGACAGTTTTCCCTGTAGTAGAAAATGTAGCTGTTCTTATGTCTCCAGGGATTCATTGAGAGACTGAGTGTTATTAAGATAGCAAAAACTTTTCAGTTTGTGGCTTATTCTTCTATAGGAGTGCTTGTTCTAAGGGCCTTTCAAGTAAGGATGTCATGTCACTTGGCACTTCAAGGAGAATGTGCAAGCAAAGAAACCTTGCAGGGTATTTGGAGCTCATTTCCAGAGCATTTCAGTCAAATCATAAATGCTAGCTCTTGCAGGTGCTGAGGTCCTTAGTGAGTTTGAGTTGATGACCACCCAAGAAAGCTTAGCTCAGGTTCAAACTTGCAGATAATTCATGTTGAGTCAGGGTCAGCTATGCCTCTCACCTGTTTTTTTTCATCTTGGTGGACAGGGTGATGGGGTTTTTGAGGCCTTTGGGTTTTGTAATAGATGTTTAGAAGGCAGAGAATTCAGGAGCCACTTTAACCAAGTTTAAACACGCACACAAATTTAATAACCCATTGGGAAGCTAATAACTAATCTAGAAATACGCAGTATAACCTGAGCCAGGTTGGATAGTACCTTGAGCAACCTGGTCTAGTGGAAGGCATCCCTGCCCATGTCAAGGGGCTGAAACTGGATGATCTTAAGGTCCTTTCCAACCCAAACCATTCTATGATTCTATGATTTGTTCTGTTATTTGAATGCCTTGCAATGCTTCTTCATACATAAGTGAAGAGAGCATCACCTGCAAGAAGATAGAAGAGCTCTGGCAGCTTCAGGCAGGTTGTTGAGTTTAGCATGAAGGTAATAATTTTCAAAGCCTTGTTGAGTTCAGTGGAAATGTATTAAAATATTTGCATTGTAAAGAACAGCTGTGTGCAGGAATAGACTTTGCTTTTGTCGGGAAGAGAGTCTTACTGTTGACTTCAGGGTGTACGTGCTGCAGTGCTGCTAGCTTATTGACACAGCCCATGATTTTGATGCCTGATAATTGAATTGTGCGCTGCCAGGAGGAAGCATGGAGGCAGTTTCTTCAGGGACTGGCTTGCTACCTGGGATGCAGCTTATGAGTTGGATAATGGGACTTTTCAGGGAAATGCAGCACTACCTTAGCTCAGCTCCAATTACTGTCAGCGACTGCTTTGCTGTTCCTTCTTGTAGTGGTTGATGCAGGTTTCTCTTAAGTCAACCTCACCAGCCCGCCACAATTTTCCTTTGGGATAAGGAGACAAATCACTGTGATTTATTCAATTTATTCATAATGTTAAGGTGGAAAAATAGATGTATTTTTAACAGGGGATTGTGTATGACATCCCCTAGCTCTGAAAGCAGCCTTCCTAAATTAGCGTTAAATGTTCACTCTCACTGTGGACAGTCTCAGGCCTGGAGTTAATCTGAGTGAGGCTGATGGATCAGTACATTGCCAAAATCTCTGGAACCAGAATGAGATGTATTCTATAGCTGGCTGTAGATTGCTGACTTTGAATACATAGTTACTCAGAATCTGTAGGGCCAGACACTACTTTAGCATCTTCTGTAATTGCTCCTGATCAAAGCCTCATCCAGTTCCAACCCCCTCCCATGGGCAGGGGCACCTTCCACTAGAGCAGCTTGCTCCAAGCCCCTTCCAGCCAGGGATGGAGTATCTTAATACCGATCTTAATGCTTTCTTTCTAATGTGTTGTAAGGAAATTAGTTACTCATGGGTTTGTTTTAAATATTTTTTCTAAATGCAGAATGAAAATAAGAGTAGCCCATATAACTACATATAGTTTTTGCTTCAAGAAATATCCAATGCTTTTGGGTTCAGAAGATAATAAATTGGCATCTTTCTGTGTTAAAAAAACATTTCCTTACGATTACCTATTCCCAGTAGATGTTGCTTCAGTCTCTGTTTGAAGTTTGTTTCAGTAAAATGGCCTTTTCCCTTGGAAAACTTTCTCCAGATGTTGCCTTCCAGTAGCACTAAATGGTGCTTGTTTACAAAACTGGCTTGCTTTGTCAAAGTTTATTTTGCTGGCACTATTGCAGACCTTGAAGGCAGAGTGGCCTTACTTCTGTAAGATGGACTGGTCATACTTAGATAAGCTTTCAGGCACACAGTTTCTTTCTTCAGCTTCGAAACTAGAAGCCACGCATTTCAAAGCTAAGTGGAAAAAGAGTTTTCAGGGTTTAATTAGTTGTGCATCGGTTCAACCATATCCCTAAAGGGCAGTGGCTACAGCAGCATGACCATGAGAACTGGGCTCCACATGCAGCATGCAGCAACAGTTCATAGAACGGGGATGGAAAACATCTGATCAGAAGGGACGTGGAAATGGAGGTTGAGCAAATGTAGGTCAGAGCAATACCCAACTACTCGGCCACAGTGAGTAGTACTCCGAGGAGAGCGGAATTAGTTTTGTTAGGGATATAAGTAAAGTAATTGCATCTGTGGACCGACCAACTGGTGCACGTGTTATAATGCTATTTCCTGTCTATGTCTCCTTGACATAGTTTCTGTGAAGTTCTGTAGGACACTTGGGCCTGCTTTCAGCCCTCTGTGTAGCCCATGGCCATTTGGCATCGGCTCTCCAGTGGGATCGATAAGGAATCTGCTTTGTAGCTGGGGTTATGTCATGAGTGAGTTCCCAAGACACTGTGATTCACTTGGCATCGTTTTGGGCAGTTTAGAATAGGAGCAAGCCAGATCCTCAGCTGGTATAAATTGCTGTTACTATATTAGATTCAGAGGGGCCTAATTGTAAGCGCTCAAGTAGTCACTGAGGGTTGCGCAATCTATTGCTTTTATGGGTGTGTGCTCACCCATAAAAGTGAGATTGCGCAACCTATCCCTCTGTGAATGCCTCTCTCAGCTGCTAATTGAAAACAAACGTGGTAGGATTAATAGTTCCCTTCTCCAGATTTTTGGTGTTATAAATTACTGTATGCATCTACCCCTTGTATTAAGAGATGATACTCTATTGCAAGATCAGTAAGTCCCAATAACAATGACTGGGGGGTCTTCAAACAGAGGAAAGTTGGACTTGCAGAAGGTTGTTTTTTATTATTATTATTATTATTATATTATTATTATTATTATTGTTATTTCTTTTTCCAGTTGCCATGGCTTTGGTGCCTGGTGCAGCACAGAGTGCAGCTTCCAAGCCTGCATGGAGGAAGTTACTATCAAAACTTCAGACTTAAGCAGAGGAGGGGAGGGCCTGGGCTGTTTTGCTGCACAGGAAACGGGGCATTTTTCTGTCCAGTACTTAAGTGTATTTTTCCTTTACAAAAGCCTGCCCACATTTGGCAATAGGGAAATAGGAAATTGTCTTTTCCCCCATTTGGGAGGAAGTTGCTCTCTGTCCTCTTAATTAGTTGTTTGAAAGATGAAAGGAAGTGCCCTGGGGTCCGGGAATTCCAGGGGGTTTGGTATTTCTGAACCAAAGAACTTCTAAGAAATGGCACATTATGAATTCTAATTTATCGGGGCCCCACTGAATCCTGCCTACAGAGGCACTTACATGGATCCATATCCTGTGCTTAATGTAGAGCATAGGCTACAGCAGCTATCAGGCTATTGCTTCTGCAGACCTGGACACACACATCAGATGTACTTACGGCAGTTGGACTGTTCCTTTCTGCTACCTGATGGTGGATGAGACTTTGGGCTTTATTTTCCTGTGGCTTCCGTAATTATTGCCTAAGGGAGAGTCCCCCCACATTAAATAGTCTTGTCAAACAGAGATATAAAGGATTATAGGGTTAGGAATATAAAGCCTGCTTTCTGCATAAGAGAGATACCTGCAGCAAGGCTGTAAGATGAGTGTTCAGAGGGTCAACCTTTCCTATGGTTGTACCAGCTGGTTTTGTTAAAGTAGCCCCACAAAGCTCTGTTCTTCCCCTGTTCTCCTGAGACTGTCCTTGCTCGGTCTTGGGTCCTCAGGCTGTCACATTTTCTGCAAGTGTCTTGGAGGCATGCACGTGGCTTGAAAGCAATAGTCATAACAGCAAAACAACCCTATACCTCCTTGTCTTCCTCCATCCAGGAGGATGCAGACCTAAGCAGCATTGTTCGTGTTCCTTCTACTGTCCTTGGGGGTGCTGGTCATAGCCTTTTCCTTCTCTGTGTCTCTATTTAATGTGTGTTAATCCATTTAAAAGGGCCTTTTAATGTGTGTGTTAAGGGAGGTCTAGTTGTACTTCTGTAAGTGAATAAATGATTAATTCTGTTTGTTCTTTGGTTTTGAAAGCTAAAATGCCAGACCAGTCTAATAAAAAACCTTCTGAAATTCCCTCTGTGTGTGGCTCAGCATCTTCAAGACCCATTTTTCTTGAGCATTTTTGATTTCTCTCATGTGTTTGCTGTTAAAGCCTATATTTTTAGTGCTTGTCAGCCCTTTCAGTCAGCAGAATCTTATTTTTACAACATGCTCTGCATGTGCCTGTAGCTCCTGTAGAGCATTTCACAGGGGGCCAGAGACTGCTTCGGGGTGAGAGCATTATTTATTGAGGTAAATCTGACCTCTGGCCTCTCACCCCAAAGGCCATGTTCTTGTCTGTTAGCAGCAAACCTGGGCACATACTGAGTGCTCCTTTCACTCTGATTATATATATATATTTTTTCCCTGTGCTGAGCAGCAAGATTTCCTTCCACTTCTGGTATATCCCAGGTGGTTACATGATGTGATTGGCATTGTCATGTTTCACAGGAGCAACTTGAGAGAGTAATAGTGACCTTCCCTTCCCCACCATTTCTTTAGTAGGAAAGGGAAGGGAAACAAAGTCTGGTTTCAGGGACAAATAATTTGTAGCAGCTGCACAAGGAGTAGCAGTATCATGCTGCATTTTGAGATGCAAATGTGGCATGGACTAGATGTTAGAAGTAAAATGCGTAGAGATGTGTTTTCACTACTCCAACATCACTGGGACTCAAGAGAGAGGAAACATGAATGTGGAAAAGTTACCATAAACCCTAGGGACAGATGTGTGCTGGTAAAAATCAGCATTGCCTTTTCATCACTGCAGTCATTACTGTGTGCAGTTCTGGTGTCCTCAACATAAAGACATGGAACTGTTGGAACAAGTCCAGAGGAGGTCACGAGGATGAACAGGGGCTGCAGCACCTCCAGTAAGATAGGCTGAGAAAGTTGGGGCTGTTCAGCCTGGAGAAGAGAAGGCTGCGTGGAGACCTCATAGCAGCCTTCCAGTGTCTGAAGGGGTCCTACAAGGGTGCTGGAGCAGGACTCTTCATTAGGGACTGTAGTGATAGGACAAGGGGTAATGGGTTCAAACTGAAACAGGGGAAGTTCAGGTTAGATATAAGGAGGAAATTCTTTACTGTAAAGGTGATGAGGCACTGCCCAAGCAGGCTGCCCAAAGAAGTGGTAAATGCTCCATCCCTGGCAGTGTTCAAGGCCAGGCTGGACAGAGCCTTGAGTGATGTGGTCTAGTGTGAGGTGTCCCTGCCCATGGCAGGGGGGTTGGAACTGGATGATCTTAGGATCAGCTGTCCATGTGAGGGTCTGCAGCACTGTTGGAAAGATCCATTTGCCTCCTGTACTGGTGTAGGTTGGGTTATTTCCTGGGGAGGTTTACAAAATACCACCTTTTATGACCCTGCCTGTACTTCTTATCCCTGTAAGTTTTGATACCCTTGTCCTCTTTTAGACAGTATGAACAAAAAATAATGATCTCAAAAGGGCAGGTTTCCCTTTTCAAGTTAGGTGAAGAGGGGAAAAATGCTCATGCAAGTTCAGCAGGCACTAGAGCAGGCTAGAATTGGAATTGGTAATGTGATGAATGTATGGTGATGTGAAAATCTGGTGGTAGAGCTTATGTCTTAGTAGACAGCAAATGTCTACGAGAGCTGTGCAGGAGTGGGTCCATTAAAATGGAAATGAAATAAGGATGCAATGGCAAAATAATGTCCATGAGAAAAAAAGAACCCTTTTGTCCTTTGAATTAGAGTAGTGTCTTAGTCCAACACAGATTTCAGATTCTCTGCACATCATTTGCAATTACTACTGGAAGGCTGAAATGCACTCAACTGGTGTAGCTATAATTGCAGCATGGTCCCACTCCTGCTGAGTACTTCTAGACTATATTTAGTATGTAATTGAGTCGTGCTAACATGGGCTATTAGTCCAAATGCTGGTGTAAATGAAGCGGACAGTATTGAGATGTGCTTTAAGATTGTCAAGCAATGCTAAATCAGATCAAATGTTCTCACTGTGTCTCGTGGTTCAGTTGGTGTTGCTCCTGGCAAAGCACTCGTAATGCCGTGTGGGTGTTTGCAAGGGATCCAGCAGCTGGGAATCTCATGGCTCAGGTCTCCTGCATCCTTCCTACTTCCAAATGCTCCCATGAAGGTTAAGGAATTCAAGAAAGACCTAACATGGCAAGGTCCAAAAATGCCATGGCGCAGGATGAGATTAGGGGAAATGATGTTAACTGAAGGCTGTGCTGTGTGTTTGGAGAGGTAAATGTCCCATACTGATTCCAGAGGGCTGGATACACCCCCTGGGCTGACACTGGCTCATGCATCCCGAGCACTGTGAGCTCAGCTCAGCCCTTGTCCTGCCAGATACCAGCAGGGAGGGTAAAGACCCAAGAGGTTATCAGGGGAAGGAGATCAGTTGTGTTACACATGTGGAGGCGAGGACAGGAATTTGCCTAACAGAAGCTGCCATCATGTGCCAGTTTTGTTGCAAGTATGGAACAAGTCGAGTAGCGCTTGGACTAGGAAATGTGTGTCAAAAGAACATGGTTCTGACTGAGAGGTAGTCACTAAAACTGTTGGAGCCCGTTATGATTGTAGATACAGCACTTCTTGGCTTTTATGTGCACTTTTCACAATGTTCCAGTGATGATAAAATAGCTTTTCTAATGCAGAGGCAGGGTTTTCTGTTGGAAACGTTGCCTTTTTCACACTGTGACTAGCATCAAAATGCTAAAATTGTATTAAAAAGGGAAAGAACCCAACAACACTGGTATTTGGTGATCCAGTAAGTAAGCATGGCTTCTGTATATTCTATATATCATAACAGACCTGCACATTTTTAAGGAAGCCAATTTGTCTAAGGTCTTAGTATTGCTATTGCAATAGTTGAAGTGCAGTAGGGCACTCCTCGAAACTCTTCTTAGTTTGGACAGGCATCATGACAAACAGGCAAAGCCCTGGCAGATGTGGGAAGTGGGGCACTGTTAGCACAATGAGGCTTTCTGACTGGCGTAATCATCATCTGTGTTGCAATCTTTCCTTCTAGGAGACCGAGCTGCTCGATATCAGCCTTGTCAAAGATGCCAGATGCGGAAAACACGCCAGAGCTCCCAAGGTAGGAATTCTTGCTGTGTGCTTATGTGTTACGTTGATGACCTAGATAAAATAGAATGGGAGTTGTATGCAAGAAGTTCCCTTAGCTAAGAAGTATTGTCTTTTCTCCATTTAATAGTGGTTTCTGATGAGAAGTGTTGGGATTGCTGTGCTGTTGTCGTTTGATTCTGTGTGTAAAATGCTGCTGGTGGTGAGCGAACAAAACTCCTAGCTTGTCAAGGTAAACTTCTTACACAAGTTCTTGGCTCCCCTGATGGCAAGGAGCTGTCAGTTGAGGTCCATGTTGTGTTTTGGGCTGCTGATTTCCCTCTTTCAGTGCCTCTTGAGGCCACAAAGAGGTTTCTTTGGTTTGTTTTCTTTTAAACTGTCTATCAGAGAGGTCAGAATACAGCTCCCTTCGGTCTGTTCTGCTGTACTGCATGCTCCTGCACCGTCTCTAAAGACAGGGGTTATAGATACATGTTCTCTGGTGGTTTTGTTTGGACATACTCTACATATCAGAGAAGATACCAAAGCACTCAGCTCTGGAAGCGAGATAGCCTTGGGGAATTACAGGAGTGATAGGAGATCGGGTATCTCCTCATGGGTCTGAAATGGTTAGCTGCAGTTGACCTGGTGGGATCAAAACCCGAAGTAATGCTTCTCCTACCCTCATCCTGCATGAGGAAAATGCTGGGTCTTAATGGCCATGGCTTTCCACTGGGATCCCCTCTTACCTGCACCCAGCCCTGGGTCGGAGCCTGACCCCATGGGCTCCTCATCCCTTCAAGCGCAGGCATCAGGAATGGAAAAGGTTGTTTCTCTGTGCCAGAGTGTGATTGTAGTTATCTCTGAACGGACTATTCGCATTCAGTTTTCAAAGCTTTCCATGTAGTGCTGGCAGCATTTTAAAGGCTGAATTATAATTGAAATGCAACAGAAGTACTTCATGACATCCACGTTAATACCAAGTGAGTTCACCATGATTAATGGTTCAGTGATGAATAGCAATAAAGTATTAACAATGTGTAGAACATTACTTTAAAATGCTCCCCGCTTTACAGAGGACATTCATGTTCTTTGAACAAAACGTTTCTAGCTAAAATTTATGCATAGGTATTGCCTGGGTGACTTTTATTTATTAGGGTACATAAAGGCTGTTTTTGTTAACAACATGTTATGGATTTGACAGCAGTGGCATTAAATGAAGGGTATGAGAAAATCCTGCCTTTTAGGGTGGTGAAATGCACCACCTGTGTGAATGAGTTGCTTTTTGTCATCGATCTGTGTGTGGGCAGAATGGAAACAGCACCTGGGTTGGCTGCTGATGGGATCTTGCAAACAGTGTGAAACAAAACGCTCCTTTCTAGGCCAGTCCTGTTGGCTTTGCTTTGATCTGCGTTGTGGGGCTGAGCGGAGCAGTGTTGACTGCAGGTGAACAAGCCTTACAGCATCCCTGGTTGTGTCACATCCACAGAAGATCTAAAGCTCATACAGCAGCAGGAAAGCTTGGCTCTAAATCAAGCAGTAGCAGCTTGTGATTGCATGTGAAAACCCTGGTACGCTGGCTTAAGAGAGCAGCACCATGCATGCATGGTACTTGCCAAAGTTCCCAGCTTTTCAGAGGCTCTTGCACAGTTCTTCGAGGTGGGAGCAACCTTTGCTCTCAGATGAGCATAAATAATGCACAGTGGTTAGGGGAAAGCAAGCTTCCCTTATGTAGGTGCAGAGATGGCTTGTTGCATGGTAAAAGCATGATGCACATGGTGATTATATTGTGCAGAATGGATCTGGTGTGGTTTACTGGTACCTGCAGAGCTTCTTACCCCCTGTGTAATACAGCCTACAGTATGAGCTGCAGAAATGGAATGGAGTTTAGCTGCCTCAGCAATAAATGCATCTTGCTGCCATAGTACCACTTAACACAGGTTTATCAGCCATCCCAGAAGTTAATCTCTCGTAATCTGGTGGGATTAGCATTGATTTGGGAATTTCCTTCTTGTAGTAGCCTTGCCAGACAGAAAGAACAAAATGCTGTTGCGCATTGATGCATCTTTGAGCGTAAAACAAGAGATTGAAGTGATTTTCTATCCATTCCCCTGTTAGCCCTCCCCAAGCCCATAGTCTTGGCCAATTTTTATACTGTATTAAGGGACTTCTGCCAGTTTCTGCACATTTTACAATCTATTTTCAGAATTCTAAGAGTGGGTTGTCATTAAAAACTTCAGAAGTTAATGGGAATCTTTAAATCTCAAGTCTGCTGCTGCCTTTTGATAGAAGTGTCACTTTAATCAGTCCTGAATTTTCTATTAAATAAAAGAAATGTGATTTTTATTTTTATAGCAAACTCAATTCCAGTGTCATTAGCAACACTCACAGTAAGCTACCAGAACTTATTCAGTGTGCTGCTACAGAAGACCATCAGCAGGTAGTGATTTTAGGGGCCAGTAAGCAATCAGTTCCCAAACCCCTCTTTCTTCCCCATCACCATCTGGAGCACACACTTCTTCCCCATATGCTGCCATATCCACCAGCAGGGACATTTCTTTGGGAGCTTAATTAATCTGCCAAGCTCTTGGTCTTTTTGATGGCTAGAAACAGAGTCTGTTCTCGTGCTGCATTCAGTGTACCTTCTGCACAGCCATCAGTAGTCTCAGTTCCTGAAACAGACAAACACAGTTTCTCTTTTCAGCATTACGGGTTGACATTCAATTTTTACAAGATTATTCCATAAATGCAGACATACCTGTTTTGTGATTGTTCTTGTGTGTTTGATGCATCTTTTAGTCATCACAAGAAGGGGGAAAAATAAAGCTTTTTAATGCTGGAGAAGTTGTCATTGATAAACAGCCAGATGCTCTGGTTTTATTTAGAAGGCATCGTACTCTTTTTGTGTTATCCCATTCCACATTGTCCATAAATTTGTTGAAAATATGTAAAAATTTGCTCCAGTAATTAAGTCCAAGCTATTGACTGTTTTCTGTAATGCTTTTGCTAAGTGGGCATAGTCTGTCCTCAGGAGAAAGGTAGTATTAGGCATGCTCATGTAAAAGGGGATACCTAAATGCACTTACACTGCTGTATGCCTCTCATAGAATCATAGAATAGTTAGAGTTGGAAAGGACCTTAAGATCATCTAGTTCCAAACCCCCTGCCATGGGCAGGGCCATAAGCTCAGAGCTTTTCCTTTCTGGGTTTCTCACCCAGGAGGTCTGTTCCTTTCTCCAGTCTTTGTTATGTTTAGCCTCGAAAGTTCCCTTGAAGGCACAGAAGTGCAGCTCCCATCCTCCAGTCCTCACTTTAAGGTAGCTAAAGGAATGAACTGAGATCTCCTCAAAGTTAGTATTCAGCACCAGGTTGAAGCTGTGCAGATGGTCAGCTCTGCTTGCCACTTGCAAAACCACTTCTTCTCCAGCTTCTGGTTTGAGATGATTGTTGAGAGCCTCTTGAAACCTCTTTCCTGTTCTTCCCATTCCCTGCAGACTGAAAAGCAAAGCACCAGAGCTATTCCTGGCCACAACAGCAGTGCATGGGAGTAGCTCAGAAGGGTGCCTGCAAAGAAACTTTCCTGAGCAGTTCTCAGTAGACCTGGCTGAAACTGTGTAGAGTAGCCCAGCACTAGAGTACCATCCTAGAGCCATAGTCTAATCATCTAATGGTAATTATTATCTGTATTCTCACACTTCAGGGTACTGAAATGAGCTTATGGCTGCCCCTGAGAAGTGGGGTTACCAT
This sequence comes from Pezoporus occidentalis, assembly GCF_034315485.1. Lineage (NCBI taxonomy): Eukaryota > Metazoa > Chordata > Aves > Psittaciformes > Psittacidae > Pezoporus > Pezoporus occidentalis. Next base: position 5,509,383 of record NW_026912779.1, read on the forward strand.
GTGAGTGGTGTGAAGCTTAAAGCCTTACCTCAGCTCCCCTGGGTGTTTATCTGTGTTTATCCTTCTAGGAAACTCAAAACTTGCTTTCATCCATGGGAATGGCCACCAATTATTCCAAATGGTGCTTAAGGCTGGGAAGAAGAGACAAATTCAGGAGGTGCGTGCAAGTCTCTGTCCTACTTCAGGCACCCAAAGGGAGTTTTGTAGATTCAGGGGGTTAGGGAGACTCTGAGTCTTGAGCAGAGAGTCAGAATGGTTTTAGAGCAGAGCAAGTAGGGCACAAAGATTAAAGGTTAAATCAGTCAGGGTGTTTAGGGATCTGAAAATAAGCCTTTATGCCTCTCATAGATCTTAGATTTCTAGTGAGGTAAAAGGGAGATCTTTATTGGGTACTAAAACACTTGATGCTTGGGGGATGAGAAGACCATCTTCCCACCCCAAATCAGTAAGCAGGATACTCAGACGTCCCCTGTTTTACAGAGAATCTTCAGCATCACCTTTTTCCACATTGTCAGGAATGAATCTTTAGGTCTTCAGCTGCTATTTCCAGAAATGATAACAGAATTTTCCATCTCAATGCAACACACATGCAAAGGCTTATTCTTTGGAATAAGGGCAAATCTCAGGCAGCACAGAGTGCTGCAGCAGCTCTCTAAATGAGAAGAAAAATGAAAGTAGTGTTCTGAAGAGAGTAAGAAAAGACTTATTAATTGTGTATGTTAGGAAAAAGTGCCTGAATTCAAAATACAATGAAATTCATACACAAGTGAGGGAATTATAAGATGATTATCAGCATTTCGCCTTTTTAGTAAGCATTAGAATCATTTAGGAAGGGAGCAAGAGAAGTTTTGGGAACAGGAGATTAATATGCAGTTCATTTTTCTCCCTTCAGCAGACGTGACTGCCCATGAATTCAGTGGAGCCCATTGAAAGCGTGCTGTGCCTTTCCTTACAGCATACAGGTACTCAGAGCTGCTGCTGGTGTCAGCACGGGTGCAGCCTTGGATGCTCAGAGCTCACCTTGTTTGTATTTTGGGATGCTGAAGGGATGTGAAAATCATTAGTTGTGATGGAGCAATTATTCATTTCCTTTTACTCACACATTACCTGGTAGCACTCTCACAAGCTTTGTTTATGGGCAGACTAAGGAAGAGACGTCCCTTCCCTTGTAAAGTGTAGTGAAGAGGTCTGCAAAATAGAATAACACAATGAGCAATGGAGAGAAACACACAGTGATGTACACTGAGACATAGAAATAGCTCTGAATGTTCACCCACCTTCTGTGAAGCGTGGAAGTGCCACTCAAGAGTGTGTTCTTTAAAGGGAGACTTCGCTAAGAATGTCACACAGCAGTAAACCCTAGTGAAAGGTTTGGTGGTGCAAATTGGGCAGCTTCACAGGACGAGGGAAGTCACACTTCTTACCAGCTTGTATTTACTTTAGCCAATAACAGTTTCTATGGAAACTCAAATCTTAATGCAACTGTAGAAGTGTTTTTAGCGGCAAGAAGAAATATCAGGATGAGTTGGCAGGGATACGGAAATAACCCCGCGGCAAATGTTGGCGAATGTTCATATTGAAAACTCTTGATGCGTTTGATCAGTCTGTTTTCCCTCAAAGATACCATACAGCGTGCAGCAGGAAATGAATTTCTTTCAATGACATATGCTATGGAACCTGTAGGAGATGAAATTATGAATGATGGAATCACTCGAATGCCAAAATGTTTATAGAGCATCGTCCCCAATCTTAAAAACAGTCGCAGCTCCCCTGCCCCAATTTTTCTCACTGTAACGAGGAAGCTCTAGAGAGAAAATAATGTAGAAATCTGCCAAGACCTCAACTACTATTAGTATCATCACCAGCCTCTCTGCATTCAGTGGGTTTACTTGAAACGCTCAAGTAGAGTGAGATGATTTGAGGAGTATCTCAGCTGTAATTTAAAAACTATGCACTTCTCCCTCACCACAAAGGGTTCTAACACATCTGTAGAGAAAAAACAAGATTTCATACACTCAAAACCAAAAAGGAAAACTATCAAGGAAAGTCTAAATAATTATTTAACGGAAACTCTGAGAGTTTCAGGGAAATCATAGAATCACAGAATGGTTTGGGTTGGAAAGGACCTTAAGATCATCCAGTTCCAACCCCCCTGCCATGGGCAGGGACACCTCACACTAAACCATGTCACCCAAGGCTCTGTCCAACCTGGCCTTGAACACTGCCAGGGATGGAGCATTCACAACTTCCTTGGGCAACCCATTCCAGTGCCTCGCCACCCTCACAGTAAAGAACTTCTTCCTTATATCCAATCTAAACTTCCCCTGTTTAAGTTTGAACCCGTTACCCCTTGCCCTATCACTACAGTCCCTAATGAAGAGTCCCTCCCCAGCATCCCTATAGGCCCCCTTCAGATACTGGAGGCTATGAGGTCTCTACGCAGCCTTCTCTTCTCCAGGCTGAACACTGAGGATGTGCAAGTCTATTTGGATTGTCAGAGCTATCAAGTCTCCTGTGTCTCCTTCTGACTTACAGTCAGGAGGGTTTTACTGACGTTTGGTAAAATTCATGCAAAGAAGCAGAAAGGATGTTAAATCGTTTATCATTTCCTTCTTCTTTCTTCATTTGTTGCCTGACTTCACAAAAGTTGAAGAAATTTTTGGGAACGTACTCAAAGCACACGTACACTAATAAATAAATCAAAGGTAACACTTGGTTAATTTGCCTCCGAATAAGGCTGTTACCCTTTAATTTATGAGTCCAATGACAGGAGCCTGTCAAAATAAACCTAATTGAATCACTTGATTTCCTTATGGTGTCTGAACTTAGATTTTTCCTGGCAGCCAGTGGGTTTTATGGTCAGATAGTTTGCTTTTCTTTATCAGGAGAACAAAAGAGGCCTCTGTCACTTCGGAAGTATCTGAAAGACAAGCGGTTAATTCATTTCTTTATGATAATGTCTGTGCTGGGACAATGATACTGTGTTTAATAACCACCCTGATCAGACAGCCCGTGGGAAATGGCATAGAGATTTCTATTTCTTTTTCCTCTTTGGTCCACTCAGTGAATTCCCTGGAAAAGGCAGCTGCCTACATGGATCGCACAGGAGAGCAACAAGCCTGCCCTTTGCACCGACTCCTGTCGCTCTGCCTGTCTCAAATGCTGCTATTGCTGTTATTTTTATCTGCTGATAAATGCATGTTGCTTTCCCTTCAGCAACCTTGATGCTAAATTAGTAACTCTAATGTAAATTATGCCTGAGCAATGTTCTATTTCTGCCAAAAAGGAATAAAAATGGAATGTGCATGCAGCTCACCTGCTTCCCACTCACCTTAGGGATAACAGTGACATCCCCAAACTTCCCCCTCGATTTGCTTGTTCTTCTATTTAATGATTAAATTACATGAAAGTTTCTAGATTGAGGTTTACTGTATTAAGGAAGGTTCAGATTAGTTTCTTTGGGTAATATTTGGATGCTGTAGGATGGGGTTGTTCAGCCTGGAGAGGCTTCAGGGAGACCATAGAGCAGCTTCCAGTGCCTAAAGGGGCTGATGGGAAGCTGGAGATGGGCTATTTATAAGAGCATGTAGTGACAGAACAAGGGGGAATGGCTTTAATCTGCTACAGATTAGATATTAGGAGGAAGTTCTTCCCTGTGAGGGTGCTGAGGCGCTGGCACAGGGTACCCAGAGAAGCTGTGGCTGCCCCATCCCTGGCAGTGTTCAAGGCCAGGTTGGACACAGGCGCTTGGAGCAAGCTGCTCTAGTGGAAGGTGTCCCTGCCCATGGCAGGGCGTTGGAACTGGGTGAGCTTTAAGGTCCCTTTCAACCTGAACTATTCTGTGATCAGTGTTCATGTGGTCGCAGTTGTAAAGATGGGAAAAGCAAGTAGTTAAAATGTCACGAAGAATGTGGAGCTGTGGTCACTGTGAGAGAGAGGGAATTTTGCCTTGGGGCCTTCCTTTGTGGGGGAATGTGCTTCCCTGCAGCTTGGCATCACCTCTCTGCACTGGGCTGAGCAGGCTCCTCATGGCACCTGGTGTCTTTCGCACTTCCAAATTTTCCCCACCAGAAAAGGTCTCTCCGCTGCCCACCGTAAAGCCCTCTGCTTATTCAGGAATTAGGGCAAGTTTCTGTATGGCTGGGATGGTTTTGGTTTTGTTTGGTTTAGAGCTGTTGAAAGTTAACTTCTCTGGGGAAGAGTCTCATCTCCAAAGATAAAGCTGTCAGTGCTGCTATCCAGGGAGCACGGAGAGCAGATCTTCAGTTCTCCATCACCTGGAGACCTGTCACCACTAGAAACATTATTCATGCTATTCTGGAAGCAAAGCAAAACTTGCTGGAAGCGTGAACCAAGCCCGGGGCATTCAGAACAGCACAGCAGCCATTTTTGTTCTGCTTCATCTGGTTCCAAGTCACATCTCAGTCACGGTAGCTTGCTTAGTGGAGTGGATGTGCACCAGCGTTCCGCACCTGCACTCTGAAGCCTGCAGAGATCCTCACCCGCCGTGGGATGCAGTTCACTTGGCTGCTCATGCCATAGGCTGATGCTGCCTCTGAGATGATCTGCATCCATGTGTGCCACCAGAACGGCCCAAACTGGTGAAGGTGATTGTATTTACAGCCCTCTAATCCTTGGGGAACTGGGACTTTTTCAGAAGCTTGTCATATGCTGCATAACTTACCTCCATCTAGGAGGTTCGTTGCATTCCCTACTTGCAAACATTCAGGATATGCAGAAAGCACGGGGTTTCATCCAAGGCTTTCACTAGGAATCATTGCCAGAAAGAATTCATTCTTTTTCTTGCTCTTGGTTTTCTGTTTTTCTTTGTTACAGTTCTAAAACATACATCATCTCTCTGTTTGCAGACTTGCATGCCAGAATACACAGTGCGAAGGATGTAAGAAGAAATTCTGTATTTAAGAAGCAGAAAGGCATTTTATAAATGTGATTCTAAAACTTGACATTTAAATTTGAAAAGGTAGACACTGCTCAATTAATTATGTGGTATTTCAGTTGCTGAGAACACCAGAGAGTATCAGTAAAGCTGTGCTTTAAATATTGCTGCTGGAGATGGTTTTGGATAACCCTGCATACATCTTGGTTTTTGTTTTTCCCTTTTTCTCCTTTAGTATGACTTTTTGTGTCATTTTGAAGAGAGATTGACAGAGACAGCTTTGTGTGCTCCCAGCCTCACACAATACTCCTGAACTGTTTTAAATCCATACATAAGCCACTCCTGTGAGCTTTCAGGCTTACAGCGGTGGGGGGTTTATGTAGCGCACCGGAGGGTATGGATTTACCACTTAACAGAGCATGTTCTTCCTGCAGATAGGAAGTTCAGTGCTGTGGTGGTATTTCCTGTGTTGGTTGTCATACCTCTGTGGCTGTTGAGGGTTTGAATTCCTCTTCTTGCTTTTCCCTGCCATTGGATAGGGCTTGCAGGAGGAGAGGTGGGTTGCAAAGTGGCATCTCTCTGCTGGTAGGTACCCCTTCTGGTGAACCTTGTGGTGCGATGGTGGTGTGCTGTCACCCACTTGGCTCTGTGACAAAGCCGTATCCATTGTCAGCAACCATGTGGCAACATTTGTGTTGCTGGTCAGTAACACAGGACATGGATGTTTTATTCCTGCCTTCACAACTCCTAACGCTGATGAGATGGGAATGCCGCTGGGGCAGCATGTCCAGCTGCTGTTGTCACAACCCCACACACGCTGTCAGTTGTGATAAAGCTCACTTCAGTCTGACAAATGGCACTTTTACAGTGGCTGGCATAACATGTAATAATTTTGGGGACATTGTAAGCTTATTTTGGAAGCAGTTTTAGCAATGCTAATATGTTAATACTGGCTTTCAATGTCCAGTGTTATCTGTTTGTTACTTCACACCCCCTGTGTCCTCATATCCACCCATTACCTTTTGACTTGCCCTAAGATCCTTGAGACTTGGCAAAGTGAAGCCCTTTTTTCCAGTGTTGGTTCAGTACCTATCTGAGCAAAGTTCTGGTTCATGAGTAGGGCTCCTAAGTGCAATACTAATACAATGCCCAACATAAATAATATATTGCTTTCCATAAAGATAAGGAATGCTGCATTCAGCCTCTGTGATGAGCAATCAGTCTAGAATGAATTTTGGAGTTTCTCACTGGAAAATGTAAAGGTACCTAATAACCGAGTCACACGAGGCTTTCCTTCTGAGCAGTAATCTCCATCTAGACATATTTCATAAATATTTAAAGTATATATTTCAGCAGTAGTTTGGAGCTGTGCATCCAGAGAGAGCTCTCTGGTAGTGCAGTACCCTCAAGCTTCAAATGCTCAAGTAAAAATGTCAAAGAAGAAACATTATTCTGCAGTTGCTTAGAACAAATGATTTAAATCTCCCCCATTTATTCGTGTCCAGCTTGGTGATTTTCCACAGCATCCCTTACCCTGTAAATAACTGGTTGGAGAAAACCGCTGGGTTTTAATTAGTTGCAAAGGTTTGATATATTTATTATCATCTGCATAGAAACGGCTCATTCACTATCTCACCATATAATTGAGCAAAGCCATTTAGGCTTGGAGAAGACCACTGTGAAGCAAAAGGATTAGGTGTAGATCCCAAGTAACCGTAGCTGATGGAGATGCCTGTTTCTTCTTCTCAGGGTGGAAGTGCTGCCCTATGCTGATCTGCGGGGAAAAGGGTTTTCCTGACAACGGGATGGCAGGGTGCTGAATAGCCAAGGAGGAACAGAGGGTGATCCATATTGGGAATTCATTGTCCGTGTTGGATGTGGCTGCCTGTGTGCTGTGGTGAATGTCAAACCCTGCCTGGAAACCCTCAGGCAAATTAGCAGGGGATGAGCAATTTGTGATTGAGTTTCAGTATAAACTGTCTTTGGTCAGAGCTTGTAACTCAAAGAGATTTGGTTTTGAGATTTAGATGAGTCACAAAGAAAGTTTTCTTTAAAAGTGAAGTCATTTAAGCTTGCTTAAACTCCATTAGAACAGCTTCCAGTGTCAGAGTTCTTCATCTTCCCTACTGCATTGGCACTTTCCCTGTGTCACAGCTAGGCACTTTTGGATGCACACCTGCATATTTGCCTAACGTTTGTTAATCCCTCCTTGTCTGCTGTCCAATAGAGATGTCCAAGAAAAAACAATGGGAAGAAACTTGGCTTTTCGAGCTGGAACTTTGGTTGGAAAATAATGACAGCCCCTGCCATAAATAATCCTTTTTTCATCTCTCTGGCTTTTCAGTCTGTTGTTTGTGTCCCAAGGCATGTCTGTGCTGGTTAGACACCCCAGTGACATGATCCCTGCTGCTTGTGGTGACACAGGTGACCTGCAGAGACCTCTACCAGTATGGCAGGGAAATATCTTATTAGGAATGGGAAAGTAGGACTCAGAAGAGTCAGCTACACATAAGGTGGTGAATGGAAATAGCCAAAGGTCTGTGTGACCTATAAAGCAGCAAGAAACTTTGGCTATTTCCAGTATTCATATATTCATGTTGAATCCATGTTACCAAAGTAGATACGAGACTCTTCTCTTTCACTCTAGTCTGCTGTGAATATATGAAAGGTAGAGGCAAGTGCATCCAAATAGCTCATAGTTGTTTTACTTAATACGTAGGGTATTTCTGAAAGCAACCCACCCCCTTCCTATTGAATTATAAATAGGATTCTGCTACTGAGTAAGGCATATGAACACTTTTAAATATATCCTGGTATTTGTGTGGTAATAACAAAAGCCTTACAGTGGTATTGAGGATGAGCTGCCTGTCTCTGGTTTGCTCAGCTCCATCCCCTCCCAGCCTACTCCTAGTTTAATAAACAAACTGATCAGTAGTTGCCCCTGGGGAGTTCAGACACTCTGTTCCACTCCTGGGCTGTTAATGAGCCATCCGCAGAGATGTTCCTGCAGGATGAACGGCAACGCTGCTACCCAAGCACGTGCACGCGGGAGCAAAGTGGTTATCTGCCTGTCAGTGTGAAAAGAACATTTTCTGAGGGCCAGAACTTTGCTTCATCATTTTCCAACTCTTGGTGATTCACTGGAATGAAGTGCAGTGTATTCCTGGTGACACCGCTGGGTGTTTAGATTGATACACAGCCATACCTGATTTAGCAAGTTTTCCTGGGTGCATCCTTTCCAAGGAAAAGCATTTCTACGACTACACAGTTGAATGAGCAGAAGTGCTATAGCCCTTCCTCGATGTGGCTGATCTGACATATAGACAGAATTAAGGGTTTTCTTCATATAGCTCTTCTTTTATATGGTTATTAGCACTGTAAGTGTCCAATATTCTTCATATTTTGTCTTTGGATGACAAAAATCAGGTCCTCGTTCCTCTCTGCTGAGAAATCCCATGCAGGGCCCTGTGTGTCATTCCTGTTGAACAGAAATCACTTTAGGGGGTGTGTAACAAAGTAGGTGAACTACATGTTTCCAACATTTACCCACTTTGAGTTCATACCCATGAAGTGTAGACTGAATTATTCACCAGCCTCATAGAATCATAGAATCGTTAGGGTTGGAAAGGACCCCAAGATCATCAAGTTCAAACCCCCCTGCTGTGGGCAGGGACACCTCACACCAAGCCGTATCACCCAAGGCCTCGTCCAACCTGGTCTTGAACACTGCCAGGGATGGAGCATTCACAACCTCCGTGGGCAACCCATTCCAGTGCCTCACCACCCTAACAGGAAAGAATTTCCTCCTTAGATCCAACCTAAACTTCCCCTGTTTAAGTTTGAACCCGTTACCCCTTGTCCTATCACTACAGTCCCTAATGAAGAGTCCCTCCCCAGCATCCATATAGGCCCCCTTCAGGTACTGGAAGCTGCTGTGAGGTCTCCAAGCAGCTTCTCTTCTCCAGGCTGAACAGCCCCAACTTCCTCAGCCTGTCTTCATACAGGAGGTGCTCCAGTCTTGCTGAAATACATTGTACCAGTGCACTGGGACTGTGGCATGTCCTAGAAAGAGAGTGTGTAAGAAGGGCAGATTCAACACTCATCTTACACTAAGGTTCGGTGTAGCTCCATTTTTAGTTAGCAGAACAAGCCTGATTGTGTTGCCAGACGATGCAGGACAAACCTGAGTGTTTAACTGTCAGTTACAGCAATCTGTTAAAATACAGGTTTGCTCTTTTACAGACAGATTCCGTGTGCTTTGGGTTTGTGAGCTTCGGAGTGACATTGTTCAATCTGGATAAAAACCCAACTACATTACCTTGAAGAAATGCCCTTGGCTAGGAGTTCTTAGGGAGTTCCAGGCTGTGCTATTTTGCAGTATCCAGTTTTTTTGTTGGTTTTTGGAATTAGATTGAACTTGCAAACATGTAATTTAGAAACAGACCTAGATGGCAGCTGATACTTTTCCACCCTGTTGTGTTCTGCCTCTGCGCTCATTCCCATCCAAGCTGACTGGTTTCCAGATACTAAACTGCCAATGGTGGTTAATCACCATAACATCCATTAAAAGAACACGTCTTTTCTTCATTCTTTCCAGGAGGAATCCTTAAACAAGTGTGAGTATAACTTGCAAATACTAACATCCTAATCTAGGTGGTTTGAATCCTGCTGTAACTGCAGTGGCTGGTGTGTGTGCTGAAGAGCAGATGTGATGTGTAGACAGAAAAGGGAGCCTCTGGGGTCAGTCGTCTGCAGCAAGCTGAGAGTCTGGCAAGAGTGGGCCACATCTAGGGGCTTGGATTCTGAATTCTGTTCTTTTCTGGCAAGAATGATATCCAGGCCTGCTCCCAGCGCAGCATTGAACATTGAAGTTTGTCACAACTGGTAAATAGTTGGATATGTTCTAAGAACAGGTCAGAGGAAATGTGACCTTTCTGATGTGTCCAAACACAGAGGAAAAGCATTACCAACTCAGTGATTTTTAGTATCAGTTTTGTGATGGAAGGTTCTAGTAGTTCAGGGGAACATCACTGACTGTGGGTCTCACTTGCAATGAATCTCACGCACGTTTTTCCTGTTCTGAAACACATCCAATATTGATAATGCCATAACTGAAATGACACAAATATCCTTTTTGTTGCTGTTGCCACTCTGAGTTAACCTCCTTCCTCCAAGATTAATGAAATGCAGTTAACAAGATCTATATGAGAAACTGTGCGCTGCAGTGGTGAATGTTCAGTGTAAATGGCTTCAAAATGATGGTTGCTAATGAAGTGGCAGAAGCAGAATGGTCATGCCAGGTGGGGTCACAACATAAAGGGAAGATGTGATCGCATTCATCCTGGAAATAGTGGTACCAATCTGCATGTTGTTGAAAGAAAAGCACAAAACTGAATTCAGGTAAAGCAAAGCAGACTCCTTGAATGGTTACCTGAGTGGTGAGACAAATAGGGTAAACTCATATGTGTCGGGATAGCTGATGGAGCCATGGCATCAAATCCCAGCCCTCCCAGGGCTGTTTTGCCAAGAGCCAGCCTCCCTTCATCATGGGGAAGAACAAACCCAACACAGACTTGTTTTCTGAAGTGTATTTTTGGTAAAATCCAAATAAAAAATGGTTATTTGGCAGCTGGAGGCGGAGAGGTAACCTGGTTAGTCCAGTTCTGCTGTGTTTTGCCTCGATAAGGACAAAGATCCCTTTCTGCCTTTCCCCCTAAAACTGGCTTCATGGTTTTACCCAGGAGTATGTCCCAAGCTGCAGCCTTGGCAGTCTTTATCCCTTTCTGTGTGTTTACAGGCACCTCAGACAACTCTGTTTTTGTAGGAGAGAATGTCACCCTTTTCTCCAGAAATATTTATCATAGGATCATGCAATGGTTTGTGTCGGAGGGAACCTTAAAGCTCACCCAGTTCCAACCCCCTGCCATGGGCAGGGACACCTTCCACTAGAGCAGCTTGCTCCAAGCCCCTGTGTCCAACCTGGCCTTGAACACTGCCAGGGATGGGGCAGCCACAGCTTCTCTGGACACCCTGTGCCAGCACCTCAGCACCCTCACAGGGAAGAGCTTCTGCCTAAGAGCTCATCTCAGTCTCCCATGTGACAGGTTAAAGCCATTCCCCCTTGTCCTGTCACTACAGGCCCTTGTCAAAAACTCTTCTCCAGGTTTCTTGTCGGCCCCTTTAGGCACTGGAAGCTGCTCTAATGTCTTCCTGGAGCCTTGTCTTCTCCAGGCTAAAGAAGCCCAGCTCTCTCAGCCTGGCTCCATAGGAGAGAGTTGGCTTGTCTCTTTATTTTTAACAGTGGTAAAAGCTTTCTTCACAGCCATGGACTGTTGCCACCAGGGTAAATGCGTGCAAGTTGTCAGTGGATGAGTGGCAGGATGAAAGGATGGAAGGAAGTTGGTTTATGTCTTGGGGTGAGTGTTTTATAAGTCAGTGCATGAACAACATTTTCAGAACTGCTGCAGAGGTTGGGTTTTAGCTGAAAGAAGAGAGTTTATTTTGGAGCTGCTTTCATATTGTCCTTCAGAGGGGTCTGCTGGGGTGAAGGTGGGCACTGCTTTGGGAGTGGAGGCCGATCATGGTGTAGAAATTCTCTCCTGCTTTGGTCAGTGCTACAGGTCAGCTTTTCTCATCGTCTAGGCACAGATTTTGCTTTTCAGCAGTATGAACCAAACGCTTTTGCTGTAGAAATGCCGGTGTTAGAGTTATGCTGGTCTGCACCAGCGTAATATAACTTAAAGTAAGTTTTTCACTCCTCCTGGATCCTATGGGAACATCAAGCCCTTGCAGATGGTGACCATTCATTTTGTTAAAGGGGTGCGATTTGTCCTTGGTTGAAAGTTGTCATAACAGACACATTAATTGTTGTATTGTGTTTGCCACTGTAGTCAAAGTGGTTCTTCTGCATGTTTCAAAGGAACTATTACTGCTGCTAATCGTTTTAAGCAACACTGAATACGATCTAGCTCATTTTTAAGACACCGATACCTTTGTGGCAGCATTTCAACTGGGGAAACTTTTTTTTCCCATCCTTCTAGAGTCAGGAGAGTTGCAAATGGTGGGAGGAGAAGTGGGATTATTTAACTGCTACTTACATAAGAAGAAGAGAGACTTTGAAAGCTGTCCGCAGGTCTGCTCATATTTTGATGATGCTTGGCTTTCCCTTTTGGTTTATATTTAAAGTGATTTGTTCTCTGGAATCACTTGTTATTGTTAATTTTTTGCTTGACACTTGCAAATCCTGTAATTAAAAGAAACCCTTTACTATTTTTAGGTATCAGATACTGGCTTGATTGCGAGCATTTAAATGCCCATGTATTTGCAAAGGAGGTACCGTGTTTTCTGCTTTAATTGAAAAGTTCTTTGGGCAAATTACAAATGCCAAGGTAAAACTTATCAGGCTGTAAACAAATGTTATACACTGTCTATTAGCTCCCTGCCATCTGGCACAACCCAATTACTCTCCAACAGTTTTATGCTCTTTACAACGATGCTATTCTTGGCAATATGGAAAATAGCCATTTATAAGAAGCCTCCTACAGCTGGCAGTGCTGCCAGAGAAGAGGAGGTGCAGTGGAGGTGGTGGAGCTCACATCGTGGGCTCTGCTACCCTCATGGAGGAACCAGGATGTTGTTCTCCAGAGGCCTCAGTCTCTCCGCATGGACCAAAAAGAGATGTTGTGGTTGTAGGTGGTGGGGTTGTGAGCATCCCGCTTCTCTGTTCCCTGATCAGCTTCCTGCTGCTGGCCCTGGGGACGCCTCAACACTGGCTTTAGTGAGCACTTCCAGCACTCCTATATCCATTTTACCCTTATTTAAGATTCCTCTTACAAACAGTATCCACTGTGAACTCACTTTGTGATGAGCGCCGACAAGCCCAGATACAGAATTGTCTGAGCTGGGTTTACATGGCTGAGCCATGCGCATCCCATTCAAAGGAATGTATTGCCATCCAATCTGCTTCCGCAGCCTGATTCATCCCAGCACATAGCATATGCTTCAGAAGTCTTGTTGGAAGAAAACCTGTAATGCCCAAGTCTTTGCTTTACACATCCAGGAAAGGTGAGATCCCAGAGCTGGAGAACTGGGAGACACAGCACCGTTTAAAGAGGCTTCTATATTAAGTAGCCCAGAATTCAGATGAGTGATGAGAATGTCATAAGCTTTGCCCTGATCAGTAGCTGCGCCTGTTAGTCATGCAGTTTATCCTGGTGATAAATTCAAAACTATCTGCAGGATTATTTAGAGTATAAGAAAAAAAAAATAGCATTTTCCTTCATTCTCAGAGATAATGTCAAACACGACATAAAACTGTTCGATATAAAGTTATTCCAATTGCAGTTAGATACGAGAGACTTAGCATTCCAACCTGCTTTTAAACCAGGGGAAAAGATAAGGTGAAAAGCCTTTGATTTGTATGAAACCAGTGGACCCTGCTGTAGATGCAGATGGGTATTTTTCTTTCTCCCCTTGGGTGCATGTTGCTGATTGGTCCTGGGAGGACAGAATCTGATTGCATGAATACATAGTCCAGTCTGGCCGGATGAGTGTTTTATCTGCTGAAAATAAGAGGGCTGGGAATAGGAAAACTAAGAAATCCATGGTTTTGTGTTCCTTTCTGTATGGGATCATGCTTGAGTATAGCAACACAGCGGGTGAAGGGCCACTGTATGTATGCTCAGATAGGTTCTGTGGTTTCAGCAGCAGCAAAGGGCACATGGCCAAAGCTCTCACTGACATCCACGTGCCTGGTTTTGGAGGAGCCGATTTTGCTCTCCCTTGCACCACAGAGACAGTTGTTAATACAGCCAAGTAGGTTTAGAGCATTGTTTGTCAGAGGCTTTCAGGCTGGAGCTTATTTATATCAATTGCTGCAAATCAGAGTTCTTGAGTAAAGCCAAAATCTATTTATAGGCTGCTTATCAGTATGTCACGTGTTTTCCAGTTTCCTTGATGGCAGAATGCGACCACCGCAAATGAAATAAAGAAAGGAATGCTTTTCTTGCTGGGGCTGTGAGCTGCCTTCAGTTCTTTGCTCTCACATCAGTGTATGATTGCAGTTTGGGGGGGGGGGGGGGAATTGATTTTGTTTGGGTTTAGGAAGTAAAGGGCTTAGAAATGTCGCCAGGAAATGAACAGGCAATCAACAGGCAATTCACCAAAGGGAAGAATGGGGGGGCAAGGGGAGAAGCAGGGTTTCTGTGTTATTTATTCTTGCGATGTGAGGCAGGGTTCTTTAAAATTCCCATCACCCAGAGGGAGCTGATTGGCTTCCTTTTAATTTTGCTTCAGATAATAAATCCCTAGCTAGAGAGGCTCACTGCAGTGGGCTCTGCATGTCCAGGGCTGCCCTTTCCCAAGTTGCTCCTGTCACTGATGAGCAGCTACAACAAAAAGAAACATCCCATTGCACAAGAAATGGCCTGATTTGTCACATTGGAGGTATCTAAGAGAAAACAGTGTACAAACTGAGAACAAAAGTGCTAATATTTGAAACAGGGGCTGGGAATGAAATATGATGGCTTACTGTGCTTGAAAAGCTTGCTTGTAATGCAGAGATAAGTGATGTGGGTAGCAGCTGAGGGTTTAAGTTCTCTTTCAGACCCTGGACTGGGAAGGAAGAGCGTTGCCTGGGCTCTCTGTGCCCAGCTTGTCTTGTTCATTCAACTGGCTTTATTTGGCTTTCAGCGTAATTCACTGCTTCTGTTTGGATTTCTTTGCATATATACACCAGGAGCTTAATTAAAAGTTGCATTTTAACAAATATAAGATGAATTTAATTTCTAAAGCATGAGACTGGAGTGAATGAAGTGAAGGAAAAAGCCCTGGTGAGTTTTTTTAGCAAACAGCATTACAGAGGAGACTTGGAGGAAGAAATCTGGGCTTTAGAAGCAGTAGCTGTTTAAACTCATTTATTTAAATCTGTTGCAAATATTCCTCTTTATTTTCTCCTTTGAAGTAGTTGATATCAGTGGAAATCATTGCTTTTTGCTAGACTAGAGATAGTTTTATATTAAAAGAAAATGGAATTTTAAAGTTCAAAAAATCTGCTTCTATTCTTTGCTTTTATATGTACTAAGGGTAGGAATGCTGTTACAAAGCATGAGCTGTACTGTCTAAAAGATACTCATTTAAAAGCATGGGAAATGTGCTTTTATTTTACTCTTTTAATGTGCCTATCTTCTGTTATAAGTGACTTTTCCTCCTGAACAGGAGATGGGTGGCCATCACATGCCTTGTCTGGTGGGGATGAAGCGTCAGCATCTGACTGCAATTACTGTGGAGAGGCAGCCAAAGATCAATGAGAGGACATTACATTTTAATGACTAGAGGCAGGGGATGTGGAGCATGTGCAGACAGCGGTAGCAGGGCCTGACACAGAGCACTGCATGTCAAGGAGCCCCAAGAGTGAACTCTAAATGCTGGGGAAGGTGGAGCCCCCTATTCCTTTAAAATAGAAAGGCACGTTGTACTGTTGGGATGAACCTTTCAGTAAATAGTACTTTTTCTCTCTTGAAATGCTCTGGTGAGACCCCACTTGGGTACTGCATCCAGCTCTGGAGTCCTCAGTACAGGAAAGACATGGACCTGTTGGTGAGGGTCCAGAGGAGGGCCACAAAAATGATCAGAAGGATGGAGCACCTCTTCTGTGAGGAAAGGCTGAGAGAGCTGGGGTTGTTTAGACTGAAGAGGAGAAGACTCCAGGGAGGTTGATGGTTTTAAACTAAAGAGGGGAGATTCAGAATGGATGTGAGGAAGAAATTTGTTGCAATGAGAGTGGTAAAACACTGGCACAGAGAGGTGGTGGATGCCCCATCCCTGGAGACATTCATGGCCAGGCTGGATGTGGTTCAGGCAATCTGATCTAGTTGGAGATATCCCTGTTCATTGCAGGGCGTTTGGACCAGATGAGCTTTGAAGGTCCCTTCCAATCCAAACTATTCCATGATTCTACAGTCTTCTGCAAGCACCAGGTAGCTATGGAGACTCCAAGAAGAGGGGCAGAGAGCTAAACTCACTTTCCAGACGCTGTAAGTTGGCACCAGCCCCCCAGCACTGAAAGCAGCACCTCAGCCCACTTGTTCTGGCCACATACTCTCAGCCCCATGCAGGACTCAATTGCAGCATCAGAAGTGTTTCTACACCGAAGGATACCCTGCATTAGGGAGCTCACAGGGCTAAAAACCAGGCCTACTTTTCCCCCTTAGGGTCACTGCAAATGGGTCAGTGCCATGCGAGTGTGTGTGTTGGCATGGAGCGCCGTGAAGCCCATAGGGATCAGGGCTTGGGAAGTGGCTTCTCCAAATAGCATCTCTCAAAGCCTGAGGAAGATGTGGAGGCAAAGCACACCTAGTGCAGTCTTAGCAGTTCCTCAGTTTTTACTGGGAAACAGCTAAACCAGGAAAAAGTCCACTAAGGAGCAATTAATAATGCTGGTACAAGTTTATTGTGTCAGGTTTTGTTTCTTTACTCTTTCTACACCTATACTTGCTTACTTCTAGCTAGAAACAAAGCAGTTACTACTTTGAAGTGGTTTGAAATGCTGCGGGAAGCATCTTTGATCATGGATTTGTGTCAATGTCAGTTTATTTCCGTGCACCAAACCCAGCAACGTATTTCTGCTTAGTGTGGTTGTACTTTCAATGCATTCCTCTCTTTCTTCTAGAAAGTTTCTTTATAGTTAGTCTTGCCTCTTGAAAATCACGTGTGAAATCACTCTGAAACAGGAGCTCAGCTGAATGAGCACCACTACATGTCTTTGGTTAGGCTCATGCATCAACCTACAGTCAGTTTAAGTACAGTTTATAATCTATTTACAGTTCCTTTCTCTTACCTATGACACGTTTCTTGAAAGAAGAAATTCTGTTTGATGGTGCACTTCATGGTTGAGAGCTGAAACCTACTTTGTCTAATCCTAGAAACCTGGCCCCCATGTTTCTATTAATGTAAAACCTTGTGTCATCCTGGTATCCAGTTTTCACAGCAGGAATGACCACTCATGAGCCATTAACCTCCTTCAGCCCATCTTACCCAAGTTAGAGCCTCAGCTACACTGGAAGATGGTTATAAATAAATCACACAACCTCCTACTAGTCACATTTTCCCCTACAAAGTATTACAATCTAATTTGAAATATTTCCGTGTTTTTCTTGGTATTGATAAAGGCTGAACCGTCTCTACTTCTGTAGCTGTGTAACTATTGAGTTTATTTCAGGAATGAGGGGGGTAACGTATCTTGATCTTTCACTTTAAGTCATCTGCAGTGCTATCAATGTAGTCCTTTTGCTGTGCTTCATCCTAACCTGCAGGCTAGCAGGCATGGCATAGAGAGTGTTCGCAAATGTGTGTGTTTTGTTTAAAAGCCAAGGATCAGAATAGTTCTTATTTTGGGATCTGTGCCTAATGCAATTTTCCAGTAGTAACTAAATGGGACAGTGCGCTCCATATTTGCTTGTTTGCAGTGAAGTAGGGATGGTGTGGCTGTTGTAAAATGAGAGTGAAGCATCGAGAGGTAGGCGCAGCATTTGCAGCAGCATACGTGTTTGTTTTACTGAAGTATTTCTTCTCCATTACACTTCATTGATGACCTTTCAAGTCCTTTTCGCATTTACATTTCTTCAATTTTATGACTCTTAGTTTCACAAATAAGCTTTAATTTATTCTTTTCTCCAGCAGCCTTAAATTGTAGAAGAAAGTACTTGTAGCTATGAGTAAATCTTTTAGGTTGGACTAGTAAAATGATCTAAATTGATGACCCACAGTAATGCTTAACCTCAATTACCAGTGAGGAATTTATGTAACGTCTCGTGTTTCCATAAATCTGGGAGGAAAATCCTGACGATCTCATCACATCTGATGCGCACGCTATTTTGTTTTAATTCCCTAACCTGGAATATTTCAACCTAATTGTGCATCTCTGAATCATCAGATATTTTTTGTTGGAGAAAGAGAGATTGTTAGCTGTCAAAGCCCAGGAGATACAAACCAGGGAAGCTGATGGTTTCTAAAGCTATGCAGAAGGCATAGCTGCAACTCTGAATAATCTTCTTTGCTGTGTGCGTGCCTGGTAATTGAAGATAGAGTCCTACCTGCTGCCACTGAATTACTGCTGTTTGCATGATTCCTTGGCTTTCTGTTCCTGATCGTTTAACATTAAATAAAGACGCCTTGGAAAGTGCACCTGCAGAAAGGCAGCTTCCGAAGACAACGCCTGACACAGGGACACTGGAGTTAACACTGTTCTAGTTCCATCCTCTGGCTCTGAGCGTTTGCAGCAGCTGGGGATCAGTAAATGATGCCGCAGTTCACGTTACAGCACTGATGAAGTGAACTTCGTGCAAAGTTTATATGTCACTTTATCAAGAACTTAAAATACCCTGATAGCTTGTCTTTCTTAATTGTGCTGTGTCTGTTACTTACTCCTTCTTGGGAAATGGTATGAACAGTGAGATGCTGGGTTTTCTGCTTAAAAAGAGAAGGATAAAAAGCGGCAGAGCTCACAGGTGTATTTTAGAAAGAAAGTTCAGTGAGAGACACAGACTGGAGATCAGTTATCAGCAGAACAAAAACCTCTTGACATCCTCACCCTGTAAAGGTGCTGCATGTGGCACTGCTGTATTCATTTTCCTCTCCACCTTCAGCTTATTTGATCCGCTGTCTTGAACCTCTTTTCGTTTGCGGAGGTTTTTGCAAAGAAGGCCTCTGTACAGTTATAGAGCAAGTTGCTTCTTCGAGCAGCTCGACTCAAGTGTTTGTCCCCTGCCTTGTCAGTCAAGACAGTATTCCTTTTTCACAGAAGATCATAATGTCTTTTTTAATAAGCTATTTGAGTGGAGCCGTAATATCTAAAACAAGATGATGAGGCTGTACCTGAAAGTAAATGGCAAAGAGATGTTTTAAAAACTCTTGAGTGAAACAGTGGCTAAATATACCCTGCCCTGGGTATAGAAATACAGGTGTGGTTTTAAACAGAGAGAGATTGTTCTGCAAGTGCTTCTCTCTCTTCAAATGTCCATGGAGGCATTTCCCTTTTGTATGACTGGGTAATCTGTGACTGAGGATGCTATTAATTAAACAGGGGCTCTCTACTCATCAAAGGATGCACAACCAAATGCTAATGAGGCAGGAAATAACGGCAGTGGCGCAGGCTGCGTAGAGGGCATGTCGCAATGTTGTATTCCCTGGCAAGAGTAAAAACTGCCTGCTACTCACATCTGAAAACCTGATTAAGTTGTTGAGAAGTGGGAGGGGTCTGAAGGACTCCACGTGAAGATTTGATTTACTAGAGAGAGTGGTTTCTTCTGGAGACTACACCAGCTCTCTGCTTTTGATTAGCCATTATATAGAATACGGAAGGTGCAGCTGCTTGAGTCCCCTCTCACATACAGGCTGTTGAATCACAAGCAGCATCATTTCTTGCAGTGCAGTTAGCATTTGTCTGTTCTAAAAGCAAAAAGCATGTAAAACATCGGCTCTGATTTCATCTCTGAATTTGCTTAAGGCATAGTCTGTTGGCATTGGAGTGCAGTTCTGGAGCCTTGGAGTTTAATTGCCTTTAACTGTGTCTAGAAATCTAGTTCTTAAAGTACTTATAAGTTTAATAAGAACTTATTTTTCTCTAAACATAATTTCAAAACACTGTTTTTTCCTTACTGAAGTTTTATTTTAATGGTGGTTTAGGAAAAAGATCTTCCCTAAAATGTGCAAGCAAGCCAAAGTAAGTTTATAATGGAAGTTTAGATAAGCAGCTGAGCTACAGACTTCAGATAACATGAATGCTTACAGATCAGCTTCGTTTTGTTTCTCAGCTCCTATGCCAGCTATGAACATTATGCTCCTCAGAAATATTTAACAGAAATCAGAGGATGGCTAAGACTTGGTGGGAAAGATCTGTGCAAACAAAAAAGGCCAGAGGAATTCAGATCTGCAGTGAAAATATTTAAAAGAATAAAATCCAAAGCTGTTCATACATCAAATACCTTTTCCCCTATGGAATAGTGTTATGGCTTCAGTGTAGAAAGAAGCAGTCTTTTTGGAGACCATCAATGGCCAAAATATTCTACATATTGGAGACATCTACAGGGAATGTATTCTTTTTGAATTGAATTATCTTACTCCTGCAAGCTGCTTTCTTCCAGATAAACAAAACCAGGCAGGCTTTAAGCTGATTATTAACATATTGTGCAATTAAATCAAGCTCCTGGAAATACAAACAATTATTTGGATGTTGGAAGTTCTCCATTTAAGCTAAAGACTGCTAGCATAAATATATGTGAACCAGGCCTTGTAACCATCTGAGTTACACAGGATTTAGTACCTTGCACTGATTTATTCAGGATTTAACCTAGCATCAGAAGAAAGTTTCCACCCAAACTAAATCTGGAATTGGGAGTTGAAATCGGTCTGCATCCAAACTAAATCCAGAAGTGGGAGTCGAACTCATTCTGCACCTAGACACGAGCACTCAGCATCATGCAAAATCAGCCCCTTAAGAGTCACAAGCAGCAGGGACTCTGCGGGTAAATTCCTTTTATCACAGAGATGTCAGCTGTATTTCGTGCATTATAAGGAAGCCAGTTGCAAGGAGAGAAGTAATGGTTCTGAAAGTTACCCAGTGTCAGACTTTGTATCCAGCACTGTGATTTCTTTTGAAGTGGAGATAACAGATAATAGCATAGAAATAGACAACCACTACCGCACAAGAATAATTACTGAACAATCCTGACAACAGAAGTTAAATAGAAAATGCTGGAAGCAGTGTCTGCAATGAAGAACCTTCATTAAACTCTAAGAAGCATTTTCACTTGGAGGTTAGAAAAATTTCCACTGGAAAATTGTACTGCCTTAATTTTCTATCAGGGATGGCAAGTCACATGGAGCTGAGTCCTTACAGGCTAATCGCATTAGGCAGAATGAGAATTCATTAAGAAACCAAGGAAAAGCCTGGTTTTCAAGGAAGAGCTTCGTAATAAAATACTATAGGTACTCTATAGGCACAACCAGAAAAATAACTGGCTTAAACATACCAAGACAGAACATTATAAATCAGACAGAGCTGCCAGTTATATGAAAGGAGTTTTGTTTGGTTGGTTTTTTAGTGTCTTATGCAAAGGAACAAACATGAACACTTGAAGTTTTCCAGTAAATGCCTTGTACACAGCAGTCACCAAGGTTATTTATTGGGTTCCATATTGGAGTAGAGGTCTAAGGGTTTGAAGTTTGTCCTACAGGAGCTGCTGCTAAATCAGCACATAGGTAAATTGGGAAACAGGCGCTTTAGTGTTAAAGCTAGAGGTTATTGTACTGTACTTGGAGGAGAGGCATCACCAGTGTTTGTAGCTAAAGAGCCAAACTTGGCTTTTGGTAGAGATATTTGATAGAGGGAGCTCCTGTTATGACCTCCACTCCAGAGCTTGTTAGAAGTGGCTTTAGTGAAATATGATGGGTTTAATTACCTGCCTTCAGGAGGTAAAAGGTGCACATTTACACCTGGAAGGTAATCATATGTGTACTGGCAGCATACAACACCAGTTGCTGTGAGCAGCCACAATGCTGTTAACTTTGAAGGATTCCTGTTGAAATGAAGGTTTAGTCTAATGGAGCTGCTTGTCTGAAGAAGGCGATGTGCTTCAGCCTAATGCAGTTCTCTGCGTGTAACCCATGACAGGATTAGCTGTGGCTGGATTTTGTCATTATAACACTGGAATAGGCTGCCCAGAGAAGCTGTGGCTGCCCCATCCCTGGCAGCGCTCAAGGCCAGGTTGGACACAGAGGCTTGGAGCAAGCTGCTCTAGTGTAAGGTGTCCCTACCTGTGGCAGGGGGTTGGAACTGAATGAGTTTTAAGGTCCTTTCCAATCCAAACCATTCTGATTCTTTTAACCAAATTCATCCAGTGGAAATGGTCAACCCAAAGCATCTCTGATACTTAGCTCCTTTCTAGCCTTGTATGTATGAGCTCCTGGAAGGAGAAAAGCTCTTACATGAATGTACATTATATATAGGTCTGTCCACAACTCTGTGGAAATTGTGCAGTTGAATTTCAGAACTATTCTCAGTTCTGTGTAGTGAGCCCATTTCAAGGGCTTTATCAGGGTCTGTGCAAAGTGTAGGATTGTGTTATAAAACAATGCCAATGCACTTGGTTTTGTTGCTTGATTTTGGTTTCGATAGAAACAGAAACTTTAGCCTTTGCTTTTGCTGCTGTTTTGGCTGAACGTGTGTATGTGCTTGTGCTGTCATTTCCTGCAAAAGAATTGGTTTAATCAGCGTTTGCCACGTTTTTAGGACTTCGTTTTAACTGTAATATTGCTTCTTGCCATACTGTTATTCCCACCTGCTGGGAATTGCAGGATGTATGACTCTGCAGTGAGTCTCCACAAGCAGCTGCACTTCATATAAACGAGGAGGTGTATGTGCTCATGTCTTCATATAACACTTCTCCAAAAAGGAGTTAATACGTCCCTGTGGCCACGGTAAAGGAGCTGTGGAGTTATGTTTGCTGAGAGCTCTGGGCTTGTAAAATTCCCCCTCGGGCCTCTGTTGCTGTCAGGCCAATAACTCACCTGAAAGCATGGCTTGTCAGAAACTCTGTGGGAGGCTCAGCTCCTTTAGGACTGATGCACTTCTAGAGGTTTTGCTAGAGAAACTTTGGTAGGAAAAGCCCTACTGCAAACACAGCCATAGAAGCAAAGCAGTTCTTTTACTGGCGGAAGTTTATTGACTTCAGTGAAATGGTTTTATTGGCAAAATAACTTATTACTATGTCCTCACCCAGATGTCTGTCACCTACCAGTGAGGCCCAAAGATAGGCTGAGATTTAAGTCTTGTGTAGGGAAGAGCCACCTGCACCCACCGAGTGACAGGAATTGAGAATTAGGGTCTCCGATACACAAAATCAGAGCTTGTGATTTATTGTTGCTGTCAGTTAAATGAGGAGAAAGACTCTGCAATCCACACTAATGGAGTTGAGATACTGAGATTCAATTTAGGAGTGAAAAATGCCCTGGCCTTAGTTAAATTTAGTAGCTCATCCACTCAGTGGTAATTGTACACTTGCAATTCCTTCATCTGGACTGGACTTAAAATATGTACTTTAGTGATCAGATTAAATGAAATTTTAACAATCAGCTGGGGTTAGACAAAATACTAATTAAACCCAGGGAAGTCTATTAATATAATTAGCCTGAGGGCAAGACAATTCAAGAACTGGAAACAAAGTATTTGTAGCATCCTGTCATTTCCTAAGTAATGTGTCAGAGTCTGGAGAGAAGAGACAACAAGTGGAAACCTTGGTGTAGTAATGAGAAGGGATGAGTGTATTTTATGTATTTTATATGTTTTGTAGCTTCTGGGTCATGTTTGGTTTGCTCCCGACTTCTGGCACCAGCAAAGGGTGATGCTGTAAGTTGTAAACTGCACAAGAAGCAACTCGCATGGCTTGGTTTGAAGAAGTGCCCTCTTCACCAGCCTCGTTAACCAGCAAAGGAGGCTGGAAGTTGGATATGCATTGGAAAACGTAAAAACTCCTTGAAAGCCAGTTTGGTATATGTTTTACTCTTCTCTTTTGAGGTTGTATGCTCAAAAGTGAGCTCTGTGGAGGAACTTTGTGCTTTTTCTGGGCCTTTGTTTTTAATGGTGGTTGGATGTTCCTTCCTTGTAGGACTCTTCAAAATCAAATTTGTAGACAGGGCTTTTACCTTTCGTAGTTTTGCACATTTGAGATGGTAGAATGTGAAAAGTGGGAGTAACTCAGTTCGTTTCTGACAGTTTTGGCCAAGGTCCGTAAGATGTTAGCAAGTGCTCAGTTTGTTCAGTACCATGGAGCAGAGAATCTTATTCCAGTACTGTGGTCTCTTCAGAGTGCCCTTTGAAATGTCCTTTAACCTTGAATTCAAGCAATAGAAAGTACTATCTTGCAATGAATGGGTTTTACCACATAGAGCATCATGGCACTGGCAAAGCAGACATGTACTTCCTCTTCCTTTGCTGACTGAGCAATTGTCTTGTGCCAGAAATCCCACTGAGATGGTTCCAAAATGCCAAATTCATGTTCATCTGGCCTAACGTTTAAATGCAACTACATAAGCTTCCTGCAAATATGAAGACATTTGCAGCAGCACAAGTGGTTAGTAATAATAAGCTTTTACTTGCTTTTAAATTGCTATGTTCTATATAATTTCAGTTACATCAGCCTCTGATCAGGTTTAGGCAATACGTGGACACTTGAGATTTACCTTGTCCTATATTTTATTTTGTGTTTTCTATGTTCATAGAATCATGGAGTAGTTAGGGTTGGAAAGGACCTTAAGATCATCCAGTTCCAACCCCCCTGCCATGGGCAGGGACACCTCACATTAAACCATGTCACCCAGGGCTTCATCCAGCCTGCCTTTGAACACTGCCAGGGACGGAGCATTCACAACCTCCCTGGCCAATATTGCTATTCTGTGGCTTAGAGAATGTTTAACTTTCAACTTTCTGATGAAATGAAGAGAAGAACACATTGGATTCCTTATTTGCTATTACTTTGAAGGCACAGTGGAGGATGAATCATTTCTCTTTTTGGTTTCCAGTAATCTAATACAGGCTCTTTGGCATTAAAACCACCCCAAAATCATTAAAAGCATGGTAGGACCTATTAGTCTTCAGATGTCCCAGGCAGCACTAATGGCAACACTGGTATACACGTTAAGAAGTTGACATTTAAACACGTAAATAATTAGTTTTCCTCCCATAGCTGAAAGGTTTAAGGTCATGCATTTTGTAAGTTGGGAGGCATGTCTTCTGTAGGCTCACTATGAAAGTGTTTATGTACCATCTTTAAACCTCCTTGAAGTCTTTTTCTGGCTCTTTGGTGCAAAGGGCAAATGTGTGGGGCATCTGGTCTACAGCAGATAATCATAAACTGTTTTCTTTTAGCGCTATGAAATGTTGTGTCCTTAAATATATGTGTGAATTATGCAGTTATGGTCTCAGTTTTTAAATTTAGATGCTTCAAATTAGAAGATGCCATTTCAGGAACTTAAGAGAGAGGTTAGAAAGCATCAGAGTTACTTGTCTGGAATTCACAGTTTTGGAACTGAGCAGGATGTAAAGATTATGGGCATTTTAAATCTCAGTTCTATCATTCTAGGATTAATGTTATGAGTTCAGAACAAGATATCAGTGAGAACTACTGTTTCTCCAGCATTTTGCATATTTAGCCATTTAGCTACAGATCTCTATTGGCCTCATGAAGTTAATTTAAGAATCCCATCTTTGTGTAACAGCTCAAAATGTGACTTTCTTAATCAGGAAAAATGTCAACAGCTATGCAAGTTCCACGTAAAAATTAATACAAACAGCTTTGCTTTGACATACAAGTTTACATTCTGCACTCTGGTGCTAATGGAAGAGTGAGAAAGAGTTACTATTACGGACTAACTTCAAACCCTCTGATCTCTGTAAGCCTTATTTTTGTCATTAGCCGATGGAGGATTAAACCTCAGCAGAAGAGCTGTTCCGTTGTCCTCTGGGGAATAACATTGGACAGACTGCACCGAGATCTTTACTTCATGGGGCTTTGTAAACAAGGTTGGGACTTTAATAGAGATGCTTGATGTGTGGCTAGCTGGTGATTAATCATTTAAAAGGAATTAAAGTTGAAGCTCAAAGGTAAGCAGCCTGTTCAGAAAGAGGGCTCAAGCAGCCATGGAATCAAAAATGCACCAGTTTTCACCGGGGGGGGGGGGTAATGTGTGCAAAACCAGGCTCCTGTGAAAAAATTTAATTCTCCTTATTGCTCAACCTCACCAGGAAATACTGAATATTTCTTAACTGTTATTAATGAAGTGTATGAAGAAATGGAAAAAAAGCTGAAAACCAAGCCGAAAAGTAATAAAAAAGGATCTCCTGAAATGTGTCTATACACATTGCAATTGCTTGGTGAAGCAATCGCTGTCATGAAATGACTAAAGCATTTGTTCGGCAGGGACTGTGCTGTGTATTGTGATGCTTGGGGTTTATTTTATTAAGCATGAAGTTTGGGAAGGCTTTGTTATCATCCTGCTGATGTCCCGAAGGTTTGAAGCTGCTGTTGTCATCAAGCTGAGAATAATGGTACAAGACGGATGAAGTTGGGGACCAAACGGAAGATTTTTCATGCTTGATCTTCAAAGCAAGGATTGGCATTTGCAAATAGCTACACAAATCTTTCAGTGTTTGTTCTGCAGCAGCTAAACATAGGACAAGATCCTTCAACCTGGAGAAAACCCACCAATTTCTCATGTAGGTATAAGTTTAGGTACTGGCCAGTGTAAGAAATTAGTGGTACCAGGATGAGTTTAAGTACGTCTCTGGAATTACAACTTAAATATTTTCTGTGTGCTAGTAATAATGACTTACTGTTAAAATGTGTTGTTTAAAAAGGATGTCAGAGAGCTGCAGTTCTGAGAAAAACCTAGAGGCTACAGTATTGCAAATTATATGTGTATGTATATGGCATATATAACGTATAAATACATATACCGTGTGTATGTACACACACACACACTACATACTGCAAATGAAAGCCAATTTGGTGAAGAACAATACAAATTATTACAACACTGCAAGCGCTGGCGTATACAGAAAGCAGGAAATACTTGTTTTTCACTTAGCTGAATAATAGCCGAGAGATGTAAGGAGCTGGAGTTTATAAACCAAGCAGAAGAAAAACAATATCCTCTCCAGCAAAAAGAACCCAAACACACTTTATCTTCCCCTCCTGTTTGCTGGGGAGAAGTGGCAGCAGCCACAGTCATCAAAGTAGGCAGCACTTGCTGTGGACAGAATATGGCTGGCGAAGCGATAATTAAATCCCCTTCTCTGGCTGCTTTCAACTCCATAACACAAATAAAAACGTCTTTCCTTTGCAGGAGCTCTCAGTCTCTGCTACATAAACCCAGAACTCTGTGAGGGTGAAAGCTCTTCTTGAAAGCATTAATGAAAGAAGTCCCCCAAGTCATAGAATCATAGAATCGTTAGGGTTGGAAAGGACCTTAAGATCATCTAGTTCCAACCCCCTGCCGTGGGCAGGGACACCTTACACTAAATCATATCACCCAAGGCCTTGTCCAACCTGGTCTTGAGCACTGCCAGGGATGGAGCATTCACAACCTCCCTGGGCAACCCATTCCAGTGACTCACCACCCTAACAGGAAAGAATTTCTTCCTTATATCCAATCTAAACTTGCCCTGTTTAAGTTTGAACCCATTAGCCCTTGTCCTGTCACTACAGTCCCTAATGAAGAGTCCCTCCCCAGCATCCCTATAGGCCCCCTTCAGATACTGGAAGCTGCTATGAGGTCTCCACGCAGCTTCTCTTCTCCAGGCTGAACAGACCCAACTTCCTCAGCCTGTCTTCATACGGGAGGTGCTCCAGTCCCCTGATCATCCTCGTGGCCCTTCTCTGGACTTGTTCCAACAGTTCCATGTCCTTTTTATGTTGAGGACACCAGAACTGCACACAATACTCCAGGTGAGGTCTCACAAGAGCAGAGTAGAGGGGCAGGATCACCTCCTTCGACCTGCTGGTCACGCTCCTTTTGATGCAGCCCAGGATACGGTTGCTTTCTGGGCTGCAAGCGCACACTGAAGCCGGCTCATGTTCATTTTCTCATCAACCAACACCCCCAAGTCCTTCTCCACAGGGCTGTTCTGAATCTCTCCTCTGCCCAACCTGTAGCTGTGCCTGGGATTGCTGCGACCCAGGTGTAGGACCTTGCACTTGTCATGGTTAAACTTCATGAGGTTGGCATCAGCCCACCTCACAAGCGTGTCGAGGTCCCTCTGGATGGCATTCCTTCCCTCCAGCGTATCAGCCAAACCACACAGCTCGGTGACATCGGCAAACTTGCTGAGGGCGCACTCAATCCCACTGTCCATAGCAGCGACCAAGATGTTGAAGAAGACCGGTCCCAACACCGATCCCTGAGGGACACCACTCGTTACTGGTCTCCAGCCGGACATTGAGCCACTGACCACAACTCTTTGCGTGTGGCCATCCAGCCAGTTCTTTATCCACCGAGTGGTCCATCCATCAAATTGATGTCTCTCCAATTTAGAGACAGGGATGTCGTGTCGGACAGCGTCAAATGCTTTACACAAGTCCAGGTAGATGACATCAACTGCTCTACCCCTGTCCATCAGTTCTGTAGCCCCATCACAGAAGGCCACCACATTGGTCAGGCAGTCCCCTTGGCTCCACATTCAGGATGCAGTCTCACTGGTGGATTTTACACAGCTGTTTCTCATTAGCTCATGAAGACTTCAAGGGACTTGACAGGAGCCACATTTTTTTTGTGCAGGCAAGTGCCCAATGACCTGAAAGTCCTTTCCACAAATTAGCCTCTTGACTTGAGATGCCCCAGACACCTTCGTGTGCTGCTCATCCGAGTTCTTCTCCAAGCAGTGAGGCTGTGCTAGAAAGGCACAAGTTACTTTGGGAATTAGAGTTATCAGTGTGTTTCCCTGGACTAGAAAACATGGTAAAGTAACATTTGGTTATGCAGACATGCAATAAAGAGCACAGTTTTTGTATCTGTCATGGTTTTATTTAATTAACTGGCACTAATCTAATCATCAATTAATTGCCTGAATTTTGGATGGTGCTTCATTGACTCAGGCCAACATAACACTGTTTTTTATCTTGCAGATATATTTCAAGTTTGTCATCTGTCTTATTATGCAGGGCTTCTTATGTCAGTCTGCGTGCTGAGCTTTCTCCTGACATCTGTCCTGAGAGACTTTCCCTGGACTGTCTGTCCTGTCCCTGCAATGTCCCCTGAATTCTCTTAAGCCCTGATGCAGGGAAGTGCTCAAGCTGGCACAGGGTGCCCAGAGAAGCTGTGGCTGCCCCATCCCTGGCAGTGTTCAAGGCCAGGTTGGACACAGGGGCTTGGAGCAACCTTCTCTAGTGGAAGGTGTCCCTGCCCATGGCAGGGGGTTGGAGCTGGATGAGCTTTAAGGTCTCTTCCAGCCCAAACCATTCCATGTTTCTATGCACCTGATGATCCTAGCTTCAGTTGTTCATTGACATCAGTGGGAATACTGGCATAACAAAAATTATGCCTGTGATTAAGCGCTTGGCTACGCAAAGACCTAAGCTAATTCTCTTTGTAAGCAGATTTGGACATAAATTGACACTACATTTCTGTTTTCTTTTATTTATTATAAGATTTCAGGGTGAGTGTAATTTAATCTCCCATCAAAGACTTGAGCAAACACAAGCATTAGAACAAAACATTTTAATTTAATTATAATAGAGCTTGTCAAAAACGTTTAGCATCACGTAGTTAAGATGTTACTGGGCCTGAACTCTGTTAGCTTGAGACACTTGAGAACTTCAAGAAATGCTTGAAAATAAATGATTAAATACAAAATAGCAGCAGAAGAAAATGTTTTCTTCCCTATGCTTAATAAACCTAAGGAATAATGTATCTGCGCAAAGAAGCAGGCAGAAAACTCTAGGTATATAGAGCACAGAGAACAACTCATTAGCTGGTGCTGGGTTTCTTTTTGATTATTGTTCCTTTTGTTATTTTGGTGCAAAAGATTATTTTTAGCATTTCATAAAAAATGTGCTGTACCAAAGCTCCTGTGAAGGGGAAGTTAATAATAAGTAAAACATGCCTGGTAATGGCTGCATAACTGAGAGGTGCCGTCAGTGCTCTCCACTGATTTTTATCGGCCTCTCAGAGCAAGAAGTATTTGCTTGTACTTTGATAATGATCTCCAAAATATTAATAAGTGAACTCAGTCGCAGGCCCATCTCTATGTTCTCTTCGTACACCAGCCAAAACTTTATCTCCATATGCACAAGAAAGAACATGCGAATACATGTGTGTGTTTAAAGGTATCACCACATGCCTAATGTGACTGGCTGTATTCAAGTCATCATCCATCTACATCACAGCAAGTGTCTTTAGACCTTTGTGCTCAAGTAATCTTTCCTGTTTCAAGATCAGATGTCAAACTACCCTGCAGCTTTGGATGCCCCTCATGGCTCTAAGCTGGCTGAGGGTGTGCTGCGTACGTTCTTTAGCCCTACTCTCAAACTGCCATGCTGTATGAAATTGTTGGTGTCTGAGTGAAATGTTGATACCCATATTTGAGCTGATTGCGTTTTGCTCCGGGTGTGTTTCAGCGATGTCAGGGTGCTGCTGGTCGAGGGAAGGAAGGGAGGAAGCTGGATGTGTGCACATTTGATTCAGTGCTTTGTAAAATGACCACGTTCCCGTGTCTGATTGCTCCGTGCGAGGTTATGATTGTCTCTGAGATGCTCACATTTATTAAATGGGCATGGGCTTTTGTTTAAAAGAAAATATCTGTGTGACAGGCTCAATTTTCAAGACATACAGGCAATAATTCTGTACTAAACAAAAGGCTAGCATAGCTGATGTGGGTAAATGCCTATTACTAGAAAATACTAAGTGAACTGGCTGGCTTTCTTTCAAAACTTAAAAGCAGAAATGCTTTCTGGTGGAGCTGAACACTTGCTAAATGATTCCCCCTCCCCAGCCATCTTTTCTCTGTTTCCCTGATGGCATGCGAAAGAACTGTTTAGCTTCACATCATTTTTGTGAAGCTGATGGTACTATTTCAGTAAGATGTTTTCTGAAAACACAACAATTGAGGCTTTCTTTTCCTTTTAGAATAAATGTATATTTTAATTGTCTTTGTTCATGGTATCAGTTTTTAGTTGTCATATTTCCAAGCATTAAGTTATCTTTGTGCAATTTAATGGAATCCTGGAATGGTTTCGGTTGGAAAAGACCTTAAAGTTCATACAGTTCCAACGCCCTGCCACGGGCAGGGACACCTTCCACTAGAGCAGGTTGCTCCAAGCCCCTGTGTCCAACCTGGCCTTGAACACTGCCAGGGATGGGGCAGCCACAGCTTCTCTGGGCACCCTGTGCCAGCGCCTCAGCACCCTCACAGGGAAGAATTATACAGCACAAAGTCATCTGACTGCATGAAGTGGTTGGAGCTGGGAATGTCACTGTCACAAGCACTAAGCATGTGCCTCATTTAGCTGTGTGCCCCTTTTCTCCTCTCATCTCTCTGCCTTTTCTGATAGCTGCCTCCAATCTAATAGGAGCAACACTGAATTTAATACACTTAATTCAGACTGGTGGCTGCTGTCAGTGGTGTTGAAAACACTGATTTATTTTTGTTTTTAATTTTTTATGATCATGTTGCTGGAAGGGATATTTGAGAAATCCTAGTGCTCTGTGACTCACTGCTGTTCAGGACTCTGTATTACTTCATATGGTTCTTCTAAGGGTTTAGTAGTATCACTCTGTCATACACCATAGGTTTAGTGAGAAGAGGACATAAAAATGCATTAATTATTTCCCAATAGTTTTGTAAACAGAAGCATAGAGCGAAGAGAAAAGCTATTGGCATTTCTACCCTCCACTGAGCTTTATAACCTCAGAGGTCCATACTGTTCAGACCTGATACCTGCTTTACTGCCCCACGAGAGCACTATACCTGCAGAGGGCTGTTGAGCACATGGGTTCTGGTTCACCAGGTCAGCCCTGATTTTGTGGCATGATGGGGTGCTCAGCTCTTGTGAGCACCTTGGCCATGTGTACATGCAGGTGAGGAACCTGAGCAG
The DNA here is from genome assembly GCF_034315485.1 of Pezoporus occidentalis. NCBI lineage: Eukaryota > Metazoa > Chordata > Aves > Psittaciformes > Psittacidae > Pezoporus > Pezoporus occidentalis. The sequence continues at coordinate 5,540,922 of NW_026912779.1, forward strand.
TGCTGTGCTGCCCAGGAGGAGTGGTGGAAGTTCACCCTGTGATTCCTGAGCCAAATCCACAGCTGAGCTGGGTAAGTATTTGAAAATTAGTTTTAAGCTGCATTAACTCAATGGCAAAATTACCTATCAATATTCAACTGAGAAAGTTATTTGGTCGTTCTACTTGAGGAATGGATCGAATCCCTGAGTAAGTCACTCTGATGGTTAATTGCCTGCAGAAATAGAGAGATGTGACCTTTTCCAGCTCTCAGTCTAGCTTTGCTTTTCAAGCAGTAGCTCTTTTGTCAGGCTCCTGTTTGGACAGCTCTTGCATTTTCTCCCGATGAATTCCCATCTGGATTTCTGGAAGTAATAAATCACGAGTTTGGAAGCCCAAACACTATTAGTCTTTTGGGGGAGGAACGGAGAAAGTGAGGTGGTTATCGATGGTGCAATCCAGTTTGCTGTCTATCTCCTGCTCTCTGGCAGATGGAAAAATGAACAGGGAAAACCACATTTTCAGTGTGGCCTTGTGAGAGCCATTTAACCTGAATATATGAGCTTGGTGGTCCCAACAGTTTTGGGAAGGGAAAGCTGTCAGCTCTCCTTTAGCAGTACCTATTAGTTGAAATAGAACCAGGTCCAGACCTTGGGTCAGCGCAACTGGTTTTCATTTCACGCAGCTAAAGCAATGTGCCTGTTCCCTTGAGGTTTTGATTCTCTGGAACACGCTCTGTGCACAGTTCTGTGCAGCCACTGTTGCTTTTTCCATGTGTTATGGAAAATTGCAAATAGCCGCATTCAATCTGTGAAATCTTGCTGTTCCTTTCTGCTCCTTCAACAGTTTCAGTGTTCTGTCATCTCCTAAAGATTTAGTTGCTATTGACAGTCAGCAGGACACAGCTTTGGTGTTAACTTGGGTGATTTTGAAAACCAAATTCATGTTTTTAAGAAGCAAAACACTTTTCTCACTGAAGCCAGCACCAGATACAGCTTTTACTTGAGACTTCAATACAGAAACAGTTGCTGTGTTTGCCAGAGGATGAGATACATCTCAGAGATGACACTTGCTGATTGTCAGTGAGAAGGACATCATTTTAAACTGAGGAATGGTTGGTTTTGCTGATGGAAATATGCACTACTGTCAGTGGGAGGGTTTGTATGAGAGAAGGGATATCCACTAACAGCTTGAAGCCTCTGGCGGTCAGCTGGAATATTTTAAAGTAAAGAGGTGCTGACCCTATCATGAAAGCCGCAGGTTATACTGACTTTTGCTCATACTGCTCAGCAGAAGTGCACAGAGATCAAAATAGCAGGTTCTGACCTAAGTTGTGAAGGACAATATTAATTTCTCCATGAGGTACCTCAGGGCCAGCTCTGTAGCTTTTAATGGGCAAGAATTCAGAAAGAAATATAAAGAGATGGTAAGTTATAAGCTTATTAACTTAAAAATGGAAAGGCTTTCACACTCTGCATGAGTTGGAGGCTTCCACATCCCTAAACTTGCTCTTTAATTGGTGTTCCAGCAGAAGCCTGTGGTTCAGGGGAATCATAGAGTCACAGACTGGTTTGGGTTGGAAGGGACCTTAAAGCTCATCCAGTTCCACCCCCTGCCACAGACACTTCCCACTAGAGCAGGTTGCTCCAAGCCCCTGTGTCCAGCCTGGCCTTGAACACTGCCAGGGATGGGGCAGCCGCAGCTTCTCTGGGCACCCTGTGCCAGCGCCTCAGCATCCTCATAGCAAATTGGAGTCTGTGACTGCAGATAAAGTTCACACCAGCGTTTGAGCTTCCTTCTTTGTGTCATGGTCTTGCTGTGGTTATGTGTAACCACTGCTTTGCCGATCCACAAGCATGGTTGAGGTGTACGTATTGATAACTTTAGAACTACCTACTGTGTCGTCCTAGCTCCAGCTTAAATAATTGAGATTGTGCTGTTCCTGTGACTATAGGAATAAATTGTCATAGCTCTTGGGAGTGAAAAGCTCCAATAATTTGTAAAAATAATTCCAGGAAAAAAATGGAACGTGGTTTTTGACACATACAAAACCTGCTGAATGTGGCAATACAATCTGTGGGAGTCCTGCAAAACAGGACATCCTCATAATTTATAAATGAACCCACAAACAAATAAAAAGCCCCACCACCCCTTTTTTAGCTATGGTTCTAATTCTGTGTCAGGCTATGAAAGGTTTCCCTGTGTTACCTGAGGAAGGCAGTGGTGTCTCTTTACTAGCCCTCCGTGTGCTCCTGGTTGTGTGGTGGAGGCGGAGGTCTCAGTTTGCACACTGAGCTCATCATTGTCATTAGTCCCTCCAGCCTTGCTGCAAACACGGACACAGAGTCCTTTCTGGATGGAGTACAACATTGTCAAATTCTGTACAAACAGCCTTAATGAATGTGAGTCACTTGATTCTTGGAATTCGTTTCTGCACTGCAAATGGACATAATTGTGTGGCCAAACTGAAAGGAGCCATAAACAAAACAGAGCTGTCAACCGAGTCCTGCAGGAAGCAATGGGTTTAGAGCATCGCCATTGCTGGCTTGTGGGAAAAGCAAGTGCTATCAGGAGAGTCATGGCAAAGACAAGAAGGATGGTGAAATACCAGTTTGGGCTTTGCATGCAAGGACAGCAAGTAGGAGTTGGGGGAAGATCAGCTGTGATAGTTGTGGGGCTGCAGTCCATGTGGGAGCATGGTGGGCCACCTCCAAGTGTGTTTTCTCTTGCCTTCACCCAACAAGTTATGCTGTGAGACTCTCCTTGCGATGGGATTCTGCATTCCACATCATGGGCTTGGTGGGTATGTTGTCCTAGGGGGAAGCCTTGGAAGTGGCTGAGGAATGTAGAAGTACAAATGCTATTTGGTGGTTCATTTGCTTTACCTGAGCACAGAGGTTGCTTTTTTTAATTACATCCTGTGTGGTAGGATGTGTTATTCCTGGAACAGAGGGATTGGGTGCATGTATTTTGCTTTGGATTGCTCTGTCCCTCCATTCCTGTACTGTGTGCTTTGTTTTCACAAGGTGGCTTCAACCTCTTTAGGATGGCATCAGTGTGGATTGTGGGGGACTCTTAAACCCATCCACCTACTCATCTGATAAATGCAGGAGGGCAGAGGAAAGGAAGGTATGATAGAAGGCAGAAAGAAAAAGAAGGGAGAGCTGAAGTAAAGGTTAAAAATCATGAGCTTTTCTATGTGTGAAAAGTAAGATTCTGTTTTAGACTCCAGATTCATAAGGAGATTTGTTCTCTAAAGCAGCCAAGCCCTGGTGTGCCTCTAAACAGAGGCAGTGCTGCTGAAGGGGACTGTCCTGCCCAGCGTGTGCCTGTGGTTCATATCCATCAGAAGAGACTTCCTCTCCCAGGTAGCTAACAGGAGCGAGGCTGGAGCTTGGCATTCATCCATGCATCTCTCTTAGTGTGGCCTCTTCCTTCGTTCCCCCAGATGAACATATTGGCAGCGGCTGTGAGTCATGTTACCCTGCGCTGGCACCGGCAGCAGGAGAAGGGCAAAGGGGCCATTGTGCTCCCTCCTTCGCACCAGTTTCTCTGCCAGTTCGGCATTCAGAGCTCCACAATGGGATATTGTGCCGCCGGGATTGCGTGCTACTGTTTGGATGGGGTGGGGAAGGGGTCATTATTTTTGTACAGTGAGAGCTAGCAATCTGGAACAAACTGCTTTAGAAAGCGCCCAACTTTCCTTCCATTATTACCAAAATAAGAAACGTATTATGCAGCAAATGGACTTCATGCTGCTTATGTTTTGAAGGCTTTTTTTCCTAACCTTGTCAGATATTTTTACCAAGCAAAAAAGGCTCAGAAAACCCTTTTTAGAAACATTAATGTTCAACCTTTTGTGGGGGGGAGGATGTGCTACTAATGGTTGCTAATTAGACCTCTTCTTTTATTTCCAAGGAAAATCACAAATCTTGCTTTGGGGAGGAAGCAATCCCTTTGGGTGTGGTTAAATGCCTCGGAGCAAGCCTGCAGATGCATTGTTTGGAACCAGGGGTGCAAGGTGGCAGCCTCATTGCTGAGCTGAAAAGCCTCTAGAGACTAGTAAGGTGTCCGAGTCCATGTAAGGCTTTCTTAGGCAACCAGCCAGTTCAGCTCCAGGAACTCTTAGGAACCCTCAATAAAACCAGAGATAGACAAGAGTAAGAAGTTCTAGCAAACAGAAGGAGAAAATCAATATTGTGTATTAAGGACAGGATCATTATTAGCAGCCAATAGCCATGCCAGAGCCTACTGTGCGCAGCATCCCCATGTCAGCCAGGCTTTGGCTGGGATGCCAGAAGTGTCCATGTTGGGGTTTCCAGCTCCCAGACTTATGTTTCACTTAGGAATATGAAGAGTTGATGGTGCTATTGACCCCATCCTCCCCTTCCACATCCTCACTATCCCCACTAGCAGTTGCCTTAGATAAGGTCCTGGTTTTTAAAGGTTTTTAAGCACTCTAAAATAATGTGACCTGCATGAGCTGCCAGATTACGGTTTCTGTTTGCTGTTCTCTCTCTATTCAGCTCTTTTAGTGGAGTGCAACTAAAATGTAGCTGAATGCATAGCTATCACTGTCACTTGTTCACGGGGGTCTTCTACTTTGCCTGTGCATTCATGCATTTGTTCATGTATGTAAACCAACGTGGCTATGCCTATATGCTCACATCAGTTCCTGCTACCACACCACCCTTGGACATGAGCACTTGCAGGAGGCTTTTAGTTTTGTACCTGGCACACATTTCTTTCATGTCTGGTAAAGGAACTTGTAACTCCAGGTGTGAGGCGTCGCTGATTCTTGGCTAAGGCACCTTCTCAGTGTTGAATGCTGCTCATCTCTCTATCAACACCGTGGTTCACTGCTCACTCCCTTGTTCTCCAGAGTGCTCCCATTGCGTGTCCACCTGCATTGTTTCTGCAGCTGGCAGCCTTTCCAGCACAGGTACGCTTCACTAGCTCCTTTCATATCAACAGATTTGTGCACACTGGTGCTTTAGCAGTGTGCTTTGAAGCAAAGCTCCCCTGTTTCATGCTGTAAAGCAGGCTTGGCATAAACAAATGGGATGAAAATAAATCATATGTCCTCCAGATGCATACCTAATGTGGTCCCACCGTTAGTGGGTGTTCATCTACAGTGCTAAGGAGATCTCCTCCTAGCCTGTGAGATACAGAAGAATCACACATCAGATTTTCAGCACCATTGGGGTCTCTGAGCAACATATCTGCTCCTGGGACTCTCACTGCTTCTAAATGAACAGATAGCCAGGAATATCTTAAGCTTTTTTCCTTCTGCTTTAAGTTAAGACATCCTGTGCTGGGCTTCTTTAATAAGTGATTCACAGCTACAGGTTGGGCAGAGGTCACTCTTACTTCTAAATACCCTCTCTCTTCCAGCTTGAGGGGGAGCCACATCTGTTATTGCGTGTTTGATAGATGCCCTCTCTCCTGTGGCACTCTTAAGTAACACAAGCATCATACCTCAGTTTGGAGAGACTGAGTGCTGCAAAGCACGTGGCTGATAGTCATCATAAAAGCACAAAAAATTCCCAACATTTGGCAAAGGATGGGCAAAACCTCACTGGATTTTCTGTAAGAAGAGAATATTGCGCACTAACTCGGGTTCCTCCTCGCTTCAGTGCCTGATGCCATTTCAGGCTTTCTCATCTAAGCATTGATACCCATGTAAGCCTACACTGGCCAGTCTGGGAATAGTGGGAAAATATCTTCTTTTGCACTTAACATGCGTGAGACTCTCTGGGATAATCCTGTGGTCTTTTCTCTGTCGAACACCCCTTGCCTTTGGATCTTCCCTGAAGAAGGCCGTCTTCACCCCAAATAGTTCTATGAGCTCACCAGCTGCTCGTGCCTCCCTGTAGATTTGCTGTTTTCCCGTGGGATTAAAACTACTTTTCTCCCCTCTGTTTGACAGTATGAAATAGTAGGATTGTTCCAGTGGGAAAGGAAATGTGTTTTGACACCGTTGTGTCAGTGCCACTTTGAAGGTGATTTCTTTAACTCGTGCTAGGTTCCTGTTGGCGTCTCCTTAGGCTTGTTATCAATTTGCAAACATTACAGAGTAGGCTGCAGAGTGCCAACTGCTGTATGGTTTCTGTTAAATAAAACACACAGTACAGCCCCTTCACAGGAACTGATCTCCGGCACACATCATTGGTTTTGCATCTTTGGGACCAGCATCTGCAAAAAGACCGAATTTGGATTAAGGAGCCATGAAGCTGTGGTCAACCAAGGGAATGACAGGTCCTGACACATGGAGTGACTCAGGTTGGCAGAGGAATGATTCATTCTCTTTCCATGCAGATCTGGAACTCTGAGTTGTAAAATAAATGTAAAAAGAGGAGTCAGGGAAGCCTTGGTTTTGCCTTACCCAGTGCAGGCTGCTAACTTCAGGTGGTGTTTGAGAGTAAGAAAATCCCTAATTTTTCCATCTTTATAAATACTGCCCATACTTACAGAGTTATGAAATGATTTGGGTTGGAAGGAACCTTCAAGCTCATCCAGTTCCAACCCGCTGCCATGGGCAGGGACACCTTCCACTAGAGCAGGCTGCTTCAAGCCTCATCCAACCTGGCCTTGAGCACTGCCAGGGATGGGGCAGCCACAGCTTCTCTGGGCACCCTGTGCCAGCACCTCAGCACCCTCACAGGAAAGAATTTTTTCCTATCTATTCTATATCTGAACTAAATCTTCCCTCTGTCAGCTTAAAGCCATGCCCCCTTGTCTTTTTTTTTTCTCCCAGTAAACACATCCAGTTTACATGCATGTCTGTAGATAGGGATCCCATAGGATTCTTTTTCATGCCCTGAGACACAATGGCAGTGACACAGCGAGCTCCACAAGCACTGGGCCAGTTACTGGGTGGACTCACTGTGCCCAGGCTGCGTGGGCACCCCCAGAACACCCATAGCAGGCAGTGCTGCACAGCACATTCCTCGCTCCTGTGGGTCAGGGCTCCCACACATGGGAAGGTCAGTGCATGTCCCTTGGTTGGTGCTACGCAGAGATCATGTGCTGCTGCAATTATGATCCTGTCTAGTACCTGTCAAGAGAGCAGGACCGGTAAATGAGCCGTACGTAAGTTACTGGACATCAAAGGATTTATGAGTTGCCACATTTTCCATTTGAAAGCTAACGTATTGTAAGGAATGATGGCAGGCAGGAGAAGGTTGTTTTAATTCCGGGGTTTTAACAGCTGTCCCTATCTGTCCTCTTGTGGTGGTCAACCTTGCCAACCAGATGGACCACACGGCCCCTTCCAGAAGCAGGGACACGCGATGCTCTCTCTTGTCCCCTGTAATGAGTCACATGAGGCTGATGGCTTTGTACTTGCACACTGAATCTAGTGCTTCTGGGAAGCTATAGACTGAGATATATTACAAGCTGGATAAATTCATTCTGCATCCCCCTTGCTTTATGTCATAGAATGGTGACAGAAAAAATGGCAGTAGGAAAAGGCTGCTATTGTTAAAATAATTAATCTGGCTGATAGCCTCTTCCTAAAGGGCCCTTGGGAAAGAGGACTGCCAAAAGTAGGCTGCAGGCTGGGTGAATTTGCATAGTGTGAAAGGTGGGACATTGAATAATAAATCTGTATTTGTTATCTTGGCCTTTTCCAATGAGATGGAAGTACCGCCAGTGCTTTGACATCCAGAGTAAATACCCTACAGTATTTACTAGAGTAGGCTAAAATGGGCTTTCAAGTTAAAATAGAAATGAAAATAAAGAAGAAGATATTAAGGCAGGGTATTGTGAGGTAAGTTTTGAAATGCTGAAGATCCTGAGTTTCTCTGGGTTTGGTTTCTGGAAGTCTTCAAGAGATTAGCATAAATTTGGTTACATGAAGGATAAAGCCTGTTGTTAAGAGAGGTGGCAGTGATTCCAGCACAGTATAAATTTAATAATCTCTTTCTGCTAGTTTCCATCATTTTCATAATGTTCCCTTGGCAGAATTTAAGTCCAAATTACCTCCCTCCACAGCTTTTTGTCTGTCACTGCTTTTTGAGTGACCATTTAGAAAGGCGTACCCAGACATAATGTGAAGTCACTTAGTGCTGGCACATCCTTTGTGTCTCAGGGATGTGAGTAACTGCTCCTGTACATTCAGTCTCATGTCATTATCACCTGTGAATCATGGCTTTGTCTCTGGATAAATGCTAATTACTGATTATGTCATGTCCAGAAGTTATTCTTTACCGGTAGTTGGGCTACTGATTTTAATGGCTTTTGTATCTAACAAGAGGCATATCCCAAGCAATGAAAGTTTATAGTCTTAAAAGGCAGTGTTGCAGAGCTAGCTTGGTGTGGTTCTTGTCTGTAAATAGTGTGCCACAGCTCCAGTCTCTTGTTTTCCTGTACATGAAGCAAGCAGGAGGGTTTATCTTTTGACAGTGTTGGAAAAGGTAAGCTTTCAGGATGCAAAAAGACATTTCTTATGTGGGTGATATTAGGAAACATTGTTTCTTGTCTCTCTTCATCTTCTGAATTTACTGAAACACTACATGTGATACTGGGAAAAGTATTTGTTTAAAACTGGAGCTGGCTGATCTCTCAAGTACCCTTTCCTACGTGTATGATGACTTTGAAGCTGCTCTGTTACGGTCGATTGACACCATATCAAATGTGGGCTTCGTGGCTTGTCGAGCGCACAGCTGTATTGGGTTACACCAACAAAGGTTATGGGAAAAACAAGCAGAAACCAGACAATGGCTCAGGATAGCCAGTCCAGATCTACAGGAGAGTGCCCTGTTATTAAGAGGGATGGGCTGATTCCCAGCCCTTATCCAGATTGCACAGCGCCCAGTGCCAGGCAGGCAGCAGCCAGTCAAGCACAGCGTATGGAGCAGGGGGATGTGCTCTGCAGACGTCATGGAGACAGTTTCAGATAGGCTGGCTAGATGTGTGCAGCCAAGATGCAATGAAAATTACTATCTTAAAACCTGTGCCTGTAAATGTTTTATCCCACTGTTGAGAATAACCATTGTTTTGATTTCAGCAGTGCATTCACCAGCTGTCACTGACTGCTATAGGGAGGAACCAACGGGGCTGACTCAGCCCAGATGCTGGGCACAGTTAACATAGGGGATCTGCAGTCTGGGGTTTGGAAGGGAGGGTTGTAACACAGAGCTCAGTGCTGTATCGCTGTACCTAGAGTGTTATCATTATTGCTGTTCTGCTTTCCTGCTGTTGTTCAGCCTGGAGAAGAGAAGTCTCTGGGGAGACCTCATTGCAGCCTTTCAGTACTTAAGAGGGGCCTATAAGAAAGATGGAGGAAGGCTTTTCAGCAGGCCCTGTTGCTATAGGATGAGCAGTGATGGTTTTAAACTAAAAGAGGGGAGATTCAGGCTGGGTGTGAGGATGAAATTCTTTCCAATGAGGGTGGTAAAACAATGGCACAGGTTGCCCACAGAGGTGGTGGAGGCCCCATCCCTGGAGACATTCATGGCCAGGCTGGATGTGGTTCTGGACAACCTGATCTAGTTGGAGATATCCCTGCTTATTGGAGGAGGGTTGGACCAAATGAGCTTTGAAGGTCCCTTCCAACCCCAACTATTCTGTGATTCTTTACTTACTGTCACTTTCCTCATCTGTTGCATATCCCCCTGTCCCTGTAATTGTCCAAAGTCTCTTGTCATTTTTTAGGATGAATGCCTTTCCATGTACATGTCTATGGTTCCTTGGCTCGCTTCACTGACAGATGCTTAGGGGCAAATCTTCAGCTGTTAAAAATAGAGCTCCCTGCAACAGTGCTAATTTACACCAGCTGAGGATCGGCCACTTCTGCTCTATCTTAAAATACGCATCCCTGAGAAGCAGTTTGTTGCTTAATGAAGAAAAAGCTCCTGGGCATCTATTTGTCATCTGAAAACACCAGGAACGTGGTTGGGTGTGGGGTTTCTTTGAGACCAGGCTTTGTTTTTAATAGAAGCAGTGTTGTGTAACCTGAACTGCACCACGCATTCGTAAAATTGTCTTTGAAACATGCATTATCTTTCTTAAAATATTTTAGGAAATAGTTCTGCATTTTGCTATGAGATATGTAAATGCTTCATACCTGCCAAATCTTTCTGGTTGGGAAGCATCCCTTCCATGTTTTGGCAGGGTAAGTGTAGTTTTCTCCAGCCTTTTTCCAAGATCCATCCTGGAACCAGCTTACTTAGCTGACTGCAAACATGTTCTCCATTTCAAAATGTTGTTGGGTGGGATAATTTTGTAGTGTACCCCTAATCTTTCATCATTTTAGCATAGAAATTAATGTATGAAAGTACGACTTGCATCCCTGTCTTTAGAAGCCTGTCCTGTGAGAAGGGCAAGCCACCACTGGGTTTGATGTAAGGAGGTTGTGTGGACCAAAAGAGCCAAACAAGTCTGTCTTATCCAGGATTTTAAGTCTTCGATGAATCTGAGGTTGGTCATACAACCTGGAAGCTGTTGGCCACAGATTTTTGTCCAGTCTAATCTCTGATTTTCTTGGGGTTTTAAGTCCTTAGTACCTACATGGTTGCTCTCCTGTCATGCTAACACTAATATGTATGTGCTATGGCTCCTTGTCCCTAAACCAGCAGAACTTTATGTGTTCAAATCTACTCCATACCACATACACCAAACTGTAATGCTTATTTTTTGTACAGGGAAAAGGAACACCTATTTTCATTCTTTGAAGGATGAAACATTTGTTTAGTGCTGCTGCTTTCCTATCTTAAACTTTGTTCAAGGAAGCTTTAAGGAGTGGGAGCAGTTCAGTTTTAATGTTCAAAGTAATAGAGACTCCTGAGATTGACCTTTATTTAGCTTTTTAGATCTGAAAATACTTAAAGTTTTATACTCTACAGACTATGCAATGGGGTTCCCAGAAATGCCCCAGCTCTGTATTAATTTGTAATCCATAGAAATATGAAACAATCGTGTGTTTCTTTAGTACCTGGATTGCATGGTTGTATCAAACATCTTTAAAAAGAAGGAAAATACAGAGGCCTATTTTAAGTAGGAAAGCTGAAGAGTGAGATAGGAGGGAGATGGAGACAGGGAGATTTGGGACCGTGCAGGATGCTGTTATTGCATTAGGTGAAGTCTGGCTTCTTGCATAATGCATTAGAGCTGACAGGCTCACTGCTTCTTTGTGAGGCATCTAAATTGTATTTCAATTGCCCCATGAAGACTGAAGAGTTTCTACAGGTGGGCAAAGATGCATTGGTTTCATTACAGTTGAATTTTGGGGTTGTTTCGCTGGGGTTTGGTGGGGTTTCTGTTTAGTTGAGGGGTTCTTTCCACCACAGCAGTGAATGCCATCCCTCCATCAAAAGAATAAAAAGCAAGAGCAAATGGAAGCATCTCATTGCTGCACTTCCCATATGGATGATACATAGAAGCTGGTGCTTCCTCTTCATTAGCTCTGTAGAAGTAATACTAGGAATCACGCTGCTGAGATAAGAGAGGAAGTTGTTGTTGCTTCTGAGGGTGATCAGTGACAACTGAGCATTGCGTTGCTTTCTGTTACGGTTTGTTCCAACTCATTCAGACATACTTAATAACTGTATTTCATCCTAGCAGATAACCACCTGGGCTGTCAGAGCATGCAGTAGCTGGTGAACTGTGCAAACCTTATCTCAGAGCCCTCTTGTATTAATGCAGTTCATCTTCAGCTTTAGGATGCAGGTGGGAATACGTTTCTTTGTTTTAGAAGCTCCCCGGGTTGATTTCTTCACTTTATACATGTGTTTCAAAGTGTAGTTCATACAAGTCATTCCCGCAGTGAACCACAGAGCCTATGACTTACTAGAAACTATAAGAAATTTGAAACAGAAGAGCCCTGTTCCAAAGAAATGTGGCATAAACAGCCTTCCTTTCTGGCTCTGACATGTGCCCATCAGGCATACACCGTAGCAGGTATGTAGCCCAAAGGACTACATGAGCTCCAGACTAATTACAGAGGTAAAGGAAAAGGTGAACTTACCAAAATAGAATGACTCTAAATGTTCACACTTTTGTACAAGCTAAGGGCAAGGTATAAGCAGTTGTACAAACACTGTACAACTCTCTCTCCACTCTGAGGTGAGGAGAGGAGAGAATCTGTAGGAAAGACTGTGTGTTTGTCCTCTCTTTTTCCTTCCTTCTTCCCCTGGCCAGGATTTGTGTCTGACTCGGTCTTCTGCAAGAGGTTATTTAATCCATTTCCAGTGTTCAGCAATTTTATTTGCTGGTGGAAAAAGGCTACTTAAAGGCTTTGCTGTTTTGAAGCTTAGAAGTCTTCTGGGCTGATGATCTGACTGTGGTTGGACTGCAAAGGAAATGGAGAGAATAGTCCATAAAGTCTGGATCCTGTCCTCAAATGCAATGCTAGCTTACATCAACAGCCCGAATATTAGCTTTGTGGTCAGGCAAGTGGGTTAGAACTGGGGTCATTATGGAATCAGTGCAAGTCTAAGTTGTAGCTGTTAATCCCATCTTGGTATTATTTTGATAGGCACCATTAGGATGCAAGCGGAGAACTTTGAGGCAGATGGAGAGCATTAATGGGTAGCAAGCAGTCATTCAGCAAAGTAGCAGCAGCTTCTGAGTGGCAAATGACAACATACAATCCACTTTGTCTGAGTTGTCCAGCGTTTGGGAATGTCTAAGAGAGCAGTCAAGACATGATGTCATATTCCCTGGAGAAGACGTTTGCAAAGTGCACTGCATCTTTCACATCCCGTATCTCTTCTGCTCCTCTGCTGTTTGTGTTACAGCATCCTGTTAAAGTCAGTTCTTTGGCAACATAGTTCTGAGAACAGGGTAAATTCCAAGTACTGGAACAAAAACGGAGCTTTTTTTTTTTCTCTTCCAGAGAATGCATATGGTTTTCTCCAATCGATGCTGAACAAATAAACCTTTAGGCATTAGTATACCCATCAATCTACTAGCATGTCTCTTCTTTCCTTTCAGGTATATGCATTCAGAAATCGGCTAGGTAGGCTTATTAATTCATGGATTCAGTATGTACAAAAGAGAAATGGGTAGTTTTGCAGTATGTGTATACTGTGTATGTGTATACAGGTCAGTTGCCCAATACGTGTGACCCAGACAATTTTCCTCCCTGTTTTTTTTATCTAATGAACAGTATAAATGATCATATTCTTAGCTTCAAAGCTGCCCAGGACAAGTTGGTGGCACGTGATTGAAAATGGATTCTCTAAAGATTAGCACTTACTGAAATACAAGTATAAAAAAATGCAATTAATGCCGTTCTTCTCATCCCTTGGTTGGTATCTACATATCTGAACCCTTTGCTTCTTACATTAATACTCGTCCCCAGGTCAACACCAATTGCAAACAGTAATAAATAACTACCTAACAGTTTCCACAGTGTGTGGAGCCCAAGAATCTAAAGCAAATTCATATGGGAGCATCCAGTATCGATACTATGCTTGCTCTTAGGGCTCTAGTGCCAAGTCAGTTTAAAGCTGTGTTACCTGATGTAAAACTAAGAGTCTCTACAGCATCTAAAATGACATTTTTGCATCTTGTGAAAGGTTGCATAGACAGAACTAGCTGCAGGTGAGATTGTATAACCAGGCATCTGCGCCTTGTCTTGGTGTTGTGTCTAAATATGCCTGTATGGAGAGAACATGCCGTTTAAACACTGTCTATACTGTCTATGTCTTGTCTGCTGCAGTGGGGAAATGCTCTCAAAATGTAGCTCTGCTGTTGTGATTTAAGGACTCAGCCTACAATTTCCCACCGATGCCCCATCTCCCATCGCAGTGACGAGGAGTCGTAAAAGGATCTACAAGGAGGAATTTGCATGCAGCACAGTCGGTAGTCAGGTTCGTGCAGAATACAGTTGCAAACCTCAACGTGCTAAGTTGATCCAGCCCAGCTCACTGCAACAGCATGACTTACAAAGCATGTGCTGCACTATATAGGATCATTTGAGTTGTTTTCTCTCTACCTTTTGTTGTGGGAATAACTGTCACCTACTTGTCTTCTCTGTGCTGTTGGGTGATTTTATTGACCACTAACAGCCATTTCACTTCCAATGTGGAGAATCCCAGCCTGCGACCACCTCACCAGTCAGAAAAGCTTATTTTTGACCATTGTCCCTGCTCCCCTTCCTTTTACCTTTCCTTGTCACACCTTTACAAAATGGCTGGAAGTTCAGCAGTACCAAGGCATAGCTGCTTCATGGACTGCTACCATAACATAGGGAATTTTTTGTTGCGTAGATAAACTGTTAGCTGGTCTCTTGTATTCTTTGGCATATGATAAAGCATGTACATGTCTTCAGATCTTTACTTACCTGCCATCTCTTCCATGTGTCCTATCTCAGACTTTTCCCTCTCATTGTAGTGGGGAGTCTTTTAATTTTAGTCTTTAATGATTTAATCTCTTAATATGCAGCATCTTTGTTTCTGAACCTTTCGTTGGCAGTGCTTTGAGTTCCCCCTTTCCTTTCATTTGCCTTTGAATATGAAAAATACGACCTACGGATAACACAAAAGGGGAACTTACTGGAAGAAACATTGCAACTTTCTCTTAAAACGCCTCCATTTGTGGTTTAGTATTGATATTAAATGGTATCATAAATTATTTCTTTTCTTGCCCACACAGAGTCTTTAATAAAAGAAAATGTCACTGAATCTCTATGTGTTTGTCACAGAAATACCATGGAGTGGCATTACGTTCAGGACACAGTCAGAGGGGTGATTATTCTTTCAGCAGTTTAAGCCTGTACCTGTTGCCTGCATTTTAAGTGGCTGCTGGAGAACAAGGCACCACAAATTGATTAAATATTAATTGTGACATAGAGAATTTCTGTCTTATATTGTTTAGCTGCATTGATCCATAACCTGCATTTAAACAGTGTGATGCAACTGCTTCAATGTGATGAAGGTATACAGGCGGCATTCCATGTGAAGTTCACCTACAGCTGCGTGGAAGAGTATAATTTTGCCCTTAAGTGCACCTTGGGAAATTGTTCTGTGTTAGTTCTTCACACAAATGAGAATTTCCATAGGGAAGGATCCATCTTAGTGGACTTCTTGTGGGCAAAGCTCTGATTGCCTTAACAGAAGGATGTTATTTTGATAAAGAGTGTGGGTCAGTGCAAGGCTTATAATAAGCAATATATAGACTGCCTTAGCAGTCCTGTGCACCCCAAGGTGCCTGCTTTGTTTAAGCCATTTCTCTCCTTAGCTAGTTTAATCAGTAAAGAATATTAACCAGGTTTGGACTTTATTCATAAATCTCCACAGTTCTCTCTGATGCTGAGCATGCCACAGGGGAAGTCATGTACTAAAGGAGACACCCACTATTAGGTCAGTTTAGGATGATGATAAAACATTAGGAAGCCGTAAAAAATGCAGTATCACAATGGTATAGTTTATATCCACATGTAACAAGTGACAGGACAAGAGGAAGCAGCCTCCAGCTGTGCCAGGGAAGGTTTAGACTGGATGTTAGGAAAAATTTCTTCTCCAAAGGGTGGTCAAGCATTGGAACAGGCTGCCCAAGGATGCCCAGTCCAGACTCTACCATCCCTGGAAGTGTTCAAAATCCATGCGGATGAGGCCTTCAGTGACATGGTTTAGTAGTATCCTTGGCAGGTTGGACTTGATGATCTGGTTGGTTCTGTGATTCGATGATTCTATATCTTTGCTACCTCCGTAACATGATGGGGTTGGGTTGCAGTGCTCTCAGGTTGAGTGAAGTTGGGCTGCCTTAGGATATTGTGCCTCGTGCTCCTGGGCTGACCCAGAGCAGTGCCACAATCTCCCTCGCCTTCTGTAACAAAAAGTGCTGCAGCCTGCAAGGGGCTTGTGCCAGACACACATTTTTCCTTTTATTTAAGGGATTCTACAAGAGCTCAGTTATTGCAGTGAAAGGGCACGACACACATACATGGATTTCCGCTGTACTGCATCACAGCCAGGTCACATAAGGCAATCTGGATCCATATGGATGGGTGACTTCCTCCTCCACCATAGCCTCTATGCAGCAGCAACCATGCCAGCGGGCTGCAGGTGTGAAACTCTCTATCCACCCATTGCTAAGGCATAGTGCCCAGGCTCTGTGAGGGTGGTTTGGATTAATTTTTAACATGTACTTTTCAGAAGTCTTCGAAGTGCATATTTAAACTACAGCAATCGTTGCTAATCAGGTTACTATAGATTTTAAGGGATGTTAATACAGTTTTCCCTGCAAGTGCAATAAAAATTACTCCTAATTTGATTTTACCATCAAAAAAAAAAAGCTTTCCTATGCTTTGGTTTTATTCTGTATGTTTTTAATCACTTCCCATTTCAAAGTGCATAATTTTGTGTTAATATACTAGTGGGGAACTCTTTTTGTCCTAAAAAACATTGTCCTATGTCCTAATTAACATATTGGTTGTGTTAATACAGCAAGTGAAACACTTTGATATTCCCACCACTGGAGATTAAGACATTTCCCCAGTTTTAGCATGCTTCATGCTTTGAAAATATTAGCCTCAAGCTGTTTTCCCCATGTTATTTTCTGCCCTGAGGCATTTCATGTGAGGAAGGGAGTCTACATTTTGTGAATTATAAAATGCTTTCTGAAGATTTGGATTTGAATTTCTGAGATGTTTTCTAACAAGAAATCTGGAGAGGGTCCTTTTACAAGGGCAGGCAGTGACAGGACAAGGGGTGATGGCTTTAAACTGACAGAGGGGAGATTTAGGTTAGACATTAGGAAGTTCTTCCTTGTGAGGGTGCTGAGGCACTGACACAGGGTGCCCAGAGAAGCTGTGGCTGCCCCATCCCTGGCAGTGTTCAAGGCCAGGTTGGACACAGGGGCTTGGAGCAACCTGCTCTAGTGGAAGGTGTTCCTGCCCGTGGAAGGGGTTGGAACTGGATGAGCTTTAAGGTCCCTTCCAGCCCAAATCAAGCTGGCATTCTAAGACAAATAACAGTGTATGTGTGTGTGTGTAAATGTTTCATACATGTCAATCTTTCTGATTTCACAGTTTTATTTTTCTGATTTTGCATTAATAATGACACAGGCAAAGGGCACATATAGCTGTAAGAAAGAAGTGCAGAAAATCAGTGCTTACTTGACAGGATCAGCTTTGGATGTGAAGTTCTGGCCCTTCAGCCATACAAAACCTAGCTCCCTCCTTGACTGAGGTACCACCTATTCTGCAGCCATAGTTGCCTTACCTTGATCATCTCACCAAGCCTCCTGTTCCCACTATTCCACTGCTTTACTTCCATCCTTTTTCTACTTGGGTAAGCTACTCTCTTCAGTTTCATAGTTGAAGTCTTTAAAGCCTGCCCAGTTACCTTGTTTATCATTTGCGTTGCTGGAGTCTCACGTTTATCCTCCCACTTTCTCCCCAGCAATTGTTTTGTTCTGAGTTAATGCCTTTATAATCAACTCCCTCTAGTAAAACTGGCAACAAAATCCTTAGGTACTTTTCCCCCCAGGCTTAGTTGTTTATTTGCAGTCTCTTTGCAATTGTCAGCATCTGAAGCCAAGAACCTAGGTCTTCAGAGGGGGGTAATGCCCTCAATTTCCAAGGGCATAGCACTCCCATTTGATGGTACCGTCATGATGGTGGTTGGCACACTGGAAGATCATCGGGCACCTTGGGCAGGCTGTCTGAAGGTGATGAGGAAAGCTGGGTTCTTAGCTATGTGGAGATTATGTTAGCAGGCTCACGTGGGGGTTTACAGCAGCTGAACATGGCAGGAGGAACACCAAAAAAGCTGCAGAGATGTCATGGTGGTTCTGTTCTATTTGCCCCACTTGGGCATAGTGCGGAGGAAAACACAACTGAGCTGTTGCAGGTTAAGAGAGGGATGGAGAAGTCTCCAAGGTGACAGAAGAAAATTGCTCTTCTTCCTTCCTACATAGGAAGAGCGTGGTTTAGACAGGGGCTGACCTTGGGAGCTGTTCATAGTGGCTGTATAAGCAAAGGATACAGCAGTCAGGACTGGGTATCTCTTTGAGACTAGAGCCCAATTATCATGTATATGTGTAATATTTAGCCAAAGTGGCCTATATTTCTCACAACATCATATTTTCTATTGGAAAGGGAGCTATTGTTCCTCAGCAGTTTTATCCTTCTTTGTGCTTATTAACCTTTTTCCTCTATTAATCTACTGTTCATCACTGAAGCATTCTTGCAGTCATCAGTAATCGTCTGTTCATGGCTCCTCACTCTAGTGGTCATTATTTTTTAATAGTATTAATATAAAGTTAATGTTTTATTGATTCATCAGCAGCTGGCTAAAAGTGATTCACTTCCACTATTTAAACAGCATTTCCCAAACTTGCTGTGTTTGAATACAGTGTTGAATAGCTGCAAGCAAATTCTTTGCATGTATTTCTCTGTGTTTAAAAACTGCTCAGTCACAGCAGCCTGCTCCTCTAAAAGATCTCTTTCATTTCCATTACCTAATTACAAAGAGCCGTAAATAGTCAAAGTGCTTCACAGACATACATGGGGATTGGACTGTGAGCCAAGGCAAGGATGCCTCAAATTAGGCATGGCCCAGCAAGAAATGGCTACAAATAGACCGGGTTCTTCTCTGTGTGTATTATACAGCGCTCACTGTAAAGGTGTACAAGCATTTCATATACCTTTGGTTTGGTTTTTAGAAGCAGATTTCATCAGAGGCCCTGACAGGAGGTGATGAGATCTAGGGGGAGCAGGAGAACATGCCCCTTCATACCCTCTGTGCCGTATCTCTGTCTTTCATAAGCTGCTTGTCCTCCACTGTGTCCCCTCTGCCCCACTGTCACCTTAAGCATTGGTGGGCTCTCTGGGGAGTGAAGGTGTGAACAACGGGGTGCCAGCTGAGCTCCAGAGACAAGGGGTAGGTATTTATAGAGAGGGTTATTGCAGATTCAGTAGTCAGGGCATGCAGGACTTGCTTTTTTAATAGCTTGATTTTGTATTTCATGTAAATAAATCTCTGTCCAGGTGGTCAGTCAGCTTCGCTCAGTTCTTCTTGTAGATGGCCTTCAGTTCTCAGCTGTCTTGGCTGATCTTGACACATGCAGCTGATGGTTGTTTTGTCATCATATAGGGCCAATATTTTTGTGTTGACCGTTAAGAAGCCCTCAGGGTTTCTTAAAATCACAGAATGGTTTGTGCTGGAAAGGACCTTAAGATCATCTAATTCCAATGCCCCTGCCATGGGCAGGGACACCTCACACTAAACCATGTCACCCAAGGCTCAGTCCAACCTGACCTTGAACACTGCCAGGGATGGAGCATTCACAACCTCCCTGGGCAACCCATTCCAGTGCCTCACCACCCTTACAGTAAAGAACTTCTTCTTTATATCCAATCTAAACTTCCCCTGTTTAAGTTTTAACCCATCGCCCCTTGTCCTGTCACTGCAGTACCTAATGAAGAGTCCCTCACCAGCATTCTTCTAAATGGCTCTTTCAAATGGCTTGTTGGCTGCCTAGTTGTAATCTGTGACAGTTAATACTCCATTTCATAACTAAAATCCTACTTTCTTTGTTATGATTCTCACAGGTCGGTGATGATACTGAAGGCATTACTAAAGCTTTGTTGTAATCTCAGCTGGTACAGATGAAACACAGCTTCTGATTTAAAATAAATAAACAGGCGTCTTCTTCTCCCCTTTTCTTATCACCTCTCTTTTGTTTCAATTAAACTGGTTGTTGTCATGCCATGTTTTCACCTATGGGAGTAAATGGTTTGTAGTGTGTCATAGTGGACACAAGCTTTTTGTGACCAAGCTATTGTTTTAGTTTTAACTCCTCTCTGCCATTCTCTCTCTGTTCACTTTGAAACAAAACAAAACAAGTAAAGAAAAGAAGAAAACTTAGCAAGAAGCAAAATTTGACAGGAAAATCCTTGTCTGGCTCCGGTCTCCCCTGCTCCATAGAAGCAAATCTTTAATTCACACGCAGCGAACAGTTTTGGGGTACAAAAATGAATTAGGCTCTATGCTTTTTGGAGTTTTCCCTGTACTTTATATTTCTTTACCTGTCACTGTTCTTCCATAAATCTGGAGTTCCATAAATCTGGAGTTACATTTCATGTTTTCTTTTTGTAGTAGTGAAACGGTGAAATTTGTGTTTTGAATGTGATATGGAGGGGAAACCAGATGGGTTTGGCTGTGATCTTCCTAGCTCTGCATGCTTCAGAAATTACAATTTGCAGGGTCAGGGTGCAGCGAGGGATGGGGAGAAGCTGGGACCCTGGGGGCACTGGGTACCTTCATGGGGTTTGGCCAGGGTCAGGCTGGGTTGTCAGCTCCTGACTGGGCTGGAGATCGGCATCCACAGCATCACTGGGGCAGGGATCAATGTCCCCAGGCTGAGCACAAATGGGGCTGTGGTCCACAGGGAAAGAATACTGAGGTATTCGGTTAAATACCCAGCTTCACTTCAGCTCTACCAAAAAGCTCATCAAATAAATGAAATAAAAAGTCTTGGCAGAGCAGGATAGACATTTTATTGAATATGGGCCTGAGAGATTAATTCAGTGTTCCCAGGAGCTAAGAGCATGAGAATATCAGCAAATAAAACTGTGGTTTGGGATCCAGATTGGATAATGAAGTTGCTCCCATATTGGCTTGTCTTAATTGAACCAAATGGTTCACCTAGTTTGCTTCCCATAATACAGAATATGTAGTCTGCTTTCCATTCTGTTCTATTGTTCGAGCCTCTTCATTTTCCTTTGTTCTTGAGGTGGTTATAGGAGAAAAGGCTCTCATCAATGGTTTTATTCCAGATGCTGAGTTACTGGTCAGAAGTCTTTGCAGTCAGTGGGAGGTCCAGCTTTCAGTGCTGTAACCTCAGCCTAATCAGGGAGAGAGCCCGTAAACATGCAGTCGCTGTATTTCAGTGCAGGGTAATGAGCCTGTCTTTGTCACTGACTATTGGGTATGAAACGACAAGTATTGCACAGAAACATCTATGATGAACTAAGCCTTCCTTCAGCTGGTTTTCATCTGTTTTGTTTCAAACAATTTTTTCCCCTGACCTCCTGAGCGAAATATATTGAGAAGCACTTTAACACTTCTTCCCCTCCCACAGTGCCCACTTCTGCTGTAGCACTCTGAAAAGAAGTCATTCCTGGAGGTCTTTTTTTGACTGCAAAGCAAAAAGGAAAATCTGCCCACTTTAAAATAGATACAACACTTCTGCTGTACCATCCATAGGCTAGGCTAATGGCAAGCAAGAAATGGAACCTGTTCAGCCCAACTTGCTCATCTACAGGATCATCCCTTCTCACTGTTCTCTGGAGAAGATTCCTGTATAGATCTGCCCCTTACATACTACCTTGCTAAAGGCAGGAAGATGACTAGAAGACTGTGAGTTAAGAGCAGCATTGTCTTTGTGTGCAGCTTAGAAGGACACAGGTAAAAATGAAGTGCATAGGCATAAACTGTAAATTAAAGATGTTTAAAAGGATGCTGGTTTAGAAATGGTAGTGCATATTATATGTAAGACTGAATTAGCCTTACTTTCTAGACTGTTATTTGTGGATTATGCTTTAATGGCTCAATCCTACAAGCTACCGAGCAAATCTGGTTTTATCCACTTATGGGCAGGCTTTGTTTTATAGCATGTGCATGGGCTCCAGAAGAATGAGGCTGTTTGCACACTCGCATATAAGCTTCTATGGAGGTGGGGTTTTGAGCTACTTACGGCCTGAACATTGAGCTGTGGAGCTGAAATGATTTAGTTATTTACCTCTTGCACTGCTCCCTTTCTCCTGCCCAAAGGGAAAATGTACCTCCTCACTGGATGTGGGGACATCTAATGTGATGTTGAGGTTAAAGTTAAGCAGTGAGGCTTGATTAG
Source organism: Pezoporus occidentalis (assembly GCF_034315485.1). Classification (NCBI taxonomy): domain Eukaryota; kingdom Metazoa; phylum Chordata; class Aves; order Psittaciformes; family Psittacidae; genus Pezoporus; species Pezoporus occidentalis. The sequence continues at coordinate 5,562,706 of NW_026912779.1, forward strand.
CATTTCATTTCCTTAAATATTTCTATCAGTTATGTGCATAGCAGTCCCAGGATCAAGTGGGTAAGAGCTGGAGCTCTCACAACTGCCTTTATGTGCATGTATTTTACAGGACCTGCTTTATTTTCTTGGGATGTCTTATGGTTCTGGAGGTATCACTTAAAGTTTCTGTGCTGCCTGGAGCTTAGTGGCTGTGGATGGGTACTGTCCTTGCCTGGACATTGAGGTTTGTAGTGCTCCCTGTCTAGTCTGTCCCTCCCAGTGCATTGGGCTCACAGGCAGTCAGTCATTTCACACCTACATGGGGTACCACATTGAGACCAGACTCAGGAGCTGTTTTCTGTGGGGTCTTGATGTCTGTGTCCTCAAAGCCTCATGTAACACTGCAGTACTTGCCATTTTGTAATGTCTGAGCTTATAGTATCAACTGAATGATTTGATTCATTTACTTGGTGCTCAAGAAAGGTCAGGAGTTAACCCCTCCTTTGTGGAGGCCGTGGTCCTGCGTACGTGTTCAGGTACGTTTTCTGTCATCTTTGCAAGTTCATGACACATTTATGAACAATAAAATACCGAGCCCCCACCATGATGAGGTTTCTGGGAAAGGAAAGGTGCAGGAGCAGGACTGCAATACGCAGGAGGAAGCCAAGTGTGGGCAGTGAAGCTGTTTCAGGTGCTAATCCTCGAGCTCTTGTACCTCTGGAGCTGTTGAATACCTTTGCTTTGGCAGGAGGCTCAGTAGAAGCAATTATTGGAGAATAGAATATCATCAGCTTAAGAGGGTGGGCAGGTTGGACTCAATGCCCCCATTTGTAGCTGGCAATTGGTAAACACATCGTATTACAGAAATAAATAGGAAAAAGAGCTAAATCTGAAATGAAACTCTGCCAAAAAACTCCTTGCACCAAGCTACTCCTGAAGGTCCCTATGGTACTCCCCATCCTGCCAGGGTGGCGTTCAGCACAACTCCCCTCCAGGCAAGCCCCGGGCCAGCGCAGCCTCCCCCAGCAAGCGTGATACCCTGGGGCTACACAACACATTCCTCCCCTGCAAAACCCGGGGCTCTGTTTTGGCACAAGAATCTGAAAGTGGCAACCCAGGGGGAAGAAGGATTCAAATTCAAACTTCCCACAGGGCGATACAGAGACTTACCACCGAGTCACCAATGCTGCTTAAGAACATCATTATAATATTTGCAGAAAACAGCGTTCTTACCTGATAAAAGCTGAAAATTGTTCAGGTCAGATAAAATTCAGTGTCCATTTTCAGTCTTCTTTTTTTCTCACTGAATTGAAGAGACATCTTGTGTCGCCGGTAAAAGGGTTTTCAGCTAGAAGATGGAACTCAGATGGAAGTTCATTTTTTGGGTCAGGTTATATTCTAGCTTCAGATGCTTGTGCAGAATGGGAGCAAAAGGCTGTGTTTAACCAGAGAACGCTTAGTGCACACGGTCTTTTGAGGAGAAAATGTACTAGAGACAGTGTTTTACTTGCATCTAAGATAGAGAAGTGGCAATGTATATTATACCTCATCCTAGTATCACTGAATGAATTTCATATGAATCCAAAGGAAACATCCAAATGCTTCATTTCATTGTCTCAGAAGTTCTTACTCAGGGTTTGATTCATTTAATACAGTGGGTTTGTGTTTTGCCGTAAAAAACAAGACAAAAAAATGAGCATCATGAAGCAATCAGTGTTTTTCAGTAGTTTTATTGTGCTATAAAATCTGGGCTGGTGATGATTGGTAATAGTAGATCTGTACTTACAAATATTCCGTGGGTGTTTTGGGAACAAACCAGTAGACCAGCTCACTCTGTGCCATCTAGCAGGGGACATTCACAAGGTAAAAAAAGCAAGACAATTCAGTTTCATTCATACATTCAATGTGTACGTGGCTAAGGGTCATCAGATACAGATATCATAGAATCACAGAATGGTTTGGGTTGGAAAGGACCTTAAAGCTCATCCAGTTCTATTCCCCTGCCCTGGGCAGGGACACCTTCCACTGGACCGGGTTGCTCCAAGCCCCGTCATTATCTGATCTGAACTGGGGACATTCTCTCATTAGTGCTTGAGGACTGACTGTTGATTAACTACTAATTATTGAGGCTCTACAAAGTGTTGAGCAGCACATGTGGGCCTCTTAATGCAACCAGAACTGTTGAACTTGAGGATGAAACACGGCTGAACATGGGTACCACTTCCAATAAATGCTGTGTGTGTGACATTTGGTGCTGCTGCTGTGCATTAGGACTGTCTATAAAGAAAATGGTCAAATATGTTGCTGAAATACAGTCAAAATTAGGATAATAAGTACTTCTGCAGTAATTAAAGGCTGTACTTTATCTTTTACTTTATCTGATACTTTATCTTTTTCCTAATTCCTTAATATGCCTATTTATTATTCAGGTATGTATCTCTGAGTGTTACAATATATAACACAGGAATTCAGGATTCTTAGTCTTAAGCCCTGATGCAGACAATTTTGATGCAGCTTTATATCTTTGCATTGTTGGCATAAATCTGAGTCACCATGCAAAGAAAAGCAAGCAAAAAAAGAGAGAGGGGGGAGATAATGTCAAGGAATATTTTTAGTAAACCTAGTAAGTATCAGTGGATTAGGGTTTGTCTTTTGGGTTGGGTTGGGTTTTATTTCAACAATAGTTGCTATTAGTGTCAGCTTTGCTTGCTAGAAAAGTCTTCACACGTTCATAGAATTGTAGAATCGTTTGGGTTGGAAAAGACCTTTAACATCGTTGAATCCAACCATTCTTCAGCACTGCCAAGTCCACCACTAAAGCATGTCACTAAGGGCCTTGTCTACCTGTCTTAAGTACCTCTAGGGATGGTGACTCCACCATGTCCCTGGGCAGCCTGTTCCAGTGCTTGACAACACTTCCTCCTGTTAATTGCCCAGTGAAGTTAATTTTGACTTACACAACTGCCCTTTATACCTGAGGACAAAGACATCCAGAATTTGCATTCCACTTAGGACTGGATTCATTGAATCAGACTTAGATCTAATTGCACTATGAATTGCAAAATACAGTCCTGTCTGCCAGATGCTTTCGTACTGTGGCCTCTTTGTAATAACGTGTTAATGGCATGGCACATTGAATTCATCTTGGTAATTATATTTCTGCAAGTCCACAGAATCTTGCTGACTTTTTAGGTGACACAAAGAGAGCTAATACTGAATAAATTTAAGCTGTGTAATAATAATTACATTGTTCTTGCCTGCTTGTGATGTTTGTACTTTTGAAAAATGGAAGATTTGTAGTATTTTATTCTTATCTTTTACCCCATCATTTCACAGCATCTTTCATTGCAGTTATTTAAGTCCCTCCAGATCCCTTACAATGATCCCCAACCTTCCCAGGTAGCGTCTTTTCTGAATGATTTATAGAAATTGAACAAGATTGCATTGTTAAAGCTGGCCTTCAAATAACTGAACTCATTTAAAACAACAAATTAGATCCATGTATCCATGGACGTCTTGATTACAGGAATCATTCCCAGTCTGACAGAAGCAAGTGCAGCTGCAGGTGTGAAAGCAGCTGCTGTGAGTGGGTTGGATTTCAGCTGTTACTCCAAAGCGTAGAGCCGGGTTTCTCCTGTTCCATATTTTGATAGCTAACCTGCAGAGGGCACCTCTGTGGACTGTCAGGTTTTGCGTATGGAGATAACCGATTTAAAGAGTAATGCCTAAGATTGTCAGAAGAACTGAGGATTTCATATGCTGAGTTCCACTGCAATTATAATGGAAGCTGACTGCCCAAGTCATTGATCCCTAATTCTTTATCATCTCTGTATTTTGTTACCAAACAGAAAAGTTAAGATGTTATGTAGGTCACAAAACACACTTGGAAACTAGGAATTGTTAGGTTCATGTTGCTCATTTAGCCACGATGCTAACATGTTCCCAGAAAGTAAAAGCGGGATTATTTTCAGCACTTCATCATTTAACTGAATCTCACGGAAATTCCATAGAAAAAGTGTAAAACATATATGTAGCTTAAGGAACATTTCCTTGCTTTCTATGAGAAATTGCATTATATATCCCGTTTTTTTACTCTCTATTTTTGCAACTGATGGATATCATCAGTACCTGCAGTAGATTCCTCTAATTCACAAAGTTCCTCCTCAGATTGGAGAGAATTTGATGCGGTCCCTCGTGGTTTGGTTGTATCTGTAATTCTGCAAGAGCTGGTTATTGCAGCAGCTAAATCCAAGAAAAATTGTTACTATTTAATGTCATGAAAGTTTTAGGTTGCTCTGAAAATTTGCATTAAAAAAGTAAAATCAGTTAAATGCGAAGAAGCAAAGTCAGGTTCTGATGAAGTTAATGAATCCCCCTTCACTTCAGGGTTTATGTTATCATTTATACCATCTGAGGGATTCCAGCCTGCAGTTTGTAGTTAGAAAACATTGTCATTTCCCTTATCTTTGGCCTGGTATATTCTTAACCAGGCCATACACCAGAGAGCATGGCAGAAAGGGAAACGGAGTGGGGTGACACTAAAACCGGGAGTAGAGGTAGCTGGCTTGACTAGAACAGTGCTCTTATCCTTTGAGGAGCTGGGTGCTTGTGTATCTCAAACCTCTCAGAGTAATTCTCCTTTAAATTATAAAACACTGAATTTTCTTTTAAAACTACTTTCTCGGCATAAATCTTCTTTGGGTGCTTTTTATGAGAGACAGATGTATTTTTCCCTTTTCTGTTTCAGAGAGAAAAATCAGTCTTACCTTCTTTAGGGATTTACCGTAGTAACTATCATTTTAGGTTTCTCATTCCTCTCCTCTGTTGGAAGCTCTGCTTTTGTGCTCTCCAGTGTACAATGAATTAGTGAACAGAACAGAAGGTACCTAGAGGCTAAGCTTTTTTAGTTATAGAGTACTTTTAAATGAATCCTGTCTGTTGATTGAGAGACGTATCTGGTGTCCCTTAGGAACTGCCGGTGCTGAGATGTCTGTTCCTGTACACGGCCAGCAGGGAAGCGCTTAGCTCAGAGACAAGTCATCTACCAGTAGCTGTAGTACCATTATATTGTTACGTGTAGGAGTGTGAGATCTGGATCCACTTGTCTTAAGCAGTGTCTAAAACGCCCAACTGTAGCATCGTGAATGTGTTATTCGGAAGCAAATGAAATACCTGGAAGGTTTTCAGCTAGCAAATAGAATGCTATTTTTTTCCTCCATGGGATTTTCTTGCAGACACGTGGATTTTGACCAGCAGGTCAAAGGAGGTGATCCTGCCCCTCTACTCTGCTCTCGTGAGACCTCACTCGGAGTAGTGTGTGCAGTTCTGGTGTCCTCAACATAAAAGGGACTTGAAACTGTTGGAACAAGTCCAGAGGAGGCCATGAGGATGATCAGGGACTGGAGCACCTCCTGTATGAAGACAGGCTGAGGAAGTTGGGGCTGTTCAGCCTGGAGAAGAGAAGGCTGCGTGGAAACCTCATAGCAGCCTTCCAGCATCTGAAGGGGGCCTATAGGGATGCTGGGGAGGGACTCTTCTTTAGGGACTGTAGTGAACAGGACAAGGGGTAACGGGTTCAAACTTAAACAGGGGAAGTTTAGATTGGATCTAAGGAGGAAATTCTTTACTGTGAGGGTGGTGAGGCACTGGAATGGGTTGCCCAGAGAATTTGTGAATGCTCCATCCCTGGCAGTGTTCAAGTCCAGGTTGGACAGAGCCTTGGGTGAGATGGTTTAGTGTGAGGTGTCCCTGCCCATGGCATGGGGGTTGGAACTGGATGATCTTAAGGTCCTTTCCAACACTATTCTATGATTCATTAAGTGAAATCAGTGCATATTGAAAAGACTGTAGGTAGCTTGTTGTAGGTATATTTTGTCCAAGTCAAGATACAGTAGCGTATGTTCTTGGTACTTAAATTGCCCTACAACTGCTTCCATCCACCATAAATCTTCTGACTTCAAGCATTTCTGTGGTGTTCTGCAGTTGATGACATTAACATGTATTTCTCTAGCAAACAAATTCATGCTTCAGTGGAGAAAAGCACTTTTCAATAAAATAGGCAGTCAGCCACAGGGTTGTCTTTAAACCGCAACGAGCGTAAGCTCATATTACTATCTTAGCATTTTTTGGCTACATAATGTTTCTATTAGGGAAAGAATTATTTAAATGTTCTCAATTTGGTTTGCTTTGTCTTAGCTGCAAGGGTTATTCAAATTGGTTTATGTACATTTGAAGGAAAGCATACTCTGTAAAGGTAATCATAACAGCTTTAAAATGGACAAAATATGAGAGGTGAAACGTGGTGCCTGTGGCCCCGTGGGAGCTCTGCAAGTTTTCATCTTCCCTGTGATGTGTGACCAGGAGGTTAGATATGGGTCCTACATATAGCTAGTTCCTTCTCAGTGTGGGCAGGTATTTACATAGATGAACTCTAATGCACCGTTTTGCTTAAGCTGTCATTTTTAGGGGAAAGTCTTTGGTCAGCTTTAGAAAGATCATATTAGAGATTAAAAACCTAAAATCCATCAACAGAAAGGCAACAGTCCTTCAGGGCAGAATAATTACAAAGCCAGTACTGCCGTGGAGAGAGTTTATCTTAATAGGGAAGTGCCATTCTTAACATAGGCTAACATGAACAAATACATCTGGTAGAAAAGGTTCAAGAGTTCACACTTGCTGCATTGATTGCCATTTTGCCTGCTGCCTTTATTTTCTTCTGACACAAGTTTCTTTACCAAGAACAATTAAAGATTTAAGCTAGGGCTGGGACTCTTGTTTTGCAGTGATAAAAAACAAAGCAGATTTGGAGAAGAGAATGAGACAATGTAGTAATCAGGGAGAAGTCATGTAATTGCAAAGGTTTGTTCTTCATTTGTTACGTGTTTTAAATACTAACTTTGCAGTTCTGGCTCCTCTTGGATATCAAAATAGTAGTAGTGGCCAACAGATGTATTTCACAGTTTGGCAGAATACAGTGCTATAGCAGAAGGGCAAATACGAGGCACTCTCTTTAAAGGTACAAAATGACACAAAATATGGTGTAGATCCTCCAAGGTTTTATTGGTAATGGGTATTTTTTTCATTTCCTTCACCATATGGTTGCTGATTCAGCTGTCTCTGGAACGTAACATATATCTGTTGTTCAGAATGGTCCTTCCACATAGAGCCATTGTAAGTATATCAATTTACAGCTGACAGCCTTGATAGGCAGCAGTAGTGCTCATCTTGGACGTGCAGTATAGGAAGATAAAGATGTAACTTCCCCCTCATGGGAAGTTGGTTTATGTTCTTCATGATGCCTTATGCTTCCTACTAAAAATTGCCTGGTCTACCTGTCTATTTACTATAGTTCAAATAATATAGGAATTACCCTTTTTAAAACTCGTTTGTCTCTTCAAAATGTCTCCTTCAGGCTGTTTCCATAACCATTATGATGGAAACTGCAACCCTGAAAGAATTAAATGAATCTCGGTTGGCAGTTCTGCAATGGAAGGAGAATGGCTTGCTTGCAATAAAGGGGAGAAGACTTAGCCTGAAGTACTGAAGCTTAAAACCTAAAGTTCTCCCCAAAGTTTGAAAATGTCTCCTCATTTCCTACGTGAAGGAAATAAATCTCAGGGCTCTCTCAGCCCAGTGAAGTGTAATTTTGAAGGTTGTGTTTTTGGCAAACTGATGCTCCTATGGAATCAGATAGCACTTCTATGAGCAGTCCAGAAGTAGGCCTTGCAAAGGTAAGTACCAAACTATGAACTAGTCAAGACCCTCCAGGCAAATTACATGGCAAAAAAAGAGGTTTTCCTGGGTCTGTTAATGCTTGTGTGGGGTAGGATGCCAAATCTGCTGATCGTTACTGCAGGGTTCTCCTGTCCCTGTATTCATTGATCCAAAACTTCAGATGTCTGAATTCTGAGTAGGTACAAGCTTGCCATTTTAGGCACCTCTCAAACAATCTGTTTCCTTCCCCACCCCCACCCCCCCCCCCATAGTTTAAATCCATATACAGGATGCAGCATTTGAAAAAGCATGCTATGAAATGTGATGGTTTGAATTTGGTTTGGAAGTCACTTCTTGCACCAAGGTTTCTAATTTGAAGATTACAAAAAATAGAGCCATCTCTTGTAGAACATCTTCTGTGTTTGTGTAAGCAACAAGATTGGATGAAGCATCTGTTGGTGGTGCTTTTGCTGCCTTTAAAATTTACCATCTGAATTTTCACCTTTATTACTACCCATAGAGCTCAATAATGCTGTACTTTGAGCTTTCTTCTTCCACTTGGAGCTATTTACTTTTAGTCTTAAAACCAATGCAAAAGGCTGAGAAGGAGCTGGGCAAGATGTGTATTTTTGGTTTTGAAACCTAAACCTAAACAGTGATACCAGTGAAGCCACTAATATCAGAAGATACGAGAAAGCATTACTTATATGTCGTATATATGCTTTGTTACTAAAACTGCTATCAAATTTCCAAGCATTTTTTGCTACTGAAAATATTGCAGATATCTAAACAGAATAGTTTTTCATTTATTCTCTTATATTTTTCACCTTCAGGAGTGGGTAGAGGTTATATAGTTGTACTTGGTGTGAGTTGTCAGTGTGATCGAGTAAGTTAGGTGAAAATAACTGCTTTTTTAATCCCTTTGTACTGAAATATTTGAAACTCTGAAGCTTATAGAAAATTGAATGACTCAGTATCTGAAGGGGGCCTATAGGGATGCTGGGGAGGGACTCTTCATTAGGGACTGTAGTGACAGGACAAAGGGTAATGGGTTAAAACTTAAACAGGGGAAGTTCAGGTTAGATATAAGGAAGAAGTTCTTTATGTAAGGTTGGTGAGGCACTGGAATGGGCTGCCCAGGGAAGCTGTGAATGCTCCATCCCTGGCAGTGTTCAAGGTCAAGTTGGGCAGAGCCTTGGGTGACATGGTTTAGTGTGAGGTGTCCCTGCCCATGGCAGGGGGACTGGAACTGGATGATCTTAAGGTCCTTTCCAACCCTAACTATTCTATGATTCTATGACCCAGTGTTCCTGAGAAGTCAGAATTAAGAGTTATTCAGCATGCTCTTGCTGTTTTAGTTTGCCAGATAAATGAGCAGCCATGGCATCAATAGAGCTGTGTTGAGTTACTCTGGCTGAAGGTCAGGCCCTCGTGGTTTTGAATCTATTGGGAACCGGTGAATACTTCAGCAAAACTGGGATGTGTGGATGCAGGAAAATATCTGTAGTCATTACAGGGCTGCTAAACAACAGTGAAAAGCTACGTGATTGAAACGGCTCAAAGGTTCAGTTGTGTGTGTAATCGTGAATGAAGTTCTGGTGGCTGCATAGTTGGAGAGCTTCAAGTAATCTTGGGTGGTTCAAAACACTTCTGACAGATAAGAGGTAGTTAGGAGGGAATCTTTGCACTTTTAGTACAGAAAGAAATTAAGCTCATTTCTTAGGAATTTGAGAAATTGTTCGAAAGAAGAAATAACTCATGGGAAGTAGGAAGTAGCATTTATGCATTATTAAAATGAACATATGTGAATTATTCTCTATTTTAGAGCCAAACAACCAAAGATGTTGAGCTGGATTTAGGTCTTCTTCATACTTTACTCTTCTGGAGGGAAGAAGGCTGTTGCTCGGAGCCATTGTTATACTGTGTTTCTTATGAATTACATGGATCATGATACTCAGGGTTGCGGGAGAAGGAAGAAAACAGCAAGGAGGTTTTTTTCCTGGCTCCCACTACCAGCAGAAGTGGTTTCTCCTAGAGCAGATTGCTGTTCTACCACGAGGAACTTCAGCAGGAGCATCTCTGTGTGCTTGCACAGAAGTGCCCCAGTAACTGTGGGCTGCTCTGTGTAACAGCAAGTCTGCCAGTTCAGATGTCTTCCAGTAGGATTTATGGAGAACTCTGGAGAGGGACTTTTTACAAGGGCCTGCAGGGACAGGCCAAGGGGAATGGCTTTAACCTGCCAGAGGGGAGACTGAGGTGAGGTATTCAGCAGAAGCTCTTCCCTGTGAGAGTGCTGAGGCGCTGGCACAGGGTGCCCAGAGAAGCTGTGGCTGCCCCATCACTGACAGTGTTCAAGGCCAGGTTGGACACAGGGGCTTGGAGCAAGCTGCTCTAGTGGAAGGTGTCCCTGCCTGTGGCAGGGGGTTGGAATTGGATGAGCTTTAAGATCCCTTCTAATCTAAACCATTCTATGATTCTGTGGTTTTGCCCCCTGATGTACATACAGCTTAGCCATGGTCTTGTCTATTTTTTCTTATAGCCATTTGTGATTGCTTTGAAGAAGTGCAAGTTTATATCTGTAGTACTCAACCAAAGAAGTTTGAACTCAAGATCTGTTAGCTGCAATCTGTAATCTGCTCTTTTTCCTTCACCCCCTCTTAGTTTCGCACGTTTGACAATGCTGTATATCATCACTTCGAATATGTTGCCGATAATGAAGCAATTTCCCTCTTGTTGGAAAGCTGTAATCATCTTGACACATTTTAAAGGGATATATAGATGGCACAGTGCAGAATGTGCTGCATTAGAAATTTGTATCTTTTCCAACCATCTCAATTATTCTAATAAGAGATTTTACTGTCCCTGCAGACCTTGCATCCCTCATATCCATCATACCTATAATTATATTAAACTTTCAGACAATATAAATAAACCATTTCGCTGGTTCCCTAAGATCTCACACACACCCCCCCCCCCCGCAAATATAAAGAGGCTCTAGAAGCCATCATGGATTTGTGTGCCCCACATCATAGGCTGAATCCTGAACTATACAAATAGAAAACAGAGATTGTCTTACATGATTCACCTTTAGAGATGAGTCTCGTGTCATCATGGGGCTGTGGGCAGTGTTGCTGGAGACGCTATATTTGGATGAAGTGCAAAAATAAGGTTTTGGGTTTTTTTTGCCAAGCCATCTTTATCTCATCTCTTCTCCCAGTAAATTAGCCAAATGTTCTAAGCTCACATTGTAGTATTTGAAAATCATCTATCATAAATATTTCTTCTTCATGCAGACCTTCAGCTTGGTTTATTTCGCAAGCTTTTGAGAAGGATGGTAGTAAAAGGACTGTAACGTATTTCAAAAGCAGCTTCATACACACATTGAGTTTAAATGTAACTGTGTACACCTGAAACCGAAGCAACGTAAAGACTATTTTAAAGAGCTGCGTTAATAGAAAAAACATTAAAATGGTTTCAGAAATTACGTTCAACTTGCTTAAAATTCTACCTGCATTTTCAATTCTTCCGTGCTATTTTCCTCCTGTCTAAACTGTATCATTGACTGCTGTTCCTGTGTGTGTAGCACCATCAATATTGTTTGCTGCACTATTATGCTTTAGCTCAGTCCTGGCCCCATGGCATAAAAGTGTTGATTGTTTTTCAGAGCATGGAGCGAAAACTATGGAGAGCTTTCAAAGGAATGAATAAAACATGCTGCTCACTTTAGTTAAATGCTTCAAAAAGCCTCTCCCCAGTAGGCAAAGGGATGGGGGGGACTTTGTGAAACTTAACTACTTTAATAACCAAAATGTGCATTTGATAGCATGTGAATGGGTGGCTTTTTGGTTTGACACTGATTTCCAGCTTCCTTCATTTATGGATCCCTGAACATTTTTCAGAGGAGTAGCATCCCACTTTGGAAACTGCTCAATCCTAAATTAGGATCTGGAATGTGCTGCTTTTCGGTCATCAGTTGCAGGCGTTTTGAAGGCTCCCTTTAGCTCTGAGTCACACACACACCAGTAAGAAAGAAAATAAGTCTTTTAGAGAACAGCTCTTTCTTTTGCCATTCACATTTCCAGAGAAGGGAAATAGAGTGCAGTGCCTTTTGCTTTCACACACAACTTTCTTTTCTCATCTAAATAAAATAGTTGTATTATTTTGTCTTATCAATGAATCATAGAAAACACAGAAGTTACCTAAAATGATATAAAAAGTTACCTAAAAAGTTAAAATATTGCTGTGATTTTTACTATTTTGATACTCCAAGTCTGGTTTTGAAATATTATTTCTGAAATAGTAGATGGGTCTTTTAAATTTCTTGAAATTTTGCATGCACTGAAAATTTTCCCTATTTCTCCTTTATTTCTGGGATTTGCTTGATATGCAGACCCATACTGCACATGGAGGAGAGACTTGAAACTGATTCCGTTTCAGTGCGGTCAGCTCCTGTTGAAATAGGTCCTACTTCTTACTGACTTCATGGCTGACCATGCTCTTCAGAGCTTTATCGACATGGACTTTGAAGTCCATTATAGTCAATTGGTATGAGGCAAGTAGAAGAATTTCACTGACTTTATTCATCAAACTCTTGATTTCCCATTTATGTTCTTATTCCAGTGCAGTCAGAGTTTTGAGCATGAAGCAGCGTTCTCTTATGAAGCTGTTTATTCCATCTGATTAGTGGTAATATCTTGGTTTATAAAAGCACTTTTTGTAAGGCAGTGCTTTGATGCTCAGGAATGAAGAACACAACAATCAGTGTGTATATTAATATAAAGTTTGTTCTTGTGATTAGTCACCTAATTAATTTGGGAGACAGTTCTTTTCCTTTCAAAATGCTTGCCAGCCATGCAAAAAATGATCTTCATATTAAATGATACAAGAAAAAAACTCAAATGGAAACAAACCAAAGAATTACTTTGCTTGGTAATTCTTTAAAGAGCTTCTAATATACCCAGTACACGTACTATTAATGCAATGCCATGTTACAGCTCCATAAATTCTCGTTGTTGTTGTTTCTTCAGAAACACAACAAATAATGTTTTCTTTTGGTTTTAACAGTAGCAATAATATCCTGAGAAGGCATTTACCTGCAAGCTCACCGACCTCTCAGGGTTCAGTTTAAGTTATGACAATGTTGGTGAGAGCTCTGGACTTCCCACAGTCCCCCCAGTAAAAACACAATGGGTATAGCCTGTACATTTGAACAGAAGAGTACTTTTACAAGTAAAATTGGTAGGAAAATAAATGCATTTTTGCCAGGTAAAAAAGGGTTTACAACTGGTAGAGAAAAGTGCATTTTATTTCCAGTCTCCTTAAAAGCTGCTACAAACAATGAATGACCCCCCCATCGATGGGACAGGGTTTGACACAAGGTACATTTTGGGGAGGACCCACTGCTTTGAGGGATTCATGTCCCTCTAATTAAAGTGTCATATCCCAACACTGTCATAACATTATCCTCTTTTCACTGCATTCCCTTTCCATTTAGGTAATCAAGGGGAAGGGTGAAGTGTTGCCCACTCTTCACTGTGCTGGCAATGGAGGAGCAATGCTAAGGCAGATCTGTAGGCTGGGAAGCTGATCATCCTTCTGGCTGGTGAAAAGCCTTTCACACACTACTGTTTGTAGCAGAGACGGGTCTTTCCCTGTGGTTTTGAGGCTACATGCCAAATTCTTATTAATGCTTTGTGGGTATTCAAATGTAGCTGCTGCCTGTTTTCGAGTTGCTAGACATTTGAATCGAATAAGCTCTCTATTTATTATCTGTCAGCAAAACCTGGTTTTACTTGAATTTCTATTGTTGCAGTTGTGTAAACAGGACACAAGTTTCTTACTAGGCACTGTGTTGGCAAAGGAAAGTAGACAGAAGCTTTATACATTATGTAGGATCAGGTATCAGAGCAAAGTCAGCCTCTGCTACTAATGCATGGGCCAGATACCTGACCTGCTCACTATGTATAACTGGCTTGATAATCCCGAATAAAGAAGAGAGCCCCGGTGTTGCTCTGACTGTTGTCTTAGAAACTCTTCTCTGGGAACAGTCCCTCTTCCAGGACACAAAACTAACACCCCTTGGTCCCTGCCAAAGCATTTCCCGCAGTTGCCATCCAGCCCATAGCAGTGTGCAGCCAGTTGGCAGCAACATCAGCACAGTACCTTGTAATGATGGTATCTTTGGCAACATCAGCTTTCTGTGTATCTACCTTGAAAAAGAAGACTGGAACTTATCCATGTAGATGTTTTTACTGTTGAAACAGTGAAGGCAGGCTCAAAACAGCTATCATGAAAGGAGACTGGGGCTTGAGGCTCAAGCACTCTTGTTTTCAGCACTGCCAGTGGAGGATGCTTTGGGAGCTCTATATTTCAATAGACACTCCAGTCACACACTGTACTTAATACATAATGTATCCTCAAAGGTGTGATTCAGAATATGTAATGCTGGAAGGGTAGGTTCTCCAAGAGTGCACATAAGCTGGAGGCAGCCTGAGTTGTGTACCTAAAGCCAAGGCAGGATGAATTATCCCACCCCAACACAGCACTTAAAGGATGCATGCACTGCTCATTAGTTAGTTGCATTTGGAGGGCTAACAGACCTTGCCACACAAGTATATATGAAAAGTATTGCCAAAGAGTTTGGGGTTTTTTAAGTAATTTTTGTTAACTGCTTGGCTTCTGCAGCCTTTTAAAGTTAGTTTTCAAAGATCTAGTTAGAAGGAAAACCAGCAACACCAAAACCTCCCCAGAAATGCTAATCACAACAAAGCCTTCCAGTCCTTATAAATCACATTTTCTGCAGCAGCACTATTCCTCAACGTGCGAACGACAGATCTGTTCTGCACTTGAAGTGGCACATAGAGAAAGCAGGAAATCAGAGTTGCAGGCGGAGAGGAGGGAGAGAGGAAAGAAATGAATATAGAAGAGATTACAGGAATAGACAAGACTGCAGTTGTGAGCTAGGGCAGTAGTTCAGGGCCTTGGAGCAAAAGTATTACCAGGTTGCCATGGCATAGGGGCAACTAAGATGGTTTTGCTGAGAGCATTTTAAGTAAGGGAAGGACGAGGCAAGAGAAAAGCTCACAGGGGTGTTTAGCAGTCAGGCCAGAGCTTGTTTTTGCCAGTTGATCAGATGGGATTTTGGAAAGGATGTCGGAGAAGAGGCAAAAGACATTGAGTCTGGCTGCAAGGGTAACTACAAGAAAGACTCCGCTGATGAAGCCCTGGGGCTGGGGATAGGACTGCTGGAACTCCTGCTATGTGCTGCAGGAGAGAAACAGCGTCTGAAACCAAAAGGATGGGAACTAGGCTTTTGTAACAGCGTGAGGAAGGAAAACTGATTTCACCTTTCAGTGTTTGTTGCCAGAAAGATACCCACAGTGAGATGGCACAGGCACAGGCAGGGAGCTTGAACTCTGTGTTTTCTCCCTTTGCCGTCTGTAATCATTGCTCTTTCCACTGCAGCGAGTCTCTCCTATCTCAGAGCTGAGCCTTTACCATCTTTTTGCCTATAGCAATATTCTCTCAGAGCATACCATGTATAGAAATGATGCATGTAGAAAGCCTGGATTTTCATACTAACCTCAATGGTTTTATGCCTTCCTACATTTTGTGTCTGACTCCAGTGTAATTGTCAGGAATGTTCCCAGTACTGCTTTATTTACATGTGTTTTAAAATGTCTGAATTCATTTAAATCTGGAAAACTGTGCACATCGTCCTATATCATATCCTCCTGGAATGAGCCCTAAAATGTGCTTTTAAAAGAAAAAGCAGAATGGAATGCCACAAGTAATCTCACAGTTGATAAGGTATATCCTGCAAAGCATCTAAGGCCCTCAGTTCAAACATGTAATTGCATTATGCATTATTGTTATGTATTATAAAGTATCAGCATCTTTAGTATTGTCCAGTGACCTTCAGGTTTCCACAGCTTGGCATATATGGTCTTACTAAATCCACAGAGAAGCATGTGCTGTATTTTCTGTTCCCCACCAATATGCCAGCAGGTTTCCAGGCTGCACAGAGCCTGGAATTCCGGTGTCCTTTGGGACACAAAGAGCCAGTGTACTCCTCTCCTTAGGGAATTTGGCCATAAGTCGCTGACTAAACTACTTTTTCCTTGATGACCGTAAGGTATTACGGAGCAGCCACCACTTCTTTCGCCACTTCTGCACCTATTCTAGCACCTCACTGTAGGAAGAAAAAGCCTGGAGATGTGTTACATAGCCCCTGCAGGTATGCAGGCCGGGAGAAGGAGAAGAGAGAGAGCTGCTGAGATGTATGTATTTATAAACTAGTCCCTGGGAGAGGCTGAAGCCCTTCCATGACAATCATCCCGTAAGTACATAAGAATCCCAGATGCACCACTGAGATGTGCAGACCCAAGGAGAGAGTCACCAGGCTGAGCAAACCGGACCAGGAGCATGCCTGAACTCTTGCTTGTGTGCCCTCATTTTCTCCACTGCTTCCCTGGTAGGAGTTTCGCACTGTGCAGTTAAGGATGGGGAGAGGAAATGCTCGTGCTGTGCTGACACATCTGCAGCAGGCTCCTTCCTTCTGCCCTAAACGTTTTTAATGACCTTCCAGCAGGAGGTCATTAGCTGCAGGGAAGAGACACGCTGATGGCTGTGTTCCTGGGGATCAGTTCGGTGGCACATACGGCACAAAGAGACTTTTGGAAGAACCCACATGGGTATCATTAGCATAAGCTTTAGAAATACCTTGGGCAGCCTGCAGCTCTGCAGGGTATTTCATGGAGGGTCTGCATAGCAAGGCTCTTCTGGTTGTTAGCAGCCTTCAGAGCTTGCTGATGAGGAGGAAAGAAGTCACCCTTACCCAGCCAGACTGTGCCACTCGCTTTCTTCTGGCAGCAGGCAGACATCCATACCCTTTCCAGCCTCCTCTAGTGACAACATGAAAAGCAAAGGGATGTATTTAGTTGAAATGAAGTTGTGCAAGGCTTGCTTTATGTTTTTCTTTGGCAGATGACGAATTTCTAGTCCCTAAAGGTCTCTGTACTAACAGTATTTATTTTGTTTCAGCATCATTGCATCCTGCAGGTTCAATATTACCACTTTGTGGCACTTCCTTGGTAGCTCGCACCCTTTCTAACTGCTGGCAACCATAGTGCTTTCAATATATAATAACTAAGCAAGGTAGTTTCCTAAAAGAAAATAAGCAGATGTCAAGGTTATGGTTGATCTTGGGACGACAAGTCCCTGGTAATAAGCAGTTAGTTCACAAAGACACGCTCAATAGTTCTGCAGGGGATTTTAGCATTAAGGCTTGTGTCGTGAGTCACAAAAGCTATTGTTCTATCTGAGGTAGCTGATCTCAAAGCTGTGTTATTTCCAGGGCATGGCACAATCGGGCTGTAGTTTGTGTGAGGGTTTTGGGCTCAGTGCAGTTGAGAGGGCTGAGGACTCCTTATGGTTGTCATCGACAGCCTCCACCTTCTCCGTGGTCTTTATTTGCTGCCTCACTTTTTCTCTTCATTCATGTAAACCAGTGTGATTTTTATAGATATGATTTTTATGTCTTGTGTAAATTATTATATTGCTGCCATTGTTATTACATTCAGAAGTGTCCAGACAAGGATTTGGGGCATACATGCCCGCACACTCAGAGCCAGGAAAGCTTTCACCTCCTCTGCAACTCAAAGGCAGGACGGAGGCTCTCAGCAGTCACCTGTAGAAGAGCCTCCTCTTGTCTCTCCATTTCTTCCCACACGTTCACCCATGAGCTGCCTCCTCTCCGTGTCTTCTTCCCACTCCCAGCCCATAGAACTTGTCATGCTGTGTGCATCTCAACTCCCACACAGCCACAGCTGTCAGCGCCAAGTCCCCTGCACTGCCAACGGCAGCATCCCATCCTTCCTCCAGCTTCCAGCACGGGATCCTTCCCTCACAAGGGTTTGGAGCAATCTCTTCTGCTACTTACAGGCTGTGCAGCCTCCCACTCTCCAACACGCTAATGCTTATGGATATATTTAGTTGGGGCATTTATCAAGTTTCTTTGATTTATCAGGATCAAAAAGAAATGTGAAACAAACATTTGGCTTCTTAGGAAATACTTACAAAACATTTTCCCTGTTTTGAAAATGAACATTTAACCAGACATGCTTTGTTTTGCCTGTTGATTGTAATGAGGGTTTAAATACAGAAAATTCAATAAAAACTATGTATGAGAGGGGGGAAAAAACCCTAAACAAATGCCAAAAGGATAAAAAGATATTTTTGATTTAAATACCTTTTGGATGAAGCATTTCAGCCAGTGACAGCTTTATGTATTTCCAGTGCCCCATGAGTAGCAACCTATCACTCTAGACCATATTCCCAGTGATTAAGGAAGGGTTTGAGTCTGCTGCATGCCTCAGGGCACTCACCATCCCTTCGGGCTTCATGGCACCTGCAAATCAACTAAACATACTCTGTATTCCACCATCCCCATCATTAGGAGATGGTGGTTCAGCAGTTGCAAAGCATCCCTCTGAAGAAAGAGGACATCTGAGAATGTAAAAGCAAATAGGTGACGCAGCCTGTTCAGAAGAGATCACTGCAGCTCTGTCATTAACTGTGTTGGTTTAGGGTGATGTTTTGAGGAAATAAATCTCTTTATTTACAGCAGTTTGCTGTAGGTGTACCTGTGGCAAATGAACTGTGAGGAAACTGGATTAGGGTTTTAAAAGGTAGTCAAAGATCAGAATTGCTATTCTGTGTGGAGTTAGGCAAATCTGATTCTTTTTCCATCTCTCCATGTAAGAATATATATATATATTAAATTTCCATCTAGAAAGTTGAACTACTTTGTCTTGGCAGTCTCAGTTTATGAGGTGGATTATTTCACCGTTGACTGATCTGAACGTGGAATTTTGGTCTGCTAAAAGGAATCACACTGTTCTGACTGAATTTGTTATGAAATTATATCTTAGGAAAAAACAGTGTTTCTGGAGCCATCGTTTCAGTGATGGTAGAGGTTACCAGCGTGCTCTCAGATAACATCATAAAATGATTCATTCTGAGTTGCTTCTGCTGTTGAGGCAAAAAATAACCCACTGATCTAACCCTGTTTTCCATACAGATGGATTTATGTGTTTGGGGCTTCTTACAAAGCCCACTGAGTGAAATGGGTACCATTTGAGATAAGTAGTCTGAGAGTCAGGCCTCTGGTTGAGATGCTGAGATGGTTGATGAAATGCAGATTTATTTGACTCTGGGTGTTTACGATCAGGAAAAGCTGGCTCCAGAACTCCCTTTTCCCTGTTTTTGTTTCTCTGATTCAGACTTCAAAATAAAATTGATGAGAGAGAGAGAGAAGGTGAGCAGCTATCCTTGAACACAGCTTTGTAACTCAAATTAACATCTGGTTGTTTCTTTGTCCATCACACCATTTATCTTGACACTGTCAACAACAGAGCTGTTAAAATGCTAAAAGGCTAGTGAAAAGTAATTATTTTGGCAGTGCTAAGCTTGGGAAGGTTAGTGCTGCATAAAACCTCAGTATGGAGGAGTGATTGCCCATTTTCCAGCTGAATTCACAATATGCTGTTGCCACATTAGCTCTTATTTAAAGAGTTGCCTCCGCCCAAGAAGGTACCACCATCTGCTTTGTTTCCTGTGAACCCATGCACACATTGCTTTCATTTTTATGGCATGATATGTATTATGGAAGAGTTAATGACTAGTTTGTATACTGATAACTGCAGCTGGGGAGCAAGAGCACGCTTGCACTTAACTGCTGGTGCAACCCGCTGCCTGCAAATTGAGGCAAGAGAAATACTCATCTCCTTTGGCACTATGTCCCCCCATTGACTTTCCCACTTGCACAGGGCCTTGTGTATCTCATGCATTCCTCTAAGTAGATTATTTATTTAGCTGATTTGACAGTATAAGAACTGTCAAGGCAGTTGGGATGCTTTCCATTAGTAATAATTCTAATGATCTTGGCAAAACTTTCCTTTGTTTAATAACAGGATATACAGCGTAGTTTGACAGGTTATGTAGTGATGCTTTCACTTCTGATCTATACTTTAAATTTCTCTGCTTCTAAGCAGCCAGTAAATATGTTAAATTGTTCCTGGACCATGTGGAAATCAAACTGAACGCTCTTATACATCAAAAACACACTAAAATGAGGTACGTTTGCATCTCATGTGCAGGTATTATGGAATTGGCTAGCTACGGTTTTGAGTAAAGATACATTTAACGTATTAGAGCTTTTCAGCTGTAATTGCAAAGTGTGTCAGTCCGGCTGACCATCATCGGCTGGATTTAGGATGTAAAGGATGTAAATGTTGCTCTTTGTGTTAATTAATCATCGTGTTTAGTGGAAAATTGACACCGGTTACCTTGCAAAGCAGTGAGGTGTGAGCTTACACAGAATGAAATCTGCGAACACTGAAATCATGAAGCTTTACCAAGAGAGTTCAATATCGCAGTTCGTGCCTTGTCTGCTCTATCCTGGGACAAAAACTGCTCTTGAATTTTCACTGTCTGCTCATATAGAGGGGCATGTTGTGCATTGCCACTGTTAGGAGGGCAGACATAAAGAATTTGATTTAAAAACTTAACCAGGGCATGCTTGCAGGTTTGAAATAAAGTTATTGATTCATTTATGCACTGAGAGCAGAGACTACAACTTACCAGCATTAGCCAGTGAAGCAGAAGTCCTACTTCCCACTCCAGATGAAAACTGGACATAAAATATCTATTGTCTAAATTTCCAAGGTTCTACACGCCCATATTTTCATGTTCACAACTTTCTGAACAAAGCCTGAGATTTCTTAATGGGGCCACAGGGTTTCAAACCACAGATTCATGGTCTTTAGGTGATGTATAGAGAGACCAAAGCTGGAAAGTTCCATTGGGAAGAATTACGCAACTGTTAAAACCAGGCTTTCACTCCTGAGGGTTTAAAATTATGCCAATTCGTTAAGAGGTTCTCCGTGTAGAGCATATGGGGGAGTTGCACAGTCAGTAGGAACACAAATTGCAAGTACTGTGTGCAGTCCAAAAAACTCCCTTAGCGTGCTGTAATCTGGCCACCTCTCATTGCTCTTCAGTGGAAAATAACCTTCCTGCTTCTTTTGTTTTTGAGCCTGTCTTCGTAACAGTGCTGCACATATCACCAACTGCATTTTTGTTAAACCTTGAGTCACCTATAGTAGTGTTCTACCTCAGTTTGGGTGGGTTTTTTGTTGTTTTATCTTTTAACTCCATGTGAAGTAAATGCTTGCAGAAGGTGGGATGCAGAATACAGAGAGTTTCTTTAGTCAGTTTAGCCACTTCCTCATAGGTACTTTTATGAATGATACTTAATGTGACTGATTTTCTGAAGAACTTCAGTTTGAAGGGCAGAAGTCAAGTTTCTGTGACTGATACATGTTTAATGGAGAGGTTTGGGTCAGTCTTCAGCTTGTCTGAACTGTGATGCACAGAATGACATTTCAGCAGATAGTAAGATTTAAGACAAAAATGTCATCAGTCTCTCCTCAGCAATATCAAACACACTATGAATAATGTAGTTAGTAAGAAAAGATCAGCCAGTTTTAGGCAGGAACCTCTTCTCCTGGCCTCCCTCCTTCGCTTCACAGGCAGAAGATGCAGCAGAAAGCAGTGCATCAATGTGCACAAAGGGTCTTGTATTGCGTGGTCAAAAGAGGTTTGCATAGGAAGGAGACAAGCCAGGTTTGCTGTGACTTCATGGGAAAGGGCGTTAGACATGCAGGGCTTGTGGTGTTTGCTTGCAGTGGCACAGTTGCCTGCAGTGAATCTGTCACAGTGTTCGTCTCCCTGATTCCCTGTATCGTTTCTTCTAAAAGAAGTGACAGAGCCATAATGTAACTTTAAGTAACTTCAAAGAGCGTTTTTGAGACTTTTTAATAACACAGTAGAACTTCTTTAATGCTCCACTTATAGAGGAGTTACTGTAATAAGAACTCTTCAAATGTGATTGTGTTCTGTGAAGTATCACCCCTCTTAAATAAGTGGTGTTATTATGGAAAAAGCTTGTTCATGCACCCAGTACATTATTGAAAATTGCTTTTATAATTCAGGTTCCAGCTAAGTGTACTAGTATTGAAGAAAATGATAACAAATTTCCTGATCATATACAGCATGAAGCAGTAGGATTTAGATTTTTATGGCAGACTAGTTCTGTGGAGGTGCATGGAATTACTCAGGCAGGTAAATAGAACAGGGCTTGATACCAGGTCTTCAGTACTCTTAGAAATGACCAGCTTGGCCAACTTTGTCATGTGGCCTAAAGTATATGTCAGTATTCTTGTTAGATTAAGTAAAGGAAGTAGAAAACAAGTTCAGATATGTGTTTCTTTCCCAGATTTTAGAAATCAGAGCTACCACGAGACAGCTAAGTGTGCACATCTGCAGTTTCAGGGCTTTATAAATCCCACTGCTACCAATGATGCTCGAGCAAAACCATTGCTACCAGTCTAAGGCAGCCGCTGTGACTGTGTGCAAGCTGCTTATGTACTCCGTTTTGCTATCTCATGCCTTGTAAAAGTTGTTGCTTTTGGTTTAAATATGAGATTTTCCTCATATTGACTGTTTGCTGCCTTGCCCTCCAGATAAACACATGCCGCTTGCAGCGGTTCCCTCCTCCTCCTTTGCCATGTCCATTAGCACACCAGGGATGTGTGAAATCGTTTCACATGTCTGTCTCCTTTTCTTCTTTGTGAAAAAATAAAAATAGGGTGCCTTTGAGAAAGTCCCTGGCAGGAATTGAAAGACTATAGACCTACCAACAGCACCGGTCTCAGTTCTGTTGTTCTATTACAGTTTTCCCTAGTTTCTCTCTTTTAAGAGATCCATTATACTCTTTTCCTTCAATAAATTGAGAGGTCGATAAATCTGCCCTGATTCCAAGAGACATTACTGCCCATGCCAAGATTGGCTCTTAATCCATCAGAATAGCCTGCAGTAGCTGTGTAGACATATCCAAAGCTTCTCAAGTCACCCGGGGCCAGATACAGAGGAGCCGTTTGCCAAACAGAGCCCCAGGACACTTTGGCAGAGCTTCCTTAAATGTCTTTATCAGATGGCATCCCTGTTAACATTTCCAGTCATTTGATTAGACAGGCTAGAATGGTTTCAGGTCAGTATTTTTATTTTGGCTGTCAGTTGCTTGTGATTTGTGAGGTTGTAATTCCATGTGGCTTCTGAGGTTGAACTTCCTAAGTATCCATTGAAGTTGGACGGAGCCTACTGCAAGAGCGTTGCTGTGATCAGCACTTGGTGTTGTGATCTGTTGTTTTGGTTTATCTTGATAATGATAAAGAAGAGGACGTCATCCATCTTTCAGCTTCACTGGGATAAGTGTTAATCTGCATTTGAGACTCATGAATAAATGTATTTTGATGGTGTTGTGCAGAGCATGCAGGATTATTGGAGCAGTGATCATAACTCGGAAGGTACTGTCATTTATCAGTGGTAGGTGTTACACAGATGTTATATCCATTGTGAATGTCAGCAGAGCTTATGCAGGCCATTAAAAAGTCAGGTTTTGTGATCAGCTGCCAGAAAGTAGTATGAAGGAAAAAAGGAATCATGATTTTAAGTAGGAGTGGAGCTGTGGTGGTTTGTAACTTGCAGCATTCACAGAATTTCCCAGAAGCTGACCTTCTCATTGCTGCTGGGATTCTTTCCCCATTCAGAAACGTATCATGAAACAATCTATAGGTAAGTATAGGGCCCACTTCTCTGACTGGGATCAGCTTAGAGATATATCTTTGAGGCTTATTTTCCCCTCAAAAAAAAAATATCCATGAAACTCCAGACTTTTTATTTTCCTTTTAATTTACAGAAGACCCAGAAGTAAAAGGTATTCGCACAAAGGTTGTTGTAGGGGATGGCATTTAATAATGAGGTGAGTATTCTTTGTGTACATTGCTGAGCATTCATATTTTTGAGTTTGCCAACTCTACATGATAGAAATTGCTGGGAAGAAATAGCTGTAGCTGAGTTGCTGAGTTGTCGGAGAGTGCATGGAAATCACCATGTTAACAGAGCTGTAAGAGACAAGATAAACTTTCTATTAGTAGAACAAATTATCCTTTGATTGTCTGATTGGCTCCATCTTTGGGACCTTTTTTACTTCCCAAGGCATATTTAAACTTTATTCCATTGCTAAAATGTCTTGTAACTTGATAGCTCTCAAGGTCACTGTGACCTTTTGCATCAGATCTAATCCTTTATTCATAGCTAAGCAGTCAAAGATTCAGTTATAAATGCATTAAGCTCATTGGGTGAACTTCAAACTGAACAAATGTGTTGACAAGTAAAACTCAGATTATCACTGCACAAAAGAGCTCTTCGTCTGTGATATGGTGGGGTTTTGCTGTTCTTGTTTGTGTGCTCATTAAAAAGCTATTGGTCACTCTTATGTTTCAGATGTTATAAGTGCATCATTTATATAGGTGGTTAGGCTGGTGGCAGAACACTGCAGTTTAATGGAGCCCTGAGGGAAAATAACCTAGTAGTTTAAGCAAGGCATTAGGGATGGAGGAGGAGATAGGTTATGCTTTGTTCCCACTCAATGGCCTTCATTGATTTTGTAGGACCTGAATGAATGACTCAGTTCCTCAGCAGCTTCTCCAGCCCCAAGAGGTGCTGTGTCTGATGTAACTTAGGCAGTAGCTTCCTTTGCTGCAATAGGTTTCTGTAGCTTCCGATGGGTTTCGCTGTCAGGAGAATGGCAAGAAGGAAAAGAAACCAAGGAGAAAAGGAAGTTCACTGGGAGGTGTCCACGAACAGGAGAGAAGAATCTATTGTGGGGGCTTGTAGGAGGTGGGAGGGAGGGAGGGAGGGAGGGAGGGAGGGAGGGAGGGAGGGAGATAATCTTGTAAAAGGGAATCAGTAGAACATGTAGTCATGGTCCAGAAGCAATAGGAAAAGATGAATGAAGTGGTAGAGGGAAGTAAGAGTGAAACAAGGTGTTTTAGAGCAGTCTGAGATGTTTTAGAAGGGCTACAGTGAAATAAATGCAAATAAATACATTTAGTTTTGGGGGACATGGAATAATGGAAACAGGAAAACAGCTTCATAAGAGCAGTGCACACCCTGTCTCTTGGTACAGTGGGTAGTACAGTACAGGGGTTTATGCTTTTTGCATCCCTCTGTCAGTGTCAGGATATGAAAGCAGAGTTGAGCTGAGTTGAGCTCTGGTGGTCAGAGAGGAGAGAATAAGAAAGTTCACTTTGCTCACCCAATTTGCTACCTTCAAACACGGCGTTTTAAAGATGAGAAGATACCAGTCAATCATTTTTGCTTTCCTGAACTTTCCAAAACACTTCTGCTCTTCCAGCTCATAGAAGGTTGATCACATGAAAAAAGGTGAAGAAGAATGGTTTTATTCTAGCTTCTTCTTTTGCTAATTCATGGAGTAAAAAACCATGGTAAAAGCAACTGAAATAGTAACTTAAATTCAGGTTTGTTCTTTGCCTGACATTATTTAGAGGAGAAATTGTGATATTCCTTTCTGCATAATGTGGTAACTATTACACTAAAGAACCATAGACCTCAATTAATAGTTGCAAATTCCTGCTAGTAGGTAAAAATAGCCAACAGATATTGCTGTCCTCGAAAAACAAGGTTATTGACGTCAATAAAATATGTAATAACATTATCCAGGAGGAATGTTATATTCCATAGACAGAATGTCATTGGTGTGAGCAAGCATTAAGTGTGAACGTCTGTGTATCTGTCTGTGTGATAATGGTAGGTTAAGCATCCTCAGTGCTCATGAACACACAAAATTAATTGGTGTAATAGTCATTATGGCTTGAAACCTCAATCATAGAGGGGATAAATGGAGTTAGAAGTGCTGTAGCAGTTACATTTTTGGATATTTTTTTCTTTTGATGCGGAAGAAGCACATTTTTTCACTCATTTAAATGAATAAATTTGAGCACTAAAAACCAGCCCTCGTGAGTGTCAAGCTGGTGTAACCAGAACTCATTCTTTTAGAAAATGACCACTCTGATTTTCATCTTTATAGCCAGATTTTCGCAGTGGTTCCCTGTAAACTCAGTGATTTCTTTGCACTTTCAAAGAGGACCTGGGCTGCTTTTAAAACCATTCTTGATGTGCTTCCTCCATAGGCTGCTGCATATTCCTGTGAAGTGGCCTAAGGTATGTTCGGCTTTTCTAAGTAGTCAGCCACAAAACCAGGGGTTTCAGAATGGGGTTCAGAGGATGTGCTTCAGTGCTGTGACCTGCATGAAGATTACTCTTCCATTTCTACTCAAATACAGTTTTTACAGGAGAGCTGCGCAGGCTGGAGCTAAAACCACTCCACTTGCTAAGTGGCTTCTCCAGATCTCTCCCACTGATCCTGGGATGGACGGCATCGGATCAATCCATCTGCAAACAAACCCAACAGCCTTAACAGTTACGCTAGGCAAAATATTCATCAAATCATATGAGAAATTGATAAAATATGCTTTTATAACATGAAAGTGGGAAAGAAGGGCTTCACAGGTGGTATTTATACACTGCTGTTGGATAGCTTAAGTTGCAAGATGTTGTTTTGGACCGGTATCTTACTTGGTGGGTTGGTGCATTTTCTTTCCTTCCCAGTTATATTTTCCATTTTCAGCGTGACTGACACTGCTGTATTTTTAGGCAATTTCAAACACTTATTTTCATTTTATATTTATTAAATTGCCACAGTTTATTTACCCTGAGAGCTAAACTCCATCTTCTACATCAGAAGAATTTCTTATATAACTCTTTGTTTCTGTTGGGATTTCCTGGCAGTCTTTTACATTTGGTAAGTTTGTCCTCTTTTGTTTTAGAACAACTCTATGTGAATGGGAACAACTGTATGCAAATTGACATTAAAGATGCATAATAGCCTTTCCCACAGAATATTTCCTTTATTTTTTTAATTTTATTTCCATTTTTGTATGGATTTTAATGGTTATATCGTAGAATCATAGCATTCTGTTCAATGGCTATACATCTCTTAATGTAGGTGTAAACTCTTAATTCCAGCTGTTACCCATATATGAAGCTCTACATTAGTTTTTCACTGTGCATATCATTTTATGCCTATTCAATATACAGAACTAGGAAGTGTCCATAACTCCAGTGATTAACTGCAGGTTCAATCATGAATCCTTCTTCTGGACATCATGTTTTATAAAATAAGAAAAGGCCCTGCTAAGTGTCTGCTGTGCTCCCCCAAGTTGTGGGCACTGCTGTGAAGTTATTCCAGTGGCATGGAATAACCATGGTAATGTTTAACTATGGAGACGTTCTTGGCTTACACTTGAAGGGATTTTTCCCACACAGCACTGAAACACTGTGTATGTTGAATGACATCTTCCTCTGTGTGTGATGTGTGTGAGGTTTGGAGCGTTGCAGCCGCTTGAGCATCACAGATTGGTAACGTCAGTTCCTTGAAGTGTTTTTGTGCTTTATGGACAAAAACCCATAAGAAAAGGAAAACATCTCTCTGGCTCCGGAGAAGGGACAGCCCCTATCAAAACGGGCAGGAAACTGAGAGTTTAGCTATTCAGTTTGATGTCATGGGAGCATCCTTTTAGCCCTCTGGCATTTCATAGACCAGGCACCAAATGATGTTTGAGGCAGGAATTCTTGTTCCACTTACCAACAACACAACTGCAGTTTCTCTCCTATTTGAAAACACATCGTGTGGAGCATTTAGTTGCTAGGAGCCTGCTTGGCCGAGTGCTGGTTTCCAAGTGTGCTTTTATATGTAACTAACCCCTGCACAGCTTGCGAATGATTTTGCCCCCACGAGTTCTAATTTTCCCTTAACTGTTTTCCATATTCTTCTGTAAGGAAAATGCTTTTTTCCTCTCTCCATAAATTTAATCAAGATGCTGTTTCCCCGCTAAGTAGAGGGGATTTACATTTTCTCCTTGGAACCAGAGAAATCGTGTGCAGAAGTACTACAGCTGGATCGGTGCTGCTGACAGAAAGGGTCCTAAAACCAATCAAATGAAATGTGATCTTGTTTTTAGCTCTGTAATTTTTATTTTCACATCATTTAACTTTTAAAGAAGATACTGTAGAGCCTTTATCTCTACTTGTTCGTGACTGATGCAAATGTGTTCTGCAGATATTAAAGGGAGAACAGTGGTAGCAGAGAGGAAAGAAGTCTGGGTTTCCAAAGACACCTTTCCCTTTACTTAAAAGAAGCAAGAGTTAAATTAGAAGTTCCTTGAAGTTGTTTAGCCAACATTCCTAACAGGAGGCTCACTTAGAGGAGTTCTCAATTTGGGAATGTGT
Organism: Pezoporus occidentalis; assembly: GCF_034315485.1. Taxonomy (NCBI): domain Eukaryota; kingdom Metazoa; phylum Chordata; class Aves; order Psittaciformes; family Psittacidae; genus Pezoporus; species Pezoporus occidentalis. Next base: position 5,590,672 of record NW_026912779.1, read on the forward strand.
TTCTGCTAGAACAGAGAGTGCAGGCATCCTGTGTGAGTGGAATGCTGGTGTTTGAATAATAGGAATGGGAGCTGTGCAAGAAGCAGCCTGACTTCTTCTGGTCACTAATTTGGGGAAGAACGTCATGGTTGTAGTTGCATTGCTTCCTTGTGGCTTTTCTTTTAGTGGAGGGAAAGGATGTTGCCTGAGTTACATCTAAGGAAACCCTGCTTACTCTGAAATAGGAGCTATTGAGAACTATAAACCCACTGTCCATACCTGTCAATTTATCTTCTAGAGGCTGAAGAAAAGGCAAAAAGGAGGACAAAATACAAACATGCTGCTCTGACACTGTCCAAAGCTTTCAAAGCTGTTCCATCAGCTTGTATGTGTGACTTATAAAATGAAACTCTGGATCCCTCTGGGCTTTATGGGCTGCCCTTTGAGTGAACTGATGAGGTGGTATTTCCAGGATATAATGGGTGATGAGAGAAACTTGTTTGTGTACAGTGTGATGCTAAAACCAAGGCTATCTTATTGTTCTTCTATAAAGGAGAGAATATTTTACCAAGGGAGAAGAAAATTAAGGGACTGAGCTTTCCTGTTTGGAATGATCATGAAAAGTTGGTTTAATTTCCCCCAACAGCACCAATAAAATTGGGATGAAAAATCAATTGCTATTACTCTAGCAGGAACAGTCTGAGTAAATTGTTTTGCTAAAATCCTACTCATATAATTTTAACTAAAACCACATATTTACTCTCTAGAGTTTGCGGTGGCAAGATTCTAATTCAAGGATAAAAAGCCATGCTGCTTATGCAGTGGGGATACATCTGTCAGTGTGATGTACTCTGGCAATACTCACCAGTGTCCTGAGTTATAAATACTGCAGGCAACTAATTCTTATGCATCACTGCATGTAATGTTGTAACAAAACCTGCCCTTTCCTCACTCTGGTCCACATCAGAGAGATTAAACTGGAGCAACTATAGTGAAATATGAGCACACATTAAAACTGGATTTATGCTTTCTTAAACTGAATTCATGTTTTCTTCTGTGTCTCTGGTCTGGGTACAGCATAGAAAGAGAGGCTTGACTTTCTGGCTGCATTTTGATGGTTTCCCTGATAGATACGGAGTTAGGCTGGTTTAAACTAGCTCAGTTGCTTGCATTCATCATTGAATGCTTGTGCTCATTCTCCATCTCTCTATTACTATGTTTGCTAAACTTTGATGAAGTTATAATATGTGCTCTGTAGATATTAAAGGATGTAACTCACTGCTTTAGAAGAGAAATCTGCTGTTCAGAATGGGTTATATACTACAATAATCATATTCCTTATTTTCTCTTGGGATCTTATTTTTCCCTTATTTTCACTCTTATTACTCTTACATTCTAAGGTATGACCCTGCCTCTGTTACATTTCACTTGTTCATAAGGAGAAATTGTGTATGTGGGGAATCGAAAGCGAGATCTGGGCCTCACTGATGGCAACAGCAGCATTTTGTTGGCATAAGCAGGACTGAGATTTTGCCTCAAGAAACCATTTACCTCCATTTTAGTTGGCCAGGCAGTGTCAGATGTGCACTTTATATGTCCATATATATGTATATGTCAGCTGAGTATACTTTATCAGCTAAGCCAAAATCTGTGAGAAATACAGAGTAAATAATTAGGAATTAAGGAAGAAGAAGAAGCAGCCTTATTTTAAAATGCTGCAACTTTGATAACTTGAATCACTTTTATCTGGGACGCTGATTTTAACATACCCTTGCGTCCCTGTCCCCTCTTGAGGAGTATGTTTTGTTCAGTTCTAAGCAGAAGTAAAGCCTTGAGTTCTCCACCCAGTGTTACCATCAGAAAATGGTTTGAGGCTGTGAATACTTGGAAAGTCTGGGTTTAGCCAGTAGGCTCCAGGTCCTGCTCCAAAGCATGTGCTGCTTACATATCTCTGCAGCCACCCGTGGGGATGGTCACGGCTGTGGACCGTGCACCAGAGACTGCCTGGGGCTTTCCCTTCCTGGAGCTGGAGAAAGGCCACCATCACAATAGATATTCAAAGGTTTTGCCTGCCATTCCCCTTAAAAGCCTGGAACATGTCTAGAAACGTCAAGGTATCTCAGTCTGTGCCTTTCCTCATGTACGAATCCCATTCTTCCTAAGGTTAAAACAACAGTTTTGGAAAGAGAGATAAAGGTTTTCATGGGTCTGCATGCCAATCAGGAAACCGGAGCCAAGTCCCTCAGCAATAGAAACATGAAGCTGAAATCAGGCGAGTTTCCTTTTACTAGGAGGATATTTGGCTGGTTCCTCTGTGTTTCACAAGGCTGGAGCTGCAGGGATTAACTCACGTTAGGATTTTGTGCTTTGGCCCTCGCTCAACTCCTGCTCATGCATAAAAATACTTAACTGGGAAGGGCGAGGCCTGAGATAACCCCTGCTAAAGTGAATTGTCTGCTTCGTTATGGAGGCTTATGGGCATGTTCTGACACATCCCAGCAGCTACTATGCTGACCATATGCCTTGGGTCATCATCCACCTTCACTGGATTTAAGGTAATTCTAGGAGAGGCCACTTGGGTTTATGATGTTAACAACAAGGACAAGTGGGCGCTGGGAGAGAATTGTGCCGCAGGGAGATGGTGCTGCTTTGTCCTTAGCTGGTCCTGACCATAGCCTTCCAGAGACATGGTGCAGCGTAAGGAAAAAACTTGCATATTCTGGAAGGGGACAAGGCTGGGTTTTTCTTCCTTTTTTTACCTAATTCCCTGTAATAGAGGCTGTCTTGGTTTCCCTTTGGGAATTCAGTAGCAAATTGGGTTTGCTCAAGTAATACAATGTTATCATCAAAGCAGAATTTGCAAGAAATCTGTGTTACAACGGAGCACACATGTTGTTTTGGTAGAGGTGCATCCAAACCCTAATCTGTTGGAACAAGTCCAGAAGAGGCCACGAGGATGATCAGGGGACTGGAGCACCTCCCATATGAAGACAGGCTGAGAAAGTTAGGGCTGTTCAGCCTGGAGAAGAGAAGCTGCGTGGAGACCTCATAGCAGCCTTCCAGTATCTGAAGGGGGCCTATAGGGATGCTGGGGAAGGACTCTTCATTAGAGACTGCAGTGACAGGACAAAGGGTAATGGGTTAAAACTGAAACAGGGGAAGTTTAGATTGTATATAAGGAAGAAGTTCTTTCCTGTGAGGGTGGTGAGGCACTGGAATGGGTTGCCCAGGGAGGTTGTGAATGCTCCATCGCTGGCAGTGCTCAAGGCCAGCTTGGGCAGAGCCTTGGGTGACATGGTTTAGCGTGAGGTGTCCCTGCCCATGGCAGGGGGGTTGGAACTGGATGATCTTAAGGTCCTTTCCAACCCTAACGATTCTATGATTCTGTGATTCTTAATCCCAGTTTCCTATGATATTACTACCTTAGTAATGCAGGACGCTTTCCATCTCACATCACTCTTCCTTATTTAAACTGGAGAGAGTCTTGGGTTGAGAATAATAATGATAGGAGCAAGTGATATAAGACCATAGCAACAGACAGCAGCTCTTGGTAGGTGAAGATTCATCATTGCTGGTTACTCCTGATGAAGCTGCAGTATATTCATACAACATTAGAATTTAATTTCTCCTGTTTCCCAAGACTCAGCTCTTTCTGAAACTTATAGCTGTACCAACTACTCATAAAGTATTAGGGAAAATGAAATTTTACGTTTAAGACAGTTTGGATGTGGAGAGGAAGAGGAAGCAGAAGAGGAAGCACCATTTATTGCCATAAAATAACGCTCAGTTTTAATTCATTGCAAGAGCTCTTTTCATGTGTAAGGTAGAGCCAAGATGAATTTCAGACTCCTGTTTCTATTCTGAGCCCGTCCTGCAGGTAGTAGATCCCAGAACTGCTTTTGTCCACTCTGCTTAAGAGCATCAAGTTTCTAACATCAGAATCAAACTCTTTTCTCACAGCCGGTGAGAGGGAAATCTTTAATAAGGTTTTATCTACATGTCTTTACGTGTGCCTGCTGAGCTAGCCACTAGGATGTCACATCATATGTTTTATATTCATGTTGAATGCACAGTGCACTTTCCCTTGTTTCCGAGTGCCACAGATGAGCCACAGAATGGCCTGATGCTGGGAAGCAGGGATAATTATTTGGTTTTAAGAAATCCCATCTCCAGCCAGGTGACATCCTCTGATAAGTGTGGTTCAGCATCAGATCAATCTCAAATCATGAATGTAAACCCTTCTGTTGTACAAAACACTCATGAGGCTTTTGTATCGGTCTGCAAATGCGGAAAGAGAAAGCCTACAGCTCCATGTTATGGGGTAGGTAGGTGCTCTTCCAGTGGTAATGGAAAATAATCTTCGACATGCCCAGTGCTTTCACTGAGCCAGTTGTAGGCAGACTAACAGATCTCAAGGCTTATCAGAGATAATGTTCAGACCTGATTAGTTTGCATGGTTCTATCTCTTCGCCTTGATTATTTTGGTTCTCTTGCCCACAGATTGTTTCCACAATCCTGTTGCTGATAACAGGATTCTGTAGATCTCGTATGCTGCTTGTTTGGTCTGGTTGTTGTTACACGTTTTCTGAGGGTTCCTGAAGTGTAGCTTAGGTAGGAATCAAAGCAGTGCTGAGATACATTTTTTGAAGTGGTACATATAATACGAGAGGTGATGCAGGCTTTGAAGAATAACCTGGGTTTAATGTGACTTCATTTGGCAATAGGAAACAGTAATGCATCTAGAGCAGAACCAGCAGAAGACCGAGGGCTCAGCTTTCTTCAGAAGACAGGTTTTGCTCTGTGTGTTCTACAGCTGCTTGCAGTTTTCAGTCCAGTAAGGCACAGCCATTTCCTTAGGAATGCATTGTACACAAAAGCATGGCTCAGCTAAATGGTGGAGAGCTCAGCTTGCAAACCCAGCAAGACTGATTGGGATTAGATAGGTTTTATTCTCTGAAATTGGACAGATGTAAAACTTGCTGCAAGAAGCTTCATCAAAATTAATAAACCGTGCATTGTATTTTACACCAGAATGCTGCTGTGTCACAGTATGCTTCCTGCTTCCTTCCCCTTAGTTGCTAAGCCATTAAGAGGGTCCAAAGATCTATTTTCTTGTACTCCTTTCGACTTTTTAATGCTCTTCTATGTGTGCTGTCCTGTCTCTGCAGTCAGGCAATTGATCCAATTGCAACATTACACCTTAAAAATGTGTTAATCTTTATTATTTTTCTGGCCAGAAGGATTACTGTTGATCGGGACCAAGCACTGTATATGCCTGTGACATACCCTGCTTCAGATGCACCCTTGAATCCATAGCCATTCAAATTGCAAATGGAGAATCCGAGAGATTGAAATGCAAAATCTAGCCAGAGCCATAAATCTGGTTGGCCTTCACAATTGTGTGTCTATCAGATGTGTCATGGTCCTGACCTGCAGGGGGAAAAGAGTTTGAGAGGAATGGGAAAGGGGGAGGCAGAGGAGAGAGGATGTAAGGGGATGGATAGGAACTCGGTCTTGATCTGTTGGCCTGTAGCCTCCTTCTCAGTAAGGGGGTAATGATGTGCTCTGAGCTGGAACCATTAGCGATAACACAAAGCAGTTGAACCTGCAACACAGAATAATGCAAAAGGCAATAGCCAAGCATCTTCCTCTGCTTGTCTTTCTTCCAAGCTTATGCCTGAGAAAAGCCAGATGTAATTTTACTGTTGTGCTCCTGGTCTCTTTTCTGTGTATGATGTGTGCCCATCTTCAGCATAAAAACTACCATCACAGTAACACACTAACCCAGTTTAGCCTCAAGGCCTTTTTGTGCATGGAAGGGTAAAACACTTGCATGCCTGTGTAAAAAAGGATGTTGCAGTAAAGAGGATCTGAGCCTTTGTGCATACAACCCTTGCTGAGAGGGTTGCCCTTTAAAAAATGTTAACTGTATGGAACAGGGTATTACTCGTCGTGAATGTGAATTTTCTGGTTCCCCTCTGAGGCTTTGCAGATCTTTTATTGTATCAGTTTCCTAAAACTCTTGCGTGAAGTTATCTGGGCTTTGTATCTCCTACCCACACTGGGTTACTTTTACACACTGCAAACCTATTTCTGTATTTCCAAACAGATGACACTTGGGTGAAGATTAGTCTAGACACATAAAAATGATGAAGTAAAATCACCAGCATGAAGTAAAATCTCAGTGGAGACCAGGCTGTTTGTAGAGCCATTGGATTTGCCATTACAAAATAAACAGCTTGTCTGACCTATACCGTGGAAGAGATGAAATGTGAAAACAGAAACCTCATGTTCATGAGACTTTGATCCTAAATCAATTACCATGTAGGAGTTAGGTGTGTAAAGAGTGCTACTCTTAGTACAAAATACTTCTTCCAGGTTGCTGTTGTTCATGGTTAACTCTAGGAATGAGTAAATGAGGTACTCAGTTCAGTACTTCACTTAGGTAAGTTAAACACAGGAAAGAGTCTTGGAAGAAAACTCTTAATATCCAAAAATTACTTTGTCAATAGTGTAGAAAAGGCTAAAGAAAGAACTAAGGTTACCTGTGATACTCAGGCACATACAAGAAGAGGGAGTAGATGGGCTATGTATGATCTGATGTGTTCTCTGCCCCTTGCCCTGCTGGTGTGATGCTTTTTCACTTGCTAAAGGAAAGGGAGTCTTGAGAAAAAGTACTGCTGAATTTATTCACCCCGTGTTAGTAGGAGCAGACTGATGTCTCTAAAGGCTCTGCCTTCACTGGAAGAATGTTCATGAAATGAAGGTGAGCCCCAACAGCGTAAACCAAGACTAAAATGCCAGGTGCTGGTTGACAAATGGAGTGAGTTTGAAATGATGGCACCAATGGTATATTCTCAAGAGCGTCCCTGATTTGGTAAATTTGAGTTCAGGTTTTCTTGGAAAGGAGAAAATCATTCTTCTCAGGAGATTTGGAGCACTTTTTTACTACCTTAGTTCCCATTACATCTCCTTGTTCTGACAGAAGAAACCTCTGTTGAAGTTCAGGCTCACAAAATCTCCCACTCTTTCTAAATTTAAAAGACTTTTACCTCAATAGGGGAAAGACAAAGTCTGTTGTTAAACCACCAACAGCCCCTGTCAGCAGCAAGATCCCTGTGAAGCCCCTGGTTTCATGCTCAGGTGCAGTTCCTTCTGTACATCCTGCCACTCCAGAGGAAATCAGTGATGGTTTAGCACACATTACTGGCATAAGATCGATCCTCTGAAGGCTTTAGCATCTTTAGAGAAGCACAAATGAATTGCTGAGTTGACAACCCTGTCTGCAGTTTATTATTCTGCTTTCAGAAAGACAGATAAAAACTTGCGCAGAAAGGAAAATCTTTCATTTCCATCCAATTCCCTGATTCTAATCCCTTAGAAACGTGTCTGCCCAAGCAGATGTCTTGTTTTCTAAGCCATGTATTTGGTTTATTATACATATGTATAGAATCATCGAATAGTTAGGGTTGGAAAGGACCTTAAGATCATCCAGTTCCAACACCCCTGCCATGGGCAGGGACACCTCACACTAAACCATCTCACCCAAGGCTCTGCCCAAGCTGGCCTTGAACACTGCCAGGGATGGAGCATTCACAACCTCCCTGGGCAACCCATTCCAGTGCCTCAGCACCCTCACAGTAAAGAATTTCCTCCTTATATCCAATCTAAACTTCCCCTGTTTAAGTTTGAACCTGTTACCCCTTGTCCTATCACTACAGTCCCTAATGAAGAGTCCCTCCCCAGCATCCCTATAGGCCCCCTTCAGATACTGGAAGGCTGCTCTGAGGTCTCCACGGAGCCTTATGTATATATATGCACACACATAAGTATATGTGTGTGTGTGTGAGTTTTAACTTATTTAATCCACCATAACAGTCACTTGACTGTAGAGAAATCATTTAAGCTTCATACTAGGGCTGTTCTTCCTCCTTCTGACCTTTGTGAATTTCCCTGTTCTTTCATTACATGAGGTTTTAATTCTCATTTGGAATGTTTAATTCTAATTTTGCATCTGACTATGCAGAGCTCTTTCTGAAGCCATTTCTTGAAGGAATGCTGATAGTAGATTGCAGACTTTCTAGGTTTGGGCATACTTTGCCGTGCATACTTTGCTGCGCAAGAAGGGTCACCATACCTGTAGCTTTATCTGTAATTAGCAGTAATACATGATATTGCATTGTGATGTTGATTGCAGACCTAAAATTGAATGAATTATGTGCATTTTTATTTCAGTCAGTTACTTTTAATATACAAGGTATTTCAGAGCTCTTCTTGCTGACAGTTTCTCCACCAGATTGTTGCTTGAGTTTGCACAGTGAATACAGCCAGGGCAGGAGACTCCAATATACCATTTATGCAATGAAAACCTGACTTTTCTTCCAAAACAACAGCAGAGAGCTGTGAAATACTTTTCACCCTTGGCTTTAACGCTGGTCAAGAAGTCAAAGCTTATCCACAGCTTTAAAGGAAAAGCAAGTGGACATGCACTTGACATAAGTTTTTTTCCTTACTAGAAGTTTATGTAGGACCAGTGGAAGGAATGGATACACGGATCACAAGTTGTCAGGGAGCTGCCGAGTTGTTTATCCTGTTTCCTTCAGGTAGGTTTTTCTACGTTTGGCTCAGTTATGCCAACAAATATTTGCAGATCAAAATGGTGTTTAGTCAGGAAAGAAGCTACAGGTCTCAGAACTTGAATAAATGTTGGGTCAGTGTGCTTATGGTGATCCACTGCTTCCAAATTCTGGATTTTTCCCTACTTCAGTGAGCTTCAGGTATCTTTCTGAACATATCTGTTCATCAGCATTGAATCAAAAGCTTGGCAGCTATTTCTTGATTAAATAATTATTCCCAAACTAATAAACATCACAGCAGGCTTTAATTAATACGTGTCAGTCAAATGGCTTTTTTTTCTTTACTTTTTTTTTTCCTCCCTAAAAATAATGCTCTGAAATTAGTATCTGCAGAAGAAAGGTGTGGGCTTTTTCCTGCAGGGAGCCATGGGAAAGACAATTAAAGAGCATGTTGATTGCATCCACTTATCTTTCTATTTAGTCAGGGGCATCTCATCTTTTAGGGTTTCATGCTAGAAAAGCTACAAAAACCTTGCTAGGAACCTTCTTAACCCCCGTAGGACCATTGTTATGTAGCAAGCACAATTGTGATTTGACTGTTTTTGCAGTTATATGGTAGCAATGGCATTAACTTCACTATATGTAAGCTGCTTATTTCCGCTACCGAATAAGCCTTTGAAGATGCCATGTACTGGAAAAGTAAGGCTCAGACATATAAAATTATGAAGAAATTGGCATCTCTTTCAAATAGGATGCATGCAGTTGCTGATGTTGCATATGTACAGCCTCATCTGTGTTCTCGCCTTCCCCAGTGCAGTATAGACCTCTGGTTGGTGACCCTTAGCGCTGAGGAATGGGACCTCCTTGCCTAGCGTGGGATGAGAGGTCCTCTAATGCTCCACCAAGTCTTCCACTTACAACTTGGTTTTATTACCCACCTCCCAGGCCAGAACCCATACCGAGGTTCAGACATTGTTGAGGATACAGTTTAGAATTATTAAAGCCCAAAGTGTTATACAGGATTGCAGTTCTGAATGTGCTGCCTCAGGATGTGAAGCATTAGCTTTATAGGTGTGATGAAGACACACTGATGTCTTTGACCCTAGATAAGATAGCAATTAAGAAACATGCTTGATTATTTTTGTATTTCATTTTTTTCTCTGGCATCATTGATAATGGATTTCCCTATATGCATGAGCTTCAAATTAACTTTAGCTGCTGGGGGAAAAGTGTGGTTTAATGTTAAAAACCAGGCAAGTCTAATGGGTTCAAGTGCAGTTTTCATACCTAACAACCTGGGAGTTCTACTGTGTGCTCTTCGTGTTCACACTAAACCCAGATTCGGGGAGCAATGTATTGAAATCAGGTTTTAAAATGAGCAAGCAGTTAGAATCATTCAAGTGTATCTCATTGCATGACCTTGATGAGATGGATATTTCTAATGTGCAGAAGGGCTGGATAACTGTTACCATATTTTGCATGAAGGACGGTCTGCTTTGAAGTGAGCAGAATCTTTTCCTGGGGACTTTATAAGGATTAGGCTTTCTACATGAACAAAATTGCTCCCTTTAAGGAATGTATTTCCAGATGGAGCGATATTCGACTTGCACATATTGAGATGTAGAATGACTTCAAACAAGAATGAGATATAATGAGAACTGATATTATTCATAACCTCATCAAGAATTACTTTCATGGAGATTATGGAATGACCTCATATTTTATTCGGACAGTCTCATGTATTCTGCCTTCACCAGAGGCCCATGTGAAACACTGAACTGATTAATTTATTTTCCATTTGCATAAAGACTTCCATTCCCATAAATATTTTCAGGTACATGCATAACTTCGCACTTCAGTAATCCCTTTGAAGGGATGGGGCAGATTATTAGTTCACTTTGACCAGGAAAGGGTATTCATAAAGGATTTGGAGTTTAATCTCATTCTGCGGCTTCCTTGGTTACTGAGTCCTCCCATCACGGTAGCATTTCTTCCAATGGGTTTTACATGTCTTAAGCTTTGGGGAAAATTACTTGACATTCCATGTACGCTTCGCTTCGTCTAAGCGATCGTTTTGATATTTACTGCTTTTATGCTTAACTGAGTACTTAATTAATAGCAAATGTTCAGAAAACATTAAATTTCCTTCCACGGGGAAGGTTGTCTTGGGCTTTTTCAGAAGGCTGAGTTTCCCGTCTCCTGCTGAATATGTATTTCCGAGTGTGCTGACTGGCTGTTTGACTGATGTGTTTTTAGATGCTTACATATGTTTTATGACAATTAGGCAAATTTGTAACAAAAGTTTGTCAAACAAAGAGGGCAGCGATAAAATCCCTGTGTTGATGTGAAGAATTTGCTGCCAACCTGCATGATGTGCTGTACTGCTGGGAAAGCATCTGGGCTGCAGTGATCCCGGCATGTGGTGTGTGCATGTGCTCTGCTGCTCAGAGGGACCTTTGCACCTTCCTGCATCGAGGAGGGATGTCTGGGCCGGCTTTAGAGCAACCCAGCTGCAGGGGAGGCACTGCCTGCCTCACGCGTTGTGTTCTTGCCTATGAAATGGTTTCTGAGCCTCCACGTTGTTCCTTGCACATTACTGAAGTCTCAGACAGGTTCTTTCCTCTCCTCTTTTGTGTTTCATTCTCCACCCATTGCCTTTTTCCTGTGTTTTGAATGGTGCTAGTGAAGTGGTTCATTTGATTGGGATACCAAGTAACTTTTATGCCTCCTTATCACACCAGAACACATGTCCGCCAGCACCATTCCCTTGGAGTGCTAGGGCTCAGGAAACAGCATTGTTCAACAGCTGCTGGTGCAGAGCAAATGCTCGGAGCACCAGCTATAGTACAGAAACTGAGGGGTTCTCTGCTCCCTAGAAAGATCCTGGGCTTCTTTGCTTTATAAGAGGAAGGCATCTGGTGTCTTCTCCACATCCAGTTTGTGATGGGAGTTTTCTGAACACTCACAGGTGGTCTAATGCTATGATGAAGTCAGCGGTCAAGATTGCCCCTGTACTGAAAGTTGCACCGTGGAGAACGGGAGATCTTTTGGGGTGAATCTGCAAGGGCACAAGAAGAAGGTGTGCCTGGTTTCATAGACTGAATGTTTCTAGTTCAACTGAATGAAGGTGTGCTGTAGCTGTAACTCACAACAGAGGAAACATGAAATCAGGAGTAAGTGCAGATGTAAGGGAATGATGCTCAGGCTCTCACACCACAGGAGTAGGGTGCTACAGCACTCTCTGCTCCACAGCCTCAGATGAGGAGCTGCAGCTTGTATCTTTCCAGACAGGGCTGCATGCATAGCTGTATGTGGGAATGAGCAGATCCCCAGGAGGCTACATCTGAAGAAGCTGAGCCCCAACCCATTCCCTCCTAGGAGCTGAATGCAGCATCATTCTCATAGCCACAATTTATGGCAAACCCCAGAGGAAAGCTGAGAACTCAGGAGATCCATAAAGCTAGCGTTCCTGGTCTGAATTCGTTGATAAAATGTCTCTTGGATTCACAATTCCCAGCATCGTTTTCCTGCCAAAGGAATAAATCGGGCTGAATGTCCCAAGCTCTTGGAGCTCTTTGCAACTTGATTCTGGGAGTTGATTTGTGCAAGTAGATAGAAATGTTTGTACTGACAACAAGGACACAGGATCTGAGAGCGCATCTTATCTCACCAAACAGCCTTACTCTCCTGCAAACTAGTTGCACGTGGGTGTAGGTTTGGATATTGTTCTGTATTTTCACTGCAGTGCTATGGGTGACTCTTTTCCCAGCTGCATTCAGTGTCAGCCATTGCTGCTTGACGTTAGGAAAAGTCCAGCCTGGTTTTCCAGGCAGCGTGTAGCACCAGTTTTCTTTTGCTGGAACCACTTTACTATATAATGAAATTCTCCAGGGTACCGTGTGTTAAAGCAGCATGAAACCCATTGAATCCCTTTCCTCACTAAGTATAAAAACAGAGCTCTGCAAGCAGAGCACTTTTTCCTAGTGTGGACAGAGGTGAAATAAAATGGACCGACGCTGCTGTTTTGGACAGCGTTAATGACCAGCAGTCGTTCTTATGCTATTCTTTCCTTCTCTAAGAACATTTCCAGTTACTCTTCAATTCATTGTATTTTGTTTCCTCTGCTCTCAGGCTGCTGCTTAATATCAGCTGCCAGGTGAGAGCTTTCAGGGCTTGGAGGTAGCAGAAATGACTATTACACTGGGAAGGGAGACAGATGTGTGATCACCACACCAAGTTGAGGATAGCTGGAGAAGAAGGTGTCATTTATCAAACACCATTAACTGTAGAAGTATTTTGTACTCTACAGATGAATCTGGACATTTTCATTCCATATTAGACAACGGATTGGGTAGGCTGCATAGTAAAACATTTGAGAATACTTTAAAACTTTATGTGACAAAAGTCTTTCCAAACAACCGGATCCAAAGAGCATTTCTATGAGCCATTCTTCATGAAAACAAATAGCATTCACCTCTGTTAAGAGCCAGAGGAGAGAACACTTTATTTTCTCTTTGCTGGTGGGGATTGTCTGCTTTTCCCTGCTTGCAACTGTGCTGTAAAATTATGCCTTTTCTTCCAAAATCAGCACCATTACAATAGGTTACCCAGAAAAGTAATTGGCAAGCTTTCCCTGCTCAAAGCCAACTTGTGAATAAAATATGAAAGGACTGCTTTTCTAATGGAGTTTCCAGTTGCTATTTTATTAAGCATTTAAATTTTAGTGTTAAGCTTTTTTATTGTATTTTATGATCAGAAAACTCCCAGATTGCCATTTGGGAGTAAAAGAATAGATATAAAACCTGAGGTTTAAGAAGTACTATGGGCATATAAGGCAAGTCTTAGTAATGGCGTATCTTACACTCTCTGGAGTTTGTACATTTAAATATTAATGTGTATCTGCAGTTTGTACTTAAAAAAATGCTTGTCCTTGCATAGGAAAAAAATGAGGTACTTGTTCTCGAAACTGTAATTACAAGAAAGGTGGGAACTGAAGCTGTTAACTGGCTCCCACCTTGTCATTGGAACATAGTGGTAGGTTTTATTTTGCTGGTAGAAACTGCTGTCAAAATCACCAGTTGAAGCTGGGAGGAGTGGGAAGAGATGCTAGCAGGACTGGTGCAGGTGAAGTTCATGTCCACTGCGTGTAGGTTCCAGGATCAAGTCAGTGAATGTGTCTGGCATCTTTGGTGTCTGGATGCATCCTGATTGATTGATTATGGGTAGAAATCAATACAAATAAGCGCAAGTGTGTGAAGGCAGGTTCGCTACACTCATTTGCACATATTCCTGTGGTAGGTGAGTGGATATGGTTAACTGTCCCCGGGTAAGAATTGCTGTGAACACGAGCATCAAGGAGTTACTTTATATTCAGTTATGAAGCATGGCTTTTCTTAATGTTAATGTTTGATGGCGCAGACTGAAATAGATGCGTTATGCAATGCTAAAATGGGAGAGGAGGTTGAAGCAGAGTTGAGAATCCAGCCACCCCCAGACGTAGGTGTCTGCCAGTCTGGGGTTGCATCTGAAGCAGATGAGCTGAGCCTTCCAGATTTCCAAAATGTCAGAAGCCCCAGTGCCAAAATTAAATGCAACCACGTAAAAGGGACCACACTGAATGTATGGAGGAGATGTGAGCCTGAAAACTGCCTTCCAGCTTCTGCCCAGTGTAGAGGTTGAAGAGCAGATCTCTAGAGGTATTTAGGTGGTAAAGGGAGAAGACAGTTTCAAGAGTCCCAGTGGGCACATGTGGGCAGATATGTATCTGTTTAAAGTGACCAAAAGCCACTTTAGAAAATGTTTATTATTTATTCTATAAATTAGAAATAAACGTGTATATGAAGCCTGTACCTGGTTGATCATCTGAATTTTAGTGCATGCACCTGCCTGAATTCCTCACCTGGAGTATTGTGTGCAGTTCTGGTGTCCTCAACATAAAAAGGACATGGAACTGTTGGAACAAGTCCAGAGGAGGCCACAAGGATGATCAGGGGCTGAAGCACCTCCTGTATGAAGACAGGCTGAGAAAGTTGGGGCTGTTCAGCCTGGAGAAGAGAAGGCTGCGTGGAGACCTCAGAGCAGCTTCCAGTATCTGAAGGGGGGCTATACGGATGCTGGGGAGGGACCCTTCATTAGAGACTGTAGTGATAGGACAAGGGGCAACGGGTTGAAACTGAAACAGGGGAAGTTCAGGTTAGATATAAGGAAGAAGTTCTTTCCTGTTAGGGTGGTGAGGCACTGGAATGGGTTGCCCAGGGAAGCTGTGAATGCTCCATCCCTGGTGGTGTTCAAGGCCAGGGTGGACAGAGCCTTGGGTGAGATGGTTTAGTGTGAGGTGTCCCTGCCCATGGCAGGGGGGGTTGGAACTGGATGATCTTAAGGTCCTTTCCAACCCTAACTATTCTATGATTCTATGATTCTATAATTGAAGAAAATAATAGCAAAAAGAAGTAAATAAAAGTGGTTAATAAAAAGATGGGAAAACAAAGCTGGGATTTGTTCTTCTGGTTGGTTTTACTTTGGGCTTTGGTTTGATTTTCCTCAGGTTGCTCTTTTTCTGTCTCTTAATTGATATCCCACTTTCATTAACTCATGGAAATGCAAATGCATGTTAACACAGAATGAAGATGTTTTCCCAACAAGATTAATTAATTACTGAGGCAGCCAATTAATGACACTGACTAGTGTTCTTAAATCAAGTACACAGTGCAGGAAATGGTTGCTGGGTAGGATTAAGCTGAAGCGCCGTATCCCAAATGAGAAACACAACAGTAAAGCATCCGAGAGGCTAGATGTTTCCAAAGCAGAGGTGGACGTGACTGCTGTTTGGAGATGTACCAGAGCAAACTCATGAAGACAGATCATCTTGGAAAAGAGAAAAACCTCACAGTGCTTTTGTGTTGCACTTACTTATGCATCTGCTTTCGGCTTCAGGCACAACTTCCTTCAGAAAAGTACAAATCCTGTCAAATGTTATTGTGGCTGCCTCATTGATGCTGGTCTAGTGGAAGATTTCTCCACCTGTGGCAGGGGGTTGGATGGAACCAGATGATCTTCAAGGTCCCTTCCAACCCAAACCATTCCATGATTCTATGAAATGGTGTTTTTCCTGCCATGGGGCAATTCCCACTCTGTTCTTCTGGAGACAGTAGCTACCTCCTCCTGTTCCCTGAATGTCCAATCCTGACTATTAAGTGAAGCCAGACTTTCAGGTCTTGATCCCTTCTCTCAGCTTTGGGAGCACTGAAGTTGCACAGCTTGCAGTCGGTGCTCCGGGATCTCCTGCCTCTCAAACCCTGGCAGCAGTTCAGTTTAGCGCCTGATGTAATTTAGGCTTACATTTTAGTGCTGCTACTAGCAGGGAAGGTCTTGACTCTCCCTCAGCTTGTTTAAAGCATGCTAATCGCTCTGTACATCTCGTGGTGTCTGAGGAGTGATGCACAGACTGAATGGGACTGAATTTTCCTCCCATTGATACCTTCAAGCGTTGCTGCTAACCTCGGAGTGGTTCTTCATGAGTTTGATTTCCAATTTGCAGTGTGATTTTACTTGACTGCAGACTTCAGGCTTGCTCAATATTTATGCTTTTAATACGACTAAATATTGAGCTGATATTTTACACATCAGTGCATGTTGCTATGCATCAGAATTACTCCTTGTTAATATAATCTCATATCCCAGAGCTATTGTAGGTAGAACAAATCATTTAAAATAATTTAAGGATGCAGCAGGTTCATTAAGAGTAAAAGCTCATTTTAAATATTACAAAACAATTCCAAGTCATTATTGTATTGTTGTTTATGCATACTTGTGAACTTCATCAGATATTTACATTGGCCTGCTTCAGAGCTGATTTACAGGGATGTCACTGATTTACAGGGATGAAGCCAGGTAAATAATTCTAATCTCATTGTATGAAAACTCATTCCTGTAATTAAGTAACACATTCGCTCAGATGCTTGCTCCAGGTTGCAGCTTGGATGCCAGCCTCCTTCTGCTGTCTCTTCCCTTTCCTAGAAAAGGTGGGGAGGGTGCTGTTTCCAGGAATGGACGTGTCCAGCACCATCCCCTGTTTGTAGTCAGGCTGGAATCCTGATTTCTGTGAGAAGCTCTGGGTGTGCCTGTGAACGCTGTTCTAAGGGATGAAAGAAAAGTGTTTTCTTCAGGATGCCAGTTGGTAGATTTACAGCACCCTCCCCAGTCTACCTGCCAGCATGGAGTGGTAGCTGTTCATAATGACAGGCACATTATTATGCTTTTAAATAGTTCTATATGTAATTATATTCCAAGTAAGACTTAAGTTTTGAGAAAGAAGTGGAAAGATTTGACAGATTGGGTGTCTTGGATGCTCTTTGAACCTTACTCCTGGGTGGACTCAAGAAGCAAAACCCTTTATGTAGTCACATCTAACTTGTGGGAGTCAAGAGGACACCACTGCTCTCCAGAGATGCTCCATCTTCACATCCTGGTTTTTGCTGACAATAAAACAAGGGGTGTGTGCAGGGAGGGAGCCACCCATTGCTCTGTGATGCTGGGAAGTCCTGACTGCAGTCCCATCCTTGGTATCCTGCTCCCCTGGCCACACAGCTGCCTAGGCACCCAAGGTGTGAAGAAAGGTCCATGGGTGCCAGAGCTGGGTGCCTGCAGCCTTCAGGATGGTTTCCTTGAAATCAGCATCCCTCCAGAGGAGCTCATCAGCATCTGCCACTGCAGGGCTGGAGCTGCTTTCATAAGCACAGGCCTGAGTTTAGAGACTTGGAAATTGAGTGGCTTGTTGATGTGCCTGTTAGTTGTGAAACACATCTCTCTGGTTTATCAGTTCCCCCGAGGATCTCTGCTGCTTATCATTCCTGCTCCCATTTCTCTTCCAATATTAATTAATCTTTGTCAAGTGAAGCAACAATTTACTTGTCAGATCAATGACTGGATTTCCCCAGCTTTCCCTTGGGCTTTCAGTAAGAAAGGGTATCACTTACCCTCGCTGGATTACTGAGGTGGATTAGACTATTGTGGGTGAAGCTACTGTGAATAAAAACCTGATCTGACAGCTGCGGGTCAGTACACGCTTTACATGAAGCTGAAAGTAATAAAATGAGGTACTAAAAGAGATTGTGAGCTAAACAGGAGTCTAAAAAGCATGTGAGGTTCAAAGCACTGACCTGCAGGCTGTAGGTGTGTAGGATTACAAAAACAAGGAAGGCATCAAGTGGGCTATAAATATGTATTTGTGGAGGTTAGGAGCATGCTTTCCAGTAAATCATTTCATAACTGCTGGAGGTGGCTTACGCCTTCATCCTAGGAGGTGGTTTGGGAAGCCTTGGAGCAGGATATTGCAGTAGCAGAACTGCTGTTGCGCACAAGCTTCTTAACTTACGTTTTCCTTATTCCTTTCTCTCTCTCCATCATTTTTCTTCCTGTGTTTATATAAGTGCATAGTATATTGCCTTCCTCTGTTATATTTTAACCCATTTTAAAAGAGTCCAGTGGTGTTTATGCAGAGGAAATCAAACCACCCTGCACTGATGGGTTCCCTGGTGTCAGGTGTTTAGAAGCGGAATGGTTGTTGTCAGCATCAGGGAGAAAAAGAAGCAGCTAGAGAACCGCTGTTGAGTGCATGCAGATGTGCCACTGACGCAGTTCTGATGGACTGGGGCTGGGATATGAAAAGCTGCACGTTTGCTTCTTTTAAGGAGGGAGAATGTGAGTAAGGTCATAATTTAAACATCACTGAATAAAGCTCATTTTTCTGTTGTGTACTTTGTAGGCATTTATGATCAACTGCATATATTAAGGCTTTGTCAGGCTTGGGAAGTAGGTGCTCAGGATATTGAATTTATTAAATTGGAGTTTATTGAATTTCCTTTGGATTCTTTTGATGCTGTAATGTCACTATTGTGCTTATCTTGTGCAGCTGGCTGCTGCACGGGGGTCTGATGTGCAGCAGCAAATGAATACATCCATGTGGTTTGGGTATGTTGTTAATAGCTAGAGATACTCTGAGCAGATGAGTGACAAGATACTGATCCCAAACCTACCTTTTGGTTTCCCCAGGACTCCACCAAAGTCTGGATTAATTTAGACCTGAAAACATGACTATGTTCAAATTATTTTCCTTGGAGTTGCCAGCAGCTTGTGGTGTTTTTTCCCAAGCCCTGGCATTTCATAGAATCACAGAATCAGCCAGGTCAGAAAAGACCTTCATGATCATCAAGTCCAGCCTTTACCCCAGCACTGCCAAGGCCACCACTAACCCATGGCACTGAGGGCCTCATCTGCGCGGTGTGTGAACACTTGCATGGACGGTGACTCCAGCACTGCCCTGGGCAGCCTGTTCCAATGCCTGAGCACCCTTTGGGGAAGGAATTGTTCCTAATAGCCATCTAAACCTCCTCTGGTACAGCTTGAGGCCAAATGGTGTATGTGTCCTTCTGCTCCCCACCAAAATGATGTCTCTCTTCATCCAGTGGCATTTTCTTCACAACATGCTTCAACCACAGCCCTCTGAATGGTGTTATACAGTGATAAATTCTCTTTCTCATCTTATCCCTGACACACTGTGACTGAGCATGCTTTTGCTCAATCTTATGGGTTTTTCAACTCATGCAGCATATCCTGGGGGCTCATAATGATAAGACATACTTTCAATGGTGATTGAAGCCAAAAGCTGAGACCAGGGTTAGCTGGCTCTGGAGGACAGCACTTGTTCTCAGCACGTGGATACTAGTTTATTTAGCTTGGTCTTTTGACATTATCTTGGGGAGCAATTAGATGAACCTGAGGCTGCAGAGAGAAACATAACCAGATCATGGTTGCTGCATCTCGTTGCCACTTGGCTGACACTTCTAAGCCCCCCAGATATTTTTGAGCCACTGTTGGTTTAGATGGGAGGTTATTCCAAATGGCTGCAGCTATGCATTGATCGCTTGTGAAACTATGTCAGTGAAAAACTGAGTCCTGAGGACTCTTCACAGAGGATGGTAGGCTTGCTTTTTGCTGCCGATCCCATCTAATTATCCATTATACCTCTATGAAAGAAGGAAATTGCCCAAGACTAAAAACACCACCGAATTTTAAGCTGGAGCATGGAACTTGCGCTAGCCCAAGTCCAGTCTGGAATTCAACTGCTTCCGAAGCATTTATCTTCGGGAATTGCTGAAGCAAAAGAAATCAGAGCACATAAGAAGGAAGAAAAGAATGGAAATCCAAGGACTCATGTGCAGCAACCCAGGGTTTGCTGGTGTTATTTGCAGCAATCCAGCCCAGTGCTGCCCCACAGGAGGAGAAGTTGGTTTGCTTTTATTACTTAGAGGGTTTTGCCTGAACAGGATTTTAGAAGGCTGTGTTGCTGTTGTTGACTTTAATCATGGCAGCATAGATCTGTAGTCCCTTTGTGCAGTATCTTTCTGGGGTTGTTTCTTTCTATTATTAAAATAAAGAAGATTCTTAAGTTACAGGCTATTGTTTCTGTCTCAGGCACTCATGCAGGATGGAACTGGAATAAAGTTAGTGAGGTCGTGTCCTCGCATTGTAAGAGATATATTTCTGCTAGGTTTTATTAAGCTTTCTCTGTAATTAAGAAGGTAACAGCAGTGAGATCTGAAAGTGAGGTTGATCTGGAAGGTTCACATAATTCACCTTTCTGACATGCAGTGTTTAAGTAGTTGGTTCTGGACGGGTTTAAATTTCTCTAACAGATACTTGTAAGATTCTTCCTACTGTTTCCTGGGTGTAAGGTGTTTATTTCTAAGGGCTCAAGGACAGCCTCATTAGGGATGTTTGTTGAGTCCTGTTTGTACTTCTCTGCTGTGCCACAATCTTGGATTTCTCGTTTTTTTCCCTGAAAACAAATAAATGACATTCTTCAATATCTGAAGGGGGCCTGCAAGGATGCTGGAGAGGGACTCTTCAGTAGGGACTGTAGTGATAGGACAAGGGGTGATGGGTTAAAACTTAAACAGGGGAAGTTCAGGTTGGATACAGGGAAGAAGTTCTTTACTGTAAGGGTGGTGAGACACTGGAATGGGTTGCCCAGGGACGTGGTAAATGCTCCATCCCTGGCAGTGTTGAAGGCCAGGTTGGACAGAGCCTTGGGCAACATGGTCCTAGTGTGAGATGTCCCTGCCCGTGGCAGGGGTTTGGAACTGGATGATCTTAAGGTCCTTTCCAACCCTAACAATCCTATGTGACCATGATTTATTTTCTTCACGCTGCAGCTCTTCTGCATTTCTGACTTTCGAAGCTCTTGACACTTGCTAAACAAGTGTGTTTGTTTTGTAATAGTTTTGAATGCCATTACTACTTTTTGCTAACCTTCCCTAGGAGCAGTTCACTTTGGTGACACAAGGTTGTAGCACACGGGTTGTAGGAGCTGCTAAAGCCGGTCTCTGTGGCTGTGCTTTGCATTGCTTCTGCTGACATCCGACATTGATACCTGTGGTTGTTACTGCCTCAGTTTAATCTTGACAATCTCTCCTTAAGGTCTGTTTGATTCCTCTTCTAATCTAAAGAATTTTCTGTTCCCAGTTATAGGCTTGATTTTCAGATCTTTTTTCCCAAATAACAATAGAATACATGTTGTAGAGACAATTCAGAGGGTTAAAGATCTGCAAATTTTCAAAGCCAAGTGCCCCTTTTAATAGTTAGAAGTTAGGCTGTCTCTCTGTGAAAAGATTCCAAAGCACTAATGCTTTTAACTAGACACTATTTTCTCTGTCAAGAATCCATTCAGTAGTCCTGCGTGCAGAGCTTTTCCACAATTTCTTTGGTATCTGTGAATTCTGACATGCCAGAACAATGCAAAAATGCTGTTAAATTTCAGTACCAGTCGAGTATGTGAGAGAATATTGCTTGCTTGGATTTATTTCTATACATTTTCCTTTTTATTTTTTTAACTATTCTGCCCTTGCACTCAACAGCCATTCCTTGGGGAGCTGACAGTCTGTTTTGTAACCATGGGCACAACTGCATCTGAATCGGGATTTATTCACTGGGAAGGAAGGAAAGCAGAACAGAACATTAACCCACTGCAAAGACAAATAAACCTTATTCTCTGTGTGGGAAAGAAGTCCCTGTGAAAAATGTCCTTATTGAGTGAGTCTTCCAGATGGCCATGCTCGCTGCCTAGCTGGCTCTGCTGAAAGCCGAGTCCCACAGCAGTGCCTTTGAGAGCCTGCTGAATGCTTGGAGCATCAACAACCTGGACAGAGTTTTGACAGTGGGATCAGCCCCGCTGCGTGGAAAAGTCTGGTCCCTGCTGACATTTGTGCTTTGCAAATTAAAGTCTTTATTTATAGGAACAAATGCTCTCTTGCTTTGGAGGGTTTCCTTGAACCACCGTGATTAGAAACTGTTTGCAACCACCGTGGTTAGAAACTGTTTGCTTGCATTCAGCTCACTGATGTGGAGCCCTAATCTCTGCAGCCCAGTGCCGAGACTGTCCTTAGGACCTGAAGATCATCCAGTTCCAACTCCCTGCTGTGGGCAGGGACACCTTCCACTAGAGCAGGTTGCTCCAAGCCCCATCCAACCTGGCCTTGAACACTGCCAGGGATGGGGCAGCCACAGCTTCTCTGGGCACCCTGTGCTGGCGCCTCAGCACCCTCACAGGGAAGAACTTCTTTGTATGTAACCTAAATCTCCCCTTTTTAAGTTTGAACCCATCACCTCTTGTGATATCACTACAGTCCCTAATGAAGAGTCCCTCTTGTAGACACCCTTCAGATGCTGGAAGGCTGCTATGATGTCTCCACTCAGCCTTCTCTTATATGCAGGGAAATGTTTGGTTTGGGATTGTTCTGCAGTGTTTTTGTGTGCTGTTATATCATGTGTATCAGCTTCTGATCCCGGTGCTGAGTGCTGTTATCCCTGTGACTGCTCTGAGACGTGCAGGAGATCTGTGCTCTAGAGAACAGGTCCCTGTGCTGTGTGAGCTGTAATCCTGGGGAGCAGGGTGGTGGGTGCTGGACCCTCTGGGTAGAGCTTGGGTGTTGGGTTAGACAGGGGGCTGGCTCCTGCATATTCCTTACCTCACAGGGCACATTGCAACTCCTGTTACACCTTGGGGGTCTGTTACACCACATTTGGACTGCCTGCCTCATCCTATCATAGTTTTCTGCTTAAAATAGTCTTTATATATATATATATATAATCCGTGCTTGCTCTGTGTGCTCAGGCACAACTGTCACCCTGGTTTAGCTGCAGACTTCTCCGAAATACCATTCTGACACTTCTGTTGCTGTTTATATTGCTTTAAAGTGCCTGATCTGTGACCAGTGGACAGTTTTATTGCCTTCTGTGAGCTTTGTTTCTGAGGCAGAATGGTTTTATTATTTAATGGATACTGTTGGTTTGGGGGAAGAACCTCCCTTGGATGTTGTCCCGCTAAAAAGAACCCACACGATTCTTATCTCTTGGCCTTTAAGGTTTCATGGCTGTGGGCAGGTCCATCCCACACTGCAGGGCACAGGGGTGCTCAGGGACTGGAGCCACTGGTAAGAGCCATGGCAGGAAAAAATCAGCTCAGACCTGGGTATTAAAGGCACTTGGACTCTAGGGAGCTCTTAAGTAAATGTGATATCGCCCAGAGGGTTGTTGGCTTGTTTTGCCTTTCTCACCTCAACTTAATTGTGGAGTCACTGAAGGCACAAAGAGCTTTTTCTTGGTAGTTCCGGCTGCTTTCGGTGCTCCACGGTGGGTCTGCATCAGGCTGGAGCATCTCTGCTAGTAACTGACAAGCTAATGGGAAAAGGCGAGTTTTGATGCGATTCAAGACCAGTGATCAGTCACGTATTGCATGAATCAAGTCCAGTCGTTGTTCCTCTGCATTACTTGTCATTTCACTTACTCAGACTCACTGGAAAGGCATACTTGAATCCTTCTATTAAGCTGGGCACCTTTGTTCCTCCATCCTCCACTCTCCCCTCATTACCTTTGCAGAGTTCCTACTTCAGCTAGACCTTCCCTTCTACGACCTACCCAGAAGGCCCAAGTCTTTACAGTAAAGTTCATCTTTTCTGTATGACAGGTAGAGAAACTTGACTCATGCTTAGTATTGGTTACTGTAATAGCTGAATCTGACAAGTTTCTTAAAGACCGTTTAAGCCTCTATGGTTTCTAAGCTCTCTCCTCACACACTTGCAGTGATGCAACAGCATTGGGTGCAAGTTGCAGTGCAAATACCTGTTTGCTGGCTGTGTTATCTTCATATGCAAATGTGTTTGCATTTAATCCATGTGTCATTTTCTCTGGACAGTTGCTTAATGCTGCGTGTTGGAAGGAATTTGCTGTAGAATATAAGAACAAAATGTTGATGGCACAGTGGGGGAGATCTTTTGCATCTGGCCTTTAACCTCTGTGATTCTTATGCTGAAGCATCATGATTATTAAGGAACTTTTTTATCTTCTGGAAAGCCTCTTAAGTAGGGGTCATTCTCTGTGACTCTTTGCTGTTTATAATGCACCTCGTTAGACCATAGTTGGGATTTAAATGGATTACTTTAGTGCAATCAGCTACTGTAATTGCACCCGGAGCAGCCCTTGTACTGCTGCTTGCCACACTTGAGGATCAAGACACTGAGAAATTATCCCACCACCCCTTTTCCTTGGTAGTTTTAATTAGCTTGGATTGTATATCCTGGGCTGAGCTGCCCAGGCTCACAATCGCTAAACCCAGCAGAACATAAAACAGCTTGGAAATCTGGTGAAGCGCAGTATGCGTGGAGCACTGAGCTTCATGTATCATGGGAACATCATGCTACTGCTAA
This sequence comes from Pezoporus occidentalis, assembly GCF_034315485.1. Lineage (NCBI taxonomy): Eukaryota > Metazoa > Chordata > Aves > Psittaciformes > Psittacidae > Pezoporus > Pezoporus occidentalis. The sequence continues at coordinate 5,614,988 of NW_026912779.1, forward strand.
ATCCAGGGACAAAGCCTGCGATATAAAAACCCTCATGAGGCAATTTCTGCACTCAGTTGAAATGCCAATACGTTCTATTGCATTTTACAGCGTGTGCCATTTAAGTGAAATGAGCATGAGATTACCCAAATGTGAATTAAGTCACGAAGTTGAAATGGAAGTGGATTTGTGAACTTGGAAAAAGCAGGGATGAAAGAAACTCCTCTCAGAAGCACAAGTGATGTCAGGATTGTCACTGATCTGCATGGCCATGAATGCCAGATGGATCTTAAAATCACTTTCAGGAATCGGTTATTAGGAGGAGCAGAAGCGTTATTTCACCTATCGTGGGATAGTGAAATGATCATCCAGTGCAAGAGGTGGTATGTTGGGAGTTGCAGTTTATCTCTGGGATTCCTGGATAGATTGAATATGGGTTAGACCAGAATACTTCATAGATGCCACTTGCTGAGAATTTACCTCATGTATTCATGTGATTTAATAGGTAAGGACTGAAATTACTAACAGTGAAGGAGAGTTGCTCTGGGCTAATAGTGAATCTGTTCTGGTTCAAACACCAAACCCCTGTCTGGTATAGATCGGTGTTAAGTTGTTTCAGGAGATATTCTGAATGTAAAAGATGAGATTCTTTGATCATAGGTATCCTTGCCACTTTAAATGTGCTTAATATAATCATGGATTAAGATGTGATCATACATTATCATATGACTTTCTACAATAAACAAAACCACTAAAGACTTTCACAATAAACCCTTCCAAAATGGATATTGCAAATTTCCACTCAGATAAAAAGCTTTTAGATGCTTTATTGGGGGGGGAGAGAGAGAAGTTTAGGGTTTTTTCATGTCTCCAGAAAGGTGCCAACCAGCCTTCAGTTCTGGGTTATCTCACAGGGAGCAACAGGATTGCCAGAACTAGGGTGTTTGGCAGGAAGGATGGCTTACTGACTCCAGGCAAAAGGGGCACATTAGGGACGGCAAGTTGTATATAAACAGCGCACAGATTTGATCATCAGGCATTGGTTTTCCACGCTAGTAATCTCAGCATTGCTCCTGAGGGGTTATGTTTTTCATTATGTGGCATTTGCACTGCTCCTAATTGTTGTGGTTTAATCCCAGCAGCAGCTAAGCACTACCCAGCTCACTTATCCTGAGTGAGATGGGGGAGAGAATCAGAAGAGGAAAGTGAGAAAACTCATGGGTTGAGATCAAGACCGTTTAAGAGGTAAAGAAAAGCTGCACACACCAGCAAAGCAAAGCAAGGAATTCATTCACCACTTCCAATGGGCAGGCAGGTGTTCACCCATCCCCAGGACAGCAGGGCTCCATCACAAGTAACGGTGACTTGGGAAGACAAACACCATCACTACCAATGTCCTCCCTCTTCCTTCTCCTTCCCCAGCTCTATGTGCTGATCATGATGCTGAATGGTCTGGGATACCCCTTGGATCAGTTGGTATCAGCAGTCCCAGCTGTGGTCCCCCTCAGCTCCTTGTGCACCCTGAGCCTGCTCACTGGTGGGGTGGGTGAGAGGCAGAAAAGGCCTTGGCTCTGTGTAAGCGCTGCTCAGCAGTAACTAAAACATCCCTGTGTTACCAACACTGCTTCCAGCACAAATCCCAAACACAGCCATGTACCAGCTACTGTGGAGAAAATTAACTCTATCCCAGCCCAAACCAGCATGATAACTTCTAAATATTTATTACATCTTTGGAGGCAGAAATGTCACCATCCTTTAGCTCTATGTGTGTATGAGGGACCGCAATAAGCCAGGGAAAGTGATCTCCCAACACATGAACTACTGAAACATAAAAAAAATGTGATTTCTGTCAGGAAATTGAGTTTCTTTTGGATTTGTTTCTGGCAGCAAGACAGCTTCTTCTGATAGCAAGGGTTTTGTAAGCTGGAGGTTGAGGAAAAACCTATTTGGGGCATTTGTGACTCCATGGATCAAAAAGGTGGTAGTTTCGATGGAGATTTTTTGGGTGTTGTTGGGCATAGCCTGCTTAGTAGACAACTTGCTGTCAACATAAAGCCAGGAGAAGCCTTTTGGAAGCAGAAGTACCTGTTACAGCCTGAATCCAACAGGAAGCCTTGCTTAGGACCTTGCACTATTTTTTGTGCTCTTAAAGCATGGCAGCGTATGAAAACTGTCCAGTAAAACTCTGTCACAAGATGGTATTTGAAAGCTCTCCAGACAACCTAAGCAGTGGGATGATCTTTTACAGTGCAGGTGGAACTGCCTGGAAAATAAAGGCAAAATATCCCAAAGGCTATCTACAACATTCACTAATACTATAATAATAATAGTAATAATAATAGTAATAGCAATAGGCATGGAAATGAAGTAATCAACTGAACTACTTCAGCAAGTTATATTGTAAATACTGTCAGGTACTTAAAAGGACTCCGTTGTCCAAAGCTGCTTCTGCCTGCGTTGGACAGTACATTCCAGAGACGTGGCAAAGTCTGTCTTAATTTCCTTAGTTAATGGAATTTCCTTGATCTTTCTGGGTTTCGCCCTGGCTGCGGCTCTGCTGTGCTTTATTTCTTTACACTAGCTGCTTCTCCTGCAGTTCTGTTTGGGGAGATGTAAATCATTTCTTTACTTGAGCTTGTAGCGGTTTAGAAATGTGTGTTGAATGTCCAGACATCGCTAAGAGAGCAGCACTGACAAAGGCAACCCTTTCGCCCAAACCTTCCTTTGACAAGCTGAGCCTGTGGGATGGGAAGTGATGGGAGAAGGAGCCAGATGTAACGACCCATACCCTCACCTCGGCATTCTGCTCCATCCGGTGGGACTCTGTGAGCTGCAGCAGTTTTACCTGTGCTGTCAGACCTGCCAGAGAGCTCACGCTCAATGCCGTGAGAGCCTAAAGAGATCAGGGACATAGAAATAATGCAGGTTTAAACACTATAACAGGGAAGCCAAGGAGTTATCAACCAAAAAGATGGAAAAATGTTGAAGTTCTTATTGTGAAGTTGCAGTGTGCTACAGAGAAATGGAAATAGTTGAATGGGAATTAGAGGGAGACCACTGAGCTACCAGTGCAGAGGCAGCAGTATGCATTTTAGTGTTACTTACCATGCTGGGGTACTGTTCTGCATCTGCAGAAATCCCAGAAGGGGAGCAGAAGCAAATAGAGCAGCAGCTTGAGGAGCTGCACCCATGTGTTGGAATTACCATGACTAGTACAGAAACCTTTTAAAGAGAGCACTGTTACCCTTTAGATGCTAGGAAAAGCATTTGCATCCTTCTGATTTGGTGAGGCAAAGGCCACAGTTTTTGAATTGGTGAGATGTTCTACGGGCTTTGTGTGGGAAACACTTGAGAGCTGTGAATTCCTTGGTGCTCAGGAGGATCATCGTTGCTAAGATTTTCAGAGGGGGCTAAAAAACCCCAATGACAACAGAAGAAAATAACCCAATTAGGTTTCCATAGGCTTTCAGGCCATAACATCTTTCCATTTTCCAACAGAAAGGAGATTTTAAATGTTCAGTTTAATACTGAGATGTTTGTTTAGCAATAGCAGGACAGACTTTTTAGTATTTAAAACCCAGCAATCAAATGCAGAGGCATCCTGCCAAAGGGAAGGGAGGCAGCGGGCAGGCTCTGCAGAAAGCCTTTTCACCATTCAGTAGTTTAAATGTATTCTTACAGTTTGATCCTCAAGATACGGCAGCATGCTAGCATGAGAACAATCTTGTATCCGGACTAAATATTCCTGTATTGCTCACTGGATCATTTTTGCTGGCAAAACCCCTCAAACTCAGCTTTTGCCTACCTGTAGAAGAATAGCCTATGCTGTGCCAGGTGCTGATGAGAAGTTAATCAGCTTTTTGTATGGATGCATTCATTGCTAAAAATACGAGATTAGAGCACAATGGAGGTATAATTGGTGTGCTGTGGAACAAAACAGAACTGCACCTTGTATAATTTGGTGGAAGGGCAGATATTTTAGGGACATACGGTTTACTGAATGAAAAGTTTTCTATTCTTGTGCTTATCTAACGGGTTGTCTAATGAGGAATTCCACTGCTTAGTTTTAGTGCTGTTTCTTACGCTGGAGGGACCTCTGAATTCCCTTTGAGAGACTAAATTACTCACTTCTATTATTTAATATGTGTTTGCTTTTGCACATATCCAAAAAGTATCATTTCTGTAAGACGTTAAAAGTAACCACAAAAAGGGCAGAATTTTGGGATGGAGCCCCAAACATCTCTCTACAGAACCAGAAACAGCAAGTAATAGCAGTAAAATTGCTGCAAAAAAAATGATTACTGTGTTTTCCTCCCAGTATTTATTACCTTTTTCCCATTCAGCCTTTTCAGTAAGTGCGTATTTCTGATCTGCAAAGCAGTCCTACTGAGCCAAGAGTTATTTTGTGTCTTAAAGTTCCTGTTCCTGAGGTCATTAACATTTGAGAACCTCAGTTGCTATCCATATGGTTTCATGAAATTAAGTTCATTTCCCATCATTTTAGCTACCTACCAGCTAAATATTGAGCCCAAGGTAATCATCCCGGCTCTTTCAGTAACAGCAATAACAATAATAATGTATCTTTTGGATTTTAAGTAGCTGCTTTCTTTGAAAGGGAGGTGAGTCACGGCTTTTGAATACTTGAGGTTGACAGTGTTGTGAATATGGAGCTACAGTTGTGTTAAACAAAGGCTGAGGTGCGGTAACAAGGGGATAAATAATAGTAAATGACATTCTAACAACATTCACTTTGATGAAGTACTTTAAAATTCATAGTTTCCTTTTAGAACTTCAGTAAATACACTAATTGAACCTGATGGTGACTAGAAGCACTCAGCTGCTGAGCCCTTCTTGATGCTACTTAATAGCTCTACAACTCCTTTAGCTTGTATTTTTATGTGATTTTGTTCTGCAGAGCTGAATGAACACTGTATTATTCTATCATCAAAAACAATTACAAACCTCTTAACAGCCAATAAAGGTCAAGCTATTATACCCTAACAGCATGAAGGAAAACTGTAGCATATGTAGGCTGATTAAATGGGGTATATTTAATCTTCCTTTCAACCAGAGAAAGTCAAGGATGTCAGCTGCTGAAATTCCCAGAAGAGTGAATACATTGAGAGCCACATGGGCTGAAACAATGATCCAGGCAAATCAGTATAATGTATGTCATGGCCCTTAAAAGGAAAACAACTTTAATACAGCATTGAGCAGGAAATTCTTGGCAAAAAAGAAACACCACCCTGAAAGTTCTGACTTTCTGATGTTTGTGTCTGTGGTATCATAGATGATGGTGTTATCTAAGATGCCATTGTTTTCTCTCATAAAATGAACTTCAAAATTGATACCTTTTGGCCAAAGTTGGCTTTTCAAATTGCAAATATGTCATTGCATATCTAGTCATGTACATGGGCATATAAATGCTGATTGTACTGGGAAATAAACTAGTGCCAGAGCTAGTGGCAAAAGTCTCCACTCAATTGCATAGCAATTCTTCATTTTCAAATGCACAGGTATTTGATATGAGCCAGCTTGCCTGGATCTTCCTATTACAGGAATAATGTATATATGGAGAGTATTGGTTAAAAAAGACAAGCATGAAATCAGCGATACAAAAGCCTAAATGAGACATACATATCTACATATATGGAGTGGAGTGATCCATAGATCTGTGTATATGTATGTGTGGAGTATATAGATATATATAATGGAGTGAATTAGGGGCATGAGTTCAGACCTACAACCCTTATATTTCTGAGAGCATTCCTTATACTCACTTATTTTAGCAGTAGTCTTATTGTATAGCATTTCTTCCCTATTCAGAAAGTGTGCTGGCCAGATGCTTAAATCTTAGTGCAGAAATCAATTCTTCTCTAAGAATTAAGCTTTTTTAAGCAGTGTTTCTCTCATCTAGAAAATGGCCTGTATTAATTCCAAGAACAAACCCTGGGTGGGAGCAGCTCTGGGTCTTGGGCTTATCTGAGTCAGATTAAAAGTCTATTAAAAAAAGATGCTTGAAAAATGTCTTAATTGGGAAAAAAACTCTCTCAGGCATGTGAACCATCATCCCTATATCCCCTTTTCCACTGCTTTCTTCACAGACAGCATGTGGGTTAACAGAAAACCTTTCTGTTTCTCTTATGAAATGCTTCACTCTTTGGGTCTGAGAACATGAAGAGGCTTCTTGCTACTTTCAGTATTAAAAAGAAAAGGCTTGTGAAGGGAAAAGCAAGTGGCATTGTCTTAGAAAATCAAAACCACTCACTGAAAAATAATCAGTTTTCTCTGCATTTAGTTCCTGAGCAATAGAGTTCTTCAGAGATTTTAAGGGCTTATTTGGAGCTCGTTTCAAATCAGAGCACTTACAAAAATGTGTACCCTTCTCTAAATTTCATTTCTTCTTTTCATCAGCCCATGTTAAAATGTCACACCTTGGAAAAAGAAATATATCAGAAACGGGTACATTAAAACAAGAGGGAAAGAAATTGTTTTCTTTGTGTGAAAGCCCACTCACTGGAAATGTAAAGAGTTCTTACAGTAAATGTAGGTATAAGTCCTTTGGAAAACCAAAACAAGCCCAAAGTAAATCTGGGCATCTTGTGAACCTGCAGGACACTGATTTAACAGGACTGCTCAGGTGCTGCACTCAAGCATCTGCTGCAGTGTTCTGCTGCACTGAGCATCCCTGTTACAGCCTGCGTGAGTGCACAGCTCCCACCAGGAGCTCGACCAGAAATTTAAGGATGAGCTGCAACTCGTAATACTTCTCTCTCCGCTTGTGCTTCACTCATCTTTATCCTCTGCAAAGCTCCCAGTAAAGGTTATGAGAGAAATCAGCACCATTAAAGCAGGAGGAGGAAGGGGCAGGCATTTTAGTTCTTCCTGGTTTGGTTCGTTATTGCCTAATTGCATTGGTGGGAAGACTTCACCCCTTGACTATTATATTCTAAGCACATCACATTAAAGCAGACCACACCTACCTCTTCCTATATCCTGAGGGCATCTGCCTTTCTTTGTTGTCATGTGAATGTGGGTCTTACTCATTCAGGCTTTTATGTTAAAATCAATGGGATTATTCACAAAAGCAAGTGTTAATACAGGTTGTTCCCCAGGGTACAGATTCCTTTCTGAAAGAGTACCAGCAGAGTTCATCCCAAACGCTCTTTTATTCTCAAAGTCCATCAGTGCTACACTGAAATCCTGAACACAGCCCTTCCCATTCTCTGGCACCACATCTCTATGTACAACACCTGGATGTCGCTAGAACTGATGTCCTAAAGCCAGTCTGCTTTCCAGGACAGCATCCCATGTCTACTTTTTGAGCAAAGCTGTAAATTCACGTTTTATTCTGGATTTTTGCTTTATTACCTTGTAAAAGTGTTATACCACTTTGGTCCAGACACAGCGAGATGAACCAGAAGGGAAACGGATATGGTTCACAGCATGGACTGCTAACATACAGGCAGTCCCTAGGCTATTTTTCTATGTTACATTCAGCATCTTTTAAGACCATTTGCACTGTTCTTCCGTTAATGGCATTAATTTGTATTCAGGAAGCTTTCTTAAGCAATCTTCATAGAAATCACCCAGAAAAGTCCTTCCTAATTTGCTTTAGTTGCTCTTGTTTGTGTGTGGCCATGGTGTTTTTAAAGGCTACAGAGAATTTGCCTGACAGTTGGTCTACTGAAATACTCTATGGTCAGGTATTTGCTCAACTGCTTCTGACACTTGATGTGAGGGGAAAAAGCATGTTGAGCTACTCTGAACTTAGGCACTTGTTTTTCAATAGACATTTGTTTTCCTTTGAAACAGGAAAGGAAATTGTCTTGAAAGGTTGGAACTAGATGATCCTTTCCAACCCAAACCATTCTGTGATTCTATGATATCTGAGGAGGTCTGAAGAGAACCAACAGAAAACTCATGTTAATGTGTCTAAGAAAGCCTTTTTCATTTCTTATTATTTAAGGTGCAAGATGTCAGTTTTCTCATCAGAAATTTAGTTGAGATCTGTTCAGTTCCATAGCTTCTCTTCCTAGTTCATTAAGTCAGCAGGCATCCTTCTGGAGCAGCTTGTTTGTGTGCTTTGGAGGTTGTACTGACTGCAGTAAAAAGCAAGTAAGTTTGCCGTGCTCTGTGCTTTCCTTATCCATTTATTTCATTCCTTTCACTGGAGCACAAAATTGCTGTTACATTTATAGGTTTCTAAAGAAGGTGCAGTCTCCATGTGGGGCACCAAAAGGGTCTGATCTAAGCCAAACCTCCTGGCTCCAGTGGGATGTCCAGGGAATTGAGGGCATTCAGGTATAACACATAACACTAAACAACTGATGTGGGAAAACCATCTCTGTAACCTTTCCGGGATTGCATACCCATTATGGGTTGTATGAATATTCCCCTGACAGTCTTAGAGCAAGCGTAGGACAACAGCTAAGAAATGGGCTGTGTTTTTCCTCAACTTCTTGAATGATGTAGATTGATTTGTTAGACCAAACTTCATAAAGGCTGAGTAAGATCCAAGAGCGAAACCTAAAGAAATGAACAGTGGGTTTGAGAAAAGGCATGTCAGGAAGGTGGAGGAGGATATTATTAGGTCTTACGCACTTTACATCTATCAAGAAGAGTGGAGCTTTTCAGTGGAAGATACCAAACGAATCAAGAGCTTAGACAACATCTTCCAGTTTTGTAGGTCACAAGATCCGTAACAGAAGCCATGGGTATCATTAGATGTGCTTTACAGATAGAAGACACAAACAAACATTCAAATGGCTTGCAAAGGGGCAGCAGAAAAGTCATGCACTGAGGGATAACCTGACCCTATACTCTTCTCAAAAACGTCATCTTGGACTGCTGTGGACTTGCCATTTGCAAGTGTCTTTTTTAAAAAAGGAAATATATGCATTGAAATTCAAACCATTTTTTTTTCTTACCTATTCCAAAATACTGTTAATTCTGATCTATTGCTTTTAATCTGTGTTTCACTCTTCATTCTGTCAAACCAATGAGGCAGTAGGGCAGCTTTATGGGTTGTGGGGAGGGTTGATCCTGCAGTTGCTGTGATGAGTGATGCTGGCATTGCATGCAAAGCCTCTCTGTACTGCATTTGCTTTCAGAGAGCGACAAGCCAGGCTTGGTATCAAAAAAGATCAGGTTGTCAGAGTTTGAAAGCTGAGCACAGATAAAATGAAGAACATGAAAGTCCCATTTTATTTAGGGCTGGCAGGGAAAAACTGTATGAGATTAGGCTGTAACCTGCCCGATGGTGCTAAATGATAGAAACTAAATCTGTGACATTAAGATGTGTTTGCTAAAGGGTCCAGCAGAATAGTAGGCTATAGCAAACTGGCTTGTTGGCAGTAGTAAGTTTATTTGTGTCAATCATCCTAACTTTCTATAACCTAAATTTTCTCCATTGTCATTTAAATTCCTCTGCTCTTTTGTAGTAATACTAAAAATACCAGTGGTGGTTGGGTTTTTCTTTTTTTGGTTGGTTGGTTGTGGGTGGTTTTAAGCTTAAAAATCCATCTGAAACGTTAGTACTATTCTGATTTTGAACAAGCTACTGTATCATCTCATTTGAATTGCAGTGAAAGGACTCAGTAGGTCACATATCTGGGTAGATGACACCACTGCAGTGTAAAAGCTTCTGTCTCTATTGTGAGTTTCATACCATTCAGGAGATTTATACCTATTCAGTAGCCTGGTTTAAAAAACAGATTAGAAACTTGATAAGCCAGAAATAAATTTCTTCTGGGAATTCTGCCCAGAACTTCACTCCGGCATGATTCCATTCACCGTTCCTTTTATCAGGCACAGTATTTTTCCAAGGGAAGGTGTAAAGCTGTACTTCTTTTCCTGCCCAAATAGTAAGTTTCCTGGCATTATGTTTAGTCCTCTTCCTCAGCATATTGTTGTTCCCTTTCTGTAGTAGCTTAGTTAGGAGACAAGATTAAAACCAAACTCAAAATAGGCATTTAGGAACTTACTGAGAATTTACTCCCTGTTGTTACTTGTGCTTGCACAGTGAGTAGCCGCTTTCAAACAGTCACAGAAAGGGGCAGACGCCATAAGCACCGCTACAGTGTATAGAGATTAAAAACAGATCATGGTGCAAATATGAATTATAGAAGAGTATATTGTTGTATAAATGTATATGTGTGTGTATTTTCTTATATAAATATAAATAATATACAATTTTCTCAAAGGATTCCAGGTTGCCAAAGATGTGAATTTAGGTTCTTTTTTCGAAAAGGCAACCAAACAACTAAAACAAACACTAACCTGTTTTGGTATCTAAATGGTATGGAAAAGGGAAAAATAGGTCCCTGGATGACTTTGACCCTGTGTTTCTCACGCTCTATAGTCTCAGGTAGGTGCCAGCATGTGCCACGTGGCCTTGTGTTACCGCTATTTTGGGGAGTCACTAGTTTAAGCATTCAGGCTGACTCCAGGCACTATTGATCTCTCTATTTAAAATATCAATCCATTACACCCAAGATTTTTATCTGTAGGGGTTGGTTTGGTTTGGGAAGAAAGTCACCTGGTTTGCCTGGGGGTTGGGTCACTGTTGTTCCAGGTAGACTTGTTAGCCAGGCTGCTCTAAAGGTCTGGTTTCATAGGCTTAGAAGACATTTTCAAGGCACTATTTGGGATTCAGTTTCCTATAATAAGTCTCCTTTGAAAAGTTTCACGTAGCAGAGAATTACAGAAAGCTTCCATAGACTGACTGTAGTTATACATAAAAATATAACAAACCACTAAGGTTTCACTTATTCGCTGTAAAATAACAGGATTATTGTGTGTTGCATACACATTGCAAAGAATAGAAATGCAGTGCACCGTGTTAGCTCTTAGATCTATTTATGTACAATAATAAGGCTAAACCGGAGCTGTCCAAGTGTGCAATTTAGTACTGAAGTGATGTGAAGCCCTGATCTGGGCAAACAGATGCCGTTAGTCAACACCAGTGGAGGACTTCCCCCATGGTTTTCTATACACACCGTGTTCAGCAGTTGCATTCGTCTCCACAGAACTGAAATTGTCACCTTCATAAATCTTCAAAGGGTACTTAAATGTTTAGCAGCCCTAAGACATGTTAGGCCTTGTCATAGCAGAAGGCTACAGATGTCACCACTCTGTCATCTTTGGAGGCATTATACATTGAAATATAGGAAGAAAAATAATACAGAAAGGCTGCGTTGGAGGAGGAGGGACTGAAGAATTATCTAGTTATATCTACACATACACGCATATAAGATATGCCATAACTTCTCGGTGAGGGATGGCTAAACTGCAGCATCCCTTCCCAAACTGCAGGGCCTCACAAGAGGGCCTCAGATGTGCTCAGTGGGAAGCACCACCATGCTGACAGAATTATTAGCCAGATGTATCCTGATGCTTTTAAGATAGAATCATAGAATAGTTAGGGTTGGAAGGGACCTTCATATCATCTAGTTCCAACCCCCCTGCCATGGGCAGGGACACCTCACACTAAACTAAACTAAGATCCAGGAGGTATAAATACATAAAGGGCATTGTGCCATTTTCTAGTGCAAGATATACCTTAATATGGGGATGGGTTCTCCTGGCTTTTCAGTGTAGCGTTCTCAGCTACAGAACCATGCAAGGAAGGGAAAGTCTTTATTCGTATTCATGCAGTGAGGTTACATGCTTCACCACTTCAGAGCCTACTTCAATGTGTAAGTATGAAGCGTTTCTAAAAATGATTTCAAGAAAAAAAGACTTCTTCTGTGTTTATACTTCCAGTGAGGCAAGAGCTGTTGATGGGAATATAAGAAAACTGAAATTCAGTAGGCTTCAAGAGAAGCAAAAAGAGAAAAACTCAGTTTACAGAGTGTCCTGGGTTCAGCAGTAGCATATATTAGTATTACGAATTACCTGACTGGGTTTAAACCACGACAACAGAGGGAGGAAATGAAGACACTGAAATTCAGTATTTTTGACCTCTGTTATCTCAAGAGATGTGCAGGGTTTGTGTCTGTTTCCTTACTTCCTGTTAAAGGAGAGGGGAAAAAGGAGCAAAACAAAACCCTCAAGAAATGGAAGATATTAGTGCATTATAATACATGCTGTAAAACGTAAGAACCACGTGGTAGAGCTGAATCACGATTGCTGTTGGAGGTCAGGGCCAAGTTGTTGTCGCCTGATTCTGTTGCACATCGTGTGGTTTTTCATAACCGATTTTAGCAAGTTGCAACATCGGGGATTTAACCGTGCATCTCATTCCCTGTGGTCTGATCCAACCCCCTTAAATCCTTACAGCTTCCAACTAAACCCTGGCTTCATCAGTCTTCCTACAACCGCTGCGTTTTCAGCCGATCCTCCCACCTCCTGCTTCTTGCTGGTAGTTGATCATTGTTGAAATTGGCTTTGCACTGTGACTACAACAGCTCTCCACCTTAAAGAGACAAAATGGAGAGACAAAACAGTGTTTTGGAAATGCAGAGGTCTTCCAGAGCAAGGACAGGTTGGACAGGACCTTGAGCAACCTGGTCTAATGGAAGGTGTCCCTGCCTGTGGCAGGGGATTGGAACTGAATGCTCTTAGGGTCCTTTCCAGTCCAAACCATTCGGTAATTGTACAGATTTGGTGTATTTAAATATCCTATTAAATCATGTGCAGACTGGCATTCAAGTCGTGAGAGTGGTCTGATACAGCACCTCACTGGTTCGTCACGTTGAAAGGACCATTTGCGTTTCACTAATGTTTTTCTGTGGGCAAATACTTTACACAATTTAGTTCATTTGATAAGTCTGAATGAAAAAAAAATCACATTAAAATCACTGCATAAGCACCAGGTTAGTCTTTTAAAATAGCTGAAAACCTAGCTCCAAACCCAGAAATGTTTTAGAGAAGCTATTAAATTCTGTCTTGTAGTTTGTATCCACTTAAGATACATCTTTATGCAAACTGTACTTTAAAACCCATAGAGTCAAAATGTTGTATTGGGGGAGTGCCATATAGGATACTCTCATACTTGCAGAATATTCCTTCCCAAACTGCATGCATTGTAACTATTTGTTCTTCCAAGGGTGTGTGGGAAGGGATCCAACTGGATAAAGTGTACCCTCACTGCCATAATCTTATGTGCACAGAATATTTTTAATTCCCTTTTCTAAAAGCACTGCACTACATAACCTTTCAGAAGTATTCTGGTCAAACCCTGGAGTGCATAGTTTTGCTCAGTCAAATACTCCACTGGGGATCCTTGGGAAATAAGGGAAATGGGGAAGCACAAAGTGTGGCCTGGAGTTTTCAATGGACTTTGCGGCCTCCCATGCGCTGTTCTGGTCTGCAGTCAGTGTGCCAAGCTGATTTACTTGACTTCCCCCAACTAAAATGTGATTTTTAGAATTAACTAACTGCTCGGGTAGTTTATATGCATCAAAATGTGGTTTATTTTCCACTGCCTTGAAGGCTGTTTTATCATCCTTCAAGTTGGAAAGCCTCTTATCTAAGTGAAACAGCCTTAAATTGTTGGATGTAGTTCATTAAATTCTTGGATAACTAGAAGTCTCTTTGGCATTTAGCAAGTGATATTAAGAAGAGAAGTGATGATCCACCTTGTAAACGTGAGAAATTGAATTCTTTGCGAGCTGCCACAGTTTGGACAAGGCACATTTTAAAATAATAACTGTTAAACCTTCTCTGCCAATTTTTACCCTTTCTCAACTACTGTAAATCCAGGTTAACCTCTTTGAGGAGAGCTGTTAAGGATGTGAGTTAATGCAGAATTCCAGTTATGTCTTCATTTCAGTGCATTGGCTGGTATTGGTGCTTAGACAAGGGGTTTCAATGGTCACTAAGTCATGTGAGGTTGAATTGTTTCCGCTGTGGGCAAGAGCCATTGATGGCTATCAAGGATGCAGTTGTGTTTTTAACTGAAGAGGTGTTCACTGGGTATTGTCTGCTTTTTAAAGAGCAACAATTATTGTCCCTTTTGGTTCTCCTAGGAACCGTAAGGAAAAACTAATAGGAATGGAGAAGCTTGAAGAACAAAGTCGAGTGTTACTGCTGATGCTGCTTCTAAGTGTAGCTGTCTTCTCTGTATCTGCAGATGTACAGGCAGCGATGTGTATTCATGAGTGAATTTGGGTTCTATAACACGTCAATAATTCAGATGCACTAAGTCACTCACTGCACCAGTGTCTGCATCTGGATTTTTCTCCATGTGGACCTCATGCCATACAGTCAATTTTCTTTCAGGATCATTTCCCTCACTTTTTTTTCTTCCACTGATTTTCCACCATCCATATCTTGATATTCTCACATTGTTTGGCTGCTCACAAGTATGTAGTACTCAGTTCCATCAGGTCTCTCCAAGTTGATGTGCTAGATTCTTCGAGTCTGCTCCCAAATCCATCCAGCCACCCTTTTTGTGTCCTCTTCATTGATTATTCCTCAAAACCATGGAGTACAAAAGCAACTGCCTAAAATAATGTCCATGACATCCCTCGAAGAATTCCTTCTCTCTGCAACTGCTTGCCAAAGACACTATTGTTTGGATGTTCTTTTCCTAGCAATGACCAAACATGTTTCCTGTACTTTCACAGGTAGTAAAGTTAGGCTGTCATATAGCCACTCAGATCCAGTTTCTGCATTTATTCACTGTTTTCTCTCCTCAGCCAAAGAAACATATTTGTAGTTCTTACTCATACTCTCTGTAGATTTTACTTCTTTTTTCCCAGTAATCAAGTTGTCTTCTAAAACAGAAATATGTTTCTAGTCTTTTACTGCTAGATATTTCTATAAAGATTAAAATGTGCTTGCAGAATATCATCCCCTATGGAGTAAATTGAAGATGACCAACTTTTAGAAAGCAATCTGAAATAATTTATTTTGATTATGCACTACTTCCTCTCTCTTAACTTCACCATCCAAAGCAGTGGCATCTGCTACATGATTTTGCCATGTGGCTTTTTAGCTGAGTTTATGGTTGTAGTTCTGTTTTCAGAGTCAAGGCATCTTTCAGCTGATGAATGCTTCTATGCTTTTGTGGTACCCTGGGTCCAGTTTCCATTGAGCTGGGCAGTTACCATGAGCTGGGACGACTGTTGAGATCTGCAGAAAATAAGATCATCTGTGCTGGCTAAATTTGCACCCATTTACAAATGTCAAGAGCCTAAATGTATTTGTGCTACTGAATTGCTGTTACTGGTACATAACAAGATGAATTGAAGGTTTGTGGCAAGTGACAGTACCCGAGAGCTTGTCACTGGCAATCAGTAGTTAAATAGATGTGCTGTTAAGAGGTTATAAACTCGTGGTCTGATATTCTGGAGCTGAGTATCTGGTACAGTCCAGGAAGGAAAAAATCATGACTGTTGCAGCATTATCACTGAAATGGTTTATTTTTCTTTGCTGCAGTGCAAATGAGTTTCCTAGAATTAAATACTTAGAGGTAATGGGAATAGTGAGTGTTTGCAATAATTAAAATCAGGTAAATTGAAACCTTTAGCTGTAAGCATCCCACGCGTGACTTTGTAATTGGGAGAAAACTTGATAGCAAAATGCGGCTCACAAGCAGGTAAGATAGAACAAAACAATGTTGGTGTGGCCAAAGAGGATATCTTTTCTCTCCTTTTTTCTCCTGATGAGTATGTCTGAAATGTTGCAATAATAAACAGCCCGTTAGTCAGATGTTTTCAGTTACAGCTTTCTGTGTTTCATCTGTTATGCTTACTTGGGGTGGGTAGTTGGAGCTTTCAGCATTAGGGACCGTCTGGATGTACATGCTTCCACCAGCTAAAAAAAATGCATTAAAATGCAAGTGATCAACCGCCAGCCCTTATGGAGCACTCCAGAAAGCATAGCGGGCATTGATGCAATCCCTGTCATTCAGCTCCTTCCAGTCATCCTAGATTTTTACTAATGATGTATAAATTAATAGCTGATTGTACCTCAACCTCTGAAGGAACCCTATTAAAATAACTCTACGCAGCCGTTCAGAATAGGAAGAACAATGCGTATGAGATTTAGAGATAAGTGAAAATTCAGCTGCTATTCCAGCTATTCCTGCCCTAACATGCTGGGCAACCTGCTGTAGAAATCATTTCATTCTAAGACCTTTAATACTTTTATCAATAGTTTCATACAGACCAAAGAAAATGAGTTAATAGAAGTAACATGAAACGAGAGAAGTTTCTTTGCTTCTCTGTCTCTTCATTTCTTCCTTTAAAATGATATTGAAGAAAAACTCAGTGTATTTGGAGAAAGGAAAAGTAGTGAAAGGGAATGTGTGTGCTTAAAGGTCATTGTTAAATAATGAACCATCTGCAGCTAATAAAACCTGATAAAAATGTCCCTGAGTTAGAAAACATCTAGAGAAAGATGGTGCATGGTTGTAGCTTCGAGGTCTTTTCCCTTTTTTATAATTGCCATATAAATGAAGATTTACACTCTGAGCTCTGAAGTACTTTTGTGTTAATCACAACCAAGAGGACTGAAAAATACCACATTTGGTCTGATTTGACTCGGATGGTGTACGCTGTCACTTGGTTTTGGTTGGAACACGCAGTCTTGCAACCAATTTAAAACAGAAATACCATGAGCCTAAAAAAATAATCTGAGAAACATAGGCATGGAGGAGAACTAAATAAATATGCAGGCTGAATATTTGCTTAATGTTCTGTTGTAAGAGCATGAGAGATGCAGGGAAGCTGGATTTAGATCACTTGAACTGTGAGAGAGGTCAGAAGAAGAGGAATGAGGTGGCCCTGGTTTTGTCCCCGGGCTTTTCCTTAGCACGTACCATTCATTCTCTTTGTATTTTATATAAAATCCTGTTTTCACCAAATACGGCGTTGAAGGTGACATCATTTGGGTATATCCCCCCCTTTCCCCCAGAAGTCAGTCTGGCTTTGTACTTTAAGGAGAAATAGCATCTTCAGCAAAGCTGGTGTTGAGTAGTTGGTTTATAGCGTTGTCTCCAGCAAATTCTGGTAACAGCGGTGTCACTGCTGGTTCAGAAATTGTGGTGGTGTGGAAAATTGTAATAAAACCCCTGATTAATAGCATCTAATGTTTTTAAATATCCCCCGTCTTGCATCGTGGTGGTGCATTTTCAGACCTCAAAGTTAGAGATCTATTTGGATAGGGGTATTGACACAGTCATCTCCACTCCGAAGTTAAATAGTTAAATGTCATTTGTACAGGTATAGACCTGCTTACCTCCTGTTTCTCTATGAAAGAAAAGTATGTTTTATGCAGGCACATATTCTCTCTTCCTCAAAAGTTTTACATCATAGAAAAAGAAGTAGTTTTACAGTTCTTCATAACCCATTCCTGGTAAACTTGATGTATTGAAGTTCTTACTTCAAGCACGGAAATGGGTTAAGCTACTTTGGAAAAAGGAATTGTTGTTCACCCAATACTGTGTTTTACTGTAGGAATTCCACTGTGTTACCTGAGCAGATGGTCAGTTTAAAACCAATTTAGATTACTGAGAGTCATTTTTGAAGGACCATCCTTTTGTTTTGTACACACTCACATAGCTGCACCAAAGGGGTGTCTTGATGACTTGGGTGTTTAAACAAGATCCTGGCTCAATTTCTGTGCATAGGTAGCTATGGTGATATCATGCGAAATTGGAACCCATTCTGAACCCCTAGAAATGAGAAAAAATTCAAAGAAGAAGTATATGCAAATATTTTGGTCATACATAGATCCTGCTGCACTGTTGTGAAATATATGAAGATATATTTGTATCAAAACCATAGTGCAGTTTTTATCATTGTTGGACTAAAGGTGTTTCTGGCTTAATGATAATGAATTTGGTAAAAATGACTTGATATAAATGAACATATTTAAATATCAAACTTCCTGTGAATCCTGTGTAATAATAGAAGAGGGAGTTTGGAGAACACTGTTTTGAGTATCTTTGATGTAGTAATTGGAGTATATTCATTTCACATGACTGTCATTAAGGAAGACAGACAAAATCCTCTCATTGAGTTTGTAGGTGTGATTCCCATGTATGGACATTCTCTTTAATCAGTGAAAGGGATTGCTGAAAGATAAACTCGATAGTTTTGACTTTGGTCTCAACAAAGGAAGGAGAGAGAGAAGAAAGGTGCGTTTCTGTGAAGGATGAGCTGTCAATCCACTTGATGAGAAGTTCTTAGTCCTGTACTGTACTGTTGCTAGGTGATGTGTGCCAGGAGGGGTCTTTGAAATCCATATCAGGACTGCTAACAGTAAATTTAAGCCCATTAGTGAGAGCATTTTGTTTCTGAGGGTCAGGCTGGGGCACAGCAGCAGTTCAGAGCTGCTCAAGAGGCCATGCAGAGTGATGGTCCCTTGGCAAGGAGAAGTATGGGGTGGGGTTGTCTCACCTCCAGAAGTTAGACATCTGTAAATGGCTTGCACCTGCACCTTGTATCCTCACTAGGCAGAACACAGACCATCAGGTGGGTAATTTACTCCTCTCTGACACAGGTGAGGAAATAACTACCCAGAGAGGTGCTTCACTTACTGTTTGGCTGTAGGTGCAGATGGAAGGATTGGACAAGGTGAGACACTTAACCTCTAAAGACAAAGATAGGAAGCAACTCTTAAGTGTCATCATGGATGTAAGAAGTCTTGCAGGCCATAGCTGTGTGTTTTGCCTATCACATGCAGTGTAAAATCATTTCAATGGACTATTAGAAGGCAATTCCTACTCATACATGACCATCCGTGCTTGCACTGTGGAGTTTGGTTGGATCACTTCAGTGGAGCTGGGCTTGGGAAGTCTGCTGGAGTTCTTAGGGAGCCATAGGGGTAGGTGCTCTGGTTTTAACAGAAACTTCATGCTTCTTATTTATACTGCCCTGTAATACCAATTTACCTGGTGCTTAAAGGGTTAAGATCTGATGGAAATCTGGGTCAAGTATATTAAACACCCATGCTATATATATGTATGTATATACATTATTGTGGATAAACAATCTGTGATAAAGCATTCCTGAAGATAAGACGTTGTTCTATTCGAAGAAAATCTGTGGGAGTTTTGCCTTCGACAGAGTCACAATGAAAGCTCCTATTTTAGCAAGGTTCTTTGTTTAATTTAAGCACAAATCTGAGTGTTTCCTGGAAAACTCTTTGCATATGTAGCTATCTAATTATGCTTCTTTCCTCCCCATCTCACTTCTGGGATACATAAAGAGGTAGAAAAAGATAAATGCAGTTTTAAATGCTTGGAAATCTCATTCTGATGAGCATGAAACTAAGATGAAAGTCTGTTGCCATTTTTGTTTCAAATTGCTTCTGAAATATCAGGACACAAATATAACCATTTGGGATTATGGTAGAGTCTAGGGAATTCTGAAGTACCCCGATAGCTATGTAATATAGTTTAAAAAATGCATAACTCTGTGCAACCCTGCTTTAATGAAAGAAACATTGCCTTCAGGACATTTTAAAGTAAGGAGTGTGGCATTTATTTAGTACTAGAAAGAGAAACCATTTGGAATGTGCAGATCAGATTGACAGAAGTAGTGAAAATAGCTGATAAATGCTAAATTTATGCATAGGGTTTGGTGGTAGTTTGGTTTGTAGTGGTTTGGTTTGGGGGTTTTCTTCAGGCATCTACTTTTTGGAGGCTTTGAGAGCCCTTTCACGCCTATTGCTTCAGTAGGACTTGAGTATTAACTGGCATCATAAAGACAATGTTTTACTGCTCAGGATGGCTGAGAAAGTAGTTTTAGCTGATAGCTGTTAGAGGCAGGGAGTGTTTGATGTTTTGCATCCACAGGGGTGAATGTTGTATAAGTAACATATAGTACTCATGATGTGTAGACTATATGTGTAGTGTAGCCTATAATGACTCCTTTAGATTTTTTGTATAGTAAATTAATGTCTTCAAACACCAGAAATTCCTATACTTTAATTGCACGACTGTGTTAGGAACCCAGAAGTTCTGGCTGAATCTTTTGCTTATCACCCAGTTTGGCCATCACATTGCCTGTAACTATTAAGCCCCAAGGAAAATCTTTATCATTGGACAGATTCTTCTACTGTTTAATGTGGGATCAGACAGAGCTGCTCTCCAAGATGGTGCTGCAACTTTGAGTAACAAAAGATGACGCATTCCACCTGAGGTGAAACCTTGGGTGACCCCATGGAGTGTTTAAATTGCAGTTTGAGTTCTACTGCATAGAATCATAGAATAGTTAGGGTTGGAAAGGACCTTAAGATCATCCAGTTCCAACCCCCCTGCCATGGGCAGGGACACCTCACACTAAACCATGTCACCCAAGGTTCTGTCCAACCTGGCCTTGAACACTGCCAGGGATGGAGCATTCACAACCTCCCTGGGCAACCCATTCCAGTGCCTCACCACCCTAACAGGAAAGAATTTCCTCCTTATATCCAATCTAAACTTCCCCTGTTTAAGTTTGAACCCATTATCCCTTGTCCTATCACTACAGTCCCTAATGAAGAGTCCTTCCCCAGCATCCCTATAGGCCCCCTTCAGATACTGGAAGGCTGCTCTGAGGTCTCCACGCAGCCTTCTCTTCTCCAGGCTGAACAGCCCCAACTTCCTCAGCCTGTCTTCATACGGGAGGCATGGAAGCCTTTTAGATGCATATATACAGATATCTATATGGCAAAGTATTAAAACACCAGGAATTTTCTGCAGACAGATGGAGTGCTGCAAGGTTTCGCAAACAAGTTTAAAGAGCTGGAGATACTTATTAAAAGATGTTGCAGCATTTACTGTAATGCAATAGGATTTCAGTGGTAAGAGGTGCATTTTAATAACACCAGCCACAGCTGAAAGCAGTCTTTGTGGAGCTTGTCATTAATGTGGCTGAGCAGCCTCTTGAAGTTTATGTTATTTTTATGATTTCCAGTGAAAGGAAAACGCAGCAGGAGAAAGTTTTGGAAGGCTGATTGAAATCTGGTTTTATCCATCTGTCTCCAGGATCCTGGTTTCTAACAAAACATCCTTATTTGTTCATGAAAGGTGTAGGACTGCCATAACCTTTTGTTACATTTCTCATGTTTATGGATAATTTTCTTCTCTTTTCTGGTTTTGTTTTGAATTGATTTAAGATGTGTTTTTTCTGTAATAGATTTGTCGAGACAGCAGGGCCAAATAGGGAAGGTTTTTAACCAAGTGAGCAGATAGTCCCCTGGCCAACTCTTGCCTCAATTTGACATAGTTAATCTGGTTTATACTGAATTCTAAAGCTGTTTGTGCTGCCAACAGCATCCTTGCCACCTTCTCTGTATTTCTCTGCTCACAGTTTACATCTCCTTCAGGAATGTGTCAGCCCTCTAACAGCAGAAGTGTTCCATCAGGAAAACTGGCTTTCCTGGCCTGGTTTCAAGGCAGGTCTTCAGGCATCTCAGGTCTTTGAGCAGAAGCTCCTGCTAGACTTTATTGGAAGGGAGAAAGCAAGCTGACATCTAGACATTGTGAGTAAAGGAGGTGAAAGGATGCTCCTTTGTCAGAAAACATAAAAGCAGACTTAAATCATTGTGCTACAGAGAGAACTTTGATGAGCTACATGGGCACTGATGATCCCATGGGCGTGTTCCTTAACATGATAGAGCTTCAATAGCTCAGGTGTTCAAAAAAGGACTATAATCAATAGTAAATAGATCTAATTCTTCTGAATGTCTCTCAAGAAGCTCAATTTGTTCATAATACGGCCCCAGTCTAGCAAAGAGCTTATGCCAAAAACCTATCTGTCCACTTGTGAGCCAGCATATCGAATGCAGCTCCAAACAGCAGCAGACTTTCAGTCTCGTTGCTCAAAATGGAATTATCAAAATCAAAATAATCCGATTTACATAGAAGAAGCTAAATATAGTCTTGTTGCTTGGGTTTTTTCCATGTCCTTTTCCTATCATCTCCACAGGAAAACTTGCTGACATTTTAAAAAGGGCTTTAATTCATAGAGCTTTAATAGTCTTCAAGGTTTTGATAAAGGATATTTTGCTCATCCTCTTAATAGTGTTTGCAGCTAAGTGTGGTAATAAGGGAGCAGAGCTGTTCATGAGGAATGTGAAGAGCTGACAGTGTGCTTTGGTATCTAAATTTGAGTACTTCAGATCTGAGGACCAAGTAATATGACCTAGATCATCAGCTAAGGGCTAAGTTGTCACTGACAAATGGAAATGCATCCGTCACCCTTAAAGGGCAGAAACACCCATGGCAGGGGTCAAAAAGGATGTGAATCCTGTTAACATCAAAATTACTCTCTTTCACTGAGCTTGTAATAAAAGTATCTATTTTAAGTCTGTGGAGCACATGGCAGATTACATTGAGGTAGCTCAGGATATGTTTATGTCTTTTATTAATGAGTGCTGGGTCACAGCCAGAGAATGCATTGCTGTAAGGGACTGTGTGCTTCAAACTTTGTTAGGTAAGTCTTAGAGAAGAGAAGAATTCAGTATTTTACTCATCCAAACCCAGCTACCCAAAGAGGATGATCTAATTCCTTGCTTTTAAAACACGGAGACAAATCCTGTGATTTGGAAAAGCAAATTCATACTCACATTGCCTGATTGGCCACTTACTCTGTACTTCTAACAGCCTTCCTGAGCCAGTCCCAGGTAACTTTTCTTTTGATGAATTCCCTTTGGAAGAGGCATCCCATTTCAGATATGTTTCTTTTCTGTTCTGTGATGCATGGCTAATGCGTATCTTAGACTAACTAAAGTGCGATCCGTCATAGAGACATTCTGTAGCTGACTATAAATACAAAAGCAGAAGGTTTCTCTTCTTTCTTCTTTTGTTGATATTGAATGCAGTTCATCACTGAGTGAGCAAGAGGTTCAGCTAGGGAAAGGAAGAAAGGAATGACAATTATATGGAAGAATGAAACCAGATAGACAATCCTGTTCCGTTTGAGTTCAGAAAGAATGATGCTCTTCCCAGACAGGCCCTTGAGCAGAAGCATTTATCAGTCTGATTTTTGGGTTTGAAACGGTAGACAGTAAAAATCAGATGAGTTATCATCTCCCAGAGAAATGAAACAAAGCTTTGTAACATTCAGCCTATAAATAGAAGAGAAAGTAACCCATCTAGTAATACACATCACTAACTTAGCGTCTTCAGGGCATTTCTCTAGCTTTTCTCCTAGGTGTAAGTTATACTTTGTCTTTCTCATTCAAATCCTCATCTCGGGAGCACAGCTACTATTTTTACATCTCTCCTCTGGTTTTCTCTTATGTGAAAGCCTGTCATTAACTTGTTTACCAGTGAAATTGTCTTTGTCTCAGCACACAATCATATTCGTTCTTTACAGAGCTCCCAAATAGGATTATTCTGTTTTCCTGCAGTGCTTGCCATCCCACCCAGTATTTAATGAGGCTCAGCATCATGCAATAGACAGCCTTGTACTTTCTTTCCAGTTAATACATCATATTTCAAAATGCTTTCCTAAACCTTGTCATGTATTTGTTGAACATATTGATAATGCCGTTGCCTACAAGCAGATATGATACCAATCAGGAGATGCCCTTTAGACTGATGTCTTCTTCATACAGGATTTCCTGCAGGATCTATGAAAAAAGAGCTCTTTTTATCATCTTATGCTTATCATTATAACAAACTGAATTTGAAGCAGTCAGTGGAGATTTAGATTGTTATTGAAAAGTTATTAAATATTAAGAAGTATCATAAACACTAAACATATGCAGACAGTGGGGAAGGAGGTTGAAGTGAGAGTGAAATGTGAACTGCAGGATATGTTTGTGTCAGTTTGGAAACCATTTGATCTCTACACAGAATTCATCATCCCACAGTGGTGCTATTTGCTGGCCATTTCTCAGTATTTGTAGCAGAATGACAAATCTTGCCTTTCAGGAAACCTGAGCTTTCAAACTAAAGGATTGAAGTCAGTCATGCAGGGCTCCTTTTCATCTGTCTTTTGCCTTTATAAGCTTCATGTTGAGGCCAAGCACCAAGCAGTCTTCTTGATCTGAGAAACACTGAGTGCATTTCTTGGAAGTGCTGCAGCCTAATAGCAACCAGTAGAGTCACAAAATAACCTGAAATTTGCCTCGCATGCTACCAATGAAGCTGAGGTTCAGGCTATTATTAGCTGATAAAAATCATTGAACATATCTTTCCTTCACAGAAATGCTGTGTAGTCATTGCTATATTAAGGATCGGAACAGGCTGCCCAGGGAAGTGGTTGAGTCACCATCCCTGGAGGTATTTAAAAGACGTGTAGACGTGGCACTTGGTGACATGGTTTGGTGGTGGACTTGGCAGTGCTGGGGGAGTGGTTGGACTCAATGATCTTAGAAGTCTTTTCCAACCTGAACGATTCTGTCATTCTATATTGAATATAGACCTGAAAAAAAAAAAGCTAAAGATTAAATATAAATGGAATATCTGTATTTAAATAATACATGACTGTTTGAACATGAAGATGAAAGGGGAGGGCATCACCAAAATTCCGTTATTCATTTCATAGTGTTAATTCCAACCAGTCTTCTTAATTCCTCAGGAAAACCTGAGTTCTCATGTTAAGGTTTATCTAAAATCCATTAAAACCATAGAGAATCTCTCTGCCAAGGCCAGTAGCCTTCGGACAGATTGTGTTATTTTGACAAGCAAAACAGTTTATGTGTGCTTAAATTCTGAGGCAAAAATAACTGCAAATAGGAATGTGCAGCCATCAACTGGACAGCTTTTAGCCTGTACTGTTGCAATACAGAGCTCAAAGGCTTTGAAGGATTTACAGTACTGATTTTTCTCTTTATTCTGTGTTAATAACTTTAAATAGTTGAATGCATATTACTTGCAAAAATAATCACCTCTTTCAGTATAAGTACTTGCAAAAGATTGTTAACTCTTTTGCATTGTGTTTACTTGCAGGATCCCAAACTGCGCGAGCTGTTGGATGCTGGGAATGCAGGAGGTCGCCTGGAGAATCGAATGATAACTGTTGTCTATGGCCCAGACCTGGTCAATATCTCGTACTTGAACTTGGTGGCATTCCAGGAGGATATAGCAAAGGTAATATGACATTCATCTGTGTCATATAAAATTAATGTTTATGAAGGGGAGACCTCATAGCTGCCTTCCAGTGTCTGAAGGGGGGCTATAGGGATGCTGGGGTTGGACTCTTCATTAGGGACTGTAGTGACAGGACAAGGGGTAATGGGTTAAAACTTAAACAGGGGAAGTTTAGATTGGATATAAGGAAGAAATTCTTTCCTGTTAGGGTGGTGAGGCACTGGAATGGATTGCCCAGGGAGGTTGTGAACGCTCCATCCCTGGTGGTGTTCAAGGCCAGGTTGGACAGAACCTTGGGTGACATGGTTTAGTGTGAGGTGTCCCTGCCCATTGCAGGGGGTTGGAACTGGATGATCTTAAGGTCCTTTCCAACCCTAACTATTCTATGATTCTGTGTTAGTTTGAAATATGGATAAATGAGATAACAGGAGATTGCTATGAAATGAACCTCACTTCTGTTACAGAGCTGTGCTGCTCAGCACCCAAGAGGAAACATGCAGTCATTCTTTTTCAAGGAGTTTATTTAGCAAAGTTTGTGCTCCTCGTATTTGTGCTCATCTTCAGAACTTTGCTGTAAATCCCAGACACACACTGGGAAAATAATGGTACACATGAATTTTTACTCAGCTGTGAGATGTATGCTGTGACTTTCCAAACACATCTTAGGATTTTTCAGTAGTTACCACCCTTTTACGCTTGTTCTTAGTGTGTGTGAATTATAGATCAGCTGTGAGAGCCAAGTTTGGAACCAGCTGACTTTTTAAGGTTGGCCTATATCAAAGCAGTGGGAATCTACAGTCTACATTGTACACTCAAGTAGTCAGCAATCACACACCTTAACACACACATAAATATTCCTGTTCATATTCAAAGGTCAGTTTTGAGCATTGAATTTTGCCTACTGATAGCCCTTGATAAGAATTGCACAGTCAATGTCATTACCTTAGCAAAGTAGTTTTTCCATGCAGGTGTACAGTCCCTTCCTTTCTGTCCAGCATACCACATAGTTGTTTGTGCCAAGCAAGTTCCATTTGATGTTAGTACATCTTTTGGTTTTGATTTGTTTGGGTTTTTTTTCCTTCTTCTTCCAATTTCTATGCAACTCAGTTGTGGTTATTGAAGTGGGAGCTCTTTGCTTTATCTCTTCCAATTGACATTCAAACGCTACCCCTCTTTCCATTTCCGTTCATACAGGTAGACTCTGGTGACAGCCTCCAGATAACCACCCACAGAACACACTTCAACATGGTTTGCATCCTCAAGTGCACTAGATTGCACTAAAATGATAGTTTCTCTGTAGGCTGCAGTTATTTAACAGTAGTACTAAGTTATTTTGTCACCTCACAGGCAACAAGGTTGGTCAGACCAGGTGAAAAATGGTCATAGGATGAAAGTCTAGAGCAAGGAAGAGATATTTTTGCTTGCCAGGTTTCTGTCTTCGCTAATCTTCATTAGCCAACTGGTCAGCTTGGCAAAAACACAAATTCCACCATCTCACTGGTATGAAAGAACAGAAACAAACTGCGTTTGTGGTGGTTTGTGGACTGCTGAGCGGGAAGTGCTGTCTTCAGACTTGAAAACACACAGCTATACTCCACAGGGTGGTTAAGAAATCTTAACACTGCAAAAGCAATCGAACCGACACTTCAGGGAGGAAAAAACCCAGCTATCTAAGCCTATGATGGAAAATGCAAAGTTATGCTAAAGCTTCACCAGCAACAACTGGTTACCCTTACTATGGGCAAATCACCCAAATCAGAAGCCTATGTCCTTTTGTGCTTTCCTGTCTAGCCCACAGTCAGTGAGCTATAATCATTTAGCCAAAAGAGTGCAGAAATTGGTATTTTAGGGCTATTTTGTGTTTGATAATGGAACCTTAAAATACAGTAGATAAAATCATGTTTTAGAAAAGCTTGGCTGCTTTAAATCCTGAGTAACTCCTACAATCTGAGTAACTAAGAACCTAAATCTTCCTTGTTATTTGTATATGCGGTAGACCAAAGAAATTACTATTTTGTCAGCCAAGCACTGTGGCCTGAGGATGGGATTTTCAAAGCACTGCAGATTAGCTGTGCTTGCTTTGAGATCACATTAAGTATCCTGATTGTTTCAGTGAAAACTCAGTTTTGATCACTATTGAATGCATCAAAAAAGTCTTCCTTTTTTAACGTTTTCCAGCTTTATTTGAGCCAGACCACAGAATCTTGTCCTCATCTCCAGGACCCATGTAATGAGTCAGAGCAGTTGTAATAAATAAGCACATGAGGCACAAATCATCTCTTCAGGGAGCTCGGAGAAGACCTGTAAATACATAATGTTTTCAACATCACACATGCAAATTTTGACCCTTCCTGTCGCTGACGTTCCAGGGAAAAACTCCCCCACCTTTCCTTTTTCAGTGCATGAATATTATTTGGATTAACCCTTCATTTCCGATACCTTATCTTTGAAGTTGTGTAACAAATATCAATCCATCCTTTCTTGGAGCAGAAAGGCAAAGAAAACTCCAGTGGTCCTAGTGAGGCAGCTAAAATTACTCAATTATGGGGTTTTCCTCCTTTGCAAGAGGCTTCCTATGCTGCTACAAACTCTGTTCATGACATCCACTGGCCAAGTTGTGGGGAAAGTATGAAAATACAAACGTGGGCTGTTCAACTTGCTTTAAATAAACCAAATACAGAGCTAGAACTGACAACACAGGCACCTTGTATTGTTCTATGTGCATTCCTCCAGGAGAAAGTAGCTAAAGTGCATTAGTGATGAGCTGAAGGGCACTGTGCAGCTGGTTTGCTCAAAGAATGCAGCTTGAAATTCATTAGGTAATGGTCTAAAAGTGGATTGCTGTGTGGAGACCTCATAGCAGCCTTCCAGTATCTGAAGATCTGAAGGGGGCCTATAGGGATGCTGGGGAGGGACTCTTCATTAGGGACTGTAGTGACAGGACAAGGGGTAATGGGTTCAAACTTAAACAGGGGAAGTTTAGATTGGATATAAGGAGGAAATTCTTTCCTGTTAGGGTGGTGAGGCACTGGAATGGGTTGCCCAGGGAAGTTGTGAATGCTCCATCCCTGGTAGTGTTCAAGGCCAGGTTGGACGAAGCCTTGGGTGAGATGGTTTAGTGTGAGGTGCCCCTGCCCATGGCAGGGGGGTTGGAACTGGATGACCTAAAGGTCCTTTCCAACCCTACCTATTCTATGATTCTATGTCTTGATGATGGAGAGAAGTAGCACTGATACAGTGCTTGCTTATTTTCAGACAGGTGTGCCTGTGCCTGTCCATACACATAGTGCTGCAGCAACCAGGATAAAGGAAGAAGTTTATTGTCAAACCCTATTCTGAGCAGATGCTCTTTTTCTGCCTTTGTTATCAACATGAAGTCATCCAACCTGTGAACATCTGTGTGTGCTCTACAGGATTTTATTGCCTTCCCGAATCCATGAACTTCAAAAGCGAATGTTTCATCTTTCCCTTCTCTTTTCTCTCACTCTGTTTTGTGCCTCTCATGCCAGTTCTGCTCTCATCGCCCTAGTCCATCCTGGCCACACTGGCCCTTATCTAGAGGCCAAGGAAATCTGTTTCTCCTTGGTTTGATGAGCTTTGGATAAGATCCATCAGTAAGAGCTGACAAATTCCTCTATAAATTAAATGATATCATCAAAGGTGATTCAAAACTTGGGCTATGCTTTGCTTTCCAGCATACCTCTTTATTTGTCCAACTTCCCTGGTAAGAGCTTGATCAGTGTAATAAAATGATACAGCAAACTGTATAAATTCACATCTATTTGATGCATTTTTAACTAAAATTCATGAGGATGCCAGAAGTGTGGAATTTGAGCAGCTTGCTTTGTTAACCTCCCACCAAAAACACATGTGCAAGAAGCACTGCCTTCACACGTAGTGTGATTTGAAGGAAGTGTTTTCAAGAATGTGTGCTGTCTTTTCTCATGAAAAAGGTCTCATTTCTTCTGTTATGTCTTATCATAGATATCCTGATGCATGTAATAGAGGAATTACTTCACTGAGCAGCAGATTTCCAAATGAACTGCTGCTTATACGCTACCTGCCAAAGCACAGAACAGTTAAATAATCTGTTAGTAAAGTTCACAGGAATGATATGAATTAGTGTAACAGGACGTAGCCGAGAGGAGATTGAGTTCAGAGAGTTCTTATCATGATGGATGGGACTTGGTTGGAGTTGAATTCTGCTACCAAACCGGATCAGAGCCTTCCAGTCTGCAGTTTGTTGGCACTAGTACGGTCATATTTCAAAATACCCAGATTTACGTTTTCCTATTGTGTTGCTCCTGTACAGGAGTCTGTACAGGAGTCTGTACAGGAGTCTGCAGCCTCTGAATCACTATAGTGATTCGAAGGCTGTTAGAACCTTTCCACAGCAGGCTGTTTTCTTTCTGCACATAACAGTTTTCTACCCTGCGGAGCGCTCTCACTGAGAGCTGCCTTCTGGAATTGCTGCTGCTGGTAAAGATGGCTGCAGGGTACGTTGTGCTTGGGGTTAGAGTGTGGGCTTTGCTCTGTATCATGCAGCAAACCCAAGGAAACGGAGCCATTTGGTAGCTGAAGCAGCAAGACGCATCTTGGCTCACAGCTTGATGCAAGCCCATCAAAGTCAGTCCAGCGCATCTCCTTTATTTCTTCAGGTCTGTGCTCAGGGCTGTTGTTCCCCCTCCTGCTGTGGGTTCAGACCACTGACTGGAAAGATGATATGATCCTTGGCTTATTTTCTGACCTTGATTTTTTGGCTGCGGCTCTGGGGTGGCTGGAATTAAGGCCCTAAAATGGGAGAGGCAGCAAGCAAGTATTGCTGACTTGGCGCCTGCATTGTCAGAAATGGCTCAGCCTGTAGGTAGCCCTTAGAATATTTGGCAAGAGCGTTTGATGGCTTTGAAGAGCCAGGAAAAGCTAGCAAAGGAACATGGCAAGACTGTTTATACAAATAGTGCTTGTGACAGGCACATAATAATCGAGTTCCTCTTGCATTCCTGTCAACAAGCACTCGGACAAAGAGAAGGAAGAGCCAGGGTGTGGGATACTCCTGAGGTGCCCCAATTCCATGTTCTACAAAATACTTCAGTTTAAACCCAGCAGAAGCAGTAAGATCAAACCAAATCGTATCAAGATCAGTTAAAAGCCAACATATTTTCAATGTCTCAATCATCATTTATATTGCCAATAATCTCTGCAGCCGTTAGTGTCACAGGGAGAAGTTTTAACCGCTATTATTAGTGCTGAAACAAAGCAGTGTTTACAAGATGAGCCTATTCCGAGCCTGGAAAAATGAGTTGCCAAGAAGAAAAACAGATGCTGCCCTTAATACACTTTCTGTTCCAGGAGTCACAGCAAAGCAGTTGTGTTACTAATGAACCCGACTCCTCTTCTTTCTCACACCCCTGGCTTTTCACATTAGACCTGAGAAGGAAAAACAATTTAAGCCGCAAAATGGAAGTGGTCACGAGAGGTGGAGGGAAGGGCCAGCTCAGCACAGTGGTTTGCCTCCAGAACAATGAGGCTGGGGCTGAGGGAGGAAGGTTTCTCTGCCAGAAATAGCAGTCAGGAGGAGATGTGTTATCACAGCTGCTCAGGGGTGAGGTTGTAAATGGTGTGGACTTGAGGATCTGATAGCTGGAGGCTATCAGAGACCCATGTAACAGGAGGTGCATAGGTGGGCTTATCTCCTCCTTGTTGGGAGTGGCTGCATGACACCAGTTTCAGGATCAAGATCTGGTAACCTTAAGGAGAAAACCTTAGCATGTTAAAAAATAGAAAACATTGTAACTTGTGAACCTGTCTCAAAGCAATCACCTACTCAGGTAGAATCCTGGGGCTTTTTAGGGAAAACAAGCTCATAAGCTCCAAAGTGATGTAGCAACATGTGTTTCATTAGAAGTCAGTGATGCTTTCCATCATGATCAGTTCCTGTCAGAATGAAATAATCCGGTTTTTGTATCTCGAAAGGAAGAGCTAGGGAGAATGAATTACTCCCAAAGAGAGCCTGTGTGGCAATTGGGATTGTGGATCTGGATTGGAAAGAAAGGAAACTCAATTTTGGTTTCAAAGGGCACCTAGAAAACTTCATCAGGTTATAAAAAGTAAACCTCACATTCTTTGCAAATGCAAAAGGCAATGTTTATTTTCATGCCATTCTCTTGAAGGAGTGAAAGAAAGCCAGTGCTAAACTGCAGTTGTGATTTGAAAGGATTGCAATTAAAGACTATAAATAAGCACAAAGCCAGCAAGGAGAAAAGTGCCCTGAAGTTGTGAATGAAAAGCTGCAGGAGCGACCTGCAAGGGAGGAGAGCGACAGGGCAGGCAGTGAGAGTCTAAACTTGGATCAGCCTTGCTGGGAACCCAGGAAGGTCTGAGACTTAAGGGAAAGACTTCAGCAGCGTGAATAGAAGTGAGAAAAATAAGAGAGGAAAAGTAAGGGAGAGCCAAGGAAGCCTCCATCAGCAGCTGGAGGACATTTCTTCCCTATGTCAGTGTAGCAAGAGGGAAACAATTTAGAGAGGGATAGGACCACATGTAAGGGTGTGCAGTAGGGAGCAAAACAGCTTTTCTATTTGAAGTTGCATCTTCTTCCTTGCATATCAGAGTAATTTAGATTTATTCCTATATATTTCTGCTGTGTTGGGGGGGGTTAAGCATGTTACTTATGTTGGCTGTAAGAGCTAAGGTAAAGCCAGTACTTACAGTTCTTAATTTGGTATCCACCATAAATATCAGGTGTGACATTTGTTGTCTGAATCACTTCATGACCTGTAGAGAGTGTGGTGTAGAGGCTCTTACAATGCACTCCTACAGGAGGGGATACTGACA
Organism: Pezoporus occidentalis; assembly: GCF_034315485.1. Taxonomy (NCBI): domain Eukaryota; kingdom Metazoa; phylum Chordata; class Aves; order Psittaciformes; family Psittacidae; genus Pezoporus; species Pezoporus occidentalis. Next base: position 5,646,783 of record NW_026912779.1, read on the forward strand.
CAAGAGACCTGCTATGGTATGGTCTGTATCCCACCCTGTCAGTTCTGTTTGTCTTTGGAGGGATTTAAGCCCATTTCAGCTTCTTTTTATAAGAATGGTGGTAAAGAGGCTCTTTTTTTAACCCTCAGCCTGTCAGCCAGAGCAGTGTCCAACACACAAGAACATGTATTTTTCTGGGACATTTATTTCACATCCTCCAGGAGCTGGAATGAGTTTTGCATGGGGCATTTATCCATATGATTTATTTCTTTTTCAGTTCAGCGGAATAAGATACCTTTAAAAATACAATTTCTATCAGTCTTTATTTCCTCGCAGCACGAGCAGATCAGGACTCACAGATGAGGAGGGAAGCTGTGATTGGAAAAGATCAAGTTCGGGCTTTAATTAGGCCCTTTTTACTAACAATATCATGGTCAGAGCTGTTTTGCCTTGTGTAAGTAAACATCGAAACTAAGCCTTATTTAATGGCGTTTTCTCTTTGTAGGAATGGTCTGATGAAGTGTTCAGTTTGGCAACAAATCTGTTGGCACAGAACATGTCAAGGGATGCGTTTCTGGAAAAAGCGTAAGTCGCAATGGATTGAATGCTGTGGGTGTTGCTCTTTGCGTCATTTTCCTCTTTGCTTCTCAGTCACATTGTCATCTATTGTTTCTGCTTTGATGGGGTGTCACTTTGGTAAACACAGGCTCGTCCTGTCTTACGGTTTTAAGAAGGCTGTTATTGAAACATCACTTAAACAAAACCCCTGTTTGGGTTCTTCTTGCAAGCTACTAAGTCATAGCAAACGGAAACAGGAGTAAATGCCACGTTCCCCATCTATACCAAAGGAATAACTTGTAATCTGAAGCTCTCCATTTAAAATAAAAGAATAGTCTGGACTGACTTGCTTCAGGTTTATTTTCCCTTCTGTTCTGTTATTGATCAAAAAATGAGAAGTACAAGTCCATTTTCCTCTCTGTATTTCACGTGATTCAGAGAGAATCTAAAGCCATTCATCTGGATGCCTTTGCCCAGGGCACAGATTCCGAGTAGAAAAGCTGTTTATGAGAATGTTTGGGGTATAAAAACCCACCTCTGAAAGGAAAGAGAACTAAACCTGAGATTAGCAATTCTCAAGTGTATGATAAGCACATGCTGATGGAGTTTTACATAAGTGATAGCACTGAGAATGATATGGCAAAGCCTAGAAGATAGTGATGGCGATCAGCTGGGGTACTTGCTTGCCTTACTGGGAGGAAGGAGGTGAGGGAGTGTGTTTATTCCTCAGTGTCTGAGGTACAGCTGAAGTCAACAGAATTTCTTGTAGAATCTTTGAAGGCTGGACATTGCAGGAACTACAGCTTTGAATCTGGTACGGTGTGTTGGGACAGCAGTGATGTATTAGGCAAACCAACTCCCAAATGGATGGGAAGATTTAACAGTTCCTATTGGCTCCCCATGTTGACAGTGGAGAAAGCACTGTGTTAACCAGGTGTCAGAGGAAGAGCAGAGACAACTTCCTGTTACTACTATTTCCATGTCCTTAAACACCTGGCTAGCCATCAGACTATGCTGCAGATCTGTAATGGGGAGGATTATGGCTATACCTAATGGTGTTTTCATACCAGGTTCAAAGGAGGAACATGTTATCACACAGTGTAGTAAATCCACTTTTATTTGGAGCCATTTTCTGGTGGTTGTTCAAGTAATAATAGTTCAAGATGTAGTCACTGGACACATCACACAGATTCAGTAGGAGGCGAGTGTGGCATTCCTGTGTCGCTTTTCCCTTCTTCCACTAATTAATGAATCCCTTGGGAACTGTAGGGTTTCCAGGGGCCACTGCACAGGTGCCAAATCAGAGTCACTTAAGGAATCTTTGATTTAGAAGATTAAAAGTATTTCCCCACTATAATTATTGTACTAAGCAAAGGGTTGGGTGCAGTCCTATCAGAACCCTTTTGTTGAAATAGAAAAGCAAATTACATCGGAGCAGGATGAAGGCCTTTTTCTTTGTGGCATTACACAGTCACAGTGTTGGAAGTGCAGTAATAAACAGCTTGAGCAGCTTTCCTGTGGTTTGGTCAGATGAGAAAAATAGGGTTAATTTGGAGGAAAGGCTGGTAATAAAAACTGCTATTTTTGTTGTAATGGGCTCGTTCCTCTTTTGTAGCCATGCAGTGTAGGGTTGTGTTGGGGTGCAAAAGTGGATGCTAGAGTACATTAGTACTGCAATACTGACCGGTGCAGTAATGAGCAAAGGGTGACTGGGGTCAGCATTTGTCACTCTTTGAGTCAGCACTGAAATGAGTCCATTGAGCTGCTACCGATGGGAGTATCTCCTAGCAAGCTTTTTAACAGGGATAACTGCTTGGTTTTCATAGATGGGTGGATAAAGCTTCAAGGGGGAGAAATAGTGTCCCAAAGAATTTGGGAGGAAAAAAAGGTAGCAAGTACTGGTGGGGGTTGACTGTTTTTCAGATACATTTTGACTTTGCTTTAACTGAAGATCAAAATTCTTCCTCCTTCCAACCCCTCCCATAATTTTCCTTTATTTCTGGCATTCTTGGCTGTAGGGGAAAACACTAAATGTGACCAGAATGTGCCCAAAAGCTTAAAAAAACTAGAAGGGAAAATAAATCAAACCTTTGTTGCTAACCGCTGTGATTTTTCCTTTTTATTCTTGATCAGTGCTGGGAGATGGGGCAGGGGTGGGAATGATTTTGTCTGGGGACACAGCAGCACAAGAGATTTCAGTTCCCAGAAGATGCATTTGAGAAGACCAGGATCTGTGGCAATGTTCCTCTCCTAGTCAGAGATCTTAGCACATACAGTGTTTTTGAAGCAGTTGCTAATGGCATTTTTGGTTGGGAAGAAAAGGAAAGTTTATTAGAACCATGCAGTTCCTTTTGCTTTTGGTTGGCCAGTCAGTAGAGTGAAAAAGCTTGTAAAATCCTCTTAAATACTTAAGTGTTGCCACATTTTTAACCAGATTATATTTCTGCAGAACTCATTTCAAGGGGAAATGTTTTAGTTATATTCAAGGGGAAGATAGGAAGCACTGAACGTGGTGCTTTTTCCAGGCTACTGCTGGTAGACATTGGGCTGTTAACCAGTAGTCCTCACGTACTGGGGGGGATATCACATCACAGCTGTACCCCCAACTGCTTCTCATTAAACTTACTGGATGACTCCTGTTTCAGTAGGCTTTGAATCAGTATTTTGAAAGGTTTGGATAGAGACATCCTCATCCTGCTGCCTTAATGAGGATGTGAAAGAAGTCACAGGTCCTGAGATATTGAGATCTCTAAATACTCAGTTCAAAAGCTGAGTAATTGCCTGCCTGTAGATGGTTTCAGCATGTAATTTTTATACTGCTTCATACTGGAAATGTCTTGGACTTGCCCAGGGCTGCTAAATTTACTGACACTCTTGCTAGTGCAGAGATATTTCAGTTGCCAGCAATTTGGCTGCCTTCCAGCTGAGGAGTGATAAAACTTAGGGTCAAATGGAGAAGCCTTCACAGTTATGTTTGGAGGAAGACTTAGGGAGAGAAGGATGTTGGTGTGCAACACCAAGGGACAATTTCAGACTCTGGAAGAGGAGTACAGCCGCATTTCCAGTCAACTTGTATAACCTGTGTGCCACAGTCTAGTTTGCTGATAGACTGCTAGGCAGCCTGGGGGAGAAGGAGCCTGGAAGGAGGATATATTTGTGCATTAATTGCATTTGCCATGTTTTGTTGCAAGACAGACAGTATTTGATACTACGCATGCATTACTGTTGAAGAAAAAGGAATTTATGATATTCCAACAGGTTTTCTTGTTGGCAAAAAAACTGAGTCAGACTTGCCATGTGGTCAGAGCACTAGCACTGAGCTATAAAGGTGGTAGAGAAGTACTTGAAAATGCTGTCAAATAAACCAGAATGCTTTTCTCTCCACAGTTACACAAAACTTAAGCTGCAGGTGACTCCAGAAGGGCGCATACCTCTGAAGAAGTAAGTTCTGTTCCCCCTCCTTACCATGTAGTCTCTTCTGAGTGTGAATATTTGTTTGGGATTAATATATAACCCTTGTGTCCAGAATAATAATTGTATCATGTGTTTATAACGGATACTGTAGGAGAGTATCTTGTGACTATCAGGGTATGTCTGTTCAAATACCCTCCGGGCTAGATTGCCCTTGTGATCTAGAGCAAGACTTAGCTTCTCCGCCTTTCTTTGTTCCACTTGGGTATAAGAAAAAAAAAACACAATTTCAGAGAATCATAGAATAATTAGGGTTGGAAAGGACCTTAAGATCATCCAGTTCCAACCCCCCTGCCATGGGCAGGGACACCTCACACTAAGCCATATTACCCAAGGCCTCGTCCAGCCTGGTCTTGAACACTGCCAGGGATGGAGCATTCACAAACTTCCTTGGGCAACCCATTCCAGTGCCTCACCACCCTAACAGGAAAGAATTTCCTCCTTATATCCAATCTAAACTTCCCCTGTTTAAGTTTGAACCCGTTACCCCTTGTCCTTTAACTACAGTTCCTAATGAAGAGTCCCTCCTCAGCATCCCTATAGGCCCCCTTCAGATACTGGAAGGCTGCTATGAGGTCTCCACGCAGCCTTCTCTTCTCCAGGCTGAACAGCCCCAACTTTCTCAGCCTGTCTTCATACAGGAGGTGCTCCAGTCCCCTGATCATCCTTGTGGCCCTTCTCTGGACTTGTTCCAACAGTTCCATGTCCTTTTATTGTTGAGGACACCAGAACTGCACACAATGCTCCAGGTGAGGTCTCATGAGAGCAGAGTAGAGGGGCAGGATCACCTCCTTCGACCTGCTGGTCACGCTCCTTTTGATGCAGCCCAGGATACGGTTGCTTTCTGGGCTGCAAGCGCACACTGAAGCCGGCTCATGTTCATTTTCTCATCAACCAACACCCCCAAGTCCTTCTCCTCAGGGCTGCTCTGAATCTCTTCTCTGCCCAACCAGTAGCAGTGCCTGGGATTGCTGCGACCCAGGTGCAGGACATTGCACTTGGCATGGTTAAACTTTCTTTACTTTAGAGACATGCTGTGAGGATAAATGTATTCAAAATGCATATTGGTGGGGGAATATGAAGAAATCAGTGGTGACTTTCTCAAATAGCTAGCTGCTCTAATAGCAGCTTGTGTTGGGTAGACTTAAACTCGTTGTGGGCACCATTAAACTCGCTTGTGTTACTGAGCAGCCAGCAAATGGAAATAAACAGCTAAAGACCTGATAGACTGGGAACTAATATTCAGTCACTGAGCCCCATGGGCCATCAAGGCATGTCTTGAAGCTAATTCCCTTTGTTTTGCCTTCATTTTGCAGCATATACCGCTTGTTTTCCGCTGACAGAAAACGGGTCGAGACCGCATTAGAAGCTTGTAATCTTCCGTCTTCCAGGGTAAGCATCTGAATTTATTCCTGGACCTTACAACATGTTGCTTATATTCAGTGGTGTTTACTCTCTATTGAGTTGAGGACAGTTTGTCTGAGGCCAGTTGTGCTGTGCTGGCCTTGGTAGCTGGTTTCTTTCCCATGCAGAAGTTCCTGATAACCTGTCTGCAAATGTGAGTACCTTTGATTTGAAACCGTGTGAGGACCAGAAGTGCTTGGAAGAAGTGGGACTAGATCAAATGCAGGGGCAGGGGGTTGTGTGGAGAGTCCTGTGGGAATATTTAAGAACCTGAGACAGTTGCACATTTTCAAGGCATGTTTTCAGTGTTAGCTCGAGGTGTAGCTAATGGGGCAATCTGTTTCCTTCTCACTAAAAAATCTATAGCTTAAGGGACAATTTAAACTCACCGTAGCTTATCTAAAAGGTGTATGGAGTAAATGTTGAAATGCTCTGGCATCAAAGCTGTTACTGCTGTGAGTTTGGAACCATTGCATGCTGCTAATCCAGGGTATCTCCTCAACCCTGAGCATTGGCAGGATGGTACATCATCCTCAGGAAGGCTTTTTTTCAAGAGGAATGAGCTCAAGAAGGTGATTCTGATTAACACTGGAGAGATGTCCTTAAGCTTTCCTCCTAGGTAGAGGTTCTCCTCCAAGAAGCTTCTTATGGGATTATTCCTGTATTTGGAGGGCCAAGAAGTGGGGCAGAGCTGGTGTGTGACAGAGGAGAGCCTGCATCTCCTGATCTTTTGCTCTTGTAGAAAACTGTTCTGTGATGTGTGTTCAGCGTTTGCTTCCCCAGTGGTTTAACAGAGCCAATTCCTACAGCTCCAGAAGAGCAGTGAAAAGAAATCTTCACAAGCCAAACCTCAGATACCACTTACCAATGAGACCTTCTTTCATAGGTTTGGGAGCTTAATTCCATAAAATTCCAAGGAATATCTGTAAAGTAGGTATAAAATATTATAATAACCTTATCTAAAGCAAGATCTTGAGGTTAGAAACTTGGAAAGAATAATTTTAGGGATGAATTTTCATTGTTAGCAAACAAGACGATGTGCAAAACACCCCTGAAGTGCTGCTTTTGAAATCAGTTGATTTCTCACTTCTGTTTACCACCCGTCTCTGGGAAAAAGCATAATCTAAACTTCACTGGAGTCCTTGAAAGAAACTGCACCTTTTTCTGCTGTTTATTTAAGTAGAGCCAGTTTTACATACATACTGCTGGATACTTGTTGCTGGGATACCATCTTCAAAATTATTCATAGTATAAAGCAGATCCTTTCTGTGCTTGGGACAGAAAAGAAACACACTTCTTGCAACAAGCAAAAAGCTGTTTTGAGCAGCTTTGAGAAAAAAATGTTTCAGAAGCCAAGTACTTAAGAAGCATTAAACTCTAAATCTCACAGAGGTTATAAAACAGAAGAAAACCAGTACTTCAGCTGCAGCTCTTTTCCATTGTGTTGCTGTTTATTTGAACAAGTAAAATTCTTAGCTTCAACTTCCAGCTTTTCTGCATCGTTGTACTGCAGGACAAATGGTGTTCCTGTAAAGCCTTGGACGAGCACTGGATTCCAGCACTGTGCAAGACCTGAATATGTATCAGGGGATCGTCCTCAGCAAAATCACCAAGTTACTTCAAGACTTCATGAAAGTCAGTCATGGACATTAACAGCTTAAGCTTCTTGGTTTCTTGTATTCATGCCTCATGAGTTTAGATTGGATGTAAGGAAGAAGTTCTTTACTGTAAGGGTGGTGAGGCACTGGAATGGGTTGCCCAGGGAGGTTGTGAATGCTCCATCCCTGGCAGTGTTCAAGGCCAGGTTGGACAGAGCCTTGGGTGACATGGTTTAGTGTGAGGTGTCCCTGCCCATGGCAGGGGGGTTGGAACTGGATGATCTTAAGGCCCTTTCCAACCCTAACTATTCTATGATACTACGAAGATCCCTCTAAGGATTTTCTCCCCACGTTTCCATACCTCTCATTGCTTTAGGAAGACAGCACTCGTGGGCCGTGAATTTGCCATGGTGTTTTCCTGCACCTCTCAGAACCTGGGAATGACCCTAAAACACAAAATGAAATTTGTGGTCATAAGTGGATCCCAAGGCAGCATTTATCACTCTCTTCCTGACTCATAGCTTCAAGGCTGGGACAGTCCCTCATCTATCTTATGCAGTGATCTGAGGATGGGGCAGCCTAAGCTATGCTGCCAGGATATGTAGTCACTGCATCCTCTGTCCTGCACTTCAGCATGTTCCTTGTGTGTATGCTCATCAGGAAACCTCATAGGACAACATGTAGGAGCTTCATTTAGTGTGAGAGAAGGAAAAGGTCTCATTGACTTCATCCTGCTGTAGAATAGGAGCATCAGAGAGGCTCCCCAAAAATGCCAAAAATGAATTCTTTATTTCATATTTAGGGCCCTTAAAGGATATATTCACTGCAGCACTGAGTGCTCCGGCCCTGATTCAGCTGAGGAGGACTGCAGTGGGATGATGACCCATGGACATCAAGCACGTTTTCAAAGCATGGATTTATTTACTTATGTATTTCTGGGTTGGACCTGGCGAGGGTAGAGTCCAGTCCCTGCTGGATCTGATTTTCAGCAGCCTTTGTCATCCAGCAGATCTGAAAGCAGAGGAATGTTTAAATAAATGTTTAAGTAAATGTTTAAATTGAGTTTTAAAATCTGCCAATGAGTTTTGGAGTCTGGCATCTGATTCCCCTGGGACTTCCTATAAATCTCGGCTACTCTGGGGGAAGGGGAGGTGCTTTTTGTTTGGTTTGGTTTTAGTCAAAGGTGCCTTAAACAGAATTTGAAGAGCTTTATTTTAGCTCCCTGTTTGGCTGTCAAGACTGTTTTCTGCCTTCCAGTTAATACAGGTTCACAGTGAAGCACCAGTGAGTTTGACTGTTAACATAAATAAAACAACCAGCTATCAAGTCCCGTGTCTGCAGATAACCTGAATTAGCTGTTGTGCTGCCAAATATATGTAGGAGACTGGATGCAGATGTTACAAAAGCAGGCAGGTTACCAGACAGATCATAAATCAGCAATGCTTGAAATTAGTAACCTCAACCACGGAATAAACTCGAATGCCAGTGTTCAGCAAAGCTGGAAATGAGGCTTGCTCTCGCGTGGTACTGAAGGTTTATGATTTAACCATGCCAAGTGCAAGGTCCTACATCTGGGTCGCAGCAATCCCAGGCACAGCTACAGGTTGGGCAGAGAAGAGATTCAGAGCAGCCCTGTGGAGAAGGACTTGGGGGTGTTGGTTGATGAGAAAATGAACATGAGCCGGCTTCAGTGTGCGCTTGCTCCCCAGAAAGCCAACCGTATCCTGGGCTGCATCAAAAGGAGCGTGACCAGCAGGTAGAAGGAGGTGATCCTGCCCCTCTACTCTGCTCTTGTGAGACCTCACCTGGAGTATTGTGTGCAGTTCTGGTGTCCTCAACATAAAAAGGACATGGAACTGTTGGAACAAGTCCAGAGGAGGCCACAAGGATGATCAGGGGACTGGAGCACCTCCTGTATGAAGACAGGCTGAGGAAGTTGGGGCTGTTCAGCCTGGAGAAGAGAAGGCTGCGTGGAGACCTCATAGCAGCCTTCCAGTATCTGAAGGGGGCCTATAGGGATGCTGGGGAGGGACTCTTCATTAGGGACTGTAGTGACAGGACAAGGGGTAATGGGTTAAAACTTAAACAGGGGAAGTTTAGATTGGATATAAGGAAGAAATTCTTTCCTGTGAGGGTGGTGAGGCACTGGAATGGGTTGCCCAGGGAGGTTGTGAATGCTCCATCCCTGGTGGTGTTCAAGACCAGGTTGGACAGAGCCTTGGGTGATATGGTTTAGTGTGAGGTGTCCCTGCCCATGGCAGGGGGGTTGGAACTGGATGATCTTAAGGTCCTTTCCAACCCTAACTATTCTATGATTCTGTGATTGTATGATTTGTTCATTGGTCTCACAAAAGAGATGAGAACCTAAGGTTTGTAGGTGGCTCCACTGAAATGTGGATGGCTCAGACCAGGCTGAGGAATGGGGCAGTGTATTTTAATCCCTTTTGGCAGGCTTTCATCTCCCATTCTCCTCTCTGTTTTTTAGTCCACTGATCGCATTACTGGTCGGGAACAGTAGAATCGTAGAGTGGATTGGGTTAGAAGGAACCTTAACAATTGTCTAGCTTGAACCTGTGGAAATAATTAAAAGGTTCTGTAGTTAGGCTTCAAGGCTTGTGTTGGTTATCCTCTTTGTGGGTAGGTGTTTGGTGATGGGTGTTTGGGAACTGAGGTGTATTTTCTTAATGCTGAGTGGCAATTAAAAGCCTGGATCTCAGGTGATTGGAAAAGACCTGTATTTTGGTTTGTTCAGCACCTTCAAATCCCTGCAAAGGAATAATTCTGTGCTAATGACACTATCAATGTTTAAAACGTCCTTAGGAGAAGCACTGGCTGAGCAGTACCCCGCTGAATTGGGATTAGAGGTAGAGACAACAGAGTGGGGTGCCAACTTTAACAAGAATACTCACAAGCTGTATGAATTCTTTAGGCTTCACAAATGCCTTTAGGAAAACAAGTACCAGCAGTGCTACTCTCAACCAAAAGCAGCAGTTACCAAATTAATGGCAGTGTAGTGGATGCAGTTTCACACACAGGTCAGTGTCACTGGCAGCTCTCGATGAAAGGAGCTATTTCCATCCTCCAGCTCTGGGTTTCAAACTTCTCCATTGCTCTTGCACTGGATTTAGCAGTTGTGCTATTGGCAAGTTACCTGATCCCACAGTAAAGTGCACAGGGTTGTTTTGGCTGGGTAAGTTTAGAACCAGCTCGCCCTGCAGCCACTCACATCATCTGCCAAATGGGTGGAAGGCACAAGGGGCTAATGGTTGGTGACTTTAGATGGCTGGAGCCTGGAGATGTACCCAGGTGGGCAGCAAGTAGCCCAGATCAGTCTGAGCATGAGTGGAGTCGGGTTTGGTTTGTGCCTGCAAAGCAATGGTCAAGGTACAAAATCTTCTTGGGCCTCTGAAGGTTTCATAGATGAGCAAAGAGATAAGTGATCCCTGTGGCATTTGTTCATAGTTTAATTTAACCTAAAGCAGGAAAAACGTAGAAAAGTTTCTTTCCATCTAACAGAAGCTTGACTCAATGCTTCTGGTTCCCTTAGCAACAGCATTAAACAGGCAGAATAAGTGAAAGCAACGATTTCCCTATCAGCAGTTTGCTTTTGAGATGACCAGGTTCAGCGGTGTTTGAAAGCACATGGCTTTGTGTCCAAGTTACGATCTTTCCTCCTCCAGGTCATCAGATATGGGTATTATTTTGGAGCTGTAAAGGGGTGCCACATGGGCCCATGATGCTGCTAGAGACTACATGTCATAGCTTTTGATAAAGGTAGCTTGTGTGGAGGAAACTCAGAAACTAGATTTTCAGTATTTGCATTTCATGGGTTTTGGGGTTTCCTTTTTCTTGTTCCTTTATAAAGTTTCTCTGTACACGATACAAGCTTCTGTGTCATTTTGCTTTCAGAGAATCCTAGAATGGTTTGGGTTGGAAGAAACCTTAAAGCTCATCCAGTTCCAACCCCCTGCCATGGGCCGGGACACCTCCCACTAGAGCAGGTTGCTCCAAGCCCTGTCCAGCCTGGCCTTGAACACTGTCAGGGATGGGGCAGCCACAGCTTCATAGTGATTTTGCTCTCTGAAGCACACAAGCTTTGCTGGCCAAACTACCTTGGTGGGAGGGAGCTCAGAGCCTTCATCCGGATTGAAATACCTGTTTATGCTGTAGATAAGGGGGTTAGATGTGGAGATGTCCTTTCTTTCTTCCTCACAGGTGCTCAGAGAAAGAGGTAACTTTGCCTTATGGAAACTGAGAGGATAGATGTATTTGTATGTGTTGTAAAGACTGCTCTTTAAGCTTCTCTGTTATCCAGGGGAATTTATTATTCTGCAAAATCTGGGCTCATCTAGGCTGCAGGAAGGAAATGAGAAGCAGCACAGCAGCAAGTGACCTGTTTACAAAGAACAAGTAGCTGTTTGTGTCATTCTTTCACTACTTTTTTCCCCGTTTCACAGAATGATTCGATCCCTCAAGACGACTTCACACCAGACGTGTACAGGGTGTTCTTGAACAACCTCTGCCCTCGGCCTGAGATCGACCACATCTTTTCGGAGTTGTAAGAAAAGATGCTCATTATTTATTTACCCCTTCACTGATTTTCTGGGCTGGGGATGGCAAAGTGGGTTCTGAAGACTACAGCAGCATGCAGTGATTGCCAAGAACCGATTTCAGTGTCAAGCAGGGCTGTTATTTAACCTTGGATCAAGGGTTCTTTCTCTCCCAAGCTTTTGTTTCCATTCCAAATGGCTGGAGTTTTAAACTAGTGTGTTCCTAGAGGAGCAGAACTGCAGGGTCTTGTTTTTCTGTATGGATTAGGATTATGTAGGCTTCCATGGCAGTAAAAAGAGTAATAAGCGATAGCAACATGCAAGAGGCATGAGAACATGTATAATCACCCCCCAAAAGCTCAATTAGGAGCTGCAAAAATTGCAGTAACTTTTAGGATTTATGCATCATGAATTCACACCGTGACATTAAGTTGGCAGCTACAACTGATTTCATACATTCGCTTACAAGCTGTGTAACTCGTGATCTTTTTGCCCCTTGCAGCAAGTCATCGTACGTCCCAGTTACAGCAGAGCCTGGTCAATGAAGTCAGAATGGAAAGCAATATAAAGGCAAAGTAATATCCAAAGTGCATCCCAAGGCCACCAAAGCAATTGGTGAACTTACCTGTGCAACACGAGTGTGCTCGTGTACTCCTTTTGCACTCATTTTCTCTAAGGTTGAGGTTTCACAAGGACACAGCCTTGGCCTAGTTTGCTCTCACTGAACCTGGAGGTAGACTTCGCATTGCTGTCTCGCAATAGAGCAGAAATAGGCCAGTCCCAAGTGCTGTAGACAACGCTAAGCACGTCACCTGGCTTGGAGGCTTCCTGGATCTCCATCTGGGTACCAATTATAGCCAAACACTGCTCTTTTAACTAACTCTCTAAAGAGGCATCTTTTGTGTTTGCTTTACAGAGTGCCTGGCATTTTTTAACAGGTTGATAAAAAGAGGGGAAAAAACTCCAAGCAAATATTAGAATACTGAAATCAGGGCTGTCGTTATTCAGCAGCAAATCCAAATAGTTGGGCCAGGAATGCCAGCAGAGTGTTTGTGGCAAGCTGAGGATTGGATTCCATGTCGTTTTCTCTTTTACTCTTTTAAATCACATAGTTCTAGGACTTCAGAAGAATGAAAAGCTTTTAGCATTGCTCTGACTCTTCCCATTGATGTCGGTAATGCTGAATGCTTTTAAAAGTCTTACTCCTGGATGTTTGTTGAAGGATGTTTGTTGTTACATGCTGGCAGAGTAAATTAGTCCAGAGGCACAGCAGGACAGTGTTTTTGTTGTAAGGGTAGTTTGAATCTTAGCTGTTTCCCTGGGAAGTTACATTGAACAAGATTTCAAGGGAATGTATTTAAATGGCTTTGCTGTTGCTTTAATTTTTCTCTAGTGGTGCCAAGAGCAAACCATACCTTACTGTTGATCAAATGATGGAGTTTATCAATCTTAAGCAACGTGATCCACGATTAAATGAAATCCTCTATCCACCATTAAAACAAGAACAAGTTCAACAGCTGATTGAGAAGTACGAACCCAACAGTAATCTGGCAAAGAAAGGTCAGTGGTTTTTATATTCTCCCTGTACTCAGTTTCTGATTTGAAACAATGACTCAATTATCCTGCAGCACATGCTAAAGCACAATTTGGTTCAGAATCAAATTGCATTTCCAGCTATCTGCTTTTGGATTGTACAAGCCTGTGAGACATCGTGTTGTGCGTTTTTAAATGTGTTTGGTTGGGATCAGTTTAGGAAGGATGGGGCTGGTTTCAGTATTTGCATTTTGGTAAGTGTAATTGATAGCTTAGGACAGTTGCTCTGGTGTGCAAACTTCAGCAGAAACCTTACTATGACAGTGACTATTTACCTGCATCTGAAATCATAGAATCATAGAGTGGTCTGTGTTGGAAAGAGCCTTAAGATCAATCATCCAGTTCCAAACCCCTGCCATGGCCAGGGACACCTCACACTAGACCATGTTGCCCAAGGCTCTGTCCAACCTGGCCTTGAACACTGCCAGGGATGGAGCATTCACCACTTCTTTGGGCAGCCTGTTCCAGTGCCTCACCACCCTCACAGTAAAGAACTTCTTCCTTATATCTAACCTGAACTTCCCCTGTTCAAGTTTGAACCCATCACCCCTTGTCCTACCACAGCAGTCCCTGATGAAGAGGCCCTCTCCAGCATTCAAATGTAAATTAAAAATCAGTGACAGTGAAGCTAAGAAGAAGATAATTCTGATATTTAATAGCAGGAATAAGTGCAGTCTCCACTTTCTGATAAAGTGGTACAAAGCAAGATGTGAGAGCAGCCGAGTGTATTTGGTGCTATAATCACAGAAAAATCCCTTTTGAAATCTCAAGAGTTGTCAGGGCTTAACTGGGCATTTCGCCAGAGCCAGCGAGAGATCTCGTGCTCAGATCTCTGCAGACTCTTGCTGCCACCACAAGTCTTAAAATAGCTTTGAATTTGTGTCTGCATCCTGGTTTATTCCAATCCACGTATCCTAATGATTACCCCAGCTTTTAATGCGCTCATACCTTAGAAGTTTCAGGGGCATAGGAGTATCCTGAAAAACATCTAATATGAAAAAACTGGTTTGGTCCAGAGATTTTTGCATCCAGAGGAAACACAAAGAGACCTCATCCAAAAGTCATAGAGGTTAACAGAAGTCACTCCTGCCCCTCTCCCTGAAAGCCTTCTGACCTAGATGTCTTCCCAAAGGAAACCTGTTGCTCTCAATGCTGCAATCAGCGTTGTCTTAAGGCAAAACACCTGTAATCTCTGTCTCTTCTAGTCCAATCAAATTTAGCGTGCCCAGAGGTTTTGATGGAGGGGTTAAATCCTGCTCCTTTGTCATGCTTACGCAAACTGCCTTTTGACGTCAGTGAGAATACTAGCGTGAGTAGATGGAAACACATTGTGACCTCCTCTCATCCGTGCAAATATTAGAATCCTTCTCTCTGCTTACCTTCTTTTACATCAGAGACAGGAAAATCTGATATAAAAGAGCATTCTTATTACCCAAATATTGGCACTTCATATAAACCAAATAAAGGATTTATTAGAAGGAGGTATGCTGGTGTGCTAGCAGAACACCACAGTCAAAATGGAATCACGTTCTGACTAGCAGTCAGGAGGAAGCATGAAACAAACTACAGAAAAAAAGGTGTTATAATGGTATTTGTTGTTACCTTCCAAGTAGGATTTGTGGGACACCTCCAGCTTACCCTAGTTTATGTCGGTGCACACATTTGCTGCAACACTTGCTTTTCCATCAGTGCTCTTTTCCCGGGTAGGACTTCCATTGCTCTTGCAGAATGAGCCCTCACAGACAATGCTGACTTTAACAAGGGAAATGCAGGTCATAGAGAGTTAATTCCTTTCCTGGGTTTGTTTGTATTTTCTTCTTTTTAAGCTTGTGCACTGAGGTACAGCAAACTCTTGACAGAGTTGGCACAACCTGCGGCCCACGTCCGTGCTGCAGACACCACCTCTTGTCTAGCATCCTGTCTGGCAGCTGAGCTCCCCGTTCCAGTGCAAATCCCAAGCTTACCACCTTAAAATTACAGGAACAGACTAATCAGGAATGACACGGGGACACAGTATTTTCTGTACATCCGCTTTGAGCTGGGAATGCAATTCACTGTATACTAAAAGAAGTGTAGGTGTGTGCCCAATCCTGCACTCGTGGAATGATTGCAAGAATATGCTGCATGTCTAAAATGTCACCAAAATATAACAGCGCACATTCAGGATAGTGATTTAACCTTTTAATTTGGTGGCTTGTAAAAGGGATTGTCGCTCAGGCTTTCTGCTGTCAGAAAGGACAATACCCAAGGTTGTTGAAATGAAATGCCTGGGCAGTTCTGGCCAGAGCACTGGTGCCTGGGTAACTTCTGGTAGTTCAGTGCATGTGCTTCTTAGCAAGTAAGATTTTATGTATTGAAATGTTCTTTTGAATAAAATTATGGATTTTTTCCTTAAAAACTTAAAATCCAAATTCAGAAAAGAGGAGCTATCTGCCTTTGTACAGCAGCCTGTCTCCTCACTCCCACTACCCAGTTAGGACAGTTCTAGAGCTTCACTCATTTAATTTCCCATCTAATCTGACTGTATTCATTATCTGCATGATAATATTCTCTTTTAATTATTCTCTCACAGCTAATTAAATGGGTTTCTAAAGATTGCTTTTACTGGCTCTCAACTTTCACAGCACACAGCTTTTGACAGCTCATAATTCTCCATTTCTCTGTTCACCATTATAGCCCTTTTTTTGTACCCATTGCAGCTCAACTGCAGTATTTTGAACACAGTAAGCAAAAAGAGTCTATAACATTATAAATTTTAACAACATGGCTCTGTTCTTACTGGTTAAGGGCCTTAGGTTGCAACCTTTTGAGTAAAGAGCTGCGTGTGTTCCTGCTCGTCATTAATGTATCCTTAGCTATTGTATTGCTGGGATGTGAAGAAGTTTTTGCAACATCAGCAGGTACATGGGCTTGACATCTGCATAGGTTAAGCATCTGGAGTAGTATTTTTATAGTGGTTAAAGCAAGTTGTTGTGATTAATGTTTTGTGTCATACAGTGAAGGAGATGAATGTGCTGTGTATAGCGTGTTCCTTATCAGGTGGAAGCAGAACAAGTTCCTGGTACTGCTCAGCAGCCTCTTGCTGTCAGCAAAAGCATACTGGGGGGCTGTTGGGCCTCGTTAAGCAGCACCTTGTAGTTTGGTATTTTCAGGTTGTAAAGCCATTGGGTGGCTGGCACAACTGCTGAATGCATTCCCTTTCAAGTTGCCATGTTGATAATGGGATGCATATCATAAATCAGTTGCCAAGGGGTTGAGTGGGAATTGCCTTATTTGCTTTTATTTTTTAAGAAAGCTTGTATGAAAGTGGGTTGTTCAGGTTCTTGTTAGATTAGGGGTGGGAGAAGGGACACTCATGCTGAGTTTCAGGGGTGTCTTCTTGCTCCTGGCAGCGACAGTCCTGGTTTTGAGAATGCTGTGAAATCTACCATATAAATCAGGTGAAAATCCTGCAGAAATGTGCTGCTTCTTCCTGACTGAATGATGCAGTGCATTTCTAAAAGTTCCTAGGTTCAAAAGGACCCTGGAGCTTTGAGAGCTCAAATCCCATTGTCTCTATGTAAGCCTTTCCTTCTGAAAACAGTGTTTTGAATACCACTGAGTAACAGTCTGGCTCTAGGGGCATCCTGTGTCTTTTAAATACTCTAAGCAAGAAGAGCTATACCCATGTACCAGACTAACAATTAACACAAATCCATGCCTGCTGGGGAAAGGAGACGTGAAAAAGCTGGATTCATGCTATAGCAATAAAATATGTGCTCCCCACCATATGCATTGGTAGGAGCAAGACAAGGGGTAGGTTATTACTAGCCATTACCTTTAAATTGGTTTTTATTGCCAGACACGGTCTTGACTGTAGCATAAGCTTTAAGAAACGGAGTCTGGAAGTGCTTTGGAGATTTTCTTGGCCAATGGATCTGGACATCAGATTGTACTTCCTAGGAGGGATCTTTGAGATAAGTAATGGCATAAAGAGTTTAATCTTCTTTTTCTCTTAAGTGTGTGTTCATTTAAACACTATCTCTGCCTATTTAATGTTAAAGGGCCAGATTTTTAGGGCTGCAAAGAAGAAAAAAGCTTTCCTCTTACATTTTACAGCATTTCTTTGTCCACATTTTCTCCACTGTACCTTTTTGGGAATACTATGCGTCAGTTTTAGTTACACTTGTATTTAGAAGGATTGTAGGGGAGCTGGTTCCACGACTCTCTTTGAATTCCAGTATTAATTCTACTTTGCTAGTGTGCATTTATAAGTAGTTCTTGTGCTGGGTTTTTCCTAGGTAATAAAATAAATTAAGCAATTAACATTAGGTTAAGGTATATTTAATTTTATACAGCATTTATTACATGTGGTTTTCCCATGGCAGCTTTAATACTCAGCAGTATTCACTTCAGGACAAATGTGGTTTTCCTCCCTTAAACATCAATGTACTTTAAACATTTTAATCCCACCACATTAAATTCACCTTTCAGTAACTGCTTAAGAATAATTACACACTGAAGTCTTTCTGGATATCAGAAGCGAGTGACTTCCTAGGCAACAGGTTCTGGTGGCAAAACCAAGCACCATGAACTGTGGCTATGCTTTTAAGCCATACTTCATATATTTAAAGCATAAATTCTAATGCATAAACCAGGCAAGTGATGGCATTTTCTGGCACTGAAACATTTGTAGGTAGTACTACAAAATAGTTGAAATCTTTCAAGCCTCCTAACTGCAGCTTTGGAATTCAAGAATACTTAGCAAAAAGCCCATTAACTTTGGGATTGCAGTGCTTTCCAGCATTCCAGTTGTACAAGAGAAAAGCTCTCAGCATTGTTTCTCCTTATCAAGTGACAACAGAACAACAGATCCACTCTGAGTTTATTACTCTTTAAAATCTATAAGCCACACACATATTCCATGTGGTCAGCAACAAGTGCAGAGTTCGGTATCTTGCCAGAAAGCCTAAATACATATATGCAGCAAATATTAGTGTGAATGATGTACCATAAATCATGGAATCATGGAATCATAGGCTCATTGAATGGTTTAGGTTGGAAGGAACCTTAAAGGTCATCTAGTTCCAACCCCTCTGCCAAGGGCAGGGACACAGTAAGTGAATAATGAGTTAATGAAAGCTCTGCTTGTCAAAATGAAGTTAGAAAATACGTTTCTGTAATGCACTGTATTTTCTTTCTAGTTGCTTGGGGTTTTGTTACTGTTTCAGCTGTAAAATTCATTTCAGATCTTGCAGTTGCTTGGAAGCTACATCTTAAAGATTAAATGTAAAATTCTTTTAGATGGAAAATCCTCAGATCTGAGGATTTTTTTTCATCTGCTTTGCAGGTAAAGTGCTTCATCTTTCTAACTGAGCTGTACGAACTTGATAACAAAATGAAAGAGTGATGTGGACCAGTATTAATGGATTTTGCAACCGTGAACAAAGACACAGTAGTGAAAAAGCACAAGTTTTTACCTTTTATCTTTTGGTTGCATTTTGAAAGCGTAGGAGCTGGCTCGGATCTGAGACCCATGTGGTTTTACACAGAGTTCGTTTATGCTGTTGGCACTGGAATTAATGTAATATCAAAAATATGTTTAGGATTCCAGGGAGGGCACATTTCCTAATCCTTTGTGTATAATACAGATACTTTGACAGAAGCATGAGCATTGCAGTAACGCGTTTTGGGACAGGTATCTGGCACCAGGAATAGCTCCACTGATAGCAGTGGAACTGTGCTGAATGTAAAATGGACATGGCAGGGGGTTGGAACTTGATGATCTTAAGGTCCTTTCTGACCCTAACTATTCTATGATTCTATAATTCTATTGTGGAAGTTGTATCTTCAGAGCTGCTACTCTTCCATTCCAGAAACCTGATAGATAGGTTGGACCCCAGCCTCCTACCCTACAGGCAGACTCAAACCCTGTATCCTAACACTGGAAATGGATGAAAGAGCCTGGGGTGACAGGACCACAAAGCAAACATGAGTAGAGGTTTTGGAGTATGGGCTGCATCATTCCCTTCAGCTGGAGCTATTGCTCAAAGATTAGTAAAGACAATCTTGCATCAGTCCTGCACTTCAGCGGTTATGTAGACACATCTTGCTGCCGCTGCCTGCCTATACTGTGTGTGACTCAAACTATCAGAGCCCATAAATAGAAAACTTCCTCTAAAAGTAAAACAGTTTCTTTGGGGTTGTTGCTGTTTTACTGCCTCTTTTACAGAACACAGGGAGGTATTCAATTTTAGCAGCAGGATTTATTGTTTGAAGATAAATATCAGATAAAGTTTACTTCTGAAAACATAAAGCAGCATGGGCTCAAGTGCTGAAGGAAAGAAATGTATATAAACTATGAATAAACATTGTGGGGTTTGCCTCTTCATGATGACTGCTATGAAGGTAGTGCTTTGCACTGCAAAAGGGCCCATGAGGACAAAGACTGCTGTGATCCAGTGGGTGACATCTAGAGCTGGTGGCAGAAGAGCAGGGTTTTCCTGGCTCTGCCATAGATGAGGTCACTGACATTATGTGCCATTTTGGGGTTTGCTTCATCCTTTGAGCAAATCGACCAAATAGGCAGTTGGACTCTGTCTTGAGAAGCTAGCAATGATCTGTGAGTCTTTGGTATGTATAGCATCTGTCACAACAGGGCTGTGAACATAGATGGAGTACGTGCGCTACTACAACGACCATATGAGGAAGTTTCCCTTGTAATGTCATATGTAATCATCTACTCTAACAATATCCTTTAGGACTATGACTTGCCTATAAATACATCAGGGTTAAACACTGGGGAGGCAGAAAGCAGTGGTAAGCTAAAGGGCAATGTTGGCAGAAGAACACAGAGGTGTCAGGCGGCCTTGAATTAGTTTAAGGTAGAAATGAAGGGGTTGTAAAGAGGGTGAAAAAAGCAATTATTAAAATAGAGCTCGATTTGTTTATGAAAGGGATTGAATGTAGTGCCTGCTGCTGCAGAATCTAGTTTAAAGAACAGACAAGAATGTCCCTTAAAAGGGACTCAGGTCCCTTCTCTTTAGTTTACTGGAACTGTCTTTGCGGAGCCATGCCTTCATTCTTTTCCACTTCTCTTCAACATTAATCTCTTCTTCAACTGGAGGAGTTTGTGAAAGGAAAATATTAGTCATGGTGAAGGCTTTTCCTAGGATTTTTTTCAGCCATAGCATGCTCATCCTTTCCCATTATACTGCAGAACAGTCTTTTTGGCAAGTGCATTAATAGCTTACGAAGAGAAGTATCACTTAAGAGGAAAAGAGGAGGTATTTTTAGATGTCTTTTAATGAAACTTGGCAATTGGAAGTAAGCCAGCATTTAATATCATTGTATCTCCCAAGATCACTCCAAGGCATTCTACAGAGCATGTTTTTCAGCGGTTTGAGAAGACAGGGACATATTCCAGTAGTGGCCCGCTTTCAGGTCTGTCAGAAATAACTATAATATTATTGGGACTAATGGTATTTTAGCTGTTTGATTTAAAATCTTTCCCCTTATCTAGCTGTCTGCCTGTCTTAGAAATCTGCCATGTTGTAAAGTGCTCATTCCACTGGTAGCTAGGAGCTAGTGTGAGCGGTGATTTTGTAGTGTTTTTATAGATTTAATTGGATCTAAACTCTCTGTTATCTCGTTTCCTGTAAGGGTTATCCTGTCAGAAACAACTTCTTCCTACATCTGTGCAGCAAAGTCAAGAGCAGCCAGAAATCCTGCTTATGTCTGTAAAACCCTGCGATGCCACAGACTTCTGTCCGCAGTAGTTTTTGTGGGTATGTGCAGTTTGGGTTCAAAGTATTCAGAAATACCAAGCTTAAGATGACTGTTGGGAGACTCAGGTTTAGTTGGCTGTCTTTGCCTTTGCTTCATTGGTCCTGATGGAGTAAATGAGACCTGCCCTAGGACCTCCTTATCCAGGATCATGCTGCAGACCTCAGCTGAAATTGCTCTTGCAGTGTCAGCTGATGTCATGAAGATGCAGGGGTTCATTGGGGGTTCTAGCAGTCAAGGCCCCACTCTTGGACAAGAACCTGGAAAACAGTAGCTGAGAGTTGCTACTATAAAGACTGCACCAAGCAAGCCAGCACTTTTGAGCAAAATTGAATTTGGATAGGGAACTAAAAAGAAAAAAGCAGACAAGTAAATGCCTGCCAAGGAATAAGCTGCAGTCCCATGTGGTTCTCTAGCTAACTTTAGATGTAGCATTACTTCACAGTCCAACTTGGAGATGATGCTGATCACCCTGCTTCAGTCTTGAGATTTAGGAAAGATTCCTTGCTTACCTACACCAGAGTGGGCTTCCCTCCCTGCTTAAAATCACTAAGCATTCAGATTTGTATATGTGTGTCAGTGTATATATAGGTATATGTACACACATATATATATATGTGCTTAATGTTTTAGAAACACTTTCAATTTAAAGAAAGAGCTATCTGTGGCTGAAGAGGATGATAACCAGTAAGAAACTGCTTGATACTCCATATAGGGATCTGTTTAAATGTGAACTGTAACACAGATGTGCTTGGTTCAAGATGCTGGACACTTGTGTTTGTAAGCCATCATAGGCATATGCTATACATGTATATATATATACACATATACACAACACTTACTAGTGTAAGACACTGTTTTTCAGTGTAACAGATTCCAAGATTTATGTTCCTTAACACACCACCTCAGCTTACCAGAACCTCTGATCTGTGGCCATGCTGTTACAGTAGATGTTTTTAAGGCTGCTGTTGAGATATAGGTGATCAATATTCATTAAAAGAAATGTGTTCTGAACATTCAAATTTTGAGGAAAAGAAAATGTTGAGTGTTGAAAATCTTCCCTATGTGTATGTTTTACTGTTTTCTAGCACTACTAGAGAAAATTACATGGATTTCATAGGCTGTAGCCCCTGTGGGTTAGAGCCCTTTCTTCTTGGGTGTTTGAAAAGGGCCAAAAACCCCCGTGACTGCTGATGAAATAAATAGGATGCTCAACATTGCCCAGTGACTTTAAGATCATGTTGAAATGGATGGCTCATGCCAACAGACACAAGTGAGATTTGGCAACTATTGTCTCTTCTCTGGTGACACTCCATCTTCTTTTCTCTTTTGAGATGGCAGCGTCCTTGGATTGCTCCCAGCTTTTTCATTCTGATTGAAAATGCTCTTTGTCATCAAAGCATGAGGTTTGCTGTTCACCGTGGCTTGCCTAGAAGCCTATAGGAAATATTTCCTTCCTGAACCATCTCAAGCTGCAGTACCTCTTCTGAAAACCAGTCAGAAAAATGGTTTTCCATTTGCAGACATTTTCTTGGGGAGAAACAAAGAGAAGAAACCGAAGGCAATGTTGGTTTTCTCTGTGCACTTGTACAGATGATAAAATGGATATGATAGCTTCATTAGAATGACAAGCATTTCTGATTCAAGTGAACTCAGTTCTGCTTTATTTGGTTGATGATCCTTCCTTTGCAAGATATTCTGGATCTCAGTGTCCTCAGGTATGTGGTATTTCCGCATGGATTAACTGATACTGAGCGAGCTCCTTTCTGTATGCTACTTAAGCACAGCATGTTTACCTTCCCGGGTTTTCCTCTCTGACTGCTTGTCATTCAGTAAGCATTTATTTCTGATACTGCATAGGAGTTATATTCAGATTTCCCTGTGTCCTATTACAACATACCCACCCAGGGGTAGAGCAGTGAATCTCGCTCTATTCCTTTCTCATTGAGTTCTCTGTTTCTTTTTCAAGAACATGTTGCCAAAGAAAGCGTGGTTTGGTTTGTGGCCAGGTAACTGTCTAATTACAGAAAGTAGCTGAGCAAGTATAACCGAGGGCAGAATTGGATCCATTATGTTTTCCTTTCAGTTTAGAAATCTGAATGAGACTGGAACACAGCAGGTTTGATTTAAAGGATTTAAGCAATGCGATGACCAATAAAATCCATTTCAGGACTGTTCCCTAGTGCAGTTAATTGTAGCACTGCCAAGCTTTTTCAGGCACTCACCCCAAGTTTTCTGTTGGACTGTTTTCTGTTACCTGCCTTTAGCCACTGTAACTGTTCTGCCTCATCCTTAGTATTTACACTTCAATAATTACTGCCACTTAGGCTTCACATGTTTGATCTTCCTTGTTTTAGCATGTATTGTGACATGTTATTACTCATAACACTTTTCTAAGTGATCTTCCATATACAGACACATTTCTGATGATACATAGTCAAAAACTCGAGTTGTGAGACTGGGAGCAGTGTCACTGATGCTGTTAAGATCCTTGATGTTGTCAGTACCTAAGTAAGTTAAGCATAACTTGTGTCCATTAAACCTGTAGGACTGCCTGTGTGCCTTGGTTTAGTTACAGATTGTGTTGCTATATTCGATGCCAGGCATATTTACCTCTTTCATCAGTGACTTGATAGTAAAATGTCCTGCCAAGCAATTACATTTTGCCAACCATCTTTTGTGATGCAGCTACGTACAAACGCATCGTTGTTCTCTGCATCTTGTCTGCTTTTCGGGATGATGGATTTCTAGGCATCTTCTTTCCAACTCAGCTCTGTGTTTGGGGTGTTTCTTTGCTTGAATGATTAGCTGCCTACCTTGAATTATTATTTGTGTGTTCTCATTTGATTTCCGTCCCATTTACCTGGTTCATAACAGTTCCTAGAGAGCCGTCTGTTCTTTATACCCCGTGTTGTAGATTCTAGTGTAGATTATTAAAGACTGTATGAAACCAGTGTGGCAGCCTCCGGACTTCTTCCATGCAGTTCAGCTTTCAAATTCAAAGAAACTCTGATCTTGCAGTCTTGACCCCAGTTTATTTCTAGCTGTGCTTTCTGCAGATTCGTTTTTCCACTAAGGAAAACTTTGGATTTAGAAGCTCTGTTCAGTGCTTCACTAATATTCAGGTCAGTGTTGCCCTTCCTCTACTTACCTATTAACTTGGTAAAACTGTCTGACTGCTATTCATTTTTCCCCTTGCTGCTCATTGAGAGATTACTAAAATGGAGGAGTTACTGATGAGTCCTGCTCGTGGGTGTAAATGAAGGTTGGTATGTAGGTATTTTGAAGTAGCTGCACATCCTGACCCGAGGCCTAGAAGCTGTTTCTGTCCACGGTGTTTTGGTTTTTTTAATAGAGCAGCGCTGATGTGTATTAAGAGGATGTTGCCTGGACTGCACAGGCCTGTCCTGCCTCCATTCACAAAACTCAATGCACGCAGAAATTCCAGCTGAACCATAGCAATATACTAATAGCACACGTGTCTGGAAAGCCAAATGGGTTTCAGCATCGCTTCCAAGATCACTTGGATGCAAATGCTGCAAGTGTCATGCGAGTGGCTCTGGCACATCATGTCCCACACAGTGTGAATTTTATGTAAATTCATCCTTGTGAACTTCTCTGCTGGCTCACAAAGCTGGAAAGCAGAGAGTAGCTAATGTGTGCCTAATGTCTAGAGACACACTGGGGGTACATGCATCCCACTCTAGGCTGTGCATGAAGATTTCAATACCTAATGAGCTGTACATTGCAGTGCTGGTTTGTGAAATAGAAGTCCCAGTGGGGCATATTGGACAGCTCTCACAGGATTATGAAGTATCTGCTTTACTTGGCAGATTTTAATCTTTGAGTAGAAAGGACTGCTCAGTTGCATGGGATTACAGTGAATGTGATTAATGTTACAGATTGCGTTGGAATGGGCCTGATTTCACTGTCAGGCAAAACACTAATGTAATTCTGCATCGCTAAGTGGGAGATACGAGGAGCCAATTAATTGTCTCTTTCCCTTTGCGTGTGTGTGTGTTTGTTTTCTTTTTCACGTTAATAACGTCTCTTGGCACAATTGTGCCTTCTAGTTACATTACAAGTGAATGGATAACAGCACGGGTGTTAACAAATGGAAGGCTCTGTGAAGTTTGCAAATATATGGAAAGAAATGTTTAAGATCTTTGCAGCCAAACCTGTTGACTGCTTACAAGCAAATACGCATTGTAATTGTCACACAAAGCATCCACGTAGTTTAAGAGATAAGCTGATGTTCAAGTTGCAAGACTAAAGTGCAAATTGAAACATGAAGTGGTCTGTTCTGCTGTCAGTTGTTGCCTCTCATGTTTTCTGTCCTGCTCTGTCCCAGCACATTGCCCAGAGGACTGTAAGGTTCCTGGGCACAGGCTAGGCAGATGCCAGGGAAAACGAAGTAGCAATCAATACATGCATATAGCTTATCTGCTGAAACAGGAGCGATGAAGTTCAGATCAAGGGATTGGGTTGAGAAGTTTGCAGGATAAGCTGTTCTTTCATATTTCCTCCAGCCTACTGCACTGCAGGGCTTCTGACCTTTACCCTGGGCCTCTGCGGAGGGCACTGAACTGGTGGAGAAGCTTCTTTTAGAAGCTCAGCCCTGCTTTGAACCCTGACGTCTCTTATCTTGGGCTTGGCGCAGTGCTGCGGGTGTTGAGTGAGCAGGGGGTTGTTTACATCCTCAAGTTGATGAGCTGGCAAGCTCCCGGGGACCCAGGAGCATTTCCACATCCAGAACAATATGCTGGTACACTGGGAGGGTTGGGAAAGCAGGAGCTTATCGAGTTACCTATGTCTCATTAAGCAGCAGGAGAAGGATTGTTGTGTCAAAAGCAGCCTATGCTTTTGGCAGCTCTGGAAGGACTGCACGAGAACAGTTTTACACGAGGCTATTATCTGTGTTGGTGCTTGCACAGGGAAGTGCATAGTGCCCTGGTCCTGCACAAGTTCTGTCACAGACCCTGATGGGAAAAATATGCTTAGGTTCTCTGGATCTAGTTAAAGAGGATTAGAAAGAGCCCTGTGATAACCAGTAAGTCTTCAAATAGTGGAGTCTCTGAGAAGTATATTCACAAAGTACAGTCTTTCCTATCAAGCAGTTCAACTGACTGCCTGGTATTCCTGTTGTGTGGCAAATTAATGACCGCCATCTCCCAGGAAGGGGGAGATCCCAGCTACCAAACTGCAGAAGAAAACGTTTGGATTAATGAGTATTGACAATATCTAAGAACCACAGAAGAGAGGGTTCACTTCCTTCCTCCTATGGATGTTGTGATCTTTCAATAGGTCCTTTGCCAGCAGTATGCCACCTGCCTGAAGACACCTTCCAAGAAAGGATTTGGGATGATGGGAATGACTTCTGTTTTCTTTTAGAGCTGGCAAATGTTGACTGCAAAGGAGACCTCTTCCTTAAAGGCAAAGTGGCAGTTACGTTTCTATGTGCTTTTCTTTAAACTGCCATCCAGGAACATTTATTCCTTTCATCCAGTGTAATAGATCTTGAAAGGTATGGGATGTTGTAGCTGTAGCTAATAAGGAGCTTGTAACTACTTTTAAGCAATCAGGTGGAGCCAGGGATGCAGAAAATGGTCAAGTTGCTGCACAAACACTTCCAATGTTTCATGAAATGAGGCTGATCACAGCCTGGGAAATTCAACAGAATCTCTCAGCATCCCTCTTACATATATTACCCTTCTAGTAGGAAATCACTTCTCCTTCCTACCAAATTTTAGTGAAAAAAAGAACAGATTTGGTTGACTTCACTTGATGGGCAATCTGGTGGTGGTTCTTTGATGACTGCATGAATTTCACCACCTTGCAGGTCATATGGAACAACCATTCAAGATGTCCTGGGGAACCACTTGCTAAGAAGCTGCTTCAAGCTTTGCTGCAGGTGAAAGGCTGAATGCTGGGGCCATTTGTGGAGTCTCCTAGATGAGCTTCCTCATCTTTCTGTAATAAAGGATGATGTTTGGAGGCAGCAGGTGGGAGAATCGCTGACAAACTCTGCCAGACAACTGGCAGATGAAGTTGAGCTTCCAAATTAAGTATGAGGGAGAAAGGGGATTGGGTGCACACTACAAAAGGACCGTTGGCATGTGCAAGTGGAGTGCAAGCAGAGCTTGAATCCATACTGCAGAAAAGTAGTGCAGGGGTAAAGCTAGAACTCGATTTGGGTAGGTCTGTATGAGTTTGGATTAGATTTGTGTTGTGGAACGATGCCACGGGAACTTCATCGTGTTAACAACAGTTTGCATGGGCAAGCAGGGGTTTCTGACTACGAGGATGCTTTCTTCATACCTAGAAGGTAAGGGGTAAATTGTTCAAAAGATAAGAAAAAGTCGAGGTCCCTTTCTTTCAGAACCTTCTTTCCCATTTCAAGGCCAGGTTGGACACAGGGGCTTGGAGCAACCTGCTCTAGTGGAAGGTGTCCCTGCCAGTGGTAGGGAGTTGGAACTGGATGAGCTATAAGGTCCCTTCCAACCCAAACCATTCTATGATTCTATGTCTTTGGAGAATGAATTTTGGAGGTATGTTGATATATAAATATGGAGGAAGGCACATAATGGCATCTCCAGACTCTCCAGTGCCTCTAGCTTTTATAAGTTTTTAATTCAGATTCGGTTTTAGATCACATAAAGGTTTATATAATTTATACACAAGTGTTCAGCTACACTGCTGGGAATGCATGTGATTAAGAATACATGAGATGCTTTTGTATTTTTCCTCAATACTTGCTCTTACATTTTACAGACCTCCACTGCACCATGAAAACATTAAAATCGATCTGTTATTTATTTGCCTCGCACAAAAATTCACTCAGCCGCTTCTGCGTGCTCTGACAATCAAATATCCCACAGCTGACGTTCATCACAGGTTTCTTTAGTGAGGCCAGAGGAGAAAACATACCCACATTGATCACCAGAAACAACATCCGAGCATCTTCCATTCAGTGTAGGAGCGGGGTGGGTTTGACAGACTTTGCAAGTCATCCAGCTGCAGCACGTTTGCTTCTTTGCGGCGATGCACTGGGACAGGGCTCGTCCTGGGAGCAGCGTGGATTTGCATTCAGTTGGAAACGGAACAATGGATTAGAACAGCCCTGTAATGTTCCCTTTCAGGCTGTACCTCTCTTGTTTTCTGGGCTGTGAGCGCCCGGGCACTGGGGGGAGAGGCCATGGCTGGTGCTGCCACCCGACCACAGGGCACATCCCAGCCCCTCGGCCACCGTGGCAGCACCTCAGGGGATGTGGGTTTAAAGAAGGGCAAAATGATGCTGGCAGCAAGGAGTGAGGGAGCAAGTGTGAGGAGTGGCCCTGTGAGCCCAAAGGGGAAAAGAGGAGAGGAGGGGGAAGAGAAGTGGCCTTGTGAGCCCCAAGGGGCTATAGGCTGGGGCCAGCCATTGCCCTGTTACCAGAACACATTTGAGTGCCACTGCTGTGGGAGTTAAGTGTTGGACATTTAAATAGACCAGACACCACAGGAAGAAGGAGGCATTTTAATGTTTGTGCTGTTGAAGTGTTTTGCTAAAGCACTACAAAGTGACCTCATAGGGAAATTCTAATTAATCAAATAAATTAGAGGTGAGGTATTGGAGGGTAAGGGAAATGTGTTCTTGCACTTGTAAACTTCAGACCCCAGAGAGGAAAGAATCTTCACTGAGTGCTGTAGCTGTTGACACAGCTTCTGTTATGGTTACATCTGTGTTTGCTCTTCTCGGTCTGGCTTTGCCAACATAGCTAAAAGAGAGTCATCTGGAGTCTCGTCTTTCTTTGCATTGTGCTTCGAATTACTTAGTAAGGTCTTGAACCAGGCATTATTGAAGTTGATGGTAGCATTTCAACAAACACTAGTGAGCGTCGTTCGGGTCTACCTCTGTCCCTGTAAGTGACATCAGATTGGTTTAGCGTGGCAGTGATGAGTAACAAGGACAAGCTAATTCTCAAATTTTAAGGCTGTGAAGCACACTGGTTATTTGGCAAGTTTTGTCACACACGTGGTGTTCAGATGATTTTAAAGCACTGTGTACAAGACAATGGGAATCTGTCTTGTCCCTTTGTCTTTGCCTGGCCTGTTTCTTTTCTCTCTAACTTTTTATATCTAATCATGTAGATAGTAGATCATAGAAAAGATCATAAAATAGAATAATTAGGGTTGGAAAGGACCTTAAGATCATCTAGTTCCAACCCCTCTGCCATGGGCAGGGACACCTCACACTAAACCATCTCACCCAAGGCTTCATCCAACCTGACCTTGAACACTGCCAAGGATTGAGCATTCACAGCTTCCTTGGGCAACCCATTCCAGTGCCACAGCACCCTTACAGTAAAGAACTTCTTCCTTATATCCAATCTAAACTTCCCCTGTTTAAGTTTGAACCCGTTACCCCTTGTCCTATCACTACAGTCCCTAATGAAGAGTCCCTCCCCAACATCCCTATAGGGCCCCCTTCAGATACTGGAAGGCTGCTATGAGGTCTCCACGCAGCCTTCTCTTCTCCAGGCTGAACAGCCCCAACTTCCTCAGCCTGTCTTCATACAGGAGGTGCTCCAGTCCCCTGATCATCCTCGTGGCCTCCTCTGGACTTGTTCCAACAGTTCCATGTCCTTTTTATGTTGAGGACACCAGAACTGCACACAATACTCCAGGTGAGGTCTCACAAGAGCAGAGCAGAGGGGCAGGATCACCTCCTTCGACCTGCTGGTCACGCTCCTTTTGATGCAGCCCAGGATGCGGTTGCTTTCTGGGCTGCAAGCGCACACTGAAGCTGGCTCATGCTCATTTTCTCATCAACCAACACCCCCAAGTCCTTCTCCTTGGGCTGCTCTGAATCTCTTCTCTGCCCAACCTGTAGCTGTGCCTGGGATTGCTCCGACCCAGGTGCAGGACCTTGCACTTGTCATGGTTAAACTTCATGAGGTTGGCATCAACCCACCTCACAAGCATGTCAAGATCCCTCTGGATGGCATTCCTTCCCTCCAGGGTATCAACAGAACCACACAGCTTGGCTTGGTATATCATTAAATCTTCTTAATATATGTGCGAAGATAAAAGGTGACAGCTGTAATGGAAAGAACTGATCACAAATTACTTTTTTTCGTGGCAATGTCTGTGGTAAATCTGTAATATGCTTAAGGAAACAGAGACCATTCTTACCAATAAATCGAGGCTACTTCATTTTGGGTGACTGTCCACCGAGGATCAGCCTCGCTGCAGTTGGCCTCAGAATATCATTGACGTTGGTCACAAACAATATACTCTTTAATATCCAGGGTACAAAGTCCCTTTGACATCTGCCATCTCCATTCCACAGTCAAACTCTCACTGGTGCAATATCAGCTGTAATTGAACTTGCAAATTGCTTTGCATTCTGAAATGCTGACTGCTTAATTATGATGGGGAAAATAGCATTCTACAGCCGCAAGCTCAGTAACTTTGTCACTCAGAAGCTATGGAATTATACATGTGAATAATACTTGCTGTAATGTATGTTAATACCAGTGCAATATGCAGAAGGACCACTCTGCAGACGTGGTCTTACTTCAATGTGGAAAGGAGCAGAAGCAGAATAGACCACAAAATAGAAGGGAGGAAGTGCTGGCCAAGGCCTTGCTTCTTTTTGTCCAAAAGGTGTTCAGGGTAGAATTGTGGAATGGTTTGGGTTGGAAGGGACCTCAAAGCTCATTCAGTTCCCACTCCCTGCCATGGGCAGGGACACCTTCCACTATAGCAGGTCATTCCATGCCCCGTCCAACTTGGCCTTGAACACTGTCAGGGATGAGGCAGCCACAGCTTCTCTGGGCACCCTGTGCCAGTGCTTCACCATCCTTATAGTGAAGAAGTTCACCCAAACAAGATTCAAGAGGTTGTACAGTTCAACTCCCAGCTCATCCCACAGGTTTTCCATGGGGTATTGCCCAGTCAGTTTATCCTTAGCTTCAGGTCTTCATTTGAAAAACAGGGACTGCAAGGACCTTGTTTTTCAGGTGTACTCTGATGGTTAAACCCAGAGATTGCTTTGAGGTGTTTGAATGCTATGCTACATGGATCAACCTCAGTATGTGTATAACAAAATGGAAGCCTTTCTTTCCAAACACCGTGATTATGATGCCACATTTTTTTGAGGAATTGTGTTTCTGAAAACCGCTGTTTCATTTCAGCCTGGAGCAGCAATGACAATGCAACTTTAAAACTTCTAGTCTGGCTGAAAGGGGCACATTTAAGACCACACAGAGATACGACTCTCATCCGAAGGTGACTCTGGATGAGCTGTCTCAAACATCAAAAGCTGTAAATCACTGTAACGTGACATAGCTTTGCTGCTTCCCTGTGTAGCAGCTATCCCATTTGGATCTTGCCCGTTTTTTCCTGTATGATGTTGCTAGTGTGGTTTGAATGTACACCACAGACCGTATCTATAGCCCAGTGAACTCGGTGCAGAGTCTTTCTCTTAAATGGATTTTAGCTCAAGGTAACTCTTTGATAGTACCTGATATTGTTCGCACACATAATGTCTCTCTCGTAGGTTCACACAGCACGTAGGTTGTTCAGAAAGTTTTACTTTCATGGAGAACCTCAGTGTTGAGCTTCTTCTTGATTTCCTCCATCATACATCTTTTCTTGTGCAAAGGGAAGTGTGTCGGCCTCTGTCTGTGGCTGAGTTATTACTCTATAAGAAAGCAGCTGTGGAGCCTGACAAGATTACACTCAGATTACAGTCTTAAAATAGTGGATGGACTTGATGGTTTTCCTTCCAGCCATTGTACCATTGTTGTCATAAGAATGAATGATAATTGCATTGCTCTGTATTGTCACTGCATTCCTTGTGGTATGAATAGGTTCATTTAGTGGCACCATCTTGGGTTGTTATGAAAATGAGAGATCTGAACTTAAGACTGTTACATCTTTTCCTTTCTGATTAAGAGCTGAATCCTAGGGTCCGAGCGCAGAATTTAAGTAAATGTTGTATTTGCATCCTGTGGTTACAAGCTTTACAAAAATGCTGCTACTTTTTCATAAACTAGAAAAATACCTGCAAGTTTATGTGATTTTAGGATTAAAATGGATTGACCCTAAAAGGAGATAGGAGCAGAGTTAGGAGTAGATCTGATTTCTTCCATTATTCAATGCCAAAGTCAGTTGACATTTTATAGAGATACTATGCTGAATAGTTTGGGCTGGGGACGAGAGGTAAGAAATTGTCATTGTTGAGAGTCAGATGCTTCGAGATTCTTCAGAGATTTGGAAGATCTGTTTTACTGCAGGCAGTAACTGAGTTAACTAAACCTGTGTGGTTGAGAATATCTACAGATGAAATCTAGACAAAAATACCAGGCGAAGGAAAATGCCTCAGATTCTTTCAGTTAAGCATTACTCCTCAAACACAGACTACTGGATTATTTCTTTTCTTAGTCTAAATGTACCAGTTGACACCCTAAAATCAACTTTATGCAGGAGGCTTGACAGGGAAATTCATCCTGAGTAATAAGCACAGCTCCACTGAGATGAACGGAGATATTTAAGCTGAGGATAGGACTCAGCTTTATGATTTGCCAGCAGCATATGAAATGATCATTTACATTGGCGCTCCAGTGAGATATGAATTGAAAGACAAACATAAAAATTACAGTCAAAGCTTAGCTCCCACTCCAAAGGTGGTTCAAAGCTTTGCTTTGCTTGCATTCATATACCCATTGACTCACATTCAGAGGAGGTCAAAGTTACCTGTTCCTTTGCTCGGTGCTCTGTTTGCTAGTTTCTGGGTTTCCTCTGGAAAGCAGGTTTTCTTTTCCCTGGAAGACTCCTTTCCTTGATAGGCTTTGGTTTATTTTCTCTGTTCTTGTAGCCCTCTCTAAGCCTTATTTCCCACTGCCCTTGATTATCTGTAGACACTGATTATGAAATTAATTATCTTTGGTATAGGTAAAGGGATGTGCAACAAATAAGGCTGAAAATGAGGTAAGAGTAATAAAAGAATATAGGAATAACTGGATAAAGGCCAGTCTGATGATGGTAGGATCTTTCACACACACCCTTGTCTGAGTTGAACATAATATCTGTGAGTTACAAAATCCCTACTTGAAGTTAATTGGTGCTTTCCCTGGATCTGTGTTTTTCTCAGGACAGATATCAGTGGATGGATTTATGCGATACCTGAGTGGAGAAGAAAACGGCGTTGTTCCACCTGAGAAACTGGATTTAAATGAAGATATGTCTCAACCACTGTCACACTATTTCATCAATTCCTCACACAACACCTACCTCACAGGTACAGTATTAGAGAGATCGGAATTCTTATCTTAGAAAAGTTCATAGCATATTTGCAATGATACCATAAAATGAACTAAAAGCATCAGCATTGAACAATGATGGAGCTTAGTTTTCAGGGAAGCAAGGGTAGCACATGATTGTTGTTCTAGCTGCTACACACATACATTAAATGCACTTTTATTACACTTTTTATATAGGTGGGTAGCAGTTGTGTTAAGTAAAGGTCTGGTCTGAAACCCAGTGAAGTCCATGGGAAGTTTCCCTCAACTTAGATAGGGTTCTAGATTATGGTCCTTTTCTGGGAGGAGAGGGAACAATGCACTTTTTATGACAACTAAGGAAAGCCAAACAACTATGCGAAGCAGAATATGGGAAACATCTCTGTAGCTAATAAATTTGCCCCTAAACATTAAATCTGACAGTTTGTTGAGCTCCATGAAATCTCTTTGATTCAGAGATTAAGAGAGGTCCCAACATGGCACATAGCTGTCTGACAGTCCATTTGTATCTGCAGGGAATGGAAATCTGGTCTCTGACTATCTAATGGCTGAGCTGAAATTTGTAGGTGCTGTCATGTGTTTAAAAAGGCTGAGAACCCAGAAGCTCCCATTAATTTGAATGAATGAGTCTAAGCTGCATTGTTTGCACAGCAAAGTCAGCAATGCCTTAAGATTCCAAAAACCTAAGACAGTTGAGGAATGCAACTTTAGGCACTCATTTTTCAGTCTAAGATGCTGTCACCTTGCGAGAAAATAATTGTAAATTCACTATTTTAGTTTAGTTTATGTAGGAACAAACATTTTTGAGAAGCAGACGTGCACAGGGAGTTCTTCCCTATCTGATTTGGTGTTTGCCTTGTCTTGCCATGTTTGCTAATGATTTAGCATTATGATAAAAAAGAAGAAGTAAGGCTACAGCGTGTGCTAAAACCGTGGCTTATGGATAACATGAGCTTTTAATGTTATTAACTTGCCTTAACTGACCCAAGGTCTTTAGAATGCCAGTATGGCAAAACCTAAACAAAACCATGCAGTGGTGATGCCCAACTTAAACAGACCACTTGGTAGTTACTTTCATCTGGTCTGTGTTTGTTATAGCACGTTCTACAGCACCTTCTAGTGCTTTCATAAGTGAATGGGCTGTCATTGTTTCCATTAGACACCATTTTTCAGAGGTTTATATCTTGGCTGTGAAATATGTTTTGTGCTAAAAACTTGTCATATAAGGATTTGGCTTGACAGCTATTTTGTTTCTCTAAATTAAAAGGAGTGAAAATCAGTGTGGCCACTTTGAAATTATGATTCCAATGTGCAGAAATTTATACTTGTTGGAAGAGTGCAGACGTGTCCAAAGGAAAAACAATGCTTAATAATGATATTTTGCAGGCCTCTTACCTCCAGGATGGACTTTGTTCTGTCAGGGAGGATTAGGGCCCACTTAAGGCAAACGCTGCAGCTTTTCTGGAAGAAAACAGTAAAGCTGTTGAATGTGGGAAGCATAGGCCCACAGGGAGGACAGACGATGCAGTTTAGAGTTGGTCTGAAGAGATAAAACTGCTCTCCCCTCTATCAGCATGAATTTATAGCTAGTACCATACCACCGATTTTTGATCAGGGTTGATCAGGACAGTCATGTTCTAAAGGTCTAGAAGCACAGAAGCCAAAAAACCCAATGAATTAAGGATGGGACTTCACAATTAATCCAACCTAATCTAAGTCTTTTAACTGCACCACAAGTGACATATTGAATTACTGCAGAAGAAAGCAAGCTTACCTTGAAACTATCCAAATTCACTTTCAATTGTATGTGAAAGTCTGCAAATCATCTCAGATTGCATCTGCAATTTTCTTTGCCTGCATTTGTAACTCATTTCAGAAGCTACATGTAGAAGTATGATCTTCAGTCTCGATTTAACATAACATTCCTGGGTTAGTAAGCTGGAGAGGGTAAACCAGAGTAAACTCGGGGAATAGTGCAAAATAAGTTGGAGTCTCTTCCAAATTCCATTTCAGAGTGTATATTTTCACATTTACAGGCACAAAACATGTCCTTCTCTTTTAGTGGCAGTGTTCAGTAACTGCATGGCAGCTGGCCGACAATGGGATTAATGATTTGATTTTGATCTGCGTATTACTAAAGCTGACACCCTTAGCTTTTGCTTTGAGGCTAGACCAGATACAGCAGTCACGTTGCTGTTTGCTTTCTTCCAGCAAGGACTTAGCAAAATGAATAAAATGAATAGTGGCAGACTGTTCTTTTTCCCAAGGTTTCAGTAGGGCAGCTCAAGTGCTCATGGCTTTGGAAGGGAAGCTTCGGTAGCACCTCTGCCCTCTCTGCACATGTGAAATAGCATGTAGTCGTGTCATAATTATGAGGACAATAAGAAATCCATTCAGTCTAGCAATACTTTATGATTACTGTGCTTAATGCCCTACCAATTATCTCTGCCTTTGTTAGTTTTCAAACCCCGAAAAAGCATGCACCAAGAAGCATTACAACATAAAACGAAACATGTGCACACTGAATGTATTTTTAATTATGCTGATCATTTTCCTAGCCTTTGGTAGAAACCCTTGGCAGTACATCAAGTCCTGATTATTTATTTAGAAGTGTTACTGCTTTCTTTTTCTTAGGGAAATGTGATTTTTAAGAGCGAAGGTAAAACTCCATGAAGGAGGAAGTGATTTAGAGCGAAATGTCATCTTTTGGAAACTTCGTTTTACTGTCTCTCATCTTTGTTCTCACTGCTGTCACATTCATTGATTTACTGCTTTGAACACGTAATGTGCAACCCTGCATTTTTTCTGGTTTCTCCCCAGTCTCACCTCAGATTACTGCTTTTGTCACAGCGGAGAGTGACTTTGCAGCTTTTCTCTCAGCAGCACCCAAAGTCAAAGACAAATGATAATGTATCGTTATCAGAGCTGCACACTTTGGTGGCTATGAACGTCTGTGAACGTGGTGGTGTACGTGAAATGCAAAATACGAAAATCACAAGCCTTTCACATATGTTTTGTCGTTGGCCAAAAGGATAAACTATAGCAGCAGTAGGTTACAGAGCTATCAGTGTAGTGCGCATAGCCAATGTGGGGCTGTCCCATTCACCTTCAGCATCTGCTTCCCTCCTAGCAGTCCAGTACTTTCGGTTGTTTCTAGAGGGGCATGTTCTCTTCTTTATTGCTGCTGTGGCCTCTCCTTTACTGTCGTCCAGCTTCTCTGGTCTCAGCAATTCCTCAGTTATAACCATTGCTGCTCTCAGCGCTTCCTTGAAATCTTCTTCACCTTCAAAGCCTCCAAAACAGTTTATTCACAGCTTCACAGAATTACAGAGTGGTTTGAATTGGCAGGGACCTTAAAGCTCATCCATTTCCAACCCCCTCCCATGGGCAGCAACACCTTCAAAGTTGCTCCAAGCCCCATCCAACCTGGCCTTGAACACTTCCAGGGATGGGGCAGCCACAGCTTCTCTGGGCATCCTGTGCCAGCGCCTCAGCACCCTCACAGGGAAGAACTTCCTAATATCTAATCTAAATCTCTCCTCTGTCAGTTTAAAGCCATTCCCCCTTGTCCTGTCACTACGGGCCCTTGTAAAGAGTCCCTCTTCAGCCCCTTTACATATTGGAAGGCTGCTGTAAGGTCTCCCCGGAGCCTCTCTTCTCCAGGAATACAACTGGCTTTCCGGGCTGCAAGTGCACACGGCTGGGTCATGTAGATCTTTTCATGTTTTCACATGACTGCTAAAGTTTTGAAATCTGAGTGTTCATACTAATACTGTTAAACCCCAGTTTATCTTTTTGTTGTCCTAAGGGATACCTGCCCTCCGTTACCAGCCTCACCAATGCCAGTTCTGTCTTTCTTAAGCCCTATTATAGGTGAGGGAATTTTCACTTCTAAAAGTGACTGGAAACCTCATAAAAGAGAGAAAGAAAAAAGCCCAAATGTATATATTGCATCCTTAAGGCAACATTTATTACTCAAATACACATCAGCAACTGACACCAAAATTTCTAGAGGCAGCTTGCATCCAGCAGCAGCAGAGGTGAACATAAAGAGTTTTAAAATGCATTGTTTGGTGTGATGGGAGATAACTGGACTTTCAAGAAGGAGAAGAAAAGTCAAGATCATGAAAGTGTTTGTTTCCTTTAAGTCACGTTTCAGTCACTCTCTACTGCTTAGTGAGGTTTCAAGATCCCCTGTTCCTTCTCTTTAGGCCAACAACTTGAAGGACATTGAGATGAGGGATATGTTATTTGAAGCATCTTGAAATGAGGAATACATTATTTTCTAAACCTCCTTCTTAAAGGAGGGTAGAACTGTGTTGAGGATCAGGAAACCCCTCTGACTCCAATAGTAGCATTTGAAGATGTTCAAATGGCTGCAGTCGTAAGACAAAGATGCAGAGAGCCAGCAGCAGGGGACAGGCTCTGTAAATAGGTCCCTGCAGGTTGCAGCCCCTCGCTGCAGTGGTAGAGATTGGGCTGGTGATGCAGTGTCTTTCTCAAGTGGGTCTCACAGCTGGGGCAAGGGTTACCCCATGCACCCCTTGCCAGATAATGTCCATCCCACAGCCCAGCTGCAGCGTTGGAGCTGCTGCAGTTCTGTTATGTGTTGAGCAGGATTGCAAACCCAGAGGCTGGCCAGTGCCTGCCCTCCTGGCATACGCAGGTGTTGCATCTTCTGCTTGGGTGGGCCCGAATCAATACTGACAGCAAGTGTGTTCCTGCTGCTGGCTGGAGCGAGCCTGACTGCACGTCCTGCTTTGGTCCAGTGTGAAGTGTTAAAAATAGCAGGCATAGGGTGCAACATAGGTACAAGCAGTAGCAGAACGTGTCGCAGTGTGGGGTCTAATTCTCTTGTTCCGTGCATGGCAAAGTGGCTCGGAAGCAAAAGGAATTCAGATAAATGTACTGTGTCTAAAACCAATTCAGCCGCCAGCACCTTCTGGTGCTGCTGGAGTCAAGCGCCAGACTCCCAGCAGCCCGGGGCTCTGAGTTTGCACATTGCAAACTACAGCCTATGATCCGGAGCACTGATTGGATTTCCAGGACTTTCCTGAAGAAAGGAGGTTTAGCACCTTGTGTTTACGCATGGCAAAGGGAGCATGCTGGCCCTTCCTGCTGGGTGAAGGTGGTGCCATGGGTGGGCCAGGGAGCAGAAGCAGCCTGTGTTCTAGAGTAGTGAAGAGTGAGGTGACCCCACATATATTGGTCCAAATATCCCCCAAATTTGGGACGATGTTTATCTTAAAATGGTAACTAAATTTCAATTCTATGTATTGCAAGTAACTTTCACTTGGAAAAACAGTGGTGAACAAACCCCCCCCAAGGATGCAATTGCTGAGAAATGAACAGCTTGAAGTTATAGAGATGTGAAACTGATCCGTATGGAGAAACATGGGTCATGTCCTCAGCTTCTCTCAGTCAGCACAGGCTCATTTTGCTTAGGCGTAGAATCATAGAACAGAATCACAGAATAGTTTGGGTTGGAAAGGACCTTAAGGTCACCCAGTTCCAGCCCCCCTGCCATGGGCAGGGACACCTCACACTAAACCATGTCACCCAAGGCTCTGTCCAACCTGGCCTTGAACACCGCCAGGGATGGAGCATTCACAACCTCCCTGGGCAACCCATTCCAGTGCCTCATCACATGATTTGAAGCAAGTTTTTGCCAAGATCTGGTTTTCCGGTGTGGGGTGATGGGATACAGCTATGGCATTACAGTAGATGCTGTGTGTATTACAGAAGGGAAGCCAGGATGCTTTCAATTTCTAGTATTATAAAATTGATCTGTAATCAGGATATGAAAACTACCATACTGGAAGGATTCCCTTTGGTGCCTGTGTTAGCCCATTTCAGAATGCATCTATTTAAGGGCTGGTTTGGAAAAGATAGAAATAGAGACTCAAACCAGAAACTGATAAATGATATATGCAGAAAACCATTTGAGGGAACATTCCTGATAGTCTGTATTTCAGAACAAATAAACTCTTGAGGCTATTAAAACATTTGTTAGCATTTTGCACTGTGACTGGGAGCCTTTCTGAAGATTGAACGGTTTGGAGGTTGAATATCCTCTTACCCATAGCAGGAATCCTTCCAAAACGTCTGAGCCTTATTAATAAGGTAGTGTGAAGAAGTGTCATATGGCAAGTGAGGCGTGCCATGACTTACTTAAGCACTTTTGAAGGTTAAGGATCTTGTAGTCTGAAACGCTTAGCCATAATAACGGCCAGCAGTCTCTCAGGGAATGCAGTAGAGTTTGTTAATCATAAACCAGTTTGTTAATCCAAATTCAATATGCTGTGAGGGAAAAGAACAACAACCTGAAAACAGGTTTTAAAGTGAATGTAGTTTTTAGGCAGCGGAGTTTAGCAGATCCGTATAATGAGAGCAAAGTGTTCACGAGCAGATGCTTAGGGATGAATACACAGAAACTTGTGCTGTCGTACCCTGATCCATGCTCATGCTTGTTTGTATCCTGCAAAGAGCCACTGCATAGCGAAACTGCACCAACGTGGCTTTTGTGTGGGTAGAGATCGTCTGTCATAAGCAAAGGGGAAACCAGGAAAAGATAAGTAGAAATGAGAAGGCAGGTTGTCACTTTGCTGACTGCATTTGGTTTTTCAGAACTTTCCAGAACTGACCAAATGATTCAGTTATATATTTCCCATTGCTTCCACTAGGGTCTGAGGAATCTTTCTGGATTTCAATAGGAGTAATGTTAATGCCTTGTGGAGTATTTATGGTTGCTCAGGCTCTTGTGTCAGACCCAATCAGTGAACAGGGATTTTCAGACAGAAAGGGTTTTCTGTTACAGTTGTTAGTGAAAGGTAAGAGCAGAGAAAGCAGACAATGCGAGTTAGTGAAGCAAAACCCAAAATGTGTAATTCCCAATGTAAAACCTAACCACAGAGGAGGTAAAATGAGGACTCCTCTGCATTATATTATATACTAATTTGAATAAATGATTTATATATCCCCCTTCAGCAAAGAATCTTTAGCTTAGATGAGCTCACTGCCTCCTTAAAATGCCAAGTCAATTCCCTTCTAGAAATGCAGGAATGTCTTCTCAGGAAGTCTGCTAGGAAGCAGGAAATGGCATCCATTTTCCTCACATGTAAAGCCTTCCTTTCCATTACCTTTACCTCCCTGCTGCCAGACATTTGTATCCATATGACTGGAATCAAGCCTGTCGCAGCAGATGAAGACATCCTGACTGGATATTCTTCCCTGAATACAACTGGACTTCTTTGTTGGTTTATTTGTGGGGTTTGGGGTTATTTTGTACTTCCTGAGTTTGGGAAAAGCGGAATTTTCCTTGTTTATGTTTAGACTTTTATTGTGTCATTGTTGGAAACTGGTAGTTCAGTTAATTTCTCCCTACGTAATAGAATCATAGAATCGGGTAGGTTGGAAAAGACCTTTAGGATCATCAAGTCCAGCCAATCTCAGGTCTGCCAATCGTATCACTGAGGGCCTCATCTACATGGGTTTTGAACCCTTAATAATGCAGTGTCACCTCAGGAAATTCAACTGGCCAACTCAGTGTGGTGACGAGTGCATTAAATATAGATTTGAGACCTCCTCATGGTGCCATCTCTACTGAATGCATTGCGTGTTATGAGAAAATGTGATCTTGCTGTCATGGGTCACCTCTGAATTTCACATTGCTTGCCAAAGGGTAACAAAGTCTTTTAGAACAAAGTTCTTCCCTTTCCCTTTCTTTTCCTTTTCTGTACTCAGTGATGTCCATCAGAAGTTGTTGAATTGGTTTCAGTCAGTTACTTCTCCTCACTCACAGCGTTTTAACTGAGGGCAGGATCCAAACCATGACATTGACTCTGCCTTATTTCCACTGCAGTCTTTACGCTTTCTGTGTGCCTTTGAGCGTTATTCCCCTGAGCCGAAGGTAAAAGATCCTGTTAACTCTGATTGTTATTAGATCATTTGTATTTATTCCCAAATTACTTCCCTGTTTCCATGTCCTTGTGCTGTTGTAGCTGGACAGCTGGCCGGGAACTCGTCGGTGGAGATGTATCGGCAAGTGCTTTTGTCAGGCTGCCGCTGTGTGGAGCTGGACTGCTGGAAAGGACGAACAGCTGAGGAAGAGCCGGTCATTACACACGGATTCACTATGACAACTGAGATATCCTTCAAGGTACGGCTGTGCAGCTCACTGATCTGTGCAGCTGGGGAGGTTTCTTCCATGGGAAATGCATCATAAATACATCGCAAGGCCATAACTGCATAGGTGGAAGGGAATAGAAATGTGATCTTTTAAGAGGAGGTTTCAGAGCATGTGCAGAATCACAGGAGGAGAAGAGTTGCAGGATTTGTACCTTGCACAGGAAGAGGTTCTTGGTCATTCTGGCAGTCAGAGGAAAAAGGATTATATGGTGTGATAGTCTGCGCCATCTGGGGCTGGGCTCAGTGCCCAGGTCCATACTGCTGTGCACATCCCTTCAGTCAATCTCACAGGGAGATAAACAGGGTAGAGCACAGCCAGGGCTGAAAGAGCAGGTATTGCCACCGCAACTGGTTTTACACAGTGTGAAATGGGTCTGTGGATGCATCTGGAGGATGAGGAGGAAGGACTGGTTGGTGTTACAGCTCTATAGCATGCAGCAGGGAGGAGAGCTGGGACGAAGGCCACAAGCATTTGAGCAGCAGTAAGCAATACATCAGTGTACTCTTTCTCTCTTCTCTGCCTGGTAGGTGGGTATGGGGGACAGAAGTGCTGAACTGAGGCAGGAAATGGCAGCTATCATGAAAAACTCTTCAGTTTGCAAGCCTTTAAGTTCCTGTGAGCAGAGAAGAGGCTACCAGATGGGCAGGTCCCACCCACAGGGTCCAGACACTCAGCATTATAGTCCCAATTTAAGAAACGAGTAGCAGTGTGTGCAGTGTTACCCTTATCCCTGATAGGTGGGATCAGATGTGAAGCACTGAAGGATGAAAAGGAAAAAATTAGTATCTTTGGAGATTGCAAGGGAATATTTGTGTCATTCAAACCTTAAATATATCATCTGTATTACTGAATTCCATCTTCCATTTCCTTTCTCTGTAATGAAAGGTAGGTACTATACCCTTAGCAATAACTTTAAATTGTTATCTTCCTGTTATTCTTAAAGATGCTTTTGATCCAGTGTTAGAGGGGCACGATGGAGGTGTTCTCCTATAATAGTAAGATTGGTACTCAGCACAGCTTATAATGATAATCAGGATGTCATTTTTCAAGTGTGAAGAAATTGTTCTTCGTCTGAGACACTAACTCACTGTGGAATTATATTTCTAGACTTGCCTATGTGCAAGATGATGTGGAAAAAAATGATA
The DNA here is from genome assembly GCF_034315485.1 of Pezoporus occidentalis. Lineage (NCBI taxonomy): Eukaryota > Metazoa > Chordata > Aves > Psittaciformes > Psittacidae > Pezoporus > Pezoporus occidentalis. The sequence continues at coordinate 5,689,320 of NW_026912779.1, forward strand.
ATGGCTGAATTTGGTAATGTTACAGGTGTTAAGAGTGGCTTCTCTGCTAGCTACAGCTTTGAAGCATGTCTCCCACACTTGAAGCATGAGTTGTTGGGGGGTTTCTTTTGTCTTCCTTTAGGGAAAAAAGCAAACAACACTGCCACTACAGACAGAACACCACGTTTTACTCACACCAGAACACTCTTTTTCTCTATTTCAGTTTTTCTCTGACTCTTCACTGATGGAGTTAATCACAGGAAAGCATCAACCACCGTTCTTGCACATTTGTTATTTACTTTCCAGTTCTGTTTATGTGAAGCTAGTGGTGTTTGTAGGCACAGAATTTGGCTGCTGAAAGCCCCTTAATTCAGGAAGATAGCTCTCAACTCCTTTGGTCATGAGCAGGAATTTAAATCAAAGTTAATCTGATTCTTAAAAGGATCAGGAGCAGGAAGGAGGATTATCCCTGGTTACTTGGATGTGTGACCCTAGATGCTGTGTCTGCAGGATTGATACTGGGAGGGATTTTGAACCTACACAGGAATATTTCATCTGTCACTTCAGGGCAAGCGGTTTTTCCTCCACACAGAAAAACGTATTGACTGCTGCTTTCTTTTCAGCACTCCAAGTGTGCTGCTTGGCTGAGGAGGAGCAGAATGAGAGTGAAATAATGTCAGAAGCTTGTGAATCAATACAGAGTGATCACTGGGTCTTGAATGCTGATTCATTTATCAGCTCACGCTTTCGGCGTGACCACGGCACACAGTGCTCCTGTTTGGTCTGTCAGTTTTCACTGCCTCAGATAGGCTTTCCGAAGCATGGAGACAGAAGCAATATATACTCCCCTTCCTTAGGTCGATGGGGGGGTTGTGGGCTTTTTTTTTGATTGGTTTTTATCCTGCCTCATGGCATACAGAAAGCAGTAAGGTTCTTCTCAGCTGCAGATGCTGAGCTGCTGCCAGGGTGAGATATTATGGGGAACCAACAGTATTTTCCATGCCATAACCAGGAATGTGTGTGTGTGCACTTTATAAATACCTGAGAGATATGGTTCAGGTGAGTTGTTCTGCAGCTGGAGTAGAATGAGCAACTTACCAGGTTGTTCCTCTCTGACCATAGAGCATTTGCATTTACATTTGAATGCAGTGCAAGGCTCAATCACCAGCACCCCTGTTTCTCCACTGAACCAATGAGTGAGCTTCTCATCCTTAGATTTCATCTGTGTAATCCTGATTTTACTCTTCCAGGTTATTTTCCCCAGGCATGCTGGATTCCATCTCTTTTTGGAGTTGAGATGGCAGTTGAAAATAAATGTATGGTTTTACTCCACAGCTTGAGCAGTGTGTAGGAGCAAGAGAGGCATCAGGACTGCTTTTCAGCAGTACTTATTATATCCAGCCTCATGTGTTCTTAAGTCTGCATGATTCTCCAGAACCAAGGGGTGGCTGCCAGCACTAATGATCTGGGTGGAGAGCATCAGGATGGGAAGACTCAATATTTGCAACCCAATTCTCAGCCCTGCTGTTCCCTTGTAATGCCAAAATTGCCTGAGATGCTTTTGACAATCCCACTGCTTCTGGACAGCGTTAGAGTGGTACAAGCTCTTGGTGATTTACTGGAGCTGTAAAGAAAGTGTGCAGCAGGAATCATTCCATCGTGCATTCTCCCATAGAACTGCATCTGTGAAGCTGCAGCTTCCTACCTGCCTTCATCCAGCCTTCTGCATCATTTACTATTCTTCCAATAACTGTTTTGCCTTTCTTTGAAGACTAGGAGTGCTCTTAGGTGAAGTGCATGATTAGTTATAGGTGAAGCATTTAAATATCTGATAATTTCAGTTATTAAATGTAGTCATTCACCACCTGTGTGTGCTGAGCTACTTTCTCATCTTACAAGAGAGACTACAACAAGTTGTGCATGAGCTGTGTTTTGTTTTAATTGCATGAAGACTTTAACTTTTGTTTGTATCCTAGCTCATAGCAGCAAACCTTGAGATGGCTTTTGCTGTCCTTCCAGCCTTGGATTCTGCAACCCAGCATCAGAAGACTGTACCAGAAGCTCAGCTTTCATGTTAGGAAGTGGATTTCCTGCTGTTACACATAAACCTTTACAAGTATAGAAAATGACCAAAAGGAATCCCCAGAGGAGGCTTGTTTGAAATTAATCTTTTAGGTTTTGGCCCTGCTTATGACTTGGGAGGGAACAGGCTTCTGGGTTCTTACAAACTCCAGCGTTTGACAGCAATGGCTATGGGAAGTCTTCAGTGTTCCTTAAATTCTTCTGAGAAAAGATTGGTGTTTCAATAGGGAAACACTGAATCATTTGTATTGGGAAGTGCATTACTGTATTGTGCACCCCACTAAAATTAGTGTTATCAGAGGATTTCTTTCCTAGGTTTACAGTTGTCGGGTTCCATCAGCGCTGAAAGGAAACTCATGTAGAAGTTTCAGTTTCTGAGCCCTCTGTTTGATAATTACTGTGCAGCCAACTCTTTCAACCAAGTAATGTTGTTTCTGTCTTTTGCCTTTAAGGGATTTCTCTCATCAAAAAAGAGGGAACTAAAGCTTATGAGATTAACAAAGGGGTTTATGGATACGTGCTCATGCTGATGATGTTTAGAAGAGATGTATTTGTCAGAGCATGCTTATTATTATGCAAAATAGTTCATGAAAGTCATAGCTTCAGGCGTGGAACGGTTCCACACAAAGATTGTTTCATGTTTAAACTATTGATTTAGGGAGACATAAGTCATTCCTTGAGAAATGCGGTGCTTGAGGCTCATCAGACAATTTGGAGATTTGATTACAGTTCAGGTTGAAGAATTTGGTTGCTGCCAAAGCACATTCCAGGGCTTTCTGGGATGTTTAGAACAGAAGAGCTGATTTAGGGCAGTCTGGGTATGATTTCAGACCTTTTGGGGTCTTTTCTGTCTTCAAGGACCAACATCCTGTTTCTTTAAAGACATGAACTTGTAACTGTATGTATTTTGATTCTTTAGGAAGTAATAGAAGCTATTGCTGAATGTGCATTTAAGACATCGCCCTTTCCAATCCTCCTTTCCTTTGAAAATCACGTGGATTCGTAAGTAATTACCATGTTTTCCTCTATGGTGCTATATTCATTGTAAGGTCTGAACAGAGAATAACGTATGCACTTGTGGCAGTTTTATTGAATAACATGACCAACAGCTCTTAGTGCAGAAAACCTTCTATCAGCCTTTGTAACCAAGATGATCAGAATGAATTGGGCATGCTGTTAAAAACCTTCCTGAATTAGAACCTTTTATAGGAAAGAGAGAGTTTGAATAATTGTGAGACAAACTGTGTAAACTTCACAGCGTCAGTATGTTCTGCTCTACCAGTACTTCATCAGAGAAAAAGAAACTCTATTTCACCTCCTTATGACCCTATTCTATGCTATAAGCAAATTCTGTGAACGCAATTTCATCTGTTTCTTGGGTGCTAGATGTAGAGGCCAAAACCATAGATCAACTAGGAATCCAAAATAGGTGCTGTGGATAGCCAGGAACCATCCTGTTGCTGCCAGAAAATACCCCTTTGCTTAAGCTGTTTTCCTTTTCTTCTTACAAGAAAAAAGGACAATTTTTCTTTGTAAGAAAAGAAAAAATAAGTGAGAATACTTCTAAATTTATCCCATTGATCTATTTGTTACTGTTGTTATTTTAGCTCTTATTTCTCTGAGAAGTTTGACATTAACTTTGGTTTTGACTCCAGAGACCACGTAGCTCAAAATGGGGTGACACTGATTCATTTCAATTGCCTTTTCCCCTTTTGTTTTCTGCTGTGAAAACATTATCAGCAACTCTGGGGCCAGTATGGACTGAGAAACTTTAATGTGGAATAAAAAGTAATCTTTGGGGCAGCTCTGATTTAGCACAGATCAGAAAAGATGGTGGCAGTTCTGTTTCTTGAAGAGGAAAAGGGCGAGTGCTAACCGCTTTTCCATTGGTTTAGGAAGAACGTACTCATAAGGGAAGGAACTGGGAGAAGCAGCCATGAAGGAACGTTTCTAAGAACAGATGTGCCAAAACTGATCAAAAATTATATTGGTAGAAAAGGTTCAAATCTGAGAGCTGGCCTACACTACCTGTATATACAGATGTGGTGCTTAGGGACGTGATGTAGTGGTGGACTCGGCAGTATTAGGTTTATTGTTGGACTTGATGATCTTAAGGGTCTTTTCCAACCCAAGTGATTCTATACCTTACAGTAGATGTTTACCTTTTGTGGGCAAATCTGTGATTGCCCTGCACGCATTCAAAGGCCATATGGTTATGATTCAAACAGCTGCCTGTTAAATCCTGCTTAGTTAGTCCTTTCTTCCTCCGAAAGACCATACAGATACTGTATGTATTGAATTTCTTTCTTTAATCAGTCCACTCCTTTCTTTTTGGTGTAAGTTCTATCACTTTGGACTTGCTTATTATCATGTACTGCTGTAGGGTTTAACACACAATGCTCTTAGAGTTTCCAAATGCATCCTCTGGTCTTTAGAACTAAAGATCTTAACCATCATTCTTCAGTGCATTGTATTTTGTATTTATTCTTCCATATTTGTTAAAACATACATTCACTGTGTTACGGTAAGGCAGAGAAAAAGCAGCATGCAATTTATTTTAGCCATAATGGTTACCTTTTTTTCCCCTTCAAAGTCATTAAGACACCTTCAGCTGAATTATCCCAAAGTGTATTATTTGATGTCCTTTTCCATGCATGGCTATTACAGTTTTTTAGCAAAGCAAGTTTGCAAAACCAGTATCAAGTATTTTCTCTTTCTGAGGCTTTATTGCTATTTATTATTTGCTGCTGCAGTAAATCATCAGATGTAATGTGTGTGATTTCTAATTGTGCTTTGGCTGAGAATAATTTCTAGTTATTTTACCAACTGCTACAATTATCCCTTCATTTCTTCACTGGTTGCTAGAGAAATCTGCAATTAGTCATGCCACTCACAGAAACCTTCACTTAATTTCATGGAATGTTCCTTTTGTCTTTTCATTTACTTGGAATGTTATTTTTCTCCTAGATCTTAAAGATGGACTTTCCCCAAAGCATTAACACAACTGCTTTTATAGAATCGCTGTCTAACAGATCTTATGGTAGCAGTTCCTGCTTTGGAGTGACCGATTTTTCCTTCCAGTTTTCCAGTTACTCGAGTCAGTATTCATGTGTGAGATGTTGGTCCTTTTGGCTTTGGTTTAAACCAAACAAAAGACAGTTTTAGCCTGTGTTCTGTATTCATGGCTTTTAAACAGGCTGTGTTTATCAGAGGTAAGTCAGTTTTAGATCACCACCATAGATATGACAGCGTTAATCACCACTGGACTTAAAATGCAGTTTTTCTTCTTTCTGGTTCTTTTTGTCCACATAGGCAGCAAATCACTGATGAGCACACAGTGTTAATCAACTTATTTTCTTTCTTTCAATGCTTTTCCTTGAAGGACTCCTCTATAATACCTTTGTAGCGTATGAAGAATTCTGTTTTACTGTAACTGCACCATGTAGTATATTCATTCTTGCTTGGTTTTATACATTAAAAAGTTTAGAAAAAGGGGAAAGCATGTAACTTTGAGACTAGATCCAACTTTACGTGTGCCATCATTTATATTGACATCAAAACGTGAACACTGCAAAAAGCAAGAACTTAGAAAAGCTGTGGCTCTATAAAAAAGAGTAGGAAGGTTCCCTGAAAATCTTACAAAGACCTCAAGAAGACCTTGACGTTGAAATTGGGCTTGCAGGAAGATAAGCAATCTGCAAATCTGAAAGCAGACACTCTGTAATTACAGATGCACTGATGATATAGCGAAAAGGTTAAGAGATCCTTGAGCAGTATCCATTTAAGATTGCTTCCAAGATTAAATTTAATTACAGTTATTCATATTGCTGGTTTCTTGCTGGAATTGTTATTTCAAACATTAACAGGGTTTTTATCACTTTCTTCCTCCACTCAAAATTATTTTAGACTCTTCTGGGAAGCATCTGTGTTTTTGTCTTAGGCAGAAGAAGTATCTCTGTGGAAGTGCCAGTAACATAGTGTTAGGAGCAGTAGTGCCAAAGAGCATCTCTGATTGACCTTCATAGTAGGCATAATGCAAACACAGTAAAACAAAGTACAAGCAATACATTAATGGCAATGAAAACATTTCTTAATACTCCTTATATTTCCAGACCTCCAAGTGTCTCCTTTACCCTGGCACATTTGGGGGGACACGTATAATTAGTCTGTGTGCTCCCCATCCGTGTCTGCACAGTAAAAAGCATAAAGCAGATAATGTCAGCTCTTTTCAGGCAGTCAGTTTTCATTACAATACATGAATGCTGAGAGAATTTCCAATAATAGTAGATGTGGACCAGGAAATACCTGGTTTTTGTTTCATAACACAAATGGGGAAATATGTTGGTGTACAAAAGATGCTATTTCAATCTGTTGCCCTGGGTCATAATTTTGAAAGAAAATAAATGGAAACATATTCCAATTTTTTTAATACTATAATAGTAATACTTTATGTATACTATTACTAAAGATCTTTCTCTTGAAACAAGACATATATATAGAATAGAATCATAGAATGGTTAGGGTTGGAAAGGACCTTAAGATCATCCAGTCCCAACCCCCCTGCCACGGGCAGGGACACCTCACACTAAACCATGTCACCCAAGGCTCTGTCCAACCTGGCCTTGAACACCGCCAGGGATGGAGCATTCACAACCTCGCTGGGCAACCCATTCCAGTGCCTCACCACCCTTACAGTAAAGAATTTCCTCCTTATATCCAATCTAAACTTGCCCTGTTTAAGTTTTAACCCATTACCCCTTGTCCTGTCACTATAGTCCCTAATGAAGAGTCCCTGCTCAGCATCCCTATAGGCTCCCTTCAGATACTGGAAGGCTGCTGTATAACAATACATACATATATTAGGAAGAGAGAAAGAACACAAAAACCTACCACTCAGTTAAATGCTGGTACACCTAAATATGTTTTATTCCCTCTTAGGAGCTGTCAAAAATACCTGTGCATATAGTCCAGCTCATAGCAATAAGTAATTTTGTAATGTCAAGACTTTCCTACATTTGCCTTGTCTACTACTGTAAGAGTCATTTTATTGTATCAAAACCCATTAGTTTTTCACATCATTTTCCATTTCCTCCTTCGCCCCCGGGATGCGGTGACACGGGAATTTATGTGCTAACCCCAAATACTGTCGCATTACATTTTTCTCTTTTGGAAACCTGAAAGTTCTCACCGTGTTCCTGGAGGCAAGCAGGTAATTACACCTAGGAGAGCAGAAGAATTTGTTCTAGCTGCGGAGATAGTTTGAAAATGACTGGATTTAACTCTTGCATATTTTCTTCAGATCCCTATCAAGAGTTCCTTTTGGAGTCAATGTGCCCATTTAAAGATGCTGATGTCACATCTAATAACTACGACTTCAGTAGTAGAGCTTTCTTGATTCAGAGATGTCCTTTGAACTTTCCGGGTTCTAGGAGCATGGGCCTATTCCAAATACACAGTGGTGGAGAAAACTGAACTGAAATTCCCCATAATGACCCCTTGAGCTATCACAAATACCCAGTCTGGTTGCTTGCTAGAGTGAAGTACCTTTATTTTCCTTGGTAGCTAGTGGTTAGAAATAGCTAACACCTGATTTATTCTTCCCATTGCCGTCTCCCTTGTGGGTTCTTAGTTCCACTCCTTTGCTTGTCTTCATCTTAATTTTCCATCCTCAACTGAAAGTGGCTTTTAGCTTTTTTGGTGAATGGGCTGCATGCAAATGCAAGCCTTCACGAAATGCTGCACTGATTTAAACTGCATGCAGCACTTGCAAGGCTTTGTGGAGTAATTTAAAGCCTCCCTGCAATACATTTTGTCAGTGACTGAGCTAACGACTGGCTCACCCCGGACCTGCTTCAGGGGACATCCAGAATGCTGATCTTGGGGAAATTACATTTTCTGATTCAAATGCCACCCAGCCTTTATGTCAGCTCTGGTTTAGCCTTGCTGACCCCAGCAAGAGCTGCAGTACAGGTGCTCACTTGGTAGCTAACAACAAACTAGACACAGCAGTTGTTGTACTCCTAGTTTGCAAGAGAAATGAGCACTCCTTTTTTCCTATACACCCAACTCTAGTTTGTCATGAAAAAGAGCTCCATGGTAACAAAACTGCCTATACCATTTGTGTAGCTTCAGTGATATGCAGATCATCATTAACAGCAGTTGAGGAAGTTATATTAAGCGATAGAAACCTGTCCTTTGATTGGGACTCCTCAGAAGAGTATCAAAAAGGGAAACTTTTAAAGACAGCTAAGCTCAGATATTGCAGAATTTAAAGGGGCACATATAACAAAACTACACATAGAATCATGGAATCAAGGGATGATTTGGGTTGGAAGGGAACTTAAAGCTTATCTAGTTCCAATCCCATGCCACGGGCTGGGACACCTTCCGCTAGAGCAGGTTGCTCCAAGCCCCTGTGTCCAACCTGGCCTTGAACACTGCCTGGGATGGGGCAGCCACAGCTTCTCTGAGCACCCTGTGCCAGCGCCTCAGCACCCTCATAGCAAATGTGCCATTAGAGTCCGTGACTGCAGATAAAGTTCACACCAGCATTTGAGTTTCCTTCTTTGTGTCATGGCCTTGCTGTGCTTATGTGTAGAGAAAGTGACTGTAGCACTAAGCTGCATTTTAAAATGATTTGAGTAGTATTTCTGAGCAGTATAACCTATCTTCAGTCCTAAAACTCCCATCACTGATATGCAGGAATGATTTAATTCTTAGGTTGCATTTGGGGAAAACTGATTATAAATAGAGTTTTCTGAGGTTCAGTTTACTTTGACAGGATGTGACAGAAACCAGTGCAGTAAATTACTGTGGTAAGATTTGATGCTCTCTCTGATTTGAAATAAAGATTTTAAGTTTTTAAAGAAGGAATCTGACCGCATCCCCAGACCAGCTAAAATGGTCAGTGAGCAGCTTGTTCTTGCATCTAGATCCCCACTGAGAAGGCTGTCCTGACGTGTTCCTCCCAGTTCCATGCACGAGTGCAGTATGTAATTACATGCGTACAATATGTAGTTGTGTCCAAAATGACATAACACACCTTAGCAGAGGCACAGTTACATCTCAGCTATGACTTCTGCAGTGAGGGTATGTCGGGGTGAGCGAGCTGGTGAGGGCAGTGGGTGCTTCGTCACGGAGCGCAGTGCAGAGGCACAGCTCCAGGTAGGGCTGTGGCTGGATGGGCTGTCACACTGCACAGGCTCAGCACCCACCTCGCACAGGCTTACAGAGAGCATGGGAAAACATGCTGTGTTTTGGCAGAAAATCTGCAGGAAAACTGACTGCACTTTAGAAATGTGCAGTGAAACTGGCTGCTTCTGTACCAGTGCCTGTAACTGATGCAGCTTTGCAGGTTGTGAGACCCAAGTAATGCCTTCTGCCCCTTCTTCTGTATGGCTGTGCCTTATAGACAGGGTGATGCCTATACACTTGGCTTGGCAAATTTAACAGAGACTGCTCTCTATGTAACCATTTTGGATATTATGCCTTAGGCCAGGTATGACAAAAAGAGAATAAAACCCAAATGGGGTTGCATGTGTGTGTGTGAAGAATGCCAGCCATGTGTATAAAGTAAAGTAAGGAGAAAAAAGTTTCTCCTTTAAATCAAAATATTGCCTGAAAGAAGCAAATTCATCTGATGGTTATTTCCCTAAAGGTAACAGCTCAGCCTCTTTTTTAGTTTTCTACTAATTGCATGGGAAAATAGACCTCAATGTTAAAAGTTCAGTTTCACTATGACTCAATTGATTAGTGCCTTTACTTCATGTATGATCCTTTTGCTAAGGTCTATCAGAGAAATCAGAATTATTACATGATATATGTAGGTCTCCACAAAATTCACAGCAACTGGATCAGTAAATTATATCTAGTTTAGAGATATGACTAGATGATCTTTTGAGGTCCCTTCCAACCCTTGGGATTCTGTGATTCTGTGATTCCATTACTGCTGCTTTCACTCTGTAGCACTAATAGGACTCATTTCTCTATTTCTTTTCTTCCTTCAGCCCTAAACAACAGGCCAAAATGGCAGAGTACTGCAGATTAATATTTGGAGATGCATTGCTTATGGATCCATTGGAAAAATACCCGGTAATGTGGTTTGGTATTTATCAGCTCACAAATACCTGCTTGAATTTTATTTGTTTCAGTCCTGTATCGTTCTTCATAGACAGCCTTTCAAACCAGAGTCTAAAGGAGGGGGTTAAACAATATGAGCTGTTGGTGATTTAAAGAGTATTATTTCTGATGCGGAGATTGTTCTGATACAGTGAATTATAATCTTCTAAATGCAATTGATTCTCATAGCTGCTGGTTTATAATGTAGGCTTTCAGATTTGAACTAATACTTATTTCGGTTATTACCGCAGACATTTCATAAAGCATTTGTCTTCTCTTCTTGAGTGCCCTCAGTTAGCCTGTTTCGTTTAATGTTGAGGTTACCTCTTGTGCAAAACACATTTCGTTTGAACAGAGCTTATAGCGATCACAAAATTATCTTGTACCATGTGGGCCCTAAGAAACTGCCATGAGCCCTTTTCTTTTGTTGTTGTTGTTGTAGTAACCAATTTCTCTTCCTTCTTCTGCAAGCTTGAATCTGGGGTTCCTCTTCCAAGTCCAATGGATTTAATGTACAAAATTCTGGTGAAGAATAAAAAGAAGTCACACAAGTCTGCAGATGGAAGTGCAAAAAAGAAGCTCTCGGAGCAAGCTTCGAACACATGCAGTGATACATCCAGTATGTTTGAACCTTCCTCCCCTGGAGCAGGTATGAATTTGACCCACACATGTATTTCTCCCTAGAACACAAACGCTCAATTACAGATATAATTCCATCCACTTACATTGCTCTAGCAAGGTAAAGGTACACCACCATGGGCCACACTCAGTAGGAAACAATGCTGAGTGTCATTGACCCTGGAGTCTGTGAGGGTTTTTGGCTGAGGAATAACTTACAGAGTGGCCTGAAGCTCAGTGATGTGTACTAACATTTGTCTGTGCTGCTTAGAAAGTAGAGCAAGCTGCCAGCTCCTTCACCCTTGGGTGCCTTTTCTGTATGCCCAAGCCCAATACCAAACAGGCATGTTTTCTTTTTCCTGTTACCTCTGAGATATGCCTACCATTTGGTGCCCTTTCAGATTAAACCCCTTGCTCAGGAGATCTGTAGTGGCTCTGCAGTGTCTTAAGCTTTAGGGTAGCTGAATGAGATATCTGTTCCTCAGGCAGGCAAGGCTCAACCTGCTGTTGTCGTGCATTAGTTGGGAAGATGTTACAGATCTCTGTGCAAAGTGCAGTAAGATGTTCTTCTGTTCCAGAGATGGAAACAGGCAAAAATAATACTGCAAATAAATACTATTACCATCAGGAATTGTAGGGAATGGAGCCAGTGGAAGGCAGGCTATTACATTAAGATTATTAGCAAAATCTTTAAAATCAGAAATGAAACAAAAAAGTTAGTGAAATTTAATGCATATGTTCTGGTAACACCTATGGGATCGGCAGGGAACTATTGTGAGTGTTGGTATGCCAAAATTAGTCAGAGATGCTCTTTGTCCTGAAGAGCTTAAAACCTAACTAGAAGAGACAAAGAGAAGTGCAGAGAAAAAAGATAAAGGGTTTGCTCTGAACCACAGGAGCAGATGAGCAGCTGGACAGACAGCAAAATCTGTATATCCTGATGCATAGCCCAGGGTCTGTTCCCTGCCCTAGAATTTCTTCTTGCTATTAAGACTAAAACGTTGGATTGCTGGAAGCATACACATTTATGCCCCAGTAGCGGAGAATATTTCTAAAGCAAATTGGAAGCTCTACTAGAATATAAGTTCATTACCATTTGCCATTAAAAAAAGTCCTTTTTTCCATTGTTTGTAATTTTTTCTGATTAATTAAGCTGGAAGTTTTGTGCTGGCACTTTGCCTCCAGCTGAATCACAGCTAAAAAAATCCTGCTGTATTTGTGGATAACATTGTTTATCCTATTAGAAGCAAAGAGAGAGTTTTCAGCTATTGTGTTAAGAAACTTTGAAAAGGGCATGCTTTGGAGCAGGCCTTGCATTTCAAAGGAAGATTCATCCTGGTGTCAACAGTGATTTAATGCTGTTTCTTTGATTTGCTTTAGTCAAATCCCAAGCAACAGAAAAAGATGTGTGTGATGCCAACTGACTCCTTTCCAACACTTGAAATCAACCCTGGGTTCCTAACTCTACATTTCTGTTACCAGCACACAGTGAGAACCCAGTGGCAAAGTGTATGTCTTTGCTTTCTGAGTGCCTGCTCTGCAGAGAAGCGGACAGCTTTGTTCTTCAGGATCTCTATGAGCATGCCTAGGAAAAGACCTGGTCTATGAATCTAGATGATGAAATGCAAGGTGGGGGGTCAGTCCCATAGTAGGATTTGTAATGTGGCAAATTAACTGTGAATATTATGTCCCTATTATCTATAGAACAACCTCTGTCAACTGTAGATTATGATGAACACTTACAAATTAGAAAAGGCTAGAACTGAGATTGCAAAATTGATGTGGTCCCTCGGTTTGTGTGTGACTGCCAAAATGCATTACTGGTAATCCTTCCTTTGGCCATTGTTTCTCCGTCAGGACCTATGCCTCTTTTGGAGAATGCAGTTAGTCAATATGTTTTCTTTCTCTGTCATTCAATGCTTGATCCTAGATAAATGCAGCATCCTCATCTTGCAGTGAATTTCCATGGGGATATCCAGGCTGCATATGAACCTTGAGTAATAGCAGTGAATTTATCTCAACAATAACTGTGGGGAGTGAAGTAATATTCAACCAATTTAATTTAAGGACAGCAGAGTCTGAGGGAGCTTAAGAACAGTTTAGGGGTGACCAACAAGGAGCATCCAGGATCTGAGCTTTCAAGAGTACTTTAAGTATTCAGAGCACAACCCAGAGACTTCAGCTACAGCTTTACAGCTCTGAGCACGCAGCTTGTCTGCGAATCAGGTTCCACATTTCTGTCTGTGAGCATTTAAAAATGCATATATAGAATTGTTCACCATTTGATAAGACCACTGTGGCAAGACCTAGTGAAGAGCGCGGTTCCATTGGCAGTGCTCAACAGTCACCATGACACCCTTCATTTCACTGCCTCATTCTTTATGTGCTTCTCAACACCAGCAACAGTAATGCTGGAGCAGGGCAAGATTATGCTCCTTTATACCCAGTACCAGTTTCTTGTTGGAGCAGTGCAAGCATTATACTCAGTACCACTTTATTTCTGCAGCATGGCAGGAGTAATGCAATTAAAGATTCACTAGAGGAAACCTAATTCTCCACATTTCTTTACATGAAATGTTTCGATACTCCAACCTTAATATAATCTTTACCTTTGGAAAGATGAACATGTAATTTAAAAACCTGTATTTTATTGTCTAGCTCCTGTCAGCGTTACTGCTGATCTCCAGGAGAAAGTTGGGCTGATTAAGCCTTCTTGAGATTTCAAATGAGTTTTATCACAGCAGTACAAAAAACAGGGAGATCTCTACTTCAGTTGATAGCAAGCTTCAATGTGTCTTACACTGCTCGAGGCTAGATGTAAAGCCAAATAACCCAGTCTTTTGTTATGTTTATAAAACATGCCATATGAAAGCTAGGTGATGGAGATATAGTAGCAATAATTAAAAACCCAGTTCTGAAATGAGCTTTGCAGAATGGCTTGAGGGATGTCTATGAAACCGATGTAAGAAGTAACTTCACGAGGCTATTATGCCTGTCAGTGGAAAAAGCTTTCCCTAAAGGTACAGCAAGGCTTGCAAAGCAGCAAAAGACATTCTGAGATAACATTTGTGAGACAGACTGCAGCCTTGGTAAACAAGCATCTTGGACCTGGCTGCTTTAGCACAATGAATGGAAGTCAATAAGCAAGGTTTTCAAAACAGTCACATCACAGTACAAAAGGAACGGTGGCAGTTCTGCATTTAACATTTGTAGGCCTAAACAGCAAGTAGCCAAAATTCATCAACTGAACAGTATTTAAGTTTTTGAGCAAATTGTTCATTTCTCACTCATAGAATGATGTTTTCCTCAGAGCAGTGGGTGCTGCGAGGAAAGAGTCATGGGGAGACAATGAGAGAGACGGGGTAGAATTGGCTCCATCATTTCACAATGACTAAACAGAAAACTGGGTTAAAGGTTTGAGCCTCCATGTATGCAAATGCATTGGTACATTGCTGCTGCCTGCCAGCAGAGGCTGTGGTCCACTGGTACAAAGCAAAAGGAAACTGAATAAAGTTCATTTTTCCTGCATAGCCTGTGAGGAAAAACCCCAGAAGGTGCTGGTGGCTGCTTAAGCATTATCGAGCTAACAAGCTGCACCAGCAAGTACCACATTTATAATCCATTCTGGCTGTTGCTTTAAAGGGGTCTGAGAAAGCAGATTACGAGATTCCTCTGCATTTCAAGCAATGGGTAACCTTTCGTTTTATTAGGCTCTCAATATGTGTCACGCTGCTGAGGCATGGTGAGAATGGATAATATTTAGCACTCTGCTTCCTCAACCCTTGGTGATAGGGATTTGGCTTGTCATTCCCAGCTCTCTGCTAATCATCTTCCATTCAGTATTACAGTTTTGGATCTCTTTACCTGTCAGTTGGGATTCAGCCTCCTTTGTACACTTGTTACATTACGCAACGAGCAGTTTTCTGCCTTCCCCAGGCTGCCCCACTCAGTAGGGGCAGTGCCTTGAAAACATCCTCGAAACTGCCCTATTACTCTACTGAGAAGTTTCCTGGGCTCTTCTGCCTATAAGCAGTTGACAGAATCTAACTTACCTACTGGGCTAGGGAGCAACATCTTTTTGTATCTTGATACTATTCTGTCTGCCTTTGTCTATGGGCAAGCTCTTTTCTCATACTTGGAGGGCAAGCCCTTGGAGCAGGGCTGTCTGTTTTCAGTGTATTTGTATGCCACATAGCATGGAGAAGCCCTGGCCTGGCCTGGGTTTGTAGTCCCATCTACATGCAAATAGTAATTATGCCATTACAGCTAATTGCCCCTTGGACAAGCTCACACATCATACTGGAACTGACCTGCAGCACAGCTGCATGTGCCAGCGCACGTGCATTTATGATCCACAGTGTCTGTGCCCTCCTGGGAAGGGACAGGAGTGATGACATGGGCCTGATCCCACCACCTCTGTAGGGGGGTGAGCACGAAGGCATCCACAGTACAAGGTATCTCAGTCTGGCCAAGACTTGCTCTGACTTTGTGTCCCAGCAGTGTAACAGGAAAAGACGGTTCAGTTCGAGGGTAGGACCATGCTGCTGGGGGAAAGGCAACACAGATGTAGTCATGCTTTCTAAAACACATACTAGTTCTTGTTCTGTTTGCAATCCTGTGTATTATTTGTGCTGGTTTTGCTGTCTGATGCAGAACTTGAAAATGAGATCTGATCTCCTTGGGAGTTTTCCTGTGATGTACTTCCCTCCCTGGGCGCTTCTTGCAAGAGCAAGCTATCATCTACCTGGTACCTCAGCAGTGCAAGTTGGCTGAAATCTGCCCACATCCCTCATTCCATGGACTGTGCAAAGCGTTGTTTTGCCAGCCTGGTCAAATCAATTGAGAGCTTCCCATCCAAAGATTGTCACTGCAAACCCTGTGAGAGCTCAGCTGGCTTTTTGCAATGTGTTGAGATTCCCTGAGCCATCCCTTGAGCCTGTTGAGCAATCATGTTATTTTCTTCAATGAAATGTTCAGGAAGAAATGTGTTCATGAATAAAAGGCTGACATTTCAACATCTGCATCTGGAAGGAAACAGAGCCTGGGTAGTCATCATCTGGTTGTGAAAGGCACACTCATATGTGCTCTCTGTGTTCAGAGGGGGCCTACTGGGCATGATTCAAAGGCCTTCTGGAACAAAGAGGAGTTTCTTTATTGACTCAGTGGGCTTTGGATTAAACTCTAAATTGACAGGAGGAGCTGAGACTGAATTACCAGTCTCTGGAGAGTTTGGGAATGCTGCACAGGGATTAGTGCTGCCAAAAGAAAAGTGGCACTGCTGAAGAAAGCCGGAAGGTTTGTGGAGGAAGATCCTTAGGGAGAGTTGTCAACCTTACAGGTGTGGATAAGGGACTGCAGTGGAAGTTAAACCTTCTTTTCCAGACTCTTCCTAGGATGCACAGTGTAGACTTTATGACAGCCAGACCCACAGGAGGAGTCATGAAAGCGAAGGATGAGCTTGCTGTATTCCTTCATGGTTTAATTGCTGGTGGAACCAAATGAAAACACTTTGGAGGTCACGGGAGGCATTTGTTAATTAACAATAAAGAATCTGTGTCTTGCCCGTAATAATTGGATGAGAACACCGCAGTGGGGAGCAAGGTATAAAAGGTGTTTCATTTGGTCCCGTTTACTCTACCAGTACGTTTTCAAGGAAAGGATGAACCTCATGCATCTTCCTCACATTACTTGATTTGCACTGCCCTCAGCCGGTGTATTTGAGCTATGCCATCGGGGTCCTGAACGTAAGGCACACCGAGGCAGCCTGTGGAGGTAATTGAAGTCGAGCTATTGCAGTTGGGCTCCTGTGCCAGATCCTCCCAGCTGCACTACCTCAGCCCATGGCTTGCGATGTGTTCAGAACAGATGGGTTCCGCTGCACAGCCCTTGACACCACAGCACATGAGAATCTCATCAGTTTCCAGGCGTGATTTCTTCACCCCATTCATGCTGTGTGGGCTTCCCGGAGCGGGTGAGGTATTTGTGGAGGTCCTGCAGGGATCCTGCAGCAGGGAGGGAGTTTGAAGTCGCACCTCCCAAACCCCAGGGCTGTGTTCCAAGCACGGAAACATCTCTTCAGAGTAGTTTCTGATACCATACCCATACACTGCACGCCCCACAATGCTCTCTTCTCAGTGCTGATACCTACCCCATGATTTCCAAACACTGAGCATCCAGCAGCTGCAGAGGAAGAGTTTTGGTGGGGCAGTAAGAACTTATAAGTGCTGAAGATGGATGGATCCCTTGAGACAGTGTGTTCAATCTGTGGTGTGTCAAAAACCATATGTTTAATGTCCCCTCCTTTAAGCAGTTCTACTTGCACATCTTTCTTCAGTTTATTTTTGGTAATTATAACCATTGCTTCCAGTAATTTTCTTCTCTTAAAACTTTTCAGGTGAAGCAGATATTGAGAGCGATGATGATGATGACTATGATGATGATTGTAAAAAGTCGTCGATGGATGAAGTAAGGGTGTAGATACGGATTACAGTGATGGCTCGGTTCCAGTAGTCGTGGGTTGGCTTGTGCTACCAGGAGTGGGACTACCATCTAGTGGAGAAAGGGAGGCAGAGCACAGGGAAACACACCACGAACTTTTCTCAAGTTGGTTGTTAATCGATTTGGAAGCACATCTTTGCTTTGGTTATTTATAGTTCATCTTATTCATCATGAATAAGAATTAATAGCACCACAGCGGAGCTGTTTTGGACACCTGCTCGTGGTGTACCTAGCATTTGTTGTAAGGAAATCTTGACATCAAAACCTTAGAGCTGTGTTTGTTATTTATCCAACAGTACTGATAGATGTGCTCAGCTCTACACAAATGTAAAGGTAGTTCAGTCCCTTCCTTAGGAGCCACATAAAAAGAATGTAAATAACAGCAGTTTAATTAAACATTTCTATTTTATAGCAAATTTTCTTCTTTACTGTGTGAAGCTGCCTGTGTGAGGCATTGACTTCACTAAGCAGAGATGAATGAGGAGTATCATGGTTGATAGAAAACTGGGCATTGGTATTTGTGGTCTCTGGCCACCGTGAAGTGATCAAAACTGCAACATTTTCCCTTCTCTGCCCTAGGGTACTGCTGGAAGCGAGGCTATGGCCACTGAAGAGATGTCTAACCTGGTGAACTACATTCAGCCTGTGAAGTTTGAGTCATTTGAAGTATCAAAAAGTAAGTAAGCTAAGCATGAGCAGCATCTTATACTGAAAATTACCTAGGAAGTCTTCGGAAGAAGGTTCTGAAGGAATGCTGCTTGGCTCCCTGTGAGTTAGATACAGACACACAGACACAAAATTTTCCCTGGTATTCAGCCAAATAAACCCATATTCATTTTGAAACCTGTATTAGTCTAAATATCAACCTTCAGCAGTATAAACATGCCGCCATTTCGAAGACATCTTTTAAACTGTGCTCTTATATTGTTGTCCATGACTTAAGCAGTTAGAGAAAGTGATCATACATATTCCTGCAGATCAAGCAACCGCTGCTTATTTTGCCTCTGCTTACAGAGGATTAAGGATAA
Organism: Pezoporus occidentalis; assembly: GCF_034315485.1. Lineage (NCBI taxonomy): Eukaryota > Metazoa > Chordata > Aves > Psittaciformes > Psittacidae > Pezoporus > Pezoporus occidentalis. Next base: position 5,707,643 of record NW_026912779.1, read on the forward strand.
GCAGAGTCTGCCCTTCCGCGTGTGCAGATTTACTCTTTCCTGCCTCTCTGCCATCATTTCACCCCCTGCTGGCTTTTACCGAAGATGCCTTGCTAGGAATGCACTCAGTGGCATCCTCAGTAAACACTGCAGCATCTTTTCTTTTCTTGGTGCAGAACCCCCTGCTGTTTGCATGCCCTTTTTCACTTTGTTTTGACAGGTTTCAATATGCTCTTAGTGCTTTTTAGTTAAAGAAGTGTATAGCATTTTAATATGGATTTGTGGAGGCCTTGGCAGAGGACAGGTATTTGGTGCTCAGTCCCTATCTGTATACAGGATTTCACATTTGGTCTTGATGAATAATAAAACATATAAGAAGCTATCTACATGTTCATTTGTATGTGGGTATTTATACAGGCATACACACAAGCATTCACAAAGTCATGCAGAGACGATGCAGAGACGATGCCTATAGTAGTGTCCCTTTGGATGTTTATAATCTCCTCTAGTTCTAATGAGAGCTACATGAATGCAGTGGGAAGGAGATATTCCTTCTGGGAAGCAAGCCATGTGAATCCTAGCAGGACAAGTTGATGCAGCTGTTAGGAAATTGTCTTGTGTAGCTTTCTTCTGCTCACATGCCTTTCTGAGTTTTGTCTGTATGAAAGAACTGATGTCCACAGTTTTTATCCTAAGTCTTGCTGTGACCTTTGCTCACTGTTTCAGTGAACCCATAATGTTCAGGAATTCATATTTCTGGATTTTATGTCAAAAAATCATTATGTGATAAAAATGGCTGGTTCTTTGGGTCCTATGGGTAAATGTTGCTGGCAGTGCAGTTGATAACATGACTGGTGGTTCCTGGTCATAGTCCTGGCCTGGCCTCACTGCTGGATCTTCATTAAATTCAGCAAAGATGAGCTGAATAAAGAAGGGTGTTTCATGGGTTCAATATTACAGCATTTTTATTGTCTAATTCAGAATTTGGTTTTCTTGGTGATCCTGGCCTCCACTGTGATAATGGAACCTCACTGCTTCTGTCATTCACACATTATTAAGGTGCATTTTCTGGCCTTGCATCCAACTTGTTGACCAAAATATTGAATAGCAGTGGGTCTGTACCAGTCCCCTGGTTGCCCTCACCAGATACATTCTATCTCTCACAACAAATATCTGTAACTGTATTTTTCCAAGTATTTCAGACAGTTCTTCAATGAGATGTTCATGCGCTCCATAGTGACTTCCTCCTGATAAGGCAGCACAGTGTAATGTATCAGGAGAGAGAAATGCCTCTCCTGCACAGTCTGTTCTTCAAAGGGCAGGTTTCTTAATCCTCTCCATGTACTACAAGGAAATAATTGTTCCTGTTTTAATTAGGACTTTGGTTAAGCCCTGGACATTTAGTAACTGAATCATTTAACAGCTCCCAGCTCTGTTTTCCTACAGATGCTCTACTTTAAGATAAGGCTGAGAGATACAGGATATTACTACAACAAATTCAAGCATCACCATATAAAAAACCACTTTGTATGTGTGTTGCTAGTGCTGTTCCATTAGTAAGGGGGAAGGATGGAATAAGAACAATCTCAATGCCTTTATAAAGGGCAGAGATGGAGGTGAGCTGCCTGGAACCGAGTCTGGAGAAAAAGAGGATATTGCGTGTTGGAAAGGAAGAGGAGTGGTAGGAGTGCAGCCTCTAGGGAATGGCAGGAATCTTTTGCCATTAGGAGGTAACAGCTATGAATAATGGCAGTAGCATAATGGTTGCTGTTTAGAAATAGGGACTGTAATAAAGTCAGAGTCCCACCTCTCCTAGAGGGAGATAGTCACTTTTGGAACACCAGAGTCATCCCCTGACTCTTCAACATACACTGAGAATAGTTTGTAGCTCACAGGCTGCCAGCACATTTTCCTCTCACATTGGCCCAAGCAATCTTGCTCCTTATTTCTTTGGATCCACTGCTTCCTTTTTGGCTTCCTGTAAGGACAGTGCCCACCTGTTTCTGTCCTGTTTCTCTCTGCAAGACAAGTGCTTTTGTTCACTTTTACCCCTCTCCTGCAGCTTCGCAGTTTGACTTCAGGGAGCTGGCCAGGCTGTCCTCCTGGCTGGGACGGGAATACTGCAGCACAATTACTTTTAAAACCGGATAAGGGCAAGCCTTTCTCTTCCTTATTGTTTGCTTTCAATGAAGTGGTGAGGCTGGAGAGTTCATGTTTCAATGCAGGCGCTGTTTCCCTTATTTTTAAAGAGAGCAGTGCTGCTATCTAATGGATATGACCTCCCGGTGCTTTGGCTCATTGAAGGCAATCTACAGAGCTGATTAAGCTATTATTTTACAGGAATCCTTACCTCCTGTGTGAAAGTGTAAAGGAAAACATACTGAAGCTAGGAGGGTTTTGACTCAGGCTGTCTGCTATAGCACATTGCACGGGCGCAGTGACAGGCTGTGCAGACATCATGTGTATCAGTTGTGTGGAACAAAGGATACACAAATTAATGTTTAGCCCTGCTGAGCTGTACACTTAGGAGGAGAGTTCACCACTGTCAGGCCAGAAAGTTTGACCAAATTAAAAAGGTCATAGAAGTTAGATATTCATTTGTGGCTGGGCCTGAAGACCAGCTGGGACACAGGAGTGTACCTTCAGGCTTCATTAGATAGCAGTGATTCCATGACTGTTTGAGACAGATGTGACCTTATCCTGACATACTGAACATAACGAGAACTGCTGTAGGCTGTAAGATAGAGCACTGCTTAGTTTAATCTGACACAGTCATTAGTTATTATTGCTCCAAATTGGCTCAGAGCCCTTGCATCTGCTTGCAAAGACAATCTAGAGATCCAGCAGGGCTCTCTCTGTTCCCCACAAAAGCTGCTACAATACCTCTGCATCGCAGGTGTGAGCTTTGGGGTCTATCTCTCAACTATATCAGCGTGGTATTTTGCAAGCAAATATGAGAGATCCCTGCCTGTGCACTGATACTTGGTTGCCTGCAGCTAGCACAGCAGCAATCTCAGGCAGTACCAATGGCCTTAATTTGGGCAATGCTAATCCAAGTTCAGATAGGGCTCCCGAGTATGTGCAGAGTAAGCTTACTGCTGCCAGCAAACAAATCTGCATGTAAATTCTTTGGGATCAAGGTGAACTGAGCTAGTGAGCGGTAGATGGGATACAGGGACCGAGGCTAAACCAGCTGTTTGCAGCTCGTGGATGACAGATGATTTCATGCTCTAATGTGTCACTGGTTTTGTTTCCCCTGTGAACTTCCAGAACGCAACAAAAGCTTTGAAATGTCTTCCTTTGTGGAAACGAAAGGGCTCGAGCAACTGACGAAGTCTCCTGTGGAATTTGTGGAGTATCCTTGACTTTCTTAGCTGCTTCCTATATCTGACATCTGTTACAGGGCTTTATTGAAATTTGGAGACAGGAGCTGGGGAAATAGGGAACCCAAATGAAATGTGTACATGTGACTGTGTTCCAAGGTGAATTAATTGGCCTGAGGTCTGGTGAGCTAATTTAAAAGCTGGCATGAGTCCTCGTGCTGTGGGCTGGGACTAGAGGGAATAAACTGCATATTGGAGATCTGATACCTCGTATTTAAATTTATCATCCTATATGAGGTAGTATGACTTATGCTGAGCAAATTGTCCAAGTGTGGCTGACTTGGTTTCTTGCAAAGTCACATCAGAAAGCTTGCTTTCTCATCGTGCCTCTAGTTCTAACAGCACTGAGCTGTTTTATTGCCACACAATTCCCTTTTTACATGATTCGGAATGGGAGAGGGGTTAAATAACTTAAAGAAAAGCTAAAGACCATCCTGCGCAGACCTTCTCATGTTTCTCAGTATCTCTCATCATGGCTGCAGTTAAGAATGAATGGTCAAGATAAAATAGTGCCTCAGTGAAGATTAATGGAAAGCTACTTCCACAGATAACCTGCAGCATGTTCTCATCTCTGAGATTTATAGACTCAGCTATAAGAAGTGCACACTCATCGTTTCTGTCTGTATGTAGGGGTCAATTCTAATGCTTATTCCAGAAGAGCACTTGTTAACTGAGCATCTCTCAGCAGTCCAGAGCAAGATGCACTGTTTACAGCTCATTGGCCTCTATAAATGCAAGCTTAGGAAAATCCCAAATTAATAACCATAATGATAAACGGACTTTCATGAATGTGATTTTTTTATGGATATACCTGTGCTATTTCCTTGCTTATTTTGAGTACTCTATACAGAAACAAACAGCACCTTTAATTACCCCATATTTATCATACCTCCTGCCAAATTGTGGACCCCTGGAAGCATTATGGTTTCTGAAATCCAATAAGGACCCCCCATTCTGTACAGAACACCTGCATTTAAATATTGCAGTTGCATCTCTCTGCAAAGTGATTTCTGTCACATGTACTATATCTTAACTACTCACCGTTTAGATATAACAAAATGCAGCTAAGCCGAATTTACCCAAAGGGAACACGTGTAGATTCTTCCAACTACATGCCACAAGTCTTCTGGAACGCTGGCTGCCAAATGGTTGCTCTTAACTTCCAAACTGTAGGTAAGTTATGCTGGTCTCTGCATTTTGTACGTTTCCACTTCTCTGATACAGTTTCTGATTTGTAGGTAGGAAAGGCTTTATGCATCAAAAGATGTTTGGTTATTGAAGGATAGTGCAGAGCTGTTAATTCACATCTTTACCACCATTTTTTTCTTTTTAACTAGGTATATTCATAACTACCACGTTGTAATTAGTATAATATGCATATATAATGCCCTCCACGTTGTCATCATTTGTAAGTGGTTACCATTGAGCAGCATCTCAGATCTGGCCGGGATTTTTTTCCTGACCCTTGAAAATCTCATTACTTCAAGACATAAGGGCCTTAAATAGAAAATTCCACTTTAAGAGTGAGTTTTTAAGAAACAGAGACATTTGTCCCCTAGGTGCACAAGTCCTTTTCTAAATGGAATGTGGTGTCGTCCAAGGCTATGTCTGTTCTGAAACATAAAAATATTTCCACCTGCTGCATTCCAGGACATATCCTCACCATGTGCTGCACATGGTACCGTGGTATCATTCACTTTTTCCTGTCCAGTTGTGCCCATGTACAACTTTGAAAGCAAAACCCCACACAGGCTGGGAGTCTGCAGAGTGATAAAAACCCTTTTGGGCCAGTTTCAGTCAAGTATCAGGCACCCGGTGTCTGATGTTAGAAGGGGTTTGAAGCATAACTACTCTGCCGGGTTGGGTACAACAGCGCAATCAGTACAACACTGAGGGACTCAACACCTCAGTGTTAAGGCTTCTTTTAAATTGTGAAAGTGTTTTCTATTGAGTAGGCTCTAAAAGGTATCTTAAAGATGCCTTTTTTGTGTCTAAAGAATGGAAGAGGATGGAAGAGCAACAGACATATAGCTCTTTACATTCCAGTCAGTTTGAAATTACAGTAATTGTTATTATCTCATTGTTTTTTAAAATTATCTATTCAGAACATAATTGTTATCAATGTTTTTAACACCTAGATTTGTCTATGCAAATAAACATGGGAATGTATGAGTACAATGGGAAAAGTGGCTACAGGTTAAAGCCAGAATTCATGAGAAGACCAGACAAACACTTTGATCCATTTACTGAAAGTATAGTGGATGGAATAGTAGCTAACACCTTGTCTGTCAAGGTATGTATGCAGCTGGTGAACATGCTCTCATTATAGCGTCAGAGCATACATATATTCCTGTTGTGCAATGCCCTAGCACATAACTGTACTAAGTCAAGAGAATAAGATGCATTTCATTTCATGGAGTGACGTTTCCTTTTTAAACTCTGCCTCACATTACATATTGAAGGATAAATAAATGTATTTTTATTGCATATCTTCTTCTCCATAGACATAATTGGGAAGTCAATGGATTTAAGAGTAGTTTGGCTGTAGTTTTAGTAACAAAGGGCTGAATTTAAAACCTGCTGTTACAAAGCGGTAGGTTGGACTGGAATAGAACACTACCTTGTTTAGTACAAATACACTTTCTGGTTCCCTATTAAGTTCTCCAGCAGAACTGTGGAACCATAAATGCCAGCTGCAATTCATTGCCAAGCTGCTTTTCTTTGCTCCTTTTTAAGGACCTCTCAGATCGAGAACTCTTTGTCTGAATGTTTAGAGGGAGAGGTTGCGTTGGCTATGACAGGACCATTCATTTATACTTGGTATAGCTCTAGTATTAAAAACATAAACTTTCCGAAATCCTGTTGTTCCTTTAATGGACTTCTCCCTTAGAACAGCACCTGTATTATAGAATCCACCTGCAAAATATCCTCCTGTTTTCACTGAGAGAAAACAAGTATTTCCTCTCAGGCTGCAGACACAAGTGTAGCAGAGCAGTGCTGGGAGGGATATAAATAAGGTAATACTCTGATTTTACCAATGAGTGGCTAAAAAAAGATGCCTGTGTGGGAATGACCTTTAACGGTGACCTGTAATCATGGAAGCTTTCAGTTCCTGCTGGGGTTTAGAGGCACTTTCTCCTGCAATTTTAGTAAATGGAGGTGGAAGTCATTCAAGAGCTATTAGGGAGATGCACAGCGTTTTTAACAGGAAGGAGCATCCAGGAGTCACGAAGCAGCTCTCAGAAGTCACCTACTTGCTGAGTCTGTTGGTTACAATGTCAGTGCCCACACGAGGTACAGCTGAGAACAGATTAAGGGTTGCTTTAGGCAAACCTGATTAGAATACCAACTTTTTAGCTTATTTTTTCCCTTGCTGTCAAAAGCATGCTTGTACCTTTTTTCTTCCATCAGGTTTTGAACCTGTTGTTGAAACTGGAATAGAAATCAGAGCTCTCGAAGCTACTGTGTTGTGGAAATGGGCAGCTGGATTGAGGAGGAGATCCAAATGAGTATTCCTGCTGAGGGAAGGGCAGCAGCATGATCTCAGCCACATTATCATTCATAGGGGAATTCAGGACCACAGGGTCACAGGAAACCAGGCTTCATAACTTGTTTTTCTGTGTCTACAATATTAAACAGTAGTGGGGTTTGTTTCATGTGGTTTTGGCTTTGTCTTGGTTTTATCTTAAATGCATACTATCTGATCACTAATGAGAGTTCTCCACCTGTATTTCAGCTACTCATTTCCTAATCCTCCAAGTGGTCTCTAGTGATCCTCCTTTGTTTTGGTTTTAGATCATTTCAGGTCAGTTTCTTTCTGATAAAAAAGTGGGTACCTATGTAGAAGTGGATATGTTTGGCCTACCTGTTGATACAAGAAGAAAAGCATTGAAGACCAAGACCTCTCAAGGCAATGCAGTTAATCCTGTCTGGGAAGAAGAAACCATAGTGTTTAAGAAGGTCAGTGTAACACTTGCTCCCAAAAGTGCCTCATGCTTGATTTATCACTGTCTGGTAGCATAATGTTCTGGTTTGCTGAAACTTTGCATTTGCTAGAAAGAAGAGATTTTGAGTAGATATTTCTTAAACTGTTTATTGTTAACCACGGAGGGTGTAATTTTGCTAATGTAGTTGTGCCAGCTCCTAATGATGTTAATGAGTTTAAAGTCATCTTGATTGTTTCACTGACACAGCTGGAATCAGTGCGACATCGATAGGCTCATCTGCATGGCACAGTGCAGTGCCACTCGATGAGCAAGCACAGCTCCCAGCAGCAGTTCAGCTGAATTACCGTGGTGTTTTGCCTTGCCTGAACAGCCCTCCTGGTATCCTGTGAGCAGGAGGATGTGAATAACAGCCTGGCTGTCCGAGCTAGCACATCAAAAGCAATCTGTTATCTCTCCTTAGTGCTCCATTGTGCTATAGATGAGATGAGACAACATAAATCCCATCCACTTGAAGTGAGACGTAGGCTCCTGAGTTACTCGTGCAATTTGAACAATATTACCCAGACTCAGTTCTTTGAGGGAGAAGAAAATACTGAGCATGTTTGAGGGTCGTGCAGTGTGAATTTCTTGCTGTGCTTCTCAATACACTCCCAGCCAGTTTTTTAATAGGGTCTCTGGCTTTTGCTTATTGGGCCCTGTGGTTGAGTGGATCCTGACTCCAGGTGTTTGTAAACCAATGTATGTTATATTTCCTTCAGCAAAGATAGCTCACAGAGGTGTTTACACAATCAGTACTGCCAGCCCTGCTTTCCAGGGAGTGCAGCCCTTTTCCCTGAATATTTGGCCTTCTGAATGACTTTCCTTTGGCAGCCTGCCCAAGCTTAAGTTTGGAAACATCGCTGGCATTTTTCTTCTGTAATGAACTTCTAATTAGTGTACTTCATTTCTCTATTTAGTTAACGATCATGCCTGACTGCCTCTGTGCTCAGAGCAGCATAGAGTGCTATTTTTAGTGATGTTGAATAGAGAAGCTCTTAGGTTTGGATTGGTGCTTTTTTGTTTCTTGTTTCTTTTTCCTTTTTCCTTTCATGGTCTAGATAAATTTTGGCATATGTGCTGAAATAACGCATATCTGTGCCCAGGTTAGAAATACAATTTGTATGTATATCTGCAGTAAGTAAGAAAATTAGATTAATTATACTACACGTCTTTTAAAGTAATATTAAAGATTCCTATATTAGTAAAGTAATTTAATCATCTTTTCCAGTTTCTTGGGTGTTTTTTCACTGTTTGGACTTCTTTCTTATGTGGTGCCATGGAAGCATCCAATGCTTGTGAACATCCTGCCCAATTAAATCCTTTTAGCCTAGCCAGTGAGTATGCTGCAGCACATTCTACTGGGGTTGACATGGTTCATGTCATTCATACATTCATACTCTGCAAAGCAGGTTGAGTTCCTTGTTGAGTTTTCAAACACTAATCTGCCTGTCGGTGGCTTTTCTTAGTCAGTAAGTAATCCCATTGGCACAAAGGAAAAAACCATGTAGGACTGTGAGTAATGATCAGAAATCGGTGTTCACGGGGGCTTGAAGTTGAGCTGATGTGATCCCTTGTGTCACATTGAAAACAGAGGGTCAAACTGCAGGGTTCAACATACTATGAGTGTTTCATGACTGAAAAATGTTTCTGTGAGGGTTATCTTGACATGCAGGTGCACCCACCCTGACCTCCTTTATGGTAAGACCTTCCTATGGATGTGTAGTTGTTACTGTCTGCTAGGCTGAACTTTCTCTGCTATATTGCCTATGAAAGGAGCTGTTTCATTCAGAGCAGAAAGTTAATCACACAGCAATATTGCCTTCTAGGTCGTTTTGCCTTCCCTGGCATGTTTGAGGCTAGCAGTGTATGAAGAAGGAGGGAAATTCATCGGTCATCGGATACTACCAGTCTCAGCAATTCGACCAGGTAAACCTTGTTCTCTGTTTGGACAGTTGTTGTGTAGGAAAAAGAAACAGCAAACCAGAATCTCAGCTGCTGTAGATCAGCAGCAACTGCAGATTTGTAGCAACTGGAGGTTTAAACAATCTATCTCAACTTTGCAAAGGGAAACACCATGTTTCACCAGTCATTTCAATTGAAATGAAACTGCATGCTCACAGATTTATGCTAAAAGGTGCACACTTTTGAGTGGAAAGAGTGCAGCAGCCCATTTTGATATCATATTTGTTACAATGGGAGATGGCTGGGAAAGGAAGCAAGATATGCTCCTCTAATGTAATTTTTACATGCATGTAAGGACCGACCTATATACAAGCTGTTGTATCTTTGTAATAGCTTTAAATCAACCCAAAATTACTTCCATCTTCATTGATGAAACAAAAACAAACCAACCAAAAAAATCATTGCTGCTCTCTTCTAAATCAGATTATTTCTATTATAATTAGTGGTACTTAAATGAAAATTGACGTGTTAAAACAGCCCTTATTTTCCAGGCCAGAGACTTGTTAGAAGTCACATTTCAGAAAGATGCAGGGACACTGGAATTTTGAGCAAGAGAAGCATTCAACTTCAGTGCCAGCTCTTCCAGTGAGGAGAGGAAATTAATTAGAGCAAGCATATGGGCCATAAACATGCTCCCAGCTTCACTCACACTGGAAAAGGAAGAATATCTGTATCTAGCCTCTACCTTATGCTTCCAGCCCCAGCAGTAGCACAAAACTCACGTGTCCCTATATCTAACTGTTGTTCATATTATTCCTAAAGACCTGGTCTCAGGTAAGGTATAAACCAATCCCTTCTCTTGAAGTAGGCCCTTCTAAGAGCTCAAATGGTTTTGCCTGAGCTGGTGTGGGTCGCATGGCCTCACTGGAAGCGCAGACAGGCTGGCCAGGGGAGGTGGCTGCTGGTCATGTCACTGCTCCAGGGTTTCCTCACCAGTTGTCACTCCTCTTTCCCTTTTCCTTCCCTTTTCTCTACCCTGCTTTTCTCCACACATCCCTGCCCATTCGGCTCTGCCAGCTCTGCCAATGTCCACAGCTTTGTCGTGAGCCAGCTCGGTTTATCAATGCAGCAGAAGACTCTCAACTTTTTTATTCCAGCTGCATTTTCTGCTGGCTTAATGGATGCAATTGTCCTCAAAGTGCAGAGGAAGACAGGTGATTGGAGAGGACAAAGGGAGATGTGAAGGATTTCCCTCTTCTCATGAAAGTGAGCATGGCTGGTCACCTTTCATGGAGCTTGCCCTTCCCGCAGCACGGAGTCCATTCAGCAGAGCACTGAATCATGCAGCTGCTTTTAAGCTTGTGCTCTCGAGAACAAAGGACACTGTGTTAAATCAGACAAGGACTTCCAATAGCTTTTACCCATGGGCCTAATCTCTATTGTTTCAACTCCAGTTATCATTAGTCTACAGCATGCTGATTTTAGTTTGTGTTCATGCTGATAATGTGCACAAACTGCTGAAGGAGCTTGAGAGAAACCTTTGAAATACATAGTTTCTTTTTTGAGACATTATTGAGAAGTATATCATGCTGTCATTCAAATACACAGAATTGCCATTATTCCCAAAGCAAGGATTGAGCTGTTAACTTGGACAGGGAGTTGTTCACATCAGCCAAGTGAGGATCCTCCAGATAGGTGCATCCTGCTCATGACTTGTATCCTGATGCTACCCATTTATGTGGGTCTGTGGCCAGGCCTTAGAACAACAGCTTCAGCCATGGCGTGAGAGGCACCAGTTTGCAAGGCAGAGGATGGAGCTTTGCAGCACTGCAATTCTGTATGAGTTTGTTGGATCTGGAAATTCTTTCCTCCCATCCCAACCTGTGTGCTTCCATCACTGCCTTATGACCTTATGGGGAGGCATTTTGAGGAGCTAAATTGATGGAAGACTCTTTGCTATTTCTTAGGGTTGCTTTTTCCAGACTTTATCTTGCTCAGCTGCCTGTCTACAGTCAGAAAAGTGTTAGGGAACAAGACAGAGCAGGGGATGATGGTAGGTGGCTGGGAGAAAGGGGTTGAGACTGTTCCATCTGTGGTGCCTTGACATGAACTTAGCTAATCTGCTCTGTAATGCATGCCCTCACTCTTACAAGACAGCCAGCTTTCAAAACAGCCTGAAAATACTTTGGGTTTTAGATATATTTCTAAGATTGGTCACATAAGAGGATTCATACGCACATACTTTGTAGATATAGTGCCACATTGTCTGGTTTTTAAAAGGGATGCTGTGTTGTGGATGGGTTATTACATCTCTGTTTTACTTGGCTGTTCAGATTCCTGAGTACTACAAGGGTCACTTCTGAAAATTAAAGAAGAACTAAAAAAAACCCCAAAACAGTCAAAGGTAATAAAGTAGAATGCATCAAAACTATCATTTTTAGTATTATCATTGTATAAATTACAATTTTTAGCATTATTCACAGATGTAAAAATGAAGGAAATATATGATTTTAAGCTGCAGTGTCTTGTGCCTTTCTAACAGTCCTTTGTCTTATACTTACCCCTGGAACCCTTCAGGTAAATCTTTCCTACCAGGAGTCCCTGGGGTTGCTTGCTCAGCTGGAGCCACACTATAAATAACAAATGATAACACAGTTACATTAGAAATGCCTGTGGAAGAGTTTATGCTCTGAACTGGTTGTTTCTTATTTTGCAGGCTATCACTACATCTGTTTGAGGAATGAGAGGAACCAACCTTTGACACTGCCAGCTCTCTTTGTGTACATAGAGGTCAAGGACTACGTACCTGATACTTATGCAGGTAAATCTGTGACATTTTTGTACTGAGGAAGGTTAATTGAAATGCAAAATGCATGTGGTGGAGATGACTTGCCCCAATGAGATAACAGACCCACGTACAAACCTCTGCATCTGATGGATCATTATGTCTCATCACTCATACAAGAGGGCCTGATTCACAGCGACCTGCCTGAGGTTTAAGATTAGGCCAGCTCTTATTTTCAGCAGGCCTTATATGACTCTAAAGGAGGAAATACCCCAGACATTTGCCATTGAAACACAAATGAAACTTGGCTTACATGACGCAGTAGTATGTAATTGTTTCCTACGCAAAGTGCCATGCTTAATGTCCACCGTTGCGTTATGGAATTGTCTCCAGACAAGGGTAGATTTACAGACCACACTGTATTCTGTATAGCTAGTTTGATTTTTAAGAAACCCAGTGTTCCTCAGTGCATCATGTGAAGCAGGATCCTGGCGGGCTGATGCTGTAAGCTTTGAAAATCCATCAGAAAACATTGTGCAGAAAATGCACATCCTTGAGACCCAAGCTCAAAGTCAAAGACTGTTCCTGTTAGAGAATTTGTGCATGATGGTGCACTCCCCTCCGCTGTTTCTAGGACCTAGGAGTAGCTATCAGCAGCAGATCTGTATGAAAAACACTGTTGCTTTCTTAAAACCTGAGAAGCACAAGAACCATGACATAAGGGCTTTGAAACTGAAGTGTTTGCATTATTTCTAGATGTGATCGAGGCCTTATCCAATCCAATCAGATATGTGAACTTGATGGAGCAGAGAGCTAAGCAATTGGCTGCACTGACTCTGGAAGATGAAGAAGAAGTAAAGAAAGAGGTAAGGGAGGTTTCAGAGTCTCTGCAAAATAAGTTACAGTATTTAAAAGCATCTACTTTGCTTAGAAAGGCAAATACTGAAAGTCCTTGGGAATTGAATGTGTTGATTACTTGAACACCTGTAAACATCTCAGATAAAATACACCCAGAATGACACTCAGCTGTATTTACAGTGAGAAGCATTGCACTGTGTGTGTGGTTTCACGCAAACAGCATGTTGTATATGGAACAAGTTACTGTTCAGAGGTAAAGAGATACCAAAAGCTGAATGAAAAACCAGGTTATGTATGTGCTGGTTATGTAGCATGTTATGTGCTATGTAGTATATGTAGTATATGAAGTCTTAAGAAGTCATTGTCTGTTGTTTCCCAGTGTGATGCTGAAGTTCCCCTTATAAAAAAGAGAATTCTGTGTTAGTAACTTGTCCTGAAAATATCACATTTTCCACAATTCCAGGCTCTTTTCCTGGAGATGTTATTCTGTTGAGAAATGTTCATGTATCTCAGACTATAATGTCTCTATACATTCCACATGAGCAAACATGTCCTAAAGAGACCCAGTATAAGCACACAGTAATTTAGTTGGGAAGGGGCCTCCGGAGGTCAACTGATCCAACCCTTGATAGATCTTATGAAGAAAGATGAGGAGGGAGGAGATCACAGAGGAGATCATCACATTTGCAGTAGTTAGGTGTGTGGTTTGGGTGTATGGGATTACCTGTGGGCTAACCTGTAAGCCCTATCTTTCTAATTGGTGTGGTGCATACAAAAGCATAGATGTTATTTTGAGCATAACTGAGAGTCCTGGCACTTCAGCTTTGGTTTCTGTTAAACTCCATGCATTCAAACATTCAGTCTCTCAGTTGCAGACTGTCACTGGGACGCCTTTTAGCAGTGTTTGAAAATATCAACCTTGTCTTACACAGATCTCTTGTGTCAGATGTTAGGCACATCCTGTGACTCAAAAGGCGCTCGGTACAGGTCTCTAGTAAAGATGGAGAAATGCTTTATAATCTTGGATGGCCCTCAGCTCTGGTACCTGTCTTCTTCAATTCTCAGATGCGCAGAACATCATTGAACTAGATTTTGTAACCAAGAATACATTCCCAAAGCAGACCAGATGAGTGAAAGTCATTACAATTCAGTGGCCAACAATTTACTCTTTGTGCAGTGTCACAAGTTCGGCTGAATGAGGACACCGTGAAATGCTCAATAGCATCTTAGACATTTATCTAGGACGCTCTACACATGAGATTCTATTTTAATAGCAAAGTCTTTTTTTTTACCATGATCCTTTAAATACCTTGGAGGTCATTTTTACTTTTGAAATAGTACAGATTTTCCTGGTCTGTGCAGGCTTATTTGTTAGTTAGAAAAACCCTGGCACAGAGTATGTTCTAAAGCAAATGGGAAGAAGGAAAGATGAATTGTAGCGCTCAGGTAGTGCTGCCATCTGTTGTGAATGCTCATAGGATAAAGTAGCTTGTTTTGGAGTAGCAGAAAAATACCTTTTAGGAGAAAACTGCCATGACTGTAGTGATGTTAAAAATGTATAAATGTTCAGTTAGGTGCCATAGCAAGAGACAGGTACAAAACTGCTGCTTTAAGTGCAATCTGAACACCGTTGTTGCCTTCTGTTTCTAAACGTCCATCCTGGGTAATGAATTATATTAGGAGATGACAACATTTTCTTCATCACTCAGCCAGGCTGACTGCTTTGATCACTTACATGGGCCCAGGAGAATCACATCGGTTAATAATTGCAAGTAGTTCACTGGCAACACAGCTAAATAAACCCAAGTGTGTTTGCCAGGAATGTACACACAAGTGCACCTGGATTTGATTTTCCCACGTACAGCTTCACATTTACACTCTGTAAATGTCTGTGGGCTAAGCTGTGCTGTGTCCTAGCATAGATTCCGCCTCCCCACACCTCCTTCACTCCCCTCACACACATTTACTTGTCTGAGCTGGGTTCTTGCAGCTCGTCGCAGGAAAACTGAGGGGTTTTCTTTGCTACTTAGAAGTTCAAACTGCATCTTTGTCAGAAGCTCCACAGGCTTCTTGCAAGCCAGTAGTCAAATCAGATCCCTGATAGTGAATTGTTTTGAACACATGAATTAGCCTTTCTTTAGGATTCAAGTTAAACTGCCTGTTAATGATCAGTGTAATAACATAAATAAAGAATGGTGAAGACCTGACAAAATTTACAGCAACTTTTCTGTGTGTTTCATACGTTCCTGCCATAATATGAATTCCTACCCTTAGCTTCCTGGTCAGCCTGGCCTTAGAAAAGGTATTTTTTCAGAATGAAGGCATTGTAATACCTCTAAGCGTGGGGTTTCCATCTTTAACTGTAAGTATCTGAATGCATAGTAAACCTTTACGAGCATACAGGTAGGAGGGTTCCCTTCTCTTCCCCTGGCTGGTGCCCTTTACAGAGAGGAGAAATAAGCCATAGCAATTTGCAGGATGTTCCTTGGTGTGACTTAACCCCAGCCTGAAGTAAGTTGATGTAACTACCTTGCACATTTTCACCCCAGCAGCCACAGCAGCAGAAGTGTGTAGGGGCTTGGTCAAAACTAGCCAGAGTGGGATGCATTTTGGCTGTTTTGCTGGTGTGATGTCCCTGGGGCTGTATGTTAATACCCACTGCAGAGGCAGGGAGTCAGGAGGCCTTGCTGGCTCAATAATGTGTCTGACATGGAAGCAGCAGAGCGTCTGACCTGTTGTTCCTACCCATAAAACAGTGTTGAAGTAGCAACTATTGTTTTGCGTGCTTGGATATAACTCAAATGAAGCCAGTTGGCTCCTTTGTTAAATCAGATGATTTTGATAGGGAAAGTAAACTGAAACATCTCTAGGAGAGCAGCTGCATCCGGCATAGCCGATACCACTCTTTAAACTGAAAATTCAGGCATAATTTTGCAAATCATAGTGATCGCACCAAGTTGCAGTAATGGAAATCCAGTTCATTTGATGCTTTCTCTAGGGAGGTCATGCTTACACTTGCGTTAGATTTCCCAACCCCAGTACATCACAGCTCCTTTCCTCTGTGTATATAAAAATAGACCATATAGATACGTACCTGTATGGGTACATATCTTTCTACATAGTAAGTATACTGTCTTGCAAAAGACATGGTAACGTGGAATATAAACCAATTTCAGTGAATATTGAAACTATAAATTACAAGGCTGGATTACATCATGTTTTAAAAACAGCCAAAAATATTCTCCACCAAGGAACAATCGTGTTTACTTTGGTATTCTCTGTGATGAATTACGAGAAGAGAAAGTGCTTTTTAATGAGATTAGATTGCTTGATGTAGTGAAAATTACTCTCTATTCACTTCCTGATCCTGTCTCACATTTCTGCTTTAGCTTCTGAAAACAGATGGTTTGTGTCCAACCCTGACAGGGTATTAATAGTTCCTCAACAAGCTGCAGTGAAGCATAGTCCCCCAAAATGAAGATAATACCCACTTTCACATGCAGGGACTTTTGGGGCACAGACTTGCCAGAAGTTAGGAATTCTAGCTTCATTTGTATTAAATGCTGATGATCTGTATAGCAAACATTGTTTTTATTAAACTAATGAGTTGCATCTTGTGAGGAGTATGTTTTAAGGAGAATTGAGGGGATGACCATGTGTTTTGCCACAGCTACATCATTCTGTCATGAATGTTGGCTAGATCATGTTTTTCCTTATTTTACTGCAGTCATTCCTGCTTGAGATAAATGATGTTGTTGGCATTGGTTTTCAATTGCATCATGTTTCTGACTACAGTATCTCTCTCCTATAATTTTAGTAGAAATAGGCTACTGAGACAGAAATAGTTCTGCAATATGCAATATGTTGTCAGGGCCAAGACGAAGGCAGCAGCAGCAGGAGCAGCACAAAACACTTAGATCAAAATGTATTTTGCCTCTGATGATGCAGTGCAGGCTGATGCTTTGCAAGTGTGGAGTAATCAAGGGGAAAAAAACAACAATTGCGGTATCCTGCCTCTGTGTGTAATGTGATTGCCATCAAAGAATGCAACGGAGCAGCTGAAGGAACAAATCCAAAACCACCCTGAGACACCATGGCAACTGGCCCCTTGCAGGGACAGCAGGAAGCAAGGCTTGGCCATTATAGCAGGAAGCAGGGCTTGGCCATTTCAAAATAAGAATGGCTTTGAATGACCTTCTTCTTGCTGAGTGCTGGGTGCTTGCTTAAAACCAAGGGAAATAAGGTGTTTAATGCGTAGTACAACGCACGCTGTAAGCCTGAGCCTTTAGGAAACCAGAGTGAAAGAACAGCTTGTGGAAAATGCTTAAATATTTGGATACCACAGATGTATTTATGCAGCAGGATGGAGGTACTGTTTACATATTATCCTTGCAGTGTAATTACAAGAATGTAAGATCTTGGGAATCAGAAGCATGTCTCTGTTCTGTAAGAATGGTGAATAACAACAGTGCTGCGTGTAGCTATGGAATGTGAAAGTAATTTTGTGTACGCGTTTTGTTCACAGCAGGGATTTGAGTAGCATTTTCAAGCCTGCTTCTGTGTTATTTCTAGAAAGGTTTTATGGCAGAAAACAATGCTTTTCAATAAAAGACAGATTTCACATCTGGTGCAGCTAATATGGACTGTGCTGAGAGACATCCCCCATGAGTTATAGCCTCTTATAAGAAAAATACTCTTTCAGAACAATACATACTCTATTTCTTCTTGAAATTTACCCTGCAAAATGAACCACCTGGATTACCAGAGCTCTTACGGATATCGTTTTGGTTTGTTTGCTGTTAGAATGATTTGTATATAACATTTAGAGAACATTACATATGTAAAAAAGAGGCTAAACTAGACCTGCAGATAAATAATAGAGGTCTGTTAGTTAGGAAGAATAACGGAAATCATTCTGTATTTCCAGATTGACCATGGAGATGCACCATCGGAAGCTAACAGTGAACCTAGGCCAACACCAGCAGAAAATGGAGTCAATTGCACTGCCTCTCTTACACCGAAACCAGCAACTCAGGTTGTCCATAGCCAACCAGCACCAGGTAAGAAAAGAAAGGAAAACCAAAAAGGTCCCATCTTTCCAAAATAAAGCTGGATAATAATTCTTCATGTGCTTGGCATTTAAAGAACAAAGTTGGGGCATTGCATTTGGTTGGTTTGGTTTCATAAAATAGGTGTAAATTTTCCTCCTATTATTGTATGCTGTTAGGGCCATTCTTCTTCAAATACACAAGTATCTTCTACTTAAGAGTTGCTTTTCTGGTGCAACTGAAGTTCATTAAAAGCAATAAAACTTGGGGTTTGTTTTTCTGTTTGTTGCAAGTGCAGGAATGTCTTTAAATCATTTTGAAAATCTGCATGATTTATGCCTATAGTTACCTCTAATTCCACACACAAAATAGTCTTAGATACTTCTATATTTTGATAGGTATTGAAACATCTTCTATAACGAATGCTTGCTGAACCACTGTTTCAGTTTTATGACTGCAGTCTTCATAGGCTTGATCTAACTGACTTCCAAGCAGCTGGATTTGTCTTGTGCACAGAAATTTTGCACTGACAGCATAACATAGGGCAGTTGTACTAAACAACAGCCTAATACCACTTAAACGACTCATATGAGTGAGCTCAATAACATCCTTCTCAGAAGGAAAACAGCAAAGCTCAGGTGGGTGTTGGAAGGTTCCCTTTTTGTGTGGGTTCACAGAACCATAGAATGGTTTGGGTTGGAAAGGACCTTAAGATCATTCAGTTCCAACCCCTTGCCATGGGCAGGGACACCTCACTCTAAACCATGCCACCCAAGGATCTGTTAAACCTGGCCTTGAACACCACCAGGGATGGAGCATTCACAGATTCCCTGGGTTCACAGGATCAGTGTTGCTGTTGCTACCCTTCTGGGTTTTCTCAAATGACTAACAAATGCCCACGTCAGTGTGCATCCTGTGTCGCCTACCATGTTTTAATATGCAGTCCAAGCAGCACGATAATGGCTGTTGTCTTAAAACAATTAGAATTAGTCATCTGTTTTACCTCTAGGTTCGGTGAAAGCACCTGCAAAGACAGAAGATCTTATTCAGAGTGTCCTCACAGGTAATAAATATACACTTTACACTGCATGAATGCTGCACTTCTTTGTCAAATACACTTTTTATGAAATAGGCCATCTGGCTTAGACACTTCTATGAGCAGTTGGGACTGCAGTAACTCATAGAAAATGAGCAAACCATGTTTTCTTCCTCAGCTCTGAAGGTATTAAATGTTTGAGCATGTCTCATAGGATCAGTATTGGGTGCCAACAGGGAATTTTTTTTAAGTATCCCAGTATTGTAGTTTCACAGGCACAACGTTACCATCTAATGCAGACAAAAGACCAGCACCGTTATGAGAACAGAAGCTAAATTTGCTCTGAATATTGTGAATAGTAGTGAAACCATTTTATCTTCATTGCCCTTGCAGTGTTCCCATTGCTCCTACAAAACTGAAAAGGAACATTACATTAAGCAAAGTGGGCTGTCAGTTAAATAGTGCCCTGCTGTTCAACTGGGAGTTCTGTCCTCCAGCTTGATGTTAGATTGCAAACCTCCTAGCTCAATTTATTTTATAGCCAGTCTCCTATGTTAGAATAAATCTTATGTAGGCCTATATTTAGGAGTGGAAAACAGATAAGACCCGTGAAATCCTGTGTGTTGAGAACCTCTTATTCAGTCTCCTTCATGTGCGGTACAAAGAGGCTGGCCTTGATTGTGGTAGTACCTGCTGGCCTCATACAGTCAGTCTGTTTTCTGGGAAGGACTCTTCAGGCTGTTTTTTCTGTGACCCCAGATCATGCAAGTCATCTTTTTGGGCTTTGGTTTTGGGGTTTTTTTTTTAATTGCTGTTTCAGGGTGAGCCCGTGCAGGTCAGATGAGCAGACACTGAGCTCGAGCTGTGATCTAGGTTCACAGAGCAGGACATCCTTCATAGCTGTGGTTGGATGACAGCACTAGGCTGCTACCAACTTAGCTACCAATCCTTCGCTGGACTGGTAGTTAGATGGCCATGACTCCTCTGATGCAGGATCTCCGAGAAGAAGAAAAGTGAAGTCTCTCCCAAGATGCCAGGATGATACCAGGACAGATGCCTCCAGGCAGTAGAGCAGACAGCTGAAGTGCTCTTTATGAAGGGGGTTTAGGCATGTTAATGTGGCCCATCCAGAGCAAAGGGAGACTTGAAGTGTTGGTACAGTGGGTATAAAAAAGATCTGTACTCAGATCTGTGTAAGGTCATGTTTTTATATGTTGAGCTGATGGGAATCTTTTGCATCTGAAAGGGCTTGAGGAAAGAAAATACATGGGTTTTATTTTGCTGCACATCTTGGTGTTCTAAATTTTCATCTCACTTCTTACTCTTCTATCACTTAGAATTGTCACAGTATTATTAGTCTGGTTAGCTTACTTCCAGGTAAGTCTACTCAGTTTAAGCTAGCACATTTCACTTACCTGCAGTAAAGCAGCATGCTTTGTTTCGTCCCTGCTAATGGCAGTTCCTGGGTTCTTTGACTGAAATCATCCATTATTAGAAAATTGAAGTGGCTTTTGTTATTATCATTGTAGAAGTGGAAGCACAGACCATCGAGGAGCTAAAACAACAGAAGTCTTTTGTTAAGCTTCAGAAGAAACACTACAAGGAAATGAAGGACCTTGTGAAGCGGCATCACAAGAAAACCACCGACCTTATCAAAGAGCACACTGCAAAGTACAATGAAATCCAAAATGACTACCTGCGACGGAGATCCGTTCTAGAAAAGACAGCAAAAAGAGACAGTAAGAAAAAGTATGTTGGACATAGCGTTCCTGTTTTGGTAGAGCAGATCTTCACTCAAGTCTTCTTTTATAGTAGACAATTAATATGGAGGTGACATTAAAGTAGAGGAAAAAATCAAAAGCAGCAAGATTCCCAAGTAAAATGAAGTCAGAGCCTTTGATATGGAAATCCTCAGGAACAGCGGTCTCCATGACGTGCTGCTCTCCTGCTGGAAGCCACATAAGTTGTTCACCATGTTACATACCTCTTTCCCTGTAAATGAGGGCATCCAATATTTATTTGGGACTTGCCCTAGACCACTGGTGTGGGTGGGTAACTCAGCTGTGCTGCCAACAGCAGTCACTGGTTAGGTAGTGAGCTTAATCACAGCCTATCAGAGGGGGCATTCACTGCATACCAAACAGTTGAGAAACCAGACTGCAGCACAAAAGAACTCAGACCCATCTGGATAAAGGGTTTTCCTTTCCTACTTGGGTCAACTGCAGCACGTTTCATCAGAGCACGTCATCTACTCCCATGCTGACCTCCTTTAGGAGGGGTTCCACGGAAACTTCTGCTCCACACTTAATAATATACCTTTATAATATAGCTCCCTTTTCAAGCAAGGAGAAGGTTTTGCAGCCATCACACATGGTCATCCTGCCCATATTAAGCAATTTGTTTACTCTAGGCCACCACAGTGTGTTTGCTGGTGGTGGAAGAGACCCAAGTGTCAAACTAGGAACAAAACTAAGTCCTCTTTTATACTATTTATGGGTGAAACAGACACTCTGAATTTGGAGATGGAAGAGCATTGTCTCCAAGTTAGAGCCCTTGAAAAACCTCACACTAGACTAGAAGGCATCAGATACATAATTAGGTGAAAGAAACACTTGAAAGTTATTAACATTTACCTACTGTTTAAATTATGATTGATCAGACCACTTGGGGATCTCCTAATGATTGCTTGGCTTTGCCTCTGCATGCACGTTCCTTCTGTGCTATGTCTATCTCAAAGTCTTGCATTTCCCTATCTCTCTGTGTATGCTGATATGATTTTTATATCACTTGTTGAGGTAATAATAAGGAAGGAGAGTTGTATTTATCATTATCAGTCTGAAATGCAAAGACTGTTATGACTTGATAATCTTTCCACAGTTATTGTCTTGTTCATGTGGCAAGGCTCTATATCTTAATAAAGAGCAATTCTTGTGTATATGGCAAACGTATACATGCATGTGTGTCAGACATTGCAGTGTCTGAAACTGTTGGAACTGAACTTTTATTTCTCCCGTTAGTGCAGCATTCTCATTTTAACATAACTTATTTTTTACAGTAATTAGATAAGCACAAAATTCCTTTAACTTTACACAAAATTTATATGGCTGCAGTTCTTAAATATGAGGACATTGAATGAACATTAACTAAAATGACCTGATACTTTATGGTAGGAGATCATCAGAGATAAAAGCTGCAAGCATGCTCTGGCTGCCAACTTTGTTAATTGTATACCTCTAAATGTTAGTGACTGGGATTCAGGCCATAACTTGTCCCTAGGAAGGAGCTTATTCATTTATGCTTGCTTAATGACAGAATGTCATTGAGTTTAATAAGAGCTTAACACTCATAATATACCTATGTTCAGCTGGCCTTAACTGTTGCCAGTTTTCAGGCTTTTGGGTTCTACACTTGAGTTCAACAAACTCCCTTAATGGCTGGATGGCAACTGCACACACAGTGATATTTTATCCATCATCAGTGTGTGTGACAGTGGCAGACAAAGCAATGTCATGTTTCTTTCTTTTCTCCTATTCAAATGGGAGCAGAAAATCGAACTGAATAAATAAAACAACTCATCTTTGAGGAAAAAGCTGGGGCGGGAGGGGGGGGGTAACAGAAATCTGACAATAAATCAGTATCACGCTGTAAAAACCTGCAGTCTATTCCACGGAGCTGTCACAGTGATTTCAGAGATGTGAAGTTTTATGTGCAGATACAGAGAAATCTGCAAGTTGGAAAATCTGAGGTTGAATTTTAAAAAGGCGAGGACTATATTTGTAGGGATTTTCAAACTTGCAAGCACATACTGGCTCAATCAGCAGGCTTCTGATGGAATACTGCATCCCAAGGAAAATTGCCATGTTTATCATTTTCAGTTATTTCTGGAACTATTTGCTTTAACTGCAAAGAGTAAAACACTACTTCATCAGGAGCCCCTCTATCAGATTGCCACAAAAAGGTAGTCTGTGGTCAGATGCAATCCGTGTTTCATGCCCTTGCCTAAAACTGGGTCCAGATTCAGTAAAGCCATTGAGGTATTTTGTTTATACACGTGCACAAGGGTTTTGCTGGTGATGTTCTGCAGTTTCTTTAATGATTGTGTCCTTAAAAGGCAGTTTTGCTATTTTAGCCAGCATTTAGAAGTAGGCCTTATTTCTTCTTCTCAAAGATACAAGAGAAATGTATATTGTAATGGCATATATGCTGACATTAATATTCATTAATGCTGCCTGTAGTTAAATTGTCCTCACCTATCCCACTGACACCACTTAACCTCTTAGTGGAATATTCAGATACAACCAAAATGGAAGAAATAAGAAGAGGCTACCTTGGGGTTTGTTTCCTCAGATGGACGAAAGCAGCCTCGCATTATTTCAGTTGAAGTAACTGGAATTGACAGCAGCAGCAAACTTGAACCCAGGAGACAGGCAGCGGTGTGGCGAGTTCTCTGCATTGTGAGCTGTGCATATATCTGAGGAGCAACCTCATTTTCCTCATTGTTCAAGGTTTTGCTGTTTTAGCTGTCTCGGGCACTGTTCTGAGGTTTCCCAGGCAACTGCTTTAACACCTGAGCACAGCAGTAAACACAGCAGCGGAGCAGGGACGCAGCCTGTGAAGAGGTTTTTGGCCATATTTGTCTTGGGTATGGCTCAGTGCTGGCCTGAGAATGAGGCTGCTTCTGCTGCTTATTTTTCCCTTGAGCAGCTTAGTGTCATCATGTCTCCTTTCCCAATCACTTCTCTCCTTCCTTCTCTCTTAAGACAGAATAAATAGAAAACAAAAATCAACCCAGACTGTCCCTCAGTTTTGGCTACCCCATTATATCTTTCCTTTGCTCCTCTGTGCTTCCTTTCTGAGGTTTACTCCCCACTGGGGTGTTAAATTCCCTCCTAAACTCAGCAGCCCATAGAGCACTTCCCTCTCTGTGTGCTATGCATGGCATTTCCTGAAGGGGGGAGAATTTACTAAAGAAAGGGATGAAAGGGATGTTTTATAAATGCATATATAAAGCTACACTCATAAATCTATTGCTAAGTGCATGCAAGGATGACTCTGTTTTCACAGTACTTAGCAGTCACCATCTCTGCTGAGGACTGTGCAGCTTTGAAGTTGGAGTTACATGTCTAGAAGTGGATAAACAAGTTGATGGGCATCTGTTTATGGGAAATCTTGGCAGTTTCATTTATAGCTCATTTATACTCTGGCTCACACCACCATGATGGGTTCGTAAAATGAGGTTTAAAAGCAACAGCCATCCCATGAATAAACTCTTAAAGCAGTTTTTTCCTTAAAGGTTACATTATTGGACTTACTAGAGCTAAAATCAGCTTCTGGCCCTATAGGGGGTGCTCAGAAACTTATGGGACTATATATAACCAGCTGCCGCAAAGATATGGGATATGGTGATTTAGACCTTGTCTGCATCTGTTTGTCTTTGCAGATCTGAAACAGGCAGCCCAGACCACAGTTCTTCAACTATTGAACAGGAATTAGCTGCACTTGACTCCGAAATGACCCAGAAGCTAGTTGAGCTGAAGGAGAAGCAACAACAGCAGCTGCTGAATCTCCGACAGGAGCAATATTACAGTGAGAAGTACCAGAAACGAGAGCACATTAAGCTGGTACATTTGTTATGTTGTCTGCTTTGCTTTAGCGGTCTCAGGGCGAGTAATGAAAGCAGCATGGCAATATAATTAAGTGGGGCTTCCTCTTACTGGGAGTCCATCTCGGAGCTTGATTTCCCTGTGGTCTGCTGCAAGTTCAAGGGCTTGTTGTGTCACTTTGTCACTAACACTTGGAACAACTTGGAAGGGTTTGGACAGAAGGGGGAAAGGCAACAGGATTATTGCTACTGCTAACACAGAGGCCTTACCTCTAGTTACGCAAGTCTCAGTTTACTGCAGCTTTTGGATGGCGTTCCCGTTTTGTTCTGCCACATTTTTAAACAGAAAACACTCAAGGAGGCAGGAAAATAGGTTGAAATAGCATGAAAATAGATTCAAACATGCCCCCAGGGCATAGAGTTGTGCCAAGCAGTGTTCCTGTTGCAGACGAAGGCTTTAAGGGGATGCAGGATATAATCTGTATATAGCAAAGAAAGAGTTTGTGTTCACCAGTCCAAGCCAGCTTGTTTTTACAGCTGGAGTTTGGCTGACAACTACAGCAGGATCTGAGGCCCTCTGAGCTGAAAAGGAGGAGCTTGGGCAGATGGCAGCTGATGCTGCTGGATGCTCTCAGGCAGAAAAGAACATTTTTAAAGGGTGTTACAGGAGTGCAAACTGTTCCTCAAGTCCAGGCAATCCTCTCACAGCTCTTTTCCTATTATATGATGTTTTGCCTTATTACGTGTTGGGTGAATTGATTTGTCTGCTCTGCCCTGCCATCCAAACGGAGCAGGTCAGAGGAGTGATACGAGTGGATCTCTCCCAGCAAGGCCTCTTCACAAAGTCACTCTTGTGGATCACAGCACAGGGCTGCAGTTCCCAAGTGGTGCCCTGTCTATCACCAGTTGTATGTCCACATTCAGGTAACAGTTTGTCTTCATCTCAGAGGTTTTAGTCATTATAAAAATGACCCATTTTTGACCCACATAGTTGAGCCTCCATTCAAAGCTAACTCATTTCTCATTTCAGAATGGGAAATGGTATTTGTCAAAGCCAAGTTACATTTTCAGCGTTATCCAGTTAGGTAGTGTCAGGATAAGTGCATTTTTTGGCACAGAACTTTCAGACAGTTTTCCCTTTGAGCTGTACAGGAGTTAATATTCCAATTAAAATCTGCCTTGCAGCTGAGAGATTCTTTGTGACGTATTTCTTTTAGAGGAGAGCCTATTGTTGGTATCTTTCTTCTTTTAGCTAAGGACTGAAAAGCTGGATCAGACTTGCTAGGCGTTATTGTAACGTTCTCTGGATCCTCATCCTGAGAGGATTATTTGACAGAATCACACTTAAATTAGAGGGGGTGATCAAATCAAATTGGTCCCATTTCCAACTTTAATTTACCACTCATTGAACTAGCGCACAAACCCTGTCAATGTCTCCTCTCCATCAGCATCACCACCATGAGAGCCCTCTTTTTATTAGTGGTTTCAGCACGAATGGGACTGGGCCCAGCAGATTTCAAACCAGTGACTCGGATTCTATTGAATCCACAATTCTGTGATCAAAATATAGGCTATGTTTCTCTATGCTTAACTTTCTCAGCTCTCATGAGTTTTCAATATCCACCTGACCACCCTGATATCCAGGCTATTCCATGTAATAACGCTCAATGCAAGAGGAATGTTTTCAGCACTCGCAGAGAACCTTGAATACTCAGTGACACAGGAATTCAGTTTGTAATTTCTACTGCATACATTCGGTTTGTGACCGGGTATGAATTACACAGACATTTTAATTCCTAGTAGAGGTAAAAGCTGCAAAATGTATTCGTTTTTAGCCTTATAATATCTGAGGGAGGCCTACAAGGGTGCTGGAGAGGGACTCTTCATCAGGGACTGTAGCGCTAGGACAAGGGGCGATGGGTTCAAACTTAAAACAGGGGAAGTTCAGGTTAGATATAAGGAAGAAGTTCTTTACTGTAAGGGTGGTGAGGCACTGGCACAGGCTGCCCAGGGAAGCTGTGAATGCTCCATCCCTGGTGGTGTTCAAGGCCAGGTTGGACAGACCCTTGGGTGATATGGTTTAGTGTGAGGTGTCCGTGCTCATGGCAAGGGGTTGGAACTGGATGATCTTAAGGTCCTTTCCAACCCAAACCATTCTGTGATTCTATGTTTCTAATATCCTGAAACTGCATCACCTCAGTGTCCAGAGAAATAGGAGTTTCTTTGTAAGCTGGACACACACAAGTCAGGCTGAACTCCATAAGTTAAGAAAGCATTTACACTGGTAAGACTGGCTTTTGAGCATTTGATTACTCAGGGAACACTGTAACACTTTCATGTCTGCTACAGACTTTTGAGGAAACTTTGATGCATGCCTGATGTTTAGCTGAAAATACATCTTTTTATTTCTTGGGATTTTCATTTTTTAGCTTATTCAGAAGTTGACAGATGTGGCAGAGGAGTGTCAGAACAGCCAGCTAAAGAAACTGAAAGAAACATGTGAAAAGTAAGGTGCTATTCCCCTTACAATTGATTACTACTCCCTGTTTTTTGTTTGGATGCATTTTGAACTTACTTATTTTCTACGCTTCAGAGAAAAGAAAGAATTGAAGAAAAAAATGGACAAGAAGAGGCAGGAGAAGATCACAGAAGCAAAGTCCAAGGACAAAAATCAGATGGAAGAGTAAGTCTATCCCTAGATCCATACCCTTGTATGTTAGGAGGAGGCAAGGTTTCTCACAGCTGGAAAATCGAAGAAAGGTCTCAATCCTAAATACAAGGCAGGTGTAATACCTCCCCAGAGCAGTGGAGCCCTTACTTGTGCTGATACTAATTTGATTTCCTGGGACTAATGTAATCTCCTGTTCTGTGAGCACTGAGAGTCTGGGGGGGTCACAAAGGTGCTGGTGAGTGCTATGGGGACATGCCTGCGAGTGGCATGACCGAGTGATTCGCTTGGATGCTGTTAATCCAGAAACTGCACCTCTGAGTATAAATAGACTTAGTGGCTTCAGTTCCTGCAGGGTTTGATTTCACTTTAACTTAGGTTTTTATTTGTGGGTTATATTTTCTTCTGAACTCAGTTAAGCTGCTCTCCAAAAGAAGTAGCAGCAACATACTGGAAGGTTTGCTCTTCTTTGGTGATAAATTCCCCTTGGATGCTGTGATTCTCCTCCAGTGACAGTGTTACTCAGTATGCAGTCTCTTTGGGTGTGAGAGAGAGAAAAGCTGAGCTCTGAGGGTGCTGTTCCTGTGAACAGGGACAGGAATATTCATTTCATTCATGCACCACCAGGAAATACAAACTGTAGTTGTGCAAGTTAATCGTATTCTTCCCAAGGGCACGGGATCTCGGTTTGTTTGCCCTCCTTCATTGCTTTGGCAAGCAACTCAAAAAGAAAATGGAGCATTTTAATCTTGCACTGTTTACTGGGATATTCTTGTTAGCAGCCTTTACTCTAATACCATTTAAGGACAGTTTAAAATACAGGAGGAAGAGCAGAAAAATCTGGAATTTCTGAGTTTTGTAAGTAACAAAGACACAACTGTGTTTGGTTTTCCGCAGGTAAAAGGGTTTATACAGGTTCTGGACCCTCTCAACATAGAATCTGTGTATGTGGTAACACTAAAAGAAGCTCACGCGCACACAACGAACTGCATCAGATAGTTTAAGAATCAATATTGTAGAATTTTTAGAAGCATCCTAGGAACAAAGATAACAAAGGGCGAATAACTGATTATGAAAACAGAAGGAGAAACAATCTGGTTAGAGCTGGCCAGAAGGCATGGAAGTCATATTGGAAAAAAGTAGTTAGTCATTACAAAAATGTTATAGCAGTAAAAATCAATTGCAGTAGGAAATGACTTGCCGAGAGGTTCATGAGACACTGGTGAGAAGGGCTCAGAAACAGCCATGTAGAAACGCTTTGTTTTCCTTTTATTTTGCTCTCATTTTTCCCAAGGGCTTTCCTTTGCCAGGCTTTTCCAAGAGCCCTTGGGTGAGATGGGAACTACATGGGAAACTCGCCTTCCTCTGCCCAGTGACATAGTTTGTCCTCACTCTCGCAGTAGAGGAGAGAGTAGCAAGACCTTCTGGTGAATCCTATTTGAGTCACCCAGATGCTGGTTGTTTAGAGCTTTTGCACATACTAGGAAAGAAATAAGACATTGCAGTAATTGTTCTTCCTTAATTTTTCTCACTGTGTAGCTACCTAAACCCATCAGATTTTAATGCCACCTGAAGAGCAATCCACTGTTCATGAGTTAGGCAGTGAGGTTTGAGAGTTCTGTCCTCAATCTGATCAACTCAGGTATTCACAGATTTTTATTTTATGTGTGCCTTTATCCCTTTGGGGGATCTCATCTTCAGCCTTTGACCAGTGGTTACCTAATAACTATCTTACAGAAATACTTAAACCACATAAAGCTGAACTTGGGAGTAAATACTTTACACAGCAAAGGTGGGCACTGAATTCAAGTCTGCCCTGCTCTTTGGGGGAACTTTGCATTGTCTCTGAGATGTCACCAGCAGACTCTGCTCACTGATAACTATTTCTCTACTATATAATGTACCACAGTGTGGCAGTGTGCAGCTGCTGATGACGGCACGCACTGAGATGTTTGGGCCTTAAAAGGAACACCACCATCACTTTGAAGACGTGGCAGTACCATATGGGAATAGCTTCTTGTGAAAGAACAGGGGTTTGTTGTGGTCATGGGGAATCTGAGCCCTTCATACAAGAAGGATGCAGCCTGTTACAAAGGGCGCATTCAGAAAGTGGGTAAAAGTTAAGTAAGCAGATCCTTATATTCAAAGCACAAAGCATAGCCTTACTTATTTTCTGAGGAGTTGTGGGGGATTAAAATATACTGGTGTGATCTTCTTGACAATAACTTGATTGCTTCTCCCCAGGGAGAAGACTGAAATGATTCGATCCTATATCCAGGAGGTGGTGCAGTACATAAAACGGGTACGTGAGGCCACATGTCTTACTTTTCATGTTGGGATTTGAAATACCAGCTTTTGTATTTTAGGTCATCTTAAACTGCAGATTCTAAGCTTCAGCATAAAGAATAATTTATACAGCTGCTGAAATGGAAAAAGCATTCTATGAGCTCTATGAGTAAATACAAGTCAAAGAACCTCATTAAAGGTGTTAGCTTTTCTGAAGCTGTAGGTGGTTTACCCTGGCTGAATGTGTGCCCTGCGGTGTTGTGATGTGTGAAATCGCTATGAAACATATGCCACTATTGAATTTTGTCTTTATTTCGGTACGGAGAGAGTTCAGTTCAAAAGCTGGCCCATTTTTGCTCACCAGAGGCCTTGATTCAGGAAGCAGCCTAAAGAATTAGCAAATAAACTATCCCTAATTCCTGCTGGAGGCAGACATGTGTCTGAGCGCTTTGTTAAACGGGGCCCCAAATCTATCAGCATGTTCATTGAGGACTCTAGGATGCAAATCCTCTTCTTCTGGGAAGAGGGGCCATCTCACCCAGCTTCTACAATAAAAACTGAAGCAAAATATTAGGAGGTTTAAAATGCATTCTGCTTTTAGTAGCATTGAAAGTCTACAGTAAGTCCTTGAGACTTTTCTGATTCTGAATCCCACGAGTGACACCTGAGATACATTGTCCACATGCAACCATTAGCGCAGTTGTGCTCACAGCTGCTTGTGACAATGGTGTGTGATATAAGAATTATTTGGTTTTGAGGATAGAATGAAATATTTGTTGGGGAAGAGGTGGGAAAGTGAGGATGTGCAGTCTCTGAATGATTTCCTGCTCTTTTCTTACAGCTAGAAGATGCTCAGAGTAAAAGACAGGAGAAACTTGTAGAAAAACACAAGGAGATCCGTCAGCAAATACTGGATGAAAAGCCTAAGGTAAAGAGTTTTTGCACATAAGTTGTACTGCTAAAAAATGTCCTTCAGGAAAGAAAGTGTTCTCGCAGCAGGTAGGCTGATGTTTACGCATGAGAAAGTCCATTCACAGCATCATAGCCACTGTCTAATATTCAGGATGGAAAAAAGTCATGTAGCAGCCTAGTATGGAGCACCACTTCAAGTCCAGATGTCATACAGTGGGGTTTGGTTTTTAGTACTCACCTTTACAAAGCTTTCGGTGTAAATGGTGCTTCTGACCAGCAGAGTGTGCCCTTCATTGTGCTTTAGCAGCACAAAACCAAAACACAGTTTACATTGAAAAGAAAAAGAGATATCTTTTTAGCATGCTTGCCGCAGCTATTTGTGATAATTGATGAGGATGTACTTCTGTGGAAAACAATGAGCATTTTCATGATACTAGTGCTTAATATTCTACACTGCTTGCTGGATTTCCTCTGTTTGATGTTGTGCACTGCATCTGCATGCAGTATTCTGAAGTACCGTTTTTGATCTGCCATTGAAGTCAGTGCAGAAGGTTCAGAGTCCTCCACTTGTACTTGATTTTCCTGTAGGAACACCTTGGTAACTGTATAATCAGAGTTCTGCACAGAGGGAGACTTCTTTTCAGCAGAGTTCATATCCAAGTATGATTCTTCACAGTCCATTGTGTCCTGTCTGGGTTTTTTTTCTGCACTTGTTCCAATGTGTGTTCTAGGCTTCACTTTTCATTTCTTGTCTGTGTCCGCAGTCCAGATGTTTCCATGCTTGTATTACAGCTTGAATTCTAGCATTGGGTGTGAGCTAATCGGTGTTGTCATGTCATTTCTGTGAACTACCCAGAGAATAAACTAGGGTAAGGCTTTAATAGCTCTGGCAGAATAAGAAATGTTAGTGATTCTGATTTTCTACTTATCCTTTGTAAGTCCTGTTTATAAATAAGCTGGAAGCTGTTAATGTCATGGGTGTAAAGACTATATATCATGTTATGGTTTATATTTGGTGCTGTAGGTTCATGAGTGTCTCAGGCATGTGAACTAAAAAGACTGGAATTTAAATGTTCAAATAATCTGCTAGCACTTCCAGCAGTGGGTTTTCACAGATCCTTGGGCACTTGGTTACTTCTTTGTGTCATGTCCTTTCTTCATTTTTTCTTGATTTTATTAGCATAAAGCACTGAACATTTGTCACTAAGGATTTGGCTTGCATTTGAAAGATTATGCTGGACTGGTAGCTTAGACTCCTCCATTAGCTGTCCACATGCCAAGCGTTAGGTCATGGAACAGAGCTGCTCCAGATCCCTTGTCTTCCCCTGCATCTGGCCATCAGTTAAAGCGCTGCAGCAATCTGCGCTCCTCAGTCAGCACCCTCCATTTCTCCTGAGCAAACCCTCTGCAGCAATGTGCCTCACAGAGCCTGGCTGCCCCATGTTCCTTTCCCACAAACTGAAATGGGCAGACTTTGCTGAATTTATGATGGTATTTGCCTCTTGCTGGCATGAGAGGATTTAGGGAAAACCTAATTACTCATTTTATGAAGTCTTTTTTTATGTTTTGCCTCATGTTCATTTTTCATATCCCTATTTGCTTCCTCAGTGACAGGGCATATGATATAAAATAGATCAAATGATTTCCCAGCTGAGACCCACCAATGGATTTTGTGCAAACTGCAGCATTTCTAGGCTGATCTCTCGTGCTTCAGTATTCAAACGCGCACTAAAATTGATGCTAGCTGTGTTAAAAGGGTTTTCTGGCAGTAGCAACTCAAGCCCTAAACAAAGCGTTTAATATATTAAGAGGGAAAGAATTTTTAGTGTTTTTACCAATAGTTCCATTGGAGACAGATTTGCCATCATCCATCACTGTCATTGAGTTATGTATTAGTGACTCACAGTTTGTTGCGTTAGGACTTTGAGCACAGAGCTCTGTCCTAGCCAGGAAGAGTATCGTGTCACAAAGTGCTGCCAACAGGCTGCCACACCACTGAGCCTTACTTAGGTTTTGAAGTCTGAGTTTGCAGCTTCCCCTGTTGTGGTGTGTGTGGGTCACCAGAAGAAAACTTGCCTCAGAGTGCTGACATTTTAGACGACAGCTTTAGAAGCTGCACAAACTGGATGCAAATCAGTTCCCTGCACTGGAGGCAGAGGGCTTGCTTGTTGTTTAAAATGTCATGTGCTTAGATGAAAGTATTTAACTCAGGATTGATTTAAAACCTTAAACTCTGCTTCTCCCTCGTGTTTATAATGTCTTCTTAGTGTTTGGATGTGAGGTTTTTGCATCTTTCATTTGCAGGGCTGTTGTATATGGAAAAACTTTTTTTCTCATATAACACTTGGAGACTTCCTGAATTGATACTTTTAGGCAAAAGGATGGAAATACTTCTTCAGCTTCTTGTGGTCCTGCTGAAGTCAGTGTAGGCATTGGCTTTGATGAACCCAAAAGGTCACACTGTATCCGTGTAAGTAATGAGGATATCTTTATGACACGCTGATCTCTGATGCTGTAGAAATGAGAAATTGAGCAGTATCATCAACTCTGTGTGTGTGTGTATGGAAACAGGGCAGCCACTCCCACGATGATCACCTAACTAACAAGTCAAATACCAACTGACTCTAGGTCAAAACATGTCTAACTTGCCATTTTAGTGAAAGCACAGTGGAAACAAAGCTCAGATGCTCTCCTGCTATCTCTTTCCCAACAGCATCATTACCAAGCCAGGCCATATCTATTTTCTTCTCTCTCCTCTTTTTTTTTCCTTACATTATCTACTGGCAGCTTTATTACCAGCAACAGCTTGTATGTTTCTTTCTCCCCCATTCTAATTCTTTGTCTCCTCCTCTTAGTCATTGATACACATTAAGCTTGTCCAGTCCTTATCTTCTTCCCTTGGGCATCTATTCTGCGTGCTGGGGAGGCTGCTGTAGAAAGACAGATCTTTGCACCACCGTGCTGAATTCTGTATGTTAGAACAGTGTGTGTTTTCAGATTCTCCACCACAGCAGGTGGCTGGCACTTCTCTAAGCACAGAGGAGTGCACCGAGGATGATCCTGGTCATTGCATCTCAATTTCTCTGTCCTTGACAGCTTGTGCATCGAATTAAACATAAATCAAGTGCATTTCCTCCTCCCCTCCCTTGCCTCCAATTTCATTGTAATTACAAAAATCAATACACATGAGACATGACAAAGAATTAATTATTTTTCTGAGAATCGACTCAGTTACAGTAAATAGACCCAAGCCTCCTCTAATTGAAATCAATGAGACTTTTGTTATTCATACTCATGGGTCAGAGTTACACTGAAATCTCAGTACAATAGCTGAGACGCCTGTGCTCCTGCCGTCAGCTCCTGCTGCCAGCCCAGTTACCCTGACTCTTTTGGCTTCAGTGGACCATATTCTGTCAAGGAAGATGTAACTCATGTGGTTCCTCATGTTGTAGCCCACGTTCATGTTTCTGCTCACACGTACTCTACTGTTCACAGCCACAGCTTAGCCAGTTCTGACAGACGGTGTGGGCTCCTGTAGAGACGTGGAAAATGGTGCTGTTCAGGGTGAGGCTTTACCTGTGGGAAAATGCCCAGCAGATCCACAGAGGCACCATAAGCCTTGCAGACTTTCTTCTAAGAGCTGCGTCTCTGTGTTCTTTCAAACAAATGAGGAGAATACAGTTCTAAGGTATAAAATTCCTTTTTCTCTTCAGAAAATATAATGAAAACCATTTTTAAAGATGATAAATCAGTCCTTGATAATGGAAAATCCAAGCATCTGATGCATGCTAACTCACTTTCAAAGAACGTACATTTATTATCTCCCAATTTGACGTGTTATTAATTGCACCCCGTGGGAGTCAACACTTCTACATCCAATCAATAATTAACATTAGCACTGTACCTGAAAAACTTAAGGGGACATAAAATGCTACATAGTCAAGTTATAGAACAAATTAACAACGTGTTGATCCTTTATAGCAGTAAGCCTCTTATAGCTCCAGTGTCATCTTTCTATTACACAGGGCGGGGAGGGGCCTCCAAGTTCTTTCTTCTCAGGGCTGGCTGCTTTTACAGTCACATACCATGTAAGCCTGTTGATGGAACAGCGCTGCACAACGATGCCTTCCTTCTGGGTGTTATTTAAAGGGGGATGTTTGAAAACCCAGTGAATGATTTCATAGATTTCAGATCGATGCTTTCTGATTCGTTAGAATACCTGAAGCCCATTGATCTTTGCGAAGGTTACAACTTGTCATATGTGCTTTATGTGCAACTGCGTGGTCATCTTCATGAGATGATGTCAGTGAGTTAAGTGGAGCTGCTACTGACAGCAAGGTCAGCAGTATCACCGCCCTAACTTCACAAAGAGGTCAAGTACAGCAAATGTATTTCACAGCCCTTTGAGATCTTATTTCAGTTAACCTCAGAGCTCAGAGCCACTCTATTAGCTCATCTGGAGAGAGCAGCTCTTGGGACTTTGATGACTATTCCAGTGTCCTTTCAGCTCACAGCATAATTCACAGTAACAATGCACTGTCCACCACAATCCTTGGGTTTTTTTCTCTTTTACACCTCTGTTGGAAGCCAAGCTGCCTTTTGGGCTAGCTGCACTTAATTCAAACCCTTCCAAATGCATTCCAGTTCAACCACAGGCAACTCTTCAAGAATTCTGGGGAAAGAGTTTGGAAGAAAAGGTTATTTCAGTTTACTGACTTTCATGGGACTTTGCATTGAATGGATTGGGATTGAATGGGGTAAAGTTGCCTTCCTACAGTAATATTGAGCCTTATTACAAAAAGGCATGAAAAAAATTAGTTGATAGGGTAATATTTGAAAATTTCTCCTTTTATTTTCTCCCTGTTTAGGTAAAAATTAACTCTTTTGTCATTTAATTCAAACATTTGTGAAGTTGAAAGAGAAACCTCTTCTGAATCTATGGCTGCTAAACTGAGATTCCTTATGGCACTATGTGCCAAGAAAGCAGAGAGTTAAGAGGGGTGAAATAATTTACTGTTTGCTTCACTGCTCAGTTTTCGGTGTTGGTGCTTGTATATTCATCAGAGGGGAATAATAAAATGCTTCTTTACCTCATTAAATGGGCAATAGCGTGGAGAAATGAATGGAATTTTTTTAGCCTCCGTGAACAGAAATATTTAACAGGAATATTTGAAGAACCACAATCATTCTAAACTGAGATTTCCAGATCTCGCTGTGACTTTGATTTGGCTTCTTCCCACTTCTGGACCAGAGCTGGCATTTGAAGGATGCAGTTTGCATGGACTGTTCATTTGAGGATCTTGGCACTCTGCTCAGCACCTCTCAGTGACAGTCAGCCTAATTATCTAATGAACTTTGAGTAGATTAAGCCCTGATGTTTCTTTAAGTGTTTTATGAGTGCAATTGCTAAGCAGTCTCCAGCTCCCAGGTATTCTGGGGGGAGACGAGGCTTGTCTCGTCTCTTCCATTTCTCCCAATGGATAAACAGTGCAGAATGCACTTTCAGCCTGTAAATTGAGCAGTAAATAATCTCACTTCTCTCATTCAAATGAAACAGGCTGACCTTTATCCTATGCCAATTTTATACCAGTAAAACTCCCTTAAGTTCTGTGAACTGACTGGCTCATCACTAGGCCTGAGATCAGAACACATCAGTCCAAATAACAGGATGCTCAGGGGATTATTTTTGATGAGGACCTTGCTTCCTGGCTTATATTTTTTCTTTACAAATCCACATTTTTAATGATTGTTTATTTTTTTCCAGCAGAATAAATAGAACAGTGAGAGAGAAATGGGTCTCAGGTCACAAAAGAGACATCGAACAATTTGAGGTGATATTTATTGTGTTACTTAAACGTCTTCCAGTGTTCTTGGGAACCCTGACTTCCAAATCAGCAGCATCAGATTTCCCATGTGAATATGCAAAATGCTTTATAAATTTATTATAATGAATTCTGACATCACTTCCTTTAAATAAGAGTGTCACAAGCCCCTTAAAGGGAGAATGTGAACACAAAGAAATATTTTAATGAATGGGACCGGGGAAAATAAGATCAATTTAATTTAGATTGGAGTTTATTGATAGAGGGTGATGTTTTTGTCGCATTTACTGAAATTTTACTGGGAATCACAGAAAATCTTGGGTTTGAGCTGTGAAATAATTGAGAGTAAATTATTTGAAAGGTCAGACTATTTTTCAGCTTTGCAGTAGTGTGAATCAAACGGGACATTATGAAGTTAACAAAGTGATTAAACTGGTATTAGTGAAGGCAGGAGTAGGGTCCGTAATGGAGGTCATGGTGCAGACAGGTTGGATTTATGAAGGTTAGTGAAATTTTCCTGGACAACACACTAATAAATAAGAACTTTGAGAGTTCAGGGTTAAAGAAAAGTGGTTTCAGAATCCAGTTACCAGCTGTGGGCAAAAGGGTTGGCAGAAAATTCATTAAGGAAAGCAAAAGGCATGAATTTGAGAATTCTTCGTGGAAAAAAAAACAGAACCTTCCCTGCTGTTTTTCTGATTTGCACCAGAGAATCCGTTCCTTTTGTTCCCCTCTCAGAGAAGCACATTGCTAATGGCCCGTAGTGGTTAGTTATTTAAATCACCTTCCTGATACATGGAAGAAAGACAAAATCCAAAGCAGAGCTCAGAAGTAGCAGAAGATGCACCTTCATTCACCTGGAGTGAATAGTGTAACATTAAAAGACCCCTTGTCCTCCATAGCCTCTCAAAGCACTTTCATCTGCACTATCCCATTCTCTGCTCAGCTGTAGAGCACATCTGTTAAGGGTAAAGCAAATGCCAGCTGTCACTCAGGAGCCTGGAGTCACTGGAGTCCAGCAGTTATTGCTTTCTGCAGCAAAGATCTCCCAAAGCTTGGACAGTTGGACAGCAGGCTGCAGATAGTGACTGCCTAGGAGACAAATGAGCACCAGACTAACTGATGTGTTAACACTGATATCTGTGCAGACAAAAACCAACCAGAAGTGGTGTGAAGCAGTTTGAGAAGCCAGTGACTGCAAATGTTTTGTGTCAGGATGTTTAGCTTAGCCTATGCAGTATTGAAACCTGATGAGAGAAATCCCTGCTAGGAAAGTAACTGTGATTCTGCAAAGATGAGTGCTTCGCATGCTAAATGTAAGTGAGCAACAGGGCACCAAGGAGCTGTTGCCCTCCTTCCTCTTTTCATGAGATAGTGTAGTACTCTATAAAAACACATTATAAAACATAAGCTAAATTATGCACAGACAGTATGCATGAAGTGCATGGTAGGTGCGTACAGATGCTCCAAATATAATGTATATGTAGCATCTTGTACCCACGTTCATCCCTCTAAGTCAGAGTCAGATTGAACCAGAAACACCGCAAAGGCAGAACCACATGCTCTTATGCAACTGCATTCATCATTGAGCAACAGCAGCAGCATAGCTCTTAATTATCAGACCTTCAGTGCCACATGACAAATGACGAGAGATTCAGTTTGACACAGCTAATGGAAAAAAACATTTAAAAGAAATATTAATGCTTGGTATGTGAGCTCATTAGAGGGATGGTTTTAAATGCATGAAATGAGGAAAAAATACGTTCCTTAATGTCACTGGTCCTGCTAAGATTGTAGTTGAAGAGCTTTGCTTATGCAAGTCATTTGTTAAGTCAGTGCTTAAGTCTTTGTGCAGCATCAGGCTGCCAAGCATAGCTGCTAATGAAAGTAATTCTGCTTTTCAGTAAATGAGGTAGCAGTGCACACTGCAGCATATGCTAAAGATACAGGTTGCTTTCACTAGTGCACGTATGACAAATGGATGCTGAGGTAGAGGTTATCTTATTTACAGTGAGATACTTCAGGACAATAAACATACTCGTATAAAGGGTAACAAATAACAGGAGTAGTAATGTGACTTTCAGAATTATCCCCGGATTAAAAAGTATATTCATAGCCATGAAGAAAACCCTAATTCTGGTGTGGAGGAATTGGTTTTAGAAACAACAAATGTTTCTGCAACAAGAAAATGTTGGGTTTAGATGCAGTAGCTTTCCCAGCAGTTTAAGAGCACTGAGCACGTTAAGGGAAGAGAACCCTGCACAACCAGAAGGGAGAGAGGCTGCACTCCCATCCCTGGTGACATGGAAACCAGCATCCCAGCTGCTTGTCAGCACGTACTGCCCATGCTGTGTGGGTGCAGCTTTCAAAGGTCTGGCTGCCCTCCCTAGTCAGCAACAGAAACCTGGGAGAGACGTTCCCTGGAAAGATTACTTTTCATTACATTTCTCCTGTGAGTCATTTCCAACAAATCAGCACTTTCTTGTGGTAGTGGTGTAATGCAGTGGATGTAGGTACTATATAGGTTTGACTACAGTGACCTAGGAAGCTTCCTGTTACTCAGACCTTGTTTGGAAGGAGGTTCTTGCCAAAAGACTGTGACTAAGTACATAACCTACAGCTGTGTAGCTGTAAGTGAGCTCTTCTGTGGAGTCCTAATGGTTTGTAAGCTTTGTGTGGAATAAGTGGATGTGTCAAGGAAGGGGAAGCCTAATCCAGACGTGGTTAGGTGCGGAGCCCGGCTTAAGGATGGGCAAGGCAGAGTTTTAAAGTGTTGTAACACTGACTTCTCCAAGTGAGTCCAGAGATCATTTGTAGGCAAATATCATGAGGGTGGTGGCAGTTCCCAAATTTTAATTATTTTTCTGCCCCTAATAAAATGAAAATAAAATCAGAGTTGTGATGTTCAGCTGACAGAAAGTTTGTCTTTTCAAACCTGTAAAGTATGGTTCAGGGAATCTGTCTTGGTTCATTCTGTGCACTTTGCAGCTCTCCAGGTTGGCCTCTGGTTTATAGAAATGAAGAAATGCACTGAAGAGACTATGGTTATCAGGCATACCATACCATACTGTACTGTACTAGTAATGATAGGAGGTGTTTTCTCAGCCTCTTTTTCCTTCTATTTCTCCACTTTCCCACTTCCTCAATTTCACCTGCTCTCCTTGTCCTTTTCTGTCTTCCTTTGAGAGTCTTTTCATAGTATGTCATTTCTTTCTAATACTCTTTCCATAGACTTTCTTTACTTGTATTTCTTATACTCTTTCCTCCCTCTTCCTTATTAAATTGCAAGGAGTATCTCAAAGTACTTGCAGGAATAGTGTTTCCTTCAGATTAAAATATGTGTTTGAAGAGGAAGCCTGAAGGGAAGAGATGTTCAGGAGCTGACATGACGTGGTCTGCATGTCTGTGAGCTTGACTGTGTATGTGGAATGTGTTCCAAAGTCTTCCATTAGATGTAAGATGCATGCAAGTTCCAAAGATGAATGAAAAAATAATCTTTCATAAACACCCCAAAATAGGTGTAATAGGAAGAGTCATATTTAAAGTGAAGGAAGACAAAACCAAATCAACCTGAGCTAGAAGAAAATCAATGTGACAGTGAGCCTAAAGAGTTTAAATTCAAGGTTGAGAACTAGTGAAGTCTTCAGGGACAAAACAAGAAATACAGATGAAAGGATCTTTACTGGGAAATGAAGTCTACATTCTTGTCTCGTTCTCAGTTATTACAATTGTCATTTTATATACAGTCCAATACAGTAAAAAATATGATGGAACAGGATCTATCCAGATGTCAGTCTTGATTCTCTGCTTGGACATCTGTGAGCTGTAAACCCAGTGGGCTTTATTCTGCCAAGGAGTTTAATGATGCCCAGTTTATGCAACAGTGTGCAAACAGTACGTTGATGCAACCCATACGCTGCTGCACCTTATTGTGCTCCTACTTGAGATCAGACTGATGATGTTCCACTGGTACAGTTACAATCACATGATGAGGAAACGGGCAATTATAGCCTTAGTTTGGAGCTGGAGGCCAAGGACTGATGGAGGATTAAATGTGGGTTGCTTAGCAATTGTGATAATTGCTGTCCCTGACGTGCAGATTAGTGGCGGGTTTGTGTGAGGAGACGGCTGCTGGAAGTGCAGCGTGCAGGGGGCATGAGCAGCACAGGATTGATGGCAGGGAGCTGGGCAGCACCGAGCTCACTGAGCTGTGCATGTCAAACTAATAAGAGAAATGATCAGTAATTTGTCAATTGTTCTGGATTCTCTGTTGCGTTCAACCCAATCAGTCAAGTTGTGCACGTACTGTTTGACATTTCCAGTGCTGGAGCAAATGCAGAGGAAACTATCAGTTAACTACAAACGTATTTCCTAGAAGGAGAGCCTAAGTGCAGGTGTGTTTTGTTTGGCTGTGCAGTCCAGCAGTGTGTAGAAATGGATTTTCTGGTAAATAAAGTATTTACAGAATCACAGAATGGCTTGGGTTTGAAGGGTCCTTAAAGATTAGATAGTTGTAATGAAGGCAGCGACACCTTCCACTGGAGCAGGTTGCTCCAAACCCCATCCAACCTGGCCTTGAACACTGCCAGGGATGGGGCAGCCACAGCTTCTCTGGGCACCCTGTGCCAGTGCCTCAGCACCCTCACAGGGAAGAACTTCTTAATGTCTAATCTAAAAATCCCCTAAATTTAAATTGGTTTAAAGCCATTCCCCCTTGGCCTGTCCCTACAGGCCCTTGTCCTAAGCCCTTCTCCAGGTTTCTTGTAGCTCCTTTAGGCACTGGGGCTGCTCTAAGGTCTCCCCTTCAGGAGCCTTCTCTTCTCGAGGCTGAACCAGCCCAGCTGTCTCAGCCCGTCTCCAGAGCAGAGCTGCTCCAGTCCTCCCAACATCTTCATGGACCTCCTCTGGACTCACTCAAGCAGATCCACGTCCCTCTTGTGTTCCTCCCTCCAGAATGTAGGTTGAATGCATCCAGAAGTTGAATTTGCAAAATTGCATCATGTGGTCCAGAGGGAAGTGATTAACTTACATCCATGCCTGTACCATTTCCCTCACTCTTTGAGTCCTTAAATACTCCAACTGTATAGGAACAGTACTAGATCCGGAGACACGGAGCTATCTAATCCAAATCGCGCCATGCCAGAGTGGTTGGGCTATTTTCCCAGTGCACAGAAGGGGATTGAATCTTGTTAGGCAGAGCATGATCTAAATATCCTGAACACAGAAGTATTGATTAAAGGCTTAAGCATGGATTTCCCTGTGAACAGCCTGCGTACCATCCCTGTTGCTGTGCTTTTGTTTGAAAGGGCAAAC
The DNA here is from genome assembly GCF_034315485.1 of Pezoporus occidentalis. Taxonomy (NCBI): domain Eukaryota; kingdom Metazoa; phylum Chordata; class Aves; order Psittaciformes; family Psittacidae; genus Pezoporus; species Pezoporus occidentalis. The sequence continues at coordinate 5,749,223 of NW_026912779.1, forward strand.
AGGCACCAAGTTTTGAGATTAAAGATGGATTTGGGGGTTGGAACTGGATGATCTTAAGGTCCTTTCCAACCCTAACTATTCTATAATTCTAATTTCTTTGAATGCAAGATGAAAACTTCTTAGTTTATATTTTCAGCATGAATAAATCTGAACATTTTTATATCAAAATCCTTCCCTTTATGTTTGGGGTTTTCTTCCTCTTTGGGACCTGATCAGCTGTTCACACAGTCCTATTCATTTTTTCAGAGTTTCCAATAATATCCTACATTTCCTTTGGTTCCTTTCAGTCCTTCTTAAAGCAAAGGTGACTGCTGAGAAGCAATTATACACTGGTTTTACTGAAACAAACCCCCTTGAGTTATAAATCAAGGCAACCTACTAAGCCTTGCTTGGCAACAGAAACAGCCCTCAGTGAAGATGAGATAAAACCAGGAAAGCTGATTTCTGTGATGCAGTGATATTACATGCTTCCTTTTCTCGCAAAATAAGCTCTGCAGGCACGTATCATAGAACAAGCAAAACACATGTAGTAATGTACAGATACCCTATAGCAGAATACAACAGTAATATTTTACAATGCATTTAATAGCCAGATGCACTGAGATTCACATTTTCAAAGCCCTGGGAACAAGGAGGCATTACCATAACTGTTGGTAGCCTATGTATAATTTAAACCTATGTAAATCCTTCCCAAGTGATGCTTTGGTTGAGCCAGCCTGTGTGCCTGCCCCGCTGTTCTGAGGTACCGAATGGGCCCATGGGTTTGTGATCTGAGACAATGATCCATGGTCTGCTACACGGAAGCCGAGATTGCCTGCACCCTGCATCTTCTGAAGGTTAATAAATGAAGCTTTGCTTCTGAGTCAAGCTGTTGCTTGTAACCTCACTAACCCCTGCCTGGCTGGTAGAGATTTTAGTCAAAGGGAAATTAAAAGGGCATTTTATGTGGAGTGCATATACTCCATTTGTTTATATTGATGTTTCTGTGTGTGTTTGTGTAGATCTCATAGTAAATATTGGATTATGTATGCATATGCATGCATGCTCACTGGATAAATTAAGAACATGCATATGCTGTGTTGGTGGAGATTAGTTTGAGATATACATTTTGGATGCATCTGTTAAATCACAGTTATTCACAGCCTTGCAGGGTGTAAAATTCAGTATAATAAAATTCTGTTAGTGACTTTAAAGCTGGCATGATCACCTTTCTGTTAATTACAGCCTGATCCAACCCCTGTTGGTTTTTCCTGTCCTGTAAAATCACCTTTTTAATATTCTGGTTCCCTTCTGGAAAGATAGCGAATGAGGAAGGAATTTTCTCCGCCCAGTGGGAGCCTTCCTTGGCAGCAAATGCAGCAAAACAGCATGAGGAAAAGGACCTCGGGCAATGAGTTGATGGGAGTTAAAAGTGTACCACACTGATCTGGCTGAAGCACCCAGGAGAAGGCAACACACAGCATGGAACATCAGTGCATGCTTTCCACAGCTTAGGCAGCAGCTTGTGCTTGAACACATCCAGGGAAGTAGCTGATTAGGGATTCAGAGGACCCATCTCCTTCCTTTCACTCTGTAGAAAACAGAATACTAACTGCCTAGCTCCAGTTCCCAAGTTAGACAACCTAAATTACCATCATCCCTGCTTATCTCTATAAAACTTCCCTAATGCTCCTGAATTGTATTAGGGATTTGTTAGGTTAAGCACATTTGAGATTATGAGGTGTTTTGATAACAAAGGGCATATAAATGCAAATTAGGGTGTAAATATAGGAGAAAGTCATGAAAAGAGGGTTTCACTGAGAATTAGCTGCTACATAAATGCTCTTTTCAGCAGTCTCTGTGTGAACTGCCGTGACTGTTCACTCCAAGGAGAGAGTCTTTGCAGTGCTTAAACAAGTACCCATTTCTGAGTGCTCTCATATGGAAAGAGCTGAAATGTATTTATATCCTCACCCCAAAGATTAACACATTGTCAGTAATGGCAGAATGCAAACTGGAGAGATGGATTGGCAGGGGAGAAGATATCAAAAGCATCAAAATGTCATCATGCATTTATTATGTGCATGACTTCCCAATTAATGCTCAGGCTCTCGCCTCTAATGGAATCTGTACCTCTAGAGCTACATAAACCACACTGCCTGACACAAGCTTCTCACTTGTTTATCTTTCCACTCCTGTTTATTGTGAAGGCCTAGTTTGATGGCTTGAAAACAAGTGTTCTCTTTCTTCCAATGACTTTCCCATTTCTCTAATTGGAAATAGTATTTTTAAGTTTCTTTCATGTTTACTGATCTGGCATTCCTGATTCCTGGGGTTATCTGGATGCCTTGACCTCCCTACCTGCTACATCTGGTGTGGGAGATAGGCAAAGCTCTTTCACGGAGTTCTTGTAACAAAGTTCATGTTACTAACGATAGTTTCATGGCTTGACATTATTATGCTGATAGTTACAGTCCTTAAACATGTTTCAACATTGAGTTTTTCTCTGCTACGTTCTGATAGTCATTGTTTGCTCATGCAGACAAGATATACTGGACTTACTGTGTACCCATCATAACTGTGTAAGTACATTTACAGGCTAATTGAGACCCTTCAGTGATTTGAACTCCTGCATGTTGATGTGATTTTTGTCGTTTGCTGAAGGGCTGTGTCAGAACATTTTGATCTTCTTTATACACAAAGTACAAAAGCTTCATGATGATCACCTCGACTGCCAGTGCTGCTCTCGTCAGGGCTCCTCTAGTCAACCACTTCCCAAGCCCATTGCCATCAAATTCATTCGTAAATTGTTGTGTCGTAAGAAATAATGTTACTTTCTAGCTGGCAGAAATACAGAAAATGGTTGCATTCAGAGCTGATAGCATATTGTGAACAACTTCTCCATCATCTTGTATTGGTTTGTTGAGTTTATTGTCTGCCTCCCCTGCAGTTACTCACTAGGCTGAGGGCACTTACGAATGTCCTTTCTGAGGTGACTTCCTGACTGTTTTCCTGGTGCTAAATAGCTTTGCACAGCTTCCACTAAAAGCAATGTTCTCTAGTTAAGTTTTATGATGGCTTTTCAGGTCAAGGCTTCTGTTTCTCCTTCAGATATCTGTGCAGAGTTATTGTCTGAGGCATAAGCCTATGACAACATGCAATATTAATAATATAGTGTGTAAGACTCTAAGTGTATTATTCATGGTATGTGAATAATAACAACTTGGCCTTCAGTTTTTATATGAAAAGCAGCCTTCAAAGCATTAACTGCTCCCACTTCATCTATTGCCTTACTAGCTTTACATTTCTCTGAGGAAGTATCTTGGTAGGATCATTTGTACTATGCTGTATTCTGTGCAATATGCTATTATTGTGACATATAAAGCATGAATTACCCTTATTTAATACTCCAGGTTTTCCTCTTATGAGTTTCCTATTAGTAGACGCAGGAGTCCTCAATATTCTTTAGCTGGCCCTCTCAATCCTATTTGCAGTTCTTAATGCTCTTCCTGTTTCAGCCTGTCACTCACACTTGAGTCCTTCATACATAAAACTTAACATAATTTTAGAGTGAATGTTCAGGCTGCGGTGCTGGATCATTAGTTACTACGAGTGTGGCTCCTGAGACCCCAGCACATTGCTCTTGTCAGGGTCCTCATCACAGCTGAGGAGGAAAGCAAGCAATATCCAGCAGCAGTTCCATCTTCTGTATTACTCATTTCACATAATAGCTTTTAAATACTTGGCAGTTACCATTTTAGTTATGGGTGGGTTAAATATCCAGTTACATACAGGCTTTTGAGGCATTCTTTGTCTCATGAACACGTCAATTTGTAAAGAAAATTTCTAGCCAGTCTTCACTGTTAACCGATTTCTAACCCACCATTTGGTCGTGTCCCCCCTCTTTTTTTTTCTCTGCATGTGGTGTTGCACGTCCCTCTTTCTTCAGTGCAGAATTCTTGTGGAAGATACACCAAAATGCTGTCCTTGTCCTCTCTGTGACTCCTTAATCCTTCTGAACTCACTTACTTTCTGTTGGCGGTGGTGGTTTGGGGCTTTGGGTTTTGTTATTGTTATACACCAATAACAAGCCTAGGATTCAATTCCTTGTAAGTGACATTTGGGATTATTTCTATAGAGGTTTGTTCAGTTATGGCATTAATCCATAGAAATGTTGCGTGTTAGTATTTGGGATCAATATGGGGCCTGATTAGGAAGTTACCCTTCTGGGGGGACTACCAACTGAATACACTGAACAGAATGTGGTTCCCTTTGTCTTTGTATTACCTGCTCTGTAGACGTTTCTTCCCAATGCATTTTCCTCAAGAGTTTTCCATCCATGTCTAGCACTCCCTCAGAACATTGAGTTAGGGGCACCAGACAGTCACAGAGCAGCAGTGAAGCTCGGCGTTGCTCTTTGTATTCCTCAGTCTTGTTTGCAGGGCTTGAATCAGCTGGAGCTTTCCCTGGATCTTAGCCCATCAGATGAAGCAGTTTCTCTTCTCCACTGCCAGAAGTCAGGCTTTCCCAGTTTCCACTTTTGACTTGTTCTTCCCCGGTTGCCAAACTCTCTTGGCAACACAAGGTGCAGTTGAATAGTCCTTCTCTGTTGGTGCAGCAGACAGGCCCTATTAAAGGGTTTGCTTTTGCCTCTGTCACAATTTAGCAGCAGCAAAGATTAAATAGTTTTCAGGGTGTTCTTGCCTGTTGCAGATGGTGCTTCTTGCCAACCTGGAGACATTTGTACAGGCAATCCCAGTTTCTCAAATAACAGGGATTTCAGACACACATGAGGTGTCCCCAGGACAAGTATATGAGTATACAAGTATGTGAATAATGAAAAGCTGCTAGAACGAGATGACTTGGATAAGCAGCTCTTAAGAGGCAACATTTTCGCCTGGGTTTTCTATTTTACATAGAATAGTGGATTGTTTTTTACAGTTATTTCTTTGGAGATGGAATCTTTTGTTACTTTACCATAAAAAACTGATTAAGAAAATAACTTTCCAGCTGATATCCTGTCTTTTTAATATATTGAACTTTTCTATTTACTGTTTTAAGAGCTACTCTGTTTTAAAAGCATCCAACACATAATGAAGAGTTTGGGTGTTTTACAGTAGTTGGGTAGTTGGGCTTATTTAGACTGACGATTTGATTTCTTAACACGATATGCTTAAGAGTATGGCGTACATCTCACCACATAGAGCGTTATATGATTACATGTAGTGCTTCATTTTCCTAATGGGTTGATGATAGCCTACAGACCTTTAGAGTTGCTAAATAGAGGAAGGTAAAATTACACACACAAATGCCATCTCTGAAGTACTTTGGTGAGTTATGCCCTTTTGAAAATGTTACCTGTAATGACATGCAGATGTCTACATGTAGTTATCCCATATATCTTGTCAGATAGTGAAGCATCACCCTTTTCATAGTTTGAGATTCAGCTGGTGCCATAAACAGCAGACAACTATGGGCTGTAATCATTCCATTCTGCATTTCCAAAAGGTTTTATGTAGTGCCTGAAATCACACAGGCTTTGCTCTTTTCTAGGGCATTGGTAGACATCATCAGTGTCTTTGAAGAAAATTAGTATTACTTAGCTTGGTTTTCTGTACCAGAGATTCTTTCAGCATCATTTCTTTAACATAATTGCACTGTTACTTATTATGTTATTAAAAATGGAAATTATGATATTGTTAGATTAAGTTTTGAGTATGAAGGTAATATTTCACCTCCTTAAGGTTTTTGGCATCTCAGTTTCTACTCATAGATGGAAGTGTAGTGTGTGCTGCAGATGATAAAGTTTAATGCTGCTGCTAACCAGCAGTACAGAAGAGCACTGTTACGCTGGGAATATTTCATCCCTTCCTACTTTTCCTTTTTTTTACAGGGATTTGTGCAGATGCAATGACTAACAATTCAAGAACTGACCATGTGGGATGCTCTAATTGCATCTCCTCAGTTTTCAAGACTTTTATCAGTGCACATTCCTGCATGCACTGTTTCAGACTCATAGACTCAACTAGGTTGGAAAAGACCTTTAAGATCATCAATTAATGATGTCTTAAAGTTAAAAATATTGATGAATTAAAGGGTCCATGATTAATGTAACTGAAGGATACTTCAAGAGCTATAGGTGCAGAACTTGTAGATATCTAAATTCACCTGAATTTAGATATCTACAAGAAAACTATGTATCTGTGCAAGTCCTCAAGTCCTTTGGGAGAACCAAATGGTGCTAGGAAGCAATTCACCTAACCCATTTTATATGCCTGCTGTACAAGAAGATGAACACAGAACTTGTAGAGGTTCCAGTGGGACCTATGACATATATTTTGATTAAGAATTATATCGAGTGTGTGGGTTTTAAATGGTGTCAGCAGAACCAGCTCCAACCTTTCTAATTAAGGGGACAGGCATTACATTGCTTAAGCAAAGGATGAGTTGAGATTAACTCCTCTGACAGGTGTGAAACTGCACGTGAAAGCAAATATGGGATGTCCTCAAAATACTGCACCTGATTTTTGTCTGTTTTAGAACATTTCTTGGGGTTTAGATTATCTGTTAAGGACATTTTGAAATGGTTCTTTACAACAAAAAAGTGAATTATCTTAGCTATTCATTTACCTCTACATGAATTTAGTTAACACTAGATTGCAGTAGTGTCAAACTTCTCCATAGACCCCACTGAAGTCTTGCACAGTGGCCACCTATACCTACCCCAGACTGTGAATGAGGCACAACGTGTGTCATTTCCATTGTTTCAAAATGGATGGGCAGAGGCAAATGAAACAACAGCATCTCTGCTCAGGCAGCCTGAGATTCTAATCATATATAAGAAATGAAGGCAGGCAAACATTTAAAAAGATTGATGAGTTCTATTAGAATGCATTCCTTAGCTTCCAGGGAACATGAAACATCAAGAATCATAGAATCATTAGGGTTGTATATTCTCAACCCAAGAATAGAAGGAAGAAAACAGTAGGAAGTGTATCAGACAATGAGGGTGTGGTATTGTGGAAAGGAATGCTTAGAGATGCAGGAAGATGAAATCTGGGAGGTGTATTTAGCTGCTTTGTTGCCTGGCAATACAAAGCAGTGCCAATACGCTCTGAGGCTTTTAGGCTAATCCAGAGCATCTTAAATTACCCCAAACATACTGGTGCATCTTAAATTCAAGGTTAAAGAATATTTAATACTTATATTGCATGCCTTCATATCAGAAGGAATAAGAAGTACCACTGTGTTTGAATTCCTCATTCATATTTATACACAACATAATAACAAAAAACAAGGGAGAATGAGAAAAGTTCAGATGAAATGTTTTACATTTGCAGTTCATTAATTTGGGAATGTTGTTTGGCAAAAGGAAAATTTTAAAAGAGGAATTGAGACCTTAATCATGATCTTCAATTGAAGTCACCCTGCTAAGGACTGGAATTTGGCGTTCCAGTAACCACTCATCACAGAAACTAGAAGTGAATCTTACATTGCACGCCATCAGCTGAAATCAGTTTCTTCTCTAAGACCTACTAAGGGAAGAATTATTCCACTTGCACACAAGGCTCATCGATATATTGATGTGTGTGTGTCCTGACAGACAGCCAGAGGCTTGTGCTACAGATGTGCATTTTGTCTGCTCACGTCTGAGTTTTACTGAAAGCCATTTCTGTTGCATACCTTTTGTGTGGAGTAGCCAGGTGTTCTGATCAGTCCAATACCTCCTTACCTTTCAAACATAACTAACATTTTGAATCTAAGAAATTTGAAGAGTGACTGTTTAAGTAAGAAAGAGTAGGTTTTCTTGTCTAGAAGCCATAGAATCATAGAACAGTTAGGGTTGGAAAGGACCTTAAGATCGTCTAGTTCCAACCCCCAAACATGTATTTCATCTGTCTTTTTGCTTGTGAGAACAACTTAAAACTAGGTATCCATCCATGTTGTGCTTTCCTGGGTTGCTTTTTAAGGCAGTAAGAATAAAAGTTGAATTCCTGTTGCTCAGTGTTGGCTTAGCCTCCAAAACTGTTTGGAAAAGCTTTTACTGAGAAAACAGAAACTCAGAAATTTCAACTGCCATTGCTACTCATCCATGTAAAATTAGGCAGCATGGCTTTACTGACAGAGCAAAGGGAGAGGCTGGGGTATAGAAGTATAGAATGGAGATTCAGTTTCCAAGCAGAATAGGGCCATGCCTGGGAAAAGCTGCAGAGAGATGCTCATCGAGGAGCCACACAGACTTGACAATACATTGGGTAGTGCTGGGACCCAGAGCAGGGGCCTCTTGTACTCTGCTCACTGGCCATGCAAGCGCACAAGTGAAGGTCATTCTCTTTTGCTTATGAAGACAAATGTTAACTGCTTCCCTGAATAGAGCTTCACAGTTTCACATCACCCCAGCTCACAGCTGATGGTAAATGACAAGGTATGAGAGGGGAGGGAAGTGTTTTATTGCTGGGTGATAAAGGTGAAATCTGCCTGGCACTCGCTCTTCTAGGGCCACAGGCACAGTGCTTTCAAGTCCCCAGGAACAGCTTCAGAGACAGGGGAGAGACTAAATGAGAAGAACCTGAAAGTAGTGCTTATGACTTAAAAATCTTAGGTGAAAATACATGGTAGACAGACCATGTTTTTAATTCTGAATTCACTCTGTAACCACTTCGAGAGGGAAAACCTGTGCTTTCCAGTCTGTGCGGATCTCTTCCCCCCTTGCCTTCATAGAAGCATGGAATGGTTTGGGTTGGAAGGGACCTTAAAGGTCATCTAGTTCCACCCCCCTGCCATGGTCAGGGACTAGGCCTTCATCCTTTACTCTCCTTTAGTTTTTGAAGGGTATTTGTAGGCTCACTGGACTATACTCTTCTGCAAGCACATGCTTCCAGAGTCCGGTTTTTACTGTGTTCTTGTTCTACTCTCAGCCATTTCCGAACTGGGAGCTGTTGGAAATTCCTGCTACTTGGCTGTGGGACTCTGGGCACTTTTACTTTCCTTATAGCTTACTCTTCATTATAACCCTAAAAGCGCAACTGAACTTGCGGCCAGGAGTGCAGTTGTGAAAAGAGCTGGCATCAGGCTTGACAGCTTTGATGCAGTTGATGCTTTGAGTTAATCACTGGTGAACAGCTCTGCTTAGCTCCAGCACAGTTAACAGTGATGTCATGGAGCACATGGCCAAGCAGAGGTTTTGGATACCATAAATTTTTGTGCTCCTATGACTTAATTTAGACATTCCTTGTAGCACTTTAAAATGAAGAATTCTCTAGTGCACCATTATGGAAACAGTTTCTCTTGGCCTTTGCCCAGTATTAAGTGATCACTTTCAAGACCATCTTCTGTATCTGTTGCCTAGAAAAAGGAGTTTAGCTATAAGAGATTGGTTGTACACACTGTTAACAAAACTAAATATTTATACTTTCTACTTTATGGTGTCTGCTCTGTTCCTTAAATAAAGCGCCATCCTGCTCTCCCCAAAACCCAAACCAGAGCACTAACCCAAACAAACCCATTCAGCTGTATTACTGTTCCTAGTTTACTCCAGTTCCATGCTATTGAAGACATTTCTTCGTTTTGTGATTGCTTAATGACTGTCTCAAACCACAGCTGAGTGCTAAAACTAATGATATTTTCTAACGTGCTCTGCGCCTCTGAGAGTGTGATTAAAGTATAATGTCTAATGCCCATCAAATAACCTCAAGTTAGCATTGCTATCTTTATTCTAAACTCAAACATAGCAGAACATGGCTTAGACAGACCATCAGGTCTCTAACTGTGAATCCTAAATGCAGGCGGGGTTGTAAGAATAAAAGGGTTTGTCCACATCTTGTCTACAGGCAACAGCCTCCCACAGCTGTGTTAAAGATCAGTCAGGTTTTCTGCTTTGGTTTTGCCATTATTTCCTACAGATTGCTGGGACAAAATTGAAACATTTCTTAAAATAAGAATTCTGCTCCTGGAATTTCAGTCATTTTGTATTTAACCTCCTTTTCTTGGCTTCTCCATGATCAGAATTTAAATATTCCATAACGCCACAACTGGAAAGAACATAAGGTGTGTGTATCTGCTGGGGAAACGTGATAGACAGAGCTATCTTTCTCCTCTGCGTTCTGTCAGCCAAGGCACCACACTGGCAGATGTTTTGTGCACTAGTGATAATTGGAGTGAGGGAAGATAAGAGCTTTACTCATCAGTTCTTCATATATGACAGGCTTTCTCTTTCATTGTGTTGGGCACCTGCAACATCTCCCCCCATGCCCTGAGTCACCTCACTGCCACATCTTGTCAACGGGCGGCAGGACCCCTCAAGAGCTGTTCTACTGTCCTTGGTTAGAGAACCACTGCTGTTCCCTGTACATGTGTCAGCATAGCCCATATATAAGCATTAAGCTACACTGCACAAGAATCAGTTGCATGCTACTGTTTGAGGGATCCAAAGAGCAAGCAATTATGATTTGTACTAAATTTATCTATTTTCTTGGAGACAGACTTGCCAAAAGGAACCCTTCAAAGTGTTGTTAACCCAAGCACAACAACTTGGGGTTTCTATGAGAGCTAATTAATTTTAAGTTGAGCCAAAGAGAACAGAAATGAGTCGACTTGACAGCAAAAGCAGGATTAGAGATGTAACTTCTAACGAAGCAGCTCTGTTTACTTTGTTCTCATTTAGGGAGCCTTCCTTCAATTATATTTGGGGTTGTGGCATCTTGCTTTAAAAGATGCAGGCTGTGCCAAGAGCAAACAATTTCCAAGCACAGCGCAGTGTCACAGGCACCTTTGCCTCTTTCCCACAACAGCAAATTAAACAGACACTTTGACCTCTCCACAGACTTTTAAGTCACAAAATAATCAGACCAGCACAGGAGGAGGATGCTCTCTGCTAAGCAGCCCAGGGAGAGACCTGTTTTGATGCGAGGACTGTCAGGGCTAGGATGTGCTTATGTTTCCACTTCACAGCCCTAATGGACACAACACATTGGAAGTTACCCACACTGTATTATCATCTTTGGTGTCTGGCAACTAGAAAAATCATAACATGTGGCTGTAAGTAGCACTGTGTTGTGTGAAGGTCAGGTCATCTGGTTCTTTGGGCGGATCTGTGACTCGGCAAAGCTGTGGGAGCTTTGCTGTGGGTTGAGGGCAGTATGTAACCTTCCATTTGTAACAGGGTCGCTGGCTAAACCAGGCTTTCTGCTGTGCCTGCGGTGCCTGTAATTGAAGATGTCCTGTGTAAAAGGTTCATGCAGAACAGAAGCTGTGGAATCAGGTCCAGCAGATGGACATCATCCTGACAGGATCTAGATCTGTGCCGTGAGGATCAGCTTTTACCAGAGTCTGAGGCTGATGCACTGCTCAGGACAGAGATACTTGTGGGGTTTATGATAAAGTAATCGTAATCATTATATTATACTTCCCACAAATAATTATTGTTAAACAAGGTATTGTTCTGTGTATAATTAAAGTTCCAGATTACACATGAAGATTTGGCTTAAAATTCAGGCTTTGGTTTAAAAGGAAGAAGGGATTTCTCTGATTTTTCAGTTTTAAAAGGGCTGCTTGGTAGTTTTTCCAGAACTATTGTGCTTTCCTCAGTAATTACATAGATGCTAATTTTTTGCCACTTCTTTTGGATTATTTTCTCTCTCAAAACCTACCTTCTTGCAAAGCAGAACTTAAAGACACGACGCTTTCCTGGTTAAATCTTTTCTATAAAGCCTAAATGTAGAGAAAACAAACTCATCGATACAAACAATACAATAGATACAAACTCAGGACCATCTCTTTTTCTTGTTCTGCTTTGTAAACTATTTCTGTTGTCTCTCACCTACAACTGGAATGTCCTTTCTAGGCAGCCTTCAGGTCTTAGAGAAGCAGGGAGCCTCTTGGTAAAAATAACACCACATCTGGCTGTGAAGGAAACACAGGGTGCAAAGCAGGGTCACAGTGTTCCTACATGCACCCTCCTTTGATTCTGCTAGTGAGACAACCTTGCAGAGCTGGGGGGAGATGGGAAGAACTTGTGTTTTCAGATAAAATTGAGCTCACAGGACCTGGAAGTTGGAAAGAAACTGGTCAGGGAATGTGGTCCCTTCTGCATTTAGCACACTTCAGCCTGATTTAGTGTCTACTTTTAGACAGTATTCACCTGGAGAGCTTGAGAATGCCAAATAATGGGATGATACCTCCTGAGTGTAACTCTTCACATCTTTATTCAATAATAGAATATTCGGTTCAATGATAGAGTTTTATTTTAGTCAATGTCCCAACTATTATTTCCATTTACTCTGTTACATATAATCACCTCATTAGCACCGCCTGCATGATGATGATACAACTGCTTCTCCCCACGTTTAGCTTTTCCTTCTCATTTCCCCCGAATAAATAATATTAATATCTGATGGGATGATTTCCAACTAGCATCTGTCACCTAACACATTAGACTCACTTTTCTGCAGGCTTTTTGGTTTCTGCTTTCCCTTCTCATAGTCTGGAGGATTTGGATTTTAAAAAGCATTCTGTTTTAACTCAAGAGAGTTACTGAGTTCTGTGTGCCTGGCTTCATACACCGCACTAAGCTCTCCTGAGTTCCTGGCCATGAACTTTGACAAGAGGAGCTGCTGAATGCTCGAGACTTTAAACAGTTCAACTTCACTTATAGGTACTAAGCCCTTGAAATTCTTTCAAAGTTCAGCAGATTCCAAATGGGATTGGAAACTGCTTCAGAAATATTTTCAGAGTTGACATTCTTGTTGACCAGTACTTTGAAAGGAACTAAATCTTTACTAAAACTTGAACTCCAAGACTCAGCTCACTCTTTAACTACTAGAGATCAAGACAGGAAAGCTTCCTTGAAGGCTGGAATCATTTTATCCACATCTGTTCTAGAGCTCTTTTACCTTTGTACAGCATCTGGTACTAGCCAAGGGGAGAGGTCAAGTCTTAGCCTTGGGTCTGATTCAGCCTGGCAATTATTATGTTCCCAAAGCCCTGAATGATCTGTGGAATCTGGCCTACAATGACCAAATGTTACTTCTAGTGTTCCTGTATATTTCCATGTTATAGTTAAGGCAGAAATTATATTGTCCCACTTACCCTGTAAATACATATATGAGAGTCTGAGCACAGACAAAGGGTTTCCCCATGACTTTCCATATATTTGATTAGAAACCCTACATGAATTTTGTGTGTATCATGTCTTCATTCTTCTCTAGAGCTGACACATTACTGTCGTCATTCCTTGTTTATGTGGCGCCAGCATGAGAGTGTTTGGCTCTTCATTAGTTGTCCATATGTAAACCAGTAACTTGTAGTTACTTCTGAGAATGCCTTTAGGAAAGAAGGAAATGACACTTACGTATTCATATGCCCTGTTTGAAAAAGGAGTCAGAGGCATCGTGCTAGTGCCCTGTTGGAACAGATGTATCTGGTATGCAGAACGTACATGCCACATGTGGGCTAGCTATGAAACAAAATTAAACTTGTATTCAAAGTCTCCCTGCATTTCCAAAGTCCTAAACAGCAGATTGTTAGGCGGGGAAGTAGGTTGCACGTTGTGTTGAGCGACTGGGCTTTGTCCTTAGCCCATCTGGCAACATGAATCAACGTCAGCTGGATGCAAATAGAACTGTGCAAAGGTGACCTTGGTAACAGGATTGGTCCACTGAGCAGAGACTACAGGAGAGTTACCTGCAATCACAGGATTATTAAAGGGAAAATCCCAAAGTAAGGCTTCCTGAGTCTAGGAAGTGTTACCAGTTTGCAGGCTGTTGTCTGTCAGTGGTAGCTACATTTCATTTCAAATCAGGGGGTAATTTAATCAGTACATGTAAACTTGCATTTTCGTGAATGAGAATTCACTGAAATTCACAGTAGGTATAAACGAGGCAGAAACCCCCAAATAAAGCAAAAATAGTTCATTATGGTGTATTGTTGCTAAAAAGAGATTCCAGATATTATTCAAGGATGTGTTTTTGAGGAAACTTAGCTTTTGAAGAACCTGTTTTTTAGAGGTCTGGAGCTTGACCCAGCAAATAGAAAATACTTGTAGCTCAGTTGGAGTGACACTGTCAAGACAGATTTGGACGAGTGTTTTAAATCTGTGAGTCTGAAATGAGTAGAAAATTCCAAAAGGGAAAGAGAGCGTAATAAAATGTCCCTGTGTTGTTTCCAACTCGAAACACTACAACATTTTTCATGTGTTAAAGGCTTTGCTGGACCACATAGTTAACTCTGCATTCTGCTGCCTTACTTTAGGTGTCAATGTTTGAAATCTTTGGCTTAAGCATCTCTCAGAGAGACAAGTCTGCATGACAGAATTAGAATCCAGTTCTGATGGTTCCCAGTTCTGCTTTGAAACCACTAATCCCACAAAGGAGTTTTGTGGTCTACTCAAGATTTCCTGGTTGACTGTATTCACAATGAAGTCAGTTTCCCTTGTATGGAAAACAAAAAAGGAGGAAAGGCAGATTTATGGATTTCCAGGTTCTGTGCTATCTACAGAATGGATTTAACATATGCCAAACCTTCAGCAGAGAAGTTTACTCTTACATTGTCCTGAACAGAAGAAGCATTTTTCTTCTTAAACAAAGGGAACACTGTGAAGTGTGGAAACCCTCAGGTTTCCTCAGCCTGCCTTTCCCCACATTATGACTCATGGGCTTAAAATCACCACCACAAAATGAGAATACAATGCTGTTGTCTGCACACAAACACGCTAATTTAAAGTGTGTGTTCACAGACTGTGAGCTAATGGTCCTCAAACTTTGGAGCTATTTGATTTCTCCAGTTATGGCTAGGCTCTCTTGGAGTTTCCAGATGCTAATGAATACTATAATAATGATTATAATAATGCAAATAGTAATTTATTATTATTATTTCTGCAAGTGTTTTATGGAAACACAGGAACTGTTCTTGCACAGTCCACGTATCAAACCACACTTTTTTCTGTTTCTCTAGTACTAAAGCAAGGAAACTGCTGCTTAAAAGCTGGGTGAAGCTTTTGGAGGATAGTCAGGCTGTGAGCAGGACTTACCCCTCTGTTTATATCTGCCCACAATAAAGAGTGTCTCAGGCCAACATCAGATGAGGGTGTAAGAAGCTGTTACTTTCAGTTGACACACCTGCATGCGCTGGAGGATGAGAATTTGTCTCGCTGAAAGTCAACTGGCATTACAATACATGTTCTCAGTATCTAAGGTTATTATCTCAGTATCTAGGTTTATTACTATTATTGTTCATTGAAGATCACTTTTTCAGTATAAGGGAAAAGTCTGGTTTAGTGCTGAAACTGTTTAGCAACGTACTCATCAAATTACAGTGGCTCAGAGAAAGTGTCCACAATGGATATGTGAAAAGTAAAACATCTAATTCTGCTTTAAGCTGATTTTCTTTTTTATTTTCATAAGTATTATAAATTGACCTACAAGTTCAGGCTGCCTTGGGTATATCCAGCTTTGTGATCAGTGTACAGCAGCAGTTATTTTTAGATGTGAAATATCCCTGCATCCACAAAGAGTGTGGTTTTTCACTTGGTACAAATGCGCTAGGGAAAGAAGTCATTTTAGTGCTTTTCAGTGGTTCACAATCATCTTTTTTTAATTTATTGGACTTAAAACTTTTTCCAGTTCTTGAGAACTATGCAGTTGAATGAGTCTGTTTCTAATCGATCACCAAGTCAGACACAGCAACGCGACCTCCAGATTCCTAGTCGTGAGTCTGATTTCATTTCAAAGATGTAATTTGAAAGACTTACACTAACTTCATTCAGGATTTCACTGGACCCACTGTCCTGGGTTCAGCAGTAGCAGTCATTTTTCTCTTTCTTAGTACCTGGTGCAGTGCTGTGTTTTTGACTCTCAGCCTGAGAACAACGCTGATAACACCGATGTTTTTACTTGGTGCTCAGTAATGTTTAGTCTGACCAAGGACTTTCTGAATCTCATGCTCTGCCAGGGAGGAGGGGAATCTGGTAAAAAGCAGAGACAGGACACCTGACCCAAACTAGCCAAGGAGGTATTCCATACCACAGCACGTCATGCCCAGGAGGTAAAACTCGGGGCAGTTACCTGAAGGGCGAGATCACTGCTTGGTCAGGCTGGGTATCGGTTGGCGGTTGTATTCTCTTCCCTTGTGATTTCCCTTATCATTATTATTATTGGTGGCAGCAGTAGTGATTTGTGTTATACCTTAGTTACTGGACTCTTCTTATCTCAGCCCAGGGAGTTACATTCTTTTGATTCTCCTCCCCATCCCTCTGGGAGTGGGGGGAGAAAGGGGGGTGGGAGTGAGCGAGCGTGGTTCTGAGTTACCAGCTGGGCTGAAACCACAACACCCATGATGAAAGCATGGTCCCTCCTGAAGCTATGAAGTCCTGCTCTGATTCTTACAGATCTCAGCTGAATGGCAGATGTTTGAATCACTGCAGCGGTATTACAGGATTCTAGTACTAATTCATGAAGTTGGATCTCTGCAGAGGCTGTTGTTACAGATTCATATTCAGAGCAGAACTTAAAACTCATCAAAGCCAATAGTTTTAGGTGCATACTTCCACAGAAGCACTTCTTTATAGCACTGTTAACAGAAACCGAAGGGAACAATAATTCCCTAATAATGTTAGAGGCTTTTGGAGCAAATGAAATTGTTTCCAAACCAGGCAAAAATGAGCAGATGTTCAGGATGTCAGACAACATCTGTAACACCTGGAGACAGAAGATGGGGAACATTTCTGATCCCACTTGTGTGGGTGTATTCTCAACCGGTCCCCAGAATCTATGAATTCTGTGGGTTTAGATAATGCTATTTACAAACCAATTGAGCTTAACTTTTTCTTTTAATTGAGAAAGTTAACTAGAAACTGTCCTTGAAAATGAGGTTTCTCCCCTGACATTCTGTAAATAAATAAGTTATGTCAGAAAACAAGATGAGGATAAACGAAGGACTGTTCAGAGCTGTCAAAGAACAGGAACTGTTGAGTCCTCTAAGCAACAAAGCGCATTTCATCACTGACATATCAACACATGCATTCATATTTATATTCATATTATCATTATTAATTCGATTGCATTCTTTTAATAAGAAATGCAGATAAAATAAGTGCTGTTACAGTTCCTAATTACTTGGGCATTTCATCAGTGGTTTGTGCTGTTGGGCAGCCTCAAAACTGACCTCAGCTGAGGCAGCTCCTCAGAGCTCTGGGAACACTGACAGCCTTTCTCCTGGCAGAGCTCAGATATTACCCACTGTGTATTTATAAGAGTATCAGCACTTTTTTGGATTGCTGGGCATGTTCAGCTATGCTGAAGGGTACCAAAACGTTGCTGTTTGGTCAGACTTCACAGGCAACGTATAGGCTCTCATTCTTTGATCACTTCATCTGTGTGCTGAGTCAGCTGTATCCAACACAGGCCCCAGCTTTCTGCCCGACCCTTCCCACATTTGGCTGAGTGACATAAGTAACCCCCAACTCTCTTCTTTATTTGTGGTCCTCTCTGTTAATTCCAATTGGCAGCAGATTACGTTATTGCACTTCATTAATTTGAGCTACAGCAGCAAGCAGATACACAATTTGCCCAGCCATGCCTGCGTGGATGGCATAATCTCTAGGAGAGAAAAGAAGAATTGCTAGTGATACTGTGTGCTTCAAGCTACACCAATTTAAGTTATCCATAAATTTGAACTGAAGCTAGAGCCTGAGTAAACTTGAAATACGAGAGTGCTTTAGCCTCTCTATATTTTTGCACATAGAGTAGGACTCCATCTCCTTGAGTGTTCATGAATTTGCAGTAGTTCAGTATAGGAACAGAGACCCTAAAATGGTCAGTTCTGCACAGCCCTCTCACACAAAGACAGTCCCTGCCCCAGCTGCTTCCTGAACAGATGAACTGTATAAATATTCGAGCAAGCATTAAATCCTTGTATTCTGAAAGACAACTTGAAGTACTTCGTTCTTATTAAAACTAGTGAATATACATTCCACATGATTATTACATTAATTATACAGCTATTATATTTTTGCATGTGATTAATATCTCCAAGCACTGTTAAAAGAAAAATAATCCAAGAAATGAAGAAGACACAGACTTGGGTAGCTGTTTAAGTAAGTATTTTGGGGGTGTCAAAGAAAATGCTAGTAACGAAGTTGGAGACTTTTCAAATCCACTTTCTTCTGAAGTTACAGATTTTGAGGCCTGGCTTTATAAAGCATTGAGATTCTTTTTGTTTGCCCTTTAAGTCTTGCAAGACTCAATGCAACATTCTAAAACACAGTGGTTGCCTTGCATCAGTCATCCCAGTCTATTTAGCCTGATGACTAAAGAGTTCTTCCACTTATTTCTGGTTTGGGAGTTTTACCTGCACATTTGGGACAGTTTGGGTCTGGATTTTCTTACACTGGTTTCTGGCTGTTACTGTGCTAGGTTAGCATCACTGTGGCTTTGAGAATTAAGAATCCTCCCAAGTGATACTTGTTTCATAATGTTTACTGGTTGGAATTTAAACCTTACAATTATCCCCATATACGATGCTCAGGCAACTGCTTATCTGGGCACGTAAATAAAAGCTGTAGAGGAGGCTTTAAAGGAGATCCATCTATCTCCCCAGGGTTGTGCTGGATTTGGTGCAAATAAAGATGCATTTGCTGGCACCTGAGTTGCCAAAGCTCTGAAAACAGGCTTGTTCTGCAGTCTGCAGGCCTGCTTCCTCAAGGGTTTTTACCTTTGTACGTCACCTTTGATATCATATCCTCAGTTCAGTTTCTTGCTGGAAATGCAGTCCAGGCTGCTGTGATTGATTTGATTGCTCTGAGATGTGCCTAAGCAGGTTTTAGCCTTTTGCAGTGGGAATGAGGCAAAGATTTTATAGAAGAAAACAAAGTTGATTCACTAATAAGCAGAAGTAGCGCATACTCTTCCTGTAAGTGTGTCTTCTTTCAGTTTATGATGCCAAAAGAGATAGGGATTGTGCTGTTCTTCTCCTTAATCTCTGGAAGCCTGGTATGATGATGGAGCCCAGTGGGTACTGCTTTCCTGGTATCTTCAGTCCAGTTAGAGGCTCAGATCCCACAAACACGAATTCTCAGAAGCAATGGACTGAAAGCATTGGGTGGAATCTTCCTTAATTCAGGGCCACTCCAGTATCCATTTTATTTAGTCGTTCCCATGCTTGTGTGCTTTCCTGACTTCACTGTGTTCCAGAATGGAAGAATTGCCCTGTATCTACCCAGCACAGTCAGTTGAAAATATTTTTGTATAGACCTGACAAGAACTATGGGTGGGTAAGGGCAAACCCAGATGCCACCTGCAGATATCCCCTTGGCACCCAACTTGAGTATTATTCTCTTCAAGGCCGGAAAGTGCTGGAATTGAGACAGAGAGGCTGGGTGGTCCTCAAATTCAGTGTGCCAAGAAAGTGTTCCAGCCTTCTGTGCTTTTGGTTCCTCAGGCTGGAGGAACCCACAGCGAAGCCACTCTGCACTTGGTAATGTTGAGAAGGCAAATCTCAGTGTCTCCTGTTTTTCCCTCATCACCTGACCTCGTGTTGGTCGTTTTGTCATTGCTTACAGTAGCTGTTTCTATGAACCTCACAATTAGGTGGTAAGTCTAGACATAGTCCACTGTCTGAGTCAATAACACATGGGCTCATAGCTAATTTTTCAGGGTTATATGCTGTTCGGAACAGGAAATCCATGATTTTAATTAGCATTAAATAGGAAATAGTCTGCTGTGAATTGATCTTAAGCAGGTACTGCTGTAGTAAATTAGCTCAAAATAAGCAGGATTTTCCATTGAGCAAATTGATATTAAGGCATCTTGAGTTTATTAGCAGTAGCTGCGTTATCGTCTGAGGCTAACTTTGGCTTCAGAAAAGAATGAAGCTGAAAAATCTGTTCTTAGACACAAATGAGCTTATCGTAGAGTATGGAGCACTGGGGCTGAAGGGGCTTCCCCCATGTAGTCATTTGAAGAACTAATTGGCTTATGGACTGCATCGTACAAAATAAATGCAACTAATAGCAATTTGTAATAAAAGCACATTTTTGTTTGTTTATTTCACAGTCACTTAGTGTTTAATGACATTTTGGGAAATGACATTCTCTTGATGTGCTGTTTGTGTAAAAGATGCTTTTATCCGATACTTGATTAGAAAAAGGATTTGGATTTTCAAACATTCTTAGGAAATAAATCTTCTCATACTGCAGGGAAAGCTGTGCCATCTGCTATATTGAACAGAGAAGGACCTAAAATTGCCGAAGCTATTATGCTAGCTCTGTAGGACAAGGCTATGCTATTGCTTCCAAATTCTAATAGTATTAACATTTGAACTAATAACAGATTTCACACAATTTTGCAGATGGGAGAGTTGAGACCTTTAGCAATGAACTGACTTACAGAAAGTTGCAAAGGAAGTCAGTCTTGTCAGATAAGATGACTAACGTGTTTTATTTGTATGAGGCATTGAATCAATGAGACATCCATTTGCCTGATGCTTATCTTAATTCCACTGGCATTTGCTGGTAATAATTTCAGAGATGTTACTGGTATCACTTTGAACATGAACTGCTGTGATTTAGAATGACATTTTGGGATAGGAGAAGGATTTTCTTTAATTTGCCATCATCTTGCAAATTTGAGTATCAGTTATGGAAAAGCAATTTCTGGCTCACCATCAAGATCAGAGGATTTGGTCCTTTACATCCCCTGAAGATAATTTACTTACAAAATCCATGTGTTAACACTTTACACTTTAAAACAACCAAATAATGCAGTACACTTGCTAAATTGTAGCAACAATTTTGTTTCACTGAAAAGCTTTTGGGCTTCACTTTGACCTGTTTATAAGGACAGACGGAAGACTGAGCCATTGCTGAATACTGCTTCAGGCTGTGTTTTCACAGAGATAACTGGGTTAGCTGATGCTTAACTTGCATTAGACAAGTAGTTCCAGACTGGGGTACTATATACCTTATTGTAATACTGTGCATTGTGTGGACAGAAAGCTGGTTTTAAGATGGAGCTAAGCTGCTTTCTCTAATTTTATGGTTCACCTCAGAGAACAGAGTTCCTTCTCAGTCCTTGTACGTTCTTACATGTGTACGTATATATACATTTTTGTAACTTGGATTTTACAGGATGAGTGAGAATTCAGCACTGCTTAACATGAAATATTGAGGTACTTAATCTGTACCAAAAGAATATTTCCACGTGTGACCTAGACAGACTTTATGAGAGGAAAAGTGTCCTCAGCAATGTAGGTTCTTGCATAAAGTCTTTGACAGCTTTAGACTCTCCTGTGATACAACAGGTTTAGTGAACACTTGCCTGTTTTCTGTATAGGAGCCTTGGTACTCAGACAAGAATCCAGCTTTGCAGTAACAGAACCATTGCAGGAAGGCTAAACAGGCTTCATGATCATGTAAGAAAGAAGTTAGTAGTTCCTCTGTTCTTGCCTAGGATGAGAAATAGGAGTGCATAGGAAGGCTATTCTTGCTGCAGTTGGATTGTGTATGTGTAAAGGTGGAATTGCATAGCAATGGGTTGGTGTTAAGCACTGATGTTCTCTGGTGTGCAGCACAATTAATCTGAATTGGTTTTACAGTTTTGCTGAGTGAGATCAAAGCCAGGACCATTCTCTTCCTCCTGCATTTCTTCCTCCATCTGTCCACTTCACAGTCTGAGCTCAATCAACAGGGAAGCCTACATGTGCATTGTCTTTGTGACAGGGATGTGGAGGATCTTTTCTGATCCAAGGAAGGTGTTAATATAACAACATTTCACGCCTTTCAAAGTATTTCAAAACAGGGTGCTACCTTAAATGTTTACTGTACTGTTTCTGTGTTGCCATGAGCTAGATTTTGTCCTGAGTGTCTGTCTGTGCAACCTTGCTGTAGATGACACGCATGGGAAAGCATGGCCTCTATCCTTTCTTTTCCTTTTTGTGCTTGGTTTTACAATTCTGTTTGTAGATACCTCCTTAAAGAACACTCTTATGTGAGACTCATCCGGCACGTTATTTTGAAGGTGAACTCTACAACACACAACACAGCTGGAAACATTCCAAAAAGGAGCTATGGCTTAGTGATTTAGGCCAGAGCATCTTCCATAAAGGCCAAGAATCTTCTCCTTGTTCTATTGATTAAATAATGGACAGTATATGTTGTTTTCTAGATGGCTTGGGGTTTTGCCTCAGTTTAGTGGCCAGAGAGCACTGCTTGCTTTTAGCTGGCCAAAACTTCAGCAGAAATATGTCCTCTCAGTTTCCACCAGTGAAGAGGAATCCTTTAGCTAGCTGAAGCCTTGGTAAGAGCAGTATAGAACAGAAAGAGGAGAAGGAGGTAGGCATGAGTGTTTCATGTCTACAAATCTTAAGTCACTTAGGTTGCACCATTGCTTAACACTTTTCCAGTTCTCCTCAAACTGCTCTTTCAAATCTTTTCTTCTTTCTTTAACATGGTCATTTTGTGCGGTGTGTGCCAAAGGCAGAGCCAACAGCAACACATGTAAGTTGCTAAATAACTGGGAGAGATGTGAATTATTAAAAGAACTAAATGATGTGCTGCAGGCAGCTCTTGTGGATAAGCAGTATTCCCTTTTTCTTTCCCCCAGTACAATACACTTTCCTTCATTCTATTTTTAAGGGTTCCTAAAGGATAATTGTAAAGAATAGTTATATTAAGAACATTTGATAAGAAGTGTGAGGTCAACACAATTTACTGTAGTGAATGACAAGATTCTGTGCCCCATATCTATGCACTAGCAAGAATATAAATCTGGACTGTTTGCAGCAGTCGTTCTTCATAGTAACATCACAATAAATGAGAACACAACAGAGTTTTTCATGACAGCTTAGAAACCAGACACAGAAAGTGAAGCCTTGTTTGCCCTTTGCACAAGTGAGGGCACATTCAGGATCCTCAGATAAACCAGAATATATTCAACTTCAATATTTTAAAAGCTTAAACTTGCACTGGATTGATTTCTGGGCTGTCCAGAAAACCGCTGGGAAACCAGCACAAGGTAGACAGTGACTTTGAACAGCAGATAGTGTTTTAACACTTCCCCCTGTCATTAGTGTTCTTCTGCAGTCTAGTTCCCATGTGTGTCTTCTCTAACATGTTGTCTCAGCACTAATAAAAGCAATCAGTATTTGGCTGCTTAGTTATGATTTGGGAAATTATACATGTTTTCTGTGTTGTGTTATCTATGCATTAGAGATTTCACAAAGAGCTTAATGCAGTGTTTGTACATACAACAAGATACTTCTCACATTAAATCAAGAAGTTGCTTGAAGCTGATTTTGAAGACCAGGTAATTGTGACAGGATAGAAAAGAGCTTGAAATTTGGTGTTTGTTTTAATCCCTGTGTTTCTCTCTCTCATGCTGCAAGACAGTGCCTGGAGCTCCCAAACTAGTGAGCACCCCTGTGGTAAATATGTGTGCTTAACATACAATATATGTCTGCTACACTTGTGTCATTTGGATCAGAGTATCCTAATGATGCAAGTGCACAGACTATATTGTTAAAAGCTTTATAAACAATACAGGGTTTGAGTGGTGTTGCCCTACTTACAGCTGAGTAGTTGTGTCTCCTAACCTTATTATTTCCTATCACTGTGGAATTCATGCTATCCAGATATCTCTGTTACTTTCAGTGGACTGTGTTTTGATAAATAACCAAAGGGAAAATCCTCACTTGGATTAAGTAGATTATTTATTTTTTTGTTACCATTTTTGGGTGCTGCTTTCTCTTTTAATGTTTACTTGTTTTGAGCCTGATGTTCATCCTCCAGGTAGGTAAAATCTGCCTACTGGCAAATGGGTGCCTATTCTGCACACCCAAATCCTGGCGTGTGAGCACAAGCCAACACATACCTGCAGTCACCTGCATGCAAAGTAGACACACATTTGCACAAACCCAGATGTGTCTTTAACTGGGAGGCTGGCTAAAACCAGTGCCAAAAGTAAGGAAAAGTAATAACGTTGCATAAATTAAGGAATTTAGCAAGAGGATGCTTTGTAGTATTTTGCAAGACTGGTTTTAAGGGAATTTCTAATCAAATCTTAACTTGCCTTCAGTAGTTACATGGCTCATTGAAGCAACTAGGCCAACATGCACAGTAACAAACTGTGTGCAGCAAACATATATGTAATTTTGTTAAAATCACCAGTTTTTAAGGAAGATGCTTTACCTGATTTGTCTGTCAGTGGGAGCACAAAACCAGTGGAGTCTATAGATCAAAGGGATGTAAAAATGAAGTGCATCAGAAGTCATAAGGCACTATGCAAAACAAAGTAGCTTTCTTAACTCACTTTACATTTCACCTTCTTGCTGCTACATTTTTTCTGCTACAAACTGTCACCTTCTGCTTCCTCAGCTAATATTTTAGCTTTATTTTGCATGTCAAAATGGTGCAAGCTACCACAATCACTGGCACCCATTTCCTGACCATCGTACACCCAATGTGTATCTTACAACACCATGTGTGTCAGTGTTAATGCAGTAGCTTTACAGCCCACTGCTACCAAAGTGAGAAAGAGTTCAAGGAGAAAATGAAGGAAAAGGTTTCATTCATTTGTTGTAACACAATGTAAGAAGGTGGCACGAGTTCCCTTACACAGGATTTCAGTCAAATCCAGCCACGCTGTTAGCTAATTGTACTTTGTCCCTGCCATTGTGACTCAATTAGAAGGCAGTTATGAATCTGCATGAAAGTAAAATGAGGACACAGTGCTCAAACATATTGTTCTGCCTCTTCAACGACTACCAAGGAAGTGACTCAATCATTATATTCACTTTAAGAGTATGCTTTGAGAGGAAATGTTTTGTAACAAATTGTAAAAGTACTACTTCAGTTCTGAAGCTATTTTAATCTTTAAATATTAAATGAGAAACTTTATTTTGTGCTATTGTCTGTTTCTATTTCTTTTTAAAGGTTTCAGTTTTCAATTTCATTTGTAACAAACCTGACAACTAAGATAAAAACCAATTGACCTCAGTGAACTTGCATGCAATTATTCCATGACTCCCACCTAGTATCACCATATTACTTTGAATGCCATTACAGCTCTGGCTCCTGGACAGTGTAAATACAAATGTCTTGAATCCGTGGTAGAGTATAAAGTATATGATGTGGGAAATGTCAAGATTTTAGTGGCACCAACTGGACCATGAAAGAGCTGTGATTTGACTTGTACATACAGAACCAAGTTCAGCTGTAAACTCATGCAATCAATACGTGAAGCAGTAAAGCACATACTTCACATGCATAAATTATGCATGTGAAGCAGTAAATCACTTAATACTGAAATAACACTTATTTAAGAGTAACCACAATAACTTAGCACAACAGAGAATGAAACATGCTGCAGCCACTTGAAAATGGCATGGCAACGTTATTTAAAGGCTTCACTTGGCATGAACCAAAAAGTCACCCATTTAATTTCAACTCCCAGCTATAATTTCATTGCCATCTTCTAGTAACTGCACAAACTAAAACAATTGGGCCCTTTTGGTTGCTGCTGGATTACCTTCAGGACTTCTCCAATCCAGATCTTAGACCTCGTCAAGAGAGTTTAACTTGAGGGTGCTCTGAGTGGTTCATGACAAAGCACAGCTACCCCAGGAATCAGCCCCGAGAAGCACGTAGCTGCCTGTAGCACACCAGGGTCTGCTTGGTAGATGGGACAGTGTGACCATCCTGCTGCTCTTTTGAACCATCAAATGGAAGTTTCAGCTCCAGAGATAAGCACCATGTGAGGATGAAGGCGAGTGAACAGTAGTGACATCTCCAAGAGCAGCGTGTCCCACGCCTTGTCCTGCTCAGGCACTCATGCAACACTGACTCAAAGGGAATAGGCTGAATGGTGAAGGAGCAGCACCACTCCTGTAAGCACCTGGTGATGTCCTTGAAGGTTTTCCATCCAGACTGCACTGAGTTCATGGGACTAGGCATGACTGCAGTCTAAGACCTTCCTGCTGCAACGGCCAGAGGTATTTCTTCAAGCATGTACTTCAGGTGGCATGGCTGATGCTCATTTTTGCCTTCAGAGACATGCTGCTTTCCCCCTCTCAGAAAAAACTGACACTTCTTGTGACGTGTGTAAGCTGCAACTTCAACTAAACCGGATCTCCCACGTACCACAGCTCAAATACTGTCCTCTTTAAGTATGGAGTGAGAGGTTGTGATAAATAGCCTGGTTTCTCTGCCTAACGTGTACCAAGTCAAATATTAATGAGCCAGCACACAGAAGCATGAAGTAATCTTTTGTTTTTCATTGAGTGCATAGATTAAAGAGATGTTATTTTACTGTAATGCACAGAATTATGTCATTTCAGCTTAGAGTAATTGTTAATCACATCAAATTGAAATGATCCTTGGTTTTGTTTTAAAGAGCATAGAAGAACAAGAAGTAGAGGAAAAACAGAACTAGAAATGGAATATGAGACTATAGTGAAAGTGAGTGAAACGTTCCCCTTTTTATCTAGTAATGCTAATGTTGTTTTCATTTTACATGTCAAAACTAAGTCAGGAGCATCCACAATTTACTGCCTGGTGGTTCTTCTGAAATCTTGGAGCAATTCTAGCCCTGATTATTATCTGCTAGCTGCATAACATATGCTGCCACTGACCATTACATCCCTTTTATAACCGTAAAAGCAATTTGTGGCTTCTTCAAACCATACCCCACCCCATTGTCTCCCTGCCTGTTTTATTTATTGCTGCTTTTGCCCCACCTCAGTGCAGCGGTCAGGGGCTGTGTGTAACAGCATGATTATACAAAGCTTTCTTTCCACAGCCCTTGGGGTCATCAGAATATCCTCTGTTCTCTGCTCACAGTAGCTGCAGTACTCCCAGATCAGACAACCAGGCACTATGAAATGTCTCTCTGAAGAGGTAAAGAAGATTGATGCAGGGGGAGGATACAGGGGTAGGAGTTGAGAGCATCTCAATGTAGAGGTATGAGAGGCGGAAAGGTGGGGAAGGTAGGAATTCCAGGTACCTCTGAAGATTAAGATGAGCAAGCAGATAAAATAAGGATTTGTCATTTGGAACACCAGAGTATGGGATAAAGAAAGGCTTAACCAGGGCACCAGAGTGGGAGGAAAAACTGGGGGACAAAGAGAAAGAATTTATGAATGTGAACCCAGTAAAACAGGGTTAGTGAAGGCTAAAGGGGAAAAGGTATGAGAGTGAAGTTTATAGGGAGGAAGGGAATAGACAAGAACTGGGGAAAGGCAGACAAAGCCTGGAAGAAAGATGAAAGCAGACTGAAATAAAAGAGGGGGTTTTGTTGCTTTATGGAAGGGCTGATGATTAGAACATGCCGATAGAATGAAGTATTATTTCACAGGTTATCTCTGCTATCAGGAGATGTGATTATGTATAAGCAAACATCCTGGAACCTCCTGTAAATATAGTCATGCCAGGAGGTCTTGAGCTTTCACTGTCAAGGAGGTAGCAATAAGCCACACACCTTTCTCACTGAATCAGTGAATCCTGCTTGCTTTGTGTTTTAATTTAATATTTCACCTTCTGCTTTCTTCCGGAATGCTTTGATATGCTTTGCTTGTCTCTGAGGAGAGAACCGCCATGGCTTCTCAGTGAGGATGGTATCTGGTAACAAATCCTGCCTTTCTGCAGTTACCTGGATGCAGAGGATTTTCATTAACTGCCAGGCAGGCAGAGTTTGCTTTTCAGTGTCCTCGGGTTCAACTCACACACATGTGCAGGAGTAGAAGGAGCCTTCCCAAGAGAGCTGCAGTTCCTCCTTGCTACAGAACTTCCTTCTGTGGCTTTTCACCACTCCACACGAGGTCTTAGTAGTTGTTCTGTAATACACAGGCCTTCCTAAAACTGATTTGAATATGTCCCTACTTATTGCAGTGGGGGTTGGACTAGATGGCCTTTGAAGGTCCCTTCCAACCCAAACTATTCCATGATTCTAATGACAGCCAAGGCTCAGTTTTGAGGACTACTCCCCTTCCAGTCAGCAGCAATGCACCTTCAGCAGTGGTGAAGGCACATGCTAGCTGTGAGTGCGGTTCTGCTTTCTGGCCAGCATCACCATGGTTGGTTCCTTGGGCTTTCCCCAGGGTTGTTTTATCAGCCTGTATCAGGTTTTCTGTTTGGTTGTTCAATACTTCTTGTGTACTTCTACGGACATACTGGCAAGAAAGAAGGAACCAACTCTGTATGTTTACCTGTGCCTTGCACAACACAGATTGACTTCTATACTGAAAGGCAAATGCTAAGTAAGTTTGATCTATGAAGTGTGACTATAACTTGATTTGTCAGGCTTTTTCACTGTGAATCACCTGTCTTCCGCCCACATGGACACCAACATATTCTTCATGTATCTATACATATCATTGCATGCTTATGGTTTATTTAAATGTTTTTATTGTTCCAAACTAAGTGATCATTTACTCAAACACTTGTTAAAATAACACAGTTCTTAATATTATTTAGTTCTCTCATTGTGGTAAGGTTAGAGATTAAAACTGCTAGGGGAGGCCTTGATTTTATAAATGCTGTTTTCCTCTTGAACACAGGCAAGGCAACTAAAAGTGTACATTTCCTGAGCAAAGTAGGTGTGACAAAAGAAAGGATAAATATGTTGGCACCTTGACAGGATTCAAAAGAGTGACTTGCTGAAGATGGCAAAATTGAACTGGCAATTGCTTGCTAGGGAACTGGGATTTCTTTGTTGTTTAAGTGCCACGAGAATATTGATTTCTCTTCCTGAGAGATGTTCTGTCTTCCTTCCCTGAAAAGCAGGATTAGAGCTGAGCTGCCTTGAAACAACTCAGGGAACATCTGAAAGATCAGAAGTACTTGTTCTAACGCTGTTCTCATCATACATCACTTACATTTCAAACAGTATGCAGCCAATGTCATATCACCTGCCTGGGGCAAATTAAGATTTCTTGGGAGAATGGTGCAAACCTGGGCAAATCCAATTGCTCCTGCACTGATAGAAGGAAATCAGACTTCAGAGAAGAGCCTCCCATGGCAGGTATCATGTAACCACTTACGACACCACTGGAGTTAGTCTTTCCCTTGCTTTCTCCTGCTCTCAGGACTTTGCCCTAATAGGCTGTGTAAAGTGAATGGTATTAGGAGAAGCTATGGGTGGTGGCCATTCAGTGTGCCCTCCCTGGGAAACAAAATGGATTAGCACTGAGTATGCAGGGAGCTCGAAACTGGGGTGAAGGAATCCACTGCCCTGAGGTTTACCTCACTCCAAAACAGGAGAATGATGAGAGACAACTTCTTTTTCTTCCCTTTCTGCCCTAAGCTCTCACTGCTGCATCCACAGGACAAGACACTTTGAGTGCTCTGAAGTACCTAGATATGAGGAGAGCAGGCTGTGTAAAAGGAGTATCTCAACTCACCCTCCTGTGTAAGAAACCCTGGCTTTAGGCTGAACAAAGCTAATGACCTTAGAGAACATTTCTGTGCAGGAGAGGCATATAATCCTTCTAAGCCATGATAAGAGCTGTGCAAAAAGCTAGAGAAACTACCTAAATCTTCATTCAGAAACTGCCTGAATCCACTGGTGACTGATTGTTAGTCATCATCTAAATCTTCCATTTAGTTAACTGTTCTGTTTGTCAACAGCAGAAAGCTGCCATAAAATTCTTGAGACAAAAAAAGAGAATGTAGACTTACAAGCCTGCTCTGAACATGGAGCTAGTTTTATTCCATGCAGAATGGCTTTCCCACTAGGACATTTTGGCTAGGTAGGGGTGGCTCATAAGAGCTCTAAAAAGTAGGACCTAAAAGCTGCTGCTGCACTTTCCTTATCCTTGAAGCAGTGTCTCAAAGGAACACGTAAGTGCATGGTGGAGTTGTTCAGTGAGGCTTCAGCCATATACAGGTGCTGTGTGAATCAAGCTGGCGTTTTACCTAAGCCTGGAATGTTGTAACTCTTGATAGCTGTTCTCCACAACCAGAATTCTGCACAGTGCGATGTCAGCCTCCTTGTTTAATTACTGAGTGGCCTGTGGGAATGATATTGCATGTGGTAGCTCACATTCTGACAGCTTTATTTTCACAAAGTAGGTGTTAATGCCTGAATAAAACATAAAAGGTGGAGCTCTCAGGGCAAATTAATTCACAACCTGCTGATGCTAAAGGTTAGTATGTCTAGAAACTATGAGTGTATGCATTAGCTTATCTGTGGTCTTGAGATTATTTATATTAGTATATTTAGAAGTGTCTGTCTGGATCAGTTTTATTGTGGGGTGTTATATAGGTCAGTGAGATCTCAGAGTAGAATTTCCACACTTAAAATGCTCCCATCTGCTGAAAATTCTGCAGGTTCAGTTTTCAAAGCAGAGATTCGTGGTAGGATTGATGGCCTTGGTGGCAATTAAATCCTTCCCTGTTCTTTTAGTAATAGACCTTCTACCACATAGCTTGGGTGCTGCTCAAGTTAAGGTGTGATAGATTATATGAGCCTGTAATGCTAAGTAGCATGGAAATTGTAGAAGCTCCTTGGAACGATAAGTCACTGTCAGCCTTTTCCTCAGGGTATTGTTGTAATTCCGAGCAGGAGCTCATGCTCTGCATGGCACATAATGGAACAAATTCTGCAGTAGTTTCTCCCCAGTTCCATGTCAGTGTTAGCAACTCCTCTTGGCCCAGAGTACCCTTCATCCCCATTTGTATTCAGACACCACTGCAGGTCCCACTTGAAAATGCCAATTGGTTGGAAATTAATCCCATTTTTAAGTTATTACTCAGCTATTTTATTTTTTAAGTGATTTTTTAAGACTGGGGTTTATTTCTTGTAATATCAGCTGCACTTTAATGGTTGTGACTCCCTTGCAAGCAGATTTAGTTGAGGGATATAAACCATGTTTGAGGATTTTACATCCTCTCTGTTGGTTGCTGCAGTATAGTGTGAAAAAGCAATAAGCCTGCCCACAGGTCCAGACCTTTTATATGCAGTAGGGGTGTCTTTTCCCATCCAATCACCAGTAAAGCAGAGAGTACATATTGTAAATAGGAGCGTTGCCTGCTACAAAGCTCCAGTGCTCTGCTCTATCTAAAAGTTTTCTGTTCAAGTAACTTCACCAACCCATCTTGCTGGTGTGAGCATCTGTTGTAGGTGCCCACCGTGACAACATCCATTGTCATATCCAATTCTGTCATTGCCCAGAGGCTTTCAGCAGGCCTCTCTCCTGCAGTATGCTGGAGATCAGAAAAAAAATGAAGATCTTTGATAAATATCTCACCAGAGACCTTCTTTGTACCTGTCCTCCCTGAACAAACTCTTTTGTATGAATATTACGGGAACATGAGTTTTTATACAAAATCTCTGTTTATGCCATTGAAGTCATTATTTTGATCTCCTTAAAAACCAGGTGCCTTCCCCTTTCCCCCTTTTTGTGTTTGCATCCATGAGGGCACAGGCCTGTCACAAGAGGATTACTCAGGATTTAGCCTCGCTTCCCTCTTACAACCATTCATTAATACTAGGAAGAGCACTTTTTAAATAAACATGCATATAATAATGTGTTTTTTTATAAGAGCAGGATGCTGACATTAGGAAATCTCATAGGCTAGGCTGAATGTTCAAGGGGATATCTTTGTGCACAGAAGTGTAAACTGCAAGTGTCTGAGGATAAAACGAGCTGCATCACACAGAAAGCTGACTGCCTTTTCTTATTTAAAAGTATGAGTAAGCACAGGATACAGGATACAGGACACAAAGATGGAACAGCTCTGTAACTGCTGGTGTAGCACGCAGAGAACACTGACAGAGCTACTTTAAAGCAGCATCACTCTCAGGTATGATTACCCCCGTCAGGCACCCATTTCAACACACAATATTTCAGTTGCTTTCTTTCCTATTTCCTGTGGCAGAAGGGCAGCATTCCCGAGATCTGTTTGAATCAGCTGAATGTTATCTTTGACTTCTTATTCGTGCTGCAGGCATAGAGAGTTTGGGGAAAAAACCCTATGAACTAATGGCTGCACTGAGGACAGTGGCTGCAGCAGCAGCTCTGACTGATGTGACAGCCTGTGCCACGCACCTCTGACAAGGTGCCACCATCAACCAGCTCTAATGGTACAAATGCCAAATCGTAGTTGCAGTGTCTCAGTGACGCAAGAGATGATCAGACGAGAAATTCAGTTGTCCTAAGGTCTGTTCTGCCCAGTGAGACTCAAAAGAGTGGGTTAAAGACTTCTTTGAGAGCCTTGAGCTATAACAGAAGGGAGAAACTAAAAATGGGCTCTTCTGATGTATAGACCAGATGTTCCTCTGCAACCAGCCTCCTGTAACTTCTAAAACAGTAACTAAACTATTTCAGTTTCCCATCCACATTTACATTGTATTTGTAAATGATGCTGTTGCAGAGTCTCTTGATCTGTTCTTCAGGTTAGCTATGTTGCTCTCCTTCCCTTTGCATTAATCACTGGAGTTTTGTTCATGCTGTTTGATCAGAAAATGAAGGCACTGAAAGTGGAGATGAAACACGTGGGTAATGGTTTGTGGCTTTGGTAGTCTGTGTTAACGTGTGACAAGACAGAATAGTAAACTGAGAAAGAGTTCTCCTGTGAATTCAGTGCCCCCATTATCTCTCATCCTTTATCCGAAGGGCTGAGGAAACCTTTCTTGTTAGCCAAGGCAGCTTGGTGCTTCGGCTTAATTTTCATTGCATAATTTTAAATACAGATCCTGCCTACAGTGCTGCAATTAATGGATAGCCTAAAGACTTATTATTTCAAACTAATTGATGTGTAAGAGAGTTTAAATAACATGAGTGGTAAGAAATTCTTAGGAATAACTTCTGTAACTAACTCAGAATAATCCTTTTACTGTTATATAGAGTAGAAGGTGACTTACCACCATGAAATGTAATGCCTGTTTGTATTCCTATAGTCCTAAATATATTTCCATAAGATGGGGAACAGATGACATTTTATAGTCACAATAAGCTTACTAGTCATATAATCTTATTAATAATTATATTCACTTCTGATACATGTCTGCCATCAGTTGGAATAGTCCCAAAATTCAAGATACATTTCTGTTATCCTCAACAAGCATGTGCTTTAAACAGAGCTTTAAACCAAGCAACCAATGTTTGTAAGTATTCTTCTGCTTCCTCAAATAACTTGATCACTTATGAAAGGCCTTTATTTTTCTAGTGTTCATTAAACTTATCTTAGTTAGATTTTTATCAGAATTGGCATCAGAGAACACACTGTAAAGTTGTAAGACCTCTCAAGAATTCTTTAATGCTTTTGGAAGATGTCAAGTACCAAAGTAATAATAAACCCTGATAGAGCATTAAAAAGATAAGTTCTTATCATGGAGAAGAGGTTCTGTTCTGCTGCCAATTGTTTTCCCCCCTTAAATAAGGTTTTGCACGGTACAAAACTTTTGCAAGATAGAGGCTACCAATAGTGATACACAGAAATGAAATCAGATTAAAAACAAACTGAAGCTCTAAGGAGATCATGTTATACATTCTGATGGCATGCCTCTCAGTGGAAAGAAAAGCAAAGGATTTAGGGAAGTTCCATGAGATTCATCTCTGTTCAGGCTTGACCCTCTGGTGAACTAGACTTTGGTGAACTGTATTGACTTCAGAAGGAGAGAAGCCAAGGACCACATCCAGCACACACTGATGTCAACAGAAAAGTTCAGTCTTCCTGTGGTAGGCTTGAGAACTGGATGAGGCCCCACTGAGATCAGTGAAGAAGGGAGGTACCAAAGGAACTGATTTTCTATGTAGTTTTAAGTGGTAGTATCTCTTATGTTCCTGTCTTCGCTGGCTTCTAGGGAATTTGTATATCCCTTTTCCTGGCAACAGGAAAGTCTGGCCACAAAATTCGACTGTATTCTTAGCAATATCATTAAAATAGGATTTTAAGATGTTCAAATACACAGCAAGATGAAAAGCATACCATAGTTGCAAGCAGTATGACACACACATTTCCTGTCACTGTAGCTCACTGAATGTATCCCACTAGACTTGAGAAGAGCTGACCTCAAACCTGTGCTGGCTGGTCAGGCTACAGCATGATCAGGGTGGTAGTCCTTCACCTACAATAAGCAGTAAGAGGGCAAAACACCTTCAGTGGTTTCCCTTCTTCGTGGAGCTCAGGTGCTCAGAAGAAACTGAGGTCAGGTTGTACACAGAGAAAGGTGGGCAGGTCTGGATGCAAGAATGGCATCTCGGAATTTGTAATCTCAACCTGTCTGTTGAAGCAGGCTGGGATTTTAAGCAGCAGCCTGGTCCTGCTTCCTAGACTTTCATGCTTTGCAGTTTCCTTAAATTGCTAAGACAAGACAGTTGGGACCTCTAAAACGCAGCTTTTGCACCTCTCCTTTGTGAGTCAGATTTCCTTCACATCTCTGTTGGGCAAGGAGTATGCACCTCATGCCGTTTTGTGCCAGTGACTCCTTCATTTGACCTGAGTGTTCTGTGCCTACACTTACATGGTTGCCAGTAGATCCAAAACCCATCAAAGTCAATCAGCGTCTTCTTGTGGACTTAAGTGAACTTCATGTGTGCCCTTTAACGGGCATGAGTTCAAGCACAGCAGTGGGAAGGGCTTTGTCTTGTTTATCCAGCTTTATGAAGTTACCTTATATGTCAATTTTTGCATTGCAGGATGCTTGCTGAACATGACTGCAATGGAGTTTTCTCTTCACTTCATGGGCAATTAGAGAGTTGCTCGAGTTTGCAGTAGTCAGTGTTAAATATGACCTTAGGAAAAATGTTTAAATAAAACCCAACTGAACTGACATATTAATCCCTTGAACTTAATCATGAGGATGGCTCCATTAACCTCCCATTGCATAGTACTGCTTAATCCAGTAATAGCTGTACAGGCAAGAAGAGGAGCATTTTTGCCTTTTAAGTTCATTGTAGTACTGGGAAGTAAAAACCCTGAGGCTGTTTTTAAGGAGGTTGAACCTCTAGGCAGTGCTGCTCTTACATTGAACTATAAAGTTTTTAGGAGTTGTAGCTAGAATTCCACACTGATTTTGCTTCTCGAGTCCAAAAAACCCCAGAGTGTTGTGAAACATAAAGGAATGAGAAGTGGTGGATATATGGATGAAATCATAGTGGAAATAGAGAGATGGGAATATAATAGTAATATATAAACACAGAGCAGCCATAAACAGTTTTAAGCTGTGTATCCTTAGTTAGCTATGATCCATCTCCATTTGGTCTTCATTACATAATATACATCAATATATAAATTTGAATCGAGTCCCAACTTTTTGCCAGTATTAAACTCAGCCTCAAAACTTTCTGACACTTGAAAGTACACAGGCTAAGCCACTGGGAAATGGAAAATCATTTCTGGAAGATGGAAAATGAGGGACAGAAGCTCCATCTCTGCTGCTAAACTTCTGCCAGGCTCTGATTTTTGTCATTAGCTTGTTATGTTAGAAAATAATGGGTCAGTCACTACATTGGCTCGTGTTTGAGGAAAGTCAGTGCCCATCTCTGCTAATAGTAAAGAGGAAGCCAGGCTCCTGTTGTTAATGAGTTGGGAAATATTTTGGAATAGCCTTCGTTGTTACAAGGGATTACAGGACTGCAACTACTTGAAAAGATTTTCAAAGAAACTTCCAGGGCTTTGATCTTTATTCAGAGCGTGCTTGCTTTCTAGTCTAGAAACATTCATTTTTAACAGGATATTAACACAAGGGCTGACTGCTCAGTAATTTTCCAAGCAGACTTTTCAGCAAGGAGCCGTCCCACAGAGGCTTTCTGATGTGAAGAGCTATAGTCAGTGCAAGGTAAACTTCAAAGTGCAGCATTAAGGCTTTATCAGTGTGATTGCTGTTTGAACTGATGACGGCTTCTAAACCTCCGTGCAGTTCTCTGACAATTATCGATGACATGGCAATTATAGTGAGCATGCACCTTAAGAAACAAGCCCTCTCAAGATACACAGACCTCAATGTGTGTTAGGAGCTCTTAATACTCAAAACAGGCTTGAGAGGCTGGGCTGAGTAAGAAAGGCAGAGCAGGGTGTCGCAGTAAAGGAGGTGCCAGACTTAATCATAGGATGACTGTGTTCCTTTTCCACTGAGCAGCACAGTGATGCCACTAAAGAAAGAGAAATAGATTATTTATTTCCTTTTCATTGTC
Source organism: Pezoporus occidentalis (assembly GCF_034315485.1). NCBI lineage: Eukaryota > Metazoa > Chordata > Aves > Psittaciformes > Psittacidae > Pezoporus > Pezoporus occidentalis. Next base: position 5,785,322 of record NW_026912779.1, read on the forward strand.
ATGTTTGAGGAAAAATCTCTGTGCTTGGAAGGAATTTTCTGATGGTACCTGTTACAGGTGTCCTGCCGAGAGTCAGGCACAGGTAACGCTGTAATTATCTATTAGCAAGGTGGATGTGAGAGACTGACAAGCACTTTGTTGAGCTGTATTCAGAGTTCAGCTTAGGCAAGGGTCCAAAAGCTGTGGTGTGGTTTCACCACATGTTTTTCAGATGTGAAGATAGGCTGAGGAAGTTGGGGCTGTTCAGCCTGGAGAAGAGAAGCTGCGTGGAGACCTCATAGCAGCCTTCCAGTATCTGAAGGGGGCCTATAGGGATGCTGGGGAGGGACTCTTCATTAGGGACTGTAGTGATAGGACAGGGGGTAACGGGTTAAAACTTAAACGGGAAGTTTAGATTGGATATAAAGAAGAAATTCTTTACTGTAAGGGTGGTGAGGCACTGGAATGGGTTGCCCAGGGAAGTTGTGAATGCTCCATCCCTGGCAGTGTTCAAGTCCAGGTTGGACAGAACCTTGGGTGAGATGGTTTAGTGTGAGGTGTCCCTGCCCATGGCAGGGGGGTTGGAACTGGATGATCTTAAGGTCCTTTCCAACCCTAACTGTTCTATGACTCTATGATTCTACGTGTACTTCATCAGCTCCTGAGCCCTCACACAGGAGGCCTTCAGCACCTGAAGATTTCTTTTCCTGTCTCTCCCCTCTTTACAATATAGCCAGAATCTCTCACTCTGTGGGACAGCACCACTTTTAGACAAAGCACATCATACATAAAGTGGCCCCACAGATTCCAGGGCCCCCTGGAGACATCCTGCTCACTGCTGTGGTGCTGTGCCGCTCTCAGAGTCCCATGTCCTCCGGTCCACAGGGGATTTGAAGCATTTCTGGAATATACTGTTGCTGTATAACCTCAAGATGTCATTTAAAAGGAGTTTCCAAGGGACTGTTATGACCTCTTGAGCTGAGAATTACAACACTGCTACTCTTCCAAGGTCTGTGCTGTTGGACACTCAGCTGCCTGTTCACAGGGGGCCTTTCCATGGAAGCGGAAAAAAAATAACTTGTTAGAAGGCAGTGGATGCTTTGTGGTATTTTATGTTGTTTGTTTTGAAGACAGTATCCAAAATATGGGCAGTACTTCATAAAAGGATCAGTTAAGAAGCTCTATTTGAGCTGTGTCACTAGAGTCATTTAACATGGATCCACCCCAAGATTCTGATGATAGATGAGGCTTCAGTGGAGTTTCTGTGGATTTATTGCACTGGAACTGAGCAGATTCTCTTTTACTTGCAGTGAAGCTAACTTAGTGCAGTGATAATGAAAAAGAGCAGAATTAGCCTTAAAATGTGATACATGCTCATAAAAAAGGGTTTTTCTTCCCCATTCAAACTAGCTCAGATTATCTTTATTCATATGCATCCTGAGATGCATAGGTCATGTATTTATGGAGCCTACAAAAAAACACTTGACAGCCTAAGAAAGCATTTTATCCACAAAAGGAAACAATTACACAAAATAGTCATCAGAAAAGAAGAGCGATTCCAAGTATACAGCTTACAAGGCACAGTGCAGGGTTTTGCATGAGAATAAACTGCTGTACTGATGAAGAAGTGGGAAACAAAAGTGATTGTGAAGAAAATCCTCCCACAGCATTCAGTAAGAGCTCTCTCCTTAAAGAAGATGCAAGAGATCTGAAATTACTACTGGTAATACAACTGTCAGTAAGGAATGATCACCAGTTGATGCTTTTGCTGTAAGGAGCTTCTCTAACTCGAAACTTCTCAGCAGAGGTACAGTACAGGCATATGCATATATAATACATGTGTAACCTGGGCAACACTGATGGGCATCTCATCACTCAGATGTTGTTTTAATTAGCTCTTGGAATAGATGTTGGTTTGCTATACAGAAAGAAGATACGAGTTTCTTAATGAGAGTGTTAACCCCTAGGAGCCCAGGTCCCATTGGTTTAATTGAGGTTGCAGTTAATAAAGGTGGAAACACAGACTGATGAAGGCCCTCAGGTTACAGTCTGATGCCTTGAGACAGCAGATATTAAAGAATTCATTTACATGGGGACTTGTACATTAGGGAGGCACATCAAATCACCAGATGAAACATGGAAGATAACAGGGGAAGTTGAAGGGGTAGTATATGAATACGTGAAGATAAAACAGCATACAGTTTCGAGACACCTTGGTTTGTGACATGCTTCGGGTGTTAAAGTGAGTTTTTTCACACCCATCTTGGGACAGGTTCTGAAGGACAGTATCTGGACTGAGCAACCTCTTGACATGGGAAGGCAAATGTGGCACTAGTGTATCAGTGAAAAATACAGTTACTCCTCAGCAAGCTATTCCCAAGCAAGCTATTACCAGTCTCTGGAATGGAGGCCTTGCAGGGTGGGAAGATTGGGTTGGTGTGTTAGACCTTGTGTAAAGGACTAGGAGAGCTTCATTTGGGAGATAAAAGAGTGTGGGGCTGCCAGAGAGAAAGTCCTGGAATTGGTGTCCCTTGTGTTTCTCATGGTCTGAAAAGTAATGAGACTGAGATGTCCTTGTCTGGGGACAGGAATCATTAATGGGAGCTTTCCTGTCAGTGTAAAGACATTCCCAGGCCAGCTGTCATTCACCTAGTGCAGTGCTGTTCCTTGTGTCATCTGTGATACTGAGTGCCCTTCAGTTTTCTTTAATGATTCCATACTTCAGCACCTTTTGAGATAAAACCTCAGCTACCTGAAAGGTTTTGTTTCCTGTTTAGCTATATTGTCCTTGAGCAGCTATGTTAAGATGTCAGCATGGTAGCATGTCTCTTTATGCACTTGCTTGCAGTCACTGGGAGAAAAAGATAGCATTTAAGTGTCCTCTGCACATGTGGAGTTGTTAACCCCTTTCCCAGGCCTGGATAAACATCTTCCCAAGAAACTGCATTTCCCAGCTGCCTTCTTTGGGCCATTCTTCTCGCTGGAGGAGGCGGATATGTCTGTTATGGAAAGGTCCTGCAGGGGAGTCCTGGGTCTGCTCAAACCCACTGTCCTCACCTGAAGTCACCCTGAGTGCTTCAAAGGGTGGAGCCATGAGGTGTGAGGACAACTAAGCCATGGTTTCTCCTTTGCCTTACCAGCAGAGATCTGTTTAGTGGAAAGAATAACATGGTCCTTAATAAGAAGTCCTACTGTTTCCAATTAAACAAAAATTGCTGCCTATAAATCACTTGATCCCTGAGCTCTGTTCCTCAATTTCACTCTCCCTGTTACTGAGCCTCCATCTGCTTTTAACAATTCCGGCTACTCATATGTCTTTTAATGCCGTATCCCTCCAGAATGGCTTTCTAATTAAGTAAGCTCTAAAAATTAAAAGCATCAGAACAGCAGCTTGCTTGTTCTCTGTACCCTTAATCTGGGAGTCCTCCATGTGCTATTTTGGAAGCTAAATTGAGGTCGCTGACATTATGCATATTTGTTGTCTGATGCAGTATTAAAAGCCCCAAATCCTCTATTCAGAATTATCTTTAGGCACTTGGGTCAAACATTTGCAGGAAGAAAAATAAGTATTTGGAGCCTTAGCAGATTTAGAGCAACAGGGGAGGAGTGAGAAAGGGGCCACAATCTCAGACCAGTATTGCTGTCGCAATATGCGTTCCCTGGCCAGGGAAAAGAGTGTTGGTGGTGTTAACAAAATAAACATTCACAATGACATCTGAAAAGGAAAATGGGAGCTTTGCTCAACAGAAATAGCTTGGAGAGGTTGAAGTCCCCCTTTTGTTAGCAGCTGTGCAGGGACCAGCACTTGCCTCTTGTCAGAATACATTCTGCTGAGATTGCACAGATGAAATGAATGCAGCTGAGGTTCTCATCAGAAAAGCAAAAAGAACAGGTACTGTGTATGTGGAATTAAATATTATACTGCATGTGGGTAGTGCCACATGAATGGATGCAAAATATGGATGCAAATCAGTATGGTATTTCAACTGGTGAGTGAATATAGTAACCAAATGCACCCCAAAAAGTCCTTGTTTTGATATTTTGCTGCCCTCTGCCTCAAGGGGAAAAAATGCAACGTAAAACTGCAATCAGAACTCAAAAAGTGTGAAAAGCTTTTAAAAACCTAAGCATAAAGAGTTTGCTGTTGGAAATGCCAGAGATCAGTGGAGATACCAAACTGTTTCGCCTTCAGAGTGTGTATTTACCTGGATTGTTGAGCCAGGGTGTTTGGATTGTTTTTCATTCATAATTCATTGCATCATTCATGGAAAGAAACAGTGTGATCAGGGAAACAAAGTATTTATGAATAATGCAAAATAAGAAAGATTTCAGAAGAGAGATGAAAGAAACACAAAGCTCAAGAAACTGGCCTTAAAATTGTGACCGGAATGGAAAAGCTGAGGCTTAAAATAGTTTACTTGGAGTCATATCAAATTTTTGCAGTGGAAGAACTTCATCAAAACAAGCATGGCCACAATTAATGGTTTTGATTCAATCAAATTGCATTTTGGTTGGAGTTTTTCACCAAAATGTGTAACAAGTTGTGTTTCAGACATGATTTTCTTCAAACATCTTTGCTCAGAGATTAATTCTTCAGATGCTTTTGAAATAGTGACCCTTCTGTTATTTCTGAGTTGAAAGTATATTCTACAAACCATGTGAGCTGGAACAAATCCCAGTCCATGTGGAAGTGGGTTGGGTTTGCATCAGATAACTGCCACTAGCATGGGATGTGACATCAGGACAATGATTCTCTGAGGTCTCACTGCTGTGCAGACCGAGCATGAGGTTCCTCAAGCCCTGTGTGGAAGGAAGAGAGTGGAAAAGTGTTTGGAAAACACTTTCATTACTAACTTCCGAAATGCTACTTCTAAGGTACAAGGGGAAGGATCAGCAAGGCTCATGTTAACAGCTTCAAAGGTGTTGCTGTGGCAGGAAGGGAGATGGGTTAAACATGTTTCCTCCACGGCCCCCCTTTCCCTTGGGCTGGCAAAGCAAGGGGGAGGAGGTCACAGGGAAGCAGTGCTGTGCATCCACCCATTGTTTTCAAGTCCTCCTGGTAACTGGTGTTGGCAACACTGTGTCACTCATGTGATGGTTTTAATTTGTTCTTGAAAGAAACGGAAGTTCATTAGATCACTTGAAAATATGCAAAAGTCTACAGGGACTTGGTCAGGAAGGTCTCAAACCAGCACTTCTGCTTCTGTAATTCTTCATTGATCACAGTTACTGTGGTGGCTATTTTAATGCTATATTATTTTGGTAGTTAATAGTAACAGCTAGGTATGAACGCTTTAAATAGTTTTAATAATACTTCCCACTTCCTTTTCTGAATGCATTTTCCTTGCTTTAAGCTGAATGACCATATTAATTTTCCCCTCCCACATTCCAAGGAAAGGGTTGCTGAGGCCTTTCTCTGAATGATGACCCTTGGAATTGAGAGGGAATGTCAACAGATCAGCTGGGCAGCTGGCTGGCCACCAGGAGCTCTGAGGCACGGGCTTAGTAATGTAAAGCCCTGCTCGATTTCTGTCCCTATGGCAAGGGGCTGTAGGTTCAAAGGACACTGTGGTGTTCATCCAGGACACAAAGGCGCGTGAGCCCTTGGTCACCCACACTGCCTAATGGCTGCCTGCAGACAAAGGGCCTCTCAGACACAGCTTCCCTATGGAAATAGACCCTTGTGGGGTATAGTGAAAAGGCAGGACAGTTGCAATCAAAGCCTCACCATATCTGCTGTTATTTTGAGTGGGACAACTCAGTAGCCCAGTAGTGCACAGCCTGTTACAAGCCTGTGTTGGTGTATGTCTGGTTTGATAAGTGATCACATAAATAAGGTGGAGGAGAACTCTTCCCAACTAGGATGGCACCTCCCAAGCTGATCCCTACCTAAACTTAATTTCTCTCCTTCCGTTTCTCTCCTTCCGTAACTCGGGGATGGTCATACTGATACTTACCCATTTTGTAAAGCTGATGTGAATATCTGCTGATGTTTTTAACTAGCCCTGTTGGTTAAATAGACTAAAAGGCAGGTAGCTAGAAGCATATATTCAAGACTTAGAGCTTCTGGCCACAGCCATCACATTCATTTTACATCCCCAGTGACCGCATTGAAAACACCTAATGATGGCTCCAAATATTTAGTCTTTAACTTACTGCCTGAAAGTAAAGTACATGAGAGCATGATTTACCTGAACAAGAAATCAAGCGTCCAACCCCTTGGGGGGTACACTAAAGCTGCATGGAGGTGGTATTAATAAATCATTTTTGTTGGGGGTTAAAGAGGACATAGGATCTATAAGAGGGCAGACAGTGAGATAACAGAAGGAAAAAGGTTTTCGTGCTAATGGGAACAGTGATCTAGATAACAATCTGCCCGTCTACTCACCAATCTCATTTCCCCCTCTTGTCTGGCTTCAAAATCCTACAAGCAAGTGTAGGTCACTTTGTTCAGTAGCTAGAGAACAGAGAAATGGGGGTAGGTGGACTTGTGATGGGAGGCAACCAAGGGGGACAGCAGACAGAACCATAAGGCCATGCTGGGCTGGAGTCTGGTGGGATGCTAGTTGTGCAAAGAGGATTTTACTTACACACTCACTGACATGGTACTTTGTCATGCAGTCAGCAAGCCAAGTAAAAGATACACATGATGAACTGCTAGGAGGGCAGCTTTCCATTAGCGGATGAGCTGTATGTCCCTGTAAAGCCTCAGAATGTGGTTAATGTTGTCTAATATAAAAAACTCAGGCTTTTAAAATAAAAACAGCTGGGGTTTTTGAGCCAGCTGGTTTAAGCAGGGCAACTTGTTTCTTTAACCTTGACCCACAGCTGGTTGCCAGTGTTGTGCTAGGGCTGGTGGTTTAAGGAAGATCATAACTGATGCACTGTGAGACTGCCATGGGTTTGCAAGCCCCAGGCTTGCTGAGGAAGGTCAGGTCTGGCAGTGGGACTGGGCAGTTGTGCCCAGGCTCACCCGTTGTGCTCTTTATTGCAGCCAGAGTGTCGTGTAATAGCTTGGGAGTCAGGGAATGGGCTCCGAGGTGCTTGTCTGGGGCCAAGCAAAGGGAAGGACTGACAGTGCCTTTGAAATCAAAAAGCAAACTCATTTTTACACACTGATGCAGTTTTAATCAACCCTCCTTGTCTGCTGTCTGCTCCTTCTCAACTAACTTCAACCTTCTCATGATTAGATATCTATATAGACTGTCTCTGGAGACACCGAAGAGAGAGAGGTAGCTCCAAATCCATGTCATTTCTATTAAACGCTTTACTTAGGGAGGGATTATCCACTGGAGGCGCTTTAGGATGTGAATATTAGACACAGTTGCTATCTAACAACACGCTTATGGTTGCACTGGGTTCAGATAATGTTCAATTTCTGAGGGATTTCAAGTATTTCCATTGCTCTTAAACCTAATTAAGCAAATCAAGGTTCTGAAGCAAGTTGAGAGCTGAGAGATCTTCTCTGACTTTTGATTTTACGTTTTTCCTCTGATGCCTGAGGTGCCCAACATTTACAAGTTCAGTAATTCCATGTATGACAATGAGGTGGGAAAATGCAGCAGCTCATCTCTGGCTCAGACACTTCTGTATAAACTCATGCCCTTTTATAAAGCTTTGATTTCCAGTGTTCCAGATCCTTTCCCACAATTCCTAGATGTATAAAACATACTGTATGCAGAGCTGCCTCTCCCTGCAGGAACTGTATCTGGCTTTGTGGGGTGCTCAGACACTGCCGCGTACCTGCATCAGCAACCCAGAGCCCAGCTGCAGGCACTCCTGAACAAGGAAAGACTGTGGCACTTGGCACGTGTAGTATCATGAGACTGTATAGGTTGGAAAAGACCTTTAAGATCACAGAGTCCAACCATGAACCCAACACTACCTCTGCCATTGCTGCTCTTTCTGATTAACCTAAGGAATATTTTGTCCCATGTTTGGTACAAATCCCCCTCTGACTGTGACAGCATCTTTGGGGAATTGTCATAAATAAACAGGACTCACCTTCCCTTCCCTCCCTCCTGTTTTTTGAAGCAGTGAGGGTGCTTAGCAGTGAACTGTAACCAAAAGCATGATGGCACTATGATGGTAGACCTTTAGCCTACAACATAATCTTTGGGTTTGCGATAATGACCTTGTGAGTGCCATGCTGCCATCACTCTAAAGCAGGGACCACAGCGGATGTGGCCACTCAGTGGCTTAGAAGTTCCCTGGGCAGCAGCAGGGTAGTCTTGGGGCTGCAGGGTTCCACTGGTGAGCTGGGCAGTGAGAGAGGATCAGCATCTGTTCCCCTGACAATACAGGAAGTGTTATCAAAATGGAGACAAAAGGAGGATCCCTCAAAAATTTGTCTCTAAAGAAAAAGCCAGAAAACGAAGTTCAGGGAAAAAAAAAAGAAAGGTTCCAGATAGAAGAAGGATGTTATGGTAGTGATTGTTCATACAGACATTGATGTGTCAGGGTGCATTTAATGGAACTATTTGTGCCTCAGACTCAGTGTTTATCAGTGCTATGACACTGAGTTGGGAAACTGAGGCCAGGACAGCAGGCAAATTGCCAGAAAGAAGGCAGGGAGCCAAAAGGAAAAAGCTAGATCCTAGGTCTTGAGGAAGAAAAGCTGCAAAATTTGTCTAATTAAGGAATGTAGAACTAGACCAGGTGAGCTAAGGACGTTGACTTGCATATGTGGAGAAAGGAGAAGAGGCCTCACAAAAATAAAGTCAGAGATGGAGGATGAAAACCAGGACAGAAGCATGGGGAATGGGATGGGAGGGGCTCAGAGGGAGGGATAGCAGTAAATTCATGTGCTGTGGACAGGTCAAGGATGGTAAGACTAGCAGAGGTCCTAATGTTCAAGTGAAAATCTGTATTACCTGCTGAGAGCCATTGCAATGGGGTGAAGGAGACTTGAAACCAGATAGGACAGACTCAAGCATAGAGCTGAAGGATCAGAATTCATAGCACCTTCATGCATCCTGGAAAAAAATACAGCTCAAAATACAGTTGCCCAAGAAACTATTGCAAAACTGCTGCAGCTACAGTTAGCAGAACCTGACTCCCTCTTTTTAAGAAGGTGGGTGGATGTATGGATGGTTGGTTGGATGGATGGAGCGGGTTTGGCTTTGGAACTTACCCCTTCTGCTTCCTGCCGTGCTCATGTTGGTCACGATGAAAAAATTGGCTTTGTCTTCAGCTGAAACCTTCATACACATTGATGTGTTTTAAAGAACAGATCGTACAGATCCTAATATGGGCACTAAAAACAAAAGCTCTACAAATAAATACTGGGAAAGGACCCACAGCTTCCTGAAGACTGATAGCCAGATTTCTTTCTGCATGCCTTTTGCATCCTGTTGATGATATGACACTTTTTCCCCAATAATGTCCAAGACTCATACTGCATTAATCAGATAATGTAACTTTCCATGATCTGGCCCTAAGAAATGTGATTTAACTTCTTTTCCCTCCCTCTTTGCCTCCCTTTTGACAACTGACTTTTTCCTAATGGTTTCTCCAACCCTTGAAATCTGGCAAAAGTTATGATATTGTTCCCAGAGCAATGTTTGTGCTGTGATTAATGTGTGATTAGCTACTTGATGCTTAATAAAGGCCTTGCTCTTTGAAAGGCTTGTCCGTGGTCCATACTGCACTTGAATCGGGTCTTGTGAACACCAGTGGGAGTATGGACACCAATACAGTTAAATCCATGGATTTGGGTACCCACGGATGGTACCCAAAACCAGCCTTATCAACAAATGACCGCACGTTCCTTCAGCTTTGCTATGACTGCATGGAAATCCACAGGTGTATTGGATGTGTGGCACTAATGTGAAAAAAAAAGGAATATATTGTTTAATCCTGCAAAAATGTATTACTAACCTCCCCTGCCTTGTGTGGTACCTGTCCCATACTGTAGCACTGGTGGCATTGGATACACCTGAAGACAGCTTGTCTTTTTTGTTGTAGTTGCAGGTGGAACTTGATCAGGAATACCAAGACAAATTCAAAAGACTGCCTTTGGAAATTCTGGAGTTTGTACAGGAAGCCATGAAAGGGAAAATCAGTGAAGATGGAGACCACAGTTCTGCCCCCTCTTCCCTGGCATCCGACAGTGGAAAATCAAATCATAAACCTCTGCAAAGTGAAGAGGAATTGGAAGAAGATAACCCAGAAAAGGCGTTTGATACTACTTTTTAACTGCCCAGGAAACAATCAGTGCACCGAGGCGTGCCGCTGCCCAGCTCTGTGACCCTGATGTGAGCTCCCGCTGCAGCATCTGGGGGGGCAGGAGAAATCTGCATTCAAGCGCACATTTCCCACAAGGAGTATTTTATATCAAGTATTGTGCAAAGGTCTTCATTCTCATTCTTCACCTTATTATTATTCTAAAGCTTAGTGCAGTTGTAATGGGAAAATTAATATGTTAACCATCCTCTCTTCTTTTTTCTCCTTTTTTTTTTGGTCAATTTACAATGGGTAATTTTGTGGCCATGTTCACTGCTAAGAATGTTTAATGAAGACCAGTGTATTGTACAGAGACAAATGTGTGCAGATTTCTTTTGGAAGTGCCAATGCAAAGTGCTCCAAACTAATACAGATCCTAGAGAATATTGTTACAGTACTTAATCATATTTGTTTCCTTCTTTCTAACTGCACCTTGACAGCTGTACCATCATTTTACATTTGCACTGAAACATTTAATCCTTTTTAGCTTTGCAAGCACTGGTGGCTTGCTGTCTTGGGATGATGTTTATCACATGGAAAGAAATCTATTTGCTGCTGAAAATTCTTGGAACTGTGGGGACGAGAGGAAAACAAGGAGAAGAACTCTGCCTGGGGATTGCTGGTGTCTGTGTACATCTGTGTTCCTTAGACTGTGTGAGTGCATATATGTTTGTGTATATATATATATATATATAGCTATATGTGCACACATATCAGTCAGTACACACGCAGCATGTTTCTATTTTGAAGTAAGCGTGGTCTCTTGGCCAAAGGAAATGCTTCAGGGATACGTGGGTAGAGAGAATCTTTCTGAAAGCTAACATCTGGGATATACTGCTAGAAAATAGTCACTGAATCATGAAATTCTTTTTTTTTTTGTGGTGTTAGTGTTGTAAATCAAAGTAGTTTTAGAATATAAATTTGATATATATTTTGCAGACTCAGAAGTATTGATTTTAAGTATCATATTTTAAGCTTACTGAATTTGATAGGATTATAAAATGTTTAGGACTACAGTATTTGAAATTTAACAGAATCTTCCATTATTTTTAAGACTGAGGTTCAGTTTTACGAAGGTCTGAAATTTAAAAGCAAACTATAAAAAACCTGATCACTGTTATTTAAAAATGTATATTAATCCATTTAACTGACTACTTAAAGTAAGAACAATCAAAGTTAGTGTACTGTATGATATGCATGAGAGAAGTAACAGCACATTTTGAGACATTTCTATCAGACGACAGAGGCACTTTGTGCGAGTCAAGAGATTTGAAAAGGTGACGAAATTCTCTGCATTCCCAGACTAACAGAAATAGGAATTGGGAAACATTAGGGACAGATTCTTATCTGTACCCAAGCCAATGCATGATGGTAAAGGCCTTTCTTTCCCTCAGCTGTGCAAAGAGGCGTTTTAGGGCAAAGGAGAAACTAGGTCCAAAGATGCAGATCTGCACTGAGGGGCTTGATCCTGCAAACTGGGCTCAGCACAGCTCATGTGGGGAGTGACAGTCACATTAATGTTTGCAAGATCAGGAAAGCCCTTGGATAAAGCAGTCTGTGACATAGGGAGGCATTTTAATACATCGTAACAGTTAAGTTACTTTACTTCCATTCCCTCAGGATTTTAGTGCTTTAAAGTAACTTATTTTATTTAAATTTAAGCAATAAAATACAAATCAAGCTTAAGTTTCCAGTTAAATAATGGTGTGTGTATATATATAAGTTCAAATCTTGGAAAACAAACAGTATTTTGATGTTTCTTTTTTAAACTTAAAGAGTAGAAAGAAAGAAAAATTGCACATTGTTTGGAGGTTGTATTTCGGATGAAACTATTCTGGTTTACGATGAGGAGATTAGTGAACATGAAATTCAACAATCTGACTTTCATCTTAATGCTAGGAAAGGTGAATCCTCTGTTAACTCCTTGTTTTGCACTTTGAACTCAATCACTCATTGAAAAGGTAGAGAGTCGAGATGTAATGCTGCATTTTATAAAGTCAAAAGGACATATTGTCTCAGCTATTAGAAGAATGAACTGATAGCAGTGTTCACAATACAACTGAGGACTATTGCATTACAGAAACCGTTGTACAGCGCAGGCTTCCCGGTCAAATCTTAGCTCCTTTGAATTGCAGCGGAGCCAGGACTTCACCACAGTCTTCAAACTCGGGCAAATCCCACTTACCTTTTATTTATATTTCAGAGTACATAAATATACCTGTTGGATGAATTATACTCTCAGCTGTAGTCATTTTACAGTACGTTTGTATCTGACCATTTCCTGTACTCACGTTTTTTTATATCTGTACAGTGCCACTTTCTGCGGGTGTAAGGTAGTGTGTAACGCTGTACATCTTGCATTGTTCAATCTATTTCAGTGAAACTGATATCATTTAATATTGATATTACTTGAACTAGAGTAAGATAATGAAAACAAAAAAAAAGGGGTCTTTATGATGTGCAAGTCTTGTGCCTTTTATGTATTTTGCCTTGTTCCGTGTTGAATGTGTGGAAATGCTGTATCGTGGACTTTCTGCTGTATAGAATAGAGCTGTCTATATTAAACTAGGTTGTGTACTTCAGATATCTTTACACTACTGAAAATAGCTTGGTTTTGGCAGTATCAACTGAATTTTAAAAGTCCTACTGAAGGCCAGACGTTTTAGATTTAACATGTTCATAATTACGTTCATTAATGCTCATGTATTAGCTAAACAGTCACTGAAAGATAACTAAAGGGACATCACTGCTTGCCTTTCTTTGAAATCAGTGTTGCTCTTGTACATTGTATTACTAGTGTCTGTGATTGATTAGGCCTTGATGATTTGCTTTCCAAGTAGGATGAAGTATTTCAGTTAACATGTACATATTTTTTCGGTTCCTCAATCTATGGATTGTTTCAGAGGCATAATTCACATTTTTGTAAAAATTCTATGCAATTTTGTGGCATGATGTTTCTTCCACTTGTAATTTTATGTGCTTACATTACAGATCCAAAGGACAAATAAAATTTCTTAACACAAGACAGTTGTTTTCTCTGTTCATTGACTCAAGAGCCTCAGTTGACTCAGGAGACCTTCCTGACCTCCAAGACCTTTGTTCCCAGGAAGGGCAAAGCCACCAGCAGCCAATGATGTTTCCCTGCAGGCTTTTGTGTTCACAATGAGGAGAACAAGGAGTTCATAGAATCATAGAATAGTTAGGGTTGGAAAGGACCTTAAGATCATCCAGTTTCAACCCCCTGCCATGGGCAGGGACACCTCACACTAGACCATGTCATCCAAAGTTCTGTCCAACCTGGCCTTGAACACTGCCAGGGATGGAGCATTCACAGCCTCCCTGGGCAACCCATTCCAGTGCCTCACCACCCTTACAGTAAAGAACTTCCTTCTTATATCCAATCTAAACTTCCCCTGTTTAAGTTTTAACCCATTACCCCTTGTCCTGTCACTATAGTCTCTAATGAAGAGTCCCTCCCCAGCATCCCTATAGTCCCTCTTCAGATACCGGAAGGCTGCTATGAGGTCTCCACGCAGCTTCTCTTCTTCATGCATGTGCCTAGGCATAGAATCATAGAATCATAGAATCGTTCGGGTTGGAAAGGACCTTAAGATCATCCAGTTCCAGCCCCCCTGCAGTGGGCAGGGACACCTTATGCTAAATCATATCACCCAAGGCCTCGTCCAACCTGGCCTTGAACACTGCCAGGGATGGAGCATTCACAGCATCCATCCCTGCCCCTCCCAGCAAAAGCAAAACCTGCATCTGCTGGTGCTCTGAACAACCAGTGTCCTGCAGCCCATGAACTGGTAAGAAAACTTAGTGACTTACAGGCCAGGCTTTGTTGAACGGCTGTTGAGGGGGTTTCAGCCAGACTGATACACTGCCTCGGCCTCACTTCCCTTCCAATGCCCCAACTGTTTCACTAATCATATATGCAATTATATATGTGCTATGAAATGTACCTTTGCAGGGGCCTTCCACTGAGAGCACTGGAAAATAAATCTATTCCTTTGGCTTTTGACTTGCATTTTCCTATTTAATTTACAATGTGAAAAATGATCTCTGGGAGAAGAGATAAGCAGGTATATTAATCCAGTGTATTAAGGGATATACCTATTAAAATAAATAGTCTCCAAGGCAGTTACAGTCAAATTGCTCACTAGAAGAGGTGTGGGGAGATGGGTTCTGATGAGGGGGATGGACACGGCAGAAGGTAAAAGCAGGCAAGGAAAGGAGGAACAGCTGAAAGTTGAGCCTGTGAATTTGACAGAGGGGAGTAAGAGCGGGACAGAAATGAGGTGAAAGAAAAGAAAAATAGGTGTTTCCTGCCCAAAGGAAGAGCAGTGCAGGGTGAAATTAAGAGTGGGGTTTGCTGAGGCCCCATTAGGGAGCTGCCTGTCATGCAGCAACATGGACAAGGGGAAGCAGATGGGGGGGAGGCAGTGTGGTGGGGAGAATTTTGGGAGGGCAAGAGGGAGATGGTGACAGACAGCACAGAGGGAAAAGCCAGGAGGCAATGGGAAGGACTGGGCACAACTTCAGCTCCTATGGGGCTCAGCAAGGCAGGATTCTCACAGCCAGCCAAGCAGAAGACCTCAGTGCTTGTTGCACTCGGGCCATGGGAGACTGACTGGGATGACATGGGAGAGTACGACAGGCTGGGATGTGTGGAAGCGCTGTTTGGAGGCTGATCCAAGGGGAAGATGTTGTCACAGAGGCCAGGCAGTGGGACCAGAGCTGCTATGTGAAGCAAGTCCGTTGGGCTGCTGAAGCTTCATGTGGATTCTGCAAATGCTCCTGGTGATGGCCACGAGAAAACCCATCCCACCACAGCAGCACAAGTCTGCTACTACCAGCTGGGGAAGGTGACCATTTCCTCCATGGTGATGCAGCTTCCAGGAGAGGGCTAGAGGGCATCCAGATCCAACTGAGATGTTGGGGTGGGCACTGGGGAACATTGCCAAGTATGGCAAGAAGAGTTTGGAGTGGGTGAGCAGGCTGAAGGGCTGTACAACAAGGCCTCCTAAAACCTGGGCATGCACTCGAACCCTAAGAAATAATTTCGAGGTAGCAGCTGTACCTTGTAAGACATGAATGGGGGGTTAAACCCATAAAGCCTTGGATTCTGGGAGAGCTGTGAGTGCAGGAGCTGGAAGTCAAACCTGCCAGCCCTGGCTGAAGCACCCAAGGTCCTGAAGCCATCAAGTTTCAGCTGCAAAATTCAGGTCAGCATTTCTTATGGACACACTGGCTTCAACAACTACATGTGGCTTGTTTGAGTCCTTGTTTAAAGACATGTAAAGCTCATGTACCTATTCAGGGAGTACAAGAACCTGACTCTGAATCTGAATTTCACTTCTGATGTCAAGCATCAAGGAGCCATATGCTTTCTGGCTATGGTAGTGTTACCTAATATGAAAACAGCTAAATCTTCCCCTGGATTTAGGCTAATCATACACTGAAGACAACTGAATGCCAAGTGAAAACAGGGAATAAAGGCCATTTCTCACAGAGTGGGAACAGTTAATGCTGACCTCCCTTCCCAACTGCCCAGACACGGAGCTTCCCTAAATAAGCACAGCAGGAGTTGCTTGGCCATCATCAAACCTAGTTCCTTATCCTCTAAGTGATGGTCCTTCCCTTATTCTTCTTTAAGGGCTCAGAAAGAGAAGGAGGGTCTGTTACAATGAAGAAAGAGCTACTTAGCAAAAGGGCCAATACAGGAAATGAAACCACATGCAAAAAGCAGCAGCTGATAGTCACTGGTGAAGTTAAGGAAGCCGACTGCAGAAACACATTGTGGGATTAAAATGGGTCCTTTAAAGAGAGGCGCTGGTAGGACAGTTGGCAGGAGGAAAGGCTAGGGGCTTTCCCACTCTCCTTTCCATAGTTTCCTTTGACTTTTTCTAAGCAGGTGGGTTTAGGCCAGAATCATTACCATGAGGGTAGCATGACAGAAAGGAGAATCTAAGGGGAAAAAAACCTGAAGAAATGAAAAATCCAAGTGTCCAGCTTACAGACAATAAAGAAGAAGATGCTGGAAGTAACACATTAACTACTGTATATGATTTTAAATGGCTGGAATGTTTGGCTTCAGAACCTGGTGAGAAGGCCATGGTGAGGGGTGCTAATCACTTTGGCTGCATGCGTACTGGAGCAGGTAAAAGGGCTTTAAGCAGCACTGGAGGAGCCAAGTTCTAATTAGTAACAAATCAAAGCCAACTTGATGAATGTGAAGAGAAGCGATGTAAAACCTGCTGCTGTATCAATGGAGGAAGCCTGGCTAATGAGCAGGAGAGCTTGGTGACTGCCACAGCTGAGAACTGCAATGCAATTAGTGTTACAGAGCTGTGGTGGGATAATTGGCCTGCTCAATGTGATTACAGGCTGTGTAATGGGGCCCAAATAACTTAGAAAGAAAAAAGGCGGGGGGAGAGGGTGCAAATTGAACCTTGTTCTGCTCTTGGGTAAGGTGAAGCTTAACTGGTAAATGTTGTTGCACTGAGCTAATCTACTGATGGCAGGAGCTGCAAGCAAGGCAAGTGACTTGCTTCCGCTGGGAAAGAGGTTACAGGTGTGAAATGCTCTGTTCAGGTTTCATACCAGCATTTTCAGGAAGGTGCAGAGAAAAGCCAGCTCTGTACACCCCATAAGCTATAGACCCGTGGCTGAGAGTTTGGCTTCACAGGAAACACACCAGGAGCTCGTGGAAAGGCATAACTCCAGCTGACAGATGGAAGCTGGAGGCAAGCGAGTTAGAGACGCAGCACAGCCTTCTTTATTTTCTTCCTTTTTGTGCAAGCCCACCAGAGATGATTAACTGTAAGTAACAACAGGAAACAAGTGGATGCTGCACTGCACAGGATGGTGCCACATCATGTTACTCATTTCGTGCAGTCTGTGGATGCAGCAGGGAGGAATGTGATGGACAAGCCAGACTACAGGATCTCACAGTGTCTCCTGGCCTTAAGGTCTGTGAATCTTATCACAATGTTCTTCTCTTGGAGCAGTTTTTCCCCCCCCTCAGGAGGGCACTTTTTTCATTCAAAAGGTTGTGATTCCCTCTGGAAAGGCTTTGTAATGTCCTCTTAATTGCCAGGGCCAGTAAAGTAGCCCCGAGCGTGTTGTCTGCAGTTCAACCCCACGGGCTGTCTCCCAGAAAATGAGCCGCCTCTCTCGAAGAGTGTAAATCAGTGGAAGTGTAGCATCCCAGGAGCCCTCGGCAATAAATAAACCCAACCCAAGCAGCTCGCCACCAGCTGAGTGGAGCAGATGAACTCCCTGGCTGGAAGCTACCCCAAACTGTAAAGTCTGCGGTAAGACACATCCGTGACTCATGGAGTACTGCCTGTCAGCCCCAGGGATACGACTGGAGACGAGCCCCAGTGAGGAGGAGAAGGAGGCAGTGGCATCCAAGGGTGCAATGAGCTCAGTGGAAAGCTCAGCTTCCCTCTCTATTTAAGGGAGAAGCCTCTCCCCTAAGGAATTCCAGAAGTAGGAAACAGCCAGTTTCCCTTCAGTAAATAAGTGTTATGCCCTGCTTTCACTTTGCTGCTGCAAGATGCTCCCTCTGATCGTTAAGCCCAAGATGGCAGGCCGATCGTCAGGAAGGCTATTAGCTGCCATGATTTATGGGCTGGCGGAGCCCACAGAGGCTTCTTCATGCCACTGCTGCCTTCTGTGCCTTGCTCAGGAACTGCAGGCAGCTGCCACGATCAGCTGGAGAGGGAAGGAAGGGGGAAATGTCCTTCCCCACTCTTCAGGAGGTGCTGAGTGGGCAATGGGGCTGGTACCCCCCTCGGCAGGGCTGGGGGTGCTGCAGAGCTGGTGTGAATGACACATGCTGTCCTGTGTCACCTGGGCTTATCCTACACATGGAGTGATGGGATGAAGTGCCACAGGACCTGGGCAGTGTGGGGACCCGAAGCAGCACAGAGTCTCCACTCTCTGCTGAGAAACCCTGCGCTGCCTCTTGCACGGGACCCAGTTTAGACCAGTGCTTTAAAGCATTTAGCTCCTTTTATTATACTAAGGTACTAAGAATAGGAATAAAACACCTTGGTATTGCCTTGACAGCAACAAAATAATTGCTCTGCTTTCCCTGAGGAAATTCAGCTTTGGGTCTGCACTGCAGCTTTACATAAAAAGCAACTATTTTCTATTGCCATAATTTAAAACCTGTATCTGGCTTTACAAATCCCCATTCCTTCAGCCCAGTGACAGACTGGGGAGCTGTGATAACTTTCTTGTGTCAAAGTAACTAATGAGAAGGAAATTACCAGGCTCTCTATGGAACTGCTGCTGTTCTCAACTCCTTGAGGGATGCTGCAGGTCCCTGCCTGCAAACCAATACTGTGGCATGCCATGTGATGGCTTCGGACTCGGGGTGCCAGTGGTGCTGGATGGGGCACAGGGACAGGCATTTGCTGATGTTACACACAGTGGTGAAAATGTTGGGGTTTTTGGACCCGCTTCACTAAGGGTGAGGGTTTGACATGATTAACTTGCTCAAGGAGTTAATACAGCTAAGTATTTTTCTTATAGGTATTCCAATCACAAGCACTGAGATAGCTGCAGCAAAGTACTGTTTAACTATATAGTTAAGCTATATAGCTCTACCTTTAAAGTAATTGTATGAAAACCAGCACAGGACCTACATGTGAAAGGAGGAGCTGTTTTTTTCTGGCAGGTTCCTGCCCTTCTGGGCTGCATTTTCAAACCTCTCCCATGTGTGGCACGAGCTGACACTGCAGCAGCCTCAGCAGAAACCCAGGCTGGAGGAATTGAGGGGAAACCTTTAAGTCCTTGGCACAGGACAGCCTTCAGGCAGGACCAGACAGACACTGACCTCAAATCACATTTGCACTCTGCCCAACTCACTAGTTTGCAGCCCCAATCCAAAAATGCATGAAAACCATAGAGTGTTTGATCTAACCTATCTGCAATCCCAGTGCGCAGTGCGCATCCTAGCTCTTCCCCATTCGCTCCATCTTCACTTCTGGAGCACCACCAGAAGTAAAGAACCAGCTCTACAAAATGGTGTTTGCAACTTTTCATTCTAGAAGGCAATTCCTTCAATATTTCTTAAAGATATCTAGAAGGTATTTCTTGATCAGCCTGCCTAATCCAACTTACAGATCGAGGGGCATTCAGACCATTTCAAAGCGCACGAAACACCCACCCTTCTTCCCTGTTGGGTTTTGCTTCTGTGCGTCATGCCTGATGCTTCCCCCTCAGCAGAACCTTAGTCACCCACAGACTCCCCTCTGGTCAGGCAGAGAGGCTCCTGTGGCTCTGCCTTATTTATAGTGGGTTGGTGTGAGGAATGAGGAAACCTTGGCTTCTGTGCTGGTGCATTGGCAATTGGTAGCAGTACCTAAGGAGCGTCACCACAGCATCACCTCTGCACTGTGCACTCCCCTCTTTCACTCCACAGCAATCAGTGTGCAGTGTTGCGAGCTCTTTATGCTACAAACTTCCTTAAGCATAGGAATTTATTAGCCAGGTATTAATATCTATTTTTAGCCTACCTGGAATACAGAATGAAAAATCCAATGCTGGTTTTTATGAAGAGCCATTCTGTACTTTCCTAATAGACATCCGAAAATTCCATCAATTACTGGGGTCTCTTCAGGGAAACTAATTATTGTGCTACGCATACCTAGTCTGAAAACTTAATAATATCTCCAGATGCTGCCAAAAGTCCTTTGGAGGTCTTACAGCTCACCAGGGAACCCTCTGCTCTGCTTTTTCCTTTTTCTTTTAAAATGAACTGTCAGATGTTCAGGGAGGGAGCTGGGCTGGAAACTCTGCATTCACATGGATTCAGGGTGGTATTGTTCTTGTGGGAGGGGAAGAGGGTATTTATTTAGGTTTTTAATCCCTGGATCCTCTTAGATTTGCATTAAGTCAACTGTTTCACAGTGATTGCCCACTGCCACACGTTCAGGAACTGTAGAGAACTGTTCCAGTTGGAGCAATTAACAGACTGCTTTTGGGGTGCCTTTTTTAAGGGTGGAGGGATATCAACATTAGGCAGAAGGCAAATGCCAACAGAGGCAAAGCTGCCTTAGTGACTCCTTGTATGAATACAACAAAATCCCGGGGGAGTACTCGGTACTCGGTACCCAACAGAGCAGCAAGCTCCACCCTGCATAAAAGCATTTTGCATTTTGGATGATTGTGATCATATTGGGTTAAGTGTTACTGGAGTATTCCCCCTCTTCCAGAGCTACAGGTAATGGGTATTGGAAAGAAACAGGAGTGGTGTAAGCTTACAGCAAAAAACGCATCCCTCAGTCCTCTGCAAAAGCCAAAGGTGATGTATTGCCCATGAGAAGACAAACCACAGCCATGAAACTTGCTCCCATATTCCCCCATTTTCATGTCCAGATGGCTATTATGAAACAAGGAGACATGAAGTATGTGCCTGAGTCTGTCTCAGATGACAAAACCATGCTGGTGGATCATGCTAATCCCTTCATGTCTGGACCCCAAGTTCTCTCGGGTACATTACTCATCCCTGAGGCTCTCCAAAGAACTTAGATTTTCCTTTAGATGCCTGATTGTGCTGAAAGATCTGAGAAGGGCTCAAGGGCATAAATTATTCTTTCTGTAGCCTATGATAATGTATGATCCTTAAATTGCCACCAGATCTGCTTTCTTCACATAGGGGAATGAAAATAAGACTGTGCTTGCCCTGAGCCAAGAGGAGGATGTCGTCCAAACCATGCTGTCTTTCAGCAACCCAGCAGCATTGTGGATGCAGATGGTATGAATGCCTGGAGAAATGCAAGTGCTGGAGCATCAGCAGTCAGTATCAGCCACTCAAACTGATTTCTTGTAACAGTCCTGAGAACTGGGGCCAGGTTTGTAAGGATGTAAGCCTGTCAGCATGGTGTAAATCAGTGTAGTATGTACGCTGTGGGGTGACGGACCAGTGGTGTGAAGTAGGGCAGGAGCCGGTTTATTCCTCAGTACTAACCCCCACTCAAAACCCAACTGGGACATTCCTTGCACCTCCCTTGGCAAGCAGCAGAGGTGGGACCTTTCCTGAGCTGTGAGAGGAAACTGTTTTCACACGGCTCTAGGAGATGATGCTTCCAAAAAAAACCCAGTAAACATTGTAACCCCTGTAGTAAAATCAAAGTTAGCAACTCTGGATCAGTGAAGGCCACAAAACCACTAACACAGGGAGCTGTAGAAGACAGATGATCGATTAAAAACATGAGTTATTTATATAAATGGGGGGGAAAGGGACGGAGGATATTACTATACAACTGTCTATCCTGGACTATTTGTTTGGCTAGCACATCAGAGATACAGGCATTAGCCAACAGTGTCTCATCCTGCTTTCCCCGGCAAAATTGGGATCTGCCACCAGTTACAGCAGGAGCGGGACTTGCCTTACAATAAATCACATCAATTTACCAGGCAGCTTTCCATGGGAAGCACACTGAGGCTTTGACTGCAGATGGAGCCTATTCAGGCATGCTGACAGCCAGGCGCTCACCATTACAGCAGCTGGATCCAGGCTAAATCTCTGCTTTCCCTACGGGAGACTTGTAAGGCAAGAAGAGCAGGCATTGACACACCATTTAGGCACAGGTATGCCAAGACCCCTTCTATTGCCACAGAGATACTTCTGCCACGTGTTAGTGAAAAGACCCAAAAGCATATTAATGTAAGAATGAAATTGTGATTGCACCATCCTCTTTACTGTAACTGATGAAAAGGCTATAATGCAAATTGTTGTGTGAAGTTGCTTGTTCTACCCGATGTTTTGGCACATTAGGTTCCTATATAGACAGCTTTTAATTATTAATCATTTACAGTGTTTTGAGAGTTGGATTCCAGTGGATTTTAACAGACGGATTGTCATGGATATCAACTACTAACCCCAAGTTTCAACATGAGGGTGTTGGCAGTGATCTCACACCGTTATTTCTGACTGTGGGTGGCTGCAGAGATTGACAGATTGACAGCTGAGACTGCACAAGTGAGAAACCCTTTTCTTAATTGTGTATCATGAGACAGGCCCTGTGGGTTCACAGATCTATGTTGCTATCCATTACAATAACTGATGCTAGCCAATGTCTTAGATTAGAACAAAAAGCTTCTACTTTTCCTGTGTTCACTTCTAGAGTTTTGAGATGTGTGCTGCTGTTGTCAAGAATTTATTGTGGGTTGCCAAAATGGACTTTCCATGAACAAGAGAGGATACAACTGGAAATGCAGAGATCAACTCATTCAACACTAAGTGATACGAATAAGGTGGTTTGATTTGAAATGGGTCTCATTGCTGGTGAGCCTACAATCACGTTCTCATATCCTGAGACAGCAATTGACCTGAAAAATGAAAGTCCATGTTATCCTGAGATCAGGAGTGTTTGCATTGACTATATTTTGCTCTAGTTGTCAAAGCTGAACAAAACCAGCTCTGGGAGCTATTGGTAGCGTATGACCAATTCAAAAGAAAGATCTTGCAAGTCTCTTGTATGTGAATTAATATTAAATCCTCTGGAAAATTTCAAAACATGAGTTTGCAATGAGTCCCTCGTGGCAGGACATCCCCCATGAGAAAGAATGAGAGGGGTGAATGTAGCTCAGCAAAGCTGACAGTTTAAACCTCCCTAGGGGAAAATATAACCAAGGAAATTATTTTTGTGTATGTGCTGGGTTGGCAGGAGGTTGGGTTTGTTTTGTTAAGCACATGACCCATGTCACTTCAGCATAGAAGGAGATAGATTTTAGATAGCCAAACTGTGCATCTCACCTGGGATCAGTGGTCTGTCAAAGCACCTGGAAGTTACTGCTTTTAAAAGATGCCTTGGTCCTGTGTTCAGTCTGCCTAAATGACTTGGGCAATCAAGTCTGGGACTTTAACGTGTATGGATGTACATCGGGAAGAAGAAAACCCTGGACTTATCTACAGAGACTTGGAACATTTTGGGGCAAGTGTTCCAAATTAAGAATGAAAACATTCCAGGATTTACGTCAAAACTATAAAAATAAGCACTTTGCACAGCTCATGCCCTGACTGAAGTCAGCATCCCTCATCCAAAACATGCACAAAGTACTTTTAATTACTCCAGCTCATGACAAACGCAACTCTCTGTGGTGTTTCACTGATAAAACACCTGTCCCACCTTGATTTTCCCTCTAACCATTCCCAGATGCAAGAGGTGCTGTAAAAACATTCAAAACAATGCTTCCATACCCATGCAGAGGACACAGGACACAGGAAAGGGGGAAGGGAGAAAGCAAACAGCCTTATTTGTAGCTTTTACTATATTCATATTGTACAACAAGCCTCCCACAAAGCCCTGACTAAGCCTGTGGCCCCAGAGGACTAAGTGCTGCCTTAAAAATATGTGGACAAACAAGGCAAGGAAGAGGAAAGAGCTCTGTTCCTGTGGGACTCCGAGCCTTTCTCTCCATCCTTGGCAAACTGCACCAAGGTGGTGCAGACAGAGCAGAGAGCTAAAAATGTCCTTGAGTTGCTGTGATTCCCAATGCACGTCTGGGCTGAGCAGAACTGCTGCACTTCAACACAAGCAGTTTCTCTTCGTATAGTCCAGACCAATGTGCAAGGATAACTGCCTCAGTTTAGCAAAGTAGTTAGTGGTACCATCCTCTACAAGCAAGATTATATCACCTTCCTGACGGACAGAAAGTGTGTTTGCAATCCTCTGTGGGGCTTGGATACAAGTACTTTCCTCACAGGTACTCAAAAAACCAATCCCTAGGACAGGCCACTACTCCCCATGAGGCATAGTCAGACCTACCCTAACAGGAGCCCACAGGAGCCCACAGACCTGAGCTGTCCTGTGAGGAGTACAGAGGCTGATAGTGCTCCTTAGCAAAACTGTAGCTTCCTGTAGGGCTCCAAGGAAAGCAAGTTTGGGAAGGAAGGAATCAGGGTTTACCAGCAGGTACACATGAAAAATGAAACTTTGAGACCACAAGTGCCACTTTATGGCACTCTAAAACACTGAAGGCACTTCAACGTGGTGACAGTGCCATCAGCTGAGGTGGCATCAGCACTTGGAAGTGTGTTGTTAGAAGTGAAATGATAATGTCACTACAGATGTAGTGCTTAAGCATAGCAGAAGCTATCTGTATGGCTTCTCCAGCTGTGCAATGTGGGTTCGATAGTCAAAAGTGGGCACAGAGCCTCATTCTTTATTAGGCCTGCTTTAGCAGCAAAATCATAACTTCTGCCTAAGAGACATACACCCACCTCATCAACATGCTACATTTGAGCATCTGACTAACATGCAATAGCACAGGATAACCTAAAGAAGCAGCAGATCCACGCCAAAGCATAGCCCTCCATGGGATGAAATTGCTGGTGGTGCTGCAGGCCTGGTGCACACCTGCAGAAGTGGCAGTAGAAGCACTAGGACAAGTGTGAATGGGAATACCTGGGTGTCAAAGCACCAGAAGGAGCAAGTGACAGGATGAGGGCAACAGCAAGACATGTACTTTTGGCACATATGTTAGCAGGGCAGGAAGAGCCACCACATACCTACAGGAACCTTCTGAGGCCACCTGGTAAAGGAGATAGGGGAGAGTGAGTCAATTCTGATGACTCATATGTGGGATAGGGTGGAGCTGTTGACCCTCATCAGTTCCAGATGGGTATAAGTAGTAGCTCCAAAGGCATGTTCACCATTTCAAGGAGAAGTTGGGTTGTTTTGCAGTGATTGTAATTTATCCTCCATGGCACCATGAAAGCTCCTGGTAGTGCAACCTGGATACCAGCATCAGACATGTAGGTTTTGAATGCTTATGGGTAAGTAAGTGAAAGTACAAATGAATGGAATCATATTTTGGTTTAAATTGAAATCACCATCTGCTGGCATGTAGAGTTGTTGCAGCAGGATGCAGTGTTGCTTCCTACCATTACGTCTGTTGCACCCTCATCTCCTCTGGAAGCATTTGATGATGTTACTGGTTTCACTTACAAGTGAAAAAAAAAAAGGATTAAGTGTGTCAGTCTATGCAGTGGTTAAAGCTTCTCTAAGATGCTAGTGAGGATGCTTCCTGCTAGCAGCACTCGGGTGCTGCTCCTTAGGTTGAAAGCTTTCCCTTTTGCTGTGAGGGCCCCTTCACAAGAAGTGTCAGGTGCAAAGCAAAGCCCTCAAAGGCATTCCCTTGACAGAAGGGAGATGCTGATTGAGCCTCCCTTGACTGCCAGAGTGCAGCACCAATTTGCAGTGTATTGCCTAAGAGAAAAGGCACCTCAGCTGGGAGAATAATTTGCAATAATGAGAGATGAAATCTAAACTTTACAGGATACCTCTTGTCAAACAAGAATGTACCAAAGTCACAATGAATTTCTGGAGTACTTGACAGGCATTTCTTCTGTGTAGGGCTCTGTAATACACATTTGCCTCTCATGTTGCCTTACAAATTGTTGCTGTTGAGCAACTGCCACCAGGAGCTGGAAGGGAGTGTGAATCTCCTCCATCAGCAGTTCTGAGCTTTCTTTCCCCAACGTGGGAGGAATGGTAAATAAGAAAACTGCATACATGTTTCTGGAGGATGCCAAGGAGGCAATATAAATGAGCAGCATTGTTCACACTGGGTTATCTGATGAAGCACTATGTGCAGGTTATAAGAGAAAGAAAAGTAAGAAGACATTTAATACTGAATTTTTGCTGTTAGACTGACTGGATGTATCTGTTCCCAGCACGTTGCTGGATTAGGAAGTTGGATCTCTATCACCCACAGGTGTGCAGAGCAAAGAGCTCTTCTGGTGACCAACCATTCCAGGTGGTGATACAGGCTTCCAAAGGAGCAGAATGGTGGGAGAATGTAGTTTGGGTCCCAGCAGGGCTGCCTTGCTGTAGCCATGTGCTGGGCTGAGCATGTGGCTCTATTTGCTATTGCAGAGGTGGCTGCAGACTGTGTCATGCTTCTTTGATGGTTGCTGTGGCTTTTGAGATGTCTTGGTCTGTACAAGATGTGACACCTCTGTTAAACTACAAAATGCATCTGCATTCACAAAAGCTGTGACTGAAGTCCTGGCATGGACATGCACAGCACATGAGGACTTGGTATCAGTGACACTCAGGGTAGGAAATCACTGCACTGTCTTCTACAATCTGTACTACTTCACATGGAAGCAGAGCTGAAAGTTCAACTGAGCATAGCTAGTGAATCCTGGGATGAGCTGTTTGGCTTTTTTCTAAGAAAGGCAGCTCATGAAAAGGCTGTTTGTCCCTTCCCCTCAGCTGGGGCTGAGGTCTTCATGTTCATATGAAAAAATGAATCTGCTGGGATAAAGGGCTGCTATGAAATAAACATCAGATGGATTTTTGTCCCTGCCTGTGGCAGGGAGCTGGAACTAGATGATTTTAAGATCTTTTCCAACCCTAACTATTCTATGATTCTATCCATAACCAGACAGAAGTAAGAGCAGACATGGTGGCTTTCAGGTGAACAGTAACCAGCTATGGCCAAAGAAAAAGCCAGAGAAAGAGCCCATCACTATCTCCTCATTGGCGTCTAGTCCTGTTCCTCAGTGAAAGCTGGCATATTGCAGGACAGCTGATTTCCCTGACTTTTTTTTGCAGTGCTTTACACTTCCCAGGAGTTGTTTCTATATGACTGTAATAGAGCTGTCAAAATAACAGCTTGTGGTAGAGGATGTAATCGCACCTCTCACCTCCACGCTGCCCCCACCTCCTGCAGCTCCTGCCTCTAATGAAAAGCTTGAGGATGGGGCTGAATCAAGGTGACACTGCCTGCAAGTACAGAACATGCCTCGGTGCTCATGTGGCTGACCTTCCCAGCAAAGCCACGCCATGGCCTGTGGTTCCTCTACGTTTTTCTCTGCCGAAGGTTTACAGGCCTGGTCCCAGCTATGATCTCCTTTGTTCTATGACCTGTAGAAGGTCTTTTGCACTGAAAGTCTTCCTTTCTGCTCAGCATTTTTGCTCTCACTATGCTGTGCAGGCAACACATGGGGCACAGTGCAGCAGCATGATTTTGACAAGTAAAGACACTGCAACTTGACAGGGCAATGAGGGTGGAGATGGGATAAGGTCTGATCCTCATCCACTGTGAAATGGCTGTTAAGTAGGCTACTGAGTATACCTCCAGGAGGTATTATTGCCTTAGGTCCATCTGGCAAGGGCTGCCTGGAGGGAGGCAGCATCTTGGCGCTGGGGCAGTAACAGCTCTCTCCTGCTGGGGTAAAAGGGGCTATTAGAAAGTGTACAGCCCTGGTCAGTCTGGAAATAATTGTGTAAAATCAAATGGGTGGCAACATCATAGCAAAATATTAATGGACTGGAGACACCATCCATCAATGTCCATTATCATTTGCTTGGAGGCATCAGCCTTTTTCTCTCTTCTTTTATCAGGCATCTTAAGTAACCTACAGGTTCCTGCTTGCAAGGTCAGCATTTCCTATGCATGAGAACAGTATCTATTGCAGACTGAAGCTGTGGGCTGCGTAGTTCTGATGTACCAGCTCAATCAGATGTTTGAGTATCTCTGCAGGAATGATCACTGTCATTTAATTTGCTGATTAGTGTTGTCATATCTATTTGTAGAATACAGTATAATTTATGGTGAGATCCCTGGAGGATCTTCAGCAAATGCTACAAGTAATTGAATCTGCTGATTTCTAAAGGTCAGGTGAAAACCGAGCATTATTATAACACAAATTATGTGATGATGACACCAGGCAGCTTTACATTTCAAATGTAAAAAAGTCTATTTATTGATTATGGCTATATGGCAGCACTGTGGAAGGTGAGCAAATAATACAGTCAAGAAGCCTAACTTCTTTAGCAAAAACCTGAGGTGAGTTTTCAACCCTGTCAGTAAGAGCAACGTAGTTCTTGAAGAGAAGAAAGGTGAAAGGGACTTGCACTACTCTTCTTCAAAAGCCAAAGAGGGAGGAGAAGAACTTCAGAGAGAGGCAATTAGGGAAGCATCAGGAAATTGTTTGGGTTATTTTATTGAAGAAGTGGCTCACAGATGAACTCTGGGGTTGAGTGCTGCTATTTCCAGTCCTGGCTGCGTGCGATACCCTGAGCTGGCATGGCTGTTTCCCATCTCTCTTTCAGAAAACAAGTGGATTTCCCTTATCAGCAAAACTAATTTTGTCTGGCTGGCAAGTTATTAAAATAAGGTCTTTTAATTTGGCTTGTACAGTCTTTGGGGTTCATTTCTGCAGAAAAAAGGAGAGAAACAGAAGGAAGGTGGTCTGGCACGGGGCAGGGATGATCAGCTTTTGAGAGCACCATGCTAAAGCAGCTCATTGAAGGAATGGCTTGCCCAAAGAATAAAGCTGTTGGAGGATGCCAGTAATGCAAAGCTCAAGCTTGGGTGCTGGTTTGTCTGCACCAAAGTCTGCTCGCTGATAAGAAGTTGAGGTTTCTATACAATAAACCCAAACTTTTTTCTTGTTTTAAAACAGAAAAGTGGTTTTATTGCAAACTAGATGATTGTTGACAACCTTGTCTGGCCTCTTTAGAAA
This sequence comes from Pezoporus occidentalis, assembly GCF_034315485.1. NCBI lineage: Eukaryota > Metazoa > Chordata > Aves > Psittaciformes > Psittacidae > Pezoporus > Pezoporus occidentalis. The sequence continues at coordinate 5,814,027 of NW_026912779.1, forward strand.
CCCCTCCAGCTTTCTGGAATAACACTAGTTCCCATCTGCTTTCCACAAAGGAACTTCTTGTGACAAAGTCAATGGAGATTTTAAAAACAAACAAAAGTTTGCAGTGAAACAAATCAGCAAGACAAGGAGTGGGTTGAAGCAGTGACTACATCTTGGAGAAGGTATCTATCTCTGTAAGGCTGCTGCCAGCTCCAGCACCCTGCATGGTGTCCAACAGGCACTAACAGGGCTTCTCTGGAGCAGCTCCGGCCTGTTGGTGCTTTGTACAGGGGAAAATTGTACTGGGTCCATAAACTTTGTGATGAAAGTACAAAGGGTAAACACATGTTTCCTTGTAAAAGCCCTCCCCTAGAATGGATCAAGCAAGTTATTCTGTTCTTGTACACTGCAGAAATACGTGCATGCTGCAAACTCTTTTTTTTTTTGCTGTTCTGTAAATCATCAACCTAGAGCACTGTAGGCCACATAATGACTGCATGAGCTGCCAGGACAATAAACCGAAGCTTTAAGCCCACAAAAGACTTAAACACCAACCTTACTTTACATAGCCTGGTGACAGTAATATGGATGTGCCTAAGGCTGAGCTCCAGTGCTTTGATGGATCAGGGCCTAAATACACAGGGACACTTCAGAAGCATCTGTCAGCAAAAACTTCCTCTCCTCAGGAGGAGGCTTTGCTCACAGCTCCTGTGTGGGAGCCGGGACGCATAAATCCCCCAGACTTTGTTGTTCTGCCAGCAAGCAGGAAGAGAGCAGTAAAAACCTGCCAGGTCAGTTAGAAACCAGCTGAGTGACAATGCTGCAAAAGAGCCACCTGAAAATCGACTGGCAAACAACAAAAGAGAGGAATGGGCTCCTGGGGTGAAGTCAGAAGGCAGACCAGCTCTCCGCCTGCATGCACACTTGTGTGCTGCAGTGGTTCTGAGGCCATGGATGCTCCCTCCTGTTTTCCTGTATCTTTCCCGTTGAGCAAAACCCAGAGCATAAGTGGAGCAGGGTACCCCATTGCCTGCTGTGTCACACAGGACCTCTGCCATGAGCAGAGGGGGAACATTGGAGCACAGTCCTTATGGTACCAGCAGCATGAACCTGTTTTCTGTGTCCTCAGCATCACTCCCCTTATGGGGACAGTTGGTACCAGGTGATGGCAGATGCCACTGGGCACAAGGATGTGCAGTGGCCCACGTGGATCAGACAGGGATCTATTAGGCTATTTTGGTGCTCTCCAGGGAGAAAGCGAGGGTACGCAAACACTGATAAATAACTGTTCCTGGTTCTGGGTCTCTTACATAAGGTGACGATTATAGAAACTGCAGTGTATGAGGGGGTGGGAAGGGATGCAAGGATCAGAGTTTTTAAAGGAAAGTAGGTCTGGTAATTTAGGGGGCAAATGGAAATTGCCAGCTTTCCCTGAGGTTTGGTAAATGCAAAGAGGGTGCTGGATTGTATCGATGTCACAGCCACAGGACAAGGTGTGAGAGTCCTGTGCTGGGGAAGTGCTACTCAAAGAACTTTATATAGCTCTTCTCTTTCGAGATGAGCTGATGTACGGTACCATCAACTGAGCACAGTACCAGGGATAAATGATTTAAGAGCACAAATGGTTTCCAAAGGCAGAGAGGCAAGTATTGTCTCAAAGTAACCAACCATTCACATTTCTTCCCAAGTACAAATGATGCTTGAATTATCAGAGACATATAGAAAGCAATTCTGTAGCCAGCCTGGCACTGATGTTGGTTAGTGAGTATCTTTTTTTGCTACGTATTTTCTTTCCTTTAAACCCAGGGAAGAATGCAGGATTAATACTTAGGATGCTTTTTAATCTTAAGCAGAAAGATGCTGTTCATAAACAAGGTTTAGGTGTATTTAAATCGGAGAGGGTCTGTGTTTGGAGTGCATTAAGACAGGCTGCTGTTTTATGCATAGCTGTTTAGAGAAAAACAGGGCAGAGTTTCACAGCGTAACACACTCTCAGCGCAAAGCACTAAATGTTTCACGCAGTTATCTGCCGCCTCCTCCTCCTCTAAATACAGACCCCAACTTGCCACTTTCCTACGCTGCAATTTATTTTCTTATAGCCATGTTGTGAAAGCTGCGGGAATGGAAGTGCTCTGTTCCAGTTCGTAATGCAGTTACATCCAGCCTATCTGTTGTGGTAATGTGCATTTAAAGAGTCAGTGGTGAACATCTGTTGATGTTGCTCTTCAGTGTGCGCTATTTATGAGCTGATCAGAGTCATGCACTAAAAAGTAGACATGTTACAGCAATGTCATTCCTCAGCTGCATTTCTCTCCCCATTGGGTTTCTGATTTCTGTATCAGAAACAGCATCACAACTTTCACAAAGCAAGTTTTTGATGCACAGTTGGTGGAAGGCCTCCTTTGGAAGAATTGGTGCGCTAATGTTAAAGGAGGGCTGTAACACAGCGGACTGGGTATGAGAAAGTAAGATGATAGCCTGCTTGCTGGGTGATAGCTATATTGTCTGGATGCCACCAGTGCTTGTGTTTCACTCATTCCTCTTGCATATCTGTATTTGGAGAATACTTTACAGGTGATTTCACACAAGGACACAATTCCTGCCCTAAGAATCTTAAATGCTTTTGGTACATCTCTTCCTTTGGGCCAAGTCTGCTCTCATTGCAATTAGCAGGATCTTACGCTGCAGTTCTCGTGCACAAGCTTTGCTCAACTGAACAGTTTCCCTGACCCCAGAGGGGTATTTGAACATCTAATTTAGGGATCGTTAGTTAGGTTGGTACTCACTGAAATGCTGATAAATAAGACCTCCTCACTCTATACACGTTATTTTAAATCACCCCAAGGATCACCACAGAGGTGTGCTGCCAGGGGGAATCTCTGACTTGGACCAGATCCAGAAGATCTGCTGGATTGCCCCTGTTGCGCAACATGCCCCAAACCACAGATGTTCAATAGGTCTAAGGAGCATTCATGCTCCTGGTGGCACCATGTAAGGAATGAGAGATGAACGTGTGTATCTGGCACAGCATTTTCATGAGCCATAAATGAGAAGCAAAAACATTTGGAGAACAAGTAAAGCTGTTTTTACAGCCATACATTGTGAGACCCTGATTCTCTCCTTTCTCTCCAGCAAGGCTGCAAAGAGAAGAGATAAAGCAGCAAATCCTGCTCTTGTTTTGACTTCCTCCATGTGTCTGCAAACAGGTTGTTACGTGAAAATCCTGGTGGTGGTGGGGAAATGGTCTGTGGGAGTTTGCATAAGTTTCTGTGTGTTTAGCCATTGCTTGTGTCTTTGTTTGCTCTTTCTCACCAGGTATGTGAATGGAGACCATTGTACATAAGGACATGCAGTAGTGCCCAGGTACTCCTTGGCTATAAAGGAACATTTGTGCAGTGGCAGCTGAACCATGGAGATGGTAGAAGTAGGTGCCCGGTCTCCATTTTAAAGGAAAAAGGAGTATGTTTTATTGAATAAATCAAGGCTTTGATAGCTAGGCCACCTTATTCCTGCAGGGAATCCGTAGGAAGGATTTATGTTAAATGTTCTCTAATGATAATGATACTTTTTTAATAGAATGCAGAATAGTATGCCACCTAAATCTTGCTAGCCCATTTCTTTAGCTCAGAAATGCTAATGCAAGGTGTATCTTGTACTCCACACTTTGACAGCTCTTAATTTCTTTTCTTTTCTCACTATATAGTAATGTGGAGTTAGAGGCTTTATCTACATAACTACAGTCACCCTCACAAGCTTCTCCAGACAGCAACTTAGCAAAAAAGGCCTGCTTTGTCTATCAGTGCTATATACTGTAATCAGGAGAGTGAACAGAGATGCCAGAAAGATTTATGACTTTATTTTTTATAGAGCTGGGAAGGGTGACTAACACGTGGTATTCATTTCATGAGAAAGTGGGGAGCCTCAGGTTTTTTTCAATACCCACTTCAGAAATATCACCCTAAATGGAGCTTTTTTGATAAACTGAAGTCTAAACAGGCAAAAATATTCAGAATTGTCTGCTTTTTGTTGTTGTTTTCAAAGCAGGGAGATATGCTTAGATAATCTAGAATGTCAACAGGATTTGGCATTTGGGGGAAGTCCTACCCAATGTTTTAATCTGTCCTTCAGGAAATGTGCCATAACCTCACTGATCCAGCAGCACTGCTTCACTGAAGTTGTCTCAAAACCTTTGCTACGTTTCACCAATACTTTTTACAATTCACTTAGAAGTGCAACATTTATAGACACCCAGAAAACAAACCAGAACACAGCGTTTCAGTTTCAAATCAAATCTGTAGCCAGTTTGTAGCTCTCTTTCAAAAGTACAATTAAATACAATTCTGGCTGTTTAACTCTTCCAAACAGAAATGGAACCACTTAGTGACATCTCTATTTTGACTGGGTTTGTGATGCTTATTGAGATTGGTCTCAAAGAGGTGGTGAGCTGCTCTGCTCTCAGCCCTGGATTGCTAAACCTGAAGTCTCATTACGCTGCTTTCATTTTCCTGGTTGTTCACTGCTTTACTCTTGTAAATTTAGCAAGAAGCCTCCAGCTGCGCTGAGATTGGAAGCAGTTGAGGCTTGAGGTTAGGGCTTGAAGAGCATGTAGCCTCTCATTTTCTCTGTCTGGCTTTGAATGGCACCTATTCAAATTATACACATACACTTTCTACTGTAGGTTGCTTTTATGGGGGCTTTCCCTTCCGTAGATGAACTGTGAACAAATCATTTTAAGCTGGTAACTTTAATCAAAGGATTTCTTCTCTTTTTTCCTTGTAAAAGTTTCTTTGATGTCATTTCAAATTCAGCACTGGTTAAATTCTGTTGGTTTCCTAGGAAAGATCTGCTATTGCTTAAATCAGAAAGGCAAAACCCAATGTAATGCAATGAGATCTTGTCTACCAAACATGTGGGACATAGAGATGAATGACTTGTAGTCAAGCTTTAAATGCAACTTAGTCCCAGCCATTCTTTGAATTTGAAAGAAAGACCTGCATAAAGAACGGTGCTCTTAAAACTCCAGTTTGAAACAAGTTGCAGTGGAAGTCAAGACCAGGTTGGACGAGGCCTTGGGTGACATGGTTTAGTGCGAGGTGTCCCTGCCCATGGCAGGGGGGTTGGAACTCTATGATCTTAAGGTCCTTTCCAACCCTAACTATTCTATGATTCTATGATTCTAAGTCAACCACTGTTACATAGCTCTGGGCCTCTGTGCCTTCAAAAACTAAAATCCCAGTACCTATTGATTTTCTATAATTATTATATTTTGATAGCAACAGCACATCTCCCTTGTCAGAAGAGGATTTCTTCTTTCTTAGTCTCTTCCTTCCCTGCTACCAAGGGTTGTGACCAGACTGTAGGATCATGTAGCATCTCTCAGCTTTTAGATCAAAGGGAACCACTTGCTCAGTCCCTGGCCTGCATATCCTACATACCCCTTGCTCAGCCTCACATCCCTGTACACCAACACACCTCTGCCTCCCAGTCTAGGAACAACTGTAATGATTTCTGTGTTTTGCACTTACTTTGCAATAAGATAAAAATGCCCACTATCAGTTCCTGGATCAACAGGGCAGCACAGCAGCTGCATTCATTCCCCTTTGCTGCTAGTTGAGGTCTGTGTGGGCAAATAGGTGTTAAACTGAGTTTCAGTCTGCTGGCAGTGAACCTCTTATTATATAGCTCTGCCTGAGGGGCAGGCAAGTTTGTGCACCATGCAGTGTGTTCAGGTGAAATCTGAGCTTGTGGGTGAGCATTTATGAGGAAACAGACAATTCAGGCTTTCTGCTGATTGCCAGCAATACATACATACATATATATATCTATGTAGACCAAAGCTCTTTTACTCCACTACCTGCAAATGTATGTTCTGTTATTCTTGCTGGGATGAGTACTAACTGTAGGATATTTCTGTTTGGAGGTAAAAATAGGGGAAAGGAAGAAAAGAAAAATCACCCCCCTTCAACGTGCTTCATAAAAATGTGCATACGGCAAAGGTAACCAGATGACTGTACCACAGCCTGGTGGTGCTTCTGCCAACTCTCATTTGCCATCCCAAGGTTATCAGTTTGAAAGGAAGATAAAAGCAGTGAAAGAATTGTGTCCTTGTATCTGGCTTACTTTCTTCTATTTGCCTAAATTAGTCAGAGGTGCCAGCAGCACTATGCTGATTCCTGTGAGTAGGGCTTTGGGGCTCTACCCTTCTTCTGAAGAAAGGCATATTAGCATAGGCTACACTGAGTTTACTTGATGCTAATACTTTGCAGCACTCTCCCACTCCTCCAGAGCCCCCCAGCTCTATCAGTAATCCAGTCACCTACTCCTGTCTTTCCCCTTGCTCTGCAATTTCATACACTCCTGCTATTGTTTATGCTAGTTCATAAAGCTTCTCACTTCATCTTCAGATCAGTTTTGCAGGACAAATCCTAGCATGGTGCTGGTAAGAAAATCTTTTTAAGTATTTGACTACAACCAGCGCAAATGTGGGACAATTGATGTTTATGGGGGAAGGAATAAGGAAAAGAATTATTGTAAAGTGTACCCATCAAAGCTTCTTTAAAAGCAACTGCTGCAGGTGTTGCATAGTGATTTTATGCACACATTTGTAGTTTGATAATTTTCTGTTAAGTTTTTCAACAACATTTGAATTAAAGCTTTTATTAGTAAGTGCTTCACCAGAAAGGACTGCCAGTACTTTTTTCTCTTTCAGAGTTTTTACCAATGACACTACATAAATGTTTTATTCTAGAGGGATCATTCTGAGAGAAAGCAGAAAGGAAATAACAGGGTTAAGTCAGTCATGCAACAGTGTGATGTGAGGCATAGCTTGTCTTAATGAATTTTTTTTTTTTATTAAGTGAGTCTAATTTCTGGTCACAACAATTTTGGTCCATTGATTTCTAGCCCTGCAGTTCCCTGGTAAACAAAATCTCATCACAGTTCCTGGCTAGTGTTAGTAAAACCTTTCCTCTCAAGCAAACCAAATCATTTCCAGCTCTTGAAAGCTTTCATGTGCAGTTGCATGCAATGCGCTACAGGAAGAGGCTTAGACCTGCAGATCTGGGGGTGGAGAGGGGAGAAGCCTAAAGGTGTTCTGGTCCCCAGTAATGCTCATTAGCTGACTTAGCTCCTTAACATTAGTTCTGTGTTCCAGGCTGTGCCAGCTGTTTGCAGCTGCACAGCCTCTCCCTTTCCACTAAGGCAGCACCAGCCTTGTCATGCTCTTGCATTGCAGTCACACAAATGACTGGGCTGCAGTACAGGGAGGCAGGAGTAAGGTTGGCTGCTGGGATGTGCTTGGCCACAGTAGCAGGGAGCCCAGCACAGGCTAATGTCTGTTTTGGTACCCAAGCTACTTTAAGGCTGGCTCTCATAGCTTACTCTGTGCTCACACATAGACTGTTGTGGTGACACAGTTTTAGCCTTCACTTCTTCACAACGGCCTCTCTGATAGAAGACTTTATGCATAATTGTCAGATATAACTATCAACCCACCAAGAAATTAAATTTTAAACTTGGGTCTGTAGGGGAAGCAGAATTCTGAATACAAGCCAACTGCCAGTGCTCAGCTGCTTGTGGATTTAGATCGCCATCTTTAGGTATTTGCCTTTGCAGGTGACTCACATAGTAACATAAGCCATTAAAAACCCCATGTAATGTCAAAGATAAGAATGAGCTCATATTTCCCCCAGTTCAGTCCATAAGTCCACTGCTTTTCACTGTTCTTGTGTCCAGACATCCCAATGCTAAGCATACTGGAGAAGTGCAGATGTCTCGGCTATAAGTAACCGCTACAAGTAATACCTGTAAGGGAGTGCTGTATACATTTAAAACGTGTACGGACTCGGCAGACGATGTCTCAAGATTAGGCTGTAACATTTTTGTGCCTATCTGAGATCTCCCCCTTGCAGGATTTGTTCTGGAGAGTTGTGTAACACCTTTCCTTTTGCTTTGACCTCTGAGATACTGTGCATCAGGAACATCATATTATCAAGAGAGCCAGGTGGTGGCTTGGGAGTTGGTACAAGGGCACATGCATAAATGCCGTTATTTCCAATCAGAAAATCACTAAATTTAAGTCTATTACTGAATCCAATAGAACACTGTGCAGCCTGGCACCTTAGGTAGGGTGTGCACCTACATAAAATAGTGTTGATTAGAGGGAAAAATAAGGTTTGAAGAGAAAGCTGTAATCTCCCATGAGCATGTGGAAGGGAATACTAACTGTTCAGTGATATTCTGGGTTTTATCTGATCTCTTGATTTCAAAGTGGTTTTTAATCTAAATATCTTCCCCCAACAAAGCCAAATTGTAAGCCACAACCTGAAAAAAACCCCACAGGCATGGGAAAAATTCTTACCAGGTTGGAGCTGGTTTTGCTTTCAGCCGAGATATTTCATGCAGGGCAAGGTGAGCTGCTTACACCCGCTAGCTCCATACACCCAGAACAAAAAGGGCTTGACATTGTGCTTAATTGAAAACCATCCCCTGTGAAGCTATCAGTGTGTATACCAGAAGACAGAGCAGTTGTGTGCAGCTGAATATACCAGTCCTTAAAATAATCCTTGCTCACATATGTCTAACTGCCACCAAAAGTACTGTCAAAGCAGAGAAACACTTTGAGCAGGGATGGGTTCCTGCTTTCAGCATCTGAGTGAGTAAATGTGGCATCACTGGGTCTGTTGTAAGCAGGCTTGTTGCTACTGGTAATGCTGCTGTCTCTACCTAAGAGCACAGAAGTAATAACCTGCAAACTCAAGACGATGCAAACACAATTCTAACATTTCCCAGGGGTGTCTGGCTTTGCGACTTTAGCAGTGCTGGTACAAGGCAGGACTTTTCTTTCTTTTATGGTAATACATTTGATTCAGCATTTACAATCAGGAGGTTCTAAAAGTAAGAATGCTAATTCAACACCAGGAAAAAAAAATGGGTCTTTCCTATCCAACCAGCAGGAAGACAAGCCAAAACTACTAATGTCAGCGGCGATTCCTGTCTTGTGTTCAGATGGTTAAAAAGGGGAAGCTGTCTGACACTGATAAAACTGCTCTTGAAAAGTTGTCATCAAAGCTCTAAATTATTCATTTGAATGCATCGCTGCTAAACGCATACTGAACAGGAACCAGGCTCTTAAAATGAGCTAACAGAACACTGGCTTTGCATGCTTTCTCTTCTTTGTTGATATTTTTTTCCCCAGTGGAGAGAGGCAGAGTAATGATGTGCTGGGTTTTATGCTTTATCCACTAATTATAGACATTAGAGAGGAAAAACACCTATTATTTTTATTTAAATCTTCCCCCAGCTATTGTCAGAGCTGACAAATCCAGTTCTTCTTAAACACAGTTTTGCACCCTGCTCTTTCTTTGTACAAGCATGCTTTACAGCAAAAAATACCATAAAATAATCGGCAAAGGGATTCCCTTACCTGCCCATGCCATGTGTCCTTCCAACTTCAAAGGTCACTCCTAGGAGTTGAGGGATCCTCTCCAAGTGATGCTTTTACTACAAGTGCAGTTTTCTCTCGCTCTTGTGTGCAAGTCCACCTCCATAAGGCTTCTCTTGCAGCATCTGCCAAACAGAATGCATATAGTGTGAGCACATGCTGTGTTGGAAAGGTGGAATCACCTGGATTTTATTAAAAGACTCGGAGTGATAGAGCGCTGCATGTGGGAATGTTTTCAATTCCATACTTTATACACTGTGCTGTTATTGGCAGGGGAAGGTAATGTATTTTTCACCATCATGACTGGGGTTTTAGCTCTAAAGGGAAATCATGCAAAAGTAGGCTAGAAGTCACACATTGCACAAAGGATATGGAATAAGCTACTCCACATAATTACATCATCAAGAAAAGGCTTTTCTATACATTAAAGAGGCTTTGACCTCAGCCCTAGGCTGGTGATTGGACATGGGCATAAGTCTCACTCAATAACTGAAATCATCAGTATGTGCCCAGTTAGAAGCTCTCACGAGACCTATGCCCCATCATGATACCTGCATGCATTTGCAGGTTCTCTGAGCTATCAGGATGAACTTGTTCTGAGCACCAAGGCTCTCAGATTATGGGTCCTTGGAGAACTGAGGACTTTAAAACCCTACCGGGAATGGAATGACAGAGTCTTCCCCAGTTTCTGCACTTCCTTTTCCAGTCACACAGGGTGAGTTCCTTTGTAAGGTTCAACAACCAGTTCAGACAAAAGACCTAAGAAGACAGCTCCCTGGGGACCCCTTATCTGCCTTTTTTCAAGGTCAATATGATCTCTTGGATCCATCAGTTCAGGGCTGAGGTTCACTGGGAAGCTGAAGCACCTGACTGCTAGCAGCCTCCAGGACAAAGTAGGAAGCACATACAGAAAGCTTAAACAAAAGCAAACAGGCTGGACTGCTTTGACAGGGAAAAGAAATCTCTGAAGTACTACTCCTGCACCTGAGGTTTCTGAAAATGCTACTTGAAACTATTTACTTGGGCAAGCATGTGGTTACTTAAGTGAAAGTGACACATCAAAGCCTAATTTTGTCAGTTCTTGGCTTTTTAGTACCTAAAATCCCTGCAATGAACTAATTCTGCAGAAGAATGACTTCTGCAATTCCTCCAATGTTTCACTATGTTAGCATAGCATTAAAATGAATTATTTTCTAGTTTTGGTTTTGATTTTAGGTGTATTCCCCTGTTCCCATGTAAATGTGAGGCAAAACTGTAAAATTTAATGGTTAAGAAAGGCAACACCAGGAAAGCTGGTTTCTCACCAATGCCTTATTGCCTGGAGTTCTATATTAATTATCCCTCTAAAGGGAAAATGGATGTTGAATGGGGAATAAGGCACAGCTGTTGAAGCAGGGTATAAATAGGAAAAGGTTTTAGAAGGAACAAAAGGTGCACTTTGAGCTAGAAAGATGTGTAAGGCAAGGCAGCATTGCTCTTGGATTTAGACTACTGGGATGAATTAACCACTCACATAAAAGACATAAAGACTAACATAACGACTTGGGGTTTTGGGGGGAGTTCTGTTTGTGTTTCCTTGCATTGATAACATAGCACAGGGGAAGAGCCAAATGTGAACTCTCAGTGGGAGTGTCCTTGAGCAGGCAGGGAGGTGGTGAGCCAGGATGTTGGGGCACACCACTGGAGAGCCCTACTGTGCAGTCATGGGATTCCTGAGAGCAATTGTGAGAATTGCATCCTGTACGCAAGCTATCTCAGGTGCAATAAATACTAATCTGCCTACTCTTGTACTATCAGAGCCTGCCTACAGCACTCAGCCTATGTACCTAGCAGTACTGCATGTATAGCAGGTGTGCATTTGCATGCATAATTGATTTCTGATTTCTTACAATGACATCCTTAAAGTCAAGAATAAAAGCACACAGGTTTTGCACAGTGATGAGGCTACTGCCATCCAACAGTGTTTCAGAGGATGTGTTTAGAAGTATGTAGGTAGAAGATAATGAGCTGTCTTTTGGGACATCTTTACCTGCCTTGCATCCATAAAAGGGTTAAATCCCATTATTTCCCATCTAACCATATCTGTGTGTTCAGCCAGACTGGTACTTTGATAATATTCTTGGACAACCCTTCTGACAATGTACTACTCTTGTTTAAGCTTAGTCAGCACCAACCACTTAAAAGTCTGTCTTGGTTTAACTGCACTGAATTAAAACAGCCCTTTGTAGGCAAACCCTGAGAGTTGAGAGCAGTTCAGGCTGTGTTGGTGTCTCTTTAGGCATGATGAAGTAGCACCTGAGGAATTATTTCCTCTTTTCTTTTCATCCTGTGAAAATAGTTTCTGCCTCTCTCTTCTTGTCTCACTAGTCATAACATCTGAATTGGTGCATGAAGAGAGAATTGAAATGTAGGCCAAGCGATTAGACAGAGATGAGCAATGCTTCACTTTATGCTTCCCCAGATATGATGAAAGGAGAGGGGAGGTCTCAGAAATGGTGAAAATGATATGTAAAGTTGAGGGGAAAAAAATCTTAAGTCTTCAACTAGTCAATGTAAACTGTACCACTGAGGTTCACGCTAACTTCTGAAGCAAATGGTCAAAGTTCCCAAAAGTGTGAAAGCTGGTATTTTTTTATAGAGGAGTATTTCCCTTTCTCTCTGCCTCTCCAATGGGTGATACTCTATTACCCACCTTAAAGAAAGCTTCCTGTTGTTCCCTGGAATCTAAGTGAAAAATCAATTGCCTACAGTATTAATGAGATCTGATTACGGGCTTTTCCCTGCCAGTTGTTGTTTTACCTCCCTTTTCTGCCAATATTTAACTAGGGATTCCACATGCACAAAAAATCTAATCTATTCCTTGCTTTCATCAGACATAAATGATTGGAGTTCCTGCTTTTATGGCTTTCCTGATAAATACCATTTTAGATTAGACTGCTTGCAATGAGTCACCTTAACTAGGAACAGCTTGGACAGGATTTCAGACTAGCATTATCAGTGCTCATTGATGGTGATGACTGAGGTTATTTGTGCTGCAGTTATATTCTAGAGTCAAGGGGTTCCTACCCTATAGACAAAAAAAAAAGTCTTCTGTGATACTCCTTCGCAGGATATGTGAAGGAGAAGGTTGAGGTTTTTCACGTTTCACAGCAAGTTGTTCCTTTAACCCATAACATTGTAGTACCATGCTGCCTTTCAATTCCAGCTGGGAGCTGCGAATTAAACCCCTTCACTGCCTGGGAGGGAGCTGATCTCCTTAGGGAGCTCCCTAATCACATAAATTATACTGCAGTGTGCAGAGCCTGTTCCCAATTCTGCTGAAATAGTGAACAAGAGCATTTCTAGGAGCCAGTGCTTGTGGCACCTGCACTTGGAGGAAGACCCCAAGGCTGCAGTCTGTGCACAGGTTAACAGCTTCATACCTTGATACAATCCTGGAGCTGTTCCATCTACTTCAGACTTTCATTGATCAGCTGCAGAGGAATTACATTCCTGGCTCGGGAGGTATGAATCTTGCTGCTTGGCCTAAGGTCTGGCATCTATACAGTAAATTATCTCCCACATACAGTATAATATCAGGATGATTTGGGTTATCTATCCCAATATATAAAGTTCCAGACCTTCTATCTCCGGCATTCTCTCCTGCTGAAAGCATAGCATGGTGCCAGTGGATCTATCCAGGTTGACCAGTAAAGGCTTGTGGTACCTGAGCAGGCTCTCAAGCAAAAAACATGAGTATTTCTGTTCCTGACAAGGCCCACCTCTTCCGAACTTTGTGCATGGAGACAGACCTTTGACTTGAAAATTGCTAAAGCCTGGACGAATAGGAGATGTTAGCACAGATTTGGACTCCCTGGATAAGAGGAAGGAAACATGAAGAGAAACAGGCATGGGGAGAGAAAGGAAGCAAAGGAATTTGTACTGGTACGTGAGGATTTGGGGTTGTTTCTTTGCCTAGGTAGGCCAGCTGAAGGAGGACTGCTGTGCGGACTACTCCCAAAGCTGCTCTGGCCAAAAACCTCTCCTGCTATTGCTCCTGAACTGTGAACTGAAAACCCATGGTATGACCAAGACCTTAAGGCTGGGAAAAGATGACTACAGGACTGAAAAACCCCCAATGTGAACATTATTATTCTGGTTTTGTTTGGGACATAGAATTAGTTCTAGGCTGAGATGCTGATGGTGTATAAGAAGTGAAGCAGAAGGTAAGGAAACAGAGAAAGTGTCCGAGCCCAGGGATGCTGCAAGGAGCTGAAGTCTGCAGAGAGACTGCAGCACAGGGCACTAAACTAGGAAGAGCTCACTCTGGGCAGGAATAACAGCATATCCACTTACTTCCAGAGAACAAATAAACATGACGGCGATCATCCATGAATACATGCACTTTTTTCTCCCCCCTCCATGGTTTAAAGGGCCTTTGTGTAACTCTTTAATTTAAACCAGTGAAATTGGAGCAACATAGAATTAGTTTCTCTGGGTCCTGTTCTGTAAGCATCAATTATAATGTCTAATCTACATGAAGTGCTGCTAAGTTTAGTAACCAGCTCTTTATTATGCAGCACCCAATAGCACTCAAATATATTCACATTAAGATGTAAGATCATACAAATGTTAATTGTAGAATCATCCAAATGTTAACAGTTGTTTTTTTTGCCTCCTAAGGCTATAAACAGCTATTTTGATTAGGTTGCTGTGTTCCAGTAAAATACATTTTCAAAGAGAGATTTCTCACTTGGAGCTTTGCTTGACAGTGGGCACAAACCAATGTATTATCAGAAAGCAGAGAAGGCATAAAGGACATGGCACTGGATATCAAGACTTACTTGCTGAAGTTTCACTGGTGGATTTTGACCAGAGGGAGGAGGGATACACTGCTGTGAACACATAAATCATTTATGCTCTCAATTAAAAATTTACTCAACGCCTACAGTTTTTGCCTGAGATATGGCTGGAAAAAATACCCCTGAAAACTGCTGCCATCTCCTCCAAGGTCAGGTATCTTGTCATTTAAAGGAATAGTCAATTTTGTTCTATATTTGACATTTTATTGGCCTCTTGGTTGGGTTTGGAATAAATTGTGTATGCTTTTGACTGCCTTTTCATTTTGCTCCTGCAGTGCAGTGCATTTTTTTTCCTTATAGCAGATTATTTTGCTTTGGGGTTACACTTTTTTGACATCTCTTACCTTCTACTATGTCTTCTTTCTTGTCATTATTGCTTCTTCTGTGTCTTTCCATTCCTCTGCTTGTGCTGCTTTCCTTCCAAAAAAAGTCGTCTTTTCTGTCATGGCTCACTTGATACTCTCTTTTCCTCCACTTTAATTTGTGTTCAATTCTCCTGATATTATTCTCATTAAACAACTAGAACAACTAAAGAAAAATAACAAACAGAAAAACCCAAACCCAATACTGGCCAGAAAAAGATGGCACAGGGCCAGAATTAGGACAAGAGACCATCCTAGTTATGGAGGGCAGTAAAAGAAAGGTTAAGCCTAGTAGTAAAACTCTCCCCAGGCTAGAATGAAAAGCAGTTGGATTGGAAATGATGAGCTGTAGCCTGACTCTAGCTGGCTCTTGCCACTCCTAACTGTGAGGTACAGAATGAATTCATTGGTTATCTGGCTGCTGCAAGGAAGAGGGATTTTAATCCTCTTTTTCTCCACTCTCCCTCATTTCCTGGAAGGCCTCCTGCTTTGGGCAGAGAAGTGCAGGATGTCTGTCTGTCTCTTTGACTACTGACTGCAAGGACCTGAAGTGGGCAGAGCCTTCTCCAGCCCCACAAGCAGCAATTACACAGTGCTTGGAACACCTGTACTGAAGAGAGAGAAAATTTTCCTCAGTTTCTGTCTTTGTGTCTTCTTTTCACTAATGGTGGAGAGGATCCTCTTTGAAGCAGCATCAGATATGAAAAGTAATGTCAGCATGAAAAACTAGTATCGGCTTGTCCTTCTGGTTAAGGTAACATTAAGACACCCCATAAGGAACATCCAAGTTGTGGTTTCCTTTTAAAACATTTTTACTATTGCTGGTAGTCAAATATCAATATGATATGGATATTCTTGTGATTTTTATCTAACAAAACAGCAGCACTGAGAAGCAGCCACTGCACAGCTTCTTCTGGTATCTCACTTAGGGCTTTGTCCACTGCTTCTGATGCTGGCAGGACTGAAACTGATGTTTTCCACACAGTGTGAACAGGAGTGTGTGAAATGTGCAGGGCTATGTGATAAAAAAAAAATGATTTTTTTTTTGAGATCAAAGCATACTCTGCAAATCTACTTTTTCTTTAAACAGAATCATGCAACATCCATAGACTCTTATCAAGAGAGGAATAATATGGTGCAAGAACTTACGTCAGCAAGGATAAATAATTTAAAGAAAAGGTGTGAACATGGAAGGAATAACCTGATGACTTGAAGCAGTTTTGATCTTGCATGAAGGCAGAGCTGTAATACATAATGTACAGTGAACCTGGGCTGGGTTCATGGCATATTCCAGAGGATATTTTAGAAGGCATTTTGTCTCACTACCTCTTGTTTGATGATTTGACCAATAATATTTTCAACAGCTTCTGGATGGTGAGGCTGCTTCTATCTCTTCCTTTGTACCCTATGTTAAAGACCCTGCCCCTTGCTTACAACTGGGGAGGCAGGAGAAAAATACGTTATAAGAAACCATTGTGCAAAAAGCATTAGGAAGAAGTAACAGGTTGTAACAGTATGGATCATACTTTGGCATAGCCAGAAACCTCGTTCATCATTAGGGAATCACTGACCTTTCGTAGTGGTGAATTCTCCCTGCAGGAGATGGGCCTTCATCTATTGGTTAAAACTCATGTTGTAACCTAAAAACTTTAACATTAAATAACTGAAATACACTTACAGTACTGGAATGACTGAATCACAAACAAACAAATGAGCAAAGAAAGACTCCAAAGCTTTCCAGATGGCTGTTTCCCACTGATGTACATTTTTTTCTCCGGAGCTTCAAAACATGTTTAAATTATGAAATTTGGTGTGATTACAAGAACTTGGCAAGCAGTCATTAAGGTTTTAGTCTGAGGAGTGTTACTACAGAGTTAGAGAACTGCAGATGAGCAATGGCGGTGTCCTTGTGTGTGCACAGCATTGTCAGCGTGGGTTGTAGGGAATGGGACTATGGTTCCCAGACTCTGAGTTTTCCATGTGCCACAATCCTGCTGCTTCCTGGGCCAAATCCATCCTTGGCAGAGTTGGTGAAACCGGTGATATTGTACCAGTAACTTATTTGACTTCCTTTGCTCAAACCCGCTTGCTTACCATCTCTTGCACTTCTCCAGCCTTCTGCAAAGCCAGGTGACTTGCTGTATCTCCTCTGCTCCTGGCAGTGCTTGGAGAAGCAACGCAGCCAGTGAGTACCTTGGCTTTGCTGCTGCAAACCCCTTTGTGCTGCTGGGGCAGACGTACTGCTCCACAGGCAGAGCCCCTTCCTTTGTCTGGGCCATCAGAATGATGGGGAAGGCTTGTGGTGGGCGGTCTGGAGTGGAAGACAGCAGTAATAACAGGTGGTAGTATGGATAGTAAGGAGTGGAGATTAAGATAAAAGGAAACAAATACTATTTTTTTTACTATGTTTTGAATATATTCTGAGGCTGGAAATGCTGAGTTTTCAGTTCAAGCAATCTCGCACCCTCCATTCAACCTGAGTTCAAGTTGTCAAGCTGGAAAAGGTATTGCACTCCAAGCACAGGGGAAGCACACCCCACTGGGGCAATGCTGGGGATGAAGATTGGAGATGTGCCTCTCGAGCAGATTCATACCTGAGAGAAGCTGGAATCTTCCTTTGCATCTCAGTTCCTCCTGGCTGCAAGTACAAGAGCCTCTCTCTAGCTCCTTCAGGCCCACTCACTGTCAGCTCTTTAGGGTTAGGGAATAAAGTACTGGTACACAGCCCAAGGAGAAAGCCAGAGATTCCCTACTGAATAACTGATTTTTTTTCTGATGTAGCTTGTTGTCCAGGTGACTTTTGAAGGAAGTCCTTTCTTCACTGGTCTGATGATAAAGACTGCTTCTGTGGCAAGGGCAGGTTGGTTACAGACACCTCCAGATACAGGGTTAAGGGCAGTATTAACACAGAGAAGAGAGCAAAAAAAACATTGGTGGCCATCCAGTAGGAAAGTTACCCCTGGAGTTAGCAAGAACATCACACTGTTGTGTGCTGCTGCAGAGCCAACCCCTGCTCAACAACAGACAACAGACAAATCACTCTTAACTACTGAAGAAGAGGATGTGGCAACTATTCATGTCAGAAGGAGGGAGAAGGTGGATAACTGCAGTTCCCTTGGCAAACCCGGTGCATGTCAGATACCTGCTGGCTGACTATACTCTGTTCATGTCAAAGAAGTCCCTCAAAAGGCACCTCCTGTAATTCCCACCTCACTGGTCTCCAGAAATCACCCTGCCATTGGCATTGCATTGACTTTGCATTCTTGCTGTTTGAGTAAGGAACGTACCCTGCAGTAAGCATGTATATAAGCATTCAAGTGACCAGCCTTCCCTGTACCTACCAAAGTGTGGCTGCTTTGCTGTCTACTCTTCAGATTTATAGCTTTGCCAGTTCCTCTGGGGCTCAACCAGCTGCTATCTTATGCATTGGTGGACTCCTGCCATGTGTCACTGCCAGTATATGAATTAAAAACAAATGCTGAAAGTAAGGTGAAGAGATAAATAACTGCACAGCAGGAGATGTGCTTAAGCCCACGCAGTGGATGTGGTGTGACTCCTTTCTAATAACTCACTGTCCATCAGGTCACCATCATACACAACCTGCAGATGGCTCAGCAGTGGGTGGCATTAATATACTTGGGCTCCTCTGGCACACAGGTGTCCCGTACTGTCCTTCCCACCCTTTCTTTTCACCAGCAGATTTTCCCACCCTTTCTTTTCACCACTTTGTTGCTGACTGTCAGGTGAAGTGAGCAACATGTCCTCACTGTCATAGAGAACATATCTGGCTGGCTCCCAGTGGGCTTGTACTGCTTTGCTTGGTGTGCAGGAAAGATAGGCGAGTCTGCCTGATGTCACTGACTTTTTGCAATGGTACTATTGCAGAATTGTGACAAACAGCAGCAGAATTGAAATATCAAGGCTATTCAGACACTTTGCAGATGTGTCTCTTTGCTTATGAACTACTCTATCCAGAGTCATGGTCTGATTACACACACTGCAGCTTTCAAGGGACATCTCTGATGTTGAGGCAGTATGGGAAACCCCTTGGTACTCTGCATGTGCTAGGACTTGCATTGTACAAATGCATGTACAGAATCAGATGACATCTAAATGCTTAACTGCACTTTAGTGAGATCATGACATCATGCAACAGTTTCTCAAGGAACAGTCAAGAAATAAAATAGTCTGAACCCAGGAAGGTATGTCTGTAGAAAGGGTGTACAGGGTAATGCTAAAGTTAAGTTACTTTTCCTAGAAAATCTAAAGGAAAATATAGAGAAGAAGATTCATAAAATGTTTATATATGACTGGGAGGGATCTTCCACTGCAAGAGCTGTATCTCATAACCCATGGTAAAAACCTAAAACCCACAAACTGAGGAGTCTCTAGACCTTACTGTTTACATTGAAGGGCTATGGCAAAAACTAATGTTAGAGAGCATCTCTGAATTCCCCACTTAAATTTATGGATGTTGAATTTACCTCTATTATTGTAAATCAATAACAAGTATGGGTGTTGAATTGATGGGACTGAAAACAGAGGACAGTCAATTGCTAAACTCAAAATCACATAAGATGATGCATGGGTTGGATTGTTTTGTCTTCTAGGGTTGAAGTTTTTCTTTAGACTGAAAGATCCTTGCTTTTTGCATTAATAATTACAGCTGAGTACTTCTGAGTGAGCGCAGATTTGTTACAAATGATTAATAAGATTTCCTATATGATTTGCAGTGAGGAGGTTTTAAGTAGTCTGCTTGCCTTTCTGTGTATCAATTATAATACTGAATAGTGTTCAGCTGTGGTTGTGTTGATATTCCTATGATTTACCTGCAGGCAATGCCAAACCCCTTTCAGCTCGCCTGACAAAAGTCAACTTCATTTGCACCACTGCAGGGACCGACCCAGTAACCAGAGAGGAGGGAGTACAAGCAGGTTTGAGTTCAGCAGGCAACCTTAGTCTTATCAGCAGTGAGTAAATACAGAAAGATTGGAGGTCAAATGCACTCTCTCATACACGTCTGGGGTCAGTGAGGCTTTGCTCTTTTTAAGGCAAAAATGAGAAATGATCTTTCAGAAGTGAGAAAGGAGCCCCAGGGCTACCTTGGGCTGTTGCCTCTAGCACATAGTTAAAGTATGGCAGCAACGCATGCTGCCCCTATTCAGGTCACAGCAGATGGGAATGGGAATGATGATGAAGGCCAGAGATCCTTGTCTCGCACACACAGAAGCTGACTGGCTCCTTGTCTGAAAGCCTTAATAGTACTGTGATATTTTGATACTGATGCTGGGGTTTTTTTTGGGAAGGTAGAGATACTGGTGCCTTAAAAGATCCAAAAAGTATTGTTCAATGCTAAATTTAATTTCTTGTCATTAAACTGGGCAAAGAAACTCAACCCCTTTCTTCCCACGTCCAAAGGAAAACCACAATCTTATTAGCAGCATGATCCTGAAAGCTGTTTTCCTCCCTGCTGCATTATCCAGCTTCTGGAGGAACCCTTCACCAGCACCATGCTTTGGCCCTGCTACATTCAGAAGACCTGGAGCACAAGCCTGATATCCCAATATAACATGGAGACTATTTAGTATCCTGAGTTGATTTACCATCACATTTTTGAGTAGTAATATTCTTTTTAATAAGAAAGACCTCAAAAATAATAATTGCAATGTCTGTCACTAATATTATATTGTAGGCAGAGGAAAAACACTGCCTTTGTTCCCACTCATTCCTATTATGTGCGGTTTTGCATGTGTTGCTTCCTAAAAAGCCTATGAAGAACCTATCATTCTTTCTGAAAGATTACCATAGATAATTTTATTTTATAATGAATCAAGGATTTGATACCGGAAGAAATTTTGCTTGTCAAGAGAGCTGCTGTTTAATAACTTTTTAATAAGCTTTTTTAAATCAAAGCATTTGATGGGATACAGCTCTGCAACACAAAAGATATCACGGCTGATACAAATGATTGGGACCAGGAATCATCTGGAACATGATGGTATTTACAGGTGTGGAAAATAAACCATCTTGTGAAAATAAACTACTAAAACCAAAATAATGCTTCAAGAAGAAAATCTCTTTCATTTTGTTGTGTCCTGCTTAACCAAAATATTTGTGTAGCTGAGCATTTTGCAAGGGAGAGCTGGTAGAGACATCTACAGTTAAAACTGCCAAGACTTTCAGTATTTTGCCAAAATTTTAACTACCAGACTGAAATATTCCAAGCTTGCTGTCTGCCTCAAGCTGCAACAAAACGGTTCAGCAATGTTCACAAAAATAGTTACGAAAAAATAGAAGTACTCTTAATGAAACGTATTTGTCCCAGCCATCTTTTTGGAAGTAGATGTGAAATCAATGGATGTCTGTTTCAGTCTGCAATTTGCTTCTTGAGTGACCGCTGGATTGCTTTTCGTATTAGAGACGCCTGGATTTGGCTGCAATGTAAGACTTGGAAAATCACTGATATAAGTGCTATTGACTTTACTGAGACCAGTATTTTATCCATCAGTATCAACTGCAGTACTGTTACTGGCAGATGATAACACATCGAGTAGAGCCTTTTGGCATTAGAAGCAGCAGTGAAGTCCTCCCTGGGGAGTGTGCACATGAAAAGCCATGTAGCTACATGCACTGTAGGTACTGTATACAGCACTGAGCACTGGTTAATAACCCGTATCATGAGGAATATTATCTTGAGCATCATCCTAATGCAGTTTCCAGTAAGCTCTGAGCACAGGCAGAGCAACCTGCCCCAAAAGCCTATACTGATGCACTACCTCTGGCATAGGAAACTGTTCTTGCGCAGTTTGCAGGATGACAGCAGATAAGGATTGAAAAAGATGAGAAGTGGCCTCTTAAGCTTGCACATGTTAAAGACTGTGACCAAGAAAAAATGTCTTTCATTGCAAGCTCTAAAATGACTTGTGTCACAGTGCCATAGTATCTATGTACAAGAAGACCAAAATAAAAGCTGCAATATTTAATCAGATATTTTATGACAGCACTTGATTACGTACATGAAGCTCTCTTTAGTATTCCACGTCAACATATTTAACTAGGAGCATCCAGGCTTAAAAATAAGGAGATTAATGGTCCGACAAAGAGGTGGTATAGATCAGATGCTAGATCAACATGGGCTGTATCAGAGATTGTCTGACAGTGAGCTAATGGTACAGACCCATAGCTTCAACATTCTCAGTGAATTTTGCATCTTCAGACTGCAAATACTGAGTTTCTACACCTAGTGCATACTTTCAATCACTACATGTGCTGATGTTCAAGGAGAATTTTGCCTGAGACAACCTGGATATAAAACACTGAGAATAAACTCCTTTGTGTGGATATTCTGAGACACAGTGGGATTGCGGTTGTAAAATGTCCTGCACCCTTGTATTAGATAAGAAATAAAAGCAAAAGTTCATGATACTTTACCAAACTTCCAATGTCTCTAGAAAAAAAAATCATTTTTAATTGGAATATGCTGCAGATTGAGTTGTCTGAAGGCAGCTGTAGTTTTCTGCTGACATGATCAGGTGATATGGAGCTCTACCTGTACCAGAGGCAACCATTTCAAATATACCAGGTTTCATCTGATCACTTCAGAGGTTAGGATTTTTCTGCTGTGTTTCCTGGGCCATTTTGTTTTCCACTGACATGAATTGTTGGCACTGTTCATCTTTTCCTATGTCTTTAAAAGTCACAAGGGTGAAATCATTAGCATACTTTTATATGTGCTATTTATACAGTTAGAACCAGCCAATGTTGGCCTGTACTGACAAACCACTCTTAATGAGAGAAATGCTAATATTTTGCAAGGAAAAGATTGAAGCAGTACAGCTGTATCTTGTCCACAAGAAGACAGCAAGTCAACCTAACTGTAAAATCAGAGGTTCTCAGATTCACTATTAACTCATCCCTAAGTGGCCAAGTTACACTGACTGCTTAAGCCAGGAGGAAGTCAGTGGAAAAACAAAGATGAAAATGCAGAAATCCAAGCATGTAAACAGATGCACCACAGTGGAACTCGCGACACAGAAATTAATCTTGATATGTGGGCCTGACCCTGCCACTTAGCTGTGTGGAGAGTTTCAGACCCTCCATATGGCCTTACTTTCTATGATTTTACACATCTTTCAGTGAGAAGCCCACTTGCTGTTAAAACTGACATTGTCAGTACCTCTAGTTTTCTTGCAGAGCCATGGTCCTGACAGCTGTTCCTTTGATGACTGCCCTTCTTTCAATGAGTAAGTCAGGTCAGAGAGCTGACATCGGAAAGGAAAAGACTGCAAAAGAACAAAGAACAGCTTTTTCTAAAGAAACTATAGTTCCACTAATTCTGAGATGCCTCTATTTGTCTGCATTTCATGCCGTTTCCCAAATATTTAAAAGTCTCTATGTTCTATAACTCTTCTAAGAATCACAAGAATGAAGATAAGAAGAGGCCCAGTTTTTACCTTGGAATAAAATCCCCTTGCACAAGCAAATAATCATGACCTGTTGTCACATAGAAGCCATTCTGGGGGAGAAGGAGATAAGAAATCACGGGAAAAAGACAGACAACATTATGGACCAGAATAACAGTGTCTGCGCTTATCACCACTGCCAGCTCTAGAGGTCTGAACACAAACTACATAGGGATTCCTAGCGACAGTCCAGTACTGTTTGCTAGTGAGTAAGCTGTTATACCTCACTGGAATTTTTTATCACTACTTTTATAATAACTTACTTAATTTACATGCAGCCCAATGGCAAGAAGAAAAAAAAGTAAAAGGCAATGAAAAAGACATGGAGCACATCACGTGTAAACCCACAAATGGATCCATTTCATTCATTTAGAAA
This sequence comes from Pezoporus occidentalis, assembly GCF_034315485.1. NCBI lineage: Eukaryota > Metazoa > Chordata > Aves > Psittaciformes > Psittacidae > Pezoporus > Pezoporus occidentalis. The sequence goes on from NW_026912779.1 coordinate 5,837,489, forward strand.
AAAAACACTTCTGGAACCACAAAAAAAGCCCTCTTCACCTGCACCCTGTCCATCTCATTCAAGTTGATGTCCTCCATTTTTAATAGCTATAATCGCTGCTTCTCTATCCTGAGTGTTAATTCGATCCCTTTAGCACTGCCAGCAACACTGGCCTTCATCCAGCTCATGTGCTTCTCATGCAGGTTTCTTTGTTACGTCCCTCCCACACCTCCTTTGCACAATATACCCAGCCTGAGCCTTAGCTGCAGCCTTGCTCCCCTTCGTGTATTTCTGAAGACCTACCTCCACCGCCATGGCCATGAGGAATTTCTAATTGAGTAGACATAAGCAAATACGAACATCTGTTTAAGATAATACTTACCTCAATTACAGAACCCCCTCGGCCTGTAGGTCTGCCATGTTGACAGGCTGTCCCTGAAACCATGCGTCATCATTGCTGCTGTTCTCAGTCACTCCTTTGCTTACTCCTCCATGGCAGCTCCAGGAACATGGTGTCAGTTCTTGAAGGCAGAGTCATTTTTACCACATCCTGGTACAGCACTCGGCACCAGATGGGGAGGTGAGGTCTTTATCCAGGCTGCATTTTTACAGTTTATGGTATAGGATGTTCTGTCACAAGCTCTGGCCACCGCATTGCCAGATCAAGTAGTTCGTGGCAATGCAACACCTTTATTGCAACTGCAGCAAAACCAGTTAAGATTTTCCTCCACTGCCTCCACAGCTCACCCTAGGTAACTTCTTCAGCTGTAACGCGCTACCTCTCCTTGTTCCTCAGTGCTGCCACCACCTCTTGGTGCAAGCGTCCCTTCAGGGTGGCCAGGCCCCAGGCCCCAGTTCACTAATGAAGTCCAAGATGGTGGACAGGGAATCGTGCTTCTGCTTTTTGTTTTTGCAGGTGTTTTATGTTTTACCCTTGACACGGAGGAAAACACTCCTTGTAAAATTGCGAGGAGAGAGGGAGGACCGAGATCAGCCACATGATAGCGAACAGGGAGAAGCACAGGGCGTTCCATGGGCAATCCATGGCAGTGCTTTGCAGCTGTGGAAGGGCTGCTCAGAGGAGGCTGGGAGAGGGAATCCTGCACTCCTGCATGTGATCGCTGCTTAGCTTGCTGCCCAGCGCTGAGCATTGGCTACATCTCACCTCACATAAACCTCAAGGAGTCCAACAGTCATTTTGACACAAAACCTGTGAGAGTTTGGCAACCCTCCAGCGGCATCTGAAACACCTCGTCTTCAGCTGCGTGTTGCTGCGCTGAAGCCCTCAGGCCTGTTGAAAGAGGGGGATTTCCTCCTCGCCCCTTCAGCCGCTCTTTAAATGCGTGTAGTAAATACAGGCACGCCGGCGCGGGCATCCCCACGAAACACCGCCCGCGCGGTGCCGTAGTGTGTGTATGCATGCATGCGGCCATGTGTAGAGCGGTGCGGTACGTGTGTGTACATGCGGCTGTGCCGCGGAGCAGTGCGCTGCAGCCCCGCTGCTCCCGGGGCCACGCAGGCGGAGCTCCGCGCCCGCGGCCCCGCCGCCCACTTGCCATGCGCTGCCCGCGGCCCTGCGCGGCGAGGGAAGGCGGGTGCCCGCGTCCGGTAGAGGCGGGGGGGGGGGGATCGCGGCGCGGCTGGCCCGGCTGAGGCGGCGGTGGCGGCGGCAGTGGTGGGGTTTCCCCCTTTCCTGCCGCGTTCCTCCGCGCTGCGGGGGTTGAGGCGGGCGCGGCGACGGGGCTGCCGGGGCGGGGGAGGAGAAGGGAGGGAGAGGAAGGAGGAGCTGGAGCCACTGTGAGGCGGGCGGGTTGCTCTCACACAGGCAGACACACACAAGCAGAGTGTGCGGAGGAGGAGGAAGGAGGAGGAGGTCGTCGCCTCGGCGCAGCCCCGGCACCCTGCGCAGCGCTGTGGGGCCGGCGGCGGCGCCCGCCCCTGCCTTCCCGCCCCGGCGGCTGAGGTAAGGCTCGCGCGGCGACCGTTGTGGGCGACCGTTGTTGTTGTTGTTGTTGTGGGGGCTCCGGGTCCCGCCGGTAGCATCGCGTCCTTCACGGACCGGCCGCGGCTCTGCCCCTTCCCCCGGCTCCCCGCGCCGTCACCTTGGGCTTCCCGCGCCGCCCCGGGGCAGCCGCCGAGCGGCTCTGCCGGCTCCGGCCTCGGCGCACCGGCCTCAGCGGGGATGGACTACACGTACGTGTGTGTGTGTGTGCGAGGGGGTTCATATATATATACACACAGGTATATATGTGTGTGTTTCTTATCTGTGTGAGTGGTGATTTGAGTTATTCTTGTCTTCGCTGCCAGCCGTGCAGCTCGCTGTAGTTTCGGAGCGTATCCGGATTTTGTCAGTGCTGGGCAGTGTGACAAATGTTTCTGTGTAGTTTAAGTATAACTTTCTTGTGGTGTTTTTTTGTCCTTACTATTTCCTTGGAGAAAGGGAAGCTCCTCTTGGAAGATGTTTGTTTTCTCGCAGATGCATTGAAAGGTTTCCGGTGGTGCAAGTGCTTGTGTTGCCTCTGTGTGTAACTCGCACAGGTCTTTTGAATCACTTAGTGTTAATTTTCAAAGCACGGTGCAAACCCAGTGTTTCTATTTGGCCAGCAAGGCTGCGCACTGTATTTGATGCATGACTTTGAATTATGTGCAGTCGGACACCTGTTACTTAATCCTGTTTATCCTTTCCAATTACAGTTATCCAGCCTTGGTCTTCTTTTAGTATCTGAAAGTAAATGATGAATATCCCTTTTTGCTGGCATCTAGTAGAAACCCAGGAGTCTAATGCATTTGTGAGGTCTGTAATGTGTGTTTGTGAGGTACTATTTTGTCAATGGGAGGTGATTTTGGAAAGTTATAGAATAATCTTTATCTCTGGGGGGGTTTATATAATGTTAAAGTGTCCGTGGGGATGCATCTGTAAGGAAGGCAGCAGTAAGGGCTACACAAAATCCACTGTAAATCCTTAGTAAAGTGTGCATCATGTTCTTTTCATAGGTAAATAATGTTCCTTTGTGTTTCCCAAACTTCACTTGATATTGCACCATGGAATTTTCAGTTTAATAACTGGAGTTAATTGGGATCCTAGAGAAAATGTCGCATTTCTGATTCCGCAGGAGGATGGAGCAGATTCTTTCGTAACACATTTGTGTTGGTGGTTGTACTCTGTAGTTGTCTTGAGTTTCAGCAAGCTTATGATACTAGTTGCTTAAGGTTATTTTCTCTAACTTCTAAGAGTGCAATGTCGACAGGAGTTGCAGGGTTTTTCTGGATCAAGGATACCTCATATGGCTGCATACCACAATAATTATTGTTATATGGAGCTGAGCAATTTGTATTATACAGAGACGGTTTCTAAATAGGACTTGGGAACACATTTATTCCTCTCTGCAGCTGATAACTTTGTGAAGTAATTAAAAATAAATTACACGTTTCGGGGGTGAGGATTCTCTTCCACAACTGTTAATAGCCCTCTGCCTTCAAATGTCAGTTTTGACTCATCTCTTGATGATACCACTAAAAACCAGGTATTAATATGAAAGTCAAACCTCTGGGGAAAATATAAGTGCATGTAGCTGTCAAAATAAAATTTTAAGACTGATTTGATTGCTGGATGTGGATGCGTACTTGTTAGAGTAACAATGCCTTGTATTTTATAGACACGCACCCACGTGCAGGAGCTTTGTTCTAAAACAGTATTTTCTGTCATGAATTTATGCATAACCTACACTGCTTTTTCTTAGCATGCAGGGAAGAAAGAACCTTGAGAGGGAAGAGAGAAAGACCAAAAGGGGGAGGAGAGAGCATTCATATCGATTTCCCTTACTGACAGGGGAAATACCTCTTTGTTACATGTTGCCCAGAACCACTGGTTATGTTCTGCTTTCACCTTTTCTGAAATAAAGGCGAGTTGTTTGGGCTTGATATATGCTGCTGACTTCTGTTGCAGACTTTAGCCATTTGTTCCAGTAATATCTGGCTGTGATGATGATCTTTGGGCTATACTGTGAGTCTGTCAAGTATTTATTACACTTTTCTAGGGACCTGTGTCTTTATTTTCACCAGGTTTACATATACTGTGTTGAAAACTTGCAGGGGTATAACTTCCATGCTTACTGAGATGACTTACTTCATAATTTTAATTTTTAACTTGTCATTTTTGTGGTTTACTTGCATTGTTCAGTGGTTTTACTTCCCATGGTGTTTCCTTCCTGTTCGTAATTTGCTGAAAACTGCTGTCTGAAACTGAAGCTTTCATTAATATTTTCCTTAAAATAGAGTTAATCCCTTTTCCAGAGAAAGGGACAGAGAAATGCTTACCAGAATTTTAAAAATGAGAACAAAAACTTAATGTAGGCATCTTACCCAAGAGCGACTAGTTATGAACGTCAATACCTCATTGATTTTGGAGACGGCAGGAGGCTGGTTTCCTCTGTAGTTTCAGTCATCTGTCCCATTAGATTTGGGGAATTGTTGTAAATTGGTTTAGAAGTGAAATTTTCCAAATTGTAAAATCTCTGGTTGGTTGTAAGTGGAAATCATTATTAAAGGTTGCATAAGTGTTATTTGCAGGATGGCTAATCAGTAGCTTGGGCTTAGTTCCATTCCCTACTAAATAGATGCATTGTGCTACTTCAAAAATTGCAAAATTGATGGCTTGAATAGATTTATTAATTTTGCAAGATCTGTAATGCATCCAGTTTCGGGAATACTCTTTGATGTCTGCAGAAGTTGCACACAGTGGAGATCTTTATGATCCAGACTGTTAATTCGTCAAAAGTTTCTTGATTATACTGTTTAGGACCTCTAACTCTTATGAAAGATGCATGCGTAACACCACATCAGAATTACCAAAGTGCATGCATCAAAGGCTCAGAAACATATCCTTCAGTAGGGCTCTGTGAGAGCAGGCTTTGTGGTCCTCTTGCTCCTTCAGAAAAAGTGTGTGAGGACTTGGCTTTGCTGTGTGATGTTTGGACTTTGTATTTCCAAAGATCTGACCTCTACAGGGGTTGAATATAAGGGATGGCAGTGGTATAAATACTGTGCTTTGACATAAGCCAACCTGCTTTGCTTATGTTCTTGCCTTGTAAGCACAAAGCTACAAAAGCTGTCTTGTTGGTCCTCACCCATCTTCTAATGGTAGTGGTTTCTGGAAGTTTTGTATACGGATAAAGAGGCTTGTGAAACTTCAAAAGGTGGCAGATTCCTGGCCGTTCTTTAAGTGATTAATTATGCCTAGTAGCTTTCACATTCCAGAAAGACATGCTGGTGTATCTTGAGTACCTGTAACAGGGCATCACAACATGGGGCATAGTATCAGAACAGCCCTTTTGCAGCTGTCCTCGCAGTGCTGACTCTGGGACTCTCTAGTTTTCAGGACAAGATGCTCCCAAGTGGCTAATGTGAGGCACAGAAATAGATGGTGCAGCACAATTCTGGCTTTCGAGATTCCTCTCTGACAGACTTCTGGATGAGGAGTTGTTGATCTTTTCACTGTGAGGTTGTCATTGCTGGGATCTTGGAGAAAAATCACTAATTACATCCCTCCTTTTTAAGAAGCTTATATAGGTTAGTGAAGTGCTGTGATTTCTTTGTCAGTTTGGCTATACAAGTTGTTGTAGGTATCATCCACTGAATGATGAACTCGTTAAAGCTCTACCTGCACAACAGCAAAAGAAGCTTGATTTTTTTCTTTTTTTGAACAAGAATGAAACAAAACTATTTCTTTCTCCTGAAGAGCCCAGCCTCACTGTTCTCTTTACCTTGTTAACTAGGCTTGGATGAGTGGTATTTTTGAATGGTTGTAAAGTTCTTGTTTCACCTCTGGAGTTTTAAGAAGCGCTGCCCACTCTTCCTGTGGGGGGAATGTGTTCCTGGGAAGCAGTGCAAGTGTCACTGGAAGGTTGAGCTGCCTTACAGTGGTGTACCTGCTGATGAAAAGGGAAAAATACAAAGTCTCCAGCTTTCAAGGCCATGTGCCTTTTTCTTGGTTTTAGGTTTCTGTGACAGGTGGGGCTATTTGATCTCTTTTTGGCTTCCCATTCTTTTCCATTGCCAGTTAATGGTGTTGAGCTTGGTCTTGATCCTGTCCCTCTAAAGGCTAAGAACTAGTCATGGGACAGACAGCATAGATGACAAAGACCGTATATAGGGTATGGAGCAGTCTTATTTGTCTTCCCCTATTTCATGACCAACTCATGTAATGAGTAGGTGAATCCATAATCTGTCTTCCTGCAGCAGCTGCATGGTCTCTGATAGACAATGTATTCCAGAACCAATAAGTGCTCCTAGTTCCTGATGTTGTCTCTTATCTTTATAATATCACGTGATCAAAACTTCAGTTAAGTAGGTGCATAGCAGCTGTCATACATCTGAAGTTAGGGCCGTTTTATATGGAAGCTGTTATTGTGACTGTTCAGATTGAATACATTGTTCCATTGTTCTCTTCAGATGTTGTACTGGTAGATCATTTACTTGAAAAGCTTTAATCTAGGCTGTGTGTTTGTAATCTGGTGTGTTTGTGTGTAATATCATTTAAAAATAAGGAGATTAACAATTTACAGGTGTTGTCCACCTATCAAATAGTTATGTAAAAGCACTTTATACCTGCAGTTGGTCTAGCAATATGCCGTCTGAGAGAGAATATACAGTCAACTTCAGAAATGTTTGTGTGCATTTTGGTAAGGAGGAAATGGGTATGAAAAAGGTATTAAAAAACAGGCTATTTAATCTTGAAGCTATAGATAAATTTCCTTTTCTAACGATTTCTGTATTCAACTGGAGCACATATACTCCTGCAGACAGGAAGCAATCGGTCAGAAGGTTAGTGACTAATGAAGGGGGCAAAAAGAATAAGGACTTGAAAGGTTAATAAGAGGCATCTCCTGGATTTCAATGATCTCGAGTTTCCAGGATCCTGTGAACAGTGTGATGTTGTGTAAAATAACAAGTAATAAGGAAGCTCTAGGAGATGTAAGCTATCGTTTTGAACAGGATAGGTTGGATGAAGTAGCTTCTTGTAACAAAGTGGTGATTCCAAAGCTCTATGGGGTTTTCTATTCCTGTTTTCGTCCTTCTTGAGCGTACTTATTTCCTGTGGCTGAAATAGTTGTGTCTCTCACATTTGCTCTTTGGTTTTTCTTCCTAAGCTTGTGGAGATATTAATTATTGATGCTGCTGTATGTGCTGTACTTGTTGCATATACAGATCTTCTTCACTCTCCTCTTAGCTGAGGCTGTGTACTAGATACAGGATGCTTGCCTCTGTCTCTGGTGTTAGACATCTGGGCTGCAGCTGCCAAAAGGGAACAGGGAGGAAAGGAACTGATAGCTGTAGCAAGGGACTATTTGTTTTGAAATAACAAATTGGGATAGAAGTACTTTAAAAAACCCACTAAACAACAAAAAAAAAACCCATAAAACAAAAAAACAATCAAAAACCAAAGCCCCAAACAATTTTGAATATTGATACCTTCATGCAAGTTGCTTTTTTTTTTTTATGTAGATGTGATGGTAATTATGCATTACTCTTAATTCTTCAAGAATTCCTCTCAGAAAAGAGAGTGGAAATGGAGGATGAATGCCTTATTGGGAAGTAGAAAATAGAGCCATGGGGTGGTTACCCTGCCTGGGCTAACATGGTTTATTGAAGCAGACAGAATTGGTATAATGTTTTCTATGAAGGACTGTGTTCAGGGGAGGTAAAGGAGAGGGGAGATGGGGTGAGAGGCTGATGAATTTGAAGCAGGTTTATTTGCAGAGATGACAGTGAGGTGTAACTGTTAAAGTAGAGGTTGAATGGCACAGTGGGGTGATGAAATGGACTGTTTATTGCTCCTAAACCTTGACTGGAAGGCAGATAGAGGCTGTTGGATGATTTGATGTTTTGGTTTGTTGTTTGAGTGTTTTTTCGATCTTGAGGATTAGTGCAGATTAATTGGGTGCTCTGGTGGATTCGGAGAGCTGTACTGCATGTCTGACATCAGCAAAGAACAGACTGAGTAATTACTGCTTTCTGCTCTTTCAGTCTGTGTTACATGTGTACTGCTTCCCTAGCAAAATATGCTTAGGAGTAATTGTCATACATTAAATGACAAGGGAAGATGGAATGTGATTGCAGGTATATCAGAGCAGATTGCAAATTAGGTGCTGCAGTCTGGCATAAAAGCTGTTAGTTGCAGGTAACATGAATACTTTGGTGGTGCTGCTCGGCTTCTAATTTTCACATTGGAAATCTGTATCTGTGCGTGCTGCCAGTGCAGGGAAGCTCTTGGAAATTCCCCTCAGCGTGTCTGCCGTCCCTCACATGATGCGCTTATCTGCTTTGATTGGAGAATTCCCAGGCTGAAGCAGAAGGTGGGGGTTTCTGAAGGCGCGGAGGGAGAAGAGAGGAGGGGGGAGATGTGACCTGGGAGAATAATTGAGGGCTCAAATAGGTCAGTCTGAGTGCAGAGGAGGTTTAGCTGCTGCTCGTGTGCAGGGGGATTGTTGGTGGTAGCATGTTCTTCCAGACACAACAGCTGGGGTTGTGAGACCCTGGCAAGCTTTTCTGCTTGCTCTAAGGCTGTACGTCTGCATTTACCCTGGGAAAGGACTGTTGGTCCTGAAATCTCTCTGCTGCAACTGAACTGATTACAATGATTTTTTTATTTTCCAAATCCTTCAAATATAGCAATATCTAGCAGAGTCTGGCTGTTCTTTTTGCTGATGCTCTGGTTTTCAGCTATGAAATACATAATGGCTTGTTGTTGACCTGTAATTATAGCAGGTGGCAGGGAGGAGAAATAATTTCTGAGAAGACCTTGGCCCAGGTCAGGACAAAACAGAGTTTTTTAGTTGCACAGGTTGCTGCTCCCCTGCTTTCATACATCATTGGTACAATTTTGCTAGCCTCAGGCAGATCCTTATCTACTTGGGTACATCCTAGAGCATTATGTATATTTGGCCCTGTGTGCTTTTTTTATTCTTTTTACTTTTGTTATTTTTTTTTTTTTTTTGTCCAGACTGAGGAAATCCTGGAATCAACATATATGCCTGGTCTGGCTGACAGGTATTGATAAAATGGTCTCCTTTGAGAGATCTCAGTGAGAGCATAAGGCTAACTAGAAAAACTCATATAAAAAAGAGTTTGTAAGTGTGCGCCATTTCATGTGTGTGTCTTCATACAAGAAAATGTCTTACAGTTAATTTAGTCTTTGCAGGAGGTAATGAAAGTCTTTGCACTGCCCTTATGGGAGGGAACACCATCTCTTCCCATGTTGAATTAATGAGGACTGACACCTTGGAAGAAGCTTATGATACTTAACTGGACTTAGAGTTAAAAAGTTTGTGTAGTGCTGGTGAGCTTGGAAACCAGTACTAATGCTTTTGTGAATGGGTGTATGGATTGTGTGCATAGGCCTGAGAACCCCAAATGTCTCTCGTGCCACCTTAGTTGTTAATTACCTCTGTATTGAAAGAGAGGTGATGCTCTGGCTTGAGCAGGTAGTAAAGATGTAGAGATGCTTAGATGCATCAGTCTGGTGCATTTTGCTTTTATCTCTGTAGAGAACTGTGTGATCATTGCTATGGAGAAATGTTGAATGTTCCTCCTGTATGTTTTTCTTTGGCTCATATGGAAGGTATAATCTTCATTTTGACTAGTCTGGTTGAGATCATTTAGAAGAATTTGCATTAATGATGTCTGCACCGCAGAACTGTAGTCTCTGTGTGGCTAGAGGAATCACAGCTCGCTTAGACCTTTGTCTGGTAGTCCAGATCTCATATAGGAACTTAATCGCCATTTCCGCTGTTTCTTAATTTTCAATGCTGATGCTTTCACTGAATTGCAGACTTGGAAAAAAGAAACTGTGTTGGGTTTTGGCTACAGTGACAATCTACTAGTTGATTTATTTAGTTTTTTTTCCCTAGGTTTGTTGGGGTTTGTTGTTTTCAAAGATAGATAAATGGTGCTCTCCAAGTTTTGCGCAGCTCCTGTGTGTTAGTATCTAACGGCTTTCCTGTGGTGAAGTAAAAGCCTTGTGTAAGTGGTTTAAACCCAGTCAGGCATTGCTGAACCCAGGACAGTAACCTAAATGCAATTCCAGATGTGGAGAAATCACAAGTATATTCTTGCAGTATTTTTTTTTTTTTGCTATACAAACACATGTATTTTGTAAATGCTTTTTGTATTTTTAAACACATTAAGTAGGGTGAAAGCAATACTGGCATGAGGAGCTGTGAATTGGTGTGGGCTATTTCTGGAAGAAAAAAGAAAAAGAGCTTTATTGCTAGGTTGTTGGGTTTTGTTGTTTTTTTTTTGTATAATGATCTTTGACGCTTCAATTTCCAAAAGTAAATCAACTGAATCAATCTGTCAAGAAATACATGCTCTGATTTATATATCTTTGATTTAGTTATGCTCAGTTAAATAAACAGTGCTCTGTAATCTTCACTGATCTCATCCTGCTTTCATTTCTAATTTATCCTTGAAAAGACACTGCTCACTTTAAATTTAGTACAAGCACCTCCCCTCCCCACAGTAGAGCAGCTGAAGATGAATGTTGTGCAAACAGATATAATCTCAGCTCTAAGGTATTTGATACGTTAAAAACATCTATTGAATTGATCTGAAATTACGTGGAAAGATAGACAGGTAGATCTTCAGGTAATTTTGAATCACCGTTGAATGATATGGTCAATAGTTTTCCATGATCTGGGTGCTGAGCGATGTGGCAATTAAGGCATTTGGGAACTGGAAAGCAGATTCTGGAAGTCACAGAAATGTCGCAGGTAGACATGGCAGAGGGAATTACATTGCTGCGTTCACTGTTACATTATAGAGCTGTAAGAAGTTGGCTTCATCCAGTGTAGTTTAGTCTCAGAATGTTTGCTGTATGTTCTCATTCTTTCCTTTATTTTTTTTTTAATGGAATTGTTTTCTTTACAGAACACAATCTTAGTACAACAAACTATGAGAGATTTTCCAGTCATATAGAATTCCATTAGCCTTTTTGTGGCCTTAGTTTTTGAATTATTTAATATATTCTATTCCCTTAATGAAGGCTGCTGGTATCTAAAAGAATAACCCCTAAAAGAATAACCTCAAACTTTAGCAGCATTTAAATACTCATGGAGACCTTCATAAGTAATTTGAAATTTCAGCCAATACTTGGATTGGATCTGGAAGATCTGTGGAAGTATTTCTTCAAAGGACTAAAAATAGTAACTATCCGAGTATGGTGTTGGTTTTAAGAGCTCTAAAGCTGTATACCTAAAAGATATAAAGCTGTAGAGCTGTGGTATTTATTAGGTGGGGTACATCTCATTCTTAAAAAGTAATTGGTAATTTAAATGATTGCTTTTCTGGTAATATTGCTTAGTTTCATAAACCATGGAATCCCTCAGTTGCTCAGCATTTCAAGTAGCTGTTTCTGTATACTTGAAGTACAAATTTCTGGCTGTCTTTGCAGAAGCTGAAGTAAAGGTAATACTTCTCCATTCACTTTAAACCATGTGAAGGCATTCTACTTAAAAATGACTGAAAGCAGACCTTTTCTCTTTCCATCTCTTCATGCTATCCTCACATCTTGGGTTTTAGAAGCTAAAGAATATGGTTTTAAAGGCTTTGGCAGGTTTTGCATAGCTAGGTAGTCTTCAGTTCCACTGGTAATTAGCATATCTCTTCATGACTGAAAACATTATTTTAACAGAAGTTGGCTTTTCATGGTCAGGAATGTCTGTTGATAAAGTGTAGGTGTTACAAGCATGTAACCTAAGCTACTTTGGAACCTTGCTAACAAGTTCCCTTTTATTCAAGTCAAAATCACTGTGTGCCTCATCTGAGGTACCTTTTGGGAGGTTCTTGTAATTTATCTGTTATTCATTAGTGTAATACTGTTGCGACTGGGTTTATGCATGTGTTTTTATTACAGAAGGTTCATAGGCCTAAATTGTGTGTGCCCACTCACTGGTCTATTCTTTTGATTTTTAGAAAGGAATATAATAACAGAAGAAGTTACTGTGTGAGGAGTACATCACTAGAGATGTGGTTTGTTCTGCTCTCAGTGCAGCTCATTCTGAGCAAAGCCCATGAGATGAGGATTGGCGAGATGGAGTTCTTCAAAGAACTGATGAGAAAAAAAGGAAAGTTTATATACCCTGCTTATTTCCTCCTAGCATCTTTCATGCTTGTTTGGGCTTGATATGGTAAATAGCTCTGTGGATCATGTCAGTTCTGCTGCTAGTATTACTTTCCTATTTGGGCCATATTCTACCCTTGCAAAAGTTAGAGCAAGTCACTTTTTCCCTTCCTTGTGTCTTTCCCTCTTTAGCAAGAGGTAGGGAAAGGAATTGTATGCCCACAAAGTTGTCTTGAGATGCAGGTGCTCCTGACTGTAACACTGGGCTGACATGTACTTCCTAAAAATGCTCCTTTTCAGAAAAAACAGCCCCTATTCTGTGAGATCAGATGTCAAAGACTACACTTTCTCAGGATGGAGAGAAATTGCTGGTCTTATAGCACGTTGCATTGAGACTGATCTGATTTCTTCAAAACCAATTTTTAGCTCAGCTTCAGCAGAGGAAGGAGTGTCTGTTAGAACACATTTGATCCTATAGTAGGTGTGGTAGTGTTACTGGGTTAGAATCCAAAACCTTTTGTGACATAGGAGGGATAGAGGCCCAGCCTGAAAGGTTTTTTCTTTGCTGTTTGATACGGGTTCAGTAATTCCACCATGTAGTCTTTCCTTCCTCCCTGTATCTTTTGGCCATAGGCATATCTGGCTCTAGTGGACTTTTAAAATGAATTTCTTTGTTCTAAACTTGGATTTCGGTTAAATACAGTAAAAGACACACCCCCGCTGTTCTGATTATGGTATTTTTTCAATGCTTCTCTTAAATGTCAGGGTAATGCCCAACACGAAGGCTCATTGTCTTGTGAACAGTGAGAGACGCAACAGCCTTCAGCAGCACGCATCAGAACAATGTGCGTACTTCCAGCTTTGCCCTTAAAGTATGAACTGAAGCACATCCCTGTATTGACACTTACATTGTGCTGTTAGATAGGTTTGGTATGATCCCTTAAGGATTCTTTCTTCATGTCCTAAATTGTAAGGATAGTTCCTGCCCCAGAAACCTTGCATTATTTATTTTATGGCATTTATTATAATGCAGCCTTTATTTTTTTTTTTTAACCTCATTGGTGCTTAGTCACTGATACCTCAGATGAGGGAATGCACTGCAACATAGTGTTTTTAATTAGAATATATATACGCTATTATTTTATGTAAGTTAAAAAGAAACAGCATCCACGTTGTTCAGTTCAACGTGCTGAAATGTCTAAAGGTATAAACCAGCTTTCAGACAATTTTATATCATTTTATATTCCAATTGTTGAGACCTTTTTAAGCGTTGTAAGAGGGTTTCACGGAAGCCTGCAGCATATGTGTTAGCAACAGAGATTCTGGTAAATTACTTCTTAACCTTGACTTGCAAATGAAAATGTAGCAAATCAGGGACACGGACATGTACTATACCAGGACAATCTGCCAGGAGTGCAGCTTAATGTATGGAGCAGGCATTGCTCATACTGCTTAGATTGACATGTCATGCAGTATTAGAGGCCATTGTGTTTTAATACCTTTGTTATGGAAGAGATCCAGTTTTGATTTATAGCCCAGCAGTAGCCAAGTTCTATTCTTTTCATGTTTAGAAGTATAATCTGATACAGGATATTTATCAAGCAGTCTTTCTGCATATAATATTTGACAGTAGTCTTCCAGCAAAAATGTAAATGTGCTTCTTATTGTTATTTCTAGGTATGAGGATTCCCTGTGTAAACCTTTAAGTAGCAGCATAACTCAGAAGTGCCTTTTTTTGGCAACTCTATGGAGATAGCCTGAATCAGCAAAGCTTGCTTAAAGAGACACTCAAGTCAGAAACATTTATATATTAAAAAAGTACTTCTTGAAATGAACTGGGGTAGCTGCAGACATCAGGCCTATCACTGAACATCTGTGTCAGTTTAGAAACTAATGTATATGGGTTGTGTTGTTTCTGTCTCCTCCCTCTTTTAGTTCTGTGAAAGGCAATAACAAACCCTGAACAAGCTCGACTGCACAGTTGGATGAGAAAACAAATAGAAGAGACTGGGCAGAAACTGGACTCTAATATACAAAGCATAGATCTAGAAAGATGTTTCAGCTATGCTAAAAATTATATGACACTTTGCAGTCTTACAGCCCTCGGTGATCTAATAGTCATTCTGAAATCTTTTTTTAGGCATTATACATACTTGTTAAAAATGCTTCTTACCCCAAAGAATTTATAACACCACTATTGGAGGAGTCTGGAGCTGAACACCATTTTTAGTACACAGGCAACAGAATGTAAGTGTGAAACAATTCTAACTACATGTGGTAAAGATCAACCTAAAAATGTAAGCTGCATGTTTTAATAGTTTTTGATCAAGTGGCACTTTAAAAGTTACTGACTTAGCTTTGAAGTGTAAATTTTTACATTGGACAAGCCAGCACAGACTGGTACTGGCTACCATCAGAAGAGATTTGCTTCCATAGAGCCTGAAGCATCAGGCCCAGGGTGTTTGCAGAGTGAGTCTCTGAAAACCTCTGTTGCAGATGTGTAATGCTTTGATCTTTTTACTAGCCAAATAAAGAATTCAACTGATCTCTCCTTTTTTTTCTTTGGGAGAAACCAGTGGACAGGATATCTTGTTTGCCATATCAGATTCTGCCCCAAGGAATTGCATCAGTTTTAAAAGAGAGGCATTGTACTTGCAGCTTAATGTTTAAACTCGGTGTCAAAATGCTACAGCAGAATAATGCAAACCGATAATGGAAATGGTTTTCTTGGGTGGATTTCAACTCCTGTGCTAGTATCTGGTAGAATGTATTTACTTTCTTGCATTGAAATACCATGCTATTTCCATCACAATAATGTCTCTTTTAGCTAGCTGGTTGCAGCCAGATTCAGAGATAGTAATCAAAATTGTTTTGAAATGTATCTCTGTTTATTACAGTGTAAATTTTGCTTTTATGCTTTATATTATTCAGTGACTAAACGTGTTTACTTTGAATGGGGTATGTGTTCTAGTTGGGTAGAGGCAGAATAAAAGTGTGTTTAAGCCAGTTGTAATTTAATTTCAGCTCTGTACATTTTCTTGAGACAAGGGAAGCTGCTGGCATTTAGGCCATGCAGTGCATTATGAAGTGACTACCAGTCAGATTCTCCTATAAAGTGGAAACAAATTGGAAAGCAGAGTGGCAAAGAGGAAGAGAGATTTGTATGAATTAAGTCTGTGGCCTGTGGTTTGCTATCCTCTGTTGCTTTTGTTGATAATGTCTGGCTATGTAAACTTCTTCCCACCACTTTCTTCTTGAACTTGCAGCAAAGCAGCTTTGTGTGGTGTAACATCTGCTAGCATAAAAATGGTTGTAAATATACTGCTGCATCTTCACCATGCAGCTCAGCAGAAAGGAGAGAATGGATGGAAAGGAGTGCTCTCTAGAAGCACAGATGGCTTTAGTAATTAATAACATTTTGTAAAATAGCTTTTTTATTTTAAAGACATAATGTAATATGATTGCCAAAAAAGGGATGGTATGAAAAAGCTGCATCTATTTGTTACATTTGGAAGAGTTTGATGCATGAAACTTTCCTGGAGGAGCACACCTAATCAGCTGTGTACTCTCCCATGTGTTATGGGACAAAGAGGTTGGGATGAAGTGGCATGCCCATTCTGCATTATTTTGCTCTGTGTAGTGTATCTTGTATCATAACTGATGTGTAATTATCTTAGTAAATATTCAAGGGGAAAAATAAAGCCGCTTAATCCCTTTTTCTTGCTGTTATGGAGGATTGGGATAATAAAAGCACAGATCAGAACATGCTGTGTTGGAGTTAAATGGCAAGCAGCAAACTCACGGTTTCTGGAAGGTGGGGTACATGCACAAAAGGCTGAGCTGCAGTAGGGTTTCTGTGATGACTCTCAGCTTTCCCTAGAGACCTGAGATGATTACTTTATATCTACATTAGTGATGTAAAGTGCTGGCAGCTGGTAGCTTGTGGGCCTGAAAGGGGTATCCATCCTCTTCCCATCTTTTCACCTGCTGCATATGTTCGAGGCCAGGTTGGACAGAGCTTTGGGTGACATGATCTAGTGTGAGGCGTCCCTGCCCATGGTGGGTGGGTTGGAACTAGGTGATCTTGAGGTCCCTTCCAACCTAAACTAGTCTAAGATTCTGTGTTCCCCAGAGCCTGCGTTGGCTGGCCTGGCTGCGTATTGGAGTCTAGGATTGCCCCTTCATTTCTGTTTTGTTTGGATTGTGGTGAGCATCTCTTGGTAGGAGTGTGGGTTTTAATGAACTTAATTTCATTGGCCTAAGCAGAGTAAAAGCATTTACCCATAATTGACCTGGATTCTTTGTAATGCTGTAAATGAAGTCTTGGATTGTTAATGCCTTTATCAGCAGTGAGTAATTTCATAGATTGAAAACCTCTTAAACCGCAGCACAATAAATTTAGTTCTAGAGAATTACTAAAGATGACTGTAAAAATAGAATGCCTTTTTAATATTTTCTCCCTAAAAAGTTTACCATCCTAAACCACAGGTAAGATACCGTCAGGAGCTTTAGGATAGTATCAGTGGTTACATCCAAAATACCCTGAAATTCTGTGAGTCCAATGGCAGATTGTGTTTCTTAGGCCTTTTACGCTCTCATGCTGCTGAGAGTTTGTGGTAACTTTATTGTGCAAACACTGCTGCTGTTTATTGCTTGGTGTAAATTATGTGGTTTTATCATATAAATTGGCTCACTGTAAAGTCTGAGATGTTGTAATTTACAAACAATTTTGGAGGGTGTACTTAAATGTTACCGAGTTATACCTTTCAGAAAGTAGGATTTCTGGACTACAAATTGTTGGGAGTGTCTCTGGAAATAGTCTGCCCAATTCAGAAATTCAGTGTGCTGAATCTTGCTCAGCAAGCACCAGGAAGTACTTCCTTTTCAGTTTAGCTTTATGCATCCTGGTCTGAGTGGAGAACTCTCTTGACTCAGGCCTGTGTGGCTGGAGTCAGATGCAGGTCTGGTAGTTAAGGGTGTAGGGTGTGTGGCACCAGCAGCAGCTTGTATGCTTTTGGTTTTTTTGGCTGACTTAATTCAGAGAAGTTTAATGCAACATTCCTTAATAAAACCATATGTGGTTTATGGATATGATTTCCATCATGGTATTCCTTTGGCAGAAATGGATGAAATGTTGTTTTATTGCTTGATTTATATTTTCTTACTGTTTCTGAAGTTACTGACCAATAATTGGTTGTGTATTTAGCTGCTGCTTCTGTCTGTGTCCATGAATCCTGCTGTCAAGTTTTCATTTACTTGGGATAGACAGCCATCTGCCCCTGTAGTCAGTGCCATCCAGAGCAGTATTGGTGCAGAGAAGATGCAGTACTAGCTGGTAGCTAAAGAGGCTGCTGATCTTGTGGATTAGTATGTGAAATGTTCCAGAAAGATATGCCAGAGGCTCAAATTATGTAATGCTTTGAGCAGGAAGCCACTAGTGTGTCACCAACGACAGACTGTCCCTGGCAAGGCTCCACTCCAGGAAGGAGCTGAGGTTTCTCAAAGGCTTCAGATGAGGATGAATGATGTGACAGCGTGGCCCTTGCTAGAACAGCTTGCCCCATGGAAGGCAGGAGCTGGCACTCTTGCTGTGTGCTGGTAGGAGGCAGCGTGCTGACAAAATGTTGTTCTGGTAAGCGTGGTTTCCTGCCCACAAGTGTGTACCAGCTGGTACCATCTTAGCAAAGACTGTAGTGTTAGGGTGAGAGCAACTTCTTTCAGGTGTTTCTGGTTTGTGTGGTGGTTTTGTGGGCTTTTTGGGTTGGTTTGTGGGGATTCCCCCCCCCCCAAGATCCTGAAAAAAAATTCCAAAGCAAGAAAGGATCTTGCTTAGAAACCATGTGTCCAGGCTGCTGTATTTGGAATTTAGCTCTGAAAAATGTTAAAAAAAAAAAGTCTAAAAATAACAAATAGATAAACTATGGTTGATGTTCCTTTTTGGCACAAAATGAGTGAAGATTTGATAGGTAATGACCGTTTCAGGATGTATTGACGGCCTAAAATTGTCATGTGCAAATTGAGATTCTAATGGTCTTTTCTAAATTGGGTGCTTTGTACTTCACTTTTAATTAGGATCATTCAAAAGGTCTTTATAGGAATTCTAAAGTTTCGGCCTCCCAGTGGGTAACTCTGGGACATGATCTTCATCCATAGCCAAGTGCCTATAGATGGGAAACAGCTACAGGCTTCTAGAAGTGTGTTCCTGTCAGGTCATTCTCCCTGATCATTCCAGAGAATGAAGCAAAAAAGAAACTTGTATGTTAGATCCCTGTTGAAGTAAGCTTCTTTTCTGCTTTAAAATAAACAGAAAATCTGTTGAGAGGCCCAGAGTCTGGATGAGGGCTGCCCATCCTTTTGAAGGATTACCGTGATTTAGCTGGGGGTTTTGAAGTCCTTTCCTAATAGGTTACTAGGGGGTTAAGTCACATGGAGAGAGAGGGAACCCGTAAGGTGTATTTAAAGTGGGAGGAAAGCTCAGGTGAGTAGTGAAGAAACAATCTTGCCTTCCTGAGCAGTAGTTAATAGTGAACATTGGGTGCTTCAGAATGTGATGCCTCAACATCTGGTTAGGTGTTCAGTTGCAGCTGAGATCCTGCAGTGTCTATCTAGTTAGGTGCTAAGGAAGTGAGGAACATGATGATCCTCTGCAAGACAAGGTACTTAAGACCACATCATTCATTCTTTAAACATTTATTTATTTATTTATTTATTTGCTTTAGAATAAGAGAGACATGAAAATGTGTGTGTGTGTGTGTGTTCTCTGTTTTTTGCCTTTAGGACTGTAGTACAAAGGATAAACCTGACGCTGCAGCTGCTGTCCGTTACACCATCAGTAGTTAGGTTAGTGTTAGCTACGGATTGCTTAGTGCTTCTGCCTCTGTAACTGAGACTTGACCCTGGCTTGAAGTGTTTCTCTCTAAGAATTTTGAGTCTCGCTACCAGGGCCATTGGAGATTTTGAACCCATACAAGCTTCTGAAGAAACTCGTAACCGGTGAAAAGACAATGATTTTTGGTATTCGAAAGAGATATAAAAAGAAAGAGATTATTTTTTTCATTACATTGATGAGATTGTATTCAGCTGTTTACATGGGACATGAGAAATAGCAGAGCCTAATGGCAGTTTTACCCAGCAAGCTGTAAATGATGAAAATCATTTGAGAAGCAGGTTCTGTTTCTGTCACATGCGTTAGGTGTGGTAGGATGCCACTGATTTCACTGGTGCTGTGCTGGATTTTACACTGATGTAACTGTGTTGAAATGTAACCACATTCTGCAAGAGAACAAAAGTAGGAGGTGTATCTCTCATCGCAGGCTGAGAGTAGCTTGTATGGTTGAAAATATGGTTTTGTAATGCCTTGTTTTTCCAACACAAACATGTTTTGAATAGTGAATTTATTTTAGCATGAGGTTGGCTTTAGTTGACCCCATAAGTAAGTGTAAGGACACCTTTGTGTGTAGCTGTGTGGTGGTGGAGACCCAGGGATATTTTGTCATGTAATTATGAGCTACTGAGGCCAGTCTGAAAGTGCATGGGCAAAATGAGAGAGTTCTAGGTGTTGGGGAAAAAACATACAAAACAAAGGCACTGTGTGGTGTACTAGAAGAGAGTCGTGTCAATATTTAGTGAGAACAAAGTTATCTAGCCCTTGTCCTCTCAGTTGTTATTTATGTTTTGGAAAAACTTCTGATTTAATAGAAGTGTTTGGTAACTTTGGGAGCGCTTGACAGGACAGGAAACTCATCTCTAACTGATCTCATTGCTGTAATTGTGATTGCTGTGGTTCTCAGTCCTCTAGTGCACTCCTTGGGGTGTTTTACGTGCTGTGAGTTTTTGAGGCAAGTGCTAGACCTACAACATGCTCTGGCCTCTCTTGGCTGAGACACTTTGTTTTCTAGAACCTCTGTTTCTAATCTTGCTGAGGCTTTCTCTTAATTCTGTTTTTCCTTCTTAATGGTATGAATCACTTCAGTCACTTGTACTGCCCAGAAGTATGGAAATGTCAGATGTCAAGAGGTTGCCAACCTCTTCCCCCACACACACACAGAAGGCAGAAAACCAGAAGTGGACATCGGTGAATTAGATGATGCTTTCACCCTTCTATAGTGTTGGCAAAAGCAATGGGGGAAGTATGTTTTAGTACTAATTTACTTTTTACCCAAAGCTGGGATAAGAAAGAGCCCTGATCATATATCTCAGAATAAAATACATGTTTCTGCTCTGGTCCTGACAAGCTGCTCCCTTCTTGGCTCCCATTGTATAGTTTTAAATGCTTGGAAGAATAGGTTAGTTTCTCCTGCAGCTGTTATGCTTTTGTTTAGGTAACAAAGACGGAAAGCAATTTCAAAATGAAATGAACTTCAGACAAAACCACACTGAGCTGGCAATACTTATGCTTGCTATAGTGTACACAGACTGATCAGTAAGGAGTTGTTTCTGGGTGAAAAAGAAGGTCTTGAAGTAGTTCACTGTGTTTGTATCAGGTAATTAAATACTAGTATGCACAATTAAGGCTTCTTTTTTTTCTCCTTTTTAGGGAAGGAAGGACATTCTCTACAATGGGAATTTCTACAGAGTGATTTCTGGTTTTCAAAAGGTATGTGTCTTTCTGTTCATCTAACATTTGGATTTTTTTATAGATTATTTACTATTTGTCTAAAATATGGTTTAATATTTCAGCGCAGTGCTATCAGTATTAGAATGAGAAATGTGCTCTAAAAAAACAACAGTTGTGGCTCATGAGAGGGGAGAAGTTATTAGACGTGTAGGTCATAACTCTGCAAATGCAGAGTGTACTGCGCTTTCCAGAAAACCAGATCCCCTGACACTGAGAAAGAAGCATGTGTGTGAGTGACAGAGACAGATGGGGGCATTTTAGGTCCTCAGTGGTCTTGTCTTTTTGCAGTAGCCTAGCATTCTGGGAAGTACAGGTGAGTAGGAAACTCACCCCTTCCCAGCCTCACTAAGATATAGCGAGAACATGGAGCTATTCTTAAAACAGCAGCAAAGGTAGTTTAAGTGCTCCATTCTCTGGTTCTAGCAGATTCTTCTCACCTCAGATTTGTCAAGAGCAGTCACTTGGGTTTAGTTTGTTTGTTTGTTTTTTTGTTTTTTTTTTTTTAATACTCAGAGTTAGGTCACTTGCAGACCGGTTTACATTCACTTCACACGTACTCCTAGTCTGAGTGTAGCTTTATATATGCCACTGGCATCAAGGATTCTTACCCTTCTGGCTTCTGCTGTCCGAAAGCTGCTTTTCCTCCGGAAACACCAGACTGCCACAGAATTTCACTTTAGCATCCAGGCCTTGAGCAGGCTCGAAAGGGTTTGTTGTGAGGCAAATGATTAGTTTCTCACTAATCCTGAGTGAGACCTCAATCCTGCCCTGTTGGTCAAACCATTCATTCAGTTTAGCTTAAGTGGGTTCTTTGCCAGTCCTTTCTGCATAGGAGGAGAGCACTGCCCATGCAAGTGAAATGCAGAACGTGGTGCACTCTTCTGTCTACAGAACCTTTTATCAGTGATGATGATGAGATGATGTATTTACTTTTTGTTGATCATGTAAGAATGTCTCCAAATTCACATCAGAATTCTCCACTCCTCTAGAGGGATCTTTGGCAGCAAAATTTCAGTGTAGAAAGTCACCAAAGAGCATGGTTGCATTGGTCTTCTAGAATCTTAGGAGCAGTTTTACAGGGGTTGTAGGCAGTGCTTTATTTATGTATAACCTTGGCATTAGTCATTAAAATGCACTTCTGTTTTCCTTGGTTTTCACCACTTGATCATTGGTCTATCTCTGTGCTGTACACCACAAGGATTTGGGAATTTGTTGCACTGTGACCTGGTGTTCTATCACAATCAGTTTGTTTGTTTGTAACTGATAAAAATAATTCTTCTGTGGGCACAAGTACAATTTACTAAAAGAACTAAGAAAAACTTAAACCTACCTTGGCCAGAAATAACTTTCTTGGAAAGTAGAAACTTCTGCAAATATTTCCTTGGAGTGTAAGTCTGAAAATACAGGTAGTGCTGTTGTGGCTCCACTGGATATCTTGATATGGTCCCTGATAAGCATAGCAATTAAGGCATTTTTGTGTGGGTATTTCCCACCTGAGCTGAATTTTCCTCTCTTGCATCTATTTTGGCTGGGAATCCCACTACTGTTCTTTTAATCAGGTCCATTGAATCCTGCAGCCAATCTGAATCTTTATACATGTTATCTCTAGCTTCTGGAAATTGAGTTCTTTTAGGTCTGAGAAGTTATCTGCTGTTTGTAAGCAACATACATAGCTTGCTTAGGTGGAGTGCACACTGAGTTTCCCTTCAGATGGACAATGTTTTCTTTTGAAAAGTTCTCTTAGCACATTTCTAGGTCAGGAATGCTTAAAATACCTTCTGTCATTAAAACATGGAGTAAACAGTATAAAATAAAAATAGAGAGGCCAAAGAAAAATAAATGAGGCTTACTGCATCCAGATGAAGCATTGTTTTCCAAACATTCCCTGTTGCTTGTGATCATGTAGACTTCATACTTTCCTTTGAAAGACTGTCCTGTTTCATCACAGCAAAATCCAGTGGTGGGTAGACTGCTTGGTAAGAGCAGAAAGTATACATTGGTGAAGGTCTTGGACTGAGAAGGGTTGGTGGTTCAGAGAGGAGGCAGAGCTCTGGGAGTACACCTAAAAAGCAAATGATAAGAAAACCATAGGGATAATTTATGGCTGTGGTTATTGTCTCAGTTGTCAGGTTCCCTGTAGTTTCATGTACATTTGAACTGATGCTTCTGTTACAGAGCGTAGTCCCCACTCTCACTCCCGGCCTCTTAATTTCTTGTCCCTGGATGTTTGTTCACACCAAAAGCCTGTGTAAGTAGTGAAGCTGATCTAGCTAAAAAGTAGATCTGCTAACTGCAGTTCTAAAAGGTTGGTTTTAAGCCTCCAGGGAGACCTTTTTACAGGCTTTTGATATTTAAGGGGGACATAAAGAAAGATGGGGTCAGACTTTATGGTAGGGCCTTTTGCAGTAGGACAGGGGTTAATGGTTTTACACTAAAAGAGAGTAGATGTAAATTAAAAGGAAGAATTTTTTTACAATAAAGGTTATGAAACAGTGGCACAGGTTGCTCAGAGAGATGGTAAATGCCCCATCTGTGGAAACGTTCACCGTCAGGTGGCATGGGGCTCCGAACTACCTGATCTAGTTGAAGATGTCTTTGCTCATTGCAGGGGGTTGGACTAAAATGACCTTTAAAGTTCTTTTCCAACCCAAACTATTCTATGATTCTGTGATTTATTTTTTTTTCCAGCTGAATCAGTTTTTGTTTGTGCTGGCAGAGCAGAGGTGAGTGAGGAAATGATGAGTGACTAGGGGATTTCTAGAGAGGACTAATGAAGTTTACCGTACTGCTGCCTTAAATTGGTCATGGTAGGTCTGTCTTATGCCATGCCTGAATCTTCAGACATTCTAATTCAGAGAAACAGAGGAAAAAAATCTTGGCTCCTGTACATTTTGGTTGTACATGAAATGAGTTGTCTTGGGCTGAGAAAGGTTGTTTTCTGTTGGTGTTTAAGTGACTGTCTTGTGAAACTTTCCCCTTAAGATTTATCAGTCAATCCCCAGCAAAGCAAGACTGCTGTGTTTTGAAAAGGTATGGGGATGATCTCCAAGGAACTAAGGTGTGGTGTCATTTTACTCAAAATTTGTATTTCATCAGTGCCTGAAGTTAGAACCTTGTTCTTTTAAAATGCGCAAAACCTGGTCTTACATGTGGTGGTGGGCAATGTGGGAAGAACTGAACACAAAATGACAGCTCGTTTTGTTAGGCCTCAGTAAAACCTGAAGAAAGTTGAGTTTTTGCAAACCACTTTCTTTTGAGCAGGCTCAGCTCACTGAGGCCTATTGGGTTCTTTGCAGTTTCCTCTCATCTTTTTGAGTCACTTTCATTCCTTAGTAGTGAATGAAATTAGCTTCACGAGTAAACCAGAGCACAAGAGTCTGCTCGAACCAGCATGAATGTGTGTCTGGAAGTTGAGAGAGTAGAGAAGACTTGATGAAACTAGTCCCTTTCTAGTTTCTCAGCCTAAACCAAGATGGCATAACTTGGTGCAAAAGTTGAAGGACAGTGGTGGCAGAGATAGTGAAGTGACATTCCTGTGTTCCCAAGGGATTTCTTACTATTAATGCACCAAGATTAGTAGATATTTTCTTCTAAACTGATCCTTCTTCTTATGCTGCTGCATGTTGAGGGCATTCATCTTCATCTCTTACTGCTTTTTGGTGAAGGCAAAGAAAATTACGAAATTACTGCCAGAAAATGCATTGGTTTTGGAAAGTTGGGTTTTGTTTTGTTTTTTCTTCCTGTATTTTCAACTTTAAACCTCAAACTATGGAAAATTTCAGAGGGATGTTTTCTCTAATCACACTTGTGGTCTGGTTCAGAGGAGCAATGCTTGGTTGAGTGTTTAAGTAAACAGATTCTAATCACAGGCAAAACTCTGCTCCATCCTGTGGCTTTCCCAGAGCCTGGTTTTGCTCCAGCGTTAATATCTTCTCTGTTGTAATTTTTTTGCTCTTAAAACAAGTATTGAATTATTGAACAGAGAATATTTGTGTGATGAGTTAGGGAGTCTCCCCTACTGGCAGCTCTTCACCTAAACAAATCCTTTTTGATCATAGTACCTGTGAAAACTGGAATCTGAGAAGGAAGGCATGTGCTGCTCTGAATTGGGAGGATTTCTTGCAGGCAATGGAAATGTCTGTGGCAAATCAAATTTGCATTCAAAACTTCATTTCTAATTGTGGTTATTATGATTTCCTCTTTCTCTGTGTACATCCTTTTAATCTGCTAAGTGTAAATTTTCCAAACTTGACAGGTTGCATAAGCCAGAAAAGTAGGAAATAACTCCCAAAAGAACCGCTGCCAGATCTTTGAAGCACGTATTGAGTTATTGGATCTGAAACGCAGTGTGTAAGAATTGCTTTGCCAAGTTTTGAAAGTTACAGTATGTGATGAGACTGCTGTCTAGTATTTTCCCTGTAAAACAAAGGGCAAAGACAGAAATATGGACTGTTGCTCATTACTTAACGTCACACATTCCACTTTTTCTATGTTTGTATTTTTAACTGTTGTTTCTTCTTTTCCAAATTAATATGACTTGTAAAACATTACATTGAAAAGTAGCAAGTGAATCTACTTGC
This sequence comes from Pezoporus occidentalis, assembly GCF_034315485.1. Taxonomy (NCBI): domain Eukaryota; kingdom Metazoa; phylum Chordata; class Aves; order Psittaciformes; family Psittacidae; genus Pezoporus; species Pezoporus occidentalis. Next base: position 5,862,783 of record NW_026912779.1, read on the forward strand.
ATTTCATAACTGCTCCTTTTTGCTCTTTGATTTGTACCAGACTGGAAATTTGGATTGTAAACAAGATGATTATGAGATCTCTTGCAGTCTGGGTTAGCAGTTGGGAGCACCTCTGGAACTGCTGTACATGTTAAATTCTTGTGCTGATACCATAGACTGGCAGAGTCCTTTCCTCAGGTATTTGTACAATTGGAAGACTTTGACCCTTTTTACTTCTTCTGGCATGATGATCAGACTCTTCTCAAAACAAAGGAAAGCAGTACTTCACTTACCTCTTTAGATCAGGTCTAGGTGGTCAGATCTGTATGTCCAGCCCCTGTCTGTGAACAAGCAAGTTGCTCAGTCTGACAAAAATTCATTCAGTCACTCTTGCTGTGCTGTATTTTAGGCTAGAGAAAGCAACCCTGTCTTTCCTTCTTTAGAGACCTTATGGGAGGACAAAAGCCAGTTAACATAGCTATTAAAATATTTGTGGCTTGTATTTGGTTTGAATTCACCTAGGCTGAGCAGCTCTAAGAATTCAGTAGGCCCCTTCCAGCAGGATGGACAGGCATGCCTGCTTCATGTTAGTACTTGGTTACTCTATTCAAATGATTCCTGAACCTTTCTCATTGCAAACTAAATAGTTTTTAGATTTCACTTATTAAGGTGCACTTTTGCACATACTGAGCCATATATGAAAGCAGTTTATCTCCTCTCTGAAGGGCAGATCAAATATTCTTCAATACCTGAGTTACAACGAGGGAAGTTTTTGATTCAGATGAACTGGAACTTGAGTTTGCTGAATTTGAAGCTGGTATCCATTTTCTCTTTAAAAACGCAGTTCTGCCTGCCTCAGCTCTGTAGGATTTGTATCAAACACTGGCATGGTGTTTGGCTGTAGCTGTGTTGGAACTAAGCAAGGTGAAATCTTGAATTGGACATGGTGTCTTTTTTGTGTAAATGCATTTGGTTTTAAGGATGTAGGTGAGCAATTAGCAAGAGATTCTGAAAATCTTTAAAAGATAAAACTTCAAGTGTTGCTTTGGGCTTCTTTTAAACGTGACTTCTTTTGGTTTAAGTGACCCTTTTCTACTTCTTAATACAGCAATTTGTTGCCTGGACTCCATAATGATTTTTTTTTTCTTTGTAAATCGTGTACATACAGAATCATTGAACGGGGAGTTTACTCTTGTGAAATATTAAACAGCTTGAGGCAGTTTTCAGGTCAATATTTGTAAGAAACTCAAAAGCTTTTCTTTCTGTCATCGATATACCAGCATGGAGGGCTTGCTATTGTCATGTAGAATTTGGAATCAGCTTTTTCAGTATTCATAATCTACTCTCCTGTGTTAATCTACACAGGAAAAGTGAATGTAGTAAAATAGTTTTACATTGACTTTAATGTCCATTTCATCTTGGAATCAGAGAATCTTGTGGAGGTTTGCACATTAGCAAGAACATAAAATCAGGCCCTAAGAACTTGTTTCGAAAGTGATTATGGCCAAAGCAAAGACATTACAGCAAATGCCTTTTAAACACAAGATGATGATGTAGTGTACAGAATGCCTGATCAGTGAGAGCTGGCATTTCTTTTACTCTCTGCTATGATTCTGCAGCCTACCAATTCTGTCTGTTCATCCAGTGGGATCCAGAGAAAGCTTTAAAAACCTGGGCTACCTATGAAGAGATTGCACTCAACATTCTCCCAAAGCTGCATTTTCTGGAAGGCTTCCTTGTTTGTGTGGTATGGTTTCACTGCTGGAAAAGATACTTTGTAAACTAAATGCCTGAGGCTGGTGCTGCTAAAACACACTCCTACTCTGGCAGTCCTAATGTATGCATGCAGAGCTGGGTGCACGGAGTAGTTGAGGGTGTGTTGGTGGGAAGGCAGTTACCTTGTCCTCTGTCGGATTATTGTGTTCAGTTTTGTCTGGCTGTACCTCCTCTGTCCTTTGTTGGTTCTGTTCCCTAAAGGTACACATTGGCTGCAGCACCTTGGCAGCAGGTTATACCAGATAGCAGGTGACAGAGGAGCAGGAAATGGTGCCATTGAATTAGCTACCTGTTGTACTTGTGACCTCAGCACACTGTACTGCAGTCAGTATCATAAACCTAAACCATATGCTCTGTGACAGTTTATTGCTTGTCCTTATCTATGATCTTTGCTATGCTTTTATTTTTCCTTGTGTCCAGAACACAAGGAGCTTATTTCTGTGTCTGCCTATTTTTGCTGGCACTTGACTCAAATTCCTACTGTTTATATCAAGTCATATCAAGTGGCTAAATGTTAAGACACCTTCCCACATGTGTTAGTTTACTGGTAGGGAAAGGGGAGCATTCAGTGGAAGTGCTGTATTTAAGCATTAATCAAACGTTTATTGTTGTTGAATGAAGATAGGCTGAGAAAGTTGGGGCTGTTCAGCCTGGAGAAGAGAAGCTGTGTGGAGACCTCATAGCAGCCTTCCAGTATCTGAAGGGGGCCTATAGGGATGCTGGAGAAGGACTCTTCATTAGGGACTGTAGTGATAGGACAAGGGGTAACAGGTTCAAACTTAAACAGGGGAAGTTTAGATTGGATATAAGGAGGAAATTCTTTCCTGTGAGGGTGGTGAGGCACTGGAATAGGTTGCCAAGGGAAGCTGTGAATGCTCCATCCCTGGCAGTGTTCAAGGCCAGGTTGGACGTAGCCTTGGGTGGCATGGTTTAGTGTGAGGTGTCCCTGACCATGGCAGAGGGGTTGGAAGTAGATGATCTTAAGGTCCTTTCCAACCCTAACTATTCTATGATTCTATGAATGACGTGACAAGGATGCAGTTGTGTAGGTTGTATTTCATGGCAGTGACAAGCTTTATGAGTATTTGGAGAATGGCTTTAATTAGCCTGACTATTGATAGGTGTGTTCATGTTCTCAGTGTACATCAAATATAGCATTTTTCACCAACTTATAATTGGCAGTTTCCCATAGGAAATAATCGTTATTGGTGTTAGAGAAGCACTTTGTATCTATCACATTTGGGAAATGAAAGTTTTGCAAAGGTCAGGATAAAGTGTGCCCCCAATTATGCTAATAAGTCATAGCACAAATGATCCACTGGAAGGTTTAATAGCTTGCTGAGTCCTTTTTAGATTTTCGTAGAGCAGGAAGTATTAATATTACATTTTGACACTGTACAGAAAGGTGAAAGAGAGAAATATTCTTCCTCTAGCTTCTAAAGTTTCTTCTCTCTACCTTTTTTAGTACCTGAATTCTCTTAGTGATTTGAGGGTGTTGAAATGTTGGATGGCGTTTTGTTTTGTAGTGTGGTTTTTTTTTGTGGAGTTAAGTTTTGTTTTGGCTATTTTAAGAATTCATTTTAAAACCATTTTGTTCCCCTTCTTCCCTGTGAAGTCAGTACCTTTAAGGAGCCCAGAGCTGCAAAAGGCACCAGGTTTTGACGTCTGTGAATATCTGTGTTTTATTTGGATTTGACAATATAACAGGCTTCGAGCCCTTTGCTAAACAGAACGTGCTAAAATATTTTAAAATAATATACCTTCAAAATCATAGAATCATAGAACAGTTAGGGTTGGAAAGGACCTTAAGATCATCCAGTTCCAACCCCCCTGACATGTGCAGGGACACCTCACACTAAACCATATCACCCAAGGCCTTGTCCAACCTGCTTTTAAACACTGCCAGGGATGGAGCATTCACAACTTCCCTGGGCAACCCATTCCAGTGGCTCACCACCCTCACAGGAAAGAATTTCCTCCTTATATCCAATCTAAACTTCCCCTGTTTAAGTTTGAACCTGTTACCCCTTGTCCTATCACTACAGTCCCTAATGAAGAGTCCCTCCCCAGCATCCCTATAGGCCCCCTTCAGATGCTGGAAGGCTGCTATGAGGTCTCCACGCAGCCTCCTCTTCTCCAGGCTGAACGGCCCCAACTTTCTCAGCCTGTCTTCATACGGGAGGTGCTCCAGCCCCTGATCATCCTTGTGGTCTCCTCTGGACTTGTTCCAACAGTTCCATGTCCTTTTTATGTTGAGGACACCAGAACTGCACACAATACTCCAGGTGAGGTCTCACAAGAGCAGAGTAGAGGGGCAGGATCACCTCCTTTGACCTGCTGGTCACGCTCCTTTTGATGCAGCCCAGGATACGGTTGCTTTCTGGGCTGCGAGTGCACACTGAAGCCAGCTCATTTTCATTTTCTCATCAACCAGCACCCCAAGTCCTTCTCCTCAGGGCTGCTCTGAATCTCTTCTTTGCCAGCCTGTAGCTGTGCCTGGGATTGCTCTGACCCAGGTGTAGGACCTTGCACTAAAAGCTACTAAAAGCTATTAAAAATCCCCCCGAAAACTAGAGCTTCAAGGCAAACTAAATTTTCATTTTGCTTTTTACCTGTCAAATAACACTTCTATTCCCTTTGAGGGGTATTGCGCATTTGCACAGCACTCCGAAGATGTAACTAATCCATCCAGAAGTTTCCCAAACATCAGAACCAATCTACAGGATCTAATTAGTTCGAAATCATATTTTCTCACTTATGTAACATGTCCACCAGCCACATTTCCTTTGAACCAGAAGGTCTGTGTGGCTTGAAATGGCTCTGTCTTCTTGTAATTTTGTGGCTAAAACATTAGTAAAAGGCTAGATGGAATAATTTACTCCTGAGACTGATTATCCTAATACACTCGCATTTATTGTGCATCCACTGAGTTGTTAAAGAACCCATTAAGAGGGCAGTCTGAAAGCAAACATTTGCAAATGTCTCTAAATTGAATTATAAATGTCTCTGGTAAACAAAATGTTTGCTGCACCATGTCGGTCCCACTTAAAGGTCTGGCTGCATCAGGTACATGTGTGTTGTGACACATTTAGAAAAGATAGAAGAGGCAATGAAAGAAATAGCTCAGATTTACTCATCTCTGTCTATTTTTTAAGTGTAGAAACATTTTTCATTAAACATGGTTAAAATATTCTGTTCCATTTCAGTGTGGTGTTTTCTGTCAGCTTTGCTTCAACAGAGATGCAGATGGTTTATTAGTCTTTTAAAATGAGCTGTAAATGAGGGATATTGGCACGTATGGAAATGGAGTAGAGGGTTGTTAGTATCTCTCATACGCTGATTTTATGAGCTGCGTTAAGAAAGCTGCTGGCTGCTGCTTTCCTGAAGGTGTTGCTTTGCTTCATGCAGCCATTAGGATTACAGCAAGACTATCTTCATAAAATGTCTGTTACAAGAACAGTCCTTCATGCCAATTCTTCAAAAAGCAAAGCCTTTCTCATGCAAACATTTGTGTATTAATTACATTCTGGTGCAGTTGACCCCACTTGTAAATAAAGAGCAGGATGGGAACAAGCTGTTGGTACGCTTAAAGTTGAATCTTGATTATGTCCTCCTGTAAGTATCTTTCTGGTTTGGTCTTTCTTTTTTTTCACGGTCACTTGTGAGACATGCTTAGTGTTAAGTGCATAGGCCCTTAGTCTCTGCTTGCTTCGTATACCGAAGTTCTCTCCACAGGCCAATTACTCTCCTTCAGCATGAACAACCTCAGTTCTCTGAGAGGATATTAGCTCCAGTCAAGCCAGCCCTGGTTTTACCTAGATCATCACTTCTGTGTGAATACACATAATCCTGTGTGGAAGGGATAAAGGCAAATTTGTCAAACTTCCCCGCTAAATGCATGCACACATAATTCCCTAAAGGATTCTGTTTTCTGTAGCCTACCTACAAACTGGGTAGTAGAGTTCCAAACCAAATCCTAAGTTTTGAATTGCAGATACAGAACAGAAGATAAAAATTAGGGTCCAAAAGTACCTGTATTTAGGATATGTCATGAAATACATAGCAGCATTTACAATTGGCTGGATGTGGCTGTCCTTCCTCGGATAGCAATTCATTAAACTTTCAAAATGGTGTGGATTTTATTTCATAACTATGTGAACAATTAAATCTTCTGAAATTTTTCTGCCTGTCCTAATTATTTTCTTTCATGTGAAGCTTCCTAATACAGGTCTCATTGCTGCTCCCTCTGCCAGTGAATCGGGTATATCTCTTGATGGTACTTGCGCTTTTAGATCAATGGGGACAAAGTGATCCAGTTTTTCCTTCCTTCCAGGTGCAATTATGGGTCTCAATATAATAAAAATAAAATAATTGAATATCTACAGAGGTTCCTGCAGCATGTTTTCAATTTAAGTTGGGAAGCTAAAATATCTTAATTGATAATCCCAGCAGGTTTGAGGCTTTTTGTGATCTCTATTTTCTCTCTGAGGTTCTGCATTTTCAGGGTATTGCTAGTTCTGTAAATTTAGCTATCAGTCTGTTGTAATTTAAGGCCAAATCTTTCTCACAGTTGAAAAAAAATCCAGTGGTTTTATTGGAGTAGAATCAGATTTAAGGGGCAGAGCCTGAATAGACTTTAATTGTTCTAATCCCTGGACAGCTTTCCAGCCTGCATGCTTCACAGGCACTGAAGCAGTTTGTATCAGTTGAATCTTCCCTCATGTGAAATATAAAGATGTTATTCATGAGTTTGCTATATAGCCTGCTGAAATCAGAGGGATCAGTTTTTCCAGATGCAATTATGGGCTTTAAGAGAGATATTTGTTGTGATGGTTTGGTGGTTGTTGGTTTTGGGGTGGTTTTTGTTGGTGCTTCTTTGTTTTACCATTCTTTCTCGGGTTTCACTTCAATTTATTTAATTTGGTTGGCAAAAGTGGTGACCTGATGGGGGCTTTTCACAAAGTCTTGCATCTCCTGTGGCAGATTGTGTAGCCTGCACTGCTTTGATAGCATCAGTGTTCTGGTGGTTGTTTTCTAAGTAATGCTTTGTTTTGGTGCTTAAGTATCTCATGTACACATGCCCCTGTAAGCATGTTTGTCTCTTGTACTGGTGTTTTTACTTTTTAGTCCCCTGTCAGTCTGTCAGTGACGGGTCCAGTGGAGACGGCACTGATCTGTGAAGCAGGAATAGGTCACTTTTGTCCAGTGGCTGATCTTGGCTTGCTCATAGTGCTTAGGAACTCTTCAAAGAAGTGTGTCCCTCTATCTGTCAGCAGAGCAGTTAGCACAGTGCAGTTGGGATCCCTGTTGGTACCATGATGTACTTTTGCATTCCTGGTGTTTGCTGTTGCAGGAGCCGTCCTGTTTGAAATATTCTTGCTGTCAGTTCCTGTTTTCCTCCCAGTTGCATTAAGATTGAAAGAAAGCTGGAAAAACAGAGCATGTTCTGGTACAATGATGTACTGGTACAATGTTGTTCTGGTGTCCTCAACATAAGAAGCGCATGGATGGAGCTGTTGAAGCAAGTCCAGAGGAGGCCATGAGGGTGATCAGGGGATGGAGCACCTCCCGTATGAAGATAGGCTGAGAAAGTTGGGGCTGTTCAGCCTGGAGAAGAGAAGGCTGCGTGGAGACCATCTGAAGGGGGCCTATAGGGATGCTGGGGAGGGACTCTTCATTAGGGACTGTAGCGACAGGACAAGAGGTGATGGGTTCAAACTGAAACAGGGGAAGTTCAGGTTGGATATAAGGAAGAAGTTCTTTACTGTAAGGGTGGTGAGGCACTGGAACAGGCTGCCCGAAGAGGTGGTGAATGCTCCATCCCTGGCAGTATCAAGGCCAGGTTGGACAGAGCCTTGGGTGACATGGTCTAGTGTGAGGTGTCCCTGCTCATAGCAGGGGGTTGGAACTGGATGATTTTAAGGTCCTTTCCAACCAAAACTATTCTATGATTCTAGGTTGTGTCAGTCACAGTGACAATTCTTATTCACTGAGCAGCCAGTTGATTTTTTTAAGCAGGCAGGAGCTGGTGTTCTCACTGTAATTGTACAGAGCAGCTTCAAAAAGTGGCAAAATTAAATTTGTCAGTGAGCTAATACCGAAAGAAAAATGTAGTGGAAAATGTGGCCGTTGGCAGAAGAGAACGGGTCAAAGGTTTCTGTAAATTGAACACATTAATATTTCAATATCTTAGGGATATGAAAACGTGTATCTCAGATCTTATTCTGAATTTAGTATGGCTGGAGCTAGTCTTGCTGTTACTTGCTCCATGTGGTTGGTGTTACAAGAAATAGAGTCATATTATAGTTGGCTTTTCAGTAACAGAGCCTTGGATCTGCCCTTTAACAGAAAACACTAGAAACTGGGAAACTCTATCAGGCTCTTTTGTCAGGTGGAGGTTTGTGGAGAGTGATATTTTGTTGTTTTCCATACATGTGTAGAATGACAATGTGAAGCTTCTCTAAATAGTTCTAATACAAAGGCTAAGCAAGTTAGAAGTCGTCACGTGCTGTCGAACCAAGCAAATGATGTGTCCCCTTTATTCCCTTTTTTTCTGTTACTGAGACGATATTCAGAGGAAATAAGTGAACACAGTATGTATTTGCTGCTGTAGCAACAGATGAAAATCCCTGATCCTAACATGAATGGGAACTTTGCTGTTCTAGTTTGGGATGCCAGGATTTTACCAACTGTGCCTTAGACATACAGGCTGCAGAAATTAAAACTAACTAAAAGTTAATTCCAGGTTACCATTAGTGAATGCAACTGGAAGTAGTTCTTGGCCTTTTCATGGATAATGTGCTTTTCATCACAAATGGATTCTTCTCTCTTTTTTTTCACTGACCACATGCAATCCACTGCTGCTGCATAAACAGTTGCTCAGCCCTTTCTTGGTGCAGTGTTGTCCCACAGTGTATTTCAAGTGTATGAACTTGCATTCTGTCTGCAGAATTATGGGAAATGTTAAAAACAGCTCCAGGGGTTCAGTGAATTAAAGCATTGCTGCAGAACTGCTGAATAACAGGGTAGAGCAGCACATAGGTAAACATTGGTTGGACTTGATGGGGTAGATACGTTGGGCCACAGCAGGCACTGTTCAGAGCTAAATTAAAGGACAGCAAAACACAGAATTCCTTCAGAAGTCCAAGGCTTAATTCTGATTTTGTTTCTGGAGGCATAAAAACTGTATTCCATACCCAGAAAAGTGGCAATGAAACAGCATTTGTTGCCCAGTGCCAGCTAAATGCTGCAAAAACAAAACCCATGTATCTTACAACTCTTGAGTTTCACTTTTCTGCTGACATTAAACATACAAGTGGTTTTAATGTATGGTCTAAACAGTGGCCTGTACTGTTTTACAGAAACAGTAGAGGGAGGGATCACTGGTTTAATGTTTTTTCCTGTTAATGATTTATCTTTCTTAAAAAGAACTCAAACCAGAACACACAAAAGTGAAATGGAGAGCTTTTTGATCCAAGCGATTTCAAGTTCAGATTGTCTCGCAGGAGAAAGTAAACTTCAGCATCCTTATTGATAGGAGGAATAAATGCTGGTCTGCAAAGACACTCTCTATGTGTATCATGTGAAGAAAGCTGTTACATGAGGAAAATGTGATATATACTGATTCTATATAGAATCATAGAATGGTTTGGGTTGGCAAGGACCTTAAGATCATCCAGTTCCAACCCCCTGCCATGGGCAGGGATACCTCACACTAGACCATGTCACCCAAGGCTCTGTCCAACCTGGCCTTGAACACTGCCAGGGATGGAGCATTTACCACTTCTTTGGGAACCCATTCCAGTGCCTCACCACCCTTACAGTAAAGAACTTCTTCCTTATATCTAACCTGAACTTCCCCTGTTTAAGTTTAAACCCATCACCCCTTGTCCTGTTGCTGCAAGTCCCTGATGAAGAGCCCCTCTCTGGCAGCTTTGTAGGCCCCCTTCAGATACTGGAAGGCAGCTAATATAATTCATATTAGTTCTCTTTTTTGTTTGTGCTCAACTTCTGTGGGCTTTTGGATGCAATAATTAGGAGAATTTGGGGAACCAGAAGGCATTGTCCTGAATACTTGAAAGTGAATAAACGTGGGAACGGTAAATAAAGATATTGGACTAGAATTGAGCTGATGCCCTGTTAGACAAGAGAACTGTTTTTAGAGAGGTAGTGCTAAGGAGTAGTATGTGGGGAAAAGCAACACTAGTGCCATGGGTAAGCTACTGAATGAAGAGCTCAGGGTGAATCTGACTGAGGTGCTGAGGATAAAGGGCAGTGTGTGGTACTTGACTCTTCCCCTCCAGTGGAGATGAAGACCAGGTGATTTAGCAGGAGGTAGGAACTGTCTGCAATATGGCAATGTCTGTTCTTTGGTCCACAGATGTGTCCTGTGATACACTCTGTGTCTGTAAGCAATGATCTTTTTCTCAAGTCAACAGCATCACAGATGTGCATGTGTGCTTTTCTGTGTGGAGAAGGGCCCTGGGGGTTATTGTGATGCTCTTACCATCTCCTTTGCCCTTCCTTTCTCTTTGCTGACAGATACAAAGGTGGAGATTGTGTCAGCTGCTTCTTTCCTTAGGTTCCTCTTTCTCTTACAGCAGCAGGAAAGGATAGGATGTGCTTTTTCATGAAGGCTTTTCAGATCCTGTGGAGCTAAAGAATGTTTAGTAATCAAAGAGGAAAAGCTGAAAAGTTATTCCAAATATATTTGGCAAATATGCAAGAAAACTGTAGGGCAAGCTTAGCTATCAGAGGAGCTATAGTCAGTCAATTGTTAGCATAAAGGGATCTTGAATAAGTGACTGATTGTTTCCAAAGTATTTCAGTAATTTCAGTGTATGTATTCTAAAAAGCTTCATTTTTGCATCACTTAAAGTACCCCCCTCATAATGCAGGAGAAGGCAAAAGCCTCTTAGAGCCTGGCCATAAGGTTTTTTGTACAAATCAGTTTAGAAAGGAAAGAGAATTTGTCTGACACTGTTAAAATCAGCTTTGTTCTGTAAGCTATTTCCTGTTTGGTGTGTATGGAAAGTTCTTCATCAGTGAAAGGTAAGGTCAGCATAGACACAGCCCACTCCCTAAATAATATTGAGATGGCATTTAATTCTGTACTGAACAATAAACAGGGACAGTCCTGCTTTATTTACATAGAGATTCAGAAATAATTATATTGCCCTTCATTCTTCTAGGTTTTATTAGAAAAGACTTTGAAGACAAATAGAACAGTGACAAAGCTAATAATAGGTCTTTTGTGGAATGTCACTTTTCTTATTTTGCCAAACTAGAACGTTTTTTACATCCTTGCGCTTTTAGGTTGACTGTCTTGTGAAAGTGGAAAAAGGGTTATACAAAGGTTTAATTGACATTTTATTTGTTGATTCAGAGATGCTTGGTTTTTTTTCTGTGAGCTCCATGTATAATCTTTATTCTTTTTAGAATTGAAATAAACTCCCTCTGCTTCCTTTTAGTCACGAAACACCTCTCCAGATGTTCTGTCCAGCTTGCATATTTACTGTCTTGGTGCTTGTGAGTGCAAGTGTGCGTGTGCTTACCTGCAATTGAAGTTCTCATGTCAGTTGTGAAAATGGACTTGGTGTTCCTGGAAATCACAAGTCTAAATGCTGTACTGTCAGGACCCAGGAATGGAGCACATTGTGCATGCTACTTTAACCTAGAGCTTGGCTTTTTGGCTTATTTCCTAGTGTGTATAATTCTTACATTGCTGTGTTTGTTCCTAGATATTTTATACACAGTATTTGGCCAAGTAATTTTTAAGACAAAGTAATGCTAAGTGCAGGATGACAAGTCTTATCTCCAAACCCCTACAGTGCTTCTGGCACAATAGGAACATGTAGCTGTGTTTGAATAATTGAATGTCAGCAATTAGAATCGTTATTAAAATAGGAAGCTACTATGACAGTATTTTCTGCTCGTTGTCTATGCTGTCTGTTCTTCCTGCAAGTGGTATGCTTGGCTGACAAAGCTAAATATTTCTTGCTTCCCTTTGGTGTTGTATTTTATTTCTCACAGTAGTGGCATTCCACAAACGATAATTACCATAGGTAGAAATACAGTCTATTGCAATGCTCTGTTAATCTCGCCACCAAACCCTCTGGCCCTGCAGGAAGTGGGAATGGCAAAGCATTTGTATTCCTCAGGTTCAGTGGGACAATGCTCCCCGGGGTGATTGTTCTTACCCTGCAACCCTCCCACTTCTTTTCACTCTCAGCTTTTGCAGTAGGTGCTGCTGGTGTGCAGCAACATTGGGAATGGGCTGAGGTTTCTGCATGGGCTCTGGGTGGGAAATTCAGTCTTGGAGGCAAGGCTGGCCAGGAACTGGGCACCAGATTTTATGCAGTGCCTCTGTGCTGTGGGAGTGCATGGAGGCACCAGTCTCGCTTTTGGGGCAGTTCTGAGCATTAGGAATTAAAGTTATACTTCCTCTCTAGATATCTACTGTGTCTTCATGGGAGAGGAAGAAGACAGTGGAAGAGCATGAGCTGGCCTGTCTGAGGCTTGGTATTTAGTGATCCTTCCCTACTCTCCCAGTAACTGCTCACAGCTTCCCTAAACTGGGGTAAATTTCACTCATAGTGAGAAGGCATGAGCAGCAATACATCCATCCCCAAGCCCTGCGGCTGTTTGGAAATCCCTGCAATGCAGTATGGTTCTGGATTTCCTTCCTCTCCTTCTCTAATGAAGGAGGGATTCACCTTTTCAAATATAGAGCAATAACCTTCCTCTCCTTCCTGCTGCTTCTCTCAATTATCAGGTGTGCACTATATCTAGGAATCTAATTTTAAATTAACTTGTCACCCTACATCCCATCTGTAGGGCTTTGCAATTTTAAACCAATTGCCTTTGAGGTGACTTTATATACTGTTCCATTAACATATACATATCAATTCTAGGGCACTTACAGACTGCAGAATAAAATCCCCTCTTGAGCAAGACATTTGCAGAGGAAAGAAGTAGTTTGGGTTTGATTGACTGTAGAATGAGAGCTGGGGTATGTTAAAACCTAATATTGAGTGGGGCTGTTGAATGATTTAAATAACTGTATTAATACAAGACATGTTAGGGCAATTTTAGGCTAGATACCAAGTGTCAGGTGGACTTTTTTTGGTCTTGGTGATATTCCATTATCTGTGGACATTTTAGTACATTGTAGGAGAGTGAAACTCTACTTGTCTCAAATAGTGAATATTTGCCTGACCATCCAAGGTATTGACTTCTCCTTGAAAGCACTTTTATATTAATTTTATTAAGGAATTATGTAAATAAAGTGATGGGAGCTTAGATTGTAGTTGAGACTGTTAAATCCCTAGATCTTGTTGTATATCAGTGTTATTAGTGACGATACAGAGTGAGACTCCTGTGTGATGCTGCTGTGCTCAGACTGTCTCAACTACAGTCCAGAGGCTGCAGTCACTTGAAGCAAGAAGCAGCAATCTATGGTTGAAAACAGCAATATTTAGTTTTATGGTGTAATGCATAGTTTGTGCTTTATTCTTGATCCTGAGGTAAACAGCATTAGTATTGTGATACCGAGAAGTCATTTTCCCTTGGAAAAGTTTTTTTCTTTCCCATTTGTGCCCCTACATTTGTATTCCTGCCAGCAAAGCTCAATTGATTTGGCTTTCCATAGGTTGTGGCATAACTGAGAGCTTCTTTTAAAGCAAAAGGGCCTCCCTTGCACTTGTGTGACTGAAGAACTGAGACATCAATAACTTGAATGACCAGGAATGGGTAGATCCGTAGCACTTTCCTACTCGCCTGCAGGCATCTAACTTTGACAGGCTCCCTTTTGAAGAAAAGACAAGTTAGTGCTGAAGGGTGAGTTGGAAATGGAAACCCTGGGGGGCTCAGGAGCAACAACAAAGGCAAAGAGAAGGTGCTTGTGAGGAAGGCAGGGAAGAGATGAGTTTGCAAAGCTGTAGTGTAGAGGTAGGGAAGGGTGGCAGCTCTGCCAAATACCTGGATTAGTGAGGGTCTAAACTTTGAACACGTTCATAACTGCAAGGGCAAGATTTTATTGTTCCATTTAGAAAACAAAACAGAAAACTGGAACTGGCTATTTTAAAGCACTTTGGCAGATGCTAAACAAGTAGAAAAATACAATTATCTTTTGGAACTTTAGATGCTCACTAAAGAGTGACAGCAAATGAACCAACTAATTGGTAACACCAAACTGCAAGCTGTATATTTGGGTAGCAAGAAGACCGGGGATCATTTACCCCAAAATAGCAACGAGGAGCTGTGTGCTTCGGATTGCAGATAGGCCACTAATTCAAACATATTTGTCAGGAGTTTATTATGCAGGCCTTATTTTAAAAGACAGATATGCACAAATGCCATGTCTGGCTCAAAGTGCAGTGAAATGGTAGATGATTGTCTCTAAAGAGAGCCAAGTGTGCTCTCTTTAGAGAGATCGTGCCTCTAACAGCAGGCTTACAGGCAGACAGATGTCCAACCATGCAATGTACCCAGAGGCAAACTTGCAGCATGAAGTCTGGGAGGCTCTTTAGCTCAGTGACAGTGGAATATTTTCCACAGCTGTGCCTTAATAGCTCCTGTGTAGACCTGGTTGTTTTTTATGGAGGGGTAAAAAGACACTCACATGGTAGTGAGAAGGAATGTAATACTGGCTGTGGAAAGAAAGCTGAACCAGTTTAGAATTCTCAATCTTTTTTTGTCTCTTTTTCCCTTTTTTCTTTTTGAAAATGTCAAGATATAAATCCAAATATTTTTCAGTTAATTGCTAACTCTTACCACATGTATCTGTCTCACAGCTCTGCACAGTTGCTTATACAAGGGCAGATGAGTGTGGAGGATCTTGGACCACAGTTCAGCTCTCCTTGCTGCTTCTTTCAAGACCAGATTCTTTCTGCAATCACTAAATCTTTGTCTAAATGTCCTTTCTTATGCTATTTCTTTGCTTATGGCTTAAGGAAAGTAAAATCTCTAACCATACAAATGTGCTTCAGATTAATACTGTGTGCTACTCAGTGAGACAGAAGTCTTACATTCTTGATATTTACTTATTTTTTAAGTAAATGCATCTATTAGACTGACATTCATCTTTGCGCTATGTGTATACAATCATAAATGCCAGCTCTTCCATCACACAAGTGCTTGTAATAGTTTAACAAAAAAGATAAAGACTCCAGGGTACAAGTTGATGCCATTTATTTTGTCCCTGATGTCACTCCATCTCATAAGAAGAATTCTTTAACAACAAAACACATGCTTTACATAAGAAAACAGGCTCTACAGAGTTATAATAATCCTAAAAAATAATATCGGTTTGATTTCCTGCCCCACACCCCTAATTTAGACAGGTACTGTATTGTTCTGCTGGACCCCAAATGTTTCATTCCAGGAGGGAAAAAAAATACAACAAATTCCATGTGTATATATATGTGTGTATCTTATCTGTCTATATCTTACCTGTTAATAGCATTTATCCATATGAATATATATAATATATAACTACAAATAACACTATGTTCAACACGTTTGTAAAATAAAACCATAACAAGCTCTATACTGTGTGAAAAGAGAGATAAAAATCTGTATGTTAGAGAATCACAAAATAGTTTGGTTTGGAAGGGACCTTCAAAGATCATCTAGACCGACCTCCAATGAGCAGGGACATCTTCAACTAGATCAGGTTGTCCAGAACTACATCCAGCCTGGCCATGAATGTGTCCAGGGATGGGGCATCCACCACCTCTCTGGGCAGCCTGTGCCAGTGTTTTACCACCCTCATTGTAAAGTATTTCTTCCTCACATCCAGCCCAAATTTCTTTTGGTTTAAAGCCATCACCCCTCATCCTATTGTGACAGGCCCTGCTAAAATGTTCCTCCCTAAGATGTGTGGGTTATAGTTATATGCATGCTTATGTGCAGGTACCCTTCTAGAATACATGAAAACCCAGTCTTTGGGGGATGAGGGAGAGAACAAAAAAAACACCAAAACAAACAGAAAATAACTAGGTTTTCCACTTTAGAACAAAAATAGTCTGAGGAGAATGTAATGAAGTTTCCGAGGTTGGTTTTGTGAATGTTCTTGCTTTCAGATAGGTCATATTCTTGTTTCTGATGTTCTTTATAATGAAACTGTGAGTGACATGGGCAGTAATAATGAAAATGACATTTTATGCTGTGTCTGAATGCAAGATATTTCCTCCTTACTAGAAGAATATCAGAAGACTTCAGTTACTTCAGTTACTGGGGGGTAAGGTTAATTAAAGTGGCTACCAGAACCATGATGTGCTGCTCTCTTAGTGTGGTCCATTTTTGTGCCCTATTTTAAGAGCTTGATGCTTTTATTTCTAGCTGTTCTTTACCATTCTACTGGGGTAAGAAAATGGGAAAGCAACTGAACTGAACCAAGCTTGTCTGTGGATACCTTTTCGGTAGTAAATTGAAAGCAAAAGACCAGGGTGGAGGCATATTGCCTGGGGGAGATGCAAGAAATGTTATTTATAAAGGTGAGTTCTGCTGGATGCTGGAAGATGACTTGTGCAGGCATCTGAAATGGCTCAGTGCAGGGAGTCAGTCATTCTATGTGACTTTTGATCCCAGCCTAGGATTTCAAACTTGGACCTACATTGCAGTTGGGTGATAGGATCTGTCTTGGTTTAAGATAAAGTCAAATAGACTTGTATGTGCCCTAAGCACTTCATTCATTTTTGTATCATAGAATCAACTAGGTTGGAAAAGACCTTTAAGATCACCAAGTCCAACCATTCATCAAGTCTAACCAAGCATAATTTCAAGCTGTGTAAATAAGAGAAAGTAGGTATGGAAGGGAGGAGGATATTCCAGCATATGATACTTTGAGGTACCTAGCATCTGTAAGGAAAAGCTTGCTTTGATTTTTCACTATTGAAGTGAAATATAGCTCAGGCCTTAAAGAATTACTATCTATGAGTTACAACATTTTTTTGCTATAAGGATTAATCTGGGTTTACTATGGGTTTTTCTTTCCATATTAGTAGTTTACGTTGTGGAAAGTTGGAGGGCATGGAAGCTTGCCAGTGTTAATGAGAGAGTTTTCTATTTTAGTTTGGGAACTTAGCAAAAGCAATTCATGGAAAAATTGTGTTTTATAAGTACAAACAGTGGCTGTTCTGTGTTATTTAGATACTTGAGCTGCCCAGTATGAGTCTGTAAGTGCTCAAATAATAGCAGAATCAGTAGATTTATGGAGGAAAAATAATACCTGAAAACCTGTAAAGCTGTATGAAAAATGAAGACAGGTCTCTGAGACATGCTTCATGTGTATTGAACAACCACATCAAATTTAACATTATGTTTGCCTTAATTATAAGCTGTTTGATTTATTTGTACTAAGATGTTTCTCTGAGATGTGTCAGCTCTTGTCATCCTTCTTGACTAAAAAAGCAGCTTTGTGATAGCATGCTGATAAGTGATTATCTTTTTGATTTATTAATGTAATAATGTACATATTAAACACCTCTTCTGTCAATTTAGGGTTTAAAAGAGAACAGATTTCAGGGTATCTGACAGCTGTATAGTTCCGCTTCTGAACTCTGAGTGTATTGCAGCACAAATGCTTTATGAATATGTATTAGGGCAGTGTTCAAGCTTGCCCAGCCGTATTCCTACACTTCATTTATATGTAGGCTGTAGGAAAAGAGTGCAGAAAGATCTTTCTCAGTACATCTCTTGTATTAGTGGAGTTACTTCAACTCAAGTTGATGAGCATTGAGTTTTCATCTCTTCACAGAGCAGGGTGGTTCTTCCTAGGTAAGTGTTCACAGTAGTGAAAATATTAGTATTGAGTATTTCACTGACAGCAAAACCTCAAGTATTTTCTTCCACTCAGCATTTAGAATAGGTCTTTAAATGTGTTTTATTCAGTGGATGATTTTACAGGGAGAGAACTTGATTTGTTGAATGCCACGCAGTGTTATGTGTGGGACTGTGTTCATTAATGGCAGCGTGAGTAACTGCTTTCCTGAGTTTTTGTTTGCTTTTGCTGAACCAGAACTTTAGTAAGCTCAATGTGTGGAAAACTGTTATTAGTCTCAATTTGGTGGCTTCCGTGGCCTTTAAGGAGCCTATGCTTAATGAAAATAGAGATAAGTCTTCTGTTAGCTGACAAAGAGCTTTTGGGAGAAAAAGAAATATGTAGCAGTTCTCATCTGTTCTTTTAACTGTGAGCTAAAAGTGTCAGAAAAGCTTTTAAAAGATAAGTGTTAAGAGCTCTGTCAGAGTACTGCTGCAGAGTATGTTTTATAGATTCCTTTGTTTTCTCTTGCAGATGTGATTCACTTCATATCGCACTTTGTCATTTATTTTAGACTTGACTTCCCTGCCCTTTTTCATAGGACAGGCTATTCATTTGCCGCCTTTGGAATGCCCTTGGTTGTAAGAACATCTCTCAGAGATAGGGTTTGTTCAGCTGAGTTCCCTGGGACATGAGCATCTGAAGTCTCTCCATCTTCCCCCATACTTACTCCACTGGGTGCATGTGTTTTGCTTTTTAATGTGAAATGAACTACGACGGATTGTGTTTTTTACCTCTCCGGCTTCGCCTGGAGTGAAGGGATGGTTCGTGTAAACTTAGGGGATTTTTACAATTTAAATTCCACCTTAGTTTTGAAAAATAAGTCTACTTTATGATGGAAATTTAGTGATTATCTAACAGTGTAGTTTATATCAATACGAAATACAGAAGAAATGTATGTTTGTTGCTGGACCTGTAAATGCAGTCACCTTTCTCCACAGTGGCAATAACCACTGAAGTACTGGCACAATCTTTGCAGAGAAGCTCATGCAGCTTCCAACAATAGGCTTTTCCAGAGGCAGAGCGTGTGTTTTCTGTGGTTCAGGTCATTCAGCTATTCCATCTGTGATTCACTCAGCTGGTCACTATGGAGGAAGTTGAAGAACTGAATACAGAATTCTCTTTCACCTTGTGTTCCTGTGTACGAAAGGGAGGTATTAGGAGAGAGCACTACACATCTGAAGATTTGGAGAGCGTGGTAAACAAAGCAATCTTGTTCTGTTCCTTCACTTGAAATAGTACCTCTTTTTTGTGTGAAATCAGCTGAATCTAGACTAGAATCTCTGCTGCAAATCCAGAAGACCTGCCTGCTTAAATCAGGACTTTCTTCTGCCTTCCCTAAAATAGACAGGAAAACCCAGGTACTGTATTTCTCATTCTATTCTGAATTTGGTTTTTCTTAAAAGGTGTTCTTTTTGCACAGCTAACTAACACACTTATAAAGGTCAGCTTTTCCCGGGTTCTGGTTATGCACTCTGATATATGGGACGTGTTTATGTATCTGTTTACGAGGAGGGAGCTCTGTGCAAGTCCCAGGCAAATCTGCTCTTGGTTAAACTGTCTTTGGTGTGAGGACAGCAGCTGTGCAATGGGACTAGCAGAAGGTATTTTTGAAATGCTTTCCTCCAGAACCTCAGTGCTGTGAAAAGGAAGGTTCCTTCAGCTGGTTTGTGCATGTTTAATAGCAGGAGTACTGGAGGAAATCCTTTGTGACCAGCCAGGTAGTAGCATGAGAACGCTGTACTATTCTCTCACACCTGGCTGCTGTCATACTGAAGTAGGTCACTTCTTGTGTGTAAACTGCTTAACAGCATTTTTAGGGTCAAATCACATTGATGTAATGCAAAATTACATCTGCCTTGGTTTAAAATAATTTGCGTAAAAAGGAATTTATGTTCTTTAATATCTGTACATTTTTGCCCATAAAACCCCCAAAATGTTATCCCTCATCCTTACATGCCAGTAACTTAAAAAATATTTCTACTTTTCATCAGACATGCATCTGTTCCTTCCCTTTTTCATACTTAGCAGGGAAGATATTTATTCTAGCTGTGCTCTCATCTAATTACTTTTTCCTGGTATTCACTGGATAGCAACAGCTGCCAATGTTCTGATCACTTATAATCATAAAATGTTCCACATGAGTTCATTTCTGTAGTTAACTTACATGGTGATTTGGAAGTAGTTGTAAGGCCTTACACTGTTCGCTGGTCTTGTTTCCATTTGACTTCAGAAATTGCCTTTTCATTTGTACTTTTGTTTGAGTTGAACGGTAATACATCAAGCCAGTGGTGAATATAGTTACAAGGGCTTAAAAACGCCCTG
This sequence comes from Pezoporus occidentalis, assembly GCF_034315485.1. NCBI lineage: Eukaryota > Metazoa > Chordata > Aves > Psittaciformes > Psittacidae > Pezoporus > Pezoporus occidentalis. The sequence goes on from NW_026912779.1 coordinate 5,882,686, forward strand.
TTCATGCACTCTCCTGAGCTTTCTGTGTTTCTCTGCCCATGTTTTCTTGTATCTAGAAAAGAGCCATGATGGATACAAAGCATTTTGTAATGAGTAGCATCCTCAAGTACTAACTGCTTCACTGATTACATCTTGTGGTGTATCAGCCTTCCGGTAAAATGCAGCATTTCTAATGATTTCATAATGTATTACATGGGGGAATGAAGTGAATTTTTGATAGAATAAGTTAATTAACATGCATAAAAATCGTCACCTTTTTTGGATGCAGAAGTAGCTCAGAAGTTATTTCATTGCATAAAGTAAACTTACAATGCAGTGGATGTTTCCAGATGTTTTAAATACTTGCAATTAAAGTGGTATGTTCTGAACTGAGATTTACACCGTTTTAAAGCCCAAAGCAACCCTAACAAAACAGGAGCTGAGAAACGGGAAAGAAAATGTTTGCAGGAGAAGGCATAAAATTAGAGGTGAGATGTGGGATGAGTTAAGTAGAAATAAAGTTGTACAGAAGAAAGGGCACATAAATGACGAATTCTGCATGCACAGAGAAGTATAGATAGAGGATAGGGAGATAAGTTGTCTAGCTTTATGTATAGGAGAGCTCTAGTTCCAACCTCATCGTGGCAAGGGGGTTGGAACTAGAACATCTTAAGGTCCTTTCCAACCCTGTTCTATGATTCTATGATTTATCCTGCCTAGCTTTGGCTGCCTGAAGCTAAGCATCTTTGAAGCAGTTGTTTTGGCTCCTTCTAAAGTTGCAGGAGAAAATAAGACACCTTTGGGGGAATGAGTCATTTGTCTTGTTTTAGACAAACATCCTGGAATGGCAGAACCTGTCCTCCAGAGCTGTGTAACATTTTGCATTGATTTGAGAGATAGACATGTAGCTTAGCTTGGGCACACAGCTCATAGGCTCCTGATGTACAGGGGAGAAAATTCAGCTGTGTTGAAGTAATGTTCCAGCCTTTCATTTTCTCTGTAAAGCTAACTCTGCAGTTAAGGGGATTTGTAGTCCTTCATTTCTACAGTTACCACACGTACTGTGGTCCAAGATCTACGCAGAATCATTTTTTAACTTGTGTTACTGGTTCAGTTCAAGTAGTTGCTTTTGTAGTTGTCCAGTGTGCTAAAAAACTTACCCATTTTGAAGCGATGCAGTGTGTATCTGCTGAATTTTGTTCGGCGTTATATTATCACATAAATTAACACTTTATGGTTTTTATAGTTACCAGTGGGAAATAGTAGGCATTTGTTTTAATTTTAGAATAGCTGAAAAAGGCCCCGTTCTTTCTTGCCTCAAAACAAGCAGATAAAACCTTGACGGAAAACTAAGCCGAAAGCGCATAACAACACAGCTCTGTTCTCTAATGACAGTATCTGCTAAAGCTTCCATTTGGTCTTTATCTTCACACATCAAAATATCATCTGATACTATTCACTTGCCTATAGCCTGCATAAATATTGTGATGATAAAGGGGGGGCAAGAGCTCTGTCATGCTCTTCAGAATGGATTAAGAACTTGATCTCACTTTTTTGATGAGAAAGGTCATGATTACTCACTGTTGAAAGCATTCTAAAGGTTACAGAGCAACCAACTTCCAGTGATGACACAATAGTCTCTTTGGCCTTTATATAGTTTGCAGTCCTGCATTGCTTATTGACCTTTGCAGATTACAATTTCTTTTAAGCCTCAAAAGTTAATACTTTTTTCTTATATAAAACTGTCATTAATGGAATTACCCAGCACAGATGTGTCTCTCTCACTTTGCTGCCACTGAAGGAAGCTTTCAGTCTAATCTTGCTAGTCATCTGTCGGTTTATTGCAGTGGGTCTGATGAAGCATTTCCCTCAGCCTCAGGTAGCTGTAGGAGCTGGGGAAAGCTCAGTTCTACTGCTCTGAGTGCTGGACTGTGTTCAACTCCACAGCACCTTCATTTCCACCCCATGTTCCTTACCCTCCTCTGGCCTACACTGCCTTACTTACGGTGCCAGAGTAGAAGTGGGAACAGAAAGGCAAGGCTGTCTGCTTTCAATTCATGCTTACTGTCCTTCTCTCAGCTTGCACCACTGTGAAGAGCCTGGCCCATCTCCTCAATATGACCATCATACGTACTAGTGGAGCAGCTCTTGAGTGTCCCCTGAAGCCATCCTTTCTCCAGGGCAATCAAAGCCTAGTCCTATAATTTCTTCCTACAGGGCAAGTGCTAAAGTCCCTGGTGGCATTGTGGTCTCTGCTGGACTTGCTGCAGTTAATCAAAGTCTTTCTTGTATTAGGGGTCCCCAGGCTGGATGTTATCTCGAATGTGGTCTACCAGGTGCCAGGTAGGACCTCTCGGCTGTGCCCAAAATGCTGTTGATGCTCTCTCCTGCCAGAGCATGTTGCTGACCTGTGCTTTGCTTGCTGTTTGCTGCAGGGAACCCCAATTCTGTTCTGCAGAGCTACTGAGCCCGGCCACCTAGTTGTTTACCCATGTAGTTGTCAGTCTCTCTGGATCATAATATCCCAGCTGGGATACAAGGAGTAGATCAACCTGTTCATAAGCTAATAAATTTTACCTTTTTTTTTCTCATACTAGCATTATATTTGTACAAACCTTCCTGTCTAAAAGTGGGACCTCATTCTTGGTCATTCATCACTACATTATAAATGACTGAAGTTATAGGTGATCTGCTGATGTTCTTACAGCCTCCAGGTTGCTATGAGAATATAGCACACGGGTTTATGCCCTTTCCCCTGTGTATAACCACAGCCTGCTACAGAGACACTAGCTTCTCTTGCATCTCTGCCCCATCCCTGGCAGTGTTCAAGGCCAGGTTGGACAGGGTTTGGAGCAACCTGCTCCCTGTGGCAGGGAGTTGGAACTGGATGAGCTTAAGGTCCCTTCCAACCCAAGCTCTTCTGTGATAGTTCAAAAGCCTTGCTTCTCAGCAAGCAGCTTAGTCTTGGTGTATGCTGATGATCACATTCCTGTGCAAGAGCAAAGTAAAATGGTTAAGAATCCTTATCCATTTTGATGCTGGTTTCTTTAAAACAAATTTAAAATTAACTGGTCTTTCATTCTTTTGTATCTGGAGTGAAGTGGAAAAGCAGTTGTTTGCATATTGATAGGGTGCAGTGTTAAACTGCATGTGTATGTGGGAAGGAATGAATTGCCGATGATCACATTTAACATTTTTAGTTGTATTTTTGTGTTGAAGGCAGACTTTGCTCATAACAAAAGCTGAACTGAAAATAGTTCACTTTCTCCTGAAATATAATACTGAATAAGATGAACATTTTTTAGTCTAACATTCCTGTTTGCTTTTCTGAAACTTGAGACACGCTAACAGAACTGGGAGAATTTATCAAATAGTGTGTTCTGTACTGAGGTTTTTAGCTGCAGTGCTAAAAGTGGAGTGAATATTAATTTTCCAATCACTTCTATATCCTTCCCATCCATGTAAATAAGCAGAGCAGTAGCTGAATCATGCGAGGGATTCACTCCAAGAGCTTTGGGCAGCATTCCTTCTCCTGGCCTAATGGTTTGAGCTGTGGACAAATGATGCTTTAGATAGATGTTCAAGTTACATGAGGAAGCAACACTGTACTGCAGAGGTGCAGTGAAGCACTGGATGTATGGGATGAACGGTGATCATGTTCCGCTGCAGTCCTACCCCAAAGGGGAGCAAGGCCTCTTGTGGCAGGGATTGCCTTGATACCTTCACTGGCATAATCTAGAAAGGAATATCTGGATGAGATTATCAGATGATGTAATTACAGTAGCTCAGAATAAAGCCCTTGTTTTGTGAAATCAGAGTAAGGGCTGCATCATTTTGATGTGAAAATACAGTCCCAAAGGTTGGTCGGAGGTCCTGTGGGAGCAGCTCTACCTCTTTGCCATCTACTGCCAGAAGCCTTTCTTTGTAGGAGAAAGATGGCACCCCCAAAAGAGAAGAGTGTGTTATACAACCACCTGTGCCTTCAGCACAGAACTGACATTCCTGTTATATTAGAGCTGTTAGCCCCCTTCTCCTAGAGGCTAAACCTCCACTTGTAGTTGTGGATCTTTATCAACTCTGATTTTTCAGGCAAGGGCTTTGTCAAGAGTATTGAAAGCTCTTAAATTTTTGTCTGGTGCTTAAAAGAAGAATATTCCTCCTATGTAGATTTATTGCAGCATTTACTTAAGGAGACTTCACCTGTGTGGCAAAGTCAAATAGGTCCCTTTGTCACAGAGCCTGAGGCTTATTCTAAATAATTCATACGCTCTTTTATACGATTGTATGCAGTGGCACCACGGGTTTTACATACATAACATAGTCTGGCTTTATTTGCTAGCATTGACTGCTAAGGGCCGTAAGCTACAAGTCTACATTATGGATGATGCTAATACTTCAAATAGTGCCTTTGTTGAGGCACTTAGCTGAGGAAGTTGAAGCCCTTTGTGAGCAATAATTAATTAAACCTCAAAGCAGTCTCATGAGGTGGCATTATCCCCTGGTTTACACATGGTACAGCACAAAGGGTAAGTGTATTGTTCAAGGATATGTAGCCAGACGTCGTCAGATCAGAGATTAAACCCCAGACCTCCTTTTTGTAGGGTCATGTTCTAATCCACTTTGTGTTTCCAGTCCTTTGAAATTTGCTGGTAGTTATTCTGTAAGGCAACTTTTTCGTATCATTTGATCTTTGCTGTAGGAGATGATCCATGGGGAAAAATAGGACATTCCACCAATCTGCTTGTATCGTAAGTCTCTAGAAGGGAGTAGGTAATAAATTCTGTCCCTTTAGTACTGTCCCAGCAAACTCAAGGTGTAAGCATATACTTTACTTTCAGAACACAATATTCTATGCTATTACTTTGCCTGCAGATACTAAGAGCATGGCAGATATGGAGGGGGTGGGAGTGGGTATTGCTGATACCCTTTTAGGGGGAAGAAATGAAGAGGAGCAGTTTGGGGCAGTTCAGGAGCTATTCATGTGAGTGTTTTAAGGAATTCTGCTACTTAAAACAACTACAGTTTCACTACTTAACAACTGTTATTTGTGGTTATCTAAAGAGTTTCTCCTGTTTGAGGTTGAATGATGTCAAAGACATTGTGTTTGGCATGTGTTATCAAACAGCAGCTGAGGCTCTTTGGCTTGTGAGATTTTTCCAAGTGAAGAGGGAGCACATGTTCCAGTAGGAATTTCAACATCGGTGTGTGTTTCCTCTGGGGGTGATGGGGATGTCATGTTGTGTCCGGAAGGCAATCTGGAATGCTGCCCTCATTGAGTTTCTTTGCAAATCACAGTGAATGAAATCATCTGCTTTCTGTCAAAGGATCTTAGGGGAAGGAAGAAACATTTCTGAGTAACAAAGTGCTGGGTAGTAAACTCATTGACAAAATCCTTGTTTGATTTGGTGCTTGTTTTAGAAGCCTTCCTAAAAGCCATGTCCCTGAAGTAGTCAGTGATAGGTTGAAGTTTACTTCGATTATAAAACTCTTGTAACACAACTGAGTTTGCTGACAGCTTTTAGTTTAGTGCCTCTACAAAACCTAAATAATATCACTCTTGAGAATTCCATTGGGTGTGATAAGGAAATAGGGTCATCTGTGTTCTGATTTCTTTTGGAAGGAAAGGAAATAAAAGAAATATGACAAATTTCCTGACGTATTTGACTTTGATTGTTAGCACATAACCTGAGGACTGGTGAAGCTGGTATTATTTTCTGGTTTAGCATAATTGATTACATTTTATGTTACTTTTATGCACATCAGTGTTTTGCAGAGTCTATCAATGAGGTCGACTGGAAAACAGCTCTGGTGACAGACTTGATAAAAGCTTTCATATGGCTGGATGCAGTGGTTGAGATGCTCAGCACACAAAAACAAGATGCAGAGTCTTCTACCTAAAATGTAGGGAACTAGAGCTCATCATAATTTGCTTTCTCTTCAGAAAGAAAGACTTGGTGATCATATATCACTATGATAAATTCATTTTCACACAACACACCTTCCCATTCATAGCCTAGGAGTTTATAACATCAATCTCCATCTTTCCCACTCCATGGTTGCATATTCCCACAGCCTTGACCTGAGAGCATGGTTCCTGCTGGCACAGTGCCTGAAGCAGAGGTAAATCAACTGCTTCACAGGGTTGCAGCTGCCAGCTTCCATTTTTGTACGAGGCTCTAGCAAGAGCAGCAGCAGCTCTAGACTTCTGCTTTCATGCAGAATCTAGGAGGCAGTAAGATGGGCTTTACGATTCCCTCTAAACATTTGTACATGGAAGAATATATGAGAACAGCCTCCATTTCATGTTATCAGCGTAACACTTCAAGGAGGTTACCTACCCAACTTTACCATAGTTTGATAATCTTAAAAACCAACCTTTTTCCTAAGCCTGTCTTAAATGAGCAGCAGAACTGTCAGATTTCGAACTGATTGTAATCCTTTTTCTCTCCCTTCCCTCCCAAGTGGGTTTGGTTTTCATGAAGGGGTAAAATCATTGCAGCAAGGGCTATCATATTGGCCTGATACAGGGGATAGGCAGGGGTTCACCTCTTAAAGCTGCTAATGAATACCCAGAGGCTCACTGAGCTCTTGTAGTGGTACACGTACAACTCAGTGATTCCCCACACAAGAAAACTTACCTGTCTTGAAGCTCTCTGGCTTTCACTTGACTGGCTGTCAAATAACTTGTTACTTTAAAAAAACAGCTATTAACTATTTTTTTTCTTTTGTGATGCTATACAATAATTAAAACTGAGCATTATCCTTCTTGCATCCCTGCTACAGTGACTTGGTATCAGAATCATAAGCTAATTCTTGTGTAACTTGGGCTTTGCTAGTCAAGACAGGAGATTTGTCAAAACGGAACTCTTCCCTCCATAGGTAACTGGTGAGATTTTGAGAAGCTGTCAGCTCCTGGTTAAACAAACCCTACATTTGCAGACCCATTCAGTATCTAACTGCTCTTGGTACAATAGGTATTTAGCTCTCAAGCTGTTAACAGGAAATGCCTGGAAATGAAACCAGCCTTTCCTTATTTGTTGTTAGAATACTTTTTGAATACAGTATATGCAAAACTTTCTGCTTTTTAGCTTAAATGTTAATTGTAGATGCTATGAAAGGTAAATACAATTACTTGTTGCTGTTTTACCTTCTAAAGGCAATGATTTCCTCATATTTTATTGCTAAAAATACATTTTTCATTAAACAAAACAAGTAGTTGAGTAGATTGAGTGATAAGCATTTTTATATAGCTAAAGAAAAAGGATTTTTACCTGGCAAAGATGTGTGCATTAGACAGTATGCAGAATGAGCAGTGCCTACTTCCATGTTAAAAAGCATAGTTTCTAAAAGTTCACAGATGTTTTCCTTAACTCTTGTTACACTACAGCTTAAATTTGTGGTGTTTGTTGCAGTGCAACCAGTATATTCAAAATGATGATAACTTATATGCGACAGTAATAACTTGAGCACAGACAACCCACTGATTGTCCACCTAACCTGATCCAGGGTAAGACATAACCTTTTGTGTGTTGCTATTTGATTTTTTTTGATTTTGTCCGTTTGGGATACAAATCCCAACGGACAACTTGAATTTGTTATAGAGACCTTAGGGAAAACCCTGTTACTGCAATACTAATGACTGAAAAGAGCCATGAAGCTACCCTGAAGCTTGAAATCCCCTGTAAAAATGCAATAGTCTTCACTTAGCTTAGGTTTTGTGCTCCATGTATGCACTGCTGCTGTCCCTGGCACTCCCCAGCATGACTTGTGATTTCAGCTCAAATCTGGGGCAAAATGCCAGTTGTGTTGAAGTAAACCTGGGAACTCAAGAGCCATTGTTTTCCAGCCTGATGCTGCTTTTCATTCCATTTAATGAAGTGGTTTTTTAGCTGTGGAGAGCTGGACTGAAATGTCGGTGACCCTTCACTAGGGCATGTGTGTTACTCAGAGGGGCTGACTGGTAGCAGCATGAGCTGTATGAATGATTTCTGTGGTTGCGTGTGTAAAGTTTGTGAGAGACCAGATAAGTTGCCAGTTGACATGAGGTTTTCTGTATTTTTGCATTAGTGAAGGGTAGTATATTTAGTTCTCTTTATATGGAAATGAATCCATGTTCTATTTACAGCCAGCCAATACAGATTCATATTATGAAGAGAAAATTGGGTTCTGAGGAGCCAGAAAGATTTAATTAAAACCCACGATGTAAAATTACCGCAGCCAATCTGCAGCTTCCCTGTGATCAGAAGAGCTGTAAACAGGGGGCTCTGCCTGCTTCTGCGAGTGGATTCAGGGAACTGGTGTGTCCTGTGTGTTTTCCAAGTATTGACTGATTTGTTTTGGATGATGTAGCCATATACACTCACGAGAGCTGTTCCCAAGCCTGAGGGCTATAAGACTAGATTACTTTTAGTACGTTTTTTCAGCTTGCAGGGCCCTTAGGAACCAAGCCCACACGCATAGGCTCATAGCATTGCTTTATTTTACTTTAGTTTTTTGAATTGGGCATATTACTAAGCACAGCAGTAAATTGAAATATCATAGAATCATAGAATAGTTAGGGTTGGAAAGGATCTTAAGATCATCCAGTTCCAACCCCCCTGCCATGGGCAGGGACACCTCACACTAAACCATGTCACCCAAGCCTCTGTCCAACCTGGCCTTGAACACTGCCAGGGATGGAGCATTCACAACTTCCCTGGGCAACCCATTCCAGTGCCTCACCACCCTTACAGGAAAGAATTTCTTCCTTATATCCATTCTAAAGTTCCCCTGTTTAAGTTTTTACCCCTTGTCCAATCACTATTTTCAAGGGACATGTTATCTCTTGGAATGCATATCATTTTGGGGGGCTGGCAGCAGCCATTCTCCCCAATAACAGGGAGAGGAGCAGTGTTACAACTCCAGTTTTCTCACTGCCGGTACGTGAAAGTACTGGGGGACCACGTTTTTATTTGTTCTGGTTTTAGATCTTTTGTTTTAGATCTTTAGATCTTTGGTTTTCACATCTCCATCAGGTTTTTTATCAACGGGACCTGTGTGAGAAAGGTCTTAAGTAAATTTTATTATAGAATCATGGAATGGCTTGGGCTGGAAGGGACCTTAAAGCTCATCCAGCTCCAACCCCCTGCCATGGGCAGGGACACCTTCCACTAGAACAGGTTGCTCCAAGCCCCTGTGTCCAACCTGGCCTTGAACACTGCCAGGGATGGGACAGCCCCAGCTTCTCTGGGCACCCTGTGTCAGCGCCTCAGCACCCTCACAGAACAGAACTTCTGCCTAAGATCTCATCTCAGTCTCCCCTCTGGCAGGTTAAAGCCATTCCCCCTTGTCCTGTCCCTGCAGGCTCATGTCCAAAGCCCCTCACCAGGTTTCTTGTAGCCCCTTTAAGCACTGGAAGCTGCTCTAAGGTCTCCCCTTAAGGAGCTTTCTCTTCTCCAGGCTGAACCAGCCCAGCTCTCAGCCTGGCTCCAGAGCTGCTCCAGCCCTCGAAGCATCTCCGAGGCCTCCTCTGGGCTTGCTTGAGGAGATCCCTCTTGTTTTGGGGCCCAAGAACTGTATGCAGGACCTCAGGTGAGGTCTTGGGAGAGCAGAGTGGAGGGACAGAATCCCCTTCCTCAACCTGCTGGTCACACTCCCTTTGATGCAGCCCAGGACATGGTTGGCTTTCTGGGCTGCACGTGCACACTGCCAGCTGATGTTGAGCTTCTTGTCAAGTTATTATTTCATCAATTATGTACTGAGGGGGCTATTTGCAACCTTTTATTAGTAGAAGTACTATACATCAAGTTTCTTGCAAGCCTGCATTCAAGTTTTCTTTTATTCAAGGGTTTTTTCTTTTCCTTTCTGTTAGTGCTGGCGATGCCCACAGTAACAACTTCCAAATACTATTTGCAAGGCTGCTTTTCTTTTTTTTCTAAAAGCTTTTATTGCTTTGTTCACATTTCAAAACTGTGTCATTCTGTTTGACAACTCTTTAGTCTCTGCATGTCACCAAGTACTGCTTGAGCGGGAAATGATGCTTCCAAATGTAAGAGTTTCAAATTAATGAATAGTGTGAAGCGACAGAATGATCTCTAATGTGAATGGAAGTGTATCTTGTCAGGGAGTGATTAAATAAGCAGCCGAAACAGTGACCAAATGTGAAAGGAAGGGGAATAATTTGTTAGCGGTCTGTTACCTGTTCAAAACTGAAACTTCTTGCAGCCTAATGAATGACTAGTATCTTGGGTACACCAGTTTCACTACCTTTACCTTGCTGGTAAACACGGATTACTCACGATTTGCTTTGGTTTAGGTAATGTTTAAAGCTGGTTGAATATATACTGACAGTGTGAAATAGATTTTCACCTCCACCCTCGCCCCGCAAAGCTGAGCTGTCAGTCAGGCTCTGGGGTAAATGCCAGCTTTTCAGGAGAGCAGTGCACTTCCATCTCGGGTTTGCTGTCAGCAGAACGTGCTCTTGGGGAGTACACAAGTTGCATGCTGTATGTGTTGATCCTCACTGAAGAGGGGGGATTTCTGCAGTTCTAGTTAAGGGTAGGCAGTGTGTATTCATCAGATACCCCGCAAGACACATTGATACAACGTTGTAAAGGAAGTCAAATGTATTTAAGTAGCAATTAAAAGAGTTGGTCATCTTTGGCCTTATTATTTCTTTTTTTCTTTTATGGGATAAAGCTTCTCTTTTACAACTTTGTCATCTCATCACCTCACCTCACTTTTTTATTACAGCTATCATAAATCCTCTTAAATTGAATCACTGCCTTGATTTTAAGCAAATGAAAGCATGTTTTAGCGTTTATGAGTATGATTTGTTGAAGCAGGCAGTTGGCAGTGAGAAATGGAAGTTTTGGGCTTAAGTTAGAGGAAGTTGGCAGTCAGTACACTCCATTGCAGAACCGAAAGCTGCTGTAGAAGTAAATATCCATAGAAAAATGTAAATTGATGGTTTGCTACACTTCCATTACACCAGTAAAGATTTAATCAACTTCAGATGAGATTTTATCCACTGTAGTTTTATAGTAGTGGCTTAAATAATCAGGCAGGGCTGAAAATGAGATTTTAAACCTTTGATACTATATTCCAGCCTTCCAGGCACATTGAACCAGCCAGAGCTTGCTTTAGCTTTAATGAACAGTTGTGTACACCAGTTCAGGTTAAAGAGAAATTCACACAACTGCCTCAAACTCAAAGCATAACTTCCATGGAAAAGCTCTGCAGTCTCTGTAGGATCCATCTCAGTCTGGGACTGGAAATCAAAGAAGGAATAAGGTATTTCTGTGAGGGACAGAATTATGTGATGATGTGGTTGAGATGTGACTAGGGATGAAAATGTGGGAGAAGACAGCTCTGCTGCCGCCTGCCCAGTGCCATTTAGGACCAGAGCCTTTTGGTGACCTTTGGCAAATCACGTAAGCTGTCTGCACCTTGTCTTCTGTGCAGAGAGGATATTCCTTCCTCACTGTGGTGTTCGGAGACCTAATTAAGATTTTCCAAGCAATTCTAGAACCTCAGATGAAAGGCACACACAGAAAGCATTATAATTAACAGGAGCTTATTAGCTGAGCTTTACAGAATGAATAAATACATGTAAAACTGAGTGCTTTTTTAGAAGCTTTTCACCATCCCTAAAAAGCTTCATTTGTAGATATATTTTAAGATTAATAAAAAGAAGTGTTTACTTTCTTGTACTGGGATATTCTTTTGGGTGCTTATCAACTGGCATCCCTTATTGTATTAGGGCTCTGGAGGTTTGGGAGTGTGAGCATTGCTCTAGGATATAGCCACATAAGGGAGCAAATTAATTAGACTGCATCTGCAGAATACTTTCCCCTTTCTCCTATAAACATCAGTGTGTTTTAAAATTATTTTCTGTTTTCTAAAGACAAAAAAAAATCTTTGAGTGCCTCTTTCTGTGCATTCTGTTTCTCTATGTGGGCATATTCAAGTAGTGCTACTACCAGGAAGAGAAAGTGGGGCTGCTTTTGCTTCTTCCATTTATATGGTAAACACAGAAGTGACTGGACCTAAATTAGAGTCGGGAAGGCTGCATGACAAGTGCAAGGTCCTACACCTGGGTCGGAGCAGTCCCAGGCACTGCTACAGGCTGGGCAGAGATGAAATTCAGAGCAGCCCTGTGGAGAAGGACTTGGGGGTGTTGGTCGATGAGAAAATGAACATGAGCTGCCTTCAGTGTGCGCTTGCAGCCCAGAAAGCAACCGTATCCTGGGCTGCATCAAAAGGAGCGTGACCAGCAGGTCGAAGGAGGTGATCCTGCCCCTCTGCTCTGCTCTTGTGAGACCTCACCTGGAGTATTGTATGCAGTTCTGGTGTCCTCAACATAAAAAGGACATGGAACTGTTGGAACAAGTCCAGAAGAGGCCACGAGGATGATCAGGGGACTGGAGCACCTCCTGTATGAAGACAGGCTGAGGAAGTTGGGGCTGTTCAGCCTGGAGAAGAGAAGGCTGCGTGGAGACCTCATAGCAGCCTTCCAGTATCTGAAGGGGGCCTATAGGGATGCTGGGGAGGGACTCTTCAGCAGGGACTGTAGTGGCAGGACAAGGGGTGAGGGGAAGTTCAAGTTGGATATAAGGAAGAAGTTCTTTACTGTAAGGGTGGTGAGGCACTGGGATGGGTTACCCAGGGAGGTTGTGAATGCTCCATCCCTGGTGGTGTTCAAGGCCAGGTTGGACAAGGCCTTGGGTGAGATGGTTTAGTGTGAGGTGTCCCTGCCCATGGCAGGAGGGTTGGAACTGGATGATCTTAAGGTCCTTTCCAACCCTAACTATTCTATGATTCCATTCTGTGACCAGTCCTGAAAGCTGTGGCTGGCTTGTACCACGAGGCTATTGCCAGTATGGGTTGTTAAGGTTACAAGTAACACAAGTAGTGAGCATAGTGAGTTCAGTGTCACTTCCCCATCGTGCACATGGAGTTGTGTGAGCTCTTACACATACACATGCACTTACGCTAATAACAGCACAAGGCCCAACTCTGGTCTAAATAAGCTTGAGTTTTGTAATTGGGGCCAATACTTGGTGAATCTGGTTATTTATTTTCTGGAATTTAAGCCATAGAAACATGGCTTACAAAACGGATCTGATCTGCAAGTATAGCCAGGGAGCGTGTACTGGGATTTTATGTACTGACCTGGGTGGTCTGCTGGGAGGGGCTGTTTTGTACTTGGCTAAAAAATCTGTCAGCAGGCATTGTTTCACAGTAGTTTGGTGTCTGTTCGGAAATGTATGTCAAGCAGAAACAATATTATCATTCCTTTTGACTTGTCTCTGCTTTCAATCATAACTGGAAAACAGTATATATGATGGGGCACTGAACCCATTATGTCGCACGGCTATTACTGTCTTCTTTCCCTGCCATATAGCATTCATTTAGCCTGTTCATAGCATGTTACTTGTTTTGCAACACAGCACAAGGGAATTCTTATTTTCTAGAAGATTTTGGCGAAATGAGCAGGCAAGTAACTCATCTTTGCAGTACTTTGACTGGATTCTGTTCTGAGTGGGTGGTGTTTTGCTTGTTTTAATCAGCAAGATGGGAAATAACTGCAGAGACAGCACTGGATGATTTGGTTTCTAGGTTAGCTTATGTCGCAAAGTAACAAGTAGTGATGATCTAGTGCTGTATGATGATGATGATGATGGTACAGGCACAGGTATTTATCAACATTATGCTGAGATTTATAGCTGTATTTATCATAGAGGGCTTGAGGTACATCATTGTCCTGAATCTAGCACTTTGCTTGCAGACTTTAGACTTTAATCTCTCTTTAAGGCACAAACTGTGCCATGTTAAAGCACTATTGACTTACTTAAAAATCAAGAGGAACATGTGGAAGTAAGAGGGCTGGTGTGACAGAATGGCATTTGCTAGCAGATCAGTTCACAGGTTTGCATTAAGAGTTAGTTGTGTGCAAATGGCAAATATGACGGATAATGAATCCCCTCTGTTTCTGAGGGTTGGCCTCAGCCAAAGCAGTAACAGGCACTGGATCAACTGGTAGAGTTTCTTGGAGAGAGAGGATGAGGTGCTACAGCATGTGGGTTGCAGGTGTGTGTGGGCAGAAGTACTTGACTTCAGGGAGGCAGAGTAATTAATTTCCCTTCTTCTTCCCTTTCCTGTATGCTCTGTACAAGTCATTCTGATGTGATGATTTTGTTGTGCCCTGCAGTACAGGGTGAGACAGTTCAGTCCTTAGGAGAAGGAACTGCCTCTTTACAGGGAGTAGGACTGATAGAATGGCACTGTCAGTTCTTGCTGTGTTACACGATGTCTGTCTGCAGCTGGCTGTGTGAGTGCAGCATCAGGAGCTCTGTTTGAAGTGCCTCCCTCCTGCTTACTTGGGTGAGTGCCAGCAGTGATGCAGCAGTGCTGAGCTGTCAGCATCACTGGAGGAGCAGCTGTGCCTGGGTACCCACAGGAGAAGCAGCCCTTGCATCATCATGCTGCTTGGCCTGGCCAGTGTGGGGAGGATGAGCACTGGCTGAGCATCCCACATCCAGCAGCACTGTTGGCTCTACCCAGTGTTAAAAGTTGACACATTGGACACTGACATGTTTTCAGGCTTGTCCTTGCTGTTCCATCTCTGGCAGTGTTCAAGGCCAGGTTGGATGGGGTTTGGAACAGCCAGGCTAGTAGAAGGTGTCCCTGCCCATGGCAGGGGGTTGGAACAGGATGAGCTTTAAGGTCCCTTCCAACACAGACCAGTCTTGGATTCCATAGTTTGTTTTTCACAGAGAAGTTGGTGTATAAAGGGATGGTTACATTGAGAATATCATTGGGGTAAACAACACCCCTCTTTATTTAAGAATAAATGCTTATAATTAATGTATCTATGCAGTTACTTTTGTCCAATTCAGACTTGCTTGGGTAAGAAAAGGTTGTTTTTTAGTTTATTTAAGTGGCTGGTATAATTGAGTACAAGCCCAAAGGTGGAAGCAGTCATCTTAGTAAATGTTGATTTCTTTACCCTCCAAGAGGATATGTACTTTTTATTTTAACGAGGCAAAACTGATAGAGCTAAGATGGATCAATCTTCCAGTGTAGGGTAGGCCTCACTCAACAGAAAGAACTATAACATTTGGGAAAGAGAAACAGCAAAGGGATATTTAACTTCTTTGAATATGTATTTTAACATTTATGAAGCCTTTTTTCTAATACTTTTCGTATTGTCAGATGCTTTTTGCATCCTTTAGAATATCTGAGGTATCTTAGAGGTTACAAGTCTGTTTCAAGCACCTGTGGACTAGTATTAGTCTGCTGTGATTGAAAGAGAGGAGAAAACTCATAAAATACAGAGGATTTCTACCTTATTTCTATTTTTAGTATTTCCTTTATGCCTGCAGTCAGTTAGGACCTGTGAGCACATCCTTCCTGAGCAGTTCCACTGGGTGAAGTTGCACGTTTGGTTACTTTCCTTGTTACATTTATGTTTGTGCTTTGTCTGTTTTTAACTGGAGAGCATTCGTGGGAGTGGCACAGAGTGGAATTCTCTTTCACTCACACAATAGCATGCAAGAAAAGCATAAGACATTGAAAATGCTGCTATAAAAATGGGCCAGCAGTCTGGTAGATTGAAGCTGAAATGAGGGGACTGTTAATGTTTGGCTTAAAATCTGGTGCAGTTCACGTAAGTGATATCTTCCTAAATTAACAGCCCTTCTAATAAAGGGAGAAGTATTGAATTGTCATCTCTTAGTGGCATGAAATCAAAGAGCTTTTTATGGATGGGTGAAGACTGCTGATTGCAGGGGGAAATGGATAGGAATGGATGGCACGGAGCTGCTGGTGGGGGACAGCAGTGCAGTGAGGAAAAGCCGAGGGTTCTTTGGCTTAGATGGCACCTGGATAGGTTACTGTTAAGTTCTGGTGAGCACATCTGGGGCATGTGCAAGACATTTTCCTTTTCAAAAGTAAATGAAATAAAATGTTAATCCAGCTCATCTGATACCATTTATTCAGTTTTGTCTTAGAGAACTGCAAATAAGATGGGTGCACGTACACAAATAAGGGCAAAATGAACCTACATAGTGATTCGTATAAAACACCATTTTAATTCTCACTTGCAATTAGAAGATACACTACATGTCCCATAACAGCTCATATTTGCTTTTTAATACCTTGTGCACATAACTGATTCTGACTTCTTTTGGCTGAGGAAGTGTTGGCTTTCTTTGCCAGACATGTGCCTATTACAGAATAGAAAGCTTAGCAGTTTGAAATGCCAAAGAGTATAAGAGGTTTTTTTTTTTCCTGTAAATTATTATTCTCCCCTATTGAAAAAGTGATAAAACTTTGCAGAGACTGATGGAAAACCTATAAAATTTAATGAAATATCATTTATCTGTATTAACTTAGCCTACAGAATTACATGAGTAGTGTAGTCCTCTTAAAATAAGCAGAATCATTTAAAAACCTATAGAAAAGTTAGAAATATTCCAAGAACCTTCACATAAATGTTAAGAACAGGAACTTTATGTGCAAAGTATGAGGCAGTATTTGCAACAGAATTTGGTAAGGCATCCTCCCTTTAAAATTCAGAGATAACTTGGTATGAATGAGAACAGATATCCTAATTATACATAGTAGGGAGTTATCTATTCCATTGTAAATCACCATTTTTGACTGTGGTGGGGTGAAGACTATCCCACATAACCTGTGCATTCAGATAAGCTACATCTGTAGAGCTGCTGATAACTCCAGCCTTAAATCTGCAGCCGAACCTAAACATTGGTGATCTAAGCTACCCACATGAGGTCTGGTACTGTAGCTGTCTTGCAGTGACTTTGCAGGGAGGGATGCCCTGGGTGCCTGGAAGGGGATGCTCGGGTGTTGCTCTGTGTACAGCAGGGATTCAGTATCTCTGCAGGCCACTTGTAGTTACTCTGGCATTGCTGGACTGCCAGCTGAAAAGCTTAATGCCTTTTTTTTTGATGTATAACACTTGTCATGCCCTGTTTCCTTCCAACAACAAACTTCTTGTATTGATAAAACCCCCAGTTTAGTTCTGCATGTAATTCCCTTCTACTTTAAACCACTTTAAACGCAGCTCTCATCTCACCAGCCGTGTAGCTAGAAGAGTCATGCTGACTATCCCTTTGCATGTGGGTCAATTTATTCATGTTCAGATGCTTTAAGCCAAGAAGAATTCTCTTCTTTGTATAAACTGCCTGTCACTCCTATTTGCAGTCTTCATCAAGGGAATCACTTTGATAGCTTGGAGCCAGTCAGCTATAGGAGAAATGTTCCTGGTTTTGCATGGCAAAACAACTTGTTAGCCTTTCATGCCTTTTTATTTTCTTATGTTTATAAATACAAAACTTCTTTTGTAGAGACTGGGAAAAAGGAGCTTGAGTTTATAGCAGACAGATTTTGGAAATGGGATGAACTAGGAAATTTCTACACGGTTTTCTGGTTCTTTGGGCAGAGTGTATTTCACATCACAGTTTACGTTACAGATAATGTTAAATAGCTTGTGGTAACATTCTTTGGATGAAATCCTAGCTCTTCTTCAGTAAGCGACAGAATTCACATTGATTTCAAAAATCATACTCATTGGCTGATCCATAAGCAGAATTCTTTGGAAAACGTCATCCTTGGAACACACTGTAGCCTGCAAAAGCCAGGAATGCCATTCGTTACTGTCCTAGAGGCTTGTGGAGAATAGGGATGAGGAGACAGCAAACAAGTGTTGTGAACCGTCTTACACCAAGCGGTTTTAGCATAGCTACTGCCAGCTCACAGAGCAGTTCTAAACAGCTGATTGTAGTTCTACAGCTCAGCTGTGGTTTTATAACTCTCATAATACAAACAAATACGAATTCTTTGCTTTCTTTCTGTGCTCTTAAAAGTATGGCAGATATAAGAGATGAGAGAGGGACTTTCAAAAGAAATTTGATGCAGCTTCATTTTAATTCTGTTAGACCACAAAGTAGCTGTACTGAAAGTTATTCCATGTATTTTCTCTAAGCTCATTCCATACAGCTTTGTAATCGGGTCTGTAAGGGGCAAATGCAACCAGATGAAATTGCTTGCATTCCACCTGCTTGCACTGAAGCAGACTTTGGACTATATATAATATGAGCGAGTAAGTGATAAGATCACAATGAATAGTCCTTCTGTTCAGTAACGATCATGGGGAATTCTGAGAATGCCTAAAGAAAAGCATCCTTCTCTTGGAAAGAATTTATTTGTAGCTTTAGGCTGCAGGGAAATGATATAGTGACTGCACAGAATGTTGCCTGTATTTTTGTAGCAAAGTAAGAAGCAAAAATGTTACTGTCAAGCTAGTTCAAGTGCAGAATTTCTCTCATCAAAATGGCAGGGAATTTACTTTGGAAAGTATCTTAAGTCTATAGATGTAGAACTGTTAAAAGTCATATAAGGGAAAACATAAAGATTTAGCATTTTTCCTTTAGGACATTTGCACTTTTTGTCTTTTATCACTCCTGATCTTGCTTATTGTTTGCTCTTTTGGAGCTCTGCAAGTATCTTGAATCTTCTTTCATACGAGAGCTCCCCTGGGTGCTCCTTTGTGTCTTGGTCTTGCTTTTAGTGAGTTCTCCCATAGAAGAGGTTTACTGATGATTTCATTCTCCTTTTTTCCAATAATTATTGTTTAGCCTTACTATTTTTCCATGATGTGCCTCATTGAAGTGAGTACAATGGTACACTGAAACCCACGTGAAATTAAAAGATCAAGGCCTTTCTGTATTGGACTGCAGTTTTAAGCAACTTCCAAGTAGGCTTTCTAGAAGTCCTAAGTGAAATCATTGTATAAAGGCTTTGTTATGTTGTGTATTCATTGTGTTCTCATCATTTCAATACGGGATACTTCAGACTGATCTCATTTTTAATAAGGTGACAGTTAGAAGTACTTGACAATCTACTCTTATGATGATGAATAATCTCCCATGCCAATTGCAGTAGTGTTTTCCTATATTAAAATTCATTAATTCAAGTTGAAGTGGACAGCAGTGATCCGTGAATGTTTTTTTGAAGCATTTCATTGGTAGCCATTGCAACATGAAACAGGGTTCGCTTCAAGTTTGAGTAAGTTTGAGTAATTCATACCTTGAAACCGATTAGGGCATTTAGGTAATGAATGACAATTTGTCATTTTAATAGTGAACTTTGAATTAAAAGCTTTGCCAAAACTTATTGAAAGAAATACAAATTTCACCTGTTTACAGCATATAGTCCAACCACTTGGATGAATGTATGTGTTTGGCACTCTGCAAATTTACATATTTTCTATATAAATTATGCTTTTTTGTTTCTTTGCTGTTATAAGGAAGAAGCTCTTTACTGTGAGGGTGTTGAGGTGCTGGTGCTGGTAGTGTTCAAGGCCAGGTTGGACAAAGCCTTGAGCAACATGGTCTAGGGTGAGGTGTCCTTGTTCATTGCAGGGGGTTGGAACTGGATGATCTTAAGGTCCTTTCCAACCCAAACCATTCTGTTGTTCTATAATCTATTCGTATCTCAATACATCAAACCGCAAATGTCACCTTAGTTTCATTTGATTGTTGATAATGGAAAAAATTAAGTTAATATTCTTAGGAATTGAACTTTCTTACTCCAGTCATATATTAAATGTATGTTTTTATTCAGTTCTAAACAGGATCATTTGACCTTACTTTTGTATGTAAGCTAAGTGTATATCCAGGTGATACATTGGATTAAGCCACAGTGGCCATGAGTTGCAGAATAGTATAATTCAGCTTGAGAGAAGAATAAGAGGATAGAAAAAATAAGGTGGCAATAGGCTTCATTAGTAGATGGTAAAATGAAAACTTAGAAAAGACTGTAATTGCATTAAAGGATCTATCAGACAGCTTAAAGTCTTGGTTTAAAGAATGTTTCTCTATGTTTATGAGCATTTACTCAGTCAATTTAGATAACTTGAGACATACTTGCAGGTAAATCCACAGCATGATATAGCAGATAGCTGATCATGGATGGCATTATTGTGGCACACGGGTTGTTTGCTCTGGGAAACTAGATCTCATATGTACTACTAATAACAGATGTACCTTGTTCACTTCTCCATACAAGAGCCACAAGGAATTCAGCATATGGCCTTACTGTGAAACATCAGTTAAGTGCTACTGGGGAATGAAAATCAGGATATGACCTCACTGGGGCGAGGCTTTGACAATTAGTTCATGTTTCAGATCATTTGAGTTCAGAACGATTAAGTCCCTGTTGAACTAGTGGTTGGAGAGTTGCTACCCTGTACTGAAGAAATGTGCATAATGTGGAAGGTGCATATGCTAACAAGCAAAGGCAGTGTTATGCTAAGAGTTTCTATCCAGGCCTTATAAATATTAATCTAATTTATGGGGCTTGTTGTTTGCTTGGTTGGTTTTTATTATTTTCAATCAGTTTTGTCACTGAAATCTACAGCCAGTACCTAGAAATGAGTAAACAGCATCATCAAGACCTGGCTGGACAGGCCTCGGAGCAACCTGGTTTAGTGGAAGGTGTCCCTGCCCATGATTGGAACTGGGTGAGCTTTAAGGTCCTTTCCAGCCCAAACCAGCCTGTGATTCTATGATGTAGACGTACAAGTGCACCTAAAACTGAAGGTTTAAAGAAATGCCATTGTTGAAATTTTTCTGGTCATAAATAACTCAAATCTGGCCTGTGTAAATGATATGTGGGAAATTAATAGAGTGATTTCACTTAATCAGTTGGAGACAGACCAAAAGCAAGAAGTGAATAGAAAAGTTGAAGATAATATCCCACTGGACAAAAATAAAACTACTTCCTCTGTCGCTTCCTTATTTTTCACATGAGGAATAGCATTTCTTTCGAAGTTTCTTCCATAAGAAAGTCTTCCTTTATTTCCTTAGCAAAATAACACCAAATAGCATGTATATAGAAGTCATGATAGATTCTCTATTTTCATCACCATGGACTGCGAATGGACACTTACAAGTCTCCAAACCACTTTATTATGCTCCAAGCAAGTTATAATGAGAGTCACTGCATTATTTCATTCGCAGTGAAACGAGAATATGTAGCAGAAAGCCTGTTTTATTCTGAGTTATGAAGAAAAATGGAAATAAACCAGATGGAAATACTAAATGTAAAATTTGCTGCTTATTCTATTGGGATGATAGGATTTTGCTGTGACTTTATTATGTTGTCACAACCTTTTTATGCTGTCAACTGCCGCTATCTAAAAGACTTATTCAGTTATTTTGCAGCCACGCTGGGGCCACTTGTTCTGTTTTCAGGTTTCAGTCCTTGAGAACACAAAATGAAAGTTGTGGGAATCATCACTTGGTATTTCTGTGTAATTCTTTTTCTTTGCAATCGTTCACAGAACTCTACACCCAGATTATTAGCAAGCCATTTGTAGGTTTGTTTTCCTTCCGTTGGTTGCAGACTAGCTAGGGATTAGCACTCAATTTCTATTCCATGTGTATATATTGTACCTTTGCGTACCAAATTTGGGTCCATTGGTAGAAATCCCAACCTATTTTGCAGCTTCACTGCTTCTCTTTGCCTGGTGCTCTGGGAAGGATGTTCCTTGACATACAGGGAGATACCCAAAGGATACCACTAAAACCAGTGTGATAGGAGACCAAGCTAAAAGCAGAGCTCTTCCTTTATTCAGAAAGAGCCATCTCTGTACCCTTTAATTTCCTTTAGCCCAGTTGTTGAATCACTGCCATAAATTTATTGGCATCAGTGCAGGTCATGGGTTGCAATACGCATGTACACCAAAACTGGCAAAGATGCCTGAGTCAGAAAAGAAGCAGCAAGTGCATAGTTCAGCAAATAGTTAAGGGCTTTTAGTTCTCCGTTTTCCATGTATTACTCTAGATATGGCACTTTGCTGTGTGCTGATGCTTGAGATCTCATCATTTTGAATACTCTCTTCCCCACAACAATTTGGATGTGACTTTTGCTGCTCGTGCTACAACCCTCTGTAGAAGCCAACATTCCTTACAATTGTAAAGCAGCTTGAAATCGCAGCTTTGGAATCCTTTATAACATTAATCCCTAGAGCCAGCATTTTGTAAAATGCCAACTGCTGTTAGCACACTGCAATTAAAGCACACATAAAGCACTGCTGAAGAAACAGTTGAATGTGTCTGGGCTGCATGAAATAGAAATGTGAGGATGCAGGTCCATGTTGTACTGCCCTGCACATACAGCTTCTTTAGCAGTTCCCTGTCCCAGCTCAATTTGCTTTTTCTCCTTAGTCAACTGAAATTTACTGCTCCCTCCGGTGTGCTTATGAATTTGTTAATCCAAACTTTAGCCCTCATCAGTGAACTCAGAATAAGAAAATAAGAACAAATAAAGAAGAAAAGAGTTAGGGTTTGGTTGTGGTGTTGTTTTTTTTTTTCTTCTAAAGCTATTTTACAGTCTCACAACCAGCTGCACAGATGCAGCCATGTCAGTGGAATAGCAGCAAACTGTCAATCCACTTAGTTACACACAAAAGGTGGTGGAACCTTGGAAAATGTCTTTGCCACTAAGAAACTGTAGTGGTCAGCTTAAGACTGCACCTAGTGAAGCAGTCTGCCCCAAGTACCAGTGTTTCTTGTGTAGTGTCTGTGTTCCTCGTGTAATTCCTGTGTATGGTTTGGAGGGCCCTCCCAGGCAGCTCACATCTGCCTAATGCAGGTGTTTAAATGTGTATGGACAACCCCCTGCTCTCCGTAGCTGTTTGCTACAGGGTGACCACTCTTGAAGAAAACGGTACTGGTGCTCCCTCTCCTCCTTCCTGCATCCCCATCCAGCAATGTTGTTGTGAATGCTTGGTCCTCTTATTAATCTCCCAAATGGTCTAGCAGTCCTTGTGTTATGGCAGAAATTACTGCTCTGCCTGGAATTCTACTGCAGTGCTTCCAGTCACAATTTTTTCCTTCAGCAACAATAAAAGAGTTGAGCTTTTAGCATACCGTCCATCTGACTAGTTACACTGGGGACCAGAGAGATTTTTGTATTGTTGGCTTTGGCAGTTGTTAGATCTAAACACGGCTCCATTATTTTTTATTGTGTTCTCTTATAGCAACTGAATGTTTGAGTTTCTAGAAACAAATAGAAAATGTTTGCTAGGCCCTCCCTTTTGGGTTACTTTTCCTGGTCTCATACTGTCAGCGCCAGTTGCATTTGAATAGGTTGTTCGCTGTGTGTCTAACCCCTCTGCTGTTGTCTCTTTATCAGTCAGGTCTTCAAATCAAGGTTCACTGAGTACAGCGAGGGGTGCAGAGGCCCTGCAGTGGGAAGCAGAACGTCTCAACAGCAGCTGTGCATTTGCTTACGATGGATTTTTGTTGCGGCTTTAGCTTTAGGTTAGAAACGTACAAGTAGAAGTGAAACAAGGGTCTGTGTATGTCTGTTGTCCCTGTTATGGCAGTGGTGATAAGGGATTTATTTACTGCTTGTCAGTGTGGTTGGTAGCTGGGGCTCAGGTTGAAGTGAGGAAGGATTCCCTCACCTGGAATATTGCGTGCAGTTCTGGTGTCCTCAACATAAAAAGGACATGGAACTGTTGGAACAAGTCCAGAGGAGGCCACGAGGATGATCAGGGGACTGGAGCACCTCCCATATGAAGATAGGCTGAGAAAGTTGGGGCTGTTCAGCCTGGAGAAGAGAAGGCTGCGTGGAGACCTCATAGCAGCCTTCCAGTATCTGAAGGGGGCCTATAGGGATGCTGGGGAGGGACTCTTCCTTAGGGACTGTAGTGACAGGACAAGGGGTGATGGGTTAAAACTTAAACAGGGGAAGTTTGGATTGGCTATAAGGAGGAAGTTCTTTCCTGTGAGGGTGGTGAGGCACTGGAATGGGTTGCCCAGGGAGGTTGTGAATGTTCCGTCCCTGGCTGTGTTCAAGGCCAGGTTGGACGAGGCCTTGGGTGACATGGTTTAGTGTGAGGTGTCCCTGCCCATGGAAGGGGGTTTGGAACTGGATGATCTTAAGGTCCTTTCCAACCCTAACCATTCTATAATTCTGTGATTCTGTCATTCTGCCCTGTTCGAGTCCCTCTGTTATTTAGCCACTACTCTGGTAGCCGCAAGGAACAGCATCAGACAGTGGTAGTTCCATGTGTAGAGGCAGATTGTTAGTGCCATTCATGCCTGTGCTATGGTGCTAGTTTGAAAGAAGATAATGTGTAAAAGTGTTTTAAATAACAAAGGGCTTAACCAACCCTACCATGTTGTAATTTACATCTAGCTAAACCTTACTATTAAGTAGCAAGTAATTAGCATGTACATCAGTAGTTTGAAAGGCCCAGGAACATTTCTATGGTTCCCACTGGGTCTGGAAATTACTTAGTTGAGGACTGTCATGCATCATATAATCAACAGGTTTCAGTATGGTGTTTTATAAATTACACAACATAATTTAAAGCTCAGCTTCACACAAGAGAAGTGGATTACTTGATGGACAGCAGGCCAGCAGTCTGATTGCGGGCACATTTATGTAATTACAAACTGGAACTTGCCATGTACTTCAAGTCTCTTCTTGTTAATAAGATTAATCATATACCTGAATTTGTGTTGTAGCTCTGCACATAAGTCCTATTTGACAGTTGATTTGATAGCTAGTTTAAGTAGGCCCCAGACTGCAATTAACACCATGTGATAACAGTTAGGCCCCAGTGCCACCTCTTGTGAATTGTTAGTAAATAATGCCAATCAGATGCTTATATATAGAATATTCCTTTCTTTTTTACCTTGAGAGAAGCAAGACTCGCAGGAGCAGATGATGTCTTTTATCAGGCTGGCCGAGGAGACCAGGAAAAAAGCTGTTGGACACAGGCTCTTCTTCAGGTCTCTGAGAAATAGCTCTGATAATACTGATGGATCATTTGTGTGTTCTGTCCTCCAAAAAGATCTGTGGCAATGATGGTTGCAGTTGGTCTGTACAAGTAGTTTTGCCAGTAGCCTTTTTCAAGGAAAGTTGAGAGAAGGATGGGTTTTCCTCATGGAAATAGGGATTAAAGATTATACAGAATTCTCTTTGTTGCTGCTTCTCACAGGAGCATTGCTGCGATCTTTCTTCAGTGAACAAGGCCAGAAGCAATTCCATTTCTGTGCCTACTTTCATATAACCTTGAACTTGCTTCTATTGGAGAATGTTCAAAGGAGAACCAGATGTGAAAGTCCATCCTAGGAACGGTTATTAGATCCCTGACAAATAAAGCTGTTCTTACCCATGACAGGCTCACTGTATGATGCTTCATACAGGAATCTGTATTATGCAGGACCAGGGTTTGGGGATTTTTTTCCTGTTTCCAGGAAAGTTTCAAGTAAAAGTATAGTTCCACCTGGAGTTTAGAGTTGTCCAGCTTTGTTTTGAATTTAGATACGAAGTAGAGCCTGCATTGAAGTTCATTTATAGGTTTTCTTGTGGTGATAGAATGATAGCAGTTGTCTCTGCAGATCTTTTTATATACCATTAGTGTTCATTAGCCCTTACCTCAAAATATTACTTATTCCTTTCCAGAGATGAACAGACTTCTCATCAATAATTCCTTTATTTCCAAGAGAACTCAGAAAATAGCACAAAATTCTCTTCCGTGAGGAATTTCAAATGGTATTAGCCTGTAATGTAGACTGCAGAGCATGAAGAATGTGAACAGCCCCTCAGTGTGGTTGTTAAATCAGGTCGAGTATGTGTTTGCCTACTGCTTGGCTGAGTTTGGCACTTGTTTGACAGCCAGCTGGCTGGGATTTAACCTGCATTAGGCACAAGCAATGTTTGCTTATCTAAGGGCAGGAAAAAGAAGTGACAGGTCATTTCAGCTTCTGCTAACATAGTGTGGCTGTCACACTCATATCAAACTCAGCTCTTGTGGATTGTGACTTAACATGACTTAACTTGAAGGTAGGGTTTTATGCCTTCCCTTTCAGAATTGTTGTTTTAAACCTTAAAGGTTTGCCTCGCAGCTCCATATACTGTTGGTGTACTTAGAATCATAGAATTGTTAGGGTTGGAAAGGACCTTAAGATCATCCAGTTCCAACCCCCCTGCCATGGGCAGGACACCTCACATTAAACCATCTCACCCAACGCTTAGTCCAACCTGGCCTTGAACACTGCCAGGGATGGAGCATTTGGTTATATTCAGTCTCCCTCCTCTATCTCTTATACTCTCACACAAAGCTGGAAGCTGTTTTTACCTTTTGTGCGCTCTTGCTGTTTGGTTCCTCCTTGGTCTCCCCCAAATTCCTCTGCTACTTCTCTCTTGCCCCAATTTACTTTAAGTCACTTCTGTGACTGACAGTGTTAGCTGTTACTCAGGTCTCTTTGGGTCATACTGAAGGCTGTGGCATGAGGAGATTGCATGTCAGATGCTTAACATCTGTTGGAAAAAGCTGCTTATCTGTGCACACATGTAATTGTTTCTCCAAATCCTTACTTTTCACATTTCTGTTGCTGTACCAAACTTGCCTTGGTAAGTGCAGTCTTCCTTCACCAATTTGAAATGATTGCACAGTTCTTAGCCTGCTCTTTTGATGGTGTCATTGCCTGTTTCCTTTTCCCTCTCCTGGCTTCTGGTACACCAAACATCAACTGCCCTTTTGTACTTGAAGTGCCCTTCACCATGGTTCCAATGGCTGTCACCTCTGCTCTGTTTCTGTCAGTAATAAGAAACGTACTCTCACCCCCATCAGTCCAAGCCCCAGGCCTTTGTTGTTTGTTTTTTCCATTCTCAAGACCTTTGTGTACTAGTTTGCGTGGCCTTTTGCAACAGAAAATGCCACCATAACATCTGCTGACAAGCTGCCTCATTATCCTCCTTCACTTCCTCATATAAAGTCTCGTTTCTGTACACAAATCACTGTTTTGAGACTGTTGTGTAGCAAGTATTAGACTGTTATTTCCAAGGCCTCTCCTGCTCCTCCAGTTTAGCTGTGTGTATCTCTGGTAACTTCTGTGAGCTGTTTGGGACACAGAAGAGCTTTGGTTCTCTTTTGGTACCATGCCAGACCAAACAGCATGTGGCTTATGACTACAACTCTGAGGTGGTGTGGAAATACAGATGATGCCAATGTCTTTGCTAAAGATTTTAGTTGCAATAACTTGTGGGTGAAACCTGGCCATGTGGCAGGCAGGGTGCTTAGAAACCTTAGGAATGGCTGTGCAGGAGGATCATTGTCATACTTCGTAATGCTTGTGTTCCGCTCCTGTGTTACTGGAGCTTGTCTATCGCTCATTCTGAAATCTTCCACGCTTCATGTTGCTCATCTAAAGAAGACATGAAACACAAACAATTAAAATCAGCTAGCGTTTATTTTGGGAAGATATAAATGTGGCAGCACTGTTCAGCTGCTCCTTTGTGATGATTATTAATCATTCAGAATGCTTTGAATGTTAAAATCTGTCCTGGCACAGTGCAGTGGGAAATGGCATGCTTCATCCAGAGCTTCCAACGCTACCAGCCATGGCTTATCTCTTTTATATGCAAGGTTATACAGCAAAACACTTTCCCATGAAAGATTTAAGAGTGACGTGACCAAATCCTATTCTGAACGTGTTCCTGTGTAACCTGCTCCAAGTGGCCCTGCCTTGGCAGGGGGTTTGGACTGGATGATCTCCAGAGGTCCCTTCCAACCCTAATGATCCTGTGATTCTGTGAAGTGTTTGTCTTGATATTGTACTTTTGTGGATTATGGGAGGGGTGATTTTGCCAGTAGTGAGATCTAGCAAAGAACACCAGGTTTTATACTGATCATCTTGTTTTATTGCTTCACAGAAGGAAGAGTTTCCCAGCACATCAGTCTAATTAGACCACTGTTTATCCATCCAGTCCAGAACTGCTTTGTAAGTTACTTGCTCGTAATCTAGAAATCAGTTGAGTAGACTTTGCAGATGTGGTGCTTACTAATACTCTTCTTACCTCAATATATCATTTTAAACTTTTAGTCCACTATTATAAGACTCTGAATGAAGTGTGTGTGTGTAATATATTGGTATGTGACTTGGCTTCATATATATTATCCTGTGATTAGTAAAATGAAGGTGGTTAAGAGTATCAGAGACCAAAGAGGCTGTTACTTTAGCACGTAATTTCTGGATCTTATTTGTTTCACAGCAGTATTGGCTTATAATATTTTCAAGTCTCAGCCTGCCATCGTCTTTTGTTGGCTTCTGTGGAGATATCAGACTGTGAACCTCATCAGGAGCCAGTTTTGTCCTTGAAGAACAAAGGAAGACACACGCTTTTTGTATTGTGGTATAATCACTGCTGGAGTAGCATGTATTACAGTAGTAATATCACAGAGCAGTTGTATTAAAGAGATAAGAACAACTTGCTGATGTTGGATGGAATGTCGGGGAGTGTTGTGGTGTCACTGAAGTCTTTATAACCTTATCCAATAGCTTAAGATAACCAAGACCCAAAGAACACAGCTTTATTAATTGAGGAGGCAGCTTGTTGGACGATTGTGGCACGTGGGGAATGGGTTGTTGCCACTGGAAAACCGGTGACTGGTAAATTCTGATACCGCCATTAGTAGCATTATATCCATAATGAGAGCCTGCTCAGTTCAAGAGGGAGTAGTCAGGGGTCTTGACATGTAGATAACCAGCTTGTGAAGAGGAACTTCATGACGTAGCAGGTAGAAACACGCTCCTGTACAGCAGGGGTGCCTGGGCAGCTATTAGGATTCCAGAAGCACTCCCAAATTACAGCTTAACAAAACTAACATAGCTTTTGCAGTTGCCTAGTTGTCGTTTGGTACATACTAACCTCAGTAATCATCAAGACAAATCCAAGCCAACAGACAGATCAGCCAAATGTTCCATCTAGTTTTTGCTAAATGGGAGACATCTTCATGATTGACTGTTGAACTCTGTTGCCATGGATGAGTGTCATGCAACACTGGCTACAGATGAAACTGCTGAGGTGTAAAGCCTGCAGACTAATAAGAAATATTGGATCAGTGGCTTACATTTAGAAGTTGTTTTTTTTCATCCAGTAAATCCAAGATTGCGAGCCTAAAGGAAACAAACTATCTTTCCAGAAAATTCCTTGTAGTGCACCTGAATGTCTTGCTCCTTTAGGCATATCTGTTGATTTATTAAGTCTGTTTAATTGTTAAATTGTGAAGAAATCAGGATGAGGTTCAGTAATAAACTGCATAAAAGTCACCATAGAGTAGCCAGTCTGCCTAAATGCTCTCATTTGCTGAAGCAGTGTCACCAAGGGCTCTGCATCACCCATATGAATCTCATAATGGGCAGCGGAGAATGCTTCCAGCTCTTTCTCTGCCATCAGTACTGTGCAGGAAAGTCTGCACATGCCCAGCAGTGAGGGAAGAGGGTACAGGCATTACCTGGAGTTACCTTTTTCACCCATTAAATAGGTTCAGCTCCAGGCCATTTCCATCTCATATTCCCAGCTCTGTATTCTCCATGGATATACCAGGGTGGTGTTCTATTTTGGATTTCCGCTTTGCCATTGCATGTGATTCAAGTGTCACTGCTAATGCCTAGACTGAATCTGACTTAAGCTTTAATAGTAACAAACAGTGACTAGAACAGTTGAAAAATGTTAACATATTCCTGGAAATGCAGCTAAGGTCAGGCAGAGCTTACTAATACAAACTGGAGAAATTGTGGGTGGATGTTGTATTCCCGAGGGGTGAAATAGTTGACAATAGCATGGCAACTGACAAACAGCAACACAAGGCTTTTTTGGCATTCATATGGGGCCAAGAGAATACATGCTGTTCAGAAATGAAGTGGATAACAAAGTATTTGGCTGTGGTAGAACACAATCGAGGCTGGCCTGGAGTTCAGAAAGCTCGGTATTTGTTACTGCACTGCAGTGGTTGGTTGGTGCATATGGATGTATATCTGTGTGTGTGTGTATCCGAAGTGAAAATGTGCCTGCAGTTACTGAAGCTTCAGAATGCCCGAAGTGATGTGCTTACATTTGGGCTTAGTTTAAAATTAAAGTGCTTTTTAAGAAGTACAAGTGAGTATTTATTTGAAATCAAGACAAACTCCTGCATCAGAGTCCAGTGCTAAACCTCTGACAAGATTCTGTGACTCAGGAAAGCTCGTCTTAATCAACTGCATTTGCATTCTGTAATTAAGCCTTATGGTGGCCTTGATGTCTTTGAATATGCGATGTGTAGCTTGGAAGCCTGTCTGTACCTTTCTTAGAGTCAAAAAGGTTTTTCACGGCAATCCTGGAAGTAAAAACCTGCACGAAGTCCTTGAAATAATGGATATTAGAGAAATTTCGTGTGTTTTAGGTGACTACACAAGGTTGAGGAGTGAATGAGAGCTCTTTAGCACAGCAGCTTGCTGGAAATACTGGGAAAGAGAGTTTATATTCAGTAAGCCATTTCTTAAGATAGAGTTTAAAACATTTCAGCTGATGCTGGGTTGTTGCTTCTTGTATAGCAAAGTGGCACAGTGATTTTACAGCATCTGTGTTCATCAGTGTGAGTTGCTGAGCAGTGTCAGGCTGCTGAGAGTTCTTGTCTCACAAGGATACGTATGTCACCTTTCTGTCAGATGTTACCTCTTCTGGTCCACAATCTCCTTCATAAATCCTTGGAAGTTCAAGTGTCTTCTGTGGACTTTTTCCTTCTCTTTTTCTCCCCGCTGCTTCTGTTTGTTCCAGTTAATGGTTATAAGTCCAGAATGAGACATTTTATTGTGGTCAGGATGAGTTACAGAAGCAACCAGGACACTTCTGTTACAAATCTTGAGTACCCGCTTTGTGAAACTTAACATCAGTTGTTACAAAAAAAATTACTTGCCCTTTCTTTCTGTTTTTCAAGTATTTCATACCTTGATGTTCTCTGCTACAGGCAGTGTTTTGCGTTCTGTTTGCTGAGCTGGTGAAGTCTGAATGCTTCATAAAAGCCTCTTTGGGAGAAAGAATCAAGCAATTTCTCCCTAATGCTAGCAGCAGGGTTATTAAGGCTTCGTAACTTCTGAGGTAGGAGTCAGAGAAAAGGAAGATGGGCCAGACTTGCAGGATTAGAGGGGGGGAAACCACAAGCAGCAATTTATTGCTCTAGTTCTAATCTAATTTACTGAGTCATTCTTCTGCTTGAAAGGTTTTGTATTCTCATGTTGCTCTGTGGTGCCATAGATTTAGGCCATCATAAGAATGAAGGAGGAAAAGGTACAGAGATAGGCGTGGACAGCAGTCCCACTGCTGTCTCTCCTTGGATGTCTAAACCTGGGTTCCCAGGGAGGAATTTTAGTCAGAGCTAGCAGATATCTGCTAGCTTCGTTTCATGTTGTTTAGAGCTTGTTCTTACGAATGTAATAACTTGATTATACAAATCATGAAAGGAAAACTCATCAAGAAAACCATTTACCACAAAAATACTGCTTGTGGCTCAAAGTTTCTGAGCACCAAACTGCAGAAGAATATGCTGAGAAGTGTAGTTATGTGCTTGGTCTGATGAAGTAGGCTCCCCTAAACATCACCTCATGGCCGCCATGGGAGCATCTTTGATCAGGCCTTGTATGATCATTGTGTTATTAAATAAATACTTCTTTAAGAGTTAAAATTCAGTGTGGTGTTGCTTCTTTTCCAGGAAAAGATCAAAACTGCACAGGTGACATTATACAGTTAGCAAGTGTAAGGCGTAGCATACACCACACTATAAGGAACTCCCAGAGGGAGCACAAGACACTGCTGTCTAGTATTCACTTTACTCTCTTCTCATATTAGACAAGCTCTGTTTGTTGCCATCCCCTTGACTCTATCTCTGTAATCAGGACTGAGCACAAAGACAGGGGAGAGTATTTGCTTCCGCCACCGTGAGATAGAGGTGAGAGCTTGCTGTGCCCACTAAAGATGCATACTTGTAAAACTGACATTGTTCAGTCTTTAGCTTTTGATGAATTTACTCCTCTTTCTTCAGCACTTCAGTGAGAAGGATGCCACCATGTAGCTGCCTGGTTATTTCTGCTTGTCAGTTGGAGAAGGCACAAAATTGCTGTGTGTGGTTCTGAACACTTCAGTTACTGGCTGGACATCCCAGTCCAGCATCTCACTCATCAGATGTATACATTCTGTCCTCTTTTCCCTTTCCCCCATAGAAGAGTAGTTAATGCAAAGTACCTGTCACAAAGCATGCAGAGGGCTTGTTGATGATAAACTGAGGCTTCTCTGGAGGCTAGTGCTAGCAAAGGCTATATCCTGCCGTGCAAAGATATAGATGGAGTAAAAGCCTGTGGTCTCCAGGATTGGTTTCCTATAAAATATGCAAAGCTCCAAATCAGGGGCATGTTTCCACCACCTTCTGAATTGATGTGGACTTCTCCATGCAGGCACTGTGAGTCTCTAGTGCTTCACTTAATAGCTTACTCATTAATAAATGAACCTGTAAATTCAACATAGACGTTAAAGGTCTCAGCAAGTCATCTTGTTTGTAGGTGTTGGTCAGCCAGTTCTGCATAGTGCATGTCTACATGCTGCTGAGGTAAAACAAGCCATCAAACAAAAAACTCCAGACCTGACAGTGTACCTTGGATGTTGTTATTGGCAATGAGCAGTGTTACTCAAGTTAATGAGCTGGCTAACGATAGTATCTGAAAAAACCCAGTCATACAGGGAGCCCCAGGACTTAATTGGGTTTGAAAGTGTACGAACACACTGCAAAAAGGTTTCTGCCCAGAGCAAAGAAACTCTGATCAAGGAATGACTTGTAAGAGTTAAAGCTGGGAAGGTCAGACTTAAGGAAGTAACATTGGTTTGGGGTGTTTTTCTGGCAATGTCCAAGTATTTGCAGCTTAAGGTAACTCCCTTTGGGACTGCTGAAAATGAACAAAATGAAACCAATTGCCTATATACTATTATAATTTACCCCCCTTGTTTTCCTTTCCCTGTCTTTGCTTTTTACCTTGCATGTCTAAAATTTGTATGGCAATTTATGGTAATTATCTCTGGAAATGCATAACAATGACTGAATTACATTCAAGAAAGCAAGTTTTAGTGCAGCATGACACTTGGAACTATGCAAGTCTCACATTTCCTTTTACACATTACTCCCTCAGTTGCTGTCTGTAAGAAGTCTAATTCTTATATAAATATATGTATAACATGCATTTGTATACATGCAGTCAGTGTATTTTCCTTGTAGGAACAATCTGTATACATGGCTTCTTGCCAAGAAAACAGCTTTCCTGACGTTTAGTATGTCTGTATGTCTCTGTCAGTTTAACTCAGCACTAAACTCATTTGCAGAGGACCTGTTTGCTGGGTGGAACATCCCCGAGTTACTGCCTTGACCCTGTGCTGGGGACAGCAGTCATGGGGGGTGTCTGTGTTGATATGGAGAAGGATAAGAAAAAACCCAACCCATATGGTTACATTCCACTTAAAGTGGGTATTTCCCTGGTGACCCCCAAAAGTAAATGTTAATAGATACCTCTAGAAAGGTCTCTTGCTTTGCCCTGTTCCCTTCCTATAAGGCGATAATGCTGCGCAGAGATAGAGCAGATTTTAGGAGCCTGGTCTCCTGCTTTAATCATCTTCTGACATTCAATATAGAGACACATCTTTTGGGGTGGGTTTTTTTTTCTCCAGCTCTACATCTTACTCCAGAAGTAGGTAGTCTTTGAATCTCTGTCTTAGCCTCAACTGGAAAAGTAGTTCACCTTCTTGTAAGTTCTGATTGTTAGATATGAAAGCTCTATTTCATAGCGACCGCAGGGATTGTAACTCTTCAGCTGTGCTCATGGGTAAAAATGTACAGTCAAAAAATAGGAGTTATAAGATCTTTTGCTGGACTACTTTTGAGTCGATCTGGGATGACAGAACCTATTTCAGGCCAACAGTTATTGTAAGGTTTCCATGGAGATTAATGATGTCAGAAGAGCAACATCTGAGTGCAGTTTGCTAGAAAACAAGGCTGTAATGTTATAGTGGCAAAGTGAAGTCTTTGCATTTTTGTCAACTCGTGGAATAGTGAAACACATTTTCTCAGTGGATTGCAATTTGCTTTTGATTTGTGCTGAACATGAGCTGAAGTAATGCTTTTGCTGTGTGGTGATTCTCCTGCAGTTTACCTCAGTGCTGTAAGTGGTGATTTCAGTACCATCTCATATAACTTCTGCTTTAGCTTTGATTGCTTCTCTCTTTACTTGCGTATTTTATGCATTCTCATGCTACCTTATTAAACTCTGGCACTTTCTGTCTGTACTGAATTGCCTTGTCTTCAGCGTGGTGCCCAGGTTTCCTAGGGCTATATTTGCAATGCATGAGCATCACAGTTAGAGTAAGTTACAGCTCTGCTGAGATTTCCGAAACTTAGGAGCTGCCATGAAGGATATAGTAGGTGTGAGAGAGGGGAGAAGTGGCAAAGCGAGAAAACACAACTGTTTAACTGAGGCATAATTTAAAGCTAACATTTGACCCTTAAGACTTTGAAAACTGTTACCCTTACTTGTAGTTTTATAAAGATTAAAATACTACTCCGCTGTGTATAGTTACCAACCAAGGAACTGAATCTGTTGGAATCAGTAGTGAAGGCGTAGCATTTTTGCATAGGTTTTTTTTGCAAAGGGAAGGGATTAGGAGATCTGAAGGTGCCTCAATCCCACTGAAAGTATGTAGCTTTTTAGCGATTCCTGGATGGGAAAGCAGGCTTGCAAGCAGTACTGAATCTCTTTTATTACCTGGGTTTGTTTTTAGCATCCCACAACTGTGGTTTTGCTGTGCGTTGTTTGAGGGAATCCTACAAAGTTAAGTTGTAGTATTTAAATTTGGGCAATTTTTCAGGTTTGAGCAGAAAAAAAATCACCCAAAACCCAGCTTCTTCAAAATCAGAAAAATGGAGGGGGAAAGTCTTAAGACTTTATGCTTAAATTGAATTCAGTTTTATTGGTAAGCCAGTCAATGCTTCTGTAACATTGCCTGTAGAAAGATGCTCACGCTTACATGCACACATACTGAAGAACAGTCAGTAACAGTAACGATGGTAAATGATGGCAAGTCTCTACTTTGTTATTTTGTCTCAGAAGATTATTAAGCAGAGAACAATCTTTTTTGGCGCATTTATTGTGCTTCAGTCACCATAATTTGCTCTGGTTTCTTAAGTCTAATTGTAACAGAGGTATCTTTTGCATAGAGGGAAGCAGCAGACTATGTAAACTTGCTTCTGTGACTTGCTCAAATTATCAAAATGTCCTCATATTTCAAGGAGTTAAGTTTTTAGAGAGCAAAATGGCAAAGCACCTCTGAGCTCACATCCTTTTATCTCCCAGTTCAGCAGAAAAGGAATTATTCTTGCCCTCAGGCCACTTTCTGAATTCCTGAAATGCAAAGCTTACCCAGCGAGAGAATGGCCTACTCATGTACAAACCAACTGACAGTTCCTCCTGAAAACCAGGGCAAGTTAATACATTCCACATGTTCCCTGCCCCAGTTTTTCAAATTGATTATTTTGAAAAGCTAAGTAAGCCTATCTTTATTTTGCAGGAAATGTTTGGTGCCATTAGGCAGCAATGCTGTTGAAAAGAACAAAGCTGGAACAGCTTTTGATAATGTCCTCTGAGAAATGGCCAACTGCTATACAAGTGGTACGAACAGGACTGTTTGTTCTCGTGGGGTGCTGAGCACTTGAAAATACACGCACTTCACTCCTGAGTCTAAAAAGGAGTGAAATTCTTTTGAAGCCTTAAATATTGAACCATTCTGAAAATCTGGCCCCATACGTATAGGAAGAAGTTCTTGACTTTGAGGGTTGTGAGGCACTGCAACAGGCTTCCCAAGGAAGTGGTAAATGCTCCATCCCTGGCAGTGTTCAAGGGCAGGTTGGACAGAGCATTGAGCGACGTGGTCTCGTGTGAGGTGTCCCTACCCATGGCAGGGGGTAGGAACTGGATGATCTTAAGGTCCTTTCCAACCCAATCCATTCTATGATTGTGTATTTTAATACAGATGTAGGCTGTGACTGTTTTACTGTAAGGCAGTTATAAGTGTCTGACTGGTACCTGAAGGGCTGAAACTTTTGTCTATTACTTCACTTTAAAAAAAGGAAAATCTGTTAGAGGATTATGTCCTGTGAAGTCATGCAGTCCTTTTGCAGGTCTGGGCTTAGTGAGCTTCATACTAGGATAGCAGGAGTTATCTCAGTGTGGAAAGTGAACCTGGGTGCAACAGCTACAGGCTGCAGTCTTGTTATTTCCTGTGAGAGATTAAGGTTTAATGAAATGTTCTGTAATCCATAACAGTGTTGAAGCACCTTTGTGTTTGTTAAATGGAGAGAGGAAGTGCAGAGTAGAGGAAAGAATATTAGTCTGTATGTTCTTAAGCACATTCCTTCAGGAGAGTTAATTTTTCAAGGCTACTGAGTCATGCAGATGATTGCATAATTGATTGACATTTTATATGCAGGTATCCTCCCATCCATCTGAATTTCTCCCTTCAAACAGTGCTTTTTGACTCTGCTCTGTTACTAGCGTACCACATTTGGCAGTGTTTTGGTATGCTGAGTGTACTTACCAAATACAAAATTCACTTAACCAAATATGAAATAATGGCCTGATAAAACCAGAGACAGGAATCACTGAGCTTGCAGCAGAGGATAATATATTTTAATATTGGTGGGTTTTTTTGAATGTATTTTCCTGTAGAAAAGAACAGTTAGATGTCTCTTTCCACCTCCTTATCTTCTCCTACCTGTTACCTTTTCTCTTTGCCCATCATGCCAGCAATGACAGAGCCTTTTGTAGGTACTGACCTCTACACTCTGCTGGTAGACTGTTCACTAGTGAGAGGCACCAAACCTGCTGGGAACAACTGATTTTGGACAGAAAAAGAAGAGGAAGAACCCTCTGCCTGGGCCACATTCAGCAAATCCTTCAGTGTTTGTTGTTTTTTCAAGGTTGATTTCCCTTTTTCTCCAAGAAACAAGAACGTTTTGTACAGTAACCTCACAAACAAGTAGTGGAATGGCAGAGGCATAAAGCACGAACTAAAAAGAAACATCAGACCATCTGCTTTAAACGTGTCAGACCTTGGTTAGCAGGAATGAGGAGGGACTCTAATTGTATAGGACTCAGAGCGAGGACTTCCAGTGTTGGACGTCTCACAGCATGGGGCTCATAATCTCAGTTTTTCACTTGAGAGGCAGGAATGTTGTGCCTTTCAAGTCCAGCATCTATACATGGAAGTGGCTGTTTGTAAGTGCACGCGTTGCAAATAGCTGCATGGCTGACTCCTTGTTTACCCTCAGCATGAATGTCTGCATGCAGAGCTTTGCAGGTGCAGCCAACACACAAACATTTTTCCCACGCTCTTCAAGCCATCCCATGATTTTAGAACAAGGCCCTGTCAATTGAGATCTGAGGGGGTTTTTAATCAACTTTGCTATGCCACCGTAATGCTGTTTTTTTGCTGTAGGAGTTTCCACTTTTAGGATCAAGTCATTCACTTAATCCAGAGTTTTCATATTGCCTCCATCACAAAGAGTGCCAAAAGCTCCAAAGTTACAGTTTTTTTTATACACTCTTAGGAAAGAAGCATCTATAT
This sequence comes from Pezoporus occidentalis, assembly GCF_034315485.1. Taxonomy (NCBI): domain Eukaryota; kingdom Metazoa; phylum Chordata; class Aves; order Psittaciformes; family Psittacidae; genus Pezoporus; species Pezoporus occidentalis. Next base: position 5,920,168 of record NW_026912779.1, read on the forward strand.
TAAGTATTGATTGCTTTCTGTTTAGATGTAGTAGCATCTGCATATTGTTCAGTTTATAAAAACGAGTATTTTGCTGCTGCATGGGGGAAAATCCTCAGTCCTGAAGTTAGCAAAAAAACAAATAAATTACATTTTGTAATTTGTTATGTATTAAGAGCCTTGAAGTGCTCTAAAGTATGCAGAATTTACGGTCTCTGGCTCGGACATTTTGTACTCAATAAGATGGTCAAAGTGGTATTGAGTCAGAGATGTCTGTTATGCATAGAAAATCATCCAAGTTTGACAGGGCTTTCAAAAGACTGTTCCTTTTCTCTGTAGAGTTTTACCCCTGAATTCTCCAAGGATTATTAAGGCTACAGCCTCTCCCTCTCTTTCTTTTACCTCATAGTGGTAATATTAAGGTAAGAAAATGTTAACTCTATTCTGATGTAGAAATGCACCATAAGCAGCATAGTCTGGGGTGGCACAGGACCTGCAATCAAATTGGAACTTGAACCAGGGTTTGGACTCGGTCTTGGTAGGGGTTGCCTGTGTGAGGAGCCTCCCCGCCTGATAAGTTTTAAATGCCTCATTAACAGTCAAAGATAAAGGTGGTTGGTGGTGCAGAAATTGGAATAAATAGTGGAGTCAGAATTGGAAGGACATAAACAACTTGTATTTGGAGAAAGGCGGCAAGAAAGCACGAAAAGGAAAGTATGTTGAGAAACATACGTAGAAGAAAGGATGATGAGAAGGAGGAGAGGAAATGAGTATGAGAGTTTGAAAGGAGTCAGTGGCTTGAATAACAGCAGAGGAACTCACCAATTCAGCAGAACAGGGAATGTGTGAAGAGCTGGGGGCTGTCTGAACAGAGGAGAGAAGAAGCAGTGGGAGGTGTGGAAGGTGCAGAGAGGGCACCAGTGGCTTATACCTACAAGACCGTGGACACAGGAGAGGAGAGCTGCCTTACCTAGCGGTGTTTGATGGTAATGAGTGCAAATTCATTTCCGTCAAGTTGGAATTGGGATTTACCACAGAAGAGTCCAACCAGTTAAGCCAGTACATTCTCTGCCTCTGTTATCGTTGCTCTAAATAATTGCCACCTTCATCCTAGGGACTGTGAGCAGTGGCTGTAAATGTTGCCAGAAAGATCAGCAGAAGATCAAGTGTAAAAAAAGCTCAAGTATAACATGCATTTAGCTTCAACTTTGCTATTTCTGTTTCAGTCCTAAAAATATGGCTTCTGTGTCTAAAGCTTGTCTTTCTTTTCATCTATTCTCAAGTTAATGTTACTGGGTAATATCTGTAAACTTCATCTCACTCCAGGTGCTGGACTAGCTCTATCAGTGTACCTCATGCAGAAGATCTACAGCTTTAAAAATTGATAGAAATACATAGCACTGTTTTTTTTCTTCTGCAGTGTTAGGGTTCTGTTCCTTTAAAATCCATGTATAGACTTCTCTTCTGAAGTCTATTGGGAAAACAGTGAAAAAGCCAGCAGGGCCACATGAGGGAATTCCATATTTGTTTTTGGCATTTAATTTCCATGAAGAGGAGGATCCTGTTGACACAGAACTGCTTTCTTTTTTTTTTCTTCATCTTGCAAATGTTGTGGAAGCATTAAAAATGAGTTCCTTGTCAAGATTCCAAAATAGATGTTTGCGTAGTAGATTAGATGTAAGATTTGTGTAACTTTGACAGCAGCTTTCAGGCTGGTTGTTTCATAAGCAGGATGTGAAGCTGCATCATCAGAAAGAATATTACTGCTCAAATGCATGTTGCATATACAGAATTGATCAGCTTATAGACAGATATACTGCAGTGATTCAAGAGTTGTGTGCAGATCATTAACAGTATAAAAATAGAGGTATGTGCAGTTATAACTGTTCCCTTTCTTTATGTAGAAAATGGTTTGTTATAGCTGAAGTCTCATACTTGGCTTACCATGATTTTACTATTGCAGACTTCAGAAGGAGATGCATAAAATGTGAGAATTGGAGCTTGAGAAAATAAACCACCATATACAGGAAGAGTAATTGCTGTGTTTCAAAATAACCTTCACCATCTGAAAACTTGTAGAAGTAATTTCCAGTGTGTAGGAAATGGCTCTGAAATGCTCATTCTCAAAGAAAATGGACTGAAAAAATGCTTTTTCTTCAACCTCCCGCTTCTTTTAAAAGAAAATACCAGAGCAGCACATAAGCTGTAAGAGGTCCCTTGGACTGCAAGGTCGCTTTGTTTTCCAGTTGGTGGCTGAGTTAGCAGAGTGGAGCAAAGCGGTGGTGGCGGCAGTGTGGAGAGGAGGAGTGTTAAAATCCTTTTGAATGCAAAACTTTTGGGGGCAGATCTGCTCTGAGATGGGTCAGTACAGTGCCTAAAAAAACCCCAGTGCCCAGGACATTGTAGTTAGAACACCGTCTGGGAGAGCTGCACTGTGTTGAGGAGTGATGGAGAAGTGAGGAACGCATTTTACCCGACATGAAGTGGTGTGAGGCCTGGTTGCCAGCACAGCGAGCTGGGACCTAAGGTGCTGAGCCCCAGGCACAGCTCTGCATACACACTGGTGAGCACTTGCTTCCAGTTCTGCCTGAGGGAGATACTGTTTGCTGTTGGAATATATCATCCCTGAATTATTTGGCTTGGGGTCAGTATTCCTAAATAGAGAAGTCTCTGGTATTTCCAAGGGTTGTCACAGCTTCCATAGAGCCTTTGTGCTCCTCCATAGCACCTAAAGTTTGGGTTTGTGTTGGAAAGGACCTTAAGATCATCTAGTTCCAGCCCCCATGCCATAGATAGGGATGCCTCGCACTAGACCATGTCCCCCAAGGCTCTGTCCAACCTGCCCCTGCTGCATAAAACCAAGAAGAAGACCTATTTTCCTACAGGGAAATTGGAATGAGGGTCGGATTCATTGCTTCTCTTGATCCAGCTTTTGCAGCCCATTTAAATGGGAGAGTGATGAGACTCTTTGTGAGGAAATTACATATTTAACTGTAAAACTGCAGATGCAGCTATTTTCAGAAATCTATCCGCCCATCCTTATGCAGCTAAAAACGGCTTGTCTTGCTTCAGACAGAGGGATGACAAGACATGCAAGGTAGCCAGTCAGGCCAGGCTGGCTTGCCCCTTAAAGATTATGCTGCTGGAATTCTTTTAAACCCTGTTCTGCACCGAGTCCATGCAAATCAGCTAATTATCAGCCTCAGCTCAGGCTTCCATGAGCGCCGAAGAGTGGAACAGAATGATTTAATTTCTCTAACATACTCTCTTGGCACTTTTGCACACAGAATATGTTGCTCTAAAGCATCCCTTGATACTACCCTTGGCAGAGTTCCAAAAGGAGTTGAAGTTAAAAACCACTCAGCGTAATTCAAGGGTTGGTAAACCTCGATTTGTCACCTTCCCTGCCTCGTGTAATTTTGCCGTCTGTAACGCGGGGCTTTCCTCTCCTCTCCTCTCACACAAGCAGAGAGATGATCTTCAGAAGTGTTTAAACTGTGAATCAGGGAGTATAGCTGGCAGTGGTTCTGCATGTGGTATTCTCTTAGGCGAGTAATTAAACTGAGGTGAAGCAATCATATGAATCTTAAGTTTTGCAATTCATTATACCTAAAAGCGAAAAGACTGTGTGGAGTTTTTGGTTACATTAGTAAATGAGTGTGATTGCCTTCCGTTGTGACTTCGGTTTGCGTTGTGCTCGCTCTAAAATGTGTGCCGCTGTCAGAGACAGTAGTGTAAATTCCCCTTGTGGAAGAGTTTGTGTGTAGGGTACAGGAACATCTTGAGTGGCTGAGTGTAAATTATATAACTCACAAAACAGTTTGGGATGTGGCCAGATTTAAGCTAACAGGAAAAGGAATTTGGTCAAGAGGTTCTGTTTCTCCTCAGTAGTTGGTTCCCAATACTAGAAACACTCTTAATACCTGTTAACTCATTAATTTTACTGTAACTAACAAATTAAATGCAGGCATAAGCACTGGCAAGAATTAACCAGCTAGTTCTATTACTTGAGGTATGCTGGTGCCATTGAAGATTCCTTTAATGGTAGCTGTATTCTTTAGCTGTCTAGATACCATTAAAATGAAGCATGCCTTAAGCCTCGGGCAGGAAGGTGTAGTGTCTGTGTGTTATTTATAATAAGCCTTGACAATCAAGAGGAAGTAGTAGATCAACTAATTATATGTTGTTGGTTGCTTGTCTGTCATCTTATTACAGTGCTTCAGTATCATAATTTCCAATGGAGAAAATGGATTTAATTTTCATTATGGCTAATAATTAAGCAATAGTGTTCTCTCTGTATAAAAATGGTAAACATAGACCAGAAGTAAGTATTGGAAGTTCAAAAGATCAGTGTCTTGCATGTGTTTCTTTGCTTAGGAGAAATTCTCTTTGTTGCGTCTTACAAGAATCACGGATTAAGGCCCTATTTCAGTTTGTTTCGGTGGCATCAATCTCATAAATAACCACCGTAAACAGAATACACACTCACACCCCCCTGACACAGAGTAGTTGCTCAGTGAAACTAACTGTAGTACGTGTAGTTAACTCTTTATAATTCTTTGTAGGTCATAGTATTGACGTCATAGTTGGACCTTTCTAATCCCATCTTTATTTAGATGGGGCTACGTGGCGATCTGTCTCGAAAAGCTCGTGTGTTCTCATTCTGCCTTAATTCCTTGCATCTTTTTAATCCAGGCTGAAGCTGGATTGAAAATTTTAGGTAGTGAATCTCATGCAAGTACTGTAATTTATTTCAGTGACCTAGACATGATTGTGTGGCAAAGTTTGTTTTCTATTTTAAACAGCTAAAAGCAGCAGTCTGGCACTAAGCTAGAATGAAGTGTGTTTCGCAGTCCCTGAAGAATTGTATTGCTGGGTTTTTCGGGCATCCTTATTTTTATAATAATGAATTTCAAATCAGACTAAATTTAAAAAGCAAAACTGTTTCAAAATTGTGTGAACTGGAAACTATGCAGCAAAAAACCTGTACCAGTTTTCTTTCAAACTTGTAACGGCTTAATCTTTAAGCAAAGCACTCCCAGCCAAGTTGGATGAACTGGGATTCTGGCCTTTCAACATCGCTTTTGTCCACTAGCCCAGCCTGTGCTGGTACGTTAGCTATCACAGCATGTATGTGTTGTCATTTCTGGCAGAGCCTGCACATCTGAATTCCTAATTATAAGTCATACTGGAAATGAGTATTTTTAATTACCCCTTGTATTTCAGAGCGGGGGGAAATAGCATTTAAAGTACTGAGATCTTGTCAGAATTGTTGAATTGGTATCTACTGCTGAGTTTGCAAAGGGCCTGAAGGGAATGTAGCTTCTCTAGAAGTGTCTTTGAGAAATTGAGACAGGGCTTAATGCAAGGCCAGCAGTAATGCTACCAATCATGTTTGGGCTTTTGGGGTATGGTTGGCTTGGGTTTTTAGTCTTCCCCATGACTTCTGAAGGAATGGTGATTACTGGAGTTCCTCTGCTTCCTAATTGATTATGGTAACAAAATTCTAGGAAGGATTTGTTGGAGTACCTAGCACTGGACACAGTACTTCAGAGCAAGTGTGGTCCCTGGGCAGAGAGTTGGAAGGAGAGAGGTGGTATGATGGGAGTAGGAGAAAAGAGGGGAGATTGAATGGGCTGGGATTGTTTAACCTAGAAAGAATAAGATCTTCATATTCAGATTACCAGTTGGATTTTAGATTGCACCCAGTCATCAATCGGGAAAAGTGATTAACAGCTTATCTGTGTCCAGTGCTGCTTTTTGTCTTTGACATTAACAGTATCTGTTTGTGCTCTGTGATTGCTGAGGAACAGATTCTCTCAAGTAGCAGTAAACACTCACTAAGCATGTTCATTGCATCCTTTCGGTCTCTTGCACATCTACAGCGAGACTCATTGGAGGGCAGCACCAACCAGCAGTGTGCCTAGTCAGAAACAGCTTTAGATGGAGACTGAAAACCTCATTTACTTCAAGAGTTTGTTTCCAAAATGCCATTCAAAAACGTGTGGAATTGAAAACAAAAATACCAGCCTTTCTATAAGTGAGGTAGTCATTAGCCATGAGATACTGTCTTGTAGGTACTGTACCATCTTATTTTGGCCTCTTTTTTAAGGTTTCCCTTTCTTAAACTTGCCTCATAACTTTATTTCCTCTGTGGTCATCTGATCCATTGGATATCAGCTTTACATTTACGTCACTGATGTCCATTGCTGCCACATGTTGTAAATGTAGTGCATGGGAGAGCAAGTGATGACTGCTCACTCTGCACCAAAATCAATGTTCTCAGTATTATCCTACCTGAGACCTCTCTGAGACATCCTGTTTGTCACATTGTGCAGCAGACATTTGCCGTATCCTTGCAAGCTCACACAGACTGTGTCTGGTTTTGGTACCTCCCTCTGTGCTGTGGGGTAGGCTGCAGGTACCAGCCTTGTCCAGATATCTGTTGTACTTTGGGACAGTGCCAGTGGGATCTGCAGGGCTCTCCTGCAGATGCATAAACAAATCAACCATGGGAATGTTTTTGTCTTCCATCAGCCATCTGGAGCATTTGAAGGCAGACTTGATGGATTGCATCAGACAGGTCAAAATACCTGTGCTTCCAGTATGGAAGTGTATTTCCAGCACACCACTTTGTGATTGCCAGCCTGCTGGTCTCCTGGGGAAGGTCTGGGCTGTGTCTGGGGCTCCAAAGCATCATTCCTTTCTGGATGCTGAGCTCTGATAAGATGCCAGCACTCTACAACAAAAGCACAGATATGAAATTTCACTCCAGTGTCTTACCCTGAGTATTTAAAAGCATTATGAGGCATTGTCTGTTGTGATTCTCTTCATTGTGCAAGATGCTTCCAAATTTCCAACTGATGGGTTTTTTTTTATTTTTATTATTATTATTATCTGTCTGAGTTGTGATGTTAATTTTTCCTTAAAGTGACAACCAGGCTGTAAGCAGATGAAGCTGCTTGTCCTGAGCAGTGTGTTCATGGAGTGAGCATGTTGCTAGCTGTATCTCATATTGGTCATCCTTACCATTAGATCATGTTGTGTGTTGAACAACTTACACACAGTCTCTGAAAATGATCACTGGAAAACAAATTGTTGCTTAACCATAAGATTTAAATACTTGAAAGGTTTCTGCAAAGAGGAGAGGAATAATCCATGTACCAGGGTGCCTAGGGTAAGAAATATGGGTATCTTTGAAGTGAAGATTATTTAAACTAGGAAGAACTTTTCCAGGGTAAAGGATAGTGAAGCACTTGAATAGGCTGCCTGCAGAGCTTGCTGCCTTTGCAGCACTGAAGGTATTTATGTGAAAGTTAGTCATCTCTATGAGAATGGACTGGGTTTGGCCTTTCCAGGGGCTGGATAATGGAGTCGTGACTTCTCCGAGTCTCCTTCAGTACAAGGGCTTAATGTTTTTAACATAAAGATCTGCAAAACTGCCTGAAAACAGGTATTTGCTGACTGTGATGTGATGTGTCAATCATTTATTAAAACTAACAGCTGTGCCCCTTTGCCCAAGACTTGCAATATTCTAAGTCCTTTAGAAACAGTTGAATGTTGCACAAAAGTTTTAATATTGTTAACTAACAAAATAGTGAGGTATCTTTGGTTGATACTCTGGAGGGAAGGAATGCCATCCAGGGGGACCTTGACACGCTTGTGAGGTGGGCTGATGCCAACCTTACGAAGTTTAACTATGCCAAGTGCAAGGTCCTACACCTGGGTCAGAGCAATCCCAGGCACAGTTACAGGTTGGGCAGAGAAGAGATTCAGAGCAGCCCTGTGGAGAAGGACTTAGGGGTGTTGGTTGATGAGAAAATGAACATGGGCTGGCTTCAGTGTGCGCTCACAGCCCAGAAAGCAACCGTATCCTGGGCTGCATCAAAAGGAGCGTGACCAGCAGGTCGAAGGAGGTGATCCTGCCCCTCTACTCTGCTCTTGTGAGACCTCACCTGGAGCATTGTGTGCAGTTCTGGTGTCCTCAACTTAAAAAGGACATGGAACTGTTGGAACAAGTCCAGAGGAGGCCACGAGGATGATCAGGGGACTGGAGCACCTCCCGTATGAAGACAGGCTGGGAAAATTGGGGCTGTTCAGCCTGGAGAAGAGAAGGCTGCGTGGAGACCTCCTAGCAGCCTTCCAGTATCTGAAGGGGGCCTATAGGGATGCTGGGGAGGGACTCTTCATTAGGGACTGTAGTGATAGGACAAGGGGTGATGGGTTCAAACTGAAACAGGGGAAGTTTAGATTGGATATAAGGAGGAAATTCTTTCCTGTTAGGGTGGTGAGGCACTGAAATGGGTTGCCCATGGAGGTTGTGAATGTTCCATCCCTGGCTCCATCCCCAGTCACTAAATATTCAATTTGGAAAAACTTACTCATAGAGGGAAATAATTTGAAGAAAAGTTATCCAAAAGATGAGACCTTCTCTAGGAGCAGAAGCTGTACTTGTTAATTCTTCCAAGCATGCAGAGAGCAGCAAGAGTTTATGATGAAAAATGTCAGATGAAAATGAAGCTAGTGTTTATTCTTTGTAATTGTAGTTCACAACTAGTCACATCTTTTGGAGCTGACACTCACTTTGATATGGCACTGTACTCAATGACATCTTCATATTGATTTGAATCTGTCCTTGTAAGTCTGTCTCATGTACTTTTATTGTTCCCTCTATGTTAAGGGATCACTGCAAATAGGAGTAGGAGCCCTGCTACCTTAAATGTTACTGAAGCCATAGCTTCAATCAGTGACCATTCTGGTAAAGCACTCTAAGAATATCTGATAAAGGTGATTTAATACAGAGGGAATTAGAAAGCTAAGCAAAAGTTAAGGCTTACTATAAGTTACAGATTCCTCTGTGGCATTTAGATTGTGAATGTTGCATTTAGATTGTGAATGTTGGGAATGTATCTCAGGAAAATGGTTTTGGAGTCAAGCGTATTCAAAGCACAGAATAAGAATGAATGAGAAACCTGCAAATTAACATGAAAATATTGTAGATTCAATGTGGTGGCATTAAAGAATTTACTTTGGCTCAAATATTAGAAATGACAATTTCTATGATTAAAGGGTACCAAAATGAAGCAGCAGTAGGATGCTTATTTAATCTTTAACTTTTATGATAATGGAACCTGCTATTTCTATGGGGATAATTCTCAAAATGGATTGGGATAAATCCTGTGATTACAAGAACTGAAAATGAATGCTTTATACTTGGAAAGAGCTTCCAGGCTGTCCTAGAAGCACTTGATAGGTGCTGTGCCAGTGTGTGACATTCAAAAAGTTGACCTTTTCGATGTCAAAACTGTAAGGGTGGTGAGGCACTGGAATGGGTTGCCCAGGGAGGTTGTGAACGCTTCATCCCTGGCAGTGTTCAAGGCCAGGTTGGACAGAGCCTTGGGTGACATGGTTTAGTGTGAGGTGTCCCTGCCCATGGCAGGGGCGTTGGAACTGGCTGATCTTAAGGTCCTTTCCAACCCTAACTGTTCTATGATTCTGTGATTCTATGAAATAAGCAAACTTCAGCTAGTTTGGCTTTTTGGGTATGTATACACGCTTAACTGAAAACACAAATGTAGTTATGCGACGTCAGATTAGGTGTTCTGGTGAAAATAGGCCCTCTGGTATATAAAATTAATACCATTACACATCTGGTGGATGATAAATAAAATTATTCTCTTAGATCATCTCTGTTTTCTGCTATTCATAGCCTTTTTCTTGTCTGTGAGAGGGGTCTGCTTTTCTGTGGAGCTTTCCAACCCTCTGTTTAACAACATTGTATGTAGTCAAGTTTATTACTGTACTAGAATCTGATTTTTAAGTCCTGAAGAGATTTAAAGAGGAAGTTTTCCCTTCCACCTCTTCATCTTCCTTTGCTTTTTTTTTTTAAAGGAAGAGTTGAATGTATATAGAATATGCTGGAAATGAAGGTATAAATATCACATGGTGCTTTTTGGATGTAAGATTATTGAGTCCTCCTGCTGGATACGTAAATTTTACCTTGAAGAAGCTAAGTATGTGCCAGTGTCTGTTAAAAAAAAATAAAGTTTGCAGTCTGTGAAGAAGGTAAAATTGGACTATTTATTGTGAGATTTGAATGGAGAAACTGTCTTTGAATTCATAGAATCATAGAATCATAAGTTAGGGTTGGAAAGGACCTTAAGATCATCCAGTTCCAACCCCCCTGCCATGGGCAGGGACACCTCACATTAAACCATCTCACCCAAGGCTTCGTCCAACCTGGCCTTGAACACAGCCAGGGATGGAGCATTCACAACCTCCCTGGGCAACCCATTCCAGTGCCTCACCACCCTCACAGTAAAGAACTTCCTCCTTATATCCAATCTAAACTTCCCCTGTTTAAGCTTGAACCCGTTACCCCTTGTCCTGTCACTACAGTCCCTTATGAAGAGTCCATCCCCAACATCCTTATAGGCCCCTTTCAGACACTGGAAGCTGCTGTGTGGTCTCCACGCAGCCTTGTCTAAGATTTTTAGTTTTATTTTTTGTTTTTCAGCTTTACTATTTATTGCCAATTTTTGGTGGTTTTCAATAAATAACATGAGACTTAAGCACAGATTTTTGTCACTATGTATTGCTAGGAAGCAGAAGAATGTTACGTTACACAAGAGTAGCAACTGAATCAAGTTAGCTTTAATTTTTCCTCTTTCTTTCTGAGAGGTAGTAATAAATAGGGCCCTAATATAGCTGAAGAGTACACATCAGGGGAACACAACAAGAATTTACCACCTGGAGGGAAAAACAAGGTGAAATGAAGACTTTAGATAAATTCACCTTGGTATTCTTTCTCTGTGCCTGTAACTAAACTGTATTCTCTAATCCTGAAACATTTTTCTGTTGTAACATACAAGGAAACAAGATTCTGTGATGTTAAAATGGGATGAATCTGTGATGTTAAAATGGGATGAATCTGTAATGTATCCAAGACTCTGCTCATGTTATTAATTATCCTTAATTGAGTTGGTCCTGATGTTGTCCACAACACACAGAAACCTTCCTGAAGTACTAAAGCACTTCCTTATGGATATAAAAAATGTTTCTTGACTGTATTTACATTGAAACTCTGCAAAGACCTTTATAAATGGCTTATAATTAAGAGCTGAGCAAAACTTCCACAGTCAAACCAAATTATATTGGCTAATCTTTACCTGGAGGTTTCCCAGGTTAGGGGTTCTGGTTCCAGCATCCCTTGGTCATCCTACTCAGAGTGACATATATGAATATGAGATTCATATAAGTTGTCTTCTGTGAGATTCATGCTGTATCCATCTCACATGTTTGGCAAGCAACTTTTTTACCTCCTCCCTCAGAGGATTAATAAAACATAATTCTAGTGATGTTTCAGATGGCTTGTATCACTTGAAACATTCAAGGTGCCTCAGAGTACGTTATACTGATAAGAAACGTCTGTTACTGCTGGAGCTTCAAACACTTCATGCAGCCAAAGCTGTATGAAACCATGCAAACTAACTGCTCAAGAAGCGTCCAAAAGAAGTAACTAAAACTTGTGGGTTTGCATTCATTTATTTGCCTCTGATCTTACTGATATTTCAGAGACAGTCAAGGCAGATTCCCAGTTTTGCTTCCAGCAATGTGGAAGATGGGTGCAGAGATTCTTGTTCATCATGTGCTGTCAAGGGCTTTGGGAGAAGCAGCAGCTATTGTTAAGATTGTGATGAAACCAAGTGTCTCGCACAGGGTGATACTGGCTGATCTTCTGCTAGTGGAATGACTGGGACTTGCATCCTTTGCACCTCACAGGTGTCTGTCATCCCACTTCTCCATCCCATTGTGTGTGTAACAGAGGCACTGACCTCTTCCCTGAAGTGAACTGAGGAGTTTTATTTCATCTCTGTATGTTAACTGTTACCATTTGTCAGTGTTTGCTTGTGTCTTTTACAAGAGTAAGAAAGGAGTAGGTTTGACATTGCCATTCAGCATGCTCTTGAGATGGGTCACTTGAATTTACAAGCAGATTGCTTACATTGAAATGTTGTTTGGAAATGTCTAATGGGGCTCTCATGCTACCTTCCTAAGAAGTGGTACGTAAGCTGAGCGCAGGTCAAAGTCAGTGGAGAAAACAGTTCCAGAGGTGAATTGGCTTCAAGTTTCCTGAGTTTCAGTTTCAACTTAATCCTTAAACAATAGCTTTATTGATGTAAACTTTCAATTTTAAAAGCTAGAATGCCAGGCTGGGGTTTGGATTTCACCCATGCTTTGCTGAAGTAATCTTACCTTGTAGTGCACCTGCCTGGAGAGGCTCATAGGTGAAGGACAGACATCTATTAGAAACCTGTTTTCACCATCTTCTGTTACATAGGAGCAGGTACTATTTATACGTTGTGCAAGTGAGCAGAATTACAGCAATACTGCTAGTATGGAGTCATTTATGGAGGATACAGTAACTGCAGGATATTATTCTGAACAAAGACAAGTGTTACTGAGGAGTCTTTGAGAATCTAAAGTCTGAAATCATCTCTAATTGCTTCCAAGATTTGCTTGGTGATATTTTAAGGCTTTCAGCCAGCCTGTTTTGAGTGACTGTAAATGTACTGCAAAACAGCGTTCACACTAGACCATGGCAGCAGAAGGTATGTTTGCCCTACATACTATAATGGGTAGAAATCCCCAAGATCCCTGGGCAAGCACTAGCTGAGCTGGCAGCATCCTAGCTGTAGTAACGTGCAGCTCTCTGTGGCTGTGAACTAAATTAACCTGCACATGAGGCTGCCTCTAGCACCCCAGAAAGCCTGGCAGGACACTGCCAGCTCAGAGCTGACTCCCACATCTCCATGTTACACTGCACAGCATGAATGTGCCCACTGAGCTGCTCTTTCTCTGTTAAGCAGCTTGTGTATCAGGTGTAGCTGATCTTTCACCAGTGTTAGTGCTGAGGGACCACCTAGTGTTAGGTGGAAACATCACTTAATTCATGCAGGAGATTTCTGCGTGTAAATAGAATGGTGAATTGAGGCATCACATTCTTCAGGAATCCTCTGTACTCATGATGCAGGAAAAAGGGTGTCTCAATAAAGGAAGGAAATGATCTTTGTATCTATAATCTTTTGTTTTCTGCTTTAACATGGACTGAAATCTTAAAAGATATAGCACGTTTCTTAATTACATTTTTATAAGCAACACTGAATGAACTGGTCTTAAGGCATGTCATCTCTAAAGCAGCTCTGTAGGGCATGTCTTCATTTCAGCCACAGCTGTGATTTGCTCTGCAATGCAGTACTGCTGATTAGACTTTGTGTTCCTTGAGTTCAGCTTGTGGCCCGTGCCAGAGACTGTAGTCGTAGGGGTTCAGGTAGCATGGCTGGAGCTCTTGTGCCTTTTTGTTAGCTTTGGATCTTGTGGCAGTTTTTATCCTGGTATTATCAACCTGGTTTATATCCTGGTTTCATACTTCTGCTCCAACAAAGCCACACACTCTAAGAAAAGCAGGTTTGGATTGTGCCTATCAGGACCCGGTCTGGAAGCCAAAGGAAGTCTGATTTCTGGAACTGTAACAGAGTACTGTCCCTTATAGAAGCTTGAAAAGAGTGGCCTTTGTTTCCTGGAGCTGATAGTTCTGCCACCGTGATGGGTGTTCCATGAGCTACTTGTTCCTCCTTATCTTGTGTGTGAATTTGGATTTCTGGCAGAAAGTGCAGTTTCTCTGCTAATCGCACCCAGCACCTGCAAGATCTTATATTCCACATGATTTTCAAGTGTTGCCACCCTGAACTTTAAAATCAGGTGGTTCTTTAACCATAGCTTCAGAAACAAAGAGTAAATTTTGGCTTTGTTCTGTTTAATAGTTCTGCATCTTCCTTATGCTCACAAAGGATCAGTACCACAGTTTATTGCCACCAAAAAATTTGGTGTTCCTGCTTCTCCCAGCCACACACTGTAGGTCTTTCCTTTGTGCTGGTTCTACTCATGGCTTAAGTCCTATGTGACCAGGATATAATGCACAAAGCTAGCTAGCAAAAGATAACAAGTGAATAGTTTTCCACCACCGTACAGAGATGAAATGGCTAAACTGGGATCACTCAGGCTATCAGGAATGGGATCATTGAAAAGGAAGCGCAAGCAAGGTGTTAGGACCATTCTCTTCAGTGAGAGAGTTGGATCAGCTCCTTGTATCGTCCCTGATCGCTCCAAAAGGGCTCATTTTTTTTTGCTGGCACACTGAACAAGCAGCTGTGTGTTCTGTTTTCCTGGCTTTTCTGCAGTCAGGTTACTCTGGTTACCTCTGATAAGTGGTTGCCTCCAGCACACACTGGTAACAATTAACCTGGGGACAGTGGTGTCCACTGCTCTGCTTGTTTACAAAGCTAATAGGTGTCAGTGCCCTTAATGCGGTTAATCAGGGATACTCTTTATGCATGTTAGTTTGCATCCTGCAGTGAACAATATTATTGATTAACCCTTAACTAGCCCATGCTATTGAGGTTGTGGAGAGAACGATAGAATGCAACTTTGGAAGGGAAAGCTGTAAGTATGAAATCTGTTCTTTCAGCTTCTGTGCCAGCCACTTCTGTTTCAGGAGAAGCAGGAGCCTCGCTGTTCCCTGTGTTGCTTTTGTCTCCCATCCAAAAAACCCTTGCCAACAAGCTGGTATCTCAGTAAGCACAGCCTGGGTGCCTGCCTTCAGGAGGCTTCTGCCAGCTGCTCAGCATGAAAAGCTTGCAGAGCGCTCTGGAGGTTACTTGGGATGGCATGGGGCTTTCCAGAGAAACACCAGCTGGGCCTATTCCCTTTTCCCTTTATGTGCCATTTCACTCAGCTGCCCAAAGGAGCTGTGCATGTATGGAGGAAAGAAGGGATTTAACTCAGCAGTGCTGTAATTATGCAAAGCATCCTCTGACATGGGAACTGTACAGAAACAAACTTGCAGGAGGGTGTGCTGACAAAAGGGAAGAGTTGTTGATCTAAAACCCTATATTAATATTTAAGGAAACAAGCAACCATAAAAACCACCCAAGGTGTCACGTTCCTGATCCAAGCTTTCAACTTGTATGTGTAGTTATTTCACAGAAGATTGATTTTAGGGTCTGTTCTGCACTTGAAGGTGTAGTTGTATGGTATCAGAGTCCTTCAAAACCAACACAATCACCTTCCCTGCTGATGCTGAAAAACCCTTTTCTTTCTTTTTAAGAGGGGAATATTGTCACTTGTTCATAGTATCTTAAGGAGAAAAGACAGAAGAAGTGCTCAGTGGTGGGCCAGTACCTTTATTGTATGGATCTTTCAGCCCACAGGTGTTTTAATGTGGAAAAGCTGCCATTTTCTTCCCTTGAAACACCCTTCCCGTAGATATTCCCAAGCCCTTAGTTGTTTCCTGTGGAGTGGTCAGTTGGCTCTTCAGCTCCTCTGGCAGTGCAGTTTATGGTCGGATCACAAAGAACAAGAGTTAGGGTCTTGGATGAGGATGAAGAGCGTTTTCAACAAACAGTTATCCTCAGGATGTGAAGACTGTTCTGGGAACACAGAGGGTACAGGAAGATGGGAACTGGGACTTTGATACACTCCTTGACAGGCCAGTTGTGACTGTGCCAAAGCAATGTTTCTGTCATGTCACATTGTCCATTAATTCTTTTGGCAAGTTGTATTTCCTATGGGAGTCAGCTACACTGAGTGGCGTCCAGGGATAGTGTTTCTTCTCAAGCTTTTTCCATGGTATGCAGCTCAGTTTCCAATGTGCAAGTCCCACATGCTGACAAGAATCAGATGCACCTGTCCCTTGACCATGACCCATCCACAGATGCAGATTTATGGGGCCTAAAGAGAAAGGGCTGAAGGGTGTGTACCAGTCAAGCTGGGTCATTCCATTGCCAGAGGTATTTTTAGTATAAACTGAGCACTTGTAGCTGTGTTTAGAGTGATTTTAATTGTCAGAATTTTAGTTATACAATAATAAGCAGCTGCTAAAGACTGAGGGCAACTAGGGACCCCAAAGCATTGAATGCACTGATTCACATGTGGTAACACTTATTCTAATGTGCCCATTGGGATTTCATGCCTAAACTCTACCTTTCAGCAAAAGCATCTTGCTCTTTATCAATCTTAACAGAGCTGCTTCAGTTATTCTTCTGCTTTTCTTGTTCAGTGGACTGTGAGAGGTGCTTTGTCATCTTTTCCTCAGCAACATCAGCTCCAGGTTTTTCCTTGTAAAGCCATACTATACAGTACTGTATGTACCTGTTGTGTATATATTCTTCACATTTCCCTGGGCTCACCTCTCAAATCTCAGAGCATTTATAAGGACACCAGAAATGTATTTTCTGTATGTATGCATACAGTGTGGTCTGCAGAAGTACAGCATGCACATGATTGTGCTTACCAAGAAGGGAGCAAAGGGGTTTGCTAGCCAAGGGCAAAGAACTCTCTTCTGTAAGCTTTCAGTTAAAAACCAGTCTAGACATTTTTATCACATTAAACAGTCTGGAGCATTTAATAGGTATGTGACAGGAAGAAAAGCAGTCTGAACGAGCTGACCAGTTTTCCTATGGGAAAAGCCTGCTGGGCCCAAGTTTTTATTCTTTGCCATGGTAATTATTATGCTGGAAATGCTTAATGGTGATGCATGAAGCAAAGCTGGTTTTGGACATGTAAAAATGTTACCCTCACTTTCTGCATGGTCTGCTGTGCCTTGTGTGTGACACTGCTCTTGGGTTTGATGGGTGCTCTACTTGATGTGTGAGTGCCACTTGTTACTGAGTTGTAGAGACCAGAGAGGATAGTGACAGCATTAGTTAAGCACTGCAGAACACTTCAGTGCATGCAGCCAGTGCAAATGGCAAAACATTTTCTTTCTGTCTCTGCTTTTATCAGTTTTTATGGTGTAACAAGTTGCATCTGTTGATTTCCATTGCATCCGATGGCTTCCAAACAGACTCCTCTGCCTTTGATCTCCACGCTCTCATCTAGAATCAGTTCTTTCACCTTCCCAGGCATTTTGCCCATGCATCCCTTGGTTTGTCTGCAGCACAAGGGAATGCTGAACTCCTCATCTCTGGGAGCCCTGCCATCCCCACTCCCAAGCTGTCACAATAAATAACCCTGCTCTGCTGTTGCCTGGAATGTTGGCACTGTTCTTGCCACTTCTTTTTTTCTTTACCCCACACACATAGACAACAATGTTTTGTTTTGTTGGTGTGTCTTAGTGTATATTCCACCCTGTTCCTCCCTTTCCAGCCCTATTGCAGAAACCCAGCTTCATACTTGGAATAATCTCTAAAAATAGGCTTGCTTGTGCTATCCCAAACCATTTCCATTTCGGCTATTGCAGACTTATCTACTGTTCCTTTCCAGCATTGTGAAAATGCTGCCACCTTCCCTTTTCCTTTTTAGCTGTTTTGGCCTGCTCAGGCACTTACCATTCTGTTGAAGACCACATCAGTCTCAGACATCCCATCCTTGATTTCTGCATTTTTCCTGTTCCTAGTCTCTCCCTCCTCTTTTCAATTCCCACACATCTGTTTCATTTCTTTCTCCCCTAATGGTTGTCCAGAATCAAGAATGTCTTCATATTCCAGCATGATGTGCATGCTCTCAGCTTTCCAGGGAGAGAAGAGAAAGTGCTGCTTATCTGCCTGCCTGCATGAGCATGTTCTGTTATGTACCTGTCATAGCATGAGAGCAAAGGTATCCTCCAGCCATAGTGTGTGTGTCCCTTTCTGCCTAAGTAGAAGTGGAGGTTCCAGCAGCAGGTGACAATAAAGAACAGTGATGACGAGCTTCGGAGAGGTAACGGCTCCCGTTCTTGTTTCCTGCTGTTTGACAGTGAATTGCATCTTTCTGTTAGGAATTTAGAGAAAGTCAGTCCCTGACTGATGTCTTCAGTTGGGCCAGAAAAATTTGGATAAATGGAACCTCTCAGCATGCTATAAAGCCTGCTGTTTATTATGAGATGTCAAATGAGGGTTCAAAATGGGCTTTGTACACTAGCATGCCATACTGGCAGACTGACTCTCCTCTTTGTCTCCATACTGGACAAACAGGTTACATACCAACACTTTTATTTTTATCCCTTTTGGAATACTATGTCAAATCATCCATTTTGAGAAATACAGAAATTGAGATGCCTTTCCTTCAGAAATTTTCATATAGAATATGAATAGTTGAAGAAGCCCAGATGCATCCAGCAGGGTGATTTAGAGAGGCTGCTGGCTTGGGATTCTCCCACCTCTCTCTTTAATAGCTGATGTGCCTGAGTTTGCCCCATTTTTTAAACAAACAATGCACTGATATTCAGAAAGACATTTTAGGCACATTGTTCTCAAGTAATGTAAGCAACTGAATGCCTCAATACTGAGTATATTAGCTCTCTGAGCTGTTCTATCAGATAAACTTCTCTCAGATGTCTCATGAAGTCTCATTTTACTCCTAAGAGACAGCTGTCAATTTGATAATGGCTGTTGTGACAGGAAGCAGAACAATGTCAAGAGACTTGTTTTAATATTTGATTAGTAGAAATGTACCTACATGCAGGCTGCACAGTTTCTCTGAGAGAGGGATTAGTGAGAGAGATTGTGATGCCATGTCTTGTGCATCCCCATCGCCAGTTCATGGTTAACTAAGAGCGTACCAGCTAAAGGATTAGTGGCATCTATTTTTCATCCTTGGTCGTGTTACCTGCACAGTCTTTCTTATTCTTTCTCTATGGCTTTCAGAGCTTCTGGGGAGTGACACAACAACCATTTAAGAACAAATCTGGCTGAAGAAGTGCTTACTCTGCCACCTACCTACAATAACGAAGTAACAATAACACTAAGTTAATGTTCAGGACCAGTTCCTTTTCCTCTTGAATCTCTAGGAAATTCAAGTTGTAAATAGCTGATAACCTGATATATCTCCAACGTGACTGTCTGTATTTGGACAGCAGTCCTGCTGGAAAGAGGGCCTCTAAGATTTCCAAATTATAGGCAGCATTTTCTGTTCACCCTTGCCAAGTGCTACGCTGTGTTCAGAACTGTGGCAGTCTCATCTTCAGCAAAATGCCCAGTTGTTTGTTAACAAGTTAATGCTGGATGTTATTGGTGGTTAGAAGTGTATAACGTAATAGCTTTTAGCTCTGGGATATCTTGCTGCCAGTGGTTTCAGGCTCTCTATATACATAAATAATTAGCATCACTAAGTGTGTAGTTCAGACAAGACTTGCTAGCCTTATTGTTTAGAAGGGGAAAAGGGAAAATGGGAAATGTCAAATGTGTCCATCCAGCACTCTGGAGCAGTCTGGCTAAATATCAGCTGTAGCCCAGGTCCTTCATTCCAAGCTAGCCCAAAGGGATTGTGATTTTCCTGAACAATTGCTGATGAATGTTTCTGCATACAAGAGGTAGAGTGTTTGGAAGCAATTAGTATGTCCTGTTTCTTTCTGAACCTGAAATCTTGGCAGGAAAACAAGATGAATCCAACCAACCTAAAGCTCGGAGGGCGCTGTGGTCTGTACCACCATTAGCCGGAGCAGGTTACTGCTGCTCTGTTGCTGCTCTTACTCTAGCTCAAGTCGTGTCACAGAACTAAGGAAGCAATAAGCTGCCCCTAAAGATCTCTGCTACCACGATTAGATTTACCGCAGCACCGGGGCTGGGTGGTCAGAAGGGTGACAGATAATTTCCATTCCAACCAGTTGCTAATCTGTGCTGGCATTCCCTTACCTCCCAGCTGAGACTTGATTGAGGGAGTGAGCCAAGATGTGAGTGAGCAGGGTAATGGGTGAAGTGAAGGCTGATGAAAACAAGAAAAAGGATATCAGGTGCAAGGAAGGAAGGACTATACTGATCAAGGGCAGATACCAGGTCTATGTTTCTTACTTTTAATTCCATGTTATCTTCTCTTGTTTAAAGAAGGGGATGCAAAACTCACTATCTCTAGGATGTAAGGGGGGTTCTGAGAAGGAATTTGAGCCATGTTATGGCTTCTAACATAGATAGAAATATTTTCTGGGCAGTGCCAATGACAATCTCACCTAAAAAGCATAGAACCCCCTGTGTTTTCATGGTTTGTAGGCTTGGTAACCTGTTACCAAGAAATTTGTAATGAATTTAAACTTTCAGCAGATAACTACTTTTAACACACTTTATACTTTTTTCAAGGCCAGGCTGGACAGAGTCTTGAGTAACATGGTCTAGAGTGAGGCATCCCTGCCCATGGCAGGGGTTTGGAACTAGATGATCTTAAGGTCCTTTCCAGCGCTAACTGTGTTATGATTCTATAACACACACCCAACGGTCAAATAAAGAATGCAGTTTTTTGATATTAATGCATTTCAGACCAGTGAAATGATTGCCTAGGATGATCCCCTTAGCTTTGTCTGAAATCTGAGGCCAGCAATGTAGCTCACTGCTGTTTCCTCAGAGACCATCTCTAAAACTGGTCAGAATGAAGGCTGCAGATTATAAATGTCACCATCCTAAGTTTAGCTTTGAAAGTAACGTCTGTGTTCCTCACAGCTGATTAGTTTTGAAAATATCTGTGTATTTTGAAGGCAGTCACATCAAGTCATGTCAAAACTTTATTAAGGTTTGGTTAGAGCTGAAGTACCTGACCATAGAAGGGATCGTTTCAAACACACGGAGATTTAGAAGTTATTACAAAAATACAGTCTTGACCTTTCATTGCACTTTATTAATACAAGGTCTGAGCCAGTGTCAGTGTTTGGAAACAGACAACTGTGTCCTCGGGACCTGGCCATGGAGCTGCTGATATTTGTAGTTTGTTGTCTTTCTGTTTGAGGTTCTGGCTTGTGTTATCTCCAAAACTTCTCCTTGCACTTAAAAATGAAACTCTGCCGATATTCATCTGGTTTGGGGGTTTGTGGTGCCTTTCCTCTGATATTTGCAGTTAATAATCTGGATTTAGAATTTTGCAGTTGTTTTATACCCTAGGATCCCTGAACTCTCGCAGTCCTCACAGGAATGATGCTCACTTAAGGTTATTTGATGTTTATCTGCACTCCCACATGAATCCTTTGGGTTTTAATTTGAAACATTTATTCATGTCTTCCTATCACATTTAAGTTATGGGAATCACTTCTGCTTGAGATATTTTAAAGCACGAAGCCCCAGAAGAAGGCTAAAAAGAAGCATCTGAAGTTCTAAATGTCAAAATCACTCATGATTTTAATTGGAATAATTGATACAAATACTTCATGCAGGTGTACTACAAGGGAGAAGCACTACTCACTGGCTGAAATGACGTGTAATCTGCCAGCTACAGACGAAACAACAACGGTAGAGATGAAATATGGTATTAATTGCTCAAAGAGCATATTGAAGACTCTGGGGTCTTTTCTAAATCTGACAAGTCCCTTTCCTTAAGGGCTCATTGCTGTAATTATACAAGGTGTCAGGTTTTACGAGGCTGTAGAGAAAGAATTAGGGCTGAAGTAATACAGAAATACTTGAGATGTTTTGCAAGTGATTTCTTTTTCCTAATTATTATTCCACGAAGTAGCTTCTGTTTTAACATTGTCTTCAATTGAAAGCTACAGAGTGAAGTAATTAAACTTAATAAAAGTCCCTGCTGGTTAAATCAAGATGCATTGTATACATACATCACATGCTATAGCAATTCAGAAAAGATCTTGACAGCTATTAACCAAACTATTGATTTCATCAAAGTCCAATCTGTTCTCTATTACTGCCTGGGGAGGAGATAGCTTCCAGGAAATGGGATGTTTGATAGTATCATAAAAGTAAATCTTGAACACTTCTAACACTTCTGCTTAACTAAAGAGAAAACTGTAGCATCTTCCATGGTTTTGGACAACTTAATTTTATATATGGTGAGTTTTTTTTTATTGGAATGAGACAAAACAGGGCAAGTTCTAGGGAAAGGTTCTTCATTACATGCTCGCGTTTTGGACATGAAGTGCATTTCCTCAGTAGGATTAGCTTTTGAAGAGGTGACAAAATTGAATGGGTTTGTTGTTCCTGGTGTTTATTTGGTTTGTGTTTGGGGGGAATTTGGTAGTTACTTCATTACATATATGCATGTCTTATGTTGGATGTTTCTGCTGACTCTGTATTGGTATTCAGCTGTCTTTGAACATTATGAGCATAATCGATGCTTTTTAATATTTTCTATACAACATTTCTTATAAATGGCATAATTTTAATAAGTAGTCTATTACTTTCATCAAATGTATTGAACATGTGATGTCTATCACATTTATTTGTGAGAGTGAACAGGCTTTGAGTTTATAGTGACTTCTATGGACGTCTGCTCTCTTAGAGAACTTGGGCATTTTCTTCTGTCTGAAATATTCCTGATACTACTGTGAACACTTGTTTGCTATTTATGAGGTTTGTGTGTATCTGCAGCATTGGGTTGTCGGTCTGCACTGTATAAGCACGCCAAATTTTAGGCAGACTCTCATTATCTTGATTACTTTAGAAGCTTGTGAGGAATTAGACCTCAGTGAATCTGTGAAAAGCTTTCCATCATGTTTGATTTAAATATATTTTAATTATCAGAACATAGTCTTGTTATACTGTTGCAGACATACCTGAGTAAGTTTATCTGCATAACCAGTATGTCTCTTTACATTCTATTCACTGCTCAGAAAGGGGAATGCCCCCTCAGAAAAGGATGGGTGAGAAACACTTATAGCAGATAGTGGGAGTTTTAGAATGAATGGGAAGGCTAGAAAAACTATGGATACTAACAAACTAGGGAGCCATTAAGACAAGAGAAACATCTTGGGAAGCTGGGAGGCCGTGTATGGGTCCTATAGTCATCTTGGAATTCTACTTGTTGGAGGTGGTGGGTGATACAGGTGATGACTGAACCCTCATTTTTAGCACTGTGCTATAAGCTGCTGTTTTCAGCAGTAGATACACTCATTTCTTGGCTTGAAACAGAGCTCTGCACTTGTGTGAAATGCTGAAGAAAAGGTTAGTTAAGAACAGGCTATTTCTTGTTTTGGTCTAACCTCTTCTCTGCCCCTGCATGCCAGTGATTCCAGCAATTTAAACGAAATGGAAAATGAGACAAAATGGAAATTGAGGCCATTACTAGACAATACACGTTCAGGCGCCGGAGCTCTGTTGTATGTCTTTTGTTGCTTCTGGACCTTGTTTTGGGGAGAACTGTTTGAAGTTGCTTGCATTAGCTGTTGGAATAACACACTTAAAAATAACCTGCTGAAAAAGCACTGTCTTTAAAAGAGAAAAAAAAACCCAAACAAACAAACCAACCAACAGAATTGGACTGTGGAAGAGCCTGAAGAGCTGTGAAATCTTGGAATTACTTTATAGTGTGGATACCGCAGGCATTCAGCAGGGTGGCTCTCACCGTTTCTTTTCACATTGGACTCACGCTGTAGTGGCTTTTATTTTCTAATTTTTCTTAAAACTTATTGCAAACATTAAGCTTTAGTTTAAAAACCAAAGGTTTGTGTTTAAAAAACGCCTCGTCCTTGCATCTTGCAGTTTCTCACTCCGGTCCCCAGCTCTACAGGTAGACCTTCTGGACCAGGATGAACTCCATACAAAAAAACCCAAAGGTTTTAGAGACATTGTAGACAGAGATTTACATCTGCTGATTAGATCTGATTCATGTAACTGAAGTGGAATGGGCTGCCCAAAGAATGGTAAATGCTCCATCCCTGGTGGTGTTCAAGGACAGGTTGGACAGAGCCTTGTGCGCCATGGTCTAGTGTGAGGTGTCCCTGCCCATGACAGGAGGGTTGGAATTGGATGATCTTAAGGTCCTTTCCAGCCCAAACCATTCTGTGATTCTATAAAGTTAATTCACTGCTTTTACTTTAATTAATGTGATACGATAATAGCTAAATAGACAGATAATCCTGTTTGTGCACTTGAATGAGCATGTTCTATTTGATTTAAAATGAGGCAAACGGATCCCTAAATTCATTAATGCTACCATATGCATCACACAAAATGAACCATTTCTTTTGTTTACCAAAGGGGATTGGTGGTGAAGGATGTGTTTAATGCAAGGGGGGAAAGAGTGGAAGATACATTGGTTTGTTGGGGTTTTTAATTGCTTCCTTGTACCTGTAAGAGAAATACATATACCTGAACAGGAATGTTAAACTCAGCAGCGTTCTGTGGGTGCTGATACGTAAAACCCACACAGACAGTAACTGGTGAAGGTTTAGGTGGTGTGATTCAAAGAGGTAGGTGGTGAAATGGCAAACACAGAGTGAGGAGCCTCCTTGATTTCACTCAGCAAAAAGTGATTCATTCCAGATGCAAAAATAATAATTACTAAAAGAGAAATTACAAGTATTGTTATAATATTTGGGGCTAAGGAAACGGCGGAAATCACAAGTTACTGTTTTAGACTGGGGGGATCAGCTCTAAGGAATACTGCTGTCCTTTCCAACAGTGTCTCAACATTGACAGGATGTTTATGGGATCCAAGGAGTATCCTATCCATCATGCTAGCCAGCCCTGTGGGTTAGTTTAGAATATCACCTCTTTCCCCAAACATTTGTCTGCTTTGTATTAACAGGATCTTTTCCTCCTCTTGTTCAGCCACACCTTGTCCTTCTTTTGGTCAAAGAATGACAAAAAGCTCAGGATTTATAGTCCTTTCACACCCCATACCCCAGATTTAGCTTAGTACAGCCAAGCTTACAAAAGAGGAAGGCTTCTGTGTTAAATAATGTTATTGTGGATATGGTTAATTTTGTGTCCTCACTCTGTGGGTGCTCCAGGTGAATCACAAGATGCTTTTTTCATACGGACTGAATCAGGCCTTCAGGCATAAATCAGTGTTGAAAGAATGGGAGATAGCTCAAAAGGCATTTTATATGAGTGATCCTTCTGCTTTTGTGAAGGGCATATATCCAGAAGCATTTTTATCCTTTAAAACCCCTAAATCAGTGAGAAGGGTTTGAGTTTAATTTTCAAAGGCTGTGCAAAAGTTTTACAATTAAAATGTTGTCTTGAATTGAGTTCCTAAATCTTGTATCTCTCCCAGTTGAATCTTCACACATTTCGTTGTTATTAGATTCCTTCAAAGAGTAATTCTTGATTCTCATCATAGTGAGGGTGTATGTATGCATGTGTTTGCTGCCGGATGAATGCAAGAATGTCATGGCTGTTCAGGTTTGAAGGGTTAGGTTTTGGTTTTTACATTCTGCGAACCACTTAGAAATTGCTGAAGATTAACCGGGGTCCAAAGAGTGACAGGGGAATATTTTGTGTTGCATTTTGGTGATCTTAAAAGCTAACAGGGTTCTGGAAGAATGGATTTCTGAGGGGAGCGTAAGCAATGTGAGAGACTGAAAAGAGCTTTTCTAAAGGCAGAGAGAATTTTCTTCACCTTCTGCACAGCTGCCAAAGCATATGGCTTAGAAATCTTGTTTGTTACAATTCATCTGACTCCTTGCTACATGTACTCAAGCCATCATTCCCTCATGCTTCATCTGCCTCAGTTCATCTGTAAACTGAATTGACCTGTGCGAGAGCAGAGCTAGAGAAGAGAGTGGTAAGACCGTAAATAACAATGAGCTCGAGTTCCTGGGACAGAACTTGATTGCTTGATGTTTTCTTGCAGCTACATGTAAGGTTATGCAAATAAGACAGGCTGTAATGATGGTTTGTGTGATAGAGGAATGTGCTGGGGCTCCTGTGCCCTGGTCTCCAGGCCCCTGCCTTCAGAAGGGCAGCTGGAAAAGTGGAGATCTGAAAGATGGGCATCCAGCCTTCAGCAGAACCTGAAGGGCTCAATTTACTTAATTTATCAGTGATGAAGTAACAAGACAGCTTCATCATACTGAGAGTACCCAGGCAAGGAGAAGATATCTGTACAGGAGGGATTTTTAGAGAGCTGTGTTTCAGTGACTGGATGATGAGCTCAGAATAGTCCAAATTGGTACCAAAGTGCATGTCTGCAGCACTCAAGTAATTAGTCTTTCTGAAAGATGTCTGTTCAAGCACTGCTTCCATCCAGGATTCAGAGTGCCAGATGCCAGGCCAGACGTTATGATGTGTCTTTTGCAGGAGTTCACAGCAGTTGCAGAGATTTTGGGTGTTAAAATCTGTGTCTATATGTTGTTCAGTGTGAGTAGAAAAGGGCAAAGGCCCTGTATATAGGTGAGGGACTGTGGGAGAGTGTTCTTCACAGTCTTAAAAGTGTCATCACATTTGTTACGTTTTAGCACAGAACACATCAGCTTTTCCCAGAAGGATTTCACATGCTGGCAGCATGTCTTGCTGCATGAACCAGCTGTCATTTGAAATCACTTTTCTTCTTGGGAACATTCTGATAGGAAAAGTCATTTAAACTGATAAAGAACTGGTCAGTAAATGGAGTGTTTATCACTTCAGGTTTGTAAATCCAGATCAATTTTCCTTTAAGGATATTTTTCAAAGACAGGTGAGGATTTGTTGTATAACGGGGTGTGTTGGTTCTGATTTCCACTTTGCCATTAACAAAGAAGTGAAGTCAGAAAAGAGCTTCCTGAAGCAGTGGTTCTCTAAATGTATTTTGCTTTAAGAACAAGCACAAAGATTTCAAGGTGGTGTGATTATACTGAGCTACCGTGTGAGGTCTGAGCTGTACAGAACAAGGCATCATCATGCTGCTGCGATGGGATGGCTGGCCTGTTATGCAGCTTCCTCCATGGAATGAGGGAAAAGCAGCTCTCTGCTGTTCTAAACTGGAAGAGACCCTAAACTTGTAAGTGTATTTTTAACAAATACTAAAAATTCACTAATTTGGCACATTCCCTGAAAGGATCTTAAAGCTTCTCAAGGTCTCTGAGTCTTAAATATTATTTGGTCTCCTTTTGTTTTAATTGGAGAGTCCACATATGTTAGTTTGAATTTTCTTCACATTTTCAACAAAAGTGAATACTTAATGGTGGTACACAGAACTTTGATACTTGTGGAGAATGAATTCATTTCTTATTCCCAAGGCTTTGGAAACCTCGGTACGTGTTTTTGCTATTCCTGTATCACTGACCAAGAAAGGGCAGGAGATAGGGATGGGCAGCTTCAAAATGAATTTTGCATTTTTCTTTAGTAAATAAGGATATTTTTCAGTAGAGTACTATAAAAAACAACAGTTGTTCAAGCCAGCATTGGACAGTCTTTTAACAGTATCCTCCGAGTTCTTTTGTTCTGGTTCCTTTTCTTGTTAGGACATTTTTGATACAAATGAAAACAAGACAGAGAAGGAGGATACAACAAAGTTATTTTTATTTCTTTTAAAACACATCTATTCCAGGTTTAAAGGTCAGTCAGAGCAGACATTTCTGTCTAAGAACATTGTGGAAGCATTATTATCTAATTGGTAATATTTTAGTCTGCTCTTCAGGGTTTTGGCATACACAGACACTACAAAGATGGTTTGTACAGCACAGATAACACGTACTGTCATGAATTTTACGTATGGTTTTTATTCTTCTCGCTTAGCCAAGCTTTGCATGGGCTGGGTGCCTGCACTGTAATGGGGTGAGAACTGTACTGGCTCCACTTAACCCCTTATCGTGCCCCTAGGCATGGTCAGTAGTAGATGAACATTGTCATTTATAATGGGTTTGAACTGGGGAAGTTCATGTTAGATATAAGGAAGAAGTTCTTTACTGTGAGGGTGCTGAGGTGCTGGCACAGGGTGCCCAGAGAAGGTGTGGCTGCCCCATCCCTGGCAGTATTCAAGGCCAGGTTGGACACAGGGGCTTGGAGCAATCTTGGTCTAGTAGATGGTGCCCCTACCCATGGCAGGGGGTTGGAACTGGATGAGCTTTCCGGTCCTTTCCAACCCAAATCATTGTATGATGTTTCTATAAAGGGATAACCAAGATACTGTGTGCCCTAGATGGTGTTAGTAGGCAGGAACTGTGCAGATGCACTTCAGATCAAATTAACTTTGGAGTATGTAGTGGGAGCACTTTCTGGTTTAAAACAGCGTAACCTAGAAGACACCCGGATGTTGGAAAGGATACTAAATAATTGGGTAGTTTTATTGTAAGGTCCATATGTTATGACTTCTGTATTGTATTCTGAATTGTTTTGTTCACATTCCTAAACTTGCAGAAATGCACAATACTAGAAGACAGTATTTTGTTCTAGTATTAAATAAAATACTAGAAGAGCTAATTTTATTTAAAGCCCTATATCCCTAAACAGATTTTTTCCCTCTGAATTTTGACCTCTATATATATCTTATGTGTAAAATACTACCGAAAATACCAAGGACTTTATTTCATATAAATGGATTTTGCAGTACAATAAATAGAACAAAATCTCTCTACGTAGGATCTAATGTTTTCCAGTTAAAAAACAACGCTGGTATATTACAGGTTGTGGCATTTTGTATCACTGAGGGCTGCATTAGTCTCAGGCTCATTTTATTCTAGAAGTGATGTTGCAGATATTTAAGCTAAAGGAATGTTACTGTGCAAGTGGCTTTTAAATAATTAAGTTCAGACACACATTTTACAGGTATTTTTCATTTTACAGTTATGAAATAAAAATGCTCTCATGAGGAAAACACTTGATTTGCACTGGGACTTTTCAATACTTTCATGTGAAAGGAAAAGCCAAAAGTCACTTTTTTTTCCTGCTTCGAGTTTGAAATATTCCTTTTAAAAGACAGTACTTGAACTCTGCTTTGTTTCATTTTATTTCAGGTTTTCCTTCTCTAATCATGGCAAAACCTTACGAATTTAACTGGCAGAAGCCAGTTCCCTCCTTTATGCAAGATGGAGCTGTATTTGATAGATACGAAGAGGTAAGACACCAATTGTGTTTCATTTGCTATTCTCTTTTAAATATGTAGCTGCTACAGAATATTTCACGGTTTGCTTTCATTGTACGCAAAGAAGCTTCAGCAATGTGTATGGGGAGAAAATACCAACACACCATATTGCTCTGGTTTTACTTTTACAAGAAATAACTTGACAGTATATTTAATCCCTCTAATTTGAAATAAGCCCCAAGGAAGAGAAAGGGAGATTTGGATCAAAATATCTGTCACATGGGTAAAGCTCTTATCTTTGCAGATTCATAGAGCACATTACTGAACCAAATGAATCCTTTCATCTATCAAATGGGGGGGATATGTCTTTAATATATAAACTGAGGATCTGCATCATCTCACAAGGGAAAATAAGAGAACACAAAACATTTATATTCTGATTCAAATGCATCGTTAGAGAACTTGTAGTGGTTTTATCTACTTTGGAAAATCAACCTGTACTCTATCTGAAAGACGATTATTTCAATCCTGCTTTCAGCTGTGCTTTAATCCAAATTTATTAAAGAATGCAAACCAGCACATTTTACACAGACAGCTGAAATAAAGTGCAGAGACATTTATGTAATACCCAGCATCAATGTGCCCATGAGAGTAATTTTATCAGGGACTACTCTTAATTGTGTTTGGACAAGAAATCTCTAGAAGTTGAAGGTATCTCAGAAAGTGCCTTCAGGGATATAAGTATTTTCTTCTTATCTTTTGAGGCCTGCCAATGTGGGGATAGTTGGTTTACTCTGTATTTGCAGTTTGGGGGACAGATAAACTAAGATGATACTAGTGGAAACTGCATTCCTTAGAAAGGACGTTCATAAAAGCTTTAGTTTTCTTCAGCAAATAGGGCTCCAGAAACTCAGTCTGTGAGGATCCAGGTTGTTCTCTTGCGTCTTAGATGAGAAACAGAGGATGGGAGAGTATAAAGTTGAAGTACTCAAGTTTTGGTGTGATCAGGACTTGTTGGTGAAGTACCTGGGTCCTTGATGTAGTGATGTTGAGAGTAAGACATCTCAAAAAGTAATCCTTTTGCACTGTATTTCAGTGTACCCAGCAGGCACCTCTGCGAGACTAGGTAATGGTGGGCAGACATGGGTTGAGATGGTAGCATCAGAAGCCTTGCTCCTTGCAGCTGAATTCACTGCCTTTCAAAACCCTGCAGAAAAGGGGGTCATGCTTGCCACCTGTTGAGTTAAATGTTGTTTGTCCATCCATGAGATATTCTGTAGCTGCATTGCTTGCTGCAAGTTTGCTCTAGGTTTGCTGCGGTACAGTTGGAAGCCTGGTTTGTTTCCTCGAAGGAGGCTCTTCTGGAAAGAAACATTAAGAGGCTCTCATTTAGGTAACCAGCTGTATATTTTATCTGCACCTTTACAGGAATCATAGAATCATAGGATAGTTAGGATTGGAAAGGGCCTTAAGATCATCTAGTTCCAACCATCAAGAGCTGTACAAACCCCAGAGTGACTCAGAAGTTAAGATCTGTAGCTTGTAAAGCATGAGCACTTGATGGTGTGACCGATATTATCAGATGTATTATGCAATTGTGTTGTGGTGGTAACTAGATAACCTACCCACAAGAGAGACCATTGTTTTAGAAGTGCTCTGCAAACATAGAATCAAATAGCAAGATCCAAGCTATAGGGCTTGCTGTTTTCAAGACAATTGTTTCAGGCTTCTAATTGTCATGGAAATTCTGTGCTTAATTCTCCACCTAAAGGTCATGTTGGCAAAAAGAGAAGTGATAATTGAGCTAAGGTTATAGAGCAGGTTTGTGTAGAATTAGGGCTTAAGTTTCTTCCTACAGGGTCTGGTGATGGAGCAGCTCTGATACAGCATGAGAGGCCCAAGTTTCCTTCAATGACTGTGAAAATCTGGGTCATTGTCATGTGGAGCAGTGTCTCTTGGTCCATCTTCTGCAGATAGAAGAGTCCCTGAACCTGAAGGATTACAGAATTATGGAGATACCTTTGGAGCCCAGCATGATCATGTTTGACTGCTGCAAAGTTCAAGTCTAGAACAGGGTTGTTGCAGCAGAATATGGGAACTAAAAATCAGACTTGATTAGGAATTTTACTGGTCAGGTTACGTCTACATGTAGGTAGATGTAAGTCTACATGTAGGTGCTATTTACCATACAGGAAGGCAAACTGCAGAAGAAGTATTTTGACAGAGTCAAGGCTGGGGTGAAACAGCATGCAGTTTACAGGCACCTCAGTGAAAACAACTGTTTTGATATATCAAGGGCTTTTTGATAGATGGGGACACAGTAAATGACAAAAAGAGTCTGCCTTTTAATGTGTGAGTAATCTTTCTGGGAAATGCAAGAGATACTCATTTTCATCGGTAGCTAGCTGCATTTTTATATGAAACAGAACTCCAAGGGCTGTAAAACTAGTAATATGAGGTGCCTGGCAACTCTTCATCAGTCTCTGTAGTGATAGGACAAGGGATAATGGGTTCAAACTTAAAGGGAAGATTTAGATTAGATATAAGTAAGAAATTCATTCCTGTGAGGGTGGTAAGGCACTGGAACAGGTTGCCCAAGGATGTGCTAAATGCCCTGTCTCTGGCAGTGTTCAAGGCCAAGTGGGACATTATCTTGAGCTGCCTGGTCTAGTGTGAGGTGGTCCTGCTTGTGGCAGGGGGTTGGAACTGAATGAGCTTTAAGGTCCTTTGCAATCCAAGCAATTCTGTGATCCTATATGCAGTGTTTGGGAATACTGTCCCTTTTGTCTGTGCCCATCTAGGAGGGTTCAAAGACATTACCCAACTGTGGATCCAGGAGCTCTCTTGCCTTCATGCCCAGTGTCTAGTCAGGATAAGACCTGACTTGTACATGACCATTGCTTAGCCCACCCAACACCCTTACTCCATGACAGAAACCAAAAAGCCACCTGTAGCTGCCCCCAGTGTCCTTCATCCCAGGTCAGCCTGGGGAGCTGCCTCTGAGTGACCCAGCGAGAGCAGACTGTCCTGAATACACTTACTGACTTGAAAGCATGCTCCATGCATTGAGAGCATTGCAGTTTTTGTTGCCTAAATTCAAATTGCCCTGCATACAAGTCTCTGAAATCAGCTGTGTGTATTCATGAGCTTGCTGCCCTTGCTGTATGCACAGGAGAGGATATTTCAGACAGGTACCTCAGTCTTCAACACAGAACAAAGCCTTGATCTAGGATACAGTAAGCAGTGCTGTAGCCTGCACACGTTCTTGTTGGTTTGCAGTTAAGGAAGTCAGGAAGGCCTGGATCCTTTTGGTGAAAAAGTGATTGATTCTGCACAGTGTTATCCTGCATTTGAGCTTAATTTATGATGCGTTAATTGAGGCGGGAGGTGTGTGGAGGAAATTTCTTCTGTTAATGCAGCTAATCCGATTTTGTTGCCTTGTCTCGTCTCTTTGGTATGCCATTTGGTCTTGATTCCTCTACAATTTAATATCCTTCAAACTCTGGCTGAAAGAAATGCTCATGGCATGTTTAATGTCATAGTCTAACAGAAAGTGCTTCCCAGATTCTGAAGCTCAAAATGAAATGTGGCCATTTGATCCTGAAGGTAGTGTTGGCAAATTACATGTTTTTAACCTCCAGGTAGTTTGAAGCATTTAATTTTCAATACATTTTTTTGACGTTCCATTTCATTCAGGCTTTGTATTAGGTAAAAATCACTGCCTCTGTTAAACAAAATAAATCTTTGTAATTGCACAAAGTAAGTCTCAAATGGCAGCAAAAAGGCTAATCATTATTAATATGAAGACAGGCTGAGAAGGTTGGGGCTGTTCAGCCTGGAGAAGAGAAGGCTGCGTGGAGACCTCAGAGCAGCCTTCCAATATCTGAAGGGGGTGCTACAAGGATCCTGAAGAGGGACTCTTCATTAGGGACTGTAGTGATAGGACCAAGGGGTAATGGGTTCAGACTTAAACAGGAAGAAGTTCTTTACCGTGGGGGTGGTGAGGCACTGGAATGGGTTGCCCAAGGAAAGTTGTGAATGCTCCATCCCTGGTAGTGTTCAAGGCCAGGATGGACAAAGCATTGGGTGACATGGTTTAGTGTGAGGTGCCCCTGGCCATGGCAGGGGGTTGGAACTGGATGATCTTAAGGTCCTTTCCAGCCCTAACCGTTCTGTGATTCTCTGATTCTCTGATTAAAAATGATTACTTTTTAGAAAGCCTGCCTGCTTTATTTCTGATTGCTTTGGGAATAGCAAATTCTCCAGGAAGTTATCTGGGGAGAAATGTAACAATCTTTTATTTTGGAACAATAAATAAATTGATGTCGTTTGTCAAACTGACTGAAATAATGGTTTGTGTTTTCTTTTCTGTAGGAATCTTTTGTCTTTGAAAGCAACTGTCTCTTCCAAGTGGATGAATTTGGCTTTTTTCTGAGCTGGAAAAGTGAAGGAAAGGTATAGTACAATTATGTCAGGAATATGTAGATATTATAGCACTTGGTTTATATTCTGGCTGTTTTTTATATATCTAAAACACTGAGTTAATTCATTTACAAAACTAACCTAAGTGCTGTTCTTTGACAGAAATAATGTGTTTAAGAGGGAATTACCAAATAAAAAGTGGAAATGCAGTGTTTAGTGTTAATTAACGGTGTTTGCAAATCAGTTTGTTTGGCTGCAGTTCCTGATGGAGCCCTGTGTCAACAGACCTTTGAACTTGTACCTTATTTTCCCATTTCAGGAAGGACAGGTGTTAGAATGCTCCCTGATCAACAGTGTTCGTTTTGGAGCTGTACCAAAGGTACTCTATACTTTTCATTGAAACCAAGAACATTTAAGCTGAAGGTGAAATGCAGGATGAAGTTTATTCATTAAAAAAATACCAGCAATACAGCTTTTATTTTGCAATCACAGTCTTAAAACGTAAAGTTTTAAAGTCAAATGATTTGGTGTGATTGCACCAAAGTGCAAAGTGGGAAGGTTCGCTCATCTGGTCTTTCTGATGTAGTACAGTGTTCAGCTGAGAGCTGAGCAGCAGACATCCAAGAGTTTCTAATATCCTGAGTTTCTAATTAATTCGTAAATGTGTATTGGGATACTTGGATTAGGGATCTGGAAAAAAAAAGTTTCATATTCCAGAGTTGTTCCTGTCTGTTTAAAATCTGTTGTATCTTCTTGCTTCGTTGACATAAATCATTCCATGTTCCTCCACTTCCAGTCTTTAGAGTGATTAATTTTTCTTTTTTGTGATGAAAATACATGTAATTTCTAACTTAACTTTCTGTTTACTTCTGAGTTCTCACAATCCTATTCCTAATTGTTAGAATACATTGGTTTTTCAGGTTTGCACACAGCGATTCTAAGTGAAAGCACTCATTTAAGATGGTTGCCTGAAGTTTAAAGGTGCTAATACGTATGGGGATGGAAAAGCGTCTTTACCATAGCACACTGCATAACCAAAGCATTGCAAAAGTAACAAGTTATTTATTCTGTTGAACAGGATCCCAAGATACTAACTGCACTTGAGGCTGTTGGAAAATCGGAAAACGAGTTGGAAGGACGGATAGTGTGTGTTTGCAGTGGCACAGATCTGGTGAACATCAGCTTCACTTTCCTGGTAGCGGAAAACACAGAAATAGCTAAGGTATTTCACAATTAAGCAGTGTGTGGGAGTTAATGAACAAGAGGAGAGCTCCTCAGCAGTACTCAGTTGTTTTTCCCGAGTAAATCAGCCTGCTTGGCTGACTGAAATACCTGGTTGGATGTCTGCTGTCACACTCTACAAAAGGACAGCAAATACCCATTTGGAGCATTCTGTAACATGTCTGTGTGCCATGGTGAAAGGAAACAGTGACTTTATCAGCCTCTGTATGCATGGTGATTTGTCAAAAGTAGACACTGAGACCATTACATATAGGGGACAGCATTCCCTCAGCTGTTCAGTGGCTTTGTGGGGGGCTTGTACAGCAGGCTGTGTGACGGTTCAGCAGTGGATCTGTAATAGACAGGGATGCTGAAGGGAAGTGCAATTGCTTTCATTTTCCTGGTGGGTGGAGCCCAGCCCTCCCAGTTCTGTTTAGCGATAACCTAATTGTATCATGTAGTTCATATTCTTTGAAAAGACAAAAGCAGGAAAGAAAATTCTCTGCAGTTAAGGGGATTCCAGTGTACCCAGGTTCTTTTCTGTTTCCCGTAGACACAGAACAGTCTTAAGAAAACAATGGTGCTTTTCACACGTCATCTTTCCTGAGAGCTTAAGATTGCAGTTCACAGTGCAAGTTCTGTGGCTCCACCAAGGCCTGGTACTTGATCTCTCTGCTGTAAACTGCTCTGAGAAACTTGATCCAGAGTACGGATAGTATACTACGAGCTTGGATCCAGAGAATCAAGAGAGATTTTGCCTGTTAGACTAACTTTGAATAGTGATCAGCAACACAGACCTGCTGAAGCCCTCCTTTAAAATGGAATACATGTCTGCTGAGTGCAGCATCACTAAATCCCTTGGCAGACCTGGTTGATTTTTCATTGCTGTTTCATTCCATATCTCTTTAAACACTGGCAGTACTGAGAAAACACAGTGATAGGAGAAATACTTGTATAACTTATATGGGTACACTAAATTGATTTTACTCTGTGTATTTTCATCAGGCTTGCAAGAGAAGTGATGTGCAACAGTTATGTTTTGAAAGCATTTAAGAAGGAAAGAAAAGGAGATGCTGGCAGTATTCACTTTTGTACTTAACCTACCAGTGGCTCTAATTTATTCTGAAAACAGAAAGTTGGAGTTAAGTTTCTTAGACACCTTAGATCTCAATAA
The DNA here is from genome assembly GCF_034315485.1 of Pezoporus occidentalis. Lineage (NCBI taxonomy): Eukaryota > Metazoa > Chordata > Aves > Psittaciformes > Psittacidae > Pezoporus > Pezoporus occidentalis. The sequence goes on from NW_026912779.1 coordinate 5,955,656, forward strand.
ACTGTATTAGAAGAATGGGTTTGTGAGGGGCATGTTGGACACTTACATAGACTGTAATAGCTATGCGGCTACTAACTGCAGTTTATAATAGGCTTGATTTAATCCATGTTCAAAAGTGAGCCCCCCTTGTGAAATGACAAAGGCAAGACTTTGGAGAAGAAGGGGCAATGGTTGTAGGCTAAGCAGAGAGAAATGTGAAAGGGATTCACCTGCAGTAATTTCTGCTGTTTCCCCCCCTGTTGCCATGAAGTCGAGCATTACTTGTCCCTTCCTCAGGTAAGGATCAGAATTGTTTGGCACCTGATTCAGACACTTTAAACCAAGGAAATTTGGTGACAGATCCAAATACTAAAGTCCAGAGCCTTTCTGCCCAGCAAAGAAGATAAAATGTTATTCTGCTTCTGTAGATAATGATTACAATTGGAACAGAAGCAATTATTCCTCACTGTCGGTTGGTTTATAATGGAACTGAGTAACCATGACAAAAGAAGAAAATGAATGCAAGGTCCTGCTTCAGGCTGTCAATGGGAAGCAGGTTCTGCCAGGTCCAGTAGGACAGGGTGGCACAGAGTGTGGGGGCATTCTCCCTGGGGTAGGCATGCCGTGGGCAGTAGTGACCCCTGTCCTCCAGGCAGGGCTTCTCACAGGATCTCTGCATAGGGGCAGCCCCATGTTCCTCTCCCTCTTGTGGCGATGTGCTCATCAGGGTTGGCCAAGTCATTGCTGAGCTCCAAGTGTAGCTATTCCAACAACAAGAGCGTGTTTATTATCTTTCCACTTGTCTCCGAGCTCTAACTCTGGTATTTACATTCTATCTACTTAAATTCGATTGGTGTTTTCAGCTGAGAAATTTGTTTTCATTTCCACTCTTAAAACAACCACAAAATAGGGTGTACTCTGTATCTGATTGCAAGCAGCTGTCATGGTCCACTCCTAATGTAATTCCACTGTGGTAGTAAAGACTGCCTGTAAAAGGAGGAATTTAAAACCTAAGGTTTGGAATCCTGATTAAATAAATTATATAAGTTACTGTGAGCTAAAATTAGAACATACACAAACACATGTTAGAGGTGTGAGAGTATATGTGTATCTTTTTTTACTTCTCAGATGGACTTTCTGTGCCCCTAGTAATCTGATAATCTGCTTTCCTCAGTCTAGGACATTTGAAAAGGCCAGTTGAGTATCTGGGGGGGAATTTCCTTAGTGCAGTGCTGATGGGAGGCTGCCTATCCGAAGCTGGCCTAAGTCCAATAAAGCTGTTGTAGTTCAGCAACCCAAAATCTGGACTTCTTCTCTTTCTCGTCCACTTTGGCAATGAATTAAGGAGTTGAACTTAAAAGATTAACCTAAGGCAAGTCAGCTCTTCTTAAATTCTTTAATACTATTGCACATCAGGGATAAATTTGTCCTGACAGTTGTTCTCTCCCAGATCCAGCTGTGATGTTGGGAAGGATCATCTCTCCAGCTGATAGCTTTTGCACTTCAGCCAGAAAGTACAGTCTGCACTGACCTGCTGGCAGAGGACTTTATGTGGACACTCTTACTCATTTCAAGGAAAAGCCATAGCATTAAGCTTATGTTGCCCCTTTAGGGGCAGAGCTCACACCGGTGTTGAAGATAACCTGGCTCTTGAAAGTGCTTGTACAACACGATTCCTCAGGTGATAGGTAGGGATGGGAGCAGCCACAGGGAAGACAGGGTGGGAAGGAGAGTATTGTAACCTTTCACACTCGCATAGCTGGGTTTGACAGAAAATAGGTACTTTCTGCAAGTGTTTTACTGAGACAGTGAATCACGTGTTGATGGCTAACCTGAGAGGCACCCGAATGAATGGCGTGTGCTGAAATGCTTTATTACTCATATGCTGACAAACAATATAAAGGTAAAATGCAGCTTTATTGTATGGCATAGCAGCCTTCCAGTATCTGAAAGGGATGCTGAGGAGGGACTCTTCATTAGGGACTGTAGTGATAAGACAAGGGGTAACGGGTTAAAACTTAAACAGGGAAAGTTTGGATTGGATATAAGGAAGAAATTTACTGTAAGGGTGGTGAGGCAGTGGAATAGGTTGCACAGGAAGTTGTGAATGCTCTGTCCCTGGTGGTGTTCAAGGCCAGGTTGTTGACAGAGCCTTGGGTGACATGGTTTAGTGTGAGGTGTCCCTGCCCATGGCAGGGGGGTTGGAACTGGATGATCTTAAGGTCCTTTCCAACCCAAACTGTTCTATGATTCCATGAGTCTATTCCTGCAGTTGAAAGCATGTCTCAGCTTGTCACCTGATATGGTATTTTTCAGTTTTAAATACGTTTCAATTTGTCTGAAATGGTTACATGGCCCACTGTGGTTTTGGTACCGTGAAGGCCCCAGGCTGATGTTTTTTGTTACTGTTTCTGCTATATGTCTCTTTGACTTCCAGAAAAAGTTGTTTCAGTTGACGCTGCTTTTTTTCCATGAAACAAACTATTAAGACCAGGTTGGATGAGGCCTTGGGTGATATGATTTAGCATAAGGTGTCCCTGCCCATGGCAGGGGGGGTTGGAACTGGATGATCTTAAGGTCCTTTCCAACCCTAACTATTCTATGATTCTCTAAGTATTTGCCCAAATCATATTGCTAGGAGAGCAGCTAAAAGGTAGCAGAAGATTCCCATGGGAATATCCCACAGTCACGTTGCAGGAAAGTTCTGTTTTCCCATAGCTGTGTTTTGTTTTGGTGTTTCAAAACAAAACTTTCCAAGAAACCTGCAGAACATACTTGAACAGAGCTCTGTAAGCCTCCTGCTGTTCTGTGTGTCCAGTTATGCTATTATATGGCTTATGTCTCATAGCCTGTCTGATAAGCATTTCTAAACTATGGCTGTCTTAAATATATGACCACTGCTTACATATTCACGTAGCCCTGTGCCAAGTATGTAATACCATGTTCTCAAGGGAAATCTTCATATCCCAGCCAGCCTGCAGTTAAGCGTCTGTGATTTCAATGTTCTTTTCAGCTTTCTTGTGATCTTTCTTGGCTATGCCACTGTGGAATTACCAGTAAATTGAAAACTTGGGCCCTGGTTCTCCATAGCCAGGAGGTTTATTTCATTGTGTAAGGCTCCACTGTGTTTGTCTTGGTTTGTATACAAAAGCAACCAAAATGAGTTTTCCAGCCACTTCCAGAGTAGACCCTTCCAATGACAGAAAAGTCATTCTGGGGTGGAAGGCTTTACTGAAGGGTGATAGCAGCCTGGACACATCAGGCAACTCCCAGTACAGCGTATTGTGTGAGCCTCAGCTTTCCTGATGAGGTATTTGAAAGTCAGATATCCGAATCCCTTTTATCTTTGTAATGGAATTTTCACAGCAGTGTCATGCAAGTCTGTGCTGCAGCTGGTTAGGTGGGGGATAGCTTTTGTACCGTCATCTCATCTCCTTACTTTTGCTATCTTACCTTAAAGGTTCGGTAATGATCGTAACACAAATTACTGCTGAGACATTTGCGTTGAGAGAAGAGGGACATCTACTGGTCACAGCATCGCTGGATGAGGGCAGAGGACTAGGCAGTCCTGCCAGGCCGTGTCTGGCCTGGGAAGAGTTGGGAAGCATGGCTCTATTCAGCCTGGGTTTCCTGAACCTTCAAGCTCTCAGGCCCTTGACTCTTGACAGCCAGTCCCAGGCACTGAATGCCAAAATCAGAGGGCAGTGTCTCCTTGCCTCACCAGCTTTCCTGATGCTGGAATTGAGTGCAAGTGTAGAGAGTCTGCACTGAAAAAGTGAAAGTCAAATCTCGAGAGGTCTGGATAACACTGACCTCTTCTGTAAGTAAGCCATGAATGACCTTGTCTAGAATTCCATGAGCTGTAGGTTACAGCGAGTTTTAGGCAGTCATAATTTTTGCCCTTTTTAACCCTCCTAAATGAAAGGTTGGTGGCTAAGAGAGAGCTGAAAGGTCAAACTTATCTGTGTGCCCTGCCCCTGCTGCCTGTGCTTCATCAGTGAACCCTGGTTAACACAAGGTCACTAAGTGCCTTGGAAGCATTTGAGTACTACAGCAGAAGCTGATAGAGTGCTTCTAAGAGCGGTTTTTCTTGCACCTTCTCTTTAAAAAGGTATTAGTATTAGACCTTGTTAGAGACCTTGATAGAGAAAAACAATACAGCCTGCTTATTCCAACCTCCAGTGGACTTAGGTTTTGGCCTCTCACGTCAGCCTAAGTGTCTGTATTTAAAGTGTATTTGGTTTTGGTTTTGTTTCTCTGGGACTGCATAGCAGGGCCCAGATTCCTCTTTGATATGAATCTGGAATAATTCTTGAAAGTAATTCCGCAGTTAAATTGACATTAAAGGTACTGAGCCATGTTTTGAAAATTGGAAAATATTTAGCACCAGAATCAGTAAGAAGCAAATGTATCCGGTATAGCTATCAAAAACCTTTTGTAACTCTACTTTCTGTAAGACCCAAGTAAAATGTTTCCTATTTACCTCGTTTCTAAATTTCACCTTGTAGGATTTTCCTTCTTTGGAGAGGCAGTGATTTGGAAATGCTGGGCACAAAAGAAGAGAATTGAGGATTTTTTTCCCTGTTTACTGACACGGGTTTACAGGTTCTTTCAGCTTCATCCGTAAAATAAGAGTGCTGTCAGAGCATACAAGTAAGGCTGCTGCTGTATTCTTTGTAGCATGTTAGCTGAGAAAAATCTGAGCTTTTCTCTCACAAGGTCGTGAGACAAGTGTACATTCAGTCTGGGAATGGTTGGCTCTCAGGAAAGCAATATGTTGTCAGCTTGATATTTGTCAGAGAACTCAGGTTTTGGACATTTGGTGAATATATGTGCACTGGGGCACAGTGTCTTAGAAGAGATCATAAAGATAGTTGTTGTTTGGAGACTACTCTGGCAGAAGAAAAGAATTTGAATGTGTTGCACTGAGCCTGTGTATTAACCTATGGATAAGAAAGGTTTTTCATTGTACATCATTTTGCCTCTGTATGGTATGTTCACAATCCAGAAGAATTTACTTTTTTTTACCTCAGCTCTTATTCCTAGTTAATTTAGGGCCAGCTGGTAACTGTGGGCACTATCTGATGAAACACTCCAGATAGCTGCTGTAGCCCCAAACTGAAGTACGTGCAGCCAGATGGTACATTGTACTGCAGCAGTTTGAGATGGAACAGATAGACAAATGTATTTCTCCAAGTGCCATGTCTTGCCCAGGGGACATCGTGCCGATGTGAAGATGATTCATAGATGGACAGAGATGTGATGCTTTTGAGGCTCATCAGTGTTTGGCTGTAGTTCTGTGCTGTTTCAGTGCAAGAGAATGCAATTCCTGATTTGGCATATCTATCAGGAAAGGGCATTATCGTTGAAAAAAAGATTAGGGAGCCCTCTAGAGTGGGAATCATCAGGAAAGCTCTTGCAAAGAAATTATTTGGCAAGTGGCTGGTGCATTGATTCCTGTACTTGGTTGGTTGGTTGGGTTTGGGGTTTTGTTTTAGCAGTGTTCCTTTTTGACAGCTGTTCCTGATGTACAGAAGTAAGTTCAGCACCGAGTGCAGGGTAACCTTATTTGTAAATGTTCGATTTTGTTATATCTGCTGTAGTTGTAATCTGTTGCCTTCAAATCAGAATAGATCTGTGTTTATTTCCTTATTGAAACAGTGACATTGCCAGTACTGCTCCAAAGGTGTTTCTTAGTAGGGGTTTTGAAGGGCTGAAGGTTATTCGTAACATTCATTTTTCATAATCTGATTTTGCCAGGGTTTTTTGTTTGCAGTGCATATCCCATTTTACTGCATGGGTCAGCAATGCAAGGTTGAGGATCTTTCAAGGGTCTACAAACTAATCCAGATCATGGCAGGATGAATTTTTGTATGGATGTGAGCGTGTTAATGCAGCAGTAATGTTACATTTTACTGTTTAAAAAGCAAAGCCAAAACCACAAATAAACCCACAAAACCCCAAGCGTGGGTAGTTGAACTTTGACAGTTCTAGGAGGTTAAAATGTGCGTGAGATTTGTTCAGGCATGTATCCTGAAATTATCCCTGTATCATCTTAGGTGAGGGAACATTCGTGGGAAAAGATAAGTGTTCCCTATGTCTGTCAATGGCTTCCAGCTATGTTGGTTCCAATAAATGATATTGCCTCCCCCCATGAGCCATGCTTTCTTTATATTCTTAGGCACATCCATACCATGACTGCTAAATTGTCTTCTCTTTTCCCAACTGCATGAATAAATGGGAAGGCAGACTGTTACTGTTGGGTTCTTTTCAAGCTCAAAAACACACCTAAGAAAACCTCAAATGATAGCTTTCCTCAAGAGTTAGACTTCTATTTTCAAATGATTCTCAGATACAACTTATTCTATTTGTATGCATATTTTATGCAGTACTCCTTAAAAAGGTTGTTTGAAAAGGGATATTTAATTATTCATAAATGTCTTAATAAATAGCTGTTTTTCTTAAAGCAAACCAGCTTTATAAGGTACGTTTGTGAGGAAATCTGATTAGCAGTTTCTTGTTTAAGAAGTTGTTTGTGCTTGTAGTGTACCATATAAGACCAAGGGTCTGCTTAAGTGTGTTTATCTCCTGAATTTACACCTTAGACCTTGCTTTAGCTCATAGGGATTTACAGCCTGCAGTTTACAATGTGCCATTTCCCGAAGATGTTAGTATTCCTCCTATATAAATGATGAATTTTTCCATCTGTTTTGCAGATGTACAGCACTCATTCATGAAAAGAAAAACACACTCATCTGCATCTATTTATAAGTGCCAAATTCTGGATCCTGCCCAAGTTAGTTCAAGCTGCATGCACAGAATTTGGCCGGAAGCATGAAGCTTCTTTATTCATAAGGTTAATGTTAAGCAGTGGACCAAATCCCATCTCAGTTCCACCAGTGTAAATTATCTGTTGAATAATCCTAGAATCACAATAGCATAATTGAGATCACACTTGGCTTGTAGTGCTGTCATAATTTTTCTCCTCTTACAGCTTTATCCTCCCAGGATTCTTATTGAGTGTTCATATTAAGGCCTAATCCTTAAGCTTCTTCTATATACTACTGCAAAGTCTAGGTCAAGCTATAGTAGAAAAATAGATCCATAAAAAGGAATTAAGATAAGTAAGTGGTGTAATGCTGCTGTTGACTGAGTCATCCCAATGGTTACTGGAATGTTTTGCTTTGTAAGGATGAAAGCAAGAAAGCAAACAGGGCTTGAATATGTAACAGGGTGTTAGATGAGGTCAGCACTCCAGAGCAATTGTGTTTCCTGTGGTTTGCTCTGGCTTATTGATATTTAGTTCCATTCCTGTTCTAAAGTGGACCAGTTAAACATGTCATCACATATTGTATAATGTTGCTTAGGGATAGCTAATATTGCCAGCCACAACTGAAAGGCAGGCGTGTGTTTATACAGGCTATAAGTAGAAGGCTTAATAAATCAATCAGTGGACCGCTCGCCTCTGCTGACAATAAACTGGTTTAATAGCAGCACTGATGCTACATGTAGCACTTGAGAGAATGAAAAGCACGATCGCTTTGTTTAGTGAAGGATGAAATAGTAATGGGTGAAATGTGGCGGGACTTTTCCATGGTGTTATAGGCTGTGAAGTGGCCAGTTTTTTCCTCCATTCAGGTTATTAACATTATCCATAGCTGCAGGGAAGAAGACCCTTCTCCCCAGATAAACTTAACTCCTCTTTCCCTCTTCTGTTTTCCTAATTTAGTGTTTCTGCATTTTCGTGTTTTTCAGCAATGGGTAGAAGGGCTTGGATCCATCATACATAACTTCAGAGCTAACAATGTCAGTCCAATGACATGTCTCAAGAAACAGTAAGTTACTTTCTTTCTCCTTTATTTTTCTGTCCTTATATTCTCCTTTTTCAAACTTAAACCAAATATTACGTTGTTTTTCATAGGTCAACATTTGCAATCACAAAACAATGTAGTAAAGAAAATTATGTTAAATTAGTTTAATTTATCTTTCCTTGTGACCAAAAGAGATCTCAAGTCTATATCTGGCACCTGTCCTTGAGAAGATATAAGATAATTTATGACAGTTCATTTGATTTATGGATATTATATGCATTAATTATAATCTGGTTTGTTCTTTCATTGGTGCATACGCAAAGAAAACCCCATGAGTCTCTAGTCTTCTCATTTGTGCTCATTGACATACTGATTCTTTTGGGCTGCTTTTTGCTTTTGCACTGCCTCGAGCACTAAAGGGTTACAGAAAAAGGTTTTTATTACAGAACAATTACTTGTTTGTACTTATTTCCCAGACATGTCTATAATCTGAAGCTAAATACAAGTACCTAGAGCCCAACTTTAATAAATACCTGAGAAACATTTCATTCTTTGTTTCAGCTGGATGAAGCTGGCCTTTCTAACAAACACAAATGGGAAAATTCCAGTTCGGAGGTAAGCATAATTGGGAGTTCCAGTTTTTATCAGGTACTGGTTGTATAATCTTAATAAAATTCTGTGGGTTAATAATGAAATGTAATATTAATTCTATTACTAGTACATATGTAAAAATAAGTACAGAACTAGACATACTTAGCTGCGTTCTGTACCTCCTTGGTAAACTAGGTCGGATTTCTTATCAGCCTGGTAATTTCTTAGTCCATTGTAATGAAGATTTGAGTGCTTGTAATTGTTTTCAAAGTCACTTAGAGCATCAGTCTTCTCAGCTTAGAACTCTTCAAACTTCAGGATGGGTTACTTAGTGAAAGAACCATAAAAGCTTGCAGGCCAGTTAAAGAGAGGACAAAAAGGTAGTTCCTTGTGAAGGAGGCAGATACAGCTCTGCCAAAAATACTTCTGCTTTTTTAGGAACCCCCAGGCTGACTTTTTGTTTTCTCCACATGTTAAGTGAATTTTTGGGTTAGTCATTGTCAGTAACAGAAAAGCTAGAACAGTGTATTTCTGAACAGCCATTACCTCTTACAAGTTACTGATTTTCAGCCCTCTCTGGCTAGGCAGTAATTCTACCCCCTCCTGCTCTAGAAATTATTTCTTGCTGATACGTTGAGCTTCTTTCCCCTTCATGCACTGTGTGATAACCACACTTTTGGGACATGCTGCTTTTCATAAATTAAAACTCACAGAAGGGAGCAAGAAGGAGACTTTGTAAGATAAGCCTCAGAACATGTTTTTTTTTCCTATGAGAGAAGATCTTGCACCTGCAGAATCTGCAGAAGGACAAAGGGCCAGCCATACTGCCTTCCAGGACCCTTCAGTTTCATGACTGAAGTGACACCATGCCAGTGTTACGGCTGCTTCAGTGTGTTAATCTTTCGGCTTTCACATAGCCAAGCCCCTGCTTATTTCTCAAACTACTCTGCCATGAGGCATCTTCTGTGCAGAAGTCCCACGAGGAATGTCAGCTGAAGGGTAACGATGAGGGAGCAATACTACACAGGCAAATTCATTTTCAAGACTTTAGAGCTTTAGGGCAATGTTTGAACATAGAGTTTTGTTCCTCGGTATGAATTTATAGTGCACTAACTCATCTGAAGCTGTTACTGCATTGAAGTATTTTATCTCACATTTAGCAAGCCATAAATTCTCTCTGTTGTAATACAGCACACTGGCTTATGTATGCAGACAAGCCTAAAGACAGTCCAGTCCACTGCTCCCAGTGTATTAAATCTTTAAACTCAGATTTGAACTATTTCCAGCTTAATTTATTGCAAAAGTCGTTTGCTTATAAATTTGTAAGGGATCTACAATTCCATGCTGTGCAGAGGGCAGTTGGATCTTCTTTACATCTGGATGATCCAGGGAATGTGCTATGTTGGTGTGGGTGGAATGTGGCTGCTTTGGGGGGTTCATCTGGGAAGCAGGTGAATCAGAGTTCTGATGGAGGATGTGAAGATCATGAGATTGGCCTGATCCAGTAACAGCTAGTTACCATGGGATGGAACATGGGTACCCAGGGGTCTCAGCACTGGGCAGCCCGGGATGTGGGAGACTTCATTGCTTCCCTCCTCCTCACATGAATACTTAGTGCAAAGAATGGGGAAGATAAAAGAGGGAACAGAGGGAGGTAGATGCATAAGGAGATGGATATGTGTGTGGGGAAGGCAAGCCAGGAAGCTCTGGGAAGTGTGGGCAGAAGGGCTTTGCAAGGGGCACCAAGTTTCACGTTGTTTACCCAGGCCTCCTCTCAGTAACTCTGTCCACTGGTTTACACCACTGATGTTCCATTTCAGCTGATCTCCAGATTGCTATGGGCAGCCCTTCCATCTCACTGCTTCTAAACACAATGTTGTTAGTCCTGCTTTGTCAAACCTCCATCTCCCTGGCTGCTTAGAGACTCCTGTAGCAATTGTAGCTCTGGGAATACAAACAGGAAGGCTATTCTCAGAACGAGAATGGCCAGCAGATCTGTTAAGCTGCAGGAATGTGTATCACAAGATCACCTGTACTGTTTTTACACAGAAGTGTAGTAAAACACTGAAGGGAAAAAAAGATCTTGCATGGGAAATCAAAGCTCCTTGCATTTCTTTTCAGGTTTAAGACAGTTTTTTTGCAGCCATAGGGATGATGAGCGTCAAGAAGGTGAAAGTGGTCAATGGCATCAATAGTCCAGACTCCTTGTTAGTGCAGCTGGGGGTTGCAGAGTCATGAAGATTCTTCTCAACTGCTTTTGGTTTTTAACATACTCTTGGGCACTATCTATTACTGTCAACCTACTCTGTTCGGGAAGGAAGAAATTGTGGTAGTTAATAGTGCAAAAGCCTTATGAGAGCAGCAGTTTTGTCTTCTGGGCTTTAATAAATTTTAGCAGAGTCTAGAACTACATCTACAGATCTTAATCAGGACAGGGCATTCAGTAAGATACTGTGTATTTTCAGATGTTAACACTACTGTAAATGATAACTTAAAAGGCCAGCTTTTGTTAAAGAGAATTCTACTTTGTTTCTGCAGCTTTCTGTTGGCAGAAAATGGATTTTCTACATATCCAAGGGGCACCTGTTCAGCTGAAGCCTGTTCAGCAATTCTGCTCAATCCGTGCTTGTCCTTTTATAACTACATTTAAAAGGATTTAAGCTAATTTAGCATCTATGAAAATATATATAAGAAAAGAAAAAAGCTAAACTCTGATAAATGAGGCTTAAATCTGTTTTACAGTGGTTTAGTAAAGTTAATTTGAAATAACACTTTTTTTAGTAAATATGTTTTGTATTGATTACTCCAGCGTGCCAGGAAGGAGCCTGTGTCAGTGCTTGGACAGTGGTTGGAAATGATAGTCTTAGGTAATTTCTTGTACAGAGTAGGCAGTGGTACTTTCAGTTCTAGCCAAACTGCTAAAATCAGTGGAATGACGATCAGAGATGGATTTGAACAAGTTATGTGATGGTGTGATTTTTGAAGTGATGGTTCAGTGTGAAGGTCTGAAGTAACCAAGTCATTGAACCCATCATCAAGCATGACAGATTCATACCCCTCAGTCCCTGATTTGGGAAGTGTTTTAAATATTTCTAACGAAGTACACTGACATATTGCCATAAAAAGCCCCAAACCTTTGTAGAGCATGAGCGAACACCTGCAGGTATCTGTCAACCAGTAACTTGCCTGCATCTGAAGTAGCCTAATTTTCTTCCAGGGCACACAACAAGGTGAATGTAAATCTGCTAGGATGAAGTCTGTTCTGATAGAGGGAAAATGAGTTTTATTTACAATATCCTTAGCAAAATGAAAGTGTCATGCTGTATTTTTACAATCTTTTTTGATTCATGCAATCTTCTCTATGCTGCTGCTCTCATTACAAGTTACTGCTAATGTTTGCTGTCATCTTTGGTGAAATAAAAACCAGTTTGGCATCAAAAATAGGTTCCTTGCAGCCATGGCATCTTGGCTCACAGTTTCTGACAAATTGCTTCCGCCAATATTACACATTTTACATGACGTTTATTATTGGGGTACAATTCATTAGAACAGGCATAATTTTTTACAGGGCTGGAGATTGGTTGTAAATTATAGAGAAACATTAGTGTGTGTTTAGAATGAGTAAAAAAAGAGACAGCTGAGACTTCTGTAAGAAACTAGTGCCTGAAGTGAAACGCAGTCTGTATTTGAATGAAAACATCTTGGTTCTTATCAGCTTTGGAAAATCAAATAACTTGTTTAGGCGACTAAATAGGGATCTAGAAGTCAAATTGTTGTGAGAAAAAAAGGAAAAAGGGCAAGATTTTTTAAAACATTATTTTATCATTTAATCTTTCACTTCCTGATCTGAATTTTATTAGTATGAAAATACTTACGTAGGTGGTTTAGAGTATTTTGGAGAATAAACCAACTGTGACTTGCTATGGCAACAAATAACAGCAACAGTTTGTTTCACATCTTTCACCACCTGAGATTGGTTATTATGTGGAAGATTATCATTAAGTGAGATAAACATTTGCTGGAGGTTTTTGTTCAAGAGCAACGTATTCTAATCAGGCATCTATAGAGTCCCAATGTACAGGTTTTGTTGGCAGTAGAAATAAATGGTGGATACAGACTTCAATTTTTCTCTCCAGACTGGGACACTGCAATGTCCATGGAACATGTCGTTCTAGCTTAGAACCTGATCAAAAGTAAGAGCTGTCAAGTTTGGATCTGCTTTTCCACATTTAGAGGTTATTCAAACTCCTCTCAAATGGAAACAGAAGTAGACCAAACACTTTCGCATTAATCAAACTTTAGTTGAATTTATTTAATTTCAAGTGAAACCAGTTTGTTAGCCACATGCATGGTGGAATCACCCCTGTTTTGCAGAAGGAAGAGGGGATATGCATAATGGCTGTCAGGTAAGGAATCGTTCCAAGGGACAATGAGCCCTGCAGTGGGTGAGGGAGCAGGGAGTAAGGTTTGGCATGCAGCTGGGGGCTCTTGCCAGCAGTGACTGCTTGAAGAGGGAGGAAGCTGCCACTGGAATGGTTAATGCCTTCCTTATGGGTGACCTGGGAGGCACAGGTTAATGCTTGGGAAGGAAGTCACCACAACCAGGAATGGATGGAGATGTGAGTCTTCTCACTTACAGAATCTGCTACTTTTTAAGCACAATCATTTATCTCTGCATAGATATTAGAAGAGCCAGCAGAAGAATGCTTTTCATGGATCTGTATCCAAGCGTGTTAGGGGAAAAAAATAACCTCTTTTGTTCTGTTTGCAGTTCATTATTTTGATACATTTTCTAATGGATGGCTTGCGGGCATCCATTCACAGTGCTGCTCTGTGAAGCTTAGAGCACTTTTTCAACAGCACTATTACTTGGAAGATGCTTACATTCATCAGCTGAAGCCAGAGGAAAATGGCTTGTTGGCAGTGAAAGCAAGAGAGTACAGATTGCTTAAAAGTGACTAATGTTTCTCTCTTTTCTTTTTTTTTTTTTTCTCCATTCTTTTTTGTTTCAGCATTACCAGAACCTTTGCATCAGGTAAAACGGAAAAAGTGATCTTCCAGGCACTTAAGGAATTAGGTCTTCCCAGTGGAAAGGTATCTAGTGGTTTTGAATAACTTTTTGCTATACTAAGTTGCTGAATCATTCACATCTATAGCTGTGATCTAAGTCATTTGCTTCACATAAAAACATGCCTGTTGTTCATGAGTAACTTCCTAATTACTGTAGGTGGTTTACTAAAGCTGAACTGTAATTAAATCTGTACGATAGAGTGGTTCTGAAACCTCTTAGAGGAGGCTTTCCTGTTTTTCTGTAATAGGCTACTTTTCAGTCATTTCTTAATGTTCCTTGGCTTCAGCATCCTGAAGTTTGTACATTAAAATGTACGTTATTTTGGACTTTCGGGGTTTTTTTAAGCTTCAGAAGGAAAAGGCAGTTTTTCAGTTCTGTGTTACTGTAAGGTCAGAAGATAAGCACAAACAGATCTATGAGAAAGATGAATTAAGAACTGTTTTCAGAAAATAGAAAAGAAACTAATCTTAAACTAGTAGCTCTTTACCTACTAGTATAATAGGTAAAGAGCTAAACCAACTCTTGGTTGGTTTTTCTTGATGTGCTCTTGGCAAAAGGCCATACAAGATCTCCTTTGCTGGGTAACTGTACCTTTGCATTTTGTTGCAGAATGATGAAATTGAGCCTGCAGCATTTACTTACGAGAAATTTTATGAGCTCACCCAAAAGATATGTCCCCGCACTGACATAGAGGACCTCTTCAAGAAGATGTAAGCTCAAATTTAATATTATCTTGCTTTGAACTCATTTTGCTGCATTTTTAGTCTGTAACTAATAGAGACAGAAACTGTAAAGATTGTCTAACCTTGAATCCTAGTAGCATCAGCGATACTTTAAGACAAACTCAAGTCTATGTTTTTCCTCTTCCTTCCCTCTCAGATTGTTAATGTAAAAGTTCACTCTGTATTTTAGAGCAACTTTTACATGAGTTAGAGGAAGCACCTGGAACTTCTTTATTTTTTTGCATTGGCTTTACTAACTACTGTAGTTTTAACTTGCTCCTTTAGGTGATTAACACAGTATGTGAACTAATGAAATTAAGTAAGAAATGTGAAGTGTAAGAAGTTTCCTCACTCAATTTATTCTCAGCTGGAGGACTTACATGTTGTTTTATAAAGTAATGTTTGTTAAGCTGTAGGAAGTATGGGAGATAAACTGTGCCAAGCATAGACAGTTAGTATGTTTTCTGTGACTGTTCATTTTGAGATTGTAGAGCTACTTCAGGTAGAAAAGTAGGTGGTTTTAAAAGTATCAACAATGTCAACATGTAAATCATACCTACTGTAGCATCCTATATGAAAACTTACATTCTCTAATGAATTTCTTTTCAGCAATGGAGACAAAACTGATTATTTAACGGTAGACCAATTAGTGAGCTTTCTAAATGAAGTAAGCTTTTTCATACATTAACTACCATACAAGTCTGTCTGCAGTGGCTTGCTTCTTCCAACCTTCCCATCGCATGAATCATGCCATTATTTGCTGTGCTTTTGAGCCGCTGATCTTTCCATTATGGTAACATCCAGGTGCAAAAATCAGCTTCAGCCTAGTCCGCTGTGCTTTCTGCATGTTGGCTTTGCAGATTGCTTCTGTTGATTACTTGCTGTTGTGTTATGTTGTGTGTTGTGTATGTTGTATATGTTTTAAAAGTTACATTCAATGCAGTTTCAACTAAAATACACCCAGTATTTATTATAAGCAATTACTTTACCTGTAGGCCGCGGCTAAATAAAATATATTTCCTAGTCCTTCTGAATAACAGAAACAATGAAATAGGGTTTTATAAACAGTGGTTTGATTCTTCTCAACAGTATTGTTTCAGTCTATTACAAATCTAAGTGTGAAGAGGATATTTTAAGAGCTTGTATATGACTTTTAACATCCTATATGTGCAGAATAAGAGGAAATATTTTTATTGCTGTATTTCCAGAATGCAGTTGTTGACAAGACTATTTGATATTTCTTAATAACATCAGGAGTGTGCAAAGTAGTTCAATAGTGTGGGGCTGGGGTGGTTTTTTCCTATCCTTAAAGCACAGTAAGTTATAGGAGACTCATTCAGAGTTGCAACAATAAATGCACTATGTAGATCTAACAAGAACATTCACATGGGAAATAGGCACATTTGACTTGGTTTTGTACCAGCAGATTCTTGTCCTCTGGACCATGGATAGCTGCTTTACCTGTTCATGATCTTTTAGGATGCATTACCAAAAAATCTCTCCATCTGAAATTATTTTACTAGTTATAAATCTATTTTATGTATTTTATATGAATTAATAAAATTACATATATATGTTTTTTTTTTAAATATCTGATGATGCTATATGAAAATTAAGCAGTAAGTTCCCTATATGTCAAACTTACAATATAATTTTCTTTTTCAGTAGGGATTGCATGCCTTACTCTTCACCAAAACTGAATTACATATAGAAAGAATATTCAAAAAGAAAAGACAGTGAGAAGATGAACAGCTTCAGGACTAATGGTTACATACTTGGGGCCTTATTTCCTATCCTTCTAGTTCTCTCTATTAGCAAATGGGAGCACATGCTTAATCTTACTACTGTGAGATGTTGTTTTGTCGCAGTGGCTCGATGTTTGCAGGACTGGGGTCATAGCTAAGGCATGTCATTTTTGCTTCTGCATTGAAGAGAGAAGGGGTAACATTTTGATCTAAATTAACTATTCCCTTAAAGTACCTTAACCCCCAATTCACTTGTGGTGGTAGATACACTTCATTGCTTGAAGCACACAGCCCTGTCCCAACACTGAATCACACCACCTTCTGATCATTTTTTTAGTGGTAATCCTCATTTTTCGGTAAACTCCTATTTATCATTATTTTTAAAGTGATCTCTATAATTACTTTGAAGTGTGCTTCTTTGAAAGCCAAACTGCTTCAGAAGAGCTGCCAGCACTTGTAAGAGCTTCCTGGCTACCTCCAGGAACTGGTTAAAAAGTTAAAACTCTATCATGCTTTCAGGTTTGTATTGGTTGAGCAGTTCTTTTTACAGAACTAGAAGTCTTATTTCATGGGCAATATTTGAGAAAGCTGCATCTTGTTAGCTACACTGTTATCAACACCACACATCTTGCAATTAGAAATATTATAGTTGACCTTTTAGTTGGTGACCAAAGCTGGGAAAAAATTAGTGAAGTGGCTTTACAGAATAGGACATTCCTTCTGATGGCTGAAACTAATGCCTTTGGCTCTGTGCTGGAAGTCTTTTGGTCTCCAAATAGAGTTTAAAGTTTCAGTCATGTTTTGAAAGACACTAAATGACCTAGAAATCTCCCTTCTGAAGTGATCATTTTGGTCCCCTTGACAGCTGGCCAACACTGCAATTAGCAGTGGTGTTTAATGCTGGAAAAAATAAAAAGATGATTATCATTATATAGGAGAGGGGAGTTACTTGGCAGAGTCTTTAACCTAAATAAATTTGGATTCAGTAACCTCTGAGGCATGCTGCAGAAGCTCTAAGTGTTACGGGTTTCTAAGGGAGCATGAGGATACGTTACTGGGTTTGAGTGGAGGGTGAGCTGCTTTCCTGGAGTTTTACCAAACTGCTGTCTCTGTCTGACTTTCAAATGCTGCTGCCTGACAGCTGATTTAATGGTGTATCAGTATTAAAATGTTGGGGCAGTTTTTAGAAATTGAATTATCGTCAAGCGCAAAGCATTTTGTCTGGGTCATGGGTTTTTAAAGTCAAATTTTGAAAACAGAAAATGAGGCAGAGAAAGAACTGAAATCACTGCTACTGAGTTTGTTCCTGCAAACTGTCAAATGGAATTTCAGTAGACTGACCAGGACTCATCCTTTCTTCTGGGAAGAAGGTAGGAAGGGATCCCTTTCTATCCAACTCTTTCACGCTTTCTTGCTCTTCCTTCCTCTTTCCCCCTCGCTTCCTCTTTCTGTCTCCCTCTGTTATATCCACAAAAGGACACTTTTCTTACCACTGCTTAGGACAAATTCAAGGGGCACGATTGGTGTCATCATGTAAACAGCTACTGTGTATCTCACTGTCTGCTCAAAGAGGAGTCTGGAGGCCAAGTTGGAGAGGCTAAATGGTCTTTGTCTCTTTGCAGAACCATACGGGCATTCCCTCTCCCCATGCTTTTAGATGGGTCACCCTCATATGGTTGAGAACGCCTACTGTAAGGGTGTCCTGGTTAATATGGTAAATGGCGGCTTTCTAATACCTGAATGAGCCTACAAGGTTACTGGAGAGGTACTCTTCATCACGGACAGGGGTTCATAGGACAAGGGGTGATGGGTTTAAACTTAAACAGGGGAAATTCAGGTTAGATATAAAGAAGAAGTTCTTTACTGTGAGGGTGGTGAGGCAGTGGAACAGGTTGCCCAGGGAAGTGATAGATGCCCCATCCCTGGCAGTGTCCAAGGCCAGGTTGGACAGAACCTTTTGCGGCATGGTCTAGTGTGAGGTGTCCCTGCCCATGGCAGGAGGGTTGGAACTGGATGATCTTAAGGCCTTTTCCAACACGAACAATTCTATGACTCTATGAAATGCAAATTGTTGGACACACACGATGAGTCCGGGAGTATGTTGTCTTTCTAGATGAAACTTTATGCTTTTAGTTTTGGTCAGCTTTTGTGTTACAACTTTCCTGTGCCAACAAGCTCAGTAGTGTAGAACATTTTGCCAAGACACACTAGTAAACAGTCTTCCTTTTTTTTAAACTTCATCAGTTATCAATTTTGCTTTAATTTTTAAACTAAGTAAATGGCAAGACCTGCTTTTGTTTAAATGGAAGATTGATCATGAGTGATGAACACTGCGACAAGGAGAACATTTGGCTCTTGGCTACTTTGATAACTCTGGGGCTCTTTCTGAAGAGGAGAATTTTTGCTTTATCCCATTTATTTTCTTCTGTTTGCCTATGACTAACTGTAGAAGAAAGTGAGTGGGGAAGAGTACTTTTCTTAAGAACCTTCTCTACTATTTCTTCCAGTTTTTTGAAGTGGTGTATTGTCACTAATGGTATAAAGCTTGTCATTTGTCACAATAGACTGTTCTGTTGCATGCCAGTGTTGTGTTGTTGTTGTGTGCTGCTTAGCAAGTGATGTCCTGCATTCATCTGCTCTCATATCATATTTCATCTGAGTTTTACTTAGATATCCAGACAGATGATCTGTAGTGAATGAAACTGCTGTATTTTAGATGCTGTACACTGTCAGTAGCATTACTCAAAAGATCCCTCCTTAAATGCATGAATAAATTGGCATTGGTTGTAATTTCTTGGAATTAATTAGGCACCAGTATATTGATTGTAAGAAAAGAGATCAGGTGCTAATTTTTCATTGGATATTGCTTTTTTTTCATGGAAAAAATGTCAAAAAGTTTACACATGAGGAATTACAGCAAATGCTGATAGTGCTGTGCCAAGCCATATTGACACCATCCTGTCCACTCCAAATTACTGTCACCAATATGGGGTTGGCTTGTTACATTTCTGAATTCTGCTTAAACTAAAGCTTGAAAACTGTGCACCTACTGGGGGAAAAGAGTGTTTTCACAGTCATATTTACTTCTGTATTTTATTGCATCGGCTTTTCCATGCCACTCCTCTGTTCAATTCCATTTTTAGTTTTCTTTTAATGGAGAATCAGGCACACAGTGTGCAGCTCTAACCCAGCATGGAGAAAACCAAAAGTTACACAGCACACTATTAGTGAAAACTTAAAACCTCTGAGGTTTCGTAGTGTATTAGAAATCCCTGCTAAGCTGTATCTAAATATTACATGTATTATGAAATCCTAATACTGAAAATGCTAATGAATTGACGAGGTGATCCTTTGAAGCTCTTTTAAGTGGTACATATTAAGTTTAAGAACCTGCGCTGGGTTTTGAGTAGTTAATAACACTGTGTGTTTCCAGATTCACAAACAGTCATCTGTAGTTGCCTATTTCTAAACTCAGGTTTCCAATTCTGTATTTACAGTACAGCTTTAATTTACTTCTGATTTCTACTTCAGCTGTAGATACTGCTGTAGAGAAGCATTTTTGCCAAGGTGGTTACAGTGCCATCGGTCAAGTCTGTCAGTTCACATGGCCTTACACAACAGATTAGGAAGAGGGAGGATTGACAGAGAGGAGTCATTTAGCTATTTATTTTCAACATCTCATTGGCACGTATAGCACGTGCAGTCATTATTTGCATGAACAAGCAAGAGTAAGAGCAGTATACGATTGCACTGGATTGTTCTTTGGCAATATATTTATCCTTAAATTTCTTAGGCTTCCTATGAAAGATAAGGTTCATTTTCTGCCTAAAGCTGAAGCTGCTGTTGAATAGCATGTAAGTTTTAGGGCTTTTTCCTTTTTTTTTTTCTTTTTTTTTTTCTTTTTAAATGTCCACTTCTTTCTTTGTCATCTGCAGTAATGAAATGCTCTTGGATGATAGCTATGCACTATATTGTTTTGCTGAATTCCATTGTTTTCTAACCTTAGCATCAGCGAGATCCTCGGCTCAATGAAATTTTATTCCCCTTTTATGACACAAAAAGAGCAATGCAGATAATTGAGACATATGAGCCAGATGAAGACTTGAAGAGTAAAGGTAAATGGGGGAGGGAATTCAGTATTCACTGGGTTTAGGCGCTTGGGGAATTCATTCTGAAGCATCCGAACATTTCAAACGGAGCTTATAGTCCTTGTTATCAGGGGTAAGCACTTGTGTGGCTGCCACTGAACTAAATCAGGAAACAGACCTGCAGAGAAATATCTCCCCCCTCAAAGTTAGTGACTTATTATGGGATTATTTCCCTGATCCAGGTTACACTGTGGCTACCGACAGCCATCCTCATATGAAATGGGAGAGGCTAAGGGTTGTGTCAATAGGGAACAGCGTGCAAACTCCTTCTGGCAACAAGGCAATGTGCATGTGGCTATGGCCAAAGTCTCAGAGAGGCTGCAAAGCTGTACAGATACTGTGTGAAGATGCAAAATAAATTACAATTACCATGTGCACCATAGGATGTGCATCAACCTTATAATGTAATCTGTACCAAGCTTGAGGGCAGCAGTGTAGCTTAGAACAGAGTATTTTATGTGAGTGCACTGAAAAATGAGTTGAGCAAGAAGCTTGCAGGAAGTGTTTGCAAGCTGTTCTTGCAGCGTTCGTGTTCTGAGCTGCTATGAGTTTTGGAGGTGTCAGTGGTTGAACTTGGCTCCCAGTTCTTACCCATTCTGCTGAAATAGCAGCTCCTCTCTGCTCAGGAACACTACAAAAGCAAGTTTTTCCTCCTAGCCAATGGAAGTCAATTTAAAAAGGGTGGGCTGTTGAGTTCTGTTAAGTTGCTGAAGTCTCAGCTGTTGTTTCTGACTTTTTCCCACTAGTTGATGCACTAAAAGTACAAATGATCCAAGATATTTTGTGCACTGCGTTGAAGTTCTCGGTGATCAACAAAATAAGAACATTCCTACTGCTAAAAATGCCATTTTGCCTCCCTTTTCTCTCCCTTCTTCCGAAACTGAGAATCAGCTGAGAGGATTGGAATAAGACGTTCCAGAGCAGTTCACCTCTGGCTGACACCAAGCAGAGAAAATTTAAGCTCCAGTAGAGGATTTCCTCAGGAAGTTGGGAGCAGAATGAAAAGTGGGATTACTGCAGTTCTCTGTCTAAGAGAAAAGTCTTAAACAGAATAAAGCCAGGACTGCTGCAGCCTGTGCCTTAACAATACCTGAGTGTTCATACATGACTTTAGGGAAAGCAATCTCCAAATTAGTGCCAGATAACCACTCACTGCCGTGGCTCTTTGTGAGTAATACCTTCTTCACTACGCCAGATCATTCTTCAGTCTCTTGGCCACTTTAAAACTGATACTACAGATTATTCTTACTATTTTCATTAACATTTATCACTATTTACTTTTTATACTTTATTGAAGCATATAAAATCAGAGACATAAGAGAAAGTGCTCTGTTCTCTGAGTTACTGTATGTCCCGTGTTCACTGTGGGAAGCGGCTTGCTTTTCATTATAGAGGAATAAACCTGTACTTTGAACAGTAAATTTGAAGGTGGCTTAGATCTTCCTAATGCTTTGGGAATGAGCTTTTGCAGATGTTCTCAACTACACGTCCACTTGTTTTTGTTGGTGGAGAACATGCCTCTGCACCTGCTACAAGCAGATTAGCAGCAATGTAGCACAGGCAGGGCAGGGCTAAAGATGTAAGAAGAGAAAAGTACCACAGGAACCTGGTACATGCAAGCTCACAGTTTCTGGCACACCAAGTCCCAAAGCCCAGAATTGCTGGGAGTATTCTGAGGAGATGTCACTACTTATTTGCCTTCTTCACATCCTTTTGATGTCTTAGGTCTGCTAATGGTGAGTGCTGGACATACGATATTGAGATAGGTGGGCACGTGATACTTTTATCTGGGGACGCAGTGGCAGATTTTGCACCAGGGATGCAGTTGCTGGTCAGTTTGGAGCACTGGAACAGGAGAGCTTCTGTTTGCTTGCAGAAACCTATGTAAATACAGCTTGTGTGTTAGCAGAAACCTATGTAAATCCTGCTCTGTGAGATGGTTTGATTCCTGCCCACTATTGATTTCTAGTAGTAACTTACCATGCGTTCTTATTCCTTGTAGGTGTCATATCAAGTGATGGATTTTGCAGATACTTGATGTCAGATGAAAATGCCCCAGTTTTCCTAGACCGTTTGGAATTATATCAAGAAATGGACCATCCTTTGGCTCATTATTTCATCAGTTCCTCTCACAATACATATTTAACAGGCAGGCAGTTTGGCGGCAAATCTTCGGTGGAGATGTACAGACAAGTGCTTTTGGCTGGATGCAGGTTGGAAGCAGGAGATAACAGCCTTTGATATTTGTGAATCTGCTACCTGAAACCTATGTAATATACCTGGGTGGTGATCCATTGCATAATTGCTTGTATGAATGTATTAGTATGGTAAATGAAAATATGTTTATGTCAGACACTATTTTACTTGCAAAAACCATTGAAAGGCAGTAGAACGTAGAAGTTGATGTCAGGAGAGTTTGTGAATAAGATAAGTTTGATCTCACAAAACAGCTGAAGAATTTCAGAAGCGATTCTGCTTTGCAATTAAGTTTATCTGTCAATGAGAATCACGTTATGATTTCCTGCTTAATTTCATGACATACCAGAATGTGTTGCAGTTAACTGAGTAAGAGAATAAACTAGAAGAGTGTTACAGTGCTAAAACCATCATTGTTCAGGTGTAAACCCACGCATACTGTATTTAAGGTAGCATACCCAAAGTTATGAAAGCAGTCTGAAATTACACATGTGCAACTTGAAAAGAATTGTCTCATTCCCAAAACTGCTTTGTAACTTTCCTGCTCTGAACATCACTGCCCAGAACGTGTCCCGAGTAGATCTCCTGTACTGAAACACTAAGGAAGCTGACATAATTTTTCTTGGGTCTTCAGGTGTGTCGAGCTGGACTGTTGGGATGGCAAAGGTGAAGACCAAGAACCAATAATAACGCATGGAAAAGCAATGTGCACAGATATTCTTTTCAAGGTAAACGTCTGACCTCTACACAAGGCAGTAAGCCCTGTAGAAACCCCAGACAGGAACCCATGCAGGGCACCCTCCCCTCCTCAGCACACAGGTGCTGCTCCCTACTTACGAATTTGACACATTGCGTAGGCACAGTTTCTTATACCCATATTTTAGGGCTCATTTCTGACTCACGTCGTGCACCCTGTGTTATATCCGCCTTTCCACAGAAACTGCAGGAAGCAGGCTTGCTTCTTTTACACCCGATTTTCACACCCTGTGTCTCTTCATACCACAGAATAAATATCTTCTCCATTGTCTGAGAAGTTCATAGAATCATAGGATAGTTAGGGTTGGAAAGGACCTTAAGATCATCCAATTCCAACCCCCCTGCCATGGGCAGGGACACCTCACACTAAACCATGTCACCCAAGGCTCTGTCCAACCTGGCCTTGAACACTGCCAGGGATGGAGCATTCACAACTTCCCTGGGCAACCCATTCCAGTGCCTCACCACCCTAACAGGAAAGAATTTCCTTCTTATATCCAATCTAAACTTCCCCTGTTTAAGTTTTAACCCGTTACCCCTTGTCCTGTCACTACAGTCCCTAATGATTAGTGCATCCCCAGCATCCCTATAGCCCCCCTTCAGATACTGGAAGGCTGCTATGAGGTCTCCACGCAGCCTTCTCTTCTCCAGGCTGAGCAGCCCCAACTTTCTCAGCCTGTCTTCATACGGGAGGTGCTCCAGTCCCCTGATCATCCTCGTGGCCTCCTCTGGACTTGTTCCAACAGTTCCATGTCCTTTTTATGTTGAGGACACCAGAACTGTACACAATACTCCAGGTGAGGTCTCATGAAACAGAGTAGAGGGGCAGGATCACCTCCTTCGACCTGCTTCTCATTCATTTTGATGCAGCCCAGGATATAGTTGGTTGCAAGTTTCTTAAGCTGTGGAAAAAGCCTGAAGATGCAGGAGTCCTTCTGGAAGTTAAAATTTTCCCTGGCAAGAGAAGATGGCAGCAGATCCAGGGATAGCATTGATGGGTTCTGAGTGAAGCTGCCACCACTGCTACAGGTGCAGTGAGCACCAGTTGGGTGCCGAGCCCAGGTTGTTGCAGGGGCACAGAGAAGAATGGGCAGATGGTTTGTTCTAGTTCTGGCTTCACTTGTCACATTTGAGACTCAGCTCTCAATTTCTCAGAGTCGGGTGGAAAACAAAAAAGTCTCTTTCATTATGATTATAATTTGATCTGTTCTAATTTGAATCCTATTATTGCATTTCATAGGATGTAATTCAAGCCATTAAGGAAACAGCATTTGTTACATCAGAATATCCTGTCATTCTTTCATTTGAAAATCACTGCAGGTAAATGGTGCCCTTTATATATTTATTTTTTATAGTGCAATGTATAAGAAACATGATAGAGATCAAAAATGCTGATTGGAGTGTATTTGAAAACTGTAGGGATATGCAGGTATTCTGAAGGGACTGTACTTTAATATACTAGTCAATCCTGAGTGCAATAATGGCAATATTTTTATCTGTGGTAAAGCTGTGAAATATATATTTGGCTTTTCCATTAGCTGTGTGGGATTCAGTTAATCTACTTTTTTGGTCTTATTAAATTCATCTGTGTCAGATAATAGACTTTTATTGGCAGTATAATGAAAGTAATACTTCTCAGTTGAGAGAAAGTGGGCACTGTATAATTTGGGATGTCTGCATTACTTTGTATTATTATATTTTGCTGAGTAACAGTGGTTTCCTTTTTTACATTTGAAGATTAACCATCATCATCTTTTCCAGCAAATATCAACAGTACAAGATGTCAAAATACTGTGAAGATCTTTTTGGAGATCTCCTGTTGAAGCAGCCTCTAGAAACACATCCAGTATGTTATATTTTGCCAGTCTTTCTTTATATTAGCTGTATTTAAGAGATGATAAAGTGGGATCATATCACCTGTAGTGCTGTTCACTGCCAGTCCTAAGCTTTCAAAAATGACTAGTGATTTTAGGTGTTTATACTTTTTGGTACAGAATTTCCTTATCTGGTTTGTTTAATCTCTTCTGTACAGGGCTCTGGCGAGCAGCCTGGGGAAACCCATCCCCTTGATGTGTGATGTAGTATCAGCATGTACATAAAATACAACACGTGCATTGTATTTGCAGGTCGTACATAAGTCTGAAAATGACACTCACTGTTGAAAACCCAATTAATTATAAATTGCATGGTCTCAGCTAAGGAAACCTCTTCTTTCAGTTGTGCTTTGCATGCTTCATGCTCCGGATCAGGTCCTGCAGTCTAGGTGGGCCCCACTATTGCATTAAGAATTAAATTAGGCACAAAGAGTTCCCTGCAGTCTCATTTGAACTATCAAGTGCTCTGTAATCTGCATGCGCTTCAGTCTCCTGCATGGCAGGAGACTCCTTCACAAACACAATATTTGAGACTCTAATAGCTTGTTACCCAGAGCTTGCAGCGATTCCTCCCGAGCAGCGTGCTCACTGTCTGCCAGCAGCCACCCAAAACTTGCAGATGCTCTTCAGTGCTGTGCAGGACCACAGCAAAGAGGACTCTGCCTTATCTTTCAGCTCCTGTCCATGTGAACATGGCATTATCATCTCCAGCGCTGTGCTTTCCTTGCATGTTTCAGGGACAGATGTGCATAAGGCTTGGTGGATATCAGGTTGTTGCCCTGAAAAATGCATCCCAGAGAACTAAATCTGTCATGTTCCCTGTAATGTATGTAGCAACTTGCCACATTCCTCATGAATGACAGCTCCCAGCAGCTTTCAGGGAAACCTAAAATAGAGATGGCCAAAGGCTACTATGCAGCTACAGCAGGGCCCAGCATTTAGCCTCAGCTGCCTGTTCTCTGGAGCACTACTGAGCCTTCTGCGTTTTTTGTCCATTCCTCCTCGTGGGTGAATTCAGTCCTCAGCTGCTCACAAAGCAAATACTGCAGAGAGGAGCTTGAAACATGTGTTTTGTAAGTGGATGGCGTTTGGTACCATGAGTAGTCGACTGAGGAGGGCAGACTTAAGTTGCTGAAGCAGATATGGTTTTAAGTAAGAGCAAATATTTGTCCAAGTGGGCAACCAGTTATGCCTTGCTTGGGGATACAGACTAGCATCCTGGAAGCCTGGGGATAAATGAGCTCTGCGGCACTGACATCTAGTGGAATTCCAGCCAAGTGCTCTTAGGAACAGTTGTGTTTTCTGTTCATCTAACATGCTGAAGAGCCCATGACAGAGCTAGTCTGGTGTTTGTGGATAATCATTACCCTCTTGCAAGGAGGTTTGTACCCGTTCTTGGGGGGTTGGGTCCATCTGTGTTTTTTTTCCCTGAGTTGTTATTTATCCCTTCTGCTGCTTTTATTTGGTTTCAGGTATAGAGCTTTGTTCTTTTGTTTCTGCATCTATAGTGCTGCTTCTGCATAGCTCAGAGCTGGATTTAAGGAGAATATCTAAATAATTCTACTAAGATTTTCTGCTAGTCCTTGAAACATCTTCTCCTGTATCACTTAAGGTTTACTGGAAACCACAGTCCATTATACTAGCAACTCCCTGCATAATACTGTTAGCAAGCCTGAGGTGGAGAGGGTGCTAATTACCATACCCATATCTCTGTTTCTTAGCCTCAATTCTATGATGGGGCTTAAATCAGAGGATTTGTACTTTTTTCTCAGTAATTTCTCCTCCCCAAACTGGAGCAGTAATGCTTTCAGTAGTACTTCCTTGTGTATGTGAAGCTTGCCTTTTGCCTTTCACAAATACCAAAGATGTGACCCTGTAGCCCTAAATAGTCCTCATTACCTAGCTAAGGACTGGGTAGTTTTCCGTTCACCAGTGCCAACCTATTTCTACTCTGTAAGAATGTACAAGCTGCCTCACTTGCATTATTGCAGCTTGAAGGGACCATAAAAAGTGACTTATTTAGAGATCAAATGATAATGGGCTAAACTATGACGTGGGTTGCGTGTGAACCACAGGAGAGAGGGAATGTAGGAAGTCGTCTGATGAAGAGCCGCATGAAGGTCACATACAGGACCACTGCTAGGCAGGAGAGAGGTGGAGACATGTTGACCAGTGCAGCTGAGGATGGCATAGGCTGGAGCCCAGTGTGCTGGCTTCAGCCAGCAACTTTTACCTGAGCACAGCTTTCCCATAGGATAGGGAAGAAGCAGAGGAGATAATATAGCTGCGGTCACACTACTTACCAAGGTTGTGCCTGAGGAGGCACTTGCTTGTTCACTGCCCCTTACCATTGCTGTCCTAACATCAAAATCCCAAACAGGGATACACAAAGGCCAAATAGCTGTTATTAAGCCTTGTCTTTAAATTATTTTACAGCTTGATCCAGGTAAAGCCTTACCTTCTCCTAATGATCTCAAAAGAAAGATTCTCATAAAGAATAAAAGGCTGAAACCTGAAGTAGAAAAAAGTAAGTAAAGCTTGTCACATATTAAATTAAACAGAAGTCCAGATAGGTGCAAATAGACTGAATACTAAAGTTTTCAAATTGTTTGAACTTCATTGTTGGAAGAATATGAGTTATATATAAATGACACTGTTTGCCCTTGTGTTTCATATGAGAGCCAGAGTCTAGGCCTTGATACCAGCATCTAGCATAGGAATAGATAGACCTAGAAGTGTAATCCTGGGACTTTATCAGATTGCTGATTGAGCTAAAATATGATGCAGATAGAATCTCTTGTAAATTCTGCCTGCAGTGATATGTTTGCATTGCTGTGTTTGTCCAGGATAGGTGTAAAATGAAAAGGAATTTCAAATTGCTCTTCTTACTGTTTTGCCAGTTCTGATATTTATTTTTTTCAATAAGAAATTGAAGTCTATGGAAATAGTTTTCTTGACTTTAGTAAGCATTGGGTGCAGCCCTTGCTGACCATTTCTCAGCTCTAACACAAGTGTATGTCTAATGATGGTATTACTCTGTAAAATTTTATTAACTGAAAAGTTAGACAACCCATTGAAAAATAGCTCAGAGAATCATTTATGATTGTGTATTTCTGTGTGCTACAAACTGTTCGTGTAATGACTAATGTGTTTTTATTTTGCTTATTAACAGAACAGCTTGATGCTCTGAAAAAGATGATGGAGGCTGGGGAAACTGCTGCTCCTGTAAATATCCTAGAGGATGATAACGAAGAAGAAATAGAAAGTGGTGAGGATTTCATAGAGAACAGTTCTCATGCATTGCCTGTGGTTAATAAGTAGGCCAGCATGAGCAGCTAGTATGGATGTTACCCGAACTCCTATGGCCTATGGCAGTAGCAGTAAGTCTGAACTCAATGCAGGACCATTTATACAGACCTCCAGCCTTACCATCTCATCTCAGGTGCATACAGCAGCTGCAGGCTCTGTGGCAGGCTGTTGTAGGAGTGTAAGCTCAGCTGGTGGTACTGGTGGTAATTGTGACTTCCACTTACTGTTCAGAAGTCATATTAGAGCAGCAACCAAGTCACTGTGTGTGTGAGACTGGGAAGCTGTGATCTTTGCTTTGAAAACAGATTTTGTCGCTATTTTTAATACTTGTGTCAACATCAGATTGGAATATTGCATTATACTTTAAAAGGATAAAATGAGGGATGCCAAACTTGATATCTTCGGTGTAAACATCTAACTGTGAGCCAGTGACGTGGAATGTGTTTATGGCCAACAGGGAAACATAGACATATCTAGGGTGTGTTTCACCTTGTCTGTTTTAAATGTCCACCTTCAGAAGAGGTAAATCATGCATTGGCAAGTGGCTGGACCAAGGTGACACATGTCATACTGAACGTCCCATCTTTAGCCTACCCCTTGGTCCTCTCCTTGGTTAATTTTTATCTGTTTTAACTAGCATAAAGCTACTGCTGTTGCTGTCAGTAGAGGCCCTTGTGAAAGGTATTCTTTATGATCCAACTCTTGGTATCTGTCCTTTCACTACTAAAAAGGGGTACATCAGGTTTTTTGGAGGGGCTTCTCGGTATCTTTCCTCGGGTGATAAAGGAGCACAGGGGTGATTCTGTTGTTTTGCAGGCTGATTTCCACTGGAATGCTTATTTCTAATAGTGTTCTTATTTTGCTGGGTTATTAATTATGTGCTAGACTACTAAGAGACCCAAATAAGTGTTTTCTAAACTTATTGTTTAAATCCACATGAATAATGTGGTTCGTGGCTTTGAGTTTGTAAGAGGCCTATTTCTCTTCTTAGAGTGCTCTAGGTTCCAGTGGAAAATCACCTTAAAAGCAAATGAAAATTATTCCCTATAGTAGGGAACATAAGGAGACTTGACAGTGCATGAGGAGCCTGGTCATTCGCTACTTTCTACATCTTTAAATAAAGAACTCTGTCTTCATTTCTTGTTATTTCCCCAAGCCTATTGGGTTGGGGCTTTTTCACACTTTTCCTAAGCAAGTTACTGACTCCTTCAAAAATAACAGTAAATCAGATTTCTGTTCCTATGTCAAAGCTGTAAGAATCTCAGGCCTGAGCTGTAATTTATTACTAATCCTTAAAAACCTAATACCCTGGATATTATTTCTGTCTTAAAGAAACGCCAAACCCAAACCTGTGCATTCAGCTGCCATTTGTTTCATGTCGCACACAAAACTAGTAGTTGCTGTGGCGTTTCTTGCACTGATCCTTTTTCTTTTCTGTGCAGCTGACCAGGAAGAAGAAGCTCATCCAGAGTACAAATTTGGAAGTGACCTTACTGTAGATGATTACGGTCAAAAAGAAGCTGTTGCCATCAGTGTCAAAAAGGTGGGATTACTTCTTACATGTATTTCTTTGGAAGTTTTCCATGGAAGTGGGTGTAAAAGGCGCTCTGTTTTGTGGAAGCATCTCACAGCACGTGTCAGAAGAGTCAAACCCGAGATCTTCAGATTCCTAACCTTTAGATTCAGTTTTGCAGCCTGCTTGTTCAGATCGAGTACTCATTGAGAAAACAATCTGCATGGAGGGAAATGGTTACAAGCGGAGATTTTGATCCAAAATACTCATTAAAGGCAACAAGCAGTTTCCTGCCTCTGGTATTTTACTTTGCATCTCAGTTGCAGAGCCCTAATATGAGGTAGAATATCAGCTTCCTCGCTCAACAATGGTTTTTTTGCAAGGTTGCATCCTGTGTGTTTGTTACAGGGGTCCTCTGGGTCATTTTTTATTGTTAACTCTTAGGGTTGAATTTTCCCACCTACAGCAATAAAGGCAAAATAGGGCAGCTATTCCCCAATGGGGTGGTATAGCAGTGGGGCTATACTGGATAGCCATCTGGCAGGTAGAGTAAGACTTCTCTTTATTCCACTCATACCTGATTTAGTACAGTTTATCCATCTGTGCTCAGTAACTTGAATATTACTTGACTGGAATATTGGAATTCAAAACTAAGCCTGCTCTGGCACTGAAGGCATTACTGCTTGCTACAGAAAATACACCACATGCGAGCACTAAGGTACCTTATCAGACCATGCTCCTCTATCAGTCAAGTATTTTGGCCTTTTCTTCTCTGCCTGGCTGTCTTTGGATCTTACTCCAGAGAGAAGTACAGTTACAGAAAATCTTTCATAGCACAGGCTGCCCTTGATAGTATGTCTCTAGCAGGATCACCAAGACATCGGACCTGCCTTCCTGGTGTCTCTTCACATCAACATCTTTGCTTCTTTAGGGCTTTTATGAATCTTGCCACTGAAGTACCATTTAACTTCATTGCTCTAGGGCTGGCTTCACTTACTGAATCAGCTGGTCCTTAACTACCTGAGTGTTTTGGGGTCTGTTTGTTTTTTCAGCTTAGTCACTCATCCTCAGCATTTGCCCTTGGGTAACTTCTCTGCTTCTTTGCTGATCAGTGACTCAGTCTTTATTCTTTAGGAATGTACATTCAGTGCCAGGTCAACATTTCTCTGCTTCAAGATTCTCAGTACTGCTAGCTTGTAATTGAAGACAGAGAGCAGACTGTCCCATTGCAGATAACATCTTGAGATAGGCCTTTTCCAAATGCACATGTTTAAAGCTCAGTTTACAGCACTCTTAACCCTTAAGTTTTCCGAGCCTGGGCAGTTTACATATACACAAAAGATGACCTTGTGGGTTGTCTGGGTGTGGTGTTCTTTCATTCTTCTCTGAAACTCTGTTCCCATCTAGTGATGGCATTAGTTTGAGCTTAACTGTCTGGCCCATTTCTATTCCCATTGCTGATCAGTTGTTGCATTTTGTATCTTGTGTACCCAGATTTGAGAGTGAATATTTTTGCAAGTGTACGGGACAGGTGAGCCACGCAGGAAGGTGGAAAAGGGTGTACTTTTTGCTAAATACACTAACCTTTTGAGGATTTTTTTTTCCCTTACTGTGAGTGTTTCCTATTGCTTTGTCTTTGGATAATGTATATATATTTTTTTCCCTTAGGCTATTGAAGATTCTGAGCAAGAAAACAATAAAAAGGTGACACATAGGCTGTTATGTAGTTTATTTTATTGCTTCATATATAATATACATACTTACCATGCATTCTTAGTGGATTAACAATGCTCAGTTTCACTGCACCTGCAGAGCACTCATCTAAGGTTTCTTCTCCTGTACTTTTATACTGGGGTCAGGACTGTCAGAATATTTGGGGACAGTCAGGAGTGCATGGTTTTTGCCTGCTGAGAAGTGTCTGATCTCAGTTTCAGATGTCATGCACGGGGAAACAGCAGTTATTTGAATGGCGTTGAGGTGCATCATCCCTCCTACTATTTCTCCCCTCTTTCCTTACCCTGACTGCACTTTGTTTTCCTCTCTTTTTCTTCCTTTCACTTTCCCTTGGGTCTTCTGCATTTATCTTCTCCCAGGAATCCCTTCTGTAAGACTCTTCCCATATCCTTTCTCTCTCCTCCTTCTCTCATTAAAGCTGCTCCTGTTCAAACCACACTTTGTTTCAGTCTGTGTTGTTTTCTGAGTGGGTTCTGCTTCTTTTCTTGAGGGGTAGCAAGGTCTAAATAATGCAGAGATATCAACTTCCCCCCATTGTTTTCTCTAGCCCTTAGAAGGCTCATGTCCTGTTGTAGCCATTCCTTTGTTTCTGCAAGCTTTAAGAAACATTCCATCCTTACCCCTTTCTAATGCACGGTTTTAAAGTTGTGAACACTGCAAAGAATATAGCCCATTTACTCTAAAAATTATGGGTCTCCTGGGAAAGAAGATAAAATCAATGACAAGTAGTTTGTCTTAGAATGGTGTCTTAGAGCTAGTGTGTCATTAAAGCAGTCATACAGCTATGGTCTGCAGGGTACTATGGATAATCCCCTTTGACTTCCTTTTCACTGTGATTCATTGCTTAGACATTTATGGATCAAGATAGTAAAATCTGATTATCCATTCTGAGCAGTCATCAAGAGGCACATTGAAGGAGCCTGGTTTTTAGAAGGTGGGTGGTCAGTTCTTCCTGAATTACTGGCCTTACAAAAGTGAAGACACTGAACAGGACTAGTTGCTTCAAAGAAATTTGCCCTGAATTTGCTCTAAACTCTATTAACAAATTTTGATGGAGTAACAAAAAGTGCCTGTATTCTACTAATAAAGGGATGTGCTATATGACATATTCAGGAAACAGATCTGTGGACCCCTTGATAGGTGGATTCCTGGAAAGCAGTTGGATTGAGCCCTGGTAAATCTGCATTAAAATACGGTTTCAGCTTCATTTCATGGGCCAGTGGAAGTTTAATTCAGTCTAAAATGCACATAAAAGTGCGTATACACACATATAAGTGTGTACCCGAACTCATTCTGATAACTCAGCTATTCTCTGCAGCCAGAAAATGATATTTCTTGTGACTATAACCATCTCATATTAAGGCATAAATTGTTTCACTTCACATGGTATTCATTCTTTGAAATGTGTCTGCACCCTATGATAGGCAGAGGTACATGCCCATGATACTGGCAGGTAGTTTCACATTTCCTTTACTCTCCCATCTCCTGAGTAGATGGGTTGCAGTAGTGTAGGTTCTGTGAACTGCGTTCTTCTTCCATGAGAAGGGGATTTGCAAAGTGCTTCTTGTTATTGACTGCTTGCCGATGCAATAATGAAGGAGAACTTTGTGACAAACACAAGTTGCACTCTAGAAGTAAAAAGTGGGGGAAGTGCTTTCTGTTGTGGGTTTCTAGCAAATGAGATACTTGTAGAAAACTTCTGAAGTTCTGTTATAAATACAGTGCATCCTTATGGGAGTGATGGATTCAGATTTTTATCAGTTTAAGCAGCTAGGAATATGAGCATGTGGTGTTTCTTGTTGGTCTTGTGACATCTCTTTGTCCAGTGAAGGTTGTAATCCCTATATTTTGGTCTGCTTTCATTAGTAAAGATTAGCAATTGAACCTATTTGTGTTTTGATGTTGAGGAAGTTCTACTCAGTACCGTGTATGCTTCACTCCACCACAGCTTTAAGGAAATACGTATTAAATCACAATTTTTAGGAGTTTGTTTGACAATGAAAGATCATTCTCTACCACTATTGCTCATTCTACTGTAACCTTTATCTTCTATCCTAAAGTTATCCTACTAACATCATGTAATACTTACCCACTGCTTAGGAGCTTTTCTATCATTAGTCCTCTTGCATGTGTCTAACAGTGAGAGTGCTTGGTGTGTATATCAGTAAGAAGATAAATCTTAATTTGTGACACTAAAGTTCCACTTTTCTTGTATTAATTTGCACTTTCTTTAAGTTTCTGCAGATTTGGGTATAATTCTCTATATCATTTGAAAATGCCAACAATGGTATTTACACACCCAAATAGTGATTATTCTTTTTAATGTGTATTTTCAGGGTTTAGTAACTGTTGAAGATGAACAAGCATGGATGGCATCTTACAAATATGTAGGTGCCACAACCAATATACATCCATATTTATCAACAATGGTCAACTATGCTCAACCTGTAAAATTTCAAGGTTTCGATGTAGCAGAAGGTAACATAAAAGGTTGAATGAAATAAAAGTATTTGCTTATTCTAGGTATTTTTTTTATCTCTACATTTTCTAAGCTTAGAAATGGCGTAAGGCTTTTATAGCTTTATGACCATCATCACTGTACTTTTAGATCTCTGTGTCTTTGAATGTAAAGTTAGCATGTTATTGCATTGGTCATCCACACGGAGTCACTAAATTACTGGGAGAGTCTGAAGCTATTGAGGTTGATTATATTCTATAGGCCTTTCCAGCTAAACTGCTTTTTCTAGTTCACCTTTCCATAAAGAAAGGTGAGCGTGATTGTCACAGTGGTCAGCAGTTAGCTGCTGCTTTCATCCTGCACACTAGACCATTCATCATGTTGTTTTGCCTTATCTAGCCACAAAACACAGGCTCTGAATAACAATTTTGTCCTGAACCACAAATGAAAGTTTTGTTGGTTGCCCAAGGAAGTGAAAGAAACAAATCAAGTCAGAAATACTATGAAATTTCAGTATGATTTGATTCTGAGTGACAGATAATGGGGAAACAGACCAGAAATTACCATATGCTGCTATTATGTATAGTGCATGATCTTGGATTTTAATTCGTCATTACAGAGGTGTTTTAAAAT
Organism: Pezoporus occidentalis; assembly: GCF_034315485.1. Lineage (NCBI taxonomy): Eukaryota > Metazoa > Chordata > Aves > Psittaciformes > Psittacidae > Pezoporus > Pezoporus occidentalis. Next base: position 5,990,196 of record NW_026912779.1, read on the forward strand.
GTCTTGTATTTTCTTTCTAGAGCGTAATATTCATCATAATATGTCCTCTTTCAATGAATCAGTCGGACTAGGATATTTGAAGACCCATGCCATTGAGTTTGTGAAGTATCCTTTCACCTCCTCGTACCACGTCTCTACTAATGCTACAGATAAAACAAGTACCTTTCTAGATTTGCAGTATTCCAAGTCTATAAAGGAAAAGTAGCTCATAGGATGAGAAACACTAAGATTAATGTAGGAAATGTTGAAGTTACCAGAATATGAACATATATTTCTGTGATGTTTTTATTTCAATTTCCTTGATGAATTACACAGTTATAACAAACGACAAATGAGTCGGATATACCCAAAGGGAGGCCGAGTGGATTCCAGTAATTACATGCCTCAAATTTTCTGGAACGCTGGCTGCCAGATGGTCTCACTGAACTATCAGACCCCAGGTAGGCAGCAACGACCAGTGAACCTCAATCCTAAAGAATGGCTTGGGCAGTAACTGTCAAACAGATGCCATGGATTTGCTTCTGGCATTTTTTGAGGAAACAGGCATATGGCTAAATAATGCAGTGGGGTGGAATTATGGAAGCGTAAGGCAAGGAGCAAAAAAAAAGCCATCCACAGGAGGAAAATTCAGTCCACTTTCATGGAAAAATACAAGTCCTGTAACTTCTAACATCAATATTTTGTTAATAAAGGGTATCAGTTACAAGGAGATCACTTCTTTCACAAAACACAGCTTTGGCACAGTTTGATGCATGTCTGCTAAGTAAAGATCATAGAATCAACGAGGTTGGAAGCAACCTTTAAAATCATCAAGTCCAACCGTTACCCAGGAGGAAGGAGTGTACAAATTAAGATGGTAAAAAGTAATGTGGGTTATGTGCCAAATGCATTTCTAGACCAGTTATTGTGAATTGTGAGTGGCATTCAGCATCAGAGAATGGGGTCTGAGATCCCAGCTGAGAGTGCAATGCCAGGGAATGTAAGCGACTCTCCACAGGGCAAACTGAGAGGAGATGTATTGTCCCTGTTAGTGAAGGTGTGAGTGTAACTAACAGGGTAGGGTTTTTTTGTTGTGTTTTGCTTTGTCTTGTTTTTTAATTCATCTAGGAATGTCTTTAGTCATAAATGTAACAGACCAGTTATTCCATTTTCTTTTCTAGCTGATAGTGCTTTTGTGTTTGCTTCCCTTTCCACCTTCCCCAAACAGTGTCTTTGGTACTGCAGACGCTCCTAATTATCATATTCTGAGTTCTATCCTGCAAAGCTTTGTACTGATTTATCCAGCTGAGGAAGCAGGAAGAAGCTGTACAGGAATACACTGCTTGTAAAGCTTTCCACTGGACACAATAGAGAGGTCAGAGCAGATGTACAAGCTTCATTCTGCTCCCAGCGCTACCTCTGCCCACTGCATATCATTCTCAGACCCATTATATTGCAAAATAAGAATGGTAATTGTATGAAGTGATCAGCTTTCCTGTATTCATCTTCTATGATCCAACTGTGCTGTCAGGGTGAAGGCTAATTAAGGAAGTAAAAGTTAAGGCTGCCCTCTAAAGCAAATAACTGATACGAGCATATCAGAATCTCGTATTTGGTGTAATGGAGAAGGTACAGAAAAGATTTTGTTCCCTTTTGAAGCAGAGTCTGTTGGGCAAGAGAATACTGAGAAAGTTGGGGCTGTTCAACCTGGAGAAGAGAAGGCTGCATGGAGACCTCAGAGCAGCCTTCCAGTATCTGAAGGGGGGCTATAGGGATGCTGGGGATGCACTATTCATTAGGGACTGTAGTGATAGCACAAGGGGTAACAGGTTAAAACTTAAACAGGGGAAGTTTAGACTCACTCTTTACTGTGAGGGTGGTGAGGCACTGGAATGGGTTGCCCAGGGAGGTTGTGAATGCTCCATCACTGGCAGTGTTCAAGGCCAGGTTGGACAGAGCCTTGGGTGACATGGTTTAGTGTCAGGTGTCCCTGCCCGTGGCAGGGGGTTGGAACTGGATGATCTTAAGGTCCTTTCCAGCCCTAACTGCTCTATGATTCTATGATCACTAAAGAAGGGTATTTTATTCTAGTGTAGCTGGAAACCTGCAGGAAAATGTTTTATTTCTTTTGAAGTTTGGGAGATGGTTGTATGGGAGGGGGTTATTACATGTTTACTGTGTATACGTGCAAGTGCCATAATAACACTGAATAAAAATGCATTGAATAAAACTCAAGATGCTTTAAATGTTGAAACTAAGCAATGCTGCTGTGATCTTTATGGTTTCTTTTTGTGGTATTTTATTCAATTAAGCCCATAGTAAACCAGTGTGATACTCATCTCACTTTCTACAGATGGTATCAGAGTACAATTTATGTGTCTGCCTTAGTTAGGCACTTAGTTAAAACCTGCATCTCTCTGTTATTCAGAGTGATTCTAGATCTCTAGCAGAAATGGAGACATCTATACTGTAAATACCAAAAGTTAGATGATGGAAATCTCATCCTAGGCACTTAATATGGTCACAGTCTGATGCTTCTCTGCTACCAGGTATTTCTGAATTCAGGGTGAGACTGTTTTCTAAGCACAGCATAGACTTCAGCTTGGCTGTTAAAGCTGTTACTCCTGTGAAGAAATCTGGAGTTTTCCTATTGCTTCCTTTTGTTTCTTGGATGTGTGTTTTATTTATACTGTATCTAATTTTTATTTAAACTGATTATTCTGGACAAAACAGTCTTATTTCCTTTTCTAATAAACATTGCTCATGTCTGCATTATTCAGAAGGAAGCACAGTCATTTTTTTCCTCTCTTGGCAGATTTAGCAATGCAGTTGAATCAAGGAAAATTTGAATATAATGGATCATGCGGGTGAGTGATGATTTAAACCATTGTCACTGTGTATCAGAATCCTGTACTATGGCTTTAATAACATTTTTTTCATTATTAATTATGTGTTACAAAAGAAAAATTGGATGTTAGGTGCAGAGTAGAGATTAGTAGCATTCCAGGAGACTTATCCCCTGCAAGGAGGTATTCTGATGAATATGCCTTTTTATTATGCCCGGTTTTTAGAGAAGACATAGAAGAGGCTTTGCGTGCAAATTAAGAAGATCATGAATACCATACACAGTTATTTATTCAGCTTCTTTTCTCAAGTTTGCTTGAAGATATGCCTCAGAATGGAGACTCCCTGCACAGTTCACGTAATTGCCGAATTTACTTGGACAGGTTGAGTCTTAATACATAGGGAATGGGTTTTTTAACATGTGCTTTAGTCGGAGAGCAAATTTCAGGGAGAATACTGAGGTGTTTCATCTTTCTTAAGTTCTTGCTCATGGCTTTTGCATGAAAAGGAATGCTGAAGTGTGATGTTGATGGATTTTTCTAAGATGTTGAGTTTATACCTTAATAGGATAGGCTAATCATTAACATTGAGAGAAAGGGGAAGTTTGATGAGTGATAGGAAATGACAGTCTAGGAACACATTTAAAATCTGCAAACTCATCCTGGGAAGAAAACCTCTTTTATGAATGCTGATCTTGTTCAGAAAGAAAATCTGAGTAGATGAAACTTGGTAAAATACCTCATTTGAAGAATGGGCAAGAGTGCTTAACAGTGCTTTGCCACTCTATGCCTTTCTTTCAGTAGTGAACTCTCCAGATAGATGCTCTAGGCTTTGACAAAGGTGCAGTCACTGGTCATTTCAATCAGAACATGCAGAATGGCAGAGTATGGCTCCTTTCTTGTTTGACCCTCCCAGCCTAGCAAAAGAACACCTACTTACTCTTGCCAGATTCTCTAAGCGCAGGCATCGTAATCAACTGATGTCCTTGATTCTTATGTCAGTCTTTTGGTGTTACAGTAATATAGTGGGTAATGTGCGGTAACATAATGATGGTATTTTGATATGTATTACAAATGTGGCACTGTTTCAGTCACAGAAAACATGCAGGGCAATGAAGATAAAAAATTACATTCCTTTCTGTCTGTAGATTTTTCTCCAATTTAGTTTTCATGCTGCAGAAAGATCAAATCACTTCACTTTCAACATATCATAGAATAGTTAGGGTTCGAAAGGACCTTAAAGATCATCTAGTTCCAACCCCCTGGATGGACAGGAGCATGTTTTTATTTCAACAGGCTGGAAGCAGAGGCTTGTTTCTGATAGTTCCCTTTGCCCATAACCTACTTTAAGTTAATAAAATACATGAATTCACAGTCATTTATAATGTAAGGCAAATGAGGAACATTCCTTTCCTAAACAGAAAACACAGTATGAAAAAATGAGAGAAAACATCGACATTGTTTCCACTGGAATTTTTCCAGCATGTTTTAATTATTTCTGAGCTCTGTGTAGGCCTTTATAACGTTATGTACCAGTGTTTCACTAAGGGTGGATAGAAGATAAACTTCTAGAAGATTAGAAATTTTCTGAGATTATTATTAATACATTATTAATAGTATGTTAATATTAATATATTAATATATTAATTAGAAGAATTCTAGAAGATTAAGAAGTTGTCTGTAAGGGCCACAGAATTAGTAAGATGACTCAAGTTACACATTCTCTTCCATCAGTGGAAGAGAACCCCTGTCACGTGTAACACAGCATTTCTGTGATTAGAATCCTTGTGTTTTGATTCATCAGAGCACGTACCAGCTTCATTGATATGTTGATCCAGTGTCTAGTCCTCAGGGAAGTATTGTAAGTGTTATTATGGTAGTACCTTTCATGCTACTATAATTAACAATCTGTCAGCACAGACATTATCAGCTGTTTTCCCCAAGGTTTTATAACTGAGATGAAAAAATTAGCCTCAAGCTGGAATTTATTGTCTGAGTCTCAACTCTGTGGAACTGCTTCATTTAAGACAATAAAATTGAATAGGTATTTTTTCCTCAATGTTAAAGAATTAAAACAAAAGAGAGCATCTCCTTTTTATTACGGGATAATTCAATATACTTTTTAAGTGTATCATTGAGTCATTTTGAAATCCCCTTGATTACATTACATTTGTTTTCATCTCCAAATCCAGGGTTGATTTAATCTCTCAGTAGCTGGTAATTCAGAATGAAGATTAACATCTATCTGTATGCTAGACAACCATAGTACTTACTTTTACTTCCTCACATGTGTAGCTAGAATGACATTCTGTATTTTACAGCGCTGTAGGAGAGTTCATTGTTTAAACTAGAACACAGTTTTATTTGTATTTAATACAGTTTTAGTTTTCACACAAGAATAATTTTCTTCTTTTTTTCTCTTGAAATAAGGTATCTACTTAAACCAGATTTCATGCGGCGACCAGATCGAACATTTGACCCTTTCTCTGAAACTCCTGTAGATGGTGTCATTGCTGCAACATGTTCTGTACAGGTAAAACAGCAACAGACAAACTTCTGTCATCTTATCACATCCCAAATCGCATTTAAATGTCAGCGGAAATAGGATATTTGCAGAAAATATACTTAGATGGTATGGGGTTTGTCAATTTGTTTCTATTGTGGGGGTATTTTATTGCTGGCTAAAACATCTGTGTTTACTTGATCTAAGTGAAACATGATAGTATTAGAAGTGGTTTGTTATTACACATTATCGCTGAATTTTACCCCCTCCTTGTGTTCTTATTGAATCACATCAGCCTGTACGAATGAATAAATGAGTGAAGTTCATTTCTGTGAACAGTATGTAATCGTACAGACATCACTTGTCACCACAGAGCAAGGAAGAATATGGGCACACAAGGACAGGATATTTTCAAAACGTGATGGTCCTTACTTTGGAGTTGTCTAGAAGTACTGAAGTTCATATTAACTTCTGCAGCAAGGTTAGGTATCACCTTTTGGAAGGAGGCTGACAGTTGTAGAACTTCTTTTGTCACTTGGCACTCTCCTTGGTCAAATCCCCTATGTGCAGCTTAACAAAAGATTTAAGCTTCCAGTTACCACTTTCTGTGTGCAGCATGGAATTTTCAAACTCTCCCCGACCAAGGGTTCATTGTGCATTCTAGACACTCACCTGATTTTACTTGCATTTCCCGAAGAAAAATCTTCTTCTTAATATTGTTTTTCTTTAATATTCATGACAGTACAATCCATCCAAGAGGAAAGTGGGGTATGGTGGTGAAAACATAAGCTCTAAATATCATTACAGATAGTTCTTAGAACATGTATTTTGCTGCTCGCTTTTGTTATGTGACTAAAACTAGTATAGAATTCTATATAACTCCTGTAATAAAGGAATTGAGTGGACCAAAGCCAGTGATGGTACCCCTCAGCCATGTAATGTCAGATTTGTCATCCAGAGTGTTTCCTGGAAGAATGTTAGTTCATTAAAATAAAAGGACTTGGAATGAGTTTAGGTCTGTGAAATTATGTTCCAGGTTTTCTTCCCTCCTTGCTCCCAGTACTGAAAACGTAAGCTGCATTTTTACATAGCATGTCATCTTGATGAAATAAAAATTTTCCCTGGAGTAATCACCTGCTGTGACTAGATTCATCTTGACTTGGAGTAAAACTGCAACAAATCTTCATATGCAGAGCAATATAGAGGAGTTGTGTGGGGTTTTTGCTTGTTTGCTTTTTAAGATCCTACACTTCCCAGACACATATGCAGAGTTAGACTGATATGTGATTCCCTTAAAACCTTTGCCTCAGTGCAAGCAGATCAATAGCTTTCTTTCACCTCTTTGTAGTCAAGACATACAGATGGCTTCTAAACAGAAGGTTCAAAAGTTGCAGAACAGCACTGCCCAATCTGCTTGTTTCACTCAATGTTTTCCAGTAATATGCTGAATGCATCTGTGAGTCGTTGGCTAATTGGGCTGACTGATATACAACTATTATATCTGTTACACCATAGCACAGTGAGCACAATCATTTCAAATCAAGGTTATATTTAAGGTCTTATCACAAATGCTTTTCTAAAGAAGTGCTGCAGTTTTACCACTAAATATACCATTTTAATGTGATTAAATCAGAGAATCATAGAATAGTTAGGGTTTGACAGGATCTTAAGATCCTGTAGTTCCAACGTCTTACCGTGGGGAGAGAAATAAACGTGTACATTTTTCAGACTGCTGTCAATAAAATAAATACCAATATTCCCACTATTCATAAAACACTGTGTACTTTGTATTGCTTTTCCTTACTGCTCTGTTATGTTGCAGGTAATATCAGGTCAGTTCTTATCAGACAAAAAGATTGGTACGTACGTAGAAGTGGATATGTATGGCTTACCCACAGACACGATACGTAAAGAGTTTCGGACACGCATGGTGATGAACAATGGTCTGAACCCTGTTTACAACGAAGAATCATTTGTATTTCGGAAGGTAGGATATTCGGAAAGCCCTGTTTGTGCTTTGCACATCAGCATCCTCGCTCACTTGAGCCACCCCTCCCTGCTCCATTCTGACTGCTCACATGAATAAGTACTGCTCCTGTGAGAAAGGGTTTGTAGGAGTCCCGTTTACTGCAGTAAACAATCTAAAGCTGCAGTAAGCTTTCAAGAGGTTGTTTGTTCATTTGTTTTTAGTTTTGCTTTGTTTTCTTTTTCTAATGGATAACCTCTGTAGCTGTCACATGATTTTTTTGTTTGTTTGTTTCTGTTTGGCTTTTCCCTCCCCTTTGCTTCCTCTTCCCACTGGGAGGTAGCCACCTCCTCCATGGCCATGCCTGTGTTCAAGGCATGCAGTCTGCTCAGAATGAGCCCCCGCTGGTGGACACCATCATTCCTTGGAGATTTCTTCTTCCCTGCCCTGGCAGTGGCTGCTATCTTGCACTGTTCCTTCAGCCCAGAGGGCAGGTGAGATGCTGCGTCCAAAGCTAAGGTCAATGTTATTACATGGAAAAGTTGGAAGGGTGCTGTGTTCCTCAGATGTGTTGCCAGCTCCCTCCTTCAGTAGTCCATGTGCATCATGTACCTTTTTCTTTTTCTTTTTTTTTCCAATATCAAAATAAAAACAAACCTTTTTTTCTTGCTATGGGGGATTTACAGAGAGAGAGACCTCTTGTCTGTGTTCAGTTTTTGTCTCTCAGTCTTTATGATACACTTTTTTTTTTTAACTTAATTTTTTTTCTGTCAGCTGGAGTTCCATCCAGACCACATGTGTTAGCAGTGCTGTCTTTGATAATGTCTGTTCTCCTTACACTTGTTTCATTGTCATACAAGATTGTTGCTCTTCTATTCCAAAGTGACAGGCTTTATCCGAATGGCGATAACACTTCACTCTTGGGTATATTAATATGAGAGGTTTTTCTGGACTCAAATATATTCTGGATTGAATGTGACTTCAGGTGCTTTTCTCTGTATATGAGGAGGCACAGGGAAGATGCTTAGGTACAATGACAAGCAATCGTGGTGCCCGTGGTTTGCTGACCATATGGCCAGCATCTGCTGCTTTCCACTTTCTAAACTCAAAAGGCCCATAAACCATAGGGTGCACACAGCTTCAGCCTACCTGTGTATCTTAGCATGGGTATGGTGCCTGATGCCAAATACTCCTTGGACTTTCTGCACAGCAGTGAAAAATTACATAGTCACACATTCTCTTCAACTCATTCTCAACTCATACTGCAGGTCAGCCAAGATACTGTTTTTCTTCATCTCAGGCCTTTAACATATGAGGCTTAGCATTGTAATCAAGACATGAGTTGTAACAGATGACCCAGCAGATGAGTGGCATAAACACAGTAGAAACAATTCCTCTAGCTGTATTAAATGAAGGCATGGGGTGGACAGTGCGAAAATCATAGAGTGTCTGTTATGAGCGTGGAAGTTCCTACCAGGATACTGCAGAACAGAATAATGGAGAGGGAGCAAGAAACAACTTAGTCCCCACTCCTGCTCTCTAACAAATCTATATCCAAGGCCACCATGTAATGAAAGATGTGCTGATCTGTGGCCTGCGGAGGAGACATCTTCCCTGCCCTATGTGGATTATGGTGTTCTCAAGCTGATGTTTGATCCCTACACGGTTGCTCTGAAGTAACATTTTTGATTGTTCTTTTGTCTGTTTTCTTGGTTTCTTTGTTTTAATTAAAATTAAGCTTCAGTCCTCGTAACCCAAGTTCTGTGTTGTCACTCTGTTGTGTAAGGGAGAGGACAAGGGTGAGGGCTGGTGGTAACCTGTGCTGGGAGTGCTAAGTTGTAGTCAAGTAGAGCAGGATGTCTGTGAACAGCTCAGGTGAGTTTGGAGACCCAAATACACTTTATTTTGTGCCCTCTAAGACTGTAGATGAAAGCGGCAAGGGGACAGTTTGAGGGGGTAGTAGACACAGTTTACATAGGTCTTCTCTTTTGTCCCATAAGTGTTGATGAATAGTCAGGTAGGGAGGGAGTGGGAAGACCTTTCCCAGCACACAGTTAAGGCAGTCTGGCAGCATCTCTCAGGCTGTCTTCAGAGAGTCACACAAAATCACACAATGGTTTGGGTTGGAAGGGACCTTTAAAATCATCTAGTTCCAACAGTCAGGGACACCTTCCACTAGACCAGCTTACTCGAAGCCCCATCTTCTCCTCACTGCTCTGTGCGCAAAGGCAGCACCTTCGTTCCAGGAAGGCAGTAATTTTTTGTTACTGCCTTAGTCAGTCCAGACTGGGGACTGACAGATGCAGATAGCTGGCAGCATCCCTGCCCACCATGCATACCATGTACCCTTTGTGTCATGAGTACAGCACACCCACTTCTGCTGGCTGGCAGCACATCATTTCGGCGGGTCTGTCACCCTGTCCTACCCTCTGGGTCTGCTTCTCTCCTTTGCAGAACCTGTAGTTCATCATACTGCTCTATTAGCTTATGCTTGCACTCCTTCTGTTCTTCGTTGCCCTTTTGGATACATTCCAAATCCCATCTTCCTGTCATAATTCTTCCTGATTCAGCACTATCTACCCTCCCTATTGCCACTGTATCTGTCATTTCCCATGTAGCATTTACTGCCTTATCGATGTCACCATAAAAAATGAATATGCAAAATATTTAGCTAGTGTAAATGTAAGCTGTAGGATTTGCATATTCTGAAATCTACCCATTATTTAGGGTGGAAAAAAAAAAAGCTTTTCTAGGAAATATCCATCTCAAAGTGTGCAGTTTGCAGGGAATGACATATCTTACAGGGATGATAGTCTGTTTCTGGCACTCAAAATGAAAGGTTCAAACATGGGAGCTGGGGAGGGTGATACTGTATTAAAGTCATTGAATTCCTTCCTTTCATGGCTTTCCAGGTTATCCTCCCTGATCTCGCTGTCCTGAGAATAGCAGTGTATGACGACAACAATAAGTTGATCGGTCAGAGGATCCTGCCTCTGGATGGTCTGCAGGCGGGTTACAGACACATTTCCCTTCGGAATGAGGGCAACAAACCACTCTCTCTTCCAACGGTTTTCTGCAACATTGTGCTTAAAACATATGTGCCTGATGGGTTTGGAGGTGAGATAAACCTGTATCTCAGTGTACTGTAGAGTTTGAGTGTTGGTGTGGAAGTACGGCAGTGTCAGTATGCCAGCTGGAAGCAGAGACACAGTGCTAGAGGAATTGGAAAAATTTAGTATTTTAACTCCTTGGAAACCCTGCAAATTTAGTTAAAAAATGAGCTTTCAGACCAAATGCCTGCCTCAGTGTTAAATATTTGTACGACTAACACGTACTTTAGCTATATTGTTTAGCCTGTAGGTATGAAGGATTGATGGAGAATCTAGACATGCGCTTTTTCAAACAAAACAACTTTGTATTGTTGAGCATATTGATGGATTGTTAAAAAATGGACAGTGAAATAATTTAGCATCCAGAACTTGTCTGCATTTTTCATTACGAATTTTAGGTGGTTTCAGTGTGGTTTAATTACTTTTGGGTTTTCAGGAAAGTCGTTTTTAATGTTAGCTGTTCCCATGATCAGGTTGGCAGGGCCGTGGTCATTTATTCTGAGCAGTGGCAAATTGCCCCATAGGTATAGGAACAAACAAGTGAGAATAATCATTACACCACTTAAATCAGTGTCATGGATAGGTTCACCCTGAGGGTTGTACCTCTGGGAAATGTTTTCTTCGCTGCAGGTGGAACTTGCTTGTCTGTTAGGCAGTATGTAAACCATTTAAAACTGTGAAACAGAGATTGTGCTAAATGTTAGTGCTCCGACTGCAGTAAAATGGAGCTCACCTTAGAGTGGATTGGTGAAACATTATTGGTAAAAATGATGTTTTGCTATTTGCAAAAATGATTTCAAACCTGCTGTCTATGCAGAGAGTTACTGCTGCGTCTCTGAGTATCATTTCCATAGTACAAACTGCAGAAGGGGAAAGCTAAACTAAGGTATTAGTGTATCTTCAAGTCTGTGTTTGCTGGCATTTTACTTCAGTAAAGGCTTTTTACTTCAGTAACAATATTTCATGAAGAAAGTTAAGCATTTACAGAAGCATTTGTGTTGTTTGTACCTTAAATCTTGGTTGCTGGCAAGTTTTTGCCCCAGTTCTGGAGCATTACCGTGCCTTTACACAGCATGTTTCATCTACAGTACTTAAATTCAGGAGCTTTGTCTCAAGACAAATGTAAGCTTCTGCTTAAGCTTGAGATTCTGGAGGCAGTAATTGAACCATGAATCTTAGGGACACATTTAAGCATGTGCTTTAATTCTTCCCTGACCTTAAGCTTTTGACAGTAAATGACTCAGTTAAAATATTTTCTAAATTAAGGACATGCCTTTGATTTGGGATTGATGTTTTTCTCAATGATACCACACTTCTTCTAAGAGTCGAATTTAAAGTTAGAGTTTGATGTGGCTCAAGCTGCTGAGTGTGCTGCTCACATACTTCAGGTTTTAAACTGTGTAACACAAATTCAGAAGTGAAAGAGTTGTTTTTCAAAGAGAATTTGAACACTAGTTTAGAACTTACAAAGTGTGTGCCCTTCAGTACTGATGCTCTACACTGGATGCTACACTGTCAGCATTTCTACAGATGGTTCATCTGGTAGAGGTGAGGACATAGAAAAGCATACTACTGCTGAGTAACAGTATCATTACATGAAAAGATACTACTAGAATGAGAGAACTAGTTGTCATAGCTTGTTATTCACTAGTTGTGAATGAGAGAACTAGTTGTCATAGCTTGTTATTCACTAGTTGTGAATGAGAGAACTAGTTGTCATAGCTTACTGGCAGTGTTGGGAAAAACAGACCCCATATTAACATGAACTAAATGAATTAAATAGCTCTCCCTTCCCAGGTAGTTTTGATGTGTCTTACGTATTTTTCCCATTGACACAGAACAGCAGCGTGATGAACAGCTAAGAAATAGCTTTTAACATTCAGGTGGAATCATCAGTATTCTGTTGGCACATGGGTTTTAATTACTTATCATGGCCAGTGAACCTCCCATTGTTCTCTGAGCTACCACTACAATCTCTGTGGTTGTTTTAGTAAACCAGTAGGAAAGTGCAGCTCAGTTCAATAGCTGCCTGCTTTCTCTTTTATTTCTCTTTTGTAAACCTGTATGAGTAAGATTTAAGAACTTGCACTGAATAATAGCTAGAATGGGTAATGCATCACAGGCTTTAAAGTTGCATAATTTTGTTTTTCATACAACCTAATAAGTTCTTGTGGTTTATTTGCATCAGCTACACTGTCAGCATTGTTCCCAATAAAATACAATACTGCTCCAAATTAATGTAAATGAAGTCGCATTCTCCAAAGAGAAGCTTCTGCAATAGAAGCTGTACGTAAGTAAGCATGGCTACTTAGGTTAGTGGTTAGAGTCCTCTGTAATGTGCTCTGCCAGTGATTTTCCTGGTTTTATATTTAATTGCAATTCCTCTACAAAATGCTGTTCCCTACCCCCACCTTACCTCACTGGGGAGAAAGGAAAACGTAAGCAGAGGACAAATGACAATGTGAAAAGCAGCAGTGAGTCACATCTTCCTTGTAGAAATGCTTAGCCTTTGGTGATGTGCTTGTATGGTTAGTAATGCCATTTGCAAAGGTCTCGCTCTCCCAAACGTGTTAGTCATTTTTACTTTGACGCTGGTGATAATCAGGTTCCATTTTCAGATGACACATCGTGTTAGCAGGGTAGTCCTGGATTTTCATTGAAGGGAGCATGCCAAGGACAAAAAGACATGCTTACTAACTTAGGGAAAAGGGAAACAGCCAGTGCTGAGCTGCAGTGCCGTTGTTGTGGCTGAAAATAACTCCTACACAGTTTTTGTGTATCTGAAGTTTCAGAAGACATCATTGAGTCACGACAGTGATTGGAGACAACCCATTTGTGTAGATAAACAGAGCTGTCAAGGGTAATGTTATGTATTTAGTACAGCTTTTGTTGGGATGGGAGCCCTGTCTGTGCTTTTTTTTTTCACTCGAGAAGTGCATCTGGTGACTTCAGAGGAACGTTTATAGAACAACTTGGGTTGGAAGGGAGATGATATATTCTAACCCCTGGTTTGCGCAGGAAAAATAGAGAGTTTCTTCCCAAAGCTTTGGTGGGTTGGATGTTTTTCACAGCTGGTCAGTGGATCAGCATTTCTGCTTTGCATTATTGTAACTGCACTTGGAAAATGGATGAAGAGATAATATGAAACATGGACAAAATTCAAATGATTATTAAAACCATGAGTGTCAGAACTGACACTGCAAAAATATGCTGGTGAGACCAGCTAGAACAGAAGAGCACAAAAGCCTTGGTCTTTTGCTCATAAGCAGCCAAGAATTGGGTCTCGCAGCATCCTGAAAAGAAACAGCTTCCTGCAAGTGAAGCCCTGTCCATGGACCTCCTGCAAATCGTGACAGAAACCTGAGTTAATTAAATAGCAATAGTTTGTGGTGGATGATGAGTCAAGTCTGCAGCGTTCAAACTTCCTTTCTTAAGTTATTGCTCTATCAAGGAAGGCTTATTAACTGAGACCAATGACCTTTTTTGTCCATAATACTAAAGTTAAGAGTTTCACAGGGCTCATCAGAACAGATCAGTGCTGTAGATGCTGACTCAGTTTAATTTGTAAAATCATTTCTCGCAGTGGAGGGTCTCTTTTGCCATTTTTGTAATTCATTTACTGTTGAAATTAAGCATGGAAATGGATTATTCAATATGAAGGTGAATAGTCATGTGTCTTTGTCTTTCGGTAAACCTACGCTTGCACATTTTTCACTGCCTGTGGGAAACAGACTCAATTATCTATATGATATCTGGTGCTGGGTAGCGCTAGGATGCCACTAGTGGTCCTGTGTCATGTGCAAGATTCAAATATTGGTCATTATGGTTCATAGAAAAGCCGTTTCACAGCCTGTCATGTTGCAGATATGGAGCATCACAAAGGCAAGCGAGAACAGATCTTCCTGCTTGCTTTAACCACTCATCTGAAACTGATGTTTACCTAGGAAATATAATGGCATTTCCTACCATTCCCTGCAGTCCCAAGTCACTCAGCACCCCCTCCAAATAACCAGGAGAAAAAGTTGTTAGTGCTTTGTGGCTCAGGAGGTCCCGTTCTGGTCTCACGTTCTAGTGTCATCAACTGGGAGTAAGTCAGAGTAAGCTCGCTCTGATGGAGTCAGTGTTGTTCCTAAGTAAGGTACCCGGCTGCATATCACTTCTTGGTGCATTATGAACTCATTTGTGTTCTTTGTGTTCAAGCGCTGTGATGATGAGTGCTTTCAGTCCTGCCAAGTTGTCTATGGGAAGTTGGACTGGTTTTGCAAGCCATGGCTCCTAACAGGGGCAGAATCAAGCATTTGTAATAGCTTAGTCTTCAAATGTCTCTGAGGATTATAAAAGGTTGATTTTGTTTATCTTACAGATATCGTGGATGCTTTATCAGATCCAAAGAAATTTCTGTCCATCACAGAAAAAAGAGCAGACCAAATGAGAGCGATGGGTATTGAAACAGTAAGTAGAACTTAATGACAAACACACCCCATTTATGTTCATGTTATGTTCTTCTTTTAAAGTAAACTGGTCCTTCTCAAATTGATGCATGTTACCTATCATTTCTCATTTTGTAATATAAGACCCTTTGTCCTGCTCTGAAATACATTGGCTTATTTTAGTTTACATGTACTGGAATACCATTCACTAACTGAATTTTCAGGCATCATACTAACACATCCCTTAGAAACAGATATTTTAAGAAATGAGAAAGTCATATTTTAGTAGGTAGCGTTTAAAATAGGTTACAAACGCTTACTGAGTATAGTGTTGTTTGGTAGTATATTGAAGTTTTCTTAACTGTGTAAAGTAAGCAAGTGCAGGAGTTTCATATATCTCAGCTTTAATACTACAGGTAAAAACAATTAACTTCTTATGATGTGAATGTTTCTTTCAGAGTGATATAGCTGATGTACCAAATGACACTTCAAAGAACGATAGGAAAGGAAAAGCCAATAATGCCAAAGCCAACGTAACACCTCAAAGTAGTTCTGAACTTCGACCAAGTACAACCGCAGGCTTTGGGTCTGGGACCGATGCTAAGAAAGGTAGGTGAAAATCACAGGCCATTCCCTCAGTCCTGAAGTGATTCAGAAAGTCACAGAGAAGTACTTGATACTCCATCTCAGTTTTGCAGTTCTGTTTGTTCTTACCCTTTTGGAAGGTAATTTCTTTTCCCATTGAGTGTGATCTTTAACTGCAGATACATTTTTTAGATTACTAAAAAAGGCTGTATATAGCCAGTGCAGCTTTATTTTACTAAGTGACCTCTTGGTGTAGATGTATACCCAGCTCCAATAGTAATAACCTGCACTCAGGGGGTAGTTTACTAAAGATCTACTGGAAGAATGCCACCAGGAATGACTGTTTTCTGGTATACTCCACAGAAACTCTTCTGCTTTTTTTTCTCCCTCCAGAGTTGCAGAATTAAGTAATTAAAGGTATTTAGAATTCACTGGATTCTGTAGGGATTTCCCAACAATTAGAAATGTTTTCAGTGTGTGGTTTTACTCTGAATAGTGATTATGGAAATGGCGTGTTTATTGTACAAACTATCCATGTTAAATATGCTCATTTATAAGTGAATAAGTATTTTTCCTCACTATCCACCGTTCACTCTACAAAATCATTGAGTCAATTGGGACATCACAGGTAATGAAGATTAAGTAGGAAAACAAACTTCTACAGCTGAAACACAATAAATATTAATGGGCTGCAAGAGTTAGAATCTGGTTCGCTCTCTTTCATCCTCCCTGGCCCAGAGGTATTGCTAGGAGCAAAAAGGAGTACTGACTGCTGTTGTTCTTAAACTTAAGCAGACACAGCTGAATACACAGATGTGAAGGGACCTCATGAGAAATGAGATGCCTTTTCTCTGGAGTCACTTTTGACAATAAAGGAGGTTGTCTCTGGCATCTGAACTCTTTCAAAGCCCTTCCCTGGTGTAAAACCCAGATTATTTGATGCAGTGAGGTGTTTTCATGTTTCACGTACCATCACCAAGAGTTGCACAAGTATTAGCTCTATTGTGCATTAATTAAGTATGACATTTGTTAGGGTTGGCAATTAATTTGTTGTTGCCATGGAATTAGACCTGGTGAACAAAGTAAATGAGTCTGCATTAGAATAAAATCCTGAGGAAGTTTGTTTACAGCACAGCATACCTAATGCAGCCCTGGTCTTAAACTGAGATTTCAGTACTTAGGCATTCTTGTCTGCAACCATTTTCATCCATATTCTCACACGTTAAAATAGAGCTGTTGATTTTTATATCCCATGCAACCATTCCTATTTAGAACTACTTATATCTATGATCTTTTAATATCTGATTAATTCTACCATTGTTACAATGTGCAACTCACCTTGCTTATTAGAAATTACATACCCAGCAAGATAGGATGTCTGGGGAAGGCTTTCAAGTGAACAGAATGTCTGTGACTTTCAGTAATAGTTAAGTGATTTGTGGTTTTGGAAACTTCACCCTCTCTCTGTGCCTCGGTCTGTTCCAGTCTCATTTACTAGACTAATGTTAATAACATATAATTGAGCAGAATCTTATGCTTCTAAGAAAATAAATCTGTGTTTCCTTGCCTATTCCTCTTCCCTATTTCTTTTACAGCATCTGAATCTTTTCTGCATGTAAATTCAGCTTAAAAGGCCAAAAGTCCTTTTCAAGTCAGGGGAAATCTTATAGCCTGAGGGCAGTATTATCATAGAGTCATAGAAGGGTTTGGGTTGGAAAGGACCTTAAAATCATCAAGTTCCAACCTCCCTCCCATGGCCAGGGACACCCTAGACCATGTCACCCAAAGCTCTGTCCAACCTGCCCTTGAACACCGCCAGGGATAGAGCATTTACCACTGCTTTGGGCAACCTGTGCCAGTGCCTCACCACCCTCACAGTAAAGAACTTCTTCCTTATATCCAATCTAACCTTCCCCTGTTTCAGTTTAAACCCATTATCTCATGTCCAGTCACTACAATCCCTGATGAAGAGATTATGAGCAGTTAACTAAATATGTTTGCAGTATATTGACATGCAAGGGAACATTTTTGTGCAAAAACTCAGAGGAAGCCTACATATTACAGCTCTTATGGCATTGTATTAACATTTTCATTTGTCATTACTTGTAGGATCTGCATAGTAGTTTAAAAAAACATAATATGTCACAAAACATTTGTTAAAGCATAAACATGAGATTGGGTTTTGTCTGCATTGCAGTTAAGGTGATCAAAATGTATTTTCATTCACCTAAATAGTATTTAGTCTTGTATGATAGATTTGCTTGTTATATTGAATTCTTATTAGTATTTTCACTTATGATTTTATGTTTCTCCTCCATTTTTAACTCTCCTTCAGTCCTGGGCTGCACTGTTGTGCCTTTTCTCATAGCCTGGTATTAACCAAAATGCAAATTTTACCTCCATTGACATACAGGCTGCGTGTAAATCTTCACTCTGCCAATTTTTGTCTTTTAAATTGAGGAGGATGCCTAACTTCAGTTAACCCCTTATGCAGTCATGTAGAACCTTACCCAAGAAGCTTTCGCCCTGAAATGAGTAAGAGGAAGCTCCAGCTATAGACGACAGTTCTGAAACGTGCATGGTTCAGTTTCAATGTACATAAAAGGTTTGCTGTGCTTTCAGGAAAGGAGCTATTGCAGTTCTTAGGTTGCAGTATTTTGACACTTCAGCCCAGAACTGTGAGAGGTTAAAATACACTCATTGATTCATTTCTTTTTTCACAAGGCAGTTGGTTGAGTAGTGCTTTTGAAAACACAACTGTATCTTAACTATATCTTTATTTTCTCATTAACCTGTGAGTATTTTTATGTGGTGAAAGATACTAATTATTAAATGTAGAGTTCTGCGGTAAAACTCAAAAATATAATATATACTAATATGTATGAACTTTATTATTATTTTCCTAGGTATAGACCTTATTCCTCAAGTGAAGATAGAAGATTTAAAGCAAATGAAGGTAAGTATGGATACAAGCTTTTCAAGCTGTGTTCCTCATTAGTAACCAGGTTTTTGTCTGATTAAAGTCAATATGAGCACAAAAAAATTGATCTAACTTCTCTTTTTGTAGGCTTATATAAAGCATTTAAAGAAACAGCAGAAAGAACTGAATGCCTTAAAGAAGAAACATGCAAAGGTATGATCGTTACAAGCTCTCTGAGCAGCATGCTCTAATTGACAGAAGTAGCAGTGCTCACTGGCACAGACAGCTCCTAATGAAATTGGAAGAGAAAAACTAAGGAACAGTAGATGGGCTACCAAGAAAGTCCTATGTGTTTTAAATGTACTGAAATACGCTCCAGTGAGCAATTTTCCCTTTTAGAAACCCTTTATATGTCTCCCGAAGTTTCAGTGCACATTTGTTTGACCCATAAAAGCATCCAGAGCTCACCTTTCTCAGGTAATGATTTTATCTAGCTCCCTCTTGCATGACATACTGATAGGCAGCTTGGAAGAGAAGGCAGTAATGATGTAAGGTGGTGCTGCATTGAAGACAGGCACTGGAGAAACTGCAAAATCACTGAAGAGAACTGGAATGTGTAACTGAGAAATGAAATGCCCTTTTCCTCCTTGCATTAGATCTGTGCTAACCACTCGAGAGTCAGCTTGGTACTGTTGGCAGTGATGTCCTGAATGCATACAACACTATCATAAATATACTTCATATTGGAAAAAATCAAAGCAAATTTTCTCCTACCCTTTATCATTAGAAAAGCATTACTCTAGTTACAAAAAGAGGCATAGGTGTAGAAAAGATTTTAAGTTATACATTATTATAACTTATTATTATAAGTTATATAGGTGAAGAAAGGATTTTAAGTTATAAATTTTGGTGATACATACAAATCCATTCTGGACTTTTGAGGCAGTTATTCCCTTGCTCTCTTTGGTTGCAGGTTTCATTGCAGAGCTGATGTAATGTAGTTGCTTGAGCATTTTTAGTATCAGTCTTTGTGTTTATTTTCATGACTGGGTGTGGGACTCTGTACAATGGAGTATGAAGAAATTACTTAAAATAATTGGCATCTTTGGGGGCTCCTTGTATTAAGTGTAGGATTAAAAAATAGTTACTTTTCTGACTCCTTACTGACCCTAAGCAGAAAGAAAATGAGTGATTTCTCCATTTTAGTGTTGTGTGCAGAGCCCATGCTCAAGAAAATGTATCTATCATCACACTTCTGGGCATGGACAGTTTCTAGACCTTCACAGGGTTCATCTTTTAGGGGGCTTCATATTTATAAACACTACTTTCTTACTCATTGCTGGGCAACATCTGGCAATTTGTTATAGCAGCTCTTAGCAAATGAAAATGGTACCATGGTTACATAGAAAGCAGCCGTACTCAGTGGTCTGTGTCCCTGATATCTGTGACCCACAGTAGTATAAGGATGTCTTACCCAAGGCTGCACTTGCTACTGTTAAAAAAAATATATCCATCTGTTCAGGATTGCACTTGCTTCCTCTAATCTGAGGAAAAAATTGCCAGCTACAACCTGAAAGTGCTCTGCACTCAGAAGGGCTTTCAGCATTAACTCAAGCACAGCTATTTTAGATCAGAGCCAGCCTGTGTCCTGCTGGTCTAAGTACAGAGCGCAAGTCTGTCCTAACAAGAAAGTGCCTGTCTAGAGCATGCCTTGCTAAAGGGCAGCTTCTTGAATTTGGAGAGGAGAGTCTGAGCAGAAGCTTGGCCACATTAGCTCACAGATGACCTTAGGGAAGTGCTTGGTGTACTCATCAGCGGGTTTAGTGCATTTTATCAGTTGGGATGGAGCTGGAGAGCTATGCAGTTAGTTACCCATGATCAGCTTCAGGAAGCCTATGTACTGATCAGACTGAACTTAAAAGTTCCAGAAATAGGTTGGCTCTCATTTAACCACAGACACTCAAGAAATCTATAGGAATAAGTGAACAGAAGGGAATTGTTCATGTTGTTTAAGGAAAGAAAAGTCCAATACTTTTCCATCTAAGTTGGCCTTTGAAAATGTGTTACGAAAAATGAATCGTAGAATAAAATAGGTTGAAAAAGACCTTGAAGATCACCAAGACCAACCTTTACCCTAGCACTGCCAAGGCCACCACTAAACCATGTCACTAAGGGCCTCATCTGTAAGGTTTGTGAACACTTCCATGGATGGCGATTCCACCACTCCCTGGGCAGCCTGTTCCAATGCCTGAGCACCCTCTTGGTGAAGAAATCTGTCCAAATATCTGGTCTAACTGGAGGTTAGTCTTACAGCACAGCTTGGGCCTGTTACTTTTTGTCCTATTGCTTGTTACTTGGGAAAAGAGCATGTGAGTATGGAAGGGGGAGCAGGTTGAGAGGAAGGAGCTCTCATGTTAGCAGTGTAGGAGCTAATCTAGTAGCCCTGGGCAGAGCTAGCTAAGGAAGACAGCAGCAGTAAGGGTCTGTTTCCCTAACAGCGCCCACTCAGTGTAGAGAAGTGTTAGCAGCTCCATGGCAATGCTGGCTGGCAGGGGTTGGGTGCTGTCTATGAAAACACATCAGCCTCTGTATTGTCAAGGTATAGGACTGTTACAAATATCATATTTCTTTCTTGGTGCCAGACTCCTGAGAATGCAACACTCTCTGTGTATTTCTTTGATGCTATCTTTTTATTTACTCTCTTCAGTGTTTCAGCCATTTTAACTCCAGCAGCCACAATAACATTCTCCTGACATCCCTCTGTGTATTTGTATTAATTTGTTTTTCCTACATGGCATAGCTCCTTACAGCTGTAATACCCAGTATGCACCCACACAGA
Source organism: Pezoporus occidentalis (assembly GCF_034315485.1). Lineage (NCBI taxonomy): Eukaryota > Metazoa > Chordata > Aves > Psittaciformes > Psittacidae > Pezoporus > Pezoporus occidentalis. The sequence continues at coordinate 6,011,371 of NW_026912779.1, forward strand.
GACACATCACACACTGTGACTTCACTTTATGATGGATTTGTTATTAATCCATGCTTTCAAGAAAAGGATGCTTGGGCAGGTGGAGGTACAATCATCACTGTTCCTTTTTTCACTTTTGTGTAAGGAAAATACAACACCTAATCTCATTAGGGTAGAGATCATTAGACTGGCAAAAAGGTCACTGTTCTTAGCCCTTTGGGTGGAAGGTACCTTTAAAGGTCACTCAGTCCAATCCCTTGGGGATATCTTCAACTAGATCAGGTTGCTCAAAGCCCATGTCCAGCCTGACTTTAAATGCTTGCAGGGATGGGGCATCTGCACCTCCTTGGAAAACCTATGCCAGTGTTTCACCATCCTCATCATGAAAAATTTCTTCCTTACATCTAGTCAGAAGAACCTGATCGGTTCTGAAACAGAGCTGTTGCCTCTGGTTTTTGAACCAAATACTCTGCTTAGTTTGTGGCCTGGCTATAAAGGAAGAGAGAGTTGAAGGTGGGAGAGTGAATATTCTCCAGGCTGGTTTAGTCTGAAAAGGTAAGTCTCAGACTACAACTGAGGTAGCATTGTGCTGCTGTTGATATTCAGAAGAACAGATGATTGCTCTTATGAGCAAAGAACAGCATCCAAACCTCAGCCCATTTGCTTGCATTGTGAAGTAGTTTCAGCTAAGGGGCGTACTGAGAAGACAGCGAAGGTTTGTCAGATATGTAGAAAATGTGGGACATAATTCTTTAAAAGGAGGGAAAAAACAAAAGAGTGGGAAGCTAACACAGTTTTCTTTGATGATACTGTGAGAAATACAGTATTTTGTATGTTGCAAGGATTCTATGATTATATGTAAATCTTTGTTGTAAACTCCTAAGGCAAATTCCTTGTCATCTGTTGGACAGTGAACAAAGCTGGTCCCATAGCCTGGGACAGTGAAAGAAAAAACACAAGTAAGTGTCCATGTCAAGAAATCAGTGTGCTTCCCCAAGAATCCTCACATCCACAAAGGGAATTTGAAAAATCCACTATGTGGAAAGCAACAGCTGTCATCATTATCTTATTGCCTGAAGTTATAGAGGTGCCATCAGGATCAGTGGGTTCTGAGAAGCTGGTACCAGAAAGGCCCCTGGGATTCTGTCTGTGTGACAGATGTCATCATGGGCATGTTGTGTCAATTTAAAGTACTGTTGGCCCATGTATGGATTGTGCTCTCTTAGATCCTCTATAATACTCTTTTACATCATCTGTAATACTGTCATCGTTCAAGGGACGAGCACTCTGAAAACAAAATATACTGAGGGTGTTATAAGATAACAAAACAGTTAATATTTCTTAGAATCTTGATAGAAATTTGGGTGCAGCATCTATCTGTGTTTTCCTTTGAGCACAGACAGAAAGTCAAACTCGCATCAGCTAACCTATTTTAAATAGTGTTCCAAGGGTTGAAGGTCACAGAACTCAAGGGACCTCTGGCAGGGAGTTGGCTTCTAAGGACTCTTTGTGCCTTTCATGTGGAGGTTGTTAATAGCCCATCTTTCTCTTCCAGGTGTGTTTATATTGTGGACAAAGAAATGCATGTTCTATGAGCTGAATAGGGAGGAGGACCAGAGAAGGAAATGAGGTGGATATGATCCACAATATATCTGTTTCAGGTACAAGATAGAGTTCTGCATGAGCAGTAAGCAGCAGTAGAGGGGAATCTGAAAAAGATTACAGTGGGTTTGTGATAGAGAGAGAAGGCTTAAATCGTGCTTGTCCTGAGGGAACTGTGTGATGTGCCCTCCCCAGTTGTGGAGGAGTGTTACATGAGTGGGCAGATGTCTCATGCTTTGCATTGTTTGCACTTAGTCTTTTATAGCAAGCATTGTATTGTTCTGCTCATCTAGGGGAGAGTGGGTAGTTGGAGAGATGCTCTTAGTCACTTTACCTGTAGCTGGCTGGTGCTGTCAAGCTTATATCATTCTTTTCACTGTCCCCATTTTTTCCTACCTGATTAATCAGTGTAAATACTCCCTGGTGGAGCTGGCTTTTTTTACTGTTGATGGAGTCTATTTGTTTCCCTTTTAATCCTCTGTAGAACAGAAAAATCAGTTCTCCACTCTAAATACATTTGGCAGCTGTACACATTCCCCAGGGAAGGGCTTGGCAGATGCTGGAGTGCTCAGGTACAGCCCTGGACTAGCTTTTTAAAAGCATCACAACATTTGTATTAATGTTACGGTAAAAGTGCATGTAAAAGTCTTTAATTAGTATTTCTAGAGAAAGCAACAGTGATAATGCAAACCACAGGTGTATAGAAAATAATAACAAAGAGCAGTGGAATAGCGTGGGTAGAATAAATGCAAAATGAGCTATAAAACAAACTAAAGTCCTGGAAGAGACCATATTAATTAATGCAAGGCTTTTTGTCACAATTAGATAAAATGTGGAGCAATTGAATATTAATAAAATTAACAAACAACATCCTATTGTAATGTAAATTCAATATTTAATGCTCTCTGTGGTAGTTAAATGTTTCCATCATTATGAGTAGCTGTTCTGATAAAGCAGAATATGAAATCAAGTTCAGTAATGAAGTCAACATGTAACTACTAAGTGAAGTGTGTTGTTTCTGGTACAGTCTTGTAATGGGAAAGGAACTGTCAATATGCTAGACCCAGGTGTGTAACATGTATTAGTGATTCATCTTTTCATCGTAGGAAGATCTTTTTCTTCCCCTTTAATAGATAACTTCACTGATGTAAGTCACATAACTATAGTAGAGGCATCAGGTTGGTGTGTGATACTCCACAGATGTTCCCTGTCTTAGCTTGTGCTCTATTGATTGGGGAGCAGGAGAAAAGGGAGCACGTAAGTTGAAAGTCATATTGCACAGCTTACTGTCACTTGCAAAAGGAGGGACTCTGCAACAAGGTGCAGTTTCTTAATAAGATTGCTGCTGTCATTAGGGGTTGCAGGCCAGATCTTCAGAAAGTCTGATAATTATTTGCATTTTATCTAATGTTTGGACTTCGATCTGTTTAATTTGCAGCAGCCAAGGGGTTAGCACTATACTGAGTATGAGATACGCAGAGGAATGGGGGGACTGGGTTGAGCTTTATTCTCTGCATTCAGAAACTTTGATATAATCTGAGCTTGTAGATCTGATTTTTTACATTGCACTTAAATGGACATTTGTTCACAAAGATGAATTTTTTTCCCGTCATTCTTTTGTTTTAAGGTTTACCATAGAGTCCACTACAGATTTTCATTTTTCAAACAAAGAAGAAATGTTTTGGCACTTATGGTGGAATATCTGGAATCTTTAATACCAGATGGCTAAACCAGTTTGTCAAAGTTATGTGTTCGTACACTGATATTTTTACACTGTAAGAAAACTAAACCTTAAAAATCCACTCACCTAATTGCAGGGTCCTACTGTTTTCCAGGAGCACAGCGCCATGCAGAAGTTGCACTGCACCCAAATTGACAAAATAGTGGCACAGTATGATAAAGAAAAGGTATCATACGAGAAAATGTTAGAGAAGGCAATCAAGAAGAAGGGGTAAGATATTATTTTAATCTTTTTGTTTTTTTAGATTTACAATAGATACTATGCTTTGAAATAAAACATTCACAAAAAGGTCATTTAGATGAATTGCAGCTTGAACCAGCATCCTACATCCGACTTGAGCTGCTTGAAGGTTCTAGCAATGGGCCATAACTTGTACTCACTTTGCCTTTCCCTAGTCTTCTATTATCAAAGTTTTAAAAGTAGAAGAGGAGTTGCCTCACATTTTTATTTCTGTTGTCTAATCTGGTCTCACTGCATTCCTCAGGGAATGTCACTGTTGTGTTCAGTGAGCGCAGACTGAGGGTCTCAGTACCTCTAATGACCAGTAAGTAGCAGTGCTTTGATTCTGGGGGAAAACCTGGTTTCTAAATCCTGAGTGGTTTAGAATAATAGACTTTTGCAGTGCTGTCAGGTTGAAGTTTCTTTTTAACAAATAAAAACCCTTCAGATCCTCAAGCTGGAATAAATCAGTATTACTCCTTTGACTTGAGTGAAGCTGGTTTGGTTTGCAGTAGCTCATGGCCTGGGACAATCTGTGCTAATCTCTTAATTGTCCCAGAAGAGTTCCTGGAAGATACTGGTGACTTTAATAAAATGTCCCTCTTGAAATCCCATTTGGAATTACATAGCTGTTGCCTTGCCGCTATTGTGTGATCTGGCAGCAGTTTCTCCTCTCCACCTTTTACCCTATGACTGGCATCTCATTGAGACAGCAGTTTATACCATAATATTGTGACCTAAAGCAGGAGTTACTTTTGTCCGTTCTATATCAAGACATGCTAATAGTTAGCCTTAATTTCATATTGTTGTCATCTGGCATCAACAACTAGCAGCCAACTCACTCACTGAATACTAAACACAGATGCCTCTTTGGCACTGGATTCTCCCACAAATACTTCTTGTTTTATAAACTCTGTGGAATGGCAGCGGTGTTTGAGTGTGCATGTTGTAAACCTGCAACGCAACAGAAATAGAACTGTCAGAAGTAAACAAAGTAAGGAGAATTCTCCTCACTAAATTACTAAAAGCTTAGAAACTCTTAAAAAGCTCATGTTGGGTTTTTGAGGGTTTTTTTTTGTCCAAGAAAGAGCTGTAAAGCCCCCAAATCCTTCTAATCCAAGTAGTTCCTTCCAGAAAATTACTTCTTTTCCAAACAGAGAGGGAACAACTACAGGATGTAATTAATTTAATATGGCTTTCATTCAATTTCTATTGAATGTAATGCAGCAGAAGGTTATTGATGCAGCTGGATTTATAATTACAGTCAGGGTAGTTACTACAGTGGCAGTGAACTAAGCCCTGGACGTTGCACCATAATTATCATGGAGGGAGAAAGGCTTCCCTGTGCTCTGGTATTTAAGAATCTCCTATCAGAAGAACCAGGAATCAATATTCCTGTTGGCTTGAGGAGATGCCGGTGCCTCTGCCCACCTATCAAAACAGCAAATGAAGATGGGTCAGAAAGTTAAAGGTGGTAATGGCTGTCTCTGTGCAGTAAATAGTGGAAAGCCCTGGGTAGCAATGCTTTCCAGAGTAACCCCAAATGGGACAGTATAAAAGTAGTTAAGTTGATTCCCAGTTTGAGATCACTTCACTGGCTACTTGCAGTGGTTTTCCTCATTTTATAACGCTTCTCTCATGGGTGCTAAAGTCTTTATGATAGTTTTAAATTATCATTGAAAGCTTAAAAAGATGTAAAAATAATGTTGAAAATGACTACTCCAGGAGCAGGTCCAATACACAACCAAACACTGTTCCTCACTATGAGTCCACAGACTTCAGAGCTCTTCAGTGTTATAAGAGTAATTGTTTAGCAGCCAAATCCAATCCAGTATCAGCACAGACCTTCTGTGAAAACATTTGTTGATTCTGTATCAGTGTTTTAAGGGCTTCCTTCAGAGTCATCGTGCATGCAGCCCTGAGAGCCCATTCAGGAAGGTTCGTATGCACACACTTCACCCCAACTGTGCCCTATATTTAAGGGCATGTTTAAAAGTGAACACACTGACTGAGGCTTTATTTTACTTTACTGAACTGATCTGATGAATCCAGAGTTCAGGGGTAATGATCTGATGAATCCAGGGTTCAGCAGGTACAAAATATGCTCCATATCCTTGACTATCATTGTGGAACTTTTACAAGCAATAGAAATTGCACCAGAACATGTAAAATGTGTTTTAAGGGCATTCATATTGAAATGGTCAGATATTTCCTGAAAAACAAAGGCTTTTGGGTAGGTGTATACAAGACTTTCTCTTCTCATTTTGTTGTGCAGCTTTTTTGTGGTCCACTTCTGCCACATGGTGTGACAAATGTCAACTGCATATTGTTCAGCAGAGTAGAATCTTTTAATCACGTGCTAATTCACTGACAGATGGATAGGACTTTGCTCCCTGTGCTCTTTCTGTTGTATGCTTCAAATGCTTACTGATCTCAGAGAGTCTTATGGGGATATGTGTGCTGATGTTCCCACTCTGTGGAGTTGAGGGCACAGAAAGATCCTTCTGATATATTAGGACTGTCCAGGAATTCAAGTGTATGTGTGTGCGTGAGCATGGACATGTGAGATTGGGTTGGGCTGTCCCTGGTTGGCTGTTCCCAACTGTGACTCAATAGTTGAACCACGGACTACAGCTGGAGACAACTCTTGTTATGTCCAGCCTGGCTGGAAGTTGCCTTGAGGTACAATGAAAGCTGCATTTCCAGAGAAGGGATCAGTTGGGTTTGATGTCTGGATTCTGAAAAGTCCAGTGATTGACCCAAACGGACTCATTTGGGATAAAATCTGTTTGATTCACTTAAGAAGCAGCCTCTTTCACAGTGTATGACAAATCATATGTGAATTATATGTTCATATATGTCAGAGCCAGACTCTGACAGCAGCTACCCCCATGCATAATCAGAGACTTTTTCCAGCTGTTTGGGATAATTTCAGGCAGAGATAACTGTGGTCAGAACCTTTTTGTATGCCTTTATATTACTTCCAAGGTGTCAAATATGTGTTAGAAATCCCTACAGAACTTTTCCTTGCTATGACTAGAAAACAGTTGTCTTTCTGGTGGCCCTTGGGAACACAAGGCGACATCACACCACTATTTTCAGTAAGGGCTTTCCTGGTACTGTTTGATGATAAGTTTTTCTGCTGATTTCCATAAGTTTAGCAGTACTTTGATATTAAAATGGGATTTCAACTTTAGAGTTTCATAAATCTCCTTTTCTAGAGCAAATACGGATTAATTTTACTGCAGTCAAGCAGTAACCATTCTTATTGGGGCCAGTTTCAGATGATAAAATGAATGTGGCTCCATCCACTTGGGGGGAGGTTACACCAGTTACATCAGTGGATGATCTGACACATAAATACTACAGTTTTTAGAACAGGCTCCTCTCAACGTATTGTATTATTCCAGACAAAAAGCAGACACTTCCAATGTGTGAATTTGTATTCTGTTGTAAAAGCCCTTCACTGCAAAAAGGGAACAAGAACATTGGTAAAGATGGAGCTTGTCAGCCTTCAAAAGATTACTGACTGTGGTGAGACAGTAATTGAAATTCCTGTTGTGGCTGCAGTGCAATAGCTTGTCTGTACATCCATCCTGCCCATCTAATTGGGCTTAGTGAAGGGAATTCTGTGGGTGAGAGGTAGAAGTCATCCATCTCCTAACCCACAGGCATGTCAGGGGAGCTTCAGCATGGGCCCTCTGCAGTCATTTTACCAGTCCCTTAGAATCATGCACTCCTCCTGCATTAAACAACTTCACAACTTGCATTCAACCCCATTCATTATACCCATACTCAAAGGCCATGCTGTATTCGGCTTATTGCAGGAGTGAGGGCTAGCCAAGATTTGTTGCTTTCCAAGTCATAAGGAATATAAGAGCTTGGATTCATCCACGTGGGGTAACATGATCTGCAAAGATAATGAGGCCCCTTCTTTGCAACCCATTCACTGTTTTCTCACAGAAGGGCCCTGACCCTTTCAGTAGGTGTTCACATTCAGTATGCCCAAGTTGCCCTGTGAGGTAGTTATTTGAATGACTTTCTCTGCCTCAAAGTGAAAAGCAGCAGCAAAATTTACTTTTAAAACAGAGGATAAAATCATGGTGAAGGCAGTTAACATGCCTGTAAGTTCTCAGGCAAAAACTGGTTTCTCTTGGCTAGGTATTTTAAGCCTGGAAAAGGAACCAAGTGCCATAAATGGAGATGCTTGACATATCCTCAGCAACAGAATAATTGCTGGGCCAATCTCGCCTTAATCGCGTGGTGTTTGAATTGAACGATCATTAATCCAACCGTATTTTGTTAAGTTGTGAATAAATTGCCAGAAGAAATAATTTCATTCCAACGCGCTGCAGCACTTCAACTCTGATTAACGTTTTAATTAGTAGGAGCCGAGTGAATGGGAAGATGTTTAACTTGTGGCACACATTTGCGATTTTCCTTTTTTTAGAGGCAATAATTGTCTTGAATTGAAGAAAGAAACGGAAATTAAGATTCAGACGCTCACATCAGATCACAAATCTAAGGTAAGCAAACAGCGAAGCTGAACGCATGCAACGCCTGAAAGAGAGATTTTGAGACCCAAGTGGTGGTTAATTTTCTTGGAAGCACATGAATGATTTTCAGGAATAATAACACATTGAAAAGAATGGCAGTAATCGAGTGCCTAAAAATGTTCCTGAAAAACTGTTCAAAAAGCAACATCTATTTCCTGCCCTTTTGAAATTTTGAAGAAGTGTCATTCATACCATGAAGTGAAACTGGTTGTTTGTATCAGTTCTAGCTAAACAAAGAGAGTATGTGCTGTATGGAACTTGGATGCTAAATGCTTTCCTAAAATACATACATAAAGAGGTTTCTTCTTCATTTTCCACCATTGTCACCATGGACCACACTTGCTAGTCTGTCTCCTAGCAAAGGAGGAGTCCAAGTTGTTCTTGAACCAAGTGTCTTCTTATTTCTGGGTGTGTTTTTTCTCCATTGTTTTCTTAAAGGTGCTGGAGAATAAAAGTGCTCTGCGACTCAACCTCAGTTCACCTGAAAAAGCCATTCTTGAGCCGTGATTCACAGTTGCTTAGAGCTATTCCCTCTGTACTTCCATACCACTACTATGTTCACTGAGTTCTTATTTCCCTTGGAAGTTTTACCTATGACCTGTTGACATGCTTTCAAGTTTCTGAAAGATACCCAGACTTAGAGCACGGCACGTAAACCAGAAAGCACATCCATGTACAAAATGATCCAGAGGGAGAAAAGTACAGGAGAGGTACTCTAAAAGCTGAAACCTGTGAAAAGAAACAAGTATTGAAAATACAAACAAAACCAGCCGCATCTTTGAGATCAGAATAAGTTTTCACCTTTTCTTCACTGAATTTATTTCTTTGGTTTTATTATTTCATGTGGAGGAGATCTTGATTTTCTAAACAAGGTTTTTTTTCTTGTTGCTGTTGGCTCAGCCACAGATATAGTTAAAACCCCTAGTTTTTATATAGTTAAAAACACAGATATAGTTAAAAAAAACCTGAATGTAGTTAAAAACCCTAGTGCACTCTCTCATCTCCCCATCTTCTTCCCCTATGAGAAATCCAGAACCGTTTCCTCTTTAAATGAAAGCAAATTTGTTGACAACTTAAGCAGATAATTCATTCAATTCTTAGTGAAGTAAACTCTCTGAGGAGCACTAGCTTCCAATCATCCAGACATAAGCTCAAAACTCATTTGAAGTTACATTGTGTAGAAAAACTCTTTGCTGTGATTTCTGCTTCTCACCTATATCATTCACAGTCTACAGCTGAGGAGGTGTGATTTGTACGCAAGGGACATCCAAGTGTTCATTAATCTTCCAAATCCAATAAATGTTACTTACATGTTCCCTTTCAGCAAATATATGCAGTTTCTGAGCTCTGTCCCTTTTAAAATCCTGCTTTAAAACTGGTTCCCTTCAATTTAATCCATACCTGGAAAAAAAGATTGATTTTTGTCCACTCCCATGTCAGGTTTTAGGATGACATTTTCAAAGGAGACTTAGATGTAAGCTCCTTTGAAATGCCAAGCCTCTGCATGGATAATGCAGAGAACTCTACAAGCCATCTACCTCTGTGGTTTTCTCTAGGTCAGTTATTTTCAATGTCTTACTCACTGTGGTTCCATCAAAACTGTCCAGATTTTGTACTGATTTTAGTATTCTCAAACTCCTTTACTTTCAGTTGCCATGTGTGGGCCCTTGAATCATTCCTGGAGATCATTCAAAGGTTTGCAAGCAACAGGTTGGAACACAGTGCTCAAGACCATAGGGAAATTAGCTTTTATCTTAGATGAAGGTAGGCACAATTAAATGAGATTGAATTCTGAGATGCTGAATGCATTACACTGATAGAGTGGGAGTTTCATTAATTAACAGTTGCTTAGCATTCCTCAGCGTTTGGGCCACTAATTTTGATATCAGATTGTACCATAATTCAGCTTTAATTACAGCTCATGTCCTTCAGTGCAGTTCTGTCACAGTGTGCACGTACACCTTTAGCACCAGAGACCTTTTCATCTACAAACGTCTTCCTGTCAGGAGGAAATATCCAGCCCAGGCTTGGCATAAAATACTTAAATGAGATCTGAATGTCCCTGTGTGTACTTCACACACACAGTTAACCTGGCAGATGCAAATTCCTCCCCTGCATTTAGGAAAGTAGGTCCCAATATCAAGCAGGCAGAGGATGAAAAGAAAAAAGAGGGAAGATGACTTCAAAGATGATTCCTGCTTTAACTTAGTGACTAAACAAACATCTTGCATATGTGCTGCGCAAAAGAAAGTTCCTTATGAAGATTTTAATTAGTCTCTTAGGCCCAAGGATGGAACACATGAAAGGACAGGATTGCAAACACAGTCTGTAGAATAGGAAAGAGCTATCCAACAGGATAAGAAAAATAACCATTAAGCAACACTATCTTAATATAGTGGAAAGTAGGACAAGAACACAGCAAATGAAATAGTCATTTTAACTATGATGCAAATAAATTGGAGAAAAGCAGGGATGTACACTGAACTTGCTACATCTGGACTTTGAAGTGTATCACAGATCTGCAGCAAAATTGGATTTCAGATGATTTAATGGTCACGGGTTCTAAGTTCGCCTGAATCTAAGTCAAATTGGGTATTTCAAGTCTTGTAACTGGCATTTGGTGAATCCTTTACATCCTTCTCATCAGGTTTTATCTTGCTCTACCTGAAATAAGACTTCTAGCTTACAGGATATTTAAGAAAAGGAATCATGCAGGATATTTAGGAAAAGGAATCTTCCCTTTCTCTCCCACCCCTAGAGAAAAACCTGTTTTACAAAGGGCTGTACCTGCTGCTTAGATGGCATGTTGATTTAGAAATTAGTAGCACCTCACTAGCACATCTCTCCCTGAACACAGGCAGGGAGTTTTTATGATTCTTCCTATCTTCTCAGATTAAATAAATCACTGCTATACTTAAGTCTCCTTAAGCAGGTTTCTTCTTTAGTCCAAGGAGCTTGGATTAAACTTGGTCCTAACTCATGTGCGCCATACTGGTGGGCGCCAGAGGTGAGCTGTAGTATCTGTCCCTGAACCTTTCAAAAGCTCCATCTGAAAAACAAGTCTCCTTTCCTTACCAGCATTCAAGCATTTACTTTGACCATTTGAAAACGGAATCTTCTTTTTCTTTCTGGCTCTGAAGGCAGTCCTGCCTTATGTACATCTTATTAAAGATACCACTCCCACAGACTGCTCCACATCCTTTAGTGGTTTATATCACTTCGTATTGATAGCCTCTGGCTTAGTAATACACTTACCCACATGCACACAAATAAGCAAGCCTCATTTTGCTGGAGGTACGCTCACTCTTAAACACCTTGGTGCCCTATATTAGTGGTACCAGCCTCCTGCTCAAAATGCTTTTGTTGTGTTCTGACAGCTGCAGAAAACTCCAGGTAGCTCTCTGTCAGCTGCTTCTGCCTCCAATCCTTTTTTGGTTAATCTTGGACCACTATCTAACTACAGTTAAATGCAAGTCTGGCTCTCAGGTAGTGGTTGTCACCCTGATCTGTTACAAAATACTTGCTTTGGGTTTTTTTCAGTAGGAGTCCAGCTTCATTACACAGCATGAGCTTTGTGTAGAAGGGCCTTTGGAGGAGCCTCTTCAGGGCAGGATGGAGACTGGGACTGTTAAGGTCCCTTCTCCTTTCACCACTGGTCTATGCAGGAGAGTCTGTGTTATGCACAGCCCACACATGGGCCCACACCTGAGATACTGACATCGTTCTTTCACTTTCTGAGCAATATGGTGGTAATTTTTGATTTGAAGAGTAAGGTTTAGATGACCCAGATGCTATTAGTTACCATAGCAGCAGTTGAAATGACTACCTGAAAATAGGTTTATTGTGAGGCATATTCTGTATGCCGTTTATGAAGAAGTAGGAGAGCTTGTCAAAATACCCAAAGATAATTATTAAAGGATAATAAAATATATCTTTCTATTAGCTTCTTTTTGAAATTGAGTGCAATATATTATTATTATAACAACTTTGGTGATTTAGACTTCTTCATATTGTCTTTTGGGAACACTCCGAAACTTAATCTCATTATTCTCGTGAGTCTTGGGAGATAAGCAAGAGAAGAATACTTGCCAGATTCCCTGCTGGCTTAATGAATATAAAACAAAGATGCATAGCCCATCTTCAGAATCAGTTGCATTAAAGACAGGAATTCTCTGTAAACTGACCGTGTTTGTAAAACTTGTCTCCACAAAATCTAAGAGAAGCCCTTAGATAAATCCCACTCACAAGGGTGTTTTTCCCCATAGTTAATTTTGGTATTTCTAATACTTACTGTTTTTCTTGGCAACCAAAAATGTGAAACCATTTTATTATAAACTCAATGTTAGAGAAGATTTTAAAATATGAGTAGTACCATTAGAGCATAAATGCAGCCAATTTATTCAGGGCTCTAGGTCCTAATAGTAGGGGTTGGTTTACATCTGTTTTCATAATACACAGTAGTGTCCTCAGTGGCTTTGTTGCTCTGTGAAGCAACTTTGTTTGTGGAGCTTCATTTTTCACAGTTCAGCTACATTCTTTGTAATGTTTTTTATGATTGTCTTTACATCAGCAGCAGCAGTAGCCTGTCTGCAATCTCTAGCTAAGCTGCTGTTACTTCTCAACAGGTCAAAGAGATCGTGGCACAGCACACGAAGGAGTGGTCCGAGATGATCAATACGCACAGTGCCGAAGAGCAAGAAATCCGGGATTTGCACTTGAACCAACAGTGTGAACTACTGAAGAAACTGCTAATAAATGCTCATGAACAACAGACCCAGCAGCTCAAATTCTCCCATGACAGGTGAGCAGGGCTGTGCTACCTGATAACGAGGGCTTGGTTTACGTCGGCTATGTGTAATGTTTTAGTTTCTTGTGTTGATAGCTCCTATACTGCTGTGAAAGATACTGGGCTGTGTGGATGGTGGAAGTAAAAGAAGTGATCATACAAGGTTTACGTAGGTGCAGGAGTAGGCTTCTGAGCTGGTTTAGATTATCTGAACTTCATTAAAGGCAGCAGATGTCATGAAGCAGTGGTGGTGTGCATCAGCTGTGGGTGTGCTTAGACTTTACTCAGGAACTTGAATTCAGAGGCTGGAAACTGAGAAGTGTCAGATCTGGAAGTATCTTTTGGAGTTGTTAGTGGTTATAGAGTCGTGTTTATAGCATTGGTGATTATTAAGGTCATAAAAACAGCAGGTAGCAGCATAAGCTACATTAAACTGATGTATTATCTTCATGTAATAACTTGTCATAATCACTGGGAATACAGAAGATACTGCATGACATGTCTGTCTTGTTGCTTTTGTAATTAACCATCCCATGCCCACTTGAAATTACAAAATACATTTTATTTGAAATAAAATTAAATACAGATTGTATTCACGGTGTTAAAAATGGCAGTAAGTAATAGTTTTTTATGCTGTGATCTAAAAGCAGATGGATGCAAAATGTGTGTATACATACATATATATTCATGCATAATTGTCTTCAGCATCTTTCACATAAAAAGCGTGGGGAAAAAAGAATAAATAAATCATATCTGAAGAAGGAATTTAAATGATTTTTTAAATTCCTGAGTGAAAAAACAGCTTATCTTTGCATCAGAGAGAATACATGCTGGGACCTGCAAGCTTTCCTTCCAACAGAGAATTGTCCCAGCAAAAGGCTTTTAGTGAGCTCATCTTTATGTTAATCTCTGTGTTAACCCAACTATTCAAGCTGTCCTGCAATACATGCCCAGTCAGAAATGAAGTCCAAAAATTGCCAAAGTATAATACAAATGCATCATTCAGAAGCTGCTAGCCAGAGGAAGGTGCAGTCCTTGGTACTGTATCTCTAAATCATACCTGGCTGCATCAGCCCAGAGAAATTACATCACTTTGAGTTCTGTTTTCTATCCTATTTGAAATTCACCACAATGCTTAGAAGATAATTTACTAGTATACAGCCTGTGAAGGTAAGATTTTGGTTTTTTTCCATACATATTTTCTTCCTCTCTTAACTTTGCTACGGGCTCTCATTGTAGGCAGCTGATGTATCTACCCTAGGGCAAAATATAGTATTTTTAATGCTTTTTCTCATAGTTTTTGTCTTTGGCTTTAGAATTTCTGTATCTCTACATTGTTCAAACAGCCCTAGATCATTTCTTGCAAACAGTTCTTCCATTCTTAGTAATGCATCTTGCTTTCTTATTAGAGATAACTTGTGTCAGTCTATTTCCAGAGCTGCTAAGAACCAGCTCTGAAAATCTACACCCTGATAAATACTGACAACCTTCAAAATTCTTTCTGCTTTATTCGCTGCAGCTTAGCATGTTTCTGCTTACTTGGAGGTTTGTGTGTAACCCCTAGATGCGCAAACTGGCAAATTTCCTGTTGGAAATGAATTTAAGACTATGTCTGAATCTGTGAATATTTCAGAAGAATTTGGAATGTGAAATGCTGAAATGTGAATGTAATAATGCCCTTAAGAGACTTTAGACTTTGCACTTAATGATTTGTAAACTTCTTTTGTAGAATGTATTGTATGTAGGAATATGTGTGCATTTATCTGTAGAGGTGTATGTAATAGCCAAGAGACAGCTCGGGGAACCACAGGGAAAAAAAGCTCTATCTGAGAGCAGCATGGGAGGAGGACCATGCACTCAGCATGCTGTTCTCGCCACTTCCCTCTCTGTGAGCTGAGGTAATGAGTTAGCTATCACAGCAGAGGACACAGGGCCAGCAGGAAAGATCAGTAATCTAAAATGATGTGGTTATCTGAGGTAGGGTAGATACTTTCCCTCCATGTGCAGTACAAAAAGCAATTACAGTTTGTGCTTTGAGCTCATTTAGAAACAAAGCAGAAGAGAGCAGATAGTACTAAAAATCTGAAGCTTATTGAACTCCAGGGGTGCTCTGCACCCTGCTTCTGAAGACTGGGTTAGCTTTCCTGACTTGGATGTAGTGAGCTTGCAGCATTTCAGAAACTGGGGGTGTGAAGCTGTTACCTGCAAGCCTTATGTACTCCAGATAAAATAACATGAGAGGGAAAGAAAAATTATGTGTGGTGGGTTTTTTTTAATAGAAGAGATTTCTAGTCATTCAGACAATAATGGTGACATAAAATAACATGTTAATGCACTTCAGTGTCATCTAAATATATGTATAAATTCCAAGGACTTATATGCTTAAGGTTATATATAAATTTCAGATGTGCAGTCAGTAGAACACACTAGGAAACCAGCAGTTAAATCTTGCAGTTCACGTACCATGTTTCTAGAATCCTTTTTTAATTTACCATCCTGGCTTACCTGTTTCTTCCAGTTAACTCTGGCTACAGGTATCACCACTTGTGATGAGGGTGTTCTCTAATGGCAGTGCAGCACTGCCAGCCAGGGCAGCATGGGCTGAGCTTGAGCCTCCACGTGATGCCCTGTGCCAGGCAGTTGAGGGGTGAACTAACACTAGAACATTGGCCCTGTCCTCAAGAAGCACCATTCCAGAAACAAGAGTGGGCCCTACAGGTGCTTCTTGATGATTTTAGAATGAAGATAAGGTTTTTCATTTCTTCTGTTAAGAATACTTTGTATTTCTTGCAAGCAGTGAAAACCCAGCACACCTGGAAAGACCCATCAGCAGTGCAACTAGATTATAACAGAGTAGACAAGCAGTTGCATACAGATGTGTTGCTCTTTCAGCTATATCCATGGCCAAAGACTCATTTGGAAATCATCAGTGATGCACAGTAGTCCTCTAATCCTCTTAACTTCTTTCACTCGAAAATTATATCTGATGCAAATAGGCTAAATCAGTTTGAACACCTACCCTTAACTTTGTTCATATCCCTGAGCACAGTAATAGAAGTAAGTTGTTCCAGTACTACTGTTAAGATAGTGGGCTTGAAAATTAGTTCAAATTCGGTATGGAAAATAAAAGCTTTTGCTTGGAGAAAGGACTGTTGGAAAGAAATGTGCTCTAGACACAACATTTTTTAGAACCCAGCCTAATTTCTTGCTGTGATACCGTCGTGGTTTAAATCTGTATTCAGGGAATGTTTCACCTTCTGAACTCTCGGAGGGAAAAAAAGCAGCACTGCATCTCTTGAATAAAAAATTGAAACTGAGAGAAATGTAACTCAAAGTTTCCTCATGCTGCTTAGTGATTAATGTCTTCCAGAGATGAAAGAAAGCCGAAAAAGATTCAGTGACATTTCATTAAATTAAGCGCGCTGCTCTGTGCCACACTGCTCCTGTGCATACAGAATACTTCGAATTTGGGGATAATTAGTACAGTAGATGTTTAGCACTCTACTCGAGATCATGTGCAAAAGAAGAGACTAAGGTACTGCCTTGGCTTGCTAAACGGGTAACTTTAGATGCTGATGCACTACTGGGAACTTTACAATCTGTTATTTGCTGTCTAATTTATGTGTATAATTCCTGTTTAAATAAGCATGGAAGATCAGGAGCTGCAGTGCTGGAATGCTAAGCAGGCACAAAGCAAGAGCTGGCCTTCGGGGACGGTCCCTTTGGAGCTTGGCTGGCTTAACCCAGAGTGATGAAAAGCCTTCTACTCACAAGTCAGAAGCTATTCCTGAAAGCCAGCAACTGTGCTGCTACTCCCAGCAAAGAATCACGATCTCTTTTTCTCTTTAAAACAATGAGATACTTATTTGCTTATTTTCTGGTTTTCTACCACACTGGCTGAAACACTGAAGAGGTTTTCCACCTCCCGAGTCAGACCACACCGCTTGGGACATTTCCCCTGGAAGCTGATTGCCACCCTCCTATTAAAGCTATCTCATTCCAAAAGAAAGACTACAAGGTTCACTGAGCCAGGAGAAACAGAACACAAGTCTGACCATGGCCTGAAGCACAGGGTTCTTTTCAGACCCAAAGTAGAAGTCTTAAAAGGAAGTCTTGTGAGTTCATACCACAAGTAGCAAATATTACTGCTGTTCATATTGCAGTCATGTTCTGAGTGCAGGATTTGTAAACATTTAGGCAGTTTTAAAAGACAAATTGCATTTGCTAAATGGCTGGCAGTAATGTCTGACAGTAGCTCATACTCAAACAGCTCTTACTAGGGAGAAAAGGGACTTTTGTAGCCTTTTGTAACATTCAAAGTGTAAAAATGCTTTAAGCGGGCTTTTTGGGTTGTATTCCCTGGAACTATTTGAGATTTCTGAATGCTTGCTTGAACTGTGTAAAGTCTACCCAAAGGAAGGCAGTTTTCATATGGTTTGTTCTTTCCTCTTCCTTAATGCTTCAAGGACAAAATTAACCACAGTGAAAGTATCAGGAAACCAACTTCAACAACAGCTGTATCTTAGGCATTAATGACTTTGTTTGGTTTTGCCTAGGGAAAGCAAGGAAATGCGGGCCAACCAGGCTAAAATCTCTATGGAGAACAGCAAAGCCATAAGCCAAGACAAATCTATCAAAAATAAAGCTGAAAGAGAGAGGTAAGTAGGAGATCGCCCTTCCTGAGAAGGGAGGAATGCTGTCAAAGGCTATTGGGTTAACTCATGGATTAATTCTATGAAAAACATGCTTTTATGTATGGAAACAATGTCAGTGCTTGTGCTGAATGTCTATTTTAGATTACCTCTTTAAGAAAAATGTTACTTTTCTTACATTTACACTTTTAACAAATGTAATGTCCTGATCAGGGAAATAATATGCTCTTTATACTCATGAGCTGTGACTGACTGGTGTAGCTCTAATGGCACTATTAAATTGAAACACATCTGTAAGAGTTTTAGTGATCGTACTTAAAGTGCGTTGTACTTACGGTTGCTTTTTAAATGAAATGAGGGCTCTACTGGATCTGAGGTTGGTTCTAATTGCAGTTAGATTAACTGGAGAGACAGCATCACTGAAAATACAGGAGGTGGTGCCAGTGATAGGTTTTATCCCCCATCTGTTGATGACACAGAGGAGAGGTGGGACAGAAGGAAGAAGTGCTCTAGAAGCAATGATGATCAGTGGAGAGGATGAAGCAAGACAGGAGTTAAAAAACAGAAGATGTTGTCCATAAAGCCCCACATTGTTGCTTCTTCTCTACCCCTGAACTGAACTGCAGCTCTTCCCCTTGCTACGTGCTGCCATTGGAGACCTGGTCAGCATCCAGGCTCAGCAAAACCAAGGGCACTGCTGCACTTGCAGAAGTGGGTTGTTCCCAGCACATCTTGGGATGACAGCCTTAACTGACTAGAGAGACACTTGCCAGTACTGCTGAGACTTTGGAGGATTGATCTGCAATATAGCAATTGTATGTTTCTTCTATTTATCCTAAAAGTTTCCAAATAAATAGATAAAAGCAGAGTCTACATGATATCCCATAAGCCTGCAGGGTTTCACCTTCATTTTGGGATTGCCATCTGGCTCCTTCTTTCCCCTTATACATTTCCTCCTTGGTACTGGGCTATTTTGGTCAGAAGGCTTGAACTTGTTTCCGCTGAACTAAGTCCCTCTAGAGTAACACTCTCCTGACTCATCAGGAAGACAAATGAATGGAGCCTTTGCTAACTGCATGCTTAGTTAATGTGAGACCTCCACTAATGACTCTGGAATAAATCAGTTCCCAGATTGGAAAGCAGGCTGAACGCAGTCCTGGTTTTCAGGCTTTGCGATTAGTCCGATTCAGCTCTTTGAACTATTTTTGGTGTATTTCATGATGGCAATCCCAGGAAGAGACACTTTGCAGTGAGATATTTTATGTAAATAGTAATTGTATACTTATCTTTTTGCTTAAGTAACAGCTCTAAGAACATTACAGCATTGGTAAGCTGTAACGTCAGTTATGATCATAAGGTGATTTTTCCATTACCACTCTTAAGAGATGTAGCAGTTTTTATATACCAAAATAAATTGAGACCAGAGTGCAGCAAGGGATACACAAGTGAGTGAAACAGTTTTAAGTTCTGTCCACCACTCCTGAGTAAGGGAGAAAGCAAACTCTATCCACATCAGTCTTGGTCAGTATGGGGATTATTTGTGCCCCAAGTCTCCAGTGAAACTGTCAAGTGTTCTTGGAAACCTTTAAATGTAAAGGTGTATAGCCAGAGGAGTATACAATTTGTTATTAATCCCACAAGGTACAAATAATCAGAAACCGAAATATACCTTAAGAGTTTGTAATTCTCTCTGTTGTAACTTTGGGGTTTCTTTTTTTCCAACAATTCTTCATGGACAATGTTTGCATTTGTTTTAGGAGAGTCAGAGAACTGAACAGCAGCAACACAAAGAAGTTCCTGGAAGAGAGAAAAAGGGTAACTATGATCTTGGCAAAGTCCCTGGGCACTGTTTCTGGATATTCGTTTTCATTTCTCTGTGTTGAGAATCCAGCTGTAGTAAACAAACAGATATTTGTCTTTGCTTTGTTCCACATACATATAGTTTAAAAGATCCAAGATCTCTGTAAGATGAAGCTACTTTAAATTCACAAAGATATTATTTGTTGGTGTGTATTTATCTGCTTTTGTGTAATATATTTAATATGTATAAATACATATATTATTATATTAATAGCTCTTCTTAAGACTGGGTGATACTAATAGGCCACCTGTGATGTTTTGTGCCATCCAAATGGGGGAAGATGGTGTACTTCTCAAGTAAGCTTTTATTTGGCTTGTTAATGATGTGTTACATTTCCCCCCATTATTTTGTCTTCCAGCTGGCAATGAAGCAGTCAAAGGAAATGGATCAGTTGAAAAAAGTTCAACTTGAGCATTTAGAAGTCTTGGAGAAGCAGAATGAGCAGGTATCTTGCTTTAAAGACTTAAAAGAAAAGCAGGCTAGTGAAAACAGTAACCAGAATCAGGCTGAGTAGAATGCTTCTGAATGTAAGTCATTATTGAACTTGGGAATACGACCTTGTTCATGGTCACTCACCTACCTGGGGACTTAAAATGAAGAGGTGAGGTGACTCAATGATACAGAGCTAGATTTGTTTCAGAGAAGCATGTGAAAGCTAGACTGCTTAGCCAGAGTCTGTCCTCTCCACTGTCCAGCCGCATTGATACTCATTAGCTACATCTGACAGTCATAAAAGGCCCAGCATATCCATTTAAATTACTCCCCAGAAGTACCTCAAGCAAATCAGTTTTCTTCATTTTGGAAGTTGTATTTCTAATGCTGATTGGAAAATAGAGGTGAAATATGCATAGAGCATCACAAAACTCTCAGAGACAGTTTGGACTGAATTCTAGAGATGTATAGTAGCATGGGGAGTTTTATCTATACTAGTGCACCCTTTCCTAATTAAAATACTTTATTATTTTCTGCTAGTTTATAAGCTATTTTTTTCCCCAGTTATAAAACTATTTGGAGAGGAAAGGAAAATTCTAATCTTATTTCTGTTAGGAGCAACAGCATGTTCTGAGCAGTTCCCTTGCTGAAAGGTTGAGCCAGCAGAACTGTTATAATTGCATGGGCTTGCAGTACTGCACTTGCACAAATGTAAACTGCAAGGGGAATATACCCAGATACTCAGCAGTTCAGTGAGATAAGAGAGGAGTGCATTTAATACCCATTACTTTTAAGGATTATGTACTTACTTCTTTATTAAAAGTTCAGAACTTGAACTCTCTGACAAACATCATAGTATGAATTAAAGCCGTCTGGCAGAGGGGAAACAGGGAGAAGAGTACATGCAAATCAACTATCTCCACTCTCAGGAGAGTCCTGCAGCCCCAAAAGCTACAGCCTGGTTAACTTCTAGAGGAGTGACAGCATGTAGGACTGCAGGCAGCTGCTGCCACCAAGCCCCAGCCACAATGGCTCTGTGTTCAGATCACTCCACCTCCCTTCCAGACAACCAGATTCCTATTCTTTTCCCTTACAGGGTGTATGTAGGTGCACTAACATCCAACATGAAGGGGTCTGTCAGACTAGTCTGCTCGTGAGCACTATCTGCACATAACTGAAAGGCAGGGGAGGAAGTTGGGCTACAGCAGATCTGTGGTGTCACTGCAGAGACCATACGAGAGAACTCCCTATAAATGGCATGACAAGAAATGATGGGCTTGATCCAGAGACAGGTGTTAAGTGTTTTTTTTCATTGGCTTCAGAGGGCTTTGGAGCCATTTTTTAGAAACATAAGGAAAAGAGGAAATGGTTATTATAATTGTGCTTTTTAACCGCAATGTGATAAATATGTTCTGTATAAGGGAAGGAGGTTGCTGGGAACTAAGTGTGAATCATTGAAGGAGTCACCTCTTTCAGCAATTAGATACTTCCCTCACCTGGGGTACAGCTTCCACTGCTGAGAGATGGTAACAGCTTACATGAGCTTGCTCATACTCCATTTCAGAGCAGAGATAAAGGTCATCTTAAATCATCAGTGATTAAATGGAGTAGGACCATTCACATGCTGGTTATCACTTTTGTGTGTGCATGCAGTGGCCTCTGCCACAGGGGTAGTCCCTTAACAGCTTTTTAACTCACTCTAATTTGATCCATCAGAGCACATTTTTCATACCTGCTGTTTTGACTACTTCCTTTTAGCCCCAGAAGTGCACCAGTGCAAACCCCCAGCTGGCTCTGGTTTCATTATTACAAACATGGATGTATGAAAGATAGTTGGATCAAGATAAAGGTGGTATTTGTTTAATGAGAGTTTCAAAACATAATTAGCTTTTTTCCTGATCAACCAAGAGATGAAATTTTTCATACAAATATCCAATGTATAAAAGTAGAATTATGGGTGAAACAGCCTTCAATACAAACTGTTATGAGTTTAAATTTGTTTTGGTTTATGTATGTTTTTCTTGCATTAATTTTTCAATCTCACTTCAGTTTTCATTCATTTATTTTGCTTCTTGTTGTATTACTCAATTTTGACATTATTATTTTTGTACAAACAGCTTTTGAAATCCTGTCATGCAGTGTCTCAAACACAAGGTAGGATGGACGTATAATAAGCAACCTATTCTTTCAGTGTGCTTTCCTTCTAAGTTAAATCATTATCGTTGGAGCCCTCCTTGTAAATGCAACCATTGGGAAGTACAATTGACATAGTGAACACAATGTTAATCTTGTTTGCACACAGATATTTGAGCCTGACACAATATTAACAGTATTTTGTGCTTTAGCATCTCAAATTCAGATGCATATGATCAGTGATGTGCAGAGGAAATACCTAGAGATTAATTTCTGTTGTACATTAGCTGTCGTTACTGGAAGATATGCTTAGAGTTCTAAACTGTCTGTGAGAAGTGTCTACTGATCTAAGAAAACTCCTTTAGTGTTGACATACATATGATTAACTGCTAATGCTGGTAGTCAGACAAAAGGTGTCCACATCTATTAGTATGGTAATAAAATAACTAATTCCACACTAAGAATAGCAAAATGTAGAATAGATGGCTGGAAATAGTTTTTTGGTGTCAGTAGAAAGAGAGGCTTCCAGCACTTGAAAATTCACTTTAAAATCCAACACATTATAAGGTATGGCAGTTATACTTACCAGCTGGCTGTGCTGCTGTGGCTTCCTAAATAATTGTTACTCACAAGAAATCTATGTTAACCCCTGTCTTACCAAGGGAGATAGTTGCGTTAAGATTGACCATCCAGTTGAACAGTATTGCCTGATCTGAATTACTTTCTTGAATTGACAACTGAGTCTGACAGCACCCACTTTAGCTTTTATTTACAGACACATAATGAAGAAGAAAAGCATTCGTTAGGCTAGGAAAAATACATTTTTGCTATGCTGTTACTGTATGTTGTTCTTAGCCTATCTTAAATCTCAATAGACTGCAAGCATCTTGAAAATAGAGTCCATTAGCTGCCGCTCATTCCATGAATTCACTGTAGCTTCAACACTGCCTTCCAAAAGGCTCATCTTAAAGTGGGTGCTTATGTGTTCACAATGTGCTGCCTGAACCGGCCTCAGAGTAGCAAAAACAGTCATCCTGGTCCTATGCTAATGTGTTCTTTGAAGCCAGGTTCTCTCTAAACTAATTCTGTACGCCATACATTGGAGAATATATATATTGCAGAATATATATAGGACACTTTGTGCTGGTAGTTAAGTCCCAAGCCTAAAATGTGAGATGTGTGGGTCACTAAGGAACAACCACAGGGTTTTGTTTTAGCTGGAATTTCATTTCACACACAGGCAAAATCCAGCCAACATTTCAGAAGAGGTTGTACATATTGATTTATTTATTATGTTTCCATATTTTCATGTTAAAATTATTTCTTCATTACTTTCAAGCTTTTAACTCATTTAAATGGAGAGTGTCGATTAATTTTTAATCATATTTATGACGGTTGCTTTGCTATTATCATAATTACTTTTTTCCCCAGGATGATGATTATGGAAGTACAGGGCTAGATTCTTCAAGAAGGCACGTGTATCACGTCTGTACAAACTCACATTTACCTTGCAAAATGAATAGCTGTGCATCTTATTACCTTAGAACTACATCTGCCCATTTTCACTTACGCAGATACGTTTGCACATCCAGAATAGGTGACTCCTTAAGTAGGAGCTTGTAGAGCAAAGTTCCCTGTCTAAGCAACATGTACAACTTTTTGGGGAACATAGTTTCTGTAAATGAAGTCTACTAACCATTCTCCCCTACATGACAGGTACAGAGCAGTTACACCAAAGGAAGTACTACCTTGGTTTGCCTCTTCCTAAACCTGTCCTAATCCTCAAGAGCTTGATTGTAAAGATAGATGGATTTGCTTGCCCTCTGGATTTAATTATTCAGAGTCCTTTGGCTTATGGATTTAAATAACTTCTCAGATTGAGAGCCCTCAGAGAAAATGAAGTGATGCTGACTCCCAGTTCCTTTAAACTACAGAGTTTCAAACCAAAGTGCACCTTCTAATCTGTAACTGAGCCGCAGGAGGAGTAAATGTGTGTGCGTATCTATGAGAGAGAGGAGAGGACAGGAATTAGAAAAGCTCTCTCCAAGCAGGGGATTCCCAGGCCAGTTGCTATTTATATACAGTGCTTAAGCTCTGCTTGCAAAGCCTGAGGCATGCAGAGTTTATACCGAGATCTGGCATGCATTCATTGCTGTATTTTGCACAAAGCATTTGGATATAGTTTCAGGTGGATTCAGTGTGTGTAATCCCATAGAGCACATTGCAGTCCTGAGGTGAAAACACCGTGTCTGTAATCATAAGGATCTCCAGGCCAGATGGAGATTATTTTTTACAAATTATTATTAAAAATAAGCATTACTGAGGGCAGATCTTACGCTGGTGGATTTTTGTCATTATTGTCTTTATGAAGGAAACCAGTCCCGATCATAGAGGAACTCTCCAAACATTTCATGATGTAACACATTGCAGTACTCACACAGCAGCAGTGAAACACATACGTTCCCAGAGACATTCCCAAAGAACAGTTGAATCAGCATCTGCCTGGTTTTCTTCACAGAATTGGAGCTTTTGCATTTTTATCGTACACTCCTTAAGAAAATCAACCTGTGAGTCTTGGAATAGGAGCAAAAATACTTCCCAAGGATTTGTAGACAGTTCCTTGTAGACATAGGAATTACATCTGATTTTGAAACCAGAATGATGCTGGAGGGGTAAACATAATGTTACTACATTTGTCTTCAGTGTGTTTTGCCTGTATTTCACTCAGACACTATCATGTAAACCATGTGCTTCACTTTGAACAAAAGGTCTAATGCAACGCTTCATGCGGTTGTTTTGGATTGCAGGCAAAGGAGATGCAGCAGATGGTGAAGCTGGAAGCAGAGATGGATCGCAGGCCGGCAACAGTGGTCTAAAGCCTCAACAAGCAAATTGAAGTTGGAGAACATCCTTAAAATGAGAGCAAAATTCAAAACTGCTGAGGCTGAAAAGTGGGCTTTTTTTCCATGTTTTTACTCTTGTTTTTTGGCTGGGGGGCTGGTTTGGTTTTTGTTTTTAACATATAAATAGCTGCGGACCACCGTGTCTTAAGGTTTGCATTATTTCTTTTTTAACACTGGGCACTGACTTTCCGTTGTTGGATTTCCATAAGAATTTCCTCTGTTCAGAAAAACACTAATCAGAAGATGAAGACAGCTTTTTTTAAACCCAGTCCTGTATTCCTCCCTGTATCTCACCAGGCAGCCTGCCTGCATCAGAATTACACAATCAGAGCCTTGAAACCCAACAAAGATTTTTACCATCATCTCAAATGGCAACAAAACTGTAATCAAGTCATTTACCGTTTGTGTCACTATGCGTGATATGTTGTGTAGAAACCCCATGCTGCCGTATCCTGACAAGCAACAACAACTCAGATGCTCAGCACCTGATGTCTTGGAGCCCACTGAACTGGATCCTCCGCTAAGTCACACGTAATAATCAGTATAGTAAGGAGCTGAGTTTGAGCAATTTTCAACTCTATTTCCAAGTATTTTTCAAGCAGCAGGCAGTTGAAAGTGAACTGCGTATATTCAAAAGTACAGTATGTACAAAGTCATCGGCCAAGTTCATCAGCTGTAACAGGAACCTGACAGGGTATTTCTGCCGTCCAGTGATGCCATTCACAAGTGCCATATCAACTCTTATCATGTCTGAAAGAAAATGATATCCTACAGTGGTTAGCATGAGGGAAATACAGTGTGTTAGTGCCAAAACTGATCAGTGCTCTAAGGAATTGTGTATTAGGCACTTTAAGAAAAGTTTACATCCTACATCGCTTGTACAGAAGTTGCATTTTGACCCCGTTGCTGCAGATCCCAGATACTACAGTTCATTGTAACTTAAAGACTATTTAAACGGCTTTTGGCAAAAAGTTTGTAACTGTGAAAATGTACAAAGTATTTATACACTTCAGAATCACAACATTGTAGAAAACCACATACATGTTGCCACCTGGTAAAACTAGTAAACAGAAATGCTAAGAGTATGTTTGCATGTGATACCAATGCTACTAAGACGGTAATGCCTACTCTGTGACCACAGTCATTCTACTAGCTGGTAAATACTGAGTAAATGTACGGCACAGAATATTGTTTGATTAATTACAAAGACTTTTAGCATACCAAGGTCTCTATATATATGTGTGTATATTAATTACGTGGGCATTCTTGATACTTGTAGTAAAAGAAAAGTACATAACTAATTTAATTTTACACAGAAGTATTTATGCAGATTTTCAGAATTTCATATCAGGAATAACCTTTTTATGTCCATTAGCTATAAAAACAATTTGCTAATGTGTTAATTTGCATGTTTCCAGAGCTTGCTGTAGTTATATTGCAAAACCGTGCATGTAAGCATTCTGCTTGGAATTTGTCCATGCTGCCAATTCAAGGATGACTGCATGGAAAACTGGTAGTTTAGAACAAATCAGATTCCTGATTTCAATGTACTAAGCACCGATTACTTTGTTGTATATGCTTGTACAAACAAATTCTACATATTCCTATAAACAAAATAAATGAAGAGAGAGAATTATGTTATTGTCAGTCCTGAGATGAAACTTTCAACTTCTCTAATAAAAACCATGAAAATTCAAACCCTTCAGTTTTGCCTGCAGTGAATTGGAGGGTGGGGGTTATTATTACTGGCAAATATTTAGTAGGTTGTACATCCTGTAAAAATGTACGTAGTGCAAATACATTTCTATCACAGTTTATTTAGTCAAAGGAGTCTCCTTTCTTTTAAGTGACAGAAGAATGGTGCAGCGTCGGTCCTCACAGCACCACAGAACTACAGGAGTACAACATAGCAGCACTACCTTGAGATGCAGCAGGCTGAGTACACTGCAGCAGCACTACTTTGAGAATGCAACTGAGACAGGTCAGTCAAGTCTTTAGGTGTTTAAGGCAGGATTGAAACAAACTTGTGATGCCTATTCCAGGAGAAGCAAGTGGCACCAGATAAGGAGGGAACTGGATAGTGAAGCGTTGAACATTACTGGTTTTCTTAAGTCTCAGCCTGTTAACCACTGCCCTACCTGTTAAAGAAATGACTGGAAATGGAGGGCTTTGGGTGCAGCTCACATCCTCCCTGAGGAAAATCAAACCTGCTTGTCTTTATTCCTTGGCAAGTATCCTACACATCAGGGAATACACTGGTTTGGAAGGCTAGAAAATACTGTCCTCAGCTTCCTTTTGAGTCTGTGCTTGCTGCTCAGCCAGGAGCAAGACATTTATCAAGTCAGAGAGAAAATGTGCTTCTGTGAAACCACGGAGCTGGGAAGCCTCAGCTTCCAGGCTCAGCTCCCAGAACTGTTACATACTTCATCCATTGACAATTTAGCATAAAATGCAGACAGTAATTTGAAATTGTGATGAATTTTGTCAGCTAAGTATTTTGAAATACTGTTTAAGTAGTATTTGATGCAAAAATTATTTGAGGTTTGGCCGCTAATGTAATGAGGTGAGAATTTCCATTGAGATGAAATAGGCTAATCAATTTGAACATTGATACTGAGTTAAAGCAGTTTAAAATGTCATTCCCTGCCAGGGTGATGGATTCCACTTCAGTGAAATTTCATCCAGGGAAGCAGCAGATTCTCCCTCTCTCAATCTCTTCAGCTATATTCAGTGCAGCTGTGATGGGGAGAGTTGTGATACCCTGGTCTCACAGGCAGCATGCTCTTTCACTCCCAGTAATTTGGGGGTTGGTCATTAGCTTCACTGTTTCAGAATGGGGATCTGTTTAACCTCCACCCCACTCCAGTCAAACCACATTGGCAGAGACACAAATACCCCTCGGGGGCAGATTTCCTTGCAGATTCCATGTGTTGTTACCCACAGGCTGCCTGCAAAACAGCTGCCAGTGGCAAATGCATCCCAGAGCTGCTCAGCTGGAAAACTGCATGCTCCCTGCAAAGAGGCTGGTAAGAGTTGCTGCTGCCCGGGGGATTCAGCATTAAGAGGTACACAGGCAGTCTCCCCACCTTGGACTGAGGACAGGTTGCAGGAGATCCAGTCTGTGACCATAAATTGGTCCAGATCACCAATAAGGCTGCACTGGCTCCCTCAGGTGAGACCTTTCTGATCCGTCCATGTTTTGGGGCTTTCTTGGTGTTAGAAAATCTTAGGCTTTTCCCTTTTTTGCCCTGGAGAGCAGGATAAACCACAGCTCTGCAGGCTGGAAGTAGGGGTGGTCACTGAAGCTGAAGGCTTTTTGTTGTGCTGTGTGGCTGACAGGGTATCAGATGCTCCTTCCCAGCTGCTCCCTCTGCACAGGCTGGATGCAGGGGTAGCTGCTCAGGATCACGTATTTATTTGGAGGCTTAGAAAATACCTAGAAACCTCAAAAAAAAAGTGGAAATTAAATAGGGGACTAGGAGAGGAAATAGAGACTAGGTAAAAACTGTGAAATATCTGAGGAAGCCAGACCCTGAAATTGCCACTGAAATTATCTGGTGCAAAGAGCCTCATGTAGAAGATTGTATTTTTCTCCTTTATATAGTCCCCTGAAACTATTGTCATAGGTTAATCCTGTATTACTGTTGACACGGGTCTGGCTCTATTTTGGGGCAGGAATCACTTTGTCATGAGCAGGAGAGAGTGGAAATGGCCGGAATACAATATTTACAGCAAGCAGAAAGTAATTTCTACAGAACAGTTGCAAAAATCAATGTGTTCCCATAGTATCTGGTTTTATTTCTAAAGAGCTCTTTCCCAGGAAGACCCCCCTTTCTTCAGGTGTGTTCTGGCAGAGGAGGGGCAGTTCCCTGCAATCAAAACTCACCTGGGAATACCTTGCTTCACAAAACCCTGGACCATTTCCTCCAGACTCCTTTTCCTGAACTAGAAATGCGAATCGCCAGTGAATCCGTGTAACACCACACAGTGAATAGCTGCTGTTCCTTCGATTAAAAACAAATGCATCCTTGGAGTAGGGCTGCTGATCCTGCTGCTCCCGGGACCGGTGTCGCTGTCAATACTGGGATATGCTCTTCCTACCGGGGCGAGGGTGGCCGCTCATTGGAGGGCCGTAAAAGCTCCCGATCCGAGGAGGAGAAGATATTTTAACGTTGCATCGCCCAGTGGAAGGGAAAGGTGAAACCCTGGGGCAAGGCGGGGGATTCCGCATCCTGTCGGTGGTGCCTCCATTCTCCCGGGGCAATGGAGCGCTAGGGGCTGTAAGCACGGTGCTCCTCCCGGTGACCCCTTCGCTGATAAGTTGTGGGGTCATTTCATCCCCTCGGTTTCATGGGAAATAAAAGGGATTGCCCTTTTATTGGGGCAGGCAGCAGCTTCCCCCTGCCCTCTCCTCCCCATAGCCAGCAGGGAAGGGGTGCCCGCTGCTGATATCCCCGTGCTGCCTGAAAGCCGCATGCCCCGAGCCCGCAGGGACAGACCCGGCACAGCTCGCCCGTGAGCACCCCACAAAGCTCCGCATGGGCACGGCCTGTATTGTCCTAATGCACCTCCTCGGTGCTGTCGGGGCCGCTCCCCTTGCTACACGATGGTATCTTTTATGTTAAGGTTACGTTTCAGGCTGTCACAATACGCGAAGAGCTCAGGTGCGCTGAGGGCCGTCCGCAGGAGGGTGCCGAGTTCGCTTCTGACCTTGCCACACAAAAATAGCTGCACGTTTCCTTCTAAATTAACACACGAAGCAGCTGCTCGCCTTCACCGTAATTATTGACGCTCCGTGAGCAGCCGGCGCTGCACTAGATCACCCCTCCTCCATCCCGCCTGTCCCGGTTTACCCGGCCGTTTGTCTCCCCGGCGTTGCCCGGGATAGCAGC
This sequence comes from Pezoporus occidentalis, assembly GCF_034315485.1. Classification (NCBI taxonomy): domain Eukaryota; kingdom Metazoa; phylum Chordata; class Aves; order Psittaciformes; family Psittacidae; genus Pezoporus; species Pezoporus occidentalis. The sequence continues at coordinate 6,041,127 of NW_026912779.1, forward strand.
TATCCCGCGGGACAGCACCGAAAGAGGATGGCAGGACCCGGGGAAGGCCATGCCATGTGCCCCGGGCCGGTGTAGGGCTCGCCCCGGAGTGTAGCCCCGATCCATCCCTGCCCTTCCCGGGGGAGCAGAGGGCGCTCGGCGCCGTTCAACCCCGCTCCAGCGGCACTTCGGGGCGGCGAGGCTGGACCGGGGTCCCCCGGGTCCCTCCGCTGGGATCCCCGTGGGGATTCCAGAGAGCCCCTCGGCGGGGGTCGGCGGGGCCCCTGAAGCAGGAGGAGGAGGAGGAGGAGGAGGAGGAGGGAATCCCTCCTCCCCGCCCTGCCGCGGCGTACGCCCCGTCCCTCGGCGTGGGCGCCTTCATCAGCTCCGCCGGCATCTCCCTCCTCCTCCTCCTCCTCTTCCTCCTCCTCCTCCTCTCCGCACACCCACACTCTTCCCCGTCCCTCTTCCCCGCCGCTCCGCAGCAGAGTGCTTTAGTGCTTTTGCAGCTCCTGAGGAAGGAGGTGGTCCAGGTTATTTTGTTATTATTATTCTTCCTTTTTCCCCCCTCTAATATTTCTGTTTCCTCCCTCTTTCTTTTCTCCGGAGCGGACCCTGTCGGCGGAGCAGCACCAGCCGCAGGAACACCGGGGCCAAGCAGGGAGGATGGCCGGGGGACGCCTCCCGGGGCTGCTCTTCCTCTTGCGTGAGTATCGCAGCGGTGAATCGCGACACGAAGCCCTGTCGCGATGAGGCAGCAGCTGGCACTGAGACAAAACCCGGCGCTGCTATAGCACCGGTACTGCTTTACCGCCACCGGCTGACCCATCTCCGCTGCCCGCTCTATCGCGACAGGGACTCCGTGTCGCAACTCCAGAGGGCTCGGGGAGGGTGTTAAGGGGTCCAGTAGTGGCTCGGGGCAAAGGGCCCGCTCCTGAGCTCCTCTGTCTCTGCCCGCAGAGGCCGCGGCTCGCCTGGCTGCCGAGCAAGAAGTTGAGAATCTCTCCGGGCTCTCCCCTAACCCCGAAAAGGACATTTTCGTGGTGCGGGAAAACCGGACGACGTGTCTCATGGCGGAATTCGCCGCCAAGTTCATTGTTCCCTACGATGTGTGGGCCAGCAACTACGTGGACGTGAGTGTGGTCGGAGCCGATGGGGGGCCGGGGCTCGGGGTCGCAGCGCTGCAGCCGCCGCACGTTGTCACGGCAGGAGCGGGAGGGGGGATCCGCCGGTAGTTTTGGGAAGTCCTTTATTCCTTCCGAGGATATTCACTGGGGCGGGGGGGATACCGGGGCCGCCCCCCTGAGCCCCGCTCCCCGTCTCCAGCTGATCACGGAACAAGCCGATATCCCGCTGTCGCGGGGCGCCGAGATGAAGGGCAAGTGTGGCACGAACGAGTCGGAGCTGGAGATCTCCTGGCTGGAGCAAGCGTACACCCTCAAACTCTACTTTCTGAAGGTACGGGGCTCCCCCATTCCGCACGCCTGGGGGCTGGGGGTGCAGGGCGGTATTGCCGGGGTCCTGACCGGCCCTGTCTCGGCAGGAGGGGCACAACACGTCCCGGGGGCCGGAGGCTTTCTGGAGGCTCAGCCGGATCCAGTTCACCTACGATACCAACGAACGCACTTACTTCAAGGACGCCGTCACCCGTAAGCTCCCCGGGGGGGGACGGGGTTGAGAGCAGGTCCCGGGGGCTGGCAAGAGATGCTTAAATGCAGTTAAAGAGGGGGGAAAGAAGCTCCAAACCCGCCTGACAAAGCCGGGACCCGGCACGGGTTTTAAACCGCCTGTTAATTTCTGTCATCCCTTTTTATTCTTGCTGCTTGTTTTTAATGCCCGCGGTTGCCGTGGGAGGCAGAGCCCAGTCTATGCCTGTTTGCTGCCCCAGGCCCTCCCAGGGGGACGCAGGGCCATGGGGATGGGCAGCGGGGCAGGGGTATCAAGGGAAAACTCATCATCTTTCCTGCAGGAGATGTTTTTTAAGGTTACTTATCTCCTGATGATGGTTGAATAGGTGGGAAAGCAGCGGTTTCCCAAGGTAGCGATGAGATCGACATAAATATCCATACACCTACATGCCTCTATACGCAACAGCCTCCTCTTTTTCTCCATGGGTTTCCTTTCTTTTGGCTTTCATTTAGGTTTTACTTCATTTCTGCTCAGAAATGAGTTGTCTTGTATTGAAAATTGCAATTTTCAAGTCGTTCTTCCTCAAGCTTTCCCAACTCCAGTGTGTGGTGCGTTAAGAGTTTGTGCCATTAGACACTCTGGATGCACAGTTATTTTTCCCACTGGTGTTTCTGATGTTTCTGTCCCCAGAACACGGTGGTGGCCATGCCTCATCAGCCTCTGCAAATGCAAAACGCTGATGGTCTTTCTGTGCTGCTGGAGGGGAACAAAGGGCTGTGGAAGAGGGGGAGGCGGAAGGCATCCCTCATTCCCTTACCAAGCCGCATTCAGCCCTTGTTTATGAAACAGGCTTGATGTGATAAGGAAAATATTTCCTCACAATCAATACTTGGGCGAAATGGTGATGTTGTATTTCAGGAAAGGCACGATGGCCTGTTTTGCTTTGCAGTGAGGTCCCCAAATTGCACTGCTCCTTCCCACCTGTATTCAGAGCCCAAGTACAGCTGCAGGAAGTGCTGTTTCCCAAACGTAAGGAGTGCAAGCGCACTCCAAGCCTGAAACCTGCATATGCATCAATAGAAACCATTCCTTTGACTTCAAGTCCTGTGAAAGGAGCACATCTAGCAGCAGCAGGACTGCACACCACAGCCATCCATTCTTGCTTGCGGGCAGGCAACCCCAGTGCAGGATCTGCTTTGGTTATGGGGGGTGTCACACAGAAAGCACTGCTTCAGGAGCAGAAAACGCTGCTTTAGGAGCAGTGGAGCGTGCGGCCGCCGCATTGCACCCCTCTGCGTGCCCTTGCGTTTGAGTTGCGGGCTGTGATAATGGAGTGACACCGGTCCCCCAGAGACAGGACCTGACCACTGCTCCTTCTGCCCCTTGGTCAGCCGGGAAGCACACAGCCAGCTCGCAACGGCTCTCTGCCCTGGTCACCCCAGCTGGGAAGTCCTACGAGTGCCAGGCACAGCAGACCATCTCCCTCATCTCCAGTGACCACCAGAAGTCTGTGCAGCTCTTGCTGTCGGAAGTGCGCCTCCAGCCCTTCGATATCACCGCGGACTTTGTCTTCAGTGAAGGTAAGGTGCAGGGTGAAGGTATGTCCTGCATTCCTCAGATGCTGCCATGGTCTTTGGAGGTGTTGCAATGGACTGAAGGAATTTGGGTCCCACCTTTATCAGAGCATCTTCTCCTCCTCCCAGTGGGTTTGTCAGTGCTCCCTGCAGTCTCTCCAACCCGTTCTCTGCTTTTGTAGTCCCCCTAAAAGCCTTTACAGGCTGCTATTTGGTCAGAACACGGGCTGTTGCATGTACGTTGGCTTCTATAAGGACTCATGTAGCTGTATTACCAGCAAGTCCCGGGACTACCTGATCCCTGGGGAGCCCTGCAAGGCTTTGGTGGCTCCTCTGCAGCAAGTAGCAGGTTTCGTACAGCTCGGAGGGGCTTGTAGGGCCACTGCATGTGAAGGAAAGCTTGGGTCTTCGGTGGCAGGAAATAACTTGGGGTGCATGTTGCTGGCTTCAGTTTGATTTAATGTGCCTTGCAAGGGTGAAGGGAGCCTGAAAGGGACTTCGGTGCAGCACCAAAGGCATGGGATGTTGTTCCTCTTCTTGGGGTTCTTTAATGTTAATTGTGGATGGAAGAAAATGTGAGTTAACAAGTGCTGCTTGCATCAAAGGGTAGTACTGAAGTCAGTAGTAACACTGCCATGGGGCAGAATTCCTGCAGATTCTGCTTTCCTTTATCCCAAGGAACCCGTGGTGCTCCTCTTCCATCAGGTTGAATGAGGGAGTGCAAACCTGCTCACCTGAGTTAGGGCTTTGAGACTAGTCCCCTTTTCATAGTGCCATCTTAGCAAACTAATTAAGTCCTTTATTGAATCAAGATGCATATAAAATGTGTCATAGCCACATCTTTGAATAACAGGCTGGAAAACGGTGGTGTTATTTTCGAGCCTAGCATTAAGAACATGGGGCTTTATTATTTTACATGTGGGAACTCTTTTTAGAGCACAATAAAACCTCAGCACTGACTACAGAGCTGAGCACTTACGCTCATGACTCGCGTTTCTCTCCCTAACTGATGTAGTAAATACATGCTATTATATACAGTGGCTCTGCCAGAGCTCTGCGTGGCTGAATTACTCATTGCAAGGGCAGTGTAGTACAGAGTAGGTTTTATCCGTGGGCACAAATAGGTCTGGGTTTGTTTCACATTGAAGTAGTACCACGTTTTGCAAAGGCTACATGGAGAAAAAGGTAGAATTTAATAGTTGTCTGTATTTGTTCATTGGCACATCCTCATCCTCTCCCTCCTCCTGTGGATCCAGGCTCCTGCACTCAGGGTTTGGTTGGAATATGAGACAAGCATATTTAAAACACACAAGTCTGGACTCGGTTTTAGCTGCTGTGTCTCCGTGATGCCAAACTTGTCAAGTCTGAGGGCTCACCTGCCGTTCATGCCATGCGCTTTCATATCAAGTAGTAATTCCTTTCTTTTCCTTCCTTTATTGTAGGTTTGGGTTTTTTTTTGTCTGTGTTTTTTTTCTTCCAGGACACACAGAGATCCTGGTGGGTTTAGCAGTTCCAATGTGTGGGGAATTCCTCCTCGTGAGGAAAGCCAGGTTTCTCTCTTTGTCAAGCTCTCGATTTTTGTTATTGCTCGTTATCCAGTTCTTTTTGTGGAATTGCCCTGGAAGTTAAACAGCAAAGAGCACCGGGAGAGGATGGTTTGAGATGCACGAGAGGCCCTTTATCAATGAAGCCTCAAGAGGGGCTCTGCCGCTGCTCCCCACCAGTCCTGCAGACCCGCGTGTCCTTGGCACACGCATGGCAAAACATGATCCTTTGTGGGGTCCTGGAAACGCTGCCAATCTTAAATTACAGTAATTAGCAGTCTCCTTTTTGGTTCGTTAATTCCCCATTAGGTAAAATTCCTATTAATTATGAACAAGCCACGGAACACTTTAAAACAGTTTAGAATAGAGAGAGGGACCTGCTTGAGCAGAAGAATCACTGCAAAGCAGGAGGGACAGAGTCCTTTTGCAACCAAGAAATGGGGGGGAAAGGGTTTATCATTAGTCCTGACGCTGTTCTATCTGGGATAGATTGAAAACCTTGTAGGGAGTGATTGGATTACTTTGATTTTTCTGAATGCTTAAACTTGCATACTAGGTTAATCCACTTTCTGAAGGCACTGCTTTCAACCCTCAAAAATATATACATATATATAAAGTATATATATAATATTTACCTTTTTCCATACAGAAGCAGCAGAATGTTGGGATTATTTTTCATTCAGAGCTTAAGAAATTGCATTTTTTAATAGGGAAAATGTTTGTACACTTTTCATATTAAAAGATCAGTAAAAAAAGAGGTGGGTCAAGAGGATGCGAGGAGAACGTTTTAAACTGGCAAAAGAGCCCCACAGAAACGATGAGCATATCAAAATAACACAAAATACAAAGGGATACAAAGACAAGAATTAGGAATCAGGATCCTGGGATCATGTCCCTCTGAGCCATCCCAAACAGGGGCCACGTTTTCTCAAGGGTCCTTGGCACCAAGTAGTTCCTGTCTCCAAGGTGGGCAGCCACGTTTTCAAAAGCACCCATTCTATTTCTCATTCATTTAGGGTTTTTTAAGCTAAATCACCTATAAACACCTCTCTCAAAACCTCAAAAATCCACCCAGTGATGCCAGACACAGCTGAGCTCTGCTTTCCCATCCCTTCCAACAGCCCCTTGCAATGCCCCTCAGGCTCGTGGTCCTGACTGCGGGAAACCGCTGATTTTCTTGCTGTGCTGTTATTTGTTCTGCAGAGGGATGCTGAAACAGGAAAATGGGTCTGTGAGGTGGTTGTGTAGCCTAGTACTGAACTGGATGAGCACTCGCCATAGAAACCGTGGTGGTACGTGAGCCTGGGTGCTGCGGGTGCTGGAGGAAGCACAGCACAAAAGAACAATGGGGAACGTACCTAAATGTCTCCTTTGTATCTGCCCGAGGTCTTTGTTTGATAGGGCAGGGATTGGGGCTGTGGGGTGACCCCACCAGGTTTGGGATGCAGCAAAACTCCCGGCATCACCTAAACTTCTCAGATAGTTTAGAATTGCCGGAGACCTTTTTGCTTTCCTGGATGGAGGGTAAATCCAGTGACTGGGAAATGCTGAGATCCCTGGGACCTGAAGCAAACTACTGAGGGAGATTGGATGGAAAGGGCTGTTTTCCCACAGAAGGCATTGATTTAAAACGCAGAGCCATTCCCAATGAGGTGGTGTGTCATTTGTTGTGCATCAACCAGCCAATCTGCCCACACCATGCTTGATGGGCTTGAGTCTGTGTCTGCTGGGGCTTTATGCAAACCCTTTTCCCCTCCTACTCCTCCTTGGCATTTCCCTTTGCTGCCTCCCCACAATGTAGTGGACCTCAGCGCCTACACAATGCTTTGAACTTTTGGGGTGAAAAATGCTATTTTAACAGGTGTTATAAGCGTGAAAGTATTTTTATTTGCTGAAAAATGATGTGTTTTAATGTTAAAATACAAAATTCATCCTCCTAACGTCAGCATGTGGAGAGCCTTAGTTCTGCTGCAGATGTTTGTGCTTAGCACTTGCCTGTGCTTCCATTCCCATTCTATGCTCACCAGAAGAGCCCTGACTTTGGGGCTCTGCTCCAAAAAGGGAAATGGATGTGTCTGGTGGAGAGAAGGTGTTGGTAAGGCAGGAGGTGGCTGCTCTATGAGGTTACGAGGCACTTTCTGCCCAGGGAGGTGCTGCTGGCTCCAGCTGGGGAGAGCATCTCTGTCTGTGGGTGTGCTGCCGCTTTTGCTTTCTCTTCTTCCTGTTGGCTTTTGCTTTTAATCCTCTTTATAAAGTGTCAGGATAAAGAACTGTCTGCCTTGGCTGCTTGCAGGAATTGACACCTTTTTGAGTTGTGACTCAGGGACTTCAATACAGCCGTGGCTTTCTGTGGGCACCAGAGCTTTGGCCGTGTCCATTGGTGCATGTCATGCTCTGCAGCCACTTTGCTTTGCAGTAACTGGGGATTCCAGTGTTGCAAGCAGGTGCTTTAGCATTGGGTCAGTCCTCTGCAGTGCAGCACTGGGGCTTTCAGCTTCCCCGCCTTCACCGGCTGCAGGACCCTGTGTTCACCCCATTCTCCTGCAGTGCAGCATCGTTCTTGTGCAAGGAGAGGCACAGGGTAAACCTGTCGTGTGTGAGCACAGGGGGGTGCCCTCAGCCGGGGTTGCAGCAGCCTTGTTTCAGTTTTCTGTGGGGTTTAAGCTGAGCTGCTTTGAAAGCAGAAATCAGCGCCCACAGGAGGAGACTGCAGCGGCTGGACTGGAACTCTGCTGATGGGCACATCAGCACACCTCAGTCCATCGGGCTGCCTGCAGCCGCATGGTGAATGCACAGGAGCTCCTCTGGCATGGATCCTTCCCATAGGAAGGGTGCTGCTTTGTACCAGTATGTGGGGTTGGGGGTTCAGAGCACCCCAGCCATGCGGCACTGCTCCTTGTGTGGCTTTTCCCCCAGTCAAGTGTGGGAATGCCAACTTGCTGCTGTGCCTCTGCCTTGGCACTGTGAGTCTGGTCAGGCCGCGGCATCCTGAACTGGGAAGAATCTGATAAAGCTCTGGAAAACCAATTTTGGGAGCTAAATAATAACCAGGATATCATTTTTTCCCCTTTCCCCTTAATACGAACAAAGAAAACCCCTGCATTGCAGCATTGCTGAATCGCCTGTAACACAGTCCTGGTGATTAATCACTGCTCTGGTGAAACAGTGAGCAACTGGAGCCGAAAAGGACGTCTCTTTTGTTAGACTACATTTCACTTTGGCTGTGTTTGTTTCACTTCATTTACAGCTTGAAGCATTTCCCGATGGCATCGCTGGGAGCCTGGTGCTTGGGAGAAGGCAATGGAGCTCCCAGAGGTGTCGGCACCACTGGAGATGGGTCCCTGCTGTCACCCCCTGCCAGGGCTAAGGGGGGACTCTGGGTTTTTCTTGCTCTCTGCCACATGCCGTTAGGTTTGCAGAGCATTTGCCACTCATGGTTATCACACATCTCTGTGTCTCGCAATCGGCTGCCTGGGGATCCCATCTGGATTGTCTTTCGTGATGGAGGAATCAGCGGTGCCCTTTGTGTCTCATCTGACATGCAGCCTTTCTTTCCCCCCACTGTTGTTTTGGAAAGTAATCACTGGTTTTATTGTTTTCAGCACAGTTCTATGAAGGGGATGATCCAGGCCCAGAGCATTGTCCCTCCCGAACCCATCACCTTTTTGACCTCTTTCTTTTTCCCCAAAGTTCTGTTTCCTTCCTTTTGGCCTGGCAGCCCCATCTCGGCAGCATCGGCTCTGCCTGCCCATCAGAACAGATCAGCACCGGTCCCTGGGGAAAGCAGTAAATCATGGTCCTGTCATTCAGGCCTGTGGTAGACTCTGGAAGTGGAAGGGAGCTGAACCAGGATTACCAGCATAGTGTAACCTTGGTGGCCTCTGCAAGCTAAATAGAAAAGGGTTTTCCCGTTGTAGCTGGTTATTGCTGTGCTCTAGTGGTTTCTTGGACTGTTTATTAGAAAAACACAGGGGAGGCTCATGTTGCTTCTGCACATCCTCTGCCATGTCTGACAAGCAGCCATGAGGTGCCAGGATGCTGTGCTCTGCCAGTGCTGGTAAACTCCCCGTGGAGAGCTTGCAGGGAGGTGGGAAGATGCTGTTGGATCTTGGTCAACTTGCAGATGAAGGGGAAGAATCTTTTAACCGTGAGCAGAGTAAGCCTGATGCAGGATTAAAGACTTAGAGATGTACCTTGTGATACAACACTTGTAGACTCCATAACTTGATAATGAAAGCAAACCTACAGCTGCACTCAGGAAACTTATACTCTCATTGTCCCATTCCCAGCAAGGCCGTTGCTGTGCTGGTGTACCAGAGAGGCCTGAGGAGGAGCTTACGGGTGTGAAGTGTGTTTTCCCCTCGCCTTGGCTGGCTTGATGGATGTTAGCTCTCCCTCCAAACCCCACGCTGTGACTGTGATTTCACTTTCCTCCAAAGCAATTGATCTTCTCCCTGGGACTCCGATGGCAGTTGCTGTCTCTCCGTGCTGCTGGGCTGGTTTTGCTGCACAGGGACCCCTGGTGTGGAGCTGTGACTCCAGAGAAGCCGGTTCATTACCGCAGCAGGAGTCCAGATGTGCAAATGTCTCATTCATTTCTCTCTTTGTCTCTTTCTTTTTCCTCTCTCTGCAGAACACAAGTGCCCGGTGGACCAGAGGGAGCAGTTAGAAGAAACCCTGCCTCTGATTCTGGGCCTGATTCTGGGCTTGGTGATCGTGATCACCCTCTGCGTTTACCACATCCACCACAAGCTGACAGCCAACCAAGTGCAAATCCCTCGGGACAGATCTCAGTACAAGCACATGGGATAGGGGACAGGACTGAGCAGCCCAAGTATTTATCAGGTAGAAAAAGCAAAAGCACTTTTTATTATGGGTGAGGAAAGGTTATGGGGGGCAAGAGACGGTATTCACAACACCTGATGGGGGGGATTCCCTGGAGAAACAAAGGGATTTAATATAGCCAGTGCAGCAACACTGCTGTCTCTGTAAGGAAACTCGGAGCAGCTGGTACTAGGAGTCTGTGTCAGTAGGTGGTATGAATACCTTCTTAAGCAGCTGGGCTGATCATCTGGAGACAGAACCGCTTCACGTGTCCAAGTCTAACACTGGGGGCAAAGCTATTGCTTCTTTCTTTTCCTTTATTTATTTTCCCCCTTCTCAAGAGGCTCGTCCCTCCCCACCGCTGCTCTTGGCAGTGTTCAGCCTTCTGTTCACGTCTGTGCATGGAGCAGGGCTGGGGATAGAGCCACTGCACAGGCTTCATTAAGGTCCTCTAATGAAAGCCCTCAAACCACACTCCTGGCGTTTGCACTCATGTTAAGGAGAGCATGAAGGCAACATGGGTGTGCTTTGAAGACAATAAAGGCCAGAACCTCAGGCTGGTATCGAGTGCAGTAACTCCAGCTGAGGAGCTTGACGCCGAGCGAAGAACGTTTGGTTTTGCTTCTTGAGCCACATCTGAACTAACCTTGAAAATAGCAATCAAGTATTGAAACACAAGTTATCAAGTGCCGTGCTGCTGCGAGTCAACCGGGAACTGCTTCTGGCTGGGCATCCTTGCACGTATTGTGATTGTGGTTGAGATGTTACATTGCTACCTGCAACCGGGGTTTTCACAGCGAAACAAGATTAAACCAGAGATGTTACAGTTACTATGCAGATTATTCAGGTATAATCTAATGTAACGGGAACAGAAATAAAAGGGAACCCTTGAAATCTATCCTTAAATGTAGATGATTTTTAAAATGAATTAAAACATGTACATACGTGATACTTGATTTGCCTTCTTATTCTGAACTGACGCCATGCTTGTTACTGACTCCATGGTATCTATGGAATCGGTGCAAAAATACATCATCTGAATGGATGTGGAATGTAGGGTTGACTCTAGCAGGGGGTTTGGTGTAGAGGTGGCGGTGCTTCAGTAGTCTGTGATTTGTTGGTTATTTCCAGTGTTCTCCTCACCTCTCGGCTGTTCCTTTCTCATGCGTTCTGTGGGTATTGGTGTGTCTCACACTGGTCCCATCCAGTTCCTGCTGAACCCTTTGACTCCCCTTGGCTCCAGTATTACTGCAGCAAGAGTTAGTCCACACCTGGTGTTAAGTTTAAGGTGTGGAAGATACCTTCTTGTTCTTGAGCTGATTTGATCCAGATGGGGACTCATACAGAGCATCCTCCTTCAGCTTGAAACAGGGTAAAGAGCAAAGAAAAACAGCAATCTCAGTGTTGAGAGATGCAAGAGGAGAATTTAACTGCTTTTTAATGCTGCAGCCTCCTCCAGAATTTATGGGGGTTTGATGAAGGTGAATGCAACAGGAGCCTTCCTTTAGTCTTGTCTCATTTCTGTGTTATGCTCAGGTTTTTGTTTTCTCATTTGGATGCAAGAAGCAAAATTATTGTGCTCCTGATGGTTATGGCTTTGCCCTTTTAAAACCCCAGTCAGCTGGGCTGAGCAAGTGCCAGTGCCCACAATGAGCTGGTTGTTATTTAGAAAGCAGAAAGAAGAAAAGGTTCTTTTAGAGACCACCAGAAGAAGCGACCGGTAGCAGGAGGGTGGGTAAAAGGATTAAAGGTTCATCCTTAATAGAGAAGGGGTCACAGTTATCATCTTGTCCTGCCTTGCTCTTGCCTGCCCTCCAGCCAGGAAGGCTCTCCCAGCCAGCATCCATCAGCCTGGAACATCTGCTCCTGTATTTGACATCACCCCCCAAAATAACATCAAAAAGGAAGCAAACGGCTGATGTGCAGATGCCGAAGCGTCCATGGTCATTTGTGCTCTGCAGAGCACGTGTTGGCAAGGCAGCTGCAGGAGCAATCCATGGGGATGGGGTGGTGGAGCAGGTCTGCAGTGGTGGGGCAGGACACGCTGGTGGGATATGGATGGAAATGGCACCAAATCGGAGATATCCCAGCTTGGTCCCCACCGGCTGGGTTCCTCCCAGTGAGCTGCAAGTCCTTGGTGTCAGCAGGAGCAATTCCTGCTGGTTCAGTTGAGTATAATTAATCTCTAATTAAGAGATGTAAAAGGGCTGGGACATGGTCTGGGAAACACAGGGGAAGAGCAGGACTTTGTGGCTGGAAACTAGGAAGATGTTCCTGGTTTTCCCCTATGCCCTCTCTTTCTCTAGGAGAGCCCATTAGGGCTTCTTTTCCCTTCCCCTCTCCACATTCATCAGCACCTATCCCTCTTAATTCGCTTTTCTTTTCCCCTCACAAAACTTGGGTTAGTCACGTACCCACTTGGATATTGAGCCTTCAATTGGGTGACGTGGCAAAAGGGATTCTGCCCTTCCACCTGCCTTTAGCAGAAGCTTTACCGAGCTAAGGCAATGCACGTGGCAGCACTGATTTTTGATGTCCCCGGTTTTTAACCCAATGAAGGGGTGATGGTACCGGCAGTAAACTTGTCTCTGCTGCTTTCCATGACCCCAGGGTGCATCCCGCCTTGCACTGGGGCCAGTGCAGAGGCAGGGGAAACACCAACTGTTCCAAGCTATACAGCCTTCCTTTTGGCCTCCTGCTTTCCCTTGTGCGATGGCTCCTTGCACAATGCTCGGTGCCAATCCATTTGCACTGCAGCTTCTGATACCCCACAGCAATCATACTTGCTTTGCAGGGTGGGTTTGGATGCAGGAAAGATCATCTATAACCAGTGAGGGGTTGACAGATGCTTCTCAAACCAAAACCAGAGTGGGAGGTGGGAAACCCATTGCTCTGCACCCATGCAGCACTTTGAGGGGCGACTTGTGAATGAACTGTAGCTTCCGGGTTTACATGGGGCTGTTTGGAGGCAGCAGAACCTGAGGCTTGGCTTAGCTGCCTTAATGTTGGTCTTAGCAGGTGGATGAAGCTGCTGGCTGAATGTTATCTCCAGGCTGGGTTTTGGAGCAGTTGGGAGTCTGTTGTTCAAGTAAAGCTGCTGGTGGGTTTTAGCCCCTTGTAGGTCATGTTGTGGCTTCCGTGTTTGCAGACAGAGAGCAAGAGGTGCCTGTTGTAATGGGGAGATGCTCTCAGTCATCTACACATATTTGAGATGGAAAAATGCTGATTTATGGTTCACTTTGCAGGTAAATTTCAGTTCAACCTGCAGTGACCCTGTCTGGGCAGCCAAGGAAAACCCAGTCCACACTGCTCATAGGAAGCTGTCCTTGACTGCTCCCATTGCTCAAGCACTGGTCAGTGCACTGAAGCAGCGGCACTGGCCCTCTGACAAGAGGACAACCCCAACAGCTCTTGTAGCTCTACACCCATTCACCTTCAGACCTTTGGGTGTTGTTCACACCCCTGAGGTCGCGCTCGGCTTCACCTTCAGGGACCAAATGTGTGTGAGCTGTTGGGAGCAGAGTTGTGTGGTAGTAGTGAATGTATTGGGTTTCTGAATTAACATAGGAAGTAATTTCTTGTTGGACTGAAAGGCTTTTCCTCTTTTTCTGGGGGGAAGAAAGGAAAAAGGAACTGTGATTTCAGCTCAGTGTCAGTTTGCATTGAGCCCCAGACTGATGTATCTTGTCTAAAGAAGTTATTCAAGATGTTGAAAGAATCCCCTTGAATCTTCTAATACTTCCCATGCTTTTGCTAACCATTCTTTACTGGATTTGAGCTGAGTTTTCCAGCAATTTAAGCTTTCCAACCCTACTTTTGAGAAACTATTGGGAAGAGAAAGCCCCCGTTCGACTTCCCTCCTTCCCATCAAACTCCAGCTGCAGGTTAAGGATGGCAGCACTTCCATTTAATTTAATGTCCATTGTCAGTTTGTGTTTACCTTCTATTCATCGATGAGGCACTATGAGCAGGCTGCAGGCTGGAGCTCTTTGCTTTGTAGGTGTTTATGAGCACATCAGTAGAAGGTGGATAAATACAAGAAACTTATCACTGAGTCCTATCAGGGCCTGTAACAATTAAGCACTTCCTGAAGCAGCTGCTAATGACTTACACAGTCCTTATGGTTAGAACCTCAGTTATCAATTATTGATGTATTGCCAAGGAGTTGTGTCGCCAGTCCCTCAGCCTCTGCTGCCAGGATATGGCCATTGTTCTAATGGGTATGGATACTGTTCTAATGGGTATGGATACTGTTCTAATGGGTATAGATACTGTTCTAATGGGTATGGATACTGTTCTAAGGGGTATGGATACTGTTCTAACGGGTATGGATACTGTTCTAAGGGGTATGGATACTGTTCTAACGGGTATGGATACTGTTCTAAGGGGTATGGATACTGTTCTAATGGGTATGGATACTGTTCTAATGGGTATGGATACTGTTCTAACGGGTATGGATACTGCTCTAATGGATATGGATACTGTTCTAATGGATATGGATACTGTTCTAATGGGTATGGATACTGTTCTAATGGGTATGGATACTGTTCTAACGGGTATGGATACTGTTCTAATGGGTATGGATACTGTTCTAACGGGTATGGATACTGCTCTAATGGGTATGGATACTGTTCTAATGGGTATGGATACTGTTCTAATGGGTATGGATACTGTTCTAACAGGTGACCTCAGGAAAAGGCACCATTCCTTAGTGACAGGCAGGAATAAATGCCTTGGAGTGACTGGACGCACATTTAGCTTGGCCCCTGCCCTTGCAGCAGGTGATGTCTTCTGGGTGAATGGGTCCTCCCAACTCTGCCATCTAAAACCCTACAACTATGGGGTGTATTTTCCTGCTGAGACACCCAGCCAGGGTAAGGTTTGCAGCCCGCAAGGTGACAGTGATGGAGGAAACACCTTCTGCAGTGTGGACACCACAGGGGCCAGGATAAGGACTCCGGAGCCGTGGACAAGACCTGGGAAGATGCTACAGAGGTTACCCAAGGAGGAATTTTGCAGAGGGTGCAGCCCAAGGGAACAGGCCGTGGTTATTCCTGGCTTTATTTGAAGGGCTGTGGGTGAAACAGCCGAAGTTGAGCATTTCTAGGGAGGTTTTTGAGTGATAACTGATGTACTTTGGAACATTTACTGATGTCAGCAGCCAAAATGAATACAGAACCTCATTTATAAGACTTGAAGATGCTCATGAGAGTAACTGAGTAAATTCATTACCTGCCTGATGCTATGGGGGAGCCTGGGAGGAATGGGCTCGGCTGGCACGAGAGCTGAATGGTGAGGCAAAAAGAAAGGAAGGGGATTATTTAGGGAAGGTGGGAATGTTTCAGCAGGTTTGGTCTTTGTGGAGTACATCAGTCAATCACGTACAGAGCTGTATGGGTGCATCAGTCGCAGCTCGAGGTTGTCTGTACTGTATGACTGACCACGATGGGGTTTTTCTAATGTAGGAGTGTGTGTATGCCTGTGTGTGTGGCTGGGGGCTCTTGAAGGGCTCTATCATAGAATCACAGGATGGTTTGGGCTGGAAAGGACCTTAAGATCATCAAGAGACCTCACCTGGAGCATTGTGTGCAGTTCTGGTGTCCTCAACATAAAAAGGACATGGAACTGTTGGAACAAGTCCAGAGGAGGCCACAAGGATGATCAGGGGACTGGAGCACCTCCTGTATGAAGACAGGCTGAGGAAGTTGGAGCTGTTCAGCCTGGAGAAGAGAAGGCTGCGTGGAGACCTCATAGCAGCCTTCCAGTATCTGAAGGGGGCCTATGGGGATGCTGGGGAGGGACTCTTCATTAGGGACTGGAGTGACAGGACAAGGGGTAACGGGTTAAAACTTAAACAGGGGAAGTTTAGATTGGATATAAGGAGGAAATTCTTTCCTGTGAGGGTGGTGAGGCACTGGAATGGGTTGCCCAGGGAAGTTGTGAATGCTCCATCCCTGGTGGTGTTCAGGGCCAGGCTGGACAGAGCCTTGGGTGAGATGGTTTAGTGTGAGGTGTCCCTGCCCATGGCATGCCATGAACTGGATGATCTCAAGGTCCTTTCCAGCCCTAACTATTCTCTAATTCTGTATGCAGTGAGTGTGCCATCAGTTACTGACACTGAGATTTCTCTATTCAAGGCCTCATTCCTGCCTTCTTAATTTGGAATATTTTATCTGGATGGCAGCACTTCACTCTCAAACACCTTCAGCTAACACACACAAACAAGAAGCACAAACCAACCCATATTCTTGCACCCATACAGCCCCTGACTCCTGACCATCAGCTTCCCATGGCTGGCAGATGGGCACAGGCTCCGTTTCAGATCCAGCGGCTTTCCCAACCCCAAGCCCTCACGGTTCTGGAGCTCAGCCCCTGTGACCAACACTGAGGCTGGATTGTCTCAGCAACTCCCCACCCAGGAGGAAAGGACGAGCACCAAGGGGGCACGAGTGACTCTTCCAATGCAGACATGACCACTGCCACTTCAACATCACTGAGGCAACTCTATAAATCACTACATATATACTTACATATATGTGTGTGTGTGTGTGTATATCCCATATACAGACACAAACCCTCTCGGTTTCTTCTTACTTACTTGATCCAGTACTGTGTGACTGAGTCAAATCGAGCAGCCAGCAGCAAGGCACGGGAGGGAAAAAAACCCCACACTGCAAATGAAGGCTTTATTCATTCATTTATTGAACTTGCGTGTGCATTTGTCTCACCAGTCACTGGTGTTCCCAAAAAACCCCTTTGAAATCAACAAAACTCCCAGTAAACTCCAGGGACACCGCTGAAAGTACCTCATGGTAAGAAAGTTGCAGAAAATTCTTCCCTTGCACAGCCTAAAATGTGCTGAATACTGAAGAACCCCCCCCCCACCCCGTTGTATTCAAAGATGGTTAAAAAAGCTGACCTCAGTGGCTCTGCTCGAGCACGGCACTGCCCTGCCTGCTGCAGCCTCTTTTCCTGAGTTGTCAAGACTACGAAACAGAAACACCCGGAGCGTGGTGGGTGCTGCTCTGTGGTGGGTGCTGCTCTGTGGTGGGTGCTGCTTTGTGGTGGGTGCTGGGTGCGGGGAGCAGGAGCCAAACGTGGTTTCTTTAGTGTCTTTTTCCAATGTGCAAACAGGGTTAAGAAGAGGAAGCAGCGAGGAGTAAGACACAGATGTAAGAACATGGGTTCCATTTCCAGCTCAGATTCATCCCCTCTCCTCAATCCTCAATCATTTCTCTCCCTTCAAATACTCTTTACCTTTTAAGGGCAGTACTAAAGGAGCTTCTTTACTATTGGCAACTCTTTTGTCTTTAAGAACCAGCTCCTGCCGGGTTCAGCTGTTTGTTTGGTTATCATTTACTGCAATAAATAACAATTAATTTATTCCCTACCAAATTCCATAATAAGAAAGAAACGAGCTTGTGTTCCCACAAAACTGGCTTCGTGGTTCTTAGTGATACCGCAAAATGAGGTCAGTAAGGAGGAAAAAAACCCAAAACCCTTGCAAAACATGGCTTTTGTATTATACAGAATTAAAAAGAATTGTTAATAAATAAAACTCATTTCTCATTGAAATAATTATGAAGCACTTCTAAAAATGTTAAAGGCAAAGCTATTCAGGCCTAACAGTTAACATGCAAAGTCATCCAACAAAGAACACAAACTGTACCGCAGTAGTCAACTGTTGCATCAACATTCAAAAAGGTCTAGACAGCAGCACAACTTCTTCTATATGGCAAATGTCACGCATCACAAGGGGCTGTCGGGGCTCTGGAGGATGGAGGGCGGGCTCTGGCCATCCCTCCCCACGTCCAGAGCGGGACAGAAGCAATGCAGATGATGTGGTACCAAAACTGGCCTTGCGGTGGTGCGTAATGAAGGGACCGCCACGGTGCCAGGAAATCACCCTGGAGCAAAGGTCCATCGGCTCCGTGGGCTCCCACCATGGAGAACAGGGAGGGAGACCCCAACGATGGCTGATGTGCAGCAGCAGCGCTGGCAGTGCCCAAAGCCACTCAGCCAGTGCTCCCACGAGCATCAGTGAGCACCGGCTCCTCAACGGTGGGATGAGCGCTCACCTCACCCCCATGGAGACTCTGCAAAACCTTCCAACCACCTAAAGGTGGGGTTTGGGATTTCTTTGTTCCTGTTTTCAAAAGGGTTATAAAAGTAGGAAACGTCTCAAATCCTTGCTAAGTTACACTCATTACTTCAACTAACACAAGGGTACGTGACAAAGTACTGCAAGTTATCAAAACGCTCTGTACAGAAAGTTACAAATTCATTGCAAAATACATTGCGCTGCCATGACCGAGAGAAAAAAAGTGCTTTTTGTTTGTGTCAGAAAAGTGTTCTTCCCAAACAGAAGTGCCGTAGCCTGCAATGACACCCAGGTGTTCCGCTCTGGTTGTGCTATCCCCCACCAATCACCCTCCCAACCTTGCTTGGTGCCTTCTGCCTTCATGGACGGCCGAGAAGACAACAGCGCTGGGGAGCGTGTCCACCCCGGTCCCTCGCAGCCCCAGGGAGCAGCTCCTGGGGTTTTACACCATGGTGGTTCTGTGGGGCAGGTTTTCCTCCACAAGGTTTCGCTGGTCCCTGCCCGCAGTTCCTGCCGGCTGGAATTCCTGCGCGGCCGATAGCCAGACACCGAGCTCCTCCCGGAAAGTCGCTGCTTCAGCGATGCCGGTGCTGCCTCATGAGGGGCACGATGCACGAAGGGGGCCCAGCCAGTTTGAGGAAGGGGTGTCTCAACAGTTCCTGTGCCGTGGCTCTTTGCGAGGGCTCCCGCACCAGCATCGAGTCCAAGAAGCCCCGGAGGACCGAGGAGACCTGCAACACCACACTGGAGTTAGGGTGGGCAAAGACAGCCATGTCCAGCCTAAGCTGGGTCTTGTGGGAAGACAAGGGACACCCTGAATTTCCTATGGCAACAGATGGACCGAGCTGAAGGGCCACGAGTCTTCTGTGTGCTGTTAATGTGGTATCTGGGCATCAGTGGGGTGCAGAACAGTGCACGCCGCACAGCTTTGCATGAGGGAAGCATTAACACTGAAGGGCTCAGGTCTGACTTTAGCAGCACATCCAAAATGGGAGGTACCCACAGGCTCTGGCACTGGGCATGGATGTACCAACCCATCTGCAGCAGGGCTGGTGTCCTGACTTTCAGGCAGGGTGGGAAGCACTGGGAGCACAAGGCTCTGCCCAGCTCCCTTCACTGTCCCTCACTGCCAAAGCAAAGCCAGGGCTGGGCATAGGTGGCCATGGTTTGTTGATGGCTTTTGCCTCGCACCTTCCCAATGAGTCCTATGTAGGACCCACTGCTCACGGTGGTACCTTACAGATGCAATGGGCGTGCACTGTGTAGTTTCACTAAACCTCAACACCTATGGGAAGTCTGACCTTGTGCATGTCCTTCACCCGTGGAGGTAAGTTATCCCGGATCCGGCGCATGGCCTGCAGCGGCGGCTCGTTGAAGTAGGGGGGTTCACCATCTATCATCTCTATCACCATGATGCCCAGGGACCAGATATCCACCTGCAACACACCATCCGTCCCTAAACACCACTGATAGTGCAGAGAGGGGGCTACAGGCTCCACGCTTTGGGGTCATGCCACCCTCTGAGTTGGCTCATGCTGTCCTGCCTACCACCCTAAGCCAGCAGCCTGGTGAGCCATCACCATAAATCTTGCCTTTCTAAACCAGCTGACACCAGTTTCTCTCTTCTGAGCAGTAAATAAATTGAAGAAATAAGTTAGAAACCTGAATACAGAGCTGGTTCAGGTGATGCCCACTGGAAGCACTGCTAAGGTATGCAGTGAGAGACTGGCTGTAACCTGCTGCTCTGCATCCCAGCTGCACTGCTTTGGACCCACTGAGTAGGTACCCCAGGGTGGCTCTGCAGTGCTGCAGAAAGGTGCAGCCACTGGGTGAGAAGAGAATAGTTCAGCTGCTGTGAAATCAGTGACCCTGTGTCCCTTGCATCCTGAAGGCAACAGGATTTGAGAGCCCCAGAGAAGCACAAGTACTTGATACACCCAGGCCTGGTTCCAGGCAGCACAGGTGAATCCTTATGAAATCCCTTTGGAAAGGGATTCAGCTCCAGCTTAAAAACCCCCACACCTTTTCCTTCGCTTTCATCCTGCTCCAGAATCCCAATCCTCTGATAACTGTAATTCCTGCCATTTGCCAGCCCAAACAGCGCCAAGGCCAGTTCATGCAGCTTTTGCTCTTTTGCCAACACTATCCCCTTCACCTTAAATACTCCTTTTATTATTTGCCTTTCCTTTCTGGTGGGGAAAGCTATCACAGCCTTAAATTCTGCCACTTCCTAATCCCTTCAGTGCTATTAATGGGCTAATAATAGTTATTATCCCTGAAATGTCTTCTACAACACCACATGTCCTGGGTAAGCAGCAGTGCAGCGTCTCCTGTCTCAGGCCTTGCCTCACTTCCCCCTCTATATGTGTATGTGTGTATATGTATGTGTGTATGTGTGTATATGTACGTGTACATATGTGTGTGTATGTGTATATATGTGTGTGTATATGTATGTGTATGTATGTGTGTGTATATGTATATGTATGTGTATGTATGTGTACATATGTGTGTGTATATGTATGTGTACGTATGTGTGTATATGTATGTGTATGTATGTGTGTGTATATGTATGTGTATGTATGTGTGTGTATATGTGTATGTATGTGTACATATGTGTGTGTATATGTATGTGTATGTATGTGTGTATATGTATGTGTGTGTATATGTATATGTATGTGTATGTATGTGTACATATGTGTGTATATGTATGTGTATGTGTGTATATGTATGTGTATGTATGTGTGTGTATATGTATATGTATGTGTATGTATGTGTACATATGTGTGTATATGTATGTGTATGTATGTGTGTATATGTATGTGTATGTATGTGTGTGTATATGTATATGTATGTGTATGTATGTGTACATATGTGTGTATATGTATGTGTATGTATGTGTGTGTATATGTATGTGTATGTATGTGTGTGTATATGTATGTGTATATATGTGTGTATATGTATGTGTACATATGTGTGTATATGTATGTGTGTATATGTATGTGTACATATGTGTGTGTATATGTATGTGTATATATGTGTGTGTATATGTATGTGTATGTATGTGTGTATGTGTACATATGTGTGTGTATATGTATGTGTATGTATGTGTGTATATGTATGTGTACATATGTGTGTGTATATGTACGTGTATGTATGTGTGTGTGCCTGTGTGTAAATCTATGTCTGTACTTGCCTGGCAGGTTTGCTCTCTGCAGCTGCTACTACAGGCACTCTGGAGCAGATGACTCCCCTCGTCACGCAGAGGAGGCAAACGCAGCCGTGCCTCTGGCTGGGAGCCCTGAGTCACTGTCACGGCTGAGCACAGGATTGGGGATTGCTCTTCCCAGGCTGGCAGTGCACGAGTGCTGTGACTCAGAGCTTCCTAACGGATGGGGTACGGCACTGCAGTGCTGCCGGCTCCCTCCTCGCTGCTCTCACCTGCAGGGCTCCAATACTCTTGCCTTTGTCAGACCATTTGGCAGTGCTTAAAATAGCTCCCACAGATCGGCTTTTCCTCCCTTCTGTCTCTCAACTAATAAGAGCAATGACTGCAAGGAATGAGCCAAGGTAATGCTGCAACAGAGGGTGGCGATCCAACCCACCCGTCTGGCTCCTGTATTTGGGATCCTACAGGAAGCCCATGCCTTTGCTAGCACCTCTCTGGAGGAAGGGGCTTTCAAGGCTGCAGCTGGGTGGAAGCAGAGAGGATCTCTGCCTGCAGGTCTGTGATGTGATCTGACTGTGTGGTACAGGCATGTGATTTGCCTATTGGTTTGGCACATCCACGTGTAGAGACCTGTAACTGCTCCAGCTTAATACTAAAGATCATCAAAGGGTCTTTGATGATGTGAAAATGATGCCAGTTTCCTTTAATACAGCACCCCAAGCTGAGATCTGTAAAGGCATTACTTTGTTTAGTGCACTAAATGGAGCTGTTATTGAACAACTTGGTTTTGGAGAAATACTTTAAAGCAAGGCTGATGTAGCACTCTGGGGCAAATGTAACTGCTGCTGTTGAGCAGAGCTGAACTGCTCTGGCAGGCTCAGTGGGGCTGGCCAAGGCACCATACGGAGGGAAAACAACCGCCCTGGGTCCGTGCGGTGCTCACCTCAGTGCCGTAGGGCAGGCGGGATATCACCTCCGGTGCCATCCAGTACGGTGTCCCAACCAGTGACTTCCTCCTGGGGACCTCCTTTGACACTTGGGCACAGAACCCAAAGTCGGACAATTTTATCTGGGAAGTAAAGGAGAAAAAAGCCCCTTTAGAATAACTAGGCAAATCCTCTGAGAGACATCTCCAGGTGCAGCTGTGGGGACAGGGACGGAGCTGCCATGTTTCCCTGGGAGAGGACAGCAGCGTGGCTCTGGAAGTGTGGCTGGAGATGGCAACAGAGCCCAAGAACATGCAGCTCATTCAAATGAAGGCCAGGGAAAGACGTAAGAGAGAGCAGCTTGTTGCTAAGATCACCTGCCATAGCTCATTGCCTCTCCACCAGCAGAAGATGTAGAGGTGATAAATGGCTTATAATGTTTAAAAAACAGAAGGAAAGCAAAAAATCCTGAAGTCACAGTGTTTCATAATGAATCTAGTATTGCATTTTTATATATAATTTGTGTAGTTTAGGTATATGCACTATATGCAATAACACACATATTTGAAGCAATACACCCCACTCCTATTATTTGCATCAAGTGCATGATCCATGGCTAGGCCAGAAACCAGACTGAACAAGTGGTGTTCACCCCATTTTCCTTTACCACAGACAGCAGGATCCACCACTCGCAGAAAGCAATGCCCCTGCCAATGTGTTTTCAGGACCAGGACCTCACGCTGTGCACTATCACTAAAGAAACCATCTTCTGTACGGAGCAAGGGAGCTAATTTGGGGAGGGAGGGCAGGGAACTACAAGACTCTTCCAAAATGGTTGTAGGAGATGATAAAGGCACCTGCTCCCTTTGGTTGGGAATGTGGGAATTAAGGGCGGTTCTGTCCTTGAGTAGCTGTGGCAGTGACCTGAAAGAGCAATACCGGGATACAGGAGCACTCCGGAGAGCAGCTCCCGCTGCATCATGTGCCTGCTCACGCTTCTATGCCAGCTTTTTTTGCCTTACAACAAAAAGCATGGAAAATGCTCACCTCCCTGTCCCTGTCGCTGCACAACACCAAGGTGAAACCTCCTCCAGCGCCAGCCCAAACCAGCTGAGTGCCAGTGCCATCACCCTCTTCCAGAAACAGCTGGTTCCTGAAGTACTGTGGGTTTTCATGCCAAGTATTTATTCAGAGGCCTAGAAGCCTTTGTAAGGGTTTTTGTGGCCATGAGCCTAACCCCCAGCACCCTCAGCTATCCAACAGTGACCCTAAGCCATGTGTCTGATCATGTAATTGATGCCTGGGGATATGCTGTGAGCCCAAACAGCCCCAGGACAAATGAGAAGCTGCATAAATCCCTGTGTTGTGTGGACCAGCATTTCATTATCAGCACTGATTTGTTTTCTTTTAGATTCAGTGCAGACGCTGCTTTTCATAAAGCAATGGGTATTATTTTGAGCAGAACTGTGTTAAAATGATTGTTGGTATTTCTAAAACAAAGCCAATAATAGCCAAGCTCTCCATGCTAAACATATTTTTCAGTTTACAGGATGAAGAATGGCAAAAATGATGCATATTTTGGAAGCAGAGCCTAATCTGCTTTTGTAGGAGCACAAGAGGGTTTGCATATCTATTGCTCATTCGAGTACACAAAAGAAGAGGATTTTCTAAGAAAAGGTAATTGCACCACACAGCCATGAAGAAATCTGCAATGCAGATAATCAGGACTGGAGTAATGAGGGTAATGAGGCACTGTATGCAGATCCCGAGAGCAGATCAGATGCTAATTCAGCAACATGGATTGAAACCGCAACTGAACAACTCCTACACATGTGGAGTTTTCTTCCCCCAAAAGGATTAGCAGGAAGAAAATCCCTCTCCCTTGGTGAAGTGGGAATTGAGTTACATAGACAAGGCTTTGATAGGGAATCTGACCAGGCCTGGAAGCCAAGAGCTTTACCTGCTGAAGGAGAAGGTCCAGCTCTGGTTCCAGGCTCACTGTGAGCTCTTGGGCTCAGCTGAACCCACCAAGCCTTGCTTCACACAGGTGTGTAAGGCCAGTAGAGCAATCCTGACAGCCCATCTTATGGGACTCACTGGTCACGAGTGCACTTGTTTGTACTGCAATTATCCCAGTGGGGCCACAAGGTGAGATGCAAAGTGGTGCCTGACTCCAGGAGAAATTAGGGTCTTCTATTTAAGAGTGATTTGCCTTCCTCCACCTGAGCCTTTCGGTGCCCCAAGTTTTAGGTGCCTCAGGTTTTATGCTTGTGTGCACCCAGCAACACCACTGCTCAAACCCACTTTTCTCTTTGTAAGGAAATAGTAATTTCCTTGGGACCAAACACTGCTGAAGCAGTGAATCTTTTTTGTGTGCAAACTTTATATTGCTTATTGAGTAGGTCACAGGCAGCTTTTTCTCTCCCTCGCTGCCCACTCAATACCACAAAGAAAAACCAATTCACTGACAGCAGCATCCCATCCAAGGAAATGGAAGCATGGCACAGGTATTACCAAGCATCTTGTAAGTATGGTATATGGTAAAAGCTAATCTCACCATCAGGGGAGTGTTTCAGCAGTAATGCAGCTTATTTTCTATTCATATAGATTGATGTTAGCCTCCTAACTAGCTTGGGAAAGCAGAGCAAATATACAGAAGCTTGCTAACTAAAGGATAACTAAATGTAGTAAACAGAAAACACTTTAGAAAGGGATCAGAGGAGAAGTGGTGCAGCATAAAAGATCTCCTGTCACCCAACCATCACCCATGTGGCAGTTTCTTCTGTCACTGCCTTTTGATGGCTCTGATCCCCCACAGGCACTAGCGTGGATGTCCATCACCAGAAGGCTGGTTCAGCTCTCTAACAAGTCACTCACAGGTCGTATCCCTTGGTTTCACACACGTGCACAGCTTTTTCATGCCAGCCCCAAGAGATGGCAGGGGAAACTTTGAGCACTCACCCTTCCATCGCTTGTGAGGAGGATGGAGTCGCTTTTGATGTCGCGGTGGATGACGCCTTGGTTGTGCAGGTAGGACAGGGCTCTCAGGACAGACAGGCAGACCGTGGCTATCTGCTCCTCGTTCATCCTGGAATGGCAAGGTGGAAAAATGAGCTGAGTGTTAAGGAAGACAGTGGGAAGGTGGAGCTGGCAGGAACAGGCATAATGGTCCCTTCACAGCCAGCCAGGAGATCAATGGCTCTGCGGGGTGATCCTTTGGTCCTGTTTCTGTCCAGAAAGGGGAGATGGGAGGTGAGGAACAGCTCTGCAGCAAGGTGTGGGTAAGTCTCCCTGCAGCATTAGAAAAGCACAGAATACTGCATGATGCAGCCTGTTACAGTGAGCCTGCTTCCTCTGGGAAATAATCAAAATGCCTTATTTACAGTAAACTCACTGCTTGCCAAGGAGGGCAAATCACTGCTAGGACGGGAACAGGCATGGAGTAAATATGAGAAAAAACACTCTTAATTGTGCAGGCAAAACACCAGGCCTGGGTGTAGCTCTTTGAGAGCACTTCTTTGCTTTTATGCCTTCTATAAAAGCATTCCGGGTATTTCAGCAGAAGAATAAACAGCAAGAGTCCTCATTTCTGTGCATGGGTGCAAAACCCCATCCTGGAAGAAGCTGTGTGCTGCAGCATGATGTTGATGGCTGGGATGGGTTGTGCACTCCAGTACCACTGCCCCATCTCTGGATCACAGAATCATAGAATCAATGAGGTTAGAAAAGAGCTTTAAGATTATCAAGTCCAACCGTTCCCCAGCACTGCCAAGGCCACCACTAACCCATGGCACTGAGGGCCTCGTCTACACGGTGTGTGAACGCAGGGATGGTGACTGCAGCCCTGCCCTGGGCAGCCTGTTCCAATGCCTGAGCACCCTCTGGGGAAGAAATTGTTCCTCATCTCCATCTAAACCTGCCCTTGGCACAGCTGGATGTCTCCAGCAGAAAAACACCCATGGAGAAGAGCACTGTGTGCCATTTGCAGTATTTCAGCAAAATCTTTGTGGGAAGGTCATGCAATGTAAAAAAAAGCCCAGAAGATTAAGGAAAGAGTGTATCTGAGTTAAAAAAGAGATGACAGCTCTCAGGAAGTGGTGTCCTGGGAACATCTGTTTGCAGTTAAACTCCTGTCACAAGTATCTAAGATAGACCTCTGAATGTTTCAGGGAGCAGGAGTTAACAAATGACTTGCAATATTGTGATTTGTTTCAGCACATCAGCTAAGGCAAGGCTAAAAAATAAACCTCCATGTTACAGCTCCACTTTTGCTAGGATCTAAAGGTATCATTAAGCTACGAGAGAAGGCAGGTTTTCTAATGTACTATTCCCTGCTTTTCTCCTCTCTCCCCACAGTACTCTCCCACTGGTTTGGTATGGAAATCTTTTTTTTATTCAAGAGGAAGAAATGAAACAAAGAATCCCTCTTTCCCATCTCATTTTATCCTACATAGCAGGAAAAGATGAGTGAAGAGCAGATGCAAAGTGGGCTGTAGAATCTAATGTCTCCACTCAGAAGAGGAAGGATGGTTTCAGACAGTACAGCTTTTGTGCTGGCAAATCACCTTCTTTAAAGGTATGCTATTAACTGAAATATGGGAATGAGCTCTACCATAAGCACAAATGTTCAGACAGAAAAATACTTTTCCCATTATATTTTAGGCTTGGTTTGCTGTTAATGTTTCTGACAGTGTGGTTACATGGTATGGTGAGACATCACCCTTAGAACCGACATAGCTGTGACAGCAAAACCAGCAATACAGATCTCCAAACAGGGTCAGGAAGATTTTTTTTTTGCCATTTTAGGAAGTAATAATGGATGTAAGTTGTGTTGCTGCTAAATTACCTCCTGAAGAGCAAGCAAATCCCCATCTAACAGCAAGCCCTGTCAGACATTTCTTTCCTTTCTATTTAATCAAGGCTGGTACTGACAGGAATTCATCTGCACTGGCTGATTTATGCTGGTAAAGTGAGCATAACACAGGATGTGTATAATATATATGTAAGAAGAAGGCTGCTCTAAGAAGGCAGTGGCTGTGTGAAGACCTCATAGCATCCTTCCAGTATCTGAAGGGGGCCTACAAGGATGCTGAAGAGAGACTCTTCATCAGGGACTGTAGTGACAGGACAAGGGGTGATAGGTTCAGACTTAAACAGGGGAAGTTTAGATTGGATATAAGGCAGAAGTTCTTCCCTGTGAGGGTGCTGAGGTGCTGGCACAGGGTGCCCAGAGAAGCTGCGGCCGCCCCATCCCTGGCAGCATGCAAGGCCAGGCTGGACAGGGCTTGAACTAACCTGCTCTAGTGGAAGGAGGGGTGTTGGAACTAGATGATCTTAAGGTCCTTTCCAACTCAAACCATTCTATGATTCTAAATACACATACATGCACATACAGCTATACAGATATTATATATGTGTATTTATGTACATGTATTTTTCAAGCATGTGTATTGTATATACTTTTATGTTTGTATATATGCATTGTGTATGTATATACAAAAATAATAGATACATGCATGAAACCACATATATAGAGCCAGGAGGTACCCAGCTTCCCTCACCAGGAGGTGAGCCTGGAGAGAACAGTCTGGAGGCATCCATGAAGGAAACCACAGGATCTCTCTCCTGCCTGGCTCCTGCTGTGGGTTTTACCCTACCCAACCCACCTCGTGTGAGTCACTATGTCTGTCAAAGCGCCGCCCTCCAGAAACTCCATGACAACCCACAGCTCATCGCCAACAAGGTAACTGTTGTACATGTCAACCACGTTCTCATGATGGTAATCTCTCATGATTACAACCTGTGAGGAAGAAAGACAAGCTATGTGAGTCGCTACAAGCATGATCTGACACTTGTTCTGACCTTCTTTTTCACTGTGCTTTCCTCTTTGTGCTTAGTAAAGGTGCTGCTATGAATCACATCCTTCCTAATCCTTGTTCCAACGCATAAACAAAATCAATATATTTACATAAAACTAACAAACAGCCATTGTAAATGCATTAGGAAGAGGAAGAATCTTTAGCTGCTGCAGTGTGAGCAGTAGATAACTGGGTTGCTTTTTTCAGACTGCAGGGGCAGGACTGTTTATTTCATTGTTTTTTATTGCCAGCTGCTTTCAGTACAACAGATACATTTTACCTGATTAATTGTTCACCCCATCATGAATCAAACCGTACATGGCACAGAATATTAACACAATGCTGGTAATACATCCATAAGATGCTCCAATCCCACATCTAAAAGGGACTGTACAAAATTAGTAATGGCAGCCCAGCCAAGGTGGTGACCATGACCATGTTGTACTGAGGGGCGTCAGAAACGTGATCAGCAGAGAAAACACCAGCCAGGGAAGGCTCCATTACAGGCAGAGGGATTTCAGATGACACGAGTGACTGGAGCGTGTCAGGGAAACAGCCTGGTCCTGCACAGCATGTAGGACCTGCTTCAAGATGTTACCATTCAAGAGATGCTTGGTTAGAGCTACCTCAGGGCAATCCAGAGCAGTCTTCCAGCAGAGGCAAAGCCAAGCCAAAATACCCAGAACAGTCACGGACTGTGTGCAGAACTGCCTGAAGTTTGTTAAAACCCAGTATTTTTATTAGAAATTGCTAAGTTTTTAAGGGTTTTAAAGAAAACTCTGTCCTGTGCTGAGGGAAGGAAGATCCTCTTATAGCTGAAATACAGGAAACAAATGATAGAACCAAAAGGTCAGTTCTCACAAGAGGTTTCCCTGAGGCCCTGCAGTGGTTTTGGTGTTGATCAGCATATTCACAAGTGCTCTCAAAAAGGGAGCAGAGAACACACACCATTAGCTTCCTTAATGGAGTAAGCAGTAAAAAAAAAAGAGAAGTTCCTTGAGTTGCAGAAGGACCTCTCAGCACCAAAAAACTGGATGAAAAAATGGCCACTGAAAACCAGTGTTTTAAGTTTAAAATTACATACATGGGGAAAACAATCTTCCATAAGCAGCTGGGGGCACTGAAGTGGCTGCAGCCACCCAGGGAAGATGTGGGAATTAACACTGATGATTCCATGAAAAAGGGGCTGTCAGCTCTTTGCTTAGGAACCATCAAGAAAGCAAAGGGACTGCTAATGGTTAGGAGAGGAAGGAAACAGAAAGCATGTATATGCCAGAATGCAGTGCACAGGCTTCTCGAATAGCCTGGTTAGTTTGGATCTTCCATCTTGGAAGACTCTATCAGCAAAAGGTGAGGAAAGGGCAGGACCTGAGAAGCTGTGTGGAGCAGCTGACAGATTTCTTAGCTGTTTCCTGTGACCTCCCACTGCATTATGGTTTAAAGCCAGGAGGAGATGCAGCTCATTTAAAACTGGTCTGGTTCTACAGCATTTACACAGCACAGACGTGAGGCTCACCACCTCTGTTAGAAAGGTACTAATGCTGCTCCTGAGGTTGCCATTTGAACCACATCTCCTGTTGAACCTACAAAAGCCACCCCAGCACCCAGAACAACGCACCTCATTGAAGAGCAGCTCCCTCCTCTGCTGCTTCCTGAGATCCATCTTCTTCACAGCGACCTGCTTCCCCGTGTGCTTCTCGGTGGCGATGCAGACGATGCCCGTGGAGCCCTCCCCGATCTTGATGAAGTTGTCCAGGTACTCTCTGGGGTCGCCGGGGCTGACCACGAGCTGCAGGGCAGCTCTGAACTGTTCGTGGGACACCCTGGAGGGCTGCTGGTCTGAGGAGGATCCCCAGCTGGGTGGAGGATAAGCACTTGACGTGATACTTGGGGAGCTGGGGTAGGAGGCGGTGGAAATATAGGGAGAGCTGGGCTGGAGAGGTGGCTGGTGATAGTGGGATGCTTTGTGGTAGACCAGAGGGTACTGGTAGCTGCTGCTTGAATAGCTGACTTTGCTCTGACTTTGAGGTAGCTTCACTGGGCCCCTGGGGTAGGTGTCTGATCCGGAGAGCGTTGGGCTAACGACAAGCTGAGCTCGATCATAATCCACCTGCAATGCAAAAGCAGACAAGTGAACACGGGTGAAACACACATCTGCTTGTTGTCCATCTCAGCTCACTTTCGGCATTTCCAGAGGTCCTCAGTGATGTTGGCACATGTACCTGTTCTCAGCATGACACTGCTGCCCTGTATCTGAAAAGAAACTTTTAGACAATTGGGCTGCTGTGTTTCCATCAGAACTAAAATGAGGCCAGGAAAAACTTCAAGATCTTCGGTGCATCTCAGTTCCATTCTTCTGCCCAGGTAGCTGTTTGTAGATACAATAATCTTTGTTTAATTAAAGAGTAAGCTTCAAAAAGTGTATTTGCTCCATATCTGCAGTGCCCTGCAAGCTCCCCGGGCCATTTCATCCAAGGATTCAACCCTTTCACAACCAGCAGCCTTCTGGCAAATTCCAGTCTCACAGAATCCTAGAATGGTTTGGGTTGGAAGGAACCTTAAGATCACCCAGTTCCAACCCCTGCCATGGGCAGGGACACCTTCCACTAGAGCAGGTTGCTCCAAGCCCCATCCAGCCTGGCCTTGAACACTGCCAGGGATGGGGAAGCCACAGCTTCTCTGGGCACCCTGTGCCAGCGCCTCAGCACCCTCAAAGGGAAGAACTTCTGCCTTATATCTAACCTAAATCTACCCTTTTGTTACCCCCAGAAGCTGTATGACAAGGGGCAGTCTTGCATGAACATGTACCTTCCTTGCAGTCGCCAAACAGCACCCAACAGAAGCAAGCATTAAGGGGACAGGGAGATCAATTTGTGTCCTTCCTTTCAAATACCAATTCCTGCATTTTGAGTCTCAGCCCTGCTCCTTTCCTTATGCTTTCCTCCAGCAATTCAGGGATGACCCAGCCTCTTCTTTCTACCCTGAAAGCCCATCATCTCCTGCCTTGCCCTGCTACCGGCTGCTGCCTGAGTGACTGCATACATGAGTATGACGAGGAGCCTAATTCAATTTACCATTCCTTAAATCACTTTCCACAGTGACACGCTACTTAACTGCAGTGTCACAAAACCACTAATTTTCAGCCGAAATCAGAGACAATTGCAGAGGAAATTATCCCAATGGGAGGCCTTTTTAATTTGTAGGTTCCTTTCTTCCTTTTTATTTTCCAAGCTTTTCTAAGCCTCTTAGACCGAAAGAAAATGAATACTTCACATTCACAGATGTAAGTTTGCTTCTCTCCAAATTAAAAAACAAGAGAATAAAACAGGATGTAAGACCAAAATCCGCATCCAAAACCAAAACACATTCCTTTTCCCCCTGCAAAAAAGCATCCCCCCATTTATAATACAACACATGTGACTCCTGCCGCGGAGTGGAGCACCTCAGGGCAGGGGGTGGTTTGACACAGGCTCATGATGTAGCACAATTACAAATAATTATGGCAATGAGTTCATTTAATCAATCAATTTTGGTGGTGGAGCACAGGGGTGGACAGAGCAGCAAACTCTACTCAGCTCACGGTCGCTACTATTGCTGCTGGGCGCCGGCCAGGAGTCCCTGATCCATGTTAGTTAAATGCACATTAATCTGAATTTGGCAGTGTAATCAAGGACCCAAGTGAACTGTGAAATTGAATTCTGCGGTGGAACATCGTTTGACCATTTTGTGCTAAGACTGCAGAAAAAAAAAGAGAACAAAAATCTGCCGCAGCATCAATTTATCACTGTAGGCTGCTGCACAGCGAGGAGGAGTTTCGAGCTGGAGTTGCCTCCGAGCGCAGTATTATTCCTACCTCACGCATGAGCCAGGCATGCCTGTCTCTTCATTCCACGTGAGGTTTAGCAGGGAAAAGGGAATGCCTCTCCAGAGGGGCTGCTCAGAGATTTCCCTTGGAGACAGGAAGCTGGAGTCTGCTTCCGTCTGAGACTCGCACACTGACAGCTACCAGCTATATGGAGCATCCAGCGAGCACGTACCAGTGTTGTACAGCCACTTCCTAGGATGCTGGCTTTATTTAAGCAAAAATCCATGATTACAGCCATAATTCCACTAGTCAGGCAGGGGTAGCCATAAAATAGAAGAGGGTCAGAGACATCATGGATTTCATGAAGGACATTACATCTGCCAAGCTAATTAACATGGAAAAGTGCTCAGATGGTTCGGTGGAGGGAGGGGAACTCAGTCTAGCCCTGTCCTATATATCTGTGCATATAGGGATACATAAATTATTGCTCTGGCTGTAAACACACCATTTTCTTTTAACTACTGAGATGGGGAAAGCCCTGTCCAGAAATTCAAGCTGGATTAATCCACACTAATGAATTATTTGAGTTTTTATCCATGTTTTATATTTCTGAGCCTAATGCATTGGCAAAAGTGGATTCTGCAGTGAAATTTTAAAGTGAAAATTCAGGGGTTTGGTGTGCTGGCTAAGAATTGTTGGGGTTGGCATTGCTGTGCAATGTAAGCCCATTCACAACCCCCTGAAGTCCTACAAACAAACCAGGAGCTGTAATGAGTAAACCATCTGAACCTCTCCTCTGAGGCTGTGTCCTGGCGCAGTGCTTCACATCACGGCAAAATCAAACATGCTTTATCCCACTGTTAATTCTATTTCTGCTACCGAATGCAGTTACCTATTGAAAGGGAATTCTTTAAATACTACAAAGGAAAGAAGAAACCAGCCCTGTGCTCATTCAAGATCAGGTCAAAGGAGCAGCTGAAGCTCTGACACGACATCCATCACAGTGCCGCGGGTGCAAGGCAATACCCTGCTGCTGCTGGCTTGCTGCGTCGGCAGCTGGGTCTTTTTGTTGTTAAAAGGTGGATGTAACACCATGTTTAAACTCATTTTGGTTTCCACTGCGATGACAGCGATGCCTGCTTTGTTCTGCATGTGGAAGAAACACAACTGCTTGTTCTCAAGGGGTACCTTCTCCTCAAGCAGCCTTTCATCCACGCGTGTGTCCCCATGGACTCTGCAGTGGGACTGCGGCAGAAACCGCAGCCACAGCCCTGCAGGCACAGCTAATACCCCCCGAGGGGAGTGCAAGCCCCTTGGTGACATGGGCTCACCCTTCAGTAAACATAAAATAGATTTCTGTTTGATGAGGTTTCACTTTGCCCAATTAAAATATGTTGGAGGGATGGTTTGTAAATCACATGGAGGTTGCAAACAGAATGGCTACTCTCTGTTTCACTTGTGAAAATCTCCAAGACTCCCTGTTCCAAGCATTCACGGAAATCTATTGACATGTGAATGAGAAAACAGGGAAAACAGGAGAGGGTTTCTGATAGTAAGGGCTTGGCTCTGCCTTCACCAGGCTGGAACTGCCCTCCTGGCTCAAAGTGTCTGCAGAACACACAGTGCCAGCTATGTTACAGCAGCACAAGGCAGTGAAAGAGAGAGCAGAAATCACATCTGCTTGGAGGAGGGATAGGACAGTGTCACGGAATGCTGTTACTGAAAAATGACAGGCAAAGGAGCTTTGAATTAATAGGAGCCAGTGCAAAAAGTCAAGAGGGCTGCCTGTGATGAAGAGGAAGGTAACAAGAAACATGAGGTACAAAGCGTCCAAAAATAAGCAGGTCTGGTGGGATGAGTTTGAAATGGCGTGATGATGTTGAGTTCTCTCTCTATCATGAGGGTAACACAGCAGATGCTGTGACCCCGTGCAAGCATTACTGAAGTTAGCCTGCAGGAATAGGAGAGTAGGTGGGTAACATAGGGTGGGACTGGAGGGAACCAAATCTGAGGCTCCAGCTTCCTGCCCCTCCATGGTCCCACTGCACAGCAGTGGCCAAGCCCAGCACAATGGAAGTCTTCTGATGTTAAGCCTCTAAAATCGCTGATGATGAAACAGAGCATACATCTGATTTATCTGACATTTCTCACCTGCTAATGCCACTGAAGTCTGCTCTTCACAGCTACCAGCCAAACCGAACATTACACGCATTCTGAAGTCACACATTTGTGCCTGCAGACTTTTTCACTGCTTACTTTTTCCCCTCTTTTAATTATACTTTAGAGCCAATCTCACCTGTAAAATATCTGATCTGAGACCTGATTCTCATTTAGTAAGCCCATTTGGTGAACCATTATCTTACTAATGTCTCCTTGTAAAGAAAATCCTTCAGCAATCATCCAAGACAAGAAACTGCTATTCGCTTCCAGGAGCTGTGGATGGGTTTGGGAATTGAAACTGCTGCATTTAACAGTGAATCATCAAGTTTCAGTACACCAAGGCTGTGGGAGTGTTTTTGATGCTCTCAGGAGAGGAACAGCTCACAGTGAATCTTGCACGGAGGCATCTTCTTGTTTTTTTATGGAAGTTGTTAGTGCCTTTTAATGGGATATTTTTCTAAGTGTCTGGAGTGCTTTGAGTCCTGTAAAATACACCTCTGTCTTCAGCCCTGCTGAATGCTGTGAAGCTGGCAGGAGCAGGCACAAGAGAGCCCATGAATTACTGCATTTGTCCTCTTTTCTAAACTCTGACAAAATGATTGCTCTCAATGAAGGAAATGGCAGTGCATCCCAGGCTTTTTGCACAACTTCCAGAATCCATATTTAATGCCACACTTTGGCACACACTTTACTATGCACATGCATCTTTCCCACCACTCCCTGAGCTCAGGAAAGGCACAAAGATACCTGGTAGCTTTCCCACTCCCCCCATGATTTACCCTCGACATCCAAAGCCTAGCTCTGTGCTTAATGCAATGTGCAATAAAAATGCATTGCTCTCGCTTTACCAAGGGGCACCAATGATAACTGCACCCCAGGATCACTAAAGCAGCCAAAGCCTGAGCAAGGCATATGGCTATAGTGGATTTGCAGAGACCTGGGACTTCTTCTGGGTCTGCAGCTGGACAGGACCACATTCTAAGTGCACAGAGTCAGTAAGAAAATGTACCACTCACATCATCATCAAACAGCACAGTGGATCTCATACCTAACAAGCTACCTACTTTAGCCCCTTTGTAAGTCACAGCAACCCAACACTGTTTCAGCCCTGCAAAAATGAGCTATGATCTTGGTGCCCGTTGCTAGGGGAACTCAGTGATGTTCAATGCAATCTACACTGAAGAAAAACATCTCTCGCAGAGTATTAGATGTTTAAACAGGTCATCATTGTAGCTATGTGACTAGATGTGTAAGAAAAGCGTTATTCACTGAACCAACAGTTACAGCAAACTGTTGCAAGTAGGGCAGGGCAGCTTGTGTGGGTAATATGTGACTTAGAAAAGGCAAAGCAGGCCACAGATTTGGGCAGAGGAGCTGCTTGTACATATCATGGTTGAAACGTTATTATGCACCTTAGCCCGTTTTTTTAAACTACATCTAAAATGTCTCCCTTGATTTAATTTCACTCCTAAAGCTCTTTCGATTTAATTTCACTGCTGAAAAACAAAGCAGAGAGGGGTAAACCCCTACTGTTATTAGCAGCAAAGGGTTACTAAACCTTGCAATATAAATATAGCATAAAGACAATGTAAGTATTAAAACACAGAGGTTTTGGCCTTGCACAGTCACAACTGAAACACAAAAGTATCTGATATACAAACCAGACCAGCTTCTCAGCTCCCAATGAGATCTGCACAGGCGTCTGAACTCCTAATGCTATAAAAACTGCCAAAGAAGTTGGGATTATTGGGAATCCCAAGTATAACCCCCGGCAGCTGGGGATGTCATGTTACCTTGGGAATGCCTGCTGCGGTTTCCGACAAGCGGGGGTAGGTGTAGGAGCTGTAGGAATGTCCTTGCTGGTGTGCTTTAAAGGCGCTTGCTCCATAGGGCATGGCTGGCTCCTGCAGACCAGAGCCCGATCTGGACCTCTGCCTCATCGTTGGCTGAGGGCTCGCTGGATCCACATAGGATGACTTTGGTCTCTTGTCGTAGTCATCCTTGCCCAGGCCATGTCCCCAGTCGCTGTCGCTGTACTCCAGCCTCTCCTTGGGGCACTCGCTCTGCACTGACGCTCGGGATGGGGTGTAAGGAAAGGGATCTCTATAGTCCAGGGAGGATCCACTGGGGATCCTCTGATACTCCAGCTTTAGGCCGCCATATTCCAGTGGTTTGGGCTTTGTCTCCAGGTGTGCATGGTAATCTGGAAGGAACCTAGAGAGGTCTGACTGCAGGGGTGTCATTTCTGAGTAATAGACATCCCGGGACGTCACCTTCATCATGTGCCCGTTCTGCTTGGCAGCATAGCTCCCTTTGTAGTACCTGTCTAGCTCTTCCCCGTAAACAGTCTTGTCTCGATACCTTTCCACGACATAGTCTGTTGTAGTGTCTGACTCACTGGAGTACTGGGAATACGTGATATAACCATTCTCCTCCTGGTGCCTTGGCACATGGTTTGCGTTTCCTTGGTGGTGGGTGGGAGGGCTTTCCTTCCGCAGGGAATTGGATCGTGTTACTGAGATATTGTCAAACTCTTCCAGCAGGCCGTTGATTGAAGTATCCTTTCGAGGCTTATTCCCTCGAACAATAGTCTGGGAATAAAAAATTGCTTTGATTAAATACTGATTTTCCATTCATATCTGACCAAGAAAACCAGCAAAAAGAAAGTCTGAGATTCCCCCCAAAATACCCATAGGGATGTGTTATGCTCTTCAGTCCCATACCTTAGAAAATCCATTGCCAAAAAAGAGTATCTCGGTAAATACTTAGAACAGGACACGTAGAAAGGAATAAACAGAGAGGGTTTAAATTCGGTGTACATCATAAGCTGAGATTTGGCATGCAACCCCAAGACACTCTAAAAAAAGCCCAGTTTAAGAGGTGGGTGTTCAGCAGCCAACAGCAGAGATGTTTAAAAACACTATTTCTTTATATTTGTTATCATTCAGTTGTCTACATCAAGCCAGACTGGTGGGCTGAATCTGTCAGGGTATGGACAAGCTGAAAGAAAATCATTCAGTGGTCACTTCTATATGTTATCTTTACAAACTGTTGGATTGAAAAGCAGCATGCAGGAGAGTAGGCACTGAGTTTGGTTGATTTCCACAAAAGAATATGTTCATGTAGCAGAATTACCACTGGGGATTGCTTCTTAGGTAACTTGGCGTAAGACACTTGGGAAAGATGGGAAAATACCTAACTACACCTCCTTCTTACAATATACAGCTTCCAGCAAACCTTTCTGCATAACCATGGCTTTGGGACATCCACATTACAGATGCCATGTGGTGGCAGTGCTGGTGTCCTTGTTTGCATCCCAATATTGCAAAGTCTTCTATAGATCCTCCAGCCATGGATGACAAGCACTGCAGATAGGAAGTTGTTTCCATTGATTGCCCACAACCCCCTGCCCACCCCGACTCCTTTCTGTTCAAAACACTGGTGCTCCGGGTAGGATGGAAGGCGAGCAGTGCTTGGTTACACCTCTCCTTCAAGAAAGACTGACTGTTTTTAGCTAGTACCATCAGAAGGCTGTAACACGTGGTTGCATCCAGTTTTCAGCAGTTGACTCCCACTGAGCACTGCTTCACATTTATAAACACCTCTGAAGAATAAGATGTACAGATTAAGGGCCAGAGTCATCAATCAGCGCAGCCCTACTGAAAACAAATTTACTCTACTGAGTCACTTCAGCTAAATATCTACAGCTGTACCTTACTTGATGAGTTTTTAAACAAAGTCACTGTGGTCAGCCCAAGGAGATGTCATTGAATCACAGACTGGTTTGAGTCGGAAAGGACCTTAAGATCATCTAGGTCAAACCCCCTGCCATGGGCAGGGATGCCTCACACTAGACCACGTTGCCTCTGTAAGCTGCAGCCTCCCTATGTTGCTTGCCAGCTGTGGTATATTAGATGCCAACCATGGTCTATCAGATGCTGACTGGCCTATCACACACCAACCATGGCATATTGGATGCTGCCTGTGGAGTCCAGCCTGGCCACTGGCCCTACATTGTAACACCAACAAAGGAGTTGCTCTGCCCTCCTCCGCTGCTCAATTCCTGATTGAAAGGCTCAAATGTTGTCAAAATATGCATTTCACCACTAAGAAAACCACTTTTTCACAAAATCAACACTAATTTACTTCCCTGTTATTTAGCAAAAAGCAGCTGAGAAAAAACACGCTATAAGCAAAGCAGTCCTGACCTCACACTGATCCCTGCTCTGATTTATGTCCTTAATTGCTTGCCTAGTTTGCTATTTTGAAGCTACTGATACTGAAACAATTGGACAGCAAAAATAAGGGACAGCAAATAGATCACTCCTTTCGCCTCTGAAGCCATTCAGCGAGACAAGAGGAATTGGTTTCATCTGGCTGCAGCCTCCTTGGCAGCATGACTGCACGATCATTCATATTTAATTATCACATAATAAACCAGCAACGTTTGACAATGAAATGCTTATAACTGAAAACAAGATTGAAATACCCAACTGCCACCCCGCTTCCCCTGAGCAAATGCATGCAAAGGAGTAAAACACCAATTTAATACTCTCTGTGGGACAGGCCTTCACAAAGGAGAGGTTTCATGCAGCAGTCTCCGTTGTGCCTGCACAAAAGGACTTTAGAGCCAGAGCAGAGCAGCCTCTTTGGATACAGGAGTTTTCCCTCTGCTCCTTCAAGCAGATGCTCTCCAGAAGGAAGATTTTCAGGTATTAGAAGAATGCAGTTGAGGGTTTATGGGTCAGGGAATTCACTGATGACAAAGCCGTGCACTTTAAGGATTTTCTGCAGTCAGGTGCGTGCTTGGGATTAGGATGGTTTAAAAAACCTATTAATAGTAAAATGCTGTTATAAGAAACACTGATTTTCCAGAAAAAGCATTTGCCACTAAAGTCCCAGTCTGATGATGCAGCCTTGGTTAGTGCTGGGACCTCAGTGCTGCCTCATCCCCACTGGTGAAGTTAAGGGGATTAAGAACTAAAATCCTTCTCTTTTCTCCCAGCACTTTCAGGATGACCACTGACTTGCAACACTGTCATTCCCATTTGCTTCAGGCTCCTCTCTAAGAGTAAACTAAAAGGGCCAGTGCAAAGGGAGGATAAAAGTTACCTATTCCAGAGTCATGTTTCCTACAGAATAGTCAGTGGTTTATTACTGACAATTATCAATACTATCAGTTATGGTAATAATTTATTATTAACAATAAAAACAGTATTTGTATTTACTTTGGCTTCTCCTTAAGCACTTCTCTTATATGAAAGGACATACACCTGGTGAGATGCCTCTCTGGCTGGGAGGACAGCCTATACAAGCTTGATTTTTCCCAAGGAAGCATCTAGTGTTATTCCTATTAAAAGATCACTAGTGTCCACAGAGCAGATAATTTAGGAAGTGTTCCACTGACAGTCCATGAAATATGTGATATTGTCAGGTATTTTTCTATCTGAATAGAACCTAAGAAGTTTATACACAAATCTGGAATACAGTGGGTGCCTTCCTTGTGGGCAGAACAATTTACTAGGCTTAAAAACCAAATTAATATCCCAAAGTGGGCATCATTCTGTAACAGCAAGAGTAATTGCTTCGTAAGGATGTCCACAGAGCATTAAAAATTAAATGATAAAATCAAAGATGATGTTATGAAGGATGAAACACGTTATACCATGTCAACCTGTCCTGAAGTCATTTCCTACAGAGAAAGTGTGTGCTGGGGGCTTGCCAGCACCCGCAGCTTTCCTGGGAAGCACAGTACTGGCAGAAAGGAGCCAGAGATTGAGAACTGCCATAACCATGGCCCACATTCCCAAACCTGATGTTAGCACCAAGGCCAGGAGGTTCAAAGGTGGAAGGAACGAATTGTTGATGCTGGGGTCTCGGTTTGGGAATACAGACTTCGGTTACTGCACCACCAGGCTATGTGCTGCACTGGTGAGCAGAAGTAAAACCTCCTGGGACTGAAATACAACAGCATGAATTACAGATGGGAAACTGTAGCTCCAACTTAAGCAAACAAAAACCTTAAAAGAAAATGCAACAGAAATAGGCTACATCAAAAGTGACATAAACACAGTTATTCTAGTAGTTTCTTTCATAGAACTAGACTAAGGTTTGCGATTCTAAAGGCTTTATAAAATGAAAAGAATAATGTCTTTTGGTATAAGGAGGGAATTCTATTTTTATAGATATACTCTATCTATTTATATAGATTTTTTTTACTGATTTTTTAATGACTGACTGGTCTCCAAATGTTTAAATGTGAGATTTTCATAGTTGCTGCAGGTGAAACAGCTAAAAGCAAAGTATTATTCACAAAGGCTGATGGGTTAAGCTTAATGAGCTTTTAGTTTCTGACTACTGAGACCAAGTAATGGCAACCTGCACCACACCCCCAGCACACATGAACAACATGGTCCTACCGCTCCACAAAGATGCAGCTTTCACTGGGTTCACTACAAACAGATGGGATTTGCCACAGTCGATACCTCATGTTCATTAAAGGATGTTTCTCAGTGCGCTGTGCAGTTTAGGAGGGATCAATGTTAGAACAGATGAAGGAGTGCAGGGAATTTTATGCTACCGTTTCCATCATACATTAAAATCAACAGGGCACAATCTCTGTGCTTTAAAGAACAGTACTCTGAGGCTGTAGCTCTCATTTCCATTGCTCTCTGGACACATAAGGCGTTTGCTCTGGAGCCCGGTGACAGTAGACGTCCTTCATGCCGTTTCTGCAGCGGTCTGTCCTCCGGTGATAAGCTATAATGGATCTGTCTGTAAGAAATGCTGTCTTGCCTTGTTTCCAAAAGGAGATGAAAAACAGCTTCTGCACTCAAATGCTGTATTAACCTTGACAATAATGAAGTGGGTAATTAACTGTTTTGCCCTAATATGACCTTGCATTTATTGTCTTTAGAACTACTATACTTCACACACTCGTTAAGAATATATCATCCTTTGTCCTCTCTGAGCTGTGCTTTTAGAAGTCAATGAGGATTTTAAATCTCAGTGATGTGCAGGGTGAAAAAGAAAGGTTTTTATAGGAAATACCACCCTTATAAACAGTCGACCTAAACTGATTTTGTTTCTAGCTCGCTTCTTCCCTCGTCTGCAGTATACATAAACTTAAAAAGCATAGCCTATGCATACCTGAAAATCAATTTTTTTTTCAAGAAAAGGTGGATAAAGCATAGCAGGTGAAAGTAATCTAAGTGTAAGTGATGGATGTGTCAGTAATTTATCTTCTTATGTTGCAAGACATTCAAAGTATTTGAAACTGAGCTCATGACACCACATTTTACTCCTCAGCGTAAGCAAATGCGAACAGAACTACCTTAGGGAGAAAAACTGATCCTTGTCATCATATCAGAAGGAAAATTCCAGCTTCCCCTGTAAATAGCAGTCTTACAGCTGCTGCCAAGGGTGTAAGAGGTGTCAGGGGTCTGCATTTGATCTGCTCTCACCTGACAAGAGGCTGTGAGATCTCAGACCAAGCACAGTCCTTAGAGGACCTCAAAGTAGCTGGAGACCCTAAAAACCCCTGCAGATGGCCACACGTGCAGCAAAACCCCTGCAGCCAAGGGCCGGTATGAGGTGCTCCTTTCCCCTTGTTTGTGGGGCTAAATCTGAAGTCTGAGCTGCGTCTTGAGGGCTGACACAAGGACCAGGCTGAAAGGGAAAGATAGGAGATGAAGAGAAAGACCTGCCCATGGTCTCAAATGGATGACAGATGAAGGAGAAAAAGCATGGCAGCTGAAAACCCATCAGCTGGGAAGCTCAGCTGGGATGCAGGATGGCTGTTTCCAAGTAAGTGTGCCCACTGTTTCATCTAAGGCTTTTCTTCACTGAATATTCACTTGAGGACAAGTTCTAACCTCAAAATCGCCTTTCCAAGTGATGGCGTCAGAGTCATCCTTGTGATCTTACTGTGCTCCAGTGAATGCTCCATTGCATGCAAATGGGTGCAATTAATGAGAAAGGACTAACAAATATTTCTGTATCTCCATCCCCTCTTTCCTCCACCTGATGATGGCATCATGGCACGTTGTACTTCCCATGCTCATGGTAGATGCACACAACCAGTGTTTCATTGCCATCTGCAGATGAGCTTGTGCATCAACCTTGGACATTAGGTAAAAGACCATGTTTAAAAGAAAATGCATGAGTCCTGTCTATATTTCTGGGACAAAAGGGTCTTGGAGACAGAATTAAGGATTGGGTCTGTGCTGAAGTCACATCCCTCTCCTTGAACACTGCCAGGGATGGGGCAGCCACAGCTTCTCTGGGCACCCTGTGCCAGCGCCTCAGCACCCTCACAGGGAAGAATGTCTTCCTTATATCTAACCTGAATCTCCTCTGTTTGAACCCATCACCCCTTGTCCTATCACTCCAGTCCCTGATGAAGAGTCTCTCTCCAGCATCCTTGTAGGCCCCCTTCAGATACTGGAAGCTGCTCTGAGGTCTCCATGCAGTTTCTCTTCTCCAGGCTGAACAGCCCCAACTTCCTCAGACTGTAAAGATAATAATAATTCTGTAAATAATATAAAACATTAATCTAAGTGGGAAGTTCAGGGTGCTTGGGTCATCCAGCACTACCCTGGAAACATGCCCTTTGCAAGAGGAACTCATCAGATACGTGGTGAGAAAGGGTGCTGGATGGAAAGAGATGTCATTTATCACTCTGCATTCTCCAGTAGTGTCCTATGGGATCTGCTCCAGTTTTGATCTGGCTACAAAATGGCTATTACTCAGAGTTAGTCACAAGGAATATACAACACAGGAAAGTATGTCAGAACATTTCTTCCTGAAGCCTGTAATTTAGAGCTTGGTTTATAAGTGGAAGCCTCAGAGTTTATATAATTTCTGTTAGGAATTCCTTCCCAACGCTATACATTCTCAT
This sequence comes from Pezoporus occidentalis, assembly GCF_034315485.1. NCBI lineage: Eukaryota > Metazoa > Chordata > Aves > Psittaciformes > Psittacidae > Pezoporus > Pezoporus occidentalis. The sequence continues at coordinate 6,083,592 of NW_026912779.1, forward strand.
TCTCCCATAGAAATAATAATAATAATAAACCATTAACTGTTTCTGGCATTGCACAGTTTCTCCCTCAGGGAAGGAGGCCTGCAAATTCCACCAGTGTTGGACACCTCAGCTGAGTGAGGAGGTGTGGGTCTCTGCTCCCTGGACCAAACATGCACTTTAATCACAGAATCACCCAGCAAAATGAGGAACATGAAACCATGTCACCTGCCCCCTCTCTTGAAGTGTCTGAGCACATGAGCCACAATCCTATATCATGAATTTCTCTAACCCCTCTCTGGGAGATGCAGAAATTCCTGTCTGGGACAGCTCTTAGAACTGTTCCCACTCACAGGAGAAAAGAAATACAAATGAAACCCCCCAGAGTAAAACTCCACCAAGTCCACCTCTGATTTTGCTACGCAGGAAGGCAGAAGCAACCAGACATGAGCCCAGGGGTGCTGCAGGATGTGCCATGACTGGGATGCGCTCATCACCAGAGCCGACTCAAACATCACTGCATATGAAAAACCAGGCTTTGCTCTGTCCACCCACTACCCTTTGACAAGTTTTCCACCTCCTGACAGATGCTAACAGCAGCAGAGCATACAGTTTCCGTTTAGTGTTATGACAGAAGAGGCTACTGATACTCGCATCAACACCTCACCACAGGCAACACTGTGCTTTCCAAGGGGAGAAGGTCACTGCAAGTAACATCAGTTCAGAAATACCTCCCTCAGAGAGGCTGTTTTACCTTTTCTGCATGATGTCCCCCAACCATTCTGCTTTCCTTAGTATCAGATTAGAGATGCTGAGCCTGGGAAGCATAATGCCAGGCTATCTGATGGCTCTATTATTCCAGGACTGTGCCCTCGTCTCTTTACTAAATTCAATAGAGTAAAAGAATAAATCATTCTCACAACTTCTCCTTTGGAGAAAGGATGGGTCCTAGAGGCTCCTTCCTATTAATCCACCTGTACAAAAGTGTCTCCCTCTTGCTTCTGCAAGTGTTACCTGACAAAGTGATGCAGCTGCCTCGGGTTGACTGTTTTCACAGGGCTTGTCCATAGGGGCTGGACTAACCAGGTCAGATGAGCTGCTGTCATCAGGTTCCTGCTGATGCCAACCAGCTACACTGAGACCTCTGAAATATGCCTGTCTACACTGCAGCCACATTTCTGAGTGCACTGCTGCACAGTAAAGTCACTGAAGAGCAGAGAGCTCAGCTTGGTAACCTGCAGCTTTCATCTAATGTACAACCAACACTGTCACGTTCATTTACTGCCAACAGCACAGGATGGGAATGAAGCTGGGAGAACATTGGCATGGCCACATGTTAACTACTGAAAGATACAGCTGATGATCATAGAATGGCTTGGGTTGGAAAGGACCTTAAAGCTCACCCAGTTCCAACCCCCTGCCACAGGCAGGGACACCCTCCACTAGAGCAGGTGGCTCCAAGCCCTGTCTAACCTGACCTTGAACACTGCCAGGGATGGGGCAGCCACAGCTTCTCTGGGCACCCTGTTCCATGATGATGATGATGATCTACATTGATGATGTAGAAATGAAAAACATATATTACCCTATGGATCAAAATACAGGTTCAGCTAAAGGTTTGCGAGAGGTGTAATATGCTTAACAGCAACACAGTGCCAGCTGTTTAAAATTCTTCAAAAGCCAAATAATGGAAAACTATAAAAAAAGACTAACTAAAACAGCACTGTGTAATTTGTCACCCTCGCAGCAGTTTTAAGTTAGTTGCCATACCAACAAGAGCAACATTTCATTATAATCACATTCACCAGCAATTCTTTTGTCATTTTAAAATACAGTAACTTTAACAAAACATTTAATTTAAAAATTCCACTGAAATACCCATATTCTTGTAACTTCTCCTTCTTGTCTTTTTTAAATACATGAACACGGTTGTTAGGTGTCATCTGAAATGCTATTAGAGAATATTAAATGTCAAAAATAATCATTCTGGGTCTGCTTAAAATAGGAGGTATGTGCAGTTTTGCGTGCAGTATGTGTACACAGATCTCTCAGACACACAACAATGAGAGTGAAATGTGACACAGAAAGTTTCAGTTTGAGTGAGAAAGTTAGTGTACCTACTATTGATGAGTTATACAAGCACTTCACAGGGAGAGGAACGGAGAAATCTCAAACCCATGGAATTTCTATTTCATAGGACTTAGGACACGTCAAATTCTCTCTTCTCTCAAGATGGAATGAAAAAGTAAAATGTCCCACAAGATGAAATTCCTCAAAAACATTAACTGCAGTTAACTGCACTCTTAATGCTGCTGTATTTTCTTAAGGCTGATGGCAATCGTTTCAGCATAACGATGCACAAAGTAGACCCGCTAAGCCAAAAAGCTGTATCAAACCACACCAAAGATGGTATTTTTTGGTCCACATTCCAGATAAAATCTGTCCATCAATGTCAAACTTCCTTATTTTGTCAATTCATATTTTCTGGCAGGAAAAGAAGATCACTGACTTGGAAAGCCTGTGGCCAGCCCCACTGATAACACCAGCAGGACCATTGACTTAAGCATGACTTATTCTCATGTCATCTGCCAGTGTCTCTGTGTTAGAGGGATTTTCTTTGTATTTTCCAAGGGAACTAAGAAACACAGTTCTGATTTTTAGTTCTGTAACATCAAGACAGGAGCCAATTGGAAACTTGTGACATGTCACAGCTCCAGGACCAACGTTTGCTGCAGGCAGGGCTGTGTGTCACTTGAACGGGTTTATTGTCCAAATAAAACTGAAAGAATTAAGGGCAGTTAATATAAAGCAATGAAGCTCCAGTGTCTCTAACCTGTTCCTCAGAAATCTGGGCTTGGGAAGTGGTTTGTGCCTAGATTACTGCGCTACAGGTGAGATGTGGGAATGACACCTTAAGTATTATGTACAGCTCTTCATCCTCAGCCATGATGCAGACACAGGGAACAGGAGATGAAGCAAGGGGTGGTGGCCATCCTGGTGCCTCTTTCAGTTCTGGCATCACCCCCTTCTAAGTGAAACACATTGCAAAAATGCACCTTAAACCAGGTGTGAACTGACTCTGCTGCCCATCGCCTTGAACTCACTCACATCAGCAGAGGAACAGCAGGGTGGTGAGATAACAGAGGACCCAAAGGGGCTTGGGACAAACCTAAGTGGTTGTAGAGTGTTCTGAAGTCCAAGACAATCATCATCAACCTTAATCTTGTATCACCCGGTTGTCCCTCAGCTAATATTTGCAGCTTAGTTGTCCCTCAGCTAATATTTGCAGCTTAGACTGCTATTTTCCCAGGTTTTTATGTGGGGGAGGTGTGAGGAAAACAAACCCCACTTTTCTCTACAAAAGCCCAAGAAACTGCAAGAATTAAACAAACACTCAACCACCTCCTCCCCAAATACTTCAGCTCTGATAACCCACCTCTACAGTTCACATGGGTCTCCCACACAGTGCTAACATTGAGGAGTCAGCTGACACTGCTCCTATGGCAGTCAGTATTATATACCTACATGTGATTAGCACTGGGAACTGGTGGCACTCAACATTGTGTGAGTCTTTCCAGGGCTGATACGCATTAAGAAGTCTTTATACTTGCAAATTTTATTCTAGGGGGCAGCAAGGTGTTGGCATGGGATTTTCATGGGGAGAGGAGCCCCAAAGTAGTGTGGGTGGTATAAAAGAGTGCCCCATCATTTTAGTCCTGCACACCATGCTCACCACCAAGCTCACTATCATTTATTGTAATGACCACAGCAGCACAAGGGTACTGTCACTGTGGAGAATGCAGTCTGCTCTCAACCAACACCACCAATTCAAAGAGCCTGCAGACAGGGACAGTAATCCCTGAAGTCACATCACAGCATAAATCGTCTTTGTAGCTCCGATGACATTTCCCGGGATGAGGTTCCCCTTGTGCCCCTAACATGCCCATTAACAAATGCAAGGCTGATGGAACATTAACCCAATTAATGATCCCATTGCTTTTCCCTCAGTGAAAGATCTCTGGCTGAGGTTTGACTGAGCTTTCTGAAATACCTAAGTAAATTCCAATGTGATAAAATCTTACGCTAGCGAAGTAACTGCCTTCATCTGACAGCTCTGGCAGTGGGGAACCTGCTTAGGAGGGCAGGAGCTCTTGGGTCACTTCACTGTGGTCGCAGTCATCTCCCTGCTTTTAATTAAAATGAGGATTTTGACAGTGTGATAATTTAGAAGAAACCATTTAAACTGTATTACCTTTTGCAATGATTTACCACAGTGAAAAAGGCTTTCTATACAGCAGATGCTTAAAGATAAAGTCAACATTCCTGTTTCAGTGTACAGAGGCCAGCTCCAGGATCTCCTTGTGCTCTGCCAGCCGTGGTGCTGGGTTGTGAATTACCTTCCCACTTCATAAATCATCAGGCAGAGGCAGCGAGCGGAAGGAGATGTTGATGAGTGCCTCAGTCCCAAGCACTGTGCTCTGCAGATCGATGGGGCTCATCTCTCACGAGCCCAGCCAAGTACAGCTCAGGTCAGACAGTCACTGCAATCACAGCCCTGTGTCTGGGATTAGCACACCAGAAAGGGTGGGATGATGTGCTGGCCATGCTGGCAGAATAGGAGCCATCGACGTACAGCAGGAGAGATCACCCTGCAGCCAGTGCCCTGCCAAAAAATGCCTTAGAGCCACGGTCTTAAAAACAGTGAGGAAGTTTCAAGGTACTTCATCACTAAAACTGTGCGTTCTTGGCCACATGTACATGCAAGGTGTGCTTTTTAACCTGACTTTAATCTGAGTATTATGGTCTCCTTCATCTTCTCCTGAAAGCTCACTCTTTGCATTAGCAAAATAAAAACACTACATAATTTCATATGCATACTGAATTGCAGTATTCTTTCTTCCAAGGAAGTATAGTAGTTTTCCTTTTCAAGGACAGCTATTAAATGGGAAATGTAGCAACAGGAATGCCCCAAGTAAGTGGTACTAACTCCCACTGAGCAATCTTCACCTGCAAATACGGACATTGAGCAAACAGTGCTCCTGAGCAGAAATCTAACCATTAGGTCAAATTTACAAGGCAGGTGACAGCAAAGGCAGGAGACACTTACTGAGCTGATGGTTTAATTACCCCCTCTTGGAAACAAGAAGTGCAAATCAAACACCTTCTCCATGGGGACAAACCAGAAGACTTCAGAGGATGCTCTGAGCTCAGAGCAGCAGAGCTCAGAGGGGCGATGCTCAGCACAGCACCGCAATACCTCATTTAGGAGAAACATTGGAGGGTAATCTCGATTTGATTCGATTTGCTGGGCCGTGCTGCCGCCAAGTGCACTCTGTCCCCAGTGGCAGGTTGGGCCTGACATGCTTAATAAATTAATCTGCCTGACAAAGTGCTGCTCCCTCCCCTTCCTCCAGCCTCCCAGACGGCATGGGAAGTCGGGAAGAAGGAGAAGGGCCATCCTGATAACAGAGAAATGGGGCTGCTCCCCCTGACCCAGGGTGTGGGATGGGAGTCAGACCCGATTTCCTGCCCCACAGTGTTTTCCCAGGGTGCTGCATATAAGCCAGTGTGTTTAACCAGTTTTTTTATGCCTATATATCCCAGTGCTCCTGGAAAATACTACTTCATATGGAAGCTTAAGTCTTAGCAGTGAGGCTCTTCTCTTGCGCTGTGCTTGATGGGAATTACTAAATGCAAACTAGGACACAGATAGCAACTACTGCTTTGTTCTACAGAAATGTAAAATTCAGTAACATTCACAGTCCCTTGCTTTGCTTTTAACTGTGTGATCCTGGTAACTAACTAAAGCTTGCTGGATCTGATCCTGGCAATTAAAAAGCAGAAATGCTCATCCTAAATACTTCTATTCACTTTTCTCTCTCCAAAGACCTGTATCTTTTTTTTTTCCTGGCCCACGCAGTTCATCCCACAGACAACAGAAAAGGCATTTAAAAGTCTCTGCAGGCAAGGCAGTGTTGTTCCCCATAATACACAGCACTTGTCTTGTGTAATTGGATCCTGCATGAAGGGGAAGACAAGAAAGGGTGAGCAGCAAAGCACTTTCAAATCCTAGAGAGCCACCAAAGCCCAGATCTAATCATGTCAGAGCAGGAGATGGAAGAAACACATTTACTCCTGGAGCTTTGGCTCCACAGGCAAGTGAGCTGCTTGGCAACGCTATTTCCCCTGATCCTACTACTCTTGAGCTAAACTCTGATGGGATTGAATAAATTTGGTTGTTTGGTTATAATATGGAATGTAACTTAATGGGGCTAAAACCAGAATGGTTTCTGTTTTGGACTACAACAGACCACAACAAGTTTATTAGCAGGCAAATATATCATGCAGAACGTGTGGTTACCGAATGATTATTGCCATTGCATGTTAAATGGAAATGGAAGTTGCAAACACTGCCCTAGTGCTGCTGTAAAGTGCAAATGCTGCATGATCAATTTTGCATGGAAATCCCCTCCACAGACCCGTTCTGAAGCGGGCTAAAATCTCTGCCTTGAACAAATGCCACTGGGATGCCCAAGCAGATTTCTCATTGCTTCTGCTGTCTGGGTCTGCTTTTGACACGCAGGGACATGAACTTCCAGAGATTTCTTGCTGCCACCTAGTGTTACCCATCGACAGAGTGACAAGAGATTCCTAACATCAACACAACTTGGTGCATCTGAATGACTTCAGCAACACTACTGGAGGTTCAGCCAGCCCATGGAGTAAGAAACCTCCCATGCTCCATGGGTGTTTCACTGCAGCAGCATTACTTTATTTAACCATTCATTTTCCATGCTTTGCTCAGGGGGTCATTGCCATGGGACAGACACCAGAAGGATCCTACTGCCTCAGCAATCACCCTGAAGCATCACCTCCACCTGCCTGGTCCTTCATGTGTCCAAACCCTCTTCTCACCCCAGACATCTTCTGAGTCAGTGTGGGGAAAGTTCTGGAGGCAAAAAGCTTGGCTAAACAAAGGAAAAGGAAACAACATCCATATTAGCAGCAATGGGGCCAGAGCCACCTCCAGACAGGAAGCTGGGAGCATGGCTCATCTCTCAGGGCAGGCAAGCCAGTGAGAGGAGTTACTGGAACAGTCTCCTATAGCTCTGTCTTCAGGGACCAACTTCCACGTTAAAAAAAGAACCTGATTATGAGCGTCCTTGCTCAGGGTCCTGGCTCATTTCAGGTTATAGAGTGCTACCTGGACAGTATTCCCAGTCTGGTATTCCCAGAAGAGACCAGATTCAATTTCTGAAATGCTGATATTGAGTTTGCCCCTTTTATGTATAGACCTACAGGTTAACGTGGTTTTTGAGCAGGCTTGTCCACCTGAGGAGATGTACACTGCGAACTCTGTATTTACTGTTAATCTTTACTCGGAGTACTGCAAAGTTCTGTGCACCCACATAAGCTTTCATTAATTCTTGCTCTTGCAAGATGCCTCCAACACTAATATTACTTAAAATCCCAATGTGCTCATGCAAACAGTGTTTAAAAACATTCTTTTCTAACCATATTGGAGAAAACTACTTTTACTCACTGAAATCTGTAATCTGTGTTATTGTCTGCTACAAAGCAAATCTTTTCTCGTGTGAGCAAATTCAAATCAATGCCAACTGTTTCATGAACCCAGATAATAAAGGAATTCTGAACAACACCCTTAGATCTGCACTCTGCAGACAGCAAACTCTGACACTGCTCCAGGGATGAGCACAATGAGCTTAGGTGGACTGTGCAGGTGCAGGTGCAAGCCTACCTCCAAGTGTCAACAGGAGGAGGGTATCAGTAGCACAAACTCCTTTGAGGACGTCAAGGACCTTTTAAACGAGGGACATGATCAGCAGGTAACAGATAATCACCCCTCCAGGACAGTGGGGCAAAATGATGCACTTAAAGCCTTAGTTCGGTGCTGAACTTGACTACACAGTCCAACATGGACCGGAGCATCGTTCTGTACCCAGTACTATCTGTGCTAGCTAGAGGGACGACCTCTGAAAGCCACATTTCTGCAGACATTACCCCTGGGTCATCTGAGCACATTTAAAGGGCAGAAATGAAATGGAATGTGAAAAACATCTTTTTTGCCACTTACAGTATTTATTCTGTGTGCCAGGTGAGATTTTTTACTGGCAACTTCAGTGTTTCTCTAGGATTGCCAGGTCCTGCTTGAATGCTGTGTCTACAGTTCAGCTGCAGACAGACCCTCCAAACAAGAATCTTGGTCAGAAACATCATGGGAATAGTTGATTTTCTGGTTCATTAGTTGAACTGAAAAACTGAGGATTATTTTGTGTTTTGAGTCAAGCTGAAATGGTAAGATCATGGTTTTTTTCTTCTCCAAATGAGGCTCTAGAAAAACAATTTCCAGTCAGGCTGGATCAAGTGCTTCAATACCGTGAAACACAAAGGTATGAAAATGAAAGAGCTGCTGCTAGAAAGCTGATCAGGAACTTTGCTGTTCAGAAAGCCTGGAACTCAAAACTGTAAAGAAGAACTGAGAATGCATCAGTTAAAAGCACTATGGGAAGAGATGCTTCCTTAGAATAGAACAGAGTAGACTATTTCAGTTACAAGGGACCTACAGTGATCATTCACTCCAACTGCCTGAGCAATTCAGGGCTGACCAAGTTGAAGCATTTTATTAAGGGCATGGTCCAAACGCTTCTTAAGCACAGACAGACTTGGCTTCATTTTATGATGGCAATGTGACCCTGTAGTAAAAAACTCCATACACCACTTAATGTACTTTTGACAGAGATGAAGGTGTATTAATGTCACTGCATGTACGTGACATGGGTAAGGAGAAGACCTAAGGAGAGTTCAAGGAAAGGAGAAACTACTATTAGTGGAGAAATAGCACTCCTATCCCTTAACTTCTGTCCTCTGGCCCAGGGTCCATTGGTAGCTCCTGCCATGGTACCAAAAGAGAAGCTGCTGTAGAAGGGCTGCTTCCTGGGGCAGTGTTTTGGTAGAAAAACCTGATATAGACAATTTCTGATCTCCAAAATGCATCTCTTCTAACTGACACTCCTTAGAGTGAAACTGCACTTCCCATAAAACGAACTACTAATCTGAAAAATGTCTTCCTATTCTCTTATTCAGGCATTTTCTCTCTTGTTAAAATCAACTTTACAGGCAGCACCAATATTCTTCTAAAGGACTTAAAAACCTGTAATTTTATGAAATCAATAAGAAATAACACCAAAAGTTCCCTCTGCACAATCTAATACGCATGAGAACATATTAACCTAGTGATGTAAGTGATACAAAACTTCTAAGCTGTCTACTTCTGCTATTTATTTATACTGTGGCTGGTTTTCTTACTTGTACAGTGACAGATGTTCTGCAAGATTATACAGTATTGGCAGCTTGGCTCTTCTCACACAGTGAGTCACAGTAAGTTGCATTCATGGACACTAGGTGGCATATTTGTATTGTGTCTGTACAAGGGAGTCTGGATATTAACTGCAGTAGTATTGTCACGTAAAAACCTGGTAAATCAAACAGCTCTCAAAAGTGAAGCACTATCCCTTTGGAAAAAAAAAAACTACTTAAATATGTTCTGGTAGCTTCTTCTGGCTCCATGTAGCAACAAACGCGTTCCTGTTTAGTGATCAAAATTAACTGAAAGTGGGGCTGCCTTGCAGAACAGAATCATAGAATCACAGAATGGATTGGGTTGGAAAGGACCTCAAGATCATTCAGTTCCAACCCCCTGCCATGGGCAGGGACGCCTCACCCTAGGACCATGTTGCCCAAGGCTCTGTCCAACCTGCCCATGAACGCTTGCCAGAGATGGGGCATTTATCACTTCTTTGGGCAGCCTGTTCCAGGGCCTCACCACCCTCACAGTAGAGAACTGCAAATAATTGCAAATCTGACCATAACCACTTGCAGAGAAGATAATCACAGAAGAGCTTAGGCTGGAAGGGACCTCTGGAGTCATCCAGTCCAACCTCCTGTTCAGAGCAGGGCTAGTCAAAGTCCAGTCATGCTGCTAAGGGCACTGCTCAAGTTTTGCCCCCTCTCTACAACTACCTGACAGGAGGATGGAGCCAGGAGGTGGCCGGTCTCTTCTCCCAGGTAACAAGTGATAGGACAAGAGGAAACAGCCTCAAGCTGCGTGAGGGGAGGTTTAGATGGATATTAGGAACAATTCCTTCCCCAGAGGGTGCTCAGGCATTAGAACAGGCTGCCCAGGGCAGTGCTGGAGTCACCGTCCCTGCAAGTGTTCACACACTGTGGAGACGAGGCCCTCAGTGCCAGGGGTTAGTGGTGGCCTTGGCAGTGCTGGGGAACGGTTGGACTTGATGATCTTGAAGGCCTTATCCAACCTGGATGATTCTACGATTCTATGAAAGTCTGAGATCCCTCAGTCCCTGCAGGCTGCTGTCCTACTGCTCAACCATGCTTGCTGGCAAAACATTTTCCTTCCACCCAGGATTTCCAATGCTACAATGCGTTGGCTCTTGCTCTGTCTGTAGGCACCCCCTCCACCTTCTCCCTGCTGAGCATGCACCAGGCCCAATGTGTGACTGCAAAGGGTGTAATTAGGAAATGTGAGCTCTTAAGCATGAATTTTCATGATGTGGTTACAAGGAAGGCCCACGAGATGTCAGCAGTCTTCCAGGTCCTGTCCATGAAAGAGCAATGCTGTGGGATGAGATGGGAGCCAACCTCCTTCAAGCAACAACTTCAGACAGTCCCACCTACAGACTGGGACTGTACCACGAAAAGAATCAGTACCATGGAAGACAGAGTACCATGGAAGAACCAGTAAAAAGAAGAAGCTATCAAGAAGGAGAAGTAATAATTTGGGAGGGTGAGGAAGAGAGCTCAGGACAACCACCACTTGTCCATCTACACCAAGCAGCAGGCAAAGCCTTTGAGCAACTCTTTATCCCTAAACCCTCCTTTTCCTGGTTAGGCATTTCCCCTCTGCAATTCCACATGGGATGAGAGAGCTGGGGGTTATCTAATGACAGCTGGACATCTCTGACTGCTCAAGCCCAGACAAGGGATCTTCACCTCCTCTCTTTGAGGTCTTTGGCCACTTGGCACCACTGTACATGGCTCTCTGCAGATGCTCAGTGTGCCCCATCTGAAGAATAACCCCAGCACGGTGTGTTTACAGAAGAAAATGGCATTTCTTCCTCCAGTAACTTGGCAGGAGTGAGGACACTCAGCTGCTCACTGCCCTGGGAACATGAGAAGGGATTTTAACACATCTTCAGTGCAGTCCTGCTCCCACTGGCAGCAGCAGATATTTAAGCATCTTAGCGGAGCATCTTTACAAAGCCAATGCTAAGCTCTTTTGGCAAAAATCCCCAAAGTAAGGGTTCTGGTGTTTGCTTTCCTAATATTTTGAGCAGAGTGGAGAAACCATGAAGTTTTGCTTCCTAAGGACCATGCATTTGCTTAGTTATTGATTCTGAAGCTTTCCAAAAATCAAAGGGTGGCAACAAACTGAAGCTCCTGCATAGAGTCACAGTGATGACAGGCCAAGCATATTGTGTGCAGAGGGCAAACATACAAACCACGAGCTCCAGATACATGGGACAAGTACAATGTACTAAAATCAAGAGGACTGAAAGGCCTGCTATCAGGATGTCAGGCTTCATGAAGCCTGTTTTAAGTATAGGAAGACACAGTTCACATTTTCCCCGTAGTTATTTCAGTGACAAATCAGCCTTTTTTCAAGCCTCCCTGCCTCCATAGCCCAAACCTATGAGGATCACTGCTGCTTTCCATTTCTCATGAAGTTTTCTGCTGTGTTTTACTGACTCGGGTTAGAATCTCCAATACACAATAGCCTGCTGGTATCTGGGTCACCCACACTGAGCAGGGGAATCCCATTATTGTCTCTGCTAGTATTTGAAATGAATGGATTTGTCCAGTCAGCTCAGGCTTGGATTCAAACGCTGGTATTACCATGACAAGCTACCGCCTACCACATGCAAAAGCACTACAAGTCTTTCATCCCAGTGAATGCAGAGGCATGGCAATGACTTCCCCAGGATATCCAGGAGGCCAGGGCACTGCCTCTTCATCATAACTGCTGCTGCCTTCAAATACAGATGGAGCAGTGAGAATACTTATCATTTATTGGTTTTACCCAAAGGGATTCACTGTGTACCATCAGCTCCTATCTGCTTTGCAGACTGAGAACCAGACACCACTTACCACGAAAGATGCAAAACCTACAGAAGAGAGTCTTTCCCTTCCCCTGCTTCAGCTCTGGGTGAAGCCCAAAGCAAGCAAACACCAGTTCTGCCTCAAAACCAAGATTCGTGCTCTCAAAGTCCACCTCTATCAGCTGTGCTACTCCTCAGTCACGGAGGAGCATCTGTTAGCAGGAACACTGCTGCCTCACACCATACAGGTAGTCAATACTGAAGTAATTGAATAGAGGATAACTCAGGAGTGCAGAACAGGGGAGTTACAGAGCTGTTGTATGACCTGAAACCACAGCACGAACTAACTCTGGCCAAATGCCTCAGCCTGCCTTAATACTGTGACTCAGGATGTGATTACAAATCTTCTTCTGCTCCACCTCAGTGCATTCACAAGTGGGTTAATTAAACTATCAACTGTTGGGTGGAAAAGAGAAAAGCTGAAAACACACATAAAGAATTCCATCTAAATCAAATGATTGTGCTGAACTAGTTTAGCGACATTAGATGTTCTCAGTTTTGAAGGGGCTGCAACTGAGTTTCTCTCCATAAGTTATATCAAAACAAGGCATGTCAATTCTTATTAAATATACAGGAAAACAGTATCCTGCAATGGAGTTAAAAGCAAGTTCTCAGATGACATTCAATGCCTCTCAGTTGCTATTAAAACTAACCTGTCTTTTCTCACACGATTATGGAGGCCCATTTCAATAGGCTGTAATTGAGACTCAGATAGGGAAAGTAACTGGAGGGTGAAAGCACATTTTCTTGAATCCTTCAGTTTTAACTCCATTTCCTTGCCTAACTATATCTTTGGAGTAGTGGCATGCAATTAACTGCAATTTGGGTGATCTGCTTCCAAATTCCCACCTTCCATCTATGCAGAACATCCTCCCTGTTGGTGCCTCTGCAGATGGGCTCATCTGTGCTCAGCCACATGGCCACTGCTGAGATGGGTACCAGGCTGCAGGAATCCTGTCCCCAGCACAGGCATCCTGGGAAGATGTCATAGGATGCACAGCTGCATCAAGGACCACCATGGCTGAAGGCCACACTGGAAGAATAAGCTCAGCGTGCAAGATGCATTCTGGCTCCTGGCCCCAGCCCTTTCCTGGCACAGGATGTATTAGTTCAGAAGCGCATCCCTGGAATATGCACATATATAGACCCCAGTATACAGACGTATGTAAACCTCTGATATACAGACAGAAAAGCAAGAACTGACAATTTCTTGGAAACAACTGACAGTGATTTTCTCCACTTCAAAATGTGGCAATTACTCATTTAGGGCTTGATCCCTCATACTCTGCAGTGTGCAGTGCTTCAATGGGACTCTACATGTGATTTTGTAGGCTTAGACCCACAGTTGTATTGCCTATATGGTGCTGATAAAGTTTTAAAACCTTTGAAGCTTATGGATTTGTGGCTTTAGAACTGAGGAAAAGACATCCAGGGATATTTCTGGTGCTAAGAAGGGCTGTGGAACAAAGTCACTCTCCTCCCCTAGCAGGAAAAGGTATGCCTACTTTTTTTTCTTCAGTATTGTGGGCCTCTATTATAGAGTAAGACATTTTCTTACAGCAAAAAATCAAGACTTTGGTTTTATCCCTTTGTCCTGTAGCAACACCCAGCAGTCCTGATCAGGAAGTGATGTGTCCTTCAGGAGAGGTTGTAAATGTAAATTTAGCAAAGAGCACTATCAAATATAAGTACAGGATCTGCATTCTCAGGATTATGTGATTTTCCATTGCTGCAGAAAAACCCACATGAAAATGAAATCCTAGATTTCTTTCGCAGCTGCATGACAGTGAGATGTAGGCTACCACCATCACAGAGGTGTGATTTAGTGGGATGTTAGGATGCGCAATCCCAGAAACACTGCTAAATTGGGGCAAATCTGTCTACTGGAATCCTGAGCCTCTAAGGATGGGGATCCCAGAGCCACACTAGTGGCCTGCCCAGTGCTTCTCTGTCCTCCAAGCCCAGTTCTCTTTCCCAGCTGTCCAGCCTGAACCTCCCAAGCCACAACCTAGGGCTGTTTCTCCTCCTTTTACTGCCTACTGAGAAGCTCAGCACCATCACTGCTCGAGGCAGAAGTGGGTGGCAATGAGATCCCTCCCTGAGCTCCTTGCCCGGCTGAATGAGCAATTTCATTTCTTTGGTGTACTTTTCCCTCTCTCCCTTGCTCCAAAACTGCCTTTGCCTAAAGCACCATTCCTAAATTAATTATCAAGGAACTTTATGCTGCATCGTTTTGGGCCTCCACCAGGGCTTGTGGCTTTTCCTTCTGCAGCCCAGCAGCATGAAGCCCTGCAAGACCGTGACTCACAGTCTTCTGGGACATTCATTCAAGTTCTATATATATAAAACTCCTTTTCCTTGCAGCTCTACTATTAAATATTTGGATTTACAGCTCTTGCTGTACTTGCACACCCCCCAGCCATGCTTGTCTCCCAGGACAGTCGCTATTTGTGTTGCTTCATTAAGGTTACATACAATTAAAGGGAGGTTAGGAAGTTCAAGAGTGACTTTGCACAATACCTTCATAGGAGCGAGCTGGATGGGAGTGATGCATGAGGGATCCACCATAGGCTTTGGCCTGTTGGCCGTGTCTGCCAGCAAGCTGTGCCACTGCTGAGGTAGTCCCGTGAACTTCTGCTCCCGGTGGTCGAAGCCAGTGTGAACCCGGTGCTCGAAGTTGGAGGGCCCGGAAATTTCCAGCCTTTTCTTCTTCTTCCCGAACATGGTGGAAAGATCTGGAGAAGTCACGGGGAAAGAGGAAAGAAAAATACATCTTTATGCTTTGTTGCAACCCGGAGCCACTCTCAACTGCATAGAAAATTTCAGTAGATGTCATTAGCCAAATACCCACATGAACTTTACCCCACGCACACTGGCTTTGAGATCTATGCAAGGAAAGCACATATCTGACCTCCCCTCACAGGATCTGAGATTTTGAGATATTAATCCATTCTCTAAACATGCTCAAAATACCTTATGGAGCAAGGAAATGACTCTACTCCAAGGAGAGAAAGCCCCAGGTCCTGCTTTCTACTCCTCTCTGAGCTATCTGCTCATACTTGGAGTTGTGTTCTATGAAAGCTCACAGCAATACTAGCAGCAATGCATGGCTTTGCTTGGAGGACAGCACACGGTGTAAGTGGTGAGTGTACTCTGACACACCACAAGAGCAAATGCACACCCAGCTTTCCATCTTAAATCTATACACCAGGTCTTGGAAAAAGGGCAATCCATACAGATGAAAGCCTGGCCCCGCTATGTTCATATCTAGATCTCCTCCAACAGCAGTGAAAGGGGGATTATTCCTGTGCTATTTCAGAGATGCAGACAGACAGAGAGCTCAGATCTCATTCCAACCTGGTCAAATGGCCTTTATCTTCATTCATAAAGGGTCCCGCTTAAAAACAATACCATGTATCAGCTGCTATCATCATCACATTTACATGGCATGACTTCTTCGGGAGAGAAATGATTTGCTGTGAGAGCCCCATGCCTGAAGTGCCTGGGTTTATGCCTGGGTGGGTACAGCTCGCTGGCAACAGCCTCACTCCTTGTAAGGTCCAGAAGGAAGGGTCAGCTCCTTTGGTCTTTGTGCAGGCAATGTGGAGGAGTCCCTCCAAAGCTGTACAAGCAAGGAACCGGAGGCTGCTGGAGGAAATGGGAGCAGCTTGTGCACCACTGGGAGAGACCTGGGTTGAACTGGCTGCCTGGTAAAGCTAATCATTACAGCACTTACTCTACACAAAGTAAGTGTTGTGGTCAACCCTTTAGCTGTTATTTCCTGGCAAGAGTGGGTTTGTTTGCCTTCCTCCAGTCTGCTTTACCTCCTCCTGAGGAAGGCAGCAGGAGGGTTTGCAGGACACACAGGGAACACAGGCTGACAGGCAAGGCAAGAGAGGTTTCAGAGGCAAACTGAAAGGGATAAAGGTATTTGCTCACTCTGTTGGCACTGGAAATAGCCAATACACTCACAATCTGAATTAATCCTTGGGTTTGTTGGTCCTGACCTTAACAAGTGGAGCCTAATGATTATATTAAAGCAAATTCAGAACTGACTTTCTGAAGGACTCCAGAAACCTGCTGCATCAGGCACAGAGAAATTCCTGGTGCCAGGGAACCACAGAGAGGTCCTGTTGCTTTGCAACAGAATACCATCCTGTCCTGGAAAAGCCCCCTGCCTGCTGCCTGCTGCCTCAGGACAGTTCTCCACCTTGATCTCGTGGTCATTTCAAGCAGAACTTCACAAGTCCTTGAGCAGCATCTGTCTGAGACAGCAGCTAAGTGAAGAGGCAGCAGCTCTGTAATACCTCTTGTATCACAGCAGAGACCCAGCTCTAAAAGTGCTGCCCTGACTTTATGTTTCTGGAGGTGGAGAGGAGAAGCTCGTGAAAGAAAATACAGTTGTGTTGCTGCTGCAGAAGGTGGGATGATAACTCAGGTGTTTATTCCACCCTCATTACCTTTTACTGGTTTATTTAAAGATCAAGTCCATTATTTGAGAATTAACTGCTGGCTGTTTGAAAGTCCCCTTGTGCATACTGTCTTTACACGGAGCAGACTTGCTCCATTGGCCTTTCTTCTTGGGTCTCATCTTCTACACCTTCCTCTGCTTTATCCCCTTCTCTGAACTCCCTTAAAATCTCCTGCCCTTTTGACAGTCTCTATCTCTGTTAACTTGCATATCTTTCTCACCTTCCCCTCCTGAAACCTCTTAGCATCACCTGGGTATGCGGCCCTTTTTCCACTTCCAGCATCATCATCTATTTGCCTTGTTGGTGGCATGTCGGATACCCTCCAGCCCAACCCAAAGCCACCACAATTGGTCTCTGTCCAAAGACTATTTATTTTCAAGCTCAAACAGAAGCAGCCAGCAGTTCACTCAGTTCAGTCAGTACTTTGCTGAATTCACTGCTTACCCATGGGGCTCCACAAACCACAGCCGGCTGCAGATCAGTGGCACTGGATTGATTTCATTCACCCTGTGGGATGTGAATCTATGAGAACTATTGGAGTCACATTTTAAACCATCAGCTCCAGACATGTACTTCTTCATCTGATCGATGCCAGTACTCACAGTGTTTCCCACTGGACTTGCAACCTAATGCAGGTGTTGGACGCTTGAAGTCCTCCAGAGCCCCAGACAACATCAGGTAAGTAAAAGCACATCGGTTGGCACACTGTGTATTGCCTTTTAAAAACATGCAACAATTCACTCAGTAAGATATTACTCCTGTTTCTAAACTGCTTGGATGCATTGTACACTCTTGTTTCAATACCAAATGTGAAATTTGGCCCAGCAAGACCTTTACTTTCTCAGGAGAATATTCCAGTCTAAAACCTGATGCCAAGGCCATACTTTTGCCCTGGGATGTTGTCTGAGGTCTGGGCAGTGGGACCTGCCCTCCTCTGACTGCAGCTCATGCTTAGATCAGCTTAAATTGACCATGAAGCTGTAGCAGGAGAGACAGGGATACTGGCACCTCGCACAGTGAGGGGGGCAAATGCACACATGCTATGCATCTCAGTGGCTGGAGAGCATCTCCTGTGGGGCTGTGCCTGTGGAAGGTGACCAGGAAACCTGGCAATAGCAGCCCCAGACCCACAGGAGCAGAGCAGGAGCCCTCCTGGGCTCCTCTCAAGCAAACAGCTGCTTAGTCCTACCAGAAGGAGCAGAGCCTTGACCAGCTCTGAAGGGTATCAATATTAAATGATGTGCACTGCTCCATCGGCCAGCAAGGTCACTCCATTCCACTGCAAAGCAAAGCTGATCTCTCTTTACCGTGGTCCCTCTAAATAACTTTAATATACACAGCAATTGCAAGGGAAGTTCATTTGCCTTCCCCAAAGAATGGAAACGATGCTCCTTGTTTTCCTTAGCTGTGTGAGGATGTGCATTTGGGGCAGCCAAGCCTGTGAGAGCTCTGATTCAGTCCCCACTAGCGTGCTTAGTCCTCAGGCCTCCAAAAAGGAGAGATGACTTAATTTTGCCATAGCTTTATTGCTGCAATACAAAAAATGAAGCATTTACTCACTTAACCAGGTGTGGAAGCAGGAAACATCCTGGGCAAGTGAATAAACAAGGAAGTTCTCTAAGGCTTATCAGATACTTTCAGGAATAAGAGGTACCCAAGTGCTTTGTAGAAAAATGATGAACCTTTCCAGGATGCCAGATAACATGTGTGCAACAAAAGTGCTATGAGATTACTATCAAGAGCGCAAAATGTTATGAACTTAACGTTCATTCAGGCACCTATCCATTCAACTCTCTGTCAAAAACCAGCAATCCTCTCACAGTTGTTAAGAAACCCTAATTTCATAATGGGATTAGTTAGGAAAACATCCTACAGACAACAGGGCAATTGCCTGTATTGAGCAGAGGCAAAGGGAAGCACACGTGCCATCCTTACCCCATCCTCCCCACACCAGAGTACTCATCCTTAACTAATTCCTCCTGACAGCCTCCAAGGTACTGCTGGTTGTGCCACATCTCTCAGCAAATGCCATCCCTCCGTCCAGCACCTCCTGTGCTCACCCCCACAGAACGAGAGGAAATTAGAGGTATCCTACTCATGGCGTGTTGCTATTTTTGTGGGGATGAGCACAACCAGGATGTCTGTCCTGTGCAAGTGCTTTGCCAATGAATGCTCTGGCCCACTTCAACACCACATATGCGGTACAAGGTGACAGTCAACACAAGGAGGCTGGGAGAGCCTGTTCTAACTACAGCGACTGTTGATGACAGTGGGCTTGAGCTAGCTTCAAGGGGAATCAAAACCAGGACTCATCATTACAAGGCTTCAATGGGGTTTTTCTACAGAAAGACTTTACCAACTCTTACACTGAAATGATGCAGCACAATCCTTCTGTTTGTAAGCTGGGGGTTTGAAGGGGGAAGTCCTTCAGTCACAGCAAAGTTTAATAAATGCAACAGCATGAGACCAAAGCAAGTCTGTGGGAGAGCCAGGAGATAAGTCTGTTTTCAGCTCAGGGTTGTGATGCTGAGGGGCTCCTCCGACCCACAGTCCAACTGTGGCACAAGGGACTTGCTTTACCAAAGCCATTACGGAGGAAAAATATGGAAGTTTACTGGAAGAAAATCCAATACTGGTGGGGAAAATCAGACTGTCTCACCACCTCTCCTGCTGACGTTAGCTGCGCAACCCACAGCAGTGCTGGTCCCAGCTGTGCCGTTGGGGAATGTGAAAGGAGTAGGGATAGCAGGAGAAATGTGTGAGCCATGCTCTGCAGATACAGCTACTCAAAACCTTTTTATAATGGTGATATTGGTGCTATTCCAGCTTCTGCCCAAGAAAGGAGCACCGCCGGCTCTGCTGGTGCCTGCCGAACAGTTCTAACACAGCTCCATCCAGCTGCTGCAGGAACGAGGCAATGCTGAAAGGGTGCTCTCAGGAGCAATTGCTGCATTTTGCATTTAACACTGTTTACTGTAGTGCCTAACAAACCTAATTACATGCTAATCAGCACACCTTGCCTGTTAGATCTATCCCAGACTCGGCTCCCTTTCATTTCACTCCTTCCTATGCACAGAGTCACGGACTCCCACACTGGTCCAAATTTCATGCATGACTTTCAATGACAGATCAGGTCCCCACATGCAGAGATAATTCCCTGTGTCCAAGACATTGCCTGTGCAAGGTGTGGGACACGAACCAGCAAAGTAAATCCACTCTGCCAGCTACTGCATTACCATCATGCTGCATCCCAGCCACAAATGAAGGTATCTTTCCAGAAAAAAAGTATCCTACAGCCTTATCCTGGAGCAAGAGGGTAGCAGCTGGAATAAAAGGGAAAAACGATGCCTTCAATCCTAAAATTAATTGTATTCTGTATCTTTTATCATATCCTAAATAAGAGCAATCCAGTCAAGCCAGCAAATAAGAGTCTATTCAACTCTGCCTTAGTGCCAGACTCTGCTCCCGATGAGAAAGTCAGAGCCACTTTTTTCTTCCCCTCCCAGTAGCTATTTTAGGTTAAGGGGAATTTAGATTTCCAACTAGGAAAGTTGGAAAGGCTTATTTTGGCTGCAATCTTGAAACCTGCCAAAGTCCCAAATGCATCCACTAAGCACTGACAACAACAACACTTCAACTTGCCATCTCACAGACTAACACTGAGCAAAGCATGGTGATATTCAGCCATACATAAAACCATACAATTACTATATAAAGTTTGTATCTAGAATAACAGTGAGATGGGTGTTTTTAACTGAAAACCAACCTTTTAAGGATTGTTTAGCATAGCTACATAAGCCCTATACTTTTTAATTACAGAATTCCAGCAGCCAGATGCTGTGTCCCATTAACTCAAGGAGATCATCTGCGTCCAGCAGCTGCATAATCCTGGGAAGCCTGCAAGTATTTCTTATGCACACCTTGCTGCTGCTTGAGCACGTAGCTGGGCTATGGATATTCCCTGGGGAGAACTCGGAGCTCATTGTCTCACTCAGCCCAGCAACATGTTTGCTTTTGAAACAACCAGCAATTAGTTCATTTTCAATTAGGAGGCGCACACTGTGTTAAGTCCACCAGCCTGTACTTTTTCTGCAGGGATTCCCTGTGGTTTCTCTGCTGAGCAAACCAGCAGCAGAGCCCTTTTCCCACAGGGACAGCATGCTATTAGCATCTAAAAACTGCCTTCATGAACACTGAGTATCATCTGCAAACCTTCATCCCACCACCCAGCCAAAACAACCGGTTACAGCCAGGAGTGCCAATAAAATGCTTCATTTTTAAGAACTTTAAAGAAAATTCAGAGTGCAGAATGGGAGATGGGTGCAGGATGCTTTCCTTTGATAATTTTTACTTACTAATAACAGTCTTCTGTAGCACAAGGACCTCAATTACTCCCCTCCAGAGCCAGCAACGCACAGCAATACATCATTAGCTTCGCCAGCTTCTGTTCCCGTGCTCTGATTAATTGTAACCTTTCCTGATATTTGATCGTAAATGAAAGAGTATGAATTGAGAAGCACAAATTGAATTAACGTGTCGAGCCAGCCTGCGTAGCCAGCGCTCCAGATAAATGGGAGCTGGGCTGATACTCCATCTCCAGGCGAAAGCAAATGTCTGGTAGGGACTGACGGCAGCATAAATTGCAAAGAAATAGGGTGTGAGACGTAAAAATGACGCTGGTTCTTCTTGAGCCCGCACTGGTGTTATGTCCTTGCTGCTGAGCCAAATGGAGGGAGACCAACATATATCTGTGTATGTCCATAGCTATAAAAAGGAGGAAAATGCTTATTTATTTATTTATGGGATAGCAACAACAATAGTTTAGGTTTGGATTTCCTTTTTGTTTGCTTTAAGGATGGTTCTAAGCTTCTCAGTGGGGACCATTTGCTGCTGGCCGCAATCAGAGCATGAGTTTCCCTTGCAAAGACAAAAACCCCCATGTCTTGATTGCAGGCATACATTTTAAAAAGAACTTACCTCTGTTCTTCTATTTTTAACTGAAAATACAGAGAACGCTACTCTGTTTTCCAGGAAATGAATCAAGAAGCAATACCTGGAAAAGCAGAGCAGACTAAATGAAAAGCCATTTCCATAAAGTTAATGGAAAGGCTCTTAAAAACCTCACTGGTTTCAGGTAAGCCTGACACACCAAAGTGATTCTGGAACAGAAGAGATATTCTATTTGATTTCCCAGATAAGATACTCCTCAATACTTCCCTAATTCCCACAGGATCTTTCTGGATATACAGGATGGAGATGAATGGAACTAGGGGCAGCTGCCTACAGAGCACACTCAAAACGCAAGTAGGTGGGTCCTGTGGTCATGCCTTGCATTTATTAATTCATTTACTGGTCTTACATAGACAGACATCTCATTAGTACTTTAGATACAAGGTAGTTTCAGACCTTGTAGAAGGATACTGTTTCGTCATGTCAACGGACAAACACCTTGTGCAAGGGGAATACCAGGTTGATTCATCCAACTGGAGACCCCATTTCCCATGATCCCTGCTTAGCCCTCTGCCTTTACCCACTGTGATTGGAGCATTTCAACTTGAGAATGATAAAATAAACCCTTAGATAACATTCTTGCATACCTTACTAATGAATCAAGATGATGACTTTAAACATTGACTCTCTAGCAGCAACAAAAAGGATCTACAAATGCGGAATGAACTAAGTCAGCCCACACAGCCCAAATACTGAGAGTCTTCTACCACCCTGCTAAGCTCTTCCAGACATAAACAGTGTCACTGATGATGAACTAATCCCCTGTGGCCAAACAGATTTTCCAGATAAATTCTGTACCATTTTTAATTCAAAGAAAGTATAGAACTACCATTTTCAATGCATGCCCACGTGAGAATAAAAAAGCTTGATGGTCAATAGGATTCAGCTCATCCCCACAGATTTTCTAGGTGCTTTCTATTTTTGAGATGGGACAGACTTGTAAGTCATTTAAACACTGTAAAAATACACTCTTTTATCATGGAAAAATATATACTGATGGATTGGACAACACCTGACACATACAAAAGTGCCATCGTTCCCAAAGTCCCCCATTTACCCAACAGCATTCTGGTCATTTCAACCTTGGGGCAGATCAGCCCATTTTTCAGTGTTCCTGTGTCACTGCCCAATCTAATAAAAATACAGTTAAACAATTACAAGCTGTCCAGGACTTGTCATTGTCCGTGCTTCTTTTCAATCCCACAATACCTTGTTTATGGTTGAAAATGCCTTCATTCGTCACAGCACAGCAGGGTGTCTCTTGATAGCTGGCCCGTGAGACATATCTAATAGAAATGCACAGTGGAACAAAAGACAGGGAAAAAATAATAGCAAAAGGCAATGAATGCTTCCAGAGAAATAGTAAAAGCTGGTACCGAGTGGCCAAACTAGGACTGATGTACTCCAGGGAACAATACTCATTCTTCCTATTGAAAGCTACTCTTGTACGAGGACTCATTTCCACACACTGACTGACATGTGCTTTCCTAATTTAGAAGTCTTGTGATTCCCAGTGGATTTTAATGCTCAGTAATTTTCAGCCGAGTAGCTTAAATGCATGCATTGTAGTCAGTCACTCTCTATTATTTTACACACAAGCACATATATAGAGCAATGTACAGACAGAGGAATCAGTCTGCAACAGCTCTGGGCAGATGAAAGAGGGAAAAAAGCCAACCCAAACCCCACCAGCCCCTGGAGGTAACACAAATAATTTCTATCCTTAGTGCCTGAAAGGATTCCAGATTTGCAGAAGCAAACAGTCCTCTGGGATAATTAGTGGCACTGACTCTGCAGGAAATGCTGGACACCCATAGGGAGGGGGTATTAAATAAGTCACCCATTAAATGAGACACCGCAAACCTGAAACTTCAAAGCAGTTACAGTATTCTTCTGAGTTGATATTATTATTATTTTAAAATAGAGTTAAATGTTATAAAGGATGTAGATGCTCTGTATGTATGCTTTGAGTTAGAAAAAAATAAGCAATAAAAAGAAATACTATCAAGAATGAAAGTGATGATGTATCAGTAGAGAAGACAGGAAAGCCTGCAGAAAATACCAAACCCAGCATTATGACACAATATTCCTTAATTCTGAGTATTATTCCTATAGGTTGGGGTAGCTGTAGGATAAGGAGTGCAAGGATATGAAATCCCACATCTGTCAAGAGAAAGGACTGAACAAAGTGCTTGAAAAGCACCAGGTTACATACACCTTGTTGCATTTTGGGCTGCGTCCTCAGTGCTCTGCTGGCAAACCCTCAGCAAAGTTGGATTGGCATCAACTTCTAGCACAGTGAAGGGGACGTGAAGTGTCTTGTTTTGGTTTGGCATGTAAAGCTTTAGTTTTAACCCTCTGAAATGGAGTTTCCTTCCCACTGCCTGATGGTAGTAGTAAAGGCAGCATTACAAACATACCAAAGACCAATGTGTGTTAGGCTCTTCAGACTAATCACAAGACCACACTGTTCATCCCAGGTGCCCTGTATTTACTACTGATGTATTGTTATAATTTGTAGAAAAAACAGCTTTTACTTTAAAAAAAGGATGCAAAATGCTTTCTAGGTCTCAGAACCAGTTTATCCTGTGTTGGCTGCATCCATGAACACACCAAAATGGCATCAAGGAGGTGCCTGCCCCAGCACAGGTTGTTTTACAGCACCCAGTGAGTGCCACGAGGCAGGCAGTGATGAGCAGGAACAGGACCAGATGGGGACATGTGTCTGTGACAGCATCATGTGGTGCTGAGACACATGAATGAGGAGGGGGCTCTAGAGCCAACCTCCTGCCATAAATCCTCACTGCAATGGTTGCATTCTATACACTGATTTTTTTCTTCTACAATAATATTAACTGGGTTTATTTTACTTATAAACCAGTACAGGCTGCACTGGCTCTCAGGAATTGCTCTATTACCATAACATCTGTAATAAAGATTGCTTTCCAGTGAATGATCAACAGAAACAAACGCTTCTTAATGCATTATTAATGGCAAGCCTCTGATCAGAATATTATTTAGGATGCAACACATCTTCTGACCTGTGCATACCAAAAATGGAACCAAATCAGATTATCTGATATGTCAAAATAACTTTAAAATACAAACATGCCCATAGATTAATGTACCCACAGCAAATGCCTGGAAGATGCAAATCCCGCCTGCTATTATCACTGTGCGTTTCTTACCTTAGTGTCTGGTTTTGCTCTCTATCACTAACATATAAGTGAAGGGAAAACATTTCCATAGTCTGCAATAAATCACAAATGCATAGATTTTACTTGAAATTTTTACTTACATATTTCCTGGTCTTTTTCCTCACTCTGCATTGCACTGAAAAACTGGTTTGAAAGTCAATTCTTATCCTACTGAGTTGCTGTCATGTCATTCTCTGTTTCCACATTAAAAATGAGAACTGATCCCTTGAAGGGATTGCTGGAGCTTACTATTTATTACCACCTTCAAAAAGTTTACCATAAGCTCTTTATACAGAACATTGAATGTGTATAAAGTGATGTCTGCCTTTGGATCACCCCTAATGACCAATTATTGCAACTGAGTAATTCCTCAACATTGAGTTTTTCAGAGCTGAGCGACCTTGCCATGCAGACTGCATTTTGCCACCTCCAAACACCAGTTTGGAAGAGATGGGTTTCACCTGATCTCTACTTATATACGATATAAGATATCTTCTATAAAAGTTATAGGGGAGAAATGGAGGCCCTTTGTGCTGTATATGTGAAACTCATGAAAGACTTGAAAGCAGCCACAGAAAAGCAAACCAAGACTGTAATATAATGTAAACTGAATGAAAAAAACCCACACAGTTTAATGTCTGGGTAATCAGTGCAAATCTAGAAAGATGAATGTTACTGTGATTTTTATATTGTTTTCCATCTTTTTAACGACAAAAATAGAGACAGGTTTTGACTGCAGGAAGGTTTTGAGCAACAAGAGGAATTACTGCATCTCGGATGGCCACCACTGCCACCTCCCAAGGATTGATGCTGCAATAGAAAGAAGCTCCAATTCCTTCCTTTGGATGCACAAATGTGAGTCGCGGTACTGTGCAGGGCCCATTCACATGCCGTTTTGCCTCTCCAGGATGAGGTGGTTCATCTGAAATGGCCCAAAGGACAAGGGAAGGAGA
This sequence comes from Pezoporus occidentalis, assembly GCF_034315485.1. Classification (NCBI taxonomy): domain Eukaryota; kingdom Metazoa; phylum Chordata; class Aves; order Psittaciformes; family Psittacidae; genus Pezoporus; species Pezoporus occidentalis. The sequence continues at coordinate 6,109,397 of NW_026912779.1, forward strand.
CTGCCAAGTGACCAGCTAGGATGACTCCCAGAAATACTGGTCTGGAAACACCAAGAGAAGCTGCCCCATGACCCTGTCTATAAGCTGGTTCAGTTTCCAAACTCTTAGACAATTATGCCAACATAAATCTCCTCTCTCACAGCAGAAATGCTCCTACACAAACAACAAGGCACCCACCCACCATCCCTCCCCAGCCCGCAGCCCAGACCAACTGATTCCGCAAGCAGCTCTGAAGGAGGCTGTTTCATCAAGGAAACACCATCATAACAGGGAGTTTGTGAGAGAAGGCAGGATCCTCTCCATGTACATTATGAGAAACCTTATTTACTGCAGAGGGGGAGATGCTGAACCTACGCAGAGGTGAAGAACTTGGCTCCCATCCTGCTTGGTGAAATGGTGCCAGGGGCCCAGCAGGCCATGAGTCCTCTGTTCATGTCCCAGGGAAACACATATTTAGCATATCTGCATCTGGGATGAAAGGATTTGCAGGTCCTTCTTGAAGCCTCTGCAGCAAAAATGCACCATCAGTTAGAAGCTCATAATTAAAAGGGACATCTCTGCTGACTCTGGTTGCATCCACCGCTGTTTCCAGAGGCAGAGAGATTCGTTTCTCTTTGATTACCCACTTTGTTCTGGAATGACTGCAGCAAAGCTGCTGGATACAACTGGGAAATCAAAGATGAGCTGGGAAAATGACTGCAAAAAAATGCATTAAGGAAACCCATGCGGGTAATGCCACGTGGTGGGAGCTGGAGTTAGCACTTAGGATTGCAAAGTTTGCTGGCTGAGATAAGAATTAAGTGAGCAAAAGGAGTTCAGATCCTAATGGAAACAGTTTCTAACCAGAACAAAGTTATTGTTTCTGGTCAAATGAAATACCTTGTCCTATGAAATCTTTCACTTTCACCATTTTCCTTTTGTTCTTAAATACTCAAAAGCTTAACCTCAAAAGCTATTTAAACCTCAAAAGCTGTTTAAGATAAGAGTCCCCAAAATGGTAACTTAGGTTTTTCCTCAAATTTTTGGGCATACAATTCAATAAATTCCCTAATATTTTTGATTTTAGCTGATGTGAAAATTGTCTGTGCTCTGGCTGGGCATCAGAGATCACTTTCTGAGTGCTTCATGGGGCAACAGAAAGGTTTTAGAAAGATGTTTTTAAGGCAGCCAGTATACTCAAATTATGGGAGACATCACGAACAAATGACAGGAGCATCTTCACAACACATCCCTGTGAGTTAGTCTCTGCACTCCATACATGCTACTGACTCAGCCTGTGGCTGCACCCTGGGCACCCACCTGTGTGTGTAATCGTGTGCTGTGCCCAGTCTTGAGGTCAGCAGTCCTGACAACCCTGGCTTTCCACATGATTTCCAGCTTCTTCTGGATAAGGGCAGGAAGATATCTTGAACAGCTTTTAAAATGATTATGCAAAGCACAGTGGGCTGTATAATACCTTTTCCAATACACCTCCCTTTTAGTACTCTGACAGTAATCAACCGTGTTATTAGAACTATTCTTTCTCCTTATTACATATAGGCTGATGTTTTAAATGGAAATAACATCATCTTGCCCCTCTGTGTTTCTTACTTGTGGCGTGTCCTTGAAAGTACCCAACGCTCAGGACGCCAAACGCTGAAGGCTCAGCTCGCCCACATGGAGATGTGATATGAATAAATCAGTGCCAAGTCCATGTGAGCTGCTTCTCTCTCGCTAGCGGGGGCTCAGGCTGGAAAAGCTGTATCTGCAGAGCAGCTGCCACACAGTCTTTAACTACCCTTGGTGCCATTTAACAACACCAGTTCATTCAGTATATCCTGATTCAGTTGTTTAAGTGACAAATATGCATTTGGTTTTCACAGAGAAATGAAAAATATATACATATATACCAGGGTGTGTGACTGTTTCTTTAACAGAGCTTGATTTATTGGAAAGGAGCTTCAAAACTTAAAGGAAACTCTAAAATTCAGACTTCAGACTTCATCCTAAGGGCCACTATCAGATCTGTTAGGGCTAATCTTGCTCTGTACATGATGAGAGCAAAGCTGTGTACCCACTGCAGCATGTTTGGTACCTCACTAAAAGTCATCTTCAAATGTCATTTATCTTTTGCCTGGTGTACAGCTGTATCATCACAGTCTTGGGCTTTCTGGAGCATCATCTGGGTCCCCATTCAACTGTTGTCAGCTTCAGTGGGAGGTCTCTGACCCTAGAAATAGCCACTTTCTTCTCTATTTCCCTCTGCTGATAACAGGATGAGAAAAATAACCCTACATGGTGACAGCACATTTAAAAGGAGGGAGAGGGGGAGCATGGCTGACTTTGAGAAAGTTTATCTTCTATTCCCTTTTCCTTGTAACACAGGCTACAGGAGATGATGTTTCCTTCCCTCCCTTTTGCTGCCACTATCTCCAATGGAAACCAAAGCTCAGCAACTTACACTGTTCCCCTTCATCAATGTTTTCTGTCCTAAAGCTGGACACGAGCTGCCCTCCACATTATCTTCTCTGAATCCAGCAAAGTTTATGCTCATCAGGAAAGGAAAGGCAGAAATTTCCAACCTGGAAAATCTCCAAGCCAACATTTATAAATAAAGTCTAATTTCATTACCAATATATGTCTTTTTTGGTCCCACTGTGATGAAGCAACCCTGCTATTTAACATGCAACTACTCGCCTATCATGTTTTTAATAGGCACTTTTCTAATTCAGAGGAAAAGGCAAAGCAGAAGAGCAATAATCTGAATGTGAGCATCTGAAATGCTCCACTGAACTCCACTCCAGGAAACAGAAGAGAAGACTTTTCTCTTCTTTCCCCGCCGCTGACAGCTTTCCAGTGCCGCTGGCATCCATCACATGTGCAGAGGCAAATGCTTCCACACTTGGTAATAATCAGAGCAAGGAAATTATGGATCGGGGGGAGGAAGAACTATGTTTTTTTTTGTCTCTTGGCTACAGGCATACTTAAATCTGAAGAGTGCACAAAAGGGACTCAGTAGTAGCTTCCTGCATTTCCACTTCCCAAGCAAAGCCAGGACTCCCTGCAGTTCATCCATGCCACCCGTTTCTCCTGGGCTCTCAGTTTTGTTGTGCTCCTGCTCCCTGTGCCAAGCCAGGGCAAAGGACCAGCTCCTATCTGTCCTTGCCTGCACCAGTCCTCTGTTACCTATGTACACAAAATAGTCTTACAAACTTCCATCTCAAACCCAACTTCATCACCAACCATTCCTCCATCCCTACCCTGACTGTCACCTCGGGTTATTGAGAGCAAAGTTACTCCACTCTCTCTTTTCAACTCTTGCTGTTTACTGCAAAATAACATGAGACCAAGGAACTTTGGCAGAAGAGCCTCTCACCATGGCAGATAAAAAGGGGTTTCCTTAAAATCATCATTCACTGAAATTAATAAACACACAACAAGGCAAAACAGAGGCAAACTTGGGCACTGCAAGGACCAGATGGGAAATACATCCAAATTACGGTTACAAGGACACAAGAGTAAAAGCAAAAACAAATGTAAAAGACACAACCAGATGCCTAAAACCAGGACAGAACATTGATAAATGATTAAGAAGGCAGGTTTCAGGAGCGGTGTTACACATTCTCTATCACTACAAAATCAGCTTTTGAAAGTGTAAGACTTCAATAAATCAGAGTAGGTTGTTTCACAGATGAGATACCACCAGTCAGTTAAATTGCAGGAATAGAAGTGGGGGTTTAATTCAAGCTTCTCCAGAGAAGAGATTTGTTTGAAAGAGGTCAATCAAGCCTTCCACTCACACTAATCTCTTCTGCTTATCTAAAAAAGTCTGGAATGAGGGAAAGATGATGCTAGGCCAGCAAAGCAAAATTCTCCTATGGATGCACCAGAGCAGAAACCCGCAGGTCAGCTTGCTTTCAGCTGGGAGAGGCACAGGCAGAAACTGCAATCAGTCTGCAATTCATATGGATGAATCACGTGGAGATGATTCAGACCCAATTATTCCCCAAATAATCCCAAAGAAACACTCTCCTCTGAGGAAGGTAGCAGTGCTTTTGGTAGAAGTTAATACTTTAACTTACAAGGCTGGTTTGGAAAGAGTCCCTGCGGTCAGGGCAGAACTGTGTGGACCCTCAAAGAACCTATTTCCATTTTCCTCCAGGAGTCAGCAGCTGTCCACCTCTGCCCTCACAGCCCCTTCTCCCTTTTCCTAATGGCACCATCACCATTTATTGCCCTCAAGCTTTTGAGTCACCAGTGGTCATTTAGGCCAATATATTTGTTTCTTCTGTTCTTCTGAATGTTGACAGGATTCAATGGTTTTTTCCTCTCTCTTTGGTCCCACTGTAACTCATCTCTGAGCTTCCTATAGCAAAGCAACAAATGCCAGGCAAACCACATACAGTGCTGACCATCTGCTTCCCACTGACACCTTCCTCCTCGCCCCGTGTTGCATCCGCTCGGCAGTGTACGTGATATTTGTGGCAAGGTTTTCTGTCTGTTAAAGGCTTATCCTGCTGAATCAGAGAACAGGGAGAGCAGCATTATCCATTGCCAGGGCCATCCCTGTAGAGTTTTCTTCAGTGCCTCCTGGCACCAAGGTCTTTTCCCCAACACAAAACGCTAGAAGAAGCTGCAGGAAGTTTTCAGCATGCTCATGGGGAAGTTGAGGAGCCACCACCACACTGTGACAACCCCCAGCCAGCAAAAGCATCACTTCACATGTATTTGCCATGACACTGATTGCATTAAAAGATGCTCCCACCATGTAAGAGAAAGCCCTTGTACCTGTAGCAAGGACACAAGGACAATTCCTATAGGGAAACCATGCACGTGGCAACAGGTTGACAGGGAAGAGAGGGGTCTGGAATGGGAAATGCAGGAGTGATGAGGGCATGAATATTGAAATCCCATTGGGTTTCTCCAGGAAGGTGGGATCGGCACAGAGGTATCAATGCGAGTGGCTGGTAGAGAGGGAGGCTGAGCTGGAGGGGGAAGATGCAGTAGAAAATAGAGTAAGGGAGGAGAAGTGAGGTGAGAAGGAGCTGAGTTAATTGGGTGGCTTTGACTTGATCCAGAATGGAAGGGGAAAGCCAGTTGAGTGGCTCTTAGAGGACAGGGAGGAAGACTGGACCAGCCATGCTCTACACAGGATACAGTGATGGTAGTACCATCAGCTTGATGTTACATGGCTGCAAGTCCCCTCTACTGTGTACTTCTCCCAGCACCCTGATTGCTCAGCACTGAGTTAATCAGAGACAGACCCAGCCCCGACAGCTCCATTCCCCCAACAGGAGGGCTTCATAAATCCCTAAAACTCCTTTGGGCTTGGCCCTTTGCAAGCAGGACTTTCAGAGACCAGTAACACCCCATCTCCATCCATGGCCCCAGGAACGTCAGAAATCACTCAGCACACGTGAGTAACCCTTAGCTCTCTGCAAAAGCATGCTTGCAACTGGCTTCTAGATTATTAATTTATGTAGGAGCAGCTAAAGGGGACTTGTTTCTGCACAGATTTATCAGTACCAGTGCGTTTCTGCAGGGTTTGGGGAAGAACTTCCACCCGTTCAGAGTACATGCGGTTTGTCCCATGCTCTGCCTTTCTTTAAAAGGAACAATCTGCTTGCACAGCTGCCTCCATGGAAACAGCAACTCCGTGGTGCTGGCGAAGCTCCAGGCTCACTGGGCTCAAATCAGACATGGATCTCTGTGTTTCTTGATTCTGAATGCTGAAACCTCAGGCCGGGATCCCAGAGCCCAGCCAGATCACCTCTGGTTTGCTAGGCACCACCAGTGAAGCTTCAGTGAGTCAGATCCCACATCTGGCCACATCTGTGCAAGCCAGCTGCTGAGGAATGAGCCGAGGGAGGCCTCAGGGATGCTTGAGGAAGTGAAGGGACCAGACAAAGCTTTTAACTTGCACACTTGGTTAACTCTGGCTGTGTTAATGCAGTTCCTGGGCTACTGGAGCAGCGAATGGAGATGAAGGTAAGTGTTCAGTTTCCCTCCTGTAATGAGCTCTGAGACCAAGCATCCAGTAAATGTAAATGAAATTTTTAAAACTCCCTGCAATTTTCACTTTGAAAAGCTTGTTTCCACTTGTGTTCTGCTGGCTCTGCCCCCCTGCACCCTGCTGCATCCCTCAGCAAGGTCACAGTGGTAAGGCATTGGGACAGGCTGCATGGGAAGTGGTAGAGTCACCATCCCTGGAAGTGTTCAAAACCCATGTAGATGAGTGCTGGGGTAACGGCTGGACTTCCAACCGAGCTGATTCTATGATTCTAAGGGTGGTAGCAAACTGCAGCAACACCTACTCCATTCCTGGGCCCAGCTTCCAAAGGAGGATGAATTACTCCTTTGAGCCTCTGAATCCCATAATCTGCAGCTTTCAGAGTACCAAACAGGATGCACAGCAGCTGCAAAACAGGAGCACAGGTAGAGATGGGGGATTCGCCCTCTGGCTTGGGAAAATTGGTCCAAGTGTAATAAACCACACAGATCTTCTATCATCATCTGTTCAGCTCCATAAATCCCAGAGCACAAATCAGGCTGCTGGGGAGAGCAGCTGTGTAGGAATCTCTGCAGGAGGAGGAGGAGTGCTGTGACCTCCTACAGCATCACGGTGCCAGTCCCAGTGCTCCTCTGGTTACACATGGATTTACTGCCATAGACAGCAAAGGAGCTGCTCGGTCGTAGTACTATAAATACCAGCAGAATGGGGCTGGTGAATGTTTGTGGTTGAATATTAGGGAAATGCAAAATTCAACAATCCCTAATTGTCCTTCAGTCAACAGCACCTGTTTAAATTACTGTTATTATGGCAAAGATGCTGAAATTGCTAACATAAACACAACCAGGGACTGCAGATGCTGTAGCTTTCCCACCAGCAAGTGTTCTGCTGGCTGCTAAATATTTTCCCTTTCAACACCTACAGCAGCAGATACCCAGCAATCAGAGGCTGGTCTGGCATCTGCAGGGTGCCTTCAAGCAAGGAAAGCTGGTGAAGGAGGAGAAACAACACAAAGGCCCTGGGGAGCTCATGAAGGAAAGAAAGGCTGAGCATGGACCCACCTCGGGGCTGAGCTGAATAGGTCTCATCCTGTGATATTGAGACCCATGGGACCCACATGTGCTGGGGCTCATGGCTACTGCAGGCTGAAGAAACATCTTCTGAGGGCAATCACTCGATCCAGCTGGGAAGGGAAAGCATCCTGCTGGTAATGATTAAAACAGGTATGGAAAAGATGTTGAGACCAAAAGAAACATCAGCCATGTGTCACATGAAAACTGAAAGAACTACTTTTAATGGACATGGCCTATTTGTCAATAAATACTGTTTCGGAGGATCTGAACTTACTTATGGACTTGGGCTGAATTCAGTGCACTGATTCATCTCTCGTCTTCACCAGAAATGTAGGGATTGCTCATGAAACAGCTGCTAAGGAAGAAAACCAGACAACACTGCTCCTATGCCAAAAGGCTATGCAGCTACACAGCTCAGCTGGGGTGGCAGAAGCTGGTCCAGAGCTCTTCAAGTTCTTATTCACAAAGCAGGGATTTAACAGAGGATCTTCAGAAGGAGTTTCCTTACCGTCATCTATAAACTCTCTGGTAATGGGGACTCCCAGTTTCTCCTCAAAACACTGAGGCTGGGCCCTGGGTCAGCCACCCGCCAGCGGTACAGCTCAGGTTTTTCTTTCCTTCTCTGCCAAGAATGCGTCCATCCTTCCCAGATTTGCTGCTCACAATCCCAAACTCAGGAACGGTGAAGCAAACTTCACAGCTGCCAAAGCCAACAGGAAGACTAAGTACCTCTGGCAGGATCAAACCCAACAGGTCTTATGCCATTCACCAATAGGAGGCTCAAGACCCATCCGCCAGCATGAGCCACTGCTGCGCTGGGTACCAGGAGCCCTCTGCACACCACAGGATGAGGCCCCATTGATTACACCTTGGCATCCTGCCTTAGGGAGGTACACAGATGACTCAATCCCTCAACAGCAACAGTACATTCAATGAACAATGGTATTTCCACACACAGGTTAAAAAACAGGAACGCTTGTTAAAAACACCACCAGTGCAGACAGGGAAGAGATCTTGAGCTGACATGAGGCTTTGCACATCACTGAAGCTCAAGTAACTGCAAAATCTGGCCCAGAAAACCTCTTACTTGGTTATGTGCTTGCAAAACACAATTCTAAACCAGACAGCACCAACATCCCCACCTCTGCCAAGGAATTACATTGATTTAACTCTTCTGAGGGGCTTTGGCTGAACTTGATGTCAAAGAGCCAAACTCATCCCTGTTACTATAACGACTGTGGGTACCAGGTGAGAGCTGCATCTGCTGCACATACAATGCAGGGAGGGCTTGCTGACTACATGGGAAGGGCAGAGCAGAGAAAAACCTAGTGGGACAAGCCCCATTTGACCACATGGTTATTTGTCTATGTTATGCCCGGAGGCTGGGTTTGATTTTAAACCTTTAAGCCCACCTCTCCTTGTGTGAGTATTTCCCTGGGAAACCACAAGCTTCAAGTCTGAAGCTGAGGGGGGTTTAAACCTTCATCCTACACACGCTTTATTCCTGCTGTTTGGTCCTACAAGGGTTAATAAGACCATTCCTGTGCTCAAAGCAAAACAAGTATCCAAGCTCACAGGGACCTAAGTCTGATTTTCTCCTCTGAGGCACAAAGTAGCCTAATTTGCCACTGGTCTTCTCAGGGAGGTAATCACCTTCTCAGAGCTGCTCTTTGCCGTAGGTTCTATTTAGAATCTTCTCAAAATGCCACTGCTGGAGCCACTTGAAAAAGCACCAATAAAATGAATATTAAAAATAACTCAGCGCATAATCCATGGCCTCCAGAAACTATTTCTTATTCGACTGGCAAACCAACCGGTCATACATTTTACATCGCTTCCTCATTACCTTATAAGCGATGGGCTACTTTAAGAACAACGTATGTATGCTGCAAGTCAGGCAAAACATAGCTCTCTAGCAGGCACCCCAAGGCTAACATAAATCCAGTGTGATCACTTAGCCATGGGATACATTCATTTGCAAATCTGTTGTAAATCTCCAATTTCCCTCCTATGTGAGGCAGGGATCAGGCTGAGGCAGAGCAGGGGAGGATTTCTGTAGCATCTCTCCAGGTACAAAATGCTCTAATTAATCTTTGTATTTGTTTCCTTGGGATACGTGAGCCTGAGAATATGTGAAAAGCAGTACATTTCATGCAAGTATTAGTGAAGACACCGGGGAAACACTCAGAATAAGCTCAAGAACTGGTACCAGAAACAGAACTGAGAAAGCTCGAGCTGTACATAGCTATGGATAAACCTGCTTCAGAGCATCCTAGAAAGCCAGTCAGCCGGTGCCCAGCTTTTTCTCTGGATAAGCTGTATTTTGCAGCACTGCAGGTGGGAGGATGCCTGATCCTGCTGGCTGGGAATGGAAGAAGTGCAAAAGCCTTCACCAGCGTAACAGAAAGCTTTCCCAGACCAGGTCCAGGGGCTGCAGGTCTACGTGGCTCTAGTTTCTAGATCTAGATCTACTTTCCTCTTTGAACAAACACCAAAGGCCTCCAAACGCCCAAGCCCTGTAGCTTTATTCACTGATTAATTCTTTCATTGAGGTAGATTAATTGCTGCACCTTCCACACAATAAAGATAGATCATTCACTTGAAGTAATTAAATCAAAGTAGTAAAGAGTTGAAGAATCTCATAAGAACTGTCTACAATATGCCACATAGGAAGGCACATAGACAGAAAATAGATGAACACCTAAGCATCATAACTGCTCAACCCTTCCCAAATCAATCTAGGACAACATTATATTTTATGCTTAATTAAATATATCTTAAGGCCCTTTCCAACCCTAACTGTTTTATAACTCATTTTTTTATAACTGCTTCTATATCTGGGTTGGTATTTATTAACAGCCAGCTCTGAGGCCCCTGGTTAAAATAAGACAGGCTGTAAGTTTAAATTAGGCAGCCCATACTACCTCATTTGTGATTTATACCACACTTGTGGAACAGGTCTCACACACTTGGTGTGAGATGAGATATAAGCAGACTTGTATCTCTTGGATGAGATATAAGCAGACTCTTCGATTCATAACCAGGAAGGTTGTTCTTAAAAGGAAGAGGAAAATCCCTAAGAAATAAAGTCCTATTTACAAGCTTTTATTATGGTGAAGCACTGCCCAATATTTAAGATGGGGAACATCTCCACCACATCAAACTCGACCATCAGGCTTTAATCATGTTCACCTCAAGAAACCAATGAGACCTACTTCAGTATCTCTGAGGTAGATCTCAGTATTAAGAAGTTTTAATGGATGCTGCTAATGTAGGTTATACTGGAAAGGGATTATTGCAATTCTTTCTCAAGAGATTCAAAGAATGGAGACCCAGAGTGGTTTAATTAACATTAAATAATCAAGGTCAACTGCATATAATTAAATTTAACCACCTATCAGAGTTAATAGGCCACAAGTAATAAATCACAAGAGATGAATGAGAAAGCCAGTCCAAAGGTCCCAGAGTCAGTAATATGGTTATTAAAGTACTGACATCTGGCATATGTGCTGGTAGGAAAACAGAGTACTTGAAGACCCACGTCCATTCAAGCAAAAGGCTATCAGGTAAACAGCAGGAAAACGAAGGCTGCAGAAACTTTAGCTTCAAAGACAGAAAACCACCTAACTTTGGAGATCTGTAATTGGTTTCATGAAGGCTGAAGAGTAAAGGTTGAAAATAAGATTCATGCAGCAAGGAAGAAAATGCTTCGGAAGCCAAGGATACAAGATGATGTGGCAATACCTACAGGCAAAAAAGAGAGATGATACAGACTTTGTTGAAGAACCTTTCCTGCAGTCTTCCTCCGAAATGACATTTGGACGAGTCATGCAACATATCCCTGATGAATATTGCAATGAGAGCTTCGTCAAAATGTATGCAAGAAGCACACGGAAGGAACTTAGCTTTAAGATCCCAGAAGATACCAAAGAGGCTAAAAATAAGAGGAGATTAAGAAGAACAGAGGCACTTGAGAGTTTTGCTCGCTGCCTTTTTGCTGATGTTACATGCCATTTCTTTTAGGGTGTTTTAATTATTCCTGAGGAAAGCAGTGATTCAAATGGCCAGAAAATACTGTGTTTACAGCGGGCTCAGAGCCATGTCCCAGAAATTAGGAACAAGAAGTTACAGCCCTACTTACTAAAGGTTAATTGACATTCTTTTCTTGTGCTAACTTCACAATTACACACTGGTATCAGACAATCTTTGTCACGACAAACACTGATTTGAAACAGAAACAGAGCTTATTCCCATCAAAACCGCAAGACACGGCTTTAAATCTAAGATTAAAAGTTAAAGAAAAGAAAAAAGCTATTACAGATTAGTGGATAACCACGTTCAATTCCACCTTCCAGTCCCAAATGCAATCATTTTTAGAGTAGAAATGGATTAGCATCCTCAGCAGCCCACAGCACAACCAACACAAACAACTGTGCGTGCCTCAAACCTCTGTGCAGGAGGGCTGGATGCGGCCCCAGGACTGAATCAAAGCAGCTGCAGTGGGGGGTACCTCCCCATACCTGCAGACAGAGCCGTCAGCACAGCGTTCCCAATTCCCCTCTTGCTATCACAGATGTAATCCCACACCCATCTGGTCCCATCTCTCCCCATGGGCAGCACAGCAGATTTCCACCCTCTCTGCGGGCGCTGACTGACAGATGCACAGCGGGGGGAAAACTGAGCCTCTTTGTATGATTATCTCTTGCTCCCCGAGAAGGATTTAGTTCATTGAGGTTGTTGCTGAGAGACTTCAGTATATGCAGGCTTTCTGCTTGTGAGGTACAACCCAGTGGGTGTGCACTTCATAGAATCATGGAATAGCTTCAGTGGGAAAGGACGTTAAGATCATCTAATTCTAACTCCTCTGCCATGGGCAGGGACACCTTCCACTAGAGCAGGTTGCTCCAAGCCCCGTCCAACCTGGCCTTGAACACTACAGGGATGGAGCATTTATTACTTCTTTGGGCAACCCATTCCAGTGCCTCACCACCCTTACAGTAAAGAACTTCTTCCTTATATCCAATCTAAACTTCCCCTGTTTAAGTTTTAACCTGTTACCCCTCGTCCGGTCACTACAGTCACAGAATCATAGAATAGGTAGGGTTGGAAAGGACCTTAAGATCATCCAGTTCCAACCCCCCTGCCATGGCCAGGGACACCTCACACTAAACTATATCACCCAACGCTGTCCAACCTGGTCTTGAACACTGTCAGGGATGAAGCATTCACAACCTCCCTGGGCAACCCATTCCAGTGCCTCACCACCTGAAGAGGAAAGAATTTCCTCCTTATATCCAATCTAAACTTTCCCTGTTTCAGTTTGAACCCGTTACCCCTTGTCCTGTCACTACAGTCCCTAATGAAGAGTCCCTGCCCAGCATCCCTATAGGCCCCCTTCAGATACTGGAAGGCTGCTATGAGGTCTCCACGCAGCCTTCTCTTCTCCAGGCTGAACAGCCCCAACTTCCTCAGCCTGTCTTCATACGGGAGGTGCTCCAGTCCCCTGATCATCCTCGTGGCCTCCTCTGGACTTGTTCCAACAGCTCCATGTCCTTCTTACTTTGACGACACCAGAACTGCACACAGCGCTGCAAATGGGGTTTATTTTACTCAGGTCAGGTGAGACCACAGGGAATCATTCCTGTGTCCACAGGAAAAAGGTGCAAAACCTGAGCGAGCTCATGTGTTTGGGGGCACAGCAAGGTCTAGTTCAGCTGTCAGGGTAGCCCGAACTCACCTGGACTGCCCCCCAGCATGAGACCCCACTGGATTTTTCTCTTAGCACTGTATTTTCAAGCTTGAGATTAAAAATACTCAATCTCAGTCTGCTATTAGAATGGCTGAGAATATACAGCACTGCATAACACGTGCCTATGTATAGAGATATACATATATATAGACACACACATATATAAACACAGATATATATAGACACAGATATATATACACACAGATATATATACACACACATATGTCCATATAAATGCACACACATGCATGTATACACACACGTGCATGACCAGATGCAGCTCTCATCAGTTTCCCTATGCCTGAACCTGTGGACTTGGCTTCATTTAACATCTTCCCAGGCATCAGAAGTGCAGGAAAATCAAGGTGAAAATCCAAACCCTGAGATCCCCATCACTTTGTCTAAAGACACAAAGCTTTGGAAAGCCTCAATGCTTCCAATGCAAAATCTGAACTCAGGTTTTCCTCTGCTTGTCCCAGATGTTGCCATGTTTGGTAATGCTGCAGAAAACCTGTTTACTGAAGCTTGCTATTTACAGCCCAACTGCCTCTTGCATGGCCAAGACCCATGGGAGCAGCAATGGGGCAGCCCTGTGAGCCCCAGTGCTGCTGAGGCACCTCTGCCTCAGGACATACAGTGGGGCTCAGCAAAAAGGCAATTCCCGTGTCTGGGTGCCTGTGAGCCTCTCCCATGGACCTCATGCCTGATCAGTGAGCTGACACAGAAGCACTTTCCTTCAGTGTCACCACTTTATCTGGCTCCAACCCCTCCTGTGGCCTACTACCATCAACACCTTCAGCTGATAAATGTGGTTGATCTGGGCCCACAGGGTCAAAAGTTCTTGATGGAGGGATGAAGATATAAACAGCATGAGCACATAATCCTCCTTAGGAAGCTGGGCTAAAAGGAGATTTGACTTTCTAACGTGCCATGATACAGTGCATTAAGATGGTTTCAAGCACAGGCACAGGGCGGTAAGGGGATCACTGGCTCTGTTTGGGCAGCAACGAACGAACCCTTTGTACTACGTATCTCACCACCCCCATAGTGAAGAAATCCTTCCTAATATCTAATTTAAATCTCCCTTCTGTCAGGTTAAAGCCATTCCCCCTTGTTCCGTCACTACAGGCCCTTGTAAAATGTCCCTCTGCAGATCTCCTGTAGGACCCTTTAGGCACTGGAAGCTGCTCTAAGGTCTCCCTTTAGCCTTCTCCAAGATGAACAAGCCCAACTCTCTCAGCCTGCTGCACCCCTGCAGCATTGTACAGATAGTGATTTACTAGCACCAGAACACAGAATACTACAGACAAGCTCTGGGAAACCAGTGTCCGGGTGTGCACTGCTTACTGCAGTCCATGTGGACATGGGCAGCAAAGTCTTTCCATCGGGCTCAGTACCAGGTGCACTGCAAGGGCTCACTCCCTCTCCAACAGGTCCGGGACTTCTCAGCTTCAGCAGAGGGCTGTGAGAAGGCTCTCTACCATCAGCATGGTGGGAAAGAAATGGGAGCAATGGAATTAAATGAAGATAAATGGAGGATCTTGATGGGGAGGAAGGCTGCTCCTGCTGCAACCAATGCTGCAACGTGGGCGATGCATCCCAGAGGCAATGGTGGGTGTTGCTCGAAGCCTTCAATGAATTCCCAGCCACTTTAAACAGGCAGTAAACCTCAAATTCCCCCTGGAAGGATGGGGAATGCTTGACTATGCTTGGAAATGCCAATATCCACTCCCCACCTCTACTCAATATAAGCCACAATAACCATTCATGCGAGCCCCAGGATGCAGCAGCATTGGCATCCCACCTCCATCACTTTCTTTATGTTATCTGTGAAACCAAGTTTGCACTCCCTGGTGCTATTTCGATGCCACATTATGACTCCTTCCCACCGGTTTGTCCATGTAATTACAGCCACTCCAAGATCATGGTAGTGCTTCAAGTACCATGTTTAAATAGAGAGATAACAAACTCGCATGGAAACCGTGCCAAGCGTTGTCTCAACAATCCTCTGCAACTACAATGTCCCAATCCCTGCTGTAATTACTGCAGTGCAGTCAAAACCAATTAATAAGAATGGTGTTAAAAGGTCTAATTTGTCTAAATGGAACAGTCTATTAGTGAACAAATTATATATTGCCACTAGGAAACAAGACAACACAACCCCGAGTAATAGAGAAAGTTGATGTAAGAGCATTTACTGAAGACTTCAGTTGTTACGGGGTTCAGCCCCAAGTATCGGCTCCCACATGGAGAGCTGGAGCTTCGGTAAAAACAGCATCTTCGTAAGTTTTCAGTTTTGGGGAAAGCTGGACACAGGACAAGTCCCTCTTCCTTGTAGGTGGCTTGTAGGAAATGGGACTAATGCTTCCCACACCTCCCATTAAGGAAAGCACAAGATCATCCCAATGGAATTGATATGTTATTAGCCAACTTAGTGAAGCCGTAATTATTATAGCCCTTCTGGGCTGACAGCTACCAGTTTATAGGCCTGCAGGGAGATAAATACAGCATTTACACGTACATATAATCATTTTATTTCTCTATTAAATATTCATTTCCAAAGGGTTTCCCAGCAGGCACAGGATTTACAGAATCCCTGTGCAGCCCAGTGCCTGCTTGCTGCTGCCCTGGGTGCTCCTGCTTGTTGCAATGGCTGCTGATGCCTTTCCATGACCTCTCAGGAGCAGTGACAGATCACATAATCACAGAATGGTTTGGGTTGGTTGACCTTAAAGCTTACCCAGTTCCAACCCCTGCAATGGGCAGGGCCACCTTCCACTAGAGCAGGTTGCTCCAAGCCCCGGTGTCCAACCTGGCCTTGAACACTGCCAGGGATGGGGCAGCCACAGCTTCTCTGGGCACCCTGTGCCAGCGCCTCAGCACCCTCACAGGGAAGAGCTTCTGCCTAAGAGCTCAACTCAATCTCCTCTCTGTCAGGTTAAAGCCATTCCCTGTGGCCTGTCCCTACTGGCCCTTGTCCAAAACCCCTCTTCCAGATTTCTTGTCAGCCCCTTTAGGTACTGGGAATCTATTATAAGGTCTTCCTGGAGCCCCCTCTTCTCCAAGGATGAACCAGTCCAGCTCTCCCAGCCAGTCTTCACAGGAGAGGTGCTCCAAGGACTAATGCCTAAAGGACTATTGCCACTCACTTCAATGACTACGTTCATGCTTTTATGGGGAATCCAGGGTACGGCACCACATCCACACCAATAGGGAACATCTTTAATCCCCGGAATGCCAGTGGATGCCACCAGATATCCTCTGGCGAGATGTCATCACCCCCAAATTGCTCTGATCCTTTTGTCTCCTTCAGAGGAACAAATACGATCTTCCAGTACCTTACCCAATTAACGTGGCCTAAACAAACAAATTGGGAATTATACACAACTTCCAGAACGAACACCAATTTGGAGAACACTGCTAAGCCAAACAGAGGGGCATTAATATCATCGTAACAAGCTCTCCAAAGCACAGGAGTCCACAGAACCCTCGCCCCAGCCTTCTGCAGCAGCTGGTTTTGCAGGGATAAACATGGATTCGTGGGCAGTTCCATCTGCTGGGCCACCTGAAATGGCAACGCTGGAAAAAAACCCAACCATGAACACTCCCCAGATCTATGTTTTACTCCAGGAATGACACATTCATCCTCCCAGCTGGCTCCTAAGTCATTCAGCCTCCCAGATCTATGTGCAATGGTACTTAAAAATACTTCTCACCATTAGCTGGAGGGGAAGAGAGGATGAAGATGGCAAGTGAGAAAGAGCATCTGCTCTCAGACTAGTGAAGAGCTCAAAGTTTACTGCAAAGGGCTGTAAAGAAACCTAAGCAGGTTATACAGCAGAAAATCCTGACAGCCTGAGAACAGTGTGTTATGCAGGAGTTCTCCTTCAGTGAAGCCAGGTACAGGGCACAGATGCTCAAGTCTCTGCTTAGGAAGTGGCTTTGGATGAATTCAAGCAACATTTGTTACTTGGTTTTACATCAGTGACTGACAAAGCCCCTGACTACACTGTACTTTCATGGGACCCCTGGAACTAAAGCACCCCATAACCTTTATGTACGATGTGCTTTGATGTATGAATGCACAACAAGCCCCTTTTCCTCCCTCTAACAGACAGAAAAATAACCACAAATGAGATTTTGAAGAAGTGCTGTTTCTGGGATGTAGTGAAATTAAAACAAACAAAAGCAACCTCAAAACCTCACATATGTTTTTGGGCTCCCTGGAAACCTCCCTTTTGCTTTCAATGGCTTTGAGGCAAGGAACAGTCTGTGCAAACTGACTAAAATCAGGTTTCCAGCACTGCTCGGGTGGATGCTGCTGAGCTCTGTCTTTGGGCTGCAAAGCACAAACACACACACATGTAACTCTCCATATGTTAAGATAAAGCAAATACCTATTTGCATTTACTGGCAAAACCTCTGAAGGTGCACTGAAAACATGCAATTCCTCATCAGATCCTGAACAGCCCAGGTCCTTGGGTCTTCTATAGCTGCTGCCCTTTCCCAGTGAAAGTATAAGCTCACCCATAACTGAATTGGACAATTGAAAAGTAAAGAGATTTAAAACAACAAATGGTTCCCCAGCCTTCCCTGCAGCAAGGCTGGAGACATTTAATTGATCTTTAGCTTAGCTGCCAAACCAAAAAACAAGGAAGCATTGGGAATACCTGCTTTATGAAGTGAGTAACTCATCTTTCCCCAGCAACAGCTCTGCACTAACTGTTTTCTTCTTTTAACCACTGAAAAAGCAATGGAAAGAGAAAACTACTGGGACCACAATATGGAACAAAACACCTCTGTGACAATACTCAGGGGACCTGAGCACAACCTCCCCATGTGGGATATCCCACTTAAGCCATGCCCATGTCAAATGGAAATGCAATGCATGCAAACCAGGAGGCAATGTAACCCCCTGCCTCAGACACTGCAGCTTGATGAGCTGGATCCTGGAACAGCTGTGGGGTTAACCTTGGCAAGATGATGTTGAAACGCTGGAAAGGATACAGGAGACAGCCGTAAAAATCACTAGATGGGAGAAAAACATCTTATAATGAGAAATGGGGAGCTTGATCTGTTCAGGTTGTCTAAAGCAGACCGAGAGGCAACTTGATTATAGCATAAAACTTCCTTCACAAAGGAAAACACAGTGCAAAAGAAGGGCTTTGTATCTCTGAAATAGGGAATAAAAGGAATCACTGGCTGGAAGCTGAAGGCAAGAAAGAGCCAACAAGGAAAGTATTTTTATCCTATGAATCATTAATCTCTCCAACAGGCTATCAAACAGAGCAGTAAACATGTTAATTTCTTGGAGATGCCACGTGAAGCTTGGACATGTTCCTGCACAGGAAAAGAGTGGTCAGACACAGCGTGCCCTGTGCTGAGATGAGCAGGTGGAAACACAGCAGCTCCTGAAATGCTGGAGCAAGGACAAAGATGACTCAACAGTCCCTTCTGGATTGACCTTCTGAGTCTTCGTGACAAAGCCAGCTCAGCATCTCACGCTGACAGGGAGCAGCATGGTACGCACTGTAACATAGAATCACAGAATTGTTAGGGTTGGAAAGGACCTTAAGATCATCCAGTTCCAACCCCCCCGCCATGGGCAGGGACACCTCACGCTAAACCATATCAACCCAAGGCCTCATCCAACCTAGTCTTGAACACCACCAGGGATGGAGCATTCACAACCTCCCTGGGCAACCCATTCCAGTGCCTCACCACCCTAACAGGAAAGAATTTCCACCTTATATCCAATCTAAACTTCCCCTGTTTAAGTTTTAACCCGTTACCCCTTGTCCTATCACTACAGTCCCTAATGAAGAGTCCCTCACCAGCATGCTCAGCCATATGAAAATGGAATAAATCTTCCTTTTGAAAGTCAGTTTCTAAGAAATCTGGCAATAGGGGCAGCATCACTGTGTTCAAATTTTGAGGCTTTCAACATAGTTGAAATTGTAATATGTATGTAATAAGGAACTGTAATAAGTATCCTGGGCTGCATCAAGAGAAGCGTGACCAGCACGTTGAAGGAGGTGATCCTGCCCCTGTACTCTGCTCTTGGGAGACCTCACCTGGAGTATTGTGTGCAGTTCTGGTGTCCTCAGCCTAAAAAGGACACGGAACTGTTGGAACAAGTCCAGAGGAGGCCACAGGGATAATCAGGGGACTGGAGCACCTCCCGTATGAAGATAGGCTGGGAAAGTTGGGGCTGTTCAGCCTGGAGAAGAGAAGGCTGCGTGAAGACCTCATAGCAGCCTTCCAGTATCTGAAGGGGGCCTATAGGGATGCTGGAGAGGGACTGTAGTGACAGGACAAGGGGTGATGGGTTCAAACTGAAACAGGGGAAGTTCAGGTCAGATATAAGTAAAAGGTTCTCTACTGTGAGGGTGCTGAGGCACTGGCATAGGGTGCCACACAGAGAAGCTGTGGCTGCCCCATCCCTGACAGTGCTCAAGGCCAGGCTGGACAGGGCTTGAAGCAACCTGATCTAGTGGAAGGTGTCCCTGCCCATGGCAGGGGGTTGGAACTGGATGACCTTAAGGTCTTTTCCGACCAAAACCATTCTGTGATTCTGTATCCTCTTAAATTGCCCTAACACAGGGCTAACCACCGCTGGAGAGGTCCAGGGCACTGCTTTCAGTGTCACCAGGCTCCCAGCAACCTTCCATGTACCTTTGGGCAGACACAAGACAGACCCAAGTTCACCCTCACCAACCTCTTTGCTGCTGCTGGGAACCAGCTTGCGCGTTGTTGGCTCAGTTGGGCTTGTCTCAAGGCAGTGTTATGGGCCCCTGATTGCAGCAATTTCCCTTGTTTGCATTACTACTTGCAAAGTAATTACTGAGGGACATTAAAACACACCAGCTAAAACCCATCCATGCTACCTTTCCTCTCCTCTATGTACCAGCCGATGTTTTCCCACACGGCATCAAAAAGAGCATCTCTTATGCTACTTATTAATGTTTAAACATGTTTATTTCAAGCAACAGCAGCACTCTTTGATGCTGGGTAATGATCCAGGTAAAATAAAGATAGCTAAAAAAAGAAAACAAGACTGTTTGGCTGCTCTGCTGTCACGCTTCTCAGAAGTCCAACAATTAAGTAGGAACATATCCATGCTGGAAAAGCTCAGTGAAGCTGAGCTCATCAGTTATGAGTTAAGAAGCCCTTGGAGCTACATCCTATCCCTGACATGGGTACACGTGTTGCTCGGTCATTTGGCCAGCAGGTTTGCCACCAACACAGGCTGAAGCTGAACACCAATGCGTGAGCCTTTCATAGGGCTGCACCTTGCACTCAATTTAAGCAGGGCAGCACCAGGATCCGTGTTTAGAGATTCACTTTAAGAGCTCATTTGGCAAAATACTTGCTCATTATCACTAACTAACTGGTGATTAAATTATCATATACTTTAATCTCAGACACTAGACAGCTTCCTCTGCCTGCTCGCCAAACTAGAGGGAGAGATTTCCCCATGCTGGGCAGCAGCTTTATGAGGACCAAGAAATCCCATCACCCTTCTGGTAAGCTCTCACAGTGCACTGAAATGCATTGTTATCTTTCCCCTGTAAATCTCCACTTTAAAAGGTAGGTGGCTATCAGGTAACAGTAAAAACAGTTTATCCAGTGTAGCTCATCCAAATTTCATGACAGAGACACAGAGCACTTTGTGGAGGTGGTTTAAAGCTATGGATGTTTGCGCTGAGCCCCTGCAATGTTTGCAATGATTCAAGATGATTTAATGACACATCTGTTTTGGGTTTGTCTTTTTCCAAGCAGCAGGGTGTTGGAGAAGGGAGTATATCAGCTTCCTCTTCTACTGTGAGCATCACTTCACCATTTCTATGCCAAGGACATGCTCTACCCTGGAGAGACAGGGATGGATGGATGGATGGATGGATGGATGGATGGATGGATGGATGGATGGATGGATGGATGATGCTCTTTAACCCACTCAATACACTCAGCACAATGAGTTTAGTGGAACTCCAGCAATGCAAACACCACAGACTGCTGGTGACAACCAGTAAGGAGGCACAAAAGTAATATATTAAGGTGGGCATTTCCAGAAAGCCCTACAGGAACCAGATCAACCTGACCTGAATTCCATTAGGAGCTCAAAGTCCCAGACTGAAGATCCTGCTGTTTCTGCCAGCACCACATCAGTTCCCTTAGTTCTGTGAAGCAGGGGCCTGATCCCTCTCCCAGCAAAGGCAGGGATTCCAGCAGTGAGGCAATGGTTTAGGAACAGGATCACAGGAAGATGTTGTCCGCAGCTACTAACTTCAGTACCAGATGACACAAGAAGTCTTTGTGGAGCACCTCGTCTTCTGCCCTGGCTATAAAGGGAACCCACATCCTAATACAGCCCCTCTGACACATGTTTTAGCTCAGTGCCCAAAGTAAGCAGCTAGTCCCACACTACTGCAGTGCTCTGTGCTTTGCCTAAGGCTCGTTTAAGCCCCACTAAAGCCCTCAAACAAGGCCTGAAATACTGTTGCTGCAATGCATAGGATTAACACTGGTCCTTCTGCAGAGGGGTGAATGTCATTTGCAGAACTGTGCTAATTCCTGATTTGAATTTAGATGATGTTTTTAACTAAGAAGCAAGCTCAGAACATCCACTGGGAATCTGTGACTTGGATAAACCTTAATAAGTCGCTGAATATGAGTTACTATTGGAAAACCGCTCAGACTGCAGCGCATGTATAAAAATAATAGTAATTAAAAAAGGAAGATCACTTCTAGAGAATAGAGAATAATGGCTTCAGACTGCATATTATGGGCACAGCTGATGTATTCAGAATGGTATGACAGCATTAATGAGCTCAAGATCAGCAAGCTCCATCTCCAAAATACACTCTCAGGAAGAGAGAGCAGAGGAATAGGAAAGGAGGAAGCTCTGCCCGGGGCTTTCCTCAAATAGGTATCTTTCCCAAAGGAAAGGAGCAAGAATTGGGAGAAGGAAGTCTCTGGGGCAGATTGGATAAGGAAAGCAGGGGGAAGGAGACAGCAAAATCCTGCTGCTATTCCAGCCAAACTCCCTCAGTACTGATATTTGGTGTTGCATGCTATCAGAAATCAGTCAAATGGGTGGTAACAAAGCTCAGGAAACTCCAGCCTCCACAGCATTTTGGCATACCTGATTTACCAGCATCTTCAAATTAACCCCTACTGCAGGATGATCTTCCAGCCCCAAATAAGTGGTAGCTGCAGCAGTAACTCCAACAAACACCTACCCATGAAGAGCAGCTAACAGGAGCACCCCACCACAGCTCCTGGTTTGCCCATCAACACCACCCAGGGTGCTCCAGCAGCACCTTCAGTGCCATGAGCCTCTTTCACAGGTCCTGGTTTGTTTTGGCTTATTCTTTTAAATGCAGACACTACTAAATACTTATATAGAAGGAGAAAAACCCAAACCAGCTGATTCCACACCATCTTACATTGGTGTATCGACACCAAAATAACATGAAACCTTCACTTTTTCCTCCACAAGTAATGAATCTTCAACAGATCTCCCCAAACCAGTGGTGGGTTACAGTAAAAGACAGTCCTACATTTATCTCAAAGGTGGTGGTGGTGGTGAAACCTTCCATGAGTGGCAAGGAAGTTTGGCACCTTAAACTGGATTAGCACCCAGCCCACATCTCTGCATCGCTCAAAGCATGAAAAAGGCTTTCCAGAGAGAAAGCAGCAGCTGCACAGAAGAATTAGATTTAAAGTACATTTACTCTCAAAGTGGGCAAAAAATGTCTCTTGACTCCTCATCGTTCATATTGTGGACTTCAGTGAAATGGATGTTCTTTCCCTTTTAAAAGTCATGCAATTTAATGGGATGCTTCCCAGCAGGCTGCATCTGTTTTAAATGTTTGCATTCAAAATGTGGAACCACTCCCTCCTCCCCCCTTGATTTTAGCTGGAATTATGACTACTCCATTTCCCTCGACATATCCTGAGCAGATGAGCTTCTGAATACCACAACCTTAATCTTGGACAATCTTCTGCACCCTTTGGGATACATTGCATTTGGGCAATGCCATGGAGGGACTTGGTAGCTGCGGTCCATGCTGGTATCAGCAGTATAAAGGGGGAGAGGACTCTGCAGGCAGAATTTAGGGCTGCTGTGCAATTTGGGATGTTTTCCATGTTGCTGGCTGAAGCACCCCAGTAAAATCCTCTGAAGCGCTCAAAGCATGGATGAACGAACAGCTCTAGAAGCCATGGGGACTCGAGCAGACTCTTGGAGCAGGTCAAGCCTTGCTGAGGAAGGGCAGCATCCCCTAAGCAAACTGGTGTCAAGCTTCTGGCTTGGAAAACTGAAACAATTACAGGGAATTGTTAAGAGCAGGAATGAAAAGCACATCTCAGGGTAACACCTCCTCCAGGAGTAGATGCCATAGAACCATAGAACGGTTAGGGCTGGAAAAGACCTTAAGATCATAAAATTCCCTAGAAATCAAAGAAGGTCAGAACTTGGTAACACCTGCAAAGGAAGAGACAAACAGTGCTTAGCAAATCCCACTGAAGAGGGGTATGTACATAAAAACAGTAAAGCAGCCAAGGGTTGAAGAGATGCTTATTTTTAGACAAATGGTAGACCACCCAAAACCCAAGTGATGATCAGGAACGTTTCAAAGCAGCTCACTGCTACAACAAGCTATGGATAGATAGGTACTGCACAACAATTTAGGGAAAAGGCTAACAATACAGTGCAGATTACACAGGAATGACAGAGCAGGGACAGTGCTGAATGTCCAAGAAAGCTCAAAGATCCAGGAGAAAGTGAGCTAATGGTATGAGCACATCCCCAGTCAGTTGCAATGCCATGCCCAGTTCCCAGCAGCATGGCAGAGATGTGTCAGTGCGGCTGTGATCTGAACCTCTGGCTCTTCTGCTCTTCCTTCACAGGCAACAAGAATAGAACCATAGAATGGGTTGTGTTGGAAGGGACCTTAAAGCTCATCCAGTTCCAACCCTCTGCCATGGGCAGGGACACCTTCCACTAGAGCAGGTTGCTCCAAGCCCCATCCAACCTAGCCTTGAACACTGCCAGGGATGGGGCAGCCACAGCTTCTCTGGGCACCCTGTGCCAGCGCCTCAGCACTCTCACAGGGAAGTGGAAAATCCCAGTGACTTCAGTGTTGACCGGGCACTCACGGTGATGGCCAGTGGCTGTACAGACTGAACCTCCTGACATCAGAAGCGACAGCTTCTCAGTCAAAAATACTTCTAATATGTCAAGTTCAATTCAACGCTGGGAAACACAAAGCAAGTCACAGGGCAGGGGCAGCGACCTTCACTTTGCAGGCACAGCAACAGCCTCTCCACTTTAAGATCAGGAAAGAAACCTTGAAAGCCTTACAAATAATCCCCTATAGACATCAGCCTAATGTTCTGCAATAATTAAAATGAAAATATCAAGTCAAGAGCTGTTATGTGGCAGAGGGAGGGAATAAAACCGGCAAATAACCTGATGGATCAGTGTGTGTTGAGGCACTGACTCTGCTGAGGGTCAGGTTCTGCCTCCGTCTGCCTGGGGTTTTGCTGCAGCTTGTTCAACTGTACCAGCAATTCTTCTATTGACCAGGGGCTTACCCTTGTACATAGCCATAATGCTTGTACAGAGCTGTAACAGGCAGGTATTCTGTGGAGCATGAAACATTGATGATCCCAGCACCATCAGGTGGTGTAGTGGAATAGCAGCACAGTATGAAATAGCTATGGGCTGCCAAGCAGGGGCACAGGATGCCATGCAGAAGGGGGCAGGCATGGGAAGATTGGAGAGGGCGCACAGGATGCTACTGGACTCACCACAGGCAATGTTGCATGAGCCCCATAAATATTTCACCAACAGCCAAAAAATGCAGATCTCAACAAAATGAGTTTTACGGGTAGCAGAGAGAATAAGGAACAAGGATTTGATGGGTTTGAGACACTCTTCATGCAGTAAAAATGGATAAAACATGAGGATGCAGACTAAGAAAGAGCATGCAAAAGCATGCAGGAAAACATAAATACATTTATTACCCCAAGTGGATCCTAGAGACCAGAGGAAGAAACCACCAACCTCCACCTCCTGCTTCTCCCAGCAAGGAAGAATGAATGCCAACATCAGCCTCATGCTCCTCCTGGAAGCAGCGCGGGACACTGAGTACTTGCTGCCTTTTTGTCGTTGTTGCCTTTGAAATGAAGAGCAGTCGGGGCTAGAAGCAGAAATGCTCTACTGGAGAAGAGGCATTCTGAATGCACACAAGGGTTGGTAAGGCTAAAGGGGGATAAAAAACCTCTACAAGACAGCAATTTCCACGTGCAAAATTGGTCTGTTTGGTCGAATTAGAATTGAACTTCTGCTGGTTCCATCTCAGTTTCTGGGCAGGCTTTGATGCACCATACAAGAAGCCAGACATGCCTGCAGGGGAGCCAGGAAGAGGAGAACCAAAAATTTACCCCTGTGGCACCTTACTTTTTCCCAGGGGCAGTAGAAGGCTGAGCAGAGAAAGGCACAGATGGTGTTTAGTAACATTTAACTTATTATTGGGACTACTTCTGCAGTTGGATTTCTTATTTTCCTTTTCTTTTCCTGTAATAAGTAGGGTTGGACTAACAATAACTGTTTCTTTACGGGGTTAAGATTTCATTTACACTAACAATACATTCTTGGCTTTGCAAATAAGATGCGCTTCCTATTGCTCATAACAAGATTTCAAGTGCAACGCTGCACTGATTACAGCGACTGGCATGCTTAAAAAGAACATTTAAACTCTGAGAATCAGGTTTGGTGTTAAGAGTTTGGGGTTTTGATCATATGTCTTTAAAGTTCCTATATTTTGGCAGATCCCCCCTTTTGGACCAGGACACATCAAACACCTCCATGCCAATAAACCAGGACACCTTCAAATAGATACCCCTCTCTGGCAGCAAAGCCCACTGACATTTAGGTTCCCCCAGAACCTCAGACTTGATGGCCTCAAAGATGATGGTCGGAGTAGCAGAACAGCAGTAAGTCTGAAGATGCCCTTATTCTCCTGAGCAGGACACACCCCCCATTACTTTCATTGGTCACAGAAGAAGGGGATAAAACCAGCACTGACTGCAAGAAGAGCTACAGAGACAAAAGAGAAAATCATTTCTTAACCCCCAAACTATCACTGTGACAACAGAGAGAGCAATCAGGGATGAGAAGCAGGCTGCCAACATACAGAGAATGAAGTTATCTCACAGGAGGGTATTTGCACTAGCACTCAAGGACTGATGCTGGGAGATTAGTTAGCTATTTTATGTAAGAAAGACTGCTTGAATAATCAGTTTTTCTGATGTTGCCATGTCTTTTCATTTGTTAGCATGGAGTATAATTGCTGCTTGTAAAGCTGAATGACTTTAAATTAGATGGGAAGATGGTCGTTGCAATGATAAATTTGAATGTCCCCATTCAAAGTTGTAGGTTTAAAAATACGAGTTGAAACATGATGGAATAATTAATTTGGCAGCAGTCACTTAATTTGTCCTCTTCCTTTTGTTTCTTCCTTCTTATGTGCTGTTAAGCTACACCAGTATGTACATCCACAGGAAATGAAAAACATGAAAATAATACATTTATCTAGATCAACCCCCTTGTTGGACCTGGAAGCCTTCAATACAGTCAACACCAGTGATTAAGCCCAGATTACATCAAAACAAACTTGCCATGTCACTCCTAATACTTCTATTGGGCACTGACCCAAATACTTTGCCTGGTTTTATCCTCTCTCCAAACACTGACCAATGTGTCAGACTTACCCTGGCTGGAGGAGATCCGTGCCCCTTAAGGGAAGGGACCTTAAAGCTCATCCAGTTCCAGCCCCTGCCAAGGGCAGGGACACCTTCCACTAGAGCAGGGTGCTCCAAGCCCCTTCCAGCCTGGCCTTGAACACTGCCAGGGATGGGGCAGCCACAGCTTCTCTGGGCACCCTGTGCCAGCACCTCAGCACCCTCACAGGGGAGAACTTATTCCTAATGTCTCATCTCAATTTCCCTTCTGGCAGGTTAAAACCATTGCCCCTTGTCCTGTCCCTACAGGCCCTTGTCTAAAGCCCCTCTTCAGATTTCTTGTGGGCTCCCTTTAGGTACTGGAAGTCCATTACAAGGTCTCCCTGGCACCTTCTCTTCTCCAGGCTGAACCAGCCCAGCTCTCTCAACCTGGCTCCAGAGCAGAGCTGTTCCAGCCCTCAGAGCATCTTCATGGCCTCCTCTGGAATTCCTCAATCACGACTCGATTACTGCAGCAATCAAGATAACTATTTCTCACCAGCCGACTCAGCTGAGCTTTGTCATTTTGCATTTTCCCTCTCTGTTTTACCCATCTTTCCAAAATTCCTCACTCTCCTGTTTCTTTTCTCCCTGCCAAAGCGCTTCCCACATTCCTGAAGGCACCAACCACCCTGACTGCAGGAATTCTGCAATCTGTATTTATACACCGGTGTACTTGGCAGTGCCTCTTATCTGGAAAGGCAAAGCTGGGAGTGAGGAGAAAGCACAACCAGATAAAGGATGGAGGAAGCAAAGAGCAGGAGAGGCTCCCGCACACAGCCTTTGATCAGACAACTTTCAACCACTTGAAAACTTAAGGGGGGGTTCAGGGTCATTCCTTCTCCCTCGACCGTGCTCTGCTTTCAGCCTGCAGATGATGAGAGAGCTGCGACGAAGATGATGCATCGGGGAGAGGAGATTTTAGTAACTGGGGTGGGGGAGAAGAGGCAGCGTGTGGTGAGAGGGGGAGGAAAAGGAGCCTATATAAAGCAGCAGGATTCAGAAGCAGTCAGTGTTTTCTTAGGAAAGGAGAGAGAGAGCAAAGTCGGGGGGATTTTGAAGCTGACAGATACAATATAAAAGGGAGGTGAGACCCAGCTCGTCCCACGGACCAAACTCAAACCCAAGGTACACCCATCCCACCACCCTTCCATATGTACAAGGAAATTTTCAGGTCCAGATCCCACAAAGGGCAGGACTCTTATGGCCTCCTGAGGTCTGGAATCCAAGTAGAGTGTTTGCAGAATCACTGCAGCAAGATCAAAGCTTTACTGGGCAGAGGCACCATGGTCAAAGCAAGGTAACATCTCCAAGCAAAGCCACATGCCCCACTATGGCTTCTGCTTTCCAAACTGCACCAAATGAACTAAAACATCACCAGATCTTCAGCACAGACTTTCCAGCCTCCAGCAATGTGGCATTAGGGAAAGACTGAACTGTGGGAGCTGATGGACCCTGTCTGTGTCTCATCCTTTAAGAACCCATGCTGCTCTGTGGGTCGGGACACTTGTGCCTTGCTCAGCCAAAGCACTGGAAGTTTCCACCAGTGGGTACTGAGAGACAATAAATGAAGAAACAACTGCTGCACCGTGCTCAATCTTGTGTATGAAACAGCACACACAATTAGAGCTGCCTGCATATGCAAAGGCTCAAAATAAAGTCAGCAACTTCTACTGCTGCTGCTTGATTTTGGCAGGTCTCGCTTCCCCACCTGGCATCCTTATGATGTCTTTGGTAAAGACTAAGATAATAGTTGTGATCATCCAGCAACTGTTTCTTGTAAACACACATGGGTGTACTTCACATAATCCAGTACCTGCCGTACACTTCATCTCCCTGTGACCATGCAAAGAACTTACCCAAGTCCTGCACACGCTCAATCCCTGCATGTGGACCTGCATCCCACCCACCCGTGATCCTGATACCCGTTGGTTCAGTGCTCATGCTGGTGGCTTGTTTTCTCATCCACTCACACAATGTTCTTCCAAGGCTGGGTTTTATTGGCACAGACCCCCAAAGTGTCTTCCCGAGCACATACAGTACTACTAGGAAAGGCACCATGGCATAATGTAGCACTCACATGCCAAGCACAAATCATCTCTAACTTACTTGTCCCTTAACTCTAAGGGTTTTTTCTGCAATTTTGAACTATAACTAACCACAGGTCCCCAGTGTCTGTCTTTAAGAGTTAGGGGAGTGAAGGGAATCTCTCCTTGATTCATTAAGGCACCAATGCACACACCTCTGTTTAAGAGCATAACTCCAGTTTAATTCGAGTATTTATGCTAAAATAACTCAAGGAACTGATCCTTGGACTGAAATCTGGGACCATACAATTGGAAACCTCCACATTCCCCTGCTGTTCAAGCCACAGACCTCTCTTGGACAGCATTAGCTGTGGGCAGCACGGATCACCACAGGCTGTCATGGTCAGGGGAGGGATTTGCCTTGTCCTGCCACGGCATGTCACCCAAATTATGGCAACAGCCAAACACATAAGGTTTCCTACACAGGGCTACCCTCTTACTTATCCCAAAGTCAACTCTACAGATTTCTGTCTTTATTGTCAGCATTTAGCAGTAAAGTCTCAAGGAAGCTATGCCCCCATCCCAAACTTCAGTCCAACTCGGATATCCTCAGTCAAGGCACAACTGACTCCCCTCCTCTGAAGCAGCACAGTACAAATGGGATACTCTACATACTCTAATACTCTACAACTCTTACAAAAGCTACTTTGAACTGTTAAGTAACCCAACAGATGGTCCAAATCCCTTCCCCTGCACACACCAGATCTGCTGCTCACTCACAAGTTCAGAGCCATCAACTTTTACAGGACTCTTAGCCAAAATCTTGCTTAAGAGATGAAGAGCAATTCTAAACCCCACGTGATTACAACCACCAATAAACAGCTAATTCCCACTTTACACAGAATAACAGAGGGGGAAAGAAGAGGCATGGCTTTTACATGGCCTTGCTCTGGATGGCACTGAAGATTTACTACAAATGGGCAGCAGTGAAGGCTCCTACGTGTAGAACTCTATTACTATTACATAATATACTATCATGTATTTACCAGCTCACCGTGAAGTGCTGTAATAAATATTTAAACTGTGATGACAAAGTAAGGGAGTCATTTTTGCTTCCCTGTTCCTGGTTTTTCGCTCCTTGCTCCCTTGGGCCCACACTGAAGAAAGTCGTGCTGGGCAGAAGACAAAGTGCTACACGCGAACCAAACTGGAAGCACATACCTGACTTACAGGAAAGCAAATGGGCTTAATGTTGGTATTAAAAGGTCTTTCTGAAGCGGGGCCTCTTATGGTCATCGGGGCAAGCTTGTCATGAGGGAGGCTCCCTCCCTGAACTCCTGCCTGACTGCATTAGTTATTACATTTGATAGCTTTATAGTATTATTTGAAGCTTGCTATTTACCCAGTTACACAAGAGCCAGCGGCTTAGAGCCCGCTTTCTGCCTGGACTGCAAATCTCTGCAACTACCACCAAAATAGCCCAGATTTTATGACCCGTTAAGCTTAATGATAAACCCTTGGATTTATGTTCCAGGCTAGTGAGCAATGGGAGATCAAGGGCTAAAGCTTTGATTTATCTGCAGGCCAAGGGAGATGTTATTTCTACATTCTTATTTTTCCTCAGCATTTGCCATGACGATTGCAATGCTCTGCTGTGACATCATGGCAATTCTTAGTGTTACTGATGACAAAACCAATACCACACTTGGTCCTTGCACAGCACTGGCACTGGTATTTCCTCTCCCAGCAGGATGGGAACATTGCTGGAGTGGTTTTCCATCCTCTGCCCAGCCTGAGTAGTGGATACTGTTACAGACATGCTAACTCCACACCTTCTTGGTGGGAAGCAATGGTTTTCAACACGCAAATCCTGTTGGAGGTGGAGGAATGGTTGGGGAAGGAAGACTGTTCTGCTTTGCACCAGCTCTGTACATTCATGATGCTTTTTATGCAATGCCAGCAGTGCCTGGAGTAGAGATAAATTCTGTTTCATGCTGCTTTATACCCAGACCCATGAAAAGAGCAGGCAGTACTGTGGAGAAACACTACTCAGCATGGCCCAGGATCTGCTTTTATTATAAATCTCGCTCTTTTAACAGTTTCTGTGAAAACCCCATGCCTCTGGAATCAGGGGATTGCAAGAAAATCTCCAATTTGCTCTCCAAATTTGCTTTAAAAGGAAGGAAAGAGAAAATTAAATGCCCTGTGTTCTAAGCAAAGTCCATAAGGACCACAAATGTTCGTGTAACTCAAAGCACCACGCTGGCTTTAATACACCATAAAGCCTGACCTAAGGCTGGTCACTGGCTTCAGCAAGTGCTGGTGGGAGCATCACAGAGTGACAAGGAAAGGGAATGGAAAAATGTTCAAGACCACCATGATATTAAGTTACACCTTCAAGTTATTTTCTTCTTAGATTATTACACGTATTTGACTACGCTGTACAGCTATACCAAAACTACTTAAGTAATACTGAGAAAGGATGGGGAAAGTAAACATTAAAGGGCAAATTTTGAGCAGCTCAGATTTACAGAGCAAAGCAGATGCTTAATATAATAAAGGAAACTTGTCAGGGGAATGGAGCATTATCCAATCTTTGTCTTGACTGATAGCTTGACAGTCTTTCACCCATTTGGAAAAAAAAAGTCTTCTAAAAGCACTGGTTAGCAATTATCACCAATTTTCCCATTAAGCCCATGGGAAAAAAAACAACAGTTGCAATTTAATTTCTAGCTAAATCAGAAGAGTTGACTGTTTTCCTATTTTTTACACAATTGGAAACTGAGGAGCAATAGCAAGATGCTGTTACATCAGTACAAGAGAGACACCAAAGAGCAAAGTAAACAGGAAGATAAATTGTATTAGAATAAAAATGGCAAGAGTAATAGAACAAAACCACCCAAAAACCCTTTAGCCCTCAGTTAAAGGTTCCTCACAAACAGCAGCATCAGGTTGCTGCACAAAAAAAAGCAGCAACAAAATGCTATGGACCAAGTCCTACCAGATACTGAGGAAACAGTCAAAACGCTTCTTCAAACAGGAGTTTATAAGAAACATGAGCCACAGGGGTATTGGTTTCCCACCTTACAACAATCCCAGGGGGCTGTTGCACTGGTGATGCCCAAATTCAGACTGGATTGCCCAAGAAGAAGCCCTTTAAAGGCTTTAACTTAAGCTTGTTAGAGCAAACCTTTCTCTTGGAAGGAAGCAGCCCTGCTGATGGGTGACACATTCCATGCTCCTTTTCCCAAAAAGAGGAAAAAAAACCCTTATTGTCAGCCTGTTAAGAGATGAGAAGTCACTTTTCAGCTGGCAATGCTCTGCATCAGCGTTTAAATTATTTACCTCAGGCCTTGTACTTCTTAAGTACTTGGAAAGTCCTACTTACTCTTCCTGTGAATCCTGACAGTGCTAAGAGCTGGTCCTCAAAGAGATTGGGTAGGGAAAGCACAGATGTGGGATGAATGCTCCATTTCTGGCAATTTTGGTACATTATCTCTATTAGAATGAAAACTGAGGACACACTTGTGCCCCTGATAAGAGCCTTGCCTCAAAAGAGCATTTCTCTTGCTTCCCAGTACCAGGTGTCCACTCTCACCTCCATTCAAGTGAGGGTTCTTCCTGTCTCACCCCTAGGAGTAAACCCTCTATGGCACGCAAGGCACGTGGGTTTGCACGTTTCCCCAAAACAGTTTTCAGGGTATGTATTACACCATCTGCTTTAAGCTGAGCCCTATCATCAGAACTCAGTCTTGGCACAAGAGCTATTGCCAATAACTACTTTCATTCACTGCCAATCCCTCCCTAACTTCCAGTAGGATGGGGCTCTCTCCATCGAGCCACACAGATGCAATTACAGACATCTAGACACGGGATTTTTCCCATTTGTTTGCTTTTCTACTTCCCATCCTTCATTGACTGCCCTAAAAACGTCAGAACAGAGAGCAAGAACTTAAAAGGCAATCACCACCTGCAACCACCATAGCAACACTGAACTATTTTGGCAGCCAGGCCTCTCAACACATGCTTACAGAGCCCATATCCCTCGTGCTGGGAAGATGCAATAGACTCCCTGGCTTTAGGATGCATCATTTTGAGCTCCTGCATAAAACATGGGAGCACCCGGAGGTTTCCTACAGCAGGCAGTGGCTTAGATTACAGCCACTGCCTTGGCACTGGAGCACTTCCCAGTAGCACACTAAACTTTATGTTTCCAACAAAAAATGCCTGGTAATAATACAGCTTCCCCATACCCTGCCAGCACATCCCATGGTGTGGATGGTGCCTCCCCACTAACAGCACTGTGCTCCACAGATCCTTTTCCATCCATGCACTGGTTTCGGCTGCAGTTCAGCAAAGGGGTTTTCTGCCCTTTCATTATTTTTACCCTGTGACACAAAGCATAAATAGGAAGAAGTTTTGCTATTTGGAAGAGAGGAGTTGAGTGTGTGCAACAGAGATAAAGTCATGGACCATTATTCCTTCCTGTATGCTTCAAAGTCTGGGACAGAGGCACAGCTCGGGGAGCATTTACTTTGTGCTCACCTTGCTGTCAGGAAAACCTTCCTCCTTCTTCAGTCTAGGCAATCATAGAATCGTTTGGGCTGGAAAGGACCTTGAGATCACCCAGTTCCACCCCCCTGCCATAGGCAGGGACACCTCACACCCCCTTCTGCAAAGCACAAACCCAAATACCCTCCAAAGCCTATGAGAAAAGCAGCAAATCTGTTGCTTTTGGGGTCTTTACATTGAAGGAAGGGACAAGCTCAACAGATGCAAACCCAGGTTTCTGTGGCAAAGGTATGATTTGGTTAAGAATGCAACCATTTAAGCATTGTTACGTTTTACTTGCATGTTATGAAGAGGTCAGTAACTGGTCAGAACCATGTGTCATTTCTATGTCCTTCAGGTGTACCTTAAGAGCCCTTCTGTGAGTAGTGGCTGGGAGAGTCATGATAAATCTTTTAAACATATTTATGTGGCCCAAATAACCCAACAAGGCATTAACCATTGTTGTTATAATCCTGTAAAGTACTAAAAACCTCCTGGGATGGACAGCCTGGACCGGATAGTTCTGCATCTATGGAAAAAGGACTAAAGCGAAACACCTGAAAGTGCTTTCCAAAGGCAATTGCCACAATCCCTCCTGTTCCCCAGCGGGAAGCAGTGGCACACTGAGGTTAAATAACCTCTTGAGGTGCTCAGCCAGCAGCTCAGCCCAGATTAGAGCCACCATGCCTCCTGACTCCATGCTCAGCCCAGCGCCTTAAATAGCTGCAGTGCAAGGAATTAGCTCTGTCCTCTCTGCATGCATCCAACTCAGGGAATGGGGAAGCTGGAGTTCAACTTAATGCTACGAAAATGCCTGTGGAGAATGCCAGGAAATAAATCTTAATAACTACTGCCCAACTGACCTGGCTGAAGGCAGAGGGGAAAGCCACTGTGCAGTTTTTACTGCCTCCAGTTTGGGAAGAGTCAGTCATTCAGAGGCAGCAGAGCATGTCACAATAAAAGGTTTATAGGGGCTATCACCAGGATCATTCCTGTACCATTTATTTGTTCCAGTTTCAGTGTGTTGGCATTTCTTTTGTCCTCTCCTTTGTCACCAGGGATCTCTCCATCATTCCCTTTCTGGGGTACCTTCACTGCTAGGCAAACAGCAGAACTTTTGCTAACGGAGCGGTTTAGTGACACTGCGTATTTATTAACATTGTAGAAACACACAGTAATGCAAAGTAACAGTGATATCTAACACAGGGTTTTCCTCCATAAGAGGTGACCATGCATGCCTCCTTCCACTATTCCGTATAGCTGCAGTACCTCTCCTACTCTTCCAGCTGCCTCCAGCAGGGAACAATACATCTAACACACACTTGGAGAAAGGAAAATCTCTATCGCTATTTTTGGCACCCACGTTCCTTGGCTTAACCTATTTCTGGACAAGCATCTTTGTTCAGCAAAATCAAACCCCTCACCCCTGTGACACCGGAGCAGCGTGTCCTGCTGCAGGCAGTGACACATGCCACCGGCGAGATCCACAGCAGAGCCACAACAGAGCGAAGACAGGACAGCCCACAAGGAAAACGATGGGAGCTGCGGTTTCACTTGTGCTCTCCATCACTGCATGCCCCTGGGTGAGTCACGCCACTCTTCTCCATGCTTTGGCTATCCTAATACCAGCACACTGCAATGCACAGAGTGCACCTTGTGGCAGGGTGAAAACAGGGCTCACTACATGTCCTTACAGCCCACAAGGACCATAAGTTAGGTGGTCTGCAAGACATAAACATTAATTTGTATATACAGCTCATGTTTTAATAAAAGTGCTGCTTAGAAAGGTCAGAAATAGGAAGCTACAGCCCAGCCTGCAGAAGTTAACAACTTGATTCACAGAGTTTTGTTTCACTGGCTTGATTTTAAGACATCCAAGCTCTGTCTGCAATGAAACCTTTGTACATCCACCAGATGCTCCTTCCACAAGTGGCAGCACTTGTACGCGGCTCAGGAAAAGGAAAAAATAGTTGGGAAAGAGGCAAACCAGCAGACTTGGTATGTCATGGCTGGCTCTGCAGGATGCAATGGGAGCACGTGCCTCTCCCATCACTGCTCTCACAGGCACTGCTTGGAAAGGGATACTCCTTGAACCTTTAAGGCACAAGACACGGCTCAACACTGACTTCTGTGCTGGGGCTGCTCTCAACAGGCATGGCTGAACCACGCAAGAACCACACTCTACAGCAGGTCTCAGCCCTGAAGCCCCAACAGCAGTCCTGCCCTTGGAGATGCTTCTCTCAGGAAAAGAAAGGAAAAAGCAGTTAAACATTCATTTAGATAGAAAATACTCTGTTGTGTCGGTTGTGGGGCCAGCCCTCCGAGCACAACACTGAGCACTGCTGCGCTTGGTACAGGCAGCTGACACACCAGCACTAACAGCACATCTCCAGTGAATCTCTGTGGCCTGATGGATTAAAGGCTTAATTAGAGTTACCTGAACATTAAATATCATTAGCGAGCGTTGAAACTTGCTCTGCAGGGGGGGGGGGAGTTGCCTGTTAGATGGCCTCATAACTAACTGGGGTTTTTGCACTGTCGTTGGCGTTTTTGAGACATTCCAGTTTTCAGCTCTTTTCCCCTGCTAATGAAGCCAGCGCAGTTGTGCATCAGGCAGCACCCTGGTGCAGCTCAACACTAACCAAAGCTGGATTTAATGGGGGAAATCATCTCAAAATATCAACCTTTGTATTTACAGAGAAGGCAGGTACCTTACGAAGCTCCTACTGAGGAAGGGACAAACCCGTATCAGACACTGGAGAAGGTGCAAGGTTGGACGGAGGCTCTGTTGGTCATGACATGGCTTTCGAGCAGACAGTTGTGTAAAAACACCTTTCATACTTCAAACTGCAGTTGAGAATAGCAAGATTGTATGGAAATGTTCAATAGATTAGAATTGATGGAAAATCATAAGAGTATAATTGGAAAATGGTAAAAAGCGTATGTCCTCCAGGTGTGAAGGATGAAAGGACATGCAGCAACAGGACAAGGGGGAAGGGCTTTAAACTGACATGAGATTAGGTATGAGGAAGAAGTTCTTTATTGTGAGGGTGCTGAGGCGCTGGCACAGGGTGCCCAGAGAAGCTGTGGCTGCCCCATCCCTGGCAGTGTTCAAGGCCAGGTTGGACACAGGGGCTTGTAGCAACGTGTTCTAGCGAAGGTGTCCCTGCCCGTGGCAGGGGTTGGAACTGGATGAGCTTTAAGGCTCCTTCCAACCCAAACCATTCTGGGATTCCATAATAAACCA
Organism: Pezoporus occidentalis; assembly: GCF_034315485.1. NCBI lineage: Eukaryota > Metazoa > Chordata > Aves > Psittaciformes > Psittacidae > Pezoporus > Pezoporus occidentalis. Next base: position 6,145,824 of record NW_026912779.1, read on the forward strand.
CATGCAGTTTCCATCTTGGTGTTTCTGGGTTTACCCATCTGCAGTCACCACCCATCCCTTCCCATAATGACAGAAGGTTCACTTGGTTTCACCTTGGGAAACCTGGCCCAACGCCACAGCAGACCCCACAGACCAACTCCACTGAGATCAGCGAGAAGCAAAGCAAACAGCCCCAGAAACACCTCCAGCACCACTCCAGTGGTGTCAAAGAGCACCGGGAGCCACAAACACTGACACCAGGAGCAGGGATCCTGAGGAGGTGTTTTACCAGCAGGTTGTTGTTTGAGCTTTATGCATATTTGATGCACAGCTCAGCTGCTTTACCCACAGACACCTGTTAGCAGCTCCAACGCGTGCCATGCGGTACACTTCTGTTTGTAGCTTCTGCAGAGCAAACCGGTAGGACCGGAGCGAGTTTATGTATTGGAACAAGAGGATGCCAAACACTTCAGATCCTTAACTGGAGCAGCTTCAAAGCAATAACTGGATTTAAGTGTCGAGTGTGATCAGACAGGAGGAGCAGAGATGCAGGCGTTCTTCCGCTCCTGTTCCTCTTTTGTTTTCCATACCTCCCCGACGGAGTGCAGCACCCTGACAGATCTGTGCCAGCATCACCTCCTGGGCTTCAGCCACGTGAGCTGGAGTCTCCTTCAACTCAGTTTTAAACCCAAACTCCATGCCCCAACTAACGTCAAAGAGAACAGTTTGCCCCCTTTATTTCAGCAGCAAATCTGGGGTCATTTTATTTCTTAATTATAATTTTTCCAAGTAATTAGGTGCCCAAATAACTGTTACTTTGGCAAATAGCAGTTGGGAAATAAAACGCCTTCCAAGAACCTTGCTCATTATGCAATTCCGTTTTAGAATCAGCCATTGGGGTGCTCAGACTTCACTGAAAGTCAGATATTGACCTACTGTGAGTATCTGTGATTGATGAAGATGTTCAGGGAAGAGGGAAAATAAAGCCCTTGAGAAGCAAACAGGGGTGGCCAAAGTAACAAGGGCATGGAATGAGCCATGGGATTTACTGGGTCTGGCTCTGTGAGCGTGTTGCCAAGGGGATTCACTGATGACTTGTAAGGGGGGTTCTTCACAACATCACTTCTCTGTGCAGAAACGACCACTCTGAGCCCCGCTATTAAGAGGATGAACAGCTGCCTCAGCTGAGCAACACACAGTCACTGGTAATCCCTCATTTCCATAGAATAAGGTTAAAAGACTGCAAAAGTGAGTAACAGCACTTGGAGCTTCTGCACCAAGGGAAGGCAGGACTAGGGCAGACTGGTCTAACACCTCCTGATGAAATTAATCTCTGCTTGAAGGAGCAGTTTCACCTGGATCAAACCCATTTATGAACACATTTGAAGGAGCAGAAAGTCCAGCTTCAGCACGCTCAACATGAAAGCAAGTCTTTCCCTTGATTCAAGCCATGTTTTCACTCAGTTCATCCCAAATCACAGCACAAAACCATAATCACACACTGAACAAAGACCTTCCATCAACCTAAGAGGAGCTACAAACAAAACCCTGACTAGCCCACAGCCAGTAAGGCAAACCACAGTGAGTAACTCCCGAAGCTGTACCTGCTGCTGCAGCAGCAGCACCTCTGACACCAGTGCTCTGCCCCACAGGTCCCTCCATCCCCACCTACAAACAGGCGAGCATCTGCTCACCATAGGGGGAATCGACGAGTCAGTAACCACCGTGCAGCAACACTTCAGCAGGAAGAAAGCAGAAATGCAAAGGGCCATTTTGTGAACCTCAAATGGAAACAGAAAAGCTTCCACAGCTTCTGCTCAAGCCGACTATGGGGGTGCAGACAGCCAGGAAGCCCCACAGGTAACACCGAACCCACTCTCTGTGTCAGAAGCATCACCCTCAGCAGACATCCAGAGTGGCTCACCAGAGCTCCAATGCATTCTGCACACAACAAGAGATGTACAATGCTCACAGCACTGTACCAACACCTTCAGCACAGGGCAGAGGAGCGTGGCTCCTACTCCAGTCCTCAGCAGTGGTATTTAAAGTTTCCCGGCACAATAAGGGCAATAAATCCGGAGCGATGATTCCCTAAGTGCTGTGTGTGCAGCAAGGACCACACAGCCCTATCCCACCACAGGTACCAACTCTCTGCCTTCATTTTGCAGATGCTAAAGCGTATGAAAGCAAATCCTACAATGAAGGGAAATGCTGCCAGCGGGGTGGTCTCGCTGCTGGCCCCTCTCGAGTTGGTGGGAATTGTATCCTAAGGGCAATGACAGCACATTCGGTCTGACACTGACTATTGGGGAAGAAATAAAAATGCCTATTGTTTCTTTACGCTAACAGAGGGCTGGTGTGTAACAAAGGGGGAGGCGGGCAGCCTGCGCGCTGTAAGAAATCCTCTAGGTCTGATCGATACCCAGACCTGGGCTGGTGCTGGAGCGGTATTCCAGCACGGCAGTCCCTCTGCAGCTCGGTTTATCCAGCTACGATGCTCTGAGGCTTAACGCACACAGACACACGAACGGAGCCGACCGCAGGCGTTTCTAACCCTCTACACGCAAACCCACCAGCGGTCAGAGGTACACGGGTGCGTGTGGAGCGCTCGGGCGAGACCCAGCGGCACACGGCATGCACGGAAAGTTGGGAGCAACTTCAGGCAATACACGGGCACAAACCAAAACGCCTCTCTTACAACAAAAGCCATTGTTGCGGCCAACAGCCCCGCCGAGGTGCTCAAGGCGCAGCCAGCGCCGCCGACCCTCGGGCAGCCCCGCTCGCCCGGCGCCAGCCCTCCGCGCCTCGGCCCGCCCCGCTCAGGTGGGCGAGGGGATGCCCGGGACGCGCCTTTGTCTCCAAGCACCGGCTGCCAGCACCGCGGCCCCGCAAGGTCGAGCCTCCCCCTTGCGCGGATCCCGGCCCCGCCGCCCCTACCTCGGCCGCCGCCGTCACGCCGCCCCCAGCGCCATGTTCCCGCGCCGGCTACATCCGGGCCGCGGCCGCCGCTCGGCTCCGCTCGGCTCCGCGCGGCACGGCCCGTCCCGACCCGCAGGTGCCGCCGTCGCCCGCCCCCCGCGCGCGCTGAGCCCGGGGCGGGGCGAGGCTCCGCCCCCTGCGCGGGAACAGCGCCCCGCCCAGCGCGTGCCTGCGCGCGCGGAGCGAGCGCTGCGGGGTCGCGAGCTCCCCCCCCCCAACATCTGCCCTAACATCTGGGGGGGGGGGGCCTACGACCGGGCAGCGGTGACACACACACACACACACCGCTGCGGCCACCAACACACCCATCCATCCATCCATGCCCCAGCCAACACACCCAACCCTGGATGCACCAACCCATCCATCCATCCATCCACCCACCAGCCAATCCAGCCATCCATGCATCAACCAACACACCCAACCCGGTGTGCACCAACCCATCCATCCATCCATCCATCCATCCATCCATCCATCCATCCATCCATCCATCCACCAGCCAATCCAGCCATCCATGCACCAACCAACACACCCAACCCGGTGTGCACCAACCCATCCATCCATCCATCCATGCACCAGCCAATCCAGCCATCCATGCACCAACCAACACACCCAACCCTGCGTGCACCAACCCATCCATCCATCCATACACCAGCCAATCCAGCCATCCATGCCCCAGCCAACACACCCAACCCGGTGTGCACCAACCCATCCATCCATCCATGCACCAACCAACACACCCAACCCTGGATGCACCAACCCATCCATCCATCCATGCCCCAGCCAACACACCCAACCCGGTGTGCACCAACCCATCCATCCATCCATGCACCAGCCAATCCAGCCATCCATGCACCAACCAATCCATCCATGCACCAGCCAATCCAGCCATCCATGCACCAACCAACACACCCAAACCTGCATGCACCAACCCATCCATCCACCCATTTGCACATCAACCCATCTATCCATTAGTGCACCACCCAATCCATCCATCCATGCACCAACCAACATGCCCAACCCTGTGTGCACCAACCCACCCATCCATCCATGCACCAGCCAATCCATTCATCCATGCACCAGCCAACACATCCAACCCTGTGTGCATCAAGCCACCCATACATCCATGCACCAGCCAATCCATCTATCCATGCACCAGCCATTCCATCCATCCATGCACCAGCCAATCCATCCATCCATCCGTGCACCAGCCAATCCATCCATCCATCCGTGCACCAGCCAATCCATCCATCCGTGCACCAGCCAATCCATCCATCCGTGCACTAGCCAATCCATCCATCCATGCACCAGCCAATCCATTCATCCATGCACCAGCCAATCCATCTATCCATGCACCAGCCAACACATCCAACCCTGTGTGCACCAACCCACCCATCCATCCATGCACCAGCCAATCCATCCATCCATGCATCAACCAACACACCCAACCATGCACCAACCCACCCAACCCTGTGTGCACCCACCCATCCATCCATGCAGCCACCCACAAATGAGCCAACTTGTGCACTCACCCATGCTTGCATCAATCCATCCACCCATGCGCAAACCAATCCATCCATCCATTCATGCAACAACCAATGCACACACACTCCAGCTTGTGCCCTCACCTATGCAGGTGCCAATCCTACCCATCCATGCACACACCAATCCATCTATCCATGCATGCACCAACCCACCCATGCACAAATGCGTGTACTAACCCAAATGCATGCACCAGCTTGTGCACCAACCCTGCACTCCTGCAGCCACATACTGCCCACCCATGCTTGCACCAACCCATCTCCCATATATCCAGCCACAAGCACCCCAATTTATGCACCCATTTCTCAACACATCACCCACCCATGCACCAATCCACTCTCCTATCCACATCCCAACTCAGCAACCAGCCCCCCCATATACTCACCCATATATACACCCATCCATCCACCCACTTCCTTCTGCACTTGGACCACAGTCATTATATATGTATTTTATACAGACAACCGTATGATAAAGGTACATATTGGCCCTTCCACAGCGAAATCAGGAGGGAGGTGGCAGTGTGTGTGCTGATGGATGACCATAAATCACCCCTACCAGGAAACATGGAGCATGGACAGCGAAGAGCTGTTTGGGGGCACCTGCAGGTGAAGATCCCCAGGAAGAAAAAACTTGAAGCTGGATGGGTTGATACAGTTCTAAGTCCATTACATACAGTCCCATTTCTCCTTGGGATGCACAGGAAGATGTTCTTCCCTTCAGTTCACTCAAATCTGAGAAACCCATCAGGGACTGAAAACAAAGAGAGAACAGGCAATTGCTTTTCCCCCCGAATGGGTCTTTGTGAGGATTTGGTGAAAGGAGACTAGGAAATCTGGAGAGGGACTTTTTACAAGGGTATTTAGAGATAGGACAACAGGGAATGGCTTTAAGCTGAAAGACGATAGACTCAGGTTAGATACAAGAAAGAAATTGTTCGCTTTGAGGATGCTGAGGCGCTGGCACAGGGTGTCCAGAGAAGCTGTGACTGCCCCATCCCCGGCAGTGTTCACAGCCAGGTTGGACAGGGCTTGGAGCAACCTGCTCTAGTGGAAGGTGTCCCTGCCCATGGCAGGGGGTTGGAACTAGATGAGCTTTAAGGCTCCTTCCAACCCGAACCATTCTGTGATTCTATGAAATGTACTTTCCCATTACTCATAATGTTTGCTTATACCTTCTTCATTTTCCCCTTAATCCTTGCTCTACCTAACGCTGGGAGATGAGATCACCTCCCTTTGGTCAGACAGCACCCAGTGTTTAGTGTTGGCTGGGACAGCAAAGTGCCTGCTTCAGTCTCCAAACCCAGACGTGGTGGTGGTGGGCAGCACCAGTATGAGAAGCTGAGCACTCTCCTTGCTGGAAGGGGGCTGAGCAGGGACAGACACAGTCAAAAATACAGCATAAAGCTGTTCAGAACCTCTGGACCATAATTCCAACCCCTCAATGTGGAATTCAGATGCAGACTGATAGGGCCTCCCAAAGTGGTCCCAGGGCTGAAGTCGCTCTGTTGTTATTGGTTTGCAGTAGGATTTGTGGCCAGAAGCAGTATTTGAGGTCTGTGGCCACTGAAAGATGTTCACGCTTCTGGAAACAAACAAGCAAACCAGCTCCCCAAACCCCCAGTCCAGGCTAAAACTTTAACCTGAGCAAAAAGATCTCACCACAGAGCTGAAGCTTTTCCCTGGTGCCTCAAATGAGAAATAACGTGGGACGAGGTGGTGCAGGTTTCCCTGCTCTGAGTCAGCATGAATAAATGACATGTGTCTGTAACATGAGGTGTTGCACATCACATCTTGGCATGGCACACATGGCTTCTGGCAGGGTTAAAAAAAGAAATCAAGCCTTTGCTGTTCTGTCCTTAGTCTCAGGTGTGATTTGGAGGAAGCTGTCCCAATGAACTGTCAAAATGGGCTGAGGAGAGACAAGAGGCACTGTACCACGGGGAGTGTCGAGGGAGGGAGGCAGCTATGATCTACGGCTTCTCCCCCTCAGATAATATGAAAGGAGGTGGCAGAGCAGCTCAGTAATGTGACCTTGCTGAGACTCACACTGAACGCACGTGGATGCATCCATCAGCACTGGAAAATCCCATCCTGTGCATTCCCAGAGAGCTCCACACTCTGCCATGACATTGAAGCCAACAAGAAATCAGATCTGTAACTCGGATAGGAGCCTCTCCAGTTAAATCAACTGAACTACCTGAAGCATGAACTTGGTTGTGTAATCCCTTCAATGTGAAAAATGGATATGTGTATCCATACATATACCCCAAAGCTTTACAAAAAAAGGTTCATTTTGACTTTGCCTTATTCTTGCACACAACAGGATGAATCAGAAACTCAGTCCCTCAGCTCACTGCGGCTGTACTGAGCTAGCGTTGATGCAAATGAAAGGAGGGTAGAAATGCAAAATGTCCTTTTCCCAGAAAAAGCAGAGCATTGAATTATTATTTTTGATCTATATTAATAGCTTAAAATGCGATGATTTTTAATAAAACTGAATTGGTGGCACTGAACATGGTGGCTGTAATATTTTAAGAAATAGAAAACAAAACCCTATCAATTTTAGGTGAAGTCAGGCCACGGCAGTGACTGAAGTATTTGCTGAACCAGCTGGGTAAGGAGGTTCTTGGGACACTGAGTCCATTACATACAGACCTATCTCTCATTGGGATGCACATGAAGATGTTCTTCCTTTCAGTTCACTCAAATCTGAGAAACCCATCAGGGACTGAAAACAAAGAGAGAACAGGCAATCGCCTTTCCACCATCTGGGTCTTTATGAGGATTTGGTGAAAGGAGACTACAAGACATCTGGAGAGGGTCTTTTTACAGGGGCATTTAGAGATAGGACAACAGGGAATGGCTTTAACCTGCCAGAGGGGAGACTGAGATGAGCTCTTAGCAGAAGCCCTTCCCTGTGAGGGTGCTGAGGCGCTGGCACAGGGTGCCCAGAGAAGCTGTGGCTGCCCCATCCCTGGCAGCGTTCACAGCCAGGTTGGACACAGGGGCTTGGAGCAACCTGCTCTAGTGGAAGGTGTCCCTGCCCACTGCAGGAGGCTGGAACTGGATGAGCTTTAAGGTCCCTTCCAATCCAGACCATTCTGTGATTCTATGATTACAAACAGCCCAGCCTGCTGTCAACAGATAATATTTCCCATGCTCAAAATGTCCTTTTCAAATGCAGACTGAGTTTTGACAACTGTATTCTTCCCTTTGCCCCACCTGTCCATCAGGTTTAAGATTACCATGTGATTTAAATTAGAGCACAGTAATGAATGTATATTTCTTACTCCGCTCTGCAGTGCACCTTGACACAAATTAACCTTAAAATTAGTCATGTAGCAGAGGTGCCAGTCATCAGCTTGGCACATGAAATGAAAAACGTTAAGTAACTTTCATCTTGGCATGCAAATTCTTACACAGATATGGTAATGGCATATCCTGCTCACAAGTGAAAAAAGAGCAGTAGGCTCCAGCAAGGAAGCATCAGCTGTTCCTGAGGAAAATAATTCAAAACTACAAATGAAGAACAAGGTTAATTTCAATAATCAGTTTTGTGTTTCTTGCTAGCTGATTTAAATCATGATGAGAGTTGTTTATTAAAGCCACCCATTTGAATCAGTGCCCCTTAATGCGAGTGCAAGCCTATGAACATAAGCCTATAAAAGCAATAAGACTTCACAGAATGAACAGCTTTCACAAGAATACTTCCAGGGCTGGAAGAACATCATCCTTGCTTTGGAAAAAAGGAATACATCTTGCCAAACTAAGCAATTTTCCTCCTCTAAGCTCTTAACCCTGTAGAACTATCAGGAATAGGGCAGTAAGTCATAGAATATTCACAGCTGCATTATGAGCATACAACTGAACTTGTGATTCTTTTTGCTCACTGTTGGAGAGGAAGATGAAGTATTGCTGGAATAATTTAAAAGATGGGCTTGAATTCCCTAAATATTGCAGATGAATGTCTTGTCCTGCTGTGCATCTCCCTTTTGAGGGCTGCGAGCTGTTGGAGGTCCAGGATGGCTGAAGGATGCTGCATGCTACCCCAAGCACCATGGTGTTCCTGTGCAGACCCTGGATTCTTTCCAAAATGCTGTTTAAGGGCAACATCTCTGGTACCAGAGCAGTTACTCTCATAATTGCACCTCAGATCTCTAAACGGAAGATGTCTTTGTCTTCCCTATCAGTCAAAATCCAAGCACAAAAGCACTCTTAATGAATTTATAACAAATGTAGAAAACTGCATTTCACTGAGAGTTGTACATGTATTCAGGTATTTAAATGGCCAGCATCCACTGAAACAAGTTCTACAGGCCAGAAAGTGAAGGTTGATAAATACAAACACATAAGCAATGTATGCGGTCACATAATCCACTTGGCTTCTCACTCCTCTTGACTTCAGGGAATTTGGGATTGCTCCTGGCAGAGTGCATCAGTACAACCTCATGGCCTCTCTGTTTGCAAATGTGGCACTAACCTCTATTTCCATGCTGCCTGGTGCTCCTGCTGCAGTCCCAGCTCCTGGGCTCAAGTTGTGTGTCTCCCAGATAGATTTCTGCCCTTTCTGGAAGCGTAACGTGGGATGAAAACCTGAAGGCTGACCTTCACTGCACTAAGATCAATCACTCAAAAACAGACAGAGGGAACAGGTACTAAACCATATAAAGGCAGTTTTAAAGTTACTGTATGCTTTTGAGGCATGATTTCTGTTATGCCTGGTATTGTTTCTGCCAATATCCTTATTGTTCAATGATCAAAAGATACAGATCTATAATCTTACAGATCTATAACTAGTGACATTTCTTGTAGATTTACACACACTTATCCTCACATACCCATAACTGCTTCCCTTTGAGGACAGCAGTGGGCCCTCACCCTGCAATGCAGAGCATGAGATGCTCCGTGGTCGCATCCTCCCAGGATGCTGGTTGCAGGGTATCACTGGGACAAGCCCTGGAATGTTCAGGGGCTTCAGTACTGCAACATGTCCTGAGCATGGTCCTGTCCTGACCAAAATGAGGATGATTCTGGGGCTATATCAGGCTCCAATCCCTGTTACCACCCACTGGGGCACAGAGCCCTCAGGTCTCAGCATCTGCAAACAGAAGCCCTACTGTGTCTTGTCAGTGGGTGCTGAGCAGAGACTTTCAGGAACTTCTTGGCCCCGATAATAAACTACAGATCATCCGATCTGAAGTCCCAAGAATAGTTTTCTTTGCCCCTTTTCTTCCCCCAACAATTTGCAAGAGCAGTATCACACCTTTGTGTCACGCTGCCCTGCAAATCTGCTTCCAAAAGACTGCCTTCTATCTTCAAAGAGCATTTCCAGTGCTTAGCAGGATCTCCCATAGCCCTTGACTTTGCAGCTGGCAAAGTTTACAACATGTTTACAATACCCTGCATAATTTGGCTATGAGATAATGTATAGTGTAGTCCTTCAGTGGGGCACAGTGGGAGAAGAACAAGTGAAAAAATAAAAGAAGGTGATACAAAGCCAAGAAAAACAGATGGTAGCGAGCTCTCCAAGGGGCAAGAATGAATAAATAACTGCAGATATTCCTTTTTGTGAGGAAAAATATATTGTCAAATCAATAACACAGAGTTTAGGAAATACAAACGAGATGAAATGTGCATTTTTTCAGTATTAAACCATGGCACTTCATCAGGATGGTCTGTACTGCACGTGTTTGCTTAAATGAAACAGAGAGAAGCAGAAAGAGCATTGATCTGAAAAGTTCTTGTTTGACCTCAAGGTGAAATTTCATATTTGCTGGGAAGTTCTGCTATAGATAAGAAGCCAAATTGGTCAGGAGTCAGTCAGAGTGCCCCAGCAGTTTCCATGCTGTTTCGCAGTTTTACCCCTTTGACAATATAAGTCAGGGCTTAGATCTTAGAGAGCAGAACTTCTCAATTCTTACAGAAACTTTGCTGTTCCTGCTATTAGGGCTGCAGGAAACTACTTACTTTACACTGCGCACACTTCTAAAATGATTCATCGAGACCCTTTCTCTTTTTTGACTACATCAGGTTAAGCTTGAGGGGGAACAAAAAAAGAGATGCTTGAAAACAGCCAACTATACAAATAGTGTACTCCAGCAGAAGATTCTTTTGCCTCCTTTTAAGTCAGCCAGAGGAAGCCAAGCAACATATGGGATGCATGAAAGTTGCTCTCTGCAAATCTGTCAATCCGCTTCAGCGACGCCATGCATCAACCCCAACTCTGCTATTAGCACAGGCCTCCCAGCGCAGGGGCTGCCAACTGGCCTGCACTGAGCTCCTCACCATGAGACAAATCATCTCCTGCTGATCTATGGGCCCAGAGAGCAAAAACCTGCAAGGCACCAAAGCCCATGTGCTCTCACTCTGTAGCCATGGTGCAAAAACAACTGCTGAAGCATAGAATCATAGAAAAGTTAGGGTTGGAAAGGACCTTAAGACCATCCAGTTCCAACCCCCCTGCCATGGGCAGGGACACCTCACACTAAACCATGTCACCCAAGGTTCTGTCCAACCTGGCCTTGAACACCACCAGGGATGGAGCATTCACAACCTCCCTGGGCAACCCATCCCAGTGCCTCACCACCCTTACAGTAAAGAACTTCCTCCTTATATCCAATCTAAACTTCCCCTGTTTAGGTGTGAATCCATCACCCCTTGTCCTATCACTACAGTCCCTAATTAACCGTCCCTCAGGCCCCCTTCAGATACTGGAAGGCTGCTATGAGGTCTCCATGCAGCCTTCTCTTCTCCAGGCTGAACAGCCCCAACTTTCTCAGCCTGTCTTCATGCAGGAGGTGCTCCAGTCCCCTGATCATCCTCGTGGCCTCCTCAAACAAGCGTCACTCACTGGTGGTGGCGCTGCAGCCTCTGGTAGCATGCAATTGCCTCCACACAATGGCTGCAGATGAGGGCTCAAGCCTTCCAAGCTGGGTCCTCTGGGCTAGGCCTGAGGATGGTGGGTTTGGGGACTAACAGGGACTGAACCCTGTGACTGTGGAGATCTCCAGGTGAAGCCCCCTGAGGAGTTACAACTGCTCCAGCCCTTTGGGTAGAGGCAGCCACAACCCCAAAGCAGAGAATAAGCAACTGTCAGATCCCAAGTCCCAGAGCACCATCATGCAACAGAGCTTTGAAAATACTGGTCCTTCCCCACACACATGAGATGAGGAGGCTCCATTTTCATTTCTGTTTCAGAAGATCAGGGTTGGTTGACCGTAAAACTTCACTGCCTTTTCCCAGCATGCCAATAAATCAAAGTGCTGGAGGTATTTCTTGGAAGCCAGAAGCCAACCAAGGTGATGGGAAGGAAGAGTCGCCTCTTTATCTTACTGCTTTTCCAGAGGTAGTGAACACTCAGTTATCATGCCCACAATGCTGATGATAACATTCCCATCCAAGCTCCATTTTCTGTTCTGCCCCTGCATATTTGAAGAGCAAAGTCACTGTTATGGCCTTGGTTTTATCTCTTTCTGCTGAAAGCAGAACCTGAGCTGCTCAAAACCATATACGTAACTCCTAAGTTCTGGCACTGACTGCTTTTGCTATGTAAAGGGAACCTTCTCTCTCAATATCACAGAATCGGAGAATGATTTGAATTGGAAAGGACCTTAAGATCATCCAATTCCAAAACCCCTGCCATGGCCAGGGACACCTCACACTAAACCATGTTACCCAAAGCTCTGTCCAACCTGGCCTTGGACACTGCCAGGAATGGAGCATTTATCACTTTTTTGGGCAACCTGTGCCTCACCACCCTCACAGTAAAGAACTTCTTCCTTATATCCAATCTAAACTTCCCCTGTTTCAGTTTGAACCCAGCACCCCTTGTCCTGTCACTACAGTCCCTGATGAAGAGTCTCTCCCCAGCATCCTTGTAGCCCCCTTCAGACACTGGAGGCTGCTCTGAGGTCTCTTCTCCAGGCTGAACAGTATTCCTTTACATAGCCACGGTGAGCCTCCCAGCTGCCATAAGCCCCTGCTCCCCACCCAGCAGGTACCAAGTACTCCTCTCTGTAACAGCAGCTCCAAAAAATCCCCAGGGATGTCCAGAGAGTGACCCAGAACATACAGCAGCACAGTCGGGCTCATACATCTGCGGGAGCTGCTGCAAAGTCATCAGGGTCAGCCACTGGGCATTACAAAGGGACATGAGCTGTCAGAAAAGGCCATCGCCGGGAACGCCTCCAGCTCCAGCCCCAAACTGCAAACTAAAGGACTTGCTTTTGTTAGAGCATATGGCCAAATCCTGAGTCCTACACATGTTTTAATGCCAAGAGTGACTATTAGTTTGGCATCCTACGCAGCAAAGCAGCCAGCAGGAGTTCTGCCCAATGAAGAGGGGTGAAAGCAGGCTGTTCTCCCCACTGCCTTTTGGCTTGTCTGCCTTTCCTGGCCACCATCATGCCCCTGGATTAGTCCACCTCTTGCCATTCTTTGCTCTCACCAGTCCCTTTATCCGAGAGAACATTTCTGTATCTGACCATTATACTGCAGGCTACCAGAGACTGCATTATAAGTGCTTTGTAACCCAAAGCATTTGTCAACTACGAACAATTCTTTGCATCAGATTCTAGGTAGGCTGATATTGGAATGTAATGCAATCACCTACTAGAGTATTTTTTCTATAGCTCCTTTACAAGTATTAGTACCTGGCCTATATTCTCTCTCTCATATACTTAAGCTTCCAAAATTACACTGATCAAAGCAACCTGCATTTATATACTGATGTGCTCCTGCATTCCAGAGATTTGCCAAGTGCTAAATATAAGGTTCCTCACGATAGTAAAAACTCAAATTCAAATTCCAGCTGCCTCTCTGCTAATATGCAGCAGAGGTTTAGCAGAACAAAGCTGTGTTTGTAGAATCAGACACAGAAGGTGATTAAATTAAACAAAAGGGGAATTGGTACAAGCCTGACTTTGCTGAAGACACCAGCGCTCATTTCCTTCCTGTCAGACAGAGCCACCTGGTGACCTTTAGCGATCAGAGCAAACAGCATGGCAGCTTTGCCAGCACTGCCCTTCCCTCCTTCCCCATAGCTAAAACTCAGCTTCAGCGTATGCTGAGTGGGGCAGGGGGACTGCAGGATGCTCAAACCAGTATGGCAGGTTCAAACAGACCCTCCATGCGGGCTGTGATCCATCTCCTCCCCTCAAGTGGGATGCTCTCCAGTAGGCCAGGCACCCACTGGGATGTGAAGAACAACTCTTAGGTTTGTCTTGGTGGTCTGTTTTCTAAACAAAGGATTGTCCACTCTCTGGGAAGAGCACTGATTTGATCAAGATGGAAAAGGCAGGAAGGTGCCTGCAGTCGGCACGGTGCACTGGTGAGATCAGGAGTGCAGGAACACATCCCAGAGACAGGCAGGCAGTTACTTCCTTGGCAATGCTAATCTGGCTCTTCTAAAGCAGCACTAAAATTCCCCATGTAAAAAAATTCCTCACTACGACTATAGCAGGAGAGATGAAGGGATTTAAAGCACATGACAGCATTAAAAGTTGTTCATCTCCTCTACCACTCTTCCCCATTAGCTGTTATTCTCGGGGATTATCTCTTCTGGACACCCTATGCTACAATGACCACATGCAAGAGATAGAAAACAACCTGCTGCAAACAGGGCTTTCTCTTGGCTATTTTCTACATAGGCACAGGTTTGCCAAGACACCTTGTACTCTCTCTGCAGCCCTTCTGCTGGTACCATCCTGGGTCTCCTCTGAGCACAGATGGAGCACAGCACCAGGATGTGGGCTGTTCTTGACTTGCTAACGTCAGCCGACCTGATTTAGAAACCAGTCTGAGACCACTGCTCCTATCTGGTATGTGGTACAAACCAGTGCTCATCCTTAGAGTCTTCCATACAGTCAGTTTTTAACAACAGAAAGGATTTTCACCCTTCAAGAGGCTTAGGTTAATATGGCTCCTTGGCAGCATTTAAAATGGAAGGATAAATTGTAGGAGCAGGCAGCCCAGCCACTATCCAAATCCCATTCAATCAACATGGACCAGGAGGGAGGGGAAACAGGCCAACATTTCCCTCAGCCCCCAGGTCTGTCCACTTTGAGCATGGGGCACCTTGGGCCAGCATCCAAGCATGGGAGTGTGTGTCCTGCTGATGGGGCATTTTCTGCCAGAGGGTGCCTGGGATGTTCCTTGGCAGTGCTCCAGGGGTAGATGTATCCACACTGTTTAGGAGTCCCCTGAGACTGGGCATTGATGGCACACTAACAGAAATCACCCTCTGCATCAGGGTGGCTGAGCAGGTGCAATGGAGGGAGATGAGAAAACATCACCCCTCAGCTCAGCATGGAATGGCAAAGGGAGAATTCAAGGATCAGATCTTGACAGAAATGTATGTAACTCCCTTTGGAATCAGGCAGTGAATGCCTTTAAGGATCCGGGATGAAACACTGCCCAGTGCAAAGTCACACTGGAAATTACTAGAAAAATCAGGATAACTCCCTACCTCCTGCAGGCTCTTTTGGTGGCATAAGCAAAAGGGCACCATGCTCTTGGCAGTGCTGATATTCCACAGCTTTCCTTTCCACTGTGCTGCTTATATGTACTTCATCAGTGAACTCACTCTCAGAGTATGGATTCATACAGAAGCAGGAGAGGGCTTCAAATTGAACCATCCCCAGTCAGGAGACAGCATCATGGGGAGGGCAAAGACCTGCAAGAGGAGGATGCAGGGGCTCTGAAAACTGAAAACAAAGGCTGAAAGAGGTCAGATTTGACTGCAGGAGATGATCACATAGGACTTGAAAGCCAAGGTGACTGCTTAGCCACGCTTGCAAGGCTGGAGTAGAGCAGTGCCAGCCCTGTCACAGGGCAGCATGCAGAGAGGTGGTTCAATACTGCCCAAAGGGAACTTATAAAGAATGCAGCCAAGAGGGCAATGTGCAGCAGGGTTCAAAGCTCCAGTTCCCAAGCCCAAGGCGGGTTGGCTAGTGCTTGCCCATCTCTGCTGAGCTCAGCACCCAGCCTGGCTGCTCTCGGGAGCACCGAGCATGGCACTGTCCTTCCTCTTGCCTATGGAGGATACAAAAAAGGATGCAGAGTTTGCTGCCATAAAATCCTGTCTGAATAAACAATGCAGCTTTAAATTTGAAATGGTGGGGAGCTGATCCTCACTGGGTTTGAGGCAACTACCACCTCCCAGATAAATGCACACACACCACCAAGTTCATGTGCTGCTGCAGCAATACCTGAGCCCTGTTACGGTCTACTTCTCCTCCAGGATCTCCCAGGTAAAATATGCCTGAGCTGGGATAAACGCTTCACTTGTACTAAATCTGTGCAAATCCCCCTGGTTTAGAGACTGGGTTTCAAATAAACAAACAAGAAGGAAGTCACACCTTGCTGAACAGGCTATGTTTGGCATAGTCAGGGAGATGCAGAGCACGGTCCTGCTCCTTAACAGCACGCATCACAGTAAGTAAAAGTGAGGGTCACACTGCCAAAGCCTCCGATTTCAAGGTGTTGTAGAATCAGAGTCAACTTGGGTGGAAAAGAGCTTTAAGCTCATCCAGTCCAACCGTTCCCCAGCACTGCCACAGCCACCACTAACCCATGGCACTGAGGGCCTCGTCTACAGTGTGTGAACACTTGCAAGGACAGTGACTCCAGCACTGCCCTGGGCAGCCTGTTCCAATGCCTGAGCACCCTTTGGGGAAGGAATTGCTCCTCACCTCCATCTAAACCTCCCATGGTGCAGCTTGAGGCTGTTACCTCTTGTGCTATCACTTGTTAATTGGGAGAAGAGACCGGCCACCTCCCCATCTGCCAACTAAGCACCACCCAGACACTCGTGCTGCAAGATGGGGGAGAGAATCAGAAAAGTGAGAATCTCAATTCATGGGTTGAGATAAAGACAGTTTAATGGGACACAAAAGGAAGAAGATGACAACGACAACAGAATATCCAAACCAAGTGATGCACAATGCAATTGCTCACCACTCACCAACTGACACTCAGCCAGTTCCCAAGGAGCCCCTTGGCCCCAGTTTATATACTGAGCATGACATCCTATGGTCTGGAATATCCCTTGGGTCAGTTGGAGTCAGATGTCCCAGCTGTGTCCCCTCCCAACTCCTTTTGCACCCCCAAACTGCTTACAGTGGGGCGTGAGAAGCTGCAAAGTCCTTGATTTAGTATAAACACCACTGAGCAACAACTAAACCAAAGTTGTCATCAACATCATTCTCATATTAAATACAAAACACAGCACTGTACCAGCCACTAGGAAGAAAATCAACTCTATCCCAGCCCAAACCAGGATACAAGGCTTCCTACACAACCAAGGCAGTATCCATGGGTTTCCTCACAAGGCTGAACACAGTGCCTTCTGGGCAGCACAGGCATGGTGCTATACCAACTGGCTCCTGTCAACTGATGAGTATCTCCTACTTCAAGCTAAAGGATGGCTCAGTTTGTTATGGCAGGAGTAATATTAAAGGCACTTTAAAAACCAAACAACCCTCTCCCACTATCTGTCACCTGCCCCAGCCACGTTTGACACATTCCTCACTGGGAACCACCCCTGACTCCAGTGTGGAAATGCTCTTTTTAACACTGTTCTTTGTGTGGATTTTGTGTTTTCAAGTGCCTGAGTACATGCAAGACACAGGCCTGCAAGAGAAAAGGAGCTGCAAACAAGGGTGAGGCCCAAGCTCTGGCTCCCCAGCTGATGCTAATCCATTTGGCTGTGATTACTCTCTCCAGGATCTTTAAATCCAGTCTTTGGGGATTAAGGAGTCCCCCCCTTCCCAAACGAGGGAATCCTTCCTTAATCCACTCCTGCTGGCACACCACCACCAGGGAAAACCCAGCGTTTTCATGGGAGCATGGTCCTGGCTCTTTGTGTTTCAAGGCCTTTTGCAAACACCACATCCAGCTGTTCACGGCTTGAGAGCCTTTCAGCACCACATCAGACTTTGGTTACACATCACACTTAGAGTCAAACCCCTTTTATCCTTCACTCAGTGCTGTCACAGGGTTATTTTTGGTCTCCACCCAAGGTACAAGCACTATAGACCTTCTTAGCCTCACTTTCAGGGTGCTCTGGGGACATCCCCTCCACAAAGGATGAAGCCTTTTGGCTAATCATCATCACCCAGCACTCAGTGGTTGAAGCAAATAGAGAAGAATGAAGGAAAAGTGCCAAAACACAGTTAATCCATAACCGGCACATGAAAGATATGGTCTTACTTGTCCTTATTCCCCATCCACCTCTCAGAAGTTTTCACCACATTAATCCATATCTCAATGGCTGCCAAATCCTGCCCCAAACAAGGGTGATTGTTTCTGTATTTGTAACCTTCCCTACCAGTCATCCAGTGCCCCGCTGCTTTTCCATGCCTGCTTGCAAGAACCTCCTTCTTACTGTGGATCCTTTTCTGGGTGACCTGTGTGCCCTGACACTAGCCACACTTTGAGCATCATCCACATGAGCAGCACATTGTGGTCCCCAGTCCCCACCTTGGCTCATCCACAGGCCCTTCCTCATTCATCCCAACTTTTCACTCCATTTTTGGTTTGTTGGGACAGCTGATGGAGGAAAGGATAATCAAGAGTTCATCATCCTTAAGCTGGGAATTCCCCCACCCCCAGCTCCCAGGGTCACTTGGCTCCGAGAAAGTCAGATTCTGTACGTAAGAAGTTAACAAATAAAGTTCAAGACTGTTTACAACCTAACAAAGACTTATGTATGCAGGGGAAAAACCCTAACACTTCATAGATCCAAAACCTCAAGAGAAACAACCTTTGTTCCAACATCAGCTTTAAAAGCATTCTGAAATATAACCCGATTTCATCATTTTGGGTCAGACTCGTGCAGGCTGGACACGACACAGCACTTTTGCTGTCTCAGGAGCTCCCTCCAGTGTGGCAAGAGGCAGCTCCAGCTCAACCAGCTCTCCTGGACTCACACCCGCAGCAGGTTTGGCCACTGCCCTTCTCAACCCGATGGTGTTTCAGGTGCAGAGGGCAGGGGAGGGCTCAGTGGGTACCCCGGGTCCCCCTGCTCATAGTGATTTGGGCCCCTGCTTCGCAGCGCGAGCACAGCCCTGGGGCACAGCACCCTCCATCTCTCCAATTTATACCCTCTTCATCTGCTGCCACAAGGATGATTTTTGTTTCTAATCCGGTTTTGCCCTGGGTGCTCCAGCTTAGCACGAGCTTTGCTGGGGGAAGGGAGCTTTGATTTGATTTGTGCTGGAGTCAGGAACAAAGAGGCAGAAAGCAATTGCTCTTCCCCACTGCTCAAAGCCCAGGTGGGGAAGGGACCACAGCTCCAGATGACTTTTCCCTCCCCTTTTCCCTTTATTTTCCAGAGGCTTTGCCCAGCTCTGTTTGCACGTGGCACTAATCAGCATTGGGAGGCAGCAGCTTTGCTTTAAGCTTTGAATTGCTGTTCGCAAAAGGAAATGTTCATCCCAACAGGCTCATTGTCATGGCAACGAGTGATCCCCTTCTTATAAGGGTACCACTGCTGGAGAGGTGATGCACGATGTGGCTTATCCCAAGGGATTCAGCCCTGCTGAGAACAGGTATGTGGCAACCTGGGGTGCCAGGCAGATGGGAGCAACAGGACAGGCACATTTCCAAAGGAGCATCTCTAGGGCAGGATGTCTCCAGTGTACCACAGACCCAAAGAGATGGCGATGGCTGAAGCTTTGCTAGCTCTGATATCAGTACCTAGCAAAGCGGGGGGATGATGGCAGTTACACCTTTGGATAATCCCAGCTAATACCTGCTGCCTTTAAAGAATTACTTGGAATGATAACATTTATCTCTGAATTACATTTTTGTCTAGCCCATGCTGCCCAAGTACAGTGCTGCTGCATCACTTGTAAACTCTGTGCTAGGATGTATTAGCAGTGCCAGAAAACTGACACATTTCCTTTTCCAGTCAACAGTGGAGAACCAAGGCAGGGTCAATATATAGAATCACAGAATGGTTTGGGTTGGAAAGGACTGCAAAGCTCATCCAGTTCCAGCCCCCTGCCATGGGCAGGGACATTTTCCACTAGGGCAGGGTGCTCCAAGCCCTGTTCAACCTGGCCTTGCACACTGTCAGGGATGGGGCAGCTACAGCTTCCTTGAGCAGCCTGTTGCAGTGCCCTGGCTTGCCTGTACAGAAAGTCTCTTGTTGGGGTTGCAGGCTGCACAGATTCAGTTCTACAAAGGGGAAATTCTGGAAAGCTCAAACATTTCTGACCACTAAGAACAAAAGGCCATTTGCTAGGATGTTTTTCTGCCTGCTGTGATGACAATAAGCAAGCAAACATGACTATCACCTTCTGCAGCAAGTGCTTCTCCCCTCTGTCACACGTAGCATTCATCAGAGAAACCTGGACCTTGATAATCCTGAGATGGGAGTGTAAAAAGCTTTACAGAGGAGTTTGAATCACCAGCTGTCCCCAAGCAATGCTCAAGAGAACCCTGAAGTGCATCTCTTAAGGATGCTGCTGGAAGTACCTATTAGTGCTTCAGTACCTGGAGGACTTGCCTCTTCAAAGCACAGGGTGACAGGGGTGCAGTTCTGTTGATTTACAGTGGTAGGAGTCCTTGAGGAGCTCATGCAGAAGAAAGTGATCATGAAGAGAAAGCACAGACAGAAATCCTTGCTCTTGGGAATTTCCAGCTCAGAATTTGGGTCATTTTCATGAGGAAGCCAGACAAGGACCTAGAAGCAAGTTGGGAGCAAATGCTACACCAGTGTTCAGCCTGGAAAATACTATTAGTGCTTGAAAATACACAAATACCCCTGGCAATACCAAATGTTACATGGAGTCAGTCACAATTTAAAGTCTACCATGGCCAGCTCCAAATAAGCCCCATGGAGAACACAAAGGAAGAGGAATCTTCTTCCCCTATACAGTCTTCTTAGCAACGATAGTCAATTTTCCCTGGCCACCAGCTTTTAGCTGTAGCAGGATCCCCCATTCCCAGCACTGCTCAAGCCCAGCAGTCAGCAGGTAAGAGCCAAGGTAACAAATGCTGTATGAAAAGCCATCGTTTGCCACAGGTGCTGCATTGGTTTTGGATGGCAACAGCTCACATGCCCCAGTATAGACCCCAAAAGTCCTCAAAAGACCACTCAAAAATAACCTGTCCTCTTCTTTAGCGGGCAGGCTGCTGTGTCTGCTTTTCATTGTGGAGATCCTTGCAATGCCACTTCTATGCCAACAGTGGGGAAGGACGAGCCACATGTTCTGCTCTTGGCTTGTTTTCTGTCACGATCTGTAGCACCAAACACCTGCTGAAATGCTGCCCATTTCATACAGAATTATTGCCTGTAGTAAGAGCTCAGTAACTGCAAATGAGAGCCCCACACAGCAGAAGTAATAGAGGCTCCCTACTGTTAAAAATTAAGTGCATGCCCACTGATTTACTCACAGTATTGTAAAATAATTAGGCTGCTGCAACGTGGCTTAGTCTCTATGTATTTAATATCCCAGAAATCATTTAAAGACTTCCTGGTTTTATCTGCTTTGGGAAATGGCGTGTTCCTCTTGTGTTTCAGTGCTAATTCAGTAAATCCAGTGAGGTGTGTAGTGCATGCTAAATACAAGGGGGGGGGTGTGTGTCTGTTTCCCAGGTGCACAGGTCTCAGTTTTAGACCTGTTCTTTTTCCACCCGGCTCCTCAGATTTACTTTCCTAAAGAACTGTAATTCACCCTTTGAAAAGTCATTAAGATGCTGTAAGCAAGAGGGGGAGCTCTCAGGAAGACCAAAGACAAAGGTTTTCAAGAACACTTAATGCACCACAGAAAGTCAACAGGAATTTCCCTGGTTCCCATTCCAAGGCCATTACATACAATGCACTGTGAATGGTTAACCTTTACTGGATATATCTGATTTCTGCCTTTATAAAGCCAGCCTTTAAGAATCCTGCCTCAAGGAGGAAAACATAAAGGGGAATCTGATAAGCCTCTAGTACCAGAGCTTGCTGAAGTACAAGGAGCTTGCAGCAGACAGAACTTCTTACTTTGCTGGTTTAGCTTTGAATGAACAAGTGAATCTGGAGCTGGAAAAACAGGGCATTTATTTCTAATAAATAAGATGAAAGACGAGGCCGAGAGCTGCTGGTTATAAAATCAGAAGAACATGGAAACAATAAAACAGCTCATTCTGCTAGCCTCAGGTAACATTTCCTTTACTTGATGAACCAGCACTGAGTGTAAGACATGCTCTGATAAGCCTGGCTTTTGCTTATGTATCAAACACTTAATATTATTTCATTCAACTAAGTTTCTTTGCATGTTTAACTGCATTCTTGTTTCTACCCAAGAGCTATTTGATTCAAGTTGCCAGGAAAACAAAATAAAACTGAAACACCCAAAGCAAGTAAATCTTACAGCATCAGACAATGAAAGTCAATATGAATAAATACATATTCAGCTCTAATTGCTTACATGCATCTGGTATGTCCTAATATTTAGAGGCTATATTTGATTACAGATGGACATAAGCTGAGATCAAGACAGTTTAGCAGGTAAAGCAAAAGCTGCACACACCAGCAAAGGAAAGCAAGGAATTCATTCACCACTTCCCATGGGCAGGCAGGTGTTCACCCATCCCCAGGACAGCAGGGCTCCATCACAAGTAATGGTGACTTGGGAAGACAAACACCATCATTACCAATGTCCTCCCTCTTCCTTCTTCTTCCCCAGCTCTATGTGCTGATCATAATGCTGTATGGTCTGGGATACCCCTTGGATCAGTTGGTATCAGCAGTCCCAGCTGTGGTCCCCCTCAGCTCCTTGTGCACCCTGAGCCTGCTCACTGGTGGGGTGGGTGAGAGGCAGAAAAGGCCTTGGCTCTGTGTAAGCGCTGCTCAGCAGTAACTAAAACATCCCTGTGTTACCAACACTGCTTCCAGCACAGATCCCAAGCACAACCCCACACCAAGTACTACAGAGAAAATTAGCTCTATCCCAGCCCAAACCAGCACACTGAGATACATAGGAAAGACACAAATTAACAGCTCAGTACTCAGTAAAACAAGGGCTTTGAGGTGCGTCTCCAGAAGAGTGACCAAGAATTAACTGGGGACAGCATCTGGATTCACTTTGCCTTTCCATGCTATGACTTAAGGCCATTAAGGACCAAGATACATTGGCTCACAGAACAGCTTACCTTGCTGTCACCTCTGTAGTGTTACAAAGCACAAACACAGCCTGGTTCAGGCCATTCCACATTGCTAAAGCAGAGCTTTGCTGCCAGGTGGGATAAACAGGAGGGTGAGAGAAAGACTCAGGTTCTTCTGGCTCTGTCATGCCATCAGCTGTGGATGCCCTGGTGTCCATCCCTACCCTGACACTGCTGCTGCAGCTTATGCTACTATAAGCCCACAGCACCAAGCCAGCTAGTTACTCCAGAGCCCCTCTGCTGGAGGTGAAGTGGATCGTGTCTCCTCTGGAATCCTCGAAGTCAAGTCTAACAGATTTTGATACCAACAGGAGCCTATCGCTGACTTCTACATCCTCCAAATTAAGCATTGCATACATAGATTTTACACTCAGGGCAACTATGGGCTTCAGTATTCTGTGCTCATTAACACAAATGGGATATGGGCATCCAGCTTTGGAAATGTCAGCTGTAAAGCATAATATACTCACGCACAGTTATGTGTCCTTTTCTTTGCTGGGATGTAGCAGGAGCTATTTCTGATTATAAAACCCAGTTATTGGTGCAAACAGCCCACACCCCAAAGCAATGATGAGACAGTGGAACTTATTCCATTGCACAGACCTGTTGATTAAAACCATCACTCATATCACTGAGAAATGAACTGCCACAGAGACAAACTACCCCGGAGCTTGCTCTTTCATTCTGTAGTAATGATTTCACACAACATAATTATCCTGAAAAGTTGCTGATGACAAGGCTAAAATACAAAGATATTGAAGAGTCTCTCCATGAACAGTTTATTGATGTGCGAGCTGAATTTTCAGCACATACATGGGTTGGGAGAGGTCTTTGTCTGCTCCTCTGCGTTAGCATTTGTATTCGCTGTTCGTAAGAAAATATGGGCTTGATCATGTTAATTGCAGCTCTTTCATCTTCATCTTCCTGCTTCAAGCTGTATTATAACTGACCTTGCTTAAATATGCAGTGCTAAAGGGATCCAGAAACAGAAATACACGCGCCATAATCCTGTCTGCTATCTTGTGTGATGTTCCACAACATGCCCTCCAATTTGGGCTGCAAGGCAGCTAAAGATATCAATGCCCAAACTCTCCTATCTAAAGGCAGTGCTGTGTTAGCTCTTGTAATCTGGGAAGGGACACAGGGACATATTTTAGCATCATTCTGCTGTGAATGGCACGCTTTCCTATGAAAAGCAAAGCTCATGGTAGATTCTGGAGGCATGGAAGATGCCCACCTACGCTGTAGCACAGCCACGTGTCTGCAGCAGTGAAGGTCTGAATCACGAAGCACTGACACAGCAATTGTGGTTTGCAGTTAACAGCGTAAGATTGTGGCATAATATCATACACCATCTGAATAGGCAGAGAAGGTTTAGATTCATGGAATCACAGAATGGTCTGGGTTCAAAGGGACCTTAAAGCTCATCCAGCTCCAGGGACACCTTCCACTAGACCAGGCTGCTCCAAGCCCCGTCCAACCTGGCCTTGAACACTGCGAGGGATGGGGCAGCCACAGCTTCTCTGGGCGCCCTGTGCCAGAGCCTCAGCACCCTCACAGGGAAGAATTTCCTCTAATGTCTCATCTCAATCTCGCCTCTGTTTAAAGTCATTCCTCCTTGTCCTGTCTCTACCTGCCTTTCTAAAAAGTCCCTCTCCAGATCTCCTATAGGCCCTGCTTAGGTATTGGAAGGCTGTTACAAGGTTTCCTCCGAGCTTTCTCTTCTCCTATTTGAAGGAAAGACAACAAGAAGTCAATTTGAAGGTAAAAAAGAGAAAACTCTATCTCATTTTAGCTGTAGAGTAACAAAAGACGTTCTGAGAACTACCCAGGTCAGTCTCCCTTGGGCATAAGGTACAAAAGTCCAAACCCGATGCCCTGCAACTCAACGTGTTAGAGCCTCACAGCACAGATGGAAGGACTCTTCTGTGCCTGTCTCTCCTTTGAAGAGAATATTTTCCATTCCTACTGCTACCAAGACTGTTATTTATTGAAAACACTATCAGCCCTCTCACACTGTGTGCTAGGGGGGTTAAGAAAGCGAAGCAGCACAGCTGATAACCAGGATGGGTGGAGGTGATAGGGGTGCTGCAGAGCCCCTGACAGCCCCAGCCTGGAGACAGCTACAGCATTAGGCAGAGCTGAATAAAGCCCCTTGGCCGTACACCGTGGGGAGCAGATTTGCCCCTGGGAGTGTGCTGAACACTGCACCTTCCCAGGCAGTGATGTGAACTCTGAAAACACTTCCAGAGGAGGAAAGGAGCAGATAAAAGGCTGATGAGAGCTGCATCCTTACACAAGCATGAAGGACAGATAGAGACAGCTTCAGCAGGGAGCAGACCCACAGAGGAGCAAAGGATGGTGGCGTCAGTGTGATTAAAGGCTTTTCAGCATGTTCTGCTTTGCACTTCACCCCCTCTCTCAAATGGATACAGAGGAAGGCAGATAAAGGAGCCTTATTCCTGACAAAGGCTCCTGAGAGCTTGGCTTTGCAGCAGCTCAGGAGATGCATGCCAGGCAGGAGTGGGATTTGTGCTCCCTGCAAGAAGGAGGCAATGGATCAGTATGTTTTTAGACAGAAAGTATGAAAACAGAATTAAAATACAGCAGTGTTTGTAACTTATCTGAGGCTATGGGCTGTATCTTACAGATTCAGGAAGGCAGCTTGGCTGAGTCCCTCCGAAGGCACCAAAGCCTGGCTGGGAGCTGGGCCAGAAAACTCAGCACTTAGGAAAACACTGCTGGAAGATCACAATTCATCCACACAGGAGCAATTAGGATTTTCCAAGTGAAATAATTAAGTCCAGACAAGTATATGTGAAAACACACAGTGCTCTGATACCTTCTGGAGGAGGAAGGACATTGACAGGCTGGAGTGACACCAGCAGAAGGCCACCAGGATGGGGCACCAACCTGCTACACTGATGCAGTAGCCCACGGAGATGGGGGAATCTCCATCCTTGGGATACTGAGGAATAGGATTTAAACTACAACCAAGCCTTCAAAACCATCATCTTCACCTACCCCTGACCTGGTACTGCCAGACTGGTCACCAAAAATGACACCTTGGGTGCTGTTCAGTAACTTGCCTGTAACACTTCAAAAGGAGAGACAAGACATGGAATTAATTCAGGTAAAACACTGGATCATTGTAGGTGAAAATGACACTGCGCACACACACACACACACACACGCTTGGCTGTTATTATTACAAAGGGATTTTGTATGGAAGAATCCTCTGCAACAGCTTGCCCAAAGCAGAGTGTTTATTTCACCTGCTCAGCTCACTGCAGGGTGCTTCCTTTGTTCTCCTGCACAGACAAGCCTCTGGAAGAGACCACTAAATATCTCTGATGTACCTATAACGAGAGGATGCGTTGACAGGCAAAAGCAATTTCATTTCAGTCAGGTTTCATTTCTAAATCCGTATCCCCTGACCTTCGAGTGAAGCTTGGCTGTGGTGAGCACAGAGCACATCTGTCATTGTGCTGGGGAAAAGGATGGGAAGCCAAAACCCAGAGCGTGGCCCTTTTCAAAATGAACTGTTTGCATTTTCTGCTCTGCATTTAATGAGCTTCTGATTAAAGATGATTTTCAGGGTTTCCCAAATAAGGTTTTTCCTCCAGCTTAAGTCAATTTGGTGTCTGCACCCTCAAGAAAAGCCCAGGTGTTTAAGTCAGAAAATATGCATTAATATTAATGCTGAACAGGAAAGGAATCTGGGAGCTGGACTATTTGACAGTGTTAAGAAATGCATTTAAAGGTGTGCTTAGCCCAAGAGATAACCCATTACTGTGATCATCCAGCAGTTTCAAAGGACAAAAGAAGTGATGCTACTGGCTTTTTCCAGTGTGGGAAGGATGTAGCAAACACTGGGACCTGACAGATTATCCCAGGGCTCCTCCACCCTAATTGTCACAGAGTTCCCTGGTGGCCTCCATCAAGTCATTTCTCCTGTCTGACCTAATTTTCTGGGCTGCAGAAGTGGGATAATCCTGACTCATGTAGGATTTATAATGAGAAAAGGATTTATTTTATCTTATGAAACATGACTTTGAGATGCTGGTTGTAGTTAAAGGCCCAGTGTGCGTGGCAGCAGAGAAACATAGGATCATTGACTCACAGACTTGGGTTGGAAAGGACCTTAAAGCTCATCCAGTTCCAATCACCTTCCACTAGAAACCTTCCACTAGACCAGGTTGCTCCAAGCCCCATCCAACCTGGATCTCTTGCATTAGGAGCTTGCTTTTTCCCAAGAGAGGGAAAGCAGTGCTTGCCTTTCAATGGCGAATAGCTGTTCTGATGAATTATTCTGTACTTTGAATCATACTTTATCTGTATGTTCTGGTTTTCTAGAGAGCATCATTAATGTTTTCACGTCAAGTGAAACTCCATAGATCTCCACTGGGGGTCTCTGTTCTTCAGAGTTTTCAGTTTTTAATGCCCGTTCAATGCCCTGAGACTGATTCGAGGTTCTTCAGTAGGTGGGAGCTCTAGTGGCCTCCATGAAGCACATGAGGGCTGTAGATAAACCTGAGCTGACTGCCCCAGGGGAGGTCCTGACCGGCCATCCCAGTCAGATGCTTTACAGAGAGCACTGGAAAGCCTATTTTCCAGCACTGTTTAATTTTCCCAAATAGTCTCCCATTGGATTATTTCCAGTAATCAAAACTGAGCTCTTTCACTCACATGCAGAAAATACTTGATAGCCATGAACATGATCCTTAAAGAATCAAAGGACAGCTGAGGTTGGAAAGGACTTACTAGTTCAACCCACCTGGTCAAGCATGGTCAGCCAGAGCAGGTTGCCCAGGTCTGTGTCCAGTTGGGTTGTGAATGTCTGTACAGATGGAGGGCTTCTGACACCCATAGCATTGCCACTGCACTATGTTCATTGCAAAATTGCTAACTGGACCAGCTGTGAGCAGGAGATGGGACTAGATGCCCACCAAAGGGTCCTTCCAACCCAAATAACTTTACAATACCAAGACAGATGGGATCACAATTCTGGCAAGATGTCTTCTGCCTCAAAAGGGCATTCACAGGTATAAAGGAACACTTGAAACACTGGGTCAATTGTGCTTCAGAAGTAGCTGACCTGTTAAAAGATGTGAGATCCGATTCAGAGAAACATCGAAGGAAAGGCACCAACGCACAAGATCTACCATTAACACATGACTACAAGTCATCAGTGGCTTGGAAACGCAGTGCCAAAATCTGAGAGAAGACAAAGTTTCTCTATTGCTGACAATCTATTAGTCAAATGAAGTAACTTGGTTTAACTTTGAGGATCCCAAGGATCAAGGACTTTGGTTTAACTTGAGGACCCCAAACTGCGAAGGTCAATGCTTACAAGTTACAAATCAGTAATTTAATATTGTCTGTGGAATATAAGTGTGACCCTATGATATGTGTGCCCTATAATTACATGCTCACACACTGGTTTTCAGACACTGAGGGCTATGTGTCCTTAAACTTCTCTTAGAGCAGCGGTGTGTGCTGTCCATGCATTACAGCTTCCTACTGCACCACCCATTACTAGCTGCCTTTTTCGTTTTCCCCTCTCTGCTCCTTCTCAGCTCTGTAATGACTGAACGACATTTAACAGTGAGCAAGAAGCCTCAAGTAAATGACAGGAATGCAAATGCCTTTAGAAAAGAAAAATGGGGAAAATACTAGAGCATCTAATGAGGTACAGAAATAAATGGGTCAGTATTGTACTGAATTGCAGTGGAGCATCTAGGATATTGGTATCTGCCCAAGCTGATAGTCTTCTTTGGATTCATGACCACGATAACAAAGTGATGTCAAACATCACAGGACATTTGGATGCCTCCATTAATAAGCATTTGGGGCCTTTCTGAGGAGTCAGGTAAGACTGATCTGCCACATAACTAACGGAAGTATGTCACTACCATCAACTATTGCTGCTGGCACCAAACTGCACAAGAAAATGCATTTGATAGTTACTGCTTTCGCTTTAGTAAGTCTGAAGGATGGGGTAAAAATCACATCAGAGCACTGCAAGAGATACAAATATCAGTGTTTAAGTTCATTACTTAGCATACAAGTTCTGCGATCAAACCAGAATGGAACTGGAAGAAACAGGAACTTTAATTCTTTCCCTCCGCCCTCATACTTCCCATCATTTTTCCCTTTTTACATCTAATTTTTCCTCTTTTCATACTGCTACTGGGAAAGAGAGAAAAAAGGAAAACACGAAGGGAATAAGGCAAAACTTAAACTCTATTCCTCTCTTCTATAAAACACTTGGGAACAAAACAACGCTTTGTGGCTTTAAACATCAATTTTCACTCAGCGAGGAACTGAATTCAATTTTCATCTGTTGAAAACTGAACTTCCTGGTTATCTTTCAAGCAGGTACAATGCTGTGCAGTGAGGATTTCAATCAGACAGGAGGCAAAAGAGACAAGCAGCAGCTTCAATAAGAGATGTTCCCTGACAGCTCCCAAAGGCTGCTGGAGTGCCTGCAAAGAGCTGCTGACCACCAAAGGGCCTCTGACTGCTCTCACTGCACTTAGCTTTTAGCTCTCTGGAACTCTCCTGAGTACAGTCCAGCCCAAATGGACTGAACTCGCCAGTACAGCCCAAAATGTAGGGGAACCGTTGGAAAGCTGATATAAGATGTAATGGCATTGAAATGATTTCATTTATACAATTAAAATGTGCCCCTGTAAAGCTTCCGAGCCTTCTGGAGATCTGACTTCAGGATACAGTTTTCAGGAAAAACATCACTTTTCATTGCGTGGTTGGTAGCATCATGAATGCAGTGGTGGTATTGATGAGAAAACAAGCAGAGCTTTAGGATCTGCTTCAAAGAGGTTCAAGGTAAGTCTCTAATTGCACAGAGTTTAACCATGCTCTCAAGAATTTTAAAGACACACAGCTCCCTCTAACAGGCATTCTGAACCACATGGCCAAGTCAAGCAACAACTTTTCTGGTGTCCAGCTCCCCAGACAGCTGCTCCAGGGTCTCCCCTTAAGGAACCTTCTCTCCTCCAGGCTGAACCAGCCCAGCTCTCTCAGCCTGGCTCCAGAGCAGAGCTGCTCCAGCCCTCAGAACATCTCCATGACCTCCACTTGTGCTGAGGGACCCAGAGCTGAACACAGTACTGCAGGTGGGGTCTCACGAGAGCAGAGGAGCAGCATCCCCTCTTTGACCTGCTGGTCACACTTCATCTGATGCAGCCCAGCATACAATTGGCATGGCTGTAGCATCCCAAGGGTTAATGCCATTTAGGAAGGGATGCAGTGGAAACCCTTGGAGGACTTAGCTTAATAATTATAGTGTAAAACCCAAGCTGGGTGACAGCCAGCAGTGCAGCTAGCGGACATGTCACTGCTGCCCCATGGGTCACCTACAGGCAAAATGTCTTTCTGCTTATGAATATGGTAAGATAAAACCCAGGGCAGGCCTGAGGTCCTGACTGTTCCCTGACATTATAGCAGTGGGAAATAAAAAATAATAATAAACCACTACTTCTGAAGTGTTTTCTTGACCCACACTAGAGCCTCTGCTTTTAATGTTTATTCATTGACTGAGAAGAAGCACTGAACAGAGAAATCCTGCCTTCAAGAAAAGAGATTTTTGCAGTGGTTCTGGGTAGCTGGTGGTTTGCCTCTTTCAAACTTCACTTCTGGGGAGGATAGGGTGGGCTAACCTAGAAGAAGGACAGAAATACTGTGACCCCCATCTCAAGAGCTGCTGGTGCTGATCTGGAGGTGGGAGCAGCCTTTGAGCTGCCTCTGTCCATCACTGGGTCCAGTGGGACCCCCAGGTCTGTGGGTACCCCGAAACCAGAGCTGGGGGCACTGCCAAGAGAGTCATAGAATCATAGCATCAACTTGGTTGGAAAAGACCTTCAAGATCATCAAGTCCAACCTTTGCCCCAGCACTGCCAAGGCCACCACTAACCCATGGCACTGAGGGCCTTGTCTACATGGTGTGTGAACAATTCCAGGGACGGTGACTCCAGCACTGCCCTGGGCAGCCTGTTCCAAAGCCTGAGCACCCTCTGGGGAAGAAATGGTTTCTAATCTCCAGTCTTAACCTCCCCTGAAGCAGCTTGAGGCCGTTGCCTCTTGTCCCATCACTTGTTACTTGGTGGAAGGGACCAGCCCGCTCCTGGCTCCATCCTTCTGTCAGGCAGCTGCAGAGAGTGATAAGGTCCCCCCTGAGCCTTCCCTTCTCCAGTCTGAAACCCCCACGTCCCTCAGCTATTCCCCATCACAATTGGGTTCCAGGTTCTTTACCAGCTGTGTTGCCCTTCTCTGGCCCCACTCCAGCACCTCAATGTCTTTCTTGTAATGAGGGGCCCAGAACTGAGCACAGGATTCGAGGTGCAGCCTCACCAGTGCCCAGTGCAGGGGCACAATCACTGCCCTGGCCCTGCTGCCACACTGGTGCCGATACAGGCCAGGATGCTGTTGGCTTCTTGGCTGCCTGGGCCCACGCTGCTCGTGTTCAGCTGCCAACCAGCACTCCCAGGTGCTTTTCCAACGACCATTTTTCCAGCCACAATCCCCAGCCCTGGAGAGCGGCGCCAGCGGGTGCTCGAGAGCCGGGCGGCGCCGTGCGCGGCCGACAGGTGGCGCCATTGCGCCGCGGGCGGTGCTGCGCGGGGCGGGACCGAGACACCCCGCTCCCAACCCCGCTACAGGGAGCGGGCAGGGCCGGCACCGGACCCGCATCCCGCAGGATACTGTGAGGCTTTCCCGTTCCCTCCTCCGAGAAGCACTCGGAATCAAGATCCGGTGAGGCACAGCACGGTTTGCCCAGCTCTAAAGCTGATCCTCGCTGCCTGTGACAGCTCTGCTTTGGGAGCATCAACCCAGACCTGCACTTCCCCAAGTCCATCACTCTTGAGGCACAGTGAGGAACCCCCAAACGGGCATCACCGACCGAACCTTAGAATACTCAAGAGCCACCAAAGAACGATTAAAGCCCGGCCCCCAGCAGCGCAGAGCTCCCCATCCTGCCTTTCAGGCTGACCTTAAGGCTCCAATACTGAGAGGAGCGTGCAAGCTGTTCCCCTCAGTCAGTACACCCAGCACAAAGGGGCTTTAAGCGCATTTTTTGCAGGAGCAACATTTGGGTTTTTTCTCTTTACTGCAGCACAAACGACCATAAACATTTTCTGGCCAGGACCATGTGGATACAGGAGGCTCGGGTGCCAGCTCAAGGCAGAGGTGGGGGGTACTGCCCCACCACGCTGCAGACAGGAGCATGCCATGCTCATCCCTCAAACTGGCGAGGTGCACACCAGCTTGGCCAGGGCCACCCGTGCCTGCTGACCCACTGGTGGCAAGTCCAGCTGTTCCTCAGCACTACCACCACTAACCCATGTCACTGAGGGCTTCATCTACTCAGTGTTTGAACACTTGCAGGGACGGTGACTCCAGCCCTGGCCTGGGCAGCCTGTTCCAATGCCTGAGCACCCTTTGGGGAAGGAATTGCTCCTTATCTCCAGTCTAAACCTCCCCTGGTGCATCTTAAGGCTGTTTCCACTTGTCCTACAGCTTGTTGCTTGGGAGAAGAGATCGGCCACCTTGTCTCTCCATCCTCCTTTCAGGTAGCTGTAGAGAGGCATACTGGATGCTTGCATCCCTTCATCCACTTCAAATAAAGCTCTGTGTGTTTGCACACATGCTGGGTGTGGTGTTCAGGGTGGTTTTGGGGTGCAGCTATCAGCAACTCCATCCCAGAAGTGCCTGGAGCTGGATTGCTGTGATAGCACACTCCTACTGATCTGTGAGCTGGGACCTGTGTGTTCGCACGGAGGACGAACAAGACAGACCAGTAAATCATGTGTGGGTCATGCTGACAGCCTGTCCCATGCTCCCAGTATGTTCCCAGTGAGAGTGGGGAATAAACACGACACCCACCTGCAACACAAGACACCCACAGCACACATCTGGGGGGGGGGGGGGCTTTATATGGATCCACATTAAAATAGAAACTAAAAAAAAAAAAGGAAGATACTATTGCAAGAGGAGTTTCTGACATTGAGGTTTTAGTGGTGATCAGCAGCACCTCTACTCTGACATGAAGGGAAAGGTCTTGCCACCAACCTCAGTGTATGCTTCACAGAATCACAGAAACCTGGAATGGTTTGGGTTCAAAGGGACCTTAAAGCTCATCCAGTTCCAACCCCCTGCCATGGGCAGGGACACCTTCCACTGGAGCAGGCTGCTCCAAGCCCCGTCTAACCTGGCCTTGAACACTTCCAGGGATGGGGCAGCCACAGCTTCTCTGGGCACCCTGTGCCAGCGCTTCAGCACCCTCACAGGGGACAGCTTATTCCTAATGTCCCATCTCAGTCTCCCTTCTGTCAGGTTAAAGCCATTCCCCCTTGTTCTGTCCCTACAGGCCCTTGTCCAAAGCCCCTCTCCAGGTTTCTTGTAGCCCCTTTAGGCACTGGAAGCTGCTCTAGGGTCTCCCTGGCACCTTCTCTTCTCCAGGCTGAACAAGCCCAGCTCTCCCAGCCTGTCTTCATAAGAGACATGCTCCTATGAAAGAGAAAGCAGCAAAAGAGCTGTCAGTGGGGAAGTTGCAGGCTGATGTGAGAGCTTCCTCCTGACCCACCACCACTGGAGGTGACCTGAGTAAATGCTCCAACATTTATTTACCTTTGCCAGTGTTGGTTCTACATCTACCAGGCTCTTCCCAGCTCTGCAAAGGCTGCAGCTGTAGCACGGAGCGCTGCTGTGCTCCATGTGCAGAGGGCATTGCTGCAGTCAGGGATGGACGCACTGCTCTGCCTGCCACCCTGAGAAATAGCAAGACCTTCCCTGCAATCCCTGTTTTCAATCAGAAACCCTCTCTCCAGCTCATTTCTCCCACCTCAGATGTGACTGAACTCCTGGAGTGATGCAGTCCAACCAGCACACTGCCCCTGGCATGGCATGTTTTACACCAGAACAAGAGCTGGCTGCATGGGGCAGCATTTCCAGTTCTGTGCCTGCTTGGGACCTTTCCCAGCCTTACTCAATCTGCCTGCTTTGTGGCAGTACTGAGAGTGCTAAACTTAAGAGCTGCAGCATGCCAAGCAGATACAGGGTTATTTCTGCTCCATGGCTTCCCAATGCCATGCACACACCGCTTTAAGAAACCCGTGAAAAAAAGGCTGCTTCAAAATAAACTATATCCATCACTGGCCCTAAAGATGACACATGATGAAATGCCCTTACCAAACAGATCCTCACATTTCAGCCCAGGAAAGCATCCAAGTGCACAGCCAAGCCAAGCCAAACACAGCACTGCTCTCTCCTGGAAAGGAACATGGTATGAAAATCCCCGTTGTTGGCCTATCCCAGAAAGTGATTCACCCTCCCCACGGGATCTGGACTTGCCTACGCATGTTTCGCAACGCTGCCTGGCTTTATAACAGCCTGGTTGCAGTGGTGGCTCCTCACTGGTTTCTCTGCTTGCCTTTGAGTGAGGAGGCAGCAGCTCATCTTCCTCACCATGATTATCCTCCTGCAGCATCTCTTCTTGAGGGCCACAGACTTACTGCTCGCGACGACCCTTTCCTGCCTCTTCTATGGCTTCGTATGCATTTCTATCGCATCTTTGGCCTGCTTCATTATCCTCTTCTCCTTTGGCGTTGTGGAGAGGAATACTGATGTGAAAGGGAGAGCAATTGTCATTCTCGTGTCCAACAGCTCCATTGGGAGGATGTTTGCAAGGAACCTGAATAAAGCAGGTTTCAGGGTGTCTGCTGCACACTGGCCTCCTCGAGAGAAGGGTACAGCTACAGAAGAAGAGTGCTCCTCAAGCATTGAGGTAGCCCAGCTCCACATGACTGAAGATGAGTATCAGAAGACAATGAAAACCTTCATAGAAAGCCACTTATCCCTGAAAGGTAATTTTTAGGGCAAACTTATGGATTTTGCCTATGGTAGATATCAAAATGCACAAGACTGTGATGTGGTTGTAGTTCATCAGCAAATGCTTTAGAAAATGGGTTATAACACTCTAACTGCATTGCTTTTCTTAGTGTCAAACAAAAAATGGTGCTTTTTCCAGGGGGAAGAGCTTGCTCTGGTGGCTGTGCAAGGCCCAAGTAGACCCCAGTCTCTGGAGCAAGGCAAGATAGGTCAAGGAATTAGGGGGAGAAGGTCCCACCAAGGCACCTGGGGATAAAACAGAGATGAACAAGGGGGAGTGGACACTTGGACAGTGACCTGAGAGGAAAGAATGTGTCTGATTTTAACTTCTTCTGGATTAAAATACCTGAGCTCCCTCTTGTCTTCTTGCCTGCTGTGGGATTCCTAAGAGCAGTCAGGTTGGAGCTTTGGCTGGCAGGTTGGGACAGGGTCCCTGGACCACACTGTGGGGACATGGGACTGAACACAACCTGCAGCTCACCTGGGACAGCACAAGGCAAGTGATGTCTTAAAGGGGATGACTGCAAGCACTGCTGCTGGGGAGTCTCTCCAGTGCTGTGAGATGAGGGGCGCCAATGGGCAGGCTGGTTTACACCCCAGCTGAATTAGCTCTGCTATCCAGGAGTCTTTATCCTCACAGCCATAACTTTACACCTATTTGGAGTGACAGAAGAGTCAGCCTCAGCCATCTGGGCTGTAAGTTCACTGCCTGCAGGGCTGCAAGAACCCTCTCCTCCACTGTGAACCTACCTAAGGCATGTCTGAGCAGCAAAGCTCTCTCACTGCTTCACCACGCTGCCACCTTCCTTCTCCAGCTTCTCCATCCCTCTCCTCCTTGTTCTTCTCTCTGTGGTTTCACTGAGGCTCCCTTTGAGGTCTCCCCAGGGAAGCTTCTGATTGCTCCCACTGAGCTGAGATCTCTGAGAGCATCCACACCTCACCACGACAGATAAGCCCCTTGGCATTGCTGCCCAGCACTGAAGGCTTTTCTTTGTGCTGCCAGGATCTGCAGAGGAAGGACATTTTGGAAGTCAGATCATGCACCACGAAGCCTCCACTACTGCGGATAGCCTTCAGAGGGGTGGTAGGGAACCCCAGCCAATACCTGCTGCTAGCTGCAGCTATTCAGGACCTCATGGCACAGGTTATCTCACATTGCTTTTCCCCTCAGAAGCATCCAAAAGACAAGAAGTACCTGTGGTCAGCTCCTGTGGGACTCTGCATGGCCCAGGATACAGCCCTTCTATTCACTAGCAGCCCAGAGGCTCCAGGAACGGGTGCCCTGCACAGTGACAGAGGGGTACAGATCAAACGCTCCATTGCCTCCATCAGCATTTAGGCTGATTTGCACTAGTACAATTACCCTGGTAAAGACAAGACCTAAAAGCTCACAAAGCTGTGAGCCAGCATATTCCTGCTCCAGAAATGAACAACGCAGACTTTCTTAACCAACAGTGCTCTGTGGGAGCTGCTGATTTCCACAGGCCTTTGCTGTTGTAATTAAATGAGGATCTATCCCAGTGATATCTGCCTTTTTTTTTCCTTTTGAATACCTGTGCTAGTTAAGGGTTTTTAACAGAATCATACAATGGTTTGGGTTGGAAGGGAGTTTAAAGCTCATCCAGTTCCAACACCCTGCCACAGGCAGGGACACCTTCCACCAGATCAGGTTGCTCCAAGCCCTGTCCAGCCTGGCCTGACAGGGTACTCTACTGTAGGATCTGTGAGGTTTTACATTTAGGGTCTCCTGCATAGTATTCAAATCACAGATGGGGATATTGAAATGCATTTCCCAAGTGCTGACCCAATTGCATGGCAGATCAAAGCACTGTGTGTGGGTAGGGGGGAGAAAAGAAACCTCCCAGTTTTCTTGCATTGCTCTGTTAACAGTTTCATGTGAGTGCTGGCATTTATTCTGCAGGATTTGCTGTAATACTTTTGGCAAGGGTGAGCACGATCACCTGCCACCAGCTGATTGATAACAGAATGATTTAAAGCAAATCAATAGACCACACTGGTAGGTTCCCCACTTGCAACATGCAGTTTGGTAAGCAGGTTCTGGACAAGGAGAGAAGAGAGTTGGTGCTGTAGGAGCCGACACGGCACAGCATATAGGAACCAGACATTATACAGCTTTCTCCATTTAGAATCTCTCTTACACACTTTATGCATATACAATTTTTTGTTTCCAAAGAAAGCAATTTTTGTGCTGTTTTTTTATGAAGATTTTTAATAACTTGCCCCCATAGCAAATTTTTACCATTATATCTTTGTTACTATAAGAAAAAAGACTTGTTTGATATAAACACAGCTTTTGAAATGCATCCTAAATTCCTTTCAAAGTAACAGAGAGGAGTCAGAACTCCCTAGTCATGGTTCCTTCTAGAATTAAAAAACTGATGACAGCTAAAATCATTAATTTTTTATTCTAGTAGAGGCCCAGAGGCCCAAATTTTCAGGTAGGCCAATGCCTTTGTTTTGTGCTGGCAGTACAAATTAATAAGGTGCTATTATGTTTAAAGAGATTGTAATGCAAAGATACAGAGAAATGCAAGTCAGCCACCTTCCAAAGCCACAATATGCTTAACTTAGTTCATAAAAGTCTTGTGTTCTTCCAGCTTTTAACTTGTGGTGTGTTCAGATCAGATGTTTAAATGTTCTCTGTGACCAGGAGGCCAAAGAGACAGGAGGAAAAAGAGGAGAGAAGGACTCTTAATTGCTCACCTTGAGCTTGTATTATCAAACCCTGCAAGAGCTCTTGGCTCCGTGTCCAAGTGCTGCTTGAGAAACTGCTGTGTTGCTCTTTGGGCACCTTGCCTGGAAATGCTGGCAACTGCTCCAGGATTTTCAGGATTGACTGCAGGGAGGGTGGGGCAGGACAAGGAGACAGAAAAAAGGGGAGATGGGCAAGACCCAACAGACAGCAGCACCCTGACCTGACTCGGGCAGGGTTCAGGCAACCAGAGTGCTGGGCTGACTAACTGCTGCAGGCTCTGCTGCCACAGTACCATGGGGTTCACCTCATCACAGACACAGGTTCAACAGACACAGGGCTAAGTGAAATCAGTGTTTACTGCACTGTGCCCAAAGACTGGCTGTCTCTGGCTTTGCCAAGAGCAGCAAGCCCCAACAAGCTGACAAGTGACCCTGCCAGCCTGCACAGAGTTCAGTTTCCTGAATTAAACTGCCAGGACAAGCAGGATGGAGAAAGTGGATGTTTCACATCTAGTCTCAGCCTTTCTCATGATTCAGACATTATTCAAACTGTGTTTCTTCTTTAGCTGCACTCAAAACACTTCCAGTGTCTTGAGAGATCCTGTCTTCTCCTTTTGGTGTCTTTAATGTCCCTCAAGTCTTTCTGCACAGCAGGCTGAGCTCTGACAAACTTCATAACATCTGTGGGTCTGTAGACCACCAGTGAAGTGCACAGAGCAATGACAGTGGCAAAGCACCTGGGGGATCTGCCACCCTTTCTTTCTCTCACTCCAGGGACCAAAGGTGGTTTCCCACTTCCTTGTCACTTTTCTCTCCCACTCCTCATAGTATTCATCACTCATCCCAGTTGTTTCCACCTACTCTTTCCTTGTTTTTTTTTCCATTCCTCTGTAATGCCTCATGTTTCTGCAGGGGAGATGACACACTGGTGTGAGCAATGCCCCTGGCTGCACAGCACAG
Organism: Pezoporus occidentalis; assembly: GCF_034315485.1. Taxonomy (NCBI): domain Eukaryota; kingdom Metazoa; phylum Chordata; class Aves; order Psittaciformes; family Psittacidae; genus Pezoporus; species Pezoporus occidentalis. The sequence goes on from NW_026912779.1 coordinate 6,184,064, forward strand.
CCTCTCGCTGTTCATGCAGATAAAGTTGCTCACAAGAGTCCTGCTGATCTTCATGGGGTCAGGATTTTATTTCTTGTACCTGAATCTCAGCTAAGACATGACCACTGCTGCATTCTTTGGTACATTTAACAGCTTCCCTCTGTCCCTACCTGTTAAATAGGAAGGGCAATACGTTTTCCATGAGCAGGGAAATAACTGATGCAAGTTAATAACATTAATTCCTAAATAATCTTAGGCCCCATATTTGGAAGACTTTCTCACCCTGCACTTCACCTCGGTGCTCCAAAGCAATGGGAAGTGCTTGTTTCTGAATGTTGTTCTCCAAAGGCCCATGCAGACACCTAGACCAGCGGGAGGTAATAGGCTGTCATCCTCAGCCATCTCTTCTCATACCCACAGTGCTGCAGTCAGACTTGCTCTCTTCTGAAGTTAGTCCAAGCAAGATCACCTGGATCATCTGATCTATTTAAATAGGCAGGTTTAGTTAACCCATCTTCTATACATCATGGGACACACAGGCACGCTCTTCATTGAAGAGAGCTGTGAGGGCAGCAACACCAGCAGTGCAAGTAGAGCTAATCCTGGCCAGGGTGAGGTGTCCAGAGCTGCGGTTGCTTGCTCAGGGCTGGGTACTGAGGTCCTGGCAGAACTATAGAGAGCACTGAACAATCAAGGCTTCTTCCGAGCAGCCCCATGGCTTCTCAGACAGCTTCCACCTCTTCTAAAGGTCGAGCTGGTTTGGCAGTTCTGTTCTGCCTTTGGTAGCAGCGGGAGATGCTCTCCTGGTACTGGCACTTGCCTTGCGTCTCTCCTTCAGCATCCACTTCAGTCAGTCACACAGTTTAGTCCATGGAGGCTCTCTTGTGACAGAGATACAGCAAGACAGATCCTTGTGGTGGGACAGACATTTGAACTGCTCCCTTGTGTGGTGGGCACGCTGTAGAAATTCTTTTGTCAATGCAGTCGATCAAATTGATTTATTAGAAAGTAGCCCTTCCTCATTATCGTTTCCATGCTACATCTTCCTTAAGATGAGAGGCTAGGCCCTTCATCTTTCCTAAACCTCACCATAGAGGGCAAGTTCATCTTTCCTTTGCCAAAGTATAGCTTAGTGCATGAGCAAGGAAGAGTCACAACAGCCTGCCATTCCCGCTCACTTCAGAGACGGATTGGACAGATGGGATAATCACTGACTGCAGTAATCTACGAGGGAGTAGGAATTATGAATGAACAGAGGAAATGAAACCATAAACTCATGCAATTTTAAACAGTACTGCATTATTTAACTTCACCCAGCTACAACAACTGCAGGCCACCTTGGATAAATCAGGCCATTCTCCAGGCTGCAAATGACCATGCTTGGAGTTGTGCATCAAATGATGAATCTCTGTAGCTATGCTTTTATGCCTCTAATATGGGTTATCCAGAAGTCTTAGATGAACTGGCTTGGAGCTATATTGCCTTTCTGTCTTCTGGGGATTTATCAAAACTAGAGAAGCACTTTGATACAGCAGCCATCAGGGCTATGAAACAACCCAGATCCTGTTCTGAAACTATAGGTTGGGAAGAGCTATTTATTTTAGGATAACAGGAAATGCCCATTCAAAGCTTCTTTTGTTTTAAGCTAAGAACCTGTGAATCATCTGCAGTGGATGTGCTTTTTTCTGTCTCCACAAGCAGCTATGTGTCAACACCGGACATCTGATGGGAGGGCAGTTTTCACTTCCCTGAAGCGCTTTTGCAAGTCTCTTATTTCATCAGACAATGTCTCCGCCAGGAGCCAAGCACCCTGGATGTACACACCAACCCACACAATCCAAGAGTTACACAATCCAGGAAGGCTGCATCAACACTTCTTCTCCCTTGCTCATTGCCAGCTCCAAACCTCCATCCCCCGAATCACACTGCTGCTGCACTGGACTGAGTGGGAAGGCTGTGTGCAGGAAGGGGCTGGCAGCTCAGATCTGTGCAGAGCCCTCAGGACTCTGGGTGTTAATCCTGGCAGGATCAGTCCTGTCAGCTGTATTTTATAGGCCAGAGAACTTCATGATTTCCAAAGCATAAGCCCGGCAGGCAGCTGTGCGGGAATACCCAGGCACAGAAAGCAGGAGCTGGGCTGTGAACAGTGAGTCTGGGTTGTGGTAGGATCCAGCAGGTACCCAGAGCCCTGACGTGCACATCAGCACTTTCATACAATCATAGAATCAACCAGGTTGGAAAGTCAAGTCCATCCAGTCCAACCATTCCCCAGCACTGGCAAGGCCACCACTAACCCATGGCACTGAGGGCCTCGTCTACACAGGTCTGAACACTTCCAGGGATGGTGATTCCAGCACTGCCCTGTTCCAACACCTGAGCACCCTTCTGGTGAAGACATTGCTCCTATTATCCAGTCTAAACCTCCCCCGGCACAGCTCGAGGCCGCTACCTCTTGTCCTTGTTTATCTGTTTGCTGCTGGCTGGAGGATTTCTGTTTGCACACCAAGATCTTTAAGCAATAACCAAAATCCATATTGGTCTGCCATGTGTGAAGAAGTGGGTTATTTTATTTGCATGCATTCAGCACATGTTGCCATGTAATATTGTGGAAAGAGGAGGTGAAAGAGCCATATGCTGCTGTGACCTTCTTCAGCTTTCTCCTAAATCTTATGTTTGCAGTCAACATGAACAGAAATGGATCATTTCTTACATAGAAACCAAACAACGCCCAGGTAGCTGGATACTGACATTACACTTAGCTCATATGAATTTTACTCACATGCTCTAAATTTACCTTACAACAAACCCCAGACAAGTTCCATTTCCAAGCTTCATCCATCATTAAACCACACAAGACAGGGATATTTGTGACATGTTCCTGAAACAAATGATCAACACATTTCCATGCAATTGCAGTGGCAGGATTAGATGCAAGGTAACAGAAAAGCAAAAGTCTCTGGGAAACTCTTTATTTACCACTTGTGCATGATGCAAAACTGATTTCTGGCTCTGTGAGCACTGGAAATATTCACAGATGTTACTTAACCTTGATGCTAATTTAAACATGTCCCAAACAAGAGCTTAACTCTGTACCAGTTTAGAAACTTTGCGTGTCTTTAACCAGAGTGGGACAGCTTCCACCAAACAAATGTTACTCAGTATTTGTTACTGAACTTCTGAGTATTCATTTACTTCAAATCTACTCTCTTGACGTTTCCCATCCAACTGAAACTCTTTTCCCAACACTTATGCTGCCGACCCCTAGGTAACACAGAGGAATGACTGTGGCATTTCCAGTAGGAGGAAGTAGGCAAGAACAAACTGAGCTTTCCTTGCAGGACACTGGGCTTGGCCTGGCTGTGGTCAGCTCAGCCCAAGGAGCTTTGCTTTGGCACTAGGTTGTTCCTCCAGCTCCCTTGGGAGGCTCCAGGAGGAAATGCCTGGCAGGTACAGCCTGTGGTGGTAAATCCTCTTAAAAATCCCAGCACAGAGCCCAATTCCACCCCATGTAGGCTGACTTAGGAATCTTGTCTTACATGCACCGGTTTAGAGCAAGCAACAGTCTGCCACCAGAGGTTTAAAAATCAACCTGGTTTGCAGGTCTATGGATTATAAACACACTTGGTGAAAACCTCTTAGAATTGATGCTCTGTTACAGTCAAATGATTTGCTATGGAGATATTGTCCAAAAACCAGAGCCTTCCTTCTGTTCTTGGGTGGTTTCCCCTGCTTTCTGGAAGTACATTTATTATTCTTATGGTTTGGTCAAACAGTTTGAAACCTATAAGCTGTCTGATACAAAATTATCCTGCCAAACAGCCATGCCAGGTAGCATTGATTTCTAACCCCAGACTAAATGGAGTTAACTTTAAAACAACAAACTGGTAAAGAAGAAACAGTTATTTTCAATAATGAATAGTAATAGTAATTCCTTCTGTAAAGACATTGCCATCAAAGAATCATTCCCAGTGGATAAACCAGACACTTATGTCTATATGTTTACCTGGCACTACCCCTAACTGCTTTCCCCCTTTCCCAGAGGCTTTTCCCTATAGGTCTTAATGTAGTTCAGTTCCATTCTGCCTTGTCCCAAAGGTGGAATCACAACATAAAGACCTCAAGCCCATTTAAACCTTGTAGCTGTGCCAAATGACCCAGAAAGTCATGATTTTTCCAGCTCCTGAAAACCCATTTTGTATTTGAACTTCCTTTCCCTGTAAAAGCCCAAGTGTCTGTCCCCCATTAGAGCCTTGTTTTCCCCACTCCCATCATTAAATTAATTGAGATGTTGTCAATATGAAACTAAAAATCCATTCAGGTTTCTTGCCTTCCACTCCTTCCCTCTCGCCACCTTTGTGGTTTCATATTTACATGTATTAAAAATGCATTTTCTCTCCTTCTTACTCCCCAAGACTCGTGCAGCACCAGGAAAGCTTTTAGTCCTCATCAGAGATTCAGATTTCCATCCGGCTTTCAATTTGTGGAGACCACGTTTTCCAATGAGTAAACACACTGATGGAAAATTCCTGATCAGTTCCCATAACCATACAAACCATAAAGAGAGGGACTGTGCCCTTCTTATCCATCCATCCACTCAGAAACAGCAGACTTCAGTGTTGTTTGGATAAGGTCCAGAAAATAAAAATACAGGCAGAAACAGGAGAACAAATTACAGCCTTTAACAATAAAAGTCTATAATCCAGCAGAAACAATATCCCCAAATGTCTGGATGCTGGAAAGAGTGGTGGCAAGAGGAATGCTGCTGTCATCCATTTGCTCTTTGCATCTCTCTTTAGAACTCTCTAGCAGATTTGTTATGCATGCCACCAGCTCCAGAGCACAGGTCATGTCTATGTGTCAGTCATGTGGATTCACACCGTCTGATGCAAAACAGGGTGATGCACTGACTCTGCAACCTAAACACGGGAGCAGATGAATGAGGACCTTAAGTCTTAACACTATTTTCTGAGAAGCAGAGAGGACTGGGGACAAGGCAAGTCTTGCTGCTGCCTCCCTGAGGGACGTGCCGCAGACCATGGTTACAATACATGTGGCACTGCACTTTAATAATCATATCTGACAAGTGAGATGCATGATCGATATCTGATATATGAGAACAACACAGGGAGTTAAACCATGTGACAGACTGTTGCATCCAGGATTGATGTGAATCAGGGCTTCAGTCCAAGTCTCCTTTCTCAGGGCCAGCATTACAGGTATGGACAGATAACAGGAGCCAACCACCACCCAACATGTCTTTCGTTACAGCTTTCAGCAAACATGGCATAGACACAGACAGTTCTTGGCCAGAAGAATTCACCCAGAGCTTTCCTTGGACTCCTGCATCAACACTAAGGAAATACTTTCCTTCAAACCTTACTCCACTCTCTTTCCTTAAAGCAAAGCAGGGCACTTCTTTCCTTACACAGGAAGTCACCATTCCCTCAACCAGCAGCCATCCTTCCCCCTCTCCTTTACATCCACTGTCTGGAGACAACTTCCAGCAGCCACCAGGTTTAAAGGACATGGTCCTTTGAGTAGACACTGCATTTAATGGGCCAGAACCCTCTTTTGAAGTTAAGTAAGCAAACAGATAAAAATCCCCTCTCAAAGATTATTCACTTCACCACAGACACACAGGCCCCAGTTCTGATTCATTTGCCCTACAGAGTAGGAAACTTTTAAACCCAGATTTGCCCCTGTATGACATTTGGATGCAATGGCTTACCGTTACAAAGGTAATAAGGGAGTAAGTGCCTTAAAGAGAACAAGCCCCAGTGAGTGATGGTTTCTAACAAATGCCATTTGATTTTTCCTCAAATGTATTTCTTGGAAAAAACTTGACTTGCTTTGCTTCTAAGAAAAGTAATGTGCTAATGTTTGCCTGATGACAAAATTGATCTGACCTTCTGCAAATAACCTGACACCACGGTGTGTAGCTGAGCCTTTTGAAGTGCATTAGGTTGTTCAGACAACAGGGCTTTCTCCTGTTTATTCGGTATGGCCTCTTCACATAAATGATGGAAATGCTTCCAAAGCTTTCCTAAAAATAACTTCAAGCAACTGATAAAAAAAAAAAGATTTGAAATTCCAATGGAACATGTAATAACAAATTTCAATGGATCTGCGAAGGAATAACTGTCTTTGGAGCAGCATTACTTTTACACTCTAAGTCTTGCAAACTGTGGCCTCCCTCCTCCCCAGTGTGAATAGTATAGAGCTTATTATGTTCAGCTTTTTAATCAGAAATAGTTGCAAGGGGCAATATTTCATCTGGAGAAACATAACAATGTAGTTCAAGAGAGAGCTGAATGAGTTAATGCAGCTGATACCCTGTTAATTTGGCAGGCATGTACGGGCTGATGAAGAAGCCGTCCATCCTGATATGGGAAGAAATGGAACCAGACACACACAGCTTACCTGAGAGAAAAACCTCCTCTAAATGGAAGAAGGTTTTCAAGGCTCCAGGTAGGAACCACTTATTGCAGTCAAGTGCAATTGAACATATTGCATTTCTCTAATGAAGTCTAGATGAGGGGGGAAATGTCTTTAAAATGTTGTAGCCATTAAGGTTTTTTCCCTTAACATGGTTTTCAAAACCAAAGTCCTTGTTTGTGGCCACTCCTCACCAGGGTTGGTCACTGACAGCTTAAAACGTGTTAAAGGTAAAGCTGGGCTTATAACTAAGAGTACCTGGATAGGACAGAGCCAACATGTGCAGCATCAGCTCTGCAAACCCCCCACTGTCCCGGGGACCACCTGAGCTCCCTCCTTTGGCATAGAAAAGAAATAAACCCCCACAGCTCCCATCACCAAAACACAATTCAGTAGCTGGCAGCACTGGGCCTTTATCAGATGGCAGAAGTTCTCCTCCTGGTTAGTTCTTCACACAGAAGATACTACTGCCTCAGTGTTCACTGGAAGAGGTTTGTTACCAGTGCTAGCTGTTTATAGGAAGGAAGACTTAGAAATAGCCTGCTAATGTAAAGTGTGAGTTTATTTATAAGGCACATTCATTGAGAGTTATTTATTTGCTCTATAAATGTTTGCATTACAGATTATATTATGTAGTTTAGTTGCATGCCAAGTCTCCTCTGCAAGACTTGTCACCATTTGAAGGTGTTCTTCAGGCTTGCAAGAGCCTCAGCACTGAAGGCAGACTGGCTGTAGATTCCCAGGAAAGCACTTTGCTTTCTTACCAAAGATGAAGAGAGGAATGGCAATAAAAGCTGTTAAGAGGAGGCAGCTAAATTGTTCTTCATGACATAGCAGAAAAAGAAAGCATCTTGCCCTCCTTTCCCAAGTGATGCTCATTAGATGTGGAGCATATCACAGAAACAGATGGGGTAAATAACCAAGAAACCTGTCACCCAAATCCCTGAATCACCACCTCTACCATGACCCTCCTCAAGCCCCTGCTCTCAATTCTAGCCAGCACTGGTGGGCCCAGTGCTTGTGGCCACCCTGCTGCTGGCTGCCATTACTTAGTGCTCATTTGAGGGATGCAGTGCTCTCTTGCATAGTGTGGAGGGAGCTCCGCTTGTGAGCAGCCTCTTCCCCACCCAAACCTTCCTCCTGTCCCCAGTGCAAAGGGCACTGATAGGAGTGGGACCAGGGAGCAGTTCCGCTGTGTTGTTTGCTCTGGGAATCCAAGGCCCGTGATGACATTTATTTATTTTTATATATTTTTTATCTATATATAAATAGACCATTATATAATCATATTATTGAAGATGCTTTTATTTATTTAGTGGACACGATAATGTTCTTTTGCTGTGGAGTGAGTGGCTGAAACAGCAGCACTTTTCTCTTTGCAGCCCTCTGTGTCACAGTCCTCTCTTGCCTAGTGAACTGTGCCTTGACTTTCCTGAAGAGAAGCCTGCAGCTCCTTGTGCCTCCACTGGAGTCCAAAAACTGAGAGGTGAGGAAACATGCTCACAGCTCAGTTACATGCACTTCAGAACTAAGCAGCATCCACTGTAATGGCAGCTTTTACCTCTGCTGGGACCAGGAAGGATGACCCACCCATCAGCAAGAGGGCTGGGAAAGCATCCTTGGAACAGGCTCCTGTCCCCTCCGGCATTCTAACACCTGACGGATGCCGCCTTACTGCACCAATCCAGCCCCACAGAGTCCCACCTGGGGCACAGCAACATGCAACCAGCTGCCCGATGGGCAAAGTCAAACCAGATTTGGCTTGCGTTGCCTTAACTGGTAAATGCTGTCCTATACTATCTGAAACAGCTGTAAAACCACAGCTTGTCAACACTGGTGCACATTCACATATGTAGCAATCTCACATATATCAAGTGATGTGACCCAAATGTGCATTAAATAACTAAAAATTACAGACACAAACCCTTTTTCAGGGTCTGTCGTTGGTGGGTGTTTACCCAGAGCTCAGTTCTGCCCTGCAAGCACTGCCACCAAAATCACTGGGAGTGCAAAGGGACAACAGGCTCTCACAGCAAGGGAACATGGGAGGTGCTTCAGAGCCTGCTGCTACACAAGCAGATCCTCCGCTGAGTTCGCAGCCAGACCTGCAGCAGATGTAGATCAGTCACAAAAGCAAGACCAGCCAGCTCCATCTCCAACACTGAGGCAGAGCATTAGCTGCTCTCCAGCATCTCATTTAGATTTAAGAGGTGCAGTAGTTGCTTTTAAAGGGCAAACCCAAATATACCCTGTAGCTTCTTCATTGCTGGATCATTTCTCCTTCATTCCTGTGGTCTCACTGCTGCAGGATGTGATGGCTTTGGAATTACATTTGCTCCAGCACACGGCTAGGAGAAGTGAAATGGTATATTCCCAAGCATCCCTGCCTGAACCAAAGCACCCAGAGCCTGTTGTGATTCACTGATCCAGGCTTTAGGACAGGAAAAATCCCCTAAAAGACAGCAAATGAGATGGATCTCCAGGTGTCCCCACTTGTTGGTCTAATCTTTTCATGCTAAAGGGGAGGAGGTCCCTGGTTTTCCATCTAACACTGCCTTCAGGTGTTTATATCTCAGTAGTATCTTTGCACTGACCTTTCTGAGTACAGGATCAGGGCCATCAAGCATGGTGCAGATGCCATGTTGAACATACAGGTGGGTATCTGAAGGGGGCCTACAAGGATGCTGGAGAGGGACTCTTCATCAGGAACTGTAGCGATAAGACAAGGGGTGATGGGTTTAAACTGAAACACGGGAGGTTCAGGTTAGATATAAGGAAGAAGTTCTTTACTGTGAGGGTGGTGAGGCACTGGAACAGAGTGACTGATGAAGTGGTAAATGCCCCATCCCTGGCAGTGTTTAAGGCCAGGTCAGACAGGGCTTGGAGAAACCTAGTCTAGCATGAGACATCCCTGTCCATGGCAGAGGGTTGGAACTGGATGAGCTTCAGCTGTTTTCCAACCTTCACCATTTATGAAATAATCTGTTCCTCCCTCTGCAATGTGTGTGCCAGTGGCTGCAGCCATACAGGGCAAGTGTGATGAGGGAGGGGATGCAGTAAAAGGGCAGCATGAATGAAGTCAGTTGAAGTGAATGAACAGCACTGAAGAGCCAGACCTCTCCTGATGCCTTTCAGCCAAGAAGGAAACCCATGGAGCGCTACACGGTAATCCTGTCATGCCACAATGAAGAAATGCTATGGGAAGGAGCATAGCTGGGATCAGAAGTGACAAACTCCAGGCAGGGGAGGATTACAGGTGGTGACTTCAATTGCAAGACAAGAAACTGGATGAAGACAAGAAGCACCTCCTGAACCATGAGACAGGTCTCCGATTCCTTTGCGAGTCTAATATATGAGAAAAGAACACTGAGACTGAAATACTGGTATATACACAGAAAAAACCCAAACATCTGAGGTGAAAGGAAACAGAGGAAGAACTCTGCTGGGGAGAAATATGCAAGGTCTTGGTTTTCATTATCTAAAGGCACAACTCAGAACTGCCTGACTGATGATAAGAGATGTCACCCATCCAGGGAGACGGATCTAGAGAGGAAAAGGAAAGCTTTCAAAACAGCTTCTGTAAGATATTAAACCAGCTTAATATCAAGCCAGAGTGAAAACCAAACATTTTAATTCCAGCATATCAAAGCACTGGCAGAGAACATGCTAAAGCAGAAACTTCCCAAATGAAAAGCTTGCAGTTTTAGTCTTTACATATTTGGCAAATAACCTGTTCTGTGAAGGAAGCCAAACCCATATGTTCTGCAGAATGTCCTAGAAAAGGTTTCCTTTAGCCAGAACCCCATTCTGAGTCAGTCATCAACTCCCTCCATGCATAATCCCATTCTGTGCACATAACCTTCTGTAGTTTGAGTTGATAACCATTATTTTCTCCTCCAGACCATTGCAGGGGATGCGTGTGGGCTGCTACATGACTACTACTATTCCCCCAAAGTCACTTTCACTCAAAGGAGAACATCTGCTTGTATACACAGCAGTGTTCATGGCATGAAGCTAGACACATTATGTGAGCAAAGCTCCTGGAGACTTCCGTGGAAGTTTTGCTTGCCCGAGGACTTGAGAATGGCCTACATTTGTTTATAAAGCTTTCCTGTCCTTTGGGATACAGAGAACTACTGCATAGAAGCAAAAAATTATGACTGTGAGGCAATACTACCACGAGATAAATGATAATAAAACTGCACTTGAAAGTGTGTTTAATACATATTAGCTGTTGCAAGCTAACACTGAAGTTCTAGGCTGCTGAAGCTGAGTAAGGGACCTGAATGCCCCCTTGCTTTTAATTTGACTGGGAATGAGGGATTTGAATTCCTGAAGTAGTCTTGAACATTTTATTATTGATGCATAACAAAAAGAATTGAAGTAACTTGCTCTTAAATGCTACAAACCTGGCTAAAAGGTTTCGTCAACATCTGTTGGGACACATCCCCCTCAACCATACTGCATTAAAATTAGAGATTTTCAGAAATCCCTGAAAACATTCCAAGTTTTGATGAACTTTTAAAAAAAAAAAACGATCCAAACAAATGCTTTTCAATAGATCACTTTGATCCATTTAACATAAGTCTATAAGTCTATTTAAAGAAAACAAACTTTACCACCAAACCCTCTATCCTACAACTCAGAGCAGAAATAACTGATCACCCAAGTCCTGTTCTTTCTCCCCATTCCCAACTGTAATACTTCCATCTCTTTACTCTTTTTAAGCAAGCACAGACTTGGATTTCAAATACAACAGTTTTGCCTGGCAATAGAGAAGCAGAGGGAAGCTGGTTACATGAACGCATCCTTTCATCATTTGAAAACATGTTAGTAACTGATCTAGGAGCCAACGCTAATCTTTCCTGGATGCCTGTATGCCTCCTCTGGGTTAAATACTCTTCAGCATTCTCATTCTCTTACTAGCAGTCTCTCTCCACTTTTCTCCAGGCTTTCCTCTCCTGAGTAGACATCACCACACAGAGCTCCACTGAAGCCAGAGCCCAGCGTGCAGACACCATCCATCTCCACAGTGAATGCTGGGGTGGTGTTTCAGACAGCCAGGGCTCTGAGGTGGCCCTGTATGTGTCTGCTGTATTCTAGGAAAAACATTCCGTGGAGGAGAAAGTGGGAGGAGGGGGCAGGAGAGCAATATAATACTGATTAGTGTAATGGGATTTGCTATTCTTGTTAATAGTTTAATCAATACAAACATTTACTGAACCCTCTTATGTCCTTGCCATGATCAGGTTGCTTTATATTTAGCTTAACACTCATAAGCCATGGTTAGCATCATCTGCATCTCTACTCCCTGCTTACTTCTGCAGAAAAAAAAGCCAGGATTTGGATTTTCTACACTTAAAATCCCAGCCATGCACAAGTGACTTCCTCAGCCACACGCTACAGTATGTGTCCTCTTTGTGCTGACACTACAGACACACAGAGATGATGGGGTCTCAGGATATGAGCAAGTCAATTGCATAAGAGCCATGCTCTAAGGCACCACTTGCACCACTCGCAAGTGGAGGCACATACGCTTGTCACATGCACTGGAGACAGCCCAGCGCCTCTAAAGCTTTGCAGATCACACACAGTTGGATCCTGCACTTCTCACACAGCCTTTCCTTGAAGGGATGATGTAGTAGAAGCTACTGGTTTGACAGTTCATCCACTAGATACTGAAGACCATAAAAGGTATGAAAGGAGGGATATAGGAAGGGAGAAGGCACAACTGGTAGCAGGGTGGACAGCACCAGTCCCAGAGGTCACTGTGGTGAGGCTGGGGGTGCTGCACTGACTTTGCAGTTGTAGTTGCTATTTCATACCATGACATTTATGATATATTACTCGTATCATACCACAGGATGCAGCATATGTTCTAAGGAGCCACAGGCTTTTTCTTACACCCTTATTCTTTAGCTTTAATTTAGGCAGAGAAAGAGAAAGCTTGCCTTAAGTTTTGTTTTCATTTCTCTATAGTGTTAAAAGCATGTAAAACATCCTATTGATGTATGAGTATAAAGCTAATTTAAAAAGCTTGTAACTGGCTTTGCAATAAGCTGAAAGAATCTCCAAACTGACAACTGCAAGGGGTGGGGGGATCTACTAAATGCAAATTTCCCTGCAGAACATTGCTCACCATTGCAGGGCTTGGGGGGGGGGGGGGGGGGGCATTTCCCCCCCACAGAAGCATGTCCCCATGGCCTCACACAGGGCAAATTGTACCATTTATAGCTGCCACTCTGAGACCAGACATAGCTGGAACAGCCAATGCCACTGGCAGCATCCAAGGAGCACAGATACCACACTCCAGAACACAGGAACTCTGAAACACATAGTCACAAGATTAGCTTGCTATAAGTCTAATTTATTTTGACATTTCCTAGGGACAAAAGAAAATAGCAAAACCCAATCATGGGCAGTGCTGTTGTATCAGAATGGACAAGTACAACTGCAAGAAACATGTCTTTTGGGTGGGAGGGTTTTCTGGGACTTTTTAAATATCATTTAAATTCATTAAATTCATTTAAATGATATTTAAAATATAATTAAAAATAAAATAAAATAAAAATTTAAAATATAATTAAATATAATTAAAAAATAAATCCATTTAAATAAGAAACAAGCCACAACTTTCCCTTGTGTCACTTGGCTGCACTTTGCACTGCACAGTGTCACAGGTCAGCTCATGCCCAAGGCAAAGCCTGAAATACCATCTCCCTTTGGAGCTTCCAGATTGTCACCACGCAAACATATGCAAACAGACACAAATACTGATGACTCAGCACTACAGGAATAGTTGCATGCTTCTAACTAGAATAAGAACAGTTCTATCTTGCCTACAGTCACACCAGAGCAACAAACCTCAGACCCACTGCTATGCTGAACCTCTGCGGTAGTAGTAGAGGGCTTCAACCCCTTTGGCCCCTTTTCCAATGGCTGCAAGAACCTGCCCCCCTGTACAGACAGCACAGCTAAAGTGATGGAAGCGTTACAGTGTCACACAGGGAAAAGAGAAAGCTGAGGGGTCTGGAGTCCTAATCCATCATTCTGGGAGCCATTTATGTGCCAGACAAGCTTTGGGTAACTCTGCTGACCCATCGCCTCACAATATTTGAACTTGGACAGTTCCGTCAAGGCTTACATGCAAACCTGAACCTTTTCAAGAGTCTGGATTTAGGAAACTGAGGGGAAGCCAATCAGACGTGGGTTATTTCACCAATTAGTCAGTTCTCCTAATCAGGAGAATTCCATAGAACTGCTTTCTTGGGGATTTGTCCACAAAGAGAACTCAAAAGCTGAGCATAAGTCTTTGCTCCTTCATGGTTGTAGTATTCCTCTATTTGGATGCAAGAATGCATTTTCTTAGTTGAAAGCCTAATAAGAGCTCTGTGATGGATAAATAAATGAAGCAAGAAGTAGCCAACTTAAAATGCCCTGGTAGGTTTTAATGTGTCTTTCCTTAGAAATCAACAAGTATCTAGATGCAGAAATTGGGAATTCTCTTCAAGTATCAGGAATGGAGCTTTCAAAGAAAACACCATCACAATGATTACAGTGTCACACGTGAAGTGAAACATCACGTACTGGGATCCTACTTGCACATATAATGGAGATGTTATGTGCAGACAGCTCTAAGGAAGAAATTACCTTTGATTAAGACTAAAAAGGGAGACTGAGGGTCCAGAAATTAGGTACAGGGAAAAAAATACAAAATAAAAATGCAAAACATTAAGCAGACTCTATGAAGAGTTGTGGATGAAAGGAAGAGCCCAAATGCTGGCAAAACTAATAGCATTTGGTGGCTGAAAATATCAGTATCATCAACTTGTCTGCAGTATATAAGGTGTCATCTGCTGTTTGGGGAGCTGTAAGAAGCCTGCTCTGCATTACTGCTCTCTATCAGCCATTGAAAACACCAACATCTAAGGCTAAGGCAAAATGGGATGAAATCCCCAACTCTTAGTTAACGCACTGATTGATGAGTGAGTTTTAAGTTAGATATTGTGATTTACTCATTGCTTTGTGCACTCACCTACCCTGTTCCTCCCTGTGCTTACACATTCAATACTTCTCAGTCCAAAAGTGGAAAACCCCTGGATATCTACAGCTGTACTGCCTAGAAGACAAGATTCCCTTACCATCAACACAAAGTTATTGGCAATGACTTAGTTAAATTCACCTGATTTATGCTGGTAGAGAAGTGTAAATTAACCCTAGCAGAACCAGAGGTCTAGAAGGGATTTCCAGAGGTCATTTAGTCCATCCACATGTGTAAAGGAGACATTGCATAGGTCATTCCTAACACAGAGAGGTCTAGCTTGTTCTCAGTGTCAGACTCACCTCTCTGAGGGAATCTGTTCCAGTCCTTCACATTCCCTTAGCCTCAGATTAATTCCTGAAAATAAAGCACCCTGATTTCCCCTCAAAGCAGTTTAGCCCATAGCTTCTTGTCCTAACTGCAAGGGTCAGGAAGACCAAAGCATTCTCTTCTTGTTTTGCAGCAGCTGACAATGTTTTGGAAGAGATTTAGTCTCCCTCTCCTGAGGACAAACCCCCCTCAATTGTCCCTGGTAGACTCAGTTTTTTGATCAGTCTTACTGCTTTCATTTTCATACTCAACCATTCTCCAGCTCTGTGTCTTGGTTTTGGCTGGGATAGAGTTCATTTTCTTCCTAGTAGCTGATGCAGTGCTGTGTTTTGGCTTTAGTCTGAGAACAATGCTGATAACACACCGATGGTTTAGTTGCTGCTCACTAGCACTTACCCTGATCAAAGACTTTTCAGTCTCATGCTCTGCCAGTGAGGAGGGGGACAAGAAGCTCGGAGGGAGCAGATACAGGAGACCAGGACACCTAACCCAAACTAGCCAAAGCGATATTCCATGCCATAGCACATCA
Source organism: Pezoporus occidentalis (assembly GCF_034315485.1). NCBI lineage: Eukaryota > Metazoa > Chordata > Aves > Psittaciformes > Psittacidae > Pezoporus > Pezoporus occidentalis. The sequence goes on from NW_026912779.1 coordinate 6,199,378, forward strand.
TGCCCAGTATAGAAACTGGGGTAAGTTGGCCAAGAGGTGCCAATCACTGTTCGGGGATGGGCTGGGCATCAGTCAGTGGGTGGTGAACAATTGTATTGTGCATCAAGGGAGTTTTTGGTGGCCAGGATTTATTCCTTCCTGTTTTTATTTCCTATCATTATTATATTTTACCTTATTTCAGTTATTAAACTGCTCTTATCTCAACCCATGCCTTTTTTACCTTTTCTTTTTCCCACTCCTCCTCCCCATCCCACTGGGAGTGGGGCAGTGAGCAAGTAGCTGTGAGGTACTTAGCTGCTGGGCTTAAACCAGCACACTTGTCCTGAACCATACCTGCCAAAAGCAAACACTGTGCTCCTGTTTATAAGCACAGAGCTGACTGCAAGGATCATGGCACTTGCCATAGTGGCAACAGTCCTGCTTATACATTTGATGTGCTTTTTCTCCAACAGCATGGCCTTGCTTATTCACCATCAGCTTGTGAGCCATCAAAATCTTTCATTCTTATTGATGGATCAACTACACATGTAGTTGTTGTTCCCCAACCTGTTATAACTATATAATAACCTATATTACATTTATTGCAATAGATCAATCCATCTTCAGCACAGGGATGATGCTCTATCTCAGCTGAATGGCAAGCTGGGTTAGGGTTTTTACTGCATCCCCAGCCTGCAAAGATCATACTGAATTCTAATCCTGCCCACTGTGCTCACAGCCTTTGCCAGTATAGTGTCAGCTGCAATTCTGAACTGTATACTCGTTCTTCCATCAGATCATATATGGAAACAAGAGACATGCACACAAAACAGCCCCCTCAGAACCTCCCTCAAAAGCTTCCTTCTGTCAGTGTTCCAACCAGTTTTGCACCCAGGTATTTTCATCCATGCCATCCTCATAAGGATGCATGCGAAACTGCTCCAAAACACAAACCAGTCTCAATGGGTTATCCTAGTGGAGTGGGAAATTAGATTGGTTTGTGTCTCTTGCATCCCAAAAAGCTCCACACTACCTGTTGCTCATCCCCTCTTGCTCTTCTGGGTGCTCACAAATAGTTGGTTTGGTTATTTGTTCCAGTGTTTTTCCAGGAACTGAAGCTGAACTGACAGGTCTATAATTCTAGTCCTGTTTGTTAGCACCACTTTTGTACCCATGAGCTCAAACCTGCACACAGGACTCCTGGGCTCTGCTCCAACAGACCACTTTAGCACGTATTTAATTGCAAGAGGGAGAAACATCTGTGGCTGTAGAGGGGATGAGTCACATGCTTAATGCTATGCATGTCCTTGGATGTTTTTCTACTTCTAAGAATGGGTACAGTAAAAAACACCAAAAAAGCAACAAACCAACAAAAGCCAAGACATCAAACATGAGCAGAACAAAGGTGTGTTTTTATACAGTGCTTATGATGTTAAGAACGCAAATGCCAACAAATACTAAACACTGATCTCCACTGATGAGTGAAGAGCAGGGATCATTCTGTTACCCTGTGGTCATCTCCACTATAATGACTTCTTTTGCTATTGTGCTGCTTCATTACCTAGCTTTGTTAGCTCTTTCTCAAATCTCCTGTACCTTAATGCCTGTTACATTATACTTCTAGCAAGCTTTTCAGCCTTACAAGTCCTTTCATCTAGAGAACTAATGGATTAGATGTCACTTCTCTGTCATGAACTGCTACAGACCCCTCTCATAGCAGCTTTCTGTGCATCTCAGGTGTATTTTTATGTGTCTGAAACACAGAGTACTGACAGCTCTGGAGAGCAAGACTCATCTCCCTCCTCACTCAAGTCTGCCCAGATCAGTTCACACCAACACCACCATTAAACCCCATACTCCATCTCCCAACTTTAGGATTACCTGGAGCAATATCTTAGAAGGAAGCAGCACATTGAAACTGATCAAATATACAATGGAGTCAGCACACAGTGATGGGGCCCAACAGGAATCCTCTGTTATTCTCCATCCTCTCCTCAAACTCCAGGGAACGTTTCTTGATCTCCACATCAAGCATTTAACTTAAACACAACCTTAGGTCTGAGTGATGCTGATTTATCAGGTACACCATTTACACATGTTGAGCTGCCTGTGGGCTTGATTCTCCACACTGATGGTCACTTAATGCTATTCCATGGGACTGCAAGTCCCAATTGCTATCTGAACAGAGTCACCTGGATGATCAGGTGCTGAGCTCCAGCACCCACCACTCATCTGATTCTCTCTGCTAGGTTTTCCCTGGTTGTGTCACTGCTTGTTGCTTGCTTTGAACCCAGGATAGCTGTGGCCAGCCAGGCTTCCTTCCACTTCTTTTCTAGCTAATTCCTTCATTCTTTCCACAAACATTATTCCCCCAGATCAGCAAGGAGACCTCAAAGGACACCGCTTCTCCCAGACTACATTTATCTTCTGCACACAGAATTGAAAAGGAATTCCAGCTAACAGAGCTCTCTTGCAAGCTAATTATTCTTCAAAGAAGTTTTATGCAGTCCCAAGGAGCATCTAACTACTGATTTTGTACTCTAATTTCCCTGCAAAATATGATCATTCTCCTCCTGTCTTGCACTGTCACTTGCCTCTTAGAACAACTTGGGAACAATAAAAGAATGGAATAGAGGGCACCAAGAAGGGCACCACTGGAAAACATCTCTCTGTACAAGCACAGTCTGTAAAAGCAAGCCCAAGAAGTGTATGTAGACCTTGTTTAATATTCATCAACCAGTATAACTGAAAGCCAAATGTAACTGTTATGAAAATTCAGGCTAGGCGGAAATCAAATGGAGACAGCATTCTAAGGAGTGTAGCATTTCAGAGTTTCTCATTGCTGGATTTCGAGCATAAATGTACCACAGAGGAAAATCATATTGAATATATTGGTTGCTTACAAATGGCTATATTTGTATATATAAATTCACCTCTTCAAAAAAAAAAAAAAGAACAAAGGAGCTGGCAGTAAGAGACTCCAAGTATCTGGTATAAATCTTATTGCTAACACATGATTTGATGGAACAACAAACTGAAATTGGAATTGAGACCAGCCAATCTGAAACCCCAACCCCTGTTGTGCAATATTAATACATTTTTTTCCCTCTTTGGCTCCCTGTGCACCAAAGTGCATGACACAGGAATCACTTCATGAATATTAAGAATACCAAAGAAGTGGTAAATGCTCCATCCCTGGTAGTGTTCAAGGCCAGATTAGAAAGAGCCTTGGGCGACATGGTCTAGCGTGAGGCATCCCTGCCCATAAAGAGGGTTGGAACTAGATGATCTTAAGGCCCTTTCCAACTCATAACTATTCTATGATTCTATTCTATGAATGCCTTTTGACTTCCAAAAGTTAGCACGTTTAAATTTACCTGTATTTTTATTTAAGCAGAGACACTTCTATGCTGGTGCTTAATTCCTCTGTGCTCCTCTATAAAATCCAGTCTACTTAGGGACACCATCGAATATTCTTCAGCTCTGCCTTGTGAATTGCCTGGTGAGGCATAGGCAGTCTCCAGAAGAGCCAGAACCACTTTCATTAGAATCACACAACAGAGCAAGTGAGATAAAGGCTTGTTAGGAGAGAACAGGGAGAGCAGGTTGAGCACAGAGTGGCACCGCTTTGCCCATGTCTGTACTGACAAGACTGTGGTGTAACTTAAAGCCGCTCCCTGCTGTTTTTAGTCAGGGGAAGGCTGCTCAAAGCCAGTTCAAGAAGCTGCATTTGGGTCTCTGTCCACCTCTGCCAAGTCTCTGCTCTTCTTGTGTAGTACAGGCACAACAGGGTAAAGAATTGCTTTAGATTTCTTTTATGTCTAGGATAAAACCCCTGCAGGACTAGGGAGGAATGTTGGTTTGAGGCTGTGCTGCCCTGACCTGAGCCTGGTTTAAATCAGGTTTTGCCAGCCCCTTTCCTTTAGATGTCAAATGACAGTTCAGGAGGGGAAATGCTTTGGAAAGTGGAACACACAATTACAGTTCATGGTAGGTTTTATTTCTTATTCAGAAACGTTCAAATCCTTCCTATTTCCCTTAGGAAAAGAAAGTCTTATCAGAAGCTGTTTAATGAAAAACAAGAAAAAGCTACTATTGACTTAAAGTAAAAAAGCAAATTTAGGTAAACTGTGTCCCTCTGCTACTGCCAGGCAGAGAAGCTGCTGCTTAGAAGACACCTTCTTTTGTATGTCAACACTTAGATATGCAATAATGAATATGGCATTCATTATTTAACAGCCTCTATGCGACATACAGCTTTCAGATATTCTTTAGCAATACAGATGATAAGAGCTCAGCTTCGAAACACCCTCATTGCTGACCGGGCTTTGATTCTCACTGCTCTGAAACAGGGCTGTGTGGACATCCCTGTGCACTGACAGAAAGGTCTCAGCGGTAGAAACATCATCGCTGAGCTGCTCTGTGACATGTTGTCTGAATTTCAGTCAAATTCCTGCTCCCTGTTCACCTGGAAATCTGCCAAAAGTAAGAAGAACAAACACCAGAGGTAGCCAATGGCCAAAATCCACATGCAGAGTTTATCATTAAAACCTTAAATCCAAACTTCCAAATCCAAGTGTTTAAAGTTAAGCTCTGAGCCTCCTCTGAGGAGTATTAAAAATGACCCAGTTTAGCACGACTCTGAGCAGCTGGAGTCCTATCGGTAGGCCTTGAACATCCCAGAGCATCTCCCATTCAAAAGGTGTGCACTTTCATGATGGCAAGAACAAATCAGAAGGAGCTAAGCAAACCCCAGCCCCTTAGAATTTAAAATGCATCTGTTTTCACTTCCCCAGCATTAATGAGCACTTTCTTTTACACCTTTGGGCATCCGCATGCTAAGAGATGAGGTCAAGATGCAGAGATGCTGCTGGCCAAAGGAGAGAACAAGTTAGGAAGAATCCAAGCTTCACCCAGGAGCAGAATGACATTTCAGTACATTATGCCTTGGAGGGTGACAGTCCAAATGATATCCTATGCACTGCCGAGGCTGGAAAAATGAGCCCCCATATCTCTGTAATAGTGCAGTTACAATTCCTTGCCAGTGATGCAGCCATTAGAGGAAGCAAAGATCCTGACCCAGGGAAACTGCTCAGCTGAGGTGTATGGTTAAACACAGCTTCTGGAAAATGGGTCCTGTACTTTCCCATATAAGTAGGGCTATAGGGAAAAGAGAAAGTGCCCTGAAGAATAACATTTGCATCCTGTTATCTACCAAAACCTGGTCCTGCCAATGGTGTACACCCCCTCTGAGCCCAGAAACTGGCTTTAGGTGCTCTCACTTACCCAAAGGCCAAGATGGTAACCCCGTGCAGCTGCTCAGAGACACCAGTGCTTGACAGCACTTCTCACAGCTGGAGACTGAACGGCATCAGAGAAGACAAACCTTCTTTTCTGTGGACTTTTACATTCCAGGAGGAAACCAGACCTATTGATCAGTTCCTTCTGTATAATGTAAGTGAGGTTTGGGACCAGGTGAGGTGGGTGAGGAGTAGCTGCTGTCTCTTGAATCATTCTCTGCGGGGTTCACACCACATGAGTGGGCTTAGCAGCAGAAAGCCTCTCCTTCTCCTGCACCCTCCAAAACTCTACCATGGAGTTGACTTTTGACTTCTGCTTTAAAAAATGCAAACCTTCCTGTATTTTCACCCTCTGGGCTTTTCCCTTTTTGGTGGGGGGAAGCTATTAAGCTTGTCCTGCACATGGGGCAACTCAGACTTTTAAGGAAGGAAACCAGGCTTCTATGTCACATTTGGTCTCTGATTTGTTCTGTGCCCTTTGGCCACTTCTCTCCCTCTTCCTTACCCACCCCTGTGCCCTCACTACCAGCTGGCACACTGCTAAGGAGAAGAAAATGATACTCAATACAAAATTGTCCACACTTTCACCTGAACCAGCATTAAGTCCTTAGGACACCAGTTTGCAGGCTGACAGACCTGGCTGCTTCTCCAGCAGACTGATGGCTGTGTCTGTTCATCACCTAAAGGCAAAATCTGCCCTTCATGTGAATGTTACTGTACCCCAGAAGGATGCAGTCATCTGGGATTAGCCACTTGTTAGCCTCACCCAGGTTTATGTCCAGGATGAATGAACACGTCCTTCTGAAACCTGTAAGTTGATGGCACAAAGGAGCAGAGGCGAGACATTACTGCTTATGCTGAGACAGAGAAAGACCAGTACCCTCCTGTGCCCATGTGTATTTACTGCACTGCTGACTCAGAGCTCTTTTGTCACTAATCAGCACGAAGTATTTTTTGCCTATCTGCCTCTTTCATTGCATTCCCCTCCAGATTCTGTGTTTTCTGGGATATACCTTTAAAACATCCCAGCTTGTCTGGTCTCTCTGTGGCATTCCCATGCTTGTCAGTGTGTCTCACTGCTCCCCATCCACCTGATCCTGTGGTGCAGGTGAGAGCTGGCACATCTGTACGACATAATCTGAACACTGAAACCTGCTGCAGAGCGTGCTGGGGAGCAGAGCAAAGCAGAGGCCACTTTTGCCTGCAGAGGGAAGGTGGCACACGCACAGGGAAATCCTCTTTTGCCGCAAGTAGAAGCAGGACCCGTTTTCCCACTGCATAGGCTGCCATCTCGTGGGCATCGTCTCGCACATGCATTCCCTGGAAATAACAACTCCCAAGTGCAAGTAACGCGGTGCTGTCACTATTCTGCTCTGCTAAAGCAAACTACAAACCTTCAGGTCCCTGGCTTTGGAAGGTTACAGAGGAGCAGAGATGATGGAGCTGTTCCGCTTATAACATTTTCTATAAAAGTAAGAGCTTTAACAGGCAAATTTATAGGTGCCAGTGTAGAATACTGAGGTCAGAAACAGCAAGCTCAGCACACATTTTACACACCAGCTAAAACCTCACTGCCCATGCCACCGTATGAGCTCCAGGTACTGCTGTTCTGTCACTGTACCAGTGCAGTGCAATCAGGCAGCCAAAAGTAACAGAAATCTGTGTACTGATTTAAGAGGCTCCAATTCAGATGTGAGACATGCAGAGCTTAAAAACTGCTAATGGACCCTGGTGCTTTGATGAGCACTCTGTCCTTCCAGCAGTAAGCTAAACCCTCAGAAAGGAGGGAAGGTGCTGGTATTGTCTCACTCTTTGGGTCATTTTGAAGTAGAATTTTCAAGTCATCCAACTTTGTCTTGCAAGTTAGAAATGAGAAACACACAGTGTAAGTTTTTTTTCTGGAATGTAAGAATTGGAAGGTACAGGGTGTCTTTTCACTTCCACACTGCCCATGCACAAGGATACGCCAGCTGAAGCATGATATATCTGTCCCTGAGCCAGTGCTGTTCCAGTTTAAAGAGGATCAGTCACTTCAGGTTAGAGGAGAAGGTGGATTTTCCTGCTTCTAAGAGAATTTCCCTCCCTTCTCCCATTCCTTGTTTTGCTACTACTCCACTACTGCCAGAAAGGACTTAAATCCTAGGGACTTAATAAAATAACTTCTGACAAACAGAAGACTTCATCTCTGGAATAGACTGGATATTGTACGCGGTATCTGACAACATTTCCCGGGGAGCTGTACTCCAGCCTTGCCCTTTAGAAGGAAACCATCTCCCTTTTCTGACACACTGAGCAATACAAGTGACATCCAAAGTCTGTTTTGTCGACTGAGCCCAGGGGTTTTAAAAACATCCAGTAAGATTTTAATACAGCTCATCACATTATCCAGAACCAGACACCCTGCTTAGGCTTCAAAGGCTTGATACTCCCCATGCACAGCCCACATGCAACTGCTCCTGTCTAATTACCTGCAATGACAACCTTCAGCTGGCTCCCTTCCTTTGACACCCCAGCAGAGCGTTCACTGGCTGAATCTGAACTAGGACACACAGCTCTTAAAACCTGCAAGCGTTTCTGTTCAGGATGTCTTTGGCTGTCAAATACACTCTTCATTTTCTCCCTGGAAAGCTAGTTTTCCCAGTCCTGACGCCTTGCGTGCAGAAGCAGATTCCATTTCTGCTTCTGGATAGTTGCAGCAAGCAGTGTCATTTGCATGTTAGCATCAGGAGGCAGGAATGTATTTTGCTAAACTTCTATCCAGACTGGCTGGTCAAGGTGAGTTTTATGTTTCCTTCTGTTAGATAAGCATCATTTTCACTGTAACGCTATCAAAAAGTCTCAGCTAAGGTCAGCAGCATTCATTGTCCAATGACAAGAGGCAAGCTAATGGTCTGTGGTCTGGAACAGGTTGCCTAAAGAAGTGATGAATGCTCCATCCCTGGCAGTGCTCAAGGCCAGGTTGGATGGAATCTTGGTCTAGTGTGAGGCGTCCCTGCCCATGGCAGGGGGTTGGAACTGGATGATCTTTAGGTCCTTTCCAACCCAAACCATTCTACGGTTCTATGAGTCTATGATGGCAAGAAGAGTCACGTTCATAGCAAGTTGTTTGTAACACAGCCAGCTCCTATGGTTCAGAAATCCAGATCCTGTACCCCATCATGAAACTGTCTTCCAAAGTGTAAGAAGGTTAAATAAGACAGCTCTGTGTTTATCATTTCCTAGGTTGGCTTGGTTATTTGGAGCTCTGAGGAGGCACTTTGCCACTTTCTCAGCACTTTCCTGAAGCGTTGACAAAGAGACACTTTGCACCAGAAGTGCCTCCTGTGAAGCCAAGGGAGGCTCTGCAGTTACCTGAAAAGACATCAAAGTCTCATCTTTGCTTCAGGAAATAAAAAGAATAATGACTTCCAGATAATGCTGGAGAATTGAGGCTGTTATAAAGACATCAACTATTACCCCTCCTACCCACTACTGACAGTGGGTACCACTGAGCATGACACAGATTTTGAGATGGCTCCAATTTGTCATACAACTGCCACAGTGGCATGGGAGCTGAGGGAACAGGAATGAGAGAACAGGTAAAATAACAGAGGTGGGTAGACAGGACAAGAGACAGAAAGATCAGAAGGAGATTAAGGACAGAGAAAAGCTACACTGCCTCCTCCCCTCCCTTGTATCTTGATTTGTATTGTAGCTATGCTGGACAAAGATCTGTGCATATTATTTAAATGCCCCATAGCAAGCTCTGCTCCTCACAGCTACTAACCTTCTGCTTAGGAACTAGGTAAAAAGCAGATCTTTCTTTCCTGAAGTCAAGCTGGAAGTGCTGGTCTGCATTGGATGAGCACAGCCCATCCCAGCTCTTCTTTATTGTGGTACTTTCCAGCCATTGAGTACAAACTGATAGTCCCTTAGAAAGGCACTGTGTGTTTTAGAGGGTAGGGACAACACGGCAACAATTCCCTGCTCAACAAAAAAGTTGTAGCACCACTTTTTCTATCTAATTTGCTTCAGAGCAGTAACACACAGCTGGTAAGATCTGAGCAGTATTTTTCCCAAGAGGAACCTAATATTATATGCCTTAAATTCATAGCTTGGCACTTCTGAAAATGGCCCTATTTTCCAAGGTGTGGAAGAACTGCAGCCACTGCGGTCCTCAGGTATGCAGCACTTCTGAATATCTGCTTATCTCACCCCCTAAGAAGAGCTGACAATGCCTTTGGGAAGCTTGTTCTCCAGCCTTTTAACTGTAGGAACTTGGTATTTCACACTGTGAAACTCACTGGGTGACTTGGAGGGAAGCTTTAAGCATAAACTTCACAGGTTGCTGTTCCCAGAAAGGCTCCCAGGAAGAGTGGAAGATCCCTGGGCACGTTCTAGGTGCAGACTTGTCCAGATCTTCAATCAGTGCCAGCCTCTAAGCATCTTCCACTTCCTCATGTACTCCCTCAAAATCCAGACCTCTGCTTAAACTTGCAACATGTAAACCACAATTGCCTTGAATTACATGAGGTACAAGATAGAGATAAAAACTTAGAGGGTTTTTACTTAAAATGAGTTCTTGAGATAGGAAAGGGATTTCAGAAACTACAAAAAACTCAGTCATAAATCCAATATGACTGTTAACATGTATGCGTGTGTGTGTGTGTACACATGTATGTATATATTTGAGTTAGGAACAGAATGATATAAACCAGAGGAAAACCATTCCAACAAATGGAGGTATTTTACTGCAAATCCTCTGCACTGCAGACCTAAGTGGCCTCATTTACTGGACTAGACAGTCATGAAGTCATTTCTGTGAAGGATACAGTTCTAATCCATACCTTTCCACCTAAATTATTCTGTTGCTCTGACAACAACACACTGCTCCTGTCTTCAGATGCAACATTTGTGTGCCACATTTTAATACCTTTTGAAATGTACTTGGAATTGAGACATAGTAAGAGCCAGAGGTTACTTGGGTCACCTTTTACCCTTTGTGAGAATGGTTTTGTCACTGCCTGTGATCTTCGTGTTGTTAATGGAACACTGAGGCTCAGAGAATAGAGAATAGCAGATGCAGGGGAGAGGTGGGTGGGAGGTATAGAGAAGGTGAGCCTGGAATCCCTCCCTATCTTTCTATGCCAGAGGGAACCAGACAGGGAAGCTGGCTGGAGGACAGGCTCTTATCAACTCTCATAATCTGGAGGGTTGCATAATATTTTTTAAATGCAAAGACAAATCTTTGTGACTCATATAGTTGCAGAAGACTGATCTCTGAAGGCTAAAAAAGGGCAGCATCTCCCAGTGTGATGGAGCATGACCAAAGAAATCCTACTGAGGAGAAGTATCTGGAGATCTTCTTTGGCGTTTAACCATTCCCCTTCCTACTTTGTTTCCCAGCAGCAAAGCATAACCTCCTTTTTCAAGTCACTTGAGGTTTTAAGTCCTATTACACAATGCCTGCAGGAGTCCTGACAGTGCAGAAGAGAGAGAACTCACTGATTTAAAGCTAAAGTAAATCTAGACAGAGGAGCAGCCAATAAAGACACATGGAAAAGAGATTTAAACAGTAATTATTCCCTTTCTCCTTAGAATGTTGTTCAAAACACCCTCTGTCAGTGCAAAAACATCCCCACACAAACATTAAAACCTAGCTGACTGCAGGGACCACTGCTATTTCTAGAGAGCCATGGACAGCAGAGCACCACCAGCTCTGAAACCCCCCTGTCACGACCAGATACAGGAGGTATTTAAGACAAGGTACCCGTGAGAACAAGGCTGACCGTGGAGCCGCAGCGATGCAGTGAGGAGCGCCCTCCACCGCGGCCGCTCGGCGGGGTTGGGGACCGGCCGGCACTCGCAGCCCGCGGCGGGCGGGGCGAGGGCGGTGCGTGCGGCCGCCGCTACCCGGGGAGGGGGTGTTGGGATGTTAGGATGCCGGGTTGCCCCCGCGGGCTCCCTCCCGCCACACAGGGCAGCAGCGGCGCGGGCGGCATGTGCGCCGCGGTCCCGTTCGTCTTCCTCTTCCTCTTCCTCCTCCTGCTGCTGCTGCCGCGGTTGTGGCGGCGCGGAGCGGTGCCCCTGGAGCCGCCCGGCCGGGCCGTGCTCATCACCGGCTGCGACAGCGGCTTCGGGCACTTCCTGGCGCTCCGCCTCCACCGCCTCGGCTTCACCGTGTTCGCCGGCTGCCTCTGCCCCGGCGGTGACGGGGCGCAGCGGCTGCAGCGGGAGGCCGGCGGCAGCGGCCGCCTGCACGTCCTGCAGCTCGATGTCACCAGCGCCCGCGATGTGCTGGCCGCCAAGGAGCTGGTGCTCAGCCACCTGCCCGCGAGAGGTGAGCACCGGCGGCGCGGAGCCCCGAAACCCGCCCCTCGGGGCGGCCGGGGCTGGAGGGGCGGCGGACAGGGAGGGTCCGCTGGGCCGCCACGGCTTGTGGCCAGCGAGCGCCAACACGGACGGGGCTAACGGCAGCTCCCGATGTCGGAAACTACAGTGGTTTACAGTTAAACCCGCGCTAGTGCTCGGCTGAGTGGCACAAACTGGGGTCCATCCATAGTTGCTTACAATGGTAATGAATGAGGAAATGCCCGAGTGCGGGGTCCCTGAAGCCCTCTACAGGGATCCGACAGGAGGAAACGGCAGGCAAAGCAAAGAGCACTAACTGGAGGCGGTGGGAAGGTGATGTATTGCAGGGCATGATTTGTGAATAATCAAGGAAATGCAGAGAAGGAAGCTGTTGTGCCACACCAAACCAGCTGCTATTGGTACAACTGGAGTTTGTCAAGCTGGTCCCTCAAGGGATCACTTAAAAGGAAACCTGTCTCATTATACACCCTATAGAGAGTATACACCCAGGGGAGGGGATAGACTTTAACTTGCAAAATAACTGCAGACAACTGAAATCTTGGCTTATCCACCCAGAACACATGAGACACAGCAGGACATGGGCCACAGGTACCTCCTTTTCCCCTTTGACTGCAGGGCAAGAGTCACTCACTGTGATGCTGGAGAATACACTTGGAATAGAGAACACTTAATCAGGCTTGGAAGTAAGGTTCCTTCAGAAATACAGTTTCTGTATAGACACAGGGAAAACAAGAAGAGAATAAAGCATGTGGAACAATAATGAAATGCAAGACCTCTGCCTGCTTCGCTCATCAGCATGTTGGGAAGGGGATGAAACAAGAAGTATGAAAAAGCCTTGGTGCTGCTCATCAAGTACATGTATTTATGGTTGATTTTGATCTTATCTGATTAAGAGGCAGTGTCTTTGGGCTCTTTCCCAAGTGCAGAGACAATGCAGATGGCTCATAAAAGCTCTTAGAGGCTCAATGGGGACCAAGTCACCTGAAATTCTGGATTACAGATGATTTATCCTGTAATTCTGAAAGTATGTAATGCTCATGTTCAGTACTGACCTACTGGTAGCCCTTGCTGCCTATAGGCATGTGGACACACCTACAGACCAAGACAAATCACACTGGGGACATAAGAGCCTGCTTAGAATGTCCAGAAAAGACACTTGAGCACAACTGGGTCTGAAACACTGCATGGACACAATGCATGCAGGGTGGTTTCCCTGGACTGTCAGCCCCTGCTGCAGGGCTGAGCCTGTGCAGGCAGAGCACACACTGTATGAAACCTTTTCCCACTGTTGGTCAGTACTTAAGCTGCAGCATTGTGAGCGCACTCTGCAAAGGCAGAAAAGAAAACCAAATTTTACAGATCCAGACAGTATATTTGCCGTTTGGGTCAACTCCCAATTATCAAGTAATAACAGAAGGTCTTGGGGGTGTTGGTCGATGAAAAGTTCAACATGAGCTGGCAGTGTGCACTTGCAGCCCAGAAAGCCAACCATATGCTGGGCTGCATCAAAAGGAGTGTGACCAGCAGGCTGAGGAAGGTGATTCTTCGCCTCTACTCTGCTCTCATGAGACCCTACCTTCAGCTCTGCGGCCTCTAACACAAGGGACGTGTACGTGCTCGAGCGAGTCCAGAGGGGCCATGGATATGCTCCAAAGGCTGGAGCGCATCTGCTCTAGAGACAGGCTGAGAGAGTTTTTCTTGTTCAGCCTGGAGAAGAGAAGGTGCCAGGGAGACCTTAGAGCAGTCTCCCAATACCTGAAGGGGGCCTACAGGAAATCTGGAGAGGGGCTTTTTATAAGGGCCTGTAGGGACAGAACAAGGGGGAATGGCTTTAACCTGCCAGAGGGGAGATTGAGATGAGTTCTTAGGTAGAAGCTCTTCTCTGTGAGGCTGCTGAGGCGCTGGCACAGGGTGCCCAGAGAAGCTGTGGCTGCCCCATCCCTGGCAGTGTTCAAGGCCAGGTAGGATGGGGCTTGGAGCAACCTGCTCCAGTGGAAGGTGTCCCTGCCCACTGCAGGGATTGGAGCTGGATGAGCTTTAAGGTCCCTTCCAACCCAAACCATTTTAGGATTCTATGAAGTAATCTTCCTCCTAAGCTTATTAAGCAGAAAGGAACAAAGCAGTTATTTTAATGTCAGATATTAATGGAGTAAATGGCACAAGTCTTCTTCATAATTTATAAAATATAGGGGCATAAATATTTTTATCTTAAATGTGAAGAGACTGTGAGGATACTCCACTTATGTACAGTCTTTAAGCAAAAGACTTCAGTAGGAGTGTTCCTTCTTGGCACCTCTGAAAATAGATGAGGTGTTTGCTTTGGTATTTTAACTTTATAAACCAGTTTCAATTTCATGATCCAGCTGAAGGTTAGCTCTCATATTAACCAGTTCAGTTTTTAAAGACAGGAATTGTGGGTGTTTTACATTTCAGATGAAGATTCTTTTAAATGAAATATAAATGAAAGAGAATTCAGAATCGTTTGTAATTGCATTTATGTTCTTAAAGTAGCTATGAGATAATTACGTGACTGCACAGAACATCTGATGTGCTACCCAGAGGTTCCCAAAGGGTGGGCAGCAGAGAGGTGCCTTGATGTCCCCACCAGTTAAAGAACTCTCCACAGTGAGAGTTTCATTCAGGTACCATCATGTGCTGGACTTACAGATTCAGGTCACTAAAACACTTCCGTATGGTTCTCAAAATAGTAACAAGGAAACCAGGAAACCACTTCAGCAATTTCCAGGTTTAATGGTAACGGTGCAAAGGCTATGGATTCCAAATTCAACCTCAGAAGATGTACCAAAACAGAGAGGAAGCAGTTAAACAATGCTTACTTTCACATACTGTGTTTAAATAGCTCAGAGTAAACCCTGGGAGAGATTAAATTGGTGTTCTTTACTATCACAGTATCATCCTTACCATGGTCTGTGCATCTCAGACAAGCATGGCTTTTTCTTCCAAGTCATCTCAATCTGACTGATAAGCCAAAATAACATCTTTTATCTGAAATCTTTTCTTGTAGTTGATGAAAAAAGCATGTTTTCTCACATTTGTTATGTCTGTATACACTATATTCCTCCTTTCAAACTTGCAGAATGCTTTTGTTTCTGCTTTTATTTCCATAAAGCATCTTGATCCCTATTGTCAGCATCACATACTCTTGTTCTAGACCTCATATATGGATAAAGTAAGAGAGTCTCCATCCTGAAAAGTGTTCCATCCACAACCCAGCGCTCTCCAGACAAGCAGCTGACAATGAACAGAGGTGCAGAGAGCTCAAATCCCTCATGAATCTTATTTTTCAGCAGACTTTAGTTACTTCAGAGACCAAAGTTGAAGACACTGCAGTTCTGCACTGTAAAGCTTGTATTTTTTGCCTAGAATCTGATGAAGAACCCAACCACCTAACTGTGGACTCCACTGGACACGTATATTCACCTTCTAGTTATGCCATAACCATGAGATAACACCCAAGCTCTACCTTGTTTTCTTTCTCTGTTATGCAAGAGTAGAAATCCAAACTACTGGTAGCACACCTAGCTGGATATTCTGCCACTCTATAGGTAGTTTCCTTGGAAGTATTTGTCCTATTCTAGACTGTGAAATTACATCAATCTGAAAAGAAGAGCAAATCAATTTCCATGACAGGTATCTCGCTCTAGAGCTAACTAACTGTTCCTCCATGAAAATCTCCTGGCTCTGACGCCTTTATTTGTTCTTATGGCTTGTGTGCCATAAGATGATGCCCATAAGACAACTTTCTAAAATATTTAGAGTCCTTTCTTGCTTAGAAAGAAGAAATTTATTCTTTCTTCTTTTCTTTTTCTTGTTTAAAACATGAATTTTTCTTCCTTTTCTTGCCTGTTGTGAATGGGTGACATGGAGCTAGCTGCAAGGGAGGGCTGTTAGTTATAGTCCTACCTCCTACTCCAAGGCTATTAAGTACTCTCCTCCACTTAGGATTTCCTATTGACAGAATCCACCCAGGAGGCACATGCTGCCATATTTTAGCCCAAACTTCCTATACAAATAGACTCATCCCTGCAATGAAGACAACCACAGCAAAACATTCCAGGCAAAGGATGGTGAGTCATGA
Source organism: Pezoporus occidentalis (assembly GCF_034315485.1). Classification (NCBI taxonomy): domain Eukaryota; kingdom Metazoa; phylum Chordata; class Aves; order Psittaciformes; family Psittacidae; genus Pezoporus; species Pezoporus occidentalis. The sequence goes on from NW_026912779.1 coordinate 6,215,107, forward strand.
ATGTATGTATCTCAAATCTGGGAGTCTCAGCTGGCCTGCTACCATGGACACCCTGCATTGCCACAGACAGACTGTTCTGCTCCGTCTCTTCATTCTTCAGTAGGAATGTGGCAAATCACACTCTCCTTCCTTTGGCTACTTTCTTTAGTATTGGATTGCGATCTTTCAGGCAAGAGCTTGTCATTTTTGCATGGGCTCAGATTTAGACAAGAAACTCCAAAGATCAGTGATACCAAGAATACATGTTAGAGTTCAGGAAATCTGGCCAAATTCAGGTACTATCTGTGTATAGACACCTACACAGAAAAGGCCTGATTCCAAAAGGCTTTGCAAGCACACAGCTTGATTGACTTGCATAGGAAGAGGACTTTTAAGAGTTTCTGGAAAAAAAACAGGCATCGTTTTTTTGCCTAAATAAGGGCTTTGAATATGTGCCTTTTGGTCAACATGTCTTGAAATAGAAATTATCTAGGAGGTTATGTGAGAGCTAGTGGTCTCCTGAAAGCCTTGCTAATCTTAAATTAGGACTCTTAAAGTGATTCTTTAGATCCCTGGCTATATCTTTTAATCTTTGTCCTCAGGATCCATTTTCCCAGGACAGAGATCAGTGAAAATCTCTTTGACATCCAGTTCTGCTTTCCAGTTTATTTATCCCCTGCCTGATGTGGCATAGTCTTAACATCCCTCTTCCTAAACTGTGCTTGACCTTCCAGATCAAACGTCAGCTGCTTTATCTTCATGTGTCTGTGCATGGGCACTGAGGAAATGTAATGTTTTTCTCCTTCAGCTGTCTGATTCTTACTTGTGCCTTGTCCTTCTTGATTTCCATCTAAGGACTGTGCTTCCTAGGTTACCTGAACTGTTTTAAGTGAATGCATGATGTTTTTTGTATGCACATTTATAGCATCAAGTTTTACCACAAAGGAAGACCAAAGCAGGTTCAAGAACCCTGAGTACACATCTGGGCAGGTTGTTTCTCAGGATGAAGGAAGTTTGCCAGAAAAGTGGCATAAAGGAATAATTTTGTTTGTTATTTGGGTAGAAATCTGCAAATTGATTCAACTAATCAAAACTGCAGGAAAATATTTTGAAAGTATCAGAACATTTCCCATTCGGGAATGCCAAAATGTTCTAAGAAACAACAGGTTTTGCTTGAGAGCAATCAGGTTTTGAGCTGACCCTGAGCAAAATCTCTTTTCTTATGTTTTACTTAATCTTCTCCTCAGAAATGCCTGTTCCTATTTAACTCAAGCCACTTTCGCTCCTCCTGACTTTTGATTTAGCCACTGCAAAGAAAGAAGGAGCAATTAGTCTGTGAACTCTGCCTTTTTATACACACATGTTGCCCTCACCACTAACCACATGGAGCCTTTGAAGTGCATGAGGCGAATGCCTGGAAAGCAAACTTAAGCCTTGCAAGCTCAATTCTCTGTTCCACAGTTTAGAAAAAGAAGAAGAAAATCAATTGTCTGAAGTTTAACGGCTGGATTTCCGGAGCCCTAATGAATTCAGGGATGTGTGGAGCAAGCGTTCTCGCTGTGCCCTGTAGGATGTAATGGCAGAAGCAAAATGACTTTTTATTAGCAAAGGTGAAGCTGAGAAGGTGAGGGAACAGCTTTGACAGTGGTGCCAGGCTTTAGTTTGTGTTGTGTTAGCTAGCTTAGGTAAAAATGAACCTCAGTACAGAGACCTCCAGCCTTAAGTAGAAATGGATGGGGTACAGTTCTCAGTTCATTTACAGATCAGATCATGTGCAAGTACTGATATTAGCTTTCCCAGAGGACTCTCTAATCCATTGATCTTTTTTTCCTGGAAGGTCAGTCCCACTGGGCTGGTTCCACTTTAAGAAGGAGAAATAAAGTCAGAAAACATGGAAAGGCCTGGAAAAACAGGGCAATAGCAGGGGGAAGAAGAAAATCCAGCATGCCCAATTCCAGTGGCCAATTTTTTGGTCCATTTCCTCTCCTCTGTCTGCTAATACCTGGGACAGTGGAAAAGAGGTGAGAACATAAGAAACTCCTGCATTGCTAGGACAGTGGTCAACCTGAAGTTATAAGAGAGGTGCAGTGTCAAGGATTGCTGTGTGACAGACCACTGAATAATGATTTATTCTCTTTGGAGGACAGAGTTATCCAAGTTCTGTGTTAAATTCCTGATCTTGAGTGTTCTTCTCTGCATATGAGACATTCACTGGAAGAACTGTTTCTTTCTCTGTTTAATCACCAACCTCATAAGTAGTGTGTATATGTTAGGAAAGCCTACAAAGCTCTGCTTTGCAAACTAATTCAAAAAATTGCCTGTTGGAGCTTTAACTGTTGTGAATGAAATCCAGTGTTTGCAGTTCTTGGCAGGGCTCTGGAAGGACAAGATACCATGAAATCATCCCAGTAGCTTTGTCACAGAAAGAAGAGTTCAGCCCAAGGGTTTCTGCAGCACCTTCACCAGGGTGACCAAAGGTCTTCTGTGAATTACTTTGCTACAGACGCACAGGAGTATACAGTTGGGTTGGTATCACACCCATGCCCCAGACTCTGTGTCCAGAGGAAGGAAGGAGGGAAAGAAGGAAGGAAACCTGGGTTTCTGGAGAGGCAGAGTAGATCCTGTAGAATCACAGAATGTTTTGGGTTGGAAATCACCTTAAGATATGCAGTTCCAGCCCCCTGCCACAGGCAGGTACACTATCCACTAGACCAGGTTGCTCCAAGCCCTGTCCAACCTGGCCTTGAACACTGCAAGGGATGTAGCATTCAGAGCTTCCTTGGGCAGCCTATTCCAGTGCCTCACCACCCTCACAATCAAGAATTTCTTCCTTATATCCAACCTAAATCTCCCCTGTAGGTAGGTATGAAGGAAGGTATGAGAAAGCAGTAATTTGCCTCAGATACATTCATCAATTCTTGAAAAAAGAGCATAAGCACAATTGTCAAGACTGGCAGAACCAGGCTGCAAACAGCTATTTCATGCCAGTCAGGCTACCCTGTGTACTTCTTAGTTACACCACTGGTCACCCTACAAATAGTAGCAGTCAGGATTTGAGGGCAGAAACAGAAGTGTTTTCAAAAGCACCATGTCCCTCACTGCTTTACTGTACATCTACAGATGTGTGCTGTGAGGGCAAGGACAAATCAGCCTGGCTTCATGAGCATGAAGTCAGCATGTCAGCTCCAAACTGACATGTACCCAACACTTCAACAAGAAAGCAGTGAAGGTTATTAGCACTGAGCAGTGCTCATGTGAAACGTTCTGTGCCTGTGGGCTAAAGGGCTTGTACTTTGTGTCAGAGACCTGTGCCACAACAAGCTTTGCTGCCAATAAATTTCTGCTTGTAAACACTGGAATCCGACTGCATTTCAGGGATCCGGGCTCCTTAGCACCAAAACCCATTCTTGTACGAGGAATAATGTTGTCCAAGAGTACAAAATAAGAAGAAAATACCATAGCCCCCGGCCTTATTTGGCTCCTTTACTCGGTGCTGCACCCATGTACCTGCCTGTGGCTGATTCCAGAAGGAATCAAAGCTCAAATCCTGGAAAAGGATCCCAGACTTAGGCTCCTAAATTAGTCAGGCACTTTGAAAATACTACCCCTTAACCTTTATACTGCTTAATATAATTTCCACAAAGCTTCTCATAGCACACAGTGGGATTAAAGTAATTAAAATATCATGGTACATTGCATTGGCAGTAAGATGTAGTCTCCCAGATCATGTTATTCATAAATAACTTAAGACGACTAAAAGTGAGTGATTATTAAATAGCACTGAGGCTTATATATAGTCTAGATAATGACCACAGTTGCATTCCCTCATGAAATAAAACATGCCTGCACTTAGGAATAGAAAAGATGAAAAGATAACACAACTAAAAAGTTATTTCCATGGGTCCAAATCTCTGTTTTGTCACCAAATGATGGTTATTTTGCAGCGAAAGATGCTTGTTGAGCCTTTTCTTTTCCATAGGTTTCTGGGGGCTGGTCAACAATGCAGGAATCTCAACATTTGGTGAGACTGGGTGGCTGCCTATGGAGAAGTATGAAAGAGTTGCAGATGTGAATCTCCTGGGGAGCATCAGGACAACCCTGGAGTTTCTTCCCCTTCTAAGGAAATACAAGGGTAACGCTAATCCACTGTTATTTAGAGTTGTAGAATAATTAGCTTACTATAATCAGGGTAAATGTAGCATCTATTAAAAAAGCTTTAATTGTCTCTCATTGAACTGAAATGACAGGCTCCTTCTGTGTGGCCTGAAAAGGAAATCCTGATCCTTGGTCCTGAAAAGAGGGTCAAGTTGTAAGGGGGAAAAAGTACCCTTAAAGAGCCTGTCTTTAGAATACATAGAAAAATACTTACTAATAGTGAATTACCTCAGTGTTTGACTAAAAGAAGAGAGGAAAAAGTGCTTACAATAAATCATTAAGCTCAGGCAAGACTTTGTAAGCACTGACAGTCAGAAAACACAAAGAACCCATAAACTCCTGCTCAACTTTGTTATTTAGGCTTTACTATTTTACTGTTTGGCAATTAGGAGAAGAAAGATGACATCCAGTCTCCAGTTCCAGGCCTAGCAAAATCCTCTTTATGACCTTGGGCAGGAAACTTCAAGTACAGAGCCACGTGGGTATCCAATGGGATAACTGCATTTGCATGGTACCTCGTATGTGTGGGCTTTATCCTTTCTTCTGAGAAGAAATGGCTCAAACAGCCCTTTACAGCATTGCAGCATGTCTCAATTACTTTGCAGTTTGTTTCCTACTTGTCCCTGTCTGTATTTGGGAAAGAAAGATACCCTCTTCCTTTCTCCCCCTTTTGCTAAGCTTGTCTATTTAAGCTGTAAGCTCTTTAAGGTGAGGATCTGTTCTGTGTATATACAGCATCAACTAAAGTAAGGGCTATGTTGCACCTGGAAGCCCCACATGCCACTGTTACACAAAATGCTGGTAAGATAAAAGCATCCCCTGTCTTCTCTGCTTCTTTCTGCTTGGTTGCCTTTGGTCTATAATATTCTGATGCAAGAAAAAAGAAACCTTTAAATATTGCAAGCTGGATTTGTTTTTTTAAAAGAATGTGCTATTGCATGTACTCAGTGTGTGTGTTATGTGCCTATTACATGGAAACATGCTACTTTTCTTTCTGTGATGTCCTACTTACTGCTAAAACTCTGTAGTGCTAATCCACCAGAGGCATTTGTCTGACTTCATGAATTGCAAGGAGTTACTTTGAAGTGAAAGGGACTAAATGTGTGTTTGATGTTAAGCACATGCATAAACTTTTAGATTTGGGTCTGGATGGCTGCACATACATAGTACCTTAGCTCAAAGGAGCACTCTGGATCTCACTCCTGGCTGTCGATGCTGCCTTTATTAACTGCCCAGAAAATTAACTGCCCATTTTCAAGTCTCATCTATGTAGGAGAGGAGGCCAGGACACTTCTAGGAAGAATTCTAGGTTTCCTGTCTCCTTCCTTGCAGGAACAGCCAGGACAGCTAAAGCTCATGTTTGGGGGGGCAGCAAGTGACCTCTCCGAATTAAAAGCTTGAATTATGGATGTTAAAGTAATCTTCTGGAAAAGCTGGGTTTCAGTAACCTTAGGCAAAGAGAGAAGTTAAATGTGTCCCACATCCAGAGTGCATGTACCAAATCACTTAGATACTGGATAAAGGAGGCAGAGGTCATCCTACCCGAGGGCCTCTGAAGGACAGGATGAGTTCTGAAGGAAGGGTTTACTGCCATTTTAGGATGAGCACCTGCTTCCAGAAAAACTTCCAGATTATTACTTGTAAAGGGAGGTGTTACCCTCCAGCACAGAACTTGAGCATCCTACTCTGAAAGGAGCACCATTTCCACAACTTTTCCAGCTGGCCAGGCCAGCTGATGTAGCATCTTGATCAGCAAGCTGGTTATTGTTCCCCTGTTATTGTATACAAGATATATCCCAGACACTGAGTAGGAAGGCAGGGAACCTAATTCAGAATGACAGATTTCACTGCATTCCCATGATACTCTTTTGATACCCCACAAGCCTAAACCACTTGCTTAGATTTGTGGCAGCAATAGGACTGCAACTATGTTCTTTGTATTGCTGACGATGAGGCCGTCTCCTCTCTCACCTCTGGTATTGATATATCCACATTCACCCATTTCTCACTCCGTAGTATGACTGATATAAGTTTACAAGCAAACAGTAGAAAAGAACCACAACCCAGTGCCTCAAATCAGAAATCCCTGACATTTAGGGCATGCCTGTACTTGGCAAGAGTTATAAAGGAGGAAAAAGCAGCACAGATCAGTGAAATTATATCAAGGCAGTGTAAGGCTGCACAGATTTTGTAAAGTCACCTTTCTCTGGTGAAGCTTATCCCTATACAGTGTGATTTTGACTTTCTACGCACAGTTGTAAGACAGGTCTCAGTGCAGATATCATTAGTGCAGAAAATTGTGTTAACAGTCATATATCCACTGTAGGAAAAACCATCTGCTCCTCCCCTCTGCAGTCTATCACTAGCATAGACTTTTATTACTATTTTTCAGTCTACAGCTTTTAGGGAACTGTTTTTTTCCATCATTTTCATCCTTTCTCAGACTGAGAAGGAATAAGCAGCACATAGGGGATGTGTTATGCTTTATCCAGTCCAACATCTTTCACGAGATGGAAGAAAGATTTTTGTGTGAAGTTCTTTGCTTAACAGAGCTGACTGCATTTTTGTGCGGGCACTGCACACTTATATGGCTCAGCTTTGGCCTATTATGTAGTAAACCAGCATAGAATCATAGAATAGTTAGGTCTGGAAAGGACCATCATGCTAAATACCACATTATCGGCAGCTCAGAAGACTCAGGTTAGAGCAATAATTCTATGTTAGAGACTGAGAGTGAAGTTATTTGCCCTGTTTTCTTTCCAGGACGTATTGTTTTCATGTCCAGCATTAATGCCTATTTTACTCTGGGAAATGGCATTTATTCTATGACCAAGGCAGCTATTGAAAAATTTTGTGATGCTCTAAGACTGGAAATGAAGAAGTTTGGTGTCCAGGTAAGTGATGTAGTGAGTAGCTGTTGTGTGAAACTCCCTGCTCTTTCTAACATTGATTTTCATATGAGAAAGAGAGATGTTTTACTCCTGAAATTTTCTAGAGAGCTAAAACACATCTTTTTATGGGGAAAGGAGGCAACTTGCATGAAGAACACCAGACAATGATGTGAGGGTGTGTTGTGATTTAACCCCATACAGCAACTAAGTATCACCCAGATGCTCACACATTCCCCCCCCTCCCCAGCACTATGGGGGAGAGAACCAGAAGAGTAAAAGTAAGAAAACTCATGGGTTGAGATCAAGACAGTTTAACAGGTAAAAGGAAAGCTGCACACACCAGCAAAGCAAAGCAAGGAATTCATTCACCACTTCCATGGGCAGGCAGGTGTGCACCCATCCCCAGGACAGCAGGGCTCCATCACAAGTAACGGTGACTTGGGAAGACAAACACCATCACTACCAATGCCCCCCACTTCCTTCCAGTTCCTCAGCTCTATGTGCTGATCATGATGCCGTATAGTCTGGAACATCCCTTGGGTCAGTTGGGATCAGCTGTCCCATCTGTGTCCCCTCCCAACTCCTTGTGCACCCTCAGCCTGCTCACTGGTGGGGGTGGGTGAGAGGCAGGAAAGGCCTTGGCTCTGTGTAAGCGCTGCTCAGCAGTAACTAAAACATCCCTGTGTTACCAACACTGCTTCCAGCACAAATCCCAAACACAGCCATGTACCAGCTACTGTGAAGAATATTAACTTTATCCCAGCCAAGACCAGCCCAGGGTGGAAACTTTAGCCATGGAAACAAGAAGCAGCATATGCAAAATAACATCTAATCTTGTGCAAAGTAACCGACAAAGATAAAATTGGAGTTGAATCTGTGGATGCAGCTTCCCCTTGGAAGAAGGTGGTTCCTCTGTGGCTGATCAGTTGGTTGGAAATCACTGAGAAAAGCACACCTGGGTGATGTTTGCAGTTCTGAGAAGCTGTGGAGTAGCATGTCTTCTCTTTGTGGCAACACTGCCACTTCCACCCTTCCTCCACATCCTCTACAGTGGAGAAACCTTCTGAGACAGGCCTGCCTGAGCAGTGCCACGGCCTGTGAAGAGCTCCTAACAGTCCAAGTAATGAAACTTTCTCTGGGGTGGCTCTGGGAGCAGAGAGCCCAGACAGACATTGAGCTGTGTGCAGTGAGAAGGAAGACTTGTCACCTACCAGAGGGCTTCTTTCTTCTCTCACAACATTAGCGCTTAAAAGAGCCTTCCTTTTTGTGGGAACAGCAGCACTGCAAAAGGCAGTATCATGCAGAGTAATTATGTTTTTATTCTCTTAGCCTAAGAGGCTCTAATAGTGCTCTTAGTGCCCTGTCTAAGCAATGCCGATAGTCAAACCTGAAGCTTAGATCACCAAGTAGCTTTGTTAGGCTCTTTCCTTGGAGTCACTCCACTGCTGAAATGCTCTTCTCAAACACTAAAACTCTTCCCTGGAGGATTTACATTGGTGTACTCTTTATGTACACAGATTTACAACACTGTTCATAAGATTTGTGTTGGAAGAAATTACAGCTATGCATCTGTTAACTACCCCTCTTGGATAAATATGAAATGCTATAAAATGATTTTACATATCCTAATACCACACAGCATGATGAGGATTCCAACCGATTAGCTGAGGATAATCTCAAATGCATGGAAGAGCTTAGTTTAACAGGTAAGCTACTCTGGTCATTTAGGATTTTACAGTTCCCCAGCTCAGGAATAGCCCCAGCACACAATGCAGCGAGCCAGGCTGACAAACATTCCAGAGTATCCATGATTCTATTTCTCATTGTATGCAAGACACTGGCTGGCATTCGCCTAAACACCTACTCTGCAGAGAGCCTGCAGAATGGAGGGTCCCTCTTCCCTGTGCTTCCCTCCCCTGCTCTGTTGTTCCCTTTGTCCTTTCCATAGAAAGTCAACCAAAGGTGGCAAGGAACAGTTACGGCTCTGTCCCACTGCACTCTGGCCAGGCAAGCTGGCTGCCTGCAGGAAAGCATATCTTCCATTAGAAAGGCTACAGAAAACCAAGGAAGGCAAAACAAGTACTATCTCTTCTTATCTCCAAGCCAACTCCAAAAAAAACTCCAAAATACGAAGTTTTCCAAACCCCTTTGTCTAAAATAAATGTGGGAAGTTTATTATTGGCATTAATTTAGCTAACAGCAAGGGGTGGCTCCCAAAGATGTCCTGTGACAAACTTGATGTATAAGATGCCCCAGCTATGCCCACTGTTTCTGCTGGAGCTGATTCACATCCCTTCCTGCTCCCACACCTGAACTCTTCTGGTATGCAGCACACCAACTGCTGTGCAGGCTGAGACAGGCATATCCCATAACCAACACACACTGTAGCTTCCAGTAGATGGGCTGGGTGGCAGATGAGAGACATAAAGGTTCTGTAGTTCCGCAGACTTCCCAGAGGATGCCTGTCAAGCCCCCAAGTATCTTACATGGCTCAGCACCATTCCTCCTCACCTTGTGTTGTAGTCTTTAGAAATCAGGTCAGCTAAATGCCATGGAGTTTTTAATGTTGCATAGCTACAAATAGTTTGAACAAGCCCGCTGCTGAGGACAGGCATGCACACTGTGAGTGCTCAGTGTGCTCTGATACCCCTCAGAAGCTTCAAAAGTTAGCAGAGCATCAGTAGCAATACACACAAAGAAAACAGGCAGAGCAGCAAAGGATGTGTGTGCTTTCCATTTAAATCCACATGCACAGAAAGCTATGGAAATGAGCTAATGATTTCAGTAAGAGTCAGACCAGTACCTTTTGTCCCCTTTGTGCTTGGCTGACAAGACCTATTTTACTTTTAACTAGACATACATGGGCAAAACAGCACTTCTTTCCCAGGACCTTCTAATTTTCTTTGACATCTCCTTTTGTCCTGAAGTCGGGTAAGAAATTACCAATTGCAAGATCCACCAGTGAGTGAAAACCCCCTAAATATTCCACTTGGGAGACATCAAAGTCATACTGAAATGCTTTGTATCAGTATTGTCAAAACATTTACACCATTAAGCATTCTATAAAAATCAAAGATGCACAACAGTATTTGGTGAAGATATGCTGAGTAGTCACAACAAGAACATTAAATCAGCGCGAAACGAGGAAGTTAGAATAAAGCACCTCTGCAATCTTAAACATTTCACAGGAATATATTTGATTTCAGTCAAGTTTTCAAGCTTAAAGTTTCAATAAAGCTGGAAGAAATACATCTGCAGAAAGCTTTTGATCTGTTTTCCTGACTGTAGTATTTAATTGGATTCAGAATGCCTGATTGCATCTTGATAAGTTTTACATGTTGCTTTTAGGTCTGTGTTATTCAGCCAGGAAATTATGCACGGTTCACAAAGATCCAGCCACCACTCAGTGCCGAAGAGATCTGGAATGAACTCAGTGAAGAGGAAAAGACAGTTTACAATAAGGAGTATGTTCAAGAGCGGGCAAATTTTTTCAACAGCATTCTGAGCGAAGGAAGCACTAAGGGCAATGAAGTTGTGGATGCTATGGTAGATGCTTTAATGTCTCCTGCACCCAAGGCACGTTACATGGTAGCCAAGCTGAAGGAGAAAGCACTGGTGTTTGTGTGTGCTTTATTCCCAACTGTTGTGATGGATTCTGTTTTGTCTTACGCTCTGAGTAAAGTAAAACTTGGTACTATTCAGTGACTCAGGCAGATATGAACATTTAAAGATGTGAAAGCCAGGACTGAAATTAATGCCCCTGAAATCAATGTAATGACACCAATTAACTGATGCAAACTTTGGAGGGTCTCCCTAGTCAGAACTGTCAGTTATTCACTGGGAAAAGCATACAGGAACCCACACAAAATTCATATATTTGTTTAGGTGACTTTATTTCTCCCATGTGAAAAAAAAACCCAACGCAACCACTTATGCTGCTTTAGGTATTGCCTAGAAAATGTAATGCTGCTTTTCCTAACACAATACCAGGTTACTGTGCTACAGACATGAGGGAGACAAAATGAAACATTTCCGACATGACAACTGAACATCTGAGATCATTACAGCAGACATGAAAATACCTTATCAGTAGGATACTGAGTAGTAATTTATTAGGGCTGATGAGAAGAGGTTAATGGAAAAGTTAGGAATGAGATAGAGACCTTGAAATACTTTTAATGGAGTTAAGTGGCTGTAGAAAGTTAGGAAATGTCAAGTAATAAAGTAATATGGGAACAGTGTCTTTGCTAACTACAGTTCAGTACTTCTTCAGGTGTTCTGGATAAATATGTAACAAAGCCAGTATGTCATGGGCTTTGGAAAATAAGTAGCATATTCAATTTACAAATGAATCTTCAATCCTAAATAAACTCTTACCTTTTATCTGATGTCTGGATTAATCAATGCTTTAACCTAAAGTGTAGTAGAGAGCTAAACACCAAGGTGAACCTGTAGCTTAGAAAGATCATATTCGTTGCTGGATTACACATACACAGTTTTAAATTGGCCTTGGTTGTGGCATGGCATATAATCCAAGAACTCTGAGGCCAAAAGATCCCAGAATAGCTGGGATAAGCTGTGGTGACACTGGTAGATACAGGGCAGCAGCATGGAGCATCAGCCTCCCCCAAGCCAGGTCTCCCATATCAAATCGAAGACCCTGTTGTAAGCCGACCTAGTTGATTTTTTGGTCTGAACCAGAAATCACATCCTATTCCCAGGAAGTCTTTCCTAATACATCTAATTAACGACTGAGAAAAATTCCTTTCTCTTGTGAGGGACAGTCTGAGTCAGGAACATAGGTGAGATGAGCAAACATGACTATTCCAGGTCCTTTCCTGATACACTCAGCAGTGGAACTGCCATCTTACTGCGCTTGGTTTAGATTGTGGAACATCTCATTCCAAATGCTGGAACCATCCCCGGAGCATTGGCAAGAGGACAAGTCAGGGCTCCCACCTGCCCCACAGCCCATCAACAACAAGATAATCAGATGATTATCATCCACTCTCCTCATTTAACCACAGCTGAGAAAGGCCAAGCAAGGGAATAGGAACAAGGCTTATTCCAACTAAAGCAATTGATTTCTTGTATAGGAATTCCCCCTGCTTGACCTTACAGATTTCAGCAGGCTTACACTGCTTTGGAAAAGTTGCTTTCATGCTCTTTGTGTGGATTACCCTTCCTTACAGTAAGTAGCACTGAACTCAACAAGCAGCTTTGAAAGCCAGATGTTTCCCCATCAGGCCCAGAATGTGTGTGCTTCTCTATGCCTCAAAGATAATGTTGCTTTCCATTACATGGTTTCCCTTCTCTTTGCATTTCTAAAACCTACTGCAATAAGTTGTTGCTGAGAGCCAGCACCACCAAAAGATTTCCATCCCAGATACCGACAGTGTGGACTAAATTCAGGCTGAAAATTCCTCCTTTATTTGCTGTGCATGTGGTGAAGCAGATGACCAGTGCTTCAGTAGCCTCTTGTAACATCAGATGATCAATGCTCCAGAACATTTATTCCTTCATCCTGAAAACTAAGAACTTGCAGTGTGTAGTTTCTCACCCAGGGTACAGTGACAAGCCAGATGAGAACAAATGGGACAAATGAAGGCAGTTTGTGTTTTCATTGCTGTCTCACCTGTCAGCATGGAAGGTGAAAAACAGCCATAAAATTATCATCTTTCTTCTTCCCCTTCATCTTTTTTAATATTATGATCTGCATATAAAGAACTGATCAAGAGAGAGTCAGATCTTCAGTTATTAACAGGCCTGATGCCTCCCACTGAAAGTCATCTGGAATCCTCCCACTGAATTCTATGTGTTCCAAGGCACAGTGTTAGACAAGCACACGCAAAAAAAAGGAGAGGGAATGATTTCAGAGCTCCTGAGCTTAGTAGGAAAGAGACCCTCAGAGAAATGGTGATGAGAGGGGTTCAGCACTCCCTCCTCCACATGTCTTGTAGGGTGCAGAAGTTGTGGGGTTAGTAACAGAAGCTTTTATTGAACAAACATTGCTAACAGAGTCAGTAACAAACTCCAAGGACCCCCAGAGCTGTTGGCTCTTCAGCCAAACTCCTGCCCACCCATGTGTCACTGCAGAGCTCACCCGACTCTACGGATCCCAGCCCTCATTCTGGCCATGCAGTACCTGGAAGCATGTCCTGGAAAGTACAGAGTTGCTGTACTCCCCACCATCCCTTTTGCTACTTTGCCACATTGTTGGATGAGAAGTGCTGTCTCACCCAGTAACACCAAAATCACTCAAGTCAAGTTAAAGTGCAGATGCATACAAGAGGCCTGTACTTACAACATCCAAAACAAGCAACAGTTACAGTGTTTTAGGAAAACTTGAGGTGACAAAAACAAAAGATAAAAACCAATACTCTGTTGACACAACCTTTAATTCTGAAATACTCCTCTCTCCTGATACCCAGCTAACCTGCTGCAGACACTCCTGGCATAGCATTCAATAAGAGAACTTCTTGGCAGAACACATTAGCTTTTATGACTGCTCAGCTTTTATAAGCCCTTCTAACAGCTTGGTAAATCTTAAATTTCCCTTGAAAACAACCACCACAAGAGAGACACAGCTTCCTTCCCAACATTTTCTCCAGGGACACAGTAACCAAGTGACTCAACCAAGTACAGAAGCAGATGTGATACTACCGTGGGTTATGGAGCACTCTTCTAGCTGTATGAATGGACATGGATTTTACAGAGGTTTGGTCAGGAGGTAAATTCTAGCCATCGTGGGGCTTTCTTACTAAGCACTTACACCAGTTATTCCGTGGGTTTTCTCTTCTATGCAAGGGCTAATTCCTAAGAGTGCATATTAACTGGCAGAAAGAATAATCATTGTTTTTAACAATAAGCAATTATAGAAAGAGTATCAGGAACAGGAAAAAAAAAATCAAGCTAAATCAGTTTAGTAACTTGTGCATTGATCTGAGTAATATTAACAGCTTCATACAGTGTCATCAAAAAAGAAACAGAGCAGAGCCCAGAAAATACACATCTAATGTGAGGAATAGCAGGGTATTACCTATGAGCACAGTTTTGAGGTGGTTGTGCTGCAACAAAGATCATCTCCAGATGCTTACTGCTCCTTTCAGACGGAGACTACTTCCCTAACTTGAGAGGGTGCAGTTTGAGAAAAGCCTCCATGACAACTCCCCAGCCCCAGCTGTGAGCTGTTCCAGTGGGTAGAAGACCTATACCTCTGCACTTGTGGTGAGGATTGCTGTGGACATCACCACCATTTACAGACACCAACCCTGAGCAGCTGCAGCAGCAGCACTTTGCTCCCACTGCAGTGTTATGGATGGGGTGAGCAGAGAGGATTTTTGATGCTTAGGAATACTAACACCCTGATTTGATCTCATGCTCTCTCAGTTTAACTCACACCTAGCAGAAACAGTCCAGATGACCTTCAGAATTAACCAAATATGTAACTTTGTGTCATTCTCCCAAGCTGGCAAATCTGAACAAGATTTTGGATGTAATGCACCATGCAGCAGATTTTTTGCAGTAGCATCAGAATCCAGAGAGATGAGTAACAGCAATAATTACTTGCACAGTAAAAGGCTTAAGTAAAAGTCATGCAATCCCCAAGCACACCTTCCAGCTGAAGTCAAGCTATCATGTAGCTCAGCTCCCACTGATGTCAGCAGTGCTTCAGTGCCAACCAGCACCAGAATCCTCACAGTACAGAGTCTCCTTCCAGAGGTCGGCACATCCTCATGCTCTTACTCTGACAGATAAAACCCAGAACAATACAAAGACAGCAAGTGACAGTGAGGATGACAGCTATATTATTCCACTTGTTCCATGCAGGGACTGTGTAGTGCTGCCAGTCTGGCACCTCCTGCTATCACCAAACAAAACTTCACAGCCTTTGTACTTAAGTACTTTGAAGCCGCTGTTCAGCGGTGAAATCTTTTCATGTGGAATTAGACCATTTGGAGCCATAAAGTGAACATACTGGTAATGGGGGCTTTACCTATCACAACAAAGTATGTATATTGTAGGAACAATTGAGATTAATGTTTAAGAGTGTGTAAAACAAGAGGAAGACAAACATGCTCCTCAGTAATAACTGTTCTTTGGAATAATCCTGGTTAGGAAATTATTTATTATTGATTATCTTATTCTCAAATGCTGCCACAGTGGGCAAAACCTATCTGCTGTGGCTTACAGGGATGGCATTTATCCAGGTAACCACGAAGTGGAACACCTCTGGGATTGTCCCAGGAGCAGACATTGCTCCTTCCTGACCGTGAGCTACTGGAGATGCCCCTGTGTGAGGGGAGGGTGCATGCTTACAGCATCCAGCACAGAGCAGCTGCAAAATCACCCCAATTTTTACCACATTAAACCTCTGGACAGTATTGCTCTCAGATGAAGACTCAGGTAGTGTGCAGACACCTTAGTCTGTACCAAACCATGTGAGAACTGTGTCTTGATTTGTGCTGTTCTTTTTCCCAGGTTTGCTTCTGGGAACTGTAATCTCCAGCTACAAGGCTCTAGGATATTTCCAAAGCTCTGGGCAGTTTACACCTTTCTTTCCTTAGTACAGTCTATTTTTACTGCCACCATCCCACTTGTATTCCTGCGTTACCTTGGCACTCCACCAAAACTGAGCTGTCAGGCAAAAAGAGCCCAACAGCTTGAGGCTTCAGACCTTGGGATAATATTCTCTAGTGAGCTTTGTTTATCTTAGAGATAAATAAAGGGAGATAACTAAAGGCAGGTAATACTGTGAGTTTCTCTAATAGGATTTTGATCCTATTTATTTTGGAGATGTTGCAGTACCTTAACAAGAGCAGCAGCCAGCAAGGCAGAGATGCTCTGCTCTTGAAGCCACATTGCTTTGAAACACCAGTTCAGCTGCTGAAAAAGGATGCTTTGCTTCTTGAATCATGAGTCCTCATTATCTCTCTCAAAAAGCTCACAGAAAGATGATCACCATGAGAAAATAAATATTATCACAAAAAACTAAATATCCCCCCCCCAGTACACATGCACTTATACACAAACCCACACTTGGGGTGAAATACCAAGTTGCCACACTTGTTACGGTCTCCAGAGTTTCCATAATTCCCAGAGTAAACTCATGCAGGTGTTTCAGACAGGATCTTTAGTTATTTTTGGACTAAATTGCAAAATATATGTGTTAGCCTTTCTAATGTGCATTTAATGTGCCCTACTCTATAGACTGAGAAAAAGGAGAATTCACCCAGGCCTTTAGGCCAAGATACATGTGTCTCCTTATTTGTGGTAAGAGTAAGTAGAAGGTCTAACAGAGAACAGGAAGAAAACATCTGCTGCTGTGCCATGTTTGCAGCAGCTGTTTGGTGTGAGCAAGGACAAGGGCCTGGATGATGTATTTTCCAAAGAGGAAAGCAATCAGCCAAGGCAGAACAGTGCAAGACTAAGTCCAGCCAATTCACACTACAGAGTGCTACCATGAGATATCTACTGTACAAATGGCACTCCTTGCAGGGGAAATAATAAAATGATTTATGCTAAAATGATGTTATCTCTTGTTGTTACTCACCACACAGTGCCATATCTTGCGTCACCTGTCTTTCCGTGCTGTTGGACACACATCCAGCTCAGTGTCGCCACTTCCCTGGCAGAAGAGATTTCATATCAAACCCCAATTTTTTCTGTTGAACTTCCTAATACTAGAGGTGTTTTGCAAATAGTTCAACAGCCAGTCTTGGCTAGGTATAAGACAAACAGTCTCCCTGCAGGAGCTGGCCTCTGCCATTATCCCATACATGATTACTGACCCAACAGGAGCACCAAGGGCCAGATGGTTTGTGGCACTTGAATGTGGGAATTAGACAGTAAATACCAAGGGCTTGAGAAGTCCCCCTGTTAATGTTAATGGTGTTTGCCTTCTGGAATGAGTTATGCTTCAACTTGCTTAAACAGTTTTGAGTATTTTTCCTCATTCATTGGCATTGACATTTTTCTCCTGTTAATAAATAGGTTTCTCCTTTCAGCCAGGTTTATGAATAATTATGTTTCAGTTCAAGTCTAAAACACCTCATTTATATTACAGTGCTACACAAACCCTCTGGGGATGGCTACGGAGCTGGGTTATACACAGATATTGTAATTCTGTTTTTGTAGTCAGTAATTCTAGTAAAAGTTAGAGGTGATTTATATGGGAGGAAGAGGAAGTCTGGCAAAAAAGTAAGTCAATAGTGAGAAAACATCAAAGGCCATGACATCCAACCCCTTCCCCATGGCACCATAGAAGGACACTGAATACTTTTCCCCCCTTGAAAGTAACAGGAGGAAGTCATAGAATCAACCTGGTTGGAAAAGACCTTTAAGATAATCCAGGCCACCCGTTCCCCAGCACTGCCAAGGCCACCACTAACCCATGGCACTGAGGGCCTCATCCACACCACTTCAAGGGACGGTGATGCCAGCCATGCCCTGGGCAGCCTGTTCCAATGCCAAAGCACCCTCTTGGTGAAGAAATTTTTCCTAGTATCAAGTCTAAACCTCCCCTGGTGCAGCTTGAGGCCATTTCGTCTTGTCCTGTCACTTGTTACTTGGGAGAAGAGACTGACCCCACCTCACTACAACCTTTCAGGCAATTGTAGAGTGATAAGGTCCCCCCTGAACCTTCTCTTCTCCAGACTAAGTCCCCCCAGGTCCCTCAGCCGTTCCCCATCACAGTTGGGCTCCAGGCCCTGCAGCAGCTCCATTGCCCTTCTCTGGACCCACTCCAGCACCTCAATGTCTCTCTTGTAGTCAGGGGCCCAGAACTGAATACAGAGCTCGAGGTGCAGCCTCACCAGTGCCCAGTGCAGGGGCACAATCACTGCCGTTGCCCTGCTGCCAGACTGGTGCTGATACAGGCCAGGATGCCTCTGGCCTTCTTGGCCGCCCTGGCACAAGCTGGCTTATGTTCAGTGCCCTTTAACAGCACCCCCAGGTCCTTTCCCACCGACCATCTTTCCAGCCACTCAGAATGGCTCAAGTTGGAAACCACCTTAAGCTCATCCAGTTCCAACCCCATGCCACGGGCAGGGACGCCTTCCACTAGAGCAGGCTGCTCCAAGCCCCGTCCAACCTTGACCGCACACCCCTCGCTGCTGACACCGCACAGGCCAGGCTCCTGCACCGCCACACCAAGCCCCGCGGCCCCTGCCTCCCTCCCCGCCGCCGCTGACCACCACCCTGCACCCGTCCCCGGCGGGCGGCTCCGTACCTCGCAGCCCGCCGGGGCG
The DNA here is from genome assembly GCF_034315485.1 of Pezoporus occidentalis. NCBI lineage: Eukaryota > Metazoa > Chordata > Aves > Psittaciformes > Psittacidae > Pezoporus > Pezoporus occidentalis. The sequence continues at coordinate 6,233,381 of NW_026912779.1, forward strand.
CTGAGGGGCTCCGCCGCCTCACGGCCCCTTCCCGCCTCGCTCCCCTCACGGCCGCCCGCCGCCGTTGCCAGGTCAGGCGCGCGGCGGCGCCCCGTTGCCAAGGCGGCGGCGGGCGGCAATGGCGGCCGCGGCGCGGCGCTGAGGCGGGAAGCCGAAGGGGAGGGGGGCGTCCGCTGGGGCCTGCGGGCCTTCAGGTGAGTGCCCGCAGGGGCCGGTGAGGGCGGGCAGCCGCAGGCATGGTGGTGCGGGGCAGGCCGTGTGAGGCGGGGCGAGAGGGGCCGGGGTAGAGCCGGCGGGTTGTGAGGGTTGAACTCGGCCTCTCGGCACGCCTGGGCAAGGAAGGCAAGTGCGGGGCACTGCGGGTGATGCAGGCCCAGCTAAAGAAGGAGGGTACGGCAGGAGCGGCACCACAGAGCTGCTGTGCCTCAGACTCCCGAAGGTAATACTCCACGCTAGACATCAGCACCCTCCCTTGTGCTTGACGCCTCCCTCAGAGGGGAACAGGCTGGAAGTTACCTCACTTTGTGTTCCTGCATGGTCAGACAAAGAAGTCCTTACCGTGTAAGTAAAGAGCAGGTCAATGCTAGTTCTGCCCATTTCAACCAGTTTCTCTCCCATTAAAGCCAGTCTTCTGCACAAGCCACCCATCCCTCTGAGTCGCAACCCAAGAAAAATCAGCTAACAGCAGATCTATCCCTTACCTGGCTTTAATGGGGTTCTCAGCACTTCAGGCTCATGGGACTGGTCCCTCACCCTGTTCTTTGCTCCTGGGCACAGCAGCACCTTCTCACCAGCAGCCCAGAGCCTGGTGTGGAGCAGCCTCTGTCCCAGCAGGTGTTGCTCAGACACCTGATTGCCAGGTACTGGCTGGCCCCAAGGGCTGCCTGCTGCTGCTGCTGGCCACTGGGGCTCTGTTACATCCAGTGTGGATGAATACTGAAGTGTCTGGAAGAGAGGAGACAGATTAGATATTAGGCAGAAGCTGTTCCCTGTGAGAGTGCTGAGGCGCTGGCACAGGGTGCCCAGAGAAGCTGTGTCTGCCCCATCCCTGGCAGTGTTCAAGGCCAGGTTGGATGGGGCTTGGAGCAACCTGCTCTGGTAGAAGGTGTCCCTGCCCGTGGAAGGGGGTTGAATCCGGATGAGCTTTAAGGTCCCTTCCAACCCAAACCAGCCTGGGATTCTGCGATTCTATGACTGGAAGTTGCAAGGCAACCTGAAACAAATTCACATCCCATCCACCCACCGACTCATCAATCCATCCATCCTGAGTATCCAGCCATAACCTCAGGAATGTCCTTACAGTGATCAGGACTGGGCCAAGTTTTCCAAAGGGCTGTATCTCAACATGACATCAAAACCAGCTTAGTTCAGACAGGAGGTGCCATGGAAACTACTCTCACTCAGCACTAAGCTATGACCTCTGCCCAAGGCAAAGCATTTCTTAAGGGTTGACACCAGGAAGGGCTCAAGAGAAAACTCAGCATTATAGGCTATTCATTAAACTGGAATTCAGTTTTAGGAAGATTTTGCTTCATCATTCCTATTAAACATTAGTCACAGCCAAAAATCCAGTGCAATTATTCATATAAAGCTGTAAATATAGCATGACACTGTTACCACATTGTTTTTTTTTATACTGGCACATAAGGCTCATGCTTATCTCTGTGGCCAGCAGGCAAATGGATTAAATTTAGAAAGTGCTAAGCTATTTTCTCTCACTGAAGATAAAACACATGAAAATTTCCTTTGCTGGTTTGTGAATAGTGATAATTGAAGGAATGTTTTCAACTTGAAATGTTTAAACTGAAAAATGTTGAAAACTTTTTAAAAAAGGAGTTCTAAGAGCTTCCAACAGCAGCAGTCAGGCACCAGGCTTAGACAGTCACTGAATGAGAGCGCTGGCCACAAGACCTTCCCTCTCCAGCAGCATACCTTGATGAAAGCTTTGTGAGAAAACAAGGATCTGACTGAAATGATTTTCTTAATAGTAGGTGTACCAGGAAAAGGATTAATCTGAATTTGAAATGAGTTCTTGCTCTCAACCAAAACAATGATACAAGCTGGCAGAATGAAGGTAGCGATTCTGCTGATGTTTGTCAACAGATAAAATTGTTGCTAAGCAGATTCTACAAGCTTGGGATTTATGATTATAGCTTCATGAAGCCCTCCCCAGAGGATGCCTGTCTCAAAGCCACATTAAGAATCCCTCATTTTTCATTAAAACATCTGTTACAGGTTAAATAATAAAAACTCTATCAAGTATATACAGTTGGTAGTATTTACTTAATGACAATCTGCAAGATGCTGCAGTGATATTTTCATTATAGAAGCCTGTTTTACTTGCTTGTAACTTCACCTGACTGGGTAGAGCTTTCTAATTCCACCTGTTTTATTTGGATTCTGTTACTGTAGAAAATTCTAATAAAACTTGATCCAGTCACTTTCATATTAACTGTCACAGTTAAAATGTTACGGTTGTTTTCATGTAAGTTGTTGGTTCTTAAAGCTTTGAAGCAAAGACTTTAAACTGGGTAGGATCTTGCTGGTGGCTGAATTGTGATAACAACATACTCCATCACTGTAATGGAGATATTTTTGCTCATGCATACGGAAATGATTTTGTTACTGTGTGTGAAGTATTAAAGTAATACCATGATAAACATCTCAGAAGCACCAGAAAAAACTGATCTGGCTGAACTGGCGGTAAAGCTGTAATGGAGTGTAATACAGTGCTCTGTGAGCAAAAAGGAAAGCATGCAGTAAGTGTAAGGTGTGTTGTCAGTCTCACGTCCTGAATGAGTTGAAGGTTGTGGGGAACAAATAATACCTAATCACATACTTATTTCACTTTGGTTTCACACTTTGTTTTGCAAGTGTGTCATTTCACCCTCTGGAAAACACGGCACTCTAGACATCGTGATTCTGAGTGCTTGTACTTCAGAGACTGCCATGTTTGTACAAGAGGTAGCACTAGCACTCTTCTGAATCACAAGGATAATCCATAAAATAAATCCACGTGCGTTGAGTATTATCTCCATTTGTGCCTTCTTCGAATGTTGCTGACATATTTTACCAGCTGCAATGCTGCTTACATTCTATAGCATTACTAGCCTATTTCCATGGAGAATGTAACTTCTTCAGTGTTTGCAGCTTCAGGGAGGGGGAGAAAGAAGGGAAGAAAAGGCAAGTGTTAATCTAAAGGAGTTCCCAAAAAAGTGATGTGTGATATCCAGCTGTAAATAATGACTAACAGTTGGAAGAAAGGATCCAGGTTTTGAAAGTAAACCCAAGTTCCTTACTGCTGTGGGGTAGTGGGAAATATAAGAAGAATATGAGAGAACATTTAAGCTTGTCAGCTTGTCACCTGGGGGAACCTTTTTCCAGGCCAGTGCCCCATTGTCTGCATCTTTGTCTTTTCCCCAAGAGTATTTGCTGCAGAGAAATACAGTTTACTCTGTTATGTACGTTGTGCAGCAGGAAGTTCATGCATCAGCTACCAAAAAAGGAAGGTGCTCAGATACCGATGAGGTGATGCTAGTATCAGTTTTATGTTTAAGCAAGTACAGAGAACAGTGTGACTTGTGATTTTTTTCTCTTTGTAGTACTAAAATGACAGATGTTCAGCCTCCCCTTAAGCTTCCAAGTAATTGCAGATTATAACAGTTCCTTGACTGAAAAGCACTTACCTTACAGTTTCTTAACTTAGTTTTCACCTTCAGTGAGACTTCTTCATAACAGTTTGAAGATTAGAAAGGACAATTTTGCAAAGTGCTGTATGTGTTTATATAGGCTCTACATATGCTGTGTATACTAAATGAGAGAAATTCACTCAAAGCTTAGGGCTCTGTTAAGTTAAAGTGGATATTTTCATGCCTTGAATGTAGTTTGATTCCTGTTCTAACTGGCATGTAATTATAATCTCATCTCTGAGTTTACATTTTTTCTTCTTTCTCTATGTAGGAATTACTTCCTTCAAAGAAGCCATTTTATCTTATTCCAGGATGTTACCAGTAGATATCAGACTTCGAAACTTACAGGTGTACAAACTTCTTCAGTGTGTTCACCAAAAAGACAAGAAGCAAATAGAAAAGCTGGTCCAGAATGGATTCCCAAATCTCATTAATTTCACAGAGCCTATGGAAGGATATAGTGCCCTTCAGTTGGCCTGCATGAAAAACGACATTGATATGTGCAGCTTCTTGCTGGAGCAAGGAGCTCATCCAGATGTCCAGGACAAAATGGGACGTACTGCAGCAATGAAGGCAGCTGAGTTAGGCCATGAGTTCATTTTGGATATATTAGTAAAAGCTAAAGCAGACATGACTGTTGTGGATAATGAAGGGAAAGGTAAGTAAAAGGGAACCTTATCAGACCAGAAATACCATAAAATGACCCCTTCCTGTGTTGCACACTTGCTATGTATGTTGTGTGGCATCCATGGAGGGGAACCGTGGTTGAGGGTAATCCTTACAGCTCAGCAGAAGCTGTGCCATAAGAGCTTTGATGGAAATAATTCTCCCTGAGCAGTCTATGCCTATAGGTCTATGCCTTTAGGTCTCTCTAATGCTTATCTGAAAGATAACTTGTGATGGAGGACTGTGTTCCTCCCATGACCTGTCATACTAAATCATGATTTACTCCTAGAAGTTCAAAGGCCCTACCTAAACTAGAAGTCCTTTTTACATGTATGTACCCTCAGAGAAGTGAATGGGTCTCTACTGAAGGATTTTGTGTGTTCAGCGGTGAAGCTCCCAGCCTAAGTAACCTTTCTACTAATTTAGTATTGCACCATAATCCCTGCTGGTTTTCTTTGCAGGTGTTCTGTTTTACTGCCTTTTACCTACAACACGGCACTACCACTGCACACAGATTGCCTTGGATGCTGGTGCAGATGTTAACAACTGTACCACTGATGGGAAGCCTGTATTTCTACAAGCCTGTGAACAAGCTCATGATATTAAAGAAATATGCCTGAATTTTATGGAAAGAGGAGCAAATCCCAGTGCAGGAAACCCAGTATGAATATTTCTGTAACTAAGAACATATATAGAGAAGTGTAGAATAGTTACCAGATGACTATAGAACCTTAAATGTTCACATTGAAATGATGAAGCAGTGACAAGTGCTTAGCTCTGTGGCCATGCCTGTTCCTTTCTTCTGCATCACCCTTTTTGCAGGAGCAGGGATTTAAGTCTTCTGGTTGAACCACATATCCTGAGTTAGATTTCTGTAGATTAGAGTGCAGTTATTTTACAAACATAAAGTGTAACTTGGCCAGCTCTTAGGAGCTGCAGTTCACTGCACTTCAGTGGTGCAGGGCTGATTTGTACTTTGACTCCGTGTGCTCTAAGGTTTTCAGAGTTGAAATAATGCTCACTAAAAGGTGAGTCTAGCATGAAAAAACTGTTTTAGGATCAAGGCAGGAACGAGTCATAAGAAACTATTTTCATTCTTTTGAATGTCCTAGTCATTTATTTGTTTATTTCCTTAATTTAACAATGACCTGAAGGATGGCAGCTCTGTGCTGTTGACTGAGTCAAAGGGCTTAAGCTTTCCCTTAAAGCCACCCATGGCTTTTGCTTTGGTCCTGGTTTTGTAGTTATACTTCCTAGCTTGTAGCTATGGAAAACCCAGTGTTTAGACATCCTTCTCCCATCCTCTCACACACATCTTCGGGCACTCAGTGTACCTACAATATGAGAAACCTGCTTTTATTTTTGTAATATGATGGGCACATATCTGATCACATAATAGGAATGATTTGCTAGAAAGACAGGTAGCAGGGAAGAGCATATGGTTCAGTGGGACAATATCCATGGCTCACTGCTGTCTTTGGCCCTCTGTAGAGTAGCAAGTCAGATATTCTTTGTTGCTCTGGGCCAATATGGTAATAGCAGGCAATCCCTGACCTGAGAAGTGCTCTGTTCTTGGGAAGGTCATCAGATCTACCCAAGTCAGCCATTATGAAGAGCATAGGTACTGCTGATCACAAACATACTCTATTATCTAGAAATATATATAAATATATTCGAATGGAAACTTTTCCTGACAGAACAGCAGTGAAATTCCCCAGCAGTTGCCCTGTCTTCCCTCTAGCACTCCTCCAGCCATAGCTCCTTATGCTTTTTTAATGATATAGGATTTTGTTTTAAGTTTTGTAAACATGCATGAAAGCATGTTTACACATACATGCAGAACAAAGAATTCCTTAAGTAAGGAATTGATTTTCATGAGGACTATTCAAGAGACTCAAGCTACTGATATATCTATGTCACAGGAATTTGTCTACTCATGCTTTAGCAGCATTATGGTTAGATTCTTAAAGTTTACCTGCAAGCATCTTGGAAACTATTAGTCTGGTCTCCTTTTTATGGTCATACCTAAAAGGAAACCTTCAGTTTTATGCCACCTTGCAACAAGCAGATCATGTTGCTCCAACCTGAATTAGCATAGGAAACAAACTGAATTGCTTTCTTGCTACCTTACAGGCTACAGGTCGCACGGTCTTAATGGAAGCCGCAAGAGAAGGTGTTCTCGAGCTGGTGCGCGGTCTGCTTGAGAGAGGAGCTGATGTTAACCTGTTTGACTTTGAAAGACAAAGTGCTGCACATTTTGCAGCCAAAGGAGGCTTTTTTGAGGTATCACTATTTGTGGTGGTAAAGCATTGCTGCAATACCAAATCTGAGGTGGTTTTTTTGTTTGTTTTTTTTTTTTATGTTGGGTGGGATTAGGTTTTTTTTGAGTCCAGTATCTGAGCTGATCAAAGCTATCAAAAGCAGCTTCTTTTTAAATATCAAAGGGAATCCAGCAGTGATAGAATCTCTTTCATAATTGCAGAGCCTTTTTTGCCAAAGGTATCTCCAAGTGTGCTAGTGTGGCTGGCTGGTGTGAACAGCTCTGTTGGAGACCTTGTTTCTCTCAACACGTAGCATGGCACTGCTGTGTAACTTAGATGAAACATTACCATTACAAGAGGGACAGATGCAAATGGCTGCAGTTAGACAGTTTATTCCTTATTGCCCAAATAGTCTTCAAAGTACATAAAATCATGCAGTTTTGATTGTGCATGCATTATCAGAATTACTTTAAGACAGTGGCCTGCAGGGAGGTGACAGGAACGAAGATTGTCTTTGATGTTTACAACAGAACAAGGTTTCTATTTCCTCTGTGAAATAAGCAGAGTACTACAGAAAACATGGAATGTTACGTGTGCATTGATTAGTTGGGCACGGGAGAAACCTTTACTAAATAAACTAAGAATATATGATACTGCATTTATTTGTAACTCATTCTCACACTTCCATATCTTAAGGAACACACCAGATTTTGGTGGTATTGTCTGTTTTTCTAGATTCTGAGGATTATTTCAGCTTATAATGGAGACGTGGGCCTGATCGCTATGAATGGTAACACGCCGCTTCATTATGCTGCGGAGGGAGGATTTGCAAATTGCTGCAAGTTCATAGGACAAAGAGGTACATTAAAAATAAGTTACTTTGTAACTATCATGTGCATTCTATTTCTTTGCTAAAGGGAAGATTTAATTTGGGCATCTATGAAGGATTTGACTCTTGGGTATCATGTGGGAAACGTAATTCTCATTAAGAAGTGCCTAACATAGGCTATTGTGATTTATTTATACACATGTGGCTGAGATAAAACATTTCTCAAAGGAAGCAGCAGAAACATCATGGCTTTGTATAAGTCAGAACTGGACTGTCTTAAGTGGTTCTGCTTTTAGTTGGGTTTAGCTGTATTGCATTGAAACTTCCAACAGAAATGTAATATTTGGTTTGCTGATCATTAAACAAGATGAATCTCTGTAGTCATAGGGAAAACTTCAGGCCATGGGTATTCAAACATACTACAAAGCAGCTGTGACCATATTCTAACTTAAGCAGATGATCACATAGCACTTCAAAAGGACCGTGCAAAATCCTGCATTCTGTTCTTGTGAGTCGAACATTTAGCTAGTGAGCCAGTGTCAGATTTCAGGGTTGGAGTATAGAACACTGAGTGATACTTTAATCTTTGTTTCTTCTTAACCTTTCTCACCACTTAAAAAATGTAGTTTCCACTGAATTTCTGCCTTTCTATACATATCATGAATGGATGGATAAGTAAAGCATGTGTTGCCCCATGAACCTCCCTTTGGAAAACAAATCTTCTGTCACCATTTATAGTTAAAACAGTATAAAATTGGAGACCTGTAGCAATTAGTTGCATATATAGTACAAGTCTCTTATATACATAATTACATAATTAATCGTAGGTTTTCTATATAATTATGAATTCCACTGCATTACCAGCAAAATTGTGTCCATATTTTTAGGCTGTGATCCTACATGGATAAACTTGGAAAAAAAGACACCAAGAGCCATCGCCAAGGATGGTGGTTTTAAAGCAGCAGTATCAGAATTGCGTAAAATTGAGAAGGCCTTTGCAAAACAGTCCAAGACTGAGGATAAGGAGGAAAACCCCCAGTGGGCTGTGAGGCTGTACGACTGGTCCTTGGAGCACCAGGCTGCCCTCCGCAAGGCGTTGGAGGCTGTCGACCAAGGAGATGGGAAGGTGACTAAAGACAGTTTTATAGCCCTTATCCAGCAGCACTGTTCCTTTGTGGACGCTGAACAACTAGAAGCTATTGCTGAAATGCATGAAGGACATCAGGCTGATGGAATCAGCATTGAAGACTTTTTAAAAGGCTCTAAATACTTGCAAAAAAATTATCTTATCACATCCTATGGACCCAAAGGGAAGAAGAGGAAGAAAGGGAAGAAAAGAAGAGGCAAAAAAGGCGTTGCTGTTCCTGTGCCAATTTGTGTTATGCTGAAGGGCACATGTCCCCTTAGAGAAGATGGTTTCCCTGTGTACATGGTTGAGGCTATCCAAAATCTTGCTGACATCTCCCATTTTAACCGAGACCACCCATCTGCCCATCCCGTGCATGATGACCGTGCCTGGTACATAGATGAGCCAAGAAAAACGTACATGAACATTAACTACCTTGTCAGAAAAGCAGACTTTCTGTCTCTGCAGAAAGCATTTGAGGAGGGTGTGCACATAGACGTAAAAGATCAATATTACAAAACACCTTTGATGGTTGCATGTGCAAGTGGGAACATAGTTCTTGTGCAGTATCTTCTGGAAAAGGGGTAAGATCATTTCAGAGATATTTTTTTTTTAATTGCTATTTTGGAGAGGCTTTCAAAAGCAAAAATTTCCAGCATTTGGATACAACAGACCATGGTTTGGTTTTTATTTATATAACTTTAATATTAAAGTTAGTTCCATAGGATCCTGAGTCACAGAGGGTTAGTTTATTATTTTTCACATTATTAACAGGGAAATAGAAACAGCCAAGAGGTAAGTTCCCCAGGTCTGAAGGTTTTGGGTGCCTGGGCTGTTAGCATTTTGATCAGAGGCAAAGTGCCAGTCACAGCTGTGGTCTCTAATGGTGCATCCTCAAAACTCAACTCTCAAAATCAGATGAATGGTTTTTGTGAAATCTGGTTCAAGTGACTCACCTGAAATGAGCAAGGCAATCTTGGATAAAGATGCAAGAGTTAGCAAATAAATCTATCAAATTAGTCTTCACTACTTTTGTCAAGCCTCACAAGACAACACTGAAGTCACATCTCCTCATGTTTAACAGCCCTAGAAATGTAACAGTCTGTCCTGGGTTCAGCAGGACATACTATTATTAAAATACTATTTTAAAATAGTATCAATTTTGAGGTTTTTAAATTGGCAGAAGTCAGAACATGGAGAGGAAAGTTATCAGGACAGTGTTTAGCTTTGCATCTTTCAGTAGTGTGGACTTTCAGGTACTTTCAATTTGACATGGGAGTGTAAATACTTTTTACAATATAACCTCTTCAGTACAGTATCACAAATTCATATCGAATAGAAACAAAACATTTATCCAGAGCTATGGAAAACACTGAGGTTTAAACATAAATTGGTGATATCTACTTTCTGTCTTGTTCCAGAAAGACTCAGAAGTAAATTAAATTTGGGCTTAAGGCAAATTCAGTGCTTCATCAGGAAAAAATACTAAGTCAGTGCTATGTTGTTGCTGTTCCCTTTGATTGGTTTGTTTCTGATAGAATAAAGTTAGCGAAAAGGATTCAGGGGCAGAGTATTGGTACAGGCATGGAGGATGGGTCGGGAGAGAAAGTGGAGTAACTTCATATTATAATGAGAAGTACAAAGGCACTGAATGGTGCATACAAATAAACCACAAGGGCTGAGCAACTGAAAGATAACAATATCAAATCCAAACTAGCCCTTGCATCCTCCAGAACATGTCAATTAAGCCTGGGAGCAGAAACAGATCTGTAGTCCAGCAACAGAGTGGCTGAAAAAGTTCTAAAGGCTCAGATTTTGAGAGACTTTCTCTAACTCCCTAAATTGGCAATTTTTCCATCTGCTCTTGGCCCAAAAGCATTCTTTTATGAAGTCCTTAGTCTGTATTTTGTCGTTATCAGCGAAGCTGAAGCACAAACACAAGCAGCATTTTAAAGGACTATGGTGTTTGAATGCCTGTTTTCCTCTGTACCTGTGAAAACCTCCATGTAAAGGACACTGTCGGCTAAGAGGGGGATGTGATCACCACCCAGGCACACTCTGACAATGAATATTCCATGACAAGCCATACATTGGATGCTAAAATGGCTTCAGAGTAGCAGTAGCAATATGAAAACGTTTATTCACATTGAATATGCCATTGCAGGGGCAGTTAACATTGCTTGTTTTGACATTCCTGTATCCAGTAGATAGCTTCATCTGCCCCTTCTCATATTCTTTTGTAGGGCTGATGTAAATGCAACAGACAATTTCATGTGGACTCCTCTCCATCATGCTTGCTATAATGGACACCTCGATATTGCCAAACTGATCGTGAAGGCTGGAGCAGCAGTGGATGCACCTGCAATGGGCAATGCAACCCCACTAATGAGAGCCATTGAGATCTCCAGACTGGATATTGTCTATTTTTTACTTGAAGAGGGTGCAGATGTCCAAGCTACAAACAGCAATGGTGAATATCAACATCCCCAAAACAGGCCCACTTCCTTACATGTATCCAAGTTTTATTAAAAAGCCCCAAACAAAACTAAGTTCTTGGAATGCTTTGAGAAGTGTTCTGAATTTATGATCACTGTCAGTACCAGGATGAAGGTAAGAGGCACAATTAGTTTTCTACAGTGAGGAATCACTATTGTAAGTAGTCAGCTTTCCTGGGCTTTATGCCTCTAGGAAATAAAGTAACATGATTAATTACATGATTAAGAAGTCTGTTGCTCCTCACAAGATATATACAGTTATAAGTGGCTTTAATGAATAAAATCTATCTACTTTTTAATATTATTTGATGGAAAATTAGATTTCAGTTGTGGCCAGTGTATACTCTGCCACACATTTAAATAATTTAGTTTTTATGCACAGGCAGCACAGGTTAAAATATTTCTTGCTGCTTAGCATGTAAATATTACTCTCTGAGAAAAAGTACTTAAGAGAAAAACAAATCAAATTGATACTGAAGTGTTACCTCCTCACAGCAGATCCCTCATGCAGTGTTATTTCCTCTCTTTTTGGAGTAAATTAAACAGCATTTGTCACATTATAAGCTCTTGCTGTACCAGAGGAAGCAACATTGCTACATAATGAGATTTTCTTTGCCAAAATGCCTACTAGGTGAAATCCTGCTTGTGGAAGGAATTATTTCTGTGTTGTTCCAATTTACACAGCAGTTTAGGCTCACAACTACTTTACACCCACAGCATCTCACCTTATAAGATCTGGAAGAGTTTGTCCTCTATTAAGCCCTGAAGGTTTTCAGCCCCATTTAAACCATGGGGCTTTCCCTTGACTCCTTGCCAGCCACAGAGCAAGTACTGGAAGAGGTAGAGACCTACAATAACTTGGTCTACATTCCTAACCTTGTACTGTGCTAGCTATCTCCTAGTGCTAAATACTCTCAGAAGTCAAAATTGCAACCTGTAGGACCAGTATATTAAGCTGCAAATGTCAGGTAACTGCAAAGTTACCACTCTAAGAATTCCTGCAATACTTGGTTTCAAAGCTCATTTCTCTAAGGCTTTATTTCTGGCAAACAGTGCAGATGCCTGCCAGTCTTCACATGATGTCAGGCATGCTGCTGGCACACTGAATGGTTAATAAAATAGAGGCCTAATTAAATTCAGTTGACTGTGTTTTCATTATCCAGTTGAAATAGCAAAGGACTGAGGTTCATTTTCATGGCTTATGCAAGTATTTATTTTTTTAAATACAGGAAAGAATCCTCTTGATATTGCTAAAGTATTTGCAGATTCTAGAATAATTGATCTGCTCCAGAATAAACTGGACAATTTGCCAGAAGTACCAGAAAAGAAAGAAAAAGCTGTGAAACAAAAGGCATCTTCTACACCAAAGCCTGCAGAGGAACAAGCCGCAAAAAGAGAGGTATGAAAAATAGTAACAAAGGATTGATTTCCTAATAGTTGGTAGAACATTGCTTCCTTTCATTTGTTTGCCATCCATGTCTCTCTAAAGCTATAAATCATGCAGTTTTGTTCAAGTATTTTCAGAAGCCAGAACTTGTTCTTGCCAGTACTATTACTTGTTCATTGGTTGAAATTTTGACATATTAATTATATGAACTTCATGTCTTTCACAGTCCCACTTAAGAATTGTATCCTGTATCACTGATGGGACACAGAAAAATATTTCCTCTTTTCCCCCTCCTCCTGAAGTTTATGATCATCCAGCTCTGTTGTAAATACCAAGCAACTTGTAAGCTTAATTTCTTCAAGGGAGCACCTGTTTCTTCACAGATAAGACCAAGGCCCTTCAAATTAGTAGAAAGGTCTTTTTATTCTGCTAACAGAACTCTTTTAGGCAATATTGGGCTCACTGACTTCTGATTTCCCATCTTGTCTCTTAACCTTCCTCTTTACTGTTGACACGAGCCCTGTTTCTTAAACTCCCCACTGAGTTTGGCTGTTGTACTACTGAATGCTTTTACAGGATACCCAGGAGCCTCGAGTACCTTACCATTGCCCTAGTTCAAGCAAATATAGCCTCTGTGGCCACGTCCTGGCTATCTTACGGTGGATGAGATCTTGATTTACCAGTGGTACTTGTTAGTCAAACCCAGGATGCCATTTAGGGAAAAAATGCAATTGTACCTACACTGCTGGAAGTGTCCTTCAGCAGTCCTGCCCTGGATGATGTAGTAAGCATTTCCCAGTAGCCAAATGTTGGTTTCCCCCTTTCAGAGATAATTTGAATGTCAGGGATAGTGTAGGACTTTGTTAGGCAGGAGGAGGACAATTGTAGATGCTAATTTAGCCATGACCTGGCACAGGAAGGGATCACCAGTGGCACTAGGTGGTTGTCTCAAGTCTTGAAGAGCAGTTAATGTTTTAGTGTCCAAGAAGGACAGTCATCCTCTTTGAGTCACAAGTTTTGGTTATAAAATAAATAGCAGCTTTAGGAAAAACAGATTCTGAACAGATTAAGAAAAATAAACCCACAGTAAATAGAAAACAGAAGAAGTATCTGAAGATGTAGGATGTGTGCCTTGCTTCTGGGCATGATGTATAACTGGTAACTTCTTTCAGTCTTCACAGATACCACTGGCAGATGAAGAAACATCCATTCTTGAAAAGGCAACACAACCCTTTAAGGACAGCGTTATTTATCTGAATTCTCTGATAGCCAGTGGTGCTACCAAGAAAGAGGACATCACATTCAAACCCAGAAAAGTATGTACAGTAGCAAAACACAAGCACGTTTTCAATGTTAATGGAAAGGTAGACCTTGCTGTAGATCAAAACCCAGAATAATCTGATGAAACACCTTCACAATTCAACTAGCTGCTTGTAGATGACATGACGCAGGCTAGAGAGATTGCCTTAGAACAACAGTAAACTAAAGAGTCCGCATAGGTTTATGTGTATTTTATATATATACACATATATTTATATAAAACAAATTATCATGGAAAGCAAGCCCTTACCAGGTTTTAAAATAGGATTAAATTGGACCCACAGTAAAATTACAAATGCCACTATGTGCATTGGATGGATTTTTACATTCCTGCACTTAAAGAGAGGAGTCCTTGTGCATGGGACCAGCACCAACTTCTAACTTGCCTTCTCAATTAGTTATCCCATGATTGCTTAAGTGACATTTACTGATCTGAATGGATCACTAAATATTTACCTCCTTGAGTTAGAATACTGAAAATATAATTTTTATATTAGGGACTTGTTAATACTCATTCAAGAATAACCAAAAAACAGAGAAAGATGACCACAGAAGTAATATTTTTTTTTTCCCCTCTGCTTAAAAAGAAGAACACGACCATTGCTGACTGAGCAGTTTTGTTTAGAAGTTATTTACCATTTCCCTAAGCTTGATTTGTGCCAGTTTCTGCAGTGGTCTCGGGGGAATAAGGCTACATCATCAGTGACTGTATGACTAATTACTGTTTTCCACTCTGAGGATCTTGGGCCCGAGTCAGTCATTCTGAACAATTAGCTTTGGATCATCTTTCCTACATTATCCCTCATCTGAGCCTATGGCATGTTAGAGATTGGCAGCAACTAGAGACTGTTCTGCTTATACTTACACAAATTGTTGTGGTATCTTCCGCCAGGAGGCCGCACCATTTTTCTTCTATGTCTTGGGATGGAAAGGAGTGCTAGAACACAGCTCTATTTGGCTCACAGTATCATCTTCATACCTCACTTGCAGTCCAAAATAACTACAAATATCTTTATTTTGTAGATTTGGGCCCCTGAAGCCGCAACAGAAGAGTTAGTAAGGAAGCATGAATGGCTCCGTGAGCGCTCTGCTTTTGATGGCTTGTCAGAAAGCCCTGCAACCCCCTTTGATAGAAAATTTGCAGAATAAGCACACTAGCTGGAAGAAGCTACTTCAGCATATATTTGAGGGGGTAAATATCAAGAAGGCTACTCCTCTGCAAGGAAGGAATCATGCAGTGCTCAGTAAATGCATCTTAGTTACGATAAAAAAAAGGTTGTAGCAAGTTTTTCCTCTAGGTTATGTTGCTCACATATCATCTCTTGTTAGGGGCTTAGTCTGGAAAAAGGTTTATCCTCATTCTAAGTCTTGGAGCTAGCTCAGCATATTTCATGGAATGGCTGCTGTTAGGACACACACGTCCTTTATCTTTTTATCCTTTTAAAGGTATGGCTTTAGGAGGCTATTTTTCACCCCAACATAAAACTTATTCCTGGAAGATATATTACTCTTTCTATTAAAAAGCTGTTAAATATAAAGATGAAGATAGCATTCAGTAATTATTTAAAACAACAATGTTCTTTGTTGTCTGCAGAGACAACAAAGTACAGAATTTACAACCAGGACTACTATAGTCTAGTGTACTGCTTTCATATTCTCCCATACACTTGGAAGAGTGTACAAACCTTTCTCCTTATGCACTGAAGATGTATTTCAAAGCTCTGCAAGGCTTTTACCCAGACCTGTAGATCTTTGTGGCAAACTTGAAAAACATGCAGAGATTTTGTGAATGGATGCTGAAGAGGAACTCTTCATCAGGAACTGTAGTGATAGGACAGGAAGGGGTGATGGGTTTAAATTTAACCAGGGAAGTTCAGATTAGATATAAGAAGTAGTTTTTTACTGTGAGGGTGGTGAGGCACTGGAACAGGCTGCCCAAAGAGGTAGTAGGTGCTCCATTCCTGGAAGTGTTTAAGGCCACACCAGTTGGACAGAGCCTTGGGTGACATGGTCTAGTGGGAGGCGTCCCTGCCCATGGCAGGGGTTGGAACTGGATGATCTTAAGGTTCTTTCCAACCCAAACCATTCTATGAATGTAGGTTCTTACATTAACAGCTACATCCACAGCCAGTCCAAATCAGCACTTGCCTCCGCAACAGTGAGGTCCACAGATATTGTCCCTTTTGTTATTTAGTGAGTTCATAGGTTGAGAAGGAATTGGTGTCTTAGAAATGAAATGATCAGGCAGCAGTAATTTATTATGTAGAATAGGTACTGAAAGTTCATTTGGGAAAGTGTATAATGTAGAGATTCATGTGATAGGGCAACAGTTCTGCTGAGAGAACTCTTTTGCTCTTTGCATGTCTTGAATTCTGTCAAGTTCATCCACAAAACAGTTGGCAGCACAAAACCAAGATCAGTTTGGATCTTCAAAAAGACAGGAGGTACAAGTACAAGCACAAGGTACAAGTTGTGAGTAAGCAGAGGCTGGAAATACTGGAACTTTTAACTTAGGGAAGAAATAAGTGGAAGGGAATGCGATAAAATACATCTAAAGAAGGAAAAAGCATGGAGAAGTGAACTGAAACCTCCTGTCTGTTCTTTCACGGGATACAAGAACAGTCAGACTAAGGATAAAAAAAACAGCACACATTCAATACTCCACAGTGTGTAAATAGCCTGTGGAGCCCTCTAGCCCAATACCCTTGGAAACTTAATTATTTACATAGATTGTGAGAAGAGTCTAGTTAGCTAATGCATAAGGAATATAAAACTCCCTCATGGTTCAGGACCTCTGCTAATTACTGTTGATGCATGATAACGTTTTCTAGCAATGCAGTTCACTCCCCAGTTCTCCAGTGTGGTGACGTGCATGTCTCACAGAAGAGAGGATGACACTGACCTAGACAGACACTGTAAATTAAATTAGATCAGCTTCTGGTTGATAGTACCATTGTTCAAACTCACTTTAATGTTGGGAGAGCTGTCTGGCTCAGGAGTACAGCTGCTTTAGAGAATTTGTTCTCAAACATAGTCTTATTTTTTTTCCCCAGAATCTGAGCTTCAAACTGGGTTCTTTCCTTCTGGATAATAATTTCTTGTAGGAAGACCAAGTTTTGCCCTGGTTGATGCGTGTGATGTGGTATTTTCCTGCCTGGATTTGCCTAGGGAAGTTGCTGGGGAAAGCCTGTGCAGTCACATTCTCAAAGCCACCACCACTGCATGTATGACTCCAGCTCCACATCTAAATGTAAATGCGATATTTATTGCATAAACAATACAGATACAAAGCAAGTAGATATATCTAGTGAGATACTATATTCCAATACCACTACTGAACATTTTGTGTATATGAACATGGTTGTGCATGAGTAGTTTATGACAAGTTGCTTACAATGAGAAAACACCCCAATCTGTCTAGCATTTTAATAGTTCAGTATAAAGACAGACTTCACAGGCAAGTGAGATACCATTTCACATTTCAGCTGCCTTGGAATTCTTAATATCAGCATATCATCTTTGCCTGTCAGCATAAAACTTCTGCTGGCTGCAGATGACTGTCAATAACAAAAGTAATAGTGTTAAAGCTAGTCATAGAAGGCAGTGCAGGCAAGGAGCAGGATGCCCAGAAACAATTGTAAATTAAACTGCATCACTGAAAGAAGGAGGCATGGGGTCAATTTGCTAAACAGTAGCCATCAAAATAATAGTCAAGCAGAACAGTCAAACTCCTAACTCATCCTATGAGGTGAACCTGTTTCAGGCAGTTATGTCATGGAGATTAACTCTTTGCTGTTAAAACCAGCTGCTCGGCTCTCCTCTATGGAAGCACCACAGAAGTGCTCCTCACTTGGGTAACTACTGCACATTAAGGTACAGACTTTTCTGCTGGCTGTGTTCATTAGGGAAGCTATAAGCAAATGGAAAACTTGAATGCAAAGGGAAAAGGTTAACCTGGCCAGCAGAAGGGGCTGTCTCCTGCTCCAGTTTGGATCACGCTGTAGAATTAAGCTTGTTGGCAAGTAGTCTCTGAAAGAGAGCACACTGAGATGGGGCTGTTTTCTATTCCCATAGGAAATGCTTGTGAGCACTATCCTCATGCTTCTTCCTCCCAGCCAGCATGGGCTGCAAACTCTCAGTCTTTACACACTGTCCCACAAAAAAGAAAGGAAACAGCTGCACATCTTCTGTACACAGTGCAATAGCTGAGTAAAAAGGAGTATTTGTGCTCCTTTGGGCTTCTCCATAGCAGGCTGCCCCAAAGAGTTGGCAGACCCATCTCAGGCTACCACCCCAGCTCCCACCCAGTCCTCTGCCCAGAACTGGCTTTCTGCAGGAGCAGACATGAGAGAAAAATGACAGAAGAGGTGATTTGAAGCATCACCACTTGTGACATTTTCAGAGGAGCGAGTGTAAGTACCTAACACTGACTAATGGTGGTTTTGTAACTAACAACCAATCTAGAAATCCAGAGCTCAGAAAACATTTTGGCATGAACAGCCAACTCATTCAGGTCCTGGTGACATAGAAACATCAGAGCAAACCAGGAGGGATGGCTGGACTAAAGTCCTCCTCCAGAGTGGCAATGAAGATGTGCTTACAGACTCCTCCTTGTGCACCAGAAGTGGAGTAGGAGAGTGTTGCATGAAGCAGTGATAGCAGAGTAGGAGGTTTTTAGGGATGTAAAAGCAGATGTCACAAGGGGATTGAAGGGATACAATGCTGGAGCTTAAAATTGACATTAGCAGAAGGAAGGGTATTCAGCAAAGAGCTGGAAGGGAAGACTGTGGTAATGGAATGGTCATGGAAAAGCTTCGTGATGATTTGGTGGATGGTGTTAAAGGGTACACAGAGAGAGAGACCTTGGTAATAGAAAGCAAAGCACCATTCTCCCAGGTGAGAGAGCCTTTGGGAAAGCTGAATCAATTGTGTGTCAGCAAATGTGCCAAGAACATGGAAATTTGCAGGTGGGAGTTCAAACACATTATGACTGTGACTCAGTCTCTTGAGACAGGTAGTGCAAGTGAAAAATGAATTGAAGGGAGAAACCACTGCAGAACAGTTAAGGAGAGGGGGCAGCAGCACTGGAAGGAAAGATGAACTCTGCACATCTACACTGGCTCAGACTAGATGAGTTTTATACTAGCTCTGGTTCAAACCAGGCTGTAATTCAACCTTACTCACCCTTTGGGATTTGCCTTTAAAGTTCAAGACACTTGTGAAGTCTTCAGGTATTGTTTCAAACTCATGTAAGTACCTTGGGCTAGCTGCTGTTGGCATCTAGAAGTGCTTCAGGTACCACTCCAGTGCAGACCACAGGCAATTACATTTCTCATCCCCCAGTTTCAACATGTGCTATTTTAAGTTCACTTGCAGAACACATGACATTAGTTAGGGCTGAGTATTGCTGTTGTAGATACCACTACAGCACACATTTATGTGCTCAGTCCAGCTCCTTAACCTGAGTGTTTTTTAAAGACTCCTTATTATGTAGCAAGACCCAGTGCTGAACAGCAGACTAAATTCATCAGATACTGCAGGACACAATAGTGACTTCACTAAGAGGTATTTAATGGACAAGATCTCAATGGACTATCAGCTGCTTCAGGTCTTTCTTTAACTAATTGTATTTTAATTAAGAAAAAGCCACTTCACCATTGGGGTCCTTCCTTCTCACAGATGGGGACAGCTGGATTCATGCACACCTCAGCCCCCATTTCATCCACACCCCCACCACAGCAGTACACACATTTATGCTCAGAACACAAACATGCACGACATGTCCCTTTGTGCAGTTTTCCTCTGTCCTTGAGGCTTCTGTAAGCCCCTATATAGTTTCACCAGTTGCCTCTACTATCACTGTTGATCTAGGAGGGAGAAGTGATCAGTTACCTTATGCTAAGCAAAGAGTACAACAAACCATCACTTTCATGACAACAGCTTCAGTGAAGGCCACAGAATAAGATACATTTGACAAGACATGCTCCCACCTCTGTCTTCGATTATTTTACAGGCTTCCTACTCCCAGCATATGTATTTTTCCCCACTTTACCATATGTTTGGTGACATACATATTTGTGGCTGAAATAGAAGGATTTTGGTCCATTTTAATGCATTTCCCATTCACAACTGGTGTTTCTATGGAAGGCAAATGCAAAATAATATTGTTCCAGTCACAGCAATCAATACCCTTGTGCTAATGCAAACCAGATGATACCAAGTGGAATTCTTGAGCTGCTCTAAGCACAGTGGGGATAGTAAATACAGTTACAGCTTGGGGCCTTTAAATGGCTCCCAAATAGCCCAGCTGGTCAATTGTTTGAGCCCAGAAAATCTAATTTAGCCTTACTACTGCTACAACCACCTTGCCATCGCTCCAAGAAACATTTCATTTGTAATAACAAATCAGGGGAATCCCAGCAAGAATAATAGAATTGGCTTCAAAAGGGCTGGAGGAAGGAAGATTTCCTCATCCCCAAAGAAGGGCTCCACTTCCTCCCCCTCAAAATGGGCTTGACTGGGACAAGGCTAAGCCACGGTATGTCATTATAAGCCTTGGAGACCCCCTCAGAAAGAAACAAAAGAAATAGTAAGATAAAACAACAGAGTATTGCTAAGTGTGATCTTACTGGGGTGATTGAGTCCTCTGCTACTACCAGCAGTGCTTGTACAACCCAACAGCTCTTCTGTAGTACAGAGCTTGCAGGAATGACACTGGAGCTGCTACATCTGCCCAACCACTACAGCCTACAGCCTGCTGCTAATAGAAGAAATGGGCACCAGGTATCCCAAAAGCAGATGGGAGAACCATAGAATAACAAAAAGCAAACTATAAAAATGGGAACCTGCTAATTTTGCACTGTTCAGCTCCTATGTGGTAACTAAAGGAGGCAAAAGAAACCAAGCACACACTGCTGCTGAGCTGTACAGTCATTAGAGGGACAACCAGAAATATCCACATGTGCAAAAGTGGCTCCAAATTGCCTATTAATTCTGGATGTCTGTCAGCAATTATCTGATGGGCCAGAGCAACTTGGCATCTACTAAAGCAGAAAGAAGAAATCAAACCATTACATAGCTAAAGGATCATTTCAGTGTGACTTCCCTTCCCTTGTACCCTTTAGTCCCCCTTCACCGTACCTTAGTTCTCCTGGCAAATCTCCCATCACAACTCATCCCCTCACTTCCACAACCATTACCTCCCACCCCAGCTGAGGGTATCACATTTATAAAGGTGCTCCCTCTCCCAGCTGACTTGTATTGGCTGTTAGTTGCCAACAACTCAGGTTTTCCCTTACCAGCTTTGTCCTTCCATGGCTCCTTCTAGTCTCTGTGTGACACTTGAAGCCTACCTGGGTGAACAGATTTGAGTTTCTCAGTATATGAGGAACATCCACCTCCTGACAGTCAAACCTCTGCGTACTGAAAGGCAGCATCCACACTGATTTGCACCAGTTTAAAAACGAACCTGCTCCTAACCTCGTGCAATGTGTTTTCAGTGAGCAACTGTGGGAGGGGACTTCTGAATATAAAAGATGTTCGGTGAAAATGAATCTCAGAGATGCATGTTGCTTTGCTTACAGAAACCAGTTTTGAAATGAGCCTTGAGCATTCACAGCAAAATGTGCTGGGGGAAGGATGAAAAAGGTTGAAATATTTTCCTCTTAAATGAAATTTTGATGAAGCTTGTAACCAAAACTTCAAAACTGACCATTTTCCTTCAAAATCCAATAGGGTTGGGAGAGGAGAGGAGAGAGAAAGAGAGGAGAGAAAGGAAAAGGAAAGGAAACAGAAAGGAAAAGGAAAGGAAAAGGAAACGAGAAGGAAAAGAAGAAAGGAAAGGAAAAGAAAGGAAAGGAAAAGGAAACAAACTGTCTTTACTGTCTGTCTTCTAACAGACTTTTCAGAACTGCCATTAACACATCAACAAGAAGTCCGTGGGCTTTGGACAGTTCTGTTTACTTGACTCTATCTGCTTATGCAGTCAGGGAAAACAAACAATGACACATCTGACCCATCACCAGCAAACTCCTCAGCGCAAGGCTGAATGTTAACTACTGGCTGTTTATAAGGAGTGCATGCAGCAGTCTCAAGTGCTTGGAGAGGTCAGATCACTTCAAGCAATGACTGAGCTCTCGGCAGAAGGGCGGGTTTGTGTTTAATGCCACACTGATGAGATCTGTTGGGTTTGATCCAGGTGCTAGCTGGGGAGCCTTGGTGTACTGTGACAGCAATTACATGTGTTGGAAGAGGTGTAAAGCAAGATCTTTGCTAGATTCATAGAATGGTTTGGGTTGGAAGGGACCTTAAAGATTATCCAGTTCCAACACACCTAGATTTAGAAACCTCCCCCAAATCTTCAGAAACTTTTCTAAGTTCTCAGTAAGGAGCACTCAACCCCATGTGCCTCCCAGTCTAGCAGAGCAGGTCATTTATCTCATGCTCTGCACCTTATGGGCCAGTTTGGTGCCATGTACAGAACATGCCTCAGAAACTCTCCAGCACCCCTGTCTTCAGTACTTCTTCAGCCACCAGCATTTTCAGTCCGAAACTCAGCTACAGTAAGAAACTGTGGTAAAGATGGTGCTGAGCCCACTTCTTCTATGGAGATCTGTATCTAGAGACTGCTTGTGAATCCTGTATTAAAGAGGCACTAGGAAAAAAAGATGGAATTCATGCAGGTAAGGAGTTAGACCATGCCAATGTGCATTAGCAACCACATCTAATCACCAACTTTCTTCACACTTTCATGCCTATTCCCTCCCCATATAAAGTGCATTCTTGTCTGATCAGGCCCAATGCAAAGGCCTCTGGTGAGCACAGGAGAAGGAGGAGGAAGGATGCTATGCTGGTATACACCATCACAGTGCAGCGAGGCAGGAAACACCCTGCTCCTTCCTTTTGTAGTACAAAATGCCTTCTACTTTAAAAAGGCTTAACGCCACAGCAGCTGAGACATCAGTACTTTTTCACTGGGTTTGCTGTCTAGGGTACTGACAACAGTCAGGAATTTGCCTGGAAGCAAGGAACTAAGCCAAAAAAATAAAGCACAAGTGAAAGGCACAATTGAAAGCTCTGAACAGGCAAGACGCTGTGCCAAAGCTGTCAGCAGCCCAGTGGATATTTTAGACTGTTTAATCCTTCAGATATATACCAAACATATACGTGCAAGTCCTCAGCAGACAGCTTTGCTTCAGTGAGAGGTGCAACGCATAGAAAAGCAAATGTTGGGGCCTCCCTTCTGCTGGAGCTTCTAATAATAAGTTACGATTATTGAAGATAATAGTAATAATTACAATGCAACACACATAATTAGATTGGATATAAGGAAGAAGTTCTTTAAGGGTGGTGAGGCACTGGAATGGGTTGACCAGGGAGGTTGTGAATGCTCCATCCCTGGCAGTGTTCAAGGCCAGGTTGGACAGAGCCTTGGGTGACATGGTTTAGTGTGAGGTGTCCCTGCCCACGGCAGGGGAGTTGGAACTGGATGATCTTAAGGTCCTTTCCAACCCCTATGATTCTATGATAATCGGATCCAATCCTGGTTTGGGGAGCCATGGTCCAGTAAGTAACTTTCCCACCCATACAACTGAATTACTTTATAGGAAATCCCTGTGTCTGTGGCAGGCAGGGGAGTGGAGCTGGAATGATCTCTACCCAGCCCCTTCAATCTGGTTCCCTGTAGAATCAGACTGCTTTGCTGGGTGACAGCCCCAGAAAGCAGCATACAAAGTCTGCTTCTCTGAGAAACGAGGTGATGGTGATGTGCTCTGGCACTCATTGTCACTACATGTTTAACCCTGCTGTGAAAATTTGGCCTTAAATTGCAAATTTGACCAAGGTGAATCTAAGGAGATCACATAAATCTTCCTGGCACTGTGTCAGTCAGGTGTTTGCTGCTGATGTTGACCCCCAGGTGGGCAGGGTTCATCAGGAACCTGGTGAATGGTGGGCTCACATGGTCCCTGTGCTGGTTTTATAACCCACAGGCTTTAATCAAAGAGGGAAGAGTGAGGGGTGCGGAGAGAAAGGCACTGGTAATGGCAGAGGTGGAAAGAGAAGCGTGCTAGCATAAGGGAAGCAAAGGTCTGCTCCGGGGGAAACAGTGGTGGCTGCAGCAGGAGGGGGAAAGGGGCAGCTTGTGTCATGCTGTGAACAGAAGTCACAGTCAGGGGAAAGGTCCCTCCAGGAGGCTTTTGCCTCGGCTGGTCAAGAGGGACCGAGCATTTTGCATGCTTTACTTTCCTGGCTGCCCAGAGCAAGACGTGGGGCTCAGATGTCATTCTAAGCTGCTTTTTTGCCTTCCTTGCAAGTATTTAATCACTGTATTTTCCTCCTGCTGACAGGAGATCCCGGTGCAAAGCACAGGCCAGAAACACATTTGCATGCCTTCAAAGCACATCAGCAGCGAAGGCTGAGCCCTTGGTGAGCCCTCACCGGCGCTTCTCTGCTGGAGAGGGAACAGGGGGACATGCACCCACCTCTGCTCCCACCTTGCACACGCACGTTGCTCATGCGAATGTACAGGAGGAATATTTTGCTCCCCCTCTCTAGCCCCTGCTGCAGGATTTCAATAGCAATTTTCTTTCAATCTCTGCTGCCCTCTGCTGATTCAAAGCCAAGGCAGACAGCCCTGGCAGAGAACTAAAGCCTCCGGTTATTGCTGCAGAAGCTCACCCTCACCAAAGCATCAGCATTGTCACAGTCTGTGGGTTCCTTTTCCTTGTCCCCACACAAACTCTGAAGCAATAAGGTATGTCACTCGGGGAAGGATTTCTTGTTTAATCATACCAGAACGATTTAGACGGAGTTAGTTTGTCCTTATTACCTCATATCACAGAGAATAGAATCATAGAATAGTTAGGGTTGGAAAGGACCTTAAGATCATCAAGTTCCAACTCCTTGCCGTGAGCAGGGACACCTCACACTAAACCATGTCACCCAAGGCTCTGTCCAGCCTGGCCTTGAACACTGCCAGGGATGGAGCATTCACAACCTCCCTGGTCAACCCATTCCAGTGCCTCACCACCCTTACAGTAAAGAACTTCTTCCTTATATCTAACCTGAATTTCTCCTGTTTAAGTTTTAACCATTACCCCTTGTCATGTCACTACAGTCCCTAATGAAGAGTCCCTCCCCAGCATCCCTATAGCAGCCCTTCAGATACTGGAAAGCTGCTATGATAAATACTGGTAAATAATGTAAATACTGGTTTAATCAATTTGCAGATTTGGGTATAAAAAAAAATCTGGAAAATTAAAAAGCAGGGTAAGATGAGGGTTAAAAGCTTTGGCTTGAAACTGGGTCCCTGCACTTAGGATTTTTCACTTGAATTTCTCTCTGTATCAGAAGTCATTCCGGTAAACTTAGCCCTGGCACATCCTCTGCTTGCTTGCAGCACCATACTGAGCTCAGAAAACTGTTTTTCATCAGTAGCCGCTTGTGCTGGTTTGGGCTGGGATAGAGCTAATTTTCTCTGTAGTACTTGGTGTGGGGTTGTGTTTGGGATCTGTGCTGGAAGCAGTGTTGGTAACACAGGGATGTTTTAGTTACTGCTGAGCAGCGCTCAGAGCCAAGGCCTTTTCTGCCTCTCACCCACCCCACCAGTGAGCAGGCTCAGGGTGCACAAGGAGCTGGGGGGGACCACAGCTGGGACAGCTGATACCAACTGATCCAAGGGGTATCCCAGACCATACAGCATCATGGTCAGCACATAGAGCTGGGGAAGGAGAAGGAAGAGGGGGGACATTGGTAGTGATGGTGTTTGTCTTCCCAAGTCACCATTACTTGTGATGGAGCCCTGCTGTCCTGGGGATGGCTGAACACCTGCCTGCCCATGGGAAGTGGTGAATGAATTCCTTGCTTTGCTTTGCTGGTGTGCGCAGCTTTCCTTTTACCTGTTAAACTGTCTTGATTTCAACCCATGAGTTTTCTCACTTTCGCTCTTCTGAATCTCTGCTCCATCCCAATGCAGGGGGAGTCAGCAAGCAGCTGGGTGCTGTTCACTTGCTAGCTGGGGTTAAATAATGACGCCAGGGAACAGACTGCCTGTTGCAGGGGCCCTGAGGAGAGGGGTATATTCTCTGATTCCTGCCTGATGTACTTTTAAAATCAATTAAGAGAAAAGCTGCCTTTTAAATTGAGATAAATGCTGTGACAAGCGAGCAGGGACAGTCAGACTGCTGCATGTGTAATAACAGGCGTCATTTTTTGCCAGGCTCTGCTGTCCCTGTCACCTGCTGCAAAACAGATCTTTAACCCAGGCATAGACTGCTCTGCTTCTCCTGTGTGCAGAGACCAGTTTAGAGGAGACAGAACCCATTAGGCAGGCTCCTGGCTGAAGACGCAGACCATGAGTCCTGTGTCAAACCTGCTCCTCCTGTGCCACTCAGCATCATCCTGGCCAGTCTCCACAGCCCAGTGCGGCTCAGCAGGGCACAGAGGGAAAATGCTTCCCTAAAGCACCCAACAGAGCGACAAATCTTGCCAGCAGGCTCTCCCCACACCGATTCACTTGGTCATGGGAGGGAGGCAATGCAGCTCTGTCAATAACACACCGACTCAGCACTCCAGACCCTTTTCCTCTCCTGCATCTCTAGGAATTGCTTCATTCCTCGATGCCTGAATTTCCACCTCCACAAAGTGAGGGCATCACTTCCACCGTGAAGCAGCTTGAGAGCTGTTGGTAACAAGATTTATGGTTATTGAGGAGTTATTTAGTACAGCTTTTAGATCCTGCTCCATTGATTTTGCTTCGCAGACTCTGTGGCTCCTGCCGCTATTACCGGTTAACTAACACCGGCCCTTCAGTGTGGACGTTGTGTTTCTGGAGCAGGACCCTGGTGCTCAGAGCTGCACAGAGAGAGGGGAGTCAGCCATAATCACCAGAGGATTTGCAGTCTGAATTACAGCTTGAAAAGAAGCTTGTGTCTTTCTGTACAATCCCCATGGACCAGTGCTTGCAACAAGTGAAAGCCACAACCACCAGTGCCATATTTAACTCTTGTGACACTTAAAAGGATGGAGATCCTTCTCTGATGAGCTCTGTGAACTGCAGTGGTTGGTGATAGCCCCTAAAGCAGGTTATTCCTCGTCAGTCCTGTTGCTTGTATGACTTGTGCCAGTTCAACGCCCCTTCCTGAGCTCTGCTGTCCTGTGCTTCTCACCTCCATGGTCCCCAGTGAAGAGCTTATGGATTGTGCAGTGGAGAGTTTCTTCATTTTAATCCTTAAGAAGGAGGTTTTTAATCTTCTGGGCTGCAGGGCAAAGAGAGATGTCTTGTTCAGGCTACGGTGTTTGATTTTAAGTGAGGAGGCAGGTTAATACCTGGAAAATACACCTTCTGACCCCCAGACTTTGGAAAGTTGCATCACTTGGATAACAACAAGCGATTTTTCCCCCTCATTAAAACTCTTATCATTTGGTTTAGTGGTAAGAATAACAAATACTTAAAAAAAAGAAAGTAAATATTCTACAAGCAGATTCCCTGAGCATCCTTTGTGTGCAATGTGTGCATGTGAAGGACAAGAGCCTGAGACACTGAAGAGAAAGGTCTTGGGAAGCTCAGATAAAGCATCACACTACTCAGCAGTGTTTCTGCTTTGTTTATGCAGTTGTCATTTGGGCACAGTCACAAAACCAAGCGTCCCTTCAAGCAGCTGAGCTGCCAGTCTATGGCAGCACAGGATCAGGGTCATCACTGCCTGTGCTTCACCTCCCTCGTGCCCCATATCTGAATTAAGCTGGTTAGGCTGGGAGACAGTACCACAGAATCCTCTATTTCCTAACCCCAGCAGAGCCAGCAAGCCACCTCCAAACACATCATCCTACCCTACAGCTGCTTTTAAACCCCAATCCAACCCCAAACAGAGGCTTAGTGCTCTGCTTCCAGACCCCAAAGCTGAGGTTTCGTTCAAGCACTTTTTACTCCAAATCCCATTCACAAAGCAACACGGGACAGACGGCACTGCAGACAAGAAGACATTGCAGCAAGGGACATAAAAATGCCCTCACTGTGATGGGAGTTTGTGTTCACATCTCAGCAGCAGCGCTGGGCCTTTTGCTCTTCAGGATGCAAGAAATCATCATTGAACTGCACTGACAGACTTTGATTTTCATATAGTGGGAGAGAACGGTCAGTTCTTAATAAGGTAATTAAAGTTCCTCTTTAATAAACCAGCACAAAACATCTTATGGCTCCCAGCTAGTGCCCAGTGTAACTGAAGTTCAAATAAGCACATTGGCAAAGAAACATCCATTTCATCTAATGCCTATTGATCAGATATAAAAGGCAGTAGGCTGGTGCAGCTCTCTTGAGAGCTCACTGCTGCTCTGCTGGGAGATGTCAAGGCAGCCTGTCTTCAAACAGTCAGAAAGCCTCAGCTTATCACCACTGAAATACAATTATCTGCATTCCTTGTTGGGATGCTGCACTAGTTAATGCATCGGAAGGGGCTGTCAGGAGCACATCCTGATGTACTGCGAGCCCAGCAGAGAGGGGCTGAGTGGAAATGTGATGCTGGAGCTGGTTTCCAGCCTGCACTTCTCTTAACTCTCACTGTCATAGCCCCAGGCATCACAACTTTGATTTCTTAAAGACAGACACCACTGTATTTGTACTGAATTATTTTTACCCACAAGTACCACAGATGTGAAGACAGTGCGAGAAGTGAGAGCGCCTTAACAAAACCAACACCCCACGCTCAGCACTGGTGTTTCAAGATGCTTGTGAATAATCTGGAGATTTCAGGTCAACCAGAAGGCTGTTAAATGACATCCATGAGGATGTCTTTCTGCATTTCCTAGTGTAGCTGGAAGGTAAAAGCACAGTGACCTCCTACTGCTGTAGTTTTTGATGGAGAAAAGACTTCCTTGGTTTCTGCTACCTGCTGTTATCCTTCCTTTAGTGTTGCTTTATCCCTCGTGCCCTCCTGCTTCATTGCAACAGCCGAAACCCACTAGGCCTGCTCTGTTTCACCTCTGCTGCATCCATCCCTCTTCCCTTCCTCCATTCCCTTCCCAAGGCACCGTCCTGGTTTTCTCCTCCGCTCTCAGCAGTGTTTCCGCTACATCACTTCCAGCACCGTATGCTTCTCCCTCTTGCATCTGCCTCTTCCTCCCCACAGTTGTCATCTTTTTTTGGCCCTCTTTTCCCTAAATGAGGCAGCCAGTTGGTATTCCCACACTGGAGGAAGAGTGCTCAGCGCAGCTCCTGGGTACAGTTTCACATTCCCACTGCTGTAACAGCCAGTCTCCTTTGGTTACTCAAAAGGGAGCTCAGCAGACAAGTTTTCAGCTGCCAGCTAGCAAGCATCCTCAGGAGTATTCTCTGTTTTTGCCAATAGCTCCTTCATTGCTACCAGCACATACCGAGACCATATATCCTAATATTTTTCCATCAGAAAAGACAGATCATCCAGAATCTTGTGGCTTCCAAAGTGATCGATTATCTCGCAGTTGCAACAAGGAATGTCTCAGAAACTTGTACTTTTGAATGCACCAGAGCACATGCTGAGATTTGCCTCATTGACAGGACTACAATTGCATTTGTGTTGCCAAAATGCAAATACCACTGTGGGACAGCTGGAAACATACCAGTAACTGCAACTATAAATAATCCAGATGTGTGGCTGACTGGTGCTGCCCACTGTAACAAGGAGTCTGTTGGGTTTGCTTCCAGCAGGATGTACCTGGAGGCTGTGTCAACACCAACCTAAAGCAACTGGTTCGTGTTGACAGCCTCCTGGTCTGGTTTCAGGGAGTGCTGCTTGGGTTGGCCAATGCTCTACTGGGGAGGTGAGGCAGGTATGGGGGCAACAGGCAGCACAAGAGACCCTGCAGACACATCCCCATCAGAGCTGTCACCCCCTTCTCACCCTCCTTCCCTTCCCTGCGTGCGGACACCCCATTCCCCATCCACATGCCCTGCCTCAAGGCTGCAGGACAGCCCTGGCCGCTCGCCTCGAGCTTTGCAGAGACCTGCCCACAATGCTCTGGTTGCAGCATTCAGCTCCCCAATGCTTACTTTCTGCTTCACCATCTGCTTCTAAAAATACTCTGTTAACACGGTGCGCTGCAGGGGCTATTGGTGTGTGAGAGGAAGGAGGTTTAACAGTTGCCACCATGCCGTATTTCTGGAATTCAACTACTACACACCACATTTCCTTTGGTGAGTTTAAGTGCTCTGACCTTTACAGCTCCACAACGTGTTGGGAGGCAGAGGAAGGGAAAGCATGGAGAACAACAAAACCATGCATTCCAGGCAGCTCCCTTCCTCTCTCCTGCTCTGTGTCTGACTGTGCTCTGCAGACATTATGGATGCACCACACTCAAAGGCCAAACCCCAAGCTTTACCTCGGAGGGTAGTGGAAGAAATCAGTACAGATGTCCATGATCTCCCATACTTCAAAGAAAGCTCAATACTCCCTCCATGGTGGGAATGGTGGTTCCCCAGCGTTCAAAGCAGGCCAGGTTAGGCTGTCATTACCAAGATCTATCTCCATCCCCACCATGAGAGGACACAGCTCTAGGAGCTTCAGTGACCCCCATGGCCAGCACAATGCCCGTGAGAGGCCGGTGTGGACATATCCCTTTGCCATGTTGCACTGAGAAAGCTGAGTATGGCAAACTGCACACAAGGACTTGGCAAGCCACAAAAGCACATTAATTTTGGCAGGAAATTGCAATTATCCCTTCCAATGGAAAACTGGAAAAGAAGGCTCCCAGAGACCTTATTTTGGCCTTTCAATACCTTTAAGGGGGCTACAAGAAATCTGGAGAGGGACTTTTTACAAGGCCTGTAGGGACAGGACAAGGGGGGATGGCTTTAACCTGCCAGAGGGCAGACTGGGATTAGATATTAGGAAATTCTAATTTAATTCTAAATTAGGATATTAGATATTCACTATGAGGGTGGTGAGACACAGGCATAGGCTGCCCAGAGAAGCTATGGCAGCCCCATCCCGGGCAGTGTTCAAGGCCAGGTTGGACAGGGCTTGGAGCAACCTGCTCTAGTAGAAGGTGTCCTTGCCCATGGCAGGTGGTTGGAACTGGATGAGCTTTAAGGTTCCTTCCAACCAAAATCATTCTATGACTCTACTGACATATATGCCATGTGCATTATCAGAGTCCTGGATCTCTGTATTCTTCTGTGCTAACACCCTTTACAGTATGTGTTATAAAGTAAATGTTATCACAGATGAAGATGTGTCTCTGCAATCACCATCCATATGTCTGAGCTTCACCCTCCCTGAAGGGGAAAAGGTGCAATCCAAAGATGACAAAGGCAACAGACATCTCAACACTGCCTGTTTTAGATCAAGGTCTGTTTGCCCAACTACACATCATAAAAAGGTAAAAAGAAAATCCCTCTCAAGATTGGCTGTAAACTGCCCTATACATAAATTACATTTACATATATGTATATAGGCTTTATATATATATATATATATATACATACACAAAATATATTTACATACATACATATCTTAAAGCCTTTGGTAGGTTTGAATGATCCCTACAGGCTGAGCTATCTGAAATTCTCAAGATAAGACTTAAGCACCTAATTTTATTCATTGTACTGGGAACATTAATGTAAGACATTTATATGAAAAACCCTTGTATTTTTCATTAGTTTAAATCTTAAGGCCCTAATCAGGTTAGAGAGTTTGAGAAGCTAGATTGAGTTCTGCATCACATGGGAAGCAGAATTACTTCATTCTAACTGCAATAATGATTCTAAAAGGGAAGAAAATCCTGTCGTTTCAGGAGGCTTCACGTCCACACAAGACACGCTCCTGCAGGCGGGTGCCACCCTTCTCATTTCCAAGAGCTCTGTAGCATTTCAAGGCATGACTGCAGGAAACAGATGTATTTTTATGGTAATCATTTTAACACCTTTGACATTGTTTTGTAACCACCTTGGATCCTGTTACACTTCACAAAGCTGCAGAGGGAGATGAAGGCTGACAAGTCTAAATTTAAGGAGCAGAGGAGACCTGACTCACTTTCTGGCACTGCCGCTGGCTCCCTGTGTGAGTGGGTAAATCACACAGTGTCTGTGCAGCATCCCAGCCCTTCCTGCTTCAGCCATGTGTTTCAGGAGACATGTTCAGGTTAGGATGAGAAAGTCTGTGTCATCCAGGCATGTCTCCATCACACGCTGCAGCGCGGCACTGAGTCTGCGCTCTCCTTCTATGGTGATAGGCTATGGATGCTCAGGGCTAATGCAGGATCAGCGTGGCAACACATCCAGGCCTAGCCTAAACTTTGTGCTTTGCTTTGGGCATCTGTTTCTAAACAACAGTGAAAACTCATCCTTCGATACAAACAATGGACTTTATATAGTGGCATTTTTAGTTTCTGTTCCAAGTATTCTACATTCCTAATGGGAAACTAGGGAGGGGGTGGAAGTGATAAAGGTACAATTTTTAACCAACCCCCCAGGTGTTTAGTTTTCAGAGATCCACACGTTGTTTGGTGAGCTCTGAAAATGGTGTTGCTATAGAAAACGAAACATTTTGATGGCCATAGTTTGTACAAATGACTTTTAAAGGCCATGAGAACTCCCGAGAGAGGCCCTCCTTCTGCCCCTACCGTCAGCTGGAATAATCCCCTGCTGTCTTTGACCACCTCCAGCTCTATGCTGGCCCATGAGATCTGTGAACCATCACTCTGCAAACAGCAGCAAAAGCCTCTGGATCAACATATGCCTCAGTGGCAGTGTTTGTATTTAACAGATTCTCTGCTCACAATATCCACATATTATGGTCCATCATTCTTAGGCCACGAGCATTAATCAGAGGGGCCTTTCTGGAGGGAGAAAATTGATGGTGAGCTGAGGATGACATCTGCAACGTGATTTTGCTGCTAATATTTGTGCACTGTGTCTTTGGCCACATCCAATGTCAGCAGTGCTCCTTGGAGGCTGTCTCTTCCAAAACCCATCTGCTTGTGTGGGTTATACCTCATGTACAAGAGAAAACAAGCAGAAATCCACTATATCGATGCTCCCCTTCCCCCCTGTCCAACAACCCGGAGTCAATAAAGGCTAAGCCGAGCTAAGGAAATAAATATCATGATGGAATACCAAAGCCCTCACTCCCCTGAAACAGAAGGTAAATATCTCTAGTATTTACAGTACCAAAGTTATATTGGAGATCGCTTCCACAGAGACACTGACTCAAAGAGAAGCGTTACTGGGGCTTCGGCTAGCCCATGGATTTAAATATGAGCCGCAAAGCCTTGCTGCTGTCTTCTAAGGGCAAGAGGGCCTGGGACAAACAGGGTCATGCAGCTCCCAGTCAGCTCAATGAGAAGCAGCAGCAGAGCGTTACTAAACCTGAGGAAAACAGTAAGAGATAAGGATAAAAATGCTCAACCTCCACTTTGTCCCTGGTAGAACTAAGGACTAGGTTATAATTCAGGAGAAACCTGCTCCGCTGACCCCATCTCGCTCCTGCTCATCACACTGCTGGATCCCGAATGGATGCGCATGGGACATTGCTGCCCAGGACACTGCTTTGGGTTTGCAATTCTCTTGCTGCTGGGAGGCCAGGTGTGTTGTGGGTGCAGCACACCGCTAGCGAACAGAAGCTGACATGCCCAGCTCCCTACAAGCCGCTTTCCCTAGGAAGCTTTTCCTAAACTAGGCAATTCCCAAATCCCTTCAAATAATTATGTTTCAGGAGGAAAGTGAGAAAAAGATTAACTTTTTTTTTCTGGGGAAATGAAAGATGGGGAGGTACCTGCAAGATAAATACCCTTAATGTTAGTGCGGAGCAGTTGCTTCACACACAACACCCTTTCCAAAACACTGCTCATCCTCAATGAATTGCACTGAGCAACTGAGGGTTTGCAACCCTGTCCCAGTAGTCTAACCTCAGAGAAAGCATTCTGCCCTTCCCAACATCTCAGCCTCAGCCCTCTCTTTCACCCTCTTACAACATATCTGGATGTTTTCAGATGCCTTTTACCTGCAGTCCTCCAAGATGCTGCTTCCTCAGGTCTCGACTGGTGCATCATCCTCTATGTAGAAATAGCCGCTGTCAGCAGCACCTTGTCTGCACTTTCTGGATCTTGGCTTTGGGAGATGCACAGGGCAGTCCAAGTGATGACCAAGAGGAGTCCTCTCACCAAAAACTGGGAGCAGCAGCAAAACCCACTCTCTGGTTGCAGCCCCAGTTCCCATGTCTGGAGCGGAGAGCCAGCCCTCCTCCATCTTCTTTTACCTTGGGCAATGCTGGCTGGGGAAGCAGGGCTGCAGGGTAACGGTGAAGTGGCATAATGAGGAGAGGTCCTCATGGCAGTCACCAGAGCAGCATTCCCACCAGTGTAGGCAGAGAAAGAAAGGAAAAGTGTCTATTTTCAGTCTGATGCAAAAGCAAAACCTTCCTACATTTAAAGCTTAATTCCTTTCCTCACCCACTCCAGCACTTTCAGCCTCTCTTTGAGAGCTGGAGTCCAGCTAAACCCATCTCCAATATCCCTTTTATTTACGTCCCAGCCACCAGTTCATTACACATTGTATGCACATCAATAGATCCCTTGACATACTCCTCCGCTTCTGCTTTCCCCTTCCATTACTCAACATGTCTGGTCAGCAAAGAAGCCCTTTGAGTTTCTCCATTTGGTGAGAAAGCATTTGATTTGTATCTCGTTTTGCTGCAGAGATGAGTGTAGGTGTTTTCTCATTGCCAACCACCTCCTCAGCTCTCTTAAGGGGACACTCGCGTCCCTTGAGCTCACTCTGTGCAGTAAATGCTCAGATGCTACTGGCAGCGTCAGCATTTATCAATAATACCATGATTTCCTGGGAGTGGAGAGGGAAGGTAACCCAGACCACTGTATCAATAAACACTGATCCAAAATGAGGAATCAGAAAAACATGCACTCAAATAATACAGATAATAATATAGATGTAAGGAAGTTCTTTACTGTGAGGGTGCTGAGGCAGTGGAATGGTTGCCCAGGGAGGTTGTGAATGCTCCATCCCTGTCAGTGTTCAAGGCCAGGTTGGACAGAGCCTTGGGTGACATGGTCTAGCATGAGGTGTCTCTGCACATGGCAGGGAGTCGGAACTGGATGATCTAAAGGTCATTTCCAACCCAAACCATTCTGTGATTCTATGAAATAAGTCAGATCTTACAGTAACAAACTCCTTTAATACAGAACCACCCCAGTCTTGGAGTCTATGCCCAATATTCCTCTCCATCCATGGAGAGCAGAAGAGCCTACAAGTACTGACCAATACAAATCTCAGAGAAACCACAGGATTTATCCTAAAAGGGGGAGCCTTTCTGGTCTGCAGTTTTTAACCTAAGCCCAGAGCTGGCTGCCTACCAGGGCTACTGCAATGTCTGAACATGAGCTCCCCTTCCCAGGCTGCACACATGCATTGTGCAGTGCAGATGCTGAGGGGATAACGGCTGCAGCAGAAGCACAAAGGTTGCACTGCTTGAAACTCATGTAACTTACAATAACTTACCAAAAGCACCCAGACTGCGGTGCAAAACCTTCACCTCCCTTGCTCCTCGGTAAGTGTGACAGTTAATAGCTCTGTCTGATTTCTTTTAACTCCTCCCAGTCCGAAACTCCACTTTGCAGATTCCAGCCCAAGACAGAACTTCCACTGCTGAGTCATGAACTCTGAAACTGGACGGAGATACGTGTGACTGCAATAGAAACAATGGCATTGCCTTGTCTCAAAAGTGACAGGATAGAATCACAGAATAGTTAGGGTTGGAAAGGACCTTAAGATCATCCAGTTCCAGGCCCCCTGCTCTGTCCAACCTGGCCTTGAACACTGCCAGGGATGGAGCATTCACAACTTCCCTGGGGAACCATTCCAGTGCCTCACCACCCTCACAGTAAAGAACTTCTTCCTTATATCCAATCTAAACTTCCCCTGTTTAAGTTTTAACCCATTACCCCTTGTCCTATCACTACAATCTCTAATGAAGAGTCCCTGCTCAGCATCCTTATAGGCCCCCTTCAGATATTGGAAAGCTGCTATGAGGTCTCCACACAGCTTTCTCTTCTCCAGGCTGAACAGCCCCAACCTTCCCAGCCTGGATCACAGCTTATAAGTGTCTTCAAGGTGACAGCACATGAGAAGGCTGGGAATTATTCATAATTTTAACAGATAGTTAAAGAGCATTTGCTATAGGTAGGAAAATATCTATATAGTTCTTGGTAGGAAAGTTGTAAAGGTGGGAATTGAAACTCATTGCTAGCATTGCTCAGCCCAGGGCCTGTCTCGCCTCACTCAGCTGGTATAAAGGATGGACAATGATGTCAGATCCATCATGGCCATGCCACAGCTCAGACTTATAACCCAATAGGGCTAAAGTAAGAAAGAAGAACAGCCCACAACTTGCCAAAGTGTTGGTCCCAATACCATTAACTGTGTTCAGCTTCTGACAAAAGGTATCCAATACGCATGGCCAGTAGAAGTTTGCTTTTTCTTCTCCACATAGAGTACCAAAATGCATCTCCAGCCATTTCCAACACATGAAGAAACTGAACTTAGAGACTGAAGTTTCATGTCTGCTACTAATGTATTAAGCCAGTCAAGTAAACAGCATCCCAAATTAATCTGCCATTGCATTTGCAAGCTGACAAAGGAATGCAAAACCAAGGGGTCTGTCTCTGGGGTGAGGGTTACGACACCTTTCCTTGATGAGCTCTGCAACGCCTCACTGCTGCTGTTGAACATTTCGACCTATGCAAATCTTCGGCAACATACTTGTCTTCAGTGCATGCTCAGACATCAACTCATGCCCACACTTCTGTGTGTTGCATAAGTTGCAGAGCGCTGGCACCTCCCAGCCTCTAGGAAAACGGTATGAAATATCGCATTTTCTTTTAGAGATTTAAAAGATTCCATCTATTTCTCTGCAGCTTTTCCATCTTACAGCTGCAACACAGCAGCCTTCGGCACCAGCACAACAGCCTCCAGGCCCAGTCCAAATCTATGATTGCCTTCATTTTTTTCCACTGCAATGCTTCACGCTGTCAGTTTGTGTCTGCATCCCCTTCAGGATGCAATGGGCAGTGGGGAACGGCTGGGACAATATTTCTAGCTTCCCTTGGCTTTCCAAGTAGCTTTGAGACCGCTTATTGCACTACTGCTTAATGTTTCTCTCCTGTTTGAGAGTCTCAGCTCATGGCACTCTACTTTGGCTAATTAATTTTTAAAGAACCTGTGTGTATTAATGCAAATTCTATTAGCGATGCCTCTTTGGAGCCCATGTGTTAAATACAATGCCAGTAGCATGACAGCTCTCGACAGTCTCCACAGTGGTAAATTACATATAATATTATTTTATGCCCCTTTTAATGCTTTTAAGACACATCCTTAAAATAAGCCAGGATTGTCAGCGCGCTTGTACTAAAGCACATAAATATTCCTTCTTAATTTAGCAAAGCGTATGTTCCTATTAGAGCTATAGATGCCAGATAAAGACTGGCACACACCATGTGTGGTGTGAAATGGTGTAGCTGTGTTGCCTTCAGTGGGATTGCAGAGACTGATATCAACAGAGGCTCCAACCTGCTATTCCTTTGCAGCCATAACTTGATATTCCACATTAGATCATTATCATCAAGGGGCAATCACAACATTTGATAGCAAACCCAGCTACTCTGCAAACTGTTCTGGTGATGGAAGTTCATAAATCTCTGCTCATGTACTGGCCACTAGAGAGGGATAAAGGGAGACACTTTGCAAGTACAAATCACTGCTTGGGAGAGTTTATAGCATGAAGTTTAGTGGCAGCACTGCCTGTGTTAGATTCAGCCTTTTCATGTTAAAGGAGAAAAACCCCACTGACAAGTTATATTTCACAACCAATATATTGTGCTAACTGCTCATGATCCAGAAGGAAATGGACGCCAGGAGGGCACTGTGCAAGATCCAAGCATAGATGCTCAGAAGCACAAGGTGTTATGGATAGGAGAGAAAACCAAACAGGGACAGAGCATAAATGAAGGGAATCTCTTCAGGGCCACCTTCATGAGACCAGCAGGGCTGAAAGCCTGGGATGGGACAAGCAGCAAGAGGGGAAAGGAAAGGAAGGGGGTAAAGAAGCAGTCCTAGAACAGACAGAGGCACAGCTCATCCCAGACAGATCAGATATGAAAGACCTTTTAACCTGCAGGAACACATTGGAGCCTGAAATGGAAACAGAGCCTGGCACAAAACGCAGTGGTAAAGACTGTGCGTTCATATGCCTGGCCCAGGTATTCAATGGTTTACTGCTCTGCAAGTCCATTAAAGCTAGTAAAGCTAATGAAAAGCTTTAGGCCCCTGTGGGTGTTAAATGCAATGCCATACAATGAGACTTAGATTTCTGGTTCCATCCTTCAGTTTTATTAATTTTTTAAAGCAACGCGCAGAAAATAAATGGAAACCCAACAGTTAAGCTCTCAGAAGCTGGGATGCGCCAGAAGTGAGGCTGCTCAGGTAACCTTAACTCAGCCCTCTTTACATTATAACAAAGACTTGAGCTGTACAGCTGCACTCTTGTCTTAGTCACAGCTCCCTGCTTCACTTCACGGTGGGGAGCAACGTGGTGGGAGCTGATGTTTTGCTCCAACAAACACCGTTTGCTATCTCCTGCCTTTGACTTGGTAACCTTCAAATAAAAGGGGCAGATCCACCAATAAGGTCAGGCTGCTCTCTGCCCCTGAGGTGTTTACTGCTGCTCAGATGAGCTCACCTGGGTACAGAAGTGAAGAAGAGCAGGCTGAAAACCCCCAGTCAAAACCCATTGAGTGCCCTCGTGAAACTAACCTGTGACTGGATAACATTTAGCCTGTGTCAGGAGCCAGGAAGGTAAAACAGGTCAACTCGGCTTCATGCTACAGATGGGACCTTCTGAAGATGCTGCTGCTTGCAGACATCTTGGGTTTTGCACATAAGGTTTTTACTTCCCTCCACAGCACATCAGCTACGACAAATAATGTTTGCAAACACCGTGTGCCAGCTAGAGCACATGCACTGTGCCACCACAGAAGAAGGTGAGTTTGCAGCGGGCACGCTGCTAGGAACAGCCCTTTCTGCTCATCTTCACCTGCATCTCCTCCATTCCCTTCTTCACTGAGAAAGTGAAACAAAACACATCCTTTGACATGTAACTACACAGCGACTTGGCATGCCCTTCTCTCATGCTGACTCATAGAAGGGGAGCAACTAGAGGCCTGGTCACTGCTTGGTGGATCACATCCTCGAAGCATCCTAATGTGGCCTTCAATCGTGCAAGTGACTCCTCTCATATGAGCTATGCAAGAGGCACCATGCAC
Organism: Pezoporus occidentalis; assembly: GCF_034315485.1. Classification (NCBI taxonomy): domain Eukaryota; kingdom Metazoa; phylum Chordata; class Aves; order Psittaciformes; family Psittacidae; genus Pezoporus; species Pezoporus occidentalis. Next base: position 6,272,456 of record NW_026912779.1, read on the forward strand.
CTGTTGGAGTGAATCTAGCACAGCAGCACCAGCACTGCAGTGATGCTGGAAGAGGCCCAAGGCCTCAGGTAGCTGTCTGTGCTCCCTTAAACAAGGGTCTCTTCAGACCCTTATTCCCATCGACTAAAGGCTTAAAGCAGCTTGGGGGTACGTGGCAGCTAAGGAAAGGGTGGGAAAGGTGCTGGGGGGAACTCACGATTTAAGGCTTGTGAACAGCTCTCCTGATTTAAGCCTCAGCTTCCCATTTAATTAATGCAGGTATTTTGTTTCAGATCAGATGTCCTGTTCAACCCCAGACAGCTTTCCTCAAGTCCTCCCTCACCCGTGCCTTTGTTCCTCCAGAAAACAGAAGGAAGGGAGTGGAAAAAAAGGCATTGGCACAGCTCTGCCTCGGACTACCATATGCTGCACTGAATCCCTTGTCCTCTGAATAACCCGTTTCTGTTCTCGGCTCTTTCACAAGCAGTGATCAAAACACTGGAGGAAAATATCCATCCCCCTCTCAGCCATAACACCTGACATTTCAAATGCTAGCACCATGGCCTTCCTTCGCTCTGTTGGATTCAAAGCAGACCATGTTTCTTTCCCCACTCACTGAGATTTAATTGGTGGTGAAAGAGTCTTTGGCAAAACATCCTATTCCAAAGCACTCGGCACATATGAGATATCAGTGGCAATCATCCCATCCATAATGTCAGACCCTAAAGAAGGATTTAGCCCTATGATATTTGTAGACTTCGCAAGAACAAGTTTCCTTTTTCTAATTTGACTTTGGGGTTTCCTGACGTTTTCCTGAAATAGCAACCTTCAAACCATCCTTTCCTGTTGGAAGGGAAGTTTTTCTGTACCAGACACGCAGCAATGCCTCAAAGCAGTTCTAACCTCCCTCCGAGGAACAAAAGGTCGCTGAAAGGAAAAGCTCAGGAAGCAGAACTTGCGTGTTGCAAGGATCAAATGTAGGTCAAGCCTGGCCTCCTTTGAATTCTTTTTCCTCTGCATTGAGCAAAGAGGTTAATTCCACCCCAGGCCAGACCACTCTGGGAGGGAGAGTGGCTCTCCTGTAGGCTCCTCCCTAGGCTGCCATTCGAACCAGCTCCAAGAGCCTGCAGTCAAGCAGTGTAACACAGGCATTAAAAAGATTCCAGCTTAAAACTCTTTGGCTTTTCCTCATCTGAGGGGGTGCTGCTGCTTTTTTTTATAGGATGTAGGGTAGGTTTATCCTAGATAACAGTACCACCATTCTCATACATTGACTGGAGCTAACTGGGACACCAGACCCCTGATTGCACACACACATTATGCTGCAAGATGCTGCAGGTACCAATTCCCAGTGGGTCCTATCAAAGCCAGTTCTGACCTCAGTTCAGTGAACTTGGCTTCTGCAGACTTTGCTCTGTTCCTGTGATGAACCAAGCTCTTGACACTGCAGCAATAGGCTTTGGGGACTTGCTAAAAGCAACTTCTGTATCGCCATATAGAGAGAGATTAAGGCTTTAGCAGCTGCAGTCAGGAACGCTTGCCAACAGTTCATTCACAAAGACCAAGAAGTAGGGGAGAATCATCCATCAACACTGAAGCAAGCTGGTGTCAACTCTGGCTCGCTAAAAAGAAAGTGAGCCTTGAAAGTGGTGCATGGGGGAGTGTGTTCAAAAGGTCTGATCCAATCCTCCAGTCCCCGAAAGCATCAAGTACAAGGACAGCACGGCAAACCACAGCTCCAAGGGTGCAAAGCAATTTGTTCTTTAGCAGAAGGCAGAAAAAGAGGAGACGGTTCCTGTGAAATACGGGAGGGGGAGGGAAAGAGCATAAGACTTCAACACATCCAGCTTTAAATCCCAAGACAGTTACAGGAAACTGCTTGGAAACTAAAATAAAGGGAAAAGCAGCTTTCCTGGATGCCAGCTGTGACTTTAGGCCAGGAGGACTCGTGATTTTCCAGGAGGGAAAGATCTAAGAACAGACCAAACCAGCTTAATGTGAGAGCTCACTCTGCCATTGATTACACCTTGTGGTGCCTAACATCCTCTGTGCAGTTAAATGTGGTGCCAAGACGCTCCAGGGGGATGAGCTTAGTGCCGCCAGCCCTCAGCTAGTGTGAGGGTCTCCATACATCCTGCTCATCATCAGAGATGATGCTAGAGTTAGAGGAAGCAACGTATTCTTTGTGTCAAAACTTGTGCATTAAGGTAGAATTACCTCCTAACTTGTAAAATGATTTAGAACAGGACTGGAAGAAAAACAAATGGAGTTTGGGTAGCCTGTATCACCAAGTTGTTTTTCAAGGTGGAATCCCCTGATGCTCCATTCCATGAGCTTCAGCAGGGAGTGCTGGAGTGTGCCTGCCACAGGCACCAGCCATCCTGCAAGGCCAGTACCTTTCCCTTCCTCCTCTCTTTTGCCCTCGCTGCTTTGCAGCTCGCACACTGACTATGAACCATGGATAACAGTGGCTCACTACAACAGCAGAACCATACCCTCTTAGAGTGCTGATGGCCAGACAGGCAAAAATGCATTGCTGTTAGACCCCTCCTCCTGCTGCTTTGAATTTAATGCATCAAAGAAGATGAGGCAAGTTTTCCTCATTCTGCCAGTGCCCTCTTTGCTCAATCCTCACTGAGCCTTCCCGAGCATCTGTCAGCAGATGAGGAAACGTTTCTTGAAGTGCAGCTTACAGATCGCTGCACAAAAATAGTTTACTTGCTTACAGTGCCAGGGATGCAGCATTACGGATGCTTTCAAGTTGCTCATAGTATGGGTACAATACAAGCTACTGGAGCAGAAAGCCTGAAAGGGGGAAGGGAGACAAAGGGGAAAAAGCATCATTCAGGCTTTAATACTATAAAGCTTTGCTTTTTTCATTTCCCAACATGACACAGTAAGCTGCTTAGGAGTGCACAGAGTAACAAATGATGCCTGTGTGCATCACTTCATTAATGAAGTATGGATAAAGCCAGAATTCCAACTGCATTTGTAATGCCCAAATAATGTATGTTACTTTGCATTTATAGAGCTACCTTAAGCCCAAAGATCTTTCATGCCTTAGTCACTTGCAAAATGGCTTTTGAGGAAGGTTCTGGATGCTGTGAAACCCCCGAAGATCATGATTAGGGCTGCCTACATCATGAAATTATGCTCATCAACTGAGTCAGCACTGGAACAAGATGAGCATTAACAAGACTTGATAGACAATAACAAGACAAATTTAAGGTACCAGAAAAGTTTATTACAGTGCAGCTGTACTATGCCACAGTTACCACTAGAGAAATTACTACAGCATGCAGTTAATAGCTAATTTCTCAAAAGATAACTTTGAGCATTGCTGTGGAAGCAAAAGGCTCTTCTTAACTCTTAGTTAGATGGGCTGTTAGTGCAGCTCCTAACAAGATTTGGTCTTCGAGCTGAGAATCAGAGCAGTAGCATGCAATTACTTATTTTTAAGCTGAAATGATGTTGATTCAGAGCTTGGTGGAGGAGTTTAGTTATATAAAGGGGTTTATGATATTAACACCTGTATCAGTGCAGCTGTCAAGCTTTCATAAAATAAAACTAGGGTCAAACTCAGCAGTGCCTCCTTCCCCAAGCGACCCACAGCATCGCTCCCTCCCGTACTTGCTATTCAGCTTCTTTCTCCAAAGCTGTTCCGTGCTTTGATGGTGGCTTACTCCAATGTTAGCCATATCCTACATGGCCACCAAGAAACAGTTCCCCAGATTTACCCTGGCAGAGCTAAATATGTTGGTGCTATAGGAAAAACAGCACCATATGGCTGTTGTTTGATCGCAGAACAGAAGCTTGGTTTTTGAAAGCTGATGAGCTCCACCTGTCTAGAAAGTTTCCTTCCTCTTCCAGACACTGCAAACATGTTTGTACATCACACATGTCCCCAGCATCCAGGGTAAGGAAGCTCTGGAGATTTGTTCTAGACTGGCATCAATTCCTGACACATTAACCAGGATCTGCAGTGTCACTATTGCCTTGGAAGATGATCGGGAATTGAGTTTTCCCTACACACTACTGATCTTTGGTATTCAGACATCAGTAACTGATGGGATTTTCCTGTCCATTTGCTGGAGTATTGAGCCCATTGCAGCTCCTACATTTGCACATAACCTCTGGTGCATTATAGGTAACATGGCTCAACAGCTGGTTACATGAGCCTGATATACCATATTAACAGTCTTCTAGAAGCTTCTGATGATATCTTAGACTAATTCTGCTCGCTAATAATTCTTGTTCAGTGTATTTATGACATCTGCATCTACATTAAAATCCCTTAAGGACATAAGAAGGGTTCAGTCATTTGTGGGACACAAAGTTCACTCTGACATAGGGATGCCGGGGAGGGACTTCTCATTAGGGAGTGTAGTGACAGGACAAGGGGTAACGGGTTCAAACTTAAACAGGGGAAGTTTAGATTGGATGTAAGGAGGAAATTCTTTCCTGTGAGGGTGGTGAGGCACTGGAATGGGTTGCCCAGGGAGGTTGTGAATGCTCCATCCCTGGCAGTGTTCAAGGCCAGGTTGGAGAGAACCTTGGGTGACATGGTTTAGTGCGAGGTGTCCCTGCCCATGGCAGGGGGGGTTGGAACTGGATGATCTTAAGGTCCTTTCCAACCCTAACTATTCTATGATTCTATGCCACATGGTGCCTAAAAGAGACCAGTTGATACCTAGCTTGGTACATTCCACACATAGCACCATGATGTGGACTGGATGCATCCATAGCAGAAAAAGGACTGGAAGAGAGGCCTGAAGAGAGGGAGAGTAAGCATGATTTCCCTGTGCAAGATGCTGGCTCTGCTTTCTTCATGCTGTGCAACAATTTGCCAAAGGAAATAATTTCACTAAGATGCTCTGTTTCCTTTGGAATTACTCTTTAAATGCTGATTCTCCATGTGGTGCACAGCTCCAGAGTTTGAGAGATATTTAGGGACCTAGCTCCTGATTTCAAATAGATGTCTGGCATGTTTTAAAGAGCTGAATTCCTTTGCCTTTACATGCAACAATACAATAATTTAACGCTTGATTTTTAGGCTGGCAGAAAGGGCATTCTGAGAGGTAAACGGCATGATTTAAGGCAGACTTGAACTTGGATGCAAACCTTGATGTGAAAGGAGAGTTATTGGGCACATCTGTGTCTCACACATGGCAATAGCAACCATGTGTTACACCAGGGAGTTTACTGGTTTGCAATAGGCTCTCAAGTGCAAAAGCAATGTGCTTCAGTAAAGGGCTTACTTTGGATAAACTCACTCGCCACCAACACCTGGCTCCCCAGAAGCTTGGCAGGGAGCCTACAAGAGATGCCTACTTCCACACCATCTAACCAATGCCTGCTTTATTGAGTGGAAATAGAAAACAGCCTTAGTAAGGAGTTGTAGGAATCTGCCCATCAAAGCTCCAGAGGCACCATCACATCGTGGGGGTCAGACATAGACCCATGATTGTAGGGCAGAAAGGGCTATACAGACTCACACAACACTCTAAACCTCGCTGAGGCTCCTAGACCTCCACCTCTCATCCCCACCTTCACATCAGTCCCCTAACAAGTCTAAGTCACAGATTAGAAAGATGCCTTTACAATAAATTGCCCCTTGATAAGGCTGAGCTGCCGGCTACTTGCACTGAAACCATCACACCTTTGCTACAGGAACTCTAAGAACCTTATTTGCCTGGATTGTTAATTTTTAAATTGGCCTTTTTTTATCCATACATTTTCACACTCATACTCCTATAGACATCCACACTTTTATAGAATCATTTAGATTCCATAATTTGAAGGAAGTTATTTTAAAGACACTCTAAAACCAAAATACTTCTTGAGTCATTTACCTACAAAGCACTTCCGCTGTCATGAGTCTCTCCACTGAGGATGCCAACGGAGACCAAACCCAAAAGGAATAGCTATCCTAAAAGCCTTGAGACATAAGCAGTACTTTAAGACCAACCTGTGAGAATCAAAGACCGACCTGTAAGACTCTGTCAGGGCTAAGAAGAAATGCTATATGACTTATTTGAAATGTGAGCCAGTCTCCTAACAGGTGAAGGACCCAACCCACTTTCTTGGTTTTTAAGTAAAGCCTAAGCTTGGACATCATATGGCAAAGACATTTAATGCAAGGCATGTAAGAAATCACTTCAAGTAGGCCATATGTTCTTCTTTTTCCTCATCATAGGATCTTCCAGAAAACTGGGATCTTACTGCAAAACCTTAGTCTTCTGTTTCTCATTGTAGTTCCAATAAAGTGCATGAAGCCGATATGGCTGATGCAAATCCGCTGTTGAAACCATTGGCATGACACCAGCTCAAGGCAACAACAGTTCAAGCCCATCTTCCACATTGTGTTTAAAAAATTAAGGTTCAGCACACTGCCAAGTTTTCTTCTTAGATACCAAAGGTCCACAGAGTTTGCCTCAAGAAACAATTAGCTCTTCCATTCATCCTGTGATCCCTTCATTCAGAAATCAAATGTCTGTCCTCCTTCACATTACCCGAGATTCATGCTCTCTCATATCTCAGGATATCAGCACTCTGTAGCAGACTGAAGAAGCACTTAAAATGATGTATTCATTATTCATTTCCAGAGTTCATTAAATAAGGATCTTTCATATTTGTTTTCTTCATAGGTTTGTATTTTTGCTACAGCTGGATGCAAATAAGCAGGCTGCTGGGTCTCAGTGGAGAAGATCAAGGATGCGGATTACTTCTACGTACAGCCTGTGGGCTGCTGGGGTTTACAGAACAGTTTCTGCTCTTGAAAGCCCCACAAAAACCCCAATGTAAGCAGCAGTCACTGCCTGCAGTCCACATCAGCATGCAGTTTGAGAAGGACTCTGACAGCCCTCACCAGGGCATGGCAAGAGTGAGGCATAACCCAACTTTAACCATGGAAACAGGCATGCAGGGTAGAAAACAAGGAGCAGGCAAAGGCTTAGGGAAGCCAGTATTCCACCCCAGGGGAAATCACCACCTGAGAGCAAAGAGTAAAACTCCCATCCCTAACACCAGGAAGAGGATGTCTTCTTCCTGAAGACAATGTTAAAGTAGAGAATTGATTGATGGAAAAATCCTGGTGAGGAAGAACCACTGTCTTGGGGAACAGCCAACAGGCTAAAACTGTATCCCTATTTTGTTTGATTTTCAGTCAGAAAGTTCCTTAGTCTTTTCCTCATGTTAGTTTCCTTCTGTTTCTCCTGACCTTTCCTGATTTACAAAACTCATCTCTCCTGTGCTGGCATTTGATGAAGGACCAGGCAGTTTCCAACTGAACAGAATCCTGTTGACCACTACAGGAGTTGCTTTTACACTGCTGTCCGCATATAGCCATCACATCTGATCCCTTGGACCCTGGGGAAAGAATCAGCACCACTGGTAGCCTGCGGGACCAAGTTGTTTTGCAGAGGCAGAGACTGTTATTAAGCTACTACATCCTCAGATGATAGCCCTAGCTTACATCAAGCAGGAGAGAATCACAGTTGCCAGCAGGGCAGTGCTGCAGGAGAAGCAGCCTTGACTTTGACAGGGTGGAACGGGAGGGAGAGAGGGCTGAGGCTCTGGTGAATGCTGTGCTGCTGGCCCCAAAACACACTCACACATCAGTGCCTCGGTGGCCTTTGATGTCTGACAGGATTAGCTCCTTCCTGAGCAAGTGCTGCTCTCTGGAGAGAATAGGAAAAGCCCTAAGGACAGGCAGCGATCCTTTGGGGCTTCTTCCAGTAATGCCATGTGTATTCCCATATCTGTTGTTTAAGGCAAGTTCTTCCTCCCCTTCCAGCTGTCCTACTCCAGATGCACTTTTCTTTAGCACTAGAAGAAAAAGAAAGCAAGTCCCTGTTGCAGAACGCTGCACTGGAGCCAAGGAAAGACAGTGCAAGAGAGCACTGGCACACGTGTGCTGAGGCAGGGCTGCAGCAAGTCAATGCCAACACACGGCAGTGATGTGCTGATCCCAGTGCTGCTTGGGTTTCCCATTCATATCTTGTTTTTCTATGGGGTTTTGGTTAGTAGAGCTTTAAATACTTTTCTTCCCTCTTAACACGGTTGTTCAAGAACGGGGCAGTTGAAAGGAAGCAGAGGTCCTGGCTGCATTGATTTAGATCAATTTTGTTAGCAGGGTACACCCCTCCTCTCATCAGCTGCCTCCCACCTCCTCTTCCTTCCCCACACAATATCCCCTGCTATTTAGGCACTAATGAAGTCAGCAAAATGGTTGTAGGACTCTGGGGATCACTTATCAGAAATTCTGTACCTATTTTAAAGGCCTGTTTCATTCACAAGTGTAAGGATTTCTCTCCCATGGATGCTCCACAGTAACTAACTCATTCCAGAGAAGGGTTGCAATTCAGTTGAAAAGTAGAGAAACATTTCTTTGCTGAATTGCTACAAAGAGATGATCAATATTTACCTGCACACTTTCTCACCACCCTACAGGACAGCTGCTGCAACACATGGGAAGATATGAGTAAGGGTGCAAAATAAGGAAAGAAAGTACTGTATCTAAGTATTTTTACAGGGCAAATACAACTATTAAAACACAAAAGAGAAAGGCTGATAGACAAGTGAACTTGTAGCCTGGTAGTTTCTCCTGCCAAACTCATGATTTACCTGTGCCCAGGTGAATAGTAAGAGGCACTGCTGAGTTTCACCTTTGGAGCTGGATGAAGTTGCCTTAGGTGAAGCATCTTGTAGCCCACTTCAGGAATGTGTTATCAGAGTAGCTTTTGGTACTTTGCTTTCTATAGGAGAGTTGCAGACCCTCAGAATTTGGATAAGTGCAGAAGAGGAGACAGCAATTACCTTCACATACATACACCAACGCTTTGAGACCCGCTGCCAAACTAGATCCAAGAACAGATTCAGCCAACTTGAAGATTTAACCTCCAGGCTGGTTGGAAACCTCAGCCTCACTGGCCCACCATGCCCAGGGATTCGGATTGCCTCAGATCCAGGCTAGCTCCAGCTTTACCAATCTCATCCTCCGAAAAGGACAGATGTCAAACCTTAATATCACTGCCTTGTAGCTGGCTTTGGTATGCCAAATGATCTGTAAGTTAAGATCTGGCTCAGTGAAAGACAGCTGGGCTGGTTCAGCTAACCTATATACAAGCAAATACACAGCCCTGGTGCTCTGCACAGCACAGGGGTTTTCAATAGTGCTTCTGACACAGAAAAGGAGCCAAGACACCAAATCCCTCCACCAGAGGCCACAATATAGCCCACCTGCAGCACCACCTGTGCAGCTCCTTTTAAGCCATCAGAGAAACTATCCTAGCATCTTTATTCCTCTTGCTCAATACAAGATGGATATTTTATAGAGTTGTAATACAGGGGTGATCTGTAAAGGAAAAAAACCAAAAACTGTTGAAGGAAGTTGGTCATGGGGCCTGTGACGCACTTCAATCTGCCCAAGGTCACTGATGCTCATTTGATAATTGACAAAATTATCTGGAGCAACTGAGGGGGAAGACATTCACACCTCAAATATTCATCACCAGCTTTGGGCACCTACTTGGCTATGTGTGGGAGCGGCCAAATACTAAATGGATGTAAGAAATGAATTCTCCCCACTTTAAGGATTGAGAATCACAGAATCATAGAATAGTTAGGGTTGGAAAGGACCTTAAGATCATCCAGTTCCAGCCCCCCTGCCATGGGCAGGGACACCTCACACTAAACCATGTCACCCAAGGCTCTGTCCAACCTGGCCTTGAACACTGCCAGGGATGGAGCATTCACAACCTCCCTGGGCAACCCATTCCAGTGCCTCACCACCCTTACAGTAAAGAACTTCTTCCTTATATCTAACCTGAACTTCTCCTGTTTAAGTTTAAACCCATTCCCCCTTGTCCTATCACTACAGTCCCTAATGAAGAGTCCCTCCCCAGCATCCCTATAGGCCCCCTTCAGATACTGGAAGGCTGCTATGAGGTCTCCACGCAGCCTTCTCTTCTCCAGGCTGAACAGCCCCAACTTTCTCAGCCTGTCTTCATACAGGAGGTGCTCCAGTCCCCTGATCATCTTCGTGGCCTCCTCTGGACTTGTTCCAACAGTTCCATGTCCTTTTTATGCTTAGGACACCAGAACTGCACACAATACTCCAGGTGAGGTCTCACAAGAGCAGAGTAAAGGGGCAGGATCATCTCCTTTGACCTGCTGGTCACGCTCCTTTTGATGCAGCCCAGGATACGATTGCTTTCTGGGCTGCGAGCGCACACTGAAGCCCGCTCATGTTCATTTTTTCATCGACCAGCACCCCCAAGTCCTTCTCTGCAGGGCTGCTCTGAATCTCTTCTCTAAAGAGCAACAGTAAGACATGTTGGCAGAGACTGATGACAAAGAATCCCACATCTCATCCCTCCCTCAAGAGATAGATTATTCCCTTCCTGGGTATCTTTTCCAGTCTTTTTAGATACAATTCCTCATCAACACTGTGCTTTGGAGCATCTGAAGGGTTCAAGGACTTCTCTTCCTCTAAGAGGGAGCAAAGCAATGGGCTTGTTCAATCCATGCTACTTTAAAGGACTCTGAAGTAATCTGAGTGATCTGCTCTACTGAACCACAGGGAACACCAAGACAGCTCTGTTAGCTAGACTGAGAGCACTTCAGAGATGAACATAAGCAAAGGTAAAACTGCCTACCACCGCCCCCCAAAATAGGGGTCACAGAAATAGGTGCTGTCATGATGGATTTTCCCCAGGAAGTAAGCTGATCCTGTCCCTACGGTTAGTAACTGTCAGTGGGGTTTTTTTGAGAGCTCATTTAAACTATTTCCAGCAGATCTTGACACAAACCTGCTGTGGGTACAAGGAAGCACTTTCTTCCCTTTGCATCACCCTCCTACAACTGGTGTGGGATTATAGCTAAGAGCTGCAGAGCCCTTAGCAGGGACAGAAGACAAGTATATCTGCAGCATCCCAGACAGTCTATTACAGCCAGCCCAACCAATGCAGCTGGGTTTTCACACAGGAAGCAGCCACCTGCCCCTCATTAAAAGCCTTGCTGTCACCCACTCTTCCTGGGAATGCTAGCTGTCACCATTGCAAAGAACTGACAAGCTGGTGCCCATACTGATGCTCTTCCCTTCCCGGTTAAATAACAACAGCAGTCCCCTCCGTACTAGATTGAAACCTGCAATTAAGAGCCCAGTCAGGGTCAGAGCTCTAATTGGCTTCTCCCAGGGGAAGGGGAGGCTCAGCAACATGCTCTGTATACTGGGAACCAAAGAGGACTTCAGAAAAATGAATCTGTAGAAAAGCCATTTGGGTCATTTCCTATTAGGTCAGGAAGTGCGAGGGAAGAGAAAGAGAGAAAAATCTATGTTCTACCATCAGATACCTTAAAGATTTTCACCTAATATTGACTGGTTCAGCTTTTGGAAATTGTTGTCTTTTCCTCTGCATACTTGCAAGACTTTATAAAAATAGGCTTTCTGAAGCAGCCAGCTGCTGCCTGCCATCTCCCCCACACCGATACAAAAGCAATAGAGAGTGGGCTAAGTTAACGCAGCATCTTCCCTTGCTTTGGGTTTGCTTGTTTTTGTTATTTTTAGCTCCGTGTCTTCCTCCAGCTCTCAGAACAACTCCTGCGCACCCCTGTCATTTCAGGCTCCTTTCCCCCCGTGGATTGCAGAGCCTTGTAATGTTTCAAGTATCCCTACATGAAAATGTCAGCACTGATTATCTCTTCTTTATCTCAGTACTCCTTTTTGTAACTTATTTTCACCAGGCTTCTGAACAAAGTGACAAGGACAGCAGAGCCACATTGCACGCACAGTCCTGTTTCTTCTGACCAGAGTTTCGAGGCTGGTTAGGCCATGCTGCTACAGCACAGTTCTGCCAAGCGTTCCTATGACAGAATGATCTCTATATCATCTGTACACGTACATACAGGTTATACTAAAGTCAATCTCTTCTCAAGGCACAAGTCAACAGATCAGTCTTGGATCATGTGCTCCAAGAATGGCAAACATAATGCACTGGGACTTCTTCCATCAGATAAATTATGCCTTGGAAGTGGCGAGAGAATAACAGGAAAGTTAAGGTTTTTAGTTCATTTCCACCTAGGATTTTTACCCTATTCTCTACTGCTGATAATTTCTTCGTAAGATACAAGGGTGATCTAACAAGAACTCAGCATGTACCCTGCAGCAGGCTTTGAGATATTCTCAATGTAATATTCCTAGCTGTTTTGAACTCGTGGAAGAGCAAACTATATGTCTGAAAACAAGAAACCAGGCACCAAAACACCTCTGGTCTTGTAATCATCACTGTTGTCTCTCGCTTTTGGCTGAAGCGCTGTAGGAAATACGCTCTAGTCACTACCAAACACCATGCATCAGTTTTCTGCATGGAAAGACAACAGCAGTACCCACAAGTACCAGCCTGTGCAATATTTTGCTCTTTAACCATATTGCGTCTCACAGTAGAGGGTCAGCTGTAAGAACTCGCCACAAATACATCTTTGGGATTCCCTCCAGCCTCCCACCAAGGTAAGCCAAGACCATTATTCTCCAGCTTCTTTTGCAAAGGGCATATTGCAACCTCTGACCAAGCAGGACAGTCCCCATTACTGTGCATCCTGATAAGACAGGGCTGCTCAGCCAGCTCCTAATGGCTTCTCTTTGTCTCAAAAGTTCATTAAACTAGTGGAAGATTAAGGCTCGAGTTAATCCCAGGTTACACTCAAAATAAGTATCTAGTTAAGATGGCAAACCCCCCCTCATGGATTGCTGCCTTCCTCTAGAGGCTAAAGCAGTGATTTTACCTACCTTTTAATGAACCACTGCATCAACAGCAAAGCTAACAGCCATCTGTCCTAGCTGATATCTGCCTCCATCTTTGAGAGATAGCATCCAAGTACTCTCCCATCATCCCACTTTACTCGTTCTCTCCTCCCACTCCAGTCTTTTTCTGCACAAAAATAACTAGAGGTGAATATCCAGCTTCATACTCAGAGAAACTAGAGGATGCTCTGTCACAAGTGTGATTAGCTCTTCCAACCAGAAGTGCACTTCACATTTCACTTTCCATGACACACTTCTGCTCTCCACCTTGCTTTACCCCTACATAACATCTCCATATATCCCTATTGGGATACCCTCAAGAGCCCTCAACTTTCACTGTACAAAATGGGAACTGAACAAGCAGAGAAACTAGATCAATCTTCTTTAAAAATTAAAGGCAAAAGAATTGCTGTGGCTACTGAATTGTAACCAGTGGTCCTGGGGGAATAAAGCTGGGGACTTTGCAGCACACTGGTGGATTCTCCAAAACTGCCCTAAATTTCACTCACGCACAGTGGTCGGGTATTTCATCTTCAAGTCAAGATGTGCAGCATGATGAGACTTTAGATCTCAGGAGAGCAATCTAATTCCCATTTCTCAGGTGACAAAAGGTAACTCACAGGTAGGCAGATTTACCTGCAAAGCTTACTGCAGCAGAACAGGATGTCATGATCTCCTTCCTCCTCTTTCCTCGCAGCTTCCACAAAGAATGGAAGTAGTTTGGGACCTGAAGCACTGCTCCAGGAAGGGAGCCATTAGGAAGAGAATTTGCACTTTTCTTGGCCCTGATAAGCATTGAGAACTCAGGGTTTCATTGGCATTGTTTTACTGCTGGTACCTAAGTAGGCTCATGTGAAAAATGCAAGAGCCAACAATGAAAAATGTTAAGATTAGAAAATACAGCTACATTAATGAATCACAGGCTTTGTTCTGCCAAACCAGGTTCAGTTTGAGAACCGTGAATGAAGCTCATGCCTTTACAGGTATGGGCTTTTCCTACATAAAAAGCTTCCCTAGCTTGGATATTGTCTTCCCTTCCTTTCCCTCATTTAAAACAAGCTATTAATACTTCACTTGCACATGCATATCTAGAGAGCACCAAAAGCCAATGATCCTTGTAAGCAGCCTTTTGCCACACCAAAGTTAACAGCAAAATTGATAATAACTCTTGGATGACACCTTCCAGTCTGCACATAGGCTCAAGGTTGCCACAGCAATGCACTGGTTCTCCAAAGGCTCGGGTTCCGAAGCCATTGGCTCAGTCTTCATTGAATCTGTCATTATAGGTTCAGTGAACATCTGGAGTTTCCCAGCATTTCTGACCTCTTCCCAAAGGGGCCCTTAGGCATTTATCATATGGTCTGAATTAGTGTCCATCACAAAACTCCTAACATGAGGAGACTTTACTGTTTGAAATCTTATTCTTATGTGCAGTTGCATTTTGCATAGAATGCACAGCTCGCAGTGAGATGCTAGGAGCCTATGGGATCCTGGATAAGCATCTTCACCAAGTGGGCTGCCCAGTTTCTGGTTGCTTGCATGGCCATTTAGCAATGCAATGACTACTACACTGTTCTGCCAAGTATTCCTATCATAGAATGCATGTGTAGTCTGTATACATGCATACAGCATATGTACACAGGAAAGCTATGCTGTACCAGACTGGTGGCAGTCTAGCCTAGTAAGTCAAGTAGGAACTCCAATGAGGAGACACGAACTGTTTTTTCTTCCCATCAACCCCCCAGTTAGGCAGTTACAAGGCTATTTCTATGGAAAAAAGAATCAAGATCGGGAAACAATTTCTTTGTCAGAGAGAGGTTATGACCTGAAGCATACCAGTTGAAATACCTCCCAGGTCTCTTGGGTTAAAAACAACCATTACCTTGTACAGCCTTGGAGCTCTCAGCATACAGGGAAAGTTCACCAAAAGCAGAAAAGCATAGGCCAGAAGCAGCAATTTTCCACTGCCTTTTGGCAGTCTCATTTATTTCAGACTGGAAACTCACTGGGGCATAGAGTACCTCAGTCTTATTTGCACATGGCACAAGAGAAGCTATGCTTAGTCTTGCTTTAGGCACCGCTGTCGTGTTATTTATAATGGCAGTGTTACATTCAAATTATGGTACACCCACCCCTCCGAGGAGCTCCAGTGCCACCCCTCTTGGGAAGTGCTATATACTAGGAAAGAAGAATATAGGATTTCAGTAGTATTTAAAAAAAATCAACTCACAAAACTCAATAGATGAACTTTAAGATTCAGATTATGACCTGCTAAATGCTCCTGCATTGAAAGAGAAAGATAACTGCTTTACATATGGTTCTTCTGTTACTCTTCAGATGCTGCCCCATAAGCACTTACTGTTGTGAAACTACAGTTTAGCTTTATAGGGTGGTTTGAAACAAAAAAACAACTGCTGAAAGACTCTCGTCCTTCCCTGCTTTCTGATTTTCAGTGCAGGCAGGTGGAGCTGAGGGCTCCAGCCAGCATACAGCATTCTGCTGGCTAGGGATGCAGCAGTCTGCACAGTGATTGCTCAGAGTGTGCAGGAAGGGCTGCTAGCAGATTGGTTTTGAAAGATCTTAATACAACCAAAAAGATAGAATTCATATGCACAGGAAAGATAGGAAAGATCTTTTTTAATAATATCAATAAAACCTCACTCAATCTTTACCCCCCACATCCCCACTGCAAATTTAGCAGTGATTTATTACTAGCTGGCTGAGATGAACAATTAAAATAGAACATTAGAAGATACTAAGGTGAATTCAGCACCTTGTGTGGATATGTGCAACAAATCTGTTCTCTGGCAGCATGTGGGAAAATTCCTCCCTACTGTGGATTCATACCCAGTATCAGGCAAGGCCTCGCTATCTTATTGCCAAATAAGCTACGGGACTGGTGCATAGGATGGCAGAGATCCCAGCCTCTATGCAGGAAGAAAACAGTGCCAGTGCTAATTCTTCATACAGGTGAACTAAAAGCATCTCATTTTATACAAGGAAATGTCATGCCAGACAGTAACACACACAGGCTGCTTCCCCCTTCAGCCTGTGCTATGTTTTCCATTTGTTAGGGGAAACAAACCCAGCAAATTGCGCAGAGCCCTGACCCTCCTCCCCAGCAAAACAGATCAATATCACCAAGCAGATCATCTCAAGAATCAAATTCCAGTACCTTTACTCACACCCAGAAGTTTCTCCAGCTTTTAATATGAGTGAGGCTGCGCAATAAAGTAGTAACAGTTGGACTTCGTGGATAGCCTCCGTGCCAACACAAGAGGGCACATCAATGCTGCCCTATCCATGCAGGGTCACAGCCTGGTTCTTATTGGAAGCAGTTATGTGGGGAGTAGGGAAAGAAATGGAGAAGCCCAGAAAAGAGTCCTGGGAGGAGCCCACGAAGGTAATCAGGCAGAAAGCCTAGCATATGATCCAGCTCCCCCAGCACCAGCAGTGCAGCTCCAGCTCTGGCAAGCTCCGTGCTGTTGCAATCTTAGGTCCATTTCCTACCCCCTGTGGCTGGAGGTGTAAGTGCCGGGAGCACAGCTTTTAACTCACTGGAAGCTAGAAAGCAAGTAGTGTGCTCCAAAGGGAGCGTTTTTAATTTCTTCGAGCGCTGTGTATTTGGGGCTGGACTCCCAGTGAATTCAAACAGCTGAGATTACTCACAAACCCACTGCTGCTAGAATCTCCCAAATGATGACTCCTGCCTCAAAAGGACCTTGGCTCCAGCACAAAGATATTTTTTGCCTTAGCATGATTGATTCTGCAAACCTGCTGGGTGCTTTGGGTAGATCTCAGATAAGCTGAAGGGTGCATTCTGCAGAGACTCTAGTGCTGAGACCGAAAGCAACCCGCATAGGAAGGCACCAGGGCTGACTGCCAGGTGACTCACAGGAACAAGGGGATACTCATAAACCAAATATAAGAGCTTAACTACTCCATCTGGGCCTTCCCTGCAGACATTTCATACTCAGTGAAGGCTCACTGCCTTCAAAGGGTCCTGCCCACTAGGAAGAGCAGCTCAGATCTCTGCTGCAGCACAACCACAGTCTTGGCAGCCCCAAGGACTCTACACCACACCCTCCTGAAGAGGCAGGAGCACCATCCTAGCATAGAAGAGGAGAAATACAAGCTTCAGTGAGGCTATTTTCATGTCCGGCCTCTTCTTGCAGGAAAGCAGAAATATGGCTCATCTGAGTCCCTCACCTGCTTTGGGGGACAGGCAGAAGCTTCTCTTGCTCTCCTCAAGCTGTTACAAACAAGAGGCAGCTATAAACCTCATCATATTTTAATCTTGCTTGCCTGGGTGCTGTGTGATGCAAAATCCCACAGGAATAAATCACTTTCACGAATGAATCAGGTGTCTACCTCGAATCCCCTGATGGGCTCACAAAGTCTGGGGTAAAGACAAGACAAAAATCAACTGTTCAGCATGTCAGGGACTGAGTAGCAGTCCCATGATGGCTTATAGGCAATGCTGAGAAGTGGAAGTAGCAATAGCACTCCAGGGTTAAGCCCCTGAGCTGACAACATCCCTTTCTCCCTTGTGCCACTGCACAGTCCAAAACAATTCATCTCATTAGCTGTCCTTTTACAAGCAGGCCGACCTCACAGCTTCAACTCACAGTTGCTTGCTCAGGGCACTCTTCCATCATCTATTCTTCATCTCTTCCTGCTTTTCTTAAATGCACCTCTGCACACCAAACCTCACCCTGCCTTATGCTGAGCAGTTAAGTCACCAACAGCAGCAGAGGGGCAGTTTATCACTCAGCAGCTGATAGTCAGACTCTACATTAAACCCGTCATTTTTGGCCTTCCTTTAGGAGTGGATAAAAATAACTGGTCAAGAGACATACTACAAAGGCTTAACCTCCACCTTCCAGATGAAGGAAGCCAAAGAGCAAACCATAAATATAGACCTTGATTGGGTCAGGTGTGGGACAGAAGCTGATTTGCAAGTCATTCTGCATTGGAGATGCTCCAAGGCCCTCTCAATTCCCAGGTGATGAGCAAAGGTCCCCAGGCTACCAAAGAGGGGACATCAGCTCCATTTACCTGGTGACTTTTCTTCCATCAAGACCCACATGGCCTGCAGAAAAGCACACAAGGAGTCCTTATCCCTTCTACTCAGCTGCAGAGTCAAAGCAACAGCCTAGCTCCTAGCAGAAGACTCCCCAGCACACAGCATCCTTTGAGGCCATAACAACAGAAGTGCCAGGGGCAACACCCTATTTTGATCTCCCCATTATCATCGTGGTCTTGAACATACTACTCAAGAGCCATGGCTTAGGAATCATTGCTTCAGCTGTAGTAGCAACACTAACGTAACAAGGTAAATTAAAGTACCTTTCTCTAGTCACTTTTTAACTTCATTCCTTTGCTTTGGAAAGGTCCAAGTCTGGACACCTTTTACAAGCATTTGTGACAAGTCAGAGAAACGCCATGGGCATGCTTGGAGGCCAACGGCAAGAGAGGCAGATAGGCACTGATGGGAGCTGTGAAAGCATCTGAGCTTGCTAAGGGCTGTAATGGGCTTAATAGAGGTTACATAGTGGGCATCGTGTTCACATGGGGGTGTTCATTTGTGGTCTGTACGGGCTCCAAGAGACTCCTCTTAATAAAAGGTCTTTTTTTTTTTTGGCAAGTGAGAGCTGCAGTCTCACTTGTGAGTGGTTGCTCAGACACTCTTCAAGTAATGAGGATTTTTCCTGCTTAGGAAACAATCTTTAAGGAACCGCTTTAAGCGGTCCAACAGCAATCCATATGATCATCCAGTCCAAAGCTGTCTACAGACCTGCATTAAGTTCTTAGGAAAAAGTCTTTGGAATTTGGATCAGGTCTCTATTTTCTCCAGTCCTTTCTTGTTGCTTCCTTACGCTGCAAGAGCACACCTCAATCAGGTAACACGAAAACTTTCTCCTCAGTGTGCCTACACACCCAAGTCTGACCTTTAGAACCCCTGCCAAGCCAGGACTGGGCTTTGCATAGTGCAGGTTGTCAAGTGCTATCACACACAAGCATTCTGTACTTGCGTGAAAAAAACGTAGAGGCAGTAAAC
Organism: Pezoporus occidentalis; assembly: GCF_034315485.1. NCBI lineage: Eukaryota > Metazoa > Chordata > Aves > Psittaciformes > Psittacidae > Pezoporus > Pezoporus occidentalis. The sequence goes on from NW_026912779.1 coordinate 6,291,298, forward strand.
CAACATCCTTGGATTCAGCTTCAATTATTCATATAGATCACATGAGAGCAATGCGTACTCAAGAGGATTCCATACTGTACATTTGTTAGAAACAGGTCATAAAACACCTTCAAAACACCAGGGGCAAGAATTAGGTTGAGAGAAGCAGGGTTTCCCTCAGCTGAGCTCTGGTTCCTCAAAATATTTCAAGTGTTATCAGTTCTTCAGGATAGGAAAGAATATTCCACACCGAGAAGTTGGGGAGTTCTTGACAGATCAAATTCCCTCACTTGCAATTTTCAGCAGGCTTCTCCTTTAAAAAAAAGAAATCAATTATTTGCAGAACTGGGAGGCGGGGAAATTGAAATAACTCTCAGGAAGTTTCCAGGACTGTTTTCAGTCCCATTTAAGAGATACATTAAGACATTGACCCTTAAATCCATAGAGAGAGTCTTCCTGTTATGAGCGATGATGCTTCAGAGTCCTTTTTGCCTGAAACCAGGCTGCAGAACACCTAATTCTAAACCTACCGCAATGTGTATGGAAGCTGGGGAACACAAGGGTTAACACTTTGGGCTGGTCTATCTTAAAATCAATCCTTTTGTTGTACAGAGCAAACCTGGCCTCCTTTGAGTCACACAAATTACCGCAGATGTGCGTCCACAATGACAAAGTTGACATCAGGGCCCAGAGGAGCACTTGCCATTCCCCCTCAAGTAGGTTCCATGTCTGGTGTACTCCCCTTTTGTACAGAGATTAAAGAGACACATCGGGCTTTCCCAAGAGCCTTCAGCAACAGAAATAAGTCTCCACAAGGATCAGCAAGCTCACATCTTCCCCTCACCTAACAAACAGAAGCCTCTTCTCCAGGCAGTTGCCCTGTTAGCTTTCTGGGCTCTCCTTGGAGAGGTAAATTACAGAGGCAGCATCAAGTCCCACTGGGCTGAGTCCCAGGCAGGTGTATTGTAAACAACAAGCGAGGCTGAGAACATTTACAACTATAATATGGGTGGGAAAAAGAAACAGGGTAGATTCAACCCCAATTTAAATAGGGGGAAAGAAACACGGAACTGCACCTATGCAGCATGTTCGATAAAACACCATCCAGGACTGTGCCAGCCAGAGCTCACAGGGAAGCTGTGATTTCCATGCCTCAGCCCAGAGGCATTGATATTCAAGGTTGAAATCACTTTCTCTCGAGTAGTACAGCTGATCAGTACCCAGGCTATGAATAAAACCCGGGTCCCTGCCCTTCTAGAGCTTGGTCTCTTCCACCACTCTACACAGCAAATAGCAAGAGAATTTGCCAAGGAGGAAGAACCATTTCTTGCACAAACCAGTGAGAACTGGAGCAAGAGGAGTTACCCAAATGTCACAACTAAGTATGATCAATAAGCTTGTTCTGTTGCGTATTAAGCACCTGTGGGCTTTATAAGGAACAGTAAACCAGCCCGACATGTGAAGTTTCTCACTGAAAGCAGCAAATGATGGCCAAGATAGCCCTGGCACAGCAAGGCCTGAAGGGCAAAAGAATCCCTGGGACCGCATTAAAACCCCACATGCTTGTGTGCTTGGCTGGACTGCACATCTCTTGTTTAGTCTGAGAATGGTCTAAGGCCCTGTTGTGTGGCAAATAGCTCCCAGATGAAGACTGTTAATAAGTGAGGAAGTCTTTGCTTCTTTTTTCTGCAGCATTTCTATGGATGTGGGAGATTATTGCAAGCTATTGCATCAACACTGAATCATTCCCTCCTTTGCATATCTGAATGCAACCCATCCTTTTGCAAAATTTAGTGATCTTGTTGAACCAAAAATATAAAAAGAGAAGAAAAAGAGCATCCAACAACCTTACTTCCAGCTTCCCAAGTCACTTAGTCTCAACTTGAATTTTAACTACACAATCAGAGAGCAGCACTAGCTGTTACATCGGGGGGTGGAAGCAAAGGGAATAGAGGAGGTGGAGCAAGCCCAAGAGATAGCCAAGAGGAAAACATCTTTAAAGCTCCCCTGAATCAGTGACACTTACCTGTTTGTTCTGCTTTATGCCTTTGAGTTTCTCTGAAATAGAGAAATTGTGAAGTGACCCACTTTCCTCCTGCTTGACATAGGGAGGAAATGGGGGAAGGGGAAGAAGGGGAGGAGCGGGAGAGTTGCAGAAGGATAATATCAAAAGAGAAGAAAAAGAACCTTACAGAAGATAGGAGGGTAAGTTGTGATGACCCAGTTTAAAGGAAGAGCAGGAACTAGACCTACTGACAGTCAACACCTTCCCACACACTCCAAGGAAAGGAAAGAGCAAGGGAAAGGAACAAGATCAGTGTTCAACAGCACTTCTTTGTGCTGCAGACTCGTTCCTCCAGGACAAAGTTTATGCAAGGGGAAGCTCCACATCAAAAGCAAGCACCGCTCCCATCAGCCCTTTACCTGTGTAAGAGATGGGTGGAGCAGCAGAAGGCATCCTGGCTGGGATGGAGTAAATCAGGGCCAGGTGATAAAAATTATGGTCAAAACAGCTCAGCCCCTTTGCATCAGATGAGGCTTCCTCACAGATGAAGGGTGTGAGCCACATCGAGACCCCAGGGAAATGGCTGATCTTTCTCCTTGTGAAAGACCCAACAAGTAGCATCACATGTACTAATGTCAGAGGAAATCACTCGACCCGATGGCATGATCTGACATGGCAACTCCAGCCTTCATACCGGTTTGGGTTGGCATCTTCAAGAACACCATCATCTGCTGTGGCTTTCACCCTTTTCTGTGACAACTGATGGTCCTGAACTGCTAAGTTTGTAGAGGAGCCCAAGAACTGTCTATCTTTAGAGAGAAACCAGCATGTGGGAGGAGAAGGGATGTTCCGGTTTGCTTTACATTTTTGTCTTTTGCTTCTGGATTCGTGAGGTTTCTGTTTCCTTCCTTAAATCATATTTCCCACACTCAGTATAATCAGGTACATTGTGAATGCAGTTTGTACTCCTGCACCACTTCAACCATTCAAAAATGGTGAAATGAATGACATAATAAATACACGTATTATGTGCATGGCAATCACAACCGTAAGGGAAGGACTAGCCATACCTTCATCTCCAGGTGGGCTATTAAAAATCACAAGGCTGAACTCATCACAGCTCCACCAGTTTCAAAGCCTGCAAATGAAGGGAATTGCACTTATCAGTTCCAAAAGTCTGCTCACAGATCTAAATAGCCTGTTTCTTGTAAACAGGCAACATCCCCCAAAAGCATAACTTCATTTTAAACATGGATTAATCCAGCATGTTAATTTGCACTCACTTTCAGTTTAGTGGTCAAATAGATTATATGGCCAAAATCAATCGGGGAGCTGCAAGTATAGTGCATCGCGTGCTAATATATTGGTGTGACTACTGTGTTTTCATCCTCATAGAGAAGTCAGGCAGAAGGAACTGAAGTAGAGACTGCAGCACCAAACAACAGTTGATTTTACTCAGTACACTGTAAAATTTAGCAGTGATGGGACATTAAAGAAACCTTAAGAGGATAAGTTTGAAGATGTATTTTTCAAACTTTTATCCCACATCTCTGTTGCTGTTTCTACAGGCAGAAAATGCCTGCAATGCTCCTTTACGGAGCACCATGTGTGCACAAGGCACTGACTGTCTGTGGCTGCAGGAACTCAGAGGGTCCCTGCTCCAGCCACTTGCGTGGTCACAGTGGAAGTAGTTGAGTTTTGAGTCTGGCTCTGCAGCCCATGGCCTGAGGCAATCTGAGCTGTGCTCCAAATGCCTCTCATCTCCCTCCTTAAACCAGGCTTGAACATAACTCCTAGTTGGCAATGGCTTTACCTAACCAGGCCATCCCAGCCAGTGACAGCAATGCCCAGAAATGCAGGCGAAGGAGCATTGAGCAGTTTGAGATCAAACAGAAATGCCTGGTGCCTTTAGGTGCCTTTAGGTTTGCAAAGCAGCAAGAAGTTTTTCCTATGGTCTGCTGTTCACACCTCTCAGTCCAGCCTGTGCCCTGCTTTGCGGGACTTCTGTGTTTCTTCAGTTCAGCTTTTGGACAAGTTTTTGAAATGCTTCCCAAGCTAAAGTCAGCTGCACAGAAGGAGAACTCAAACCTGAAGATATTTTATTTTATTAAAGCAGAGACTGTTTTCAATGAAAAATGGAATTTAGCCTTTACCTGCTTTCTGTGTCATAGGCATACAGACATGCCTCTCTATATATCCCCTTTCCTCCATAAAATATAGAAATCACAAAATGGTTTGTGTTGGAAGGGACCTTAAAGCTCATCCAGTTCCACCCCCCCTTCCATGGGCAGAGACACCTTGCACTAGACCAGGTTACTCAAAACCCTGACCACCCTGGACTTGAATGCTTCCAGGGAAGGTGCATAGACCAAATGGGATACAGCCTAAGTGATCCTATTCCTCCTTTCTCCATGTCCAATACCTTTGTGATTCGAGAGACTTTGTGCCAAGTGGGACTTGTACAGAGCCTTCTTTATGTAGCAGTTGAGCTTGGCCAAAAACTCCCATTGGCAAGGCACCTGGAGACCTCAGATCAGTTCCACCTCCGTACCAGACTATAATACCTAGAGATTTGATTATGTTGTGACTACTTCTCCTTTGCACATCAGGCAATAGATGTTGAAGTCTGGCATTGCTGGAAATGACACAGTCAAACCAGCCTGTGTAGCTGTGGGAATAAGCTAAGGCAGGGGGAGGTGGGATCAGCAGTGGAGACCCCAATCCACTGAATATGTAAGTCCTAGTTGCTCTATAAGGAATCAGGTACCAAAACACCTCTGGGGATCTGGCTCTGTACAACTAAGAGAATAATCAGGAAATCAATGGGGACTCATCTCTGATGGTTTATGTTAAAATCTCTCCATTTCTGAACATAAGCCTCAGAGGAATCTTGGCTTGGCTTGAATTGGAGCACCCTATCATAGAGAGGTCCTTAAAACAGCCCACAGCTTAACTGTATATGTAGAGATCCTGAAAATGCAAGGCAAAAATGAAACTTAGGCCTAGCTATTCCCTCAGATTTAATCAGAAGCAGCCTGGGGCACAGAGATGCGAGTGCCACTGATGGTCAAAATTCAGTAGTTACATAAACAGCAGTGAATGACATAAAGTAATTAGGAGTTTGGCATAAAAGGCTTGATCCTCAAATAGTTCTGACTGCACAGCCCTCAACAGACTGGGGCATACCTTGGCATCTCAGCCTGGGGAAATGCAGAAACCAGAGAGGCTGTGAAACGTTCAGTGCCAAAGCAGGTACATTTTCCCTCTCTCTTTTTTGCTCTCTGCCCTAGTTCAATTCATTTCCCAGCCATATACTTGAGGCATAGATGAGCAGCACTTCAGTAAATGAGGTATTTCCCTCTCTGCTAGAAAAAAAAACCAACCTGGAAATGTCTGAGGAAGGTGGAGGGTATTGAAGTGGTCTTTGTGTTACAACTGGCTCCAGGAGAGCCCAGGGATGAATAGCCAGTGGCACTGCTCAGTGTTTTGGTGTTTCACTCGCTTAGCTGCCTCCCAGCCCAGCTCTGCAGCACGCAGGCGTGCGTGTTGGAGGCTGAAGGTGATTCTGTGAGCAGCCTGAAAGCTTCCACTGCTGGTGATCAGACCTCGAATCGTGGACAAAACAAGGGCTGTTGTTTCCTCCCTGCTAATGTGCTACAGTCTCTGCCTGCTCTGCCCTTCGCCAGCTCCTGGCTAGTAACATGGGAACCCACATCATGCCACTCACACACAGGAAAGCATGTTTCCTATCTTGTTATTCATGGGCTGTGCCCACAGGTACTGGTTGTTCAGCTTGCTGAATACTTGCCTGAGTAATTAGGAGGGAGCTGAATCATTCTTAGACCAAATTCCGGTTTTCTCTCTCCTCCTACTTCATTTTTAAGCTTCACTTCTCACAGCTCTCCTGTACACATTGTGACATGAGTGTTCAAATACTATCAGATAGAGTCAATAAATTCCCCATTTCCTCTTTTTTCCCTAAAAAATAATCCTCAAAAGATGCTAGAGCATCAGTTAAAATTGCCTAGTAGCACTTATTGCAACAGAAATCCTAGTGCTGCGGTGCCAAAGACTGCATACCCCCCCCCCCCCCCCCCCCATCTCCTGGGTAGAGGCATCCACATTCCTGAATAACATGGAATATATCCCTTCCCTCATTTGTTTTAAGAACAGCTGTAAGAAAGGTAGTTGTTCCTATTAAGCTTAATGGGCAGTGTTTGTGATCTATTTAATGGTTCTGCCCTATGTTGTTTAATTAAAATACGTGATTTCTGCTGCAGCAGAGCTTGGAAATGAATCTTAACTGGAACCCAGTTTTCTACTGGAAACCTTTCATCCTTCTCCCACCCCTCACCCCCCACTCCCCCCTCTTCCTTTTACCATCCCTCTTTCCCCAAGTTATGCTGCATTTTACTTTGCCTTCACTGCGTTTTCCTCCCTGGCTTTTGCTACAAGGAGCCAAATTCATCCCTGCTGGTATCCAATGGACTGAAATTCTTCTCAGAGGCGTTATTGGGCTGAATCCAAACCCAGCCAGAATTTCGCAGTGCTGGTGGCTTAGTCAAAACAACAGTATATAATTTCTCTTTTGCTTCCCTTATCCACCGTTAATATGAATTATAAATAAGTACTAGCGTTGCTCTCTTGGAAACCATACTTCATTTCAAACCAGACAAGCCGTCTGACTGAAAATGTCTTTTTAACTTCTATATGTGCTAGGAACTTGCACAGCACACTGCGTGCGCATGGACAGCCTGGCTTTCAGACCGAGACTCGCTCTGGGATTCCTCTTGCCATCTGCAGTGCATACCTAACTGAAGTGCTGGCTACTGTTAACCCCTGCATGAGCTACCCAGGGAAGGCTTGCTTTCCCAAACTGCCGTTTATGATGCTCAATCTGTTTCCTAATCGGGCTGCTGTTCCAGAACCCTCACCTAGGGGGTGAGGGGTGTCTGCACAGTGTTAATCTTACTCTGTGAGTCTGTATTTACAGCCCTTAAACCTGACAGGATCTCTCCTTCCTTGCGGTTTTCATGTGCACAGCTCATTAGATACTCTAATGCAGCAGGGAGCCCCCCTTGCCTGAGAGTTCCTTTGTCATATATTTAGCAAACTTTTGGCTGCTTCCTTCCAAATGAAACTGAAGGACATATTCTTGTAGGAGAGGGTGAGAATCACAAAGCACGATCTACAGTCACGTTTTTCTGTGGGGAACTACAGAGCAGGGGAGGAGGAATCACCCGCAGTTCTCTCTTCTTCTCCCCCGCGCCTTCTCTCCCCTTCCCTTCCCTCCCACACCCCCATACAACCATAACACGAGACGAACACGCTCCAAAATACAGCTGCATAGACTTCCCTCTCTTCCGGTTTTCCTTGCCATGGCAAAAAGGGGGGAGGAATACGATGAGGGTAGAATTAGTGCTAATGTGGGACTGATGTTTTGACTCTGTGTCATCTGCAGACTATTTAGAAAAGCCTGTACGTGCGGTGTCAGAGTTAAACGTAGCCAGTGCTCAGTTATTGCTCACAAGAGAGGCGCAGACAGGGTAGAGGGAGACATCGCCACTTGTATGTAGGTCTGGATGGTTCCATAAATGAACGCATGAAGGCTTGTGGAATGAAAAGGAAAGGAAGGGATGACTGAGGTTATGAAAGAAAGCGTCGCATTCCAGATGCAATCCCCATCTCTCATTAAAATCCCCATTAAGAGATAAATTTGACAAAAATACATTTTGCATGAAATGAAAGGATTTCCTCCGCATTGGAAATCACACAGGAGACAGCTCCATTTGTTCCAAATTAGGTACACTCTGAATGAATATTTTAATTAATCCATTATAAATAAGCCGTGCTCTTTCCTGGAACAGAGGCACCGTTCCCCTCCTCAGCAGCAGTGGGATGTGCTCACTGCTGTGCGTACGTGCCCAGGCTTTTGTTTGTTTTGAATTTCTCCCTCGCTCTTGTTTTCGAGCCCATCCCTCAAATGATCAGTTACAGCACATGTCCTTAACCGTGAATTTCCTTGTGCTTGGCTGCTCTCACTTAGGGGGAGGGAGGAGAGGGGGAATAATCAGATTAACACACCCAGACCCCTGGCAGCGTGTTCTGCGAAATAAAAAGAGGGAGAGAATGAAGAAATCACACATAAAAATAGAAGCCCACGTAGATTGGCCATATATGGAGTATCAGGGACTTCAGAGGGATACCCTCTTCGGACCACCCCTTTGGCGGAGGAAATCGCTGCTGCAGGAGGCCCACTTCCCCCCTCCCCAGGCGGTTCACTCGCAGCCGCGCTCAGCCCCCAGCTCCTGCGCCCTGCTCCACATCGAGGGAGCCGGCGGAGGGGCGGCCCCGGCGGCGGTGCGCGATGCGCGGAGCAGTGCGGCGGCGGAGGCGATGACTCAAGCCAGCCCGGCCCCTCTCCGTTCCCCTCCCGCTCCCCGCCTCCCCCCCCCCCCCCCCCCGCTGGGGAGGGCTATTAAAAGCTGCTGACGTAGGAGCGGACGGCCATCTTTGATGAGGGCACGGCTCCCGATCCATTGAAGAAGGAGACCCGGGGAGGTCAGCAGCTGCTGTCCTTGCCTCCCATCTGCGGCACCGACCCACCGACCTCGCAGCCGCGGCCCGGCGTAGAGCTCCACAAGCCGAGGTACGGGTGGGATACTATCGGGGGGACAGGCTGCGCACCGGGAAGGGGGGGGATATTAACGAAAATGAAACGGAAAAAAGGATATATTTAAAGAGAGACATGTTCGGCTTTTTGTCTGCGGCCCCTTGGCTGCTGCGGGGATGGAGGGAAGCAGGGAGAGGGGGGTAATCTCGTGGACAGCCTCATCGCCGGCTGCAGCCAGGGGTGGGAGCTGGGCTCTGCCTCTCCGCCGTGCCAGGCTCGCTTGCGGGTTGCCAGAGGCCGAAGGAGAAGGAAAGCCAGGGGAAGGTCGGAGGAGGAGGGAACCCAGCTCCAGTCACTCCGGGAGCTAGAAGAAGGCTCTGCGGCCGCTCTGCCCTGCTCGGCCGGACCGGGCTGCTGCCGCCCGGGGCACTGCAGCGCCCACCCCGCGCCGGGCTGCGGCGGCGCTTCAGCACCGCGGACAGAGGCGGCGGCGGAGACGGGGGGGCTGTATCAGCACCGCGGACAGTGCTCGGCGGCTCCGCGCTGCGGGGCGGGGTTCAGCACCGCGGACAGCGCCGCGGTGCCCCCTCCTCCGCGGCCGTGGACCTGCTGCAGAGCCCTGCGGCTCCGCGCTCTCCCGTCCCCGGCTTGCCAGAGCCCCTCCACAGCGCATGGGATGCGTCGTTCCCGGCGGGAGAGCCGCCGCGCTGACTCGTTCCGGGAGAGCCCGCAGGCAGAAGCAGTTGTGGTTGTACGGGGTCCCGCGACAGCTCGGAGTGCGATCAAAACAAAGCAAAACAAAAGGGCAAATAGCTTCAGATCCCGAAATGAATCGGCACATTAAGCGCTCTGGCCTCTCTCCTGCCCTGGAGAGGGAACCGAGGCGTTCGTTACATAACGTCCAACCCGCGGGGTCCCTCCGCGACCGAGCATTGCCCGCGGGGACCAGCGCAGCCCTACGGGGCTTTCCCGCGCCCGCGGGGGCTCCGAGCTCCGGGCACTCCGCGCTTTCCGCTTCGCGCAGACCAGCGCCGCTGCCCCTCCGGCGGCCCGGGCACGCGTGCTCCTGTGTCTCGGCGAGCGCGGGAGCTCCTCAAGCCGCGAGACTGGGGGGGCTGAGCCCTGTCCTGTTCCGCCGCCCCCCCGCCCTCCGCAACTGCGGTGCAGAGCGATGCAGAGCCTGGCTCCTTATGTAACGCGCAGCCCGGGCTGCCCCGGCAGAGCCGCCCGCACTCTCGGCCCCGGCTGACCCGGCGCTGGCAGTCCGTCCTCCATACCCCGGTCGTTGTTTCTGCCCCCCCGCACCCCGATCTCCCGCAAACCCTAGGCGCTGCTCATGGCTGGTGAAGTTGATAACTTCACTGCGGGGTAAATAAACACTGGGAGAAGAGGGGATCGGGCTGTGCTTCCGGACACTGCACTGCTAAGCTGCGTCAAACCCGGGCCGCGGGATCTGCCAGATTTACGTGCTTGGCTTGAATAACTGTTGCTGGTTTCGTTCCCAGCTGAAAAGGGTGGTGGGGGGGGAAGAAAACGGGGTGCTGGTCTGCGACGCAGCCCGGGGGTGGCGGAGCAGCCCCACAATCCGCACCTGGTTGCTGCCAGCCTGGCTGCAGCATCTGCAAGGACATGCCTGTCCCGCATCGCCCACCCCATCCTAGCTCCGGGCATGGAGCCACTCTCCCATCGACCGTGGCAACACGAGGACGGTGCAGGGCTGCCATCCCTGGGGGTGGCAAGGGAAGGTATGAGGCCAGCTGGAGATGAGTGCCCCCGGGGCATAGCTGGGGAAGCAACTTGCTTCCATCTCACTGCGTGTCCCTGCATCATGGTCATAGGCGCCAGGCTAGGAAAAAGCAGTAGTGGTTTTCTGTTGCTACTGCGTAGGGCAGAAAGGGTCAGGCAGAAGGTGACCACTGAAGAGTGTGATAGCTAGGATGAGTGCCAAAAAGACAACAGAGGTGGCCAAACCGAAGACGCAAGCAGGTCTGATTTGCAAAAGCTTGAGCTTGAGGCTGCCTCTGAAGTCAAGAGTTGCAGAAACTCAGGCTGTTATGAAACAAAATGCAGCTAAGCAGCAACCCCCAGTAAATGTAAATACAGCTTAACTTTATTTCTACAACTAGCTAGAAAATTAGAGTGGCATTTCCAAGAGCAGTCAGGACCAGACTCTGTGTCCATTGAGCTCATGGAGGCAGTGAAAGAAATAGCAGCAAAATCCAGTCCGTATCGAACCTTCAAAATACATCTAATGAGACACAGCTCCAATCTGCAGATTTACTGCACTGGAGGTGGGAGCTGCTTTTTGAGTCAATGAAAAGCTTTTCGTTTGTCTCTATATGCTTTAGACATGGCAATAAACAGCAAGATTAAAATGCTAAGGCAAATAAAACATAGTCTCTACCTACTGCTTGTGCTGCCTGAACTCAGCAAGGTAACAAAACCAAGTACTTTCCTATCTCTATGAACAACTTCAGCAATTTTCATGTTTATGTGCAGCCAGGCTACAGCTTCCACATATGTAGCAACCCACAGGGATAAACGGGAAGTGTACGGCACAGAGTAGGGCTCACCTCATTAATGATTTCTTCTCCCAGGAATGTAGGGAAGCCAAGAAAGAGAAGACACGGATTTACCTTTGCCTTGGCTTGTCACACAGCTGCTCTTTTCTTATATTTTTTCCTGAATCTCTGCCATAAATCTTTATAAGCCCAGTACTTTCCTCAGCACGTATTTATACACACATATTTCAGAGATTTCTAGGGTTAGAGGTCAGGTAAAACCACAACAAATGTAGATTGACTGTGCAGCCTCCATTGGGAAGAGTGCGTTTTCCTCGCTGTGAAGTTTCATCCAGCACTGCCAATGCAGTCACCTTTGGTCTGGGCAAGTGCCAGGCACTCAGTAACAATAGACTTGTTCAAGCATTTGAGAACATCTAACAGGGAGAAGAATGATGCATTGCTTGAGAGCTGCAGCAGGATGCAGATCTCAGGCAGATCATTATTACCTCTAGGAAACTGGACTTTAGAGCAGGCACAAGGGCTCACGTATCTACTTCTGGGAGTGCTGGATACAGTTTGTCAAGGCCATCAGTTGTCAAAGAATAGTTTGTTTCTTTTTAGCTCATTATTTTTGAGCCTTAAATGATATCTTTACCCTTAGCTTCAATAAGCTTTGGCTTTCTTCCGTACTGCCCTTGCAGACTTAGCTTAGCTTGCTGCATCGTATTGCAATAAGCATTTCTCCAAAACACACAAGTTGTATTCCTAGTTCTTGTCTACCACCCTTTTGTTACTCCCTCTGCAACTACTTAGATACACACTCCCACCAGCAAAAACTGCCTCTCATCAGATCACAGTTTTCAATATGCTGTCCCACATCCCACTGAATTTTCCATGACTTTCCTTTCCACCAAACACAAAGACAAGTCAATTTCATTGGCTCAAAACTAGTTTTTCCTGGTTTACGTTGGCCTTATGTCTGATGCTGAGACACCACTTGCCCTCTTATTTTAGAAGGAAATTTAGCTTTGCTTTTACATCTTCCATTGCTTTCACTTGCTGGTTCCTCATCTTCATGCTCACCTGCATTCCTCTTCTGACTACTCCTAAAAAGCATTGTGATAAAAGAAACACAAACTTGGGCAAAGAATTAGGACCATGATGTGAAGGATGATGAGTGTGGCTTTCTGCTTTTGATTATTCCATGGAGTCTAATCTGAAGTCAGTTGAAATCAAGGAAAATACTTCCACTGCTGAGGTAGACTTTGCATGAGGCTCTGAATAAGCTCACCAGTCAGGCTGTGTACTGCTAGAAATGGAAAGCTTTCTATTCCCAGCAATGGGTGTGAGTTGATCTGCTCTGCAGCCCAAGAGGAAAATATGCACATAATTTTGTGGGACTTGTAACGCAGAGGACGTTCAGCAGTTTAGGTTTTTCAAAGGGAAACAAGTGCTGCATACATGTTGCCTCTGAAATATACTAGCATGCTATGATTCTAAAGAGAATTCAATCATTGCATTATAAACTTTGTTTTTTAATAATGAGAGATATAGTCTCTTATGTGACCCACTGGAGAAAGCTGAATACAAGAACAAGGAGGAGAAGAAGGAAATACTAAGTAATTAATCATGGCTGTTCTTGGCTTTGAAAGCTGAAAGTTGATGCTGACCACTCTGTGTTCTGTCTGGCTATTGAAAAGAAAAGGACTCTCTCTCTCTCTGTCTCTCTCCATCTATCTATCTATTTTAATAGTTAAGGATGCTCTATTTTGTTTTTTACGTGGGGTTTAACTTATTACTGATTTTGCATAACTGGGTACTGTGTTACACTACATGCCGATAAGCTCCAGGGCCGGGGCTCATCATTTTTAAAACAGAAACAGGTTTACTTGCTGAAGGAGCAGGTTTTTCTATAAACGGAAGTTGAAACACCCCCCTTCCCAAACGCTATTTTTTACCAGCCTGGTTTCAGTGCCACAGATTCGAACAGCCCAGGTTCACGCAGTTGGTCTGCCTGGGAAAGGGTGACAGAAAGCGATGATGAAGCAGCGGAGGAGGACTACCGCACGTTATGGCTGCATTTCAGGTTGGGTTCTGCTGCTCTCTGCTGGTACATAACACCAGCAGAACTTTTTAGATGGTGTAAAGCCCAGGACACAGCTGTTTTTTTCCTAGAGGCACATTTGTGTGCAGAAAAAGTCAGAACTGTACAAATGCATGCAGAACAGAACGAAACCTGCACTTCCAGGTGCACTTTGATTTCACAGACTGCATTTCCTAGCAGTAGCCATTCGTTTTTCTTCCAAATTGGGAAGTAGTGGGAAGTTTTCCTGCATTCCAAAAATAAAATCTGCCACAGGAAAATTTTGCTTCTTCCACCAAGTTTTGTAAGGAAGTATTTTAAATGTTTGACTACTCAGACTGATTATAGGTAGAGAAGAAGTGTAAAAGGTCAAAGTCAAATCTCACTGTACACATTTCTAAAACAGAAGGGGGGGGACACTGTTCTTCTACATTTTTACTAGAATTATGGTCATTTTTAATGGTTATAACGACTGTCATTTTTAATACGACAAAGTTATTGTGCCAGAGTTTCCTGGTAGAATCCATGAGCAAAATGGTAGTTATCACAATCTGTGTCAGTGCTAACAATGAAAATTTATATCCTAGACATTACAAAAGGATGCTTCAGGTAGGTGATTTTGGAAGTTAATGTCAGATTTGCTGTATCTTACTCAAAAGCTACGAAATAATAGGGAGGTGCATATACAAAGGCACTGCAGAGTGCTTGGGATGGCATGTTTGTAATTTTATAAGGATCACTTCCATCTCCCATATTTGCTCAGTAGCATACCCCTATAAATCCCAGGCAGTAAATCTCCAAAGGCTTTCACAGTCATTAGCCTGTCAAAGAGACCAAGAGACTAGTGTGGAGTGGCTTAAAAACTAAAGGCTCCAATCATATCATGTCTTCTTCATGATGCATTTACCTGTTATAATTACTTTCCACCTGAAGAAAAGGAATCCTGTTTCTGGATTGCAACACAGTCGTGCCAGAAATGGTAATTTATTATCCTTTCTTTATTTAATTTATTATTCTTTCACATAACCCAAACAGCTGGAAATCATCCCAACTGTTCCTTCGGTTCCTTCCCCTCTCCTGGAAATTATAGCTCACAGTGGAGCTGTGCAGGTGCCAGTTCACTGATCTGCCCTACAGAGGTAAATGTATTTCCTCCAGCTACTCTAAAACACGTCACGAAACAAAAGTATACTTCTTCACAAGAGCTGATCTGTCAAAATAGTGTTACCATTCACTGGATTTTTTTTAGAACAGGAACAGAAGTCTTCTGTGCATATTTAAACATCTTTTGAAAGAAAAGGTACTAAAATTAGCTTCTCCATGCTTAAAATGCAAGTTTTCTTTCTCTCTCCTGCATTAGTGTATTTTGGTTTAGTCTGGGCCTCATTTACCTCCTTGGATACCTCACTATTTACCTCCAAAGGCTTTAGACCAGCTTGCATTTCTGCAGGCATCAGGGGATTGCTGTTTGACCCAGCTATCCTGCCTGGTACATGTCTGTACTGTGTGTGCCCACATGGACACACACCACTCTGAGCTCAGGGCTGCCTGTGCTGAACAGCGCTGACCCTGTGGGTGACTGATATTGTTAGGAGAGAAATCTCTGCTCTTTATTTATTAGGCACAGCCATCTCTCAGGAATAATTTGTTCTTGCAGGAAAGAGTAAGAAAGCTATTACAGTTCATTGGGCGAGAGATGTTCAGTAACAGTCACTTTAGCTTCATATACTGTGGGTTAGTGATTAAAGCACAGGGGTTGCACCCAGAGTATCTGGATTCAGATGCAAGTAAATAAATAAACGTAACCTATGTCAAAAGCCTTGATTACCTCCATCCATAGAAGAAAGAACTAAGACTAAAACGACTTCTAGTTTGCTTTCTCAGCTTCCCATGTAGTAGAAATGTCCCGTACCTTTGGAAAGATGTTTTTATGTGTATCGGGGCATAGCAGTCTCCACTGCCTGGGCTTGGTGACCTAAAAAAGGATGCCCCAAAAATGCAACATTCTCCCAACAGAGGTGATTATCATTTCCTTTGCATCCAATGGGAGGTTACACGTAACTGTTCCCTTTAGGTTTGTAAAGGGCTTGGCTGGAAGGTGTATTATATAAACCCAGATTATTAGTATTACATTCACAACAGCAAGGAAGCAAATGGTCTCAGACCAGAAGGCAGATGAAACATTCACTCATTTGATCATGCTTTCGTGGCCAGGCATAACACAAGACAAGGAGTTTGCCAGAGCTGTGGGCTTTGCCAGAGCTGCATTAAGCTGCAGAGGGAGAGTGGGACTGAGCCCTGTCTCTTCAGCAGCACCGGTTCCAAACCGGTAACGTGACAGCTGAATATACAACCCCAATACATTTGTGAATATTTGAGTATTTCAGCCAAACATTTGATTTTCTGGAGAGTATGCACCTAAGTGACACTTGAGCACGTGAAAAGCCCTCAAGAAACAAACTAAGCTATGCAAACCCAATTAAACTGGAATTCACCGCTGACTTCTAACAGCCGTTCTCCCCAGAGAAGCATTTGTTTTATTTGCTCAGCTGTATGGAGAGATGTGTTGCTTGCCTAGCCTTTTGGGGGATTTTCTACAGGTTTTTTGACATTAAAAACATGTTCTTGGGACATAGTGCCTGTTTTTGCAATTCCTGAAAATATATGGCTTTTATTATGCCAAGAAGAGAAGCAGGGGTTTTAAGATGGCGCTTGGTGAATTCATAAAGGGGATTATACGACGTAGCTGTTGGTGGCCACAAGAGACTAGATCTGATAAGGCAGCAAGTCTCCTCGAGTCTGATTTTCCTAAGAGGTTTTTCCTACGCAACAAAAAGGAAAGAGGAGGGATAAAAAAGGCCTGGCTGGCTCTCTGCTGAGGTGGGGGCCTGTCAGTTCAGTTCATTTTAGAGATGAGCACATCAAGAAAGAGACAGTGGAAAAAACCCTCGAGGCACCAGGAATGCACTGAGTATAATTGAAAATGCTCTAGATCACTTTTGTAACGCAACAGTAGGGCCATCTGCAGGCCTCAGGTTGTCAGTATTGGCAAGGCGTTTTTAAATCATTGCATCCTAGTTGCCTTTTTCTTAATTAACTCTTCTAAATAGTACCAAATAGCTTCTCCTGGAGCAGCTTTTAGGTAATGGAGATCATTTTCTAAGCCTCGTAAACAAGAACTGGTGTGCATTTCTAGCAGGTTGACATCACAAAGAAAAATGTTAGCTACTGTAGTACCCAATTCCCAGATTGGTGCCCAGGGCACTTAATGTTACAGTATTAAACAGGCTGATAGATATTAGCATGGGTCAGGAGAGCCTAGCAGCACCTCTCGTCCTCTGAAGACCTCAGTAACTATGCTGCCTTTTTGCTTCTTTGCATTTGGGGGTCTCCTCCCAGCCCCACCTCACCTTACTCAACCCCAGCTTTCTGCTCTCCTCTTATTCCCCAGATGCTCTGAGGGAAACCATGTTCCCAAGAGAGGGAGATGGAAGGAAAATTCCTTTCAGCCCCATTCGGGACAGGGGCCTCAGTGTGATGGCATAAACAAAGGAGGCATTAGAGGCAGTGGGACACCAAGAACACAAAGGGACAAACAGGGAAATAATGGGAAGACAGGGGCACAGTGCAGATGGAGAAGAAGAGATACCTCTTAACTACTGGCTACATAAACACCCTCAGCTGCAAAGACCCCAGTGCTTCCCTCCCATTTAACTGGTTCACTAAGTATAAGGCCAGAAGTGGTTACCTGCCAACAGCTGAACCCACTATAGAACAGAATATCCCACAGAAGATAGGACTTCTCCATATTTCTGCTTCTCCAGCAGTAAAATTATCCAGTTTTGATTTCAGAAATTGTCCATGGGGGAGAATGTGACAATATATGGGGTTTAATTGAAATCCAGTACTTTTTTTTTTTACTGTGGATGCAACCACTTATCTGCAAAGTTATTAAACTGCTCCTTAGATTGATGAGCAGCTCTGCTACTCATCTGCAGTAGCTGCAGTTTTCCCATGGTTACCCCTGTTCCTTTATGGAGTAGCACTTGCTTTCCTCTTTAACATTCGTATTCTTGAGAGCTCCCTTCTTTCCCAGTCAGGATACCTTCACATTCCTATTCTTCCCTTGCCCCCAGAAAACCTTTCCTTGCACTTTGGAGATTACTCACAAAACTTAAATGATTCCCCAGCTTGAAAAGTGAAGACATAAAACACTGATCCAATGGCCAGGACATACTCTGTGGTGCTGGAGGTTAGACCTTCAAGCGCTGAAGGTGAGGCTCCAGAGCTGTTTACAGGTTTCAGTTTCTATCCCTTCTTTTTTGTGGTCTAGCTTGTTTCTGTGGTGACATGTCCAAGAGATGTGTTGTATGCTCAGCTGTTCTCCAGACAAAGAGCTCTTCCGTTCATACCTGCAGCCTATTCCTCAAATCAATCTGCTTCCCACAGTAGAGAAGTGAGACACTTCAAAACTTAACCAGGCTCTCCACTATTGTCAAACATGGTAGGTCAAATCCTGGGCTTAGGCGAGTTACTTGTACCATAACCAATGAGCCACTGTGCCAATAAGGCTGAAGAAGCGGAAAAGAGAATACAAATGAGAAGAAAATAACGAGGAGAATGAAAAGAAAATTAGAGAAACAAACAAACCAAAACAAAACTTAAACCAACCAAAAACCAAAGGCAAAGACAGGGAAGCCAAAAACCTCCCTGCAGGGTGTTCTTCTCTTCCTCCTCTGTCCTGCTGCCAGACAGGGGAAGAGCAGACCCTGGGGAAGGAAGCAGAAGGGTGGCACTCACATGCAGGCCTACAACTTGGCATGATGTCTAGGGGCAGCTCAGGGAAGACCTTGTCTCTACAAGCTCTCTACAACTGCCTGACAGGAGGATGGAGCGAGCCAGGAGGGGGCTGGTGTCTGTTCCCAAGTAACAAGTGATAGGACAAGAGGAAATGGCCTCAAGCTGCACCAGGGGAGGTTTAGGTTGGGTATTAGGAAAAATTCCTTCCCCAAAGGGTGCTCAGGCATTGGAACAGGCTGCCCAGGGCAGTGCTGGAGTCACCGTCCCTTCAAGCGTTCACAAATGTTGTAGACAAGGCCTTCCGTGACATGGGTTTAGTGTTGGCCTTGGCAGTGCTGGGGTAATGGTTGGACGTGATCATCCTTTCCAGCCTGGCCGGTTCTATGATTCTATGATGACAACGTTGTCTGGAGAACATGCAGGCAATATGTGTTCTTCATGTACTCAAGCTACTCTACTCTTAAGGGTTGCAGCAAGTTAATAGAAAAGGGGGAAATGATGAACCAACCCACGGCAGAAAAGGAGGAAATTGAGAACCAGCCAGAGTTTCACCACACTGAAGTCTTATAGGTGGATACACAGACCCTCAGACACTAGGATGGCAGCATTTGTGAGAACTGGTCCCCTGTAGTCAGTGTTTCAAATAGCTGAACAAAATGCTAACAACTGCTATCTACACTGCGGTATTTGAGGCACGCACTTGCTCTGCAGCGCTGCAAACCAGTGCTTGCACTATCACAAGGTAGAGCCCAGAATATCTTCTTTTAGCAAGAAAGCCTAAAAAAAGCACACTTCTCAAGTGTGTTAGAAATAGAAGCCTATTTTAGAAGAGACATGAAGTTATCAGCGCAAATTAATAGCGCCAGATGGGGGGTTAAATTACTGCCTCACAGCTGAAGACATGAGACAGAATGAAAGTGATAGACTATAAAAAGGGTATCACCAGAAGTGATGAGATCCCACTGCGAGGTGGGATCTGTGAACACTGCGCTCGTGCTAGTAAGCAGTTGCTCAGATGAATGCTTTTATGGGACAGAGCGAGGGAGAGAAAGGAGAAGTCAGAGTCCTTTTGAAGACCATCTTTCCCAGTTTACTGCTTTGCTCAGGACAAGGACAAACTGTCCAGCAGCACAAGCTACTGCCAGGATAGGGGAGCTCACCAGAGCAGTCAAATGAACGCGGCTGAGTATTGGGTTTGTGTGGCAAGGTTCTGGTAACAGAGCAGGGGGCTTCAGGGTGGCTTTTGTGAGAAGTTGCTAGAAGCTTCCCCAATGTCCAATAGAGCCAATGCCAGCTGGCTCCAAGACACTCCAAGAGGCTCCATCCTCCGCTGCTCAGGTACAGTCCCGTCAGCAATGGTAGTGCCTCTGGGATAACATATAGAAGAAGGGGAAAATACCCCTGTGCAACTGCAGCCAGAGAGAAGTGACAATGTGTATGAGGAACAGCTCTGCAGACACCAAGGTCAGTGAAGGAGGAGGAAGGAGGTGCTCCAGGCACTGGAGCAGAGATTCCCCTCAGCCTGTGGTGCAGCCCATGGTGAGGCAGTTGTGTCCCTGCAGCCCATGGAGGTCCATGATGGAGCAGATCTCCACCTGCAGCCCACGGAGGTCCATGGTGGAGCAGATCTTCACCTGCAGCCCATGGAGGTCCATAGTGAAGCAGATCTCCACCTGCAGCCCATTGAGGTCCATGGTGGAGCAGATCTCCATCTGCAGCCCATGGGAAGGACTCACACTGGAGAAGTCCATGGAGGACTGTCTGCTATGGGAGGGACCCCATGCTGGAGGAGGAGAAGAGTGTGAGGAGTCCTCCCCTGAGGAGGAAGGAGCAGCAGAGACAGTGTGTGATGAACTGACCACAACCCCCATTTGCCATCCCCCTGCACTGCTGGGGGAGAGGAGATAGAGAAAATCAAGAGTAAAATTAAGCCTGGGAAGAAGAGAGGGTGAATGGAAGGTGTTTTAAGATTTGGGGTTTACTTTCCCATTACACTACTCTGATTTGATTGCTAATAACTTAAAGTAACCTCCCAAGTCAAGTCTGTTTTGCCCATGACAGTAATTGCTGAGTGATCTCCCCATCCTTATCTCAACCCAAGAGTCTTTCATTATATTTTCTCTCCCCTGTCCAGCTGAGGAGGGGAGTGATAGAGCAGCTTTGGTGGGCATCTGGCATCCAGCCTGGGTCAACCCACCACAGGCTGTTGAGCTGGGACAGCACTAAGTGGTCTGGCTTCCAGAACAACGGGGAGATTTGTCAGAAAAATTCTAGGTTTAAGAGTATTTTTACTGAAAAATGGCATTTTTTACATTAAGAAAGCAATTCTTTAAATATAGGTACTAAAAAACCTCCAAAAATCAGTTATGTTTCATTTAGGTAGGAAAAATGTCTCTTCCCATCTCATCCCCACTTTCAGTGGGTAAAGAGAAAGTAAAAAACCACTTTTGGTGATTCTGAATAGGGCAAGGAAAAAAAAAATGAGGAGGGGTTATAGAAAAATCTTCAAATACCAAATCCTCAGCAAAAATGGGACATTCCCAAAACCCAAGTAGGAACATTTTTGCAAAGTCTTTAAAGCCAGCGCTTGAAGTAGGGTGTCCTGACTCATAAAAGCCTATAAGTATGTGCCAGAAACACCCATGGAGATTATTAACACTCATGGAGTGGGTCCAGAGAAGGGCAATAAAGATGGGGAAGGGTCTGGAGAATAAGTGTGATAAGGAATGGCTGAGGGAACCGGGGTTGTTTAGCCTGGGGAAGGCTCAAGGTGGGACCTTAGTGCTCCCTACAACTGCATGAGAAGAGGTTGTGGTGAGGTGGAGATTGGCCTCTTCTCCTAAGTAACAAGCGTTAGGATAAGAGATAACAGCCTTAAGCCATGCCAGGGGAAGTTTAGACTGGATATTAGGAAAGGATTCTGCACAGAGAAGGAAATCAGGTGTTGAAATGGGGAAGTGGTGGAATCATCATCCATGGAAATGTTCAAAAACTGTGTAGATGAGGCCCTCAGTGATATGGTTTAGTGATGGTCTTGTCAGTCCTGGGGTAATAGTTGGACTTGATGGTCTCAAAGGTGTTTTCTGATTTTGTTGACTCTATGATTCCATTAGCAACAGGATGGCTGAGAACCTGCCATCCTACCAGCAGATAAAACCCTTCTCCAACTGACATACCATCCTCCAGAGCTGAAATAACCAGAACAAAAGAAAAGAAAGTTTTGGGTGGCTGGATACTTCCCATTTGAACTGAGTATTTAGTCCTGGATGCTTAGCTGAGGTTAATCAGTATGGCACCATGGCAATCAGAAGAGCAAACCTGATAGGCACCATGTGGAGATCCTAACAGCAACTGACTTAAAACCACACTTCAATAGGAAGAGGAAGGTCTGTTTGGCAGTAATTAAGCACTTTTTAACTCTCTGGACACAGTAAAAAAGGAGTCTATGCAGAAAGAAAACGTCTTAAGTGCAAACACTTCAATAATGCATAGGTGCATTATGCAGAAGACAGGCTGTGGAGCTGCCCCTCCTTTCCAAGGGCAATGCAGCATGCAATTGGAGCGTACAATGCGGGATGGAGGCTCAGGAAGCATTGAACACCATTCCTCATGTGCCCTAAGGAAATGCCACAACCAACCAACAGCACAACCTCTGCCTCAGTCTCTGGGTTAATAATAATTGAACTGACTCAGTGAGAAACTAGGCAAAAGTTACATATACGCAAACATACAGGGGTTTATGTCAGGCAGGAACATAGCCTCTGCTATAAAATCAGTCAAGTGCAATAGGAATTTTGCTATGAATCATCATACATCTAAAGGAAAACTTGGCTGGATCTTCTCTCCAACATGGCAGAGCAGAACTGACTCACCTCTACTCAATTAAAGTCCAAAGTAGGGGCAAGGCTGAGAAAAGTGGCCCATCAGCACCTTAGTAATCACATGGCTGAGATTCTCTCAAGGTACAACAAAGCAAGAGAATGATTTGCAGCAAATCAAATATATAGGGAAATCCCCATAATTTTTCTGTATTTTTGGGAATGCTCACCACAAGTTTTGATTTTCCTTGACTTTATTGTCATCTGCAATCATTTGATCAATCTTTCCTTTGAAAAGAATTATCTAGGTCTTCAGACTGCTCATTGCACACATTAAAGCTCCACTTATGCTGCATTCCTTCCCTCTTGTACAGAGGACTTTCTGCTCCCTCACTGAGTGTGGAAAGGATACAGAAGTGGGAAGAGTGAAAAGCTTGCGTTTCAAATCCAGAATTTCCCCTTTATGAATATTTTTAGCTAAACATTTCAAAAAGTGATGCTTTGGCAAGCATTATCTCCAGCAATTTTGTCCACAAGATTTTACATTGGAATCTTAACAGAGGCATATGGAATAGTATTGTTTTGAGGCATCAGGAGGAGGATGCTATTAAAATGCAGAATTGCAGCTGGATAAATGCTGGTCACATTTTCTCAGCTGAGCTATCATGTTCACCTCTGCAGAAATAGCAGCTGTCAACTAGCAACAGTCACAAGAGATGCAGCCCACAGAGAATCACATTGAGCAAAGAAAAAATCTAGGACAGTGATTTAGCTTGTCTGGATTATAACGTTCCTCATGGCTGCTTTAACATTGTTAAAAGGCCTCCTAGAGGAAGACGACAGGCTATTCTTGTCTGACATGTGAAAAATAGAGGAACATATAGCAATATAGTATGATACAGTTACATGGAAATATCTAAGCAAGCTGCAGGGAATGATGGAATGAGGGCATTCGACCTGAATTCTAGAAAATCCCTTTCTGTGCTATTGCGATACTGGGCAGAGCCGTGAAACCGGCTTTGAACTAGTGAGGTGTAAGGAGGTTTGGTGGCTTAGGTGACAATCTCATTTTCACAAATGGTCACTCTGAGATGGGACAGAGCAAACAAGATGCATGGGGTCAAAAAAGTGTCCCTCTCAAGCCAGGGGTGCGTTACTTTGAGTTGAGAGACAGACATGATCCACTATGTAAAATTACTTAACAGAACTTGCCAAGACCTGTCTCTCTTCAAAGGAAGAGAAGACGTATGCACGTGGGCTCTTAAGGTTCAGCAGCAATCTGGCGTGCTTTGAGCAAATTACACACACTGCAGGACTGCCAAATACAGATGGACCAAAGGGAAATGTCCAGATGCAACTGCAGATGTCACAGGAAATTAAGCCATTCACTTGTGCTTGTGATTCAAGAAGTTCCACTTCTAGGTCAGATGACAGCTTAGCTGGCCATTACTGCAAACAGCTCTAACTTTGCTTGAAGTTTTCTGCCTAGAACTCATGAAAAAGCAAAGGACAAGTGCATTTTCATGGGAAGCACATTGTACAACCATGTGAAGAATTAACTTTATAGAGGTTAACGATGAGCTAGGGATGTAAGTTGTCAAAGGATGAGGTTGTGTAGTACTCAATAAAAAAGAGAAATAAAAGAGTTGCAGCTGTTTGTTGTCACTATTAAAACCAGTATTGCCAGTTTTGTGTATGCAAAATTGTAAGTAGTTGTTGTAGTGGGTACAATTATTATTGTTTGTGATGACGTGGAATTTTGAGTAAACTACCAGTAAAGTTTATTCACCTGTGCTGTTGCTGTGTCCTGTCGATTCATATCCTGGTGTAGGTGTTAACTATGAGCACTGAGAGACAAACTATTTAATAAATCAGACTAGCAAAGAGTATAGAAACATTGTTTAATCAATGCTATTGAAATTAATTTATTGCAGAATTTAACCACCTCACTCTGTATAAATATCTCCATTACAGCTTGAACTACTCAGTGTTTCTCACCTGAGGACATTTTAATCATGTGGTAAAATCTGAAAGCTTAGAGTGTGAAATATTGGGGGAGAATCAGTATTTTAAATAAGGAATGTTATCCATTTTCTACCTAGCCCAATGTCAAAGAGAACAGTACTTCCATTCAGAAGAAACACAACCTATTGCGTTTATTTTAGTAGCGGCTTGACTGTGTATGGCTACAGAATGCGTGATAAGATGGTCAGATCCCTAGGCAGTGAAAACGGACCTTTGATTTGCTAGCAGAAAGAAAAGGAATCATTTTTGCCAAAGCTTTGAAAAGGATGATATTAATTATTAGAAATAAATACTAGCACTTTCTTGATTTTCTTCTAAGTTTCCATTTATATAAGAAACGAGGAGTTTTTAACTTCTTAGTAAGCTTTTTGGTCATTATTTATTATACCATCAATATACTGTACATTTCTAATGAAATGACAAACTTTTTTCTGTTTCTGTGCTTACTTGTGTCTATCTGTGTGTCTGGCATGAGTTTAGTTCAACTCCTGCCAAAGAGTCTACACTGATGAATGACATTTGTACTGTTGTTTAGTCCAAAACCCCCTAACACATTTAGACTGATTATAGACTTCAGAGCCAAGAAATACCGATATACAATCAGAATTGGAGAGAGAAGGGGACAAAGTTTTTTTGTTTGTGCTTTGGAGATGGTAAAAAAGCTTTTTTAGCCTCCTAACTTTGGCGACAGAAATGTAGTGGAAGTGGGAGATGTTTACCTCTCATTTTTGGATGAGATGAAGCAGATGAAGCCTGATTGGGCTTCCCATGGCTGAGCCATTTCTGGAGACGATGCATCAGATGTCTGGGACAATATGGAGGCTGCGGTTGGCAGCTTCTAGTGCACATTCCTGTATCTTCTGGAAATAGCATTAAGCGTAAAATGTATGGCCTTGAAGCTTATATTGCTTGGAATAGCAAATGCTGTGCAGTGCTACAGAAAGAAGTACCTTTAAAAAAAACCCTAGGTGGCAGGAGAAATCATATTTTAATACTGGTGTCCTATTGAATTCTACACTTTACTTATATCATGGCATACACTGGCCCCTCCTGGGCACCTGCTTAGGTTCTCCTGGGACAAAATCACCCTCCACAACAGCTGGAAAAACTCTCCTTTCCCTGGCTTTCCACACGCTCTGTGCCTGCTCTGCTTGTGAGCCTCGGTGTGTCTTGAAAGATGTAAAGTTGTTACGCATTGGGCCTTAATGGCCCTGGATGGGGCCACCAAGAGTCTGAGGCTACCTGTTAGTCACAGAAGATTGCCAAGGCATTTACTGGGAGGTGATCTTTGGGGATACCCGAAAGGCTCTTGTGATCTCCTTCCATCTAGTTTTTGAATTGACCATGTTTAGAGATTGCCCTTACCCTGGGAGTGAATAACTATTGAGGGTCAGAGGACAGGTATCCATTTTCATTGCTGGGTCTCTGTGAGCAGTTGCTCATGCCATGAACTTCAGGACATGTGCCCGCAGACCTTTATTGTGTGACTGATACCACTTCTAACTGGTTGCAGTCTTTATGTCCAGAAGAGCTGAGGCAGTAAATCTTAGTGGTCAAACCTCTACTCCAAGGTTGGGAGAAGGGGACATTGTAATTAATAACTCATTGGTTTTACTCTTAAATGGGTATAAGTGATACGATTTTGTTCTGGTAGCTTTTGGGCAGGGACCCCTAAAGGCTCTGTTAACAGTTTCATGTGCTGGCTCAAGAGGCAGACTTTCTTGAAAGGCTGTCTTCACATCTTACCATTACTACATCTGCTGATCAAGGGCAAGTGTTAATCAGCAGTGGAACGAAGGAGCCTTCTCAGCAGCTCAAACATGGCACATGCCTTACCTAGTCAAGCTTCGCTGGCTTAATGACATTAATTTGCTCCTGACCTAATGCTCCCAGCACTGCAGTTCAATGTGTTTATTAATTCTAGGAATGAGCTTTCATCTGAATTTTGTTGCTGCACTGAGACATAATGAGGTGAAGAAATGTGGCTTCTATTCTGTTCTCCATATCTATGCCATAAAACATCGTGTTTGCTGTGCCTGTATTAACTGTGAGCTTGCGTTAGTGCTTTACTGAAGGCCTATTGAAATATCCTGGAAACACAATAACCTCATTAGGCTTTGGGGTATATTTTTTAATACTTTGTCCTGTTGTAAGTCAGAAGGAGGTCTGAAGCAGCAAAGCTTGCCAGAGAACTAGGATTCCTCTGTCACAAAGAGTTTCACTAAGTTGGCTTAGACACATAAAATAACTGGGACAAATTCCCTACTGGATGATCACTCCTGACATCAATCAACTTCTAACTGAGGACCGATGGGTTGATCTATTGTTTTCCATCTCAGGGCATTTTATGTGCTCCTGAGAAGAAGATGGCAAAGAATTTTATGGGGACAGATGACTGGATTGAGTGGACTCATCAGGTTATTCTGCAGCATAGAAAGTGCCATGCCCTCTTGTATCAAAGGGGGATATTGATGATAAACAGTGGAAATCTCTGCATTCAAGGAGCAATAATTGAATATGAATAAATATTGATTACTCATTATGAATAAACATCTATAGGTAGCCAAGGCAGTCAGTATTTGCTACTAGGACATTAGCCTTATGAGCTAACTTTTGCTACCACTGTGTTCGTAAGGAAGACCTCATTGCTTCAGTAGAAGTGAGATGAACTTCTCTAAGAAAAAGGATGCAGTTTCTTTCTCACCTTAGCTGGACAGGGAGAAGGATCTATGTAGTGTTTCATTAAAGAGAGTGACCTGTTCCAGGTTCTTAGGCCATGTCCTCAGAAGAGGCAGAGTTTATGTCCTTCCCTCAATGAGCCCAGCGATAGATTAGTTCACCCAGCCCAAGGCACTTTCCAGCAGGGAAGAAAAAGAGGCTGTCCTCACAAGCTGGCATTTTTTCCTTAAATACAGAATTAAATGAGTTTTCCACATTTTCCAGTTTCAGCCACAGCTACAGTTGTTTCCATATGTCAGGACAAAGTTTGCAATCACGGCCTGTATTTTTGGGTTGCTTGAAATTCAGATTGAAGCTAAATTTACTCCACAGACGGCTGCCAGCTAAATGCTGGGGACTGATGATGGTCCATGTTCATCCAGGGCCTGGCTGAAGTTTCAGTGATTACCTTCAATGTCTAATGAAATCTGGGGAAGTAAAATGAGGGAGTTTTGTGAATCTGCTCTCCTGCATTACTGCATGTCTTGGATTCAAGGCAGCCTCGTGGTGAGAAATGGGGAATGTAGGGAAATGGGAAGAAAACAAAGAACTTGCCAGCTTGTTGTTGAGCCTCCTTTCACCAGGACAAAACACAAAGCCTCACTAAGGGTCCCTCTGCCTGCTGAACCTGAGCCTTCTCCTTGCCTACCGCACACTGCCTACAGGGATCCAGCACTGAATCCTGTGGCTGACAGCAAATCCTGGGCTTCATTGCATCAGATACTGGAATGGATACTGCAGCACATCCTCCCTGCTCTACTCCTGTCTGAATTTCATGCCCAGAAAACCTCCTTCTTCTGCATCTTTGGAAGCAGTACTTGCAGCAGAGTCACTCACTGCAGAGGCTGCAGTACCCTCTGGTTTGCAGGAACCAGGGGATGCTGATTAGGGCAAAGAGGGATCCTGGGAAAGAGGGATTTGTGGGTCCCACTGCAAGTGGTAGGAGCAGGGGAAGAGCATCCCACTGCTGATGAGGCTGCTTCAGAGCTCAAGAGCTCAGTGAGGACAGGCAGGTGCTGCAGAAAACATGAAGGCTCACAATGGGTTTGCAATATATCCCTCTGAGGAGGAATGTGCTCCTGTTTCTCTGCAGCCACTGAGGTCCAAAGCGTAATAAACCCAAAAATGGATTATTTTTCTTTAAAAAGAGAGCCTGTCCCTCCCGCAAGCTCCTTAAATAAACCTCTCGCCACTGTTCTCTTCAGCTCAAGGTCACCTGGAAGTGCAGCTTTTTCACTAGCTATTTCATCACATGAGGGGGGAGACCGGAGAGCCTGAGGGCTGTGACCACAGAGGTGCTTGCTGTCTTTGCCCATCCTACGTTGTATCTGGGCTAAGCCTGGGGCATTTCAGACAGAAGTTCGGCTGTCAGTCACTGTGTTTACAGTGGCTGAAGTACAGTCACAAAGCTCTCTTAAGCCATTAGCTGGTTTAAGTGACATAAATATTCATTTTCTTCTTCAACAATAGCTGGGGTCTTTTTATTTGCTTGGACAAGGGGCTTTTAGTCTACCAGATGGGTCCAGGCTGTATGTCCTCAAGATGTACCCTTTAAATGCATTTTCAAAGCTCAAGAGGGTAAATTCATCTAAATCTGAGGTCTTCAATTTACCCTTGGGTTAAGTGTGAAGGCAGCAGCTGCTCTACAAGATCTCGTGCATGGCATGGATTTTCTGCTGTATGTATCACTGGGGTTTCATGAAGGAGTCATCTCCCTCTTTTTATTCACTTATTGAGTGTCAGTGCTGTGAATGCTGAAATATCTGAACTGGGCGATGATGCTTACAGAAAGCAAATTCTGTATCATAGAATTATTCCTACATTATTCTTCAGTCAAGAATTAAGGTTTGTTGTTTCTTTATCTGGGAATTTAGATTACATAAAATACAGAAAAAACAGTGATTGCTTTAGATTTAAATTGGCTTACATTCAAACGAAGTTCATGGCCCATCCTGCTGTCTTTACTTACAGGAGTAGTGTTTTTAAATATACAGTAAAGCATGTCAATCTTCTTGACTGTGACTTATTTTACTAACAAATTACTTCATTAGCAAGTATTGTTCTCATCTTCAAAACATTCCCATTTCGAAAAACCCTCAACAGACATTTGCAGGAGGGATAGAAGTGAAGGGAAGCTCTCCAAACTAAAACCAGCTGGAAAAATAAAGGGATTTTGGCTGATATTGGAGGACCAGAGCATTTCTACCAAACCAGGAAAAGATGGCTCTCTACTGGTGAGCCTCAGAGGAAAGACACAGTTACTGTTTACTGAACAACTCTAGCAAAACCCTTGGGTGCACCATCTGCTTGAGACATCCAGCCTTAAACATTGACGGCTTGCCACTTTAAAGTGTAAAAGCACCTTGTGGGGTAGAGTTTCTTTATTTTATAGCTGATCTCACAGGCTTAATCATAGAATTACAGTGTAGTTTGGTTCAAAGGGGACTTGAAGATCATCTAGTTCCATGGGCAAGGACACCTTCCACTAGACCAGGCTTCTCCAAGCCCCCTTCAACCTGGCCTTGAAGACTGCCAGGGATTCCCATACACAGCTTCTCTGGGAAACCTGTTCCAGTGGCTCACCACTCTTCACAATGTACCAACTCCTAGCTCCCCATTGAGGACATCATCAGAAGCCACCTACCACTGCTGACCGTGGAGGGCATCTGCTGCATCCCTCTTAGTCAGGTATTTCCTCTGTGTCACAGGGGCCAGATATGCTCAGTGTTATGAGTTGTACACCCCCAGCTTGGTCTCATCACGGGCTTTACCCTGTGGTCCTTGTTATACTGCAGCTTCATAAGCAATGGTGCCTCTTGCTCGTGGTCTGCTGGGGGCTGAATGCGGGTGAGTCATCTCTGCAATGCTCTGGAAGCAGCACTGCAATAGTCACTTGTCCTTGGGACAAGCTGTGCTCTCAAACAGAGGACTGGAAATGCAGATTCTGCCAGCTGAAACCCAGAATGTCTCTGGATTTATGCTCAGGTGGATGAATGTGGATGTGACTATATAAATCCGAGTTTGATGAAGGTAGGGGTTGGAAGGCAAATCCTGGTTTTCTGATGTAAAACAAGCACCATTTTAATGTTTAGAAGAGTCAGACTGGCTGTCACTATTCATCTACCGCAAGGAATATTTTATTCCTTCATTTTGGCATGGCTCCTTATAAAGCCTCTGGTCTTAAAGGGCCAAAGTCACTCTATGTAGGTCCCAGCGATGGCAGAAAAAGGTTTATGGATTTAAATGAAAAAGAATTGGAGCCTTCATTGCCAAGCAGTGAGGCAAAATCCCTCTGCTCCCCAGCTTGAAATCTGGAGCTGTGGGATACTGACAGTGACACTGGGAATATCCAAGCACAGTTGCAGTATGTGAATTGCTCTTGTCCCATCTCACTGCTGTGGTTCATCATCCAGCAGCTGAGTGAGCAGGTTAGTTTTGTTTTAACACATGCTGTAGCTAAGAAGCCTCTTGGCCATGCTGCTTGTAACGTTCACGTGTGATCCTCAATCTATGTAGCTCCAGGTGTGCTTTTGTGCCTTAGCTGACTGTAAGGTACTCTGTTCTTCTGCTTTGTTCTGGGTTTTTTTTTGAGCCCTGTTTTCTCCTCTAAAACCACTGCTACAACAGTGAACATGCCCTCTTGCTGTCAGCAGCAGCTGCACCTGCATAGCTCAGTGAATTAAAGGTAAAGGGTTTCAACAGGAACCCCATATACCTCTATGTTGCAAATAGTTAACGCATCAACTTCCTGCTATCCAGGCTGATGGGAACGAGAATCAGTCAAATGCAGTTTATTTTCCTTACACGATCAAATTTAATCTCATGTTTTATTGTTCAGCTCTGTAAATCTCATGTAAACCCACCCAGCCCTTGTCTTTCCTGAGCCTTTCCCCTACACGCTGCATTGCAGCCTATTTCAATATATCCATCTCCCTTAACAAGAATGTGAACTGGAGAAGGGAAAAGGAGGAGCTTTTGCAAAATGTTTTAACTCTGATCTTTCAAAGCCATTGCTGTGGGCTGATGAGATTCAGCCAGTAACAATGCAACTGTAAGACCCAAGGAAGGGGCAACATACCCACAAAGAACAGGAAAACTTTCTACTCCCAAACACAGATGGAAAGGAAAAGGTCAGAAGCCAAACCAGGCCATTTTACATGCCCTTGTAGGCCTTAATTCCTTCACAAGCATGTGCAAACTGAATAACAAGAACTGGCTAAATAAAAATCCCCACGCAGAGAGAAAGGTTTTGACCCTCTGTTAAAACAGTTTGAGCGGAAAGGATTTTGCAGCCTCTCTGTTAATCTGCTGATCATGTGGCTGGAAGCGATGCCCTTGAGGCACTCTGTGGCCTGTTGTGGAATTGACTGGTCAATAAAAAAGGAAAGGAGAAAAAAAATAGAGAATAGAAGTTGTGCTCCTGTATTAGTACAGCTAAATCCTTGCCTGAGTCTGGGTAGTCTTCACTGGGGCAGCGTGCTGGGTTTTCTTTCATCAGTCTGTGAAGGCTGAAATGGACTTCGGAAGAGAGGTTGCTAAATCAGCCTCGTGAGCCTGTAATAAATAATGAGGAGTTCTCATACCCTGCCCCAGTGTGCATGTGTGCCATTGCCCTCTGCAGATTTGTATTACTGAGTTCTGGGAAATGAGTAGCAGCCAGAAATTAGTTGTAGGTGTGAATCAGAAAGCAGCAGTGGCCTTTGAAAGCGGGTGAATAAGTTTTGCATATCCGTGGGGTGCTATTATGCATTCCTGTGGCTAATGTAATTTGTTACTTAGCCTAGAAATGTCAGATGCTTTCAATATTTGACTTGTACAGCCGTAAGTGCATTGTAAGTATGCATCTTAAACAGTCTCTCCCAATTTGTTGGTTTTGGTATAAATATTCACCAGTAACGAACAGTGGATGTGACACTAGGATCTTCCCATTTAGTGTCCCAGTTGTGGCCAGTGAAGGGAGTATCCAGATCCACTCCTTTGTCTGGACAGCATCTGTGATACTAGAGGTTCCTGGGAGCGGTTCTGGGCTGATCAATGGTCCAGCTTCACTCCAGGAAGATGAGCTGTTTAATAGAAGCAGGATTTTTTGTCATTGTGACTCTATGAAATGATAAAATTTAGATCTGTAAAAGGTTTTTTGGCTTAAAATGAAATTCCAGGCCTTTTTGCCATTTAAACTGCATTTAGAAAGATACTCTGCCGTGTCCTTATATTGTGCCAGCTGCATTTTACGTACTCACCTGTCTATCACCTATATATAGACAGAGAATGATGGTAGTTAAAAAACTAAGCAGGCCCTTTCTTTTTATTACATGCCTGCAGCTATTTCTTTTTCTTTCCTGAAGGAAAGTAAGTTTTTCAAAGCTCATGGGCTTTCTTCACCCCTAACTCCTACTTTCAGTGTTCAAGTTCCCAATGGAGAGTACAGTACGAAGTAGAGAAGAGTGGAGGCAGCTGGGCTGCCCTGGATGTGGTAGGAAGTGAGCCCTGAGCCCAGAGCATGGCTGTTGGTCTGTAAAGCACAAGACATCCTCAGGGGTAACTCAGAGCACCCTTGGAAAGGCCAACCATATTTAGTTTTCGGTTGTCCATTATGAAAGCTCTCTTGGCAGTAGTGGGAGGTGCAGACGGACTCCTGAACCTCTTTCAGGCACATTTTGGTCTCCTGAACTCCTTTCAGATACAGTTTGGATAGCAGTTCCTTGAGGTAATGGGGCTTTGACTCAGGCCTATAATCTATTGTGCCTTTACTGTTTTACTTACGGTGCTGTATTTACACATGGCAGTGCCCTCACCATGAACGGCTGCATGAACAAGGCAAAAACCTCGAGCTGGCAAGCTCCCTTCCTTCTTGCTGCTTGCTTCAAATGCTGTATGATATAATGAACAGCAGGATGGCCAGACAGGTTGTTATAGGGGTAATAAAGTCATTTCTTTAAAGATAAGGCTCTTTAATTTGAAAAACAAAAGAACATGAATAACCAGTGATGAGGAAGACTCTCAAAGACGAGATCTTTTTTTGACATCTTTTTTGATGTCCATCATAGTTGAAAAATGTCTCCTTTCTTCAGTTAAAAATCCCATTCTACAAATAATGCCGTCATCCCAGTTTCGTATTGCTTATATTTTGTCAGCTGCTGATTTGCCTGTGGTGATTTAAATAAAGAAGATTTCTGCTAAAAATATATTGGTCCTTTGGCTGAAATATGGCCACACTTTTACCATAAGGCGGGAATGAAAGGAAAGGGTGAATCTTATAAACATAATCAATTGCTTTGTTTACCACAAATACATGCCAATAGGAGAAAGTTGTCTCTTTACATTCCTAATATCCTGATGATCTCAGTGTATGGAATTTTGCTCCCCTATAAAATGTTTACATGTAGCCATAGTTGCATTAGCTGTCTTTCACTCACTTCTTAAGGTCACAGCTGCTTAAGCTGGAATAGTGCACTTAGAAGGTGTTAGTGGCATTGGGAGAGTAGAAAGAATGTAGAACTAAGAATGTTGGGAAGGAGTAAAGGAGTGGGGTTTGTGCTGCACTTAATTTAACAAATACATAGTTATGAAGTCCTGTTCAACACAGAATCACATTATCATAGAATAGTTAGGTTTGGAAAGGACCTTAACATCATCAAGTCCCCAAGGGTAGGGATGTCTTACCCTAGACCATGTTGCCCAAGGCTCTGAGCAACTTGGCCTCAGGCACTGACAGGGATGGAGCATTGACCAGTTCTTTGGGCAACCTGTTCAAGCCTTATCACCCTCACAGTAAAGAACTTCTTCCTTATATCTGACCTGAACTTCTCCTGTTTAAGTTTGAACCTTGTCCTATAGCTACAATAGGAAAAGTGAGTCCTTCCTGGTGTAATGCAGCCCAGGGCAGGGGTAGGTGTGAGTCCTGAAATGCAAAGAAATCTTGCATATAAGAACCAGGCAGAAAGAAAGGAAGTGTTGTTTGCCTGGGTGTGCTGACAGCCTGTAACAAACCCCATCGGGGGAACTCCTTATTGCTGTCAATCACTTTGAAATCAAAGCTATGACAACTTTGATGCTGATGGTGTTAATTATGTCACTGCCTATCTCTCAAACCGTAATATTGAGTTATAGTTCCTCCACCACAAAACCTTTTTCCACATTTTCCAGTTTCCCTAAATCCTCAGCCATTCCATATTAAGCTTGTAAAAGCACTAGTTACAGTCACAGCTGTCTCACCCAGTCCTGAAAGCATCGGGATTAATAAAGAAGGGATAGCAACAATTTTTAACATCAAATGGAGAATTTTGTGGCTGTTTTAATGTTATTCACTGCTCCATTAAATTAATTCAAAAAAATAATTTCAAATTAAATAAAGTCACCACAGAATTTCCCCCTGACTTGTGACTTCCACAAAATGCAGCAGAAATTAGCTCTGCTTTGTGGCAGAGGCCAATGCAAATGTGCTCTTCCTGTAATACTCGTGGGTTTCCTTCATATCACCCGTTTAGCCTAAAATAAATCTCTTTCTCCACTTTGTGGGTTTCCCTTTCATCATCCATTTAGCCTAAAAAAGTCTTTCTTCAGTTGTCTCTGTGCTTTCTCAGATCGTTATAAGACATTTGAGGATAATCTCTATTTCTGGCGCCTTGCGTTTTCTGCCATTGATTTGATCTGCATGTAACGTACGTGTCTCTAGCTCTTCTGACACGGTGGCATTTTGCACTGACTTCACAAAGGCACAGAAGACTTAGCAAGGGTTGAGGCAATGTGGAGTGAGGCCTTTTGAGCAGCTCCTCATGTTTAATGCTCTCCTGCAGAAGCTCAGCTCAATTTCCCCAGCACCACTGGGTCCTCTCCTCTTGATTTATGGAGATACAGAGAGAGACCCTTCACCCACAAACACAAACCAACGGCAGCCGGTTGGTTGCCATCACACAGGTGTGTAAGACATCCCTACTGGCAGGACTAAGAGCAAAAGAACGAGCAGACAGGGCTGAGTTACTGTAGTTTTCTCATGCTGTGTTACCTGCTATGTAGCTGAAGCGTTCCTGACACACAGACACTAACTGCAGCACCAGGGGGTATTTAATAGGCTCAGACACCTTCATCTTCTGCATTACAGTGACTTTATAAGGCTGAATCAGATTGATGCAGCCTCTGGGTGAGAGATGTGAGCAAACAGCCTGGAGAAGAGAAGGCTGCATGAGGACCTCACAGCAGCATTCCAGTATCTGAAGGGGGCTTATAAGGATGCTGGGGAGGGACTCTTCATTAGGGACTGTAGTGATAGGACAAGGGGTGATGGGTTCAAACTTAAACAGGGGAAGTTCAGATTGGATATAAGGAGGAAATTCTTTACTGTTAGGGTGGTGAGGCACTGGAATGGGTTGCCCAGGGAATTTGTGAATGCTCCATCCCTGGCAGCGTTCAAGGCCAGGTTGGACAGAGCCTTGGGTGAGATGGTTTAGTGTGAGGTGCCCCTGCCCATGGCAGGGGGTTGGAACTGGATGATCTTAAGGTCCTTTCCAACCCTAACCATTCTATGATTCTGTGAAACAGGCTGTTGCTTGCTGCTCACTGACTTTCCAGGCTAAGACCAACTGCTTTCCTGGAGCCCACTTAAAGCAGGTGTCCCATACACCCTGCAGAACCTCAGCACTTTGCAGTTGTGGTTCATGGGCAACTCTTAGTGAGGAAAAGGAGCAATAATGCTTTGGTGCAGATGGGTGCTGAACACCTTTGGTGCTATGAGCCAAGGGCAAATGTATGTCCCACTTGGCTTTCTGGGAAATCTGTGCATGCCTTTGCCCCACACTGGTTTTCGTGTCACTGCTCAGGTTTAAATCCTGCCCTCACCCTGAAAGATCACTTTGGCTTGGGATGCTCTTCCGAGGGATGATTAACAAAGCAGGAGATGTGGAAGAGGCTTGGGTGTGTGTATGGAGGTAAGAGGCAGGACCAGGAGCTCAGTGCACTCTTAAAAGACTGTGCAGAGGGAAGAGTTTCCTTCTACAAAGCTACAAACAACAAACCCAACAGGTCTCATGCAGCTTGGTGGGAATGCCCTTTATGCTCTTAGGAAAATCTGCTGCCATGCAGATTTCTTATTCCTTTCTGTCTCCTAAATCTCTCAATAAATGTCTTGTAATAATTTCACTTTGTATTTATTTTTCTTTTCTTTTTTACTTATTTTTATATCTATATGTATATATCTATATATCTATATAACCTATATCTTCCATCTCTATATATATTGATATATTCATCTAAAAGAAACAGAAGGGGACAGGTAGAGCTGACAAAAACCTGGCACAGGATCATTTAAGATGCCAAGCACTCCTGTTTTATGTTTGCATACAGACACGCACCACATTCCGTTGTTCACCCTCCACCCACTGCCCCATCTACCAGCACCTTGTTGGCTGTTAGCCCCACCTTCAAGCCTGACCCCTCTAATGGCAGTGCAAAACTTCCTCCAACTTGAGATGGGGCACGACTTTCACCCCAGGCTTCTAAAACTGTCTGTTAATCAGATTTAGTGGCTTAGGAGCTGCATAAAGAAACCCAGGTTGGAATATAACCAAAGAGAAGAGAGGCTGACTGCTTGTCACTGCTGCAATGGTAGTGAGTGAATGTTTTGGGGGAGACCTGAATGAATTCAGGGTGTGATTTTCACCATAAATTGTGCCAGTCAGAAATCTCATCCTCCAGCTAAGCCGATGCCTTTTGTTTTCCTCCCAGCTGCTGGCCACAGAATATAAACAGCTTTATCACAAGTCAAGACATTTCCTTTAATCCGCTCTACTAAGACCTGGATTTCTTATCCTGAGACACCAAGATCCAGCCATGCAAATGGCGAGTGAAGATGTAGGGTATTTTGGAGCAGGTATCTCCTGGAGAGATGGGGAAGCACTAAGCCCTCCAAGCACAGCCTATATCCTCGTTTAAAATGCCCTGTGAAATGTCAGCCACCCTTTTCCAGAGAAGACTAAATCAAACTGGAACCAGCATAACCACAGCTGCTGTGATGATCAGGGCAGCAAACAGTCCATTTGCCAAGAAAGGTCTAACACAGTGTGATATTTCATGTCATAACAAATGCTGAGAAAGGTTATTACTGCTGTTTATAAACCCAGAGAGAGAAGGAGAGAGCAGGGAAGGACAGAAACTATTCAAGCCACAGGACAACACCAGCGCAGGAGCAAGCTGCTATTTTCTAGCTGTGAATTAATTTGTGCTAGAAGGGAAGTATTTTCTGGATACTGGAGAAGTGGAGCTTTGCCCTTAGAACTAGTGGGAACATAACAAACTTTGGGAACCATAGAACATAGCCTGCTAAATTATAAATGAAGCTGTATGAGGCAGCTACCTGTAACAACAGGGAATTAGACTAAGAGCAGCCTGCTTAGTCCAGGTCTCTGTTCACTCTTTTCAGTGCCCTCAGCTTGCTCCAGGCGAGGTGCTCACTCCTGGTACGAGGGTTTAACTTCACCCTCCAGCACTGTGGCTGGTTGGTCTTCCACGTGGGCAAACCAAACATTTTTGCTTGTGATGTATTTCTGTTGTTGTCAGAAAGGGAAAGAAGAGAAAAACCAAAAGAGGAAAAACGTGTGGGTTCGTAGCTGTAGGAATGACTGCTGAGAGAGAACGCATTGCAAGGCTTGTTTTCCAAAGCGGGTGTGTTAGCAGTAACACGGTTAGAAAGTCAAGTTGTTATTACTCTGAAGTGAAATTGTTACGAAATGGCTGCTCTGTGCTTTCATTATTTTCAGTGCAGGAGGCTGATAAAGCGACACGTACGTGGTGGAGCCTCCTAGAACAGCAGTGCGGTCTGACAGCTGGCAGGACAGCAACGACTTCCTCTGTACTGGGAGAGGGTGGCTCCAGGCAGTCCCTTTATGACTCTTTGTTATTCTCTGAGCTCTCAACGGCAACTTTTTCCACCTGCCATTGCCCCCGGGTGCAGCAGCTGGGGGGAAGCATAGGACATGTTGTTCCCTGCTTTGAATCATAGAATCATAGAATGGTTTGGGTTGGAAAGGACCTTAAGGTCATCCAGTTCCAACCCAACTGCCATGGGCAGGGACACCTCACCCTAGACCATGTCGCCCAAGGCTCTGTCCAACCTGGCCTTGAACACTGCCAAGGATGGGGCATTTGCCACTTCTTCTGGCCGCCTGCTCCAGTGCCTCACCACCCTCACAGCAAAGAACTTCTTATATCCAACCTGAACTTCCCCTGTTTAAGTTTAAACCCATTACTCCTTGTCCTATCACTACAGTCCCTGCACTTGCAGAAACAGGAGCAGTTGTGTCAACGCAACTTGTCTGCTGTGCTGCAACTGTGTATGCTCACAATCACACTCATCTACCCACTAATGATCAGGGGTTCATCAGGGGTAGAGATGCCCACATTTACAAGAAGTAATTCCCCTGGTAGAACTTTTATGTTGCATGATTGCATTCACACTAAGAAATCATTTTATTGAGCTTTTTGTCATTATAAGCAACACAAGCCCATAGGAAAACCGCTTTCCCATTCTTTTTTCCAATGCTTTAAGCAAATAATCAGGAGTCATAATTTTGTCTAATTATTCTTCTACATCTTTGTTTTGGCCTCTGACTGGAGACTTCTTGTTCCAGCTAGGCATGGGTTCTGACACAAAGATGCAGTGTGAGAATATGATGTCGTGCTCACTAGCATTTATCCAAAAGCCTCTGTTGTCCCGCAGCACATATACCCCCAACCCGAGTGCCAGTCCATGCCCTGAAACACCCACAATTTCAGTAAAGGAAAGAAAAAAAGACAAAACAGGAAGAAAAATAAGATTTTTATCTGTACCTTGTAGATGGGAGACAGATTCAGTTGTTAAACATGGGCAAGCAGGCTCATCAGAAGGTATCCAAGGCATCTGCATGACACTGACAGATAGAGCCAGCAGCAGGAAACCAAATACCTACAGCAACTTACATAGCTCTAGAGACCTATCTTCAGCCAACGCAAGCAAGCCCTAAGAGTAAAATAAGCTGTCTAAGGTGTTGCAGGAAGACAGTGACAAACTGGGAACTGTCTGCTTCTGCTGAATTCATATTTGCAAGACCTCAGTGCCTGTCTTTCCCAAAGTCACTCCCTGACAAGCCCTCACCGGTAGGCATTATTCTGTACTGAATATCAAGCAAAAATCAGAGTGAAATCAGTTATAACTGTATTCTGTCAGCCTGGGCTGTGGAGCTGGGCCCAAAGACTTGAAAGCAACATTCTGTGGGACAGCAACAGAGGAGAAATGAGGTGCCTGTGCCACAGGTTAATGCTAACATACCCTATGGAAACACAGAGGCAGCTTTTTGGCTTAATCAGTAACACAGCCATAACAAAGGTGCTTCTTTGGAAATGAGAAGTTTGCTGAAGATCCAGTGAATAAATCACATCCAGGCAATAGGCTGCGCTGCAGAATTCATAGAAAAAGCAGGCTTTTCTCAAGATTTTATTTCAGAGGTATTTAAAATTTAAATCTAAATCACAAATTTGAGTATTTTTTTCATTGTTGCATTTTATGTAATAGCATAAAATCTTTAAATAGGATTTTTCATTACAAAATCCTTCGATTTGTTCTCCAAATGCTTTCAGATCAATCAGACACAGTAAGAGCAAAAGCAGGAAATGTTTCTGTTGTAGGTGGTATTAGTTGTGGTGAGCTCTGGGTGAAATGGAGATGACAGAAGTTGAAACCCAGAAGAGTTAGAGCTTGTGAGGGCTGTTGCTGAGAGCCCATGGTGTGTAACAACTGTGCTCTCAACTGACTGTGGGCAGCACACATACGTCTTTCTTGGCTTTCTGTTGGGCTCTGCCTTTGAACACTACATCTTCACAGTTTCAGGGAGAACCTGATGCTGCCAGCAACACACAGGTGTTGGCATCTAAGCATCCTTTTGCAGCAGGTTCTCACTTTTGATGTCATCTCATTCCCTACTGGTGTTAGAAGGCAGTTTCTGCTCTAGACTGAGATTCGGGGTTAGTGTCAGTGCGTTTCTTGGAACCCAGCCACAAAAAACCCATCTAGGGAAGGCTGGTGAAGGTTGTGATGGTCAACATGCTGGGCTGCTGAGCTCTAGGTAGCTCCCCGCTGGGCAGTAATAGCTGTTGGGGAGGTGCAGCAGGGAGAAGTATGTGCACCTTGACAGTAGGATCCCATACAGCCCCAGAATCGCCTTATGCCTGGCCCTATGGTGGCTGAACATGCCTTGCACAGCACTTGGGTAAGGCTGGAAGAGGCAGCACTGAGGAGCAAGGATGACCCCCTTTGTCTGTAGCTGAGCTTCATTCCCTCCCCATTGGCAACGTGTGTTTCTCCTTCTACCAGCACCCAGATTAAAAATGAAAGGAGAACACCTACAATCTAACTTCCAGCTTTAAATGGCTCAATATCCATCCTGAGATGTTTGATGCAAAGTCTTTCTTTAGGTTTTCAGTGGCTCTACTAATGCCACACCACTGTGGGAAAGCTCTTTCAATCCTTTCAAGAAAGAAGCATAAACTGTGGTATTGACCAACTGTAGCTCCTTTAGTAAAATACGCCAATGGAGTCATCCTCTGGCTACAGACACCCACAGGAAGAATAGATGTGTCCTTTAATAACAGGGAGAGTGCTTAAAAAAAGAACATTTTATTGCAGTGTTGTCTTCACCACAGTAAATTGCAGCATTTTCATTTTCCTGTATTTATAGCATCGAAGTGTTTACATCACTGTGAAGCAAATATTTGCTTTCAAAGGTCACTCATTGTATCTCTCTTCCTCTGGGGATATATGTAGGTCTCTCTTAGACTTCAGTATAACTGTGAGGATATATAATGTTCTCGCTATGAGACTTTACTGCATCTGAGCGCTACTAAAATAGCAGATGCAGAATTCAAAGTATAATAGGCAATGCTTTTCCATTAGCCAGTCTCTCTTTGTATTTTTCTTTAACCTTCCATCTGTTGTGCTTCTGTACGAGCACTGGCGTAACGTATAAGGCTGGCTCACAGGGAATTTGATGTAAGTCACCCAAATCCCTGAAGTTACTCATGTTGTTTGGAAGACATAGAACACAGCTTAGTACATGATGTACATAGTTTTTTTTGTAGCAATGCTTGGACTTTTGTCTTCTTTTAAAAGAGTACCATGTATATTTGTGTGTGAACCCAGAGGATTTCCTTCCCCTTTGTTGAAAAGAAAAGCCCAACGTCCTTGGGAAAATCTGAGATTGGATTTATACATATATAATTATTGCCAGTATAAACACAAAGTGACTGTGTGCAAGTGGCTGTACCTTCTGTAGCAACTTGGCTTTTTTAATCAAAGTTTTAGATCTAAAGAGCTTATATTACATCACAACTTTGGTTTTCTGATCTGTCATCTCTGCAGTGCCTATAGACATAATAAATTGGTGTTTATGTTTAAAGTACTGGGTAGTTTTGGGGAAGTTTATGTCCAGTTATAGTCAAGATTCTTAAGCAATTATAGGATTTTGATACTTGGTTTGAATCAGTTTAAATGAGAACAGAATG
Organism: Pezoporus occidentalis; assembly: GCF_034315485.1. Classification (NCBI taxonomy): domain Eukaryota; kingdom Metazoa; phylum Chordata; class Aves; order Psittaciformes; family Psittacidae; genus Pezoporus; species Pezoporus occidentalis. The sequence goes on from NW_026912779.1 coordinate 6,332,369, forward strand.
TGAAATATTAGCTATTGCACAAGGAATTTATTACCCAAAGTCCTTAATAGTATTGTAGGCCTGTTCCCATTCTACTAAAACAAGAGCAGGTTTCAGTGGGCACAAGGCAGATTAATACTTTATGCTTTTGAAAGTCTGTCCCATAATAAGTGAGACAAAAGCCATTACAGGTTACTTTTTCCTGGCCATTCCTGTAATGTTTCAGTTTCAATGTTTTAATACATCAAGAGGACCACATACAGGAGTTCCTAACAGCCACCATAGAGGAAAACCTGATAAATCGTACTGAGAGAAATAGAATCATAGACTCACAGAATGTTTTGGGTTGGAAAGGACCTTAAAGACCTTTCAGTTCCAACCCCCTGCCATGGGCAGGGACAAAGTATAATTCCCTTTAAACATAAATCTGCTCTCTACAGGATTTTACTGATAACAGGGTTTGTTGTTGGAAATTCATGACACTGGAATGGAATTTAAGCTGAAATGGGACTCTTCAAGGAAAAAACTATCTCTAATATGTCCTATTCCATGTTTAAACCTCAAAATATGAAAAAAAATTAAACTCATTCCCAGCCATCAGCAAAATACATGTAGTTTATCACACTGTGTGCAAATCAGTAATCTTTATTGATTCTTGTGCCCGGTTTTCTATTAAATAAAGTTGGACCAGGACTGCTGTGGGGCACTTTTGTTTATGACTAAAACTTGATGTAAAATGACTTGTCTGGGAGAATGCTTTTTGCTGTTTCTCAATCCATTGTAAGAGCTTTACAAATACCAAACAACCTCAATAACCCTGTCAAGTTCAATCATATGCTACAAAACGTCTCTGGTTACAAGCTCTGACGGGCTTTTTTTTAGCATGATGCAAAATAGGATGTGTCTGTCACTAAGACACCAACTGATAGTTCTAACTAACCAAGGAGGATAACTCTAATGAAAAATCACAAAGTTTCTCCACTTTGTTTCTTTTTTGCACTATCCAACAGCACCACTGGTTCATGATCAATAATTGATAAGCAAAAGATCAAAAGTCAGACTGGAATCTACTTGAGAAGTGATTTTTCCATGCAATTTGTATTGTATGCAGTGACTGACAGTGTTATTATTCGCTATTGTCAGTAGAAGCACTCATCTCACCTTCACTTCCTTACAGGTCTGTAATCATTCAACTCACGCTGGATATGTTTAAAGACTGAACCAATTTCCCTATTAGTATCTCCTCCCACTTTACAGCTAGCAAGATGCCACCAGACAGACTTAACACAGAACCAGTTTTCTGCCCCTCACAGCTATACGCATACACCAATTAGATCAGTCCCAACATCATGTCTAAATTGCTCTCATGTTTGCTTAAAGCTCAGTGCTGCTATTCTGCCAGCATAAGCGTATGGAAGGATCTAGGAGAGGTGAATATTTTAAGTAGACATTCCAAAACTAGGTCCACAGATTTAATGCTGGTATTCTGGAACAGAGGCTGTGCCAGGAATATTTAGATACTAAGTTTTGTCTCAGTCAGAGAAAAAACATGATATGTGAAGCAGTGGCCAGTGTTTCTGCCAGCCTGTGCCAAGTGGGACAGGAGCTTGGAAAGCAGTTCTTTACCAAAATAACATCTTTTTAGCCCGGCTGAGCATGTTCCATTTGCCAATTAAGAGCAGTGTATTCCCAGAGCTATGTGATGTGCCACAAAGGGCAGCACGAGTGCAGCATCATGATGGGAAGGTTGGGGTGGCCTTGAGAGTATCCCCACATTTTCAATGCCCTTCAGGAGGAGACCAGTTTGTCATCTTTTGCTCCTAAACCTCACTGTTTGTAAAGCTGTTTGTGAGCATCCCTGAAGTGTCCAGTATCAGTCTGAATTTTAGCCGTGAAATTAAGCTCTGTGTTAGCACCAGCTGGGACTGCAGAGGAGTTGCTTAAGGTTGGTCTTTTGCAATGCTGTGACCATGCAGCTGGCAGAACCAGGTGGGTTTCTTCTCCAGCATCTATTTGAGCTCCTAAACACTGTGTGACCCATCACACAATGTCAGCCTCCCTCTGACAAGGATGTGGCAATGTGCTCAGTGATGAACGCAGGATGCTGCGCCAGTAGCTGCAGGGCGGACTCTTTGAGATACATTTCTTACTGGTGTAGCTTCAAAGAGGAAAAGCAACCATGAATGAGGGCACAACTAGAGCAAAAGCATGAAGGTCACATATTCCCTCTTAGATAAGAAAAACCAGCAAATCTGGTACAGAGGAAATGTAAGGACATGTCTGCTTTCCTTAGGTGTTTCTAAGCAAACAGGGTGTGATCCAGGAAATATCCCTGCCACCCAGCTGTACCTGTGCAGCCCATACTCCTGATGTCCTCATTGCAAGCACTGTCAAAGTGAGGAACGAATTCACCTCCAACAGATAACTTCCATTTAAACAGACTTATTATTGCTAAAATTCTAAAGCCAAGCTGTGCCCTGACTTATCTTGCTTCATAAAGGCTGCATGCATCACAAAGACAGGACAGAAAATAGCCCCTGGGATTTTACCTTCTTAGAGCAGCTTTGCTGAAACGGGCTGCTTTTGTCCTCCTTCTGTAATTGAGCATGATGGAATGTGCTTTATGGCTGTTTATTTGCAGTGCCCCTCCAACTTCCCCACCTTCTCTGCACCTGGGATTAGGTTTTCCTGCTACAAACAAACCTAGCATTAATTTGCCATGTGCCATGCTTGAATCAAGCGAAGAAATAAGCCAGTGTTGTTGTTATAAAGACCTGACAGATGGTAGGAGGACCCGCCTTTCTTAATCAAGTCATGCTCAGTAATCAGAGCTGGCTCAATTTTATACCAAAAAAGAAATCTTACCCAAATGAGGATTAATGGGCTGCGTCTTCATCTCTGGTTAGGATGAACTCAATGGTGTCGTTCTGTATTGAAAGAGATAACCAAGAGCAGAATCTGACCCACTTTGGAGAGAAGCTGAAGTACCAGTTAGGTCCTGCTGTGCTTTCCCCTATCATGAAGGATTCACACAGGTAGACAACTTCTCCAGTCTAGCTGTAAATATTATTTCAGAGTCTGAGCTATCACAAGAAGGAAAGTCATTAGATGATAAAAATCTGCAAACTGTCATTGCCTTTAATTTCATTGCAAATGTATTAGCTGAGCGCGCAGCCTTCCAAGAGATGCAGCTGGAACACAGGACATAAGGTGCATAGGCTTGACCTTGACCTCCTTCGTGTTAGGCTTTTAATTCTAGAGGAGAATTAATGTGTCTTGAGACTGTTTCTGGTAGCAAATAACACCTCCTGAGTCTCCAGCTTTGATGTGAATAGCATTTGAAAGGTTAAGAAAGAAGTAAGGGTTTTCCTCAAAGAACGTGCCAAGGACGCATCCTTGCTCTTCGAGAGTGATTAATAATACAGGAATAAAGCTCTCTACTATGTAGGGATTGCTATCCACAACGGCAGAGTTTGGGTGAGGGCACTCATGTAATAAGAGCCCTTTTGTGGGGCTGACATTTAAGCACAATTCAGTGAGTCAGGGAGCTTAACCACACTGTTCCTTTTCCCTTTCTGTCTTCCAGGCTCACAAGCAGCTGAGCGCGAGCCCTTGATCTGCAGCTTCCAAAAACACACCCACAGCTAAAATGGCAGAAGACGCTGACATGCGCAATGAGTTGGAAGAGATGCAGCGGCGTGCTGACCAGCTTGCTGATGAAGTGAGAGCTAAACAGCAAACCTTGGGTTGGCTTTGGTGTGAGGGACGCATCCAGAAACAGGAGCTGAGCCGGCACAGGATTTCTAGAGATGATGCTGTTTTCTGCCAGCTTTACACTGAAAGCAGAATTGGAAATTAGATGAGCCGGGGTAAAATTTAGTGCCATGTTTAGTCTAGATTAAGGCATTTATTGATTGTGAGTTTGGTTTAGGTATCAAGGCATTAGGTATTTAGGTTTAGCCCGCATCAATCTGACCAGCCTCAGAGCAAAAAAGCAGCAATTTCATATTTTCTGAGGGTTCCGTCCATTTGCCAAACCCGTTAAATGTTCAAAGTCACCAATTAGGTCTGAAAAGTCTTAGCTGCAAACCACAGACATCCCTTTCAAAGTGGAACACCAGCTGTTCCAAGCGTTACCACTGCAATGCGCGAGCAAGGGGAGCGCGAGCCTTAGAGACTGCAGCTGCCTCGAGATGCAGTGGGAGCTGCATTAGTGAGATGTAACAGAGAGCTGGAGAGGAAGAGATCACCAGTACCCTGCTGATGGCCTGATTTTAGGGGAAGGCAAAGAGCATAGGAGAAACATACTGTCAGCATGAGCCTGCACATTAGTGTTGGAAAGCGTATCTTGCCAAAGCTGAGTGTTTTCCCCTCTGTTTCTTTCAGTCCCTTGAGAGCACCCGTCGAATGCTGCAGCTTGTTGAAGAGGTAAGGACTTGCATTTTTGTGCACTTCTGTTGTGAGCAAAAGTGATGAAGACTCCAACACTGGAAGCGTTTTTAACTCATATTGCTAGGGCATGGCCATGGCTTTATGCGCTGCTCCATCTCTCCTTATCCCTTATGAGAGTCATCCAAGATACTGTGCCCCAGTTGTCAAGTGTCACACTGCAGGCCAGCTGCTGTGACACTGTTTTGCCCACTCTTGAGTATCCATTGAGACAGGCTACTTGAGATAAGCCAAGGAAACAGCCTTTGGAGGTGACCTGGAGTCAGGGACGAGTGGCTCGGTTTGCTGCAGAGCTCCTGGAGCCTCATGCCAGCACCTCTCTGACATCCTTGCCATAACACTGCAAGTGGGGAAGGTGAGAAATGCCCTCGGTCTGTTTGCCTTGTTTTCTATACCTCCCTTTCCATAAACACTCATAGCTATTTATAGAGCATTGGTCAGCACAGCATTTAAATACCACTTCTTTACGTATCTCTGAAATGTCAAGATTCATGAGATGTCCCAAATTGACAGCTTTGGAAAGGGAAGTTCTCCGATTTTCTACAGAGCAAAGGAAGGGGCTCTGGGCTCAGTCCTCACTGCTAATACCTGCCTGGAGGTGTCACTTCCAGAAGGCAAAAAGCAATTCAGGCAGGCTTCATATCACCCTCTTCATGGCAAAGGGGTCCCCAAACTCAGTTCAGAGTGTTCAGCCATCAGGTGGTGGAAAACTTTGCTCCCACCTGACAGGACATTCTATTTTCAGACACCATGCACGCCTTGGCTCTGGAGCTGGTGACATTTGTAATCAGGGTCATCAGCACTGACAGCCCCACTGCTCCTGACAACCAGAGGAGTCTCCAGCAGAGACAAGGGAAGAAAACTGCATCAGGTCCCACGTTCAGGAACAAGCACAAGCCCAGCCGTAGGCTCCGTGGCCTTGAAATCAATCACGACTGTGGAGATCAATGGAGTCCAGTGGAGACAGGATTAAATTTCCATGTACAGATAGGCAGATAGATGGGTCATTGAGCACAGTCAGCATCGCTTCTCCTCCACAAACACTTCAGATCGGGGCCCCTTGCAGCTGAAACATGCTCTTGTCTCACGAGCAATCTGTCCCCTTTTGCTGCTCAATTCCCTGGACATGTCGTTTCTAACCATCACTTTCTGTCAGCTCTATGCTGGATGCGGCCCTTGCTGTTGTCAATTCAAGAACATGGAAGAGAGTCTCATGTGAGTACACAAGGCAGGAGAGCCTGCTGCCCCCAAATGCCTGTGATCTAAACAGACAAGGCAGATGATGAGTGGGAAGAAAGAGAGGCGCAGGAAAAGGGAAGTGATTTGCTGAGGGGCAAGCCATCAGTAAATATCAGCCCTGTCTCTCCTGAGCCATATTTGTGTGACCTATGCACCGCTTGAGTCTTCCTAACATATTGAACCAGCATATTGTGAATGCCACTGGAATTTCAGCTTTAAATCATGGCAAATGGCAAAGTAGGAGGAGAACTGGGACTGCTGAATTTACCAATGAATTTACATAGGACTCTAGTGCTTCTTGGAAGAGCTTGGCATCTCTCTGGACTTGCCTTTTATTCAGATGCTACAATATCATCCTGTCCAAATACAGGAGTTTCTAAAAGTAGCTCTGAGTAGTCAAGGGAATTATTCTAAACGAGCTGAATATTATTCTCACTAATGTGACTAGAAAAGACCTTTAAAATTCCTCTGTGGTCTAAACAGCTGGTTGATTACTCTGGTCCCATTTCCTGGGTACTTTTAAGAGAATGCAGCATTTAGGGAGTGAGAGACTTTATCCTGAAAAGACAAATGGCAAGCGTTTTTGAAAGGGAACTCACACTCCCCTGATTTACTAGACCCCAAAGAGTCAATTAGACTCCCTTACTTAGACGAACCTGTTTAGTGAGTAGAGAAAGAACATACTCTTTCTCTGTGAAAGAATGCTTTTTACTCTATTCTCTGGATACAGCAAATGTGATATTCCTTACTTAGGAAAAGGATGCCTCCATGTTTAAGCATTATTACTATGTACATCTCTACGGAGTCTTGTCATGGTTGGCTTTGCTCTGTTAAATACTAGGAAAATAAAGACTAAACAGACTGACTTGGCTTCGCTATAGAGGCAGAAGAGCGTTGTCCACCCAGGGAAGCCCTGTAGCAGTACAGGCATCCTTAATGCTGATATGTAGGTCATAGCATGGGGACAAAACTGATGTCTCCAAAGGACCATGCTCTCCTTGCTCAAGAAGACTGCGTTGAGTTTGGAGATTAAGCCCTGGTGCTGCTCCCAGGGAATCTTGGTAAGGAACACCAAATCTGTTACAGCTTCTTATTTTTATAACCCAGCTTTGCAAGAAGCTGATTCTTTTCAGTCCTAGCACAACAGGGGAAGAAAGAAGTGGTGTGTGGCTGTTGCAAAGTAGTCACTGCTTTGCCCCAGGGCAGCTATGTATTGGGATGGCAGATGACAAAAATCAGTTTGCTCTGTGGTACCCATCATACCCTTGCAACACAGCTACATCTACACTGACCAATGCTCATTTGAGCTTCTCAGCTACTCAGTGCTATAAATACCTGTATTTGATGATGATGCTGTGCAATGTTTGTGCCAAACCATAAAAATGAACTGAGGCAGAAGAAGTGAGACTAAATACACAGTTTGTAACTGACCTTCCTGTTTTCTTGTTCAGGCTTTTTACATCTGAGCCGACATTGTGAAACACAGAATAACACATGCAAAGGGAAAAGCTGTGAGTCCACTACCATCTTCCAGTAGAACCACCATGGCCTTTAAAGAAAATCAATCATTGTAGGGTGGATAAAAGAGATGGTTTCTACATAAGATGCAGCAAGGGAAAAAATAGCAACAATATCAGTACTGCTGGAAGCTCAGAAAGAAAGTACTTTTAGGAGCACATACAGGCAAAAGGACTGATCTGTACATCTAAATCTAGGCAGGGCTATATTCTCCTCTCATATGATGGGGTTAGGGTCAAGGTTACTGACATATCAAAGCTGAAACTGTAAACTATATATGTTTGATAACCTCATGATGCTTCCCTATGCAGGACACCAAGCACACAATATGCCATTTCACTAACTTCCTTCATTTGTGATTGGGAAGTGAGTTTTGCCTGACATTATCATAGGCAAAAGTTCCTTAGTCTGAAGAATAAAAGAGGAAAATATTCTATATATTTAGAGCTTGGTCCAAAGCTATCTTGAAAATCTCTTTGACACCATTAGCTATTGGAAGAGTTCTACTCAGAAAATTGATTTAATCTGTGTAATTCCAAAGAAATACATATTTGGCACAGGGTGATGGGATTCATAATTCTGGTCTCAGTGTTTCCTATGCAGGATTAGGCCCCTTTATCTATGTAAACCAGCAGGTTACCACTGGAGTCAGAGTTATTGTAGTAGATGAAAACCAGGCACATAGGATTTAGGAGTGGGGTCACAGGTTCAGATCAGCTGAGGATCTGAACCACAGGGTGAGTTAATGGGCTGAGAAGTAACATGGCTCTTTAATCAGGCACAAAGAAACATTGAAACAGCGACTGTTTTTCAGGGTATCTCCTGAAATGCTGATAAAGCGATTTATGGAATTTGGATTTTCTATCCGATATATCATTCCCTTACACTGTTATGAAAATCACCCCTCAGGCTGAACCAAAGTCGGGAGTAGCTGCCTGAGTAAGACACAACGCACTGTGTTCCTGGAGGGACTGATGGGCCCTTTGAGAAGTCATCCTAATTCTCTTCCTCGTTTTATCCCCACCTTGGGAAATTAAGTGACAAAACAGCAATACTAAATGATACAGCAACACATTGTCCCTCCAAAGTGCTGGGCAACTTTCAGTGCATATTTTGTTGCTGACTTGTTCTGAGTGAGACTGTCATACAAGAAAGGTATAAAAAGCTGTTAGAGAAGATTGGTTCTAATGCATATTTAAGCCTCCAAAAGGGTTCCCGGTTATGCTGTTCAACTGCTTCACTGAAGTCTTGACAGATACCTTAGGTATCTAAGAGCTGAGTTAAGCCCAGAGTTATAAAATCATATATTCTGGCTTTCTGATCAGTAGCTTAGCCAGTGGTCCAGCAGAGAATCTGGACATGTGCTTTATGGAAAGCACGTTGAACCTAAGCCAGTACTCCTTGTTGGTTTGCTTTTATCTAAACACTAGGACTCAGTACTACTGGAAGGTTGAAGGACATTGACTTCCATAAACTCCATGGGGTCTGTATTCATGATGATGTTTCACCCAGTGTGATTAATTTTTAAGTCCTGTTCTGAAGGGCCATCTTGTGTGCAAAATTGGGCAGATCTTTGCAGACAAATGGTTGGCAACTTGCAGCAGTCTCCATGGAAATCAGTCTGGGAGGACACACTAGTGGACGTGCTCATCCTAGAGTCAGGGCTGAGTAATGTTTGGGAGCTGGGAAAGATTATACATTTTACCATGTGCGGTATACCTGCTCTATGGATAAACAGAGGAACTCCAGAAGTGCCACTTTAATGCCCCAACAAAAGCAATTTATGCTGTGCCATTTTCTTCTGAAGGACAAGGATGTGAGGTGTTTGCTGCACCATGGCAAAATCCAGCAGTCCCAATTCTCTTCTCAAGTGCAACGAGAGGACAAGGAGAGTCGGAAATAACTCTGCAGAGAGAAGGCTGTTACAGATTTAAGAGCATGTGCTCTGTGGACTCCGTAGGACCATACAAAAGATGCATTTTTCTTCTCTCTGGCCTAAACTACCCATTTTTTAAACACCCCAGTTTTTGAGGATCCTTGTTTTGCCACAAACTAAACAGGCGATTGCCTGTGCAAGGTCTTAAGAAATGCCCCTATTGCACAGGAAGAAAGAAAGACTTTAATCCTGAGGGAAGTGTACATTTAGCACACATTTTCATAACAAGATGGACCTCTCTAGCTCTACCCACTCATGGCTTCCCATACAGGATCTCACTGATGTTGGTGAGCACTGGATGTGGGTGGGAACCCTTCCTGAGCCCTCAGGACCAGACAAATCAAAGCATGGTCACCAGGCCATTGCCCTGCTGTGGCTCTTCTGGGAGCTTGTTATTTTATGATGAGTCATTGTAAAACATGTTCTCTGGGTTGGAACTTTGCAAACACATCTTTCTTCACCTCCTCATTGTGAGTGCGTCTGCTGGCAGCTGCTCCCACTGAGACCAAGGGTGGTTTCTGTGATACTTTCAGGGCAGAAAACACCAACATTGTCTGTGTTTGGGCTCCGGAAACACTTCTTTGGCACGTTTCATCCTCTATAGTCCTTTAAAGGAAGAGGTTTTGTAGTTTCCAGTGCTGTCCGAGTCTGTTGTCACTGTTGAGGGTCAGTTACTGAGTGTTTCTCTCCTGCTCAGACACCTGGATAATGAGCACATTTTTAGAATCATTCCATTTTATAGACATGCTTGGTTTTGAGCTATCTAAAAGATCAGTCACAATGGAAATGCTGAACTTTTAGAAAAGTCTGAATCTGTTTCAATGCGAAAATGTGATTTTTTTTTTTAATTTGCTTTACACAATATTTTTTTGTGAAAAAGCTGAAAATGAATGCTTAGTAGAAGCTTGGAACAGGAGGAGATTGTCACTTGATGTCTGAATCACCTCTCATCTTTGTCAGCTGGCATTTTCTTATTAGCTTCAATATGCTTTGGATTAGACCTCAGATGCAGGGAAGTATATTCAGTGCACACCCTTTAATATTTTCACATTAGTGTTAATGCTGTGGCAGGCTACTCTTAAGAGATACAGTATTGCCTGATAAAATTAAATGGCAGTGATGGTCAGGTAAGTAAAAGAAAATCGTACCTCCTCCACTCTGTGCAAGGATTTAATATGAAATACAAACCGTAAGGTCCAATTGCTGAGTTTGTCTCTCAGCATAGGTTTTATTCAGGTCACTGTACATCTTAGCTGCATAAAGATGTTGAAGCCAGCAGGAAAATAAGGGCACAGGGTTAAGGAGCAGTAAATATTTCTCAGCCTGACTATATTTGACTCACTGAAAGCCAGCAACTATCACACAACCAGTTGCAGGTTTCTGAGTCCAATATTTAGAAGGATCCCATGTCAGACTGCACTGTATTTACTTAAACACAAGATGACTCAGAACCCAAGCAGCCTTATACTGTTTTTAAAATGCATATAAATCTTTTGGGGTTAGACATCCCTGGGTACCAAGAGCATGAAAAGAGCGCAATAAAAAGCTATTGCCCATCCAGTGCTTAGGAGATCACTACACAGAAAATGTAAGACAATTAAAGGCAGTTTCCTTACTTTAAATAGACAAATTTAAGACAAACCTTGGGCCCTAAGTTTCTAAAGAAAAAATAAAAGCTGGATGGGATTCAAGCTGTATGTGCTTGAAGGAAGAAAGAGCAGCAGTGGGTATCTGGTAGACAGCTGACCCGAGGGCAGCAGGCACAGCAGAGCATGATGAGAGGCAGGAGGCTTTTTTCTCTCCACCTGGCAACTCACACAGGGAGGGTTTAAAAAGCAGCAGCAAACCAGGCTGCATCTGATGTTTTTCCCAGTTTCTACAGCGATGTAGACATGAAAGACGAGAATGGGAGTGCAGAGAGAGGCAGTGCAACAAGAGGCATCTCTTGAACCGAGCAGGATCCTTTTGGAGCAAAGCAGTGAAGCACCAGCTGCACCAGCCAGACAGTCCTTGACTGTGGTAGAGTCCAGCTTGTATCTGAGCCCATGTGGGCAGTGTGGTGCCGGCAAGAGACTTCACTGCTCCCAGAAAAGAGATGAGCCATGGCAATGAGCAGGGCTGTTGGGAAGAAGTATGGTATGAAGTCCTTAATTTGCCTCAAGAAAGGGGAGGATGGTCTAGAAAGCAAAAGGGACAGTCAGGACTCCAGGTTTCTGTTCCTCTCGTTCCTATGCAACTGTGGGTATCTCCACAGCAAAATCAGCACCAGCAACTTTATCTGCTTCACAGGGCTATGGATGGCTTTATGTTCATGGAAGCAGCTAAATTACTGCTGCACATGCCCAGGTGACTCCGCTGGCAAACTGTCAGGCTGCAGAGGACTTACTTCATCTGCTATTGACATGCAACAGTCAGATCATCCAGGCCATTAATTATTCACAGATGTTATCACTGCTCCAAGCAGAATGGAGCGAGTTTTCCCTTTGTAATTAAAAAGGAGCTAATCTTATCTGCGATAGCTTTGTATCATGGCACCCAGAAACCCGAGACTCCTGATTACATCCCGGAGCGAGGATAACAAAGGCAGAAATTGTACTTGTGAAAGGTGCCCTGCTGCTGGCTTCAGCAGGTGGGAGCTCTGAACTGCTTGGCTCTGCTCAAACCCTGTATCCATCAAAGGCGATGGTAAGACTCCCACCACCTGTGGGAGCAAGGGTAGATTCAGCATGCAGGTGTTCCAAAAACCCTACCCTCAAGCTCAATCCATTGATGAAATCCATTGATGCTAAAGGTGTTTGTTGGCTGAATTAAAACTTGGCTTAAACCCATATCTATTAGATCTCCAAGCCAAAAATTATGGCTTAATCCTATTAAATATTAGCCTGCTTTAAAAGGGATTTCCTAAGCAGGTAAGCTTTCTGACTTCTGTGTTGCAAGGACCATGTACAAAGCACTATGCCTACTTCTCAAGAATGTTTTTATCGTATCTGTTTTCCTTGGGAGTTTCTCCCTTGGGATGAACAGACACCTGCAATGCCAACAAACCCTTCTTCCATTTTCCTGCTTCAGAAAACTTGGAGATGAACCCTCTCTTTTCAGAAATTATTCTTATGTAAAGCAATTATTTTAATCTCAAGCTCCAGGACTTTGTGTTTTCTGCAGTAGCTCATTTTCCCAGTGAATCCTGAAGGATTGATGATACAGTTGACAGTACCCAGTTCCTTACAGTATCCAGGCACATAAGGTCTTAGGACTGTGCCACCAGCCCCTTATGACCTTGTCATTCCTTTTACTGTTTTTCTTTTGTCTTCCTATGTCCCGTACCTAGGGCTGAGTTCCCTCACTGATCTCTCTTTCTCTCTCTCTCTTTCTTCTCTCCTTCTCTCTCCTTACCTTGCTACCACTATTGGGATGTAGAGTAAAGATGCTGGTATCAGGACTTTGGTTATGTTGGATGAGCAAGGAGGTAAGTTCAGATTGCTTCAGTAAGGAAGTATAACCATTCTCAAAGTACTGTACTAACTGTGTGCAATCCTGAAAACGAGGGCCATAAAATACGTGTGGTTGTGCGTGAGAACCCCAAAACCTCTTTGCCTTTAGCTTTGCTGACTGAGGAACTTACAGTAACTGCATAACAGCCTGTACTTCTTTTGATCTGCTTCCCATTAATGTCAAAGAGGGCTGCAGGCTGAACTCATCCAAACCATCATTTATTTTCAGCAAGCTTTGGGTCAAGATCCAGCTACACGATGAGAAGAGTTGCTTCCATAAGTGTAAAATCCAACATTATTTACGCAGGTGCTTCATAATTTTCTCACTTGTTTTAGCCGCAAGTGAAAGGCGTGCAATAAATGCATCCAAAGAGAAGGTAAAGCAGCTTAGTTTGTGTGAATTTCAGCTGCTTGTTGTATAGAAATGTCAGTGAGGATAACAGGAATTTCACATTAAAAGCTGTAACACGATCAGCTCATTACAATTGACCATAAAGGAGCTTTCAAGCTTAGATGAGTCCCTGTCTGCGGATGACAGTGACAAAGCCAGAGCCAGATACATTCAATACATTCCAGGAAATTACATTTTTGCCCTTCATAATACTATAGAGAAGTAGGTAGCTCCCTCCCCCAACCAAAGTAAGTCTTCATTTGCTGCAGACCCACAGCACCAGCAAAACAGTGTCTCAAAGAGAAGTTCAACCACCAGAGTATAAATTTCTGCTACTCTACATCAAACCAGCCCCCCCAAGTCCTTATTATTATTTCCTATGTGGCATGATACAAAACTGTATTAGAAAATGCTTCCTACAGAGGTAACGCTGGATCACTCACCAAGCCCAGACAATGATTATAAGCACTGTTAGGAAATGGACCGCAGAACCTGATAGGACCTTTGCATCTGTAATGTCCCTGCCTCTCTGGCACCAAAATGAATTAAAAGTAATAACAGGACCAAACCAGAAAGTATTTCCTCCGCTTTCCTTTTTTATGTACATCTCATTGCCCCCCCCCCCCCCCCCTTCAGGGAAAGGAATTTAACCCAACCAAATTTTGTCACACCAATTTGTCTTGACAAGAGAAATATTACAGAGACTATTTGGTTGTCTTCAAAAGAATTCCTGAATAACGGCAGTAAAAGAACTATCGCTGAAAGCAGAGAACCAGAAATTGCTTGTGTTGAAACAGATATGGCACCTGTCTAAATAATGTGTTTTGTTGCAGGAGAGAATTATACAGTTGAAATAAATCACGAATATTGTCAAAGAAAGTCTGTAAATACCCAGGAGTGTGTTGCAATGTAATGCACAGGAGGATCAGCAAAAACTTTTGTGGTTCCTGTAACTCCCTTTGCATTTAGTTTTGGGAAAGTGTGTTTCTGTTCTTTAACTGCTCTTTTTTTCTACAGATTGCTGGGGGGGGGGGTATTTTGATTTTAACCCTGAATTTTGTCTTCTACTTTGGAGCTCTACTATTACTAAAACTCTCCATGCAGAAGTTGTCCAACCAGCTCTCTAGTCATGCTAGAAAGGATGGTCTGTGTGAGCCAAGGTGCTGAGACTGGACCCATAGACCTTTTTGGGGTCCAGGGAACTCAGTATTAAACACTTATTGACAGTGAAACCTGAAATGTATATTATATGGCCAGAGATGCAGTTAATCGATATTTACAGGAAAGAATCAGACAATACAAAAGCCTCTTTAAATTGGTTATGGTCATGCCTTAAGTGGTTCAGTAAATTTAGCTTGTGACTCTACCCTATGGGTTTCTCATGGAAAACAGGCTAACAATGCTACAAACCCCGGGTATGTTGTAACCGCTGTCTTACGGTAAATGTTTAATGAGTTTTGTTCATTTTAGCCATATGTAGCTGTAATAATTCCTGATTTTTATAGTGATAAAAGACTGACATTATTGGGCAAAACACGCTAATGATGACTTTGAGCCCTCTGTAATTAGCGCAGCGTGTGCAACCCGCGGATGTCTCAGCAGATTATCAGATTAAGGAAATAATTTGCTAACACTGCCATGTGATCTCTTTTCAGCTGACTGCACAAGTCACTTAAGATTATTAGGTGTTAAATACACAAAAAAACATGACATTGATCTTTCCAGTGGGCGGCAAGCAGAATATCTAATCTCTGCAGTTGCTCGAAGCTCTATTTCTAGGTTTCCTTACAAAATTGCTTGCTTTGAAGTTAAATAGACTTTAAAAGGAAAACTACTTCGAGCCAATCTCAATCTAAATGACACAAAGCAGAGCCCATTTTCTGTCATCAATAAGCAGAAGTCTTTGGGATCGTAAAAATAATTTTACAATAGTAGGTATTGTAAAATTAATTGCAAAATTATTGTAAAATAGTAGGTATTGACAGGAGCAGTCTGGCTTGCTCCTGTTGTGCACAGCCAGCAGTTGTGACTGGTCTGTTGTGACCCTACAGAGATATGGAGCTTCACAAGGGCTTTCATTACTCCTGTTTCACAGAGAATGAGACTGCCATGAAAACTAGAAACCACCCCCAATACCCTTTGATGTCATTGGGAATCTGAGTAGGCTCTTGGAATAGTCCCTCTGCAATACCAAGAACAACCATTTTTTGAGCCAGGTATTGTCACCCAAGCCAGCTGAATGCAGTTCTTCCTCTTGGCAGCCCACAGGAAGGAGCTAAGAGGTTAGAGCCTCCCTGTTGAGATTTTCTCCATCAGTGAGGAAGTCTTTCCCAAGCCCTATGTGCATCCATAATGCTGATATTTTTGTAAATCTGGCCTTGATTCAAGCTCCTCTAAGTAATTATTTAAATATAAACATGTCCATAACGCCTTAAACTAAAATATTTATATTTTACACTTAAAATGTCATGCTGCGAAGGGTTATTGAGCAGTGGCAGTTGCTCTGCTTCATTAAATATGTTCTTGAAACAAGCTAACTTAGAAAAAAGTTAATATTTGGATGCATGTTGGTAAAAGCAGACTGTTAAAATGAAACTATTGGCACAAAATGGGGATATAAAGATAAACCTGAATTGCTGACATAGGAGAGGTCCCAGAGTGGGAGCTCTCTTCCTCCAAAGGAAAATCCCATCACCTGAGAGCATCAGCAGGAAGAGAGATTTGGACCTTCAAGGACACAATGTCCTCATTCAGGTTATTACAAAAGAATTTCGTCCTTGTATACCAAACAGGACAGAGGGGAGAAGCTTTTCCAATAACAACAGTAGCAGCATAGTCGCTTTTCATGCAAGGCAAGACAGAGGAATAACAACAACTTCGATAAGCCAAAAAGAAAACGTCAATGCAATTGAAACTTTCCCCCTTCACTGCAGCAAGTGCACAACCAGCAATGCCAACGGACATGGGGAACAGCTTGATCTACCCAGCAGATCTGTACTCCAGATAAAGTGGAAGTATAGGGATAAAACTGGAATAACTGGGCAATCCCACGATCAAAGGTGTTGGCACCATTGATGGTGCCGGTGCTGGCTGACCTCTACTGTTCTTGCTGGAGTTACTGGTTTTACAGTTTTGTTAAGAGTTTGGCTGGCCTGTTTCTGCAGCACTGGAGAAACCACTGCAGTACATACAAACATAATTACAATTGCTTTCCACCAGAGAGCAAAATCATGGCCCCTTGCACAGGCCCCTTCCCCACTTTACCTCCTATTCAACAGCCACCATGAAAAGGGAGATACCAAGAGCAGAGTTGCCAGAGGCGCTCCAGCAACACCTATGAGCTGAGCTGATCACAGAGAGAAATGGTTTGCTAATTAGTGACAAAAAAAGGTAACTATCAACTCTCCCAGATTCTGCAGGGAAAATGGTGTTAATTCTGTTGCAATTGTAGCGCAGAACAAAAGACAAACGAACCCTCCACAAAAGCAGGTTGTGCCTCATCTACTGTTATTTTTAGTGCAGCTACACGTGGGCTCACACTGTAGCATTCCCTGCCAGCTTTCTCCCATTCTACCTGGGCTCAGCAGTGCCTTTCAGAGTGGAGCTAGGTCGAGACTCAGGATTTCTTTAGAGGCTGTCCTAGAAATGTACTGCTCTCTGATATGATTCTCCTTTATGGAAAACGGGATCACCGAGTACCATTGGAAAGAGTAAATCTGTTTAATCTCTTTCACATTCAGCCCTCTTGTATGCAATTATGATTACAGCATGTTCTTAGATGTCCTTTAATTATTTTTTCTTTTCCAATGAAAATTGTCATTGGTGGAAACTGCTTCATTGCACAATACTCCAAGCAAAGGAGCAAGCTCCCTTTTCCATAGGCATTTAACTGACATTCAAACACAGGCCCCAGATCCTGGACACTATTCAAGGACCATTTGTTATAAATTACAGATGGGAATGCAAAGGTGGAGCAACATCACATTTGCCCTGTCCTGGCCCTGCATCCAATGCTGTGTAAGATGCTTTTGCAGCTGTGTTTGCTCAAGAGGCCATAGAGGCAGCTGAGGGATGCCCTTGCTACAGCTTCCCTCTCTCAGCCGCTTCCCTGATCAGTCACAGAGTGAGGATTTGCCAGCCTGTTACAGAAGATCCTGGCAAAGACCTGCTGGCAAAGGGCCACAATGCTACAGTAAAACTAACAGGACTAGCTTACGGTCCCTCAGTCGCTTACGGTTTTAATACAGAAGTAATTCATAAGTATAACGATACAGATAAAACATGCTCTTGTTTGCATACTAAGATATGCTGTTAATTTGCTGTAAGGTCTGGAAGAAGATATAGAATCACAGAATCGCATAATCAACCAGGTTGGAAAAGACCTTTAAGATCATCAAGTCCAAACATTCCTCATCACTGCCAAGGCCACCACTAACCCATATGGCCACTGTGTTTGAATTAACGTAACATTGTCAGACGTAAAAGGGTATGAGTATGCAAAAAGAGCTAATAAATAGCAGAGCTTCTAGAAAAAAGGAAATCCCAATGAAACATACTTCTGATGTGTATTCTTCAAGACAACACCAAATCTCTTACATATCATATGTGATATATAAACATATATCTAGATGTAGTATATTCAAAGAATACTGAAACAAACTATCAAAAGATGTTTAAACTCTGACCTTGAAGTGCTTCTCTAAAAGGGAGGTAAAGAACATGATTTTTTGTAGGTATGAGTTTGTATAAGAGCAGGGCAGTATATGCAGACTGCCTTCCCTAAAACCTTTAATACAGTATGCAAAGTTGGAATGGGGAAGATATCAGAAAACAGGCATTAAATTAACCTCTTGGTTGACATTTGATTTCCTACCAGCAGTGATTCATTCTAGGCAGATTTTAATATCAGTTCTAACAAAACAAATCCAGAGTGACCCCATTAAGTTAAATCCTCTATAATATTTATGCCTCAATAATCGTGGCTAGCGTCATGCATCTATTTCCTTGCCTGTGGGACCAGATCTTTGTCAGGTACAAATTGGTGTTGCTCCATGAAGCCAGCATAACTACACTGACTTACATCAGTTAACAGGCCAGCCCACAACACTAACAACTAGCAAATGGTTTTAGGACCAGCAGCCAGCTGTCTAGACTTCTGGGCTACAGATATGACATGGACTTTTTACACTGATGAGGTTTCCTTTAACGGAAGATAAATTAGTTGTGAATCCCTTTTCTATTCAGAAATAGCATAAGCCTCACGCACAAATCCTGAAGCAGGATGAATTAAGTCAGGTTCCTGGAGAGAGCTATAATTTAAATGGAAGTCTTTGAGTCATGTCAAATACACTCCTCAATTAGCACTTATCTATTCAGGCAGAATAGGAAATGGAAAGTAAGTTAGAAAGGCCCCTACTAGATACCTGGCTTCAGAGAATGTGCATCTGAGCAAGAGAATATGCTTAGACTGAAAGCCACCAGCGCTGCCAGATCTAGGGCTGATGCCTTGCAGTCTTACCTGGTGTTTTCTACTGTCCAGCCAAGGTTAGGGAAATACTAGCAACAAAATCAGTGGAGGAAAAGTCAGAACCTCTCGACTCTCCCAGTGTCAAAAGATACACTGGGAAATAGCCTTCTTTTAACTGAGAGCCGTGGAACCAGCCAGGCTCGGCAAACACATCTCTCACAAGCAGGAGGTGGGAAATCTGCGATAGAAATCTAGCAATTCCCATCACACTGCATGAACCAGCATAAAAACCAGCTGATCCTCCCCCAGCTGCTTCCCAGAGCAAGAGCAAGTGATGCCCGACTATGCTGGACTCTGCGTTAGTGAGGAGCAGGAGCACTTAGAGGAGTATCACCTTCTACCACCTACTCACATTTCTGATGAGATTGACAATCTATGGCGACAACCACGAGCCAAAGCCTCTGCTAAAGTCCCCCAACCAAAATGTAAAATAACAGTGTGCATGAAAATAACCCAACCTTGTCTTTCTGGTTCTTGGCTCAGCACTTTACCTGCCAGAATTTGTGCACTCTGTCTCTCAGGTTTCCTTATTAGTTTCCCAATCCTTTGCTCAAATTATATGTGCCCGTTTTAGAGGTCAGCGGCAGGTAACTCTGATCCCTTAAATGTATCCTTGGATTTGGGATGGATAATTCCTACAGTATCAGGAGACGGGCACATCCAGCTGAGGAGAATGAGAACTTAGAGCTGAAAAGCAGATGGAGTTTGCAACAGTGATATGGCCCCTCTCCTTCTCAAAGCCCAGCCTCATGCAAGAATGAAACAAAGAGCACAAGTTCAATATTTGAATTATTTCAGCTTGAATAATTTAGGCCAGGATTTTCAAGGCCCTCTTGGGGTGAGGTGCCTGTTTCCCATTAAAATTAATTAAATAAAATTAATTTTAATGGGAATTGGGTATCCAAATCCCTCAGAAAGCTTTGAAAATCTAAACTTCAATTGTTATTAGAAATCCAAGTACGAAATTAGGCCTAGTCATGTTCCCAGAGAAGTCAAGAGGAGCTATATATTGACGTCAATACGCACATGATTTTCTTCTAAAATGCCTGTTTTTTTTTCTTCTGGATAGAACTCAGTTAACATCAGGGATGACATTACATTTCTCCTACAACCAGAGCACTCCCAGATCCTTTTCTCTCCAGTCTAATTCTGTGTTTATAGTTTTTTCAATAGAGGGACTAGGGATGTATTTGTGTTTTACTGGGATTGATTTACTTCGTCTCCTCAGGTACAATTACAATTTTTAAAGGATTGAAATGCCACTCTAAGTAATTTTCTCATCCCGGGCAATACTTGCTTGGGTTTATCTTTCATGAAACAAATGGTGAGGCTTTTCACCTGTATAAAATGCTGTCACTACTGAATAAGACCCCTGATCCCATAGGATCCACATCTGTTTACATCAGCAGTGGATCCATTCCTACAGTTTTACATTGTGGCATTCTGTTCCTCCAGGGCATTTTTCCGAGCTTTACTACTGAAGAAATTAAGTCATGAAATTATTCTGAGCTACCAAGTCACTAAGAAAACTCTACATCTTCATTAGCCTTAGGTGGAAACAAGCCGGATTCTGTTTGATGCCAGTGGAGAAACAGTGTCTATATATGGCTGGTTACTGGGATTGGTGCTTTGTAATTTGCCCTAGAGCAAAGCTGAAGTGACCCCACTGAAAATACAAGTCTTCATCCAATGCTTGTTTTCATAAGATCCCTTGGGCACAAAGACAACCAATGTCATAGCCAATGGTTTTCTGTCAGTGAGCATCAGGCTCCTGGTGTGGTTGCAATTGCTCTGTGTTCACTGAGGTTACTCCTGATTTGCTATATCCATACTAGAAAGGAAACCAGCCCTGAGGCCATACTTGAATTAGAGATTAAGATCCAATGCCAATCAAAGTGGCAGGTCTCAGTTTCCTTAGACTCTGGAAAAAGGAGTACTTGGGTACAGCTCTTAACAGTTTTGCTCCATCTCTGCTGCCATATTACCAGCTTTCTCGCTCACGAACCAAAGCAGTTATGCTACCCAAAATCACCTAATTCCAAGGCATTTGTAAGTGTAAGTAACCAAAGTATTTTCCATGGAAGGACACCTTTTCTCTTGTATTAACATACATTAATGCAAAGTAATAACACTATCTTTCTTTCTCTTGGATGTCACTGGTGTCTTAGTAAGTGGATGTATTGTATTGTGTTTCTGGACCTTGAACTTTATAACCCTTCCTTTCAACATCATTACATCTCGTTTAAATGAATATATTTCAAATTCCTCCTTTGTTTTACTCCTCCCATATTAGTAAAACCCATCTTCAGCATCCAGTGCGGCATACATCCTATCAACAATGCATCAGCCCAGATTAATGCATTGTAATGTCATGATTAATTCAGTTCTACATGGTCATTTTTCATGTTCTGTTGAAGACAAAAGCAAGCAAACAAAAATACTATTCATTCCACACTGTCATCCCTTTGTCCTGACCAGAACAACTCGATCGTGTTGAAGAAGGCATGAACCATATCAACCAAGACATGAAGGAGGCCGAGAAAAATTTAAAAGATTTAGGGAAATGCTGTGGCCTTTTCATATGTCCTTGTAACAAGTAGGTACTGGGTACCGGCTCTGCTATGTGGTGTCCAGTTTTTTTGTCACAGTGAATGTCTGAAGTTTTTTGTCTTTTTTTTCTTTGTCCTTTTCCATCTGCTTCATTCTGTGGGGATAAAATACTTGTGTTTAATCAGAACAACTGGAACGCATCGAAGAGGGAATGGACCAAATCAATAAGGACATGAAAGAAGCAGAAAAGAATTTGACGGACCTAGGAAAATTCTGTGGTCTTTGTGTCTGTCCATGTAACAAGTAGGTGCTGCCTGCCTCATCTCTTTGAGCACTTAAGGCTGATTCCAAAGGCCTTGTGAAGCTCATCCTTGCTAGGCACATGGACAGGATGAGCATGTGGCATGCAGAAAGAACGATTCTGGTTCAAATGCATTCATCTCATAGCATAGACAACTGACTGGGAATTACTGTAGATGCATTAAAATCAGGCATACTGCAGTGAAAGCTTCACTGTCAACACGTTTTAATGGTAAACGTTTCAACATTTTACACAGAGTGTACTGGCTGGTTCCATCTTCCAGTGAACAAAACCACTGGGGCTACCTTATTCCTGGAGACCCTAAATTTTGAAACATATTTTGACAAACAAGTTTAACAAATGAAATAAAGCAGCTGAAAAAAATGCAGAAGAGGCCATAATAAGCATTGCTTCAAATTATGGATGAAAATCATACCTTTCTCCATTGTTCAACAGACACAGTCCCCAATGAGATCTTGAAATAAACATGTTTCCCAATTGGAACCCAATTTGAAGTGGTTTTCATCCTGCCATAGGAAACAAATTTGAGGAAACCTGAACATGCCAAATTTCTCCTGTTTGGGTAGCACGTACACTGAGCAGAAATGTTGAAATGCATCGAATTTGCTTGCATGCCATCACACTTGAACGAAACCGTCCTCCAAGTAATGCAAAGCTTGTTATCAATGCCAAATGAAAACGTGATGTGCGGTTATGCGGGTGTAGGAAACTGGGGACAAAGAAGTCCTTGAGGAATGGCCAATCCAGCATGTAGTGAGTAGGCATGCAACCAGGTTACAGTGAAAACATTCATAAAGGGTTGTCCAGAGTCTGTACAGGAAACAAAGTACAGTGAAGTGGTTGTGTAGTATTATACTCCCATTCTACGTGGCACAGGTTATCTTGTTCACAGCCAGGGCCTCATCTTGACATGATTACCAAGACCAAAGGAAAAACAGCTGTCACGGAGTTTGGTGGGTATTTTGCCAGCCATCAGAAGGGTAGGACTGGGTTTCTGCCTTATCAGTCATCATTTATTTATCTTGAAGTTAATTCCCTTGGGACACAATGCAGATACTGCCTCAGCTTGAAAATAAAACAATTCTGCTCCTGTGTACCAAGCCACAAATATTTGGCTGGGGTAAACATTTTGCCCAGAATACGTGTGCTATTGACATGGTGTGCGCAATAGGAGACAGGCAAGGAGGAATGGAAAGAGCTACACACACACACAGCCTTTGTCAGTGGGACTACCAGCTCTGATCTAGGCTTTAGCCCTGCTGTTCCGCACCAGAAGACTCAGTGCAGAAGAGCTGCAGGCACAAGAGTATGCAGCAGAAACTTTACATCTCTCACCCTGTAAAA
This sequence comes from Pezoporus occidentalis, assembly GCF_034315485.1. NCBI lineage: Eukaryota > Metazoa > Chordata > Aves > Psittaciformes > Psittacidae > Pezoporus > Pezoporus occidentalis. The sequence goes on from NW_026912779.1 coordinate 6,355,115, forward strand.
GCTGTTGCAACTTAAAGAGGAACATTGTCCTAGATTGCTCCTCCTGGAGAAACCTGGCATAACGCCTACATCAAAAGTTCACACTTGAAGTACAAAAAAATTCCAATGTATTTTGCAGGAATCATTTTTTTTAGAGCAGCTTTAATATTCTGTACTGTAGGAAAGGCCGCTCAGAACTGACAGCCAGAGCTGTAGCATGGATGGGGTTAGAACCCCAGACATGGCCTTAAAACATTTATCACTTCACTATAACTGCAGTATCATGAAATCAATAGATGAAAGAACAGGAGGATACTGCGCGTGGAGGATGTTCATTTCTAAAGCCGTCTCCTCCCTCCTTTAGGGCAGTTTTCTGACCTTTGCAGCCAGATTTCATAAACTAGCATTGTTAGTGAGTTCAGGAACAAGAGTATAGATGAACAATACTTTTAAAGACTGTTCTTTGAATCTCTATGCCAGGACTAAAGTGGTACAAACAAGGTGGTATTCTGGGAAGTGGAGTGTAGGAGGGAGAGAAATCTTACAGTTCTGGGTATCAGTATCACCATGATCCTCTAATGCTCTTCTAGCTGGTGGTAGATTAATGGCATGTGTTTTAAAAATACTAAGCATTTCACACATAACTATACTTAGATCCACCACTCTGTGAGCCTTACCAAAATGTAAGGCTTGATCCTACATTCTTAGGAGACCCAAAATGCCCATGACATGAAACTTTGACCAGACTGCATTGAAGAGGACGACTGTTACCGACCATGAGCAGACCCAGGCTCCACCTGTTTAATGGGAAGTCCACAAGAAAACAGAGATTAAGTTCTGGGTGTGTAAAATCATTCCCCTCAAACACACATCTGTCTCACTCTCTAAGTTGCACAGGTCTAAAGAACAAACAAAACCCTGCAAATGTATGTGCAGCAGGAGAATAACTTTCACTCATTTTTAGGAACACCAAATCTGATGCATACTTTCACAGAACTAAAACCGAATAAGCCAACCATCATCTTTTTAAGTCTTCATGGACTTTAATAGGAAATAAGCAACAAAACAGCTGAATAGGAAAGATCCTCTTTTCATCTACATTTTAATACTATATTGGGGCATGCAACACATCTTGATGCTCAATAACAGCTGAGCTGCTTCAGGGGACATGGAGAGAACGCAACACCAGAGATGGGTTTGTTGTGTCCTTTCCCAGATTCTCCAGAAGCACGTTCAGTTTCTACCCCAAAATCCAAGCCACAGGGCTGTTTATGTGACTGATGGGAGCTGGCCAAAGAACAGGGACACCATGGAGATATACAGTTCCCAACAGCTTTGCTGGAAACTGCTTTATTTCCATTCTAAAATCAAGAACTTAAACCTACAGACCCCAAAACCTCACACTCCTGTCAAAGTGTTCAGTCTCATCTGATGACCCCAGTGACAGCAATCGTAGAAGCGACTGGGCTGGAAAAGAGCTTTAAGATCATCAAGTCCAACCATTAACCCAGGACTGCCAAGTCCACCCCTAAACCGCATCACTAAGGGCCTCAGCTATACAGTTTTTGAATGCTTACAGGGACAGTGACTCTACCACTGCCCTGGGCAGCCTGTTCCAAAGCATCCCATATATGCTGCACATGCTACTCTGCCACTAAAGGTATGCCTGGATTTTAATTTTCTATCCACGGCAGCTCAGTCAAAAATGGCTCTGAAAGATAAAGTAATTGTCATAAACACAAATATAACAAGTTGATAGGCTATTTTGAAGTCCTTTGGTTTAAAGCTCCTGAAGGAAGTGACGATCCATTTTTGCCTGTGTCTTGCTTATTGTGAAGGCTGTTACTGCTGATGCATTAAGAGTATGATGAACTATTGGGGCAACTGTGCTTAGTGAGAATGCTTCACTTTCTTATTCATGCCTGTAGCTGGTGCATGAAGAAAAATGTAGAAAGATTTCCCTTTCTGATGCTAGATTGCTCGTATCTTTTATTTTCTCCTGCACTCATTTCACTTCTGCCTATTTTACTTTGTGTCTCTGTGGACAAAGGTTTGTACATCAACTGTCGATGTATGATTACTATTTTCAAGTACCGATATATTATTTGAAAAATCTAACTATCCCTATGAATTTTATGATAAAAATCACCCTAAATTGCCTTGGGAAAGGTCAGTGGCTTTAAATGCCTATTATGCCACATATATGTTAAAAAATAACAACAGAAGCCCAATCTTCTGCATGGTAAAACGTTAAATTCTAGCCAAATCCATTTCTATCTAAGAGGGTGTGTTGCTGTGATGTGATGTACACACTATACTTGGCAGTTCTGTTTTTACGTGTGTCTGCCAGTACGTTCTCTGTGTTTGATGTCAAAATGTATGTGTCACTGAAATGAAACGATGTTTTCTACTTATCTGTATTTCTTTTCTTTTTCCCTTTTTTCTTCTTTTCCCTTCTTTTTTTTCTTCCTTCTTTCTGGAAACTAAGTCAACATCCAAAAACCTGTGTGCAGTGTTGTAGACTTGATAATTGCAATTCACCCTATTGGAAACAAAAACCTCTGACCAACACAGTTGTTGTGGCAGTAAAGTAAAAAGAAACAAAATCCAAACCCCTCCTTTTATTCAGGATCATGATATATCGGTATACAATCAATGACCCTCTATCTGAAAACTCATTTGCTTGATTCAGCTTTTAGCTTGGAGAAGTAAAGAGTTTTGCGTTTGTCCTTGTCCACTTGATGCTTTGTTACTCATCGTCTTTTTCGCCTAGGCTTAAATCAAGTGATGCTTACAAAAAAGCCTGGGGCAATAATCAGGATGGTGTTGTAGCCAGCCAGCCTGCACGTGTTGTAGATGAACGGGAGCAGATGGCCATCAGTGGTGGCTTTATCCGCAGGTGAGCCTTTTTATCCACTGTTTTCTCTCTCTTCTCCTGGTCACTGATATATTTAGATTTCTTCCATATGGTCCTGAGTTCTGCGGTGCTCATTAACTCCTTCAGCAGTGCTGGCTATTGCGATGGAGCCAGCATTTTCCATGGAGTGGTGGGTGCTCAGATTTAGGTTGACAGAGATTAAGACAGGCTTATTGTGTCCAGTGACTTCCCCTGGCCCTGTGGGTGCTTGTCTGAATTAGTGCAAAGGATGGTTACGTTGATGGAAACCCTGCAAGTAAGGATCTTAGCCCTGAGAACCAGAGGATGCTTGAAAACATGCCCTAAACCTTGAGATTGCCTAAATTTGGGCAATAATGGAATAGAAATAATATCTACTTACTGACTTCACAGCAGCAATGTGAGGTTGCAAACTGTCACAGCCAGTCAGCACCATCCTTTGCACTCCAGCTCCCTGGCACAAGCAATGCACTTTTCCTATGAGGCTTATTATGGGTCTCATTTATGACACTTGCCAAATACCTCAGAAATGAAGTGTCAGATAAATACTAGCTTATTGTTATTATGTCTCAAGATATGTACCACTCGTTATCCGTGCTTGCCAGAAGATGTACCAAAGCATCCAGCACCCGTTCCTTCCTTTTCTAAAGGACAAAAGCCTCAGGCTCCCTGCCAGAGCAGCAAGCCAAGCACAGAACTTGAAGCACACTTTTAACTAGAAGTACACCTCTTCCCTGCTTGTAACTACCCAGAAAACCTCATTGAAGAGGGAATGATGCCCCATTCCTCAGCTGCTGTAAAGCCATAATCATGGAGAAACATTGATGCTTTAGTGGCAACCTCTGTGCACTCAAATGAAAGCCAGTTTGAAACACACAGCTTAACTAATGGCAACCCAACTGCAAACTTCCAGCAGTCCACAGGGACGCAGCAATAAGTACATACTGATTACAGTGCTTATAGAGCATGTATTTAGATGACAATGCTATCAGCTGAATGGATAAAGGCATACCAGTAGGCAAAGCTTTGATCTCTGAAGATTAAGGACACTGGATTAATAAGTAATTATCTTTCCAAAAACTATTATCCACTTATTTTTTTGGCTGCTGTGATAAAGGGAAATCAGCGTGATGCAAACAGTGCTGTCACACAGTCTGGAGCGTGGGATGGAGTTGCCATTTAAGTTTGCTGGGTCTGCCATTCACTTTTTCCTATTGTTTCTGGGTGGCAGCCCCACCAAAACGAAGGCTGGGGCATGGTAACAGAATAGCAGCGAAGGAAGTTATGCTTCACTATAGCTGCTCTGCAAATAGCCTGCAGAGTGCTTTTGGCACTTACATAAACAGAAATTGAGCAAGAGGCTTAAAGCAGTGATTCTGAGTGGCATCCATGGACCTTGCTTGTCCTAGTGTCAGTCACTTCATGCCTGACCGGTCACTGGAGAGTTGAACTGGGCCTTGGCTCAAGCACAGATTTTTTCTCCTAGAAAAAAAAAGCAACTGAGAAAGACGGTGCTAAGAATGAGAGAAAAAGGATCTTTACTGAAGCCAGTAAAACAGAGAAGCTGTTTCTGTTCTTTATCAGAAATACACTGAATTAAATAGGATGTTAGATTAGGATTTGCAAAGCTGAAGCAGCCCTTCTCCAGTATTTAGATGACCGCAAGTGTACAAGGACTGGGCAGTACCCATTAGCTATGTGCAGTTCAAGGAGGCCCTTCAAGAGCACCCTTTCATTCTTTGCTTGAGAAGAACCATCCAAATACCTGTGTGCAGAGTGGTGTAGTATGTGGTACAGGCAAGCTCCGACAGCAGCACGTCAAGGAGCAGCAGCCACAAGCAGTATAAAGGGAGCAGTGATGAACCCAGGCAATTAATCCCAACATCCAAAAAATAAGCATGTGATGTTTTTCAGGCTAACTACTTACTAATCCCTCTTCATCAAAGCTGAGCACAGCAGGATGCTCCTCAGGTGGCCAGTGAAGGAGGACACACGGGAGGCTTGGGGTGAATCAGAGCTTCCTGGGGAACCTCCTGTGTCTCTGCTTCAAATAATTGTTTCTTTGCTCCCAGGGTAACAAATGATGCCCGGGAAAACGAAATGGATGAGAACCTCGAGCAGGTCAGCGGCATCATTGGCAACTTACGTCACATGGCCCTGGACATGGGCAATGAGATCGACACACAGAACCGCCAGATTGACAGGATCATGGAGAAGGTAAGAGCCGACATTTCTCACAGGACACCAAAAGAGGCTGTGTTTGCCCTTCTGCAAGCACAGGCTGTGCATGCTGCAGTTTCTCTTCAGCTCAGAGAAGGAAAAGGGATAGAAATAGCTGTTAGAGCTGTTCTCTCTTCCCCCTCCAATTCCTTGGGCCAAAGCAGAGGTCGTTGCTGTGGACCTTCAGTAACACCCAGTGCAGGTTGGGTGGAATCCATGCTGTTGGGTTTGCCAGACAACAGCTGGCAAGGGGATCCCTTAGCATCAATCAAGGCTCTTTCTGCAACAGCTTTGGGAAGGGAAAAGTGCCCTGAGCTATCCAGAAGCATCGGGATTGGGTCTGAATGCCCTGGTACCTCCTGGCAAGTTTTAAACCTTCCTGGACTTTCTCTTCCCTCGGAAAGTCCATGAGCATAGAAGAACTGGCTGACCTGTTTGGAGGTCTAGTCCCAAAAAGAAGATGGGGAATTATTAAGCAAGGCTTTGCCATATGGAGACAGTGCAGCCAGTCTTGTCATGCTGCCTGCTTATAATCACATTGGTACAGAGATCTACCAGCTCTCTTGTGTATACCTATCCATATACATATCTATCTCAAAATCACCATCTAAAAAAGCAGAGAACACCATTCCCGTGCCAGACCTGCAATGCAGATTTCTGAAGCAGATACCAGCACCCTTCAAACCCATCTGGGAACTCATTGCCATCCTCAGATCCCAAGATCTGCAAGCCATCTGCATTCATACTGGCAGAGCTCCAGGCACAGGCACAGCCAGGCTGAAGTGACATATGAGGCTCGATCTTCATCTGGTGTAAAATCAATACACCACTGAGATTTACACAACCTGAGGATCTAACCCAAGGACTTAGATGTGCTGCTTAAGAGTTAATTCTGACCTTAAGTGGTAGAGCTTGTAGTCTTGAGCCTTCTTACACGTGCAAGCCTTCTCACACAAGCAGGATGCTCATGCCTAATTTTCATGTTAATTAACTACATCAAGCCTAGTGAAAAAGTTACGGTAAATACTGCAATGAGGAATTCACTCAATTGCTCTCTGTATTGGAATTTGATTCCAGAGAGTACTGGGTGAAGTATACATTGTCTTCAAGGTGGGAAGTTCATCTCCAACATAGAGACAGTCACATAACACAGTTATGGCTTTGCATTGGTCAAAAGTTTTGTTTTATAAAATTGCATCTGTTAGTTTGACTGCATTGGAAAAGCACAGTATTACTGTGATGCCATTCTGCAGCATTTCATATTCCTGGGCAAAATAGAAGCATGAAGGGGAAGGATTTATTGCTGTTATTCATATGAAAAGCACTAGAAAGCAGCACATCTATCTACGTTGCGAGAAGGGCCTGGAAGATTATACAGTTACATCATAACTACCTTTAAATAAGAAGTCTAGGACATAATGTTATAGTCTCAGAGCAAGTATGAGGACATGCACTATTACGTGTTACAAACTACCCTACTCATGATATAACATAGTGGTCCTGTGGGTGGACATCACAGAATGGTTTCAATTGGAAATCAGCTGCATCCTATCCATGCCTTCAGGATACTATCACAAACTACTGCAAGCCTAACAAGTCTCCCATCAATTCAAGCCTGCAGATATCTGGATTTGGAAACATTAAACAGGCTTCTTATGTACCTGAAGCACATAGGCCCAAGCCCTAGGCAGTACATGCTGAGGGTAGCTGGCTAATTGAGGGGCTGGCCTTCCACATCTATGCAGTCTTCTTACAGTTAGGCATTTCATACAGCAGTAGAAAAGCTACACTGCAAGCTAATGCGATTCATTAAATCCAGCCTCAGAGGCAGCCCTTGTCAGGCAGAGCCCTTGGCTAAGGAACAGTGACACATTTCTGAAAGATGGACTTGCAGTGTCTGCAGAGGAGCTGTCATGAAAGCAGTACAAACCCAAGGCAGTCTTAGGTAAAATGGGCCAGATTTCTCAGAGTAAGGACTGTCATGAGATACTAGAAAAGAAACACAAGATATCAGGAAAAGCTTCTATAAAAGACAGAAATAGCAGTTAGCTGGACAATACTGAAACCACAACCACATGCACATCCATTTTGCAATGAAATATGCCAGTGGAACATCATCCCTACTGGTAGCAGGCATACAGTATTGCTGCAGTTATTTTCTTTTCCTGATCATTTGAAGCACTGGGCTTTTGATCAATTATGACCATTGGAAAGACCCTGGCACACTTTGAAAAAGCTGGGGTGCATCACAAAGCTAACCTGGATGCTTCTAAAGCATTTATGTTAGACTGGATGCATGCATCCAGAGAACGGTAATCTCGTAATGCAGAGATGTAACCTGATTTATCCACAGTAATCAGGGTAGGAACGAATAAAAGACTTTATCTTTCCCTCATATCAGAGAGAAAGAGAGAAAACCTCAAATGATGATCAAATGTCCCAGACATCACCACCAGAAGACCCTGGCCCTAAAATGAGCCATAAATAGGAGGTTGGGAGGAAAGGCTTAAAGTGTTCTATCTTGACCTAGGTGGGAAGGTCTGCACAAAGACTCCTACTGACTTTGATACATCATCACATACCAGAGTTAGACTTTAGTATTCCTACTTAGGAACATTATGTTTTATAAATACTCAATGAATATTCGTGACAAACGTAACTGCTTCCAAAACCATAAACTTACGTTTTGGCAAAAGCACACAAAACCTCTACTGTGGTAGACAAGGTCAAGCTCATGGCTAAAATAACGTGGCTTATAATGAGTAGTTATGCTGATTTATGCTTGTTGAGGATCTGGCACATGCTACCGTACTAAAAATACACATCTACATAGCATTTGCCAAAACAATTATGGAGAAAAGCCCAAGATATCCAAGACTGATTTATTGCACATCAGTATAACCATTTGAAATGGACTTTTAAATATATGTGAGACAGTTGCTTCACCATTCTGCATTGCAAACTGGAGGCTTAAAATAAATCTGTATACACTGCAGAGATGTGAGAACAATCAAACAAACAGAGTTTGTTGTTTGAGTTCATGCTTTTAAAGCAGTAACAAAACTCTCACCTTTCCCAGAGGTCTGATTTAAAAACCATTGAAAACATTTGCTGTCTAGTCCCTCTGCTAGCTTGAGTTGATATGGCAACATGGGCCTGAATGGAGCTTTGCCAGTTTTTGTCAGCTAAAATAAAGTCTTTAGTTTCCAAAACTAACTCCCGCAGAACTACAGAAAACCATGGTCAAAGTGTCTTCCACTCAAAGAGAACTCCTAAAGCTCCCAAGTGGTGCCGTTTTATTAATAGCATTTTTCCTGCCCATGGTGGAGGGGTTCAAACAGATAATCTTAAGGTCCTTTCCAAACCTAACCATCTGTGATTTTGCAGTTTTATAATCATAGCAAGTCTTACTCCATGGAAAACAATGAAGTTAACAGGTCAACCTACACTGGACTAAATTCCAGTTTGATTGCTTCAAAAATATGGTAGAATCCTTGCATTTCATAGAATCATAGAATAGTTAGGGTTGGAAAGGACCTTAAGATCATCCAGTTCCAACCCCCCTGCCATGGGCAGGGACACCTCACACTAAACCATCTCACCCAAGGCTCTGTCCAACCTGGCCTTGAACACTGCCAGGGATGGAGCATTCACAACCTCCCTGGGCAACCCATTCCAGTGCCTCACCACCCTCACAGGAAAGAATTTCTTCCTTATATCCAATCTAAACTTCTGTTTAAGTTTTAACCCGTTACCCCTTGTCCTATCACTGCAGTCCCTAATGAAGAGTCCCTCCCCAGCATCCCTATAGGCCCCCTTCAGACACTGGAAGGCTGCTGTGACGTCTCCACGCAGCCTTCTCTTCTCCAAGCTGAACAGCCCCAACTTCCTCAGCCTATCTTCACACGGGAGGTGCTCCAGTCCCCTGATCATCCTCGTGGCCTCCTCTGGACTTGTTCCAACAGTTCCATGTCCTTTTTATGCTTAGGACACCAGAACTGCACACAATACTCCAGGTGAGGTCTCACAAGAGCAGAGTAGAGGGGCAGGATCACCTCCTTCAACCTGCTGGTCACGCTCCTTTTGATGCAGCCCAGTATACGGTTGCTTTCTGGGCTGTGAGTGCACACTGAAGCCGGCTCATGTTCATTTTCTCATTGACCAACACCCCCAAGCCCTTCTCCACAGGGCTGCTCTGAATCTTTTCTCTGCCCAACCTGTAGCTGTGCCTGGGATTGCTCCGACTCAGGTGTAAGACCTTGCACTTGGCATGGTTTCCTTAATTCCTATTTATGCTGTTGCCCAATGAGAGAGGCTGCTCTGTCTCACAACTACACTGCTGAACTTTGTTGAGAGAAAGGAATTATGGCATCATTTCTACCTCATCCCTGCCTTTCACATGTAGAGCAAAGGGATTCATGACTGATGACAGCACCCCCTATACCAGATGATCTAGCTTCCCTGCTCCAGCGGTTCTCTACACTGACCAAATCTTCAGTTTTGACTGCATGCCTGGTGATCTAAATTAGGACAGAACCCAGGTGCACTGAATCTTAGAAAGCACCGAAGCTTTTTACCAGTGAAGTTCACATGATCTGTCCTCATCCTGCCACCCATTACCATCAATCCCGCTAGCACTCTATCAATAGCACCAGCAACAGATCTGGGACAGCATTTACAAGAGCTCAGTGAAGCTGAATACGAACATAAAAGCTCTACTCAAAGGTTACCTGAAGTGTCACAAACCCATTAAATATGTAATTTCCTTTTGGGTCCTTAATACTACTATAAAAAACAGCTCTCTAGTATTTTCAAGCTTATTTTTCCCTGACTTAGCCAAAACCGGAGAAGTGTCTACGAAGCACCATAAATGCTCTTTTTTCTGCCCTGTATTCATCTATTTATTTCCTTTGTGTTTCCCTAGGCTGATTCCAACAAAACCAGGATTGATGAAGCCAACCAGCGTGCAACAAAGATGCTGGGCAGTGGTTAAATGCAGTGAAGTGCATTTCCTTTTAACGCTGTCCAACAAGGCAGTACCTTCATGCTTTTATCATGGTATTTATCTACTAGGTTTGCACACATGCACATATCAGCCCCATTGTAAATGTTGTCCTGTGTAGTTTGTCAGCTTTCCAAAAATGATACTTGTAATTATTTTTTTCTAGATATATTTCTTTCCAAAGGTTGTACATAGTGCTGATTTGATGGCTATAGCTCACTATGATGTTTTCTGGGATTTTTCCTTTCCTTGTTTCCGTTTCAGATTCCTTTCCTTTTCCCCCCCTCCTCATATATTTTTTTAAATGATGTTTGCTGAATGACAACACTGTTGGAATGCTAAACGTGCTGTTAACCTTTAAATATACAGTATTGTTCTTGTAAAACTGTGACATTCCACAGAGCTACTGCCGTGCTCCTGTCTTTGGGTATCATGATGTTTAAGCACTTAAAACCTGCTGTCTTCAGTTCTTCATTGCCATTATCTGTTGTTATGATTTCATGATTAGACAATGTGGAATTATATTACTATAACAAGCATTGCACTAAAAAGTGATGTGATTTATGCATTTATGCATGAGGAATAAATAGACTTTTAGACTCCTACTTAAACAAGAATTTTCCCATGGCAGTAGCACACCAACAATGACAACAAAAGCATGCTCAGTATTCGGACTCTTTTGGGAATATGTTATACCAGCAAGTTTGCAGTTGTGCCACTTTTTTCTTGTTGATATATATATAGTTATTAATCATGATCATTATTTTTTAATTATATATAAAAAAAGAGGGATTTGGCACTCACCATTTAGCCATTGCCAGCAAAATAAAAGCTTGGCTGAAAATATGTCAAAGACAAAAAGAAATAAGTGTAATATATTGGGTTTGTCTGCTGCTTTTGAAGACTATCTTTTGGAGGAAACGACTACCATATGAAATGGTGCAAAGAAATGTAATTTTTATAAGGCTCTCTCTTACTAGTCGCTATCCCCATGTGGTTTGTTATCGGTACAGTTCTCTGTTGCTTACCTAGAGCTATGCACACCAAATCGCTGAGATGTTTAGTAGCTGACAATGAAAAACTAACTAAAAAAAAAAAACCTAAATGAATGAACTCTAGATAAACTGTGAGATAAATATCATTTACAGCATGTAATATGAAATTCCTTCTGTCTCCTGTCAGTTTGTGAAGTGATTGACATTTTGTAGTTAGTTTAAAAATTATTAAAAACTATAGATCTCAGAACCCATGCTTCCTTCATCCATTTGTTGCCCTTCGTGTCAGTGACAACCAGTTATTTGCCATGTACCTGGAAAGAAGAAGTGCAAAGTCTAAAGACTCTATAAACTGGGTCTGTATTACGTGGGGAACTGACAATTTCTGTTTGCGATGCTGTATAGAAGCAACTACTCTAAAAATAGCATTTTACACTCAGTACATTCCAAGTGAATGCTGTTCTGAATAACCTGGTTTGGATTGCCAAACCCTGAATCAAAATATACTCTCTTGTTCTAGGGAAAGAAAAAACGAAATGAACGTTACCGTACAGAAAGATACGGTTCCACAGTCAATAAAATCTGTTCTGTAGTGGATCTAGCCACATGCTAATACACCTCTTTTTAGGGAACACTTTGATCTCCAGAGCTTGTATAGTCTGCTAAGAATAGTTTCCTCAAATGACTAACAACAACTAGTGTTTGCTGCCACTTGAAAGTGTTATCATATTTACCCAAGGTTTTCTTTTTCCCCCTATATGGACAAACTATAATTAACTGTGCGTGAGTGAAGGTTCACTCATGTGTCTCACATGGCCCCAAGTCAAAATACACAAAGAACATAAATGCTTGCATAATTAAAATCGCATGATAATGCAGACAAGCTGTATTTTCCGTAGCAGCTTTTTATTTTTAATATCTATTAAAAATTCATTTATGCAAATATTTTCCCCCACTCCTTTGAACCAAAGAGTAAACTTAAAGCAAACGTTTTTAATCTGCTGACCATTTCCAATCCTGTTTGCTCAGGGATTGTAGTATTTGTGACAGCACTATCATTTGGCAACGTCAAAGCCTACTGAAGGAAAGCAGCAATTGCACTGGAAAACATGGATAGAAAAATACAAGGATAATTGAGAAGGGCAAGAAATATGTAGAAAAGTAATGAAGATATCAATAGAGGTGTTATTTTCATCTGCCTGACAAGAATGTATCCTGTCTGAAGAAGATCATACTTCCAAAAGCCTTTAAAGCTATCAGAAACTTCAGCTGTTGATGTGAAGGAAGTCACTGTGTTTTGACATCTGGTTTTTGTCTTGAACAAAGATCAAAACCCAAAGTATTGGAACTTTCTGCCAAATGGAAGTTTTAAAGGATAGAAATCTCGAAATGCTTCATTGTATTTGTCTTTGTATTCTCCCCCACTGCACCAGGATCTCTTAGGAGCTGGCTGAGAATGACTCAAGTCAGTAAGTTTAATACATTGCATTTCTCTGATAGTTTTGGGAATTGACTTTCGTAGGATTCATTATTCTTGGAATAATTCGAAGAAAGGCTCAATCTCACGCAGTTTGTTATTAGAACAATCCACTTCTTATTGTTAAGTGTTGCGCACACCAAATCCCTCGTGTGGCAGCTGACTCAATAGGAAAAAGAAATAAGACATTTTGAACTGAACATTGCCTCAATTGTGGCATTTCTCTTCCCCTCACCCCTCCTCTGGTCAGCCCCTGTTTCCCATGACAAACTGTACTTTCCCTGAGGCCAAACATGCACAGTGCACAGTTACCTGCTTGAGGGGCAATGCTCACTAGGAGGAAAGGGAAACAGGAGAGGAGCTGGAATTACAACTCCCACAAGATAAAGCGGTCACATTGATCATGGAAACAACAAAGAAATCTCTAGATTTTTCTCAAGGCAAAGCCTTTTTTTTTCTGCTAAGAAATTTCCCTTTGACCACGCTATATTTTCTAATCAGTAACTTCTTTTGTCTCTGTACCAGTGCCATCTGGAAATCCAGATTTGAGAGAAAAGAAAGAAAAGAATAAAAAAAGAGGGTGCTCAGAGGCAAAGCTTCATGAAATATCACTTATTTCTAGACTTTCAAGGCAATTTCACCAAGTTTTTAGCACGGCAAGGTCCTCACACTGGTGTGGGTTTAAGGTGGTCACAGGGAAAAGGTTTTTCATGTTTTCAAGTGACACAGCTGAATAAACAACCCATCCAGATTACTTCAGATTTCGCTTAAAAACTGAAGTCCAACTAAGAGACAAACTTCTGCTGAGCTCTACAAAGCCACAATTAATGACTTCTTTCATATCATGCATTCTTTTGCTTCCTAGTCTAGGCTGGAAATGGAAATACCAAAGTAGTATATTTCAGTGTTATTTCTCAACAGAACAAAATCTGTAAGTAATGTAATATCTCATGCAAAGAAAAATGACCTTCATTAAATACCTGACCTGATTTCAGCAGTAAGAAACTAGGGGAGAAAACTGCAAAAACTAAATAAAAATGAAGGTGGCTTATCTCAAAGAAACCTTAAAACTTTTAGGATGTGAATGATTCCCAACCCCAGCATAAACACATGGCTTCTAAGCTCAAAAGAGCATTACAGCTTTCCAGACTGACACAATGCAAGAAGTGCAAGAGAGAGGCTTGTGCCATTGATCACATGAGGCACTTTCTAGCTTGCTGGAGCACACGTTATGAAAGACAAATGGGCTTGATGTAAAGGTACAAAGTGAAAAACAAATGACTAAAATTTCATGCAGATTTTATGGTATTACTGTATATAACAGAAAACGGTAACTAAAAATGGTGATGGGGTGTTTGGTTTTTTTTAAGTGTAAATTTTATTAGCTAATGTGGCTTAAATACAATATGATCATAGAATGTTTTGGGTTGGAAGGGACCCTAAAGATCAACCAGTTCCAACCCCTTGCCCTGGCCAGGAGCACCTTCCACTAGAGCAGGCTGCTCCAAGCCCCATCCAACCTGGCCTTGAGCACTGCCAGGGATGGGGCAGCCACAGCTTCTCTGGGCACCCTGTGCCAGTGTCTTTTCTTATGTGCCACCTTTTTCCTTATGTCTAAATATGCCAGAGTTTTCATGGCAAACTGTAAAGTGAGATGCTTGTGTGATGTGACACCCTTATTACAGATACACTTCAAATGTAGAACTATAGATAACAATTATCCTCCAAAATACTCTACGTGCCTCACTAGTAACTGGTGACCTCCACAGGCTTTGGATTTGGACCTGAACCTGGGGAGATTGCTCAATACTTTTATTTGAGGGATCTAGAGGCAGACAAACCTATTCCCACACTTTCTTACCTCCTTCTTTCTTCTCCTGTGTGTGCACATGCACATCCAAATCTTTTATTTTCAAGGCATTGAAGGGGGAAGAGGGGAGTACTTAGTAATAAGTAAAATTACGTGTGTTAGAGACAGCTTAAGTATATGCAGTGCTGCAGTGTGCGCCTGTGGGCGTAGGTGTGTAGGCTGTGACTGCTGTCTTCTGAGCCATTTTGTTGCCTTTCTAGAGAAAGATGAGGAATGTTTGTTTGGAAGTCAGTAGAACATCGAGTATTTCTGAACCTGCAAATAGCTACAAGAAATACAGACATGGGAGATAAACCCTGCTGAGACATTAGGGCGTTGGGCTGGTTCGATAGGGATGAAGGGGGGCAGGTTCTAGCTGTTCTATTTACATAGCACTTGCCAAGTAGCATTGGATCCTCTCTGTAGAAGTATCCAGAGGGATTATGTTTGTGTTGTAGAATACCAAAGAGTTTAAACGTGTTTAGTTTTGAATTCTATTTCGTAAGTACCACCCCCCTCTGAAAAGAAGATAATCAAAAACCAAACCCACACAAGATGGTGGTGGGGGAAATCAAAATAAATCACTATGTAGGACCTTGCTGATTCCCACACATTCAGGATCTATTCCGAGATCACTGCTGCCCATGCAAAAACTGCACGTAACAGGCTAAACAGTTTGGTCAAGCAGTGGTAGCAGATGGAAGGGGTGCTCATTTGCCTGGTAGGCTTCACAGATGCTTGCTCAAAGTGAAAAATAGCAACTAGGGTATTCAGTTATACCTCATAATATATATATCATGATATATATAAAATTATGATAATATAATCATACAATATAATACATAGTATATCAGTTACTGCCTTGGTTAAAACAGTGCTGAGGGAGGTCTTTCGTGGGGGAGTCCCAGCCTTGAACTGTCTTTTCTCCACACCTACCAAACCACAGCTCCCTTCACACAGCTCCTACTCTGCACCTCTGTCCCCTTCTCCCCTGGCTTCTCTCCTCGCTCCCTCCCGCATCCCTTAGCGCCTACCAACTGCTTGTTCCCTTCCCATTTTTCTTGTGCTGAATAAGCCTACTTTCAGTCCTGTCCCTCATTTCACTTGCTTCAGATCCCTGCATGTTCTTCCACCACTGGGCTTTCAGTCAGGGTCTTTCCTTCACCGCTTCAGCAAGAGAAGAAACAAAGGAACAAACATCCTCCTGCTTTACACTGCACAGCAGAGCACCATCCAGCATCACCCAGAGGGAAGCCTGCAAGAAAGCCTTGCTCAGCCCTGGCAGTCTCAGAAGGCAAAATGCTTGTGCCTCTCCATCTCTACTTCCCTTCTTCCCCAAATTGCATTCATTAAAACTACCAAGATTTTGCTTTTGATCTGGGTTTTTTTTTGGTTTGGCTTGGTTTTTTTTTTTTACTGAATTTGTACAATTTATGTGTTTAAAAAGCAGCTAAAGGAAGCAGATTTGCCTCACCCCACCTACGATAACTATCCAGTGCTGGGTTATTTAACCCCAAATCCAGAACAGCTCAAGCTGACATAAGAAAATCGAATACTGCACCAGAAACGGTTTAGTAAGCTTCACTATAGGGTTCAAAGTTAATTTGCTAAGTGTTAACTTAAACACAGGCAGCTGTAAGTTCCACTGACAGCACAGTAGGTTTTCCATCTAAATTCTGCTCAAAAGTTCATTAAAAGGAACAAAATGATTCTTTTCCATATTGGCTGGGGGTTGGTTAGACCTCCAAAGCATGAGAACGCATAAATCCCGCTGCACTAAGAGTATTGCTGGGCACCAAACCCAACACTATGCAAACAGGAGCAAAGTATCTTTTGAGAAACTTTACCTCTTTTGACTTCAGTGCGCAGTACTCTCAGACTTTACTGTATCTACAATAATAAATCCAGCTGATGACAGTATTTTATGAACTACTTTTGATGTTCTGCAGGACCCCTACAAGCCCTGGTGACTCTAGAGTCAGTTTAAAAACACATGCTGAAAAGTCAATTTTTAAGAGAGAATAGCTACAATTCTGATTCAGCCTTAAGCCCTTATAAATCATATTTTCAGTGTCCACTGCACATTTGTGTTTCTTGGATTAAATTAGGATATGAGGGGAAACTAACCAGAAACGTAAAAATTAATGAACTGCTGCTTCTTTGGGGCGATCCTTAGAGCCTTACCCTTAGATGTCAACTCATATTCATTGACTCCTCCTGGGTCTTGAGGTGAAGAAGAGAGAAAGCTTGTTTGCCTTCCAACTAAAGTATAATTAGGTTTTAAACCTCTAAACACACTGGAGCTGGAGGAGGACAAATGACTGAGGCCAGAGGAGGGTGCAGAGGTCCAGAAGTCAAAGCTGAAATGGACACAATAAAATGCATGCTGCGAAGCAGAGCTGCTGTGGTGGATGTGAGGACACAGTGGGAACTCCAGCCAATTAGTGTTCCGCTCTGTAATGTCCTCATTTAAAGGCACAAAAAGAATAGAGATAGTAAGGACTTGATACTAGAGCCCACTGTAAACGTGAGCAGTTACTTGAGTGAGCAAAGACCTGAGTAAGGTTAAGGGCTCAACTGATACTGAGTTGGAAACCTATTGACTGCATATTGCTGCATCATGAAATTATAATAGTTCTGACTATGCTCAACAGTAGAAGTTAAACCAAGACAAGCAATAAGGGGGAGGGAGAAAACTCTACCTAAGTATCTTGGTAATTTATTCAAAATATTTGCTTATAACTCCCTTTAAAATACTCCTGTTAAAGCCAGTCAGGAGAACCTTAGTTCAACTGAAGTCAGTAGTAATTTATTGCAGGAAAAAGTCTGAGCTGTTCTGCATTAGATGCCAGCCAGATGTTCTCCTTGCCCATCAGATCTGCTGCACCAACAGCAGCTGTGTCACAGCAACACCTCCAAGCTCCTACTGAGGTCAGCATCCCTTTGGTAGAGGCACACAAAGCCCATTGCTGCCCCAAGCTTACAGCCGAAGCTGAGAAGGCAGGCAAAGCGGAGTTACACAAAAGGCAGTTTGCTCAAAAGTCAATACCCATATGTTGGAGGGAGAAACTGAAGTGGCATAGGGCTGTCTTCATTCAGTCATCTCTACTGATAAAGGCTCATCTTAGTTGAGTCTAGCTAGCAAATGTGTCGACCACGCTGAAATCCACATGAACACGGTTCTGGTTTTTCATGGCTACCTAGAGACTCTGCAAAGATGCAAGTCATCCTCCTACGCTAATCAAAATCCACCTGCAACTGATGGTCCAACACATACAGGAGGTTTCTGCAGAGTTTTAAAGGCGAGAACAGCTACTGAGAATTGAGATCATTATTAAAGGAGTAACAGACATATGCTGTGTACCAGCTTTGATGTTCACCTCTTATTTAACTGTCCAAACCAACTGAGAGTGTTATTAGTCATTTAGAGTTCCAGTCCAACAAAATACTAAGAAAAAACATGAGAAATGATGAGTGGGTTTAAGACACCAGAGAAATCTATGAGGTGTTCTTTACCTCTTGCCAGCCCCCAGACAGTGCTGCCTGGAAATGCTCAGCTTGATAGGTCTTGCCTTAGACAAACTCCCTAAGCTCTACACAACATGAGAGGTAGGAAATGGTGTAACTTAATTTCAACATTACTTCTGAAAATGCTTTGAGATACAGAAAATCCTTTGAATGTAGAGAAAATGCAAGATGAGGGGGTCAGGAGTAGAGATTTTATGGGGTTTATGAATTCATGAGAGAGCACTAAGCAGAACGTTTGTTCTCCGCTATTTCCCGAGTCTTCTGACAGCAACTGTTAGTCAGATATTGAAACCTGAGCCAGCAGAGCAAACCAGTTAGTTTGATTCTGAGCTCTGAAACTGCATTTCTCACTCTGATTTTACTTAAAGGGAAACCAAGTGGGACGCATGACTTTAGCCAATGAAGTGACACAGGTGATAGTAAAATTAATCTGACAAAGAAGATGCAGGTCTATGACATACACATTGCCTCAAACACAAAACTTGGTCTTGTCTAAACTCACTAGAATTAAGAATCCACTTTATACGTGGTACAAAATTGTCATACAATCAGCTTTTCATGAAGGTGGGGATATGCAAAGCACCCCAAATCATGGGATTTACAAGAATCACATATGATGGGAATGTACAAATAGCTGGTTGCATGATGTAGGAGGATGCTGGCTTGCTGCCTGCGAGTCACACAGACATAGGAAATGCTAATAACTGAGGCAATGGAAACATAAAAGCAGAAAACAAGGTGAGGAAGGGACAGCTCCAAGCAAGCCTTGTCCCATCCCTCCACTGAGGAGCAGCTGGCAGAACTTCAGCCTGAACTGAACACTGAAGAGGTAACTCAAAACCCCCAAACCTCTTGGGTCTGGTATAGCCTTTGGGTTTGGCCCATCTCTGGCAGAATAACCCCACAGATATTCCCCCCCCATGCCATGGGTAACACTTTCTATAACATCTCTTTCTACTTATTTAAACGAACAACCACATTAAATCTATTTATACACTAAAGAAATGAAGTCTTCTGAGCGCTGTTTTTAGAAGTTCCTTCCCAGAAAGGATTTTCATTGCTCCATTTAACAAAACAAAAACCACACACAAACCCCAAATGAAACCCAACGCTTTGTTTAGACAAGCCTAAAACAAAGTGTAGTGATTGCAAAACTCAGCAACTACCACCACTTTCTGTTCTGTCTGAGCTGAATTTCAGTGCTGACAGGGGATATAACACAGTGCTGGTGCAGTCGTAAGTAATAGGAAGTACTAAAAGGAAGATTATCCCTGCAGAGAGGGGGAAGAGGGAGTGGGAAAGTGGTGGTGGTGTGAGGAATGCAAAAAAAAAGCCAAAACCAAACAAAAACTATACACACACACACAAAGACAAAACCCCAAACCCCAATAAAGCTCCAAAACCAAACTGTGCGCAAAAGACCTGGACAGCAACTTCCATGGAACAAAAAGGCAGCATTTCCAGATCAAATACTACTCCGGGTTTGTTTTTTCCTTTTGTAATTTTTATCTTGGTTTCTGAATGAACTAGACGGTTGTTTGTTTTTTTTTCTTTTCAATTCAATTTTTTTGATTTTTTTTGGCAGGAAAAGAGCAATTTTTCTAAAGTGTCCCTCCATTTTTCAATCATCTCAAGGACCACCCAACACCTGCGAAGGCGTAACCTGCAGCACCTGATGCTCATAGCTGAGACTAACTTCGGCAAGGAGGTTATTTTGCAGCTCAGAGTAAAGAAAATACACTGTCAAGACAAACTGCAGTTGTTTAAATCATTCCTCTGTGAAACGATGGCTTCCTGCAGGGAGAAGTCCCAGAAGTGTGTTTTTGCATCCGCAAATGCCTCGGCTGCTCTTCTGCCCAGCACAGCATGGAGAGAACTGGGAAGATGAACTCAGGCTTGGGGTTTGGGTTGGTTGTTGTTGCTGGTATCTGGAGCAAATGCTTCAGATGAGGAGAGATCATTTCTCCCTGTCTCCAGCAGCCCCACTAAAATCAGTGCAGCTCTACAAGTGGTAGTTAAGTGTTAAACAGAGCACATAACTCTTCAGCTTTGAATGAGTTTCTGATGTTGACCCCCACATGCTACAGCATATCACAACCATATGGGTGTAAGGAATGCTAACAGCAACACTTAGGGAAGTTCCACCTAGTTTTGCTCCAAGGGACTTTTGTCCCCTTGGGCAGGGGACACCTTCAGGAGATCCCTATGGCTCTGGGCCAAATGCTACTCAAAAATGCACCAAATTGACCTGGAGTTGCTCCTGACAACACATGTAATGTAGTGGTTGCTTCTGCGCATAGAATCAGAGAATAGAACCACAGACTGGTTTGAGTTGCAAAGGACCTAAAGCTCATCCAGTTCCAACTCCCTGCCATGGGCAGGGACACCTTCCACTAGAGCAGGTTGCTCCAAGCCCCATCCAGCCTGGCCTTGAATACTGCCAGCGATGGGGCATTCACAACTTCCTTGGGCAGCCTATTCCATATCCTTGGCACAGCTTTATGCCAGGCTGTGCTCTCTTGACTCTGGTGACACAGGATTCTACCATGATCTCCATCAGAGCAGTATCAGGACAAAAACCAGACCTAAATAACTGTATCTGACAAAAGAAGAAAAATTAAAAGCAATAAGCTCTATTTTTCCTTTCAGGCAGGGCCAAAATATACAGAGCCTATAACTGACAGGTAGGGCCATGCACATTGGTAGAAAGGAAAAAAATCAGTCAGAATAAGGACTTAAGGGTAACTTCAGAATGAGAACAGGTTTGTGCTAAAACCCGTAACAGTGAAAGAAGAGGCTCTGAAGCAGCAGCCTGGAATTCAGCAATCTCTGTGGGAGTACAGCCTGAGCTCTTAGCTCTTGCTGCTTCCACATGAGAAGCATATGTTGAGGTGTTCACTTCCCTTTAGGAGAGTTCCTTCTCCGCAGATAGCAGCGGGCATCTCCTGACAGCACAGGTATAAAGAAACCCCCAAATCAGAAATCAGACAAAATCCTTCACACATCCCTAAACTCCTCCATCTGTCAGAAATTACTGTGGCCGTCTGCTCGGCTCAGGGAAACAAACAGGATCCCTGGACAGGCACTGGATTTGGCCATACAGGGATGCAAGGACACCCTGCGCACCACAGTCTGCAACCCCTTCAAGATGTGACCATCAGGATTTGTTTCGGAAGTCCCTCATGCAGACTAGGGGCTCTGCCTGTCTTGGCACATCAGCTCTTTGCTTTCAGTGCTGGCTCTGCCAGGTACCACATCTATTTGTGCCGCTGTAGCCACTGCAGACAGAAGGCTGAGGAGCAAGTCCATCAGTGCTCCCCATGGCTTTCTGCCGCAGCCTTGCCCTGGAGGGCTGCAGTCAGGGATGGATGGGGACTGGTGGCTGCTTATGCCCTGGCTTGACCTCCTCAGTGCACCACACGCTGCCTAGTGGGCCAGCAGTCATTCCAGATCAGAGCTGAAAACGCTGAAGCAAGGTTTGTTAATGCAGCCCTTCAGAAAAGTGCTGGATTAGCCCGGATTAGCAGCTGACATCATGCTTGCACATAATGAATTATGTAAAATGGTCCTGTTGGTGTAAAGCAGATGTACTGCCACATGACTTGAGCTGCAGGCACAGCCAGGAATAAAACAGAGTGGATTCAGTCAGGGGGAGGATAAAGAAAAAAGGGTGTGTGTGTGTAAATTTCTTATCATACTTCCCAACATGCACTGTATCACTGCTTATTCCAATGATATTTGAAACACACAAAACAGCTTTTTCAGCATGGGAAGCAAGACAGAGTTCATCACTTACAATTAGGGAAAACCATTTTCCTTTGCCTCTCTGTTCACAGTTACATGACTCAGTAAATAATATAAGAGCAGGAACAGCAGTCAGCTATCACTGCTCTTGAAGAGATACTGACGATATGGTCTAATCATTTTCCATTTAAACAAAAATGCTTTCACCTAATAAGATTAGTCCATGCATTTTGATAACACGCTCCCTTCGGAGTTAGGTCTTCTATCAACTTAAATGAAGCCAGCTGCCAATTAGACAACTAGCACAGGGACATTCATCAGACAGCAAGAAAAAATACAGGGGAAGAAGGAAAGGCAGGACACTGTGTGTTTTCAAAACAAACAGAAATGAGACTAATTTAGGTTGATAGGTGGTCAACATCCCCTTTAGATATCACACATGAAAATGCTAATATCTGGACAATGCGACCCTGCAGTTCAGTGGTATCAGACATCTCTTACCACAGACAAACTCTGCACAAGCAACTGCTAACTGATGTAAAATGTACGATGAATAATTTGTCTGCAGTGACTAGGTACAATGGCAAAGGCATCTGGATGCTCTCTACAGCCAGTGAAGGTAAGATCATGAGATGTAAGCATTCAGAGAAGAGCCCTTCCCTTCACTGACAGTTTTGGTAGATGGACCAGTCAGAGAGAGCTCCCCAGTTGCCAACCACAACCATGATGTCCATTCAAGAGCAGCCTCATAAATAATCTTGCCAAACCACAGCCATCAGATCCTCTAAAGCTTATACTTTAGGTTGCCACTGTCTGCATTTAGGCTGAGACACAGAACTGAAAACACATGAATATCACTCATGCATGATGTGTTGTCAGAGGAGAGAAGATAGACACCCAACTTCATCTTCTGTGATGCTGCTGTGCTATCCAGCAGCAGGGAAAGTAAGAACTTGCTGTGTGTTTGCCAGACATAAGAGGCAGGACTTAAGGAGAATGTACTGAAATGGTTCTAGCGCTTCTGGAGGGTCATTCCTCCTGTGAAAAGGATGCACACTTTCAACTGGGAAATTCATTTACTGATCACACCAGAATCAAACCTCTTCCTGCTGTTTCCGCACTTAGATCCAGCTATTAGATGAGATACACAGTCTGATACTCAACCGCCACACATCACTCTTCTTTTCCTTCACATTATACAATCTAGTACTAATGCTGGTTGTTCAGGTAAGAGTGGTTTGGGGATGAAGAACAGCCAAAAAGTCTGAGGTCGGTGGGAAGAACACAGAAATGAAGACTTGGTGCTTGTTTTGTTCAGTCTGCACTGTACTAATAGGAGATATCAGTGGAGAGCCCAAGAGAGGTTTTAGTGATTTCACCCATGCCCAGCTGATGAGTTAAACCAGGCCACATACACTTTGCAGCATGTTTATATCCATTACCTCGCACAGTACTGTGATAGAAGCATGACATGCTAGAAACGAGCTAATGGCAAACTAGCATGGAGAACAATTCCAACAAGGCAGTTGTTAACCAGCCAGGAGGTATTATCAATAATCTGATAACCCTATACTGCTACTCACATCTGGCATAGTAAAGCATTGGGATATGCAAAGCACCACCAAAAAAAATCCCCAAAAACCTCAAAGGGACAAGAGAATGTGAGCAACACAAAGTCTTCCTATCTGTCTGTTAAAATAAATTGTGACAAACTAGATTTTTCCATTCCCCCTCCTGGATTTGCTTTTTGCCTGTTAGCTTGACTGCTTTCAGAAGAATCTATTTAATATTTTCAGAGAAACAGCCATCCCCTGTATGGGTACGGAAGAGGAAATTGAGAGCATTATTAATGCTGCTCGGTTCAGAATGCAGCTATTCGCCTGAAAACAAAAATAATACTACTTTGATTGGGAAAAGATTTACAAACAAGCAAATCAAATGGCACGGAAGCTGCCTAGAAATGTACGCTGCAGCGTTTTATATTGCAGCATTCTGAGCTGCCTATGAGCTCTGTACATTTGGGTGGTTTTCATTGAAATTCAGCACACTACATTGCAGGCAGGGAAGCCTGCCAATGGTTTTATTTTTGAGATGCAGCAGCTACATGACCCATTTATGCCTTCCACAACCAGCAACTTCTCCCCCAAAATAAAAAGCCCCAAACAACCCCCCCACCCAAAACCAGCAGAGATTTAAATACCTATCCTGTGTTTTGTTTTCTATCCTTGCTGCACGGATAATGTGGAAAAGCAGCAAGGATTGGCAGTGGACAACTACTGAGATCTGGCTGCTTTCCTTCTCCCTTCTTCTGCTTTTAATCTCCTCATGTCAAAAAGAAAAAGTGAAACACTATGAGGGAATCTACTTTGTTCACTGCCAAATTAGTGTTTACCTATCATTTGATGAGGCCTTAACAAAAACAGAGATCTAGTCTGACAGCATCAGGGTAACACTGGTATTTGCCATCCCCTCCAAAACAGCAGGGTCCTCTGCTCCCCCGTACCTCCTGGTTATTGCTTTGGCTGCCTGTCAGGCAGATTGCCCTCTCACTGCAGAGATGGCAGAGGTCTCAGGAGCCCATTATTTATATAACACTACCGTGGAGGAGAACAGGCTGTTCCTTTGGCTTCCTACAGCTTCCAGGAAGAACAGCACTCACTGCCCTCATGGAAGAAGAAAGGTGGCTTGTCCGGTTCCTCAGGCTGCAATGGACAGGGAAAGTTGCAAAGTGCAAGGGCTGGGGGTGGAAAAAGATTAATACCCCACCCCCAGCAGCTACTGAGCTAATAGCCGTGACCAAATGTGCTATGGGAAAGTATGTCTCACTATGCACATCAGTGGGGAAAGCAAATCTGCTCCTTATGCACCTCTGGGACAAAACTCGTCATGACTCTCCGCAAGAGTCCCCTAGCACATACGCTAATCTAAACCCCATTTTAAAACCCAATATTAGTCATGTCAAACCTTTAAACTCCCTCCAGTGCCTCCTCCCTGGTTTATAATAAGGTAAACCAAAGCATTGGCTTTATAATTGCAGCTTTTCATCTATGTGGAAACTGTCAGGTTCACATTTTTAAGCTTCTCTCTTTGCTGCAATCAGTGCACATGGATTTTGTTTTACTCTAAAATGAAAACGGGACTCCAAGTGTTTGTAACTGCAGGAAGAAGCCAAGCTCATGAAAGTTCTGTAGGAAGAGCAGTTATGCCCATTTCCACTGCTTTAAGCCAGAAATGTCAAGAGTTACAGTTTGTACCTGCCAAGTTAAAGCATTATATCTGATTATTTAACACTGCAGCAGAGGAGTACTCCAGTCTTCCTAAACAAGAAAAGTGGACACTTGCACCATGACTTATGAGGAATCAACCAGATACACAGTAAAACTCCTGCTGTCAAAGGGTGGAACTGCTTATGGGTGTTTATGCACACGCTAAACCCCGAGATGACACTCAAGAGCAGTAAATGGGCATGAATGTAAGAGCATCTTATTAGAAATTAAGGTTACAGATTATCCCAAAACAATGGGCCTGGGACATGTTTCTTCCCATATGATGCTTGCATTTGCCCTCTGTTGCACATAAAATAGCCTCAGTATAATTCTATTAGCAGCACAAGCACACATGTGAAAGAAGAGATAGGACTTATTTATGATCCAAATATGTCAGAAATAATAGCACATTTTTGAGCAGATTAACAAAACAGTACTTATTTGGTTTTCCACTGTACTTCTGTAGAGACGATTTGGACTCAATTTGAGATTAACACTTCATGATGGCAGCTTCTCTTGACTAGAGCTCCAAGTGAAAATCATTTATATGCATGCACATGTATGAAGGTATATTAAAACATATTAATTAGGAAGGCCATTAGAGTGGATGACTTCCCAGGAATATGTTTGGCTGATGTTATGCAAACTGACAGGACAAGATGAAACAAGGCTAAAGCGAAGCGGTCTGACTGAAACAGAGTGAACCCTTCTAGAAGGAAAGAACCCGAATTAATTCACTTGATACTTCTTGGAAGGTGGTTTGGATCTTTACCATTAGCTTTTATCATTTAAGCAACCATGTCTATTTTTTGTTTTTTAACCCCAGCAACTATGATATTTTTGTTTGATTCCAAAAGGAAGTTTCCTTATGTAATTTATTTCGCAAAGAACAGTAAAAATCTCTTATCCAAACTCACAGATTTCCCAGTTCTCTGATACAGATCTCAGTCTTCATCCTCTACCCTACCCCTGTCTTGGGCAGTCTTACGTCCAGAGTCCTTCTGGTGGCCCAAGCTCTACCATTTCCAGCTGTGGAAAGTTGTTTCCTGCCTCAAATGTTGCTGTGTATGAAGCAAAAACTGCCAGTGTGCTATTGCCCTTTTCCAGCAACTTTCTGCTGTGTTTGCCACTACAACGGTTCAGAGGCAGCATTCCTAGGAGCAACAATATATGCGCACCATGGGCATCCAAGAATCCAGATAGACTGAACACCACTTGAAGCAGTTCCCAAAAAAGATCAAGGGACATAAAGATCAGTACAACAGGGCTTGGACTAATAATAGTCAATCCACCACTGGGACGAACGGAATCAGATCTTCAAAGAGCTCTAACAACTTTTTTCAGGCTTTCTATACTGCTGAATGCCTTTCACAAAGTCAGAATAATGCAAGGAGGGAAAGGAGGACACTGACTCAGGATTCGAGATAAGAACTACCAAAGTGCTGAAATCCAGAAAGAACGCCTTAGTCTCTATAAGTGAAGAAACTGTAGGATATAAAAATGTGTGCCTAAATTCACAAGGTCACTGACAAAGAGGAGTATTTTGTACATTCTCACTTGAAAAGCTTAATCTGGATAGAAAGCAGAAGCAGTACAGCTAACCCGTTGTAAGGAATAAAGACTCAACAGCCACTTCAACAAATCAATGGGCCAGAAATCCTGGCAATTTATTCTGTGATTGCCCATGAGTCTTTGTGTTCCTGGGGATGTCAGCCAAGGAGGTTTTGGGGCTTTGTGCATAGCAGCATGAACAAAGAATTCCCTCTGTGTTTGCAAGAGTGCTTGCTTGTCTTATTTGTTGTTTTGAGATGGAAGAGCACAATGAAAGTTAATAGCATAGACTGTGGCACAAATGATTTTGGTAAATTGTCTCCAGAGAACAAAACCATCCTTGCTTTGCTTGCTAAGCCTAGAAATCTCTTAACTACCGGACCGAGCACCCTAAGGAGTCCTGCGAACAGCAAAACTAAGGCAATTCTGTGACTTGCAATCTCTGTTTCTTTTATTCCCGCATAAAATTATGCCGAAACTTCCCATTAACTTCAAACATACCTATGAAATATCTTTAAAAAAAATAATCCTTGTAATTGCTGTATAATAATTTAAGGCAGCCACTTACTACTCACTTTAATTGAGTAACCCTTAATGAGCCAATTTCAAGTGTCTAAACAGTCAAATTACAGAGCACCAATTCTTTTCCTCAAAACCCCTGCAGTAATCCTATTTTCTTCATATCCCTGGGTGATTGAGTAGTGTTTAATTGTATCTTAACCTAAAACACACTCTGAAAAGGAAGATATCATGAAGCAATCATCTCAAATGGATTCAATCAAGTTCCGGCAGTGAAACTGGTTTAGTTAATGATTACTTTAATCTTATCTATATTTCCTTTCATGTTAAACATTTATCAGCTCTGTGCTACTAAAGCAACAACAACAAAAAGGACTTTGGTATTTCATTTTACTTTTTCTCTTCTTTGTGCAAAACTCCCATACTTTCATTACAAGAACACTTTAGTAACAAAAATACATTTTAGTCCCCAGAATGTTTTCTTTTAGCAACCAGATTATAAACCGGAGAGTTAAATTCTCAAAGATGGTCAGTTTGCCCCTGTCAATTCTGCCCTTAAGATTCCATACTCAATTACTGATGCTGGTGGAATGAGATATCCAGGTAGCACGTAAAGACAGCTCGTTTTTGTTGCAAAGAAATTCTGCTGACACAATACAGCAATACAGAAGAAATCCAAGCACAGGACTGGCTCCAGTGATAAGGCACCCTGGGACCACTGGCAAAGGAGAAGTGCCCAGAGAAAACATGCAAGAAATTGGAGAGTACAAGTGCTTATTGTTTCCATAGGAAGCTATTTGTTTCCATAGGAAGCTATGTGTTTCCTAGCCCAGCTAGCTGTAAGAGAACTGAGACGTGTCAGCAGGGACAGCCTGTCAGCAAGCAAAGAGGCTGAGAGTACACTGGAAGCCCACTAACCATTTAGCAGTCAACACCTTCCCTTTCACAGTAAGCTCAAGACAAGCATGAGCCTGTGCAGAGCTTCACTGGGTCACATCAAGCAATGAGAACATCTCAGAACCAAGAGGGCTGTCTAGATGTGAACTGTCAAAAGAGTGACTAGTGTAGCTCCAGGCACTCCTGCTGTTGAGTCACAGCAGCAGGGAGCTGTAAGTAGGTGTGTAGCAGTTAGAAAGCCACAAGCACACCACAGGATGACGACTGTCAGCAATGACTAGTGATTTTTGCTACAGAACGGTTTATGGCTACTGCAAAAGTCTGAATTCTGCTATTTCTTTTAAAAAGATAATGCTTGGCCCCTTTTGGAGATCAGGTCCCTTTGCCACGGCAGGTGACTGTAAAACCATGGTTGCTGTGAAATACAGAAAGTCAAGATGACTCAATTTGTCTTAACAGGACTTACAGCTTACGAGCAGTTACACGGAAATCTAAATGTTGAACCACAGTAACCACATGCCTATTGAAGTGACCATAGACCTTTTCTAGTATGGAAAGGTCCATCTTAAACCAGAGAACAAATAATGGATGACACGGAGGGAATTTGCTTCAGCTGTGACAACTCCATGGAGCAAGATGCTGTATGTTACATGGCACTGCTTCAAGAGTCTATGGTTATCCTTCACCTGACAGCAGCCTTCCAGTATCTGAAGGGGGCCTACGAGGATGCTGGGAAGGGACTGTAGTGATAGGACAAGGGGTAACGGGTTAAAACTTAAACAGGGGAAGTTTAGATTGGATATAAGGAAGAAGTTCTTTACTGTAAGGGTGGTGAGGCACTGGAATGGGTTGCTCCATCCCTGGCAGTGTTCAAGGCCAGGTTGGATAGAGCCTTGGGTGACATGGTTTAGTGTGAGGTGTCCCTGCCCATGGCAGGGAGTTGGAACTAAATAATCTTAAGGTCCTTTCCAACCCTAACTCTTCTGTGATTCTATTCTATGACAGAAGCACTGAACACTCATGTAACTCAGTCTTCTGAGTGTCATGACACTTGTGGCTGTGCACTTCAAATAAGTACCAGCAGGCAAGCATTAAAGGTTTCTCAATTTCTCCAACTACACAGACCACATCCATGGATTTTGCTGCTGGAGACGACTCCTGCTAATCTCATGGAAAATAAAGTCATTCCCTGCAGTCTCCATCCCGCACCAAAAGTGGAACAAACCAATAGGTGAATCTAGCAAATATATTAGAAAATACATTAACTAGATCAGACATAGTCTGATTTATATAGTTCTTATTTATACAAGACATAGTTCTTATTTATATAAGAAAAATAAGCTTAAAATTTTGTCTTAAAAATAGAAATCCTAAGACATGGTCATGCCCATGCCCAGATATGGAAGGAAAACTGATGCTTTTACTGGAAGATACATTGCGTTTAAAAGAAAAGTTGAACTCATTAGATCCTCATTTTAGATATAAAACTAACAGAGTGAAAGAAATAGTGCCTGCCATCCCAAAGCAATACACTAGCTTGAACTAATGAAAAAAAAAGCCAGGAAGATGGAATTCACACCACACTGCCATTGTGGAAATAGCTATTTGCTATCTTGGACACACCAGTAAAGTGGAAAATTCAAACAAAACTGAATTTCCAGCTTTTCTTCTTTTATAACCACCGAAAAAGCACAGGGCTGAGATCTCAGAAGAGCAGTAACATCTGGATTCACTATGCCTGACTTCATATATTGCTTTTGCCCACTGAAAAGGCAAAAAAAAGAGTAGACATTTCATAAAATGCTTCTTAGCCATCAGGACTTGTTGGCTCCTAGATTTGTTGAAACATATGGTGTAGCAGCACCTCCTAAACAGAGGTATTTATTAAAGAAAACAGTTATAAATATAGATCCAAATAAACAACTTTCAGTGTGAAAAGCTCCCCAGCTCTGCCTCCTTTGTTCACCCATGCTAGCTTTTTCCTTAGAGCACTGTATACCACAGATAGCGAAGGGCTTAATGTTAATGCAGATTGACACAGAGCACCATTTTTGTTTGCTTAAAACTGCCTTTATACTTTCCCCTGTTACTGACTGCTCTGGCTCCCCTTTTCCAGTCTTTGGCCATTATATCCTGACCCCGAAGTTACTTTCAGTGCGCTGACTGTTCTTCTCTAACTTAGTCCATCTCACTTTAAAAAACCCCAAGCAAAGCAAAAAATAACCACATGAGAACCCAAACCCTTGTTCATTCCAAAGGGGATAATGAGAAGGAGGGAGGACAGACTGACTGCTGGCACGGGTAATGGCTTAGAGCAATCTGGTCAATGAGCACACATGGCATGAAAGCCAAGGTGGACACCCCAAGTGGTTGACCCAAAACTGGACTGAAATGGACTGAAACATCTAGGAATTAACTATTGAAATCCTAAACTTATAGTCTCAATTGCTGATTTGCATTAAAAAGGTAGTGGATTAAACTGCTGGAGTTCAGCAATGAAAGCACAGGGACAGGCCGTATCACTGGGGAATTTGACCTTTTTGGTCTCCTTATTCCCACCCACCAGCCAGAAACAAAACATGTAGAGAAGCAGCTTGTTCTATAAGGGATTTGCCATGAGTTTTGCATTTCACTAGCCAGTTTTGTGAACCAATATAAGCGACACTTCAGTTTTTCACTGCTGTACTGGGAGCAGGGGAGGGAACACTGCTAGGGCCTGAGCTGCTCTGAAAACAGGTATGTCCAATACCATGAAGAATGCAAGATGTATATTTGCAACCCAACTTTATCATCAAAGCAAATTTTACAAGCATTTTGTGCAAATTAAACCAAAGGATTGGGAGTAAGGTGCTTGCCTTACCACAGCAGCCTGACTGCAGTCCCATGACAGCATTGCAGCAAGCCAGAGTAATTGTGACTTAGTCTTATCATAGCAACCAAATTCTTATTTATTTTGCTAAAATGAGATTGGGTTTGGAAGGATTGGACACCTGCCACTTTCTCTGTCCTTCACTTATTGCCCATCTGCAGCTGACAGAAGTGTTAAAGTATACAAATAGCAGAGGGAAGAAAAGCAGCTAAAGCAGAGCAGCAGAGCTTTTCTTTGATTTGCATAGTTGCTCCAGCCATAAATTCAGCAACAGGCACAGATTTTCTCTCTCTTATGGTTTCCCTGTCTTTTGTATTATTCCCAAAGCTCTGTACTATTGGCTTTTTCCCAATAAAGAGAGTTAATTCTAGAGGAAGGGACTTTCTCAAAGAATCACAGAATTGTTAGGGTTGGAAGGGACCTATGGAGATCATCGTGTCTAACCACCATACCAAGGCAGGGCCACCTAGAGCAGGTTACACAGGAACATGTCCAGGTGGGACTCCCATCCTTGATATCAAGGGCATCTCAATGGTTTCAACCTTTAAGGCAATGTGGACACCAGTATTAGCTTCACACACAGGTATAGGCGAACTGTGATACAGAGCTGCAAAATCCCAAATGCCCGGATCAAACAAACACTTACTCTTTAATTCATAAGGATGTGGATGTAAAGCAGAAAACCTCAGGCCCTCTGTAGCCAAGCTGTGAGTTTAGGGCTCATGAGAAAAGAAGATCAAATACCACCTCTTCTCACCTAACATGGGAACTACAGCATCTTAATTTAGGCCTCCCAATCTAGCTGGAAGCTGCGTCTCTACACGTGCTCCATCATAACAAGTAATAAAGTGAGACTGAATCTGCCCTTTATTTTATATGCAGACAGCTCTGACAAAACAACAATTTTAGTTTTTTACCTTGCTTTTAGAATAAAACCAGGAAATACACATGGATTTTCTCTTCTCGGAAGACTCAGACTGGCGGTTAGGGCACTCCCATGGACTGTAGGATGCTGCCACACAGTGCAAGGATTTTAACTAGATGCTCAAATTAATGCTCTGATCAGTGGGATATCAACTACTGATACAGTGGGATATCGACTACTCAAGTGGGTCTCTCCTAACTTCCTTCATGCCCATTTAAAAAAAGCAAATAGGGTTTATTTTGCTGTATTCATCATCACAAGAGGAAACAAGTCCAAAGTTAAGTCCCCCATGTATATTAAAAGATCTGTTAAATTCACCTGTGGTCTCTTACTGCTGGCACTCTCATGATGAATAATTCAAGGCTGCTCCTGCCGCAGAGAACAGTACTCCATCATGGGTGGTTTGTCCAGCCTACACTGTGCTTTGCAGTTGTAGTTTTTAATCTGTTTTGCATTCTTAGAACAACTTAGTGTGTTGGTTTCCTAAAAGCAGTGTGACCATTTAGACACCAGGAAGCTAAGCCATCTTAAATACTTGTTATTACAAAATAGCTGACGAGCCTGGAGTACATTTACTATGAAACCAGTTTCCCAGGTGACCTAACCCCTAAATCTTCCATATACTGAAATCTTTCATATGATGACCGTTATGATCTGATTCTGTGAGCTCTAGAAGAGATGGCATTGAGTATGGGTGGGCAGAACAGGGACACTGGAGAGTTCAAGAGTAAGACATGCCCAGCTTTCCTATTTCTTTGCCTGCTTTCATGTATTAAATCTGTTTGGGTCTTAAGCTCAGCCTCTCTGCTCTGTCCCTAAAGCAGATAAAGTGACTTCTGTGATCTCAAGAGTCTTATAACTAGAGCAGAGCTTGAAAATCTCTCACTAAGCCTGACCTGTTCAGGTGTTCTTTCCCCTAAGTTAGGACCCTCATGTACTCAGCACATCAACTATTCTATGTTTTTATCACCTGGAAATACCTAATTCTTTAGTCAGGGAGCCCTTCTACACAATTATGGTAGAATGCAGTATTTTCTTCCCCACCCACTACAGAAATAATCTTTTGGCCCGTAGCACCAAATCCACTTGCTCCTCTGCATTTTGTAGTGTTTCTAAAACCGTATTTATTACGGCTATGAAATTGATTTTGTGCCTTACAACTACTGCTGGGTTTGCCACTCACTATGCTTAGTCATCATTTAGGACGTCAAGTACTCTCTATCTGGAGCTAAAAATATGTATACAGATAAGACTTGCAATTCTAACAAAGGCAAACCAGTGATGAATTGAAAGTAAAACTCATCGCAAAACAGGCACCCTTGCCACAAGGCCTGACAGAGAACAAAGAAATACAGAGTTTCCAAAGCAAATTTGCACATGTATTTTAAATCCTTTCATATCACTTGCTTGGTACGTTACTACAACTGCTATGTATGAGCAAAGCATCACGGCAAATAAACACCTATTTCCCAATAATACAAGTAGGCTGGTAGGCATATTCAAGAGAGGTCAATACTAACCTGGTAAAAAAAGGTAACTAACTGCAATATCTTTCCTTATGCAAAGCTTCAGGCAAAAAAGTAAACTCACCTCTGCTTTATCTCAGAGCTGAAACTATTCCTAGCAAAGGTGGATTAAACGTTAAGCCTTGGTTCGCAAAGACACCGCTCTTGGAGGCCGGACATTTCACAGTCAACAATTACACCACCAAAAGTTTCACATGCTGCTAATGGGCACTTAGGGAACTGCCAAGAACCATTCAAGGAATTTCCCACCTCCTCCAGCCCCGGAACATAGAATCATAGAATAGTGCATTTTGCTATTGTAGAATTTTGTTCTTTGCTTCCCCCAGTGTAAAACCAACTCGATCTTCCTCCTCCTACAGGCACTAGAGATTCAGACAAACGTAGCCTTGAGTGATTTTATGCCCATAAGTAAGAGTTTTCAGCAACTAAAATTAACCTGTAAGAAAGAGATATCTTGCTTTCTACTCTAATGTCTTTACAGGCAGTAGCAGGTAGACTTCAGATCCCTACCAGTGTGCAAAACAACCAACACACCGAAAACCACATTCTTGGGATTACACTGAGTAGTGACAGCATCTACTATAGAGTTTGTGGATGATTCTCTCTGTAATGCAGGAAACTGATTTTGCCACCTTGACATGAGATTTTTGGCTTATATTTTTGCAGCACACACTAAATACAAAGTCATACGAGATGGTGTATTTAAATCTGCACTACTTCAAGAAACTTAAGACTTTCATTCTGAGTTCCTCTACATACAAGTTTTTTAGCCATTGTTATGGCCAAACTATGAACACTGAATTGAACAGCTCACTCAAACTATTTGTTGTAGTTTGCTCAAAATGTTAACTTCATCTTGAACTTAAGAACTGTAATGCAATCTTAAAGCAATTGCTTGGAACGATTGAGCCATGCCATTAAGTATTTTTCTCAATAAATAATCCCACTATCTTTAACATAGAATCATAGAATGACAGAATAGTTAGGGTTGGAAAGCACCTTAAGATCATCCACTTCCAACCCCCCTGCCATGGGCAGGGACAACTCCCACTAAACCATGTCACCCAAGGCTCTGTCCAACCTGGCCTTGAACACTGCTAGGGATGAGCCAGGCATTAGAGAAAGGTATGTGTTGCTGCTCATTGCCTACATCTCTTCATAGCTTGTTTCCACCTCATGCACAGGTCCAAATGGAGACAGTCCAGAAATGGTGTTTCTCTAGTGTGTAAAATCCCTAATCAACCCCAGAAATTCTGCCCTGCATCTATTCCTTAGCATATACTATACTAAACATCAGCAATCATGTCACACACACACACACTGTTCTTGTACAGGAGCAAATTCTCTGGCCCACATAGAGAAAGACTGGAGTGACATCTGCTGTTATGCTTGCAGCTTTAGGAACAGGATCTTTTTTCATTTAGCAGCCATTTTGATTAAACAGATGCAATGGATCTTCTTAACAACCCAAACCAGGACATGTGCACTCACACTCCGCTCAGAATGCTGTTAGTAAGCTGAACACTGATATAAAGAAGTCCTTGAAGAGAATTTACATTCATGGAGGAATCAAGTGCATACAACTTCTCTTATTTGACAATATTTCAGTAGTCAAGGAAGCATTTTGCTCAGCAATTTTCATTATTAAAAATTTAAGCTGATTTCTCTGCTGCTTTGGTTTGGAGATGAGTACTTTATTTGGAAAGGCCCACACCATACCAATTAAAAAACCAGAGAAAACTAAATTATTCAGTGCAGGGTTCAAGTATTCCACTTTCTTAGTGTTTTGTATTATATTCTTCTAATTACCAACACATGTAAACCAGTTAATTTCCAAGGTAAGAGACAGCAGGGACATCTACAACTGTTTTAGCTACTGCCTGATTAATCACCTTTCAGGAATGTTCCCAGCTGCAGAACATTAATGCATTTGAGTGGCCAAACCAAACACTTCAGTGCCTGTACAGAATATTGGAAAAGCATAATTTATGGACAAAGTCATGTTGACAAGTAAAGCATCACAACAGGACAGTTCAAGACCTGATTCAGCAAAGATGCCTGCGTCAAACACAAAGCACTGAAGTTAGTGCAATGCTGATCACAGAAGTACACGACACAGCGATACAGGGACAGGCAATCTCAGAAGATTCTTTCTAGGATCATGATTTTAAATTCCCCCAAAGAATTTAGGTACAAAACACAAATCTAATCTTCCTTTTCCCACCTCTGCTGGCTGACCCCAACAAAGAAGTAAAAACAGAAGACCAGAGTTAAGGCATGTAAAACCAAGTGAAGAATTTGTCCTGCCTTTGTTAGTTGCAGAAGAAATACTTGGTTGCTTAAAAATGAAGCAGTGGAAACCAAAAAAGACAAAAAAGAGGTTGGCATAGACAACAGGCCACACCACACACTCCCCCGTTTAGCAGACACCACACTGGTGCAAAGAAAATACACAAAAACTCACTTTTTGGTGTCATCTCATGGACTGCAACACTTCCTGGGTCAATCCTCCGCCTGTGTCACATATACACTTGTATCCTCAGACTGTGCTTAAGGAGGCTTTTATGGGTGTGAGTAGATGGTCTTCCCATCTAACCTCCAGCCAGGGAACCCCACATGAAGCAGCTCTTGGGCCATTCCCCTTCTCAGATACTGGGAAGGCATCTTAGCCTCCCCCAAAAGTGCCCATTTCAGGAAGCTCCTCAGCCCTCAAGCACACCTTCAAACCCTCTTTTCTCTACAGGTAGGCTGCAGTGATCCTCCTCTTAGGGGAACATGCCACCCTGCACACCTGCCTTAGATAACAGCCATCAGCAACACCTTTACACCATCCACATCCAATAGAAGTTGGGTTTCTTTGCCCTGCCTTTTTGCAGCTGATTGATCTCCTTGTCTCCCTCCTGAGGCACTCACTCCACAAGGGAAATCTTTTTCCCAGCTCCTCCTCCAGGATTAGCCTTTGTTAACATTTCTAGTGCTCTTCCTTGGCCCTTTCACCCTGCCAGGTGTGTTTAAAATCAGCAATTTTCCCATACCTTCAAGAACAGCATCCTGCAAGGTATCACAGGGGTGTCAGCAGGAAGGGCTGGGCAGCCTCTGTAGGGACATGCTGGCACATTAAACTGCACCACAGGGCACCTCTGCATAAAAAGATTTAAGGACAAAATGACACTCAGCAGCGAGGAATGGGAGGGGAAAATGTGAGAAACATGGAGAGGGAGGAAGTTTATTTTGATCCAGGAGGTTTTTCATCCTATTTTTCCCTTGATCCTGTTGAGGTAGTGTACTGGGTTCAGCTGTAACAGCAAGCAAGCAACTGGTCAGGCACCTGGCACAGCCATGGACAACCCACAGAGATTCACCTGCAAAAGCACAGTCATAATCCAATCAAATGTACCAGAAACCCTACAACAAACCCTACTACAGCTTTTAGAGTCTGCTGGCACATGAAAAAGGAGTAACAAATGAGGGTGTAATAGTTTTGCTTCTGCTGCTCAAAGTCACAAAGTCTTTCAAGAGCCGCAATTACCACAGTCCCTACAATTCCCTGAAAATCACCGTCATCACCCTTGAGTACACCATCCATCAGCAGAGGATCCTGCATAGCCCTCACACAAGCGATGACTCAAAGTCTTTCCGAGTCATCACCACAGATGAAAACTCATTTTCCCCAAACCTCCCATTTTTTTACCCAATACTTACCAGGTACAAGAGATCAGACTAACAGTATCATAAGCCTTAAGGGAGAAGATACTAACAATGATACTAAGAATGGTTTTTAAAGATTAAAGAGAGGCAATTCAGCTTCTCTACTTGCAAAAAAGACTGAAAGGTTTAAAAAAACTATTGATAAGGAATAGCTGTTGCATTATGCTACCATGGAAATGCTTAGGTGGTGACATATAACAGTGTTATAATAAGAAGCAGTTAGTATTTAATGTGGATTTAATGCGTACCTGAAGAGAGCTGATGTCAGGAGAGAAAATAACAAAGACACCAGAAATTAGCTTATAGAAGCCAGACAGCACACAGCTGTGGCCTTTCAAGCTGCATGATGAAAGCCTGAATAAAATGTTTTCATGTGCAAGAAGACTTGAAAGTTCAAGTTTATAAAGAAAATTGTAGTAAGGTATGAAAATAAAGTTCTGCAGGAGGTACGTCTACAAGGTATTTCCATATGCTTAATGTAAATCTAGGTCAAGAATAATGGAAGCCAGCACAGTTAAAGATACAAAGTGCACAGCCCAATGGAACCTATTCTGCAATAAACTTTATTGGTGTCTGGACTAATAACACAGGGGCTTTATTACATATGCTGTGACTACTTTTTTGCTTCCAGTATAAAGAATAACTCTGTGTATACTTTTGAGCTTATGATATGCGTGACTGATTTGTCCAATTCAATTTATAGAGGCAGAAACTAAAGGTATTTCTTTAATGAGAATTTAAGATCACAGTGTTACTGGCCAAAAAGTTATTTATTAGTACTGTACAACTTGCCTCTGCTGACAAGCAGGTAGAAATAACTTATATTTAAATTACTGGATAAAAGCTACTAAAATTCTTGAAGTAGACATCAGAATGCGACAAGCAATCGGCTACTCAAAGGCTGTACAGATTATAAGCATGATGAAGACAGTCTGCAATAAAAAGACTGCTTCTGCATCTTCAGAACCATGGTAAAGGCAAATCCAGTTAAAGTTCTTCCTATGACATTGACTCATGGATATTGATTTTTCTGAAATTGAGTACTTGCATGACTCAGTTCACGTGGCACTGCTGGAAATGTGACAAATAGTGTATTTTGCTACTGAGCACAGCAAAACAAGGGCACAAGTAAAATCCAGAAGATCAGGTTTTGGGTAGGAAGAACTGTTTTGCACATGCCCTACTACGCTTATGATATTCCAGGCAGTATTTTTCCTTACAAGCTTTGACAACAGTAAACATTCTCTTCCCTTCCCAGGACAGATCTAAAAACTGTAACAGCTGAAAGATGCCCAACCCTCCTGAAAATGAAATAAAAATTTAACAAGTGTAGCATTACCAATACAGAGAAGTTATGTTTCCCAAACTCGTGGATCTGTTTCTACCCTGTCTTCGAGGATTAGCATCATGTGAACATCTGGTATGAAATGCATGCAAAGCACGGACTCTGAGGACAAACATGATACAGTAAGGATTGCTGAGGTCCGACAATGCTCATCATGAAATTCAGTCATTTCTGCACAGGGCTTTCAGGTCACGTTTCTCTGGGTGTGTGTTCTTGAAGGCATAAGGCAATAAATTAGGCTACTGTTAGCAAGAGTTGCCAAAATTTCAGAGAATGAGAAAATGCATCTAGGTTCAATATACAGGAAAAACAGGGGAGTTTTACCTAGCTGACTGGTTTAAGGAGTCTACGTGAATCCTGGCTAAAGATCCCTTAATGAAATCACTATAATATTTTAGTTTTGAATTATCTGCCTCTTCTTTCCTGTGCAGCAATTAGTTCTTCACTTCTCATCTGGACCTTGGAACTCTTCACCCGTAAATCCCCATGCCTTCACAAGAGTTAACTATTCCCATTTTATAAATAGGAAAACAGACAGAAGAGAACTTCAGATATTTCTGACTGACTCTATAATTCGCAAGTCAGTAGCAGAATCAGTGAAAAGCAGATACTCTGCATTCTTTGCCAATGCCAATACTAATGTTTAACTGTATGTCTACTTCAAATAGGATGCAATAATAGAAATACTAAAGATCCCCAAATTAAGCAGCGTTTTCAGGTCTGCTTCACTTTGAAGTTTTAAATACCAAATAGGAACTGCAGTACCAAATGAATATTGAACGGAGGAACAACTGTATTATACTGGCACCTTCCTTAAATATGCAGACCTCAGAGATTACAATATCAGCACTTCTTTTTTCTCCTACTAGGCCTGAAGCACTAACACAGCTCAGAAGGCTGGAGATGAACGCTCTGACCTCTTGTGTATTACCAGTAGATCTATTGAAATTTAAATAGCCTGTGAGCAACCTGCAGAAGTCAACAGCCATGACTGAGGCCATGATCAGAAAACAATTGTCTTAGTAATACTTCTGTAATGCTAATTTTTCCCCACTCAACAAACCTGAAATTCCATAGGGAGCAGGAATAAAACCATAATGGCTTTGCAGAGGATTTATGCCTGGGGATATTTCATTTTGCCAATTTCAAAACAGGGGAAAACCTACCACCTTTGTACCTAAGTTTTACCATAAAACATGGAAGCTCAGCAAAGTTATTTTTATGTTGCTCTAAGAGTCAAAATTCTATTTACTTGTATTTTAAACAGTATCCAAAGTTCTATTCCTCCTATGTTACCTGTTAAAGATAGGGTAATACCCACCACAAAAGGTCTGGCAAAACTGTAGCATGACTGAGAACTGAACCTGAACTGTACATATGCAGCCATACTTACAAAAGCTGCATAAGCAGCTGCTTATTTATCTTCATCAGTCACACTGGGAGATAAAAATCAATTGTTATTAAAACTACCTACATGTGAAACAATCTTTGGTTCGGGTATAAATGAATTTTTACCTACTTACCAAAATTACATTTCATTTTTTCCACAATTTTCTAATGTGATTTACTTAAAACTGGGGGGTGGGGAAGAATAATAGAGCTAACAATGGTTTTATAGGAGCTGCGAATTGACTTTCAGCTACCAAGATAAAAGAACACTAGCAACGACTTCTACTTAAATATTGTATTAATTTTCACTTCACAGCTGTAGTCACCAAACTCAGCATTTTTGCACTGCATAACAAGCTGCTATTATAGGAAGTAAAATACTCTAATTCAACACTCCAACTTAAGAGACTCATAATTAGATGAAGTAATACCAAGATTCTTCTGTGCCTTAAGATACACGCAATCATTTGGCTTCATTATTCCAGATGTTTTCCTATGGTTCCTGGTATATGGGAGGATCAAGATATGAAAGCAGCCTTTTAAGTAACCAACTTTGAACAGCCTCCATTTCAACCCTTGTAACATTCTTCCACAAATTCCCAAAGGATGCCTTATAGCACTGAAGCAATCACTTCAGGTCATAAAAAGATAAAGAACTTTAAATAAGTCTGCATTTTTTCTAGTGAGAAAATTATTATTTATGCTCTTGAAATGAAAAAGACTTTGCACAAAAGGTCTGGAAAGATCTTGCTTTAATTACATATTTCAAAACTGAATTACACAAAACAGTTCTACTGCTTATACTCAGCAAATATATTAAAAACTTACACAAGACCAGGAAACAAATAAGCAGTCTAGTCTGTAACTAACTCAGATGTTCTCTGGAGTAGCATGTCATCAGAAATTTCTCCCTT
Source organism: Pezoporus occidentalis (assembly GCF_034315485.1). Classification (NCBI taxonomy): domain Eukaryota; kingdom Metazoa; phylum Chordata; class Aves; order Psittaciformes; family Psittacidae; genus Pezoporus; species Pezoporus occidentalis. The sequence goes on from NW_026912779.1 coordinate 6,395,714, forward strand.
GTGACTGAAAACAAAGAGGGAGAAGGGGCAAAGAAAATGAGTTTCAGCAAGAAACTGTAACACCCCTTTTGATCTCGCATGCAAACTGAGAATGAGAAAAAGTTTTGATCATTCAGTCTACAGCCTTATTTAAAGATCAAAAAAGTGTGAGCAGCTTAAAGCCTTACTTCATTAACAGGAAAGAGGCTGTGCCCAAATAGTTAATTGAATGGTAAGTGGGACATTCTTGCAGCTCTGCTTAAATGACAGAAACATCATTATTTATAGACTGTCCTGCAGTCCACAGAAGACAACCATGGTCCACTTGACAAGTTTTTTCCATACAGTCTGTCTTTTCAAATCTTCTATTATCTACCTGCTACCTTAAGATCTCCAGGTTGAGCTTTTATAACTTGCTAAATAAATTAGATATATTAACTCAAATCTCACAGCCATTTTGAAACAGAAACTGCATATAGTATATGGTGACAAGAACTTTCAGAAAACTTGAAAACAAGTGGCTCAAGATATTTGCCAAGGAGAGCCTTCTTTTACCTACAAAATTAAACATACCAGTGATAAAGTTCTGCTGCAATACAAGCTGGAATGAGTGAGACTACATAAATTCTAATCCTTAACATACATTTTCTCAGCAAGTGAAAATGGCTTCAGCAAGTCAATCCATTTTGCCCATTCCTTTGAAGATGCCACAAAAACTTTGCTTAATGCAGAAAGAATATCAAAGTGTCATTCACTCTCTTGGACACGCTAATTTGGATGCTTGTTAAGTCATATGTTACTATGATTCATTGTACATTTGGCTAATCATTTAACAGCTAACAAAATGCTTAACATTTGAAAATGCTTGAGCATGGTAGATGAGCGATCAGAAAAGTACTTAATGTCCAGCTGATTTACATTTTCTGTCTGTTGTCCACTCTAACCATTTAAAGTATGTTAACACATCATATATTACCTGCTTTCATTTAAGTATCTTGCTGTGCAATACAATTCACGTAAGATCAGAGCTAATTTTGATCTTTGATGACGTACAAGAGATCCAAAATCAGATTGGCTGTCTCCAGAGCTACTTGCAGGCCACTGCACTTTGCAGCATAACAGTCCAACGTCAGAAAGTCAGCAGCCTTTGCTGGGGGCTCTTTAGGGCAGTACTGTATAACAGCGAAGCCAAACTGGCTCTGCAAAGGCCTCCATTTGAGATTCTCACCATTACCATTAATCCCACAGCCGCATTTTGAAACCAAGTCTGACCAACTAGAGACAGGTGGAAAACCTGGTGGAACAAACCAACAGTGTCCATAAACCATGTCTGTAAGAATTTCTCCCTCATTGTGATTCAGAGAGCGAGCTACAGATTCCAGGGAACGGCAAAACCCATCAGCAACCAGTTGGTATTGTGTTTGAGAACAACCTATATCTTCAAAACTGCTGGTGGACAGACTGAAACTCTAAAAACAAAACAGGAAAACAGAAAATCAGAGCACTGTTTTGCAGAACTAATTTTAATCAAATATGTATCATACTATTGCCTTTCTTTTTTAAACAGATGGTTGAGTCCTAACTAATAAAGTTTTTCATGTGATTATTCCACAATAGGGAAGATTTCTAAATGAGTCAAAACTGAGTTCTGCACAATTATGTGTCAAGATAAAAATAACTACACATTTTTACTTTAATGCTTAGAACAAGTACTTACTATAATAGATTCCTAAAGATTAACAAGTACAAATACAGTATTATCAAGTCTAAAAATGTAATTGAGTGTTTTAAATAGAACTTCTTGTTTTATATTGGTAGGCACACAACAAATATGCAACATCAACCTAGAAAAGACAAGTGTTTAATTGCAGCAGTGATTATACATAAATTCCTGTTTCCTAAATATATTAAGCAGCTTTAGTAAAACCCTTATCTTTCATACCTTATGTCTTATATAGGAAGCCAGGTGAGTTTCTGTACAGCCACCTCCTAATAACGCCAAAGGTTCCTTCAGTGTTAACTGTAACACATGTTCTGCAGTTTCACAAGCACGCTGAAAACCATATTAATTTGACATTAGACATACCATCATTAATAGGATTTTCCCCCACTGAAAAAACTACTGGAATAGAAGTTTCAGTACTTTCTGGTACAGACTTCATAAACATGAATTATATGTGGATATAAACTGCATTTCCAAAACCATGTTCACTTAATGAGAAACTGTCTTTATTTGGCCACATTCAGTATGAAAAAGAAGAAATAAACCCACAGTATTTTATTCCTTCTTTTGCAAAACACGGTTATATATAAAAAGTCAATCAGTCCCTATGACATTTCTAAAGCAACTATTCAAGGCAAAACTAATGCTTGACTACTACTGCAGGTACTGCTGCTGGCCTTTTGCTGGGCAATTTTTTCTTTATGCTGTCATAGACCAAGAAGTAAGAATGAAAATGTTTATACTCTGCAGAGGCCTCAAGAACAGGTGAAAAATGTTTGCCTCTAAACAGCTTTCTGTATTAAAAGAGAGGCATTAAATGAACATGAACTCTTCAAGGGCTTTGCAATTTTGGAAACAAGCATGTTTCTGAACTGCTTTGTTGAAACTGTATACCTAAAAATCTAACTAAATTCCATTTATGTACTGAAAATTCGCTTTCTAAACACACCATACCTATATTTTTCATAATTTTTTTTCTATTAAAAACATGACTTTTCAAGAAAGTGTTCAAGAAATTTGTCTACCTTCAATTCATCCCATGCTGTTTCACTTCTGTTACAGAGTATCAAGCTGCAGACAACTGTGTCATTAGGAATTAGATGCACAAAGTTTCTGGAAGCAAAACTCTCAATGCACATGTCTTTCAAACTGCCATAACAACCAGGAGACAAGTTGTGTATGGAACCTATTGGCTTTGAACCTGTCCAATGTAGAAAAACAAAGAAACAACATGTATTACAGTCATCACAACAGTTTTTGTTGCATTTCATAAAGCATGCTCTTGGCTTTTTAATCGTTTTTCAATAAGTAACATATTGATCTAAGTAAGAAATCAAATACAGAAACCAAGGAGTTTAAGACAAAAAAGTAATTGTTTTGTTCTCATTAAATTTGTAAATCTATTTCTGCAAAGAGTAACTATAACTGGATGTTCCTCCTGCAGCTATCAGTAGTCACATGTGCAATGTTTCATCATTAGAGCCTGCAAAAGATCAATCTCACCTCAAAAATAGTTTTCAAACTAGAAAACAGTAACTTTGCTCAGCTGTTTAGATAGGATACAGGCAGAAATAAGAGAATCCTTATTCTGCAAGGATGCCAACCTAGATAGATTTTCATTGAGAGATCAACATTACAGACAATTGTTTAGTACAGAAAATTCCTCTGTTACCTGTCATCCGACTCAGGGGTTCCATGAGAGCCAGCCCAGCTCTGTCCAAAGCGATGACACTGTTCTCTTTCAGATACTGCTTCAAGGAGGGGTGGATAACTTTCTGGCACACTACAAGGCCAACCTCATCATTAACCAGCTGCTTGCCTACGTTAAGCAATTGATTCAGCTCTGACATTTCTAGAGAAATTCCGTGATGGACAGTTATAGTTCCTTCTTCAGGGTTGAAGCTGTCTCCTGACATGGATACACAGAAAAGTGCTATCTTGATCATGTTTGAACAAGCTCTTTTGACAGTAAGTGGTTTTGCCAATTGGATTTCTGGGGCTTCTATCAGTAGTCCAGGAAGAACTGCAGAATCCATAACTCTTCTACCTTTCATGGGTACTATTACACACTTTCCTAAAACAGCATTACTCTCAGCATGACATGGAACAGTAAATAGAAAAGCCTTTAAAATCAGTGTGGTGAGATGATCAACCTCTGTTTTATTAAGCATGCAAGCAGGTTTGCTTCTTAATATGCTACGTACCAAACAAAGAAGAGTCTCAACACTGCTAAAATCCACAGCCACTCTGCAACCACAGGCCTCAGATTTGAGGTAGTCCATACACAGACTCAAAAGATGCTTGCTTATTTTAATGACAGTGCAAGATGCAACGTTTAGGCTTTTAAAGTTCTCAATCAAACTACAGCAGAGAATGGCAGTAAATAACCCGCAGTCACTGAAGCGGGATATATGGTTCTGTACAGAGGCCATCAAAACACCTAACACAGGATGACTGACAGGAAGACGACTGAGCATAGCTGAAGATTGTGAAGTTGTACAAACATAGCCTCCCATACCATTGTGGAGCTGTTTGAGCCGACCAGCAGGACCATAGCAAGATTTTAATATTCCACTCAGCAGGGACAGTGACCGACTAACTCCATCTTTAGTTAAAGGGTCAGTAATAAATAACGAAGGCTTTTTAGCTTCAAGACGAGACATTTTCAAAGTAAGACTTTAATTCTGGCCAACAAAACAGATTTCATTTTTCCTCGGATCTATAATTCATAGCACTTTTAAAATTTAAAGTAGAACATTTGAATTCTTTGCAACTAAGGATCATTTTAAAGGTGAGACAGTGCATACAGTACAATAACAACATTCCCCGTGACTACTCAGGATCTAGCTCTTAAAATGAGGTTTAAAATCCTATTGTGAAATTGATACACAACAACAGCAGCAAACTATTTCACTCATGACGATCTTTTTTAGCTTCTGAATGCGAGTGAGCAGACTTTTTTGCAACAAAGTTTACAAGCATGCTTCCAAAATGGACACCTATAACTGACAGTCCCACCACAAGCAGAAAGTTCTTTCTATTCCAGTTAGCTTTCCTCATCTCTTCTTCTGGCAAAACACAGATGAAAAGCTCCAGAGCTAGTCATACCTACAGTAAAACAGAAAAAGGTATTAGGATAATCTTACGACAGAATTGCGTAACTAGAACTGCTATATTATGTTTAACAAAAAAAACTCAAGTAAGGACAATCACAGAATCATTTAGGTTGGAAAAAACCTTTAAGATCATCAAGTCCAACTGTTAACCCAGCACTACCAAGTCCACCTCTAAACCATGCCCCCAGGACCTCATCTACACATCTTTTAAATACTCCAGGGATGGTGACTCCACCACTTCCCTGGGCAGCTTATTCCAATGCTCGACCAACCTTTGGGGAAAGAAATTTTTCTTAATACCCAATATAAAACTCCTCTGGAGCAGCTCGTGGCCATTTCCTCTTGTTCTATCACTTATTACTTGGGAAAAGAGACCAATCCTCACCTTGCTACAGCCTCCTTTCAGGCAGCTGAAGAGACCAAGGAGGCCTCCCCTAAACTTTGTTTTTTCCAGGCTAAACAACCCCAGTTCCTTCAGCCGTTCCTCACCACCCTCGTGCTCTGGACCCTTTATCAGCTTTGTTGCCCTCCTCTGGACCTGCTCCAGCACCTCAGTATCTCTCTTATTGTGCCGGGCCCAGAACCGAACACAGGGTTCGAGATGCGGCCTCACCAGTGCCCAGCACAGGGGGATGATCACTGCCCTGGCCCTGCTGCCACACTGGTGCTGCTACAGGCCAGGATGCTGTTGGCCTTCTTGGCTGCCTGGGCAAACTGCTGCCAACCCACACTCCCAGGTCCTTTTCTGCTGAGCAGCTTTCCAGCCACTCTTCCCCAAGCCCGCACCATTGAATGGAGTTGTTGTAACCGAAATGCAGGACCTAGTTCCGAGACCTGAACCTCATACAATTACCTATATACGATATAACGCTTTTTAATAAAAAAAAAAACTATACAATATATATTACAAAGCATACAGTACACTAATTTTACGCATCTTTTAATGACTTCAATACTGACCACCAGTTTCTATACTGTTTTACCTGTGGGTCTATAAGTAACAGGCCACTATAAACCACATTAAATTGTATGGAAGTGTCGAAACTATAGCGATGTTAACCTGGTTATACTCAAGAACAAAACAGCTGAACTAAGCAGCACTGCTTCACAGGCAACCACTTTGGAAACAAGAAGCTTTTAATGTTCAAACAACTTGAAATCCCTGCCTCTGGAAGATCAGTTTCTCACTTAAAAATGCACAACAATATCGTTTTCCAGATTTTAAACACTTCAAAACTTAAAGGGATATTCCTTTACATTTCTATGTAATAGCTAGAGTATTCAGACTTCTCTTGCACTTAGTTTCATTTTCTATTGTAATTACCATCCCTACTAACAACACACAATATGTTACTGTGTCACAATTATTTCTGGGCAGTTTTGAACCTGAAAGGACACTGTTGAATTCGAGTTTGTTTTGAAATATCTTTAAGACCTAAAACATCACTTAATTTATCCTATCACATGGGATTTAGTGGTAGTTTTCAAACATATATGATGCATTTTTGGGGTTCATGCAACTCCCAGATTAACTGTTGCAAAAAAAAACCATGAAATTCTGGAAGGCTAAAGTTGGAGCAGCAACACTGTATCTGTTAGAAAATCTTCATTTAATCAACTCATTTCCTGCCTCAAAGATACAGATACAACTAATTCGGCAACTTACCCACAGTACATAGCTCTAATGCTACTTCTCTTTATTTTTGCGATCGTTTTGCAACACGTATGCCACAATCCCAGGTTCTGGAACAACCTCCACTGTCTTCACTTGGAAAAGAGGGCTGGACTTGATATGAAACCAGCCCCAGTGCACCAGCCCAAGGCCAACTCCCATAACAATGAGAACTTTGTAGTCCTTCCAGATGGTTTTAAGACCCATTTCAAACTGGCATCTACCTAGGTAAAGATAATTTATTATTTTAAATATACTCTAGAAATCCTCCTTCTATTCTATAATAACAGCACAGATGAACCTGAACCTTGATATCATTAATTACAGTGCAGCAGATGATTAAAACACAAAAAAACACAAGAAAGTCTTACTTTGTGAACTTTAAAAAGTAAAAAAAAGCCATGAAAATAATATAAATTCAGATATCTTGAACTGTTAACTGCTGCATTTGCTTCAAGCTTTGGCATGCTAAATCGTAAATGTAAGAAAGTTTTATTTAATTACAAATGTTACTGCTTCAGATAGTAAATATTCTAATTACAAGTGTTACTGCCTCAGTAAAGATTTGAGGTCTAAACTAAAGCAATTTCAAAATACCCCACTTTTCCCTCCCATAGTTAGCAACATTCAGTGAACGAGTTCCTAACAGAATATGGGACTTGCAACTCGCAGGCCAAAGCTGCACTGCTTCTCACATCACTTTGTGATGCCTGGAGTAGCAGTTACACCCAGCTACCTTAACTCCTGCTCTTCAGAGGTACAACAGTATCGGTACAAACACAATTAACCCGCCCTTACATAAAAAAGATGCATAAAACTGTACTTCCCACAGGATTTCATTAAGAAATACCTACAACAAGGGAAAAAAAGCATACATACTCAGGTTTTATATCAAAATAACGTCTTTAAATGGCTACAGAGAGTCAATGTTCCTACACCCGCCCAACTTCATCCACCTGCAGGAGCACCGCGTCCTACCCCTCCACCATGCCGTGGGGATGTCCCAGCTCGGCACCACTTGTCACACAAGGCAAAGGAGACTCCAAAGTCACGGAGCCGGCCGGTAGGCGTAGGACAGCCGCGCTCCGGCTGGAAGGTGCTGAGGAGAGGCTGAGGCGAGGGAAGGCGAGGCGGTGCGGCGCGACGCGGCCCGGCCCGGCCCAGCAGCCCGTCCTGTGACTGACGGCAGGAACTCCACAGTCCCCAGCCCGCCGTCCCCCGCGTCCCAACGACCTTTGCTGCGCGGGCGCCTGAGAGGCCCTGAGACGGCTGAGGCGGAGGGAACGGCGCACCGGAGGCTCCCTCGCACAGGAAGAGGCTGCGGGTGAGGAAGGGGCTGCCCGGCCGCAACCCTAAAGCTCACCTGGGCTCCGGCCCCAGGCAAGCGAGGGGAGGACTCAACTTCCCGACAGCCCCCGCGTCCAAACCTCCCAACAGCCGGAAGCGGCGCTGCGCAGCCCGGAAACGCGGCTCTCGCTCGCCATTGGATGAGCCGTGCGTCACGTGCCCACGATCTCCCTGGAAGACCTCAGCCGCCCGTTTGCGGCTGCGTCGGCGGCCATTTTGCGTTCGGGCAGGGTAGGGCGGGCGGTGGCTACAGCCGGCGGCCATTTTGGATGGGGTCGTGCGTGAGGGCGGCGGAGCCGTTAGAAATCGGTGGGACAGGTATGGCGGGGCTGCGGCTCCAGCGTTGGCATTGCCCGGCTCGGACCCTCAGCTGGGGGGCTCAGGGGGGAGCGGCCGCGCCTTTATCTTCAGTCTCGCTTTCCTCCCTGTGTGAGGGGATGGTCTGAGGGAGCGGCTGTTGCTGTGGTGGTGGCGGTTCTTGAGGCGCCGCCCCTCCCGCCAGCACCCCCTCCCGGCCCGGTGAGGAGCGAGCTCGAAATGCTGTCTAGGCGTAAAACTCGTGCAATTATGAATGATTGAGGTTGGAAGATGGTAACGGGGCTGGAGCACCTCCCATACGAAGAGAGGCTGAGAAAATTGGGGCTGTTTAGCCTGGGTGAGAGAAGCTGTGTGGAGACCTTAGAGCAGCTTCCAGTATCTGAAGGGAGCCTACAAGGATGCCGGAGAGGGACTCCTCATCAGGGACTGCAGTGATAGGACAAGTGGTGATGGGTTTAAACTGAAACAGGGGAAGTTCAGGTTAGATACAAGGAAGAAGTTATTTACTGAGAGGGTGGTGAGGCACTGGAACAGGCTGGCCAGAGCAGTGGTAGATGCCCCATCCCTGTTGCCCTGACCAAAACAAATTCAGGAACGCTTACCTGGCTTCAATTATTCTTTCAGGTGTTCCCTTCTGTACCTTTTCTGTATTAACTCTTCTTCCCTATCCCCCCTATTCCTGCAATCACTGTCAAGAATATCCTGTCATATCCATGTGTTAATGGATGGTTTGTTTTCAATTTTCTGTGTAGTTGCAAAGCTTGCAACAGTAGTCAAAATACAAGTTTTTAATATCCAATTTCCATACAGATATTAGCATAACATTTTTGACTTTTTACGGAACAGCTGAATGCAGTGTTCATTGAACTGTTCTATGAAACTTACAAGGAAAACTAAATGCGTTCAGCAATGCAAAAAGATAATAGCCTGTAATAAGCACTCTGGTGTTCCTCTGAATCTCTCATTCCTCTAGTTCTATGCGGTTGTGTGGTGAATGGGTAACAGTTTTGAAACTGAGTTGTTGAAAGGTGAATTGGCAGTTCATGAATGAAGGAGTGTAGACAACAATGAGCTAGAAATATACTAACTGGTTGGAAGAACAGTCTCCAAAGCTTGAGTGAAAGCATTGGAAACAGTGGGCCTAAAATTTCTGAAACTGCAGAATGTGAAGATTTTGATATGTCTCTTTATGAACTGTGTGAGTAGCTGAGTTACTTATCCCGCTTATCCCATATTGCTTATCCCAAGCTTTGGGTCAGCTGTCAGAAACTGAGGAGTGTTGGGCCTGAGCTGGACAGTATTTGGCTCCAATACCCAAGGACTGAAAGATTCTGAAAATTCTCTTTTATGTTGTGATAACTAATTTTGGACTACAAAAATACTTAATACGAACTTATTTTAGAGAGTTCTTTATAATTGACATTTGTGTTATTGTCTCTTTTTCAGGTGCCCACTTCACCCCACATGTGATAACGACACCCAAAGATGTGCAGCATGTGAACGGTTTGCAGCTGCTGTGTTAGTAGCAGTTTTCAGTTCCTGATTCCCACTGTGTTCCAAATTTGCTTGCCACTGGAAGCTGCTTCTTAGCTAAGGTAAGATGCTGTTCATCAGCTGGCAAAAAACACTTCAGCTGACTCTCTGGGAGGCCATGTTCCACTTCATGTCAAATTTAGGATTATGAAGCACGTCTCGCTCTAGCTGCAGGAAACCTATGTGTTTAATTGTAGACCATGTTTTCTTGTACGGGCTCTCCATCAAAAATGTAATGTTGAAATATTGCAAATACCATGTCAAGTTGTTTTTTTTTTTTTGATACAGAAATACATAGAGTTTCTGTGAGGAGTTTTTCTGCCTTATTTGCTTCTTTTCATATTTCCGTTTGTACAATTTCCTTTAGAGGTTTGAAACAGATATAGTATTCCATGAAACTGAGTCTTGTTACCAAATAGTAGCTATTGTAAGAGTTGTATTTCTTGTGGGTTTTGTTGTTGTTTTTTCACCACAGGAAATGGCAAAGTATTTTGGGTCTTGCTGCTTTTTTTTCCTTGCACAATTAAAAGGAGTTTTTCCTATCTTTTTTATGTCTTAATATTGGGTGTTTTTTCATTTGTGATAGTTCAGTGACTTTCCTGGTGGTTCACACATTACGTGTATTCTTCTTGTTTATCTAAGGATTTGCTTACATTCATTCTGTCTGCCGCATTTCCTTTGTCTTTATGGTCAATGCAAAGAATAGGGCAGTTGGCAAGTTCCCAAAGTCGCTTTACTCCCATGAAAAGCAAATTAAACCCGAGGTAACTTCTCTTGTGTGTATTTTCCCCTTTTTTCCTTTTGTCATTTTGTAAGTTGGATTTGGAGCAGATTTCTGCCTGCCAACAGTCCTTCTCACATTAATAGTAGCACACTTGTAACAGTAGTATTCTGGATGGTGAATTGTTATGAAAAAGATATTGGTGATGCCAGGATAAGTTCAGCTTATTCATCCATGTGCTTTGTTTGTTCTCAAGCAGGACATGAGAGTTTGGAGATGATACTCTGGGATGTTTTGTTGCCAGTCTCCTTACTATTGCTACTGTAAGGATTAATGATGAAACATTAGCAGTCTAAATATTGCTCTCAGATCCTGGGCCTGCAGCACCGTTGTGAATTGTATGCCATATGCAGCTCAAAAATTACATACGATCTAGGTAAATTATTTTCCTGAAAGCATGAGGCAAAGTACTTTGTGTTCTACCATATCCCAAGGTGTACAGGTAATTCTGTGAAAGTGGTAGGTTTATTCAGTGTTGTCATTGCTGTCATAGGAGCTCTTAGTTGATGGTGTGCTCCACAGCAAGCTGTGTTTGTAATTACACGTTTCCTAACTTCAGGCTATGTTTCTAGCTGCTGGGAGAAGAGACTAGAGCATTTAACACTCTCCTGCTTTTTGATATTTCTTGCCACTGTTTTTTCTATTTTTTATTATTCCTTTTTTTTTTTGTTGGGAGGAGGAGGTAGGGATAATTAGTAAAGTTCTAGATACAGCCTTTTATTAAAAAGCTAATCCAGAAATTCCTGAAATGCTGCCAAGACCTTTTGTTTTTAGATTCTGGTGAGTTGCGCATGTCCAGGTCTTATGGTGTTTCTAAAGGTCTGTGATAGATCTTGCTGTTTGCTTTTTGCATGATGGGGTGGTTAGTCCTGCCATGGAGTTCTTGAACACTAGAAATACGTAGAATCATAGAACAGTTTGGGTTGGAAAGGACCTTAATATCATCCAGTTCCAACCCCCCTGCCATGGGCAGGGACACCTCACACTAAACCATGTCACCTAAGGCTCTGTCCAACCTGGCCTTGAACACCACCAGGGATGGAGCATTCACAGCCTCCCTGGGCAACCCATTCCAGTACCTCACCACCATAACAGGAAAGAATCTCCTCCTTATATCCAACCTAAACTTCCCCCGAAGCTGGCTCATGTTCATTTTCTCATAGACCAACACCCCCAAGTCCTTCTCTGCAGGGCTGCTCTGAATCTCTTGTCTGCCCAGCCTGTAGCTGTGCCTGGGATTGCTCCAACCCAGGTGTAGGACCTTGCACTTGTCATGGTTAAACCTCATGAGGTTGGCATCAGCCCACCTCACAAGTGTGTCAAGGTCCCTCTGGGTGGCATTCCTTCCCTCCAGGGTATCAACCGAACCACACAGCTCGGTGTCATCGGCAAACTTGCTGAGGGCGCACTCAATCCCACTGTCCATGTCAGCGACCAAGATGTTAAACAAGACCGGTCCCAACCCCGATCCCTGAGGGACACCACTCGTTACTGGTCTCCAGCCGGACATTGAGCCATTGACCACAACTCTCTGTGTGCGGCCATCCAGCCAGTTCTTTATCCACCGAGTGGTCCATCCATCAAATTGATGTCTCTCCAATTTAGAGACAAGGATGTCGTGTGGGACAGCTTCGAACGCTTTACACAAGTCCAGGTAGATGACATCAACTGCTCTACCCCTGTCCATCAGTTCTGTAGCCCCATCATAGAAGGCCACCACATTGGTCAGGCAGGATTTCCCCTTAGTGAAGCCATGCTGGCTGTCACCAAGCACCTTGTTGTTTTTCATGTGCCTTAGCATGCCTTCCAGGAGAATCTGCTCCAAGATTTTGCCAGGCACAGAGGTGAGACTGACTGGTCTGTAATTCCCTGGGTCATCCCCTTTCCCCTTCTTGAAAATGGGGGTTATATTTCCCTTTTTCCAGTCATCAGGAACTTCACCTGACTGCCACAATTTTTCAATTATGATGGCCAGTGGCTTAGCAACTTCGCTTGCCAGCTCCTTCAGGACCCACGGATGGATTTCGTCAAGTCCCATGGACTTGTGTACATTCAAGTTCTTAAGATGGTCTCGAACCAGATCCTCTCCTACAGTGGGCCTAGGGTCTTCATTCTCACAGTTCCTGCATGTGCCTTCCAAGACTTGGGTGGTGCGATCAGAGCATTAAACAGTGTACAGCTTGTACACCGTTACAAGGAAGTCAGAACCACACTTGATTTTCACCTGATGGCTGTCATTTCCCTTTAGCATCTCTTCTGACTTAATTCTAGGATCTGCTGTTTCAAGAATTTCTGAGTTTTATCTCCTCCTAAGATTGCTCTTACAGTTGCTAGACTATAGGGGTGCTTCTATAGATAAGTACCTTAGTACCTGCTAGAATTGAAATACGGTGTCCCAAGCGGTCCAGAACACTGTTCCTTACATTGTGTATCTTGAAATTACTGTTGGTAATGCTGACAGAATTTACTCTGATACAGAGAAGCTTGCAGGGCTGTTTTGTGCAAGGGAGAATGATAGTTGAGTGGCACAAGGCATGGTATGCCAACTTCTCTCTGTGTGACTTCTGTTTGAAAATCAGTTTCCTCTCTATAACTTTCTGCTTACTGTTAACTGTGCAGCTGATAAAAGCTCTAAGTTTAAACTTTTTCAGAACATAGTTGAAACATTTTATTAAATGTATTAAACTTTATTTTCAGTAGTTACTTGCAGAATGGTTCTTATGTCAGACTCATTTTAACCTGGTTACAGTAACAACCAATTTGCTTCTCACTGTTCACAATCCTTTTACTATTTCTGTTTCTTACTGCTTGGATATTGGTATGATATAAAAAAAAATAAAATCATTGAAGTAGTTGGAAGTTTTCCTTGACTCAGTATATAGAATTGAGCCCTTGTTACTTTCATGTATTCTTACAGTTCTTTTGAAATCAGAGGTCTCAGTGTTTGGATATTTGGAAGGGAAGGACTGCACAGAAGTGTTTGTTTCTTTAGTTCAAAACGATTACTGTTGAATCTTAATGTCAGAATTAAGCTGTGTAGTTGTAAAGTGGATCTTTATCTTGTTTTGCACTTTTTAAAAGTTTAGTAAGGATAGTGACTGCATTTCATTATGTTCAAGTGTAGTGGCTGATGGAGATGCGTATCACCAGCCTGACTTGTAACATGAAAGTCTGACAGCTCTATCTCAGTACTTCACAATAAGTTGAAGTATGCAGTGAGGAATTGTATGTCTTTGTACATTCTTAATATTTTCCTAGTACGCAGTGAGGAATTGTATGTCTTTGTGCATTCTTAATATTTTCCTATGTCATCTCTTACAAAACTGACAATTTTTGTATATCTTACCATGAGATTAATCCCTTAGGAAAAGGAAACTTTGGAGTGTAGAAGGCAGCTCTAAGTGTAGTTTCTGTTGCATGTTACCTGTTGCAGGCAGCAGCTACTGACACTTACTTTGTTACTTGATTTTGAAGCTTGAGCTGTGATGTTTGGGTGCGTACATCTGCCATTATACTGAAACCCTTGTTCACCTGGTTTTCTGTTGAAGCCGAGGTTCTTCCCTGCCTGTTGCCGGCTGTTCCTGTCCTGTGTGAAAATAAAATGTTATTGTATTTTTATTTTTTTTAATTCCTGGGTTTTCGTAGGTATAATTTGGTACCATAGGGCCCATTCCATGTCTGCCTGAATCCCAACCTTGTGGGGTTAGCAGGAAGGACTTTCATCTATTTAACCTAATTTTCTACCTTTTGACAAGTGAATCTTTAGCTACCATTTCTGTGGTAGTTAAACCCAGCCGTTTCAGTGCTGTGACCACAACTAGTGTCAGTTTATGGGAGGAGAAAGGGGGGAATAAAAAAGCAGCTAAAAACCTGTAATCCAGGTAGAGTTTTTCCTCTAGTGCTTATCACTTTTAATTGATGTTTTTACAGGACCAGCCTACACTGACCTATCATGGCATCCAACAAGTTTGTCATTAAGGTAAGCTGCATGTCATAGCTTTCATTGCAAAAAAAAAAAAACCCAAACATCTGTTATACTGCTTAGAATGTGTGTGCATTAGTTTTAAAAGTTTATGGTTAAGAGGAGCGTTCTTCAGGCTTTGGCCATAGTAGCATATTTTGCATCAGCTTTCCTTTGGTTTTGGAAGCAAACTTTGTGAATTGCTGCTGTATTGTGGCAGAGTGTGTCTGAAGTCAGCTGAAGATTAAAATCATGTTACTAAAAATGATCGCTTGTGTAGTTTGAATTAGAAACTGCATGAATTTTTCGTTAAACACTATTTGCTACCTGAAATAAAATTTAGGGTTGATTCTTGCTGTAATCTCACAGTATTATTTGTGTACGTCCCAGATAATCTAAGAGTTCTTGGTCTAAGGCACAGTAATGTTCTTCAACTGTTTATCACAGTCAACTCTTTATTTGCATCTTTTTTGCCTCTTAGCCCGTTTTTCAGGCAGTAGCTGTCTTGCATCCAGTAAAATTACATATAGTAAAATGGCATTGCAATTTATTTTGCAAACAGCCTCTGACTTTTGGATATGTATTTGAAGAGCAGTGCTTTTCAAAACACTCTGTAATGAACATAGCACTTCATAATTCTTCTAGTGTAACTATATCAGTTTACCAAAAAACAAAACTAATTATTCAGTAAAAATTGTGAACTTTCTCTTTAGGACCTTTTATCTTGTTTCTGTGTTCTTGTATGTCTAGGGTAGTTTAGGTAATGCATACATTTCAAAGTGATTAGCACAATTTATTATTCTCTTGAAAATGTGAGGGTTTTTTGCAAGAGGTTTTTTTTTTTCACAGAATAGACTTTTTCCTCTGGAAGAACTTGGGGTTTTTGGAGCATGGCTACAAAACCCATCCTGACTGATCAGCTGTTGAAATTTGGTTTTGTGGGTAACCAACCTGTTCAGAAAGCAGACCAAACAATTTTTGTGTGCTCTGTGTTCTTTTCCAAGTAAAAGTGCTGCCATTTAGTGGGACAAGTGCTTTAATTTTTTTTTTTACACATGAACACGATTGTCAACCTCAAATTGACAGTATCGTGTCTGTACTATTCAGTGCTTCTGAACTGATAAAGGAGTTAGGAGAAACACTGTTGATCTTGAGCATATTTTAGCAGATACACTGAGTCTATATGCCACTGATGTTGGTAACAACAGGAGCTGAGGCTGAAGGTGTTTTTTTTCAGCTGAGAACTCTTGATATCATAAATTTTGATGTAAGTGCCCAAGAAAACAAGTAGTGTGAATTTGAAGTAATCTTCACCAGATAAAAAGCCTGAAGACACTTGGTTAATGACTTGCATAAATGAACCAGCTTGCTGGTTCAGCATAAACACTTGGTTGGCATTCAGCATGTTCCCTGGCAATCGCTGAGTAATTTAACATCACTGACTGAGCAAATGGATAGGTTCTCACTGAGCATACGTTTGTAGGGAAGCAGTATTGCAGATAAACTTTTGAGAGTGCTAGTGAGATAGAACTTTATTTGCTTTCTGGTAGGATTTGAGAAATGAGAGTAAGTTTTTTCATGTACTGCATGCTGAAAATTAGTTTTGCCTTGACTAAAATATATGAAATGTGTAAATATGTGAAAAGCTGGTTGGAATTCACTTTGTGCACAGGTGTGTAGCGTTTTGCATGTTAGATCAGGGATTTTGTATGTAAACTTTTGCTTCCTTACATTCACTGGATTTGTGTTCAATGTGAATATTTCCTTTTTCAAGACTGTTCAATTTTCACATAAACTTTTCAAGGAAGATCCCTTTTCAGAAGCTTCTTCATTAAAAGGAAGAACATACTTTCATCCCTCTGCAGGGGGAATATAGAGACCTTGTTAATTTAAGGTTCCTTATGTTTGAAATTGATAGGTGTATTTTACTGAGTTTGAAAAGGTTTATTCATGCCCTGTATTTTACGTTCTCTACTTTTAAGCTTTTAGATTTTGTAAGCAACTCTTGTGTTAATCTGTTTGGTAAGGGAGCAAAAAGTGAAGCTTATGGGTCTTTCAAGCCTTAACTGATGGGAACGTCATTGAGAGGGAAACACCTATCGTGTTTGATGGCTTTGCTTCAGAATGTTTTATAGAATCTCTCTGCCTCCAGTGTAATGGTCAGTTATTGTCAGTAGAGGGAGTAGTTGGCCTATTTTTGAAAGGCGAGCCTAAGCTTGGTTTTATGGACAATTAAGAGCTATTGAAATAAAATAATTGATTCAGTAAAATAGCTTTAAACCTTAATATGAAAACTGTAGTTAGGTCCTAAGCACACTTTCTTCACTTGCCAAGTGGCTGGATGCCACAGTGTTGTGATATGCAATAGATAATATTTGATGCAAGTTAATTTGATCAGCAATTTTCGGTTTTGAGGGTATTGATACTTCATAAAGTTCTGCATGGTGAAATACCCCCGAATCTGGAAAATAAGACATATGAATTTAATTAAGCTTTCTGTGTGTGTTGCTATAATATTTTATTGCTGTTCTGAGAAATAAATCTTAACTTTAATTGGTGAGGCTTAAAGCAAAATCATGAGGTCTATATGGATTTGAAAAATAATATCACTAGGGTCTTGTTTAAAACTTTGGACAAACTAGAAAGAATTGCTTTTCCAGAATTGTGTAAATTGACTTTATTCATGCCAAGTTGCAGAACTAAATATAGTATTTTTTATGGCTGTAATAGAAAAACTTCATTTACTGTTTTCTGCAATTCTTTCATTTGCCAGATACTGAAGACTTTTAAGTTGTTACTGCATTTCAATAGCTCCATGCAAAGGGAAGTTTTTTTTTTTTACTTTGCACTTTTCTACTTTGAGAAATTAAGAGCTCTGTTCTGTCTCAGATTTGTAAACATTTGCTAGCACATATCTTAGATTAAAATAGTTATAGTGTCAATGTTCCCTCCATCATCTAGCACACTCTGCAATCTATTTGTCAGCAGTGTTGTTCCTTATCAGTTTAAATTATTGCATGCTGGAAGTGAATAGGAAACATTTTGGTCCTTCCTACTTCAGACTTTCTGCTTTAAATTGTAAGTTGCTCTGAAGCAGCAAGTGTGTTTTTCTGTTTCATGTTGGGAATTAAGATGGAAGTACTGGAAATGATCGAACAGGAAGATGACAGTATGGCTGTAACGTGGCCAATTTTCCCCTTCATTTTCCTTGCGTTTGTATCCTTGATGTTTTTTATGTTGATGCATCTTAATGTAATCATTAAGATACTGATTTATAGCCAAGACATCTTAACATCTGTCTTTACATATCTTAGAATGCTTCATGCAAGAAAGTGTGCATAGAAAAAATGTTGATTATAGGCCCTAACTGTAGGTAGAAGGAAATGGAAAGATCATCTTCCTGTCAGCCAGTATGCTAACATGTATTTACAGTGCTCTATAGGTAATTTTAGTCTCTGTTCACAGATACGTAGAAGGTGTTACTGTCTTCCCTCTGGATCAAGAAAATGAGCAGTTTATTTTGAAGGGGCCTTTTTTGCTATTTCCATGCATGTTTAATCATGTTAATGGGTTTCTAATGCTAAAACTTCACCATTTCTCTGGCCTTTCCATGCTTTCTTTTTTTTAGTTACTAGTTATAATGTAATATAGCAATAGTATGTCAGAAATGATTTCTGTATCAGATAGGCCTGTTTGGATGGTGCTTACATGAATCTAAGTGGGTTAGACAGATTAAAGTTCACACTTCTGTGAAGTACGTGCTCTGAATAGAAACACCTATTTCTGTACATGTTTTGCTGTGTGAGAAAGTGGTGTGCTTATGCTTCTTGCAAGTTGGTTGGAGAGAAGAAAAACCTAGGGAGATGAGTAGGTTTTCTTACCTATATTTTTTTATTTTTTCTGATCTCTTATGGTGAGTAATGGAATATAATAAATGCATTTTACTGCTAGATGAAGTCCATAGATACATGAAAGCAGTGTTTCCACTATTGATATTTATCCCTCTGACTTTCAATTCCTTTCTCCTTCTGCTAGCACTTTAATCTCTCAACTCTCTATCCACTCATCATTTCCCTAGGCTTGAAAATTAAGGAATATTGTTTAAAATTACTTTTCCCTATGTTGTGACTGCTCAGAGTTACTAGATTGATACTACAGATGCTTTACTTATATACATAGCTTTGAACTCTCTAGCCTGAGAGTTAGATTTTTCTAGAGATTGCTTAAAATACCTAATAAATACAATATTTTCTGATGTCCCTTTCTTTTCCCCATTGCAAAACTGAGATATTTGTATGTGAAATGGAGTAACCTGGTCTAGCAGAAGGTATTCCTGCCCATTGCAGGGTGGTTGGAACTAGATGAGTTTTAAGGTCCCTTCCAACCCAAACCCTTCTGTGAAATTCCTGTAGTTGGAATACTCACAAATGTTTCAGTACAAATGTGCTAATATTAGGTGTTATGCAATTAGGTAGAATTTGTACAAGTATCTTAAATCTTAAAAGTAAGATACTGGTGTTCTCTAAGCTGATTAAAGGTTATTGAATTTTATGTGAACTGTGTGTTTTTATATTGGCTTTTTTGGTCTTTGAAAGTGAAGAAATAGCTATATTAACCATTAAATAGTTATTTTCTGGAGATGGAGTTCTCCTGGAGTGGCATTGCTCAGAACAGCTATAAATACAGGTGGTTGGAATTGTTATTACCAAATAACATCATACACTTCACTCAGCTGTGATGTTCATTCTTATTTGAATGCATAAAATACGATACTTCTCTGAAAGGGCTTAGAAGTTTTAAGGAGAAGGTAAAAAGAGACTGTGGGGCAGGGGGAATATGATTTAAAATAGGAAGTAGAAAACAGTAATAATGTGTGGAGGGACACCTATTTAGTTCTGTTTCTTAACTCTGCATTTAATTCCCAATTTCATGGGACCAGATATGGGATGATTAAAGTGATGAGTATATAAGTTCCAGAAGAAAGAAAAGATGAAGGGGGGGGGGGGGGGGGGATTAAGTACACGATCTAATTCAAAACCTCCTGGAGTTAATGGAAGTTTCCTCACTGACCTCAGAGGGTTAATTTTCAAGCGTAAGGAAATGATGAGTGGATGAAGAGTTGAGAGATTAAAGGAGAAATAGGAAGCCAGGGGGATAAACATCGATAGTGGAAACACTACTTTCATGGGGATCGCTTCAAATGAGGAATAAAAGGATGGTTCAACTTCAATTACCAATTCAGATAAATCTGATTAGTTTTAAAGTGCTAGAAAATTGTTTTTTGCTAACTGTGAGCATTATACAACTGTGGCAGAGATATGGCATTCTAAATACACAGCAAACCAAGTGATACTGTTTTAATATGTAATTGATTCAAAGATGTCATCTCTATGATATTTGCCATATGCTTCATTTCTAACTAGCACCACCATATTTTACATCTCCACTGTTCTTTTTCTTGGAGATCTTGGTGCCACTGCCTGCTTGACCCCTAAGTCCAGTGGTGAAGGAGGGAAAGGATGCGAAACTTCGAAGCAGACTTCAATCTCTCGGGTTCCGGCAAAACATCAGGGCTTAGCAGAGGTTCTGCTTGTGATCACTGGATGTCTTTAGATCCTGGGTTAGGCTTCCGCTGGTGCTGTAGGTGAGATTCTTCAGCTCTGTCCAGTGAGTTCAAATGGAGTAGGCTGGGAGGTAAAGAGATCCACATTTCATATACTTCCTGGTGATGCTGTGTATAAACTTAGTATCATGAAAATTTAATACAAAAGTTTAGTATTGTTTTGTGTTGCCTCTACCCACCTAAAGCATTGTGGATTGTAATGTGGAAGTTATCTTAGTATTTGATATATGGGTGTGTTCTTACTGGACTGGAGTAAAAGGGAGAAGGGAGACTGACAACACATTTTTATTCTTTCCTTTGTTTCATCTACATAGTTCACAACTTCCTTAAAAGGTGTTTATTTTTAAAAGCAAAACTATAGCTCAGCTTTAATTTTCAAATGAAAGCTTAGCTTCTGGACATTTATGTTCCCTGCAGCACTTAGTCAGCCATGACTTTGCACTCTTTCTTGACTCAATAACCAAACTTTTCTGTAAGTGATGGTGCCACAGGACATGGCACTCTATTTTGGTATTCTGCTGCAGTCATTACTAAGCATGAGCATGGGATGACGCTCAGCTGTTGTGGAAATCTTTTAAACTGCTGATAAAATGATGACTCATGGTCACCTGATGAAAACAGATCCATTACCATGACTCCAGAAACTTTAGATCCAGTGTGTTTCACTTCCCACACTAGGTCTAAAAGGGATGATGATGCATTTATTTTCTAACAGTTGACAGCTGCTCAACTAAGCTGTGATAGTGTGGTTGGCAAAAACTGTAATTTCAAGATGTTATTAATAATTTAAGGAACTAAAATCTGTCTGAGCTGTGAAGAAGTCACCAATATTATTTGCAGTGTTACTTGGAGAGTTTTCTAATCAAATTAGACGTTTTAGATTTCATTTACCACTCCTCAGTTAAGTTCATTTTACAGTGGATCTGACCCAAACCTCACTGAAGTCAGTGGGATTTGGATCAGAGCCTGTAGTTTATTGGTGCCACATTGTAGCTTAACTAAGGACATACTAATTTATTTCATAAACAGACTTTCTCAGTTCAGTTTATCTGTCATTTTTTAAGTGCAGCCTGTTTGTCTGTAGTCAATGTCTCAAGAAGTTAGGTTGGAAAAACAGTGAAAAATGATACAGCCAAATAATAGAATCAGTTTTAATTCCAGTATGAAGAGAGGAAGAAATAAAAGGTAGAAACAAGATAGATTTCTTAAATGGTATAATATTAGTCATACGAACTAGCGGTATTGAAGAGGCAAGTAAGATTTAGTAAAGAAATTTAGTCATAATGTCAGAAACACATTTAAGAAACAAGCTACAATATGCAGTGAAGTGATATCTCAATTGACAAATAAGAAGAAGCCCATAGGTTCAGTTATTGTTACAAAAAAATGATAAGTGAAGATAGGTCTGGCCCAAGCTGTGATGTCTGTACCTTTGCACATCAAAATAACCTACTTTTGCTTCCCTGCTCCATGGAATGCTGTATTTTTAATAAGACCTACATAAAAGACAGTTCTGCCTTTTTACTGCAAAATGGTATTTCTGGCTGAGAAATTTTCACTTAGGAAAGTGGTCTTGATCAGATGCAGACATTTTTCAACCAAAATACTGACTTCAGCGATTTCAGTGGTTCCGAATGATCTCTTCCCCCTTTCTGTGTACACTTTTCTAGAGAAGTATGGTCCCTTTATGAAGCCTTAAGAGCAAGTGTTACCTTTCTTGGTTTTGTACTGCGTTGTCTTTGTAGCGTCACTGGGGCTTCTTTGCTGTTTCTGCTACCTGTACAGTTTGCAGACAAATCCTCTTGTAGGAAATCCTCAATCTGCAAGCTTCAGTAAAACAAAGATTTTATCCCTTTTTCTGTGTAACTTGTCACATACACATTAAATAGCACATTGCATCAAATACTTGTTGAAGAATAGTTGTTAATCTTGAGGTAGAGTGAGGAAAAGAACAGAAGTAAGGAGGAATGACAAGTGGGTTTCCTCATGAGAAAATGTGACATAGACACAGAACATTTTCTCAGCATCTTCATATTGTTAACAACTGAAGTTTGAGCATATCCATAAAGGTACTTCAAGAACTCTATCCTCATGTTACTCCAAAAACTTGTATAATAAATAAGCGAAGCTAAGCACTGTTCAGTGTGCAAGGTCCTCTTTGCAAAGCCCTGCTTAGTTTCCAGGAAGTAGTGAGGTGTCTGGCATATCTGACATCACTCAACTGGTGAAACAATAGTTTACATAAGATACAGTTAAATACAGCCTTTCAAGTTCAAGCCAATATTCTCCTATTTTAAACTCAGAGGGTCGTCTTTCTGCGTTGACTATACCAGTGATTTAATAGCTTGCATAATTAACCAAATACACATGGTTGTGGTTTATCCTGCTTTGTATCACACAGATAAAGGCTGATAGAAGTGTATAGCTCTGAACGTAAAATATTTGCTGAACTAGAGGGTTGGGAAAGAGCTAAGTCTTGGGCCATTACGGAGGATCTGTTCAATGCCAAGATACTAGGATTTGACAGCTGGCAGGGTCATGCAGTATATAACTTTCCTGTTTTTATTTTGACATTCCTGTAGTATAAAAATAGGAAGGAGAATAATATAAGTAGTGTGCTTTTTGCCATAATAAAGTAATCTTCAGTAGTTTAAACCAAGGTTATAAGGAATTATTCCCTTTGTGGTATTGTCTGTAAGCCTTTGGGTCTTACTTTGTTGGGGGTTGAACTGTCACATAGTTGCAATAATTGTCTTGGGGAATTTGCAGACGTTTTAGAGGAGGGGAGTAAGTTTGACACATCAAAAGTTGTAAATGAAGTTCAGAACTTTAAAAAGCAATCAAATACAAACATATTCTCACCTCAAACAAATGTGAGTATTGAGTGTTTGCAGTGTAATATGAAATAGACTGAATAGCAGTGAATGGTGGTTAAATTATCACTGGCTGCCATGGGAGTCCCAGCAGAGAGAAATCTTACAGGAATATCTAGAATAAAATAACAACATTGGTTTATTGATTCCTTAGAATTTGTCATTAGTTTTAAATCTTGATGTATCTTTTTCATATTTCAGGTAATTAAATATTTTACTTTTATTGTTTGGTGAAAACTGTATGATGGGGTGGCTAGAGATGACTTAAAAAACATATTGAAAATGTCTCTTTACCTATATCCTTTCATCCTAATGATTCTCAGGAACTGTGAGTTGATTTGTAGAATATCTGGATGATACAGCTGGGGGTGCTTGCTGGTTGTGGACTGGAAAGAGATTTGATTATGGATGTCCAGCCTATTCTATGTGGTTCATAAATTATTTTGCTATTTGAAGGCATTTTCTGTATGTCTGTTAGAGATGGTTCATATGCCGTTGAATCTGTACAGTATTATAAATTCCATTGATGATCATAGACTGTTAAAACATAATAGAAAGCTTGTTCTTCACAGTGGACTATAAATTCAAAACTATTTTAGAAGGTGAATGTACTTTTGTAATTACCAGCAGCATTGCTTGTCATGTTCCTTGGAGACCTTCATGTAAGCAGAGTCTTGCCTCACATTCTGTTGCTCAGCCAATTTGGTATTCCTCCTTTACACAGAGATACCAGGAATAGTAGATTGTCAAGCATTTCAGCTTTTTCTTATTAAGAAATAAAGCAGGAGAACATCACTATCACCATTAATTCTCAGTAGCTGTTGACTCTTCTATGAACCTTTTTGAAATGATGCCTAAATAGTAATACAGAGCTGTGCCTAGAGAGTACAGATGCTCCTGGAATAACGTTTGCTTGTGTCTTCCTTCTGAGTATTTCTATTCCATGTAGGAAGTGATTATGTTCTTAACACCAGACTTAATCTACATAGATACTAGTGACATTAAATTGATGCAAATGGTATTTAATGGTAATGGTGCTCACTCACAGTGAGCATCTACTTTACAGGAATGCACAAATCAAAATCTTCTCTGCTGCTGATGGCTGTCATCATACTGGTACTTGATTTTTTAAATGCTACTTCTTTCCAAATGTTTGGACTGCCATGCAGATTTGGTGGTTAGCCCCTGATGAGCAAGTGGCATGCTTGTTTCTCTAACCTGCTCATCTGCAAATCTTTTCAGTGATCCTCAAGACCTTTAGACAATTAGTTCCCTTGTCTTTTCAATTACAGTATATATCTCTTCAAATAGTCAGTATGCTGCCTGTTTAAATGTTCTAGTAGTAAGACATTAATCCAAATTATCAAAATACAATGTAGTTTAAATGTGGTGCTGTCTACTATCTTGCTGTATGCTACTATAGAGAAAGGTTTTTTTCAGATGGTGGTTTTGTTGTATGCTGTGTAAGAAAGTTCCTTTATATTGCGGGTGAGGATTCCAGGCTTTTCTGAAAGGGAAATAACTATGAACATTCTGTTCTGTGAGAGCTCGTTCTTGCAGCAAAGGTCTCCCTTGCTTCTATATTCATGTTTATAGAAGCACCTTATAGCACGTTACAAATCAGACAGAGCTAGGAAAGAAAGAATGAGCTGAAAAATAGCAGGGTTGTGGAGCAGGTGGTGGAAGGTCAACATCCTGTGGAGGAGCAACTCTGGGATAAGCTTTCACCTGTGTAACTACTGTGGAATAGCAGGGGGTATGTTAAGATTTTAAAATTGCAGATTATAAGCATGAAAATGCAATAATGTACCATTTAATATTCTAAGGAACAGGTAATTCACATGAAGAGGTAATGGGATTGGAAAGATTATGCTGCTACTTAAAGGGAAAGAAAACCTGTCACTGAATAGTTATGCATTCTGGAGTTTCCCTCTGTGACTATAGGAAACATAGGAAGTTTCTGCAGTCTGGCATTACATTAAATACATTCTCAGGCCTCTCTCTGTTGTTTGCAGCCGTCTTCAACCAATCCATTCATGGTTTTGGACTAAAGCAAAAGCTGAGTATTTACAAATAATTCAGCACCCTGCCCAGCCCGGACAGCGGCTTCTGGGCTTGGGAAGGCGGGGCTGCGCCCTACACTGAGCTGGTGTTCAGACTCACCAGCCCATACAGGTGTGGGAATCGAGTCATGCTGCTTGCTTTCTTCCTCCCTGGTGCAGTGCAGCTAACTAGCCCTCTCTTCGAAGTCAGAGGAATGGAAAGCAGTGTTAGCTCCTTTCAGTTCTGCCCGCTTACAGAGCCATGCTGCTTCTTTTGTGGAAACTCAGAAGAACCCCTTTCAAGGGTCATTTACTGTTTGTTTTTGTAGTGAATTACCCTTCATACGTATTTCTTTTCTAATGACTTCTTGATCATTTCACTAATTTGGGAAGTATACTTTTAAAGACTTTTGGTGACATGTTTATTTTTCTTAAATGCTTATAGAACAGAAACACCAACCTCATGAGGCATGTGTGTCCCAAATGGAATTAGAGCAGTCCCACAGTGTTCGTTCTGTTCATCCTCTACATCTCTGAATTTTTCTCCTCTAACTTTAACCCTGTAATTTTAGACAAGACACTATTTTGAAGAACCTTGCTTTCCAGGCACACATTAAAAACGCCCATATGGTATAAGTATATGGAAAACTTAATAGGCAATTTCTCCTTCACGTTCCCACGTGAACATGAGGAAAAAAAGCCCCACAACTTTGCACTTTAAATCTGGTGGGTTTTGGGGATTTCTGTTTGTTTGTTTGGTTTTTCTTTTAATCCTAGAAATTTCAGCCCTGGGTAGTGGGGTTCCCAGGTGGATGCTGGAGAGTTGCTGGCTGTGGGAAGAAACCTCAATTAATGCAAAAAATCCTGAGGATTCTTGTATTGAGTGATTGAAGAAAATACTGTTTTATTTATTCTGCACACTTGCCTTTTAAGTAGTATGTTTTACTGCTACACATAGACCGGAAAGATGGAAATATTTGATATGCTCTAGCCGTGACAATCTTTAGATGTGTGTGAATGGTGAAGCTACTAATTGATCTCCCTGTGTTGCAGATAGCTTGCATCTGCTTTTCCCTAATGGTTTCACAGTGCTCTCCTCAATCATGAGATCAGTGCTGTTTGGTTTTTATTAAAACAAAAAAGAAAGAAGGAATCCTGGTATTTGCAGAAGACTTTCCAGTGATTTATAAGTAAACTAACAACAGCAATTTACAGTAAAAGTTGCTAAAAATCAGAAAATTAGAGATTAAAGCAATTCATGTAAAGGAGCTGTGATGTAATAGTTGTGTCAAATTATTCCAATTTATATTACATCTTATGTGCTAAGAGAATGAGTTAAGTCTGCATAGTTGAAGAATGTCTTGGGTTTTAACAGTGGTGATGTTTGTTATTTTTAATTTCTTGATCTTATTTTTTTCCCCAAATTCTTTTCCTTCCTAACCAGTATAAAGGGAAGAAAAATCCACTTCTGTGAAACAGGACTCCTCTGTGTACTTTTAGAAAAGCTTTGTTTCAGTTTGTTTATTAATTACTTGTGTAAAAGGGGTAAGGACGTGTATATATATATGTATATATATAAAAAGAAGTATATGTATGTTGTAATGCTCATTTTAAGACACTTAAATCTCAATGCCTCTAATATTGGCGGTCTGGCATTCATTGTAAGTATAATAGGTTATTTCATGCTGCTTGTCTTTATATTCATGGTTATGATACTGAAATGTTAAGACCACACACAGACAACAAGGTCTCCAGCCACTTACGCATGTAAACAGTCTGGCTTTTTACAAAGTGGAAAAATATTTCTTGTGCAGTATTTTAACATGATCAGCATGTTAAGGCTCAATCTGCAACTGTGTCAACATTTCTTTGGCTGTAACTGTTAATTCTGTAGCCTCTTGATAATATGTAAAATGTGAAACTGGTTTGTTTACTACTGGGATTTGTCAGCAATTACTGTCTGCATTTAGCTTAGTACTTTCAAATACATAATAGATCAAAGAATTATTTTGCATCGTCACTGTTTTTTTGTAAAACAAAGGAATTTTTTCAGCTGGCTCTGAGCTCTTTAAAGGAATGTTGGAGCAGCAAATTTCATAAATATTGTTCTTATACCTGTTTGATGTTAGTAGGCACAGGTATATTAAATACAGTGAACCAGAATCTGTAGCTGTTATTTGACATGGATTTAGCTACATTTCTTTCATGCCTCAGGTGTCGTGAGACCTGGCATGGCTTCAATATAGCTGGAGTTTTTGTTTATTTTTTGCTAATTAATGCATGTTTTCAGCATTATTCTTACTATTGGGAACTTCAAGTGCAGTGGTCATAGAATCATAGAATCACAGAACAGTTTGGGTTGGAAAGGTCCTTAAGATCATCCAGTTCCAACCCTCTGCCATGGGCAGGGATGCCTCACTCTAGACTATGTCACCCAAGCCTCTGTCCAGTCTGGCCTTGAACACTGCTAGAGATGTGCAATATTATCTAAGCACCATATCATCTTCATAACAAAGAATTATGAAGACTACAAGTTCTGATAGACTGTTCTTCATTTGTTCATGGTATGGAGCTGATAAGAGTAAGACGGCATAGAAGCATTTTTATGGATGTCATATCTAGTCAGATAATGAATATTTGGTTTTACGTAGTGTCTTTTATCTCTGATCTCAATATATTTCTTAATATATTGTCTTTATATTTTTATATGCTTTAATAGTCTTTTTTAATATATTTATCAATCTAGTTTCAGTGTATTTTTGAGGTTTTACAGGTAACACCCCTCCCCACCCCCCAAAACTTCAGAACTTGCTAGACATCTCCACAGAACTTTGCTAAAGATATTTTTGCTTACTTAGAAGTAGGCTGTGTAATCACTAACTAAAACTTACCGCTGCTCCTGAGCTGGTTGCCAGGAAGTAATTCTGTGATCTTACCTAAAACAGTTCACCTGAGCTTTTCTTACAAGTTTGTACAAATCTAAATGATTTGTCTTTGTATTTTATTTGAAAGATAAAAATAACAGCACAGAATAGAATGTACATCGCTCCATAAGGCTTTCACTTTAAAAATCTCAAAATACAGAATTACTATATGGGTGAGCTAAATTATTGGGGGGAAATTTGTTTTAACTTATAGAATAAGCTATTATATGAAACTCTTGAAAGGCAAACCTGCATTTTTAAGATCACTACTATAAACTAGTAAATGTGTCAGTAGTACTGTAGGAGATTAGTAAATCTTACCGTTTGGAGATTACTGCCTTTTCATTTTTAAAACTTAAATGCTCTTTGCTGCTTAAATCCTGTTACAATTACTGGATACCACTCGGACCAGATTTTTTTTTAAGTGCTAAAATCTGAATGAAACTTTTTCCTAGTAAGACCCAAACATACCATTCTCCCAAACAGCACATGAACAGAGAGAATCAATGTGTTTCATTATCTCTATTCAGCTGTCTGGCCCAGGTTCTTTTCCTTTGATGGGAAAATGATAAATTCAAATTACGAAGTGAGGCAACAGATGATCTTTATCTGTTAAAATTTAGTTCTTGATAGCAGGGTTTGTTTTTTTTTTTTTTTTGCAAGATTTTAAATATTTCACTGAAATTATGAATTTTGTGCAAAAAAATTTAGTACAGTAATTGGAACAGAATATTTTACCCAGAACCAGTAGATCAGCTTTGAACTGAATGTTATGGCATAGTAAAGGAGCCTCTTTTCACTGCATATCTGGCAGTGTTTATGTAATGTTTCTGTATTAATATACATATATATGTTTTTAACTTATGTATTATTTTTTCACTTGTTTTTTTGCCTGCAAATGGTAGGTTTTGCCCATACCTACCAGCAATGTATCGTCTTTTGAATGGTAACAGATCACAGGCTTTAAGAGTGAGTTTTGTGATGGGCCCTTTGCCATTGGTTTGGAAATGTCTCCATCAAGTTATACACGTCTGGGAAAATCAGTCTACATTTATTGAGTAGATTCAAGTTTTAGTTAAGAAAACCCTCTGCTGAGAGTGACTGTCCTGTGATCTTAGTGGCCCCACCCTGGACTGCAGATTGAGAAGGTGAAACTGGAGTCTCTCCCATTTGAAAATAAAGAAGAGAAAGTGTGGAATGACTGACTTAAAACTCGACAACAGCAAAAGTCAAACCAGAAACTGCTGAAGATCCTTATTTATGGGGCAGAGACTGAGGCTGGCTGACTTGAGAATGGGCTGCAGTGATTCAGTAGTTTGGGCAAGGAACAGAGACGCATGAGAGCACTGGAGAAGAATGAGGAGAAAATGAGGGATGGATGGCAGCCCTGGAGCAGGGATGTGCAAGTAATGCCAAATTGAAACCTGAAATTAAAGGCTGAATGGAGGGAAGGTTTGGAACAGGGCAATAGTCTCCTGTTTGCCCTCTCTTTTTCCAAAGTATGGAGCAGGAAGATTAAAACAGGAACTGGTAGTGGCTCAATAATGAGATGAGGATTAGGAATAGTAAATAGTATTCAAACTGATGGAACATCTTGAGTGGCAAGATAAATTGGTCAGAAGACTGGTTTTGACAGCTTGAAATATGGAGGAGATCAGGAATATCCAGATGCTGGAAAGTGTCGGTTTTGGGGGATGATGTGCCCAGTTGTCTACTTTATAGTCTGCTCTCTTTTGCACTTTGGAAGGAGAAGCTTAAGGACCCTGAAGTGAAACAAAGTCACAAATGTTTTTTGTTTCTCCAGTAGTAATCTAAAGAAAAGGATGATGGTTACTGCAGATTAATTGTATTGGTTCAGTTGGAGGAGACTTCTGTGGTGCTTCCAATCCTGCCGGTTCCCTTTGGGTGTCAATGTGTGACCATGTGGTAGATTTTCCTTAGTCGCTTTTATACCTGCCTGTACAAGGTCATATTCAGACACTGCTTAGCTTAAAAAATCCACCTGCACTTGTCTAGGAGCATGCGTGATTTCCTTGGCCTTTAAGTCTTTCTGTAGTTTATTGTGACTGTGTCTTAGTACATTGCTGCTTCACTGAGTGTGTTTTTCTCATGAAGAGATGAGCAGTGTCTGTATAAGGCTGGAAAATAAAGTAAACTTGAGAGATTTCGAGTATCTATTTTTGTCATGCAATATTAATATTAATGAATTTAAATGTTTGCACACCCTAGTGTTCTCTTTGATGTTAATTACAGTAGATCACATAAATTCATTCTTGGTGTCAGACAAGTGATGAAATAACTTCCTCTTCATTTAGCTGTGTTCCTTAGCAACAGACTAGGTCTTATTAGTTAATAACATGTATTTTTGCAGTGTTTGCTATATACAAATGCTTGTCTTTCTGCTTTTTAAAAAGCTCTGAGGGGACCTTTGTTACTAAGTTCAAGCAAAAAATAATGTAGAGATATAAATACATGGTTACATGTAAGTGTAATAAAGTTTAATTGTATTCTCAGACACGTTAAAGCAAAGTTCTTTGTCTTTCTTTTACTGATGTAAATCTGATAAAATGAACAGTGTGTTTGCTTGCTCCTGTCTCTGTGGTGCATTGTGTTCCTGACATCCAGGAACTGTAATTTGTCACATGCTGCCATCTCTGTGCTTCATCTTCCCTTCAGTGAAGACAGTTGTGAGGGTAGCATGCTATTGGTTTTTTTAATTAAAAAATGAGCTGCTGCTTTGAGGGGTAATTCCTTCTCAGTCTGTAATGTAGGGTTTTTGTGTTTTTCTGTTGAAATCCATCTTTTTATCTTAAATTTATAAGGTGGACTCTTGCCAGCATTGGCTCTTTAAAAAGATGCAGACATGTAGGAAGTGCACACTCAGCCATAGCAGTCTGGCTCTGCAGATCCTGTTGGAGATCCTTAGATGGCATAGTCTTATCTGTCTTTGGCAGGTGAGTTTTGCAGCATATGACAGTCTATCCTTTGGTTTTGCTCCTGTGATGTTCACACTTAAAATTGTATGACAATTGTATGATAGCCCTGACTTTTTTTAAACCAGTGAAATCATGTTCTATTAGTAGCATCCGTTGTCATGTATTTTAATATAAAATTTCTGTCTGCTGGTAGGCATTGCTTAAGTTCTATTACAAATGTTACTGCTGTGTACAAAGAGGCCTTTCCATCTTGTCAACCTGGGTTTGACATCTTGTCATCTTGTTTGACATCTCAGTTTTTCCATCTTGTCTTTGTGGGTTTCCAGTAACATGGATACAGGTTAAATATTGTAATGGGAAGAAAAGAAACTTTCTGGCCTGTAGTATTTGTCTGTTGGAAGAATGCTTCAGAGATCTGGTCATCTACTACCCACAGAGACTAAAACCTTCACACAGGATACTGTGGTTGCCCCATAGAAGAAAGGGGAAGTGTATTCCCAAAATAATTACCCTGAAATTTATCGCTGAATGTCTTGAGCAAAATGGAAATGGATTTATGCTATGAAGCGGATGGCAAAGCCTTACAATGTTACGAGTTGTATGTTTTCTGGAGCTATTATTTATCTTATTCAGTTGTTTCAAAAATTCAATCAGGAATGTGAAACTTCCACTGAATCTGCTTGGTTTTACGTACCAGAATATTTAAAGACCCTGAAAGATACATTTAGTCCTCAAATACAACAAATTGTCTCTAAGTGTGTGACTGTGAACTTTTTCTGCATCCAGGCAGAGATGCTACAATGACAGAATCTGACCTTCTCTTTTAAAATCTCTTCCATTGCTGCTGCTCTTGTTGGTGTCCTTTTGTTTCTGTAGCTGAGATGGATTTTTTTTTTTTTATAATGGCATTTTAGAAAAATTATTTTTAAGCATCTGTAACCAGAAAAACAGAGAATCTTTATTTATTAAAAGGCATTGTGGAAACAAGGGAATTGGACATCATGCAGCATTAATAGAGACTGTAGTCTTAAAGTGCTTCTGTATAATGACAAACTGACCTTTAGTTCTACTGTTTGTATGCAAGTAAAGTGCTATTGACAGACATGGTCTACATAGAGAGACTCATGGAGAATTTTCTTCTAAAATCTCCACCGCTTTCTTGTAATACTGAGATGCGGGACTGTTTAAAGCAGTTATTATTTAATTTCTCATAAATGTTAAGTGAGAGTGCTTTCTAAAAATCCCTGGAAAGCAGACCTGAATACAAACCTTGTAACATGAAAACTTCAGTGGGGGAAAGACTCTGGCAGGTTACTCATACTTTTGTGTTTCCTTTGAAAGAAAAACTTTCCCAGATGGTCACTGCAGGGTACTGAATGGGACCAGGAATTTTATGTAAGCATTTAAGCTTATAGCCCCTGTCAGAATTCCTTATTTGGGGATTGGATTCTTTGCAAAGGGTTTTTCTTTTTGTTTTTTTTTTTTCCTAACCACTATCTTTACACTATTAAATGAATACAAGTTGAGGGTAAGACTATCTGCAAGGTCATAGTGAAACTTAAAGCATAATGGACAGAGTACACTTACCGAGGCTGGAACTGGAAATAAACACACAAAGGGAAGTATATGGCTGGACTGATAGTTATAAATTAAGTGTCAAGGTTTCAAATCTGGGAAAGTATCATCAGAATTTATAAAGTTCTATTTAAATAGTCCATTCTGCTCACGTCAGACATCTGTTAGTGGTTATTGTTTGAGTGACCACCATGTACATTATACAAAAAGGAATGTGTTTTTTGTAAGATCTCTGCTAATGTGGCAGATAAAATCCCAGTGTTTGATAGCAGTGCCAAAGGGCAAAGAGGTGCTGAACAATATTCCTCATCTTTACCATAACTTTCCTTCCTGGAAAAACAGGCTTTGACAGTGGGAAAATGAAGACTAAGATAAGGAGAGGTGGAAAGAGGCTTGGGAACTGAGAGTGATATAGACCAGAACTGTACTTGAGCAAGAAGGAAAAAAAGTGCTTCTGGTGCACTGATGCACCAATAATTATATTTTTTTGTTGATTACAAATTTGAGTTATATCCCCTATGCTGGGGTGATAAATTAAAAGGAGGAGCAAGCTAAGGACCAGTTGTTTTTGTTGGCATGTAGCATAAGTAAACCAGGCCTGGTTTTTACAGCTCTAGCAACTGATTGATGACTTTAAAGAAAAATGTACTGTTTTTATCAATGCTGTTATCAGTCTCAGTTTCATTTATCAGAGGAGCAAAATTGGAAGTGATGAAAATTATTTATTCCTTGTGAGCTACAAAACAGTTGACAATGATTTTTTTTTTTTGTTATTGATTATAGGCATTACATTTCAAGACAGCGTTGTTGAATTGAATGTCAAATGTCAGTTGCATGTAAACTGTCTTAACAGAGCTAGCAGGTACATGCAGGTTATGGAAAATCAGGCATACTGCAGACATGTTAAGTAATTCACTTTTAGTTTTCTACCTTAACATATTTCTGGGTAGACAGAAACATTACAGTTAAGCAAGATTTAATTCAGCTAGGTGACATAGTAAATGCTCATTCCTAGGTGGCGTACCTTACTTACCGAGCTACTTTCTTCTGTGAGTTTTACTATAGTACTCACCGGTTTAGAAGATGCATTAAGAAGCAGTTGTGACCTTGGTAGGCATGGAGAAAGTCTCGAATGATGAACTTAAACTCATGAAAAATGCCATGAAGCATTAGGAGACCTCTGGCAATTTTCTGCGATAGGCTTACTGATAGAGCAAGGAGAAAAAGAATCTGATAAATGTGGAAATAGATGCGTTTTTGGCTAGAAAGTGATAAAAAATGTTTTACACAAGATTATCATCTAATGTACAGAAGATAATTTTTGGTTTCTTGGTTTTTTTTCGGCAGTTTGGCTCAGTATGAGGGGAATGTGGGAGACGAGTGAAGCAGAATTAGGTCTCCTGAGGGCGAGAGCACTGGCTTGAGCATGATTCTCTCTCTGCATTTGCACACAGCAGGGGAGGGTACTAAGATGCATTTGTGGAGTTTTGCTGTTTACCAAGATGTCATTAAAAAGTCCAAATTTTTGAAACAGATGCATTAACTTTGAAAACTGATTTTCCAGTTTCATAGTGTTCTTGCTGCAAAAGAAACAATGGGGGTTAATATAGTTGTCTGTTTTGGTTAATTTGTACTCTGCGCTGGAGTAAGTACACAGAGAGCCAGATTTTAGGGCATTTTATATGGGAATAAGAAACTTTGGCAGAGCTTGTTCTTTTTAAATTGCCGTAGTTTCATGTATTTGAGAGTGCCTTGCTAGGGCCAGCAAGTTGTCAGATCAATGTCTTGACATCTGTGGCAGGGAAATTAGCATAAATTCCACTGAGGCAGAATGGACGGGTATACAGATTTGTGTAGTATGTTGGGAAGAAGTCCAAACACCCATTGTAAAGAGAAATCATGCATCACAGCCTTCTGGCTTCTTTACAGGTACTGGTGAGTGTAAAGAATGGGGCACTCTGGTTGCTATAACGGGGCACTCTGGTTGCTATAACCCATTTAGAGTCTCCAAAAGTGATTTGCCTCACCAAAGTGTCTTTCAGTGAGTTAAAGAAGAAAGTCCTCACATAGATTACCTGGCTGAAGGATAAAGGTGGATGGAGGCAGTACTGGAACTGGACAGGGAACTCTGGGGTAGACGCTGTATTTATAAATAAATAAGTATGTAAGAATATATATTTTATATATATTAAATGTATATATTTATGTATTAAATATGTATTTATAAATGACCTGAGAAAGGAGGTTACAAAGACTTACAATGAAGTATTGCAAAAAACCTCAGAGTATTGAGTGCTTGTACAATTAAATGACGGATGAATAAGTCAATGTGATGTATGTGGGGTGAGGGAGAACAGCTTCGAACTTACGGATGCAAGTGATGGGTCATAAGCACAGGACCACCACACAGGAATGACAGTTCAATTCACAGCATCATTTTAAAATGCAAAACCAGTTGTGGGAATAGTAGGAACAGAACGAAGAAAGCACAAGAAATAACATCACTGTGCCATGGTACAAATTGTGGGCATGTCTACTTCTTAAATGCTACGTGTACTTGTAGTTCTCCTTAGTGGAACTAAGAATTAGTGAGAGGTGTAGAAATTCTCCAGTATAAGGAAAAATTTAACACTCTTCATTCATCCTGGAAGCGAGAAAGCCGGAGGAAGGTGGGTGGGGAATAATAGTGATCTGTTAACTCATGGATAGTGGGAAGAGATAAATAAGAAATGACTGTTCAGATTTAACAGCTGAGGGTATTCAATTAAACCAACGTGATAATTTGAAATGAACTAGGAGATACGATTTTTCATGCATGTGTGATCAGTTTGGGGGACTGCTTGCCACAGGATAGTGTGGATACACAATACATGCAGTTTTGTAAACCAGTCTAATAAATCATGGGAGAAAATGACCACTGATGACTTCTACTTGTGGGCACAGCCTATGAGATACAAAGCACCAGAATCTCATGTTGCTGTATGTCTAATATATTTACTAAGGAAAGTACCATTATTTGCTTATCTTTTTTAACCATTTCCTGTAGACAGCTACTACTAGTCACTGTCAGAGCATACAGGTCACTGTGGTCCACTGGACTGGCCCAATAAAACTTTTTATGTATTTAAAGTGAACATTTTGTTACATAAAATCAACACTATTTATCATTCTCAGTGATTTTAATGTTCTCCATGTGTGTTGGGATTGCTGCTAATTATCACTGGAACTTTTATAAACATAATTGTGGGAAATATTTCCCACATATTCCCAATTAGTAACATAATCCAAGGGGAAATTTGGAAGATTTGGCTTTGAAACGTAAAACTTCAACTTTTTAAAAGTGCATTCCCAAACATCACTTGAAATCCTAGGTACCGATAGTCATCTGTAACATTGCTAAAATGATGTCCTTTCTTCTCTGGGACAATGGCTTTGCTGATCTCAGTGAAATAGATATATAATTTTTGATAATAGATCGCTTTTTTTTTTTTCTTGCTGCTCCCCCTTCAGCTTTAAATAGGCTTTCTCCAAAATCTTGGGAGCATGTTGTTTCTATTATACTTCATAATAGGTGAAAATGAGCAATGTGTTACCATGCTGTCTGTTCAGGGTATTAAAAACAAGTGTTTTCCCTTGGGCTTTCATTACTTGATTGACCACATGTGAACGTAATACCTATCAATGCACTTAGTGTGAAAAAGAGTTACATAAACTGACAAAGCCAGTTATTGAATAGACTATGCTTGTGTAAAGTACTGAGTTGAATTCTTTCAGTGTCCAGTCAGTGTTTGTTTTCCTGTTAAAAACAATCACTTACTTTGAATCTTCTTTCCTGCTGTTGAAAGAGACTCGAGTTGATTTT
Organism: Pezoporus occidentalis; assembly: GCF_034315485.1. Taxonomy (NCBI): domain Eukaryota; kingdom Metazoa; phylum Chordata; class Aves; order Psittaciformes; family Psittacidae; genus Pezoporus; species Pezoporus occidentalis. Next base: position 6,431,979 of record NW_026912779.1, read on the forward strand.
TATGGATCTTTAGAAGAAAAAGAATAGGCACTTAACCCCCCCAGCCCGAGAAACTGAGTTGTAGGAAGAGGATTCACTTTCGTATTTTGTTATAAATTTTTAATCTATCTGATAGGTGCATGAAAATGCTGATTAACATGTATAATCTAAAGTTGTACACATCTGCCTTCCTTACAGGCAGGAGATGTGCTACTGGTGCCTCTTGAAGGCCTAATGTTAGAACAGTCAGGTGTACATTTCAGCTGCATATGATTTAAGTTAAGGCCAGGTTGTCCACCACCTGCTTTTCATTGCCCTCTTCTCCTACCAAAGGTTGTCACTTACTAAGTTTGTTAGGAGAGAGAGATGAATAGTCACTCCCTATTTATTTCTACCCAACTGAATAGTTTTTTAGTATGTATGTTAATACACGTGTTGTATCAGAACTGGCTTAGTAGGGGACAGTTGGACCTGTTCAGTTCTGAAAGCGGTAACCTCAAGAAGTAAGAAGGAGGCAGAAGGGACAAGGACAGACAAATGGGGAAATAGCTTCCTCAGTTTAAGTTTTAGTCTAAGCAACTTTTCTGGTGGCAAACACCTCTACCATGAATCAGCAGCACCTTTCACAACTTGTCCTCACTTGTTGCTAACTCTTCAGTGTTCAACTGTGTTAATATTTTACATATTTTTTTTATAAATCAGTTCCTGCTGTTCCTTTTGTGTCCATATTTGCTTTTTATGCATGAAGTCTATTTATTATATACTGTCTGCAATGCCAGATAAAAGCATTTTTTTCCCTTGAATATTAAAAAGAGAAAAAGCTATTCCTTTGCTCTCCAGCAGGCAATTCCTTGAGATTATTGCTGATCTGTTTCCATTATGAAATACAATGTGTTCTCCATCCATATGATTCCGCTTTTTCAGCAGTAAGATTTAGAGCATCACTTGTTCACTTGAAAGGTTCATCTGTTTCTTCCCTTGTACCTTTGTAGCTAATGCATTGATCATAGAATCATAGCATAGTGATGATTTTGTTGAACTTGCTTTTGCTTTATGTTGACTAAATATGCTACCACTTACTAGACGGATTTTGTCCAAAGGGTGTGACTTTTTAATATGCTTTTTTCAGAAGTGAATCACATTTTTCTTACATTATTTCTGGTGAAGCCTTCATGCAGTTCTTTAATGTGCTGGGCTTAACTTAGACAATCAGTTAAAACACAGAGTTAAAAAGTACTGCTTTTACGCACTTGGAAAATGTAACATTTCAACCACTAAAGCAAATAGAACAATATTAAGAAATTTGGCTTGCTTGTACTTCTTTGCAAATAAAAAAAATATTTCTGCTTTATGTATTTGTCTAAAGTCTGAGCATGTGTAATCAATGTATCTTTAATCTGCTAAATTATTTTGGCATAAGGATTTCACATCTGCAAATATTTTATAACGAAACATGGACTGCAGATGTTGGGTTTGGTTTTTCTGTTGCCTCCCCCTTCCCACTTCAGTAGCTGTATGCTGCGGTAGGTAACATCTTCATGAGAGGGAGGGAAGGAAGTTAATTTCAGGGCAGGTGAGACCTTGTCTCTTAGTATAAAAAGGAATCAGAGGCTTTGTGAAACAGTTGTGAAGTTGGGGGACATGGAACAATTTCCTGTGTGGGATCTGCCCTCACTTCCCAGTTCTGTTTTTGTGAGAGGGAAGTCAGCCCATCCCTGCAGCTGGTGTACCATAAACTCAAGAAATATGTTGCTGGATGCATCATATGCTTGAGAACTGTTGCTCCCTTCACCTTAGCAATGGGGAAATTACCTTCCCAAACAAACATTGTGGTTTTATCTCTTCTTCACCTTACGAAAATTTCGTAAACTGTGTTTTCCCTGCTATTCAATGGTTGGATTTGTTTCCTCTGGCAGAGCTTACATCAAAAGATACTGAGGGTGGTGGCTTTTTACCTTTATTTTTATTGCATTTAATTAGCTAGTCATGATGAGCATCTGCAGAAACACATAAAATCAGGTGGTACATTACTAAGCCTCTTAGCAGTCCTGTGTGGTGGTTCTTTTCATATGCCTAACAAATACATCAGTCACTTGCCAATACATACTTGGGGTCCTATGTTTATACTTTAATGTTTGGTTTATTAATATTAAAATATAGCATGTAGAGCATGTGTGTGAAAACTCTTTAACATGTAAAAGGTCTGAAAAAGCCCTTCAAGCTTTTTTATCACTGTCTGTAATTTCTTCAGAAAATTATATTGTCACTTTGCTGTTTGTGATTATTAAGTTGGTTGGAAGCTTTAGTCCTCCCTGCTGTTTCCTAGCAGAACTTTAAGCAAGCCCTTTTAAGTGTTATGAACCTCCAGTCGTTCTACTGCTTTAACCAGTTGCTTGACCTGTTATAGTTAGAAAGAGCTAAATTTGAAATTCAATTTGGTTACTATGAGAAAGTATTGAAGAAGCTGATAGTGAACCCGTGGTACTTCTGTTTCTATAGGGCAAAAATCAAAGGAAGTAACAATCATTTTAGAGTTGCCAGTTCTCAATATTTAATGTGATGATACCTATTACTGTAGTATCTGATCATTACTAAATGAATGATTCAGACATGCAGAGGTTTTTGTACAGGTGTGTACTAGTTCCTTTATCTTTCCATCTGGGTAAAAAACTAATCCCAGTACTGACTTTCTGGAACCACAAAGGACATCCCAAATTCCAGTTTAGTACAGCGGTGACAAGGCCGTTCTTCTCTTTATGAATCACTTTCATAACACCAAATTTTTTGTTGATAGCTTCGGGTGAGAGCTGGGTAAGGTACCTCTAATCTTCATCTGTACCCACTTACCAAAGATCAGGTGATACATAATGTGTTTTGGTGTGTCCAAGCCATAGGAAATGTCCTTAAAGTGTACGGTTTAGAATGAATTGCATTTATGTAGATTGTGAATATGTTCAGCTGTCCATTTAATATGGCTTCTCACCCCCTCCAGGCCTGTGTCATAAATGCAGGTTGCCGCATAGATGAGTATTCATTGCCTGCTAGCTATGATTTAAAAAATATATAGTTTTTATAAGAATATTTTACAACAAAATGGTGAAAGCAGCTTGTTGGAATCACAAATTATCTTTTTATTATCTTAAACAAATACTGCGCTGCTATATCTGTTTTTCTGGATCAGTTCTGACACAGGCAGGGACATGGTGTATATCCTTTCAAAACAATGTGGAGATTGCACTGTTACTTGGAGACTTTGCCCTGAGGAAAAATTTGCTTTTTGCAATTGTTTGAGCTCCAGCTACATGGCTCCTTTCGATATGTAGGCTACAAAAACCTCCTACGGAATTGGGATCAGACCAGCACAGATTGACAACCTAAATTAAGCTTAATTCTCTCCTGCAATTTAGGCCTCTTTTTCAACATTGTACCTGATAGAGCAGTTCTCCAAGACAAGTCCAGATGTTTAGATTAAGTAATTACTGCTTAGCCTGACTGTGGTGATGAACTGAACGGGTCTGTTTGCGCTGAAGCATTCTTATGTTGCTAAAAACATGCAGATCCTTTAACTCAGCAGATACTTAGGGTGTTCTTGAAGGAGTTGTCTTGATTAATTCATTTTCCTGTGTTGATTTGGGTGGATCTCTCACAATTACCTGCTTTAACAACAGCATACTAGTCCTTACTTTGAAATTCTCCAGTATCATACACAGCTCCATCAGATTTGAAACTACTTTATTTCTTTACATTTCCCTAAGACTTGAATCATTCACAACTATTTTTTACTACCTTCTGCATTGTTCAAGAGTCGAAAATGCTGCCTTGATAGCGTGTCCTAGTTTCTTGCGTTTTCAGACTACATTGCTCAAAAGTTGGCTTGTTCTCTGCTTGCACCTCTTTACTTGACGTGGGAACCTCTGAATGTGATCTTAATACTCCTGTAGCTCATTGATTGACTTTTCAGATAACTGTTTCTTTTCTTCCTCTAAATCACCAGAAAATTAAACACTCCTCCATTCAGGAATTTCCCATACTTAAACTATACTCCTGAAAAAGCAAGCCAACCCCTTGCAAAAGATCACTTAGATATAACTTGTATTCAGGTTATAAAAAGGGGGAATTTCCTCCCTGCTTTTGGGAAGTCTGAATGCATTTTAGATCATCCAGTTCCTGCTGAATCTGTATATGGTTTAGTATAGCCATCTTTGAGGAGAGATCTGCAAGTTAGACTCTTATGCCATTGCATTAGTGTTGTAGGGTGATTTCATGGGGGACTGAAAAGAGCTAAGTGATGTTAGTTAATGGCTATGAGCCTTCTTTAACAACCAGTTATTTGTTAAAACTGTTCTACAACTCTGGTAAATAAAATAGAATCCATTTGAGATTTTCAGAGGGCAGCCTGCTTGTTCCCTGTACACTCATGAAACTGCACCATAGAGCCCAGGTACTGTAAAAGTTTTGTGAGTCATAGCAGAGTTCGGGCTGTTGGTATGAATGCTACTCTTCCAGTTGTGCTCATCTTCTGGCTTTTCTCCTTTTTCTGATTTGAGATCCTGCAGTCCCACTTTGCATCTAGTACAAGCAGCTGTGATTTCCCCAGTGACAGAGTGAATGGCTCAGCATTGGTTTTGGGTTACAACTCATCTCCTCAGAGCCATGCAATATTTATAATGAACTGAAAGCTCTGCAGAATTTCCAGAACCAAACTGTTCTCCAGAAAAGAGAAAAGGCCAAAAGTGGAATATCCTACCCCCCTCCCCACCCTGAAATTTAATTCCTTCTTCTTGAGCATTCTGAAGAACGGCCTTGTATCATAAACTCCTTGAGGGTTCCTGCTTGTGGCTTTTTCTGGGGGTTTCTCTATGATCTCTTCTGCTCTCTTTCTGAATCAGCTGGTCAGAAATCCTGCTATAGTCATGTTGTGGTTTAAGCCCAGCTGGCAGCTAAGTACCACACAGCTGCTTGCTCTCACACACTCACACCGCACTGTGGGACGGGAAAGACATTTTGGAAAAAAAGGTAAAAACCCCATGGATTGAGATAAGAACAATTTAATAATTGAAATAAAAGTAAAATATTATAATCCAATAATAATAATAGGAGGGAGAGAAGGGGGGGGAAGAGTGTGGAATACCCCTTGTGCCCCTCTTCACTGGCAGAGCATGGGGCACTGAAAAATCCTTGATTTTAGGGTAAGTGCTGCTGAGCAACAGCTAAACCATTGGTGTGTTACCAACATTATTCTTAAACTAAAGCCAAAACACAGCATTGCACAAGCTACAAGGGAGAAAATTAACTCTATCTCAGCTGAAACAAGGGTAAATCAGTTCCTTCTGTTAGGTGACCTTCTGTTTAATGTCATGACATTAAACCCGGTCACTGGTGACCTGTTGGTTTCTACTCTCCTGAAATTTAAAGTTGAAAAAACACCTGCTTTGAACAGCGACTAGAAAGGCACCAGTTCCATGCAGTCTGACTGTGTAGTGGAAAAAAACCCAAACAGCGATGTTGTCCTCTCTCCTCCCTTTTTTTTCCCTAAGGAGGAAACCCCCCAAAAACCAAATCCCAGAAATTCTGAAAAAAATACGTGGAAAATCTGGGCACATATCAAATCATAACTTTATCTACTTAAAAGAATGAAAAATGTGCAATGTTCAGTGCCGCCAAACCTTCTTTGCCCCCATATTTTTTTATGCCAGGTTGAGGCATTTGACTACTGGAAAAGTGTGTCCTGCAGTTTGGGAAACTCTGTGTATTACCTCTGACTGTATTGTTCCTGGGCATGTGTGTAAATGAAAGGTAAATTGATTTCTTGTAATGACAAATATATCTCCTGTGCTGTGTGTGCACTTGCTTAAATAATGATTTTTGCCTGTTGCTGGAGAAGAAAGTAAAAATATTGAGGATGTTTTGTGCTAACCATAGGAACAAAAGGAAGACCTAACATTTTGGGGTCAGAAAAGTAAAGGAGGAGAACACACTTTTGCTTCTGAAAAGCCTGGAAAAAGTGAATATGCATCTCTCTCTCCCTATATATATATATATAGTCATAATATAGTTGGCAGAGTGTATAGGCCAGTGACTACATAATTGTACTTAATATTGTAGACGTTTGAACTTGCAGAACTGAATGTAGAAAGAATTTAGGATGGAATATATTAAAATTTTCCTTTTTTATTATAAGACAAGGTATTTCGCAAGCTTGTCTTATTTATTTATTTATCTTCCCTTTCCCCCCTCTTCTCCCCCTCTTCCCTCCCAACCTATCACAGAATCACAGAATGGGTTGGTCTGGAAAGGACCTTAAGATCACCCAGTTCCAGCTCCCTGCCATAGGCAGGGACGCCTCATGCTAGACCATGTTGCCCAAGGCTCTGTCCAACCTGGCCGTGAGCACTGCCAAGAATGGAGCATTTGCCACTTGTTTGGGCAACATGTTCCTATGTCTCACCACCATCACATGTGTTTCCTTTTCCACTGACCCTACATCCTGCATCTGTAGAATAATTACAGCAGTGGGAAATGCTAATACGTGTCTTGGGAGGCTGGCTCTCCAGTCCTGTCAGGTTTAATGATGCAGCACATTGGGAATGATATAACTGAATGCAAACTCACCATGCTGATCCTCAGCATCCCAAGTCTTTTTTTTTATAATAATCAGTTTTATGATATTTGAAGTCATGAGGTTTGAAGAAATGAGAGTAGACGTATTGTAAAAAGAAGTATTCTTAAGTACAGGAATAAAAACTATTTGCATTTATCTGCTCATTGGAGGATTTGCGATAATAGTCCACTGTCTAATATGTGCTTCTCCTGGGTGAAGGTTTTAACAGGTTTTGAGCAGATGACTTGCCTTGGCTGACCTACCACTATGCACTGCTATTCATTCTGTTTATATTATGCTTCTGGTTATCTTTTCCATTTGCAGAATCTATGAAGTGTTTGATGTATTTGTATAAACAATTTGATTCCAGAAAATATGTTCTGAATTAGATGCCATTACTGTACAACAATACACTAACAACATTTTGAGCTCTTTTCAAGTCCTTTGTTTAATAACACAGTGAATGTTATTAGACTGTTACAGTAAGTCCCGTTAACATTAAAAACCAACTTGTAAAATTGAAAAGTTTTGAGTTCTGAAATTATGGATGATATCAAATTGGAGCATCTGTTTCCGCCTTGAGTTTTCTGGTGAAATGTTTTTCTACTGATTCTTGACAAATTGCTTCTCATTAAATCAGGCTTTTGGGTTTCAGTTTTGATAATCATGCCTTTAAAAATCATTTTCAGTGGAAATTTTTAGATTGAGATTCTGTAAAAACATAGAAGTAAAACTTTCTCTACTTTTGGTTTGCCTTTCACTTACAGTACTGAGGAGTCACAAGTTGCTTCTTAAAGCCACAACTACTGGAACTACTTCTTTTCATCTAAAATAAAAGTATCTAACAGGGACCTAGAAGAAGTCTGGAGAGGGAATTTTTACAAGGATGTGTAGTGATAGGTCAAGGGGGAAGGGCTCTGAGATGAAAGAGCGTACAGTTAGATTAGAAATTGGGAAGGAAATTCTTCTCTGAGGGTGGTGAGACAGCTGGCACAGGTTGTTCAGAGAAGCTGTGGCTGTCCCATCCCTGGCAGTGTTCAAGGCCAGGTTGGACGGGCCTTGGAGCAGCCTGGTCTAGTGGGATGTGTCCCTGCTCATGGCAGAGGGTTGAAACTGCATGAGCTTTAAGGTCCCTTCCAACACAAATCACTCAATGGTATGATTCTAGTATTTTCACAGAATTGCATGTCTCCAGAACACAAAATTATTTGGAAACAAGTAGAAGATCATCAAATGTTAATATAAGCAGTCTACATTTTGCTTCCAATTCTCTCTGTTCCTCACTTGTATTAGAATTTAATCTGTACAGAGAACTTTTCCTTTGCTGCTGGAGTGGCCAAAGCTCTATTGAGCTTTGTAGCATAAGTACGATACAGATAGCTGTACCACGTGAAGGCATATAGAGTATAAATACAGTGTAGTGTATACCATGTGTTGCATAATTTGAGAGTGCAAAGGAGCCTGCGTGGGAGCTGTTGCTTATATTGTGTTCAGGACTTAAAAAAAGTGAAAGGTAGCAAGACCCAGAAAAATCTGTGCTTATATTATCTTACTCCCCATGTTCCCCTTTGTCTGTGACAGTTCTGTTTCCTTGTGTCCTGTCGCAAAGCTATTTTAAGTGAATGGCAAAGCTAATGGCTTTTGGATGTTGAAATAGTTACAGGTATGCCATCCACAAGAAGGTTGCTCCAAAACTCAGAGGGAAAGAAATCTTCCATTGGGAAAGCTTGTTTGTTACATGGATTTACATATTATTCATATATATTTGTTTTTCTTTGAAGTAATACAAATGTTTGGTCTGTTTGTAATATTTTGAAGACTATTTTGAACTGTTCCATTATCTGGTTTCAAATATGGCTTGTTATTTTCTTTTTTTTTCCTAGCTGTTTTCAAGGCAACTGAGACAAATATTGACATTCAGAAGAAAATAATTACAAGCATTATCTCTCCTTGAAAAGCAGGTCTATACTTTGCATCTCTATCTATATGTCAAGTTTCTGTAGTCAGTAGAAAATTATGCAAGCTAACATGTAGCATTTGGTAATTTGAATTTTCTTGATGTACCAAATACTTGTTCGTTGTTGTAAGTGCTGAACCATGAATAATTTAGTGGCTTTCACTTCATAATAGGCAGTGTCTGCTAACTTTGAAGTTAAGTGGTCAACTCAAAAGTTTGCTGGAGCTGACTAATGATTCACCAGAGATTTTTGAGAGATATTTTGTCATCAATTTAAAGCTCAGAGAGGTTTGCTGTTGCAGCCATCTGGTAATTCTTGGTTCTCTAGAGGAAAGAGAAGCCTTTTGATAAAACACATCAAAGCATTCTGCTCTTTCAATGACTGATACCTGTAAGTAACTTAGAAGTTTCTCAAAAGGATTTCACAATGCCTGACTCATGTGCCAAACTTTTGCATTCTAGCTTCAATACAACACTGGTGGTGAAATATATCTTAAAGTAGATTTAAATCATTATTTAAATAGTTCTGTTCATGGATAATTTACAGATCTAAGTGTTTTGTAAAAAGCAAAGGTTTCTACTTTATCAAATAGGCTGTCATGATTAATAAAATTGATGCTAAACCTTGTTGTGCTTTGTATTAACTGTACAGGTGAGGGTACTCTCAAAGTCTCTACTTGGGCTATACCATAAATCTAAGATATAGATGTACTGTCTTAGATTGTAGGTCATGTACAACTATAGTGTAGAAATAGGTATCATATTCTTTCTAGAACTAATTCTGTTAGCAGCTGGAATTCTGGTGTGGGGTTTGCAGATGTTTTTCAGCGAAGATGTTTTTCAGTGAAGAGCAAATATGGAGAGAGGGAGAGTTAGGACAGGAAGTGCACTGCAGCGTCCACTTGAAACCAGAGCGGTCTAATGCTGGTTTGTACACACAGAGTTGAGATTTGTCTGGAATCGGGATGTTGTTTCTATTCCATCAGACATTCCGGATGTGCAATTGCCATGACTGCACATGTTCAGTCTTCTCAAAGAGTGAGTTTATTGCATCACAAATGCAGCACAAGCAGCCAAAACAGAGTGATGAAATTGGCTTTTTACCTTTCAAGTTGTTCAGATAAAGGGCGTCTGAGTGAGATGTGGTGGTGTGTTACAGTAAAGGAAAGGGAAAGCATTACCTTGTAATGCCCCACACTGCTGGGTGTGAAAAGGGGGAATATTATCTTTTTTCACTGGAATGAAAAAGGGGTGAGTTGGTCCACAGTGGAACTAAGGACAAGTGTTTGTGCCATTCACTCTTCCTTATGTTTTAGAAGCTCATCGTAATGACTGAGGTACTGATGAAAGAAAGTAATTAAGCCTCCTATGTCAGGTTCTCCTCAATGTCTATAAAGGAATTTCAGAAATAGTTGGTGTGTCTTGGGCTGTACCTGATTATCACCCATAGCAGCCTTATGATATCTGAAGAGGACCTGCAAGGATGCTGGAGAGGGACTCTTCATCAGGGACTGTAGTGATAGGACAGGGGGTGATGGGTTTAAGCTAAAATGGGGAAGTTCACGTTAGATACAAGGAAGAAGTTCTTTAATGTGAAGGGTGGTGAGACACTGGAACAGAGTGCCTGAAGAAGTGGTAAATGCCCCATCCCTGGCAGTGTTCAAGGCCAGGTTGGACAGAGCCATGGGTGAGTGACATGGTCTAGTGTGAGGTGACCCCCTGCCCATGGCAGGAGGTTAGAACTGGATGATCTTAAGGTCCTCTCCGACCCAAATGATTCTAAGATTCTATGATACAGTTTTTATTAATAGGTTAGCCTTATTATCATTTAACCATTCCAAGTATAGTATTTGCTAAGTGACAAATGAATATTAGGTAGTCACCATAAGTTCTTTAAACATACTGATTTTACATTAAGTAGTTTGGAGAGACTTCTAAAGAAGCTGAGTTTTTAAGGAGTTAATAAATTTAAAATGCAAACTAGACCATTAGTATGGTACTACATTTTCAGAAAACAGAATGATGGGAGATGGTGTAGGTATGGCTAATTCTTCACCTGTTAACATTTCCTAGAACTCAGATTTAAAAGTGCATCTAGCAGAAGAAAATTCCATGTGTTTGTTGTTACTGTTTCAGCTTTTCAGTGAGCAATCCAAGACATAGGTCTGGTGCTCTTGTTTCTCATTAAGCTCAATAAAACAATGGTGAAATTGTAACTCCATAATTTTTCACAGTTTCAAGTTGTGCCTGTTGTATCTCTGAATCAGATGCATGTGCTTACCTGATTGTTTTCCTCCTGCCTGCTTGACATGTGCTTCCCAGCAGCTACAGTTGAACATTTTTTTTCTCCTTTCTTTTTTTTTTCTTTTCCAGTGTGGGAACTTTGCTGTTTTGGTGGATGTTCATATTTTGCCTCAAGGCTCCAGTAAAGACACCAGCTGGTTTTCAGATCATGAGAAAGAGGTACAGCAAATATCAATCCTACTTCAAAAGCATGTGGCTGCAGGGAAAAAGTTGGATTGCCTTGAACTGTTCAGGATTTTTCAGTGTTATGAGAACATTGTTAGTTATACCTACCCATCAAGGGTTGCTGTGGGACCCCAAAGTCAGCCATATGTGCTTTTTGAGTCACTAATGACCACTTTCAATTTGCCTTTTAATTTTTAAACTCTGTGTGTGCATGCATGCATGTGTGCATGCTGTTCTCATTCTTCTGCCTTGACTTTTAATTTTAAAAACATACTTCTCATGGATGTTTGTAAATTACCCTCAGTGATATGAAACAGATTGTGACAGGTATGGTTTTTACAGAGTTTGTTGGTGGAATATCTTTCTATTAATTGTTTCTCGTTCTGAGAAGTATGAATGATGTTGCATTTAGAGAGTGCAGGAAAACATAATGACAAACTATAGTAGAACTGTTGCATCGTAGGAAAAGAAACTATCTTTATCCTGACAACAGCTGAAAAATGGGAAAATCAGTGCATCAAGTGAGCAGCAAAATTAGGACTGTAACATTCATCAGCCTCTTTGTGATTTCTGCTACAAGCTTGTGATGAGTTACTGGCAGGAGTTTTCCCCTCTTTCAGCCTGGGTGGGAACTTGAGAAGTTTTCTGTTGAAAATGAGCGCAGGACGTGTTTGAGATGCCTGTGGACTTTCCCGCAAGTCTCCGTTACGGCAATTTTCAGCAGATAGTTTTCCTAATCATGGCAGAATTAACTTGTCACTGCAGAACGTCCCCAAACATCTCAAAGTAATACACTTCAATAGAATTAAAAGAAACAATAGATGAATATCCCGAGGGAGAGAAAGCTGAATATTTAAGTGTGTGGTTCATCCAATTAGTGCTTTATTAAGCTGAGAAGGAAGAAAATAGGGGAAATCTTTCCCACTTCTTTTTTTTTTGACTAACTGAATACTCCTTACCCCTTTCTATTTATAACCAGGTTTACTATCCTGGTTATCTGACTTTTAAGTGTTTTCCAAACGTATTTTGTAAGACTGCCAAAACAAAAGATACGAATTTCAGGAAATTAGCTCATGATTGACTTAATAAAGAGGCATGACAGGGCAGCATTCATTGCATTTCTGTGACCGCAGATCTTGAGTGAAGTACAAAGGTTGCATATTTTCAACAACCCAGAAGTGTGATTCCAATAGCTTTGAATTCTCTTCCTGAAAGTCCTATGCAGAATCTTAGTTAAAGTGGGAAGAAAAAGGTCTTAGAGGCAGATTATGCCTATATGTGTTTTAGGGGAGCTATTACATACTCAATCACAAGCAGTTTTCTACATTTTGGTGGTGGTTTGTTTTGGTTTTTTTTTTCCAGTTTCTTAAAAATAGCCATGGTGGTGCAGCTCTCTTGCTTGTCTGTGGGAAAAGCAGATGCCTCTTAGCTCTGTTGTAACACAAACATGATTTCTGCTGATTCCCTGCTCACCCCGGAGGAAAGTCAGAGGCTCTTCGTAGCAAACACTGCAGTCCCAGCAGGAGCAGGGAGCAGCCAGTTCCTGCTTGGAACATGGGGCACATACAGCAGTCTGGGAACTAAATGAGTGCCCATAAGCAGGAGGAAATAAGAGTTTGCGCTGTCTCACTGGGTGTTGTGGCAACCATGGTTTGCAGGCTGGTGTCACATGTGTTGTGCATAGACCCATCTCTGGGTTGCTGGGAGATGCAGGTTGAGGCATTGGGAGCCTTCCCCTTTCTCTGCCCTTCAGATTTTCCTGGCCTTGCTGTCTGTCCCTTTTCCCCTGGAATAGCAAAGTCAATGTTTTATCTTTGTACTTCAAGAACTGATTTTAATTCATGTCACTGCTATGGTCCCTCTCCATCTATGTAGAAGGTCTCACAAGTTCTTTCAGTGGTTGAAAGTACGTACAGACTATTATCTCAAAGCCTACGCTTGTATATATTTTTTAAATGTAGTTCTTGAATTTAAATAATACTTTCATAAATATAACAAGTAAATTCTTTTACACATAAATTAAGGAAGGGCATGCTCATCCTTATTGTTGCAGAAGGAATTAAATGCACGTTGTGTTTCCACTGCTTTCTAGACCTTTTCATTCTAACCTGAATGTATAATCCTGTGAAGGAATGTGTAATGAGATCACTTTAATGAGTTAAACAGAAGAATAAGTAAATATAGTGTTTTATAATTCTACTGTTCAAGCAGAAAGGAAAAAGGTATTTCTTACTGTAAGGAGAGAAAATACTGTTTCTGGTTGACCAGTGTATGTGCATTGTTTTCATTCAGAGCAGTATGTTAAAGATTTGTTGCTTTACATGCTTTCTATTCATCAAAAGTAAATTTGAAGCCAAGATATGTTAGAGTCTACTAAAAACAATTTTGTCTCTTGTCCAAACACTATAAAAAGGTAAAATGGTATTTTTGTGTGCCACAATTTATCATTTTTGTGAGCACATTATTGTGCACAATGAAAAATGAGAATACTGAGGGAAAAATCTCAAGTAAGTGTGGATGTATTAATTTGAAAACTTATTCTGGTATTCAAGAGAGAATTTTTCGTGTTTTCTCCAAGTTTTTATTTCTTCTATGGTTATTCTGGCTGAAGGGTTTGTTCTTATGTGGTTTTCCTTACGCTTTGCTGAAGGAAGTATGAAAAGATATGAACAGTTATATTTAGGAGCAGAAAAATCAAAAGGAACTAGAGAAATTAGGTTGCTGTGACCTAATCAGCTCCAAGTCTTTGCCCCAGAATTACCCCAAATTGAAACAAGGTATCTGCTGTGGTTGATGAGGATTCTTGCAGACAAATACAGTGTTGACAGTATCTGCAAGGATTTTTACTAATTCTTTGCTTAAATACCTGATATCATATTTTCTAAAGTGTGTTTCTCACATTTGTATAATATTATTAATTGCAGATGTTGTTTTTCCTTTTTATGTGAAAGGGAGTGATTTTGTATTCATTTCTGCTGTGTGTTTGTGGGCATATGCATATATAGATCTAAATAGGCCGATGGTTACTCTTTCAGAACGTCTGCATGCTGCTAGAGGAAGTGATTACTTCAAGGGTCAAACAGTACTTGGAGGCACCTAAAGGACGTGGTCAGTGGAAGTCAATGGAACGTGCACCATCTGGTCCTCTGTTTCTTACTGGTAAAATAAATGACTTATTGTGAAGTAAAGTAACATACAGTATAGGTGGAAACTGCTGTTCTTTACGTTTTTTCTGTGAGGAATTTGCCATCATGAAAGCCAAGAAGCCAGAAATAGCTGGTGTTTGGGTCTGAAGTTACTTCAGAAATTTTATTGAAAAAACCAAGTGGTTTTCAATTTTCTGTGTTACTGAAAAATGAATTTACGTATTAAGAGCCTATCATTGGAATTAAAAAGAATAAATGGTATAATCCTGTGTCCTCCAAAGTACATGGAAGTCTTGCTGGCTTATTAATTCTTCTTTTCACTTGAACATTTAGAAGTTCTTAATTAAGAAATAATATCTTTACTTTTCCCTCTTCTAACAATCTCTTCAGCCTTAATAAGATGCTAAAATGTGACAAACAGCATTTGTCGCTTCACCGGTGTTGCTGTAGGCTTGGCAATAGCATCGATGACCTTGGGAGTAGTCACTGTGCAAAGAACAGTAGTAAGAGCATTCACCTAATTTTTTTGATGTTGTTTGTATGTGAAGGTGGTGAGACTAATAGGTGCAATTTCAGTACATGCATGTTTTAAACTAAAGATAATGATCAGTGTAGCTTCTGCTCTAATATTAGATCAGCTTTGGGGCTAAATGGCTTGCCAGGTTTTGTTTCATGTTACTTCATTAGCTGTTGTGGCCATGGTGGTAAGTTTTACACTTGATAGGCTTATCTGTTGGTGTTCTATCACCCAAGCAATTGATTTTTAAATAGTTCTTAGGAAATAATGGCCTTTTTTTTTTTTTTTTTTATTACCAGTCTGGAGCATGTTATAAACTTATCACAGGAAAGAAGGGCTGCAGTAGTAAAGCCCTGTCTTGGCTACAGTTTCTCATGTTTCCTTAAATATATGAAAATAGTTCTCTACTGAAATATGAATTCCACAATGGATGCAATTACGTACTTACAGTGTACAATACTGATAGATATTTTTGAATTCAATGTATATTATATTAAATTCTGAAAAATTCTTTGCTTCTTAAGCTTTTTGGTCATTGAAAAGGTATAATCCTATAGAATTCTAGTTGATGGTTGCAGCTTTAAATACTATTATCGATAATAATTAACGTTTTTAATAAACACAGGTTAAATACTGTATGGTTGGCTGCTTACTGCAAAATTTGAGGCATAGACAAGAGCCAGATTGTTATGGCATGACAGGAGGGTTTTTTCCCACCCACAGCAGCACAATGCCGCATAAGCAAAAAAGTGCTTCAGGACACTAAAGACTTTCCAAGCACTTTTTTTTTCATGCAAGTTGTAACTACATTTTATCCCTTTAAAACATTATTCATGTTTATAAAACGCATGAGATTTCAGATCCCTGTACTTTTCTGGTTTTGAGAGAACAGTTTGAACTTTCTTACGGTGAAAGCGTAGGAATGTTACAGAAGGTAGAATCAGAATTTATGAGATTTGTGAGGTTTTTCTGCGTTTTCTTTTTCTACCTCAAAAACAAAAACAATGATTTTGTTCAATAAAACTGACAGACATAATAATTCTTTTTATATATGCAGGCAGATACAACACTAATTTGGGAGGGCCTCGGATTCTCTTTATAGCATGAAGTTTTCAGTAAAAACACTGGTAGTCTGTCCCGGGGTTGTGAACTGATCTTCTGCTTGGCTCTTCCCCCTTATTTCCTGAAAATGAAAAACTTAAGGATATGAGAGATCAACATTAAGCACTCGAGGAGATCAACAGTAATATCTGTGACAGTTTTAGATTAAAGAATATTTACTTTGGATGAGGCAGAATTCCCGTTCCATCAGTTATCTGCAGTTAATCCCACCGTCATTAAATTAACACTAAAGAAATAAAGGAGGAAAACTGTGATAACGAGCATTCATGTTGAACTTAACTTCCAAATCCAACTCTTTCCTCTTCTCTCAGCCTGTTTTGCTCAGGGCTGTAATTTATAAGAAAGGAGTGCTTTGTTCGTGTCCAAGAATCAAGTTTATTCAAGTTACATTCAAGTCTGTTCTTACCTGAGAAGGAAATAACAGAATAGGTGGGTGTTCACTGGAGCAACTGGGACCAGCCTCTAAGGGACTGACCCTTTTAGGTGAGCCACAAGCCTAACAGTCTCTAGCAGTTATCATTCAAATGAATGGTTTTGGAGCCATGCAAACATGTTTCCAAAACCTCATGTGTTTTGCCTTCCTCTCTAGAATCACAGGGTCTGTTTGTGGAGTACAATGAGATGCTTTTGTGTTTTCTCACAAACAGATGAAGTGCAAGGTAGCTGGCCAGCGTTTGGCTGACACTGTTTTGTAATATACAAAGAAATGCCCAAGCTTGAGATGTGGCTAACTCTGTGCGCATATTGTAGGTGCTGCTTGTGAAATGTGTAAGCTTGCAGCTATTGTTGCATTTGGAGGTTATTAAAAGTTTTTGAGCTCTTCAGACTGACTGTGGTTTCTTTTGCTCAGAATTATGCAAGTCTGTATTTAGAATTTCACTACTGTAAAACCCCTACTGTTTAAGGAAGAGTGTATCTATAGAAGGAACATTAAAATGCTTATTAGCTGGTTATTTACTACTTAAAGTATCCCAGGTCAGCATTCCACCCCTATTTGAACTTGCATCAGGTCAGTTATAATTAGTTTGCTCTCCGCATTGCAGGATGTATTCAAAATTAATTAGAATCAGAATTATTAGACCAGTATTAGTAAGATTTTAGATTCCCTCCAATATCAAAACATGATGTATTAGGATTTTCTTCAGAAATAGAAGCCAAGCTCCTTTACTTTGATCAGCAGATCTCATCGTGCTGTCTAGATCTGCTGAGCAGAGAAGGCTGTTGTCAAGCTGGCTATCTACCATACCGATTTTGAAGAGAAAATTTTCACCTATTAATTTCTTTTTATTATTAACATTATGTTTAATATCAATATTATTTAATAGCACCTTTCAGTTTTGTGGCACATAATATAAATAACCTTGCAAGTTACGTGTTAATTTACATTTCTTTTTCATGGAAGTTACACCCACAGAGCAGTGTGTGGTGGGTCGCATACCATCTCATTAGGAAATCTGTGGGTGTTGCACACAGGAGAAGAAAGAAAGAAAGAATGGAAAAATGAGAGAAAGTAGCCAAGACAAGCAAGTTCTTCCTATTCTTCCTTCTGTCTGAACAATTTCCCCACCCCTCCCAAATGGCCAGTATGAACAATTTGCCAAAGTAAGCTTTAATTTAGTCTTTGGACATAGGCTTTGGTATAAACTCTCTGTTTCCTGTGTTTAATTAATGTCCAAACGTGTTTGATTTTGATTTATTTTATTTTTTTAAGAGAAAAGTAAAGTGAGGTAGATCTTTAAAGATTTCATTTTGCCTGCATCCAACTTTCAAGGCCAAAATCATGCAAAAAAGGCATCGATCAGGTATGGTTCACTTGCATTATTTGAAGTTCAATGTAAGCCATCCAAAACCACCCCCCACATATTAGTGAATTTCTTGCATTTAAAAACCCCACTGCTTCACTCTACAGATACATAATCTTTAAATATTTTTAACATATATGTGCCACACATTTTCACTTGGCAGCCCTTTTGCTAGTAACAGATACTGATTTTAAGTGATGATGTTAAGCATGTTAGTGTTATAATGGTCACCTACTGTAGACTTTAGCTAAAAGCAGAGCCTGTTTCTTTCATGTTCTGCAGAAGGTGGTTGGTTTTGATTAAGAGCAATGAGAATTAGGAAACAAGAGGCTTGAGGACTGAGTGGAGGCACTAAATACAGGAGAATGACAAAGGGAGGACCATGGAAAATTAACATGGACACAGAGAGAAAATATGGCTAGGAGAAATGTCCACATTAGAAATTAAAGGAAGGAAAGAAGGAAGGAGATAGCTTGTAAACTCATTTCTTCCCCCTCTTGAGAGAGAAGGAAGTTGACTGTTCATCCTATGAGTAATTTTCAAATCTTTTCTTATGCCTTCCCTAGCATCCATGTTGTTTTTCTTGGCTTGAAGGTAGAACATTTTTGCTCTGATTTCAGATATTTTTTTATTGTACAGTCTCTTCTACAGTGAAAATAATAGAGGGCATGCTGTCACGTGGCACAGTGAGCTCCCAGCTTGATGTTATCTGCTGTCTCTGGGATTGTGTATATTGTTTTTATACTTTTAACCAAGTTTGCTAAGGAAACAGGGCTTACTGTGATCATGTTTTCCCTCTGTGTGTGTTTATCCATCTTTTTCCCCAGCTGCTTTTTGCTAAAATGATTGAACTTTATTAACAGGTAGAACTCTTAAGTCATTACATTTTCAGACATTAACTTCTGATAAGCTTCATAAAATGAGAAACTGGAAGAAGTGTAAGTACTGTTATGAAAAGTTCAGCCTTGCAAGGATCTGGAGTTAAAGTTCCTGTCTTATTTAGTATAAAAAATGCGTAACATGTAATTTCATAAGAAAATCATTTCTCTTGCTTATGAAACTGTGCTTGGCTCCTGTAAGCACATAAAACCCATACCATAAATCATGATGGTAAATATTCCAAACTGTTTTGGCCTTGCATTCTAATTTGAACATTATGATTTTTTTTAAGGAGAACACCCTTTTCAGACTGCCCTAGTTTGCTTTAGGGAGTGTGCACTATTACTGTCAAATGGGAATTGTGTAAGATGTTCATAGGGTATATTCCATGTTACAATCCTGTAGCAGCAAAACTGATTTATTCCCACCCTCTCAGCTGTTTACTCTTTCTCTGCTGTGAAACCAAGTTTTCTTTGGGTTTAACTAGAATAATTTCACTTATCTTGCTTAAAGAGCAAACTGGAGGTAGGCTATGGCACATTAGCTACCAGAGGGGACTGAGGAGGACAGAAGTCTTTTAAATGAACTTTGATGTTTGTAGTTGCACACTGTAATTTCTGTCTCTCAAAAGAATTATGATGCACCTTCTTTACAATGGGCTGACTTTGGATTTGTGTCCAAGTCCTGTACATCTTTGTGAACTTTCAACTTGCATTCATCTGTCAGTGACAGAGTCTCACAGCTCCCTGTAGCATGCAGTAACTTACGCAATAACTTACGCAAAACATTTTTATTTGTATCTTGTACTTAATATTTTCTGTATTTGCTTTAGATTACTTCCCCCCCCCCCCCCCATTTTTTTAAAAGCCAGCTAGCGGGGAATAAAGGCATCTCTTTTTTCACCAAAGCATTTTTCTTCCAGAAATTCCAGGTTTTGTATCTGAGTTTTTGTTTGGTTGGTTGTCCTTTTCTCAGGGTAGAAGATGTTTGACAAAAGCAAAATCCCACATAATTATGCACTGTTTGGGAAAGTTTTTTTTAGTGATTTTTTTTTTTTTTTTGGTACCTTAGATTATAATACTATAGTATTGGGAAGAGCTCCCAAGAAGGGCAGCAAAGATGATGCAACATGAGGAAATGCAATGCAGGGAACTTAGGAAATACAGGGAAACAGTTAAGTGTGCTAGGACTCTTAGCCTGGAAAATACATGAACTAAGGGGAATGCAACAGAGGTCTATGAAATAATTTATTCTCTCTTCCAATTTGAGAGCGAGAGGGCATCGGATGAATGTACTGGAAGCACTGTGGTAGTTAGCAGAGCTGTGGAACTCTTTGCCAAAGAATGATGGGTATGCTAAAAGCTTACGCCGAGTCCACGAGAAACATGGGAGAGTAATCCAGGGAGGGTACAGGATTCACAAATCTCCTTTGGTTCAAAAAAGGCCTGACTTGAGAGTGCTTGGAGTCTGGGAGAATACTGGGGAAATAAACACATGTGCTTTGTTCTTGTGTTTAGTCTCCTTGTAGCCATTTATAGTGACTTTTATATGCAAGGCATTTTGCTATATGAACCTTTGATCTTATCCAGTATGGCCTTGCTTGTCATTGTGCTTTTGTGGAACAAAACCTGCACTATATATGGAAAACTCAGTATGTCAGAGAGAGTTGGTGGGTTCCACAGATCGTCAGAGAAAATTCTGCGCTTTCTAGGTTGAAGGATCTACTTTTCCTGTTACTACACTGATATTTGCAGAGACTTCAGCAATTGCTACCCCTATCTTAGATGAGACTTTTGCATCTGCAGCACCAGGTGGGTTGAATGCATTCTCCTCACTTCACTTCTTTACTAGCTGCAGCTCCCATGTGAAGTTATTTATGGTCTTGGATAGGAAATGAAATAGTGTATTTGTATTAAAGATGCACTAAATAAAGTGGTTTTATAGTTAGTATTGTTTTGAAAAGAAGTATTTATTTAAAACAGTAGGAGCGTTCTTTAACATGGTGTATTTTTGTGAGAAGAAAGAATTTGGTGTTGGTTTTGAAAGGCCTTGACCTCTAACCCTTAATTATCACCTGCCTTCATTCATTCTGGCTCTTTCTCTTGCTTCCATCTTGTTTCCATCATTTATCTCTTGTTTCCATATATTTGATGAATAGAAAAAAAACCCACTACGAAAATTACTCTTTAAGTGCATGCATTTACAAAAAAGATGTTTTTTTACACCTGCATGCATGCACAAAGGTTGATAGCTACTGACTTGTACACCTGTATAAGCTATAAAGGTCCTTCTATAGCATCCAAGTGCTTCTGCATAGTAATTTTTCTGTTAGGCAAATTTAAAGTTTATCTTTGGAGTTTTCATTACATTGTTAGGCAAAAAAGTCAGTATCCCATTAATTGTGTGTATTTACAGAGTGGAATTATACCTCATCTTTCAGTTTATCAAAGCTGGCTAGAAGTTAAGAGGCAAGTAACCTCCAGCAGGTAAAAATGAGGTTTGGGATATTAGTTTGATGTAAGGTAGGCAAGATGAACCCCACCTTTCATTTCTGACTTGATACTCATTTGAGAATATCAAAGTGACTCTCATCTAGGCCAGCGAAACACAGCTACCTTTTGAAAGAGCCAAAGAGCCCTGAGCATCTGTTTGTCCCAACTGGAAATTCGGCATTTTTGGAATCCACATGGAGTGGTTTTGAAAATCTGTCCCTAAGCACTTACCATTTCTTATTTGACTGTCTGATTCTTCTTTGTAACGTGCTCCTCTTGAAGGTACTCTTTATTGTGTGCTCTGTAGAGCTTTGAAAGCTTCTGTAGTCACTTGGAAGCAGGAATGCAGAGGATAGAGTGTCAGCGTACAGCTTCTATGGACCAGTAGCACTAGGCACAGCTGGAATAGGTAGCAGATAGATTTAGAGGGGGGGTTTGTATGCTGGCTGTTTCAGTTGAGATCTTCTGAAGAGTAAGCTTGACTTTGAATTATCTTCTCCTACCCTTTGTGAACATGGCAAATAGGATTTCTACTGGAAGCATTTTATAGATTCTGTGGTCTGTTTAATGCTCAGATTCCTTGTGTTGGAATGTCTAAAATACTAGAGAAAAAATTATTCGGTCAGTATGATCAACCTGACTTGCCTTAGCAGTCTGACCTTCACAAATACGCGTATGGGGTAACTCAAAGTCTGTGCTGCCTGGATGGGTTTGGCTAGGAAGGGACCCTAAAGATCATCTAGTTCAAACCCCTGTGCCATGGGCAGGGACACTTCCACTAGACCAGGATAGTGAGGGCAACTGTTGTGGTTTAAGCCCAGTCAGTAACTCAGAACCACACAGCTGCACCAGCTACTAAAGAGGAGAAAAATGACTGCTACTGCTGAACCCAGGACAGCAGC
The DNA here is from genome assembly GCF_034315485.1 of Pezoporus occidentalis. Classification (NCBI taxonomy): domain Eukaryota; kingdom Metazoa; phylum Chordata; class Aves; order Psittaciformes; family Psittacidae; genus Pezoporus; species Pezoporus occidentalis. The sequence continues at coordinate 6,453,845 of NW_026912779.1, forward strand.
TTAACATAATTCATGCATTCTGCTGAAGTAAAGTGTTTGCAACTAATGTCTGAATCTGGTCGTATCTTTTGGGTTTAGTTACATCTTTTATAAGGTATGGTATACCTTTAAGATTCAATTTTTTCAGCTTGGGTACCTATGATTACATATATTACTTGCTGACATGCATAATGGGTTGTGTTGTTCAGATGCACACCAGGTTGTGCATTACAAAACACACACACACTGCACTCCTGTGCAACAAGTGCTTGTTGTCCATGTGCAGAACATGCTGTGTTTGTGTGCAGCTGTGGTGGCTCTGTGACTTCTAAAGGAAGATCTCTGAAAATCTCATCCTGGGACAGAAATTCTGTGTTTTTAGACTTGAGTGGTCTTGCTGGGCAGTGATAGGAGTCATGAGGGTGGTGAGGCACTGAAACAGGTTGCCCAAAGAAGTGGCAAATGCTCCATGCCTCCAGTGTTCAGGCCAGGTTGGACAGAGTCTTGGGGAACATGACCTAGTGTGAGGTGTCCTTGCCCAGCAGAGGGGCTAGAACTGGATGATCTTAAGGTCCTTTCCAACCCAAACCATTCTATGATTCTATGATATGTTTTAGCAGGCATGTAAGCGTTTTGCATTAGGACCGTTGTCAGCATCACAGGTTTGAGGCATTTTCATGTAACTGCATAGGAAGGGAAAAATAGCTTGATTTAATAAAAAAAAAATAATCCCAGAAAATCCAAACAAAACCTTATTAAGCAGAGGTCGTGAACATGGATGGAAAGGGAAATATGATTTCCCCAGGGGAAAAGAAAGACTATATTTAAAATTAACCAGGTTTGATAGCTCCTTTTGCCTGTTTAATTAGCTCAACTGTATATTAAATAAAATGGAAAAAGAATAAGGATTTGAATTTTATTTTGAGCTGAAATATCAGATTCCTGTAAAAGAAAAGAAAGTGCTCTTTATTAAATGTTTCTAAAGAGAGCAATACTGTTTTGGTTACAACCTAAGCAAGAAAGAATAGGGATTTGAAAGAAAACCTAAAAGAAATATGTTTTCCCTAGAAATGCTTAGAGGAATTTACTTAATTGCAACCAGAAGTGTGACCTGGAAGTGTAACGTTTTGACCTTTTAGCTGTCTGGTTTCCTAAATGTGTTGTTTTGCTGTCTTTAAACTGTGAGAAAATCTGCTTTGCACATCTTTAACCCTTGCATTCCCTGAAAGCCTCAGTGTTAAAGTCCCCAGCAGTCCAAGAAAAACAAAAATTGTCATTACAACTTAAGGAAGAACAAAATCATAATAGATATGTGTTGATCATTGTAGTTCTTTCTGTTTTCTTTTTAACTGGAAGTAATTGTGGGTGTAATTTCACGGTTAAATATGAATAGGAATGTCTTTTGAACTTTCCATGTTACCATATTACACAATAGTACTTTCCTTTGTTCTTTTGTTCTAGAGTTTCATTATCATATGACAAAGGTAGAGAGAAAATTCACTTTTAAAATTGCAAACATTTTTGTGGGTTTGTTTATATTTGGAAAATTTGTATAAGGTTTTACAGAAATCTGTCCAGAGAGAGATGGAGGCCAATTCCTGAAGAAAAGTTGTTCATACTTTCCCTGTGTAAGTAGTTCAGGGAGGGCAGTTTTCTTTCTTGTTTTTGCATGTGTGTGGGTCATAGGATATGGGCAGTGCCTGTCTGCTCTTTTCAGTTGTCTTCCCGTGACAGAAGACAGGCTCATGGGTTTTGGCCTTTTGTATAAAAGACCTCAAATTTGTTATTTAATATTGAGAAAGAGGATGTTCTGTGTACTTTTTTGGACTTAGCATCTGTCACAGTGATGCCAGAAACTGCAAGATACTGAGCTGCATCATGCTGGTGGTCCGTTATAGCACTGCGGTCTTGAGTAAGCAAAAATGAGCAGTTACAAATGATTTGTAGCAGCCATATCAAGGAGGTTGGTACTAGATGATCTTTAAGGTCCCTTCAAACCCAAACTATTCTGTGATGTATGATTTTGCAGTCAGTCTCTAGCTCTTTGCACCACATCTGGCACCTGCTTCATTGTTAGAGCTGATCTTCTGATCACAATCATGAGTTGTTCTTTGTCTTTTTGGTGTCCTCTTTGCATCAGAGCTTGTGAGAGCAGAAGGAGATTGAGATTTATTTGGCAATAGAGCCTTTCAGCAACTGACTTAATTACAGGCTATTTGCCAGCATTTAAAAAGAGAAAATACAGAAGACTCCATTGTGGTGACTTTCCACCTATTTGTTATGCTCCAGAATTTCCTTATATTCTGAGCTGTTATAAACCTAACAAGAGTCTGTTGTGTGAAAAGACAAAAATCTGTGAACCTCTGGCACAGCTTGCTTTGTTCTGTGAGAAACACATGCTGGTTCAAGTCCACACGTGTCTCTTAGAACTCACTTTCTTTTGAAGCGTCCTCTAGATGATAGGGTAGAAGAAAAGAAGACTCATGACCATGAGCATCCACCTCTTGGCTCCACCAGGCTATCCTACCAGGAGACAACATCTGTTGCTGCCATATGTCAAGATCAGTTTTGAGTCATAAAATCATGGAATAGTTGATGTTGAAAGGGACCCTAAAGATTGTCTAGTTCCAACCTCCTTGACATGGACAGGAACATCTAACCTTTTCATGTTCATGTTCAGCTGAAGTTCTGCTGAAGCTACCTGCTTCTATGAGCTTTTTTACCCCTCTCATTGTCTCACATCATGAGTGACAGACTCACATCAGTGACAGACTGCTGGGCTTTTTTCACCAAACCAAGAGGACTTGTAGCCATGTAGTGCAATATAATCCTGACTTTTTAAAGTTACCCTTGCCTAGAGACCTTGTTCTCAGTTGAAGATGAAAGTCTTGTCAGGTGTAGGAGCTACAGGGTTAAAACCATTTCCTCTCAGGGAAGAAGTTTTGCAGAAGTTATTTCCTATTGCCAGGGAAAAAAAGTAGAGCCTGGAGACCTGTGAAGGGTTTGACTTTATTTTAAAATCTTTCAACATCATAGTATTGGCACCCACAATTATGTTGTTCTAATGAACAGTGAGAGGAACCAGTCATGTCTGTTCCATTCTAAAAGCTCATTTCCATATTTTGATTGGGTTTTTGTGCTGAAAGAGACTGCTTCGTATTGTAAAATTCAAAGTCCTCCCTTTAAAGTATTTCTTGGCATCAAAAAAATTTATGAAGCTCATGGATATCCTCAAAGAATAAAAAACCCAGAAACAGGGTGAAAGGACGTATTTTTTGAAAGAGTTATGTGCTTTGAAAGGGACCGTGCATTCCCTGGTGCCCTGGAAATCAAACTTGTCACCATCACAGTGTCTGTGTTTCATTTCAGTTAGAATCTACCTTACTTTTGTCGCTGCAATAAATTCAGTGATGTAAGTGAAATTGCTCCATTTGGATACAGCTGTGTCTGGCCGGTTTGGAGAAGATGCTAACCTCAATATGCAAATGTGGCAGCAGACAGTTTTTAACCAAGCTGCTCCTTCATGGCGATGCAGGCCCTTTGAAGGGCTTTGGATTCTTCTCTCCTGCTCATTTGTCAGCATTTACCACAGGATTTATTTCCCAGTTCTCTCTGCTTTTTGGCTGGTAGCAGCAGATGCCTTTCTGAGCCCTTCTCAGTTGTTGTGCTCGTTCCAGTGGTTAAAGAAGTCCAGGCACGTGGCTTCGACTGGAACACAGTTTATGTGTTCAAAGAAGTGAGGCCATATAAATAGCTTTCAGTTCATTTGTTAAAGCACATCATGTGCAATTAATAATATGGTCAGTGAGTCTGAGATGAGCAAAAGGGTGAAATCAAATCTTGTCTTCTGTTAGAAAACAGTTGTCTGTGATAATGGTACGCTAATGACCATCAAATATATTGCTCTAGTTTATCTGCTTAACTGTATTAGCAGGTGGCGTTAGCTGTTACTGCTTATACATTATGAATGAGTATTGAGAGACTGTAATTTAAGAGCTGTTTTACAGGCCTGGATTAGCCTGCCTCTCCATCTCAAGTACTAGTGAGGGGAAGATGGTCTTTCTCTTTTAGAGCTGGTGTGTTCTCACGACCATCAGGTGCATTTATCATAGAATGGTTTGGGTTGGAAAAGACCTTAAAGATCATCTAGTTGAAACCTCTCCCCCTGCTATGGGCAGGGACACGTCACACTAGACCATGTAGCCCAAGGCCCTGTCTAACCTGGCCTTGAACACTGCCAGGGATGGGGCATTCACAGCTTCCTTGGGCAATCTGTTTCAGTGCCTCACCACCCTCACAGTAAAGAGTTTCTTCCTTATATCCAACCTAAATCTCCCCCGTTTAAGTTTGAACACATTGTCCCTTGTCCTACTGCTACAGTCCCTGATGAAGAGTCCTTCTCCAGCATCCTTGTAGGCCCCCTTTAGATACTGGAAGCTGCTGTGAGGTCTCCACGCAGCTTCTCTTCTCTAGGCTGAACAGCCCCAACTTTCTCAGCCTGTCTTCGTATCATCTTGCAGCCAGATGGTCTTATATATGCTTTACTTCTGTGTTCTTTCCTTCAGAATACCCATGACAACCAGGCTAAGAAGAGCCTTATACTGGATCCAGTTTGACCAGTATAGGTCTGATTTCAGAGTGAATTCTGCGCCTCTCCTGCTAGAGGAGAGCCCTACGACCCTACTCTTGGATTTCATAGAACGGCTCAGTCCAGTTTCACTGTCAACAGCTTGTATTGTAAAGGGTTTAGACAGTGTGCAAAAGCCAGCTATCAGGGTTCTGATAGCAGAGAGGATTCTGCTAGGTGTATCTCATCCTTGTCTTGATCAGATTCATTAAAAGGGTAATGTCTTTTTTCCAGTTAGAGCCCCTGCTCCCTGAGAGGAACTAAATCTTGTCCCCAGGTCCTTGATGGGACAGATCTCTCACTTATTTGTCTTGGCAACTGTCCTGTGTTCAGAACATTTAGCAGGTAGAAAAATAGCACTAGTACTAATAAAATTATGAAAGAAGGTGGTGAAAAAAGTCTGCAGTCTGGTTTTGTCTATACTTGGTTTAAGCTGACTGAAGGGCACTTGGGAAAAGACAGAGGCAAATTACATCACTGAATTTATTTTCAGGTATAAGAGTTTGCAAGATCAAACCCTGCAGCAATACCCACTCACTCAATACTAGACCCTTTTTTTGTTCAGTCCATACTTGATGTATATAAATTTAGTGGCCTGACTGTTTATCTTAGTTACTAAACTTTTGTTGTTGTTTTCTCTAGGCTTTATTTTATGTTTTCCTGTGTACTTGCTTGTGATTAGCGCTTGAAATAATGAAAATGTTAAAAAATAATTTAACAGTTCTTTGAACTGAAGGCAGAAGGGATGGAAAGAATGGAAAAGAATGGATGTCATCCTGAGCTGGTGAAGTTGTTCCGAACCCTGCTGTTTGGGGTGTAACAACTTGCACTGGATGGAGATTCTCGTCATTAACTACACAGTTTACTTTCGGGGGGGGGGGGGGGGCAAGGACATTCTGAGTTGACACAGAAATTCTGTACCCATTCTGAACACTGAAAAAGCTCAGGGAGCATTGACAGCTTTCTGTATCTGCTGTCCCTGCTGGTGTATCCTTGACTTGGACCTAAACTTTCATGTCAGCATTTGGTTTGAATCTCCCCTAAGTTAGCGATGGCAGCCTACTCTGGAGCACATGAACATTTGTTTTGGGAAAGGAAAGCTGCACCATTAGCAGGAGGTTTGGAATAAAATGTTCCTTTTGGGTTTTGTTTACAAACGATCAGGAATTTGGATTTAGTAGTGAATAATTCTAAGTGGAGAAATATGACTGGTAAAAAGCAGTGTAATAATATGTCTGTAGAGCACTTTGAAGATGAAAAGCTCTATATACTGTAAACATTATTACTAGCACAGCTTAATCTGTGTGGAATAATTAATCTAGCATAAATAAAATGTAGATTTCTTTTTTTAATGTACAGTATAGTGTTTCAGAAGTTTAATGCACCTATGTATTTAAGTTTCACATTGTAACATAAGGAATTCATCCTCCTATTTTTTTTTTTTTTAATATCTTTATGTTGCAATGATTTACTTTGTTGTTAGTTTCCAAGCATACAGAGAGGCCTAATCCAGAACAACCTGTCCTAAATGTGAAATGTCTGGGCCAGGAGGGAAAAAAATAGGTGTTTTTTAAAAGATGATCTAAAAATACTGAGTGATGAGAAATAGGTGCCTGTCAGATATGGAAATGTTTGTGGGGCAGTCGGCCTTCTTAAGCTCATACTATGGCTTTGGAGAAGCCTGAATTGAGTTGCAGAGCCACGCAGGTGCCAGATTGTGCTGGGAAGGGAGCACCTGCCAGGCTGCTCCAGATAACTCAGCACCTCAGAGGCATTTTCCCAGGCTCCCAGATGAATGGTCCCTAATAGCCGTGGGAGAGGGCTTCCCATTGCTCCACACTGTACCACAGCCTCTTCTTGGCAGCCTTCTGGAAGCACAAATCAGCTTGGCTTCTGACTGCTTTGGAAAACAAGTGTTGCTGGATAGTCTTACAGTAAAGAGTCAGTGTCTGATACTTCCTGTCGGTGTCGTGGGACTATGAAATATAACAGGCAGGGCAAATTACCATTCCCTTAAAAGGCATCGCTCATTGAAACTGAAATCTGGCTTTTCTAGAATCATTTTGAGTCAGTCACATGTTTGGTTTCAAGCTCTATTTTGTTGGGTTTGGAGGTTTTTTGTTGTCTTGATGTTCTGTTTTATTCTTGTTTGGTTTTTGGAACCTGGATCTAGTGATCTAGGTGCACAGTTTTGAAGTAAGAAAAACAGAACTCCAATCACTATCACCAGTTTTGTTTCTGTGTTGGTAATCTATATTGAATGATGAAAAGAAAACTGAAGATTGGGCCATCTGGGTTTGCTGAGCCTACAGTCTGTGAACTTTCTTACTACATTACTGACTGCAAAACACTGTATGTAGCTTAAGGTTAAAACTTCTGTGTTGTGCTTAAAAGGAGTTCGTGATGGATCATTTAGTGCGTATCAGCTGGTCTCTTCTTCCAGGTATCATGAGCAGCAGCTTTTGCTCCTTGCTGAGTATACAGTGGCTGTCTTCCCTGGAGCATAATCCACAGCTTGCCCAAAGCCAACATTAGTATATGCTGGTATATAAACAGCATTGATGGTGGACAAGTCTGGAACTGAGAGCAGACTTAGACTCATGCTGAGTAACTGTGTAGAAAGTTCAAAAAGCTGCAAGTTGCATGAGGTTTTCAGATAAGAAGTTTTTTTTGTGGGGTTTATTTTTTAGTTTCTTATTTCATGAAGCAGAATGGTTAATCAGATCATATATTTCTCTCGAAGGAAGCAGAAAGAGGATATCACAGTTTTTATAGTTCTGCAGTAACTCTGGCGACTTTAGGGAAGTTCTGCAAGCTCCAGCTGACTGTGGTTTAGATCAGATGTCACATACAAGAGGCTTTCATAACATTTGATGAGCGTTGCTGTGTGATACTTTCAAGATACTGGTATCTTGAATGCATCTTAAAACTTTCTCACAGTTAGCAGTAAGTAACAGCAAATCATCTGTTCAGGCTTTTCCAGCAAAGTCAAGTAATAAATAGCCATGGAAACTAGCTAGTGTTAGTCCCTCTGGGCCAAGCTTATTGGCTCAGGTGCAGCTCCCTGGGAAGGCTTTATAAGACTTCAGACTTGAGCTGATGCTGCAAAACCAGTGTAGAGGTGTCTCAATCTCTTTCATAAGTAGGAATTTGGTTAGATTTGAGGTAGATGTTCTTTTCCAGAGAACAGTAGCCAGCTGAGTCAAGAGCTTTAAGAGGAATCTGAAACTTTGTTCAGGCCCTTAGTCAATCAGGTATGATTAAACACTCAACCTCTCGGAGAATACCAAGGTAGCAAGAAAAATAAATAAGATATACCTGTCACTGATACACACAAGAATTTCAGGAATGAATTATGATGCTTTTTCCTTGAAAACCAAAAGATTCACTTTTTCATTTTAAGTTCCTCGCAAGAAAAACACATTTAGAATATCCTAGCCAAATGGAGGTTGAAAGACTTCTAATATTTACTCCTTGTATATAATGTTTGAAGATTTGTTTGCGAAGTTGTACTTTTAGCAATGTTACTTTTTCAGCATTGCTGAGGGTCACGGTGGAAGATGCTATTATCACACTAATAACTTATTTATGTATTCTTTGATTTGGCTCATCCTACTCACAATGTTAAAGAATCGTGGATGCCAAACAGGAAATAGCTAAAAGTCATTTTCTTTAATTGTGCTCGTAAATATACAGTTAATAAAGCTTGTGGATTACATCCAAATTTTTCTCCAGTGCTCATCATTTTTAAAGGATGGTTCAACTTGTCACATCTTGACTTGATCTCGAAAGGGAAGTCAAAGTTTAGATGTCTTCCTGAGGGGAAAAAAAAAAGATGGCTGATAAATTTCAAAGGGATTCTTGTGATCAATAACTGTAGTTCTTAATGAGGGGTGATGCTGAACAGCACTTGATGGTGAGCTTCAAGAGGTCTTGTAAGAGTTTTGTAGCCTGTGCAGGAGAGGACATGAATTTTGGGGCTTATACTTAGAAATAAGGCATGCCTTGGCGCTAGCTAAGTAGAAATTGAGGCTGGGACAAACAGACTTTCCTTCTTTTTAAACGGTTGGATCAGAAGAACAGCAGTAGCACTTAATTTTCTAACTTTTCTGTGGTAATTGCATGTAGGGTATCTGATTGTCTTGGAAGCACAAATAATTTAAGTCTTGCAAAACCCATCAGAGTTAGGGGAAATACCACTAACCCTCTTCTGCACATTCATTTTAGTGAGGCATCCAGAAGGATTGTGGAGGAGGAGTCACACATGCTAACTTCTTTGAGTTTCAGTGGGGGTTAGGTTGCTAAATACCTTTATGAATTAAGTCCTTACTGATTTACTTAGGGTCGTTTGGGAATTTAAGTAGAACAAAAGTAAAAGCCGATTTCCTTTAGCTGTAGCCTAATAGTCTCTTTGCTGTAATATAACCCTTTCTGTCCTTTTCTTATGTTACGCATATCGTTCTCAACAGAAACTGAAGAAGCCTCTGTGTTTCAGGTCTCTGCTGGATGAGCCAGGCTAGCTCTGTCTACTTGTAGATACCGTGGATTTTAAATGTATGCATCTCTCAATTCTGTGGAATTGTAGATAATTAAGATATTTCATTGGGGGGGGGGGGGGGGGACACACACAACGGACTTTTGTCTATCAGGTTTGAATATGTCACCATTCTCTAGAAGTCAGTTAGTAAATGGTCATCTGTAGTGTTCATGTAGAGTATGTATGAAAACCTCATAGTGAATAGGACTCTATTGAACTAGTGACCATGACATTAGTCTGTTAAGGAGATGGCTTTACTGATCAGTTAATTGATGATAATTTATTTTTGTGATTGGGTACCAGAACCTTGGTAGTTAATAATGTTTTAAAATATTTCCCTTGTTTCAGATACTAATTTCTTGATACTTAAGGATGAGCAGTTTCTTTTAAACATTATCTTTTAAACTTACATTTTCTTTTGTGTTCTTGAGCTGCTGCTTTCTCTCAATCCTCCCTTTGCAGATGGGCAACACTTTGAGACCAGAATGCCCAAGATACCCTTACACTTATTATTATCCCTTTGTTTTATGTTGCAGCCAACAGTTTGCATATTACTGCCTACTTTATGAAGAGATGGGTTAATCTCCGTTGTGCTGTAGGGAAACGTTATCGTGGTAAGAAATCAGTTTCTTATAGTGCTACTTAGAATTCTGCATTTATGAGAGGAAAAAAAGGAACATAAACTAATACTTTGTCAGAGTTTGGTCTCCTGAATCAAAATATCTTTCAGAGCTTGGTTTTGATGTATTTTTTTTTTCAGGGGATGTTTCCTACAAAAAAAAAAAAAAAAAATTTTTAACATATGATGGCTTTTTTTTTTTTTCAAGCTTAATTTTAAATCTGTGTATGCCTTGCTCCAGGGTGATCAGCTAAGCCACACCAAATTCTGTAAGTATGATGAGACTCAGCACTTTACCGAGTCTCTGCAGGGTGAATCAACCAGAGGTTGCAGTATGAATCACTTCATTATTGCTCGAGTGTCTTGTGACATCAACTGTACCATACAAGTGTATGCAAGAAAAGGCTTTCATTCACCTCAGTGCTATAAAACCTTTACACAGGTGATGTCATTGGACCAGATCTTCATGTTTTCTCAAGCCAGGATGCTCTGTAAGGAAGTGATATCAATCCTGTCCTGCCACCAGGAATAAAAAGGACCTGTAACAATCACTGCCCTGTGTGCTGACCTTTTGATTAAAAAAAGGCAAAATAAATCAGGTGCCCTTAAAAATAATGAATACTCGAATAGATATTTAGAAGAATTTCTGATTTATCTAGCTAGGAATTCATTATATTCATAAATGTTCAAAACTCTCTTCAGATGCCAACAAGTTGTTTTCTAAGTCCTACTGGCTGAACTGAGTGTGATTTGAAAGTGTTTCCTCAAATTTCTTCTCTGAACCTACGAATCGAATCTAATGAATACCCAAAGACATTTCATTTTCTTAGCCAGCGAGATGATTGTTATAAAATGTAACAATAAAAATGCCCAACAGGAATGAGCTTGCCCTACACGTGCTGCCAAAAAGAGATGCTCTGATGCTGCAGTCAAAACTTTGCTTCCATATGAAGTTCCTAACAGGAAAGGAACTTTATTTTGCTGAGTTTTGCTCCCAATAAGTAGAAAAATAAGCACATATCCTATAAATAAATAAATTGGCACCAGTGTTTCCTTTCTGTAAGATAACACCTAGTCCTTCACAAACAAAACCCAGATGTTGAGCCTGATGAAAGAATCCTGCATACTTAATTGGTGATGCGCACTCAGTATCTAAAGTAAACTTAACTTACCTATGGGGCTGTTAGTGGAATCAGACGTAAGTTTACTCCTTGCAACAGTTTCCATCTTTTCTTTTGTAGCCCATTTGGAGGATGTCCATAGACTACTTGCAGTTTGAAATCCGTTGTACTAGACCTCTGCAGGTGGCCTTTCAGGTCTTGAGGATATAAACAGAGATAGAGTAGTCTTGGACACAGTTTTGCTAACGGAGTTGATATTTCTGAAAGGATTACGAAAGGCTCGTGTTCATCATCAAGTTATAGTAGCTTAACAAGCTGTTGTGCCATACGGATGCATTTCAGGCCTCTGTTTAAGTTTTTTCAGCCAGTGGCATGTTTCAGCATCCCCATCTTTCATTGTAATGACTCAAGAAAAGTCACTGCTGGTACAAACTCAAAAGGGTTTGTCAGATACTAATGGACATAGGCTTTTGGTGGAGAAGCATACCTTGTAGAGAGGCAGGCACCTGTATGGATCACCTGATCATCACTGGCACATCAAGCCTATACTCAATTTGTTGTGAGGAGATATTCCATCAAAAAATGAGGTCAACCTTATGTTTTTTTTCCTGTATGCCTCATCTCTTTCTTGTCCCAGAAAATAGGGCATTATGGCTTGGTTTTGAAATATAACAAACTTCAAAAATTAATAGCTCTCTTTTTGTAAAATCAAACCAAGAACCAACAGCAAAAAACCCTGAGCTGAAAATATGAAGGTAGTAATCTGGAAATAATCCAAATTGTAAAATAACAAAATACCCAGCTATGCTCTCTTCATAGCATTGCTAGGTCCCAAATAAAGATTTGTCTGTCTGTTCTGAGAGCCCTTCAATTTTTGATCCTTTGTAACCAGAAGCTTTGTTGTTTTCAAAACAAACCATGTGATCTTGAGTAAAATCTGTAATTCAGTTGCAGTTAACCAATTTGTTTAATGAGTTCAAAACTCACTGGAGTCAGAGTTTGAAGCACTTAGCCTTACACTGAGGTTTTATGCCAGATCCTGGCTGAATATGTTGTGCTGTATTCGAAACATAATTTACAGCTTTTGTAATGAAAGGACTCATCTCCAGAAGAGCACAAAAGAAATCAGTTAAGTGCTTTGTCTGTTGGTTCTGTCTGGTCTATTTGGCCAGGGGTGCAGGTAGAGTAATTTGTAGCCATGACCATCCTTTTGGGAACTAAACTTACTCTGACTTACTGATTTCTATATTTTATTTGTAATGGTTTAAAAAAACAAAGCAAAGGGAGGGATGAGATGCTGAAGAGAGTAGGTAAGAAACTACTGGAGTGCATTAAGTGGGTTAGTGTGCACTTTAAAACCTCAATTATTCTGTTTGTAAATAGCATCTGTATATGTTGAAAATATGTATGGTTTTGAATATGGCTATAATTTTTGTAATCTTCTTTTCAATTCTTTTTGTATAGACCTGCGTGTGTTTCCAGACAGATTTATAGTGTGCGTCAGTAAACTTGACTCTAATCCAAGCGATTGGACATGTGATGATGATGTATTGGTATGTACAAATCTGTTCTATAAATTTTCTGGTTTATAGTAGTAAGATGAACTTTTATAGATAGATGTTGGTATTCACGTATTTGTGACTGTCATCTTGAAACCAGAAAGTCACATTAACAGGCTGAAGAATTCAAAAGGTATCCTGAAGTGAGCTCAAAGCAGACAAAAATGGGAATTTTTTGGAAGTTCAGCATTTTCTGAGCCAGATAAGGCTCAGAGAAAAAAGACCATGTATTTAGAAAGCTAGATATGATTTTAGCTCCTTAATTTAAGAATCTCTTTTATCTTTGTATTTTGTCCTTGTAACTTTTTACTTTCCAAAATCATAATGGGGCAGTTTTTAATGTCCAGGGGTCTCTTATATGTTCTCTTAGCACTTGTTCTGCAAAACAAGTCAAACAGATCAAAGCTAGCCTGGCTGGGGAAGAAAAATCCCTAAACGTTTATGGAGAAAAAGGCACTGGTGTGTACTTAGATACCATAAATAATTCTACTTGAATATTTCATCCTGAAGGCTTGATCAGGGTCAAAGGCTTATGATTTTTATGCAGCAGTTAACTGCTGATTGTCTCAGGAGTGCTCACACTGACCCAGGTGGCCGGCTGTAGGGCAGGCAGTCTCTGCTGTGCTCGCAGCAAGAGTCAGAATTACATGCTGGGGGCTATGTGTATTTTAGTAGTTTATCTTAAATGTATTAAAATATATTTGACCCTTGAAAATAAAAGTTTTTCCTCTGCCCTTCAACTTAGTATTTTTTTAATATCAAGCAGGGTGGTTTTATTTATTATACTAAATGCAGATTTTATGATCTTGATTCCTAGATTAGTAAGTATCCTTAAATGTCAGAAGACCCAGCAAATGTTTTTCTCTCTCTCAGAACATATCTAACTGCTTTAGAAGTACTTTGCCATTTTGGAAGTTACTACTTTCTCAGTATTGTCTTGAAAACTACTTAGATGCTTTAAGTAGAAAATCCTGCTTCTGCTTTTTGACTGAGAAATAATTATCTTATTTTTTCTTGCCTAATATCTCTTATGAGATATTCAGTTTCCCCATTTGGTGGTTTTAATCTTTCCATCAAATAAAAGAGGCGATGTTTTCTTTAGTTTCTTTCACATGATGCTAAGAGAGTAAGGAGAAGGTGAATGAAAAAGACAGTGTTATAAACTTTAGCTTAGCTATTTCAAAAATTGAGCTTGATCTATGGGAACTCCTTGTTGTTTAAAAAGGGGCTTTAAACACTCTTATGTTAAGAAAAAAATATTAGTGGGATTGTAACTTCAACAACAGTGAAATCTTGGGAGTTTGTTTTACTTACAAGTGCAATATGTGTGCATAGAACTGCTGAAACAGTTGGTGTAGTAACTTGGTAGGAGAAAATAAGATAAAGTTATCCCTGAGAAATCATCTCTTATGTGAAGAAGTAACAAGATGTGAATGGCCCCTCCACAAATGTTTTGGAGTATCATTTTAATTCCTACCACTCTAACTTAAAGGACTCACTTCAGACTGTTTTGTTGATCCAGAATTTCTACGGCACATTAGTACTGCATTTGTCATATACTCCAGTTGATTGCCTTGCCAAACTGGGGGAGTGTTTAATTGCCACTGAGAGGTCATTTCAAGTTTTTGGCACTCCACGAGTAAAGGCTAAGGGCCTGCACTTTGCTTGTGGACTTTTCTCTGTGCAGTTTAGCAGTGAGTATGCTTGAACTCTAAACTAGACCACAAAAGACCACCCAGAAGACCTTTCCGTTGATATACTCCAGTGTATTCTGTCATGGGCTAAAAATGAGGCATATGTTTTGTTTTCCTCTGTATGTTGTTTGGGTTTGAATAATTTCATAATGTTGCATGCAAGTTCTTTTAAGCGTTTAATCAGCTCACACCCTTGGTTTTGAGGGCCTGTCTGTGTTTTATAAAAGTAGTTGACTATATGTTAATGGAGACTTTGCCAGTTTTCAGTGTTGATGAATGTCACTGTGATTGACTTGGTCAAGACTTAACAATCTTCCCCCCCCCCCCCCCTTTTTTTTTAAGCTGCTTTTATGCTGGTTTATGGTTTGGGTCAAGCTTTCATTCCTGAGCTCTGTCAAGACAAGTCAGGCTCAATGGCATGCTTTCCCATTACTTGGAATCAGTTTTATGTCAGCCTGATACATATTTCTTTCACTCACTGCAACTCTGTTCCTTCACTTATCTTCAGCACTTTATTCTTTGCTGTTTCAGTGTCTTTTAGGCTATTCTCTGTATCTCTGAAATAGACTTTGCTTAAACCAAGAGTTTTGAAGGATGTAGCCAGATATTAAATGAAATTCTTATGTCCTGCATCTTAGCAAAGATCATAATTAGATTGCTTTTGAGATATTCACAAGCACAACTCTTAGCATCAATTGCTGAGAGAAAAAATTTGAAGCCTTGTGTGATGCATCTTGTAAGATTAGGCAGGCTGTCAAATTAGCATTAAGCATGAACTAATAAATTCTAAGGTGTAGAGCTGAAATAAAATATCGATTTGTAGTTTTCTACTTTCTAGAATCTATTTAGAAATAGATTAGGGTGTTTCTATGGTCGTATCTAAAAATTGGGTTATAATAATATTCCTGCAGGCAGCAATTTTGGAGAAAGGGAAATCTCCCTTAATAAAACAATGCAGCAGGGTATTGAAAATACATAGGCAAATTGTAAGTCTCAAGGAAAAGATGGAAGAATAGCCTGGCTGATTAATGACAAGTTTAAACATAAACCCATTGTTTCCTGTTTTGCCAAGCTATGTTTGTAATCTTGAATAGTTTTATCTTGAAAAAGAAGACAGTTTTGGGAACATGGCAAAAGAGGAAACCCAGGGAAATATATAAGAGCTCTGGAGAGATTAGTCATCTTTGTCAGTGACGGCATTTTCTTGAAGATTATTATGTAAAGAGCTAAAATGGAAAATTGGAAATGGGTTATCTGAAGAAACAGTGGAAATGGAAATGGGTGGAAGGCTTATTGGAGGCTTGTGAGGATTTGAAAATGTGCTAACAATGGAGTATTCATTGATAACCATATCGCTTTATGCAGGAATTTATGAGAGGAAGCAGTTGTAGGGAAAGCACGAAGGAGGTTAAGCTAATGATGATATTAAAGTGAAAATTTGAAATTACTGTTCATGTGAGATCAGAAAAAAAAGTAGGGAGTAGGAGCTCCTGTCTTGATTAAAAAGAGCTCAGGGTTTCCACTGAGCCTTGCTATTATGCTAAATATTATATAAAAATAAAGATTATTTTCCAAACAGAATATTACTCTTAAAAAAGCAACCAAACAAAAACCCCCACGTAGTTACACAAGGAAAAAAGTGCTAGCGTTATGCCCGGTGCTGTTTAAATCCCCAACAGAGAAATAAAAGCAGACTATTTCATCTTCATAAATGTCTGATTTCATAATATGTGTCCTGTAACATACTTCAAGTACATGAGAGAATTCTCTTTCCTAAAACTTCTAAGAGCATAAATGGCATGATTTGATTGGATTTTGCTTATGCTGGGAAGAGGGTTTTGGTTTTTTGATTGAAACATATATTTAGCTGTAATTAACAAGAGACTTTAACATTAGAGTATGTGCTGCTGGAATAGTGTCTGTCTTGGAAGGCAGAATGAAAGCTTTCTTCAGTTAGCAGCAATTTGTAAAGATTAGTAGAAGACTTTATGTGAAATGTAGTTATCTTAAATACTTTATTTTATTGTTAAGTAATATCAGATTGGGTAGGGGAAGAAGGAAATGCTGGGAAATACAATTGCACAATAAACACTATGTAAGTGCTAATCTTGGCATAGAACTCTTTGTGTGTGTATATATATAATAACACAGTTAAACTGCTGTAATGGTAGGCTACTACTGAAAAGGTCAGTCCACATCCCCTCTAGTTCCAGCTACATATTCCTTTCCTTTCTAGTTACAATGGGCCAAGTGATTCTTCAGTGAAGAATGAATTAGTTCATTGACTTGATCCAGCAGAAAACCATTTATTTGTGAGGTTTCTCTGTTTTTTATTGGAGGATTAGTTTCCCGGCATGTCAGTTCACTGAACCAACTCATCCTGTACCCACACAGTTGCCAAGTGTGACACAAAAAATGTTGCAGGAGCACATAGCCAGGACTTGAATGAAGAGAGCAGGAGCCACCCCTTTAGAGAGCTGATAGTTACCCTGGTTTGGAAGTCGCATCCAAAACACACATTAATGTTACATTTGTAGTAATTCTTGTCCTGCTGATGGTTTTGATTTCATTATCCTTTTAAATTTCATTTAATCATGTGTTCATATGTTTTCAGATTAATTCATGCTTAATTCTTTTCCATCATTATAGGAAGCTTAGCTAAAGAAGACAATATTAAGCTGTAGTTTGGTAACTGTATGAACAGGGTTCACTGCTTCCTGGAAAAGAGGTAGTTGGGAATTCTATTTAAATACCACATAGTGAAACAGGTAAAGAACTGCTTTTCTCTTTGGTGAGTTTTCACCTTTGACATGCTTCTGTCATGTTTTTCTATTCATCTTTCATGTTTCTGGTCAAGCTGATGCAGGACTGATGATGCTGAAACATGCAGGCCCTCCTGCCTTCTCTTACCCAAGCATTCTTGTGTCTGTCAGTGCTGGCATGTGTGGGGAGCTGGGTTAATTCCTTGACCCTTCTGAAAACAAGGTGAGGGTTTTTGTTGTTTGGAGTTATTTTGTTGTTTTTCATGGTTAGCTTTAAGGTGGATCCCTTTGGTCAGGCTCTCACTGTGTGGCTGCTAGTGTTGCTACAGAGGCTTGGCAGGACCATGTGTTGGGTAAGGTTGAGACTTCCCTTTCGATGTTAGGCTAGCTTTCAATTAGCTTGAATCATGAGCCTGCTCTGGATGAGAAACTACATCACAAATTAATGATACTAACATCTTTGACTTGGTCATAAAGAAGAAAGCTATGGCAGTTTTATAGTATTCCCTTTTGTCCCAGCTGTCTGCCTCTTCTCCTTGGAGATTACCCCTCCTATAGCAGAGTTTGCCAAAAGGGCTGCATGCCTGCATCTCATCTTGCTGTATATCTTGCTGCATATGCTTGTGGATTCATGCAAACCAAACTTCCCTGGGTTTTAAGCTAGTGCATTGAATTGCGAGTGGGAGCAGCTGGGGTGTGTGTGTGCTCCCTTCTGCCAACAGCAGTGGGGGTAGGAACCTCCCGCAAAAGGAGAGGGAGGATACCTGAGAGCAGTAATTCTGTGAATTGCCTCAGTGAAATTTGTCTGAACTTGCCTTAGTTTCTTCTTATAGCCTACAAACTGACTGATTTATTTTCTGCATGGCAAAAGTCTAATAGCTGTCTGCTGTTTGTTACATTAACGATCCTGAGAGGTGGACAAATGATGAAATGAAGTCTGACATAATTACTTCAATTAGTCGAGACTGGAGAAAGGCTGTGGAGAATTTCAGAGGAACCTCACAGAGCTGGGTATAGGGGCATTAGGACTGTAAATGAAAATAATCTGTTGAGAAATGCACAGTATTTTCACTGAAAAGAGCAATTCCAGTGTTCATGCACAGCGCTGAGTGGATTAACTGTGGGCTCTCTGGGAAAAGGCCAAGGTATTGCTACAAGGAGTGCTTTGAGAAATCTGTGCTCCATAGCATTATTTATCTGAAAAGCAGACAGAATATTAGAGTATATAGGGAATGAAATTAAAAGTAATACTTAAATTGTCTTAAAGCCAGTAAGTCAGTTGAATACCTCTTCAGTAGAAGATTATGTACCTCTCATTGTGCAAAATCCAGATGAAGGATAGCAGAAATACAGAAGGTCCTGGAACTGCACTATAAATGATTAAGCACGTAAAATTATTTCCATATGAAGCAATCTTCAAAAAGTAAGGACAAATTGGGTAATCTTTTACTGATTTTGGTAGTTGCTTCTTATATGAGTGGTTCAGTTGATTTAAATGTAACTACTTAGCCGCATTCACAAGATCTCATTTGTCAAAGCCTTGTGGTAATTTAAGATATTATCACCTGTCATCATCCTTTCACCTCCCTATTTTCCTCTCCCCTCTCACTCTCTTGCTGTCACATTTTATGTTGGTGGTTAATGCGGATGTGAGCTGAGATTCCAGACTTTGCACTGAATGATGTTCTTTCTGCAGACTTTGAGAGGACGGGCACCTCCAGCAAAGAGGCATGGTAGAAAGCAGGCAGCGATAATGGTTAGAGCTGCAGCGAGCTAAAGGTTTGATTTAGCTGCTGTGCATCTGTGAGATTTTGATGACTCTGGGACTTAAAACATATTCATTATTTCATTTTTTGATAATTCTCTATGTTTCTGTTGAGGAAAGAGTATTTGAGGGTTGGTTTTAATTGTTTGAAAGAGCAATCTGCACCTTAACCTACTGCAGAAATCTGTTACAACTAATAGGAATTTCATAACTTGACTGGACAGCAAGCTGAAATATGGGAAGATAAAATAAAGTTCACCAGAAGAATTTCTGAACAATTTGGCATGATCTGAAATTATTTGGAGGGACAGATCCCCAGTGTGAGCCCAGAAATGTTGGGGATTTTTAGGGTGGTGGTGTTTGGTTTGGATACTAAGCTAAAACTTTGACTAAATTGTTGAACAGTGATTGTCTCCTGGGCTGTGCAGTTCTGCCTGTTTTACATATTTTGCTTCTGTATAACCAGCAAGATCAAGAGTATTCGTTATTCTTTCCACGATCTCCTACAGATGTGAAACACTACTGTGATTGTATAAAGAGAACAGTTGGTTTTAAAATTGATGTGCTCTTTTTGTCACATTTTTCTGTAACAATTGAGTTTTAAGTATATGAATCATGTTTTTGTATGCATTACGTACTCTAAGGAGTATTCTGGTATGTCATATAACCCATCTGGAAGGATAAATACAAATTATACTCCACTGTTACTGGTAGGTGTTTAGATATCTCTGCTTGTTGGCTCTGATACCCCTTAGATTTGTTAGGTAGATAGAGGATCTTCATGTCAGACTGTTAAAAGCTGTAGTACAGGATTACAAGAGTGTCTTGTTTTTTTAGCTGCTTGGGACAACCAAGTAGTAGATTCTTTTCCTCATGGTTTGTAAGTCAGATAAAGGGATTGAGCTCCACATAAAATTGATACCTTCTTATTTTATAAAGAAGTCTTTAGAAGTATATCACATATATATCTCACGTCCTCTTTTATAACTCCTAGAAGCAGGAACCTTAAAATTGATGGAAAAGACTAGACCTTGTTTTTCTTAAAAACTTAAAGATTCATCATTAATATGCCTTACATTTTTCTTCAGTGTCATTGAGAGAAGTTATTTTGGTTGCAAAGCTATTGCTTCTGCTTCTGTTTCTTATCAGTGGACACTTTCTCTGAAGATAGAATCTAAGTCTTGTAGCATCAGCATATAAAATCAGAATGATTAATAGCTTAATTACTTAACATTAATTTTAAGGCTTTTTGCCTTCAAGCAAATACACAGAGCATGTATCACTTGCTTCTCAGTATGTAAATAGTCATTTGTTTCAGAAGCGCCTTCTGTGGCTATAGAAAGCATTACGAATGTTCTTGATATCTGCGTTTCAGACGTGTATCAGTATTTACAATGGTCTCCCTGCAACTTTGATTTTTCTATGCAGTACCACAATTTATTTGGTTTATGCCATTTACAGCTTATTTTCCCATTTTCTGTTATCTAGCAAGTGTTCAAATGCAAACCCAGAGAACTCTGAATTTCCCAATTAAATTCCAAACAAAACACTTCGAAAGCAAGCATTTTCCTCATAGAAGTCAGATGCTTTAAGCTAATGTGATGATGCTCTGGGGACCTTTGGAATGTTTGGAATTGCCAAGACTTATGTATTGAGTGAGAAACCTGGGTTCACACCTCGTGGTTTGAGAAAGGAGAAAGTGGAACGTGTATTTCAGAGGCTTTAACAGATTGGGCCAACTCTTGGACTAAATAGTACAGATAATAGGGACTCTTAACAAGCAAAAACTTAATAGTTAAGATCCATGGTGTTAAATCAAAATGAATTTTGGTACTAGATAATGAAGACTCTGATCCAGCAGCTATTCCTTTCTGTTCTAGGCCATGGGTAGGTTGTACAGTTTTGCTCCTTGCCAGAAAGATGCATTTTTCTCTGGTTATTTCTTAAAATTCAGTCTTGAAAAGAATGGTACTTTTAAACAACCAGCATTCCTTGAAATAACCTATTTTGAATGAGAAATCAGTACTCCCGTGTGTAACATGGGATGATCCTTAATACTTTTTACTGGAACGTACTGACATACAGAGCAGAACAGTCCACTTTAAACTGTAGAGCAATATTCTGCAAGTCCAATCAAAGAACTGTATTTCAGGGTGAGAATAGTATCCAGTATTTCTGTTGTTGGAAAACATCTATGAATGTTCTATGATGTGGTAGGAGTTCGTAAGTAGAATCGCTAGGACAGATGCATCACTACACTGGAAACGCAGAAAAATTTGCGTCATGAAGTTGTGGGAAGCTTTTCCTTCATGTGGGATGGGAGAGGGCAAAGACTAAACCCGAAGTCCTGCCTCTGTCAATTTTGTATCAGTTAGATTTATGGTATCTGATTCATCCTTCCCTGCCAAGCTCCTCACTTGCTTTAGGAGCCGTTTTCTGTTTATCAGATTGGAAAGAGTCCTGTCTGACCTCTCTGATGTGCCAGTCATCTCTTAGAATTGTTCTGAAACTTAGAGCCTATCTTAGATGGTGGAGCTCAGAGTGACATTAAAAGAAACCATGCAATTGCAAGCTTACATGAAGTTCCTCTAAATAAGTGTTTCTCTCTGATTCATTGTGCTAATTTTATTCACTTGTGTGTGCTGAGATAATAATTTATTTCATTGCTTTGTCTACATTATTATATTCAGAGTTCCCTCTCACATGCCACTCCAACACTATATTTGATTTATTGGACCCACTGATGTTTCCTATTAAGTGTTTTTGATGAGCAAGTTGGGCCACATTGATAAATGCAGTTCAGAAACAATGTGTTTTGTTGTGTTTTGTTGGGTTGTTTTTTTTTGTTAACCAGACATGAGATTTAATTACCCGTTAGTGTTACTTTATTGGTACAGAAGCATGTGCAACCGTTACCCTGAGAAGAGCAAGAGACAGCTAGAAAGTGTGGAACTGAATGGGAGGTGGGAAAGGTGGCAGCATTGGTCACTTTGGAAAATTTTCTTTCAACCCAGCATCCCAAACATTAGACTGAAAAAGACACTAAAACCAGTATTGCATGAGTGTTAGTGGAAAGACAACACTTTCCCTCTCCTAACCGTTCTATGATCCTTCATGATAAGGAGTTGTAAGGTTTCTTCACAAGTGCCACATCCATGAGTAATTCTTTTTCAGGTATTTAATGCTGTATTGCTGAATTCAGCTGTCTTGGAGAGAGCTGCAGATGGCAGTCACCACTTTTACGTTTTGAGGGTTTCTTCTTCATTTTGAGTGAGATAGTAAGTTGAGTAAGATAGTAAAAGAATAAAGTTTTTCTCTAGGTCTTAATAAAGGTTTTTACTTTTCTCCCAGACAACTCTTTGGATAAGTACTAAGGATCTTAAAAGCAGGTTTTGAGAGGCCAGTGTTATGAGCAGGTAGAGCAGTAAGACTTTGTAACAACCTCCATTTCTGGAGGCGCTTCTTTGCTGAGTTTTAGTGACAAAAAGGAGCGAGCTTACCCTAGGATTTTAAGAGCACATATTTCTAATAGGACTTGGCAGTTCAAGGGCTAAAGAAGCATTTTAATCTTTTGTGCCCACCCAGTCTCTATACAAATGTAAATATGGCTGTCTTTAACAATTTGCCAAGAAATGTGGTTTTAATTTGTTAGCAGCAATCCCACCTCCCCGCAGCTCTTTCAGAGTCAAGTCACAAGTCTGGCGGGGCTTTGACGTTTTTCTCTGTCATGGTGTCATTGTTTATATGATGTCTGCTTCTGCTGTCCTCCTTTTTATGCCTGGAATATTTTTCTTTAATTATTTCACTGCCTAAAAGGAATTTGGGATTACTAGACAGGATGAGAGCAGATTAGCTTTTTTTTTTCTTTCTTTGACAAGTCCCAAAGTTCCCATAGGAAATAAATAGTATTCTCAAAACAGGCAGTGTTGTTTTATTTTTTTTAATTAACTAAAATTATTAAGTCTAATAAAGAAAATAAAGGAAGTATCACCAATAATGGCTGAGTGTCTTAGTAGTATATGGGGTGCCCATTGTTGTTATTTATGACTCTCTCTGCCTTCTATTGTGGACTTATTCCAGCCTTAGGGAGTTTACATCACTCCTAATAGCAAAAGGCTCTCTGGTTCCCACAGAGTCTTTCAAAGACTGACTCATATGCCTTATGTTAATTGTTCAGCTCTCAAAATACAGCACTTACAGGGTGTGGTTCCGAGGGGAAAATCTACTATACTTAGAGGGCATGTTCAGAAGTGTTTCACATATAAATCATTTTGATTTTTAATTTTTTTAATGCCTTAACCCTTTTCTGTCACTGCTTTATGTGATAAGTTACTTGAAACCAAAATAAAAGGTTGATGATGGTGTAGTGAGGGAATGTGTTACCCTACAACTCTGGACCATTAACTCCAGTCTGACTCAACTCACAAGTGACAGAGCTTTGTCAACTTTGCCTCTCTCCAGGGTCTGTTCTTGACACCCTGGCATGACAGTACACTCCAGGCAACAATCATGCGCTGTTCATAATCAGATGCAAGTTAGAACTGAGGTTTCTTCCTTATCTGCAGTAGTGAGTACCTGTGGACAGGAACTGTCCCCAGCCCTCTGGATTTTGTACATCACATTGCTTACCACATCCTACCAGAGTTGGCTTAATGGAGAGGCAATCCTATCATGATCCGCTGTGTGGAGACTTGAAGAAGATTTAATAGAATCAGCCTTATTGGTTATCATAAAGCAGAAACTCAAATGCTTTTCCTGTCCTCTGGCTAAGTAAGAGTGCTCTCCGGCTGCTTTGCAGCAGAAGGATTGTGCAAGATCCTTCAGGCTGAGTTGTGCGAATGTTACTGGAAATTCAAATAGTTTCTACGGTTGTTACGGTTAAGAGTGTGAAAGAGTGTGATGAAAATTTATTTAGTCAAATTAGGGGAGCCCATACCTCTAACTAGAATAGAAGCAGCAATTAATCCCTCAGAATAAACTAGTTAAGCTTGATTTCTGAGGTTGAAATCACACTGTATGTATGTATGTCCCATGTGTTTTCTGCCTGCTCTAGACACACATGTTCCACCATTAGTGGACAGAACTTGTATCTATCAGTACACACAAAGAAGTCTGCATAATTTGCCTCTGAAAGGATGGCTGAGAACAGCTGTAAGGTCTTTCTGAAACTGTCAAAATAGCTTGATTTCATTGCCTGACTACCCTTTTTCTTCTTAGAAAACAGGAAGTTGTTTTGACTGGCTTAGTCTTCTGGAAAGAGCAGTGAGGTTTATCCCCTCTCCTTTAAAACAGAAATACAGAGAAAAAATGGGCAGGGCTTCAGTGCCTTGAAGTGACTGGTTTAGAGGTGTTCCAGGCAGCGGTCATGTACATGCTTTGGTCTTGTGCCTCCACAGTCTTCCTCTACTTCCTTCACTTCTTTTGTACCATCTGGTTCATGTGCCAGCTTCACAGTGTGGAGCAAGGGTATAAATAAGCACTGCCTCCATTTGATGAGCTCCAGTCAGAAGTTGCATCGTGCAGGCTGATGGAGAAAAGCGATATCAAGAAAAGGAGATGCACAAAGCCCCTTCTCTGATGTTGCCACATTTTTTTCTCTGCGTAGCCTCTGAAGTAGTCCTTTTTTTTTTGAGTATATAGTTTTTAATAGTGAAGTCAGGAACTGGCCCTGCTCTGACTGAGATTGTTTCATTGTGAAAGGAAACACTCACAGCTTGAAGAAAAAGAGCATTTTCCTTCCCTCCCTCTTGCCCCGATCTCGTATTAATGTAAAACCATGGTGCTGCTGTTAGCTGAGACCAGAAAGAATTCCCTTGTTGTCCTGTAGTAGCCAACCACTCCGAACTGTGAGCATTTGAAAGTTAGTATTAAAAGTTTTAACCCTTGCCTCCTGAAATGTGTAAATAAACTCTGCCTATTTTTTTGTAAGTATGGAAAATCATGGGAATTCTTCTGAGAATAAGTGTATAGACCACTGCGCCAGTCAGTCTCTTCAGAAAAAAAGCTGACAAACATGCTCCTGTCTGCAAGAGAGATTCCTGGCATTTGTCACAGTTTGAGCCACAAAGATGTCAAATATTTGCCAACAGTTTCCTCAGAGGGTTTGGAAAGCTACATCCTTTAGGTTACAGTCTTGTTTGTTTGCGGGGCAATTTAGCATATGAAATACGTTTGTTGGGAGTCTGACAGGGGAGGGAACTTACTAGACGCCCCAATATTAAAAGATGAAAAATAATTCTCTTAGACTGCTCAGATCAAAATAATAAAGAACATCTGTAAGTCTTAGTATTAGAAATGGAGCTTTATGTTGAATAGTCATAGCTTGGTGTGTCATGTTTTAAACCTGTGTGTTCTTTTGGAGCAGAAAGAAGAACTTTCCAATGGGACGTCTGAATATTTTACTGAATCTGCTGAGAACAAGAAGGTGGAGATTAGTCTGAATGAACAAATAAAGCAAGGCATCTTGAAAGAAATGTATGTCACTCTTCTTTCTAAGGTGTTAAATTTATAGTCTGGTAAAATTTGGATAAATAGAATCTAGCCCATGTAATGCAATTTCAGATAATACAGTCTCCTTTACAAAATATTATTTCAGATTACTAAGAGACTACTTACTCCAGTGTGGATGAGCACATAAAATGGTCATTGTTGTTTTGTATGGCATGAAAAAGCTATTACAACCCACATAGATATCTCACATAGCGCTAGGCAGAATCAAAACAGGGTGTTTTTTTCCTTGAATGAATCCCTGAGCCAAAATAAATATGTGGTGTTTGAATCTGGTGCAAAACACTTTGCAGATATATTTTTTGCTCATTGTGAGAGTCTGCACTGTACCATGATACTAGTCTGGATCTTTGCTCACAGTTAAAGGGTGTCCCTGGTGTAGTGGATGGGGAGGGTTAATTGATCAGCTGAACATTACACTGGTCCTGTGCTGTATCAGGGTGCTGTTTCTGTGCAAGTTGCCAGTAGCCCCAAATCAACTACAGGATCAGGGATTTGCTGTGAACCCTGGCAGCTTTTCTTTTTACCTATGTTGTCTCATCTGTGTTGTCTTTAGAAATGAGATTAGATTTGGAGATATGCCAGCTTTGCCTGTTCACAAGAGCCCTCTTTCTGAAGAGTTAGATATGCTGTTCAGCAGCAGCAGAGCGTGGTCTCAGCCTGGGATAATCTGCAGTAATATCTGTAGACTGAAAATACAGCTTCAGGACTTGTGCATAAGGTTAATCTTACAGCCTGTGAGAAATGCAGATACGCAGGTAACACGCTCCTGAGGAGTGTTTATGTGCTGACACTCCATCAGGTCCCTTGTGTTCCCATTTTCCTATATAATTCCTTTTAGAATATCATCTACTTGCATTACCTAAGTCCTTGCAGATGAACGGGCTTGATACTAGATGAGTAGTGGTTAACTTTAAAGTAATGCTTTGAAATGGCCTGGGAAAAATTCCGGAGGAACATTCTAAAATAGGGATTAGAAATTCTCACAGAGAGAGAGGCACATGCTGCCTCTCCCTGCCTGCCCCCCTGTATTCTTTAGGTACACATTATGCATCTGAATATATGGGAATGGTTTGAAATTGTTCAGGCACTTATGAAATGCTGTTTTATCTAGCCAGTTTGGGAAGGAATTCAATATACTTATGCTGTGTTGACCTTTAACATCTGTAATGAATCTAGTTCTGCCTCTTGGAATAGAATGCAAACTCCTTCATGGCTTAGTCATTAATAAATAGGGTTCCCCTAGTGCAGTGGAAAATCAGATGGATAACACTTGATATTATCCACACTAGACGAACATTACTGCTTGTCAAGATGATATACAGGAGATTTTTCCATGTTTGGAAAGAGGGTTGTCCTAGTGGTGCTTCAGATGCTGTAAGAAGGGAAGACTGAAAATTAATTTAAGAACAAAATTCCTTTTTATTGCAGTGTGAAAAGGACAAAACTGAAGCAAAGTAGCACAAGCAAACCTCTGATCAGCAAGGACTCCAAGAAGGTGTCCCTTGGCTCAGTGGACTCGCAGACAGGGAACAGGAAGAACGACTGTCAGACTTCTCTCAGCCCTCAATCTGAAGTGACATGCAGGAGGAGTCCAGGACTGCTAAAGGACTGCACAAATACAATTGAGAGCAACTTGGAGCTTCCTGTTTTAGAGCTGGAAAATTATATTAATCAGAGACAGACAGATGGTGTTAGCAGCCAGAAAAAAACTCACTCTGTGGAGTGGTTGAAGTTGAGTCTTCTGAGCGAGAACCCTCCTTGTAGCTCTGAGTCAGCACTGCTAGGTCCAAAGCGAAGTCAAAAAGTGACCAAAACACAGGCTCAACAAAAGACCTGTGCTCCAGAAGAAAAGCTAGAGCATTTTGGAAAAGTATCCTCTGAAGGGACTCCTTTAATTCCTAGCAATACAGAGATGAGTAAATGTGATGATGGTTGTTTAGGTCCATTCTTGGAGGAGAAGACCCCACTTAATTCCGGGTTGTTTTCTAAGCGAGACATGACAAAGGCTGCATCTGATGAGGAGTCACTAAGGAAAAACCTCTCCCAGCCTCTTTCTGTGGGGAACAATATAGCACAGACAAGCCAAAATAAGCCAAGCACAACCCCTGAAGATGTGATGCCACCATCATGTATAGAGCTGCAGCTTGTGCCTTCAGAGAAGCTTAGCCAGAAAAGGAAAAAAGAAGTTGAAAATGGTCTCAGGAAGTTAAAACTCCGAAGGCTTAAAAAGTCATAAAGTCTGAAATGCTACCTTGACAATGTGGGTGGACAGCCAAACTTGTGTTTGGAAAGGATATGCAAAAAGTAGAAAGCAATTCAAAACAAAAAATAATCAAAATACACAGTAAAAATGAGATAAAACTGTTAAAGAAAATGTAGGTAACTGAGTATCTTAGTCATAATTCTAACGAAGGTAATTCTTTAGGGGTTAGACATTAATATTGTATGAATGAGGGTAGTATTTATAGAAAGAAAAATCTCTTACACAGTAATATTTACCAAGGAAAATTTTAGATGTGTTATGTTTCAGTACTATTAAAAAGTCATATCAGCTGATGACAGCCAAAGTTAAATCCACTTTTGTGATCTGTTAGCAGCTGCAGTGATTCAGTGTTTTGCTTGTTTCAGGACACTGCTTTAGTAAAAATTAATTCTTCCTTTCTCTCTGCATTAGGCTGTGGTTTATTCACATGATCTTTACAAGTAGGACAAACTGAGCTCATTTCAGATAAAACTTTAACCAGGATTTAATGTTGCTGGTAATTTTCAGCGGGGTTTCAAAATAACAACAGTTTCTGCTTGTGCAGTTTTGATGTGAACGTTTATTCTTAGCCCAGGCTGTGGATACAAGTGATCGTGCATTCAGCCTTTGGAGAAATGAATATTGTTTTATATTCATTTATATTCAGTCACCTGCATATGCAGACCTTGCTGTTGGGAAGAGGTCTTTATATGTGAACAGACTTAGTTGTTACTGTAAGATAGAGATAATTTTTAATTGCACAGTGTTTTTTCATACTGCTTTTGTAACATATATGTGAATTACCTAAGGAAATGTAACTTTTTATTTCATGCTTATCTTTTTATATATTTAGAATAAAATTATAAGCAGTTTTATCATTCTCTTCAAATCATTGTGACCACAGATACTTTATGTGAAGCAATTTTGAACAATCCTACTGACATATCCTCATTTAGTTTCAGAAGGATATTCACATCCACAAGCGTTCAAGTTGGTAGTGCAGTGCAGGTCCTTAACAGAGTTAGCAGCTCGGCAGTTGACAGCAAGACACTGCTAATGGAACAGCATCTTTCTGCTGTAAATACTTTCTTCTTTTGCTGTAAGTGAAAAAGGTTCTGCATACCTTCCAGAAGACTTCTTTCTTTCAGCCTGTTTGCATGATTTGTCTCACAGGGTTTGCAGTCAGGTTGCTCCTGCTTACTAGTCTTCAGGCTCTGCAGAAAGGACTTAGTAACAGCAAAATTGAGGCTGCAAATGAACCTTGGTTTGGAGGAAGTATAGCCTGAGGTATGTTTACTGTCGTCTCTTCCATGGGCTTGAGATCCTGGGCCAGGAAGAGAGTAAAAAGCACCTTTTTGATGGACTTAAAATTTTGAGATATAAGGACATTTAATTAAGAATTTATCAGAAAAATAAGAGTAAACTTAACCATTCTATTTAAAATAGAATAACTTGATAGTATATATTAAAGTCTTAGCATAGATTTTCTGGGGGGCTTCTTTAAGTTCTTACAGTAAACTAACTGATAAAAAATGCTACAAGCACATATTCCAGACTGCAACTTTAAATTACCATTATTTCTCCTTTGCTTTTACTTGGATCTTTGTAATGATGCTCTTGGTTGTCACACTTACCCACAGGAGAGGTTTGTATGATTGTGCAGTAACAGACACAGATTAAGTTTGTAAGATCAGTTACTTCTATTTTGTTGTGGTTAAGAAAAAGACCTTGCGCTTGATGTTGCAAGCAGGTGAATGCACTGATTATATCTTTGAACACTGTGGATGGTCTTGAGCAAGTATGCCCCTAATTATTACTGTGAAGAGTTTGGGATTCTGATGCTTCCTTTCTTCTTCCTCTCCTCCTAATCCGTTTAACTCAAGTATTAGAAACCAAAGGGCAACCACATAGAGTTTGGTATCATCACATACTGTTATTAGATACTTAATCACCTCACTGATAGTGCGGGAACATCCTCCTTTTAACACAGTTACAATCATAGAATGGTTTGGGTTGGAAAGGGCATTAAGGTCATCTAGTCCCAATGCCCCTGCCAAGCGCAGGGACACCTCGCAGTAAGCCATGGCACCCAAGACTCCATCCAACCTGGCCTTGACACTGACAGGGATGGAGCATTCACAACTTCCTTGGGCAATCCATTCCAGTGCCTCACCACCCTTGCAGTAAAGAACTTCTTCCTTATATCTAACCTAAACTTCCCCTGTTTAAGTTTGAACTCATCACCCCTTGTCCTATTGCTACAGTCCCTTATGAGGCAAGTTGTGGTGCAACAGTTAGAAATGTTAAGCTAGATGCATTAAAGGTGTTAAGAGCCTAGAGAGTCAGAACAAATACAAAGGGACTTCTCAGAGGTGCACAGTTGCCTCATTCTCGCTGTAATTACTGACTTGTTAGGTTCCTAGGCTCTTTATAGCTGTGTATTTAGAGCTTATTTATACGTTAAAGTTGCCTCTTGGGTCCTCAGAAATGCTATTACTCAGTGAAAAAGCTTTGAATTCATGATAATTTCTGGATTTTAGATGGTGTCACTGCTCCAAACCATTCTTTTTGTCTCTGCAGCAGGACTATAAAAGTTTCCCATTTGCAACCCTTATGGGTGCTTTATGTGATGTGTGACATCCAGGCTGGGTTGTTACCATGCCTCTATGTTCTCACTGTACTGGAAGCCCGAGGTTCTCTTCTCACCCTTTGCATTGTTGACAATCCACCTGCACCCAGGTGACTGGCAGAGCGTGCTTTTGAACCACAAACCTGAAAATGCTGAAATCAGGCTGGGAGGGGAGGAGGAAAGAAGCTGGAAACTGATCAGGAGTGAAATCAGTTTGCAGGTCTTGGCTGTGGCTTTCTATTACCAGTTTGCTTCTGAGCAGCATTCATGTACCTTTCTCTTAAAAGTGTAAGATATTTAAGGCTCTGTTCTGTTCTGAAACTGCCACTGAAGCACAGAAACCATTTCTTTGGGTTTTTGTTTGATCTTGTGTTTGATATGCTGTTTTTTTTCTTCATTTTCAGAGCTTCTTTGAGCTCTGCAATATGTGGAGATCTGACACTGGCTGAAGCTACCATTGAAAAATACATGTTTGTCTTGAAGAGAAGTAACTGTCTATTCCAAGCCAGCTCTCTTGTTGTTTTGGGTTTTTAATGAATCATCTGGTTAATTTGGTCTGTGCTGTTTGCTGATAGTGCAGCAGTCCCTTCCTGCTGAGACACTTTCTAATATGTGCAGACTATCCATTATTCTGTGCATGTGAGTAGTTAAAATACTTGTTCAGTGAAATTCTATCTTCAATCACACATCAAAATCTGGACCAGCCCTTACCTGTTTATTTATAAAGAGGAAGCAGGCTGATGTAAAATCTCCCTTGGACAGTGTTGATCGGTCGGAAGGTTTTAACTATCACAGGAGTTAATTGTGAGTAACAAGCTTTGCTCTCTATGTTATCAGTCAGGTTGTAGTTCTGCTCACCAGGGTCCAACGTGCATGTTAGCATGTTAGTACAATTGCACAGCACCATTTCTGGGTTACACTTTACTTGAAGCACTTCAAAAGCACCTGTTTCTAACCAAAAAGGAGAACGTTCAGAACCCAAAGTTGTGACGAGTGAGGTGTTAAGTAAGTAGCCTTCTGAAGGTGTTTATTTTGTCTGTGTGAACTTACTTCCTTCCCACTATTCTGCATGTGGGCCACATTGCCTGGGTCTGAATTGACTTTTTATATTACCATCTCATTGGCTTTTGACTGGAATATGTATACTTGCAATTGGAATATGAAGGATGTAAAACATAGTTAGACTGTCACAGATTGCATGTTAGGAGTAGTTATCTCCTTGCCTATACCAGTATCTAATAGAAGGTTTCGTGCTATGTTAAAACACTCTGTTGCAAGCTTGAGCAGACAGAGTTAATAGTATCAAGAGGCTTTTAGCCAGCAGTGGGACGTGTGGGTTGGCCTCAGAAATTAGCTTTAATAAAAGGCACTCCTCACTTCTTTGCTTTCTGCTTTTTTCTTCTCTAATAAGCATTAAATAGCATCCAAACCCTGATGTGAAGAAGATGCTGGCTGGGGAAACAGCAGCACATGGAGCCTTTCATCAAAGGGATATCAAAGCATTCTGCAGCTGAACCTGGGAGGGATATGAATATGCTTATTTTGACAGTTGTGCAGCACTGAGGGTAAGCAGTTCCTTCCAGGTAAGCTGGGGAAGGAACTTGTGCTGCAGATCTTTCATCAACTCAAGTGTTTTTGAACATGGTTCTCCCATCTTGCTCCCTCTTTTTTTTCCCAGATAATTAAAATGGAATCTGTCAGCACATGACCTTGCCCTTTCCACGGTACCCATAATGTGACATTTTTAGATGGGGACTTCTTGTTTGTTTGGTGTTGGCTGATGCTGAGAAATCATAGAAGAGTTGTGAAGATGATGCAGTGTCACAGGGCATTCCCCTGGGAAATTACCCAGGGAATTAATCTCCACCATCCCATCTCCTTTACTGTCCACATAAATAATTCCAGAGCTGGGAATTGGTTCCTGTGAGAGCTGATGCTGCACCTTTTTTGAATGAGAATTTCACTGATTTGCTCCTATTCTGTCAGCTAAATCCTTTAGTGTAGCGGAGACACAGAACCCCAGCAGCAGGAATTGCTAATGCAGCTCCATAACTGCTTCATTTGCTGCCACAATAATTATGTTTTAATTTGTGCATCAGATCTTTGAAAGAAAAGTTTCTTGAGCTGTAATTCGAGAGATGGGCATTCCCCTTTTTAATATTTATATGATCTCATGGGGCTAGAATGAAAAGAGTAGAGATGTATTCTCCACCCTGTAGAGAAACTGGTAGGGACAATTTGCACATCACAGAGAAGGCGCTCGCTGGAAGAGCTGGGCTGGAGCTGGAGCTTGGGTCTGATGCCCTGTCTGATACCGCATTGCTCCAGTGCTAACCTGAACCTCCAGCCAGAGGCCAACAGAACAGACAGAACCTTCACTGCTTTCTTCCTCCTCACCCCCAGAAGTTGGAATTAGCCACTGGTGTCAATACTGAAAAAGAGGAAGCTGAAAAATATCTTGTATTTAACTATTCTTGCTCCATTTCAAAGGGGGGGAGAGCTTACGCAATCACTTCCATCTTCTGGGGAGGAAAAGGCTGAATCTGGTACTTCCCTTGTCAGAACTTCTCATCTTTGCATACACTAATAAAAGCATTGAGCCTCTGCCCTGTGACTTGTTCCAGAGGGACTCTGCCAAGGGCAGGGGTGGTGATGAAGGCCCCTGGAGAGCTGAGCCCCCTTAGCCTGATAGCTGCAGAGGCAAAGCTGAACCATACAGAGAGTGACCTCCTGCATTCCCTAGCTTGGTAAAGGGCTGATTGATTATATTAACCATTACTATGCAGGTGTTTTTGCTGCTCTGTGTCTTCAGTGGAAAGGCAAATGGCTTCAGCAGCAGAATTGCTTGAAGAATCTAGTCTCCTGTTTAGGCTCTACCTGGTTTATGATGTTTCTCACTTGCTAGGCTTCAGGTGCACAAGCACTTGCTGGCTGTCCTTTGCTCCTATTAGCAATGCAGCAATAGCTGTTCCCAAGGCTCTTCCCTGAGTGACAAGGGTATATTGGCATCAAGGCTGATGTAAGGTGCACCATCAGCACCTTTTGCAAGTTACCTTGGCTTAAGATGGGCCCTCTCTGTGCGGGGGTGCAGAGGCTTTGATGTGGCTGTGTTCAGCTCCAGTTGAACCAAACCCAGATTCAACAGGCTCCATTAGCTGTAGCTAGAGCAAAGCTGAGGGTGCTCAGGGGAGCAATTTCATCATTATTGTTTTGTAAAGCTCCCATGTTTAAATGGCAGCTCAGGAAGCACACATTTTCCCAGTTCTTAGATGAGTAAGTATCCAAAGAACACACACTAACAGCAGGAAACTTCTCCTGACTAAACAGAATGCATCTTCCCAGAGCAGTAAGATGCGAACTGGCAAAGTTTAAGTTACACAAAATTAGTATTGTAACGGGAAGGCCTTCAGCTCCATGTGTCTAGTTCCATGGCAGTGGAAAACAGTTCATACACCAGTGCCCAGCTTGGTGGTGGTTCCAGGGTTTGGAAGCCTGGTTTGGGGTTACATTCATTCACCAGTGTAAAATTTGAAGCTACCACTGACATATGAGGATGTAATTTAAAGATATTACAGCAATTTCACAGCATTCTCTTCCCTTCCCCCGTGTGGTTGTGGGTTTATAACACTGGCAGGTGGCAATGGAAATGAGTTGTATGGAGAAACTCCACTGTAACAAAACCTCTGCACAGTCAGTGCAGTGCTTCACAGCACAGGAAAGGCTGGAAATACATAAATGAATCCTGCACTGAGGGTTTGACAAGTCCAGAGGAGCCCAGGTTTTGCTCTACATGGAGCCTCCAGCGACCTAAATAGATTTAGCACTATGTTAAATGATGAAGTCTGTATTGAGAATTCACCTCCATAGGTTTCCACTGTAGCCTGTCACATACCAGCTCCCAGGACTAGCAAAAGCCCTGGTTTTTTTTTTTTAATTAGCCTTATAGAAGACAGATTTATTCCTATTAATTCAGGTATAAATGTTTCAGTCATTTAGAAGAGGTAGTTGGTTTCTGCGTCATTGGGGACCTACATGAACAGTAGACACCAGGATGATGGTTAATTCAACACTGAGTACAGGAAAGCATCTAGTTAATCAATTCACTGTGTACTTCTGAGGCAGGTGGAAGGTTCTATTATCTTTTAAATGGCATTTTTGGAGGCAACATGTCAAGGAAAAAGAGGAAAACAAATACTCCCTGGGATTTGTTCGAGGAATTGTGGAAGTGGTCAGATGAAGCTAATGTTGTTGACTTCCCATTCAGCAGGCAGCCAACTGATGATTCTCCAGCATGTGACTGTGAGGAGGGAAAGCTGTCCCCTGTCACGGCAGCATAGTGGCGCGTTTGACATCTCCTGTTAAAGTGAGTGTGAAATAAGAAGCAACACTAAAGAGATTTTAACAGATGTTTTAAGACAGCTGTAAAGAAACTACAAGGCAGAGATGCCTTGCTGTCATCTTGTTTAGTGTTCATTGTATTCCTATCGCAGTGCATAAATAGAGATACTTTACTAGATATGTATGAAGCAGCATAACCTTGCAGTGACTGGTTTAAACTCAAGTACAGACAGCAACCCAACCCTGCTTGGGTTTCAGTTGAGTTTCTTACCCACAGCAAATTGTTCCTCCAGCTCTGTACTAGCACCTTCCTGTAAAACACTGCTGCAGCCTTATCAAGAAAATATGCTAAAATAGGAGTAGACCATCAGAGAGCAAACGCAAACCGGCACACACGGCCCCTCTGAGGTGGGAGGGGCAGCGCTGGTTCAGCACTAAAAGCCATTGTGTTGAATAGTTTAAAAGTTTGTTTTATGCTTTACAAGCACTTCTTGCCCATTAGAAATCGGTATCATCTGTGGATCCTTTCCCATCCAGGTCAGCAGTTTGGATCCTGCCTAGCTACGTACATTTGGTTACTATCTGGTGGGAGCTCATTGGCTCATGCAAAGTAAACTGATTGCACAATTCCAGTCACATCCTCCTCCTCCTATTCTTAGAAGTACGCAGAGGGCCACTAGCCAAAAGACATGGAGAACAAGGGACATGCTGCTTTCCAACCCCTTCAACCTGACTGGGAACCAGGGGGGAACATGGAATCAGCTAACAAAACCCTACTGCATGGAAACGGGTGGCAGGTCTTCGAAGCACAAAGCTGCCCCTGCCCCAGCAGTGTGGCAGGCAGGAGCACCTCCCTGCTCAATAATCTCCACGCTCTTTCATGTTTTCATACAAAAAATTTAATAAATATTACTTTTCAAGATTTATTGCCAGGAACAACACATCAAAGATGCATTTTCATATAACACTAATATCACAATACAAGGTATCTTCATGATCTCAATGGTTAACCACCGAGATGACTATGTTTATAAGCCTTTTGATCTTAAACATCGTAATAGCACTTTGATTTCCTCACTTGTTAAGGCGGGCAGTGGAATCTATGGCAAACCTACACAGTGATCTTACTGGACATTCTACTGTTCAAGTATTCAACAACTAGCTTATTAGAATACTCCCTAAATGCAGTAGATTACAAAAAAAGTCAAATCTACAAGTGGTTCAGTATTACATATTCATGGTGAGAAAAAACAAAGAATTAGAATTTACAAAAGAAGATTGCTGTGTTCCCAACTTCACACGCTAATCGGATACTTTCAGTACATGCAACCACTCACGTTTCCTCTACATAAAGTAATAGCTCAGTTTTGTTCCCTTAAACTGCTTCTTAGCAGATGATCTGCCTGTCACTCGGGTTTCAAGTCTAAAGCAGCAAAACAAAAAGAAAGAATGTTCTAGTCT
This sequence comes from Pezoporus occidentalis, assembly GCF_034315485.1. Lineage (NCBI taxonomy): Eukaryota > Metazoa > Chordata > Aves > Psittaciformes > Psittacidae > Pezoporus > Pezoporus occidentalis. The sequence goes on from NW_026912779.1 coordinate 6,489,688, forward strand.
AATTCTCTAAACTGCCTCAGTCAGTACTTACAAATAGTCTTAAAGTGATACTATGGAAGGTGTTTCAAACGTTGGACATTGTACAAAAACCAGCATCAAGGCCTGGGAGCCCATCCTATTAAAAATAACCTATTTTCGAACACCTCAGTTTTGGCATATAGGCAACATGTAACAAGGAAATAAATTCGAAATAGAGAAGCCACAAGCTTACAATGCTATCAAAAACCTTCAACTCTAAACACGTACATATAAATAAAAAGGAATGATATTTTAAGGCTCTTGATTATTAAGTTAATAAATCAAATATACACAGTGATTAATAAAAAAAGAATTATTTACAGATCTATACAAACTTCTATTTTTGACACATTTTCCTCTTTAAATTCTTCATTTACCAGCAACTGCTGACAAGTTCCCCCCACCCCGCCCCCAACAAAAATACAATAAAAAAATAAATAATAAACTTATTTGTGATAGTTGCTGTGGTTCCGAGCTGCAAAGGCACTTTCAAATACAGAACTAGTTGTACGTCAACCATAAAACCAATATACAAAAACCTCAAATTCAATAAATATAAATAAAATGTATTCATTCGAAAGGAACTGTATAAATCTGGCAGGAAAAAGAAAAATAACAAATGAAGAGGAAGGAGGAGTAGTTAAGGCTCTGTGATACCTTGGGAAACGTTTCCGTGATGCATCAGCTGCAGCTGAATTTCCGCGAGGGCACTTTCGACTAGTTTTGCATAGATGTGAAATGCAGCACTTGGTATTCCAGCCAACCACAGCAACTATCATTGCCAGTGTAAGCCAGCTTGTCAAAACTTAAATTAACACAGGGATTCTAAGTAAATAATAGCCTCAGACTCAAATATTACACAACAGTTTAAGAACTACAAGCTCTTGAGTGCCTTTCTAGTGATACTTAAAGGCCCTGCATGGCAGCACCCCACCGTCTGCTATACAATGTACTCCATCCGATTGAGGCTTTGTGCACTTTCCAAGTCTCTGTTGTCCTGTTTGTTTGTCCAGTTCGGGTGTTTGGTGGGGGTGCTGTTGGGGGGCTTTTCATCTCTGTCTACCAAAGTGTACGCTGGCTGCTTGGCAAAGCGGGCCTTCTGCTGGTGTTTGTCCATGTCGTCTTCCTCCACCTCGGAGTTGTGTGTCCTTATTTTGGCGATTTTAGAGTTTTTGTTTTCGTAGTCTTTGATTGGGACAGTGTTTGCTCCGTGTTTCTCAATGGGGTTCTTGATCTGGTTGAGCTGCTCCCTCACATTGTTGGTAGTGTTGTCGTCAGACGCTGTGTGAGTGTGGCTGCTCTGCTTTCGGCGCTTCCGAATGCACCAATAGAAAACAGTCACCAGGCAGCAGATCCAGGCTACTGTCAGCACTGAGCTCAGCAACGGCACCAAGAAATCTGGAAGAGACAGGACAGCGTTAACCCCACCACGAACCAAGCGCTCCCAGCCAGGCTTCCTGCAAACAAAACACATCTTGGGGTTTAAGCCTTATTTTTCCACTGGGATCCAGACCTAAGGAGGATCTCCCTTAGAACACATGGCGTTTAAACCAAGTCTGGAACTCAGAGTGCTGCCTGGTAGCCCTCATGGAAAACGTTCACCTCGTACACACAGAGCCAGGCATCGCTGGTGGGAGTAACGCAGGCATCAGTACATCACCTGCCATGGCTCCCACATAACAGCTCCTGCTACAACCACTCCTGTCTCACTGGTGGCTATTGGTAAGATGCCTGTTACATGCCTGGCACTCTGTGGGAAACTAGAAGCAGATACCTCTGATAGTGTCTAACTGTGACACGAGGGCTTCCGGAGCCAGCCAGCTGCTGCTTTCTGCCTTACTGACATGCATAGAGGAGTAGCAGTCCTTTCAACAGGTCAGGCCACTGGGTTAAAGCAATTTCAGAACTCAGTTTTTTAAGTAGCAAGGCTCCAGCACAAAGCCTCCTTACTGTGCTCCCCGTTATCAGAGCCAGAGGCTGAAGGTCTCAGACTTGCTACAAATCCAAAAGGTGAGGAAGCTTCCCCCGCTGTGGAAGGCTGCTCTGGCCATGGCACATACAGAGGGTCTGGAGGAGAAGCTCACCTGTTTTGTTTTTAACTGGTCGCCGCTGTACTCTGACCTCCGCCACTGCCGCGATGAGCGTGTTGTTACCATCGCGCTTACTGACAAGGTCGATGATCTTATCTGTGATGTCTTTGATGGGGTTTTCATCTTCCCCTATATCTTCTGCAGACTACAGAAGAAGCCATACAATTAATACCAAATGCCAGATCAGATGCATGGGTAAGCTGCTATTTAAAAGCTTTCACAATCAGTTACGGCTCTTGGCACTTTGAATACTTCAAAAGCACACCAGAAACAAACTAAGAGCTGGGGGCAGGAACTAATAATGCAAAATTTCTGTCCCCATCCTTAAAAAAGAGCCAAAAAACCTCCCAAAAGCAGCTCTCAAGGGAATGTAACAGAAACATGTTTTTCTACCCCTACTACAGTTGCCACCAGATGTAGCTTTCAGGTATGCACATGTAACCAGGATTTCTTCCCTGTTCTTACAGGGAACTGGGATGGAAACTAAACCACAAGAAGAGCTGACAAAGCCAAGAATTGGATTTTTACAAGATCCACATGTTGCACACATAGCCAAGCAATTAACTACTAAGGCATTTAAAGATATTCCAGGAATACTTACAATAGCAACATGTATTTCATTATTTGCCAAGTGCGAAGGCTCACAGGTAATATAGATGGAATATTCAACAGAAACATTCTTCAGAATATTCAGATTCCTCAATTCACTGCAAATGTGCTCTGTGGTAAGTCCCTGGAGGATGCAAAAGAGGTGTTGGAGGTTTTTATGCACATGAACACACAGATAGTAGACTTATGTTTCTGTTTCTGCCCTGAAGTAAGAGTTCTCAAGGGAAGAGGAGGTAGAATTGCCTCCAAGCCAGCTTTTGCTGTTCTTTTATGTTCTGCTACTTACTGGTGCCATCATTTCTTTATTAAAGGTGAAGGTGATGTTGGCACAGTTGTCTTGGTAGTAAGAATCAGAATTGCATTTGGTCTTCACCGGTTGTTGGTTTGAAGGCCAGCATTCACCCACTGCAGCACACGGGTGAGTAAAGCAGTGGTCTTCTCGGACAGGAACACAAGCGTGTCCAGCTGGGCATTCGTTATGGCCTTTGGCATGTAGGACACAAGGTCGAGGACCACACCAAACCTGGAAGAGAATAAACGCTGATAAATAACCACTGGTTACAGGACAGACACGAAGAGTATCCCACCACATTCCTCCATTTTGCCTTCAAGTTGTCTATCATCCTGTTTTGGAGGATTCACAATCCCAACCACAGCAAAGTCGTACCTTGGAGCACGTGACCTTTCCATTCAGACACTGACAGGTATTGCAGTCATCATCCCACTTGGCCCCATCTGGCATCACCCGAACACTGGTAAGGCAAGGCCTTCCTGTGACTGAAGAGAAATGGAACAGGATTATAGACTCAAAATAGGGAAAAAATGTGGAAGAACACCTTTCTAAATTAATCTAATCTTATCACTAAGTTTACTTACTCAATACAGACACACACTTGCTTGAAAGCAACAAAGAGCACCCCTCACAACCCCCATACAACCACAGACTGTTAACATGCAGTTACAGAGACCTCACTACAAGGACCAGATATGACACCACAAGTACCTTCTTGGCATCCCACACCGCTACGACCTGGTGGGCAAATGCAACGGTAGCCGTTGATTTCATCTACACATGTAGCTCCAAAGGCACAGGGGGAAGACTGGCATTCATTGATATCTGCGGAAGGAAGGAGAGGAAATAAAGGTTACTCTATAATATCCCTTTATTTCGTCAGAAAACCATACAAAAGGCTTTCCTGCTGGAGCTTTGTGTTCCTTTTCTAGGTCTGCTTGGAGATCGATGCTTATTCTCAGCACCAGTATAAGCCCAGAGCAACTTCTTTGAAGTTCCTGCTGTGTGGGACTAACGAAGATCAAAACCTGACCCCTATGGCTACTTAAGCTTTTCAAGGGCAAGGACACATTCCTTCTCACACAAACACACTTCCTCTCCTCTGACATACTCCAGTTTTGCTCCCCTGCTACATTCTCCAAGGGAAGACAGCGTCAAACCCCTTTCCAGTTGCATTTTTACTATGAAACTTCCATTTCCATGGCTGTTATTAAAGAAAAGTGTTAGTGTCCTCCTACCTGTAATTATTATTAAATTACAGGGAAGTGCACACATCACCCCGGGGCTTGTAGGTGGATTATTAATTGACAAGGTTTTTGGCTGGCACGCTTTCACCTCAAGCAGAAACGTAACCACACAAACACACTCTTGACTGGGAAGAGTGTGCTGAAGGGCATTTTGCCCACTCAGCTGAACCAAGGGGTTTCAGCTCCAGCTAAACAGACTTCATGATATCCTTCATTTTCAGGGCCATTCCTGCCCTCCCCACATCTGCTACAGCTCCGGGTATGGATGCAAGAGACACCTATCCTTAATCTGATCTACCACTTAACTCAATTAAGATGATTGTCTCGCAACAAGATGGAAGTGAGACAAACCCAAAGGCAGCGCGCCACTGAAACACTTACTGATCCTGCAGTCGGGACCGGCGAAGCCTGGAGCACACTCACAGCGGTACCAGTTGTCTCCATCCACACAAGTGCCACTGTTATAACTGTAAAGAAAAGCCATGATGCAAATTAAAAACCTGCTACAGGTAAAGAGAATCTAAAATTCAAAACCAAAATAAAGGCAAAGGATGAAAGAGAAACACATGAAACTTACCAAGGGTGAGGGCTGCAGTCATTTGTGTCTGCAAAGCAAAGACAGACAACTTAAATATGCAGAGTTTGGCTAAAACAACCGTACTGTCAGTAAAGAATGATCAAACTTCCCCTCATACCCAAGTTACACTTAACTCAACTTTTAACAAAAATATGCTGAAATTCTCTACTAAATTGATTCCAGGCTTCTACCACAAAATTTGTTAACTACGTCGTGGAACACATGTACACAGGAAGAGATCCTTGTAAAGAATCTAATGGGAAGGGGGAGGAAAAAAGTGGAAGCAGACAGAGCTGCTCTTAGAAGAAGAATGCAGGAGAAAACAAGACACCATCTGTCTCCACTTAGCTCATTTGCAACTTTCTCATGCCCAGGTCAAGGCTCTATCACATAAAGTCATTAAAAACAAAGATTCAGGTGATGCTAAAGCCTACATCAAACAAGCTTTCCCTTCTGGTTTCAATCTTGACTCCAAGGGCGACAGGATGAGCTAATGTTCTCATCATGCAACACTCTGGAAGAGTTCAAGCAGAGACAACTTACTCTGAGTACACGTGGGTCCTTCCCAGCCCTCCTTGCAGACACAAGTGAAAGACTCCCCGCTGACTACGCAGGTACCACCGTTATGACAGGGGTTTGGCAGGCAGCTGCTGTTTCTCGCTGTAACAGAAACAAGATTGGCCCCTGAGTTGTTGGAAAGGCGTCGAAACCGAGCCAAGAGGAAGAACTGAGGTCACAGATTTCACGCTGCATCTGCTTCCTGGTGATTACACAGGGTATTTACCTATGTTACAAGTGGCTCCTTCCCATCCTGCAGGACACATGCACTTGAAGGTGTCCCCCTCGTCGTAACACGTTCCTCCGTTGTTGCATGTTGCCTCATCGCACTGGCTGTCACCTGTAGAGAACCCGAACTACCCTTAATGCCGGTGCTTTCTTAATGCAATGCAACAAGTTGAAGCAGCCTCAACAAAACACATGCTATGTTTTGGAAACGCTGAACTTACGGGAGTGGCAGGTTTTTCCTTTCCACCCATTTTTACATTCACAGAAGAAGTCGTTGACCAAGTCTCGGCAAGTTCCTCCATTGTGGCAAGGGTTTTTACTGCAGTCATTAATATCTAGATATGTTAAGAAGAGAAAACGAGCTAAGCCATGTTTACAGAATTGACAAGCACTTGATGCCTGCCCCATCCCTAACGTTGGCTTGTGTTTCAATCACGGATTAAGCACTTAAGTCTGTATTTTAAAAGCTTTAAGTGCTGTCACAGAGATGAAGAATACTCCAACCACAACCCTCCAGTTTGTTTTCATTTTGTTTGTCATCTTGTTTCACTAAATGAGAAGTGAAAAGGCCAATTACATAAACTATCCTACCAGTCACAGGATAGGAGCTGAGAACTTGCTCCTCTTCTGTTCCAGAGACTGACAGGGTGTAAGTATGGTATATGCAGATACACCATTCCCAAAACAGCAGGTGCTAATGCTAAGGCTCTATTACTTGAAGTTATCCAAAGGGTAGAGCGGGAAAAAATAGAGAGAAAGGTTCTGCTCCCAAAACTCGGGTTTCGTTCCAATACAGAAGCCTAGGACTTGATGGAAAAAGAGGACACCTTGTTCTCTGTGGCCTTTGAAGCAGAGATCATGTCAAATTGGTATTGGTCACTGTCATCCTAAAGACAGTACCAGCCATTCCTTCCTGATGTTTCCCCAGATCTTTCTGTGTGCTGGAGAATGATAACTTACTTGTTTCACAATACGTTCCTTCCCATCCATCACTACAAATACACTTGTAGGAGTTGATGCCATCGATACAAGTGCCACCATTTTTACAGGGGTTGCTCTCGCAGTCATTAATATCTGCAACAGTTTGGAGGAGAAAACAAAACAGAAGGAAAAGAAAAATCAGATCAGAAGAGCAGCCACCAGAAGTCATCATCGTCTTGCAGACTACTTGGCTAAGACCCCTGAGAGGAAGGGTTATAAGCAAGATGAGAAATAGGTGACAAACTGCACAAAGCGATGAGCCTGTCACTCAACAATTACTGCTAAAACCAAAAGCAAACCCAGGAGTCCTCACGATCGATGTTAAACCCCACCATTAACTACCTCAGCCCTTGTATACCTAAGGCTTTTAAAAACACACAATTCAAGGCCAGAAGGTTCATTACTGTGAACTTTCCCCAAGGCCCAGCAAATTCCAATCTGCCTCGCCCAAGCGGGATATGAAAACTTAAAGCAGTTCCAAGGTTCACGGTGCTACAAGAAACCATCCAGCAGCCTAGGAGGAAAGGATGGAATTTCTTTCCCACAAGATATATTGTCAGCTCTTACTCTCATGACAGTAGGTGCCGGTGAATCCTTTGTTGCATTCACAGGTGAATTTTCCACCTGCTTGGCTCTTGCACTTCCCGTGAGGACCACAGACGTTTGACGAGATGTAACGAACCCCTTCTGGTGTGCTGTTAGAAGCTACCGCCACCGTGCAGCTGTCAATCACTGCAGAAAAGAGAGAGCTGGGTGAGGACTGACCACCCTACCCGATTTCTTAAGCTCAGAGCAACATTTTCATTTCCAGTGATGGATGTTTAAAAGACATACGTATCATAGAATCATTTGGGTTGGAAAAGAGCTTTAAGATCACTGTGTCCAGCTGTAAAAATAACACTGCCAAATATGCCTGCTGCTTTAAAATGACTGCTCCAACTGTTTGTGCATAAAATAATCACAGCATCTTATATGACAACCGCTGGACCACATCTGTGGCCTGGAATAAATTCAGCAAAGCAGGCTATTTGCTACACGTGTTTTCTGCACACACTGATGTAACACTGCCTTTCAAATAGCCCATATTTATCATACTGGCTATGTGAAAGCTAGCATTACTCATCTTCTCACACAAAGAGTGGCATAAGGCACAGGGCAAAATTCAGCATCTTTATGCAAGAGCTACTCCAGCAAGTACACACGGGAGCTTCATTAGGGCTCCAGCCAGAGGAGGGGTGGAAGCTAATGCCAGTCATTCCCGTTCACCTGCAAGGCGACACAGACCTTCACAAGGGGTTGTGCGGCAGTGATCTTTCAGGTGGGAGCAGTTCTTCCCTTCGTAGTCTTCAGGGCAGTTACAGAAATAGTCCATAGCAAGATTGAAGCACTGGGCACCATTCTGGCAAGGATTTGGCTCACAATAATCTATATCCAGCTGTAAGCAGTGCACAGAAAGGAAAGGGAAATAAAAAGGGGGCAGGGAAGAGAGAAACAAGTTTTATCATCACCTTCCCTCACTAGGACAGGCAGACATTGTGGAATCTGACCTTTTTATCTGCTGCCTCAATGAGTTGTTCATCATGCACAGTTTAGTTCGATTTGCAACTATTTCAGCAGACAGCAGCGCTCTTGATGTTAAACAGCCCCTCAAAAGTTAACAGCGTGCAACAAAACCTGACATGCAAACACTTGCACTCTGCTTCTCAAAAGGAATCCTCAGCAACCCATCAGGGGGTCTGTGGGTTCCCCCCCAATATATATTAATCAAGCACGTTCTTGGCAGACTGACAGCGATATCAAGTACAACTTTATCCCATGGTTCACTGAGTGCCAGGCATTCAACGTACAGACCCAGAGTGCCGGTAGGAACGCTGCTGGCGGAGGGCCTGCCTTTCACCCATGCTTCTTACCTGACAGAGGTTTCCTGAGAAACCAGCGGGACACAGACATTGGAATCCATTGATTTCATCCTGGCAGTGACCCCCATTCATGCAAGGGTTACTTGCACATTCATTGATGTCTTTCTCACAGTGATCTCCTGCATAGCCAGGTGAACAGATACACCGATAACCATTAACCAAGTCCTGGGAAGAAGGAACACAAAAGTCTAGAGTTAAGGCTTTTCCTCCCTCTTGTTATATTCTTATTAAAGAAAACAATAACCCCCAAACCACAACTCCCCCCCCAACAGTCCATAATGAACAAACAAAAATGCTCTTACTATGTCCAAACAAGGCAAGAGGTTTTTTAAGTGGGAAATAAAACACACACTCACACACTCCCCCTGCTTCCCCCCAGTACTGCCTTACACTCTTTAATTTCCAGGCAGGATAAATTAACCCACATTTTGATATGGAGTATCTATATTTATAGCAGGTAATCTGCACAACAACCGGCCCATTTACTGGTGACACTGGCACTGAAAACGAGTCATTTATTGCAGTTATCTCATTTTTGCCCTTGCTGCTCTACCCGCGTACCCTGACACGCTGTAGCATGACACAGGTCCTCCCCCCAAGTCAAAGAAATGAGTTTATCCCAGCTAATTGCTATTTGCCACACTATGGCTGTTTAGTCTCAAATGTTTTACTGTTACAAGTCTTGGGGAAAGCAAAATAAAGCAAAGTGGCTTTACCCGACAGGATCCTCCATTCTGACATTGTCCACGACAGTCGTTAATATCTGCAATAAAACTACTGTGGTTAGAAGGCAAAAAATATATTTACTTTAGATACAGAGTTCAAGTCTCTCTAAAACTGCAGCTAGATAAAGCTTTTGTCAAGTTTCCTGCATGCCTTCCTCAAGATAAGGTTATTATAATGGGTGGGAACCTTTCGTGCTTCTTCTACTAAAGGCAGTGAAACTTCACATCATTGTTTTAGTCACTTTATCAGAATATAACTATGTTATGGACTAACAAGTCTGATAAAGCTGTGTATTTTCATTCCACACCAACTACTCCCTTTCTGAAAACATCAACCACTGAGGCTCTGCCTGATGCTTAAATCCGAGCTTAGGACTCGGTGGCTTAAACACATACACACACACAACTGGCCTTTAATAAACCAAGAATACAGCCACTTACTGATATCACAGTTGTGGCCAGACCAGCCAGTAATGCAGTCGCAATAGTAGCTGCCAATCAGGTTCCTGCAGGAGTTGGCATTGACACAGGGTTTGCCCTCACATTCATTCGCATCTGGAAAAGCAAGGTGGACGGTCAAATGCAGGGCTTGTAGGGCAGGGGGAGAAGGGAGAACAGCCTACAGCTGGTTTTCACAGCAGTCATCAGCCCTCTGGTCAGATCTAAGGGGAACTTTTAATACACAGCATGGATTAGCATGACTTGGACAAACAAAAGTCAGCCATACATCAGCCTCTGAAGTCTCTTTCAATTTCTCTGCAATTAGAACATATAGGCTATGCTAATTATTTGATAATTACACCCAGCCACTCATTAAGAGTAACCTTCTCCCCCCATACACACATCTCAAGTGAGCATTCCAAAGGAGGAGTGCTACAGCCTGGTCACTGGGATTAGTGTGTTGTGTGAAGAATGCAGACAGCTCATTCTTCATGAGATCATCCACATTTTGGAACCCAGCTGTGAACTCCTTGGTCTGGAGGAGTTGACATGGCTGAAGAGATACAGCAACTTTCTCACAGGCTAAAGGAAGAAATCCGTGTGGGGGTGGGAGTGGAAGGCATACACATGCACCCTCCCCACTTCAGTTCATTTGTGGTTTATAGTATGTCTCTCTGCCTTAGTTAACTATTTCCTCTAACTGCTAGCATACATCAAAATGACAACACAAGGAAACCACTCAGAGTGGTCTAGACCCCAGTCCTGCAAACACTGACAATATTCTCCATGTGCCACAATACACCCATAGGCTCCAAAACCATAAACCATTGCCTAATGCAAAGGGCACAGCCACCCTTTGTCTGCCCAACTATGATCCCTTTTGCATTTATCTCCCCCCACTCGCCCCAGAGCAACACTGGATGTAGAGAAGAGCAGTTCTCACCTAGCTGGCACGTTTTGCCAGTCCACTGAGGTGGGCAAATACACTTAAATCCATCAACTAGATCCTGGCAAGTTCCTCCATGACCACAGGGATTTGGAGAACAATCATCAATATCTGTAAAGCAGAGTAAAGAGAGGCTGAGACTCTGTGTCTACTCCGATTTCTACATCTACTCTGATTTCAGCAAAAGCCTCCTGTTATTTCACAGCAGTGTGAAAGGGGATTCAAAGCACAGGGGAAGAAGCTTACACCTGTGGCCTTTTGGCAAGTGGGAGTTATATTTTGGTGCAGCAAACCTCTCTAAACAGTATTTTAAGCAGCTTGCCAGCATGCTACAAGAATTCAGTGTTCTGCTTCTTTCAAGAAGCCATTGACTATTCTTTCCCCTGGTGTTTAACAAAAACCTTGGTATAAGCAAAGGAGAAGAGAATGCACAGTGGTATAAATGGATGCCAAGAATCAACGCTAAAGCTGGGTAAGGTTAAGTTTATCAGGGATCAGAGAGACTGGTGTCAACCAGCAGAGCAGGACATTTTTAATGCTATTCTCCGAGCACTTACTATCAGTGCAAGTTGGTCCAGCCCAGCCAGGCGCACACACACACTCAAATCCCAGAGACGTCTCTAAGCAGCTTCCTCCATTGTGACAAGGGTCAGAGAGGCAGGCGTGCTCCGCTGCACCGGCACAGAAACACAGCATTTAGAGTCTATAGCAGTGACCACAAGGCACCCCCCTGCTCCCTCCCTCTGGACACACCATCAGTGCTGCTGTGAGAACCTCAAATCAAAAGCTACTCGACAGCAGGAAGCATCTTCCATGCTGAATTCATCACCACACTGACTTGCACCTGTTTGAGTCAGAGCCAGGCAAGGTACTTGCAGTGATCCCGCCGGTAAGCAGAAGGCTGATGTTCAGAGATACCAGCTGTTCATGATGAAGCATGAACAAGCAAGTCTGGCTCTTCGCAGCCAGCCCTGACATCTTCACACCGGAAAAGGAGCTTTTCCCAACTTCATCCAAAACCAGCCACTGAAAGCTGGCGAGGATTAACTACCACGTGGCAGCATCACACACTTACCAATCTCACAGTTCTGTCCCGAGTAGCCCTCAGGGCAGGAACACTGGTATTTATCAGGGCCAGTGTTGCTGCAGGTACCCCCATTCAAGCAGGGCGGGTGGGTTCCGCAGTAGTTCAGATCTGCAAGAGGTGAGGAGCATTAAAACCGTGGCTGAAAAGCAACAGAAACATCAGCACATGCGTGCTTTGTTCCATTACTCCAGAGCCTTTACACAATACAACCACCCACATCCTGCAGGGCAGGACAGGGAGAAGCTAAGGACACATGCTAACAGTGCCAAATGCCAACACCACGTTCCAGTGGACTCACTCAGTCTCTGCACACTCTCTCCACGCGGAGTTTGCCAGTGTTAAAACGCAAGCATTACACTGGGTTATGGACAAGATTAGCATACCTTTGTCACAGAGCTGACCACCCCAGTTGGTTTCACAGAGGCATTGCCATGGTTCAATGCAAGTGCCATGGACACATCCCGGGTGTGGAATGCACTTATCACAGTACTGGCCTTGCCATCCATACTGACACCTTCGTTTAAAGAGAGGGAAAAAAGAAGTCAGAATAGGGAAACAACCCAAAACCCCGTTAGAATCACCCTGTGTAGATGCGAGTGTGGAACTCCAAAGCTTGGAGAGAAACCAGGGTGGTGGGGGAGAAGGGCAGGAGGAGGGGAGGGGAGAAGCTATTGGAGGTTTGTTTGATGGTTTCTTGTAAACAAACATTATGGTAGCTTTGCCAAGGTCTCTCTTGCCGGCCTCCTGACAAAAGAATAACTGTTCTGAGAGAACCAGCATGAGGCCATTCAGCACAATACTCCTCCTTTGGAGCCTCATACAAATGTGGCAGAGAGGGTGGGTGTGCACTACAAATCAATCTCTGGACTTTGACAGGGTGCTTTATAAACTGAGAGGGGGGGGGGGAAGAAAAAGTCAGTGGAAACAATGGTTATGCAGAGGTCCCCATGAATACAAGGTTCCAGGCATTTCAGCCGGGCTGGGTTTGCAGGAAGACAAACAAAACCATAAACACCAACCCGGAGCCCTTGGCAAGGCAGCAGCAAAGCACCAGGAGCTCTCTGCTCTATCAGAATATAACCTTATTCTGAACTGGAAGATGTACACTGCAAATATGGACTGGGCCACAGAAGAAGTGAAAGAGAACAGCAGCCATCAGGATTTTACATGGCCTCAGAGAGGATCAGCTGTCAGTATTTCAGTTTGATTTATGCTGGCATCTTGTCATGGAATAACTAGCACACATCCAATGCTGAAAAGCTTTTCATTTAATGTCTGGAGAAGAACTGATTATGATTATTATTATTATTGAAATCATGTATTGCTGCGACCAGTGAGCTACCTGAATTCCTACTTAAAACAAAGATGTTCTTGTAAAGTAAAGCCCCCTTAAGGGAAAGCTCATTTTGGCTTTCATTTAGCTCTCACTAGCCAAGCAGAGCAAGGATTCTTCAGATTAAAGTGAATCTAAAGATAGAAACAAGGAAAACAAGCTGAAAGTAAAAAGCCAGGGTTTGTTGAGGTCCTGTATTTCATTAACAGGTCCTGAGAGTAATTGATCAGCAGCAATTATGCACTAAGCTGTCACTAAGTTATGAAAACAAACCTCATCTGCACAGAAGTCAGCTAAGCTTTCTATTTGTGAAACCCCCCACCATTCCGCTGCCGATTTCTTCTCATGGGAAAAAGCTGGAAGGATCTATCCAATGGGTAATCACACACAGCCAGTGGTAAGTCTGACTTCCCTTCTGAAACCTCAGGTGACAAACTGCATCCTAATTAAGTGCTTTCTTTAATAGCTATTTCAATAGCAGCCTATTCAAACTCAATGGGAAAATCTTATTAGCTCGTGTGTTAAAAAGAAGCACTAGGCCGACTTATGTGTCTGTCTGTGCAAAGAACATGAAAGAAACCCAGATCAGGCAAAACAACCTCTCTCTAGTAGCTCTTGGAAAATCCTTCTGTGTAGGAAATACAGTAAGAAGGCACAAAGATCAAAATTCAGGAACATCCCCTTTTAATTTGTGTTGCATTCAAAGCAACTCCCTTGTGAGCTTGCATGCAAGCAAAACTAAGGGACCTCCCCTGCAAAAACAGGTATCCAGACTGAGACTTTTACTCCTTTCTGCCAAATCAAAGGAATGCTTGTTTTCCTTAAAGCAAGTGTGAAGAGAAACAAGTAATTAAGAATGATATATATATATATCTAAATCACAGAGGAAAAAAACCCATGAGCTTTAGAGCCAAAGATACAACTTTCTTCAAACATCAGCTTCAAAGTGTAACAAACAAAGCTGGGTAAGGCTACGGGCATTAGAAAAAGAGTTAGATACCCATTCCAGAAATAAGATTCATGGTAATAATTCTCATTTAATAATATGTATGCAGCAGTTTCTCATGAGAAATTTAACGTTAACTTTCCTTGTTTAGTGATTCATGAGTAAATATGGTTTTGTTGGCTGGCCTGCATTAAAGAAAGTGACTCGCACCAAAAGGGAAAAGGATATTTTAGGAATGTTTGCAAGTTGTCTATTGTACCAGAACCCAGAGCAGTTTCTGCTGGGATGTTATTTTTAACCTCTGTTGCGTTTATAACATACAGGCTATATGACTCATCAAAACTTAAAAGAGAATAAAATCTTGTTTCTGTGTTCACTTTAAAGATACTGGTCTACCTTGGCAAGCAGAAGTTATCTGAAAGCACCAGAAGGACAGCATTGTTTCAAGACTATGCAAATCAAGTGTGGGAAAGTTGCACCTTAAGTAAATAAGAGCACTAGTGCATGTCTGGGCAGTGAGTGGGAGGCAAGAGACTTAGAAAGAGAAAGGGAAGAAAAAACTCTGGAAACAAAGCCTGTTGTTCTGACTAGGAGACAGCAACCTCTACAAGGCATGTTTATTCTGATGACAGAAGCACAAATCACTGGTAGCCTTGACTGATACAATCCTCTCACCATCTGGCCCCCCAATACTTCCTTGTGAGGCTTTTTTTCCTTTTCTAATTAAAAAAAGCTTTAGATTTGGTCTTCTGAGGGTGAAGCAGCTTATATCAGCACTGCTACACATTGAAATCACTGCACAACCTACAACGGCCCCATCCATCCTGTGGCTTGACTTTCACTTTGCAACATCTCTTGCAGAGGATGAAGTTATTTTCCACCTTCCTCTCAGAACATTCCTGCATGACTTTGTGTTTTGGTTTTGAAGCACAGAACACAGGGACAGAGAAAGAATGAACCCCTGTGTCTATTTAGGCTGATTTCCTATAGTGTGTTAGACACCCCAGACCTGGTCCTTGTTTGAACTATAGCTTATCCAGAAAGAAAAGCAGCCCCCTTCAAGCAAAAGTTTGCAGCAACAGAGAATCCAACCATAGGTTTGTTAGGCAGAAAATCTGCTTTCTGTTCCTTCAGATTTGTGAGTTTTATCCCTGAATTCCCAAGCTTCATTTTTAACCCTTCCTACTCAGCATCAGTATCTCATAACCTCAGAAGCCCTCACTTCCCTATCACCTGTAAACAGGTACGATAAGGGGTTACACACAGCAACTTACAAGCTGTTTGCTGATGAGGAATTGTCACATTTAATACCCATTAACCCTGTATTTGTAAGGGAGGGAACAACACGTTTCCCTGTGCTATATAAATATGCTGTATTCCAAATATCTAATTGCTGGGTTATGGATAAACTCTGCTTTTCGTTGTATCCTTGCCAGGACAGAATGGACTTCAAAGCATGGGAGCAAAATTCTGCATTCATCAGAGCCTACTGACAAGATTTCATCCCAGCTATTAACCTCTCAGCACTCGGAGCCTGGCTCACAATGGTAAAGGAACTGAGAGATTTAACTAATCCCATTCTAAAGAATGCTTGACTTTTGCCTACTGATGGAAGAAACCAGGGGGTGGGAAGGAGGGAGGGGGAAAAGACTGAAAGGGAGAAGGGGAGAGAAAAACCACACTGTACTTCAAGCTTGTAGTTGAAAAAGCCTATTAATCGGGCTTGTGGGGGGGGAAAGTACTCACAAAACATATGCACTATTTATGCAGGAACAATTAGTTAGCGCTCATTAGGCAGCATTCACGCGATTTATCTCATACCCCCCTCTTCTCCCAGCGCCACCATTTCACAAACCAAAAGCTTCTTAAAATTATCAGTGCATTAAAAGCCTGCTCCCCCCTTATTCTGGGCAAGTCAGCATGAATAATGTGCCTTGGTCAAAAACACGCCTCCAAAACCACATTCCCTCCCCAGTCCTATTGTGTTTAGCATCACTTGTTTAATTATTTGGGGGGGATGGAGGGAAACAAGGAGGGAGAGGGGGCATTTACCTGCACTCTCCTGGAATTGTGCAAGAGCCATGCTTGGGGCTACATCCCTGACGACAAATGGCTGTTAAGACAAAGAAAGAGAAGTATCAGCACGCTGTCTGCTTCCTGCATCTTCACACTCGTGGGAATGTTTTAATCTCCAACCAGCACTGTAATCCTACTAAATCCAAGGTTTTAATAAGTTTCTCGTATCAAGCCTACTGGAAGGCAAACCAAGGTAGGTGGCTCCCTGTGATGGGAAATCCATCAGCTAGCGTCACAGGGGAATCGTACCTAATGCTGTTCAATGTTGCTTCTATTCAAGAGAAACCGTCTCACGTTAGAGAGCTCAAGTCACTCTGAGTCTACAGGTTTCCTTTCTCTGTCTTTTGCACATGGACCGGTCCACTCTCCCTGGCTTTACATCAAGGCAACTTTTAACTACTCCAGGATTACTTTTGAGCCGTATCTCTGGACAAGATATTAAGATGGGCATCAATTCAAACTGCAGGTAAACTCAGTCAGCAAGACCTGCTCATAGTCTGTTCCTGCTCAGAGTCCTGCTTTCTCCTTCTGAAATTAGTGAGGAAGTTGCCATTCCCTAATAAACATGTCAAACCATCTCAGGTAGAACAAACAGCCTGGGACTCTTCAGACACCAAAGCTTTACACTTGCCAGGTCAGCCCTAAAACAAGTCTCTCCTTCCTGCTTCTCTTGAAGTTCTGCACCAAAGGGGAAATCCTTTTTGAAGTCAGCGGCAGAAGTCCCATTGAAGTCAATGGGCTGGGTTTTCTTCCCAAGGGCAAAGATGGGGATAATCAGAGAACGAACACATCTGCTAAGTGCCCAGTACTTGTCAGACCTCTCCAAGATATTAAAACAAGGCAGAAGCTAGTCCTGCCCCTACTGCTCTGTGTAAAGAGTGAGCTGCTGTCCCATTACCCCTGCACAAACTGACCACTCAATTGCAACCTGGCTACAATACACTCAAATCCTAACCAAGCCTGCTGATCATTTGGGGCTCGAGCATTCGTCACAAACCTTTGTTGCACTCTGGTCCCAT
This sequence comes from Pezoporus occidentalis, assembly GCF_034315485.1. Taxonomy (NCBI): domain Eukaryota; kingdom Metazoa; phylum Chordata; class Aves; order Psittaciformes; family Psittacidae; genus Pezoporus; species Pezoporus occidentalis. The sequence goes on from NW_026912779.1 coordinate 6,506,780, forward strand.
CCAGCCTTCCAAGCAGGTTTTGTTGCCATTCTGGTCACAGGTATGATGAGTGAAGAAGTCATCTCTCGGTCGACAAAACTTGTTGCAGCCAAAGCCATAGTAATGTTCTGCACAGGTCACACGGATCTGATACTCGAAGTGGGCAGCTCCTGCATTATGTTTCAAGGTCTGCCACTGACGGCTTGGGTTGATCATGCCAGAGTGGGATGCCTTCTCAATAATGCGATCGGGATCTAGAATTTACAAGAGATGTCAGAGTTAAAAGTCTGTTTAGGTTTCATTACCTCCCACATCACAGCTCACCAGCTTCACAGGCAAGGCTCTTTAAGGCAGCTAGTTGGGTTTATTAACTTTCTGTTTTAGAGAGCAAGATAAGGCTGCCCTGGAGCTACAAGCCATTAACTGAAACACATATGCAGCATTATCAAACTGAGCAAAGCCTGAAATCAAAAGGGACTCCTAGGCCACTGGCAATCACTTATCCCTTTTGCAGCATAAGGGCATCCAGGAAGAATTACACAGTTCATGACTGAAGAAAATCCAGCTGCTTTTACTTCTAGCTGCAACAGATTGGTACATAATGTGATTTTCCTCGCTTCTCCTTTCATGGTACTAGTTTTGTTTTTAAGGGGAATATTTATGAAAACATCATCCTACAATAGCCTAATAAAGCAATGCCTGCAAAGTGAACATAAGCATCGCTAAAGGTTTGCAGCCTTCCGGGACTCTGGTGTAAACTCTAAATCCAGAACCAGCAACTCTGGCATTCAGATGACATCGGTGACCTCACCAGGTTTTGGCTAAGAAATGCCATGGAAGTTCTCTCCTCAGATGGTACCTGACCCTAAAAATTCAGGACTACCACAACTTGAAGCAGAGCACTCAGATTACTGCTTATGTCTGCTGTAGAGCTGGGTACTCTCTATAGAGCTTATACTTTGTACTTGACATTTAGCTGCAGCAAAACTCTTCTGGCTTTCAGAGCCCTACAACTGTCTAAATTATGGCTTGAAATAATAATACTTCACCTTAGCTCAGAGCATTGTATATATCTGTGGTATTTCACTTTGTAGGCCGGGTCCTGTGACTTAAACGATCTGATGCTGCCTTACGACCTGCTGCTAGCAAGCACTTGACTGTCAAGTGAAAGTTTATCATAAAACAGCCAAAATATCCTTGCAGACATAGTACAAAAACAACAGTAAGTACCAGGCTGCACTGTTCTGTATATGGGAGCATAACCCAGTGACAGAAGCAGCTGTAGAAGGTAGAAGGGCAGTTTGCCAACGATGTGTTAGAAAGCGGTGTGAGAAGCACCGGCACGTTTGAGCATTGAGAATTAAAAGGTACTGATGTCCAACTTGCTCTTCCAACAATTACAAAGGCAAGGTTGGGGATTTTACATAAGGCAGAGCTGAAGACTAATGAAGTTCCTGCGTAAACCTTAAGATGCCACATGGGCAGTTCTTCATCTAAAATATTTTTAGATGTCTTTGCTAAGGACCTTTGATTTGTAGCTTTCAAAAAGAACTTCCAAAACAGGCTTCTCAAGCCTCAGATCCCCATTATCAAGTCCCCATTCTGCCCGCTTGTCTGCAGCTCTGAATAAAGCTCAAAGCACTCGCTGCACCACCACAGACCCCTGTCAATACACACACACACCAAGCATTTACCCATTCTTAGGGTATCCTTGGCATGGGACTAGAGCATTCATTAAGTGTTTACAGTGTGAAATTAAGGGCAACTTCTTATTCACCTTCTGGTATTTCTGGTTCTATACTATTTTCCATTTAAATCAGGTTTTATTATTCCTTGGCACTAAGCCCCCAACCCCACATCTATGTGCAAGACTTTCAAATGCGTGCAGGCCTTTATTAATTTAAACCCCATTCACAAGTCATGCAGATGCCTAAGGACTTTTCCATACTGGTCTATCCAGAGCAATATCATGTCCTGTACTGTGCAGGTGTAAGGCTCTTAGATCTCATCAACGAGATTATTGACTAATTCTCAGAGGTGCTTAAGCAGATGCATATCTATTCGTCTTGAATAGGGCTAGTCAGGCGATTAGAGCTCCACTCATGCATGCTGGGGATGGCTTTGCTGCATTTGCCAAGATTACACCCTGATCTACAGCACAGTTGGAAAGCAAATGCATTTCCCCAAATACCGACACTCTGTTCATAAAGACATCCTGTTTCGCGTAATAAAACAACTCAATCCTTTTCTCCTGCAAGGGGGAGAAGAAAAGGGGAATGACGCTCAATTTAGTTTTGTAAACCACCCCCCTCCATGCACACACACACACACTCACTCACTCTTGCTTTTCCAGCCTTTTCCTGTTCCCCATTGGGAACATACCACTGACAGCTATTTCAGTCCTTGGCACCAGAAAAACAGTCGCCTTGGAAAAGAGATCTTTCCTCTTGCCTGTGCTCTATCATTCCTCCCCTATCTGCCAGCTCATTAGGAAACATGTCCTTGCTGTATGTCTACAACATCTCACTCCAACCACCGGCTCTTTTGAGCCCTTAACCACAGGCTGAACTCAAATGGAAACATCCTTATTAGACCACTGGACTTTATTATTCTAAGGGCCCAGATGAAAACCAGCTGCTATTTTTCTTTGGATCATGCCTAAAATGCCTTTCATTTGATACGCCTTACAAAGCTACCACCATACATTTCAATTCAAGTAAGGTCTCACAGGCTTAAGATCCCTTTCCATGAGCCATCACCCACAGTTTTCACAATGAAGTATTGGCGTGTTCCTTCTTGTACTAAAATTTCTCCACCCTTCCCTATTCCTGCCTGCGAGTATGCACTTACACAAGTGTGCTGACCCAGACTTTGTCGCAACAACTCTTCCATTCTTAGCTTGCACCGACAGTGTTTTAAGTTTTATAGTAAGCAATCCCAAAGCAGCAGACTGGTGAAGTAAATAGAAAGCAGCAGTCAACCAGGCTTGAGAGAAAGCCATCCTCCTAACCCCTCTGACACCAGCTGACTCGGAAGCCCGTGCTTCGATACAAAGGGTTGAGGAAACATTAACCAATTCAAAATCGATGAAGTGGAAGAGAGAGGCTTTCTGTACATCTTTAGCTTCCACTCTGCTGTAAGAGAGTTTGCTGGTTTCATTCACTTCTCATGGCTACGTTTCAAAGCTATTAATCTCTTTATTCAGTGGGCAACTGTATCAATGGCTGTAGGCACAGGGAAATGAGCTGTTCTGACTGCCCACCTTTGCTTTGCAGTGCTCCAATGCCTGGAAATTATAACTATGCAGCATCAGGAAGCAAACAACAACAAGAAAAGCCCAGACTCCTCAAGGCAGTTTGGGTGGCCAAGGACACCACAGTTATTTTTGAAGGTCTTTGTTTCTGACAACTTCCAGCTATGGCTTAGTTTACATTGTGCTAAAGTCTCTTATGCCCAACTGGAATTCACATGCAACTGATACCAGTAATTTACAATAGCTCTTTGACACAGTTTGAGATGCAATGTCAGCCCCATTAGCTTTATGTATGAAGCGACAGTAGCAAGATGGCATCTAGACAAGAAGCAGAGTAAGGAAACCATTTAGGTTGAATCTTGGCTCCAACAAAGCGTGATTCTCATCAAGTTCAACAGGGCCAGAATTTAACTGCAAACCACTCTTGGAAGCAAGACAAGAGAGTATGTGGTAAAGGGAACGTAGGAGGAGTGGAATGTAGAGGGGGGAAGGAAGCATCCACTCTAGGATCTCCTAAGGACTGCATTGATGGGAGGATGCTAGAGCTATTGAGAAGTTACACAAAGCCTACTAAACCCACTTTTCTGAAAGAGAGCTGTCTCAGACTCCTCACAATTCAGTGGCAACTGATGCAAAAGAAAATCCTGGACATCAAAAAAGTCCTCATTGCTTTATATATGATGCCTAGTCCTAATGATTTCCTTAACTAGCTCTTCAAGACTTACTCTTCAGCTATGGGAAAGCTGACTGTAAGTAAAGCGATGTGGCACAAAGGCAAAGCTTTGTGCAATACTGTGACTGAAGTGACCTAGAGATGGGTATGTGACAGCAAAACTAGAGTAGGAATGCAAATCAGGAACATATGTAAGAACATGTCTGCACTTGGTCAAATGCACTGCTGAGAAATGAGGCAATTTTGTCTGAAGACAATTGTACTTCCAGCACATGAAAGCAAAGAAAGGGTTCATTGTGTAGCTTCAGAAATGCAGTTGTTTCATGAAAAAAGATGAGCTCTAATAATAGTAAAAGTGACAGAGACCCAGTCTGAAAAACCTCTCAGATCCTACTATAAACAAGACCTTTATTTTGAATTCAGGCATCTTCGATTTTTAATACAGCAAGCTATTTTCTGCTCCTCCAGAAAACACCCCATAGTCAAGAGCCAAAAAGTCCCCCAGTGCTGGGTAAAGCTGGGGTAGGGCCCAAAAATCACAGGTTCCACATTGAATAGCATTGAATGTAGTCGGTTGTAAAGCAAACCTTGACTATCACTGACAGGTCATATGAACCATCTACACTGGACAACTTGTGTGCAACTGATAGGACATCCCGTGTATGTTAAAAACCCATGAAGAGATCTGTGCAGAGAGGTTCTCAGACTCAGAGGCCATTCCCAAGCACTATACCCTTTGCCAATTAAAACACACCACCACAGCACTGTGCACGTTTCTATAAGGCCTTTCTTCCCTGAAGCATGAAGTCCATTTTGTTCCTGTGAGCCTGTCACCTGGCATTCCAAAGTGCACAAGAAGCTACAAGATTTGTGTGAGATGGGCCACAGTATTCGCGCTTTTCTGTTGAAGGAGTAGGCTTGTTGTGTCAACAAAAGGTTTAGGAGTTCAGATTCGTACCTTCTCCTGTGGCTTTTACCACACACTATTAAAGCCTTAGGTTGAAAACAGAGCTAATTTTGCCCACCTCCTTCAGTAACACTAGACGATAAGCAGAACAGCTCACATGCCAAGAGACTCCGTACAGCTTCTTCTAGCTTAGCAGAAAGTTTCTGAAACCAACCAAAGACATTCCAGGCAAAAGATTCCCACCCTTGATTTCCAGCCAGCTCTACCAGGTGCTGTCTGGTAAATACTTTTCAGCCCCTGAATATAAATTCCTAGACATCCAACTCCCAAGGAAGAGCTGGTAGTCACTCCTGTTTCTCATCTACAGTCATCAGATGGATATCTGTAGTAAGTCTTAGGAGATGGCTTTCTTTTTATAGCAGCACATTCAGTTTTGAGAAGTACCTAGTTTATAGGGAGGTTCCAAGTCAGCACCACTCAGGCTTCTGAATATCACTCCTAATTAAAAAAATCCAATCAAAAATCCCTAAAGAAACCCCTTAGCTTTTATTCTATCTAAGGAAAAAGAGGGAATTAACAGCAACTATTTTTAGGCACAAAACCATGGGCGCCTAGGTGAGCAAGCTACTCATCCTCTACAAGCAATATGAGGAAGACAGGCTGCTGTGGAGCCTGGAGTAGTTGTTCTGTATTGTCTGGTGGAGAGCTTTTCCCTCTCCTCATGCTCTGCTTCACAGTGAGCTGGTTAGACTACCAAAGGCCTTTCAACAGACAGGAGATCAAGGTGTCTGAACTAAGTCAGCCAGCAGAATGAATACTTACTAGTGGAGTTATCATTGTAATCCCATGCCTCAACGAGCAACGTGTAGGATCGCTGCAAAAGAGAAATGAGAGTTAGTTTCAAAGCTATACATTAAAAAAAAATGAGAAAAAAAGCAACAAAAATCAAACCCAGAACATAAATTTCAATTACAAAGAAAAATTCTTGTCTCTGCCCCAAACTAGAATACTTGAAAATATAAATAGGTAATAGATTATACTTGAGACAAACATGATCTTGAATCCCCATAAGCCACCTTATCCAGTCTGACTTAGAAGACCTTTCACCTTGGGTAGCTCATCTTTGTCATCATTAATGTATCTTATGTACTTAGCCAGGAAGCCCTGCCTTTGACACCGCGCTGCAGCCACAATAAAGCATGTGTGGAAGAATTGCACATGGAAGGCAGGAAACACCAGGCTAGCAAAGCAGCATCAAAAACCCCAGAAAGCCAAAAACAAACCCCCACCCTCCCAAACAGCTTCAAAAGAATTTTAGTTACAGGACAGTAATCTTGATGTCCCTTCCCCCAGCCATCCTGAAAGCAAGAAGTGTTGCTAAGATTACTGGGCTCTGCCTTGACAGCACAATCTCGAGGGACTCTGCTTTTCAGCACCCCCTTTGAAAGCTTTGTCTGCATGAGGGCCATCGCAGCTCCCACAAGTATCAGGTAACTGAGGGAAGAACTGATGGATACGGGAAGGGGGTGGGGTGAGAGAGAAGCATTGTAAAACAAAGGCTAAGATCAGACTATTTGGACGAGCAGGGAAAGGGAAGAGGCACTATCCACCCCGTGTCACATCTACAGACATACTAAGCTGCCAATGAGCTCTCCAGCACTCCAGTAATAATAATCATAAGCATAAACTAACTGAAGTGACTCCATGGGTTGGGAAGACGCCAGCTATTACATCTAAGCCACCTTTATCTTCAATCCTAACTTGAGAACAAGAGCCATTAAAAGATCTTCTCCTCCCCCAGCTCCACTCAGATATTATTATCCAGGCCGTATCTTTCAAAACTGCCATTTAGTCAGCCCTATCCAAACTTACAGAATGATTCAAAACCAAAACCAACCACCACCAACCCCCTTCACTCCTACAGAAAGCTCAAGAAAAATATGACTTGAAAAGTATAATGCAAACTACAAATGAAGCAATAAACGTAACATGCTTCTGGTGTGCAGAACACTAATAGAACAAATAAGAGCTCTTTGTGACGGGTTTTGGTGCGTTGCCATAGAAGCTGTGTATCGTAAGGTTTATTTCTTCTTAATTGCATCTGCGCTCAATCACAGTGTGCTCATTTGTGGTCTGCAGCGCTTAACACCTTTTCTGTAACAGAAACCAAAACAGAGCTCGGAGAGGAAGCTACTACAAGACGCAAGTGGAAGCAGACCTCAAATTCCTTAAGAGGAGAGGAAAAAAAAAGAGAGTTGAAGCAGCCCGCTTTCTCACGACTGGACACAGCATGCAGCCTCTGAATGAAAACCTACTTTGTGACGGACACCGCCTTGCAATATAGCCTAAATATGTTTCATATTCAAAGCAGACTTGGATTCCATTTCACTCACTGATAACTGTGGGAAAATGCTTCCAAAAGTAAGCAAAGCTGGGCAAGCTGAGACATGCACCCAAACTCCCGTGCAGAGGCTCCATTGGCCCAAACCATTTTTGGTTAGTATTTTGTAGAAGTTATATGTTATTTGTTACTATTCTAGACCAAGTCTGTCAAATTGAAAGAACCTCTAAGAACAGACTAAAAGCTATCATTTTAGTGATCATTTAACACTACTTAAAGCAGATTTAAGAAGTCCTTGCACAAGTCAGAGATAAAAAAAAAATCAAAACCAAACCAGAATAGAACTCCCAAGTCATATTACAGACACAGATCGCTCTATCTTGGGTGCTTCCTCACTGCCTTAATTACCAACATTGAGAAGCACAAACACAACATGTTCCTGCAAGCTCAAAAAAAGTATTATGATACAGAGAATAAATTATGGCAAGTAGCACTACTTCCAATAAAGTTAAGGATGTTTTCCTTTCGGCCTTGCATAATTGTTTTGGAAGATATTTTGTCTAAACTCATAGCAACAGTTCCCGGTTGGTTCTCAGGACTGTTTACCAACACACCTAGCCCTTAAGGAAAGGAAAGGCTGAATCCTAGCTTTAAGTGCTACTGTTGCTGGATACTTGTGTGACCACTTTGCAACACTACACAGGATTTGGTTTAAAGAGAAAAGGTACTTCTGCTTAACTGGATGGATGTAAACACAATGCAGGGGGAACAGACCTACCCCAGCAATTCCCCTGTTTCCTATGTGCACCCTCTCACCTCATCTGAATATTTTAAATGAAGAATCCCTACCCTGAAAAGGGATTAGACAAAGAGTGGCAGTTTAATCTCATGGTTCTGTCCTGCTCAGCACGGGGCACGAAAAGGACAAGACTTTGTGTTCAAGATGGGACACTTCTAAACAAAAGGCACACAGACACTCACAGCCCCACAACAGTAGCAAGCCCCCCTCAACAATCCAACCATCACATACCTCTAGCCAACCTCCCCCCCCAGAAAAAAGCAGTTCTGTACAAAGACTGCACTGTTGAGATTTAAGTGCATATCATCCCCACTCTATAGATCAGCAATTCAGATATCTCAGGAATGACTACTTACAGCGTGGAGGTTTAAGCTTTCCCATGCCCATAGATGACCTCTGCCCATCTTTGAATAAATATATATATATCCAGACACAAGAATTCCACATCATGCACCTTATTCCATCAAAGCAATGTCCTAGGCAACGAGGCAGCAGTGAATTTTCCAGAGTCACACCCAATTAGCCACTGTAAACCTGAGCTTGACCAGAAGGCAGGGATTCTGGCTTGAGAGGAAAAGCAGCTTGAAAGGAACAGCAAGCCGGCATGCTTTTCAGAATATCCACTGTCTGATCAGCCCAGAGGACTGAAAAGCAGCATGGCCAAATTTAAGCAAAGCTTCTATGAGTTAACCTGTGAGAGGATGGAGATGGTTAAATTCACACTCCAAAAAATAACAAAGCACCAATGTGCAAGAGCTGTTTTCCTCAATGAGAAGACACCAGGATTTAGTCTTGATACACGTCAAGACAGACTGTGAAATCACTGAAATCTATCAGAAACTGTCCCTATAAAGGGTCTGAACAGGCAATGCAACCTCTTTTCTGGTTATTTAAATGTAATATTAACAGCTCCAGATCAACAGAAGGTTGTTTAAAGCTCTCTGCTTGTTTACTTTCTTCCCTTCATCCAGACATCCACCCAAAAGAGGCGTTTTTGTACTTTGCCTTCTAAAGGCAATCTGCAGATCAGTGGGACAGAAGAAGATTAAAACATCAGGCTCATTAGGGAAAGGACTGCCTCCTTTTTGTAAGAGGCTGCAACTAGTCAAACTTCTTTCCCTCCTATCCTTGTGGTTAAACCATGCAAGAGCTTTGCTGAGCATGTGAAACCATGACTAGACAAATGCAGTGGGACGTTTGCATTCTGAATGCTGTGCCTGCTCCTCCTCTGCCAAACAAGGAGAGCAGGTTAAGCCCAGCACTGCTCTCCTCACACTGCCAGCCATACACAGCTGTGAAGACCAGTTAGTGCTTGCACCCTGCCTTGTGTCCTAGGGAAGAATGCTAGGAGAGTGGCACACTGTCACAGCAGGCCACAGGCAAATTGCCAAGAGCTACAGCAATCCCTCCTCCTTTCAGCTGGAAGGGGGTGAGATAGGGAAGAGGGAAGCTAAGGAGTATTTCAAAGCACCCATGGGCCAGGGAGGAGGGTGTCTCTGAGCAGAGTTACAGCTAGTCACAAAACCACTTCCTCTAAACGTCAGCAGGACTCTCACTTGGGTACCCCCGCTGGCACATGACAAGTTATGATGATGCTATAAGATGCGTCACAACGTCATGTCACGGTCGGCCAGTCAACTTTGACAACAAAACGTTCCTTCAAAGGAGATGAATACAACTGGTTCCTCCTCCAGAGGAGATACAGACATATTTGGGAAAAGAAGGAAAACAACCTAACTCTCTTAACGCTTTGTGGAAGGGAGCATCGCCAGGAAACACCTCTTTGGGCCATCCCACATAAGGATAAGACAACACCTTACCCTAACGTTATAGCTGCTACTCACTCAACCCCACACATATATATACAAGTCCAAGCTGAACAATCTTGCAACCAAGAGATAGGCTGAACCTCCAGCAGGCAGCCCAGGCAAGAGCCTCCTCAGAACATGCCCACATGAAAACAGAGCGCACTGTTCCTTTAGTCTTCATTTTGAGTAGTTCTTTCATTGCTCTTAGTGAAGTAAACACTTCACTGCCACATAAAGGAGAAGACACGAAAACAAATTTAACTCTATTAGCAGCTTCTAGGAGAGATGTTCCCCCTAATTCTGCCTTGGCACAAGCCAAACCAGTAACCAAAGGCAAGACTGTCTCTGCGATACAACTGCCACCCTCCTGCCAAATGATGAAGGACAGAAAAGCACCGCTATCCAAACTATGCATACGCTTAAGCATCCAGCAAACCAGGCTGATCTCTGATCTGGCAAGCCTGCTGGAATAATGAGTATCCTGTGAATACATAATGTGCTGAAGTTGCCATTGTGTGAAGTAAGTCCATGGTTTGTCTGGGAGCCGAGCAATGCTGAGTCTACTGCTGCTTCCTGTTGCTTGTCCTGTATTAGCATTATTTTTGGATAGGCCCCATTATGTTCTGTAATCCTCACTGCAGTCAGTATGGCCACACTATTGTTCTTGGTTAATATTAGCAGTCAATGCCTCTGTCTGGGTGGCCGGACTACAGTGTATTCCAATCATAAAACTAGCATGCATTAACCGAACAATGTACTGGGGTAAAGGGGGAGAACTTGGGGTTCTCCCTCCTCCCCTCCTTTAAAACAAAATGGGAAAAGAAAAATAAAGTATAGCATCTTTTAGTTCTCCCCCATTTTTTCTTTCTATTTAAACTAATGATTTCAAGCAATCTCAGTTACCAGGGTGTTTCATACAACAGCATTTTAATCAGCACCTTATCTAGTTACAGAGTTATTTTCTCACGGAGCCCTACTTGTCAAAGACTAGCAGGTAGGCCAAAATGTCAATGGCTGCTTTCAACCTTCCCCAACAAGCAGATTACCTGCTCTTATCAGTCCCCCTACCTGTTTAAAGCATCCCACTGATAATTAAATGCACCAGTTACAGAAGGGTGGCAAGGTTAATAGAGAGAATACCTAGCAGCCAGCCAAGCAAAACAGCCAGGTTCACATAGAGCAAGCCTGAACAAGAAGCCTTTCTACTTATTTACCTAAGTGCATAAGAACTGGGTTGAGCTGGTAAAGGACTCTAGATGTTTGACTATTTACAAACCACTTTAACCACTTCTATCCACATTTTACAGTTTCTCCTGAATACTACAAGAATAATGAGTGTAATTTGTGCAGAATTGTGACCACACAACCATGAGCTCCACAGACTAACGAGAAATGAATGCAACAGCTTCTAGTTTTGACATCTTTCCCCATGTTAAGACATACGGGTTACTAGCTAAAATTATTAGAGCTGAGTCAATTAACATATAAAACTTCTATTCATCAGCAGAAATGCAAAGGCAAGTTTGGGTTGAATTTTCAAAAGCAATCCTGTTGTTAGTATTATCTATGCAGAAATACTTTTAAGAACTGTAGCTTAAGGTTTCTGCATGGGCTGCAGGGCACCAGACGCAAGAACTAAAGCTGGAGTAAGTGTCATGTGTAAGTGTGCAAGCCTCTTGCATGGCACATCATCTCTCTCAATTAGCTAAGGGCCAACTTTACCAGCTTCAGAACTAGTTTACTTCTACTGCAGCCTTCAGTCCACAATGAAGGGGTAAGTTTCCTTGAGTTCACTAGAATTTTAAGCATAAAGCATCAATTTTATGCAATTCATTTTCAGCCATGCAGACTTCCAGCTGCACAAACAAGCTGACAGTGCTGGATGTAGGTAGCCTGAGAAAGCTTCAGTGCCAGGTCCAATCCAGCTGCCACTGACGTGAAACTGGAGCAGCCCTTTATTATAACAAGAACAAAAATTCTGGGAGCAGGCAGGATGAGGATTTATTTTTAGATGTATTAGGGTAATATAGTCAAATGGATTTAGCAGGAAGATGAAGTTCTGAGCTGACTGGAACATAACTAACTTTTAAGAACATACAAGAAGTCCAAAACCTCCGAATGGATGCATCGCTTCTCTGCAGTCCTGGGAAAAACCAGCCTTGTGGATGCTAATTATGCTTCAGATGTCACTTAATACTCTCAGCTCCATTTTGGATAGTAATCCTAGGAAAAACATTGCACTTTGAGTGCTGAAGACTTGTTCTTCAGTTATTAATCAACAATAGATGACTCAGCGTGGATTTGGTTAATATGTGTTTTGTTATTATAAAAATTTCTTCTGATCTGCCCATGCTTCAAGATGACTTATCAGGCTTCCTTAAGAAAAGCTTGCACAACAGCTAACTTTCTGAAAGCTTGTACAAGCAAATGCTAACTGGAAGGAGGGAAAAACAAAATCAAAACAAAAGCTTTAGTCTTACGACTGTGATCTACTGATTTGGGGGTTGTTAGGGTTTTGTTTTCTTTCTAAAGGCAGTTGAATGAAGTGACATTTTTCTCTTGGATTCAGAAGGCTGTTACTTTAATGTCAGCTGTAGATAAGTATTTTGGAAACCTCTTGTGTCAAAACAGGGTGAAAAAGTTCACGAAGCTTAAAAAACACTAAGCTCTTTCATTATCTCTTTCTAGCCAGAAAAAACAATGCCTACCCAGAAAACATATTTTACGTCTGCAGGAACCAGTAGCAGTAAGATTTGGCATTAAAAGAGGGAAAAGGCTGACTATTTTATTTTCTAGAGTAAGGTTGAACTAAAGATGTTCAAACCTCTTTTTAATTGTATTTTACACTAAAGTCATTTAGATGCTTGAGGGTTTTTTTCCACCTCTGTAGTTTCCTGGTGTGTTGGGGCAATTGGCCCCAATATTAAATAATTACAAGGATCATAATTTCAGGATAAACAAGCTGTTTGAAACTGGAGCTATGCACACCAAAGGGATTGTCAAGTTTGACCTCCTCCTTACTCAGTCTCGCCAAACCCCCAAAAGATCTTTCTTTATATAAAAGCAAAGTTTAGTGCTAAGCTTTGCTTAAGCTAATATTCATGCACAGCTCCCTTAAGGAATAGCACACATCACACTTTGGATGCTTTAAGAAAGGCAAGAGATTTGATTTATGTCAGAAAAAAGCATGTGCCTACCATGAAACAAGACTTGCTGAGACAGACTTTGACAAGTGGAACATGGAAATTCTTTTGTTCCATACTTTTTTATGGCTCCATAAGCAAAGTCTGCCCATCAAGAAAGTTACTGAAGTCTCAAAATGAATGCAAGAAGCAAGCTTATGCGTGTTTCTTCTTTTAAATCATCATCACTGTTGTTTCAAGTTACTGAAGAATTGCTAGCTACTGCAGGGGCAGCTTTCTGATGCACTCCAGTTCCTTTCTGCTGGTCTGCTGCCCTGTTTCCTAGCAACTTACTCAAACCTCCCATCACTTCAATTAATTTATGGCCCACCACCTCCACACCCATTACTCACAGGGGTACGTATCAAAACTGACAGGAGCAAACCATGCAAGTTATTAGTAAGACTCCAACACTTCAAATCTACATTACAACTACAAGCCAAATCTAACACCACATTTAAAGTACACCATTCTCTTTCTCTTCCTCTCCTGCATGACGAATAAAGGAGTCCAAAGCAATAACTATTTTTCATGAACAGCATAAGGGGGCAGCTTGACATCAGAAGAGGGTTTTTTGTTTCATTTTTAAAAGGAGTCAAGGCAACAAGGCTTCTTAATGTTACTGACTCAAGCTGGAACATCCAAGAAAAGCCTCCCTCAGACAGCAGGACACAAACAATACATATTCAGAGATGAGCATGAATTTTCAAGTGCAATATGATTTACATTCCAGTCTAGCTCCTGTTACCTTTACTGCAGTTTTCAGTTGGATGTATTCAAAGCCAACTCTCATGATAAACCACATTAGTACAAGCTTGAGACTGGCTTTGCCTTTACCAAAGTCAAGAGTATTCATCCATCTAAAGAAATTCTTTTAAGATCTAAAATTTCAGCATCAGATTTGAGCTAAGTTACTACTTTGTGGAACTTTCAAAATACCTAAAAGGATTTGTGTACACAATTTTAGTACAAATAAGGGCTTTGCCACATTAGATATTCTTTTGTTCAAGTGCCATTTGAAAGTCACAATGCCTAGCATAAAAGCTGTGTCCTATGGAAGTTAAAGCTGGGAGGTAGGCTTGGTAATTGCAAACAGACTAGCATCACCATCTCAAAAAGTGCATGCCTGCATAGGAATATGCAAGTTTATTCCAAAAATTCCAGTCTTGGGAACCAGAGTGTCTCAAGTTGTTGAGTTTTACACATTTCAAAGGCTGCACTGGAGTTTCACTGCCGCTGCTGCTCTGGGATTCCAGTGCTCAATTAGATTCAGGAGGACAATAGAAGCATTTCTTTTACCAAGATGCAAGCTTAAGAAACTTCTCCCAGGGTCCCCAGCCCCCCAAACCCACCCTCAACACACAGATTTCCCTTCCCAACCCCATGAAGAAAAGGGCTGTTAAAAGGGACACGCACGTATCTTCAGCTATCTTCTTATATACGTATCTTCAGATTCAGGGTGCTCCAATTACTGGAGCCGGGTAAAGGGACAGTTAAAAAAGGAAAAAAGAAACCCTTGATGAACCTGACTTTTCTGGAAATAAAAAAAAAAGCCAAATTCTGCAACACAAGCACTGCAGCCATTGGCAGAGCTTCAAATACCTCAGATTTTTACAAAGCCCTTTATCCCTTTGATGGCATATTTGATAACAGTTTTATCTCATTTCATGTAAGGGGAAGAAGAAAAAAAGATGAAGAAAGAAAGGAAGGACTTGTATTTCCAACAGAGAATACCTTTGTTAACTCTGCTATTGTACTTTGTAATACTACCTCCTTCAAAACGCAGGCTTGATTTCACCCTTGCGCCTCTCCAGCCCTCAATACTCCAGAAGGCACAACTGACAGAGGCAGGCAGGAGGCAGCACAGGACGTTTCAAGAACACATGGCTGCCTGCAGCACTTGGCTGCAGGACTACGAAGTGGGTGTCTACACTACAACTGGAGGAGGAATGCTTATGGGGCGGGCTTTTCCCCCCTCCAAAACCATCCAGGCACTGCCAGCAACCATTCCTTATCTGACTAGGAAGGGCCAAGCTTTGGAGCGAGCGGAAAGTCTACGCATGCTTCCACCTTGCCAGCAGTGATAGTGACAGAGGATAGGAAACAAGACTCACCCCTCCTCTGCGTGCACGTAAGAGCCCTCCTCCCCTCACTAAAATGACCTTAGGCATCTAGGTTAGGATGACTGGATTTTCAAAACTGCTGAGCATCAACATATCCCAAGGCAGTTGGTGGGAAACTGTCTGCTCAGCGCCTTTGGAGATGGGGAGGAGGAGAAAACAGTTTTGTTTCCTAGGTGACCTCTAAATATAAGTTTTAGGAGTGTAAATTTGGGAGTTTTCAGCTTTCAAACCATAGCATCCCAGAGAGTCACTTCGAAAAACAAACTGTCATGTGTGCGTAAGAGCCCCCCCAGATCAGTCATCCTCAGTTTCTGCCTGCCTGCACACAGCACTGGTGGGCACAGAACAATGCATCTCCTGCCATCCAAGGCTGTGGCAGCCTTCCATGTCCACAAACCCTGTGGCCCTTGAGCCTGTATCTGTGGGTCTGTCCTGGGTGATGGCCAGGTTGGAAAGACGGTCCTCAGTTTCTGTGCAGTGAGGAAAGGACTCCTCTGCAGAGCTGATGGTCTCAAAGTGTCAACCTTCCTGAACACCCCCCAGAAGAAACAAGCAGCACTGAAGTCTAAGCAGGTGTTCTTTATATGACCAACAACAAAGCAGTTTCAGCTAATGAAGGGGTCACCTGTCCTCTGCGTCACCACCCTACAAAGCTGACCAGTGTTCTGCTAGAGTAGACAACACTGGGAAAGTGCCTGGCAAAGAGCCCCACCTCCTTAAGCCATCGAGTTTTGCACACAGCTGGGGGAAGCCCATATCTGTGGACCACAGAGGCAAGCAGCCAGGAAAAGGTGTGCTGCCAGGAGTGGGTAAAATGCACCAAAAGACAAGGCCAAGCTTTTCTCAATCTTTAACTTCTAGAGTCTGCAAGTACCTCAACACACTGCAAGCTTCCCAGGGAAACTAGCAACTAGCTCACCAAGAGCAGCAACAGCAGCTCCCATCAACACCAAGCAGCGCAGCGTGATTTCCCCTTGGGAGAGCCAGGAAGCCTTCCCAAACACGCTCCAGGGAAGGAGGCCAGCTATGACACACACTTTTCACACGGGATCCCTCTACAGCCCCTAACCCACTGCTCTTTTGGCTTAAGCCCAAGACTTCACTGGTTAGGGAGGAGGAAAAAAAAAAGAAAAAAGAAAAAAATAAATGAACTTCTGACCTTCTAAGTCTCAAGGGACTTATTCATGCTGTAAAGTGCAGAGATACTGGGTTTGCTTCCCTGACCCATTTAGATCCCCCTCACTGCACATCTGACTTTCAAATTTAACAGGCTTTGCATTGTGAGCCCCAGGGAACAAAAACAAAAACACCACCACATTTTACTCATTTCTGTGTTGCGGATTCCCGATGCTCTTGCCAAGATGCTCCCTCCCCAATCCTGGTCCCTCTCCCCCTGCACAAGAAGTTAGCGCTCTGCTCGCCACGGCCATGTCAAATAGCACCGTCCAACAGAAGCAGAGCCTGAGCAGGCCACACAACTCACCGGCCAGGCGAAGCTGAAAGGGATAACAATCCGGTTCTTTTCATTATTCCGGTTGTACTTTAAATTGAAGGTATTTCCTCCGATGACAGGAGTGGATTTGGATCCGAAGCTGCAAGGACCGCCAGCAGTGACCCGCGATTGATACTCCTTCAGGCAAACTTTAAAATAGGTATCACACTCGTCTCTGGTGCATTTTTTATCTCCTGGGTTTCGGGTGCCATCACAGCAATTTCCATTTTGCAATTCACCATTGGCATTTTGCATGGATAAGATCTCCAGCTCGAACTGTCCTGACGCTAAAGTCACCTGTTAATCCCAAGAAAGAACCGGGGAAGGAAAACAAAAAAAAACCAAGAAACAAGAAACAAACAGTTACCTCACTTTATTCCCAAACACAACCTACAACAACTCTGCAGACAGGACAAAGTCATTTTAAGCGTGCTTTCAAGAAGCACACGCACAGTATTAAAAATGCACATATAGCAACCACTCCAAGCTTTTCCCTATGAGACATCCATGAGAAAAGCTCATATATCATCCCAACCAAATAATGCCATTAATGCTAAAAATGAACCTTAAGTGTCAACTCCAAAACCACACTGGGAAGGCTTCTAAAAGGTTAGGAAATAAAACTAAACCGAACCAAGCGCTTATAAGCAAATGCAAACCCAACAGAACGATGGGGCTAAAGCAGAGCCTGGAAATGCAATCCCTCTGCCTAATCCGGGGTGCAGCTGAGACGGGGAAAATCACCTCCTCGCTCAAGGCTGCCCAGCTGAGAGTCAGACCCTGCTCGTTAGTCACCCCAGGAGAACTGCAATGAGACCCAATGTAAAAGAAAAAAAAAAAAAGGAAAAAAAAAGGAAAAAAGTTTGGAAAAAACAAATAAATAAAAAAGCGTTTTGCAGCAATTGCATTTTTTATTCCCAAGGAAACAAGTCTTGCTGCAAGAACTTCTGCGTTTGCCATCTCCGCACAGCAAAGTTAGCAGCGGAGCAGTAACTCCAGTCCCGCGGGAAGAGCCCTGCAAAAGCGCCTTGTGCACCACTCAAGCTTCGGGTTTTCCCAAGCCCGTCTATCGCAATCACCGCGGGAGCCGCGTTTCGCGGAAAAGCGGCAAAATCCCCCGCTCCGCGCGGCGGGCTCGGGGAGCCCCATTCGGGCTCGCCGGAGCTTCCCCTCTCCCCTTCTCCCTGCCCGTGCCGGGAGGACGCGCGGTGCCCAGGTACGTACCTTTGCCCGCAGCCCCAGCAGGGCTAGGACGAGGAAGCACGCCGCCGCGGCTGCCCGCCGGGGCGCACGCATGCCGCCGCCGCCGCGCTGCCCGCCCGCCCGCCTGCAGGCCGCCGCCGCCGCCGCTCACTCCGGGCCGGGCCGGGGAGGGCCAGGAGGGGAGGAGGAGGAGGAGGAGGTGCCGCCGCCGCTGTTGCCCGCCGCCGCCGCCGCCCCGCTCTAATATACCGCGCCGGCTGCGGCGCGCACCCGCGCCGAACAACGCCGCTTTTCAAGCGCTTTCAATAGCGCCCCGGTCTTCAATGCAAAGCAGCCCGGCCTCCTTTTATTCTCCTTATTCTCTCGCCTCCCTCTTTTCTTTCCCTTTTCTTTTCTCTGGGTTTTGTTGGTTTGTTGTTTTTTTTTTCCTCTCCTTTTTTATTATTGCGATTATTATCCCGATCCTTTTATTTCTTTCAGGTCGCCGGAGGCGCGGCGAGCCCCCCGCCCCCCCGAGACACACACGCACACACACACACGCACGCACGCACGCACACACATGCAGCACACACACCGCCCGGGAGCCGGCCGCCCGTCTGGGAGCCCCGCCGCCGATCGGCTTCATCTAGCCCACGGCGGCAGGCGGGGAGGCCGCCCGCCCGCGCATGCGCCTATCCATATGCATGAGGGGGGAAAGGAGGAGGGAAGGAAGGAGGGGAATGGCAGGTACCGGCAGGAGAGAAGGAAGAGGAGAAGGTAGGCGGAGAAGAGGGCCGGCCGGCCGGCAGCCCGCCCGCAGGCGGGAGCCGAGCTGCGGGGCGGCGGCTGCTCCTCCTGTGGGAGGCGGCGGGTCCCCAACCGCCCTGCGGGTCGCAGCCGGGCGCTGCGCTCCGCTCCGCCTCCCTCAGGAAGCCCCGCTCCGCAGGTGCCTCCCGTGCTACCTGCGGCAGCGGCTCGCTGAGGTGGCCCAGGAGCGGCGAGCGGGCGGGAGCCTTCGCTCGGCGGCACCGCTAGAAAGAGAGGGCTCTTCCCGTCCGCAGGAGCCTTAGCTCCGCTTTCCTCTCCTCCTCGGGGCTGGGTGAAGGGAGAAGGGAGCCTTTGGGCTCAGTGCGGCGGTGGAAGCCTCGCCCGCCCGCCTGCCTTCCCGCCCCGCGGTACCTGAGGCAGCGCGGCCGTTACAGGGCGGGGGGCGCGCGCGCGCGCGCTCTTGGCGGGACCGCTGAGGTGATGGCGGTGCCCGGGAGCGGGTGTTCGCTCCCTGAGGGGAGAGGAAGGGCAGGCGGAGCGACCGGTCCCTGGCCAGCGGCTCCCCTGAGGGAAGCGGAGGTGGCAGCCGCCCTCGGTTATTCCCTTCTTAACAGGAGGCCGTGCAGCCGGGATTCCGCCGTGGTTAAGGGGCGCATCCCCCAGCTCCAGCTCCAGGCTGTTTAGTCAGGGAAGACAGCGTTTCCAGAGGTGCTGGAGATGCACGCCCCGGCTGCCCAGTGAGCTCTGGGGTTTGTCAGCTACCTTATTCGGGAGCAGGGTCTGGAGGTACATGAACAAGTGGTTACCTGTGGGAGTTTTTGCCACAGGATGCTGAGAAACACAGGTTTGCACAGTAGCTCCCAGAGGAAAAGCCACACATCAAAGGGCATTGGAAAAAAGGAGAAGGAAAAAAAAACAAAACCCAACAACAAAAAAAAGCCACCCCTAACTTTGGTTCGGGAAGTCCCTGAGCCGCTGATCTGGAGGTCGGGTGGGTGCTGGGAACTGCCACTGCATCACTGTCCCTTTCTTCCTGAGGCGCTGGAGACAGGAACCTGGCCTCCATGACGTTTGGTCTGACCCACAACAGCTATTCTTGTGTCCCTATCTCCTAATTCACCCTGATCTAACGCAGTAGATGTGTGAATGTCTATTTTGTACATCAGAGTCAGTCGTATAGAGGAAAACAAGATTTCTGACCTGGTTTTATATCCTTTGTTTTCATTTCCTATGGCAAAACGAAGTACGCGCAAGTTCTTGGCTGTGGTGAGGTCTGGCCTGTCATGGCGTATCAAAGGCTGTGAAGCTGGCTGTGTTCATGCACCTAACCCTAAAACCATGCTCGCACTCCTGTGGATCACTTCCCATGTGCGAGTTCAAAACTCAGATTACACAGCAGCAATTCTGGCATGCCAGTGAGGTGAGCGGTTGCCGAATGCTCCTTCCAGCCTCATTCAGCCCAGTTCTAACCATATCAGTTGTTAATTAACTTCTCTTGGGCTGGTGAACCTTCATTGTGTTTAATCCACAAAGTGGCTGCAGTTTGGTGATACAAGAACCTCTCTTCTTACTTTCCAGTGGGTGTTGGTTAGCTTCTGCAGCCTATTTAAGTGTTACTCATTCACAGGTGCCACACATGTGTTCCTCTGGGCCTTTAAATACCCTACTGCTTGCTGGTACGCTCCGTACCTTTAGGGCAGGCCTGGAGTTGGCCTTCCTGCAAAAGGTTACTCCACCTGTTTGACTCCAGTGCTTAGGAAATCCAGAGCTCTGGTTCCCACAGTGCTTGTGACTCAGCAGAGTAACTGCCCTTAAACAGAATTACTCGTCCAACAGCTTAAAATGCTTTGCAAGCACCAATGAATTAGGCTTCCCAATGCCTTGAGATGAGAAGTGTTACTGATAGGTAAACCAAGGCAGAGCGTGAGTCATGTGCAGAAGCACATTGCAAACCCTTTCTCTCACGGCTCTGAAAGAAATTTTGACCTAGTAAAAGTCAGGAGTAAAATCCCTTTAATTTATTAAGGCCAGAATTTCATCCTTGAGGTCTTGTCTCCTGCTTTTCTACACTGAGATCTTGAGGCCAGATCTTTACCCATTGCACGGCCTGTGGGTCTTTTTAAGATGCCTTTTTCACTACATACACAGCAACATACAAATAAATTCCTGCGTGTGCATAAGGGGCCTGTATTGTAGCCACTTTGAGTAGTCTGAAACCAGTACATGTAAAATTCCTGCTGCGGTTCTCTGCTTGCACATCTCAATGTATCATGAGGTGGGGAGCCAATGCATCTTCCTTTGAGGCCGGTGAAGAGCTTTTCAGTGTCTGGCACTCAGCTTTTTACATTGCGTAAAGTTACTTCCTGCTAATCTTCCTATTCTGACATAATGAGATTGCATCCACATTTGAAGCCGTTATAAACATTTAGTGTGCCAAGGTCCGGCCTTACAGACAGCACTTCAAGCCTGAATCAGTTCCCTAATATAAAGTTGGATCCTGCTTCATTGAAGCCACTGGGAGAATGCCCAGGACTTTGGTGGGATGAGGATCACAGCCTTTAGAGGGAGCGCCTGGCTTACGAGGGTCAGGTGTCATGAAGTCAATTCTTTGTGTTAGGAAAGTTGTAATTTCCTTTTAAAGCTCAGTGACTCATTGAATCATGGCTGTGAACAATCCCACAGGATTTCCTTAGATTTGTGATAGCTGAAGGTAAGCTTGGAATGGCGCCCCTGGAAAATTTCTTCGTTCAGGGGCCTGATCCATCTCATTTTCAAGTCAGTAACTGAACTTTTGTTTACCACTATAACGCAGATCAAGAGGGTTGTGTAATCGTGGGGCCTGTTCCTGCATCAGCCTTTGATAAACCAGTGGAAAGGGCTACCTGAAAAGCATCCGTTGAAATGTGGAATCTGGAGTCATAAAGAATTCGTAAAGCTCAATGACCTCATTTCACAGCAAAGAAAGAGGCTAGAGGAGCCCTTTGTTTCTTCATAGTCTCATAAAAGTAGTTTTGCTTCTCAAAATTATCCACCCTCTAAAATTCATTTACTGTTGTTTTAGGTGTAATTCTGGACAAACTGAGTGAAAGAGTGAAATTTGCATCCACTTGGATGATCCTTTATCTAGGAGTTAAGCTTCCCTATTGCAAGGAGAACAACATATCAGTCAATCATGGATGAGTGAGCTTTTAGATAAGGCCTTTCCTATAATACACCCATAACACTTTATTTTCCTCTTGTACTGGAACTGACCTCCCCACTTGGGCAAGTGTTGTGGAGGCAGAGATAGGGACTGTGCCGTGCTGCTTGGCTGACACACATTTCAGAGCAACACATTCCAGCAGATGAACCCATTTGCACAGTTGAGTGATCTAAACTTAGAAAGCTAATTTCTCTAATTACAAAGTGAGACTGAACTCCTGTAAAGCTTTTCATCACCTGAGTGGAATGGGAATTGCACTTCCATAATCATTTCATGTTTAGAAACTAATTAGAAAGCGTTTTGTGGGGAGGCCACACCCCGGGTTAGACTATTTCACAAACGGATTGGGAGAGGACACTACCTCTGATGAGAAAGTTGAGCAAGCGGCAGAGGTTAGGAGAAGGAGTAGAGCTTACCAAACACTGAGCAGGGCATGTCTATGACCACAAAAGCTGCAGTTTTTCAGAGTCAGGCCATTTCTTAAAGCTGTATCTTGAAGCAAGCTTTCCAAATGTGACGAAAGATTCTGGAGAAGATGCTCCAGTGACCAGAGACCCAAATCCAGTTTGCTGCTACAAGCACATACTTTCTTCTTTCCCTGGAGCACATTGGTTAAGAGAATGAAATTTTCAAAGCCCCATTGTGCATATTTTGCATGTGCATTTTGTGACTTTGAAATTCCCACCTTAGTTTTCTGTATCTTATCTTCCCGGAATGCAAATGAGGAACTAAATCTAATTCAGAGGGTATTCTGAGAACAATAAATCTAAAGACTCTGGGATGCTCAGAAATGGCTGTAGTGAGAACCAGTAAAGTTCCTGAAAGAGTTAAAAGTTGTAGAGCTGAAATATGTCTATTGTAGAGCTTTTAAGTTTTATCCAGCTGTAATTAACTGAATCCATAACATTATTGCTTTCTGTCACAGCTTAAAATTGAGACCTTACTCTGTTCCAGAGAATAGTAGTTTCTCCTTCAGTTTCCTTTATTTATATGCATATAAAACCTGTTTTCTGGTTGTTTCTCTGTTAATCCTTCAGGAATCAAATGCCTACACCTTAACCTGTGAACCCCACTGCTTTGTCCTCCAGTTATCCTCCCCAGTGGCTGGATTTCTGTACACCGGTGATTTGATCTCAAATCCCTGCTTTCTAAAAACGGGAGAGCTGAGACTACAGTTTTAGGTCTGAGTAGGAGTGCACCTTATCAAGCTAGAGTAGCTTCCAGTAGGTGCAAAGACTGTGACACTGAGCAGTGCTGGCACATCTGTCACAGACAAGATGACACTTTCATTTGATAAGCAGTAACCTCAGCTATTCTTGTCAGTTGTAGAAAAGGCTGTGCTTGAAACCTAGGCTGAGCCCCATCTCCAATGAACAATGAATTGTAAGCTTTCAAGAGAGCTCCAAGTTTCTAGGTGGGCTTTCCTCATAGCCTTCTGCAAGGGTGCTTAATTTAGCTAATTTTAGTAAGTGCTCAGATCAAGTTTCATTTTATTGTTATGAAAGCATCAAAATGCCCACAGTTTTCATATATACTGCTCTCTCTTTATTGTTCAATGCATATGTTTAACAGGTTCTTTATCACCAACTACCCTAAGGGTGCAAGACTGAAGCATGCAGGGGTGTCATTTAGCTAAGGAAATGACTAAAAAAGAGCTGTAATTGGGAATTTTAAATTTGGGTGTTCAATATATGACTTCTTGCCTTTGCCCACCATGGGCATGGCCATTCCATGGCTGATCTAATATTCTGGACCTTGAGTTTACTTAGTCCTGCATGGGGGATATAGAAGGAATTGCTTCATTTCGTAGGAAGTAATATCTAGATGCATTAGAATTGATAAAATCCAGATTCTTAAGTAACTTGCTGGAATGGCAAGTGTATTGAGCCTCAAGACTGGGTGGATGGGAGCGACCCTGCTGATCTGCAGGGAAAATGTTTCTCCGGGGAGTTAGGGGTATATAACATGGCACAGTGGCCTGTGTTGATGGCACTGCCTGCTCCCTGGCAGAGAGAACATTTCTGTATCAGCTAAATACTTTTAGATAAAGGACAGGCCCCAGAGGGTGGCTAGCATCCTTGGTGGTACAGATAAAGACAAGGTCCTAGGTAAAGGGGCTCAAAATGGCTTTCCCCATATCCATCCTTTACACAGGAATTAAAAAACCCCAACCTTGACCATTCTGCATGTTGCAACATGTGGATGTTATCTGTATGTGTATTGAGGGCTCGTGTGTCATTGATCATACGGTGAGAGATGTGACAGGACTGTATGTCAGAGCCAGCAGCATTCAGAATAGTCTGAGCCCGCTCCGATTTGGGAGTTTTGGTGTTGAAACGCTGCATTTTGAACAAGGGCCACCTCAACTGCAGCAGTTCATCTCTTGAGACTCTCCCAGTCCCACTCTGGAGTTACCTGTGGTCAAAATCCCTGCAACTACTAGCAGGAGAGTGGAAACAAGAGTGAATGAGAAGGAATGGAATAATAATAGGCTAGGTGCATCATGGAGAGATGGCAAATAAAAGCCCCTATTCTGGAGAGTATGAGCGAGATACAGTGTTCTGTCACCTGCTTCTCTGATTAAAGGATTTTTTTGCTCTTTCCACAGAACCTGGAACGTTTTACATTCCTGCCTCTCTGTCAGCTGTTCTGTCTTGCATTTTCAAACACATGGGGGATGATTTTCCCTTCAATTGCTCCTGTTCTCAACCCTGAGTCATGGGCTCACTCCAAGTGTGATTAAGGACATCCCTGATTTGTAGCACTGGCAGCAAGACATGCTTGGTGAAGACCTGAAAGAAAAAAGAGCCTGGCTGTAGAATCGGACCCTTAAAACCAATTAACTTCTTTGAAGGTAATGGCATTACCCAGTGTGCGTCCTCTCTGTGTCTGAAAGGGGCCACAGACCCTCGCAGATCCACAATCTGTGTGTTGCCCTAAACTGCTGGGGGTTTTATATATACATAATGATGATTTTTATTTACTGTGGCAGAGGGGAACGAATGAGGATCTGCCACAACTTGAATAGAAGCAATTCCACACCTGTCCCTTTAAATGCACATTTGTGGTTGGCTGCCTTGTATTGTCCTCCCTCCTCTGGGGCTGTAGGGGACTTGTATGTGTGTGTGTGTGTGGAAGGATTTCCCAGCCTAGTTGGTGACCTCGCATCTTGCTGCTCCAAGCAGTGCCTTCCCTCCCCTCCTTTCTTTCCAATATTTATTGGAAGCACGTGCTAAGGAATCTGTGAGCCTGCAATGCTAATGAGTGCGTGGCATAGAGCAGAGCGGGGCAGATGCAAAGGGCCAGGCGCGGTTCCTAATGAGGGAGTCCCGAGACCCATCTGTTGAGTCTCGTGGGCCCTCAATGAAGTTAGCTACGCAAGGTTGCCAGAGGAGGTTTTTTTTCTCTAATGCTTTTAGTTCTCAACAAGTGCAATCCTGTATAGAGCAGCATGTCATGGAGTGAGGTTTTGTTGTTACTAGCAGATAATGTGACTTTGAAAAGAACGCCCCCCACCCCAGCTGAAAAGAGGATAACCCTCCTCTACCCCCTTCCTTCCCATCCTCCTTGCTCGGATCAATAGCAGGTCCCTAGGCACAAAGCCCGCATTCTTTTATTCTCAAATTAGAGCAGCTGCAGCAGCAACACCACAGCTCATTGGAAACCTATTAGCTTTTGAAAGACTTAATCCAGTTTGAAAATAACTAGTGTTTCTCAATCCTTCACGCACTCACTCCTGTAAGAGGCAATATTCTTAGACTGCATTGAGAGAGGACTGGGTTTATTATTAAAATAACCTGCATCTCTCTCGGTGACCCAAAGGAGCAACAAAGAAGGCAAAACATCAGTTTTCAGCTTCACACAGCCTAAGTACATGGGATTTACTCTGTCATATCACACCCTACCACTGAGCTATGCCGCCTACCATCCTGCCTTCGACAGTGACCGGTATCTTGTGATTCACTCTCCAATTTCACAGTTTTTAAGGCCAGAAGGCACTATTATGATAATCTATTTGACCTCCTGCACAACACAGACATTATAATTTCATCTTAGGTAGGATAAAAGCTGGGAGCAGCTGAATTCTTTAATGCTGCTCTGCTGGGCAGTGGTGGAAATGTGGGGGTTTTTGGGAGGTGCTTTTTGCTATAAGGGGAATTTGTTCTTCTTAAGCACATTAAACATAGAGCTTTGCCAATGGGAGCCCTGTGTACATGCAGCAAATGCCTTGCTTTGGAGTTAGGGGAGCTGAATTTAGGTAGAAAGCGTTTGCTCATCTGTCTTGGTTTCTTGTTTAGCTTTTATATCTGAACAACCCTTTACTGTGCATCTCCCTGCAGCAAACCTGTGAGCTATTTACTCCCATGTTAAAGATGGGTATCTGAGCTTCAGCAATTGCTTATGGCCTTCAGAGACATTTAGGCCACAAACGCCATGTGAAGAGGATAGCAGTGATGAAACAAAAGTTACCTTGAACAGGTTCATGAGTCTCATGCCCCAAGTGACACTGGAATCTGTAGATGATCAGGCAGCTTATTTTATTTAGCTTGAGTCCCAGCTTAGTGTGTTTGCTGGGACATCTTTCTCTGCCCAGTCTTTTCCTCTACCGTGGCAGTCCTAAACCTTTCCTGTAAGTGCTGCCAACTACTCTCAGTGATGATGGTACAGACATTTTGGCAGGAGGAGCTTGGGTAGGACCACCAGCTGACTTCCTGAAGGCCACCGAACACCAGCAGCTTTTGATTTCTACTGACCTGGACCAGATTCAGTGTGGTGACCTAGAGCTAAGGGGCTCAGTATCTCATTACTAATCCCTTGAGCTAGCCAATTCCTTCCACCAAGTCAATGTTTTCTAAAGTGTTAAAAGACTTTTCCTGCCTGCCTGCCCATTAAATCCTGCTCTTCTGTCCGTGTCCTTGGATCAGCCTAATCACTGAAGTGGATCAGTTTCAAGTCTTAAGGAGGCAAGCTGTGGTACTGACAGTGCAGGAGATGGCAGGCAGCGCAGCTGAGGCACTGCTTTCCAGCCAGCAGGACAGACACTGCTCTTACGGGTCTGTTTTTGAGTAACCTCAAGGTGCTGCTTTTCTGATGCATTGTCAACTGGGACATGTGGTGTTTCCTGCTTTTAGCTTATTTATCTGAGTTTTACAATTTATATATGTTTCTAAATACTTATCTAGGAAAAAGAAACAAAGTGTGTCCCTGGATCGTGCCCAGGCATTAATGTTTGCGTGCCTCAAGTACTAATTCTCTTCTGTGATATTTTAATCTTCTCACTTGCTGAGCCGGGGAACTTGGCTTTACAGGATGAACCACACGGAGCACCATCACTATGTATCTTTATTATTTAGGTGTTATATTTTCAAGATACAGAGAAACGTGTTTCAAAAGAGTGTGTTTGGAAACCTCTATGTTCTATGTTAAAATCTGCAATAGCCTCATTCACGTACACTTGGCAGGAAACAGCTTCCATTTGCTTTATTTTAGATTAGATACAGAACAGCTCAGAATTTCAGGCCTTCTATATACGTGTCTTCTTTTCCAGCAAAGCTTCTTCATAATTCATATAGACTTACAAAGTATACATTGCTCTATGTATGTATTTCCCTCCCCCCCCCCCCCGATATATATCTGTATAAAAAAGGGGAGCTGCTATTAGGCATTTCAGTTACTCACCCTTGCTAACTGTTCCCTTAATACTTACTTGGTAAAGTGGCTATAGCTGTGTTCTTACGAGGAATATTTTTCTTCTTGCAGGGTAGGAGCACTATTTCCCCCCCTACTTATGCAGCTCTGCAGTAGCAGTCTGTGGTGCACATGCACTTGAATACCAATATCTCTTATCAATTTTTTCTTAAAATGAAACTTATTCATAGTGAATGTGTCTGCCTTTGACTGCATATAATCAGACCAGGCTGCAGATAAAAAGAGCATAAATCTCCAAGCTTTTGCGCTTGCTGTTACAGGAGTTGTGTATTTGCTGAGGGATGCTAACCACGTTTGCCCTTCTGTTCAGTCAGTGGATCAGAGCACTAATTCTAGGCTATCTATCTCATTAAGAATATTCTTACAGTGTTAGTCTCCAGAATCACAGGGGGTTGATCCTTTTCAATCCTGGTGATGTCATCTAATGCTGTTACCATTTGAAACAAAGTTCTTAATGTGGAGCTTGACATGAAGGCCTGTGTCTACTGAAGACACAGAAGCAAAATCTAAGAGTGTCCTTCCTTTTGCTAGTGCTTTGTTTATCTGAATTGTTTCCCAAGTTAACTCCTGTGGCCTAACCCCGTAGAAGAGAAGATCTAATCTCTGATTGTCCTCTGGGACTATTCCTGCAAGGTCCTTGAAGAATATATCCTGTTTCCCAGTCAAAGAATTATTCCAAGGATGTGTCCTGTCTTCTCTTCTCATTTGAAGATTGTTTACCTGTTATTAATGAACTGTGTTTTGTCTATGGACTATTCCTAGTCTGGTGGCATTGTGATGCTTATTGGAGAAGGAGGAAGGATTAAAATGGCTCAGACTTTGCATTCAACATCACATACTGTATGCAGAAGGACTTAACAATCATGTCACGAACACACCAAAACTTAGATAGCCCTTGGAGGCAGCAGAAATTGTGCCATTAGTGGGAGATAGATAGAGTCTTTAATAGAGAAATATTGTGAGAATTCATAATTACCTGTTCTGGTGAAGTTTTAGAGCAGCATGGTTTGTGTTGTCAGGTGTCAGATGTGGAATGAAATAACAACCATTTCAGGGTAGTGCTAAATTAAAGCAATTTGAGGATCAAGTTATACGTAAGCATAAATATTCAAACTCAGCTGCAGCAAATAGAATGCTCTCATTTGTGCCAGCTAAGATTAGTTTGGCAATTTTATTAGAGTATGAAGAGGTCACTTATTGTTTCAAAGAGGTTTTTCCTGAAAGGAAGACAACCAGTGCTGAAGAGCTGAAAGCACTGAGCTGTGCTCATTTGGATTAAAAATAGGTATTTTTGGCCAGCGGAGCTTCAAAATAAGCAAATTCTCAAACCAAACAGTTTTCCTTTTGGTAGCCGAAAAGGAAACCGCACATCCAGGAGGAATGTAGATCAAAGCAAACTCTGCAAATGATGCAGAAACGCATAAAATAACAAACAAGGCTGGTGGGAAGAGGGGAGCTTTTGTAAGTAGATAGGTCTGTTCATATTACACTGAAACCAAATGCAAGATGGCTAAAGAAGATACTTGAGAGGGGTGTATCAGGCTATAGATATTTCTCCTCAGAGGATTTTTTCCAGCCTGTTTTTGCATATCCATTGTATTTGCAAAGTTGCATATAAGTGGCATACTCAGCACCAGATCTCACTGATACCAACTTCTGCCTTTCACCACTCTATCTTATCTTTCACTTTCCTTGTCTCACTGGCTTCCCTGAGCCTCTGTTTGCCTAAATCTGTGGCAAAACATGTTTGGTTTATTGCTTGCCCATAATGCTGTTAAAGCTCATCATCAACTCATCTTCTATAACTAAGATTTCAATTTTTAGGTAGTTTAACTTTCATACTTTTCAAAACAAAAAAATCTGTATGTATATAGGTATTAGCTGGTTAAATTGGAATGCATTGTTTAATGTGGTATATGAGAGTATAAATCTACATCAGAACTGTTTTTAATAGACAATATGAAAAGAAAGTCATTGCTAAGTATTTTTAAACTTATTGTTTCACTTTCTTTTAATAAAACTGTTACTGCAACAATCAAGGCTTGTATAAATTGAATTAATAGGAATTTGGCAGTTGCAGTGAAGTCACTCTAGCTGAGTGACTTGTCCAGTTCTTTCTTGGATGCCTCTTCATCAAGTGATGGGAATATAATTCCTGAACTCCTTGGTGGTTTTGATTCACAGAATTCTTGATACAAGAGAAAGGACCTTGCAGAACGGAGAAGGGTCCTTTGTCCACCAGCCAGGAAGGGAATGGGATTTCTGAGATAGCTGTGTTCCCTCCTGTGGGTCCTGCAGACCTCTCCATGTCTCTTTTGTCCTATTAGCTCTTTCCATGTGCCTCCCCAGCTGAAGAAGATTCATGTGTTCCACCTACCTCACCTTTGGTAGAAAACAACTCTTTGGTTGTGCTGAAGATAATTAATTTCCTCTAGGCCAACAAGTGAGAAGGCAGCATATCTTTGAGCCACATTTCTTTACATAGAACTGAATGTGTCTCTTGCCTCTCACCCTGTATCTCTTACTTCTGCAGCCACATGCCTTTTGAAAGCAGCCTGTCTAAGGCTGGAGCAGAGTGGGTTCCCCAGGGCTCTATATGTGAGGACAGGACACAAGCTGAACTGACGCAGTCCAGAGAAGCCTGCCATCAGGAAGGGCAGGCCCCACTGCACCCATCCTGTACAGGTCATAGGATATACGTCGCACCTTCCCATCTTCCCCTTGGCTGTGCACAAAAAGATGCCTGCTCATTGTGTGAAGGTCAGGTTACTGTAGAAATGCTACTCTTCAGAAGGCTGTCACTGGGATAGATGTGGGGTAGGTGGAAAACAATGCTTTTCCAATGTACCAATAAAGGCTTATTTGTGCCACACAAAGGTTTCCTCTAGGAACTTTTGATTTCTCTAGGACTCTGGAATTGTTTGCCATCTCTTTGAACTTTTTTTAACGTGGCTACTTTTAGCCTGAATGGAGACTAGTGAAAGTTCAGGCACTATATCCGGGGAAACTCATCTCTGTGTGAGAAGTGGACCAGTCAATAGGCTCCACGTATCAGATTGTTAGACAAAGGGGCAGCCTGCAGCAAAAGGGATGTTTGTATTGTGGCCTGAACAGGCTTCCTTAAAAATAATAGCCAAAGGTAAACACTATCAATTCACAAATTAGATGCTTGTAAAAAAAATGTCAGCCCATTTGCTAACCCTGTAAGAAGGGAAATAAGACTTGACAGTTTGCTGTGCTGTGATTCTAAGCATGATGGTTTCCGTAGACAGAGTGCTTACGGTGCTCTGTAGGCAGGGTGAGTGCACTGCAGTCATTGATGGCAAGTGATTGGGAAGATTTGTTGCTGTGCAGAAGTTTGTGCATGGCTTGCTTTTAGGTTGTTTCAACCTATCCACATCAAGTGAGAAAATGCAAAGGTGTCCGATCTGAACAAGCAAAATAAAGCTGGTGTTCTAAAAAGAGTACATCCACACACTGCCTTCTGTTTTTCTACTCAGATGTGGTCTTTCTTTTTGTGACTTCAGGTTACCAATAATGCAGTGGGGTTGTTGAAAGAGGATTATCCCCAGGTCCAAGCTGGCTTTGCTAGGGGAAATTTGCTACTGGAGGAGTATCTTTGCAAAATTTATTCTCAAGGTGATATCTTCCAAGTACAGAAACAATTTATATTTGTGACCTCCTTGGTTCTTGGTAAATATATGGCCAGCAGATCTCAAACTTGGTCAGCACTCTGCATCTGCTGGCTAACTGGGTGATTCTGGGCTCCACAGGAAAAGATGCTGGACTCGGGGAGTTTTGGGAGGAATTTACCATAGAATAGTTAGGGTTCTATAAGGAGCTTAAGGAAAGGACCTTAAGAAAAAACCTTAGGATCATCCAGTTCCAACCCCCCTGCCATGGGCAGGGACACCTCACACTAAAACATGCCACCCAAGGCTCTGTCCAACCCGACCTTGAACACTGCCAGGGATGGAGCATTCACACCTTCCTTGGGCAACCCATTCCAGTGCCTCACCACCCTTACAGTAAAGAATTTCCTCCTTATATCCAATCTAAACTTCCCCTGTTTAAGTTTTAACCCATTGCCCCTTGTCCTATCACTTCACTGAAAGGGAGAAAGGTTGAAGAGATCTTGATGAAAGGCATGGAGTAGAGCAGCCCTAATTCAGGCTGAACAAATTCTGAGTAGTTTTACACAGAGTATTTCATAGTTGCTAGAAAATCTCTCATTGAGTCCAGGAGTTTTTATACTGTCCCACTGTGTTTAGCTGGCCTCAGGTATATGGAAAGTCATATTGGAATGGGGCATGTTTTAGGGACAACAGATTGCTTGATGAAGGCCTTGTACAGAGATGAAGAGTGAAAGGCTCATTCCTGTGAGACAGCTTCCAGTGTGATTGTGATGGTTGTGCTTAGCACTGATGATGGGTATCAG
This sequence comes from Pezoporus occidentalis, assembly GCF_034315485.1. Lineage (NCBI taxonomy): Eukaryota > Metazoa > Chordata > Aves > Psittaciformes > Psittacidae > Pezoporus > Pezoporus occidentalis. Next base: position 6,538,636 of record NW_026912779.1, read on the forward strand.
AGATCAATTATATTATTCGGGAAACAAACCATAGTCTGTAAAACTGAGTTTAAATAGTTGGGACTGAAAAATGGCATAGAGGCATGAAGTGCATAAGAAAGACTGCTTAGGAATAAGGACCTAGCCTAGACCTTACGCAAAACCAACCCAGGCAGGAAATGAAATATATACTTTAACATGGAACTGATGACATCAATTGTCTGACCTTCTTTTGCTGAAATACCTTGCTATGTGCCAGTGTTGAAAACTGATCTGAAAGGACCTGTGGGGTTTTGATTTTACACATTCTTCATCAAGATGCAGCTTTCTGAAACATGATTAAATATTTGATAACTTTGACTACAACTAAAACTGATCAGTCTCTAATTCGGGGATTTTAAACATCAATAAACAATTGTCCCCAAACTTACAGAATCTCAAAAACTCGTAAAGAATCATAGAACTGTTTAGATTGGAAAAGACCTTACAGATCTTTGAGTCCAACTGTTAACCCAGCACTACCATGTACACCACTAAACCATGTCCCTAAAATGTGTCCTTAAACATTAGATACCCTTAACATTAGAGATTGCTAAACATTAGAAACAGCTGCTTTTACATAACCTTTAATATAGCTGTTATTACAGTGTGGTTCCTTCACAGTATCTGTTATGCTTGCATATGTCAGCACGAGAATTGAAGTCTCCCTCAAAATAGTCATTGGCTTTTCGTCAGCAAAAATCTATAATCAGAATAATTTTGGTATAAGCAGCACTTTCACAATGGAAAGCCTGCATTCAGGAGATTTCTGACAACTCTGAGCTTGAAAGGGACTGCTTCTAAAACAGGAAAATGCTGCTAATATAACTATATTATAGAGAAGTCTGTTACATAAGAATGAAAGCAAAAGAGAACCATGAACACTGCCATACCAGGTAAGATCCAGTGTGGTAATTTCTGTTGGTATTGGTCAGTACAAGGGGCAAAAAAATTAGGAAGCTGTTATCTGCCTAAAGAAAAAATAAATATCCTGAGCATTTAGTTACTAGTTTGGATGGCTTTATAACCATTTAGTGGTATCTTGTCATAGATAACACTAATTAGCTTTAAAACGCAGCATTTTTGGTTTCCCAGTCGTTCTCCTGGCAGAATTTCACAGATTATTCATACTGAGATTTTTCTTAAATAGCTTTAAAATGTGATCTTTCTCCTTCATTGTATTTTATTTCTGGTGTCCTCAACATAAAAAGGACATGGAACTGTTGGAACGAGTCCAGAGGAAGCCATGAGATTGATCAGGGGACTGGAGCACCTCCCATATGAAGACAGGCTGAGAGCCTGGAGAAGAGAAGCTGAGTAGAGACCTCACAGCAGCTTCCAGTATCTGAAGGGGGCCTATAAGGATGCTGGAGAGGGACTCTTCATCAGGGACTGGAGTGATAGACAAGGCAGAACAGGTTCAAACTTAGATAGGGAAAGTTCAGGTTAGATATAACGAAGAAGTACTTGACTGTAAGGTTGGTGAGGCACTGGAACAGACTGCCCAGAGAAGTGGTAGATGTCCCATCCCTGGCAGTGTTCAAGACCAGGTTGGACAAAGCCTTGGGCAACATGGTCCAGTGGAAGGTGTCCCTGCCCATGGCAAGGGATTGGAACTGTATGATCTTGAGGTCCTTTCCAACTCAAACCATTCTATGGTTCTGTGATTATGGGAGAGGCTGAAAAGGACGTGACTCACTTTTTGGTTTTGATCTGGGATGTAACTCTCTTCTCATTTTCACTTAGCAATGGTAATCCTGGTGTTTTCAACCTATTTTTTCCAGATATTTCTTAAAGTTTCTAGGCATTTCACTTGCCAATCTCTTGGACCCCTATTGTTTCTGGTCTCTTCTATCTGTGGATTCAGTATTTCGGACAAGAAACTTATGTAGTAACACTATCATAATAGGAAAGTAATAAAATTTATACTAAGTGTCCATAAATTCTAAATGAATGTCTAGACAATATTTTAAAACACTTATCCATGGCTCTTTTTTTAGGTTTTAGGCTATCAAAGTAGAAAGATAATGAATCCTTTTGCTAAGAAACGGTGGCTTGGCTGAGCCACATAGGCATGATGTGCTGCTGCTACTTAATAATTACAGCTGAGTGAAAATAAAGGTATTTAAATTACAGAAGAGCTGCAGCACTGAGCATGATCTTTCAGATTGCTGCTGGAGGTATCCTGATAGTGACTCATAGCATGGTGGTACTGAAAATGTGTTGGTTCAGGGCCTGTGGTCTTCTGCAGGACGATCACATTGCAACTTTAATGTTTCCTGGACACTTGGGTATCTCTAATTCTGGAGTACATGTTTTAGGAAGGCTTGCACTCTCCATATTTCAGTGTCTTGCTGCTGACACTGAGCATTAGGCAGTGTGAATGGCTCATTTTGAGTGATCTTGGTCTGTGGTGAAGAGAACAGGAACAAGTCCAGCACACACAGAACAACTGGCTTTTGTTTACTAAGTCAAAGCTGTAAAACCATAAAGGGAGCAAAAGCTGAAATCAAGGGAAATAAAAATAATGGAGTGGGAAGGGAAAAGGAAAATCAACATTTGAGGGTTCTTCTGTGTGAAACAGAGATCTGGGTTCGGGCAATGGGGGAAAAGCATGACTCATTCTTACACAGCTTTGCTTGATGTAAGAACCCCTTTATTTAAGTTTGGATTTGAGATTCATGGAGGTGAAGATGTTATTTATCAGCAAGAATTTATCAACACCTTCCCTGCTCAGCTTTCAGCTTGATTCATCACAGCCAAAAAGTAGCCTTACATGATTATTAGATGAGATATTAGGAAAAAATCACTGTGGTGGTGGTGAGTGAGTGTGGTGGTGGTGAGGTGCTGGCACAGGGTGCCCAGAGGACCTGTGGCTAACCCATCCCTGGCAGTGTTCAAGGCCAGGTTGGACAGAGCTTGGAGCAACCTGGTCTAGTGGAAGGTGTCCCTGCCCGTGGAAGGGATTGGAACTAGATGAATTTAAAGGTTCCTTCTAACTCAAACCATGCTTTGATTCTGTGATAAATATACTTTTAGGCTGCTAGCTGAAGCAAGGGTCCTCCTTTGTAAGATGCAGGAAAAGCTTTCTTAAATTCTTAAAAATAAAATATGCTTTCAGTATTCCTGGTGGAGGCTTCCTGCTCACTGAAAGCTACTGCTTCCTTGAAAAATCTTTGGTCTTTCAGAGCATTTTAAAAGAGATATTCTTAGGAAATGCTGTTGCTTTGGGGCATCTGGCTTCTAATCAGTCAGTCCTTTCACAGCCTAACTCTTCTGTCACAACACCAACCCAGAGCATGCTTAGTGTGGTCCTGGGGAGCCATGTGCCTTATATGTCCTGCAACTTGCAGGAGGTCAAGTAGGGGGAAGCCAAAGGATTTGTGCAAATGGTGGAGCCAAGCAGAAGGTCAGGGATGGCATTTTGTGGCCATGGGAAAGAGACAGCTCTTTCTCCTGGGTCGGGATGAGTCTCCGTCAGTGCCGAGCCTCAGAGGATCATGGGGCTTCCATGGCTGGCACCCAGTGCTCTTAATTTTGTGGTGAATAAGAGCCCTGAAAGCACATAATTTAATCTGCCTGAAGATAATTTTTGAAATAAATCATTCTCTTGTTTAAAGAATAAATCTTCAGCAAGTTTCAAGAGAGCCTACAGCACTGCTGATTTTAATCATTACTCTGCATAGGGCAGTGTCTATACTGCTTAGTGCTCCCAAACCAGTGCTGCTAAAAGATCTGCTAAAAAGCAATGCTGCTATTAAAAAGTCAGGTCTGGATTTAGAAGCTGTCACAATTCAAACTAAACTTTGGGGGGGGGTGTGATTCCTGACTTCACAGCTGGAAGAGGAGAGGGCTGGTGAGCAGAGACCCCATGGTCCTCTCCAGGTCTAACTAACCAGTAACCCCCACTGCCAGTCTGTGCCACAGTTTCATGTCTGAACACTGGGTTCTGCGGGCACTGCTGTGTAGCACATTGCTGCTCTGGAGGCAAGAAATGCTTCAGGAGAGATGGGTGTTTTTGTGTTTTGATGGGCCGTTGCTGGAATATGGGTTATGTATGACAGGAATTGTGCTGTGGTGTGTCAGACTGTACCACAGAGAGTGATTTCAGTCAGCAGTGAGTGATTTTTATCATACTGCTCTGTGGTCATCCACTGGGCTCCCCAGCCCTCTGCTGGGCAATTGCTTCTTCAATAGCATGTCCTGCTTCAGTTGAAATGTTTCAGGGTTTGGCTGGTGCACAAGGGATTTTTTTGGGGGTGTGAAAAGGATTGGTTTGGGTGAGATGCGTTTTAGCAAAGTAGAAGTTACACTGGTCAGCCTTGGTCTGGAGAATGATGCTTCATTAAACCTCCCTGTCCTTCATCTGGGAGCTGCACTGTGCTGGAGATGGTTCACTACAGAGGCAGGGTGTGATCTGTAACGACTAAGTAAAGTGTTCTGTGACCAGCCATGGATGAGGTGAGGTTTGGATAGACTGGAGATTCTTTTGGGTCTTGATTGTTCCAGTGGCAGTTGGCAATTCAGTTGCTCCTGTGACAGCACTCGATACACTGGCTGGTTAGTTAAAAGGCTGATTTATGATCCGTATGTTAACTTCAATAGCAGAGATTGGGTCCTTCTTATAGAAACTAGGAGTCCAAGATGGATTGCAGGCAGGTTCTTGCATTTTCTTCCTGGCTGCTGGTTGAACACCAGAGAAAGTTGGTGATATTGATATTCTCCCATGTTTTTGCTCATTTCTCCCTTTTCTTGGAGAGCACTTGGGGATCTTGTTTCTGGAGCTTTCTGGGAGGAATGGACACTGCTCTGGTCTTTTCCACTGCAAACAATCTACTGCAGGGAGAAACTTCTCCCTGTCCTTCAAATTGGGAAGTTCTTACTCCTCTACTGAAGCTGATTGCAGTGTTAAAAAGTAAATTCATACAGTTTTTGGCACAGCACCATTTAAGTACTTCTGAGTGGCTGGGAATTAATTCACTGTGCCATTTAAGCTACTTTGAAGAATAAGCGATCTAGCTATATTTTATTTGGGTTGTACTTTGTATGAAATGTGTAGAGCTATTGAAACCAGATATCATAACTTTGTGCTAGGCTGATGTACACCAGTTCAAAATGTGTCCCCTGGCATATGAAATTGGAAGCTGAGGGTTTTCTCAGACACAGATGCCACTCAATTTCCTCACTTCTAGGTATCCTCACCCCCGGGAAGGTTACTGTGTCTAATAGATAGGAAAACGCTTGGTTTCCATTGCTATTGCCATCAAGTCATCCATTTTGAAGGTCTTAGAACTTGCTTTTGTCTAAAGCAAAATATTTGTCACATGTTATTAGAAGGGACCTTACCCTGGAATATATCAGGAGTAACTAGCAGGATTTAAACCATTGTTAAATATCACAGAATCATAGATAAGTTTAGGTTGGTTGGACTGGACATTTAAAGATATCTAATCCAACCTCCCTGCAAGGACATCTTCAACTAGATCAGGTTTTTCAGAACCCCATCCAACCTGACCTTGAATGTGTGCAGGGATGGGGCATCTACCACCTCCCCGGGCAACCTGTGCCAGTGTTTCACGACCCTCATTGTAAAAACTTTCTTCCTTATATCTACTCTAAATTTACCCTCTTTCATTTTATCTGCAAGTGTAGGATATGCTTAGCTCCAGGAGTGGTGTGGGTGTAAACAGTGTGTCATGAACCATTCTGTTGTGTCTTAGTTATAACAATATAGATAAATCATAGAAGCATCATGTGTCATAAGCTCAAGCTTTCATAGGCAACCATTGCTACAAATTCTCATTTGCAAGAAATCTTCGGAGCTGTTGTCCTTGTTCAGAGTTAGACAAAAGTGATCTACTTAGTGTTTGTAAAGGCTAAACTGTAAAAGAAACATCACTGAAGCAGAAGTGTGACATTTCCAGCTATTTTTAGAGGGAGGTCTGTTCAACAATATATTTCAGGTGACAAAACACAAATATGATGCACAGTGCAGAATGGAAAGAAAGAATAGACCCTCTGCTGCTGGGGATAAAAGAAGACTATAGTAATGTGATTATGGTAATGGTCAACAAGTCATAGTCTTGTGCTTTTGTTCACTGTAATTAACTTCTTGGAATGGCACAGTCGCTTTCTCTGTGCTCATCAGATGGCCCTGCTTTTGTGTCCACAGTCTGTTATTTCTCCTGCAGGGACTGCAAGCTTCCAAGTGCATTACTAAATGAATTCATTGCTGGAACAAAGATTCAGTGGTAGAATAGAGATTGATATCTTTTGTTGTCAGACATTCAATACCATACAGCAATCCAATTACTTAAGCTGTTTCTATCAGTCTTATTACGGCTCACTATTGAGGCATGCTTTAAAGCTGGATAATTCTGTCTTGCAAGAATGTAGTGGAACAGATTAGAGCTTTAATGAGAGGGCTTTCTGTGGGCTAGGGCACTTCCATTGTATGTGTTGGGATTGAAGAATCATACCTAGGCAAGGGCCCGGAGTCACTGTTGCAAAGACTGATCAAAGGGAAGCCTGAAATCTGTACAACTGCTTGAAGAAAAGTTATGGGTTATAAAGAAATAAAATAAAACCCAGGAAGGTTTCTGTTTGTTACTGCCTCTCTGATGGGAATCTGTGGTACACTAGGAAGAGGAAATTGCTTATTGGAATTCAGATTGTGGAATGGATATCTCATTTTGTGTTTGAACTTCTCCTCCGCTGTGCTATAGGTCAAATTCTGTGCTTAGCTGTAGCATTTTAGGAATGCTGGCAGCACAAGTTCAGCGCAAGGCTTATTCCACATACAGCTACCCAGGGTAGATGTTTGAAGAGGAGGGTTTCTAGTGCAAAAACATATAGCAGGAAAGAAGGCTTTGATAACTGCATGTAGAAAAGAAAAGATTGGATGAGCAACTCAGCCTTCCCAGGTTAGTATCCTTGCACATGTTCTCTGTAGAGGTGTAGGTTGAGTCCCAAGGCAGCAGAGAGCTGGAATCAAAACTGAGGCTGAAGTGTAGAATTGGAAAACAGTTATTTTTCTGTGAGAAAAAAATTCAACAATATAAATACAAACAAATCTATTTGCTTTGCAAATATTTTAGGAGGAGTTTGTGTATGTAAAACGCAGCTCAGGTTACTGTGGCAAACACAAGAAGTAGAGACTTCGGAGATGCCAAACTAAGTCTTTATGTCTGGCAAGACGTTTTGACTCCTTCTTGATATATGATTTCTGATGGACTTTTAAAACATGATAAAAGCCTCCAGCTCTCTTCAGGACCTCAAAAGAAACATCTGTCCTTTAAGTTGACACAGTGTGAACAGAAGCACCTATGAATTGCTAAGGTTGGAGTGAATTGGAAACACAGATCAGAGTGCTTTTGGATGGGATACATACAGCTTGGTGTCATTCCTGAAAATAGGTGTATCTAACCTGATCTGAAAGTCCACCTTTCTACATTACTATCCTGAAATAACTGGTGGTATGGTCTATTTCTTGATATAAGAGCCAAAGCAAGCACTCAACTGGGGAGAGTGGCAATGCTATGTAACTTCTGCTGGGTAACACTGATTTCCAACAATCTGAGGATATGGTCTGTTTTTCCTAGGTGCAAAGATATTTGTATGGTTTATAATTTCATTCTAGTAAGTCTGATTTTTCCATTTCTTATGGTTATTTTACACTATCAACAGCTAAATATTTCCTCATCAGGGACAAAGTTATGAAGTATTACAGTGCACACGTATTGCCTCGCTGTAATATTTTCAAAGCATTATTTAGAAGAATAGCAATTATAAAGACATTTTTCCAAAGGAAATTGTATCAGAGTTAGGATAAGAGTGAGAGGGATATGAACTTAATTCTAAGTTTATCCAAGCATGTGGATTTGTTTTCAGAAAGTGTTTGTGTTCCTGTGTATAACCCATGAATTCTACTTTTCTTCAGCAATAAAGGTATCACCCGGTCCTGGGCAGAAGCTAAACTTGACTTTGTAGCCTCAGTTGCCTGATGTGGATTGAAGTTAATGTTTCATGAGGCAAAAGGACAGCACCTGTTCATTCCAGGAACAGTCACTACTAAGATAACTTGTTTTGGATCAGAGTTAAGTTGGTTTTGTGCTGAATTATCAGGTTCTTCCTCACTCAGGAGTGTAAGGGGCATTTGAAGATTTAGGGTGGCCTAATGAGTGATGTCTACAGTAACTGCTTCCTTGTAATTTATTTGCTCTATTTAGGAATGAAGGGTTTGGACTTTGGATCTTCCAAAGGGAGCTTTTTATGTGCATTTTCATTTATTTTGTCTAAATACATTGAAACCTCCAGGACAGATACTCAGCTGGTGTAAATCAGCTTAGTTCCATTGACGTCAGTGGAGCGGCGCCAGCGGCAGATCTGACCCACTTCTTTAATCTGATCACTTGTCCATCCCATTTATTTCGGATTACATCAGAGGGAGCAGAGCCTTACCTCATTCACCATGAACTTGATACAGGTACAACCTTGCAAGTTTTGACAGAGGACTTTCATCACTGAGAAACATGTAGGAAGCAAGAGTAGCCTCCAGTCCTCTGCCATGCAGAAGCTGCTTGGAGCCAAGGTGTCTGACAGACCCAGCTTTACTTAATAGATTGTGTGACATGCGAAATTCCAGCTTGCTCATAATCAATTACATTAGTTTCCTACAAAACATTAACACCACAATGATGATCAGAGGGGTGGAGCACCTTCCATATGAAGGCAGGCTAGGAAAACTGGGGCTGTGCAGCCTGGAGAAGAGAAGATTCAAGGAAGACTCCAGAGCAGCCTTCCAGCACCTAAATGGCACCTACAAGAAATCTGGAAAGGGACTTTTTACAGGTCCTGTAGTGACAGGACAAGGGGGAATGGCTTTAAACTAAAGGGGGGTAGATTTAGATTAGCTATTAGGACTGTGGGTGTGCTGAGGCAATGGCACAGGTTGCCCAGAGAAGTTGTGGCTGCCCCATCCCTAGCAGCATTCAAGGCCAGGCTGGATAGGGCTTGGAGCAACCTGATCTAGTGGAAGGAGTCCCTGCCTGTGGCAGGGGCGGTTGGAACTGGATGAGCTTTAATGTCCCTTCCAACCCAAACCATTCCATGATTCTACTACAGCATTTTATGTGGTGTAAATATCTATTAACAAGTTAGTAATATTCATTCAGTGTTCAGGGTGCCCTTTGCCACTACAGCAAGCTTCAAGTCACCAGCAGCTTCAGCATCCCAGCTGTGAAAGCTGTCCTGGTACTGACCTTAGGAATTTGCAAGGGAATTCAGGTTGAAGTTTGCAGTCCCACCTTGGGTCTGGTGCCTCCTACTTGTTCCTTCAGTTTTCCTGGTTTTTACTGTGATTTGCCCTTGGATCTGTTGCCTGCCAATGTCCTCTCAGATTAGCACTGGATAGTTAAGCTGAATGTTATCTTCATATCACACACTCTTCTCCCTGTGGATCTCTGTATCTGATCTCTTTGACGGCTTGAATGAGCCCATTTGAAGGTTTGGGGGTTGGGTTTTTTTTTTGCTGGGGGAGAATGGAGGTGCCAATATACAGCTGAAGAACTTGTTTTTTACCCTTCACCTGAACTGATGATTGAACTGACTCTTGGCTCTTCTACTTGTTCTCAAACAATAATCTTTTTCAAATATCCTAGCAGCTTCCAGGGACACTTTCCCAGGAGTATAAAATATCATGTGTTTGGGCTCTCTGGGTTTTGTGTACTCAGAGAAGTTGCCCCTGAAAGTTTACATCAAAGTCTTCATTTGTTTCTGTCCCATAACCTTGCAGTGAATGTACATTCTTGAGAAGATCTGGGAACATGTTTTTTACCACAGCAGATACTTTTTCTTGGTGCTGCTACACAATGTATCTCTCTAGTTTATCTACCTCAGTGCTTAGTTTACATTTCCCTAGTAAAGAGAGGAGTTTTGCCTTTTTGTTGGCTGTTTTCTATGTTCATCACTAATATTGACAAAATAGCACAAATGCTGCTTTTTGTGAGCTCAAACTGTCTTGCAGCGGAAACAGTCCATTTTCTCAGCAGTTGATCCTCTGCAGCATTATCTAATATCCTATGACCTTTTCTGAGCTAGTTGTGCAGTGGCCATTGACTTTGTACTGGACTTTCTCCAGTACCTCCCTTCTAGAGTTTGCAAATGCCAAAATGATGTGAGCCATTGCAGTTCTGGTATCTTTTTCCAAATACCAGATGGTGTCTTGGCTTCTATTCCCAAATTGTGTCTTGTTTTTGCAGTGAAGTTAGTCCAAAGCTGGGACAACATTGAGTTCAAGAGGTACAGCAGAAATTTAGTGAAGATGCAAATATATCTGCTTCTCATCGAAAGTTCCTCTTTCATTTAAGAAGGAAACATAACTAAATGAATGGATTTTAGGTGAGAAGGAAACTCAAGACCATCTAATATGATGGTATGTGTTTTGCATGTCGTAGAATTCCACTGTTACCTCTACAAAACTATTTCCTGCCAGATAGTGGGCAGATCATACCTCTGCTAACCAACTACTTGAGTTTCAAAGCAATAGCACTCTCCAAACCTACATCTAGGCTGTTGCTGGTTTACTGTATAGAGACCTAATGATTCCGAAGTCCGTGAAGCCTGAAATGAGTGACATATGTATGTACTCTTTTTGTGATCCAGCAATCGGAGAGATTGCTCAAGACAGGAATGAAAGGAGGCAAAGGAAAATCAATGTTTAACTTGGAAATATTTGTCAGTTAACAAGTCACAAGGAAGTGAGTATCATTAACACCTAAGATAGATACCATTGCATTTCCTAAGTTCAGGAATTTTCTGAATAGATTTGAACACATTTATTTTATAGAAGGCTGCCGATCCAAACTCTGGCAACACTTAAACACATAGTGAATTCCATCCTTCTTATGGACAACATGCAATTGGGTGCACAAATACATTCCCTGAATAGGGATGCTCTCCTGAGCTTATCCTGGAGATAAGCTTGTGTGCTTCAGCTGTTTTAAGGGAGTTCTATTCTTCTGGCATGCTTTTCTTCTATTTCCCATTCAAAACCATCTGCTTTAACATCCTATTGAGTTATAAAGTATATTCCTTTACGTTCTTACAACCTCTTAGTTGTCAAGACCTGGAATTTCTTATACAAGGCAATCTCCTGGAAATCTCTAAGAGCCCTGTGTGCAATAAATAGGATATCTACTTCACCCCCATAGTCCTGTATCTCAGGTCTTTGTCACACTGAAAAAGTTAAAACCCTTAATTCCTCTAAGGGAGGAGTCTCTCAGGTATTTCCTTATTGATCAGTACTGTAAAGCCTTGATCTCTGTCTGAGAGGCACATTGATCTGTCTTGTCTCGAGTAGCTGAAAGGACTTTATGCATTGAATTTATCAGCAGTGCTAACATGTCTTGCCAAGTGAAGCCAGCCTGTTAATGTATGGATTTTCTGCCTTGAGTGGTTGTCTAAAATCAATTAAGTCATGAAAAATAAAAAAGCCCAATTCTCACAATTCATATCCGTGCTAATTACAGACTGGCTTGAGCAACAGTGCCCAACTGAGTTGTAACACTGGGGCTGGCGGATGGTGTGGTCGTTGTTCAGATTCCCTGATTGCAGTTTCATTTTTCCTTTTTGAAAACCACTATTTAACAACATTTATCCATTCATTCATTCTGAAGAGTGATGCTCTGTTGGCAAAATGGTGAACAGTTACTAAAAATAAGGTCTGCTGGTGAATCCTTTAAAAATATGACTGCATCCCGAGCAAGTGACTCACTTTCAGCAAAAATTGCAAGCATAAACCTTTTCAAAATCACAATCTCTATAAATCCTTTATGCAGACTGTAAATCCTGAAAAGAAGGGTCAGAGAACTTGGAAGGGAGGCAGCTTTCCATCCAAGATGTGGTCCTTAATCTATTGACTGAATTGATCTTACTTTTAAAAGACTCCCCAGCTTGGCATAAGTTTTCTGTTTATCTCACAAGCAGTGCATCTGTCCTTCTTCCCTGTGTTTAAGCACTTAATAGCTATTAATTTAAGAAGACAGGCCCTGCTGGATCCATAAGTACTGTACTTCAAGGTACATTTGGATTAAAGCTTTCTTTCTTTTATCATAGAATGGTTTGGGTTGGAAAGAACCTCAAGATCATCCAGTTCCAATCCCTTGCCATGGGCAGGGACACCTCACACTAGACCATGTCACCCAAGGCTCTGTCAAACCTGGCCTTGAACTCTGCCAGGAATGGGGCATTTACCACTTTTGTGGGCAGCCTGTGCCAGTGCCTCACCACCCTGACAGTAAAGAACTTCCTTATAGATAACCCGAACTTCCCCTGTTTAGTTTAAACCCATTATCCCTTGTCCTATCGCTACAGTCCCTGATGAAGAGTCCCTCTCTCAAGGTGCTGCATTACCTGCTCTATTTGACTTTCTTAGAGGCTTGAAAACAGTGTCAGCTGTTTTTCAGAGCATTAATTCTTTTTTTCAGGGTGATTTTTCTTGCACCCTGATGTGTTAATTGAAAATTGTTGGGTTTTGAAGTACAGCAATAGGATTTGGAATGCTCCACGGGATGTTGAAAGTCGGCCACTTCTACGAAAGTTTTCCATATGATGCATGTCAGCAGCACAGCTTCAAGGAGTGTCTTCTCATTTTGCTTTCCACTTGGCATGAGTTTAACAGGTGTCTCAGGAATCCCCTGAATACAGCAGTATTAAGCGTATGTGATCTGGGAATAAAACAAGAAGGCAGGTTAGGGGGCAAGGAAGGTAACTATGGAAGATGAACTGGTTCCAAAGGACACCCTCAAGCTAAGGGTGGCAGAAGAATAAAATTGAGTAGATTTAACTTTAGTGTGAGAAAGAGCAAACATGCATGTCGGCAGAGACTCATGTGGTTTAATGAATTACTGGCAGTTGGGAGAATGGGACATGCCCTTTCTAAAAGTGTTTCTCCAAAGTCTCAGGGAATCCTGAGCCCAGTGATTATATTTCTTGATCTCAAATGAAAATGCAGCCAGTATTATGACCAAGCATTCTTGAGTGACTGTGCAGTGGATTCCTAGCCCTTTGAGGACAGTGGAAGACCTGACAGAGCAGAAATAGTCCAGCCAAGGGGTTAAAATCAGAAACCATCCTGTTTGTTTTGTGAAAAAGTATAAGGAACTGTTCCAGTAGCAGCAGCAGCTCAGTTTCCTATGGAACCGTATCCTCTGTCTCCCATGCACCTTCTAGGGACCTTCATGAGACCTCCGGATCCTTCCCAAAACCACTCATGACCAGAAAGGCAGAAGGCAGCTTCTGCTGCATCCGCTATGGAGCTACACATGTGCCAATTCAAAGGCTAGAAATAAGCTGATTTGCACTGATTGGACACCATTGATCCCACACCTTCAAGGAGATTTTCCTCATCTGGGGGCACTAATTTAGGTCTCTTTTCTTTGTGCAATGACAAGACCTGTAAGAACATAATTATCTCTAAATCTTTTGCTTCTCCCCTGACAACTTCATTGAAATGTGCCAGTGGGTTTGGAAGTTACTAAGGGGAGACATGAACAGACAGACGGCATGACTGCATAAGCCTCATTTCCTTAGGAAATCAAGTGGAAATGTTTGTATAGGTTATATACAACACACTATGGTTTGTGTCTGTTGTATTACCTTGAAGGTTGTTGTTGTAATTGTATGTCCCATTGTGCTTCATCTAATCTAGGTTTCTAAAAATACTGCTTTGGACCTTTGTGATTTGTTTTCATGCATCTCATGAACCCAGGGCTGAAAGGGGCGTCCTGGATCATTGTGTCCAGGCTCCTGCTGGGGTATATGAACTGTAAAAGTTGAAAGAGAAAAGTACTGTATAATAAACTTCTGATTGGTACAGTCAGAAAGTTAATGAGACAATTGGAACCTTCAGTTGTGTGGCCTTTACAAAGCTGGAAGTCGCAGTGTAGGGCAGTCCCTTTGCAAATCTTGGATCATTAGCTTATATTCTGCAGTAACTGCAAAGGGTGAATGTCAGAGGTTGAATGAATATTCCGCTTTACAGCACAGGAATATGAAGTGTTCACATTTTCAACAGAAAATCCTGGGGAAAACATTGCCAGATTTTATGTGTAAAAGGAGTTTTTAAACTTTAAGCATGTTTACATGGAGGAAATTTTTTGACCCAGGAAGAGGAGAGACATCCCTTATCTTTTAAATGTGCTTGAATGACAGTAAGGCATATTCAGCATTCTGAAGGCTTTTCCTAAACAAACCAACCCAGAAGTCCCTCCATGGAGCAAGACAATAGGTGAAAGAAGGATGGCAGGCTTGTATATATGGGGCACATGGGAACAATAATACCAGATTATTTCTGAAGCTATATGATAATGCTAGCAAAAGAACCTGGTGATATAAAATTAGAGCCCTTAAAAGCCTGTGTTTCAGGACTTGTGCTGTTTGCCTTTAGACTTCAGCTGCACGCTTATTGTCAGTAGTAAATGTGCTTCTTTAGTACATGTAGCTACTTGCAGATTGTCAGGGACACTTCTGGAATATTTATATTCCAGAATATCTAGATTGTTTCAAATCTTGGTGCTAAAATGCCCTCTATATGGATTGATAAAAGATGCCGCTGTTCAGAGAAAGGTACAGCCTGATGGAAAGGGAAGGACAAACCTGAGCTCTGAGCATAGGTAGGACTGATGATAGACTGAGCTCCATCTTTGTGCCATGTTCACATACACCCAGAACTGAAATGTGCAGTGAACTACATTCTGTGGGCATTTCATGAAATCATAATAAGAAAGATGGAAATTGCAGCTTTATTTCAGAAAAACCCATTTGCTATTAAAAATTACATTGCCTTAGTAGAATTAGGCAGTTTTAAAAAGTCATTCCAGGGGCTGAATCATTAAACTTTGGACCTTTGAAGGTATTTAACGGTTAAACTCCTGACTGGATGAAAACTTGTTTCTGGAATGTTGTAGTTACTTTTGTTTTAAGGTGTTCGGAATGAGCCTAGTCTTTTAAACACTGTGTTAATGCTTTCAGTATGTTAATTTTTAACGAAGAAGTTTTCTTCATGAAAAGCACATTTTCTGCCCAACAGAATTTGATGGTGTTTTCCATTAAAACTTTGCAGACTGCTGAATTTTACAGTGCTGTGAAGTTTGCACACTCAGGCTCAGCCTTTAGCAAAAAGTCTTCTGAATAGGTGGGGGGAAAAGGTTATTAAATATCTATCACCCATTGGAGGGATCCAGACTGCTTTCCATTGCCTCTCTGTGGCCATGGCTTTAAGCAGGTGGGACTCATCTGTTTGGCTCTTTGGCTCTCATGCTGCTTTGGGAAACCAATGCGCCAGCTGGCTGTGGGCTCAGTGGTCAGTTGTAAGCCTCACCAGGACCATTTCTAAGCCAACCTTATTCTTTGCTCATCTAATCTTACATCTAATCTTAAATTGCAAATATTATACCATGGTCAGAATTCAATGACTGATGATCCCAGCCTGTCACTGCTCCTCTTTGTCCAGCCCCCAGGAGGGAATAAAAACCCCTTTCCCTAGGTGCCTCTGCAGTACCACAGCTTTGTCATTGCAGCCGAGCAGGCACATTGAGGTTTCCCCCTCAGTTTTTATTTGGCTAATTGCATTATCTCCCATATTGCTGCCAGCTCAAGCTCTGTGTTGTCTTTGTATAAAATATGGCCCAGCCCTGCTTGCTTCATTCACCTCACTGTTGAATTTAGTTGGTTTTGGTGAAAGTAGTGAAAAGACTGAAGCCAGTTGGCCAAATCCATTACCATTACATAAACTACGCTGACTCTATTGAAGGCGGTAGAGGAACCCTAGAATGAATAGATTATATTGACTTCTGTGATAAGTGCAAAAGAAATAAAGAATTCTTTTTATCATTAGGTATAACAGTGCTATATAGAAGCACTTATCTTATGCATCATCAGCTTTTGAGAAACTGAGTCCCAGAAGTACACTCGTGATCCCATAGCATGTCAGAGCTACAGCTGAAAATACTGGATTCTGTTGCTTTTTGAAGGCAATACTTGCATAGAGATGGAACTGAAAATGTAGTTGTGTGCATGCATCGCACTCAGAAGAGAGGGAATTTCCTACTAAAGTTTTCTCATCTGCATTTAAGGCACTTAAAAATTATTATAAATGGCAAAAAAGCATCACCTGAAGTTTTATCCTTATGTTATATAAGCTTAATAATTGACAGCCATATCCCCCAAATGGTATTTAATATAGGCAATACATTGAGGGGGAAAAAAAGTATGTTGGCTTTATTACTGTATTTACAATCCTGCTTTCCCATGCTTATTTTAGGGTCATTTGGGAAAAAGCTTTAACTCCAAAAAAATGAACGCATTGCTACTCTGGGAATTAAATTGTCACTTAATATAGTTCTGATAATAAAAATTGGTGTCATTTTTCTTGCAGGGACTTACTGAGAAGAAAGTTAATAAAAACTGCATGGAAAAACTGGCATCACAGCTATTTTTTTCTCATTTGAAATTCCTACAGGAAAAAAAAAAGTATCAAGAAACAGAAACATTCTGTGGCCACTAAAACCCAAAGGTAAGATTGTCTTTGTAAAGATACTATTAAGCAAAGTAATCTCCGATGAACATTTAAATATCTTTTAAGAACAAAGGCTTCACTGGCCCTGCTGATGGGAAAGTCATGATGTGGCTTTTTTCCTGATCGCTTTCTATTCTTTGTATGTGTGACAGATGTCAATGAAGTTGAAAAGTGTCCATTTCCCAGCAGGATGCTGGGCAGTTTATAGAGGCCCTAATATCTCCTGATCCTGACTGCAGGATCTGTAGAGAAAGCATCCTGCAGGGGAGAGGCCTGCCGCCTTTGAATAGAAGGCAGCAGCAGCTCTACAGGCCTCAGCGAGAGATGCCACTGTAGCATCAGGAAACCTTGATTTATTATCTGAGAAATTCACCATCCATCTGCATGAAGAGGTCACAGAAGCAACTTCCCTAATGTGAATCTGAGACCCCCATTATTTCCCACTTATTGCTACAAGCATGAAAAATTGCTCCAACTGAGAAAGTTGGGCTTGCAGGACTCGTTGCCATGGTTGAATTTATAGGAATATTTAGAAGCATTGCTTAGTGGGGCTTTTTTGAACCTATAAACTCTGTCAATTTTCACAGTTTTTTTGCTAATTAATGCCACCACTGTGGAAATGGAGCAGTTCTGCAAACAAGCTGCGACAAATGGGATTTTTATTGCCGATGGAAAAGCCCAGGGAATAATTAGCAGGTCCATAGAGATCTCTTGATTACAGACATCTGCATTGGTAATGTCCAGCCCCATAGATCGCAGAGGGAAATGTTTAGGGCTTTTCACCTTAGGGCACATTTATGTTGTCAGCTACACCCTTCAATCTGCAGTCAGACAAATGTGGGAAAATATTTTGTGAAATGTTAGACCAATGAACCTGATGTTGACTAATCTAGACGAGGGGAACTGGCTTTGCTTTCCAAAGCACTGTCCAGCAGCCAAGACTTGCAGATGTGATATTTTGATATCTCATTAAACTGGATTTCACAGAGCTATTTCTCAGCGCTGAGTTTGAGTTGCCCTGTGTTGCCCAAGATGCTTTTGCAGTTATCGCTATATTCTTGAATAGGATGAAGAGGATCCAACAAGACTGATTATTAAAAAGCCACACGGCTCCTTGAAAATGAGGCACTGAAAAAGGAATTCGTGTCAACACAGGATTTATTAGTGCAGGTTGAAGAGTAACTTGATTTGGGATTTTCCTGCTCTTGCCAAAGTGATTCATGATATAAATCATGGACCTACTTATAGAAACAATCAAGGTTTTGTCTTTTCTAAGCAGCACGCTTTTAAATTGGCTAATAAAATATTAATTTTAGGCCTTTGAAGAATTTTAAGCTAAGGAATTTTAAAAAAACACAGTTATGTTCATTTGTACAGCTTTACAGTGCCATTGCCCCAGTCCTAGACCAGTTCCTGTTGTCTAAAATGCCATATAAATCCCAAACAAAAATAATTCCCTTCCTGAAGAACTTATAGGGTAAAGATACGGTTGCTTTTACCAACTGTGCCTGGATATAGAATTTAAATTACATTAATAATGTCTCTGATTTTAAAATACCTGTGACACAATATAGGTCTGTCTTGTTTAGAATCTCTGTCTGATGGGATCTTCACTCCCACATGCCTTGCAGCTGAAAATGCTCTTAAATTTGTATTTAAACCAATCCTTCTCCAGGAAAACCATTAAGCAAATGATTAATTTTAAGATACATTTCAGTCCCAGTGGCATCATTTATCCTACTCACCGGTCAGGCAGTCATTTACAACAAAGTTAAGTACTGTCCAGACCTAATTCTGAATCCAGGCTGCCCTTCAAGATGTCATGAGAAGCAAGACTAATTCTTCTGGCTTTTAAGCTGCTACGCACAGGGTACATATATAGAGCTGCACCCGGTAATGCACCAACATAGGAGGCAGGGGCTAATCACCAGCATTAGGCTCTTGACTTCTGAAGTCCTCAATCAGTAGGATATGTTAAGTGCTGGCACTTTGAGGATGTGGGTTTGAATTACCAATTGTGCCCACAAATAAACATTTCCTTTCCCATACCTTTCTTCAGAGTAGAAAATTGGGTCAAGTGTTTCCAAAGATCTCTCTTCACTTGTTTTTTCTGGTCTCTCTGTGATGAAGGGTGGGAGGAGTGAAGGGTTAAGAAAGGAGAACTCAGAATTGCTGCGGATACTTTTGTTCTCAAGTAACTGGAACCTGTATGACAGGTACATGTATATTCATAGACACATAGTACTAAAACCTATGCTTTGCTCCTGTCTGACCCAGGATATTTATAAAAATCTGAAGTAACCTCAAAATGAGGTTTTTAATAACCTTATTCTGACTCCTTATGAAGTCTCTCCAGAAGTCCTCAGAGATGTCTGTGATCACATATATCTTATTGTCACTCCCTTAGACAGATGGGAAGGTCCCCAGAGAAATTACTTTGGAGTGGTGTTTACTGGTCAGGATGTGGGCTGCAGTAACTGGTTTTGCCCTTTATTTGGGGTGCAGGTGAAAGAACACTATAGCTTGCAGGATCCTGCAGACTTTCATTTATTACTGGGGAGTCTTTTACTCCTGTAATCCAGATGACTTTGAGCTCCAACTCAGAGCATTTTTCAGCTTTATTTAAGGAAATGGTTTACAGTGGTTAAAGGTATGAGTGTGTGGCATGTATATCTGCTGCTCAGAAATATGATGTGAATTCCTGTAAATAAGGTATTTAAATATAAATGTGTTTGACTGTTTTCTAATAAGCCTTGTTCACAGGCCCTGCAGGGTTAATTAGGTTCCTAGATCTTATCTTTACTCTATTACACAAAAGGCAAAAACCTCTACAGGAACCAAATCCATTCAGAAAGAGCAAATAAACTAGCTCTAAATGATCACAAACTGACCAAGCTTTTCTGCTTCAGCTCCCTGTATGCCTTCAGGCAATTGGGATTTAAAAGCACTGAGATTACAGGACCATAAAAATACACATTTACATTTACGTGTGGTCACATGCAAAATTTAAGATTTAGAGAAAGCCACAAAGGGAATGTTTAACATAAGTAGCCAGGCACAAGCTGAATTAATGACACAGCAGCCCCAGCAGAAACACAAGAAAAACATGTAAACCTTCATCTATTATTAGTTGCTGTAGCCCACACTCCAGAGCACAAGGACGCGTGGTCATTAAAAGTCTGTTCTTTTCCATTAGATCTTTAAGCTGCCATATGAATGGGAGTTGGGCAAGTGCTGAAGTGTACTTAATTCACATGTAAGAGTCCTCGTTTTGAATTTGGCTTCTTTGTTGGATGATTAAATCACTAATAATATTAAAAGAGCAGCCAGAACCCGCTCCCAGCCACTGACCACGTGGGGACACTGTGCAGGAGGACTATCCACCCTGTCTGTTGGACACCCTGGCCACATTGAGAGGGCGTGCAGGAGGCTGCAGACAGCGCTCTCAGGATATGCATCACCTCCTAAAGCACTGATGTGAAGGGTTTGCATTCCTGCAGCCCCTGGCAGGCACACAGCAATTTTGCATCGAGTCTTGCACATCTGCTCCAGGCGATCTCTTCCCTTAAACACACATTTTAATGCCATGCAGATGCACTTCTGATGGAAATCTTCAGGAGTAGACTCTTTTTTCACATGGTGGTACAGCGCTTAGTGTACTGGTTTTCAGGCCTGACGTGATAACTTCTTGATGGAAATGCTAGATGTGACACCTCCCCCCCCCCCCCCCCCCCCCCCCCAATTTTCCTTTTAGTATAATTGTTTTAACTTGCTTTGACTCTTTTCTCTTAGCAGGGAATGGGTATTTTTTTATAATCATTTTAACTTGCTTTGACTCTGTTCTCTTAGCGGGGAATGGGTATGTTTTCACAGGAGTGTCCTGTCACGGAATAAGCCCTGAAATGGTTCATTTGAAGCAAATCTGAGTTCTGGTTGTGTAATTATGGAGCTGCTCACATGCACATGCACAAAAAGAGAGTGCAGGAGTTCCCAAGGGAAAAGTAATGAAGTCTGTTTGTCTTGCGAAAGCTTTGTCGTATTAGAATATAGCAAATTATAGAACAAGGTTTTCTCATGCAGGACATTCTTCAGGAATTAATTGCAACTGACAGATGAGTTTCAGAAACCAGTTATCCAGTTGCAAATATTTCCCCCCACAGAAGTATTTGTTTAATTCCTTTGCATATTACAAAGCACTCACCACCTCAGGCAGGGTCTGATCCTCAGCTGGTCTGGCTCAGCACGGTAATGGAGATCAATAGTGGTGCTACTTTGTACCAGCCCTTGAGTTAGAATGCTAATTGTTGAACCTTGCGAAGTGGAACGTCTTGTATTATTTATACCACAGTGGTAGGAAACTCAGGCTATGGAAGGGGTTGTACTACATTAGGCACTGCTTAAGCAAACAGATAAAAAAGACATTTTCTTGTGCATGCACTCATTTTTTTTTGCACTTAATTGGACTAATTGAAAGCTGTGGGGCTACTGTTGTGCTGAAAGTTAAGGGTATGCAGAAATCCTTACAGGATAGGGGAATAAAGACATGGATTGTAAGACTGAGAAAAGAAGAAAAATCAGAAGGTCATGTTATTTTATCTCTCACTGGAGTTTTCTCCTAGGATTTGTTATGATTTACTGTCGTTACATATTATGTAAACAGTCACTGTTTCCATGAAGTGGGAGGTCCTGTTAATCTTCTGAGGAGCTATTCAGCATTGTTCTGTGAGTTTAACTAGAAATGTACATCCTTACCGTAATGGAATGATCAGGAATCTCTATACCCTATAGCCTTGGGTTATGGCTCTGACCCTATTAAATGTGTAGGTGGGGTCTCCCTGTTAAGTCAGTAAAGCCAAGGGAAGTCTGAGACAATTTCCATGCTTCCTGCTGTTGTTTCCTCCTTAGTGGATGCTCTTGACTCATCCAGATTTGCAATTGCCTGGCCCCAGGGCCCATGAAAATACTTTGAAAGAATACTTTTCCTTTGGAGCTTTAGGAACTGACTGAATGGCAGGTGTTTTAAAAGATAGCAAATAGAGAATGAGTCCTCCCTTTTTTTCTTTCCTTCCTTCTAAATCCTTTACAAAACTGCATCTTTACTTCATCCTCTTCCAGAAGAACCTATATTTCCTAGTCATACAGGCTGTCCACACTTTATACTGTAGCACAGACAACCCAGTTCTTGCAAACACATTGCTTATAATTTTGCATACACACCATCAGCTTTTTCAGGACTCGGTTTCTACTTAAAAGGATAATAAGGATATGCAGGAATTCCAATGTCCCCAAACTTTCCTCCCAGCACATATGGCACTGAATACTCTGGAGTTGCTATTTTCTTTCCAATTGGGTGTAGATTTTCTATGGTAGTATTGAAGCACTTCAGCTGTGTTGGACTAGATGACCTTTGAAGGTCTCTTTCAACCCAAACTATTCTATGATTCTGTAATACAAACCTTCCCTCAATTTACTGAGGGCTACATGACTAGAAATGATCTGACATTTCTAGTACAATCTGGGACACCTGACTATGGTATCTTTTGGGATGTCACAGGAGCATTCTGATAGTTTGTCAAAGCAAAGTTTGGTTTCTAAATAGGAAGTTGAAAATAACAGACATGTTGCATTATCTCTATCTGCCATGTAAAGATGACATTTGCAAGGACGTATTTCCATTGTTTACTCAGTTTCAGACATCTCCATTAACTTGGAAAAGCCCATCTGAAACCAAATGCTATATCATATATAAAGTTACTGATATAGACACAAAGACACTAAATGTATTTTCCTCTTGTTGAAAAGCCCTGCCTTACCAAATTTGTTCCTTTACCTATGCCCATAATGTCACTGACATCAGTGGGAGACTTCCTAGGGTGTCTAAGACTAACTTATTCTTTCCAGGAGTGATTCCATCAGTGCCGCCATTGCAGCACAGTGGAGATTTCAGGAGGGTGTCCTTCCATACAAGTTGCTGTACTGGAATAGATCCTCTGGCTGTGTTTCCTGTCATCAGGAGTTGCACCAGCTAGCCGTCTGTAAGGAGGTGGTAAGAAATCCCCAACAGTCCTCTCTGCTCACCCACTTAGCTGCCAAACATGCACATTTCAGTGCTTTCCTGAAAACACATTCCTGTTTTGGAAATGTGCTATGCCTGACTAGGTACACCAACAGCCGTGTGATTGTCCATCTGCTGGTCTACCAGATTAAATATTAGCCCTTATGTCTCCTTTAAAGCAATGAGTTTTCTCAAGTATGTTTCTCAAGGAGGAACATTTCTTCCTCCTCTTCAGGTGGTGGGGATGGGCAGGATGGGAATGTAAGCATACAACTGTGAAGAAGTAGAACCTGGTATTTGGGTTGATTTTATGTGGTTGCTCTTCGCTGGTAAATGAAACAATGCACAGTTACAGTGAGATGACTACCCAGTGGTAGTGAGGGAATCCTCTGTGCATCTGCAGGGTGAAGGTGTCTTAGAATCATGGAATAGTTAGGGTTGGAAAGGACATTAAGATCATCCAGTTCCAACCCCCTTGCCATGGGCAGGAACACCTCATCCTAGACCTCATCTTGGTTGTTAGTTGGTTAAATCTGCCCAGGAGACAAATACTTTACAGAGAACATTTTCCATAAGAAATCTTTCAGCCTGTTACGGCTTTTGTTGCTACTTCTGCTCTACAATGACCATACACATTTGTTTATAGGTGTTGTTATAGATGGGTAAGAAGTTTTAGTTTCTATGGATGGGTAAGTTTGAGCTGAGTATGTGTTTTTTTCCAGCTGACATAGAGAGAAATATCTGAAATAGATTTAAGAAGTAGACAGAATAATTTGTTTCTTTAGGGTTTGATTTTGCTCATGCAAGTTATTCATAACTCCCACTGAACCCAATAAATTCCTAGTCCTTCATGGCAGGAAAAGCACTGAAGTCAATGGGAATTATTTGTATCCTGCAGTGGGGGAATAAGCCTCCTGGGAAACTGTGAATCTCCTGTTTGCCATAAGCAATCTATTACTGCACTGTCAGTAATAAATCATTCCAGGATTTGTAGGAATCCCTATTATTTAAGTGTACCTATGCTTTCATTCTCACTTCATTCTAATATAAAAGTGACTGATGTGAGTTATGACCTTATGTTAATATATAGATTTCTGCTGATGCTTGGTTTATGGCTTATCCTTCATTGCCTATATTATAGCACTTGTGCCGAGAGATTCAGTGTTATGTCCAGGACTGCTGCAGCTCTTCTCTCCTCAGAATTTCACCCATTGCTCGTGAGAATTTCAACTTCTGGATAAATAAATATTTTGGGTCAGGTCTTAAAAACACAGAAGTCCTTATTCTCATGTTGTTTTTGGAACGTGCCCATGTCTTAGTGGAACTCTCATACCACAATAACTGATGGAAGAAATAGAGAAATGTAACTTCATGTCTTAACTTTGAGGGTCAGCGGGGAGGGGAGTTGATGGGAGAAGATGGGAGAAGGAGTAGACAGATCCAGTGACTAAGCTTTCCGTGCAGAGGAATAAAAAGGGTTTAGTAGTGACAGTAAGTAGAACAAGCGCAGTGTCAAATGCATATGTCTTCCAAAGAGAGCTAAAAGTCGTATCAGGCTAAAACTTCCATAGCAGCTCAGAGAGGACTGCAACAAGCTGAGCTTCCCCCATCCTGTCCCTCTTGGCCTTTTGTTGTGGGAACAGATGTCCCTTCTCCCCCAACTGTCTTCTAGTTACAGAATGAAGAACTTGGGCTCTGAACTTTTAGTTCATGATTGCCTTCGCAGGCTCCTGTATTCCTCAGATGGGAGAGAAACTTCATTGTTATTCTATTTATCAGTCCCTTCCTGTATTGCCTGTGTAGGAAAAGAGAAAAGACTGCAATTTGCTGACTTGTTGGGCTGATGTCAGACAATCCCCACTGCCCAGATATTTAACCCTTACTAATTTCCTACTGCACACAAGCAGAAGACATTTCCAGAGCTGAATACTTCCTGTCTTCAGGATAATAAATGATGTGGTACCTAAGACAGAAACACTTTGAAGCCATCTTTAAATACCAAAATTGGAAATTGATCTGGAAAAAAAAAGCCCATGAGAGCAGAGAAAACCTTTGGGATGAAGTGCTTAGCTTTTCATGCCATCAGGAGAGATAAGGTTTTGTTAAATATATGCATTTTAACAGGTGGTTTTGACGGTGCTAAAGATCTTTTCTACACTCCTGTTAGTGAAATATGTCTCATGTTGCCACGTTATTCATTTTCTTTCAGACCTCTTAAAAGAAGAAGGTAAAGACTAATGATCAGACACTCAGAACAGGCTTTTGGGGCTTGTTAAAAATCATGAATGGGAAAAATCCCATATGATTAGTGGGCAACTGGAGGGTGTCTGTATAGAGCTGTGGTCACTGTGGGCTTGGGTTTGGCACTTTCACCCTGTGAATGGGTGCCTCAGTGAAGTCCCAGTGGAGAGAGCAACACAGGTTTGTAATCACAGGTAGGACAGGCTGTTCAAGGTGCAGACCTTTCTGGCTCATCAGCAGCTTCACAGAAGGCAGGTAGAAAGTGTTGAATAAGAAGCATCCTTGGAAACCTTCTAGTTGTATATGTGGACAATTAAGGAAGCATTGCCAGTTGGTTTTCTTGGGAACTGAATTAAAAGTAATTATAAAACATAGCCAGGTTTAGGTCACATGGTAAACTTACGGTTTATAAAGAGAGCCTACAGTTATAAAACACTCCGCAATGGCTTTAACAATGTGATTTATATACCATTAATTCTTTACAAAATACAAAGAGTCAGACATACGATCAAGTCCCTATGCGACAGAAACAGCCATAAGCTGATTGTCTTCCTATTGAAAAGCATTTATTTGAGCTGTTTGCCTGTCTTACCCTGCGAATATCAACAATCCATGTGATTAAATGCTAGATTTTGTAGAACAGTGAGATTTTTTGTGCATGTTTTGTGCAGTTGCCATTATTTTGCTTCAGGCAGCCTCAAATGTTTGCAGTGCAGGATTGCAGCGGTATGGAATCTGGCAGGGTCTTAATGGTTTGACACTTGTTGCTTCCACTGTGTTATCTTCTGTGAAACACTAACTTCTTCATGGGGAGACTGTAGAATATTGATCAGAGCACAGAATCATTAACACGAAGTATTTTTCCACATCCTGCCACATAGGTGATCATGCAGTTGATGTTCAACTTTGGCAGTGTAGCATTTGGGATGTGGAAGTCTCCTTTAATCAAATATTACAAAAAGAGGGCCAAATCCCCTGAAAATGCCATGGCATTGGCTGATTTCCCTTCAGCTGCATTGATTTTTCATTCTCTGAAGAACCTTATCCCTGAAGCTTATAAATTGAGATAAATGCTATGTCTCACTACAGAGCTTTCCAGTGATCAGCTGGAAGCTGGAGGTCCCCTGGCTCCATCTAGGTAATAAACTGCAGATGCTAGATGCCTTTCCACCTGATGAACTGTCGATGTGCTGGATAGATGAGCTGTCAGGGAACGAAAGAGGTTTCAGGTTGAAACATTTCTTATTTTTTTTCCTTAAAAAAGAAAAAAAGTAGTAAAAATGAATCTGTGGAATGCCTTGATTTCACCAAATCAGCATTTTTTCCAGCAAGTACTGGTTGTAAGAGAAGGCAGAAGCCCCATGAGTTCAGCTGAGTTTTGGAACACAGCTACTGTGCTGCTTTTGAGCAAGGAGGGTTTTGGGGCTGGGGATCGCTTGGTTGCGTTGCACAGACAGCGTGGTTCAGTGGTGAGTCATGAGGCAGCAAGGAAATAGGGGGAGAGTTCAGTGGGTAGGGTAAAGGCCTTGAAGATGGAAATGTTAGTGTTAGCAGGGACTCATTTCAGGATCTCTGAAACACTTGGCACTGCAGGATTTTAATGTATATGGTTACAAGGTGGGTGTTGCGTGGAAATCAGCAAATGAAGTGGCTGGTTTAAGAACAGAATGCTAATGTAACAGAGAGTGGATATGGGGTTTGGAGTTTCTGTAAAGGGACTGATCATGGAAAATGCGGCACAGATTAGAGATAATAATGTCAAACACTTTGCTCTACTTTGATTTCTATCTGGATCACAGTTAGGAAGCATTCGTGTGTAGAACCCTAAGTAGATGGAGCTGGATCCTGCCTCTCCAGAACGCAATGGCAGCTATGCTGTTTATTTCATTAAGAGTTAGACCGGGCCTTTAGGAATAGGGAGTTTAATTACTACTAAAATGGAGTGGATCCAGCTCACAGATTCTTTCCTCAGCTTTGAAAACCTCTCCAATAAAGGCAAAGATGTTTTTAAACAGAAAAAAGCCTCCACAAAAAGCTTAGAAAGTTCCATCTCTTAAATCTCTTCTTCAACACGAAGGTGGCCCTAACAGATACGTTTTATAGCTCACAGCCAGGATATGGTAAGTCTCACAGCCATGCTTTTGGGCCAGTTGACAGCAGAAGAGAGTGAGTTCCCGTGTGAATGCTGAGTGCTCCAGCTCGCTCTGTCGAGCCAATCCATTTCTTCAAAGACCAGACAGTGCTGAACTTAGTAACATGAAAAATGCAACTTTTGAAAACTCTATTTTAAGTCCACAGCTGGATTTTCAGTCAATTGGGATGTTTCTCTTCTTGTGCTTTCTGGTTAAAATATTACCTTAAGTCAACCAAGTTCTGTTTTAGTCCGCTTTTAAAACATGGGAAGTCAAGTTTGCGTTTTTATGCATTTTACCAAACTTTCTGATTTTTAACATGATTTCTGCAACTGGATAGTGATCAGCAGCAGATGCATCTCTTCTAAATGTTTGCTCTTCCCCGCTAGGATGGAATATTCAGCCAAACAATCAACTTCAATGGCAGTGACATGTTGCAAGTCCTCTGAATAACTGCATATCGCAGTTCCGATCGGTTCTCTATCTAAAATGATCCTGATTTAGGAAAAGTTATTAGCATTCAGAGAGAGCTCAAAAAAGCTTTTGGGGTCAGAATTAGCCTCTAGAACTATATTTTGGTTTTCTATTACTGGGCACATAGTGTTGGTCTGGTTTTCCCAGGGTTTCAGTGGAACGGTTTGCCAGCAGGCAATTTGACTTAGACTGCATTACAAACCAGTGCATTTCCTTATAAAGCACTAAGTAAGCTTCTGTGTCTTCTGCTACAAAATAGTATGTCCTGACAGAATTAATCTTCTAAGAGCATTTCCTTTTCCTTACAGTAAAAATTAAGGGTGAAAATGATTTTCCCTGGCTCCATATTCTAGTGAGATTGTCAGAGTTTCTTAGGTAGCCCATGCTCCCAGCACGCCCCACCTGAACAGCTGTAGGACTGTGCTTAAGAATCCACCTCTTGACACTCATGGAGTACACACCAGCTCTGTCACTAACTTCCTTCTTTACAGTCGGCTAGGGAATGTTTTTGTGATATGCCTATGGTGTCACTTCCAGGTCTAGGACTTCATCATCAGGATTTTACTTTCACTGATCAGAGAATGTTTTCTACATTGAGACCTCGGTCCAAATGTAAAAACAGATTACTGTAGAATAGAATGCAGAATACAGATTACTGTATTGTGACAATTTGTTTGCACATCCTGTCTGGGCTAGTTCTTTTACTGATAGCTGAGAGGTAGATGGAAAGGTTGCACAGCCTTGGATTTGGGCTGTTTGAAGTCTGGTCTACAGAGATTTGACCCACATTTTATTGCAGGGTTAAAGAAAGGGAACTATATTCTGCAGCACTCTGAAATGATAGTTTGGTGTATTAAGAAGACACTTGCTAGGTAACTTTGCTTTGTTTCATCTTTCTCTGGACATGTCTAGAAATCAAAAAGTGCCATATTTTACCAGAAGTATAAAAGCTAATAGATATATCCAGTTACTCCCATAGTCCCATGCTAGATTGATGTGCCACAGTTAAGAAAGCAAGAAAGAAACACAGAAATAAATAAAGGAGAAAAAAGAGAACGTGAGAAAGGGGGTGGGGTGGGGTGGTTGGGAGAGTGGGGAAGAGGAGAAGTGATAGAGAAACCAATATTTTTTGTCTTAATTTAGGCACTGGAATATTTGCTTTCTAGAAATGGTCATTGTCTCAGACACATGCATCATCTTTTGACAAAGAAATGTCCTTGAAGGTTAAGTCCAGGTGAGGTTATAAAGAGAATATTATCCCAGATAATTGATGGAGATAGAAAAAGTGAGTTACAGGGCCATTATATGCTGTAACATCACTGTAGACAGGGTACACCGTGATAGCAAGCAGCAAGAATAGCTGAGTACGTAGCATTTCCTGTTATATTTCAGAGAAATAATACTGAAATCTACCATGGTTCCCACACTTTTAAAGACTGAGGAGATTTGCAACAAGGCTGTAGCTGTTAGCACAAGCCCAGAGAAGTTCTGTTTCTACTCAGGACTATTCTGTTATGCCAGTTAATATCTCCGTTTCTGTCCACTTGAATAATAACCACTGATTGACACCATGACACCTCTGAGGCATCATCTCTCTAGTTTGGCTGCAGATCCCTCTCAGTCCTTCCTGGAATAGAGCAGGGCTATGCCCAGCCCTTGTCTGAATGGAGAGTTTGAGGGAAATGGCCATGTACGGGCATGTTACATGACAATAAGACATTAACAGCAAAGCGGATGTTGTCTCTAAGCCCCTGAGTGACTCCCTCCTTCCACCCCTAAATCAAAGTGTGGTTGCCCAAGCCTTATTATTTTAATGCAGAGGGGTAACATATTGCAAGACTGTGGAGCAGTAAAAGGAAGTCCTTACTTTTTAAGATAGCCACTGGAAATACACATAGCACGAACCTTTCCTCTGCAGTTTTTGTGCTCTTTTTACTCTGTTCTGTATTGACAAGGCAGATCACATATGTGGAAACCTGCAGTCTAAGGGCCTGGCCTGGCTGCAGTTCTCAGTGAGCTTGGCTGGTGATCCAGGCCCAGGGCTGCCCCCAGAATGTCACCCTAGAGCTGCCCTGCTCACCTTACTGTCCTGTCCCTGGCTGTGTCATCATGCTCAGCTCCTGGACCCTTAGGGAGTAACTGGCCCATGCTGCACCCTTACATGGCACTTTCATAGAGTCATAGAGTGGCTTGGATTGGAAGGGACCTTAAAGAAGGACTTCCCTTCGCTTGTCCTCAGGGCTGAGATGAATTGTTCATTCTCAGTCTTCAGGTTGCAGGTCTGGTATTCTCAAACATTTAAGCCTGCTAGTTGCCTCCTTTCTGGGTAAGAAGCATTGCTTCCTTCCCTGAAGCTGCTGTGCTGTCTTATAGTTTGTGTATGCAACTCATGACAGGTATCTAACCTCCTCCTCCTCCTCTGTGAGTCAACTTCCAGGAAAACTGCATCAGGAATTCCAGGAGTCATGTAGATACAATTCAGGGGAGGTGTATTTGTTACCTCTGCTGTGTATTCATCAGAAACTGTTTTAACTGTTCCAGCTTTGTTAATATTGCCGGATTATTAAACCCTCAGTGTTTGTAATGCTACGAGTTGCCAAACAGTGAACAAGCTTTTGGCGTGGTCTTGTGTCATTTTTTACTTTACACTGGCAAGTATCTAATTGTTTGGGAGTTAGTCCAACAAACACTGCCCTTCCCATTATTGATTGCCAGAGCAGCCAGCATGTTTTGTAACTGCCTGTTTTAAAGACCGACGACTGCATTTGAAGTGTATAGTCTGTATTTTGTCAGCTGCAGCAGGGAAACATCTTTGGAACTGGATCACATAATGCACAGACCTGATAGATGGACTCAATGAAATCAACAATAATATAGTAGTTGGCACACTCAGAGGAGCTACTCTGATCCCGCTCTAAAATTTTTCCAAATCCTTTTTATTCTCCAAGCCTCTGATCAAAACTTTAGGCCCTTTATAACCCTAATTCAAACATCACTTCAGAGGTTAACACATTTGAACTCCCAAAGCAATGCTTTTAACTTCTATCCTGTGGTCAATAAGAGGCTAAGTCTATCTATAAACAGTGTCAGATGGTGTCTCACACGTTGCACTTAAGAAACCTTACTCCTGATAGTTCCTTGACCTTGGTGGCCTTGCAGACTGCCCAGCTTAAATGACACTGAACAGGGTACCAACGGAGAGATCACACGCTTGATACTGTAAAGCTGACAGCAAACTGACAGTGCTCAGGGTGTGAGGTAGGAGGCAGGAGAGCATCTGAGGGAAGTGAACAATGAAATCTGTCCCAAAGCAGCAAGGTAATTATAGGATATCTCTATGGACACATCCCTAGATTTTTAACTTTTGATTATATATTAGCTACTTGCACATATTCTAGAGAATCAGAGAAGGTTTGTTGCTGGTGGTTACTCTTTCCCCGTTGAGCCTGATAGTGTTGTAAATTACAATAGTGTTAGGAATAACTTGGACCAGAAACAGTGTTACTGTAGAGTAACACCCTCATTGGCAAACAATGGCTGGATCTTCAGCTGGTGTAAATGTGGGAAGATTTTGTGATATCTGTGGGTGTTAAGTTTGTACCAGCTGAGGATCAGGTCCAAAGAAGCACAAAGAGGAATTCAGCATTCAGTTCTTATTGCAAATCCTCTAGAGGAAAAGTGACTACAGGCATGATAAAGCTGAAATTGCATGAGAGGATTCAGGTTTGTTATTTCAAGGCACTTGGTTACTAAACAAACCTGTTCACAAAGTAGTGTGAAATGTACCAGTATCCAAGACTGAAGAGAAAAGGTTTTTCATCTTGATTGCTTTGATGAGGATGACAGCACAAAATCTGAGGCAAGGTAGAGTCAAGCCCTTTTCATCCTTCAGAGAGTACTGCCTTAGAAAGTGCTGGATGTAATCCCTCCACATCCAACTTCTATCCCTCAATCTCATGCCAGATTTGTACTGGGTGATTTGTATCCATTGCAAATATCATATGCTGTGCAGCTGATACTGTGGATGCAGCCCCATTAGCAAAGCTCTGTTATATACCCTTTTGTCAAGAGCTGAACTAGAACATGGTCAATTTATCTGCTATAAATAAGGCCGTAGAGGCAGCTTCTGAATCCCAGCTGTACCCATCAGGATCATTTCTCTTCATGCACCTGATGGATTTAGCTATGTTGACACAAGCCTGTAATACACATGCAGCCTACAATCTATTTCTGGGCTCTTGAGCACACAAAATATTACACATGCCTCTGTTCCACAACAGCATGCATTTTTCTGTTCTATATAGTGGGAACAACTAAAATAAGCTATACCAAAAGGTTTACATGTGCTGAGCGGGTGAGAAGGATGAGACTATGGGGGGGATAAGGTTTCTGCCATGTGGACATATTTCAAAGGCTCCAATATCTTAGTGTTCACAACTGTAGGTCATTTGATCTCTAAAGTTTGCAGAGACTGATACTGTGAAAGGGATTGATTTTTTGGGTTTCTTCTTCCCTTGCTTGGAACATGTGAGGCCTGGGGGCTCTTTAGGTTTAGTTCATTGAAATTAATCAAAGTATCCAGGGGGACTACATGATGGAAAAATAGGGGTTTATTTCTGAGCTGCAAGATACTTTCAAATCGCATATACTGTCTGTCTATTTATGGGTGAAGGGAATGAACGTGGAAAATCAGGCACCCAAGTTTCAGAAATGAATGAACTGCAATTAAAGGGATAACGACAGTTAAAAGTTTGAATCAAGGGATTATGATGGCAACTATTGGGCAAGCTTAAAGTGACAAGCAGAAGAGCATGGTAACTGTCACCTTTTTCAAGTATAAGATTTGAAGATGTTTAGTCAAGATGATGAAGTTTTCATGTATTTTTGCCTCCTACTTGCTACTTCATAGTTATTATGCCCTGAGTTACCATAATCTGGGTTATTCCTTCTTTGAACATAGTTGCCCAGAAATTCTCTCTATAGTTGATGCTGTCAGAGGCAGGTAAACTGTTTATACAGCTGATTCCTGTTTAGTGGGTATAATGTTACTGTTATTTATTTTGTAGGAAAACAGTGAAGTTTTTGTTTAACTCCAAGTTTATTTTCTTAGGGAGCAGCTGAAGAGCTTAAATAATAGTAAATCTCTGGTTTGGGTTTTTCCAGCTCTTTTACCTTTGGAAAATCTCATTTCTGAATATTTTTGGAGATGTTTTCTTGTGGGAAATTTTCAAAGATGAAACATCTGACTTTGCTGATGCACATGGCCCCAGAGCTCTGACAAAATCTTTTTGAAACCTCTTCCATTTATCCCCCAAATGGAGAAACAGCAATATTTTCATCACCTGATTTATTTTTCCATGTTACTCATGACCAAATGACAGGTTCATTGATCAGTTCTTTTGTCTATAAACATAGTTTAAACACCACTTTTAAATGGAAAAGATAGACCAAACAATCTGATAAGGATTCCTGATTGTGTACACTCCATGTCTCCTTGTAATTGCATAGCTCTGGGCTCACTGGTTGCAGTACCTTTATTATTAATAACATAAATAGGCTCTCCATTCTGTGTTCCTGTAATTTTTCTGCTGGATTGAATTCAGCATGCAGTTTTGTTGGTCTTTGACTATAACCTGTATCTAGATCATCTGTGTCTCCACCTCCAGATCACCCCTTTTTGCTGGAAGCATGGAGCATGGAGGCGCATCTCATTCCTTGTCATCTGGGAGTGTTCTGTAGCACACAAATGAAAGGTCTATCACAACACCGCGATCAGCCAGAAGGTGAGAGGGTGTTGTGCAAGCTCCTTTCTGACCAAATGAAACATGTCTGCCTCTAAACACTGACAGTCAAAACAAAGACTGGGAGAAAAGTGTTACCATCTCTCATTTATTCTTGAAAGAGAGCCCATAGCTCCATCTGCCCATTGATACGAAGCAGTCTTAAGTCAGTGTTTGAAAATCAACCCTGGTCAGACTAATCTCTTAATTACTTTTGAGTGTGTATTTCTCAGTTCTTCCATGTTGAAAAGGCCTAGTTCAGGACTCAGAACAGCATGGCAGCAATTAGAGATGCAGAACTTTGCGAAGGGCTCTTGTCTTTTCCTAGCACTTTTCTTTTCTTTGAAGTGAACTTACGAGCTTTGAGCTCATCTCTAATGAGCACTATAACCTAGCTAGAGACAAGAGCTCTATTTTACCTCACCCTTGTGAAGGTTAGAGCCTAACTGAGGATAACTGACTTTAGTGCTTCTCTGAAATGTCTGCTCAATGGAGATGGGTCAAGGCAAGTAACAGCAGCTGTATATGAACAGCAGAGATAACCTGACTTCCACAGGAGGGGAGGAAGGTTTCAACCACACAGGGTAAGTGTAAAATGTTTTTCTCACTAGGGAACTCAAAATAAACACCGTGACAGTCCTCATCCCATGTTACCTTGCTGCTTGAGAAAATGTAAGTACCAGCTATAAGCCAGCCTGGAATTCCCCGCTTGATGCTTTAAGCATTTTCTTGATGAGTGGAGGAGAGATTTGATTGTCTCTATCTTTGAAAGGTGATAGAAATACTCCAGAAAAGCACGTGCCAATTACATGCATTAATGTCTCCGAGAAAAACCAATTCTCAGCTGAGGATATTGTGCAGACAACATCTCCCATCAAAGCATAGTGAATAAAACAGGATAGCGGGGTCTGACATGGAAGAGTGATAACTAAAGGGAGATAGATACCTGCGGTGTCTTGTGAACTTCCCAGGGGCTGTCACTAAGAGGCAAAGGCTGTCTAGTGGGTGAAGCTGGTGCCTCTGAATCCCTGACCTCAACAGATTTTGCCTTCGTTACATAAGAGTGAGAGTGCTGCCTCTAAAATAAGAAAGGGGAAGTTATTGTGATCACTTCTGACAGCTCCATGCAGGCAGGAGTTACACAGTTACACAGAGATATTTGACCTCTCGTCGTTTTGAGCAGTGAGGACTCCGTTTTACATAATGGGCCTTTGGAGAGTACCCAACATTTGAATTTAGTTGTGAAAACTGAGGTTTATGTACTGTGAAAGGATAGAGGGGGTATAATTATGTTCTGTATTGACATCTAAAGTGACTAGTACTTCTTATCTTATCTGGCCTTTTATGTAATAGTCAGAAAAAGCACAAGCACATATGGAAGATGTGGATCCTACCCCTTTTTCTCCAGTCTCTTAGTGAGTTGCGCTGGAGATTAATTTACCTAAAGGAAAAATCCTGGGATCTGGCCCTTTGCTGGCATAATTCAGTGTAGGTATATATGTACATCAGTTCAGCATCTAATCCCTTCTGCAACAAGAAGGGGTTTATGTCCTGCAAGGGTCTGTAACCCTTCAAAATAATGGCAGAAGTCAATATATTGCAGTTAGGGCAAGAAAGCTGTTGAAAACTGTGATCTGCAGAAGCAGCAACAAGTGTGGCTCTTCCCTTTTTGCACATAACTTCTCTTGATCAGTGTTGGAAGAAAGCAGCTAGTTCTGAGATGCTTTGCTGTTATCCTGTGTTAAGTTCCAGATGGGTGGGTTAGTCCAGGATATTGGCATGGCTTGTTTGGACAGCCTTGCAGTTGCTGGTGGTTTGTCTCTGCTTTTCCCCACAGAGGGTTTCTGGAGAAGAGGGATCCAGCCAGCCTGTTCTACCAATTATATCCCTGAGTATAGCTCCGGTTGTCAGCAGTGCTTCATCCTCCCTTTGAGATGCAGAGATTGGGTCTGTCTTACGTGATTCAGTGGGCAGTGAAACACAAATACATCTGCCTTTGGCTTGCGTGACTTGACAAAGCAGAATTGCCTCTAGTGAAGCTGTGTGGGTTTCTAGCAGCTGAAGAACTGGCCCAATAGGACATGAAGAGCTTCCTACTGCAGATGAAGCAATTCACCACCCACTTCTATTATTAGCAGTTGAAAGCTTTTTGAATCAGGAAGAATGGCAAAATTGACTTCCTTTTCTTTGGGCTCTGAAGTAAAAAATGGGCTGTTGTCATGAGCTGTGTTGAAAAATACCTCCTGATTTTGAGAGAATACAGAGCTGTTGACTTGTATTAATTATTTAGCAGCATATTAAGCAGTCATTAGTGAGGATGGGGATATGTGGAATGTTAATACTAGTTCAGCTGAGAGATGAATTATGGGGAATTACATGTATCTATGAAAATGATGTTACAGCTTTGGAGTGTCCTGAACAGCAATATGACAGGAATTGGGACAGAGAGCCTGAGAATCTGAATTCAATTTGTGACTCTCAGTGACACCCTGTGTGACCTCAGGGATCTTACATAAGCTTTGTGTGCCCTGTTTCCCCTTTGTGAAAGGAAAAGAAAAGGAAAACTTTCTGTTTCTCATGTTTGCCTGCTTGGAGTTGGGGCCATTTGTTCTTTCTGTACTGTGCCAAAAAGAATGGGGTCTGAGTCTCTTTGTGAGAAAGCCAGGGCTTTAGCATAGAAGTCATTTTAAAGAAGAACAAATTCTGTCATATCTGGAATGTAGAATCCCAAAACAAAATTAGAACAAGGCAACCCTGGGCTTGTACACACAATGCTGTTGTTTTAATTACTACTTCAATCATTCCTTATTTTTAAAACGAAATACAATGATGTTTGCAAAATAAATGACTACAGATTTCATTGTCACCAGTAAAGTGCTAAAAGAAGAAAGGAAATCATAGAAAGACCTTCTCCAGTGGGAGATCTCTTGGAGAGGGAGCTGCAGAATTGGGTCCAGCATTTATCCAGTTTAAAACACAAACGCTTTAAGTTCTCACGGTTGAAGGGACCAAGTGCTGCCTTGCTCTGAAAGCACAAGGGTGCAGTTCTTCTCCTTCTATGCTTCCATGAAGTGTTGGAAGTTCTCTCTCATGATTTTGTGTCCCACAGGCCCCACCTCCCTGCTGAGCTCGGGAGTCATAGTTCCACACCATTTGAAACTGCATTGCCTATGATCCAGCGAGTTGTATGTGTTCCCTTGAGGCCTGGGTGTTTAAGAAACGTGTCTTCTTTCTCTTCAGAGATGCAAAATAGCTGAATAGGGTGACCTAAGACAGTATATCATGAGATTCCCTTGGATTCACAATCAGCCGTCTGCCCTGGATACAGATGGTGAGGGATGAGAGTAAATCCCTGAGGGCAAAGTCCCATATGCCCGTGTGTGTTTGCCAGTTGTACAGAGGGTCACCCGCTGCAGCACCTCTTTAAAAACTTATCATTAAGCCCGTCTCCTTTGTGAACTTTCTCATTATCATTTCATTGTGCTGTGCAGTCCTGGCCTGGCGCAATGAATATTGACTTCATGCTTGCTTTTCTAATTGAATTACAGGGGAGCAGGCTGAGCCACTGAAGTTTCCTGCCTGCAGTCCTGCTTCCCTGGCAGCCAGCTGAATAGAGGCTGAAAGAAAAGCTGTTTGCTTGGGCATTATGGATAACAGAGACTTGTCACAAAGCTGCTACAATGATTTATTAAAAGACAGAAGAAAATGAGAGTCTTGCTCACTTTCAGCACCAGCTGCTTGCTTTGCTTGCCTCCTTTCCTCTTTCTTTCCTTTCCCTTTCCCTTTCCCTTTCCCTTTCCCTTTCCCTTTCCCTTTCCCTTTCCCTTTCCCTTTCCCTTTCCTTTCCCTTTCCCTTTCCTTTCCCCTTTCCTTTCCTTTCCTTTCCTTTCCTTTCCTTTCCTTTCCTTTCCTTTCCTTTCCTTTCCCTTCCCTTCCCCTTCCCTTTCCCCCCTTTCCTTTCCCCTTTCCTTTCCCCTCTTTCCTTTCCCCTTTCCTTTCCCCTCTTTCCTTTCCCCTTTCCTTTCCCCTTTCCTTTCCCCTCTTTCCTTTCCCCTTTCCTTTCCCCTCTTTCCTTTCCCCTTTCCTTTCCCCTTTCCCCTTTCCTTTCCCCTCTTTCCTTTCCCCTTTCCTTTCCCCTCTTTCCTTTTCCCTTTCCTTTCCCCTCTTTCCTTTCCCCTTTCCTTTCCCCTCTTTCCTTTCCCCTTTCCTTTCCCCTCTTTCCTTTCCCCTTTCCTTTCCCCTTTCCCCTTTCCTTTCCCCTCTTTCCTTTCCCCTTTCCTTTCCCCTCTTTCCTTTCCCTTTTCCTTTCCCCTCTTTCCTTTCCCCATTCCTTTCCCCTTTCCTTTCCCCTTTCCCCTTTCTTTTCCCCTTTCCCCTCTCCTCTCCTCTCCTCTCCTCTACTCTCCTCTCCTCTCCTCTCCTCTCCTCTCCTCTCCTCTCCTCTCCTCTCCTCTCCTCTCCTCTCCTCTCCTCTCCTTTATTTGCCTTGTTTGCCTTCTTTTCTTTTCCTTCTTTCTTTCTTCTTCTTTCTTCTTTCTTCATTCTTTCACTTCATTATCTTGTTTCCCTTCTTTCCTCCTCCTCCTCCATCCCTCCCTCCCTTTCCTCCCTTCTTCTTCTCTCTTTCTCTCCCTCCTCTCTCCCTCCTCTTCTGCCTTTTTCTCCCTCTCTCCCTCTCTGGTCTTGCCTTGCCTTATTAAAAACAGAAAGAAAAACTCAGAGAAAAACATGTTATTTGAGCAAATGCTTCAAGCAAAAGGCATCGTTCTCCAATCCTTAAATAACATTCCTTGCTGAAGACAGATGTGTTCATCATTATGGTCAATTCATAACAAAGAATACAAGCATGTCACTGTAACTGTTCCAGCAAACAACGTCCTATAACAGTGTTAGCAAGCCTTATTTAAGAGAGCATGCTGGAAAAAAAACCTGGGCTCCATAGTTTACCTTTTCTTGCGTTGAATTTAATTGTCAGACTCTTACTGATGTCAAAGGAGTGGAGTAAAGCCAAGTCTCAGTGGCTTTGCAAACACCACATTATATTAGGTCGTTAGCCAACAATTCAGTTTATAGTGGTGCAGCACAATGGGGAGGCTCTGAGGTTTGCTCATGGAAATGCTTTGGCCAGAAAGGCCCAGAGCTCTGCTCGTGGGGCTTGACCAACATGGGGATGACACTCTTCTGCTGGGTCATTTTCCCCCTTATATTTAGTTTGCATTTGCTATTTATTTATTTATTTATTTATACTTTGAAAAAGTTTGATTCTGCTTAAATAGTAAGATCAAGAAGTGTAATTCTGTTGTCTTAAGTAAAATGTTTAGCTCAAGGCTGTTGGACTAGGGCAACAGTCGGTTTTGTTTTTCATTCAAATCTGTGCTGTTTTACATTCCTTATGGTTTATTAAAGGTGGCATTTCTGAAGTTTGGGTGGGGAGACAAAAGACCTTCGTACCTAGCTCTGGTTATGGCTAAGTCAGGTCAAAACGTTTGCCTCCAGGCTGTAGCCTAATAAGAAGCTGTGCTTTCCCATAAGAATTTAGGAGGAAGGCCTTTCTTCTTTTAACGTCAGCTTCCTTGGATACATTTTCATTCCCTCAAACCAGGAGACCGTAGCCTAGAGAAAGCTGTGTGCCCTCACACTCCATCCTCCATTCTCCATAATGCAGCAAATCACCCATCTGCTGCGGATCCTTATTACTCACTACTCTCTCTGGCACAGAGTGCCAGCCTGGGCTGATCTTGTCTCCAGAGAGAAGCCGCGATGCAGAGTTCATCTTCCTGCTCCCCTGTCTCTTGAGGCACAAGAAGGAGGATCTAACCTTCCACCAGCCTCAGTCCAACTTGTTGGTTGTTTATTACATAGTGATAGGACAAGGTTAAAACTTAAACAGGGGAAGTTTAGATTGGATATCAGGGGAAGTTCTTTACTGTAAGGGTGGTGAGGCACTGGAATGGGTTGCCCAGGGAGGTTGTGAATGCTCCACTCCTGGCAGTGCTCAAGGCCAGGCTGGACAGAGCCTTGGGTGACATGGTTTAGTGTGAGGTGTCCCTGCCCATGGCAGGGGGCTGGAACTGGATGATCTTAAGGTCCTTTCCAACCATAACTATTCTATGATTCTATATATTCTATTACAGAGTAGATGCCTGAGGGTTCATCATATCATCATAATAGTGCTCATCTTGGGTTTCTCTCACATCAGAAGTACCTTCAACGATGCCAGTGTGCTGCACAGCTGGAAGAATTGCCATTCTGGTGCTGTTTATAGGCAGAACTTCCAGTAAGGAACACTTAGCAACTGCTTATTTTAGTGTATGGATTTACAAATCATAGGAAACTCCTGTAGGATATTTTGAGGCAAAATAAATGGGTTGTTAAAGATATTATATTCTTATACTTGATAATAAATGTGTTTTACTTTAAGTTCAATTTGCTATTAATAAAAAAAAAAGACAGGATAGTGTTCAGCTCTTTTCAAATGGCTTATTCAGAGCTGACTTTACATAGAGCTGAGTTTTATTCCTTTCTGCCCATTCCCAGGTTACTACCTAAATGTATACTTTGTTTGGCCACTTTGTTGTTATCTTTCCTGATTCCCTGGCTATCTTGTTGTTCCATATTATTGACTTTCTCCATTTTTATGGCCTTTCACTTTACTTTTCACATTGTCTCAGATCTTCTTTTGTCCAATTCTAGTTAACCTCAGACCAGAAGGCTGCAATAAATTACTACAGAAAGATCTCACTTTTCAGTGCCTGGCATTTTCCTTAATGCTGATTTAATCTTTCTCAGTGATTCATCAGGAATTAATCTCTGTTGGGAGTACGTTTATTGGTGACTGCTCTTTGGTAGCCACTAAACTGTTTGCAAATAGAAGGGAGGGGGTTTTATGACCCCATTGAAGATAGGGCACCAGGTGGATTTATTCTCAGGTTTACATGACTTGAAAGGGTAAACATGAAGCTTCAGCCAATGCTTTCCATTGTGAAGAACACTTCCATGGGGCTTATGTGTGTTTGGTAGGTACATTCCAGGCTGAAATCGAATGACTATTGACTGGAGCTGAAGGGCCTTGTAATGTAATGAATTACGTTCTGGCATTTGAATGATTAATATTTGTTCAGAAATAGTGGAGGGCTGACTTAATTCTCTGATCTGTCTTGTCCAGTTCCTAATTGTTGTAGCTCTCTGCTGTGTGGCCATCAGTAAATCAATTCTTCTTTCTCAGTCTTCTGTTTCCCTGCCTTGTCTAGTTCTTTTTTTAGTCTTATGGGTACTGTCCATTAAGCACTTGTCAGTCAAATACTTGTATGGCGAGGTCCTTATTTCAGTTGCTGGCACTAAAATATGAACAGTTAACGTCATTGCAGTAGTAGTAGTCTGTTACAGGCAGTGTTACACATGGGTGTTTTATATCTTATATTGCATTGGAACCACAACAGATAGATAGCAGTGTGAGTAGATGTTGCTAGACTCAGGCACATGCACATACACAGCAACAGGCAGGTCCTTGGGCTGTACTGAGATGCAGACTTACATAGCCTCCCCTACATAAAACTGGGATGTTTCAAAGCTTGTATTTGCCAGGGAGTTATGGTCATGGTAACAGAAAACTTCCTTAAGCAAGTAAAAGGGTTCATTTTCTCCCCTTGGTGCTGGAGGTGGTACCTCCATTGGTACTGGAATTGGTACTGGCTACAGGCTCTGGCAAAACTCCTTTTAACTTTACTGGGATCAGAATTTCACCCACCTCTTTTAGAATTTCTATAGGGAAAGGCTACTGGATGCGCATGTTATCTGGTAGATATTAGCGCTTAGGATTTAAAAACCATGGCATGAGAACCATAAGCAATTAATGCACTGAAAAATGGTATTACATCTCTCAGTAGAGAAAGAATCTGAGTAAATAACAATCTTTCCGCAAGTTCATCTTAGCTATGGCATAGACTGAAGAATTGAATGTAGGTTTTTTCATGGCTAGCTAGATGGCCTGGATAAAAACTGAAGCAACACAAATGATTCTGACCATTTGCTTAGATTTGGGGTCACTGTAGAAAGGAAGTTTTATAAGCCACCTACACAGTTTCCGCCTGGAATTGGAGAGGGAATCTTGCTGGGTTACAGGCATTTCAGACCCATGAACAAGCTTAACTTTGCAATTCATCGCATAAAGCTCAAGACAGTAATTGCTTTGTGTGCATTCTCACATCAAGACTGCTACCCGTAAATCAAGATGAATGTCTTTCTGAATGACTTGCTACAGTTCAGCCACAAGATCTGGGCTTGAGGCAGTGACCACTAAGTGAAGTGCTTTGGCCTATATAATTCAGAAGGTCAGGTCTGAAGATTATGATGCTTCCTCAAAGGGCTGTGAATCTTTACATTGTATATTATTCTCTGTGATGGAAGTGTGCAAGAATCAGAAGATTCTTAATTGCTGATTTTTGCAGCAATGGAGATCACTGTGAATTCCCATAGTTTGGTACATTTTCAGAAGGAGACAGAAGGAAAAAAGAAATCCTTCAACTTTGAAAAGCACAATGCTTTGACCAGTTCTTTACATTGGCAGGGGTCCTGTGTTACAGTGAGTCTTCTGAAAAGCAACCAAATTGCCCACCACAGACAACTATGATGAATAACATTCTCTGTCTTTGCAAAAAGCATTGCTTACAGTACCCCATACAATCTCAGCATCCGGCAACATGCGGTGGATTTGTTTTTTATTTGATTTCTACCAGCTATTATTGCCATTCAGCAAAATTAATCCTTGAGAGCAAGGGATACTTTGTCAAATCAAGATTCCAGCTGCCTGAGTGCAAGTCTGCATTGCTCATTCTGGCAGCAGTGGTGAGTAATCCAAGGATAAACCGCTCCTGTGAGGAGAACAGGGAACTGGGCAGGTAGGTGCTGGTCCCAGCTCTGTTACTGGCCTCTTGGCTGACCATAGGCACATAACCTCACTTATTAGTTGCCTCCTTTTCCTTCCTTCCTTTTCTGCTGTTTGCCTACCCTGCCCTGTCCCTGAAGCAGACTTCTTTTTGCTATATTTGTGCTGTACTTAATACAAGAGTCCTTCTCTAGGTGTGAGATGGGGCACCCTCTGCTTGTTCCTGCGCCAAAGAGCTATGTGCTCCTGCAGAACGGAAACCAGTTCTTCCTGGGTTTCACAGCTACTATCTCTGGTGGTAGCCAAGCACTTCCATAGTTGTTTGCTACCTATTCTTGAAATCCAGTAGCAGGTAGACCTTTGCGTTGCTTCTACAAGACAGGATGCTCAGCTGTGTCAGACCTCTGGCATACAGAACTCCCTGAAGTTTTATTAGCCTGACATCATCCTGTGGGAAACATCTTAAGAGGCTCTGAATCACCAAAGCAACCTCTCGGTTGTTAAAAATTAAAACTATATACAGTGCCCTTTGAATACAAGTGTATGAATGTTTATCAATTCATGTAATTAAATATGTCTTTCTTAATTTAACAAGCTTTGCTCAGCAGGGGAGTGATGAATGTGTACAATTTCACACTCCCGACAGGCATGTTTAAAAAGAAGGAAGGGAGGGAAGAATAAAAAAGCAACAGAGCTCCCTAAATGGTAATTCAACTTAATTTTTTAACAAGACTGTTTGGGTTTTCAGAGTGATTCCATGACC
Source organism: Pezoporus occidentalis (assembly GCF_034315485.1). Lineage (NCBI taxonomy): Eukaryota > Metazoa > Chordata > Aves > Psittaciformes > Psittacidae > Pezoporus > Pezoporus occidentalis. The sequence goes on from NW_026912779.1 coordinate 6,581,559, forward strand.
TACAGCAATGATCAAAGCGATGCCGTGGTGGTGAGTCTCGTATAGCTGGAGTACTACTGAGTGTGCTGCAGCAGGGCCTGCAGTGTTTGAACGGTCTAGCAACCAGGTGCTTTGTTTTCTGCTCTATCAGTGCTGCTGGACTGACTGGATGCTCGGGTTCTTTCACACAGTAGCCCACAGCCTAACCAGGACCATGAGTGGTGCAGAGAAGGGGTGACAGAACAGAAAGATAAGGCTTTCAGGTGTTTGAAGTGTCACCTAGATTTTCCTTTCTGAGCCATCAGTTCAATATTTGAAGTTGTCCTGGTTGGTTCCATATTGTTTAGTTATTTTTTTGGTCGAATAGACTTGGGTTAATATTCAGTAGGAATTATGTCTAATCAGAAGAGTGTCATGCTGAAGGAAGGAGCTGGCTCTACATGCTTTGTGTCAGTTAGATTGAAGCAATGAGGTGGAGGACAATCTGTGGCATCACTATCTTGGTATGTATTTTAAGCAGTCCCCACAGTGGTGTTTATGACATACATTCAGTCACCGTTGCAATAATTTCTTAGGTGAGCATTTCAAAGCACAAAGACAGGAGAATTTCAGAGAAACTGGTGCATTTCTCAGTATAGATGAAAACGAGTTCGATACTGGCATAGAATTGCTCTCTGCTTAGACCATTTATTAAAGTCTAGACGCAACATAAAAGCATGTAAATTGGTTCCAGTTGTCTCTAGTAAAAACTTCAGCTTGAGCTGGGAATTGATTGGTGAATCTCTCAGTGTAATTAAAATTGACTGTTAAAGTTTCTCCCCCTTAATTGGTAACACTTTCTTTGGAAGTCAGCGAGTTAGGATTCTTGCTGGATCATTTAAAGGAGTTCCTGTGTATATGATCAGAACTCTAATGTAGTTTTATGGAGAGGTTTACAGTTATGTTCCACCCTGGTGGTCTTTCATCCTGTATCTTTCCTATTTAAGATTTATGCTGTCATTCACCACAGCCTAATTGTGTTTTGATAAAAATGAAATGATTGCTGACGCATTTCAGCCTGAAAGCTGGTGACATTTTGAAGCTTTCAGTAAGATGATCTGCAATGCTGCTCTGCTCAAAGCCCCTGTCTCCCTGCAAGTCTTCATTTTTAATGCCAGCATTTGTTAGTTGGGTTTTGTAGGGATTCTAATAGGCACCTAGAGCTGCTCTCCAAGTGCCCTGCCAGCAGTGTGTTACTCAGTGTGCCTGACTGCTGCCCATGCAGACGTTTTCATTCTTTCTTTAGGAGGAGAAATATGTGTGGTGTAAGTCTTCTTGTTTAGATTTTTTTAAATGACATAGGTTTAAAACTACACAGGTTGCTACATTTTATGATAAAGCTAGTTCAAAGAAGCACATCTTAACCTCTGAGTACCAGACAGGTTGTAGCAGCTTTTAGCTCCTTAAGGATATCCTTCCACATTCTTGGTACAGACCCAATTCTGGAGGTTGGTGTTATTCAGGATGGTGCTACCGGACATACCTAGCTCTCTTTAAACATAAGCTGTCTTGTCCTGACTAGCCATGGACTTAATCACAGCATTAACTGCTCTTCTGAATCGGGCACTAGAGATACACTTAATTCTTCCCACAGTCACAGTATTTTTAGTGCATCACAACCAGTGCTTATCATCAGTAAAACTTGAATGTGTCAGGGAATCATATGACATCCCCTGTTATGTGCACTGCAGAAGCATTGTCACCAACTAAACAAGATGGGCAGCTTTTATAACACTGATTAATGTTGTACAGAAAAGGCAGGAAGTCACCCAGGTTACTTGGCTGGAGGGTAATGCACTTAACACAGTTGGAAATTGTTTTGGAGGATACTATTAGGTTCTTGCCAACATTTGGTGATGCATGCAGCATCCATCACAGTGTGATAGAAAGAGTTTGTTAAACCTTGTTAGCTCGCCATCCCAACCATGAAAACTGAAGCCAGTGACACTTTAACATGCCTCAGTATCCCTGCTCGTGTATATAAATCAGTATCTTAAACACTTCCTGTGCCACCACCATGGGCTCAGCAGTGTTTGGTGAACAGGAGATGAAGCTCAGTGAATCTGCAGCTGTTTGAAAGGAAGGAGGGTGTCACCTGGACTGCTGCCAGTGTGTCTCGAGGTCAAGCCCTCAGAGTTTAAGAGGTGTTCAAGAATAACACATGGGGCTAATCCTAAACCATTGAACTCACCAGGGATATTTTGTTAGTATCAGTGAATTGAAGTGTGGATCACTCAGGCTAGGTGAGTTGGTGTCCTTTGTTTCAGCTGATCCTAACAAAGGCATTTCAGAGGGATGCAAGGTGTAGTTTGGTGTTAAATGAGCACTTAAATACTCTTGCGACTCATTCTGCCACCCTCAACCAAGGGCCTTTGGTAACAGGATTCCAGAGTTGCACAGATTAGATCTGGACCTCAGAAATTACTTTCGTTATGCTAAGGTTAAGCTGCCTAAATAGCCCTTGCTAGAGCAGCTGCATACTGCAGTCAGTGCTTGTATTCCATAACAGTTACGGGCATTATATTGCACTGTATTCCTTTCAAAGCCACAGAGGCAAATCCTAGACTCTGCTTCAAGCCACCAAACTACAAACAAGTGATGACTCAAAAAAAAATATGTAAGTATTATATTTTGAGTTATATGTGCCATTTATACAGACACAGTTGTCTTTCGTTACTTCCATCAACTATAAATCATACATTTCTTTAGTAAGTTACAATACTATCTTTATATCTCTCAGTTAAAGCAATGGTAAGTAAGGGAACTCAGGTATTACCATGGACAGAATCTGGGCCTATGATTTTAACAGTGCTGTAAGATGTAGTGAGAGGGATTCCTGAATGAGATTTGTTTCTTCTCTTGCAGGGTCTTTCCCTGTGGTTGCCTCATGGCTGTGCTTTTCTGCGTGTACATTTATATATATTCATATATAGAATCATAGCATGAGTTGTGTTGAAAGGAGCCTTTAAAGATCATCTAGTCCAATCCCCATATACAAAAACACTCAAAGACATGCTTGCACGCTTAGATATTTACAGCATTGTGCTGTTAAGTTGTACTTGGAATGAAGAATGATTTCATCTCTGCAGAGAGACTAACACAAAAGTTGTATGACAGTATATGGGCCTTGCCATCCTTGACAATGACCCCTCGGTTACTCAGTGGACGAGTGAAATCTTTTTGGCTTTAAAATGTATCTATAGTATATGAAAAGATGAGTTCTCCTTGATTTGCCCATTTTCTCTGCTTTTGACAGAGGACCGGGGGAGAAAGTAGTGATGAGCATGACCGAACAGATTGCTTTAAGCGTATTTGATTCTTCTTTCATGTATGCAACACAATTCAGTTCCTTTTAAGCAGCAAGGTCATTTAAGTGTGTCATGCCAGAGGTTTGCCATTTTCCCCTCATTCAGTTTCTTAAATCTTATTGTCAGCCATGTTCCCTTTGACTAGGAGAGCAGCTGCTTGGGGTCTGCTTGTGTGGTTATAATCCCATTAAAAAGCCCTCCATTATGTTGCTAATATATTTATAAAGAAAGTAGTCACCTGGGATTAATGGTTGATTCTTCTCCCTGGACAAACTGTACCAAAAGAGAAATATTCCCTATCCCCTGGTTTGTGAGATACAACCAGTTGCATTTGTCATGGAGCCGAATTGGCTGAAATAGATTAGCAATTAATGCAGAACGTGCTTTCCTGTGTTTGTAAAGTACTTGTAATCATCACTGACAATCATATTCCCATTGGCTCTTCCCTGATAGCGCTGAGATGGCAGATATGCTAGGGCTTTGGGAGATTATGGCCTTTCATGGGAAATATGAAAGGCATTAAAAGAACATCCTGACAGAGCAGGTGAGGAATCTGACAGAAAAGAGCCCTTAACAACCAGTTCAAAAGATAGCAGCTTGTAGGGTTTTTTTCTCAGCCATTTCCAAGCATACAAAGCTAAGGAAGACAAAGTGACTGTTGGGGGGATTTGCAAAGTCACTGGATAGATCTGTGCTGTGATTATAGATGTGACTGCAACCATAGGGACACATCTGAGGTCACTTCAGACTGATCAGAGTGAGGTACTGATCAGAGCAAAGCAGAGGCCACACAGATTCAGCCAAGGCTGCAAAACCCACCTGGGATGGCTGAGTAAGTGCTCAGGCATTTAACCTGTGGTCAGGTTTGTGCTGCTACTGCCTTTATATAGCTGTCAGTACTTTGGGCTACTCGCAAAGTTGTTGTGATCCTGCTGGATTGCATTAACTCTCTTTGTGCAGCCCAAGTTTACAGGCAGGGTCTTTTTCACTTTGAGCATCATCTGAGGGCTCACCAGTAGCCTGCCCCTATGTAAGAGGAATCTCTGACCTACTTCAAGGAACTTTTTTTCTCGGACTTTAGTGAAACCCTATTATAACCCTCAAACTTACTTCTCTTTATCCAGTATGGCCAGCTTCAGAGCAAGAGCCTTCTTACAGCTCCAGCCATCTCAGAAGATTATCTTTTCATTGGTTCTCCACCTCAGTTGAACTTGTATCATCTCTTTTTCCTTGCTTCTGTTTCATAAGTCCATTCTGCTCCTCCTCTTGGCTTCTCTTTGAATATAGAGCATTTGTGTTGTAAAGCATTTTCAAATCCAGAATTGGGGGATTTAATTAGAAGTGATGTTGTAGAATGAGCTCCACTTGCATTGAACTGTGTTCTGAACAGGAGGCAGAACAACTTGCTGCAGAAGAATGTGTTTTACCAGTGCCTAGTACAATGACATGGGCTCCTGACCTAACTAATTCAGGGCTGTGGCTGTCTACTGCTCTGAAGATGGTCTAGGGAACAGCTAACCCTGCTCTGGGAAGCAGAGCAGCCCAAGCTAAGGAAAGATCAGCCTGAGACAGGAGATATTTGTGCTTACAAAAGCAACTTCATTGTAAGAGCATCTGAGCTATGTAGACCCCAGTACAAGTCTGTCATATGGAAGCCCATCTCTCATGAGTCTCCATTTCAGATTCCTGCTAACTATGCTTTTCTCCATGCACATTCCTATACTGTCCTTATAACTTGGCTGTGTCCTGAAATGCAATGACAAAGCCAGATAGCCTACAGGAACAAAACATTGCTTCAGTACCTCTATTGTATTTTAAGCCCTGCTGTGATGTGGAAATCTGTGGTAGAAAAGTGTAGTTTGGAGGACTAAACTAAAACTGTTGTCTATAGCTGGAGCAGTGAATTGTAGGGGTTTGATGCATGTAGAAGAACAAAGCATTCTGTAGCAAGTAGTCATTCCAAAGTGCAGTCTAGCTGCTTTTAACCAAAATGTCTAATGTATGGCCTGCCAGTGGCTTCAGTCTCTCTTTTCATTTCCTCTTAGGGGAAACTGTTCCTTGGAACCATTCTGGTCTCCTTGCACTGCTATGTTGGCAGTGAAACCCGCAGAGCCAGCTTCAGGAGTCTCCTGCCAAAGGTGTTAGGAAAGAGCCTTTCATGTCAGTGAGCTGAGTGAGTAAGTCCCAGGTCCCTAAGTGCAGCACAGTGTGTATGGCTTCAGTTATCACTAACTCAGAAGGTCCCCAGGATGTCCCCAGTCAGAGGCACAACTCAGAGCAGATTTGAGGCACTTAATTGCACTGGGAGGTCAAACCACTTTTGCTGGCCACCAGGACTTGAGGCAACAGAGAAAGTGTTACCCAAGCCAGGCACTCTTCAATCATGGGCTTGAGTGCAGCTTGGTGGAAGCAGGGGAGCCAGCCCAAAGGTCTGTTCAAATGTTTCCATTTCATGTGGCTTGGTATTGTAACATTCTCCTGTGGTTCTAACAAGTTGTGTAAAACTGTGAAGCCAAAGCAGCATTCTTCCTTTAAAGTTTCAAAATGAAGAAAAATGGTTGTGGGGTTGGAAACTTGGGAGAGATGTGCTGTGGTTATCTGCTGGTCCAAGAATAAAATTCCTATGGCTTTGTACAAAAACACGGAGCAGTTGTCTGTTAAAAAATGAAATTAAGAAATGAATGCAAGTCAGGGCACCTTTTTAGTAGAAGCTGGACAATGTTTAGAGGATTTGAGAGGCCACATATTTCCTTCTGTTATGCCTCTCTGCATTTCCAGTTAAGTGCAAGAAGTGCAAATCAGAGTTTTTGGTTGGGGAACTGGACAGACAAGACGAGCAGTGTGTGTATAGCTCACATAGCCTGCAGTGGGGCTCTGAAAGCAGATATACCTTTGACATGGGAAGAGCTGGTCTGTGTCTGTCCAGACTAGTGTCAACCACATGGGGCCTTTTGGGCCAGGGCAAATCAGATGGTTACCTTTGCGGCCAGAATATGTTGCAGCATCCTTGAGGGCACCCTAACAGCCACAAAGGCCCGGTGTTAAACCTGTTGAGACCTTAGTGATGAGCCAGGCAGGACATATCCTAGAAGTGGTTATGTTTTGAGCAGGAAAGGCTCAGTGGCTTTTAGTTGCTTTTACCAGAAGGAAGGGGCTAGACTCTTTGTGGAATAAAGAAGCTTACACATTAGCTACACATGAACAGGGTGATGCATTTATATAGGGGGACTCCAGGCTCACTATGGGATTGATAAATGACTCTGAGAATGAGTAAAAATAGTTGGAAAAGCTTTTAAGTTTTGTTTAAATTTAACCATCAAAAGTCAAAACATTAGAGGGTGTTTAGAGAAGTGCCTGAAACTTGGAGGCCCTGAGAAGAACCAGAAAGGGAATCAAAGAGCCTGGCAAAAAAACCAAAACAACCCCAAAAAGAGCCCATGAAAAAAAGAAAAAGGCAAGAGAAAGTGAGAGATGAAGATTAAACAAACCCATCTGAATAATCAGCTGAGATCCTGCTCCATTGAGATCAACTGGATGAGTACTGGGGCCTCAAGATGTTACTGGGAGGGAGCCAAAAAAGAAGAAATCTGTATATTTTGGGTTGGCTGGAGAAGTCCAAGCCAGTCCAGATCGGGTGGTATCAGTGGAGCCTGCTGCACAGGAAGAGGTACAGTGGTGGTGCTGCATGTGGAGGAAGGGAGAAATTATAAAGGCTTCATCCAGTATGGTAAAAGTGAATAATGGAGTTGCCAAAGGGAAAGCAGTTCCTGGCAAAGTCTGGAGCATTTATGGGAATCCAAGTAGGAGTTTGGAGTATTAATATTTATTGCAGTGCTGTCAGTTGTCAGTTCTAAGAAATCTTCAGTTCTATCATGACAACCTGTTTTCGTTCCAATGGCCGTAACTCAACCTGCTGTGTGGCTCCCCTGGTTCTCCAGTCACATGTGGTGGCTGATTAACTTGTTCAGCACCAGCTGCTCGGCTTCAGTCTTGCAGATCAATGGTGATTTGGGTGAAGAACAGATTTTGATGGCTACAGAGCCTCTTGCTGAGCCAGAATTTCTCTTTCCTCCTAGCTCCCGCTAAGAGATTCCCAGCGGTGCCAAGGAAAATAGTGTTAATGTTGAGAAACAAAGACTGTTTGGCTGTTAGGATATTTATTGCACTCGTTTGCTTTTTATATAAAAAATATAAAACATGAAAGTGAATTTGTTATGTTTAGCCTTTGTTTATAATTATTGGTGCTATTACTTCTGTTATCACTGCTAACATTGACCACTGGAACCTCTGGCCAGGGACTACTTCTTGCATTTAGGGTGCTGAGCAAGATTTCCTTGACTCCAAGATCAAACCCTCAGGCTGAGCGCTAAGAAATTCCTGCAAAGATTTGCATGTGCTTCATTTTACATGCTGGGCCCAGCTGTTGAGCCTCGTGATGGCAAGGAGCCCTCTTTCTCCCCTGCATGGGATTTTCAGGCTGCCAGACCCAGCACAAGGGAAGAGCAGATGTGACCGGCCTGTTCTCCTTTTGCCTCGTGCGGAGCAGGGAGTGAATGGTGCTGCAGCTACACCCTCCATAGCATGCCAGCACAGCCGAGCCAGTGAAGGCAGCGGGAAGTTGTCTACTAAGAAATCAGCACTAACCCAAAACACATCATCCCACAAAGGGCTTGTCCCTTGCCACCTTTTTCTACTTGCCTTGCTCGTGGCTTGGTGCACTTGCGCAGTGCACTATGCATGGGCTTGGTCGCAGAGTGCCTGTATGAGCCACTGTCTGGGCCCTGTCAAATCTGAAAGGACTACTTTAATGTTAAATTTAATGTCATGTTAAAGATGTGTGTCAGTCTTTACAGGGTCAGGAGCTAGGCCTGTTCAGGCGTGTTACTCATTGTAGGTCTCTGTTGTGTTACATCCCACATATACAATTTATCCTGGAAAACTGAAGAGCCAGTGGCACCAAGAAAGCATCAGATAATCTGAAATGTATCTACCTTTATGAGAAGACCATTGTAGAGCTTGTAGAGGAAAGAACTCCAAAAGTAATTCCTCATTTCTCATCTAATGGCTTTAATTAACCTGAACAGTTATGCTCTTGAATTGTGCATACTTCAGGGACCAGGTCAATGGCACTCTTCCTGCTGCTCGGAGAGTAGGAGCATGACAGTTCAGTTATTGCTGTGCATTGTTAATATGGTTGATCTTGGTCCTGCTCCAAGAGAACCACTAAGCAATCATGGAAAATGAAGGGTAACACATTTTTAGAAGGATTCTGGATAATTTTGGCTATAAAACAGGCTGCATAATCTTGGCAAAAAGTGGATGAATTCATTATCTGCAAATAGTGGAAAATATTATAAATGGCAGTAAATGAAATAAATGGGTGTTTCCACTGTAATATGCTATTCTCTGAGCCACCCAGAAAGAATACAGCTTGGTTTACTGGGTGGGTAGTCGTAGATGAAGTGAAAGATCATGTTCTTATGCTCAAATACTTGTTTGGGAGTGAGATATTTTATGCCTTTGTTGCAGAGGGAAATCCATACATTTTACATTTACAAAGCTGTATTTTATGGCCACATATGGATGTTGGAGCGAAGCTAAAGGTCTATATGTGCCATATATCTGTTTGCATTCCTCAGCTAACCTCATTTTCATTTGCTCTACTGCACCTCAAGGGTTTGGAGAACTTGGTGACTCACTCTAATGGAAAGTCACCGACCCTCCTTATTAGAAGAAATTGATCTTCTGTATATTTTGGATTTGTTTATGGGCCTGCACTCTTGCTGTGAACACATGGAATTGAAGTCCTGGCGATTCTTAATAGAAAATAACATTGCCCACTAATGAACAGGATTTGGCTGGATGCTCTTCATTCCCACTTCTTTGGCCTTGGGATACATCATCCTTTTTGAGATTCCCTTCATAACAAAATGCATACACCCATGTATATCTCTGAGCAGCATTGGTAGGCCTAAGGTTACTCATGTATGAAACTGTTTTGCTGGGTAAGCATTTAATTTAGGCAAAATGGACTTCACCATTTGCAGTAATTGTGAAGACAATGGACTTTGAGGGAGTCTGCAGTCAAGACAATGAAAGCCCTGTTCTATATTCAGGGAAGGCAGTCATAGGTTCCACATTTTGTCATTCAATTCAGCAGGTCAAGGTTTAACTGCTCATGTCAGAGTGCCCTTAGTAACTCCAATGGTTTGGGTGGGAGCCAGCTCCAAGGGAGAATTGGGTGGCTGTGCTCTATTTTTGTTACTAAGAGCTTTTATCAAGCAGACCTGTTGTTTTGTCCTTTTGCCTTGCAGTCAGGTACAAAGGCAGGGTGTCAGGTATTGTACATTGGAGGGTTGTTTTTCTATATAATTTTAGGTTATTTTTACTTCTTAATCCATCAGGCAGTTACTGTCTGTCTGATACTTCTGCTACAGGGCTGCCTTCTATATTGCTTAAGTAAGAATTACCTCCATACTGCATATATTATATACTTACTAAGAAAGGCATTTCCTCATGTGCTTTGATAAGATCATGGACATTACAACAGCAGCTTAGCCAACCCTTTTCCAAGTAACAAATACTATTCCAATCTACTGTTTTGCAAAGAAAAAAATGCATACAAACCCAAACAACTGTCTGCACCCATGTTTACATCTGGCTCTTTATATATGTGCATATACTTTTCTATATGCATATGTATACATAAGTTTGTGCACATGTATATATGAGTACATATATCTAATGGATTTTAATTAGGTAAGCTTAAGAAGCTCTTGCTGGCTTCAGAGATATTACTGACTCTACTGGTATTTTTACTTTAGGGATAGTTTAAATGTATGGCCACTGCTTGTATAGTTTATGTACTATGTTATGCATGGACAGATCTCTGTTCTCATGCCATGTCTGCTTTTGCAGCCATGCTTCTGCATTTATAAACAGCTGCACTCATAAGTCTGCAAGTACCAGTATCTGCATCTAAAGGGGTGAACATTTGTAGCTGGCCTTTTCAAAGAAGTCTAAGGGAGTTAATAGCCAAATCCTATTGAATTTGGTTACCTAATTCCTGTGGCTTCTTTGAAAATTCCAGCCTTAATGAACTATTTATCTTAATTAACTAATTCAATCAGCTATCTGTGAACCGAGCAGTGTAGTAGAGACATAGCATGCTAAACCTAATCAGTTTGAGTTGCACACTAGTTACCTGAAAACTTTGCAATTGAGACTTTAATGGCTTTATTATTGGTAGCCATTATCAAGCAGAATGAAAGTGGAACAAGTAACAGAAGCATTGCTATCCATCCTGATGTTAGTGTGGCTCTCAGGGTCTTTGAGTTGACTAGTATGTGTGTTTAGACTTGCTAACAAGGATGGACGATAAACTTCACAGGCTTCCTTCGGGCATCATCTCCGCCTTTAGATGCTCCTGGGAGTTCCTTCTTAAGGCTGCAGGAGAGAGAGCTCCTGTGAAGGTTCCCACGCTGGACAAACACTGAGCCCTGTAGGTGCCACTTTGCACTCTGTACTTTGGTGGCACCTTAATCCATGGAGAGACGTCTGCACTTGAGGAGTGTTCAAGGGAAAAACAAGCAGCACATGAAGGAAAAAACACAGAATGAAAAGCTTCTGAGTCTTCACATGACCCTGCCCAACACTTCTTTCTATTCCATCAGAGCTTTGCCTTGTTGCATCTTTTCATTTTTCAAATCCGTGTTTCAAAAACCTTTGATGTGGGTTTTGTTTTTTAGTTTCTTCTTTGAAAGCCTATTCTGCTCAGTCTGGAAAGCCACAGTTTTAACAGTTCCCCTGTTTGTTCAGAAATAGTATCATTCATATTTGGCATCAGAAGGAAGACTATACTGAAGCCCAAATTTACTCCTATTAAATTAAACCTAATTGAAAAAAGGCAAAGGCATTCATTAACTAGTTAAAGAAATGGTATTAAACCTATTTTTTTCTTTATTTAAAAGAAGAAACAAAACAGCTTTAAAGAAATGTAAGTGGAAGAGTAGCTATTAAAACATGCGATGGAAGAAATACACGTTGTTGAAAACTTAAGAAGAAACCACAAACACGTATAACAATAAAAGAAATGTACCTTCTTGGCCATTTCTCTTCTCTGTTATTGTGTCAGATGTTTCTGATTTGAATAAGAGCTTTCCTTCATGTCCCTGAGCTCCTCCTTCCATTTGACTTTACATTGAAGTCATAAACCTGTTGTCATGGAAACAACTGTGACATCACAGATGTAGCATTAACTTCACCACAGGGCAAAATAAATGAATGGTGATGGCCTGTGAGGAGAGAGAACCTTTGTTTGAACCAAAAGCCAAGCTTATCCTAATGTTGGCCTAGAGCCCAGTTACCCCTAGAGCCTTTAGTGGGATCTCATCCCTTGTTGTAGGCACAGAACAAACACTGCCTTGTAGCAGAGACCCCCTCTTGAAGCTGATGGTCTCTGTAGACAGGACATGGCACAGAAGAAAGGAAGCATTATCAGCTGTATTTTAAGATTGGAAAACTGAGGAAGAGAGAGAGTAAGCAATTTTACCCCAGGTCACAAAGTGGATTTGAGGCAGAGCCCAGAACTGCACTCAGATAACTCAGCAGGAGCTGCTGGAGATGCCGAAATGCAGGAGTCAGAGCCTGTTTTTACATATCAGTTCCTGGAAGTCTTTCCCAAGCTCTCTTCAAAACTGAGAAAATATGCAAAAGGCAGTGGAGCTTGGGACAAGTTGAAACACTGCTGCAAGCCTTTTAAAAAGTTCCGAATGCCTTTGCCCTCTAGGAAAGTTTGTTTTGGGAAGGTATATATCTCCAGAACCACATGTGGGGTGAAGTCTTTCATGGCAATGTTCCCGTATTCTTCCATAGGGCCAGGATTCCATCCGTGGCTTTTAAAGAGCAACAGCCATCACCTTGAGTTGCTTTCAAATGTAAAGAAGGAGCAGATCTTTTATAAAGCATGAACATAACAGCTGTTATGGCCAACATGACAGAATAAATGGTCTCAGCAATTCGTGAGTTTTGCTTGCTTTATGTTAACGACCTTAAGAATTAAGAGGTTCATCTGAATCTTTGCTTCTGCCATCATGTGGTGACGTTGACTGCTTGGCTTATGGTCTTGTGCCTTTGTTACCGGCAGACTGGTTACAGTGATGGGCCCACCGTGACACTGCCCTCTGAGATCCTTTACAAGTTGTCACAGGTGGCCTGTTTCTGGGAATAGCTACAAGTGGGTTATTCCAAAGTGGCATAAACTCCACTTGCTCCATATTTCCAGGGGGAAATAGCTGTTTGGATATTGGCCCACCAGCCTGTCTACCTGCTGTGTTGTAGCTAGCCGAGGTATCAGGTCAGATCTCCACTGAATTCAGCATGATGACAATGACCCCCACTAGAGAAGGCATTTTTGCCCAGCATCTTCTCCCACAGACACAAAATGCCTCCAGCATTATATGGAGTTCCATGGAAGGGTGCCATACCACACCCGTGGATTTGAACTTCTGTTGGCTTTAATGAGAACTGGGTGGCTAAATCCCATGCAAATCTCAAACTGGAGGGGTTAAATCCATTTTGCTTTTGCCTGTTAGTCTGTGGCTGAAGAAAAAAACATGCCATGTGTTTTGAGTTGTTTAAACTGATAAGTCTGGCCAGCAATTGAGAGTAAATCATAGTATCAGCACACACCCACAACCTAGCTTGATATACGTCTACATTTCAAAGTGACATAAATGAGTCATGAGAGCAGAGTTTTAATTAAAAGGATTGGAAGTGTCAGAATTTTCTTAAACCTTTTACAGGAAAGACTCACCCCTCCGCCACACTTTCATGGGGCAATCGACAACTGTGATTCGTGTAATATTGAATTTCAAGGAGAGTTTAGCAGGGTCATTTTGTCCTTTGAAGGGTGAAGTTTTATTAAGGTACACAAAATGTATCTTAATCTGGTACTTTTATCTCAGTAATTGTTTTATCATCTGAAGTTATCAATCTTTGTGACTGCAATAGCCATTATATTAGAAGAGGCTTGTGTAACACATGACAGAAAAATAAAGGCATGTCAGAAAACACAATCAGAGTATCACAGTACTTCAGGCCAAACCACGTATTCATTAATCAAGCAAAAGTCTTCATGAAGGTATGTGAATGCAGCAATGAACTGGTGAAAGCTGGAGAGTCGTATTTATTTTTGATTTAATAAAATGGTGGCTGGAATAAAATCCTGCTGTTTAAAGTCTACATTCTCAGTGGGGCCACCTTGTCAAAATAGAATAGTCTGATTTGCCATGTGTCAAACAGTGAAACGGATCGATCACGAAGCCAAATAAATACAATGAAAACATGATGTTATTAGACAATCTGTACAAATAGGAAAGAAATTCTTGAAAAACTAGTTTGCATGTGCAAAACTGAGTAGGTTTGTTGAGTGGTTTCCACAATTCATTTATAGTTGGTTTATGACAATATTTAGTGCCCGCAGTTTACCAGGGAAAATATTTGTCAAGAGCAAATGTTTGAACAGAAATCCAACCAATATGCCATGTCATGTTAATATTCCACATGTAGAAGTTTCATCTTAAGTGCAAATTACTTATTCATGGACAAAAAGCATCTCTAGAATTAGAATTGGTTATGACACATTAGAGAGGGAATACTAAGCATCCAGGCTTAAGGCAATACCTGACTGTAAAGACAAGGATGAGTCCTCTGAGGCAATTAAATTACTGTATGTTGCAGCAACTGAGACCTTATCAATTCCTTCAGAAGATCTGATGCTGACCACTCTAAGAGACAAGACATGATGCCAGGCATACTGGGTCAAATCCTATGGGGCATCTGAACTGTTCTGAAAGGAATCAGTCTGGATACAAACACTTATTCCAGGGAATTTTGGTCATTACCAGCTCGTGAATATTAAAGGGGAAGTACTGTAAAGAAGTGTTTGTCAGAGATGTATTAAAAATTTGAAAGAAACAAAATGTAAATGTTTAAATGAAGAGACACTGTGATGAATTTATTCACTCCCCTATAATTAAGGCTGATTTTTTCCTGCAGCAATGATTCTTTCTTTAACACGCATAATCATTGTACTGTGTAATGCATTTTGTAGGGTGTGGTGATGCTCCTTGTCAGCTAGAAGAGCAGTGCCAGCGTGAGGAGCCACCAGACAGTGTTGGAACTAACATAGAGTTGCATTTTCCCAACTGCTTGTATGACCTGCAAAACTAAACCATTTCAACGTGAGAATCTGTTTTGATTGTGTGGGCTTTTGGGAAATGTACCTATCTTCTGGAAAGCTGGGCTGACTGTATACCTACAGCTCCATTACCAGCCCTTCAGACCAAATGTCAACTCTGTGTCCCCACACTACGTTAATTTTATTACTAAAGTTAAACAGATATGTCTCACTTTAAGGGATTTTGCCATCAGCTCCTATACAAGCATGAGTGGATTGGACATAGATGGAAACATTGCCAGTTGGACAGAGAAAAGGAGAGCGTGGAAATATTTCTACTTGAATGAGTCCTCTGAGGGAGTTCTACTTGATTAAGAGTAGTTCTTCCCTTCTCACTTTCCTTTCCTAGTCTTTGCATAGGAACTAGAGGAGTCTCTGTATTTCATCATTATTGTGTATCAGGGAAAAGGATTCTCTGAACATTTGTGCTATAAAGCTTTTATGGCTTGGAACATCTAATGGCAATATTTGTGAGAGCCAAATCACAGTGAAAGACAAATCAAAGACCTCTCAGAAGAAGGAAACTAATCTGTTGTATGCTCGTGGCTGTGCCAACACGTATGATGTCCATGAAGTGCACCCCAGAGGTTGTAATTTTGTAGGAAAAGCAATGTATTTATGTTGTATCCATCACTGTGCTAAGTGTCTTACCATCTAGGACTGTGCCAGTTATAGCAACTGGTACAAGATAGTTATCAGGTATAACTTCAGATCTCAGGTTTGCATATAGCCATAAAGAAGCCATTTGTATTTTTGCTTGCCATTTTCTGAAGCAGAAGCCAGTATTCCATTCCCAACTCCTTGCTAGTGCTATGGATTCATCTTAGTTCATCCTGGGGTTACAAGGCCCCACCTAGAAGTCTGGCTTGTAGCCAGCGCTAGAGGGGAGCTGTAGAGCAAACCTCAAGAGCATTCTTGAGGTATTTGTTTTCCTTTGCAGGCAGAGGGTCAAAGGAAAAATACAGGGGAACCCAAAAGAACACATTGGGGCACCAAAAGTTACCCGATGACTCAATGGCAGCCATTTTCAAAATAAAGATTCTGAGAGGAAGCCATGGGGTTAAAGAAAGGTCTCTCTAAGCCAAACAGAAAGATGGAATCATGGAATGGTTTGGGTTGGAAATTACCTTAAGCTCATCTAGTTCCAAACCCCTGCCATGGGCAGGCACACCTTCAACTAGACCAGGTTTCTCAAGTCCCTGTCCAGCCTGGCCTTGAGCACTGCCAGGGATGATCTGGTAGAAGACACAGAACAGAGTGGGAAGACATAAAAGGAGAACACTTTAAAAAGCCTTCTGCAGGTCTTGGATTTCAGGAAGAAACTTCAGGTCCTGTGAATAAGCCTACCTGCATTAACTGTTTTGCTAAATGACAGAACTAGACAGGACTAAAATGTTTATGGGTTATGGATTTGCATATAATTTTAAAGAGTACTTTGGCCTTATCTTGTTTTATAAGCAAAATGGTATCACATTCAGATGCCTTTTGAAATAACTTCATTTCTCCCCTCTTCGCCTGCTCTTTTAGCAAAACAAGTTTCACATGGCTTCTGTAATAAACAAACGAGCAAATCAGTGAAGGTAACTATGTTTTGCCTACTGCAAAATGTCTGTTAATTCACTGCATTGTGGATTGGTCAGTTTGGCTTTAAAGGCTCTTGAAAGTTTTCAAGAGAAGAAAGGATGTAAGTTGGAAACAGAATTATTGCTTCTGACTGACAACCACTTTGGATGTTCTGAATACAAAATTTAAGTAGCTGCATAGTTTTATTCACAAGCATGGCAATTCTGTATGAAATTCACCCTCTGCTTTTTCTCTGAAATAGCTTTTACATGTAGAAGGTCTCTAAATGGGTGTTTAGAGAGCCCTGAAAAGGATTTGTTTTCTCGTTTGATACTATATAGAAAAAAGGAATTGGCTAAATGCATAATGAAAACCTTAGAAATAAACCCCACAACACTCAAACCTTATTCCCCATATAGAAACATAGACAATGAATTCCGCATGAGAACTTTGCAGTTATCATCTCCTTTTATTCTTTCGACAGATGAACGAAGTTCAGGGATGGAACAATGTCTATTGCTCCTGAAAGAATTGTCTGTGCAGGCAATGGGAAACCCCTCTTCTTGGAAGTCAGACTATAATTTAGCTGTTCTCATGAAGAAGAACGCTTTGTTATACATCCTCCAAGCTGAGATGAAGCGAATCAGGTGATGGTTCACTCTGTTGACACAGATCCTTGGTCATGTTGTTTAAGGGCTGTCTGTAACCTGATTTACATGAATATAAATCAGGAATTACCTCCAATGAAACACAGGAAACAAGTGTATAAACAATCAGCCTGCTTTTTTATTCCTACATCAATTTTCTGTCTGTAATGTGGGGGGTATTCATGATTCTTTTCCTCAATGGGTTTTTGATTGCTTGTGCAGAAGGGAAATGCTATGGTGATAATCTTCCAAACAAAGCCTACAGTCATTTCCACTTTTTCTGTTATCATGCTAATGGACTTATTTCATTACTTTATGTAATGAGAAGTTCCCCTGGTTGTTTTAACCATAATTAATTGCAGCATTTCTGGCTTAAAAACCCCACTTCCTTTATATACTTAGCTTTCCATTATTGCCCTTTACTTAGTTCCATACAATGTTTTACATTCTGGGTAAGTCAATGATTTTTTGTTTAGCAAAAGGTATGCTTAGACCAACGCCCTGAACTCCACGGAGACACCATCCCAAATTAATTCTCCAGGTTGCAGCTGCATGATCTTGCTAAAGAAGTGAGTAATATTTTGACATTTAATATTAAATGAGTTATCTTTGAAAAATGCTTCCCTGCCCCTGGTGTACCTCAGGCGAATGGAAACATGCTTAACGTGCATAATGAAACCTTGGTAATGGAAAAAATGGGGAACTGAGACAACCTATCAGCATCTAGAATCTGCAGGACATAAAAAACGGATGGTAAAATGATGGTAAGGTTAAGACATAAACTAATCAGATTGATTGCATTTAATTGGAGCCCTCTTAACAATACAGCTGCAATTATTCTTAATCCTCTGCAAGTCTATAAAAAGATTTTTGGCAAGTGTTTGATTGTTTTCACTGTTGAAACTCAGCTTGTGAGATTTCCAGTAGCACTGAGCACACAGTGACTGACTTCAGGGAGAACTCTTCACTCTTCATTTCCTTTTCTTCCAAAGAGCACTTGCTGGTCATGGAATTCTCTCTTCTTATTTTGGTCACCAAATTGTACCAGTATTTCCAAAATGTGATTTTAAATAAATAAGGAATCTGCTGTTGTCACTTCAGGAGTTTTCAGGAATCTTGATTATTCAGGAACAAGCCCTGAGATGATGTCAGGAAGAGTTTGAACTGCATTGCTTATCTGTCAAGAACGCACTTTGGTTTAAAAGGCAGAGGTTAAGAGAAAAGTAGAGATCTGAAGTAAGTGTATAATAATTTTTCTGAAATAAATAACATCATCACTCCTTGAGGACATTTTGCGTAATTCCCTAATTGTGAGCAATTCAGCTTTCTCAAACCATTGCCAATGAAGCCTTTATACCATCACATGCCATCATTTGTCTGCATCTGTATCTAGCTTTATCTGCATACATCAATGCTATGTTTCCGGTAAAGAACATTATTGCATATGCATATGCATGACTCAGAAACCTGTGGTCTTTATGTCATTAGCAACTCTCTCAACAGAAGAACTGACTCATCTTTGTTAAAAAAGCGCCTGTATCAGAATATCTGAACTTTTCACAGGGTTTTAAAAGACATTAAAGACCCAGTTCTGGAAGAGGTTGAGTGCTGAATAGTCTTCAATGGACTCAGCAGGTCGAATGCACATTGTTTGTGGATGTGACTGCTGACTGCTATACCACTTCAGGCCATTAGGGAGTTCAGCTTCTCCTCTTCGACTATGCTACACATTTTTTCCCTGAAATTAATTGATTGCAAATCAATTTGAGGTAATTTAGAGAGCTGTAATGACTTCTCCCCAGATGCTTGTTCAAAGCTGCTAGTATTTACTGTTCACCCTAATTGCCTAACAGGCAGGCAGCTTATTTAAGATAGAAAAAGCATCATATAGACAAATCTTGCCTGTATGTGCACAGTCTTCCAAGTGAAGGGTGTTTTCACTAGAGAGGAAGAATAGATGGTGTAAAGCACTATATAGATCATGAGAAGGATAATCACCACCAAATGGGAAGCTAGTTACTCTGTTCCATTTTTAAAAGAAAGAAAAAAGGTTTCTCAGGTTCTTAATATTAAGAGAAAATTGGTTTGCTGGGACAGGCTTTTATCCAGAATATTTGAAGTAAAGCAAAGGTCCTGTCACTGTTTGTTATATGAAAATTATGATGTCTGCAATGTAAGTTTAAACAAGGCAAGAAGCCTGACTGAGTGCAAAATTAACAAATTGTGGCCCTTATGGATTATATTAGTCAAGAAATATGAGAATTAAATGGTACAGTGAGTAAACTGCTTGGCTTGCAGGCCTGGAACTGCTCATTTTTAATAACACCAAAGAAATCAGAAATGTTCTGTGGGAAGCAGACCCTTGGTCCTCATGGAGAATAACCTGGAGCGATTCACTGCCCATGTTCTGGCCCACTGGCATGCACATGATGTTGGCTGGGAGAGCTAGAGTCTCTCAATGAGCAGAGGAGAGAGCATTGCATAGGGAAAAGGGCTTGCACTGCTACTGCCTGCCCTGTCCTTCGCAGGAATCAACTACTGTTGGTGTCTCAGACTTTGAGAGACATTTGGGAATTTCAGATGAATGTGGGAGAATGGAAATATTCCTTCAGACCCCCTGAGAACATTGAGAGCAAACTGGATCACTCAGGGTCTCAAATTAAAATGTGTTTGGCAGTGAACATGAACGTGTGCCCAAGTCTGGAGTCCACAGCTGCTGAATCCTGCTCAAGGACCACTTCTTTGGTGATCCCTGTGAGAAATGAATGAGTTAACCGAAACAAAATGGATGCCAGATAAGACTTAGCAGTAAGGAATGTGTATTCTTACGTTACACAGTGCCCAATACACTTCTGATACGATAGCAAGAGAACCAACGTGTCTCTAGTTTATTACATTCAAAATAAAACCAAAATAGTAGAGGAGAGTATGTTATTTTGCTTCAGTACTGGTCAGTATGTAAATAATTTCTATTTTCTGATCATATTTATGGGGCCAAAGGTTAAGCAGGATTTATGCATTCAATTTTATCAGAATTAGAGTCTTTTTTCAGTTTGTCCTAGGACAAGTTAGTTATAGAATCTCTTTTTCCTTACTGTGATGGAAGATGGATTTATTAAGACAGCAACAGCGTGCAGAAAAAGAAGTGTGCTTTTACCTTACTACCTAAGGGGAAAGGAGTTCTTAGCAGGCCTAAGGATAGGATAATGCATAGTTTAGAAGCAAAGAGAGCATTTGACTCCCTAAATCACTTACCTGGGAAACAGTGCTGTGCCACTGGGAAATGCATCTTGAAACAAAAATCTGGCCTGACTCAAGAGATGAAAATGAAACATCCCATCAATCCTGAGCTGACAGATGCAGTACAAAGCTCTGTAACAGATTTCTTTCAGCTAGTTTTTCATTTTGATTTACTTTTAAACTCGCAGAAATCCTAGGGATTCCCACAGGCAGGAATAAATACAGTGGGTCTTGGGTTTGGCCTGTTGGTTCAAGCTTAATAGCAACTGTAATAGTAATAATCTGATGCCAAACCTTGGATCCACTAGAAAAATATATAGAATCATAGAATAGTTAGGGTTGGAAAGGACCTTAAGATCATCCAGTTCCAGCCCCCTGCCATGGGCAGGGACACCTCACACTAAACCATGTCACCCAAGGCTCTGTCCAACCTGGCCTTGAGCACTGCCAGGGATGGAGCATTCACAGCTTCCTTGGGCAGCCCATTCCAGTGCCTCACCACCCTTACAGTAAAGAACTTCTTCCTTTTTTAATATATAATATATAAAAATATATGAAAGTATAATCCTTTTCTTTTTTTTTTTTTTTTTTTTAATTGTGAAAATAGCCTGACTGACCTCTGGGCCTCCTTTGTAATTACCATGGCCAGCTAAAATGTTGCATTGATTAAGGTTCACCCTGCTGCAGCAGCACAATCCAGGGGTCATATTCAAGAAACCCCAGTGTTTTCATAGTTGAAACACATCAGTATTAGAGACAATGTGTTTCCTTCCCACCCTAAATGGAAAATTCTGCGCCCCCCCTTAACATTTCAAATGCCAGTGTGTTAATTGTAGCCTACTGCTGACTTTTTAATGGCTTCACTTCCATGTTGTGTCTTGCATCAACAGGGTCTCCAGACTCTGTGGTGACTGAAGTCTCAATCCCTTATTCATGTGAGTAATCTGCATTCATACAAGTAGTCACGTTGACGTAAGTCACAGGATCCAGTGACGCTGAGTAGATGTTTGTGTTACACTGAGGGTTGTCTGTGCCATGGTCAAGACATGTTGTGGTATGTCTATCATTCAGTCAAGAAAATTCTGTGAGGACTGGCAGTGTTTCAGACTCACCTTTTCAATGATAAATTCCTTCCTCTTGTCTTCACTAAGCTTCTGATGCAATGTTATTATTGGGCGAGTGAGTAATAGCAGCAGTTGATTCAAAAGAATACCAAATCAGAAGTACAAGGTTTTCATTCACCAATTGCTTTGTACGTTACTGGTACAGCTAAGCTCGGTTATTCCTTGTTTTTCATCATGCAAAGAGTGGCATATAGCTGGAAGGAGAAGGACTCAGGTGCTGATGCATAAGAGCTTGTGTAGGAACTCCTTCGTTAAGATAGATTTCACCTAAAATCATTGCAGAGAATGCTGAAATTGCAAACGTGAGTGGTTATCAAGAAATATTTCTTGGACATATTATTTTTCTTTTCCTAATGAAAACCCTAATTTCTGTAAAATTAGGCTGGATTTTCTTCCCTTTGCTACATCATACAGGGTGGAACCAAAGTCCCTCTTTAGCTCTTGAAATCATAAGGCTGCTGCTTTCATATCATCGATTTCTGGGGATATGACATCTTGTATTCATGATGTGTCACAAGCAATATTTCATGTAGAGGTTTATGAATTGATGCATTTCTTCTTTGTATTTTGTTAACTGAACCAAGCTATTAGGAAATAATTTGATTGAGGAGAAACTGAAGCAGGCACTTTCTGTGCCTCTAAAGAAAATGTGAACCTCCCAGATTACATCCATATTCTGGCATGAAAATGAGTATACATTTTGGATTGCAGTATGATGGTAAGCCACTCCAGCCAGTAAGTCAGCTTCACTGGGAGCCCAACTTAAATGCCTCTATGCAAACACACGTAGCATGGGGAATAAATAAGAGGAATTAGAGATGTGTGCATCCCTGCAAGACTATGATCTTATTGGCATCAGAGAAACATGGTGGGATGGCTCCTATGATTAGAGTGTTGGAATGGAAGGATAGAGGCTCTTCAGGAAGGACAGGCAGGGGGATGAGGAGGGGGTATTGCCCCCTATGTCAGTGACTAGCTGAAGTGCACAGAGCTCCACTGAGGATGGATGAGGAGCCAACTGAGAGTTTAAGAGTCAGGATTAAAGGGAGGGCAAGGACAGGGGACATTACAGTGGGGATCTGCTACAGGTCATCTCATCAGGATTACCAACTGGATGAGGCCTTCTATAGACACATAGGAGCAGGCTCACATTCACAAGCTCTGGAGGACTTCAGCTACCCTGATATCCATTGGAGTGACAACACAGCAGGGGCAAGCAATCCAGGAACTTCCGGGAATGCATGAACGATAATTTCCTTTTCCAAGCGGCAGAGGAATCTATGAGGAGAGGTGCTGTGCTGGACCTTGTTCTCATCAACATGGAGAGGTTAGTGAGGAATGTAAAGCTCAAGGGCAGCCTTTGCTGCAGTGAACATGAAATGGTAAAGTTCAAGATCCTCAGGGCAGCGAGAAGAGTGCACATCAAACTCACAACCCTGGACTTCAGGAGAGTAGACTTTGGCCTCTTCAGGGTTTTGCTTGGTAGGGTACCATGGGATAAAGCCCTGAATGGAAGAGGGGCTCAAGAAAGCTGGATAATATTCAAGGGCCACCTTCTTGAAAAAATAACCTCTATTTTTAAAAAGGGATAAAAGGAAAACTCGGGGAACTAGAGTCTGGTTTGTTACCTCAGTGCCTGGTAAGATCATGGAGCAGATTCTTCTGGAAACTATGCTAAGGCTCATGGAAAATGAGGTTACTGGTGACAACCAAAATGGATCTTGAGTAAGGGCAAATTGTGCCTGGCAAATTAGGTGGCCTTCTGTGGTGGGGCTACAGTGTTGGTGGATAAGGTAATAGCAACTGACATCACCTACCTGGACTTGTGAAAGGCATTTGACACTGTCCTGAACAACATCCTTGTCTCTAAACTGGAGAGGCATGAATTTCATGGATGGACCACTTGGTGGGTAAGGATTTGGCTGGATGATCACACTCAGAGATTTGCCATCAATGGCTTGATATCCAAGTGGAAACCAGTGACTAGTGATGTCCCCCAGGCATCGGTGCTGGGACTAATCCTGTGCAACATCTTCGTCAGCAATGTGGTCACTGGCATTGAGTGCACCCTCAGCAAGCTATTAGATCATAAAATGTCCAGACAAGCTATGCCAATGAATGTCACCTCCTTGTGCAGCATACCCATGGTCAAAGGAAAAGTTGTCTGGGTACTGCTGAACAAAAACCCGAGAAACACAGTCACAAGGAGTATGAGTGAACACACTGACAAGCAGTGCACTAGAATGGATGTAGCACTGTAACATGTGAGGCTCAGGGCTTATTTTAACTTTCTCACTCTCATCTCTTGTATGACCTTCAGCCCACCTGCATTTTCTTCTCCTACTTTGATCAAGAGCTATGTGCATCTGTGGATGTCTCCTCTTTCGGACTGTGACATCTGTTTGAGTTTCCAGGAGCTACTGTCATTTCAATAGTAATCAAAACCTTCAATTATTACTCTTCTGTCAGATTTCAGCCCTTCAGATTTCAGAAGCCCTTCATAGGTTTCTCGTGATAACTTAGGGCCCTGACCCAATGCCAGAAAGGAAGAGTGAAATCAACATAACTGAATCTTCAGGGTTCATTGCGAAAAAGTCTGGACAAGAACAGTAGTATTTTATGGTTTATAGGCTCTGAAATCTGCAGTTGCCCTTTGGCCTCCACATTTATACTGACATATCAAATGAAGGGGCTTGGCCTGCCTTCTTTTGAAGGATTTGGCTCGCAGTCCTGGCCAAGGATTGGCATGAATTCAGGAAGTTGTTAGTTATGCTCTTTTTTCATTTTAGCTGTGTTTCAGGTGCTTGTTGAGACCCGAGAACTGGTCATCACCATGTCTTTGATGCATTTGCTCTCATACTTCTTCTGTAGAGGAAGTCTCTGTTGTTGATTTCCATTCTGCAAAAGCTGAGGGACAAAGATGGGGCAGGAGATCATGGAGGAGCTGGATTTTGCATCCAGTCTTTGATAGCTCTGTACTTCCCAGGCTTTTATAGCTGTGGGTCCAGCAGTCCTTCCTTGGATAAAGCACCCATTTTTGTTACCAGTAGCATTGATGGAACTTGGGCTGAGACTGGACTCGAGGAACTGGCACCATAACGCTTAATCCTGCCTGAGCAAACTGAGAAATGTCATTGTGGGAACAGTGTTATGAAAGCAATTACTCTGACTGCTCATTAAGTGCATGTGTGTGGGAAGCTGGGGCAGGCAATGGGGCTGGGTGTGACAGGAGGCCACCAGAAGAGACATGCATGGCCAATGGCAGCAGAGAGGAGGAAAGCAGGTGCAGCCCTAAAGGCTGAGAGATGGGACTCTGAGAGGTAGGCAGCCTTGAAAGGAGTGAGAGGGAAGAGTTAAGATCAAGCAGCATTGGCAGGCGATTCACCCCCAGGGCCAAGCAGGCAGCTAAGGAGACGGGGGTGGCACAGACAAGTTTCTTTCTCTTATCTCTCTGCCCCCTACCTTCCATCCCCACCCCATCCACTTACTGCATGTTACGAGCTGTAAACAAATCTATTTAGGCTGGAAAATATACGGGGTTTCTTTCCTATCCTGATATTTGGTTGGGTTTTGTTCTTTTTTAGTGGTAACAAGGAAGAAAAAAATCATGTGCAGGAACATTTGGCACACTTTAAAATGTCTTTTTTTTTAAAGCATTTTTAATTTGTGGAAAGCTCCTCCAGACTAATGAAAGCCGTGACTTCCTCGGGGGACTTTCATTAACACCCTTCTACCTTTACTGTACCACTTTATAATACCCTCTCCCTAGAATGTGCAGAATAATGTAGGGCGCTGACCCAAAACCAGTGGGAAGAGTAGTATCAGCTTCAGTGAATTAGGTCCTTGGAGTCCTTTGCACAGCTGCCAACTCACTAAAAAGGGTGTAATATGCAGGCTAATATGCTACTTAAAAAACATAATGTGAGCATAATTCTCCACTTCATTACGTTGGTTTTACATGCCACTAAAGCCAATAGAGTTACACTGGTGGAAAACCAGGGTCACAGAATGGAGGCTTACTCCCCACGTTAGCCTTTAAAACTGGTTTCAGAGATCAGAGGCACTTAGTCTGTATCGTATACTAACGTTGGTCCTGATCCAAAGCTCAGTGTACTCAACTGGAGTTGTTCCATCAGGCCCTAGGGATATGTATGTCTATGTGCACAGATGTGTATGTCTCTGTGTCAATCTATCTGTGTAATTTATCTATTTTTACCATGCTCAACACTGGAGTGACTAAGAACCTGGGTGACTGAGGTTAAGCAATATGTAAAGTCCCCCAAGCCTTGATCTAATATAGACTTGCTGATCCTGTAATATAAAAATAAATGTGGGTTAGCCTACGATCTGTGGGACATACACAGTCAAGCATGCAGAACACACAGAAAGAGCAGGGCTGTTTCCCATCCAGTTGGACAGGTTATGCCATTGGCAGGACATAGCAAGCTGCTGCCAAACAGGCATCACCCGTTTCTGAATTCTCAGACTCTGTTTTTATATGCTGCCGATGGATATCGGATGAATTGCTCATTGTAAATCAATAATACTTCGTTTTCAGATTAATGAGGAACTAAAACTGTTTCTAATAAATGTTTAAATGCTTGGCATTTTTTAGAAACCAAACCTTTTATGAGGAATCCTTTCTTTTTCTGTTAGGCAAGAATGGTATAAAAACATTTGGCATAACTTTGTGCATTGATGAAAAGTAGAAGAATAAATGGACTGGCTCTTTATAACTTCAGCTGCATAGAACCATGTTGTGCAAGGCAATGGAATCATAACAGTCAGTGCATGAGATGCAGCATTTGTTTCGACAAAAATGAATGCCCTTCAGAAGAGCAATCTTACTGTATTAGTACTAGTGCTGTACCATAGCTGTGGTGTTCTTATTCTGCTACAGATTGTGGCTGAAAAAGATCTGGGGAAGCTGCAAGGGGGAAGAAAGTTTTCATAGGATGCCTGTTTCTGAGCTTGAGTTTTACTGATGGAGAAAAAAAAGAAGTGTCAGTTTATGTTTGTTTTTTTTTTACCCTAGTTTTGTATCAGGAATTCCTTCTGTGAAGTAATGAAAGATGGGGGTGAGAGACGGACTTAAAGTGAATGGGGCAGAAACAACTGAACTTTATAAAGAACAAATGTTTTATCCTCCAGAGTATCTGTGTGAAGTGAAACTGTATGGCAGAAGTAGCAAAGCAATACAGTGGTGAGTAAACTGCAAACCTTTGCTGTTCATCAAACAAAGAAAAGCAATGAAATGTTCTTAGAATTTCCTCTTTACTGTGTGAGGAATGAAAATAGCCCAAAATAATGTGGTGGGCGAACTGTATACACCAGGCAATAAACTAAACTTCCTGTCTCTAACAAAAGGCTTCTCTTTATAAAGTGCCAGCACTTTTAACTGCAAAACATTGGTATCCAATTCTCCTTTAGCTTTTGAAGAATGTCTTCTGAGAAGTTTGTACTTTGGCGTATCAATTTTGGGGTATTTTGTTTTAGAAACATAAGCTGCTGATAGATGAAGAGCATAAGCTGTACCGTTTGGAGCCCTGGATTCCAGACATTTAGGAGAGCAAACCACTGTCAACCTTTAATTCATCTTGCAGACCCCCTGCACAACTGCCCTGACATTAATTTATAGATCTTACTCTTTTGAGGCATTTCTGTGGGCTGATTACAGGCCTACTCAAGCACTGGTATTCCATAGTTTGACCTATATCAGCTTGAAGGTTCTTTTTCCCCTTTCTGATCACACAAATAGTTCATATCTTTCTGTCAATCATGCAGATTGATCATGCAGGCAATCGTGTTTAGTGGATTATAGTGTCTCTTACTGGGAAAAAGCATTATAGCTATTCTATCAGTTGCCCATCAGCTGGTAGGGTGCTTTACTTCAGTGGTAGACTGATGTTTTTTTCCTGAGGAAAATGAGAGTTTCTTGTCATTTAGACTTACAGATTTTTATATATGGGGTAGTACATGTAATATGCCCTCCCTCAAATGGTGATTCTATTTTCCTGGAATTGTATAGGAGACAGATATATCCCGCTGAAGGCTGCAGTCTGCCTGTTCAAATACTGTTCAAGTAACAATTAAAACGCTATGTCCATCATCTCACAGTGATGGTTTTGGAGGTGCTGATACCTGTTTTCTATAGACAGCACAAAAACCAACCAGTTTTTGTCACCACAGCATCAGATGTGACTGCTACATGTGTGGAATCCAAGGGGCAATCTTGATTTGCACACAGGCCTAACTGGGATACCCGTGAACTTCTCCACGTGTGGAGTCTCAGTTCACCATCCTCAAGAGATGCACTGAGCTCAATTAAACCTTCAGGTGGCAAACACAGAGTTGTCAGGAGCCTCTGGGGAGGGGCAGAGGGCTCAATCAGTGGAGAGTGGCAGCACCTGAAGCAGGCAGCAGTTTAAATAGGCACACCTGCCAAAGAGCTGGCTTTTCTCTCCTGGAAGAGTTGGTCTTGGAGCTGGTCTTCTACAAGGAGGTTTGCATTATGCTTTAGGAACAAGTTTGGTGCAGGAAAGAGGTCTCTTTGAGGTTAGAAGTCTTCAGCTTGATATTTTATTGAAGGACTATGTTGCTTTAAGAAGCATCTATGCGAGGGTACAGTTTCCATGGCTGGTATATGTAGAAAATGACCTGTAGGGGAGGGAAATTGAAAGTGTGTATGTGTTGTGTCTGGAGTTGCTGAGGATTGCTTGTTTCATAGGTTTGTGTTTGAGTGGTTTTGGGTTTTTGGCTTTTTTTTTCTTCCCCTGTGTGGTTTGCACTTAAATAAATGCCTAAAAATCCTGGGGTTATTGGTCATGGGGTGGCTGGAGGGCTGAGGTGCAAAGAGGCAGACTGGGGTAGACCTGGAGCAGTAGCTGTCAGCAGGCTGAGATCAGCTTGGCCTCTAACTGCAAGGAGTTGGTCTTCTGTACCTTCTGTTAAGCTTGGGCTGCTTGCAGTGCACTGCTGAGCTTAGGATGACCTTTGGAGCTGGGGACTCCCCAAGTCCCTGCCTTCTTAATGGGATGTGTACTCTCCTGAGAGTCATCTTGTGAGCATCATGAGCAGATCTGCAGAGACTCTAAGGACAGGCTGGTGATACCAATGTGTTGCTACATGGCTGTGCTAGTGCAGTGCACAAGATGAGTCCAGGTAAACAGCCTAACAGCCTTGGTGAAAATGCTTTGATGTTAACAGGGGGTTTGCTCACTTTAAAGCGAGCTATCTGGGTCTTGTTGCAAAAGGCTGCAGTAGGTGTTTTATGAGTACTTTATTTCCATGTGCTCTAGGACAAAAAACTCTGTTAAATACAGAAGGGCAGTGTGCTCTTCTTATCTGACTTGTCCATTTCCACTTCTTTTTAGTTATTATTCCTTTCTGTTATTCCTCTGTAGCTTTCCCATGAAGGGAAGATACCTCTCTGTTCCCTCACCTGTGTCTTTGAGGGACTTGGAGGTGTTTAAGCAAGGGGTTATTACCTCTAGTAGGAGGAAGGGGAAGACTCAGAATTGTTTTCCTTCACATTTTAGAGACTAAGTAGGAGGGTAGAAACTTAGTGGGAGCTGCTGAGTTTGGAGCTGGTGGCAGTAAGAGCATTCTTCTCAACCACTGATTCCTCTCTCATGTCCTTGGGTCTGCTGTCCAAAGAAGTGATGTCTGCTTGGGCCCTTGTGTCACAGGCTGCTGGTCCTAAGGGATGCAAGGCTTCAGGTGTCCTGCAGGCCTGCCCTAATCCATTCAGTAGGGGTGGTACCTTGGCAATGCAAAGCCATAAATGAGGGTGCTACAGGCTTTTTACTGGCTTGGGAGTTTGGGTGCTTCATCTGTGCAGTGTTCACCCTCTGAGTACGGGTGTGCTTGTCGTGGAGAAAAGGCCTGGTCCTTGGAGCACTGGGGAGGCAGCATCTCCTGCCCTTGGCTTTGCTGGGAGCACAGCAGTTGTTTGCTTCCTTGCCTCTGTGAAATCCAGTGCTTTGAAATTGTGCGCATGGCGTACGTAGCTGTGTGCCAAAGAGGGAATGCTTCACTTCCCTATGCAACTGTTTTGCTTCAGACACTGTTTAAGGGACTTGATTTTGACCTCCCATGCACCCATGTTTGTTGGTGCTGGTGAGAGTTACTTGTTACTCAAGCATGCCGAGACGAGGTTCACTTGCGATCCCTCAGTTTAACAGCAAAAGAGACTATCCAGCAGCATTCCTGCTTGACTGAAATCTTGAGATTCATGTGTTTGGCACAGCGTGCCTTGACGTTAATCTGCTGCTGGAATATCTATGGGAAAGAACAGCCAAGTGACTGAAGAACATAAGAAATCTTAGTTTGTCTGGCACAGACTAGCCTGCCACCATAAAAGATGAAATTGCAAGAGAGGAGGTAGGAGGAGTCCGCTCAGCTGTTTCAGTTTTCAACACGCAGTCTGAGCTGGCTTCCTTTTCATTATCAGGGAAAGCTAAGACAAGTAAAGCTGTGTTGCTGTCCTTTAAAACAAGCTAGGTCAGCCTTTCACCTATGGGTCAGTTGTGAAGGGAGTTAATGTGTGTAATGATAAAGAGATAGCATTAATATAGTTTCAAAGTGCTTCATATTTAAAAGTGGCTCCAGGTTTGTTGTGCATAACAGGACAAATATAACTAAGGTGGGGCTGAGCCCAAGAGCTGGATTCCAGCCTGGTTTAGGAAGCCAAAACAAACACTTCAACCAATACAGCATTTCACATGGACTTTTATGTTAATTATCTACAATTTCTGATGCTGGCTTTTAAAAGAAGAGGGGGAAGACAGTGAAACATCCAGAAAGCAAACTGATTGGAATACTGCGGGCTTGATCTTGCTGTGTAAATCATGTCTGACTGTTTAGAAGTTCAGGATAAGGGTTGCTGGCCTTTCTCACTGGGCTATAATAGCACAGACTTGAAGCTTTAAAAAGTGAAGTGTCAGAATTCACTGGGTGGATGCTAAAGTGAGGATCTGGTTGTCAGGCTTCTCACTGCTAGTTGCTGTGCTGCATGATTTAGAGCAAGGCTTTGTGCCTCACTGCTTCCCACTTGTTCTTTGTCTCGAGACTGCCAGCTCTGTAGTATTTATTTGCCTTGTGGTACTGCGGTATAGTCCCTTCAAATTCACTCTGCATCTGTTTTATCCCTCCCTCTCTGTTACTTAGCTTATCTTTTTCCAACTCTACATATTCTGCTCTTGTGATAATGAGCTCTGTCTGTGTGTCCAGGGATTGGCGTTCTTGTTTGCTTAGACTGTAAACTCCTTGGAGCAGATTGGTTTGTCCACTACCATTGCTTTATCCCTTGTAATAAACATTATTGCTAGTAATGAGAGATGATTGCTACCTCAAATGGCTTTAAAAAAACCCCAACAAAACTGTACTGCAATCCCATACTTTACTGTAGTTGATGACAGCACTTAAAGGTTTAGGAGTTGCATCTTTGAAGCTTTTATAATACCTCATGCAGCAGGGCTCTGGTCTTTGGAGGCTCAAGGTGCTACTGTTACACTGCTACTAAAGTGCTTATAAAACAAAAATGTTTGAAGCTACTGATATGTTGTCTCCTAAAAAAACCCCAAACCCTCCCCTCTCTGTTTCTGCTTGGGTTTTGTGGCAGTAAAAGCTCACTGGTGTGTGTTAAGCTCTGTAGAGACACTTTAATTACTGTACATCTGAATGGCTGTCACATTAGGAGTTAAAGATCTCTATTTCAAGGAAAGAAGGATTTTTATGTTTCTAATATAAATGAGTATGCTTCAGCCTTTCTACCAAATTCAAACTGTATGGAAGGGTATTTTATAAAAGACTGAGAAGGCAATATAAAATTAAGTAAAGCTGGGTCTGGTGCCTAAAAATATTTGGCAGAATTCCCTGGAAAGCCACATTTGAACATTTTTAATATATATTACAAGGCAGACAAGAATAATTATCTTCTCTTGAAGTTCCCCAAGTGAGAGAAGTGTATTGTAATGCCCTTTGAAAGAAAATAATATGAGTTGCCAAATGATTATGTTGTGGAATTCTTCCCCATCCCCTGTCTCTTTCACCCATCTGATTGTATGCAGGAGAGGAAGAATATGGTACAAATGAAGCTGCTGTTCTCGCATTCCTTTTTAAAAGACAAAACCTAACAGCTTTAGGTAGGTGTACCTGTCAATAGACATCGTAGTCCTTGTGGAAAATAGTTAAGGCAAATCATTCTAAATGACTAAAGCACAGCACCATTAAAAGTGAGGCAGTTCTTAGTTTTATATTGTGAATTCTTTGGAAAATTTAAGTAATATTACTGTATTTTTTCTCCTCCCTTCTACATGTGGGGTGCAAAACCAGGGATGTACAAGTCTCTAGTTTTCCTCCTTAGCTACTATTAAAATGAACAGCAAAGGCTTAGCAGTGGGAGCTGAGACAAAACAGGATTAAGTGAACCTTTAGCAGCTACTGGTGTTTTAAATGAACCTTGGTAAACACAAGCTCCCCATGCAAGTTGTCCCCATGGAAATCCCTACGGAGATAGATGAAGAAAAGGACATCTCTTTAAATGAGAAAGAGAGCTGTCTTAAAACATGGAGATCCTGTAAGAGTCAGTAGAAAGACTCTCCTAGTGCCAAATATCATGGCTTTTGTTTTCTTTTCGCCCTCATTGTGCCTGTTTAATAGACACTTACAAGGAAGGGCAGTTGTGCCAGCATCTTCCTGTCGAGCTTATCTTGTCCATCATGGTCTTGTGATAAGGAGTATAGAGGAAGCCAGAGTAGATGAAATAAAACAAGATTCTTGGATACTCAGTTAGATGCAAACTTCATATTTAATTGCTGTGTGTTCAGGGTCGAATCTATGGTGAATGAGGCAAACCTGAGTCCTGATACTGAATTCCTAGAGGGAAAGAGGCATGGGCTCTAGAAATGAACATGGGGATAAAGGGACTGAGTTAGAGGCCAACTTCTCTGCTGCTGTAGGCTGAATTGCTGTTACTTGGTTAAGAAGTTCCTTCTGATTTACACCAGCCAAGAAAGGTCCTGCAGGGTCTTGAGAGAGATGCAGATATGTGGTCCTGCAAGTGAAGAAAAAAAAACCAGGAGGAACAGTGAGAGAGATTTTGGCAGCAGGATTGAAAGTCAGAAACAGGGTGGGAAGCAAAGCTGTGATGGGAGTGCTGGGGCTGAGCAATCCTACCCTGGGAAATCTGACTGATGGGCTGCAATCTGCCTTAATTACTTATGTTTTTCAGACCACAGGATGGGAAGTGAGACTCCTTATTTCACTGGGGAGGTGGGAAAGCTGAAGATGAGCATTTACTTGATTTAGCAGAATCATATGAAATACATGTGCACTTATTTTATGTACATCCATTTCAATGAGTTTCAATTGATCAGGTGTTCCGGAGATATTGTTTAGGTCTTGGGAAATGTTGGGATATCTCTTCCCAATGAATGTCCTCGTGCCTGGCCTCTTGCACAGAGACAGGGTACTCTGGGAACATCTGCAAAATTGACTTCTAAATATGTTCTAATTTAATCTGGATGGGACCAGTAAAACTGTGGTTTAATTTTATGGGTAGCAAATTGATCTTCTGGAATACTTCTCTGGTGCAGTCAAACATGGTGCTGTGAATGTGTAACTGTCTCCCTCTGGCACTGCTGACAATCTTCCTGAAGAAGCATGGAGCTTGGCACAGCCTGATCACCGTATATTTATCCTTCTTCCTGGGAGGATTTTGCAGTTGACATCAAGATCAGTTTTGCAGCTGTAGCACAGCATGTACCACAGTTGTATTCTGAGCACTTTAGCCATATCATCTATTTGTATTTCATCTAGCAAGTTGGCTAAGGCTTGTCATTCATGGTTATATGAGGACTAACTGTCCCCATGCAAAGTACTGTGATTTATGTTGTACCTGGCATTAGAGGCACTGCAACTATGTATTGTTAATTTCTATTATGGACTCGTCTCCATCAGCTTTTAGTGAATTGATTGCTGTAGGCTGTTGGTACTGGGGAAGGTAAGGGATGACGCACGGTGGTATAGAGAGGGAAGGCTTGGTGATTAAGGCAACTTCATTCCTCTCTCTTCCTTTCCTCTCCTGTTCTGTTGGTGGAGTGCAATGTCTCAGAACAGATCTAAACCATTTACAGTTCCTAAATGTTAGGCCAACCTCAGAGAAGCCAAAATGCAGTGCAGGAGAGGCCAGTCCTTCAGGCACTTGGATCCTGCAGAGAATTCTAGGAGGAGGTGGCACTTTCACCCTATTTCTGGAAGATAAAGCAGTTGGGTGCTTTCCACCTATGCCGAGTCCACGTATGTAACTCCCACGTACTTCTCTCTGCTCCCAATTCTTTTTGGCATGAGGAAGAGAGATTCTGCAGGCAGCAGAGTGCGGGAGCTCAGCGGTGCCACTACGTCGGCTGTTGTACGTTTTTTCAAGTCCATTTTCTTAATGTGATGGATCTGAGCTTGAAAAGCAGGACGCCTTGGAACATAAAATAGATGAAAACAAGCTACAATGAAAGTGAAAAACATATCATTTTACTGCCGATGGAAAATTAGGACCAGATGACGTCTCTGAAGCCCTGGGCATTTAATTTACTGGAGTCGGTCACTCCTCTGTGAAACCAGCATCGGTCTGTTCTCTGCACATAAGAGATATCTTTGTTTGTTTGTATTTGATGTAACTGGTTGAAGAAGATAATGAGATGGGTTGTTTTGGTTTTCTTGTTTGCATAAACTTTACATATAAGGGATTTATTTTTCAAGCCATTATGATAGAGTGCCTGTAGTTTACATGGCCAAGAAATTCTGTAGAACAAAGCTATGTAATGAAGTGTTGCTCTGACTCTGGAGATGAGCTTTCTAAATAAACAGGTTAATGCAGCTCAGCAAAGGCCTTTTGTTGTTGTTGTTGTTCTCCTTCCATTTGCATGCATATGAGTTTTATCAGTCATAGCCAGAAAGAAAAGTTGCGTTGCAATCTAACCTACTTGTTCTGTTTGTGTGAAGTAAACACACCTTTTCCTAGGGACTCCTTGCCCAAGACTTTCATTGTGCGGTGCTCACTGACTCAGCACCTCTTTAGTTTGTGGTCATGTCTACATACATATCTCCCAGTTTGTTTGACTGTCAGTCTAGAAGATGGCAGCATTATAGAATCATAGAATCATAGAATAATTACGGTTGGAAAGGACCTTAAGATCATCAAGTTCGACCCCCCCTGCCATGGGCAGGGACACCTCACACTAAACCATGCCACCCAAGGCTCTGTCCAACCTGGCCTTGAACACTACCAGGGATGGAGCACTCACAGCTTCTCTGGGCAACCCATTCCAGTGCCTCACCACCCTTACAGTAAAGAACTTAGAACTTCTTCCTTATATCCAATCTAAACTTCCCCTAAGTTTTAACCGGTTACCCCTTGTCCTGTCACTACAGTCTCTAATGGAGAGTCCCTGCCCAGCATCCTTATCGGCCCTCTAAGTCCATTATAATGGACTTCACACAGCTAAATGTCCTTTGCAAATGAATTCTTTGGTTTCTCAGGCTGACAAATCAGTTGTCCAGATATCAAACTTAACTGTTTCTTTTTATGCTGCTTGTTTTCAGATGTGCTCCTACTTGCAAAGCTTGGCTTACAGTCTGAATGCCTGTGGCCAAAGGGAATTAATCATGGTCACAAATCAGGTAGTGAGAACCTCCTCCCATATTTACATTTGTGGTATTTTATATGGACCATGTTTTGAAGCAAGTTTTTGGTTGTGGTCTTTTAGGGCAGTTAGGGACTCAAGCCATGTTTAAAACATACCTCCAATAGCCTTCAGGAAGGTTTTATGCACTTAAAGGCAAATAAACAAAGCCCCTCACACATGTAACCAGTAATAAGAAATGGAAGCACACTTAGCTATGTAGGAATTAAGAATTCCATGCCATGGGTAATAGGAACTCTAAAAGAAATCCTAAATTAATACTTTTTTGACTCTTGCCAAGCTTGTTTCAGTAAAAATATTGATTCAGAAGTGCTGAAATCTTTTATTTGAGGAAGTAATTTTGCTTTGTTTAGTGCTACTAAGAGGCAAAGCTGAAGTTGGCTTTGATTTCTTAGCTATATTGAAAGAAGTCAGTACTGAAATAAGACATTTGGACTTTTTGATAGTAAGTGTTGTCAAAACAGATACTTCCCACCCTGAAAGAGTAAAGGGTTTTTTTTCCCGGAGAGAAGTTTCTTGCTGGGCTATTTGATGAGTGTTAACAACAAATGTTGGGTCTTAGCCTGGTATATTGTCAGATTCTTGCCAACGTGGTTGAAATAATGAGCTCTGGTATTGTCCAGCCTTGGAAACTGAATTCTGGCCAGGGTTTTAGGACTGAGCAGCCTCACATGTATTGGGAAGGAATAGTGCTGGAAGGCACACAGTGTGGGTCACTGCGTGACCTCTTCCTTCACTCTAGTCTGAGGAGCATGTAGTATTGATGATACAAACTCCCACTGATAGCACAAGATTAAGTGCTTTCTCAGTGTCAGTACAGCTACTGTTATGTGCAAGCCCTGCCAGTGTGTGCTTTCTGCACTTGCACACAATATGTTAGTGACTACACTGGGCTGAATAGCATCTGACCAGCAGTTTGTGTATATGCAATAAGCTGGGTACGTGGTCATGGACTCTATATGGAGCTCTCCAAACAGGCAGGCATGTAGGTATTTGCATACCGAGCCTGTGGGTACCAAGGAAAGTCAAAGTTCTTCTCTGGAGCAACTGGAGAAAGAAGAGGGTGATGCAGTTGTCTAGGCTGGAAAAGGTGCAGCGAGAGCTCTTCAGCCTTCCTGCTAGAACTTGTTCCCAATTGTTCCTGCCGATACAAAGTGTGAGCAAATTGCACTTGCAGGAAAAAGAATTAAGCCCACTCAGAGTGCTTGTGTGTGTATAACACCTTGAAATAGAAAAGCCTGTGAGCTGTTTCCTTTTGACTTTGTTCTGGGTAAGTTTAATGTGGTCCTCGGTAAAGAAAACAGAAGTCTGGAACCCCAAATCTCCAGGAGACTCTGCTTTATTAGGTAATTTGAAAATCTTTAATGATCACACACGCAGATCTGAAGAGATCTTGGGCACGCAGCTGTAGTTTCAGAGCAGCGGCTGTATTTGCCATCTGTCTCTAAGCAAGCAGAGTTTGGCTGGATGCTCTGCTTCATGCAGCTGAGTGTTACTTGTTTTGCTCCTCATCGCCTCTGGATTTTCCAAAGTGATTAATGGAACCTGAGAGAAATAACTCTTTCCCTTCCTGAGAAAGCAGCGTAATGTCACGGCAGTTATTAACTCAGATCAAGTAGGTCGTATTCTGATGTTTGCTGTTTCTTTTCTGGGGTGAAGCTCCCATTCAACCTAAAAATGCAGAGATGCACTTCTGTTCAGTAGCGTTAGAATTGCTTGTGTGTCTGTTTTAACCCTAAACCCAGGCAGACATCTCATTGGTGGAAAGGCAGAAAGCAAAGCTGTATTGGTATTCCACTGGCTAATATGTGACTCCTAGAAACCCATTAAACTGCCGGGGAAAAAATCGGCTAATCACTGTAAGTCTCTGATTCAGTCTCCTGTTTTCCAGTGGCTTAAAGGAATGTCTATTGATTTGGGCAATGAAGAAACTTTTGGTTTTCATTATAGCCTGTAAACATCTTGGACTGAAAACTTCAAGAGTGCTGTCATGTCCTACCACATATCTGTACTCTACCCGGCAGCTTTTAACATAGAGAGATTCATTATGACTGTGTTTACAGCATTCTGTGAAATCAGGGATGACTGGGCAACAGAATGCCAAACCCTCACTTCTCCTGGGCTAAAGTGTGCTCATGGAGCTTGATGCTTAGCCTCTTTCTTACTGTGACATAAGTCTTATAATCTTGCTTTTTGTAGGACTATATTAACAAGGGACGAACTGACAAACTGCTGGCTAGGAAAATGATGGGGTAAATGTTAAGGTCTGCATCTGTTTGGTTCTTTTCAGACTGAGGCAATTACATAGGAGGAAGGTGTATGTGGGGGGTTCTTGTGCTTATTGCCAGGTTTTGAACCAGCTGACACCTCTGTAAGGTGGTAAGACTTAATCACTGTTTCTCCTTTAAGACTGTAGGTGATAATCTTTCCTTCTCTACGAGATGTATTATCTTAAAAACTAACTTGCCCGTAATTTGGAACAAAATCTCAAGATGTTAGTAAAGCATAAATTCAAGCAGTCTCATTTGATCTAGAGCAAAGGAAAAGTTCCCTTGGTGAGTTGTTGAACTGCTAACACATTTCTGATTTTCAGTGATTCCTCTATTTTTGAAGTAGAAAGAATTGGGATTCATATTTCTGGAGGAAACATGTCTACTTACAACCTATTCTTTTCAGAGGGAGAACTGTTTCTGTGAACAGAACTCTGCTGCTCTCAAAAGACCTCCTTCTTGGTGGAAAGAGTTTCCACAGTAGTACAGACAAGACTTGCGCTCTGTGACTTTGTTCCTCCCTTTTCAGTTTACACGCATTGCCATGGTGCTCTCACCACAGGAATTTTTCTATAGTTTGCTTTTCACTTTTATCTCTGCTCGGGGTGATTATTCCTTATTAAAATGCTCACATCAACAGAACAATTAATTCTCAGTAATTTCCAAGTTGCTTTGCCTTTGTTAGCGAATAATCTGGTGCAGTAGGAGTGTGTCAGTGATCAAAGCAGGCAGTACTGAGCGCCTTCAGTCTCTGCTGTGTATATACCAGTGCTGGGTGGTGGTGTGTGTGTGTGGGGGTATAGTTTGAACTGAATATATCCCCATGGCTGTGGTCCAGAACTGTAGAGAGAAGGTGCCTAGCTTGTATGCCACTCTAAGTATGCCACTCTAAGGCAAGCTTGGATGTGGTTGTTGGGGGCAGCTGGTGAATTTGCTTCAAAATAGACTTGTTGCCCTGAATACAAATGCTGAAATAGATGCAAATAGATAAAATGGAACACAAAATTCTGAGCCCAGGACAGTCTGTGTAGACCAAAGGTTAGTGGTGAATATAATGTTTTGTATATTCTGGAAACGAGGCTATAGCTAACTTAAAGTAGCTGGTCTGTGTGTATCAAATGCTTCCTATAAAAACCTAAAAGGAAATCCATTTGTGCTTGTCAGAGATGGGGAATTCTGTTGGTCAGCTGGGTTATCAATGGAACTTTAGATGTTACCTAAGGCTTGGTGAGATACCTTCCATTCAGCATGCTGGGCCATGTTTCCAGTTAACTGGGAGATAATCAAGCCAGCTCTTCTCCTGTGGATTTCTAAATCCTCTAAGAGTAATTCCTAAAAAGCCACAATTGCTGGGGCTTCATTGTGCAGACCCACAAGGTGTGTTTTTCCCTGACGGGGAGCCTATGCTACCAACACATGGGTCTGTTTGTGCCAGTAGTGTGTGATTCCACAGCAGATCTCTACGTGCATTACTGCTTTCTGTGCCTGTGTAGGGACATGCTGGGCTTGGGCTCTTTTTCTGTCAAGCAGGAGCGAAGTTCTTTCTTATTTGGAGAGGATTTAGGAAACACAGATTGGCAGGTACCAGTGGCTCTTCCCTTTTCCATCCTACCTGTTCTTGTGGTTGTATTTTCTAACCTATTTAAAAACAATGTTTAGGCAATAAAGTGAACCTCTAGCTACATAAACTATTACAGGCTTAAACTTTCAGAGTTGCATTACTACCTCTGAGTCGTAACAGGTTTCAAACTCAAGTGTGGTGACTGTCCGCAGGTGAGCGTGACATGAAGACAGAGGTGGTTAGTCCTTGCCTCAGGGCATTTATAGTCTGAAGCTAGAGAAGAGGGGTTGGGGTGATTTGCACATAAGTAACACAGAGAGCCATCGGACTGGTTAGAATTGCATCCTGAATTTTCTGGCTCTTGGATCCACGGTGTTCACGTTGGCCTGTGCTGTTCTGCTTTCTCCAAAATGGCAGAATTGGCATTTTAAAGTGCTCACTTAGGCTACCTCCTTTTCTTCCACTTCTTGGAGTTGGTGTTGATCAGGTAATGCTCATCTACCGTGCTTCCCTGCGATTTATCACTGTGCTCTGTAACTGAGGATTCTATTGCCAGCCCTGTCTCCTTCCTTAAACCTAGGGAGCAGGATGTGAGTGCTTGCTTATGCACTGTTCCTTTCTCTGCTGGGCTGAATCAAGAACTGCAAATTGAGTTCTGCCCTTCTGCACCTGTGGAAACGTGGGCTCCTCTTGGTAACCACCGTACACAATAGCATTGACCCACTGAGATTCTCACGCAGCTCTGAGAGCAGAGACCTTGTATGCAGAGAGGAGGGAAAGGGGGTGGAGTGAGAAAAGTGGATTCATGTTCTCACTCTGCAGCAGTCCTCCTGGGTGGCCTTGAGCATATCACTTACATCTTTCCCTTCTTTCCTGCCCCTCCTTTCCTTCCTTGTGCCTCAGTCTCCCATCTGTAAAATAAGGATGGTCAAGCTTCCTCTCACCCTTCCTCTGGCCTAACCATTCAGGCGGTCAGCTATCCACAAACAGTGCTCTCTGTACAGTGCTACAGCACTAAAATTGATGAGGTTGGCCTTGGTTGCAATCGTAAGAGTTAAATTAATGTGTGTAATGCAACTGTCAGAAGCAAGAATTTATTGTAGGTTTCTAGGATGGGATTTTCAAAGTTCCTTAATGCTGATGTATCAGGGAGACTGATCAGATTGATCACTTATACCGTAGGAAATGAATTACTTTTTAATACCTATTCAGGTCCCTGAATCAGTGGCTTGACTTCAGAAGTGCTCAGCACTCAGCAGTTTACCATGAATAAAGTAGGCATGAATTTGGGGTGCTCAATATTTGTGCAGTTGTCACAGATACAGAGATGGACTTGCTGTGGATGCAGGAGGTTGTGGGGTGCTGGTGGCTCTCTGGGTGCTTTCTTTTTTCCTTAAATCACTACTTCAGTTCAAACTGTAACTTGTTCACAGGGACAAAGTACATTTGCTAAGTGACTCGATCCATCAGTAGATTCCAGACTGCCAGATTCATTTGGTGGTCTTGGTTATTGTCCAACGGAAAAGTCGCAGAGACCTGGCAGTGTGTCTATATGCTTTCACACATTGATATTTTGGCATTTCAGCTAACTGTCTGTGTTCACTCCATAGAAATGTGGACCGAGTTGTTGCAAGAGCAAGGGGGTGGTCCCGGCAGGTCAGAGCTTGGGTTAGTGGTAGGGCAGGGTGGGGAAGTTTGGCTTGCAGCTGCCTACACAAAGTTTGACCTCAGATTAACCAGACAGCTTCAGTTTCCACTGCTGCTGTCTCAAAGCCTCCATGAGCAAAAATAACCAAAGAACAAGAAAAAGAAAATAGGGTTTTTGGACTTTGTACAAAATGGGAAAGAAAAACTTAAAATGAGTTATCTTTCTTTGACTCGTACCTGCTGACAGCTGAAAGCAAATGTTGGATATTCCGAGGCTAGTGCCACGAGAGCGCATGCATCTGTCAGTGCTAAACAGGTTAGACAAGATCATGTAGTGATGTTAATCAACAGGTCTCTGTTGAAGCTGTGCCAGTTTACACCAGTTAAGGATATAATCCCCAAATGTAATAATTTACTATATTATTCCCTTTAAAGTTTAATCTTCTCTTTATCTTCCTTCTCTGAAGGCAGAGCTGGTTTTTTATTAGATAATGGATTCATAGGAATGGGGTGTTTTTATTAAATATTAAAAATGCAACATTTACCTTAGTTGAAAGTTAAAGGCTTCATTTAATCCTGATTGGAACTGACAGTGAAGAATACACGCTGCTCTTGCCAAATCCCGGTACGGTAGGGCAGCAAAGTGTGTTGTGAGTGGTGATGAGCCTCCCTTCTCAGAACTGATCTTACTGAGTTTCTGTAATCAAGGACAGACTTTCAGAAAGGCTCAAATATGGCTTGTTTTTCAGAAACTGCTGAGTATTGAGTGCTAATCTGCCTTTGAAACACTTAGGTTCAGTTTCATGCCAAAAGCTTCTGGGTGCCAGGCTCTTAAAATACAGCCTCTGAGTGTCATTTGAAATATGTTTCCACATAAGCAAGTTCTATACATTTGTAGGCAATCTTACTTTTTCTTTTTAAACTAGTGTTGTTAAGTGGAGGATGAAAGTGGTGTGAATACCCTTAAAGAGAAGGGAATTACGCTAAAACCTCACTCATTTCTTGCAATGAACTTAGCTGAACTCTTTGACTGTTTTGAAGAAGATCTGAGAAGAAAGCAGCTCTGTTTCATGCTTCATATCTCTGTGCGCTCTCTTTTGTTAAAAATGGTGTAAAAAGTACTTTGCTGAAGAACTTTCTGGCCTTCT
This sequence comes from Pezoporus occidentalis, assembly GCF_034315485.1. Classification (NCBI taxonomy): domain Eukaryota; kingdom Metazoa; phylum Chordata; class Aves; order Psittaciformes; family Psittacidae; genus Pezoporus; species Pezoporus occidentalis. Next base: position 6,623,024 of record NW_026912779.1, read on the forward strand.
CTGAAGGAAGAGGCATGATGTTTATTATTAGGCAATTGAAATACCATTAGGTTTAAGACCAGTAGGCTGAAGCATTGTGGATAAGAATTCATGAAGCTCCCAAAATTCCTTTAGTAAAATTGGACACTGATCCCACAGACTGCCTGATTTAGTCCTGCTGACTTTGTCCATAAGATATTTAAATAATACTTTGGAAAGATATGCAATTAACCCCTATGGATCACACCTGACCTGTCCTCTTAGCTTTGCTCTAAGAGCACTCCAGATGGTAAAATTTCTGCACCTTCCAACAAATGTAATGAATTACATTGGCTTTTTTGCGCATGAAATGTCGTTATTTGACAAAACAGTAGTTGTCACTCAAGTGATGCTGTGGTCTGAAGCATCCTCAACTTTATGCAAACAGGTTTTTGTTCATTGTGAAATATATCTGCAGGCTGTAGAAGCAATGAATTACAAGAAATCAAGGTCGTCAGAACATGCAGTGTCATTGAATTCTGAGCTAGACTGTATCTAGACTATCAGAATGATACAGCTTGTTCTGCTTTCTCTAAGTTTGGGATAAAACTTGCATTGGCTTCAGGACACTGAATTATGTACAGAAAGAAAAAATTCTCTCCTTTTCAAATGGTTCTCCCCTGATCTACTATTTAATATTTCAAGAGTGCAGAAGGAGAAATATTCAATTAGAGAAGCTGAAAGGTAAAACTCTGAATCTGGTTTCTAGGAAAACCTTTTTGCCTGGTGTGGCTGCAGCCTTCTCCAAAAGTTTAAAGATATCTTCAGTGGTCATTAATGAGAGTAAGAGTGGAATAAATGCGCTGATGAAAGACATTTGAGGGGAGAGTTTTCCATTCCCACAAAGGAAGGATTGAATTAACTTTGAGGTACCATCTTCCTCTTCCTGGGTGTAGATCCTGGTGAGGTTTCAGTGATCTGGCTGTGACTAGAGGATGGGGTTATGACTGCATCCTTTACTCTTCTCCTTCCATAACGCCCAGGAATGATCAATACATGAATATGTCATTAAAATACAGAGCTGCAGCTCTTCTGGTGCTTAGTCCCACAGGCATCCAAAAGAGTGCTGGACTGTCAGGGAGCTGGATTTTGGAGCAGGTTTATAATGGATGCCCCTGACTTAATACATTGCTGAAATACAGGTCTAGAAACAGGTTTTCAAAACCAGTTTGCACCCAGCTTTGACTCACTTGAAACCCATACTAAAGCTTCCTTAAACTCATTTGAGCTGATGCTGAACACTTTTAGAGATCCAATCTTTTCTAATTGTGCCAATCTTTAGTTTTTGTCACTTATGCTTACATTGAATGGTGTAAATACAACTTGGGGTTAATCCTCCTGTATCTTAATTATTAGTAAGTGGAAGAATTATTTCTGCTCCGCTCCATCTTCTTAATCCTGTCTCCATTTGTGATTATGTGCAACCGTAGTTTTAGGGGATGAAAGGGCAAAGGTGATGTCAATTTACTTCTCCACAGATGGCAGATGATTGATAAGAGTTCTACTGTCTGGTGGTGTATTCCCACTTTGTAGCTGGCTACGTCAGTCGCAAGTGCAAAGATGCCTTTCAGACTTCAGCTGTTGAGCAATAAAGGGAAATAAACAGTCTGTGTTTTAGTTGACATAGAGAAAAGCATTAATTTTTAGAGTGCAAGTTAAGCTGTTTCTTAATATAGAAAACCACTGTACTAAACTGTGATGTTCAGCTGCTCAGTTTGTATCAACTGAGGCAAAGCTAGAAAAGTCCTGGGTGGAAAATCCAAGATCTGAATGAATTACTTATCCCTACATCTCAGTGCGATGACATAACCTTAGAGTATCTTAAAGCAAATGATTTTGCTTTCTCCCTTGTTGCTCTTTAACTCAGTAACATCTTCCTTCCCATGACTTGTTCCATTATCTTCAGTGTGGCAAGTTTAGCATGAATTTAGTCTCTTCAACTTGAGTGAAATGATTAAATCTGCTTCAGTAAATTGTTTCAGTATGTTGGAAGAAAGATCTTCCTCCTCCTATCTTCTTCCCCACCCTCCCCCTCCTCACCCACATGTTTTTGATGCAGTTGCTATAATGAACCAGGCTCTGCAAAGCATCCTAAGCCACACCTGGTGCCGGCTGTTTGAACTTAACTTGGATGTACATTCGTATCTCAGCACTTTCCTACGTACCTCACTGCATTTGGGTTTGTGGGACTTTTGTTCTTCCCTCCATGGAATAGAAATGAGATCTGAGCATGCAACTCTCTGGGTGAAGGCCCAGGGCCACAAACCAAGTTAATTCAGAAATGTAGTGTTGTAGATGTTACCGCATGTAAAGCATGCATTGGGTGAGGCACTAGTTGTCTGTGTAGACCTATGCCTGACCTTTTCCTCTGGAAAACTCTTTGCAGCACAAAGTAAGTGTCTGACAGGGCATATCAAGGTTTAAATGACTTTTGAAATCTGAGTTTATTGGCTCTATGTGTACAGGAAGTAAAGGTTTTGAGACAGTCATGTAACACTATAAAATTCCTCCTGATTAGTTATTATGGCTTTAGATACATTGATCAATCTTTCTGCTTCTAATGCAAAGTGCACCTAAATTTTTGAAGCTGAAATATTTAGTGAGACTTATTTCAGACAGATATAACTCCTGTAAAGGAAGACTTGGTAGTTAGTAACAGGCTTTTACTATTGTCTTTCTGCCTTTAATGTGTTTGAATGTTGAATCATGCTAAATTATGTACATGTTAAGTGATAAATTATGTAATGCTCCAGTGTGGTGGGATTTAATAGTGGAACAGCCTTGATTTGCTCTTTTGTTTTTTCGGCATAAACCCCATTAAATCTCTCTTATGTAGATGGCTTTGTCAAATAGTATTCATAAAAAAGGAGGATGGGGGGGGGGGGGGGGAATGCTCAAGGCCCAGACCTAACAGAGCCTTGCTCCCTTTGGACAGATGGTGAGGGCTGAACCTTCATGAATTTGTTATTGACCTAATTGAAATCACATTTGTGTATTGTTCTGGAGCTATGCTATAGGGATGGGGCTGGCAGGCTGGGGGAGAGGAGTTGCACTGCAAAAATGCAGCACTATGGAAATCCTCCAGAAGGTTAGGAGGGATTCCAGCACCTTCTGGGCTATTGCTGCTACCCACATGCCCTGCTGCTGACCCAGGGTCAGACATGGGCAGACACCTCACAGCTGCATTGCTTTGCCTCCCTTTTCCCAGTGGAAATCACTGCAGGGAATGGATTGCCTCAAATAGTGTAGCTGAAGCCTGGGAAAACTGCTTCTGAGCAGTTAGTTTACAAGTGGTAAATGAGAGGCAGGTCTTGTAGTTACAATACCCTTTAAATTAAATAAGTCAGGACTAAGTTTGTGCAATATTTCAGTATAAGGATTGTCCTTTTTCTCTAATTGATCAATGATGAAGAGATGTTAATGGTGGGTGGGATAACAGATGGCTTTGACTCCTAGGGTAGGCTGTGGAGGTGATGCTGTAGGATGTTCCCTTGATTGCACATCTGGGTACGATATGGAAATGTGGTTTAATCTTACATGCTGGCAAAATTCCCAGCAGTGTATAAGGAGCAAGTGCATACATCTATGCTTGTCTTGCTTGGATGTTGAAGGAATTAGTTTGCGCACAAAGTTACACGGATGTTTTTCCCCATTCATAGTTAATGCTGTTTACTTGTGATACCTGTGACTTCTGGCCTTAAGCTGAAGAGTGCCCTTTCAAAAATGCCAGTGTTGAATATGTTATTTCATCGTGGTTCTGGTGAGAGCCAGAGATGAGATTGTGGTCATAGTTTCAGGCCTGTGTAACTCAGAGAGGTCAGTGGCTTGGGTTTACTTCCTTCCTCCTCCAGAATGACAGAACAAGTTATTCTGTAAACCCATGAAGTTTAGACTTTGCTTTTAAAACAACTTTTTCTTTTTCTCTAGCTAACTGTCTTTTGATCATTAATCATCAGGAATGGGGCTATCTGAAATTCCTGGCAAAAAGAAAAAGTGAGCTTAGGTTTAAAAAACATTAGAGTTACTGGTGTCTCCAATTTCAGAATTCATTGCATTGTTCAGTCCTCTAGAGTGCAAGTGGTATGAATGAGTAAAGAGCAGAGGAAGTAAATTGCCCTTTTATCTCAAGCTGTATCTCGGGAATGAAGAATGCTGGGACTGACTTTTTACTTTTCGTGCAAAACTCCTGTATGAAACTTCTTTCATCACATTACATGAAAGTTCTCTTTCCAAAACTGGTAAATAAGAACATGAAATAGCTGGGTACGAATGATGAAATTCCAACAGATTGTGTCTTTTCATGCTAAAAAGGTGCTGTCTTTTAGTATATACCTGCATGTGTGTGTTGTACTTACAGCTGTCAAACCCTTGGTGATGACTGACACAGTAACAAGCAGAATAAAAATAGTAGTAATAGTGCAGATTCAGAGACAGAAAGATTTGTCAAAATCAAGAGAAATCAAAATACTTTTCCTTCTTAAGGAAGTTTAGGGAAGGAATTCTTTACCTAGGAAAAATACTGAGAACTTCTGAGCTTTGATTTCAAGTTTGTGAATGTTGCTCCCTTCATGCTTTATTTCCTTTTCCCTTTATTTCCTTTAATTCCCGTCACTCTTTATTCTTTTCTGGTCGCAACATGGAGGCAGAAACAAAGAATAAAACCCAAAGGGCTTTTCAAAGACTCAGTTTAATTTTTCACTCTGTGAAAACAGTTTTCTGAAGGTTGGATGCAAAGTTTTTCCATGCCCTTGCTGGCACGCGCAGCTGTATGTACGTACATATTCATGAAGCTAAGACGGCAATGTAGAAGTTCTCTCCACATTAGAACAATATAGTTATTTCAGCTTGCTTTGCTTCAAAAAAGCAGAAGCAGGAATACCCGAAAGGAAATGGGCATCTAATTTCCAGATTTAATGACAAGATCATTCTGGGGGCAGATGGAATTCTTATCCATTGTCTTTCCAATCACTCATATTCTCTGCATGTGAATATGTAGTTTGGGAATAAAACCATGTCATATTTTGAATAGAACCACATTCAATATAAAGGTGGAAACTAAGATAAGGGATGGCGATTAAAGATCTTATCAATCAATCAAAGTGTATCTTAGGAGTATTTTGAACATCAGATCGCTTGCTGCGTAATGTTCATATATGAACTTCAGTTTGTCCCTTGCAGGACAGACCTCTTGATGGCTTTTGGACACTTCTGTTATAGTCTTCATATATATAAATAAAATCTTTTGATCCCATCGTAATAGGATGATGCATTAGTCCTGAGGTAGAGCCATGCACCTTATTTCTTAAATGGGCCAGAAGATGCCTGAAAGCTCACAGTTTTAGGCTGTGCTTTTGCTGAAAAATGGCAAGGATAATCTCTGTGTATAACCCTGTGGTGTGGAAGCTCACATCCAAGTGATTGTATTCTTGCCCTGTGCTTTATATCCTTCAGTCTTGCTTTGTGTCTAATAGTTATTACTGGCCTGAGGTTGCAGCTGATTCCATGCAGTGGCTATGAAGCCTTTGAATATTCTGCATCTTTCCACAAATGTCTTTCCTTTGCCCAGGAGGACCCAACCTGTCCCACAACCCACAGAGGAGCAAGAGGTAAGCACCTTTTGACTGCCTAGTTTCTTTTCTTTAACAGCGCATGCAATGCACACCATTGGTACGACAAACTGGAGACAAATTAAGCATTTTTTCCATGGATCTACATGATCTGAAAACCTTTCAGGCGACAGATGAGGCTTTGCACTTGGATGGTGATGGGGAAAGAAAGCAGTGAATTGGACTGATGCGTATGAAAGTGTGACTAGGTGCAAGGATGCAAGAATAAGGGGCTGGGGGAGTCGTGGGCCTCTAGTACTACTTTGTCCAGGAAGCGTTGCAAGAGGGCTCCTGTGCTGGCTGGGAAAGCTGCTGAATTTGCTTGCTGTGGGAGCTGAGATGATAGCTATGGAAAGGTGGTGGATGATATAAAACACGGCACACTCAGCAAGAGGTTTAAAGTGGGAGGTGAAATGAGTGTCTGCAAAACTGGCCTTAGGCTCTAGCTAGAAATGAGGGATCTGACTGCTATCCTGAATTTCCTGACAGCTCATCGAAATCCAGAGATATGAGGCAGAGATACCTGGGTAGATTGCTGGTTAGAGCTGACACATGCATGGATTTTGAAGTTATTATGAAAAATATGAAGCTTAACTTACTGTGCTGGTTGTCAAAGTCACAGGCGCAGGACAAGCAGGAGGATTTACTCCACAACGTGCCTATGTGTTCCTGGAGTGGCACATTCCAGAGTGGATGGTGGTGTCACCGAGCACCAGGGTGTTTCTGGATGTGGCCTGCTGTTCTTTTTACACTCAGCTGAAGTCTTGGAAGCTGTTCTCTCTGTCATGTGGAAAAGTGTGCTTTAGGTTCTGTAAGTGAGACTTTAGATAGCCCTTGGAGACATGAATTTGGCTATGCATGGAAAATGTCAATTCAGAAGTTCTCATGGAGGACCCATTTATGTACAGGTGCTGTCACCTGGCTTATTAGTTCTTGGATTTTCAGTATTATTCTCTCTCTATATATACATACATACATAAAGGAAGAATAATGAATTCCTCAGCTCTATATTACTATTAACTACAGTGATATTTTGTCTGGGCAGCTACTGTTCTTGAGCATTATGGATTGTGATGACTCAAAGTTTGGCAGGAGCTGCTTAATGCATAGGAGGCTGCCTTAGCATTTGCTATCGGAACCTTTTAACTCAAATTCCAGCTTTTGTGTGCGTTTCCTTTTATGACTACAGTAAGTCAATACGTGTCTGTTCTATTTCCTCTCTCCTTTCTACATGGAGTAGAGGTATTGTTCTGCCTGCCTTTTGAATGATAATCCATGTTGAGGGTCTTCTGAGGTGGCTTCTCTTCAAGAGAAATGAAACTGGTACAGGGATGTAAGTGAGGGTTCTTGGTGCCACTTGATCTTATTACAAAAAATACATCAGTCTTTGTAGAGAATCCCTGCTTCTGGCCAGATCTGTCACCTACCAAGTGAGAACTGTGTAAATATTGTAAGCAGAAATGTTCCTTGCTTCTTGCAGCAACTTTCCAATTGGAAATGTCTTAAAAATGGCAATGCAGGTTTCTTAAAGACTAAACATGACTCACTCTTGCAGCATGCGAGACTATAACAGCTCCATCCAGTGGCTTCTGCTATAATATGAATGCAGGGCTTGGCTCTTGGGGGTTCAAGACCTTGAGGGCTGATACAGGCTACTTTGAGACACATGATCTGACAGTTATCACCCAGCAGAAACAAGCAGAATTGATTTAAAACTGAAAGATGTGGTGCTTACATCTTGCAATTAGTTGTGAAGGGTCTCTCTTTTTATACTCTCTGTATCAAAAAGCTTCTACCTCTCTGCGTGCAGTGAGAGAATGTCCCTCTTCAGTGGCTGGAACGTAAATTATGCTTGTTATGAAGATGAATAGAGTGCCTGTATGTGATGGGGTTTTTGAAGGGACAAAATAGCCCAGGTGAACTCGCTCATGCGGGAAAGGCCTGCTCTGGAATTCAGGAAAGAATGCTGGAATTGTTCAAGTTACTGATGTTGCCTTTTGGTTGAAAGCTCCAGTTTGATATTGAAAATCCCAGCTTTAATTTCTAAAGCTTAATTCTAGTCTCTACACTTTTAAACAAATTATTTTAATCAGGTTGATTTTTTTTTTTTTTTTTAAATCTTTATTCATGGGAGTGATGATTTTTAGGTTGAAAAATTTAAGATTTCAATTTTTCTTTCCCTGTTCAGGATGGGGAGGAAAAAAAAAAACCCCTTTCAAAATCTCTAAAGTTCTCATGGGTCAGGAGAAAAGTTTCCCACACAGCTCTAGTCAATGGGAGTGTTACCATAAACTTCACTGTGCCTTGGATCAGGCCCTGAGAGTGTATCGGAGGGTTTGTCAGCCTCATTGATTGCACAAACCAGCCTTGTTATGAGGAAACATTCCTGGGCCAGACAGCGTTCTGACATTTGTCTGTAGTTTTCACATTTAGGGGAGATTATTGTCTCCAGAGGGTCATTCTTAATGATTTAAATCTGAGGTAGATAGTTTTTTCTGGCAACGGGTGTGTAATCTAATCCATATATTGTTGAAAATAATTGGCATGAGCATTGAGCTGCTCTATGGATGTGGTCGGTCAGTATTGACTGCAGTGAAACTTGCTGAGTAGGTGGTATAAATTGTAAGAGGACCTGGAAAACCAAAGCAAGAAAATAAAAGGGTATTCAAAACAGGGAGATGTGGAAGTAGAAATGCTTTCCACTGGGATTCCACTTTGGAAGCAAACAGTCTGAGCTGTAGAAAGTTTGCTCTTGTTAATTACAAGTTGGATAGCATCACATGGACCGTAGAACCGAGCCTATGTAAAACTGCTTGTTCCCTTTGCAAAGGGCTCGATGGTGACTTGAGGCAGATCCTCTGAGCGAGGGATGGTGTGTAAACTGTACCACCCAAGGAGCAGCCCCGGGAGGCAGCGTGACTCACAGACATGCTGCTGAGACAAAATTCCCTCCCTGCTTTCCCTTGGCTCTTAAGGCTGCAAAATAGGAAGATACTGCTGGGTTTTTACCGTGGTAAAGTGCCTGCAGTGGCACAGCTGTGCAGATTAGGAGCTGGGAGTGGGGGTGAGATGTTGGAGTCCTGGCTCCTCATCCTCAGGAAGGGGATGTATGGGCAAGTCCAGTTTGTATTGTAGCCTAGTATCAGAATAACTTATGGAAGCGAGATATTTCTTGAAGCATTTCAACACACTTCTCTTCTTTTTTTTTTTTTTGAAATGTTGATTGGATTTAAATATGTGCTTAAAAATAAGTGCTCTAATGATTCACCAGAGAAAAATGTTGCTGCGAGATGATATTCCCTTGCATGCGTGTGTGCTCCAAGTTACAGTTCAGCACATTGCATTGAGCTGCTCTGATTTACTACCCTGTCCTATGGCAAAAGGGCTTTTTGCTGACTTCAGTTTTGGACGCTTATTGCTAATTAATAAATAGCTTAGATGCTGTTTATTAGGACTTGGCACCATCTGTCACCGTTATTCTGTATACTAATGACATGCTTGGTATAAAAACAAGAAAGGTCCCTGTGTGTGAAATATCCTAGGTAGGAACTTGGAGAAAAATAGAAATCAACAGTGGTGTTTTCCCCAGAGGGGCAAGGTCCAGTTTGCTATACCTCTAACATGTTGAACTGATTAGGCAGGTATTTTAATAGGAAGAAAGCCAAATTTTAGCCAACAGGTTGAATTTTATTTCAGCCCCAAGAGTTAATTTTGCAAAAAGAAATTTGGCCTCCCATTTCCCATCCCTTGGCACTTACGCTTCCCCCTTTTCTTTCTGTGATTGCATTAATTGTCAACTGAAAGAGACATTCAGCCCATAGGATAATTTCTTCAACATGAGTAGCGTGAAGAATACTGCTCTTTAAACGTTCATCTTACTGTAGGTTTAGCATAAACCTAAGCAGAAGACGGTTTCAGAAGGTTCCATTGAAACTAAACTTGTAAATAATTCACTCAAATTTTTAGATCAGCGTTAAAGCCAACCTCTTAATTTGTTAAATACATACTTATTTTTATTGGGCTTTAGTTTTAATCAACACGAACGTGCTGGAAGAAGCCTTATCTTCAGTATGTGCTGTGGTTTTTAAGCCTTCCACCTGTGGAATCTGCTGTTTCTCATGTGTTTAAGGAATATTTGAATCTGAGAGAAGGTACTTTGGAGTACGTACCCAAACGTGGCATTTATGTATGTGCAGAACTTGCATTCATACCGGTGGTAACTCTTTGCTACGTTACTGTGCATAGCTGCATGAGCTATGTAAAGGATTTCAAAAGCCTGCAAGGCTTTACAACTACTTTCTTGCTTCTTTTACTGGAGGGCAAGCCTGTAGCTTTGTGCTTGACCCCACTGAAGGGCTATGTGTGGTGCTGCTGCTGCTTCACCAGACCATGAAGGAAATCCTGTTTTTTTTTTCCACTGTGGTCGCTTTCTTTTCTGGATAAAGTATGTTTCTTTCTGTGGTCTCATCCTGGAAGCACAAGACTGTTTTCCTCTCTGTGCTAGCACAATAGTGCATTGGTGGTGGAGGTCTGCTGTCATCCCATTGGAATAGGTATTCCCCCCACCGAAAGTCTTTCCTCTATTGCTAACTAACACCAGGTAGCCTGATATAAGGTACTAGACAGGAGTGAGGAGGTACATGTGACCCTGTTAGCTCCTTAAAAAACAATCTATTTTATACTTTCTTCCTGAAATTTCAGTGATACAGTGTCAAAATTTCTCATAGCATGCCATAAGTGGTTGATCTGTGGTCAGTGCATATTGAAAAGTCTTAAAAGGACTAAAGGACTCAAGGATGCTTGGGAGGGACTCTTCATTAGGGACTGTAGTGATAGGAGAAGGGATAATGGGTTAAAACTTAAACAGGGAAGTTTAGATTGGGTATAAGGAAGGAATTCTTTACTGTAAGGGTGGTGAGGCACTGGAATGGGTTGTCCAAGGAAGTTGTGAACACTCCATCCCTGGCAGTGTTCAAGGCCAGGTTGGACGAAGCCTTGGGTGACATGGTTTAGTGTGAGGTGTCCCTGCCCATGGCAGGGGGGGTTGGAACTGGATGATCTTAACGTCCCTTCCAACCATAACTATTCTATGATTCAGAAACTGTAAATAAGACACTTATGAAATGGAATGCTATATATACCCCCAGTATTTGCCTATGTTATATTGCTGAGAAACTGTATCCAAATGATGGAGAAAATATTTCCTACTCATCTTAGGGAGTAGCTTACAATGCATAGCTGATAAAATGTCAGCTTGGTTTATCACAATATGAAGCTCTGCTTACTTCGGAAAGCGTAGGAAATTGTGGAAGCTCTTACTAGAGAAAGGAATTATTGCAAGTAAACAAGTGTAGTTCTTCCCCTACCTAACATAGGTGAAGACTTAGATAATGCATTCCACTTGTGAGAGTCATAAGGGGAACTCCAGAGACAAGCTTCGAGCTGCATCTAAAAGACTTGTAGTAATGCACCTATTGAATTGATAAACAGGAAAGTTGTGTGCAAGACTGGCTTATTGATATTTTTCATTATTATTATTATTTATCTTTAGGGTAGCTTCTTCAGGAAAGAGAAACTGTGCTCATTTCTAATGGAACATTTCCAGTTTGCTGATATTGCACGGAAGCTAAATGTCATCAACATTTGGATTTTCTTCACATACCCTTTAGTTAAGTTACAAAATCTAGTGCTTTTATTATCCACGTTTTTAAATATCAAATTTTGCCTTCTTCTCCATCTCCAAACCTTCCATGACATCTCAATAGTTTGAATATGTACCTCTTTATACATAGGGTCTTTCAGAACTATGTGGCATGGTGGACACTACAAACTGGGCAGTAAGTGTCTGATACTTACACATTTTGTAGATGAGTTTTCATATTCTCTCCCCCTTTGTAGAACATTGCTTCTGGGGGTGAAACTTCCATAGTCTCATCTGCACTGCTGACACCCAGCTGATATTAGAGTTGGACACCCTGGGCTATGAGAGAAGTGACAAAGCTGCTGTAAGGAAGGAAAAGGAATGGAAAGAATTAAGTTTGTGTTGACTGCATTGTGGGTATCTCTTAGCATGAGGTATCAGTGGAGAACAATGTTTATTCATTGAGACATAATTGCTTGGAGCTAGATGCATTTCTGTCTTCCATGCTGGCTTTCTTTGAATGCCTTCTGTTAAGGTTTTTCTTTCTCGTTGCTGTAATTTGCTATGCGCTGATGAGGATGAATGGCATCAAAGGTCTGAAGCTTTTGATGTTTCTAATATAAGATGCAAATGTTTAACAGATGAAAATTATTTGCTAATAAGTAAATAAGTATCAAAAGCAGAAGTACAAATAAAAACCCCTGCGTGTAATAGTCACTAAAAATTCAAGTGACTTATTTAAACACTGGGCAGGCCCTTCTTTGATGTATGTAAATATTTTCAGACAGAGGCATCTTTGTATTGCGGACTGTAACTGCTAGTTTCATTTGCCTTTAAACCTCACTTGAAGCATTCTTGGGAAGTGTAGAACCAGTGGATCTTCCTATATAGGTTGGAACTGAGGAATAGAGGCAGGATGGAGCCTTCCAACTGTTGATTCCCATCCACTTGTCTGTTTAGTTTGGGAAGACTGTTCCTGACCTGCAGATATGACAGAAACTGCTTGTTCTGTTCAGGCACCTATAAATGGCTTGTGCTCATTACTGAGCTTAATGGGTGCTTCTGCAGGCTGCTGTAATAAATACTGGGCAGCTTAAAACTGTCTACAGTCAGGATTTCAGATTGAAGGGTGAACTTATCTTGACTTTATCACTAGAAGACCCATCTTGCTGCTAATCACTGCAGCCCAAACAGAGCATGCCAAAAGAGCTGCTTTACCATCTTTTATCATGACAGCCTGAATCTTTGCAGTGCTACAGCTGAAATCTGGGAAAGGATGTTAGGCTGGACATGTTATATCTTGACTGGTTTTTGGCTGATCAGTGTTCAGGGGTCGAGGTGCTTTGGCCTTTGGATTTATTCACTTGCACTTTGGAATGGCTGAAGTATTAAAACCCTTAAGTGCATTTCTTGTCAAAGACCTCTTAAATCAAACATAGCTTAAATGAGTTACTGAAAAGAAACAGTTTCCACTTCTTCCTTAATCTGTCTCCCATGCTCAGTAATTGATGTCTAGTTTCATGAGTCATATTTAACTAGCCTCAGGTTAAATCTCGTGCAGCCTAATCCTGTACATCCTTCCGTAGCCAACGTCCGTGCTGGGAGTTGGTGGAAGCTTTGCGTGAGTAAAGACTGGCAGATGGGTTTCTGCAGGAACTTGGATTGGTTTTACCTAGAAGGGAAAGTAACTTCAGGAAAAATCAGCATCTGTAGTCTTTGCCTCTTGGGTGAGTGGAGAGATGCCCTGGGTTGATCTGGGGATTCTCGAGGAGTGAGGGGTTCTGTTGTGTGGATGCATGGAAGTTTTCAGGATCTGATGTTAGAACACATAGGAAGCCAGCCAAAAGCCAATTTGAGGCTACTATCCCAAGCAGAGATTTCAACAGGGTTAAAACCAGGCATGACAGCCAGAGTTCACTGATCCCTGCAAGTGAATCATAGAATAGTTAGGGTTGGAAAGGACCTTAAGATCATCCAGTTCCAAGCCCCCTGCCATGGGCAGGGACACCTCACACTAAACCATGCCACCCAAGGATCTGTTCAACCTGGCCTTGAACGCCACCAGGGAATGTGGGCTTCCCCGTGTAGGAAGATGGAGATGGGAATGTGTGAGTTATGCTATTTTGGTTTCTGTCACTACTGCAAAGAGTCTCTCCTGAGCTGTGAAAGTTATGCTCAGAATCCATTTTTCAATAGACTTAACAGCCGTTCTGTTCCCTGAGTTCTTTTTATCCAGTGCTTTGAAAAGGAAGAAAAACAAGGGGAGAGAGGCATCCAGTAACCAGAACTTGCAGTTGCTTGGTACAAAGGAAAATGTGACTATTGTGTTGATTTTCATTGCACACCAAGCTTTCAACAATAAAAAGTCATCACATAAGGGCTATTTTCATCCTTGTTGCTGCTAAAGAAACAAAATATACTGGAAGAGAAAGGAGCATCCAAATTCTCATGACTACTGTCAATCACTCTATTTAACAAAGAGGAAGAAAGTTGTGCCCTTTTGTCACCCCTTGGTTTGTCGTCTCAGTGCTATACAATGCTAGAGAGTGTCTTGCCCCTTTTGTTTGTTTTTCTGTTGTCCCTGTGAGGTTTTCTTCCATTCTCAGACCAAATAACATGTGACAGAAGGGAATCACTTGTGCATTTTTACTTCCTTTTTTCTTCCCTCTGTGTCTGGAGCAAAGCTTAGCAGATAAATTGGCTTGCCTCTAATGAAAGAGAGGAAGCTGGAAATGGGAATTGCACTAGCCACATGTCATTAGTTACTCCCCCAAGTCTTACAGGTGTGACATTAATCAGGTTGTGGGCCATGTTCTTGGAGTCTCAGAGGGATCTGACACCATCTGCGTGGCTCCTTGTTCAGGGTCACTAACTGAGCATGCAGAAAAAGATCCCTTCCTGAGGTGTATCTGCCTTTGAACAGGCCTCTTCCACCCCATGATGGATACTGCAAACAGCCAACACCTGAAGGGCATTGCTTTTCCAGTACTGACACTGATGGATGTGCCCAAAGCTAAATTAGCACTTCCTCCTTGCCTGAAACACTGGCTGGCCCATTTGTGTATGGGCACTGTGTTTGGAGTGCTGAGTTAGTGTTGCTAGATCCAAGGAAACCAAGCAGGATGTAAATTATCATGGTTAGAAAGTTACCATTTTTCCTACTTTTTTAAAGAGGTTTTAATCATCTTTATAAAAAAGCAAATAAAGCTTGGGGCTTGGTCCTCAAGTGTGCCCATGATGAGAGAGACTTGGAAAATAAACCCCTTTCAAAAGGCATTGCAGTTCTTGGTTGTAAAGCTATTTCTCCATGTTAAATCATGGTGTCAGAGCTGGGAACAGGCAAAGATTTCCTGTCTGCCTTCTCCTCCCCTGCCCACCATGTGGAACATCAGTTGTAGGGTGGATAAGTACTAAATTATTTGCATTCTTTCTCTTCCTTGCATATTTGTCTGTGTAGTCATCCTTTTCCCTTAAATCTGGCTGTCTAGTAGGTGGTGGTTTTAAATCAAGCACCTACATGTCAGACACACACTACTTTGTACACAAGGTAGCGCAGAGGGTCCATCTTTTGGACCGCGATATTCCCATCAGTTTCTACCACAGCCGGATTTCCTTTGGCAGTTGTGTGCATCCAGCCACAGACTGCGCTGCAGAGAGGAAACCATCTTCAAGGTAGTTATCTATATTTTAATTCAAGAATAACTATCTGCTTGTTGGATTTCTTCCCTTGGGAAAATTGTCCCTGATACAGATTTCGTTCCAGTCAGGCCTTGCAGTTTCAGTATCTGACAGAGACCTAGTTTCCTTCAGGCTTCTGACTCCGACAACTTGGAAACTGTTCCTCTCCCTCCCTTCCCCCCCAAGAGATCATGCTTGCTAGACGGGCTTTCCCAAATTCTCACAGCTCTAATCTGGATACCATTTAGTGTGACAGCCTTCTTCCCGGGTTCCCACAGCTGGTTAGTGTTTTGAATTCCAGCCTCGTGAACTCATATCAGGCTACATGGGCTAATGCTCCGAGCACAACCTAGAGCAGATATCTCTGATGACAGAGTAATGGAGAAAAGAGTGGTATTTTTTGTGTCTTTAGAAATGCACAGTCATTTGTGGTGTTCTTCAGTCTCTATATAGAGCAAGTGACTGTAATACCCCATAGAGGCATGTAAATGCTAATGGAGGTGAAAATAAAATCATTAAAGCATGTTGTTTGAAAGACCAGTAAAACAACCTGCTGCAATGGGAAAAGTCTGTTAAACCCCAAGGGTCACAGACATGGCTAAAAATATCACTTAAATAATTACTGTTATCTCCAGCTGAACTCTTACAAAGGGTAATTCCAGGAAATGTATGTCCTATTCTCTCCTAACATTCAAACTTTACCTTGAATAATGTTTGAAATAAGAGAGCAGCTGTCGAACAGTGCAATGGACATAACCCCCCCCCATCCAAGCCTGATACGGATGCTGCCATTGAATTCAGTGCCTTGGACTTGTTTTGGGAGCAGCCTCTGGTTCAGTGGTGTGCTGTTGCTTCCTTCCCTCCCCTTGCTGATTTGTGGGGACCACCAGCATACTGCAGGATCTGGGGAGATGTTTGGAACCCCAAACTCTACTCATGCATTTGAGAATCCAGTACTCAGTGTTGCCATTAATTAGACCTGTAAGTCTCTGAAAATCCAGCACTTAAAGCACTCCTGGAGTAGTGCCCTCATTGGGAACATTAGTTGTGAGATACAGCTGAGTGGAGATGTGAAAGAGGAAATTGTGCAAAGCTGGGTAATTCTGGGTATCAACTGCAGCAACTCTACTCCTCCTAGGAGAGGTCTGACAGTCTGTACCAGTGTAGGACCTAACCCACCTCCTCCTCACTTTGTGAGTCTTTAGTTGCTTTATCCTTAAATTGAACAGCAAACCCCCCCATTTAGGATTAAAAGCAACTATACATCAACATGGAAATGATTGGTGGCACGTGTTGAGAGCAGTGGGTGGAAGACAAGCATTTTGCCTGCAATTGCGCTGTTTAGGATACTATTAGGGAGCTGTTTCTCTTAAAATTTATGAGGGTGAAGCTGCGCTCAGGGCACATGAGAAACAGGATTTCACTCTGAAGAGATTTCAAAACACTTGATTGTTTGTTTTTCCTTTGATGTTGACACAACTGCATCCCATGACTTGCCTATCCTATTCCAGTGCATAGCAGTCGGGAATTTGAGTGCTGTCTGGATAGAAAGTAACTTTCTCTCATTGAGAGACTGTAAGGAAGATAGTTTCCTAGGAGTCTGTAGATGGATCTCTGTATTTAACATACAAGCTCATTCTGATGGGAGGTCAGATATCCAGGCTTTTGTTCAGTTTGTGACCACCTCCTGGACTAGAGCTTTGCCTGGTAGAAAGTCAGCAGAGATGAAGCTGTGCCTTCATCAAATAAAAGAGTTTCAAAGTCTGACCAGGTATAGTGAAACCTGAAACACAGAGCAAGCAGATAGATCTTTGTGCCTTAAAATATGCTTATTTTGCTTTGGTTTTGGAGGAAAGTAGAGATTTCCCAATATCATGCCCTTTTGCATAATCGGGTGGTTAATCTTGAATGTTCCTGCATGTGAGAAATTTGACTTCTATATGAAAGATGAATGTAGCTCTAAAAGGGATCTGGTATCTACCAAAAGAAAATAAAGCTTCCTGCTAAGCAGCCTGCTCTACAGTCCTGTTTGTAAACTCATTTGGCTGTTTGCTATTTATTGAGGGGCATTTTCAGAACCTCACTTCTCTGATACTTCAGAAACCTCATTTCCTTTCCAAAAGTGGTAGCGCTTGACCTTTTCCAGGTGATGCCCATCCTGTTAAAATAGAGGTGTTTAACCTGGATATCCTCTAAAATGTGATACATCTCCTTGGCATTTACATCAGAAAGGAAGAAGGTGACTGATTCCACTGCTGAATTCTAACCAGGAATTATTCAGACCTTTAGGAAACATGGGAGAGCAAATGTTTACTGACCGTGTAATTAGCATGATGACTTGCTCTGTCTATTGGCCCTTAGCACCATATTTCCTGTCTGAGCAGTGGAAAGCAAAAATATTAGTTGCTGTTTTACTAGAGGAACAAGTGTCTTCCAAATGAACAAATGATCTATTACCAGTCTTGCAGACTCTTCCCATGGGAATAGGCATTTTGCTTCTTTTTTTACAGCTAATTTCTTTCATACAGCAGGTTCCCAGACACATCAAATGCCTCGCATGTTAAACTGTTAGTTAAGATTTATAGTCTCCGTTTGTGTTATCAGAGTGAATTGTACTGCGCCTGGCAGTCAGATTCTTCTCATGGACTTCTGTAAAAACCAAGGAATAAAATAATAAATTGGGGGGTTATATCTAATGTCTTCCTAAAACACAAGACGTTCCCAAGTCTCTCCTTCTGTTCAGAAGTTTCTTACATTGCTGGGTGGGCAAGGCTCAAATGAATACTATCCCTTTGCTTGCTGGAAGTATAAATTTGGTTCGCAGTGTTGGTGGGTCCTCCATAGATTTGGAGTGAAGTTCAGTGCTTGGCATTACTTTTGTGTTACTAGAACTCAGCTGGAATAGTGAGAGCAAAACAGACTTAGTTTGGAGAAAAAGCATTTCCTATGTTAGGTTTTAGTCTACATCTTCAGCATACCGTGGCATAGTTGGGAAGATGTTAGTGTTTTTATACTAAGCTAGCCCACATGAGCCTTCTTCCAGTACTTTTTCTTTCCAGTTGTAAATGTCATGGATACTTCTTTGCAGTAGCATAAGACATAGAGAATAAAAGCAAAATTTGGTGTTTGAAAAATAAAATGATTCTTTGGAAAGGTGAAAAAAGCTTTTAATTGTTCTCGGAAGCTTTCTTTAAACTGATTTGCTAATTTATATTGAATTTCATGGGGTAGCTTGGAGTTGAATGGAAAGTCACTTCTAACTGTGAGAACCAAGAGTTGCATATTGAGTTGTAAGCAAATAATTAGTAGGTGGACAGGGGAGAATGGGGAATGGAATCCATGAGATTTTACAGTTGCTCAAGCTAAAGACAACAGAAATTAGCTTTCTTCCAAAATAAGGGAAGCGAAGCCTGCACTTGTTTTCCCTCACCTGTCCTTCATCGCTGTTCCCTATGCATGCTGAATTCCTGTAACATCCAATAGATGTGCTTTTTTAAGAAACAAATCCAAAACAACCCCCCAGACAATCTCAGTATTTACAATTTGTTTAAAGAGAAGGGGAGGCACTTTCCAACCAGAAATATTTCATTGCACAAACTTTGACCAACAAAAATGGGAGGTAATACATTTCTTAATTAACAACTTAGCTCTCTTTATATCTGTTTCAAACGAAGGAACTGATATTTCATGTTAATGCCTGCTGTTCAGCCAGCAGCCTTGATACTGCATCACATCTGCTACTGCTCGGAGATACCTCTGTTCTCTGGAGTGAGACCACAAGATCTATTAGGCCTGATAGTTAACCTCCGGTTTGAGCTGATCTGTTAACAAAACCAAAGTACTGAGACTTCAGCTGCTCATCCACACAGCCCCAGTGCTTCCTGCCTTTCTTTTTCTTGGTGGAGATACTGTGTTTGTTCAGTTTCTAAGAATTACACTGTTTATGTAGCTCGTGGCTATTACATAGTCAGTTCTAACTATTTATGTATCTTTGTTACAATAAGACTTCTTCATTACTTACACAAAATGCTAAAATTGTGGCCCAATTATGAAGTCACCCTGATGGCTACTAATATTATTGCAGTTATAAATTCCCTCAGTTTTTACAAGTGTTTAATCAGTATCTTATAAAAGGAAGTAGCTTATCTTTTTTAGATAGATGTAGTTTACAGTGGGCTCACTTTCCCTTCGGTGCTGAGCGGAAGAGTCTGGTTTTCATGGTTTTTATGTTACGTTTTACTGTGGTTGAAAGAAAACTACAAAGTCCTACTTCTGTTCAGTAGTTTAGTTGGATTACTTTTCATCTCGGAGACCAGATGCTGATTAAGTCATAAGTCAAAACGTCTCATTCTAGTCATCCATAGCCATCAATCTGTATCCCAGATCTCATTCCCTGCCTGCACTTCATCCACGTAAGGAATTTCAGCACAAGAGAGGGCTGGAGGTTGTATGTAAGTATATTGGTAGAGCCTTTTATCATCTGCCTTAGACCTGCTGTCTTTTCTTGATTTCCTGCCCCACAACTTGAGGCCCAGATGTGACAAAGCCTTAAAGCTCCCATACAACTCAGATATTGCAAGCAGTTGTATTGGAATTCACTGTCACCAGTGATGTGGCAGCTGATGTAATGCTGTTGCACTGGATAGAACAGTGCAGATTTACATTCACTTAAAATCTGGGATCAGCAGGCAAGGTTAAAATTGTACTCCAGTCTTAGATATTGAAAGCCAGCTAACTGCAAAAAATAAGTAAGAAACAAAAAATTGGCGACTAACTTATTTAAGTATAATGGAATACTAACAAATATTACGGTTAGATAGACTAGGCATGATTTAAGAACAGAAGTAACTCTGCAGCACAGAAGCTGACAGAAACAAGTATGCAGACTTATACAGGAGTTATGTTTAAGCAGTATTTATTAGAATATTTGTTTACCTGTGTTCTGAAGAAGGAAAACTTCACATCTCTACTTTCTTATTGCCTGTAACATTCTGCAGCTTTGCTTCATAATGTAAATGTTGAAGTTTGACAGTTGGATATGCTTTTTTAAACAGGAACATCAAAATCTGTTTTCTGTAGGCTTGCTGGGCTAGAACCAGGCAAAAGCAGTATTTCTTTGTTGAAACCCCTCCAAAGTAATAGTTTGAAAACACAGTAGATAAAAACCATATTACAGTATTCTTCCAAGATGTGACTGCAGGATTTTAAGGGGGGACAGCAATGAAAGGGCAAAAATCTCTGTATAACTACCCAAAAGGTGCATTAGCCCTCCAATTCTGGGTTTCTCTCTCATGCTGGGGAGTTGCTGTGGAAATTCATGTGCAGTGGAGAAGCATTTTTCCTTGCATCTAAGGAGGTACAGCACAGATCAGAGGCCTGTTCAAGAGCACCTCCAAGGATAAGCCTATGTTTTATGGAAGTCTGTAGCAAAACCAGAAACCAAGTTTTGAAACCACAATCAGAGGCTAAATTTCCATATATCATAATAGGACCTTCAGTGAGTGAGCCCTGTCTTCCTTGAGTGTTTATACTGTGTTTCACAAAGCTTGGCAAGTTTATAATCAACAGTAGAGGAGTGTCTTATGATGCGAAGGGTTAGGCAACCCTAATGATACCTGCCATCTCTCCTGGAGATGATACACTGAGAACAATGCTATGGCTCAAGGTATTGTGACATAGCTACACTGCTTGTAGCGAGAAGGTGACAGTAAGAGTGAAAAAGGAGAAAGTAATTGAATGGAGAGGAGCAAAAGGGAGAATCTTGTTGTATTTCAAGTAGAGGGCAGCCAAGGAAAATGAGAACAAGGGCAATATAAAGAGAGGACTTTGAACCACACTCTACTCTGAATGTGATAGGTGAATCTCTGGTAGCAGCAGTGTTCTTCTTACATCCTTTATTTCATAATGGTTGGTTGCTGATACAGGAGAATGGCAGTGTTAGTGTGAAATTTCTTGAACTTAGAAATACTTGTAGTGGTCAGCTCAAATAAGGAAATGTGCAAAATGTAATTCCACTAGCAGTTTTCCAATGCACACCAGCCCATGTTGGGTTTAACTCATTATCAGACAAGATAAACCGTGGGAGAGAAAGCAAGGAGCAAACCACTTTGTCTTGTCAGGCAGCTTCTCCGACACATTCACTGGAGTGGGATTCTTTCCCTGCAACAAACCTACATGTCATGTGTCAGGCTCTTTGCAGAGGGTGGGAACCTTTCTGCCCCCCCTCATTTTGCTTCTCAAAGAAGTCAAAGACGCCCAGTGAGCACTTGTACACATGTAGTTAGTTGGTGGTCTGCCCGCTGGCTTGCACATTGGGCTCTTTCCAGGGGGGTGTGCTTAGCATGTGGTTTCCATCTCAGGAGCTCTCAAAGCCTTCTCACAGTGCCACATGAGCATGCTTTAACAACTTGGGGAGCGTGTGGCTTCTTTCAGGTACTTGCGCTTTGGTAGCCCTCCGCTTGCTTAGCTACTACCCCTGTAAATAAATGTCTATGAAAGGAGCATCAGGCATTTTGATTCCCTGTTTGAATGCTTCTCTCTCAGCTGTGATAGGTCTGTGTAGCATCTGGTCTGCAGTCTCCTGAGAGTGCTTCTGTACTATTAGGCCTGCAGTGGGGGCTGTTCAGACATCCCCTTAATTTCTGCATCTGCTCAGCCTCCTTGATCCTCTTTTTCTTCTTTGAGGTGGTGTGGGTCACTGGAGAAAGGTTTTGCCCTATATGACACCTTGAGAATATCACTTCCCTTTTGTGTCTACCACTTTTCCTTCCATGTGTGGATAGACTAAAACCATGCCTAACCCAATATGGATGAAATAGTCACTGAATATTCATTAGGAGGCATCTTCTACCTTCTTATTATGTGAGATGTGTGATAAATGTTCTTACTTCAGCTTTAATTCTGAAATGGGCACTCAATGGAGATGGCAGAGGCTAAGAGAAAAGCACTGGTTTGCAGGGCTTCTGATTTCAGTTCTTGACTGCCACAGGATGCCTGCTCCTGTCAGGGAATCTCTGCTCTCATCACTCATCTTTAAGGCATGAATAATAGTTTTTCTTTTCTCCCATCTGTGGCTGTTCATGTCTGCCTTGACTTGATGCTTGTTTACATGTGTAATGCCTATCACTGCCTGTCCATCATTGCTTGTGATCAAATTAATTACTCTGATACAGTGTTTGTATGGAGAATGCTTCTTGATGTGAGGATTGACAGCCTGTAAGCTTTCAGAATCAGACTTCAGAGAACCTTCATGTGCTGCCTGGATGACACAGATTGTTATGGTGTTAGCCAAGATGTCTCTGAGATTTGCTATAGTCTGAAATACTCTTTTTCTTCTTCCCTCCCCCTTCCAGTTTTGTAGCTACATCATGTTGCCTCTCTCGGGTTTTATGAATGGAATGTCATGATCTGCATCTGCATAAAGGTCCTTTCATTAGATGCTCCCTCTGTTCTTCAGACATTTATGGAGGTTAATTTGGGGAAAAAATTCTTTGCAATGCGCGACATTTTCCTTCCATTATACTTCAGCTGTCCCAGATTTATGTGGAAAGATTACACATAGTATCTTACTTATAAGAATATGTACACTCATCATTCACACAGACAAAAATACTACAATATACTCTTTCTGCAGAGGAAGGGCTCTGGCTAGCCAGTGCAAATTACATCATGGGACTAAGCAGTTTGTAGCAAAATCCTGAATTGACATAACTAATTTGCAACGCTTCTTCTGTGCTTTGCAAACCAACATTACCAGAAGACCAGATGCACCGCTCAAACCACTGCTGCCTTTGCCACTGTCTTTTGCCTTTACCTCTTTTACAGCATTTCTGGTAACATCAACATTTGCAGCCCAAACCTAGAAAGCTTTGTGGGAAATTGTAGCAACTTTTGTCTTTAATTTCTTTCAGCAGCAGTTTGCTCATCCTCTTTTTCCCCCTCCTGTTCCCAACATGTTAACAGATGTAAATATGAATCATATTTCATTCTCAGACTCCTTATAAAAATATGCTCCGAACCAAAGTTTGAGCAATAAAAAATGTTGGATGCATCTCCAAACCACAGCGAAACACCCTATCCCCGAACGAGTCAAGGCTTGGCTTGCACACCTCTGTCTCAGAACGAGAGGAGAAACCTTTGGAATAGCATTGCTGTCTATTTGCATGTCTCTTGCAGACAAGTGGTGCTGATAAACTGGTTGATGTGTGTAGATGCATGCTTCTGTGTGTGTGTGTTTAGGTGTATGGTTTCCTGTCTCCCTTATCTTTCCTGTCTGTTCTTTATGACTGATCTGCACTGTAGACATTTTTGTGGTTTTGATGGCCAAAATGAGCTGATATTCATTGTTTTCAGTCAGCCTCCTCCTCCATGTACTTCAAACAAGGATCGGAATGAGGCTTTCTGAGCTTGCTTCTACATGAGGGAACTCAAGATATATTAGTGATCTGGGATTATGTTTAGGATACAGCCTCTTCTGTGAGCTAGCATGGTGCTTGAGTTGGGTGTGAAGCTTGTTTGAGTTAATGGAAGGAATCTTGCTGGCTTCAGGCTTGCTGTGATGACCTCTAAGACAAGGCTCTTCATTTGAGCTCCAGACTATTTGCATTGGTTAATGATCTCAGGATGGATGGGATACATACCATCCTAATAAACTGCAGAAGGCTGTGGGTAGCATGAGTGAGAACACCATTTTGGGAAGAGAGAAAAATACCCAGCTTATGTGGATGCGAACTGTGCTGTGTGTTCATTTGGCCTCAGGGCTGGAGAACAGGCCCAGCCCACTTTGTTTGGTAGTATAGGCACAGCTATTGATGTTTTCAATTGAAGCTTTGTATTCCGAATGTTCGAGTTCTGGCCTCTACATCCCCTTTTCCATGTTAGCAATAGGAACAGCGTGGACACCCGCGTTTTAAGGGTTTAGATTTGATACTATGAGCTGGCAAGCTTCAGTCTCACCTGCTGAAAATATCAGCTGCTTTGAACAGAAAACTCTAAGAGTGGGTTTAATTAAGCATGGACTGTTTGACTTAACCGGGGTTTGATTGTAATGGGTTATTTTGTCTGGCAACAAGCCAGCATAGCAGAGGTTGTTCATTAAGTGTAAGAGTTCTCTTTCATCCTCCATCACCGATTCACAAGCATCTTGCTATTGTGTGTGATCCTTTGGCACTGAAAGAGTCTTGCTTTCTCTGTGGACTTTGCATAGACTAAGAGCAAGTGCCTTGTGCCCCCAGAGCTACAGGAATCCAAGTCAATAGGGGGAACAAACAGCAGTAATGGGAGGCTGGGGTGTGTGGAAGCATTTGTGAGGTGAAGAATGGGCTATTCCTCTGTCATACTTTCTTCCATAACCTAGGCCTCCAGTCTTTTTGTTTAGAAATGAACCTTTAATTGCAATGGGATTTAATGAAAACTCTTCCAGGAAGAAAATGGTCTGACTATCACTTGGCTGCAAATGCTCTTGAGGGATTTCTTGTATGTGTATCTTAACCAAGAAAATACACCCCCCAACACAACTTCCTCCCCCAAGCTAAAACAACCTCCATAACTCTCTCCCCTGAACTTAAGGGAATGAAAAATGGTTTTTGCTTCCTTATGCTTTTTGCATGGCCAAAACAAAGCCACATATGCTGTCTCTATCCTTTATAAAAAGACAATCAGCAATGCCTTGCTTCTGTGGGAAATTTGCTTCTCCCTTTGCTTGTTTAGGGGTTTAATATTATTTTGGGGTATGTGTCTGCACAAAGAAATAAGAAGATAAAGAGTGGTTTTATTCTTCTGAACTTGGTTTTCTATCTACAGGGCCCGGATGTGCAGGGTAGCACTGTGGCCTGTCTGCTTACATGGCAAACTGGGGTAGATTAAACACGTCCTGCTGGTTTTCTTCTTGTATCAAATCATTCTGGGAATTCCTAGGATATCCCAGGTTTTGTCACAAACTGAGTCATTTGAGGATATTTTTTTCTGTAACTATAAACATTCCTATAGAGAGAACTGTTGCTAGTGTTTGCTTTGCGTTTACCATGAACAAACAAGCCAGAGGAGCATGTGGTCAGCACGATGAAGAGGATTTGAAGTAAAGAGAAAAGCCAAAATGAGTGCAGACATGATCAAAGCTTTAACATGCATGCTAAAAGCACTTTCCCAGGATTTATGGGAAATCTATTTAGGACCCTGTGTTACTGGCAAAAGTTTTTGGTTCAGAGCGATATTGAGTATGTCCATATGTTAAATAAGGTGCTAGAAGTGAGGCCATCGTTACTACATTGATTTGCTTAGCTTATTTGTGAATGTATGTTGCTGCAAAACTGTTGTAGTTTTCTACCTGTGGATTTGATTATTCTTTTTATGCATTACCTTATTAATGTGTGAGAGCAGGGGCATTGGGCAGGGAAGAAAGGAAGATAGTTGGGTGTTCTGTTTTGACTGTACTTAGCTGGCTGAGCTGAATGGGGCTAAAAAGCTGGCATGAATTGTACTTGCAGGGAAACAGCAATTACTTCTTTGACTGTGAACTGGAAGAAATAGCACCTCAGCAATGTGATTCTTAGTCATCATGTTTTGCAAGACCGTTTTTATAGGGCTTTTGTAACAACTCTGTTTATACCCCAGACTAACATCTAGCGCTACTCTTACTTTTGCCCATGAATGGCTTGATGTGATGATGAATTGGCTTTCTTCCTCTAAGCAAAAGCTTCTCTTTCGATTCCTTCCCCCCCCATGCTAACTTCAAAATCAGTGGTCTGACTATACAGAGAATAAAGAGTGTCAAAATCAGGGCTGAACATTCTCCTTTGAGTGCCACCCTACAAGCTGTGCATGAAACCCTTTTATATGCTCATGGTTACTACATTTCTAGAGCAGAGAGTCATCGACTTCTTTTGCAATGAGACAAAGCTTCCTCTGGGACTGGTTTTCTGGATGGTGATGAACTTCTCGTACTTCTTCATTAATGGTACAGACAAGGAGAATTGCTTACAGCTTTTTCCTCCACTTTCAAGCTTTTCAGCAGATATCATAGAATCGTGGACTACCAGATTGAAAGGAACCTCAAGGATCACTTGGTCCAACCTTTCTAGGCAAAGCATGACCTAGACTAGATGTCCCAGCACCCTGTCCAGTTGAATCTTAAAAGTGTCCAGTGTTGGGAAGTCTTACTCCAATGGCTGATTGCTCCCACTGTGAATATTTTCCTATTGTGTCCAGTGAGAATATCCCCAACAGCAACTTGTGCCCATTACCCACTTGTCTGTTCTATATGAGGCAATGGGGATAAGGGAAAAGATTGGGAGAAATTCTGAGTGTGGCAGCCAGGCCAATAGTCTTTCTTCTTTCCACCACTCAAGATGCTGAACAACTTTAAGGCAGATGTTATAGCCCAATGGTAGGAAGAATCGACTCTGTGCCACTGGTCTACTTCTATGTAGGAGGGTGTAGAGCAGAAGGTATGGTGATGTATGTTTCCTGTTTTGTCTTTCATCCCCTTTCTATTGCTTCACCAGCAGATTCTGTGGAGTAAGAATTATGCAACAAATTCTGTCTTCCATTTATTGAATATTTTTTTTCTCCACCGTTTAACCTGCCAGAATATCCTGCCTTGGGAATAGCAGGAATTTTCCTCTCTGCCCTCTGAAAACTTAATGAAACCTTTGCTCGTTGTATTGGAGATGTTATGCTATTACAGAAAACAACACTGGGTGATGTAACAGAGTTCATCCCTCGCTGCGCTCATGAAACACTGTCTGAGTATACCTTGGGGCAGAGTGTAACATGGTGCAGCCTATTCAAATTTCTGTCTGAAAGATCTTGCTCAGCATCTCTTTGAGGCTCTCATCTCTACAAGCCATTGTATGTAAGAGGGATCTCATGGCAGCTGCCTTTCTTTCCACAGCTGAAATCTTTGATTCTGGTTTGTTTGTCAAAGGCCATGGGAGAGTAACTTGGTGTAGTTAATCTGCTTCACCTGCCTGAATTCATTCCATTGAGCATAGTCGGTGGTTGCTGATACCCAAGACCTTTGTGGTACATGAGCAGAAGGCAGTAACACAGCCAGAATGGACCAGAGGAGCCCTGACAAATTATCCTACTTGATGCTACTGGTTAGGAGGGGACAGAAGACTGTTCTGTTTCACCTGTGATGGCACCTTCCTTGTGTGCCACACTGCAGGGACACATTCCAGTTTTCCAGGCAAGCATTCCCATATGCTGTCTGTCAGCATGTCTGGATGCCTTACATAGAACCTCCCCAGCTCTACAGCTTTTCCCCTGGAGGCAATGGAAATATCCCAAATACACCAGCCCCCAGTACCTTACTATGGGATTTAGGGAGACAGGGAACAACATGGTGAGGTCACAATTCAGCATCCTCAGTGGAAGGCCTTTGGGGTTCAATGACCTGTACTTGTGTCCAGTAAAATGGGTGATAGGACTGTAAGTTGTCACCTCCTGGCTTTCACTCCCTGCTCCACCACACCTTAGGAAACCTCTGCTGTCCAAAAGATGAAGTGGTCAAAGTTGGTTCCTTTTGGGAAGACTAAACTACTAAAGCACTTTTGCAGGACATTGAAGAGTCTCAGTTAATGTCTTTGTGCCCCTCACTTGAAAGGAGAAATACGCAGAGTTTGGTCAAAATGGTGGTAACCTGTCTTGTAGTGTCAGGGGACACCAGGGAGTTTGGACACTGACCAATGTATTAGAAAAGGAAGTGACCACAACCCACAGATACTCTCAGCCCCACAGCACACAAGAAAGCTCTCCAAAGCAGGATTATTAAAGCCTTACACTCCTGGATATGAATAAAGTGCACAAGAATTTTGAAGGACTTTCAGTATATTTAGCATTTTACAGAGTATTGGTCCACACAAGCTTGTCTGAACACATCCTGATGATGGAGGGTCTTCTCTCTCTGCAGTATCACAGTGGTTTAGCAGAGACACCAAGTGAACAGAGCAGAGACTCTGCAGAAAACAGTAAGGTCTGGATAAGGCAGAGAGTTTATAAGTAGGAAAGGATGCTCTGGTGCTATGCTTCCTTGTCCGTACTTAAGCACCCGATTCCAAGACTATGTGTTTTCTCTGGTCTGTGGGGGGACTTGTGTGAAGCAAGTGCTTAGCAATGTAAGCCTCCTGCACTGCTGCCTTTACAGACAAGTATCACTTTCCTGTCCTGAGCGAATGGTGGTGAGAGTAGCCCTCTGCCATGGCTGCTGCTCCTCTGGATGAGAACTAGGCTATTTTCATTTCCTTTCTCCTTGTTGGATGTCCACTTGCCTTGGAGAGATCTCCCAGCACCACAACAACCCCATGGAATGGTACAGGCTTGGGGAAGAGTGGCTGGAAGGCTGCTCAGTGGAAAATGACCTGGTAGTGTAGGGCAACAGCTGGCTGAACATGAGCCAGCTTGTGGCCAGGAAGGCCAACAGCATCCTGGCCTGTATGAGCAACAGTGTGGCAGCCGGGCCAGGGCAGTGATTGTCTCCCTGTACTGGGCACTGGTGAGGCCACACCTCGAATCCTGTTCTCAGTTCTGGGCCCCTCACTACAAGAGAGACATTGAGGTGCTGGAGAGGGGCCAGAGAAGGGCAACAGAGCTGGTGCAAGTCCTTTAGCACAAGTGTGATGGGGAACAGCTGAGGGACCTGGGGGGACTCGGTGTGAGGTGTCCCTGCCCATGGCAGGGGGGTTGAAACTGGATGATCTTAAGGTCCTTTCCAACTCTAACTATCCTATGATTCTATGACTTAGTTTGGAGAAGAGAAGGCTCAAGGGGGGACCTTATCACTCTCTACAGCTGCCTGAAAGGAGGATTTAGTGAGGTAACTCTTCTTCCAGGTAACAAGCGAATAGGACAAGAGGAAATGGCCTCAAGCTGAACCAGGGGAGTTTAGATTGGATATTGGGAAAAATGCCTTCTCTGAAAGGGTGATCATGCATTGGAACAGGTACAAGTTCCATTAAACCTGTGGAGGGAAACAATGAAGTCCTGCTCTGCCACCTGAAAGCTGCCATTCTAGTGCAGTACATCTTCAACAGGTACAAATGTGTATATCCCATGCACCCGAGCATCTATTTGATTTAATTGGTCAGGAGTAACAAGGAGTTACAAGCATTAGTGTAGTATGAATTTGATCCCTAGGACATCATCAAAGCTGTTGAAATACACAGCTGGTCTGTGAGAGCTCACAGCGCTCACAGAGGTTCTGGCTGCTTCATTTTACCAGTACTTGCGAGGTCAAGGTTTGTAGGCTTTGTCAGAACGTAGAAAACATGACTTTATTTGGGTGTCAGGCTGCAGGAGGTATCGCCTTTTGGAAGTGGAACTCAATGTCCTGTTTGGGATCAGTATGCTGGCAGATTCCTGCATCATATGAGCCTTTCTGAGCAGTCTCCTGGGTGCCTGAGGCTAGCATGTGTGCTTGCTTTATGAGACCTTGAAAAAGGAGTCCAGGTAATGTAAGAATCTCCTACAGCATTGGCTGTCCAGTAAATCCTCTTGGCTTGGGCTCTGTTTTAACTCCATTTTGCCATGTTAGCTGAGTGTTGTGTCCCTGTAGCTTCTGGCACTCTTCAGGTGGTTACTGGAGATACAGATTAGTGATAGAGCTTGTAGGTGTGTTGTAATCTGAGCAGCAAGATCATGGAATCATAGAATGGCTTTGATTGAAAAGGGCTTTAAAGCTCATCCAGTTCTAACTCCCTGCCATGGTCAGGGACACCTTCCACTAGACCAGGTTGATCAAAGCCCCATCCAGCCTGGGATGTTTAATCTTTTTTTCTCTTTCAATGCATGTGTCTGTAACTTATTCATATGCAAATGTAGAGAAGCACCATGAAAGCGGAACATCATAAAATTCCATATTAATCTGATCTTGGAGAAAGGGCTGCTTCCTCTCTCCACAGCAGAAATTAGATAGTACTTTTACAGAGCATTAAATATGAAATCCCTTATGACTGATACTAAAGGACATCCATCCACTTGAATGTTGAAGAACTTGGAGTGTCTGTTCCCATTCATACACATGTTCAGTGGTTGTGATGGATCAGGGGAGACAGCTCTGACCCAGTAGAGATGATTGCAGGTGTCAAGAAGCAGTTGCTATACCTGGAGCACAGCTGGTCTGTGATCTGGCCCAGAAGTATTGCAGGCATATTGGAATTCAGAGTCTGAGACCATCTCACCCCACAGATGTGATGTGGCAGCTGAGGACAGCCTGCTACTAAATATATCCTGAGACACTGGTCCCCTGTGAGGGATGGGCAAACCCTGCGGATCTTGAGGTTTTCTGCAGCATGACTTAAAGTGTTTATCTGAAGGGCAAAAACCAGCTTGAGCTCACAGACCTTATTTTTCCTATAATTCAAACCCACAGTTGACTTATTTTTCCTTGCCCTGAAAAGTGATTCAGCTTCAAAACACATGTATAGTTTTCCTGAGTCTGTACTGAGTTAAGGTTAGGAAGGTATCCACAAAAGGTAAGCTGAGAATGTGCTCATAAATGTAAGTTCTCCTATCTATCCAGAGTTCTTGTTTTTAACTGAATTTGTTTTCCTGTGTCTGTCTTCTATATTCATCCTTTCTTGCCTTTCTTTCCACTCTATTTCTAATTAATTTATTTATAGCATAGAATGAAAATCCCATCTTATGTACTTTTGAACCATGAGATGTAGCACAAAATTAGTGGAATAAGGAAGCTTTTCCCTCACTATTTAAAAGTGATCCTTAGTTACCCTGCAGTTACATTTTCTCATTCTGAAGAGCTGCTCTCCATCATTACTGCTCTCCTGTTGGCTTTTTGTGCGTGCGAGTGTTGGTGTATGTGTGTGAAAAGGGTGATTGTCCTCTCAGTGATTTATTTTCCTTGAAGGAAACTGTATCAAAATCCCTTGCAAAATCTAAGTAAATAAAAAATCCAGGTTCATCCATGTTTATAGTTATTTTTTAAATATAATTTTGATATATTTTATATATTTATATATATATATAAAAATAGGCTTGAAGAATTTCTGTGAATGTTGTACAGCTCCATTCTCAGGAGCAAATCTGTTTAGCTCTAGCTCATAAGAGCTGAGTATTTACAATGGTCTTTTTTTCCTTAAGTTCCTTTCTTAGGGGAACTTTCCACTCTTCAGCAGCATCAGCTCTTTTCAGTTCAGTTTGCACGTTATTTATTTGATGGTTTGCTGGTCCTCGGAGGAATTAGTCTGAGATGCTTATATTTCTAGTATTGCCTGGGATTTCTTCAAAGCCACTTCATTTTTCTTCAAGAGTGAGTTGTTTAACTGATTATTCTATTGAAAACTTCTCAGTGGAATATGACTTTTTCCTAAGATATCCTAGAAATGCAACAGTTGTACCTGGTGCGCTTCTTACTTAGCTTTGACACTATTCAATCAGGACTTCAGAAGGACCAAAGGCTGATTCAAAGCATTTGTCTGGAAAGCTAGCAGTGACCTCTTTGCTTTAAGATTTTTAGGCCATCTGTCTTGGTGTCTTGGGACAGTTGCTCTTCAGGTTCTTTGAAGCATCTGGCTACCTTTTGTATTTCTCATTTCCCATGAAGTTGGCAATATTTGCGTCGCATGCTACTTAGACCTTTCAGGCATGATTGCCATTTTGTATTTAGATGTGAATACATTTGTGTTCTTTATCAGCCGACCAGATTTGATTTGTTTTTTCAGCCTCTCCTTTGTGGCAGTGGCTGGGGGACGTCTGGAGGGAGGGCAAGGGAACAATCACGCCCACAGTGTAGAAAACAGAGGAACCCAACCACCAGGTGCCCAATTCAGTTGTGACCACAGAGGGATATTTACCCCCTTTTATTTTTTTTCATGGACTACTTTGACATTTATGGATAGGAGAAAATATAAGTGTTATATAAATGCTGATTAGCATGTTAGTTGCTATTTTTCTATCAGTGTTGTTGAGAGTGGTGTTTACATTGCTCTGACCTTCCATTGAAAGCTATGCCTAATTTGTTTTCCCAGTGGCTGAAAAAGAACTGCAGACTTGTTAAGTTAGACTGAAAGTACATTAATCTGATTTCAAAGACTTGAAGTCCTCACAGCTGAAATGTAGAATGGTTGGCTGGCCCTCAGTTTCTTGCTATGTTTTGACTAACTTTGTGGGTTAAACAGTTTTGGATCACAACAGCTGCCTGCCATACACTGATTTCTAGTGCTGGTATCTCTAGTGCCAGTGACTTGCTTTCTGATGTTAGTTGGTATTGGCAGTCAACATTAATGACTTGGTTGTTACCTGCAAGACAGAATGTTCACTCTATCCCAACTAAGGTAAAAAGGTTGGTATAATTTTTACCTATCCAGAGAATAGTTATTTCTGGATATTATTAATAACAGATTGGTCAAGATTGCTTTCTGTAATTCTCACCTGCTTTTATTTACCCAGGCATTTCTATGTTCTGCAACTTCTATTTTGATTGATAGGAGAGACAATTTCTTACTATATAATGTTACAACATTCAGTTGAAAAAAGTCTTGGCCCTCACTGATATTTCTGCATCACCTTGGATTGTATTGCACTTATGTTCTGTCCCACCCTCCAAAACAATCTGAAGATCCAAAGGTTCCCTTTGGCGTGAGCCTTGCTGAGATAATCCATAAAAAAGCTTTTATGTGTTGCGATCCAGCCAAAAAGACCATGGACTTTCCAGTTTCCTCTGCTTCCAGCTACATTCTAGCAATATATTCTGGTAATTACTAGCACAACATGTTATCGTGTTAGCCAGGGTTTGTAACATTGGTTAGGCTGGCAGAACCTCCTGACAGAGCAAAACAGGCCTACCGATAATACCAGATGAGCAGGACCAGTGTAGAACCTTCTGTTTTGGGAGACTTCAGTAACCTAAAAAGGTGCCAGAATTTGCTATAGTCAAAAGAAATTCTCTCTTGAGTTTCAGGAGACTTTAGTGTACACCCTAAGAAAGAACATATCCCGAAAGCATTTTGTTCTCAGGGCCCTATGTGCTTATTATGAAATTTCATCTTTTTTTTTTTGATCACAATAAAACATGCAGTCTGCAGTTAATGCAGCTGTAAGGAATGCATCCTTCATATTTTCTAGGTGGACTCCTCTTTTAAGAAGCCTGATGCATAATGCACAGTGTGTGCTTGGTTATGCCCAAGTAGTGATGATTTATAATTATAACTATTTCAGTCTTGTCTCCAGCTGGTGTCCATCATTCAGCATTCTGAATTTAGCCAGAAGTTCAACGCTGTAAGAAAGAAACCTCTCTGGAACGACTCAGTTGCTTTTGTTCTTCTAGCCCTTCACCACCTGCAGCTTGTCTTCTGGAAGCATAATGTTAAAATGAGTGAAGCAGTATTGTTCCGATTCTGAATATTTCCTAAAGCATGTATTCCAGCGCAGCGAGGGCTCACTTGTGTGACCTTTAGCTTAGTTGCAAAATAGATCTTGGAAATCAGTGTATTGAAAATGCCATAAATTTCAGTAAGTTTACAGATCTCTCCAAAAGATGATGGAACTTTTTTCTTCTGTTCTTCTCATTCAGTTCCTGTTACGTATCTGGCTTTAGAATCATAGAATAGTTAGGGTTGGAAAGGACCTTAAGATCATCCAGTTGCAACCCCCCTGCCATGGGCAGGGACACCTCTCACTAAACCATCTCACCCAGGACTTTGTCCAACCTGGGCTTGAACACTGCCAGGGATGGAGCATTCACAACCTCCCTGGGCAAGCCATTCCAGT
Organism: Pezoporus occidentalis; assembly: GCF_034315485.1. Lineage (NCBI taxonomy): Eukaryota > Metazoa > Chordata > Aves > Psittaciformes > Psittacidae > Pezoporus > Pezoporus occidentalis. The sequence goes on from NW_026912779.1 coordinate 6,656,690, forward strand.
GCCTCACCACCCTTACAGGAAAGAACTTCTTCCTTATATCCAATCTAAACTTCTCCTGTTTAAGTTTTAACCCGTTACCCCTTGTCCTGTTACTACAGTCCTAATGAAGAGTCCCTCCCCAGCATCCCTAGAGGGCCCCCTTCAGATACTGGAAGGCTGCTATGAGGTCTCCATGCAGCCTTCTCTTCTCTGGGCTGAACAGCCCCAACTTCCTCAGCCTGTCTTCATACAGGAGGTGCTCCAGTCCCCTGATCATCCTTGTGGCCTCCTCTGGACTTGTTCCAACAGTTCCATGTCCTTTTTATGTTGAGGACACCAGAACTGCACACAATGCTCCAGGTGAGGTCTCACAAGAGCAGAGTAGAGGGGCAGGATCACCTCCTTCCACCTGCTGGTCACACTCCTTTTGATGCAGCCCAGGATACGGTTGGCTTTCTGGGCTGCAAGCACACACTGAAGCCAGCCCATGTTCGTTTTCTCATCAACCAACACCCCCAAGTCCTTCTCCACAGGGCTGCTCTGAATCTCTTCTCTTCCCAACCTGTAGCTGTGCCTGGGATTGCTCCCACCCAGGTGCAGGACCTTGCACTTGTCATGGTTAAACTTCATGACGTTGGCATCAGCCCACCTCACAAGCGTGTCGAGGTCCCTCTGGATGGCATTCCTTCCCTCCAGGGTATCAACCGAACCACACAGCTTGGTGTCATCGGCAAACTTGCTGAGGGTGCACTCAATCCCACTGTCCATGTCAGCGACAAAGATGTTGAACAAGACCGATCCCTGAGGGACACCACTTGTTACTGGTCTCCAGCCGGACATTGAGCCATTGACCACAACTCTTTGTGTGCGACCATCCAGCCAGTTCTTTATCCACCGAGTGGTCCATCCATCAAATTGATGTCTCTCCAATTTAGAGACAAGGATGTCGTGTGGGACAGCTTCGAACGCTTTGCACAAGTCCAGGTAGATGACGTCAGCTGCTCTACCCCTGTCCATTAGTTCCATAGCCCCATCATAGAAGGCCACCACATTGGTCAGGCAAGATTTCCCCTTAGTGAAGCCGTGCTGGCTGTCACCAAGCACCTTGTTGATTTTCATGTGCCTTAGCATGCCTTCCAGGAGAATCTGCTCCAGGATTTTGCCAGGCACAGAGGTGAGACTGACTGGTCTGTAATTCCCTGGGTCATCCCCTTTCCCCTTCTTGAAAATGGGGGTTATATTTCCCTTTTTCCAGTCATCGGGAACTTCACCTGACTGCCATGATTTTTCAAATATGATGGCCAGTGGCTTTGCAACTTCATTCACCAGCTCCTTCAGGACCCGCGGATGGATTTCATCAGGTCCCATGGACTTGCGCATGTTCAGATTTTTAAGATGGCCTCGAACCAGTTCCTCTCCTACAGTGGGCCCAAGGTCTTCATTCTCACAGTCCCTGCATCTGCCTTCCAAGATGTGGGTGGTTTGGTCAGGGCCTTTGCCAGTGAAGACCGAGGCAAAGAAGTCATTCAGAACCTCAGCCTTCTCCAAATCCTGTGTAGTCAGTTCTCCCGAGAGCTTCCTGAGGGGGCCTGCGTTCTCCCTAGTCTGTTTTTTATTTGCTACGTACCTGTAGAATCCCTTCCTGTTATCCTTAACATCCCTAGCCAAGTTTAATTCTAATGGGAAAATAAAAAGTAGAAAGAAATTTGGGGCGGTGCTCGCCTGTTGCTTAGGACCGACTGACTTTGCGGATGTCCTCTGTGGATGTGAACAGGTGAATACGTCCCTGCGGATAATTTTCCACTTTGTTGAATTTAAACAGCTTTGTATAGAAAGCAAGACTTAAATTTTTCACTTTGCTGCTGATTCCACCCTGCTCTTGTCATTCCTAATCAGTTTTTTAGTCTGGTTCGCATGCACAGTTGTTACAACGCAGGCATTTTTCATTTGCTGAAAATTGTATCCAGGAAAAAAAAAAAAATAAATTTAAAGTTCTTAAATTAATTTGCAAGAAAAATTTCCCAAAAGAAAATGAAGCAAAAATTCAAAGTTAAATGTGTGGTTTTTTTGAATATTTTAGAAATCCTGGAATGTAATACAGAATATTCCTCATGCAGTCAAAAACTGCATAGAGCTCTACACTTTCCATCAGTGGGCAATGTAATCTCCCTCTTTTAGTTTAAAATCATTACCCCTTGTCCTACTGCAACAGGCTCTGCTAAAAAGTCTGTCCCCATCTTTCTTATAAGCCACTTAAGTATTGAAAGGCCACAATAAGGTTACCCTGGAGCCTTTTCTTCTCCAGGCTGAACAACCCCAGCTCTCTCAACCTTTCTTCATAGGAGAGGTGCTCCATCCCTCGGAAGGTCATTGGTGAAAACAGGAGTTCTTTAACTAGAAATACCCAAAGTAGGTGTTTTTGCAACTGCATTTTTTTTTGTTCAGGAAGTAAAAGACAAGTGTGAAAACACTTTAAAAGGTCTATTATTTTCATATGTCTGAAGTGACTCTAGTAGGGTTTGGTTTCTCATAACTGCTAGAGGCATAGGCTCTCACCTCAGCTAGTCATTGTCTGGCTGATGGTAACCTTAGTTAAAACCATGTCTTAGTGCTTAAATAAACCATAGATTCTTGGGGCATGACATAACCACAGATTGACTTGCAAGCTGCCAGCATAGCAAACCCATGTTTTTCTATACCCCTTCCCCACTCATCCGCTCATATCCTCATTACTCAAACTGATAGGAGCTTTAGCTATGGATCTCCTCACACCAGCCAGCAGTCATCTTTCATTGTAAGAGAACTCCTTGGGGACAAATGCACTCAGGCAGTCTTTCTATCAGCTTTATTACAGGCTTGTTGATCCTAGTCAACTTTCAGCTGGTTGGATACAGCAGGTCAGATCCTCAGCTGATATGGAGGAGCTAAACCCTGGTTCACTTTCTCTTCTTACATTTCTTCATGCTTTTATTTGAGTGCAGTGTTCTCCTAAAGCATCTTGAACTTTTGGGTAGTGGGTATTTCAACTGCGAAATAGATAACACATTTCAAAGCTGAATGCTTGCCAGTTCAACAGGTTTCTGGCAAGGTTTTGGAAGGTCTTGTTAGCTCTTGCTGTTGAGTTGAATAGAAAGTTGTGATTAACAGGAAAGGAACAGCCATGCTTTGTATGGACATTGGCCTCAAGATGCTCGTTACTTCATATGAAATTAAAACTGCAGAAACTTGTGGAAGTTCGGATGTGTTTGTTGTAACAATCTCTGCACCATCCTTCCCAAAGAATGTGGCCAAACCTCTGAACTTGGTTCCTTTTCTTACAGCTCGAATCTGTGTGTAATAACATGCATTCTCAGCTACCTTTGCAGACATGGCAACTCCTGATAAGTGGTGTCTTTGACTGTTAAATACTCTGTATGGTGAGGTTTGGGTGAAAGTCTGTATTTGGTACTCTTGTGGGGACTGTGGACGAATCATCTATTTCACTAAGGGTATTTTAATTTTATGATGAAAATGTGTTGCTGTTGCCCCACATCTTTCCCATTTCTCTTCTACTTATCAGTCACATTGCAGGAGGTGGCAATAATACGTTAATCAGAACTGGTTCTGGTACATGTAATCATATTTTGTCCTTGACTACCCTAGCACAGAAGTTTGCAGGGGGTATTTAAGTAAGGTACTGTCAAATTGACCAAGTAGCATCTCTACTGTGTGAATATTCAGAGATCTGATGAACCTGATCTTTCAGAGGCATTGAGACCCTCCTGACCTTTGTCATGCTGAAATCCCAAGAGACAGAAAGCTCAACCAAAATGAGAAGTTCAGTTCTCTGGACCTTTGAACTGTTGCCAAGCTTTGTCCCAGCATCTGTGACCCAGAGCTTCCAGAAGAGCTGTTTTATCTGCTCTCTACCAATGAGCCATCTTAAATATGACAGGATTATTCTTTCATATTCTTGGTGATAAATTCAAGTACAATATGTCCTAAAATACTTTCTGTAGTTCTGGAAACTGTTCTTTTAAGGTCTGATCCAACACTCACTGAAGTCAGTAAGTCTCCCCATTGATTTCAGTTGACTTTGGATTTGATCCTTATTTAGGGGCTATAAATACATCACTGGAGGGGAAAACCCCATCTCAGAGTTCTTGATAGTTGTTTTTTTGCCCCAAAATGTCTTCTCTGTCTTGCTTTTTTGTATTTTTTCAGATGAAATCTGTCAAGCTCTGTTGTGTTTTCTAATCTTCACTCTTCTGACAGGCTGCAGGCCAGCAGAAAGACAAGCTTAAGACCGTGAAAATTCAGCGTGTTTTTTCATTATGCTGTTGAAGATGTTTTCAATAAAGCAGAGAGAAGGATATCACTTTGCCAATTTGGTGTCATGATGTTCCAAAGGTTTTGGCTGCTCAGCAGACTTCCAGTAAAAATACAAGTTGCTCTTCAGACCTCTTGCGGGTGATCCACACCTCTTTTGGAGCCTCCCCTTATTGTCTTGTGGCTTCAAATGGAAGAAAGCCTAAATTATTTTGGACCTGTACTAACAGCTCTTGGTATTATTAATAGCACACTGAGCTTCTTATGTAAAATGTTCTGATTGCCTCTTCTACCTTCTGTATACCAAGCACTATAGCAAACAAACAGTATTGGAGAAAACATGACTTGGTTAACCAACTTCACATGGACCAAAATTAGGTGAATATCTAAAAGAACAAGGCATTTCTGTGAAGAATAAAGAACACGTTCCTGGACTGTGGTGAAACATACTGAAGCCCTTTCCAAGCTAGCATGCCGCATCCATTGGCATTGGATTAATCCTACATGCAGCTGTCCAGCTGACTCTTACTCTTCAATGTTGCTTTGGCTTCTACCCCTCTGAGCTGAGTTTTCCTGCTTCTACCCATTCCACTCTGATATTCTATGATTTGAAAATCAGTAACTGAAGGCTTTGCCACCAGCAAATTACTTCTATCACTTTTTGGTGCCTGTTGTCAGAGGCAGTAGTAATAGACCAAAATACCTGTCAGACAGGGTTTATTGTTAGTGTTCATAACACCCATCCTATTGCTCATGCATTTAGTTATTCTGGCAAACATTATTATCAGTATGTATAAAAACTCTGGGGCTTTATAGATGTGACTAATAATCATGTGCTTTTTGATACATGGTTTAAAAAGGCAAAGGTGAAAGCAAAGGAATGTAATTGTCGGAACTAGAAAACAGCACAAAACAAAAACCCGGACGTTCCGATGTCTAACTGCTGTATTGGATGGATTTAAAACAGAATTTTCCACTGCTATCCAGGGAAAAGAATCTGAAATGTAATAATACTTCTGGCACCACCTTCCACAAATCAGGCAACTGCATTCAGTTAGTAGGCATTTAAAATTCTGCAATAGGATACTTGCAGCACACTTCAGAGACTGTAGCTGACTTCAGAGACATCCTCACTGGAGTCTGGGAAGCAGCCAGTATCACTGGGAAACATTTACAAAGAAAGCAGTATTAGTATGACTTGCTAAAAACCCCTAAACAGCCAAAACAAAATACTCAGCCCGATCCTGCTTTCCCCATACGTGCCCAGAGGTTCAGCCAGGTCCTGTGTGGCCTGGAGAGCGTTCAGTGTGGCTGACTGAAGTTGGCATTGAAGAACCTGAGCAAAAGCTTGGTTCCTTCATAGAACCACAGAATGGTTTGGGTTGGAAGAGACCTTAAAGCTCATCCAGTTCCAACCCCCTGCCATGGGCAGGGACACCTTCCACTAGACCAGGTTGCTCAAAGCCCTGTCCAACCTGGCCTTGAGCACTGCTAGGGATGGGGGAAGCCATCATGTTGAAGGCTAGGTCTAATTTAAGCAGCACTCTTATTTGAAGCATTTGTAGCTCTTCCTTGTGAATGATGCACAACACGATGAAGTAAAGTTGATTCTGAGTATTTCGATGCATCCCTGGTTTCCAGGAGTAGTCCCTGTGTAGATGTGGAACAGATACGGGGCATCTCTGTAACTGAGACATTGAAACTTAAAAGAACTGTCAAAAGTCCCTTTCTGTACAATTTTCAAGCTATGTCTTTGCATAGACTGCCCAGGTAACAGTTTGGAAAACTAAAACATTGGAATGAGTGGATGTCCAGCTGCTATCAGGGAAACTAAGGCGGACAACACAGGTTACTAGAGAAAATATTCACCAATACTGAAAATGATTCCATAAGCTGACTGCATGAATTCACAAGGTTCCACAGCTTGTACAGCCCTCAGTGAAGCAAATATAGATTACAGAGGCCAAAGCCTGAGAAAAGCCAAAAAAGCAGAGCTGAATCGTATCTAAGTTCTCAATTTTGAAGCTAATGTTAAGTGCTTGTTAAAAGCCCAATGTTGGCTGCCTTAGTGTAGCTGTTGGGGGACCATACAGACCACTTCAGTTCCCAAGTACAGCCAGCCTCAGTCCTTCCTGCTATGTGGAGGCCTGATAATAGAGTAGGCTAGTTACCAAGGTCAAGAGAGGTGGATGTGAAACATCAGTTTGACTTAATTCTGATTTCAGTGCATTTACTGCAGGGCAGTTGCTCCATTTCAGTGCTGGCTGAATTGCAAAGCAATATTTTCATAGAAAAATGTTCAAAGGAAATATCTTTTTGACTAATGGATAAAAAAATTAAAGTGAAACTGTCTTCAATTTATAAGAAACTTAATTTTCTTCCTCTTTTTCCCTTCCCTTTCCCCTGAGGTTTTCTAATGCATACAGAGGGGGATGTAGTGTGGTCATCCTTTTTTTTTTTTTTTTTTTTTTTCCTATTTTCTAGATTTTTCTACTGGAAAATGGAGCTTTTTTTAAAGCTGTTTTTTTTTTTTTTTTACAGGAAGTTTAAACCACACTTTTGTGGAGAAAGTAAAATTTGAATGATTTGGTTTGATTTTTGTCTTAATTTCTCTAGAGGTGGGTTTTTTTTGGTACCTTCAGTCACAGTTTTTCAATGTATAAATAAAAGGAACTTGTTTTGGTAAATTGAGACTAAAAAGCCTGTCCTGCTTGGTTTCTTCCTGGGAAGTTGCCCTGAAACTCTGAGGTTTTTAGGTCTTGCCGTTAGCAGTAGTTTGTGTATTGGAAGATGCGATCTAAGAAAGAACTGTTGGAGCAGTAACTTGCTCTTACAGACTTGGCTACTTTCTCCCCTCTACCAGCTGTTGGCAGAACCTGAGTTTCTCAGCAGTAGTGCACGTGATGATTACATGGAGCAGGAAATCTTCCTTTGATCTCTGATTTTCTTATGTAGAGCTAATGAAATACTATTGCATTGTGGTTAAGGCCCATGTCTTCCAATGGATTTTTTTATGATACTCAAAGATGGAGACAAATCCAATGGGGTACTGAAGCTTTTGTACGATATTATAACTTCTTCCTTTCATTAATTGCAGTGTTGAAAGCCCATATATTCAACCTTGTTTCTACTTTCTGATAACTGCATATGGGAAAATGAAGGGTTAATTCCCACTTCAGAGGTAGACTTTATGCATTTGTACGTTTGATATCGGATAGAATACAAAGCCACATTCACAGAGAAGGTCTCAGTGACATCATATATTCTTGTGACATCAGCAAATCTTCAAGAGTGAATTACTGTCTTTGTCTAGACTGCAGGAGCAGGGATTGCTCTATATAATGCTTTGTATGAGAGAATGTTTTGCCATTAGCTTAAAGTGGAAAATGAGGATTCAGTTTGGGCTCAGGGAATCATCACTGATGTATTTGTTATTTTTCACAAAGTCTATGGAATTATGCAAGCCACAGCTAGCACTTTGAGTTCAAATGGGATGTTGAGGCATCCTTACAGGACTGTAAAGTTATGTGGCTCAGGTATACTTCTCAGCAATACTGGAACTTAAATATAGTGTTGCATGGAAGTTATTTACTACCTCCTAATGGTTATTTTTTTATGTGTATGTACAATAGCTGTTAAGAGAACATGTTCGTTAGAATCATAGAATTAGAATGGTTAGAGTTGGAGGGGAGCTTAAAGCTCATCTCGTTCCAAACCTGCTCCCGTGGAGAAGGGAGGTTGCTCCAAGCCCCTGTGTCCAACCTGGCCTTGAACACTGCCAGGGATGGGGCAGCCACAGCTTCTCTGGGCACCCTGTGCCAGTGACTTAGCAGCCTCTTAGTGAAGAGTTTCTTCCCAATATGTTATCTAAATCCTACCCTCTTTCAGTTAAGACCATTCTCTCTTGTCCTATCCCTACATTCCCTTATAAAATGTCTTTCTCCGTCAAATTTCTTGTCAGCCCCCTTTTGGTATTGGAAGACTGTTATAAGGTCTCCTTGGAGCCTTCTCCAGGCTGATTAAGCCCAGCTACTTCAGCCTGTCTCCAGACCAAAGGTGCTCCAGCACCTTTAAGTCCTTTCAGATAGACTATTCCAAGGGAAGCAAACCAACTCATGTTCATCATCAATCACCCTGTAAACTGGTCAGCATTCATTCAGAGACCAGCAAGTGCTTGGCACAAGAGAAATATTTTAGCACATCGGGAAATCTGGAATGTGTTTGAAACATGGGGGCAAATGATGGCAATGCCAACAAAATAGTGAAAGGTTATTTTGAATAACTACTTGCTGCTGCTTTGTGGATACCTTCAAGGGTCTCCCTTTCATTAGAATGATTCCCCCCCACCCCGTAATGCTTCTGTTGCCCATTTTTCAGACAAATTCAGTGTATTGTTTTTCCAGGAAATTCTGACTCATGAATGTGCTCTTAAATATTCAGCCTCTTTAGCTAGAAAATGTTAAGCACTCCTCTAAAGGAATTTATCATTAAGCAGGAGCCAGTATGAAAATACACGGTTATCAGAGACAAACATCAAGCATTTAAAGATTGATCTCTTCATTTATTTACAGATTAATCACTAGGCCCATCAAAATAATGGTGGTGTTATTACCACCATTGGTACCACTAATTGATTTATAGATCACCTTGCACATGGCTCAAGGTGCTTTAACATATAGCCATAAAAATGACACAAAGCTGCAAAGGCATAATAAAACATAATTAGAACAAATAATAAATCCAAAAGTTGTTGGAATTAGGCACATGGGAAAGAGCTATAGTTTTAGGAATTGCCTTCATCAGTGAAGGAGTAATGGGAGCTGAATTTGCTCCTTTCTTGACTCCAGCTATCTTCTCTTCTTCTAATGCTGACCAGCAATATTACAGTCTGAATCTCACCAACATGGACATAAAAAGGGATGGAGTATCAAAGCTCCTCAAATTCCTGCCTGTTCATTTTCACATTTTACAGTTGGAGGCAAGGTTTTCAACAACACTTTCCCTGAAATTTAGGTAACTCATTTCTATTGCTCGAGGTCACAGAAGGTGTATCTATACCTTGGCATTAGAGTGCAACATAGGCTCTTTACAGGTGTGAAACCTCTTAGTAGATGAGCAGGAATATATTTTCTAAGCACTGGAGCTACTTCTTTTCTACTATTTTTCCATTGTGATGGGGTTTATAAAATACTGGAACTGGAATGGGCTTTTCTCAATTTTCTATGAAAGTGGTGATAATTTGTTGAGGATAACTTTTATTTTTTTCTTCTTTCATCGAAAATTTTGCTGTTTTTAAAGGAAAAATAAAAAAGCCAATTTATTTTTGTTTTGGGAATTTTTTATGAAAGAAAGAACAGCACAAAAAGGGTGTTAAGGCTTACAGCAGTATCTTCATTAAAGTGTACATCCTAATACCCTTCTACAGTATCTCGGGTTACTCTTCTGCTACTCCATATGATGCCTTTATCAATAAAGCGCTATTCTTCCATTTGATATCATAGGGTCCTCAGGTTCTGTTTTGATCATTTTAAGTGTTTTAATACTTCATGTCAATATTCATATCATATTATAGTTATAGAATTTCATACTTAAGTTATCAGTATCTCCAGATATAGTCCTTCATGCAGCTCTACGTGATCTTTCCATAGACTTTGTGTGTGTTTGCCAGCCACTGGTAAGGCCGAGGAGGGTTGGAGCACTGTTGTTCTACTTCCCAGCCTAGTGAGGGAAAATTCCTGTGTTGGACCAGTTGGGAAGGAAAAGTGCTGGGGAAGACCTGACCGGGTGACTAGCAAGAGAGATGGAGAGAAGAGCCAGGCTCCTGAGCTCTTAGATGTATTTTTCTGGGTTTTGAATTGTTTTCATGCATTGAGCACCTTTAAGTTTTGTTTTTAATCCCTCTGATAATTCTAGCTTTGGGTGCTGAATCTGAATGTTTCCAACTGAACGTGAAGAGCGTTCAGGTTCATTTGTGCTGTCACAGTAATGAATCAACAAACCCCAACCTTAAACACTGTGAAATCTTTATCATGAAGTTTCCTGGACCTAGTTCCAAAGCTGGCATTTATGCACACTGTCAGAAGAGAGTAATGCTTGCCAGTGGTTGAAATGGAGACAATGCAGCAAAGCAAAAGTAATACCTACTCTGCAATAGTTCTTGCTTAACCTGTCTCCATCATTTTTAAAATGGCAACGTATGTGTAACTAGATAGCTCGATATGAGCATTATTGCCTTTAAACTGGCAGTCTACTTCAGGAATGGAATGAAGTCCTCAAGTAACTTAAACCATTGCAGATTTCTTCCTGGTACAACTGCAAAGCTCTCATTATATATATACACATATATATATTTAATGTTATATTCTTTAATGTGGAATTTACATAGTATGCAGTCAAAATTTACATAAAACTGGGACAGAGAGTAGTGTGGTGGAATAGTTCATCAGGCACACAACTGTCCCCATAAATAATAAATGACAGGAGGACAAAAGGGGGAATTTGAGATATGCTTGTCAGGCAATGTCACTTCATGTGTTTTGGGAAGGGCCATAGCAACGGTCGTGTCAGAGTCCAAATAGACTCGGAAGAGTCATTCTAAAATGCTGAGGTAGCAAATAGTTAACTTCTTAAAATCCCTTCTTTCCAAGTACTATGGAAAGGCAAGAACATTTCTTGGAGTTGCTCTGCTGCTGCTAATGACATGCAAGTTTTTAACAGTGTTTGAGAGAGCGCAGCCATTGCGCAATCCAGGGGAGGTTTTTATCTTGTGCACTGCATTCTTCCAATCTGGGGGAAATAAAGGAACGCTGGGGTAATAAAGCTTTATGATTCAAGTCAAAGACATGACAGCTAATGTTGTGTGATTGCAAAATGCCCCGGTTCTCGTACTGTTTACGTTCTGCCCTCTGTGATTCTATATAAACAGACTCAATATATCTGCCATAAGTATCTGCTGGAGCAACCTGTCCCAGGGCAGATCTGAAACACTTTGAAATCTATGGAAACGTTCCTGTCTGCTACCATGAGTCTTAGATGAAGCCTAAATCTTCTGGGCTATCTTTTGTTACGTGCCTGATTTTGCTACCTCTATCCAAAGCTAGATGCTGAAATGAAGCAGTTGAGTTGTTGCCAAAGATATTGAAAGAATCCTTCTCTTGAGCGTGTTGATGAGGTCCTGGTGAGAGCTGCTGCTCTTTTGTTGGTGAGTAACAGTTTAAGACTTGAAGTAAGGCAAGTGTAAAGAGTGTATGCTCTACATGGGCCAGCAAGTAAGCTTGATACCGTGTTTTGGATAGTATTAGAAACTGTCTTTTCAGTCTATGATGAGTATGCTTCATTTGACTTGTTAATTAATTTTTCTGTAGAGACCCATAAGCCTTTTACAGTGGTTGAAGAAAAAAATGGGAAGGCAAAATAGTATTTAAAACCCCTCAAAACAAACAAAACCAACAACAAACCCCAACCAAACCTGCCCAGTGGGATGTTAGCTCCTGTGATGGAGCTGTCATCTGAAGGCTGGGGAAAAGATTCACACATATTCATAATCCCATAGCTATGAAAAAAACAGTGGTCCTTCATGGTAAAAGCATTCCTTGGGATCAGGGAAGTGCATAAAAATAGCTCAGCTTGATGGTTTACTGATTGGAGGGTACAGTCATGCTGTGTTCTGGTGTAGTGAGGGGTCACTAAGCTGGGGGAGAATACAGCGGCTGCAATGTTGCTTTAGCTGAACTGACCCATGACAGGGTGTGTAAGTTCTCTGTTGGTCTGTGATCAAGATCACACCTCTCTAATTTTGAGCTAATATTTAGACATTAGGGACTTTTCTTGTCTTAATCTTCATGGGGGTTTGTGTGTGGTGTGATTTGGGTTTCTTCTTGTTTGGTGGGTTTGGTTTTTTTTTTCTTAAAGCTCTGTAGGTTTGGGTCCTGTAGAATCTTAAGTGAAAATTTAGGCCTTCCTTTAGAACTAACCCATGTTTGCTTTTAAGCCTTTGCTGTAGGGCTTGCCAGGGAGGGATGAGATTATTCACGTAGTTGAATGTAAACACATGATGAACTGCTTCCTGAATCAGGATCGTAGCTGGGCACAGGGAAGCATAAATAGTGGATTAAATCAGTGGAACTGAGTCATTGGTCTTTTTTTACCTAAATGTAGTGCTGACCATGAAGCTGCGTACCAGTTTTACGGAAGGAAGTGAAACGTTAGGAAAATCACTGGGAATGTAATAGTTCTGAAAGACATTTGGGTAAGAAACTGCCGAGGCAAAAAACGTTTTTACATTCTTGTTTCATTTTGTAATATTGTCAAGTATTAAAAGACAAGGAAGTTGCTTTTCTTGTAGAATGTTAGATGCTGCATTGGAGTTAATGGCATTATCCTGCCCTTTTCCTGATCCGTTCTCTACCCTTGTTTCTTTAATACTATGGATTTTAATTGAAATATTCTGGTGTTAAACGATAGAATACATTGGGATCACTGACTCTAGGCTGGTAGTTTCTAGGACAATGTAGAAGAATGTTTTGATCTTAATATTTTTGGAATAGCTTCAATTATTTTGCAGTCCCAAATCTTATGTGTTCATGCTCAAATCCCTGCATTTTCTATTAGCTGTAAAGAGAAAACATGCCCAAATTTCTCTTTGTACAGTCATATATGACAAAAGTAGAATCAGATGTTATGCTTTCGCTACAAACTTATACGTAGTACCCTTGCAACATAATACTGTGCCCCTTTTATGTCAAGATGTCAAATCTCTCTCTATTTTTACTTTCACCTATATGAAAATGTCATCAGGGCTAAAACTGAGCTGTTTTTCGCACCCCGTGCCCTATAAAACATAGAAACATTACACTCATTAAATTTTATGAAAGGAATTCTTCTTTCTTAGTCCACCGCAAGTAACGTTTTGTGGTGTGTGTTTCATGGTTAAAAGGCAAGAGCAATTTGAGGACTAACACCCCATTCTTCCTTTACTAAATCAGGGGTATTCCAGTTGTTTAAAATTACAACTTTGTTTTACACTCCAAGAGTCCCTTGGAGAATACTTGAGAAACATGGGGAATGTATATACACATATATATGCATTTAACAATAACCAGAGCATGATGAAACATATGGGACATAATGAAATTAGAAGTAGAGGATGTGTATAGTTCATTTTTACTGCATAAATAACGTGGAGGAAACTGAACTAGTTTGGATAATCAAGATTTAAGAACCTAGAAAACATGCTCTCTATGCTTTGGGAAGAAAGCAAAGGGGAACCATTGTGGTGCTGTGAGGCTGTTTGTTGGAATGCAGCATTTTGTGATGTGGAATAGGAGGAAAGTTTAAATAGCTATGGTTTGCATACTTCAGAGCACACTATATTTTTATTATTATAACAAAAAAAATGCCCAATGGTGTATTATATCCATTTTAGGATAAAACATATAGAAAAAATAGCTGTTGTTGTTCATGTTTCACTTATTCTGCTGCTAAGTTTGAAACATATACCTAATCTGTTAGGCATTTTGGAATAGTATGTAACAGAAATAAACTCTATCCAGTGAATTCTTTTCTATCAGAGAATAAGGAAGAGAAATGTTATCCCGGACCCCAAATTGCATAGTCTGGTACCTACAGCTTCTTCTCAAACGAAGCAGCAGCTGTGTCAGTGTGATAGTTGAGATTTCTCGTGCTCTGACTCTTAGAAAGCGTCTCAGACTTTGGTTATTATATACTGGTACTATGGAGTCCAGATTTATTTAAAGCTTCAGATACTAGAATTTAGAGAGTCTCAACTTGCAGTTATGACTTACACCAAAAATGCTGTTTTCCAGGGAAAATTGCAAAATATGATGTAGGTGAACCTAAGAGAGCCAGAAACTGAAAGGGGAAGAAAAATCCAGGCCACTTTCCTGCTACAGCTGTAGGAGGTTTATAGTCTTGATTCATGCGTTCAAGTGCTTTATTCCAGCAGTTGCAGTTAGACTTTGTCTTTTGTTTGAAAATGTAAATAATGGCACAGCATTAAAGACCTGGAACACCACGCTCTGAGGAGTTAATTCTCACCTAACCATAGGCATCTAAGAATTAAGTAGTCTAATTTAGTCCCTGCTTTCTTTAGAGTCACCGGAGAGGGATGGCCACCTTTGCAGCCTGCTTTTCTTATTATCCACCTTTGACTGGGCAGCTAACTCTTCAATGTGGGACTTAAACTGAAATGTGTTGGCAAATTGAGTAAAATACCAAAACAACAACAAAGTGTTTTATAATCTACCATAATGTTTCTACCCGTGCAGGAGATGGCCTGCAGACAGGCAGAGCTGGCCTTGCGTGCACATAGGGAGTTCCTCACTCTGGCTCATCATCCCAACAAGCCTGAACAGCATTCAGTGCAGTAGTAGCAGCTGCTGTCCCTGTAGGTGGATGTTCTTTGAGCAAGGGCTTTGAGTTCAAGGCTTCTCCACTCACGATACACTGGAAGAGGAGTTGTTGGACTCACGTTCTGTGCAATAATACTATTAGAAAACAGAAATCTTAAGAAGCAAGTGTGTTGCCTGTTGCATTTGGCTGTGAATCTGCTAATTTAAGACAAAACTATTTCTAGGACTTTAAAAAGTTACTATTAATACTAGATTCTTTAACTTGGTGATGAGGGCATTTTTAAGAGCCATTAGGATCTATTGTGTATAGAGCCTGTTTGTTATTTTGGAACACTTTAAATTGCATATTACTGACCTGGGAGACTCTATTGGGCGCCAGTGTAATGTTTTATATTACCTCATCAAACCCTTTTTATATAGTTACAATGTTATTTGCTCACAGCTAAATACCAGAAGCTTGCCGACATGGCAACTGGAAAATATTACCCCTTCCTTAACCAGCACAACAGAAAGGAATCGTTGGCTTTCCCATACACCACTGACAAGGTTCTCAATGCTATTAAAAGGCCAAAGATCATTAAGGTGTGCTTGGGCAAGCATAGGGTATATCCTCAGTGGCTGTATATTGATGTTCCATCTGCTGAAGGTCTATCCTGAACATGTCATTCCTGTGCAGATAAACAACCATCTGTGTGCATGTAATTGTGTGTGAAACACAAAGGCAGAGCATGGTTATGGCTGCCAAGATGGACTATGACACATACCTACCTCTTTCCTTCATAGAACTGACAATAAATGTTATGCGGTCATACATCATATCTCCTTTTGTGGTACATGGAGATGCATCATAAGCTATACATATTGAATGTACATGTACTACTTTGGAGAGTGGTTTTTCATGGGTTGAAGTTGATTTAGAAGACTTTCTTTTAAAACAAATATGTGTTGCCATTTTTAAAGATCTCTGTGTGTGAAAGAAATGGGAGCTGGCCCTATGTTAGCATGGACAACTAACATGCCTACCTTTCCAGTTCCCTAGTGTGGATTTGGCTTTCGAGGATGATAAAAAGGCCACAGTTACTGCAGAAGGTAAAGGCCCCTCAATGTCGGTGGGAGAAGCATTGGTGACAGGATAGACACAGCTTAGAAATTAATTCTTTTCCTTGACCCATCAGAGCTTGTGTCACCTTCTGTGTTTTTCTACTCTATCAGACTCTAAGGAGAGATTTAGTGGAAGTCCCTCTAGTGACTTCAGCGGTCTTTGGACCGCTGCTACTTTGCACAATGTAAAGTTCTGCAGTGTGAGCAAGGCTCATTTTGAAACTTATCTCCACTCTAACATTCCATCAGCAGATTTTATGTCATTCAGCAACTTAATTATGCAAAACCCCAGACTTTCTGGTAACAGCAATTTCTTCAGACCTGGAACTCTGTGGATAAATAAGAATAAAGGAATAACAAGGTTTAGTTTCTTGCAGCAGAGGCGTTCTAAAGCAAATAAGAGCACTTTTGCTTTATAGCAAACTACATGATTCTGCCTTGAATCCAGCTTTCAAATATTTATTTTAAAAAGCTTCTGCTGCTTAAATGATTTTCAGTCTGTGTTGGTTCATTGTTGCTTTATCTCCATAGTTTATACAGCTGCCAGATACCTGTGGAGGGTCCCTTATAAATCAATTCCCCAGTAGTAATGTGCAATTGGCCTGAAGGGAGGCTCAGGTCACTTAATCTGAGAGGTGCAAAGAGGCATCTTATATATTGTTTGGCTTTGTTTATTTTAGTAAGACTTGAAGCTTTTGTGCCCTAAGAAGGGAGTTTCAGCCTGAAGGAAATGCTATGAACTGCCACTAAATCATTTTCCATTTTCTCAAAATACACCTGCATTTTGAAGTTCTCCCCTTTTATTCTGGTCATGTCTCTCCCAGCTGCTTTAGTTGAGCCTGGGAAAAGGATCTGAATCATGACTAGGTTCATCTCAGTAAAGTGCTATGTTTGAGGGCAGATGCAGAAAATATGTCAGGAGCATCATTTTTCTAAATCTCTGGGGAAAAGCAAATTTCACCTCTTCCTAAAGAATTTCTTTTGTGTATGCGTATCTACATGGAGGTACGCAGAAGTAAAA
Organism: Pezoporus occidentalis; assembly: GCF_034315485.1. Taxonomy (NCBI): domain Eukaryota; kingdom Metazoa; phylum Chordata; class Aves; order Psittaciformes; family Psittacidae; genus Pezoporus; species Pezoporus occidentalis. The sequence continues at coordinate 6,673,469 of NW_026912779.1, forward strand.
GGAATTGGAAGAAGAGGCAGAAAGAACAACTTGAAAATTCAAGGCCTGACTTTTTAGCATTTGTGTTTCTTTGCTTGAGAACTGCTGGTCAGATGCAGCATTTGGTTTTAGTGATGCTGTGTATGTGTGTTACCATTTTTCAGACAGGGAAATGGAAGGACAGGGAGACACGAACCAGTGAAGGGTCTTGCAGTGAGTCTGTGGCTCAGCTGACATTAGGACCTGGTTTTCCTTCTGGCTCTTAGTCCTTAGATTGACTTCATTCCATCCTCTCAAGCTTGCCTGGTCAGTGGGTTTTTAAAGCAAAGACATAGGATTAAAGAACACAACCAGATCTCTATATAATTTCTGGTTAGATGTCAAATGCATTGTCATTCCATACTTGAGCAAACTCTGTGTGTGTGTGTGTGTTGAAAACAATATGGATCTACTTCAGAGCCTGCTCCAAAGCTCAGTGAGGTAGTGGGAATCTTCTCATGGAGTTCTCTGGGATTTGGACCAGACCTCTGAGTCATATATAAAGGTTATTTCAGAGGGAGCATGTATGATGTGAACACAAATCATTTCACATTCATGTGTCACAGGAACCTTAATGTGCTATGGACTTGAATATCTATTGTTCAAACATCTCAATGTTTTCCTTTGTTTCTATGGGTATTGTTTATCCTTTGGAGACTATGTATGGATAAAGCACCCTCAGTGAAATTTATGCCTTTTAGGAACTGAATTCCATCAGAAGTCCACAACTTGCATTAATTTGGCCTCATAAATGTCTCCCCATACAATAAGTCTGTAAAAAAATATGACAACAAATGTAATAAACACAGATTAACATTACTTGACATGCAAATACTAGAATCCATTCTCACACTCTTTATAGAGGATTTTATGCTATCATGCTTTTCTTTTAGGAGTACTAAGTCCAGTGGTGATGAAAACAGGTTCCAAGTTCCTTGTTATAAACAAATTAATCTTCAGTCCTACCACTGCTTTGTGGTAGGAGAAGGTTTAGCCATTGATATTAGAGCCCGATCGCCCTTTTACCACACTCTATCAAATGGGGCCAGTTCTTATTTGTGATGTTGATACATGTGAGAAAACTGTGCTGACCATTGTCAGGCAATAGTAAGAAGAGACAAATAAGGTTTTCCATCTATAAGCATGTTGCAAACACGTAGTACTCACTGTCCACCTTAGTGACCTTAGTTGTTTGAGTAATGCTATAGATGTATGTTCTGACATACATTTAACTACACAACCACCTTTAAATAAGCATTAAATACCATGTGGCGTTAGTTCTGCAGTTTTTATTATATGAACTGATCTGGCAAAATATCCGCACTGAGCTTTAAGTATGTGAAGGCAGCGAAGCTGCACACGTACTTGTATTTGAGAGCACAGAAATAAGCTCTTAACGTTGGTTAACTTGGTTTTGTAAATAAGAAACACAATTTGAGTCAAGCAGGCAGACCTTGAGTTAGAAGCAACTTTTCTGTGATGAGAGTTGCAAAACATCCTTTCCTCTTTATCTTCTCTTTCTTGAGGTGCTTTTGCATTGACTGGTTTTGGCTTTAGCAAGCTCTTGGGCAAAATGAAGGGCTGGAGTGGGAGGATATCTGCCTCATAGCACCAAACAGATGAAGTCGGGAGGTTCCAGGCCAGTGGCAAAGGTGCCTTTAATGTGGACTTCTTGCTACTGTGGTGCAAATTCTATTCTTCCTCATAGATGCAGAGTGAAGACATTTTCAAACAACATTGCTGCATAGCAAAAAAGAAAGAAGAAAGAAAAACAAACATCAAGAAAATTCAGAGCTGTTTATAAAAACCTATTTTGATCCTTGGTAGAGACCATTTCCAAACTTTCCCAGTCAAGGCCCATGTTTTTCAGCTGTTTTCTAGTTTCTAGGTATTGCAAATACTCCAAAAATATTACAGCAAACTAATTCTTTCTGACCTCTGGGGAAGGAGTACCCAGATTAAGGGATGATTAATTCCACAATGCCCTTCAGTAGTGAATCAGCAAGTTTCTTACTCATTTGGTTTTCATACGTGGGGTGTTTTTTTTAGCCAATGGGAATTTCCTCTTTTCTCCCTTCTCACACCTAATGCAAAACCCCACAGTTGGGCAGGATTCCCTAAACTGCTTCACCGGTCCTAGGAAAACCCACTGTAAGTCATCTTTTTGTAGCTGAATTGTCTACTCCTAAGGAATATCAAGACATCTGCAAAACCCAAGAAAGTGCTCAGATATTGAGAGTTTATAGCTCTATATTGATTTTTAATTTATTATCATTTGAATTGAAATGCCAACTGTTTCATATCCAAGGCAAATGATAAATCCTGGTTTGCAGGATTTCAGTTATTTCCTGAAATGATAGCTTTGCTGTAAGTGAATAAGTCCATACACATTTTTCTATGCTTCGGTTCTTGATACCTCCCTGTTCCTCACTGAGATTGTTGCTGCTTTGAAACAATCTGTAGAGTACTTGCTTTAGCAGATGTTAATGTAAAGAGTGTCAAATTCTCTTGATCTTCTTGAAGACTTCTTCCACACAGCTAAATGCTCTGAAAGAAGCACTGGCTCCATGGAATATGGAGGTAACTGCAGTTACCTTCACATAGTCAGGTCTGTGACACTGATGTATCTAACAACGTTAAGAGTGAAAAATATGGTGTTTTCACAAGAAGTGCAATGCACTGTAGATGCTCACTGCAATTCCTCTGTAAGCATGGGTTGATGCTTTTCATTTCCCAGGGAGTGCACTGGGTGTAGACCAAAATGGCAAATGAGACTAATCTGGGATAGAGATTTGCTCCATTTTCTAGTTATTTCTGATGCGGTAATGCAAGTTCTTATTTTACCAAAGCAGTTGTTTGATAGGAAAGATTAAGTCCAGAAACAGCTTTATGTGAACTGTTACTCACCCCTTTTCCCTATTTTAACAAAGGGTACTCATAATTATTTCTTTTTTACCCAAGTTAATTAATGTGAGGATTTTGTTAGCACTGACTTTTTTCTCTGTGCACTTGGACCCATCTCAAAGTGCAAATTATTAGATGACAAAAACCTATGCAAAGCCTAATTCTAGGAGAAATTCTGTCCTCTTTGAAACCACTTCATGTTTAGTCCTTGCCATTGGCCAGCATTTGTCTATATATCCTAGATGATCTATAGATAGTTTTATGCTCGTGTCTTGAGCTTTTTAGTCTACAAATGGGATGCATTCTGGATTCACTGTTAACGATTTCGCTGCATGCTTTTGAGGTGAGAAAGTAAAAGCCCCTTCTGTTTTGAGCTTGGTTGTTTCATTCTAGATAAATTGGTACTACTTGTGGTTATTAATGACTTCTTTCTATGCCCATCATGCCGGTGGATTTCTGCTTGAAAAGTGAAATGTATTCTCGTAGTTGTTCTGTTGCGGTTGCATCTCCAAGTCAGAGAATGGGATTTCTACAAGGATACAGAAGTGGTGAAGCTCATTAACACCTTTCTATTTGGAATGAGGAAGGGAATAAAGGGAGAAATGTTAAAATATGGAAGTTCCAGGGCAGGAGGCTTCTCTAGTGGTAGACACAAGAAATATGTTTGTATAAGAGCAAAAAATGAAACCAAGAGGATACGCATGCCTGATGCCAAAGAACAACCAGTGTGCCTAACACACTGGAGAAATTGTTTCAGAACAATTCATCCATGGGAAAATATGACCCTTACAATATTACTAAGGTCAGTGAAACCTATGGTGATTTGCTGAGTAAGGGGTTCACTGGGCAAATGAAAGATGCCTGTGGTGGGGTAATTTCCCAGGACCCACTTTAAGATTTCAGAACTCAAAACTATGGGGATGAAAGTATAATTGACGGCTTTTTTCTTTGTCCTTTTTTGGCACAATCCTGCTGGTTTTCTAAAGACAAAAAGTAAATCCAGAGAGAAGAAGGAATTCTTGTTATGAACGTGCTGAATAAAAGCAGTATTAGGGGGAAATACCTCTTCAGGCATTTTTAAGTTAATTTCATGTTAATTAAAACTGTTTTAAAATTGCCTTGAAATTTGGCTGAAGTAAAATCTCGAATTAGGACAAGTCATGGAATCTTTGCAGGTAATAAAAGGAAAATCTTAAGTTTTCTAAAAGAAAGGACTTTTCATAGAAAAACTCACTGAGAATCTAGTTGGCTGGCTTAGAAAAGTTGGCCTTTTGCATGTGATGTAGAGGATGCAACTGAATAGGAAAGATAGTAAAGCTTGCACAGCCAATGGTAGCATAGTGAAGGACAGTCTGTAAGGATTGTTTTGCCTCTATTTTCTAAGAGTTGGTGCAAATTTTCTGTGTGGCCCTTTGCTGTGACTTGCAGCCAGTTCAGATATATCAGAATATTAGGACAATTTGTCAGTTTTCTGGCCTCATCTTTCACATAAAAAGAAACCTAATTATGTGGAATCCCATGCTAAAACTAGAATCCAAATCAAAAGCAAACAAATAGAAACCCAAACATCTGCAAAGACCCCGATTTCACTCAAGGGAACTGTGTGAAAAGCGCACTATTATCTGTTGTGAAAGTTTCCACAGGGAAGACTACACGGAATAATTAAAGCATTTCAGCTGTAATAATTAAATATCTTTAGCTGCCTATAATTCAGCATAAGCCCAGAAATGCAAGGGTTTGGGTCTCTTTAGTCTGTATTGGAACTTCAGTCAGGAGAGAAAATGTCGTACATTGGGATGAAGCCTTGGTTGTCAGGGTGCAAGTCAGATTTTCATAGAATCCCAGACTGGTTTGGGTTGGAAGGGACCTTAAAGCTCATCAAGTTCCATTCCCCTGCCACGGGCAGGGATGCCTTCCACTAGAGCAGGTTGCACCAAGCCGCTGTGTCCAACCTGGCCTTGAACACTGCCAGGGATGGGGCAGCCACAGCTTCTCTGGGCACCCTGTGCCAGTGCCTCAGCACCCTCACAGGGAGGAATGTTTTCCTAATATTTGATCTGATTCTACCTTTTCCATAGTCCTGGCAATGCAGAAGTTTAGATTGAAGTGAGACTGATTTTTGCATCCTGTGATGAACCTCCCAACTCACTGCTTAGTATAACCAAAGGTAAATTGGTATTAGAATGAGTGTATGGGCTTTTTGAGCTGGTGTAAGGGTACAAGGGTAGCAGAGTCTGGCCCAGTATTCACAAGAGAGGAGTTCAGGAGACTCTTACCTTCCCAAATGAGCCACCGTGGTGGCAGCTCTCTGTAGCTACGTGGCAGTCTGTGTAGCTCAAGACTCTCCAAGGATTTCTGTTTAAATCAACAGATTACCCATGTGTTAGCAGGATCAGTGTGGGAAAGAGGGCTGGAATCTGGCTTGTAATAACTAGTGCTGCTGTGAATGATATCCAGTGCAGTCAGGGGGAGAGTTCGTGTTGGGAAGTAAAGCTTTTCCCTGTATTTGGCCCATAATTGGATGAATTAATATTTTAGTGTGTGCTTTGCAACAGATTGAGTATTAAACATGTGTCTGTATGTTCAAGTCCCAAGGATATTTGAATATTTGCTTATTTTCTGAGTAGCACTGGTTAATACAGATGAATTGCTCCATTCAAAAGGAGGTTTGGGGGTTTATATTAAACCTGAACAAAAAACCTGACCCATACTCTTCCCCTTTTTAGTTTCTCGGTATAAGAAACCTCACTCTCAAAAAAGAAGTTATTTTTGCAGTGGTGACAATGCAAGCTGCAAGTGTTTTTCTTTAGGAGGCTGGGTCGGTTACTGCCCATCAAACCTCTGTTATCACTGAGGACCGCTGCTAAATTCTTTTTAGACACTTCTACTTTTACAGAAGTTTTCTTGCTCTGCTTTATCAGGAAAAGGTCTTGGCTGGAAACCAAGAGGGCCCTTTTGGATTGAAAACCTGACAGGTTTCAGAATACATAAAGCCATAAGTACAAGATTACACTGTATTTTGAATAGCAGGCTTCCTCTAGGCTGAGGTGGCGAAGCAGAAGCACTGCGCTGCGGAGATTGTACAGCTTCAGGGATGGAAATCATTAAATGTTCTCTAAGAGCTATGCTGTGGCATTAAAATGAAAAGGACTGGGAGGTGTTTGTGCCACACTGGGCTAAGAGCTGAGGTGAGATGTTGGTGCCATGAGAAAGTTGCAGAGTTATCTGGCCATTAAGAAACTCCTTTTGAGATGTCAGTATCAGCACCCTGATAAGGTATCGCAGCATAGCTGCCATCTCCACCCTCTCCATCAGCAAGGCTGGCTTAGTCAGGCTTGAGAGAATGTAGCAAGTGGAGGTTCATTGAGTGATCTTAGAGGGGAAGGTGAGGTACAGCCAACTGATAGTTGATAAAAGGAGGTGAGAAAGAAAATCATGGGAAGGTGTTGTGCTGGCCTTTAGGTGCCAGGGTTCACAGAGCTGAAATGCGTAAAGCCCAGCACTAGGAAATGAGTGTTTATGCCTCTCTAGGGTTGGGAAACTGCACGGATAAGATGGCTTCCTTTTGATGTGAAAAAGACTGCAAAAGGAGTTCCTATTTTAGACAATGAACAGCTGTTCGTTACAGACCAAAAAAGGTGGGGAAGAAAACAGAAACTCATAGGAAATGTTCTGGTTTCCCTCCACATTTCTTCATGAATCATGAAATTTTCTGGTTTTTAAGCCAACAGAGAGGATGAAGCAGTATGACATTAACCAAAGCAGTTTAACTTGCACATCAGTTTGGAGTTTCTTTTCCTTCATTCTGAATGTAAATAGATTGATGCTGTTTTCATGCTAAGTGTTTTCTTTGCTAATCCGAGTGAGATTGATGCATGAAACACAGGGCTTTCTAGCCAAGTACTTGTAAGGGAAAGAACCGTAGTCCATGAATAATAACTTTTAGGCAAGACTAAAGAAATAAGATGCTGTTCTATCGCGGGCTGGAAGATTTCTCCGCTCTAAATAACAGCTGTAAACATAAACTGTGGCTTCGTTCACAGATTTAGGAGACTTAAATTACACAATTTATGCCTGGGAATTTTGGACCTGTGGTATTTGAATCTACCTTCCCTTTCCCCTCCCCCTCAGCAAAATCCTACCTTTTATCTTTGGGATTTTGAAATTACAACTTCCTAATATCGCATAGGATATAAATAATAAAATCTTGACCTTGCAGCACAGTTACCTAGAAACTAAATATAAAGACCAACTTAACTAAATAGTCTGTGGATGCCTTGCCCCGTGTTATTTTTTCTTGGTGCCTTACATAATACATTAGTGAAAGTCTTCTCTTTCAGCTCATGCCTGGGTCAGTCACCATTCTGCATCCCTGTGGGCTACATGTTCTGTGTCCAAGGCACTAGTAGCAATAATCATAGAATCATAGAATAGTTAGGGTTGGAAAGGACCTTAAGATCATCCAGTTCCAACCCCCTGCCATGGGCAGGGACACCTGCCATTAAACCATGCCACCCAAGGCTCTGTCCAACCTTGACTTGAACACCACCAGGGATGGAGCCTTCACAACTTCCTTGGGCAACCCATTCCAGTGCCTCACCACCCTTACAGTAAAGAACTTCTTCCTTGTATTCAATCTAAACTTCCCCTGTTTAAGTTTGAACCTGTTACCCCTTGTTCTGTCATTCCAGTCCCTAATGAAGAGTCCCTCCTCAGCATCCCTATAGCCCCCCTTCAGATACTTCAAGGTTGCTATGAGGTCTCCATGCAGCCTTCTCTTCTCCAGGCTGAACAGCCCCAACTTTCTCAGCCTGTCTTCATATGGGAGGTGCTCCACTCCCCTGCTCATCCTCATGGCCTCCTCTGGACTTGTTCCAACAGTTCCATGTCCTTCTTATGTTGAAGACACCAGAACTGCACACAATACTCCAGGTGAGGTCTCACGAGAACAGAGTAGAGGGGCGGGATCACCTCCCTCAATTCTCTGGTCACGCTCCTTTTGATGCAGCCCAAGATAATTCCCCCAGTCTTTCTATAGACTAGGTATGAAACATGTTGGTAACCTTTCTGATAAGGTCCCCAGTGAGCTACTGGGTGACACACTCTTAATTTGGTCCTTGGTTTGGATCTTGAGATACAGCCAAACTCTTCTGATGATCTGATTCTGGCTTGACCATAGGAACATCTCTACATGCTGTTGGATCGAGTCCAGGAAGATGGTCCCTCATGTGCATGAATCATTGCTTTTTGGAAGGTGCTTGGCCTGCCTGTTTGGTACTAATCATCCTTCCATGGGTTCAGAGGGGTCTGTAATACAGCCCCACTTGTGGGGGAGCAGGGGATGACTGAGCAGGGCACAGAATAGGGGCCAGATGATTCCTAAGGCAGGGAGAAACCTGGAGAGCAGGGAGTGTGGGAAGGGAGCAGCCACCACCCAGAGTGACTGCTGGGAGGGGAAGGGATGGAAAAGGGAGATAGCCTTTCCAGTTCCCCCTTTTGTGGCTCTTTCTACGGAGGAGTGTGGTAATGAGTGTGATGCTGAGTGTGTTCTCTAAGGAAAATTGCCTATTGTAATAGACACAATGTTTGCCGGAATAAAAGTCTTGTAGCACAAAAGCCATTAGGGAATACTTTAATTCTATATGTACAGACTGATTCTGATTTTCCCACCTCAGTGTACTTTGGTACTAACACCACTGAAGGCTGAATTTCCAGAGTGGGTAATTCCGTTGTGTTGGCATTTCCTTATCTACAGAGTTTATTCTGTGTCCCTTTCCTTTTTCTTTTCATGTTGGGAACTTTTGAATAATCAAATTTAATATCCAATTAAATTGCCTTTTGTGATGCTTTTTAAAGTTTCTCTTAGGGTGTCCACCAGAAAAGGTACCATTACCTTTTCTCGACTGTTGAAATAAGAAATTCAAAGTCCATTCTGTAAGGGTTTATTAGGGTCTCTGTGGCTTTGGTTAATTGTCACAGTCTCATTTACCTTAGGTGGAGGAATTTTAATGTATAGAGCAAGCTGGTCTATTCATTCAAATATATTTTATGGGAAGTTGCTCTGAGCTGAAGGAAGCAATGTAAAACACACTCTTGGGGGGCCAACCTGCTTATAGTCTCGTGTCAGAAACAAAGGAACAACATCTATAAGAGCAGAAAACGCTGGGTCAAACCAGGATTTCCTCTCCTCTTTAGGGTTGATCATGGTCCATAATGTAGTATTCAGCATTGCCTTCAACAGCTATCCTGAGCTGCAATGGATCATCCCCATGTGGTGCCCAGCACACTTCAGGTTTTCAAGTAAGCTGCTTGTGAGGGGAAGTAGTTTGTTTTATCTTGCTTGGGGGCAGGGGAAGGAAGGAGGAAAGTGATTTACTTTCTGGTTTTCTGCTTAAATGAAGGGTGTCAGGTGGCTTTGACTGAAAGTGGGGCAATACCCATTGTAGGTGCACATGGTCCCACTTGACCCATTTTTCCTAATGCACTTAAACCGAAGTTGTGTTTGTTTTTCCATGCATCCCACCAGAATAAAGGAGAGCCAAGTTTTCTTGTGACAGCTCAATAACTTAAGTGCACTCTCCTACAGCAACAGCTTTTCAAGTAGAGTGCAGGTGTGCTTACGTCTCCAGGCCAAGCTGCCTGTACTTTCTTTTCTTTCTAAAGGAGCAATTATTCCTGACTACTCATTTGTTTTCACACAACTTTCTCACATTGTTTTTGCTTTGTAATTATCTCGATATTTATACAGCTTCCATTACTGCCCTCTGTGAGCACCTCTGAGCCGGCATTCAGCTTCATCCTACAGACTTCCTATGAAGTCGGGAAAAGTTGCAGGAGAGATAGGAGTTGCTTAAGGTCATACGGGATATCTATGCCCAGCCTTGGAAGTGAGTGCTGTTCTGTGATCCCAGCCTGGTGTTCCATGCAGTGAAGTATCTTTCTGTTCCACAGTGTGTCATTTCTTCTTGATATTTTCCTTCTTGGTAGCTGATGTCATCTGCTTTTTTCCCCCTCAATTATGCTTTTAGCATAGAAAATAATTGCAGGGAGCAAGAGAAGAAAAGCTTCCGAGAATTCCCATGGATTCTCTTCTACTTGAGGCAAGTAAAGATCTCTCTGGCATTATTGGAATTTTCTTGCCTGCTGCTATTGAGAAGTCCTGAGGACTGAATACAAAGAAATAGAAAGGCTGCATTTTAGTAATGGGAATTTTAGCAGTGCAGTCTGACTCAAAAGTCAGAGACACTATCTCATTTGGGTCCCGATCCTGCTGTCCTTACAATTCAGAGCAATAAGATCAAGCTATAGCTAGTGATTCAGTGACAACAGCCCTTAGACAAAACCTTTAAAGGGACTCTTTGTGCTCAACAGGCCCTGGCAAATTGAGTCCCAATTGTGTAAGTGCAGAGGGAAGACAGAGTTAGTAAAGTTGCCAGGGCCTGTAATAAATCCAAGGAGAGAACATAGCAAGCTTCATGGAAACCTATGATATGTAATAAAAAGAAAAAAAGAGGATATAAGTATGTTGAAGATAATGTTTCGAATATGAATCAAGCGCATCATGTCACTGATGAGGCACCTTGATGGCCTGATCCTAATGGCTTAAGTGATTTGAATTCAGTCTACTGCTGGCACATATGGTCTGCCCATGGGAGCACCTGAGAGTGCATTTTTCACTTACCTATAGACAGAAATATGCTGTAGGGTAAACAGAACCACACAGCTTTCCAGTAGGATGAGCCGCCTGGGGAAACAGAACAAAACTAAGGTGGGTTATTATACCCAGGTTTGAAACTACAACCAATCATTGGCTTCACTTGGAGGTGAAAATGAAAGTATGTGGCTTTCTTCTTTCCTTTTGATTTGTAAATAGGCGGCTTTAAAAGTGTCTCCCCTATAATACAAATCAGAGCTTGAGACTGTAATAATAAAACTGAAATCCTTTCATACACCTTACAACAAAGAAGGTCTTATTTACAAATTGGCTGCTTTGTGCCGGAAGGCCACATTTGAAATATTAAGCCCCTGTGTTTACTGTCATCTTGATGATGCATTTTGCTTCCCAATAGAAAACTATAGCAGGCATAGGAAAGATGCTTATTAAAAGCACATCTATTTGAAAAACAGAAACAAAACCCCACAAACAAATAAACAACATTGAGGCACTTAAAAAGACGCAAATGTAGCTACTTTGTGGACAATTAGAATTTAGGAGTAATGGCAATTGAATCAGTTTGGGAATTTTGGCTCTCTTTACAGACGCTTCAGAGCAATGACTTGTGCTGAAATCAGTGACACTGCAGAGACACAGCAGGCAGGGCTCCCTCCTCCTCTGGAAATCATGATCTTGTGTGCTGAGGTTGAATTGTTAATCAAATAAGATACTTGCCAGCTGCTGCTCCTCATGGTATAATCAGCAGCTTTTAAAGGGAATTCCATAAAAGCGAAAGTCCAAAACTATAATTATCTCATAGAAGCAGAATTTTTCTCTCATGAGAACAGCTTTTTTTTCCATTGGAAATGAATGCATTTGCAAACATAATGATTGTAATTCACTTGAAGAAACGAATTTACAGTTACGTGCTCAGTTGTACCTGTCACAGCCCTTTTATTCCATTCCCAGGTCTCTAATGAATCTGGAGATCCATTTCATGTGAAAGGAGTTTCTCAGCGTAGATGAAAAATCATAACTTGGCTCCCAGAGCTGGGCATCAAGCAGGTAGTTATAGTCCCACTGGGCTGTCCTCTGCTTCTCTTGGAGAAAAAAAGCAATTTACAATTCTAATTGAAAGTCCTAGGTAAAATTACACAACAGAGGAGTAGCAGGGACTTTTTAGATGCAGCAAGTCTTTTTCTCTGTTATTTTGAGCTCTGTGAGTGCATATTTCTATATATAATATGATGTCTACATGGGAAAGCCATGTTGGCTGTATTATTCATGCCATACACCCACGAATGGTAGTTTAATACGTCTGATTTCGTTATGTGTAGATTAATAGTTAGAGGCTGTGAACCTAGATGAAGGTTAATTTTGCAGTCGTTTCCTTCTGTGAGTATAGAGGAACATCTATATGTTGCCTGATAAAGGTTAAATTCATATGTTGTTACACAGCTATGCAACTGCTATGTAAGGTGTAAATCAGATGAGAGAGAGCACAACAAACCCCAGATGAGATTATTTCTTGGCTGCAGAGGTTTTCTTCAAGCTCAGTCTTATTATACAAGATCTTAAGCTCAGCAGTACTGTTAAAAGCAGTCTCTGGGTTAGTTTAACCCATGTGAAATGTGACGGAATAGCAGTGTTTGCTTCAGCTGAGTTCTGCACTTGAGTTAATCTCTGCTGCTGTGTAACACTGCCTATCTGTTAGTCCTTGGAAAAAAACGTAGACATTTGTTACTTCTTCCATTTTCAAGTTCATCCTTCACTGGTGACAGTGTCTTCTTTTTCCTTTTGAAGTCTGTTACATCCCAGCTTGGGTCTTGAGCTCTGTTCTGGCAGCTCCTTGTACCATTTGCCACTTTTGCTGTTCCTGGGTGAAGAGCCTTCCCCATTTCTGCACTGGTGGGGGACTCATCTGCACCATGTTTGCTCCTTCTGTATTTTATGTTTTGCACTTGTGCCAAGGGCAGACTGTGCAGTGATGAATGTTTCAGCTTCTTGAAAAGAGGCATAAATAAGTGTGTGTGTGCTTTACAGTCCTGTATTTCCTGATTGAAATGAATGAATTTTCCTGGAAGATAATCAGACGTTATCAACAATAGTATCTCGGTTCATGGTTAGGACTCTTGCATGTTCTGATAATGAGTGAGTACAATTTCTTTTTACTTAATGAAAAATGGATTTTCTGCTTTGGAAAAATGATAATCTGCAAAAGTAACAAACCAAACCCACTCCAAACCCACAAAACCCAAACCTAAATAATCTAGATGGTAACTTTTGCTTTGTTTAGACTCTTTGCTTTGCAAATTTGCTTTGAAAACTGTTGCAGAACATGACCACACAGGCTAAAAACCAAAACTAGGTAAATATTTTCAATTTAGGCTGCTTCAAAACATTAATTTCTTTATAATAGTTTGGTTTTAATAATGATGAAAAGTGGTATTTGTCAATATAATTATTTTTTGGAAGAGAAATATTTATCCCCTGTTGTCAATAGGTTTTGCTGGAGCACAGCGATATCTCGATGTACTATGTACTAAAACTACCATAGAGAATTGCGTGCTATTTGTCTCAGGTGAGGGGCTAAAAAATACCCAATGCCTAGCAATGTGGCAATAATGATAGTTATAAAAGCATCTTGAAGAAAAATAAGTCACATGTACTATATATGTATTTAATATCCTTTATTTTATGAATTGTATTAAGCTTTTTCATAGTTGCTGACACAGTATGTAAGACACTAGATTTCTTGCCTTTGTCCTATGGAGAGTCAGGTTTTCTAGGTATGCTAGAAAATAGCTTTTTACTGAAAGGATATGCTTAATTCTCTGCATGTGTGAGCATGAGAAATGGGCTCAGATAAATATGAAGGGAGCTTGCATGTAAAGAGCATTTTCAGACCATTTTATCAACATTATTTTGCTGGAAAGCTAATCTTTCATAGAATTGTTTGCAATAGTGATAGTTTAATCCAATGTGCCTGGGAGTTCTTTTGATATATGTTTCTTTTAACCAGTCCTATCAATAAGCACTTCCCTACTAAATTGCTGAAGGAATATTTCTTTCCAAATAGTAAGAGCAATTAATACATGAGGAATTTTTCTCTTCTTTCTTAGAAGCCCTTATTGGTAATGTTGATGTTTGTTTTTCCTGAATCTAATGATTAACAATAAACCCATAGAAACAGCAAGGCCTACCTAAGGGGTCGACAATTAGTGAACTGCACATAGGTTTGGACAGATGGAAGCAGTTAGAGCTGAAGCATGGGGCAAGAGAAACTGAACTAAATGACTCCACTTCCAAAAAGACTGCTAGATATAAAATGCTCCACCTATAAAATATGCAATAAAATATTTACAGAATTCCACAAGATCATTCAAAACTTTAATATTAAAAATAAGAGGGGGAAGGGAGAATCTAACCTGCCTCCTGCCAAACTTGCTGCTGATACCAAGGAAGAGAACTCCATTTTCCTTTCCATTTCCAGAAGGGAATGTGCTCTGAGTCACAGGGTGTTATAAGGCAAACCTTCTTCTGGAAGAGAGACAAAGAATGTTCTTGACACAAGTGAGAGCAGTTGCCAAGGAAAAAGGCTACACAAAGACTGGAAGTCCCTTACCTGGGTCCATTGTGTAGTATAATGGTGAAGAAACCTTTGCACATTAACTTGCTATCTGAAAAATATGAAGTCCAAAAAAAGAAGAATGTCTTAAAAGTATGAGTAACCAGTGAGCTAACACTGAGTAATCCTGCTATCTATGCCAAACTAAGCATTGCCTATCTGATAGATTAAATTCTAAAAGATAAATGCTGAACGCTAACGTTTAAGTACGGTGCCCTAAAAATATCAGGTGCTGCTTTGAACCAAACACCCACCAGTTGTTTCTTCCTACCTGCAAAGGGATGTTTTCTAAAGGCAAATGTTCTAGGCACACCATTATCTTCACTTACAGTGAAATCCATATTCATAAGTTACTTAGGCTCCTTGAACACTGTGCAAACTGATGTTTATTTGTATTTATAGGATACATAGTACACGTTGTGGAGGTCATTGATGAAAGCACATCTTGGAGTGTAGCACCTATGGACCATATTTTAATGTGAGCTAGGGTGTGCAGGTGGAAAAGCATGCACAATAAGGATAGCTGGTGAAAGACAGCTGTCATAGCTATCTTGTCTACTGAGAAGTGCAGCATCGCTCTTGAGGAAATTAAGGAGAGTAATAAAGGTGAGTTTGAAAGGGTGGTCAACAGGAATCCTCCCTTGGAAGCTGTGGCATAATCCTATGTACTTTTAGCCCTCTCTGTGTCAAATAGTGTGTTCAAAGCAGGATTGAACTGTGGGGTGATGACAGCTGGAATATATGACTCCAGAGCAATGCTGATGGAGTTTCTCCTCCTTTCCCCCCAATCTCGCAGAGTTTTAAACTAAGTTCTCTTAGATTTAACAAGAATTGAAAATGGAGTCCTAAGGGCAAAGTGAAATCATAAGCAGAACTATCCCCTTAAATCTGGGAGTTTGCCTTGATTTTCAAATGTTTTAGGGCCTAAAAATACCAGACATTAAAACACAGGCCCACAGGGTATTTGGATTCCTAGCTTAGAGAACATGAGTGAACTTAATAACTCTGAGACGCTTGTTCTGAATGTGTCCTGTCAAGAGATGCATGGAGCTACTCATTAAGTTCAGCTGAATAATGCCTTTATATCAAAAAAGCAACAGGAAGGAAAAGTAATAAAATAATTCCATGAGATCCTACAATGCCTATTTCTGTTTCTAGGGTATTGTTTTGTACAAGCTGTGCTTGGAAAATGCCCACTGTTTCTTTAGGCAGATAAAGTGCCAACAATCAAATAGTCTTGTCTCAGTTTCTGGTGGATGCCACCCCATGTACCAAAGGAGCGACTGCACTGAGTTGAGTAGCACAGTGGTGTATGCCAGTCCACTTTAAGGCCCAGTCCCAGAGTCAATGGGAGTGTTGTCTGTTTAAGAACTGCAGAATCTGGCCTGTCTCCAAGTTTTTACAGGTCAAATAACATAAGGGAATATTTTAGTCTGAACCACTTCCTGAATTCCCAATGAAGAATGTAGAGTCAAAATATAATGAATGGTGACTGCATTCTCCTCTAAACAATAGCTGCTATTTACCAAACAGTGCGTAGTGTGTAAATTAAATGTGAGATTTCCCCCTGGTCTTCTGACTTCTTAGAAACTTTTCCTTCATAAAGCTTGGAATTTGGACAGACTACAGAGTTTCCTAGAAATGCCTATGGATACAGTACTGAAGGGCTTGAGAGATGTTAGACTTCCTTGCAAAACAGGTTTCTTGTCGTTTGAATAGCGCATGTACAGAGCATACACTGTCATTAGCTGTTATCTTTCCTCAAAATGAGTCTTTTTAGCTTAAAAAACCCCACTCTAGCAGAGTTTGTTGTTGCTTTTTTGTAAACACCTTCACAGTTGTAACTTCACCAGCGGCTTTTTTCCTCACTGGAAAAAGAAACAAATGAAGAACAGCTCTTTCATTTACATAGAAGCCGATTACATTTCCGTAGCATCAAACTGATGTTTACCAGCGTTACATACAACGCTATCGAACATGACACTGTTTTATCTAGTTTATGGAAATAATAAGGCCCTAAGTACATTACAGAAAGACTGGTGTAACCTCCTTCACTTCATACTGCCTTCATCAAGGTAGCATCAAGACTGTAGTCCTCTCGTTCTGTTTAATTCGAAAGCTGCTCAATATATTGACTGGAAACAGTCTCCAAGACCTGGCCACTGAGATACCATCACTACTGGCATTCGCACAGCCCATCTGTACTTTCCTCTTGGATGAGTGGACACGTGAAAGCTCTCTTTAGGCTTTTGTAGCTGCTTTGCCTCAAAGCTGGAGACGCTGTTGTAGATTCTGGGATCCAGCCTGAAGTGTGCCTGGTTTATTTTCTGCAGGAATGTTTAACTGTTAGTCTTGCAGGTTGTATGTACCATGGAAAATGGCCAATTCACGTGTAGATTTAAGTTATGTGTATCACTACGTACTGGTATAAAACTAAGAATTAGGGGGGAAATGACTATGCAAGCCTTTTACAGTGGACAAGCAGAGCTTCAGGCCAGCTTTGCCCAAGTCATGAAAAAAGGCTTATTAAGTAATTACTGAATGTGTGTAAAATGTTACACAAAAGCATGTAAGTCCTAGGTTGGCAGTTGCTTAATTTCAAGCAGTGAATAACTATTGCATTAACAGGGTACTCATGCTCTTAAAGGTGAGCATGTGTTTAAGTACCTTGCCAAATCAGAAATACAGTCATTAATTTTAACTGCCAAACTATTTTTGTGGGTTTGGACTGCAAAGAGGAATACCCAAAAAGATCAGATATCAGTATCCCGTAGGAATACCGACGTTGTCTTGGACTTAACATGGGGCTAAAAAATGAGCTGTAGGTCCAATGTCTCAGATCACTGTAAAGGGATTTGGAATAAAAAACATAGAGGAGACGTGCTTTGCGTCTAATGGTATAAAGCTGACACCGTCCATAACCACCCTACAAGTTCAATTCAACTGGTATGAACTAACATGTGACTCTAAGGTGAGCCAGTTAATTTTCTCAGTACTGATGCATGCCTTTTACTGAGCCTTCAGGATTTATCATCAAGTCAGGAGGTGCAATTATTGCTGGAGAAGGCTGGAACCAGTCTCTGCTAATTCTGTTCAACTTTTGTATTTGCCTGCTGGCAGTCCAGTGGGCTGTGGGTTGTAATCCAGTATTCTTACCCTGTCACCATTATTCACATGAGCAATCCCACTTGTTTCAATGAAGTTGTTCATAACAAGAAATGCTCTGCACCACGTGGAGGTGTCCCGTGACTTTCTGCAGTTGTGAGTATTATTCACTGTAACAAAAGGTAGAAGAAGCTGCAGGGAGGAGCTGGGTCATTATAACCAATTTGTCTTTCCACATTTTACATTTGGAGATGCTCAAGTCTCCAGCAGCGCTGCTGTATGGAGATAACTACCAAGGGCTGTGTTTCCAGGTTATGTCATTTGTTCATGCTGGGAGGTCCAGGGACAAGTGTCAAAAGAGCATTAACCAAAGCCTGTATGAATCTGCTTTCATGTGTAGACTAAGGGAAGTGTCAGTGAAAGAGCTACTGCAGATTTAGATGAAACCCAGTCTTCACTGCACAGCTCTAAGAGGCACTACTTGAGTGATGCAGCTGAACCACATGTGGTTGGCACAGGCGTCAGTTCTGGCTGAGCAGATGGGAAGCCATTGCATGCTTGTGTCCATGAAAAGCCATTCTTTGGAGTTCACCAATGTGTCCATACGTATGTGAGTGTGCAATTTCATGTATAAAGCTGTTTTAGAAATATACGCTGCTACTTACAGACCAGAGCATGAGTTTCTTCAGTATAGCTTGGCTTTGAACTGTAACTTGATTTTTCTAAGGCAGCTTTCCAGTTGCACCAGGCAGCTTCAAAAGACCACTGCATTATTGCTGAGCTGCTCAGAAAATATTTTGATTTCTGTATTAGGAGGTAAAAGAGCAAATTAAAAGAACATTTTCAGTTGGAAAGCCAAAACCCAAGGCTGTCTCTTCACTTTGCAGCAACTAAATGCATTTGCAGGTAAGAAGTGCCAAAACCCTTAAAAGTTTGGAGGAAAGAACACTTTAAGCAAGAAGAGAAACCTAACAATAGCGAACACTTTCAAACAAAAGATTCATAATTACTTTGGAGGAAATCAGACTCCTCCTGCAATGCTTAAGAAAAGAAAGAAGGGAAAAAATAAGTTTGAAACCCCAATTTTCTGACAAAAGAAAGTTGAGAGAGAGTTTCTAAGCAGCCCAGTCACAATTGCAAATACTGCTAATCCCCAGACGCTTGCAAAGGCAGTTTGGGCTGGATAGCATGCAGAGTAATTAAAGAGCAGTTATATGGTGTCTGGGCATCCCAACTTTATAGAGCTGCCAAAATGCATTGGCAGGGAGACAAGTCCCTCTCCCTGCCTTTTGATCTTTCATCCCTTTTTCCTCAATGATGAAGAGAGGTAGGGCCTGGACGTCTCTCTCAGTCACCTCTGTTTCAGACCATTTCAACTAGGTCAGGCATTTATTAACACTTGCCATGATATGAGAGGTGTGGTTTACCAACAGAATGGTGTCCAACAAAGTCCTATGCTTCTATCTGACAACTTTGGCTAAAATACATTCAGTATAACAACGGTGATAAATCCAGCTGTTGGCTGAAAAGAACTAGCACTTTGGTGGCAAATTTAGTACCTCCTGGAAGCTTGCATCTCCTTTAGAAAACGTAAAGGAATTTATGGACTTCAAATGGGATTATCAAGATGGATTTGTTTCTCAGTACTTTTGGTGGAGTTGGTTTGTGGGTGGATCTCATTTTCTAGTGTTTTGGGGTTAGACTGCAGCTTTCCTCTCAAGCCTTGTGAGTGTTCAGCAAGCACAGTACCAACAGAGTCATGCAGGATGCCCTTTTCAGGTGTACACGTGGACACAAAGCGCTCTTTCAGTGATGATCTGCATCAGCCATAGTGATGCAATGATAAAGCTCCTTACATGTCTCACTATAGGTCTGGGAATAGGCATCCACAGGCATGGTAGGAAACCTTAAGATCCTATATCAGTGCATGTCCAATGGAAGGCAGAGATACGTGATGATCTGCCTGACATAATAGGCACTGTAGATGATTTGTCTAACACAGCTAAGTTATAAGGAACATGTGAATATAAATGGAATCATTATTGCTCTTTCATTTGAATCTTTTTTATGTATGTGGTCAGCTAAATATGTAATAAAATACCCACCTTTAAAAGTTGGATCTTTCTTTTCTCTTTCCTCATTGTGTTGGACTTCATCTGCTTATGTAGCCAATTCTTTTGGAAGGAATCTCCCCCCACTACATTTTATAGCAGATTTGCTACACCGGAGACATATAACAACATGAAAAACTTTTAACTGTCTTCTTACTTTGAGATATGTTTCAGTTTCTTCTTGTGCAGTGGATTACAAACAGAGTATTATTCTTTCATATTCTGCAGGGTGGCGGATCTCTATTGGCATGGTCTCCATGCCAATTTTCTGTCTGCTGAGCTCAGCTAACTTTTCTGAAGTGTCAATCAAATGATTTATCCAGAGAACAGAATGTTCAATATATGTAACATTACTTAAGCTCTTTGCCTAATCAGCACAAGTAGTTTTATACCATTTTTTACGATCCTACCTTCTAAGCTCCTTGCTCCAAGCAATGGTTTCAATTAATCTGCATTTATCCATTAACATGTCATGTGTCTCTGATTAAATATAAGCTTGGTTTTCTTTTCGAAGGACTGTAGCTCATTGTCCCATCAATATATTTGATATAATGTGGGTTATGGTATGTAAGCAGGGGTTGAAATAGGCTGCATTGTCAGAATCTGCTCTTGAATTCAATGTAGTCAGATCAGGATTTTGCTTGAGTGTTTTCCTCAGCCTTCTCATGCACACCCAATATCAGTCCTGGTGCTGTTGGCATAGCTGGGGGCAGGAGGGGCTTTAACCTGGGTTCTGCTGTCCCTTTGGTCTCCAGTCCATGGCATTGGTGTAAGCAAAAGCACCGGTAGTGCTCTGTTGTCTTTCCGTAGTCCCACCATTAGAGCTCTAAAGGAGGACTAGCCTTCCCTCAGTCACTGGGGATAAAACTCCCTCAACTCAGATCGTCCCACTGCACCACAAGAGTAATGGGATGTTATGTCTGATACCCTGGGGACGTGGGTACTGAGCAGTACCTGTCAAAGATAAAGACAGTACTTAGTTGAGTATGTTTGTCCAGAGGGCTGCACACCTCCAGGTGCTGTTACTTTGGTATATTTGCAGCAAAAATAGGCCTTCAGTTATTTCAGATATCCTATTTGAACCTTCTTCAAATACTTGTCATTCACTCTTAAATTGGAGTGAAAAAACTAGGTTTTTCATCTCTACTGAATCTAAACCTGAAATATCTGCCAGTCTCATTGGCTTATTGTTAGAACATTTGAAGTGTATTGCTCTGCCTTTAGTCAGGTTTCCTGGGGGTTTCCATTAATGGTTTTCAGGCAGGTTTTTTCTTCAGTGCATTAGAGAGACTTATCCTTTTCCACAAAAGTACAGAGATATTTAATTATTAGAGTAATAATAGCACTGTGTTTCCTCCTGCGGAACACCATTCAATAAAGGAAATGGCTCTGTCTGTTGGCATCAACACTTATTCTTTCCTCTCATGCTCTGAACCAACAACAGTGATTTTGCAAATGTCTATTAGTCTGCTCAAGTTTAACCTAAAACCTGTTACTGGGAGTGATATCTGTCTGGACAGAGGAGTTTCTAGATATATGGATATCACTATTTTAAAACTTATATTAATAGATATGCTGTTATATGCTAAAAGATTTAAGAAGCAAAATCTTGATTCAGGTCATATGTGGAGGTTGTCCTGGTTTGGGCTTATTTGTAGCATAGCGTTGCAGGTGTTACAATTTTTATGCTCTAGACTTCTGTAATCAGTACCTTGATTGTTCTGTCTCTAGGCCCTCATGTATCAGTCACCATTGTCGAGCAGTTAGCTGGACCATCCCCAAAATATGACTGTCACCAAACTCATCTTCCTTCCTTCCTGCAATCCTTACAACTCCGTTACAGCTCTGTTGTCATTCAGTGTTGTCAAGATCTCTGAGCTTTATACTTGGCACGCTGCTATGTAGAATTGGAAATACGCTTAGTTTATATTCCAGTCCTTACAAATTAGGAACAGGTTATGATGTGGGAAGTTTTTTCTAACAAATGCACAAAGTTATTTTTGGTAGTGGGCTGTTTAGAGGGTAAAAGAGCAGCAATGTGACTATGTGGGTATCTGTGCTGGGAAAAGAAAGGGTACAGAGTCTGCAACGTTGCTAGACAGTTACAAGAGTGCTGTTTGGTCATTCTTTAAATCCCATCTTGTTCTTCAGAGCAGGAATAATTCTTGTCTTACACAAGTGGAAATTGAAGGAGATTAAATGAGCTTCCCAAGGCCATTTTGAGAACAGGTATTACACTGAATGCTCTGTGTTAAGGGTACAGAGTTCAGCCAGAGAACCAGACATTTGGAAGTTTGCCCTCAATTATTCCACTTCATTGTCATTTGCTTTGTTGCAAGCAGTGCCAGGCATTAGTTTTGTTGAGTCCCTCTCATACAAATGGTGGCCAACACAGAGACAGCTCAGGTCCTGGGTGCTTTGAGAGGTATATTCTAAAATCAAGTGTAATCATATAATGACTTGCACCCACTCTTAGAACAGTAGCAGGACTTAGGGAATTGTGATTTGACTTACTCTCTGCTTTCCATGATCTTCCTGCAGTAAAGAGACAAGTGGATCTAAACATATGGGGTTTGGACTCTGGATTCTGAACAAACTTTAGGATAGCCATATATGTTCTATGTGTCCTCACATGAGAAATGTGGTTATAGACAAATGCCCATACATATAATGTCAATTTGGGTAGGCAGGGCTAGGAATGTCAACTTTATGTACTCAACTGCACAGCAGCTGATTCTTGTTTGAGAATGCACTTTTATAGTGACTGGAGGTCTTTAGTTAATGATCTTTGCTCTGAGGATGGAAGTGTAAAACTGGCTCTAGTTTAGGCATTTTGAGCAGACCAAACCATGTGGCTTTCTGTGCCTGAACTGGTGCATTTGTAGAATGAAGAATCACGCTTTATAATCACACCACAGTTTGAAATCTGGTTAACTGGAAGCTTTACAGTATTTTCAGGTCATTGGACAGCAGCCACTGCAGTTACATAAATGCAAAATATTATTGGAATAGGTAGTAGGTGTCCTTCCTTCCTTAGGAATTGCCCCACTTAAAACCTCAGTTCCTGTCCCTTCCCAACAGCTCTTTTTAATCTTGTTGTTTTTTTTTTAAGCTATGACTCAGTTCCGCTGCC
This sequence comes from Pezoporus occidentalis, assembly GCF_034315485.1. Taxonomy (NCBI): domain Eukaryota; kingdom Metazoa; phylum Chordata; class Aves; order Psittaciformes; family Psittacidae; genus Pezoporus; species Pezoporus occidentalis. Next base: position 6,696,022 of record NW_026912779.1, read on the forward strand.
ATCTCCTCTTCTAGGTTGAATCCAAGGTTGTCCATTTCTTTCCCCTACATGGTCTGAAGCAGTGGATATGATGTATTCTTGTTTACAGTATGCTAAAGCAGGGTATTTCTGAGATGTTTACAGGTACTTCCTGCCCCAGAGGAAGAATATAGGATTTCCATCCTCCTCAGCAGCAGTGCTTCGGCCTTACTGGAGCCAAGGAACTCAAGCTGTGTGATCTCTCTCTTCCTGTTTCTTTTGCTTGACGCAACATGGTAGAGTTGTTTGATGTCTAGAGCGAAGGATACAGAAACTCCAGCTTGCTAAATTCACCAGTTATTTCCTTTATTATGCTCCCTGCTAGGAAGCTGTGAGAATTAACCTTTTTTATTCCCCCTCTTTGGAAATTAACTGAGGTTCAAGTCTGAAATACTTAGCAGATTTTTCGTGTCAAGGAAGCTGGGTTACACTCTGAAGGCTGTCGTTTTACACTTTATGCTATTATGCCAGTATGGGATAGATAAATGTTTTCCAACACTTTTGCATGTCTTCATCTGAGGGCCTTTCCTTGAACCCTTACACAGGTGAGCAGTAGGTGGAAGTGGCATAATAGCGAAAAATACTTAAATGCTCTGTTTGGAATAGCACCTCATACATTTGTTTTCTGCTTAAGTTCCTTGTAGAAGAAGAATTCTATCCCCACAGTTTCTATGAGTTGCTCTGGGCCCTTTTCAGACTCTAAATTATTCTGTCTACATCTACCATTACTGCAGTGTGTTCTGGGCCCCTATTCATCACTCTAGTTCCCCATATGAGTGAATACTGCATTCAGCTGACCCTGCCCCACCCATCAAATTCTGCGTCTCAGCCAAGGAGCCCATGAATGCAGGATGTGGCTTTCTAAATACTGAGGCTCTGTGTCAAAATATTCCGTGCTAATAGCAAATATTTTCATGATCATGGTATCATCATTTGCTATCTGTGACCATAGTCGTCTTTGTGATCACTCAACATCATTCCTTGCTTAAATGGGAGATTAAAACTTCAGGTTAAGAATAAGCAACAGGGTCGACGTATGAAATTGAAGAATCAGTGTACAAGTTGGCTTATGCATTTTTGACCCCGTGCTGCGACAATGAATGGATCAGGCTGTGAAGTCCAAACGTCTTTAAATCTATGTGATACAAACTGAGTCACTGCAGCAGCAAAACAGCAGCTCCTATCTTTGAATCAATATCTACAGCTTTAGGAATAGGATGCTTAGACTAGCACTGCCAATATAAATATTGCATATTCATAAATTGTGACTGCGTGTGGATTAGAAGCAGTGCATATAACAGCTTTGTGGAAGGGTTGGCTTCTTGCATCCCACCAACATGGCATTTACATGACACATCAACTGCTTCCATTGCAATAATAATATAATAGCTGACTCGTTTGTTTGACTGCCTCAGCAATATCTTACATCGTGGTAAGTTTGGGACAAACCTTTAGATAACATTTCCCTTATAATTAAGGAGTCTAAATAGGGTCCTGAAACATTTTGTGCTGCCTGTTTTCTGATTGTTTTTTCTTATCTCAAGTGTAAAATAGATGGATTTGACATTTCCAGAAAGTCTTTCTAAAGCCAGACAGAAAAATAACAGAGAATATTTGATCCTGTTTCTTGGACAGAGATCTACTGCATGAGCTTGAATACATACATGGGTGTGATTTTGGTCCAGATCCCTTTGGCACTAATACTGAAATCATTTGGGTTGTTCTACTTAGAATATTCTAAATAATACATCCTTCAAATCTGAGTGCTTCATGCCTTTTTTTGTTTTCATAGATCTGACCTTCTATGCAGACCAGTTCATGTTCCCTCTTGATACCAAATGAGACGTTTTGAGCATATTTTGCATGCTACTAGGAAAAAATGAAATGGTTATAGCTGATGTAAAGAAATGCAGTCTTTAACTTGCTGCCTGTAATCCTGTATTGCTGGTTGCTATACCACATTGTTGTAGAGCCCATATTGTAAGTTTAGACTTACACTTTGTTGCAAGTTTAGAGTCCATATTGTAAGTTTAGAGTCCATATTGTAAGTTTAGACTTATCACTTATAAATTTTATTCCATCAACTTATTAATTGCTTGTCTTGGTGTCTGCATAGTGTAACTAGGGTGAGGGAGTCTGGATAACTTACAGTGAAGAGTTAATTTGGAAGCTATTGAACTTTTCTGGGCTGAGCCTTGCTTCAGTCCTACTAGCGCAGTCCAACTTCCCTGTGTGATGAGAGCAAAGCATCCTGGATAAACATAGGTTTAGATCCCAAGATTTTGCTGCTGTGGAAGAAAGGCTTCATGGCAAAATCTTTTCAGTACTCTGCTTGATAGAGTTCAGCTGAATTTTGCAACAGCACTGAAGTGAATTGTGCTGTTCTGTTAGACTTTGGAACATCTTCCGTTTTGGAAACTTAAAGGGGAAAACAACCTTGACAGAGTACAAGCTTTGGCATGGGCTGTGCAGAGTAGAAGGTGGAGGATCCAAAGGAAATCCCTGTTAGCAAAGGCTTTCCAGAACAACAGGAAAAGTAAAATCCTTTTCAGGGTCTACGGCAAACTACGAGATCCTTTTTGGATCTTTTAGAGGAGTATAGAAGGGCTGGCTTTCAGTGCAGTGTGGTGCCCTGTAGAAATATAAGTACAATGGGAGAGATATGAATAGTCCCAAATCTGTCAGATTGGTGCTGAGGGCCTGTAAACAAGAAGACTGATAATTGCCAGGACACTCAATGTCGTCATAACTTAGGTGAAGAGCCATAGCCATGATGATACAGTACTAACCATTTACTTTAACGACTCTTCCTCATTGCCAGCTGGGACATGGTTTGGCTCAGTGATACATAGCAGACCAAAAAGATGATCCATGCATAGAAGATGATGTCTAATAAAGCAGAGTCAGATGGAGAAACAGCATATGTGAAAAGGAGCCTTGGGAAATAATGAGACAGAACAGGTTTCTGTAATAGGTAACTGAAATGTGTTTTGAATAAGTACCAAATACCTGCAATAGTAGTTCACTGATGCAGTATCAACAAAGAATACGGTCTCCCTTATGTGATAATAACTTCTATATGTTTTTACATTCTTTGTGGCCTGAAAGTTTCAGGATGGCTTCTTTGTGAAGATTTCCTCACTCATCAAAGCCCACAAAAATCAGCTTTCCATGACTAATTAGAAAATACCTCATAAACGTCTTCAATTAAAACTGAAGACTTCTTATCTCATGTTCCCATTAGTTTCCTACAAACTGAATAAAATGTAATTCTCCATCTATTTCTTACATGCAAATGCAGTGGTTTTAAAATCCGTGACATGCTGGACCTGCTTTACGTTCTGCTCACAAATGCCTGAGTAATGCCATAAAAATGATGTGGGGAAACAAAAGAAGGTTCTTTTCATGTTGATGCAGAATAATGCACTCTAAGTTAAAGCATTTGGATAGATTCTGAGGTCAGAAAGGACCATTATGGTCATGGTGCCAGACCTACAGGTCATAGCATTTCACCTAGTGATTTCCATATGGAGTCTAAGAACTAGGAAATATTTATTTAAAGGAAAATCCACTCCAGTATCAAATGTACCAACACAGTTCGTCTAAAAGAGATCTCTTGAGCATGTTTGGTAACAAAAAGTATGAACTGGGGGCTTTTCAATTTCAGTAATGTCAAACGTTTAATAACTCACTGTTAGGTGCAATTTATGCTACGTACTAACACAGTGACATAAACAGGACAGAGAAGAAAGCTTAAAAATCAGAAAACTCTGAGCTTCAAAATGACTATATAAATCTATCACAACCATATGAAGTAAGAATGAACGGTGATGGTGGAGCAATCAGCACCCCCTTTGTCAAGGTAAGAATTGCTCTGGAGGAAGAGAGGTAACAATGCAGTTGGCATATGGTTAAAAAATCAAAGAGATGCAATCCTCCCTTATGTAATGTAGCGAGGATCCAGCTGTGGATATATTTTTGCCAAAAGTCCTCAGCAGATTGGCATCTGCAATATTATGTCAGGTTATTTTTCATGTGCTCATATTCTGGAGGCATAATTCCAAATAATATAAATGGTTGAGGTTTTTGGATTGCTGGGGATTGTCAAGAACATAGATTTATAGAACCATAGAATAGTTAGGGTTCTGATCAGATACAGAGATGGCTTTTTCAATGACATGTACAGAGACCAGCTCTGGTTAGACAAATGTTGATGTTTGTCATCCTTACGCATTATGAACTGTGACATCGCATTGTCTTCAGAGGAGCCGTCTTCTGCCTATGAATGCATGATGCTTGTATTGAATGAAGTGGAAACTACATCCCATGGAAAGAGTTTGGCTGTGGATGTTGTCTGTATTTTATCAGCCACTGTTTGACATTCAGCCATTTCCGGCATAGGATGAGGCATTCAGTTCCTCCTCGCTGCACAACAAAGCGTATTAGGAGGAAGTCGGAAGCAGACAGGCAATAATCCACTCATGAGTGTCTTCCAGCTGAAGGCTCATTTCAGCTTAACTATTTTTCTCAGGTTTCTTTTGGGTGAATCAGCAGAGGAAACAGAAGGGAGAAAATGCGCATCAGAGGACGTAACCCAGTGTGACTCTAGTATTGTCCTTGCTTACTGAAAATGCCCCTTGATTTTGAATATCTAGGATTGGGAAACAGAAGAGCAAACGCTATCTCCTGTGCAGTGACAATATTATCACTTGTGATCAGTGATTATCAAGCATGATTTCTCAAGTCATTCATAATCTGTGACCTGTAGATGTGTGGATGAATTCCAAGTCCCTTACAAGTCACTAGCAGCTTTGTCCTGAGCTGGGGTTCTTATCATAGAATCGTAGAATAGTTTGGATTGGAAGGGACCTTCAAAGGTCATCTAGTGCAACTCCCATGCAACGAGCAGGGACATCTTCATCTAGATCAGGTTGCCCAGAACCATTGAATTGGAGATCTAAGCCTTAAATTTTATGCTGTCTTCAGGGATTCTGAGATTTCATGGCTTGAATAGTCTACACTGAACAGCATTAGACACAAGCTCAGTTGCAATATGTTGTAGATTTCAACATTTTAGTTTAGTACATGTAAAAGTCCTTCTTGGAATGTAAATCTGCGGTTTACAATTTATTTTAATTAAATGAAATTTATTGGGAGAAACTTGGAACAAGTAGAATATTCTAATCCAAAAGGCTGGAGATGCTACAGCTTGATGTTTCCTATGAAATTCATCAGAGAAGATGACAAAATACAAATGGCTTCCAAAAATACCTCCCAAACCTCCAAAACTTTGTTCCTGGAAAAATGCTACCATTTGTACAATCTTTCCTAATCCATCCAAACTGCAATAAGCCTTTTTGGATGGAGTGCTTAAGTTCTGTTCAAATGTTGCTGTCCACACAGATGTTTTTAAAGGCCTGTCCACCATGCAGTCTGTGCTAGCTTGACTCTAGCATTGCTCTCAAAGTAGTTTATCTGGAAGTTTTAAAGCAAAATGCACCCATTTTCTTTTGCGTTCACACTCAACACTCCTGAAAATGGGCTGTGAGCCTATGGGGGGTAATTTCCTGCTCCTCTCTAACTAATCTAACTGCAGGTTGTGGCTCTGCACTCTGGTCATTTGCTGTCCCCATCCTTGCCCATCATGGACAAAATGGGTTCTGACCTTTGCATAGGGTAACGCTGAGTAACAGAACTTCTAAGTAAGATACCGCAAGACTCCAACATAGCAGTGATTGTCTTAGTGTGCAATGGTTGGGAGAGATTTTTATTGCCTGTTGTAAGTCAGCCACACACAATTGCTCAGTGAGGAGGAGGGTGACACTGAATGAGGGAGTCTAACAGGAACTTTCCATAGAATCATAAAATGGTTTGGCTTGGAAAGGACCTTAAAATCATCTCCATGGGCAGGGACGCTTCCCTTGACCGTGTTGCCCAAGGCTTTGTCCAACCTGGCCTTGATCCTTTGTGAAGCAAATTGTCACTCTTCTGCAATGGAGAACATGACCCTTTCTCTGGGGACAGCTATGAATCTTATTAAGCTATTTATCATTATAATAATTTCTGGTGGAGTCCCACAGGCTAAGTGTAAATTGCCTAAATATATGTTGTGTAATTACACATTGTGTTAAGAAAGATGGGAAGGAATAAGACTTGTTTTCTACCCTACCTGCTTTAAATGCTGTGATGTCTTTCTGGATTTCCTAGGAAGTGTTTTTCTCCCTTCTTTGCTTAAAGAGCTCCATCATATCCTAGTGCAGGTTTTGGTGTCTTAGATGTCTATTAATAAAGAGGCTTCCCCCTTTTAGGCTTCCTGGGAACTGCAAGGCATTTTCTTAGGAATTTTTGTGTCCTGACATTTGTCAACATGAAAATATTTAATAAAAGGCAAAAAAAAAAAACCCAAAAAGCCATGTGTTCCTTGGCTGCACCCAGCATGGCTGGTTGCCCTATTTGTTTGTTGGCCTGAAAAGCTTCTTGAAGGACACAACAAGATCATAGAAATCCCCTTTATGTCAGGATTCTTCTGGGAAGAAGTTCTTGCTCAGCTAAACTCCTTGGAATAATTTAAAATAGAGGAATTCTCTCAGAGATCCACCCTTTTAAAAGGAGCTCACCCGTTGTCTTTTCCTGGGAAAGAAAAGGGATAGCCCTCTAATGTCATTCATCTTCATTGTAAATACACTCCATGTAAGTCTTTTCTATACCAGGTGTAACCCTGTTACATATTTATACTCTTCTTCCAATTGCCAGCAAGCCATTTACAGCTCTGTAAAAGACAAATTCAAGCAAACAATGTTTTTTTCCCAAACAGCGTTGTGCCAAGATGTTTAGACCCTAATTCCCCCCACAGTACACAGTTGTTGAATGGGAAAGATCAGGAGCAGACAGCTCGCTATGGGAGAATCAATCCCTGCTTCTTGTACCAGCACGTATAGTCTATGTGAGATGGTTCATGGACTCCCCGTTTTCAGTATTTAGCAATTCCCAAGCATCTGCTGGGCTGGGAAGAAGCAGAGCTGATTATCAACCTCAAGGGTTTAAGCAAATATGCCTGCAATGTCTATTTGTGGAAAGAAAAACTCTTTCCATTCTTACAGCACCAAGGCCTGGGAATGAGTGCAGAGATCTATAGCAGCACATCCCCGTGCATCACAGACACAGACAGGATGTTTCTGCAGTCTGTGTTAGGCAGAAATATTGAATCTAAGACTCTTGTGTACTGTTGTTACCAAAGTCCTGTTGCTGTGTGATTGCAAGAATCAAGATGATAATCTGAAGGAAAGGAAAGGCCTTGGTGTAGAGCGCAAGTGAGGAATTAGAAGGTTATGCTGGTCCTGCAGATGTTGAGGAAAAGGAAACAGAACAAGCCTGATGAAACAGTCTTTTCTAATGAGGTAGATTTGATGGAGCAGTTTTTGACCTAGAGTAGATTAATGTAAAAATGAAACTTTGTTATTCTGCAACCAAGTGAATACTAAGTCAGCCAAGATCAGATCCTGGCTCAAAGTTTCCATCTATGGCTTAATGTAACCTTCATGTCCTCAGAGGTGGCACAGACCAGTAGCATATTGGAAGAACAGAGAAATCCTCATGAAGCTTCTGGAAATAATGTGTGTGTGCGGAGTAAGTTTTAGGATGAATTTTCTCTCAGTTTTCCCTCAGCTCTTCAGGTTTACTTCTCTATCAGCAGCTATTCTCACATCCTCTCCTGTGACTGTTCTTTTGATGCTTTCAGAGTCTCTGGATGCTACCACAGTAGCTGGCACATTACGTTGTGAAACATAGCAACTTCTGCACAGACTAAGGCCCATATTCTTGGAGGAATCAGCTTCAGTCCATTCAAATGAGCATGGAATTTGACTCCTTGGGTCTCCTTCATGTGAATGGAATCATAATTTATGCTTATTTTACTTTTACCTTATTTTACCAGTGATGTAATGTATAAATTGGAATAAAGTCTGCGGTAACCAACTAAAAGCTAGAAACAAAGTCATCCTGCTTCCAAGTTGTAGTAATATCTTTGCCTTGCTGCAAAAGGAACTCTTTGAGAGCTGCTTAGCTTCTATTTAATTGCATGCCTCTAAGTTTCAAGTAACCAAGTGGAATCAAATAATTAATGAAAAATTAATACAGAAAAAAAGGATCTTTCCATTAGCATGTCTTGTAAATGAAAAGAAAGAAACGAAACAAGGAGTGGTGGCCTGAGGGAGCGGGCTTCAAAAACGGTTTCTGATATGTGACACAACCTTTCCTAAGCATATTTAGTTCTGCTACTGCTAATAGCATCAAAATTGTTAAAATGGGTTTAAGGGCGTAACCCGTTGTTGCTACAGAAGGAACAGTAAGCAAGTAATTCAGTGCACAGCTTTTAGGGGAATGGAAAACTGCAAGATACAGATGTAAGCCATTCTTCCTATGTGAAACGGTCTGTTTTTACAACAGAATTTGCACTTAAATTTCATAGGATCATAGAATGGTTTCTGTCAGAAGGGACCTTAAAGATCATCTCTAAGTGAAATGAGAGTGAGCTTTGGTATTGATGGTCGAATCTATTCTTTAGGCTTTACTGATGGAAACCAAATGGAAACCAGGCAAAAATCCTGCCTAGAAGTAATCCACAGCTGGGAGGTAACAAGAATAGTCTACATAGCAGGGAAAAGCAGAAGGCCAGGCAGGACATCAGCAGGTAGATCATGTCACCACAGCAAGTTTTTGAGGCATCAAAACCCTTTCATCTCCTAGAGAGAAAATAGGACAATGATACCACTAGTTGCTGTTCTTTGGAATTGCGGCCATAAACTCTGGGGGCTGGTATGTGTATAGGGTTTAACATATGCTGCTGTATGATGATACATAGGAGGAGAGGTTTGTACGCATCATCGTCAGCCTACTTCCACCTCATTATTTCCTCAGGTTAGTTATTTCTATCCAATAATTATTTGAGATCTTTTGACGGAAATGTGGGCACACGTAGGTCTTCTCTCCCAAGCTCATGTTACGTTTCCAGGACACTCCTTTTAACCACAGTCTGGACTCTGTCACTGGTTTCAATAAGCGCAGGATAAAATTGCACAAAAATTGTTATTTTTTTACACTGGCCTTGATCTTCTTTTCTCTCTGTTACTCTTGATTGCCGGTTGTCTGTCTTCCATTGTTCATCTTGAAATGACAAAAGAAGAGGGAACAGCTATTAGCACATGAAAAGTGAGGTTGCAGAGAGTGGAGGAGGTAGGAGAGAGGCAGTAGTGTTGAAAAGCAGCAAGCTGAAAAAGTAAATTGCTTTGATAGAGTACCTAATAAAGTTGATGTTCTTGCTCCTCTTCTACTTCTGAGGCCCAAAATTGAGGAGAATTGCATTCCTAAGGCTAATGAGTTCAGAACTGAAAGAGCTGGGCTTGTTCAGCCTGGAGAAAAGAAGGCTCAGGGGAGACTTTATAACAGTCTTCTAATACCTAAAGGAGGCCTGCAAGAAATCTGGAGAAGGATTTTGGACAAGGGCCTGTAGGGATAGGACAAGGGGAATGGCTTTAAGCTGGCAGAGGGAGATTTAAATCAGATTTAAGAAAAGATTCTTCAGTATGGAAGTGCTGTGGCCCTGGCACAGGGTGCCCAGAGAAGCTTTGGCTGCCTCATCCTTGGTAGTGTTCAAGACCAGGTTGGATGGGGCTTGGAGCAACCTCGTCTAGTGGCAGATGTCCCTTCCCATGGCAGTGGTTTTGGAACTAGACAATCTTTAAAGTCCCTTCCAACCCAAACCATTCCTTGATTCTATGGAAAGAGCAGGGATGAAAGAAAATCATGTTTATAAAGTCAGGGTAAAAGCCAAATAGTTTTTGGAGAAGCATAAGGAGGAATGTGGCTCCCTCTCAACATTTTTTCAACGTTTGTCTCCTCTGGAATATCTTGCACCTTCCTCTGAAGTTCCTGCGTCGATCATGGTGTGATCATGCCAGACAGATCCACCCGTCCAGTCTGGGTTCCTGTAATTGTCTATTTATATGAACCATTATTTAGGGTTTGGTTTCAGTTTAAATGATTTGGAACAAAGCTGTCATTTTGGTTTTAGAATTAAAGATTATGAATAAATTAATTTGTTCTGTCTGCTTAACCTAATCTGTTGGACTGCCCATAGCTAAGGCAGTTTGGAAAGCAGAGAATGGCAATACCCATGCTGTCACCCATCCTGCTGGACAGGAGCCCCTTTTAGATTAGCAACTTAATACCAGACAGACCAATTTATTAAGGGAAAGAAAAGATTCTGGTTCTCTCTCTAGCACACAGAGTTCCCTTTACTACATGCACAGTCTGCACCCATCCAGGAAACAATTGTGGAACCTGGAACTGCCCTAAGCAAACCAGGAGATCTGGTGATATTAAAGTCGAATACTGAAATTTTCCACTGTAATTTAATTCCACTTTGGCTTGCCAGAAGTTTCAATCATTGATTGGTTGTTTTCGTGTATTTCTTGACCGTAGTAAAGAGGAACTGAAAAATATATGGATATGAAAGAGCAGAGGATTATAAACCAAGGCAATAATTGCTCACAATTGCATAATATGCCCAGGGATTTCAAGCCATTTTACAGCCATTAGTGAGCTCTGCCTGACAACAAATTGATAGGGTGGGAAATCATTATTATAAAGAGCTACTGCAGTGGTTAGCTGCAGTGTGAAAGGAGATGTCCCTTTAATTTTGTGGTAAAAGCAGATGAATAAAGCAAATCTCTTACACATGCAGGATAACTTTTAAAATCCCTCTGCCTGATAGCCAGCGTAAGGTCAAAATCAGGTTTCCCATCTGCTAGTGCTCGGTCAGAGAAGTACAGGGAGTTAAATTAGCTCAAAGGTGTCTGGGTAAATCTGTAGGAAGGAAGTCTGCAGACAGGAAGGAGGGGTGTGGATGGGAAAGGCTTGCCCCGTGCTGGGCTGCATTGAATGCAGGCTCAAATCACAGCCCGTGGATAAGAAAGAATTTAGAAATTAATGTACAATCTTGAGAATTAAATTCTCTATCAAGCGACCTTGAAGTCTGGCAGCTGTTTGGGAGCTGATAAGGAGGGGACCCGCTGAAACGTTCCCATGGACCGCTCTTGTCCCTGGCTGGCACTGGAGAGCTACAGAGCATGAATCAGAATCTAATTCTGTCAACCAGTGATAGGGCCTGAGAGGCACTGGCCTATGCGTTAACTGAACAATATGCTCTGTTGAGTTATGGGAATCGTAGAGTCCCTTTTTTTCTCCCCCCCCCCCCCTTCCTTCAGCCTGTTTTTTCCCACACTGCCTCCTGTCCTCTTCATTCCAAAGCATGCAGTGCATAAATACATATGTGCATTAGCTCATGTGTATAGTATATCAAAGCGCATTTTAAAATGACTTAGCATAACAGTGTTATCATACAAAGTAGAAGCAGCCCAATACCACATAACATATCGACTGTGTTTTTGACAGTTGGGCTCCAAGTATAACAAAATCATATGTCTTGTTTTATGGGTGGGCAAATCTTGAAAAGCTCAGCTTGCAAAGAGGGGGAGTTAAAAGTGAATCTCCTCCCTCCTCCCCCTTCCCCTTAATTTCTCGATATACTCAGGTTCAGTGCCATCATGCAAGCCAGCCTTTTATCGTGTGTGACAAAGTAAACACCAGTGCGGTGACAGTGAGGAAAAATGCTGTGGGAGAACTCATTTGGTTTACTTTAACTTCACAGAAACTAAACTGTACGGAATTGAAAATGTTCAATTCACTCTGCCTGAAGCCAAATGCCAGAGACACATTAAAACATCTGTTTGCATTTATAACGTGATTGACTTTGCCAATGATAAAATGGATTTTAATATGATAATTTGAGTGCCTGAAGAGGTGATATTAAAGAGTTAGCTGGTTTTGCCCCAGGTCACTAATCATTCGAGTCCTAATCTGAAGCTCCCTGAAGTCAAAGTGTATCTTCTTGCTGTCAGGCTTTGGGTGAGGTACATTTCTTCCCGGGGGCTATATAAATGTGCTTGAACACATCGTTGTTAACGCAGCAGTTCTGCTGGGTAAGGAGTTTCAGGTTTTCTGGTGAGGTTTCAACACCATTGACTTGCTGTGTTTTAAAAGAATCAACATACACAAAGTAGAAGCCATGGCATGTTATCTTACTTTACATGTAATGGGAGAATATGTAATTGAAGCTTCATTTTAGCTTGCTTCAAAGTTGCATGAGGCTCATTAATTCATTTCAGAATATCAATAAATCTATTTGGCATTAAATCTGTACTAACACTTCAGGACCTGCTATTCAAAGCTCACTGTACTACTGCTACAAACAGTTATTAACTTGGATTTTCCCAATGTGCAAGGACTTGAGATTCACTGTACAAATAGCTTCTGCTTTTAAGATTTCCTAATTGCTCAGTAATAACAATTAATAGAGCCTCAGATCACTGTGAAATGGAACCATCTTTTGGCTGAAAACTCTTTGGGACAGAGACTGTATTATCCATGTCTTCGTGCGTCGGATCAGGTGCAGTTTTGTGGTGTGTCACAAATCAGAGGTAGCCAGTCTGCTGCAGGCACCTCTCTTTGTTTGGTTTTGGGAGTCCATGGGCTGCTAACAGTTTCTGAAGGCTCTGTCCTATACATACGTACTCTGAGGTATGTATTACTTTCTGTAAGCGGGAATCACCAATTTGGATTGTCTACCTAACTGCATGTTTTAACAAGAGTTGTGGAAACTGTGTGTGTCTTGGCCCTGTATTAAATGAAACGAAAATTAACAGGTTCAAAACTTGGGAGATAAAAAATTCATAGTCAATTATCTAAGCCCCTTTCCATAAGAAACCAGACTGCAAATCCCATCATAAAGGCCTTCTTCCAAATATGCTTGCTTCAGCCTGTTCTCCTCTGGATGAAAAGAAGATGAATTAATTGTATCACATCTCGTGCCTAGTTTTGAAGGTATTTTGGATTAACAGTGAATCATCATGCTATAATGGGAACATATGGCTTAACATGAGGTTCTTGAGACAGGTTTTTGGATAGCAATGTCATGTACAGATGTCGTTCTGTAGTGGTAACGTGATGCGCTGAGTGCACCAGGCTGTTTTTGTGGAAGGAAAGGTTTTTGTTCAGTAGGTAGTTTCTTATATAATCATTTCTCTCTGCCCAAGATTTTGTCTGCTCTAATGGTGTCCAGTTAGCAGAGCTCCAAAGAGGTTTCTGTTAGCAGATGATATTTGGAGGCTGGTTCCTTCTAGAGGTGATTTCATTGACAAACAGCCAGATGTCAATTGTCTTCTGGGGAGGCAGTGCACTCCACTTGCTTCATTTCATCTTTTGGCTTTATGTGCTCTGAGATCTGCAAATCACTTCCTGGTTGTTACTTTCTGGTAATATACTCTGCTAGTTTTACCTCCCTTTTGTCTTTCTCTGTTTAGGCCCAGGAAAAGTTAGATAGTTGATGCTGTTAATTACAGTTTTGACGGTATTGTTTGCTAGAAGTACATTAGTGTGTAGTATTAAACTTTTTCCACTCTTTGAGTCATTCACTAACAGAATTCATACGAATGGATTTCATGCAGGAGTATTTCCTGAATAGTTTGAAAAAATTAATTTCAGTGAGTGGATTATTAGCAATTTATGTGTTTTGATTTTTAATGTGCAATTTCAGTAGGCTAAAGCCCTCTATTAATGCTTTTTAGATAGTGTTCAATTACTATAAAGTTAAATAGAAAAATGAATAATAGTTACTCTGAATAGAAAAAAGGAGTATTGATTTAAGGAAGAAGTTTAGGACGATTCCTTATTTGTGGAGCACATAAACAGCAATAAAATGATGCTGCCTATAAAATAAGCTACTATAAACCCAAATGAAACCAAGAAGAGCCTCTCTACAGACCTCAGGTAACTGAATCAGTTCTCTAATAAAAATACATAACAATGAATAATAGGACTTTAAAAAATCTGATCAATTCAGTGTCTTTACCAATCAACATGTTTGCATACTGCTCAGTGACTACCTCTGTTAACCAGCATCTGTGCACGCTGTCTGTCAACACAGAGCTGGCGCTCATGTGGCACCACTACTTCCATGTGGCCATCTTCCAGGCCTTCATGTGGACAAGCTGTTTGCCTAGCTGGAGGCCCATAGTCCTACTTCAGCAGAATCAGTGCCAAGCAATTTTTGGTGCAAGTATGAACTGATCTTTTACAGGACCGGAGCTGAGGAAGCCCCATACAAGCTCCGTAACAAAACCCACGGAAATCAGATTTTGATCAGGCTAAAACTTTAAAAGGGAATGATCTGGACATAAATAGTTTTCATTTTTCCCCTCTTCCCCTTTTTATTAACATGAAGCATCCCTTTTTTATTCCCCACATATTTTCAGAGGGAAATACCTCAGTAAGCAATTACAGGATTTTCTCCAGCATACAGGGATCTTGCAGTGTGATGTTTTTCATCTGGCATGTCTTTGTTACTTTCATTGTGGGCTGTTCTACTGAATAGAAGGCAGACATTACTCAGAATGAGAATGGAGACTGTCTGTTTCTGAGTACTGAAGCTTTATTTAAAATGCATGCTTTGCCAGTGAAGCTTGCATGTGCCTCTTTTTCATACTGCAACTCCAGCCCTTTCGATGCGTGTTACAAGGCTGTAATATTGCACAGATCCTTTGCCTTCCAACTAACATTACATTAAGGCACTCGCATTACATTTTTTCACTAAGTACACCATGACCAAATGAAAGAGGGAGACTCTCATAACTGAATCAATTGACCTGCTGCTCTTACAGTGCAGAGAATCCCAGTTTCTGCCAAGTCTGGCAGAACAAGAGGTGCATTTTTTTTCTTTAAGCAATTCTTCTTGTTCCACTAGAAAAGATTTAAATTGAAAAGTTGTAGCTAAATAAACCTTGAAATGCTTCCATAGCACTTCCACACCTGTTGACCTTGAGGGGCTTTAGCTGTAGCTGCATAGCTGTGCTAGCGTGGACCATGGTAAAGTTAAGGAGTCTGAGTGGTAACATGGGTCAGGACATAGTAATGGGCAATCCAAAATGGTTTGTTCAGTCTTGTCACCACGGTACATTCAGACCCGGTGGTTTCCTTTCTGTCCTTGGCCACAAAGATGTAACATTCAGAAACATTAGTGGCCTCATAAAAGAACCAGGATGTGTTATAGGGAGAAATCAAACCTCGGGGATGAATGCAGTGTTTTCTGGAATCTTTGCTGGGACCCTGGCAGTATAAAGTTGCCTAAAAGTGGAGAGAAAGTGCCATAATGGCCAAAGTTAAAATATATGGATATTACTGTTATCAGTCTCACCTCTTTTTCTCTGTCTTTTTTTATTAAAAGAATTATTTGATGCATTTTAAAACAGACCCCAGGTAGAAAGTACTACTGGAACTTATTTAAATTGAATGTGTGCATGCTGAGCTTTGCTCTTATTTCTTGGGGAAGAGTTCCTCTGCATCCAATATTTCTTTGTAGCTGGAATAAATGCAACTTGTAGGAGGGTGTGCTTAGCATAGTAAAAAAACCCAATATAACTGGAAGTTGTTCAGAGTTAGCATCAAGCCAAGTGCATGAAGTTGAAGCTCGGTCGTTGACCCAAGATTGGGTGCAGCACACCATAAGGCAATGTACATCTCTAGCTGCTTTACACATGTGCTTCACAGCTGAACTAGGAGAACAATATTGCATTAACAATAGTAATTATGATGAGAATAATAATGATAGTCACATTGGATTCTGTATTTTGTGCTTTGACATTTCCTGGAGAGCACCAAGCAATGCAATGGATGATGGTCTTGAAGTATACATGTTTTTTGCTGATGCGCTTTATTGAGACAACAGGCTTATTTTACTTGGGTCACTGAATGGTGTAATTTCTAGTGAATCAGTTAAGCTCTGCATGAAGGTCTCGCTGGCAATAGCCATCGATTTCATTTCAAGTCAAAGCTCTTTGGAGTTTATGAAGAACCTTCCTGCCTTTGGCATATTTGTGCACTGGCAAATCCTGAGATCTTTTGTTAAGGTGGTAGCTACCATAGGTCTACCAGCATATCAGTAAGTGAATTTTAGGATACTTCATTTTAAACCTGAAGGCTTGGCTCAGTTATAGCACTTTAGAAGGTGGCCATCATGTTCACACATCTCTGAGCTGTTAGTACCCTTTTCAGAATACCTGGGTTCAATTGGTGTCTTGGCCTGTGTTTGATCTCAGGTAAGTCACTTAATCTGTGTGACTCATTTTCCTCACGTGGAGTGTATGAACCTAAATCTTTTTCATGAAACACTTTGAGACCTTTCACTCAAAAATTCTGTGTAGGTGAAAAGTATTATCTTGGGCAGCTTAAAACCCAAGGCTGAATTCACTGGGGAAAGGACATGTCTAATTCCTGTAGCGACCAGCGGAGCAGGCAATGTGTAATAAAAATCACAAGTTGCAGAGCTTGGATTTAGCTCAGGCTGTAGTGATTCATGGTTTAAGGTTCCTGGCTCAGCCCACAGTGTTAGCCATGGTGATAGACATCATGCTGCTTAATAGTACTACAACTGAGCTTGATTTTGCTTGGCAAAATACAACGTGTTGCAGACAGTTTCATGTGCCCACCATACTACTAAGTAAACAGGTAAAGTGTAGGTTAAGAGCTTTTAAATCTATATTGGGGAGTGTCAGTGTTATAGATGAAATGCAATGCTAATAGTGAGACTTTGTTAACTCTGAGATGCAAGAAAGAGGTTTTTACACTAAACTGGAGAATTTGGACTAGAGGGAAGTGATGTTTACAGCATACAAATGGGTGTGGGAAGCTATCAAGTTTTATTGCTGTTCAGTATAAATGATCACATTGCACCCAAGTGCCAGAGTTGCTTACGTAGAATAGGTTTTCCTCTTGCACGCAGCAGTGGAAGTGTTATACCTTGTCATACACATTGCATGTCTTGTCCATGTCTTGCATTTGTGGTACCTCATCACCTTGTCATTGAGATGTTTTCTGAGCAGCTCCTCCTTTTCATTTATTACGGAAACATTATTACTGGCAAGGGTATAGTTAGTGCAGCACAAATTCAGTTTATTTTAGGGTTTCTTCGGTAAAGACAGTTATGCAATGGCTCTTCTCATCTTGTATATACGTTTTGCTAAAGATAGGGCTGAATTCAAACTATAAAGTCGAACATGTCTGAACTTTACATTTTTAAACTCCATGATGTCATTTTTAGAATCATAGAATCATAGAATAGTTAGGGTGGGAAAGGACCTTAAGATCATCCAGTTCCAACCCCCTGCCATGGGCAGGGACACCTCACACTAAACCATGTCACCCAAGGCTCTGTCCAACCTGGCCTTGAACACTGCCAGGGATGGAACATTCACAACCTCCCTGGGCAACCCATTCCAGTGCCTCACCACCCTAACAGTAAAGAACTTTTTCCTTATGTTCAATCTAAACTTCCCCTGTTTAAGTTTCAACCCATTACCCCTTGTCCTGTCACTACAGTCCCTAATGAATCCATCCCCAGCATCCCTATAGCCCCCCTTCAGATACTGGAAGGCTGCTATGAGGTCTCCACGCAGCCTTCTCTTCTCCAGGCTGAACAGCCCCAACTTTCTCAGCCTGTCTTCATATGGGAGGTGCGCCTGATCATCCTTATGGCCCTCCTCTGGACTTGTTCCAACAGCTTTAGAATGACTTACGTGCAGGTCTTCATCTTAGGAGCTTAAAAAGCCCATTGAATGACTCTTACTGTGAAGCCAACTCGATGTGGACTCTATGTATCGCATTTACAGAAGCCTCCCTTCCCCTGTGAGGGCTGTGTAATGAGGGCTGTGCTATCCACCAATGCAATTCAGCATTAACCTAGCCTGAAAAACCCAGCAGACCAGTCCATCTCAGGCTTTTAGTGCTTTTCCCTCCCGCTCAGCTACTCTTTTGCCAGAAAGCCAGCTGTCTTCAGCCTTCTCTGTGACCCCGGTCCCTTCCCCATGGAGAAAGCTTTGGAAAACCTAGCTCCTAGTCTCCACCACCAGTTTTCTTCTTGACTAACGGAACACAGAATATAACAGTGTGCTGGATTTCATACACTTGCTTTTGGCTGTTGGAAAACTTTACTTAGTTTCATTTTGCTTTGGCTGAAACCTTCTCCTCCTCCAGTTAATGAACATGAGACTTGTCCTGGGTTGTCTCCCATCTCAGTAGGAGAGAGAGCTTGGGTCTGCTGTTGGGGTGGTTGTTGAGGGATTTGTTCCCTCCTTGTCTCTTGGAATCTGAAGTGCTCAGCTCTGCTTTTCATTGGGGAAAGTGTCTTATAGTAAACACTTCAGAGCTGTTTCAGTGTAAGTGTTCAAACTTGGATAGTTTAGAGCTTTTTGGGTTTCTTACCCATGCTTGACATCACTTTGGCAATAAAACTGCTTCAGCCAGCCTGTGAGAGAGTCTGCAGAGAATTCCTGCTGGAATGTTATGCTGCTCTGCTCCCTGCTTTGTGATTCTTCCCAGCAAGATGCACATTAGGAAAAAATGTATCCCAGTTTCTTTGTAATTAGCAGGGTTGTTTTATTTCTTACGTTTTACAAATGTGAGGATAAGCATTAAGCTTGTACATGAGGATCTTCTACACCTCCTGGAAACTACATCACAAACAATAGAAACAAATGAGTAAAAGGGACAAAATAACTTCTACTCTCATTGAGAACGTTGCCATGCTTAATGCCCCAATTTCCTTAACCTGGCATGTGCTACTGTCGCCAAAGAATTTTAGTTTTAGGGAAAAGCTTTACACCTGAAAGAGTTAAAATAGAGAAAGGGAATAGAAAGAAGTTAACGTGGGTCTAAACCACGGCAGTGTTTAACTGAGGGATTTTGAGGCTTGTTTTTTTTGAGACCTTTAAGGTCAGGATCACACTAGCATAGCTTAATAGAATTCATTTCAGTAAGGTGGATGATGCATTGACTTAAAACTCCTTACATCTCTAATAGTTTTCTAACCCTTTATGCCCAATCAACAGCCATTTTCAGAGATTTATGGGTATATCAGTTTTGAAATCAAGCCAGGAAGTTATGCACTTTGGGCAAGAGAAAGAAGAAATTGCAATGCCTGGTGGTCCACACATAGAGCAGTCTGCCAGTAATCCCCCTTTCTTTATGTGAATGCAGATCTGAGCTGTGGTTCCACGTGAGTCGTGGTCTCTAACATGGACAGCTTCTAAGCTTTGAATTAACCTCTGATATTTACACTTGAGTGCAGACTTTCTCAGAACATCGCAGAGATGAACATGCTTTGCAGATTGCTGGTTGTACGTATTTTACAGCCGTAACATCTTGGGTAGTTTCTAAAAGGTCTGAAAGCTTAACATCCATGGATCAGAAGAACGTAGGTGTGCAGGTTACACAGCGCGCAGTCATCCTGCAAGAATCCTAATAAAGTATTCCCGTGTGTTTTTTATCTCTTTGCATGATTTAATGTGACATTGGAGCAAATTTGGGATAAATTGTGTCCGTTTGGTAAGTTGAAAGAATTTATTTTCTTGGGGGGAAGAATACATTTTGTGTCACCCTTTTCAGGATGACGGCTGTCGATGGTGGTGTGCCAAGCCAGGTTCTAGCATAGTGATGATCACTGCCTGCTGCAAGTGCAATCTTTCCCATGCTAAACTTCCAAGGCAGCTAGGGTTAGCTGCTTGGATTTTCTTATGAGTTTGAATTCCGCACTAATGGAAATCAACAGGAACTGTGCCTGACTTTGGATGCCTGTCAGAGCCTGAGCTGACATTTTCAGGTGCCCTAGACACCTTTGGAAAGCTAGCCATTTACTGTCACAAACTGATCAGGAGTTTGTGCATCTTGCCTGAGTTTTGGAGCAGCAAATAGACACCATGTTTTACCCAGGGGACTGCTCCATTTCCGTGGTGGGTGAAGTGATGCTTAAATAAATAGTCTGACAATTTGTTAAGCATGAGGGATCCATAAAAATGAGAGTTATTATTGCAGCAGGAATTTTCCCACAGCAAAACCAAAACAGAACTGACTTTCATCCGTAACAATATTGTAAGTGAACTCCTTGTTTGCTCCTTACCTCTCTTAGCTTGCCTTATGTAAGCCAGCATTCTACTTCTCCTTTATGAGGAGTTCGGTGAGTAGCACAGACATGTCGATCCTTGCATCTACAGAAGAATTATATGAGCTAAACACATGTTCTGCCATTGGCACATTACTGTTATCCTGCCAAAACCCTTCTCTGTGCTTGGCTTCCGCAGCAATGAGCATGGGTGGAGGAAGGAAGGAACAGCTGGGAGGCGATTATGGTTTCCTGACGCCCTGCCGCACCCATGGCACAGGTTAGATCAGTTCTGAGTCGCAGGCAGCTGGTAGAAATCCCCGGGAGACTGTCCATTCATCTCCTGCATTATCTCCACCCAGTACCTGGCACACATCCTCGGCAGCAGGCGGCTGCTGGAGGAATCAGTTTTACCAAGTCAGTGCTCCCTCTCGGGGTGATTTCTGCCTTTGGGATGTTGCTCAAAAGAGGAAAAGACTCGAGTCTGTTCTTTGGAGTTAAGAACAAGTTTGATTTTAATAGGACTTGTGGGCTGTGGAGTTCTATCTGGAAGCCTGGGGGGGCCTCAACTGATTTATTCTAGTTATTTGAAGAGTATATTTCTGCAGCTATTGCCAGTTAAGAAATTGAGGTCCAAGGAGAGCAGAAAACTATTTACTGAGTAGGGGAGAAAATGTGCTGGAAGAAGCAGAATGAAATTGCTAAAGAACACTGTCTACTTCTCTGTCCACTTTTCCCTATGCAGAGGTAATCTTGGGCATTAAGTGATGGATAAAGTTTGTGCTATTTCAAATATTCTTTGTATTATCTGCCAGTAATACACACTGCCACGATAGTGTCAGCCAGTTATAAGGCCACATTCATAATCAGTCTTTTTCAGCAGTCTGCAATGTCCTTTTGGCTGGTAAATTGCTCTGATGCTGAAACATTTTATAGCCTAGCAGAAAGCAAAACGAATTGTGGATCAAAGGG
Organism: Pezoporus occidentalis; assembly: GCF_034315485.1. Lineage (NCBI taxonomy): Eukaryota > Metazoa > Chordata > Aves > Psittaciformes > Psittacidae > Pezoporus > Pezoporus occidentalis. The sequence continues at coordinate 6,717,056 of NW_026912779.1, forward strand.
TGACCAATGCTAAATTCAGGACTATAAGCTGCAGTTATCTGATGTCCTGGTAAAGGGCGAGCCACAAACAGAACTGCTGGCTAACACCCCTGGAAAGTAGTAGTAATAATAAACATCTGGAGGGTTTGACATATTCGTGCTTGCCAGTAAATAATCCCTGGCTCCGAAGCAATTGTTTTTGGAGAAGCAGTTTGAGATATGGAGAAGTTAAAAAGTAAATGTTTGATGGAATGATGGACAATACCCTGAGAAATGAGGACCACTTGTGTGTCAGCATGAGTAATGAACAGGGTTGTGCGAAAGAAAGGGGAAGAGATATCCTAATCAGGTTGTAGAATTCAGTGATAGGGTCAGCCGTAGAGGGGGGGAAGAAGGGTCAGAACAAGCAAATGGGAGCTCATCCGTCACCTAAAGTACGTATGAACAAAGCCCTTTGTTCCTCACAGGGACCAAGAGTGAAATCACTGGAGTGGTCTTGTGCAACCAGAAGAGGAAACACTTGTATTCACTTAGGATTTGATCCAGATTTGTTTGAGTTCAGTAGAAAGCTTCCAGTAATGGCAAAGAGACAGGGCTCTGGCCTGCAGAGGTTGTCTGTTTACATCTCAACCTGAAAACATGAGTCCACATGCCCAAAGGAGCACTTTACACATTAATGTTTACTCCCATCCATTTTTCATGCAGAGATTCCTTTTGGTGAATGCCCCAGTTATCGGTTTGCTGCAGCTGTCATTTACTTTTCTGTGGCTGTCTTGGCTATTGATAAATCAGGAGCACACCAGTAGTGCTGCTGTCATGCATTTAAGGCATCTTGATCTAGTTTTCGCCCTTTCTTTCCCCCTGCAATCACATTTCAGTCAGGGCGTTTGTGCAGATGAAATCAATCTCATACACCCGCACACACATTAGTCTTTTACATTATAGCTTAATAACCAAAGTATTCATAATGTAATTGTGTGGTGGGAAGCCCTGCTGTGCAAAACTGATGGTGCTACTTCCCTTCAGGTAAGCCCTGTTGACAGGCAAAAGGTTACTGCTTGTATAGGCAGGTTCATCGCTCCGGCACACATAGCGCTCCGGATACATCATCAGATTAGTCAAATGTCTGTGAAAAGGAGTCTGTCTCTGAGGTTCCAGTTGCTCCTTGCCTGCCTTTGATATTTCTGTGGTTGCACAAGGCTTGACCATGTTGGCATTACACAGGCCTCTCTCATAGAGAGCTCATTGTCTGTGTCCTTTCCCCAACAAAGGACTAAGGTGTGGGGCTTAAACACAGGCGTGGGATGCATTTCCCGTTAAAATAATAAAGGAAAGAGTATTTGCTGCAGTATAAAAGTATTAGTTGCAGTGTCAATAGACTGATAAGATAGCTTTTACTGAAAGGAAAATCAAACCTCTTAGATGTAGTCTTTGTGTTACAGACGAGGTAGCAATTCCAAGCTTGAGGACCAATCCTTAAACAGTGCAGATCATTACAGCCATAGAGATTTCCCATAAGGAATCCTAGATGAATACCTGCCCAGGAATGTATTAAACATCATGTAAAAATAAAATAGTTTGATTACATTGATGGTGTTTTATGCAGTCCCAAATGCCACGGGGAGGTTGCCAAGCCTTCGTCATCGCAAACAGCAGTTACATTCTCTGCTTAAACTCTTTTGAATTACACATTTTTACCTTTTCCACATAGAATTTTATTTAATTTGATTTTTTTAAATTCTGTTTGACTCTTATATTGTTTAATATTAAACAGTATCGATGAAATTTAATAGTCATATCTCAATCAGTATTCTATGTCTGTATCATGCTCTAATTCTAAGTAACATTATACTTAGTATTTAATGTTTCCAAGATAACTTTTTTTCGTGGAAACCTTCATACTGAAGAAATTTTAACTTGTTCCAAGTTGGAGCCTGTTTTGGAACACTGGAATTTCCCCTGGGGCAGAGATCCTGTTTTCCAACCAGTTCTGGTACATGGGCTTTGAAGAACCTCTTCTCATTGCCCAAAGAGGACTTGGCTTATAATGACTTCTGAAGTTTATTCAAGGGCAAAAGATGGGGTGACTGTTGTGAAGAAGTCTCATTTTGGTTCATTCCCAGAAGACCAAAGTAAAAGGCAGTAAAGAGCTTGATGCTCTCACCCCCCAGCTGTCATTTCTAACCCAGATGCTCCACATCTCTTGCCAGCTTCTTGCTGGGGTGGGTGGAAGGAGGAAGGAGGGATTAAAAATAAAGCAATTTTAAGAAGAATAGAAGGAAAGTCAAATATTGTTTGTGCAAACTATGATTTGATGCTAAGTAGAACACAAATAGGAGCCCTTGGTATCCACATGAGTCATACTACTAAACTTATGGCAAATGATGTCTGGTTTTGCATATCAATGGGAGCATATAACAATAAATCTCTTATAGCTTTCAGCTATAGGCATCTTTCCATTTCCATGTTTTGAGGAATTTGTACATACAGATACACATGTGGCACCCATCACTTTAACTGAGCACAGATTGATGCAGTCATCCTCGCAGCGCCTGGGTAGTAAAATGTTATCTCCGCTTTATGGAGGAAAACCAAGAGACACAGGGGTTTTAAAGGCCCCATCCACAGCCAACAGGCATTAGTGGCAATCTTTTCATTGATTTCAGTGGTCATGGATCGTGTCCTTAGTGACTTGCCCTGGGGAACTGTTATGATGACTCAGTCAAAATGCTCATCCGGTCTTTGATAATTTTATTTATTATTTTTCTCCAGCACCAAAATATATCCCAGGACTTATTTCTAGAGGGTATAAAAACCTATGTGTTAAACTCATGGCTTTATTCTCATTGCATTTCCTATCAACAGGAGTGAAGAGCAGAATGAAAGTTCAGGTTATTATGTTCTGATCTTGATTAATTATAACAGTGCCTCAGAAAAAGGTTGAAATATTGCAAAAGCTACTCATTTTATGGCATCTGTGCTTAAAGCCATGCGTGAGGATAGCTGCTCATGGTTAAGTTAAAAATCATTCCTGTTCTCTCTTTTTCTTGCTCCGTACACTGTGGTGTTTACTATATCTAAACTCATAATGGTTTAAAGAAAGTAAATACTTAAGTCATTTCTATGAACATTATGTACAAAGATAGATTATTTTTGCAGCAGTGGAGACTCAAATTACTTGCTTTACAAAATATTCTGCTACCGGTACAGCTTATGCTCAAGGCTATAACAGAAGTCTAAAATGTGGCTCCTTGATGAGGGCTGGAGCAGTCCTAATCTTTTCCTGTATTACAGAGCTTTACTATGTTTAGATCATTGTCAGCTACAATGGAAGTGTTAAGTGATGTACAGGAGAGCTGCCCACAAGTAATAACAGAATGCAAACACTCCAGACTGAGAGAAAGTGTTTCACCTGATAGAGAGGAGCTTTAGCTAGAACTGATGGGGTCAAACTAAGCAAAAAGGAGTATTTAGGCTGTACGTCAGGAAAAAATTCCTAGTGGTGAAAGCTATTAGCCTATTGTATGTTCTCCCAAGGGAAGCAGTAGTAGCAGTGTGTGTAAGTTACTTAAAACTAATCAGGAAAAATACTCAAGGGTGTGTTGTAAGGAGCTAACTATTTTGGTGGTGGTGGTGAGGAGTGGTTTGTTTGCTTGCTAAGCTCGTTACAAAGCTGCTTTGAGTCCTATGATTCATTTTATAACCTTGAATGTTCCATAGAATTAAAGCTTGGATTGGACCAAGCAAAAAGGTATTGATAAGCTTGATAAGAAGTTATTTATCTGTTTTAGTCTACTATGTCTATAATGTTGGTCTAGCTAACTTTGGAAACAAAGACAAAAAATCCCAGTGAAACCTCTTGCATGATTGTTTCAATTGTTCAGTTTGTATTCATAAAGAAGAAGAAATTCCTCTGTTACATTGAGACTTGGTACCGCATTGTGTTTCATGGTATAGACTTGACCAAAGAGAATAATGGTGTTACTTTGGCTTCACAGGAGATGTGGCAGAATTTAAAATGCTGACCTCAGCATCTAAGCCATACATTTCAAAACAGTGATGTAAGTGGTCAAGGAGTGGGCCAGAATGAAGTAATAGTGACTAAGCAGCGCTGTCAGTGCTCACCAGCTTTCTTCTTTCATGTCATAGATGCCTGGGAAAATGTGATTCTGACTGTGACTAATGGTCACTGTCTCTACTAGGCTCAAAATAAAATGGTACCACTTTTGGAAATGCTTTGAGAGAAAAAAGCCCCCAAGAAAATAAATGCTAAACATGTCATCAGTAAGTATGTGGATGTGTGACTTTCCTTTTGAATTTGGAGCATCCCTTTTATATTTTTCTTATCATGGAAGTTAAGAACCAGTCGTTCCAGCTGGAGTTATGAGACAGCTTCAATGGATGCACAGGCTATCAAGGCAGTGTATGTCTGTCAGGTTGTTGGTTCAAGGGGCAGGAGGCTTCTGCTGTGCAAGCAAGATCAGGTGAGAACAGATTCAAGATTAGCTAGTGCACCTTAAATGGTTGAATGTGCTGAGCCTGTGCTTGCCTAACTGCGAATGGGGTTCTACAATGATAATGTGGGGTCAGAGAGTGGCTTGATGAAATAGAGTGGGGAAAAAACCCTCTATTTTGTCATTTGTTTTCCATGCACATGATACTGTCTTGCCATGAGAGAGGTAGGAAGCGTTTGGATGCTGCTGAGGATAATGTTAAAGCTCAGTTGTCCTTTGCTTTCCCAGCAGGAGGAGGGAACACCAGCTGCCAAGCAGTTCTGTAAACTGGTGCTGATGGGTTTCTTCGTAAAAATCAATATGAAGAATTGATTTTTTAATTAATAGTTATTACTGAATAATTTATCCACAATTACATTAGATATAAGATAGCTTATTTGTGGTTGCCCCTCATCACTAGAGTGTGTTTGATTTTAAGTTCTCCTATTCCTATTTTTTGATGGTCAGGAAAGGAAAGGAGGTCCTCATGGATGAAATGTTAGATGTGGTGATGGCCTTGCCACTGAGTTCTTTGGTAATCTTCATCAGGTTGTTCTGCTTTTTGTGTACCCATCTGTAACATTTCCATTCTCTTCTTGTGGCATTGGCAAGCTCACTCAAGAAGAAAGCAGCCCCTTTCATGCTTTTATACAGTAAGTTCAGTGTGACTTTGAGTGAAGCGTGTAAAGGGTTGTGAAAAGCAAATGATACAGAGCGGTTGATTTATCTGTATGCCATTTCAGTGTCATGTGAGAAGTCTTAATTTAAAATCATGCATTAAAAAGTGTCTTTGTCATTCTAAATTCCTAATGGGAAACATTTTATAGCAAGTAAACCCTGTTTTTTGGGAATGCCATGTAATGAGCTAGTTCCATCTGCCGTAACATTTATCCCATTAACCTTAGGCCTTCCGGTAAGAGTTTACAGGCTTACTTTTTCCCTTAGGTAGCACACCATCTTTTCATTCTCCTCAGCAAATAGCAGGAGTTCAATCATTTCTATAACAGGCCTATAAAACAGGCACAGTATTCTAATTTGAGAAGTAATTAAACTGCTCATGTCATGAGACACTCTTGCACTGATTTCAAGCCCTGAGATTTTAGAGCATTGCATTAGGATGTTATGTTCTCTGCAGCTCAGAGAAGCTGGGAGCTCTTTTTTTTTCATAAGACAGAAAAAGTGTCTCATGAACAAAAAAAAGAAGGAAAAAAAGAGGAAAAAAAGGAGGAGACCTCTGAAAGCTGTGATCCTGTTTGGATTTGCCCACATTTGCAGAGGCATATGGGAACTTACACTGACTGTGCAGGAACTGAATGTCCTTGTGACTGTGTCCCTGGGGGACTGTGGTGAGACTCCCGTTCACATTGCAAATCAGGATCTACAGCACAAAATGCTGGATTTTGCCTTAGCGCTTTAAAAAAGAATGCCATTTTAATAATATGTGCTATTTGGCGTAATCCTTCCAAAATGGACAATGATTTATATATTTCATGTGAGGACAGGATTCCTTAGGGGATGACTCATTGTTTGAGTCTGGAATGATTCCAGTGGGAACCTTTTACAGAGCCGGTTGATACATACCTTACATGGACTTAGTTTGGGATTTTTTTTTGTGGCTTTCGTTTTGTCTGATAATATGTGTGCTTGGCCTATTAAAATGTCTCTTTCCCTTCCGAGTCAAATCCAGTTTGTATTTACCAAGACCTTATATGGAGAGGGAGTGTGTGTGTATATATGTATATCAATATATGTAGACATAAATGTTTTTATGTATGTATATATACATATACAGGGGAGAAAAAAGAACTGGATCTATTGCAAAGTTTATTTTTTTACTAAAGGGCTGAATTTTGCTTTAAACACATCTTTTCACATCTTAGTTTGAACCCAAAGACAACAACTGCAAGCATAACTGCTTCCATTTATAGGTATAATTCAGTACTGTAGATTGTGGGACTATACAGATGCTATGGCCTATGAATGCTGAATTAACAGCTAATGGAAGTAGTGCAGACTTGTATGATATGAATATCATATCTGATATGAAAATAGATTGTCTTCACTCACACTCCTGGTGTTGGTTGTACATTTTGTCCTCCTTTTAAACTGACGTGGACAATAAAGACGTACTGGGAAGCAGAGTTGCCCTAGGGAGTACATAAAGCATTTCAGTAAAGGGCCTGCTGCAACAAGGATTTAAGGTAATCCCCCATTAGTAACCTTTTCTGAAGAGGGGTAAACATTTGCCTTTCTTCAGTCATTGAGGACCTCCCTTGATCTCTATGACTTTTCATCAATGAGAAAAAAGCAAGCCTGCCATGCCACCAGTGGTCTCTGCACTCTTGCCTCCATCCCTTCTGGTAGCATGTACTTAAAATGGTCAGGATTTCTTAAAAGATCCCCAGCTTTTCTGACTACTTATAACTTCTCCTATCCTTAAACCTTGTCTGTGGGTGCAAAGATGGGATAGTTCAAGGGGAGGTTTAGAGTGAATATTAGGAACAATTCCTTCCCAAAAAGGCTGCTCAGGCATTGGAACAGGCTGCCCAGGGCAGTGCTGGAATCACCATCCCTGGAAGTGTTCAAAAACTGTGTAGATGAGGCCCTCAGTGCCATGGGTTAGTGGTGGCCTTGGAAGTGCTGGGGTAAAGTTTGGACTTGATGGTCTTAAAGGTCTTTTCCAACTGAGCTGATTCATAGAATCATAGAACAGTTAGGGTTGGAAAGGACCTGAAGATCATCCAGTTCCAACCCCCCTGCCATGGCCAGGGACACCTCACACTAAACCATCTCACCCAAGGCTTCGACCAACCTGGCCTTGAGCGCTGGCAGGGATGGAGCATTCACAACTTCCCTGGGCAACCCATTCCCGTGCCTCACCACCCTAACAGGAAAGAATTTCCTCCTTATATCCAATCTAAACTTCCCCTGTTTAAGTTTTAACCCGTTACCCTTTGTCCTATCACTACAGTCCCTAATGAAGAGTCCCTCCCCAGCATCCCTATAGGCCCCCTTCAGATACTGGAAGGCTGCTATGATTCTGTAATTCTATGACGTTGTTGGTGAAGCCTGAGGCATAGAAAGCATTGAGCACCTCAGCCTTATTTCTATCTGCTGTTGCTAAAAGTCATCCACCTCCACCCCACTGAGCAGTGGTCCCACTTCTTTTTTTCCGTTGCTACTGATGTGATTCTAGAAGCTCTCATAGTTCTTACCACGCCTTGCCAGTTTAGATTCGAGCTGAGCTTTGGCTAAAACCATCCTTATGTGCCTGAGCAGTGTTTTTGCGTTCATGCTTTGTAGCCTGTCCTTATTTCTGCCTCCTGTGTATGACTTTTGGCATTGGAACTCCATCAGGGTTTCCCAGTTTATCCATGTTGGTCTACTGATACGCCTACTTGCTTCCCAGGGCACAGGGGTGGAGCTTTCTTGTGCTGAGAAGAGCTTGTCCTTGAAGACACCCTTAATCTTTCAGAGCTGTTGCCCATATTATGCCACCTACCAGTTTCTTATGCCAGGCAACATCTACTTTCCTGAAGTACAGGATCTGTGCTTTGCTACTTGCCTTCTTTGTGCTCCCTGGGACCTTGAATTCTGCTATATACAGCACATTCCAAAAGTATTTCTTTTGCACCTGGGTCCAAATGGTTAAAGTTCAATTGCCAGTTGCAAATGTCAGGTTTTCAGTATGCAGCATGGAAAACAGTGACTGAGAAAAAGAAATGTCAAGAATCTATCCCAAAAGAAACATAGAAGCCCTTGGTGTCAGTCAGCCAGCCCTAACTATAAAAAGATTTCCAGTCTTGGGGACCAAAATCTCAAGACAGCAGGTTACAAGATTTCAGGTTACATGATACAAGCATAGAGATTTCATCATCATCGGGTCTGTACGAGAACCCTAGCCCTGATTTGGTCATGAAACCAAATCCCAAACCGCTGACTAAACCTAATTTAGATCTGAATCTAAACACCCACTTCCTTTTCCTTATTTCCAATCAAAACAGGTTTCAGTTTGGGTTGGTTTGAGTTCTTGGTGAAACCTCTTGTTGGTTATTGTTAACTTTTGCTCCCATCACTATCTGTGATCTCCAAAGGAAGAAAAGAAAATCAAGCCCAAACCAAAAATCAAACCCCAAAACAATCCCCCCCTCCTCTTCCCAGGCCACATGTTTCTATTAACCAAAACCACTGTCAACAAATGAAAGTATGGTAAAACAGTGGTGGTTTCCTCCCCCTTGTTTTTATAGTTATTAATTGTATTTGGTTTTGGTCCTAAAATGCAATGTAAATTTTCATAAATCAGGTGAATTTGTTGGTTTTATAATTAAATTTTATTAGAAAAATGACAGAGTATATTTAAGTGGGCATAGATTCCACCCAAATATTTGATGTGGTTGTGTTAGCAGTCTGTAACAGATGTGTTTATTAAATCTGGCGCACAGATAAGGATTAAAAAGTCATTCCTCTCTCCAAGTAGTGTGACTTAAAAGGCAAATCTTGGAACAACTAATGAACATCAAACTGAAGGCTCAGTTTTGGGCATAAATCCTAATGACTTAGTTTAAATAAGTAGAACTGGACAGTCAGTATGGAATGAAATTTATTGATCTGGTTCAGATTTATTTCTCCTTTGATGTACACCCGTATGGAAATCTCTGATGCTTTTGATGGTGTATTGATAAAATGAGTCAAAAGCTTTTCTTTCCTTTTTGAGCCTCAGATGAAATTAGGCTACTGAGAGGAGCTACAAACCAATGTAAGCCAAGTCCAACTGGGAATCAGTTTCTGATCTTCTTGCTGCCAAATACCTTTGTTTTCAGGCGTTTCTGTAGGCTACGTCAATTTGTAAAACTCATGCATACTTAGACCTCTATATGCAAATGGTGTTTCCTGTGTCAAGAGCCTGACTGTTCGTGTTCTTACCTGATGCCTAGTCTCAAATGAGCACCTGTAATGAACTTCAACAGTAAGGATGTGATTTCAGAGAACAACCGATGCCATAGTGTTCATCTAGAACAGTTCTTCAGGTTGACCAGCTGGTCAACTGAACAGTACAGGCTGAAAAACAAAAGGAGAAATACTCTACCTTTAGGACCAAGATAATTGTTGAGTACATGTGCTTTTTCTTCCTTTTTTTTACGTGTTCATACAAATGTATAACTGGCAAATGAATAATTCTGTTTTCTTTTAGCTTAGTTTGATTTTGTAAAGGGTGTTTCTAGATTAAATACATGATTCCAAAGGCTTTTTATTCCTTTAATGTGGTGATCCCCTCAGAACCAGTAAAATGGAGGGCTCTAGAATTATCGATATCATTAAGTATACCTATAGAAGTAGGTATCAGCCCCCAAGGCTGATACCTATGAGTATCCAAAAGGTCAGAAGATATACTTCTATTTATTTGAGCAAATTTATTTGAGCGTTACTGTTACATTGGTGAGGAACAAAAGCCTATCCTGAACTGCACATTGGTGGATAGGATACATTAATGTAATACGCCAGAGAAAACATGCAAACTCAGACTGTTGGTGCAAGTTTTAAAGGGATTAAGTATATTCAGACCTTGTCTCTTCCCTTCCCAAAACAGGTGCAGGAAGCTGGCAAGCTGTGGAAGAAGTCTTCTCTTATTCACTGTGGTGAAAGAGGGACTTTGATTTGGTCTAGGATAATGGTCTATGGTGCGAAGAGGAGAAATAATGATTGTAGGTGGAGGGAGGGATCCAATGGTGGTTCTTAGTGGTGTGCAGCTTAAACAGTCTTTTAGTCCCTCACAGGACAATCTAACCTTCACACTACAGGGTCAGTGTGACATCTAAAGTTTTCTTTACTCAGGACAGAGGAAGCAGCTGTTCCTTCAGGCTCCGTTCTGATTTTGTCTCGAGTGAGCCATCCTTTAGCTTGGTGGAATTCGGTGAGCAAAACCAGAGCCCATACAAGATCGCACATATCTGCCGCTCGGATGGCAGCACTGAACACAGGAAGCCCACGATTTGTTTTACATGACAAATTCATCAGGACTATAAAGCATTTTCAAAAAAGTATGATTTTTAGCGAGTCAGACAGTGTTTACACACACAATACTACTCTGTATGCAGCCAGAGACTGGCACAATGCCAAATGCCTACAAACTGAGAACCCCATCCTCAGCTGGTACGTATCACTGTAGCTCCATTGACTTCAATGAACTGGCGCCAGTTTACATTAACTGAGGAGCTGCTGCATTATGTGGAACGATTTCTTTTTTTCTCCTTCCTTTTCTTTTTTTTTTTTTTTGATGAAAAACATGGAAATGTCATTCTGGTTAGCTTGGAGGAGCCCTTATGCGGGAGATGTACATTTTCTCTTATGATTTTCAGCCTGGAGAAGAGAAGGCTGCTTGGAGACCTCATAGCAGCCTTCCAGTATCCGAAGGGGGCCTATAAGGATGCTGGAAAGGGACCCTTCATTACGGACTGCAGTGATAGGACAAGGGGTAACGGGTTAAAACTTAAACAGGGGAAGTTTAGATTGGATATAAGGAAGAAGTTCTTTACTGTAAGGGTACTGAGGCACTGGAATGGGTTGCCCAGGGAGGTTGTGAATGCTCCGTCCCTGGCAGTGTTCAAGACCAGGTTGGACAGCGTTGGGTGAGATGGTTTAGTGTGAGGTGTCCCTGGCCGTGGCAGGGGGGTTGGAACTGGATGATCTTAAGGTCCTTTCCAACCCTAACTGTTCTATGATTCTATGATATTCTTTCTTTTCTCTTTAGATTATTCTCATTTCTATTTAATTTATTATATATACATGGCTTTCTAAAAGTAGCACATTAGGATGGCTTATGCTTCTTGACCTAGCCCTGATGGACTCCTAATGAGTTTTGTAGGTTAAAATCTCAGAGCTGTACAGTAATAATTCCTTACCCTGTGATTAAAACATGCATTATATCATAGAAGTGGTATCCTTTCCACATTTCTGTGATACAGAAGCATATCCCACAAAAGGGCAATCGAATGAGTATTTTTGGTCATTTCCCAAGGGCTGCTGGAAGCAGGGGCTGAAGGGAGGCTCCTGATTGAAAGCAGTCTGAAAATGATTCCTCTCCTAAATTTATATTCTCTCAGGCTATATATAATAAAAGGAAAGCTGCCTCGGGGTATGATGCTGCTAGCTAAAATGGGTAACAAGGGCTGAAATCAGCTTTGTCATGCAGTACTTTGGTCCAGACAAGTCCATTTATACTTACACCTTCCAGACCTGTCGTTTCATTTAGGAATGCATCCAACTTGGGAAAATATTTGCTTTACATAAACACTTGTTCATAGTCCATTCAGTGTCCAGTGGGTCTCACAAAAGTGAGAACATTTTCTTTCCTGAGTTGATGAAAGAGTTCTCATCTAGAAAATTGTGTGTAATTGCTTAAGGGAAGTTTCACATTGTTTATGAATCTATTTTAAAAACTTCTAAGGATCCCTTTTTAAGTTTTTCCTCCTTAACTGTTACGTTGTTGTTTCTTGGCCTTGAAAAAGGGATACTTTGGATACCTTCTGTTTGATATGGAAAAATAATGCTTCGTCTTCATCACATATGTTTTGGACCCTTTCCAATTCTAAATGAACTTGTAGTAAGCAATGAGTGTTTGAAGATGGACTTCATGTCTAATGTTGAATGAGTGTCTGAATTTTCTTCCTAATCTCTTACCTACCCTGTATTTTCTCATGCAGTCATCTTGAGTCACATAGCCACAGTCTGGCCAGATGTTCGGGAGAGCTCCTCTTCCATTTTGGCATTTCAATAAGCAGCCAGGTTTTGTCAAGTGCCCACAGTGTTTGTGATGGGAGTTTCTGGGCAATGTAAGCTCTTGAAAACTCAAGTTACATGCTTAAATTGGAGGGGAATTCCGTCGAAAAGTGGGCCTATGTTAGGAGCTGAAAACTACTGAAAACCCATGTCAGATTATCATAGAATCATAGAATAGTTTGGGTTGGAAAGGATCTTAAGATCATCCAGTTCCAAGCCCCCTGCATGGGCAGGGACACCTCCCACTAAACCATGTCACCCAAGGCCTCGTCCAACCTGGTCTTGACCACTGCCAGGGATGGAGCATTCACAACCTCCCTGGGCAAGGAGGTTCTCTACTATAACTTGTTAACTTAAGGGTATCAGTGGCCTTCTCCGAAGTGTCATGTTTTCCTTAAAACTAGACATGGAAAGAAATTCCTAGATATAAGGAGGCATGGAAAAAAAAAAGTCACTGTTGACAACACAACAATTCATTCGTTTCCTAACATCACAGGTCATGTACTGTATTTTAGCTGAAACAATAAGGCCATTGTTCGTACGGGAAAACAAGCACGGTTTATGGAAAGGTTAAAAGACTGAAAAGGTTAAAGGCTGGTTTGTTTTTGGCAAGTGGTGATTTGCTTCTCTCAGGTGAAATGTGGAGGTTTCATGCTCTGGCAGTTTGCTGGAGTGCCTACAGAAGAGATGAGAGGCAGCTGATTTACTGTGGCTCGGATCTCCACGATGGCCAATCTCACCTTATTGTTTCCTTGTGCTCTGTTGAGCTCTGCTGTTTCCATTTATGTTGTAAACTTTGCAGGGAAGGGACTGCCTCCTTCCTGTATGTTTATACAGCATCTTATTCCATGCAAGGCAGCTATCATCCAAAAGCCTTCTTTGCCTTCATAACATTTTAATAGATACAAAGAGGTTTTTCAGTATTATAAAGGGGATACAAGGATCAAAATACTTGGAATTTCAGTGGAATTGAAAGCTGCTTAACTGCCCTTCAGAGTAACCTCTGTTCTTTCAGCTGCCAGACAGCTTGGGGTGGGAGTTTTTATTAAGTCACTCTCTAAAGCCTGTTTCTTTAAGTGATGTTGGATCAGGACTTTTAGTTCTCCAGCCACTTGGATTTATCAGCATCTGTGAGGAATTGTGAGCATCACTTCACAACAAAAATGACTTGTGTCACCACTGACAAAGTGGTATTAAAGGTGCAGCAGTTCTCTCTGATCAACTCAAATTGTTTTTCTCTCTAGAATATGCTGCAAATGATATTTCATAGCCGGCCTAAAAAAACTTTGTTCACTAAATGCAGGGGGTTTTCATCTATTGACATTTCAGAGTAGAATTTGATTCTCCTAATTGGAAGGGAGGTATAAAAGTTTCATTTAGTGAAAGCTGTGGTGGAAGAACTTAAACGCAGTAATAGCGATGTTTGTGCTGCAAAGCCCAATTTAATCTTTGAAATTGTGTGTGTATTTAAGAAATGTCGAGAAGACAAAGCTACTGATTTTAAAATCTAGTGCTGACGTTGTTTATACAATTGTGTAAATGCTACAATTCTGTCACTGAGTTTGCAAAAACAAGTGCTTAAATTTTGGCACCATGAAGCAGATTTTGATGAGACATTTAGGTGTCTAATTGTGAAGATACGTGGTGTTCAGTAGTTGCTTGCTCACGTGGGTTTTGGTGGCTCTGCCTTCTCCACTGGGAACTGGAGTTCTCAGTGTTTCTAAAGCGCTATTCCAGGTACTCAAGTGGGTATGCAAAAACTTGGGTGGCTTTCCAGACTTGGCTTAGCACCTGTGTGTATCCAGCGTGCTATATACTTGTACACAACGCGTTCTAGAAATAAGAAAGTGAACTGTTTAATATGACCTGGTTTAAACTTGCATTCTTTCTCTTATCATGCAGAATAGCAGTGCGGGGATTTCTTTCTCTCGTAGCTGTATTTCCCAGATGACACAGGTAACAGTGGATAGCCAGAGCTATGGAGGCTGGATCCTGTGAGCGTATGATGTGAAATTTCAGTATAATCCTACTGCATTCTTCTGTTTATACAGCCATACTGTCCTGGGACAGAGAGTCACACAGATTGCAAGCATTCTTGCTACGAGGAATCCGGGTCTGACAGGAATAGCTGACTCCCAAAGCTCGGATCTGTTTAGAAAACTGGCTCTATTATCTGAGATTACGGCAGAGAGCAAACACTCCTCCGGTTTACCATAGCTTTACCATCAAAAGAAGCTTTCTTTTAGGAGTTTGAGTTACCAAACAGAGTGTATTTTCCCAGGACTGGGCATTTGCTTCAAAGATGACAGGCAGGGTTGCACTAACAGTGCAATGCTGTGTAAGCTGGTTTTACTCGTGGTAACCACAGAGCAGGAGGCAGTGAGGCATGTGACACAGAGACATCTCACCAGACCACAGGAGCTCACTTGCACAGGGATGTAGGCTGGCTGCATACATTTACAGCCACATCCTGGCTAATAATTCCTGCTGAGGGGTTTTCTGCATGTGGGCTCCCAGTATTGATTTGTCACTAGGCTGCACCTCCGCTGCATGGTGTAAGTCAAACCAGCATATGAAGGTGCCCTCTGTCATTTGCTAGCACAGTGCTTTAGGGACACGATACACGCTAAGAAAATTGGGACCCTTCAGCCTGGAGAAGAGAAGGCTGTGTGGAGACCTCATAGCAGCCTTCCAGTGTCTGAAGGGGGCCTATAGGGATGCTGGGGAGGGACTCTTCATTAGGGACTGTAGTGATAGGACAAGGGGTAACGGGTTCAAACTTAAACAGGGGAAGTTCAGGTTAGATATAAGGAAGTTCTTTACTGTGAGGGTGGTGAGGCACTGGAATGGGTTGCCCAGGGAGGTTGTGAATGCTCCGTCCCTGGCAGTGTTCAAGACCAGGCTGGACAGAGCCTTAAGCAACCTGGTCTGGTGGAAGGTGTCCCTGATCATGGCAGGGGGTTTGGAACTGGATGATTTTAAGGTCCTTTCCAACCCTAACCATGCTGGGATTTTGTGATCCCACAGAAGCAACAGGAAGACTGTTGACTTTTAAAAAATATCTTTTATTGTGAAACATCCTCTTTCAAAACAAAACCCTTTTGTTATTTATATAGTCAGGCACACTGTGTTTTGGGTATGAGGGGAGGCTGCTGTATATCAACACACTCCACATTTGAAGTATTGCCCTTCAGCCATATTACTGCTGGGGAGTGATTGCTTTGTTAGAATCATAGTTCAATGAAAATATGGTTCCTCTTAGCAGATGCTCAACCCCTACGTAGCAATTACCATCTAATGTTTATTTTGCAGTGGTTACTGAGAGCTGTTGAGTCACTGACATATTTGTTGAGAGTCCTGGGGGTTTTATAGTGCTATATGATGAAGCCAAACTCTGATTCTCTATGTCTATTGTTTTTCATGGGTTTTTAGAAAACTCTCCTAAAAAAAGGCAGTTTTAACTGATTAGGGGCAAGTTAGAATGGCCAGACAGAAACACCAGGAGTGTGTGTGAATCCTGAGTGTCATCTTCATACACACAGAGGTCAAGAGACTGACACAGCATATCCAGAGGGCAAGCCTTAAATATGTGCAAAAAGCCTAAGTGTATTCATAGCATGATCCTTGTTAATCCTCTGCTCATTCTCGAAAATGAAAAATGAATTAAGAACCTACATTCCATTGTTTTAATGTGATATTATGCCAAAATCCTTTGAAAAGGTGGCTTAGGATCTTAATTCATTTAGGTATTGGTGGTCATGTTAGCCATTGCGCTAAGGGAAGAAGAAGACTTCTAAGGGTGAGTCAAGCAATCTGGGTATGATTTTCAGCTGTCACAGGGGTTCTGTACTGCCTTGAATAGTTCTTGCAGAGATTGCTTGAGAAAAGAATGTGACTTCCTGCCTGGTGCCCACGTTTTCAGTATTAGATTTTGACAATCCCCACTTAGAATCATAGAATAGTTAGGCTTGGAAAGAACCTTAAGATCATCCAGTTCCAACCCCCCTGCCATGGCCAGGGACACCTCACACTAAACCATGTCACCCAAGGCCTCGTCCAGCCTGGTCTTGAACACTGCCAGGGATGGAGCATTCACAGCCTCCATGGGCAACCCATTCCAGTGCCTCACCACCCTAACAGGAAAGAATTTCCTCCTTATATCCAATCTAAACTTCCCCCGTTTAAGTTTTAGCCTGTTACCCCTTGTCCTATCACTCCAGTCCTTAATGAAGAGTCCCTCCCCAGCATCCCTATAGGCCCCCTTCAGATACTGGAAGGCTGCTCTGAGGTCTCCATGCAGCCTTCTCTTCTCCAGGCTGAACAGCCCCAGCTCCCTCAGCCTTACTTGTTATGTAAGCCTGAAGGTGCCTCTCTTTCTGCCAGTGATGATTAATGAGGTATCTGGCCATGGCCAGCACTGCTTGGCTCTCAGTGTTACCACCAACTGAGGAACTCATGACTCAGCTCTCCTCATAGATGCTGGGGCCCAACTTCCCTGCATGGACATGGGCTCCCCTCGAAGGCAGGAGAGAGACGGCTGTTCACATTCACTTCGCTGGTGCCTCTGAGCCTTCCTAATGGAAATAAATAGCAAGCAAACAACGCAGTGGGTAAGAGATGGTTACTCATACGGTTCTTTCCGTTTCCTACCCTAGAGTCCCTAATGTGCATTCTTGTGTCAAGAACTGCTGTTGATGCAGCACCACAATACCACAGTTTTAGGAAAAAACAAGAAACAAGGAAAGAGAATCAATTAGCTGCAATTATAATTAAAGTCTACTGGCTGCAGGTTTGTTCTGGCTGATTAGACGAGCTGAATGAGAAACTTCTTGATCGTGAAATTTGGTATTGTAACATCACATGTACAATCCTGTGTTTACACAGAAACCTCCATATTATGCTTTGTTTACTTAAAGAATCGAGTTCTATTTTGAAATATAATGACATGCCAGTAAAACCAAAAGGAGCATTGGCATATTCATTCACTCACAGCCTCCTTTTGTTACCATCCTTCCCCCCACCCCAGCAGATAAAATAGGAACTCATGCCTCCTAATAGGTTCATTTGTAAACTCGGCGGATGTGGGCAAATGAGGGGCAAGTGAGGCAGTGCATGATCGGGATTCCTGACTTGTGAAAACAGCATTTTGGCAGTGACAACCAAGTCTTTGGGTTGTTTTGCTTTGGCTGGTCTCTAATAAGGCCCCCGATTTCCTCCTTGTTCTGGCTGCTGCTGAATTGCTGATGAATCTGTAAGGGCATCTTGGGGTCATCTGGCTGAGGGTTTGTGGGAGCTTGGGCTGTTCATACAGCCCAAAAGGACTGATTTCATTGTATTCCACCTGGTTCCCTTTGAACAGTTCCAGGCAGGATAATCTGTCAGATGCTATCTTCCAATAACTCTTGGGCATTTTTGGAGACTTGCAGATGAATCTGCTGCTAGATTTCCCCACTGTGGTTTCACCCGTTCTTCTCTATTCCGGTCAAGATGTGGTGTCTTTCTCAGACAGACACTTGGCTGAGCTGG
Organism: Pezoporus occidentalis; assembly: GCF_034315485.1. Classification (NCBI taxonomy): domain Eukaryota; kingdom Metazoa; phylum Chordata; class Aves; order Psittaciformes; family Psittacidae; genus Pezoporus; species Pezoporus occidentalis. The sequence goes on from NW_026912779.1 coordinate 6,734,830, forward strand.
GAGCTGCGGGATTGATGTTTGAGTCACTGGGTGAAACTGTATCACAGTGCTCTTCCACAGTGATATGATTTAGGTTCCTTCAGTGCCAAGTACGAGAGGGGTTGGTGATGCTATTTTTAGGAATAGCTGGAGACTTGAGGCTAAGAAATCTAAGCTCAGCACTCCAGAAAACCTCCAGCAGGACCCTCTCAAGGACTAGCAGTGCAAGATCAGCCTGTGCTGTTAGTGTGCCTTAACACGGATTATGCTGTAAAATCTAGTGCTCAACAGATCCGTATTTGTGCGTTGTTGGTTGTCTCTTTTTAAAAAAGAAAAAGAAATCAAACAAAAAACCCCAAAGAAAGACAAAAGTCAGAGTTTCTCTGTTAGACTGAAGCGATTGTGTGCTTGCCCAGCTCCAGGTGTGGGCATTTGCCTCGTGAAACAACCACACATTTCACAGGCTGGCACAATATGATCGCTGTATTCAGCAGCCCAGGCTTCTCGGAGTTGCAAAGGACCATCCATTGAAAAAGCAACAAGAGATCATGAGAAAGTTTGTGGGTGTTTGCAGGAATTTGCAGATTTCCCATTCATTTTCTATGAGAGACTCACAAGGGCTGGCATTTCCTGACCAAAAATAAAACAGAGGGGGGTGCTGGGAGGGGGAAAAAAGCACTTGTCTACATCGTATTGCTAATCATGTATTTGAAGTCACTGGAGGTATAGAAAGAAACTGAATAGGTCCTTATGGATAATGGCACAGATAATCATAAGTCTGCACATAAGCCAGACTGAGAACTGTGAGATGTCATGGCATGAGGATGGATTGTACTGCTGTGGGCGACAGCTCCGACTCGGACTGTTCAAGAGATTAGGTGGTCTGTGGTGTTGGCTCCTTCTGCACATGACTAGTCTTGGATGTCGAGATTACATTCACAGTTCCCAAGTTCAAACCTCAGCGTACTCCACACCCACAGATTCCCACAGTTTTGTCCTACAAACAGAAACCTCCCAGTCCTCGTGTGCTTTCTTTTTTCACTGTTGCAACAAACAGCTTTGTTCCCAACAGAAGATTGAGTCTACCAAGCTTTCCCACCTATGACTGCGCATCTCACGCTAAACCCGAAGTTAACAAGTACCACTCGAGCCCACCTTTTACTCTTAGTTGCAGCAGGACTTTTACTGCAACTGCACCTCTGAGTATCATGGCAGATATTCCACCCTTTTTCGCCTGCCTCAGTCATTCTTGTGGAAATGGGTGTAGAAGGGTTTGCTCATGTTGCTGCGGGTGAAGTATCTTCACATGAACAATGCAATTAGTACAAGCAAAAGATTCCCTAACACCTATGCTCTCTTCTTTACTGCTTGATTTGATTTGCTCTTTTATTTAGCCATCAGTCACAAGCTACAAATAATGAATAATCCATGATTTGGGAACCGTCGATTAATGATTATAGCTCATCAAGGCTCCTTTCTCATAGGTGAAATACAGATACAGGAGGAAGACTGCATTGCTCTAAGGAGCTGGAAATCTTAATAAGTGAAGTAGGAAAAGGGTGGCGTGGGAAGGGAAACAAAGTCATTGAGGAATGACCAGTGCCATAGCAGAACTGACATTAGACATCTAAGATTTGTTTGTGAACTCTGCCGTCTCTGTGTCTTTTTCATGTGACTTCTTTGCTCACGTGCTTAGATCCGTGTGGATCTTGTTCTTTGTGAAACATAACCTTCTGCTCAGTTTAAGTACATATATAGTCCCACTGGGGCTAAAGAGACTTCTCATGTGGCTGCAGTTAAGAACCATATGTATGTGCTTTGTCGGCCTGGGGTTTGTAGTACATATTACAGCAGTAATTAGACTTGCTTAAAATCAAAATCAGGAAAGAATACTTAGTTTATCTACAGCAAATAATTCAGCAAGTCTGTTACCAGTGCACTTCTGGTCTGTGTAGATATTGCGCACAGTAATTCATCTCTATAGAAAGAGCCCATCAATAAAGGCCACCCATTCTTTCACAGCAAAGACCACCAATCCTTCAGTTGTCATGACTTCTCTGAGCCCATTGTTCCTTACTTCCTTTCTCATATAATAATTCTGACTTCCATGACCTTTCTGTCTGCTCCTCCAACATGGATTTTAGAGCACCTACCGCAGAAACAAAGCTGAGTCCCAATGATTATTGGTCTTCATTCCTTTCACCCTAGATGGAGATGTATTTTCCTTTCACTCCATTTCCGTTTAGACTTGCTTTTCCAATTCGTTTAAACTGTCTGTCTCAGCTGCCCAGTTTGCAAAGGCTTCATGTGCTGTTTCTGTGTTTTTCTCACACCCCTCTGAAAGCCACAAGGTCAAAACAATGCTTCTAATCTCATTTGAAATCCCTTGTGTACTTTGTTTAGTTACGTTTTTGTGCCAGTTTTCTTGACAGATCTTTTGCTTTTAAATGCGAATTGCAGTTTCTTCTCAGGGGTTGAAGTTCTGGTTTCATAGAAATCAATAAAAAGCTTCTGTTGCCTTCAGTAAGACCAGGATTTTGTTCAAAGTCTTGAAAGAAGTAAGATTGTTATTACTGCTTGTTCCCATGTATGTATAGAAGCTAAAGACGTATGAAAAAGATACTAGGTACAGGTACAGGTAAGAGCAAAAATAGATTCTATCCTGTTCCAGAAGGATGGGTTTGATCTTATTTTCTTTTTTTTCGGATGTATTGAGCCATAATGGATTTTTTTCTTGGCTTTAAATAGTTCTTTTGTGTTTTATTCTGCCATCCTTATTTACACTGAGGGAGTTCCAAACCCCTCTGAAGTCAGTGGGACCATTCCTATTGAACTTGGGGAACTTGTGTCAAAAGCACATCAGTGTTTCACTGCACCACCTGAAGTCAAAGGGAAACTTGAAAGGCTACCTGTGGCATAAGACTGCTCATTGCAGGAGGCAGAGAAGTGGTCCTTTGTGATGTTGAGTATCTCATATGAGGAAACACCTGCTTTATAAGGGTGTAACAGCGCGCTGTCTGCTTGTGCCTCAGTATCTGCCTGAGCCCTCAATCTTAATTTTGCACTTTCGGACAGTTAAAACCACATTTTTCTGCTGCTTGTAAAATAGCAGAAAGTGATAAAAGCAAAAATACTTTCAATAATTTATTTTTGGGGTTTCAATTTCCATTTGCTGCATTTTTAGCATTTTCTTGGCTAATAATTCCATATAAAGTATGTAGATTATAGTTAAATTTAAATCTCTATCTGAACCATATGAAGAAATTTGAGAGGTGATGCTCTGCGTACAGGCAGAGGTAGGAACCAGCAGTGGGAAGCAGCTCTACTTTTCCAATATATGGTGGAATTCTTTTGGACACTTGGTAAAAATTGCATTGTGGAAAACCAGGGTTTGTCATTGTGAGCTCTCCTCCAAACGTGGACGAGAATAGGTGAGGAATCAAATAAGTAAATAAATTGCACAGCTATTCGGCAGGACTGTTCCTTTGTAACAGGAAACTTACTCCTAACAAGAGCTGTGCATGAGACAGCAGGCACTCAAAGCTCAATTTGCTGCACTAACTGTGCCCTAGGGGGTTGCTGACCAGTGAGGGAGGATCAACAGAAGAAACAATAAAGCATTTTTATTAGCCTTGAAGGCAGACCAGTGGGAATTTTTCGGAGAAAGGCCTATCCTAGATCTTTGTCATAAATGAACTTCCTCCTAACTATTTGATAACAAGAGGAATAAAAACAAGCAAGAGAAGAGAGGGCAAAGGGAGGCAGAGAAACCTACCATTTGTTTAATTATGCCGTCGGATGTTTTGGAAATGTCAAAATGTGGCAGTTCTGTACCATTTCTGAAAACCATTGGGTATAACTGCTTGCAGACATCTTGTCTCTATGTTGGGAAACTGTAAGAGCAGGATGAAGTTCGTACACGTATGAAAACTACGCTGCGATTTGGAGCTGAGCTGTATTTTGTCAGTGATTTGCTGCCTCATCATCATTATTGCTGTACCCAGAGGTCTCAGAGCAAAGAAAGGGACCCTGCAAATGTACACTGGGAGGCAGAGATTTCAACCGGAGAAATGCTTTGAGTTCTTAATTACGTATTATGTACTTGGTGGTAGCACTGCATCTGCCAGGTCAAAGAGCTGTTTCTGGGAGGAAGAACACTGCAGCACCAGAGGTAAAGGATGAATGCCCTGTGCTTAATTTGCTGCACTGTGAGTCAAGTACTGAATGTTTTAACCTGACAGAAATAAAGATCAGGGATCCCAAACAGTGGTGCAGTTGGCTGCTAGAGAGCAGTACTTCTAGAAACTAGGCCTTTTGAGTTAGGCTTTTTATTCCTCTTACGTTTCTCTGACCTAACCATTACTTGCTGTAAAGGACAAAAGCCCAAACCTTTGATTTCAATAGGAAATAGATAACATAAATGCCTTCAAAGTTTTGATTTAATACAGCGTCTAAAATGCATCGAGATTAATAGCACACTCTGAATGGATTCTGCTGAGCATAGGCTCAGATTCTTTTATACTAATGTGGCCACTGAAGCTTTAGGCACTGCAGAAATGTTCTTAAGCAGGGTCAGCGGATTCTCAGTGTTGTTTTGAATACATGAAGCTGAAGCTGCTTTCTTCTTCTGACTCTGCAAGAGTTTCTCAGATGCTGACAAATAGCATCAATGGCTCAATGAAACTATTCTTAGAGCCGTTGACTGAGTTGAATTTTAAGTGATTTGTAAAATTTAGTTGTATTTTTCTATATTAGAGCTGAGGACTTAGCTTAGGGATAGCTCTGTATCATTTCCTGACCTTTGTTTTCAGAGGTGACCATCAGGATTTAAAAGCAAATGAGTTACTCTGACTGTATATCAGTGCTCTCTCCAGTGTCCTCGCACACTTAAAATAGGCCAAATTCTTTTCTCCCTAAATATGCTAATCAAAAAAGCACAGTTGATGAACTGGTGACAGGTTGGGCCAACTTTCCCCCTCTCCCTCTTTATAATTACCAGTCATTGATTTCCTTATTGTCAAGGTCACCAGAAAGCTATGGAAAACTTTATCCCCAAATGCTGGGATTTTGTGCTATTTCTTGAAGAAACAACAGAAAAAACGTGAAGAACTTGCAGAGTCTCTGCCCTCAAGACTCTTTACAAGAAACTATTTTTGTTATTAGATACTGGACCAAGCTGCTCTGCAATCTTTCCACTGCTATTAACTGTAAATAACTTCCAGCTTGCATTAACCCTTTTTTGCTCATGACAAGTAAAACTGTTTTGTATCTACTGGGCGTAATGAGAGAAACAGATGAGCTGAGAGCTTGAGGCTGAAGCAGAGCTCTTTCACGTTGGGACTGTGTTTATGAACTCCTCTGCTAACATTCTCATTCCTGACTCTCCTTAGAGAGCAGAAGTATTTTTATCGGGTTAGAACATTTTGGGAAACGCATCCATGGTAATGCTGGATTTGATGTTGTGCCCACTGAAGTGAATGGCAACGCTCATGTAAGCCTTTGGGAAAAGTGGCTATGACCTGCAAAGATTGTCCTGAAAAGACATTAATATCTACCTGATATGTCCAAGCTGGGAAGCTAATTCGATGCCTAAATAGCTCTGCTTGCCTAAAGGCAGCAAGACCTCAGCTATGATTGGGGCCTGTAGATGCTGTCTAACAAAAAATGTTCAGAGGAATAAAACTATGAATACATGCTGAGTTAAGGAGGAAAGCTGCTCTTTCTGAGCAACTCTTGAGAGGGAAATTCTCTAGCCCTGAATATTCCCTTCTGGAATGCCCATGTAATGCCGAGATCGTGCTCCAGTCCTTGACTCCTAAATCCTCTGCATGGCTTAATTACAAAGTGGGACTCTGGGTGAGAATTTTCAGATGCCTTATGGACACTGAAGACAATGGAAGCACAGGGGAAAAAAGTACATGCTTCATGATTTGTGTCATCATTTGAAATCTGAAGATGCCGAGGTTAAAGAAGCTTGGATACCTAGTGCAAGAAACTCTCTGTATCTGCCAGGTTGCAGCTGATCTGTATTTTAAATGCTCCACTCATGCATGCAATTCTGTAAGTTACCCTATAATGGAGATAGAAGATGCAGACTTCCCTTTACAGGCAGGTCTTTATCTGTTTTTCTTCATCCACAACAGCATAAGCTTCTCTTCTATGAAAGTTAGATATCTCTTTGATGAAGAGCTCTTATCAGAGGAGTACAGTATGAAATGGATTAATTTAAAATCAATCTTGTCCAAATTGATGTCACTTCTTACAGAGGAGGAAAGTTTATGCCTGCGGTCACTTTACCCCAAAAGAGGGGAAAAGCGGTTATTATGACCATTTAAAAACGCTCACACTAAAAGGATTCCTAAGTATAATTTCATTGTGTTGTGGGAATTATGGCACAGAGGCACCGGCCTATAAACTCCATTAGGTGTTTAAAATCTTCGTGAGCTTCTTGGCCAGACAAAGTTAACAGTTGGCAGGAGGTCACATAGGAAGCTTTTGGCAGAGCTGAAAAGTGGTCCCAGCCTCTATGTGGCTGGAATAGTGGTTCCAATCTATGGAGAAGGATTCTTTCTACTTCTGGGTATTGATCAATATTCTCCAATTGAGCATCCGCTGAAGCCACCAGAATCTTACACCTGGCTAGAATGAACATTAGGTCATGTATCAAAAGGATGAGTAGCTGTGGTATCACAGAAGTTATCTGAACTGTACCTACTTGTTGTGCCCAGAAAGGTGGTCCTTAGAGTTTCACATCTGACTTTTTCTTCTCATTCGAGTTGTAAGTGTCATTGGTGGAATTTCTTCTGGTTTCTGTTGCAACCAAATAGCTGCCTTAGTTGCATGGTTTTTCCTTTCACAACTTAAATCTATCAGCTCTCTCCACCATGAGGACAGAATCAAGGCCTCTCCAGGCTGTGTCTTCAATGCTGCTGCCAGTTACTCTCCTTCCATGGTTTCCCAACCTCAAAAAGAATCATGACATCCGAAATAACTGGTCTCTGCTAGAAGTTGTGACCGAAAAGAGATGTTACTAAGTCAGTATTTTTACTACTTGATTTTTAACAGGACTCCAATCCATGGGCTTCAGATCACAGGCTTGGAGACAACTATGGTTGCAGCTGCAATAGCCTGATGGATAAATCCCCTGTCCCATCCAGTCTGCTTAATCTGGGATTCTGAAACATGCATTTTCACACATCTGAAAAGGTAAATGTAAGGTTCTTTGTATTTTCCTCCACTAATGTGGCTGTGTAAGTAAGAATGAGTCTTCAAGGTGCTGGACCCAGTTAGACTTATGGGTTTCTGAAATAGAAGTTGTGTGATCCTGCTGAGCCTCATGCACCGGAACAGATCTCATTACAGATCTGGGACCAATGTCATAAGAGAAAGCAACAGATGGATGAAATGCATATGAAGAGGAGGGAAGATAGAGGGAGCAGAGCTGAGAAAGGTTTAGGCTTGTCAAAGGAGGGAAGGCTTAGCCTGTCTAGTCCAGTCCCAATGTGATGTTTTGCATTTCTGTCCTCCATGGAGGCAGACAAAGGAATAAATAGGAAAAGCATGATGGGGGGAAGGATGCTAGATGGAAAACTGTTAAGTTGTATTATCAATGTGGAAACTTTGAACAGGTACTTAGCCCAGAACTATATTTAAGTTGTGCTAATTTTTCCTCTGATAAGCAAGGTAACTGTGCAACCAAATTGTAAGATAAGTATCTAGAAGACAGTATTTTCTTTTCAAAATCAGGCTAGAAGGCTAAGATTTAGTGCTGGAAGGCTACACTCCGTGCTACGGTTTCCTGCTCATGAGTTTGTGGATCTTTCCCAAGTTATTAATTCATCCCATTCATCTGAAATTTTAAAGGTGCAAGGTTTTATTGTACTGCTTACCACCTGATAGCTGGGTGGAGAAGGGAGAAGAAGGAAGCGAGGGATGGAGATGGGCTTGTATGTGTTGTCTCCTGCTTTCAAGTCATATGTTAGAAATAATCCCTCTGCAGTGAACTGTAGAAACAGTGTCAGAATCCCCAGGGGGCTGTTGTGTTTAAACAAGACTGCTCAATTTGGTTTTGATTAAGCATAATTATTTATTGTAAGACATGCAAGTATGGGTAGTATCATCTGATTCCTGGAAGGGGGGTTGTGTGTGTTGTTTTGGTGGTGTTTCTCTCTGTGTTTTGGTTTAAGTTTATCTCAGACACCCAGGTTTTTTTGACACACAAGAAGGAATGTGTTTGGGTTATATATTAAAAAGCATTATTTATCCTGCCCAGAAGAATAGCAAAAAGGGCAATCTTGAAAGATTTCTATAATGGAAACGAAACAATCAACACAGAAATATGAGGAAGAAATTACACCCATTAAATACATCTAGACTGATGAATGATATGATGGCTGCCTATTCAAGTTGGAAATTTTACACATGATTGAAGCTTTATTTAGTCTAATGAAATGTGCTTCCTGAATGCTGCGTCTGAGTGACGGCGTGACCCAGAGCACAAAAGAAAGTATTATGTGATTAGACTGAGATCATTCTCATTTAAAGTCATTGTGATATAATTTTACGTTTTTAATTAGCAGCATATACTTTTGTGTCCATTGCCTCTTGTATTGCAAATACCTTCTCAGGTCTTGTCCTTCCACAGGCTTGTTTGAAGCTCAGCACGGATTAACAGCAAAGGGGGTTGGAGTTCATTGATCCTTTTTATTTGTTGTACTTTATAGTTTTTAATTCCCTCCCCCAAAGTGGTGACTGGGAGAGGGGGAGAAGATGATTTTCCAGAATGGGCTCCTCTTCTCCTGAATGCTTCCTATGGTCCATAGCAGATACTTTACATTTTCTTTAGCTTGGAATCCAGCTGAAATCACTCGTTTTACCTATGAAAATATTGATGGTACAGCCTTTACATTAGAAAAATCAGACTTAATAGTAAAGCCATCGATTCTACATGTACTCCTTTCACCTTCGTAGCTATGGCAGCTGGGGTTTCCTGAGAGCTGTGGCATTCTACTGCTTTACACCAGCTGGGAGTTTGTACCTAGACCTTCTACACCACACATTTCTTACCTCACTTCACCTTTATGAGCTGGGTGTTTACTTTGAAGCTGGTTTGTGTACCGAGCTGGAAGGCAACTAGCCCCACAGAAAACGCCAGTGTTTTGATTAAAAGCTATTAAATTGCATTTGACTTGAGCAAAATTTAACATGCTTCATAATGCAATTTTATGAGCTATTGAGATTTCTGGCACCGTAAAATGATTTTGTTAATGGGTTTCAGCAGTTGTTACTTAAAGTGATGTTAAAAAGTAATGAAGGGGGAAGTAAATGCAAGGGGTGAGCTTGCTTCTCAAGTCCGCGGTTCTTTCCTTTCCTAGCTGGAGAGCATTAGTAGGGGTAAGCAAGCATTAAACGAATTCAATGTGCTCTCTTTGTGTGAAAGAGCTCACTGCAGACCCCATATTTTTAGATGAATATGAACTTGCTGACCACAATCCTGAGTTTTAGCTTGTTAGTTAGGTTGACTGATGAACACCCAGGACCAGACAGATAAGCCAGACACTTAATCTATCTACTGTATGTGTTCAGTCAGACTAAAGCTTTATCAATCATTTCAAACTGCATTTCAAGAGCATACTATATAGTTTCCCATTACCATAAATCACTGAATTTGGAGCCCATAGCAATTTCACCAGCTCCTTCATGAGGCAACCGAAGGTATCCATGTACCTGTTAGTACTTTATTTTGTGCCTATATGAAAGACTCATATCTCATAATCCCTTAGCATACCTTCTCTTTATTGCAGCCTTTAGTTAAAATTTGGGAGGGACAAAAGAAGAAAGTCAGGAACAGCATCTCAAAGAGGGGTTTAAAAGTATCTTGATTTGAAATTTAGGATAACTTTCTCACATCCCTTTTTAACTGACTGTCCTGGGTTCAGCAGTAGCAGTCATTTTTCTCCTTTTTAGTAGCTGGTGCAGTGCTGTGGTTTTGACTTTCAGCCTGGGAACAGCGCTGATAGCACCGATGCTTTTAGTTGTTGCTCAGTAACGTTTAGTCTGACCAAGGACTTTCTGTGTCTCATGCTCTGCCAGGGAGGAGGGGAAGCTGGGAGGAAGCAGACAGGACACCTGACCCAAACTAGCCAAAGAGGTATTCCATACCACAGCACGTCATGCCCAGTATATAAACTGGGGACAGTTACCCAGAAGAGCTAGATCACTGCCCGGTTGGGCTGGGTATCGGTCGGTGGGTGATGAGCAGTTGTATTCTCTTCCCTGGTTATTTCCCTTATCATTATTATTATTGGTGGTAGCAGTAGTGATTTGTGTTATACCTTAGTTACTGGGCTGTTCTTATCGCAACCCGTGGGAGTTACATCATTTCAATTCTCCTCCCCATCCCTCCGGGGGCGGGGTGGGGGAGGAAGGAGGGGAATGAGAGAGAGACTGCATGGCTGACTGAATTTAAACCACAACACTTACTGCATGGATGTCCTTTTGTTCAGCCTTTTATTTCTTACTACAGAGAAAAGTATAAAGCTAAAAAAGAGACTAAAAATGCATGTGTGAATTGCAGAATAAAATCCAATGCTGAGAGGGGAAAAATGATCTTTTCTTAAGGGAGGCTTCCCCATTTTTTGCCTGTTTTAGTACCATTTTTACCTGTTTTTCCACATCTAGTTGGGCGAGCTAATCACACATATGTTTCATGAAGTCAAGCAGTGTATTTACAGGAGAGGATGGCCATTGTTGTGTCGTTTTATTTCTGTCTTTGGTGGCTAAGTGTATATTGATGTGCATGGATTGCCTTTGGTCTCATAAGTGACTCTGTTAAATGGCTGCACAGAACAGCTTGCTGATCAGCAGAAGGAAGAGGTGGTATGTGAGAAGCTGGTGGAGCACATTTGAAGGCATGCAGCAATTACATCTTATCAGTAGCAAGTTATTTCATTAGTTCCCTTCGCGTTATACATTGTGGTTTATTAAGCACCATTTTTATAGAATTGGCAAAGCCTGAGTACAGTGTTTATTATAAATGCCTGTTCTAGGTTTGGACCAGTGTTTGTGCATTATAAACCTGTCAACAGATACTGTTTTTAGTCACGGTTAGTGGCTAGCACTGAAGAACAGTTGAGAAGAAGGCATGATAAAGTCTATGGGACAAATTACACATCACATACAAATTAATTATATGTAATGCTTGGCATAGCAAACATGAATTTTGGGCATGGCCATAATACATGTTTTTACTGCCAACAATTATCATCTGCTGAAGTCACATCTTGGATGAAGAGTGGATCTTGTGATGTTATGGTAAATGCACAGAATATGACTAACAGGACACCTATGGTTTTAAGCTGTATACATGGAGATTAAGTACTTGACTGCGGATATACTTCAGGTGCATTTGGAGAGACTTGGTTTCCCATGCTAACTGCAGTGAATGAGTGGGATTATTTCCATGGGTTTCAGTGGACTTTTGGATTGAGTCCCAGGGCCTGATCTCATACTTTGCCTACAGGAGATCTCTGAGAACATGCAGGCCTGGGCATCCAAGGGGTTAGCAAAGCCAGAGTGATTGTAAAGCGCCATGGCAAGGCCCTTTATTTACAAGTTAAATAACTTCCCCAATGTATTCTGGTGAACTTTAGGCAGTTGGTAGTTTGTTTCACCTACTTAAAATCACACTGAGGGGAAGAGGTTGCCTATCCTTTGATATTCAACAGACTGGTTACAAATGCTGATCAGCTGCATAAAAGCAGAAGGTGAGAATACACTAAGATTTAAGCTTTGGATTCATGGACTGTGGGAAAACGAGTTACACAGCCTTCTGGGTTTCCTCTGCTGAAATGCAGCCCTTGATCACTGTAATTTTGAACAATGCTTAAATGGTTTCTCGGACTACGCGAACCACAGACTGACCCAAGCTTTGCCAAAGAAGGAAGAGTCTCTGTGCTTCTTCACAGCATGTTTCACAGTGTCAGTTCTGCTCACACTCCTCAGGCCAGGGGAAATGAATGAGAAGTGGTTTCCAGGGATATTCCACTGGTAATTATGAAGAAACAGGCACACCACGTAAAATGCTACTTGTACTGACAAATGAATGATAGTGATGAGGATGTAGTTTAAAAATACATCACAGGATTCTTTTCTTGTAAAACTTGTTTCAGGAAATCCTATATTTTAGTGGCAATCTTTCACCTTTGAAAAGTGCTGCACTTTAAAAATTTATAATGCTCTATTATCCTTTCCCAAGGCATGAATTTTGGGTCTAATTTGTGATATGTAAAGTGAAACTCAGTCTGTCAAGATACTGCTTTCCTGAGCAGTTTTATTACATAGCTGTGTAAAAGTTCTTATGCAAATAGAGACAATAATTACGGCTTAAGGCTATGTATGTTACAAGTGGGGAATTCCTCATACGTTTAAATACATATTTTAGAAGGAAGTCTGGATCTGATTTAAAAATCTACAATGGAGTGTCACCAGTTTACATCATCAATATCTAGCCCTTTGAAACTCAGAGAACTCTTTAGAAGTAAAATTCGTGGTGGGAGGATGAATAGTGTTACGTTATATAGCAAGTGAGCACAGGAATGCCTGGCAAGAGAACGGTACACTGCAGATGAACTGGATGGAGGACAGATTTGCAGCATTGTAAAACACATGGGAAAAGTCCTTTCTGTTTGTTTTTCCTTTTTCACCCCCTTATTAATTTCCCACAACCACAAGCCATGTGCTCCAGTTCCTGTCTGGGAAAAGAGGCTGGTTAGGCCATGGTGAGGCTTAGTTGAAGCAGTGATCTAAAAGCAGCTGGAAAACCCCCAGAAATTCTGAATTGCTCCAAAATTGCTGTTTGTAAACCGCTCAGCACAGGGACGAGGCCATTCTGGTCATATTGTGCTCCCTGTTATGTATTAACAGCTGTAGTGAAGGACATCAGCAGCTGAAGATTAAGTGGACAAAATATTTTCAGCAGGAGCTGATGCCATAAAGTTATTGGAGTCTTAGTCCACCCAAAAGTTTAGAGTCAATGTTAGCACAGCAGTGACTCGTGTGAAATATCCCAACAACCACTCTTGTCAAAGTACATAAGAGATGTGCTTCATATAGGTAATGTTGAAGGCTTCACTCTCTACCATAGTAGCTGTGGCCCAGTTGAGTTGAGTCAACTGACAGTCATTGCTCATTGTCTTTATATGTTCCCATTTTCTTGGAATAGCACAATCCTTTTGGGATGACTCTTGAAAGAGCTGCCCATCTGAATAGACGGTATAAATTCTTCAGAAAACAATATTGAGCAGATCTACCTTGTGCCCAGGCTGCAAGCCAGTAAGTTAATGTATAATCATCCTGCCCAGGAGGAACTCCTGCTTCGGCTCCTCCTTCCTGTTCTTGATTCCAAGAGGAGTGAAGAGAAGCATGTTGCTGTCCCTTATGTGACACAGATGATTTCCTCATCTACATTAAGGATGTGTGACAGACTTGAAGTTCCCTATCGTCCTCCCTCTTTTCCAGCCAATCCTAGAGATCAAACTGCTTGCCTGCCCTCAGCTAAGACATTTGATGCAGTATCCTGGAGATGGAGGCATTTTTATTGTCTGCATCCACATCTTAATAATAGAGAAGTGACTAAAAATGAGTATTGTCAAGTACTGTTTTGGAAGGCCTAAAATACAGCAGATTGATCTTTTACATGGCTCACACTTGTGACTAAGACACAAGTAAACTGTAAGTTATCATCTGAGCACCAGTACTGTACCATGTGTATGTATTAGAGTTTTACCCTATTTGTGTTTGTTGTTGTATGTGTAGCCCAGATACAGCACAGGTCAGTTTATATAGGATTTCCTGTCAGCCAGATGTTCCCTACCCATTCTTTTAGTCCCTCAGTGACTTGTTTTGTGAGCAATTCCAGTTTCTTACCCTTTGGTATCACAGTCCACAACATTCTCTCCTCCACAGACTTTCTGGTCTGCCATTGCAATGGTCCAGCACCAAGCAGAATGCTAAAGAGACCTTGAAAAGCGCTCTTCAAACAGCAGATCCACTCAAACAGGACTAGACTACAAGAATCTTCATATTTGAGCTTTCCTTATACATGACTCATTTGTGAGGGGTGGTGAGCTATCCTAAACTAGAAACTTTTGACAACAAGAGGTTCAAAGGTGTGGTGAGTACAAGGGGAACAACCTGTGACATCAAGACAATAACTTAAGAACTACTGATAATAAAACAAAAGCAAAGTTCAAATTACATTTCTATGGGTTCCAGTTCTACAGTCACAAGTAGTCCAAGTCTCTGGATAAAGATCTGGGTCTTCATTTGTATAGGGCTGTAAAATGGTTCACGATGGGAAGGACCTTGGAGGTCAGTTAGACCAGTCTCCTTTTTGAAGCAGGGTATGCACATAATGTCCTTGCCTGAGGGCTGTTTAACCTACAGAACCAAATAAATCTAGCATTCAAACGCGTATGTTCTAATATAGTCTCTACTATATTAGGAGGGAGGGAAAAAAATGACATGGTTGGTTTTGAGACCTGGATTTTAAGTACTGGAGTGGTTGGGTTTTTTGGTAGCTAGCTAATTCCGACACAAAACGAGGTGAATTTTGGGTGGTGAAGAAACTGTGAGCTCACCACTCTCCCTGTGACTTTAGATGGCTAAGCACTTTTAAAGATTGAGCATGGTGTGTGCAAGAGCAAGCTCAGGTAAAGGGAAATATATCTGAGAATTAGTGTAATCTTACCTAAAGCTACTGGTAATGTATTGAGATAGCAGTGCATTTATATATTGTAAGATTGATAAGGGTGGTTCTCACATGGTATTAAACTTCAGCTGCAGCTTAAAACATTATCTTTTCACCCTAAGTAAAAACTACTCTGTGTAAAGTACCCTTGGCTTAGGTGATTGGCTAGACCTGTATAAATGCGTATCCAGATGTGTATATTTCTTTTAGGCTTTTTTTGTGAAGAAATGGCTTGATTTTCAGAGATGTTTTGCTCCTTTTTCTCATGCAAACTTTTATACCTGTACTGTAAGCATGCCACTGAGTCAGGCGGTTTATTTAGGTGCTGTTTGTTAGTCAAGATTCACCCATATTTACTCATGCCTGTGCACCAGAAGAAGAAAACATTTCCATCCATGAGGAATTATCTTGGTTCAGAAACTCTGTATGTGGAGATTTTGCAGTTCAGAATGACGCAGGTGTCTCTGAACCCACGTACATGTCGTAGCTGATTGCCACGCATGCCAGCACTGTGGACCATATACATCACGTGTTGTACAGCACACAATTAAAGGCTCAGGCTACAGCTACTGGGCCTTATGGGAAAGTCCTCCCCTGGTGCAGAAATAGGAGGAACAGCCTTCTGACATGAGCTGGCACCTTCATGACAGGCATATCCTTTCACACTGTGGTATAATGCTTTGAAGGCCCAAATTGGTGGTGGTCCTGGTTTATCTTTCAGTAGATACTGATCTTTATCAGAGAGTCATAACAAACTGCTCAGTGGAGTTGGAGGGGATGAGAGAAGCCTTTGGCTCCGTTTAGAGCAAGTCTGATGTGAACGTTGAGGTATTCTGAACTTTGAGTGGCTGGCCTTTTTTCATGTCAGATTTTAAGATGTACATAAAAATCTGTGTTGTATTAGACCTACTCCATTGCACTGGATACAGCAAAGGGCACATTTCTATGAGATGTTCAAATGTCAGGGTTAAAATTCTTGTACTTAAGGGCATTCTGTTCAATTCTGTCTGTAACTGCATCTGAATGATGTGAACTGAAACAGTGTCTGTTCTAGTATAATTTCTCATGACTTAGTAACTTGTTAATCCCTTTGATTCAGAGTTTGAAGAGAGAAAATCCAAAATTACTCAGTGACTGGAGGAAAGTGGGGCAAAATGTTATCTCAGAGCTGTGATATTTGGCTTCCAGTGGCTACAGAAACTTGACACAAATCAAATGTCAAACTAGCTGATAGTAGACAGGAAGGATTAGTGTTGACACAGCAGACCTGACCCCTGCCAGCAGCGTAGCTGTGTTTAAATGCAGCCACGTCTATCTGAAATCACCCCGGGCACATGAGCAGTAGAAACTGTAGGTGAAGATACAGAAAACACGGTGGGTTAGGACATTCTCATGCCTAATTGGGCTGACAGCTCAGTCAGGATGGAGGACAGTGTTTATTTACTCATTGTTGTGTGATGAGCAACTAGAAAGATATGCCTGCTTTAGCCCATGCTGATACTAGGTCCTAACACTGTCTGGCTCCAGCTGCCATAAGCCAGGACAATACAACACAAAAACTTCCTATTCACCATCACTTCTAAGTCTGTCCTGGCACAGATACGCAATGACCTCAGAGCACAGTTTGGGCTAATAAGGAATTTATCTTCATGGAAGTGTGACCTCTTGCTACCAGAAGGCTACACAAATACAAGTAACAATGGGTAAATGAAGATAAAGGTTTATCCTGACCAACTGTTGCATTTTCAAAACAGTTCAACCCTGCCATGAAAAAACTACTGTTTGACATAGGGTGCTCTCAAAAAAGTTATCGAGGTCATGGTTGAAAGAACATGCTGCTATTATTGTTTTCGTAAGGGGAAAATATCAGATTGATTCTCTTTTCTTTTGAGTGATGCAGACATTCAATATCTCTTTTCAAATCCCAGAATCCACTCTGGCTGCAGGAGCAGAGATTTCAGGAATTGTGTTTTTTTTCACTGAGGAATCAGGGTTTTTTTCCTCTCTTAACCTCCACCTTCCACCCTCGGAGTTCATACTCTGTGTGTGCTTTTAATCTTGACTTCAATATATTTTACTGAGGCTAGCTTTTAGTTACAGTTTAATAACTTCAGCTTTATTTTGCCCCAGGCCATATTATAATGAAAAAAAAAGCTTTTTCTGTGATTTAGTTGAATTTATACAGCTGCCCTTGAAACAGCTGCATAACTTTTCCTACTGACTAGGAAGGATGGCAGCTTACTCAGCATATGCTGATCAGCTGAATGGTACTTCCAAACTCAATTTTGCCAAAAAACCATGTGGAAACAAATCCAGATCCATGAGCATGCTTCCAGATATTTTGTGTGATGCTGTTATTCCTGAAATTAAAGTTACTCTCACCTCCAGAAGTAATTTAGGCTGAATAAGGACCATATTTTTATATAGTTCTGTATGGCACCTTGGGCAATGAAATCTTTATTCTGATGAGGGCCTTTGGCACAGCAACAATAGCTACTTCCCAGTTTCCCATCTTATAAAGGAAATGGAAAGTAGATTTGGGAAGAAGCTTACATGAGCCATTGGGTATCTTACAAATGCATGCTGCTAGGTTCTTCCTGTGAATATAGCTTAGAATAGGTCAGATACAGCAACTGCACTATCAAGTTCTATAGAGAGATGTATCAAAAGCAAATTTGCAGAGTTAGTGCAGGGGATCTGATCAGAATGATGTGGCAAGCTCAGGATAGGCATGGCATCAAGCCTTCGACTTCGCTCATTTCATGTCTTAAAAACTGGCATCTAGAAATGACCTATAGCCAGGAGCTTATGTGGATTCCAGCCTAGCAGGCGACTGGGATAACAGATAATACACGCTGTGTGGGAACCTGCCTACTAATTGGAGGATGGCAGAGAGGATGGGAGAGGCAAGAGGTCAGTAGTGTGAAGCTTAGGGAGCACGTGGTTTGAATGCAACTGTGAAACCTAAGACACCTCATCAATTTGTGAGACTTCTTTAATAAGTGCCCAGCTTCATCTTAGAGCAGGGGATCCTCTCCAGCATCCAAGACACATGAAAGACATTAACTCACAGTTCCTCGTAGTCTCCTGGGTCCCTGTTAGTAATTACTGCTGGCCTTTTTTGGCCTTAGAAGCTTTGAATTACCTGGTGTTAAAGCTTTCAGAGTAAACTGGAAACAAGCATGGGATGCTGAGTGTTAAAGGTGTATTTATTAATACTTCCATGTATTGACAAGGATGCATGGAGTAGATGTTCTTACTTGCTCAAGATTAACAAATACAAAAATGAAATGAAGAACAGTTGTTTGCATGTACTTAAACCAATAGGTTTAAAAGAAATCTTCTAAAGAAAAGGAAAAAGAGAAGCAATAAATTCTAGGCTGAGATCATACTATTAAACAGAAATATCATTAAAAGACCTATTTTTAGGCAAATGAGAATGACCACTTTGTCCAACTGGTTTAGTAGCAATGAAAAATGCACACACAGTATTTATCTCGGTATTAGGAAGGTAAGTAAAGAGTGAGCATGACAGATTAGATCCTGGTGTGGAGTGTATGCTCTAACATTGAAAGGATTATAACATATGTAATAAAGGTGAAGCGCCCCACCAAACACAGAGAGAATGTGGTGCATTGAGTCATGTAGGAAACCTTTTATGCATTATAGCTCTGAGAAATTTGGGGTCAGTTCTCCATTCTAATATAAAGGAGTCTTAAATGTAGTGTTTTTGTAATATATGTTCAGTTAAAAGCCCTCCTCCCAGATTCCCACTGCCAGAATGAGGTAAAGAATCTGGAGATTTTAGAGCTAATAAGCCAAGCAGTAAAACAGTGCACATTTGTATCTAGTTTGATGAAGAATGGGAATGCACCCAGACAAGACTTGGCTTCTTCAGCTCAAATGTGGATGGATAGGTGCACTAGGACTTTGTTCAATGGATCGCTGCATCTCAAATCTTGGCAAATACCATCCATGAAAATTCAAAGGGGGGGGGAAAAAAAGGCAAGAAAAACCTGACTTCAGTTATTGTAAAAAAGCACTGCACAAAATGGGCAACCCATCCACCTGCAAACTGGCAACAGCTAAACATGCAGAAACTGGGGACAGAACTGAAGAAATGTTTGAGACCCGGGTAGAAATACCTAAAGATCCTTGACCTCCGCTGATGTGGGCAGAGGAGGCTGTGTAGTTGCAGGATAATATCATACTGCACTTAACAGAAGAGCTCAGAAAATCAGTTGCATCAAATACTCCAGCTCTGAGTTGCCTGGGATCCTCTATAATGCAGAGATGAGACAAACCCTTCACTCCTCATCCTGTACAGTAATTCAGGCCTTTCCACAGCAGTGTGATGGGATCAGAAACTTATTCTTTCAGATACAAAAATCTCAGACCCATTCAGAACTCCTAGATGCTTCATTACTGAAAAGACTGATAACAATTAACATTGTTTAAATACGCTAAATGCTGTCTTTATATCTACTGGGTTAGAAAAAAGGAAAGTAATAAGGCAGGAAAAAATAAGAAGATTCTTACCTTTTTAATGTGATGGAAAAATATAGTCTTTCCTGTCAGATATAACTCTTACTATGAATGACCATTCTGTGTTTGTGATCTATTTAAAAGCCTGGATAGAATCACGCTGGAGTGAGTGTTTGTGACGTTAATAGAAGGCCCAGTTAAATTCTGGGCCTTCAACTCTGATAAATGTAACTCTTGAGTGCTATGAAAAATTTCATTTTCAAGGAAACCTTGACTTTTTATGAGAAATTTTTCCAGCTGAAAGATTTTACTGGCTTTCCTCCCCATTCCCCATTATGGACCTGATTTGGAAATACCTGTGAAAACCAATATACTTGGTTTCAAGGAAATCAGTGGGAATGTGTGGATGAAAGCATTGTAATTGGGGACATCCAGATCTGTTCTGATGAAGATACTTTATATTTATGGGCTCTGTTACCTACATGTGCCTAAGAGCATTGAAAACACAGAAAATAGAACCCCAAGAGGGTGAGGGTTAGCCAAGAAAGCCAGCTGTGTATGACTTTGAGTTGTATCCTGAACACTTGGAATATGTCTGCATGGCCCATCAAGATGTGCTGTACTTGCAATGTGACAGGTTTGGTCCTAGAACTACTGAGATATAACAATGGAGGTATGTAAAGCCAGGGTAGTCACGGAAAAAGGAAATTTCAATATCTCTCTTTGCACACAAAATTGTGTTCAGAATTAGCAAGATGGGTTGCAGATGTAGTTCAGAAAAACAAGGCAATTCACTTGCTGTGTAGCAGAGCATTCTCTTATAAATCCTTTACAGTGCTCTAAAAAGATTGGGAGGGAAAAGAGCGAAGGAAATATCTATATTCCTGAAAACCACTGTAATCCTCAAGATCATGTGAGTAGTTTGTTCATTTGGAGTAACTTCTGTCTAATCATTAAGGTATCTTAGGGCCAATGAGAAGTCATGCTGGGTTGGAAGAATACAGGTCAGGAAGCTGAGAAATCTGAGTTCAATTCCAGCTTCAGGGCAGGCTTCCCATAGGACCACAGCCTCTACTTTGGACCCGGGTTTACCTACACAGTGGGAATGGCATGTTTTACCCACACCCTGGCCTGCGTCTCAACCCTAAGCAGTTTCTCTGTGCCTTTTAATGAGGTAAAAGGAGACTTCATTTCATTGTGGCCCTGTGAGGTGTAAGTTGTTACTGAACTTTACAACTATTGAAATACTCAACACAAGAGACATCAAAGTGCCTAACAATGATTAACAATGCTTATCAATTACAGGAATCTTTGATTGGAATCTTGTATTTCTGAACTAGATCATTCTGAAAGAAAGATGGTGCTGAGCCACTCTTGAATGCACGCTGTCTATTCTCATTGGAAGAGCTATAGGCATTTTGCTTATTTCTATAGAAGGAATAACACATACTTGTTCTAAAAGGGCAATAACACTTCCTCCCTGTTCCTGCAGTTTTGCTAGGTGGATTGTAATCCCAACTTTGAGTCTGGCTTACTAAAGGAAGTATCAGCTCTCATTGTGTGTTATATTAAAATATGACTTCAGTTGAGTAATGAAAGCCCTCATGACGGGCATGACCACATCCTCATGGTGTTAGAGCAGGAAGTTCCCAGTGAGGTGGTGTTGCCTTCACAGTTCAGTCCAAATACCTTGCATATGGCTTTCAGTGGAAGAAAATTCACATTAACATCGTGCTTTGGATCTGTGACTTATCATGGCTATTTAATGTGTTACAAATATCACATTGATATAAGGATGTACTACTCCTGGCTCTGTAGACATTATTTCAAGCTAGTTTGAACATTTCCATGTGATGGGGTTGCACACTGCAGGCTTAGATACCTGGTCCTTTGCATGCACCTGGAATAAATTAGGTATTTGATTCTGCATCAAGTCCCTCTTAGTAGCATGTAATGAGATTGTAGGACTGTAGTTCTACGTTACTATAATGCCCTCTCTGGATATTTGAGGTCCATATTCATCCTATCCAATATTAGGCACCTAAGTGTTGTGCCAAAGAAGGCTGCGTAGGTAGCCTGGGGAAGTGGTCTTATGTGAGTAGATGTATCCTGTGGAACTGTTGTGTTCTCTTGACCACAGAGACAGTCACCCTTCTGATTTAAAGGCTCTAATTAGTGACTGACCCAGGCATCTTCATTCGGAATGATTGACTTAGTTAAATCTATTTCCCCAGTGGCAAAAAGTAATGCAAAAGAAAGAGGGGTAGAATAACTGTTTATACATGTGCAACTATACCAGCGTATCTGCAGTGTAACTAGTTTTGTATCCTACCTTCATGTAACATAACTTGCCCAAGTCTCATTGTAATTCATTCAGTCTTTAACAGCATTTGTTTAATTAAATCTGGCACAGAAGTTGCCAGTTCTGAGTTTGCTAAATCTTGAAACCCGGATCCATTTGGGGCCTCTTCTTTAAATGTCAGTTCCTCAGCTTTAGTGGAGTTCCTAGCTGAAGTCACCCTCAGCTTTCAGTTCTGTGGAAAAAGCACTTGTTGTAAATCTCAACTAGTCAGTAATTGATCGCAGCCTGGAATTGTAAAACTCTATCTAAGTGCCTAAAATAGCATACGTTTGTGGTATGGTATGTGGTTCCAGTCCAGGTCAAGAGAAAGGGAGGCCTTGGAGAATATGAAAGTCTTAAGAAGCTTTCCACTAATAGAATGGGTCAACGGACAGCATAGTCAGAGCACCCCATCGTTAATTCTCTATGGTGAAATAAACTGCTTTTCACCCTTAGTGCCTCAGCTGTTAGTCACAGAAGACAGACACTCCTTTTGTTTAGACCCCTGTGAAAATGGCTTGATTCTCTTTCCTTCCATATTTTCATTCCCCCCTGCCTTGGGTACCATGATGGTGTATTTACTGAGGTCACCTGGGATTGACAAAAGTGATCAGCTATGATCCAGCAATGCCAGTCTGACCAAATTTCCTCAAAGAGTCATTTCTAAGTGGCAAAAATTAAACCAGCTTCCTTTCTCCCCACTGCAACCTCCATCCTCATGAGTGAGTCAAGGGGTCGCACACCTCAGCACCCTGTGGTATAGCTGTTGTGTTATAAGCAGTGTGGTAAAAATTGAGATTGCTTGGGCATTTAAGAAACTAAATCTTGACCTGGGAACTTAAATATAGGTTTCTAACAATGAACAGTTTGGGCTCTGCTTTTGGCTTTTAACAAACTTTCAGTGGGATCATTGTGGCTTTTCATTTATTCTGAACAGGATTTATTTTGATGTTAAGATCTCCATCTTCCTGCTCTATAAGGCAGGTTGGGACCACTGATAAGCGATGCTTTCACAATTCTATAAGGATAAAATCTTTTTCTTTTGAAGAATTTACCACTATAGAAACAATTATTTTTTGGAAGAAGGGAAAGATAAGCAAGATCTCTCTGTTGAGATGGTGTATTTGGAAATCCTTAACTACCTTTCCTTCAGGGGTGTCTGAACCACCTAATGGTCTTTTGACTTTACACACCACAGTAACTGTGACAAGTAACTTAGGCGTCCATAGTTGGCGTGTTAAAGTGGTGTAATGCAGCATATCTCTGACGTGGTTTCCTAATGCTTGGGTGAATGCCCTAAAACTGGCTCATTCTTCCTGTTAAGCCAGGCTGTGACCTTCGTCACAACACTAAGTGCATTCGCAGCACCAACACAGCAATTGTGTCATTGTGTCCAGAGCTGATGTGTGTCTGAGGCTCATCTGTGTATAGAGGCTGCCTTTTTACAATGGTGGGTTATTAAATGATTGCCTCTGGTGTGCCTTGTATGTTACTAACTACTCCCAGACCTGTTGCTTATACACTTGGGGGTGGAGGAGAAAAGAAAGCAATCTTTTCCCATCCAAAGTTCTCCAGCTGAAAAGAACAAATCAATGAGCAAGTTTGCTTGCTATTTTTTGCCTTGTATTCAAGAGCTGGGCAACTCGAGTAAGGCGTGTAAGAAGGGACTATGACTTCACCCAATGGAGAGAAAAGAACCCATCAAAATAAACCAGTGACCATTCATGCTTTTATACATTGCTACTCTAATGTGCATAGTTCTCAGACAGGAATCAAAGTCAACTCCTTCATGGCCAAAAGTTTCCAGTCTACTGATGAGTTAAGATGCAGAGCGTAAAATAAGGTAAGTGATAGTGGAAATAGGCAGTGTACTGATTCAGACATAACTGCTCTTGAACAACCACAGACCTTCCAGTATTTTGCTTTCTATAGGTCTGTTATCAAAAATCTTTGTACTTAGTGTATATTTTGTAATAACGCAACGATTTGAGCAGATTAATCAAGGTCCTACTGTTAAAACTTTACTGACTTTGTAATGAATTAGCCTTTGTATCCAGCTAGATTCTAAAAGGTGTTACAGAAGTAAAGCAGTAGCAGGATGCCACAAATCCTGTTAAATCAAATACCCTGCCCTTTGCTTGAGGCAAGTCTCTGTTCTTTGGGGAGAGACCTTCAAATGGAGCGTTCCAGATATTCAAGGCAGGTTTTATGTAGCTTGTTTAAGCTTTTAAAAGAAGAAACTGAGTTTTAAATATCTATGGTTCGTAATACCTTTGAGAACTAAAATTTAACTGGGGTGGAAAAAAAAAGACGTTCTGAAAATGGATTAGCAATCAGCTAAAATGATGTTTCAGTTAAACTACTCGATTCCTTTCTCTTTGTTCTTTCTTTGGAGGTACTGGGGTATATATTTAAGGGAACATGCATGTAAGCATGTAGGCTGGATTGGCCTGCAGACTATGTGCATAAACTTCTGCCTTGCTTAAAAGATACACATACATCTGCACTGTGAGAGTACTGGACCCATTTAGCACAGCTTCAACAGGGTACATGGCTAGGTGAATTACTGGGGCCTATCTCCTAAGAGATGTGCTTATTTAGGGTTTATTTAGTGGCTATATTTAGAGCTATCCTGTCTGAAAGGGCTTCCCCCCCCCCCCCTCCACTGCAGAAACATGACCCTCATTAGCACAGCAGACATTGGTCAGGCTTTGAAAGCTACCAGTAAAACTGGATAAATTCAAGTTTCAAGGAGTCACTGTTGCTCTCCTCTGGTTCTTTTCCCAGCTGCTGAGGAATAAAGAAATATGCTCAGCTGAAGAACTGACAAGCAATAAAGGGCTTGCAGCTGGTGGTGGCCCTGATATCCACCTCACTGTAGCAGTCTGCCAAGCAGATGAAGAGGAGGGTGGTCTAATCATAAGAGAGTTAGAATAAAGGGAAACAGAGCAACATGTATGAGTGACTCCAGCCTTTAGCTTGTTAGGGAGGAGGAGATATTGTTGTTATTGTTAATGCCAATTAGGACAAACCTCTTTCTTGGCAATAAACAGTGGAGGGTGCCTATGGAGAAATCCAGCTGCTGGAATGCCACCAATTATCTGGTGGAGCACCTGCATTCCAGATGTGTATCTCTGTACCACTCCATCTGCTGAGCATGCCGTATGCTTGCTCTGGCTCAGGAAAGGGTACAGAAAGCTATGGTTTTCTTCCTGACGAATACAGCATTAGACCATCTCAGCCTTCTTTGACCTACAGGCAAAGCCTACAACAGTCTTGAACTCCTCTGGATTCAGTTTACTAACAATATTACTCTGGCAAGGAAAGGAATGTCAGATTTTCTTTTAGGCCATGGTAAATCAGGAGTGAGTCATTGGAGTTACTCTGTCCAGGGGCAAGATCAGTCAAGGCTTGGTTGAGGACCAACATGATTCCGCTGTAGCAATGTTCTGCTTGCAAGAGCTGAGGTTCTTTAAAGAGAAGCTGCCTGTTTTTACTGTAAGCCCTTCCTAGTTCGGTTAAAGCGAAGGCAGGTGAAAGGTAGAACAACATTGCCTTTGAGGACAAATAAAAGCAGATTACAGAGACTAAACCCACAAATTCTTTAATGTGAAGGCCTCGGGTCTCCTTTGCTGTGTTTGCATCTCTAAATAAAAGAGAGCAGTCCCTGCACTCGAAGTGGAGCAGCATAGGCTGGTTCATACTAACCCCCCTTATTAGAGCAGGGTCGTGTTCCTGCTTCATGGCATTTTGAATTGGAATTCATCTGACCCCTGTGGGGTGCCTTAAGAGTCCTACAGAATCAGTATTTGAGTGGGGTTTTGTTCCACTTTCAAGTGCCTGCAGCATAGTGATGTTGTGTCCAGCTCTCAAGCATGTTGCTTTTATAGTGTGAAACTGTTGATATGTGCACAGGGGTATGGCACAAGGGCATGCGGGAGTGTCTGAGGTTGTAAAGCCTGCTGGGATAGTATTGAGATCATCAAACCATGTCTTGTACCTGCTGTGTTGAGAGCAGTCCCCAAAAAGCAATACTGTTATCCTGTGACTGGACATGGTACTGGAGGGAGCTACTTGTAAGAGTCTGGGTATGATCAGGGCATGAACTGGCAGTTATGTATTATGGATGCTCATGGTTCTAGTGTTTGAGATCACTTCTGTCTTGCTCATCTGAGTAAACACAAGCCTAAAGATACTACAGAAGGGGGTTTCCAGTCTACAGCTGCATCCTTGGCCTGGAGTCTGTGTAGCACTGCAGCATGCTCTCCCTCAGGACTGCTTTTCATTTACACATGGACATAGATCCTCAAGTGAGAGCCTTTTCCTTCCTTCCCAGTGGCTGAATGGAGTCCAGGTATAGCAGACTTTATGATCTTTGCATTAACTCTGGCTTAGTTATCAAGGGGGGGATACACAAGCCTTCACATGGGAGCTAGTATTAGTCTCATCCCTATGCTTTCTTTTTATCTCTTTTATTTCCATGTAGTTGTTCTGGCTGTGGTATTGCTGTTTTTGTGAGACACTGGGTGATCTCATCAAAGGAAATCCCATAATAGTTATTATTAATCTTGGATACCAAACACTCACTTTGTCCTTTTAATTTTCTGTTGACATATTGAGATGCCAGTCAGTATATGACTGCTTATGGAAAGGATGGTGCTTTTGATGAAACGGGGATTGATTTAGTACAAACCGAGTAGGAAACTATGGATATCATAAAGCTTTGGTGAAATCTGAAGGAAATCTGTCATGATTCATCCACACTTGTTAATATGACAAGGCCCAGATCCATACAAAAGAACACCTGGCTTGCTATTGAGCGTATCTCTTGAGAGCAGCCTTTGCCCACATGTTTGTTGCTCTAGCAACAAGCCTGAACATGGATCGCTATTTTTTAAAACAACACAAGACAGAACAGATTCTGCTATGGGAACTATTCTGTCATAGGGAAAATTGTATTTGCTCTACAAACATTGAGTTCTCCCCCTTTTTAAGGACTGGCTGCCACTCTCTGAATCATTAAAAAACAAAGAGGCCCGTTCCTTGAATCTTGAGAATCTAAAGATGTGCCAAAGCATACACAGATTTCATATTTTCCAGTAGCTACAAATCAGGCCCTTTCTCTCAAGAAGATCCCATTTTAGAACAGCCTCCTAGGTCACTTTACAAGCTCAAAGTGAACCAACTTTAGAAAGTAAAATAATTTGCCTTATAGGGTGAATTCCACCCCTCTACTTAAAGCTTTTGCATCACCTATCTTTTATGGATAGGTTTCAGATGGTGACTTGCACTCTTGCTTCTGCACAGCAGTGCCCTCTTTCAAAATGCATATGTATATGAATGTTAATGTAGTGCCACTTCACTAGCTTTGATTATAATCACCCTGTCCCCATTCCCCCAACTCTGAAATCCTCATGTAGGCGTATGTATGTATATTCATACATATATATGTAAAAAAAGGCTGAGAGAAGGTTGGATGCATTATGAAACACCTGCATGACAAGATGCTCCATGATCTATTCATATACTCTAATATTTCTGCCGCCTGGGTTCCTACTTCGCAGACAGACCAGCTTTGTTAATTTTGTCTGTTTCTCTTCTGATTCCTGGTTTTACGTTTCTCCCCTGGTAATGCTCAGTCAGTACAATAAGGATTGTTTTTAAAGGCTGGACAACAAGGAGGATAAAAACGGAGCGGGAGATACTTTGAATCCCAGAGGTTACTAATTTCTGCCTGAACTGAATAAGTGGCTGCATATAAATGTGTTTCTTCTTCTTTCAAATAGGGGCTTGCTTTTCTCCTGCTGACCCTGGGTGAGTCTGGAGTTACCTGAAACTGGTTGTAGCTGTTCAGAAGTCGCAAGCTTTCCCACCTGAATTCCTCCCCTGTCAGCTGGAGGGGGCTTTCAGGTGGGTGTTTGTTTCATTGCGTCTCACAGAGATCCGTTCCTGTGCTGAAAGACAAGCCCAAGACAATGTTTTACAGAGCAGAAGATATTGTGAGGGACCAATTATCACATAAGTGGTTCTCACGGCTTGGGCTGGTACTGTGTGCCAGGTTGCACATTAACTTCTTTCACTGCTTTTTTACCCAGTTTACTCAACATTCTCAAGTGGTGGCTTTGTCAATTGTTTCTCTTGCTGATATTTTGACAGATGATAGCCCCTTGATGCCAGCTTAACCCAGCTAAGAAGAAATAGGCCAACGTGAAACTTTAGACCAAGTGACTGCTCTCATGGTATGGAAGAGCAGTAGGGTTCGGTCTGGTTTAGAATAGTGATTAATTTTCATCTGACAAATAGATCCCCTGGTCCCGCTCTTGCAATACTCTCTGTATGTACTCCATTTAAAGAAAAAGATTAATACAGACTTTGTTATTGTTACCTCTGCAACACCACACTGAAGTATCCTCTAGTGAGTGTCAGGGTGCACTTAAAGAGTACGTCTGAATCATATGAGCACAAGTGTATTTAAAGATTTATAGTGTTTCATTGATTCCAAAGGAATGTATAATGACCAGGCAATTTTCAGTGGAGTTTTTCCTGTATAAATCTTACCAAAACTGCTGACATAGTGTTATTAACACCAGGGGCTGGTATTGCTGTAGAGTGAAGAGATTTATGTGGAGGATAAAGCAGGGATTCTGTGAAAGGGGAGTTTGCAAATTCTTCTAGCTGTTTGTTAGTTTAAGAGCTTTCTGTAGTTGGTGCATTGCATTGGCTTATTGTTTTTCATCTTCTGGTTAGAGATGTTATAGTTAGGACTAAAAAAAACCCCTTACTTTCAGATTTTCCCTGTAGTTGAAGCTGAATTTTAACTCTCTTCTTTTAAGGATTTTTCCTTTAGCTTAATCCTGTTAGATGCTGAACGCTTTCCATGGTTTCAATGTAGGAGCTGAACTCAGGCAGGGCTTTTTGTAATCGGACCTTTCTTTTTCATCCTTTCGTTTTGGTTTTTTTTTTTTTGACAAGGAGTGACATTAAAGAGCTGAGAGAATGATGTTTAGCTCTGAAAGCACTCTTAATAAGAGCGTATCGCATATATACGTATGTAAATACGTACCACGAATTTGTTTCCCTATACCTTTATAGCCTTTATAATATACAAACAGCAAACATTTTAGAAAAGACAGTTTACCTTTTATCACTTATGCTATTGCCTTTAGTCTTTTTTAAACCTAGCTGGGAATATTAATGTAGATGAAACCTTTCCCCCCCCCTCTCTGCTTAGTTTCTCCTTCGAAGCTGAAGGAAATACTTAGTGGCATAGAAAAAGCTGTTTTCAGTAAAACTTAAAGGCTACCAATGATAATGAGGAAGTTCCTGTTTAACTTCCATTTTTTGTTTGCAGAAGACAAATTCTTTCTTAAGTGGACCTGAAAATGTCAGGGAGGGAGAACAGACCTGTGATGTGACAGCAGGAGCTTTGTTTGCTTTTGCACATGTATTTAAGCACGTGTGTACTTAAATCTTTGTTACAAGTGACAGTTTGCAGAAATGGTTGGATTATTGGGATGATGCAGTTATTTCTCTTTTATAAAAGCATGATAGAAATTGCTTGTTTTGAAGATCCCAGTGTGTGTTCCCTGCAGACACACACACATACCTAAAACAAGGAAGATTTCAAGTGAGAATGCCCCTATGTGATCCCAAGGCCTGAGTCTGACACTGTACCTCTGTGATCTGTGCAGCATGGTGATTCCTGTCTGGTTGTGAGTGTTGCTATTAAATGCAATTTCAGTTCCTGAGAATGTTATCTGTGCTTGAATTTCAGCACATGTGCCCTGTCATTGGCTATGAGTTGCTGGGAGTTAAGGACTGAAGAATAAGATCTCAGATGCAAAGGGCTCCTGGTTACTACACATCATCTATTAAATTATTCAATTCAGTTGAGCATATATGGGCTTGAAATCAAGCACATCGTAGAGCCAGAGCCTCTATTCTGAAGCAATAAACTCCATGGGCTTGATGCTGATCAAATGAGGAGGGTCTCAGAGGTTACACAACTCTGGAGTCCAGAGGCTCACAGAGCGCAGTGGGATCTGACACAGCTTTACATTGCTCAGAATCAGGCTTTGAATGTCTAGAGAACAGCAAGATACATCTGCAGCAGAGTCTGTTTAAGGAACTGTGATTTAATTGTTATTTCTGATCATGCTGGGGTCTGGAGGAGTATCTTGTGCACTCTGGTCAGCTGATGGACCTGAGAGGTCTTACTCCAGGGGACTCATAATCACAACCAAAGAGCAAACACACTGAAAAACTTCCAGCAAGATGGACATCAGAAAAAAAAACCTCTTTTCTCACATATTTAGCCTGAACTAGCAATAACAACTTCGACGCAGGGCATTTCCTGAGGATTAATGACTGTCTGGGGTCATCATCTCCTCCCAGTTAGTTATTAATCCCCAGGAAATACTCTGGGCCTTGATCATTATTGCTTAATTAGCATTGAGAATGTGGGGGGTTTAGGTTTCTTTTCATGCATCCTGTGAATTGCTAGGGTGGGGGTTTCTTTCATTAACTTGCCCTTTTCAGCCTAGATGGGAGCATGGGCTTTGCTTACAGTTTGCAGGTTTGAGAATTTAGTCACAGGGTTAAACCTTTTCAAGCAATTTGAGTTCCATGTGAAAGCCCTACTAACAGCCCACATCTGCAGTGCATCAAGAAGTGTCCCCCCCTCCAGCTCTGCTGGAAGACATTGGGTGGCACGGGGGCAATAGCTGGAGTCTGGGAGCAAAGGATGCTTGAAAAGGACAGGGAGAGTTCGGGGGACGGAAGAGGGAAAGGACGGGGGGAAAAGGGGAAGCTCAGAGGAGCAGAGAAGTTAAGCGCTTCCAATCTCAATCAGCCACTGAAGAAGTTCTCATGTCATATGAAATTTTGAAACTTTGGGAATTTTTGGGACTCCAAGCAGTCTTCAAGGAAATGTTGCCTAATTCTAAGCCCCACAATGGCAGCTAACCAAATGTATTTAATTAAAAGAGGTGGGGAGATCAATTCAGACTGTAGCCTCCCTTTCCCATCCCTAGAGGAGAGGAAAATGACATGCAGATTTCCTTTCAAGTATTGTGCGTTGGGGCTGAGCTCAGGAGGGCTGTCCCCACCAACCATCCCATTCCTGCATTGCTATTCCTTACATAGACTGCCTAGAACACCAGGAGATGCACACTGCGTGGTGTATTCAGGTTGCTTATGGGGAAGTTGTAGCGTGGCCAACCGTGACTTGAACTACACACAGTGATGGACAAAGCTGGACCACAGGGATGTGGTCCCTGCGAGTCTGAGTGTCTTTGGGCGAACTGTGGTTACTTGTGTTGATTTATTTGTTATGTATGTAGAATGAAGTATATCTTTAAAAGAAAATTATTTTTAAAAAGGAAATATTAAGTAAAAAACACTTGGGTGAAAAATATACAAACATGCAGGATGTGTACTTTGGTCCTCAAAGTGCTACTCTTTTCGCTTTGCTACCTAAATATCCCATTTAATACTTCATCCTTTCAGAGATACAGTGGTTTAAAATGAATGACAAATCTGGTTCAGAACTACAGATTTCCAGCAGAATCAAGGCCTGTGTTTGGTTTACAAACTCTTCTCTTAATAGTGGAGAACCTAAAATATACATATATACATATACACATATACATAATTGTAAAAAAAATCAAGCTCGGGTGTTTGGGATGCCACACTTGGAAAATCCATTTGAGGAAAGGTGATATTGTAAAAGAAATACTTGCTTATTTATTAGTTTGAAGAGTCGGTGATTTGGAACCATTATAATTATTTCCAGTTACTTTGAAAATAGCTTGTCAAAGGCATAGATTCCACTGCATCAGAAACAGCTCCTCCTAACCAGCTAGTACTTATAATTAATTCAATAGATATAAAAAGATATGACTGGGTTTGACCTTAACCCTGATCGACATTAAATCTAATCCTCATTTCAACTCTTTCCTTATATATGGAAAAAGGCTTTTGACAGAGTCAATGGCAGCTATATATTTTAGATTCTCCAAAGAGTGTGCTATGATGTTCTCATGCAAGTCTTGGTCTTGTAACTGACCTCCAACAGCCAATGTATGACCAATGTCAAATGATAAAAGGAATAAAAAGGGGAGAGGGAATAGAGAGAGTCATTATGCAGATGATATATAAATGTCTATTAACGAGAGACATTCCTTTGTGCATTCAAGTTCATAGCAAAATTCCACACTGTGAATAGGTCTCAAGGGGTTTAAGGCTTCATCATACATATTTTTGCAGAGTTGTGTTCTTACTAAAGAACAAAAATAAAAGACCTGCATAAAACAAAGGGACTATAGCCCTTAATAGATAACATCAAATCAAAACATATGGGAAAAACCTTCTCTGCTTGCTTGGGACACAAACCAACATCATAAATATTGGGAGGGGTTGCATTTTGCTGTAATAGGGCCAGTCTGAGTGGCAATCTGCATGGAACAATTTCTGAAGCAAAGAAAAGTTAAAACGTCAAAGCATAAGATGGGTGGTCATGAAACCTGTGTTAACGTCTGTTACTGACTGTGCACAAATGTGCTAGGAAAGATGTAGACCAGTAGCACCCTGGCTTGCTTGAGCCCTCTGGTGCAGGAAGTTGAATAAGAGTCAATAAAAATAACTGGGAGGGAGGGCAAATAGAGGAGGATTTAATGTGTAGTGCCATGGGTAGGAGCTGTCCCTCGGCATTGACTAACCCATAGCCTTGAAGCTTCCTTCACACCTGCTGGCAGCTGGGTCTAAATTTGTTTCAAGGAACTAGTATAGAATTAGTCAGAGCAGTTATGTCGGAAATTGGAACAGACTTGCTTAAATTCCCAATTTTGCGAAACAGGGTCTGGATCCTGGTTAAAGCCTGATGTAAAAGCACTCTGGGAAAGGAGTTTATTGTTTTAGCTATAGTGGATAACTACCGTGTCTCCCGGTTGCAGAGAGATGAGATCTGATTGGGGTTTTGTAAGTCTATAAGCCAAAATGTAGTACTGAAGAGGGTACAGATTAATTCATTTTGACTAACATGATTCCCATTTTAAAAACTCCATAATGGTCAGGAAAGCTGTGCCAAAATTTAGTTAGTTGCAGTCTGGTTTGAAGAAGGATCTGAACTCCCAGTATTATACCCTCGGATATTATTGTGTATTGTAGTGAAATTGTGTACCCACTGAGGCCCTTGGAATACTTGCACTCAATTGAAGTGAGGCCAGAGTTTTATTCTCCACCTAATACAACAGATGATATTGTTTGAAATCCACTCATCACTGGAGAAAGGTTCTATTCTGCTTCTTGAGATCACTGATGTTGTGTTTCTACTCTCTAGCTTCCTCTCTGCTTACGTTGAAGGGATATACTCAAAGCAGGACCAAGGCTCTATGGCTGTTTGATCTAGTTAGTGCCAGGACAGTAAGGCAGAGAGAATAACATGAACCCAGCTTCTACTTTTTATTCTCACTTCTGCTGGTGTGGCAAAGCAGATCTACAACTAAATTGTGAGGTGGATTTCTCATAACGTGTCTTAGCACACATATGGTCTGTTTGAATCTAGACATTCTAGAGCAGCACTCAATTCCTAGATCAGTGTTAGGCATACTGGTTGAAACGATAATAGATAGGAATGGAGAAGCCCTTTACTTGTCTTTGAAAATCTGCCCCTGCTTATTCAGTAGTGGTCAAAAAGCCAGATTTGGGATTATTGTTGTTTTTTGGGTGGGGGGAAGTTATCTTTCTGATCTGTACATGGTCTGAAAACCAGATGTTATCATCACTTGGTTACAGCTCTGCTGGTACAGCATGTTTTGTTTATTAAAGACAAGACACGGTTGAAATTAAATCTATGTGATACATGTCATCAAACTTTATGTATTTGCAAATAACAAACAGTTTGCAAAGCGTGACTTGAGCTTGTGGGTCACAGCTTAGTGCCATTTTAATGCAGGTTTCAGAACACAAGTGGCACTGTAGTATCTGTGTCCTGAAGTTGTAAACCACCCTTGAAAAGGCATTATTATCATTATGAAGAAAAGGCATATTTCATACGCTGCTTTCCTTTGTTAGGAAAGATGGACTCTGTCTCGTGGCAGCCATAGTTTAAGTAAACATAAACTCTGGCCCAAATTTCATAACCATCATTTCCTCAAAGCTAGCAGCACTAAACCAAAATACAGTTTTATTTGGCTAACCCCGACGTAGGATGTGGTTACCAGCCTCTGAAGCCACACGATCAAGTTTCATGTAGACGCCACCGGAGCTATGTTGTTGTCTTAATCACGGAAGTCCTGTATGTGTTACTCCTAAGGCCATCATTATGTTTAACAAACAAATGTAGCCATAACAACAGGTACGCTAAAGCCTTGCATGCTCCTTATCCTGCAACAGGAGAGTCCGGGAATGCCACGGCTCTGCTGGGCTCAGGAGGTAAAAGATGTTAGAAAGTGATGATTGCCAAGGGAAAAGGCCAACTCATTTTCCACATACTTCCCATTCTGCCGTAAGCAGAGTGCTCCGCACAGTACTGCCAATCATGGAGTACAAGCCCAAGACAGCTGCTGTCTGGAGGCCTTTCACCTCAGCTCAGGCACGAAGTGGCTTTTCCCAAAGAGAAAGGTTGAATCATAAAAACTGGCAGAGTGTGGCTGCAATGTGCCGAGTTGCTCCCCTTCCTTTGTGCACACAAGCTGTGTGTGTTCAGATACCTTTCATACGGTCGTAGAATAGTTTGAGTCAGATGGGACCTTCAAAGCTCAGCTAGTTCAACTCCCCTGCCATAAGCAGGGACATGTTCAACTAGATCAGGTTGCCCAGAACCACATACAGCCTGACCTCCTGCCAACTGGTTCACACAGGTGATGGGCAAGAGCTTTAGGACAGCTTCAACACAAGCGCCAGATCCTTCTGGTACAAATAGCTGTTGCTTCGTTGCTTGCAGTTGGAAATAAGCTGATTTTGTCCAGCTGAGAGCATGATTCCTTCGGCTTTTCTGTTCTCCCTTTCTCCCCACCCACTTTGCTTTTCCTTTTAGATTGCAAGCACCTCAATGAGAGGAAGGGATGAACAGATGATAGAGTCAATGCCCCTAGTTAATGACCAGCACTATATTCACAACCTCGTTTGGTTTTGTTCCTATTCACTGCTTCAGTGGTGCCGATGAGAAGGAATTAATTTTATTGAGGACAACTTAGTGAATTAAATGAAAAACTGCTCACTTGGCTGGAAGGGCTTTGACAGACGGCACAGCAGCCGGTCACATTTGAAAACCTTTACATCTCCTGGACTTGGGAGAGAAGGAGGCAAGAGAAAAGAGGGGAGGGAAGGTCATTGCAGATAAGCTGCAAGGCGACTATTTCAAGGCCTCTGAAAAACAACAGAGCAAGCTGCAGTCTCTTATTTTGATTCATGGGTCTCCCCTCCCTTTTGTTCCTTGATGCACTAAATCTGTTCCTTAGCCCACCTCATTTCAATAAACACCCAATAAGAAACTAATCGTCGTATGGTGAATTAGAGAAGAAGAAAAGGTGCTCAGAAGAAATGTTATGGTCATGGAAGACTCTTATGCATTGTAACCATCTGGTGCACCACAATTACTATGAATGGGATAATTGAGTCCCAAATAACTTCTTTTGGGTGCAAATAATAGCCGTCACCCTGATTTGTATTCTTCACAAGAGCATCACCCCATCATTTCACATCACATCTGCACATTTCATTGATTGGGCACTGTGCTACCAATAAGTTACTACACTTAATTAACCCCACATAATTCTCTTCAAATGAGCAGAAAAGTTTGTGTATAGGCCAGAAAGAAAAGGGGCTGCAAATGAGACTTTAGTGACTCCACTTTGTATGAGGTATTGAGATGGATGGTGATCCCATGCCACCAAGGTTTTCCTTCAACACAGGAAAACTGTGAAAGCATTAGGCAGCTCAACAGCTGTGTATAATCTGAGGAAGGCCTGATTTCAGACAAACATTCTCCCGGAGGTGATTGAAACCCCATTGTAGCATAATCTGCCTTTTCAGAAAGTGTTACAATTCATTTGATTTGATTTCTTGGGTGCCTGGCTTTCACAGCATCATTAAAAACTCTGTAAGGAACTGAGAAATGGAGTCCTCTGCAAAGAAGCATTGTCTGCTCTTCGAGCGTGTTTCACTTGGGCACTGGGAGAAAGAACTGATGGACACAGGCAAATGTAAGCCTCAGAGTAAATATTACTGAACATAAAACCTAAAAGATTGTCTTTCCCAATAGGAAAATATGAGGGTGTAAAATCTTAAAGGCTTTTTTTTTATTTTCCTTTTATCATTTCTGCTTTGGTTGTCTATTTATTAGCTGAAGAAGGGAAGAGCGCATTCCTTCAGTTACATCACTGTAATATGTTATCATTTCACATGGGTTATTAGTTGTTTTTGAACTCCTCACTTCGTACAGTGACAGCCACGGAGCCTGTCCTGGCAAATAAACCCAAATAAGCCATCAGGAATGTGCTGGCGAGTCCAGTTGCTCAGGATCAAGCCCAAGAAGCCTTACTGGAATGTTGGGGTCTATGGGAAGCACAATAGTAAACAAAGAATGGGGTTGCAGAGAGAGAAACAAAAGCAAACGAGAGTAAACCTATGTCTTGCTCAAAGAGATTTCTTTTAAATCACTGTTTTCTCATTCCACCCAAGCAAATCTCGAGCGACTTGAATACGGTTTTCAGAACAAGTGGCAAAATATCCCGTGAATGCTGCAGGGGTCACTTCACACACTCGCTCTGCCCCTCATTTGTTTATCTAAATGCTGACAAATTGCAGCATTTTAACAACATATCTCTGGTACTGAACTTCATGTGCATGGCTTGCCCTCTATCATTGAGCTGATAATGAGGCCAAGCATAAAGCCTTCATTCAGTGCTCTAAAGGCTTCTGACAGTGATGAATACCAAGTAGAAGAATTAGGTGGTTTATAGGAGAATATGCTATTGTGTAAAACCTCTATGCCTTTTATCAACCCTTCTGCTCGTTTTCAGTTCCTCCACATAAGCCGTCTCTGCAAGCACTCCAACAAGCTTTCCTCATCTTACTTTTACTTTTAATGAGGCTATCTTCCAGCAAGTGCCAGCTAAGATGTTGTGTCAGCAATTATTCCTGGCTCTGCTCTCTGAAACGCCGGGGACCCCTTTCATTTCACCAGCCGATGATAAACATTCAAAATCCTGGTGCTGAGATGTTTCAAGCGAGGTAATTCCTATCTGCAGCCTTGTGCGTGGCGTGGCACAGCAGCTGCCTGTCACCGGGACATCTTTCTTATAACAAAAGCAGCCTTGTCTTAGCGTCTCTTTGCAAAAGCATCAACTCCTATCCCTTTAGATGGGTATGTTTGTAGAAGAGGTGACTTCTGGGATGGGTTTCTTTTTCTGGGCTGGCTGCAGTGGATCAGATTAGCATTTCATTGTTCGCATCTTGAGCTCTGGGCTGATTCTGAGAGCTGAGGGAAATGTGGGGAAAGGATGCTGACAGATCCCGGTAGAATACCGAACTAAGGCCCACCACCAGTGTTTTATCCTTTGGGCCATGTAGCTGCCATTCCTGTCTGCCCCAGTATGTCCCATCCATGAACACAACTGCAAAGCATTTTACTCCAGGTAGGGTCTGCATGTTTTTGAGTTTGTGCTGGTGATACTTAGGATCCTGTACAGATTTGCACAAAGCTTCATCCGTGCCAGAAGGAAACAAGTGCAGAGGGGCGGACTGCGGAGCTGCATTTCATGTGAGGCGTCAGTTGCCTTAGTGCTTTGTGCTAACCTGGCTCCTCACTGCTGTTTTCTGAGGGTAAAAGGTAATGGCCAGGTAAAGGCAAAACCACTTTCTCCCCTTTTTGCAATGCCAACTTTAATCTGAATATAGCCCAACAGTAGGAGTCTGCTGTGTTACAGGGGACTCTCACCATCCTCTCTCCTCCCTCCACAGCTTTTACAGGCTGGTTCACTAGCTTTAGCCTAGAAACCAGTGACCCAAAGCCTGCCAACACTTCTCTTCCTGTTTTCACCTCTTTGTCAGCTCCTTCCCTTGTCATCCCTACACCATTTCTCACTGCCTTTTGTACACACACACACCCCAATCTTTCCCCAGCACCTAGGCTTTCTCTTGGGCTACATTTACTTCTTTTTCTTGTCTCCTGCGCATGTCCAGGTGTATGGTCCTTATTATTTCTTGCACCTCTAGATATGCCACTTTGCTATCCCTATCCCTTTCTCTTCTCTGCCGTAACACTGCTTTTCCCCTGGCTCTTCTCTGTTATCAATGCTGGCTCCCTGCTCCCCTCCTACTCTTGGCCAGCAGGTTACTGGTGGCTCTGGGCCCTATGAAAGGCCCCTGGAGTGGAGGCACCACCAGTGATACCTCCTCCCAGTTTCCAGAGGCAGCTGGAAGCATCACGGCTGTTTCCAAAGGTCCTTGTTGCCTCCAAACCTGCTGTAAGATGCTGAAGTGCTCAGTGACCTGTGTGCTTGCTGCCTGCTGCTTCTGCCAGCTCTTTTGGAAACTTCTGGTTAATAAGTACTTTGGAATTCCTTTTCCTTTCTCCATGAGAATATTCCTATCACTTCAACACGCATCTTCCCTTTTAAAAAAGAAGTGGGGACAGAGAGGGGAATAGCAGTTTATTAAATGTACATGACACTGAGGATACAAAAACACCAGCATGGGATGAATTTACTAATCAAATGCAGACTTGGTCTACATTGTAGTATGACACTGGAAAGGAAATATCTCTTCAAAAGGTTTATTTTAACTCCAAAGGAAAATTAAGAGAGGGAATGTTGAAATACGGAGGAGTCCAGGGGGTGGCAGGGAGAATAATTGATGCAAGTAGGGAAGCAGAGAGCCTCAGCCCAGGGCAGAGGGAGTAGTGGAGGGTCCATACTGTGTACAGAGTGCTTCAATCAAACTACCATGCCTGGAGAGGAGAAGCGATGGTCAGAGCTGGGTGAAGCTCGGCCATTCTCCTACTGCTCCCACTGGAGGAATTTTAGAGGTTTTCATTCCTTATCCGAAATGTCACCATGAAACCCAGGCTACCAGGCTGCAGCTGTGGCAGCAGGAGCGGTTTAAAGAGCTTCTCTTTCAGGTGCTCATTCTCACGTTACTGAGCCCATCAGTGTTGTCCTGACAGCAATGCTCAGGGCCTTATTTAAATCAGATCAGAGAATTGATCCGGGTTTATTATTTCCCAGGTTTATTTTTAAACCTGGAGCTGCTCATTGCTGTGGTTTACAGCACAGCCCCACAGGCTGCTGGCATCTCACAGCCAAGAGGCTTCAGGCTGAGTTCAGGGCTGGGAACCAGCACATGGGGTGGGCACAAGCTCCATAAGCTGATGTGGCTGCTGGCCCCCCCCGTGCCGCGTTCTGACTTCTCAGATAGAAGTGTAATTGTTTTTTCACAGCCTTTGGTGGGAAGTTCCAATTCTTATTGTTCATCCTTGCTCTGCCTTTCATTATGAGGGGTGTTGGGTCCCCTCATTGCTGTAATGAGAACCAAGAAAAAGCATAAAGATTCAAAGGGAAATATGAAAATGCTCTTCAAAATCAGACGTGTGAAACACTAGAGCTAAAAGATGTATGTGAAGTGCTGGTTAGAGGATGCTGGGGCAAAGGCAGCTTAGAAGTGTTTTTTCTCTTTCCACTATTCTCCAGAAGGATGAGCTCTCTTTTTTGTTTCATGCCGAGTCTCTGAGCACTTAGAACAGTATTTTTGTATGCTGTGAAGTTGAAGAGAACTAGTTTCACTTTAAAACTTTCTTGGAGTCATTGTTTCTTGGACTCGTGAGACGTGGGATTTGGATAAGGAAATGGCTTTCGCCTATGTCTCTCTGTGTCTTCAGGCAAAGAAGTCGTACAATTACAAGTGGGAAAATTGACACAAACTACATGGGGCAAATACGTTAATTCCTTCTCTTCTTCAGAAGGCTTTTCCAAGTATTGTTTGGGTGGGTTTTGTTCCTCAGAAAGCGATGCTCTATGCCACATAGCACATTACGTTTGCCATATAGGCCTCGATCCCCTCGGAATGCTTATAGGCAGCAATCCTGCTCCTTTGCTTTTGACCCCACCAAACCAGTTTTCTCACCAGCATCCTTGCACATGTTCTGAATAGAACCCCCTGAAAATGGATGTGAGGGCCTGTCTGATTGTGTTACGTGAGAGGAAACTGTGTGCGCCACATTTTCAAAGGGGAGGGATGCCTTCTGAAGAGGGCAGGGGGGGTTTGTGGATCACAGCAGGGCAACTGAGTATGGAAAACCAGCCATACTTGCTGGCTTCTTATAAGCTGCCCACAGAGTACAAACAATGCCAGACACATGATGTATGGATTTGATTCATTTAAAGAGGCGAAAAAAAAAGTAATAAAACCCCTTCAAATTGTAAAGTAGGTTACTTTTTTTTTTTATTCAGACACTGTTCCTGCAACAAATTCTCTTCAGTCTTATTTATGAGAAACCAGTGACTTCTGTGAATGTGCATGGCTGAGGCCCAAGTCCTCGAGGTTTGGTGGGAGAAAGAGCTTTCAACAAAGTTGCAGTGGCAGTGGGTTGTCCCTTATACCAATTAATCACGGAGGAAATCTGCCACACATCTGTCAAAGCAGGTTCCTTTCTCAGTGGCTTGAAGGCGGCTGATGGCAGAGTGATGGCTGGAATAACACAAACATGGGGTTCCACCGCTCCGGCTGCTTTTCATGCCCTTACTGGTGTGATCGTCCGGTTGCCATCACCCTACAGATGGGCAAGGTCTGGCCCTTGAGTGCCAAGGGCAAGGTGGAGTTGTGCCATGGTTTGGCTCAGTATCAGACCTGAATCTGACTCTGCTGTTGCCATTTGTACCAGCAGAGTCAGGCCCTATCCACAACTGCCCTTCGCTTTTTCTCTGCTCCTTCTGCTGCTTTGCAGGGCAGCCCAAAAGTTTATAAGGCAGC
This sequence comes from Pezoporus occidentalis, assembly GCF_034315485.1. NCBI lineage: Eukaryota > Metazoa > Chordata > Aves > Psittaciformes > Psittacidae > Pezoporus > Pezoporus occidentalis. The sequence goes on from NW_026912779.1 coordinate 6,775,353, forward strand.
AAAGTCTCCCTCCACTCCTCCCCCTTTGCTCTCAGCAGCATAGATGTGTTGTAATAGACATGATTTCAAAGGGATTTAATCTATCTTGGTGCCAAAGTACTTCATGCAAGAAAGTTCTGTGTAATGGGAAAGCCTTTTAATGAGGAGGATGTGTGCAGCAGTGAACAGCTTCAGATTTCACTGCTCGATGTGCAGGAGAGCAAACCTTGGCGCTGAGCAGCGGGTGACTTCACATCCCCGTGCAGCTCTTAAGGATGTTTAAACTTCAGCAGGTAGTTGGACTCGCAAAATGTTTTAAAACAAGGAGAAAACTAGATCATGTGTAACGGGCTGTCAGTCAGCAGAAGGACTCAGCCATGTCCTTTTAGTCTGTTTTGGTAAGGGAAGGTCAGGAAGGAGATCTCAACCACAAGCTGGTTCAAAAATGCCTTATTTTCTGTAAACAACTCCATCTGGAACTAGTAAACTTTCAAAGTCCGAGCCAGCCCCTCACCACCTCCACACACCCCAGCCTGCCTGAAATGAATCCAGCAGCAACCATTGATTTCCATTGCCTTACAGAGCTGGGATATGATCACACCACCTCTGGGCCAGAAGAGAATACAATCACTCGCTCTGAGTCATTACATAAGCTAAAGTATGTGATTTATTAAACCACAAAAAATAGGTTGTACTAACATTGAGAGTCTGACTTGAAACCACAGAAGGAGCAACATGCAGAGTTAAGGCTGGGACTCCCTCCTTAGCCTACCTTGTGGTGCCTGGGCATTGTGTGTGACCTGTGAAATCACCCCTACTTTGGAGACTCCCTGAAAGGCAGCAGACAGAGGCAAGGATGGTATTTGAGCCCTAATGCTTTTTCTTGCTTTTGTGGGCTTGAGTCGTGTTTAGCAAAGTGATGATTTAATTCTCTTTTCTGGTTTGGTTGGATCCTGTTCTAGCCTTCCTAGACTTGGCCCATTACCTTGGAATTCAGAAGAGCAAATATATAAAATGATAAATAATAGGAAACATTTGGAGATCTGAAATGTTTCAGTGAAATATACAGGCAACTCTCCCAACTAGTCTGTGTTTTACTTCTCATTTTCAGTCTCAGTGGAGCTGTATGAGACACCACCTATTAATGAGTTCTTAGGGATTCCTTACTCTGTAGGTCACTGCACCAAGAGCACACAACGTTTCCAAAGTGCAAATAGCAAACAGCGCCTTCAGTCTTCTCTGTCTACTTGAAACCCGCATGTCAGGCATATTTCTAGAGTGTACTCAGGTTATCACCCTATTTTTCATACTCTGTCCTAGGTCTGTGCTACTGGTTGTTGATGGAGACACCATCAGTTATGGGGCTGGGTGGGATCTGCCCTGATGTGGCTGTCCCCATGTACTTCAGACTCTTCTCTGGAGATGATATGTGCTTAGCAGAGTGTGTATTTAAGGTAGAAGAGGCTGCAGTAATTAGTTTGCATTAATAAATGGTGAGTGCAACGCAAGGATTTGCTGAGCACATCAGTTGTTGGCTTCTGGTCCACGCTAGGGAGCATGAAACATTTGTTACGGACACTCAATGTTTTACAGTCTTTCATTCCACTTAAGCAGATTTGTGCAAAGGAAACCCAAAACCTCAAGGATTTCTGTGTGTTAGAGCACAAAATCTGCCAGAGTATTAGGTGATGACCTAAGGTAAAGTGATCACTGGCTTCTGATGTTGGCCGTGGAAGTGACTCTGACAGCACAGGACATTGTTTCAAACCTGAGCAGATCAGGGATGTAATTCCCACTTCACTGTGAGCCTGATAGCACTGTGCAAACCCATTTTGTAATAACTCTTTTGGCTTTATTGTTTTCTGTTGAATGTGGGCCTCCAAATAAGCAACAGATACAATATTTAAGACTTAAGTAGAATTGGGGGGGAGCTAACAGCTGGTTTACCCATTTTTGTTTCTCATGTTTGGTTGTGCTATATGGGACTGTCCTGGACAAAAAGACAGTATCCCTATCCAGGCAGTACAGAATATGCTACAAGGAAAGGAATTACTCTAGGCTCTGCTTGCATGAGAAATGGTTTTGAGGTTAATCATCATGTAGTTTCTTCTGGCACATCCGTACTGCATGTCCTGGAGACATTCTGAAATGGTCCCCATTGATGTGCAGGGTTTGAAACCACCGTTTCCATTAGACCAGTTTTCAGTAAGTCTGAGCTCATCACGCCCCGGGAGCATGTTAGATCTATTGGATGCAGCCTTGGTGCCAAGAGGAGAGTCATATTGGAAAGCTTTTCCTTTTGTGAGTGAAATGCCCGCGAGCTCGGATTTGTGAGTGACAGCGACCCAGCAGATAAGTTAGTGTTCATCTAATCCCTCCCCCATCTGACTCCTTATTCCCAAACAGCCTATCACCTTCATGTCACTAAGTAAGAGAAAAACATCATATATTTTGCTGGGGTTGGTTTGTTTGAGGCTTTTTTTCCTAACTCAGGACTCTACAAAGCAAAATACCCAAACACACATCCTCACACTACAGTGACCTCTATGTCACCGTAAGACCAAAGACCCAGCTGCTGCAGCATCTCTGATTTTCATGGGCTCTGCAAAATACAAAACCAGAACAGTGCCAAGCTTACTCCCAGCCTGGCCATAAATAAATTCTTTGTAATCCCTGCTCCTTCATTTCCCTTCCATACAGCTACACTGCAGTCCGGACTCCACCCCACCTGCCATCTTCTAGGAACAGAGCATTGCTCAGGATTTCCCCTTCAATTTGAATCAGTGGAAACATGAGATGATCCATATGAAAGTGCCAAAAGGAATACGGTACAGCCAAGGGTTGGGCCCGACCACAGTGCGCACAGGATGGTGAAGAAGTGGTAAATGCCCCATCCCTGGCAGTGCTCAAGGCCAGGTTGGACAGAGCCTCGGGTGACATGGTTTAGTGTGAGGTGTCCCTGCCCATGGCAGGGGGCTGGAACTGGATGGTCTTAAGGTCCTTTCCAACCCTAACTATTCTATGATTCTATGATCAGACAATGGCCAAGTCATTAGGAAATCTGGAATTCCAGAGCGTGGGTGTGCAATTTTAGCCAAATAGGTCTCTTTTCCAGTGGTCTGCTTTTTAGGAAGAAACTCCTGGGAGGTGTTTGCAGAGGAGCATCCTAATGAAGATAGACACTAACCCATGGCTCTGGTCCCAAGAGGGGCAGATAAAAGAAAGCACAAAGCAGAAAGCAATTAAATAATCAACCAGCAAACCTCCTGGCAGCTCAGGTTCCTCCACCCTTCCTGGATACTGCAGGAGCAGGACTCTGGCTCTCGAAGCGTGGCATTTCAAACAAGGCTGAGGGTGGGTCAGACTGCAGAGAGGCTCCTTCTGTGGCCTCCTTCCACAGAATGGAAGAAACCAAACACCGGGGCATGGCAGGATCAGCGTCATGTTGCCAAAGATCCAGACAAATACACTCTCTGCACTGACACTGGGTGCATCAGGAATAGCCCTCTCCATTGCAATGCTGTCTCTGCATGGCTGCTCTGAGCTGTGTCAAGAGCTTTCTTTCAAGACTAGGTTGGGTTCCAAAAAGTGTGTGCTGCAGACAGAGGGCTGGCCAGAGGCTGTGGGGACACAGCAAAGGGCTCTGGGGACATGTCATCCTGGTTTTCAGCAGGCAGAGGTGATTCCTGATCCCTGGAGGGTGGTCTTCTTGCACTCATCTGGACCTTTACCTCCTTCATCCCTACCACCTTTTATCAGGAGGTCCTAGGTGTCACCTGAGCCCTTTGGGTAAACTAGGCTGCATTGTACATTGATTATTCCCATGAAAGAGTAAACACCTCCTTTGAAACCATTAGAACTTCCTATTTGAGGGCTCCTGGGGCAGAGCACATAGGGCCTCACAACTCCTCTCCCTGGCAGAGGTCTTACATGGAGGCAGGTCTCCCGCTTCTTGGAGAGCATTTGCATCAATACAAGAGCAATGCTGGAACAAACCTCTCAGTTTGTTTACTATGCTGAGCCCTTGTCTGCAGTCTGTTGTATTAATTGTGCAGAGTCTTCAGTTAATAAAATGCATTGTAAAATTACTCTTGGAAAAGAAGTCGCTGCACATGGGAGGCAGTTACTTTCCCAGACAAAAACGCATAATGGTTTTTAATATTCTCCCCCCATACACTCCAGAGCCAAAGTCTGTGTTTAGGATTTATAGGGAAAAGCTTTTGCAGGGTTTATTACTCTTTAAAAAACATCATTTGCTACTACTTAGCATTTGTATATTTATTTGTTTACTTAAAGCAAAGAAAGGAGAAATACCTCCACCTCTCCCTTTCTCTACCCTGGACTGAGGCCCTGTATGCCAAGTCTCATCTGGTACAGAGTTGTTCAATAAATGAGTAATAATAAAGCCCTGAAAATAGGTTTGATATTTTAAATGGAAACGCTGACTTGACCTTAGCTGGAGAGGGCCACGAAAGGTGCTGCAGTAATAAAGGAATGACTTCATCAGGAAATCAGGAAATCCTCATTCAAACCTCCAAATATATAAATACATCCATTTATTCCATTGTGAATCAAATGATGCCATGTCCTGTAATTAAGGATGCTGGCAGCCAAGTTGTATCATACACTTATTTCCATCACGCTACGTTAGTGCCTCAGCAACTTGGGTTTCTTGGTCACCTGCTTCTGCAAACGTCCTTGGAGCTTTGTTTCACAGCTTGTTCCGTGGTGACAGGTCCTTTATTTATTCCCGACCTGAGGGGCAGGGATTCCACTAATTGCCTCAGGCCAACTGCTTGGAGATGATTATATGCACCACAGGGCAGTTACAGGACAATAAAAGAAAGCAGTGTAGCAGCTGAATGAGTTCCTGATGTGTTGATGGCAGGTGAACCGGCACCTAGCCTACAGTACGTCTAGATGGGAAAAACAGTCGTCAGAAATGGGCTTTCCTGGCGCCTGGTTTAAAGATAATGGGAGCTTTTTGCCTTCCTGAAAAAAGCAGTTGTAAGAGTATTAGTCAGCGGAACGTGGCAAAAAGCTTTGGCAAGATCCTGGTAAAGTCAATGGCAAAATCCAAGGATGTCCCAGCAAACTGAGCTCCATCTTACAAGAGGTGACTTGGGGCTGATGGAGGCTTATCTGAACTGGCTGAGAAACCTTCCCATTGATTTACTGGACATGTAAGCTGTCACTGCTTGGGTCTGTGAATTCAGCAAACCACACAAAAATAACTGGATCCCTGTGTCATATTCTCCATTTAAATTAAGTTGTAGGGCCAAATGTTGACCTCACTGAGACTGCCACTACTCAGAGCTGCATCAGAAGTTTGATTCCTTTCTTCTTCTATTTCTGGATACCGACCCTCTATTTCCTTCCCCCAGGCTTAATGCAAGGCACTGCCTTGATTATTCATCAGCATTCAGCAGCAAATGTACTAAAGGAGATGTCTTGATGCAGGAGAGAGCAAACTTCTTTTGGAAGCCGGCTAACAGAAGAGGTTTCCAAGCCTCTGAAGTGTCCATACAAAGTCCTGATTCTGTTTGCTCACTTCTGATGTTGTTTTCCCCAGTTCAGTACCTGTCTTTGCTGACTACTGAAGCAATACTTCAGTTTCTAGCCTTGGATCCTGAAACCCATTAGCCTAAATATCAGTAGAGGGAAGGCTTTAATACACAAAACAGGGCACAGTATCAAGGCAGAGCCTAATGTCTGTTCATCATCTGCCTTTGTATTGGACCCTGATATCATGACACGAGTGGTAGACAAATAAACCTCAGAGGCAGTTGAGGGAGAAAGCTGGTCTCTCTGCATAGACATCTAATTTCTCTCTTCTGTTGAGATTGTGAATAGCAATAGAAACAGCATAGAAAAGTAGAACTGTTATAAGCAACTGTCTAATTACTGTTAGACTCAATACCTTAGATACTAGGCTCTAGTACAACTTGTAATCAGTATCTCAGTATAGGTTTTATGTGCAAGTTCTGGATGTGGGCATTTCTTTGGTCTTTGGTTCCATCAGCTGAAACCTCTCCGTCCCCACCCTGTGATTGAATCCCTTCTCCTTGCCCATCTTAATTGCACCTCTAGTCCCTATTGCTCCAGAGTGCCTGCTGCAGTCCTTTGTAGATGTCTCTTTCTGGCCTTCAAAGGGAACACTTTTGGTGAGGGCTTTGCAGTGCCTTAGAGGAAAAGAATAGTTTTGGATTTGTCCTTTCATGTACCTGTCCAGCACTTCACAGACGGATATGGGGGGATATATTATACATGGACAATTTGTAGTTGTTGGAAGTCTCATAAGGATCTCCAGTAGGACCATTTTCTGGTGGAACTGCATGTGCCTTGGTTACAAGGCACTGGGCAGGAGATGCAGTCAGCTTCCAAAGCCTGATTATTGCTTAGCCATCTGGCCAGCCATGAGTTAGCTCCCTCAAAACTGTGGATGTGTTGTGCTGAAGGGCTGGATGTCACTTGTGGGTAGGTACCTGCCATCAGACAGGACTGAGGTTGTCAGGGAGAGCGCCCAGGGCAGCCTCCTCACCATTTCATGGTTTTTGAGTCCTTCGCAAATTATTTTCAAAGCCTGCTTTAAAAATCACCAAATTTATGATTATACAGAGCAATTTTCATGTGAAAAAGGATTTTGAAGAATTTTCATGTTTCTAGGACAACTATAGTGTTTTTGCAAGTGGCTTATTGGGTTTATTTCTTTCCAGTGCTGTTATATTCATTGATATTTATGTAACTAGAAAATTAACATGATGGAGTTGCCCCTGTCATTTTGGATCTGAAGCTATACATGAGATATTAGATACAACCTCTGAAACATATTTAGTAATATTCAGGATTTAATTTACTGGAGGATTTATTCTGCTCCAGTGTTCTCATTTGATTTTACATCCTGCTGAAATTGGAATTATTATATTGCTGAACTAAGGTGATGGGCTGCCACAGGAAACTTAATTGCTTTCTGAGCTAAGCCATGGCAGAGTGAAGCTGGTGTGGAAGGGAGAAAGTAGAAGATGTCAGATGGTGATTTTGTCTGCTATAGAATAAAATGGGTTATTCAAATGACTGCTAAGAAGAACAAAGGTTATTTATTTGAGGATGTAAAACGAGATGAGCATGGCAAAAAGTCGCTAGTGATTGCGCTAGAAAGAAACCTGCAGAGGACGCGAAACAGTGTGTCTGTGGAAGTCTAGGTAAGCCTGGATGGGTGCTATGCACTTCTTAGAAGTTTATAGAGATATTTTTCTTTTGAAAGTAAACCCTATTGAATATTCAGAGAGAGAGAAGAAAGAGGGGCTCTATCACTTGCTTTATGGCATAATTAATATGGTGATGACATTAGTTCATCCTCACCAGCAATCTGGTACTCTATAGCCAGGCAAGTAATGCATAAGTATCAGTAGTATGTTGGAATTCCTACATCAGTGCCTCTTGCAATGCCTGCTTCTTGTTCGTGTTCTCTCCAAGTACTCAGTATTTCAAATCAACTGTGTATAAATGTTTCTTGCAAGCGAATGTCGGATGCATAAATGTTATTGTAGAGCACGTTGTAAGCTTACACGCATTTGCAGGAAGCTGGAAATGCTCAGACACTGCTCCCATCACAGGACCGAGAATCCAGTTTGTTCCTTAGTGCAAACAAAATGCAAGTTCAGATTTCATCACTGCTATTTTTCCCTGTGAAGATAAGGCACTGTTTTTTTCCTGCAGTCTTTCTACTCCTTTTGCATCTTGATTCTAGTTACTTACCAAAGCTGATATGACACCGTAAGTACCTCTTAGAGCAAAGGATGTGGACATATACAATGGTTCTTTACTCCTCTTATATTGAATGGATGCTGAGGATCAAGCTACTTCAATCTACCTTTGCCATTAACTGTCTTTCCCACACTTGAGCCTATCTCTTCAAATGTATCATCTCTTATGCAAAAAATAAACTCAGTGGTTTATACAGCTTCCTATCTAAAATTGTTAAAGAGAAATTTAACAAGCCCTAGTAAATCTGGATGAATGGGAAATCATCTATGAACATAGAACCAAATAAAACCTGCTCGCCAAATTCCTAACTGATGTAAATCAGAAGTCTCTGGAGCAGTGTTGTTTTACAACAGCTCATATCTATCCCTGTGCATTCACTTCAGTTCCTTGTGTGACTTGTGTAATTTAATATCTGTGAATGTTTAAGTAAATGAATTTTGTCCAAAAGGAAGTTTGCCAGAAAGTAAAAATCACACAGCTATTTTCAAGTATCTTTTAATGAGAAATTGGTGCAGCTGTATTGTAATTGCTTTGATTTTCACTTTCTTGTTCTTACTGCTTCAGTCTCCTATCAAAGAGGGTATAAATTATGTGACTTAGTCAAAAAATCTCACAAGATACAGAAAAGTTCCTATTTGAAAGAAATTTATGGCCAAAACATTGTCAACTGCTTTCCAACATATGTATGGACAATAGATAGGAATGCATCTGTTGCTGGGTAATTCATTAAGGGTAAAGGGCTTTGACAATGCACTACAATAGGTAGGTCTGAAGCTGGCTTTCTCTTTAGGCTCAGTTTGAGTCTTTTGGGAAGTTGTGTGTTTTAGCAGGGTGAACCTCAATAACTGGCTGCTTGAGCATGGGGGGAGTGGGCTCCCTTATGAGTGCATCCCAGCTTGGGAGACTGATATGGGTATCTTCATGCACCCCAAAATTCAGTGATTATTGTTATTAACTCGAGCTGTAAGGTAGGTTTTGCTCCTTTTGCTCATGGAAAGGTGGTCCTTTAAATTCAGCCTTATTGGCCCATCAGGGGTGTGAGCAGGAACTCCCCTTCTGCAGCAGTTCGAATGCCACCTCCTCTGCTCATCAAGATTGAGCTGGAATACACTGACGTGTCTCGTTAATGCAGTTTTCAAAGTTGAAAGGAAAAAAGAAACTGTTCCTCAAATCAGCTGTGAAACATTTGCTGCAAAAGTGAAGGAACCTGCTTCTGCCCCCAAATTAAGTGAAAACCGGAATGGATGCAAGTCCAGATGACAAAAGTGAAAGCCAAACAGCAGTGCTCAAGTATGATGTTACTCCTTCCCATATCGTCAGGCCATCGGTGCCCAGATTGCGTGGAGTCCCAGGCACACACTTGTGTGTACAGTGACATCTAGTGACAAAGAAGATAGAAGTGAAAAGCTGTCCGAAGCACGTTTTGCCCAGTCAGTCATCCCAACAGCTGTAGTTACAGCTACAGGACAAATATTCTCGACTTTGCTAGTTTTCTGAGACAAGTTTTTTTTTATTTTTATTTTTACTTTTTATTTTTATTTTTGGTTATTTTTTATTATTGTGGGTTTTTTTTCAAATTCGGGTTAATATTTAACCTTCTAGCAGCTGGCTGCGAATAGAGACTCACTTTACCGTCTTACCTTGACGTGGTGCAAAAGGTACCTTTTATTCCAGGTGCCATTTGTAGCGGCATTTGGTGGGCTTCTCTCCTCTTCAGAGTATTTCTACTATTACTTTACCCCTGGTAACTGGATAACGAGATAGAATCTAGAATTTAGAATTTAGAATATAGAATATAGAATATAGAATATAGAATAGTTAGGGTTGGACCTTAAGGTCATCTGGTTCCAACCCCCTTGCCATGAACAAGGACACCACACACTAAAACGTGTAATGAGTTTATTGTTTGAGCTATCATGAAGCTAAAAAGAAGGCTTTCTAAGTGTAGGTTGATGAGGAAACTCGTAATAGTCCTTTAAAAAACAATGCTTTTTTGAGTATGAAGGTTTTAAGACAAAAATTAAACCCGATGTTTTTCATATATATATATTCTTTGCTTCCCTAATTGTGGCTGGGATATGAATGTATTCTGGGAATTCTGGGTACCTCTCTCCATTAGACCTGTTAGATAAATGACACTTCATTTTGACCTCAGTAGATGTTTTTCACATGGTTACTTACTGTCACATGCAAAAATCTCATATTCCATAAAGGATTCCTAGCTGAACCAGCTCTGGAGGACACTGGTGAATGTCACGGACCCTGGGGAAGTGTGGAGAAAGGGAAATGTGAAGAAACAACCCAGAGCATAGAAATTGGGATCAGTCAAAAGGGTTGTTCTGTTTTCAGTGGAGCCAGCCTGGGTTTTTCGTGTCAGCCAGACTGAGATCAGAGCTTTTCCCTTTCATTTCAAGATACATATGGGTGGTTTTCAGGCCTTGTTTCTACAGTGTCAAGTCTGAGATAGAAAGCTGCCAAGCCTCCACCCCTTGCAAACCAAAGATCTCCTATTGTCTTGAACTTGAAAATCCTGGCTAATTTTAACTTAGAGAGAAAATTTATTGACTTATATAAACAATGGCAAGTAGAGGCCCCCAGAAGAAAACTGCTTGAGAACATGCTTTATTTTAGGTCCAAATGTTAGTCCTGTTGCATTTAATGTGATCACTTAACTGTTTAAGGTGAAGTACAGTCAAGTGTTCTTTGGTATCAGAGCCTTAAGTGCCTCAAGGAGCATGGTTAGGGCACTTGTTGACCACTGTCATGAATTTTGCCAGCATAGGAGGAGTTCATGAACACAGAGGAGATGTTTAAAGCTCAGTTTAGATACTCACACACATTTGATTACTTTCTCCTGAAGGCACAACTGAAGAGGGATGTGTTTTTCTTTGTGTGCACACGAAGTGCTGCTGAAATTCTTGGCTCTACATGAGTGATTTTATTAAAATCAAGTATAATATAGCTTAGCAAAATTGTTTCTTAATTATTAAAGCAATTAGAGGGATCTAAGAGAGAACTTATTCCCACTGGGCTAAGCCTGCGTATAAAGCCTCCCTTTCAGCTTCCTATTTCAGTCGCTCTATATTCTTATAAAATGCCTACTAATGACCCTCTAAGCTGAGACAAACACAGAAAGAGAAAAGTGCTATCAGAATAAAATGTTGAAATACCACTGACATACAGTTAGATTGGTGATACACTCCTAAAATAGCTTTAAGCTGATACAACCATAGTAGAAGTCCTTTCTTCCACTCACAGAAGAGACCTGGAGAGGGAATTGATACAGCTGAAAGCCAACCAGTAATACCAACACCAGGTGGGTGCAGGAGATGGACAGAAGAGCCAAAGTCCAGCTGGAAGATCTAATCCCTTCTTTTAGTGGCTGCTTGCTCTTTTCTCAGCTAAAAGCATCAGTAGAGCCCTGCTGCAAGGATTTACCCAAGTTCAGCTCTTCTTTTGTGTGTCCAAACTCTATTGCAGGCGTTAGCCTTGTAGGCTTTAAAGAGAAATCACACTGGTCACCTCCAACTCTGCCAACAAATATTTCCTCATTTACTTCAAGAGACCTCACCTGGAGTATTGTGTGTAGTTCTGGTGTCCTCAACATAAAAAGGACATGGAACTGTTGGAACAAGTCCAGAGAAGGGCCACAAGGATGATCAGGGGACTGGAGCACCTCCCGTATGAAGACAGGCTGAGGAAGTTGGGGCTGTTCAGCCTGGAGAAGAGAAGGCTGCATGGAGACCTCATAGCAGCCTTCCAGTACCTGAAAGAGGGCCTATAGGGATGCTGGGGAGGGACTATTCATTAGGGACTGTAGCCATAGGACAAGGGGTAATGGGTTAAAACTTAAACAGGGGAAGTTTAGATTGGATATAAGGAGGAAATTCTTTACTGTAAGGGTGGTGAGGCACTGGAATGGGTTGCCCAAGGAAGTTTGTGAGTGCTCCATCCCTGGCAGTGTTCAAGGCCAAGTTGGACAGAGCCTTGGGTGAGATGGTTTAGTGTGAGGCGTCCCTGCCCATGGCAGAGGGGTTGAAACTAGATGATCTTAAGGTCCTTTCCAACCCTAACTATTCTATGATTCTATTTCGTAACAGCCAGCATCCAACTGTAGACTTTGGCCATCAGCTGATTTAGCAGCTCTCCTTAATAAGTGCATCCAACACACCTGCTCTGCCACAGAAGCACTTTACTTGCCCAGACACAGTGGGGCTGTGGAATAGTTGCAGTTGTGATAAAGCCCCCAAAGGGTCCTGTAAAACTAATGGGGTCAAGAGGGTGTTGCCCTGCGCAGGTACCACCATTCCCAGTGTTGTCATTTGTTTCTGTTTAAGCATTATGTTTAGACTAGTAGCAATTGCTGTAGTTCAATCACTAAAATGTACCTGTGATTAATAATTGCTACAATATAAGATGTGTAAAGTTTTACCACTGTGTCCTAGAGGGCTTGTAACAAGAATGACCAGTTTAAAGCTGAAGCCAGGAATGTGGTAATGAGTCCATATAATGGAAATGTTAATTAAAACACTCTTAAGAAGAGAGGGAGGAGAGGGGAAAGCTTTGTGCCCCATGTTATCATGTGATATCCCTGTGCCCATTCACAGAAAAAGAGGAAGCAGGGAAGAAAAGGTGTTTGTACTTAAGCTAAAGGCAGCGCCTCTGAGTGGGTTTAAAAGCCGTCTTTAATGATCACAGCCTGATGAGCTCCCAGTATGTCTCTACACATCACCCTACAAACGCCCCAGGGAAAGCCAGCCCCAAGTGACTGGGAGGGGGCAATTAGACAAACCCACACGCTGAGATGCAAGAACAGCTAAAGAGGATCATTATTGTTAAGGATCTAAATAATGCATCTGCTTCTTGTCTCCCTTGGTCCTGTCATTGCAGGTCTGTGCTTTCTAAGTACATCTTTTCGTGCCTAAGACTTGCAGCAGCAGTGACTTTGAGTAATCTGACACAGGGCATTGTGTCCGCCTCACCCCTGGGTGACAATATTGTACGCATGCAGCCCAACACCCTCATGCATCTCTCCAAGATGTATTAGATGTGCCTCCCTGAGCTGCACTGGTGAGCCTAGGAGTCTGTGTGTAAGGATCCCTATAAAAGAGGGGCTTGTGGACGTCTGGCATTCATCAGAAAAGCCCTTTGGATTATAGGGGAAGTGCCCTAAGCCCAGGGAGCCTGAAGAAGCTTGTAAACGCTGCCGTCATGTTCTCGATCCAGTTTTACCCTTGCAGGAGACACTGGGAAAAGGGACAAAATGATTCCAAACACTAGAGAAGAGCAGAATCAATCACAGAAATTCTTAGTAACCTATAGAGGTGCGAGGTGTCTTCTGAGATAGAAGGGCACACGAGAGTCTTGTGTTTGACTGGAGAGATCACCTCTGAACTTCAGTTGCCAGAATTCAAAGCATTCAAGGCCTTTCCAAACATACTTGCTTCTCAGATTGGAAGAGTTGCCCTCACCAGACATGGAGGTGCTTGGAAAAATACTGGAGCTGACATTTAATTTTGAATGTGTCCTGGTATTTTTCCCTTTTTCTTCTTGTTTTCTTCTACTTTTTTTGTTTTCTATTTTTCAGGGGGATGAAGGGGGAATTACTTCCTTTAACCATATTTAATAGGTTTAATAAATGCTTATTTTTTGAGCGGGTTCTAGGATACTTCAGCATTGGTGCACTTTATTCAAACCTAACTTAAATCCCAGCTCAAACCTACTTGAGACCAAATGGACTCAGACATACAGTCCAGCAGCTATCTACACATTGCAGATGAGTTTTCTCCTTCACATGGTCGGCATTGATTTCACAAAATCCTGAAACAGAGCTTAACAGATGTGCTAATGACCAGCTGCAGTTGATTTCAATATGCACCTAAAGCTAGCTGTGTAGTTAAATGCTTGGCTACATCATGACCTGTATAAATGATTCATTTAATTATTTTCCAGTTAAAAGAACTCCTAAGTTTTTCGTGATAGCTTGCAGTTGTGTCTGCAAGTAACTGCTGTGAATCCAACCCTTACATTATCTAAGGCAGGCAGTAGCTGCTTATCTCCTGCCTCTCCCTGTAACATCTGGACCGGTTTCTGGTAATATCATGCTAAAGGAGGGTGAGAAACCTGAAGAATTAAATTAATGGGAAGTTATAGAAGTTTCCTGGACCGTAGTTCGGTGCCAGATGGTGACTCATGTTGGTGAGAAGCAACAACAACAATAGTAATTATGGATGCATCCCAAGCCAGGAATTAAAATCAATGCAACCAGGTTTACATTCTCAGATGAGCTTTTGCTAAATGATTTGGAACTGAATATGGGCTGCTCGAAAGGAAAAGCAGAAAGTGTTTCAAAACTGCATGAAATACAATTCTCCTCCACCCCAAAATAACATGATAGGGTGTGAGGGGGGTATGGGGTTCAGTCCTTTGTTCTCTTTTGCTGAATAGGATTCTGTAAGCCAGTAATTCAAAGGAACCTGAAAGCATTTCCTGGGACAAATACTGTTCATGTTGTTCATCTTGGAGAATAAAACTTTTACTGGTTTATGCTTTTGTTTGCTGATTATCTGTTAGAGTACATGCACTTGAGTGGAGGAAAATAGCCCGAATCCCACAGATACAAACTCATTTAAAAATAAGAGGCTTATGTCAAATTTTAGTTAATTCTTATTCCCTGCCTTAAAACCACTGCATTTCCCATTGAAGCATGTAACAGTTCAGCTGAAGCACAGGTGAGATGGTTATAGTGTTTGCTACGTAATTTTATGGTATTGCTATTAAACAGTATCTTCTGTTTTGTATTAAAAAGAATATTTTACATTTCTACTTTTACTATAAAACAGTGAACTTTTGCCATCTTTGCATCTCATTATAGGAGCAACATTGGATTTCCTTTCCAGTCAGGTTGCTAATACTGTTCAGGAGTCGGAGGCTATACAAATAAAAGGTGCAGTGGGGCTGGATTATCATTCTGCATTCACATGTTCATTCTTGAAAAGGAGGAAATTGCATTACATTAGAATTTCATCTTGATTTTTGGCAGAGACCCACGCTCTAGATAATCAGCAGGAATACAGGCAACGGGCAAGTTGGGGCCTGTAACACAGGGGGGTTTCCTCCTAATTTCCCAGTCTGCTGGTCTTGCAGTAATTACACGCTGATTTATCTTCAGGGAGGAGACTGTATATGTGCCTTCTTTATATAACTACTAAACCTTGGCCAAACATCTTAATTAGGCCTTCATTTTGCCTTGAAGAATTGGGAATTAGCTTTATGGTGTCCTTCCCTTAAAGCTTGCTCTGTGATGTTGTGATCTCTTTCAGTTTGCCACAGGTTTTGCAGCATTTCAGCTTTATTTGCTCTGTTTGTCTGTGTATGTGTATGGTGATGCACTGTGGCTCAGGTCACGATCCAGCTGAATTCTGTGATAGATTTGGCTCAGTGAGTAACAGTTTAGCTCAGTTATAGAAGGAAAAGAGCTCTTTGGAAAAAAATCAGTTCACATCATTCCACTGAATATACTGTTACATTATTATTGTTTTCTCTACTCTTTCACTGGCTCAAGTTTTGGATTATTACATTTACTACATCTGAGAAAGGATGTAACATGGAGCAATCTGGGCTCTGGAGGAGGATGTGAGTGAGGAAGTATGTAAGTAAACATTGCTTCCCAAAGTTTGGACAGAGCACTTTTCAATTCTACTTTATAAATATGGATTTTTCAATCCATACCATGTCAGTCCATTAACTGGAATAGTGAAAAAGGGAACAATCAGGCCAAGATTTGCTGTGGAGAAACTGTATTACCAAACGTATATAAAGATCCCGTAAAAATTGCTCTCTGGCTTCTCCTCTTTATCGTATCTTTCAATGTGATATCATGGGATTTGCAAAGGTGCCATGTCACAAAATGAAAAGCTTTTGTTGATTAAGAAGAGGCAATCTCTAACATGACTGGGTTAAAGCTGAGGATTTTTGTGGTCTGGATTCCAGGTGAGAAACCTTTGCACTTCACATAATTTTGGTGATACAGAGCAACACACATTTGATGTTACAAACTGTCATCTCTTCTCAGCCTCTACATGCCAACAAGTTTGTAAGCATCATATTTCAAGGTTTAACAGTATGTTAATCTTTAAACTTGCTGCTTTGACTAAAGTCTTCTAAATCTTTGCATTGTAATACACTGATTGCAATCGGACTAATGTGAGTATAGAAGTACACAAGCCTGAATTTCTTCCTTCCATAGGATTTGCTGTCACTGCCATATGTTGTTTGCGTTCCATTTAATTTCCCTATATAAAAGGGCTTGGACTAGTCTGATGGCCTTACTGTTAGTACAGATACGGAAATAGGTGGGTCAGTGTCAGGTTGCTCAGCAGTTCCTGAATTCTGATCCCAGCTATAGCAACAACTGCCTAAGAGCTTTGGACAATTAACTTAAAACTAATTGATGCTCTCCTTAAATGAACAATCTCATTTAATAATACAGGTCTGACTGCAAGAATAAGTGTCAGGAGAATTTCTTTCTGAAGCAGAAAGACTGTGTTTAGAATCTCCTTGCATACCCCCACAGTAATGCAAGTATTAGAAGTGCCCTAACAGCGTTTAGCTTGGGTTTTAGAGTTGTATTTCTGAATTTCCCCACATTAAGGTATAGTAAACTGAGATGTTTCGTGCTAAAGAATCAAATTGTACAGCACAGTGCTTTTGGATTTGGGGGTAGCACCCACTGCAGTAATGGTGCCAGAGCATATTACCGAACTATAACATCATAAGCCAGCGTAGCCTCAAAGTGTATCCAGAGCAATTCACAGCACATTATTACTGTAGGGGATGTTTCAGGCTTGATATATTCCTGGGACTGTGTAGAAACAGGCTGTGATGGAGAGTTAAAAGCTCTATTAGAGCTCCTGTAGACATTATTGCTCATCACCTCCAGGGAGGTGTCAGTTGAGAGGAGAATAAGGCTGGGTATGGAATAAGACTGGATCAGAGACTGCTGGCATGGGGATGGCAACTGAAATGGCATTTGCTGCTGACTTTGTGATAGCAGAAGGGCAGGAGAATGAAGCTTTTAGGACCTTCACAAAATTTGAAAGGCAGGGAGGAAAATTACTTGGGCATCACTTGAATGGTAATAGAGAGAAGCAGAAGGGAACTAAATTGTAGGGAAGTGAAGAGGAAACTGGTTTCAAGAAGAAAAGGCATTTTTGGCTGTGGCACAAGTAGCCAGCAGGACACAGAGGATGGGAAGCTCAGCTAATGATTCCTGATTCCTCCTTTCCAGGGCATTTCCGCTGGCATTTTTGGGGGTTACATGTAAGCCAAATTCCATTGTGACAAATTTATATCCCTCGATCTGCTATAGCCTTAATGAATAATGCACCTGTCTTTAGGGGTGCGCTACTGGAGCTGTCAGCAGCTACGGTGTTTTTTTTTTCACTCACCTGGCTGAACTTCAGCTCATCTCATAGAATCATAGAATAGTTAGGGTTGGAAAGGACCTTAAGATCATCCAGTTCCAACCCCCCTGCCGTGGGCAGGGACACCTCACACTAAACCATGTCACCCAAGGCCTTATCCGGCCTGGTCTTGACCACTGCCAGGGATGGAGCATTCACAACCTCCCTGGGCAACCCATTCCAGTGCCTCACCACCCTTACAGTAAAGAACTTCTTCCTTATATCCAATCTAAACTTCCCCTGTTTAAGTTTTAACCCATTACCCCTTGTCCTGTCACTACAGTCCCTAATGAAGAGTCCCTCTCCAGCATCCCTGTAGGCCCCCTTCAGATACTGGAAGGCTGCTATGAGGTCTCCACGCAGCCTTCTCTTCTCCAGGCTGAACAACCCCAACTTCCTCAGCCTGTCTTCATACGAGAGGTGCTCCAGCCCCTGATCATCCTCATGGCCTCCTCTGGACTTGTTCCAACAGTTCCATGTCCTTTTTATGTTGAGGACACCAGAACTGCACACAATACTCCAGGTGAGGTCTCACAAGAGCAGAGTAGAGGGGCAGGATCACCTCCTTCGACCTGCTGGTCACGCTCCTTTTGATGCAGCCCAGGATACGGTTGCTTTCTGGGCTGCAAGAGCACACTGCCTGGCCATGATCATTTTCTCATCGACCAACACCCCCAAGTCCTTCTCCGCAGGGCTGCTCTGAATCTCTTCTTTGCCCAACCTGTAGCCGTGCCTGGGATTGCTCCAGGTGTAGGACCTTGCATTTGTTATGTGGAGGAAAGATTTTAAGTCTTTCCTGTTCCCTACATATTATATTTGCCATATGGTAAATCAAGCACAGATGGTGGCTGACTAATGGAGATATATACATCCATTATTCATATTTCTTTAAGGTTGTTTCATGGTTTAATCATTTGGTCTTCAGCATTGTCTCTCTCTGCCTGTCCTTAAGGTGTGTAAGTTACTGACATTCTTCTGTCTGTCATGGGATTATGGACCAAAGTTTCCTGTCTTCAGTGCCATGCAGTCTCTAATTATCCTCCAGACCACTGTGGAGAGCACGTGAAATGGGAACAATCTCTGTACGTATTAAAACATACACCCTTGCATACGCACAAAGCATCAGATCCTGGCCGGTTCTGCAGTGGTTCATGCCAGCATACAGGGCTGCCTGGCAGAAGCAGCTGCTGCAATGAGCCATGACTTCTCAGACTAGTAACATCAGAGGCAGGGTCATGGCCAGGACACCAGGTAATGGTGCTGGTTCACCACGTTAACCTCAAGAACTCCAACAAACTGAGAGTAGTCTGCAAACAGGAGGGGAAGGTAAAACCAGCACTGCCTGCCCTTAACTGTGGGGTGACTGCACCTCATAGGCAAATAGCCAAACCCAGACACTGTGTCTCACTTAAGTAATTTGGTGTAGTCATAAAGTGTATCATTAAATTGTAAACATCTGCTTATTAGCATGGTAGAAGGCATAAGTAACAGTTACTTGAGAACTTCATAAAATGCATTTCACAGGAAGAGGGAAAAGGCCTGGTAAAGTTTCTTCATTCTTGCCAGAGCTTCCAGGTTTCTAACAGATGAAGGTATCTTATGTTCCATTCCTAATAAGAGTCTGGCAGATCAACCTACCTACTAGATGCAACCCGAACCTGTAAGTCTATCAGCCATACACCACCAAGGGAAAACAGTGTTATAGATCTCATAACCCTTTTGATAGTTATCTAATAAGGCAGGTTACTAAATACCACAGGAAGGATGGCTAACGCGAGCGAGATCCACCAAGCTGCCCCAGTGGATGTCACTTTTATGCAGGGGGAGCTTGTTCTTTAGCAGAAGACACTGTAGGGAATGGTGTTCTCATAAATTGAGCAGCTAAGTGTTGAGTAATTCACCTATAAACAGAAAGCAATTAGTAAATATCTGATCAGGGGTAATTAACAATAAAGCAGGACTACATTGTTTGACTAAATTCTTCAGAGAAACACTCAGCTCAGGCTTTTCAAAACCATCTGAATGTATTTTAATTTGACAAAATGATTCCATTTGAAGTTTGAGCTCCTGGCATCTTTTGAAGAGGCTAAAAACATGTGGGTATGAGTGCTTCAAGTAGTATACCCTGCACGGGTTCCCAAATTGCTTTCAGCAATGTTCCTCAAAAAAGGGTTCTTAAGAGAAATGAAGGATGAAAGGGATGCTGCCAGCATGGATATGTAATTGGGTAGCAAAGAAGAAACAGCAGATTGGTATAAATGGGCCTTCTCATGGAGAAGGTGTATAGTGAGGTTCTGCAGGGGTCTGTGCTGGAGAGATGAGGTGACAAAGTTTGGTGATGTTATAAAGTTATATTGATAAGGAAGAGGAAGGACTGTGTAGAACTGGAGAATGTTCTTAGAGCAGCAAGTGACTGGTCAGGAAAGTGACAGATGAAATTCAGTGCAGATAAATGTGAAAAGGTACCCACAGGGAGATGCAGCACAAATGAAATGGTGGGCTTTGAGACGGCCATTGCCACTCCAGAGCAAGCCCTGGGGGTTATGACAGCTAGTTCCATCAGCACATCAGCTCAGTGCTCGGCTGCGCTCAGAAAAGCAAATCAAATGAAAGGAATGGAGTACAAACCAGAAAACATCAGTTTGCCATCGATTTAGCTGCAGCAACTCTTAAGAGTATAGCAGAACAAATGAGATTAGAGAAAGGCAGCACATACGATGAATGTTTTGGAAGAGTTTCCATGTAAGGAAGGACTGAGTAAACCAGTGCTCCTCTGCTTGGAAATTGTGCATATTGGAGGGGGCAGTCTGGGGAGCTCCTTGCCAAGGGATGCTGTAAATGCAAAAAGTTTCCTTGAACTCAAGAGCAGATTGAACAAATTTTTGCAAGACAGATCCTTTGGGGATTACCACATTGAAAAATAACAACAGGATCAAAAAATCACCTGAGATGAAAATACTGGAAAACAGGAACACAGTTTCGGGTTTTCACAAAGCTCATAAAGGCTTTCTCATTACAGAGAAACTGGGAAAAATTGCTGTAAGGCAAACACAGTGTTTTCTCCTGCTTTGTTTTTGCTTTGCTTTGTTTTGCTTTGCTTTGTTTTACAGCATTTTAAAACTTATAAATAAAACTAATTTTGTTTTGAGATTCAGTTTTCATTTTGAAAATGGGCAGCACTGATTTATTTTCTCCTTCAAAAGCAAGACGTTGCCCAGGAGTTGAAAGGTGTGAGGAAATCATTAGAAGCAAAGCCTGCAGGACCTTCTGAAGGTGCAGTTTGGTAGCAGGGTGTCTTTGTGTCTGAGTGATGGAAATGGATGTTAGGAATTCCCCAAGGTGCCCATGGGTATTCTAGTTGCTGACCAGGACCTGCTTGAATTGAGGACATGCTCCCATTCCGTGTCACCCGTTCTTGGGCAGAACATTCTTTAGCACACCTTCTTTTCTTCTGAACATTTCTTTCACTAAGGTTACACCTGCATCAGGGGTTACCTGTGTGTCTGTGGGGCACGTGGATGATGGAGAACAGCACTGCCACATCCCAGCGGTGGATGCGGCACAGGAGCCCCATCTCTGCCGCTATGGGCCAACCTTAGGGACATCATTTTGTTCCTGTATCATTCTCTGACTGCACTCCCAGCAGGCTCCAGGACTTGACTGCAATTTGTACATCTTAGGGTGTAAGCAATCAGTTATTGTTATAGTCAAAATATTCAATATGTGGATAATGACAGGCGACTTGAACTCCCTTAGCCAGGCTTTCTCACAAGGAGTTGGAAAACCTCTTCCCTATCCATTAGTTTCTTTAGTCACAGCAACTAATCTTGTGACACTGTGCTTAGGATTCATCCCAACAGGAAGCAGGTCTTTAGGAGCACTAATAAAAGAAGGAGCAAAGGTAATGCCTTTTGCAGACAAATATTTTATATAGCATTATTATAGCAATCATGTCATTTTTCCTTTTAAAAATCGATTTTGAATCATGGAAACCCAGAAATGTGTGTGTGAATAATTGACTAGACCTACCCCATGTCTGTGGATTGTGTGTGGCCCCCACAGCCTGAATTTAAGAGGCAGGAAAAGGAATTATGATGCCTGGTCTAGCTGCCTGCTGCACCAGTCCTCCATTGCATGGCTTGGGTACCTTGATTTCCCCATCTGTATCATTGTGCTGATTAAACTCCCTTTCTTCTACCTCTTGCCTCATCAGTTTAGCCTGTGGTCTGTTTAGGATAATGACTGTCTCAGTATGTCCTTGCGCAGAAGGCTTCACTCCTGACTGGGAACTTGGGGCATAACAGGGAATATAACATTATGTAAATAGTGAAGTCAGGAAAAAGACTTTATTGCAGTCCTGATTCTACCCTAGAGGTTTTTTCCTTGGCTGAGATTTGATGAAAGCATTATCATCTGTGTTACACGGACCTCCAGAGCTTTACAGTAGCTGAATCCAGTGGGGAAATAAATTATAGAATAATAACAAATCCTGACACTGCAGCACTAATAGAGGCAAACCCATTGATAGTGTCAGTAGGAGTTTTTCAGCGTGCCTGTGCTTCGGAGCAAAGTTTAAATTGCCTGATGGTAGTGGTCTCCTTTCAGAGCTCTGTAAATTAGCAGCAAGTTACCTGTGAATCACGCCTGGCATTCACATCACCGCATCCCGGCCCAAAAGATCGCGGCGCTCGCTGTCAAGGGAAATAGCTGGCTTCTGAAGTTACAGCAATGCAGTAATTTAGAAGGGAAGCTGAGCTCACAAAAGCTCGAGCTAATTTTCAGGCCTGGCTGTCATTCATCAAGGGTGCGTTCCCACACAAAGCCCGGCCAACAAAGGGATCCTTGCACTGCCGCGCGCCGCATTCCCCTGCCTCCCCCTTCTCACCGTGGAAAAGATGCCTCTTTGTGCTGGAGATAAGTGAAGAAGGAGGATTTACAGCAGTAAGCTATACCAGGGACATCTCAACTGTAATTAAATCCTTTTATTCACCTTTTCTCCAATGCGGACCCTATTAGTAGCCCAACAGCACATACTGTTAAATAGTATTAAAATATATTTGAATAGTGGTCTGGTTTAAATGGAAATCTACCAAATATAAGGAGCTTGGCTTGATTTCTTTCCCATGCAGAAAAAGAAGCCTCATTGTGGCTGAGGTTAAAGGGAGGTCTTAACTAGTCAGGATTGCATCTGGAAAGGCTTTTCAGCTCTGCCTGGCTTAAAACCCCACAGCTCCAGCGTGCAAATGTTCTCGCCTGCACGCTGAGCGCCTTGGTGTCAAAGGGTTTCCCTACCAAGGGGTCAACTTCCCAACCCCAAGGGCCTGGTGGGTTCTGCCATGCAGCGTGTCCAAGCGAGGAGGCTGATGGTTCTGTGCGTGCCCAGCCACTGTTCCAGCTTGTTGCCAGGTTGCTGTCACGAAATCCCTCAATGGGGATTTCACCATCTCTTTAATACACCTACCTTAGTTTGCCTGCAGTGTATTAGAGTCCATTAGGGATCGAGGTGAACTCCTTGGTTTCAGTTGCGAAAATGGACTTAAAAATCTTTAGAGTGCCCTCCTGGTCTTTGAATCTGTGACTCCAGCAATAATTAAAGATCAGTTTTGCCGTGGAGCTGGTGGTTTACTCTGGGAGAGGCTGTGGCTTTGGGGGAACAGCAGGTTCTCTTTCTACCTTTTCTAAATTGCCTTTAATTACAAAACTCACTAAGTAGCCAGCAACAGTGAAATCCCCAGGAGTTCCAAATAGTTGCCATGTGTCTTTTTCTCACACTTGCAGAGATGTAGAATGTCTGCCAAAGACATGCAGCAATAAAGAAGCTTAAATATATTAAATGAAATAAAATGCCAACAAAGCTTACAGTGCCCTCTCCTCTCTAGTCCTACCGTTTTATCTGTTTTTCTCCCTCTCCTGACTCATTCTACCTTCACACTTTTCTGTTGGCAATTGTCTGTTCTTTATTTTCTCTCTCTCATTTCTTTTTCCTCCTTTTGGGAGGACAGTTAGGCAATCGGTGGGAGCCCAGCCTGCTGTCTGCACAGTGTTCTTTGATGTTGCTGTGTCTTTTCATACATACACGCATACTCTTTACTTTTCATTCACCGCTTCTTTCCCATACCTCCCTTCACTCTTGTCCATCACACCTCCATCTTCCATGCTTCACTTCTGCATATCTTGTATTGCCTTCATTGCTTTCCCCTCCAGCTATTTCAAACTGCTAAACTCAATGATGGCTACATACCGGGTACGTAAGAGTGTGGTTGCTACGTTTGCACATGCATTTATTGGAGTCATCTAGTTGAAAACCATGTGTGTTTCTGTGTGTGCTCAGCTGTAACTGATTGGCTTTGATTTCTAGGCCTTGCTATGCTGTGCGTACTCCCATCCATGCTTAGTTATATGCAATTACTGTGATGACATGGGAAGTTGTGGTAATTGTGCAGTATACAGATGACTCATTAGTTCTGCAATTATGCATTTTCCTAAAGAGTTACTGGGGATGGTGGCCTGATAATAGTTTGCCAGTCTGAAATCTGACCTTTGCTTGTTTATCATTTTACTATGAATAGCTTGAAAAGGGAGGCCAATCAGTTCTTTTCAGCGCTGAAAATGAAGCATTTTTGCTCAGCTTGAGTGACCATCAGTGATGGTTACAGCTGCCCTGCAGAGCAGCTTCACATGAGCACACAGATAAGGGTGCTGGATGCCGCCACAGTTCAGAAAGGTATGTATGCCTCCCTCAGAGCACTTGAGTTTGTCCCATTGAAGTCAATGGAGCTATTTCTGTTATTAAAGATGAGGAGTGACTTAAGTACCTTACTGAATGGTGGCACGTAATGGGGCTGACAGGTTTTCTTCCTGAAACAGTAAGCTTTCTTACACTACAGCTGTTGCTGGATATGAAATTACACTTTTTCCAACATATCCTTAGAGAAAGAGATTAGGAGTTGTATGTGTTTACCTTCCCAGCTGTTACTTTACACCAGTTGTTTGAGCCAAACAGGAGAATAAAAGCTCAATACCAAAGGTTTCTGAGCCTGTCATCCAGTTTTCCCATATCATCTGCCTGAGTGCATCTCCTAGCTTCTCTGTGAGAGCAGGAGGGGAGAGATCAGTCAGGTTACGCTGGCTGCAAAGTGAAGAACAGACCTGCGCAAAGATGCTTCTTGATCAAAAGGATGCAGTGATGAAATAGGAGACGACGTTGAAGTCTGGAGAGGTGGTGCAGACACTGGTAGCCAGATGGGAACACAGCTAAATACCCCACTTAATGCAAGTGTTTGTTGCTCAACTGATAAGAAGGGAAAAGGGAAAACAACTGCATGCTGTAATCTTCAGGCACAATTAAGTTATATTATTGAGTTCCAGCCAGCCTGGTCCAGCGTGTGATTTCAGACTGCAAAGTTAGGACAGACGCAGCAGCTTTAGTGAGAAAGTGGAAAATCAAGTTTGCAAATTGTACCGGATCGAAGGAAAAGCAAACAAACCCGAGTCTTTCTTCAAAACTTTTCTTTGCCCTCCTCTGAAATGGAGAGGTGAGGACATGATAAAGGCTCATTTCAAGCGAGTTTCCATCTGATAGGGAAGTTCAGGATTAAGGGCAGATTACTGCTTTCTCTGAGCTGGGCTTGCTTGCAGAATACAGTGCTCAACGTTTACAGGTCTGACAGTTTCTGGGCAGGGATTTTTGGAAGGTTTATCTCCTTGCTTTGAGCGTACACAGTGATTTGAGGCTGGCTTTGGTTGGAGATTTCATGCTCTCTCTTGTGATAAAGGGTCGATATATTAGTGGCATAAGCCTATGTTTAAAAATTAATGAAGAAAATCATGCTTTTCTTCCTGTTTTGGAAGGTTAAAGAGGCACACCTAGGGAACACCAACATCTACCTACACCATGTTCTTTAATGCTGCTATGTCTTTTTGTACATACGTAGTATTCCTGTGTACTTTAAATAAGTTTAGGGCTTTTTTCCAAATTAACCTAAAATATTCCATACCACAGCATGAAAAATAAGATACATTGACTTTATCAGAATCCCCTACAATTCATACTGTGGAAGAAAATGTCATTAGCATGAACTGTTTCATAATAGACCGAATTTAATGCCCTACTGGAATAGCTTCTAAGGTTTTCTAACCAGCTTTTATTAACTTATATCCATTAAGAAACGATCATGCTACACTTTTCCATGTTACGAAGCTTGCAGCAACTGGCAGCAATGAGGTGTTATTCCAGAATATAACTAATATGAAGGGAATGAACGGAAAGCAGAAACTTGAACATAATTTGCATACAGAAAAGTTTTGGCAAACCAAACCCAGATTTATTTTTTGAGTATGGGGCTGGTTGCTATTATTCTTGTTTATTTGTATATTAGCAGCATATAGAAACCTGGATGAGGGCCTTCAACAAAGCCCTCTTGTGGCAGCTCCACACCAGCTATGGAATGTTTCAAACACAAGACTGGCGACCGAGTTGATGGAGAAAAATTCTACGATCCAGAGAAATGAGGACATCAGCAATTGCTGGCAATTATGTTAAGTGAGATACTGTACACTATTTTTCCCATTAACTTGTCTTCCAATTGCCAGAGGAACATCAGAAATAGCTTTACAAGATGTCTAGAGGTGAAAAGAAGCTGTGAACATAGATAAGAGAATAGAATCATAGAATAGTTAGGGTTGGAAAGGACCTAGTTCCAACCCTATTTCTCCAGTTCTAATAGTCATTGCTATAAATGACTACTAGTATTTCTTAAGCTGCAGGAAGTCTTCAGTCTGTTGTACTCACGTGGGTAAAGCATACTGAAACTTTATATCTGTGCAAATAAGTGTGAATGGTGATCCATTGACCTCAGTTTTCCATTTCTGGTCATCTGGGTTTTGCGTCCAATGTGGATTCTGTATTTAGACAAGGAAAAATGATTTTTAGTAAATTCTCCCTATCCTTTGGGAAAATGATTCCTCCATAATTTCTCCATGTCTGTCCAACTGGAATGGTTTTTTTTAATGCTTCTTGTTTTTCTCTAATAGAATTTCTGAACAACAGGTTAATCTGTTTTTGTGAACATTTTACAGTTCCCTACATACAAACGTGAGGAATCAGGGGTTGATCCCAGAGGTCCTCTGTTACTGCTGTCATTCCTTCTTGGCTTTACAAGCTTTCCTGTCTTCTTAGCCTTTTCTCCATGAGTTTGATTCCATGCATCAGTGAGTTTTGACCAAAGATATTGGCGTTTTCCTTACTCACTTCTCCAGTGCGAGGTTGTACAAGCAAGCACTAGCTCCATTCAATACCCTAACTCCTTCCAGGCACCTGACTGCCTTACTGCACCTCTTTAAGACCAGGTCTGCCCAGATCTGTGACAGCACCTAAAGCTAGTGAGCAGGCTGCTCATTTCATAGAATAGCTAGGGCTGGAAAAGACGTTAAGATCCTCCAGTTCCAACAAAATCCTTTGCTGTTTCCAGCCTTTTTGCCCCTGCCTTCATTCCCTCTTTTTAATAATTAATTATTTTGCTGAAAGCAGCATAAGATGCTTTGTAAAATGAAAACCTATTGCCTTGCGTCTGCTATGATTCTATGATTCGCCTGTCTGTGAATCACAAGGTACCGAGACAGTTTCATGGTAGATATATCTTCTCTCCCATCTTTATCCCCATGGATATGTACTAATCGTCTGGTTGTTGAAGCCCTGACTTTCTGGCTCCCCCAGTATCAACTGACAAAAGACACACATTAGCATTATCCCAGATTGTGTCTGTCACCCAAGGTCACGCAAGATAAGCCGCCAGCTGTCCGCTCCACCAAGGCACGGTACATTGGACATTAATTAAACTGTATTCAATACGGTTCAGATCGATTCAGAATGCCAAGATGCCTCGGCTGAGTCGGGCAAAATGTATTAGCACAAATCACCCTGCCGGTACAAAATGCATTACAGCAGCATCCAAGTATTTTCAGAATCCGAGCCATGAGGTTTAATAAATTAGAGGATAACCAGATAATTGATTTGTGACATATTAGGGAAGGGACACAAGTGCCTAAAGGGGTAGGTATTTAACCAAGGGAATGCTCATTTTTTGGGGGGATGAAAACACCTGGTTCATAACAGCCAGAAGCTGAGCATCTCCGGACTGTGAGAAGTTGCTTAGTGATCTAGAAACTTGCAAAATAATTGTTATTTTCATGTCAGCTAACTAAAACCAAAAGCAAACTGCTGCCTTCTTTATTTATTGTTTTATATTCTTGTAAAGAATCACCTTATTTTTATGCTTTTAAATCAACAGCAGGCATGGTAAGGGAAAAAAGGGATTATTTTTGCCAGGAAATGTCCTCTTTGCTGTGGAAATGCTTCAGTTTCTCCATGAAAATGGAATTTCCCTTCAGCAGTAATTTAGTAAAGAAATATGATGGATTTGTCCAGTAGCTGGAATTACAACACCTTCCATGCAAAAAGGTTTTTGGCATTAAGTTTTCACCACAGAAAGCTGAACAGAGTAAAACTTGCAGTTGTTCCTGACATAAACCCAACTTCCCAGTTCAAGGAAGGTTTAAGTGCTGGTTCCCATCAATCTATGTCATAGATTCTTCAGGGATTTAATTCTTTGGAAAAGGCACGTTTTTAACAGGTATCTGTTCTCTCTGTCCTCATTGCTAACAAACAACGTATTGATGGGAATGCTCTGGCCGTCAGTACAAGGAGGATGTACCCTTCAGTACCCTTCCTGTACTAATAATTAATACCATTACAACTCCCCCTGAAAACTCCCAAGTAGTAATAAGTGACATACAAATGGTCCTTGTCCCCAAAAGGCACAGCAGGCTAAGAAGGCAGATAAATAACAGGAAAAGGAAAGTATTGCTGTTATCAGTGTGTAGGAGGGAGGGGAAGAGGAATGCTGAAAGCTTCATTGGTTTGTTCTGAAGGCAAAACTGGCTGCAGGACCTGTATTACTAAGGTGCCACTTGACTCTAGGGTTAGACCTCTTGTACTTGGCTCTGGATTTTCTAACACCATCAGTTCATCATCCTTAAGGAATAGCTATAATATGCTTTGTATTTTTCTCCTTTGTACTATTTGTATGCTTTGTATTATTCTATACTACCTCCCCTTGCTATGCTGTCAGTCCCAATCCTCTTGACCTTTCTGTGTCCTCCAGAGAAAAAACCCTCAGCTGAAGGAAGGAGCATTTTGGATATTTCCACACTAAAAAGCTTTCCTGAAACCAAGCACTCGTATGATAACGTTGTACTCTGCACATCCTGATGGCTTTACTCCCTGCCTCCTTCCCTGGCCTGTCCAGATGTCCCTACTTGCTGCTGTAAATGGAGGTTATTACTCCCACACTGACATCAGCCATTGATTGAAGTGTGGTTTTTCAAGCTGGAGGGAGGAGGAAATAGCGGAGTGCAATAAAGCCATAGTTCATTGTGTTAAAGCAGTGCGACATCTCACTAAGAACCAGGTGTGAGCTGAATGGACTGAATAATAGGCTCTAGTTAGCACTTTGTGAGCACTCTGCATAATAAAGTTAAGACAGGAGGCTGGCAATCAGTGCTGCACATTCATCTAACACAGCCACCTCAGGAAATCTAGGATGGAAGCATCAATAACGTGTCCAGAGTTAAGTCCACAACCCCTTCATTCCAATTTCATCTTTCACCATTCCAGTTTTTTCAAAGCAGTAAGATTTTCCTCTGAAGCAAATTGCACTGTAGGAGAAAGAAAGAAATCTGGATTTTTTGTCTCCAAAATAATCTCATCTGCACTTTTTACATTACAGGAGTTTTCTTACATGAAAAAAGTGATGTTTCCTGAGTCTTTGGCACCTTTTTCATTCAGGAAGTTCAATGGGAACTTTAGCAATCACACAGACATAAATGTGTATAAACATACAGTGTAACTGATTTTTTTCCACCCTAAACCACAAAGATATTGGCACTTTTCACCACTTCAGACCGAATTTCAAGTGCTGCCATGGAAAGAGTGAGCCCCTGTTTACAGGAAGGAAATGAGCTTTGCTATAATTTTATCAAAACAGCAACCTGGGAATGCAGGCATCAATATTTGAGTGCAGATTTCCTTATTGGAAGTCATTACCCTTGATTTTCAGAAGGAATTGCTCCTCTTGTTATATCAGTAAGATTGGGGGGGGGGGGGGAGCCTTGTGGAGCCCAGCAGCTGTGGTGGGCAGCAAGAGCTGTGTGGTCCAGCCGATGAGCCCAGAAACCCTCCAGAGCTTAGCAGCTCTGCAGGGCAGTGGAAGTTAGTGGACCCTAGCTCTGCCGAGCCCTTTAGATGTTAAGCTTGTAAAGCAGGCACGATGTATCCCTGTTTAGCATTTCAGTCCTTAAAGTTTTATGAATGTAAAGCTTGAAGGACGGAAGTTTTAAACTGGCTGAGATCTCAGCTATTTTGCCATTATAAACGTACCCGTAGCTTAGTTCAGGCAGTGTAGCCCCCAACGAGTAGGTGAGGTCCTGAAATCCAGGCTGCTCACAAGAATTACTTGATGGCTTCAGTTGTTCTGTGTCTTTGCACCTTCTTTTTCAGCATAATCTCACGTGAGAACCTGCTTCTGTGTGGGAGCAAGCTTAACTCTGACCTGCACTCACAACCTGCACAGTTTTACTGCTGGGATCTGCTTTCTGTGTTTGCTCAAGATAAGTATGAATTTGCTGATATTTGGAGGATATTGCAGAAGTAGGAATTTTAATAGGGGTTTTGGCAAGAACTAGAGTTAAGCTTCATGGGTGCAATAAAGATGGCAAAGAATTTCTGTAGGGTTCAGTTCTGGCCCAGACAGTTACTTTAGTACTGCTGCTCTTTCTTGCTTTAAAAATGGTTTAGTCACCTTTTTTTTTCATCTAATATTCAAATGCAAGTAATGAAAAAGAGAAAGTAGCATTTCCCCTGTTCTACTTCTCTACCATTAAAGAAGAATTGGGTTCCTTGTGAGCTCTGCAAGTCCCTGGTGGCATGTGTCAACCCTGTCTCTGTATTAGGTTTACTCATCTGTAAAAGCATGTTTACTTACTCTGATAATAAACCCACTGAGAGTCTTAAATCTTTGCTTAGTGCTTTGTGTCTCCAGTTCTTCATGTGATATCCAGAGGGAGTCACCTTTCAGAGCAAGAAATGCCCTGCGTGATGGTGATGAGTTTTAAAGTGTCAACTTAATCATTTCCAGATTGCCACAGGAGGAGCATCCTGGAGCAAGGACTGAGTTTTGTATTTTCTATTTTTACTTAGCACTCTATGTAGCACAGAGCTGCCCAGAAAGCAGAACCTTGGGTTAGTAAGAAATAAACTATTATCAGCTGAAGCTGGGTGGCTGTTCATGAGTCAGAAGTATGAGAAAGAAAAGGTCAGAATTTGTTCTTATTTCTTTTGTCCTAGAACTAAGCAGGCGCATTCATTCTCCTGTGTCTGGCACTCCTGGCCGTGGACTGTGGGATTTGTGACTGGAGCCACGATGTCACCCAGGCACTCATTCAGTCATCATTTGAGAGAATGCAGTCTTACCAAGTGATGCGAAGCTGATGACCAGCCCTGCCACAGTGCTGATACATGTGTCTGAGCAGCCAGCCGGTGGTACTTGCAAGTACTTATGTGAGATAGTGGCCAACACACATTTCTCCTTTTGAAATGCAGGCTCTGTTTTGTCTCTCTGTTTTGTTGCCCCCCAGCACTATAAAGTATTTCACACTAAACAAATCAAATAAGAAGAATAAAGAATAAAAATAGAAGTGGAGTGTACATCTGCTCTACAACTGGGGTAGGCATGCATCTTAACTCTTCTGAACGTCATACCATTGGCACAAGAGATAATGAATCTACTACAGCGAAACTGGATCAAATGGGAAACATAACATGCTTGCTTATACAATCACCCCTTTATAGACAGCAATTTCCAAGCAGTACAGCTGCTAGTAGTGAAATCTGATCATCCAACATTAACCTCATCACCTCAGTACAGGTATTTTACAGCCTCACTGGTCCTTGTCCCTTCAATAGCACCTACTCCTGTAGTCCATACATGTGCACACCTATCACCCAAGATACTCAAGTCAGACTTGTAAAACTTCGCATCTATTTTCATTTTACAACATATTGTAGCCATTCTCCCAACCCCTGTTTCTTTATCCAGCAATTCATGTACATATTCCCCTGTATATACTTGCCAAACCAGCCAGGGCCACGCTTATGCCTCTTCACAACCCCTTTGCTCAGTGTTTGTAACTTCTGCCCACATTTACCCGCTCACCCAGTGCACAGATTATCTTTAGTAGCAACTCCACTTAAATCTACCTTGAAGCAGTAATCCACTCTAGTTAATTAACAAAGGTAGAAGATTGTTACTTAAGTTTTCCTTCTGAGGACAACTCCTTTACTAGGCTAGATTTTGCTCTGTGGAGCTCACAAGCAGTTTCCAAAGCAAGGAGAAGATAGGCATGCAAGCACATCCATGAACATCTGGTTTCTAAATGACATCTGAACTTGTGCTACCACTCAAATGCTTGGCTTTACCCTCTTCAGATCTGTGGGAAAACTCCTTGAGGTTTCAGTAAGAGTCAGATTAAAGCCTTGAATAAACATTGGGAATAGCCTGCCACTTCTGGTGTAGACACATCTCTTGATTTCAGTGACTGGCTTTGGATTAAGATACTTCTTGAGATAAAGGTGTCAGAATTGACAACCTTGTACTGGGCTGACTTGGCTGCCTTAAGCTGTAGCTATTCAATTCTAAGCACCAGGGTCAGTATAGGAAGACCTTAAGGGAATGCAGCCATCACTTCTGAATGACTTAAGTACAGATCAACTAATATTTTGAAGACACAACTAATAGTCATGTGGCAACCATTACAGTTGCCAGAGCTGCACCTCCTGGGGCAGCCCACCACCAGTATCAGTGCTGACTGTGCAGAGCAGGGTCCTTCTGATGCCACAGTTTTGCTTCAAATGGGAATCAGGTTCCTTTTGCTTCCTGAGCCCAATGTGTCTACATGATAAATGGCTTTTTAACAGGAAGTGAAGCCTCCCTTATGCTACGTTGGAAAGACTATTTGGGAAAATATTTTTGGCTGGGGTGTTTAAGGACATTGTAGGATTTACAACGCTTCTTTCCAACTTGTTGCAAGTTAAATGCCTGACTCTAGACACTGTTTTGAAAGTGAAACCTAACTACTTGTATCAAACCCTAGTGCAGGGTAAAGATATAGGTACCCTCTAGCTTGGAACAGTGGTGCACAGAACTGGCTTTAAGCCTGGCCTAAGGAAACACCATTTAACTAAAAAAATCCTGGAAGCAGGGATTACCGAAACATTAAATTTCTAACTATACCTTCAAAAGAATTGACAATGGCATTTCCATAGGATAGGGACTGGCTTCAAGAGTATTTGGGTTAAAGTTTTCCCAAAGGAGCAGTTAAAAAGTTCGATGGTATAAATGAGAGCAAACTTTGAAACTGCTCTGATTTGTAGGAGTACAAAATGGACTTGTCATAGGTCCTGTTTGTAGAAAAGTAAAAGGTATGAGGTAACGCTACGATTTCCCTCATAACCTATGAAGGCCTCAGCTGGAAGCTTGGTCACTCTTACAAGCAAAGCCAAAGATGATGGAGCCCATATGAGCAAATGTGGCATTTCACAACACGGACTCAAGTTGATGCAGAGACTCAAATCCTGGTTTATTACCACCAAGCCCTTTTTATCCCCTTGTTTGGTACTTCCCCAACCTGCACATACATATAGCGTTCAATCTCATTGGCCCCTG
The DNA here is from genome assembly GCF_034315485.1 of Pezoporus occidentalis. NCBI lineage: Eukaryota > Metazoa > Chordata > Aves > Psittaciformes > Psittacidae > Pezoporus > Pezoporus occidentalis. Next base: position 6,808,342 of record NW_026912779.1, read on the forward strand.
TGAAACTCTCCAGGTAAACAGTCCAATCACGATGCTGCAGACCCTCTCACAGCCCCCACATCCTCTGGCCTCCAACTGAGATTCCCACCACAACTACATCCTGGCCCATCCTCCCAAGGCTTGCTTGTTTACCTTCCCTGTCCTTCAACCATCACCCCACGGCTTGTCAAAGCCTCAGAGCTCATTCCCAAACTGTTTTTCATGCAGATCTTATCACCTTCACTCCCCACAGGCAAAAGGAACTCCATGGGTGGCAGAGCTTAGGTCCTGAACAGCAGAAGGTGTCTTAGCAAAGGGACTATTTTAACAGTATAACTTGGATCTATATGAAGAGCTGCTCGCACAGAGGCAGTGCTTAAAGATCTGATTTCTTTTTCCTCATGTACCTACCCACTGTAGCATTTTGTACAAACCCATGTAGTGTAGACCATGTGAGCAATGAGTCCTCTTCACTGACTTCAGCAGAGCTTTTTCGAGTGTACATGATGTCCATCACTGTAAGTTGGAGTGACTTCAGAAACAGTAATAGATTTGTTTCTCTCTTGCAAGGTTTGGAAGAGCTGCTGAGGTGGATCCGTCTCATCCTTCAGTGATGTCAAAAAAAGATAGAGTGAATCTTCTGTAATAGATCCTTGAGCATCTTCCACTTGGCAGGTCAGGGGATTGCTGAGACAAAGGTTGCATCTTAATAGTCATCAAAAGTCTTATTTTCTGTGAATTTTCCATTTGAATCCTTTTGGGAATAATGGAGCATTTATAGAGTTTTCCAAGGTCACATAGGAGGGTGGTTTCACAGACTTTAATAGAAGTTGTACGTTATTTCTCCCTAACTGCTCTGAGAGATTCATGTGAACACGGTCAGTTGCCCTTGAGTGATGCCTTTGCTTTTGATTTCAAAGTGTACATCTTCTGGCTATGTTGCTGGAAATCATTTCTTTTACTGTCATAGATAGTATTTGGATTAATGTGTGTACCCAAGAAGGTGTCATTGCCTGCTGTGCTGCTAAAAACATCAGGCATGTGGTCTAAGTTTTCACTGGTTCCACTATTATAATAAGTGGGTAGAGCAACAGGTGCAGAGCAAGAGCAGTGATGAAATAGCTAAAACAGTCTTTTAAGAGCAGAAGAATTCTGCAAGACCTTACTGCTTAGTTTTAAACTTAAGTAAGTGTTTAAAAGTGAGCACTGCGACTGGTAAGAGAAAAAATAGCAAAAAGAAAGAGAAACAATAAGATCAGTTATTGAAAAAACAGCCAAATCATTAAAATACAAGGCTAACTGTATAAAAGAAATGATGTGTTAGGCCTTGGAGTTAAATGGTTCATTTCCTGATTCATTAAAACCTTCCTTCCTCGAGAATAAATGGCAATTGCAAAGTTCTGCCCTAGAGGGATGTTCAGGTAATAAAGGAGAAAGGATCCAGAGGCAAGTGAAGAAAAGAGTTACAAGAAAGTCCTCCAAAGCTACTTTGCTTGTTCACACATTTGAAACAGGAGGTTGATCGCTTTGCATCCACAGCTCCGCACACACACATAGGAAATACTGTATCAGATAATAGTTAGGACTGTGTAGAGTTTAGAAAGTGGTTAAGATAAATTTAATAGCAAAAATATATATATTTTGTAGGGCCCCAGAGAAGATGTAAAGAAGATCATGATGGTGCATTCTGTCCTAAGGGTCTGAAGGGATGTGAACACAGTGGTCTTTGCTGGTTCTGTATGACTGAGGTTTAATATTTACTTTAAAAAACATTTATTGCTGTTATAGAGCCCTTCTGATGTGGAAGCTGGTCTCAGAATATTTAGCCAAGTAAATTATTAGTTATTCTACTTGTGCCTACTGGGCAAACTGAAGAGTAGTATATGTAGGGCCATGTAGAATACAAGAGGCTACAATACACATGAGGACAATAATAAAGAAAGTTATACTTTACATCACTTAACAAGCATTAAGACATCTCATTATAAACAAAAATTAGGTCTTTCATCACCAAAAGCAACACTGCTCACCATTGATTATTCCATGTTAATAGGTTGTGGTAATCCATACTCTTTCCTTGTAGTGTGTTTAGGTTGTTAAAGGGATTTAGGCAGCTAAAGTTGAAGTAAAACTAATGAGATACTATTGTTTAAAAGCAGATAAAATCTTGGCCTGAGTTCTTTCATTAGGCAATGGCAGCCACCTTCTGGGCTCAAGTAGCACTCTTGGATGACATGGATCAATAACATCAGCTTTTAGGCTATGGTTGCCTCTTTTCTGTTCAGTTTAAACTCTCCAATTCTGTCAGTGATCCTAAGAGCCACTATTGAAAATGCTGGAAACAGTGGATGAGAACAGAAACATTCATACCCTTTTACAGGGGCCTGACCTCCCTGCCTTCAGTGGGCTTTAGCTCAGGCTTATGAACATTCACAGAAAACATACTGCACTAGTTACCCAGCTCCAAGCAGAGACTGTTAAACAGATCACAGTGATTTTCTCAAGGTTCCTGGATTCTCCAGTGTGTCAGAAAATAAACCTTGAGGCCTCTTATGTGAGCAATCATTGTGAGTATGGAATGCGAAACATTTCTAATTTGTGAAGGCAAGCTCAGTTGCATATACTGTACAAACACACACACACAAACACCATGTGGAAATAATAAGTGTGTTTATGATGGAGATCTTTCCTTCCTTTATTACTTTAGGATTTTGTCTGGATTTGAAACAATTGTTAAGAGCATTAGGTTCAGTTGTCCTTACTGACGTACTCATAATACTGACTTCACCTAACAAGGCGGCTGTACCCCTCCTTTTTAACATACATTCAGTTATTTTTAAACATACTAGTTGTTCATACACAAATATACAAGATCTCAAGAGCTAACCAGCCAAACGGAGATTAAGCAGTGCTTTTGAGTATCATAGAATCATAGAATGGTTCGGGTTGGAAGGGAACTTAAAGATCTTGTAGTTCCAATCCCTCTGCCACGGGCAGTGATACCCTCCACTAGACCATGTTGCTCAAAGCCCCATCCAACCTGGCCTGTTTTTCAGTTCTTTTAAACATGGACTGTGATATTCAGGTTTTGATTCAGGTGAATTCATATACTTCCCCATTCATATACATTATGAGTGGGAAAGTTGTCTGGTTTGTAAACTTCTTAGTCATGCAGGTCGGGAACAGTTTGTGAGACAACACTTCCAGTTTTGAAACTTAGGTTCAATTTAGTGTAGCTCTAAAGATCCATTTGTAATGTTCTGACAGTGACTCAGCTCCTCTATGGCTGGTGAGTGTGGGGTTGCACAAGGTCCTGCATCTGAACAGGAGGTGTGTTGCCCGTGCCCTCAACTGCATGAGATTCTGTTTCTAATGCTGGGAAGAGTAGTTTGCTTCATGTTTTCCCTGTTTGAACATAAGGAGTGACTAATATATTTAACTAAAGTTTATTTTACAGAAGAATTGCCCAACAGTTCTTTCAACTAGATTTTAACATTTCTTTGTCTCTAACACGTGGTATTGCCCTTTGGGTTGCCTGTAACGTTTAATTGGTTCTGAACTGAACTTTTTTCCTCCCCTTTTCTTTTTTACCTCAAATGAAAAGAAATCTATGTTTCCATTTCAGGTTAACTCAAAACAGTTTGTACGTTGTCAGTGAGTGAAATGAATCAGTTACTTGCCCTGCAACAATAATTGCCTATTCTGTGAAGTGCTTTGGTAACAATATGAGTGTGGAGGCCTTTACAAAGTGTCTTCTATGATGAAAGACCTATTGATTTTTTCCAGCTAATGGTGCTTTTTCACTGCTGCAGATGAGAAAAATGTGGGCTTTTAGACATAAAATCATCCTTGGTCTATGCACGCTATAGCACCTTCATTCTGTTTTCTGCCCAAACTCACCTGGGTGGTGGGATATGGGAAAAGCAGAGACCCCAACCTGGCTTTCCTACAGGAATGTATGCAAAATAGATGGGACAGTGGAACCAAGGCTGTTTAAAAAGTACCATGAATGATGCATGGGAGGTATAAATCAGATGTATACCTTCTATAAACTCATATGTTGTCTCTAGGTTTTGTACTTGGAAAGCTTTGGAGAGCCTTGAAGAGAGAAGGTGCTAAGTGCTTTTAACTAAACACTGCTTCCCATCCACACTGAGCATCCTTTAAAGAAACTCCATACAAGGACTGGGCAGAAGGATGAAGCCCATTTTTAGGATGGGTTTATTTTTATCTTTTTTGGAAGAGTTTGTCATCCCATTTTTTTTTACATCTCCCACCAATGAAAGCTCAGAATGACTGAAATAGCACAGTGTGTTGGAGTGAATTCTTCCCCAGGAGACTGATCTTGTTTTATTATTGCCGAAGAGAGCAAGAATTTATTAAGCCTAGAAAAGTGGAGGGATTGGTACTTCCCTTCCAAGGTAGACGAATTCCCCAGCTGCTCCCATCACTCCTGAGAAGCTCTTTTACCAACTTTCCCGTGTAGGGGAGAGGCACTATTTTGCCCATATTATCAGCTGACAAATAAAACAAGCAAATTCAAAAAGGGGGAGGAGAAGGAAAGTTTGTTCAGAAATATATTTAAAGGCACGAATTTTCCTGTAGAGGAGTTTGTTTGGTGAGAAATGGATCTCTTGCTACAGGCTCCAATTTAAACTGGCTGACCTAGGAGGAAGAAAGTGCCTGGGAAAGAAGCAAAAGCAAATAAATAAAAAGAAAAAAGGCAAATAAAAAATAGGATTTGCCTTTCCCACTTTTCAAATCTATGTGGGTACGATGGGACTTTTCTGTGCTACCTCTTAGGGAGCCAGCAGCTTTCTATTTGTGCATACCACGTAGCAAAGGGCACAACATGAATCTATTACACTACCCAGTGGAGTGTCTATTCCTCCTCCCTAGCTGATGCATATGATCGAAATAATGATAGAAAACTTAATTAAATCAGACATTGTTTACCACTGGTTCAGAGAATAGAAATTCCTAAGGCTTGGTGGCTCTTGGTCAGATGGCAGATATCTAGGTGGGCTTCTAGTCTCACTCAGCTACAGCTCACTCTTCCACTCCCGCTTCTTGCTCTTCATATTTCCATTATCTGTATGTTTATCCTCCTCTTTCTTTTCCTTCCTTGCCCAGGACCCCCTCCATGTATCTCTGATCACCCAGGTTACTACACTTGTTTCCCACAGCTCCTGTTGAAACAACATGCAGCAGTAGTGCTGCTGCTGATGGTTATGAGGAATCAAAGGCCGAGTGAAATATCCTCTCCTTGTACCGTACAGGATTGGGGAATTTATTTGGCTGTTAAAATGGAATGGTCTTTACCTTAAAACAGACCAAAAGTTTCTTCTAGATTTAAAATACCTCAGAATTAAGTAATTTTCTCTTTCCTTGCTATCTTCTGTTTCATCAAACACATTAAGGAGATTACTCTGCCATATTAAGGTCTCATAAATTTTAGTTCTGTGTCTATCAGAGCACTGGTAACACTTTGCAGTCAGGAGGTTGGTTGGTAGCCACACCTGCACTGGCTTTCAATTGCCTTGCTTGGGTGTGTTGACAGGGGAAGTTAGATCTGGGGAGAGATTCAATGCGAGCTGCAGAGATTTTTGGCTAAATAACCTATGCATAGAGAGCCACAGTGACATGGTCACCTCTGAACAAGCCGGATCAGGGATGTCTGTCTGATACGCAGTCATGCAGTGATCTGCAGAGTTCACAGAGTCAACATCTGAATAGAAAGGCTGATTAGCATCCTACCCTTTGGGCCACCTCATTTCCATCTGTGCAATGAAGAAGGAACTATTGAGGCGGTAACAGATACGTAGTTGTTGGAATAACAGCAATGGGGGTGGGGGGGGGGTTGGAATTCTGTGCTTCTTCAGAGACATTTTCAGCCAGGAGAGGAAGTTAATACACTGAAAGCTTGTAGAAATTAGGAACTGACTTATTTAAAGTCCTTTAAGTCATACAGTTTTGCTTGTCTGGATGAGCAGGAGTGAGAGATCATGAGTGGGATGGATGCAACGATGACTGGCTTTGCTGTGATTTCAAGCCAACAATCTCTAAGGCAGAGGGAACTGGGGGGAGAAGAAGAGCACCGAGTCTTGCCTTCCCTCTCTGTGTTCTTGTTACACCAGCCCTGTGGGATGTCCCCTCTTTGGAGTACTAACGTGTACTCTAGCACAGAGCATGTTTTACCTCTAGTCCTTACTGTGCATGAAGAGTTTGGAGTGGGAAAGCATTGCTGTTTTCATTGTCCTGCTCTTTATTAGGAAGCTTTGGTTCTCTGCCCAGTGGATATAACTGTTCCATATAAAAACCTATTACAGAAACAAAAGGGAGTTGGTATCAATTATTACTTGAGCTTTCAGTGGCTCTTCACCTGTCTACAATGGAGCAGTGGCTAATATATAGAAGTTGTTTGGAAGCCAGGCAAGCCTCTACCAGAATAATACATGAGACAATGTTCAGGAAGGTGACTCAGGAGTATATATGTATCTTGCCTTGTGCTTGAGATGGGAAATAAAATTACAACATCTGCTTAGCTCCAGACGTTTTTCCTTATACTCTGCAGCCTCAAGCCAGAACAGCCCTTTTTTCCTTCCAAAAGTGATGTAGGATGAAAGAGGGGAGCTAATAGACCGCATTCTCACTCTTCTATTGATAGAAATACTTGAAAATGACTAAAAGTCAAATTAACCTGAAGACAAAAAAGACTTGCCAAGTATTATCAATGAGATTCAAACACCCAGGGAACGCTGCTTTTCCAGGGAGACACTGATGTCACCCAACAGAAACCAAAACCTCACCCCTGGAGTAGCTCCTTGATGAAGGGTGGTGCAGAGGGGAAGAAGGGTTTCCAGCCAGCAGGAAGGATGTGCATGCAAGGATCTGTGCTCCAGCAGATAGATCACCAGTCTTAGATGGGATGTCAAAATAGTGATGAGGGCTTGTCATGGAAACTGTTAGTTGTTAAGAAAGGCTTTTAACTGTTCAGCTATTGCAAAATAATCTAAGATGTATTTTTGTTTATTGAAGGGAGGAGCCTTGGTAAGAGGCTGCTGTAGTTCTTAGTTCATTTTTAGGAGCATGCTGTAAGATAGGTATCACTAAAGTAGAGATGGGACTAAACAGGAGTTTCATCTCTTTCCTATTCCCAGAATGAAGGGTGGCTTTGTTTTAGCATGTCTGCCTAGATTTGAACTTGTTTAGAACCTACAGTGGGTTTATTCAAATAATAGTAATAAAATAATAATAATAAAAAAAACATCCAGGGGCCTCTTTTTGCTTGCTTTTTGGGTGCTGTCCAAAATGGCAGAGCTCCTGCAAGACTAGACTGCTCCAAATGAATTTATAAGCTTCCCACTGTTGGGGCTGAATATCAGCTCAGTTGTTCATGGGATGATTGCGCTGACAAACCCAAACCATAGTCTGGCTCCAGCCTCAGACTTGAACCTCTGAATTTTAACCTAATCTTATTCCAGACAGAAAACGGTATATTAGAGGTTTGGCCCATTTTTAACATTTTAAATCCCTGCTTCATTTTCAATGTAATGATGCCACAGGCCTTCAGTTAGCAAAGACATTTAGAAACATCTCTTAGCTGCATTAATTCAGAAAGGCTTTCAAGCAAACCCTTATATTCAGGTTTTGTGTTTTCTGATTTATGTGCTTTGTGAAACACCTGTGACAAACAGTGTATGAAGGTGACAGCAAGGCCGAAAATGATACCTTGATTTGTCCTTGCCTAGAGGTAATAAGGGAACCCACAGGACACTTGCTGTGATTTCATAGCAAATTACTTTTGGTTTGTGTGTGGGTGTGCATCTTTCTCTGCCCTTCCCCCATTATCCCTCTTCCTTCCAGTTCTGCAAAAGGAAGTATCAAGATGAGCATTTCTTCAGTGGTTGTTCAGGCTTGCCCAAACCGTGTGTGATGGCGCGGTCCTACTCACAGAGCATCAGTCCTCATGTGCCTTAGAGCCCAGGTCTGTGCCCTCACCCCATCCTTCTCTTGCTCTTTGTCAGGTTGCCCACCCTGCTGTGTGGATCTCAAATCTGCAGGCAGGATGGAGAGATTGCCAAAGAGGACAGCAAGCCCCAGCCCAGAAACTGCTCTCAGCTCCTGGCTGTGGAGATGACGCTGCCCGCTGCAGCATAAGCACCAACGTTAACAGAGTCACTGTTAGCGGAAGCATCCTTTACCCACAAGGTGAATATATCTATCTTAGCTATATATTAGTACTGCCTTCTCATGCCTAGCATCCTTTTCCTTTCAGGATATAGGACCTAGCAAAAAGGAGACAAAATTTATGTTATTAAAGTATGAATGTAATTATTCTATATGGAGAAAACTGGGTTCTGATGGTGGTTAAGTAGGTAGTTTACGGGCCATGACTGGAAGCATCTTTCCTTATAGACAAGATACCTCTTGGATAAGTACTGCATTTTTTAAAGTTGCTTTTTTTTGTACTACGTGTTCCTAAAACCTCTGCTAGAAGACCCTGTAATTTCAGGAATTAGTCCAGACACGTAATAAGACCTAGACCTTCTGTGGTTGTCTTATGGGCAAAACCCACCATCACTGGCAGTCTTTGGGTGAGGAGTTTTGGATATGTACACTTAGTGTTGCTATGGCCCTTCATTAATAGTTTGTGTGTGGCATTTTATTAGAAGTAACATTTCTTTTTCTAGATCTGAGAGTCCATGACATTAGAATGGTTTTGGTGGTAAAACCAGACATAGCTGTGGCATTAGGAATTATTCTAGGCACAGTTAAGTCTTGCTGTAGCTGTATTTGCTGCAGTACACAGCAGGGACTGCTACATGCCACAGAGGGCGAACAAGCACGGCTTTTTCTTAACATGAGTATGGAGAGACTCCCATAGGAAATGTTTTTGTTTTGCTTATTGAAATCTGTGTGTGGCATAGGAAAGGAATGGGTGGAAGAATGATAACAAGAGAGAGCATGTCTGTGGGAGAGATAAGATTGAAAAGGGCTGGTAAGCAAAAGTGCTCGAAGTTGAGCCCATGTTTGCAGAATTGTGCAGCCTTTAGAAAAGCTGATGCTCATTTAGTTGTGTAACTGGTACTGAGGTCCTGGAAAATCCAGCCCTCAAAATCAGCAAGATAAGATACCTGATTTTAAAAGTTCTTTAATATTGCTTCTCCTTTCTCTGTGTTCATAGCTATGAAATGTTGCTGGGCATGGATTTGGGGGGTTGTTTCCTTTTGATAAAGAAACAAATTCTGACTCTGCTTTTCCACTGATTTGTATCTGAGCCCCATCTTGTCTGTTCCCTCCCAAACATCTCTCTGGCTCTGATAATAAAGGGGTTCAAGTTATCTGTCTGCAAAATCTTCCTTTCCATTAGCAACCGAGAGAAAACCAGAACGGGTGACAGTGACTGCCTGAATGCCTAGCTGGCTTTTGGTGTACATATATACATACATATGTGTGTTTATGTGTGTGTGTATTAAATATACATGTATGTCTAATGATTGAATAGACATCCACCCTTTGGCTCTGCTTTCGATGATTAACCTCTATTAGCATTGCAATTATAAATACCTGGTAAATGTCTGCCTTTGATCTAACGTGCCTGTCACTCAGTAGTCTTTTAAGCTCCAGATTTCCTCTCTCTTTCTTGACATTTGTCATTGTCTTCCTTTTGAATGCCTTCTTACTGTTCTCAAAAGCTGGCCAAAAAGCGTTAGGAGGGTAGTATCAAGTACCACGCTCGAGGCTCAGAGGCAGCTGCCATGTTCTAAAAGGTCTCTTTATTCTTTGCAGCCACAGCTTTGCAATTGCCCAAATGACAAATATTCACTTCCCTCCCCTTTGTCTTTCATGGAAAAGAAATCCCCCAGAATAACAATAAGTTCTTCCCTCTTTCCAGCCTAGCCCAGTGTACATTAATACACCTTGTAATTGCTTGTCTCTATTGGTTTTAGTCCTTTGCCCTTTTTTGCTCCTTCTTTTTGTACTTCAGCTTCACCATTGATCCTATTCTCTTTATTCCCAGTGCTGAAATCTAAGTCCCAAATGCCAGCAAGAAATACCCAGCCATTCATGACAAATTGAATGGCTCAATTTAAAGGGGAAGATAGCACCTCATCTACTGTTACTATTCACTACAATAATCTCCATCACTTGTTCACTGGAGAAAGCAGCATGTCCTAGGTTCAAGTACAGACTATACTGATGATCTGCGGCTTGAAAGGACTAGAAGGAGCATTGCATATGACAGGGAGTCACCTTTCTGCCTTTGAAGGTTTTTATGCATTCACATCAATACAATGGTCAATGCTACTAAGAGCTCAGGAATGCTGTTCTGTTCACCCCCGTCCTGGCAGGAACCCAACCCTCTTGCAGCAACAAGCCAAAAAATAAGTCAAGAGGGCTAAAATAGGCCCAGATCCTCAGCTGGTAGAAACGTGCTGTTAGTGTAAGCACTTCTACTGTAGGATCAGTGAAGGTTCAGCAGAAAAAGCAAACTTCAGCATTTCATCAATTGCTCCACCAAAAGGATGGCGTGATTCGATTTAAGTACGCATCCTACCAGCTTCCCGCTAGCTCCTCATGGTCTCTCCCTTTGGAGACTGGCCTACACAAAGAAGCCATGCACGGAATAAGACCTGTTGGTGATGAATCATTTACACACAGGGTGCCAACATTTCCTAGGCTGATCAAAACTTCTTTGTCAGCAGTTACTATTGTCAGAAAATGGGATTTTCAGCTGAACATGGATGTTCATAGGAAAGAGCCTGGCTCCTTGAATACTTCTTTAGTTTTCATTTTTCATGAGGTAACTGAAAATCTCAAAAAGTTTTCTCTGAAAAGTGAGAAAAAGTCCATTTATTGGTAAATTTTGTCCACAGGGGTCTGATTTGGACTTTGTTTCCACTGAAAATGTTCTTCTGACAGAATTTAACTGAACATTTTTCAGTCAATGAAAACATTATTCCTTCCTTTTCTTCTTAACAACACTTCAAACATTCAGAGTTTTCTCCATGTATCATTTGCAAAGCTGCCTAACCCAAACAGTTATAATACAGGAGTGGGTTTTGGGTTTGCTTTTCCCCTCTAACTTCATTACCTGTAGCACAGTGGACTGTAAATCCCCATTTCCATGCATTTTGTCAGCAATGCGACTGTTTTGCATTACCAGAAAGTAGGCACAGAGTGAAGATAAAATTATATTGGTTACAAATAGCAACACAGCACACTGATTTCCTGAACTGCAAACAGTTGCTAGAGCCATTCAGGTTTGATGTGTTTTTGTGGTGGTGTTACTCCCTTTAGAAAAGGTTATGTCCTGGTGGGGTAAATTCCAGCCTTTCTCCAGAACCAGCTATCCAGCTCACAGATGTTTTGTTCTACTGAGGAATATTAGGAAGAATGGAAATCAGTTCCAGATCATATCCTTGTTTTACAGTGTCTCTCCAGGTCTTCTCATAGATCTTGGGTAGCCAGGAGACTTTTTTTGTGGCTACCTGGTATTTTCCTTGCTTTTCCCAACAGACGAGCAGATTGTTAGAAGCCACATCTGCCTGCCAGTTACATGATCATAGCTCCCACTCAAATGTAGCTCCAGTTATTGCAAGATGCAATGAAGCAGTCATATTGCAGGGCAGAGATAAATGCTGATGCAGACCCAGAGCTACAGAACTCAAGCTGGCTGAGTCTAGACTGACCATGGAGCCTTGGAGAGCCTCTGCCTGTGGTGCATAGTGAGTGCCCTGAGATGCTGCACCAGAAACTTATTTAATTAAGGTTTTGGGGGTTTTAATGTAATGTACACCACTCTCCAGACTTCACAAAGGACCGGCTTTCAGTTCTTGCGTTTCTGAATGAGAAAATCTGTTTCAGAACAGACCTTTACTTAATAGTGAATAATTTTGTGTTGCTTTCTAACTTCATGCTGAATCATCAGGGAATCCTGGAGAAGGTTGACTCAAACAACCAGTAACAGGAGGAAAGGCTGTTTTCCCTAGTGATTTCTTGTAGGTCTTGGCTTCAGCTAAGTTAAACACAAAATGGAAATAGTCTTTTTCAAGGTACTTTACTATCTCCAGCCAAAATCAGGAAATGATACTTTGTAGAGGAGAAAAAATAAACATTTATTAACTAAAGTTTTTTAAAGACTCAGGAATTTGGCGCTTGGATTTTGACTCATTTGTGTTTTCTCTAGATCAATCTTATCCTCTACATCTCAGCATATTTAGTCTCTATTTTGTGTAATTGACTGTCATTTGAAATGTCAGCAAGAGATGTAAGGGTCTGTATAGATTTCACCTCTATAAGCCTTAATTTTTTATTAAAAATTACTTATGAATGAGAAATCACATAATTATAGCATACTATTCAAGAGCACTGCTTTCTTGATGTATTTTCTTGTCCTCAAGCTTTTGGGGTAGGTAGACACTGGTCACGTTTGACAGCATTCTTCTACCATCCCCTGAAGATAGCTGTCTTGCTATTCCCATCTAAGAAGTTGAGGCTTCGAGCCAGAACATTGACACTGAATTACAGAAGACATTCCTCAACACTAAGCCTTGTTTCATGTTGCAGCTCTGTGAAAAAAAAGGGAGGAGAAAGGCTGCCTTTTGAAGGAGATGACCAAGTTTCTTTTGATCTGTTTTTAAGAGTGCAGAACTTGGTCTGAAGGCCAACCTCAGGCATCGCAGACATGACCAACGAAATACTGCTTCAAAGGGTGGAGGAGATAGAATTATAGCATTGCTTCATCCCTCCGCGCACCGAGTTAGGCAGGAATGGTTTGCTAAAACTCACTTATGGCATCTTTAAATTAAAAGTAAATACAAAGACAGGATTATTTAGCAAGCTAATTGAGGAATTCTCTTGTGGGCAATTCCCGTGTGTATTGCGCTTTCTCCTGAGCTCTTTTTTGAACTTCAGACGTAGTGTTATGGACTCTTGAATACAGAGCCTGGAATGACTCTCTTCTAATCTGCAGGGTTGGTTTCAAGGCATTCCCACAACACCTAATGTAGCTCTTGCACTGAACCTATTAACATGTGGTGGACAGGATGCCTATCTGTTAGGATACTCAGCTTTATTGATAAAGTGACTGATTGAAAACGTCCCTGATAACCAGTTCTAATCTGGTCATATATAGGGCTGTTAAGATCCAGCTACACTGGCTGTATTAGGTATTAATACATCCAGTATTAAGATGCATTATCTTTGCACCTAAATAAAGCTGTTCATATTAAAGCAGTGCAAAGCTACCAAGACTTCCCCCTTCACAGACAGAAAGTCACTGTACCTGAAAGATTCCACAGTCTGACTATTGAGAGCCAATCCAAACATAAAAACATTAGGAAGAATTTCCATGATTTATAATGAAACCCTTCTTGCAACCTAGCTGCAAGTTTTAGCATTATCCACATGCCACAATCAGCTTTATCTCACATCACCAGATTTTTCTCCCTATATAAACATTAAGGTACTGTCTTCTGGACAGAGCATGGGTTGAAATGACTGCTTTGACCATTTCAGGTATTTCTCACCTGCACATTCTTCCCTGTTAACTGCTGCCATCCTATTCATCACAGCGGTTTGGCCTAATAACTCCTAATACGTAGCATTCATTAAGCTTCAAGGAGCTGCAGCAAGCTGCTTTAACACACTGTGCCTTTTGTAGGGCAAAAGCTAGGGTCTCAGCTGGTGTCTGCTGAATTAGAAGCAATTAGAAATGCTGTAATTGAAGCCAACAGAGCTACCTAAACTTACCACATTTGAAAAGGCAGCACAGACTTAGCAGCACTCGCAGTTAACAGCACTCAGCTGCTGATTATGAGTCATGTACAGACTGGGAAAAACAGGGAATTTTTCAACAATATCCCTTTTTGTGTTGCAAGCAGGTCAAATGCTGTCCCATTTTTATGACCCATCAGGGAGATGGAGTTTAGGAACACACAAAAGCCCTCGAAAAAGTGTTACGGTTGAGGTCACATTTTCATACCCGCATTGTTGAACTATACCTTTGGAAGACAAAAGAGCAGGCGATGTCCTAACATGTAGCTGTTGCTTAACGATTGTGTTGTCGGTCTGGAGAGGGCGGAGTGGTAGGTTGCTTAACAGTTTTACATTTTCCCATGGTATAATACTGGTGATATGGTTAGCTATAATTAAAGGGTTATATAAATAAGCCATTGGGAAACAAATTAATTTATTTCCTTGGTGGGGCTAGTTATGTAATCTGGGGCTTATATGTTGATGTGCTTTCTCTTTGAAGCACTCAGCTCCCCCCCCCCCCCCAAACCTGGTCCTCCTCTCCCCAGTTGTTTTCAAATCATTTCAAAACACGTCAAAGGAATGCAGATGTTAAATGTGCTGCAGCTTAAACTTCCTTGAAGCAGCAATGCCCTTAATGAGAAAAAGCTGGAGAGCAGAGTGAGACCTGGCTTGTAAAACAGTTTTATGGTATGTTTATTACTTTATCAGAAAGGGCCCTCGAACAGGCACAGTAGAGGAGCACATAACCTAGGAGAGCCATCAGTGCCAGTGGACCACTTGGACTCGACAGCAGCACCTACCCGCTGCCCACAGCCTTGTAGGTAGTGGGAGGAGTGGACACACAGATCTCTTCTGGGACAGCCTCGTTGATTTTGGTGGTGCTCCACCTTTTGGTATCTGGCCCAGTCTTAAGGATGGCAAAAGGAAGGGTAGGCTGACTCCTACCCCGATTAGAGAAATCACCTTTTCCAAGGAAATAATAAGATGTCATTAAAAGTCCAGCTTAAGAAAACAAAGAGTAACACTAAGTTTTCCTCTTCTGCCTGTGTTTCTTTTATGAGCTTATAAATAACACCATTAAGCTGCTTGCCATTCTCTGAGCAAATCTTTATTTAATCATGTATATTTTTTTTTGCATTCTCATCCCTAGAAATGTAAAGCCTTGAGCATCAGAACTTTGAAAACAGATTCCTGAAGTTTAATTTTGCCTACAAAGTCATAGTACAGAAAACAATTTCCATGAATGCTATTTATGTTAACAGCTATACTAGTTTCCTGTAATAGACATCATCTTGGCTTCACAAGAAAAAAAGAGAGAAAAAAAAGAAGAGGAAAAAGTAGCGTTTAAATGTCTTGACATAAAGACCATGGCTGCACTTCAGACAACTCCTCCAGGCCCCAGCTGTGAGATTCAAACAAGCTTCACCAACTGAAAGGAAGTGTACTTGTGTGATATTTCTGGTGTTGAATGAAAAGACATAAAGCATGAAATGAGTTCTGGAATGTGCTCTCATACCTTTCCTCCTCTGACATACTCGCCTTGTTATAAAAGGTCTCAACCCTCACCTCTTGGACTTGCCAATGCGGAAGGACCCTACCGGCAGAGGGGGAAAGGCAGGGCTGGTTTCTCCTTGGGTTAGACTTGAAGATTTCTAGTCTCAGGATAACTCCAAGTCCCATTTGGCTACGATAATTTCCTTTTAAGCTTTTGCTTAGTGTAGTGCAGTAACTTCACAGCATGTGCCTTAGGAATGAGCACCAACCAAAACTGCTGATCGTGTTTATCTTACACTACAGGGAAGTCACTGATCAAAGCAATGTGTATTTTAATCAAAACTCTTCCCAAAGTGGCAGCTTCCACTGCCAGCACACTGCCAGTGTGCCTCTGCTAACACTGCAGAAAGAATAAAGAAGAGTCCTCCCAATTAGTAACAGTCTGGAGGCAAATTTGAAGCCATCCAGCAGAGCTTCCCATCCCTGAAGTGGATATCAAGTTGAAGACTAGGATAAAGTTGGGCTGGGGCCCAGAGTGTGTTTGGCTCTCTCTAGTGGATTTTGAAGGGAGTGAGACTGTTTGCTCCTAGAGTGTCTGCCATTTTAGCATTTTGAAGAGTAATAGCTTTGATTTCCAAATCCTAATCACAGACTGCAAAGAAGAGGAAGAAATTACTGGTAATTATCAATAGGACCACGTTGGGTTTAGCTCTTCTGGGAGGGTTTGGTTAGTTTTTGTGAGAGCTTCCTACTGTTTGCAGTCAGCATTGGACTAGGCACTGTGTATGCAGAATAAGAGGTAGAAATCAGTCCCTGATTCTCCTATGACTCTGTAGTACAGCCAGGCACACTTTGGTGTCTAAACTTGCCAGCGTCCAGAAATCGCCTTGACCAACTGTTCTCAATAAAGAAGTTTATGGCAAATCCAGCTCAGCCCCCTCCTCAACTGAGCCTAAGCAGCCCCATTGTTCCCCTGATTGGCTTTCCAAAAGGCATCATAGTAACAAGCAGAAAATAGAATGTCAGTACTGGAGTGAAGGGAATGACAAGCTTTCAGGCATTTGGGTGGCTGAGATCGGGACTTGTGAAATCAGAAATGGTGGTTTCCTGTAAAACTCACATGTAAATTTGGACAAATTGCTTAAACTTGCTGTCCTTGATGCTCAAAATTACCTGAACATCTACATTAATCCATTTATCTTAAAGAAACTTAACTTTAATCATACTTAACTTCAATCATACACTTGTGTCCCAATTATGCTAATAGCACTCAAGTATGTACTTGAGTGTTTCGCTGACTGATGTTCTTCTGAATTGCAAGTGCAATTCAGTGTCTCCCGTTTCCAGGGATGTTGTACTTCCCCTGAAGGAGGAGAGCAAGCTAACGTGGCTGAGTAGGAGCCACAGGATTGTTTGCTTTTGTTAAACCTTGCTTGGCACTTTCAGGAAACGTGCCTTCTCCTGAGGTCCAAGGGCCCCTCTTTTCCTCTTCTTTTCTTTTTTTATTAAGGTTATGTACAGAAAATGAGTTTTACATAAACCACTGATTTTTTCCTACAAGAAAACAACACTTTTATGACTAGGTAATGGGTTATGAATCTTCAGTTGAGAAAATGAAGTGGTGTTTAAGTTACTGCTGCAAGAAACAAACCCTGTCTCGAAACACTAATCTTATGCTCTTTATTTGCATTCTCAAAACTTAAAATGACTTTAATGTTTTTGTGGAAACATCAGGCAAATAAAACTCTTTGTCTTAGACCTTATGGGTCAGGTTTCAGCACAGACTGAGTCTTACTGCTGGCTTTTGAACCTCTGAAGATGCTGCTGTGCTTGGACTCTGCGTGACTCTCCTCTTATAAGAGTGGCATTGTAAGTCACACATAGGTCGTGTTTTTCTGTTCGCTGTTGAGAATGTGCTCACAAAGGAAGGACCAAAAATACTTTGAGCAAGGTTCTATTAGTTTACATAGCTGATTAAAACTCGAGGCAGTGTTTCTTTGCTGAAATAGTATCCACTATCCGTCACACCAGCTCCTCTAAGCCGTAGGGTAAATCACCCTTTTGGCAACCATGTTGTTAAAGCTAAGCCTCACACTGAGGTGAGAAAATAAACTGAAGACCCTTTGAGGAAATTTCTGAAGACTGTCTGTAACTCAGTGTCTTTATTATTCCTTGCTACAGCTGACTGGGTCTCCAATTTTATGTCTGTTGAAACAACGGCACCAGCAAGTGAGCTGCTGCCTATCCCTTGCTATCGCATACGAGGAGCCTGCTGGGGCAGTGAGCAGCAGTCTGGGCTCTTTTGGCAATTCCCAATGAAATCTGAACTTTTGATCTCCTGACCTTTGGAAGGGGAGGGTTTTTAAATTCCCATCAAATACTGCACACCTATTAGCCACCGGCAGATGTGACAGTGAGACGGATGAGCCGTTGCTTTCCGAGGAGGCGATTATCATGTTCATCTCGTTTGTGCAGGCAGCAGGCAACACAAGATGCATCCTCAGGAAATATTAGCCTTGCAAGATGTGGGGTTGTCCGGCAGCAGTAAGCAAGGCTCCCTCTGTGGAGTGCAGATAGGGCAAAACAGAGAAAAGGCAAGAAAAGCAGCAGAAGAAAAGCTGTCTCAAAGAGCTTCTTTCAATGTACAGCACACTGAGGAACAAATGGGTAGTGATTATGATGAAGTCTTTTGCTTCCCGTAGTGCTTGCCATTCCTTAGTATGTATTGATGGCTTTGAATTGCTGCTCTCCATTGCAACATTAAAGATTAAATATGCTGCCAGATTTGGTCATTTGAACGTCATCCTTCTCAACCTGCCTGTCTCTCTTACTCAGATCATGTTTTGCTTTCAGAAGCTGCATCAACACAAGTCTATGAACAAATGGTGCTTGTTAAGGAGTCACATCAGCCTCAGCTGGGCCTGCATGGAGTCAGCTCTGGTGATCACCATGGTTCTATGACCTTGTGCAAGTGAGGGGTGGACTGTGTCCAGTGAACAAGCAAATCCTGTCCTGATATGGCACAGGAAAGAACTCAGCACCTACAGAACTTTATTGCAGTGGAGAACCTGGCAGAAGTTATTATACCTTGTAGATGATATCTTCCTGTGTTAGACTCAGGTAAAAGACTAGGACCCAGGTCTTCAGACATATCCAGTGGTTTTGAATGCTGTAACATTTTGAAATCAGTTTGCCAGATGTGGTGAACCACACGAATCTGAAATAACCTTTACTCTTTATTTCCCTGAAAATATTACAGGTGTCTCTGTAATATTTGAATCGTCCAGCCTGACCATGCTGGCTTTGTACTAAGGGGTGCCTAGAAAATACAGATGCACTAAGTAAGTGTGAAACATTTCTTATTTCTTGCATCAAAGATATTTTCAAGTGACAGCTTTTAGGATCTGTTCCGTTTGGTCCTGTCCTGTATTTCTGGGAGAATCCCACACCACCTGAAACATTGATTGATTTAAAATACAGCTAATGAGCTTTCTTTGTCCTCTGCCTCATGCTGGAAAGCCCCACCTGATCCCTAATTAACAAATTGATTTATTAAGAGTCTATCTAATGACCTCCTTTTGTCCTTTTCTTCCAGCTGCAGAATCCCACCTGATCCCAGAATATCACATTGATTTATTTAAAATTAATATATATGCATTGCATAGTTTCTTTATCATGCTTCTCCATGAATGTCTCAGGCATATGTTCCAAATCAAGTGCTGACACTGATTTTACAGCTCACTGATCGTATACCTTAAGAGTAAAATGGTTATTTAAAATGCCACGTTGTACCCCTAGGTGTTGAAGCGTTTGAGTCTTCGTACTGTTGAGATCAACATAAAGTCACTGGCAGTAACTTTGAGGATCAGCCTTTGCAGGTCATGTTCCAACAGATCACTTGAGCACAGGTTTGTCTTCAAATACTTGGGTCATCCCACTGGTGTGATTTGATTTCTGCAGTGGTTCCTAAGTCCCGTGCATCCAGTGTTTTGGTAGATAATGGGGTTTGCTGCAAAGCACTGCCCATGTGCAGTGGTGTTCCTGCCTCACATAGATTAAACAGGCAAGAAACATCAGTCGGGACACAGGGAGCAGAGCAGGACTTGCATACCAGGGCTGATTCACCATCGGCTCCATCTCTTGATAACAGCTTGTGGCAAGTCTAGCACAGTTTGGAAGTGTATGTGTGTATAACAAGAGCTCAGAAATACCATTCATCAACAAGATCTGACCTTGGACTTGCACTGATATGAACATATCTGCAGGCAACATGAGGCCATTACATCCCGGTATGTAAACACTGAGATATCCTTGGCCCTCTTCCCTGAGGTGCTCTGCAAAAACAAGCAGTGGGTCACTAACTGTACACAATGCCTTCAGAGAGAGGAACTGAGAAATAATGGGCTGTTTTAGATGAAGCAAGACAGAAAGACATGGTCTCTGGCAATAAAGGCAAGCGGTCACAGGTAACACAAATTTCTTGCATCAAAAGGAATGGCAGAGAAAAATTCCAGCTTAGTGTGCCAGCCAAGCAGCCTCCTTGTAGCACCAGCACCTCTGCAAAGGAAACATTTGAAGTGGTGTCTGAGATAAAAGACCTGAGGTGTCAGCCTGCCTTAGAAGAAGGCTCTCAAACTTTAGCATGAAGGCCCATGTTAAAGTTCTCTAAAGTGCTCTAGTGTTCCTTGAGGAAGGGCAACAAGAGTCTGCATTTGTCTCCCAGTCCCTTACTCGGGTTCCCAGAACAAAGTTACATCCCTGGCAGTGTTCAAGGCCAGGTTGGACAGAGCCTTGGGTGGCATGGTCTAGTGTGAGGTGTCCCTGCCCATGGCAGGGGGTTGGAACTGGATGGTCTTAAGGTCCTTTCCAACCCTAACTATTCTGTGATTCTATGATTCTGTGATTCTTTGTCTGGCTCCATGACTTAATTGAGTGGTAAGCCCTTTATTTCTCTTGGCCAATATCTCCTCTGGCTACCATCTTTATAGTGAGATGTCTTAGTTAGTGCTGTCAGCCTCTACATGTCGCCCTTCCAGTCTCCAAGACCCTCACGGGTTCATTTCTGTATTTGTAGCTGTACCCTTGTATGCAGTTGTACCTAACAGAGCAAAAATACCACAGTTTAAATATAAAATAATGAAAGGAAAAAGAAAAAGGAGCTAAAATAATTTATTGTCACCTTACCTGCCACATTGCTTAGCACAGTTTGGAGCAGATAAGGCACCTCATTTTGATTCAAAGCATGCAGAAAAGTGGCATCTAGCTACTTAACCATTAAAATGTATTTTTCCCACTCCCTCCCTGAAAACAGCGTGTACGTAGATCAGATAGGAGAGTAAAGGGAAGCTCCTCTTTTCATGTGGGGAATTTGGACACCCGAATTCCCATCACATTTGTCTTACAACATCAGGCTTCGCCTCCATCTGCCTTTGTGCATCCCACAATGCTCCCAGCCCACCATTCTGGCAGGCAGCTTTTTCAGTGGAAAAAATGGTGACATTAAGTGTTGCCTTTTGCATGTAATAGCCCCGTGTGAGCCAACACAGAGACCTGGGAGGCCCAGATCTGTGGCTTCCTCGCCTCAGGGCTTCAATCCCATGTCTCGTACCAGGCTGTGGGCTAGGCAAGGATGACTGTTTTTCCCAGCTCCCTCATGAACTGTGCCATTGTGCTGAAAGAGATGAATAGAGTCCAAAGGGAAAAGTAATCACGGGTGATGAGGGATGCTGTCTGGGAAAGGAGGTGCAGGAGACACCTTGTTTTGGTTTCTTCTCCCAGACTGTTTCCATATTTTGTCTGAGGATGATTGTGTTTGAAAATCATTATCACTTTCTGGAGAAGGGACCTTTCCTCTCCAGGCAGCTAGAGTCATTCACACATTCCTTTCTCCTCTCCATGAGACTCTCCTTCCTTCCTGTTCAGCCCCCAAAACCCAGGAAGATCTCAGGTGCCACCAACAGAGACTACATGTATGTAGCCAACAAGAACTCTCTTGGATGTTTGAGTTTACATCCCATTTAGTAGGTGTGGGGTACTTGTCTGTTGTAATGACTAACAAAGAATAAGCTACTGTTAACTAAAGAAAAGTGTCCAAAAGCATGAAAGACACCATTTCTATGGAAATTTCTGTTTCATCATTTGTGTTCCCCCCTTAACTTCACTGTATTTATCTCACAGAAATGAGTTACACAGATAATGCTAAAGGAAATGCATGACTGCCAAGCCAGTCAAAGCAGGTATTATCTTATTAATCTTAATTGACGTTTCCTTGTTTGTCTCTTTTATTTTTCCTCACTGCAGCTTTGCATAGCCCCTTTTCTAAATTCCAGGTGAGAGGTCCAGAGAGAGGCACTGCTTATTTCCTAATGAACCACATCTTAGTGGAAGATTGCTACGCGGGTATTTGATACTATAATATCAAACAGAAAGTGTCCAAAGGAAACCATAAGTAATAACCAGTAGCTTTAGAGCAAGGAAACACTGAATTTCTTCTTACTTTTGTTTCTAGTACCTCAGCTCCAAGAACGTGTTGTCTTTGTCAGATGGTAGTTCTTTAAGACCAACCTCTGTTTTCAGCAATGGTCAGTATCTGATGTGTAGCAGGAAAGTTTATCCCTGCCCTATTGGCAGTATGTATCTAGGTAATATTGTAAATCTCAGCAGTGGCAAAAGACAGCTTTCGTCTCACTGTAGTGCTTTACAACTGAAGGCCGTTTCTTTTTCTCGTTTTTGCCTAGCCCTGGAGTTAGATGATATGTTGAGACAAGCTTTTCTCCGTGAAAAATTGCTTCTCAGAACTGATTGCAACATATTTGCTGGGTTTATATAAGAAACAGAAATCAAATCTTCAATTAGAATGCATTTTAGTTAGGAACTGTGTCTTGATAACTAAACAGTAATGTTATCAAACGGGCCAAACCTCTACTCAGATTTACACAAGAAATACAAAGTTTCACAGTTTAAATAAGGCAGATACTTCATTTTTTCTTGTTGGTTCAACCTCCCTAGGAATCAAACAAAGAAAAGCTTTTTTTAGCCAACCCAACAATACTGCCACAATGGTGCAGAAAATACACAATCACATTCCCAGCCCTCAAAGCTTACTCACTGTGAGACAGACACCCTTCAACTCCAGAAACTGAAATTGCTCAAAAGCCTGGAGACATTTGGAAGAGGGAGTTCACCTACACTGAACAAATCCTTCGTGTTACCACATCAGCAGTGATGAAAGCATGCAGGGAAAGCTGTGCTTAGCAAATTACTGTATCATGCAGCTTACCTGTTTTGGTTCCACCATGTTTAAGCCGGCAGCATATTCTTCTTGTCTTTGGAAGATCCAAATAGAAAGGCTCTTTATTCCATTATTAACATTCTCTTTGAGCTCAGTGTAAATTTGGGAAATATGAAGGATGTTCTCCCCTGTGGCCATTTCACATCAATCTGAACAACTGCCCCTGTATATCATGGGTGAAAATGAGTTTTCACACCCCTACTGAAAGCAGGGATAAGGAAATGTTGGTTGCACTGGGAAAAGGATTAATTTGTGTGTCTTCAGAGCTTGCAAAAATGCTTGTTTGGTTTTGTAAATGGACTATACTTAGAAACAGGTTTGTCAAAGCTGGAAAATCTTCCTTTGGAAACAAGCCACAAGATTTACTTGGTAACAGTTTACTTGGATGGTTAACCTTTGTGATCTCTGTTCAAGGCTTGCCTTCAAGGTCAGCTTTCTCTTTCAGACCTATATCTTTTACTGCACAGGTATCTTGATGAGCTCTATCTCTGTGGTATCTGAATGCTTAACTGTATTTTTAGGAAGTAGGCTCATTTTCCAAGTGAGGAAGCAGACCACAGCAGTCTAGACCTTGCCCATGGGTTGATCAGGACATATATGATGCAAACAAGAACTGAGCTTTTAGTTTCTAGCAAAATAGACTTCTGTAATGTCAAGGGAATGGAAGAGAGAAATCTCTGCTACTGCACTATTGACAGATGGTAGGAGATTATGAGAAAACAGTAAATATGCATGCAGAGACCTTTGTTTTCTGTGCTCAATCCATCAGGACTGCGGACATAAAAACTGCCTAGATTTACATTGCTCCTTTGGAATAATGATCATTTCATAGGTGTAACTATTTATCTTCCCACAGGCCTAATGTCAGTAAAGTAGTTTGAGATCCTTAGATATGAATTATTTTTGGTCAAAGCATAATGAATAAGCTTCTCTAGTACAAAGGAAGTCGGGTTTCATTAAACCAACTGGACAAACTGGTCTATCATCATCAATATACTAAATTAGGGGCATGTCCCAGTTTGTTTCCAAAGCTACATTTTGGGTTTCCACCTTGTATTTCTCTGGAAAAACAAATGAATGCAAAGTAAGAATTCTCAAGCCAATGCCTTCCTGGTGGCATCTTCTCTAAAGAGCCAATAAATCTACTTGGTCCTCTTGTAGATGGTTCAGCTTTGCGAGATAGAGCTCTGGACCTACTCACTGATGACTCTTGTCATTGCACCCTCCACCTCAGTGTGCAAAGAACCTTCCTTCCCCAGCAAACTTTATAGCTGAACCCCAAAAAGCTAAGCAGTGTCTTCCATGGGAGGGTAAAGATCCCTTTTAAGAGGGTTTACTGGGGAACCCCATAGTTACACAACAGCAAAGAAATCACATCTGTCTTCAGAGAATCACAGGGACTTTTTCTGGTGGTACATGTGCTCTGACATTGCTTACTAGCAAAAAGAGAAGTCTGGGAAAGGATTCCTCTGGTACACTTATATACGGGGAACATCAAAGAGCAAGGTGGGAACTCGTGCTCTGTCAGCAGGAAAAGATATTTCTTTATAATCAGGGAGTAGAAACCAGTTCCATTATATTCTCTTCTCACATTTTGAGCATAACTTGGACAAAGGAGTGAATTTGCCCCAGAGCAGTTAAAACAAAACCAAAAACTCAAGAGGTCTACTCCACAGGCATTTTCCTGGCATTCTCTTGACGTGTAGATGGCTGATAATATCACCATAACAGCTGTTATCTCAAATGTCTGCCTCCAGGCAAATTAAAAGTAAAGCCAAAATTCTGGAAGAGATGAATATCGAATGCATTTGCCAGTCATTTACTGGCCCTGGATTGCCTGCTGTCAGGGGTAAAATGAAGCGTGTTTGCTTTATAAGAAAATTACAGAGCTGTCACCCTTGCAACTTGTATACATAGAGCGATGAAGAGCAACGCCATTGCCAGGACTGAAGGCAAAAGGATTGTTTTTTTTTTTAACCAGAATCTGGAAAAATCTGGAATTACTTAAGGATATGCTTGAGTTTTGCTGCCAGGGAGCAGCAGCAGGAGGGCTGTCCCCAGATGGGGGACCAAGCTGGGATCCAAGGAGGACACCCATACAAGCAGTACATGAACACAGATGTTACAGACATGGCAAGTGGATAAAGTAGGTCCACCCTGGGTGCCCAGCCATGAGCAGCAGGAGATGGGGCTGGGGACAAACATGGGTCTAAGTTCAGGTAGGCTCTAGCGATCATCTCTGGACTGTTGAACATTTGATCGACGTTCTCAATTGGGAGATGCTGCTTGCACAGGTTCCTCCCAAACAGCTCCCACAGTGGCATGCTGGTTTTATAGTGGGAGCCACATAGCTAGGTGGTATAGCCTCCAGTGCCAAAATACACTTGCGTTGGCATCAGGGGTAGGATTGAGCTAATGATACACGTGTGCAGTTTACCTGCTGGATAACTTTGGAGGGCAGGTAGAGAAACTTGGGTCTACATGGATCTGTGCTAATAAGGGGTGATCATTTTTCTGATGATCTCAGGGAAGAATGATTCATCTAACAGGGACCAACGAGGTGATGTATGGGCTTGTGGAGGTGGGTTTTTCACTCCACTTAGTTAGCATCAAGCCCGCACCCGTTTGCTGCAGCCACAGGTCCTTGAAATACCCTGTCTATGAAAGGTGTTACAGATAACTCAAAGTTTTCTGCACCAGGCTGAAGTCAAAGCCACTGAGTGCTCTTGTCAGAGCTATCAATGAGCAATTAAAATGTGACTCGCAATAATAATGGTTGAAGTATTGGAGATGGTGTGAGACATTAAGGGCTATTGCTTTCAGTGTCCTAAGAACCTAGGTTCCTCCACAAGAGAAAACCCACGCTTTTGTAGGAGGTTCTGATTCTGGACCATACCATATCTCAGTAAAACTCTGCCTTGATAAAATACAGCTCCCTAATGAATTGTTACCCATCTAAATTGTGTCCACATGTAACAAGCCTGGCTTTTGCATCCTTCTGACAACTCTGGAAGTAGAATTACCACAGAAATCTGCAGTATCTTAGTGGGAAGGGGGTACTACTAACCATAAAGTTCATATTGAAAATCCATTTGAGGCTAAGAGAGTCCAAGAAAGCCACATGGGCTGTAGCAAGAGAAGTGCCAGGGGAAGGGGAGGAGAAGGTCATCTTGTTTTTTTTTGGAGAGGGAAAATAAAAGCTTTACAGGTGTTTAGGGAATAGGAACTTCACCATTTCACTGATGTCAGATAACTGTAACTGGGATGTTTATTTTAACATTGTGTGGGATAAAAGATGTCCAGGAAAGACGATGAATTGTCAAGATTTAAGATTAAATTCGAGAAGCAGCAGTATAGATGAAACAATGGAGAGGAAGTTAGCAAATCCTGGTTTGGCTCCTGCTTCTGACCATGGTTTTGAAAATGTCAATTTTCTTCTTTGTGTATGTGTTTCTCAAGCCTTTAGCATCTGTTTTGCATTTGTAGCTGATCCTCCCACTAAAGGTGCATCTCCATGAGCATTTTCATAGGCTCACAGAAGAGGTTAGTTCAGATCAGGAGCATGCTTTGGAACTGAACCTCTCATCACCCCTGCTTACAGTGCCTGAGTTCACAGGCAGAGCAGGGCAGAGCTGTGTCCCATCACCCCAGGCATTGGGCACCTCTGTGTGGACAGGGACAGGCCAAAGTAGAGCTGGAGAACTTGAGTAAATGCCCACAGAAAGTAAAGTGCAGCCTGGAGACATGCCACGCTTCTAAATGTCTTTTGTGTCACTGAAGGCTTTTCAAGAGCTGAAAGAGACTCATATTCTTTACTGTGAGAGTGGTGAGGCACTGGAACAGGCTGCCCAAAGAGGTTGTGAATGCTCCATCCCTGGCAGTGTTCAAGGCTGGGTTGGACAGAGCCTTGGGCAACATGGTCTAGTGTGAGGTGTCCCTGCCCATGGTGGTGGAGTTGGAACTTAAGGTGCTTTCCAACCCAAACCATTCTGTGATTCTATGATTCTATGTGGTCTGAAATGACAGCCAGGAGCCACCTGCAGAGCATCACCTCATCTCAGTCCTTCCTGTGACTGGTCCTTTGGGACTCACCAGAAAGGAGCACATTCCAGGAATGACATTTTCCAATAAAATTGCCCTTTCTCTGCTCCAAGAGTTAAAATGCTTCGTTGTAATTCCTGGAAAGTGATCCAATTTTAAAATCCTGATGGTGCTCACAGGGGTAAGAAAACAATCATGGTGGAGGTTGTGTAAAACAAACAAAAAACTTGGAAAAGCTTTAAACTCAGGAGTATGGAATTCTGGGCATTTCCAGTGTTTTGTAAAAATGCCCTGATGTGTTTCCTTGCAGAAACGTTTGTGAAACTTTGGGTAAACTTAGGCCATTTGACTCTTTTGGTTGGAAGTAATACAAAACTCTGTGGTTCTTACTTTTCATCAGCCCAAATTGAGGACATAATTGTAATGGGTTCCCTTGTAAGTGTTAAGAATTGCACTTTACTGAGTGAGGCTCAAGTAGGATTTAGGTAGAACTGGAAAAAATGCTACTCACTGGTTTTCATGACTATTGAAATGTCTACAGATTCAGTGTGCATTGTCTCTGTTATAGTCTTGGGGGGGCTTCTGATAAATATTTGAACTGATGGGTCTGCAACCTGAATGAATAGAAGATTTTAAAACATATATTGCTGAATATTATGGGAAGCACATACCATAGGTTTGCTCAGGCTCTTACCCTCCTGCTCTTTTCACTGGAAGCCTTGCACAATATTGGAAGTGCTAAAGAATTCTGTCATTGCAAATTACAGGCAAGACGCTGTTCTAGTTTAAGGTAATTTGGGAACAAAGTCATTGGTAAGATTCCAGCCCAGAGGAGGCCACGAGGATGATCAGGGAACTGGAGCACCTCCTGTATGAAGACAGGTTGAGAAAGTTGGGGCTGTTCAGCCTGGGGAATAGAAGGCTGTGTGAAGACCTCATAGCTGCTTCCAGTGTCTGAAAGGGGCCTACAGGGATGCTGTAGAGGACCGTAGTGATAGGACAAGGGGTGATGGGTTCAAGCTTAAACAGGAGAAGTTCAGGTTATATATAAGGAAGAAGTTCTTTACTTTGGGGGTGGTGAGGCACTGGAATGGGTTGCCCAGGGAAGTTGTGGATGCTCCATCCCTAACAGTGGCCAAGGCCCGGTTGGACAGAACCTTGGGTGACATCATCTAGTGTGAGGTGTCCCTGCCCATGGCAGTGGGTTGGAACTAGGTGATCTTACCAAGCCAAACAAGCTGTGATTCCATGATTTTATATATAAAACTGTGATGGAGAGAGGAAAAGAAAGCTTTCTTCTTACCATCTGCTGTATCTTTTAGTACACAGCACCTGTACAGAGCTTGTAGTATATGGATCAAAAATCTCTGCTGGCCTGCAGGAACATGGGTGCGCTGCAGTCCATGCATCTGTGCCAGTTCACACTACATTTCCTTGCAAGCAGTGCAAGAAAGTAGAAGTTGCCCTGAAATGCTGCTTCTTTTCAGCACTAATAATATTCAGTAATCAACAACAGCCAATTCCCCCTTTTGCCTGCCCCAAACCCCTGTGTTTTCTGTCTCTGTGAGACTATAAATTGACCTTTGCAACATGTCCAGAAGGTTAAAAATAATCCAGGCTCTCACAGAACACAGAAACGTGTCACTCGTTCCAGAATTGAGAGGTCCTCAGGGAGGTGCTGCTTTAAAGTTAAACCAAGATAGCTTTAGCATGAGTGTTGCACTAGCCCAAGCTGTGCTGTGTCCAGGACGTAGTTCCTTGGGAAACAGTTTCCTATACTGTCATAGATATTGGCAAAGAGAGTTTGTAAAAAAGAATAGAAGTTCTCTTAGCAAAGACCTTTCTTTGCATTGAAGTATTCCCAGTAACTTGCTGGGTGAAATGAGTAGAGAAGCAGAAATGTTGCTCTATATTGGTTTTGCATGACACAGTATAATGTTTCTATGGTCTCCAAGGAGGAACTGTAAATATCATGTAACAGTTCATGTGTCAGAATATTAATGCTGACTGGATTTTCAGGTCTGACATTTGCTTTTGTCTCTTCAGATATGACAGATCAACATACATCAAGCAATTTACGGATGCACAATCATCCATTTGCACAGCAAGCACTTGGACACTGTTTTCCTTCTTCCAGATGACTTTTGTAGCCCACCTGGGAAATAAATTACAGGGCACTTCTAGAGTTAGCAAACCTATATATACTCAAAAAAGTTCAAACCAAAGTGTGATCATCAAGTACAGGTCACAGTCACAACCTTAATTTTCAGAAGTAATTTAGAAGAGATGGTATTACCATAGAAATACAGAATCATAGAATGGTAGAGTTGGAAGGGACCTTAAAACTCTCCCAATTCCAACCCCCTGCCATGGGAAGTGACACCTTCCACTAGACCAGGTTGCACCAAGCCCCTTCCAACCTGGTCTTGAACACTGCCTGGGACATGGAAGCCACAGCTTCTCTGGAGAACCTGTGCCAGTATCTCTCCACTGTACCCTCCCAGTAAAGAACATCTTCCTTATATCAAATCTAAATCTCCCTTCTGTCAGTTTAAAGCCATCCCCCTGGTCCATCCGTCAGATCCATATCTCTCCAGCTTAGAGGCAAAGATGTCATTGAGGACAGTGTCATATGCTTTGCACAAGCAAGCACATATCAATTGCTCTTTCTTTACCCATCAGTGCTGAAACCCCACCATAGAAAGCCACCAGATTTGTCAGGCATAATTTGCCCTATGTGAAGACTCATGCTGGCTGTCACCAACCACCTCCTTGTTTTACATGTGCTTTAGCATAGTGTTCAGGAGGATCTGCTTCATGATCTTACAGGGCACAGGGGTGAGACTGTCCTGGAGTTTCCTGGGTCTTCCTTTCTTTTCCTTCTTAAAAATGGGGATTATGTTTCCCCTTTTACAATCAGTGAGAACTTCACTGGACTGCCACGAGTGTCTGGAAAAAAAAAGATCCTTCCTTTTCCTTTCTGAATATCCTGTTATAAGCAAGTAATAACTATAAAAATCAGGACCTAGCTGAATGTTCACTGAAGCCAATGGAAAATCTTTACTTAATCCCAGGGCACTTTGGTGGGAGCCCTTCAAATCTTCCAATTCAGAAAAGCACCTATGTCATAGGCGCTTTATAAGGTCCCAGTTATATTACCCCATTTTGTGGGACATACCTAAAGCCTTGAAGTTAATAATATGCTTAAATACTTTGCAGAGTAGGGATACATTTAGAGCCAAGTGTAGGCATAATATCCCTGTCAAACAGGGCCTTAATATTTAGCAGACCGCATCGTTTGCTGTGCACAGATCTTTTGCCATTTAAGCTATGGGCATTGGTTTGATGTTTGGAAAAAGGGTCTTCCAGCAAGTGATGTGTCAGAACAGCAGCTAGAGATAGCATGAAGGAGTGTTTCAAAAGCAGGCTTCGTAGAAAATGATACATTTTACTCCCAGTTTACTCTCAGGTCATGCTGCTGCTGTGCATTTGAGCCCCAGTCTTACAAATGAACAGGTTGCACTGGTTCCAAGAGTCACGACAACAAGGGAAGGCATAAATCTGCAGTCTGCTCCTGACAGCTTTGCTTTACACCATTTCTGTTTTCTTTGCAGCTGAAAAGTCTGAGCATGTTCCAGTGGTTCTGCTCTCCCAGTGCACATCATCTGCAGCAACCAGAATCAGCCAAAACAGGCTCTCATAGGTTGGGAGTTTCTCACAGCATGATCAACCACCTTCCCAGCAAATCACAGGTGTTCTCCACATGGCGTGAGCAGGTGAGGGCATGACTTTGCCAAACCGTGATGAAGTTTGGTAGCTGAAATACAGAACCCAAGCTTGGCCCGAGATCTGAATCTGGCACTCCACTTTATCCTCTGCTCCAAGCCAAATCAAACTGCAGCACGTCATGAAAACCAAACACCGCTGTGCTCTGCATCACTTAAGATCTGGATCCAGCTATGAACTCCAATAAGGAAGCTTCTCTCTGTGCATGATGCAGTGGTGCCAATGCCCAACATATTCCCACATTAGCTAAGGTTGGTAGCACTTAGAAAAATTCAAACACCTGAAAGTCTGCACCTAAAATTCTATAGGGAAGAAGCTAAAATGCTGAGAAGGTGTCATGGTTTTACCCAGCCAGTAACACAGTACCAAGCAGCTGTTCACTCACACCCCTCCTTCCAAGGCATTGGAAGGGCAATGGAAATTGCTGCTCCATGTAGCTTGACATGAAGCAAACACAAAAGAAACACACAAGCAAGATTTATGGGTGGCTCAAGTTCTGAGGCAAAGCACCCCCTCTGCCTTTTTGGCTCCTAAAGTCTCTTATTATTAGTTTAAGAGCTGCCAGGCAGAGTCATTCATTCATCCCACCTGCTTTTTGAGGGGAAAAAGGATTGCAAAGGATGTGTTCCATATTCTTCAGGAAGTGCTCCTCACCACGGAGCCAGCCCTGCTGCAGCCTCATGAGCACTTGCAGGAGATGTGTGGTGTGCCAGCTCAGCCAGGCAATCCTTCTCTTGCACTTGCACTCTTCTTTCTGTTGTTTGTTTTAATAGGGAAGGATTTGAATTTTTCTTCTGGTGTATTTGGCACTTCTGGTCGAGCCTTTGACATGGAAAAAGGCTCATCTTTCAAATGCCTGTGGCACTCCCTGTGAAAGGTGATTTCTAAAAAGCCATTTTATTTTGCTTCCTGGCAGTGATATCAAAGGAACAATCAGTGCCTGATTTAAAGCCAGCAATTTATTTCCATTATAATAAACAGAAAACAATGGCATGCTGCCTTATTAGTTATTCACTTTCCAAGTCAACAAACTTGGAAGGTTGGGATGAGATCTAACCAGAGATATGCTTTGATGTTTTCAGTTTGCAGAATTGGTCTCCTAGCCAAAATGCTGAGCAATGCCAGTCCTGGGGGAAGAAGGGAGGGAAGGGAGAGCAGAGGGAAGGGAGAGAATCCCTGAAAGCACAGGGCAGGGGGTAGCTACTGGAAGAGATGGATATCTTGTGGCATGATAGCAGCAGGTTATAAGAAAGATATTGGAGTGGTGATTGTGGTACTTGGGAGTCTCACATAAGATGTATTATGTGTGCAAAGAGCAGCAGCTGGATTGATTTCGGTGTAGTTACTTTGATTTATACCCATTGAGGATCTAGCTCAATACACACTCAAGATCTGCTACTGCACTTCAGAAGAACAGCCACTTCTGTGGTGTTTTCACAGTGTGTTGCAGAGGCTGATGGATCCAAACCAAACCAGATGTGCACAGCAGCCCCGCGTATTTGTCGTTCTCTCTCAGGAGCAAGCTCTTAGTCTCCTAGCACTGTCACATAAATGATGCTTTATAGGGAATGCTGCTGAGCAAAATGAGTTTCAGTATTTGTCACCATTCTTTGTTGTTTTACCACTGATTTCATATATGTGTAACGTTGCAGGAGGGGAAACTTCTCAGCAGAAACATGAAAGTTGAAGTGCTTTGAAGTATATTGTTCTACATGCCTAACGGGACAGAAGAGCTATGGAAAACTGCCTCACAAGAAGGTTTTTTAGGTGGAGATAAACATGAAAGGTAAATATCTGTTTTTTTCATAATATTGATATAGAAAATTGTGATCAACCTCTTTCTTTGCATCTTGATGCCACCAAGTAGCAAAAAAAATCAAAGTCTCCCCATCGCTTGAATACATTTCACTAACATTCCTGGAACTATCAAAATATCCACAGTGCAAAGCAATTGATCATTGCTTATTTATTAATCATGTCTCTCATGGACAGGGCACCCCAGCTGCTTTGGATTCTTTTCTGAGTCTATCAAAACCATTCTTTTCCCACAGTATCGATGCTACAAGCTGCCCAAGTGGTTTGTAACAATGACCAAATGAATAGGGACACCAGTAGGAGGTTGTTTGCTTTAGTGGAGAACTGCCTGTGCATTGTAGGGAGATACACACCTGATGCTTACCTATAGATTTTTATTTTAAAGGAATTTTAAGGGAATTTCTATAGGTTTTTTTTAAAAAACCTGAGAAAATTACAAACTTCTCCAAAGCCCCAGAAGAAAAGTTGCCATTCTTAGGAGTAGCAAGACAAGTTGCAATCTGTTTTAAAAAAGGTATTGCATGGTGATCGTAAATCATTATCTATGAGGTAACCAAATAGAGCATAGAAACACAAGAATACTTGTTAGGAAGGTATGTCTTCTCTGAGCAAAGATGTTTAGTAATAGTTTTGTGTGTTATTGTCATACTGCCTTTAAATAACCAAGCCCATAGTTATCATGGAGAAAAGAACCTGAAGCAGGTGATACTGCACAGAAGATCACTTGGTACTTCAGTGAGCCACAAGAATCTGTGTCATGATGATGATTTTCAAAGAGCACAGTCATCTTATCGAATCATAGCATCATAGAACAGTTAGGGTTGGAAAGGACATTGAGATCTTACTGGATCCAAGCCTCAGAGGGTTTTAGAACAAGCACATTTC
Source organism: Pezoporus occidentalis (assembly GCF_034315485.1). NCBI lineage: Eukaryota > Metazoa > Chordata > Aves > Psittaciformes > Psittacidae > Pezoporus > Pezoporus occidentalis. Next base: position 6,841,397 of record NW_026912779.1, read on the forward strand.
AAAAACATCCACTTGTAATGACCAGCTGTGGGAGACTGTCACTTGCACAGGTCAATTTTTGGTGCAGAATAACACCTCGAATCCTGCTTGGGCCATTTCCTCTCCTTTGAACCCTCTTTCTTGTTATCAAATGCTCATCACAGTCTGGCCCTTATTCTTCCAGTCCTCCCATAAATGAAAGCAAATTTCCACCAAAAGCTTCCTTGGGGGCATAAGGAAATTGGAGAAAGAATAGACCTGGAGTCCTCTCATGTAGCTAAAAGGCCTCCAGTCAGACACTGCAGCCAAATTCTCTTTCCTGTGCTCTGTTGCAACATGATCAGCCTTTTTCCTAGCCTAGAAATTCTGGCTCCTTGCTTTATTCCAGACAATCTCCCTTCAGTAAAGGCATGTGATACCTAGCCTTGATCCTCCTAACCACAGTAACCCAAAGAATCCCACATAAAGGGCTGCATTTCTGCATTTTCATGATTGCCTTCTGACAGTAAGAAATGATGCTGAAATTCCTTCAACAGACACAAAAGCTTATCCTCCCTCCTTCAAATGCTGGTTCTCTCTCTTCTGTGTTCTTAATTTTACCCCATCAGCCCAGTCTTTCTGCTGGCCCTCATTCCTTTCTCAAGCCAAAAGTCCGTGTGTTCATAGCCACAAAGTCCCAGAGCGCAAGGTGTTCCAGCATGAAGTGATTTCAGGTCAGCAGTGGCTGAGGTCAGCCTGGATGCTGCTTCCCCCTCTTGTTAAATGAGGCTCGGCATCACACACTGAACAGTTATGGTAAGGAAGGTGCAGCTGGAGCCTTCACACGGCATAAAGGAGAAAATACCTAGTTAAATTAATTCCAAGAGGGAATAAGATTGGTGTTTCATAGGGCAATAGGAGCCATCTCTTATGTATTCCTCTTTTTATTTGTTCTTGCCATGAGTTCAGTAAGTATTCTTGTTAACGTATGGAGCGCAAAGGCCCTCACTGAGGTAGGTGCCTTCATTTACTAGTGCTTTGCCTCTAAAATCTTGCAAAACAGATGAAGATAGGCAAAGGAAGAATACTGTTGCTTCCATCCCACAGGCATGGAGGGCCGGGTAGCAGTGCTTTTGGCTGAGGTCCTTAGGGTTGCACAAAGCATCTGCTGAAGAAATACGAACTGAGAACAGGTATCATGAATCTTTAACTCCTGTACATCCTTTTGATGCAGAGTCAAATCCTACCCTCTGAAACCCCACTGAAGGCAGTGTAACTGCACATGGGCAGATGACAGAGACATTGCCTGGTCTTGTCTTCAGTCATGTCAGCTTTCCCTGAAATGTGTTTTGTCTGACTGCCAGGCAAAGCTTCTCAAGTCTCCAGCCAGCGTTCTTTGGTCAGGGCACGGGGGTGAAAAGCCCAGCATTCGACAGAGATTCCTTGGAGTATCTTTAAGATCTTGGATCACATAAAACAGTCCTCTCTCATAAAAGAAGAAAAAAAAAAAAACCACACAAACTTACTATTGTTGAGTGTTTCGTTAATAGAATCAGAAACAAATTTGTGACCTTGTGGCCCGGAGGTGGGAACACCATCTATAAACTTGCCCAGACATAGAAATGCATTCTGCCTGTCAGTAGGAGATTGCCATTGAACGTGTGTATAAAAAACTGCTGGTGTTACATTAGGCCAACATTTTTTAAATGCCACAGCTCGCTTTATATGCTGTAAACCTTGTTAATGCTGCTAACAAGAAAGTTAAAAACTCTAAGCTATAAAAATAGGAATGCCACTGCTAACTAAATAAATATACATGAGAACTAAATATTCAGATACAGGCTCTGGGATAGCTTGTGTTCAGGGAAGGAGAAAGAAAAAATCATTAACCTGAGTTGTCCCTGGTGTTATAAAAGCTCCCTATAGTCAGCAAAGTTGTCTCCTATTGAATTTACCTTGATTGCAAATGGTTCTTGAGAATTCAGAACTATAGCCTGGAGCAAGTGGTCATCCCAAAGTCAGGGCAGGGGGGCAGCAAGGACCATGCCCGCAAGGACAGCTCAGCCCCAGAGACTGGATGGGGCAGGGAAGGAGGGAGGTTTCTGTCTGACTCAAGAGCAGATTTGTTAATGTGGAAGCAATGGGGAAAATGTTTCCCTCAAAACAGGCCACCTACCTATTCTGATCTCTATCACTGGCTCTGGATCCACGTTACTAGACCCAGTTTGTGCTTGCTATATGCAATCTGGGATGCATTGTGAATCGTTTTGACAGCCTGGACTCAGTACTGGTTCAGGGGCTAGAACTTCCAGGGATTTCATTTGGCGTTTACATTCTAACTACATATATTTCGAGTTGTTTATCAATTCAGCTTTTTAACCCTGTAACATAAGGATTGAGACCTACTTCTAATGTTGGACCTTCTGACATCAGAGTTACATGGAGTCATCCCTCTACTTAGCATTGGCAATTAATTTTGTGTCTCCAGTCTTTTCCTAATTTATTACCTCCTGGAAATTGTGAATGGAAAATCTTAACTATATTTACTCACACAATGGACCTTTTTTTTACAGATTTTAGCAACATAAAGGGATATATATCTTATGCACTTACATATATAAATCTAGAGCAAGTTATACAGTGAAGAAAAGCAGGAGAGAGAAGGAGGTGTTACTTTCACCTTCCTGTGAATGCAGGCTTTGGCTTCTTCTAAGAACATGTTCTGTATAGTCCTTTCCATCCACTGGTGTATGCAGTGTAATGTATTGCCAGTCAGATATGAAGCAAACTCCTATTTACTTAAACATTAGTTTCCTGATCCCAATCCCAAACTGTGCTTATGGAAGACTACAGACCAGCTGCTAAGAAAGGCAAACTGAAGGCTTAACCCCATAAACAACAAACACACCCTCCTCCCCAAAGGGATTTGTAGAAATAGGGACAACTTGTCAGGGCCCTGAGTGCATTAATAGGTCTTGATTGCCCTGACTCAACCCCACCTGGGGCCACCAGCCACACATGAGAGCTCCTACCTACACACCTTCTCTTCATTGGTCTGGGGAAGAATTTAATCTCATGCTTGGGAAAGAAGTCCTTGTAGAAGCTGTACTGAAGATGGATGTCTCTCTAATGCTAACACTGGCCCTATGGTCTTGAGTTACTCTCAAACCTGCTTTGAAGAGGTAGGTCGCTTGCTACTCTGTCTTGTTCTAGAAGGTTTCAAGAAAAATGAGCCTGTGAACCAGAAGAGCCATCAGATGGAGCCCTAGAATGGGAAACTATTATTTCAAAGCATACATCATGCAGAAAGATTGGTTTGTGAGGCAAGCTCTGTTTGCCTTCTGTCCTTACAACTACCACTGAGGCCACCACAGAAGTCCATCTTTGCTCTACTTTGTTTTCTTATCCCTCTCTTAATGCTCTAAAGAAGAGGGAGCATGCTGTCAAGAGTGGCCTTGAGAGTCACGGCAAGACCTAGGCTTTGGGATACACCCTGATGATGACTTATACTCCTGGGCACCACATCTAGGGAGCACCAAGAGCAATGGGGGTGTTGCAGAGCCAGAAGTCCATGAGTGTTGCCAGGTACAGAGGAACAACAGACAAGAAGGATGGTGTCCTAGGGCTTGTTGTAGTGAGGCCATTGCCACAACAGGAATAACTCTTACAACAAAGACTGTTAATTAGAAAAGCTAATAGACTTGTATTATAACAAGCATCTTGTGGGCAAGAGGTTACAGGGACCACAAAGCAAACTGCTTTTCTGAACCTGATGGGAGCCTTGAACATGTCCTCAGCTGGGGTAGAAGATGATGGGCAATTATTTCTATGTGGGTTACTTCTTGACAATATAAAATAGTTAAGGAAAACTGAAAAGATCTCAGCTTTCTGCATCTTCTAGGAGTTTAGCAAGATGTTGGATAGCTTAGAAGCTGGCAGAGTGAAAGCCTTATTGGTTGCTACATGTTCAGGTTCTGCAGTATCATCAGCTTTATCTGGCCTCACTTTGTGTGGGTTGTGAATGCTTGGATCCTTTTCTGTCTTCAGCAGCTAATCATAAGGGCTGATTTTTCCTCTATGCTTATGTCTTCCTTTCCTGCCCCTATGTTCCTTTTTCTCCTGTGGTGAGTGCTAGCTGTTTATCTGCCCTCTACTTGGATGTTTTTTGTTTTTTCTCCCTCAGCTAGACCATTTGCCATACTTCACTGGTTTTGGTGAGACACACAAAGCCTCCCACCATTGAAGGCTATAGAGCCAACCTCCTTCCAGCATGGCATAACTAAAGGAAAGAGCACTTTGGGCTTTGAAGGGGATTTTGCAGATGCTCTTGGCAATGGTTTAAAAACCAATATTCCTAATAAAGATTAATATGTTCCATGCTCAATCCTTGTTTGTTGTAGCCACCTATGAAAGCGGCTACAGGGTCAGAAATGAGGAATGGTTGAATGACAGCAAAGAGTATGCTGAATGCTCTGTGTTCTTTTTGACTTAAACATAGCGGGGAAAGTACATTTTTATACCTTTGTGCATTTATTCAACTACATTTACACAATGATAGCAAAATTACTTGGGCTGTCCTGCTTCTTGCTGTGAGGGGAAAAGTACACATATCCAAGGCTATGGGAAAGCCCAAACTGTTTCACAGAATGGTTGCATTTCTCCATACACAGATTATGTGTATGATTAGCAACCAATTAATGAATAAATTGATTATTGAAATTAAATCTAAGCAGTGGGTTTAATGGTATATTGGGACTGTTATTGTTCAGTGAGGAAGGTAGTTGTTCCAGATGAGAAATCTGCTCTGTTGTATGGCTAAACAAAAAAAGCAGCCTTTTTCTATAGCTCTTCAGAACTTGCATAAAATTTGATGCAACTACTTGGCCTGCTTGTAAAATGCTTTAGTTATCTACAAGACTCAATATAATATGCTCACAGAAGAAAAACTGGTGGGATTTTAGCAGGAGTATTTCATTTTCAAAGACTACTGGGTACAAGTTGGTGAGAAGTTTTCCCTTTCCCCCTCCTCCCTCCCCTTTAATCTCAGTACTGACTGTGATTTGCTCAGCTGTATTTCCAGGATACCATGCTGAGATGCTGATTTTTGTTGGAAGACCACACTCTAAATCGTGCTGAAATGGGATGCAGCATGGGAGCCATCATAATCAGGGCTCCACCACTGAAGCCTAGGAACAGTTTTGCGGAGGGTCATGTTGCGTCTTGTCTAGGGCTTTCACAGATTGCAAATCTATTTATAAGCGAGTGTGAAACCAAAGCACAGCCATTCTGTGCTTTCATTTAAAGCACTTACATTTTTCTCTTTGCCTCAAACATGGACTGTGTTCAGCATTCTCATTTGAATGTACACCAGCCTCGGTCCTGGGAATGCTGTTTTCTTCAGCAGTCAAATAAACTCTGCATTAACGCTGCTACATTTCTAACACAAGAGACTAGAAAAGATGTGAGGATGGCAAACTGCTGAATTGTTGTTCATGGAATTGTAGAATCTGAACAGTTTGGGTTGAAAGAGGCACCTCGGAAGAGAAGCAAGGCAGATGTGAGACATGAAATTCCCGATGGGATGTACTGTTGCAGACAGTCTTTTCACCTAGTTTCCTCCTTTCTTTTGCCTCAGGAGTTTTCCAGTTGGCTTAGGCAGGTCCAAGTCTTTCTGCACATGTGGGGTTTCTCTCGCTGGAGGTCGTTGCCTATTCAGATTGCAGCACTGGGGCTTAAGTGTTGAATAAAAACTTTATACCAGAGTAATTGCTGCTGTTAAATATTGAAGGGAAAAAGAAAACCTAGAGAAGGAGGAAAATAGAGGAAACAAAGAATTTGATTCTAGTTGATTTGTGTCTTGGGAACACTAAAATGGCTCTGTAATTTTTCAGGTAAATCACATTCCAGTTCCAGAAGCAGGGTGGTTTGCAAGTGAATTTGATAAGTGGGATTTTCTTCTCTAATGCAAGAAAGCCTGTGAAATTTCTTTGGTTATAAAGCCAAGGTACGTAATTTCATGTGAAATTCTGACCAGTGGCACACTGCATGTTCTCCAGGTGTTGCAGTCTTGAATAACAATTCCATTAACTGCTGATTTATAGTGCTCAGGAGTTGAGGTAGCAGAGGAAAGGGCAGAGTTTGTGTTAGTCTCTAGTTCATTAGCCTTTTTTGGCTTTTATGTATGTAATAGCTTAGATTCTGCTCAGTCCTTACAACTCTGCAGCTTGCAGGTCCCTGTTTCTTCAATGCGAATAAATGAGGATGATGCCTAAATCTTTTCTGGAGGGTTTTAGAAACATTAGTCAAAAGTTACAGCTCTGGGCCCCTTCAGCATTGCATATCCCTGGCAATGAATGAATTATTGTTCTGGAATCTGTGGGAATTTGGTCTCCTACCTTGATTCCTTCCTCTATTCGAATACTTACACCTTGCATTATTTGATGGGAAACTCTTTTCATAGTTATAATTTAGGAACCTATTGGGACTAATCACCCCTACAGACAGTGTTGTCTCCTTTCAGTGCTACTTTCTCTCCAAAACAATTCTGAGAAATGTGAAGAACTTCATTTCAACATAAGAATTAGTTCTGGGACCAGATCCAAGAGCTGTGGGTAAAGGCACAGTGAAGGAAGACAGATTTCTTTAGTCATCCATCAGCAGGATCCAGTGCAGGGTTTAGCACTTAGAAAAGAAGTGATTTCCATATAGCCTGAGTCAAAAGAGTAGAAAAATAATAGGAAAGAACTTTAAAAGCTTGAGTTTATCTCCTGACTTAGCCTTTGTTTTTCTTCTTGAGCTCATGGCACTCGCTGTCTTCACAGCATGCTGAGTGGCTGATGCAAAACACTAGTTTATGCTTAACTGCTTTTCTGATGCTGTGGTTGTTAGGGTACTGAAATTCAATGATATGTTATATTAGCAGCAATATATATTTGTGTGTGAATGATGAGAGACATTGTGTTCAGCAGAAGGGCTGTTTGGATAGAAAGAGAGAGTAGCATACTCTTTTTATGCTCTGGCAAGCTTCCATAACTGGCTTACCCTGACTCGATGAGGTTTGCTGTTTGTAGAGCAGCGGCTGCCTGGAGAGGTGCTGTAGCAGTGAGCTTAGCCTGTATGTCTAGCAGCATTTATTATTCATTTCAGTAGTGGGTGGAAAATGCATTAGCTTCGTATATTACTGTTGGGAGGTTAGTGGTATCCATTCTCCCAGGGTCACTGCATGCTTCTAAAACTTTGTCTACATGGAATTTGCTCTTTTATCCTTTCCTTGTCTTAAGAATTCAGCATTGCCTGTGGTACCCCCATTGCTTGCATGCTTTGCTAGCAAAGCTATGGAATGGCAGAACCCTGATACCAGCCTGAGGCCCTTCATGATGCAACAGTGGAGGAGGTAGTTTTTCAGCAGTCATTCAGCCACCCTTGGGTCTGGGTTGTTTGGTTGGTTTGTTGTTTTGTTTTAAAAAGGAAGGAAAATCAGAGTTTCCAGTAAAAGGAGAACAGCATTAGTCTTCATTACAATATTCTCAACACTTTCTACCGTTCTTCATCTTCCCTTCCACTGAGGTGTCTGGAAACATCTCTGTTTCAATACTGCCTGAGCAATTTGGCAGAGGTGACTTCTCACAGCAGATATAGGGAACAGCGTAACCTACCAATGCCTTCTCTATGTAGCTGCCTATATCTGCCCTCAGCAGAAATGTTGGTTGTCAATGCATGCTAGCATTTTCCAGTTCAACAAAGCAGGAGATATTATAAGGAGGGAGGGCTGGCAAAAGGAATGATTTAAAAACATAATTCAGGCAGCTCCAGCAGGCTGTGTCACAAAGGCTGCCACTCCAACACAGGGCTTCTGGATGGATGGGAAACAGCCTTGGAAGAGCAAAGCTCAGCACTAACTTCCCAAGGGAAAAACTATTTAGGCTGTGCACCTTCAAGGCATTTACATAGCACAGTTCTGTGCACAGTACATCCTTCTGCTGTCTGGTGCTGCTAGTGCCAGAAAGATTGACATATACATTCAATGGGTAAGATAAAACTCTACTGGTTTTGAAAGTAAAAATGTCTTCTGCACTGTGGTAATCCACAGATATGGGGTGTTGATAACTAAATCTCAGGTCATGTTACCTCTGAGGGCAAGGGCCCATGGGTTTTTTCATTAGCTCTGAAAACCTACAGTGAAAACACCAGAACCCACAAAACGTGCAAAGCTGACCAAACTTTGCCTGTGTTTGATGGCAGCTCTTTCAACTGTAGCACAGACTTGCAACAACCACCACTTTTCCTGCAAGTGTCATGCTTTTGAGGGGCAAATCCTAACTCTTGTCCCCAGACAAATTAAAAATGCTCCAAGCTTTTCTTGTTTGAGGGAGAAACCTGAAAATGAGAAGTTGGGGGAGAGAACTCCAAAACTGTTGATTTGGAAGTCTTGCAGCTTCCAGATCAGTTTTGTGAAGGATCCAGTAGACGGAGTGCTGAGAGGCAGTAAAAATTTCAGATGAAATACCTGAAAAATGTGGTTAATTTGAAACCAAATCCTTGCACTTCAGATGTGGCACTCTCATGTGAACCAATATGATAACAGCGGTTAACAAACCTTGAGTTCATTTCAGCCAGCACGTGGAAGGGCTTGAAAAGCATTAGCTTGCAGTTTGAGCCCCCAAAGTGATATTTAGCCTTTCTACTTCCAGTGGTGCCATTAACAGAAGAAACAGCTTACTTTTACTCTTCTATTGAGAGGCTTAAACAGGAATTTGGTCCAAAAGACTGTGCAGGTTCCCTTGCCAGTGTTACTTGCTCTGTTTTATGAGTGCATGTGATGACCTGTGTGTCTTCATACGGGCTGTTTACAGCATGATGACAAAGATACATGAAACGTGGTTAAAGCTGTTAAATTCCAGTGTCCCCTCAGTGCACACTAAGTCGTGAACTCTACTGAAAAAAAGGCATTTAAAGTGACCTAAAGTGAATTTCATCTAATAGGGGCATGTCGTAATTACAAGAAATGCTTTCCATTCTGAGTTTCTGCATCAGTTTATGATCACCGAAATTGGGAATCATTCTATAAATGCTAACTGAAATGAGATGTCTCGCTTCTAAATATCTGTGTCTTTAGGGTTCAGATCATCAAACGTTTTATTTCATGGAATTCAGAATTAAAAGTTTAAAGAAATAACCAGCAACAAAAATGTGAGACCCTCCTCTAAACTTATCATCTGGCCTCCAGCTCTGGAAGAGGAAGTTCTGCAAACCAGTTCTGAACTCAGGAAAGGGAGGTACAAGCAAACTTGCTGTGCTGAAGGAAAACACAAAAGGTAAATCACAGCGTCACCCAGCAGACACCGCGCTCAGTCACGCAACTGCTTTGAAAGCTGCAGCTCCCATCCAGGTCACAGCAGTGTAACTGGATGCAGAACACTTATACCAAGGAGCAGAAATTACTGAGAGTTGGTACGGATGGGCATTTAAAAGCTGCTAATATGAAATGCTCCCTGTATCAAAGCATCAACGAGTGGAGTGTTTCCTCTGCATTTTCACAAATAAAATACTTGTTTCTGATGGTGACTCGTCCAGATTACCGTATAAAACTGAGCAAAGATGAAAGGATTTGTTCTGCCCTTTCCAATTCATCTGCTGAGCTTGTTTATTTCTAGAGAGCTTACACATTGAATAGCATTTACTGTGCTTTATTACTATGTTCTTCGTGTTGGTCTCTTTTTGCAGCTCAGCCCCTGGTATGTGATTAAAAGTTTTAAGTGACATCTAATGCCCTGTTAAGTTGTTAAGTCCTTCAATAGCATCTGGAAAATATATCTGTCTCTCAGTGGATCCTTGGAAAAGAATTCACTTTAACAGTAATTCCCCCTTTACCTTCCTTCCCAGCCTTATCTTCCCTCCTTCGAGACTTGACAGGGGAAAATAGACAAGTTATGAGACAATTGATATAAAACCTGTGTACATGTAAGTCTAAGTTACTGCACATAAAAGGAAAGAAAAATGGTATTAGAACAGTACTGGGAGTTATGTGATGGGAAATCTGGAACGTTTTTGTTCCATCTTGCATTTGAAGCATAGAACAAGAAATTCACATGTAATGGGAACCTTGATCCAGGCAATGAAGAGCAGGGATGTGCAGCCCTGTTCTAGGGGTGGAAAGAGCCATGATGAAATATTAGCGTATAATTTGTTTCCCTGAAAGGAATTAACTTGATTAACATTATATAGACCACAGTTCTTACACCTAGCATGGGTCAACCCATAGACAAAAGCTTCAAAAGGAGCTAACATGAGACCAAAGACAAGCATGAGTCTTTGCATGGAAACAACACTTCCATGCTGACACTTCAGTTAGTCATTAAAGCTTGCCAGTGTTTGTGTGCGTTGGGAATAACAATTTCTGTGAGACTGTTATGGGGAAAAAGCAGTGCTGCTCATGTGAGTGTTGTCACTGTAAAACTTATGCAGCTGAAACTGCCTGGAGAAGTTATTGGCTGTAGATAGCTGCATTTGGTGGTTTGGGCTGGTTAAAAAAGGGTTTAATAATTCACATTCTTTTTTGTAGCATATTATTGACTGTACGTGAAACCCACACAAAGGTAGACGAGCTGACATGGCTGGAAGCCATTTGGATCCCACTTCTGAAATGGAGGTAAGGATTTATATCTAATCCCCTGCATTTGAAACAGAAAACGTGCAACTTCAGATCAGGAGTTGGGGCAGCAGCACTCTTATCATGGTAGAGGAAGCTGGAACATAATAGTACTTGAATATTTTATTATGGTGTTGCAGGGAACCGTGCCAGGCTGGTTTTGACTTCTCACTTTATCAAAGTTGATCTTCAGTTATTATGATGCGCATTGTCTTAGTACAGGGGTAGTAAAATCCCAGACCCATAGTGTTAACATAGCCAAGCTCCATGTAAAAACTCACAGTAAATCAGCCTTGCTGCAGCCAAACCACATGTAAAAGCAAGCTGTGAAACACACTCGACATAGCCAAACCACATGTAAAAGCATGCTGAAAACCACCCTCCACATAGCCAAATTATATATATATATATATGTGTGTGTGTGTGTGTGTGATGGAGAACAGTCAAGGTTTGCATGTTTATTAGAATAACTCAAGGTTGTGGAGGATCCCCTTGTACAAATCACCTTCCCTGCCACCTAATGTTAGGGCAGCTCCATCCACCGATGCGCTGGGTGGACCCACTCCCATGTCTTAAGTCACCAGGTAGGAAAAGTGGCTCCAGTAGGAATTAAATACAGCACAGTGGATTTGGCATCAACCTGCTCCATATTTGCAAGTAGTAAATGAGCAAAAGAATTGAGCTCAGAAAGAGCAAAAGACTAATTTTTTCATCTCCAATTCAGACAGAACTGACGATGCTGAGTTATTCCCACTAATACTTTCTATTAACCTCTCTGACCACATAGTCAGTCAAGTGCCAGTGCTGGCACCTGTGATTAATCTTTCTAGGTAGAAATGAGTAAAATGCAATTAGTAATTCCATTTTCAGTTGTTCTGACTTCAAAAAGTCATCTTAGAAATGTTATTAGATGAGAGGGAAACGTATAAGAACTGAACTCCCAATTCATGGATGTTTCGGTAACTTGAAATGCACTGAGCTTTTAAATGGCTTCTTGTGACACATTTCATGTATTATCATCACTGCAGATAGTTATTCATGAAGTATTTGGGGGGGTTACAGACTGTTTCTCACAATAGGTTTCAAAGCACTTTACAAAGGAGTTCAGGAGTATCATTACCTGCATTCTACAACCGTAGAACTGTAACAGGGAGGCATGAAATTACATGCCCAACATTGTACAGGAGGTCAATGAAGACCTCTGCAAGGAGCTCTCATCTTTTGAGCCTGCATTTCTATCTACTGAATGTTATTCTTGGTTATCTGCTGTGGTGGGAAGTCTCACTAATGGCTGCTGTCTCTTGCTAAATAGAAATCAGGCTGTTTGTGGCAGCATGTTTCTTATATCAGTCTGAAATATCCAGTTCTTTGGGAGCCAAAGGAGGCTTGTGTTGGAAAAGGCTGCTCCCAGAAGCTCGTAGAAAGGCATTTAAGGGTGTGCTCAACCAACAAGAGTTAGTTGTGCTTTTCTCTTGCACTGTTTTGTTTGAACATGTTGTTGAATGTGCCAGTAGGGAGTTTGGGAACTGACTTCTGTGAGATAATCCAGGATTCCTGGCCTTTGACACACAGTATGGTTGTTGAAATCAGGGGGTCATAGCTTTCCCCCCATGTAAAACAGAAAGGCTTGACTGGCTTGGGTGGAGAAATTTCAGCATATATATAAATTGAGGTTTTGCCTAAGGAAGCAAACTTGGATTCAGTGTTAGGGGCTATTAATCTATTTAAACCACTTTTGGATTTTAAAATTAATTTACTTGATCAATAGCCTTTTCTTTTTCCATTTCCATTCCTCTGGCTGAGCAGTCTGTCAGGATCCCAATACCATAACTTATTTAAATGCTTTGCTAAGCTCTCTAAATGCAGTATTTGACAACTCATTTTTCTCTTGCTCATTCCAGGCTCGGCTTTGCATTCGTGCCTGATTGAACGTTACCAGTAAATACAGAAGCATGGAGCCTGACTGGTGCAAAGCAGTTCAAGGATAAGGTAAGTTGCATGGCTGCTTGCCCACTGCATAGTCCTGGCTGATTCTTGCCCTGTTCTAGCCCCAGATGTTAGCTATTGCCAAATGTAAAGAGGATTCAGGAGCAAGCCTGTGAGCCTGTTTTGCTGTCATCTACACTTTTTCTACTCCAGTGAAGAAAGACCACAGGTTCAGGCCTGTGAGCAGCTGACACTCTACCTATGCCTGTATTTTCTTAGCTTATGCTTTTCAGCTCATTAAGTCCCTTTTTCAGTCCTTAGTGGATTGACCAAAAGAGCAGCAATTGCACCATCAGCCAGTGTTAACTGGGCCTCTCCCCCAGGGCAATGCCATCCAAAATGGAAAGGAGGAGAAGGACATGGGTATGATGAAGTCAGCTCTCAACATGGCAACTCTCCAGCCCCAGCAGAAGTTAGTACACTTGGTAGAGGCCCGATAATCTCATTATTATTCAGAGAAATATTATGGAAGAGTTGGTATTTAAAAGCAGAACAGAAATTCTCTGCAGTATGTTAAAAAGCTCATCAATGTCTCTAAGAAGTACCAGGTAGTGTATTCACCATTAACATGTGATATGCTCATGGAAAATACCTTCTCAGGACAACACTGATTATGACAGTAAAAATACTCAAAGTAATATATGAAATAAACCAGCCCAAGGTCTCAAAAACAATCTTATAAAGTGACATTATAATTATTTAGCACAGTGACAACTGACCAGAGTGAAGAAATAGCGAGCAGGGCAGCAAGTGAGGGAGGGCAACTATTGCTATAGAGCATGGAGATCCAGGCTGAAATCCTGAATGCCAGTTTTTGCTTTGATTTGGTTTTTAATTGCTTTAAGAATAAGAGTAAATAAGTAGAGAAAAACACATTTAAGTGTTTGAATGTGGAAGATTTGCTTTTGGTGCCCATGATTATGCATTTACATTCTGTTCATTGCTTCTGTGTTATGCTGCTGCTCCCTGTTATATCTCTATGTATGCTTTTACATCTCATTATCTGATGTACTTTAACAAAATATGTGAGCTTAAGAACAAAAAGCCAAAACAAAGCCCGCATTTGCTCTTGCCAAATCTTATCTCTTTTATACAGAAGGATAATCTTGAACACAGCCACAGTGTGGTTAAAAGTATTCCTTCTGTCTCTGAAAATTATACTTTATAATTGGCTTTTAACTATCTCCACCACCACCAGATAAACATGTAGAAATATGTTCTTCTGCTTTATGAAGCTAGAGGCTCTGCAGATCATAAGGTAGATTCGTATCTCCCAAAATGCTTGTCACTTCAGTACTGCATCAAATCACTGTGGATAGAATTAGTTTTTCCCACTTGTAATTCAGTGGGAAAATCTTTCCTGGATCTCGGCAAACACCCCAAGCCAGGGACTGATTTGGCAAGGTCAGACTGAAAACATCTCTCCACACTTACTTAAAGCAAGGCACGGCTCAAACCCTGCTTTGTCCAGCTGTCAAAAGCCTCAAGTGGGAAGTTAGCTCAGTCACAAAGACACAGATTGATCAACTAGAAATACATGCATCGGAACTTTGGAGCTGAGGTGTTTCAGGATCCCCTTCTCTAGGCTTTTCAGCAACCATCCCTGCCAGAAATATAACAAACACCTATTCTTTTATTAGCCCCTTTGGTATCTAATAAGACTCAGTTTGACAGCTCCAGCTTCTGGATTCCTGCTGCAGCAGCCTGCTTCTGCTTGTGTGCTCTTAAGATAGGAGACTATGGGGGCAGGACCTGTTAAATACAGAGACACTGGGAGAAATGGGCTCAGAAATGTCTCCTCTTTAGTGGAAGCTGGGAAAGAAAACTTAATTGACCTACTCTTCCCCTCTCATGAGTCCAGGAGAGCAAGCCCATGAGGATTTCTTAGGTGTTTAGAGAGAGATAACTTAGGAGTTCAGAGCCACTGTGTCTGTGAAAGAGCAAGGCCACTTTTGTCATGCCCTGCTTGCCTTGAACAGACTTGGAAATTAAGCCTGGACCCCCCCCAAATCCTCCATGGTGAGAATGAAATCTGAAGGGGAAGCAGCACAGCCTGATCTATTCTTCTTGGGTAAGAGCTGCAGAGCCAGCACTAAGGAAATCGTATTTCCTGATGTGTGAGCTGAAAAGGTGAAGTGAGGATGAAATAAATAGGAAATTCTATGAACACCCAAACACAGGGAGTTTTCTGACTTAGCTGCAAGTCGGAAGCAGAAGATAGCTGCAAAGCTATCAAAATGGGAGCGAAGTTCCATTTCCATCTAACCTTTCTTAAAGCCGATAGTTCAGACCTCAATTTGGATGAGTGGAGAGATTCACTGAACTTGCCTTGCTTTGAATCAGGCACAAGGAAAAAAAACACCCAAAGGATAAAAACATTTGATTAGGGGTTTCCTCCCCAGTTTAAAAATATCCTAACCTCATCAATGACCTTGATACAGAGATTTACTTTCACCTTAAGCCCTCCAGTTTCCCAGCCAGCATTCAATCCTTGGGATGTGCCCTTTGCCTTCATCCTTATTTCTTGGACAATCAAACCTATTTTTTGCCTGCTTTTGGGGCAGATATCCTCAAAATATTAACACTTGGGAAAATTGGATGGATTTGCTTCCAGAAGGGAAGATGCTCAAACAACAAAGGGCTTTTGAATGTACTGACTCTAATTATCCCTGCTCTTTTTTAATATTCTTCCATTGTTTCATACAGAATTATCACATTTCCAGAAATATTTAATGGCCCCATTCTTATTCTTGAATGGTTTTATCTCCAAGTTTAGAACTTTTATTCTGGGTACTCCTGAAAACAATTGAACCTTAGACTATGAGCTCCTTGGAGACTACTTTATTTTGTGTGCCTCATCAGCATGTTTTCTAGAATGATCACCATCAGACCCTTGAGAGAGAGAGCTTGAAAGTGCTACTTCGTAATTGTACTCTATATAGTATTCCCCAATGGCAGACTTGCAGCACTGTTGAAAAAGAAAGAGGGGAAAAAAAGAGGTAATTATGAAATTTACATGAATTAAAGCAGCTAATCAGAACAAAATGCTGATTCCTTTCTCCTGTTCTCTTTCTCTTTGGATGGGGTATAGTTGCTGATATGTACACTGCTCTTCTAATCCTTTAATGGGGGCAAAGGCTTTTGAAGACTCTCTCTCAGAGGTGCTATTACCTCTCTATATGCTTCTAATTTAACTTCTCATGCCGTATTACAGTAGCCTGAAGCAATTTTAGGTGTTGGGTTTGTGAGAAAAGCCCAGTGTTGATGTTTATCAGATGACCTTTTAAAGGGTGATGTGGGGGTTATCCATTGGCATGATTAAGACCATATGTAGGTTGCTTTTCCCAGGCATCTCTTTCTGCTTTTCAAAATCCCATCTATTTTTACCCAAATTCAACCAGGTACCTTTCATCTCTGGTATGTTTATGGCCATTACAAAGTGAGACCGAAGTTAAGTGTTCCTTTGGAGTCATTTCTGTAAGGAAAGTCAAGAGAGCTTGAATGCATAGAGTGTCAACACAATGCTATTAGCAATAAAATTCTACTCTCTTATTTTTGGACATTTCAGATGTTTACAGCCACTCTTCCTTTATCCTCTTTCCTCCATTACCCCTTCTTACAAAGGCTTCTTGAAAGCCTATGGAGAAGTGAGTTTTTGAGGGATCCATTATCACTGTTACGGAAAAGGACAGAAGACAAAACTGCCTCAATGATGTGCCTGTGAGAGTGTCATTTTTGCTGCTTTGGAAGTTAGGTATTTCCCTGATGGCTCATTATTTTGGTAGAGGCCTTACTGAAGATCAGCTTCCAGTTTCCTGCACCATTGGCTGGGATTGAACAGGGAGACGGCATGGTAAGCTTTACTGAAAGGCAGAGGTATAATATGATGCTTAGATGTCTGTCAAGGAAGTAGGTGATGAGGATGGTATTCACAATAACCATGAGCCCTTTTAGAAGAGGAAATAGGGCAAGTACCTTATGAAGTCTTTAGATGTAAAAACTGGACTTTTAAAGGACTTTTCTAATGAATCAGGACCTACTCACTTTTGTTCATGTAAGTGGTTGTTATCGCCCACTATTTTGAGGTCAGGTTACAGCATGCATTGTCTAAAATACATGCACCTTGGTGCAGTTAATACTGAGGATCTGGTGATATTTTCAGGTTTTTATGCCCCAGATTTTTAGTTCAATATTGGGAAGCCCTAACTTCTCCTCTGTCACCAGTGCTGAGACATGTTTAAGAGATACATGGGAGAAAAAAGTCAAACCCAAAGGTTATCTATATATTGCATTCAGAAGGAAATGATGGCAGAAATAGTATGTCTGATGCCACAAAGGTTCTATTCATGCCCCCCAAAATTAATTTCTGATGACTTATATAAGATTCTTTCTAAGTATCATATATTTTTTATACAGCTTGAGTTATGTGAAGGTACACTGTAGTCTGTGTACTGTACTTAATATGTGGTTACACAGTGAAATGTTGGGCCTGTGACACAAGATACTAAGGCAAGGGGAGCTTGTGGTGGTCACATCCATTTAAAATGATATGAACTAGTGATGTCTTAACATCAGAAAGTGAAGCACTTGTTTCCCTGGGGTTAGGATGCTTGTGTCAGCGCCCTGAGGGCACAAACAGGCTGTGATGTTCCTGCTCCCTTGGGGAGCTTCCCCAGGGCTCTCCTTACTCTGCCCATGGCCCAGGACCCTGTTTCAGACCAGCTGGCGACTGTCAGTCCCCTGTCTTGTTAACATGTGCCACTTCATCACCATCTACCATCATTCAGGTTGCAGCCAAGCTACTGCACATCAGAGTCACTGTGGCATCCTATGAGCCCTGCACATGGCAAATGCAAAAACCCAGCTTCTTTACCTCTCTCCCGTTGTGGGGTAAAGCAGGTGGCATTGCTGGCATGTCCTGCGGGCTGAGAAGCATGCACGTGAGCAGTCACCACAGCACAGCCAACGTGCACTTACATGTTAAGCCACAGGAATGTGATTATGAGGCAGAGCTTTTCATCGGCTTATACTACAAAGGCAAAATGCTGCCCCCACTGAAGTTGGTGGCAAAACTCCTGTTGGCTTTGACACAGCCAACGCTTTACCCTTCTGATGGCCAGCCCCAAACCTGCACACCTGGCTGCAGAAGGTGCAGTTCATGACTTGCCTGTTCCAGATGACTGTGGAGCTTTTAAGAGTTTAAGAGTGGCAGCACAAGAACCAGGAGAGCACCACTCAGGTGTTGCAGTTTCCATTGCAGTCACTATAGCTACTTATCTTAGGTAAGGGGTTTACTGGAGAGGATTTATGGATCTCCCTTAGTTCACATGTATGAATTATGTTCAGATAGCATGGGAATAGCTTGTCCATAAATTCTAGCAATAACAGCTGTGAATAATACTGTCCTGCCAGTTGTACTCTTCTCCCTGCTTTTGTTCCTCAGTAGCTCACAAAAGCAATCAACATCAAATTGAGGGTGGAATTTAACATGGGGATTTGGACTTCTTAATGTGAAAGAAGGCTTTGAACAAACTCAGTCTTAGCAAATAGCAGCTAATAACAACGATAACAATAATAAAGATAAGCCGATTCATATCTCCCCACCCAAAATATTTATATAATGAATTAGTTAATTGTATTTTATCATCTTGTGATGGGTGGGTGGCTAGCCTTTGCTTTGCAGTAGGCCCAGGGGAGCTCTTGTGCAGCCTGATGCCAAGAATATGTGTTATTTCATATTCTGTTATTTGCTTTGGGTTTAAGGTGGTGAGAGCAAATTCCCCTGCAGTCAGCCCTAAGTGGTTTTGCAGCGAGCAAGTCTTGCGGTGCTTGAGCATCTCTTATTGAGGAAGGGGGAGGGAAATCCCTTTGTCTGCTTTTTGTAATTCAGAGATTTACCATAGATCTAGAGAGAAGCATTTAAAAAATTAAAAAAGCAAGCATTAGAGTGTACAAAAATGAATTCTGGTGTCATTTTATCTGCCTAATTGGGCCTAAAAATAGCCTGTGGGAAGGAGGACCAGCGGCCTTGAGTGTCTGAGGCAATTTGTATCAATTATTTCCCAGTGTACCAGCCAGAAGTGAAAGCCCTTGCGTGAGTGCCTCCATTAGCCAGGTGTCAGAGCTCTCTGTTTTCATGTGCGGCTTTGCTCTGGGAACAGGGTGTATGCACCGAAAGGCACCGAGGAGGAACTGGGGCCTTGGCTGAGCCAGGAGGGTGCCCAGAGCAGCTCCGCGAGCGAGGTTAGTGCCTTCACTCCTCTGTCATCACCAGTCCCTGAGAGCAATCACCACCCACCAACAGTTCCTTGAGATAAGACCGAGCCAGCTGGGAGAAGAAAGCCTTTGATATTTCCCTGCCTTGCTGAGTAAGTATGCCATAACAATACTTTGAACTTTTACAGCACCTTTTCATACCAGGGGCTGAGTGCTCCACAAACATTCATTCCCCAAGCCTCATACCACCCATTGGAGGAAACAGGGCCTTTATTGTACCTCTTTTTATAAGCCAAATCTTCCAAAAACCTCAGTATCCATTTTGCCTACTCCGGAGAACTCATTTTCTGTGAAAGATCTCCAATATCCAAGTTGCCACTTTAGATGGCCATGGCCAATACTGGTGACGTCTACCCATCTCCCGCCCCAGAATGCTTATGTCCTGGACTTGTGCAGGTGGGCACACATAAAGCTCAAACACTTGTAAACTGCTTGCCTCCCATTTATAACCCACAGGGATCTTCATGAGCTTCCTGATGGGAATTGTTCTAACAAAGCAAAATTCCATCAAAACCACCCTGGTTTTAGTCAGGCTTTCCTGTTGTCTGCAGCCATGTTTTTCAGCTAATGTAAAACCTCACCAGAAAAATAGATGTATTTGTTTTGTTCATTAGATCTATTTTCCATGATGCTCCTATACTCGAAAACAGAGCAAGAACATACTTGCTCACAGTTATATGCAGGCATACAATAGATAACTAGAGATGCTAAATCCCAGATAGGCATTGTATTTTGCTTTGGTAAAGCATGCAACAGGATTAAACCTTGATTTTCATCTCCTGTCTGCTTTCTCAGTGAGAAAATACAGTTGAGGCCAATTCTGGAGTTGATCTATCTCTATGGAAAGTTGATTTTAAAGTGGTGCCAAATGTCAGTGAAGAATCACTGTGAAAGTTTCCACACTCAGAATAACAGTGTCTTGTAGGGAGGGTGAGCTAAGAGTGCACTCTGCAGCCCGGAGCACAATATGCATGCCTTCCAGTTACTGGTCCATCCAGGGAGTATACACGTTTTCATTTCTGTAAGGACACCATAGCAACCTCAGCCTCCATGGGGTAATTCTACCCCTTATGCCAATGCCAGCTGGAGCATCCAAAGGGTGAAGACTTTAAGCTTTACCTGGGACACAGCATTTGAGTCCTGCTCCAAAGTACAACAATCCACTGATGCCTCAGCTCTCATTTCTCCTGATGCTACTGAAATTCAGTTCATCCCCTTGGCCTGTTTAATTTTTAGGCACCATAGCTATGTTAGTTGCTCCTGGGAAATTTAGTTGTTAGTTGTTCCTCTTCCTGAAGTATGCTGAAGTATTTGGTCATTCACATCCCATGAATTAGAGGCATATAATTCATATGCTTGTTGCAGTGACCCTGATGTATTAAAATTGAGAAGTAAACCTCAGACTTACAGTTGCTTAGCCAAGATTTTAATCTTTTGAGATTTGCCCATCACAAATCATAAGTACAAAGTGGGGGAAAAAGGAGGAAATTCAGAGTTATAAAGCCAAGCTAAAATCTGTCAAATATATCATCTCTTCAAGTAAGGCTGAGCTAACGTGGAAAACAGGATACAGCATGATGATTGGTTGAACTTCCTTTAACATGTAGTCCTGGGAAAAGGGAGACACTAAATCCTAAATTAAAATGCAGTATTTGAACTGTTTAAACAGTCTTTGAACTGATGGACAGATGTGTCCTCCAAATCACTTCTCGTGTAATTCAACAGCTGCATTTCTCACAGCTCACGTCTCGGAGTGGACCAGCAAAGGTGACTGGGCATATAAGAATAACACTGATAGGAGGTATGTATGGAAGGTGTTAATCTTCTGCCATGTGTATAGGTATGTAATCACTTAGCAGATAACCCTGAATTCTGCACAGTCATTCTTTTTAAAACAGAGACCAAGCTGACTGTTGCCATGAAACTCTGACCAGTTTATGGGTCAGCTTTAGCTCTCAAAAAATCCTCATAATTAAGGTGGAAGATACTCAACTTGTGTGAATCAGAATAGCCCCAATTTCCATGCAGCTCAGAGTGCAGCTGAGCATCAGGTATTCCAGTGTCCTCTAACTGAGCTTCTCTGTCACTGCCACCAAATGGAAATTGTCCTCCCTCTGGACAGTCGGTGTATCAATAAGGCAACCAGAGGTGAAATGGTAGAAATCAATCTGCCTCTCATTAGTAAGATGAATAGAAGTATGCTGCGGAGAGGGATCAATGAAAGGGTGAGAAAATGTGCTAAGAATTGGTTAAAAGAGAGATTGAAGAAGGAAGTTAATACTTTTGCAGATAGTTTAGAATAGAGTACTTTTTGGGTAAGTGTCTCATGTGAACAGTGTTACATAGGTTCTTGGTAAAATGAGGTCAAGGAAGATATCCCATGTCAGATTTTGAAGTAAGGCAGCTGCTTTTATGTTGTTTGATTTCTTAGAGCTTTAAAATAAGAACCACACGTTTTTCATACAATGAGCATCAGTGTATAGAGGTGTACTGAAACCGAGCCGCTGAACATGAACAGACATTCTATAGATACATGCATATGGGCATTTATACTTGCATGTGCTCAGACGCACACAAATAGCACACAGACAAATGCAAGAGGGCCACATGAATATTTATGTCCTTTTTACTTCTAGGTAGCATATTTCTGTAACACAAATTACTTGCAAGGAGCAAAAAGTGATTTGTCTAGAAGCAGAAATAGAGATGAGGAAATATTTCACTCCAGATGCAGTGACAAGTGTATTATTGAAGTAGTTCTGGAACAGCTCATGTGGACACAAGACACAGTACGGCTGTGCTGCTGGGAAGCCACATTTCTCAGGCCAAGCACCTTGCGTTTTTCACAACACAAATATGGCATTGCTGCTTCTGGGACACAGGCCAGCTCATTTAAATGTGGTGCTCAAGAGATGGAGGAAAGGCAATTTGCCATGACACCTTTTACATCTTGCTGCCTCGCTCACTGCTGCAGTTACAGATGGCCAACATTTGTGTCTTAAACATTTATCTTGCAAAATAGACTTTTGTATAAAAGAAAAAAAAGTATTGAGTGCTGCAAAATATTTCCCTTCAATTTAAATTTTCATCTTGTTTCAATTTTTAGAAAACAGTTTGAAATTTCAGATGTTGGTGTTTTTCCTCCTTTTCATCACCTTCCTTCTGTCTCGCACTGTTTCTGCACACAGTAGATGTTTGCCAAGGCTGGAGGATTTGGGGGAGAGAGGTTCATTTTCTCTTCTTTTTTCCCCTTTGTAATTACTTAAAGCTCCATTGTCAGTGAAGCACATTCAAAGTCTGACTAGCACAGGTTCTCAGCATCTTACCACACCTTTACCTGCTCGGTCAGTTTTCTGAAGCTTGCAGAATTACAAAATGGATGTAAAAATAAGTGAGCATTTCTTAAAATTTGGACTTTTTTTTTTTTCCTGCAGTCGGTGGCAGATGGAAACTATTATCAAGGAAGAAGTGAAAAATTCCACAAATATTTTGGGCGAAAGAATGCACTTTGTCCCAGTTTGAACTCAAAGTCTAAAACGACTTCAAACTGAAATGAGGCTTCTAAAGACTCTGCTAATTATCTCTGTGCCTTGTACATGCAAGTTGAGAGCAGGGTCTTGACAGGCTTTGGCTGCAAAGCAGGGTTTCAAGTTCACAAGAAACCTTGTCTCCTCGCAGTTGGGCTACATCCTGAGTCAGACCCAAATGAGTAACTCTCAAATTCCTGGTGAACTGGCATCTCTGAGAGTATTTTCTTATGACTACACCAGAACATGTTGCTTCTAAAATAAAGCCTGTTTCCTCAGAACTCCAGATTCCTAGGCCTGCAGCAGTCCTCAGGGAATCAAGATGTACATGTTTTGAGAGGTACCGAGTTTATTTTTTGACAGGATTTGTTGCCAGGCTCAATGGCAGCATATAGAATCCAAGATGAGCTCCTTCAGCACAGAAAATCTGTACTTTACAGCTTCACTTTGCTTCTCAAAATGGAGTCTCTGTTTAGAGTCACCAAGTTCTTTCTTTAAAGATTATATTAGACACTTTGATTAATCCAAGGCTCATAGTGAGTCTTATAAGTGTCTTCTGCTTTTGCTTTTTACCTGTGGGTCACTGTTTTATAGAGTCACAAACTAGTTCAGAGGTACTATGTGAAAAGGGATGGATTCTGTGTGTCCTTCCAGAGGGTTTGTAATATTAAGGAGAAACCTTAAGAGAAAGAGCAATCATCTGATGACAAGCGTTTATTCCCATTGGATGTTCAGAGAAGTGTGTCAGCTGTTCGGGCACACAAGATCGGGCTTTTGTGTGGGTCTTACTATGATGGATGGATCTTACTTACTCATGGATGCAGCTCTTTGAGAATGGTTCTAGAAAGCTGCTCTTGCATTTCTCACCATGGTTATACACTATGTGTACAGGGTGGCTTATGACTGCTTTTGCCAGATTCTTATAATCTGTGGCTATTACGAGCAACTGATGGGGTTTTGGTTATGTGAGGACAGGAGAGGCTGCCAGCGGTCTGACTCTGCCTATGGCTGCATGCATCAACCCAAGCGCTGCCGGGTTTTGTGCTCAGTTGGGTTCCGAGCACCGGGTGCTCACCCCGCCAGGAATGGTGGCCGTGGCCTCAGCAAGGGAGGAAACACAGAACAATCAGCAGGGAAATCCAACCCAAAATAAGAAGCTGACCTCCACGAAAGAAAGGTCACTGCTTGAAAGCCACTATTTGAGAGCGGGGGGCTGAAAAAGAGTGAGCAAAGGAGACTCACTGCCTCTGTGGTTCCAAAGAATTCCTTCTTTTTGTGAGCGAAACAATGCAGGAGAACAATGCGAATCGTTGCAGTGCTTTGGAGGCAGTAGATTAGTGGTTTTTTTCCCTTATAGAAAGTAAATTGGAGCTGCTTCCATAAACAATAGGCATTGGCTGCAGAAGAAAGTGTGAGCTTTTGCAAAAGACTTAAAAATAACCAAGAAAAGCAAGGAGCCTATTGGCAAAGTCGTGTGTTTTCTCAGAATAGGAGGGAAAATGCCATGCAGCCTCAATGTTTGAGGAAGAGAAAGGCTAAGAAAGCAGATTGGGAGACATAATGTGGTAAACTTCAAACGTGCCAGATTTTGTTTTAGAAGCCAGTGTCTGATGAGAGGTTACCTCATGATGGGAAGAGTGAAATGGATTGCTGGCTTTGCCAGCTCTTTCCCCAAACATTTTAAATCCTTCAAAATATTGTTCTGCAGGAGATCAGCTTATTCAAACACATTATACTGCCAGGGTCTGTGTCCCAACTCGGGTTGGTGCTTAAAGCTGCCCAGAACTGAATATTCATGAATTCCAGGCAAAAAAACATGGCTTGCTGTGTTCGTGCAGTACCTGGCACAGCGCACAAGAGCACAGCACAAATAAAACCCACCCCAAAACCCCAGTGCATTAACCTCAGCAGCTTTAACTTCTCAAAGGCATGGACTTTGCTTTATCTAGTACTAAAAACCCATAAGTTATGTTGGTGGTGTTACCTGATTTCTGACCCCTCTAGTTAAACTAGTGCTAGCATTGTGGCAGCTACAGTTCTGCTGCTGCAGAGGGTTCTTTTACTGGAAAAGCTTATTTGATTTCTCTGAATGAAAATAAGATGCCCAGTATGTCCCAGTATAGATCATTAAACCACTGGCTTCAGTAAAGAGGATTTGGTGCTTCAAAGCAGCAATTTCATATTTTAGTGTAGGCAAGACTCCAATGAGGCAATAGCCACAAATATGTCAATAATACAGCCAAAAGGCCTTTATCAGATAGATGCTGAGTCAAAAAAAAAGAGACTGATATTTTTGTGCTGGTTATCTATGTTGATAAATGCAAGTTTAATTACTCAGTATAGCTTTCATTTGGACCAAGTGGCTGTAGGCTGCTTTATTTCCTACTCCCATTAGAAATACAGCATTGCTGAGAATCAGCTGAAGTTTAGAGGCACTTCATTCTTAGTGTCCACTTTTCCTGTCCCTTGTGGCTGTGCATCAGTCTGGACATTTTAGTTTCTCTGAAGTTCAGAATGACTTACAATGGCTTTGGGGATATCAGTTTTATCCTGTAAAGTTTCCTGGCAAATTGCTGTTGCAGTGAAAAGTTCACAGTAACTGGCTGTCTGAACCTACTCCATCAAGCTTGAAGCTGAGCCGGGACAACTGACTAGGTTTCTTTATGATAAACCTCAGGGAACAAGTTAACTAAAGGGATTCAGATCCTCCTCCCTCTGAGGGGATGTTACAGCTTGAATTCTGGCCCTAACTGCTCTCTTGTGCAGAGCAGCCCTTAAATTCCGGATCATACCCCTTGGCTCCCTCAAGTCAGCACAGAGAGCTCCTGTGGAGTCCCTCCCTCAGATCTCTATGGGATAGACACATACCTACAGCCCTTTTCCTTGGGAAACAGAAGCTGGAGTGCATAGCTGTTAGCAGAAAACTTGGGAAGAATGGCTCTGTCAGAATTTGGGATTTGCTAACACAGAATTTGGCAATGCTAACACAGTCCAAATGGCTCACTCAAATCTCTTTCAGGCTGGTGCAGCATCAGACTGCCCGTGGTGATGGGTGGATGTGCACAAGCCTCTGCTGACCAGGGCAGTGGTATCAACCCTGGACCAGATGAATACATCCACAGCATGGATGGAGTCTGACCCAACCCTGGCATATGGAAATAGTCCTCTCCAGCTTACCAGTTGGGTAAGTTGTCCAGAGGCTAATGAATGCAGCCTCAACATGATCAGAAGGGTTTAAAACCTTCAGCACTTTCAGAGCTAAGGGAGCATTCAGCTCTTTTCTCAGGCACATAATGCCCTCTCAAATAGACAATATACTTCTTGGAGGTCCTGAGCACCATGCCACGTGCATTAGAAAAACTGGCAGGTGTTCCAGCCAGTGTGAAAGGGCTGCAAGTGGGTGGCTGTCAGCAAACACAAGGGTTTCAGTAGTTTCTGAAGCCTGAGGAATAGGAAGGGGTCCCTGAGCTAAGCAGGAGCAAGAACGGTCATACACGTTATGATTGAAGGTAGTTCTGGTGTTTAACTGTAAGAATAGGATAAAGAGCACTTGTACAGGAGACAAATAACTCTTTATCTAAGACATGGCCCAGGGCACCATGCCAGGCTCTCACTTCCAGGTTTGGAAGCGTTCTGTATGTCACGACGGAAGCTTTTGACAAGTAAGATTTCCTCCTCGGTACACGCGAGTGACACCTGGCAGTTTGTGCACTGCCATCATGCTAACCTGTCCTCCTGTCCTCCTGCTTCTGTAGGCACAATGCTGGGGCTGCAGTAGGGAGGAACTGATTTATCCCAGGCAGCACAGCTTGTATAGGTATCTCAGCAAGCAGTCTCCAAGCTCCCGCAAGGTCTGTATGCACCAGGACTGCTGGACAGGGCCTCTCAAGAGTGTGGGCTGTAATGATTGAGACCTAAGGACCTGGCAGTGTCAGCTTTGAGAATAGCAATGACTCCCAACCATTTCTTCTGTCTACACTTCCAATGCTCAATCAGGCTAATTACAGCTGGGCCTCTGCCCATCATGTTATGAAATGCTTCAGAGGTTAAGGGGAAAAAAAAAAGATCAAACTGTGGTCTAAACCTCAGGAGGAAGAAGGCATCTGTCAGGACAAGCTCTTACCAGAAATGGTATAAAGAATCCTTGTTTACTAAATCTTTCAAGTCTGTAGCTAGTTCAAAGACACCTCACAGTGCTCCTCATTAGAAGAGCAGAAGAACAACTGAAAAGCACTCAGCCTAAGTAATTAAAAGCAGTAGCTTTGCGTGCTGTGGTGTGGCAGGAATTCATGGTTTTGGAGTTTTTTCTTTCGCATCTACCAATGGTAGAGGCAAGTTCTTTGCGAGGTGATAATTCTGCCCCTTTATTGAAATGTGAGCAAAGGGAAACTTGCTCCATTGGATTTGGATTTATTCGCATCATTTGTAAACAGTGTTAACAGAAAGATAACGCGTGCAGAGGGTGCGTCATGAGTTACCATGAGTGATAAAAGATCTTAAGGCAGTTAGAAGACAGTTTTCAGCATGTTGTTTTATCTAGAAGATGTATTCTTGAAGTAGTATGTGAGAGAAGAGTTAAAATAACATTTCAGTCCTATGCACAGAAGATTCATGTGGAAGCAAAACACAGCTGAATTGTGGCATTCACCCACAACATGATGGAGAGCATATAGGGGCTGTAGCGATAGGACAAGGGGTAATGGATTTAAACAGGGGAAGTTCAGGTTAAATATAAGGAAGAAGTTCTTTACTGTTAGGGTGGTGAGGCACTAGAATGGGTTGCCCGAGGAAGTGGTAAATGTTCCATCTCTGGCAGTGTTCAAGGCCAGGTTGGACAGACCCTTGGGAGACATGGTCTAGTGTGAGGTGTCCCTGTCTATGGCAGGGGGTTGGAACTGGATGATCTTAAAGTCCTTTCCAACCCAAACCATTCTGTGTGTGGTTCTTTGATACTATTATCAGTCAAGTGAAGGTGACAGAGCAGTGCAGCACGTCTTCCATTTAGCAAACACGGAATAACATCACCCTTTTCTGGAGGTAGGGTTGGGGACAATAATCCGCAGGGGCTTGAAGTTTCTTACAGCCAGGTCTCCTCCTGAGCCACAGCTGATGTGATGCCTGCCCCAGGATGGCCACTACTCACTGATTTCAGTGGAAACTAAATTGCATACAGCCACGCTGCAAAATCACTAGCTTAGATCCCACTGAAGCATGGCTTTGGCTCTCAGGCATTTCTCCCCTACTCAAACCTTGTATAATGAATCCCTTGCAGAACTTATGAATTAATTCTTTCCACTTCTTTTATTTCCAAGGAATATCAGTTGACATTCGTAGCCATTCACAGCCCTTCCAGTGGTCCCCCAAGCTTCGTCTTACACCTGAACAGTCATTTTCACTGCCTGCATCTGGCCTGTACTTCAGCTTAAGGGAAAACCTACATGTTCATTGAGTTTGGGGGGAAAAAGACTGGGCCCTTCAGCCGTAAATCTATCTTGTGTCATACGTCTTCAAGGTTCATTCATGTTATGCTTTGCAAAGGACAAAACAATGTTGCTATTATTAAAGACAATAGTGCTCTCATATATTTCTGATGGGAAGAATGGCACAGGGGTGATGATTACTAAATGTAACTCCCACATCTTCCCCAGGGCCTGGCAGAGCAAGGTGGAGCTCAGCCACAGTCTCCCTGATCCTTCCATGGATATTGGCATCTGCAGCACCTGGGGTCCACAGCAAAGCTTCTTCCTCTAGAGGCCAAGAGCTGAGCCTGCAGTTTCAAGCAGGGTAATCCTTTCTGAGACAAAAACAAGCACTTCCTAAGAGAAGCAATGACAAGAATGTGGTTAAAAGTTTGCTCCATGAATCCAGCTTCTGCACATGGAATAGACACCTTTTGGTAAAACACCAGTCATAGAATCATAGAATAGTTAAGGTTGGAAAGGACCTTAATATCGTCTAGTTCCAACTCCCCTGCCTCAGTCAGATGCTTTGTATTCTTTATGATTCATGTTTGTCGGTTTCCAACCTAATCCCTCCTTGCACTATTATTTGGCAAAAAGATATATAGGAGACAAACTATGCTTATTTAGGGGAAGCCATATTTTTATCTTGTTCAAGATGCATCGTGCATGTTTTCAGGCCCATAAACACAACGAGGTCAGAAACCAAGAGCTCCAGAGCTTGTGCTGCAGTTATCAGCAGCACTGATTTTTCCTGTGCCCTGCGGTACTAAGCCGGCATGTTACAGGGAGTGGAAGAAGCAGATCTGAAGGTGCTGGGTACAGCACAGAGCTTTTTTGCAGCCTGCAAACGCTGGCTTTGCACTACAAACCGGTCTGCTGTTGCCATCTGCTGGAAAAATCCTCATGGAGTCAAATATGGTGAGGAGGAACTTATCTGTTCTGACTGCAGGAATAGTTGCGTCTTTTTGTGCTTGTTGTGATGGGCTTCTTACCTGTGGGTCCTGGATGATCTACATATGCACCAGACATACATACACATGTACACTGTAGTCTGGTAAGAAACTGCACAGTGCTGGGCAGTCTGATGTCTTACATATTCTTAACTGCACTCACGTGTTTCACTGTGCAACCAAGACCAAGGTAAGAGCAAAACCATTCCTCCCTGAAATGCCTCCTCCTAGAGAACCAAAACATATCCTTCCAAAGGAAATTATCCTTCCTGTCTCTTGCTACTCTTCTGTTCCCTTTGTTGCCATACTATGCCCACAGGCTGTTATCTGAACTGTGTAATGTCACACAGAGACCACACAAACTTTTACCCAAGGAAGAGGCCTAAAGCTCCTGTCCATCTCTGCATATTAAATCTAGACTTTATTTCTGTTTCTACACTATTTTCACTTATTTCTCTCATAAATTATTGTGCCCAGAGGAATATTTCTGCAGTCTGCTCCTATGGGATTTTCAGACCCAAGGGATGTAATTTTCTTCTCCCTCGGATAGCTTTTACTCCCAGTAGGAGTCTGTAAAAATCCTTTCATTTCCTTAAGGATTCCATGGCTTATTATTCTGTAAAACATAAGAGCACATAATATTGTGGGATGGGTGACATCTCTTCTTGCTTGCAAGCAGCTTTAAGACAGACAGGTTGCTG
Organism: Pezoporus occidentalis; assembly: GCF_034315485.1. Lineage (NCBI taxonomy): Eukaryota > Metazoa > Chordata > Aves > Psittaciformes > Psittacidae > Pezoporus > Pezoporus occidentalis. Next base: position 6,870,905 of record NW_026912779.1, read on the forward strand.
GTTGCCACCGGCATTCTTAACACTGTGTCATCAGGCCCCAATCTAATCTATGAGGTGTAATTGCCATGGTGTTAAATCCCTTGCTGGTGGCTGATCACCTCCAGCTCCTGGGATTGCATGAATGTGAGCTGGTGCTAACAAAGGCAGGAAAGTTTTAGAAATGTCTCTGCTGTTGACAGTGTTTTAAAGTCTCAAAGTAGAAGTCAATGGGGTGTGAATCCACCCACAGCAAAGCTGAGAATAACAGGACCCATGACTGTTCTGTCTCTAAGCTCCACTTACACTGCCTATAAACTGTCCTGTAACATGCCTTTGAGTTAAAGAACAAGGGATATTTAAGGCTTAAACCCTGGCCAGAGGTGCTACAAGGTTTTTCAGGTAGCATGGGGAATTGTCACTGCCACTTTACCAGGTGGAGAAGGTTTAAAGCCAAGTTAGCCCAGACCCAGGACCATACTGCCTATGTTCATTGGTGTCTAGTTGGCTCAGCATGGGGACAAAGACAGCTTTAGAAGCCTATTATTTAAAGAACCTTTATGCAGAACTAAGCATCTTCAGTTATGGTGATCCACTGATTTCAAACTAACACACACAAACCCCAAATGTGTGTCTTGTAGGACTTCTGTTATGACATAGCAAAGACTTTGCAACCTCTCTGTGCCATCCATACTGTTACTTGGTGTGGAAGTTGTATTGGTGATATTATGAAGTCATGTCCTCAATGTGTCTCTTTTTATCTTGCCATTCATGATGCCTGAGGTTGACTTGTCCTAGTTAGAGTTCTGATGTAGAAGAGCTGAATTGTCAACTCATGGAAGTTTGCACTCACTGTGGAGTGACTTATCCTATCAAACTTCTGTTACAGCTTTCTGTGGCTCTACTTCATGAAGACTGACAGGGCCCCATTGTTGGCAATTCCTATTTCTGCAGTAGTGTAGAAATGCTACTTTTAATGCTACTGTGATGATTATAAACTAGTTTTAAAACTGTAAAAGGTATCTAAAATCATGCCTGTAAGACAGAAAGAAAAGGGCAAGTAGATATGATGCTGCTCCCTTTTTCTGTAATTACCTCTCATTTGAGGATTTCCTGATGGGGATTTGGTTTTATGTACATGTTTAGTGACCCTTAGAGGATATCTTCCTCACACACTTTTGAGCCTCTCCTTGAGCCTATGCAAGCTGCTTGTGTCCACACGATCCTCCAGCAATGACTTCCATAGGCCTTCAATCTATTTCATGAATCATTGCCTTCTTTTGTTGCTTTGGACTCTGATACTCTGACTTGGAACCCCTTTTTCTTACATTAACAATAATGGTGAACCTCTTAGCTTTCCTCTTGCTTCTTTTACTCAGTTGGTTACTTTTAGGACAATATGACCACACATTTACCTTCTCACTGATGGTGAAATCAACCCGTTACAGTATCTACGGGAAGCTGAGCATCACGGTATTGAGCAAAGCAAATGTTCGACTGCGTTTTATCATTTATCACTAGAATTTGGCAGTCCCATCTTTTGGCTGTATTCCCAGTGGTCTTGCTGATGTCCTGAGGAGCCACCAGTGACCACACCAAGGTAGTAGACACCCACTTTACCTGAATTGTGACAACAGACAGTTGGCTATGTTTTTATGACTTTCTTTCCCTGTATTTGTAGCATGCAAGCAAAGACAAAATCTTCCTTCAGGTATTTGCGTCTCTGCAAAGCAAATATTAAAGACCGTTAAAGATGAGGCTCTGGAATGGGTTGCTCAGGGAGGTTGTGAATGCCCCATCCCTGGCAGTGTTCAAGGCCAGGTTGGATGAAGCCTTGGGTGAGATGGTTTAGTGTGAGGTGTCCCTGCCCATGGCAGGGGAGTTGGAACTGGATGATCTTAAGGTCCTATCCAACCCTAACTATTCTATGTTTCTATGATGCACCTCTTTCCCACAGATGACCTCTCATTCTTTACAACATCAGAGGCATAAATCTGTGCGTGTGCCCAGCTTTATCAAGTTCAGTGGGACCCGATGGTATTTAGGTGCCTAAATACCATTGAAAACCCATGTGCAAGCTCTGCATGACAGTGGTGACTTCTTCCTATCATGTGTGCAGCCACCAGCACAGCAGAGCTGGGTTTCCTCTGTGCCAGGCAAGCGCCAGTGAAGAAGAAACCCCTCTGCAGCTGGAGCAAAGGCTGCTGCTGCAGCCTGTGTAACCTGTCATATAGCCTGTGAGGCAGGAAGGCCTTTTCAATCAAAGGCTAATGGCACTGAAAGATCTTTTGCAGGAAAACGAGAACAATGGAAAACCAAAGCAACCTTCAGTTCTCTGTGCAGATTTGGGAATGAATGGAGGAGGAGCAGTCTGGCCCAGTGCCACAGCTCTGCATGCAGTGGGGATGGAGAAGCTGTGATAACGTGTCTCCTTGGCTGAGGCTTTCAAAATAGGACACTGACTTTTTTGTTGTTTTTTCAAGCATTACACAAAAGTTCCCCTTAGAAGGCCAAAGGCAGCTGTTTTCTTAGGACAGGGAAGTCAGGAAGAGGCAAAGCAGGCAAAAACATCAGATAAGTCTGGATAAAATACTTGGCTAACCTATTTTTCCCCCTCATAAACAGCCAAGTTTGAAGCACTCTGCAGAGCTCTGCCTCAGAGGAAAAGCAGAGCCAGCCACTGAGAAATTACATCCGTGCTTTGGGAAGAACCACTGCTCTCACCGCCTCGGTGTGGAAACCCCTGAGGTCCCATTCCTTGTGGCAGGAGCATCTCTCCTCTCATCCAGGCAGCCCAAAGGTCTTCTAAAAAGCCTTGCTCTCTGGCAGCATCTTACACAGCACCTGGATGTTGGCAAAATGGGGTTTGTAATAGACACTGTGTGTCTCCCTGTCACAGGAAGAGAACAAGTCACTCTAGCCTTCAGGGAGGGTCTAATCCCCAGGCAGCGTGGCAGTGATTTCATCCCTGCCCTGGGCTCTGCGTGAGCCCCTGGGGTTCCCTCTGGAGATCATGGAGAAGAGCCAGGTCCATCCAAAAGCTTGCAGGGTTTGGGGTTTATGCAGTTGTAGTGCATTGTCACAAGGTGGCAGGGACGTGACACTTTCTGGCAGGCTCCTGCTCGGCGTGCCACAGATACCCTCTTCAAAGCCTCACTGCTTTCCTCCTTATCTGGAAATACATGGATTTATCAGCAGTCCTCTGTCATTAGCTTTGAAAATGTCCTTGGGATAGCTCAAGGGGAGGGTAATTAGTTACTTCCAAGCTTAAATATTTTACCTATTTGCACTAAAAAAAAAGGTTAAAAAAACCTGCTTTGCATGCCTGAAAGCCATGGTGATGTAGGGGGACATGGAAGCGGCTGGCTTGGGTGAGCCTGTGGTGAGGCTCAGCTCTGGTTGCTGCTGCTTTGGTGGGGAAGCCAAAAGCTGTGGTGATTAAAAAGCAGGCAGCCCTTCTGTCCTGAGTCACAGGAGTTATTTCTTCCTAAATAACTGAAGATGGGAAATCATGCTTGCAACTTAAAAAGAAACATATATATTTCTGTCTCAGGAACACTGTATTAATTCTGGCTTCCTACAGTAGATGCTCAGCTTTGGGCTTCTGAAAGCAAATGTCTGTGTATGCAAAGGACCAATTCCCTTATTTTCACGTGCTTCTCAGTCTTCTTTTACCCTTTCACATGCCAGGAGCTCTTGTGATTTTATTGCTGTGCTGTCAAGGGTGTTGCAGACTGCCATGGCAGGGAGGGAAGCCTTTGTCAGCGCTCACCAAACGTTTTCATACTAATTCTACCTGCAGTGATTAAATCAGATTTGTGTTAATAAGCTGCTAATCACCACCAGGTAATTGTTTAGTGTATCTCTGGAGTCCAAGCTGATTGTTGTCTTCTCATGCTTGCCTGCCTGGCAGTCTTTAGAGACAGGAGGTTTTCAGGGTTTTTAATGTGAGGTATAAGCAGTGAGAAATTATTCAACTGTCGCTGTGCAGAAAACGTCCCTATCATGCAGCAGGGGTTAACAATAACAAATTGCTGACATCCAAATTCAGCTTTGCACAAAAAGCTGTGCAAGATGCCTGCTGCTCCCTAAGTGGTAACCAGAGCGCAGCGAATCGGAGGCATCGACACAGGAGAAGGAAATGAGCAGGAAATGCACCCAGGTAGAGCAGGTAACATTATAAAATCATTTCTGAGCTGCTGTTCACTGGACAGACTGGATATAAGGAAGAAGTTCTTTCCTGTAAGGGTGGTGAGGCACTGGAATGGGTTGCCCAGGGAAGTTGTGAATGCTCCATCCCTAGCGGTGTTCAAGACCAGGTTGGACAAAGCCTTGAGTGGCATGGTTTAGTGTGAGGTGTCCCTGCCCATAGCAGGGGGGTTGGAGCTAGATGATCTTAAGGACCCTAACCCTAATCCTAACTATTCTATGATTCTATAATATTTCCCTTTTTGAGCACAACACAGTGTCCCATGAAGGGGTTTTAGTGGGTCAGATAGATGTGCTCCCTGCTTCGTACTGAGGCGCTGAGATTGACCTGAGGTTTAAATTTCACTTATACAAACAGAGAGTAATCAGAAGTAATCTAAAGCACAGACTTATAGAACCAAATATCTTTGAGCTCCTACATGCTTATGCACCTTGAGCTAAATGATGAGTGCATATATTCCCCTGCAAGCTTGCAGTTTATTTTAATCCACTAAGGAAAGCAGCTTGGAAGTTCAAAGCAGGCTCTCAGTTGGGAGAGAGGGAGGAAAATGCTCTCTTAACATGTCTGCAATTCAACTGTGGAACTTCCTGCAGCAGGACAGTACTAAGACTGAAAGTGTATAAGACATAGAGTGAAATGATGATGATCTAACATGCAAGTGCACAAATGGCTGTTTTTTGGTTTGCTGGTCTTGGTTTAAACTCAACTTTTATGGAATTTGGGACTAAGATGGCAAATGCCTTTTTTATCTTTTAAAACTAAGTCTGGGTGAACTTCCAGGTGCATTGCTTCCAGAACAGCAAGTCAGGATGTTTCATTTCAAGAATGCAGGGACTCTCCCCTTTGATTGATGTGTGCTTTTTTCTAACCAAGGAATTTGATGTGGGCTTGTGCATTGTTTCAACCAAAGTAAATCAGTGTTTTCCAATGAATGCAACATCAGACTGAAACGTTCCATTTGTCTTCAGTACTGCTTTATCATACTGAAGGGAAAAATACAAACCAGCAAGGGCTGTTGGATTGCCCCAAGCTTTTACAGTTGGGAGTTAGGTTAAACTGTTACAGGGATGTGTTCACTCTGCCTTAGGAAAACGTCTTTCATCATCCTCTGAAGTTGGCTTCCTTCAGAAACAAGGAATTGGATGTAAAATATCCCTGTGTCCGTTCCCGACTGCCAATTCTTATGTACCCCAAGGCTGTAACAGTCCTTGAGGACTCCTGGAGCCTTCTATTTTGTCTCTTCTTTTGGCAGCTTTTGGTCACAGCTCTCAAGAGTCCCCAGCTTCAATTCAGGTGTTTAACATCAAAATGAACTTCCCTGAGAAAATCCCTTCCAGCCCTGGATCCACTGCCAGGGAACAGCCTCCAGATCTCAGACAGGGCTCACAAAGGTGATTTAAGTTCTTGGCGGATGTACCTTTGGGCAGAATGGTCCCAACCACACCTCCTGGAAGAACATCAAAGGAATCGTCAGGAAAAGGCCAAGGTCTGCTGAAATATCTTTTGTGGCGCTTTGGTTTTGAGCATGACGAACTGAAATTGACTGCAGTTTTGTCACCAGCCTGGACACACTGAGGTAATCTTGGAGGAAAATCTATCCTTTTACCAGATTCCAACTGTTTGCAGCCAGGCTTGAAAGCCTGAGATCTGAACTCGAAGTCCGAGCCTGTGTGATCTATTAGTCAGAACAATTGATTTATTCCTTTGAAACACTGTGCTAAGCTATCACCGACCGCGTTTTTCTCTGGTTCCTGGGAACCCTGCTTCTCTGGCTGTTCATGGCCATGGCAACTGGAAAACAGACTCCATAGGGGAAGAAGCATCAAAGAATCCCCTCTGCCAGTGAAAGGGAGGAGGGAAAATATATATGGATGATACAGGAGAGTGAGGAGCTATTCATGGTCAGGCCCAAATCCAGTTCTGAGGGAGAGATAGAGATGGTCTAGGGTAAGAGTAACAACAAAGTCCATAACATGATTCACCTTAGCGCTTTCTGCCGTAAGCCTTTTATTTTCCACACTTATCTCCCACCCACCATTTCACATGTCAGATTTTTGCAGGTACCAGCAAACAGCCGAGATTCCCATTGGGAATTTCAGTGCCCTGGACAGACCCAGGCTGTGCTGGGTGTGTTTATTTCCACATAACAGCTTGTCAGTTTAACAAAGACGGCACTGTGAAATCGGAGAGAAGAATACGCCGTATCTAGCCACTGTGTGTATGTATCACACTGAGGAGGAATTCATTGCTCTTTTCCATCGACAGTGTAGGTTTAGCCCATAGCTCTATTTTCACACTCCTAAAGCTATGTTAAAATCATCAAGGGGTCAGCCACAAGCCTGCGCTACTAAGAGAGTTCACCTTTAAATACAGGCTGTCGGCTCTTTATAACATAAGGAAGGCAAAAGCATCTCTACCAGCAGACCACTGTTTCTTTATATGTGCATAATATAAAAATAGGCACCAAAAAAAAGGGTTCAGAAAATGAAAATGCACTTTTTGTCGGAGCTCATATTGCCAAGTTCCAGCCTACAGCTATTTGCAGCTGAAAAATAAAGCTCCAACTATACAGTTTTAATGAGAAAACCTGGCAGACCTTCAATTTTAGCCTCTTTTGTTCACCATATACTGAAGGCATTAATATGTCTACTCATTTTAGAGAAGGCAATGCCTAACCCATTTTCTTCCACATATTGAAAGAGAAAAATGTGAGTTTGCAGGGCCTGGCTCAGCAGACCCCAGGCTTTATGCAGCCGTAATTCAGTGTTTCAGCAGATTGCAGCAGCACTGCGTTAAACCCCATCCAGCTGGGGATGGAGTTTGGGCTTCAGACACTGGGGAGAGGGATGGAGGGAGAGATGCCACTATGGGCCTGGTTTAGAGTCATGGCTAATGCACATTACCAATACCTTCTGTCCCTTGAAGTATGCATATATGAAGGCTGAATTGGTCTCTCTTGAAATCCCAACATCAGTTATGATCCCTCTGCAGTGGGAGTTTGATTTTCTCCTATCAGATACCCCCTCAATGCTTTCACATTTGCCCCAAAGCATCTCACCTGAGTGCCCTTCAGAAGAGATGCATTCTCCATACAGCCAAACAAGCTTCTGGAAAGGCTGTGGAGAAGACAGGAATCGTATAAATACAGGGAGAGCCACATGCAGCCCTCAGGCACGGGGGCAGGAGGTAACTCAGCCATGGCAGACCCCATCGGGCAGCCTTTTATAGCAAACCCTTGGCCTTTAAACAGCCACTGTGCTCAGTGGGATGGTTCAGTGGCTGATTCACAAGTAGCTCAGGCCTCTCTGTGAGGAGCACGGTGGGAATGGGACCACTAACCTGAGTGATGCTCGGCTGTCCATGCTAGCCAGGCAGGACCTCAGGCTGTTCAGAGGGGATCACAAAGTTTAATTAGTGCTTTGGCTTGCTAAGAGAAGAGGGAGCAATTAGCAGAATAAATCCTGGAGAGTATCTGCTACAGTTCATGACTGACAGGAGATGCCACTGAACGTCTCATTGTGGCTGCCAGTGCAAAGCCTCAGGAGCAGGGGTGGCTGCCTGGCTTCATTAGGCTCCCATCATTTATGGATAAGCCCTCCCAGGTCCAGATTGCAGGACAGGCACAGCAGGGATTTTGCCTGAACATTTTAGGGTTGGCTGTGTTATTGCAGTTGAGCACATGTTCTCCTTTCCCACTTGTTTCTTCATAGCCCTTATGGGAGAAATGTTACCTCTTTTTCACAGGTGGGCAAACTGAGGCCCAGAGATTAACCTAATAGCCAAATCACTTGAGGAGCTTATATCACAACATCAGCCCCACAAGCTGGAACAGGCCTGCAGCAGCATGGCAAGCTCAGAGGTGTGTGGAGCCAGCAGCACAAGCATGTGCTTAGCATCTCTTGTGCATGATATGTGTCTCATCTGTGATACTCTGCTTTTGCTGAATCAGTCTTCTTTTTCTTCTGATTTTAATTAGAAAGCCTGGTGGGAAAAGCTGTGCAGCATCTCCAGTCACAGCTGGCTGGGCACCTGGCTTGGTGGGTTTGTTACTGGCTGAGGTCAGTAACCCCAACACAAAGTTTCTGCAAACAGCAGCTGCTGAGATTTTGCTGAGAGGTCTGTTTTGGGGGACTCTCCTCCTTTCCAGACTGTGTTTTGGACAGTAAGTTAAAGGTAAAAGTTGCTATTTTGCTGCTTTGGGTGTCCTATGTGATCCCTAGGCTGTAGATGAGAAAATCTGACTTCATACCTTTACTAAAACCCACCAAAACTAATGTAATACCGCCTCTTTCACTAATGCATGCAGTTAGCAAAGGCTGCTCCTCTGCTTTTATCAGTGGATTTGCTGGGGAGCTGGGTAGCCCTGCAGGTCAGGTGCTGGCTCTGCTCAGCACCATGGAATAGCAGGACTATAGTTGTTTAACAGCTCAGACATGCAGAATTTATGTTGACCAATGCCTGCACAACTTCATTGTTGTTTCTGGCTCTAAGGTTTGTCATATGTCTTCTCCCAAGCACCTCATTGTTGTCACAGCTCAGCATTTGGCATATGTGGCAGCTCAGTTCCTGAAGGTATGTGTTCCTTAGGCTGCGCTGGAATAGGACTGGGCTTGACTCTGGGTTGGGTGCTGTATTCAGAGGCTCCTGTGTCTTTCCTGATGAGGGGCTTGGGTAGCTCTCTCCAAGTCACACAGGTGAGTTCAGGGTGCTTTTATTCTGAGGATCATCCACCACCCCACATTTATTGATGTGACAACTGTAACAAAAATGTCTATTGCCCCTCCTTACACAGCAAAGAAATATTCACCCAAGGACACCCTAAACTGCGCTGAGCCTCTCGTGTCATTTCACCTCTGAGCACTATTCCTATCACTAACAGGAAACTGGACCAAACCCAGTAAAAGAAGGCTTGCCCTCCCAAAGGCTGCCAAGTGCTGCAGAGGCAGCAGGGCAGCAGTAAAGCAGCTGTGGACCTACACATCTTTCTCTTCCCCTGCAGCCAGAATGTTTTACAACCTGCTTCCTTCAAAAGAAATAGATACTGGATGTAAGGAAAATTACTTCACCCTCAGGGTAGCAAAATATTTATTTCATAAGTTGGAGTACATACAAAGTCCAGAAGTTACTTCCTTTTGTCCATAGTTTTGGAGTTACAGATTCAGTGCAGTGCTTTCAGAAGGACCTCATGATTTGTGTTCAAAATCAGGCTGCAAAAAGAGTTTTCAGCAGCATTTTAGATGCTAGTTTGGACCCCAGCATGGTTTGAGGTCTGCAATAAATTAGAAGCTCAGGTCTGTGGCTGCACAGCAGGTTTCATGGGAAAACACTGTTAAGTATCTTTGTTTCCCTTTAAAAAGCTTCCTTAGGAAGAAGTTAACGTTAGTAGGCGAATGGTGCTACGTGGTGCACGGCGTAGATGATTTTAGTTTTTGGAACGGTTCATCTTTCATTTTCCAAACTATAGCCCTGAGTGGCAGAAAAGCAATAAAAGCAGTTCTTCAGGAAATGCTGGTATCAGAATGTCCCTGTGAAAGCAACTCTGCAGTCACTGCTTTTTTTAATGTTAATTTAAAAATGAAGAATCAAACATGTAATTTCCAAGCCGATCTAAGCAAAAGAGAAGCATCTCCAGGTGTCGGTTAGAGTTCAGCAGCCTTCTGTGTACATCAGGGCTCCTTGTGCCTTTATGTGTATAATTATGTATGCTTTTGATATGAAACTGAGCAGTTTGACTGAGTTCAGCTTGGGGATCTGGGATTTGTTTGAACTGCTCACCCCAAGTTCAGCTCCGGAGCTGCAAATCTTTGTGGATCTGGAACAAACGCAGTGTGAGCGGTTAACTGGCAAACTCTGTTTGTATACCCTTGTGGTCAGCAGCTTGTCTGCGTATAATCTATGCAGATACATCAAAAGCAAACCAGTTTGAACAACAAGGCTCTGAAGAATAAACGAGAGGAGAAACAGTGGAGCCATTCTTCCAGTCTGTGTGAATCTCAGTGTGGTTGCTGTGTGTGAAAAGATGTACGGTTTCTTTGCACTGTGTAGTGCGGTGAGGAGAGTCATCCTGTTTCCTTGCCTCTTGGCAGAGGGAAAGACATTGCTGTTTTGCTGTGGGAGGTACAGCTCCTTCCACAAGACTGAGTGCCTGGGACTTAAGTTTTCAAGAGCTTATTAAAAGTGACTGTGATTTACAGACATGGTTCCAGTCCTGTGATGGGTGAATACACTCTGAGCACACTTTGCCCTGTGTCTCCCCATCTTCCAGTCCAAGCTGCTTCACAATCAGAGCAAAACCTGGCCAGGCTTGTCTGGTAGCACATGGAAAGATGTTTTGAAGGGAGCAAGTTGGAGGGAGGGAGGTCAGAAGAAGCAGTCCTGTGTGGCCAAGATGCTCTAATGTACCAAGATATTTGGATGCTGTCATCAACAATGGTGACAAAAGTGAGTAAAAAAGCATACAGAAAACAAGAACCAAGGTAATGATACTTGTGTCAGAGTTCATTGCACAAATGACTTTGTCAGTGAAATAAGGGTCTGGAAATGTTGTCCAAATCAAAGGAAATGTACACTTTGATGGGTTTTGGAGGGTATTTTGCCTTCAGAAAGCAGTATGTGGTAAGTGAGTTACTGACATGCCAGTAATTCAAAGGAGAGTTTTGCATCCCTGCTGTGAGGCTGAATGACAACATAATACAGTTACTAAGGGGAAAAAAGGAAGCCTCAGTCCTAGGTCTTCTAGGCTTTATATTCTGTAACAAGAAGCAATGCCAAAAAAAGCCTCATGCATCTGGCAACCTTGAATTCCTACTGCAGTTCTCCAAGTGGAATGAAAGTGAGCGAGCAAAAGATTTAAGGTGCAAAATTGGCTTGCTTTCCACTTTTAGGAATGGATTTATTCCAGAAGAGATTAAGAATAACTTTACATTTATTGGTTTTCACTCTTCTGAAAAATATTCACTTGTAAAGCACTGGAAGAGGAGACTTTGACCTCTTTGCTCTTTTTGTTTGGTTTTCATAGAATCCTAGGATGGTTTGGGTTGGAACAGACCTTAAAGCTCATTCAGTTCCAACCCCCTGCCATGGGCAGGGACACTTTCCACTAGAGTAGGTTGCTCAAAGCCTCATCCAACCTGGCTTTTCTTTTCCGTCTTTGTTTCAGCCACCTTCTTCCAGGCAAGCGTAGGTGATGAGGAGACTAAATGTGCAGGGACAGAAACCCCCAAGCAGTTAAGCAGTGTTTTCACAAATCCCAAAACCCTCTAAAAAGAGTATTTTATTTTCTGAACGTTTCAACCTGCTTTATTTGATTTAAAAAAAAGGAGGTGTGAATGCTTGACATGGAACTCAGACTCACAAGTAGCACAAGGATAAACTGCACTTAAAGGCATTGGACCACACCATCACCCAAGCAGTATGGGAATCACAGTTTGCTCCAACCACTGTGAAGGTCAGCTTCAGTCCATTGCTCGTGTTATTAGTGACAACGGAGAATGTGGTGTTGAAGGAGGTGTAAGAAGAATTCACACACTTTCCCTAGGCACCATGGAATAGCTCAGGAACCCTGGGGTGAGTTTATAATCTGTCATTTGGTTCTCAGAATGCACTATGTAAGGAAAAGCGAGGGATGCGATGTGAATCTCTTTACTGGGGTTCAAGTATGCTGGGTTATAATCTGCTTTATGCATGTGAGAACAGGAAAATGAACAATAATGATGTGGGTGCATCTCTGCCTTCCTACCCTGCTTCTGCCAGACAGAATGGTGTTAAGCGGCACTGAATTTTGGGGGCAAAAATAATACTTTATAGTTTTCTTCAAAAATTAACGTTCATGCAAATGTTGCCAAAATTTAACATCTTAAATAACAGTATTTCTGCTTTTGCTGTGATTGCTCCATTATTGGAGCCAGTTACCCTCCTTCTCTATTTGTATAATGTGTTTCAAAAAAGTCAAAGAGCAACCAAAGCAGCCACTTTGAACAAGGATCAACATTTGCTGAATGGCAGCCAACCCTACATCTATATGATTGCTCCTGACATATGGGTTAGGACCTTAAGGCTTTCCCAGAGAACATGTTGTTTCGTGGTATTTCTTGCCTACCCAGTGAGAGTAATGGAAACAGTGTGAGGATAAGCTGTTCAGATAAGTGTTTGCCAGCCATCTAGCTTCATGGTTACTTGGATCAATCTGCTACACATGCATTTTCTTCTCTGTGAGTTATACTTATTCCTATAAAGTGAATTTGGTTAAGGCAAATAACTTCTTATTCTGCTGTCAGCCCTATTCAACCATGCCTGGAACAAGGTATCAGCTGTCTTTGAACATGAGAGGGTCTAATTTCTTATCAGCTTTACTGACATGATCTTTCTCTTATATAGTTTCATGAGAGCTGAGTAATGACTGTGTGCTAACAAAAGTCATAACCCAAATGACGACAGCATATAGGGCTCCAAGCCACAGCTATTTGTAGAACATAACCCCAAACTACTAACGTCTGGAACCACAAGCAGCCACGTTCAGATATGTTAATCCCATAACTAAATGTAATAACACCAGCAAATCACCTCCCAGGAGTGAGCAGCCATGCAATCAAGTGAATATGGGAATCACAGGGTCAGATGTCTCTGGGTACTGGAGACATAAGAGTGGGAAAGGCCTTGGAAATCTCTGCTCCCTCTGATTGCGCCCAGATGGTGACCTGCGAGAAGACCAGAAAGGCAAAATCCAATGGTCACCATTTGTCCCACTCACTCTGATATGGTGCCCTAAGTGATTCCTGGGCACACACTGCTCTGTATGGTGTCCTTTGCTATATTACTGCCAAAGAACAGCTGGAATTTGTTTTTTCTTGCCTCAGTTCACAACAGTAATTTCAGAGCAATGGGAACACCTAAGCTTTTTGGATGGATTTCTGTATATTGCTTTGCTTGGGGAAATAACAAAACCAAAGCAGCATTTCATGTTAACATTTTCAGACTGAAGTTTTCCATTGCCATTGAAGTGAAATATGCTTTTATTTAAAAATCTACCTCTGCTTTAATTTAGTTTCCCTCCATCCCAAACTAAATGTTAGGTTTGAACTCCAGTTTTGAAGTAATAGAAATACTGCAGAAGAAAATACATTGCTTAGAGGTGAGCTGAAGGATTGGGCATCCCAGACTGTGGTTTTGGGGGGGAGTCACTACTTGGGACTATTTGCTGCTGCAAAACTACTCATTTTAAAGACCCTCCACTCTGAGGAGTGCTGATGCCATCAGCCAGCTGGGCAATGTAATGCTGGTTCAGCATTTCATTGGATTCCAGATGTTGCCAGCCCTAGGAGGACGTAATGGTGCAGAACGTATGAAATTCAGATTTAAATATATTCTGATTATATATTTCAGTGTGTATTCTATATACTGAAAGTGAACCAAGCAACTGCTGTTTCATTCCACCCCATTTATGCAGTAAACTTCACACCATCACAGAAAGTAATAATTACCTGTTTGTGGCTGTCGTGCACAGTATTATTATCAAGAGAGAGAAACGTCTCAAGGATATTTGGCAGCTTCAAGCATGGCTGACAGTGTTTTGTAAAATTCCTGATGTGATTGTATGGAATTCACCATGGAATACCAGTGAGGGAGGTTTGTGCAAGATACATGGTGGGGCTGCGACATACAGATGTTTACATTTCAATTACAGTAATTCAGGGAAACATTATTCTTCTGGCTTAGGGGTGGATTGTTCTTATAAAACACTATTTGCTGGTAGTAGGGAAGAACAGTAGGAGTAGTGCCTCCTGGTTTGAGAACTAGACCAGGAGAAACTGGACATCAGATGAGTGCTATGCTGCTGGTTTCACGCAATGTTAAGCAACTGGCTTTGCAAACTGATCAGGGGAAAGCATTGACTTGTTAGCGTAAGGGCTGAGTCCTAAGCACTCCCCAAAGCAGCCCACTTTGTGTGTCTCATCTCTGCTCTTTGTGAATGATCTCGGGTCAGTGAGTACCAGCTCTTGTCCCACAACCTGTAGAAATAGCCCCCAAGCATGTCCACGCCATCCATGCTGGATGTGGGGTGCTGCGCCAGCTGCTGTGTGCTCACACGCACAGGCTCTTGCTTCGAGGTCAGTCTTGGAAGCTGTGTCCATGTCTGTTGTCTCCAAGGCTGGTATCTGGGCTGGGAGCATCCCTCAAATCTGTATCTACAAAGTTCTGTGCTTGCTGAAGTCCTGCGCTATAGCTCTATGGCTGAAGGGCTCCACCACAGCTGTATTCCCCTTTCTGAACACTACTTCATCCTGTAAGGGTGAAAGCCATTATGTGAACCTGCAGCTTGCAGGGTGTTTTCTGTTCAGTTCCTTTCAAGGCTGTTGACAAAATCTGGTACTGTTGGATCTAAACCACCACACTTGCATGGCTTTGAGGTGACTGCAGCAAGTAGGGCTGATCTTTAACTTGTAAATTGTCTTCTTATTTTATCCTGGCACTAATCTGTTATTTTATTCTTATTTTACCCTGGCAATACAATGTCCATAATTAACAGCAATGTTGAGGAGTCTTGTGCATAACTAGAAGCTGTTAGTTACGCCACTATAAGAGAACAATAACTTGGAGTGTAGGAGGGAAGCCAAAGGATCTTTATTCATGGTTCATTGTATTTAAGAACCTTTTAGTAAACAGGTAGAGAAAAAGAAAGAAGATTATCTCAAAAGAGTTTGTTTTCCACTGGCTGTGTTTGCATCTATTCAATAGATGGATTTATTTGTAGCCTTATGAATGCTGCAATAACAACTGCCCTCCTTTTTTAGCATGCTAATCACACTGAAAAATGTTTATCTTGCTAAGTACTATAATGCCTAAGGGAAAAGAAGAATAAGGTGTCCTGCTGTTAGGTACTGGGCAGACCCTGCCCAGATGTGTGCATGTCCTGGTTTTGGCTGGGATAGAGTTCATTTTCTTCCTAGTAGCTGATGCCGTGCTGGGTTTTGGCTTTAGTCTGAGAACAATGCTGATAACACACCAATGGTTTAGTTGCTGCTCACTAGCACTTACCCTGATCAAAGACTTTTCAGTCTCATGCTCTGCCAGTGAGGAGGAGCACAAGAAGCTGGGAGGGAGCCGAGACAGGACACCTGCCCCAAACTAGCCAAAGGGGTATTCCATACCACAGCACATCATGCCCAGTATAGAAACTGGGGGGAGTTAGCTGGGAGCCACTAATCACTGCTCAGGGAGAGGCTGGGTATCAGTCAGCAACTGTATTGTGAATCACTTGTCTGTCTTAGGCTGTATTCCTCTCTCTCTCTCTTCCTGTTATCTCCCTTTTCATTACTAGTAATAGTAGTAGTATATTGTATTTTACATCAATTATTAAACTGTTCTTACCTTAGCCCACAGGTTTTACCTTTCTCCAGTTCTCCTCCACATCCCACTGGGGAGGAATGGCGCGAGTGAGCGACTGCATGGTGCTTATCTGCCGGCTGGGGTTAAACCATGACAGTAAGGCAGACAGTGAGTGTGGAAAATGGATATGATACAATTCCTGCAGTGAGGATGTAATGGGAACTTCTGCTGCAGTACAGTAGTAGCGTGATTCGGACATTTTGGATCAGAGCAAGTGAAAAGATCAAGCTGGAATAATTGTTTTTACCCTTTTACATGAAAAGCCTTTTGGAGCGCACTGATGCCAATCTGGAATTCACATCCAAGTCTTCAAGCTATTTTAAAGGGAGTAAAAAATTCTTGGAAATTTGAAAAATTCCATTCCGACATTTTTAAGGCAGAACATTTAAAACGTTTCTCATTGAAGCAGTATTTATTTAGAGATGGGCCTAGGTTGAATTTCTTTTAAAAAGCTACAGTGAAGCCACTTCCTTCTGGGTCAAACAAACCATTTTGTTCAAACAGCCTTTTCTACTTCTGTTTTGTTAAACTCCCCTGTCTTCATTTGCTCCTTACCCCCACTCTTCTTGCCCTCATTTGGAGCTGATTTCAACTTTTTCTTTCAGGCTATTTGCCTCATTCCAGAAACTTCAAGACAATTTACACCCTTTTGCTTCACACAGGAGCCTAATTCAGTCCCCAGATGAATGTCTGTTGAATTGTGAATTTTATATATCCCTATCCATTGTTTCAGCCATGCCGTGAAGACCCTCTTGAGCCCAGAAAAGCACATGGACCAATGCTTTCTGCCCTGCTCTTGGTGGTGGGAGCTCCCTGTACTACGTGACTGCACAGTTGTTTGAACCCCTTGTGCATGTGTGCGTGAGTAACACGTACATTGGGTCAGATAGGAGAAATGTTTCATTTTACCTCTAGTTTATTATAATCTTTAGTTGCAAACTAACAGAACAATGTCTCATGAGACTGATGATTCAGAATGAAAATCAAACCTCTGGCTTCAATTTCCACAGGAATCGTGTTAGAGAAAGCATTTTACCCATAACACAGTAATGGATGACACACTCTTCAAAGGCAATAACGGAATCAAATGCATTTTCTCTACTGTTTTTTTGCATTGGATGTTTAGAGACTCACTAATGAAGCATAACTGATGTGATCAAATATATGGAAACTGCTCAGTTGTCAGGCATAAGGTGTCATGGTTTAACCCTTCTCGGCAACTAAGCCCCATGCAGTCGCTTACTCACTCACCCCCAGTGGGATGGGGGAGAGAATTGAGTGAAAGTGAGAAAACTCATGGGTTGAGATCAAGACAATTTAACAGGTAAAGCAAAAGCTGCACACACCAGCAAAGCAAAGCAAGGAATTCATTCACCACTTCCCATGGGCAGGCAGGTGTTCAGCCATCCCCAGGACAGCAGGGCTCCATCACAAGTAATGGTGACTTGGGAAGACAAATACCATTACTCCAAATTTTTCTCCCTTCTTTCTTTTTCCCCTAGCTTTTTATTGCCGAGCATGATGCTGTATGGTCTGGGATATCCTTTGGGATAGTTGGGATCAGTTGTCCCAGCCATGTCCCTTCCCAACTCCTTGTGCACCCTGAGCCTGCTCACTGGTGGGGTGGGTGAGAGGCAGGAAAGGCCTTGGCTGTGTGTAAGCAGTGCTCAGCAGTAACTAAAATATCCCCGTGTTACCAACAGTGCTTCCAGCACAAATCCCAAACACAGCCATGTACCAGCTACTATGGAGAAAATTAACTCTACCTCCAGCCAAAACCAGCACAATAAGGGCTTTGAAAGCTGATTTAATAATACTTTATTGCATTTAGGGGTGTTTGGAAATCTAATTTCTTTTTATAAAATGCTCTGCAGTTTTAAGATGAAAGCATTGTATATTCTCAGTGAAAGAATATTGAGAAGATTGTCCCTTGGCAATATGCCATCAGAAGTATCTCAGCTGATGAGCTGGTGGTCATTATCCCCAAGACAAAGTCTGCCTTGGGATACAGGAGCAGGTACAAGCAGCAGTACATCCTGCTGTAGGCCAACAGATATCCTCCCTTCTTCCTTGTCCTACATGGCTCACAGAGCAGTTAAGGTAGGTTTGGTTGGACCCTGTTTCAGTTGATCTCTGCTGGTTGCAGCAGAGCAGGGGTAGGGTGAGTCTTGCCTTCCACAAGGACAACTGGTAGGTACTTCCTTTGCTTTGCATAGGAGTGTTGGACCAAGGTTCAAAAACAGGGGCAAAGAAGATAAGAAGCTGGTTTCTCCCCAGCAAGGATTTCTCCTGGGTCAGAAGTAGCTTGGCTTCTCCCTGGAGATCCTGGCTGGCAAGATTGATGTGCCCTGAAATACCCCTTGTCCCCAAAGCTTTGTGCTTGTTGCTTACCCTTCCCCAGCAGCCTACTGCTGGCAGGCACACATGAAACAACCACATCAGCAATAGTCCATAGGAATCTTCACCAGATACCAGGTTGGATGGGGTTGGATGGGGTTCTGAGCAACCTGCTCTAGTGGAAGGTGTCCCTGCCAATGAAGGGGGTTTGGAACCAGATGAGCTTTCAAGTCCCTTCCGACCCAAACCATTTATGGTTCTAATCTGGTGTTTTGACCTTGGTTGATCTTGACACACAGAGGAGTAAGCAGGTCATAATCAGAACAGAGTTTGCATTGATGCAGAGGCACTGGCCATTTATAATCATGGAACAACTCACTTTTCCTGACACATCTGTATGGTGCTTTGCTTATGTAGGCAAATCAAGCACCAGATGAGGGATCAGGAAGATGCACAGTGGTACCTTCAGATCCAACAGTCATTTCTATGGTATTTCTCAGTTTGGTTTTCATTTGCATGTTTTCCTTTTAGGACAAAAACCTCATTATGATTGCTCTCAAGGAAGGGGAAGTGCATTGCTGAACGTGGCTAGTGGCTCCCTCTGTGCTGCTGTGTCTGAGTCATCAGATGGTGTGGACACCCCTGGCCGCCTGAGTTTTGATGTTGTTCGCGGCATGAGAACAAATGTTCCCTCTTGCACATCTTTATTACTGTTTCTCTCTTACATAATCCTTGGAAAGAAGCTGTGGCAAATAATCTTTCCCTACACGTGGAACTGATTTGGGGGAACATAGTGTTTTCTTAGGACTCGATATCCTGCACTGCCTGATATTCCTGGAAGAAGGGCTCACTTCCCTGCGTGTGGCTGCCTTTGTTCTGGGGTGGGCCTGTCAGCATAACCGATGCTGCTTGCAGTGTGGGTATACACAGGCTCCGTGCCACTGAAATGTCTCTGGTTTATCTTTTCTCTTTTAAATTGAGTGCACACACAACACATAGAAATCTGCACTGTTGGTTCCATAAAAGTCATTACAGCATTGCCTAAAGGTCTTGCAGGGGTTTGGACTCTACCATGAGGATTTGTAAGTCTTATGGGGAGCAGCTTCAGCCTGGAGGAAAGGAGGCTTAGGGAAGACCTCTTTGGTCTCTACAGCTACCTGAAAGGAGGTTGTAGCAAGGTGGGGGTCAATCTCTTCTCCCAAGTAACAAGCAATAGGATGAGAGGAAATGGCCTCAAGTTGCACCAGGAGAGGCTTAAACTGAGTATGAGGAACAATTTCTTCACTGAAAGGGTTGTCAAGCATTGGAACAGGCTGCCTAGGGAAGTGATTGAGTCACCTTCCCTAGAGGTATTGAAAAGATCTGTAGATGTGGCACTCAGGGACATGGTTTAGTGGTGGACTTGGCAGTAATAGGTTTACAGTTGGACTCAATGATCTTAAAGGTGTTTTCCAGTCTAAATGATTCTATGGTTCTGTGGTCTGCTCTAAGCCAAAACTGGTGCCAGGCTGCTTCTAGGCATCCTGAGCACAAGAGGAAAGTCTTGGAGCTCTGAAGGTCAATCCCTAAAGTCACCCAGAGATTGACTCAGAGAGTGACTATGCCCAAGAGATGCAAGACTATTCCATCAATAAATGTCCCATCACAAAAGTATCACCTGCACCAGGAATGGCACAGGTGGTGGCGAGAAGGATGCACACTTCTGGAGGTAACACAAGTCCTTTTTGCTTCCCCTGACCGTTTAAAGATGCTCTGTCTCAGTCTGCACCATAGGGTAGGCTTGAGGGCAGCTGCCTTCCTCACCCTTTGCAAGAACAAGAGGTCAAAGCAGCCATGAGCAGCAGCTCGAGCTTTGGTGCTGTCCACACGAAGCCTGTCAGTCCAACCTGCCTGCTCTGCAGTGGCTTGGGCAATGGCCGGGCAGAGCTGCTGTTCTCTGCTTTATTCTCTATAATAAATATGCTGTGGCAGTGCACTGACTGCCTTATCTTCTTGTAAGGACAGAATCCCTTGGAGAGATAGTCTCCAGGCTCAGCTGGGATTATGCTAACTTCCCCAGGCAAATGGAGCTAGTTGCAATGCTCAACACATTAGCTTTGACTTTCTAAGTCTCGCTTACTTTGGAATAGAGAGAACACAAGCAAGTTCAGGGGAGCAAATTAGCCAAGGGAAGTCTTCTTCTATCTGTCTTAATTAAGCATTAATAAAATCTGTCATTGACTCTCCCCTGCAGTTATCAGTCAGTCAGTGGTATATAGTATTCCAGTCAATCATCTTTCCCCTCAGGGTCAGTGAAGGACTGTCCCAGTCGCACCAAAGGCAGTGGGAGCCACTTCATTGACATCAGTTGGGCTCTGTCTGGTGCTGTCTTGAGTATAAAATGCCTTATGATACGGAGGCAGAGGGCTTAGCCAGTAGTAAATCCACCCCATGTGCTGAGATTGATCAAAAGGTTTTCATGCATCTGGACATCCACATTCCAAGGGGCATTTGTGCCCAGAAACCAACCAACCAGACCTCTGTGTATGTACATAGACCTTGTACTTGGTTCGTCCTGCTGATGCTCGAGAAGATTGGTATCCCTTCTTGGGGAAATAAGGCTGGTTAGGGGTTAAATGAAGTGTGAGTCCATAAGAGCCAGAGGAAAGCTTCTGTCATGTCAGTTCTGCCACCAGACTTGAAGATTAGGGAGCTGGAGGGAAAACCAAAGTGATACATCCACAGACCCAGAGACTTCCAAATCAGAGTATTCAGACTGCAGCTCCAGGTCCAAAGGTGGAGATTTCCATGGCAGGTGTCTGTGTGGTATAGACCTGAGCCTCTGTTGAACCAGCTTAGGGAGTCAAAACTGTGTGCAGAAAGAGGTGGGGGACTGTGATAGTGCTTTTCTGTCTGGGCAGCTGCATATTAACAATTAAATATACATTGGACATTTCTCATTAGGCAACTCAGCCACATATAGCCAAGTATATAAGTACAGGAAGCCAAATTCTTCAGTGCAGTTTGAAAACAGTGAGTTTTGCACACCATAAGTTGTATGTAAATGAGTTTTTGCACATCCTTGTACCAGTTACATTAAAACATTGTGTGAGCTCAGGAAAAAAATCCACTATTCGGGAGATACCAGCGTGTGTGTTTGCCACATACAGAGTGTTTGCAAAACAGTGGCTGGAAGAACAGCTCTGGGTTTGGTTTCATGAATCAATGACAGCCTGAAGAAGTTCAGTCTCTTTAGTTCCCCACTGTCTGTACTGTGAGATGCAGGAAGGAGCAGCCTGGTCTTAAAGTGAGAGCCGAAACAAACAGGGTTGAAGCCTTTCAAATAGACGCTCACTTCCTAGCCATGGGAGCAAGCACATAAATCAGCCCTTCCTCTGGCTGCCTGTCACTGCGTCCCACAGCCTCTCTTTGTACCCTATCTTGGGCAGCCCAAGTGCTGTCTATGCTCGAGCTGCATGTGATTCTGCAGGGTCAGCATTCCTGGCAGACAGTGACACTGCATGTGTGATAACAGACCTCCTTTGGTTTGCACAAAAGGAGACTTCACCAGCAACCCAGTTGTAATTCAGTTCAAAACTGAAGCTAAAAGCTTTTCCATTACTCTAAGCTGTTTGTTTAATTCTCTGTATTAATGTTCTATTAAAAGTCTCTCTCCTTAAATGCCTATTGAAGCAAGCCAGAAGTGTGTAAAACTAATGTAATTAGCAATCAAAATAATCCTAAAACCCACTTGCTTCCTGAATATGGAAAGAAGTGCAAATTGCAAAGAAGCAAATTTGCTTACAGGTACAAACCTGGTGCAGCACCATTAATGGTAACAGACTGTTAAGATCAGGGATATGGGCTCTTCTTGCTCCAACAGGGTCCACATCAGGAGAATGGCATCAGCTTCTGGCAGTGCTTTTGTCTGGTTTTATCGCTCTTTTCTGTTTGTTTGGGTTTTTTATTAGAGACTGGTGACATTCACAGGGCCTAGGACTTTTTACTGTTGTTTTTTAACCAAATCTAGAAGAGTGAAGTACTGGTAATATCTTTCCTTGATGTTACCCATCCTTCCCACCACATTATTGCCTGCTTTGTACCTGCAGCATCTCCAGGAGATAATTCCTTTCCCCTTTCCTCCCCATAAAGAACAAATTCCTTCTTGTCAACACTGCAAGCAGCGCTTTTCAGCTCTGGCAGCATCCAGTAGCTAAGCAACAAACAGCATCCCCAAACAAGAAATCAACGTGTGGGGGAGGAAAAAGCCTGCTGTGCACATTAGAGTGCAATCCAGAGAAAATTGCTGCATCACTGTTACTTTTGCTTCGTGCTAAAAAGGAATCAGGCTGCCACATCTTGAAAACAACCAATGCTCTGAAGTGTAAAGGTGCCTGCTACCTCCTTTTGCATTAGCCATCGGCAGGGTTTTGGTTCTCAGTCTAGAACAGCTTTCATAGGGGTCATCTGGACACACAGGGCTGAGAACATGGCCTTGATTCCCATCTTCTGCAGGTAGCAGAAATACTCAGGGACTATTGCTCCTAAATACCAACATATTCTACGTAAAAAAAATGTACCTGGTATACTTACAGTCGGGGGTCTTGCTGGGTGGTGGTTGGAAGAGTTCTTGGTTGGTTTTGGTTTTGACCCCTGCACTTCATAACTGCTCCTCACACTGCTTGGTTAAAGCCAAGAGACAATGCCAATCTAAGCAGCTGTGTCTTAAACATCCCCTTCCCCTTGTTTCTTTATCCTCTTTCCATTTTCTTTTCCTTCTCCCACATACACTGCCTTGACTGGATAGACTGAAGAACAATTTCCTTTTAATAGGCAAGTTCAAGACCAGGTTGGACGAGGCCTTGGGTGACATGGTTTAGTGTGAGGTGTCCCTGCCCATGGCAGGGGGGTTGGAACTGGGTGATCTTAAGGTCCTTTCCAACCCTAACTATTCTATGATTCTATAAGTGACTTTTAGCTGGTGCCTGAGTTATGGCCTAACGTGTTTCATTATACAAGTCATATTAACCTTTCCAGATAGTGTACATTTTATTTTTAACACATTTATTAATGAGAAAACAAAGTCCATCATGTAAACAGAGTAAAAGCACCTAATGGACAGAATCCCTTGCATAACTGACTGGATTGAGAGCTCAGCAAGGCTGCTATAAGAAGCAAACAATAAATGTATAACTGAGCTGTTTCTGATTCTCAAATCAGGCTCCTTTGACTTATTCTATGAGCTTGGTGCAAGGCTGTGTAAGAAGAGAATTAGAGCTGAACGGTCTTCTGTGGTGTTATATTTAGAACTTCGCTAGGAGTACATTATTGACTATAATCAATAAACAGGATGGCCAATTCATCGGGAACATTTAAAGAGGATGCTCTGGATCAACAGAGTTCACAAGGTGTACTTGTTCACTTGTGAATCTGAGTGTGACAACAAAAATCCTTGCTAAGAAACGTGCTTGGGATGGAGTGCAGTCAACAGAGCACATTAAATACCAATACTCAGAGAGTGAAATACACACCTAGAAAGGGAAAATGCAAATGTTAAGAAATTGCATCTAATGCAAGTGTTCAGAGAGCAGCGAGCACCTGACAGCCACCAGCTGAATGCAGCATGATTCTGCTGCCGAATGCTATTCCCTTTGGCATGTTTGTGGGGAGGAGAGAGGCAATCCAGAAGATATAAAGCAGGGAGCAAGGGTCGATCTAGATATCTGTCCTACTCCTGCATGAATTTAAAGGCAGCAAATTCCCATTCCTTCAATTGCTAGGGGCATCTCCACAGTCTCAGCAGACATCCACCCCAATGCGATTGCATTCTTAAACCAACAGAGGAAATGTGACCCTTTGGGCACAATGAGGTGATAAAAAAGGTGGCAGAAAGCTTTTATTGCCTGGAATACACACACTCATACCTTCTAATGTACTGATGATGATGATGATGATAATCCATGGCCCCATTCAAGAGCCACTAGGGTCATCGGAAACTTCAGGGATGGAGGTGATCCACACATCTGTGTTGTCTATTGAATCCTGTAATTTAACAATAATAACAGATAAATAGCTGACAACCTTACTGTGAGGATCCCACACCACATGTGAGACCCCTGAGCTGCCCTTCCTTCCCCAGGACAGCGTATATGGTGTTTGAAGGGAGTTCAAAGCATTTTGTTGCCTAAAGTTATGGGTGGAGGGGACTTCTACTCCTTTTGGAGCTCAGACTTGGCACCAGCCAGTTCAGCAGTGCTGACTTATGCCACCTTTTCATCTGGCTTCTATGTAGGAAACTCTTGAGAAGGAGCTAATTTCACTTCTGTCATCTTTACATAAGGTTTTTCCCCAGCTCTGGGAAGCTGCCATTCCTGACTTTCCCTGGTCCTCGCCAGAGAAAGAAGCTCATCCCTCACTTTCCAAGGTGCTAAATGGTATCTTAGAGCAGTATTGTGGAAATCATAAATCCTTCGCCTCATCAGACCATTTGGAAGGCCGTCTGGGGATGGGTTGAGCAGTGTGGATGGCTCTGCCGACCTGATGTTCTCCATGGCTTGAGCCAAACCACATTGCCTATGCCTAGGCCTGGCCATTGCACTCTCATGGTGTTCTCCTGAGACTTTGGTGCCAGCATTTTGCAACTCCGAAGGTCAGGGGAACTGCTTGGAGTTAAAAAGGAGAGGGTTAATGCAGCAAATCACAGTGCAATGATAAAATACACAGAAAGAATGGCTGCTACTTCACTTGTACAATGCTGTATTTGCTTACTTACATTTTTCTGTGTTACGTGAAGCTGCCTTTCCTGTTCATGCATGTACTGAGACCTTTGATTTCTACAACAATGTGATTTCATTCCTTTGCCCTTGGAAGCTTTTCCTTGATTGTTCCCTGCAGCTTAGCAACCTGAAACCACCTGTATAACGTGAGTCTCTCTCAGGCATATAATTCTCCCCACAACCCTTTTGCTCATTTTTAACTCATAATATACGGGGTTTTTAAGTCTAAGCGCTGACCACTCCTTTGGACTGCTTTGAAATTGGCTTTGCTTTAGATTTACATTGGACTTAATATATGTCAGGGGGTTAATAATGAAAGGCTGTGCTATGTACAGTTTTCCATAGAGGTTCACTGAAGTCAGATGGATCAGAAAGCTGGGGTGGGACCTGCATCACGTACAGCAGGTTACATCTCTGGGCTGAGATGTTCCTTTCAGGAAGGAAGAGTTGCCCTCGTGTGGTCCCAGTGTCTCCCAGTGACCACAGAGGGATCCTGGCTTGTGCACCTAATTCCCAGACAGCTAAACTAGGGAGAACGGATCCCATTGCAAGCACCATGGCTAGGTTGAAGCAAGATATTCAATTGTGGGTGTGCTATCGGGCACCATTGCCTTCAGTGCTGAAACACCTCGTTTTGTGCCCTCATCATGCTCTCAGCAGCAGAAACAAAGGGGAGAGAGGTTTAAGGCAACAGGCCCCAACCTGCAGGTGCAAAATGATGGAGTTACGTATTTCATCTTCAGAGATGTTCCTGGACCTTCACAGGGGTAGGGATGGCAGCACCAGGCACTGTGCATAGAGCTAAGGTAGAAAAGAGGGAGACTTCCCGCAGAGGGCAAGAAAGGTTCTGCACATGAGCAAACTCAAGCCACTTGTGCTTGGAAAATCTGTGCTGCTTCTAAACTTCTCCCTGTTCTCAGCCTGTTTAGGCACCAGACACTGAAAATGGGCTTCTCTGGGGAGAATGCTGGGCTGAGAGGGCCTGACCTCATTGCTGGCACCCATCAGGCTCAGCTCTGTGGAGCTTTCCATGAGCTATACAGCCATTCCCCCAGCTTTTCCCTAAACAAGAATAAGAGCATAACTGGCCTCTAATAGCGCTTGGTGCAGCTGTATGTGCTGCTCAGCCCCTAGACTGCCCTGGCTCTCAAGAGCTGCTGTGGGCAGGGTGCCGTGTGGAGGCATTGTGCCAAGAACAAGGCTATTTTTCTCTCTGATCCTGCCTTGCTGACCATTTCTCTTTCTTATGAGGAGCATGTGCATGGGGCAGAAGGGGGAGTGATGATGCTGATCTGGCTGGGAGAGCTGCTGCTTCTCCTTTCACCATGGTAACGAGGAGGAATCTGTAGGTTTTTACTGGGCAGGGTGAAGACTTTTTATTGTGGAAAGTCTTTGGTCAAGGGGAGCAGAGGAGGAAATTGCCTTTTTGGTAGATCCCTGCAATTCCTTGCTTGGCAAAAGCAGGATTGTGTTTCCCTCAGCCGGCGCAGGGTCCTGTCAGTGCTCAAATAATAACTCAGAGTCAGTAGCTGCCCCTGTGAGCCAGGGGAAATCCTTTCCCTCCTCTGAGTCTGCTGTCTCTGGGTCTTTATGAAGGAGCACACACATGCATAGGACCAGGGTGGTCAGACCCTATTTACTGCCCAGTGGGGTTTTCACCTAGTTTCCAGCGTATTCATTCTCCTCATCTTACAATTTTCCACTCTCCCCTTCTCATTTCCCTTCATTATTTGGAAAGCTGTCCTCTAACCTGGCCCCATGCACTGCTGGAGCAAGGTTTGCCATCTGGAATAGCTGCCAGGGCTGTATGGTGGCCCAGGACACCCCATCCAAGAACCTTCACATTGAAGGAGAGAGGGAGGTTGCTCCCAGCACCTCTGGACTGGGATAACTGGGAAGCCTGGGCTTGGAGAGCCACAAGTGGGGCCAGGATGGTGGCAGCAAGCAAGTTCATAGCTGAGAACAACTGCTTTGGCTTTACTTTCAGCACTAAAAAATGGGGTACCCATGGAAAGGAGAATTAAAAGCAACATAACAAATGCTCTGTGGTGATCATCCCAC
Source organism: Pezoporus occidentalis (assembly GCF_034315485.1). NCBI lineage: Eukaryota > Metazoa > Chordata > Aves > Psittaciformes > Psittacidae > Pezoporus > Pezoporus occidentalis. The sequence continues at coordinate 6,897,629 of NW_026912779.1, forward strand.
TGGATTGTTGCATAAACAAGGCACTGATGCCAGAACCGCCCCATAGTTGTCCTTCAAACACTGGAGGCATCACCTGGGAGCATCACAGCCAAGGCTGGAGCGCTGCCCCCACCAGGTTTGTGCCAGACCAGCTATCCCAGGTGAGTTTATTGTGCAATAAATCACAGCTTCTTCTTCCAAGTATCTTCTCCCCCTTCCCTTTTGCTTCCCTGGATTGCATCCCGCACACTTCCGCTGCACTGGCAGAGTATCCAGCTGCAAAGGTTTACTAGCGCAAACACCTTCCACTATTAAGGATGCTTCATTGACTGGGACAGGACTCTGTGCTCGGGGAAGAACACTGCCAAGCAGTTAGACATGTTGTTCTACAAAAAAATGAGAGCTAAAATATGAAGCAGTTTGGGTTTTTACCATTCAGCTGTAATCTCTGCTTTACACTATTTGTCCTTTGGAGCTGGATAGAAATCGACACTCTCCCTGATCTGCAGCCATTCTTTTGTGTTGGCAGCAGCTCTAATTATCCACCAATTAACCTTAATTAAACCAATTCCTGTGTAACTGCACATGCAGACAATGCACTGAACAAATGGCCTGACAAATATTGTCACCTAAAAGGCATAAAATCCTTAATTGGAAAGTCGGATTGTAAATTGCTGCAGATTTGTAGCTCTTTGTTCTTAAAATGATTGAATGGGAGTAGTGGCCAAACACCCCGAATGCTCCCAAAGCCTTGGCTGAATTCATTTTCTCAGGCTGTTGAGGCCAAAATATGTTATTTGCATAGGAAAAGGGAGAGATGGAGCATCCTTAGTTGTAGCAGCTGGTTCTAGAGGGCATCAGGATGTGATCCCAGGTAGAGAGCCACCAAGTTCCCCTCCTCAGAGCCTGGATTATGTGGTGATCCCCACTGAGCTCTGCCTGGCTGCTTGTCCACAAGGCGCTGCTTAAAGCTGGGACTGTCCCTTGTGGCTGTGTTGGAAATGGGATGCAGTTTGCCCCCTGTAAGCAGTAACAGCCAACAGATGGTGCTCGTACATACAGTTACAACAGGTTTAGTCCGCAAACGCCGCGCAAGTGTTCAAGATGCAATGTGTTTTGGGGGAAGCTGCTGCAAACAGCGTAAGTTCTACCTTTATTTTCCCGAGCAGAACGAGCCCCTGAGTGCTGGTCCGTGGACAGAATCCTTGCCAAAGGGGTTGCATGCCTCCAGTTTAGCCCTTTTTCAAAGTTTGGTATAGGGGAAATAAGTTGGACTGAGAAAAGGTCTATTGTTAACTATGGATAAGTGAACACAAAAAGACTGCAAGGCCCCAAGACTGGTTTTAAGCAGCAAGGAAAAAAGAAGTCATAAACTAGCACTGAATTCAGAATTTTGCTTCCCTGCTGTTCATTGGGAAACAAAAACCTTCAAATCATTTAATATGTATTGACTTGCTGGTGGTTCAGTTATACGCTACTGAAATGCTTTCCTTTCAGTAGTTAATCAAACAGGCTCTAGGCATAGCAGTTTGTGGTAAAATATTCTGCCTTGTGAATACTGCAAATAAAAGCAAAGCTAATTAAGCATGTAAATCATGCCCATATAAATTAGTTACTAACACATTCACTTGGCCACTGGCGCTGATTGCGATGGGGAGGGGGATTTGTACGATCCGTGTGCCTCTGCAGAGAGCCTGCTGCAAGGACCTGCTTGGGAAAGGAAGATACAAGTAGAGCGGTGGGATGACGGTGGTGTATTGCAGTCAGACACAGCCGCGTTGATGAGGAGTTGAAGGTGGCAGTGGGTGCTAGAGCATCAAGTTGGGGATGGGGACAAAGATAAACCAGCCACTGTGCTCTGGGAGCAGAGCTAGGGATGAACGGCCTGATGTGAAGAAGAGAGAAAGAGGAATGAAAAACCTTTTGCAAATGAGGAAGCAGCAGAAAATGTGCTTTGGCATCTGGGCAGGTGTGTGAAAGCCCAGGCAAAATATAGATAAGGGGTAATAGGTTCAAACTGAAACAGGGGAAGTTTAGATTGCATATAAGGAGGAAGTTCTTTACTGTGAGGGTGGTGAGGTACTGGAATGGGTTGCCCACAGAAGTGGTGAATTCTCCATTCCTGGCAGTGCTCAAGGCGAGGTTGGACAGGGCTTTGGGTGACATAGTTTTATGTGAGGCATCCCTGCCCATGGCAGGGGGGTGGAACTGGATGATCTTAAGATCCTTTCCAACCCAAACTATTCTATGATTCTCCCCCAAAAGCACCCTCACTGGCTTCAGCATTGACTCATCCTCCTGCTTGAAGCTGCATCAGTGCATAATCACAAACAGGAGTAGCCACAAGATGAAGGAGAGGGAGGCTTGTAATCAAATGGTTGGTCCATTCCCCTGGCTGGCTCCAGTCTGTGCTGCCTGGACACTTCATTTGTCGTTTTACATTATCCTGGCAGGGGATGAAAAGTAATGGTCTTTACTAGGACATCAATGTGGACACTGGGGACAAACTGTGCGCTACGGCTGTGAGTCTAAAACGAGTTTCGTCTCTTGTCTGCCATCAGTGATGTATTTTCCTATGACAAACTGTTGAGTACTAATGGACTGTCTGGTAGCAGTGGAAGGAGTAGCACTGTAATTTCTAGTATCTGGGGGCAAATCCACTTACACTAAAACTAAACAGCCAACAGGAGCTAGTTCGCAGATTTTTCCCAACTCAAGCTCAAAAGGCACAAGGAAGACGTTCCCTGGAAGCTTATTTCAGCCACAGGTCCTGATGGTGAGGATCCAGCTACAGTGACAAGATCCATGCATCCGGTTGGGATTCAAATGGAGTCAACCTAATTGCAGATCAAGTTGTCAGGCAAGTCCCCCAGTATCGCTTTCCCTCCCACAGCACAGTCTCAGCACTGTCATTACTGCAGGCGGTTCTACCATTTGCATCTCCTGCTGCAGTCATTACAGGAGCAGCAGACATGCCAGCCCAATGTGTCACCCTCACCCTGCCCCTCTTGATGTCCCAAAGAGAATTCCTGGTGCCTTCAGCAGAGGAGCAGAGAAAAGCAGCCTGGGGAAGATAATGGCACTGACTATGGGCTGTTTGGTGGTGTGTCCCAGGACATGGATCTGCAGTCCACAATTAGAAGCTGGAGGAAAACCCTGAGGAGCAAATGTACCCACTGTTCAGAGTGGGAGTGATGGTCCCCTGGCTATGCCGAGACCTGAAATTTTCCCATTCTGGAACAGATATTTTGGGTCACCTTGAGGAAAACACTTAATCTCCCTGTGTTTCCCAAGTGAAAGACAGAAATAGCAGCACTGCTTCTCTTCCAGCAGAGCAAGTGCATTAAAGATTGCAAGGTGATGGGAGCCCTGAAACTGTCTCGATGGAAGAGATTCATCTGAATACATTTGTTGTGCATTACTCACTCAGCCCTGAGTTTTAATCTTCTCCTCCTCTCCATCATTGTAATCTAAATTTCTTTGAGCTCAGTCTCAGTTTAATCCCTGCCTCGTTTGAGTGATTTCTCCAATTTCTCCTTTAGCAAATGGCAAGGCTTATGTAGCTCTCTTCTCTAAGTCTACCACAGGAGAGCTGCTAACGCTTCCTTTGCAGGGAGCACCAGCAGTTCATTTGGGAGCTTGCAAACTCCTCTGTATAATTTCTCTTCTGTTTTTCCAGTCCAATGGCTCGTGCTGCACAGTCTTTTCCAGACCTGCTGAACCATTTCATGTCTGGGGGGGTTGGACATCTACTTTGCATCAAAGCAGCAGCATCCTGCCCTTCCTCTTCCATCCCATGGGATGTGTTGGTTTGGGCAGAGATGCATGGGGCAGGCGGAGGTGGTATGTTGCAGAGGTGCAGCTGGCAAGCACGGAAAGCAGCAGGACCAAGCCCTGGGGCCCTGTGTTGCACGCAGAAAGCTGTGCTGCTTTCCACTCCAATAGCCCTTCAGCAGGGATGAGTGCTCAGGATGCTCCCGGGGGGCAGCAAGTCTACATCTTATTTCTGTGGGTTTGTTACTGCTGCTGGGGCTGGAGCAGAGGTTCTGCTTTGCTAAAGGTAATTTTCTTTCACATACCCTGTGTGCAACTCTGCAGAAGTCAGCGTTCCTGCACAGGAGGTGCCACGTTTGGATGTTACTGGTTTGTTAACTTCCAGCCTTCTCAACTGTTTTTCCAGCAGGATTATTTGTTACTCTATTAGCAAACAGGTCCTCCCATGCAGCAGGCATATAATTCCTAATTTATTAGCTTGGTTCACATGATGTTATCAAGAATTGATCGTAATGCTTGGTGGCATTAGCAGTACCTTCCTATCATAACAATGGTATTTACTGTCAGGCACGCTATTTGGGCAGCAGTTGTGTTACACCACGAGTAATTGTATTACTTACATCCAATTTGTATCATTACACATAACACAACTGCGCCTGCTGCACAGTATCATACTTCATTAACGCCCAAGGCAGAACAGCAGCTCATAAATACCCTCCTTGGCACTTTTCATTTGAAATGATATTCTACTAATTATTAAAATGTAGATCAAAAATGACATATCCCAACTATTAAAAATATAGAGAGAAAAGGCTCCACTGTATTAACAGAGAAAGAACACCAATTAAAGTTCATTGCTCTGAAAATGATCACTCTATAAAGTTAAGGAGATGCTGCCAAGTTTGGTAAACCCCAGAAATGACAGATCTTCTCTTCCTGCATTTCTCTACAATTCTGTGTGTCCTTGTCATGATAAAACGCTCAAGTGAGATTTTGAAAGCAATGAAAACTCAGTTATTTATATGTAGCTCTACAATACAAGGACACCACAATAGTGGCCTTAAGGGGCCAGTACTCTGCTGTTGGTGTGACCCTGACAGTGTCCCCTGGACAGGCTGTGAATGATGCTGCAAAGAAGGGACAGTCCATGTTAGAGTAACTTGGCCAACTGTCCCTCCAAGAGGGTTCTGGACTCCCAGAAACCCCACACAAGCCCTTCCATCCTGCAGCTTAGGGTGCTGGTGAGCTGTTAAGTAAGCTTCTGCCTTTGGGAGCAACTGCTACATGGCTATTGCTGGAATTCCCTTTAGGGCTCCTCTAGCTATTTAGGGCTTCTCATAAAGGCTGTTCAGAAAAGGACCTATGTAGCCAATCTCCATATGTGACAATACCTAATGGGGGCTTAGAAGAAGTCTGCAGAGGGACTTTTTACAAGGGCATGTAGCAATAGGACAAGGGAGGATGGATTTAAACTGACAGAGGGGATATTTAGATTAGACATTAGGAAGAAATTCTTCACTATGAGACACTATCCTCATGAAAATACATCTACGAAGTGCCAGATTAAAGTGAACTTGTTTTGGAAGCACTTAAGGGCACATTATGTCACCTGTGCCATGCTGTGGGAAGGAAGAGATTTCAAAGAGGCTATTTGTAAAATAAGGAACCAAGAGCTTAGGTCAGTTTTCATCCCAGCTCGTGGTGAGGAACTCCTCTTTATGTCAGTGGATACTGAATAGTGTCCAAGTGAACATGGATAACAAAGTCTAAACTGAAGCCAAGGGCTGAGAGTCAAGTTCACTTAGTCTTGTGAAACTGCTGTATCTGGAAGGTTTGGGGTACTTTAGAGGGGAGTGAGGTGGATTTCATTAAATTAAAGGACTTTTGAGCATTTCTAGGAAACAGGAGGATTTTCAACTTTAAGTGTAAGACAAGGTGAAGGCGGCAGAATGCAGATGGAAGATAATTGCATATATGATATTAAAGCACACGAGTTACCTTTATTTGTAAGACAGAACCCAAGTACACAGAGACAACACATAGCTCACCTCTAACTTGGGACATAGTTTAAAGATAATAGAGATTTTTAACACATTCCTTGAAGAACTCCCTAAAACTAATGGCAGTTGAAAGCCAGATGAAGTAGCTATATTATCTGGCAAGCTTCCATGCAAAATTTCCTGCTGATGCTGGCTCAGACAGATGGAGATTTGAGGGTGGAAGAACAAAGTGCTATAGGGCTTTATTGCATGAGGCTTGAAAGGTTTCTACAGGCTTCTATGATAAGATTTATGAGCCTTGGGCTTGTTAACTTCAACACTGTTTTGTTGGGTGTTTTAACCCTGCCTCGTTTCCTGTGGTCCAGATGACATATATACACATCCTAAGCAAATTTAGTAGGATGCTCTTCAAACCAAGTGTTTCTGCACAAGTAAGGACAGAAACTTGCTGGGTTCACCTGTCTATATAAAAGGTTTTGAGTATCGCTATATAAAGTGCTTTTCTCTCTTCTTTGGTTAGATCATGCAAATTTAGTGCTGGCTGATGCTTCTGTAAGATGAAATGTATGAACAACTCATGAATATTTCATGACTTGTTTCTGCACTGGTCAGAAATGGTAATTTAAGCTCCAGACTGCAGAGATTTAGCAAAAAGAGTTGGACACTCAAGGGGATAAAGAGAGAAAAAAGCACTTTTGACAGGATTTTTCCTTGCCAGTGCTGGTATGTTGCGTAAAGGGTATGAAACTAGGGTCATCTACTGAGGGCACATATTTGGGCTATGCTACTGAAGCAATTCTTGATCTGCAATCCATTTAACACTATAGGATTCTTTTAGCTTACCTTTTTTTCCCCTCAGGGAACAACCAAAAGCACCATGTCACACAAGATCACAGGCAAAGCACCATACAGAAGACAGCCTTGGACAGGGTCCTCATGCACCAACATCTCCCTCAGGATGTGAGCACTGCCCTGAAAAGGCTGTGAAGAGGAAAGTGTCAGCCAAGGTGCTATAGCTAAATGTACATCATAGAATCATAGAGTAGTTAGGGCTGGAAAGGACCTTAAGATCATCCAGTTCCAGCCTTCATTCTCCTCTTAAGACTTCTTTTACCTTTGCCTATAACGTCCATAGCCAACTAACTTGCTGTCTTTTATTCAGTTGACCATCCTATGAGAGACCTGAGGTGCTAGAATTCAAAGCAATGTTGTTCCTCATATCCAGTTGCACTAATCATATGTATGCCAGTTTCAACCTTTCATGAATATTAAGGGATGGGGCTTGGGTCACATTATTTTGGGAGCAGGAAATGCCATTGCCCCGTTTTCTGCCTTAGCAATAGCACTTGGAAAATTGCCTTTTTCACCATTTATCCAAATTCCCAGCTGGCTTCCTTTCTCTGGTGCATTCCTCTAGAAAGAGGAGAGGGGAGAGATTCTGCCATAAGCAGATGAACCCTCTTTTCAGTAGCTCAGATGCTGACTCCCCATTTCCTCAGCATCCAGAGCAGGCGGTCCACGCTGGACTGGAATTTGTCTCCTCAGACTTGCATCTCGCCATTGCCACCTGATGTGTTGTGACAAGCCTTCAACTTTTGAGCAGAGGTGGATGGAAATGTGTCACTGCTGTGGGAGCAGCACAGCTCAGGCTGCCAAGTACAGGTCATGCTGCAGCAGTGTCAGCCTCTCCAAAGCAGACACCTATTGAGCCATGGCACTCGATGGGTGAAGGACTCTTCAAGTGGCCTAAACATACCTGAGGTAAATAGTTCTCTGCATGAACTACAACAAGTAAGAGGTTGGGCATTAAGAAGGGAAGCTGGGAGGCATTTTACAAGAAATAGGTGTTTATAGGTTTGCAGTACCAAGACTGCCTGTGATAGAACCCTAAAAGCAGATGGTGGAACTGGAATCTTCTCATGGGAACCAGTTGGTTAATAAGCACCTGTATGGGCTCTGCTAGTTCACCTGTGCTTATTGCTGCTGGTGGTGAAGGGGAAATAGAACATCAGTCTGAAAACATTCCCAGAGCTGAGAGCCTCTCCTTCAAAGGGCTAGAGCCACAGAGCAGGAACTGGTGCTGCTTTCAGGGCCTCTTAATGCCTTATTTTGTGTTCAGTCCCTTGCTGCTCTCTATCCATTTAGGCACATCTGAGTGTCACAGTAAAGAAAGCTCTTTGTGGTTGTTCCTGCTTTTCCAGCTGGCTGATGTGCTGCAGGTTTTTCTCTGCTTTGGTGCTGCAGTGGCTCTGTTGTGCCCTGAGGACATGGTCAGCTCTAAAAGAGATGGTTGCTGATGCTGCCAAGCACCCCTCGGTGCTGAACCCATCCCACTTGCATCTCATTGCTGCACTGAAAGAACTGATCACAGCAGGTAAGCAGCCTTTCAACCAGCTTTGTGAGTTCAGGATGCATTTGGAAGATGGCTTCAGTGTTGACAGTGGCCATACAAGTGTTTAGATACCCAGGCACTGAACAGCTGAAGCTCTCACTAATTTTCTGTGGAGTAATGAGCACTTGGGGCTTCTGAAAAACCCATTAATTAACCTGTCTGACACTTTAAACAACCTGTGCCTTGACCTGAGGGTACAGCTATACCAGTAAATACACCTTGCTAGCCCTCAGAGCAAACAGCGTGACCCAGCCTATGTCCCTACAGCTGAGAACTCTTCACCCCTCAACCAAGGTGGCTTTACTCATGTCTGACCACAGCCTGAAAGCAAGCTGGCACAAGCCAAATCCATGCCAGGGAGTGTGCTCAGCACAAAACCAGCATTGGATCATCCCTGGACAACGTGCAGGCCCTGGCCATGTTCAGCACATGTTCTTGAAGATAAGGATGGGCTGTGTGGAATCTGTATGCTGCAAACCCCTCTATCCATAAGCAGCATGAGAAGCACAGGTTGGACATGGCCACGTTTCAGCAATAGACCATAGGAAAAATCTCACTGTCTTCTTGCTTTCTGAATTCTTGGGAAGGAAAAGACCTTACTCTCAGCTGGAGAAGTAAGGGCTGGCATGGGAGCAACTCAGCTACTACAACAGCACCATCCCAGAGCATCTGGGGTTGATCCCAGCTTGCCATTTCATGGGCATGGTGGGCAGATAAGATGCCGAAAAAGCAACAAGTGGCTTAGCTGCACCCCACTGGCACTGTCAGCATTGGCTCTCCTGCTCTTCTGCCCTACTTCCCTATTGTGTGGGCTCCTTACTGCTCCCTCCTTCAGGCCCTTAGCAGGAAGGGATGGCTGATCTTGCCAGATGGCTCACATGCATGTGCACCCGGAGCAATGGCGGGTGTTACCCAGGAGGAGAAATCATGTGGATAAGAAGGGAAAATGCATCCTTGGTCTCTCAGTGCTCCCAAAAGCAGCCTGCAGTGAGGGCTGCATCGCTGCAGCACTGCTGGCTTTATCACAGCCAAATGCCAGCAGCCGAGTTATCTCCATTTTGAGCTGTATGATAAGCTTTTCTGTGACTGCATCGTTTTGATTGAATGTTCCCTGGGACTGGTTCGATTTCCTACTGACAACAGGCCCAAGCTGGAGCTTGGAGTCTTCTAATGAGGTCAAAAGGCTACCACAAAATTTAGAGCAAATGAGAGAAAAGAAACATCGGTGACAGGTCACTTACAATTTGAAAGAGCAAGAGCCAGCCTCCCTGGCAGGCTGCCCTTTTCTATCTGTAATCTGTCCTACAGTGTGGATGGGAGATAACTCACTGGTGGATCCCTCCCCTGGACTGATAAAAGCGGGTTTAATTTACAAGTGTGTTGGCTTGGCTCTGCAGAGCAGTATTAGAATGATGACTCCGCTCATGCTCAGTGCACTTTCATACCCTGTTTATAAGCTTTAAAAGAAGGAGCTGAGGGTTCATTGTGCTTTCAATGAAGAAGAAGAAAAATGGCACGTGTCTTGAAGTTTCCCTTGGTTTAATACCCATTTTGTTCTGATGCGTTGCCTTCAATCAAAACCAATGTGTAGTTTTCCTGGGGTTAACCTCTTGTTTTCTTAGACTATAAAAAGGAAAAGAAAATTATCACCTCTATAGAATGGAAAGCAGGGGCAAAAAGAGGGCAAGAGACCTGTTGTGCAGAGCTGGAGAAAGATCACATCGCTGATGATGAGAGTACTAATTTGATCACAAGTCCTGTAACTTTGAGGGCAGATTAGCTAATGATGCAATTCGCTAAGAAAATGCCCACACTGCTGCTTCCAATGCGCTGGGCTAATCTGTCACTTGTTAAATATCTGTCTACCTACAGCTGGAATCAACATATAATTTAGAAAACCCTTTCTGTCTACTGATACCCTTTGAAGTCACAAAAAGACTTCACTGGCTCCTTCCCCAAGCCCCAGCGTTCAGGGCAGGGCAGGATGCTCTTTGTTCTCATCCCTATGCTAGTGTTTAATATGTATGTTAGAAAAATAGACATTTTTTAGTCTTATTTCCTGAAAGAAAACAACTGGCTTTTTCAATAAGGTTGTTCTGCCTCTCTGCCTGTCAGATCCTCCTTAAAGCCTTGTGCATCCTTTAGCTAGTGTTAACCATGCTTGCTGGAAGCGTTGAGCTCTTGGCAGTGATTGCGTTCACATGAGCTTTGTGGAGTTTAATCACAAAGAGAGGGGAGGCAGAAGACAGTGCCTCCTGGAAGGCAAAAATCCCTCTGGAAAGGTGGAAAAGCTGGGAGGGTCTGGGCAAAAACCAAAACAAACCCCAAAACAATGAGACCCCATGGGCTCAGCATAGTGTTCATGGGTGGTTGGTACCCTTGCACTTGAATGAGAAGGACCCACCAGTAAGCACAGCCTGGCCTATTGGTGGGACATCTCCACCTACCTTTCCAGCCATACTAGATCTAAGAACCCATTAATGTTAGAAATTAGTCAAACCGAGGAAAAGATAAAACAGAAGTAATCCTTTTGTGTGACCCTGATAGCTTCAATTTCAGAGCTAGAAAAAGAGGGGGTTTGTACTTCTCTTTGAGGCCAGAGAGTTCTTTGTCTCAGTCTATGTCTCCTGCAGGACAGACTGACTGGAGGGAGGCAAAAAGTAGTTTTTATTCTTACTGTTTTGCATTTAACCATAATGAGAGGCAATATGAAGGAGGGTGGAGGCTCTTTGGTTTTGCTTGAAGCTTTCTGAAGGCTGCTAAAAACCCCCATAACTGGGGTTTCTAATTGGGCCAGGGAAACAAATGCCTCTGTGCTAATCCTATTAGAGAGTGAAGTTTAAACCTGGGTATCTGTCAGCATGAACCTGTTCCCCCAGGCCGTGGTAGTGCTGGCTTCTGAGCCAGGGCTTCCTGCTGTGTATAAAGTATTGTATCATTAAGCCTACAGGCAGAGCAAGGCTGCAGTAGCTTTTCCCATGGTGCTGCTGAGACCGGCTCCAAGCCATAGATGACACAATGGCAAACACAGCATCAGGTCACTAAGGTCAGCATCTCATCACTGCCAGCACTGGTATTAGTACAAGGAGAGAGCTTCACTATGTCCTCACCAGGGCCCTGCCTTGGACTGACTGCGAAGATGGAGCTGTACCATGCATGGCATCTCTCCTGCGCGTCATCACAGAGAGGACACAAAAACCCATTGAGGAAACTGCCATCTCCTGGTAAAGTTCTGCCTGGAAGCAACAGCATCAGCAGCCACTTTGAGAGACCACATTTGAGGTCCATCAGCTGCCCTTTGTCTTATGGGAATTGAAATGCACTGGATCTGGACTGATCCTGAGCAGAGTGCAGTAAAGAGAAAGGCAGTAACTTTCATTGCAGGCCAGATGAATGCAGGCAAAGGTGATTTTGGGAGCAGACGTGTCTAACAACTACTAGAATTGTATATCAACAGATTTCAAATATCTTCTTAAGTCCCAGTAGCCTGATTGAAAGTGGTATGTCTTTACCAGACCAGTTATGGACCTTCTGAAATGCGAGTTTCACTGTCTGCATCCAAATCCTGTGCTTCGAGTATGTTCCCTATTAAAGCAGATTGGGCCTTTGGGGAGGGAGAAGCTGCAGAGCATTTCCTAAAGCACTTCCTACTTGAATTTCATTCTAGAGAAAATATACCTGAAGGATGGTGCAGGAAGTAGGACTGAGACAAATTTGGGGTTGGTGGGTCAATTATACTTTCATAGTGTGCTTCTGAGGGACAGTGAGAATCACAGGAAGCACAAGTGATGAGCCCAAGGTAGCCTAAGTGTTTGATACAGAGGTTTCATCTTCAGAAACTCAAGGCATGAACATAAAGCCACTGTTAATTTGCTGACATCTTTTTATTTCAGAAACCCCTTTGAGCTGTTTTCTTCATTCATTTTGGGATGTGAGCTGGAAAAAAAAAAAGCCATTTGGGATAAACTGCCCATCTCCTTGGTAAGATAAGTGTCAGTTCAGACAAATGAAATCACCTCTCATCAGACAGGCCCTACAATGTTATGCCATAGCCTTTCTGCTGCCACCTACGCAAGAAACCATCAGGCAGGAAATAAGGACACGAAAAACAGGTTTCTGCAGTGGTAAAGCAGAGCTGGTTTGATGGCTGACGCAGGATGACGTGAGCTCATGAGGAGGAACGTGTAGATGCATCTGAGTCACCTTCCTCCCGGCATCATCAGCCTTTGTTCGAACATCAAATAGTCATTTTGCAGTTGTTTCTACTGCTAAAATTCTTCGTCTGCGGAGATCCGGGCACATCTCATGGGCAAATGGTATCAGCTGGGTTTGCGATGCTGCTGGGTAAAGCACAGTCCTCACCACCCTCCAGGTGGGGCATTTGGCTTGCCCAGGTGATGCTGCTAATGAAAATGTAGGGAGAATGGATATAAAGAGTGGATAGAAGTGTTCCCCCAGCAGTATGGCTTTGTGAGGTGCTGGTATGGGGTTTCTGGTTTCCTGTATGGTTAATTTTACTTGTAGAGAAACTCTTTGCTGTTCTTTTCCCCCTCATCTCCAGGTACCCTTCAGAGTGTTTTGTGGTTTTCTGAGTGCAGTTCTAGAGCTAAGGATCCATCCCTGTCTGTGGGAGGGTAGTGAAGTTCAAGGTGATGGCCTGGCCTACCTAATGCCATGGGAGAGCTTGGGCTTCTCAGCCTTCCCTGCAAAGCCCACTAGCAACGTGGTCCTTTAGCAGCACTTGCTGCCCCAGAGAGGAGTTTCCCAAAGGGTCCTTGGGCTTAGAGCAGTTCTTTGTTTGTTTTGTTGCCAGCTTCTTCCATGGCTTTTTTTGTATGTCACCTTGGGGAGGTGCTGCCTTGGAGAAATGTGATGTGCTGGGAAGAGAAAAGGCTGTGGTGTGGCTGGGTAAGTGTTTGCTTTCCCTTCTCCTCACCTTCCCTGCCTCAGGCTTGCCCACAATGCTATAGCGTGCAGCACCAGTTCTACCCCTGAGCACCTCCTCCTGTGTAAGAGGAGTCTTGATAAACCTGCTCTATGATCATGTTGGGCCAGCAGCAAAAACTTGCTAGGAGGGTGGCTGTGGAGAGGTGGGAAGGGTGTGGATGGAGCATTAAGAATTCCTTTGTCTTGGTGCAGATATTCCTGAAAAAGGAGGGGGGCTCATACAGATTGGCTGGATTAGGCTGAATGCAGAAGGCAGTGGGGAAGCTAGAAGCCCTTTGGAATAGTCATTAGGGTAAAAACCTCAATTTAGTTGTTGAAATGTGGAGAATTTGCATGGGCAGCCTCAAATAACATGGTCATTATGGTCTGGGCTGAATTGGGTGGATAAAGTGCAAAGCAGGTGGTGTGGCAAGGTGGAGGATCCCATGCTTATTTGTCCCACTGCAGTAATGATGGACAGGATGAAATGCAGTTTTCCGTGCTTCACTTACTCCTGTGTCTTCTGAATGCTCTAAGTAGATGCACAGCAAGCAGCTGCAGAGCAGAGCGTGCTCCTACCTGCCAGCAGCAGCAGATTTGTGAAGTTAGTGCCTTACGAATGCCAAATTACCCTGAACCAGGAGAATCTGCAGCAGATACAGAGCAGCATAGAGCAGAAATAAGGCTGTGAAGCTCAGGGGTGAACAAACAGTAATAACTGTTGAATAGAGTCTGAATCATTCTCCAGCTCACTGCTTAAATCTTGGTTTTCCTAAGGTATTGTCTGCAGGTATTGCCACTGGTGACAGTGTAATGGGATGTGTGTGGTGGGAAGGTTGCATTCCTGAAGGCTCCATTTTATCTCTTCGATCAAAAACATGATTCCAAAGGAAAAGTTAATTGGAACAACACAGTTTGTGCTATTCTGCTTGCAAACCATGACTCACATCAAGAGCTATCTCCTGCGGTCACTTTAAGGCATGCACTGTGTTAAGCAGACTGGGTTATAGTACTGACTCTGCAAAGAAGGGAGCTTGACAAAGGGTTTTCATCATGAAATGAATATTTCATCGCTGCTTAAGAGATCTGGTGAAGAGAGAAATGTAATAATCTGAGGTATCAACTGTCCGTCTCTGCTGGCAATGTGACTCATGCCTCTCGCTTGTGATACCTTCCCTCATTGCTCCTCCTCTCAGGAGGAAGAGAATGTATGTAATGTTTTACTTTGGACAGCCCAGTTTTTCTCTAGGTTTGAAGAGGCTGTTTCTGGAGCCTGTCTTGCTGCCCTCTCATTTATTATGAGGTAAAAGCTAAAAACATCACGGTCACATCCCCATTGCCTTGGGATCCCTAATGCTTGTGTATGGATAGAAACAGTGGCAGATGGGGCACGTTTCTATCATACTGCCTCAGAGTTGCTCTTGCAGCTGAAGACTGCAGGGAATGGATAGGTTTTGCAGTGCTTAACTGCTTATAAAGCCTAATGCTCCCCAAAACGGCACATCTCTTGCTTTGGGCAGGCTTGGGGTGGCACAAAGCTGGCAGTGCCACCTCCAGCTCTTGGAAGTACGTAACAGCTGAGTCCATAAGTGATCTTTCTCTGCTGGCTCGGGAAAATGAACTAGCATCTAGTTGAAAAGCTGGGAATGATCCAGAGACAAGGCTGTCGATAGCCTTCCTTAGCCAGCTGCTTTCCAAAAACCAGTTGCAGGGATATCTCATGTGGGTGCTTTGGCTGATAACAAGGTTGTTTCTTTCCCAGTATTTTCATTCTGGTGTCATTTCAGACTCTTCCTCCATCTTGCTGTTTGTAGCTGAATTTCTAGCTCAGGATCATAGAGAAGCAGATTTTGAGCCCCCAAGATGGTACCTAATGAGGCAGGTTTGCTCTAGCAAAGTCAATCATCCAAGCAAAGCATCTTCCTTCCTTGACCTAACCATAAATGAACAGCCAGCACTCACTAGACCTAAAAGAAGATTATCTTGTGTTGGCTCCTACTAGATGCCAAACTGAATTGAACTGCTTGGCAGCGTTATGCTCCGGGGATGCACGCTGGTCTCATTTCTTGAGCCCTCAGCCCCTCGGGCTGTTTGGTCTGGCAAACCTTAAGCTAATCCTACAAATATCCTTGCATTTTAACAAGCAAAGTATGTGGCATTGAGATGGAAATTTAATGAGAGGAGGCTGAGGAGCAACGCTGACAAAGCAGTGACCTTTCCTCTGTGGCAAGTCCGACCGGGTCCATCCTGAGGTGCTGAGATTAATGAACACGTTGGTTCCAGCCAAGAGAAAATGGGTGTTATATATCGTAGTGCTATTTTATTGGGATGCAGATTTCATAGCACTGAACTCTTTGCTCAAGAGAAGCCTTGAGCTGAGCCAGCACAAAGAATTATCATTGAATTATCTACAATTCCTACTGCAAGCATGCTCCAGGGTCAGGGCTGGAGCAATCTGTTTGAGTGTGGGGTTGCCCATTTGATATGATTGAGCAAATAACTCATTGAAGAGGAGTAGAGGTTTGCTGTATGTATTTCAGTTTGCAACATGAAGTAATCTGCATGCATTTCCGCCAAAAGAAAGAGATATCTTCTTTACTAGCATAGCTTTATTACCAGGAATTCCGAGTCATCCTTGTCCAGAACACTCAAATCTTTCCAATTATAAGACCCTTTTACCGTTGTTATGAAGTGCCAAGGTTTAGCCCTTTGGCCTGCAATTCTGGCCAGTTTTGTGTTTTAAAGGCTGACTTTTTGTCTGCTAAATCATCTGACCAAGCATGCTGTAACCTACGAAGCAGAAGATCTCTGTAAAGTTTATTTGATGCTCATATTTGTTGCAATGACAAATAGTTCTGAACTGGGAAATTAGAGCAGGGGATAGCTCTGGTGGTTTCAGAGCTTCCTTGGTGGCAGTCGGCTCCCTGCAAGAGGAAGCAATGCCCTCAGCAAACAAGGGTTGGGTGGAGAGGGGCACTGCATGGCAAAAATAATTAAAAATGCTATATATATATATTTAAATACCAGTCTGGGACGTGATTCAGAGCAGCCCTGTGGGGAAGGACTTGGGGGTGTTGGTTGATGAGAAAATGAACATGAGCTGGCTTCAGTGTGAGCTTGCAGCCCAGAAAGCAACCGTATCCTGGGCTGCATCAAAAGGAGCGTGACCAGCAGGTCGAAGGAGGTGATCCTGCCCCTCTACTCTGCTCTCGTGAGACCTCACCTGGAGTATTGTGTGCAGTTCTGGTGTCCTCAACATAAAAAGGACATGGAACTGTTGGAACAAGTCCAGAGGAGGCCACGAGGATGATCAGGGGACTGGAGCACCTCCTGTATGAAGACAGGCTGAGGAAGTTGGGGCTGTTCAGCCTGGAGAAGAGAAGGCTGCATGGAGACCTCCTAGCAGCTTCCAGTATCTGAAGGGGGCCTATAGAGATGCTGGGGAGGGACTCCTCAGCAGGGACTGTAGTGATAGGACAAGGGGCAATAGGTTAAAACTTAAACAGGGGATGTTCAGGTTGGATATAAGGAAGTTCTTTACTGTGAGGGTGGTGAGGCACTGGAATGGGTTGCCCATGGAAGTTGTGAATGCTCCATCCCTGGCAGTGTTCAAGGCCAGGTTGGACAGAGCCTTGGTCTAATCTGAGGTGTCCCTGCCCACGGCAGGGGGTGGGAACTGGATGATTTTAAGATCCCTTCCAACTCAAGCTATTCCATGATTCTGTGAATAGAACCATGGGTCGACACTGTTGAAGGGACAATACTGAAAACAAGATACAAGTGTGAGATTGGGGTAAGGAGGCAAGGTATGGTGCTGCAAGTAAAGGGGTGAAGGGGGAAAGAAATGTAAAAACTGGTTTCCATGCACTTAGTCTGGAAAACTAGTACAGGGACAAAAATGCTGGAGTGCCTGGGATAGAAAGGTGTTTACCAGAATCGACTCAGTAGCTTAGCCTATCTGTTCTCAGCTGTAATTGCTGTAACTCCATCAACAATCTGGCCTTGGCTCCTGTTGTTCCTGCCTTCTTGTGGCCATTCAATGGCAGTTGGGATTAACTCTTTAAAACCAAAACCTAAGTCTCTGAAACAAACTTAATGCATATGGAATGTTGGCTTTTCAAGCCTACTAATATTTTAAAAGGAAATTAAAATGGAGACACTGCTGTTCTGGCACTGACTGCCATCCCTTGGGCATCCATACCAGAAAGGAGGTGAGCCCTTGTCAAGGTCCTGTCCTCTTAGGACAGACGCTCTTAGGAGTTAAGATTAGCCTTTATTTACTGCAGACTACTCAGACCTTATTGGAAGATGGCAAGAGATCAGACAAGAGGATCAGAATGGTCCCCTTATTTGTCTTCCTGTGTGAGTAGAGAGTAATTATCTCCTCCATAAGCTGATCTTGGCTTTAGACTGGGTTTGGTAACAAGTAAATGGCCAAAGCGTCAAAGTTAATGATATTACTAATGCATTAAAGAAATAAAACTGCTCAGCACAGGGTCAGGTGAAGTCAGTCCTGTGTGTCCTGGTGGATGGGGAGGGAGGGAAGGTGGAGGTGGTGGTGCCCTGGCACACACTCATCCGGGCAATGCCCAGCCACGGTAATTGCTTCAGTATTTCTGAAAGGCACCAAAGCGCCTTGCACATGGCCTCATGTTCTCAACGCCTAATTAAGCGCAGGGTCCACGGTTTGCAGAGATGATCTATGGGTCTGCATGCATCGCACCATGTGTCCATTTTATTTTAGCAAGTTTTAGTTCCATAAATTAAGTCTCTCGAGTTTTATAGTTGTTTGGTGCAGCAGGCGTCTGTGGCAGGAGCCGGGGGGGGTGGTTTTGGCTCTCACAAAGATTAATCTGCTCTTTTAAAGCGCTAATCCTTTCATCTAAGATGACGTGAGAATCCCAACCACCTTTCTATTACACCCCATTACCCACACACATCAATCTAACCAGGAAAAATTGGCTTCCAGCAGCTAGGAGTGATTCATTTTTGATGCAAGCAGAGTCCACGCAGGTTTGACATGAGGTTTTCAGCAAGGTAACAGGAATTAAAGGGCACATCTTAAGCCGATGAGACATTCGGATATCAGGATTCTTCATGTTACAGTGTAAATAGTCCCTTACCACTCCATTAAATGAGAGGCTTTCAGGGTATGCAGCTATTGTTAATGACTGCCTCCTAATCCTGACTTTCACCATGTGCTAATTCAAGGTCTCGCAGTGCTTTTGGCAGAACACAACTATTTGCAAGTTAAGACTGCGCACGGGAAGGAATGATAGGCTGAAATGGGAAATGAGAGGCCAGTGAGTGCAATGAATCCTTGCTGTCAGTGCTGCTTATTTATCCCACTCGAAGATAAAGCTGCTGCAGAGGGGGAGGAGGGAAGAGTAATCCTTTCTCAGCTTTAATGAGAAAGGAAGAACAGATAGATGCTAACAGATAGAAACATCTCCACTACTGACACAAAGCCGAGCCCAGAAGACGCTGATTTTTGGAGAGATGTTGAACTGCCCCTATGAAGGCTTAATTTTAGGCACTATCAGCACTACCCAGTCAGGTTTTCTTTCTGTGAAGAAAGCAATTATGTAAAAGACAGTTAAACCCAGCAAATATTTGCAGTGCTGTAATGCCTTGGGTGGTGCTGTGACAGAAACAGTGAAACATGGGAAGAAAGCTGGTAAACAGCATCCATTTAAGCTCGCAATGAAAGAAAAATCTTTATTTGATGCTTGGGAGGGTTTCATGCAGATGGTCAGAACTGTCAGCTTGTCTTGAGGGTATTCTCTGCCATACAATGATGATTGTGGGGTGCTTCCTCCTGCAGGAAGGTGGGATGACTTTATCCTCTCATTGTGCTATGCAGCAGCACCACTTTTCACCCTTCACCAAACCCAGCTCTTGGTGGGGTGTGATGTTAGGGCTGCAGAGCTCTGGCTCCAGAGGGGACCTCCCTGGTGACAGCAGTGCCGGGTGGGATGCTCCTGAGCGCTGGGCTTTGCAGGGATGTGTAAGAAACCCCTTTCTCCTGAGCCCTGTTACTGGTTGAGAGGTTTTATTTGGATCTTGTCAGTTAGTTTCTGTGCTTCGTGTATTTTAATTACTCAGATGATAAAGCAAAGCTTTTATGGTGTTCTAATATGACAGCTAAAAGCCCTGTTTTAATGCAGAGATAATAGCAATTTGCCAGTCCAGTTGCTGTGGTCCATCTTGGGGCTTGTGTCGATGTGCCTGTGAGGTGTTTTGTTGCCTGTTGCTGGCAGAGAGACCCTGTCCTTTCCTGGGCATTTAATAGAAGCAGAGGCAAAAGAGCTCAGAGATGAAGGTCCTCTTTCATGGATACCAAAGGAAAGGGAATCTTCTGGCTACATCTGCAAAACACCAGATTGCTGAGGATGAAAATGGATGATGATGATGATGATGATTGATGAACGCTGAAGATGCAAAACCAATCTCTTTCTGTGCTTTGAACAGCAAGGAGGTATCCTGGCTGTACTTGCAAAATGCTAGCTCATCAAGTGCAGAAATGAAGCTTATTCAGGCATCAGTGTGTGAGAGAAAGTGGTACTAATGCTAAGCATTGCCACTCACTGCTGTTTTGTTTTGGAGGGCTTATATTCAGTGTTTCTACTAAAACATCAGTTCAGCCCAGCTTGCCTGAAGCCTGCAAATCCTGATGGATATACAGCCCCCTCTTCAGCTGTTCACTGGCTCTACCAGTGGCCAGACTGCTTATTCCTCCTCAGTCACACTGGGGAGGCACAAAACCTACCTTTGTCTATATGGTAACGTGGGGAGGTGGGTAGAGATTGCACTCATGGCTTTTTTCCCACCACAAGATGCAGAAACGTCCTCTCATGAGCTCCATAAATGGCAAATAGTTGAGGCTGGAGGAGTATCTGCAAGAAGTATAGATCTATGTTTACTCTAGTCTTATACCTTTCCCCAGGGGGGATCTGCTTTTGGCTTTGTTAGAGATTGGTATGCAGGGTTACGTGGATGCTTAAACAGCTTCAGCTCTCAAAGTCCTTGGAAAGTATCTGCTTTGGGTTTTGGTAAGGATCTGCAGGGCTCTTTCTGCCTTGCCCCAGCTCTGAGCTCTCCATCCTTCCAGAGCAGCCTCAACTGCTGTTTTAAAGTAAGCCTTGCTGATCAGGAACAGACCTAATGCCTTGTTTGTTCACTACTGACAAAACAACTGCACATAAATGCTCAAATCCCTCTGTAAACAGTTCCTTACTGAGATCTTGTACCTCAGGTTTTGGCTGTGGGGGAAAGGGTATGTAAAAATCCAGTAGCTCTGAAGCAGACAAGCGAACCTCTTGCCTGTTGAAAAGCTGGATAAAGCAAAGCTATGTCCAAATTGTAACCAGTAACCTTAACTTTCTGTTTATTGGGTGAACTCTATGGACAAAGGCTTTGTGTAAAGCTACTAGTCTAATCTATAGAAGTGTATATGGAAATTGGCCAATAGACTCACTGCGGAGGGAGTAAGAAAAACAGATTCAACGAGACCCAAGTACCATACCAGATGCTTGGGATGCTGTCTGTCTGCTGGTCTTCTATCCTAATGGGAGAGTCTAACTTGGGGGCCAAAGTAGTCCCATGATAGCAAAGATGGGCTCAATGAAAATCGGTGTGAACCAAGGTCACAGTGACCCAAGTGGCTATAGAAATGTATGTATAGTTTGTTATAAGCCTCCATTGGCAAGCAGGAAACCTGTCCTGTAAACCAAAGCTGCTTACGGGCATGGTCTGCAGCCAGTTCAAGGTGTACTATTACTATTCATGGACAAGAAACCCCATTTAATAATATCAAGGCTGAGACTTGTAATTTACAAGTGACTGTAAGCAAGGAAGCTCATAGCTGAGGTTGGTACTCCATCCTGGACTGGTCTTGTTTGGGTGATGGAACTACAGGAATGGAGGTCACAGAGACCCCTTTACCCTTTATGGCTCAATTTGAGGTGCTGCAGTGGGGTGTGCTTGGTCCCATGGATGCAGCCTGGCTGGAAAGATCAAAAGGTGCCTAAAACTAGTGAGGTCTTGCCTGGAACTGTGTGTGTGTGTGTCTGTAAACCCACATGGTGTGGTGTTCTACAGTAACATGGGGACCTTGGTCAAAGACATTGCTAGGTGCAGGGCAATTAGTCCAGGGGATGGCAGTCTGAAATATGGAGGTGGAAAAGCTTATCCTGTACCAGGACAGCACCAGGTGACTGCATCAGCAATGATGTTAAGCCTTAAACCCACGACAATTTCTTACCAATAGTTGCTGTTGAGGGGAGCTGTGTTTTGGCTTGTAGACTCCAATCCTTAGAGTCTGGCTTGGTTTTTATTCTGAAGATGCATAACATTGCAGTGTGTCAGGACCAATTTCTTGGTGCCCTTGTTTGGATCAGACCATTGATACTGGCATTGTGTGTGAGGCAGCAAGTCTTATGTTTCCATCCTGTATTTACAGTATATTTAACTCAAAACCACAAAATATATAGCAGGGGAGTGAGGGGGGAGCCTTGCTGACCAATTTCTCTGCCTTAGTGATGCTCATCTGGAGTGAGCAGAAAGTCCATAATCAATAAGAGGCTTTATTTAGAAAGCTGAGGCAAGAGGAGAAGCAGTAAATACTCTGCAAAAGGCAAAAAGGGTTAGACAGAGCAATTATGAGATGCAGAACATTACTCTCAACCTTTAGAGACACAAATAGGGTGCTATGTCAGCTTTTTATCATCCATCCTATTTTAAGCACTGTGTTTGGATTGAAAAAACCCTCAATTGGATGTCCTGGGTAAATCAAGCTGGGTCAGGGGCATATTTTCTGCTCAGCCAGTGAGTTAAATATAGAAACATGTTTTTCACCTATTGAGGAGAGCTTTTCCGGAGGAGAGGAGGAGGAGTGGGAGCTCTGACTCTGCTCGCGGGTGGTGCCCGTTGTGCATTTATCTCTCCCTCTGCCTTTTTCTCTCTTTTCCAAAGGGTTTTTGAGCTTTGCTGTGCCATTCTTTGGGTGTGAGGTCCCCTTTCATTAGGG
Organism: Pezoporus occidentalis; assembly: GCF_034315485.1. Lineage (NCBI taxonomy): Eukaryota > Metazoa > Chordata > Aves > Psittaciformes > Psittacidae > Pezoporus > Pezoporus occidentalis. The sequence continues at coordinate 6,919,728 of NW_026912779.1, forward strand.
GCTGCGCTGCAGCCTCCAGCTCCTGTGACGGGTTGGATAACTCATGGCAGCATACAGGAGGCAAAGGCCACGTGAGGTTTGAGGGCTTCTAAAATCACCATGAAACACTTCCCCCCTCACCTCGCAAAATGCCCTCAGGTTTCCAGCTTGGTGAAAGGAGGCCAAAATGTTTTCCTGTAATGGGGTGCTGTACTTTATAGTCGGGGGAAAAAACACATAGGCTGGGAGAGGAGCTGGGTATAGCCCTTCTAAAAGGTGTCCCATGCTCTGCTGCAGCCCTTTGCATGTGAAAGCAAGGAGCAAAGTGCTTCAGTGTAGGGAAACTTCATCTTCTGCCTCGCAATTCCAGACTGCCATTCCCTGGCTTAGTGGTGTATATCAAGCAGAAATGAAGGGTATCAAAGAGACCAGACCCAGCGCAGCAGTCAGGGTTCTGGACTCTCGTTTTAATAATTACAGGATGAGGAACTTTGGGTTTAATTGTGTGCTGTGATTTACAGCACTGTCAAACTGGTCAGCAGTCGCTGAGGACAGGGAGCAGCACCTTCAGTGTTGACTTAGGGACAGCATCAGCAACATTGCCTCTTGAACACTGCTTTTTGTTCTTCCATCTTCCTTAAAGCCCATGTGTATCAGCTCTGCACAGCTGATGGAACTAACATGGGAATGCACCAAGCTGAAGAACGCAGCTTGCAGCTCACTATGGAGGACTTTCCTTTTGTAGCCCTCACTGGGGCCCCATCGCTGGCTTATGCTGTTACGGTCTGGCACCCTTTGCACAGCAGGAGGTTTTATTGACTGGAGTGTAAATCCTCCCCAACTGCTGCAAACCTGTGAGATAAACAAAACAGAAGTGGATTTTGTTTAAATGAAATCTCCCAAGTGACTTTAGCTGTCACTCAAATCAGGGTCAGCTTTAATTGAATTAAAATAGGCATGAAAATGTTTAAGAAACCAAGAGGTGTTTGTCCTGAGTAACTTGAAACCTCAGTTTCAAAACTAGTTTCTTCCTTCTTGATAAGTAGCTGCTCAGTGCAATAAAACCACTGGGAGTCAGGTCACACACAGGTGATTGGTTTCCAAACATGCTCCTCAGTGATGCTCTTGCTGACTGTCACAGAAGAGCCTGGTACAGCCTTTCCTGTTTTAGAGGGGAAAAGAAAAGGTGCAGAGCCTGGAGGGCTGGATTACTCATTTCTCATCATCCTCAGCTTCTCTCTACTTTGCATCACACCAGATAAGACACCCCAGGAGTTGTGGTAAGTCCCAAGTCAGGTGCTGTCAGTGAGGAACAGTAGGGCAAAACTGTCTCTGCAAGCAACTGTGGAGTGGTGGTAGTGAGCCCCAGCCTGTGTCGTTTCTGCTGCAGACTATGTAATACACAAAAGCTTCAAATGATTCTGGAAGAGGCAAGTTTGGCAGAAAATAGATAGGAATGAGTATACATTAAAGAATAAAAATAAAAAATGGTCACGAAATGCTTAATTTGGATAGACACAAACTGGGCCAAGAGTGAGGCTGTAGACTCACACAAGGCAATTCAGACCATGTGGTGTTTGATGCTCTGAACTTTTCCCATCTCATCGATAGCATTTATTTTGTCTGTTCCATTTTGGCTGCTGTTTCACCTTGTATAAATACTCAAGGAATGTTTTAATGCACACAAGTAGGTGTTGGAGCCTAAGGATCCATAGGATGCATGCAAAGGCTGAGCACCTGGGGAAATGATGTCAGCCCCCACCATGTGCCTGAGCAGTGGCTGGGTTGCCCCAGGCTATTGTGTCTTGTTTCATTTTTCTTACAGCCTTGACACCATATCCAGTAAGGAAATGATTGTATAGCCTCATGTTTTTTTCCACTCTATTAATTATAATACCATTACAATTAAAGGAAATGTCAGAGAATCTTATTGAGTCAAATTGAGCTTTTGCACTTTATAGTTACAAATTAGTATGTTATACATTAGGCCCCAATTTGGTTTATTATTAGATCTTTTGGGTTCCTGAACTTTTAAATTTCTTTTGCACATTTTCCTTGCAATAATACTTTAAAAAATATAAACAGTTGTCTATAATAGACCTTGTGTTTTGAGCACTTTTTGGGTGTCCTGATTTATAAGCGGTATAGGCATATAGGTGTTCTTTCTGTGCTGAGGCTGACTGCTTTCCGCCAATGCAGTCAGCATGTTTTGTAGCTGTAGCTACAGCTTGTTGGATGGTGGTTGCTTTTGGTTACAGACCTGGAGAACAGCAGGAACATGAGCAAATAGGAATACTCTGGTATCAAGAGCCTTTCAGACCAAGCTTCTTGTCCAGTTGCTGACGGTGAGCTGTGTTGGCAGCTGAAAACATCTGGGACGTATAGCTGAAACCAGGGACATCATACTCAAATAGCAAAGGTTAGGCTGAGGCTGGTGGCTTGTTACTTGGCAGACTTGTTGGCCACAGATGTAGAATAACTCTTGGAAAAGTATTTTCTTGCACTTATTTCTAATTACAAAGGAACAAGCTTGTCTGCCTTTTAAACTAGCTGGAGTTTCCGGGAGCTGCTCCTTCCAGCTAGCAGCAAATCATGTGGCATTTGAAACCTGTTATGAAGCCTGTTCAACTTGGAGAAGAGCTTTGGTCTGTCTTAGCTGAAGTTCTGCTGTGTAAGGCTTTCTCTGCCTTCAGGATCCTTGCTTTGCCTGCTATAGGAATATGTCCTTAAGCAAGTCACCTTGGAGAAGGTGAGGTGGACTGGAGAACAGAGCAAAGCAGAAAGATGGCGTTAAGTGAGGATCAGGGTCAGCAGGTAAAAGTCCATTTCACTGTTAATGCTTTCCTATCTGGGAGTTTAATGGTGAAAGAAATGAGACATTCAGGAAAACTACTATTAGCCAGTGGAGCACTGCAGTGTTAAGGAAATTGAGTCACTTCAGTGCTGCAGCCTTTCAGGGTCTGAGCAAGGCTTTCCCATCCAGCTGCCTACTGCAGCATCTTCCTCCAACAGGCATCCCAACCAGCATCATCCCACCTTCCTGGTCATAGTAACGTGAATTAGAAACTCACCACGTAGCTGCAAAGCCAAATAGAGCTGGGATTTATAACTCTGCCATGCTGACACCTAAAAGAAGCTGCAATGGTGGATGGCAGGTTAGCAAGACCCAAAGCATCAGGACTACCTGTATGGAGTGGTGCTGAGACATTGTGTGTGTCTTGTAAGCTGCTTTAATAACAGTATTTTTTAGAGAGCACAACCTAAATACTTACCACACAAATCCTTGCAATGAAGGACAACCAAAAAAAAATCTCAACAGCTGTTCCTTTATTGTTCAACCAACAAGAAAAGAAAACCAAGCCACAAAGCAGCACCCCAAGGTCATGTTATTCATTTACAGTAGGGAAATGAAGAGGCATGAAGCCTTTTAGTGTGCTTGAGAATTGAGTGTTGTGCATTTTGGTATGCGAGGCTTCAAGCCTTGAGATAAGGGTCTTGCTGAAAGATGTAGCTTCACTATTGCTGCTTGAACTTCTGCATAGGAGTCTAAGAGTTACAGCCTGACCCACGCAAGCTGCAGGGACTTCTACAGCCATGGAGAATCCTGCAGAAGATTCCAGGAAAGGGGGGAATCATCCCCTCTGTCCCCTCTCTGCGTACAGCAGAAAAGCTTGTCTTAATTATGTCCCCTTTAGAAATAGCTCACAAGCTGTTTTTCATACAAAGCAATGGTGCCTCTTTATCCTATCCATGCCAACGAGGAAATTCAGCCTCCCGATCACGGGAGCAACGGTGTGTGCTCATCTGGGCACTTTCTCAGGCACGTGAGAGGTCCAAAAATGTTTCCCAGGTGTTCTAAAAACCGATCAGCCTTTCAATGCCGGTTCTGAGAGCTACCAAAGGGATAAGCTGCTCCAAGCAGTGGATTGCCAAGGTGAGAATGTGCACAGCTTAGATTTAGTCATCAGAATATGCTTCCTTGCAGTGAAGCGGGGAAACTGAAATCTGCAGTTTCACAAGCAGAGTCCAATCCTCTGGTGTCAGTCTGCTTTCCTACCACCACTGAGGTGCTCAAGAGATGCAGTGCCCTTGCACATCTCATTTTACCCTGCCTGCATCTCCCTCCAGGAGGGAAGGATCTGAGTCTACTGCTGCATCTGCAGTGAACAAATGGTGCTATCCTACCTGATAATTCCCTGCTTCAGCTGTTTGTGTCTTCTGGCTTTGTTTTTTTTATAAAATCAGGGTATCGGGTTGTTTCTGAATCATTTTTATGTTGTGTGTTTGCTTCCAACTCTTCTGGCTCATCAGGAAGCCAGCCCTCCTAACATTCCTTAGTAACAGGGTAAAAACCTCTCTGCCTCTGTGGTCTCCTGTAGTTACCACAGTCAGACAAAAACACTTATTTGGTTTGCACAGATCAGAATTTCCCTTTGAGTAGCTGACAAGTTTGGTGTATCATTGAGATCTATTGGTTTTTATTGAGATCACAGAGTAAAGGTTGCTTTTGGGGTATAGGTAGCTTTGAAGCTGCAGTGAGCCATGTCTGCAAACCTCGGTGTTTAACAGAGACATCCTCTGCAGTCCTTTAATCCTCCTGGGTTTCAGCTGCTGCCCATCTAAAAAGCATTAAAAGCTTTTGTGGTTCAGTGCAGAACCATGAGACACTTACTCTCCTGCTTTTGTCCACTTGTTACTTGAGGATTTGTCAAGTCAGAGGAGTACATGTAAAGTGCAGCTCACCTCCATGCTCAGTAATAGAATAGCCAAAACCATGTTCAATACTCCTCGGATCTAGACTCTTGCCATTTTTGGAGAAACCTGGGCTCTTCGGGAGCCTTCCCAGCACAGAGCAGCGGAGCACACTTTGCTCTTCTCGCTCTTGGACACTAATAGTATAACCACACACATAATTTGAAAGCATATGAAAATGTATGATCATAGAATGATAGAATCATAGAATAGTTAGGGTTGGAAAGGACCTTAAGATCATCCAGTTCCAACCCCCCTGCCATGGGCAGGGACACCTCACACTAAACCATGTCACCCAAGGCTCTGTCCAACCTGGCCTTGAACACTGCCAGGGATGAAGCATTCACAACTTCCCTGGGCAACCCATTCCAGTGCCTCACCACCCTTTCAGTAAAGAATTTCCTCCTTATATCCAATCGAAACTTCCCCTGTTTCAGTTTGAACCCATTACCCCTTGTCCTGTCACTACAGTCCCTAATGAAGAGTCCCTCCCCAGCATCCCTATAGGCCCCCTTCAGATACTGGAAGGCTGCTATGAGGTCTCCACGCAGCCTTCTCTTCTCCAAGCTGAACAGCCCCAACTTTCTCAGCCTATCTTCATACGGGAGGTGCTCCAGTCCCTGCTCATCCTCATGGCCTCCTCTGGACTTGTTCCAACAGTTCCATGTCCTTTTTATGTTGAGGACACCAGAACTGCACACAATACTCCAGGTGAGGTGTCACAAGAGCAGAGTAGAGGGGCAGGATCACCTCCTTCGACCTGCTGGTCACGCTCCTTTGGATGCAGCCCAGGATACGGTTGCTTTCTGGGCTGCGAGTGCACACTGAAGCTGGCTCATGTTCATTTTCTCATCGACCAACACCCCAAGTCCTTCTCCGCAGGGCTGCTCTGAATCTCTTCTCTGCCCAACCTGCAGCTGTGCCTGGGATTGCTCTGACCCAGGTGTAGGACCTTGCACTTGTCATGGTTAAACCTCATGAGGTTGGCATCAGCCCACCTCACAAGTGTGTCAAGGTCCCTCTGGATGGCATTCCTTCCCTCCAGCGTATCAACCGAATCACCCAGCATGGTGATTGCAAACATAGCTTGTCATGTCAGCTTTGAGGAACCCTCCAAGGCCTCCTAGTTCTCAAAAGCTTTTTGGGTGAATTCAATTGGTACTAGATGTAATGGTGAGCATCTCCTAATAAATGTAGCTGAATGGCTATGGATTTGCATGCAACTCCTCCATCAGAATAATGGTAGAGAAGGTTTCTGATGTTATTACCCTAATTGCATTGTCAATGGTACTTTTTCAGTGTGGCTTGACAGCTCAACTTTTCACCCCTATGGATTGGGATTCATAAAAGGGACCTGAGTGTGAAGTTAAGCTGCATTGGTAAGTTAGGTTTCTGGATAGGTGGTTGGAACTGCTACTGTACCTGGTCATGTCGACTCAAACATTAGAGGGGCTTGGATGGGAGAGTGAGAAATGCAGGTGCTCAGGCTGGATCTTATTATTCAGTCATTCTCCTATAGCTGCACATCCAAGGAGACTTTTTGGTCTCTCTTGTCCTGTTCATGAGGTGGAACATCTTTTTCCCAAATCCTAACATAAGTGTGCTATACACTAAAGTGGAGACACTTATTTGTGCTAATTTAGAGCTGTTTTAGGGCATCTGGACAGAAGAACAGTCAGTGTTTTCTGTGTGGGGGTATCGCAGGAACAAACCACATGCAGTAAGTGCAACATGCCTGAAACTCAACCTGTCCACAGACCAACTGTGAAATGCCTCTGCAGTGAGCTTGACAGTTCTCAGAAGCAAAGTAACCTGTTTGCTGGAGGCTACTGGTGAATTTTCACACATATTCTGTCAATAATGTGTTAATAAGTGATTTTCATTGACTTGTCTGTAATGCCTAAGTCCTTGGACAAGTATATATCGATCTGTTAACTTTCTGGGTAAGAAGCATCCTTATGGGCCTGTGGGGTCCTTCTGTTTGAGTGGCATTCCTTCTGTTGACCAAATGGTGATACTTTGCACTGCAGAGCTGTGATTTGTGCAGCGATTGGGTCTCATTTTTGAATCCACTTGGGCATAGAGGCTCTTGCTGGAGAGGGCCTAATTGCTAAGGAGATCACGAGGGTTTACATTTGGAGCAGTGCCTCAGGGACTGATGGGGATCGGCAGAGCTTTACAGGGAAATCTGCCCAGTGCCCATTCCTGTTTCTCTGCCTTTAGCAAAAGCTATCAAGTTAATGCTAATTTAAATTCTCACTTAGGCATCTGTAGGTATAATTGCATAAAGCACTGTGCATTAAATTGATTCCAAATCCATGCGTGGATGTAGAGTCTTCAGAAAGATGTATGTTAGCCTATTTCCAAAATACATTGTCCACTTAAGATCCAAAGCTATTATGCACCCCATTTTTTGCTTGGAAGGCATAATTTACCCAAGTAGCAGTTCGGCTCCCACAGCTGTCCCACCAATGTCATTGGGAATGGGAGCCTTTAATACTTTCATGAACCATTTTACTGATGGTTCCCAAATCCGTGGATTACACAAGTTGATTATGCTGGGTAAATAAAAGCTCACAAATTCAACAGAAGCTACTTAAATCTCAGTTGTAACATGCTGTAATTAATCACTACTGCTGCATAATGCCTGGAGCCAGGCAGGAGTCTGAAGGCAAACCAGGTCAGCCTGAAACCTGCATGGAAAGCAAAGCCAGAGGGCGATTCTCACCTGTGTGCACCTTGTTCTTATGATGTCAGCTGGGATTTTTGTTTCATTATGCAAATTGCAATCTTAAAACTGCTCCTTTAAGGAGAAATTATTTCTATCGCTTAGAACTGCTGGGGAGGACCCAGTGTGAATGTGTCCCTTGCTGTCCCTCTACAGTCACGCAGCCAAAGGGGTGAGGAGCCCCTTCATACAACAGAGTTGTGTTGCAGGGGGCACAACATGTGTCCAGCGGGCCAATTTGCAAGGGGAATATTATAGTTGTCATTGGGAACTTCACAACTTTGTCGTTGAAGAATTCCTAATACCTAGGTTTGGATATCACCGTAACATCAGTGGCTTTCTGCAGGTCTGTGTTTTCTAGTTCTTTTCCCAGTTTTCCCCTCTCTATCAATGTCTGGGGTGCTGCTCTGCTGGAGAAAGCTGTCTCTCACCAAGCAGCACCTGGAGCAGCTCAGGCTGCGTGTGCTGCTCTCAGTGCTGAGCTGTCTTAACACTGTACTAATTTTTGCTCCTTTGTGCAGAGGTATAATTGAAGCCTCTCTTGGGGAGGAAGCTTAGTATAAGTTCCTAAAAAGCCAGCTGAGAGAAACCTGAAATGTTCTTTCACTTGATACAATAATCCCTGCCAAATGCACATGTGATGGGTTTTTACCCTGGTATCAGAGCTGAGTCTTGAAGAATCTCTCTATAGAATCATAGAATGGTTTGGGTTGGAAAGGACCTTCAGATCATCTAGTTCCAACCACCCTGCCATGGGCAGGGGTGCATGCCTCTTGCTTCAGTTTTGGGACCAAGTGCTGATTTCAACAAGTCTACCTAGAGAGCAATAATGATAAATACAGCATACTTGAATGGTTTATGAAAAATAAAGGACAGGCTTAGCCCAAGGCAGGTGCTATGGTCCCAGTCAGATTCTGCCTGCTGAGCATGGGGACATGTGCTTTTGGGCTCTCTGGGGACCCCCCTGCCTGGGGCAGATCATGCCACCAGCATCTCCTGCTGGGCTTCACTCACTGCTCCTCGTAACTGATTTTTAGAGGCTTACCTGGGTTCACTGGCCAAGGATCCTCTGCTGAGACACCTGCCCATTCAATTCATTCCAGGTCTCATCAGGTTTCACAGCCTTTATGTATTTTTAAATACCTCTGACATTTGAAACTGTTCCCCCGCAAGGCCTCCTTCTAAATCCCATCTCTTCAAGCTCCAAAGGGACAGTGTTTGCCGGGGTGAAGCTCTTCTGGGCTTGTAGGCGATGTTGTTTTGGCAATTAGCAGGTCCAGAGTCCCACTCTGCTGGTTCTCCTATTCCTTTTGCAGGGGAGGAGTGAATCGGGATGTGATAAATCAGTAAATCTTCACTTCCAAATGCTGCTTGGGATGGCAGCATCGTGCACAAATCCCTAAATGGTATTAGCTTTGTCCCTCTATATTTCTCCCCTCCTACACCACCACTGCTGTTCAGGAGTGTGATCTGTCTCTTAGTAGTTCAGTCTTGTTCTATTTGGATATTTATACTCATTTTCCCCATATCTTTGAGGATTCTTTTGTTAATTTTTGATACTGAATTATTTATCCTGAGTTTAGTATAAAAAAGAGGCAAATGGCTATATGTGGGACAGGAAGAGCAACAGCTGGTGCATGGTGCTGGAGAAGGCCCTCTGCAAGGCTGAAGGGAGTATCCATTCTCCACAGGTGGCTTATTGATGGATTCTGGTACTGTGAAGATATGGAAAGACAGCAAGTCCTTCATCCCAGGTTGGATGTCTTGTTCTTTAAAACGTTCCCTTTCAACTCTTCAGAGTATGGTTTTAAATTCATTCTCATGTTCTCCAGTCATGGTTCTTCTACAGTTTTCTTATTAAATCCCCCTCTTTTCCCCCCTTTTCGCCAGCCTTTCCCTGCTGACATTGTCCTGCTGGCATGATGGCTGCAGGTGATGCAGTTCAGGTGCTCTTCAGCTGAAGATGCAACTCTTGACATGACAGCATTAAAACTGGCCACGTCTCTTTCCCTTCTCTGATAATGATGCAGAACAGCACACGGGGTGAGACGCATGGCGGGGCGAGGATTTCATCTGCTCACACAGTTTGATGTTTAATACATGAGGCAGAACCCCGAGCACTTGATCACAACGTCAGGGTAAGCCGCAACAGAGCATGTTGACAGCCACACAGTGGCTACATGACAACCAGAATCAATCTGGTCTATGGAAGGGTTTAATACCTCTAGCAGTGACACTGCAACTGAGCTGAGCCCCAGCCTGGGCCTAACTTAATCCCTGCTCTGTGTAAAACATTTATGTATGCTTTCCGGAGGCTGGGGCAGTCAAAGAGGTTGCTCTTGACAAGCATGGTGTGTGCTAAAGCTTGCTGAGCTGCCTCTCCAGCAAGTGATGGGTTGATGAGGGATTTAGAAGAGAAATCATTGCAATGTCTTTGTTAGCTTGACTTAAATAACTCAGAAGAGAGGCTCGCCTAAGCTGGCTGCTGGTGATTTGGGTTTTTTAAGAAGAGCAAAATATTCTCACTTTATAAATAAATATGCTATGAAAAGGGTTTCAAAGGATAGATGACTAGTTAATATTTGTCTTACTGTCACTAAATTAATAGGTGGAAGGTGCACATACTGCCTTGTTTAATGTCGCTTATACCTGATACAGAGCATTAAGAAGCCATTTGGTAATCCCTTATTGGCCATCTGCAGTAGGAGTGTATTTGATCAAATGACACCCCCAAATGCAGGGATGAGAGAAAGGGGTTAAACTGTCAGCAGGAAGGGGAAGGCAGACACCAAGCAGCAAACAATTGGCACCTGGGCTCCATTGAAGACTAAAAGTGGAAAAAAATGGCTTAATTGAAAAATCTGCCTATTGTGTGTGAGTGCTGGGCTCCAAGGGAAACAAACAAACCCACTCAAAGGAAAAGGGAAAAAAAGGCAAAGGACTGGAAAATCTGTGCTGTTGTGCAGCCTGGGGGTGTTTAACTCTTCCCAGCCCTGCGCTGCAGGTAGGAATATTCTTCATAACCAAACTAGCATCTCCGTTTTAAAAACATTCACTTCATCATGGGCTGTAGCAATAGAACCAGGGGTGATGTGTTCAAACTTAAACAGGGGAAGTTCAGGTTAGATGTAAGGAAGAAATTCTTTACTGTAACGGTGGTGAGGCACTGGAATGTGTTGCCCAAAGAGGTGGTAAATACTCCATCCCTGGCAGTGTTCAGGCCAGGTAGGACAGAGCCTTGGGTGACATGGTTTAGTGTGAGGTGTCCCTGCCCATGGCCAGGGGGCTGGAACTGGATGATCTTAAGGTCCTTTCCGACCCCAAACCATTCTACAACAAGCCCTAGTCCTCAAAGAGGTTGGTTCTTCCCGTAACACTACCCATGTCCCTTGTGCTGTTTATTCTGCCTCTTAACAATTTACATGATTGCTGAACCACTCTTTGTGCATTTTAATGAAGTTATGTTTGCATATGGCTGATTTTCAGGCTTTGCAAATGTGACTCTTTAGGGTGTCTCTCCATATTTAACCTTGCTGATGAAAAGAAGTCTGATGTGGACAGTGTCAAAGGCTAAGGATGGAGCTAACTTTAGCCTATTCATAATGGAAAACAGAAGACTTTCCCTTCCAAATCTGGCAAGAGGAACATAAGGCATTTGGGTTTGTGTAAGGTATCTCCAGTAATGACTTCATTAGGCAGCAAATTCCATTGGTCTTTATTTTCTGTAATTATTTTGAGGGCTTTTTAAGTACTTTAATATGCATTTTGGTAGCATAACTTATTGTTTTAGAGACTTTTTTATGATACAAACTTAGAAGAGATTTTGTTGCTTTCCTCCTTAATTTGTCCTTGGCACTCCTAAAGCAGTTATGCTGATTCTGAGGTCTTAATGCATGAAATGGTGGTGGAGGCTTCCTATTAAACCAAATTTCTCTAATTGTATTTGGAACTGCTGCAGCATTTTTGTGACAATCAGGTATTTGTCTTAATTCTATTCTATTTAAGCATGCAAGCAATACTGTAATTTCAGAGCATCGGAAATGGCTGCTTAGGTATGTACCCCAAATTGCTGCTGCCCTCGAGAGACTAAAAAAGGTCAATCCCATGTCTGAGCCCCAGCAAGACCTCCACATTTCTGTCCATGGGTGCTGCTTCCACATCCTGTTTTAACTTGTGATCTCCTGAGGTTTGAGCACTCCCCAGGAATTCAGAAGCTCTGGGTCTCAGGTTCACTCCATCAAAAGCACGTTGTATCATATTTTGGAGCTACTTCTGGTGCCCCAAAGCTGCAATATCTTGTACATATTTCCCCTCTCATTCTGGTCTAACAAACCCTTAATTATGCTATAAATCTTTAACAGGAGAGACTTCTGGCCCAAATGTTCTGCAGGTTGGGCTGGTGGATGCAAGTCCACTGGGGGGGGGTTTCTGCTGGGGTCTGGCCTGCTCTGTTTGATACCCTGATAGCTGGGTTGGGTTGTGGGAGCTTTCTGTCCTATAAACAGGCTTCTGAAAGTGTCCTGCTTAGTGAGGGACCCTGGTCCCTTTGCCTGGAGATGCTGCTGAGATGCAGGTGTGCGAGCAAGGAATAAGCCCAAGGAAGTCTGTAGAGAGGAAAAAAGGCTTTTCCACGGAGAGGAGCTTGGCTAACAAGATGACTGCTGATTCACAGCACTAGTTGCTGGCAGTCTGATGCCGAGGGGTCTTTTTCTCATCTTGCTTTAATAGAAAGAGCATCCGCCTGAAGTTTGACTTGCCACATTACAGAGATAAGTCACCTGCAAGTGATTGCAGTGCTTTCTGCACACTCGCCCCGGGCCCTGCTCTAACATTATCGTCTTTCATATTGTTAACAAAAATAATGGTGCCAGTGTGTCAGGAGTTCAACCATCTGGCTAAAAGCAGCCCACAGAGCTATGGTATATGCCTGCCTTCTTACTATAATCTAAAGGCTTTTAGCAGCATTGAGTTATGAAAGTACTGCTGGCAAAGGTGGCAACACCTGGCTGCCATGGAGCTGGAACTAAGCATGTGGGTTTAGCTGTTTGCTAACATCTGCTCACCCTACGCCTTGCTTATAGCTTCAGTCCCTTATCAGCTAAGGTTTTACCTTGAACTTTCAGAAAGGCACCTCACTGGGAGGATGGTGTTATTAGAAAGGCTTTTAACTAATTATATTTGAGCTTTAAGAGTCCACAAGAAAGAAGAGGGCCATAAATTCACATCTGCTTTGGCATCAGACACAGCTCGCCCCTGGTGCCACTTCATGAAATTGCTGTGCTGGCAGGGCAGTGCCACCTCCTTGAGGAGGAGGTCAGGGCAGGACTGAGCTCGGTGTGGAGTCAGCAGTGGCACTGTCAGCACAGCAGCCAATGAATATTTCAGAGGACATGAGTGAGCGGTGACTTCGTGGCAGATTAAACCAGCCAGTGTCCCACGTGCTCCCCTAAATGCTCCTGCATCTGCTTCCTTCGTGCACCCAAAAGGCAGCTCTAATCCATATTCCTCTCAAAATCGAAACAAATGGGGAAATATATCAATTTGATAACATACTTATTTGCATTAAAAGTAAAGGATTTCGCTGTTAGGATGCAGCAGCGGCATGCAACATGCAGTGCGAGCATGTATTATTAACACCATCTATTTGACTACCACTCTAGAAAATATGAAGAGGGAATTAGAGTTGGGTTTATGGGTAAAGCACACCATAGGGATGCTCCTGCCCCAAGAAAACGCACGCTCAGGAATTTAAATTCAAACCCGAATTTAAGTTACTAACTTCTTAAAGAGAAGCACAAAGATGTTAGGACATAGAAATGTAAAAATAAGCACCCAAGCCACTTTAACCCTGCCCTCAAGTAATGTTACAAGTGGAAATGTTAATTTGGGTTCATTCTCTTTCATTAGTTAGCTTCCAACTAAATTGACTTGGTCACGGTTCCTTGTCTAATTTGTCATGAAGGAAGAATTAAGGCTGTTGGCTTCAATCAGGAATTTAAAACAAAAGTTGTTTTCAGCCTCAAATATCTGAAAATAAGCTCACTTTCCAGATTGTGGGACTAACTTTCTATATCCCTTATGCTCTCTTTCACAATATTCTCTGGTGTGCCAATACTTATTAAAGAAAACATGAAAAATTCATACGCAGAGGATGAAGACATAAAAATGTTGTGGATAATGGTGCAATAGTTGTCTTTTTTCTGCTTTTGGCATTTTTATAACATTTAAAGGCTTAGGGAGCTGTTTTGTCTTTAGAGCATACAGTAGATGGTCAGAAGACTTATGTTGCCTGTGTTGCTTTGCAGAGCCTTTCAATTTGCTCTTTTGTCCTCCCAGTGTAGAATGATGGTCTGTTTGCTCTGCAAGGCCATGGTCTGATGCATGTCATGACAAAGTGACCAGTCATAACCCTCCCCAGGCACTCTGCCAGGTGGCCATTGCTATGCTATCTGCAGTGCAATAGGAGCTGAGGGCAAAAGATAATCATTTGGTGGGGCTTAGGAAGCAGGCAAGAATCTGCTGTTGTGTAAGTAGAAAAGCCCCTTCATAGCAGGGAGCAGATACGACTGGCTTTTGGACCAGTCAGTGTCAATAACACAAGGTGGATATTCAGAACTTCCTTGGTAGAAGAAGGAGGAGTCTACTCCCATCTTGCAGTTCATCCCTACACTGAAGCCTGCAGGCAGGAACAAGCTCTTTTCCCCCTCTGCCCTAAGAGGTTTGAAGTGCTTTGCCTGTCCGTTAACCCTCTTGGGATTTCCAAGTGCTTGTGTAGCCCAAGTGCTGCTCCTGAATCAAAGCGAGCACCTGCATCTCAGCATCCTTGGGTAGGGAGGCCCCAGATCTTCTCCCCATCATGTGAAGAACCATCTTTTCTTCCCCCTTTTTGAATCTAGCTCTTACTAGTGTCATTCAAAGGCACCTCCTTCTTGTGTAGAAAGCAGAGTGAACAACCGATATCTCTTCACCTGCCACTTGGGGTTGTGCTCTTGTAATTGATGAGGGCTGGAGAAAGACTTAGCCCTTGGTGCAGGAAAATAAGCTGCTATTGCCTTTGACCTTTCATTGTTTTCTTCAAGGAACTACAGCTGTGGAAATGAAGAACAGGCACAGCTATAGCATTTCAACAGCTGCTGTTGGCGGGGCTAATAAACATAGGTTTTAACTGCTTCCTGGGAAAAGTAAAGATGTGTTTCATACAGGATGTGATGCACAAAATGTGGTTTCCTTGCAAAACCCATGGCAGTAATACAGAAGTTAAACTTAGCAACACAGTTGTGAAATGGAAGGGGTTTACTCATGGCTTAAGTGCAAAACTTCAATACAGAATAAAGAAGAGAACTATTATGGTATCTCCCTGCAACCAATTGCTAAAATAAAGACATCCAAGAACAAATTCTGAAATTGATTTTAAGATATTTAATAACTTCTGAGTAGGAGTATAGTATTTTAATTCCAAAATAAGGATTCTAGTATCAGTTCACATCTTCCTTACGGTAATAAGATGCTGGAACTACAGGTTTCATGAGACTCAACTTTCCTTCTATTTTTCCTTCTTCTTTTTTTCCTTTCTTTTTAGTAAATAAAAGAGAAACACAAGTTTTGGGACTTGTGGGAGAAAAAAGCTGAAAATGTGACCCAAATGTACACTTGGAAGGCTGAAGCATGTCAGAACAAATAAAAGGCAACTGGATTGATTATTCCTATTTAAGTTGCAGCACTTTTGGAGGCTTGTTTTGGCACAATCAATTAGCTCCTCTGCGCTTTTCCACCTTGCACAGAAGCAGTGGGATCTTTACAAGTACCATTTTATAATCCTCAAACAACCTACCAATGCTTTCATTTCCCATCCATTTGTTGCCAGGCACAAAGGGGTTTAATAACAAAATGACTGATGACTCTATTTAAACAGATCATTAGCCTAATGACGTATGAAACTAGCAGAGTTGTTAGCTTAGGTACAAATGTATTCCTTAAAGAGCGACTGAAGTTGCCTTGTCTGGTGTCCGCATCCCTTCACTAATCTCTCTGCAGATTTCTCCTTCACATTCATCTTCTGCTGGCGAACACTCATTAGGCACATTGCAAGAGCTCGCTTGGTGCTTATGGCTGTTCCCAGCATCCTGGCAGACAGCTTGGCAGTGTGAGGAGAAACCCAGATGAAAGGTGACAACGGGATGTCCATGTTACAGGCTATGATAAACCATGCGTAGCCCCCACCATCAGCACAGCCCATGTTGCTCCATTCTTTCTCTCGATGCAAGGCAGTTCCAACTCAGAGGTCGTGCATTTGAAGTCTTCCTGAACATTGTTGTTATCTGAATTGTGGGGTTTATTTCTTCAAACACTGGTAATTAAAAGCAAAAAGCACAGTGAAAGCATTTTGGAATCTAGTCAGCAGCGCACTCTCCTGTAGATACCATACGTGCTCTGTATCACCCCAGTGTTCCCAGTAAATCCAGCTCCTGGGGACTGGGCTAAATTTCTTTGCTGCAGCTGGGTTCTTGTCATGGTTTAAAACCACTCAGGCAGCTCGTTCACTCATTCCTTCTTGCCCTCCCCCTACTCCTGGAGGGACGGAGAGGAGAATCAAAAAGAATGCATGGGTTGAGATAAGAACAGTTTAGTAACTAAGGTATAAGTTGAGATAAGAACAGTTTAGTAACTAAGGTATAAGTTGAGATAAGAACAGTTTAATAACTAAGGTATAACACAAAACACTGCTGCTACCACCAATAATAACAATGATAAGGGAAATAGCAAGGGAAGAGAATACAACACCTCAGCACCAGCCGACTGATAACTTGCCCCCCCCAGCCCGACCAAGCACCGACCAATACCTCGTCCAACCCCACTGTCCTCCCTTCCGGGTAACTCTTAGTTACCTCCTGGGCATGACGTGCTGTGGTATGGAATACCTCTTTGGCTAGTTTGGGTCAGGTGTCCTGTCTCTGCTTCCTCCTGGCTTCCCTCCTCCCTGGCAGAGCATGAGGCTCACAAAGTCCTTGGTCAGGCTAAAACATCAGTGTTATCAGCTCTGTTCCCAGGCCGAAAGTCAAAACACTGCACTGCACCAGCTACTAAGAAGGAGAAAAATGACTGCTACTGCTGAACCCAGGACAGTTCTGATAAGCCCTGCAGAGCATCCATGTTACACCTAGGACTTCTTTTCTCCCAAAGGTTCAGGCTGCCAAAACTCATTGAGGGTGAGCAATACATGAAAATAATGGTGAGACATCTAATACCAGCACTTCAGTGACCACAGTGTTGTGCAGTATGATGTCCTCTACTTAAAAGCATGATTAGCATTGCAGTTGTGTTTTGCATACTTGGGGCTAGGCAATACAATGGATATCTGTCTCCCATGGCTATTACGAGTCAGTAGTTATTGACATATGCCTTGATCCTCCATGAAGCTTTGTTTTTCCCAGTGGTCTTAGACACACAGCTATCGCCTGGGAAGCAGCAGGATCACGGTGGCACCTTTTACCTTTCTTTAGCAAAGGCCTTGGCCACCAGGACTATGCTATTGCTGCAGATGTATCATGGGTTGTCTAAGGCTTTGCACCGCATGCCTGGGCTCATGTCTGAAGCAGTGAGGGTGACAAAACTTCTGCTGAGTCTAGCATCTGCCCTCTTTAATGGGAGATGCTTCATGAAATGCTCCCAGCTGTAACTGAGTTAATCTTTGCATGAACTAGAACTCACCTACCCTTCATTTGAAACCTCTGGTACTTTTCCATTATCACACACTTAGAGGAAATCAGGTTTTTTTAGCCAGCACATTTATAAAGATTATGCAAGGTACATCACCATTTTAGAAAGGCTTTTCCCTGCACATTTCTTTTGCTTCATTCCTTCTAATTAGTATTTGGCAAAGGAAAGCTCCAGCTCCATTTCTGTTACTACTTGTCCCTGGGTGACCATTTAAGAAGTACTTCATAGGTCATTACACAATTATTCTCTGTCTTCACCCTAAGTGTCTTGTTTCTGAATGAAAGGGTCCTTCTTGGTAACTGATCCCCATGCATCCTGACAAGTCCATCAGTCCTGCTATACAGAGCATGTGTCCACCTCAGGTACCTGATGATAAATGAACTATGACTGATATTCCCTTTATACTCTGGAACAGCAGCCATTAAACCTGCTGGACTTGTTCTGTCACACTGAAGACTACCAGGAGGATGGTTTGCATGTCTTTTATACCTAAAACACAGCTATTTATATCCTGAATGCTGTACAGGAATGATGGGAAGTGAATCATCAGAGATGTTTTGATTATATGAATAAGATTCAATTTCAGGTTTATCCTGATGATGTGAATGTTTTCCCTGGAGATTCGTGTCTCCTGCCGAGCTGGCAGCTGTGCACAGTAGGGCTTTGCTCCTTTCAGATATGGCTAATTAAAGTGAAGGACCTGATTAGTAATCTGGTGGGAGACCTCTAAGCCGAATTTGTCACGAGGAAGCAGGTAGTCACTTTTACTCACTATGTCATAGACTTTTCCTATTTGAATTCATACCAGACCAGCAGACCACACAACCCGGGAAGGAAGTCACTGCTGGCTGGAGATGTCACCCTGGGCTTATGTTGGCAAGGCTTTAGTACTTCCTTCAGCTACACTTCTACCATCTTTTGTCATCTTCCACCTTGGTTTTCCACTTACAAAACAACAGCTGAGCAGCCACAGCCCAGCCTGGGAAGGAAAACCCATGGCAAGGAGCTGGGATGGGGAGCCCTGAGGACGCCCCAAGGTGCACCACACTGCCTTTTGCCTCAGGCACTGGAGATCTGGGTGGTTCTTCTGCAAGATGAGACGTCTCAGTGCTGACGCCCTGTTTTAAGTGTTCCTTTAGACAGGTATGTGCTGCCTCACTCCAGTCCTGCTTGCAATGAGACAAGACTTTTCTCCTCATATTGCAAAAGCTGATGAGAAGCTGAGATGTTTCAACCTGGAGCTGGTGACTGCAGGCATGGCTCCTGCACAGCAGATGCTAGCTGATGGCATTCATTGCTATTATTTATTGCACTCTTTTCATTAAATTAATAAGACCCCACTATCAGAAAAGATCAAAAATAGACTGCTTCAACATGCAGTAGGATAAACACTTGTGAGGAGATCTTGAGGGAAGTGAAAGAGATGCACAAGATTGCTACAGGAGCTTCTCCTTCCCCCACCATCTAAAAATAGGCTCACACTGTGAGCTTGAGGAGAGTCTTTAACTAAACACAATGGTTTATAATATCAGAAAAAGCACAAGTCTGGAGATGATGATGCCCTTATCTGGTATTTCCTGCCATTGTACTGGATCTTGGTCATTTTTAAGCCTTAGAATGTTTAAGGTACAGAAACAAGGAATGGCAGGTAACTCATTTTCCATGTGTTCCCAGGTGGGATGCACATATAGGGGCAAAGTAGCTTGAAATGCAGCCTCTTTCATTCAAGGAAAACACCAGTGATGGACCTTTTCCTATCAAGTCCCATGCTAGGTCCAAGATAGATGCAAATCAATGGCATTTCTACATATGAGGATACATTTCCAACCCTAACTATTCTATGATTCTATGATTTCCATTGAATGTGGTTTTTTTTCTCTCTTCTAATTTCACTCCTTTTGTCAGCACACTCACCTATGCCAAATGGGTAATTTTATTCTTACAAACAGGCACCACTGCTTTCAAAGGGAACGGATGGTTCCTACAGCATAGCCATCTGCTGCTTGTTGCAGGCTGCTAGTGGCCCACTGTTTTTAAACACAACTACAGCTATGAGTATGTAATACCTGAAAGCGCTTTGACTGGCATCCCATCCCGTTTCCTTTTCTCTTTCTCTAACAGTTTTTGGTATGCTCTTTCAAATCCATGCTTCCCCCTGGTCAGTTTTTCATAGAATCACAGAACTGATTGTAATTCTATAGAAAGGACATTAAGATCATCTAGTTCCAACCCCCTACCATGGGCAGGGACACCTTCCACTAGACCAGGTTGCTGAAGGCCTGGTCTTGAGCCTGTCAGAGATGGAGCATTCACAACTTCCTTCAGTAGCCTGTTCCAGTGCCTTACCACCCTCACAGTAAAGAACTTCTTCCTTATATATGTATATAAAACGAGATTTACCCCTTTGTAGACTAAGAAGTATTGTCTCAAAATCTTTGCCATGCTCATGCAGAAATGACTTGGCAACAGAGATGCAAAGGATACAGAGTGGTGATGCTGGGGGGATCAAAAACAGTAGCCCCCTGATTTGGGAGGAGAAATCCTGAACTGCCATGGGTGTTTTTATACCTATTTAGGACATTTGCTGCCCTTCATTGGGTGTTCTTTTGGTTTGTCTCTCTCCTACTATGATGGTCTAAATGCAAGTAATAATTTATTAAAGAGCTATATAAATTGTTATTTTATTTTTATTAAAAACAAAGCAAAGCAGAACAAATACTCATTTCTGTGGAAGCATGTTCTTTACCACACAGGTCGATTAGCCCAGTTTGATGCTAAGAAAAGATGTGCTGGTGGTAATGATCTTCTGCTTGCCTGCAAGGAAAAAAATAATCCTTTTTGTGTTACTTGGAGGATTGAAAATCAATGTTAGATTTACTGACTGGAGCTCAGCTATAGCAAAGCTTTGGCCAAAATCTCCATAGGTGTAAAGCAGTACAGCTGCTCTGGCTGGAGGGTGCTGGTGCCAGCTGAGCCAGCTGGATTTTATTGCTTATTAGATCAAATTAAAGGATGTTTGCGTCTCACATCAATTCTGACACAGAGATTTGCAAGTAGGAGCATTAAAGATGGCAAAATTCATGCATATGACCACTTTTTATTAAATCATGTATCAGGCTTGTGTTGTCAGCACAGCATCCCCAGGCTTTTACTGACCCTAAGACCTGTTCTGCTCCTAATGCAGTTAAATAGGGCTGTTATTTGTACAGTGTGAGCAGTGATCACCCTAAAAACTGAGAGGGACCTCACTGTCTGTACCAGTGAAGAACCTGCTCCATTGCCTCCTGCAGCCCTGTACAAACCTGGGGGCACATCCCTTATGGGGATTGGGTAGTGTAAGTGATGGGAGACCATCCTGAGCAAGGAGGGATATCTCCTCTGGGTATCAGTCCAGTTGAACACTGTGGGGGTTTTTATTCATGCAGTTTCTCATGCCTCTGCCACAAACCAGCTCAATTTCTTCCACTAAACCCCGATGAGCAAAACAGACTTTTCATCATCTCCTTGAAAAAAACAAATAAAAATTGCAATGTATCTGCCTGCAGGTGATGAAGACAATTACATCCCCCACCTGCTTTTTGCCCCCAATAAAGAAAAGCATCTTTCACTGAAATATCTGTCCTTCATTTAGCAAAGCCGGCAGCTGTCAGGAGAGAAAAGCTGCAGATTGACAGAGGAAAGAAACAGCAAAAGAGCTCCCAGAACAGTGCGCAGAAAAAGTAATCTTAAGATGTTGACCTCGCATGGAAGCGTGCGTAGTTAAAATAAAACCAGCAATATAATGTCCTGGTTATTTCCTAGATGGGAGTGCTGTACTCACTGCATGGTATCCCACCCTGAGAGCCTGCAGTTGTATTTTTCTTGTGTTTTTTTTTTCCTACAGAACAGGAAATGTGGCATGCTTAGAGGTGGGTCCTCTTATTTCTGAAACACCAGCACTTCTTTTGTCCCATCACCATTATGGTCTGGTTTTATCAAATCACATCAGGGTTGGTGATTTGCAAGGGCACCGATGCAGTTGCATGAGATTTCTGACCTGTGAGAAATCACACACTGCATTATTAAAGCCCAAATTAGGTTAAAAAAATAGTGATTTCTCCCATCTCCTCTCCTTGAGTTCACGTAGTCTTTGATCTTTTCCTCCACTTTAATATTCTGTCTATAAACCAGTTCGCTTCCAGATCCTGCTGTTCAGCTGTTACTGAAAAATCATCTTCAGAAACACTGAGCAGGGAAATGTTGATTTGTTTTGATCTCAGGGGAAATAACGTAACTCAGCAACAAGCCCACCAACAGCAGCTCTTAATACACAACCAGACAGCTCACAGAGAAATCACCTTGCTGTTAGGCTGCGTACACATATTTAATTGCATTTAATTCTTGAACGCTGATACAACTCGTTTCAGCTGTATGAATAATGGGGGGGTTTATTTGGTTCACTGGCTGAACCAAAGGAGAATAGAGGAGAAAAAACATAAAGTGGTTTCATTTTCAGGTTCTTTAATCCTCTTT
This sequence comes from Pezoporus occidentalis, assembly GCF_034315485.1. NCBI lineage: Eukaryota > Metazoa > Chordata > Aves > Psittaciformes > Psittacidae > Pezoporus > Pezoporus occidentalis. Next base: position 6,941,416 of record NW_026912779.1, read on the forward strand.
GCATGAGGCCTTTTAAAACTATTTTTGTAGGTCTTATTATAAAATGGATAAAAAAAAATGTAGTTTCAGAAGGAAAAGCTGAAGTATTTAATTCCTAAAGCTAATCTGGAGGAGGGGGAAAAGGTTAAAATGCAGCATTTGGGCATACCTCCAGTTAGGCTTTTGGGTGACTTATGCCCAAACATGCACCATATCAGCTCTGAATATGCATTTTGCCAAGCAGAACCAGGGCAGACATAAATGTGAGGCCAACACACACCAAAACCACCATTTCCTCCCATAATTGTATTGAACTTGTCACAGTGGTATTCTTACGAGTGCTGGATTTTCAGACTCTGTGAGTTCTCTAATGTGACCATGCTGAAAACAGCTTTCCTACAAGCGATTACTTACTCACAAAACAAGACTGTTCTTTCCAGTCGTGACTCCTGGAAACACACAGGGTTTGGCTAGGACTGATGTGCCCTTTTCCAGCTTACCGGGCTACCTGCTGGTCAGCCAGCTTTCCTAAAGCCAAGTACTTATTCAGAACAAAAATATTTCAGAGGAAGAACTATTACAGCAGTGATGCTATGCCTGCCTTGCTCTAGTGGTGGTCACCCTGAGACCCAGCAAGCTGGTGGCACTATCATCTGCCATGCAGTGATGGGACCATCACATCCAAAGCTTTTGCCATCCTGTGGTTTCCCAGACTGGGTCAAAGCATCCTCTGCCATCAGGGAATAAATTTGTTGCTGGCATTTTTTCTGCATTTCAGGAATTGTAGTCATTATCATGTAGTATATTTAGTTGCCATTTGAAGCTTCTTCTAGACTACCTATTGAGCTTGTTAAATTGCTAACACAGACATCTCCAGTGATGGTTAATGTCAAAGGCTGAATGCCTCTTGCTTTCACAACACTTGTAGCTGAAACACTGGCACTTCAGTATAACATTCCTGAAATACCCCCACCAGGGTCTTCCCTGTACCTTACTGTCCCCACACTGCTCCCATTGCAGGCAACAACCCACCCTCCAGTGAGGGGCTGTGGGCTGTCAGGAAGGAGATACAGGAGCAGAGATGAGTGGAGGGATGAAGGAGAGGAATGTAGGGGGAAATCCAGTGTGGAGGATTTCAAGAGCTGTGTGACAAAGACATGAGCTGTCAGGCAGGTTCAGGGACCTTGGAGCAGCTTGCTACAAAACAAGCCTAACCAATAAACTCTGGATTTTAATTAACGTGTTCTTTCATTCATGCACAAAATTAAAAACCCATCCAGCCTCAATCACCATCATCTTTTTTCTATTTATTTTTTTCTTAAATTAGGAGGTTTTGCTATACTAATTGTTACATTTGTCCGTTTCCATCAAATCAAACTAATGACAACCAGATGGTTGCAGCTCTCAAGATGCCTCACTCAGGGCTAATCCGTGCTCTCTGCTGTGCAGAAGCAAGGAGCAGAGGGAGTCAGTCCTCTTCCTCCAGGCACTGAAAAGACAGGATTAAAAAATACATAGTCAGCAGGAGGCAAAGCTGGTGAATACCACTGTGACCAGCTCTCCCCATGGAGCTGAGGTTGGATTATCCACCCTGTTCATACACTGTCATCAAAAACCATGCAGAGGGATGGATGGGGAAAAGTAATCAGAAAAGTAATCTGTCTGGAACAGAAACAATGTGTGTTTGATCTCTTCAGTCACTCTAAAGGATGTGAAGATTCATATATGCCCCCTGCCTGTGCACTCCCAGTGTGTATAGATGCTGTGTGCATCATCTTCTTGTACACCCTCTACCTGGTCCATCACCCATGCACAAAAAATTACCAAGGGTGAGATTTGTCCCCACATGTTTTGCTCCACAATAACAGACTTGAGATGTTGCTCCTGTCAGCTCCTGATAATACATGCATGTTAATAATTACAGCAGTTTAGTTAAGAAGCAGTAGGTCAAACCTGTTGTGATCACTTGGATGATACATGAAAATTATTACAGGGTGCACCCATTGTAAGTTAGGATGATTAAGGCTGCTGTTATTAACACTCTGCCCTTCCCTATTGCCAGTTTAATTTTCTCTAACATTTTTACATCCTACTCCTCATCATGCCTTGGGGTTTTGTAGTAAAATTGAATAACCATTTTCCTTTCTAATTTTTCTACTAAAGCACCATCTTCTTTCACCATCAGAGCTGAGAAGCAGGTTAATCCCATGCAAACTCATCCGCTGTTAGCACTTCTCCCTGCTCGGGGGTGATAGACCAGTCAGAAAACAGTGGAACTTCTGCACCTCTTTCATCACTTCTCACAAGCAGCTGCTATCAGAGACCGTCCCAGTTAACAGAAGCCTCTGAGGACTTTCAGGTAGGTTTTAAGACCCACAGATTGTGGGAGGCTTGACTAGTTCAGCAGTGGAGCAGACTTGTTGGAGTCATCTGTTGGCCTCCCCAGCACATAGGCACACCACCAGCTTACTGGGATGTGGGCACCCATGGACTGGGAAGCGTTCTGCCCGCAGCTGCATTGCACATGTCCAGCACGGTGCCAACACATGGTGGTGCACAGGCAAAAATCAGAGTCACACCTCCACAGTGGAAAAGGTTTTATGATTCTTTGTGTTCCCCAAATCAGGAGGAAACTCACTGGTCTGACATAGCCACAAGCTGCAACCTGCCTTTAAAGAGAAACCCTTAGTTTTCCATCTTTCCCTTCTTCAATGGACAATCCTGTTAGGAAGAAAAACTTGACCATGGACTGTGGTTCCTTGATTTTGTCTACAATAAAAATGTGGCTCTTATTTATATTCTTTACTGATGAAAGCAGAAGGTTCTCACCTGCAGCTGTCAGGCGATGCTGTCTTTCTGTAATTTGGACGGTTGAGCCAAAATTTCACGTTAAGAGAAACCTTCCTCCATGCCTTTCTGTCTCTGGGGATATCATGGCTCCCTCTGAAATAACCCTTGTGCTCTGCCTCCAAAAGACAATTTCAAACAGCAGCTTGGGGGGGGGGGGGGGGGGGGGTGGATCCTTGGCTTACATCAAATGCCTTATTCTGGTGTGTTTCAGAAAAGCAGATATTCCTGCGGACACCCCAGGGGCTTCAGCTCCTTCTCAAGCTCTAAAGCTATGGCTAAAGTCAGCAGACTGTTTAAAAGCAGGTATTGCTGGTAAGGCTGTGATGGGATTTTATCTGCATTCAAGCTAGGCTCAGTTATCATCCAACATTAGGAAGGCTCCCAATCAAATGTTTTTCCATTTCTGAAACTGTTTTACAGTGGCAAACATTTTCACATCCAAACACCAAAACAAGTGGCACTGCATACACAAAATAGAAACAGCACCAGTAGCTGCACTGGTATCACTAGCCCTTCTGAGACTGGCGGGGAAGGTTAAAAGACACCTAGGACTATTGCACCTGGGGCCTAATGATGATAAGCTCCAGCTATAAAAGGCTGCAGGAGGAGCACAGATTCTTGAAATGGAAACTTGGAGCTGGGTCCTAGGGTTTCCTTGACACATGGAATGCATGTGTCTAGTGGGAAAGAAGGTGTGAGAACTGCCTGTGCTGCTGAAAGTAAGTGATTTTTTTGGGGGAAAGAGCTGACGTGCTGTTACTGGGGTATGGTGTTTGTGGTCTGAGAGGCTAGGCAGTCCTCGATAGGAGATGTTGGCTCTCAGGTAGAAGTCAAAGATCCCTCTGCTAATATAATATTTTCCTCCCTTGTGATAGACACTGGTATCCACTTGGCTATGGGTTTATTTCTTGGAAAGGTTAATAGTCATTTGGTTAAGCTTGAAAGGGTTTTCTGCCCCAACTCTTGGCAGAAGGGCAGAAATAGGAGAGATGAGGAAAACTGTCTGTGCCAATACACTGGACTGGGAATCACAGTCTTCTAGCAGTAGTTTCATAGCCTGTGTGACATGACCTTGTAAGTCAAGGAGCAGACAAAATTCAACACTGTATACTATTATTTAGTTAATATTTAACCTAAAAGTTGGGGTTGGCAGCCTCAGTGAGCGACAACTGTGCTGGAGATAATGGGTTTAGCTTTGGGATGCATCCAAAGCCTGACTAAAACTCTGGGGATGTTTGGGATAGTGCTGAGCTGACACCCTCCCCCCGCCCCATCTCTGCTTCACATGAACCTTCCATGGCTGGGATGCTGATGCATCTCCCTCTGACTAGCCCCAGTTTGGGTGCTTGATTTGCAGCCTGTATAGCTGCAAAACGTGGGTGTTTTTAATGTGTTTCAAGGGTCTTGTCCTGCCTGCCAAAAGCTTGCAGCAGCTGCCCAGGCTAATTTTACAACTTGGGTGTTTGCTTCTGACAGGCAACTCCTCATATCTTTATGACTAGACATTATTATATTGTTCTTTCATTTGATAACTGTTTCAGTAATGGCTTCCATTTGCAGTAAATCTCTTACGTTGCCTTTTTCCCCCCTGTTAAACATAAGATGATAACCCTTTGCGGGAGGCTGTGTGCAGCAATTCAGTGAAGCTTTAAGAGGCTGGAGAGGAGGGGAGATGTGGAAGGGAAATGTGGACAGCGCTAGCAAAGTGCCTCGTGGGAAGATGCTTTTTGTGAAACTAATTATACCCTGGAGTACTTGGAAGAGTACTTCCCAGCATGCAAGTTGAACTGGAAAATTAATATTTAAATGGTTCTTCAAGTTAGTACGTCTTTGGAAAGCACTGCTCAATACCTGGAAAATATGCCTGTGACACGAGAACAGATGAGCCTGAATCTGACTCGGCACACATTTGGCCACCACACGGAGCAGAACATATCCCAGTTAAAATGGCTTTGCAAACACCAACTAAAATACTATGAGCTCTCCACAACACACAGCCAGTTCAGCTTTACTTTTCCTGGTAGTGCAGCTCTTGGTTTGCAATAGGGAAGGCTGGAGCTTGCCCAGAAACCTGGGCTGGGAGCAAGTTTCTGAACCCCCAAAGGAGCATCTCCAAAGACCTTTTCAGCTGCTCTTAGGCTGTGGCTCCTCTTCCTCATGAGTTTTTTAATACGCACTTTATATATAGTTACCCTGGAGGGTGACAGCACGAGGACAGAGGACATCCCAGCAGCACCAGGAGCTTTGCACTTTTCATCTCCTGTTGCAAGATAGCTTTGGTGGCCCAGTACTGCAGCTCTGGCCAGGTCTGGCTTATCTGACGGCTCATTTGCTCTGGAGTTGAGCTGAAACTTGTCAGTGAACTGCAGTGCTAGGCAATAAAACACATCCCTAAAAAATGCAGCGAGCTGCATGGATGTCTGCTTAACTCGGGTAACCACACATCTGTGTGCTTAAAAGCAGGTAACTAATACTGGGTGTGCAATTGCAGGAGCAAGAGGAGAGACTACAGCTCTGAACACCAGTGCTCTGATGCCAAGTAGCTGAGCTGTGCTATTGAGTGTGTGTTTGAGCTGGACCATGCAGGCGAGGTGTAACCCATCATCCTGTGTCTGTAAGTCCCCACGAGTAAAGAGGGCTGAGGGTGAGGTGGGATGGGACTGATGCTCCAGTGCTGTGTGTGGCCTCCTGCACTACCAGCTGCAGTGGAGCAACATCTGCTGCAGGGTGGTGGTCACTGCTTCAGTTTAATTCTGTGTTGCTATCAGAAGATCTTTGGGGGATAAAAGGTGGTCATGGTCCAAATCCCTGTGCACAGATGAATGAACCAGGCTCAAAATGCAGAAGAGCTTTAAGGAGCCCAAAAACCCCAAAGCAAATGTTGAATGGAGCCTCTAATTTGGGCAGCCCCTGCTGCCTCTCAGTCAAAAGTGCATGTGTGGGAGATATCAGAGGACTTGGTCTTCTAATTCCTGGATGTTTTGGGTTTCTGTCCAGATGATGCTTTCCCAGTATGGGATTTCAAATTCAGGTTGCAAAACAACCTCCTCTAAACTGGAGAAAAGGGTTTTTCCCCACCACTTGACCAAATAAATTACCCCAGTAGCAAAAGGGTCTTTTACCTTCAGTCTGAAAACAGGATGGAAAATTACAGTGGTTATATACAACACGCTGTAAGTACCCTCAGACAATGAGTATTTTGTTGGTTTCCCAAGTCCCAATTAAATCATCATTTATACACTACAATTTAAAGCATATACTCTGCCGCTAAAATCCATAACAGCTATAAAGTGTGTGTTGTGTATACAGTTATTATTGTTGCTATTTAGTTTCTTATCTATTTTAATAGCTAAAATATTAGAATGGGAAAAGAGAGTACTGATTATCCACAGATACGCCTAATTTAACACTGTGAAGGTATCTGCTAAAATAACATGTACATAATATAGGTAAATGAATGTTCATGGGAGGCTAAAGCTGGAACACAGCAGTGATCCCAGAAATAATTGTTTCTTCAGGAGAGACGAAAAACCGAACAACCCACCCTAAAGCTTCAAATAAAGCCTTTTGCTATGCTTTTAAAAATAAATGCTAGCAATGCATTTTAATTTCCCACGTGGTTCAACATAGCAGCATTATGAGAAATCCCTTATTTATGAAGCTCCCGGATAAAACCAGGCTCTGATCCTGGAAGTGCCTCTATCCCTGTTAATTATTTCTTAAAAAATAAGAAGCATTTTGACTTTAACTCTGCAGGATGGAAACAGCTCACACAAGCAAGGATGTACAGCATTAATGGCTTATTTTGTGATTGGGTTTATTTCCAAATAAACCCCCAAAAATGTGAGGGGGGAAAGGTGCTTCTCCCTTAGGCTGCCTGTTGCTGGCCTTGGGATGGACCCTGGATACTGTGGATGAAGTTTCTGCTGTAGGGTTTGTTTTTATTGCTTTCCTTGCTTAGATGTGGGAGAAGTAAGAGTGGATGAGCAAATACAGTGTTTTATAAGGAAAAACATTTGGTCATTGTAATTTTGCAAATCACAGGATCACAGAATGGTTTGGGTTGGAAAGGACCTTAAGATCATCCAGTTCCAACCCCCTGCCGTGGGCAAGGACACCTCACACTAAACCATGCCATCCAAGGCGCTGTCCAACCTGGCCTTGAACACTGCCAGGGATGGAGAATTCACAACTACTTTGGGCAACCCATTCCAGTGCCTCACCACCGTCTCAGTAAAGAACTTCTTCCTTATATCCAACCTGAACATCCCCTGTTTAAGTTTAAACCCATTACCCCTACCCTATCACTGCAGTCCCTGATGCAGAGTCCCTCTCCAGCATCACTGTAGCCCCCTTCAGATACTGAAATCAAAAAGCTGTTGTCTAAAGGAGCAGCCAACTATTGCTGCACACCAAAAATACAACTTTTTTCTTTTTTTAGAGGGCAAATCCTCAAACTGCCTGCATGCAGAAAGCCAAGAATATGCTTCTATTTCATAGAATAGGATTGGAAAAGACCTTAAAATCATCTAATTCCAATCCCCCTGCCATGGGCATTTTGGGCACTATGATTTTTAATTGAAGAAATCATTTTTAATTAAACGATTTTTAATTGAAGAAAAAGGCAATCATTTGTCTCCCACCTTTTCTAAACTTTCTTTCGGTGCCAAAGGCCTGGTTTTGGTGGTGAACTGCAGCGTTCGCCCTCACGGACCCCCCAACACCTCAGCGGGCGGTAGTGCGGCGGGGGCCTTCTTTCTGAGGTAAAAACCCCACCCGATGGGAGGAAGGCGGCTGGCGGGGCCCATTGCGGGCACAGGACGGCCCCACGGGAAACGTGAACCGGGGGTGCGGGATTAACCCCGTCCCGTTGCTCCAGGGCTCATCCCCATCGCCGCCATGACCCGGACCGAGGCGCTGGAGGGCTCAGCCCCCCCCGCACGGAGAGGGCGGTGTGAGGAGGGAAGGGGGGGGGGGAGTGTAAAGGCCGTGCGCGTGCGCGCGTGCGCGGCTGCGGGGCGGGGCCGCGGGTGCCGCTGTGAGGGGCCGAGCCGCCCCGGGAGCGGGGCCGTCCTCAGGTCGGTGGAGGGAGGGAGGGAGCGGGAGGCGGCCGTGGCCGGGCGGGGGGCACCGGGTGAGGGAGCCGCCGCTGAGCAGGGTGAAGGGGCGCGTTCGGGGCGGTGGCACCGCACGTTACCGCTGGTGGGTGGGCCGGGCCGCGCTGCGCTGAGCTGAGGTGGTATCGGCGGGGGAAGCGGAGCAGGAGCAGGCAAGCGGCCGCTGGTCCCCGGCCTCCCTGAGGGGACGCCTCCGTGAGGGGCGGAGCGGAGCGGCCGCACCTGAGCGCTGCCCGCCGCGAAACTTGGGAAGCGGGGGAGTTCGTGTGGGGAGCGGTGCCCCGGCACAAAGAGCCCCTTGGGTCAAAGTCCTGTGGTGTGTCTGTGTGTGTGTGTCTGCAGCCGCTTGAGAGGGTTCCTTCTCGCCTCCCTCCCCTCCAAGTGTATGCAGCTGCCTTTTGTGCAGGAGCGGGTTGGCTTCGTCGCGGTGCCGGCGGTGATAAACCGCTTTGCTGGTGCGGTGTTACGGGGTCAGACGTGAGGTGCGAGGGGCGCCGGAGTTGGGACCTGGCAGTGCCAACGCGGCTAAGGGGGGGGTGTGCGGGAGCGCTGCCTCTTGGACCTATTCGGAGTTACCCAAAGCGAAAAACTGGGATTTAGGGCTTTTTTCCCTCCCTCAAGTAATGCTGCTCTTAAAGGATAAGTAATTTAAGTACCAATTCAATAAACTTGCTAGAGGGACAATTAATAATTGCACCCGGTTTCACATAAATACCACCTCCTCTTCCCCACGTTGTTGGCCAAACTTCCTTCTGGAGTCAGAATAGTTTCAGTTAATGGTCCACACCTTTACAGTGTTTGTTTTGAGAAAGTGCACCTGTGGTAACCTTCAGATTTATAAATTCATTTGCCTGTACTTTTTCCTGAGAGATCATGCATTTAAAATCATCAAGGAGTAGTGGGTCGTTGTCACTTGAAGTGAGGAAAAGTTTGAATTCAAGTTACCATAGAATCATAGAATAGTTAGGGTTGGAAAGGACCATAAGATCATCAAGTTCCAACCCCCCTGCCATGGGCAGGGACACCTCACACTAAACCATGTCACCCAAGGCTCTGTCCAATGTTTAAGTGTTCCTAAAATGATGATTACTAACATACCTAATTAAAATGACAGATTGTGTCTCACCTGAAGAGTGCTGGTGCAGGTTTTCTACATTGTTGTTGGTCTTCACCATACTTTGTTTTCAGCGTGTAATCTGTATGTCAACCTTCAGTCCCTGTCCTGGTCTTTTTGCTTGTCTTTTATAGAGAGAGATGATCATGGGTTATAGGTGTACAGTGCTATATTTGATGCTGCTCTAACATTTATGCTGGGGTCAAGCTCAAAATGGCTTTATTTTGGTTGAAAAGAGCTGGTCTGATCATTGTGCACAGAAAGTACGTGCATACGTTGCAATGCATAGTATTAGTATTTTGGGTAATATAACTTGGCAAATCAAATGTCTCAGAGCCTTATTCATTTGAAATAAGTTCTGCAGGATTGCCAAAGTTGAATGTAGAGTGCAGGACTCATTCTTTTTTTTTACTCTTTAAATCCTCAGCAGTAAGTACCCTGCAGCTAAGCGCACAATAACTTCCCTTGTGTTTCCCTTCCAGAGATCCTCAGCTTTGCCCTGGAGGAAACACCTTTCAGAAGCAATATGTAGTTTCTTTAGCCTGCCCTTTAAGGCTGAGACAAAAGGTGCAAGTTGCAACAGTAATTTTTATTATTTTGGACACTTGTTAGAGCTTGTAAGCAAATATTTGTTTTTGAAGTTACCCAATAGTTGTTATTCATGGGATGAAAGCATCAGTGCTGGGTTAGGCTCAATGAAAGGCTGTATGTTATGTTGTCAGAAGAAGTTTAGGTATTCCCTTGTGGTGCGCAAATGACAATAGTTTTGCAGCAGAATATCACTTGTGCCCAGCATTAGCTTTCTCTGGTAATTCAAGGTAGTTCTCCTGTGATACTCTCTCCATTAATTCTTCACACCTTGCCAGCTCTTACTTTGTTTCACATGAGCAAATGTTCAGATACCTGAGCTGGCATGGAAGCTGTATCTTGTGAGGCACTATATAAATGAGTGATAAGCTACAGTTTCTATCTCAAAGAGCTGATAGGTAAGGAAGAGGAAGTAAATAAAAGATGGGAGTCTTGGAAGGAAAAGATTAAAAGCTTTGTGTGGTGGAAGTTGTCTTCTGTTTTCTGCCATAAAGTTGAATTCCAATCCTGCACCTTAATTACAAAACCACATTGTATGTATGTATGTCAGAGAACAGAGCTGGGGGGAAGCTGAAGTGAAGGATCATGTCATTTGCATTTGCACACTTCCCGTTTGCTAGGTCTGGCTTCTCTGTTTTCTGATCCTGCTGCCTTGCCCGAGTTTGATAACTCCACAAGCTAGAGTAACAAAAAACCAAGTGAGTCCAATGTCTGGAGAGTGCATTTTTAAAACACTGGTGAATGATTGGTGATGGGTGAATGTGTGCTGCCTGTCCTGGGTAGGTAGGGTATAGAATCGCAGAAAACAGATTTAGAAAGTATCTTGAGACATCACCTTGTCCATCCCTGTTACCTGTATCCTGAGATTACCTGATATCCTGAATAAATATTTCACCAGAGGATCATGTACCCTTCAGTGCAGAGCTGAATGGCTTGTTGATAACATCCTCCTGTGTCAGGATATTTGCGTACCGGGTTACACTCTGTATCCACCCTATCTGCAGTTTCTACTCTTCATATCGAAAGCAATTTGAAGGAGTAATTTTCTTCAGAAACTAACTCTGGAATTGTGACTTTGTTGCCTCCCTGTTTGTTCAGAGTGTACAAGGGGTTTCTGAGAGTATGAAAAGAAAACAACTCTTCAGTCAGGTCGTGTGTTTGCTTGTGCTTTGTAGGTGTGATATTTTATATGCAGGCTTGCAATAGTTGATGGAACAAAGTCCCTTTAAAATCTGATCCATAATATGCCACATTATTTAAAGGTTTGTCACTTTGCCCACTTAGCAGGGGAGGGAAGTGCAAGGCATATTGTTTAATGCTGGGAAGGAGATGAAGCTAGCTATGTATTGCTTACAACAGAAATGTATGCAGTAGCTTACACTATCCCTTTGTTGCAGTATTTGCCTTCCTCTGGAGTTCTTAGCATACAGTTCAACTTGGAGATGGAAGAAAGCTCTGCCGTATTGGACAGCTTGCTCAGTTTCTGTGGAGGAATGTAGCACAGAGAAATACTGTGTAATGTTAGGGTGATACAGTACACTTATAGGTGTACAAAGTGCACCTACGGGTGTTCAATTTCCTAGTGCTGTTTGATTCTTATCGTCTGTAATACTCTCCTGTCAGACCAAGTTGATACTACTGCATGTATACCAAGAAAAAGTAAAGGTTTTCATTCTATATAAAACTTTGTAATACATAACACTAATGTGCGTGTATGCTTACCTTGCCCGGTTTCTTTATTATGCCTTTATGCTTTATTACTGCACCTTCCTTGTGGTTTTTTTTCTTTTTCTCTACTAAAATTCTAGCATATCCTAGGGTCTCTGAAACAGAGTTATTGTGAAGGAGATCAGGCATTTAGGGTATCCTAGCATTTCTAGACAACTACATCTTAATGATTAAAATCATATTCTGAAAGAATTTCAGGAGTGTTTGTATGTTTGTCTTGAAAATTCATTACTGCAAAGTAGCTGCCATTCACTTGTAAAGAGGAGGAGAAACTGGTTGAAATACTAAAGCACAATCAATGTAATAGGCATTATAATAGGCAATGTAGTAGGCATAGGTGTGACTGAAATGTCTTCAGCAAAGTAAATCTGTTTGTAAAACAGTTGATAAGATAAAAAATTTGGCAGCATCTTAATTCCCCTTTGGAATGGCCACTGAAACAGAGGCTGCATGTGCTGTGAGAGTCTGGAAACAAAGTTAAGGGCAGGCAACAAGATCCACAGCTTCCAACTTGTGGCAAAGGAAGATTAATTCAGAACAGTGCCATTTAATGGATTTATGTTTGGTTCCATTCCGTGAGCTATTTGGATGTAGCTTAGGTCAGCAGCAATCAGTCTCTCATATCTAAAAATTGCAGTTAGTAAACAATTGTAAAAGCACTGCAAGGGTTGTTACTCATGGGTTTTGATTCTCACTTTTAGAGAAGTGAAAGCCACTGTGTTTGAGAATGCATTTCTTATCAAATGCTTGGCTTGCCAATGGGCTGACCCATTCCTGTTTCACTGACTGGGGTAACGTTCCTCTTTTCTCACTTAAAATGCAGTGGGAACAAGAAGTTATACCAGTTTTTTCCCATATAAGACACCGACTGCTTCAAGGTACATTCTTCTGCTGTAAACACAAGGGTGCCAAGCTGCTGATCTGCTTTGTGGCTTTCAAGCCACATGTCCCATAAAGTTTACTGGATATAAAACTGTAGATGAGCACAATGTACTTTTCCCATGACAGACCCTAAGGACATTTACACTGCAACACCTAACCAAGCTTTCCAGTAGTTCCCCCCTGTTTTTCTGAATCTTGTTGGAAGGTGCTGGGAGCACAGCACTCCCAGGGGACTGAAGTTTGCAGGCCACAGAAGAGGCATGGTGTGGGTTGTAACAATATCCTTTCCTACTACTTTGTCCCACAGGGTGCATCAACACTCTGGTGGTGAATGTAGATCATCATGAAAAATGTAGTCCTTGAATTATATGCCAACTGTAATACAGTCTCCCTGTAGATCCTCGTGGGGTAGTTACCCTTATAGTGTCATTGGCTCTCACAAGTGAGGACTCACTGGGAAAATGTCTTCTCTTTTGGGAGCAGGACCAGACTTTATAGACCCTTAGATTCTGAGCCAGGTTAGAATTAGAATAAAGGTTTGTCTACACAGGCAAGATCTGTCTGTAACATAGGAAGTTCTGTCTGTAGTCATCTGATCCTGATCTCTCCCTTGAAATAGGCAGTATGTGAGTACTAATTGTAGCGGTGTTTTTTCTGAAGTGCACTAGGATCACTAGCTTCTTTCTCACAGGGCACTGAACGATCATTAAATGCTAATGACTTTTGATTACTGTTGACCTTGGTCAATTTAGAATTAGTGACCTAGAGACGAAAACCACTGTATCTCTTTACCAATTTCCTGAGCTATCTGATCTTTCCTTTGTAAGTCGGTTTTGGTAAGAGGCAGAGCAAAATTAAAGTTGACCTCTGTCTTTGAAAAACGGTTGAATGCTTTCAGGTTTGCAATATCATGTTTAGAAATAAATTTGAAAAAATGGCAACTACTAAGAAAGGACTTATTTTGTGACCCTACAGATTGTCAAGAGCAAAACTCAACATGAAATGAAATGGACAGGCAGGAGTAGTGGTGGTGGAGGACAAATGCATAATTTGTCCCTTTTAAATTAGAAGAAAAACAGTTTATCTCCTGTAACCTTGAATTGAATTCTCATTTTGTAGTTGCAGGTTTTCTCATCTCAGAGTAAGTTCATAATTCTTGGTTTTACTTTGAACTATCAAGAAGCGAATTTATGCTTATAGAATAAATAGCAGATTCTGCTCTGGGATATTTTCTACCTGCGGTTCCCAAACTATGAGACTGGAGAATATGTCTCAACAGGCTGATAAAATCATATATTTCATGTTGTAATGAAGCATTTCACATTATTTCTTGCCATACACACAGAAAGGAACATTTGTGTGATAATTCACTGTAGTGGGATCGAACACATTCACCGTAGGCTGTTAAAACATAAGCCTTTCATTACATGGTTGTGGTTTATATGGACTACCATTTCTGCAGCAAGCATGGTATGGAAATAATAATGAAAATACAAGATAATTTTTAATATTTATTTTATTCCTCACTTTAGTACATTAGCTATATTTATTTTGACCCAACTGGGAACAAAACCTTTAACTTCAGTAGCAGAACTCAACAGTGTAGAGGAGTCGTTTGTGGTACATTGTGTTTGGGGCATAAATAGACAGTTATGAAACTCACTGGGGAAAAAATAACAGTAGGAGTTGTTGCACTTGGTGTAGGAACAGGTTTGTGTAGAGCCAACTGAAATCCACACAAAAGTGAAGTGGATGTTTATTTGCAAGTAAACATAGGGCTAAATGTTACCCTTAAATGTAATGTTTTGTTTTGGTTGCTTTGTCTCAAAAAGGATATTGCTGTAAAAAAAAAAACAAAAAAACAAGTGAAAATGACCAGATTCAAAAAGGACATATTAGAAAGATTAAAGCTGCTTTGGTAGGGAGACTGAAAAAAGTGCCATGCAGAGACAGAGAATAATACAAGAATGAAAGAGTAAAAGACATCTGAACACTCGTTCATTAAGCTTCTATCATATACGTTTGTATTTACCTGTTGACTTGGGCTATTTAGGGCTTTCTGCTTTAGTTTTCTTTAAAGCATTAAGGACATTTAGGAAAAAAATGTAAAAATTATCTTAGTGGGTAATATAGTGCAAAGTGTTTAAATCCTCATAGCTTAAAAACTAAGCAGTTAACAATATTTGCCAACACGTATGTTGCTAGTATAGAAATACTCAATTCAGCCAAGTTGAACTTCAGCTTAAAGTCTCTAGTGTCGGTTCAAGATGCAGTTCTACTCTGATTCTCTGCTTTTGGCTCATACAGAAAATAAATATTTGGGGTTTTTATCCTATATTCTGGCTTGTCAAAGCTTACGATTTTGCCCCACTTTCTCCCTGCTTTAAGTTGTCTCATTTTTTTTTGATGGTTGGTTGGTTGGTTTTTGTTGCTGTTTGCTTTTGTTTTTTTGGTTGGTTTTTGTTTCCCCTATAGAAGACATTACCAAGTAAGACTTCAGGGCCAGCTTTCCCATGCAATAGCCAGAAGTGGATGCATTCTTAAGTTACTTTCAGTGCTGTCAATCAGGCTGGAAGATTTTGTCAACTGTAATGGATTTTTTACTTGTTAAAATCAAGAGTAGATCTATCAGTCCCCTTTCCAAATGAGTGTTTTGATAAACAGCAGGGTTGGAATGGTGATTGAGGATTCTTCCAAGTGACTGAATAATTCATAGATAGGTAAACAGACCGGAGCTTCTCAGCTGTGTGGGTTGGTTTTGTTGAGGGGTTTGCTTGTTTATTTGTTTTTGAACTTGTGCTTTCCATTTTTAAAGGACTGTTTAACATCAAATTCAATGAAAATTAGCAGTGGACAGGTACGTTTGTTAAACAGTAACATGGCATGTTTATTTTGGTTAATCAAGTCGTATCATCTGAAATTTGCTTCCTTGTAAGGGTAAATTCAGAGTTTAAACAAAGAATTTTAATAATGCATAGGCGTAATAACTGCCAAGGGAGAGACTTGGCAACTTTACAGAAAAGAAATATATGCATTTTCTCATTGCCTACATGGAATTTACTCCTTTATTCATGATCTGGTTATAACAGACAATTGGGAATTTTGATGAAAACTTGTTGCCTATAGAATTGTCCAGTTCACATTTCCACATGAAGAACTGACCTGTAAATGAGAGAGAGAGAGAAAACCACAACTTACTAGAAGGGAAAAAAAATCGAATGAAAACTTGGGTATACTTGCTATTGCAGCAGGCAAGACTGATGTAGAATGAGGAAGAGTGCTCCCATCAACCTGGAAATTAAATGATCTCTAGATTTGAACTTGCCTTTAGAGAGGTGTAATTATAGTAGTACTGTACTGCTAAAAGTTGTACCAAGAATTGTGCTGTAATACTACTCCTATACCAACCCTCACAATGGTGTCAAGATATGTTACGGTCTTAAAGATTAAATGAAACTGGGATCACAGGTATATTGCGCATATTTGGATTTGAACAGCAAAAATTGTGCTTTGGTTGTTCCCAGTGTTTAATCAAGAGCTAGTTTCCAAAGGCTTATAACTTGCTCCTGATAATTTGAAAGGGGCATGTAACTTAATATGTAGTATCTTGGCCTCAGTCTGTGGCACTTTGCTTAATTCTTCACCTCTGTCGTTTTGGATTTTCATTAGGCCAGTGTTAAGATTGAAGCATGGAATTTCCTACGCCTTCTGAGTTAAAATGTTTCTGGTTTGACTACATTGCATATGAAATAAAGATTAATGTTCCTTTGAAGACCTCTTTCCGTTTTTCTAAGTTGTGTATATCAAGTTTGGTTCCGTTAATATATAATTAATGAAGAAAAATGAGAATTGCTGAAGAAGATAAGAAACACTTTGTAATAACCTTTCAGAAATGGATATTGGGTGAGAGAAGGTCAATTTCCTTGGTCTTCTTGCCTGAGATAAACTCATTTGAACTTGGGATTTTTCCTAGTCTTTCACCAGGGAGTAGCTCATAGTTTGCTTTTACTGACTGCTAACATTGATCTGTAAATTCATTAACAATGTTTGTAGAGTAAAAGAAGGAAATAGTGTTGTAAGAAAATTAATGGAAGTTGCTGCCAAAACGGGAAGAATAGTAAGTGCAACCAGCACTGTTTCTTTGGGGTTTTCTCCCATTTCACACATCTAAAGATTGGTTTAGGAGACCTGGTTTCTGAGCTGATAAAGTGCAGTGGAAGATGGTGGTATAAAGCCTGTAACAGGTTTGTAGTTTTCCAAAGGAACTTTCAGAATACGTTGTGGAATTGACGCTATTTTCTGGTTATAACAGACCACAGGTTTTGGTGGGTGGTGTAAGAACAGGCAGAGTTGGCAGTCAGGCTTTTTGTTTACTGCGGTGGGTTTTTATCCTGTCACACAGATACTTCTTGTCTACTGGGGGGTCTGTCTGACATCTAGATTTAGGCAGAACATGCTTCAGCTGCAGTTTCTCCCTCCTTCCTTTTCCAGGAGAGCACAACATTCTATACATGCATTGTGTTTTACAGAAGTCAAAAGAATGGTGGACTCCCACAGGTTCATTACCATCTCTTTCCCAGCCTGAGCTGACCAGTCAGTCTCTGTCATTCTCTTCTGTAGCCTCCCAGTGATCTTTTTGTGCTGTGTGTATCATCTTTGGTTTTGTACTGGTCAAATGATTTGAAAAAGTGTTCAAGGACCTTGATTTTTATGTTCTTTGGTAGTCTATGAAATGGATTTATGGAATGAAAACCCAGTCTCTCGTATGAATCCCCTAACCCCTGTTATCTTTCACCTTTTGCCAGCTGCAATGCTGAGAATCAGATTTTCTGAAGAGTGCATGGATTTTTGTATCTTTAAGGGTTTTTTTTTACAACTTCTTCCTTTTGACATGTCTGTCCTGTGCAGTGGCAAAAGGGTTATTTTTGCAACTAGAAGGGCTGAGAAATTTACATAAGGAGAGGAAAAACGCTCATGTAAACTCAACAAGCTCAGATTTTGTGCAAAGAATACCTGCTGTGTTCCTGTTCTAAATTCTCAGTTACAAGCACTTATAAACATCCCATCTGTGGGATGAGTTTTTTAATCTTGACCCCCTTCCTTTACCTCTCTACAGTTCAATGTGGCTGAGATTGTTAGTTTTCCTTCCAAATCAATCTGTTGCAGATAAAGAAGAAAAAAGGGATGTGTGAGGGGAGAAAAGCTTGTTAGAAATTAATTCTTTGAAGATTACATAACCTGCCTCTCAATGTGTTTAGGAATGTGTCTGCCTTTCAGCAACACCCACCATTTCCTATTAAATTACTAGTGAAGGCGATTCTGCACTAAGATGTTGGGTTGTGAAATGTAGCAGCTGAGGCATGGATGCGTATCCTTCTGTTTCTCCCTTCCATAAGCAGAGACTTCAGGCAGAGAGGGCAGGTGTGTGTCTGGGAATGGTGTCATCTCAAACCACTGCAGCAAAGTCTCTAGATGGCCAACTGCCAGGGGGTTATGTTAGTGCTTAAATACAGAGTGGCTCCCAAGGAGACCTGATAATCTTTGAAATACCTGCACAGTTCATTTAAAGCTAAAGAGATTCTGAGACTGCATTACAAAGCCAAAGCAATTGCTTATTCAAGCCATTGTGATGGTGTTTCAGTAAATAGCCCCAGTGACATTTCTGTGCTCCTGTTGAATGTGGGGGCAGATTTCAGATGTCAGGGATTTCAGCAAGATCAACTGTTTCTCCACCAACCTTTGATCACTTTAATTTCACTATTGTGCTCTTGTCCAGCAAAAGTAATTATGGTTAAAAGTGGTTAAATTTGCTTTAAAAGCAATGAGGATTTTTTTTCTTAAAGACTTGAAGATAATTACGTATTTGTATTTGAATTATCTGCCTCTGATATTTTAAGGTGTGAAATACTGACACCAAATACCTAATATTTTTATTCCTCTGCTGTGCTTGCGTGGGTGTTTTATACACTTGACCTACTATTAAGGAAATCTGATCTAAATTTAAGTTCTGAGCAAACTGATGATTGAAAATTAATCTTCTTTCCTATTTCTTTCCTATTTACATGGGTTTGGTTGGCATACCTTATATCCTGTTTATTTCAGAATGTGTGAATAAAATCAGAGTATGTTTGCAAGGCAAGGAGTGTTTTCTGCCTGAGACTAAATCATTCCGACTTCTTCATTTAATGCTTTGAAATATTGATTAAGTATATTCACCCACGTTTGCTTTAATCTGATTGCACATCTCGAAGTTTTCTTCTGATGTGGTGCAGCCATGACTGGTGCAAGCTGGTTTAATTAGCACTGCTTAGTGATTTGGGACCCCTGTCAACGGCGATTGCGTTATCTAGAAACATAAGGAGTTAAAGCTAAAGCTGTGACCTCATCTCTATTCATGTTACACTAGACTAGAAGCTGTGCTGAAAGGGATTGTTTAACTGCCTCGCTGTCTTTACTGCTGCTAGTTGATTGCTTTAATTTGGTTCTGATATCTATAGCACGCTTTTGCTGAACAACTGTTAATAGTAGGGTTTTGTGGGAATACTGGAAACAAATGAAGTCACGCTAACACTGACTGCATGTGGAAATAGCTCCCACGGAAATATTTAGACTCAAATACGTCTTTCTACCCGAGTTCAACTTTTTATTGCTTCCCCCGTGAAAATCCAAGCAGCATCAAGGAGAGCTAAAACGCACCCGCTTCTGGCCAGTCATGCACTTACGCAACTGCGTGTGCCATTTATTACTTTATTACTCAGCGCTGCGTATGAAACGAGGAGTGCAATTGCTGTCGCTTTAATGTCAGAGTGGCGTACGTTACAATAGGTGTCACTGTGCGGCTGGCTCCAATCCTTATCGGTGACTTCAGCTATTGGCTCCCACCGAATGCTGCCTGACTCCATCTGCAGGGCTGCAATACCTACTCTGCTCTGAGCAGTTCAAGGCACAAGTTCAGCTTGCCGAGCAGACTAGCAGTGCTGTTGTGCACGTCTGGCTTAGCCCCCTTCAGAAAGCCGATGCTGCAGCCACGCACGAACCCTCTTCACAGGCTGTAGCTCTTTCCTGATCAGGAGATCTAGAGAGAAATAAAACTGGCTGGAATGATGGGGATGTATTTAACAATTCAAGTACTGGATCAAACTTAAAGCCAGTTTCTTGCTCGGTGCGCTGAAAAGGTCACCTTGTCTTGCCGGAAAAGAAGTAAACTCTCAGCTCTGCTGCTCTCTGTTTAACAGCTTCTGTGTGCATTTCTTAATGTTCTTAGCTAGTTAGGCTGTCTAGCTTTACAGACAAGTATACTCATGGTAGATGAGAAAGGAAAGAACATGAAATGTCTCACCTTCTTCTTGATGCTTCCAGAGACGGTCAAGAACAGGTCCAAGAAGAGCTCTAAGAAGGGAAATAGCAGCAGCAGTAGCAGCAGCAAATTGCCTCCAGTTTGCTATGAAATCATTACTTTGAAGACCAAAAAGAAGAAGAAGATGGCTGCTGATATTTTCCCCCGAAAGAAACCAGCCAACACTAATACAACTGCTGTCCAGCAGTACCACCAGCAAAATCTCAATAACAACAACACTATTCCAGCACCTAATTGGCAAGGACTTTATCCAACCATCAGAGAGAGGTAAGTGCAAGGCAGTTGATTTTTACTGTTTAAATGGTGAAAAAGTAGCAAAATGTTTGTAGTGCAAATATTTAGTTATTCCTTTATTTGCTGAAGAAAACATAGATTCTCTTTCTTTTCCTGTGTGTGTGAAACAAGCATTTTGGTAATGGAAAATATCTTAGTATCTCTTTTCCAGACAGTGCAGCTGTTTATCTTGAGTAAATAAAATGCTGCTGGAAGCTGCAGCAGATTTGCTTTTAGACCTTTGTAGGGATTTTCAGTGATACGTGCTCCTGACTTTGAAAAGTTCTCATAAGTTTGGGTTCTTTGGGCGTTTTTTTTTATTGCACAAACATACAACACACATTCTGCAGCCCCCTCTTAGTTTTTTCTCTAGTATATTTGTGTGATGATGTGGAAAGGAGCTTAAAACAAAGCGTGACCTGCTTGTCTTTACTGACATGCAACTTTAAGTTGTTAAGAAATTCAATGTCATGGGTCTGGGGAAAGCACGAAGTTACTGGATGCCCTGAATTAACACGCTACCTCTGTTTGTAGAAATGCAGTGATGTTCAACAATGACTTGATGGCAGATGTTCATTTTGTGGTCGGGCCACCAGGTGGGACCCAGCGGCTGCCAGGACACAAAGTAAGCAACAGCTGCAGTATCAGCTTGGGCAGGGATAGCGAGGGAGAGCTCCCACGGTTACACCAGGACATAGCATGGAAGTCTGGCTCAGCCCTAATTCTGTATTTTAAGAGGCTACATGCAATGGAATAGTCTATCCCTTGCTTTTCTTTGTGTTTTCAGTTAAACAGTACACTTGTTGGGCTAATGCTGTCATTGTAAAGTTAGGTGTGCTGCTTTATGCTGTTGATTTGTATTACTCCTGAGATTTTCTAGAAATAGTTAACTTCTGTGGTGGATATGATGGTTTTCCAGTAGCTAATGCAGGGAAAACGTGTAATTCTGTTCGTAACTTTGACTTCATTACTTACTGAAGTGTGTCTATAGAGTCTGTCAGTGAAGCCCAGTATGCTCAGTGTGGCTCTCCCACATTGTTTTTGTTGGCAGTGCTTTCAGTTTAAAGCATGAAATAAGATTTCCCTTTCTCAACAGTACGTCCTGGCTGTTGGGAGCTCTGTATTCCACGCAATGTTTTACGGAGAGCTTGCTGAGGACAAAGATGAAATCCGTATACCAGATGTTGAGCCTGCTGCTTTTCTCGCAATGCTGAAGTAAGCATCATCCATCTCCTGGATGTGTTTTCCTTTCTGATGTATACATTCACTGGTAATATCATAGCTAAACTATTAGACTTGCATGTAAACAAAAAGGAAACTGTTGTGTAAAAGATTCCTCTTTTTGTGTTTGAAGTGTTTTAAACTTTTACCTCATTTTGCTCTCCCCCTCTACTTCCAGGCACGCATATATTAGACTAATGTAGGCAGTTATAAATAATGACTTTGACAGGGGATCTTTGGGCACATTGTATACTGTAATGCCTATTGATCTGATTTGTCACTACACACGTTACACAAAGGAATGGAATTACTAAAAAGAATTGGCAGCTGTAACAAAAAAAAACCCTGTTCTACTTTGCAAGCATAGGGAGAAGTTAAAAACACACCAAAAACCGCTCTTCAAACCTAGAATTGCTGGGTTTGTCTATTGATGTTGTTCCAGCTCTAATATAAACTTGCTATGTTCAGGTCTTGTCTTAGAAAAATGACCTTAAGTTATTGAATATAGCCTCTGCAAATTAAATTTCTCCTCATCTATCATATTAATGCATTTGGAAAATGATAAAAAGGCTGTTTATATGAGTAGGGTTTTTATTCTAATGGAAGAAGAACAGTCAGTTTACATGATCATTATTTTTCTTCTTGCAAAGATAAGAAATGCCATGATTTTCCTCAATGAGCATAATGAAGCAGCTCTCCTGCTGAATTGTCTTTGAATTTATCTATAAATTAATTATTAAAGTGAAATGCCCCATCACAGAAATGCTGTGGCTTTGAGGGTTTTTTGCCTTCAGCTTTAGCAACTGCCATTGCTTTCTGATAACGAATATACATTAGTATCTAATAATGATCCTTTTAATATGCTGCAGATTTTCTTGCAGGTAAAGGTATAATCACTGTCTAGCAATTTTATGTATTTCATAGATTGTTTTGACTAGCTTGTGATTACAGAATGGTTTCCTTTTTTTCGTTTACATTTCAGTGGCACTATAGATGAATGCTCAAAGTTGTATGAAGAGTTTGTTGTGCGGAGTTTTTATACATGAGCATCAGAAATGTGCTGTGCAAATGTCAGTAACTGCCATGAAAAGCTGAAGTCACACAGGTGTTCTATAGACCTGGAATATGAAGTTAGATGTGACATTATGTAGGTATCTGCATTATGGATCCTTGCTTTGGGCCTTTCTGGTTTTGCAGGTGTTTTCTGCAGAACTCAGACTTGAGCTTTACTTTCATGCAGAATTTTACAAAGGCATAAATCTAAGATACTTAGATTCCCCTGACCCCCCTTTCTTTTTGAACAGCAAATCTAGTTCACTGTAGCTAAACATGATTTGCCATAGAAAACGTGAATGCTTTCTGAATTTATCATTAAAAAATGTGTTCAGAGAGGAAATCTAGAAAATTGAGTATCAGTACTGACATCTAGGTCTTGACATGTTACTTAGCCCATGGCAATTTAGGAAACTCTTTGAGAGCGTGGCTGGAACCATGGAAGTTTTCATCTTCTCAGCTTTTATTAAAAAAAAACAAGAAACCAACAACCCAGTTTAAGGAAAAACGCAAAAAGTCTGTGTGGATGTTGAGTTGACCTTGCCAGTGCTAACTTCCACTGATGCAGTGTGCCTGAACCTGCAGAGTGCTCCCCTGTCTGCAAATGCCAGGGATGGTGCAGGGAAGGGAAAGGGATGTTGCTCAGCAGTGCAGCATTCCTCTCATCACAGGAGCCAGTGCATGTGCTGCATTTTGGGGGGAGCCATGGTCTCCTTAACTTCTCAGCCCCATGAGTGTTGCTTGCAACTGCTGTGAGCAGTGGATGACAGAAGGCTCCTGATGCTCCTGCTATACAGAAGGAAGAGACTTTGTACCTATCCCAAAGCAGCCCTGTCCTTCATGTGCTTCTTTCCTCAGTCAGGAGGGATGCATCATAATCTTTGTCAGAAAACACTTTGACTTTGGTTTTGGGGGTTTGGTTTTGAAGCTTTTTTGCTTAGTTTCCCTGGACAGTAAGTTCTTAACGTAAATGCTTTTTGACTTGTTCTATATAGCGGGCAGGCTGCCAACAAATACCAGATGAGGTATTGCCATGTTTAACATAAGTAACTGGTAGATACTTCGTATTCTCCCAGTAAAATTGCTTTGGCTGTTCTCTCCAGTTTTAAAAATAGGGTTAAAGACATAGTCTAGTTGACAGACTGAATTCCTGTCTTTATTGTATTTTATCCTAATCTTGACCGTTCAGGTTAGAACCATGGTCTCATCTGAGGATGAATGTGTTACTAAACCATCAAACCCTGTGGTCTGGCAGACTCCCCTTTAAGAACGGGGTGAAACTGGGATATCAGTAGTTGCAGACCAGAGTGGAGGTGCACTGGCAGAGTGAGAAGTGTGGGGTAGTGCTGACAGCCAATCTGTGCTGTGTCTGTTGTAAATCAGTGATATTAGTTCTTTGCTTTCATGAATATTAAACTAGCTACTTTTGTACTGTTTCAGTTTAAAACAGATGTCATCATTCTCCACTGTATTAGCAGGCAAAGAGATGCAATAGAGAGGAGAAAAGAGCTGGAGAACAGTGAGGAGAATCATAAAAACGAATGAATTGTTACATTGAAATTTTTTTGGACTAAGGAACTAAGCCTGTAACCAGTGATATATAGATGTACTCTTTGTTATTACAATAGCCCAGCTGAAATGAAGTAATAAAGGAAAAAAAAGAAGGTTTGGGTCTGTGCAAGTTTTTCTTTTTCTCTGAAACCTCTTAGATGTTATTCTATTGCTTGAGCAGTACCTGCTCAAGAATTATTGCTAACTGTGGCTCGGAGAATAGTACCCTACACCTGCAAAAATACAAAGATATTTACAACCAGAATAATAGAATCAACCAGGTTGTAACAGACCTTTAAGATAATCAAGTCCAACCGTTCCCCCACGCTGGCAAGGCCGCCACTAAACCATGTCACTAAGGGTGTTGTTTACATGGTTTGTGAACAGTGTGGGTACTAATTCCACTTTATAAGCTCATCTGTTCTGCACAAAATTCATTGTGTTGGGAAACCTGCTATCTAGAAAAATATAATTACTACAGGGTTGCATACAACTGCAGCTTTACTGGAGGAAGTCACTTTATCAACCATAACCATCAAGACTTGCTTATCCCTATGAAGAGGAAAATTGTATTTGGCATGGTTTTAGCACATTGCATTCACCAGCTGCAGAGGGGCCCTGGAGCATGAGCTATTAAAAAGAACAAACTGCACAATGCTTCATTTCTCTGAGCAGGAACCCCAGCAGTTTAGTCACATAAATAGAATTCCACCTTCATCTCTTCCACCGCAGTAGCAGAGCAGTAAAGCTTTTTTCCTCCTTATGCAATGAGATTGAGAGCACTTGGTTTCTAGACTGAGTGCTCTCAGACTCCAGCTCCACTGTGCTAGTGGAGCTAGGATGCTGCAAGCATTAAGAAACCTAAAATTATAATTCTGTGCCTTTTCCTTTTCCTGTATGCTTCATCACCCTGTGTAAACCCTACCCTACCCTATCCTAAAAAGCCCCAACCCAGTAGTTATGCAAAATAGATAGCACCTAATATACTTTGATGGCATTTCTTTGCTTAGACTACCTAATTATTCCCAGCAAACTTGTTTTCATTTATGTATTTATCTATACACCTCAATAAGTTTCCATTCACCATCACATGACACCCATTCAAGTACCCTTTGTAGCAGGTGTTACAGACTGTTGTGTTAGGCAAGTGAGGTAGCCCTTGAGGAGCTACTGCCTGGGGCAGGCAGCCTCTCATTAGCCAAAGCATGCATGGAAGGAATGAAGAGCTGGACGGGCCACAGTTTGTAAACATTACCATACATAGCATGTACCCCAAATGTGAAGTGTTATTCACTGTAGATTTAAGCCTGTTTTTTTCCATGGTCTTACTGGTCCTAACATGAGTGATGAATTTGGTTTGTACTTTCTCTGTTGATTTAATCAATATTTTCCAAAAGCACTGCTTAGTTTTCGTGTGGAGCCAGTTAAATATTCTTTGTTCCAAATTTTCAGATGTTGTTGACAAATTACGTGTTTGCATTAAGCAGCATTGTTACACCCATGTGTTTTATTTCAGATACATATATTGCGATGAAATTGATTTGGCTGCAGATACCGTACTGGCCACTCTTTATGCTGCCAAGAAGTATATCGTCCCTCATCTTGCCCGCGCCTGCGTCAACTTTCTAGAGACAAGTCTAAGTGCAAAGAATGCCTGTGTGCTGCTTTCCCAGAGCTGCTTATTCGAGGAACCTGACCTGACCCAGCGCTGTTGGGAAGTGATTGATGCCCAAGCCGAGCTAGCTTTGAAGTCTGAGGGTTTCTGTGACATTGATTTTCAGACACTTGAAAGCATTCTCCGAAGGGAGACTCTGAATGCCAAAGAAATTGTTGTTTTCGAAGCAGCTCTAAACTGGGCTGAAGTGGAGTGTCAGAGACAAGAGCTAACAGCTACCATAGAGAACAAGCGCAAAGTCCTCGGGAAGGCTCTGTACTTGATACGCATCCCCACCATGGCACTCGATGACTTTGCCAACGGTGCTGCTCAGTCTGGGATTCTGACTCTCAACGAAACCAATGATATCTTCCTCTGGTACACGGCTGCTAAGAAGCCAGAGCTGCAGTTTGTGAGCAAGCCCCGGAAAGGCCTCGTTCCCCAACGATGCCACCGTTTCCAGTCCTGCGCTTACCGCAGCAACCAGTGGCGCTACCGGGGCCGGTGTGACAGCATCCAGTTTGCTGTTGATAAGAGAGTGTTTATTGCTGGCTTTGGGCTGTACGGGTCCAGCTGTGGATCGGCAGAGTACAGTGCCAAGATTGAACTCAAACGACAAGGAGTTATCCTAGGCCAAAACTTGAGTAAATACTTCTCAGACGGTTCTAGTAACACTTTTCCCGTGTGGTTTGAATATCCAGTGCAGATTGAGCCTGACACCTTTTACACAGCCAGCGTGATTCTGGATGGCAATGAACTCAGCTATTTTGGACAAGAAGGAATGACAGAAGTTCAGTGTGGGAAGGTGACTGTTCAGTTTCAGTGTTCTTCGGACAGTACAAATGGCACTGGGGTACAGGGAGGGCAAATTCCCGAACTCATATTTTATGCTTGAATGAAAGCAAAAAGCATTTTGCTATGAAGAGTCTGTCTGGTTCAGGCCTACTGATGCTTAGCTTTTTATCTGCAGATACGTGGTCAGTACAGGTAATACATAACTAAACGCTGTGGGCAAGTTACTGGCTTGCTATACTTCTACCATTGTTGGTGATAAAGTTTAAGTGTAATATTAAAACTGGAAGCTCTTAAGCAAGTTTTATAGGCTTTGTAAAAGGGGTGCTTGTTTGCTGGTGATGCTGACCCTTTCTTTGATGCACCTGTGAATCACCAGAGGATGTCCTCTTGTATCTCACTAAACATTGTCTTCATTGATCCATTTTCTCCTTCTCCATTTTCTGCTTGTAATTATTTGGGGAAGTTGGGGTAGAAGATTAAGAGCCTTGTTTTATAGTTCACTCTTCTGTCTGCTTTTCAATAAACTGAGCTGCTTTTGATCATGGGAGCTGAAAGAAGTGCTTCAGTTGTAAGCAGAAAAATCACAGGTTTAAACCTTCATCTTGTGAGACTCTCCTGTGGCCAGCTGTTTGGGATGGCTGCAGGGGAAGATGGAGAGAAGCAAACAACCTTCAGGAAGCTATGCAGTATGTTGACTCCACAGTGCACAGGCGTTTTTACAGTGCGGTGGGGATGTGGGCTTGGCAAAATCCCTGAAAGTTCATTTTCTAGGAATCTCACCTCACAGGCAAGGAAGTACTTGCACATGTTCGAATTGTGTATGCAGCTCTTGAAATCCTACTCCCATGACCTAGTTTTTACTACATTTAAGTTGATTTGCTATTTAAATGGCTTTTCTTTGAACCCTTGCTAAGTAAACGAGAATTAATAGCTATCCTCTGATGCAGGGTGATTTTTTGTTTGTTTTGGGTGGGTTATTTTTCTTCCTCCTAAACATGGTAGAGACGGATTATAGAGGAGCAAAAGAATGCAGCAATCCTGACTTGGACTTTTTTCTGTAATATGAGATTGCTTCTTTTTCTTACTATACATTATGAGTGGAAATTTAAACAAAGACAAAAGATTCCCAACTGTGGTCATATTACACTTAATGTATCATCAGATAGAAGTGAGGAGGAGGAAGTCTTCTCTAATGTGTTAATGTTGGATCTCTTGCAACTGCTTATGGTTACACGTCAATCAGAGGATTATGTGGTACAGAACCTTTTCCTATATTCTTTTATTTTTCCCAAGTTTCCTGTTATACGTCTGTATCGTTTTTAGTAAAGTATTAGGGATCATGACTCCTTTTATCAGGGAAGGAAACCAGTATAAACAAGAAGTATAGGTACTGTAGAAACATAAATTCTTTCACCATTGTATTGGGACAGTTGCCTCTCAGAGAGAGGCACATTACCTGTTGTAAAGCATCTCATTCTTATTTCACTTCTGAAGTGGGTTCTGTTTGTTACATACGTTTTAATGAAATGAGAGGACCAAATGATTCTTTAGTCAGACTGCAGATTAATGTAACAGTATATCAACGCATTAATGTAGCATAACCTTAAATTCACTTGCCAGTTTTGTAATAAAAATGTTTTTTTCATATGATTTCTTACCATTTTAATACTATTACTCTGAGTGTTTCTTGACAGTTGGAATCCTGGCCCCTGGCCATTGTAAAGTGCCAGTACATCTTTGCAGTGTCCAAAATGCCATCTGAAGTAAGGAAAACTGGAGCATAGGCATCAAACACTTTATGGCCAAAGCCCAGATCTTCTCTCTAGGTAATAAAAGGAGAGCCAGGTAAAAAACTTCCCTGCAAGATCTATGCTTTTCACCCATGTTAGTGTTTAATGTTTTATATACATGCATAACACACGTGTGTGTATAAGTGACATTCTTTCTGAAATGTAAATACCCTCAAAATATATAGAAAAATGTTTTGTTTTTTTTTGTAACAGATGTACATAATCCAGACTGTTAGTGAGATCTAAACAGAATGCTCCATGAAAAATTCCCAGAGAGAGAGATTTAAAAAACCTCCAGTTAATTATATTTAGATCCGCAGCCTAAAATAGACAAAGAGTATAAACTGTATGGACTGCAGGAAAAGTTGCTGGAGAAACTGCTAAAAGGAATTTAAGATTGTGATGAGGTAATGGTCATCTGCTTTTAGACAACCTCTGAGCAGCAGTTCCATTTATTTAAATACATTTGAAAGCAGAAAAAGATGCTAATCAACTGATTAAGTTTTCTTGCAGCGAGCAGTTGATGTAGATGTAATTACTCTGAGTGATGATCAGATTGACAAGTTGCTTGCAGTAGCAAGCTGCATTCTGAATTGTTTGGAAAAAAATCAGGTGCCTCAGCTGGTGAGATGAATTGGCGAGTAATGCATTCTAGAACTAGGCTTGGGTGCTCACTTTTAAGTTATCTTTTGGTTTTTACTTCTCTGCAAATAAAGGTGAGGTATCCACTGCATTCACTGGCTGCAGCAGAAGTTGGGAGATCAGAATCCTGTGTAGCTGTAATATGTAGAAAGTGAGCTGTTACTTAATTATTATTTTACCTGCTACTTTTCTGAAATCTTTTTGACGAAGTAGGATGAAAACGATTCCTCTGAATCCATTCCAGGTTTTAGGAGCTGGGGCATGTAAAGTTTTTCAATATGGGTGAATAAATGTAAGCCCCCAAAACACCTATCGATGTTTACAGCGTGACTTGATTCTAAGCACTGCTTGATGCTAACAAGTACTGGTATTTAAGAAGGTGCTAGCACCAGTTGCCTTGGCACATGAGGGCACTCAAGTAGGTGTCTAAATGTGGATTTGGTTGGTTTAGCATCAGCATCTAAGCTTGAATATGTTGATTGACGTTTTGAAAGCATCAGCTGTATCAACCTGGAATGTAAACATCATGTCAATAGAGATCCTTTCATAGATTCTGTCTTAAACTGTTCCTGGCCATCTTTGCTACTTGTATGCTTGATTTTCCTGGTGAGGGGAATCTGTGATAAGAGAGTATAATGTAATATACTTTCTGCCTATCTAAAATAGTATTTAAGTAAACATTTTGATTTCTACATACTTATTGCACTGAAATGTTTGGGGGTTTTGTTTTTGTTGGGGTTTTTTGTGATAAACTCAGCTAACTTCAGGTCCCAATGCCCATTTGTGCTGGAGCAGTGTTTGACCATAGCAGGCTTACAGCATTATTTATAAAGGACAGATATATATAAATATGAAGTACCTCATGTTGAATGTTATTGTACTGTATCTTTAATGTCACAGTGCAGATCTTGTTGGACTCATGAATGTGTATAATTGCATTAAACATACAAATAAAAATGGTTCTTAAACTGTTGTTTCCTGCAGTATCTTTGAAGCATGAATTGTGAAAGCCTTTGCTTCATTATCCCTTTCATCCGATTTCTATTGTTGTACAGTTGTGCACAGATATTTGTTGAGCTTGTGTATTCAGAGATCTTTTGATCCCCAAAGAAGTAGAAGTCTAAGGAAAAAACAAGGAAGAACAATGAAAATGTTAATCAGTTACATTGTAAAAAGGTTGGCGATTAAGCTAATGAGCCAGAGTGAATGAATTCATTTATGTGCTTTATGAAAGACCTTGTCTATGAGCATTAATATTTCAATGTTCTATTAATATTATTAAGTATGTGAAGATGAAGGGGGAGGGTCTCATGTTTATTCCAGAAGACAGTTGGCACAGGAAAGGCCATGGTTTTCAGTCTCTGATGGATCAGAATAAAGGACATGGTTAGTGCCAAGAGCCTGTTCTGTGCTGAAAAGTTAATTATGTAATATTATTCCAAATTCTGACTATTCTCTTACTTAATGATTTTATTCCAGGACATTTCAAACTTCATTTTAAATATGCTTCATGGTCAGTGAAGCTGAAGCCCCACTTCCATGATGTCCAGCTCCAGGACCTTTTGGGTATTACTAGCTAACGATAAGAAATACTTCACAGTGTGATATAGAAACATGGAAATTTAATTGAGGAGGTCTTTCCCAGTACAAACAATACCTTCAGACTTCATCCAAGATTCTGATGAAAGTATGTTTACAGGCATCAGACTTGTCACTTTTGGTAAGTTGTTCTTCTAGAATTACTTGGTACCACATTGCTATGTTCTTGATCCAAATTCTCTTATGTGTCCAGTGCTTCTCATTAGCTGGAGCTGGCTTCAGACAGGAGCTGTGTATGCCCTGTTCTGTACTAATTATACCAGCTCATAAATGTGTGGTACCTATCGGTGTGATTTGGTGCAGGAAGGACCACAATGGCGTTAGTCTAGCTAGATATCTTAGAGACGGTTGGTGCTTAAGGTCCTATTACCTCTGGTAAATAAGTAAGAATTAAGTGGACAAGATTAACAAAGGATGGCAAATCTCATCCTAAGGGACATTCTTTATTTCTGGCTGAAATCTGACAGAAGCTCTATGACACTTACTCTGGAAACTGATGTTAGGTACAGCTGTCTCTTGCACTGTGTTCAGTGATGCGGAGAAGCATGTGTGTATTTACACCAGAAAAAAAATGGAGTTTGGAGTGGAAAGAAAAAGAGATAGTGTATTTCTGGGTTTGGGAGGAAGACGACTTCAAGAGCTGAACTTAGTTGTCTCACAGGTAAAATCCTGCTTGGTGGAGAAGGGCTTTCTGGTCCCACGCAGTTGGAAAATCCTCAGGAGCTGACAGCCACTGCCTCTCACAAAGGCAAGGGCCCATCTGAAACAGGCTCCTTGCAAGTGCTCAGCTCTTGGGAGCAGGAACCCAAAATTTCTTGGCCTCTGATAGGCAAAACTGCTTACCCTGCAGCCCAGGACAAGTCTGTACCTCCTTAAGGAATCTGACTGGGACTGCTGTAAGCAGGGGGGTCTTTTTGGACCTCCCAAGCTCTGCATTCCACGGAAGATCCTGGCACAGGGGTGAGATGGGGACTTCAGCCCACCAGCAGGATTTGGCCCCTGGAAAGCAGTAGCTTTTAAGCCCGCCTATTCCACCATGCATGTAAGCAATCAGTGGGAGCAGGAATACCTGCTGATTTCCTGGGGGCAATGAAAGGAGCTGCTTTCTCACATGGCACTGTGACCGTGTTCAAAATAAAATTAAAAAGCCTTTTGGCATGCTGCTCTGTTTCCAGAAGTCTGGATTTATTTTTCTCCCCAAGACTTCCCCATAACGTGAGGCCCTGGCCCAATTGAAATCAGTAGGAGTTGCCCCAGTGACCTCAGTAAACCCAGGATTTTCATTTGCAATGTTCCATTTGTGTGATTATTCCCAAAACACAACATAAAACTGCCCAAGAAAGGGAAATTAATTTTGAAATCCCTCTGTAATCTGATTATCTAAAATACAGGTGGAAACCTTTCTATTAAATCTTACCAAACTCCTGCTCATCAGGTTTTATATGCTTTATCTTCAGCCATGAATCTATAGGCAGAACAGTAAATCTGTGTGAGGTTTTATGTAGATTTTTACAGTCTGTGTATGGAATTCATAGCACATAAAATGCATAGCATGGATGAAGTGTTTTTAAGATTAGAAAGTGTGTGTAAATTGTCCATTGTCTGTTCAGCACAAAGCAAAAACAGACACAGCTATTTTGCTTGAAGGCACTGGTATTTTGAAGGAGCTTCTTGAAGTCTTCGAGCTTGTTGATAGCATCAGAAACGCATTTATATTAAGCCTTTAATTGTAGCATTTTAAAATCAGCTTTCTAATTGTTTTCTATGGGCAAAGATAACATAGTTGGCCTTCAGGGATCCTCTATCCTGCTCCAATGGGGTTTGCATTTCAGCAGATACTAGCAAATGCAATTTTCTAGATCTCGTTTTAAAGCTTCACAGTGATGTTAAGTGCTGCTTGGGGAGCATCAGCATTTCAAAAATCGTAGTGTCTGGTTTTAGCCTAACAACAAACAAGGGCTTGCATGGAGAGATACTGTCAGCAGTGATGCTGTGGTTGAGTACAGAGGAAGGGTTTCCATTTCCTTGAGGGGGAAACACCTTGTCTTGCCTTAATGTGATAGCAACCACATGCTGAACATCATGTCTAACAATTCAGGCCCCATGTAGAATTTGAAGGCATAACATGCAATGAGGGACCACTGTGTGAAGGCAGCAGTGGAAGGTCCCAGGGCTGTTGTGAGTAAGCTGATTTCATGAGCCAAAGAACTGGGATCCTGTAACACAATGCTCTCAGTGATGGAAGGTTATAGCTGGGCTGCTGAATGGCATGTGGTTGTGATTTTTCCCAACTGTGAATCCCATTCTGCATTTTACTGTTCTGGGAGACTGTCCACCTTTCCGGTACCCTGGGCTGTTTGATCACATGCAAACCTCTGGCCCAGAGCAAGAACAAAGTCCCTGTGTGCTGAGAATGGGGGGACTTGGAGCACCTCATTGAAAGGACTGTCTGAGTGAGGGTGGATATCCTAGCAGTGCTTTGGTGAGCTGCTTGCAAGCTCTCCTGGACATGCTGAACTAGCATGGCAGGAGAGGGCAGGATAATTTTTACACATTTATATGTGTATATGTATTTCAGTGTTCCCTAGCCTCACTTTCTCCAGCCAATTGTGCTTGAAATGGAAAATGAGCATTAATTCACTTTTTTAGGGTATAAGAACTGAGATTCTGCAAAGGCTAATTCATGCTTCTGTCTTTACAAAGTCAACAGTCCCAATGGGCTCAGGGGAGGTGGCAGGGGACAGGACTCAATGACTACCTTAAAAGCATACATGCAAACACCTGCTTTCTTCTCTAACACCTTGTTCTTAGGAAGTTGTGATGCAATAAAATAAATACGTAGTGAGCTGGAGCTTGGCGTGTCTGGCTTGTTTCTGTAAAGGGACTTTTTATGAACAAAAGAACCAAGGGACTGTATTTAGTTTAGAAATACTAAATCCTGTGTAATGTCCAGAGTGTGGAGGTATCGCAATACAAAGACACTTCCAGATTTCCCTTTGGTTGTAGTCTTAAGCTATGGTGTGACCTGTTCTTGCTTTTCTTCTTCCCCACCAAGGCATGCTGGTAGTGGTACTTGCATGAGACACCATTAGTGCTTAGGGAGAAGTGATGGTGAGGGAGAGAGATGAAGGTCAGAGATCTGGAATACAGAGGAACATTGTCTAATCAGAAATCACAGCTCCCATCGGGCACAGACAATAGATGGTAAACTGGCTTCAGAACTATTCAGGCATCATGGGAGACAAATCAACAGACCTCAGGTAGGAATACAGTCATGACAACTGTTTAAATGGGGTTTTAGATTTGCTTATGCTTGAGACTTTCCTCAACCCTACAAAGGGAGAAGTTGTTTTGCTGCCTTAGAATAAAGCCTGTACAAGTTTTTGCCTTTGTCCTTCATGCTTCATACAGTAGTTTCTTTACTACTTATATATGTGTTATATAAGCTGGTTTTCCTCCTCAGTGCTAGGGCATGAGCAGGCTGACTGACCCTGCTTAAGGAAACAGTTTTCAAATGTAACCTGTAATTGTCATATCAAGCACTCTCCTTCATCCCTCCATGCACTGTCTTTGTTGGCATGTAATAAGATGGCAGAGAGCAGGAGTCCTAAGACACAGTTGGGTGAGGAAGCTTTCCCTGCACCCCGGTGTTTCCAAGGATGGCAGTAGCAGGGTGCTGTGTTCGCTTACCAAATACTTATACAGATTTAATGTGAATTGAGCGGGGGCTCAACATGGTGCCTTTCTGGTGAATTAGCCTGGAGCACACAGGATGGCCTTTGCAAGTTCTGTGATTCCTGTGTCACCTTTCTGCCAGCTGTGGGGGGGAGATGGATGATCCCATATCCGGCGTGAAGCCTGTTGGTGTTCCGAGCGAATATGAAGTGGCAGAGTGAGTTCATACTGGGTCAGCATTTCATGGCATTTCTGAGCTGGTATTGGGAGCTTTAGAAATCATTGAAGTGCAACATGAGATATGTAAAAGTTGGGGTTCCTACCAGCTAATGGCAGTTACTTTTCTCCCCATTTTACACGCAATGCTCCCCAACAGAGCAGTCACAGTAATCATGGGTATCACTAGCTCTGAGTACGGGGGAAAGGCAGAGCCCTGAAGGTGAGTTGTGGAATGGTCACTATAATCAGCTGAAAGATACTGTGGTGTTCTGATTCCTTCCTAGCACTTTCTAGCAGTGCAGGCTGCACTGGCAGGCTTGTTGTCACTGGTTGGAGGGGTATTTTCAGGTGATGAAGCGTGACTCCCAGCGTTAGGAGGGCTGAGAGCAGACACCTCCTGTTCCCCATCAAGGGAAGCTGTCATTCAGTACTCCATGTCTGCCTTTGTAAGAAGGAGGGTTTCACTTCAGCAACGCCAAAAAAGAGTGGAATTAAGTGACCTAGAGCTTGGAATGAGATGCGTGAGCTGATCTGGGAGGCAGGCTTACAGACTGCAATTTAAATATAGGCAGCACAGGACGGAACTAGTGCATTGGATTACAGTAGGACTGATGAATTAGTAAGGATAAGCTATCCATAATTTCAATGTGTTGGCACAGGCAGGTAAGGGAGAGGAAGATGTGCACATTGAAAGTACTCTCAGCACAGTCAGGGTAAGATCAGGACCCTTCAAAGGAAGAAAAGTCAGCCAAGTTAAGGACGAAGAAATCTCCCTCCCTTGGTTTCTGCCGTTGTCATGCTGCTCAAGTGATTGTGTAGATTATGTGCTTTTGCCTAGCTCCTGCTAGGACACCAAAGTAAGAGAAAGGAGCGACCCCAGAAGGCCAGAACGAGGTCTTTCAAAGGTCATTATCAGAACTGGTTTCTCATCGATATACTGCTTGATCGGAGGAAAAGACTTCAAATTGCAGGGCTTTGATTGCCGAGGGGGAAGCTTTTAACCGCTTCCTGCTGCTCTGTCATTTTGTGCTAACCCCAAATGGCCCCTTTAAATTGATGTCCTGTTTCCCATTCACTGCCCACAAATCACTCTTCTCCTGTTAATATAGGAAACATTTGCACGTGATAGGAATTGGAGCGGCTAAACAGTAAATCCCAAAACCAGTGAAGAACTCAAACATATTTACCTAGAGATCAAGGTGTTGATTCCCCTTCCCCAGCACTTCATAGTATTCAGCTGTGAACTTCATTAAAAAATACAGACCCTCGTGTCTGCCTTAAGAGAATCTTTGCACAAATACTGGTCCCAAACAATGCAGTGTAAATTACATCAGAATCAGTCTGATTTCTGTGTGACAGCTGATTTCTTGCAGCTAATCAGAAGATAAAACAAAGGCTTGGGGTGATGCAGCTGTTCAGGCAACGGGGCGTCATTGCTGACACTGCGTGACACTGCTCTGGGCTAGATCAGCAATGAAAACAGCACAACAGCTCTGTCTTCTCAGGGCAGCAGTCCCGTGTGTGCCTGGAGCCTGGAAGCTCTTTGGGCTGAAGAGGAGCTGGTGGCTGAGCCCCAGAAAGGTTTTTCTTTGCTTTGATATATGTCTGAACTTAGAGTCTTACAGATTTGCACATACATGCACTTTTCCATCCAGAATTGAGTTGTTCTTGGTCCTTCTGTTGGCAGCGTTTTACTGAAGTCCATTTTTACTGTCAGCAAAAGATGCTGACTGTGCACTGGGGTGATGTGTAGTCTCCTTTTATATCTGATCTGCTACAGAGTTCCTCCAGCAGCAAAGGGAACTGTAGGTAACTGGACAGTGAGTCCTGAAACAAGGCCAGGTAACATACAAATACCTTAAGAATGGTCTCAAAGTACTTTGACTTGACTGGAGAGGACAGTGAGTGAGCACCTTGTAATCTATGGTGTTTGTTTTGTGAGTAAAAAGGAAAAACAAGTACCCATTCTTCTGTTCCCCTTCAAACAGTACTTTTCCCTTCTCTCCTCCATATCTCCATTTCCCCTGCGGCAAAAATGGGAGGATAAAATCAAGCGCCTCTGCAAAGTGCTTTGATATCTGCTCATCAAAACTGCTCTATAGGCAGCAGGTATCAGGACAAGCTCAGTGAAGCCCCTGCTTTCCTCAGGCAGCTGAGACCGCTGGTGTGCTCTGTCGCTGAAAGATTTCCAATAGCCTTAAATGTCACTAAACTGAGAAAAGTGGCATTACTGAAAATCGGGATGAAAGTGGCCTCTGATGTAAATGCTTTCTAAAACCTGTGTAATCCTCAACTGCTTTAGTTCCGACAGCTCTTCCCATGAAATGAACTGCCAGCCAAAAGGTAAATAAAAACGCAAAGTATCCCCAAAGCAAACATGTTACTGCCTTTTAAAACAAGTCCATTTAAATAACGTGGAAATATATTAAAGAAACAAAATCTATTCCGCTTTATGTTTAAAGATGAGTTAATGCAAATATCACAGGTTTATCCTGCGTTACTCCCTTGAGAGGAGTCACTGGGGAAGCAATTTGTTTCTTGTTAGCTAAGACAGGATGCTTTGAAGTTAGTGAGTTGTCTGTCTGCGAGTGGCCTATTTAATCCTGAGGAAAAGTGTCAAATCTGAGCTGAAGTGATGTCTGCATTGTTTAAAGCTCTGGCAAGAAGAGTTCTTCAGGTGACACCAACCAGCACTGTGAGGGACAGTGGAAATGGCACAAAGGATTCCTGGAAGGAATTTTTTGTT
The DNA here is from genome assembly GCF_034315485.1 of Pezoporus occidentalis. Taxonomy (NCBI): domain Eukaryota; kingdom Metazoa; phylum Chordata; class Aves; order Psittaciformes; family Psittacidae; genus Pezoporus; species Pezoporus occidentalis. The sequence continues at coordinate 6,978,249 of NW_026912779.1, forward strand.
GGCTATCAACGATGGACATGCAGCCCTGAAGAGTGTCATCAGGAGGGCCTCTATTATGCCTTCCCTTTGGGGTTTTTCCTTCTTTTAAACCGGTTACTGCTACGCTAAAGGCTCTCGTCAATTGCTTCTTGGTGGCAGCAGTGAGGACTGGCTGCTGGGAAAACCACCCAAAGTGGTTTTTTCCCCCAAAGACAGCCTGTAACTGGATTAACTAAATTACATAGAATAATTTCATTTCAGCTTGGAATATTTTACTGATTTCATGTATAGGATCACTCTATGATCCTGTTGGGTGGCCCAGGTCTGTAGGCAGTGAGTTGTGACTGGTTATGCGATGAAACATACCTCTCGCCAGCTGTTTCTCTGCACAGAAGATGTTAAAAGCTGTTGTCTGAAAGTCTAGAGCCATGGCGTTCATAGCAGGCTACACCTTCATCCCAGAACTGTGTTCAGAAGGCAAGTTTTGTACTCTTTAATTACAAATCAGACCCTCAGCAATCAGTCAGCCCAGCTCCTCATAGCTATTATACTTGAGCTCTGCGCAGTGTCAGCTTTTAGCCTGAAGATACCAGCCATGGGGTATCAGCTATGAAGAAAATCTCTGCAGTGTGAACAGCCTATAAAACGATTCAAGGAGGTCAACATGCATCTGAAGGTAGCTCAAAACAACACCTAAAGGAGGAATATAAACTGTTTACTACAACTGGATTTGCACTGAAAGCTACTGATGCAAAATTCATAGCCAACATGAATTAATTTGCTCCTGATCATTCCTTACAAAACCTTCCACCTTCTTCCCCCTTTCCCTAATGACTTGTATTTGACAGCTGTGGATTTGCAAAGCAAACTGCAGTAGCAGAACAGACAGCAGCATTTTGAAACAGCACTAAAAAACTGTGAATTGAATTGCTCTTGAAACTTTAAAGTTGCAGCCAATTTATACCAAATTAAACTGTTTTTATGGACCATATGTAATCTTTGAGATCTTTCTTCTCGTTATCACCTGTGAGTGAGGGAGAAGAATTAGCCCTATTTTAGAGATAGGGAAATGAGGCACAGGACATCTGAGGCAGTCCTGGAAATGACTGCTACATAGTCTTACTCACAAGAAGGCACTAGCTCAGCTTTTCATGTTAGCTGGATTAGCTGCAAGATCTCAAATTGGTTTTCCTGGTGTGCCACAGAATTTAGGTCAAGTTCCCACTGGGGACCAGGCAGGGAGTGACATGTGCAATGTTTCTGCGGGTTCGTACCAGCATCTCTGCAGGAGCGGAGAGGAAGGTGTTGGTGTTTCAGCATTTCATCCCCGTTCCTCCTCTGAAGGGTGAGCAGAAGGCTGTAGCTGAGTTAATGGCCTCTGCAAATGCACTGTAAAGCTGGTTTATGTAATGACCTGGAATTTATATTTTTGGTCATGAAGCAGGACCTGGTGGCTGTTTTAATGACTAGCATGTAGTGTAAATACTGATGTGAATTCTTTACTTGGATAGTCCCTGCATGCTGGTGGAGTCAAGGAGAACTGGGCTGCTATCCAAGGACAGAAGCTGGTTGCTTTTCTATTTAGGATACATTGAAAACATTAGGTATGAGATGTGAGAAGAATAAATAAGTCTGTTCACCACGTGGAAGCGAGCTGCCTTACAGAGGGTTTAGCTGCAAAATGACTAGTTCAGGGCTGCAGCCCATTGCCCGTCCCAAAACTGCAGGCTCACCTGCTTTCCCTTCCCTCATCAACCCAGGAGTGAGCCCAAAAAAATACTTTAAAAGGGCAACCCTGCAGTAAGGAGTCCTAGTGCAATGTGCTCTGTTGAAAGGGTCCTTTTGTCTGAGGAGCTAGAAGCTAGGAATAGTGATATTCATGCAAAAAAAAAAAGAGAGTAAGAAAAATGCTCTAACAATATTCTATAGCTGCAATAAACAAGGATTAACTAGCTCATAATGTTTGCTGGAGAAACCTCTAAAACAAGTCAGAAGGAAATGAGGTAAAAAGATGTTTTACTGATATGGATTTTTATGTTCTTATAGCCTGCCTTGCTATATCAGTTTATGTAAGCAGTGACTGTAGTAGAGCATCCTGGCTCTACGCTCTGACTTTGGTTTGGCTCCTCTGGTGCTACTGCAAGAGGACCAGCTGGATTTAACATTGAATTCGGGAAGCTGAAAGGAAATCTCGTATCTGGCTGTGTAACGCCTGCAGGAATGGGGATAGGAAAGCAGGGTAATGTCAGTGGTTCCTTGTTTCTGTGCAGGATGTGAGCAAAAACGGGGGCTGGCTTTTCTCAGGCTAATTGCAATGAGTCAGTGCAGAGGAAGATCACCTGCAAACAGGATTAGAATTGAGGAGGATGTATAATATACAGAATCTTATACTCCAGAAATAGGGTATCAGATATGAAGTAAGTTATGGGACTAGTTCAGGACTGAAAACTGCCTACAAAGCCCAGGGGATTTAATACGAATTGTCACTAGTGATAGAAGGCTAATTCAGGTTAAGAAATCTGTGCAGCATGAATTGGGTAGCTGCAGTTTAACCTTTAATAGTTAAGAGAGCCACCACATGAATAGTATAAATCAGGGACTGTGCAGAATGGGTGGGAAAAGGCTCATTTCTCTTGCCTAAAAGAGATTCCTCAGAATTGAGATTGAGATTACAGTAGCTGTAAGGGGAAGAAAGGAGAGCAGTACAAAGCCACAGCTGGGTGGAAGGCCTTGTTACCCAAAGCAGCATCTTCTGTAAGTAAGGCCTTAGCAGCAGAATTACAAACGCATCAGGTCAAAGACCTTAGTAAGTGGTGTGTAAAGAAGATGTAGCAAAAAGGTCTCAACAGAGCAGGCAGATCCTGCTGGCCCAAGTGGCCAGGAGCTGGGGGGGAACATGGGTCTGCACTTCTGCTGGAAAATTACAAATACAGTGGGAAAGGGAAAGTGTAAGTCAGGAAACAGCCAGAATTTGTTTAATGTTTCTCAGGATTTAGAGCTAATCACAAGCGAAGTTTGCCCACATCATTCCTCCTCCCACCCCACACCTCCAGGATCTTCTAATTTATATCCCACCAGATTCCTGTCCTTCTCATGTACGTGAATAGAGCAGTCTAATATCCCAGTAGCTCCAGAAGCCTGACTGTTTTCACATTGCCTCTCACTCCAATAAATCAAAGTGTTCCGAACTGCAGACTGCATACCCAATGAAAGCTCTGTGGTAGGGAACGATGGCTGTTTATGCATTCTTACAGCTGTGAATCTCCTGGATGGCATTCCTGCTGACTGGAATGCCTTGCAGCACTTATATAATTGCAAGTAAAAATTTCACTGGTTTGCCAAATTACTGAACCAGAAGGCTTTTGCTTACTAAAGGACCAGAGGGAGCAAACTGGAAAAGAGACATAAAGGCAAGAGGCTGGATAAACTGTTGGGCTGTGAGCAGCAATTTGATCATTTGTCAAAGGGGGAGAGGGAGAAACTTGTGTGGTGAGGGATGGGTGAATAATTGACCACGTATAATTTAGTCAATCGATTTTGCTGATTGGGGATTATCTACAAATAGTTTTGTGTGTGTGCGTATCGAATGCTATTTACCAGCTCTTTTCAGTGAATCATTTTGGAGTTGTAGCTGTATCCTGAGGAGTTCATTTGGGCATTTGATGATTGAATTCTGAGGAAGAAGTGGTACTAGCACACCAAAAAGTTATCCCATATATTGTGTGTGCATGGTCTCATTGACTCTTAAGATGTAAGAGTGGGAAAGCTTGTTAGAGTTGATCTTCCTTCACTGCCTCTGAAGAGGTCACTTTAAATCTTGAAAGCAATGAAATTTTAGGCATTTGGAGTGAATTACCTAGTCCTATCATTACTGGATAAACCCAGGTTTTGGGGATCTGAATGCCTATCTGCCTGCACGTGATTCTATGTGTAAAACCCTCATCTGCAAATCTTATACAGACAGCTAAGCCTATTTCATTGACTTATTACTACTGTTACTTCCTTCCCATCCCTTCATTAAACCGTGCTCCTCCTAGATTGCCTTAGAGCTCATTCAAAAAGGCAGTTCCAATAAAATATTTGCAATAGAGCCTAAGCATCATTCTCATATTTAAAGATCTTAATAATGATCTTTAGTATTAATTTCCAAGGCTCTCACGAAGATGCTGATACTCTTTAACCTCCCCACCTTCTGTAACCTGAGGCAGATCAATTGCTTAGAGAAGTTTTATCTCCATCTTGCAGCTAAAGCCTGCTTGGATGATATCACTTGTAGTCATGAAGTGAACCTCTGGAGAGCCCCATTGACCTTGAGCCAGGGCAGAAATAGTCCTGAATTCAGAGAACTTGGCTTTGCTTTCTTTTATTAGTAGTGAAATAGATGGTACCTCCATTTATGAAGGCAGTTTAAAATAGAACAGATTTCTATGTTCTAATTCCATACTGCCATGTAGCTTTCTTCTGCAGGGTTCACACTCCAAGAAGCACCAGTGGGCTTTCAGACAAACATGCGCTCTGCTCAGCTTCGGTGCCTGTGTTTGCAGCTCACAAGCAGATTGCTGATGCTCCTGGTTTGTTTGTTTCGGTGCTTTCTCTTAGTAGGCAATGCTCATGAGAGTTTACTTGGAATTTGAGGTGAAAATGCCCAGCCAAAGAGACCAGTTGAGAGAGAGAAAAATCAGCAGCACATTAAAATAAGAGAATCGGGCTTTTTGTGAAAGACACAATTGCTTGTTCGCTGTTGTTGCTGAAACGCAAAAGTACTTTTAATAACTCCTTAAACCTCAGCTTTCTATTTAATAATCTTCATAATCCTCACCCAGGATTGCCAGGGAGTAATTTGTGGTTGCAGTGTGTGTGATGGGGAGAAAAGCAAAGCTGCCTGACAGAACATCAAAGGTTTGTGCCACTAAAGTTTTATGCAGCCATTGCTAAATCTTTCATGCTCGAAACAATGATGAAAAATGATTGTCAGCTATGAAACCAAAATTACATCAATCTACTCCAGGGCTGTGGGTTTTTTGTCTTCATTTGAAAACATGACCCAGCCTAGCACAGTTCACTTGCCAACCTCAAGTGTTCTGTCAGGATTGAAACAGAATAGAACTGAGTCAGGAAGGGCAAACGCATTTCATGCTTCACAAAAGTATGTTCGGGGTGGGAAGGAGAGGATGCCCAAAAATAATCAGGCAGGTCAGTGCCCAAATATCTCATTCTGATTGTCTCTATATAACACATGTACCAGGCAATGTAACTGCTCTCTGAATTTCCAAAGGGAATATTCAGTGTCAGAGTAGCTGAAATGGAAACTAAACGTTACTGTAGGCTTTCGTTCTCCAGCAATACTGCTGCAGGTGATTTTTCTAGCTGTAAATAAAGTGATTCTTAGAGCTGGATGCTGAGAAACAGAAGTGTAGGGGTGATTTGGCTTGTCATCTCTATCAAAATCTGGTCTTAATGAATATCTTATTACAGCTTGCACACCTGCTCTTTCCTATGCAGAGGCCTCCAGGCTGTATATCAAAGAAAGGGAGCAAATGGAGAGAACCAATGTGAGGTTTAAATGATCATCATTAACTCTGTTTGTGTCATGTAAGGCATGCACGTGTGAGAGAGGCTGCATACAGCTGCTGTTGCAAACAGAGCCCGAACAACATGCATGCACTTTTATCTGTGTTGTTGTATGCCCACGGCAGGATGGGCTGCTGGAGGCAAGAAGAAAAGTCCTCAGGCCTAGAGGTGGAGAAGACAGACTGATGCCCCCCTGTTAGGACTGAAGCACACTGACCTGCTGTTGTGCAGAAGAGCTGAATCACTCAGCACCTTGCTGCTTTCTAAGGCTACTTGTACGGTTCAATGCAATCCTCTCACCAGCCGTGGCAAGGAGGCTTAATCTAGACAACATCCATTCTGCATTGCAGGTAATTCTTTGCATTGTTATTGGAGAGAAACAGGAGGGACGTAGCCTAGCTACTACACTCCTTGGACATGAGGGTGGTCCCCCTGCAAGGGCTCTTTCCCTCCCCAGGCTGTGCACTGATCAGCCAGAAGCTGATAGGAATCAGATTTTCCCCTTCAAAGCTCTGTTTTCTTCTCACCGAGGAAAATTTGCTGATCTTCTCAGCCATTGCCTTAGCAAAGTTGTGTTCTAATACCTTGATTATAATTTGAAGCTGATTAGCATACATGCACACAGTCAGCCTCCAACATATGGGAACCTTTCAGAGATTATGTTAATTCTGAAGAGATGCTACTCAGCAGTTAGTCACAAAGTCTGGTATAAATTGCTAACTTCTCCCTGCTCTCTTTCTCATTGCTGCTGCTTATTTTCTGGCAGAGGAGTTGGAGGTCAGACAAAGAAAGAAATGAAATACAGTCTATCAAGAAAAGGATATAAAGATAAATGGTACCACTGAAATGTGATGCACTTGCAAGTCTGCCGCATGGTAAGAAGTGCTGCATGTTGATGAGCTGCGTCATCTTGCCTGGTCGTGATGCTTTTTCATCTTCCATTGTTTTGCTGTAGAGCCAATGACAAAGATGACATTAAGCCATTTTATCCCCAAAATCCAAACTCTTAATTTAGACAAGGGTTGTTCTGCTATTGAGCTAAAGAGGACAGCTCTGTGCCAGAGCTTCACAGAATTCCTCTTTGAGAAGGAGAATCACTTCAAGCAGCTAGATAGGTGGATACTGTCCATGTTAACTTACCTGTTCACAAAAAACCCTAAACCCACAACACCCTCTACATTATCAGAGGACCTCTTTGTTCAGGAGGGTCCCTCAGTAAGATCTGGCCCTATGAAGCCCTGCTGCTCCTTCAGGGGCGCTGGATCTTGGATGTTAGGGAGAAAAGAATCAGCTAATCAGCTTGTTCCTGCAGCTAGCATCCTTCAAGATGGGCTCTATGCACTGGGGATGTGCTTTATGGTATGGGGAGAAGTAAAGGGGTAAAGCAACATGACAAGACCAGAAGCCAGCAGTTGGTATTGTTTTACTTGTGCATCTGTATTATAAGACTTTATAGGATTGAATGGCTCCACAAGGTAGCTTTAATGAAGTTATAAAAAGGCTCATCAATGTTCCAGCTGGCAGGTAGCAGAATGTGAGATGCAACTGATTGTCAAATGTACCCTCTAATCAGTCATGAAAAATTACATGTAATTCACTTAGGTTTACTTGAGAGAGACTTTAAACTAAAGGTTCAGTCAAAATACCCTCTAATCTTGAAACTTTCTTTTGGCCTAATTCCTAAAATCTGAATACTCAAGACCTTCACATTTGACCTTTCTAGTCACAGCATGGCTGATCCTCATGGCTTAAACTTCTAATTATATAAATGAACTAATAAAAGTCTCTTTACAGTGATACTCCTTTTTTTCTCCATGGCTTTCCTTGGAAAGCACCATAACTTTAATAAGAAAGGCCTCAGTATAAGCTTACACCAGAAGGTTTAAGTCTCAGAGGACTTATTTCTTTCCTTAGGTAAGCTTTATTGAAAATGTGACTCTGAGATTCTACTTATTTATATATTTATTTAATGTTCCTTACAAGAAGGCTTATTTTAGAGATGTCCTACTTCTGTAGCACTGAACATTGGTGTTTTGGACAACTTAGTCTGCTGAATTTACTCTTAGTGAGAAATAGGTTGTCTCTATTGGCACCATATTATGCATAAAATTAGGGGGTTTGGGGGTGTTTTTTAGTAGCTGGAAGCATCCAGAGGAATAGTTGCCCTTCAGAATCTAAGTTTACCATGTTGTGGTTATGTTTGTACTTATCTCCTAACGGTTTTAAAGGGTCTTGCATTCTGCCCTCCCCAGATGTATTGCATCCCCCTGATTGCTTCCGCTTGTCCTGCAGTTCAGGTCCTGGTTTTCACAGTTGCCTTTATGCCATATATACAAAGGCAGTGGAACATCTTTGGGACACGTGCAGAATAAGTGGTCTCCACCTCATTCTCAGTGGAAGTAATAAACCACGGAGAAGGTGCATTCTCACTGCTGGTTTCCTCTTCATCTGGGTTTGGTTTTGCTGCAGGTGGAAATCAGGGTGAGGGCAGAAGAGTGCACCTAGAGATGTGATCCAACTTAATTTTGAATCAAGATGTTGCTCTGAATATCCTAATGTTACCTGGATACCAATGATACAAGCCCCACAATACTGAGTTTCAAGCCACTCAGCGGTGATGAAAGAAGGGAGTGGGGAGAAAACCACAACAAACCCACAAGAAACAAATAAGCACAAGATTGCCTTGTGGATTTTCTGGTTCTATTAAATTCTGTGGGGCTGGGGTGTCCCATCCTCAATTTCTCTCCCATCTGCCCTTACCATGGAAACTCCTTAGTCACCTTTAGCTGTGCCTAGCAAGTCCTGAAGTGCAGCAGAAGTATTTGGGTGGAGTGAGACTGTGGCAGTGCTGGGAACCCCATATCCATGATGTTGGGATTCACAGTGGTTTCCTGTAGGCTAGTTGGTATCTTGCATTGAATGTCTGTTCATGGTTGGGGCACGTGAGCCACTCTGCTGGAGTGTGCCAGGAAAAACTCACATTGATTTATTCTTCACCAAAAAATTGTTTTCTTTATAATGCTTTTTATTTTTGGAAAGAGCTACATTTTAAAACTGTTCAAGTTTGCAGAGAAAATCAAATCTATTTTTCACTTTCTTTTTTTCTCAGCACTCTCATGCAAAAAGTACTCAGTTTTCTGTCCCAACAAAAAACCAAAGGAGAGTAACATAACAGAATATGTGCCTGGTACAGTATCTGCAAACACCATCGACATCCACCATCATCAGGATGGTCAGATACTTTTTCATATTTAATAGTGTATTTTCTCTGTTACTTTCACAGGAACAGACTTCCAGATCTTAGGTCTTCTCATACCACTGGACAGGTAAACATGCCTGAAGTGATTGTGCAGAACACTTCATAAAAAGAAAGAAATGAGGTAATCTGTCCTAATTGGGTCTTGTCCTGAATGCATTGTCAAGTCCTCCTATGAAATAAGTTTTCTTTCCTTCCCCTTATACTCTCTTTATCATTAGCTATTGTAATTAAATGTTTCTTTTATAAAGCCAAGTATTCCTTCGAATCTGGCTGAGCCTTTGACCACAATTACATTGCAGCAATGAGTTCTACTTAAGGTTTCTCCCTCATTTTTTCTTTAATCACCAAAAATACCTTTTTTTTGAAAAAGAAAATTTTGCATTTTTAAACAGCTTTTTCATTTAAGAAAAATGGATTAAAAATTCCAGGATAGACTTCTTTTCTATCTTTTCAAATGAACTCACATTCAGGAAAGGCTTAGTTTGGAAGATGTCATACAGAAAGATAAATGTTTGAAGAGCTATTGCTCTTTTTATTAGAACCTTAGGTTGTTAGAGAAGCAAACAAAAATAAATCACCAAAGACAGAGCTTGCTTGTTGAAGACCTCATCATCATCCAAGTTGCCAAACTGGGACAGGAGTGAAAAATATTGCCCCATCACTGTTGCATCCAATTCAAGGTCAGTGTTCTTCAAAGGAATTGCAATAATAAGGAAAACTACCTCAAAGAAAGGAAATTGGGCAACAGAGGATACAGAAAGATTGGAAGCTCCATATCTGACAGACCTATGCATTTTCTAATTCATTATCGTCTCTTTCAGCAAGGCCCATTCCAGCCATATCAGAAGATGGTTCAAGAAACTTTACAGCAGGGTAATCTATAGAAAAATGTGCCTGCACAGAGTTTATGGCCCTTATTCTATAAAGCTTGCTTTCTGCTGTTCTACCTGTTACACTGGATACATATGCATGCGTGCACGCACAAAACCCCCTCTAGGTGTTTTGGCTTGCAGTACACTATTGGGTATTTTTCAGGCTTTTTGGAAGGCAGCTAAGCTGCTGACCTGTTTGCTCCTGTGCAGCATAAAATCCTCAGGCTAATAATAAACACACTGTTGAAAAGAGCCTCTCCTTCAGTGTTTTCTAAAGCAGTTGCCTTTCATTTTATCGAGTGCCTTCTACTTACTGTAGTAGAGGATGACTTAGACCTGATTGTGTGACCTTCATGAAATTTTCATATTCGCTTCTATTTCCAAGGCATTTTAAGAAACCTTTATTTTACTTTTAAGTTTTTCATTTCCAAATTTTCTGTCTTGAGTACTTCAACAACTGATTGAAATCGTCTTGAGAGGCAGGAAAGGAAGAAAACAAAATTGATTTATTCATATCAGGGAGAAACAAATTCATTTTCTCAACCCAGAGAGCTGCCTTTAAGCTCACCCGTGGTGGAAGGTCCATGAGTTTCAGCACTGCAGGTGAATGCTTCTGGCCCAGAACTATTTCATCCACCTGAAAGGGGAGTTAAGTGTGTGTCAGTTGTATCTAAACTGCCAGGTTTTCCTTTAAATAGTGTTCCAGGTTTTCATAAACCTCGAGACATTTTTGTCATTTCAACCTCTTTTAGCTTATTATGTCCTGCCAACCATGTCTAGATAAGCCGCAATGAAGGCTGCTGCCTCCATTATAAGCCACATCTACTCTATCAACAAGCCTTCAGTACCATGACCATTCTAGAAGCCCTAAGATCTGATCTGCCATTGATGATAGGCAAGTTTCAATTTGGAGTTGCTAGCCTGCAAAAACGATCTGTAAATGGCATGTTGCAGGCTGTTATTTTGTATCCTGCATGGTGGTGTTCAAGTCTTCTCTCTTCCCTTCAATGTGAAGGTCATTCCTCCAGATCAGAAATTACTATCACTCTAAGTGACACAGGGAACCATACCAACGCCTTTATGTAGAATAAAAATACAGGCAGTAGAATAATGTTCCGTGTCAATCCTTTTCCTGTGATGTTAATTTCTTACTGAGCTGGAGTTACAACCAGATCTTAAGAAAACAGCGTGTTCCAGAATATGTTTCTTCATTGTTCAAATTGGGGGATCATTCCTCAAATGATTTTTGCTTTATTTTTAGTAGGAACTATTCTCTCATTTCTTCCACTGCCTTTTTTAAAGCAGCAAAGTGCTTACCAACCACCTTTTTACAGCTTTCATTTTCACCAAGCTTTCCCGAGACTGTAAGTGTTCAATATTGCAAATCCGTGTTTCCTAGTATTGATGAATCTGGCTCTTGGAAAGTGTGAGCTACAATGATTAGCTATCTGATTAAAGCAAGAAAAAGAGCTGCCTTGAGGGTTTAAAAGAGGTGCCCTTTGCAAGATTTAATTTCATGATCTCCCTAATCAGTGTTTTGTAGGTTCAATGTACATCCTATGCACATCTTTTAAATCAGTGCAGATTGCATATTGGTTTATATTGTTATCACAAATTAGCAGTACAATATCACTTTCTCTGATGTGGGAAACTTTGAATAGGAATCGTTTGCATTTTTATTTGAGCGTCCTGGAGACAAATGTAATGAAATGAATAGCCTTTTAATTTAATTGGCTTCCAATGTGAGTCTGAGAATAGAAAGCACAATACATCGTGCAGTTACTGTAGAAACGGCTGAGGTCAAAAGCTCAGCAGGCAGACCCTACATCAGCTACCACTGCTCTTGTGCAGTCATCTTTTTTAATTCTCCCTGCATCTCCATCAGGCCCCAGGAAGCCAGATAATTCGGTGTTAGTATTCCAAGGGGAAGTACTGGGTCATTTCTCACTGGTCTGATCATGCAATGGAATCCATCTTTAAAAAGGTGCCCAAATGAAAAACTACATTGTACCAGTGCTCTTACACATCAGCTACAAGAATAAGATCAGGCCAAAGAATAAAAAGAAAGGGAAAAATCTCTGTTTCCTTCTCATAGAAGAAAAAAGAGAGAGAACAAGGGAAGAAAAAGTGGTACAGAATGGATAGTAGTCTGCCAAGGAATCCTTTTACAAAAACATCTTTCTATTACAGATTACAGACAATTAAGATTTATGTGCTATTTAGTGGAGCCAGCCTTGCTGAATGCAGTGAAAGCAAAAAGGAAGATAATATCATGCTAATATTCAAAAGTCCTACATCCTTTTGACTGTAGAAATAAAGAGCTATAGCTCTAATGAAAGTTTAGCCTAGGAGCTCACCAATGAACACACAAACCCTTCCACACAGAGGTAAATGTAGAAAACTGGTTTCTTTACCATTTTGAGGCTGGCTAGGGCAAGATCTGTGCTGCTGCTTCAGCTTGAATTCATTCATCTGTCTGCAGGACAGGTCAGAACTCCTCATCTGTGCCTGATGCCGTATGCTGATGCTGCTACGGAAAGCTGACACACAGCACTTGCATATGGACCAAACACAACTGCACAGAGAGGATCACAGTAACATCCCATTTAGTTTTCGGGTTGTTGATTTTTAAAAGCACAGGAGTTCTTTTTAGGAGGTGTTGCATGAACAGGAGTTGGCAGGTTTAATGTTTCCTGTTACAACACTAAATTATTACATGTAACTGCATTATTATTTGCTGAGGGTGATGGAGGGGGTAGTACTTCCAAATAAAATATCCTGGTGCTCAGTGCTCTTTCCAAGGAGATAGAGGACCTGCGTTCAGCTCCCTTCCTGTCTAGAGGAACTTGTCTCTGTGAGTCAGGTGCCCAGGCTGTGTGCAAGCTCTGGCCTCCTCTTGTGCAAGCTCAGTTCCTGTACAGGAAAGCCAGGTACGCCAGGCCAAAACTAGGGCACAAGCTGGTGTGTGATTCTGTAACCTGGCAGCTAAGACGCTTACTGGGGCAGGACAGGATGTGTAAGCAGTCTGCTCATGTCTGCATCGCTCAGCACTATCAGGGAAGCAGTGCTGTGAGCAGAGCCTGAAAGCCAAGTTCCTTAGGGAAGGAAACAGGCGATGGGGTGTTTGTAACAGGGTGGTCTGCAAAGACCAGCTACAGTGGGCAGGGATGAGCCCCCCCCCCCAGTAAAGGGAAGAAAGGGTGATGGTTGGAAGACACCTTATATATAGTCTTCATGAGCTCATATGGTCATCATATGAGTAACCTGGTCTAGTGGGAGGTGTCCCTGCCCATGGCAGGGTGGTTGGAACTAGATGATCTTAAAGGTCCTTTCCAATCCAAACTGTTCTGTGATCTGTGGCACTGGAATGTCCCAAAAGCAGAACTGTGCAGGAAAGCTTTAGGTAGTGCATGTGATCTTGGTTCCTCTGTGCAAATAATGGAGTGGCATTTTGAAACAGTTTGTGAGGGCTTTTTTGTGGTCAAGGAAAACAGACCAGCAGCTTAAATCTGTCCTTTAAAACACACACACACTTATTTCCCTTCTTAGCCCTGTCAATCTGAACTTCTAGATCAGTTTGCACTCACAGCCTGTGTCCTTGCTTAGGAGAATGAGAAGCAGCAGTTTGCAACCCAGCTGCTCCTGATCACATTAGGTAGTGACACCTGAGAGCATAGCCTGGCTGCTCAGAGATGCTTTGTCTGAATTAAGTCTTACACTGTAGTAAAGCAGCGCTCTGAGTAGATGCTCATTGGGAGCTAAAGTAATTGCAGTTTGATTTAGGTTTAGAAGTAATTGAATTATGTGCCTGCATTGAGTGCACAAAGCAGTGGTTGGAGGGGTTTTGTGTTATCACTGGGAGGATGTCCTGAGCTAACGTTATTTCAGGTTTCATGGAAGTTTGACAGCTAATGCACCCGGACGAATTGAATGCATCCTACATACACAGCCTACATCATCCACTGTGGAAACGAACTGCTTAATTGTGGTGAGGCTGCTGTGAGCAGGTATCCATAAGGTGGACTCATGGAGGTTGACTCTGCTGCCTTCAATTTAAACGCTTAATTAGTTTGAATTGATTGCTCTCAAGTACCCTCATGTAGACAACCTTCAAATTGAAGGGATTAGCCTCCAGTTTAACTCTCTTGGAAAAGCTAACTGGGGTCTAAATGAAAGGAAAACGTGAAAAAGTGGGTTTTGAAGGGAAAAGCTTCTGAGCCTTGGTGAAAAGGAGATGGCATCTAAGGTGAATTTGGCATGGGTGGGGTAATACTGTGCCTGCATAGTAACATTGCATAGTATCACCTACCATCCAAATGGTTTCTGTATCTGCTATGTTTCACCAAGTCCCTCCTCCCAACAAAAAAAAGGAAGTATTTGTCGCTTTAAAACACATCATCACTCCTGGTAAAATTGTCTATTTCTCCTTTTTTGATAGTCAGTATTCCTCAGATAGTGTTGGAACTGAAATCAAAGCTTTTCCTTTTCTCAGTGTTCAGCTCTATTGAGAAATTCTGATCTTCCAAGCTTCACATATGACTCTTTCCCCTAATTTTGACTAGCCCCCTATTTCTAAGGGCTCTGCCTTTTAGAGGAAATCCTGGTGTGGTGACCTTTGTTGGAGTATGGAGTGACACAAGGTGAGTGAGTGTTATAGCGTATGTGTGGAGAAAAGCTCTCTGTCGAAGCAGATTTGGTAATTATACAGCAAAGAGAACTTGTTTTCCTGCAATGTCAAATGATTCACACCTGGCCTACCCTCACTCTGCAGCATGCTAAATAATGCATGCATTTTTGAAAGGATATTAAAAAATGGCTGTAAAAAAAATGAAACTGAGAGAGGAGCTCATATAATGCAGCGCATCAGGGGGAAAAAATATCAGTAAGTATAGATGGAAAAAATGGCTGTGTCAGCCCTCATGGCAATAACACATTTTCTTCATAATCTCCTGATACATGGAACAGGCAGTTCCAAAGAGCAGCTGTCCTGATACTGCCTTGGAAATGAAAAGAGGCTGAAAAACGATAGAGCCTGCTAGCTGTTATCTGCACAATACCTAAGTACTAGGAGATTATTTCAAGGCATGTAATGCAGCAGTGTGTGTGTGTGTTAGGCTGGTGAAACAGCCAGCAAGGAGATGGCACCAAGAGGGCCTGGAGGAATGCTGGTGCTGCAAGGGTTAAGAGCAGAGTGGTGCATTTTCACAAGGACCTACTGCAGAGTAATGGGTCCAAATCTCCCCTCACCATCACCTGAGTGAGGAATTCTTCACCACCCCTTCCTTTAAGTCACGGGGGTTTCTTTGCCTTGTGATTTCAGACTCCTAAGTGCAGTAAAGCTGCCCCTCTTGGAAAAGCATATGGGCAGGGAAATACTTCCTTCCAAAACCAGCTTTAAACAGAAAGGCAGCACATCCACTTTATCGTGGTAAGTCTCAAAGCGTGGCGAGAACTACGATGGGATCTCTTTCAGGCAGTGTGAGGTATACCTCCAAAATCTTTGCTTTATGTGTTGATACTTATTTCTGCTTTTTCCTCTTCTCAGCATTGCCCTTGCTAAGGTCTTGGCTAACCAAACTCTGTTTTTAGGATGCCTCTGCAGCATCATGGTCCTTGGAATGATTTGTACTTCTCATTTCCCAGAGAGTAAAGAGATTCCTCAGGGGTGTTCTTGCTTCTGCAGCAAGTTTCATACAGGCTGACTGGCCTTACCAGCAGGTATTGTGATGGTAATGCTTGATTGTTAAGGACTCTGATGGCTACATAGAAGTGGGGCTGCAGGAGAAGATATTAAGCTTAGGGCTTTTAAGGGCATGTGAGGTGGAGAATGCTTGTAAATAGGGCAATATATGGGTGGCTTTGTCAAGAGTAGCTGGTTTAGGAGGCTGGATCAATGCATTTAGTCAATAGCTGCTATGCATCTTTTATGAGCAATGCCTTCCAACTAACAGGTAGGTTTGTAGGCTACTGTTTCAGTTTTTTAGGAAACTGCTATCCTGTCAGGTATGATCCCCTCATGCCTGGAGCTGTAAAACCACAATCATATCAGCTCCTAAGAAGTCTCTGGTCATGCTCTGTCTCACAGCAGGGCTGTAAGAGAAGGAGCAATGAAAAGAGAAAGAGGGCTTCTTACACACCACCCTGTAACACTGAGGCTGCCTCTCACAATTCCAACATAATGATTTGCTGAATAGGGCAAATTCTGCCTTCCTGCTTTTGGTACCAATCCTGGGAACAGCTGCTGCTCTCCACTGAATGAATGCCAGTGTGTCTGTTTGCTAAGTATACCATGTCCTGTATGGCATATATGCATCCTATAGAGTTTATCCTGGAAAGGAGTTGAAAAATGTAACTGTTCTAGTCTGTAGTGTAGTCAAAGTTTTATAAGTAGCTATGCATTTTTAATGTATATGAAGTAATAAGAGCTGTACATAAAGGTAGAAACATGTCATTAAATGGTTGCTCTTCCCAGTGTTCCACAGGGTATTATCAAAGCACCATTTCAGTAGCAGGGTTACAAGACTTCATCTTTCAATGGAAGACAATGATTTGCCTTTGGTCTAGTTGAGGCCACAAACATCCTGTGCTTGAGGGCCTGCTCAGCTTCTCTTGCCTAACTTCAGAAGAAGCTCAGCTGGTCAGACCAAATGGCTAATCACAAGATGTTTTGTAACAAATCCTTTTATTTCATTCCCATAGCCAACAACTTCAAAGCCAGTAGTTAAAACAAATACAAAAATCAAGGTGGTCGTGATCAAAGCAGAAAGGAAGCATCAGCAGAGGAGGGATCTGTAACCCTCTGGCCTGGGGTACTGCTTGGCAGAGAAGAATTCTTCTGCCCTTTCTCTTCCTAAATAGTTTCTAGTGTATTAAATCTTGTTTTCAGAGTCTGCTTTTTCCTGAGCATCCCCCTTTCTCCTTTTGTAGTGAGTTGCTAGAGAAATGACTTCGTCCTTAGTAGCTGCATCAGAATATCCTAAGGTCAGGGAAACCGGTGCTTCTGGGGAATTATTGAATTCCAGTTATCTGGTGATTCTTCTTCCTGCTTCTGCAAGCCTTGCAGGATGGCTAAGGCATATATTGCTTTATTTTCTAGAACATTTAGGTCACCGATTTGCCTGCTAGCCTGGCAGTGTTTTACTTTCAAATTGTATATGAACAAGTGCAAAGAGCTGCAGTATAATAAAATCAGTGTGAAAGAGACTAAGGTTCAACACAGCATTTCTTGCAAGTTAATTGTTGGAAGCACTGGCATACAATCTGGCTTGCTTATCAAATTAAAATGGTTGGAGCAAGAGGCATCATGGTCTCTTAATTCAGTCAGATTTGTCTTAAGAAGAAGTTTGTGTTACAAAAGTAAGTAGAAAGAAGTAAATGCAAACAGCTGGTACCTTGCCATTTTGTGACCTGCCTTAAATGATCCGTTTGGAGAATCCTGTTGATGTTGATGGGAAAGGTCTGGAATGTGCTGCTTTGTTGAATGCATCCCTTGTGGTGCCTCCTGTGGCCTAAATGAAGTTTTGGTGCAGCAGTTACAATTTGGGGAACAAATCTTGATTCTTTGATGGCCAAAACATGCCAGATACTTTCTAGTTTTGCCCTGATTTCTGCGATTCTCTTCTTCTCCTTTATGTAGTCAGCGATACGTGTTTCAGAGTAGCTGCAGTATCAAAACTGTTAATTTTCTGCCACTCAGCACGTGTGCTGGTACACACTCCAGCTTCTCCCCGTTGGAGCCCTGGCATCCTGCTTCACTCAAGTGTTTCCTGTGAGAGAACTAAGCCTGCCTGCGTGGCCCTGGCTTGTTTCTATTTGGCCTGAGAAGCTAATCTTCACCATTATTGTCACCAATTCAAGCCCATCCAAGTAGCTGGCTTTGAGAATATTTGAAATACTGCTGCCACTGTTTCAGGGACCCAGATGTACTAGCCTGAAACATTTATGCTATTAAAAGAGCTGTGAGAAATTCTGTATGAGGCTCGTGTTGACTTCGCAGCCAAGATTTCACCCTTTCATTAGAAGACTAGCTTTCAAACTTCTGATCAAACCATGAACTAACAGATTTATTTCCCCCACCCCCCCAAAATCGAATTTGCAAATATAATCTTCAACCCAAGACCCAGACTGCAACTGCTGCTGATTGGAGTGGTACGAGGGAAATCAAGCGGTATCATTCTTTATTTGATATCATTAAAGGAAATGCCAGCATTGGTTCAAATAGCCCCCAAATGCCACAGGTTATTCACTAAGTGTTCTTTGGTATTTCCCTGAGGGTGGAAAGGACTTTAGTCAGAGGAGAAGGAACAATGGTCTGATCAATCACAGACTTCTTGAATTGCAAATAAGAATCAGCAACCAGCTCGGAAAATATGTTCCCACAAACCTCTAATGATGCTCTGCTGAGCTTCCTGCAGCCCTCTAATGTCATTCTCATGTGACTCTTTTCATAATGTACATGCTGAAATCTTTCTCACTTTTAGTTTTTGTTGCGTTTTTCTATACTGCTTGTAAGCAAATGTGAGAATGTGTGAAACTGTATGTAATTCATCCAGTAAAATGGTGCTTTTTGACTTGTAGACGCTCTGGAAACAGATGCTCTGCTTTCCTATCAGCACAATCACTGACGGCAAGTCTCCATTGCACCTGTATACAACCAGTTACTATCTTTTATATTATGATAAGAAACTAGTAGTGGTCTAAGGAATGGTGCTAAGCTGCTGGTGTTGTCAAGTGCTTACTGTTTTTGCAACTATCTTATAAGAACATGAATATGCAGCTGGGTATCATCTCCCCTCATCTACTGGTGAATACCAGTGCAGCTTAACTAGGATCTTAACGCTTTAGTATTACTGAGGCCTCTGTGACATAGCTGTCATGCTGGGAGCTGCCAGAAGGGACTGCCTTTGCTGCTGCAGAGAGATGCTGCTGGGAACATCTGCAGCTCCCCATGGTCTCCTCTTCCATTACAGGGAATTCTCAGATGTTCCAGGCACAGAGCAACAAATAATGCCTTGATCCCCCAAGGTTTTCTTTTTGCCATCTGAGAAATCATTTAACAAGTTTCTGCCATGCATTTGAAACAGGAGCACTCAGTGAGTTGTGGGAATGTTTCCTCTTTGGCCTCACTCTCATGATCACATTGAGACTGAATGCCTTCTTTAAAAACAGGCTTCAGACAAACCAAAGCCATTGGAGCCCTACCTGGATTCCTGGTGGGAATGTAAGGGACTGGAAGAGACAGGATAACCTAATCTTTTCTTCTGTCTGTAAGCTGAAAAGCTTGATGTAATGTTGTGTGAGCTGCTGCTCCTGAGCAAGGCAAGCTTTGTTCCACGGTGCTTTTTAGTTAGAGATGTGCTGCTGACGGTTTCAATTCTGTTGAGACCTGGCTGTTGGAAAGGGCTAACGTGTTTTATTACCCTGGCCTGGACAAGATCATGTCTAAATAGGAAGCCATTTGGGAAAAGACTGCCCCATGTCCTTTATTTTTTGTTTAAAATGCTTGACAAAATTGGATTTTATTGACTCATTATATCTTTATTTATTGCTGAGATAGCAGCAAGTAAGTTATGTGTAAAGTGATTTTAGTTGCCTCTCCTTAGGACTGTTTCCATACAGGTGGTCTGCTGTATGCAAACATAGAAGAACTTGCAAGATGCTAAGCTTTCCAAAAGGTTAATGTAAATGTGCTACATATGTAGGGCTAGTGGACATTTTCCAGGCCAAATGCATATCTGAATGTCATTAACTGGTTAATTAGGTAAGAATCAATTGCTATTGGTCTTAGGCAAGTGTGTGCCATGCGTGCTTGTTTTGCAGGCGATATTTGGCGTGGCACTTCTACCCTTTGTATGGAAGTATCTCCATATGAACTGGTAGCTGGTGTTCTGTTTTCAGATATGGGCCATAAGCACTTGCAAGGAGCAATTTCCCAGATCAATTTTAGGCAATTACCTTAGAAAAATACTCCATGATCCAGTAGCCCCTATCCCTACGTAAAGCAAACCCAGACTTCCAGTTCACACAGCAAAACCTCTATGGATGGATTCTGCCTCTGACATCTGGTGAGACAAGTAGCTCTAATCTTTTGCCCAGGAGCACAAGAGATTATGCCCAGAGAAGGAGTCAGGTTCCCAAGGAATGTGTTTTTTATATGGAAATAGCAACAATGCTGGTGCCAAGAGGCTTGTTTCAGGCTGGGTTAACTTGCTTTTTTTCCCCAGTTCATTCATGGTTGAGACCAAAAATGGTGATATCTGGGACGGTTTTGTGTAGTTTGAGCTCTGTCCCTCTTATCCATCTTGCTCAAATGTCAAACCGTGCAGCAGTTCTTTCTGAGTGGGAAAAAGGCATCTGGTTGTGTTGTGTATAGTGATCGCTTGACACTTAGCTCCTTGCCAAGTAACGTAATCAGTCATTGCAAGCAAAGCTGCATTGGTATGTGCTCATTCATCCAGTTTACTTCAGTGCTCAGTTGAAGAAAACAAAGGGTAATATGCTATTAGGGAAATCATGTAACCTGGCAATTAATGCTACTGCTCATACAACTATCTTGTGTCTTAAACTTAACACGTCTTTTAGATTATATAGCAAGCCCCAAACTTTGAGTTCTATTTTAATGGTCTTTAACTTGTGTAAATACAGCTCTTAAATGATCACAATAAGAACATACTGAGAGAGGATTGAAACTTCTGCATTAACACCAAGTTTTGGTACAACACAGTGTAGTATTAATGTCATTTATAATCATGTACTGTAGTCAGGGCCCTGACATATCTGGACATAACAGCATGACTTTTATAACCTTGCTACAAAAAGCAATTAGGGGCAACATCCAGCTCTGCAGCTATGCATCACGTGGAGATGTAAGGAGCTTCCAACAGTGAATTTAATTAGCAGCAAACACGGAGCACTCGGTGACCTGCAGTGCAGATAACACGGTTCCTGTCCAGCAATATCGGTCTCTTTCTGTGAAAGGGTGCCTAAACTGCTCCGATGCTGGACCCATGCGTAACTGACAGGCTTCCAAGGTGCTGTGGCTGGAAACTTCCAACCTGGAAAGCTGAGTTGGGAAATGCAGTGCTTGTAAATCCAATCTTGTACCAGACGGCACCATGGGCAGCTTTAAAATGCTGAGGAATAATCCAGGAGGAACGTTACTGGATGTTTCTCAAGAATGTATAGAACAGATTTGGGTAATCAAAGCTGCGCTGCACGGGGTAATAAAATGAGCTGATGCTTCATATGTGTTAGTGGATAAGGGTAAGGAGAGTCATGAGCTACAACTTTGCATGAAAGGGAGCCTTGAGGACTTGTGTTGGCTGTGATGATGGAATTCCTTATTTGACATCGAGCGAATATTAATAGTGAATTAAGCCAGACCTTGTTTTGTTAAGGTTTGCAGGGCTGAATTCCAATCCTCTGAAGTGTCTGAGGTTACAGAAGAAAGCTTGTTACTTACTCTACACCTCAAACCAAAAGAGCTAATAATTGAAGTCATGCTCAACTGTGAAGTAAATGAAGAGGTGAGACATACTTTTGCAGGATGGGAAAAGTGTGAGCATCAGTAATAGAGTGTTATAGCAGCTGGCCTTTACTGCAGACATGGAGCTGGTGAAAGTGCACTAATCCTGATCTAGCTGAGGTGGAAGAGCCCCAAGCTTTTCCCATCTGAGTGTCGCCAGCCAGCACAAACCCAACTGCGAACATCTGGGATGCTGACCAGGCACTGTCTTCTAACAGGTAGGGTCTCTGGAGTTGCAAGTTGTGTTATCTATCCCCAAAGAATTGCTGGCTCTGGGGCAGCTTTGGAGAGCTTCATGGCATCTCCACTGCATAAAGCAGCCTAATGGTGTTTGCCCTGCTCTCCAAGGGGCTGGGCAGCAGCACAAGAAAATGTCTCTTGGCATTTTTGTGGTCCTATGGAAGAGCAATACCTCTCATGAGAAGGGCTGCTTTCATTTTGCTGCTGGCTTTCTCTCCTGCTATGTGCTGTATACTTGTACTGAATGCTTATTGGGCTTCACAGTGTTTTCTGCCTACTTAAATCTGCTTACATCCCTGTCCCCACCCGGGTGTGCCTAGTGCATGACTTAAGGAGCAATTTCGGACGTGATGGTCTTGAGACACTTGCAGGGGATTACTTGCAGGTAGCTAACTTTAACCTGAGTTTGACCTAGGATAAGAGCAGAGATTCTGAGGATTGTTCTTCAGTGTGACCTAAAATGTTCAAGCAAGAGGTACAGGAGTAGCTAGAACTGAGCTATATGTGCACAAGAACCAAAGGAACAGGTTTTCAAACAATGTATTATTAATTTACTGTTTAACGAATATTTTGGTAATAAGTGGGTTCCCTAATTCTTATCTAAGCTGACTTTCATCAGAATTACTACCAAGAATAGCTACCTCTCATAAATGTAATTTGTCTTACTAGTATGATGATGTCCATTCATTCTGAGGCTTGGACCTCTCCATCAGCCTGAGAACAAAGCAGCTGTGTTTGAGGGCATAGCCTGTTTTAGGGCACTTCAGATCTATCAGTTCACCTCCATCCTTTTTGCACCACATCAGGAAAACAGAACAATTGCAAACTTCTCAGTGTAATTTTTAGCTCTGCGCTGCAGCCAGCAAGTGAAAAGTATGAGACAGCCTTGCAGAATGCTGCCAGGTCCTAACTAAACACAAGAAGAACTAAATACAAGGGCGCCAGCACGTTTATAGAAGCTTTCTCTTTGAATCTTTGTCCTCAGTAGGTTTGTTCTGTGATGTTGAGTGAATAACTTCAGTTCTTTGGCTTCATATTCATCTGTAAAGGCACAGTCACAAGCCTTCATCTGCTTAACATGTCTGGGGTGAATACTGCAGCTCTAAAGCTTGCTCTGTGCTCTGAACTGCCCTTGGGGAAGATGTATGGGTACCTGACAGAGGAGAAACGGGCAGCGAGGCATCTCTTGTTTGGTTTTAGTAGCACTTGGCTGGACTCATCTGTCTCCCAGTGGCAGGAGGTGTTTGCAAATACATATGTGTGTGAGTGCTGGGATAAGGTGTGTCCTGCACCATATGGTGTGTGCAGATGTATGTTGGCAGGTGTGAACCGTGTAACTATATTTGCGCGCAATGAGGATGGGTTTGGAAGAAGAAGGAGGGTACTGAGAACTCTGGCTAGGTACCCGCTTTTCTTGTAATGTATTACTTTAATTTAAATTCACTTTACAGTCAGTGCACATGAGAATTATTTTGAAGGTTTAATTTGCTAGCTGCTGAAAGCAATAAGGTGGCTATCAACATAGAAGAAATAGCTTGGCTGTTTGTTAATGCTCTTGGGCTGTCCTGTAAGTACTCCGGGCAGCTGTAATGCTAAAGGAGCAAATAAAGCATTGTTGCTTTTAGAATCGTTTGTTTTATTGTACCAATAGTTTCTGGATATTTACACATAAGGTATTTTCTGCAGCAGATAGTTGGGGGAATTGCTGAGGTTTCTCAAACGTTCAGGTGGAAAAGCTGTTAAATCACCTAGAAAACATAACGTTTGGTCTCTTATTAGTGTCAAAAACTTCATTACATTTATTATGTTTGGATTAGTGATAATTTTCTGGCCATTTTGGTCAGCAGAAACTGTACTCAATTGCCTATATTTGTACTGGGAATTTAATTTCTTAGGATGGCAAGATTTGATTTTATCTGCTCTAAGCAACCATCTGGAGTAAGTTTATTTGTGTTACGTGGCTTGCATGTATTTATACTTCAGCCTGAGATCCCTTGAATCCTCTGCGTTTTTACATATCGTATAAATGACATTTGCTTGCAACACAGTGGAGTGATTACAGCGAATGCTAAAATGGCAACATTCTGCAGTAAAAAGAAATTACAATATAAAATGAACATTCATTTCCAACAAAGTGCAAATTTATACTATTTAATGAAATGCATTCACTGTGCAGCAAAATATTTCTTGTGCCTATTGAAATAGAATTACGAAGCACCAAAACTTATAATATTTAACAGAGGCATTCTGTTACATGGTAAAAATTGTGTCATGTTTGTTAAAATGATATTTGATAGAGTGAAATAAACATGGTCTGTGCATATGTTTATTTCTCTATCGAGCTAAAATTAAAAAATGGTATCACGACATCAATCTGCCATAGACCAGAAGTCCCATACCTGGGCTTATTCAGTATCAGACATGTTCGACCATGCAGTCATTAACTGTTTTCCTGTGGCTGAGAAGCTGCCTTCCTCAGGAGGGATATGTGGGGACACGGCTTGTCAGTGACTGTGATTTGGGGTAGGAATTTCTGGAGCAGGTCCCATGTGGCAGATGAGCAAATGCTGTTAGCTGGTAGGTTAACCTTCTTACCCATCAACATGAGGTTGGTGGGGACAGGAGACATTGATGCATCTATCACAAGCAGAGAGATTGACCAAGAGGGTGCTTTACAGGCAAAGTGGCCCCGTGTGAACAGGTATGCACAAGGTCTCCCTAAGCAGTTACAGAGATCTCTGGATAGACATTATTTCACCAGCATCTGAATAGAATGTGTTCAGGGTGCTTGGCAATAAAACCTTATTTAAGAATGGTTGTGGTGAAAATACAGCTGCGAACTACGTTATTCACACAGGTGCTGGAGATGTTGAAAGCAGAAGAAAAAGCATTTGTTCCAAGCCCAGTACCATTCACTGCCATGAGAGAAGCCTGATGACACAAATGCATTTGTTGACTCACAACTCTGCTTTCTGTGGACATATACTGAGAAAGTGTGTATATTTTTCTGGACAGATTCGGGAATATCTGTAATAGTATTATGCCTGGCAATTGCGCTGATTCATTAGGCCATCATTGTGCTAATGAAATACAGGGTTTCTGGCTTGGGGTTGATCTGGACAGCCATCAACCATATCAAAAGTAATTTTCCCTTTGTTTGCATGCAATTTTCCTTTGACTGTCCTCAGCTTTCCTGTAAAGATTGGGGAAAAAGTCTGGAGATAGCCCCAGCCATCAGGCTGTGCTGGCATCACAGCTCTGCCACCCATTTGGGTGACATGGCTTAGTGTGAGGTGTCCCTGCCCATGGCAGTGGGGTTGGAACTGGATGGTCTTAAGTTCCTTTCCAACCCAAACCATTCCTTGATTCTATATTCACCCCTCATTGGTGCTGGTGCTGAGACTCCCCGGCGCAATCTGGGGTCTTCCTGGGGGAGGCATGAATTACTGCAATCCTGGTGCCATTCTGACTGATTGCAAAACCTGAGCACCTCAGAGCAATGCACCTCAGGCTCTAGAGAGCACTGGAGGGTGATTTAAGGTCTCAGCAGGTGGTGGTAGGCAGACATTTACTCATGTTGTTGGGGTGAAGGGCTGTGCTCTGGAATTGCTGGTGCTAAATTAATATATTTATTTGCCGATTACCAATGTGACAATCTTCCACAGACCCCAAAGAACAGACAGGCTCTCACTCCAAGAAAACACATTGAACACCCCGAATTATGATGCTGATCATCAGATAGCGCAAGGTGCCTTTTATCATTGCAGATACTGACCTGCTTTTGCTTTGTAGCTGGCTGGAGATAACCACTTATCATGGTTTACACGCCTGTTTCTGTTCCATAAGCGTAAGGAGACATAACTCTCTTGGGCTAATAATTGATCTGTCCTTTTCTGTCTTCTTCTCAGCCAAGGAAGTCGTTACATAAAATAAATGCGGTAAAGATGAAGCTGGCCATTCCCTCTCTCCTTTTTGAAGGCCATGAGCTCATTATGTTGACAAATAAAATGTTAAGGCTTGATATTATGAAAGAACAAACTCTGATTCCCTGATGCCCTTTTCATTTCAAAAGAGGAAAACTTGCTATTTATTCCCACCAAAATGATGGTTCAAATTGAACACGCAAGAGGTTCCTAAAGCTGCCTGGGTTAACATGTGGATTTGCCATTACTGATTTTCTCCAAGCTGCCTGTATGCTGCACAGAGCAGCTTGCCAGGGTTCCCCCAGGTAGCCTTTAGGCCCAGATGCACAAAGGTATTTGCTCTCTGCTTTCAGTTAATTTTCCATCTCATCTCAGTCCCTAGTTGTTTTCCTGGGTGCCTCTGGCGTGTATATTCATTATGTAGTCTCAGTAGTGCTGGTCTTAAGGCTCAGTGACTTCGTTGGCTTCCTCCTTGTATAGAGCATGAGCAATGTGTAGCAAGGGACAAGTGGAGGAGTCTGGGGAGGAAACTGGGATGGAGGTAATAAATGGGAAATAAAGGGTCTAGGGGAAACCAATAGGAAGTGAAGGAGCTGTGCCTGAAGAGAGGAGCAGGGCAGGGGAGGGAAGAGGATGGGCTGGGAGGAGGGCACAGGGTGCCAAAGGAGGGTGAGAGACCCCAAGAGGGTGTGTGACATCCAGGGAACTGAGAGCTGGAAAGAGGAAAGGAGTGGGGAGGAACAAAAACACACGAGAAAAAGCTAATTTGAAGAAAGGCAAATCTATGAGGAAAGTGGGGAGAAGGGAGGAAGAGAAACCGATGCAGAGGCTGTGCATGGATTTGGCATTCCCAACCTGAGTGTCTGCAGCTGGCAAAGATAAGGCTGCAGAAGGAGGGCAGGGGCATGATGAAACCCGCCCACAGGGCAATGGGAGAAGAGCAGCACCATTGCAGAGCCCCTCTGTGCTTCACCCTCTCTGGCTCTGCCGTCCCCCACCCTGCTTGCAGCTAAATTTATTCTGTTCCTAGTACTGTCTCTGTGCTGAACAAACCAGCACTGTACAAATTAAGAGGACAAGATGTTCAGAAGTGGCAAATTCACACTTTTTTTTGTTGTTTTCCTAGCACATAAAAGCAAATTTAGATTGGTGGTGGGGAGGGCAACCAAACTTGGAGGGGAGCTGCACAAAAAAGCATTTCAGTACTCAAAGAGCCAAGCTCAACATATCAAAGCGGCTTATAAATGAATCCTAGAATTAACAAGGTGGGTTGCAGCAGTACGGATGCTAATAATAAATGGCAAGTTTCCTCCTGTAGAGATCGAGCAAAAAACGTACATTGTCTTGGGACAGGCCACTTTGTTAAGGTGATTACTGTGTCTGCAAATACAGACCAGAG
The DNA here is from genome assembly GCF_034315485.1 of Pezoporus occidentalis. Classification (NCBI taxonomy): domain Eukaryota; kingdom Metazoa; phylum Chordata; class Aves; order Psittaciformes; family Psittacidae; genus Pezoporus; species Pezoporus occidentalis. The sequence goes on from NW_026912779.1 coordinate 7,005,016, forward strand.
TTTCCTAGCAATATTTGACCACTGTGCCCTCAGTTCCTCTGGGTCAGATGACATTTAGCATCCTCTGCGTCCCTGTTGTTTCGGTCCTCTGTTGAAACGGGTTTTCTGGCATGGGTGCAATAGCTGCCAAAGAGAAGCGATGCAATGGGAAACCTGACAGCAACTCAGGGCTTGGTGGTTGCTTTTCAAACCAGGGAGCTGGCTCTCGTTTGTGAGCAGTTCTGTGGAAATGAAGAACAGAAGCAAATGTGTTCTTTAACCTAAGCTCTCCTCAAAGAGGTGCCAAGGAGAACACATCTGGTTGTTTCCTACAGGGCCCGGGTTTCTGAAGTTATGCAAGAGCCTCAAGATACAGATTGGAAAGAAAATCTCCTCTAGGCTGGAAGTGCCTGGTTTCCTAATTCCTCAAGCCAAAAGGACTTCTGCTTCTAACTGCTGCTGTAAATTCAGGCTTTGAGATCAGACTCCTGCAGCTGCGCCAAAGCTGTGGAGGGCTCTGCTCCCCTCTTCCCTTCTCTGTGCCTCAGTAAGAGTTGGTTTTCTTTCTTTTGGTGCAAAGGTTAGCAATTCAAAGAGAGGGGAAATGAGCCTGAGTAAGTTACTGCCAATAGCTAGGTTTAATAAAAATATACTTTTGACCTTATTTTTCCAAGGAAAGTGGCTTCTCAGAGGAGATGGTTTAGAGTTCTTTTAAGGGGGAGGAAGGGAGTGGAAGCCCAAACCCATTTACCATGTCAAATCCAACGAGGTTCACTGAAGAAGGGGGGAAAAATCGAAACCTCAAAGTTTCACATTAAGACTTGAAATTCAGTTCTGTTTATACTGGAAGCACTACCTTTTTTCCACCCATTCCAAATGTGTGCAAGGGTTGACTTTGCACTACCAAGGTGCTGCTCTCTTGGCTTTTCCTGCCACATCCAGCAACATCTTTCCTTAGATCAAAAAGAAGCTGAAAAGAAAGAGGACCTGGAATTAGAATTTCCATCCAAGGGAAGTGGTGAGCATCGATACTCTCCTTGTGATGAACAAAATCTCTCGTCTGTGTTGTAAGTGCAGAGATGCAATACAGTGTCAGAAACCCAGCCCGAGACTCTCCTGCAAAATAATTACACTTCACAAAAATGCTAATCTGATGTTAAGGAGACCCCCTGCAATCTTTGTGCTCTCAGTCATATTAGAAACTGATTTATAATTAATGACAACTGTAATTCCACTGCCTTTGCATAAGAGAGATCTTTAGCTAACTCCTCAGAAGGGTGCGAAAAAAATGAGAGACAGATTTAATGGCTGCTTTGCCATGTTAATAATAAGGGCCTCTCACTCCTAAGTACCTGGAAGCACAGAATATATGAGCAAGAAAATAATCTTTGTACATAGAACATTCATATTAAACTAGAAAAAGATCTTATTTGTGTAAAGCCAAGAGCATATTCCAGGTGGCATAATGTTTTATAACTGTATTTTGCCTTCAGAGAGGTACTGAAGTTAATGCTTTGACCAGGATTTGACAGTTTACAGAGTGCATATTTAATACAGGGATGTTTGCAGGATGGATGTTGTTAAAGAGCCTGTTAGATGTAGGTTAGGTTAACATAGAATTTTTTTTGTTGTTATTCTTGCTGCCTTCTGCCCTTTTTTTCCCTCCAAGATTTACCAAATAAATAGGTCCCTAATGTATCTCCATTCTTCAACAGCATTAAAAAATCTGGGCCTGATTAATTAAAATCTCATTATCCATCATAATTGCAGTAGGTATGCAAAACTCTAAGATTTATTATTCAAGGAATTAATGCATTTCTAGAACTCTTTGGGGTTCGTACAAGACTTGGAAATGAGCACTGTATAATAATTTGTTTCAGGAGAGCTAATTAAGTCAGTTCATTTATTCAGTTATCTAAGCCTGGTCTAATCCCATATACCACTAAAACCCTGTGATGCTCCCAACTTCATTATTGATTTGAATTCATATGAAGATGCAAACAGAAAATGGTCCTTCCATAGTAATGCATGGGAGGTGCCAGGCCTAAGGTCCAGAGGGTAAATCTGTGCCTGCTGAACTGCCCTTTGCTTCCAACCAACAGTTTGGACTCCTTATAACAGGAAAGTATCTTTGGTCCTGCTGGAGTCTCTTAGGATAAACACAGCTAAAGCTACCTATATTGCAGCTTGTCTTTGTACCCAAAGGGGTCTGGGAGGGAAGAAGAGGGTTTGCAGGCAAGCTGCAATCATAACTGTTGTTACAGTTGGCATTTACTTTGCACAAAGGGTCTATGTTGTGGGAAAAGAATGGCCCTTGTGGTCATCTGTATCCCTCTCTGCTTCTCTGCCTCACGGCAAATATTGGGGAGTATACATGAAGAAGAAAAGACTCCACTTGTCAATAAACAAAGGGTATTTGTTCAAGATGAGGGTTAAATTTGAGTCCATCTGACAGCTCTCTGTTTGAGGATGCTTACCGTGAGGGTGGGGAAAAGGCCATGATATCTGTTGTCTGCTGTCTCTTGTTGAAAAGGCTATTGGTTACTTTTAAAACATAAAATAGTTTTTCAAAAAACAAAGAAACAAATGATTCTGATTGATTGTTTCACTCTAATTCTGGGGGCTCTTTTGCTTTGTGAATATTATGAGATAGTAAAGATGAGAGGATGACTACTTCATGTTTACAAGACAAGATTGTCCATCATGGGCAACCTCATGGGGAAGGCGAAGTGGTTGAATTTATTGGTTTTTTTTAGGTCAGGTGTTTTAATAGGCTGGTTTAATAGATCTAAGAATTACGTACAACATATATGAGTTTTTATTCCTTCCATTATGGTCCCACAGTTTTCCCCCAAAACTTACTACTCCAGTTGAATAAGGGCTAAATTCTCCTTGCCTGGCAGTGCCACAACAGACTGGCAGCTTCCCAGTGCCTACAGACTCTTTTAACTTCCCACTCGGAAATGGAGGTTGACTGAAACTGAGCTCCAGGAAGCCAGTCTTGCTATATACCATTTGGAGTTGATACTGGGTATCTGAGTTGGACACGTATGGGGAAAGCTCTGAAGACCTCAGACCTCATGCAAAGTGGCTATACTAGGCACCCACTTGATTTCTTTTCAGGAAAACATGCCATAAGATTAATACTTAGGTGTGTAGCTTTTTAAGTGTGTTGTATGGTGCTGCTTAAGGAAATCAAAAGGAAAAGCAAGTAGCAGTTCCAGAGAAATAGCATGAATATGTTGCATTAGGTAAAGGAGATCTACAAAAAGCTTCTGTTTTGCCAAGGAGGACTGAAAAAGCATTTCAGTCCTTGTACTGGTGTAGTAGGGGAATTATTTACTAGCAAGCTGATATAATAGAGCAGTTGGTGTTCTGAGTAAACGGAGTTATTTTATGGTTTCATGTGAGTCTGCAGAGCTCTTTTCTGAAGGCACAGCCTCACCAGATAGACAAAGTGATGATGGCCTTCTAAAATTCTTAATGTTTCTTTTTGGCTGTGCATAACTTCTTCACAAATTCTACATCCAGTTCCTTTTTTGCAGCCCTGGATGCTACAGCTTTTGATGAACCAGGTTTGGGGTTTTTTTTCTCTTCCATTTTGTAAAGAACCTCCATTATTAGATGCTGGCACCAATTGATTATCCTGCTTTATTGCATCTTCTAAGAACACACAGCCAATTAATCCCCTCTGCCTTTCTTAAGGGTGAACAAGCCATGTAGGCTCCTAATAGTCCCACCACAGCATGTTGTTCCTTTGTTACTAAGGCAGCAATTAACAAGTTTCTAATGGAACAAAAGCTCCCAGAGACAAGCACAGCATGATAATAGGAAGGTGTCTACCTCTTTTCTTCTCAACGTGGCAGGATCTTCTATAACCCTTCCTCCCTTCCCCCTTGGGTTGAACAGGCCTGTCAGGGGACTCACTGGGGCATTTTTATTCCCTCACTATCTGCTGCAGCGCACTAAAAATCATGATGTTTACACATGTTCAGTTATGATTCAGGTTCCAAAACATAAATCTGAGCCGCACTCCTATCAAAAGCAAGAGATGTTTTAGCGGTAGTAAAAGGGAAAAATGATCTTTTCTTACCAAGATGATCTCTGTGGTGCCATTGATTTCTGCACTGTCAGGTTTTGCCGATGGAGTCATTGTTTCAGAAAGTGATTCAGTTTCTAATGTCATGTTTATGCAAATGAAAACACAACAAGAGAAAGGGAGGCCAAGAAGGAGACTTGTCGTCTTTCCAAAATAATCTAGATGAGTATTTTCTTATATAAAGGTCTCAGTCGGAAAATAATTGCATCTGTGCATAAGATTAATAATAGCTGAGTAATTTGCTATTGGTTTTCATTAGAGAGCTGGTTTTCAGTTGAGCTATTTAAAAATCCATAAAGGTGCCTCCTGAAATTCAGGCTGTTTGAAAGGTAAAGGAGATGTCCTTTGATACGTTATGGAATGCAAAACACATGTTTTCCACCAGTTGACTTCAACCTCTCTGGGCTTAGTTTTGTGTTTTGGTGCATGCTAGGTATTTTTTTAGGTCTGAAAGGAGCAGGGCTTGAATCTGCATTGCTGGGGAGCCCTAGTGTCCTGATCTACTCTTAAATACCCCTTCTGCATGGGGAAAGGATGGGCTGGTGTGTGGCAGGCTGGGAGAAAGGCTGGTACAGGGGTTAGTTCTCCAGAGTGATGGGTAGATCACCAAACTGCTCTGTATAAACCATGAAAGATAATACTGTTGTCCCTTGTCCTTTTTGGAAACGCAAACTTAAAAAGGCTTGATCTGTCTCCCACCGAGTGGCTGGACAATGTCTGCCTTGGTCTCAGGAGGTAGGACTAAGAAGGAAGAGAGCCTGCCAGAGAAAATGAATGCATTTGTGGTCATTAACTTTCCCAGTGGAAAGTAGTGTTTCTGTCTAGGAAATGCTGTGCTTCAATTTTTAAGGATAAGATGTCACAGGAGATGCATGTAGGTGTTCCTGGTATAGCCCATAATCTGTGTCCTTCGGAAGAGCCTGTAACTGTGAGAGACCTACACTAAAACTGGAAACCACGTCAAATGTGACTGATTTTAGGCTGTGCTGAACTTAGATCATGTTGGGAAGTTGTGAAAAGAGTCTGTCCTGAGCTTTGAGGAGAGATTTCAGATTAAAGGTTTGCATGAACGTGTGCTGAATTCACGCATCTCCACTTATACCTGCATCTGAAAAGGTGCTGCTTTGGTGGTGTCTGGTTTATTTCTCCAGGAAGTCCTGTTATGAGCTGGTGTAGATCCTCAGTTCCCATGGTTTCCTTTCTTTCTTTAAAAAATATTTCAAGCTAGATAATAATAATCGACTCTAAAGGATTTGGCAAAAAGTTTGGCTTGCAGACTTTGATGAGATTTAGGTTCATTATAGAAGCTTGCGACTTGAAACTCCTTTCTTACAGTTCATTAAAATCGGAATGGGTGAGCTGGTATCTGTCAATACAGCTAGTCCAGTGGCAGGGGGAAAACAGGGACTCATTTCTTTCGGATACTAATGCCCTCTGTGTTGGACTCTTGTCTTCATAAGCAAGTGCTGTATCAGTATATGTCAGTATCAGTTATGCCATCCAGAGGGACCTTGACACACTTGTGAGGTGGGCTGATGCCAACCTCATGAAGTTTAACCATGCCAAGTGCAAGGTCCTACACCTGGGTCGGAACAATCCCAGGCACAGCTACAGGTTGGGCAGAGAAGAGATTCAGAGCAACCCTGCGGAGAAGGACTCGGGGGTGTTGGTTGATGAGAAAATGAACATGAGCCGGCTTCAGTGTGCGCTTGCAGCCCAGAAAGCAACCGTATCCTGGGCTGCATCCAAAGGAGCGTGACCAGCAGGTCGAAGGAGGTGATCCTGCCCCTCTACTCTGCTCTTGTGAGACCTCACCTGGAGTATTGTGTGCAGTTCTGGTGTCCTCAACATAAAAAGGACATGGAACTGTTGGAACAAGTCCAGAGGAGGCCACAAGGATGATCAGGGGACTGGAGCACCTCCTGTATGAAGACAGGCTGAGGAAGTTGGGGCTGTTCAGCCCAGAGAAGAGAAGGCTGCGTGGAGACCTCATAGCAGCCTTGCAGTATCTGAAGGGGGCCTATAGGGATGCTGGGGAGGGACTCTTCATTAGGGATGCTGGGGAGGGACTCTTCATTAGGGACTGTAGTGACAGGACAAGGGGTAATGGGTTAAAACTTAAACAGGGGAAGTTCAGGTTGGATATAAGAAGGAAATTCTTTCCTGTTACGGTGGTGAGGCACTGGAATGGGTTGCCCAGGGAGGTTGTGAATGCTCCATCCCTGGCAGTGTTCAAGGCCAGGTTGGACAGATCCTTGGGTGACATGGTTTAGTGTGAGGTGTCCCTGCCCATGGCAGGGGGGTTGGACCTAGATGATCTTAAGGTCCTTTCCAACCCTAACTATTCTATGATTCTATAAAGGGAATAAAGTGGAAGAATAAGTAAGTCTTGCACTTAAGTGCTGTCACATTGAAGTGGTGCTTGAAATGCTTTAGCAGTCATGTAGCTGCAGCAAACAAAATGTTAGTACAGTGAGAGACTAGAAGAAAACAGAAGGTATAATCACACCCTTGTAAAACAAAACTCATAATACATCTTCATTGGGAACTCAAGCTATTTATCTCCAAAATAGCACAGTACTACAGAATGAGAGAGATGTGAATTTTAAATGGAAATTTTCTGCTTGTCTTTAGCCTTAGGGGTGGAAAAGTCAATTTTAAGCCGGAGATGTATCAGAGGGTATGAGTAGATATATGAGTAATGGAGAACATGGGCTTCTGCCTGCCCTTGCTCGTAAGGTATTAAGAGGGAGTCAATTATCCTGGAGGACAACAAATTGAAATGGAGAGGAACAGTCTGCACTATTAATCAGTGTGACTCTCCAGGACTCTGTATGCAAGTCTGAAAGGGAGTAACCTTTTATATAGGTGAGCAGATTTATCTGGCCATGTAAACTGATTATTCTGTGATGCTAAGTACCCATGTTTCTCAGCCCTAAGAGCTCTGTCCCCCTGCAGTAATTGAGTCTTCTTGTTCCTGTGCTGGTCTAGAGCGTAAAGTGGAAGTATAACTTCAGGCCATCATGGTGACAGGGCAGCAAGAGCCTGTGATCAGGCTAGCCCTCCCCTTAAGCTCATGTGAGATGTATGGAAGTCAATCAAGCTGACTTGCCATGAAACATGCATGCCAACGCATGCTCTGCAATTAAACACATCTCCTTGAGTGTCTCCTTGAGAATCCCCTTGTCTCCTGTGCAAGGAGAATTGAATTGAGTCCCACATCCACAAATCCAACAGACCTTTGCTGACCTCCTGAGCTATGCAGGTGGGAAGTGTGAGCCCATGGGTCATTTGAATCGGATGTTTCCCTTTCAGTAGAAGTGTTTGAGGTCATTTCAATAGCTTGATACACCTGTGCTTTCCTTTATAGGCTGTCAAACCATTTCAAACTGTCCAACTCTTCTCTTGTGTACAATGGTAATGCCATTTCTGAGAGGAACAAACTGCTGTCAGATTCCCCTCCATATCCTCAAAGAGCGAGTGTACAATTGCAGATCCATTGAACTGCACTCCATTATCTCTTATTAATGGGAAATTGTCCGTAAATTGCTGAGGCGTGACTGTTTTTTCTCCCCAACACAGCTGCAGTCTCTTTATCCTGTGATATTCCAGCCTCTCACAAATACAAAGTGGTGTATAGGGGTGGGAGAGATGGGAAGAAGGGGGGCTTGAAACCACTCGTGGCAGCATCTTCCAGCAGTCACTGGCAAGAGGAACTTCTTCTTGGCTGCTGAGCTGGCCCAGCATAGGACCATGGCTCAGAATGGCTTCCCAGTAAAGGGGTGGAAAAGGAAGGTGAGCAACTAGCAGGGAAATATAAAAGTAGAAGCAGGACAAAGGAAAGAATTTAATGTGGAATGGTGAATGTGAGGTCATGTGAAGAGACACAGTTCTGTTCACTGCTCGGTGGCGGACCACAAACACAGTGGTGGGATGCCCTTTTGGTAAGACCATCTTTCCTTCCTCCTGACAGACCTTCTCTGCAGAAGGAACAATAGGTGTGGATGAGCTCAGAGTGACCTAGTGCTTGCCACAGGCTGTGGAAAGCTCCCTCTCAGCTTTTATATCAGCTCTTGTAGCAGCTGGGAAACCAGTTTGATGGTTGGGTTCTGAAAAGGACTCAGTGCTCCTTGGTACAGAACAGAAATCTGCCACAAACACCACAGAAGGAGATGCTGAAAACTGAGAGTATCTAAATCTGGCCCAGGGCTGTGGTTATTGATGGCTCAGTGCTGCTTTTGAAGGGAGAGGATCTTATAAGGTACAGTAGAGGTCTCTTAAACAGGGACTGCGGCACCAAGATATGTTGAAGTTGGGTTTAGCAGTGATCAGCTTTGCAATCCCTTTTCCTCCTATTTTAGAGCCCCATGAGTTATCTGTCTAGACATTGTGCATCTATACAAGCAACACAAATGCTTCTGAATAGCAGGGGGTACGAGACAGGGCAGAGGTCCAGGCGCATTCAGTGGCTGTCCCATCCACATGGTCCCTGTCCTCCTGTCACATTAGGATGAGGAAATGAGCCATCTTGTGTAGCAAGCTACAAAAGGCCATACCATTTTCCCTGTGTTAATTATACTACAGACTGCTTAATTCTGTAAACGAGCTGCTTGGCAGGCTTTCAGAACAATTACACAACTCCCTCTCCTTCTCTCTGGGATACTGTCAAGAGCAGCTCTGCTGTGAAGCTGATGAGTCTCAACAGCATCCACCTCACCTCATGGTGGATGTCTGATGGGAGCCTCTGTCCTGCCAGTGTGCAAAGCAGGGGCACCCTGCATGGCCCCTGAGCTTATGTACCAGATTGGTAGGACTGAATTGTGTGGAGGAAGGAGGAGAGAGGGGAGCTGTGCAAAGCAGACCATAGTCAAGACAGGGAATAAATAAGAGATGATTGATGGGATGCATGGGCTAGATATTTTTAAAGCAAGATGTTTAATGCCCCATCCCTGGCAGTATTCAAGGACAGGTTGGATGGGGCTTGCAACAACCTGAACTAGTGGAAGGTGTCCCTGCCCACAGCAGGGGGTTGAACTACATGAGTTTTAAGGTCCCTCCCAACCCAAACCATTCTGTAAGTCTGTAATTAAAGGCATACATGCCAAAGCCATTAGAGAAAGCCCCTGTCATTGTCCCAATGGGCTTTGGGGTGGATATCTAAACCTTTGAGGGACTTGAGTTCCGCGTCTCCCTTGGTCATCAGCATGTGGCAGAACACGGCCAAGTCATCTGTTTGTGACTCAGCCTCTTCACATGTTGAAAGGAAATAATGATCCCAAGCTCCTTGCAGAGTGCTTTGGGATCAGCTACAGAGAAGACCAGCAGGTATCATCAAACTTAAGTAGGGAGAAAAGACAGCAGCCTCTGGGGGTAACACAGAAAGAACCTCAGGTCTTGACTAGGCTTGACAGGGAATGACCTCTCTTAAATAACAGGTCTGTGCTGTTCAAGGGTAGAGCCAATGCAGCAAATTAGCATTTGTGTAATAGCATAGTGAAATGCAATCAGGGATGTGAGTGGAACTACTACCTCCAGGTTCCCATGATGACTTTTCACTACAATGAATGTTACAGAACACAAGGTACTGTAAGTGCAAGGTTGCTCACGAACTAATTGCTGTGCTCTGCACTTCCTGCCCGAGGTCTGCAATGCAAAACATACTGCAAAAAATTACTTTATCTTTTTAGGTGACAAATACAACTTTGTGTATACTGAGCACTAGATCTTTCTGACAGAAAGGTCCAGTGCAGTTTATGAGCTAGCAAAATAGGTCCAGTGTCCTGGGTTCAGCAGTAGCAGTCATTTGTCTCCTTCTTAGAAGCTGGTGCAGTGCTGTGGTTTTGACTTTCAGCCTGGGAACAGCGCTGATAACACCAATGTTTTTAGTTGCTGCTCAGTAACGTTTAGTCTGACCAAGGGCTTTCTGCGTCTCATGCTCTGCCAGGGAGGAGGGGAAGCCGGGAGGAAGCAGAGACAGGACACCTGACCCAGGCTAGCCAGAGAGGTATTCCATACCACAGCACGTCATGCCCAGGATGTAAAACTGGGTGCAGTTACCCGAAGGGTGAAATCATTGCTCGGTCGGGCTGGGTATCGGTCGGCGGGTGTTGAGGGGTTGTATTCTCTTCCCTTGTTATTTCCCTTATCATTATTATTATTTGTGGTAGCAGCAGTGATTTGTGTTATACTTTAGTTACTGGGCTGTTCTTGTCTCAACCAGTGGGAGTTACATTCTTTTGATTCTCCTCCCCATCCCTCTGGAAGCTGGGGGGGAAGGAGGGGAGTGAGGGAGAGACTGCGTGGTTCTGATTTACGGCTGGGCTTAAACCACGACAGTCCAGTCATCCAAATTATGGTAGAAAACATTAGTCTTTTATGAGGATGTTCAATAGCAATGAAAGGATTCTAGAATTTGTTGAAGAAAATTATGGCCATGAAGAGAGAAGTGGCTTTTAGTCTTTTGATACATAAGGATTTATAATGTAGTGTAATAGAGGCCTTTTTCCCCAAAGGATACATGAATTCCTCTTACTTCCTTAACTTTAATATAAGAAGTCCTTTATTTAGAATGACATGTAGAGATGGATATTTATGAGCCAGATTCTTGGTTGATTTATATCAACATTGCAGCAACTGGAAGTTTGGCCCTTAAGTGCTACTTTTTGATTTATTTATTTCTTATTATCATTTCCCTCTTGTTGTCTGTTTTCTTCCATATTACATTCAGACTTACCCTGTCTCCAAGTCTGGCTGAAGACTGATTGTGGGGAGATACTGAATAATTTAGTGCCTGTGAATCTGGAAATGGGGACTTGGGCTGAGCCCAGCCTTTCAAAGACAACTGTCACTTCCCGCTTGCGTTGTGTGACATATTAGAGAACACTACTTCTCTGTGCAGCAATTTTGTCATTATTCAAGATAGAAAGAAAATGGGAAATCCATTACAAGTCAGACTTTGTTATGACACAAGGGAAGAATCCCCTGGGAAGTTAGATTAAATTTTCTTTGAAAATAAAATAAAAATGCCACCACGCTTGACAACATTAGATTTATTATATATTTATATCAGAAACTCTAGGTATGTTCCTTGTCAAAGCTTCTTTAGATGCTGCGATATGTGAGACAAAGCAAATCATTCCTGGAGTCACTGAAAGGGAAGTTTCTTACTGATTTGGAATTAAAAGATTTGAATAAGAACAGAAATCAGCAGTTTTATCACCTAGTTAGAGGCTCACTGCTTGCTGCCTATGTGAGCCATTTAAAACTGCTCAGCTGTGAAGTTGTGTATACAGGCAGAGGTGCATGCTCTGAACTTGTGTTTTACAGTGATTTGAGCACAGATGGTTTATTGTACAACTCAAAGGGCAGCTCAGTTAGCAGGTATGGCTCATCTACAGGTGGTGACTTGCAACACTTTCCTAACTAAACGGGTCTTGGTTGTATACCCATATCTTGAAACAGAAAAATGCCATTTTGTATGGTTACATCCCAGGGACATCGTGCGTGTTCAAAGATGTCTCTACAGTTAGTCCCAGTTCTACAAGGGTCTGGGTATGCTCACCTCTGATTAACTCATGTCATAGGTGCTTGGCATGCTGTAAGATAACAGTGCAGGCCTAAGAAATTAATGTAAAGGGTTTGCTCTCCTCAACCGTACATTGACCTAGACTGCATCTCAGAAGTACTGGCTCTTTCATTTTCCATGATCTGCTCTCGGAGGTAGGTGCATGAGGAAGCTGGAGTTGTTGCCATGAATGTCTGCATTTTCTGCAGGAAAACTTGCAGAAGGAATGGGGAATGAGTTGCAAATGGTTAAAGGGGAAAACCAAGTAGTCTAAGAGGAGTAAACACCACCTGGAGAAGATTCATTCATGTTGGATCCTTGGTCTTTCCCAGGGTGCTGGGCATGGTGGGGATGGATGTGCAGGAAGTAGCTGCCTATGTAAAATATACCTGCAAAAAATGAGGTTGTTTGCAACAAACACACAAATAAATGCTGGCTGCTATGATTGTCTTTGTAGTCAGCAGTATTAGAGCAGATCATGTCTTTAGACCTGTGGGAAATCTTTGTGAGGTTGTCAATCTGACCTGCTTCAGGGTACATAAGTGTGAGCCTCAGAAAGCAGGGGAGCAAGAAAGTTTTTCTTGCTTTTATGGCATTTTCACTATTCAGGGCAATAATGCCAGAAAACAAGACCATGTTATTTTATGATTCCCAGATGTGTCAATAAACGGCCTGTGGGGGAATACAAGACATGAAAATATACAAACAGTAAGCTCCTGAGAGACAGCTCTGAAACAGGAGGGGAAGAAAACTGTGTATGTTCGTTGCAGGAGCTGGTATGTTGGCCAGAAGGGAAGAGGAACAGGGGGAGAGGAGGAGGAGAGTAAGGAGGTTTAAGGGAAACTTGGAGACAGAGAAAGCAGGAAAGGTGAAAGAGGCTACCTGTGTAAATAAAAGAAAGGAGACTTCAAGCTTGTTAAAGTAAAATACTTCTATCCCCAAAGTTTTCCTTCTGTACATTAAAAGCTTATGAAAGAATCTGGTTCTAGCTGTGAATTTAGCTTGAAGTCCCTGACTCTAGCACTTTGAGAGAGCATTAAGATTCATTTAAAATCTTTGATTCCTTTTGATGCAATAAAACCTATATAGTACTTTCCTAAATGAGTACCCATTAAAGGGACAAGGCTATGAAAGAGTCATTTCCCACAAGACATGAAATCCAATAAGGTTTATTACCTACCATTTAGTGAATAGCAGAAGCCTATGAAGTATATGAATATGTTTCCTATCACCAATTCATTTGTCTCCTAGAAGATGTACAGCAGGGGGTATATCCAGCTCTTTCCCTCCTCCACAGGTCAAACATAGCATCAGATTTGTTTATGCACCATTTAACTTTCTTATCTCTTATACAACGTTATAAGTTTGCCTTTTATCTTCCCACCACTACTGAAAGATAAATTCAAAATACAGCTTGACCCTGTGATGTACTTGACAACCGAGCCTCCCTCTGCGGTCCCTAGCTCCATAGGCACTCAAGGAGGGCAGCAAGCCAGTTTCTTCCTCTCTTGCTTCTGTTTATTCAGCACTGTTGATTAAAAAGCTATTTCCTGTTTACAAAGATCTGAAGGAACTGGCAAATATGAAAGACTGATGAATTCGATACATACAGTATATCAAATGATACAGGGGTAGGGGAGTGCTGCTGCTTTTGATCATACAAGGGAAGGGAGCTGCTGAGGTGGTGTTTGGTGGGGTGGCTGCCACGCCACAGCTTGACTGACTTGGTCAAGATGAGTGCTCGCAGGGATGGATCAGAGGAAGGCCATGAGTTTTTGCTCGGGGCAGTTCTGCTCCTAGTCCTGCTCAGGTGGAGATGGTCCCTGTTGAAAGGCTGATGCTGATTGTGACACACATCTGTGGCCAGGGCTGTTTGGAGGAGGAGGAGGTGATGGGCTAAGAGTGGTGGTGGGACTCCCTCAGCTAAGATCAGCTTCCAAACACATTTCTGTTGTGATGGTGGAGGCCAGAGTTTTGGGAAACAGAGGAATCTCAGGCTAAATCCCTTGGAGGCTTTTTCAAAAGCACGAAGCAGATAACTGCCGGCGCACTTCCCTTTTTGCCTTTGTAAAACAGGGAGAATATTACTTCCCTGAGCTGCATCACTGTGGTGAAGATAATACGCAAGGTCTGAGAAACTATAGCATCAAGAGCTACACAAAACTTGCTTGGGGCAAGCCATTTTAAGAACCACCTGTCAGTGCAGCTAGTGGCATATTTCCCATGGTGTTTGTAGGTACGTGAAATCTTTGTAACCAGTTATAACTGATGTTGGCACTTAGCATTGGATCTTGCTGTCATCTTGAATGAGATTAAGTGAAATTGAAGCTTCTTTCTTCAGACTGAAGTTTGTCGATCTTCTTTTGGGTCTCCAGTAGTGGCAAAGGGTAGGAAAACCCTGAACCATGAAAAAGTGACAGTAGTTTTCTTTAAAACAAAGGCAGAGGATCTCTAGGGTTGATGTTTTATATCATATTTGATTGATGGGGGTTAATGCTGACAGGCATTCTTTAAGAAGGAAAGAAGTTATAAGGATTTCTGGATAGATAGAAAGAAAAAACCACAAATAGCCTTTACCTCTGAAGCTACTTGGAGCTGACTGATTCTAATTTAAATACAGAATTCAGAAGAAATCTGGTTCATGCAAGCTTGTACTGGAGGAAAAGATTTCCAATTTTTCATCAGGAAATGACATTTTTGAGGAAATTAAATTTTCTGGGAAAAAGAATGAATGCAATTTTCTAATATTTCCCAGCATATTCAACCCGCAAGCTGCAGCTCTGTCCTGCTGCCCAGATGTGGGCTGATGGGCGCCTTCTAAGAGCCACAGGGCATAGAAAAGTGGGAGGTTTGTGTCTCACTAATTCAAAAAGCAAGCAAATCCCTAATTCTGCACCTTTATTTTGTCAAATTATCCTGATTTTTGGGATTTAATCTCTTTTATTGCTGACTTGCTGCTTTGATCCCTCAGGGCAACAGAATACATAGGCAGCAATTCACAACTCGGTGCGCTGAGCAGGGGAGATGGGTGGGCAGTCCATTCTCACCTTGGCAGGCCCCTGCAGAGAAACTCCCACTGCTGTTAATGGGAGCTGGTGACACGCATGAAAGAAGGAATTTATTTCCAGGTTGTTAGTTTTTTTTCCTTTTTTTTTTTTTTTTATTTGAAATGCTGTTGTCAGACAATGCAGTAAGAGGATTTGCATGGTAATATGATGGCTGATGGATTTCTTGCAATAAAATCCAACAAGCTGCTTTATGAGGTACTTTATATGTTTCTTATTTGTATTATAGGAGCAGCAAGGAGCCCGGGGATATGTCTCTGCTGTATGAAACTCTTTGCATATATGTTACAAATAGCCATGCTCTGTATATTTTTCTGTCTGTTTGGGTTGGTTTTTGCTCTCTCCTCAGTGCGTAGTAAGCACATATAAAGGCAACACATTTGGATGGATGCTATTCGTCACTGTTTGTCCTGTGATAATTCGTAGAATAAAACCACATCAAAGATACATGTGGGCACGTTTCGCTCCTGCCAGGAAAGACTCACAGGAATGGATGTCATGTCACGAATTGACATGAAAAAGGAATCGATTTGAATAATAAAATACAGTATTTTTTTCCCCAAAGCACACTAGTTTTCACACTAATGCAAGTCAGCCACATGTGCAAGCGTTCAGCCCTCATTCTGCTTGCCAGTACCAGGGAAGGTGTGATAATTTTGTCATCTGTGCTGCTTGGTTTTAATGTGCGTTAGCTTTGCTTCTAAATTAGACTGCACACTATTAATGGATCAAAAAATAATGTGATAAGTCAGTTAGCTCATAATTTGAAGAGAAAGAAAGAAAAACGGCCTCAAAGAACAGATTTAAAGGTAGCCCTGAGTCCTGTATCTGCACAGCTCCAGTGAGCTCCTTAAAATGTGCTTTGTTGCTAGAAAGTGATGCATTTTCTCTGAAGACAATTGATCTATTCTGATTTACATCGGCTCCTGATCTGGCTCTGGCTCACTTGTATTTTGCCATAAAGCAATGTCTGCTTTATTTTGTGTTAGAAATGTCATCCCTGTTGAATTAGATGGACAGGGTTTGGTTCTGGGAAAAGGGGGGGGGAAGTAAGGAGAAGGAAATGTGGGTTTGAAGCATGAACTGCTGTCTTCTACCTTCCTGCCCCAAGTATGTATCTTTCTATACATAATTACCAGGAAGGAGAGAATAAAAACAGATGTAAACAAAGTGCTACATAAGATTGTGTGATTATCCTGGTAGAAAAAAAGAAGCCATTTATGAATGAATTATGCACATAGCACTACATTTAAGAAAGTAAATTATAGGGAATTATAAAATTGAGTGGGCCAGGTCCACTGGGAGGAAGCAGGGAAAATGAAAGGGGTTGGAAGAAGACTGGAGGATGCGAAGGGGAGCAGTAATTAAAGCAGAACAGGTCTAAGTTCCTGTTGGTAAAAATGGAAATTAGAAAAAGAAAATAAACCCTGAAGAAGAAGAAAATCCACAAGAGAGGAGAGCTACATTTCACAGGGGAGCATGCAAGAGTTGAAAGAGAAAGCAAGTGCTGGGAATTGAGAGAAGTTGGCAAGGAAATAAGGGAAGCAACGCAGTAGAAAGCTTGAGTAGCCCCATTCAAACTGCCCCCCAAATCTGACTTTGTCCTGCCTCTTTCCTGGTTGAAGGAGGTGGTAAAGGAGCTGAAGGGCATAAGCAATCTGCTGTTATATATGAAACGCAGAGGGAAAGGAGAGGGTGCTGGCTGTAAAGGGGCAATCAGGGACGGAACCGATATGAAGCGAGTATCTAATGGGCCAACAAGGACTTCTGTAGAAAAATGAAGCATTGGAGCTGCGTGCAGCAGTGTTCCTCCTGAGGCTCCTTTGAGGGCTTAAACTGGAGAGGTTTGTGAGATATTGTAGTTATATCAAGTGAGCCCCTCCTGAGGGATTGCCCAGCAAGTTATTGCACTGTTTCTTTCTGGGAGGGAGAGCTGGACTGGGAAGAGAAGTAGCCTTTAGTCTTCTCTTTATTATTTTTAATTGAAACTATAAATGAGGGGAAAAATGCACTACAAAGGAAGCTGATACTCATCGAGTAACACAAATCAGGATGTACAAAAAAATCCAGAAAGATCAGCAAATATATACAAGCTATTAAGGAACTTCTTGACCTGGAAAATGGGAAGCAATGAATTTTTTAGGGGCAATTCAGTGATAGAAAAAGAGGGGCCTAGAGAGACATGTCATTTCCGTGTAGCCCAAGTGTGAATTTGTAATGCAGGAGCCTTTCTCTAACACAAGTGAATACGCCAGATGCTAAAGGATGTTTGAGAGGCCTTAAGCTTCAGCAGTGAAGACAGCCTTTTCCAAGGAGCTGTGTGGAAGCAGGGACAGCGGTTGTGGAAGTGACAGTTTGTGCTGCGCTTCAGTCCGTCTGCTGGGAGAGCTCTCAGCACTGTTTGGAAGCTCCTCATGTTGGGACTTACACGTGTTTGTTTTGCACCAGGATATGGAATGAGGTGAGGAATGAAAGCTGGAAGGGTTTCAAAGAGGAATAAAAAGGATTAGGACTACCAATATGGGTGCAATTGGATGTTATTGAGAGAAAATCTGATCTGCAGGTGAGAATAAAGAAGTCTTAATTCTCTAAATTGTCGTAATTCATAAGGATGGTGTGATGTAAGGCAGTAGGAGGACATATGGAAGCTATTAAATGGAGATGACCATATCATTCAGAATTAGTATGGACAAAGCTCTTGTAAATATTCATGCACTTCATGGGTCAGGTCTGGGCAGAAAAAGGACAGGTTATGATCTACCAGATGCCTGTTTTTCTTTATTACCTAAAGATATATCTTTACCTGCTACAGGCTTTAATCTTTTCTATTAATAACAACATGGATAGGTGTCCTCAACCCTTGGCCACCCTTGGCCATCCTTCCAATGCTCTCTGGCAGGCAGGAAATGGAGTGTGCCCTTCTTCATCCTAGTGGCCAGATAAAACCCTACCTAAACCCACCAGGGTGCACAGGGCTTCTTCGGAGGAGGACATTAGACATGTCTTATGCAGCACTGGTGTGGTAGAATGGTTCTTGGCCAAGCCACCCAGTGCCTTCTATTGGTTGTGAGGTAGCTAAGGAGCTTATGAGTTTGGGGGGAAAGCAGGAAGGATGACACTGGGGATAATGCACCCTGAAGGCGGATCAGACCAGCAACCAAGTTATGCTGTACTCCTGCTTTTGGCATGCCTGAGGACAAGGATGGGATGCTCTGAACCACAAGCTGTCGTAGGTGAAGCTGAGAAAATGAGAGATTTTCACCTTGAGCGGTCTGCTCTGCTCTTCTGTTGCAGTGATTTCTGCTGTGTCCATGTGCAGGACTGTGAGCAGCGAGGGTTGAAGGCTCAGACGTGCCACTCAACCTGCCTGTGGATTTAGCTGCATCAACTAAAGAGGTGGTAGCTCCTACTGCCGCTGACCAGCAACCTCCTTATCCTTGCTGGTTAAGCTTCCAGGGGCTGCAACTCTATCTAATCCCTGGGCAGGAAAGTGTTGGAGATGAATAGCGCTGCTCTTGCCTTTCTCTGTATGCTCTCAGGCAGCCCTGGTTACCATCTCCTCCTTACAGTGCTAACGTGCCTACTTTCTGTTGGGAAAGAAACACCTACTTGCCCACCTCCCTGTGTCCTGGGAAGCCTCAGGGATTTTTGTCTTGCTGAGTTGTTTGCCTGCGTCTTCTGACCTTTAACTAATATGAAATCATTGCTATTGGGAACTAGGACTGGATGCTACAGGTGGTTCACTTTGTGAGATAAAGGTCTGGAACTCTGTATTCTTCACTTTGATATTTAAGTATTTCAATAAGGTATTTTGGTTCTGGGAAGTGGGAAGCATTGCTGTGCCTATATGTGCATACAACATCTGTGTAACTATGTATGGATGTACACAGAGATAACTGACATTCCTTGAGTCAAGCTTTTAGAAGCTTTCAGTGTTTGGTACGAACAGTAGCGCTCACTGATAAAAACTTTGAAAATCAGTATTGAAAGTAAAAACATAGACCAGGTTTTAGGTTTTGAGTGTGCTTTGGGTCTGACTGAGCTGTTCTGAGCAAGGTACATCTGAGTAAAAGGAATTTCTTTGGGGAAAAAAGAAAACAGCTTGACATGTATATATTACTAAAAAAAAAATACATATAGGCAGGAGGATACAGAAAAAGTGGTTATAAAACTTTCTTATAAATCAGCCAAAGCCCTCTGAAGACAACTGTGCAATTAATTGTTCTTCCACACATCCAACAGTGTTGTGCTGCTTTTGATGTTTACCTCAATTTCTTCTTCACCTTTTATTTGAGTCTGCAATTAACACCTGTAATGAAAAAGGAGATGACGTGCTGTTGAAAAATTCTGGTGTTAATTAAAATTATTAACAGAAAGGAATAAGCAAGGAAAAGGAGGAAATAAATCATGTTTCATGTATTTCTTTATAGCTAAGTTGGACTAAAGCACTGATTCTGTGTTTCTCAAGAGCTCACTTCAAAATTCATCGTGAAACTTGGCCAAAAGAAGTCACAGTGAAATTCCCTCTTTAGGAAGGCTGGCACCTCCCATTCTCTCTTCAAGAGCATCTGGGTTTGCCAGGGCCTTTGTATCAGGCTGAATTTCATTTCTGAATGAATTACCCTGATTTATAGAAGAACAATAGGGGAAATGAGCTCTGTCAACAATAGAGAAGGAATGGGAGTGTGATTCATCTCAGTGGAGTGAACATTTGGGATTGGATGAAAGTCTTATTCAAAGAGGAGTAATGCAAAATAACCCTGGGTTTCTTATGAGAGCTATTCATCCACCAAGCTGCAGCAACGTGCTTGTCGAGAACATTGCAGTGACAGAGTTAGCCCACGTCTGTGATCCTTTGGGAGCACTCAGGGCTATCGCTGCACTTACAGCCTCAAGCACAAAGATACTTGCCTACGGCTTCCACCAAATGGGTGTTTGGCACCTAGATATCTCCTTGGATGAGGGCCCAAATCTGCTTTGGGAATGAGTGCTGGCTCCTGACATCAGTGCAGTACTTCCGAAAGGTTTACCTGTGTTGCATAAAGCTAACCCTGGGGAGTTTTTCAAGAACATGCTTGAAAAAGGTACGATGAACAGTGCTGAAGAAGACAGCAGCAGCAGTGAGGTGGGTGCACAAAGACAGTGGCAACCTCTGCTGTGTCCTTCTGTGTGCCATGGAGTGCTGTGAGCCAAACAATAAAGTAGCTGTCACTTGGTGGTATTTGTGGGTGCGCAAATCCATTACGCACAGGGTAGAAAGCTAAGAAACACACAGAGGCCAGTTCAGTACCTTGGGATATACAAGGAAATGCCTTGGAGCAATATTTCTCTATTCAATTTCTTATCAAAGTTATTACATTTGCAATATTAGAGAGTATGACTAATTCCCATCTAGAGAAGCTATTCAAGAAGAGTCATTAGTTTCCTGTTCAGTGTGGATGCTCGAGCATGACATGGGAGAAAGGGGTATTTCTTGGGCTCAGACATCCTCCATTGGCTTTCATGATGTTACCTGCAGTTAGACTTTCCAAGGGAAATCCCATAAAACAAGCATTCTTGAGCTGAACAATGGGCTTAGAAGAGGCTGTTGAGAAACCCCTGAGAGGTTCCAGGTCTCTGATTTTAAGTAATCTCTGCAGATTCAAACCAGTCAAGCTAGTGATGAAACCCATGCTGCTTTCCCAGAGAGGGCTACTCATTACTGTGTTAAAGCCTCTCAGGGGCTGAAGATCATTACCCAGCCTTATAACTTTCAGGCTCTTGGGGATCAAGTGAAATCAGCCTGATGCAAACCATCTGACCAAAAATTAATTGCAGTGGATGGAAGCAGAAAATCTATCAGAGAAATGAATCCCACACATCTGTGACTTCAGGGTTTTTTTCTTTCTTAGCTGCTGGGTTTGTTCCTACTTTATAACATGTCGGCTTTTTTACCCACCTATTTAAGCTATTCTTTTTGACAAATTTTAGGCTTGTTTTTAATTGAAGTAACTGATTTCCTTCTTTCGGTGTCATAGCATCTTTCACAGAGGAATTATATGTGACTGTTGAGAATTAAAACCCTAAATGTCCTTCCCTCGAGACCTGTAACTTGGTTGTGAATCAATCATTACTCAGTTGAAAAACTCTTCTGTGAGAGTTTAGGTAAGGACAAGAAAAATCCTCTGAACTTCAACATTTCTCACATCAGCAAGTAAATTAGTCACCTAATCTTGCCAGATCTTGATGATGAAGGACATTACTGAAGAACTGAATAATCCCCAGCGTCTTAATCCTCATGACTGCAAGAGAAGTAGAAAGTTACCTTTTTCCCCTTTTAACTTCTCAGAGCCTGAGTAATGCTTTTGAGGTCTCTTGGAGAACCGGCATTTAAATTTAAGGTAGTTTAAGCCTAGGATCAAGGTCAGTCCCACTGCTTCCTTCTTAAGATAATGCTTTAGCTTCAAATGAGTAAGTATGGCTGTGGAAAAAGAAGAAAGAAGTTGTTTCCATGACATTTTAGAGCTGAGTAATGAGAGGAGGAGGAGGGAAAAAAGCCCCAAGAAAACGCAGAGCTTAGTGTATGGAGTTTTCTCCCTACTCTTGAAGACCTAATCATGATATCTTTTATATTTTTTTATATACTTTTAATTTCTCTAACTTAGAGGTGTAGGGAAGGTCAAATGTTTTCACTCCTGGTGAAACACACTGTTAGATGTGTTTTTAAGTATCTTCTCTGAGCATCCTTTCTGGGAAGACCACAGGGATTGTGCTCTGTGCTACTCTCCATCTTCTTAGACTCACTTGGGGGTGAGTGATAGTGAAGACTATAAGAATATTGACCACGTAAAGGGTGACTGCTGGACCTGATGTAGCTTTACACTGTCCTGTAGTATCTTGCTGGACCTCTTCTGGACCTCATGGTTCTAGTTGAGGTGATTACCTGGAGGCTTCAGCCTCATAGTTTTGGGGCAGAAAGCAATATATAGTGACTTCCTGGCCTGTCCCAGCGCAAATGTAACCCAAGGCTGGCTCTGCTGGGTCACTCTGGGTGAGAAATACAGTATTTTGCATCTGTAACTGCATGCACATCAAGGCGCTGCTCTGGATGTGTGCCAGATGTGCTTCACATATATACTCATTTAACCCTATATAAATATAGAGAAATAGTGGGAAGGAGCTGTCAGTTGCAAACAAAAGGGGGTAGATGTAGTGGGGGTTGATGGCCCTGTTGACAGCCCAGCTAAAGAGCTCGTCTGCATTTCCCCCCTGCTCTAATACTGTTTCTGAGCCCTGCCTCCAAAGGATGATTTTGCTTCAGAGGCAGAAGCAAGAGAAGGCTTCGGTTTGCTTTGCATCATATTCTGAGCCAAGAAAATGAAGGAAGGGGAGTGCTGTCAAGCTAAAACCTTTGTGCATTATTAGGGATGAACTAGCAGATGCTGTGTGGGAAAAGTACCTCAGATAATAGAATTTGGGTGGGCTACAAGGAAGTGTGGGAGTCCACAGACTCAGTAAAACATCATAATAACCATGATTAGGGATGTTCATGGGCTAGCCTGTCCTATATTTGTACAATAACAGCTTTTTCTACCTAGTCCATCACATAAGTGAGCTCAAATTCACATTGCTGCAGATGCTGATAAATTAAATTCATCCTGACAACATATGGAAATCTGTTTGTGATTTCTGGTCCTGGGCTGACATCCTTCCAAGGAAGTTACTTGCAGTTGCCATGAGCTGCCAGTGTAGCCCAGTCCTGTGGTAACACTAATGTGCCAAAATTGTCCTTGGGGTGGGTTGTCCTCATGGGCGGGCTCTGGGAAGCTCAGCCTCCCCCTCAGGAGCTGGGAGGGTTTGTCACAGCAGCAAACTCTTTCCCAAGAAGTCCCAGGTTGTATTTCCTTCTTGCCCCAAATGGAGGAGTCCAGAAGGGATGAAAGACCATGACCCTAGTTCTGCAGGTTAGCCTGTGCTACCCTGGAAAGCTGAGAAGTGAGAGTTAGGAAAGGTCAGCCAGCTAAGGTACACCATACATATGGTCTTCCCCCTAAACGGTGTCTATAAGTCAGGTTATTGTGCTGAAAGGGGTAATCCCACTGGCTTTTGGGTTCATGTGGGGAAAATCAGTCCCAAATGAAGCTGATGGTAGGGGCAATGGCTGAATGAGTGTAGCCATGGGGGGTGAGTTCACAGGCTGTAGCATGCTTCCAGACTCTGGAAAAGAGCCAGTGCACTCTGACCAGGCTTTATACCTGCTCTACTGCTATTAAAGGACTGGATCAGGTCATCCTTGATCAGTTTTGATTGAAATACCATTCCAGTAAAAACTACTTTTCATGGGATAGGAGAAACCCTTCACAATCTGGCTCACTGCTGTCCTGAAAACCCAAGGGGTTGTGACAGAGCTAAAGGGAAGTTCCCCCAACCTAACCCCTGCCCGTGCAGAGCCATAGCAGACAGAATTGCTATTGGCTCAAGGAGGTTGTACATTAGTGAAATGTAACATCAGTTCAGATTTCATCACGTCATGCCATAAAAAAGTCAGTAAGTTACTCAGGTCTAATAAAAGCAAAACCAAAGCAATAGCAGAAAGCCATTCAGGCATGAGCCATGTGGAGGGGAGAGGACATAACGCAGGTATTGTTTGCTTTCAATCTCCAGAAGAGCTTCTCTTTCATTTTTCTACAGTTGTAGTCTCTGCACTTTGCTCCTTTTGCAGTAGCAATTACAGTATATCTAGTAAGAATTCATGACAGCTTAGGACCTTGCTTAATGGTTATTGGGGGGGGGGGGGTATTGACAAGGCAACAAAAAGATATTGAGATAACTTTAGATCTCCTGCCAAATCCTAGAAGAGGTCCAAGCTATTAATATAGGTATGTGTGTAAGACGTGGTACACTGGTCTGAATCTGTTGTTGTTATCACAAGGGCTCGTAGGGATACCTGTATCTGTCTAACAGTCTCCATCCCTTATTATTCATATTGTAATAAGTTTACTGTTCAAACAGACATTTCAGTTCCAAATGTTTGCTTCATGTTGTTGAGTCATTTTGGAGGAGGAATGAGGTAGAGGAGGGCTCAGCAAGAATAGCCCATTGCTTTACAAAAGTAGATACCCACTAGTGAGATTGCACTGAAGTCAGAGACCCTGCAGTGGTCTTGTTGGGTAGTGTTAGTGTTTCTGCCTTTGAGCAGTACCAGTGGTGTCGGATGCAACATCCAGAGTGTGTCCATGTCATCCCACCAGCCCCACTTGGCTGAAGAACACACCTCTGAGACACATTTTACACATGAGCATCAGCTGGCACATAAATCTCAGTGACATCTCCTCTGTTCTGAGCTTGCTGCTGGGTTCAGGTATCTGTTCACCTGCTATGTTACCCAAAACACTGCTGTTAAGTGGTTTGGATAACAGCACCCCTCAGTGTGAGGTGCCTGAACTCAAATAGCCTGCTTACCCCACTTAGTTGAATGGTAGGACATCTCCATGCTTAGCCTTGTCCCCTGGGGTGATACGCTGCTAAAAGAGAGTCATTGCTATGGCAGAAGGCATCAGATGTGATGAAAACCTCAGCATGAGTATTTTGTTTCTTATCTGAAGTCCAGAAGCTGACAGTTCTCTTGACGATATCTGAGAGTCAGAAGGGCAGCTGGAGCTGGGGAGGCAGGGGAAGGAGGCTAAGCCTTGCATCTTGCCATAAGGATGTATTATTATTCTGCTCATCCTGGATCTGTGGTCACTTTGTATTGCTCACTTGGCTGAACTTCTGAATAGAAAAATGCAAAAGCTTGCAATGAGGCTAAGGGGGGTTTAATTGCTTTTTCCTTTCCCCTTCTTTATGTAATTTCAAGGCTGGACTGTTTTAACAAGCCCTGAAAGCTCTGAGCACTTACTCTGTCAGCTTGCTTCAATTGGAAGTCACACCTGTGAAAAATCAGATGCCTTTTATGTATTGAGATGTACACTTGCAAGTCCCAGGAACAGACCAGTGGTGCCCCAAACATCAGCAAGTCTTGGATTGTGACTAGATCATAAGCCTGCATTCAGTGCCAAGCTAGTTTTAATTAATAATAATTTGGCTTTTCCATCGGAGGAGCTGAAAGCTGTTAACCTATGAGCTGGCTGATGCATCCTCCCACTTACAGGCTGAGATATAAGGGATGCATAGCCTGTGAAATGTGGTCCCTGCAGAGCAGAACACCCAACAGCCTTGCAGGATGGTTTGTGGCACAGGGCAAGCAAAGCCTGTGCTCATACCCTATGGAAAACTCCATGTGAATTTGCAGGAGCAGAACAAGCAAAATAAATCCCTCAGCTGGCTCCATCTCAGCAGAGCTACGTCGCTGTTCATAAACTGATGGAGCTGCTGTTTGACCAGGGCACCGAGTCCCAGACCTCACTGCTTGCCATATCTTACTGTTAACTGAGAAATCCCATCTCCAGACCAACACTGCAGAGCCTGGAAAGTCTTTGAGGCCTCTGAGGATAGCCTCAACAATTAGGAAAGTAGCAATGCTTAATTAAATTCCCTTGTGCCTTTACAAGCGGTAGGGAACCAAGCTTTGGGTGGGATTCCTCTCTTCCAAGAGCCAACTTCATTTTCACGCTCCCCACAGTACATTGTCCTATGAAAGGAGTCTTCCCTTACCATTTATCTGGCTTTCTCATCACTCTGCTTTCTCCCTGCTCCAGCATTCCTGATTCTGCCTTCTCTAGTTACCATGGAGGAGGTTTTCCACTTTATTTTCTGGCACTGGCGCAGATTTCTGAAAATACTTATTATCTTGGTAACCTCAGACAGCCAATTTCCTGGGATATTTCTCCCCATCCTTTTCAGAAGCCGCTTATGCAATTACAGGCAGCAGAGTTGGTATTTCAGTATGTTTCTGCCATCACATGTGCTCCACAACCTGCCACTCTCATACCCCCAGCCCCCTTTACTTGCAGCCTCAACCATAGCTCAGCTAAATTATCTGCAGTGCCTGAAGTATGTAGCCTTTCCAAGCCCAGTTTTCCAGCTATGCTTTGAGGGAAGTAAGACTCCTTGGAAGCTCCCTTTGAGAGGTTGGTGTTTACTTCTTTGCTGATAACAGAAGTTTATCCAGAGCAGGGACACAGCCAACTTTGACCTGATACTGTCAGTGAAAAATCCAGTGTAACTTCTATTAGACTTACTATTAGGAAAGGCAATCATATATTAAGGCCTGAATGATCTAATTACACTTTCCTCTTCCAAGAAGGCAGATGCGGTGATTTCCTGACGGATCCCTTGGGATTCACTTTCTGCCCTCCCAAACCTTTCCAGCTCCCCAACTGCTGAGCCACCAGCAGGATAGCAAGGAGATATTGCCCTTTCTTGTTCTTGCCATCCACAGTTGGGCCATGTTTGCTATTCTCCTGCGTGTTCTACAGAGCACAGCAGGGGCCCTTTTCCATCCCTCTTTCTCCATTATTTTAAAGGTGCTGGTTGATGTCCCCAAACAGGCTCCTATTTCTGACCCACTGCTGTGTTACACCATGGGAGAGGCTGTGAGCTGCCCATTTTCTATACATGTTTGTTTGGAAGGGTGCTGGGTTTTCAGTGTATTTTCCTCTGCCCATCTCTCCATCACACGCTGCCTCTGTTACTTGATCTCTGTGCACCTCATGGACATTTTAGGCAGTGTAAAACAGGAACGTTTTATTCCTTTCCAGGTACCTCCCAAGAGCAAACTCTTCCTCTTTCTTATGAGTTTTGGAAGTGGATCTTCCTCCTGACTGGGGTGATTACTGAATGTGCACTTGCCCTTTCTCAACAAGTTCAATGATTTCAAGTTGTGGATGGCTAAATAAACACATTTCCATTACCTGTACCTTGGCCAGGCTGTTTGTCACCGCAGCCCAGCATCCTCATGAACCCCAGGCAGCTACAAATCCCTCTTTTGATCGTCAGGCAGACACGGCAAAGCTCTCACAAGAGTCATCTCTTTCCCTCCCTGTAATAGTGAATGAACAGCTGGAAAAGTGAGGTTCATTGCTGCAGTGAATAGAAGGAATTGCAGCCCTACCTGCCTGTACCCAGAGCTGTGTTGCTTTTGCACACAGTGTAGCTATCAGTGACATAATCTCTGTAGAAACAGAAGGGAAGAGCTGGGGATGGCTCACACAGGCACATCAGCACAGATTCACTGCGAAAGGAAAGCAGCATCAGCTGAGAAGCTCCTTCAAAGGAAGAAATTGATCAAATTTCATCATTCTTATTCATTTAAGGGCAAATAATTGTGCATTTTTTTTGTTTTTCATTTAGGTAGCAATTACTGTTCTCTTTAAAACAGTGTGCACTGATAAGAACCCAGACAGAAATAGTGCTGTGTAGAAGGTGAAGCATAACATGGAAAGGAAAGATCTGAAGGTCATGATTTGCCTGTCTTCAAATAGGAGAAACTCAAGCACATGCAAACTATGCAAAACATTATGCATATGAGCACATTGTAATTTTTGAGTAATATTTACTCTTGAATGTAAGCATTTGCATGGTAGTGGATTTCTGTGGGAAGTTTATTTCAGTGGATTTACCAGTAATGTGTTTCAAGCCCATCTCTTCCTGTGCTAACCAAAGGACAAACACCTCACTACCTTTTAAGGGAGGATGACCAGCTTCTCATCCTTTTGTTGATGAGAATTGTTATTTCCCACACATGGAGGCTGTTTTGTCTCTCACGCAGAAGCTCAATTTATTTCTGTTTTGAAAATCTGATCATGTGCAGCAATCATAGAATAGCTGGGGTTGGAAAGGACCTTAAGATCATCCTCACACTAAACCATGTCACCCAGGGCTCTGTCCAACCTGGCCTTGAACACTGCCAGGGATGGAGCATTCACAACTTCCCTGGGCAACCCGTTCCAGTGCCTCACCACCCTTACAGTAAAGAATGTCCTCCTTATATCCAATCTAAACTTCCCCTGTTTAAGTTTGAACCCGTTACCCCTTGTCCTGTCACTACAGTCCCTAATGAAGAGTCTCTCTCCAGCATCCTTGTAGCCCTCTTCAAACCCTGGAAGGCTGCTATGAGGTCTCCACGCAGCCTTCTCTTCTCCAGGCTGAACAGCCCCAACTTTCTCAGCCTATCTTCATACAGGAGGTGCTCCAGTCCCCTGATCATCCTCGTGGCCTCCTCTGGACTTGTTCCAACAGTTCCATGTCCTTTTTATGTTGAGGACCCCAGAACTGCACACAATGCTCCAGGTGAGGTCTCACAAGAGCAGAGTAGAGGGGCAGGATCACCTCCTTCTTTCTCTAACTGAAAAGATACTCACCAGACTTCATCTTTAGGAGTGGCAGAAAGCATCATATGAGAGAACTGAGGGATTCAAAGAGAAGGGTAATACAGCCAGTAAAGCAAAATGCTCATACGTAATGAGGACAAAACAGAGACGTAAGACATGAAGCCAGCCTTACATGCAGAAGGCCAGAAGTCCCGCACCCAGGGAATACAGCAGCAACTCAATGCAATCATTTATACAGCTTTATGTGACAGAAGCTGGGATTTTGTGAACAGAACGCTGCATGTGCTATTTGCTGCTGGATGTGTCAGCACACTGCGCATCACTGTGGTGGATGACAGACCCCTTCAGGGGAGTTTCCTGATTAGCCTTCTACATGCTGCAGAAACAAAATCCAGCAGTTCAGCATCGGGATTCACAGGACTTTTAAAGCTGTGGTCTGTAAGATACAAATAAGTGTTCAAGGTCGGTTGGATTTGATTTATGGCTTATAAATGTGATCCCGCTGACCCAAATACTGCTTATTTGTAGGTTTTCTTCTTTTGCTAAGAAATAGGAAGCCAAATTCTCTCCTGCTTCAGAGAAGGTGGCCTGAAAAGCAGTAATTGTGGCAGGGACAGACATTGTTCACAGGTAAGAGAAGCCCTTTTCCTCCTACCTCCATAACAGAAAAGGCAGAGGAAAAGCCAGTCTTGCCCGGTGTCCCAGCGGATTCATCACTCAGTCCCTTCCTGCCCCAGGGGTAGGAAGGAGGAAGCAGGGGAGCTTCAAACTATCACCCCTGTTGAACCATGCTGGTGCTGCCCATGTCTGAGCAACCCCAAAACCCTGCTGGTCCCCCAGCTATACTAAATAAGCATGTAAATAGCTCTGTGCTACATATAACTAGTAAAAAACAGACTGATTCGAGCAAAACAGTTGGATTTGAGATTTCTGTTTAAAAAGAGCCCATAATGAGCTAATCTATTCCCAGTGCTGTGAAGTGCTTGCGTCTGGAAGGTTTGAGGTGGATTTAGTATGTATTCCTTTACTGCTGAATCAGGCTGTTGGAAATTAACCTCCCACCTGCAGATCTGCGGCTTTTGCAGGTTCCTAAGCAAGCTGGATTCCTCTCCACAGCAAAGGAGCACCTCTTCATCAGGCCACAACCTTTATTGAGCTTGAATTCATTTCAGGACGGTCTAGATCAATTATCATTACTTTGGAAGAAAGAAGTATGGGCTTATTTCAAACAGGGTTAGGTTGTAAGAGAAACCCAGCATAACAAAGGAATGGTCTGCTGCTTGAGCTGGCTGTATGTGCTGGAGGTTACATGTCAATGCCTCATTACAATTCTCCTGCCTATGTGTTTAAAGCAACATCCAAATGGCAATGACTTCCAGCTTGGTTGTAACACTGAAATGAGGATGTCCAACTGCACGGGAGCAACCAGCAGGCTCAGTTAAGCTGCATGAAGTGGGTAGCACAAGGGATGGCAAAGCCCACACTAGCTAAAATGCAGCGTGGTCTGAACATGTGATATAAAGGGGAAACTAATGCACAAAGAAGGACTGTATATAGAAGTTGCTGATGCATACCTATAGCTCTGTTTAGGGGACATGTGGGGCTGGCAGGCTCTGCTCTGCTCTCCTCAGGTGATCTTCCTGCAGGCAGTGAAGCAGAAATGTATTTGGCCAGGAACTGAAGAATACATACACAGTCGAAATCACCAGGTGTCCAAAAATTACTTCCCTTAGGATCTGCTGATTGAATACACCTTCAGGTATTGTTAAAAGCAAAACTACTAAAGTGGGGAATTGAATACACCATTTTTTCATTTTGGGATTGTTTGGTTGGGTTTTTTTTTTTGCCAGGTGCAGCACAATGAATGAAAATACAGCTGATGAGTTCCTTTTCTGTCATTATTGCATGCTGCTCTTCCTTTCATCTCTGGATGAGGTCTCTGTATTCCACCCTAACAACTCTCTGGAGCATTGATCTGCTGCTCTTAAATACATTCCTTAATGCAAGTAAGTTTGCACAGAGAATCCATGTGGCTGCAAGTACCAAACACTGAGGAGCTTTTAGCTGACCCAGCCTATGAAAGTGCAGTAGTAGCCTATTTGAGAACAGAGAATCATCAGCAAATAGCTAAAAAAGGAAGAGTGTAATGGCCATAAGAGGGTAGGTACACCCTTACCCAGGTTTTGTTTGCAAATAGTTCCCCCATCTCCTGTACTTATCAGGCTCTTCACTTAATAGCCTCTGTCTGCTTTCTCATCAGCCATGTATGTTCACGTACAGGAATGGGACTTATGTCCACTCTCCTCATCAGTGTTTCTCACTGAGCATCTGCCATACCTGCTGTCTGTTGTGGTTTTCCCCACACATTCAATGAGGAGTTCTGGGACCTGGGTCAGGGCTGTGAAAATTAGTAGGCACCACAAATTATGTATTTCAGTGCCTCCATCGTTGTGTGGATCCACTCCCAAATGTTTTCATGGACAATCTTTCATGTTAAATGTATAGTAAACCTTAGCCAAAAAAGGTCTTCAGTGTAATGCAAAGAATTGCTTTCATGAGGCCATTATGTGAGAAGAGCCAAGCCCCTTGAGCCACAGTATTAATGATTATTTATACTGATCAATACCTAATGTGACTAGTCTGGAATGGTAAGCTGTCCTAAATCAGGATAAGGCTGTCTGTGGTTTGTGGGGAAGTCTTTCCTGGGTCTTTATCACTGGAACCAGAGCACGTGCTAGTTGCAAGCATGTAGGAAAACATAATATACAGATAGAAAGTACAGCAGCCTTTTGGTTCGAAGCCCAAGTTGTTCTGTCACCTAAAATTACAATAAGATAAGATTTCTGTCAAAAAAATGTCACACTGTTAAAGTGAAAACCTAAAGAGTTTATTGTTTCTGTTGAAATTTCACTTTGAGGAAATGGAAGGAGAAATTGGTTCATTTTTTCCTCGCTATCACACAATGTGTTATTTTAACCAAGAACACAGATTTGGGCTTTTTTTTTAGCATTTGTTTGTTAGAAAATTTATTTCAATTGGGCCTTGCTGTGACAACATCTCATTGGTACGTGTGGAAATGTTGGAGATGATCCCATCCTGGGGTACGGCTATAAAGCAAAGCAGCATTTTGTTCACACCTATCTTTAGTATTTATCACAGTGAAGGTCATGACAATGGTGCTCTATTTTGAGTGATTATTTTGTTACTATGGGTTAAACTGAAATAGGACACTGCTCATTTGAAAGAAACCTCCCTATGGAGATATGTACCACAGTAATGAGATGAGAACTCAAACTAATTGAGTTATTTTGCTTCCCAAGCATGCGTAGGCAGGCCTTATGAAGTATTCCTACACGTTAAAAGAAGTGAACAAAACTTAGGGATTGATCCTTTTTCCATAGAAACTAGTATCTGGTTTAAATTTACAAAGATTCATGACTTAAGGAACAGTTCTTTGTTGGTTTTAGGGAGGAAACAAGACACACACAGAGGATCTTAAGTCCCTGATTTGTCTGTAGAGATATTGCCTACGTCTGTATCTCTTCTGTTGTGGGTTGCAGCTGTTTCTGTAATATCCTGCTATAGCCTTACAAAAGCACGCTCCATTTCCAGTGGTAATGAAGTAATTAAGAAACTAAAATCAGCCAGCTTTCTTTTAAAAGAAATCAATTTAATTTAAGATTTTAAAATATGCCAGCACTCTCCAGATATTGGAATTGCACTCTTTTGTGTTCTTAATACATTTCAACGAGATCAAGTAGCAGCAACAAAATATTCCATTTCCATGGAAATCAGTGTAGTTTTCTTTGCCTCTAATCAGACCACTTTGCTGAAGCTAAACTGTTTATTTTTAACCTCTCAGAAGATGAAAGCTTGCCGTGCCTTTTATGTCAGGAGTGTAGCTGTTCTTCTCTGCTTCATTAGGTCTTCTGGCTTCAGCCTCACCTGCAACTGAGAGCTGGGCAGTGAAACAGATGCCTACAGGATGCTAATGCCTCTGCCTTCCTTCCTTCACTTTGCTGGCGGTTTCCAGCCCAGCGCTATGGAAGTCAGTATATAAAAGGAGACCTGGTTCCTGTCTGGCTGCAGTGTGGCACAGTGAGAAGAATCAGATCCAGGGTTTGGGAGGACAAAAGGGGATATCCAAAGAGCTGGGATATCTCATACACATGCATAAAACAAAATTTGCTTGCCTTAACATCAGCCCCCCCCCCCCCCCCAAAGCAAAGGGTGGGGTTAGGATAAAGACAGCACATCAGGTAACCCATAGAACATTTTCCAATCTAGAGGATGCAGCAGTCTACAGTTCCTCCGGGATCACCCATGTCCTGCATGGCTCAGTTTAAAAGTGATCTTTGTTATGATTACCATTGCAAATGCAGCAGACACTTTGAGTAACAGGTGAGTGCTTGGAGCCAAACCTTCAGTCAAACGATCTTGGGTCTGAATCATCCCATGTTGCTTGTGCTCATACACCAGCATTGGTGATGAGGGTTCAGAGGCTGGATAGCTAGTGGCAGGGAGGCAGAAAGGGAGGGAGAGATTATTGTTCGGCAGTATCTGAAGTTGGGGTGTGTGCAGACCTCCTGCAGACTGAGCCCATGAGCTTTCCAGCCAACACGAGGATGATCAGGGGACTGGAGCACCTCCCGTATGAAGACAGGCTGAGAAAGTTGGGGTTGTTCAGCCTGGAGAAGAGAAGGCTGCGTGGAGACCTCATAGCAGCCTTCCAGTATCTGAGGGGGGCCTATAGGGATGCTAGGGAGGGACTCTTCATTAGAGACTGCAGTGACAGAGCAAGGGGTAAAGGAAGTTTAGATTGGATATAAGGAAGAAGTTCTTTCCTGTTAGGGTGGTGAGGCACTGGAATGGGTTTCCCAGGGAGGTTGTGAATGCTCCATCCCTGGAAGTGTTCAAGGCCAGTTTGGACAGAACCTTGGGTGACATGGTTTAGTGTGAGGTGTCCCTGCTCATGGCAGGGCATTGGAACTGAATGATCTTAAGGCCCTTTCCAACCCTAACTATTCTATGATTCTATGAACAAAACCTGCCCAATGGATCACATTAAGATTGCATGTATCAACCTGATAAAACTGATTTACTGATCTTTTTTTCCCTCTTTCATTCTTGGCCTCTGTAGAGATTAACTTGTTGATGTATCTGGTCTTGATATTGTTGACAGCGTTGTACCTGAGCATAGTTTAAAATTAGCCATGTCTCTTTCGCCTTCTTTGTCTCGTATTCTTGTTGGCCTAGCAGTGTTAAAAGCAATAGTAGGAATGGAGTAGAACACAGGCCCTGCACCTCCAAGGTAGGAACAGCTACCAGCTTGTAAACTTAACGGCCTGAGCAGCTCCCCCTAATTACTCTGTGGCTTGCACAGCAGAGATGCGTAGACGTTATTTACCTCTGCTGATGACACACAAGAGGGAACTAGCTCCTGCTCCTCCTTTAATAGCTGCGATGCTTCTGCACAGATAGCAAGAGCAACCAGCAGTAAAACTGCCTCCTTGCCAGTAAGGTCAGTACCTACAGCTCCAGATCCACGGGGGAAAGCATGCAGGGAAAATGCCTGCACTTGCGTGCGGTCACTCTTCACCCTCAAAGTGTCATTGAGCTGCCTGCACGGCGTCTTTGCCAGGAGGGAGGGAAAGAGTCTTTCTTAGGACACCAAAATTTACTCTGACTCTTTGACCACGTATTTAAGCAGTTCCAAGTTTGAACTGGGGAGAAAGCACGACGAGAATCAGAATAACCTGATGGGAAATGATCTCCTTCATGTCGTGGTTTTTGTTAGCATTCCGATAAGATTTTAATTAAGGTTTTAATTTATTACCTATTGATCTTTGATATTTACCCATGGTCTCTTTTTTTGCTTCTTTCTGGTTTTTGATTGATTTGATCCTGCTAGATAGGAGCTAAACCCGCAATTAGTCTGAGGTTAGCTGCAACCAAAGACTTCAGTTAATGAATGATCCGCTGACAGTACTAATTGGTTGGTTTGCTGATAGACTCCAGGAACCACTGCAAGGCAAACTGGTATTTATAGCAGGTGTCTGGAGCAGGCAGATGTTTAGGGAGAAGCAGCAGATAAGCATGATTAGGGGATTTCAGCAGAAGTTAACCTTTTTTCCTTGCTGGGCCACACAGACCTCGTCATTGCGAGAAAAACGAGGCCATTGTAAGATTTATTGGCTCAGTGCAGCGTTTATTTAGTGACAGTCACAAAAGGTAATTGTGTGAGCATGTGCAGCCTGGAGTGTTTAATTGCCTCTGCGCCGGGGCTCCTGTGTGTGCATGGGGAAGTACTCCCCCAGATGTATTAAGCAGTGTCTTTCCCATTATATACAACACCAAGAGCAGAGCCTTAGCAAGACCTCAGCATCGCTTTTGTGTGTGCAAAGGAAGGGGCGGCAGAGCCGCAGTTTGGTGCTTGTTTTATCCCTTACACAAAACATCTCCTGGGAGCGTCGTTTCTGGTGACTCCATCCTGTGGAGCAGCAGCCCTCAGCAGCAAAACAAGCATCTACATGCTTGCCAGAAGGTGCAAGTCAGCCAGGACCAGGAAGAAAAGGGGGTGGTGTGTAAGAGAACAAAAGTCTCCGTTACTTCAATCCCAGGTGATTTCCCTTTCGAAACAAAACATATAGATCACAACTTTTTACTTCTATTCTCTTCTTCCTGTCTGTTTTCCCTTGAGTGAGTTTTCTTTCCTTTCCTGGTTTGTTTTCCTCCTTCATAAGCACGCTGGCACTGAGAGAACAGGAAGAAAAGAAAGTACGTAGCAGGAAATGAAGGAGAAAAGGATAAGCACAACCTGGAAAAGCGGTCAATTTCTTTATTGCTGCCTAAAAGCAGGAAATGGTTTTAAAATAACTTGTATAATATAGAGGCCATTCAAAGTGATTTTTGAAAGACCCCTACTAGCTTAAGCAATTGCTTCTGTGTCTGTCATACAAGTGAGTGAATAACCATGGGATGGTAAAAACTGGCTGCCATCATAATTAGGAGTGAAAGATGAGTGAGTCTCAGTCACATCACTTTTTGCTTTCATGTAGCTTCTTGACTATACATTATGATGCTGAATACGGGCTTTATTGATGCCTTCTGCACTTTGGGTTTAGAAGTGATTATGTGTGTTACTGAACACAGAGCCAGGGAGCAGCAGGGGATAGCTAACCCCAGAAGGAAGCAGCACCTGTTGACGGAGGCAAGCCAAACCATCACCCAGCATCCTTACCCTGCAAGGAAAAGGCAGGATAAGGCTGGGGTTTTATGTGTTTGGATTGAAGGTTTTCCTTCCAGAAGACTGTGGCGAGGGAGGAGAAAGGAAGCAGGTTGGGATGCTAGAGCTGAGCTTGCTTTGCCACAGCCTGTCCAGGAGGGACAACTTGGGACCATGCCCGGTGGACGAATGGAGCTCAGCCAGGCAGCTGTTGTTAGCCAGGAGGGCTTCTGAGGATACCCATCTCCAAGCTTGGTTCAGGGTGGAAATGGGAAAGCACAGCACACTGATAATCTGAAAGGATCTGGTTTAAGGGCTAAAATTAAAAGCAATATACTGCCATAAAATGCAGAGTCTTAATTTCCCTGTGACATGTAGGATTCATTTCTGGGCCTTGCGGTGTATGAGATAATGGACTGGGTAGCTGTTCCTCAGCTCTGTGACTAACGGCTCCTTTTTGGCACACGTCCTGGAACTCAAAGCAGAGTAATTTTTATTTCTGGATATCACAACTAATTATACTATTACAACTAGCTGTAATATTACAACTAACATTATTCATCTTAGCCTTGGTCGTCCTTTCCCTTTTATAAATCCTTCTTCTCTGCACAGATTAAATTCTGAGGCTATTAACGCTTTGATTACAGTTTAGTCATATTAAATTATCCCTCAGTAGTAAGGCTGTCCTGTCAACCACTATGATACCTACAATTAATTGAAAAGATAACTGGTAGTTTGATGCAAAGCCTGCGCCTGAGTAAGATCGCAACCCCCTGGGAGCCTGGTGCAGGATCCGGTGTACCCCTCTCATTCCTTGCAATGTAACTGGGAACAAAACAGAGTTAGGGTAAAAATGGGAGAGGGGTTTATACCCCTAACAAGCTTGGGTGCCTGGATGCTGAAGCATAATTAGGTATTTAAGGCCTCTTGGGTTACTATTAGATATTCTGCTTAAAGCTGGATCCCCATCATTACATGTTTGAAGGGCCTCGGGGAAACCTCACAGCTCCAAAAAAAACTGTGTTTGAGTGTTTCAGCCCTGACGTACGATACCACTGCCCATCCGTGCGTGTGGCCTTTCAGGTTGCTTTTGAACAGGGTGTTTAGGGGTCCCTGAGGGTTGTGTGCCACAGAGCCTCCTATTACCAGCAGAAGGGCTTTGGAGTAATCTCCAAATACACATCACCCCTGCATTGAACAACCCCTTTTTGGCAGCTGTTGCCCATGGCTGGGACATGCCATGAAAGGGCTGGTCACCATAAGCCCGGTGTGAACCATGCATGTGTTATTTATTTCTCTCCCCACTGGGACAGACAATGAGCTACCATTTTCTATTCCATAATTATCAATACAGTGGCTGGTAAATGCTTTCTTGTCTTGTCAGCAGTATCAAAGGTTAGCTTGTTAACAAGGAGGTTTTCAGATACTCACCACCGGTGTTCCCCTTGGGGGGGGAGCGGGGTGTCTTTTAATAGTTGTTTGATGCTGTTCACATGGGTAGGCAGCAAGATAACAAGGCAAATGGTTGTCTGCTTCGCTGATCAGAGTCTGTAATAATTGCTTGCTTGGTGCCACACATTCGATTCCTCTCAAACCAAAAGGCATTTGCCATTTTGGCTTTTGGCTGATGCTGTTTTTACCCTGATGCACACCAGTTAGGTATGGGTTTGTTGCATCTAATTGCAAATGATCTTTGATTTATTGTCTTTTTTTTTCTCCTGTCTCCAGCAGGATACCTTTTAGAGTGCCAGCAGCAGGCAATATAATTTCAAAGCATTTGGTAATGCCAATTCAGGCTTATTTATATGATGATTGAACTGCCCGAGAGCTCAGTGCCCACCAGGATACACTGTGGCCTTAGATGAAGGGAATTTTTTGCGTTGCCTACATCTGATGATGATGGAGGCTTGCATGATGATGGCTACTGTTCTCTGTAGTTACACATCTCAGATCAATTCTTTGCACCTGCAAAAGGTGGTGTGTCCATCCTAAGACTGGAGGCTGATGCATTTTCATCAGAGGGTTGTGCGCAACTGCGTGCAACTCTACGGGCGATAACATAACTTTATGTTATTGTGCATAGAGTACGAAAGAAATAGCAAATTACCAATATCCAAATATAATAGCATCAACTTAGGTTTCTGATGACTCATCTGTTAGTTTCACTAAATTAAACTGGACAAAAATGGTTTGTGGTGTGAGTGGTTTTTTGAACAGTAGCTGTTGTTGG
Organism: Pezoporus occidentalis; assembly: GCF_034315485.1. Classification (NCBI taxonomy): domain Eukaryota; kingdom Metazoa; phylum Chordata; class Aves; order Psittaciformes; family Psittacidae; genus Pezoporus; species Pezoporus occidentalis. The sequence continues at coordinate 7,042,428 of NW_026912779.1, forward strand.
TTTTTACTACTTGAGCATCAGTGGACCTTTGTTTCACTGTAAAAGTATAGGGCTTAGGGGCAGTGTTTCCAACATTCAATATCCTATACTGTGGATATGGGCTCCGCTGTTCAGCCCTGGCATGTTCCAGCCCTCGGGCCAGGCAGGGACATGTTGCACATCTTTCCAAATTATGCAATCCCTGTAGGTGGCTGAAGGATGACTTCTGCTGATGATGTGTTGGGATCTTCCCTCCCCTCCCCTTTATGCGTGGTGGGCCTGGAGCTCTCAAACTCTGCTCATCAGCTTCTCCCCTCCTACTCTTGTTCTAGTCAGTTGTTACTGTTCACAGGAATATTCTTGATCTTGGGTGAGTGGGTCCTGTTGCCCTCTCCTGTGTGAGAGGTAGGTGAGCAGAGCAAGCCTTTTCACCCTGTGCAAAGCCAAGTGAGACTTTGTCCTGAGGGATTCAGCCCGCTGTATATGAAGCTCACACATTCTATAAATAAGCAGGCTGCATATGTTAGGACACAAAAGTAGGAGGACAATGTCGGAAGATATTTAGCACTTGCCTGGGGAGCAGTCAGTTTAGATGAAAGCTTTGTTAGCCAGACTTTTCCAAAGAGCTGACTTGCATGATTGAGGTCAGCTCTCATTTAGCTGCTAAAATTAGTGGTGGGGCTTCTAGGCAAACTATTTCAGGTGCCGAGCAGCTTTGATGGTCTGGCCATAAATGTCCCAGGAAGTGTTGCTGTGTGCTAAAATCTATTGTTTATGGAGTTTCTCCAGTAGAAGCAGAAACCTCCTCTGGAAACGTGTCACTCACATTGTCTGCTATGAAGATAGGCTAAGAAAACTGGGGATCTTCAGCCTGAAGAAGAGAAGCTGTGTGGAGACCCCAGATTAGCTTCCAGGGTTTGAAGAGGGCTACAAGGATGCTGGAGAGAGACTCTTCATTAGGGACTGCAGTGACAGGACAAGGGGTGATGGGTTCAAACTTAAATAGGGGAAGTTCAGGTTAGATATAGGGAGGAAGTTCTTTATTGTGAGAGGGGTGAGGCACTGGAATGGGTTGCCCAAAGAAGTGGTAAATGCTCCATCCCTGACAGTGTCCAAAGACAGGTTGGACCGGGGCTTTGAGCAACATGTTCTAGTGGGAGGTGTCCCTGCCCATGGCATGGGGCTGGAGCTGGATGATCTTAAGGTCCTTTCCAACCAAAACAATTCTGTGATTCCATGATTCTATGATTTTAAAGTCTTGCAAATCTACCTTGCACACAAGTAGTGCAAATTTGGAGATATATACAGACACATATAGATAGATATGGATACATGAGATACACCCACAGCTGCAAAGCTCCTCAGCTGAGTGGCTGCTTAGGGCTGCAGCTATTTGAGCAGCTGAGTGCCCAAGTGATGTTATATTGAATGCACATAGTCAGCACTGTACAGCAGTTCCCAGTCATGAGCCAAGCAAAGGCAAGTGTAGCACTGCATCATCTAGCTTCCCTCAGAAATGACAAGGGTTTCATTTAATAAAAAGAGAAAACGGCCAAACCCAAATAACAAAAAATTCAGAATAGCAAACTCTTTCTTCTTCTCACTCCTGTTTTTGCTCTTTGTCTTCCGGTTTTACCTTTAAAAGCCTGAATTTTTCCCTACAATGAGTTGTGTGAGATGTATTTTCAGAAGACAATAAGGGTCTTGTGAGGCTAGAGCTGGATCTAATAAGGAAAAGAGTAATTGGAGTAGCAAGAACCAAATGGTAATGTTTCACTTATTATTATGAAAGTTTGCCATATGAAGGAAGAGGAAACAGCTGGGGTTAGTATAAAGGTCTTGCTTAAATACTAATTTCTTCAAGTCAAACAGAACAAGAAATGTCTGTTAAGAAATGAAAAATTGAAATACTATTTTTGAGTTTTTCTTATAAAATACTTTAACCCAGTATGTGAAGTATCTATCAAGTATTTTCCCTGTGTCCTGCAGAAAATTGTTTCTTTAGAAAATACCTAAACCCCCTCTCTGTGTCAGACACTTCAGGTTTAATGTAAAGATCACAAAATTTGATAGTGCAAAGGGCAGCAGATGAAACCAAAAGCCTTCATTTCACTGACCCACTCAGCAGTAAAAGGTGCCCTGCTTCATGCTGCCTGGTTTGCTGTAACTAATGCACAAGTACGCAGGACAGCACTGTGGGTATTTTAAAGTAGTATTTAATACAAAAGAGTAATTTAAAATTAAATAGTATTTAAAACAAACCCTTCTACATGCTGAGTTCACCGTATGTGCTGACCTAACTCAAGTTTACAAATGAGTGCTTTTTGTAGTCTATCTTTCTAAGAACAGTCAAACGTGCCAAGCCAAGATGTGGGGTTTCATTCACCTGATAGGTAAATGTAATAGTACTAAGTAAAGAGAGGGAGGTGGTTAATAGGATTTTTTGGGGCCTTAATAGGGAAAGCTGTAATTAATTCTGATTTCCTGTATTGGTGTTCAATAGGAAGGTAATTGCATGCAAACCTGATCCTTTAGCGTGCCCTCTTCCTTTCCTGGCTGCAGGGTGAGACACTGCAATGGACATGGTGCCCTGCTGATTCAGGACACTTGTGTATTTTGAGAGTCTTTAACAAAGGTTTTCTCAACAGCTGCCTCAAAATCATGCCCTTACAGAGCAGTGCTGCAAGCCTGGGACCTGATGTTCTGCAGGCTCATTCAAGGTTTGATGTTGGTTAGATGGGAAAGTGATTAAACCAACCAAAGCTGTATCTAATTGACAGCTAATGTAGATACTGTGTAAATAAGCAGTACTTGAAGCAGGACTTTCAGCATAAGGAGCTCGGGAAGGCTATTGACTGTATCTGCAGGAGAGCCTGCAAGTTCATTAATCACTTATGATAAGGAGTTCTCTTTTTTTCATGAGCTAGGAGATATATTTATAATTAAGACAAATGAAGAAAGGGTGGTACTACAGCTTGCTTTATGACAGTAATGGAAAGCCAGAGCTTTATTTCAAGAGTATACCCACCATCCATTGGGAGCTGAAGCACGCAGTGAAGGGTAAAGCCATGCCCTTAAATCCATCTGTCAAAATTAAACCTCGCTGGATGTCCTCACTGGGTGAAATTCAGCCCTTGGAAATACAGGTAGTTGCTATTAAAGATATGGATCTGAGAGCTAAACATAGCTATAGGAATCCTAGCCAAAAAAAAATAGTAAGCAGGATATAAAAGTGCATTTTCACTATCACAGTTACATGGGGGGAGTGATATTGCACCAGTGAATGAAGTCCTGCAGAGCTCTAATAAAAATTATCTTTATGGAAACTATTAAATTGGGTTTGGCCATCTCTGGTTATTTTATTGTTGTTGTATCTTTGTCAGCGATCACCCAGGACAAAGTTTTCAGACTTTGCAGGAAATTAACTGAAGATCAGTTACTGTCTCCCAAATTTATGGCTCTGCAACTAACTACAGGCGCACACGTACAGTGATATATAATATCTCACGTCTTCTAGCCCATCGAATAGAAATCAGCTTCCTTGGGAGCAGGCAAAATGAAATTGGTGCGTTACAAACAAATTTATTAAAGGGTGAATTCAGTCTTTCACGAAACATGAGGAATCGTCAATGCTTAGCAGGGAATGAGATTTATTTTTCCGAGTATGAATGTGTCTGGGGAACCCAATAAAAGGACCAGCATGGAGTAAGGTTACCTTCAAAAGCAGAAGCAGACCTTGAGCTGATTAATGGCTGCATAATCTATCAGTTCAGAATCAGGGAGCTGTGGGTTGTAGCTGAATTATTCGTAAGGTAATTTGGCTTGACCTTAATGAGGGTGAAGGTCCCACACACCATGGAAAAGTCCATCAATTTCTCCGGCTCTGGAAGCACTCGAGAGTTTCTCTTATTGTGCCATTGCAAATGCATTTGTTGTTTGTGAAATCTCAAGGCAAAGGTTTTTAAAACTCTTTTATAAATAAGACTGTAACAGCAGTGATAGAAAACATTCAACCTGGGATCTGATTTCTAATTCTACTTTCTGTACTGAGGGTATCATGGACCCCCAAAGCGCTCTCAAGAGCAGGCAGTGAGGCTTATGGCACTGAGGGGAGATGAGCAGTGTGGCCAGATCGGGCCCTCCTTGGCTGATCAAGGTCGTGATCCATGTATTGGGTTTGTATGGCAAGGTTCTGTAGCAGGGGGGCTACAGGAGTGGCTTTTGTGAGAAGCTGCTAGAAGCTTCCCCCAGGTCCAATACAGCCAACGCCAGCCGGCTCCAAGGCAGACCTTGGAGCTCATCAGTGGTGGTGGTGCCTCTGGGTTAACATATTTAAGAAGGGGAAAATACTGTCTGCTATGGGAGGGTTCCCATGCTGGAGGAGGCAAAGAGTGTGAGGAGTCCTCCCCTGAGGAGGAAGGAGCAGCAGAGACAGTGTGTGATTGACCTCAACCCCCATTTGCCATCCCCCTGCACTGCTGAGGGAGAGGAGGTACACAAAATCAGTGTAAAGTTAAGCCTGGGAAGAAGGGTGAGGGGAAAAGGTGTTTTAAGATTTGGGTTTTATTTTCTCATTACCTTTCTCTGATTTGATTGGTAATAACTTAAACTGATTTACCCAAATCAAGTCTGTTTTGCCCATGACAGTAACTGCTGAGTGATCTCTCTCTGTCCTTACCTTGATCCACGAGCTATTGTTATGTTTTCTCTCACCTGTCCAGCTCCAGTTTCTCCCTTTGCAAAAACTCATAGTTTAACAAAGCCTTCTGTCTGTCTTAGGCCCTTCTTACTGCAGATAAGGATAGGTGCTATGATGGGGTGAGGAAAAACTGCTGGTCACCTTAAACAGAAGGTACCTGAGGAAGGTTACTCATTTGGAAGGTTTTGTACACAATTAAGTCAAAGCAGGGATAGCTACTGAAGAGTAATAGTGCTTCCTGCATGTTTCCAGCCTTCACCAATACAGCACTGTGCTGGTCCTTCATCTGCCTGCCAGCAGTTGCCAAGCAGCTCATCTATCAGATGCCTGCTTTATACAGTCATGCACTGGAGGTATAACAAAAGAGAAAAGCCCCCCTACCACCACAGTGCCAGAGAGAGCCTGGATTTCTCTAATGTTTTCCTTCCCTGCAGCAAATCTTATTGTTTGTAAGGGCATTGATTCCAACTTTTAATTTCCTGACTACAATGTAGGTTTGGGCCAGTTTTCATCATGTGAACAAATGCTGTGATTGGCATGAATGATGCATCTTATATTCTACTTTGTGGATGATTTTTGCATTGCTAAAGAGCATAAGAGCATCCCATGGCTGTCTGCATGACTAGTTCATCCCGTAATTAGTTGCTTAAGGGCTGAGGATCTGGTATATTGGCTATTTAAGACAATGCAAAAGCTTCCAATGGTTTCAGTGAGTATTGCGCTCAACTGAAACTGCTTTTCAACAGTCTTTGTTATTTTCCTTCAGCAAAAACGGTGTGATTTTTTAATATAGGGAGTAATCTGTGTTCTCTCACTGTAGCTCTGCCTGTTCACCCTGTTGCTTTGCCGACACTGTTTTCTCATTGATATTTAGTTTGCTCAAGTTTCCAGTAAATTCCTCCAGGACCTGCTGTTTGGGGCTATTTTTCAGTCTGCTCCCTCATTGCTTTCTCACCCAGCAAATCCAGCTGCTATGGTTTTTCCATTCAGTTATTCTGCCTCATGCTGTTTCCCAGGTTTTCTTTCCCTATCTCCCCCTTCCTTCCTCCTCCGTGCAGAACAGCTCAGGAGCCCTAACCACACGTGTGATCTGTGCTGTGCCTTTGCTCCTTCTCCTTTTCTGTTTTCTTCATGTTTTCCCCCTGATATCCTCCTGGGAAGGAAATAATAACCAGAGGGGGAGCCAGGAACAGAGGCAGTATGGCCACACTTGTAGAAATGGGAAAGCTGGGTGATAGTTTGACATACAGTATCTGAGCAGTCCTTACCTGTTTTGTTGCTTTGTGCTAAGCACAGGTGCCACTCTGTCTCTATTTGAAGATGGACAAAAGGGTTCACGCAGCAAAACCAGCCGGTTCTAGCTTGTGTAAATCAAAGCTGTACAGACCTCTGGATGGTGCAGGCTAAAGGAGGCAGTAGTGACAAGCTCCTGGGCTTTCCCACAGGGGTACAAAGAGGAATTTTGGGGCTCCTGTCCTGAAAACAACAGGTTGAAAACCAGACTTTAAGTTAAGATTTGTATTCACTTATTTACTTTAATGAGTTGTGTTTCTAAAATAGGTTTGGGGGGGGGGGGGGGGTTGTTGGTGTTGTTCTGAATATTCTTTTAATGGTAATATTATTACTTACTCTGGAAAGATATTATAGCTTTTTATGCACCTCAATATTTCGGGGAGATTTCTTATTTCAGGAAGAAACCAGTGAAGTGTTTAACTCTCAGTGGTATCTTTTGCAACCTGTTTTTAGTGGGAGAAGCAAAGCTAAACTCATTATAGTGCAAATCATCATAATAATATACAGCACCTTTGTTCACCCTTCTCTGGGGTAGACCTGCCAGCCAATGTTCCATAGACTTCTCTGGTGGGAAAAGGAGATGAGGAAAGTGCTGCCATTAGTCTTTGCTTGCACTTAGCTAGACCTGTTGACATTCATGGAGTGTAATGGCAGGAAAGCTTTCCAAAGCCATGTGACTCCAAACATTTGAGTTATCATCATTGTTGTATCTGGGTCTGACAGGGAAAATGGTTTGTCAGTCAAAATGTCTCATAAACACACGCATTAGGTTCAGTTTAATCAGAGGCAGTCCCTCACTTGGAATTCAGAAGGCTCACCCACAGGTGATGGGGGAATGAAATAGCAGGCAATTCACTCCTGCACTGCCATCCCGTTGGGAAGGGATCAGTATAAATACTAGTTGCTCTGGGAAAAGGAGACCCTCCCCAGGCTTTGGGAGCAGGTCTTTGTTTTGCCTTGATGCAGCCATCCAGGCATGGTCCGGGCTTATCCAGGACCTGAGGTTTGTGCCTCTGATAGGGCTGCCCTGAGATGGTTTGGTTTCAAGCCCACTGTGTGTCTTTACCATGAGGGTCAATAAGAAACCTGTTGGGAAGGGGCAAAAATGCAAGTAGCCCTTTCTCCTATACAACACTGGTCAGGGATGGGGCTGGCCCAGTGCCAGCTGACTATAAGCAGGATCTCATCTGCGGGTGCTTATGGGCCTGAGTAAATGTACTTGTGCTAATGGCCTTATTAAGCTCAAGCCTGTGCACTTTAGGAATCTACACAAAGAGAAATTAGAGCCCAGATTAGATTAGTCGCTGAAGGCTGTGAACGTACAGCTGTTTGCCAAATTGCACACTGAATTTCATTTTTGCGTAGACATTTACTGATAGCAATTTGAAGGCAGTCATTAGAACCCTCAGCCTTTGAATGAGAAATTTCAAGGGACACTTCAGTATAAATCTGCTCCTCCACTATAAGAAATTGTTGCTGATTTGCTTTGGGCTATGGAAACCAATTACATGAATTTTGCACAATAACCTGTTTCTCCCAAACAGGGGTAGCACTTCTGGCCATAAACAGACATACTTTTTACTTCCAATTAACTGTGTGGGTGTGTAAACATAAGGAAAGCTGCTTTTTCAACTTGAACTTAATAACCAGAGAACAGTGAGAAGAAAGAATCATCATTTACAGTCAGAATACAAGTTAGAATACTCTGGCTATCCTTATTCCCTTCCTCTGCAAGCCAGCTGGATTTGTGAAAACAGACACAGCCTTTCCCACCACCCTGTAAATATTGCAGGCTTTATCCCTTTCCAGCTCCTAGGCTCCAAGATTTGGGAAAGGCTGTGATACATTTTCAGAGCTAAACTGGACATAACTCACAATGCTCTAGTTTTGTTTAAAACTTCAGCTGTGTTTTTCTTCTATTCCAGATACACTCCAGAGCTGCCCTGTAATCCCTGAGCCCTGCTGAATTCACACCCTGGTGATAAATACACATTAAAGGGATGCAACTGGTAATTCTGCCTGGCTGTTAAACTGCCTTGTGTCACCCTGTTTCTAATGGCTGCTATCAATGTATGTGTTTGCCTCTTCCAAGCTATGGTGAAAGTGCTTTTATCTTATTATTAGTATAAAAATAAGTCATTGCTAATGCTTAAAGCAATTGTTATCTTCTCTTTCTGCAGGCCCATTGTACTATGTTAGTATTTCTGAATTGAAGCTTTGTACATAGGAGTCGGGCCTCCTGTGTCATCTGTTTGAAAACCCTGGGAGCATTCTCTTAAATAAAAACTGTACAGGGAAGGAACAGGGTCTTTTTATTTACCTTCAGATTTCATCCTTTAGGACTTTCTTGCTGGGTGTTCTCGGGTTGCTGCTGCAATTAGGAGACTTAATTGGTTTTAAATGAAAGCTGAGACTCCTGCGCTCCCCAGGAACTGGAGTTTTCATTAAAACCACCACCCAATATCATGAGACTCGCAATTAAATTCCTGAGCTGCCAACACAGTTGCAAAATGGTTTGTAAAGCCAGGGTGGAATGCGTACGTTGTGCGAGCAGGCTTTCAGGTGGTGTAAGTTGCTGCAACTGCTTCTGCTTTAGCTGAGCTCTAGATATCTACTGAGAGGCACAGCACTGCCCAAATCAGATTTAGCCAAGTCTTTAACCAAGCTGGGACCAAGACAGATACAGCCACAGTGTGTGTAATTGGATGTTACCTGTGTGAAGCAAAGGGCATGTAATTGCTGCATGAGGACTTTGTTAATGCTTGAGTGTAAAGGCCTGGTTGGGAAAGGGGAAAAATGGACCGTGAATGCTTCAGTTGCATCTTCTGGGACCCTTGAAAAGCTTTTCTTTCCAAGAAATAGTAGCATTGGGAGGACAAAAATAGTCATATATGCTGTGTCTTCACCCTCCAAAGTCAGCTGAGTAGAAAAGGAGGCATCATATCAACTTTTTGCTTGGCTTAGTTCAGTGATCTTAGTACAATGTGGAGAAGCTGTGCCTGCCAGGTTGGGATGTGGACTGATACCTAACTGGCAGGAAAGGGGTTTTGATTTGGTCAGAGGGGAGAGGTTTTCCTTTGTTGACTGCCCTTGCATCTCACACTGAGAAGAGCATCAGAGTTTTAAAGTTAACAGCCTAGCAGCAAAGTGCTGGTATGTTGATAATGTAGATGTATTAATCTGTGATCCAGGTGGCCAATACATCTCCTAGTAGTGATGTGCTACTGAGGGGTTGATGAACCCTTGATTAAATTAAAGGCTCAATCAGAAGTTCATTCGAAACTGTGACAATCAGAAGTGCAGTGTTCTGTGGTTGTCCCCATAGCCCTGGTTGAGAAGGTGCTTTCCTTTCCAGTCTAGTGAGCTCCCATCTCCCCATGAGCAGTGATCCCTGTGGCCTTGCCACACAGTGATTTCAGAAAGGCGGGTGCTTGTCCCCAGTGCAGTTGCTATTTTCCTCCTTTTAGGTGGTGGAGAGAGATTATTTTTTTGTTTCCAAATAAAAGCAATATTTGGAATAACTTGAGTTTTCATTTATAAACCCGTTTGGTGTGATTATGTAGCAGCAGGAACTGCTGGGACACATAAAGTGATTTATCTGACAGGTCCTATCTCTAGGTCTAGCTGGCCTAACCAGGCTTTCCTGGGAAGAGCCACCACTGGAATAGCAGCCAGGGTTTTTTTTCCCCTTTCTCTTTTTTCCAGCAGCAGTGCTACTTTCCTAACTTAAAAGCAAAACCTGTTCCTTTGCTGCACATCGTGCGAGTCTGCAGACACAGTGCAGGAAGATGGGCAGAGGCCAGGAGCGCTTTCATCTTAATGGGGCTCTGCGTGTGTGTGAACATCCCGGGGGGAGCCCTCTCAGGGAAGAGCTTCAGAGCCCGAGGCAGTGTGCAGTGCCGATAAGGAGATGAAACAATAGCTGCGACACCGAGAGCCTTCACACAATTACTTGGTGAGGATGTTACAGAGTCAAGTGCTTTGTGCCTTTGCTGCAGGAGCAAATCTGCTCACTCCTGAATGCTTAACTATTTCTCTTCCTTCACCATGTCATTTAATGCACAGCTTTTAAAGGCATCCAAATTTGTGAATGCTAAGGAAAAAGCACTAGTGTTTATTGTTACTTGGTTTATGTTTCCCTGCTTCCAGGGCCACTGTGAGACCTCTAAAACACAGCATTGGAGCCCAATGTGAAGATTTAGCAATGCACAAGCTGTGCCCTGGCAGAGATGGGAAACCTGAGATGTCCTTGCTTGAGATCCAGAAGTGGAGCCAAGGAACTGTTCCCAAACTTCTATTATTGCTGCCTCATTTCCTCATTAATGCCACAGAGATTGATGTGAAGGGACTTCCACGGTGCTAATGGAATCACCCACCCAAATCTCCCCTGTGCCAATGGCAGGGAACGCTCCAGTTCTCTGCCCTTACGTTAGTGCTGGGTGAGTAATTGAGTTATTTGTTAGCTAGCACAAGTAAAAATCCTTTCTCTTTAGGTCTGCTTCTTGGTGGCCGTGCTGAGGACTTTTCAGTACCTTTTACTTAGACCTGGGTTATAATTTGAAAGGCAAATTGAAAACGCTTTGATCATTTTCCCATTCCAGTGCCAGTGATGGTCAGTGGTTTCAGCCAATCATCAGCTCTCCATTTTTTTCCCATGCATAAATTGCTGTCCTGCAACATTTCACCTACCTCTATTTAATGCACAAAATCTGTCTAAAAGAGTGTCTTTGAAATTGATGTTTCCCATTAATTCTAATAGCATTTACATGCTTGCAGTGGTGAAGTCCACTGTTCCTTTGTATGACGTGCATCACTGGTTGAAGGCAAGGAAGACATTTGCTTCAGTGCATAGGAAATGAGCTGTGCTCTTCCCAGAGTGAAAGCTGAGGGGAACCCAGCAATCTCATCTTTTGGAGTCAGGCAGACACTGTATTTCTTGAGACTGTAGCAAAGACAGGGGATGAAAAGACACTCTGAAGAGGCTGTGAGTCTCAAAACGCACAGAGGCCGTGTAGTCAGAGGCTGTATGAGAGGGATGTGGGCCATTCTGGGGGTATCCTTCTTGCAGCTTGAGCAAGGTGCCATAGGCAGGGGTGAGTGATCAGCCCTGTGCTCCTTCCCTCCCTCAAGGGTAGTCACGGGTTACCCTTGTGGTAACTTGGGCAAGTTAAGCAAGAGTGGTAGGAGCTGTGATGCTCCTGCATGCCTGTGCCTGCTCCTGCCAGGACTTCCACATCGCTTCAAATCTGGTTGTGAATTTACCGAACATCCTTAACTACAGCCTCAGTACTGACAGTTAATTTCCTTAAATCCCTTCATATTCGATACCTGTGCCAGTGCACAGGACTGCACTGGTTGAGCTCAGGGAGGATGAAGGGACCAGCTCAATCACTTTTGCTGAGCAGAGCTGATTTCTGGTCTACTGAAAATAACTGTGAAGGAGTAAATCTGAAAGGAGCCACTCTTAAACCAAGATAGGAGGATATAGCTAGGGCTGGGTAGCCCGTCATGTGCAACCATTTTTACTGACCTTGTTCAAGTGTGTGCACAGATAGCTGGGAATGATTTATTTGTTGTAATAGGCTTGATTCTGTGAAGCTGTGAGTGTTGCCAGCAGAGGTGACCAGCTTGGCTGCTTCATGCAGTAGGAAGAGCGTTTGTAGCTACGGGAAGGAGAAATACAAGTTCAGGACATTGCAAATAAAAGACTCTGGAGAGTAAAGATAGAAAACTACCATGTGTTTGGGGAGAGGAAAGTAAGCAGGAAGCAGGAGCCTAAATTAGGCTGCAGCTCCCTGGGCAAAACACTCAGGTTATAAATATTCTGGTAGCATTTAGAGCAGGGCTGATTGTTCTTTGCTGTCCTTGACACTGTCGGTGTTATTCATGCTACTATTCTGCTTTGCTGACAAAAGCACCCGGGGTATCTCAGAGGTGTGGGAGGAGGCTCTGTGTGGGCTTGGCAGCAAGACTTCGAATATGCCAGTGAATGAGGGGGTTGCTCCCTGCTCTCCACCAGAGCCTGCAGCGCTGTGGGACCTGAGCGGTGGGTTGGGGTGAACCAGGGACGCTGGTTTTAAAGAGCATCTTCTCAAAGGAGCTAAAGCTTTACGCAAGATCACTGGCTTGCCTTGACCTTTGTGATCAAGGTGGCACAAGGGCTTGAAAAGTCATCATCACTCCTCCCCAGCCCCAAAGCTGACAGGGAAGGGAAAGTGAGGCATAAGAGGAAAATAGGGGATGCGGAGGCCCAGCTGGGTGGAATTGCTGGGAACAAAGCAACAAAACACTTCTCGTTGTCAGAATAAAGCACAGCAGATTTCGGTCTTCAAAATCCCACAGCAATTGCTCTACAGGAGGAACACAGTTATTGCTCCAAGGAGTCAGCCCCTGCAGCGAGCTCCACTTTTCCCTCCCTCTTTGTCATGGCCCTTTCCTCAGGAGGACCGAGGGGCAAGTGGGAGTCAGCAGCTCGCACGCTTTGTGATAAATGAGACCAGGCACTGGTCAGTGTTTTCAAGGCTGCAGTTTCTGGGGTCACTGGAAATTGCTGCATTGCTGAATGCAGTCAATCCATTTAACGGCACAGCACTGCTTCCAGAGCATCCCAGCCTTTCTGTGGCGTACAGAAATGAAAAGTGCAATCCAACCTCTGGTTCAAATGAAAGTGCTCTCTAATCTGGAATAGCTCTACCCTGGGAGGTGCCTTAAATACGATCGCAGGGCTGCTATGGTGGGGAGTATGCTTTTTTATTTGTAAGGAAAATAACTTTATTTCTCTCGTAAAAAAGTTTAGTGCAGAAAGTTAACTTAGGTAATGTCTTCAGAAGCTGAAAATTATCAGGAACTCAGACAAAAGGAAGCAGCGATTTCTTTTTTACGCCTCTTTTAAAACCCCTGGGAATTCATTTCCTGGTATCATTGTCATAACTCCAGACCTAAGGAATTCATTTGTATTCGTGTCAGTCCCACCTATGCTTCCTTAAGTGTTGCATGCAATTCAGACTAAATGGACAGTTAAACCAAAGATGGGACTGAGCAAATCAAACTGCAGACCATAGGTAGAGTCAGGAATATAGATAGCCTTTTGCAAGAGCTCCTCTGTGCCATCAGTTGTTCTTTGCAAGGCTGCAGTGTTTTTCTTGGATCATTTATACAAAGAGGACACTTTGATTTTTGCTCCTATACATGACATATTATGAGACCAGTCTTGATGTCCCCATGGTGTCAATTTAAGTTTTGCCTCTTCTTCTGGCTGATATATTTGCCCTGTAGGAAGGATAAATGGAACTAGGACATGATCTTTAAGGTCCTTTCCAACCCAAACCATTCTATGTTTCTATGCAGCACTGACTGTAGCCATGTAAACTTAAGGGCTCTTGCTCTGACCTTAAATGTTAACGGTTACCAGAGATGGAGCATGGCAGCTCAGCCAAGCCGGATGTTTCTCAGGTACCAGTCTCCTCTGGGTGGGAGACATTTTGCAGGCTTAGATTATGATCATTGCTGTGTCATTGATTATCATCTACTTCATGACAACCTCACCTGTGTATGTTCAGTCTGCAAGTTTGGTTCTTTTAGGGCAATATGAAGGAAAATGTGTTTTGAACCCTAAAATCATGTCAGCTTGTTTGTAAAAAGGAGAATGTGAATAAGTGAATGGTGTGTAGCTTCAGCATCTGGGGTTTGCTAGAGGATTTTACCTTCAGTAGATGAACACACTGAAGGAATGGAGCAGTGCCTTCTCCTGCCATAGATTTCCTCTGCATCACATTTAATAAGTTATCTTCCATTTTTATGGGTTTTTATGTTTACTCTTCACTGTGTTAATGCTGTTGAGCAAGGGTTGGGGAAGACAAGCCCAAATGGATACCTCAGTTGTCTCTGATTCTCTCCTAATCTCCACTGCTTTTGGGGCAGATGCATCCTTTTCCTGGCACATAATTTCCAGCTCCAAGGAAACCATTATCAGTTTTACTTAGAGTACACTTTGAAATGTATCATCTATTCATTATTATCTTATTTTGAAGGAAATGGGCCATTTATGATTTTCAAATCACAAGCTTTAATGATTTCTCTCTCCATGAGAATTCATTAGGCTTTATTTCATCATCTACCTAATGCACACTATGATCTTTCCAAACAGCAACTGCAGTTGCACAACAGGAAAAACAGACTCCGTGGACATGAGCAAAAACACCCTGGATAGCAGCCTAGACTGTTCAATTCTGCAACATCAGAAATCAGATACCAATAGTTTAGGTAAATTGAAGCTGAAAGAAAGCAAAATCACTTTGCAGACCCAGGATAAATGAAAAGCCAATCTGAATATCAAATTGACCCTGCTCCAGGGGAGAATAATTTGGCATGATGCACTTGCCAGGTCTGAATGTGTTGTTTACAGGCAAACATCAATCCTGCAGATCAAAGGGAAGGGATTTGAAAGGGCCAGTCAAATCTGGCTAATCAACAAATGGTTACCATGAAATGGTGGAGTTCAAGATCCTTAGGGCAGTGAGGAAAGCGCACAGCAAACTCACTACCGCAGATTACAAGAGACTTTGGCCTCTTTAGGGTTCTGCTTGGTAGCGTACCATGGGATAAAGCCCTGGATAGAAGAGGAGCCCAGGAAAGCTGGATAATATTCAAGGATCACCTTCTCTAAGCTCAGGAGCAATGCATCCCAACAAAGAGAAAGGTGAGAATGTGAGGGTGGTGAGGCACTGAAACAGTTTGCCCAGAAGGAAATAAGGCTCTTGATCCAAACGCAACCCTAAGATCATTTTGGAGCCAATGCACCCCTAAGGGAAAGCAGCACTGTAGGCTGAAAGGTTTTTCTGGTAGGAGTGTTCCTTTACGCAGAAATTATACAGCTATTGACATCAATTTTAACACAGCAGCTAAGGACAGCCTTAATGAACACAGAGCAAGTAGGAATGAGCATATGAGAAATGAAGGAAAAAATAGAAGGGCATATCCTGGCCTCAATGAAGTTACTGGAAATTTTGTCACGAATGTACAGAAAAAATAATTACTTTTTCCCTTTCCTCTCTTTTTTTAATAGTGGCCTCGTTAAAGTGCTTCTGTAGCCAAGCAGCCTTCCTCAGATGCTTGGAGTGACTTGGTTCATTGCGGAATCCACCACCGAGAGCCAGGAGTGGTTTCATTCATGAAGTCTCACTGCCGGGCATCATTAGTGAAGTAGGAGTTCTCTTTTCTCGTAATTACCCTGTGCAGACATTCCTGGTGCTGTTCAGCTTCAGTTCATGGTGCCTTCAAGCTAAGTGCAGCTTCATGAAAAACCAGCCTAAGATGTGCAAGGTAAGAAGGTACATGTGCAGAGCACAAATGTGAGTGCTAAATGAGAAGACGGGTTGGCAGGAGCTTGTACCTGTTAGTTACCATCGGGTCTCAGGGGAGCTTTGCCACCAAATTCCATTAAAATGAGAGTTTTGACCTTTGAAAGTACCATTCAGCGTCTTGTTTTGTTAAATAAGCCAGCAAAGATTATATATTAGTCTCTGACAGGGCTACATTTGGGTGAAAACCATGCTGAATTATTTATTTTGTCATTAATGTCACATAAACCGTAGTGAGGAGAATTATATGGGCTGCAAAAGTGAGCAGCGCTGCGTCAGATTCAAACAAATGGAATTGTTATTCTTCAATACCAGTTGTGGGTTGCAGCTGCTTAATGCATCCAGGAGAGGATGAGAAGTGAGTGGTAAATCAATGGAAAGGTTCACACCTGAATGATAGCGTTTAAATAATGTAAAGGGTCCCTCAGCACACTGTGGGGTTATTTAATACGTTAGCATTTACGGCCAGTGGAAAGACATGGAGGGAAGTGTTTTGGAGGTTTTGTCCTTGTAGCTGCAAACCTCAAAGAGCTGGAGAGGAGCTTACCAGGAAAACGGGGTGAAAGCTCAAACCATGCCTGGAGAAGGGGAAAACAAAGGAATCTTCATTTGCCCAGGCTAAGTTTTGTTGGTATTGGTCTTTGGTAAGCCCAAAAGGGGTCTTGTGGTGCACAGGGCAGAGGACACAAAGGCATGGTGCTCTCTGTAATACTTGAGGCAAGGAGGTGAACCCAAGGCCAATTTGGAAGTGGATGCTCACCTCTGTCTTGTGCTGCACAAAAGGACACTTGTAAGCCATGCTGTAAGAGTTTCCAGAACTCGGGTGCTCTGCCTACCTCTTGTTAGCTGTGGACATACCAGTCAGGGCATCCTGGATGTTTACAGCTGTGTTCCTTCTTCCATAAACTGTTCCTCAGGACTGTACTGATAGGACAAGAGACAATGGGTTTAACTTTAAACAGGGAAGTTCAGGTTAGATATAAAGAAGAAGTTCTTTATTGTGAGGGTGGTGAGGCACTGGAACAGGCTGCACTGAGAAGTGGTAAATGCTCCATCCCTGCAATGTTTAAGGCCAGGATGGACAGAGCCTTGGGCAAAATGGTTGAGGGTGGTTGTCCTTGCCTATACTTTCATATTGATATTTGGCAGTGTTGAATGTACGTGACCTAAACAGCAGCCACCACCAGCTTACCCAAAAGCAATGAAATCTAAGTGCATTGGCTGCAGCCCCTGCCTCCCCTCTGCAAGTGTTTTGCCACCTCACATCAAGCTGGGAGAAACTGGGATTTGGCAGGGATGGTATTTGGTTTCTGGTTCTTTTGGTGGGACATTGGTTGTACAGAGATTTATGCAGCTGCATAAAATAGCATAAGCTATTTGGTTTTCTGTTTTTCCATCTATGAAATTCAGAAGTAGCCTGAAAATTATGTGGTGATGAGAAATACTTTAGTGACTGTATGGTGCTGAGGCGCAACTGGAATGAGGTAACAAGACTGTGATACTTTGGTTTATTAAGCTCTTTACTGCTCTAATGGTTGAAGTTTATGGCAATGGTATCAGAAATACATCTGGGCTTTTTTAAGAAGCTGAGGCATCATTTATTCTACAGTGAGAAACAACAGCCTGTAGGAAGACAAAACTTAACTTCTCATGTAACCTTAGGGAGGATGTACCTCAGCTCATGAAGGTAGAGAGAGTTGGAATATGGAAGATTTGACAGAATAACCTGTGTACTGTAATGGTAGGATGCAGCCTTTAAACAAGCATATAACCAGAAGGGACTTCTGACAGCTCTCAATAGAAAGTTTTAAATTAAAAGCATGACGGGCAAAACTGCTTTGTTTTGTTCATGATAACACCATTTGCTTTGGTGTCTTCAGCTCTGACTTTCTGATAGAACTATGAAAACTCTCTCCTGTCTTCCCAGGCTTTCTTCTATCTACCACCCACCGGTCTCCTCACTTGATTCCCTTCTCTCAGTTGGATGCTCTGAAGCTCACCCTTGTTTTTGATGGCTCCAGGGCATGGGATAGGAGGTAAACGCAGCACTAGCAGTGGGAAGTTCAGGTTAGATATAAGGAAGAATTTCTTTACTGTGAGGGTGGTGAGGCACTGGGATGGGGTGCCCAAAGAAGTGGTAAATGCCCCATCCCTGGCAGTGTTCAAAGCCAGGCTGGACAGAGCCTTGGGAAGCATGGTCTGGTGTGAGGTTTCCCTGCCCGTGGCAGGGGAGTTGGAACTGAATGATCTTAAGGTGCTTTCCAGCACAAACCATTCTGTGATTCTATGACAGCCAAGTCTCTTGACCATTTCAGCAGCCCGGGTTGGTGACAACAACCAGCAGGAGGGGCTCTCCCTAGCTACCTGGTTGGAAATCCAGTGTAGCTCCCTTTAACTATGAATTCAATGCAGCAGCTTCAAACATGTTTCCACTAGCAGCTGCCTTTCACTGGGTTTACATGACTAGGCTTTGCTGTTATTCGTTGTCCTACTCTTTTCTGTGTTGCTGTGTGTATGTGTCATGCATCATGTGTGACACATCACTAGTCGTTATTCTGATGTGTTCTTTTTCCCTCTAAATCATGGACAGAGATGCTGAGCAGCATGGAGCCAATATACAGCCGACAGGAACCTGTCAGAAATGCTCTAGTAGGTGAGGATTTCACCACTCCCCATTCTGTTTGAACAGCTGCCATTTAGTCATTTTTGTTGAGAGATGTGGCATGCTCTGTTTTGATTATGCCCAGTGAACCTACGGTCAGAGTGGTTGCACGACATCGGGTTGCTCAGTTCAGGTAAGGTGTGATGCAGGAAAACCTTCCTAAATACATTTCAGCCTAGAAGAGTAGCTCCTGAAAAAAGCAAAACCAGAATATGCTGCAGTCACGGATCTCCAGTAACTGCAGAGAAGGGATCTGGCTGCGTTACACTGGGTGAAGCTAACTTCAGGTTTTGTTCTTGCTCTAGCACTGTTACTTCTCTGAGTAATTACTCAGTATTTATACAGCGCTTTCTTTTCCTGACTGATAGAACAGCTTGTTTGCCATAGCAACCCCAGTGATGACTCTGCTTCTTAAGTACCAAACACCTTCCAGCAGATGTGTATCAGTACTTAACATGAACTTTGGTACTTCTTGGTGGTTTAAAGCAAAAAGGATCTGTCATATTAATAAGAAGCCAAAGGGAGAAAATAAGGTATGCTACAACCTCATTAACTAAGATTGCATTGTAATCATCTTCGGTAATGCTTTTTCATCCCCTGCTGATTTTGCTTTCCTTTGTCTATGCATGCACTTTAGAGTAAAAAAGTAAAAAGCAAAGATTTTCTTGAGAAATAAAAGGATACAGGTGCAGCTGTTGAAGGATATTTTTAGGCCAGTGTTTGACAAAGACGTTGTTAGCACTGCCAGAAACAACCGAAGGTGAGAGTGGATCTGTCTTTCTCTTAAGGGAAGTTCCTCTGGGGTCACAGTGATCCAGACTAAAAGGCTGCTGGATGCTTGCCGGGGCTGTCTGCAGCATTTGCAAGCAGTGACTCAGTTTCCTTCTAAAGCTGAGTGTGCTAGAGGAAGGCAAGGAATCCCTCATCTCTTGGCTGACCTCTTCTTCATCTTCCACAGAAATGTTGGTGCTGTTGCAAAAGTCACAACAGGTTGCTGCTTCTTCTTGTGTCAGTACACAGGAATGGGCTGAGAGCAACGTCTGCCTTCACCAGCAGGTCCCAAAGGTATTGTCTTGGCTGGGAGTTAGCCTCATTGTTGAACAGTATATTAGAGTGATTTACTTGCTCTGAGAAGACAGACCTTCCTCTTGCAGGTGTCTGACTCTTGTGGCTGGAGCTGCTTCAGCAGTGGGCAGCTGTGCCATTTCAGTGTGATTTCAGTGAAGGAAATGGAGAACATGGAATATTTTTCCAGCCTTGTAGTTTAATAACCAGCTTGTAAACGATAAAGGGGGAAGGGCTGCTCTGGGAATGGATAAGATGGAGGAAAGCAGGAAATCACGTATCACCACACGCAACCATCCTCAGGTCTGATCACACTCCCTTTGAGATCAGCTGAGGCTTCCCCATCATTTATGCAGATACCCCTAAATGTGCTTATCTCTTTTCCTGGCAAGCTTTTGAGCTGTTCCTAGGCTGTGTGCAGCTGCAGCACCTGGGGCAGGTCAGCAGCTGTATGGATGGATTTGCAATGTCCTTTTGAGGCAAAGCATGCCAGATCCCGATGCTCTTGGGCTTGGTAACAACCACCATGATGCTCAGAGGTCTGGATCGAGCCCTAGGAATACCAATAACCAGCTGCAACTGGAAGCAAACCCAGCTCATAAACATTGCTGCAAACCAGGCCTGATGCATTTTGCTTTATGTTCGACCAGTTGTCAGGGGTTTGACTGGACAAAGTTTTTCTTAATATTCTCAGAATCTTCTTCCTTTGGGGTTAACTAAGGGCAAAAAGGAGATGATTCCTCTAAATAAACTTTCAGATGAGAAAATAGGAGACAGGACTGTAGGATCTTTTTATAAAGAAACACATAATTACAAATAAAACCAACCAAAACCAAACCACCAAATAAATCCATTCAAAAGTATGAAAGAGAAGGCCTAAGTATCAATGCCTTTGAGGAAGGCTTGGCCTGCAAAGCTCCAAAGCAAGTCATAATCCCATAATTGGTGGATTTCTGCACCACCAGTTCTGCTTCTTGAAGCAGTAAATTCATCTTTGCATCGCTGTTTAGGGAAAACCTCAGGGTCTTTAAAGCAGAAGTAATAGCAACAGGGGATGGCAACGCAACATCATCTCCTTGGGCATCATAGGCCTTGTGCAAGGTCTTCAGGGATGCTCTGCTGCAAAAAAGAATGAAAATCCATTATTTCTGCTTCATCTGTTGTCAGCACATAAGATAACTTGGTGCAAGGCAGGGTTCAGAAGGATTTAGCTTGCCAGTGTGAGCACACTGCAGTTAACCTTGATGTACTGAAACAAAGGTCAGGGTGAGATTTAAGTGGAGATTGAGGGGAAACTAGAAGCAGGTAAGCCCTGCTTAGCAGAGAGCCTTCTTCCCTGTATGGGAGATTGGCAGTGATGCATTTCATTTTGCAGGTATTTGGAGCTGTGAGAGTGAAGGCAGAGCTCGGGATAAGGTATCAGCCTGACCTTAATCTGGAATACATGGAGACCAGTGGTCTGGGCTAGGGCTTGCTCTTGGAAGTGTATGTTGGCTTTAACAGGTAGAATAGATCTGGCCATATTTGATGTTATGAGTATTTGAGACTGCAGGCATGAGGTTAAGAATAGTTTTAGAGTTTATGTTTGGGTTCAAAGCTGGATAACACTTCTGCAGCATCTGTTTTTTCTTTTAGTAAAGAGCAAGGCAGAGCAGCATGTGAGGAAATGTTAGGAATATATATATGTATTTAGAAAAAGAGAGATATTAGAAAGAAAAGAAACAAAACCCAGGTGCAATATTTCATTTGCACAGTGAATTATCCAGATCAATTCCTGACTGAATTGAACAGCTTCATCTTCTTGTTGAAACTACTTTGAAATCCACTCTTTTTCTCCCTGCTGCTACTCGGGACCCAACTGTGTAATGACAGCTGGGCTTCATCTGCATGGTTTCTGGAGCCGAAGGGATTGTGTTCTTCGCAGCTTATTACTGGTAGGACATCTACAGAAAGTGCTTTTCCATTTGCATTCCAAAACTCAGCTTCCCCAGCTGCAATCTTCTACTCAGGAGTTGACACCTGTAAAGGAAAAACAAATTGCAGCTTTTAATTTTTCCATTGATATAGTAATTGTTTTCTCTGTGTAACGGGGATACCCGGAAGAGATGCAAAGTGCTCTTTCCTGCCTGTCTGATAGGTTCTATTTTAAAGGGAAATTGAGGGATCTCCACACTTCCATGCTCCTGCTGCAAATCTCCAGGAAAACTGAGATACTAAATAGGTGTTGGCTTGTGCTCAAGTTCCTGTGGCATTTTGTAAAGCCTGCTTTCCTTGAGAGAAAGAGATCTTTAATGCTGTTTCACCTGCTTATAACCCTCCTTCTTCTTCTCCCCACCTTTGACAATATCGACCCTGTGGAGGCAGTAGAACCCTGAAACCTTGTAAGAGTTTCTGTTTGTGTGAGTTGTGGGAAGTTCTGCTTGTCCACTGCCCCATATCTCTATCCATGGGGGCAGGCTGGGTTAAAGCTAGGGCTGGGATCAGATTCCCCTGTCTCCATAGTGTTGGTAGCAGCTATTGCTTCCCCGGGAGGACCTGCTGGAGATGGGGTTTTGAAGATGCCCCATACCTGTGTATGATGTGCTGTATATCACCTCAGGCACTCTAGTGCTGTTGTTCTTGTCTCCCTCCTTGGAGTCAAAAGAAATGGAATGGAGGCATCTTCCTGCTGAGGAAGTTGTAGCTAATACTAGACCTGCCCTGATAAATCCACTCTTCCCTGTTCCTGCAGGAACTTGGAGACCGTGGCAAGGGCCATCGTCTCCTGATGCTTTCCCATGCAGGCAAAATGCACAACCCCACTGAAAGCTGAGCTGGGGCTGCAGCACCCTTTGTTGGTCTCACATTGTGCTGGAAGGCGCTGAGCCACTGATGGGGCAGAGCAGGGCTGCTGCCTGCACCGTTGTTGCTGCCTTCCCTCCTTATGCTGCTGCAACATTTGTTTTCTTGATGGGAAGAGTAATATTTTGTGACAAAGGTAGAGCAGCAGAAATTGCTCTCCTTTCTGACTGTCCTTCAGGGAAAATCTTTCAGATCTGACTCTCCGGGGGCTGAAATCAATGCAGGCGTTAAGCAACGTGGCTTTGCTATTTGGATAAAATAGCCTAGTTTTTATTAGGTGGGGAATCGGAGGATAAAGGGATTTCTTTTTCCCAGAATTGGGCATAGAATAGCAATGTAAAAAGCTGGATCAAATAGCTAAAGCCAATATCTTCCCCTTGAGTCTTTCTTTCGGTTCCTTTGTAGCACATCAACTTAAAAGAGACTTAAACTCCAGTTTCTGAAGGTTGCTGAGTGGGAGGGTGAGAAATAAAAGACAAAGGGAGTTTCACAGCTGCAGCCTCTTAGGAAATTGTGGTAACAACCTGTCATCCTTGGAGTCCTGGCTGATAGCGCTTCTGCGTGTCCTTGTGCCTGTTGGTCTTTACCTAAATTATCTGCTATTTAATCTGATATTTAACGATGCCGTGTGACACTGGGTACAATGCAGTCCCTTTAGCGTGTTGTCCCCCTCCTGGTACTCAGGCATGCAGCATGGACAGGAGGGAAAACACACTTTTTGATTACATTTTGCTCCTGATGTGTTAATCCTCTCCGGGCTGCTGAGCTGCTTAGTCTGTTGGCTACATTTGGGCAATGCAGACAAGAAGCCAACGTGTACGCTTTCGCATGCCTGCAGACATACCTGTCCTTATTCCGTGTTCTTACAACTTGGTGTCAAAAGGACAAGACAGGTACAAAAATGCTTGTTTTAACATCTCCTATGTTAAAGAGCTATTCCTACTGGATTGGCATAGGGATACATGCTGCCATTTCCTCTAAAAAGGTGTTTTTCCTATGAAATACCTGCAATTTCCCCCCTAGATCAAAGCACAGACATACATAATTGCAGATGGGGTGAGATTCCTGCAGCCCCTTCCTCTGCAAGGTCGCACTGCTCAAACCCAGCTTTGCTGCTTGTATTCCTTATACTTCATTTTAGGGGCTAGGCCAGGCCTAAAGGCTCTGGATGGGTGACAGGGCATGTGGACAGAGCCACTTATGACACAGGGGTGACAAACCTGACCCGGTGTAGGGGACTGGCAAACACCTCACCCTGCACCCACAGAGCTGCCCCCAGGCACCAGCTCTGACTCCAGCTCTGACTCTAGCTTCAACCCCACTTCTTCCCTGGTCTGCAGTAACTTCTTTTAGCCCTTCATGCCACCTGCCTGGTTCTTAGTCTGATTTACAAGGCACAAGCTTCCAGGCTACCTGAAATATATCGCAAGAAACAGCACAGATATCCCCACAGATGTGACAACAGAAGAGTAGGAAGAGGAAAGAATTCCCTTGGATATTTTGTCAGGTATATTTGGTGGGGATTTATTTCGAAGAGCTTGTTTTAATTATGTCTTTGGTTAAAAGAGAAAACTGTTTTATTAAGGGTACTTCTTCTACTTCTTTTCTGTAGAATTAATATTCACATTAAAAAATACAGCTTCCACTTTGCATGATAATTTTGACTGCTTATTTCTCCTCCTTTTAATTTTTTATGAAGTTATACCTGGCTCCCTGTAATCCTAAATTCACCATGAAGAAGGAACCTGAATGCTACTGCAAATCTGCTTGCTGATTTCCAAGGGTACCTTATGCAATATATGACTTGAAGAACAGGCACATTTCCTTCAGGAAAAGAATAAAAGAGGGGGGAAAAGGGCAAGTTTTCTTGCTTCCCTGCTTCCAGAGAAAAGCTGGAGGCTTCAGTAAGAGAAGATTCATAATGAGAAATCTAGAGGCTTCAGTAAGAGAAGATTCATAATGAGAAAATTTCTGAGTATTGTAGTATCTAAATAACATCCTGGGGTTTGGCAGCTTGTTTCATTATATTTAGGGGGTTGTTGTCCTGTTGGGCTTTTTAACATCAGCAGCTGGTGGTACTGCATTGTACCTACTCTGGAATTACGCTCTGGTGTGGGGTATGATGCTACAACAGGAATGGGATTCCAGAGTGATGTGGGCTCTCTCCTTAGGGAAAGTTCTCCCACAGCTCATGTACAGCAGCTCACAGAAGATGGAGCTTATTGCAGCAAGGCCCTTGGCGAGCGCTGGGGACGCCCGCTCTGGTCGTGTCACCCTTTGTCCCTGGCACAGCCTCAGGATATTCCCATCACAGGTTAGATCTGGCTCCACATTCGTCAGGGAGATGATTGTGCTGTGACTTTTCCAGCAGGGCACTGCGCAAGAGGCACCAGGCAACCGCTGCCTGCATCCCAGGGTGCAATTTCTCTCCCTGGGGATATAACAGCCCTGGCTAGGAAGAGCAATTGGATGTACATTGGTTGTGACATTGTGCTTGAACCAGAACCAGGAGTCAAGAAGTGTAAAGCAGCCTCTGTCACTGCTTCCCTTAGGAGAGGATTTTGCTCTTGTTTGACTTCCCACACCTTTGCAAACCTTTTCTGCGTAGGCAGCTATTACTCTCTTGCTTCCATAATGTATCTTTATTGAGCCCTTGTACAGAAACCACAAGGTACCTCTGACACCTTAAGCAGAAGCCATGGAACTTTTTATTCCATCTGTATGATTTTATTCTTTTACTGGACAGAGAAATGCACCACAACTCTAAGCAAGTGATGGGATGATCCTTGGTGAACAGAAGATGAAGCAATGGGTAAGTAGTTCCTTTAAGAGCAAAAAACATGTTCCATTAGTCAAGCCTTGTGCTGTTTTGAAGCTCACAGGCATGGCATTGTCAGTGTTTTTGTTACCTTTTCAATTTGAGCTACTGCTTAGTCAAGTAGACAGTGTCAAATCCTGATAAAGCAAACTCCAACATCCTGAAGTCAAATGATCACGTAATGCATCATGCACAAACTGAGATGGGTTTATTCTCCTTTCCATTCGCTTAGGAAATCTTTAATACATCTGAGAATTTAACCATGTCTGTCACTGCAGTGTAGATACAAACTGAGGTAGTTACTCCGTTAATGACTGGAAAAGATGACATGGGTGTACCTTGGGTGACGTAGTTTAGTGTGAGGTGTCCCTGCCCACAGCAGAAGGGTTGGAACTGGATGATCTTAAGGTCCTTTCCAACCCTAACTACTCTATGATTCTATAAAGATGGAGACAACTTGTGATGTCTGAAGCTCTGTGCGTGCAGGACAGCCTGTGTTTCAATCTGGAGAAATTCTGCTGCAATGTTCTTCATCTTCTCCACATTTTGATGGAAAAATCAAACATCAGAAATCAATTTTGATCGTCTGTTTCACATGAGGTGATGTCTTTTGAGGTAGTGTCATTTCAGCTGTATACCATGAAGTGTAATGTTTTATCATTCTGTCTTGCTTAGGAAAATCTGTTCTTGCCGAAATTATTTCTGTGCCACATCATCTTGAAATATTTCAAAACAGAGCAACATGAAAAGCTCATCTTGAAGTATTTGGCTTCTGTATTGTAGACGTCAGAGCTCTCATCTCTATAGGATCTGAGCACCTTCCAACAGCACATTAAACACCACGACTAACATCTGCCATGTTTTGTTTGCTTTTGCATCCTCCCCTTGGGGAAAATGCATGTGCAGTGGCATGCCAAGTGCTGGTCAGGTTTCTCTATAGGGGATTAGTTTGATTTTCATTTTTCTTGTTCGGAAAGATGCATTCTCCCGAATTTCAGTGACAAAAGGTGAGATGGAAGACCTCATAGCAACCTTCCAGTATCTGAAGGGGAACTATAGGGAGGGACCCTTCATCAGGGACTGTAGTGACAAGGGGTAACAGATTAAAACTTAAACAGGGGAAGTTTAGATTGGATATAAGGAGGAAATTCTTTCCTGTTATGGGGGTGAGGTACTGGAATGGGTTGCCCAGGGAGGTTGTGAATGCTCCATCCCTGGCAGTGTTCAAGGCCAGGTTGGACAGAGCCTTGGGTGACATGGTTTAGTGTGAGGTGTCCCTGCCCATGGCAGGGGGGTTGGAACTGGATGATCCTAAGGTCCTTTCCAACCCTAACTATTCTGTGATTCTATGGAAGAAACACACAGCACCAGAGTGGCATGCAGAAATGCTTGTAGAGATCCTTACGTGTGCTTGTAGGGCTGCCCCTCAGAACAAAGCAGCATGCCCTTGCTATGGCAGAACATGAACCGAAGGATTACTCCTAGAAACTGTTGTGTGAGAGCTTTGGGCTTGGATTCATGCTCATTTGCCAAGGTTTGTGGTTGTGCAAAGGGAGACTTTTCTGGATGGGAGATGGCAAAAGTGACACTGTCTTGGGACTGCTGGCCTTTGTGCAGGAAGGGACTGACTTCAGTTTTGAGGAAGCCTGAAACTTCACCTCTCATGTGCAAGCCCTGTCC
This sequence comes from Pezoporus occidentalis, assembly GCF_034315485.1. NCBI lineage: Eukaryota > Metazoa > Chordata > Aves > Psittaciformes > Psittacidae > Pezoporus > Pezoporus occidentalis. The sequence continues at coordinate 7,068,824 of NW_026912779.1, forward strand.
CTGTCTGCTGGCTCAGATGTCAGTAGTTAGGCATTATCTGCATTGCTAACTATTGTGATTGCTCACTGTTAAGTCACCAAATGAGATGAGAGGATCTCATTACAAAGAGCTGCACTATCTATTACTGGTGCTGCTGTTTTAAATGAAGCTCATTTTGCCTTGGAATTTAACAGCAGCAAACAGACTGGATGGAGGCACAAACAGTTTAATTGTCCTGAAAATCAACTGGATTTGCCAGAGGAATGAGGAGCTTAATAGACTCAATATTAAACAACCATGCTATTTGTCTTTGCTCTGCATGAGAGGTGGCCAGTCCTCCAACCACTTGCAAATGGGTGCATGGCTGTTCTCACCTCCACCAGCAGCATCATTGCTCGCTTGTACAGAAGTCACAGCTCAGTCACTCTAAAATGACAGTCAGACACTGGCTTTGCTGTCCTGTAAAATGGCACATAACTCTCTAATTAATCTGGGCTCATTCCTAAATCCTCTGCTGCCTTACTAAATAAGCTGGACACAAATTACAAGCATCACTTGTCCTTTTCAAACTCTCCAGCACAGCTGCCAGTGCTCACTAGTTCTGGAATAAACAGTCCAGGGGCAGACCAGCGTTTTCTGGTCAGTAGTGCAAAAAAGGCATTGTACCAGGTAAAACCGTCCCCCAGTTCCTGAAACTGGGAGTTCCCAGCTTCCTAAATTCTCTATACCATATCCAAAGCAAATATTTTCCCAGGATTGTAAGTTTTATTAACTTAATTTTATTTATTTTATTTCTCAAATATATCTCTGAATAGCTAGATATGATGGGACAGAAGACTGCATGAATACAGAGTTGAGGAGGAATATGAACATTTTTGGATGGTATGGAAAGGAGGAAGAGACTGCCAAGAGCAGGCAGTCATAGACTCATAGAATCATAGAATAGTTAGGGTTGGAAAGGACTTCAAGATCATCCAGTTCCAACCCCCTGCCACGGGCAGGGACACCTCACACTAAACCATGTCACCCATGGCTCTGTCCAACCTGGCCTTGAACACTGCCAGGGATGGAGCATTCACAACCTCCCTGGGCAACCCATTCCAGTGCCTCACCACCCTAACACGAAAGAATTTCCTCCTTATATCCAATCTAAACTTCCCCTGTTTAAGTTTTAATCTGTTACCCCTTGTCCTCAAAGACAGGGAGAAGAGGAGAGACAGGAATGAATTTAAAGGCTGTGGAGGTAAAGGCAAAATTTGGAATCAAACTTACTGTAAGATTAGCAAGAACAGATGTATTTACATTGCATGTAATGTGCAGATCAAGGATAGCTGTTGTCAGCTCCCTCTGTAGGGATCAGGAAAGGTGCCTTCTTGGTTTTCCTCTCCCACCTCAGGGGTCAGCTATGTGTTTCCAGGGTTGTTTATGATTTCCAGCTGAAGGGTACGTGATGAGGTTTACTTCCTTGGAGTGACTGCTGCTGCTTATCCTAAACCTTTTAGTGTCTATTGCAGAGCAAACTAGGCTGCATGATAAATAACAAATGGTTAAAAGCCAGCAAGGAAGGAAATTGCTAGTTAACTAATCCTAATGAGCATTGCCCCTGGATGATGTGCACACTCTGAGCTACCTTTGATGGGCACCAAATTCTCTTTCAGACTCACCTTTAGATGCTTTTTATGTGCCCTTCTCTCCAGCATTTTCATGTGCCTGTGATTTCCACTGCTGTTTGCTACCGCCGAGTCTGGTTGTTCGGGTCAGGGGACACGCTGTCACTGAGTGCTGCATGGACAGGCACAGGCTTCCAAAGGCGGGTTTCGTTGTTGTCTCTTTAAAACAGAAAGAGTATTCTTACTAGCAGAAAAAGAAGTTAAAATTGCAAACAGAAAACGGAAAGAGGAGACTCACCTGTCTTCCGATCATGATTATTCTATCAGAAGCACATCGGCATAATGAAGGGATAATTACTAACTGCGCCGAGTTCTGTTTTCACACATTTGTGACAATTAGGCATGGGAGCAGGCAGGTTGTCATTGATTTTTGGCAAAGCCCTTTAACAGGCACAAAGGAGCTTAAATGCAGGTAGGAAATGCTTCGTCTTTTGTAGCCCACCTCCACGTTTCTAGCAGGAGTAAACCCACCGATCAGCAGCAAATGCACAGTGTGGAGTTACACAAGCAATGCCCAATCGTTGTGATTCTTCATCGTAGCAAAAGAAGCAAGATGGTAAATACTGAAATACTAGAAGCCTCAAGTCCAGCAGTTACAATATCAGAAGGCTTTCTATCAACTTAGCAGCCCTCTTGCATATGCACACAGAGTATGAAGTCTTTCACCCAAATTTAACTTGGTTTTGCTTTGGTTCCTGTGCAGTGGTTCCATGAAGATCTGTTGTTCTCCATCACAAAAACCTCGAGTCCATGATCTGTTGGCAGAATAAGTTTGTCTGAAGGAATGCTCCTTCCCTGGCAGTGCTCAAGGCCAGGTTGGACAGAGCCTTGGGTGACATGGTTTAGTGTGAGGTGCCCCTGCCCATGACAGGGGGTTGGAACTGGATGATCTTAAGGTTCTTTCCACCCAAACCATTCTATGATTCTATGCTTCCATGGGATAGAAGACTCAGTATTTTCTCTGGTCTAACTCTAATAGCATATTGAAAGGCACATCCCACTGCGCAGGCTTGAAGGCCAAGGGATCTTAAGCCTATGCCTTGCACACAGTCAGAGCCTGATATTCCAGACCTGCCGTTAGCACTGGACAGCCTCAACTTGAAATGCATGTTTTTTTCCTTATATGAGTTAAAACCATTGAGACTGACTATCTTCAGTGATTCAAGCATGTACATCCCATGCTCAGCCTTATGCTTTTGCTCCAGATTTTGTTGTGCTAATTGCCATTCCAGGTGGCTATGAGTTAATTAGTTAGCTGTGTGTTTCAGGGTGCACCATAACTGTACATAAATAAATCGTTACTGAATAAAGAGTGCACAGATATAAATGCATTTGATGATGTGGCAGAAATGCTTTGGCTTGCACAGGACAACTGAAATGTATGTATTATTAGTGACCATATGTGGTTCTTTACATTAATTGGCTTCATTTGGGTTTTGAAGGTCTGGGAATAAGGAGCTTGATATGGAGTCATTGGTTTTTATTTATAATGGCCTGCTTTTCATGTCCTTAGCTTTCAGGCCAGCCTGTGCTTCATGAGGTATGATGGTGTTCCCTCAGATGCTAAAAAGGAACGTGTTTGGGTTTGGACATCTGGGAAAGGTGATTCAAAGGCAGCAAGATCTCCCATTGGTAAGGCACCACCAATAACTTCCAGCCCTGAGCAGCAATCCAGTGTCTCTCAAGTGTTTTCTTCCTCTTTGTCACCCTGCACAATGAAACACGGAGGAAGGCAGCCAGAGTGCGAGTGGCAGCATCCCCAGCTCTGTGTCACAGACTGAGATTTTTGTGTCACCACTAAGTAGGAAGCCAAGCACATGCTCTTTGCTCCCACCACCACACCTGGGCTGCTTATTCCCTCCATGGGTATGTCCAGGCCTGTATCTATCAGCTTTTCCATTCCTCCTTTATTTCTCCATGAGGCCAGTTTGCAACGGCTGCATCCTTGCCTTGCAGAGCAGTGCGGCTGTCAGGGAAAAAGTGGGATGAAAAAGGCAGAGAGGATCAGCAGGATATGCGCAGTGACTCTTACAGAAGCAGTTTGGTATGTCACACCACCCATGGACACCCACCTTGGAGCTCACTGTGGATGGGCATCCATTCCACAGCTGTAGCATCCATCCCATCCCTGCAGCTAGGTCCCTGTGAGCACAGCAGTGGTCACACTGCTGAAGAGCTAAAGAGGGCTTTCTGGTGCTAAATTCTGTCTGTCTGATGTGTTTGTTGAGTCAATGCCACACTGAGCATCCTGAAACACAGCCTGGGACTATTAGCACAGTTCATCATTTCAGTAAGTGCTTATGAGCCTTCAGAATGAGCCTGTTCTGTCACTGGAGTCATAGTTTACTTCAGCACAATGCTTTTAAATTCATGTGTGTCCCCCCCTCACAGACCTCACAGAGATTTACATGCATTTAAATGGAAAAGCTGAACACTTCCCTTTTCCTGTCCACATTATGCAGCATTGCCTTTCTCTGTACTTTATCCTATTTCAGAACTGTCATGAAAAACAAACCCAACTAAAAAAAGAAATCATTAAAGAAGTGTGCATCCTATCAGCCTGGTCTCGTCTCCTCTCACTGTACATACAGGAAGAAATCCCTTCTCCTGCTTCCCCTTCTCTTTCAGGTGTTTTCACTTCTTTCCTGGCTGTGATCCGTTATCTTTATCACTCCCCAGAGTGTTCTGGTTGCTCCAGTTGCCCAGCAAGCAAGCCCCTACTCCTTTTCTCCCCGCACATGTAGCATTCACTATTCCAGGACCATGAAGCTGCTGTTTTCTAAAGCATTTTTATATTGTTTTGTTTTTTTTTTTCCCTCAGCTACTCCAGAAATGGGAATTCTTTGTTATCAATCTATTCTGTACTGCTGGAACACCCCCTTTTCCTTGTCCACCTGAGTATATACGGATGAAGCAGTCATTGCATCTTTCTCCTCCATCACTGATTGGTTTTAACATCTCTTGCTCTTTTGTATCGTTTAAGTCAGCTTTTGAGGAAGACTCAGCCACAGGCCTTCAACATGGATTGATATTATCATCATCATCATCATCATTAAAGTGTGATTGCCAGTCTAGCTTATCTTAGCCTTCTTCATCATGAGGAAAAGTTATGCTCTGGTAAGCCTGCCCCTTTTCATGTCCCTGCCTTTCAATCATTTGGTTACGCTGAGCAGTCATTCTTCTGCAAGGAAAGCAGCGTGGGTTCCCATGGGTTTGTCACATTGGCCACAGAAAGAAGTCCTCTGTAGCAGAGACTAAACATGGAGAAAGTACATCAAGCTCTGGGGTTCACTGGTGGGCTGTTGCTGGTGGCAGGGGGATGTCAGCAGGAAGCATCGTTTGTTCTTGCTCTTGGCATGAGTTTGTGGCCCTTGTTATTGACTCTGCTGGGCAGCAGCAATACACGCATCTCAAACACACCTTACACCTCGTTCTTACTGCAGCTGAAGGTCTTTGGGGGAAGATGTGGATGTTGGCATCTCTTTGGTGGAGAGTTTGCACTGATCACAGATGGAGAGAGCAAGACACTGGAGCAGGTATGGGACTAGAGATCAAGGCTTTCATCTGTAATGCTTTGGTCTCTGACACCCCACAGAGATCCCTGGTGGCCAATGACTGCCTCTTCCAAAGAGGAATATGTCCTGGTAGCAAGACCTCCGGTTTGTGGTAAAAATAACTATTGCTTACTTCACAGGCCCACAGAAAAGCACCTGCCTGGACTGCAGGAGACCAGCAAATCACAGGCATGAAACAGACATGTCAGCTTCTGTGCAGAACACTTATCGGTGAATTTAGGCTGCCCCTTCTTCACATCTCCATGGAAAACCTTGGGATTATCTTGACTTTTATCCACACAGGGAAGGTGAAATGGTCTAAATGTTAATGATTCATGGGATGCAGGCTGCCTCTCAGTTTCAATAAATGCATTAGCCTCTTTGTGAAGAGCTGTTTTGAATTCATAGAACGTTTTTAAAGTTTCTTTCAAAGACTGTGTTTTTCCTTTCCTCTCATGTATCTCAGAAGAAACCAGCCTGCCAAACTGGGTCCAGGCAGCTCTTCTGAGATAGAGACATCCATCTCTGTGTACGGTCTGTACTTGTGAAGCAGAGCACAAAGCCCTTTTCCCCATTTAATCCATATTAATTATCTCTCTTGCAGCTCCTCTATAGTTTCCACTCGATCCAGGCACCAAAACGTGTGCGGCTGCATCTTGAACAAACCAGGGCCTTTCACTGCACACCTGGCAAGTGAACACTCCAAAAATACAGTAAATAAAAAGGTTTAGTGCTGAAGGATTGAAGCTCTCTCCACGCTTGAAAACCGAATGCCGTGGGACTGGGGACTAAGGCAGATATTTTTAGTGCCATCAATATCTCCTGGAGTTGATATCTCCCAAGACAGATGGTTGTTTCCCACAGAACGTTGTCAAATGTTTGCTCAGCCAAGATCAATTTTGTTCCAAGTCCTTTCCCACCTTCTGGTGAAAGATATTTCACTTGCCAGACAAAAAATTAAAGAAACAGCATGAAACCGTGTCACTCCAGAGGGTTCTCGTTCCTATAGCTCTCCTCTGTCCTTCAGCCATGCGACTGACATCTCTTTCAGGGCCCATGGAACAATAATAGATGCACTCAGGGCGGAAGCACGATGCCAAACACCAAAGGCTCAGGTCTCATGTCAGAGGCTGATTTCCTCCGAGACCTACAAGTCACTTTTCAGCCTGTCAAAGGCCCTTGCTGCCACACTTGGCTGAGATCTCCTAAACCCAAGGGAAACCTGAGCACCTTGAACTGATCTCTTAACAAGGTGCAAGTTGGAAGGAGGAACAGAAGTGGTGGTGAGGAGGAGGCAGAGAGGCTGAGCTGTGCCCTGCATGGAACACATGGAAGGCATTTCCAGTGATGCCCTATTTGTAACAAACTACACCTAAGAAAAATAAATGTCCCATTTCTTTCCCTTGCTGGTTGCTATTTTCAGCAGAGCCTGACTTGTCAGTGTAACTCTTGAGAGAGTTGATACTTTCCAAAGTACAAGCTCCCTTATAATGCCTGATTGTTAAAAGTGAGAGATAACAGCAGCCAGTGCCAGTAGCAGCTTCTGAAATCTAATGATGATTCATTCCTGTTACACTTTTGCTTGTTGTGGCTATTTAGGCTGAAAATTGTTAATCCGTGCTTGTTTTCTGGCCTGGGTCAGTAGGGTATTTCTCTCATACATAAAAATAATTCTGATTTAGCTTTGTAATTCCAAATCCTTTTGAAAATGCTACAAAATCAAATTCTTCTGCGCATTGAAAGGCAAATTGGATCATCCAGAATGCTCTTTCCGTGGTGATCCATAATGGTTTTTGTTACAGTTGCAGAGGCAGGTAAGGCTCTCATTAGAAGGGAAATCAATGCTATGATGCCCAAAAATATTTTTCATCATTAATGTAGTTATGACAGTGATCTATTCACACCAGCCTGACTTCTTATGCAACCCTGTATCCTCAGGCTGCTTTTGTGAGAGAGGATTTTGGGTGGAAGAAACCTGCTAGTCTTGGTATTGTACCTCTTGCTTGAGATTTGCATGGGATTCATTACTATTTCAGTCCTACATTTCCTTAAGGATTACAGATTCCCGATCCTTAACTCATGTAAGAGGCATTTTCAGTCTCCTCTTGCCAAACAAGCGTCTTTGCCATTTTCAGAATACTATGTATATACAAACATGTATTGCATACATATATACCCAATTTATTACTAAACAGTTGACCTGCAGAAATCACTTTCTGTTACCTGGCAAAGTCACGTGCAAGCCTCTGTGCAAAGCCCCTTCATATTGGGAACCTAATTGCCCATATGGATTTTTCTTAGGGCAACCTATCAATGGAAGCAAGGTCTGCGGCATCATATTGGCTTCTGGAAGAGACTAGACATGATGATAATCAATCACTTGGTCTGCAAGTGGGTTTGCATAACCACCTCTTTCCTTTGTACAAGATATACTTGTACAAAGGAAAATAAAGGAATGCAGCAACTCTATATGCAAAAAACAGAGTGAGAAAACCACTCACATACTCAAACCAGGGGGGTGATGGTGTTAATATTAAGCCTTATTTTGTCTCTCTATTCCTACTCAGTGGCTGGCTTTCCTCTTGCTCTTTTGGGGAGCTTTCTGGGCTGCTTTAAGCTGTGAGGAGAAAATGCTCTTGCTTTCTGCTTAAGCATATTTATGTGCAAAAGCCAAACTCCTGCTCTTACATCTTGGCTCTGGAGTTCATCTCTCAGTTGCATTAATTCATGGAACAGAGGCAGAACATCATCATCGTTAAGATCCAAATTAAGCTGCCTGTCCTATGAAAGATCCCCCTGCCTGAAGCAAAACAGAACTATTAATGCATTTTTAATAAACATTGCTGTTGAAGGTACATGGAAGATGTGTTGTAAATATTAAAGAGGAAATATCATGTTTCTTTTTTTTTTTCTTACTCCATAAAACATAGCACAAAAATCTCCAGGTCAGATCCCTCTGATGAAAATTAAGCCAGTCCCTTTGATTTCAAGAGTTTTGCCCATTTCCTTTACTAAAGCACTACAGTTTTTGCAAGAGCTCTGAACCATCCCTGTTAGGATGTTCACAAATGTGTCAAGCTCAATTACAGACCTGTGCAATAGTCAAGTTATAAACCCACTTGAACGGGAACAGAGCAATTACAGAGAACATTAATGAATATTTAAAGAGATGCTGCGGTCTCCTAAATCTCCTCCCTGCCCAAGGCAGGTTTAACACATAGCGTGGTGCTCGACTTGCCCATCCCTTGTAAGAGATGCTGGCCAAAGGCTGGGTGCAGGCTCTGTTGCACTGATCTCCCAGCCACGCTGCCTGCTAGGCTGTTATCCCACCTAGTGGCTGCAGACTGCCTGCTCTCCCTTCACACATATTGGTGAAACAAGTCAAGGTTTGATGTATTACTTCAGTTAGCAGTGAATACGTGTTCAAATTGCTTAGTCAGATGGTCAAATGCATGCCCTTGCCTTAAATGCATTACACTAGGGATCAGTTTCACACTCACGTGGGTATTCCCATCATCTAGATTTATATATCAAATAAAGATGCTTGTCTAATACAGTCAGTGTTCCAGTGTAAGTGCTCTGTGTCACTGCTCTTACGTGTGTATCTGGCTCTTGATTTGGGCACATGGAGATAATGTGAGTAAGTCTCTCCCTGTCCCTGCTTGTGGGACCAGATCAGGTTTCCCTAATGGTACCCAGGAGTTCATTTTATCTTCTCTACTGTCGATACACAGACATCCACAATACACATATACACTGTCCATCCACTTCACCATCATCCTATGGTCTGACTGAAGCCAAATGTAAAAAACCTATTGCCTTCCAAAGGAATGGGATTCATACTGAAATTTTGAGTTTAATGGGAACATGTTATTAAAATAAGGTGCTTTTGAAATTTTTCTACTGTGAATCTCCTTTAATCACATGAAAAAAAGAAAAGACCTATTGAAACATATTTAGATTACAACAAAGGAAAAGAGGACTTGCTAAAGCACTGCAAGAAACTTCCTTTAATTTAACTGAAATAACATTTATGACAAGCTTTCAAGGTGGAGCTCACCTATGAAATCCTTTACTGCTTTCTTCCCACCTTGCTCTTTGCCCCTCTATTTCTATACCATGTTTGCTCTGTTACAACCTTTCAAAAGATGCTGTACTGTCAAAAGAAGTGGGATTTCTCCCCTCTTAATTCTTTAAGTTTCTGCAGTCCTTAAACGAATGTATGACTTGCATTGACTGGATGGTCCAGCACTTAAGGTTGTCTTCTGTACCCATGGGAACTTCTTTATTCCTTTCATGATCTTTTTTTCCCTTGTTTTGATGTTAGTCTTACTTCGTGAGACTAAAGAAGAACTCAAGGGTAAAGGCAGCTGAAGTTCCCAGCATGTGCCTGAAGAGTGTCCACTGCTCACTGCAGAGCAGAGATTTAATAATGAAGGTCACCCCAGTAAGTAATGATGAATCTTTAGGGTTTTGTACAGAATAAATGCCTTCTTCTTCAAAATGCAGAACTATCAGAATTGTTTTCATGTGTAGATACCAAAAACATTGTCCTGACTATGCTGTTTACTAAATAAGTCTCAGCATTAATTTCTTTTTCATTGAACAAAACATAGGAAAGGGAATTGCTTCAGCCTGCTGACATTTAAGTGAAAGCATTCCCTCCTGCGCTGTCTCTCCCTCTGCACTGATAGAAAACATTCCCTAGAAAATTCAGAAAAGGCACAGAAAGCTTGATAAATTCTTATTTTTCTTTTTCGCTGCTGTATTTTTTATATATACATACATAATGTGATGATGAAATGCATTTGCCATCAATACCATACTCAATTTAGCACTCAGCTTCTTCATGCAGAAACCCTATACCTCCTTTCTCTGCAAGCTGCCTGCAGCCGGGAAAGCTGTTTCCCTCGGCTCCCAATTAGCTGCCTACCCAAGCTGCCTTGTCTAAACCAGATCAGATATCCATGATTCCCTTCGTACATCTCCTTGCTGCCTACTACCCTTTAATTTACATTTCCAGCACTATCATATACAAGTGGTGGGCTGCCTGGTTATACCATGGAAAGGTTAATGGGTTGGTGAGCTCATTGCAGGGTGCAGGTGCCAAAGTTGCTGCTGTCACTTACTGTATCCCATTTTCTTAGGGCTTTGGATGTCCATGAAGTCCATGGATGAGAGGGATTTCCCATGGCATGATGGAACCTGGCTGCAGTGGTGCATCCAGGGTAGAGCTGAGTATGGTGCTGCCTTCCCCACTGACTGGGACACAGGCATCCCCAAGGAAGAAGATTAAAGGGGATAATTTCTATTACTGTATTTCATTAGTGTTGTTATTTAAGTCTCATAGGCAGTATCTAAAACTTATTTCTAAACAGATTCTGGTACTGGACTCCCACTTAGCTGATAATCAGCTTCTAAGTGATTGCTCAAGAATTAATGCCACAGGGTGGGGGTTTGGTTTAGTTGCACAATCTATACACTAAGGTACACCAGGTTTATCAGATCAACTCTGACAGGATTATTTCCTGCCTTCCAATAACACTGCAGTCTGAGATCATAATCCTCTGACTAAAAGCATGACCTTAAACCTACAACAAAGAGCAGCTTCATGTCTGTTGCAGGTGATGCTCCCTGTGCAGTAGCCCTGCATTTTGAAACGTGAGCTCTTAAACGTACCTGAAATACAAAGGTACAGGAGGAGGAGTAACTGTGCTCCCTTTGCCTGGCCTGAAAGGCAGGAAACTCTGGAGTGTAAAGAGTTCATCGGTCTAGTTTCTGTCTAATGTGACTGGACTATATAAAGGTTTGGGGGGGGGGGGGTTTATTGTGTTTTCCTTAAAGAAAAAGAATTTGCAAGCTGATCCACTTTCAAGTTCAAGCCAATGCAGGGTCCAGGCACAGGAGTCGAACACACGCATAATCAAGCTATCTATATCTTCATTAACAGACAAGAAAAGCCATTACTGGTTCTAAAGCTCTCTGCTTTCATCTTTTGCCTAGACCACATAGCTGGAGATAACTAGGGAGATGCCTGAGAAAAAGAGCAATTACAGTTAATCAATAATCCTCAAATGGCAGCAATTAAAAGTCTGAATAAAACACCCAGAAGCAGGGAGGCAAGGCAATGGCAAACCATCCATCAGCCATCCAGAGCTGTTTTGCAGATCTCAACTGGAAGAAAGGCGGAGTTTTTAATTAAACCGTCATCTGAGGACACCATTGATCCTTCATGTTAGACAATTTAGAGTGCAAGAAACTGCTTTGAATGGCCATAATCGTAAAAGATGTGTTTGTTTTCCCCCCAAATGAGCCCCTTGCCTGGCAACAAAAGAGATGATTCTGCTGAAACAATGTGAAAGAGCTCTCTGCTTTTAAATGATCTAATTTCCATCTCCTTAGCAGACTTAATTTAGTGCAGTAACATATGTATTTGTTTCCAAATAAAGGCGTTTATAGTTAACATTTTCTGTATGACTTTGTCCCCTGCCCCAAGAAGATAAGAACAGTGAGTTATGGTTTACCAGGGCTCAAGTATCCATGACACGAGGAACTTGAGCAGCTTGAAGTACCCTTGCTCCAACCAGGGCACAAATTTCACTTGTAGTGATGCCCAACAGCTTTTTGCAGACCTAGCCCTGGGGGTCCCTCTTGTGACCCCATGAGTCTTGAAGGGGCAGCACCAGTGGGTGCATCCTTAGAGAGGTTTCCATTCAGAAGTGATGGCTGATTGATGGTGTTCCCTTTCAAGGCTTCAACTCACTGAGGATGCTGAGGGGCTCCCAAATCACTCAGCAGCTGGCCAAGGTACGGGGAGGTGAAGCTAGGGGTGGGCTCAGGGCTGCCCAATCTGTCTCATTAGAAGACTCAAGTGGCCTCAGCTGATGGGTTGGAACGTTCCAGGCTTTTTTCTGGGTGGAAGGAATATGGTATAAAGCCTGGAGACCCACTGCCCTTATGGGGAGGAGGTTGGTTTTGTTTGTGTGTTTTTGTTGTGTGGTTGCTTTGTTTGGGGTGGTTTTAGCATTTTCCACTTTGCTGTAATAGAGTTTATGGTTTATTGGACCAGAGAGCATTGTGTGCTGTGTCTGGGTCCTAAGATAATAGGAGTGGTTTGCCAGGAAATGTGAGTATAACCTTCTGTGTGTTAAAGCCAGAGGGAGTCAGCTCTGGCAGAGCTTTGTATAGCTAAAACCATGGTGGTGGTAGAGATGGTCACATCAGGCTTGATGCTTGAATTATGCTGCAGAAGAATGGTGCAAACTGGGGTTTGGCTTGGATGAGGATCTGGGATCTCTGCCCCCTGACTCCTCAAATCCCCTCAGAGGCAGGTAGTGAGTTAGAAATCTTTCCTCTTCTTTATGAAATATCTACAGTTGCATTGGAGCTGGTGAGACTGCTCACAGGAGAGAGATTAAGCATTCATGCAAGCATTTACAAGGTGAGGTATTTGACCTTTCTCTGCCTGATTTCCCTGCCCAGGTGTATAGCAGAGCAGTGAACATGACCTACTTGAGTCAGAAGGGAAAGACACTTGCAGTGTTTATCTCTAGCCATCTTGGGCATTGGAGATAGGTACCTTTTGGGACACATACACCTCTTTTCCTTGTAATATGCCCCTGCATTAGGTGCCTGGGGCAGCCTGAAGGAGTTGCCACATCTGTCCCCTTCCTTCCCAGTAACATAAACTCACAGCTCTCAACCTTTGGTCAGGGAGCAGGTTCTGCTGTCAAGGGGCACACAGGGATTACAAGCCAAGCCAGTTACCTTTCCTTGTGCAGGTGCTAAATAGCTCCTGCAGTACAAGGGATACTGAGGGCTTGAGTTGTGGAGCTGCCTCAAAGTGCAGTCTTCACACTAAGATCAGCACACCTGAAACTCTTGACCAGCCCAAAAGCTTTGAATTCCGTATATGCACTGGGATGAGTCCAAATGCTTCTTTGCTGTTCATTCTCATGTCCTTTAAATAGAAACCCGTGACTAGTTTGTCTGAAAGAACAAGATGCATTCTTATTCAGCTGGGAGAGGTGAGAGAGCTACTTAAGAGTAAGTTTAGTCCTGGTTTTCTGTAGTCTATCATGCCGCTCCAGGGCATCTGCCTCAGCTCCATGATGATGGAGCAGCAAGCTAGACCTCATGGTGCAATGGTGGTTATTTAATAAGGATCAATAAAAAGGCTTCATCTTGCCTCAGAATGATAACCCTGTAATGGATATCCCTTCTTGGTCAGGGCTGAGTCTCTGCAAGACATGTGAGCAAGGGAAAGCTCTGTAAGAAGGCCAGGCTGGCTGGTGGCTGGAGGTGTTAGACGTGAACTTTCACCAGTGTGGAGATCATTCCCTTTCAACACCCTCAACCTTCCTCAAGTACTCAGTGCTGCTGATGTATGAACTATGAAGTATTTGTTTGTGCTTCTCTGCCTCTTGCTTTGCCAGAGCACACAGCTCTTGGCATTGACAGCTGTCTCCATCCAAACTCTGAACTTTAATTAGATGAGATTTTCTTCCCTTTAGGTTGCACTTGACTGAAGTCCCATTAAATTTGCTGCTGGCAGTCCCAGGGTTTTTCCAAGGCTGATGAGTGAAGAACAGGATCCGACTGATGGTGAGTCCCTTATTGTACTTGTAGGCAAGAAAATGTCTTCACTGAGGACTGCGACCAGCAGCACTTCAGAAGACTGAGGGTGCTTTGTCTCTTTTGTTTGCATTTTGTTTTGCTTTAAGGTTTCTGTTGAGCCTTTCTAGTTACCAACCACTAAATGTTCCTCTGTGCTCTCTGATGTTCTCTAATTCCTGTATGTTTGTGGGGAGGAGAAAGAGAGCCACTTCCAAAGACAAATTGATTGAAAGGAAAAGATCTCTCTGATGTCCTCATTTTCTGAGCTAGGCCAGACTAGCAACCAAAGGACAGCTTTCTTTGTCCTTCTTTTGACCAAAAGAGTTGTGCCAGTGTCTGCATCCTGAAGAAGTAACAAGGTCCTGGTTGATTCTGAGATCTCAAAATATAGAATCAACTAGGTTAGAAAAGACCGGTATTATTTAATATATTCATCAATGATTTAGATGAGGGAATTGAGTGTACTATCAGCAAGTTTGCTGATGACACTAAGCTGGGAGGAGTGGCTGACACGCCAGAAGGCTGTGCTGCCATCCAGCGAGACCTGGACAGGCTGGAGAGTTGGGCAGGGAATAACGGGATGAAATATAACAAGGGAAAGTGTAGAGTCCTGCATCTGGGCAGGAACAACCCCAGGTTCCAGTATAGGTTGGGGAACGACCTGTTAGAGAGCAGTGTAGGGGAGAGGGACCTGGGGGTCCTAGTGGACGACAGGATGACCATGAGCCAACACTGTGCCCTTGTGGCCAAGAAGGCCAATGGCATCCTGGGATGTATTAGAAGGGCGGTGGTTAGTAGGTCGAGAGAGGTCCTCCTTCCCCTCTACTCTGCCCTGGTGAGACCCCATCTGGAATATTGTGTCCAGTTCTGGGCCCCTCAGTTCAAGAAGGACAGGGAGCTGCTGGAGAGAGTCCAGCGCAGGGCAACAAAGATGATTAAGGGAGTGGAGCATCTCCCTTATGAGGAAAGACTGAGGGAGCTGGGTCTTTATAGTTTAGAGGAGACTGAGGGGTGACCTTATTAGTGTCTATAAATATATAAAGGGGGAGTGTCACGAGGATGGAGCCAGGCTCTACTCAGTGGCAAACAATGATAGGACAAGGGGTAATGGGTACAAACTGGAACACAAGAGGTTCCACTTAAACTTGAGAAGGAACTTCTTCTCAGTGAGGGTGACGGAACACTGGAACAGGCTGCCCAGGGAGGTTGTGGAGTCTCCTTCCCTGGAGACATTCAAAGCCCGCCTGGACACATTCCTGTGTAACATTATCTAGGTGTTCCTGCTCTGGCAGGGGGATTGGACTAGATGATCTTTTGAGGTCCCTTCCAATCTCCAGCATACTGTGATACTGTGACCTTTAAGATCATCAAGTTCAACTTTTGCCTAAGCACTTCCAAGTCTACCACTAAAGCATGTCACTAAGCACGTTTAGCCTTAAAAAGATAAAACCTTTGAATCTCAAGGATCTTATTCTATATAAGTCACTTGCTCAATTATGAATCCCTAACAGCAGTGAAGCAGGAAGGATGCGTAAAGACTGGCTGTAATACATATGGACTTGGCCTTGTTGGAGGAGCTGAGTCCAGACTAGAAACTTAGAGGCAGTGCTTGTATGCAAGGATGGATCCCAGACAGAGGTAATGAAGCCAAGAAAGCCCTGCTCTGTGAGTCTGGTCCAGGAAATCTCTGCACTAACATCTTTTGGAGTCCTCTAAATGCCAGCCCCTTAAGCTCTGCAGAGTGTCTCCACACTCCTTCCCTTACAGCAGGACAGAGGCAGGCTGCTGAGGAGCTGCTTGATCTATATGTAACAACTTTTTCAGTTCATCCTTCCCTCCCTTGGTGGGGCAGGGGAAAGGACAATTGGCCTAAAGATCACCCAGCATCTCCAGCTTGAATCTCCTGCAAAGGGAGAGCAACTCTCAGCGTATATAAATCTCTCCCTGCTTGCACATGTCTATGTTTGCTGCTCCAGGATGCTGGCCCGGCTGCCCTTTAGTTTCTCCAGAGAAGCTTGCAAAGACCCAAAAGGCATCAAGAGAATGATGACACTTTCCACCACATGTGTGTGGTTTTTATCATCTCTGGATGAAGCCCAAGATACGCTCTCAAAACATCAGTGATGCTCCTGCCTTTCTCCTCTTCCTTTCTGCTTTGGTGCAAAGGTTAAAGCAAGTGCCAGGTTTGCTTATAACAGGCTTAAAAAGGAGCAAAACTCCAAGGGAGCCTTGCCAGCAAGCTTTGCTTTCCCACCCAGCAGGCATGAGCCCTGTGGCAAATTGTTTGTTAAATTGAATCTCGCGTTCTTGCGCTCCAGCAGAAGCAAAACAAGAGGTGCCACAATTACAGCTTCATTCCCTGATTACCTGCCTCAGCGTGGCAGCAATAAGCATTCACTATTTGTCTGCTGCACAGCCAATTCATCTTTAAACTGAAACGGCATCTTAATTGTCTCCACTAATAGTCAGCTTCAATCAAAGCTCACTGTGAGTCGCTCCAGCTAGACTGGCTGGGGCTCCTAGAACTGGCTTCTGCTGGTTAAGGGACTCAAATGAGATCATTGTGGTGTTATTTATGTATAACATCAGCGAGGTGAGGGGGAGGGAAACACTGGCAGCCATATGAATTCTGGGGCATCTTTATCACTTGGTATTAAGCCAGTGGAACGGGACAGCTGGGATTTATGGGTTGGTGCGTGCGGCTCCTTTTTATGGCTTTTGCATGGTTTAGGCAGAGCTGGTTTATGGATGGGGGGGGTTCTTGTGTTTTAATTTTACAGTTCCTGTTGATGACAATAGTCATAAATCTCCAGGTGTTTTGTGGGGAAGCTTCAGCTTTCAATTGTTGGTGTAGAGAAACCAAATGTCAGCCAGCAGAGCAAGTGCAATGCCTTTTCCCAAGGCAAATGTTTGGGTGTGAGAACCTGATGGATGTTAAACCTCTTCCTCTTTTGTGGGAGGTTGAGATTAAGCCTGCAGGCTCTCGGGTTCAGCAGCTGAGCACCGATTTGAACCATTTCTCCTTCTTGAAAGGCCTGGGGACTTTGCGCTCTGGGGCACCAGGGGGTGAAATGTGTGTGCAGGGCCTGAGCTGGGCACCCATGGGTGTTACATGGAGGGAGCAAGATAGGGCCAGTGGAGCCCATCAGGAGGTGAGACTTGGGAAAGTCCAGCTTAACCTAGAGAGGGACAGAATTATCTCTCCTGTACCTGCTTTTCCACCCCATTAAATCACACTGCAGATCGATAGCAGACAAATTACACTGGTGGCCAGTGGCTAGTTGATGAGATTATTCTTTATTACCACTTCAGATGAAGTGCTGCCACAAAGGAAGAAGGATGAGACTAATTCAATTTCTCTTCTGGCCAGTCATTACCCAGGTATGTAAACTCTGCTGCCAGATGTGCATCTCCAATTGGACCGGTGTGAAAATCAGGGCTTGTTGCTGAAGCTTCTCCTGTCGGAGCACTTCAGCTCCCCTTGCAAACTCCTAACTGCAGGTACAGCTCAAAGGCTTCAAGATTGTGTTGAAGAACCTAATGCAGTTACAAAAGAGAAGGTTTACTGGAAGAGATGTGTTGCTTACTAGTGCTGTTATGGTACTGCAAAACTTAGAAGAAAAAGGGAAGTCCTGGGGGGCATGGCAAGGTGTTTCTCAGCAGGAGATAGGCAAAACTTGCCTCCTAACTCCTGTAGAAACCTTAATATCCTTTCACAGAATCATAGAATAGTTAGGGTTGGAAAGGACCTGAAGATCATCCAGTTCCAATCCCCCTGCCATGGGCAGGGACACCTCAAACTAAACCATGTCACCCAGGACTCCATCCAGCCTGGCCAAACACTGCCAGGGATGGAGCAGTCACAGCTTCCCTGGGCAACCCATTCCAGTGCCTCACCACCCTCACTGTAAAGAACTTCTTCCTTGTATCTAACCTGATCTTTCCCTGTTTAAGTTTTAACCCATTGCCCCTTGTCCTGCCACTAGTCCCTAACGAAGAGTCCCTCCCCAGCATCCTTATAGGCCCCATTTTCATGTCACAAGCAAGGGTTTGAGACCTACTGAAGGATGTATTCTTGCTTCTCTGGAAGCTTCCCCGTCCTGCTCCATTGACCTCTGGGAGCTGGAAAGAAAAGCATTTCTGTACCACCCTGAAGCCTCAGAATAAGCAGCTTCACTTTGACTCGGGTGTGCAAATACCGATGTGCCCTGCATGGCCTCTCCCCAGCTGGGGGTTCCTGCTGCAGCTCTGCACAGTTGGAAGTAAAAATCACTTCCACAAATAAATAAAGCTGATTCAAGGCTTCCTCCTCCCTCTGTCTGCAGGCATCTCCCAAGGACAGATGATGATCAGCAGCTCTGTTCTCTGCCATAAGCTGCACTCCTTTTTGTGTGTTTGTATTGGTGTGCGCTCCCTTTTTGCTGTAGGAAACTCCTTTCCTTGCTCCTGCATGTGTTACCCCTTACAGCTCGGCTTCCTTAGCACTGACCAGCTGTATCCTCCTTTGTGCTTTTTCCTCTTTCCCCTACACTCGTGGATTACTTCACGCAGCACCCAGCTCCCCACTGTGACTTGCCCATGATTCTTGGTCCTTGCCTCCTTCAAACACATCTCCTGTTGTCTCTTATGCCTAAAATCATTCATTTATCGATGTGTTAGTGAGAACTGCCATGAACCAAGCCTGTGAAATGCAAGTCTATTGTTGTATAGACTAAAGCAATAGGTTTTCTGTTAGATGAGTGCAGATACTAATATTGGCACAGATTCTGATCTTGCCCCTGACAGCAATACCACTCAAGTACCCTGAGGTGGTGCCAATGGCTTCTCCAGTCTTACGATGTGATTTAGGCTCTGACTTAACAAAGCACCTTGTTTAAGTTGATCAGAAAAGTAAATCAGTCTCTTCAGTGACTGCATTTCAAATTGGGAACAGTAGACCTTGAGAAAGTCCGGAGCCAAGACTGTTGAGCTATTGCTCAGCTACACCGTTTGTCCTTCCTTGTTTGGGATCCAGACCAGCGAAGGGGCTGCAATACTCCTCCCATGACTGTCAGATCCTATGCATGGAGCTGAGTGGGATTTTACTTGCAATATCGACAGGGTTGCAGACCTGGGGCCAAAGTTCAGCTGCTGATGGTCTTTCAAAGCAGACTACATAAAGGCATGATGATCCGCAACAGGCAGAAGAGTTTTGTTGCCTTATTTGCATGTTTCTGATGCCAGACACACCAATAAACAGAAGAAATGTTGGACAAAGACCAGAGGAGTTTGCAATTAACACATTAAACAGACCTACTGACTGTAGGATCAAAAGCAGAGTAGGAAACGAAACACCCATGCAATGTGACCGTGGCTCTGTGTCGGTGATTTGATTTACACTTATGTTGAAGGCTCATAGGAAGCTGGTGTTGCCTTGTAAACTCCCTCTCCTTTCATGTAAACTGTTTCCCACAGTCTGGCACAAACAGATAATTTCTCTCTCTTTTTATAACTGCATAATCTTCAGGATCTGATTCCTGCTTTTGCTGTGTACTCACTCACTGCTAAACAAGCTTCTGTACGTGTGCCAGGCAGTATTTTGTTGATAAAAATCACTTTGTCACCAAAATTATGTGTATGCGCCTGATGAAATGCTTCTAACTGCCGCAATGCTTTTAGCCGCATGAATTTACTCAACTGAATGATATTGGGTGGATTAAACTAAGAATTTCATCAGACTCTTTCCTCTACATAAAGAATTTAATTGATCCTCTCTGAAGTTGGAAAAACCTATGCAGTCATGTGTATTTATTCAATAAACAAGTCTACCCTGGCCTTAAACTTGGCGCAGCAGGACACAAAGCTGCAGGAGGAACTTGTGTTAGGGGTTGATGAGCTCACCAATGCAATGGGGTCAGGACTGATGTTTCTCTGTGAGATATAGCACTTGGGTTTTGGTCACTGTCTCTGTGGTCATTGCTGCAAGGGGGGAGGATTGTTCTCCCCATGTGACTTTCATGATAGAAAACGTGTGCCTGGACATGAACATTAGGAGAAGCGTTAAGAGAATGCAAAATGCAGAATAACCAAGTATTGTAAATGTATTGCGTTTTCCACATTGTCTTTGAGATTTTTCCATGTAATTAATCAGCTCTCCTGAATGCTTTCCTAATGCAGGCTTAGCTGATGCTCTGTGGGTAGCAATGCTGAAGTAGGTACGTGCTCTGCCAGTCTCTTCTGCAGCATCTTTAGCTTTCTTTGCTTAGGGGTAGAAGAAATTAAGTTTGGGGGAAGGAAAGAAAGAAAGAAAGAAACTCTTGTTCTTTGCACTCAGAGAGACCACACAGGCTGAAACTGCTGCTTGCGTTTTGTGTATGGCAATGACTATGGCTGTCATCTACCATCAGAAGGCCTCAATTTCACCTGTTGGGTACTTCTGCAGCTGGATAAGGGGTGAAAAGGGATTCCCCGGCATTAATCTCTGCTGGGACATTATGTACAGTCATAATAATAATACTGACCCAAGTTATTATTCCTTTGGCTGTGTTCAGACGAGGCTGTGAAAGCCTTTTAGACCGAGGGGGAAGAACTGATCTCCTGTTCAGCCACGGTCTGCCTCATGCCAGTGTAATGCAGTTTATTTGAAGCATCTCTCTCCTTTTTCCCCAGGGAAATGTGTTCAGAGAAATCAAGGCACAAGGATTCTGTACCTGTTATTCCTCGTGTGGCTGCACAGCCAGGGCAAACCCACCTGTAAATTCATCTAGGAATTACACACTTTGATAAAATCCCTACCTTGCTACTTGCTGTTGCTATCTCTAACAAGGTGTTCTTTCTATAACTGCTTTTGTTTGGTGTCTTGAGTAGGGTTTACTTGCAGCTCTTCACAGGGGCCCCTCTTCTGTGTGTGGGTTCCTGTGCATGTCCCTCTGTCTGGGACACGCATAAGGACTTCACCCCATCTCTCTTCTCAGTTTTGGCAGGGCAGGGGATGAATTTCTATGGCTAAGCGGTGCCCAAGAAATGAATGGTGCATTAGTTAGCTGCTCCCTCTGAGCTGTAAGGCAGTATTTTTATCATTAAGGCACAGAAAACACCACCAGGAATGTCTTGAAGTTAAAAAAAAACATTAATTTTAAGTCTACTATTGAGCAAAGACAAATGTATATATAGTGTCAGAGCTGGTGCTGCTTTCTGTTAGGGTGTGCTTTTTTTCCCTTTGCCAACTGATTTATCTGTAAAATAAACAACCAGTGTTAAAATTAAAGCACATTAATATAGCTGATTTGTAAATAAAAAGGAGAGTTAGCCAGACAGAGCAGAAACATAAATAGAGACCAAATGTTATAATATAATGAGAGATGATTCTCCTTTTTAGAAAAAGACTATCGTTCCCCTGTATGCTTATAGTAACAGAGCGGTAGGAACATGGGCTGGTGGTGCAGCAGAAATGTCATTGCCTAATATTACAGATATTGGGATAAATCTGTTATTTGAATACTCATAATTCTTAAAAGCATTTTGAAATTACCTGCTTGAAGGGTTTGCCTGGAAACTCTTCTCACAAAAGTTTGTTTTGTTGAATTATGCTGCAAATCTACTGCCTGGTGGGGGAAGAAGGGAGTCAAAACTGCCATCACTTCCCCTGCAGAATACCCACGTGTGTGGAGGTGGTTTGAGGTTTTAATAACTCACAGTATAGAGATGGAGAGGTTATGGTCACAGTCATGTAATTTGGGGGATGTGGCTTATCGTTGCTGCTCCCCTCTAAGGAGAGCTTGTGGATACATATTAAGATAGAGATTATTCAGTGGGATGCACTTGAGCTGCACGGGGAAGAATTAATTGACACCTAGATGTATTGGGGGTAGGGACAGTGACAACATATGATAAATGGAGCGCGCAGCAGTGAGAGCAGATGTATGCTGGAAGGACAGCATGATAAATGTGCATCTTGATATTTACAGTGCCTAAGAAAACACTCCCGGTCTGATACCGGTTCAGTAACTGCAGTCGTGTTTGAGTACGGTGGTGACTTGATTGATTTAATTAGCTCTCATTAATGGCATTGAAGATAGTTCAACAACAAGCAACGGAGAGTCTCGCTGAAGTGTTGCATGTTAATTGCTTGATGATTTGTGTTATGGGATGGCTCTTCTGCATAAGTACAAATTAGATGGTGAGTTGTTTGGAAACACTGATGTCAATCTTTGCTGTGAGAGACTGATGTCCGGGCTGGCTGTATCGTTCACCTTCCCCCTGCCACCACAGGCTCTCTGTGCCCCAAGAAGTTTTCTACCTCTGACAAGGCTCTGGCCACAGCCCACATGGCTCCTTCCCCTGTAGCCCCCTCTCCACTCACTTGAATAGAGTGGATTTTGCAAATCGATATCCTCATTAAAGCTTATAAATTATTCTTTTGATATATATTGACTCTGAGGAATGAGTGAGCTGGGCCAGGGAAAATAAAATAGCCCCTAAGGCTCTATCTACTCAAATATATTTGTTTTGTTATTTACCTTTCTCATAATTGCATTTTCAAATTCAATTTGGTGCTCTCCAAACCAACTGCAAAATGACAAAGTTTAGTCAAACAAGTGAATTTCTTTCCCATATTTTGTTATATCATGAAAGAAATAGCTAAACTTGACATTGCCTGACCTAAGTGGCAGTTACCTGCCTTTACCCTGGACTTCACTGCTGTTTATAGCTCTCCATGTCTGACCTGGCATTTTCCATGCCCAAAAATCTGCCTCAGGCTCAGTTCTTTAGAGACATCCTTGCTGTCTCAGGGAGCAAGGTAACAATGAGAAAGGATGGTCTGTTTGTGTAGTGAAGTGGTTGTAAGGTATTTATTTTCCTCATGCTGGGGTGAGGAAGGGGAAGCAGGCTGAGGGTGAACACAGAACATGAAAACACGGGATGGCCCATAGGAATGGCTCTGTGGTCTGGATGTGGGGAGCAGCAGGAGTTGTGTGACATTCTCTCATCCTCCTGTGCCTGAGGGGGGGAAAGCTGGGGCAGAGAATGGACGTGGTGGTGAGTCCTTCCTGAGATGTAATGGCCAAGGGGTGATATAATTCAAAACTATTGGTTTTCAGGGAGTTAAACCCATCCAGGCCAATCATAAATCTGGTGGTGTGTGTCTTTCGTAGGCTTTGCTTTGGTAACCTGACAACTGTTTAAAGGGGGATCATCTGTGGGTGATGTTCATATACTGCTAACAGAAACCATGACAGAATACCCACGCCAGTGGGATGATACCCACGCAAGGTGCAGTTCATCGCCAGATGACTGCATCTTGGAGCAAGTGCTTGTAGAAATGGTATCTTTGTCCTTTAGAGGAATAGCAGGGCTTCATTCTGGTCTTCAGGATGGTTTAAAAGAATGGGAATTAACAAATCTATGCTGTGTTTGCCATTTCTGTGTGAAAACCGAGATACTGGGTCTGTGCGCGTGTAGAGGAGGTGTGTCATGACACCTCCATTCTTCTTTTCAGGAGCTGTAATGCTTTATAGCACTGCAGGGGGATCTCGTTTTACAAGTGAAAGGCTGCTTTTGTCTCCAGTTTTGCTAGCCACAGACCCCAAGACCTCTGTCTGAGGGTCAGTGCCTTGATCTGCCTCCCTGCAAGCCAGAGGAGAGCAGAAAGACGTGCCTCCCTCCACCAGCACTCTGGCTGCAGAGGCACTGTGAGATGCTGCTTTCTCAAAGACCAGAAACAACCCGAAAATGCCTTTCATGGATAAGGATTAAATCCCAGCTGGGAGCTCACCAGCAAGGTCAGAAATGCCCAGGCTGGTTGGACCCATCTTTCAGGACTGCATGAAACACAGAGATGCCTTATGCTGGATTTCTGTGCTACGTGGGGTCTTTCCTTTTGGAAGCAGTTTAAAATACTATCCTCCACAACTGACTGGTCCAGCCTTGGGGTGACTGGAATCATTCTGTGAGCTGGGCTCAGTGTCCCTTGCTTGCATTGGATGCACTATGCAGCTACTCGCCTCCAACTGCAAGGCAGCATCATTCAAGTGTACTGGGGATGTTTTTCATGGAGAATTAATGTAGAAAAAGCTAAAAAAGCTTTTCATTACTAAGGCACCCCTTATCAGCTACCCTGACTGATGAGGGGTGCCTTAGAAACAAAAGCAGTGTTTAGCAGCTGGTTTGGCTGTCCCCTGAAAAGCTATTCCTAGTGAACAGCACACATTGATGGAGAACCCTAGGAAAATGCAAGCTGTGCTTCCCAAAGTAACCACCCTTCCCCACCTTTTTACACCTTTTTCCACAGCCAATGCCTCATTTGTCCCACTACCCCTGAGCACAGCATATATACTGGTGCATGCTCGCCACGCTCCTGATGAGCTAGGGCTTTCTGGACTGGAGGCTGTGTTGTGTTCAAGTCTTCTGTCTTTGACCTGCAACATTCTACATGTATCATAAGAAGTATTTTTGTACTGTGAGAAAATGGCTTGTGACAAATTGTTATTAGGGCCAAGCCAGGAAACTTGGGCTACAGTGACAAAGCTGGTGTGCGCTGGAATGGGACATCCTGAAGTCGTTCCTGTTCAGCCCTAAAGGGATGATGCCTCCACCTTTACGCAAGGTTTGGGAGGAACAATGGCTGTTGCCTCTGTGGGGCTGAGAGAATGCAGTTATTTAATGGGCAAGAAGAAATGCAAAATGGTGCTTGTATTGATGGCAGAGAGAAATCAGGTTCTGTGTTTATGGATGCAGTGTGGAGTGTAGTTACATCTTCTGCAAATTATACCTTCCAATTATGCAGGTCGCTGAACTTTATTTAACCTGTAGCTTTGGGAATGTGATGGCATTAAGAGAGGGCTGAGAAAAGAGTTTCTCTCCTTGAAGAAATTCATAGATGTTGACCTTCTGTTTTACCCTGAAGGCAAACAGAGATGAAAATGAAGATGTTTTGCAAAGGCAAAAAACACTGTTTTCAATTTATTGTAGCTTTTTCACTCCATCGGGTTGTTTTGATATTAAGATTAAAATGACTCCAATAAAATAAGCTCCACAATTATTTCCCAGGTGTTATTTCTGTCAAGGGCACTTTTTCAGAGGAGAAGCCCATGTGATGGAAACTTCCCACTTGATCTAGAGACCACCAGGTTATCTGTTTTGGGAGGGACAATAGAAGCCCAAGCACAGCGCACTGATCCTTATGGCTGCCCTTACAGCAGGCTTGGCAGTGTTCATACATAGCCATGAGCTCAAATTGGCTCATTCTGGGGCAGTGAGGAGAAGGGACCAGCAGGAACCAGGAATCTCTCCCTTTTTATTATTTCAAAGACTAAATGCTCTGGGTATTGTTAGCGGCTTTTTGTATGTTTTTATCCATGTGACCTTTCTTGCGCAAAACAACAGGATTTCTGCACAAAATCCATTCTGGAAAAGAACTTGATCTTTATGAGTAACCCAGCCACAGCTGAGCTTCCTGAGGTGTAACCCTTTCTCAAACAATTCTTTTCTATAGTACAGTCCCTTGGTTTATAGATTTGATGAGGAGATAAAGTGCTACAGATGGCTGCTTTACACCCTGTGCCCTTTCTACACCCAGTATGAGTGCTGTGCCTTTCCTGAAATTGTCTCCAGTCCTGTTCAAATTCTATAGAGAACTTGTTGGAATAATAACTTGTCTAAAGAAACAAATTTCATTATCTAAGAACAAAAGCGACCCTAGCTTTTAAAATATACAACCTGCCTGTATGACACACAGACACTCTCTTTGAGCAGGAAGGGTATGAATCCTGTAGCTCCTGACTTGAAGTTGTTTGAGAAGGACCTTGGCCTTTAGTGCTGTTCAAACACTGATATTAAAAGCCCTCTCTTGACATTCCCAGCTTAGCAAAACTGTTTGTTACTGCTGGGAGGGAGGTGTTGCTCATCACTGTAGCTGGGGCGTTATTAGCAGGATTAGCAAGTTACAGTGGTCTTAGAATTAACATCAAATAGAGGCTGTTTGAGAGGTGATATTGTATTTTTAGTTGAACAGCTGCAATAACTTCATTTCTGAAAGAGGTATATTGTAACTTGATAGAAACTCAATGCACAAACTAGCATGGATGAATGGTGCTTTCAGACTGAATTATTAAAGTTCTTCAGGTGTCTGCAGATGAAACCCATAAAAGAAACCTGAGTAAAAATCCTTAATTCCAGTGTTATGCAGGAAAACATCAGGAGACTAAAGGCATGTATATCTGCCTTGGCCTGCTCTCTACTATAAATAGGAAGGTTGTATCTGCAGCATGCTCTGTCCTTCAGAAGATGTCAAGACTTCCAGTCCCTTTGGAGAACGAAGGTAACTGTGAATGAAGGTGACTTCTTTCAGGCAGTCACTCACTTAGCAATGAGGCTTTGTGACTTGTTTTTTTCCTCTTCTTTTATGGGATAATGAAAATACAAAATCCAAGCTTTTCAGCTCTTGGTTTTGTATGTGTGAATCTGGTTTACAGTGGGGAACTTGCCCTGTAAGTTTGTCTGGATCTTTTTTATAGCACTTTCATTTGAACTCATGTTTTTGGGTTTTGTTTTGGGTTTGTTTCAAGTTCTGAAGTTTAGACAAGAATGATGATGTGCTTTCACCATTTCTTATGTGAACGGGTCCCTAACAGCTTTACGCAATTAATAATAGCCAAGCACAGAGGAACATGCCTGGAGCAGCACAGAGGGAGACCAATTCAAGAGGGAAGAAAAGCTAAGAGCTGCAATTCTACAAAATAGGTTCTCCTTTTACATTGGACCCAATCATCATCTTCAGACAAAGCTTTTAACTTGGTACAGGCACAAATCTCAGTTAATTCTTGCCGCTGTGCTACCAGTTTTATTGCAGTAGCGGTACTGATGGAATTGCTCAGCAGTAGGGTGCATGGCTTCCCATTGGCCTCTCTGCCCCAGCCATCAAATACACTTTCCCCTTCCTCCTACTGAGCCTTGAGCCCCTTTACAAGGGTCTCAAAGAAATTCATGTGGTGCTGAGCTTTAACAGCACCAAGGCTGCTGTACTCATCTGGTCTTTCCTTTGTGCAAGCAAAAGCTGTTTATGACTGTGGAGGAAAGGCAACAGATTTCAGTCTTGTCATTCCCTAAAGGTTTTAGCCCTTATCCCAGAGTTTTAGGAATATCCCAGCAAGAGTCTGCTGTCCATAGCATGTTGCATGATGTCTTTGTGACTGCGCAGCTTCAGGTGACTAACCTGCCTTGGCTCAGCAGTCTTGCTCCAGAGAATGACTCTGCTTTAATTGTGGCTCATTAATAGTTTGGGGGGATAAAATATTGCACCAACATTATTCCACTGCTCCTGAGAAACCTTGAGTTGAGTGATTTTTAGTAAGCCTTCTTGCAATGTCCCCTGCACATAGATCAGAGCTGCTTGGCCCTGGTTAAGTCTTGCCAGAGAAGTGCTTGATCAATAAGAAAAGTGGTTGATGTCAGGGATGTAGACGGGTAAAGGCATCATGCTATCATCTAATTTTTGACTAAGGGAAGACCCTTGCTAGGAGAGCTACCTGAGAGCACTTACACAGTCATTGCCCACTGTCAAGAAGCTGGCTCTTGGATTAAGGAGGTGACAGAAAGCCAATTGAAAATCACCGCAGGGCTGCCCTGGAGCAGGGGAGTTGGATAGCATTAGCTCAGTGCAGAGGTGCTGTGCCTTCAGCAAGCAATGGGGGAAAAGGCTTTACTCTTACCTTCACAGCAGGCTTTTTCTCAACATGGCAACGCTCATAGTTTGTAGTTATTAATGTACTGTTAGCTTGTCATTACTGTGGTCGTCTAAATGTCTATGCTTCTACTGTCGCTGTGCTTCTCCATTTAGAGAAGCCTGGAGAATGTGAAAATGAAACTTGGAGATTGACTACAGTAGAAAGAGATCTCAAGCCTGGGTGGAAGCTGGGCATTTATTTGAGGTGTGTGTAGAGATGGAGAGTTGCTTGTTCTCCCTAGGCAAAGGTATGTTCAGATCTGCTTCAAAAGAGGGAAATAAGAATGCTTATCATTGGTCAGCGCTCAGAAATATGTGGTCCTGCTAAAGGTAATGTGGTTTCATAAGGCAGATGGTTGTTTGCAGGTCATGTGGCAAAATCAGTAGGCAGAAGAGAGGACTTCATCCGATCTGGCAGCAAAAGCAAACAATTCAATGCCAGAGCATGTGGAGGAAGCCAGAACATTTTGCACAGCTTGGCTGTTGGGATCATGGGAACACACAGCTTTGGCTTTGCTTGTTTGCAGAGGCAGCAGCAAGAAACGGATGAATTCTGCATGCTTTGGTGACCAGCTTTATTGAAATCTATGATAAAACATAAATCAACAGAGGGAAAGTGGTCCTTCTTGTTCCGTCTGAGGTGTTTGTTTCAATTTTGTTATCCAAGATGATTATGAAGAGTGGTCTTCTCACTCAAACATCTCTTAATACCATGTGAAGGGTGATACCACAGTACCCCTGATCCCGACAGACAGAAACTTTTGTCTATCAGATGGGGATATTGTGGGGACAGAAAAATCTTTCTGAAAAAGCAGGATGGTTTTAATAATTGATGTGTGTATGTATATATATTTTTAAGACGACAGTGATAATTTTTTTCACACAACATGCAAAATTGCCCCAACAAACAGCATGGAATATCTGCCTCGCTTTCCTTATAATTAAGGAGCCTAATGCAGTTAATTGGAGAGATAAGCAGGAGGCCCTGATATAACAGTGTGCTTGTGAATCCCCGTGTTTGAGAGGCTCCCATGAAGCCACAAAGAGGATGTTCCCTTGGCTACAGAGGGATATACTTCAATGCTTTTCTGGAGAGAGGCCATCAGGAGTCAGATGTGAGGACTTGCAGAAACTATTAGAGCAGTAAAGTTGCTTTAGCTAATGGCCTTAAAGAATAGGATCCTAATTCCATGAATAAAGATAAGAATGGGGAGCGGGATGCTTGTGGCCAAAGGAACAGAGCTCTGCATGTTTCTCAGCAGAGACACAGGCCCACGGTGATGGCACGGTTTTATCTAATTCATTTTTTTTAGCTTGCTACATGTCTTAATCTGACAGGATAAAACCCTCTTGCTCAGCTCATTGCTCGTGGGCTCTGCAGGAGAGGTGAGAATTAAGCGTGTCCCAGGCTATTTACTGGAACAACAGAACTATCTATTCTGTTATTCAAGCAGTTGCCTTGTTATGAGTCAGAGGCTGTGAGTGTTTGAAGAACAGGCTCTAAAGAGGGCTGTCTAATCTTATTGCTCTCATCTGAAAAACTGCATTCCCTCATCTCCTCCAAAAAAAGACCTCTGATCTCAGCCTCCTCCCACTTGTAATCTGCAATGTAGCCAGTTTTGTACAGCATATAATGACAATACCAGAGCAATAATATTTCATCTAGACCTGCAAGGGGCCCTCAGCTCCGCAGAAAAGCAAGGGAACTGCAGCTGGAGTTTTCCCACCGTCACCACCATGCAAAGGCATGGCTGTGCAGGCTCTCTGGGGCTCAGGAGATTTCAGCCCATCTGCTGAAATAAAGGCACTACTGAGGACAGTTTTTAAACCCTCCAGGCTGGAATTAATGGCATCACAGCTAGTTATATGGGGGGGAGGTTGTAGAGAGGGAGATATCTATAAAATAGAGACAGGCGTATGTGTCACTAAATTAATGTACCTGGTCTGCTGTGGGGTAGTCGCATCAGTGTCACTGCTGTCATCTGGCACTGCTGCGGGCATTAAGTGAGAACAAGTCTGTCACACTTCATTTACCAGGCTTTGATGATGGATTTGGTGAAATCACTGCCTGGGATGACAGACTCTTCTCTCCTGTAAATGACACGGGAGCAGGTGATGAGTTCCAGTGCTATCCATGTGGCGGTGAAAAGGGAGAAGCTGTAATCCCTGGGGGAGAAGCAGCATTGGGTAAAGATCCCACCCATAATAAGGGAGGGCTATGGAAGGTCTGCAAGTTGCTACAGCAGCTTAGAATCATAGAATCAACCAGGCTGGAAAACACCTTCAAGGTCATAAAGTCCAACCGTTACCCCAGGACTGCTAAGTCCACCAAAACTGGTACGTAGGGTCCTGCCAAATCACAATGTGGGTCTATTCCTTTGGTGGCGATTTTCCATGTATATACTGGTATGAGAAGTCCCATGCTTACTGCAATGACAGCTTTTCCTAATCTAAAGTTGAAATTCAGATACCCCATAGCCCTTGGAAACTCAGTGAGTGATTCAGTGGGGGTGGGCTGAGCAAGTGAATTTTGATGCATTTGGATTCCCAGCTTTCCAGGAAATCGATGTCAAATGTACCCTTTGGCATCTGAAATACTCTAAAAATCTGGCCCTAAATGTATTTATCCTGCAGGAAGTGTCTGAGTTGCAATCAAAATGTGAAATTTATGACAAAATCTGTCCTGTGGCAAGGCATTAGTGCTACTTACCATGAAATTAACAGTGGATGCGTCACCAGTTATACTGCAGAGAGAGCTGGGGAAAAAACATATTAAGACATAATATTTTTCTGAATAAAATAGCTAAGTATCCCAATCTCCATACAAAGTCTTTCTGGACTATGCTGCCAATAAAATTTTATGGGCTGTAATCTCAAGTTGTTTCAAGAAGCAACTTTTGGTTATTGTCTGCCATTGGTAGGGCATGGCTATGCCTGTCTGTGCACCCATCATCTTGGTTTCTCACCTTTGATTGTCACCCACAGTACCCTGAGCTTCGTGTGAGATGCAAGGCAAGCTTTGAATCATGCTCCACGCTGGGACAAGCAGAGAGAGGCTGGCTTAGCAATGCCCTGGGTGCTGTCTTGCCAAACCTTCTGGTGGGAAGCAGCTCACTGTTTTGGGTGCCCTTTAATACCTTTCTTGCACCCCCACCAAGGGCCATGCTGGCCTGTGGAGCAGCTCCCAGTGAGAGCTGTTCACATCTCCAACCTCTCTCCATCAAGCAGTAGGACTTGCTTCTTCACCTTATTTTTGGTGCAGCATCAGCAAAAGCAGCACTATTAAAACTAATTAGATAAATATATATGTATTTTGTAATCAGGGAGTTAATTATGGCTTAGGGAGCAGATGGCAGTCCCTGGCATTTACTCTATCTATTCATAGCTTTTTAAAGTGAAGGATATATATTGCAGCTAATTATGACTCTAAAATATGTAGGTAATTGTGAATTTAGCCCTTGTCTCATCAAGTGTTGTTCACCTAAAGAAAGCAAGTTGTTGCTGACATGCAGGTACAATCCCTGGGGTAAAACCTCTCTCCTCTGTTTGGATGACAATGCTTCTGAGTTGTTACTAATGCTCTTCCATAAGAGAGCTCAGGCTATCATTTACTGTTTTCCCTAAAAGATTAGAAAATGTTTCCCTCAGTCTTAAGATCCAGATGGGTGGTACAGAAATAATTACAGCCCTGCCGCTGCTGGAAAAATGTGGAGATAGGAACTCTTCAAAACATCGAAGAAACATTTGGTTTCTTTCCAATGTAATCTGTAAAGCTATTTTACTAGCACCTGTGAAACGTTCTATCATCTTTTCACACACACCCCCAAGATGGAGCTTCTGTTGAGAAGAAAATATTTGCAGAAATATAGATAAGGAAAAGTTTGAAAAACAGTATGGAAAATCGGGAGGCTGAGTTTTGGCTTCCCACATCCATATGCTTTTTGGGGTCTTCTCAGCAGGAGAGAGCCTGGAGGATCTGTGCTCTCTTCGATAACCAAATAGAAGATCATCAGGTCTAATTTAATTTAAGAGTGTGAAGGGTGCTGATTTCACACAGGCAGAACAAGGGAGATAGGAAATGTCAGAGGGGTATCAGCCTACATGCCTGATGAGCCGTGGTGGGGTTTTTTTCTTTAACAACTAACTTCTAAGGTATTTTGTTCCTGCATGAGTTCTGTTTTTGGAAGTGAAGAAGGAAATCCAGCATCTCATCCTGAGGGATATCATGGTTCTTGGCTTTGATCACAAAGAATAAACCCATAGGTGTTTACCAGACCAAAACCTCAGCCACAGCCTAAACCTCCTTTTAAAGAAGGAAGAAGCTAGATTGGAGGCTGTTGTTGTCTTCAGCTGGTGTGATAAGAACTAAAATTATGTGATTAAAACTTTTTTGAGCTTTTTTAAACTGAGTTCAAGGCTGAAAGTGTATATGTGAGCAAGCCTACCTATAGACATTGCATGTGAAATCCCTCAAGCCTTGTAGATAATGGCACTAAGCTGCTAAAATGGTCTATTACAGTATGGAAGCCATACTGAGTTTCAGATTAAATTATTCAGTCTATATGTTCCCAGGTCAACAGTATTTCTGTCCCCCATTGATCACTATATGTACAAAAAGCTTTACCTAAAAGCTTTAGAAATTTTATAACAACTTACATGAATTTAAGAAAGGCGATGACACTTTTCTATGTTGAATAAGCAGAATATTTGGGAACACATAGTCTTTATGCATATAGTTGGTTAGGTTCATGTAAGTATATCCGTATTCTGATGACAGGCTGCCAAATACATAAGAATAATAATGCTGGTTTGTTCCATGAATAGTACATACTGAGGTCTAAACAATAGAACAATGTGATTTAGAAGAGTGAGACGTGTTGGTTTTATTTTGTTTTTCATTTTTTTCTTTAAAGAGTACTAGTAGTAAACTTAAAATTCTAAATTTCAAATTCTGGACTTGAAAAAGCTATGTTTCATTTAGATTCTCTTGATAGAAAATTAAAAATAATCAAAAATGGTGTTTTCCCCAGAACTTGAAATCTTTTGGTGAACCAATTAGTTCTAATGGTAAAATTTTATTAAAGAAAATGATCATTCTTTCCAGGAAAGAAGGCAAAAATAGAAGGATCCTGGGGTTATACAGCTGTTCTTTGTAGTTTAGGAGCATCTAATGGTGAATAAAATAAGAAACTGGATCCTGAAGAAGTCCATTACGCACAGTGTCAGTTAAATGATAAAAATATGTAAGAACAGGGAATCACCATTTTCCTAACTGGGCAAAGACTGCAAAATTAAAAGCATGTTCCTTTGGCATTCCTGTTGCCAGAGTTCTAGAACAGCCCCCAGTTCCCAGACACCCCTGCATAGGAGCATCCTCTGTTAACTGGTGCTTCCCAGCACTTCCAGATCTCTACCGGGAGGGTGCTGCTCTCTTTCATGTTGCCCAGCTTTGTCCTTTGTAACCTCCTCAGAGGCATAGAGAAAATCAATTGAATTATACTTGTTTTGAGGGGATTGGAGAATAATGGAAGTGGCTCTTATGGATGTGACACAAAGACTGCATCCATTCATCCCTGAGGCACGATGAATGGGGGTGCGAATTGATTTTGACTACACTACCTCCAGAGCCAGGACTTCAGCACAAACCTCACAAAAAAAAAGACAAATTGCATTTTGCATTGTATAGAATTACACTCTTTGTTCTTTAAACGTCTTGTAACTTGCCTGTATGCTATTCAGCATATGATTAGAGAACTCCTTGGGAACCCTGGTCGTTTCTGATGCTCTGGAGGGGCATCAGGGAAATTGTAGTCTGATGCATGCTGTCAAATTTGCCTGCAGCGTGGTTCAGCAGCGAATCCAATGAGGTCAACCTTTGTAATTTGTTATCTGTGTTGTGTAATGTATCTGTGATGAATTTTTATTTTAAATTGTTTTTTTTTTCTTATTATTAAATAATAATTTTATTATAACAGAGCACTTCTGCCATTACATACAAGACCAAAACTGACACGAGCATTACTAAGTAACAACACAATTATGCTGCAGGCTAGTAGGCACTTTACCTATGCAAGGATGCTCTAAATTTCCCCTTCAGTTACTTCACATCTTCCTAACTTTGTGATTGACTATTGTGTATGTATGGAAAATATTAGCCTAATTTGTCTGAAGTTTTTGGCTGGTTGCCATCCATCAATCATTTTATTCTCTATGGCCTTTCTCTTTTCTCTCAGAGTTTTAAACATCATGTAAGTATATAAATACGTATTTGATTTTTATGTTGCTGAGTATCCCGTTTACAAGCATTTGTTGGTAAAGTGACAACAACACAAACAGATTAAAAAACATTTGGATTTAAATACCCAGTATTTCCAAACTGTATGGGAAGTGGTGAGAAAAAACAAATCTAAAATAATGTTAACCTGTCATATCACATCAGTTTATTAGAAAGTATATGTAGTTTTCCATTAAATTGTTAAATGAAATACTGGCAGGCAGTAAAAACTTATTTTAAGAGAAAATATATAAGTTTCATCCAGAAATTGAAGTGGTGCAACTTTTAAATCCCTTGAGTGGCACAGTGTACCAGTAAGCTCTGAGGGGTTTTATAACCATGGATGATTAGAGCTAGTGAAGCAATTCACTTAGAATATGTGTATTCTCTATACATTAGGGGAAAAAAACCCAAACCAAACCCAAAATGTTTCAAAGCAATAGAAAAAAATGGAGCTGAGGCCCCAGATTGAAGTCCTGTAAGCGCATGCAGGCTTCCAGCTCCTAGAAACATCCCCTTGAACGTTTTTGCCTTCCAACTAAAATCTTGGTCCTGCTAAACTAGGGCTGGACTTTGTAATTTGTTAATTCATAATTGGAAGCTAATGGCTTCCAATTAATTCCAGTTAATGGCTTAATGTAATTGCAGTACAAATAATAATAAAATCATTACACTGCAATGATCACACTGTAAACTCCAGGAGAATGAAGCACTTGGGAAGGAAGAGCTATGCATGACCTCACACTAATGAAAACTCTTGTTGATCTTAGTGCTTCTGTGGCACTGTTAATAATAAATGCAAAACTATGTATCCTGCTCCAGCAGGTAATTATACTTGACCAGGCTGAATTGATTTGCTTTGTGTTCCGTTGAGCTGAACTGACATAAGAGTAAGTTTATGGCACCTGTCACTCATCCTGAATAAATGACCTTTTCAGAGATACAGGATTAATTTTCCGAAATGCTTCTGATATGATAGGCAACTGCCTTATTCATGTTAGCCTGGGAAAGGCAGGGGCTTTTTTCCCTCAATTAGAAGGCTCAAGGAATGCATAAATAATATTTAATATAAAATATATATTGAATTTTTGAAATGAATCTTGAAGAAATCCTCTTCTCATAATTGCCATTGGTGAGATACTTTTGTTCTTTCTTATCTTTGATACTGAATTGCCTAGTATTAGAGAACGCCCCTAAAGGGAGTGTCACCTTCCCAGCCAGAGGCTGATGGTGATAAAAGGGAGATTTCGATACACCAGAGCTACCAGTCTGTGTCTTTAAATTTTTGCAAGCTGATATAAATCAGAGAGCCCTTTGAGGAATCAATCTGCTCCATTTGTTTTCCACCCAAGTGCAGTCAGAGCTTCCTCAGTATAAAGATGGCTGTTGCAAGAATCAATTGCAAATGCCAGTCATTTCAGGTAGCTTAACTGTATTCATCCAAATAATTTCTATGCTCCTTATTTAGTGTATACTTTTAAAGTTACCCTTTAACGCTCCAGGGTGTTAGCTGCTCTAGACAATATCAGTCTACCCTTGCTCTGCATGTGCTGGATGCTTTGTGCTGTAACCTTCCACTAATAAGGAAATCAGTATTTTAAGTCCCATCCTGTTGTGGTGTTCAGGTCACTCTGTTTAAATGTAAATTTTTTAATCTCCTCTGGAACTAAAAGCAAGGGAAGAAACCTTAGCAATTCTGTAAATGGATTTAGATCTTGATGGATGTGACTTGCAGGACAACACATCTTGCTGCTTCTGTTTAATGCTGAAAATAGATATACACAATGTCCTGTTTGGTATTGAAGTGACAGGGGCAGCAATGACATTGTCACAAATCCTGCTCCCATTTTATCACTGCCAAAAATAAACAGGGAAAGAGACCATCCTTTTGGACTTGATGTAACAATGGGTTTTTCCACTGCAACACACTTTGCTTTCTGCATGGAAGAAATTGATAGATAGTGAGGAAGGACAGTGGAAGTTATTTGGGTGGCTTTAGTAGGCAGTGATTCATGTAGCTTTTTTTGCCATGGCTTTCCAAAGAAAGAGCTTAATTGCTTGTAACCGTTTGCTTTTGGTGCCGGAGCTATCTCAGAGGGTGGATCACGGTCCCATTAAAAGGAGTGTAGCACTGAGTTATTGCCTTCCTGTTTTCTCCCTTCCTCCTCCTCGTTCCTCTGTTATGGTCAATGCAGAGTGAGGAAAATCTATGGGCTGATGAAGTAATACCCTGGCATTGTGAGGACTGTCATAATTTTATTCTACATTATGAAAACATGAAAGGGGAAAAAGTAAAATGTTTCCTTAGGGAAAGGAAGGAGATAGACCAGGATGTAGGGCACAATGATCACAAAAGCGTGAGCTACAGGCCCTCCTCTGCTGTTGTTACTTTGCAAAGAGGAGATGACAATACTTCTCTTTTCCCTTTCTTCCAGTATTTTCAGCATTTTTGAGCGTGATTTTGAAAGTCCTGATGGTACAGTTCACGAAAACATGTTTTGTTCAGCTGCAAACACAACGTTAATGAATTATTAAACGCAATGTAATGTATTGACTACTCTGTAAGTCTCCAACTTTGTCTTCCTCCAGATATCTCTTAATGCTATGAGCTACATAATTAATAATCTATTGTCATATTGCATCAACTATCTACTTTAAGATCAGTTGATGTTTTCTCAAGGGAGCAATTGAACTAATGCTGCAATGAAATTGCCCCTCAGCCTTCCCAGACTTTTAAATTGATATTTAATACAAAATAACCTTGGCTATGTGATTTAACCCTTATGGGGACGAAGGCAAAACCCTTTGAGTTAGTCCCATATTACGCAAAAGAGCCATCATAGCTGCATACCCTCACCAATATGAGCAGTGGAATGAAAACAAGGCCCTGGGACAATTCTTCCTACCAGCATTAGGCTTCAAATTGTGAGTGTGAACTAGATAATAACTGGGGGGGAAACTAATTTAGTAACAATTTCTATGAAGCCAGTAGTCCCTGCCTCGATGCCTATCTAACTTAGAGCAGTAGGGAGCCTGAAAATATACACAGTAAAATTCTCCTTTCATAATGGATGAATTAATTTAGCCACCTAGTTCATTCAAATGCAAAGCATGGGTTGAAAGTGTCCATTATTTATTGCTTCCTCTAAGACTGGTCCTCTGTTTCTCTCCTTAATTTCTGAAGTGCAGAAGAGAAGCGCTGAGCTACTAAATGCTCTCTTAGCCACCAGCCAATTTTAGTATGCTTTCAAATTATGTTTGAAATGTTTAATTCTCTGGTTT
Organism: Pezoporus occidentalis; assembly: GCF_034315485.1. Lineage (NCBI taxonomy): Eukaryota > Metazoa > Chordata > Aves > Psittaciformes > Psittacidae > Pezoporus > Pezoporus occidentalis. The sequence goes on from NW_026912779.1 coordinate 7,105,901, forward strand.
AAACCTAATTTTGGGATTGTTTATTTGCTTTGACTTGTTCATGGTTTCCAGCTGTGGGAGCGTTCCCACTGCCAAGCAACTCATTTTCAAGCGAGCGGTTGGATACCAGCAGAAGGAACACCTCATCCCAGATGGATGACCACTGCCAATTGTATGCTATATTTTCCTTCAGGTCAGGCTGGAAAGAGACTGTGTAGTCCTGCTCTGTGTGTGTGTTTGCACATAGAATCATAGAATAGTTATTTGCACGTATGTGTACACACGTACTGGCATGTGTTGGAGTCTGATATGTAGTGTCTCTTGGACATTTTCCTCTGGGCAATAGTATGTAGTGTTCCTCCCCCCCAGCAATTAATTTCACCATGTGGGAAGATTTTGTGGCTGCATTTTGAGTAAGGACAACCACCACCTGAGATCTTGTAGCTTCACAAAAGGATGATGTCTTTCGTGGAGGTACAGCAGCTCACTGCAATGCTAGTGCTAGAGTAACTGCAACTTATTTCCCCAGGCACTGTCCATACAAGACCATCCAGGGTAATAAACATCTAATTTGAGAAAAGCATAGGAAAATGAAAGGAGGGACAGAACAATATAAATGAACAGCATATACGAAGGAGGTTGTCTCATTATGGTATTTCTAGGGCCTTGTTTATTAGTATTCACTATCAATCTCTACTACTTCAGGAATATTGCACCATAAAAACTCAGTGGAGGGCAGCTCTTGTTTTACCAGCATCCCCTCCAGGGCAGAGCTTTCCATTCATGTTGTAGGAAGCTGGCATTGTTTGAATCTTCAGCCAATTGCTCTGAAAGAATCTTCTGCAGACATTGACCAAAACATGCTGGAGGAGTCCCACCAAAAATAGATGGCAGCCATGTGATTTTATAGCAAGTAGATGATAATTAAAGTGGTTTGTATTTAACAGCAAGGGAAGTCCATTTCCATTCACACTGCACTCATAATTTTCTTTTCCATATAGAAGGGGAAAAATGCTGTTATTTTTCCCTGGTCAGAGAGGTGAAGCAGAATGGTCAGACAGCCTTGCAAGCCCTGCCAAATCGTTTGTTTTCACGTGAAGAACATCGTTTGCTAAATATGGCTCTCCATTTATCATTTTCCTGCAGCGTTCTCCAAAATCTCTGCTTAAAATGGATGAGGGAAGTGCTATGATCCCTTCCCTCTCACAGGTAATGAACGATTTTCATTTCAGATCTTGAATAAAGCTCCCAGTCTCACTAGCTTTCCCTGCTGGAGATGACAGAAACCTGGAGCTATGCCCTGTGAGCCCTTTACAAAACAATACCTGGAGAACACCTGAAATACCATTTCTTTCCCCCCAAGTTATGTCCCTTTGAGTGGGAACAGCCTTTCCTTTCAAACAGCATCTTTCTACCCTGTGAACATAGAATCATAGAATGGTTTGGGTTGGAAAGGACCTTAAGATCATCCAGTTCCAACCCCCCTGCTATGGGCAGGGACACCTCACACTAAACCATGTCACCCAAGGATCTGTCCAACCTGGCCTTGAACACTGCCAGGAATGGAGCATTCACAGCTTCGTTGGGCAACCCATTCCAGTGCCTCACCACCCTTACAGTAAAGAACTTCCCCTGTTTAAGTTTTAACCCATTACTCCTTGTCCTATCACTACAGTCCCTAATGAAGAGTCCCTCCCCAGCATCCCTATAGGCCCCCCTTCAGATACTGTTAGGCTGCTATGAGGTCTCCACGCAGCCTTCTCTTCTCCAGGCTGAACAGCCCCAACATTCTCAGTCTGTCTTCATATAGGAGGTGCTCCAGTCCCTGATCATCCTCGTGGCCTCCTCTGGACTTGTTCCAACAGTTCCATGTCCTTTTTATGTTGAGGACACCAGAACTGCACACAATACTCCAGGTGAGACGACAAAGGCCAAGATGTGCATGGCACAATGTTCCCCTCCATGTCCTCTCTAGCCCTGTCTCAGGTATGTTTCCCTAGCACTGATGATGTTAAGATGCTATTTCTATTCTAGCTATTCTGTGCTAACAAGCATTAGGAAAGTATTCATTCTTAAACACACAGCACAGAGAGCAGGATATGAAAGGAAGACTGAGAACTTTGTTTTGTGCTCTTAAGGTACTCCTTGATTTCCAAAAGTCTCAGATACTGGGGCTCTCAGAATAAAATGCAAAAGCACCCTTAGTGGTAACAGGAACTTATTATATTCCCTAGTTTTCTAGCTATTAAAGAGGTTGATAGTTATATTTCTACATGCACATAAAGGGAAATAATCCCAACTGTTCACAGCCTTTTTCCTCTATTCTGAACTTGTTCATAAAATATTTAAAAAATACTTTAGTTTTCTTGGAGAGGTTTTAGTCCACGTGTAAGTTTTCTTGTTTAGGCTTCACACGGCAGCAGCAGCCTTGCAGATACACCATAGGTCCTTAAAAATTTAATAATGATCATTTACATCCATTTAGCTCAGCACGTTGCAGAAATATATCATCTGTTGCTTGCATCTTTAGCTCAGCTGGTGAGGCACAATGCAGAAAGAAGCATACAGAAAGGAAGGTGGCTGTCATTCAGCCATCTGAAGGCTCATCTGTGCATGAGGATGCTTAGAAAGAGGTACCTCTCAATCATTTCCTATGTGAAGTTTTCTTACCTTGGGACAGGGCAAAGAAGCAACTGCTCTACCAATTTGATCCCAGTTCAAAGGCACTCTTATTCCAAAATAAATATCTTAGTTTAGGTGGAATAGCCGCTGCAATTTAAAGGTATATGCTACCTCAAATGGAATTAATTTTCAAGTGTAGACAAGCTTTAAGCACTTGGAGGCTGACTTTTAATTAGTACAGGTGACAGCACCACCCCAGAGCTGGTTTATCTTAATGACAGAAGCTAAAATTCATTAAGTTTTCTGAGCAGCATAAGAAAATGCAAATATTACAGAGCCCTTGAAAGGGCTTGTGACTATCCCTGTCATTTTTATTGCTGATGTGATTTTCAGCCATAATCCCATCGGCTTCCCCTCGTTATTGCCTGTGTCGGCTGCGTTCCCAACTTGGCACCGTACCCAAATATTTAGTTGTACAGCAGTGCTCCCCTGTGAGGATGGCAGAAGGTGACACTATTGTTGGGAATGATGTACAGCCATGGCTCCAAGGCATCCTGTGGGGTTTTGCACCATGTCTATGCAAGATGGTGCAGGCAGAGTCTTGCTTTCCTGCTTTCTGAGGTTGTGCAGCTGAGCACCGAGAAGGCAGAGTAGCTGCAGCTGGTGTGGCCCCATCCCTCAATAAGCATGTATTTCTCAAAGATAACTGTATTACCTTGGATGATTGTTATGTTAACATATCATCTTCCCTGGGGTAGGAAAATGTGCAAAATAAGCTTGTCTTAGCCTGCAAATGGCAATACAGTCTCGGATGTCTTTGTTTTCTGTGTTAATCAGCAACCAGGAGCTGGTTTCTTCAGCAGCCTGAAAACCAGAGTGGATGCAGTGACCCAAGGAGATGCAAGGTTGCAAAGCACTCTCAGTTATAGCAAAAGTAGCAGGGTATCACTCCAGCCTGGAGAATAGAAGCTGCTGGCAACTTGGAGACAGAGTTTTCTTCCTCTTTAATTCTGGATCTGGACAGTGACTTATTTCTCTTCCACTCACAGGCAACAGGTTTTGGGTAAAATAAAAAGCCATCAAGAAACATAGTGCCAAATATGTCTTGATTTAGTGGAAAGCACCAGATTCTTACTGACACTTCCCCACCTCCCCTGCTCTCTGTTTCACTCTCAGGACTGCAGTAAAAGCCAGCACCAAACTTCTGGAGCTGGGCCAGCATACCAGGGCCAGAAGAAAAATCTGTTTTGGGGGATGAGAAGGAAGGAGTAAATAAAGTCAGTTTGTTATTGGAAAGAAAAGAAGAGGAGGTGAAAAAAAAATGGTAGAAAGGGGATAATGTGTTTATGCTTAACAATGATTTTATTACGAACGTGATGTATGGTGACAGTATGTTAAATTTTCTAGTCAACAGGGGACGATACAAAACAATTTGTGGCAAAAAGGAAACAGATGCAATTCTGTCTGCAGCTTCACACATCTGCTCTACAAAGCAGTGCTCCTCCTATAATTCTCTAGGAAGAATCCAATAAAGATGATATAAAATTTTATTGTGTTAGTGGCACTAGTTATTAGAGTGAGGAGCCAGAAAGCTTACCCAGGGGCTGAACCTTTCCTGTTTTTTTTTAGTGCAGAGTAAATGATGAGGCTGTTGCTGGTAACAGCAATATTATCGTGTGTAAAAGGTAGAAATCATTTTGGAGTGTTTAGTGTGCTGGAGTGGCTCAAAATCGGAGTGGCAAAGCTAATAAGAATAATAGGTGAAGGTGCATTGGGAAGGATGGAAATGAAATCTTGAATGTCATTTAAAATAATTAACAAAAAATAGGAAGACCCAAAAGTTATAGAAGAAATCTGTGATGTATCTGTCACTCTCTTATTGTTTGATGCTGTTAGTTATAATTTTTTATACACTTTTATTCTAAATTTAAATGGTTGTAGCTTGGGAAGTGAAGCAGAGGTAAACTAAATAATACCAACTTGCATGCTGGATCAGAACATAGAATCATAGAATATTTAGGGTTGGAAAGCACCTTAAGATCATCCAGTTCCAAGCCCCCTGCCATGGACAGGGACATCTACAGAAGGACTGTGTCGTGGTTTAAACCCAGTCAGGTAACTCGTTCCCTCACTTCCCCCCTTTCTTGCCCTCCCCCTGCTCTCGGAGGGACGGAGAGGAGAATCGAAAAGAATGCAACTCCCACGGGTTGAGATAAGAACAGTTTAGTAACTAAGGTATAACACAAATCACTACTGCTACCACCAATGATAACGATGATAAAGGAAATAACAAGGGAAGAGAATACATCATCTCACCACCAGCCGACCGATAACTCGCCCCCCAAGCCCGACCAAGCTCTGACCGATACCTCCTCCAACCCTGCAGTCTCCCGGCCCTTTCCGGCTAACTCCCAGTTACATCCTGGGCATGACGTGCTGTGGTATGGAATACCTCTTTGGTCAGTTTGGGTCAGGTGTCCTGTCTCTGCTTCCTCCTGGCCTCCCCTCCTCCCTGGCAGAGCATGAGGCTCACAAAGTCCTTGGCCAAACCTAAACATCACTATCAGCTCTGTTCCCAAGCTGAAAGTCAAAACACTGCACTGCACCAGCTACCAAGAAGGGGAAAAATGAGTGCTACTGCTGAACCCAGGACAGACTGAAATGAAGTCTAACTGACCTTCTTTAAAATCAGAACTTTGGCTTTTTTGGATTAAATCCCTGTGTGTCCCAGCCCTGTGCAGGACTTTTGGGTGTCCTCGCAGTGGATAAGCAATAGAGGGAAGTGAGACATTCCCCAGTATAACAGGGATGCTGGGCTTCACCAGCCATTTCTGTTTGATCAAGAGCTGTAACAGCAGATTATTTCCACAATATGCTACCTTATGGACAGCAGGAACAAGGAGGAAAAGGATTTATTTCTCAGCAGAAACACAGCACAGCAATCCTCTGCTTAATCCATCAGAGCCGGCACTTCAGAGGGGTGAACATCGAAGAGCCACTACAGCGCATAGGGACTGAAGGTGAACACTCCATAGTATTAGTGATTCTGAGGCAAGCGGGAGGGATACAGATATATACTCTATTTCTACAAAAATCTTTTCTTGTGATTGCCTAAATTTCAAAGCACCTCATTCGAGGCCGCGTTTAAAAAGCCATTTGTTCAGAGCATCGCTGCTCTGCTCTTTCCAGGGTACCCCAGGTCAGACAGATAAAACTGAGAGCTCACAACATCCTTGCCCATTTTAACACCTTGGCCTTCATGTTGATCCCTCTGAAGTGAGGGAGTCCATCCGACCAGGTCCAGCTCCCCTGAGGGCCAAGCAGTGCCCCTCAGGTCTCCTGAGCACGGCCACCCCTTGCTGGGACCGTGTTGTCAGCCCTCAAGGAGGTTTTCAGTAGTTCTCTGAGGTATTTCACCACCTGCCATCAACCCTGGGGTATCGGAGCCACATCCAAAGCAGCAGGTTCTGTTATTTTTCTGTGCCATAGCTTTTCCTAGTGTTTAATAACAAGAAATTCCAGGTGACAGCACCTGCTTTATATTGAGGAGCTTAGTGTGACAGACTTGGGAATGACCAGTGTTACTCCTTTTCTCCTGCTTTCCTGGGTGTTTGTAGAGCTGAGGTGCTCAATAAAATCATCTTGGGTGCCTAAGCACAGACTTCAACCACGTATTTGAATATGGCATTTTATTAGCAGTGTCCTTTATCTGCAGAAAAGGAAGTTCAAAGCACTGGCTGAACAACCCCTCTCACCTCAGTAGGGACACTGCATTAAGAACAGCACGTTTTCCTTGCTGATCACGTATCCTGCATGGCATGTAAATAAACACCAGGCTGTGAAGCATGTGCTCTATCAGAACACAATGCGACTTAGAAATTGAAAGACTCCTGCCGGGTAAAACAATGGGCAGATTACTATTTTTCTCTACCGACAAAATGTTGCACTAATCCCATCAGATTCATTAAGGCAGTGTAAATGCGTATTAGAGACAATCAAAACAGTTTACCCTATGTTTAGGCTAGTTCAGTTTATTGGATTATGATAAACAGATTCAGACACTGGAAACACCACAAAATTAGAATGCATTTTACTGTGGAAGATTACTGCATTTGAAAATAAATCCACGCTAAAATAGGACAAATATTAAACTTAAATCCAGAACCAAAGTTAGAAAGATCTTCAGAGGGGAATGTCCAAATACTAACTTTTTAGGACTAAAAGTAATTTGATGTTTTTCATTAATAAAATAAAAAATTACTTTTCATTAATAAAAATAAAAATGTTTTTCATTAATAAAATAAGAAAAATTAATAAAACAAAAATTAATTTCTGTTTGCAGAACCACACTGAAACTTTTCATCCTGGCTTATGGTATTGAATTGTTGCAGTGACCTGCAGGCTGTGTTTTGCCAGAGCTGTGTGTTAGTACTACGCTGATCCTAACATTTTGACTCTGTCTCACAAACCAAATATTGCAATACCAGTTTACTTAATCTAAGGCAAAATATTTTGATCTTACTTCCTAAATGAAACATAAACATTGGTGAAAAGGCACAGCTTTTAATTCTAGGACAAGGGGTAACGGGTTCAAACTTAAAACAGGGGAAGTTTAGATTGGATATAAGGAGGAAGTTCTTTACTGTAAGGGTGGTGAGGCACTGGAATGGGTTGCCCAGGGAAGTTGTGAATGTTCCATCCCTGGCAGTGTTTAAGGCCAGGTTGGACAGAGCCTTGGGTGACATGGTTTAGTGTGAGGTGTCCTTGCCCACAGCAGAAGGGTTGGAACTGGATGATCTTAAGGTCCTTTCCAACCCTAACTATTTATGATTCTACGATTCTACGATCTCTTTCCCAGCATAAATGTATTTTAGTGGGACGTTCCTGAGCCCTTTCAACTTCCAGCCACCATTTCAAAAAGCGCAATATTTTACAACCCCGCTTGCTGGATAAGACTAAACCTTTCAGCGTGTTCTTTCTGAATAAACAAGCCATTAGTTAGAGCAGTAATGCAAAAAAGCAAACTGCCCAACATTGATCTTTTACTGGCCGGTTAGAAAAGGTTGGAGGAAATGTGCTGCCAGTTAAACACACTATCGATTACTTTCGAGTAAAACGAGCCAAGGGGATAACTAGGCAAATAAAACGGGTCAATATTTGAGAACAGTTTTATGAGTTCTGTACAACTGCACAGGAAAAAGCCAATGGCAACGAGATTGCGGTGGCGAATATGCTTAATAGATGTGGTGTTTCTGATGCTGTTGTGACCCATTTCCTTATCTTCTCAGAATACTGCACAATAAATATAAGCTGCTGGCATGGCCCCTGGCCACCAGCTGGCTTGACAGGCTACCTAAGAAACACAGAACTTGCATGAGAATGACTGACAGAGTGTAGCACCAAGTTCTTCAGGTTTTGAGCTTTCAAGCAGCAAAAAATTGGGCTGTTGTAACTTTCTCCCTCCATCTTAATGTTTCACACCTATGTAGCCAACGTGGCGATCTGAGACTGGGATTTGGTCTACTCCCGAAAGGGTCTATTTGCTGGTGGCTAAGGAGGATCCAACTGGAGTACGTGGATGCTCTCAGCCCAGCAGGGTATACAGCCCATTCAGAAATCTAGAATAGATTTCAGGAAGGCTACAGATTCAGATAAGCATAACATGCATGATTTTCAGCTAAGATAAACTTCTGTAACCCTACTTAAGTGAGAATGACTGAGTCCACTGATTAACATGAAGTGATGATTATTTATTTTCACTTTGTGTTAAAAATTAAGCAGGAAAATGGGGTTAATTCTGAATGGGTCTGTTTTCCCCTGCAGCTCCCATTCATTCATTCATTCCTGGCTGAGCAAACGTTTTCCTTGATTAAAGACAGTGCCAGAACAAAACGCACATTTTGCATACTTGCTTTACCTGTAATGCTGAAATCACTCTTGTGTCACTTTTCTGGTATTTTCCATAGTTCAAAGAACCTCCCCCTGAAATACCTGAAAGTGGCATCTTGCAGAAATCCTGTTAGCAGAAAGCCATGTAATGAACAAGCCTGTTTGGATAACCATGAAGTGCTATCATCCATGAGAATAAACCCTATAAACTGATAGCCTGAAGCCCAGACTGTTCTTTGTGGACTTGTGGGTAATTGCCACAGTGCAGAACATGCATATATTAAATTAAAGGTATGATTTTTAATATTTTATTTTTTATTTTACTCAGCTAAATGCATTAAATTTCACACTTGCTTCCCTTGCTGTCAGCATAAGGCTTCAGGCATCATTGTAATGTAATAACTGATGGAGTTATACCCACAGCCGTTGTTCTGTGGCAGGTGACAGCACAGCTTTGCATTAATATCAGGCTATTATTAATAATGCTAATATATTCACTTGTAGAGACAGCGCATCTTACAAAAGGATTATTCTTTCTGAATGGTGTAGTCTGGATGTTTTCTACACTTCATGGACTAATCCCACATTTGGAAAGAGCTGGCCCATGGGTGTGTTACCTGCAAAACCAAACATCTTATGATCGTGTTAAGTTCACCCCTTGTTTTTGTCTGCCTGTGTTCTGAGCCATGGTTCCTATCACAGAACAGATTGGTAACCATGGGATTAACAGCAAATACATTGTGCATGTGTGTTGCAGATGATATGGCTGATCTTTAGGATATGACAAAATAAATTCATTTATGCTTCAAGAGCAGCAAAATGGCCTCACAGACCAGCAAAACTTTCCATCCTATTTCATAGAATTATGCTGTAATCAGTCAACATGTTAAATTGCATTACCTATAATATAGCGTCCTATTGCAGGTGCTTGGTGCCTTAGGTGAACCACGAATCATTGCTCTGGTAAAAGAGCTTTGCAAAGAGATGCCATAAAAGTCACCCAAACCGAGAGAAGCAATGAAGAAAGCGATGCTTTTAAATATAGAGTAGCTCGTATCACAAGCCAGCTGGCTGAGAATAGAAAGTTTACGATTCTAAATCAGCGGTTATTTCTAGGTGATATTTCTCGTTGTGTTGCGCAGCCACTTTGAGATAGCATAAATTCCCAGAATATTTATACATTAGTGTTTCACACAAAGTATTCTAAGGACAAGAAGGGGTGTTTTCAAAAGCAGCAGGCTGGCCTAAGCTAGGGTAACTCAGAATCACAAGCTTTTTTAGGAGCTGCTGAAAAATCACTGCTAAAGGGTTTAGTTATGTTTTGCTTGCTCTAAGCACAGGCAGGAGCAGGGACCTGCTGTGATGGGCAGGAGGTGTCTCCTGAAGACGTTATTGGAGTGAATCCCAGAGATGGCCATGGTGGCTGCCTGGTTCTGGTGCCAGGGTGCCCTGCCCTGTCAAGGGATACAGCTTCAGGTCACCTTGTGTGACCAGGTCTTCCCCATCCTGCCAGCTGATCTCTGGTCTCTGGATGTGGTCTCCAGTCAGTACACTTATGTACCTCTGTGGTTACTATTGTCCACCACGATGGATACTGATATTGGAAACTGGAGAGACAGAGGGGTATTTTGAGTAGCACAAATGGAGAATGAGACACAAGTGGCAAGCCTGGTGTTTCTGGGGGCGTGTGGTTTAGAGACAGGACGTTTAGTTCCTAGAAATGATTTGCCAAATGTTTCTTATATAATCCCCTATCCAAAATTGTAAGATCTGTCAAAGTTCCTGGGATTTATAGCAGCCTAATAACCATAATAAATGACTGTATTAGCACAGAGAGAACATGCATGGGGTGATTAATAGATTTTTTTCAAAGTCATAGATAAAAATGAACAGCAAAGGAAAGGAAAACCTTCATATTAACTCTGTGGGAGCTCTTGCATTAATTGGCACATAATCAGGTACAGCCGTTAATAATCATGCAGCTCTTTAAACCAACACACACGGTACTGCCAATATAGCCTTAAGAGCTGGAGATTAGAGGAGATGTAAATATTCTTTGAAATCGAGGTTGCTGAATGAAAGTCACGTCTTCTTACAAGCTTACAGATAGCTGACCCTGGGTTCTGCTTATGTCAAGGTGTCACAATGTGGGATTCTCTCACGTCAGAATAATAAACTTTTTCTTTCTCTGTCTGCAGGTCACTGAATAATACAGAATCATAGAATCATAGAACAGTTTGGGTTGGAAAGGACCTTAAGATCATCCAGTTCCAACCCCCCTGCCATGGGCAGGGACACCTCACTAAACCATGTCACCCAAGACTCCATCCAACTTGGCCTTGAACACCGCCAAGGATGGAGCATTTACAACCTCCATGGGCAACCCATTCCAGTACCTCATCACCCTAACAGGAAAGAACTTTATAGCTAATCTAAGTTTGTTTAAGTTTGAACCCATTACCCCTTGTCCTATCACTGTCAGAAGGTAGTTTTTTTCCTGTGTCCTGCATCTTGATAATATCAATCTTTAGAACACTCGGTCTTTCTGATGGGGCATTCTACAGGTTCTTTGTGGGATCTCCTTTCACTTGATATTGATGTCCTCTCAGATTGCCAGAGCCACCACTAGGTCACAACCAGGCAAGTTCAAATAATAAAATAAGCTTAGGAAAGCAAACTGATTGTATAGCAACAAAGGATTGAGCTCTTGATTACAACCTTGGAAGCAGTTACAAACACAGCAAGAAAAGTCCTCAAACTTTAAAGAAACCTACGCCAACAACCACCACTTGTTGTAGCTGTCACGTAGGCATTTTCCTCTCAGCTATCAGACAAGGGGCCAATTCACCCTTCATGGGGCTGGCTTTCCGAGTATGCTGTCATCCTGGGGTTTACATTAACTTCAATACTCCAGGGTTTTCTTGTTGCTGTTGAATGTAAACAAAACTTCAAAGCTCTCTCTCAAGGACTTCTCTTTCTTTACTCACCTGGGGTCTCTTGCCCTCCTGCAGTCTTGGCGTGGCTGTTACCTGTTCACATAAGCTTTGATGAGGTTGTCTTTAACATGAAGCGTGACAGCTCTGCTTTGTGGAGAGGGTCACTGGAGCGCTGAGCTTTTCCTGTTCTCTTTAGAAAGTCAGCCAAATTCTGTTTAGAAGCGTTTATGTAGTGCTTTGTTAAACCCTTAAGTCTTTTGGCTTCATGGTACTTTTACAGTGACCATACAAACTATTTTGTTACATGCTAGTCATTTTAGGGTTTCTTCTATCAGAGTTGTCCCAGGGTTTGTATTATATTGCTTTAAGGGTGGCTTTTGGGGCACATGTAATGCCATTTCTTGCAAACAGCCAAAGCTTTTGTGACCGTTTTTGTGCTCATCAGCAGCTGCATTTGTTTCTTGTCTCCAAAACAGCATTCTCAGTCTTGGCCTAGATGCTCCTCTTCATGAATATTCATTAATGTGATATTAATTAAGTGGGAGATGTGCACTTTTCTCTTATTTGAGGTGCTTCCTTCTGTTCCTGCCTGCAGCATGCTGACTTTACGATCTTCCCCCCAGACAAGGGAAAGGATAAACGAGTAAACACAGACACTTGTGTAAAAGCTCATGCTGGTTGTTGCTTGGTGACTAATAGTTGTCAGAGCCAAATTAGCCAACCTGCGCTGGAGCCACAGGTGAATAGCAAATAGGGACCTCAGAAACAGGAAACATTCTGAAGGGGAGATGAACTGAGCTCAGAAGATGAGGTATAGGTGAAACAGTGAGGTATGAGTTCAGCTCCCTGGGCACTCTTTGTTGGTTTTATTTGTTGCTGCCTTTTTGCTTTGCTGATGATAGAGTTCCTTTTCTTTGTTTTTCTTTTTTAATGAAAAGCCCTTGGTTTCTTCTTGGCCTGACCCTATGGTTTGCTTTTGCTGATGGATGTGAAGGGTTTGGATGTGGGGTTTGCATTTTTGTTCCAAATGTATTATTTTCTTGACTAGAACTTGCCCTAATCTGTGCACTTCAAAGGCAAAAGCACAGTAAAGAGTGAAACAGAAAGTGGTATGAGGTAGGTCTTGCAGGTGCTGATGTTGCTTGTAAATGATGGTTATTTTGTGGTTTTTTACAAGTTTCTTCAGAGCAAACAGGTACTGGACAAATCCTTACAGCTGGAGAAACCAGCTTGGAAACCTCTTCTGCTTTTACTGGAACTGATGTGTACACTTTGTTGTTTCTCAATGTACTGAATATGCTGTTTTCTCTTTAAAGCACACAGCAGTTTCTTATCTGTTTGCATAGCGATTCTACAGATTTATTTATTATTTTTTCAAAGAAGAAAGCATGAAAGTGGCTTTTTGGAAGGAAAAATAAATATAAGGAAGAGAATACAAAACTAGGAAAACCTCAGAGAATGGGAATAGGGCATAAGAGAGCCACTGAAAACTCCGAAGAAAGGCATGGGTGTGGGAAACCGTTCTGCATTTGTGGTTAATTACACTTCAAACTCTGCCTGAATAGCTCCTTGTATTTTGTATAATGTCTTTGTCTAGCTTGCATTTTAAGCTTATAGAATGTATGATTATTTTTCATTCTGAAAACTGCTATGCTAAGGACATACGACCTACCAAAAATAGGGCACAAATCAATGCTGTGTAACTGCTGGTGAGCTCCTTTACAGTAAAGCCAAGCATTGGGCTGTTTTGGATATATCTTTTGTGTATGTCCCACTTTATTTAGTGCGTAGTCAGCATTAAAAATAACCTTTCACCATATGTGAAGAACAAGAAGTGATCAATACAAAGCCAGGCTACCTGCCAAGGCGTGGGGGGGGTGTTAGTTTGTTTCATTTCTTTGTTTTTTTTCCCCAAAGATTTCTTCATGCTTTTATTTTTTAAAAGCTTTAATCTGTGTTGTTTGATTAAAAAAAAATCCTATTAATCCCTAAATATTGCTTCTCTTTGCTATTTTAGAATTAGAACTTAAAGCATGACTGCCTCAGAGGCTTTGGGTGTTTCTGAATATTTGTATATATATATATATACACACACTGAGAGTCATCATGACTTTTCTGAAGGTTAGAATAGTTACTGTGCTTTCTGTGGGGCTGAGGGAGAGTGAGCTTTAGCTGACTCTGAGACGTTTCCCCCAGTCTGCTGTTTGTGTGCATCCAGGTTTATCTGCATGAAAAAGGGGGGTAATCACTAAAAGATCGGATTTGATGTCATCCTGAGGAAAATAGGCTTTTTTTTACCCTTTTGAACTGCAAAAATGGTTTTGAAAATATATTAATATTGCCGTGATGAAATACTGCAATTGAACTAGAACCATTTGAGCTAAGAATTAAAGGTTTTTTTCCCCAATAACTTAATATAATTTTACTTGCCAAAAGTATATGCCATGGTTAAGATAAAGACAATACAATGAAAAGATGAGGATCCTGGTGCTTTGAAGATCTTCATAATTCATATCCCTCAGGAGTATGCTTAAAAATAGTCAGAATATCTAAGACACTTAATTTCAGTCCTGTCACAGGATGTTAGGATAGCGATATTGAACATTAAAGCAAGAGATATGAAATAAACCCAGAACTTCATCAGAAGGAACTGAAATGGACAGGTTTGTTCAGCGTGTTTTCCCTGTTGGAACGTATGTGTCTGTGGGTCAATGTGATGGAGATCCTTGGTGTTTCTGGTGTTCTCAGGTTCTAGGACTCCAATAAGCTGGGGCTTTATTTTTCTAGTGGAAAAATGTGGAAATGACAATAATTTGCTTTAATTGCATGGAATGCTTTACTTATACCCAAACCCCTTTGCAAACGGAGAAGCATAACTGTTGTGTCTATTCATGGACAGCTTGCCTGTTTCAGACAGTCACTTCTATCTGCAAGGGCACACCTGAGGTATAAGACTAAAGATTTTCTCTGATACTGAAGGCTGGTTATCATTTTCTTTTAATTTTAAGTATCTTTGCCCTCACCCTGCTATGGTTTTCCATCCAAAAAGTGTCTTGAAATGAGCTTATGTTCTGTATGCCGTTTTCTATAAATCATGAAAAACCCTTCCATTTGCTTTGTCCTCACCTTGCTACCCAGAAACTGTGTTTCTGAGTAAGTTTGGAATCATCTTAAAAGAGAAGCATAAGTTATACCTTTCTTATGGATGTCCATGAAAACCTCAGTGTAAATCCCCCTGGGAGGTAAGGGAGTGTGTGGGGTAAAGGAAATCGTGTCTCCATTGCTGGAGGTGCTGGCTGTTGCTTGCCATCCTAGAGCCTTTTCCTTGTATATGTCTTTCTACTAAGTCTAGCTGGGGTCATGCAGAGCTGCATGAATGTGTGTGCAGTTTGGGAGGCAACCTCAGGTGTCCCATGGAAACCTGAAGCTGGGGTCCCCTCGGATGGGAAGCAGAATGAGATGTCTAACACTGGGTGACCTAATTCTGGGAATGTGCATGATGTGAGGAAAATGCTGCATGTTACATACTGAAAGGAAAACTCTTTGCATCTGCAACTTCAGCCTGGGAATGATGGTGATAAATGGGGAGGCCCAAGTACAAAGCCTGGGCTAAAACTAGAGACTGGTGGTCAGCTACCTGTGACATATAAAATCAGTGTCTGCAGTTTTATAAGAGCTTCTGAAAGATGTGCTGAACTGAGAGATGTTCTTGATGGTAGGAAAATGGCAAAGCAACTTACTTCTCTTTGCTTCTGCTTTCTTCCTCTTAGCTCGGTTCCACTTCATCTAACACTTTCCCATTGTTAATCACTCGGCTCTGTTTTCCTAGCACCTACCAACTTGCAAGTCTCTCTCACTTTCCACCTGCTTCCTTAAAGATTAGTTTTGTGTTATGATCCCCCAAAGTAACCCATCTAACACCTAGCTGCAGAGATTGCAGTAGCCGTTTCACATCACCAACAAAATCCCATCAAAGCCGGAAATTGTTTTCTTTATGTGAGTGGCAAGGCAATTACTGAGCTGAGTGACATGGGTAGAGGAGTGCATTTACACTAGAAGCTATTGCTATGGCAGAAACTTCTGACAGGAAAGCTGTGACTGACTGACATCCTTTGGCTTGTTATTATGGGCCTGGTATAAATGAAGCAGAAGCAATGACTGTTTCTGCATTTCTAATCAACAAAGTGTTATGCCAGTAATTAGGTTTCAACTGACTCGCATCTCCATTCTAGGCATTAATTGGAGGAAGATATGCAGATTGCTGGCTAATAATAGAACGGTTGTACTTCTATAATCGCTTTCTTCATGTTCATCAATTTGTTTGATTGCTTGTGTGGCAAATATTTGATCCTGTATATGTCTATTTAGCCATCCGCCTGTTTTATAAACCTCATTGTTTATCAAGTTAGTGACATCTTAAGGTGCTGTAACTGCAGAGCCTGGTAGAAGCAAGCATAGAACTTTATTTTGCAAAACAGAAAGAGCAAGGCCTTTCAAAGACAGCTCCAGATTGTCCAAACCACATATGGATGTCAGAGATGGGAACAGTGTGAGCTATATGCTGAACCTATTTTAAACTCCCACTCATGATTTCCAAATGCAGCACTGTCAGGGAGCAGGCACAGAGAATTTGGGGAACTACAGAATCATAGAATTACAGAATAGTTTGGGTTGGAAAGGACCTTAAGATCATCCAATTCCAACCCCCCTGCCATGGGCAGGGACACCTCACACTAAACCATGTCACCCAAGGCTCTGTCCAACCTGGCCTTGAACACCACCAGGGATGGAGCATTCACAACCTCCCTGGGCAACCCATTCCAGTGCCTCACCACCCTTACAGTAAAGAACTTCTTCCTTATATCCAATCTAAACTTCCCCTAAGTTTTAATCCATTACCCCTTGACCTGTCACTACAGTCCCTAAAGAAGAGTCCCTCCCCAGCATCCCTATAGCCCCCTTCAGATACTGGAAGGCTGATATAAGGCCTATAACTATGCTATAACTATGGCACTTGTGTAAGTGAAGACTCCAGAAATGTAGTTTGGCAAAAATGTCAATAATTATTATATTATCTGTTTATTGTCGTGCAAGTAAAATTAAAACCTAATGGATAGGTGTATTTAGATTATGGCTAACTGCATATCATATTTATAATGTTTACTGCCTGAAGAGGCAAAAAAGTTTGTAAAGATATGTTCATTGCTGTGTAAATGGTGACAGAGGGCTCCGGGAGGGGAGGGAATATCCATTTATTAGATAGTGACAGGTACATGCTTCATCTGATCACCTACATTGGCTATTGTGTGGGCCTTGCAGCCTCAAAATCCAAATCTGGATGCACTTTTCCCTACCTTTCAGTAGGTGTTGCTTACAGAGGCTCAGATCTACACTAGCACAGGATTCAGTCTGCTCTACACCCACACATTTGCAGCTGTCTGGAATATACCATCTGGCCACATATTAACAAATTGTCAAGTCTGTTATTGAACTAGGAATCGAGCATCCATCCCCTATGCCTGGGTTTTGGTCGCTGTATCAGCCCTCCGCAGCATAGCTGCAGTGCTGTCCTCTGGGTTTCCCTAAAGTGTGTTCTACTCCCTCTGTTCCAGTAGACCAAAGAGAAAGTATTTGGGCAGAGAGAGTATCAGCCAATCTTTTTATAAAATAAACTGTTATTAGGCTTACTTACTTTCTCATACTTCCTGAGGGAAGAGAAAACTGGGAACAATCATAGTGTAGGAGCGGAAGCACAGAATTCAGCAGAAATACAGGTGTATGTCTCATTTATACTGAAGTGAAATACTGTTTCTTCTAACAGCTGTTTTTAGGCTTAGACATGAAGCTTCTAGGTATTTCTTTAGTCACTAGGTGACTGTCACACACAGGAGTTGGCTGGTTTGAAGTTGCACGCCTTTGGGATTGTATGGGATTGCTGAGTGCTGCCCTCCAGCCTCCTTATCTAGCAGAAAAAAAGGGACTTGCTTAATTGTGTTTGCCCCCTTGTTACATCTTTATGCAAATGACTCTCTATAAACTTGCAGGTTGTTTTGAATCATTCCTTGCAATATTGCTTAGGAAAAACCATCAAGTAACTCTAGAGAGAAAGCTGGCCTTGAAGTAAAAAGCTTTAACACTGTGGTAATGGTGGTGTCTGCTTTTTCCTACTCCCCGTTTCTTTCATTATTATATTTGAATTGCTGTGTGAATTTGCCCCATTGGGCAAAGTCTGAATGTATCACATTAAGCAATGGCTTCAGGTAAGAGCCTCTTCCTTGAAGACCAGTTGCTTGCCAGTAGCTCACAGTCAGCACTTGCTGATGTCTCTTCCTTTGGAGTGTGCATGGGACAGAAAGTAAACCTGACAACATGATGTAAGGGGGAATTCCTTGTGCAAGTTGTGCATTGATATGCTACAAGAACAGCATTTCAAAAGCTGAAGTCCATTTCCACGTCCTTTTGCATCCACAGCCTCAGGCACCTGTTTCTACACTGATGTGTAGCACTGATGTGTGCTCCACTGGCCACCAGGGATTCCATGTGGTTACATAGAGACATCTGTTTTGTGCGTGCATTGCTTTCTAAGCACTTGTGCGTGGTACAAGAAAGCAGGGCTATAAACAATATCTTAAGCTCCCAAAGAAATGTATATGCAGGAAATGCTAACAACTACCCTTCAAATACACTGTGAACTATTTCAAGTATTTACTTGAAAGTAAATTGAAAATCTATTGTCAGGTATTTGCAATGTGAATACTCACAAGGGATGTGATTTTGGCTTTTCAATCTTATTTAATCCTTTCTTGAATTAAGAAAAATTTAAGAACCTCCAAACCACCTTTGAAAAGGCTTCCTAGTGCAACATGCTATTGATTGAAACTTGGCTTGAAATTGTTTCTTGCTCTCTATGAAAATCTGTTTTGTCAGTATACTTACTGGACGTGAAGGTTAGAGTTTGTAACTGCGGGGAGGTAGTTACATCTGTCACATTAATAAAAATACTTCCAGTAAAATATTAAAACTAACCTACTGAAGGGTTTGTGCACTTTTGTGGTGCTTGAATAGTGAAAGAATGAGGAAGAGGAAGAATGTATGTCTGAATAAGGTGATAGGAGGAATGTGCATCTTGGCCTTTGGAAAGCAGTCTTTGCTGTAATTCGGGTCTCTTCCTTCTTTGATCCACCAGTGTTTACTCCTTTTGGCAGGGGTCCTTTGAATGCTTGAAGAGTATTACCATGTTCTCCCTATTTCTATTAATATTTTTTAGTGCAGGTTCATCAAATCCAGTTCTGCAGCTCATGTTTTCCAATTCTCTGATTATTTCCAGCCCTCCTCTGCATTGCCTCCACTTGAGCTATACACATCTCCATGTAAACAAACCCAGAACTGTGATATTTCAGATTGAAGCTGCCATTACACCATAACAGATTGGTTCCAAATATCTTTAATGAGAATTCTATCTCTACAGAGATTTAAATCACTGCTGGTGAAACTTAAATCACTGGGTAAAACTGGTGTATTTGTCTTACAGCTTTCAGTCAAAAGGAGCTACTCTGTTCCAGGGCTGTCCTACTCATAAGTTTTCCAAATGAGTCAACTAACATATCTGCAATTAAGCACAAAACTTAATGTAGATTTAGATGACGCTGAATAGTGTTTATAAGGCTTCTTTCACCACCATATACATTCCTGGAAGACCGCAGTGTCTGAATGCGTTGTGATCTCTAAGTAACATCCTCAAAGGGAGGAAGCTACTGTTATACCCTTGGAAGTGAAGCTTCAGCTTCTCATTTAACTTTAAAGATACCAAAGTCAGCTTTCAGTGTTGTCAGAGGGGAGATCACTACCTTAACATAGTTCAGCCTGCTTTCTATTGCATATAAAAGGAACCTTGAAGGATTATAGACCTAGCTGAAGTATGCCTCTTGTTATCTTCAAGAAAAATGAAGATAAATGAGGGCCCCAGACTCTCAATAACCCAATCGTATAGAAAATCTGTAGCTCAAGTCACTGGACTATCTTTCTTCCACTAAATCAAAGCGAAAAGCGATTTAGACAATAATCTTTGTACATAGTGATGCTCCATAAAATGACTACAGAAAATGAATCTAGTCTAATGCTGAAAGGCAAGAAAGTGAGTGGTTTGGAAGCTCTGCAGAGCCTGTTAACCTCAGTGCAGACTTGCGTTTTAGGAGACAAAAGCCTGTTAATGCTCTCTGGCCAGGACTGGGGATTGTCATGCTGAAAGGCGCCATACTGCAAGCACCGGGGATTTAAGGCTCTTATTTACTGAACACAGAATGGCAGGAAATGTAAATGTAAATAAATAAATAAACGTTGACTGGTAACAGCTGGCTGTAACTTTTTGAGCCAAGAGGCCTGAGTATCTTCTCTGTTTCTTCTTCTTCCTTGCCTGATAACATACAGTTTATTTGTCATGGAGCCAACCCAGCCTACCATATGCTTACAATGTCTTTTTCCCACTCGTCTTTCTGGTGCAAGCACAAGCTGCTTGCGCCCTGTTCTGGTAGAGGTAGGAAACACCCTCAGGAGATGCATGTGCGCAGACAGAACGGACTGTTGGTTAAAACGCCAGCTTTGACTTCAGAATGTTGGCCTGGATATTTTTTGGTATCTCCAGACTATGCCGAACACCTTCACATCCCTCCAGATGCAGCGTGCTCTGTAAATACTATGTGATTTCTTAAAAACTAATAAAAACACTTATCCTTCCCTTTCTCTCATCTCCAGGATTTCTACTCTCCTCCTGTTTATCTGGATTACTTTCTCTGTGCCCTGCGACAGTTGTTTGGTTTCATGTAACTTCCTTGCAGTTCAAAAGGAAGAAGGTGGCTAATTCAAATATTAAGACTTCTGCTGAGACCAGATAATATTTTAGCTGAATCAGGAGCATGACGAACTTATCTTTATTGTGAAAAACTATTTTAATACTGGGTTTTAAAGAAAATAAGCTTTCTTTTTCAACTGTGAACAAATACCTCAGACTGGGGGAGGGAAACACACATTTTCCTCAGATATTTGCCTGCCCTTTGGTGTGCTGAGCTGCTGACAAAACCAGATTTCTGACTATGTGCCAGTTATTATTCTTTCTGAAAGGACAACTTATTTTTAGCAGAGTGGTCTTGTGTGTACCATTAGGCACGTGCATATTTTCCTGTCTCACTCCTCGGGTATAGTTTTGATGGATGATGTATTTTTGCTCCAAACTTTCATCTTCATTGAAATTGTAATTCTGATTTATACCAAATGTTGAGCATCCCAGAAGTAAAATTCTCTGACCTTTGGTCATGGAAGTAATCCTGAGGGTTTAGTGATGTGTTGGACTCTAGTGCAGGGTCTTTGCACAGGCATGAATAGGTCCACAGGAAGTGAATTGGTAGACAAGAGTGCATTAAAAAGGTATTATATCATAGGCTGGATATAATGCTTTTTTACTCTCTGCTGGAGTATCTATTGAGTGTTTCATGTCCGTTTGATGTTTCATACCTTCAGATCTCTGGACAAAAAGCTGAAAGCCCTCGCCATTTCCCTAGAGACTAACTTCACTTTTCATATATACTGAGGAGTTTCTGTGGGCTGCAGTTCACCAAAAACCTCCTTTTCAACTTCAAGGTAGCTACAAATGCCAGGGATGGGGAAAATTGAAATATTCCTTGAAAGCAAAGGAGAGAAATTGATTTGTCCATTAGACTCCTATCCCCTAATCGTTTCTTTCATCTCCCAAATAGGACGCCACAAAAATGAATAATTTTCCTGATAGCAAAGGAAAAATGCAGTATTAAAGACCAATAATTTGTGGTTTGCTATTGTTACTTAAGTACAAATATATAGATTGGGATGGAAAGTGCTCAGAAGGGATTATTGCCTGTCCATGACTCAAAGTAATCAGTGTTAGTTACAGGCTGCATGAGTTTTGTTGAAATGATTGAACTATAGGTGTTCTCAATCAAAGAAGTTTATTCCTTCCTACAAAAGGATGCTCCCCAGCCTACTCTGAGTCTTCAAGACCTCTGAGGATAAGGAATCTTTCACATAAATTAATCAAGGAAACTTGTCATAGCAACTTGGTTTTGTAAAAGCTTTCATTCCCATTATCACAAAACAATGTAACATTTAGTCTTCAGTCTGTTTCTCCCTTACATCCCTAAATAACTGTCCTTCACACTGGAGCTTTCGGAACTTTGATAACTTTCTGAACATTTATTATTCTGCCTTGAGAAGAGACATTTAATTCAGCTGAAGTTTAGTGAAACCACCACAGAACATTGGCTCCTTAATAGCTTCTTATATTTTTATGATAAAAAAATATCTTTTCTTTTATATGAGATATGTCAATGCTGTGATAATTACCAGGTTCTGGATAATTCTGGTGTGGATACTAGCGGGGGTATGAGGAGGAAGCGGTTGTGTGTCTAGGGTTTACCATCAAAGAGGATGGTTTCCATTGATGTCAGCAAACATCACAGAATCATAGAATGGTTTGAGTTGGAAAGGACCATGAGATGATTCAGTACCAGCCCTCTGCCATGGGCAGGGACACCTGGCATGAGACCAGGTTGCTCAAGGCTCTGTCCAACTTGGCCTTGAACACCTCCAGGGGTGGAGCATTTACCACTTCTTTGGGCAACCCATTTCAGTGCCTCACCACCCTGACAGTAAAGAACTTCTTCCTTATATCCAACCTGAACTCCTCCTGTTTAAGTTTGAACCCATCACCCCTTGTCCTATCACTACAATCCCTGATGAAGCATCCCTGTCTGGTATCCTTGTAGGCCCCAGAATAATCATTAACTCCATTTTCAGTTGAAGCTGTATGACCTGTACACTGTTAAACAGCTGCATGTCAGTGGTGTGTGCCAACTCTCCTTTCCTTGAGATGGACTAGTTGTGCCCTCAGTTTCAATACAATGATATGTCTTTCTGTCTGTCATGGGTGTTACATACTGTTGTAATACAACAATGCCCTCAAGGCATCCTAAACTTTATCAACACAAAGAGAAAAGAGGAAGGAGAAATTGGGCACCTCTAAATAGAACAATCTAGTAAGAGGATAGATGCATGCTCTTCCACAGTGTTTCTATATTACTGTTAACATTCTTTGTGTCTGATAGTAGTTTACCTGGATTATTTTTCCAGGTTAGAGACTTATAAATCTCCTTGCAATTACTCCACTGTCTTTTCTCTCCCATTTGATTTACCCCTGACTTCCTGACCATATTTCTAGCTTGTACTCAATCTCCTATTGATGCCTCTATGTGAATTAGCTGATTAAATTCTGGCATTCAGAATAAGTATTTGGTTTAGGCTTAACTTTTCCCTTCCTGCGTGTTTTTCCAAACAAATGTAGCCTGTGTTCTGCCAGACAAAGAATGTAATTCCCAAAGAATAAATGGGAATGAAACATAAATTATACCTGCATTAAGAAGGGAAAAGGGTTATTTTCTGTTCTAGTTGTCCCTTTGCATGTATATATGCAGTGCATGCAGTGGGAAAACCCAGGATCTACAGATTAACCTCCACCCTTTGCTCACACCAGCAAAGCTGCTTTGTGGTGAGTGTGCTGGTCCTTAGCTGTCTGGAAGTAAAAAAAGAGATGAGGATGGGCTCGTTTCCCTCTAGAGTGGATCTGGTGCTGCTCACCATTTCTGAGACCTCATCATTCCCACCAGCCTTAGTGCTGGGACTGTGTTCAAAAACAGGCTCAGGTGGCTTTATGGGGTGCGCACCAGCTCCAAATTCCATGTGTTGAAATGCCTTATGCAGAATGTAACATAAAAGAGGGCAGATTCTGCCCTTTGTGACTACATTAGATACAGCTTATAAATCCAGGTTTTTCTGAGGTGTGAACTATATCATAACTAATTAAAATAATAGTGAATGGAGCTGAAATGTATGAATGACCTTATCACATGAAGTAAATGGTAGTGAAGTGCAATACTGTTATGGTAAAAGATATCTGAAGGACAAGAAAGGTCTATCCTTTTGTTCTCTTCTTCTTTCCTTCTCTGGTCCCTCATTCATACAAAACCTGAAGAGTCTGAATTAACTCTTCATAAACTTGTTACCCTTGCCTGGATAAAAGGAACTGTCTAAGCAGTCTTCATTCACATGGGGAAGGATTTCTGTTCCTCTTTAGAACAGAGATCCTTGATGTACTTTCAACTTCCAAGTCTCTCTTTAGTGTGTGTGGTTTTGTTGTGATTTTTATCCCTGCAGGGCTTTATACATTTTTATGTTGGTGGCTTTTTTCTCTGTGAAGTCCTTGAGCTGCCTACTCTCTTATCTGAGCAATCTTACCTTTGCCTACAATATTACTTTGCTTATCTTGGATGGCTCTATTCTGTTTGTTTTTCACAGCTCATTCTCAGAACTTAACAAGTTTCTCAGAAGTCTGAGTCAAGGTTACACAGCTGTGCTGGATCAGCTGCCTTTAGGTCACAGACAGCTCAACCGTGGAGATTATGACCAGCAACATGAAGACAAGAAGTTAATTCAGCTGGTTTAGTTTTAATATAAAAAGAATAGTTTGGGAGGAAGCAGTGAAGCGATTGCTTTTTCCTAGTGATACAGCACCAAAGTTCTAGTCTGAATAAGTCTAGGTCATTTGAGCAAGGATTTTTAATTAGATTCATAAATCCCGAGAAGCAAAAATAGGTTTGATGTAATAGCTGTCTGCTCCTTCTGTTGGTAATGCTTGAAAAGGTGTTCTAGCCTAGCCTCACTAAGGGGGATGCCTTGTAATGGCACACACAAGAGATGATCATGAAGATTACACTGATTTTTGCCCCATTGCCATGATGGTTTTCTATGGGACCAACATCTCTTTAAAGAACTGAAATGGGAAATACTATTCTTTTTTACCCTGAATCTGTTTGGTAAGTCTGGGCTAAGATACAGAGGGACCCACAGCAATACTTAGCCGCATCCTCAGATTAATTTACAGAATGTAGTTAATTACAGTGACAGCTTTTTGCTTGCTTTTTTCCTGTAGCTTCTGTTTGCAGTATTCTATGGCTAATAAAACTGTCAATTTTCTTTTACTTCAATAAAAGGTCACCCCCCGACAACAGCCCTGCGCCTTCTAACAGCTAGTGCCTTTATTAATATTTAAAATGTACACAGTGATATTTCCAAAAGGTCAGACTTTTAAAAGACAGAAAATGTCATCCCTAATTCTTCTCCCTCCCAGCCTTTTTCTTTGCCTCCTCTTCCCCATCCAGCATTTAAATGTTCCATAGTAGATACAGTATTTAGCATGGTTTGTGTTAAGTCAGATAAACATCAGGCGTTTCCCTGTTGCACTATTACAGAGAGGCAAAGGATAAATTTGTCACTGATTCACAGCCCAACAACTTGTGTCCACAGTTTGCAATTCTGACTGTACCATGGATTCCCTTGAGTTAAATGAGTCATTTGTTCTGTCAGTTCCTGGTTCAAGAATGCATTTAAACCCTAGGCAGGTAAGGTCAAGAGGATATCAAGCTTCAGCTGTAAATAAGAGCTTAAATTTTTTCCTCCCTAAGGCTTCTGCTCTTTCCAGCTAACATCCAGTCTACAAAATGGGGAAGGTAACACCTCCTTCCTCCAGCCCTCAGCCCTCTCTAGAGGGCAAACTCTGCATACAGGGACAGTTTCTCCAAGTATATTTGTCTAAAGCAGCAGCCTGCTCTGCCTGAAAGTGAAATGAGAAAGGAAAGCATGTATATTCTTCCTCTGCCTACTGGCCAGGTCACAAAATAGTCACTTTTTGCTATAGGAACTGTGATCATTAGGACCACAGAAGGTCCTTTGATCCATCCTCTGCCCAAAACGGGATTAAACAAGTCTCCTATTCCTGGCAGAAGGTTGTTCATCCTGTTGTTAAAAACCTCCGGGCAGGATCACATATCCTACCGTAGTAGAACACGAAGTTACAAACTGTATATTGTGTGATGATTGTTTGTTTTATCTCATAGACGTTAGCTTCCTGGTTTTATTTATGCTCAAAGGGCATACTTTTACTCAAAGGGCAAAGCTCGCTTTACAAGCCTGTTCTCTGGCAAACCATAGGTTTTTCACTCATATTATATGGTATACAAGCAACACCTTGGCTGTAACTGGTTGTAACATCCATCTGAAAGCATTCAAAACAACTTTCATTTTCAGTAACAAGATGAAATATTGAGGAGCTCCTTTTTTGCCATTAGTCCCTCCGCTCTTTTCCGGACGTTATGATAGCACATGAGGATGCTTTGAGAGCTGGTCCCTGACCAGTTCCTTCACATTAATTGTATCTCTCTTGCTCATTCTATCACACATCACTTTTTGTGTAGGGAGGTTTTTGTATGGCTGGTTATCTTGTGATAATTAACACCATCCTGAATCAGACACTCCAAAAATAGAAGTGAAGGGCTGCTCTGCTGCCATTAGTTTCCAGTAATAAATTATCCAGTGATCTGTCACTGCACACACTGAGGAAAAATGTCCAACGAACAGAGTTCAAGCACAGGGAGGAGGAGATGCTGCTGTTCCTTAATGGCAGTGACTGATTGACGTGCAGATTGTTATTCAAGTCCTTTCTTCTTTCAAAGAATATGGTTAATTTTTCATGGCAGTATGAGAAAAGTACTTTCTGTGCTGAGAAGGATTAATGGCTGGTATCCATCAGTCTAATTTTCTATAAGGCAATTTCAAATCCTGCTGAGAATCAGAAATAAGATTTTACAGGTCTGCAATTTGTTTTGTTTCTTTTTTTTTCTTTGTTTTAAAGGATTAAGGTGATCCAAAAGAACAAGTGCATTGGTTATAATAGTGCAGTTGAGGTAGAAATATTATATCCTGCTCTAGTTTCTGCCTAAATTTTAGGCCTATAGAAATCCACAGGCAGCGTGGCCATGTTAAACATCTTCCATTCAAACTAGTGGCATAGGTACAAAGCTCTCTGCCCCAGTAAGAGGAAGGTGGAATTGTGAGGTGCTGCTAGCAGTGATTTCCACACAGGGGACAAAGGCTGTTGGTGCTGGCTTTATTTCTCCCCCTATCCCCTTTTTCCTTTTTAAAGGTGTCCCCCCCTTGTGTCTAACACCAGGTCAGTCCGCTTGGTGATTGTGAAGTAGGAGGCCTGGATCAATAACCTCTTCATCTGAAACAGATTCAAACTTGTATTTCTCAGTTCCCAAGGGAAGACCCCATCTTGACTTATAATGAGACGATGAAAGTCACCTGCAGGTGTGGAGAAAGAGGAACAGGAGTCAACACAGCACTGCTCTCTCAAAACCTAAATGCAGCACAGTAAACACTGTTGGAACAAGGGAAATGGCTACCTTGAGCAGTTAAGTGCAAAAAACAATGTGTAGGACCCAGTCCAACTTATGCTTCTACTTCAGGCTAGAGGACAGAGTTGTTGAATGTTTAGCACTTATTTCTTGTTCAACGCATTAAATGGCTTAAGCAGCTTCCTGCATCCTCTTTTTCCTCCAGGCTGCTGACTTGTTAATCCATTTTTAGATGATAAAACCTCCCTGTGCTTTTTACAGGATTATTTGACACCTCGCTTGCGCCCAGTTTTCCTGGGTGTCCCTCATGAATCTAAGCCAAAGGACTCATGCAGTAGTTTTTATCAGTCACGTGAGGGTGTGTGTGGTGAACTGTACTTTAGAAGCAATATAGAAAATTATGGATCATAATCTAGGATATTAGGAAGTGCTATTCAACGATAAGAAGTGCAGGAGCTTTGAAACTTCTCTGTGTTATCTTCGATAATGTATTAACAGGATAATCTGTTGGAAGGAATGCTTTGTCTGCATGGATTTTGGCCTAACAGTACTCAGGACCCAGTATTAGGGATCTGCTCTCCTTAGTTTTTCTTATTGATGTTATAAATACCAGTTTAAGAGTTTCAGTCCCTAAAAATCCTCAAAGAAGGGAACCAGTGATGAATAGGGAGTAATGAGCACAGCTGGAACAGGACTGTTTGAAATCAGGGGCATAGTGGTGTTTGATTGTGATTTTACTGAACATAATCTACTATTTGTGAGCTTTGCAATTTTAAGTCTCTTGGGTTTTATAGCTCCACTGATTTATCTTTACTTTGCTACTAGTACAGCTGAAAATGTATCTGTAGTGATGCTGGTATAATACGTTCTTAATGAAAGCATAAATATCTGAGTGACTGTAGCTGGCATGTTCCAGGCAGCAGAAGGTTTTGTACAGGCCACTGAAAGGTCTCAGTGACTAGAACAAAGCAAATTAATGATCAGGGATTTTTTTGATGAGAACTTCTTCAAGTGACTAATGTGGTGACAATAGTGCTTTTAGCAAATGTCATTGTTATTCCATTGGCTCCTTCATTTTAGGGAAGGAAACAAGAGAAAAAGAGATAAAAATGGGAAAAGTCTAAGTAGTTTCTGCTTCAGTTTTTGTTCTCAAGCTGAACTAGCTGCTCTGAAGATTTTCTTAAACAAAATAGGGCCTTAAAACCATAATGATGTGCTCCATTTAAAACTAATATGTATTTAAATCTAGTTTTTCAAGTTTTAGTTTTGCTTATCACTGGAAGAGTTATTCCTTTGTGTTAGGGAAAGTAGATTTCTTCTCCCTTCCCTGTGCACAGTAAAATAAAGTATTTTTTGAGAAACCAAGTAATTCCTCATTACAAAAATGTGCCCACCTGCTCATCAAACCCCAAACACTTTGTCAGGTAAGCTTATTCCATCAATGCTGCAATAATTAGTCAAAATGAATAATTAATTGTGATTAACTGTTTAATTGCTGTAGTGTGGAGGTGACAAACATATTTGTGACACTTCACAGCCTCATCCAGAATTACAAGATGACTCTCCTTTGTCCCATCTAAGTATCTTCTATACCAAAGTAGATGGCCTCTGAGTTTAGCCTAATTGTCTACCAGTGCTGGCAATGAACGTTTATGTCCTCAATTGCACTAAAGGCTTATGCCTAAGCATAAGTTAATGACAGCTCTGGTGTAAGCTGTCTCTGTATGAATTCAGAGACTGTATTTTCAGTCTCTTTTCTTAGCCTTCAGGAGGTCTTTAATTCATAATGTATGGGACAGAAGACTGTAGAATGATGAAGATTATCAGAAAACAGGCAACTGCTTCCTCTTCAATTCATGGAAGAGTAATTTCTCTTAAAAAAAAAAAAAAATAGTTTTCCTACTTGTTTTTATCCTGTGCTGATGTTCCTAAAGAAAAAAGTAGATGACCACAACAGTGATGCACCACCTTTCAATTTCAATGATTTGTAGAAGTGAAGTTTAATGAGAGCTAAGGCCATCTGTCTGAATAGAATAACCAAGACCACTTCACCTGCAGAGAAATACGGTCCTCTCTTTACTGTAGACCTCAGTACTGTATTTATTAACTAGCTTGCAAAACAAATTTATCTTGCAATGGCGCTCATTGCTACATAAGCAAAATTAACATAAGCAAATACAATTACTGCAGGGCTCTACCGCTCTTTCCCATTTGTCTACTTTTTCATTACTAATACTTCATTAGAGAGAAACAGAAGCATTATCAGCAGAAGCAAATTTCTTATGCAAGTTTTCTTAAGAAGGGCATCTAAGATAAGCAGACCTGAATTGATAGTGCTGAAAGGTTACTGGAAGCGTACATGCTCCTGCCTTTGAAAGCTAAATCAAAATCTGTTTTGGCCAATTGACATCACTCAGTGTCTCTCTCTTTAGAGGTTAATTTAGTACTAGAAGGAAGTCAGTTCATTTTCCTCTGATCTTTTATTTTGCTCAGCCATGTTTCCTATAAGAAACGATGAACAGCAGAACAGCCTAAGGCAGATGTAGGGGAGAAAGGCGCAACTGTGCTGCACTGATCAAGGGCCGAGGAAATGCTATTTTAGCAGGGAAAGAATCAAAGCCCAGTAACCCTTCTTCAGGCCCTGTCCCTCCTCATCTCACACAGAACTGGAACTCCAAAAGCCTGTGTCATTGCTAAGTTGTAATAACCTGACTGAAGGCACCAGAGAGCCAATTGGAAGCTTCGCTGGATAAAAATCCCCTCCCTGCTCTATAGAGTGAAACCTTCTGTGCTGTAAAGGATAGCTGTTGCCACCCCTGTTGGCAAGGTGCTGTATTACAGACTCCCGTAACTGAACAGTTTATGATGGGAAAACCAGACTGAGAGGACTTTAAAGATTACTTATCTGAGCAGCATATGCTTGTGCTTTACTTTCCTTTGCACACAGCTCTTTGGTCAGAGACCCTTTAAGCGATATTGCTGTGGCGTTTTCCCTACTTATAATTTTGATTTTGTTTGACACTTTGATTTAGTCTTTAGCTAATGAGTCTCGTCATCAGTGAGTCAATCTAACCTTCATTGACAAGAGTTATGATGCAATTGCTTGACTGAGATGCACTTTGCAATAAAGGTAATTACATTACTGTTACACTATAGTTCTGGTTCTGTTCTATTTTGCATTTCTCAGTATAGATAAATCTTAGTTGTTATCAGCATCTTCTATTTTATTGCTGTTCTGCCTTACCTTTTCTTTATTTCATGTGTTTATTCTATATTCAACAGTTTACTTACACGCGTGTAGTGTTGCCAAGAGTTCCCAGGCTTATACTCTTTTTAATCCCTTGATATAACAATATGCTTACTTTCTTAAAAGGAGTTCAGCTTCACTCTTTACTGTATCAGGGAAAATCACTGTGCAAGAATATGACATTTTGGTGAAATTGATTTTACTTGTTATTTAGACCAGCCAACAAGAAGCTCAGCAGAGCAGCTCACCCTACATGCGGCTCCCTCTAACTTCAAACTCGGTTCACTTTCTTTTTCTTAAAGGTGCTGAATTTGCATTACACATGCTTTTGCATGAAGGAAGCTAGAACACAGATTAGTCTCCTGTGTAGGTCATTCATCATGGATTTCTGTTCCAGGTCAATTACAAACCTGTTTCATTAGTCATTAGGTAAGCATAGAGGTAGAGTGAGGAAAGTGTAATCCCTAATTGCCTTTGACTCTAGTCACTGCAGCCCACAGTATATAGAAAAAGGTTCTATAACAATTTTCTGTCTAGAGACTGTGAGCTGCCCTCAGCCTGCCCACCGACAGTTTGCTGTTCTCAATGTTATTCCAGCAGCTGGGAATTAGTATTTCAGTAGCTGTGAGGGAAAGAATCTATGTGGAGACTGCCTGGTTACACAAATAATCCAAACCCCGGGGAAAAGTACAGAACCATGTGGGTCACTGGAAACAGAGATAAATAACAACCAGCTACCATTATGGGGAAACAAATATGGAACTTTTCCTTTTTAGGCTCCTGTTAATTCTCCATAATGGCAACAGGGCCCATAGGAATAGATTATAAACTTCAGATGACGTTTGGATATAAGGAGGAAATTCTTTCCTGTGAGGGTGGTGAGGCACTGAAATGGGTTGCCAGGGAGGTTGTGAATGCTCCATCCTTGGCAGTGTTCAAGGCCAGGTTGGAAGAAGCCTTGGGTGTCATGGTTTAGTGTGAGGGGGTTGGAACTTGATCTTAAGGTCCTTTCCAACCCTAACTATTCTATGATTCTATGACATTAAAATTAATTTATCCTGCTGAAAAAGACAGTAAGCTCCAAGAGGCTTGATGGAATTCAGTTAATCTAAGTTTAACTACGTGTTCTGTCACAAGCTTAAAATCTTACCACCTGTACTACATATTCTTCCCCTCCTGTGTTGCCCACCTGACTTGTCTCATAAAAACATTTTTGTGGAAATATAGAATCATGGAATAGTTTGGGTTTGAAAGGACCTTAAGATCATCCAGTTCCAACCCCCCTGCCATGGGCATGGACACCTCACACTAGACCATGTTGCCCAAGGCTCTGTCCAACCTGGTCTTGAACACTGCCAGGGATGGAGCATTTATCACTCTTTGGGCAACCTATTCCAATGCTTCACCACCCTCACAGTAGCTTTTAATTTAGTAATAGTGTTGAAAGCTGGAAGAAAACCAAAAATTATTCTTTCTCAAAATTCAGTGCTTTTTAAGAGAACTAAAAGTTGAACAGGATGATTGCTACCTGTTGAGGGTGGTGAAGACCATTTGTTCTCTAAAAAAACAAGCTATGGGGATTCTGTTATTCTAATAAATTTCAATATATTACAAGTAAAAACATTGTGAAGTAGGAGGGTTTTAATGACACTCTTACTCAACCCATGTAGAAAGAGCAAGGTGCTTCAGATTCCCCAGAACATTTCTTCCCAGCTAAAACAAACAAACATCAAAGAAATGGCTTACTTTGTCTATGTTCTTACTGTTGCCCAGTGCCTTAACCAGCCTTGTATAGTTCTCTGTGATACTTGGAGATTACAAGTAACTGAGGTTTTTGTGGGGTAGGAGCCTGGCAAGTGAGACTGAGTTTGGTGGGTATTGCTCATTTTCTTTGTTTTCTGTTAAGCATTTTTAATGGTCTATTTAAATGTAGTGCTCAGAAAAGTAGTGGCTCATCAACTTCTAGAAGCTGGCAATACTGAAAAGAGTTGTTGAAGTACCTGCATCTCTTGTAGGGCACTTCAAGGCTGACCTAAAAACCCTTTTTCTTCTGCCCTGACCTTTCCCAACCAGATGATATTGGTGCACACAAATAACAACCTGTGCAGGTTGGCTTGGTTTTTCTTGACTAGGCTGAGTGCAACAAGCCTAGCAAGTGGTACACTGAATTTTGATTTGAAACTGAAGCCCCAGGAGGGGGAGGGTTATTTGACTGCTTCAAACCCACTGAAATGCCAGAAGATTAATTGAAGGGAGGAGGGAGACATAAAAATCAGGAGCCTGCTATTCTTGCTGGAAGACTGAACTTAGAGAAGCTTTGTCATCTGTAGCCAGCCAGGTTTCTTTCACTTTTGGATTTCACTACTGGAAAATGCCGAATTAGTCCATCTGTTCACATTCAATTTTTCCTCTCTGCTGGGACATCAGTTGGTCTTCTTGCATGTCACTCAGGCACAGTTCCAGAGTGCCTATATGTAAAGCATTCATTGCTTTTTCCTGAAATAGCAAAAATTATGCCTATTATCCTTAGCTAGCAACAGCCTCACAGGATACTCTGTAGCGTAGGGAACATCTGTCCCTAGAATGTGTGCTTCATCTGTGCAATGCTTTTAGTTGTGTTAGATGAATATTCTCCTAAGGAATTAACTGCAAACTCCATGCTGGGTAGTGTTGCTACCCCAAATTATTTCAGCTACACTTAAAATACTCACACTCTGAGTAATGTTTCATTTGAATGAAGAGCAACAAGGGTAATCAAGTGAAGCTTGCATACACTTTAAATTAGAAGAAATTTTAAGTGGTTTATAGAGGATTGGATGAACTGTGTTTAAAGAAAAAAAAGGCACTTTAAAAGTACGATTTACAAGGGTTTTTTTCGTTATATCCACTAGAATCTGTAACTAACTGAGCATTTACTTTAAAATTCTCTTAATCTGCTGACCTACGAGATGTCCATCAGTTGTGACCATGATCTGAGGTCATCTCACCACTTCAGGTGATTGTGGCTGTTAATTTTCCAGCATGGTCTGTATGAGGAGTATGAAAACAGTGTGATACTCATTCTAGTTTTAGCAACTGAAGTCAGGAGTTAGTTTAAACTGATTTACACAAAGAGGTAAACACTCCTAGAGAATGATGTGCTCCATCCCTAGTGTAGGATAAAATGATAAAGTATCACCTCTCTCCTGTTATTACTAAGGGTCCTTAGATGATAAGGCTGTGCTTCACCACTACCATAGTCAAATACAGTAAAGCTGAATCCATTTTTCCCCTGACGCTTATAACAAGCCTTAAAGACAAGGGCTAAACCAGTTGCTCTACTCAACGCTGTCACAGTCAGCAGGAAACAGAGGTTTTGGCCAGGATTTTGTTTATTGCAGGTTAAAAACACACTGATTCTCAACACAGCAATTACAGTGGCCAGTTAGAAGGTGGTTTTGACTCTTGTTTCAAGATAAAGTCAACTTGTGCCCTTTTTCTGAAAGAAAAGTCAAGAACTTGTCATGCATATAGGCATAAAAGTGAATTTTCTGTAATCTCAATAGATTCTTTATAGCATTCCTTTTTTTTATAATTAATAATTTAAAACTTTGTGAAACAATTCAAGAAACCAACAGAAACACAGGGAAATTCCACCAAAATGACCTCTGTTAGCCCCAAAATTAGCCATGGTTAGCAGCAGTGTTTAAAATCAATATGTAAGAACTAGCTCTGTTCCTGGAAGCAGTCACTGCTTCAAATTGTGGGTTAGGAAGTCGCTGCTCCTGGGACATAACACTGTCAGGCACTGAAGTTTTCCAGATACCACTTGGAAGTTTCTTCTGTGAACATGATGCTCTCTACAGTGTAGGCCAAGAAAGTTCATCCACAGCCTGTTTCCCAGTTCTTGGAAAGAGCATAGGATTGGTGGCAGTAGGATACAGCACAAACAGGTTCTTTAAGACACATGCTGATATTTCACAGCGTTAAACAAACAAAGTACTTGAATAGCCTGATAGCAGTGACATTGCTCCTTACTCTGCATGTACATTGTTCTCCACTGTTTTGATGCTTCTCCTTGCTGAGCATTTGAGTAAGCCCCTAAAGTCACAGTAAAGCAGATCTGGTGCTGCAGGTAGGTCGTGGTGCCACATACGCTGTGTATTAGTGCTCTGAAAGAGGTACATGAGGCAGACTTGAGTGTTCAGTTTTATTTATGTGTGTATAGGTTGATGCACCCATTAGCAAATACTCTGCTTCCATGAGAAATCAATCTGAATTTGACCTTGTGCACAAATATACTGTGAAAATCAATTGATACATATCTCATTCATTTAGCTTCCCAGGCTGTTGAATACTCTTAATTTCTTTATGTTTCCTTCTGTCTTCTCTGTGCTCTCCACTCCCTAAGGAATTCAGTTTAATGCTGCTTCCACACAGAAACTGGATACTTTACAGAAATTGCAGAGAAGCAGTCAGGGAATTGCATAGTTACTTAAATTACCCGATAACCCTGATTCCTATCATTGCTACGAGCTTTTTCTTTCAGTGGGTGGGAGCATGAACCTATTTTTGCTAGCTCAGTCTTTTTGTGAATAACATTCTTTCTACAAAGTTTGTCTAGCTACACCACATTGAAAACTCACACAGCTAGAGCTTAGTTATCCTTCCACTCCCTGCCTGTGTGCTGGTTAACTAATGACACTGGTGTTTTTACAGAAGTAGAAATTAATAGCTACGAAGACAAGTCGTGCGTAAGAGGTAGCAACACATCCCCAGGTCCAATGCCTCTTCCCTACTACATATTGAATGGCCTGAGCTGCTTCTCGGGGTAAGCAGCAACTGTTTTGGTTGCTTTTCCTCAGAGCTAGTTCTGGTGCTGGTGAGCCCTCCCAGCCTTTTAAGGCCTCAGCTCCTAAGTTGTCTTCAAAGGATAGCTCAGTCATGGAATAAGAAATACTCATTCCTCCATTTCTTCAGCTTATAGATCTGAACCATTCAACAATGTGTGCTTCTGGCTCCCCATCAGTTGCAGTGCATCCAGCGTATCCTATTTGCAAGCAGGGATTGATAATGTTTTGGTGGCTGTTAGGAATTCTACCCCGTAGGTGTCTGCCTTGCTGGGATAACTCAGTTACTTGTATGGCAAGTGCTGACCTGCTTTGCAGTCACCTGGTATACTGGGAGAGAGTAAAGCAGTGCTCTTTGCCTTGGTAGGAGAGATTGGTAGGGATCATGGGGAGAAGGGAGGGAGCAAGAATGAGTACTTCAGTCCCAAAATAAGCTGTCTTCACTTGGAGATCACACTGGAGAGGTGTCTAGGACAAATGTTGCTGCATTCCTGCCTTCTCTTCCTTGAGCTTCTTCCAACCCGTTTTCAGAACTGGCTTTCTATTCACTTGTTCCCTTTGCTTTTAGAGTATTTTGCTGTGCTCCAAGGATGCCTAGGTACACTGTGCATAACTGTATCCTCTGTCACCTGTGTGCATTACATCTCGTCTCCCCAGGAGCAAGTAAACAGCTTCAGTAATGCCAGAACAGACACATGTATATGTGAACATTGAGAACTCTGTGTATGTATACCTTGACACGGAAGTATTTTGCTACCAGGTATCCTTCCATGTCAGTGACGATGCATATGTGTTGTTCACTGCGTTAACAAAAGAAGGCCAGGTTCTCTCTGCCTTAATAACTGCACAGTTCATTAATCCATGTTAATATCCCCCAGTTCAGGATCTGATTGCATCCTGGCTGTCAATATAGCACAGTGCTTGTGACTGGGCATCATCTACCTATCCTACTTCATCCTAGGTTAATTCGGATGAGCCCTTGATAGCGCAATTGCTCATCTTCTGTGTCTTTTTGCCTGTGCCTCACAGGAACTGTTGTCCACAGTTTTGGAGCTGCGTTTCAGAAAGCTCTGCGGTGTGCAGTCTCCTGTGCAGCCTCCTGCCTTTTGGCACTGAACCAAGACCCTCCAGGACTGACAGCTATAATAGAAGATGATGTATTACACCTACTAATTTCTGGATTACTGCACAGCAGTTTACCTATTTAAATTCTTCTATGTGGTTGGGGCTTGCCATGGATTTCAAACAGCTGTTTCCAACCACTGCCACTTCCAGAAGTCAATAAAGCTAACTGCAAATTGACCATTGACTAGCAGGGGGAAAAATAGCAGGCAGAAAATCAACTGTCAGTGATGCACAGAAGATAGCCCAGCATCCCCTGCCCTGAAGTGTGGAGTAACACAGGCTTGGTGGGTTTTTAATCTTTTCTGTGGGACTGAATTTCTAAACTTCTTATGGATACCTTAAGTCATAAATCAAATTTGAACTTCTTAACTCCAGATCAAAGTATGCAGAATAGAATACTTCTCTTTCCTGGCCAAAGCACTATTGAATAAGTTACGACAAGGAAGGGGAAAATAGGTTTTTCCTTACAAGCAGTACTCCCTAACTGGGTTTCACCTGTGTATTGCTTCCCACTTCTGCTGCCACGGATAACATGGGTTTCCATTAGGTTTCTTTCTGCATCTCTTCTTTCTCCTGGGACATCTTTAATTTCTCCTTCAGGTTTTTTCCTTACATGACACTAAATGAATAGGTTCATTTCTTTTCTCGCATACTTTTTAATATATTTTGAGTAGAGTCTATCCTGCCCATATAAATTGCAGAACGGTTTTGTTGTAGCTTTTGACAACCTCATTAGTTTGTTACCAGTGGCAATTCACTGCAAACCTGACAAGAAAACAAAACCCAAACATATTGGTACACCGCTGAGAGCCAGGCAAAGTAACCATAAAGAAATTAAGTTCCTTGTTATTTTTTTCTTAGTAGGAATTAATGTGAGAATGGAAAAGGTTAAATAGGAATTTGAAGAACACATGCATCTTCTGTTCAACCTAGGTTTACACATTAATCGTAGCTCAATCCATTCCTTAAAGACTGCAAGATCTTGTGATCTATGAGAACAGTATTTCACTACAGACACAGGTTCCCCTTGTAACTTCTCCCCTTTGTGGGGAAAAAGAGAAGCAAGACCTGAGCTATGTCTTTTAAGCCAGTCCTTGAGGAAGTCTTGTCAGTATGATGAGTGAGAGTTTAGAAAACAAACCTGTGCGCATCAAACACAAGTTTGAGGTGGAAAACTATTTTTGCTGGAAATTGCAAGCAGTGTCCAGTTAGAACTCAACTGGATCGAAACTTCAATGAGGGATAAAACCCTAACTGCTGTGCTAAAGTGGTTTTGGTTGACTTCAGTGGTCTGATGCGTTATTTGACAGTGTAGGCTAATACTTGCAGTTCATTGCCAGGGGCATGTGGTAGAAGGTTATAAAAGCAGATTTTAACCTTCTAAGGGCTGCATGCCCAAGGCAGTCCCTTCACTCAGTGCAGAGAGATGCTCCTAATTCTCTAAATTAGGCTCTGAAGAGAATAATGCAGGACAAGCATCTCCATCCCACTCTCCCTTCGTCCCTCCCCTGGATAATAGATGAGGCTTAAAGAGATTAGCCTTCTCAGTCTAGAGCAGAGGATGGCAAACTGTCCCCAGCGTATCAAGCTGACAGGATTTGGAAATCTCCATAACTGACCATGAAAAAGGTGTGTTGGTAATAAAGCTTGCAAGTGTGATGGCTGCCTTCAGCCCTAATGTGAAAGGTAATTTGCAGAAGCTAATTTTCTGGCTCTTTTTTTTCCTGAAAGGCCCATAAAAGCACCGATTGGTTTTGCTGGTAATCGGTCAAGCTGCAACTGGACTGAAATCACTGCTTTATTTCACACAGCCCATCAAATAGTTTTCACCAGTGACTCTGGTTACATCTGAATCACTGACCTGGAAAAGCTCTGAAAGCTGCTGCCAATTCCCCAGAGCCATCCAGATTCCCAGTGAGAGACAATTGCATGGGAGACCAATTAAAATAGCATCTGTGAATTAAATAAATCTATAAAAAGCATCTCTTTTCCCCTGCACCAAGCAGCAATGTAGATGGAAATTAGCAGAGCATTTTTTAAATGCCTGATGAACAAATAAGTCTCCTGA
This sequence comes from Pezoporus occidentalis, assembly GCF_034315485.1. Lineage (NCBI taxonomy): Eukaryota > Metazoa > Chordata > Aves > Psittaciformes > Psittacidae > Pezoporus > Pezoporus occidentalis. The sequence continues at coordinate 7,143,871 of NW_026912779.1, forward strand.
GGAAGGGGGGCCGGAGATAAACTTTATCCTGTATAAGCTTGAAATAATGAAAAAGCAAATGAAGTCAAACAGTAGGAGACCTGTGCCCAAGCAAGGTCTCTGCTCTTACCTTCAATGCTGCCACAGCTGTAACGCTGCCCTTGTGCAAATGAAGAACAGGCCTCAACATGCAGATCAAAGGGAAATTTGCTCTTGACATTTTCTCTTTATTTACAGGCTTTGTTGCAGGTTGGCACTGGTAGAAATGGGAATGGGCAGGGACGGACTTTATCCTGTATCTTGATGTGGTGAAGAAATGTGATTTGTGGGAGGCCCTGGAGGCAGAAGGGGACTGCAGATTCAGAAGCAATAGGAACTTCTATCCCCTGTGAAATACAGGTACTTTATAATTTGCTGGCTGTGCTCAAAAATACAACTGCCTGGGTAAATGCCGAGGGAGTCCTTTGAAATCTGATCCAAAGCAAAATTCGTTTTAACATTTTGCAAGGATTTTTGGGTTTTGGTTTTTTTTTTTTTTTTTAGGAGGAAAGAAGAGAAAGAGGCATTTTTGAAAACCCCATTTTATTTATCCCATACTGCCACGTTGGACAGAGCCTTGAGCAATATGATCTAGTGCGAGACGTCCCTGCCCATGGCAGGGGGTTGGAACTAGAGGGTCTTAAGGTCCTTTCCAACTCAAACCATTCTATAATTCTATGATTTTGACTTGTTTAATGCTTATAATTTTATCATTGATGTTGCCATTTGTTCTGATTTGGGATTTTTGTGTCCCAGCTTCATTTCAACTGTGACTTTTTTAACACAGCAAAAGGTTCTTTCTATTTCAAGATAGCCCTAATGTCTACAGAGCTAAACCAACTTTTTTTTTAAATGTCCCCATTAGATACTTCTGATATACTTATTATATTTTCCTCTCCAATTTGGACCAGAGCCACGTTTCAAATCTATCTTTTGAGGAACAAAAATTCCTGTTTCGCACACAACACCAGAGATCTTGTCATTTCTTCTAGTCGGAAGAATGATTAATGGTGTCACTGCTCTTTGGGAGCAGTCCAGGGTGGATTAACCCCCTAGTACTAAATCAAAACTGTACAGACAGCTTAGGATATACAGTATTTTTCTGTTTCTTTTCCTTGTGTTGATGCTTTTTCACTGCTCCTTAGACTATAAGGACTTCTATGCAGTCCTATTTTTCATTTGAAGCCATAAATGCATGGTTTTGATCATTTAATCATCTAGTATAATTTTAGTGCTGCCATAGTTGTAATCGATAACCTTGGGTTTTATAGGTTTGATCAATTGCTTGTATCCCAGAGGTAAGTGTAAGTATTTCTAACCAAAATTGATTGGCACTGTAAAAGAGAGCTCTTATAGGGTAACTGAGCCTATTTATATTCTAAAGTTTATTTTTCTTTAAATCACAACAGGTCTATTTATACGCAGTTAAGTTGTACGATTTAATTGTGTTTCTTATAGCTTGCATTGGTAATAATACAGGTGCAAGAGATGCTCAATATATCAAAGAATAAGCTTTGTATATTCTGCTGTCAAACTGCAGGCATGGAAATGGACAGTTTATAGTGATTGGGAAGACAGTTGGTGAACGCAGGTGTTTCTAAAGCTCCTGCCTCTCTATAGCTATTTGTCTTGCAACAGGCACTTGCCAATAAGTCCATTTTCATGGTGCTCCTTGCGACCTCTAATTTTCTTCCCTGCTTTCTTGCCATTTGCCAAAGATGCTGAGCCACTGCTTGCCAAGACAGAACAACCCCCTGCAATATGGCCATGTGCGTTCTCCACCTAGAGCTAAGGCCCAAGCAGGTCTGTAGCAGATTGTCCTGCTGCTTTTTGGGACCTCCAGAGCCTGCTGGGTGACAGATTTCCTTGAAGTTTGTCAGTGAACAGATTTGCCACCCACAAAAGTACAGACTGCCTCGTGCATGGCAGGTTACTTCATGTCAGATTTGTCGCTAGACAAGATATAAAAGATAAAATTAATAGGTTTATCTTAAAAGCATAACTTTGCAAATGTGGAACATAATCGTTTTGAAGCAAAATGTGTGGGTTTTAATGTTAGATTGCAACTGCTCTAGAGGCTCTTTTGGTTTAAGGAGCTGTCTAATTACACTCTATAGCTCTTCTGGTCTTATTGGTAAGGATAAGACCGGGAAGATCCAAGATGAAGCATAGGCAACCTGGCCTTTTTCAAGCTCTTGTTTTATTAACTCTTCTTCTCCATTGTTGAATACTTGTTCTGGTGATCTTGTTTGCTAGAAAATGGCATTGAAGCTTACATATTGCTACATATTTAGGCTACCATGCTGCCATTAATCTGCTAATGTTTCTTTCTGGCGTAATGTAATTCTATCTCTATTTTGCGGCTGCCACAGCCCAGGCTCTTTATGGCACAATTTGGCAAGCTCTTAACAGACTCCAGCTCTTTTTCATGCATCAGAACCCAAAATCTTGGTACGTACCTAAGTATGGAACTGCATTCCTGGAAAGCTTTGCTCAAGTTGAGCATGCCAGGCTTCTTAGAGCCTGGCACTACCATAGGGATCTCTGGAGGTGTACTTTGGACTCTAAGGGCTGGCAGAGTTGAAAGGGTACACTGTTGTGTTGTTCTCATGGACCTCCATGTGCAGACTTGTCACCTGCTGTGTGATGCATTGCATCTCTTTCATTCAATCCAGCTTGAATGGAATTACGCATGAAAAAGACAAAAATTGGATGTCTTTTTAGCAGAAGATGATGATGCTTCTGAAACAGCTTGGGTTAAATATAGGAGCATAACTGGAAAAGAAGCTCTTTGCTTGGTGAATATCTGGCTTGGGTCTAAATCACTACAACCCTGTGACTCCAGTGAGTTCTGGATCCTGCCCTTTATTGGTTTCCCTGTGTACATGTACATGGATTATTCTTAATTTTTTTCCACAAGATGCAGAGAACTGGGAATGTTGCAGTGCCTTCCACCAAACAGTAACACATTCAACCAATCTCTTACTTTATCAGATTCTATCTCTGGAGCTTACTTGCTTTTTGCAGACAAACTCTCAGTTCTTTCCAGGTCTATTAGCTATCATTTGAGAAAGGGAAAAAATGAAACACGTTGTGATTACATCCATTGATCTCACACTTTAATCTTTGCTGCTTAGATGCAAGTATGTCCTGCATAAGCCTTGATGGTCACTGAAGATTTTTAGAGCTTGAAAGGATTAACTCCGAATTCAAGCTCATGGTACTTTGGTTTTTTTTCTCTTTCGTATTTAGAGTTTGCCTTATTATTCAGTGGATAACTGGCTCCTTCAACTAGGTTCTTAAAAGCACACGCATAGAAATAGACCTACTATCCTATTTACTCAGGCATGAAATCATATTAACATTAATACTTCATAAGCAAACCATATTCTGTGCATAGGTGATATGTTAGTGCCCTGAATGAAAGGTGATTTTTCTTATTCTCCAAGTCTCAGAGCAAATTAAAGCTTGTCCATACTGACTGTTTCTGACTGACAGGAAGCTTATGATATGCGCCCCCCTCCAATAAATAAACAGGTATTTTTAAAGTATTTACAAAAGAGTTCTTCATAGAAGATTATATATCATGTAGTCTTAAAGGAAACCTGATCCAACTCTTCACAGTCTTGATGCAAACTTGAGTATTTCCTAGGGGCCCCTGAAAGTCCCTGTGTCAAAGGGAAATTACAATATTTGCTCAACAAACCTCATGTCTTTGACTTTATAGCTGGAATTTCTAATGTCTCTTGCTGTCTTGCACCAACATGTCCCTAAATAAGCTTAGCAACAGCTTTTGGGTTACATGACCAAGATGCAAATGGCAAGAGTAGAGTCAGACGCAACCAAAGAAAGAGTAATGTGAAGTCTCGGATACCATGCTAAAAAATTACATTGAGAGCCTGAACAGAATCACCAATTTTATGACACTTTCCCATTTTGGCTTCCCCCTTTTTGGCCTTCTAAAAGGAATTAAAATTAAACTGAACACCTGTACCTATGAACATGCATTGCACTTGGCCCTTGATCACCATCCTTTACTGTTTGCTGTCTTCTAACGTTGCTTTCAGTCTACTTGAATTAAGATAAACTCAGTCACCTCCATCAATCCTGCGATGCTGTGATGATACTTGATTGCTTATGCTGTTGCACTAGATTGGTCTCGAGTACTGCTTTTAACCCTGAGTACAGTGCTGGTCAGACTTCCAATCTCGTACCTCCACTGAAAATTGGATATGCTGACCAGGGAAAGGAGCAATCCTAACTAACCTCTGCCAGAAAATGAAAAACATGCCTAACATCCCAAAAGGAATGAGGGCTACAGCTAATAAGTCTTTGCTGTTCCAATCACCTGGCCAGCATTTCCAAAGACTGCATTCCTAGTCTTTGTGAGATCTGCAATTGACTCGGCCGTGGATTTGGAATAGGAACCAAGCTCTGGGAAAATGGGGTGGGGAAAGGGACGGACTAAAAACCACAAACAAGAAGTGATCTGTCATGGTCTTTAAGTGCACTTCTTCCCTAAATATTAGGTTCTTCAGCATTAATCAAACAGTGTTAAGCAAAATCCATCATAAACTGTGTGCCGAGCTACAGCTATACTCTGCTGTTTTCTGTAACAGTTAGCACTGTGCTTCCAGAAGGTGGCACCAATTGTTGTTCAATGGGCAATACACTTACCATATTGGTCTTCATAAGGCAGAAAGGGTAAAGTTTTCATTGCGCTGTATTAAAAATGCACAGACTTACAGAAATTCGATGTCAAATAAAAGCCTGACTAAAATGGCCACATGCCTGGGGCCCTTCTGACTTAAGGGATGAGGTGATTTCAGGCAGCTGTAATTATCAAAGTGTTTATCAGAATAAGTCATCTTAATCTAGAGCCATTTACAAATAGAAGCCACCATCATGAAGTATCTCTAGCTCTTGATTTCTTTCCTAACTTGGACCATAATTTTTTTCTTCTAGAAGGGCTGCTGCATGGACCAGTGTCATCAGGTCCTTGTTGTAAAGCTTCATCAAGTATTCATTTATGTTAATAGTTCTCTTAGGTAGTGGGCATCATAGCATAGGAGAAAATCAATGATGATTCTGATGTAAATGAAATCCGCGTCCTTCCGAAAGAGGAGGGGCATTTTTGGGGAGCAGATGTTTACTGCTATTAGCTTTATCTGTTATTGCTTGAATAGTTCTCTTGGATACACATCTGTTCTTTTACAGCCTTATGTGGTAGTGACACTATTACAGAGCCTCTTACATGTTTAGGAATTTAAATGAATGTGATCTGTATGAATGACCTTTCCAATTTAGCAGAGCCTTGTTAGTCTGGCTTTTCATTCAGTTCTCATTAGCTGATCCAGTGAGGGAGCTTGGTTCCATGTGGCCTGTATTGGACACAAAGGCCCAGCCATGGCTGGAAAAGTCCTTTTTAGACTTTTACTTTAGAAGTAGCCAAGTCATTTGAGATATGCACATGTTGATGCTGGACAGCAATGGGGCTTGATTAGCTAGTTTCTGTACTATCCCTTATCTCTCCTTCAGCTAGTTTCTGTGCTATCCTCTATCTCTCCTTCCAGAAATAAATTTGACAACATAAGCTGAAATACCCCAAAATAGCAGAGGAAATGCTAAAAAAGGGGGGAAAAGAGAAAATCTGCTCTCAAAAGCTGTGCTCCATCAGGTGGACTGTAGTGATCAATGTATGTGCCAATAAAGAAATACTGGGGTTTTTTATTGCCCAAAGAAAAATGGTTTTAATCAGCATTTTTCTCCAGTATATTTTTAAAAGGACATATTAGAATATTCCAAAAGTTAAGTGCCTTGAGCCCTGATATGTTTAGAACCAATACTATAATTGCATACAATTTAATCTCTTTCATTCCAAATTATCATTAAGGGATGTCATGCTTGTAAAGCCAGCAAAGGTTTACGACTGCTGTGGTTTAGGGGGGATATAAAGAAAAAAAAATTAAATTTCATATATATATACACACACATGTATACATTTTTGTATTTTATTGTTGTATATATATATGAAAGAAATACATAAAAGGTTTAGCAAGAAAAATAGGAAGTTGACAGTCACGCTGATGTGATGAAAGCAAAATATACTAATACCTGTTTGCCAGAGGCTGATGTTACAATAATGGGCACGAATATCTTAGCAGCAGTTAGAACATTCCAGATTCAGTGCCATGTGTTCCTGTCAAAACCTTTGGAAGATACAGGTTTGTGTGCTAATAAAACTGCTAATCTTTGTGGTTCCTTGTGAGTCTGGAACTTCCAATCACCTTTCTCTAATTCTGTTTTTCAGCATCTGGGGTTTTTTTTTTGGTTGGCTTGTTGGGGTCTTTTTTGATTAAAATCATTAAAATCTATAGTTGTTCCTCCTCAACTTGTCTTCAGAACTGGCATAAAACCCAGTTAATTTGTTGTTCTGTCTAAATAAGTACAAAAATACATAAAGCTTTCTTAATAATGTTTGGTAGGAGCAGATTTTAAAGCAAAACAACCCTACCAAATCTACAAATGTTGTTAATGCTGTCTTATTGCTTTCAACAGCTCTACGTCTCAACCCTTTAGTTGCTCTTCTAAGATGTACCCATATAGGCTCAAGTTCCATGTGCAGCATTCACCTGAAAAATCTTAGAATCACAGAATGATTTGGGTTGGAAAGGACCTTAAGACCCTCTAGTTCCACCCCCCTGCTATGGGCAGGGACACCTCTCACCAGACCAGGTTGCTCCAAGTGCCATCCAGCCTGGTCTTGAACTGCCAGGGATGGGGAAGCCACAACTTCCTTGCGCCTTTCTTGCAATATTTGCTTGTGTGACTATGCCAGTTACTGGAAACCCACCTCCCATTTTGCTTCACTCCATTTCTCCTCCACACCTTTGTGAGAGTTTTGAGCAGCAGAATTTTCTGTCCAGGACACAGCCTAATGCAGAAGATGATGTTTATGTTCTAAAAGCACAAATGTTTTTGTAACAAAAAATGTACAACTAGCTGGAAGTATCTATGAATATGTATGGAAACACCCTCCCTGCTTTCCAGCACAAAGGCATTTCATCTATTTGTCTTCTCTAATAGAAATGCTATGCCTAGGCAAGATAATTTTGTGTGTGTGTTTGTTTAACTTCTGGTTGTTGCCAGGGCTTTTTTTCAATACTCATTATGTTTGTGTTCAGATTGTATAATATTTCTTTTTGCATTAGGCTGTTCAATTACAGCAGGCACACAACAGCAATACAAGATAACAGTAAAGAGATTTTTACAGCGTGGGCAAAATATATGAAAAGAAATATTCTTTTTCTTTTTAGTAGCCTTTTATTATGCCAGGAGTTTTCTCCAGGGAACAGACAAAGGAGATCCTCACAGTCTACTGCAGTGTGTATTAGCTGGTTTGGTTCATCTTTCATTTCAAGCTGGCTGTGGATGCAGATTGAAACCCTTCCAAACAGCCTGGAATCTTTCAAGCCTCCCAAGACCTGAGCCTCCATCTGCAACTTATTTTTGCAGATGATTCATCCCTTGCCTTCAAAGAAGGTATGGATGCAAATTATAATCATACTAATTCCAAACTTGCGTGATGTTCAGCTGAATGCAAATTTGCGTCTGTTTTCTTTACAACAGGCTGAACCAAAACTTTAAAGCTTAATCTCCTGAGTTTTTAGACCACTGGATGCTCTATAGCTGTGAAAATCAGACTGGTCATTTGTGTGCTTATCCATGACTTCTGTATCTATACTGAATGTCAAGTCACTCACAGTCAGAATTTGTCAAAGGGTGTAGCATTTGCTAACCCAGAGTGACAAGTCAAGTGCCATGAGCCCCATGACCGAGTTGCATGTTACAATGCAAAAATGCATTTCAACAGATGCTCAAAGTACAGCAAGAACCTGAACAAGTCAGCCTGGCTGAATAATGCTGACCTTACTCTCTGTGGGTTAGATGGTAAGTGTTCCTCTCACGTTGGGGAAGCTGCTCAGCTGGGCTTGGAGAAATTTCCTGTCCTATATGGAGGAAGAAAAGTGCTTGAAGCCTCTTTTGTGGTACACCACCTTTCCTAAATGCTGCCTCTTTCTCTCATGTGCTCCCATACATAGGCTAGGCAACAATATCAGAATGATGTTAACATATTTTTAATGCCATGTTTGGGGCCCACGTCTGCACTCTTAAGCAGGGTGAATCTCCACTGATTTACTTCAGTGCCAATACCTGGTCAGACCTTTAAAATGTTACTTTGATTTTCAGCCTTTGTTTGTCTCTCTTTGTCAATACTGTTACACACCAAAGGAGCTCTGAACCCTTACCCACTGATATCACTGCTACCTCTTGCAGCTGTTTTTTCTCTGCTTTGTATCTGCTGCTCTTCCCCACAAACTCTGTCCTCTCTGCTAAGACCTGTTGTGGACTGGTTTTTGGGGGACAAGTTCAACTGGGTCACCACATTGACCTGCACCAGGACATGGTCCAGTGCATCTGACATCTCTGATTCTGGTCAAGAGATGGGGGGGGGGGGGGGGGCAATTTTCATCTGGCTCTGTTGAGAAACTCTGAGGTGTTTGGTTTATGTCTCACAATAGCTTTGGCTCCGCGTCTCAGCCTTACAGAAGCTGAAGGCGCTCGGTTTCATTCTGATGCTATGTACTCTTAATTTTACACACTGTTCTTTGTAGAAAATGCTGTGGATTCCTTCTCATATTAGATGTCACTTCCAGTTTAGTCACCCTTGACTAAAATACAGTAGATATTATCTACTTTCTTGATGTTTCCTTTTGCTTTCTATGTGATGGTAGTGCCTATCTAGCAGAGTCTCACTTGCCTAGCTAGACTGATTGTGCCTGTGTTTTGAAGAATAACACAGCAGCTGCTATGGAAAAAAAGGGGCATAAGAACTCTCATGAACCCCCAGGAGTTATGGACTTCCCATGAGGGTGTGTGCAGGCTGCTCTGGATCTCAAAAACCATAGAAAGTTGGGGCTGTTCAGCCTGGAGAAGGCTGTGTGGAGACCTCATAGCAGCCTTCCAGCATCTGAAGGGGGCCTACAAGGATGCTGGAGAGGGACTCTTCATTAGGGACTGGAGTGATAGCACAAGGGGTAACAGGTTAAAATTTAAACAGGGGAAATTTAGATTGGATATAAGGAAGAAGTTCTTTACTGTGAGGGTGGTGAGGCACTGGAATGGGCTGCCCAAGGAAGTTGTGAATGCTCCATCCCTGGCAGTGTTCAGGGCCAGGTTGGACAGAGCCTTGGGTGACATGGTTTAGTGTGAGGTGTCCCTGCCCATGGCAGGGGGGTTGGAACTGGATGATCTTAAAGTCCTTTCCAACCCTAGCTATTCTATGATTCTATGAAGTGAGAAAGAAGGACCAATGCTGCTCAGAATTCCTGCCCTGTGATGGCCCATAGTTGGACTGTCTGATCTGTGTAGAACATTTGGCCTTTCTAAATAAGACAGTCTTCTGCCCCAGGGCTAGGAAGTACACGGGTTTCTAGCTTTTTTCTTTCTTCTTCCTTTTCCTCTCCTCCTCCTGAGCTTTTTAACTGCTGAACGCCTTCCTTCACTTCAGTGTTGCCGACAAGATCCCCTTTAGGGATTGTCAGAGAGAGCTTCTGTTTCCATTAGTCAGGGATATCAAACCTCATCAAACCACCCTGTTGGTTTTGTTACCACATTGATATAAAGTTCTTTGGGCATTAAGGCTGTAAAGTTACTGCTTTGACATTTTTCAGATGTTGAGCTGATGCCTCACATCTTGAGTGAGCCATTTTTATGCCAGGTTGTTCATTTACAGTAAATCATCAGAAAGTGGGTGGAAAGGAAGAGATCTGCATGGAAACTACATGAGCTGAGTTTGAAATTAACCTTTTCTGTACAATCAGCCACAAAACTGGTGTACTGGAACTGCATCAACCTTGTAAACAGTCTGTCAGCTTCAAATAATCCAGACACCTTTGTATTTGTGTGTATTGTTATTTTCATATATAAAAAATATGTTCTCTACCTTATAAATAAGTTAGAATGTGCCAAAAGAATTGTTTTCTAATATTATATGAAGTATGGAAATATCCTGATTTTGGATACCTTTGTAGTTCTGTATGAAGCTTACAGCCTGAAATCACTAGCGTATAACAGCAAAATCAGAATGCAGAAAAGAAACATTTTGCATTAACTTGTAGATTAAATTGGTTCCATAATAAATGTATTGCTGAGCACTCCATGTATTTCTGTCTCTGAAATACAATATAACTTCTTAATTCCCCATGCCTCTGAGTAACTGTGGGATGCCTCATTCTGCAGGAAAACCGGAGCACTGTGGATAGTCTTGAATCTGGTGTTCTGCCCAGGCTTTATTAAGCATAATTCTGTACCTTTCCAACTATATTTCTGCTCTTCATTGCAGTGCTCAAGACACTGATGTTGCTTATTTTGTTAGGTTATGTGAGGAAGGCTCTTTCCCCCAGACATGAAGAAGCACAGTGGTACCATAGCATTTGGGGGACCCCAGGATCCCAGTCGGAGACTGGAGACCCAGATCTTACTGTGGTTGTACCAGGGGAGCCTCAGCCGCAGGGACTGGATGGCCACCAGCACTGTGGGTCAGTGGGAGATGGTCTCCAGAGCACCTTACAGACAAGGGGGAGTTACCACCAGAGGTGTGGGCCTCATTATGTGCTGCAGGGAAGAACATCCTGGGCTATTTAGATTTATTGGCTTAGAGGAGGAGACGAAGGCAGCGGGAGGGGTTAAGGTGGTTTGGGAAGGAAGAAGTATGGAAAAATAGGAAGGGGGTAAAAGGGACCAGCCTCCTGATGACCACAGTTAGTCTTGTGTTCTCTGTAAGCTCCATTTCTAAATATCCTGCTGGTGAGGGACTCTGGTCTGAGAGTATTTGTGTGTGTCTGGGGTCTCATTGCAGGAACTGGAGCTGGACCCCACAGATCATAGGAGCTCATTTGTCTGTGTTGCAATCAAAAGGGAGCGACCAACAGTGTGTGTATCACTGTGCAAGGATAAAACTGGACTAATAGTGTGTAGAATAAGAGGCCTGGGAACCAGGTGTCAAGGCAACTGTGAGTCTGGGTCAGATACCAGAGAGACCAGAGGGTCTGCAAGTTGGCTACGGCAGAGAACCAGAAGTCCAAGACTACTGCTGGGGAGACCATAAGGTGTGTAAGTCTGTGGGGGCTGACTGAGTTGGGATCTATTTGCATGTGTCTGTGTGAGGCAAATAGAGATAGCAGGGTCAGAGCCTGTTATTGGGTATGCTGAGTGCTTAAGACCAGTTACTGGAGGAATATGTAGTGTGTGTGCCAGTGTGTTTGTAGACCAGCAGCTGGAGTGGGGCTGCTGGTCCTAAGGTGCCTGCAGCTGGAGAGGGAAAGAATTGAGGGCAAGCTATTGGATAGACTGAGTATTTGAGGCCAGCTACTTAGGGCATCTGCACTGTGTGTGTAGATGTATATGTTGATGTATATGTGTGTATGTATGTTTTCCACTAACAGGTTTTCATCCTGCACAGCCAGAGAGGAAAACAGGAGGAGGCTGGTGGTGGTGGTGTTTGTGTGAGTGCTTCGTGTTTCTGTCTGCAATGAGCCATAGAACTGACCATGTGTCCATGTATATATTCGTTGTATACCATTGTGCTCGTGTGGGTATCTATTAGGATGCTCATCCCCACTGGCTCTGGGAACATGGAACCGCAGCAGCATCACCTCTATCTGGCTACTGAATTTAGCAACTCCTGCTTGTTGCAAACTCTATGAATGCTAAAAAGCAATAAGGTACTCAGTATGTATTTTTTCTATCATGACTGCTGAGAAATAGCAATAAGTCTTCGTGAGCAAAATATTGCATAAATTGCTTCAGACCTCCTGCAGCAATAATTTGCTCCTCTGTTTGGTGATCACTGAAAAGTTAAGCAGAGAGCAATATTTTGCTCTGTACAGACAAGAGCAGACTGGGTTTTTTTCTTGTGTCATAACATCCATTCTGTAACAGGCTGGAAAAACCTGCTGGAAAAATATTCTGATGAGAAAGAAAAGTTAGTTGGCTGAGAGGATTTTACAGAGCAAACGCACACTGCGTTTTGAAGCGAGCTCTTGTGCAGATGATATACTGCCCTCAATCGGTACATATAACTTCTGCTGACAGAAGCCCTGCCGCAGCTGGCACATAAAGCATAGTGACAGAAGGCTCAGGACAGTCTTCCGTGTTAACCCTAATTGAGTACACGATGAAACCCCACCAAATCTGAGTGCTGTCATTTGATCTGCCTTCTCCATTCATTCTGTGCCTCTGTTCAAGCAGAGTTTATTTGAGGGAAATGCTTCCAAGCCTCTTGCAGAAATCTAAACAGCTCCCGAAATGTGGCTGTGAATGTTCTTCACAGGGCTCCATTCCATTCACTGGATTATTTTGGGGTCTTTTTGGTTGGTTTCCGTTTGAGGAAAAAACAAAAAGATTGGAGTATTTCTAAACCATAGTCACAAGACCAAAAAACACTGCCCTCGGAAGAAAACACCTTAAAGATCTCACTTCAGGACTCCTTACCTTGACATCTACTAGACTAGCAGTTGAAACCTATGAGATGAGCTACTGTTTATGCAAGATTTGAAACACCTCCTGCCTGCTGTCAGCCTGCTCAAGCATAGGTAAAGTTGCCATCGGGTGTCTTCTGCACGTGGGTGGAGGGTCAGTTAATTGGCTGCTCTTGCACTGGGATCTGTTTTGAGTCTTACTCATTTTCCGTGAATGGGCCGTGTGTAGTTGTAGGTGAGGTAATCTGCTGACAGACTGGCTGACAGAATAGTCCATAATTATGTTTTCCTTGGCCTGACTCTGATATCTCAGCAGCTACTGTCAAAACCAGCCTTAGGTAGGCAAATCACTGCTGTTGTGCCACTGAAAACTGTTTAAGTCATCACAGAATGGCTGAGGCTGGAAGGGACCTATGGAGTTCATCTGGTCCAACCTCCCTGCTCTGGCAGGGTCACCTAGAGCACATTGCTCAGGATTGTGCCTAAAGGGGTCCTGAGTACTTCCAGAGAAGGAGACTCCACAACCTCCCCGGGCAATGTGTTCCAATGCTCAGACAGTAAGGAAGAATTTTCCTCATGCTGAGGTGGTACTCCCTGTGTTTTAGTTTATACACTAAAACTAGTTCAGTTATGCACACACTGTAAGAGTTACTGCTTCTTGTCCTGATACCTCAGTTGGTACCACTGAGAAGAGCCTGGCCCCGTCCTCTTGAAACCCTCCCTTCAGGTGCTTATACACATTGGTCAGGCCCCCTCTGAGTCTTCTCTAGACTGAAGCCTTTTCTCATATGGGAGAAGCTCCGGAGTCTTAATGATTTTAGTAGCCCTCCATTGGACTCGGTTCAGGAGCTCCATGTTCCTCTTGTCCAGTTCTGGGCTCTCAAGTACACATCAAGTACACAGTACTCCAGATGAGGCATCACCAGGGCTGAGCAGAGAGGAGGATTATCTCCCTCCATCTCCTGGCAATACTCTTCCTAACGCAGCCTAGGGCACCATCAGCCTTCTTGGCCATGAGGGCATGCTGTTGCCTCATGGACAGCTTGGTGTCTATCAGGATGCTCAGGTCCCTCTCTACAGAGCAGCTTTCCATCACGTCAGCCCCCAGCCTCTAGTGGTGCATGGGGTCATTCTTCCCCAGGTGCAGGACCCCGCACTTCCCTTTGTTGAATGTCAAAAGGCTCCTCTCTTCCCATCTCTCCAGCCTGTCTAGATCCTTCTGAATGGCAGCATAGCATCCAGTGGGTATCACACACACAGCCTCCAAAGGATAATACACTTGTATGGCTGACTAGGGAATGCATATTCAGGAGCATTTTGTTGCTGCTTCCTTATGCCTAAATTCAACATGTCCACATGGAAATCTTCATATAGCAATATTTCAGTGGTTGGATAACAGCAGCTGTGTTTCTCTTCTACGTTTCCTGTGTGTTTTCTCATCTGACAGCTCTCAGAAAAATCATTCAAATGAAGTCTAGAGCTAAAGGGAATCCCCACCTGTCATAACCTCAAATCCCAGTGCAGCGTCCTCACTCCCACTGTCTCGGAGCGTGAAGAGTCATCCTATATATACAGCTGACCTATGTTCCAGGTATCTCAGTCATTCCCAGCACAAGAGGTTACAGCAGATGAATCCAAGAGCTTTTCTCATGTTGGAAATTACTTGGTTGCCTGCAGTCTGCCTTCAAGGGGAAGGATTTAGTTTGATGTGGGCCACTTTAAGATAGGGGTAAGGGAACTGTAGTTCAGCTTGGTCATCAGCCTTGGTGGGAAACAAGGTCATAGCCTCTATAATGCAGAGGAATGTTGCATAAAGCAAGATGTGCAGCAGTGGAGAAAACAATCGTAAGTACTGTGTTAAAAAAGATTATACATCCACATTATATTTAACATTCTTATTTAGTAAAAAATGGGCATGTTTTCATTTGTTACTGAGAAAGCACCAATATTAATGGGTGTCATCCAATGGTAGTTACTGCGGTGTGGAAACATGAGATTTAGTCTCTGACAAATTGCCGTAAAGGAAGTCTACAGCTTCTTTTTCTCTTTTTCTTCCTTCAGTACTGGTCTTTCAGGTATAATCTTGTTCTGATCTGCTGGCAGCAATCAGTAATGATGTATAAGCTGGTGAGTACCTAATCTTCCCATTTTGCAGCATAGGACTGCCTTCTTCTTTCAGTGTGTTTTCTCATCTGACATTTCAGAAATGTCTCTTTTACTCATCTAAATCCCGTCTGGAGCTATTATACGACAGACAGATTACAGCGTTCGTGTTCTCGCATACTGAACCTGGCTACAAATGAAAAATAAGCCTTGCCTAATCTTGAGATCTGGTAGAAGTGTAACTGTTTCCCACTGTCTTCAGCAGCAACTTTTACTTGGTTTAGGTGTGTCTTCCCTATCCCACTTAAGGAAGTGACAATAAATGTTCAGTTTGTAAGGCTTTTGACTGGGCTTACACAGCTACCTGCAGTGCCAGGCTCCCAGCCAGGCCCCTCAACAACTGGTTACTGCCGTGATGCTCTGGACCTCTGTCATGTCACATTCATAAATCTAAAGTTGGGCCTCACAGTTCTCAATCTCTTCTGTTCCAGAAGTGTGTGTTGTTTTCTGCAGCAGTGTTTAATAATCCCCAACAAGGATTAGAGCTGTACTGTTTGGCACAGCACACAAAGGCAATGGCTGCCCTTGAAACCCTGCAGATAATAAACAAAATATAGCAGACAAGAAAAACAGTCAATGGGAATAGAATACGGTACATGTGTCTTCATTCATGATCACAGTAGAAACCAAAGGCAAATGTTTGACCTTATAATCTGCCTTCGACTGATATTTGTCATCCCATGATAGTGTCAGAATTCAGGTTATGGACCCAACGAATAGTTCTTTAATAGGGTGACACCAAGACTGGCACTAAGGTGACAGGTTCAGAGTCTTTCCAATTCCTGGATGCAGCTCTGACCCCAGCACCAGCCATAAGGAAACCTCTTGTCCACACCTTCTGTTCCTCAGTTGGGCTGAAACAGCATCAGCATCAATAGTTATCACAATTAATGAAGTATACTGTGATCAGGACCCACACTAAAGCTACTTTATGCCACTTCAGTGTTATGACATATTTTAAAAAGCATGACTAATTTCCACCTGCTATCTGTGTGGATAGAAGTCTGTAAGTTGGCCTCAGTGTCTGTGAGAAGCCTGCTGCTAATAAACAGTTAACAAGAATTATTATAAACAGTATCATTCTCAAATTCAAGAAAATGAACATATTACATCCAAGACAGTGCTGTGCAGCATCATAGCTGATCTCAATTCATGTGTTAATAGGACAGTTTCGGTGTGATGCAGGAACCCCATCAGCATGTGGTGTCGGCCAAGGAAAGTGGGAGAAGCACAGGGCTCCTCATCCTCAGCATGACCCTTCCAAACCTGTGCCAGAGTGTTTGTGGTCAGTACAGGAGAGTTCGCCCAGACACCACTAGAGTTCCAACTGTTCTGTGACAAGTATTTTTTCCCTTGCTTGAGCTGTCCCTTCAGGCTATGATTTATTGCTATTATTCTAACATCTGCAGGGCTGGTTGTGCTGGGTATTGTACTAACATCCGAAGTGCCAGCTCTCACCCTTCAAATCTGCTGTCAGAGACAAGGTAGAGCAAATGGGCAGGAAAAACAGAAGGCAGGGGTTGAGAAGAGATGGAGTAGTATGAATTAGGTGTTTGAATACGCACTTCTTGGCTGTTTGCTTCCTAAGATTTAATAACATTGATGTGTTGATATGTACGAAGGCTTAGAGAAAAGGAAGTTAACATGATTATTAATCATATGTATACATTTCTGATAATATTTGATAACCCTAAGGATTTTTTTAGCAATTGATCAGTATTTTTCATATTTTTTTTTAACCTGTGGTGTCTCTGATAGCCATGTGCAAACTGACTTTAATCGTGACAGCAGGATATTTCAGCTCAGCTGTATTTTTGAGGCTGCTGTTAATATGGTCCTATAAAGAAGTGAGCAGTATTACTCACTGCCAAAATCAGTTCTAAGCTTTCCAAATGCCTACATCACAAAAGCTCCTTATCTAATTACCCGATACCCTCTTTCAGTGTGTCATTGTATTACTTTTTTCCCTCTTTTTAATATGGAAATGTGAAATAACTTGACCTTGAACAGATATCTTATGGGGATTCCTTTAATATAGTCAGTGAATTATATGAATGTCTGTTGACAGCTAAAAGAATTTTACCTCTTCTATTTCACAACAGAGCTTTGCACTTCAGAAGCAGCAAGGTTTCTGGCCTTGAAAGACCATTTGGATGTTCTCATTCATTGCTTATTTTATTAATTCGTGATGTGTCAACTGAATAAGTGATCTCTTTCACTTCTGCTGATTAAAAAGTTCTATTAAGAATCTGGGTGATAAATATGTAAGATGTGAAATGAACTGAGCTGTAAGTCCAAGGTAGAGACACAGTGTAATAGAACACCTTTTCCTCAATATCCTACTCCATTTTTCTAATGTCTACTCACCTATTATCACTTAATTATTTTAAGGCAAGATCAACTTTAATTAATCAAAGCAAAGTAAGACTGGCTTTGTGATATTAAAAAATAAAGGCAAAATAGACATAAGCATGGTTAATTCAGTACACATATAAGAACACAAGACTGAGCCATTATAAACTGAGCCATAGTAACCAATGATGTAGTCAGAGTTAATACTTCATTGACATGAATAGGGATGACTTGCTGTCTTAATCTCAGAAATAAGCATCGTTGTCTCAGTTGTCAGATGTACCATGCAGAAAGCCTTGTGTAATGTCTGGTGTGCTAGGAGAGGGATGCACCTGAAACTTCAAGCAAAAATGAGCAGATGTCAAGTTTATTACCACGTTTTTGAGTTATTTAATTCCTGTATAAAATCCCTCTAAAATCATCAGCCAAACCCAGCCAGTTAATGAATTTAAACAAGAATTATGCATTAGAAGAAATCTTAAGCTTGCTTTTAAATAGCTTAGATTGGTTTATGTGTGGTAGTTTTGGTTTGGTTTTTCCTTTAATGGATTCAAGCTATGTTTATTCAAGGTCTGCTCTCTGTAAGTGAGGGCTTTTAGGAAGGCGCTATTAAGCTACAAGCTGAGTTTAATTCCTTCCCATTCAGGCGTATCAGCGGCTGCTTCAGCTTCCATGAGACCTCCATTGGGTCAGTATTTGAAGCTCCTGCTTATCACCACATGAACTGTGTCCTGAGGAGAAGCAAGATCCACAGACTATGTCCATAGTGCCAAGCCCTGGAGGAGAAGGGTAGTACTGACAGCACCTTCATCCACACAAAGTCCTTACCTGCTTGTTTCAAGTGCCTAGACAAGGGAAAACCAATGCCTGCAAAGGGGATGCTAGGGACTGGCAGGCCCCTGGACTGACTCAGCTCACACCCCATTAGCTCCATGTGACACCATCTGGGACATCAGGTAGGATGAACAATGTCTCCTCTGTGTCCACCCCCTCGCTCAAGGGTAAAGACCTTGATAATTACATTCCAGATCTAGAAACAAACCATCTCAAAATCCAGGATTGGTGGGAGGTGTCCAATTTTCCCTTTCTCATTTTGTGCCCATATATTTGGGGGAGAGGGGTGGGGCAAAAGAGGAGAGTACATTCAGAACTGAATGTGGTGAGCATCATTCGGTTGCTAGTGCTGTTCACATATCAGTGGTTCAGCCACACTTTATTCTCACAGCAAATCTGCCTGACTGGCTTTTCCTCACTGGAGCTTGATGGGGTTTTATTTTTTTATAATTTTTATTATTACTTTTTCCCCCACGCAGCTTTAGTGCAGTGTTTTTGTGGCAATTATGTAAATTATATGTCACACCACTGCGTATTTTCCACATCATTTGATTTGACCTTTAAAACTAATAAGAGAATTATCATTTTTACGGGTAATTTGTGTTTCACGGTATGAGACAGCAGGACAGGGACTGATGGGGGGAACAGCAGAATACAGAAGTCATGTTGCAGACTAGTATTAGAGGTCCATAAGTAGGTATCCAGCACACTACAGTGGCTGATGTAAGCTCCTGAAGAGTAAATCAAAAGATACATTGTGAAATAAACTTCCTAAAGGGGGGAATTTCTTTCTAAAACCATCCTGTTCTTTTGGTTAGTATTTATTTCTAATACACGCATTGATATCTCAGTGTAAGCAATATATAGATATGGATGTATATTTCAAATAACATAATCACGGATATTACTCTTTCCATACAAACGCTGATAGATTATACCTATTGGTACACATACATGCCTAATCCCACTTCATCACACCAAACCTCTAACAACATTATCTTGAGTTAGTTTTGTTGATTAAGCATATACTATATTTTTCAGTTATTTTTTTACTCATTTTAAAGCTACTGGATTTAACTTCTCTCTGCATCCACCTGTTAAACTACAAAGAAAGTCAAGGTGTTGAAAACAGAAACATCTATATCTTTTCTTCCTCGTGTTGTGCAGAACAAGTATTATTGTCAACAAGTTCATCAACAGCACTGAAATAATCCTCTTTCAGCCTCCTTCTCCCTCAAAAAGACCTATCGAAAGTTCAAAGTGTCAAGAAAATTGTTGCAGAACTGTGATAAGACATGAAGTTCAAGCAGTGAAGACTTCCATAACACTAGCTAAATGTCTTACTAATCTTACAGATGTCAGATAAGATTTTCCATGTGTTTAGGATGACAACTGGCAGGAGCGTAGGATGTTCTGTGTGGGCTGTGGTTCAGGGAGGGTGAGGAGTCTTCTGACTGAAACTTTATATTTTAATGCATTTAGCAGTAATGGGAACTACCCATATGTAAAGTCTTAGGAAGTGATAGGAAAGATTCCCAAATTGGGTAAGATACACCAGTCACACAGTCACACTCATCACTTCCCAGCTTCCCTCAAGGATGATTTTTACATAGTATTTTCTTTTCCTTATTGTTGGGTTACTCAGAAATAATTTTGTTTGGGATTTTTTTTCCTGTTTCTCTTTCCTCATTCCCTCAGTTCCTCCCTGGACTTCTTTACAACACATGTCTGCTGTGCTTGTACCCTCCATATTTTTGGTAGGTACTTCTATGTCCCACCACAGCAGAGCCACATGGCAGTTCAAGTACTTGAGCAAGAGGTTCTGGTTTAGGCTTATAGTGGAAGTATCTTACAGGTCAGTGTTAGCCCAGCAGAGCTCGGGTTTCCTAATCAGACAGAAGCAGGAGACATATTTCTCTTTATTCAGTCTTTCTTGGTGGTGTTGCTAATGACATTAGTTCATTCTCTCTTAAGTGCTTGTACAGTATTTCATCCCTGGGCTTTCCTGTGCCAATTTTTTGACCACAGTTAAAATATGTGAAGCTTATACTTCCCTCAGTGTGCTGATTTTGTCTTTATGGAGTCCATCGAATGAACACACTGAAAACCAGGGATTTAAGCCAAGCTACTGTCCTGTACAAAAAAAAAATAACGTTGAAGTAAATCATCATTGTGAGATCTGAAACCAAAGAAAGTAAAATCCCAAGGGCTTTTTTTTTGCATAGCCTGGTTAATTTTGCATTCTGTAAGACATACGAGTAACCTGCAACCACTTTTCTCACCTTGAAAAGACGTTTACACCTGTTTCTCCACATCCTACAATGCATTTAGTTTTTTTTCCCCACCTTCATCTGAGGAGGCTTTTTTCCTTCCCTTGACACAGCATATCTCCAGGCTTCTCTTCACATAGGAAAAAAAACCCTACAGAAATATAATGAAAAATATGAAAACCATCTGACTTAAAGATGGAGGCACCCAAAAACTTCATGCCAAGTTCCAGCTTTTTCAAGACAAATTACAAAAAATGCTAAAAGCTTAGTAACTATAGCAGCACAAACACCACCACTACAATATGCCGCAACAGATTGTTCGTATGTCACTATTTTTCCAAAGTTCCTTGGCAAACATTTCCATCAGTAAACAAGTCAAATGAGAGAATTGTAAAATGGCCAGCAAAAAGCCTCACTCTTCGTTGGCTAATGAAGTAAAATTCTGGTACTTATCACTAGTATTCTGTTCTTCAGCCCCTCTTCCTTCACCTGTGCTGACAGACTACATTTGTCTCTGCTTCTGCCTTCTCAAAAAGGCTTCTGCCTGTTATACCACCATCCTTTTTATATTGCAAGTTTATCAAAGCAATGACATGTCTAAATGTTTGGTCAGATTCTCACCTGGGGTGAAAACTTACATAGATCCACTAACTTTGTCAGAAAGATGCCAAATTACATGAAGAAGTGAGCTGGCACTTCATGTTTCTTGCAGCATGGTGCCCATCAATGGAATTGACAAAACACCATTAATAATGCCAGTCCACTAACACTTCGAGGCAGACTGGTAGTTCATTTATTTCCTATTGTCTAGTCTGTTTTTCTGCTCAATGTGTTGGTGTCATCAGAATTTATTGTTGAATGAAGTGTCTGGGGAACAGGCCAGCTTGTGCTCTATGGTAATGATGGCCAAATGCTGAATGTTTAGGGGTTCTGTGTTTGATTATTGCTGGAATAAGCTCTTGAAGCTGCAAAACATGTATTCCTACTGTACCAGTACATACAGCATCTGTAATAATTGGGATTGAACCATCCTCCTCTTTATGGAAAATCAGAACCTGATTGATCAACATTCAAAACATTCCTTCTGGGTGAGCAACTGTGGCGGTTTTGCCTGATATTTATAATTACCTGTAATTTGAATGTTCTTTAAAGCTAAGGAAAATTTAGATTTGCCTCTTCATAGATTGAAATAACTGGGAAAAGTCTTACCTTTCTGGAAGTCAGTGGAAGCTTTGCCATGAGCTTCAGTGTGGAATGAATTTAACTGACAACTCCTTGACTTCATGCAAGAAAGGAAATTCTGGCTGTGCTTTGACTTTGGTATTGGCTGCAGTGCCAGGTTGCAAGGAGGGGTTAGAAAAATAGTAAATGTATCCTTTACCAATGGGGGGGGGGGGAGGAGATATAATTTGCCATACATCTAAAATGTGAACTTATCCATAGCATGTTATCTTTAATAATAAAGAAAATATAATTAAAAAATATTGGAGCCATACAAACAAAATGCAAATGTTCATATAAAATGCGCAAGCAAGACTTAGGACAGGAACTGAAGCACAGCACCCCTTGCTCCCTCTTCCTGACCTCATCAGTGATGAATTCTTCTTTCATAGGACTGGTGCTGCTTCTCAGAGAGGAGCAGTGAGAGCCTGTGGAGCCCACCACCAGGTGAAAAAGGCTTTGGGATTTGGAATTGTTGCATCCCTCTCCTTCCCCATCCCATAGAGGGCCTTGAGTTTGTGTTCTATTCCTGAGGCACATGCAGTAGTCTTATGTACATGCTTCAGTGTTAAAGAAA
The DNA here is from genome assembly GCF_034315485.1 of Pezoporus occidentalis. Taxonomy (NCBI): domain Eukaryota; kingdom Metazoa; phylum Chordata; class Aves; order Psittaciformes; family Psittacidae; genus Pezoporus; species Pezoporus occidentalis. Next base: position 7,165,848 of record NW_026912779.1, read on the forward strand.
TGGGCAACGCTGCTGAGAAACCTTTCTCATTGTAAAGCCCAGCTGTAGTTTTTAAAGGGCACGGGGAACTGGACATTCTCATGAGCCATAATGAATATGAAGTCTTGTATTAAACTTCAACAGTTGCTTTTATGCAACCCATCCTTGACTTACCAAGCATAATGGACTGCACAGGCAGGCCTTTTTATCTGAGCTTCCAGAGAGCTACATCCATACATCATCTTCCGTTTATTTCTCCAAGTGCCTTTTTCCAGTGCTCATTTCTTTCCATGTAACATAGCTGTAGTTAAACTTATCTGCCATAGCTATTACTTACTTAAATGGCACCATGAATTGAGACTCCTGTCGTCACTACCCTAAGTTAATTATGACAGTATTGGCAACAGGACGTTAAGATTAACTTTTGCTTGAGGAGCCTACACAATTCACACACAGTTCACATAATGAAATAGTGTTTACAGCATGGTTGGTGTTCTTTCCAGCGTTTATTCCTGTATAGCAAAGCACTGAGCTCACAACAAGCTTAAAAAGGCAAGTGTACAATACAAACCCATGTGTGACCTTCCTGTTGATTTATTCTCAGCAGCTAACAGGTGCCTCGTACAGAATTCAAACTAATAAATGCAGAAAGACAAAACTAACAACCTTACAATGAAGCATGTCAGGGACAACTTCTAATCCTCTCTGTTTTCATAGCACTGCTTATGTTGAAAAGATGAGAGGGAAAAAAAAGGGAAAGGAAAAAAAGGGGGGTAGAACAAAGAGGAAAATCCTGAAAGAATGCCCCAGAGAGCAGCAAAATGATTAACTATTCTTTTTTTCAAATGCTAAGCATTTCCTTCTCAGTGCTGGATGACAATAGAATCATAACTTCATCAGAATTACTTTGAATAGTCTCATTAGTGACACATGGTCTTGGTTTGTCCCTGCCTCGAAGTCTGATAATATTTTCATACCCACTATTGAATGTGTGTATAGCTTTGCCCTCCTCATTTGTACAATACTTTCGACATATCAGATCGTCTCGTTTTGTTCTTGGATGTTCAACAATTCAATAAAAGTTTAACAATAAAAAGGGGGTAAAAGTGAGGGGGAGGATAAGATGAAAGTTTATTTCCAGTACAAGCTAACTAAACAATGGGAACGAAAGTGTATTATATCATTTGTAGAAAGCAGCCTACTCCATCCAATTCTAGCCACAGAGGATATTCAGAAAGCACAGGCCTTAAACAAGATTTATTGAAGAATAGCCTTGCTTTTGCTGTATAGAGTAGAGGCTTTTTCTTCTAAAATAGCTGCTTAACAGAGCAGCTCCCTTCCGAACGCCTGCACAGAGTATTCCTGTCAAGCCTCTACCTTACGTGAGTATTTTTAATTAATATATGCCTTCACCAAATCCAAGGAAAAATTAAGCATTAATGTTCACCAGAGACCCTGCTATTAAAGTGATTATCTGAGATATAATTTCATTTGTAGATGCCATTAATGTATTTTTAATAGATCACTCATTTACTTTTATTTATTTCCTTTTCAGGTTTTGCAAATAATTTTGCTTCCAAGACCCGTCGGCTTTCCCCTTCAAGCTCTCTACTCTCTGCAGTGTGTTTGTGTTTAAATTAGCCACACCACTGCAAGCTAAGATGCCAATTCATCTTCAAATGGGCCACAAGATAGAAGTTAACGGTCTAGCTGAGGGACTTGAAGCAGGGAACAGTGTTAGTGCTGCAAGTCATCTGTTCTGTTTGCCAAAGCAGTAGTTGTGTCACATAGGAGCCAGCTGCCCTTGAAGTATCTTCTCTCTGCATGAGTGGCAGTGGGTATTGTTGCACAGTATATAAACCTCCTTTTGTCAGCTTGCATTAAGCACAGAATTGACTTGTAAGACATTTGTACTTGGAGAGAGATGAGCGATGTCTTGTCTTTAACAAAGGATACATCAGTGCTGCAGCAGACAGGTGAGATACCAGAGCTGGTTTCTTGGAAAACGACACCAGTATGGTCAAAGTTTTCTGCTGTCAGAAAGCAAGTGTAGTCCTGTGTGATCTTCCTGCACTTCTACAGAATGAGAGATGAGAGACAAGAGATGAGAGATAAGCTACTCCTTTCCTGCGGCAACAGTTACTAGAAGATATCTCTTCCATGCAGATCCTTTCTGCTACTTAATTTCTGAAATAATCCATGTAGGTATTGCTGGACCCCTACTGGGTTGTGGTTATCATGAGAGTCTTGCAAAACCATATTGTATCTAGGAATGGGATTCCTGTAGTTTGCCACTTAATCTGAAATCATAGAATCATAGAATAGTTAGGGTTGGAAAGGACCTTAAGGTCATCCAGTTCCAACCCCCCTGTCATGCGCAGGGACACCTCACACTAAACCATGTCACCCAAGGCTCTGTCCAACCTGGTCTTGAACACTGCCAGGGATGGAGCATTCACAACCTCCCTGGGCAACCCATTCCAGCGCCTCACCACCCTAACAGGAAAGAATTTCCTTCTTATATCCAATCTAAACTTCCCCTGTTTAAGTTTTAACCCATTACCCCTTGTCCTATCACTACAATCCCTAATGAAGAGTCCCTCCCCAGAATCCCTATAGCTCCCCTTCAGACACTGGAAGGCTGCTATGAGGTCTCCACGCAGCCTTCTCTTCTCCAGGCTGAACAGCCCCAACTTCCTCAGCCTGTCTTCATACGGGAGGTGCTCCAGTCCCCTGATCATCCTCGTGGCCTCCTCTGGACTTGTTCCAACAGTTCCATGTCCTTTTTATGTTGAGGACACCAGAACTGCACACAATACTCCAGGTGAGGTCTCACAAGAGCAGAGTAGAGGGGCAGGATCACCTCCTTCGACCTGCTGGTCACGCTCCTTTTGATGCAGCCCAGGATACGGTTGCTTTCTGGGCTGCAAGCGCACACTGAAGCCGGCTCATGTTCGTTTTCTCATCGACCAACACCCCCAAGTCCTTCTCCTTGGGCTGCTCTGAATCTCTTCTCTGCCCCACCTGTAGCTGTGCCTGGGATTGCTCCGACCCAGGTGCAGGACCTTGCACTTGGCATGGTTAAACTTCATGAGGTTGGCATCAGCCCACCTCACAAGTGTGTCAAGGTCCCTCTGGATGGCATTCCTTCCCTCCAGCGTACCAACCAAACCACACAGCTTGGTGTCATCGGCAAACTTGCTGAGGGTGCACTCGATCCCACTGTCCATGTCAGCGACAAAGATGTTAAACAAGACCGATCCCAACACTGATAGTCGAACGCAAGTACATACAGAGGAAAATCTATTCATAACAACCTAAATGTTATTGACACTTTTAAAATAGGCAGTGTTAAACCTTTAGGCAAATCATAATTTCCTCTCTTGTCCTTTTTAAATCAGCTCCAGTGACAACGGTCTGCTGAATCACCATACATCCTGATGAGGGGGTCAAGAAATGCAAAGTGCAAGTCATCCCCACATCAAAAACTGTGAAGAATTTCCTGATGGGAAAGCTAGTTCCTGGGGAGGGCTGTGAGGAACTGCAGAAACTGAAGAGCTCTGGGAATGAGGAGCACTTTCTTGAAGACTGTGCCATAGTGTGACATGTTCTGTCCATATCTAGAAATGCAGTGTTAGTCTGTTCGCTTGCCAGACCAGCAGGTCTCACTAGCTCCAACTCAGATACATAGAAAGTTAAAATATTCTGAAGCAGGAATGAATTTGATAAACGAAGGAATGAAGAATGTGGGGGAAAATCCCAAGTTTTAGCCAAACTGATGTGAAAGCAAATTAAAGTAAGAATAAAAGGTTTGCTAGCTCCATTATGAGTACACTAACAGTAAATACAAAATGCAGCCTGTGTAGAAAGAGCTACTGCTAATGTCCATCAAGACTGGAATGAATAAGTACTCATACCAATTGCGGCCCTGGCAACATCCCAGGGTGCCACTTCCATAGTGCCCTCTTCAATGGACTTACAGAGAAGACTGTCCCTCTTCTCCATAGCCAATTCCAGAAGTTATTTTTGACTGCTAGGGATTTTAAGTTTCATCTAGATGCCAAGGTAACCTTGAAATATGTAAAGGAGACCTGGCTGTGATCATTCATGTGTGGGTGACAGACTGGTTGTGATGAGAGACTGACTATCATCAGTTGCTGTATCAGCCAGCTATGGTGATGAGGGTCTGTGAAGCGGTCAGGGAGCTTCAATAGAACCTGGAAGTCTGGACAATTTCCAAAATCTTGGCACTAGAAAACAGTCTTCTGTTGAAATAAGTCATACAAGGAAGAAGCCTGCTGTATGAGAGATAATGAGACCATGGGTTTAAGATCTGCAGAGAGTCTGAAAAGGGATTTGTCCCCAGCAAAGATTGTCTTGGTGTTTACTTTGTGAGCCCCAGTGTGCAAGGACTTATGTAAACCATAAAATTTTCCCTTAGACTACGAGCTATGTCAGCTACTGGACAAGGAACAATTTAGCCGTGGTTGTCCCACTCCACAAATACAGTGTCTTTTAATATATTCTGGTGTTATATAAATGTGGGCTAGATATTTTTCCGGTAAAAACTTGGGCTTTGATTTCTTTTTATTGCTACAAAAAACATATTTGGCCATTGATTATTGCAGATGAAACACCTGCTGTGCAGTACATGCTTTCAAGGAATGCACGCAGGCATCACCACAAAGGTAAGCTTGACTTCTCTCCATTTGCAGAAGAAATGTTGGTTCCATTTAGATGAGTAAAAGATCATGATAATAGCTGTGCTGGTTCAACCCAGGGATCGTTATTCACTCTCCTGTTTCCAAGTATTTTTGCAGAATGAAGTGTCAGGGTACTTGGAACACAGGGACCTCTGGGATATCATTACTGCAATCAGTGGCACATCCCTGGTCTTCTGCCTATTCTTGTTCACCAGCATGTGAATGCACTGTAAACAGCAGACATCCTCTAAGTGAGCGAGCATCCTGGTGGGCTGTTGAGGTCCACACCTTTCATCATCATCCTCACAGTCTTTAGCAACTTGGAGTGACTGGATTCTGATGAAAGGCTCCAGGCAAAGACACTCTGCAAAATCATCACCTGCTTCTTCCTTGCTGATTCTGGCCTCATCGAGTGGCCTTATGTTCATGTTTGGCCTCTACAATGTCAAAAAAGGTCCCTTACTGAGAGAGCGGAGAAGGCAAGACAAGGAACTGATACCAAGTGAACTGTCCCCAGAGTACATAACTGGTATCTATGCAAATATCTGTGAGCGATATGTTCCAGCTTGTCTTTAGCTCTTCTGTCCACTAACCTGAACTAAACACTCTTTCAAGTTGTGTTTATTATGTCTGTTGAGCAATGGTGTTGTCCGGAATGCAGCCTGATTTGTTTTAAAGCCTAAAGAATAAGGCGGATTTTACTCTGACAATGGTGATTAATTGCAAATCTTTAAGTCTATTATGGACTGGAAGTGTTCAAGATTATTCTTGATGAACTATTGAACTGATCAATCTTTTGTTTCCTTTTGTCCTGTTTCTGAACTGGTGAGCTTTTCTGAGTGTGTTAATTGCTAAAAACTTCTTCTAACTCTTGCCAATTCAAGTAAAAATTATTACAAAGGTTTTTGATGAATTATCCCTGCTACTGTTTCTTTAAGAATCTGGTATTTTTCAGGCATTAGATTTGTCTGCTTAGGCAAGTCTTCTGTTTCTACACTATGTTTAGATAATTTAGCCTGCTAAAATGAGCAAATAACCAAAGCCATCTAACCCATAATGACTTGCGATATTACTTTTCAGCATGGTTTATTATTCACTGGGTATTGTGAATTATTTAGGATTCATAAACATCTTCAGGGCTGAAAACATTCGTCATGCAGATACACATACGCAGTTAATACTAATAAGCCACAAATAATAACTGAATGAGCTGACAGTGCTTATGACAAAATTATTCACTGTTTTTTTGTGGTATTTAACCAAGTCTGCTTAGGATCCATAAATAACTGCTGACTTCCAGATTTTGAAGGCCTGATAGAACTGTTGGATCATTTTTCTGATTTTCAAGGTAGTATAGACCAGGTACTACTCTTAGTTATGCTGGATGATGATTATATCTATGTGCATTGACCATTTTAATCCTGCTGAGTATAGATAGACTGCAAAGGTCTAAGTAAAAGCAGAAAAAAATCTGGTATTGTCATTGATGAGACTTTATGAGGAAAAAAAATGAATGTTTAGTATAGCAGTTTCGTATCTAAACAGTGAAGCAGTCATGTCACAGTTGAAATTTCCTCCATATAGAAGACAGAAGGGTTTAGGGAATTTCTTATTCCTTCTTTTTGCAAAATCATATAGAATCATGATGCAAAACAGATTCCAGAGAACAGCGACAGTTGTTCCTCTGTAACAAATGGGATTGCTAATGGAAAGAAATGCAAGACAGCCATCTGTTGGCTTGCACAGTAACATGCTTGGTTTCCAGGTCCCAGTGTGGGCTGTCAGTAGCCCAGAAAGGAATAAGAACAGTACTCATTGCAACGGCAGATGGTGTTTGTGGACAGTTTAAATTCAGGCTGAGCAGAAGTCCCCTAAAAAGGAAATGCATGTGTCTGAAAATGGATCCTGGGATTGCTGGAGACATCTGGGATGAAGGCAAGTCTTTGTCATCAGCGTGTTACTGGTTGTACAGAGGTTTTCTGCATCTTTTCACAAGTAACAATTCTATACTGCAGGACTGTGTGGCGAGCTCCCTTCAAAAGTGATGGATTCAGCACTGATCCACTGCTTGGGGAGAGCAAACACACAGCTGACCTCAACATGCATGTCAGTGTAGAGCAGCAGATGAGCTTGCCCCTGGATGTGTATGACACCTTCATATATGTACTGTAAAGAACATACTAATGAAGATTACAACCATGTTTATCTTTAAAAAGTTGGGTTTAATGTAAGGTTTGACTTAGATGTTTTGAATCCTTATCTTTTGTGTATTATCGGCTTTTATTAAAAACCTTTTCTGTCATATTGGTCATTAAGTGATACAGTCAATAACTGGGTCTTTGGTTGTCCCAGATCTACTGATCCAAATCTGCAATTTGATAAATTAGCCTATTTGCACATCACTGCCATTAACGCTGGAGGTCTGAGCCGGTATAACATCTTTCCCATCCAAGATACTCTGACAGACTTCTACTTTGAAGTGATTTTGTACCTTTCGTAGATCTGGGACCATTTAAATAGGCTTAGTTCCCAGTACCACGGAGGTGATTGCATTCTGTTGTTTGTCTCCAGATCTTTTTAGTAGATGGCTATAAAATAGTGGATATACTGGTCCCCCTCTTACCACAGTCGTCAGTGTAATGCTCAAGAGTAATGCTCAAGCTCATGTTATCTCTCTTCCAGGTAACAATAATACAAAGGAGAACTTCTGATACGGTACCAGGGTGCTGGGGGTTTGGGCAGGGATTTGTAAGCCTCGTGCATATTGCTGTTGTCACTTCCATTACAGCTGCAAGCTGGTACTCAGGACTAAGCTCTGAACCACAGTGATTTCAATGGAAGTATTATCAGTGTTTTTATCTGTCACAAACTGTGCAATTTTCAACAGCTTCCTGGCTTGCCTTTACTTATTTTTTTTGTCCCTGCTGAGGCCAATTACACTTAAAGCTGGAAAAATTGAGCCAGTATTGAAAATCACACCCTATGTGTTCCTCTGAGTACCAATAGACTGAATTTCAATTAAAAATGAGTGAAGTAAAAGGTCACTTGTTAATTCTAATGTAATTTAAATGGATGTAAATTAATTTTGTTTTTCTCTGTCTTCACGTTCCATCACGTGTTCTTTTGTAGGTCACTGAAATCACAAGAATGGGTAACAGCTCATGGATGTAAAAGGTAAAGGGATAGGGACAATCATAAGAAAGGTATCAAAATAACCAATTATACTAAATATTGGAGCAGAAAACCACACTGGTTGAGCTGCACAAGTGATTTGTTTGCTGCATTTTGTGGCAGACATCCATTGTGAATATTTGACACATGTGATTGCTTTGGTGAAGATATTCAAATCGTTTACAGGCACTGAGGATATGACCACTGCATTCCATGTGATAATCATAAATCTCTCATATTCTGCATTCCTGTGCTAGTTTTTTTTTTCCTCCAGTAATTTGGCTTAGACTTGACAGCTTCTGCTTGTGATGCATTTATCCCATATGTTGTCATCAGCAGATTAATATTATGCTCTAAATAAGATTCAGCTGATACGAAACTGATAAAGCTGGAAGGACAAAGGTACCAGCTGGGCTAGGCTAGCTTGTTAACATCCCAGGAGATCTTGCTGTGAGCTGAATACCTGTCACTCAGGCTGTAACTTCCTGAGAGTTTTAAAATTACATAGGCAGGCTTTATTAATTGTAAATTCTGCAGCCCCTGACAGAGGATCAGAATTAGGCTTCAATGCACTTGATATGCAGAAGTGTTTGTAATATGTGTAGAAGCTAGATCTTGTGGTTTCAGTCCAAACTCAATGAACAGTTCAGTTGGAAAGGTATTTCAGTCTCTGTATATGCAAATGTTAGGAGTTATCCTCATGTCCCTCTTGCTAACAAAGAATCTTCTTACCTTAACAGAAGGCCACTAAAAGGGGAGAAGAAAAATGTCATACAGTTTCAGGGGAGATGCCTGACAGATGGTGCACTAGGTCTAAGAGAAGCTGGCTTTTCTGCTATGAAAGGTTTTATTCTTGCTTAGTCAGCAAATTATATACAAAAAAGGTCTATTCTGGTTCTGGTTTTATGTTATATTTAGTATGAATTTCACGACTTCGCCTCCATTTTAATCTATGAAGCCTGGATTTTCCCCTGCAATTTAAGTGACCTGGTTTTGAAATTGCTGACTGCTGCTGTTTGGGGTATTCACTTCCAGAAGCAGGAAGAGGGACTGATCCCTAACCTCAGAGCAAGATGTAAGTTTTATCGTGCATAAATAACTCCATTCTCAGAAGCAGTCTAGAGGGGAATATGGGAACTGATTTGTTTTGAAAGCAAGGGAAGAGTTAAACAGCTTCAACAGAAAGTAAATAGCCACATTACGTTTGCTGAAAGCAAAGAAAAACCCTCAGAAATTTGGGAGCAAAAACAAGCCCTTTTTTTTGTGCTAGAACAGTTTCACACTAATTGCAAATATGTTTGCTAATAACCTTCTCCAAGTTTGGCCTTTGACCCCAAAACCAAAATAGGAGAAGGTTTTGCCTTCGTTGCTCAAGACGGATGAGTTTGTTAGAGGAAGATAACAAATGTGGAATATGTCACTACAAATACCGAAGGGGAAGGTGACACTTCAGGTGCTTGCCTCTGGCTAAGTATGTAAGGCCAGTGCTATATTCTTATCTAGGTACAACCTTTCCACTTACCTTACAATAAATTAAACTGACTGCTTGTCTTTGCTAAGGCTAAAAAAGCCATTTTTTTGTATGTGTTTGTTTTTCTCCTTTTAACCTCAGGGTAACTAATACATCTCGGCTTTCCTGAGGTAAAAACATAGGGAAGGAGAGACACTTCAATTTACAAGATCAGTGCTATACCTCTGCCTAAGGTTGACTTAGCCAAATTCATCCCACAGTAAAACTGAAGCACTCTGGCATTGCTGTCTTTTCTTTTTTTCCTTCTTTTCCTCACCTCACACAACCTTGTGTGCGCTAATTACAACACAGCACATCTTGAGCAATGAACAGTTTTAACTGCAGCGTACCCAGGTTATGCTAGTATGGAGATCACAGTGCTGATGGTACAATACTTATCTTGAATGTAATTTATCTTTTCACATAGGCAAGCGATATTCCTCCTTCTCTTGGCTCATTTCTCAATTGTACATTTCAATTTGATTCCCTCACATGTGGCATTCTGCTCTTCTCCTTGCCAGATGTACCTGCTCAGATTTAGCTACTTCTAAAGTGCTTCTGCAGCTGTGGGCCTTCTGTGCCGCTGCGATCTGCTCTTCACTGAAGCAAGTGCAATTAGCATAGGGACAGTATTTGGCATCTCTGCACAATTTATCCTCCCACCCCAGAGTGACAACCTGAGATTTTCTGACTTCCCTGCACTTAAAAACCCTCAATTTCCTGTGATTCTTTTTCAGTTGTTTTTACTCTCTCTTAAATATGAATTAATAGCCCAGGATCCCGACCCTATTTCTGAGCTTCTTCATTTCATTCTACAATAGAAAAAAGTCTGTACATCACTGTAAAAATAAATTCTTTATATTCCATCCCCACTGCATCCAGAGTTTCCTGACTGTATTATTACAGACGCTATACTGGGTTATTCTGGGTATTAACACTGGTAGATCCCTCTTAGTGTATTGTGCTTCCTGAACTTGGAAACCTCTCTCAGCTATTTTCCTAAAAGTTCATCTATGTACCCATTCTTCTCTTGACATATCTCCCCAACAGCCCACATCTGGTTAAGTTGCAGAGTGCCCTGAAGAGAGTCATAGCATTACAAAGAGCTTTCTAGCACATAGTCTCTATTTATAACAGTCAACTTTGTTGACTAATGTGGTCAACAAAGGTTGACCATATTTTTGAGGTCAACAAAGTGCATAAAGTGTTTCAGCTTAAATATTCTTATGTATTGCTAGAAAATACATTACCAGCAATATTTTTTTGTCTACTGAAGAGAGCCAAGAAGTTGATGAGCGTCCAACTCTTTCCAATATAGATTAAAAAATCCTTCTGCCTCACCAAACTGAAAAGTCTTCCACTAAGTCTGAATTCAATTTTACTTTCTCTGCTTAATGGTAAAACAAGTTTTATCTTCTTCTTCCAAAAAGTTTTAGGTATAGATTTGATTGGAGCCAAAGCCAGGGGCATCAATCTGTGCTAATAGTGGCAGTTCAGAAACCAAAATTCAAATGAGCATAAGATGGATTTAACATAATGCTCTCAAACATAATCAAATTTTTGATAAATTGGCCAATTTTCCTGCTAATTGTGTGATTATCCCAGAAAATGAACTGTGAATTATATGCTCTGTAATATGTTTCTGACGCTGATGTGAAAGTCATTTGATGAAGGAATTACTTGACCCAAAATGTTTATTATTTAGATGTTTTTCAGATTGTACAAATCAATCTCAGTATTAAGGACACTCCAGTAATTGAAGACATACACTTGAATTTCTAGTCTTAAATAATGATGCTTAATATTAACCCATCATCCAACTGGCACAACCCAAGCCAGGGCAAAAATGAAAACCAACATAGATGATGTGTGTGTGCATATATGCTGTCTTCTAATTTTAAAGTCTCTAAACATATACATATGTATATATATGATTCACTGCATTCTCAGGACACTTTAATGTGCTGATACTATTAAATAACAAATTAAAAAGGGTATATTTCTGGATGTTGGAATGTATCTATGTGAGAGCAGGCTATAGCTCAAAGGCTTGCTAGCCACCAGTGCTTGCTGTCTGTGCAGCAGCAGGTCTGCAAGTGCCACTCAGGCACCACTTTTCAACAGTTCTCTGGTGAAAGGAAATGTGACTTGAGTCACTCACAATATTCTGTTTCTTCACCTGCAAATGAGTAGTTTTCCTGTTGATTTTAGACTTCACCCAAGTGCTGTGCTGCACCACGCCAGCTGTATTTTCTCACTCAATTCATAGCACGTAATATTACCTGCCTGTCAAAAACCTAAGCAGTGTAAGCTAAGAGCTCATTCTTTCATGACCACTATGTCCTTTGCTTTTTCTTGCATAAAACCACACCTGCTTGTATTTAAAGCTTACAAGTAGTGATATATCTTATGTCACAGAAGTCTCCGATACAGTAAAACAAGGTTCTTGATTTTGCCAAAGCCCAATTCTCTGACAGCATAAAGCCCTGGAAGAAGGTGGAAACAGGTGCAGAGAGGATGCTGTGATTTAGCAGGGATTTTTGCCTCAATGGCTGTTTTTTTTTCTCTATGACCACTTTAGGCTTAAGGTGCTTTTGAGTAAAAGTGCATTATCCAGCATCAGGTTCCGACTAGCTGGGATTGGCAAGAGCTTTTCAGGATTCAAATCCTGTCTGGCAAGTTCAACCTTTTAAGTCCCCGTCTTTACATACAGTAATATTGTGTAGTAATGAGGCTTCTCTAATTTAAACCAAACATTGAAACGGTGTCTTAGTGGCCTTGTGTTATCAAGTTGGCATAACACCCTCCTTGCCCTTTCCCTGCAGAGCAACTGAACCTCTGTAATTCAGGAAAGGCTCTTGGTAATGTCTAGGGTATGAGGGTTGCTGTGCCAAGACTACTGCCTTTATACTTCCTTTGGGAAAATGAAGTTCCATCAGAATAATTTTTTGCATGACTATTCCCATCCCAACTGTACCATTGACAGATATGTTTGTAAATGTTTCAAAACAATCAACAACCTGATTTTGTTTATATTTTCTTATTGACTTTTGCCTTTCTCATTTCCTTTTATTTTGAGAGGCTATTATGCTGCATTTTCTGGTTTAATACAAAATAATCAAAGGCATTTTAGAATTGCAAGTCTGCTTAGTATTTTATGAATATCAATTTTTCTCCCAAGTAGGACAAAATAAAATTGGGAAAAGTCAGACCATCCAACAAGATGGAAATTCTGTAGCTGGTTTCATGTTTCCCTTTGTGATTTTGAGCTCCCAGGACCTGATTCAGTGCCCAGCAAAAGAAATTGGAAGCTTTTTCTCCAACTTAATTACTTTGGACTCAACTTTAAGACCAAAAATCTTTCAATCTGGTTATAGAAACCAACAGGCTTTTATTTTCTCTTTTAGTTTTAAATATTCCTGCTGCTATGAAAACCCAACTGGCAAGAGGAAACTTGCACTGAACATCCATATTTAAGTCAATGTAAGAAAGTGAGGGGGGCTCCCAGTGTCTACTGAATCCCAACTAAGCCAGAGATTTGAGTTGAATTAGTGGAATTCGCCATGAACCATTATTTGGCTCCAATGCCTTGTTACTGGATCTCTATGAACATTGTGATGTTGAATGTCCAGGAACAATGTTTTAGAAATGTTTTAGAGATATTAAAGATTTTGATGTAGGTTGCTTTTTTTTTTTCCCTTTTGGGATTGAACAGGTTTCCTGAGGCAGCTGGTATGTATTGGGGGATTGAATATGGAGTTGAGATGGAGCACAGAAGTGACACTGGTCATATGCCAGTATTCAAGTACGCTGCCTGGAGTGGTTCACTGTTGCGTCCGAGCACTCTAACAAGTTCTTGATGTCACCAGAAATACTTCAGGACAAGAGACCAGGTCACCACCTCTATTACAATTGCATGAGTCACTCTGCCTCATCAAGGTAACACAGGTAGAAGTGATAAGAGATTATCACATACAGAGTGCTGCTCTCATCACCATCCTTACACCCCATCCTGCTCTGTAATGGGGTGTGGGTTATTTCCTCAGCTCTGCCTTGCTCTGTGCAATGTGGTCAACCAAGAGGAAATAAAGTCTCTAACTTCTCAGCCATTCAACCCAAGCACTGAGAGTCAAGCTTCACTTTGTAATTTATATCTTGAGTCACCCAAGTCAGCAAATATGACCCTTGACATACAGAGGGTGTCACTTTCACAGAGCAGTTTTTTACAAAGGAACAATTATACTAGTGACCAGCTGATTTTCTTGGAAACTTAGTGGTCCATTGTTGGAAAGGCAAAAGAACTTTTGCTTATATGGACTGTGTTCCACTTCTGCTGTAATGCTTTTGTGAGATGTGATTCTTTCGGCCTGCTCAAAAGGTAGGTGTTTTCTACAGTCTTTGATAGATATGCAAAGTAGGTGTTTGGCTTGCAGCTTCTTCCTGCAGGTAAGGTACCATTGCACTTGTTTCTTTCATTCCCAAGCTTCTTTTATCAAGATTTTGGAGCTTGTTTTAATCTTTTTAAGACTCAAATGTTGGTGTTTGGGGTTTTTTTTTAGTAATAGTGACATTTCCACTTAAGAAGCTGAAAGTTGCTGCTAATCAGAGTCCTGCATAAAGCCCTAGAAATGATCAGAGTTTGCCTCTGATCATTTCTGACAAGCCCTTTGGAGAAAATCTTGACAGAATGATGATGACTGCCAACCTTTTTGGTTAAGTTCATTCTCACAACTTAGCAGTACTAGGAATCAGGTCTTCTATGGTGTATTTTGCCCAAAGAAGTGGTAAATGCTCCATCCCTGGCAGTGTTCAAGGCCAGGCTGGGCAGAACTTGGGCAACACAGTCTAGTGTGAGGTGTCCCTCATGCACATGGCAGGGGGGTTAGAGCTATGTGACCTCAAGGTATTTTCCAACCCGAACCATTCTGTGATTCTATGATTGTGAACTCGGTAGCCATTTCATGCTTCATGTGTTTTCTTCCCTGTGATCAGAAAGATGAACTCATGTATAAAGACGGAATAAGCTGGACAGGTTTTTCAATAAAACCTTCTTGTGCAGTTTTCAAACAGCTGAAAGACAGAAAAACAGACTTTCCATTGGCAATAACTTTTCTTGCAAACACTTGTATACATTTTCATTATGCTGTCAAAGGAAAATGATGATGCAAAGCAAAAATAACCTCAGGACTCCCTTGTAAATCATTTGGTTTCCGTCTTGAAAGAGCTTTTTTTTCTTGTGGTGTCAACATCATTTTAATCAGAGTACTGGAGCTCCTAAGGAAGCACAAATTGCACTACTGTTTCATACACATTCACAGCCATCAGAGGTCAGTACAAGTTCATTCATCTGAGCAGTTTTAAGGTCCTTTATTCCTCCAGTTTTACATATCAAGTTTTGGATAAATAAGAAAATGAGCCTTCATGTCTGTGACATCTTAGTAGATGAGAAGCTTCTCGAGAATTTAAAAAAGCTAATAAACTTAAAATATATGCTTACACTAATATCTTCATGCCATATAACATGTCAGGAGAAGTTCCATTTCATGTTTGTTCAAATTTTGAGAGTGAGCAACTGCCAAAGGAATAGAACAGATCACAGAATGGTTGGGTTGGAAGGGACCTTAAAAATCATGGGCAGGGACACCTTCCACTAGACGAGGCTGCTCCAAACCCCGTCCAACCTGGCTGTACCACATGCTCTTCCAGATTTTGGTTAATACTTGTGCCTCATTGAGATCTGTTTGACACAAATCCTACTGGTTATGAACCTAAGTTGTTAAGAGTTAGCACCAAGACAGCTACAGCAATGTATTGTTTCGTATTTTGTCTTATTTGGCTCACTTAAGCCCAATATTAATGATCCCCAGTAAAGTGCCCTCTAAAAAAACCATCTAAATATTCTTCAGTTAAACAGAATGAAGGTTTAAAGGCAACTTTCTGTGGATTTATAGCTGATTTTACAATATGCTTTATTTATTTTGAAAAAAAACCAACATGCTGTAAATTGGTAAAATAGGGAGTATTAAAAAACTCCGAGGAACAGAAGGTTCAGGAAGTTCTGAACTTATTTTCCCAAACCAGTACTTATTCTTAATGTGTTTTATTGAAAAATGCTCCTTAGAGGAACATGAATAAAATTTTATTTGGCTATAGTGTGAGAGAGTGAAAGACGTGAATCCAGTGGTTTGAGTGCCTGCTACAGAAAAGGGCTGAGAATCTGTTATGGATCTGGCCAAGAATGAACTTGAACTTCTGCCTCCCACTAAAAAAACAGTCTATCAGTTATGGGAACTTCTCCCTCTCCCTCCAGAGACAAATTCAAAAGGTAAAACACAAAATTGGTAACTAGAATGGGTTTAAGTGTTTGTTTAGGAAAACATTTTCTAAACGATTTTGGGTTTGACTCAAAAGGAATATTGAAAAACAAGAAAATTCTATGAAGTATTTTTTTTAGTTCCCTGGACAGCAGCAGTAGTAATGTGAGCTGCTTCCTATCTGTAACTAAGCTATGAAAATAAAATTCAAGTGTAGAAGGTCAGTTGAAAATTAAAAATGCAATTCATTAACTTGGGTTTATTGGAAGAAACACTCATCCAGGTCTCAGAGGATAATAACTATCACAAAATGCTGCATAGACAGAATTGCCAAGGCTTCAGGTTCAAAGTGGATCTCACCAGACTGGCTGTTTATCTTGAAGCTTAGTTCCCACAGCCATGTATCACCTGAAAATCTCAGTTCCTATACTGTCATTTAAAACAAATAACCAACAAAAAAACAAACCAAACTATAAAGCTAATCTCACAAAGTCCCATTGCTCTAAGAGCCAAGACTGCAGGAGAAAACATTAAATGGACCATTGATTAAACTGTGTCAGTTGGCAATTCTGAGTGTGGGAAAAGAATCCTCTCTCAGTACTGAGCTCGAATGTGAGTCCAGTAAATACATATCAAGAGTATCAGCTTTGAACTGACAAAGAACTTCATAGTCCTGGTGAATTACTTGGGAAATCCTAGTATCTGATCCACCCTCCATCAGGATCACACATCATCATGTATGCCATGAGGTCAGAACAAACACTAAACAAGGCAGTATCCTGACTTTTGTTGCCACATCACCTAGTGTTAACCTAAGAGTCTTTGCTTTTTACTGGTGTTAGTTAACTCAGTAATAATTAGTGATCTTATAATATTAAAAAGTAGCAAAACAACTTGGATTTTATTGAATGTGATGCTGAGGGACAGAGGTACATACACAGTGAGGTCTTAAGAAGGCCATGACTACGGTGTACAGAAAATTCAAATCTGTAACCACATTTAATAATCATGATCTGAGAAACTTTATAAGAATGGTCAGGAATTTTGCTGTATCTTCTAAACAATTATTCTCAGCCTTACCTTTACACTGTGGACAGCTGTAATAATTTGATTGGGTATATTCAAAGTATGCATGTAACAATAGTAGGAAGGCAGGGGTGTTTGCAAGAAAAGCTTTGGTGTTTTGGGAGTGACTGGTTAGACAAAAAGACTTAATTCAAAGCTGTTCAGTGTTATCAAAAGGTCATTATGTGAACAGTGGTTTGAGTTCTTGTAAAGTCCAATGACAATTCTAAATAAGAATATATGCAAAACAGAAAATATGTGGATGATTTTCTTGCTGTTTTAAACTCTATGAAATCTGGGATTTCTCTTTGATTAGATTGCTTCCTGAAGTTAATTCAAGTGTTGTCTGAAGCATCATTGGAAGGTAGTTTTGGTTTGAAACTTTCTGTGCTTGATGTCAGGGTGAATATCTGACTTTCCCATAAAGTTTCAGTAAAGCAGTGAATTAAGCTAGTAGGAATACAAGCAATCTTAAGCTAGGCCTAGATAGAGTCTGCTGTCAGCCTGTCTAGGTGTAAATCTGAATCTGGTTGGAGTGCCAAGAGTCAGTTGAGGTCAGTAGACTTGTATGTGTATTCTTAGTGAGAGGGCCATGACTCAGTGCATAGGTACCACAGAACCTGAGTTTTCACACAGAACTATTGATTTGTGTGTGTGTGTTTATGTCTTTGTCTCAAACATCAAAATCTGGACCTGGGTAGTCCTGAACAGACTGCTTAAGTATTACTTTTTCCACTGTTGAGGAATTCTGGTTAAATTAGTGGATTTTTTTCTTGAGAGATCCTTTAGTCAAACCCAGATCATTTATAGAGCACCAGGCTATGGTCTAGAGAGCACCAAACTGAGTAAAATTGTACTAATCTTGAATGAAGTGATCTAATGATTCCAGATTAATGGTGTCTCCTGGCCTCAGGAGCCTCATGAGGGTGTCATCTTCACACTGGTTTAAAAGGTTAAAAACAGTATCAGAATTCTGAAATTCTTACATGACAAGGAGCAGCACACATTCTACTAATCCTGTTGGTGTAAATCTGTTGGTTCATTGGGCTACAGACCCCCAAAATCAAGTACTTCTGCCAAATCTGTTTAATGACCGCCTTAGGTATAATGTAAAAGAGCTGGCAGCTAGGGCAATAAAATGGCTGTGCCTCAGCTGTTTCCATTACTAGGACTAGAAATCTCAGGAGGTAAGTTGGCTGCTAGAGCTGACAAGGGAAAGGTTGGAGTTTGCATCATGGTGGTGGCCGTGGAAAGGAAAGAAGGAGTAATACCTTTTTCCTCATATTTAGTTCTCAGAAGTACAATAGTAAACCTCAGTCTCCAAAGCTTCTCCCAATCCTTGCTCCCCCCCACCTTCATCTGTACACCTGTATTCAATGAAAAGAGAGTCTATGGAGCTTCCCCTCACCTTCAGTTCTCACCTTCCCTGCTGAGTATTTAGCTCTTGTCTATCCCAGTCGGAAGTCTTGAGTCACCTCTGTTCTATTTTCAGCTTGCTTTCCTCCAGCAAAGAGAAAGAAACCATACGCAAAGGAACAGCATTAATGCTGCAGTAAATCCATGACACCAGCTGCTGTTTGCCAGCATAGGGAATAGCAGGTGAGGAAAAGAACTACTTGAGGTAAAGGACTGTTTTGGATGTCCGTTAGCTGCAGTGAAAGCACCGGAACTGCAGGACATGCGCTAGTCTCAGAGTAAGTTGCACAGGATCACTTAAAAGCTTGAATTTTCAGTAACATTGAAAAAGCAGCACAAGAACTTTATTTTCGGTTAGTCACATGTGTAGGAAAGGTTGCTTTGAAACCCATTGGAAGCAGTAGACTGCTAAATATAGCCGGAACAGTAACCTCTCCAGGCTAAGGGATGAATGCACATAGCTGGAAAGTAGAATGAGGCCCATTTAAAAGTCCTCTAAGTCCCAACTTGCCTAGACTTCTCCAGTGATATAAAATATGCTGCTTTGTTTGACACAGAGATTAGTTTCAAAAAAGAACTACTGGAAAAAAGCAGCCCTTGGTTCCATTTCTTTACTGATGCCTATCAAATTTACCTTGCATAATATCAAAATCGGAGATTACATGGAATATAAAAGTGAATAAACACTGGAGGAAAGAAGCTTTAGTTTTACAGCGTCTTGGCATGGCAGTTACAAGACCCCAATGTAAATTGGGTTCCTGTAAGAGTGTGTTTAATGAAAATATTGTGACTGAAACTGATGTATTGAAACAGAACCTGCTGCTCTGAGCAGCCTTCTTTTATTTGCTGGCATATGCACCAGCTGTGAGCTGAACTTGTGGAGTCCAAGCTCCTGAAACAGTGTTTTGGAATACCAGAGTGTGTTCCTAAAGCTTCTGTAGCAAATGTAGGATGGGTCAGACTTGTACACTAAATCTTAAATACAAGTACCCCCAAGTAAGGAACAACGACGTTTTATTTGGTTGACAAAATTCTACGGTGTGGTTAAATGTAAGGCTTCAACCAATCTCAGAAAATATTTGTCTCAGAACTCTGTGGATTTTTAAAATTCCTGGGATAATTTTGTAATGTTGGCATTCCTGCATTTGGCATCAATTTCTAGGATGATTTTTTAAATTCTCATTCACCCTTTCATCCTCCCATCTGACCCTTGGTACTTCTCCAGAGCCCCATTGACTTCATGGGGGCATGAAATCGAGGATGAATTGCTGCTAAGTCTGCTGAAAACAGAATGATGACTGAGTCTGCAGAACCATAGATGAAGCAGAAGTCTCAAAAGACACAAGAAATTCTGCACAAGTGAAAACAGAAAACAAATGGATCTGGAAACAGACAAAGTGAACAGTAATTTGGTTTCTTCCATCTGTTTGACAGTGTAGGGTAAAAATAACTAATGTCAACCATAGTAAAGTATCATGAGGCAACTGAATGAAGACATTTTAGGCTTTATAAGGCAACTTGGCTAATAGCTCTTTACCATAATGCCATAAACACAGATTATCTATCTATCTATCTATCTATCTATCTATCTATCTATCTATCTATCTATCTATCTATCTATCTATCTTTCTATCTATCTATCTATCTATCTATCTATCTATCTATCTATCTATCTATCTAATCTCTCTCTATATATATATCTATCCATCTCTCTATCTCTATCTATCTATCTATCTATCTATCTATCTATCTATCTATCTATCTATCTATCTATCTATCCTCTCTCAGCCTGTATTCCCCTAAAAGGTAGAATATACAGAACTGAAATGATGAATAGCAAAACTACAAGCAACAATAGCAGGAAATGAGACTATAGAAAGCCCATGTATGGGGTCGTATTTAACACAACCCTGTGTCATGTCTTGAAATGCTTTGTTCACTGGCAATGGAGAAGGCAAATAATCTACTGTATCATGTCACTAAGTTTAGTACTGCTAATAAAAATGTGTTGAAGCATAACTACTACTTGGATGAGTAGGGTTATTGACCTCACTGGGTTTAATCCCATGAAGTGCTTCACTGAATGAGTAAGAATTGCAAAAGAGCCACTTGTTAGATTAAAAATGGTTTTGGGGTGTTTTGCAATGCTACTTTTTTTTTAAACTGGGTACCATTGCTAGCCTTCATCTTGGCCTGTATAAATCTCTTGCCTCCAGAAGCACTGAACAATTGTGTTACAGGAACAATGAGCAATAACCTTTAAGCTTTGTGTGAAATCACCTCTTAATTTCCTGCTCTGAGACTTAAATTTCATCATTAAACGTAGGTTGAAGCTATGACTTCTGTTTCAATTTCATTAGTAATACTAAGGAGATTTTTCTTCCCTGTTAAATATCAGTTGTCTTAATGTTCCAGATGTTTGTAGCTAAGAGCAACTTGTCTGAATTGATGTGGTGATGACAGAGAGAAGGAACAGATGGCACAGAGCTGTCTCTGCTCCATTCATCACGTCAGTGACTGGAAACACTGACAATACCACACTGGCTTGTTCCAAATTATGAAGCCTAGCAAACAAATTAGCCAGGCTGGCAGGAGGTCTCAGAAAAGTAGACTGGAATCTGCTTTGGACAGCTATAGAGGTTACACAGCTATGGCTCACAACGCTGGTGAAAAAGGTATGTAGAAAAATGGCCAAAGAAAGGTTTTGCCTCTCCCTGGTTCTTGTAAAGTTCTTTCAGCTTTCTTTCAGCTTTTGGCTTGGGTGAGTATTTCTGTTGACTTCACTGGGTCTAGCTACACAAAGAAGTCTTTCATTTAAGGAGTGAGAATTACAGATCCAGCTTGTTGATCAGATACCAGGTAAGAATGTAGTAATGACATGATACTTGTAAGTGGAAGAAGCTAGAGCAAAAGGGTATATACTAGGCTTACTTATGCTTGCCGCTGTATTTTTGCAGCAGGCTTCTAGTTACCATACTGTTATTCTTTTTGTCTAGGTCTGTTTTTCTGTATTGCTTTTGGTTTTGCCTGACCATAACGTTCTAGTCAGATTCTTTTGTATTTTTGTGTCATAAGATAGGGACAGAACCATATCAGCTGTGCAGCTTAATCCTTGCAAGATTAAAGTTTCTGGTGCCACAAATGTCCTGGGGTTGGGTACAGATTCCTAACCAGATATGTGTACCATATATCAAAAATACCAGTAAGTTCCTATTGTTATGAGTACTCACAGCTGACTGACATCTGGATACACTCAGATCAAGTGCTGCTAAGACTGCTTAAGAAACCGGGGGAAAGTACATTTATATGTATATGATTTGCAACTGTTTTCCTGTCATCTTACTGTACATCATGAAAGAACAAGGAGATGCAGGATTCGTAAGTAAAGAAAAGCAGATTTTGTTGTTCCACCAAAAAAAAAAAAAAAGGAAATTTGTTGGGCTTTTTCTACTCAGACCTGCAGTAGAGCTTGTTACAGAACACCAAATACAAGGGTTTGGTAGAAGTGTTTATTAAGTTTCTTCTGTGTCTTGGTGAACACACTCTCTTTGTCAGGGCATGCTTGTAGTTTGGGAAGGATAGGAGTGTTCTCATTGGTATACTTAAAAAAATAATAGAAAATGAGTAAAATCACTTGCTCGATAAATAGAAATTGAGGAAAGTTAACTGTTTTATCCAGATTGGAAAGGGAGATGTGGATAAGCTCTGATTGTCCTCTTTACAAGTGATAAACTGGTTACCTCTTTTACTGTTGACTGCTCTAGCAGTGATTATTTGCCAGAAGACTGTTTTGTACAGCGAGTGGAAGAAGTTAAACTTGTAATTCTTGTGCTAAGGGTGTGAATAGTTCCCCAAATATGAGAGTTTGGGGTTTCAAACCCAAGGTAATTTCTACTTCTCCCCTTCTATTATCTGACAGGAGTTAAATATGTCCACCTGAGAAGGTCTTAGCAAAATGTTTGTACCAACCTCTTTCTGCACTCAGGAGTAAGCAGAGTTATTTGAAATGAAAAAGTAAGAAGAAGTCCCTCTCTCCTACAGTAATTCTATCAGAACATTGCAGCAGCATCTGTGTTTCTAACCTCCACCTTTGGAGCTGTCAGAACTTAACTTTCTGTCAGGAGAGAGCCCCAGCTTGCAACAACTGCATTAGTACTTGAAAATATGACTCAAATGCATCCAAGAGTTTTGGAAAGGAGAAGGTCTCAAATCATTATCATATTAAACTCATTCTATGGTATTTCAGTACCTAATATTAACTGTATCCAGTAAATTATGATAACAGTGATAAAATAATTTTGTAATCTATGTAACAACCCCAAAGCAAAGTAAAGTTAAGCTGGTAAAGCTAAGAGGAAAGCGCAGCTGCGACTGAATTTCCAATAGATCAGGTTATGATGAAGGCAGACTGTTAATAGAGAGTACATGTTGTCTGAGGACTTATGGTAGAATAAATAAAAGGGAAAGAAAGGGGAATTTAGAAGCTCCATTTCTCAAGAGAAATATCCAAAATCAGTGCTTCTATGCAAACTTTTTAGACCATAAAAGGATATTCTAATTTAATTTTCAGCTTATAGACACTAAAAAAAAATCCAAAGAGGGACTACAAAAATAATGGTAGTGACAGCAAAACAGCAGGGAACCTTATCCAAAGTTTTAATAGAATCATAGAATAGCTAGGGTTGGAAAGGATCTTAAGACCATCTAGTTCCAACCCCCCTGCCATGGGCAGGAAAACAGGTTTAAATGGTCCAGACAAGCACAGCCCTGTAATATTAATTGACTTCCAAAAATATCCATAAGAATCACATGCCAAGAAGACAGCAGAAACTGCTAATCATAGTAAGAGTTATCCTGAATCATGATGCTTTTCCTTCATGATACATCTGATTAACTAGTAGAAACTTGGCTACCTGGAAGCCTAGTGTTGTTTGGGCTTTTCCTGCTCATAACTTACAGCCTCCTTTGTTTACGTAAGTGAGCTACTGCAGATTTAGGATATTTAAGATCTGTACTTCTGATTATAAGCAGGGAAAAAAAAACCAACCAGAGAATGTTATTAATTTTATCTGAACAGTGGCCTAAATAGTAGATTTCAACATTAATGGCTGTGGAATATAAACTGGAGATGTGAAGTGTGTGGTTTCCTTTCACAGTTCAAGGATAACATCCAACATGATGTGCGCATGTTGGTACATGAAGCTTAGGTTATGCCAGTCTGTCATCTTTTACTAGTCTATAGTAAACAAACTATGGATTTCATAATCTAAAGTGTTTTTCAAATGTCAACCAAAACTTATGCCAGTTGCTGACACATTGCTGGCAAAAGTTAGGAGTATAATATCATTAGAAATTGAAGATGTCTGCTACAACTAGTAACTTATTCACAGTCATTACTCCCCTGACATATATTCACTTAAATAATATATTATTATAGTGCAAATGGTGAATGAAACTTCGACACTTATGGAGGAGGGAATGACATCTGTGGGTAGCAAGAAACAAGATGTATTTGTCTTTTTAACAGCTACACATTAAGGTGGTAAAATAACAGAAACGAGATACCTAAGCAAGAATCAGACAATCTGGCATTCAGACCTACAGTAGTGTCCTGCATAACTCAAATTAGTAAAGCAACTGCACTTAGTTCATGCATCTCCTTTTAGGTGCATTTGTTGCTCAGAGAAATGTACATTAAGGTTTCAATGCAGCTTCTCCCTGTAGCGCTGAAACAGTAAGTACATCCAAGGAGGGTGTAACAGAATGCACCATTAAAATGAGAAACTTTATGGATACCATGTTTAGTTTGGGGGTTAAGATGTGTCCACTGCAATTGAGGGTACTTGGGTTATCAGTAATGATCTGGCAATTCATGTGATACTGTCTGCTTTGAATTAACTTCACTAGTGCATGTGAGTTCTGTTTGCACTGACATCAAACAGCAGAATCGTCTGGTGAGGTTTATTCTGCATTCCAAGGAAAGAGAATTTATTTCCACTGTTATACAAGCACTTGGAGGTGTGGTGTTCGGTATGCAAGAGCCCTGTTCTGAAGAGCATACAAACTTAAATCAAAAGACATAGAGCCGGTGGGATGCCAAATTCAGACCATGTTCTGCACCACGGGCAAGCAGCATAAATACAGCATCTGCTCTAGTCAGCAGTGTTTGAGCTTCCCTGTGAAAACGCGTACTTTCATGTAGGTGTGAGGAAATCTTCTCCCCTTTCTCCTCAGAGAGAGCAATTAGTAGAAACATATCTACATGTAAATTACTCACACTTTACTCCTCTCTCGACAGAGGTTTCGTCAAACGTTCTTGCCTTTCCCTGGCACTCCAGTCCCTCAAACCAACAGCTTCTGAGGTAAGAACATTTTAAAACCATTTTCCGATCCCTTCATTAGCATAGTGTAATCAAGTTATTCAACTGAATTCACCTCTGTCTTTACAGGAGTTATAAGCCTGAAGGAAATGTTTTGAAAGCATGTGGAACTGCCAGCCTGGGTGGTCTTACAAGTGTTCATACAGGGCACCTCGTTCTCCACATCTTTTCAATGGGTGCATTGATTTATGATTTATATGTAATGTAGATTTCACACAGGTCAGTGGCTTTACTCACATCAAAGTAAACCTTCGATTCCCAATAAATGTATATATCACTGCTTTGCTGCTATGCAATATGAATTCCCAACATTTTCAGTGGCTACCCTGTGTTTGTCTGTGGGATTTTTTTTCCTGATCCCACTGAGGATTTTGTGGGCAGGCAGGATGGATGAAGGCCAAAAGCTCTTTGTGCATTACTGGGAGCCTGCCTGCAAAAATCTGAAAGCAAGAGAGAAACAATAGATTGCGATGATAAAGCAATATGGATGAAATTCAGATGGAAAATGTAAAAGATCAAGTCTCTGCCTGCTTCATGCTGTTTCCCAAGAGCTTCCCTTGAGCCATCCATCAAATAAAAGAGCTGGAGAGGATTAATGAGGTGCGTCAAGTTTTAAAGGTGACACCTGTTCTGGACTGCCCAAAGATGGATTTGGAGGAGTTTATAGAGGGTTTTTTTCCTTTTAGAGACAGGAGATCAGATGGCAAGCAGGGAGCAGAAAATGCCACCTCCATGGAAAAATGTGGAATTCTGTATTTTCTTTGTGGAAGTGCTCATCATGTATCAGTGTGCCTGTGACTTTCTACAGAGCTGTATTATGCTCCTCCTTGAAGCATGAGTCTGAAAGCAGGTTTCAGTCCCACCTCTGTGTAGTGATGTCCAACCTCTGTGATTAAAAATCAGCAAATCTCTCTGGGCTGCTGCTATACCGAATAACAACAAATTTTCAAGGCCCATTTGGAGGAAAAAAATAAGATAGTCAGTTTTTTTCAATGCAAGACAGTTGCATGGAGTGCTGCAGTTTCATAGTATAGCAAATGAAATTTTCAGTCATTTATAGACCCCTCAAATGTGTGAATCCATGCATCAATACTGCAAGTTTGCACAATAGGATTTTTTTCCTTAGCTGCTTAAATCCATGATCCCTAAGAAGTCCTTGCACCCTGATAGTTCACAAACCAGAGTGAATTTTCTAGGGAAAATCAATGAAGCTCAGAAGGCTGGAGTCACATTTTGACCTATGAAGCAACACTTCTTCATCCGTTAGTCTTTGAAGAGGCTTTCACCCCTTTTAAGATTTAGTTGCAGTCTGAGATTTGAAGGAAGGACATCTGTCAGCAGAATGGCAACCTCCTTGTCCCTTAGAACAGGAGCAATGTTGGGGAAAACTCATCAAGACTTGATGCAGGCTTGTGGAGAAAAAGTTAAAGAGGCTTATGTAAGTAGGAGAAAAAGTAAATACAAAAAAGAGGTTGCTTCCTGGCACACAGTCATTTGTTCGTGCTGACAGGACAAAAGTGCTACACTGGCGTTCTTGCTTCACTCGGGTTTTTATAACAAGTAATGAAGTGACTGTATAAGTCTAATCTGTCTCTTCAATAGATGGGTCCAACAACAGGCTGTAAGGATGTCAGACTGCACCCACCAAGTCCTTGCCTGCTGCCCTGGTTCCTAGGCCTGGACGTAGCTTCTTCTACCTGTGCCCACACTTCTGGCTGTGCTTTTTCTTGCAAAAATGTAAGCTTTTTTTGCAGTAAATTCAATGAACTTTATCTCTTAAGTGGTGCAAGACTTCCTTGTTGGCAGGACCTTCCTGTTCTGGAGATCTCACAACCTCTCTTCCAGATTTCACACAACCCAACAAAACTGTAGGTTTCCCTGTGGTTGAACTTCCCAGACACTAATGTAAGTCAAACAATATATAGCCCCCTCTACCTCATCACTGAGAAGCCTGTTTGTGCTCCTCTCTCCTCCCCAGCACCCAGTCTGCAGAGGTGAAATAGGGGATCTGTGCCAGCCCCAGGGTTCTGCAGATGATGCATGGACCTGCCAGAGCTGGAGGAGCCCTGATCGTTGTACCATGTTGCAATGTCTCTGATGCAATGCTAGTTGCATGCATCCACCTATGCCGTTGGGTCTTGGTTCTGAGATGCTCTACTATTATTTCCTAACCAATTTCAAAGCTTTTTTCTATCCACCAAAGGGTAATTGTGCAAGGGCACTTGAGGGGATCCATCAGCACTGGTGTGCAGTTTCATGCCCAGGTAATAGGGAGATATCCCTACTCAGATAGGGTTTAAAGAAGCATAGGTGGATTGAGGTTCTTCCATTTGAACATTTAAGAAGTTGAGCCTATAGCCAGTGTTGATGAAGCCTGGGTGACTCTGGAAAGACACCCAGGGAGATGACTGACCAGCCGATACCTGATGCTTGCTGTTGCTTATGTCAGTTTATTGTTGTGTCTCCCTACTTGTTCATTTATTTCAGCCTCACTGGTGTTGCTATATTGTAAGTCATTTACATATCCAGCGCAGGAATTGTCTCCAATATCCATGGGTCCACAGGTACCCAATGTACTGGGGTCCTAAACAGAGAATAAGCCAAAAATGGTACACAGAATTTATAAGGCAGACTACTGTTGTAAGATAAACAATTGGGAGAGCAGGAATGCTTTTTAACTGGGGGCATGCTCTGCAGCTAAACTAAATGTTATTAGAACCATGACTTTTAACAAAGGAACTGAGTTAGGCACCCAGTTTTTTGAGCTCTGGTTTGACACTGGTGTCTGTCCAATGAAAATAAGCGTAAAAACGGTAGTTGCCTTTGTGTAGCTCCTTATTGTTTCATGTGGCACGTAAATTTACACCTGTCATGAAGGGAAATCATCAAGGTCTTGCAACCACATTGTAAGACCATTTCACAACTAGGCTGGAACTGTTCTCTGGGATGAGCATGGGCCGTGTGGAAATCATTCTGGCTTATGACATTACAGTTTCTGGGGATCAGCTCTCACGCTTTCTTGCAACATGTACTCTTTTTATCAGTAGGTAATCTAGTGGTGCTATCATGCATGGGGACCCTGTGGCCACCCTAATGACTCTACATGGTCTGACTGGGCTGGAAGTCTAATGGAAGGCTAAATGGTTTTGTCCCTGTTTCTTGAATTCATCAGCCAAGGTCGACCTTTTAACCTACCCTGTGTAACAGTGGTAATGCATAGCAGAAAAGTGGTTTTCTTCAAGTACTGAGAGACTGCTCAGACAGAGCCCTACCCCTCCCTTCTCTCCCTGCTCTGTTGTTAAACCTCTGCTAATTAACTGTATATATTTTACTTTTCCACCACACTCCTTGTCAATTAGTCCCAGTGCGTTTACAAAGGATTTAAACACTTTTATCCTGATTTCAAGAGGTGAGTCAGCAAAGACCCAATGGCGTTGACATGATAACGACAAAGCAAAGGATAGATCTGGGGAATTCACTGATGGTTTTCCTACAGATTTATAGTAGTCGTAGCCATGGCTTACAAGCTTTACTGGCATCTGCATAGAGCATGGTGTGTGGTCTGCTAATGACCTTAGAAATTCATCATCTTCTTGCCAATGTATGAAGGGTAACTTCTGACCAGAACCCAAGCCACCAAAGTGAGGAGCACATACAATCTTAGCAGGATTGGGGTCCCCTGCAGTTAAATGCACACAGTTCTTGTATAGTCAGCATAGTAAGGTTTTTTTATCTCTTGCCTCCCAGAATGGTAAAAAGAGACAGGGTACCACTGCTGGTCATTTTGGTGTTGCAAAGTACATTACTGAGTCCTTCCTCCAGTGTCCAGAATGCATAGACTTTCATATTTCAAATAGATTTAGACGCAGCTAATCAGTAGCATGATAGATACGGTTATAGAAGCCTGAGTAACAGATGGTTTTGAATAAGATGGAGTTCTAAAGGGCACAATTCAACATACTTCTTTTTCTGCAGGAGAAATACCACATCCTGTTTACAGATCATCTGTGTGTATTTGTCCAGACTCATCCCTTCTGTAAATCTTTTGCTGTGAATGGAATCAAGGCAGGAATTTTACTCAGCCCTCAGTGGTATTTGTTTTGTGAGCTCTGGCTTTTACAGTGTGGTTAAAAGAGACCCTAAAGGATAGCTGTTTTCTGAGGGTTTTAAAATTGCTCATTTAAATTCTTATTTAAAAGTAGTCTATTTTTTTTGTGGTGTTTGTTTGTGATCTTAAATATTACGACATTGAAAGCTAAAATTAATGTAGCATATTTAATTCCCTTTTTTATTCATATAAGGGCACTGATATTTCATAGGCCTTGAAATAGATAAAAGGTGTAGACTTACAGCCTGGGATTAGAGACAGAATTTGCATCACCTGAACTGTTATTTAATCAGATTCTACTTCCCCATAAACCTAATTGGAAAAAGAAAAAGAATAAGACACACCTGAGATGTTAATTATATCACTTTGTGCCCTGAAAGGTGCTGAGTCTGTTGGGAAGCATATATGGCAGAGGTGCTGGGACTGTTAAGGGGAAGAAGTCTACTCCGGTAAGTTTTCTTGTCTTGTCTTTATCACAGCAGGATCAAGATGATCAGTCACTGTCTGAACAGATGATGTGTTTTACAGGGTTTAGTTTTGCTGTGACAGTCAAGGAAGCAATTCCCAAATGAAGACAGATTTTGGTGGGAGGGGGTTGCCAGAGAGTATGCTCTATATCATTGTGCTGTATCTGTCGTGGTACTATGGGTGAGAGAGATGTAGGAAAGTATTACTAACCATTCTTTCAGCCTTCTTCTGGCTTGTCCTAATCTCTGTCTTCTCCTTGTAGATATGAACTCCTAGCCCCTTATCATGACCAATTTATCTTATCACTACATATTCATGATTAATCTGTAATTGAGTTATCCTTGCAGATGCCTTAATGAAGCCTAAAAAAAGACTGTTTCACACAGAAATGAGGCAGTCTGGCCTAGGAAAAAACACCAAAAGACAAACCTAGGAAATCTGAGTTCTGATGGTGAATCTGGTATAATTGTGAAGCAAAGCATTTTGGTGTTTTAATCTTTCTGTGTCATTCTAGTCAGTTAAGGGGCTATTTTCTTGACCAAAACTACTACTGTCTTATTAATTGAAATATGTAGTAGAAGGCTTCTTTCAAAGGATATAAAAATCAAACCTGGTTATAAATGGACTGCTTTTTCAGTTGGTGTACTCCATAGTGTATCATGGAGGTTTTCTGCAGGTCTTAATGGAAGTTTCAGCAGGCCACCTCTGAAATGAGGTGAAATGTAGAGGGAAAGATGCAGAGATACTTCTTTTAAACACATTTCAGGTCTATGTTAGGTAGGGACCAAAAGATTTCCTACTTTTCCATTGAAGATACACCACTTTGCAAACCACTTCAAAGGAGAAAATACATGCTAGGAAATCAATACATGACTAAGACAAGTTTTCAAAACCAATGCAGTGTGTTTCCCTTTACAGTGGCTCACTAAATATTTAAGTTCTACATGCTCAGGCTGTAGGCTGCTTTTTCTGTATATCACTTACATTTCATTGCTGACACAGTAATTTTTTCTAGTTAAAACACTCCAAGTGTTTTTATTCTCCCAGCCTTTCATCCTTACTGTTTTCCAAAATGGATATTATAATACGCTTTCCTTTAATCTCTCTCAGTAATAATTGTAATCATTTGGGGAGGAAGAGATTCTATCAGATGCTGCCAGACACTCTTACGCTTTCATGTTTTGCCACTAAAATCTGAAACATGAGAATTTGCTGCAGCAAAGACACTATATGTGAGTATTTCCTCGTGTCTTAGAAGCAAGGATGTATGTTAGTCCTGGTTAGTAATTTCATATGTGATTAAAACCTAACTTGTTTTAAAACTAGATGAATAAACTTTATAAAAGTCCATTTCCTCTTAGTTATAATAGCATGCCATTTATCCTATTACTGGCCAAACTGATTTTAAAGAGACAGTTCACTTCAGTAAACACCTGTGCACACTCTGTAGGATAGAGCTAAATATATTGTTTCTAGCTCTAGGTAAAATGTCATTTAAACACTGAAACGTTTTCCATTTCCTTGCAGGATTAATGTTGTTTCTATCATGCTACTTATATAAGAAGAGATTAAAAAAAAAATAGAAAAGAAAAAAAAGCTGTTCTGTTCCACTCAGTGAAATACTACTTTTTCAGCCAATACACTCTGAGCAAGATGAACCTTGTAATTTTAAAGATTACCCTATTTAAATTTTCCAAGCATTTTATTACTCTAAACGGAGTAACGTAGCTCTACGTTCAGTGTAACCAGGAGGAGAAACTCTAATGCTCCTCACTGGGAGATGTTTAAGAGGTAATGTATCTTTAAGTGTCTCCGCCTCTGAATCCACCCACTTCTTGATAGCTGCAGCAGCCTTGTTGACTCATAGAAGCTGTGTTCATACAATAGCCAGCAATGAGACGTATTCCTCAGAGATTTTAAGAGCACACGTCCTGCTATGTATTTCGCGATCTAGCCTGCTGGGGCTGAAGGTATATGAAAGAAACAGTTTTAGGTTTCTAAGGTATTGCAAAAGATAGATCTTCCTCTCATCCCGGAAAATCCTGACAGACCAGTTGGATATCTTTCAGGCCTTAACCAAGAACTTTATCTGCTCGTCCCACTGTCTTTTTTGTAGTAGAAAGACCTGAGATACCCTTAGAGAACTGGGAATCTGACTAATTTAAACAGATGGCTAATCCCAATGCTGTCTGCAATGGACATCTACATCACCATCATCAGAAACAGAATAACCTCTTAAAAAGTGGAATCTATAAGAAAAATGGAATTACGAAAGGAATGAAGGTAAGGTTTAATTGTTTACCCTAATTGCCTCAATATTGAAAACAAATAAGTAGTTGCACCATTACTTATTAAGCTAGTTTCATGGCAGTCTTGGTCTCCATTGAACAGGTTGCATGGATTGGGTTTATATGTTCAGTTTTACAATCTTGGGACCTGACACTGATTTTTTTTCTGTCATCCTAAACTGCAATGAGAGTTGTGAATGCTCCAGCTACTTACTGCTGGTCCTGCAGATTAACTAGTCTCTAGTTCATATCGAACACAACAAACACTTGCACGCTGAAATGCAGTAGTTTCCTTCTTAAAGCTTAACCAATGGTGGAGTTGACTTTATGTTGCATTAACCACTAATGGAATGCTGTTTTATCAATTTAAAGTGTGTGTGTGGATTAGTTTATAAAGTGTGATTTATTGCTGTACAAGTACAACCAAAAAAAAACCACATGCAGGGGAAGCTATCTTTTCTTGATGTTTACGTTACTGCAAGGTTGGTTTAACTGATGCCTGCACTTTACTGACGCCGGCCCTCTCCAGTCTTGTACTGCTTAAAATCCGAGCCAGTTTGCTTCCTAGTTTCTCAAGCTGTTCTCTTTGAAACCAGTGCTCCTCATTTACGTGGACGTTTTGTAGCACGGTTGGCAGGTAGCAACCTAAAGAATAAACCACAAAACCAAAGGTTTGCCTCTGCCAAAAGAGCCCAAATCTACAGGTTGTCTGTCTGTGATGCCTGTTCTGAGAACCTACAGCCTGCCTTGAAGTGTCCTAATTCTGGATCACGATGTGGTCATTAGTAGAAAGTCTTGTAGCGACGAGCAAAAGGCTGGCTTTACAATGGGGTGTGATGGTGAGAGGGGAGAGGAGAAGGTTGCTTCTGGAGCCTGAGCACTGACCTGACCATCCCTGCTGAAAGCTTTAGACAGTGGCTGTGGTGAGGGCTCCACTGTTTTAGAACCAAACTGCTATCTTATATCTTTCTCGAAATGGGGCTCTCACACACCTAGCACTCTAATGAAGGCACACCCAGTGTCATGCTTAATGGTTGTCTGCTTTAGGTGTCTCCCTTGGTACCGGTGTTTCCCAATCTTTGGCTTGTGTAGTAGGATGAGGAAAGCAAAAATGTTTGTGCAATGATTGAAAGGCCTTTCTTGGGATTCACTTCCAGAAACCTAATCTGGCATCCTTTTATATGTCATCATTTTACGTATTAGCTGTTTGCCACAATGATGTCTGAAATCTCTGCTTTCACTTTGAGTGGCAAATTTCAATAAGCCTTGCCATTCAGTTATTGCTAACCTTCTGCAAGTGAGCAGTTTTGAAAGCAGTAGACTCCCATGAGGGGATTAGTTAGAATACCCTCCTTAATAGGAAAGCCGTGGCTAGAGAAGTAAAGAAGAATATTGCTGAGGGTGAGCAAAAAGGAAATAAAGATTGGCCTGAAAGGGGTGGCAAAGAAATGGAAGAAAATGTTAGTAGATGTATCTGCTAGATTTGTAAGGTCTTACAAACACCATGTGGTTGAAGGAAAAGAGTCTTTACCCTGCCATGTGATGTGTGAAAGAAGCACTGAACCACTGACAAATACCATCCATGGCTGAGGAAGTGGTGAGGAAGTGAAGCCGTAGAAAGTTCAGGAGGCTTATCGCAGGCAGATTTGGTATGTCCGGGTCTAGCACTGTGTTCTGAATTACATGCCATTTCACCTCTCTCCTGCTTCAAACACAGATTAGGAAAGAAGGAAACAATAACAGACAGGAGTCCTGTATGAACCAGGAATCTCATTCCTGGTAGGAATCTCCCCATTCCTGTCTGGTCTGTTTCTCCACCCCAGCTGCCTCACCCTGTTGGGTACTTATGCTTTATCCTATTCCACATGAACAGATACTGTTCCTTCCTACCTGAGCTGTTTACATGGCATACTGCTCTAGGTGCACCACTTCACGCAGTCTTCCAGGGTGTTTGTATTTGCAACACCTCGCTGAGGTGTGCTTCCCACTTCACAGCTGGGATCTGAAGAGTAGGCAGTATGGCAGCTGGGTGCACAAGGAATTCTGTGAGGGACCAGACCCAGGTTTGTCATGATTGCAGTCATCCTCCCTCCTCCCTTCTCTTTTGCTCTTTCTCCACCTTGACCCAATTTCCCCTAGCACTTTCACACACATGTACACACACGTATATGTACTTTGCTGCTTATTGAATAAATTAATTCACTACTAAACACCTTATATTGGAGGTGAAATACAGTGCTAGGATATTCAGGGGACATGACTGATGATGCTGGTTCTAGCACTGAAGACTTGTGGCAGTTCTGAAACTCTCGGGGTTGGTTACAGCTGTGTTTCTTTGCAAGGAGGAGAGGCGAGTGTTCTGGTTTGAGAGAGGCAACTGGTGGTACAGAGGCTGCAGCAAGGGCATGGCACAATGAAGGCTTCTAAGCCAGTATTATGTAGCAATAGCTGCACACAACTGACTGACTGGAACATCAGGCTTTGCAGAAATCTGCCCCATAAACCCTTTTTTCTAGGGAGCCCACAGGAAGCACTGGCTTCAGGAAATGTTGGCTTTGGAAACGCTGCTTTGGAAAACACTGGCGCAGGAACAATGTGTTTCTCATCTTAATGATGTAAGGGCATTTTTTGTGTCTCTGAGTGCACGACAGAAAAAGAGAAGCAATTCTGATACAGCAAAACCCCCAGGTTACCAAAGAAAGGATTTTGTTTAATGGTTTGGGGAAGGCAATTAGGGATGATCAAATGTGGGCGAGTAGGGAGGTTCTCTTTGCTTCTAGCAAGCTGTGGCATACCAAGGACAGGAAAGGAGGTATCCGAGTGATAAAGAAGCAGGGAAGCATCCTACCAGAAGAGATACTGCTTTTGTGGGGAAAGAGATCTACCCCTTTGGGGTGGGACTCCTGGTTGGAATAGCTTCTGTGATTATTTTAAGTCTGACTCACTCAATTCTAGCTGATAGCACAGATTCCCACATAGTAATGAACCCAGGCCTAACCACATCCCCACAGCCATGCATCCTTGTATTCTTTATAGCATATATCCTTATAGAAGCCTTCCAATACCTAAAGAAGGGCTGCAAGAAATTCGGAGAGGGACTTTTTACAAGGACATGTAGGAATAGGACAAGGGGGGATGGCTTTAAATTGAAAGAGGGGAGATTTACATTACGTATTAGGAAGAAGTTCTTCTCAATAGAAGTGGTGAGACACTGGCACAGATTGCCCAGAGAAGCTGTGGCTGCCCCATCCCTGGCAGTGTTCAAGGCCAGGTTGGACAGGGCTTGGAGCAACCTGGTCTAGGGGAAGGTGTCCCTGCCTGTAGCAGAGAGCTGGAACTGAATGAACTTTAAAGTCCCTTCTAACCTAAGCCATTCTGTGATGCTATGATTCATTGGAAGGTGGTCCACAGTGAGACATAAGCTTTGGCTTGGTTGAGCGCCATGTCTTTCACTTCATTAGAGCTTTTAAGACATGTTCTTTCAGAACTTGTAGCCTGGACTTGCTTTTATCCAAAGCACAGTTCAATAGGTAACCTATTTATTCATGCAATTGTAGTATTCAGGAGAAGGTACTTTCCTAACAATGGTTTCTTTTGCTGTTATGTTGCTGTTGATTGGGTGTCCATTGTAGAGAACATTGGATTTTTAAAACAATAAATATGTTTGTCTAATAGAAACATTTTTTCCTGAAGTACACATGCAGCAATTTTTTTGATAGATCATTTCCTCGGATGCCTTCAAGACAGTGTAAAGCTATTTGCAAATTCACTTTTTCTGTTCTGCACTAAGAATGGCATTAGCTTGCATTGAGAATGGCACTTCACTTGCAGTGAACAGCACTAACAGCCTTTTCCAGGGCTTTCAGTCTCCCTTCTGGAAGAAAAAAAAAGAGCTTAGGAATTAAGTCAAACCTTAATACCAAAGTAACATCTGCCCCACTTATTTGACAGCCCCAAAATGTGATAGCTTCTGCTATTAGGGGGCTCTACAGTTCAGAAGCTGGTTATATTTACCCTCTGTCCTGTGACATCTGGACCCCCTCCTAACTGTTCTGCTCTGCTATTGATTTGGTACTCCAGTAGCTGTCTTAGTACCTGTCATGCTTTTGGCTCCCCTGCTTTTCTTCCTCCTCTTTGTGCACTCCAGTGTCACTCACTCCCTAGTGGAGATCTTAAAGAAAACATTGGTTGTTTAAAAAGAAAGTCATGAAAGGAATATGCCATGCAACTGTTCTCATAGGATTCATTTTCTTGTATGCTGCAAATGCCCCCTGTAATTTCTCTGTGCTCTGTCCTCTCACATATACAGATAGCTCTTATTTCATGCAGTGGTTAGTGCAACTGGGGCGTTTTGGGTGCAAACTCAATACAAATGTTAATGAGTCCTGTGGGGAAAATATAAGCTGATTCCCACAATTAGAGTCACGTGATAAGGTTTATTAATGAGAGAAGATCAAGAAGAGAGGATTAAGGCTGATCAGACACAGCCCTTCCGAATGTTTGCAGCCTCAGCTGCACAACCATAAAGTGACCTACCGACAGAATCACCTTCTCCTGAAGTATCTTCATTTCTTGGTGTTGCTTTGGGTAAAAACAAACTAAAAGGGGACTTTGCTGGCCCCAGCTTGTTTCATCTGCAGCATGTAAACCTTTTGAACCTGTTCCACTCGCATGTATTAGTGGAAAGCTCAATCTTCATAAGCCCTCTGGGTTTCATAGCTGTAGTGATGACAAGTAAATAGAGAGAATTGGTTTCCAGTCAGTTCTCTACCAGTTATTACACCTGTTGCTTCAGCTGCACCACAGACATGACCTCCTCATCCTCAGTTCCTGCCTTCTCTGGGTTTCGAGCCCCAGAAATTTGCTGCTTTGTACCGGCACTCTCAGCTAATAATCACAGGTCTCAGATCCACACCCTTGTTTCTGTCATTTACTCTGCTATGTGATGAGCTCAATGCATTGGAAGCAGGAAATGTTGAAGAAGTCTTTCTGCAAACTGAGATGTGACAACTGTGTAGGCACGTTAAGCATTGCTACAAGAGTCACTGTTACATGTGTGTTGTATGAGACTTTACATGCAGGGTTAGGGATCACATGGCACAAGAAGTTTCCAGTAGGGATGGACTCACTACCCTGTTAACACGTGAAATGTCTTAATCTAGCTAATTAAATTTGGGTAGTTTGAACCCTGCCTATATGCAAAACCAGCATATAGTGCTTTGCTTTGGCTTGGAAGACTGAGCATGTCAGGTCTTTAAGGACAGCCTCCTGTTAGTGCAAGAACATGAAACAAGTCAATGTATTAGGAGGCTGGCTCAGCTAAACAGATAACCCATGATTAAGCTCCAGTGCAAAAAAAAACACCAGTATACAAAAGGCAGAAGCAGGAATTGGGTTATGAAATAGGAATTTTCAAACATTTCAGGGGCATGAAGGAATGGTATTAGGAAATACAAAGCTCACCCGGAGTCAACATTTGTGAGGAACATCAAGGGAAGCAAGAAGAGCTTTTACGGCTACATTAGTAGTAAATGAAGAAACACATGAAATGTGGCTCATTGCTGAATGGTGTGGGTAACTTGGTGACTGCAGACACAGGTAAGGCTGAGGTATCCCATGCTTTCTTTCACCACTGAAGTCTTCCCAGCCTCTTTGTTGTCAAACTACCAGTAGCAGAAGACAATTGAATCCTGGATCTATTGAGAACTCTCAACCTATACAAGTGAACGGGATCAGAAGGAAGCATCCAAATGTGCTGGCTGATGTCATAGTGATATCACAGGCTACCATATTTGACAGATATCAAAGTCCATCCCTGATAAGTTCAGAAAGACAAATGTTTCATGTGTTTTCAAAAGACAGGATAACTTTTAGGAAATGTAGTTTCCTATAGAGGAAGTTAAGGAATAGCAAGCATGGTTGTGACAAATACAAACGATGTTTGTCTGACTGTCTTCTATGATGAAGTGACCAGATTTGTGAATGAGGGCAGAATGATGGATGTCATCTACCCTGACTCTAGTAATACTGTCCTCTTCTGCTCCTTGGGACATTACGGTCTCAATGGGTAGACTACTATATGGGTTAATAACTGGCTGGATCATTGGGCTCAAAGAGTAGTGGTTAATGGTTCATACTTTGCCTGGAGGCTGGAGAGGTTTCATATATGGGGTAAAAAAAGCATCAACATACAGGTAACAGCACTGGGACATGTTGCTCTGGAGCCTACATCATGGAGGCTTTCAGGACCCAGCTGGGAAAAGCCCTGAGCACCCTGCTGGGAATTTGGTGTTGAGCTGCCTTTGAACACAAACCAGAGACCAGCTGAGGCCCCATCCATCCTAAGGGAGTCTGTGACCCCTTAGCATGAGGACACAGTATTTCTTTGGTGATAGTCAGCTGCAGTGATCTAAAAATGGACAGAATTGAACCAGAACCCCTGTGGGGCTTCTGTGGGTAATTACCTGGCAAGCAGCTTATTCTTGCTCAGTAGAGACAGTTTGTAAAGAAATCCTTGAAGTGGGTAGTCTCATTGCCTGTCAAGTATGTCCCTTCAGCATGAGAGTAAGCTACCTTTGCAAGTTGTAAACAGCAGTCTAGCTTTCAGATACAGGCAAGATAATGTGCATTTCCTATCTACTAGGTCAGCCAGGGACATAGCTGACTGCAGTCCATTGCAGAAGCAAGTTCATGAATATAATGGGCAATAGGATAAGATAATGGCTGTTTGGGGACTACCTGCATCTCTGTGTGAGCTGGCAGAGGCAGGAGCATGTTTATAATCCTCACCAATGTTCCATCATTTTCCCAAATTCCACCCCCTTGCTTAAGGCACCATTTTCACTGAGACTGGCAAAGCTGGAGGTGCCCATTTGGGATTGTGGGGTGTAGAGCAGGGAAATTTAGAGGCACATAATAAACACATATAGAAAAAGGAGTGAATGTATCACTACAATAATGCTCTGAATTGGGTGTTCCATTCATTCTGTCAGGGAATTAAACCACTCAACCAGCCAGGCTCCACCAGTAGATGTTTTATTTGATGCTTTAAGCCCTCAAGATGCTGAATGTCAGCCTCCATGCTGGCTGATTCACCAGATGTGTTGAAACAACACATGCCTTCAAAACTGGAGCAGTGTTTATGGTGTCAAAGAAGGAGATATTCTACCACCAATCGATTTTGTAGTGTTCCTTGGTGTATGCCCGTTATCTTCCTGGAAAAAATAACAATGAGGACCATCAATATCAAAAGGACCCAGCATAGCATAATTCTGCAGTACAGCCTCTGGGATTTACATTTACATTAACTCCATTTCCCCTGGAGTTAATATTCTGGGAGAATTTCAGTGCTTACCATATTTCATTCTGGAGGTGTTGTATTAAAATCATACGGGTTTTGATTATGAACATTCTGGCTACTTAAGACAAAATCTGCTTTAGTAAGATGTGAACTCCAGTGTTCATTATTTTACTACTGGTTAGCTTATTTAATTGTTCCTTCAAAGTCCCGTTCATTCTTTCAATCAAACCATTAGTTTGGGGATGTTAGGCAATGTGGAATATCGAATCTATCCCTAGCCCTTGAGCACAGTCTTGGCTATTATGTCCAATAGAATGTATTCCTTTGTCACTTTATTTGATGGGGAGGTGTGTATTGATGAATGAGTTGTTCTAAAGCTTCAGTTGTGCTGTGCTGCTTAACATATTTGGTAGGTTTTGCAAAAGCCAGTCCTGACACCATATCCACTGCCATGAATTCATATCACCACTACCTCGACAGGGGCATGGGGCCTGTGTAATCAACCTGCCAGGTATTCAAGGCTCACTGACCTCATTCTATCTTTCCCCATAGCCTATATAATGCCCTTAAATGTAGCTGTGTACAAATAGCACAATTACATGTATATGCTTTATAAGTATGCAATGACTATTGAAAGCATTAGCAAAAATCTGTCACCACCTTCCAGGGTAGTAAATTTTTGCTGACTTTTTCTATAAGAGTAGTTATGTTTGGTACAATAACTGCAAGTGGGGGGTGACTTTATTCAATTCTCTATAACCTACAGTCATTCTTCAAGTGCTGTCTGGTTTTTGAACTGGTCAAATAGGGTTATTAAAAGCAGTCATGTGTTCCTGAACAATTCCCACTTGCTGAAGCACCTGAATGGTTTGAATCA
The DNA here is from genome assembly GCF_034315485.1 of Pezoporus occidentalis. Classification (NCBI taxonomy): domain Eukaryota; kingdom Metazoa; phylum Chordata; class Aves; order Psittaciformes; family Psittacidae; genus Pezoporus; species Pezoporus occidentalis. The sequence goes on from NW_026912779.1 coordinate 7,205,427, forward strand.
TTTCCTCTTTCCCCTCTGGAATATGGTAGTGTTTTACAGTTACCACCTTGCAAGCATGGGAGGCACAACAGGATCCCACTTTAGGAATCCATGCAAGATGGCTATGGATCAAATAGCAAATCCTGCTTGTGGAGTCTCTTGAATTAAAAACAGCCATTTAAAGTATCGTTTGTCTTGCCAACAGATCAATACCCAAGATAATACTCTTTCCCTGGGGCAATTAACGCTATCCTAGTAAATGGAATGGCGTTTCCTATTGCTAAGGTAACCTTAGGTCAGAGGGCAGGGGTCACATTTCCTCCATCTCCACAGATCTGTGATGTGGCTTCTTTATTATTGCTATTACTGTGTAATGCAGCAACTTCAGCTCTAGAATCCATTACAGCTGACACGTGTAAAATCCCCTCAGACTTTATGGTTAAAGGAATATAGGGGTGTCAGTCCCTCCCACACTAAGAGGCTACAGTGGCAGCAATTTGGGGGGATCTTCCAGACCTTCATTTCTGCTGTTTTGGCATTTTCCACTTCCCTGCCTTGAAGTGGCAGGCAGGGTGGAAGATGGAAACAGAGTTGGTGTGGCCAGGGGTGGATGGCTTTTTTGCTTAGGAGCTAACTTTCGCCATCAGCAAAACATTTCTGGTGATGTAATCCCATGTATTTCTGATTGTGGGACACCGGCTTGGACAAGATTATTCCACGTTTGTTTCCTCATCACCTGCAATGTAACTTCTTGGTTTTACCAGCTTTCATTTATTCACCAGCCACACGGATGGTCCCAGAGTTACAGCCCCAGTTTCCCTCAAGGTATTTGTTATGGCACCTACATGACCTGTATCATTTATGACTGCTGGTATAACCAAGGGTTTGGCTGAGGTGGAGGTTCCTCTAGAAGCTGCAGTTTGATACCTCTTGTCTGACTGAATCCCATAATCAATACATGAGCCATCGTTGTTATCAGAATGTTCCCAGGTACAGCAGAGTGAGATGATGATCAGAACAGCAAGCAGTGAAAACAAAAAGCAGCCATCAAGGAGCACTGGACATTAACACACAGTAAGGTAATCAAGGCCCATCATAAGCACAGAAGCCTGCCGATTAACAGCTCAACAGCAAAAATAACTGTAAGTTTGAACTAGTACATTCCAATCAAATCTGTCTTAAACCCTTCGTGCCCCACATCGAGTACCAAAAAGGACTGACATGTTTTAACCCCAGCCAGCAGCTAAGAACAGCACAGCTGATCTCTCACTCCCCAGCTCAATTTGTTGGCAATACACACTATCAGCTGTTCTGCAGTATCTTGCAGCCCATAGCACCGCTCTGCTTGAGTAGTAATTCTTGCACAATTGCCTTTGCATCTCATAAAGTTCTGGCTTCCTTTTCCCTTTCTCTTGTTTTACTCCATAATGCAACAACTTCACAGTCAAGAGTTCCAAGACCAGTAACTAACAACCATTCCAATCTCCCTGTTAACTTGTGAGAGGAATCCAGTGCTGTTTTCCATGGCAATCCATACATAGCCATTTCAGTTATCTGGGGGATAACCACCACCCCATCACCTATTTCAGGCCATGCTTCTGACAGCGCCCACATAGGCAGGAAAGTAGCCACTGAGGTTCAGCACTCAGTATTGGACCATCCAGTGGAGACGCAGGTACCATGGAAGTCTGTGCTAGAGGATGACCAAACCTGCTGTTTTCTCCTGTATTTCAGGGATCAGTGTAGGTGGAGTTTGCCCCTGTGCTTTGATCTGTCCTACAGCATGTCTCAAGCATGTGTGATTCTAAGTCAATCACAGGCCTATGCTATTTAAAGACAGATTTTCCACTTAACCAACACACACGACTAAACAACAATTGGTATGATATACGTGTGTTTTCTAACCTTCAGCTGCAGGTCATTTGACTATATTTATAATCCTTCCCACCAATTTTCCATTATTTTCCCACAGTCTCTATAAAACTGGAGTTTTCACCAGAATATTAGCTAACATCACGCCACCTCTCAGAGCTTGCTGTTTGCAAATGTGTGGTGGGGATTCAAATCCTGTTTTATAGGCTATGAGACATACAGATCCCTTAATTTATCATAGAATCAGAATGGTTTGGGTTGGAAAGGAACTCGAGATCATCCTGTTCCAACCCCCCTGCCATGGGCAGGGATGCCTATGCAGGTCAGTTTCTGCTGCCACCAGAGGTATGAACTCTCTTCATGGCTTGTTATTTTTAAATATCTATTTAAAGAAACTTTACTTCTGTTGTGGCAAGGTCTGTGGCATTACCCAGCAAAACAGGAAATTAAACCTCCCTACAATGACCAGTGGCTCGGCCAGAGAATTCCTGCCATTCCTGGCAGCGAATTTTTCCACAGGAAACACTTTTAGAAAGCAATCAAGCCAGACGTCTTGTGAGACTGTTGTCTGAGGGCTGTCACTGTGGGATGGATGTTGAATTGGGAAGGAAAACGTCATTTAAGGAGAAGAGCAGGCAGCAAGAACCAGCTGTGCTGTGTGCCAGACTGAAGAGGAGCTGGGGTATATCACAGGTTAGGAGATATTAATCACAGAATGGTTTGGGTTGGAAGGGACCTTAAAGCTCATCCAGTCCCAACCCCTTGCCATGGGCAGGGACACCTTCCACTAGACCAGGTTGCTCCAAGCCCTGTTCAACCTGGCCTTGAACACTGCCAGGGATGGGGCAGCCACAGCTTCCCTGTGCACCCTGTACCAGTTCAGCCAAACATCTAAAGCATTCAGTGTGATGTCTTCACTATAAAACTGCAGGGAGAAGAGCCAAATTCCCAGGGCAGGTACCATCTCTGTGCACCCGTGTCTTAGCATAAACCTGTTCTGGCCAGGTGACTCTCTTCCTCTTGTAGCACTTTGAATATGTGGGAGAGCAAACAGTGTAGTGTTCTCTGTTCTTCTGACCATCTCAGTCTTAGAAATTATTCAGCTGTACCCTTCCCTTTGTTCATTTGGCCAAGCACAGGCTTTGACATGTGCTCTGTCATTCCCCCTCTTCCTACAGATCTGGTTTTTTCCCCTTAGCCTACTAAGAAGTGAGGATTTATAGGAACATGGAACTTTGCAATGGGGAGCTGAGACTTTCAGCCATTTCAGCTGACATCATGCTGCACTCTGCTTCCTCCAGGAGCTTCCACTGGAGTTTCTGCTTCCCTGTCGCTGCTGCTGATTCATGCTGTCTGAAGTGCTGCCATACTTCCCTCTCTGTGACTCACACTTGTCTATCTGAGGCTTCAACCTGGGTAATCTTCTCGCAGCCTCAAAGCTGTCAGCCTGCAAGTGGAACAGCAGCAGCCATTTGTACATTCTTAAGCTTCTTGGGGCTGTTCTTCAAGAGTGCCTCAGTCTGGGCCTGTGTTTCAGTTTTCTGTCTATTACTTGTGTTTCCACAAAACTTTGTGCTTGTATTCCGAAAGACAAATCCAAGTGTGTCTGAAAGACACATTTCTCCCTCTGTGGTCCCCAAGCTGAGCTTCCTGATGACAAAGGTATCTGTGATCAGGCATTTGTGCACACTGTTTTGGGGGGAGATCTGTAAAGGTCACCCAAGCCAACAGCCATGTGTCAGTGACTGTAGTGATTTAGATGGGAATCCTGGGGGCCAGGAATGTAACTTGAGAAATACATTTAATACCACCCATGTTTGTCACATTGTACCTTATTGTCAGCTGTGCCCTGAAAGCATCCCAGCCCCTTGATGTGATCAAATACATCTCCTACTCAAGCCACCTGCTGATCAGCCTTGAAATCTCAGATACAGACTCCAACAATGAAACAATTCAAAGTGAATGAACTTTTGTTGAAGGGATTTCATGGTCCAAGAAAGCATTTGAAAAATCAATGTATTTTTCCAGCTTTTAAAGATCATGTTCATGTAAGTTCATGAGTTTGAGTTTTTGAACTTCCAGCATCTCTTGACATCAGTCATGCTCAAAGAGAACTTCTTACTTTGTCTCTGGCACAAAAAAACGTGTGTGTGCACATGTCTTGGTGTCCTATCTTCTTTATATAAGGCTTTGCTCTCCTGTGCAGTTCTATCCTTGCATCACTGTTATACAAACAGCATTTTGTTTGCATATGTGGGTGGTAAGATTGTTTGGGAGGTTCTAGCAGGTGCCAGGGTGTGTTAATCCCAGAGGAAAACCTTCTCGGCTTTTGTTGCTCTGCTTTGATCGTGAAGGAGACAAACCCTGTTAAACTGTTTTGATGCAATCTCCACCCCTTTTCCTCTCTTCTAATCACAATTATTTATCACCTATGGGCCATCATCCTCAGTTTCTTTCCACTTGCCTTAGGTTACAAGAGAACCAATTGTGAGATTTTTATGAGTCTTTACATGTTGCATTGGTGCATCGGGGGGGTGAACATGTAAAGGGTGTTACAAAGTAGATTCAGCTTTCTCTGTGTGTGCAGTTTCATCCCAGGTTAAGAAATACACAGTTACGTTATTAAGTAACCCAGGAAGAATCCCACATGGGTGTAACTTGTCTATTGATAAGTTTTGGTTTTCAGTGGAATTCCGAAATGGTGTCTCTCCAAGTTGAACTCAGCTTTTGCTTCTAAAATCTAATTCTTACCCATCATCAAGCAGGAACAATTACAGATTCCAAAGCAAAAATGATCATTTGCCAAATTCTACACCTTTTAAAGAAAATAGTTAACATTTTCACTTTTCATTCTGTGACAAGTATGCTGCTCTATATGCTAAATCTATTTGCTTGTTCTCGAAATCCACACATGTTTTCAAGGGATGGAAAGCTTATGAATTCTGTAATCTATCTTTATTTTCAGATGTATATGAATGGATCTAGTATATTGGCATACAGTAGTGTGAAATGCTGGATATGTTGTGTACATTAGTAAGACTTGGCAAGATAATTACAAGTGAGTTTGCGTCCTGAGACGGGAGACGTGATTTGGGAACTGAGGAGTAGCATTAATAAAATTCAGTTTCACTTGTGTTAAACCTTTTGTCCCAGGAGACGTGTTATTTATTTCATCCCTCAAAAGGAGTTTGTTGGCCTCCTCACATCCATTGCTCACCAGTGAAAGCTAAAGAGATAAAATTCTGCAAAAAAATTACTGTCTTTAAGCAGAGGTATACAGGATCAAGAAGGGCTGCAAGGAGGCTGTTGGGTGTTTTTGTATGTCCAATGTAAGGATGGATAGCTTACCCAAAGTCCTGGCCTTTGGGTATTGATGCTCAGTGTAGTAACCCAGCAGTGGACTTCTCATTATAGCAACAGTTTCCAGCATGAAGTAATGTCTGCAAAATCCCTCCATCTCCCTCCATGTCTTCCCAATGCACGCTGTCTACCCGAGCACACACGTTCACCCATCCATTTCCAACAAGCTTTTCTCTGCATTTCATTAGCATCTTGGCTCTTCTTAAGTTTCTGTTGTGACAAGAGAAATTTCTTTATTGCCTTACTATATAAAGGAAGTTCTGTCATCACCTCTTTGATTTGCTAAAGAAACCACTGTGGCTTTTACATTAGAGATGCATCTCTGAAGGTTACGCAAGAGTGAAAGTCAACAGACTCACTGCTAGTAAGGAGCAAGACGGCATTGCCGAGCATGGCAGGTCAAAAAATGGAGCTCTGACAACTTCCATCGCACCCCTAGCCCAAAGTATGCATTAATTGCTGGGATTTAAAATGTAGGTATGAACTTTGTTTTCAGCACAGAATAGTTAAATCAAGCAAATCAGAAGGGGGAAAATCCACTTTACCCATCAATAGGTGGAAAATACTGTAAAATTTGCAGAAATAAGGTACTATCGGAATTTTTTTATATCTGTGATTCAGTATGACTGGAAAACTTTTCAAAACTTTTCTTGCTGTAGGCTGAGAATTATATAGATTTATGTAAGTAAAGCAAAGCAGGTTTTTATTTCATCAGTATTGTATCAGAGACTTCGGCTGCTTTGATTGTTTCACTATATACCTGGTGAGAAAGAAAGCCTTGTAATCCTGTGATTTTGTTATAAAGGTATTAACATTTACAGGAAACAATATTTGATTCAATGACAAGATATGCGGTTGTTTAGCATATCAGGTTGGCTTGTCTTTATTCCCTGCTGAACACTTTATAGGTGTCAAAAATGTATGTGGTTCGGGAAGGGGAGTGTTGTATGAGGGGAAAAAAAACCCACATATGTGGTTTGTTCTTTCAGCATGGTATCAGTCAATCTTGGTTGGTTTTGGCTTCATTTCCTATAGAAATAAGACTTATTTAATGATACTATCTGTCAACTCCTTAATGACTTGTGAACTAGTCAGCTGTTTTCAGACAGATCTGACAAAGGCTTATCATCCACTTTTTCCTTAAAGCAAGAAGCTAGGCACAGGAGAAAAGCCCTGAACATTCCCTGTTGAAAGAGAAGCTGCAGCATGAATTCATTCCTCCAGTACCCAAGAGAATCTGCAGTAGAAAAGAGATTGGATCTCCGCCTCAAATAAGAAGGAAGTTTCTGTCAATATGTTACTTTATTTGACACCAAACTCAGTCAACATAAGACAGATGTAGAAACCCGGAATTTATTATTCCCAGAGTTCAAGGTGCTCTCTTTATTCTGCTCTAATTCATTTCTGCATGGTGCGTATCTTACAATTGAATTTCTCTGGAATTGATTTAGGCTGTAAACTTGCTGAGATGAAGACTTTTTTTCTATCCTCTTGTAAAATGCTTGGTACACATAGAAGCAGTATCTATTAAATGTGCCTTCATTCATAGGAATTTTCATCAAAGTTTGCCCACTTTTTCCAATATCACTGATCTGTTACCAATATTGCAGTATTACCAGTAAAGCAGTTGACTTACCTCCTATTCTAGTTGCTGCTAGTAAGTCAGGATAGAAAAGTGTATCTTAGTCTTATTTCTCATGGGACGTTTCTACTCTACCAGTCTAGCTACAGATGAAAATTGAGTTCAAGTTAAATGTTATACTTACCGTTTCTCAGTAATTCAATTCTAATTCAGTCATGCATCAGTTCTTCATCTTTAAAGGAGACTGGTCCAAAAGTGAGCAGATTCAGACTCATCATTTCCATCTGGCTGGTGTTCATCCATTTCACAAAGGCTGCATGATTTCAGTTAATCTACTGATCAAGTATGTCACCTACTCAGCAATGGCACCCTAGTGGGAGCTGTATTTCAGGACATCAGCATAACAGAAAGTGGAATGGATGCAAAAGACAGAAGTGGAATGTATGCATACCTTTAAGTCTGGCAAGTAGTTTCTGTAAGCTTCTGAAGGTTGGCAGTTAGGCATTTTAGAAAGCTTTGACTGTATCTTCGTTAAGATTTAGGTAATCGTAGTTAGAATATTTTGTTTTTCAAGGCTACCCATATAATAACTTGAATAGTGTGGAAAGCCAGCTTTTAACCAGATATCCAAAGAAGGTTTTTGCCTTAAAAATGTAGTCTAAAAGGCTAACAGAGGATGGTTTGAGGGTTCTTTAGTTCTCTTGTTGTTCTGAGTTTTGCTGGGGAAGCTAATCAAAATACCTCCTCACCCTGATGCTTCTCAGTAAGTAACCACCATGACTGACTGACAGTGATTTGTTTGCAGACTTCACCATTTGCTGCTTTTTTCTATCTTCCTTTGTTCCAGCCTTGTACATCTCCCTGGCTTATGGATGACATTTCAAGGTTACGTTTAGTCAGCGTTGTGCAGCGTGTTGCATTCTTGACTGTGCTACATTCCCTTTTAGCTGTGTGTCTAAAAAAAACAGGCCATTTTCCACAGGACTCAGGCAGGGTTTGCAATGCAGCATTTCAGCAGAGGTATGAGAGATGAGCATCAGTCATGTGTAGGCAATTGTATTTGTCAGCTATACCTCCTTAAAATAGGAATGAGCTTTATCCATGAGATCATGATGACAGCTACCAATTCTGGTGATAAATCTTTGAGTGCAATTTCCTGAAACTATTGGTAGAGGCAAATGAACCAGTATTAATTTCAATGGTATTGGAGGAAAAACTTCTTTCTCTAACTTGAAACAACTGCTGGAGTCTTGTTTCTGTATTAGCCTCCTTTAGCCATGGTTAAAACAAGCAGACGCACCTGCACTTTACCTATTCACGTGTTCTGGCAGATCATTGCCAAACTGAACATGAGTTTGTGATTTTGGGTTTAGCTGGGTTTGTTCAGCCTATGTTGTTCAACATGTAAAACTCAGAAGAGTACATAAACAACATTGTTTTAACAATTGAGTAGATAAGAACATTGTCTTTGAAGACTTCGAAGCATTCTGTGTTTTGACAAGATAATTAAACTGGGAAAAAAAAAAACATAAAACCAAAATGGCACACACACATGAGACATTGGAAGGGATGGATGTCCCTAAAGCTGCCAGAAATAGGTCCTTATGTACGGGTACTGGCCACTTTTGGAATAGGAATATTAATTTCTCAGCTGCATGATATCTAATTTACCTAATAGTGGTTAGTTTCACATATTCAGATTACTCATCAGGTAGATACAAGAAACTTGAGTGTCATAAGCCAAGCAGGTTACAATTATGAATAAACAGTTTGGTTTAGATCCCATTTTCACACCTGTTAAGAGAAAAGCATACTTGTGAATCAGGCATACCTGCCTGGCACAAGTTCTGATTATTCAAACGGCAGTGTCCCGGGCAAGGAATCATAGCTGAACTTTTGTAACTCCTCACTTTGAAGGCAAGTTCAGTAAAGTCTGTATAAGCAAAGGGAAGGGACAAAGAGCTCCCTCGCAAGTGACAGGGTAGAAATGGAGGAGTGAGATAAAGCAGTGGTTGAACTGGAGAGTCCGGCTTGCTGGGTTGTCCCAAGGAGCCAGCTTCATTGAGCAGTGCGGTAGTGCTCGAGTGGAGGGAGGTGGAGCTGCCCCAGGGAGCAAAATGCACTGTGAGAATTAGGTCAGGGGAGTGCCGAGCTCTTTGGGGGTGCCGGCATAGCCGGAGGCTAGAGAGAGAAAGCCAAGGGGAGGTGAAAGGTGGATGGGTTGAGTCTGCGGCAGGTGATGTCAGCCAGGATTAAGGCAAGGAACCAAGGAATGGTGCGAGGAGGGGAAGATGTAGATCTGTGAGCAGCTGCAATCTCAAAAGAAGGGTGTTGACTTATCTTTATTTTTAACTTCCTTTTTTTTGCACAAAGAAATAGGACTGGCAAGCGTGTAACTGCAGAAACATGAATTATCTCACAGCCAGCATGTGTACTGGGTAACACGTAGTACTCTGCAATGAAATGCTTTAGTGTTGACTGAGCGTTTAGTTAAAACAAAAGCAGCAGTGCTTGCCACGGCTGCTACTGCCAGCTTCTTAGCTTACTGCCATTAAGAGAATTCTAGCATAACCTTTCATGTAACTCTTTGCAACACTCTTCTTCTGTTTGTGCTCGTAAGAGTGCTTTAATCCATTCATTCACAATTTTTTTTTCTAAAATATCACAATTTTCTGTCTAAAATTTCACAATTTTCTGTCTAGAATTTCACAATTTTCTTTCCAAATCCAAAATTCTGCTGTAGTGTTTCTGTGGAAGCATTGTCTCCTCTGCAGTCTGTCTCTTTAAGATACCAGAAGCAGATTTGAAGGCTGTGTGGGGACTGAGATGGATCCTAGAAAACAAGGATAGGATTGCAGGTTTCTGTGTAGGAGTGCGAGTCTTTCACATTATTCTACTGAGGTCTGTAGCACAGGAAACACTTAGCTTTCATTCCCTGCAGAAACACAGGGACATCTATGGAATTCCAAAATGATTCAGCTCTGCTCTGCAAACTGAGTCAGATTTTTGGAACGGCTCCCACAGAAAGTAAAAATCTCTCAAAACTCTGAGGTCTGGCAGTGCAGGAATTCTCATGTCAAATCTATTCTATCTTAGCATGTACTTATTCTCCCAGAGGTTATATTCTGTTTTAATGCAAATGATCTGTATGGTGTGATGCATCTGAGTAAGAGTACTTTAAAGATTTGACATTCCATTCCCATCAAGATGATAAGTGATAAACTGAATCTTAAGCTGAATCTTAAGTGTCAAGTGATAAGCTGAAACTTAAGCGTAATTATATTCTTATTTTCTAAACCTTCCTGCATATCATCATTTACCATTGCACTGTCTGACAGTTGTACTTTCAATTCTCTAGGTATGGTGCAGGCCCCAATCTTACTGCTTGGCTGTCCTCAAGGGATTTTGGCATAAAATGGATAGATCTAGCCAAGCCTATCTTTTTGGGCAATATGTCTATAGTAGAATCCCAGTTTGAATACGCTTCCATTGTTTTTCTTTCTGAAAAAAACCTTCTGATAGGTTTTGTTCATTAACAAATACTGGGTTTTACTCTCATGCTTTGGCTTATAGTGATTCTGTGAGAATAAAGCAGTAACGCTTGGTAAGGCAAACCTGCAAGTAAACTACCTGAACACGGATTTATGTTGTATTTAACATGAAGTGACATAATCTCTCTTCACACTTTTCTCCAGCTCTTCAGAAACAGGTATAACTTTTTGTTGGTACCTTTCAAGGTCCCTCAGGGAAGCCAATGCCTTTCACTGTCGATTTCTATATCATTTACGCACAACAGCTCTGATGGGCATCATTATACTGAGCACTTAGCTTAATCTGAACTGCCTTAACCCTCCTTTCATCCAAAAGTAGAAATGTCCCATTTATTTACCTTTTAACTTGACTTGTGGGATTAGACCCTAGAAATGGATGGGATATGTATTGCCATCTCTTTCTGCATGGATGGAGGGAAGACTCAAGCCAGACCACTGCTCTGATTGAGCTGAGCCCAATTCCAGTGTCACTGCAGCTTGCAGAGGGAAGGTATAGCCAAGGTATCTTGCTTTCATAAAACTCGTTGTCAGGAAGCAGATAACAAGCCCGCCAGCTCCTGAACAAGCTGTGGGCCAGGATCCCCTGCATGTCACTGAGGCAAGACCTGGCATTGCAGAAATCCCCTGACACATGGCCTGACCTACTTACTGGCAGCAGAGGACATCATGTGTGATCTCCTGCCAGCCTGACGTGAAAGCACTGCTGGTTAAAGAGAAGAGTAAGAAGCATGATTGGAAACATCAGGTCCTCCCATGATTCAAGCAATTATTGGAACAGGTAACACAGGCTAATGACATAGATTAGTCTTTGCAGCTGATAGTTCTGTTGTTCTGGAAGCAAGATTCATCTTTTTTAGAAGTTTCTCCAGGGCTGCATTTCCTGAGTACTGAGTTATGCTTTCAATGGAGCTCAGTGCCTTAGCAATATTCCCTCACTGATAGACCCAGGATTCTCCCTCATGAGACCATGCTGCTGGGCAGCTCTACCTGAGTTTTGTTCTAAGAGCTTCCACTTCTTTTCTCTTGAGCAGAACGCAGAAAAAGATTAGTACATAGGAACTATAAATACTGTTTTACTGCTTTTTATATTCCAGGAGCTGCTATGCTCTGAGATACTAGTTTTGACCTATGAAAATGAAGAAAAGAGGCAACCATCCAATCTGTTATGGATTTGGTCCCCACAGGGGGATAGTCTTGGATTATGCTGGTTACTCTGCATGTCCCTTTTGTATTTCTTGATTTTGTATCAAGCAAATTTTTACACAGGCTAAAGTTATTCCATTAGTCCATAAGGGAGCTGTTAGGATGAGCACATAAAACTTCTTAATTCAGTTTAGGATGATTGAGTTCCTATATGAGAATGAGGAGATGCAGAGCTTCCTTCCCTGTGGAATGGGAAAGAATTTAAAATAAGGAGTTAATCAGAGCATGCAAATATTGTTTCAGAATTCACTGTGAAGCTTTGTGTCTGAAACATCTAAACACTCCCCTACAGGAGTGTCTCCTGAGACAGATTTTGTGAGGATTTTATGTGCATGAGATTGTCTGTTTTTTTCCCCCATGGTAACTGAGTTTTATTAATTCTTTATCAGTTGATTTGTCCTATGGGACATGCTTGTAAGGTCATATTGCTTTGCACATGTGGAATTCCTCAGGAGTAAATGGTCATAGAATCACAGAATGGTTTGGGTTGGAAAGGACCTTAAGATCATCCAGTTCCAACCCCCTGCCATGGGCAGGGACACCTCACACTAAACCATGTCACCCAAGGCTCTGTCCAGCCTGACCTTAGACACTGCTGGGGATGAAGCATTTACCACTTCCTTGGGCAACCCATTCCAGTGCCTCACCAGCCTTACGGTAAAGAACTTCTTCCTTATATCTAACCTGAGCTTCCTCTGTTTAAGTTTGACCCATTACCTCTTGTCCTATCACTACATCGTATTTTTCTCTGCTAGGTGGTAGGATGTAAGTACATTGTTCACCTTCTCAGAGTAGTTACTGGATGAATTTAAGTTGTCAGAAGGAATTTGAGACCTCTCTCCACACAGTTGAGACACCTGCACCAACCTTTTCTAACGGCTCGTTCTTTGCCTCATTGTACAAACATATTTATAGCAGCCACTCTAGAAGGGCACAACATTAATCTTACGTTCAGGTTAGTAATTTTCCCCTTTTTTTTTTTTTTTCTTTTTTTTTGCAGATATATTGGAAAGGTAGAGGTGAAACATGAGGTCTTCTGAAAAAGGTTTCTTTATCTTCTATGTGAAGCTTTGCTGTGACTTGCTTATCAGTTATAACTGAAAATAACAACTATTATTTACGGAAACATGACACTGCTTGTTTTACTAGTACTTGAAAATCTTTGCATTTTAATGGCCTTTAAAACTATGCTCCTTTCTGAGAGAAACTTTTCAGGTTTTCTTGACAATGGTCATATTTGAGAAATAAAGATTGATGTGCAGGCATCTTCTGTTACTCCCGAAAATGTACTGGGTAGCTCAGGAAAGTGTATGGTTGATCAGAGCTTCAGCACATTCCTTCTAGATGGTTCTGCCTAGGCTGCTTTGCCAGCTACTGTTGGTCTGTCTTGGTACTTCCCAAATTTAGGAGCCCAGGCTCAGATGTGCAAACAGAAGTATTAGACTAATGGAAAAGTCAGAGAAACATCTTATCTTTCAGAGGATTGGTATACTAGAATAGTGCTATGTAGAGATGTAGAGACAGAGATAACAGAGCAGCACGCAGAAGACTGTCTACACAATCTGTTAACCAGAAGCTTGCTCACTGATCTGTCAAGTGTGCGGAGCAGATTTACGTTCTCCAAATACAGTCAGCTGCCAACAGCCAGAGTCATGTTAATTTTATCAGAAACTCTGTACATCTATTTCTTTCTTCCAGCATCTATGGTTTAAAGGTTCTCTCTGTCTTCTTGCATTTCATTCAGTGCAAAATGTGTTTTGTCTATTTTCAGTGTGGTCTGTCTTTTCTGTTCTGCTTTTTGTGTCACGGTAAGGTTTATGAACATAAGGTAGAGTGGGAAAAATAGGTAATAAGGCTTAAAAGTGTTTCTACACAAAGCAGACTTAGTTTTATCCAGAGCTAGTTTTATGCTATAATACCTTGAAGGTTATTCTGGACCCTCTTAGCCCATAAGCCATGCCACTGTACTGAGAAAGCACTGCTTTCTGATATCTTTTGCTAATGATATTAGCTGTGTCTATACGTAAAATGTTCCTGACAGAGGTTTGCTTTATACAGTTTGCTCATATCTTACATACCTCCATTGCTTTACCTTCAAGTTTAACTGCTTTTATATGTTGAAAGTTCTTTCTAATATCTGATTTAGATCACCTTGGCTGTGATTTATGCATGCTGATGCTTCGCAGAGCATAATTATTCTCTTCCTCTTACACTTACTTTTTACATGCTTAAAGATTTCTCAGGCTGCCAGTTGTCAGGGTTTTCTCTTCTCTGTAGAAAGAAAGTTCAAATTCTTTCATTTTTAACTCATAACTTGCTTGACCAGGCTTTATGCTTTTCTTCCCAGCTCTCTCCATTTACTTTACCTCTTCTTTCTCAAAAAGCATTGCCCAAAGCTGGATGGAGCACTTCATCCAACACCTACATACTGCTTAGTAGCACTGGAGTGGTTTGTCCCTTTGCCCTTATTTTCTTAAGAGATGGGTGGTTTTATTCTAACTCTTTCTAGCTTTAATATTTCTTCCAATAGGGTTGCCTGCTATTTCTGAGTACAGTTGTTCTCTCCTGAAATCTGTTATTCTGCTGTTCTATTTCCTGCTTTTCCTAAGTCCCTTGGTTTCTATCATTTTATGACCAGTATAAATGAAAACTTTAAGATACCCTAATGTCTACCTAAACTACCTTCAAGGTGTAGCAATGTTTTGAGTATTGTTTTTTAATTTACCCAGCAGCAATACGGGAAGAAATAATATTGGAGGTGAGACAAAGGCTTGTGAAATGTCCAGAGGTTTTTTTTGGCAAGAGCAATGGCTCTAATGAAGTTTGATTTCATGTTGTTTTCTGTTAGGCACCTTCTACCACCTCAGAACATACCAGCTTCACTACCATGTTCTCAGGTCTTTGCCTTCCATGTCCCACCATATTTCCAGATGGGCAAGTGACAGAGTTAACCTTGCTCAGAGCTATGTAGATGCTGGTTCATGGGTCGTTACACATGTAATTCACTTGTGTAATTCACAGCAAGAATGGATAAATAGCCAAGTTATTGCTGTCTTTCCTTCAGCACATAGATCTGGATCTCTGCTCCAGCAAGGTGAAATTTGTATCTTGAAGGACCTCTATTCTTCCATCACATTTGATTGAAATTGGTCTATGAGCTCAAAAAAGCCACTAGAACGTTACTTGCAGGCAGAGGGGTGTCATGAGGGCATAAGCCATTGCTTTCTTAGAAAACAGGTTAAAGTTATTTAAATTCAAAGGATAATTCAACTAAATCTTTACTTCTTCTATGGATTTGAACATTCCTTTGCTGAACCAACAAAACATGCTTCACCTACCCCTTTCCCTCTGTACTCTTGCACTTGATTCGTCTCCTGAATTTCTGGTGTGCTGCTTTTTCTTATTTCATGTCTTCAAGAACCAACAGCTTGTAGGTGTTTGCCTCTAGGTAGATGCAAATCCACTGATGAAAATTAGTAGACAGTAGGGTGAGGACTTTTCTTTTTGTCTATGCCTAGAATGCAATGAAACCTCAGGAGAGCATTTATTTGAGTGATTTCTGTAAACCTAATAGTGCCATAATGTTCAGATGAGAGAAAGCCAGCCATCCTCATCTTCAGTGCTATGACTTTTACATAATTACTGGAACAACTTACAAAGAGCATTTTAATGTATGATGTACCAAAAAAATAAATCATGTAACAATTTTTTTCTGGATTCTTTTTTATTAATCTTCAAGTATTTGAAGTGGAATGCTATTATTTTTTTTTTTTTTGAGCTCCAAGATTGAATTAGCCAATTTAAAACTGGTTAATGAAAATCATTACAATTAAATAGACATTAAGAAGTCATCAAGGCCCAGATCATCTTCTCCAATTGTACAGGGCAGAAATTTAAATCAGTGGGAGGAGAAAGCCTCATGAAGAACTGTTGTACTACTTCAGGGATCCTGGAGAATTCCACTTGTGAGCTTCTCATAAGCATGGAAGTGGGCATTATTTAATCATAATAGATTGAAGCTACCTTCCTTTGATAATTTCTAAACAAAAAGTAGGTAGAGAAGGATGTTACTGTTTCTGTAGAGTTTTAGGTGGAAAAGAAACCTAAAGTAAATAATTGGTTGTCGTCTGCTGGAATATATAGCTTTTCTGTATTAGGGCAGAAGTTGTTGAATCCAGGTTACTTCTGGGGTTCTCACAAGGTAATTGGAGAGTAGGTGGGTTGCAGCACTTGTCGTGTTGCTCAATTATTATTAAATGGTGTACTGATTTGGTCACATAGGCCAGTTCTGATGCTGGCTTTGGTATAGTCCATCTGACTCTAATTATGCCATGGTCACTGCTGCCAAGTTACCTAACTACTGTTTAAATGAATTCCTGTCATCTTGCTTAAGACAGCTTCCCTTGTGTTTGAAGATGTCAAGCTATTCATTTTCTCAAGTTTATTCCCACTGTGATGTGCTGTGAAACTCTTGGCACGCTTATAGAATGCCAGTCTCCCTCATCTACCTCAAATTCTTCTGCCCTAAAAACACATGTGCTGCACAATAAGTGAGCTTATTTTGAATGTTTTTTGTTCCCTGGGCCTCTTTTTTGATGCTTAAGTCCTATCCTACTTCACAGAAGGACCTTGTCTACCCAGATGGCTGTCTTCCTACTGAATTCTTGATTCCCGTACCTGCAAAACTAGCAACACAAAACCCAATTGCCTCTCTTCCAATTTTTCTTGAGAAATTCTGCTTTCCCCATCATTAAATTACTATTTTTTTAATTATGTTATTTCATCTCTCCCTTTCCCTCGCTGCCCATGGTAAGCCAAGAGATCTGTATTTAAATGTCATTTAAAAATAGTTAATTACCTTGAAGAAATAGCATAAATCCAGCTACAACTCTGATTGCATTAACAGAATTGGCAGTGATTTTCTCTGTTGTCACGTTTCTGAAATACGATACTTGTTACTCCTTGCAATAATAGCAATGTCTTGGAGGGCACACCACTTCAACTTAACCCATGCATAACTCTCAGAATAAATAGAATAATGTTCAAATCATTCTAAAGATAAGCAGCTTTCAGGTAGGACATGTGAATGCATTTGTGATCCTTTAACAAGGAACCTGTGCATTATGCCTTCCAGAAGTCTTCATCAAAGCTGATGCTGTCATCTTGGGAACCAATGATGGCCTGAGACTGTTTCTGCAGTTTCAAGATATTAAGATTGAATGTTGTGATGAATTTGGCATGCTCCAGGCAAGTCCAGGGACACATCCATTCTGAGCATGAGCTAGCTGTGTGCCCAGGCAGCCAAGAAAGCCAACAGCATCCTGGTCTGTATCAGCACCTGTGTGGGCAGCAAGGCCAGGGCAGTGATTGTCCCCTGTCCTGGGCACTGGTGAGGCTGCACCTCGAATTCCGTGTTCAGTTCTGGGCCCCTGACTACAAGAAAGACACTGTGGAGCTGGAGTGAGTCCAGAGAAGGGCAATGGAGCTGCTGCAGGGCCTGGAGCACAAGAGTGATGGAATGGCTGAGGGACCTGGGGGGACTTAGTCTGGAGAAAAGAAGGTTCAGGGGGACTTTATCGCTCTCTATAACTGCCTGACAAGAGGATGTAGTGAGGTGGGGGTCAGTCTCTTCTCCAGGTAACAAGTGATAGGACAAGAGGAATTGGTTTCAAGCTTCACCAGGGGAGGTTTAGACCCGATATTAAGAAACATTTCCTCCCCGAGAGGGTGTTCAGGCATTGGAACAGGCTGCCCAGGGCAGCAGCGTAATCGCCGTCCTTGGAAGTGTTTAAACCCCGTGTAGATGAGGACCTTAGTGACATGGTTTAGTGGTGGCCATGGCAGTGCTGAGGTAAAGATTGGACTTGATTTTAAAGGTCTTTTCCAACCTGGTTGATTCTATGTTTTTATGAAAGCAGATACATGTCTCAGAATTAAACTGCTCTGACTTGTTATCTGTGCAAAATCCTGGCCCTGTTTGCAGCTGTTGTACTATATGGTGTGGAAAGCTCTGGGATTCAATGATTCATTATTATTATTGGTGGTAACAGTAGTAGTTTGTGTTATACCTTAGTTACTGGACTATTCTTATCTCAGCTCGTGGGAATTACACTCTTTTGATTCTCCTCCCCATCCAGTTGGAAGCAGGGGGAGGAAGAAGGGGAGAGCAAGTGACTGCTTGGTTCTAAGTTACTGGCTTGGCTTAAACCACTACATCAGTTATGCAAGTTAGTGCATAAGATCTGTCTGTTCACCTGTAGTGTTTTGCTCACAAGGGAATTTTCTAGGGAGGGCAATCTGACACTAGTTAAAACATTCTCTGGTGTTCCTTGCTAATTCACTAGGTGGGAAACTGAGCTGGTGGACTGCTTCATGTAGACTGTAGCTCAGAATCCACATTGGGCAAAATCACCATAACAGTCTGGTAATTTCATCTCAAGTATCTTTCAATTCATTCACAGTCTTGATCCTAACAAATATTAGATTCTTATAAAAAATGTATGAGATCCATAGAATGAATTTCTAAATGCTAAATCACTTCTGGAAGAAATCTTCTGTTTTAATAGATCATCCCCAGTGACGTGCAGGAACTTACAGCCTTTGAAGTGGCTTTTCATCTTTTCGATTGTTTGTTTATTCTTAAAGCCAAAGCCATAGGATTTGAATGATCAAGAGATACTCTGATGTGGTCCGGCAGTGCAAATCTTGTAGCTTACTCTAAGCCTTGGAAATGAAAACAAAACACTTGCTGCAACTTGACGCCATGAACTATGTCAGGATTGCTGTAACCTAAGCGTTTCATCCTGGTCTTTTGTCTGATTCAACGTGCCTGGCTTTCTACTCTGTAATTGCTGTAAGGTTAGGAAATAGCTTCTGGTGTTCTCAAGTACCTCTCTGGGTAATGAACTTCATTGTATTGTCTTTAATAATTTGAAATTATTAAGCTCCCTTTTTGTCCTCATGCAATCCTTGTTATATTGAGTTGAGTTCGTTTTGAATTTTCTGGGAGTAATGGCAAACAGTAATAGCTGTATCAGGTACACATATTCCTTTTTCTTTCTAGTGTTTCTTGATATTGTTTGCATAGATGTAAAGATGTAAAGCCACTGGGAGAAGAGTTTACTATGCAGGCTTTTCAATCTCCCATGTACTGTTTTATGTGAGTGCCTTAGTTCATGTTGGATGGTTGGATAGTATCTGTTATGGTTTATATTGCAATTCCTGAAACCTAGTTCAAAGTAGTGTTTCCTTAGATTTTTGTCCCCACCATCACATTGCGTTTCCATGGGTTACTACTGTCATTTGTCCTGAGCCTGTGTGCATGACTCTAAGCTTCTGTGCTGTGAAGTTATGTATGTAGCTTTTCTTTTGATAAACACTGTAGTATGACCGTTCTGCGATGTGCAGTTCTACTCACTGGACTAAAGTCATACCAGATGAAAACATGTGCTGATCTGTAGGTTTTGTGAAAATTGCATACAGGAGGCAGTTTACTTAACAGTTACAAATAAACATTCACTGATGACAAAATTCACGTTGCATTTAGTGTATGCTGGGCTAGAAATTCATATCCTGACATACCAGGCTAAAAGACTTCTTGAATTAATAGAAATATCTGCATAAAAACTTGCAAACCAAAGACTAATAAATGCACACCTTCCAAGCTCACCTTTGTTCTAGTTTGGACCTCCTGCCACTGCTGTCTCTAGACCTTTACCAACTCCTTTTCTTCCTGAATGTTATTTAAGAGTAAGTCTTCTGCATCCAGGAACAGCCTCACACTAGCAGGCCCTTGTCCTCATGGGAGACTTCAACCACCCTGATCTGTTGGAGCGACAGAACAACCCGGCACAAGCAATCCAGGAGGTTCCTCGATTGTGTGGAAGACAACTTCCTTCTGCAAGTAACAGAGGAGCCGACAAGGAGAGGTGCCATGCTTGACCTCGTGCTCACCAACAGGGAAGGGCTCATTGGAAATGTGACACTCCAGGGCAGCCTTGGTTGTAGTGATCATGAGATGGTCAAGTTCTAGATCCTCAGGACAGTGAGAAGAACATGCAGCAAGCTCACTGCCCTGGACTTCCAAAGAGCAGACTTTGGCCTCTTCAGTAGTATTTAGTAAGTACCTTTAGGAAGGTTCCATGGGATATAGCCCTAGAGGGCAGGGAGGCCCAAGACTGTTGGTTGATATTCAAGGATCACCTGCTACAAGCTCAGGAGTGTTGCATCCCAACTAGAAGGAAGTGCAGCATGAGGGCCAGGAGACCTCCTTGGATGGATGAGCTGCTGAGGAAAATTCCAAGGAAAAAAGGGGCTTATAAAAGGCGGAAGCAAGGAAGGCGGCCTGGGAAGAATACAGGGACGTTGTCCAGGAAGCTAGGGACCAGGTTAGGAAAGCCAAGGCCCAGTTAGAATTCAACTTGGCTAAGGATGTGAAAGATAACAGGAAGGGATTCTATAGGCACATTGCGAATAAAAGACAGACTAGGGACAATGTGGGCCCTCTCAGGAAGCTCTCAGGAGAACTGGCTACCCTGGATTTGGAGAAGGCTGAGGTTCTGAATGACTTCTTTGCCTTGGTCTTCACTGGCAAAGGCTCTGACCACACCACCTAAGTCTTGGAAGGCAGACGCAGGGACTGTGAGAATGAAGACCTTGGGCCCATTGTAGGAGAGGAACTGGTTCGAGACCATCTCGGACCTGAATATGCACAAGTCCATGGGTCCTGATGAGATCCATCTGCGGGTCCTGAAGTAGCTGGCAAATGAAGTTGCTAAGCCAATTAGTCCTGCCTGACCAATTTGGTGGTCTTCTATGATGGGTCTAAGGAGCTGATGGACAGGGGTAGAGCAGCTGACGTCATCTACCTGGACTTATGTGAAGCATTCGACACTGTCCCGCACCATATCCTTATCTCTAAATTGGAGCGACATCAATTTGATGGATGGACCACTCAGTGGATAAAGAACTGGCTGGATGGCTGCACACAGAGAGTTGTGGTCAATGGCTCAATGTCCGGCTGGAGACCAGTAACGAGTGATGTCCCTCAGGGATCCGTGTTGGGACCGGTCTTGTTCAGCATCTTCATCGCTGACATGGACAGTGGGATTGAGTGCACCCTCAGCAAGTTTGCCGATGACACCAAGCTGTCTGGTTCAGTTGATAGGCTGGAGGAAGGAATGCCATCCAGAGGGACCTTGACACACTTGTGAGGTGGGCTGATGCCAACCTCATGAAGTTTAACCATGACAAGTGCAAGGTCTTACACTTGGGCGGGAGCAATCCCAGGCACAGCTACAGGTTGGGAAGAGAAGAGATTCAGAGCAGCCCTGCGGAGAAGGACTGGGGGGTGTTTCGATGAGAAAATGAACATGAGCCGGCTTCAGTGTGCGCTTGCAGCCCAGAAAGCAACCGTATCCTGGGCTGCATCAAAAGGAGCGTGACCAGCAGGTCGAAGGAGGTGATCCTGCCCCTCTACTCTGCTCTTGTGAGACCTCACCTGGAGTATTGTGTGCAGTTCTGGTGTCCTCAACATAAAAAGGACATGGAACTGTTGGAACAAGTCCAGAGGAGGCCATGAGGATGATCAGGGGACTGGAGCACCTCCCATATGAAGACAGGCTGAGGAAGTTGGGGTTGTTCAGCCTGGAGAAGAGCAGGCTGCATGGAGACCTCCTAGCAGCCTTCCAGTATCTGAAGGGGGCCCTATAGGGATGCTGGGGAGGGACTCTTCATTAGGGACTGTAGTGATAGGACAAGGGGTAAGGGGTTAAAACTTAAACAGGGGAAGTTTAGATTGGATATAAGGAGGAAATTCTTTCCTGTGAGGGTGGTGAGGCACTGGAATGGGTTGTCCAGGGAAGCTGTGAATGCTCCATTCCTGGCAGTGTTCAAGGCCAGGTTGGATGAAGCCTTGGGTGACATGGTTTAGTGTGAGGTGTCCCTGCATGGGACCATGGCAGAGGGGTTGGAACTGGATGATCTTAAGGTCCTTTCCAACCCTAACTATTCTATGATTCTGTGATCCTTCCAAACTCCTATGTTGCACTCCAAAGTGTCATTTTAGCATCAAAATGTCAGTCTGAAAATTACGTAGAAACAGTATTGTTTTCCTAATTATATAACAACGTTTTCTATTGAACAGTATATTTCTAACATGCTTGTCATTCACATTTGTGTTTTCATAGCATTGGTATCATAATCGGCATTGCAGGACTTGATTATTTGGTGTTGAAAAATATTTATTATCAGGTGAATATGTTGAGAGTTTCACTTGTGCTTAACTGAAAAATGATGCAGTTCTGGAAGGTGAAGATCCTGTTTTCCATACCTTTATTGGTATGTGCCTGTAGTAAGCTGTCAAGTGTTTTCACAGAGAGGCTGCAAGTTTTTAGTCAGTGACAGTTCAGTATCAAATCAAAAGCCATTTCCTGGTACTTTTGAACAGTATGGTGAAAGGACTCAATCTTCATACAAACGTCAAGCAGCAGAACAGAACCAGCAGCAGTTAGCACTGTTTACAGGGTGAAAACTTTCCAAGCTCCTGAGTTGTTACTCCTAAATCTCTGGCAAGTTCAATAGCACGTGGATTCTTAAGTTATTTTGATGCTGCCTTATGTTTCCTAAACCATCTGGACAGCCTTGGAAATTTTACTCTTAGTCCTTATCGATTGCCTTACTACCAGGTGTATATTATTGTCCTGAAACTTCAAGAGAAATCAACAATCAGTCTAAGCAATGGTTCTGCAGACACACACTAATGAGAACTAAAGTTTCTTTGGCTTGGTTGCTTATTTAGTTTGGGTTGTGCAAAGATTCTACTTTCTTGCGGCGTTGTCACGTTGCAAGAGGCTGTGACCTTCATTTTAGCACCTTCTAGACAGATAAGTTTCACAGCTATTTGTAATTTAAGTCTTGTCTGTGCAGCACAGTAAGCTATGAATTCCCTCTGTGGCCATTTTTGACTCACATTTTAGCAACTTCAGTCTGTAAGATCTGAAATGTGTTGTAACAGAAAAAAAAACAACCCATAAATTTAAAGAATATCACAGACAGTAACTGAAGAGATTTGTGAGGTAATCTCCATCTCCTCTCTCCTGACACCCCACTTGGAGCATTGTGTGCAGTCCTGCTCTCCGCAACATAAGAAGGATATGGAGCTGTTTGGGCAAGTCCAGGGGAGACCATGAGGATGAGCAGGGGCTGAAGCACCTCCTGTATAAAGACAGACTGAGAAAGTTGGGGCTGTTCAGCCTGGAGAAGAGAAGGCTGCGTGGAGACCTCAGAGCAGCTCCCAGTATTTGAAGGGGACATTCAAAGATACTGGAGAGGTACTCTTCGTCAGGTATGGTAGTGATAGGACAAGGGGGGGTGGGTTTAAAAGGGGAAGTTCAGGTTGGATATAAGGAAGAAGTTCTTTACTGTAAGGGTGGTGAGGCACTGGACCAGCTTGCCAAGAGAACTGGTAATTGCTCCATCCTTGGCAGTGTCCAAGGCCAGGTTGAGCAGAGCTTTGGGCGACATAGTCTAGTGAGAGGCATCCCAGCCCATGGCAGGGGGGTTGGAACTGGATGATCTTAAGGCCTTTTCCAACCCAAACCATTCTGTGATTCTATGTGTCAACAGTATATTCATTATAGGGAACTTCTGATTTTCATTATTTCATTTTCGTTTTGTCTTTTCCTGGGGGCTGCATACAGTCATTAAGAATCCCCCAGTATGGAATGGTTGTTTAGGTATGGTGGTTTGGGGGGAAAATATTAATTATGGTAGCCACCTGGTGGGCTTGCACAGAACCTGACAGTTTAATTCTGTGAGACCCAGTCTTCTGGTGACAACGATCCATAAGAGACGGAGCTGCACAACCATCCTTTCAATCTGTGACTATCCAGTGTCAAGTTCTCAGTGGGATTCTGCCAGACCTTCTCACAGCTAAAATATGTACCTGTAGTACCTTGTCTTCAGCTTCTGCTCCAGAAGGGTACAGGCCTCTATATGGTGTACCATGTGGCTGTCTTGCAAATTCTAGGACATCTAAAATCACTTTCCTTGGGGCCTTGTCCCAGATGTTTTTCTTCTAATGCTAGGGAGGAATGGTCTGTTTGGAACCAAACCATCTGCAAGCAATCAGATGTTGCATCAGGGATTATCAGTCTGTTCTCCTGTCAGTTTTTAGCTGTAGCAATGCACTGTCCTAATTTGCTCAAGATTTCAGTGTCATCTTGAAATCTGGCAGATATTGAGCAAACGTAGCTATCACTTTGTTCACAGTTTTCAACACCTGTGTCTTCATGTACATATCTGTCTTGGAAGGTTTATGGTGATCAATCAACTTGCACTGCTTTCTTAATAGGTTTTCTCCAGCAACGTGATAAAATCTCATCCAGAAACAGATGAAACATTCTTAAACTGAGGGAGAGTAAAATAAAGTTACATCTGCTTCTGGATCAGATTTTATTCCTAGTGGGGTACTTATATTTTGAAAGACTTTTATTATTCTCTCAGTAGTTTATTTCAAGTATACAGCCCCCTGCACCTACTGATGCTGTTTTGGAAGTGGCCATAATAGCTAAAAAATATTAAATTAAGGAGAGGGTTCAAAAAGCAGATTGGGATTTCTGGATTTCTTTAGAGTTTATGTTGCTTTTAAAGAACTTGAATGAAAACATGAATTCTCATGTCTGTTTCCTTGATACAACTCCATTCACACAGCTTTACTCCTAACTTAACTCCAGCAGGAGTGGTTACCTCTTTGCTAGTAACCTCATTCAGGGCAAGCACACATGTAACACAATGTCTGTGCTGTTCCACTCTTAGCTCTCCCCTTGGTACTAATCTGTCTCATGAGCACTATTCCAGTGGCTACAGGACCTGAATGCAATGAAAAAATCTCTCCTATCTTTAAGGGTTGTAGGAACAAATATTGAACTATTACTCATGCTATTGCATAGCTATCTTTTATTTTACTTTGTAGTGCAAATATAATGTTTTATAACTATTCCCTTTAAAGGTGTTACCAGAAGTGTGCTTATTAGATTTCAAGATTAGTTTACATTATTATTAGAGCAAGCTATTTTGATTAAGATCGTGTGACCAATATATTCAGTATTTTATACTGATGCCCATTCTAATAACACTGTTAGAGTTGTTGTTAGTGTTAATTTCTCCATTTCTTCGTTTGGGGAGAGTTTCAAAATATTGTGGGTAACTATGGAATATGGGGATCTAAGAAGTGTTGCACTTCAAATTGACTTTGCTGCATTGGCATCACTCCTGTTGACTTCCTTGGTATCAAAATCTTGTCCAGGAAATCTCTTGCTGTGAGTGTCTTACTGGAAATCAGTTTGCAGCTGTGGTTTAAGGCCACTGCCAAATCTGTTGACATGGGTTTTCTGTTGACATGGGTTTTCTGTAACTGTGTGCTACAGAGTTCCAAAGCTGAGCTGCCAGTGTGGCCTTTGATACCAGGAGAGTACAAGACAGCATCATCTAACAAGCTAAGCAGACTCAACACACAGAAGTTGTGTATCCTAATTGTGCTTTTGGCTTCCAAGACGTCAATGAAATCCAAGATTGCTCAAACTCTATGCAAAGCATCCTGTTCTTTGGAATTTCAGCTACATCCATTCTGTACTGGGTGTCTTTACATTGCATTAGCAGATTCCTTGCATTTGTGCCTGGACAGTATACTTACTCTGTGGCATGCTGCTGGGAAACTATTTTGGTTTGGAATGCCAGTAGACTGTTTAAAACAAGCCAATAAAAAGAGGCTCGCATATCACAAAGGTTATTTACTCAAGACTTTGAAAGGAAACCAAACATGAAACTGCTGAGTAACTCTGGGTCACCGCTTAAGTTAAAAGACTTTTTTTTTGCCAGAGAAATGGGGAATTAGGGTTACAAATATAAGACTTTTTCTAATGAGGTCACCAGGGACAGCCCAGGAATGAAGTCCTGGAGGGGTCTCTCATTGGACCTGTGTCCTCTCACATTTCCACCAGTGCTCTGGAAAAAGGGATGAGAATAAATAGATGACATTATGTGTGGGCACTACCAAATTCTTCAGGGAGTGAAAAATTAACTCTGGACAGCAAACACTGCAGAAATTTCTCACTGTTAGTGCGTGGTGTGATAAAACAGTGGAAAAAAATGTAGGTCACTAGAAAACAATTCATGAATTGGAGGAAGAAACGATCCTGAGAATGCATAAACAGTGTGAGCTAAATTAAGTATTTATTCCAGCAAAGGAAGGATATATTCTAATCATGAGAGATTTCTGAAACTGTGAACTGTGGCAAGAAGGCAAATAGAATGTTAACAAGCTTTAAAAAGCAACAGAAAACAAGGCAAAACATTTACAGATGTACAAATCCATACTGTGCCCTCAAGTGTGCATGCAATGTTAATTTCCTTCCTCTGCATTTCAGAAAGGTATTCTTGAACTTTGCAGAGTGAAAAAGAGTTGAGCATTAAAATATAGATTTATTTTTGTTTAATCTATGTAAGGACCAGGACACTAAACTAGACGAGAACTAAATAGATGAAGATTCTTCAGCTTGGGAAGAGAGAAGTGGAGATGCAGAAGCCATTTAAGTACAGAAAACTGAGTCGTGCGATTGGTGGAGTAGGAAAGCTGAACAGACAACAGTGGTCAAAGTAAATGGGCAAATGGAATTATCAGTCAATTTTACAATAACAAAAAGAGGGAATTCATTTTTATAGATTAAATTAACTGTTGAATCCACAATTTATATCCACAGTAGTTGTGGGCTCAACAATTATGAGCCAATTCATAGGTATTCCCTGATGACTCTTAGCTGTGATAACACAATCTCAGGTTTTTGGAATCTCAAAGCCACCAATTGCTGGAAGTTGGGAGAATTTACTGAGTAAAATATAATTCTCTGGTTAGGTTTTAGAATCTTTGCCTAATCATTTGATATTTAGGATTGCTACAGTTGAAGTATGGAGCTGGAAAACATATTGTCTACTACAGGTGTTTTTACAGGTAATAATATACTAGCGAGTGTACAGTTCAGCAGCGCACACATTGTGTAACTAGTGATCTCTGAATCATTTCAGGCATATGTATGGGATCTGCTGTGTTTGATTTTGGTGCCAGCAACCGTTTAATTACATCTATCTTCACTGCCTAAGTGCTTTAAATGCGCAGTCTCCAATTTCACCTCTTTCTTCTCACATAAAACTTTATGTTAACATGTGCAAAGTCAACAGTAATGCAGTGTAAAATGGCAGTTAACCATTCGTGCACTGACTATTCAGTTTGGCTGAAACTGTTGTTCAGTCAGTCACCCATACCCTGGTGCTTGGATTTGAAGTGCTGCACTAAAGCATCCATGTTACCGCTCTCTAGAAGCAGCTTGTTAAACCACTTGTTTTAGTTATTCCAACCCAAAGACTTTTCCTCTGCTTTTTTAGTGGGACTTTAGGGATGAATGGAAAGCTCTGTTTCCCTCACTTCAGTTTTTAGACGAGATGTCCCTGATGTGTTTCAAATTTGTTCTCCCAGCCTTGTACTAACTTTGGGCTATTTGAAGACTTTTGTTTTTCACTATCCATAGACTGGAGAATAGGGGTCACAGCCTGACTCCACGTTCTTACTATTGATGCCATTTGCTACTAGCTACTTGTAGGCGACAGTGGATACATGTTTAACCACAAATGTCGTACTGGCTGCATAAGATAGCAACAACTGAAATGAGAGCTCCACAAGAGAAGAGTTTTATTGTGGAAGAAGAGTTTTTCAATGCAGGAGTCTAATATGAACTTCCTCGTTCCATTACAAATAAGATATATAACAATAAAGTGTTTCTTAATAAAACTGATAAAATTATTGTGGTAATTCCTCTGGGCTCAGGTGCATTATCACATCAGCACAGTTTGACAAGCTGTGATGTCAATTGAATAGCCACAGATAACCACAAGTATGCTCTTAGCTCATGGCAAATGTAAAGTAAAATGGCTGAGCTTAATCCTTGATGAAATATTTATCTCGATGCTGTGTGCACACAGCTTTTGTGACTCATGTGAAATACGACTTGGCCATGTATTCAACTCATCCTCATAAAATGTTTTTCATGGTAAATAGGTTGCCCTAAAAGAGTGATTAGCCTGAGGTGTGAGTGCGTGTGTGTAGCATTGTTTCAAATGTCCACCCTCACATGGTGAGAGACAGCCCTGCATTCCTTCCCCTTCACAGAGCAAAAAGTCTTTCCAAAGTCTAAATATTTCTATTAAGCTCTACCAGCAATTTTTTCCTTCTTGGATTTCCTTCAAAATCTTTACATTTCATCTTGAGCACGACACCTTTTTTCTTTCCTTTTTTTTTTTCCTTTCCTTTTTCCCACTCTTTCCCAAGAAAACTGTGACTGTGGGGTTGGACAGCAAATTACTACTGAAATCAAAGTCATTTGAAGGATAAAGGCATTTTTGTGTAGTATGAAGATCAATAATACTCTAGTTCTGACAAGTAAAGTGAATTTGCAGTTGTTCTTAGTACGAGTATCCTACGTTAGGTTGCTAAAATAATTGCATTCTATAAATACATCAGCTATAGTCCCACAGACAATATATTAGGGGTATTTCTTCATGTGTTGGTAGTTTTGCTTCATAATATGCTTAAAAATGTATGGGATTTTTTTGTTCATTTTAGGTTTTTTAATAGAGATCACTATTGTTTCTGAATTACATTTTGTTATTTTGAATTGACAGGCTGGCTGTTACTAGACAGTAACTGTAAAAGCCATCATGTTTTGCAGAAATAAGGGAGTTACCTCTCTTGCAAAGAGTAATCTAATAAGCCTACTGAATAGAAGTTGGTTTGAGAAGATTGCAACCAAAAAACTTAGATTCTTCAATACATACA
This sequence comes from Pezoporus occidentalis, assembly GCF_034315485.1. NCBI lineage: Eukaryota > Metazoa > Chordata > Aves > Psittaciformes > Psittacidae > Pezoporus > Pezoporus occidentalis. Next base: position 7,233,859 of record NW_026912779.1, read on the forward strand.
TGGAAATTTTAGAATATTTTCAAGACATATTATTTTGTCCACATATGGTTTTATATTTCTAGAAGTTGGTCACAATAGGGTCACCAGTTCCAAGAAGCAGATTATGTGTGTATCTCTCCTTTCCCCTCATCCTCCCTCCCCTTTTTCTTTTAAGTACCCTTAGAAGTGTGGGAGAGGTCACCGAAAAGATGATTAAAAGCATTTGTGAAGTCAGAATTGTAATAGAAGACTGGGACCATGGCTGGTTTGGATACTTCTTCAGATCTGAAGAACATCATGGAAAAGGTGCCCTATTTTAGACAGGATTTGTTGTATATAGGTTAGTTGTTGCAATGCGTTTCACAAGACTTCCAGAAGCAGAGTCAGATGCAGTGTAGGTGAGTTTTTAATGCTGCCCTTCCCTTTTTATAGCTCTGTCTTGCAAGACCAGAGTACTGTGGTTTCCATTTAATCACCTTTGAAATAATTGTCCAATTACACAATAATATGTTGCCAATATTTAATAAGTTTCACATGTTTCAAAATAGACAAGGGAGTGGTGTTGAAGACACCTGCAATTGAGGGCATTGGTGGAGAGGAGAGAAAATGGAAAACACTTGTAGTGGTCAGTAACAACTTGCAGGAGGTAAAAGTCCTCTTATTGAGGTTTAGGTTGCATAAGCTGATACAGTGCGAGGTCTAAATGTCTCTTTTAATTTGCATTGTATTAGAGAAAATTATTTGCCTTGAGGTCTAAGGTCTAAGCTTTGATGAGATGCACTGTATTAATCACAAGTTTCTGTTCTGTATTTCCAGAAGAATGGTGTATCAAATGGAACTCTCTACAAAAAAACCTTTATTGAGCACTTTGAACAGGCACCAATGTATGTTGCTGTTTTTACTTTCCTGGGTTTTGGAGTGGGAACAATATTTGGCTACCTGCGAGATTTTATGAGAGCCTGGGGACTAGAAAAACGTCACATTGCTGCAGAAAGAGAACAACAAAAAGTATGTATGGAAAAGACATCATGTATCCACAGCTGAGTTTTCCCCTGCTTGCAAGTTATGTGCAATAACCTACCGAATTAACAAGGCAAACAACTTTCATCTTACAGAAGATCACTGCATAGCAATAAGAGGAATGACACACACTGCGGAATAAACACCTGTATGAATATGTCCCTATATGAATGTAAAAATCCTAATTTTCACACAGAGAGATGTTCAAAGAGCGTCAGAACACTCTCAACAAAATAGAATCCCAGTGTATTAGGTCAATCCACAGAAAAAGAAAACTCAGAAATACCTCATTGTTAAATATATCATCTCTCCTAACCGCTTAAACCCCAGCTTTTCTTTGCCCCATGTGGCTGTCCTTGTCCTTCATAGCAAGACGCAGTGCTAACATCTGTAATTGCTGACTTCTGTTTGTTGAGCTCCTGATCACAGAGCACTCAGCAATCACTGTCCCAGCTACAGAGTGAATGTAGCCTGAATTCTTGCAAGTACTGACTTAGAGATTCTTTTTATCCCACATAGTTCTAAGTGAAACTTACACCTCAGCAGGCTCAGTTGTGGTTTTAACTTTCAGATCTTTTATTGCTCCTCCTTATCTGTGCAGTTTGAGCCATCATTTACAGTAACGCTCGCCATAATGGAGGAAAAATGCAAATAGTCTTACTGTTCCTCTTACAAATAGAATTCCTCAAACTATTTCCTGTTTCGGCTTCCCAAAGATGCACGTGCAACGTGATGAAATATCATGGTGCAGTCTTTTTGTCAGCATTCTCATGGAATATCCTTTTCATTTCATGATTTGTCCATTTGTGGAGCTATTTTGATTCCAGACATGCCAGTTAAATCTTTTTGCCATCCAGTATGCATTACGTGTTCATTTAATTCTCCAGTCTTCCACATATGTAACTACATACCATGTTATTTTGTCAGTTTATTGTATCCAGTGTCCGATATGCCTATATTGCTGTTTCATGTAAATCTTTGTTTAGATTCCATACCTTTCTTTTAATTTAATTTCTAAGTAAAATCCATGGATAGAAATTAATTGTCAACCAAATCAGTTGCCTTAACTGGCTGTATGAATGTGCAGTCTAGGCCAATAATGCACAGATCAGTTACACTGGACTAGCTTTAACCTAATGTATCCAGCATTTCATGAAATATAATGAGTTGTTTATCTTAGTTTTGCAATCTGCTCCACACATAGCAAAGGATGCATTTGGTTTCTCCCACTGAAAGAATCATGAGTTCTTCCGTTTCCAGCTTTCCAAATGCTGAACTGTTTTAATGGCCAACCTGTTGACCATTAAAAAAGGAAACAAAACCAACAACAAAAGAACCAAAAAACCCACCCCCTGAAAAAAAACAACACTGTATTTCAAGGAAATAAAGTAAGATATTTGCTGGTAGTTGTTGCTTGTGTCATAGGAACATGTGGCTGTTACAGAGCTCTGTTCACTAATGAATCTGTTTTTCCTTTTTAATGGGAATGACTTGGGTACAGCAGCAGACGGTTTCCCAGCAACATAACCCTGTGCATGTTTTCAAACCAGGATTTTGTGCCACTTTATCAAGATTTTGAGAACTTTTACACCAGAAACCTCTATATGAGAATACGGGATAACTGGAATCGTCCAATTTGCAGTGTCCCAGGGCCACAGTTTGACCTGATGGAACGCGTTACAGATGATTACAACTGGACATTTAGGTGAGTCAGCTTATACTGCAGCTGTCAGCCTCATAAGAATTCTCCTGATACATCTGCAAAGCACAGAATGTTGCATCCAAGCCCCTCATACCTAAATCCTCCACTAATACACATCAGCATATTTTTTCCCGAAATCATTACTGTGCTGACAGTCTGTCCCCTTTCTTCTGAATGTTGTTTGGAAATGCAGTATGGAAGGGACTGAACTCTGTTGGAAATGGGTTTTATTTGGCTGTATTGGCACAAGCAAGACTGCTTATGCTTCATCAATAGCAACAGGCCTTTAGCCAGAATATTACAACAGAATTTGTTTTATCATAGAATCATAGAATCACAGGATGGGTTGGAAAGGACCTTAAAATCACCTAGTTCCAACCCCCCTGCCGCAGGCAGGGATACCTTCCACTAGAGCAGGTTGCTCCAAGCCCTGTCCAACCTGGCCGTGAACACTGCCAGGGACAGGGCAGCCACAACTTCCTTGGGTAGCCTGTTCCAGTGCCTCACTACTGTCACAGGAGAGTATTTCTTCCTTATAACGAACCTAAATCTCCCTTGTTTCAGCTTGAACCCATCACCCCTTGTCCTATCACTTCGTTATAATGTAAATCATGATTTCTTGCAATGCATATATGTTGCTTCTTACTTCCATAGTGAGTCTTTGGCAATGAGTTTTAAGCAGTTTACAGCTTGAAGTTTTCAGTGTACCCCAACTGTTGCTGAATTAAATAGATACGGAAATTCACCACATAGGCAATGTGCAGTTTGAGTATATTCAGCTTACTGAGAATGTATCACAGTGCTTGCCACAACATTTTCTTCATGTCTGATTTCTATGCGTGTGTGGACACTGATGACTCTGTAGAAGCCATTGACAATTTGCTTGAAAAAATAGTGTCTATAAGTTATCCCTTAAATAAAGTTTTAGATTTGATTGTTTATTCAGGTCCATAAAAGCCCCCTTCCACCCAGTACTAACAAATTGCCATCTACAGCTTAGAATCTAGAAAACGTTCTGAACAAGGAGTAATATTTAGTCAGGAATAGAGAAATGCTGGAAACAACTTCTGGGATGTAGGAGGATTATAAATTCCCAGATAGGAATTTGACAGTGAACAGAATTCAGTGGGAAAATTTGTGGGGTTTTTTTTTTTTCTTTTTCTTTTTTGGGGGAGCTGGAGGGAAAGTTGCACTACTCTTTAAAATGTGCTTTGATTATAGGTTTACAGGAAGGATTATCAAGAATGTAATCAATATGGGTTCTTATAACTACCTCGGCTTTGCAGAAACGGATGTTAATGCTTTGAAAACTGTGACCATAGAGTTACAAAAATATGGGACAGGAATCTGCAGTACCAGACAGGAAATGGGTGAGTAAACAGCTAGATGGCCACCACAGCCTCTATAACTATGTGCTTTTTCTTACAGATATCTTGAAGGAATTGGATACTTAGAGAATTTTAGTTGCATAAACAATTACTTGTTTCACTATTAAAAGGGCTGCTGTGTTTTATTCATTATCACATAAGGAGCTTTTAGAAAGGAAACATGTTGCTGATTCTTAGAAAAGCAAAACCAAATGTATCACGTAGAGGTCTGGGATTTTTAATGATGGAAGTAAGAGGCTTATTTTCTAAAACAAGTAAAATAAACATTGGGACTTTGAGAATTGTTCCAGGGCAAATTTAATTTCATCACATTTATATCAGTTACCACATACAGAGTGCTCTGATTAGTAAAATGTCCTTCCACATCATTTATTTTTTACTTAATTCCATTTTCTAAGACCATAGTGTAATGTTTTATGGGACATTAATGGGCACACCATATAAATTTCTACTGTGCTTCTAACACATAAATTCGGGAAGGTTCCGTCTGACTTTTTTGCTATTATATGTCCTTAATGGTTTGTCTGCTTTTCGGTTTGGAGACTGCATGTAGTGTTATCTTCAGTCATATTTTCCCACAAAGCCTTACACCCTAATGGTGCAACCAGCCTACATTCCAGAGAAAACGATTTTGATCCACAGAAATGCAAGGGGAGGTTCCTGTTCAGGCTGTATCTTTCATGGGAGCTATCAGCCAGAAATAGAAAAGGTAGGCTTCCCAGCATGGACAAGTATTTTAGACTATTTTTTCCCCTAATCCAGCAACCTGAAAAATTTTCATTTTCATAGAATCATAGAGTAGTTAAGGTTGGAAAGGACCATCCAGTTCCAACCCCCTGTCATGGACAGGGACACTTCACACTAAACCATGTCACCCAAGGCCTCGTCCAACCTGGCCTTGAACACTGCCAGGGATGGAGCATTCACAACTTCCCTGGGCAACCCATTCCAGTGCCTCACCACCCTAACAGGAAAGAATTTCCCCTGATATCCACGTCTGAACTTCCCCTGTTTAAGTTTTAACCCATTACCCTTTGTCCTGTCACTACAGTCCCTAATGAAGAGTCCCTCTCCAGCATCCCTATAGGCCCCCTTCAGATACTGGAAGGCTGCTATGAGGTCTCCACGCAGCCTTCTCTTCTCCAGGCTGAACAGCCCCAACTTTCTCAGCCTATCTTCATACAGGAGGTGCTCCAGTCCCTGATCACCCTCATGGCCTCCTCTGGACTTGTTCCACCACTTCCATGTCTTTTTTATGTTGAGGACACCAGAACTGCACACAATGCTCCAGGTAAGGTCTCACAAGAGCAGAGTAGAGGGGCAGGATCACCTCCTTCGACCTGCTGGTCACGCTCCTTTTGATGCAGCCCAGGATCCGGTTGGCTTTCTGGGCTGCAAGCACACACTGAAGCCAGCTCATGTTCATTTTATCATCGACCAGCACCCATAGATCTTATGGAAATCTATTTTATTGTAATCTAAGTCTTATTTTCAGACAAAAATATTGCAAACCTTGTCATCCGCTTCTTATCTTGTCATCACAGTTTGATTTGTCAATAATAAATACGCCGGTGACACCACTCAGAGAGAGTTTACAGATTGACCTTACTTTCCTTTTGTAGGTGACCCATCTAGTGACTGCAGTTTATTGTTTAACCTGAATTGCATGCTTGAAAGTGGTCACCATTGCTAGTCATCTAAGGTACTGAAGGAACATTTCTCTGCATCTTTATCTCTCGGATTCTATTTTGTCCGAAAACATTTCAAGTTGTTTTCTCTATGTCAAAGAATATGTCTGGTGTTCCTTATTCTTTATCTCTGTGGAATTTTTCATGTGGAAGACTTGCATAACTTTGACTTATTCTCAAAAAAAACAAAAAAACCTTTTGAAAATATTGATTCTGTTTTCAAATATTAAAAGTCTTACCACTTACCTTCATCTAGTTTGTTTGGGGAGCCAATGTATACAGATTTCTAGGACTTTCTCTTCATCTGAACTCCTTTGGAGTACTCAAAGTTATCTTAACAGGTTGGGCAAAGTTTTAGATTTATTCTAATTGCTTTCATAACAAATAGTCCCATGAAATTCATTCAGACAATTCATAATGCAAGAATGGGTTGCAATTAAAGAACACTGTGTATGTCTTGTCAGTGTCAGTCTTCCAGGAAGTGAATTTCAGAGAGCAGCTTGGACATCAAGAATTGCTAAAATAGGAAAGCAGGGTGTTAAGACCTGACTTAGATTGTGCAGAAGAGCAGTCGTTGCATTTTCTCCGAGGGAGCTGACAGAGAGCCTGTGTTTGTGTAGTCAGTGGAGAGTTTGCTCCATAGAGCAATTCTGGGCAGTGGTTACTTCATTGGCTCTGGGTCTGTTGGAGCCTGTCTACCACCAAAAACTGTATAAAAAACAGCCAAAGAAAAACAGTTCTTTACTAGTAGTAAGGATACTCTGTTTTATTTTTGCCTTACCATTTTGTGCTGCTTCAGCTCTGTTTTGATTCATAGTTGAGCAGATCTGAAAAATTCTGTCTATAGTTAAATGTATATATACACATATACATGCATGAAAGAGGTAGGGAAGAGTCTGTATGAAAGGTCTTACCGTTACAAATCATCATTTGCCATCTTCACCTTAGAAAAATAGAGCAGAATGGTTCTGATCCTGAGCAAATAACATTTCAAAACTGTTGTTGTTGTGCGGCTGAGCTAAAGTAGTTTGGAGTAAAACATGCAGCGAGCTGTAGGAGCCAAGGCTCTAAATTGCCTTTGGGGTCCTAAATATAAAAGAGAACTTTGAATGTATTTGTATTTTCAAGCTAATTGACTTTGAAAGTACTGTTCTGCTTATGTGCATTTAAGTGTCTGGCATGTTTGGGGTTTTACCGAGATCTCTCTCAAAGCAGTAAGAGGTCTCTCTTTTAGAGAAGGATCATTCCACTCCTTTGGGAAGATTTCAGAGAGAGTGGAAAACAAAGAAAGACATAAGAATAACATGGGTGATGTTTGGAAGAGTGCATTATACTTAAACTGTCCTTTGAGGGGTTCTGCCAAAACTCCTTCTCTTATCACTGTGCTGACTGTGGAGTGGGTACAAAGTGGTGTCATATCAGAATGTTGTTGCAGGTAGTTTACTCTCGGGATAAGTTAATATGGCTGTTCTAACGCGGTGGTTTATATCTTTACAAAACTGTGTTTTATTTAAGGAAACTTAGTGAAGCTAAACCATGCTAAATGTAAAACAGTTATTCTGCATTCCCAGAAAATTAACTTCAGACGGTGTGCAAACAGTGCAGAAATTAACTTCAGTGAGAACTGTGAAGCCCTGCTCATGCTTTCCCTGAAATAATGCATATGCCACTGGAACAGACATTCCTGTTCAAGCACAAAAGCATAGGAAACTGATTAAAACAGTGGCTGGTCTTCCTGCATTTGTCCTCCATAACAAGATTTAAGGCTTTTCACTCCATTTTAAATTCAACACTCTCTTAGAATTGTAGTAATAATAATAAATCAGTTTCTTTGCATAACAGTGTCATTTAAGACACATTCCTGAGGCTTTTGTGGGACTTTTAATCTGAAAGAACAATATTTTCCTTTCTTTAAGACCAAGCTAACTATTATCCCTGTTGAGCATGATCTTGGGGTTATAAGTAGTAGTTCCATGAAAGCATTAGCTTATTGTCCAGTGGTCAGAAAGCAAGTCAAATACTAGAAATTATTAGGAAGTGAATAGAAAAGCAGCCATAGAACCTCAGTATGCTATTGCATAAAGCTGTGGTTTGCTGTCATCTTGGGTACTCTGTGCAATTCTGGTCAAAACAATTTGGCAGAGCTGGAAAGTGTCAGAGAAGGGGCAACAAGTCCTTTGAACAGCTTTTGGGTGGAGAACTACTGAGCTGCCTGTCTTTAGGTGTCAGAAATGCCTGCAATTTGGCTTAAAAAGAACCTAAAGGAGGAAATTACAGAAATCTTCAAAAATGCATGTGGCATAGAAAAGTGGTCAGGGTGGCTGTCCATTGCCTCTTCCACTGGAAGATCTGCAGGGCATTGTATGAAGTTGGAAGAAAGTTTCCACCTAAATACAAGAGGCAAGTCTCCATGCTGGAGGCTGGCAGACCTAAAGAACTCATTACAAAGAAGGTTGAAGATACTAAAACTTCATACTTTACATTCTAGGAGAGGCTGGCCACATGCAGAGGAGAGATCATTGATAGGTACTAGAAATACTGAAACCATTACTTGATTCAGGATGTCTTTATGCTGAAATTAGTTAGAAACCAAACTGCTGTTATATATATGTTTATCCTACATTCATTCTTCCCCAAACACGGATAGAAGACCACTGTCAGATGAAGGATTATGGGCAAAAGGTGCACTCTTCCGTGGCATGGTTCATTTAATACTAGTTGTTTAACATAAGCATACTTTGTTATTAACAGTTTAGTATTAACTTATATTATTACTTATATACCTATTTCCACTGCTGTACAGTCATTAATACTGGACTTGTGGACTACCAAATCATCATACAGATTTGGCTTGACTTAGAAAGATGCACATACAGCTTTATAAATTTGGACAGTATTTACAACAGAAGTAACATTTACAGAACTTATGAAGCAGTAACCTGGCTGTTTTCTGTGGTTCCAAGGACACTAAGATTAAAAAGACATTAAGGGAATACACTTAAAAGAGATCAAGAGTTGCACGTATGCTTGGGGCATGTCTTCTAAGGGTAGTAGCTTGGATGAATGTGTGAAAGTGGTTGCCTGCATACAGTAAGCAGAAGGCAAAAGATGCTTGTATCAAGGTCTGCTTAGAGGTGAAAGACTTTTCAGTTGTGTGGTACATGGAATGGAAATAGACACTAAAGAATATTGACAGCAAAAAGTTAAGTAAGTTAGATCCTTCAGAAAGTTTTGGAGCAGCTGGACATGTAGGATGAGGATAGGGAAACCTGCACCTACTGTATCTGACAGAACTGACCATGGGTGTAATCGAAATTAAACCAGCTTTTATCAGCAGAAGCCTCTCCTGCAGGTGCAGAAAAAGTCACTTTTTTCATTTCTTTGCCTAATCATTATAAGTAAAGAAACCAATGGGGACATGAAAAAGCAGGAAGTTGTGTTTTCCATGAATAAATGTTGGATCTGAGACAATAGTTTTTAAATGTTGAAGGATTTAAGTAACTGGAAACTGTTCAAGTAAGTGGAGTATTTGGAAGGTTACGGTATTTCATGTAAACTATCCCCAAAAAAACCTCTATACTATGTTTCATTTATGTTTTATTTATTTTAATTTTCCTCTCAAAAGTGTTATTTTTTTAGCTTAATAAAAATGTGAACAAATAGGAATCTAAATAAATCTGTAATAGCATCTGTTCCCTCTGTATTTTCCACGTGCAAATCAAGGTATTTTAACGGCTAGAGTGGCAGTTGGCTACTGTTGGAGGCAGGATCACAAGCCTTTTGTCTGAGCTAATCCTGCCATTCTTATGCATATAGTCAGCCTTTTCTAAGCAACCTAACTTAAAATTAGTAAGGGAGAAACATGCAGATGATCATTTAACACTGCTTCCTGCTTGCTGATTGCAGACGATAACAAAATCAGTAAAGTTACACTTTTTGTAAGATAAGGCAGATGATTATGCCCTGAATGCTTCTAGGCTTAGCACTAGGGTGGTGATGGGGCTGTCTCATGAACAGCTAGTAGCTCCAGTGCTCTATTTATCTAACTCACCATTACTCCTTATGAAGATGACATACGTGAGTAACAGGCACAAATGTATCATTAGCTCTATTTAAGCAGCCAAACAGGATTCCTGCCTTTTGAAATCCTTCTCCTGTGATTATGCCTTGAACCAGAAGACAAGATGGAGCCTGCACGGAACACTTGCAGGGTGATTCATTCTGGAGGGCATGGTTAAGAGATTGCTTTTCACGCTCAGCTTGCACTCAGTTGTAGAGTTTTGTATTTGTTTGAGGATTTTTTTTGTGTTCGATTGTGATCTGATTTCTAGAAACCAGATTTGAAAACCTCTGCCAACATTTAAACTATAAAAGTAGCTCTACCCCCTCCCTTCCTTCTCTTAGGTTCTAAGGCATAATGTGAATTTCTAGCAGCATTTCAAGAAGGTAAAAATAGTTATTTGGCCATTCACTCTTTTAAAGCACTTCAAAGCTTTAATTAAGGCCAAGACTCATTTTAAACTAATTGTAAACATAAATAAATGGTCCCTTTTCAGTTAGGAGAGAGATAAGGAACTAAAGTTCCCATATTTTGCAGTTTCCAAGTAGGAGCTTAAGGAGAAATCCAGCCACATAAATAAGAACTAGTGTGTATGCATTTCATAATCCTGTTTGCTTTCTAATAGGGTATGGTATGAATTAAGAAACAATTTATGAGAGGAATTTTCGTCCTTTGTCATCTCCTACTAACATCATTTTCCTTTTGTGCCTACCCTCTCATAAATAACTGATCCAACTTATGATCAAAGGGTAAAGTTTGTTCCTGGTATTTCGCCATTGCAAAAGTATGCTTTGCAAAGGATGATTAAGCTCTGGACAGTCTGTCTTCTGGCAGGTGGAACTGAAAGCATCAGGAGTAACTAGGAGTTACAGGTGTGACCTGTTGAACACCTGAAATATCTCCTGTATATAATACTATCTATGTGCATGCAAATATTTGGACACTTAACACACTGCTACTCAGGCTGTGGCATGAAGGGGCTGGACTTAAACTGTAAATTTCAGCCTTGTGTTTTTAGAAAAGAAAAAAGCAAACAAATCTGGAAGATTTAAATTAAACTGGAAGTTTTGTTAAAATGAATCCACTCTTTTCCCAGAATCTGAAAATCACACAGGTACATTGTTATATCTATGACACCCACAGCACCTTTCTGGACTGAAAGCCCTATCAGCTGGTAGCAGCATTAAGAAAGCTAGAACATTCCAGTTCTTTCAGATGCTTCCTCGAACCCCACTTCTTTTAGGGTTCTTTTATGCACGTCCAGTGTTAAATGAGGCAACTACATAACGTTACTCTGAGTTTCTTTACCTCTGTCTTGCCTGCATGTATTCTACAAGTTTGGGCTTTGCTCTTGTAGTGGACTCTATAGGGCAGTGATACCACCTGCATCATCCACTCTCGTAGAATGGTGTAAATGAATAACACACTTTCTATGTATTCTGCTTCTTCATCCTTCCAGTAATAACTCATCCAATCTTGCTTTTGTAAAAGTATGTGTTTCAGTAATATTATTCTTTCATCTCTGACAAATATCTTACCAGAGTGAATTTGTGACCTTAAGTTTCAAATGTGGAAGGGAAGTTTAGGTGTCTTGTTCTCTTCCCCACCCTCCTAACCTCTGACAAACCCTCATTTTCATAGGCTCTTATTCACATTGATGAGTCACACCAGTGATCTACAGGATTCCCGGGTCCTGTTCATATGTGGAAGTGGCTTTTATGGGAATCTGTTCTGTTCTTTATTTTCAATGACTTGTTGCTTATATCTGTTTACTCCTCCAGCTGTTGTTTAACTTGGAACAAGCAGGTATTTTCCTGTCTTCTTTGGGTATCAGTATCCCAAACAAAACAATCTATTACAGGATACTGTTGCCAATGTTGTCACTTTAACCAGCATGTCATTAGCACATAAGAACCTGAGAGACTGTGTTGGGCAGACTACCTAGTGGCATAAACCACCTTGTCCAAGCTGAAAGTGTCAAAGCTAAATAATGAATTGTGTGGATCATGGGAAGTGCATTTTCGAGCTTTATCTGTCTAGCAGACTGACGGGGACTTTCAACCCAAGAGCATGGGTAAGCCTATGAAAGCCTGTAAAAGCACAGTGTATTTCATGTTCCTTGTCCTAAGAGTTCAGTGACAAGTTAAGGGAGGGAACTGAGTCATCAGATTTTGAAAAGGAGGGGATTTGCTTTGGAAATTGTGGGAATCTGTGGAAGTGGCTAACATAGTGAAAGTCCACTTTTGATAACATCTTCAATTTTACTTTCCATAACACCTATATGATCTTGAAACACCGTAACCACTGCTGTACTCTGTTGCCTTCAACTGTCCAGCAGGGAGGAATAGCTTTCAAAAGAAAGTATTCCATTTGGAATGACTTTTAAAACAAAGCATTCCATTTGTATACCAAATGCAGATAGCTTTCTCTTTTCCTTTCTGTCTTAAACCTTCCCCAGTAAGATGGCATACATTACTGAGTTGTAACCTCATTTCTCAGGTCAAACCAACCTATAGTCAGCATGAAAATTAAAGCAGGTAGAGTGTGTGGAATAATCCTAAGGTCTATGTATAGGACAAGTATAGAAGCTATCTGTGTATCCAGTGAGCTAATAAAAATATGCCTAGTGTATAACTTTTCATTTTCTGGATCATGATGCTGATCTGAATTCAGCACAATACACAACATTTAAGGGTCATGATAACCTCACTTGACACTGCTAAGGTTGTGTTTAATGCAGCCTAGTGTAATTACTGCGTTTCTCATGTAGCTTGAGATGTAGCAGCTCGTGTAAGTGGATCAAATTTGCATCTGTCTGGTAGTGCTGTTTATGCCTCTTGGGGTGGTTCTGTGACCAGTTGGGAATGCTATTGAAAAAGCCTCATTCAAGCAGGGCATATCTGACCTTATGTTTCCTCCAGTAGAGCAAACTGATATAATTGGTACAGTTTATACTGTGTCCAAGGATTGATACATACTAGAGAAATCTTCTACTATGATTAAATAGTTGCCTTATTTATTAAATAAATATCCTTTTGACTTTAAACCTAGAAAAATGCAAGCTGATATGCTATATCAGCTGTACTCAATGTATATCGCTGTCATGAACCTCCCACTGTCAGTACCGATGCATACTGTACTGTACTGCTTCTGCAATACCTCAGCTACCGCCTACAATATTGCAATTATAATTAAAGTAATCCAAAACTGAGGCTCATTTTGCAAATCCTTGTCATTCAGGTTTTGTACATTCCAATTTGTATTCCAGGATTTATAGGTAATAGCGATATACAATAGCATCTACATTCACTGTTAGGATTAATAAATAATCAGTAAGAATCAGTCACCTTCAGAGTCTCTCATTCTTCACCATCACAAAATCAATAAAAAAAAGGTCAAAAATGTGCTGTTCCTTTCTGCTTCATCTAATAGATGCTTGAATAGGATAATCTGTAATGAGTCAGGCTTTCCTTGTTCGTAAAACCAGAAAACATGATGCAACCCCAAAAAGCAATTTAACTCCACCCCAGTCGTGTCAGATTTACCCCTGGAAGAATCAGGGAAAATTTTCTCATGCCTCAAAATGCCTGCCTTGCAAAGCACACACTGCTTGTTTCTCATGTTTTCACAAACGCCTTTCTAATTCAAGCTGCGACCATAGTGTAGTTGGCTTCAAGCTTCAATTTCAGATTTCATCTTCTCTTTGCGCCAATAGCCCCCAGCAGCAAAATAGCATCTGCAGGGAACACTGGGGCAGCTGACCATGCTGGAACCCTTGGTTGTCAATGAGTGCTGTAACCAGGTTGAAGATTAACTGGGCCCAAAATGCAAAAAATGCAGATCTAACCATAGGAATACAGCTTGGGACCTCCTGAGTTTACAAGTTCAAACATAGATTTTCATATCTCCAGTGAGCAGCTCAACTCTGAAACACTATGTGGGTTTATATTTTATGCAGCTCGACTACTAAGCTGTGGCTATGTGCCGAACCAGCACTTATCCTGGTGTATCTTGGCTTTATAAATGCAAAAAGTAGCTTTCATCAAATAGGTTCATGCAGAGTCAACTCACATCTACTGGAGGTTCTGCAGAGCCACATTTTCTGTGTCTTGTTAACCAACTTAGAGCACAAAGCCAGAGACCCTCCATCCCATGCGATACAAGGAGTGAAGAGACACTCTTGAAGCCTTGCTGGAGTTAGCTGAGGTCTAGCAGAACCCAAGCAGATTCTGTAGAACATCATGTCACCATTGTTCTTCACTGTTTATGTAATCAAGGTTTTTCTAGAAGCCACATTGTGCTGCATATCTCCGTGGTTTGCAGGGAGTTACCTTCCAGCATGATATTTTTCACTTTCTTTTTCCAAAAGAATGTCATTCTTGCTTTGGATATTTAGTGAGAACAGATAATGAAAACATTACCTCACTGTAACCACCTGCACTAGTGCTATTGCTGAATCTGCACTGCTGCTGTTATTATTTGATTTTATTTTATGAGCTTTTCTCCATGACAGAGGTAAGATCATCTTCCTGACTCATCGTTCTTGTTGACACACTCTAGTCAATCTTCTGCTTTCTCCCATTCATCTGTCCTTTATCCACCACAGTGAACACAGATTTCTTGTTCCCATCGATTTTAATTCACTTTGCTGATATGTTTGTGACATCAGTTTGTGCAGTCAGGTGATGTGAGATATTTACTCTCCTAATTTTTTAATTCTGGTCTCTGCTTACAGCCTTCTTCGTAGGGAAGGTGCTCTGTCAGAATCCGAAGGCTACTCTCTTTTCTTCCCCACAGATCATCCTGTAAGAGTTCCTTCTGGTTTGGTGCCCGTAGTGCACAGCCAGGCAATCAAAGACTAGAGATCTGGCAAGTTGAGATGATTCATTACTGTCCAAAATTATTTATTGCCTCAATCTCTTAACACCACTCTGACATTTATCGCCATCTGTATTTTGTCATCCTCTATTGTGAGCTGGGTGGAAAAGATATTGCCTTTATTGGATAGCTGGAGCACCTTATTTGTTTGGAGACTCCAGACATTAATATTAGATAAGTAACATGCAATAAGGAAGGCTCTCTAGCGTTGCCTCATTATTTACGTTTGACTGTTGAAAGGCACTGCAACAGGTTACCCAGTGGCTGTGGCTGCCTCATTCCTGGAAGTATTCAAGGCCAAGTTGCAACCTCGTCTAGTCCTGTCCATGGCAGGGGGTTTGGACCCAGATAATCTTTAATCTTTGGTCCCTTTCAACTCAAAACAGTCTGTGATTCTATGATTTTGTATATATATATCTTGGTACCCAAGAAGCAATGGAAAAATTTTGTTGTCATCAGGTTTGGATTTCACATCCAGAGAGAACTCAAGAATGCCCAAGATGTTTGTCCCATGTTCCCTATAAAAAGGAAGGTAGTTTTGTCCTCATTGCAAGGGTGAGAAAAAGGCAAAACATTACTCCTCAGAATAAAGGAAACTTTTTCCCAAGGTAACTGCTTTGCTGCCTTCACAGCAACAGTATTTGGTAGCATTAGTTATAGCTGGTTTGCATCCTTGTTTTTTCTTGCATTATACCACGTTAACCACAAGTTACAAATGGAAAACCTTCATTGGAACTTAATGTCACATAGCTTAATGGCACATTTCAAGCTGGTTCTTTTGGATGTTTTATGTCTTTAGAATTAATAACTTTCACAGCTTAATGAGCTTTATGATTCCCTGTCCTTATTTCTGCAGGCACCCTAGACAAACATGTAGAACTAGAGAAACTTGTGGCCAAGTTCCTTGGTGTGGAAGACGCTATGGTGTTTGGGATGGGCTTCGCAACTAACTCAATGAATATTCCAGCCCTTGTTGGAAAGGTGAGTACTTCCTTAAGGAACGCATAGAACAATAGTTTATTAATTGTTGTAACAACTGTTGCAGTATTCCAGGCATGCATTAAGTGGAAATGCTTGATAGAGGAACAAAGCTTGTTATCAGGAGTGCATGAGTCATCAGGCTGATGACCTTGTGAACATAAATATGCTCCTTCATCATTTTTTCTAGTTCTGGGTGTTCCTATCAGACATACCTAACATCTATTTAAGGATGAGTGATATGGTTGTTAATCTTCTCTTAGTGACATTGCTTCTCCCTAAAAAGTAAGCAAATGTTGCATCCCATGTCTCAGGTGTTGTGGGATGAAGCATTTGAGCTACTTGCAGAGATACTACACAGTTAGCTGTGGTGAAAGATGAGGATCAAGATATTCTTTACGAGACTTTCAGAAAACAGAAAGCACAGTATTTAGCATTCCTGCTGAACATGTCTCCAGCCAGCCTTGCAAAGAGAGGTGGCAGCAAATGCAAGTCTTAAGTCGAATTCTAGAACTACAGAATGGTTTGGTTTGGCTTGGAAGGGGCCTTAAAGCTCATCCAGTTCCAGCCGTCTACTATGGACAGGGACATCTCTCACTAGACCAGGTTGCTCCAAGCCTTGTCCAACCTGGCCTTGAACACTGCCAGGGATGGGGCAGCCACAGCTTCTCTGGGCACCCTGTGCCAGCGCCTCAGCACCCTCACAGGGAAGAATTCTTCCTAATACCTAATCTAAATTTCTCCCCTGTCAGTTGAAAGCCATTCCCCCTTGTTCTGTTACTACATGTCTTTGCAAAAAGTCCCTGTCCAGATTTCTTGTAGACCTCCTTAAGGTACTGGAAGACTGTTATAAGGTCTCTCCAGAGCTTTCTCCAGGCTCTCTCAGCCTGTCTTCACAGGAGAGGTGCTCTCCTATGTTGTGACTGTATGACAAAAGTTGGGTTCTTAATTGATGTTGAAGGGACTTCATCTCCAGTTTGGGGTATCTAATACCAAGGCATGAAAATCCGTTAGTGTGTCAATCACAACTCCTGACTTAACAAGAAGATACACCCTGCTGTCAGCCAGGAAAGTGGATAAGCTCCTCTTCAGTCCACACAAGTGTGAAACAGTATGAAGTGTGTCATGCAAGTGAGAAACAATTTCTCTCTCTTGGTTGAGACAGAATGAACTCACTCTGTGTGCTTCAGAAGCATTGCCATAGAGGTGAAGTCACTTCTTCACTCATTATTGAAGGTGAATTCAGCTTTTGCAAGAGATTTCTAAAGTACATGTAGACAAGGGTTGAGTAGGGAGAATTGTTTCAGCTGCTCAGAACATGAATTTAGATCTGCAATGGTGCTGGAGAAGTTGTCCAGCAATTTCAAAGGGAACAGATACACAGAATTAATAAGGTAAATGTATAAAACTGCAGACATACATCACAGCATAAGATACTTGTCACTCGCTTAGCTATAAACCAATTTTGCCTCACTTAGTTGGCCTCATATTGAGACTCAGGCCTCTGTCAGAGGTGGGATACTTAGATATATCTGGCACAAATAAAGGTATGACTATATGCATTATATAGAATATAACTGTAACAATTTAGTATGTATTAATATTCTATAGTATTATGATATATTATATAATTTTTTATGTATATGTAATTGCCTGTGTTGAGGAGACCTATTCCTAATTTTTTATCTGTAATTAAGGCTTGCAGCTGCATTTTCTTGTCAAGATGTGTGTACTCTTAGTGATAGTCCTGAATACCAGTGTTTAAGCAGATTTGTGTATCTCTCAACCTAGGAATAATCTGTGTTTCCAACACAAGTATTTACTTAATGTTGTATTGACCTTTGAGTAATGAAACCACACCACAAGATGTGCAATAGAAAGCTGAGCTAAATTAGGTTTCCATCTTGAATTTCAACTGTGAATCCCGTCTCCTATTAACATAATGTACAAATCTATTTATTCTGCATTCCTATTTTAGTTTCTAAAAACAAAATGAGTTTTCAAGTGGGTTAATTAATGAAAAATATGCTACAGGTGAACTGTATATGCATTTAACAGAGGAAGACTGCCTGGTGCCTAGGCTCCACTCACGTCTTAATGGAGGTGGGATTTATGAGGCATCTGTCTGTCCTGATCTCATCCCTGCAGCCCAAAGTGCTGATGTCAGTTCAACCTCAGTATTACTCCTCCTTCAAGTACTGTCATGCAGTCTTTATATATGGGGTGGTGACTGCCTTTTCCTTGCAACACAAAAAAGACTGTAGATAGGTGGTAGAGGAAGCAACATCTCTTGGTTTTATTATAAACCAGTCAAACTCTGCTAGGGTTATTCACTACTATCCAGTTGCAGGGAATATTTGTCCCCTTTGCACCACGTGAGAATCTGATCCTACGTTTTCTGCCTGCCTTTACAATGCATCCTGGCAACTTCAGAAAAGTGTCAGAAAATCTTGTTAATGTTTTATACTTACAATTTAATCGGTGCAATGCTATATTGCAGACATGGGTGCATGCTGTGCACGCCTGTCAACAGCCTCCTAGTTCATGCAGATGCTTATTGTACTCCTTCTCCACAGGGCTGCCTCATTTTAAGTGATGAGTTGAACCACACTTCTCTCGTTCTTGGTGCGAGGCTTTCAGGTGCTACTATTAGAATCTTCAAGCATAATAGTGAGTATTGAAGTTGGGAATATTTAGAGGCAGAGCTGTTCACACCTCAGAGTCAGAATGCTTCCTTTGAATGCTTGCTTTGCTGTCAGTTCCCAGATAATACTTCTGTCCAGGCAGAAGGATTAACTGTTCAATACTATGAGTGATTTCTAATGGGAAAAAATTAATAGCATAATACTATAATTGTTATTGTGCATGATTTAGGTCATCAGGTTGGACCTGAATTTCAAAATCCAGTCTTACTCTCATTGCTGTCTTTTTGACGTGCTGAATGTCAGTGTGCTGTCATAAAGGCTTTACTGTTATTGTTGCTATAGCCAAAATAGTATAAACATACTTACAAAACGATAGTCCATATTTCCTGACTCTACCAGGTTCAGTGCAACCATACATTAATTACATTATTGCTTTAATGTGGCCATACATTAATGTGGAATTATGTTAATGTGGCATTACTTTGAAATGGGTACCCCGTTACCAGGGGGCTATTCCAAAGGTGCAGATATCAAGAGCATCATCCCAAATATTCTTTTGAGTACAGTTTTAGTATAGAAATCACACAGTAAATTTGCAATCATGTAATTACCTTCTAAAATACTCATTCTTTTCAACTTTTATTTAGTAAATGCTGTAAATTACTGTCAGAGACATTGTGACGGGCTTTGATGACAAGAGCTCGTTCATTTCCCTTATTCCCCCATTGCAATTCCCCTTTCCATCTGCACTGTGCCACCAGGCAGTCATTGCAACAGAGGTTAAGAAGCTAGAGAAGTGGTAAGGAATGAGAAAAGAGGTCTGATCACCTTTGTTAATAACTAATACACTCCCTTCTCTTTATTAAGTGTTGTGTTCAGCCCAGAGGTGAGGAAAAATGAATTATGCATATGCTATAAAAGGCCTGAGGATCTGTTGGAACGAAAAGCACATTATAATTATAAGGTGTTATAATTAATATCTATTCATAATTTGGGCAAGAAGCAATTTCTGAAGATCATTCTAGAATTAAAGATCATCTGAACCTGAGTGTTTTTACAGAAGTAATTATTTATAGATTAGCCTGTAGCATACCCCAACGCATTGTACTTCCACAAATCTGAATATGCTAGGCCACGTTGTTATACCAGTCTTTTCTCAACAATCCTTTAGTTTGTTCAGTGCCCTATCCCATGCAAACTTAGGTTTGCATCACATCTTGCAGGATGACCTACCTCTACCCAAATCCAAATCCTCTCACAGCCTCTCCACCCATATGCGTGTATCAGCCCTACTGGCTTGTGTCACTTCCCACAGCGTTTCAGAGGACATTCCGGTTTGAGGAGTGTACTGCTTTCAGCTCCTAGGGAAGCAGTGAAGACATCACTTGGAGCTGTCATTCTTGCTTTAAGGAATTTGGTCTCTAACCATCTCCAGTATTTCATTCTGCTGCTAAGAACCTGATCCCTAACCAGCCTCTGCATGCGCTTATGAGAAATTAAAGCTGATATTCTTTAGAATAATGTGTGAACCTAATAATATAGTGATCTGTCCAAAAAGCATTATTCCGCCACTGGAAAATATAGACAACCTTTTTTAAGGTCTCAGCAAACATCAGTGGAAGCCCATCCAAGTTGCTTTGGAAAAACTCCTTTCTTTCTAGATTAAAGATCTGTTTTGTCAAAGTGCATCTTGTATGCCATTTCTAAGACATCATTTTAACTTCTTTTCAAATGAAACCTTGGAAATTTGTGCAAATACTGTTTGGAATTTGAGTATCACCTTTTGTCATCGCAATTTTGTAGGCCCTAAGTCTTAACCTATGTTGCGTTTAGAGAGCACTTCACGAGAAGAAGCTTCACACACTCATGCTTTCTCAGCCAACTGTGGGTCTCTCAGTATGTTAGTTCCATGATTAGAAAGTTCTTTCTAGTATTTCGTTAATCATACCTATAAGTTCCACATCACCAGCAGCTTTTAAAATCACATGTACAGTAATATATGTATGTGCCTTTGTTTTGGAGAAAATAGGATATGTACTGGGGTAGGATAACAGTCAAAAGTATAATCCAGCAGGACTGCCTTTGTAGGGTGCCAGTCAGTACAGCAGATTAATGGACACACATAACCAAAACTCCCAGCTTGTGTTGGGAGGGTTCTTTTCAGTTAGGCAGGTGCTTGTTTGTTTTGTTAGATCAGAGCTGTGTTGCTTTTGAACCCAGATTATTTTTCTTGCTAATGTGTGGATTTATAGCATGTATACAGGCATGCACATGCATGCCCAAATTGTCAGAGTATGTTAGTGTTGACATTGTCATGCTTACGAACAGGGGAATTAAGCCATTATCCATGTCGTACTGCTTGATGCAAAAGAAAGGTTCCTAATGCTGTGTTGGCCCTGCGGATGAATAGAAAACTTTGCACCTGGAGTTACCACTTGAAGAGCTTTAATAGGTATTAATTTCAGCATCAGGTAGCAATATCTTACTTTTTAATATCCTCCCCTGTATTCTAGTAAAACAAAGCAATATCCTCCACCTCTTCTTTCCAAGGAAGGGGGATTGATATTATGTCATTTCACATAAGGAAATCAATGACCTTTTAAAGGGCTTGGCCCTGGGCATAGACTGGAGGATGTTACTGTTGTCAAAGGCTTGGCTATGGCGCTTTGATGAGCAGCTGGAACAATTCTCCAACAAGGTGCAGAAACAAAGAATGAATCTGAGTCCTATCCCAAAGAGGATTAGGGCTTACTGTGCATTTCATTCTTACTTGCATGTACAGAGCCAAATTGTGTGCTGACATGCGTTGGCTCATCTCCTTTGGAGCTGTGCCAGGTTATACACACATACTGTTTGACTCAGTATTGCCCTACGCTAAAGAGAATAGAAGAGATGCTGGGTGGTACCACTACTAGTGCCTGAGACGCGTTTTCTGTGCAGCAGAATTGAAATAAATTCAAATCAGGCAGCAGATTTTGAAGTTATCTTTCAGCTTTTCAAGTTATCTTTCAGGTTTTTGTCTATGCTACTTGTTGCTTACATCAGGCTCTTTTGAAATGCTGTGTAATACCCCTGGTAAAACTGCTTAGAACATATTTACTTTGGCTGCAATTTCTTTGGTTGCACCATGTTAGAAGAGCTGCTGGGAGAAGGGTGAGGTGTGAATATTTAGAATAGAATCATAAAATCATAGAATAGTTAGGGTTGGAAAGGACCTTAAGATCATCCAGTTCCAACCTCCCTGCCATGCGCAGGGACACCTCACACTAAACCATCTCACCCAAGGCCTCATCCAACCTGGTCTTGAACACTGCCAGGGATGGAGCATTCACAACTTCCCTGGGCAACCCATTCCAGTGCCTCACCACCCTTACAGTAAAGAACTTCCCCTGATATCCAATCTAAACTTCCCCTGTTTAAGTTTTAACCCATCAGCCCTTGTCCTGTCACTACAGTCTCTAATGAATTGTCCCTCCCCAGCATCCCTATAGGCCCCCTTCAGATACTGGAAGGCTGCTATGAGGTCTCCACGCAGCCTTCTCTTCTCCACGCTGAACAGCCCCAACTTCCTCAGCCTGTCTTCATACAGGAGGTGCTCCAGTCCCCTGATCATCCTCGTGGCCTCCTCTGGACTTGTTCCAACAGTTCCATGTCCTTTTTATGTTGAGGACACCAGAACTGCACACAATACTCCAGGTGAGGTCTCACAAGAGCAGAGTAGAGGGGCAGGATCACCTCCTTCGACCTGCTGGTCACGCTCCTTTTGATGCAGCCCAGGATACGGTTGCTTTCTGGGCTGTAAGTGCACACTGAAGCCGGCTCATGTTCATTTTCTCATCAACCAACACCCCCGAGTCCTTCTCCGCAGGGCTGCTCTGAATCTCTTCTCTGCCCAGCCTGTAGCTGTGCAGTTATAAATGGTTATTTGTTATTTGCGGTTATTTGTTGCAGTTATAAATTGTTATCAAAATGAGGAGGATTAATGATATAACGATTTAGTGAAGCAATGATACATTGTTTGATTCAGCTACTTCCTGAATGTTATAGATAAGACATGCACACATGTGTGCTAGTAACCTCCCTTTCTAACAAATGTGGCATTGTAAGTCTCTCTCCCACCCCTTTTTTTCCTGTGTTATGGAAAAAATATTTTTAACAGAAAAATTACAGCAAACTTCATTCTATGATAAAAATATTTCATAGAAACGAGAGTAAACCCTCCTATTTCCAACTTGCTACTGAAGCACATCCATTTTTCAAGGGCTATGTTGCAAAGTCTTAGCTTGTTTTGTAAAACTGTCTTATCTCCAAGCATACAGTCTGTAATACTGGTTCTATTTGTCATTAGTCAGAAGTAAATAAGTATGCTTTTATTAATAATAAATACTTCATTAGTAAACCAAGAGGTAATCTCTACCTGTTACCTTAATTGGGTGTAATGTAATTCTTATTCTTACAAAAGTTAATGAAGTTCTATTTCAGTATGTTGGTAGCTGTCCTCGGCACTGCACTTTCCACAATATATCTGAATAGTTTTGCTAGAACAGACAGAATTGCTATATCTCCTGCTTCTCCCATGTAAAGTAAAAGGCATCTGGATGTTTCTTCTGTTCAACAAAAACATTGCCCAGGTGTATGGGAAGGTTATCAAGCCTTAATGTTAAGAATAGAACAAAAATGTATTGTGGACCTATAAATTCGTTTTTATTTGGTGGTAGGAATGTGCCCTGCATCTTGCCTGCCAGTGAACAATCCCTTACTTGTAAACAGACAGGAATTTACAGTCTTGGGCTGAGAGAAATGCACAGGCACACACCTATAGATGAGAGAAATTAAGAAGATGGAATTAGATGAAATTAGAGATGAAATTAGATGAAACTAGAGAAATTAGATGAGAGAAACCTACCTATGTGAGAGAAATTACGACTACTCCATTTCTGCCCTTCCTGTGTGCTTTCATTAGCACTGTTTCTAGTCTTCACCCTGCACTGGTCACACCAGTATGCCACAGGATATTTGGTCTTTAAGGGACTTTTTCTGTTTCAGGGACTTTTGTGGATGCTAGCAGCAAAGCTCTGATCCCTGGAGCCTCTGCTCTGAGGAATGGATGTAGAGCCGTCCAAAATTAAGTAGTAGTGGTTTTAGTGGGCTAAAATCATTCTGACATGCCCAAAAAGCATTTGCCTCTTGTCTCCCCTGCTGTGGTGTGGGCACCATTCAAGTTACCATTTCCCAAGCAGCGATTTGTTGGGGAAGCTAGAAAAGAGATGCATTTCAAGCGTAGAAATGCAGCCAGCAGCATGGTCCAAAAGCTACTATGCTGTGGGAGGAAGGTTGGAGGCTGCAACATCTCCCTGTCTTTGTGGCCTTGGTTAATTTTGTTCTTCAAGGTTTCTAATGTTATCCTTACCAGTTCTGGGCTCCCCATGTAACCAGTTTGGGGGTCCTTTGGCTATATGAGGGCTACACTTTTGGATGTTTTCATTTCCTGGCAAAGGAAGAGACTGACTTACCACTTTTTTTATTTCTAAGACAATCTTTTATTAATAGCCTATATTTTAAAGCACTTTTTTTCAGAACCTCTGGCCTTGATCTTGGTTAAATATTAGCCAAAATCCCTTGACCCTTCCAATAAAACTTGAAAAGCAAAGCTAAATAGCTAACCATTAATCAGCTTGTGATTTTATCAAGGCTTTTCTGACATAGCAGTTCTGGGTCTTATACTGGTATCAGAGGAAAGAGTGTCTTTGTTCATACAGTGGGAAGTTAAGTGTGTTACTAGCTACATCCAAGTGAATTCTATTCATTTAAGTCTATATGAGGAGGTGCTGTGTAAGACTTAGGATTTGTTTATTCTTTATAATTCTACTACATTTTCCCCGTATAGCATCAAGCAACTCAATGGCAGTCACATTTTCAGGTTTAGATTCGCAATTGCACAAGCAGAATGTGGGAATGTCATGACTACACACTGATATCACGACACGTGGAAAAAAATACCCAGTTCTCATCGTTGGAAAGACATTTTAACCTGCAATCAGAACAAGCGATCGTATGGGGAGGGTAGGCAATTGCAAGGCACAACCACGCACTTTGGGTAGATGAAAATCTGGCCTCTAGTCTGGTGCTTGAATCCACATCTGAAATGGGAATCACAGTAGCGCATTCCCAGCTCCTCCTTATGCACCTTTTCAGAGTGTTGTGAAAGTAGTAAGGGGGGGTTTGAGGTTCTCACAAATCTGATGGTTGATGACAGAAGTGCGTCACTCAGCTGTGAGCTGTTCAGGTTTCCATACAAAACATAGTTTCCTGCTCAGGCAAGAGTTGTGAATTTATGTTAATCCAAATCTGGCATTTCTCAGGCTATTCAGTCAAATTAATGCCTTGGAGCTCAGATGTGTGTGCCATGAGGACACCTTAAAGAGAAAACACAGCTACCTGGAGGAGTTGTAGTTAGAGCTGAAAGAGCTTTAGGGCAGAAGGTCCTCACCTTTCCATGCAAATATGTTCTCTAGCACAAAAAAAAAGAACTAATGAAGAGAAAAAAAAAGAAGTGGAAAGCTCTAAGTGCATGCTTTTAACAAGAAAGCAAATACAATAGGGAGGGAACAAAAGAGATAAAAGAACAGGTTAAACTCAGCAAAAAACCTCTTTGGTTACAGAAAACAGGGTTTGCAGGGGCTTAGTACAGATGATTCGTTAATTTTTTTACTTTTCCTTTTGAAAGATGTAAGTGCCCCTGGAATTTAAGAAGGGAGGGCAGCTTTATAGCTATTACAGAGCAGGATGAAAGGCACATTACCCACTAAGGTTTTGTCCTCCTTGAAGCCTCTGGCCACTATCAGAGACAAGATTATTGCACCAGATAGGTGGACCGCAGCCTAATCCAGTTTGGCGTGTATTTCCCTGTGACACATGCAGACGCTGCCACAGAGAGGAGACTGGTATATCCTGCTCTGAGCATGCTGTGTCTGCATTTGCCCTCTCTGATTTGAGAAAGCCATGTGTCTGACTTGCCAAGTGTGAACAGGAAGCTTTCTTGGGTGAGTGCCCTTTGTTTCTACAGAGATATGTATTTACTGAGGGGCAGGGAGGGGAGTCTCAGACTGTTAGTGTGGCTGCAGTAATCGCCACTCCCACCACCCCATTCCAAACAAACATATCCAAAGATGGGATTTCAGGGAAATGACTCTAAAGAAGATTTTGCTGCTCAGAGCTGTGCCAGCAGTCAGGGGCTTTTCAAAGACTAGTTTGCACTAGAATGAAAACCACCTTCCACGGTCCTACAGTTACTGATGCAGTTGCTTTAAGGATCTGCAAGGAGGGACAGCATTGGAGCTAGCCTTATGAGACATCATGGAAGGACAGTGACCAGGAAAGGTGCCAAAAGGGGGACAGGAAAAGAGGAGGAGGCGGCAGATGCTGTAGAAGATGCACTGCAGCAGGGAATAGGTGGTGGCAAGGGAGGCTGAGAAGGGACAGGGAGCCATAGAGTCTGCCTGAAAGTGCATGAAAGTGCAAAATGGGAGAAACTAAAGATGAGAGTGGCAAGCAGAAGGCGAAGGAAACAGGAATGTGATAAGGGCAGTAGTGGCCTGTTTAATTAAAAAGGATTCAGCTGACATCATGCAGGAGATTTCCATCCCACGCAGAGGAATGGTGATGACATCCCCAGCATTGCAATGTACGGATGAGGGGTGGAGACGCCGTGTCTCCCTGTCAGGAGGCACTGAGTGTGCCTGGGAGAGGGCAGGGGCCTCTCCAGGAGCCTGGAGTCCCACCTGCACTGGAGGCAGCATGACACACGGCTGCCTGCCCAGGTCCAGGCTCATTCTACCCACTGGCATTTTGAGTTGTTGGCATTTGTGTTGAAGTAACTCTGAAGGATCCCAACGAAGAATTATGCAAGTCTATTCAATTCTGGAAAACATGAGAGACCCACTGTCCCCACCCAGAGAGCTTTATCCTCCATGTCTATACAATATGCCGTAGGGAGAAGGCAGAAAGTAAGGCAAGGAGAGATTTGGTTGTGCTTTGACTAATTAATCAAGTGAAATTCTTAACACCACCTTCTGGACTGGTGAACGGTTATTAGCCAGTACCGCTGAAAAGCCTAGGCTCTGATGGTCAAACAAGGAAGGACAGTTATTATGCCCATAACTGGTTATGCAAGATGGACTTGTGCAATTCATCATCTCAATGTCCCAGTGTTTCACTATATTTCATGTGAAAATAATTTGATATCCGAAAGTCACCTGGGGTTGCACGGTTTTTCCTGGCATTCAGTATATCCTACTTTCTAGCAAGTCTAAGCACAAGCACATAGAGAGCACTGCACATTCACTTTGAATAACAGAAGCAGCCTTTTGGGGGAAAGATTAAAGGTAACAGATTTTTTCTTCATCCAGATTTCCCCTTTCCAAATGAGGGATTACAAACACAAAGGTCAGTAAAATTCGTTTGCACCGAAACAAGTTATGTGTTGACTGTTACAGGCTGAGAAAGGGTCACACATACATGCTCTTCAGATAAGACATCAAAATCAAAGTGGGACAGCCCTGTTCCTGCAAACAGACATGTCCTTAGCCTGTACTCCAGCAGCATTATGTCATGTATAAGGTCAGGCAAGCACATTCCTTGGGGAGGTTCTTCCCTATCAGCGATCTCACGTTCCACGCTAGTTTGTACAGAGGAGCTATTCACATCCATGCATTTTTTAAACAGCTTTATTAAACAGTTTGTATGCATTTCACTTCTGCCTACCCTCTTCTCTTTCCTCCTGTTTTTTGCATGTGGACACCCATGCAATCTTGAAGCCCTGCTTTTAGCTGAAGTCTAGAACCAGTCTGGACTGACATGTAGGCAGAATACTGAATCTAAAGACCCTGAGTGATTCAGAGGAGGGTTCCAAAGGTTCCAAAACAATTTGGGTGGCAATGATTTCGGTAGAGAAACAATTCAGTGGAGAAAAAGGGTGCCCAATGAGTTACTGAGTGAGCTGTCTGTCATCCTGAGGAATCCTTTAATGCTTAAAGCTCAGAAGGATTTATGAGTATTATCTACTCAAAACAAAAGAGAAGGTGAGCAGCTCTCCTCCATGAAACATGCACATGCTGCAAATGCTCAGCTGGCTTATAAATGCCTCTTTTAAAGTACCAAGGAACTTTTATTTCCTTGGTTGCCATCTAGTGGAAACTCTGCTGTCTGCATTGCATTACACATAATAATAGCATTTCCATCTCGGAGCCCATTGAGCTGTGTAGATGGTGGCACCATTGAAAAGAGGGTCAACTTACCACGCATGTTTTGTGCTTTCTAAATTAAAGCAAGGTCTTGCTAGGTCAAGAGATTACACAGTAAACAGCAGAACAGGACACCTATTTCTCTTCACTGACCACTGTATGGTACTAGCAAGAGGTGAGGTATCAGGATAGAAGGGCTCAGGTCATAGATTATTCATGATGGGCAGTTACTGTGCAAATGGCCTGTGCCAGCTAGGTGGAAACCACATTATAGGTCAATACTAATATATCTCAGGTGTATTTTCTTCACTTGGGACAACTGTATTTAACAGTTCAATGTTGTACTGTTTGAGATTATAATAACTGTGTTGTGTTGCTGAAACAATGGGGTTATATGTGGAAAAAAAATGCTATTGATTTTCTCAACCCACAACTTGAGTTACCTGTGCCATTGCTGGCGGTATCATAAGTCTCTGTAAGATGTTCTTTGAAAACATGGTGAAATGACAATTCCAATTCCTGAAAAGTACCAGACTAATTCATTTTGGAGAGTGTTCATTCATGTGGAGACACCAGGGAGCTGGCTAGATTCCTGTGATGTTTTTTCTTGCATCTTCCATGTCTTTCCTTCATTTGCTTTCCTTGAGGAATTTTATTAGATTACACGCACACAGTCCTTGAGAAAGCAGCTAAGTTTCCAGCATTGCTACATGCTTCCTTATATTGAAGTCCTGCCAGAGCCAAGCATTTTGGCACCAAATTAGCGTACCCACACCATGTGCTTTTATCTACTTGTCTCTCCCTTTCTCATCAGCAATAATTCACTCAATTTCCTTCCTGAGAAGGACAAGATTTCTCTTGCTGCCATCTTGATGTGCTTCACGTAGCGTGATTCAAACCTTGCTGAAGCAATGCATGTTATTCAGGGGAGCCGGTGGTGATGTTGGAAAGCAGACAAAAACCCACTATTCGGAAGCCTTGAGACATGAGCATCAGCAGCCCATACAGTCAACTGCTGGCAATTAGCCTCAGTACTGAAGAAAAATGGTTCCCTTTTGCCTTTAAGTAAAAATGTATGCCAAGAATTTCTAGAAGTTTCCCAGATAAGCTGCATAACTGAAAGCTTTTTGTAACTGTCCTTGTCACTAAATTGCTGTCAGGGAAATCACATCAATTGTTAGATCTTGCCTATTAATAAAGGAAGCTTATCTTTGGGACACGTTTTTTTAATGTCATCTTTTTCTGCATAGGAAAACAATCGTGCTGAGGAGAAAAGCAAAAGTTGTGTCAAAAAAGCTTTGTTAATGTTTTTCCTTCCTCCTTTTTCTTCTTATGAAATAAAGATATGCAGAGCCTTGAGAAGCTGCTGAGGGATGCAATAATATATGGGCAGCCTCGAAGCCACCGAGCATGGAGAAAAATTATCATCCTCGTGGAAGGCATTTACAGGTATGTTTGTGCTTTAGAAACGTGAGTACTTGTTATCATTTCTGATGACAGAATGATGTATTGAGTGAAGTGGGTACTGACTGAGAGAAATCTTAATGACAGTGGACGTTAAAACAACATTCTGTGATCTTATAAATATGTTGATTTCCATTACATCAGTCTGAGCCCTGGATCCTGCAGCTCCAGATAGATCCTGTGTATCGTTCTGAATGATGATTTAGCAAATCACCATGGAGCGGGAGATGTGCTGTGAGAGCAATACAGACCATCAGCTGGTGTATGTTGTCACAGCTGTGATAAAATCCATGGAGCTGCAGTAGGTGAGGAGTTTTGTTGAGTAAGCTGGGTTTTCTAGAGTTGATTGTTGTGCACAGGCAGATCAAAAGACAGCTACTCTGAATTAATTAAATTCTGCATGCCCAGT
The DNA here is from genome assembly GCF_034315485.1 of Pezoporus occidentalis. Taxonomy (NCBI): domain Eukaryota; kingdom Metazoa; phylum Chordata; class Aves; order Psittaciformes; family Psittacidae; genus Pezoporus; species Pezoporus occidentalis. The sequence continues at coordinate 7,263,312 of NW_026912779.1, forward strand.
TCTTACCCAGCTTTTGGAATCTAAAAACTCAAGCTGAACATAGGCCAAGTGATATCAGCACCTTTCTAGTAATTAGTGTCGGCTCTAATGGACTTGCTGTCTAACAGGAAAAACAATTAAAAGATTGGCTTTCAAGGAATTATCTAGCCCCAGTCCCTGGAGGAATTTGAATGAGAGAAGTGCCTTTGATAACCCATCAGATAATATCATCATCAATAATACCATGTAATTATAGAGCATCCCAAGTCAGATAGCTCCGGTTAACTAGTGTGGTGCATCTTACACCCAATCAGAATGACAAACCATCACTAGAGTTGGGCAGCAAAGCAGAGGCACCAGCCAGTCTCACCATCCTGGGATTCAACCTGGCAGTCACTCAAGGCAGGCTGCTGGAGAGGCAGCCATGGGGCTGATGGATGGCACAGAGCAGGAACCTCTGGTGGACAAGGAGCTGGAATGGGAAGAGATAGAGATCATGAAGAGGAGGGAAGGGCTGAAGAAGCAGGGATCTGGACAGTGAGAGCGTTTGCAGAGATCTAGGCAAGGATACTGTGGCAATGGCAAGAGGTGGGGAGTAGGAGAAGGATGGTTTGGGGAGTAATGACATCTGCACCACAGAAAAGGGAACCAGAACGATTCATTCACAGGATGTGACATGGTTATGAAAGCAGTATTAAACTTTATATGTAGGGATCATGTCAAGTGTTGCTGATACACAGCTGGTCTCGGATGGGCAGTGGTTTATGTCATTTTATTGAGACATTCTGGCACAGTTGAGCTGATTAGCTTTTTTCATAAGGAATCCTACTACAATCTCTTGTCATCACAACTTCATAGATCTCAGTGCTTTCTTTTCACTTTAACATTTTCCATCTGTAAAGAGAGCAAATCAGTCCTTATCTAAACACCTGTCACTCAGATCTGAAACAGGTCAGCAGCACATCAGCTGATCCAAAGCAGGCTGAACGTCTCCTTTCAACCAGAATAAACAGAGCAAAACTGCAAATAAACATAGCTTGGCACTACTAAAGGAAACCCCAGATTTAAGGACTTTGATCATGCAGAAATTAAGTGGACCACCAACATTTTACTGACAAATGTTCCCATCAGTCACACGGCCTGCAGAAAATGCTCCAGCTGCTGAGCTTCACTCACTTATAAATCCTTTACCCTGGGTATTGACCACTAGGGAGCAAGAACATAGGCTGTTGACACAGAAGCACAGATTGGTCCGAGCACTGGGAGATACCCACTGTCAGATATTTGCAACTATAATAACTATAACTGTATTTCAAGGCCAGGTAGGACAGAGTCTTTGGTGACAAGGTCTAGTGTGTGGTGTCCCTGCCCATGGCAGGGGGGTTGGAACTAGGTGATCTTAAGGTCCTTTCCAACCCTAACTATTCTACAATTCTATGATTTCCAGATGTATATTTGATATGTATTTCCCTCTCTAGTTTTGCATTTCATTTTCAAAGATTTCATTCTTAAAAGTTCAAAGATGGAACACAAAATAAAAACATGTTAATTCCCTGAGAACCTCACTAAAACTGAACCATGAAGCTCCTTCAGCCCCATAAGGGCTAAATAACGTTAAGACCCTGAGTGTCTATGCTTGTGAAAGTCACGAACTAAAAGAAAAAACAAAGTCAGGTCTCCAATAGTCTCCCATTGGAAACTGGCCCTAGCAGTAGCTAGGTTGGCTAGTTGGTTGGTTGGTTGTTTTCATAGTCTAAGCAGATCACAAGCTGAAGATTGTGGCTTGGTTGCAAAGCAAGTCTGCTCTGACTGGAGGGAGAATACCACCACACCCCACCGTGCTGTGTCCTGGCATCACTGCCAACCCGAGATGCACGCAGCTGATCTTTCCTTATAGCATTACTGGCAAAAGGCTTAGGCCATGCAGTCTAATTCAGCAAGTAGCTAATAACATTTCATATGCGAAATGAAAATATTAGAAATGCTCTCTCTTTTTTTTTTAATGTGTGCATGTTCTTTCTTTTCTTGGCCCATGAGTTTTGAAAAAGACTAAAATTTTCCAGCCCCACACTGGCTAACGCTAGTTTCCTTCAAGGTTTGCCAGATGCCGAATTAACATCCATCCAGAGGGTTTAAGAGGAGGCAGAGTGTTGTTAATATATGCTTCTTACAATAGTTAATCTTGCTTTCTTTTTTTTTCCTTAAAGGGCTTAAGTTATGCTTCAGGGACAACTAATACAGAATTGAAATAAGTTGGTCAGAACTATTCTCCAAGTTAAAATACCTTGGACTTGCAAGCATGGCTTGGCAAATTTTGTCAGAAATGCTTTTTCCAGAGATGCAGAGAAAACATTAGACTTTATTATTTTCCTTCTTTAAAAAAAATATTACTATATGGGACACCATGGTCTTAGTGTGATGAAGTTGATGGTATGGAAAAAGAAGTTGCCTTCTGTTTCCATTAGGAGTATGTGAAAGTGTTTGCATTGTGCATAAGCCTGGGCTTACCAGCTGGCAGAATTTGAAAAGGGTCGTTGTTAGCCAACATGAGCATTTTTGGAAATCAGGTTTGTGTTTGAAACCAAAAGCCGCAGATTTTGCTTGGTTACAACTGAAGGCAGAATTGGCCCCTTCACTTGGGAAGCACTCAAGCTACATATCAAATAAATAGTAATATGTCTCTTTGCTTTTTAATGTTTCTATTATCTTAAAAAGAAAAAAGTCATCAGGAGTAATTGTAACTACTAGTGAAAGCTGGTTCTTAACTTGGACTACCCTAGGAGCAAATATGTTCCATTTGCATTCCAAGCTGAGAGAGATCATCTAGCTATCAATCTTCAGCATAAAAAGCATGAACAAGTTTTGGCAGTGTCCAGGGCACAAGTTAAAATGACTTTCAAAACCATATTTCTATTATTTAAAATTCCAGTTAACGTTTTCCTTGGCTTCTACCATTTCCAGTTCAGGATTAATCAGTTACTGTGTTCTGATACGGTTTGTCGTAGGCTTCTGCTCTTTTGCACACATATTTAACTAGGAGTCAGATAGGCCAAGGCCCAGGGCAGGAGTTCTGGGGCACCAGAAATTGATCAAAACCAATTTTTTTTCACTTTGTTTTTTCCCTGCTTTTAATTTAATTTGGGTATTTTCCCTTCCAGCTAAGAAAATAGCTCTCTGATAAGTTAGATATTGTCCAGTGCCTGTTCACATGCATTAGAAGTTCCTTGGGATTCAATACCATAGGAAATTTATCAGGGTTATTTTTTATTTCCTGAGATTAAGTGACTGGACTTCCAGAAAAGAATGGGGTAACATGTAATGTCTTTGGCCAGGAAACAGCATTAAAGGTTAACATTTCTATCGTTTCAGCGTGGGGGCTTATATTTGAGAGCAGGATTGGAAGGTTTCCTTACAACTATTGCCCTGAACTACAAAACAGAGATTGCTCTATGAATGTGCAAGGTTTATGTAAGAAAACAAAACCTAAAGTAAACATTAACATGGAATGCATACATCTTGGGAGTAACAAGTCAGGAAAAGAAGGATTTTCTCAATTAGAAACTAGCCTGAAAGGGGAACAGATATTTTTAAATGTTGAAAGGATAGCGGTGCTATAGGACATGTTTAGAGGCATTGAGTGATGCAAATAGGAAGAAAATAATGGGTTGAATACCAGTAAATTATTCTCCTGACAGACAAAAAATGAATCTGTGGTGCCACAGTAGGATGTAGAAAACTCTTTTTCCCAGGAAGTTTCAAAAGGAACTGGGCAAAACCCATCAACATCCTGTCAGGAGCAAGCCTGTGTTCCAAGCAAAGAGACCAGCACGAGTGCACGCTTCCTGTCTCTCACAGCACCTGGCTCCACAATTCATCAGGAAGAATCTCAGTGGTTTGGTAGGGATTGAATCAAGCTTCAAAACTCAGTGATGCCAAAATCTTGGATTACCTCCTCACATCCAGAAGTAGATTCAAACTAAGTGTGTATTGAAGCAAGCTCTTGTGCCTGCCCACCAAACAAGGGAGTTGAGGGTCAGCTACAATTTAGTTTTACATCCCTGCCACCAAGCTACAAAGACAGGACAGAATAACACATAATGAAAACATCTGGCCTGGGCAGAGCCATCTTATGTTCATCTACATCCACCTTTTTTGATGTGCCCCGTGTGCTTTAGCAGATCTGGAAACAGATCAATAGCTTTGTAAAAGTGACACAACCAGACTGAGACAGAACAATTACAGTTCACTGCTGGTTGTCTGGTTTAAACTCAGTCGACATCAATATTTACTGAAGGATCCAGTAAACTTTCCATTTGGGCTACCCAAGGGGTTATGTGAAGGGAACTTTATCTTGGAGCAATTCTAAACAGAGCAGCATCCATATCACAAAGCATCTACCAGGGTCAAAAGAGAGACCAAGAACAGAGCAGGCAGCAGAATTGCTCTCGTCTCTGCCATCAGGAGGGCTGAGGCCTGTTTGAATGGCAGCACAGAAAACGTACACAAAATCAACAGTGCTTTATCTACTCTATGGACACTTCAAGGCCATGTTAGGACCTCTGTCAACTATTGTAACATTTATGTCAGCTAGCATCTTTCAAGAGCAGTAAATCAACACTGAAACAGAATGCAAGTGCTTTCTTTTGCTAAATAGTTTAGAGTTCAAAGAGAATTCTCCTACTCACATGAGAAAGAAACATTTCTCTGAATTCTCTTAATGGTTAAGTCTTGCACTAGCCATGTACCAGCTCTATGTATTCTGGGATTCAGCAACAACACAAATATGCAGCAAATCAAGCTCTGTGGTTTTAATTTACTATTTTCACTCTTTTTTAAGATAAATACTCTTTCCCATCTGAATCTCCATGAGCCAGTAAGCTTAATGACATCCATGTAAATGGAGAAAAAACTGCTGTTGTCCTTTGCCTAGCTGATCTGTCCAAGTACTGCTGGAAGGTAAAGGGTGGGATACCTATTCACTTCCCTCTGTAGGGATGCTCCACGGCACCACTGTCACTCTGACCATATAGCCAACCTATAGGCTGACCAGACACAGCTGAAAGCTGCCATCTTCAGCACACACGATGCTGCCTAAGCACACCACTGGCTCAGGATCATTTTTAGCTGACTAAGCTTTGACCCTGGGCTATGTGAGGACTGTGGGCTCTGCCTTTGTATTCATGAGGAAAATAGCTGTAGTGGTTCATGCTGCTTCTCACCCAGCTGCCAAGTGCCACCTGGGAAAAGTGAGAAAGACCAGTCTTTGGAAGCTTGCAGCACAAGCCCACCCTCCTTTACTGCAAGAGACCATGGTGCCAATGTACAGCCCCAGAGCTGCCTCTTTGTATGGATGGGCAAGACAAAAGGGCAAGACTTACCGACAGTCACTGGACAGTCAAAAACATGCCTCCAGGCCCATGCAGTAGGCTCTCTGAACCTCCCAGTATGAACAGCACAGGCAACCCTTGTCCATGGCTGCTCCCCTGTGCTGTTCTGTCAGACAAATGGAGACTCGCCTACAGGCAGGTCTCCTTCAAAACTGGAGACCAAGATGAAGACCAAAGGATGAAGAATGACTGTAATTGGCAAAGGTTCCCTAAGTGCTAAAAGGACATCCTGCTCCTTTTGTGGTACCAAGCTTCCAGCTGCATGGTGTAGCTTAGAGTGGCAATAAAACAATCTGTGAAAACCATTGGCCTGCCATCTAAAAGTTGCCAAAAAGTTTTGTTGGTTGCACTGCTCTTTTGTACAATTTGGGAACAAACTCGATGTTTCTGCTTTCTCTTGTAGCTTTTGCAATTGGATAGACCTTTAGCCTCAGGCCTTAGCCATGGAGCATTGGTTTTCCTGGCATACAGTGCACTCATTTTCTGTTTGATAGGAAGTATTTAGCATTTAAAGACCTGCTCACTGGAGCTAGTGGAAGAGAACATGTTTAACTCATTATGAAATGAATACTGAGTGCATCAGAGCATATCCAAGCATAGCTGTAGTCATCTCACAAAGGCTTTCAAGACATAACAGTCTTCACAGCGACACTATTGATACTTCATTTTATGGGATTACAGTGTATTTCTCATTTATCTCCCTGGGTTTCATTTTGCTGTACACCTCTTCTGTGCTTTCTAACTTACTGATGTGATTGCCAGCAATACAAAAGATTTATCACTTTTTCTTATTTCTACAAATCTCAATACACCATTAGTGCAGCTTCAGAATATTTCCTATTCTTGCACAGCTGTAAAGAAAAGTAAAAGGAAAAAGAAAGAAAACCTTTTTCTTTTTGAATATTAGGTAGTAGGCTACATCTCCTAAAAAGCACGTATTAGGAGGAACAATTGGCAAGAGAAGATTTGAGCTCCCTTTTCTAATCCTTGATTCTGTCCACTCTGAAGACTGCTTACAGTTCTAGCATATTCCCTGGGTTTCATATGGCCCATCTCTTCCATATGTTAGACCCAATTCCTCTGCACCAGAGTAATTTGCTCTAGAGCTGTTACCCCCAAATATTACCACAGTAGCTGACGATGAAGTAAGCAAGGACCAGACCAAATTACAGGGGTTCCACATAGCTCATTACAATATTTGTTTGGTAACGAATTGCAGTGCTTCTTTGGGTGAGTATCTCCCCCTTGTTTTATACCTTTCCTTCTTTTTTGTGGGATGCTGAAAATTTGCAGATGTTCAACATCTTTTGGACTGATGTTGATTGTTTGAATTCTAAAACTCACCTGCAGATAGGAAAGCATTGCACCTTTTCTTTGAACTGCAACTACAAACTGAGGTTCCAGAACATCTTTTTTTTGGACTACGGCAATTAATGACTATATTTTCTGGCGGTATCTTAAAGTACAGGATTTGGAACTAGATGATCTTAAGGTCCTTTCCAACCCTAACGATTCTATGATTCTATGATTTGTTGTTCATCCATAATTCTCTCCATCCACAGCATGGAAGGGTCCATTGTGCGCCTGCCAGAGATAGTCTCCTTAAAGAAGAAATACAAAGCCTACCTCTACTTGGACGAAGCTCACAGCATCGGTGCAGTGGGAGCAACGGGCCGAGGAGTTGTGGAGTACTTCGGTATGAACCCTGATGATGTTGATGTATTAATGGGAACGTTCACAAAGAGCTTTGGCGCAGCTGGAGGATACATAGCTGGCAAAAAGGTAAAAGGAAAATGCATTTTATCATCAGGGAGGGAAAGGGGGAAGCATCTTCTTATATTTACGATGTATTTTGTTTCATCTTCTTATTATGTATCATATATTTCATTATCTTTTTGCACAGGCTGCTTTACAGGAGCACTGTTCTCATGTTAGTGCCATTTTTGTCTGGATCCCAAATGCGCATCTGTTAGACTTTCTTATTTTTGTCTCCTATTCATATTATGTAATTTGCTTGGGTCGGGTATTTCTGTGCCATCCTGATGATTGTTGTTTGTCTTGGAAATGTTTAGACACGTTGTGGTTGGCTAAATATACTTCACTACATTAATTTGCATGCAGATTGCTCATTACTTTGTTTCACATTTGCAAACAGCGTGGAGCAACACGGAGATTAAAGCCACAGCTTCATCCACTGATAATAAAATTCCTAAACAGTTGTGGATTGTCATAGTTGCATTTTTTAGGAGGATGGAGAAAGAGGGTTACTGAGGGCCTTTTGCTATACTAAAATCCATGTCCTCAGTTGCTCTGCATACATTAGCAAAATAACCTCTTGCCAACAACAGATGTCAACAAAAAGTAGAGCATTGGGGGTGTACAAGAAGAGAAAGCGTAATCAGCACCATTGTGAAATGTCATCAGCTTTGTTGCTTGACAGAGATATCAAGTGGTTGCTGATTATTTACCCTTTTCATACCCTGCTGAATGTATTTCTTAAGTAGTTTGCTGAATGAGTAGGAAGCCTGTTTAGACAGCCCATATGGTTGTTGTCAGGATGACATTAGTAAGCGTAGCACTCGAGTAGAATAAAAGAGCTGTAAGAAAGTATAAAGTGTATGTTTCTTACTGTCTTTTTTGGTTTTGCCCCTGGAAAACTTAAAACAGGCTATCATGATACATCAAGAATCAATTTTCTTTGTTTCCTTTGCTTCTTGAATCTGTATCTGAGGGTTTTACTCTCACCAAAGACTACGTGACTAATGTAGCTGGAGATTACAGAAAGCACACACCAGTGACAAGCAGCCTAAAGTAATTAATCATCTAATCCTTGGCAGTTTTCTTAAATGAAAGTGGGTCACTCTTTTCACGCCTGTGTGTGTCACTAAGTTTTGCCTCATGTTTGCAGGCCTTAGTGGCAGCTGCTCACCCGACACGCTTAGCACTCCTACACTCATTTCTGCAGCCAAAAACTCACTGTGGCAGTGCTTATTCTGCAACAGCTAGAGCAAGGAAGCCTTGTCAGCAGTTTGATCAGACCCTTAGGATTACAATTGCACTATAGCAATGCACAACCTGTATAACATTAGGTAAATCTTTATCCTTAGCATGGGAGTTACTGCATAGACTCATGCAGCTTATTTTTGGCAATAATTTATGTTAGGCTTTAGGTTTTTTTTCTGGTGATATTTTTTAACAAAGCCAGTTTTCAGTCAAGCCTCCTCCTTTCTCACTAACTTATATTCAGCTTATAGTGTGGTAACTGTTACTCTGGTATTTTGTATTAGGAGGTATAAGCTGTCATAATAATGATGGTCTTAACCAAGGGCTCAATTCCTACAGTGTCCCTTGATTCAGGACAGTGCTGTAGATGTGCCTAGAGTACATCAATGCTTTTTCTAGGAGCACAGATTGTGCTTAGTTATACAAGGAAATGTTAAAGCAATTATACCAACCCTAAGATGACTGCCCCTGCCACACTGATGGAAAGTTTCAGTTGAAAGAAATTTACATGCTAATAGCCAAAGATAGATCCCAGTAAGGTTGCTTTTCCTGTCTTGTGGCAGAGGAACTATACTGATGTCATGTCATGCAGGCTTTTCTTCATTCACAGAAAGAAACCAAGCAGTATTTTAAGTGCAGCTGTTCATTGGCCTTTAAATGATTTTGGCTCCTTTATAATAAGTCTTAGCACAGAAGTAAACATTATTCTGCTCCAGACTTTTATTTCAGCTGCAATTGCCCCTCTTACATGGTAAAGTATTTGCACCTGCCTGATGTTTCTTCAGGCCATGTAGTAACAGTAGCAGCCAAGAAAGCAAACCAATAACTGGTGAAACATCCTCTTCCTTTCACACGTTCTCACTCAGGCAGTAGTTAAGAGGGAGATCTGCTCTTTGACCAGCTCACAGCTCATTCATGCTTTGTTTTGCTTGTGTAAGGACCTTGTGGACTTTTTACGAACTCATTCTCACAGTGCTGTGTACGCCACATCTATGTGTCCACCCGTAGCAGAGCAAATCATCAGGGCAATGAAATGTCTCATGGGACAAGATGGAACAACACAAGGTAAGCCACCTTCTTTAACTTCATTGACTGCTGCTGTGTAGAGCATCTGCTGTGTAGAGGCACACACAAAAGGTCATCCAGCTGCATAGTATGGTAATACAATGCAAAGGCAGTAATTCTTACTGGAAGATTAATATCCAAATGATCATATTTCTAAGCACTATCAGCTCTCTTTTTCCATGCTCACCCACATACAGCAGGAACTGAAATATTCTGGAATTCTGGCTCCATAGTTGCCAGCCCCATCTGCACCAACAAATAGAAGTACACAAATTGCCCTTGGAGTAGATTGTCTGCCTTTGTAGGAGCGGTTCATAAGAGCGTGCCTTCATTTATGGGTTAGATGCTGCCAGCTTAGCTTCTTTGTAAGTGTGAACCTTCAAAATGGCAAGCAACTCAAGCATGGGACAGAATTTCAAAGCAGGTATTGTATGTTAATATTATAGTGTGAGAAGATGATTGCAATAATTCCTACCTCACTCAGGCATTAATTACAGTATCCTGAAGCTAGTGTTGAAGTACATTTTGTCCCAGAAGAATTGACTGCTTGGTGTATTAGGTTTATCTGTGTTGCCTTCCTGAAGCTGCAGATGCAGCTACCATCCAGTCCTCTGTGTAACATGCTTTCTACACAGCAAACAACAAAACAACTATGTGACAGGTCTATCTGCTGCTGTTTCAGAGTGATACTGCTGTGTGCTCAGTGTTCTAGGACTTAAATCCCAACTCAGAGAAAAGCTGGTGTTTTGTGTAGTTTTTGTTAGGAAAGCCTAAGAATTGTGTGATTGCGTAACATGCAGTGGGAGATACGGATTCTGAATTGCAGTCTCATTTTTACTGGTCCAGCAGCACTGTGCTCTGCTGTTCCATCTTACTTCCTATAGGAGTAGCAGAGGAATTCTGTATTAGTCCTCCATGTTTGATGTGGCTAGGGTAAGGCTGGGGATGGAAAGGCAAAAAGGTTATGTGAGAGCAGGTAAGATGCCGACCTGCACTATTCTGTTGCAGTGCCCTAGAGGGCAGCTTCAAACCGTGGCAGACACGAGGCTATAAAGACGTTTATCACAGCCCTTCAGCGGGGCCAGTGTACAAAAGGAGGGATAGAGAATCCAGCCCCGGTGCCAAATTCTGCCGAGTGCAATAACAAAGTGCAGCAGAACTCCAGTGCAATGTGTAAACAACGAGATCACGATCATACAAAAAACGATGCTTTTGTCATTTTGGCAGAGAAGTCAGTGTTACAGCTGTTTCCAGCTCGGAATTTGAAAGGCCAGGGTTGAGTGTGCTGATGTCTACATCCTGTTCAATCTAAGAGAGCAGCTGTGACATGTTTCTTCTACCTTGGGGACTAAGCCTGCAGCCTGTCCTGCTGCGCTGCTCCCTGCGCCAGCTATAGGAGATGCTTGCCGTCAGAGGGCGGTCTCGGTCTTAACACTGAGCCTGCCCGGCAGTTAGATACTTCAGGCTCTGAGAGATGCCGCACGCAAAGCATTAAACACGCAGAGCATTCCCAAACTTTCAAAGCCTCTTAAAAATTATCTTCATCTAGCGTGATTCTGCATGCAGTTCAGTGCAGGCTAATAGGAGAACTTGGTTCAAGACGGAGCCTTTTAAGATGTGCGTGTCTGACTGTCTTAGGGCTAAGAGTTTGCAGCATTTTCTCTTCCAGAAGCATTGTTTAATGACACAATGTTTGTATTTCTGCACAAAATAAGTGCCTATTAAGTCTTCCGCAAATCCTTTATGAAATAAATTAGTGTGCTGTTATTTTTTAAGGATTTGCCTTGTAATACAAAATGCAAATGAACAGAAAAACAAACGAATAAATCATATATCACAACTTAGAGCATTGCACAAAGGCTAGGAAACTGGCTATGATGTGTAAAAATGTCTCTTGTCCTTCCGAGCCAGACTCATTATTTTAGTCTATTGGGTTTTCTTTCATGTGGGCCTCCCTTCATTAGGCTGTCTTGTGGACTACAAAAAAACCCCACAACCCAAAACACAGGAAAAAATGTTGTGCTGGACCACACTACAGTGCTGCTTTGGCATCAGAGAGAGGAAGGTGGTGGCTTAGAAAGGAGGGGGAACAGAAGGGAGAGAGCACTGTCTCTTCTTAGATATTTTTGTTTCCAAGGACAACAGCAGCTTTGGCTGAGTCGTTTTGGTCCACTCTCATAGGAAATGGTGAATCCTGCACGTGAGCCATCATGCTATACAACAAGAGCTGTATAGCAGAGACACCTGGCAGAGGAGTGGCAAGTGAACCAGAATTGCCCCAGGGTGGTATTGCACCCTTTGTCCTCTGGAAGCTTGTTCAGTTGACAAAAGGAGTTTATTTTGCCATTTATTTCAAATGGCATCCTTTTCCTTATGGATGATGTGAAGAATCCTTTATAAGGAGATGTCCACTGACAGCTTGTCCTCTGGAGGGCATTTCCAAAGGACAAAAAAGATATTAGGAATCTTTTGGAAAAGAATGAAATTAGAGTTTGCTAAAAAGTTCCATGTTAACTGGAGGGTGCTTCTTGAAAAGAATGTGAAATAATGGGATGACAAATCTGTTAACCCAGTGTGTTCTTACAGCTGAAATTCATGACTGAGTCCTTCATAAGTCAACAGAAAACTAAGACAAGGAAGACTGATTTGGTCATTTAAACTGCTGCTCTGAAAACTCTTTATTTTTTTAGCACTTCACACAGCCTTCTCTTCTATTTTACCAGATATCATGCTTTTACATTCCCTTCAGTTTCTTACCAGTTATTCTCCACTAACCTGTTAAGCAGCTGATCTAGAAAAGAATAGCATAGGTGGAATTATAGAGTAGGTAACGCCAGAGGCCAGAAATGCAGTGATAGTGCTTGTGTTTATCCTGCTGTGTGTCTAATTGATTGATCTCCCATACTTGCTTCCTTTATTTTCAATTAGTAAGAATACGGCTGTTTGGAAAAGGAATCAGGGTGTGCATTTCCAGGACAGGATCAGTATTCTGGAGGCATGACTGCGATATGAATAGATGTTTATGAACACAGGGGGTACAGCTTCATTACAAGGAATAGGTTAGCACTTTAAATATAATTCTATAAAACCTAAACTGTTTAGGTGGAAATTATCCAGAGCAGGTGTCTGTTTCAGACTACAATTTTCTCATATAACAGAAAAATTTCAGCTCTTGCATAGAAGAAGGCTGGATATGCACACAGGGCTTTGATAATCTAGGGAGAGAAAAAAGGAGGGGAGGAAAAAACAATTCCTAACAAAATCCTTTTCTCCTAAAGATCTTTGGTTTCTCCAGGCTTAGGGTGGAAAACTTAGACTGTGGCAGCCAAGTTTGTAATTTTGGCACATCTATGAATTTACCACCCGAGTCTTGTGATGGGGAGGGAATCCGCATTAGGGACTGTAGTGACAGGATAAGGGGTAACGGGTTCAAACTTAAACAGGGAAAGTTCACATTGGATATAAGGAAGAAGTTCTTTACTGTGAGGGTGGTGAGGCACTGGAATGGGTTGCCCAGGGAAGTTGTGAATGCTCCATCCCTGGTGGTGTTCAAGGCCAGGCTGGACAGAGCCTTGGGTGACATGGTTTAGTGTGAGGGGTCCCTGCCCATGGCAGGGGGGTTGGAACTGGATGATCCAACCCCAACCATTCTATGATTCTGTTACAAATATCAAAAAAATCTCTGTTTGAAATATATATTGACAAATCTGAAGGTGCACTGAATGAAGGAGCATCTTCCAGCTCAGTTTGGAGGGGCAAGAGCAGAGCATCTGCCATCTGGAGCCTAGGCAGAGGAGTGAGGCCCTGAGCACCTGCATCCATCCTGCACTGTCAGGCACTTAGGGAGGTGAATTAGGATGATTAAAGAGAGAAGACACTCTGACAAGCACAACAGGGATAACAAGTGGGTGATAAGGATGGAGACTAGGACCAAAATGAGGTGCTGAGAAGACAGTCTGGAGACGCTGTGAACAATAGGGCCTTGTGTGGGGAAGGAGAAGAAGAAGGACAAATGTGCCTATAAGAAACTGTAGGAAACACAAAACCCTCCAATCCAGTGCTAGTACCTGAGACACTCCTTGCTCATCTCTGCTGTGGAAGGGTCACAGCAAGATGTGTGCTTGCCTTCCTTTGCACTAGGAGACTTCAGTTTGGATGGGGATGTTCTCATTTTGAAAGCCTTGCACTGACATAAGTAAAAAGATACAGAAAAGACATTGTATCTCACACAAAAACCATCTATAAAGGTATGGGCATATCCCATAACAATATTTGTGACAGTTGTGAGACATTAATGTCATGATACTGTGACTGGAAGGATGCTGCAGAGCCCACAGACAGCTATTACGGTTTCCTTCTTTTGCTGTCTTTGCTGCTGTGACTTGAGAAAATGAAGCACAAGAACTGATGGATTAGGAAAAGATATTAATTACCTCAAAACTAGACAGCTGTTTCTGCCTAGGAAAGAGGAGTAGGTTGGGGTCGCTATGACCAAGTCCTTTGTTTCTTGAGTGACTATCAGAGGAGTCAGAAACTGACAAAAAAATAGCATATGTATTTCTATTTTCATGTGAAATCCTATTTTTAGTAGAGTACAAGTCCTGGTCTTTTTCAATGCCATGTTTTTTACAGTGCACTGAAAATCGACAGCTTGTAGAACCAGACACATGTATTCTTGGTACCATAATGTCATAGATACTATCATAGTTCCTGTTATAGAGTTGTTCTAGTGTTCTGGCAGCTGTATTTGCTTTAGTAATGTCACAAGGCAGCAAGTTCCACAGTTCAGTACATGTAGTCTATTAAAAAAAACCCTCATTTTATCCCTCTTAAGCCTTTGTGGCCTTTTCATCTCAAACATGTGCCTCCTCGTTTATTTGGAGATATGGGAAGCAGGAGTTCCCATGGCATTTACTCTTTATAATTCACAATATAGATATTCTCTCTATGTTCTCCTCGTGGCTTCTCATTACACCACTGGAGATACGTCAGGAAACTCAACAGCTGCTTTAGTGGTTTTATCCCCATGATGAGGCTGGAGTTGACTCAGAGTGTTTGGACCATGCACAGATTTTCAAGTACTCTCACTTGCATGCAACACAGCCCCTCCAGCTGTGACCTTGGACCGTTTTTCCCCCCTTTCTGTCTGAGAATACCAAAAGTGTATTTTTACACCTAAGATCTGATAGGTAACAAAGAGAACCACTAGGCAGACGGAATTAAGAGTGCTGGAAAACCTAAAGCAGTTTTCTTGCTGACTAATAATAGATTATAGCTGTGTAAAAAGAGAACTGCAGCATTTGCAAAGGCCTCATTTGAACGTTTAACTTCTGGCAAACCATAATTCAACAAAACAATAGCATTTTCCATGTTTTTATGGGATACTGAAAATTTTCAGACCCTATCCTCAGGAACCTACTGCCCCCGTTATGTGAAAAGGTAATTCCTGAGGTGTTTCAGACAGACATTGTTTCTTTAAAATGTTCATTTACTTTTCCATTTGTGCCCATTGGTTTATCTCTTTGCAACTCCTAGTTTTCATTTTTGTTTTTAGCCCACTTTGAGTTCCTGTATTTGAGCTCATTCGGTTTGTGAGAAGCTGCAGAATACTGCTTTCTGTTTCAGCTTGGCACTGAAGAGATCTGGTTGTAAAAGGTTCCTTTTTAAAGCATTTCCGTCTGCCTTAGATTTTTGCAGAACTGGAGGACCAGCTTCTTGAAATGCTCAATTTCCAACATTTTCCATTGCTATCACTTAGCAGTCTTTTGAAAACTTTAGCTTTGCTGGTCAGGATCCTCTGCAAACCCAAACCCCTTAGTTTCACATCACTACAACCTGGCCTAAGCCAGCCCTGGTGCAATGAAGAGCAGTCTTTCCCTCCTTTTTGCTTTTGTCCTCTCCCTGTCCCCTTATTTGTGCCCCTTTTCCTTACACCAAGTGTTAGTGTTCATGCAGCCATGCAATGAACTGAACCAGAGAACTGATCCAGCTGAAAAATAACCAATCTTCCCACAAATGGTTAGCCTACAGCCAAACTGGTTCCCTCAGCCAATCTACCATATGGCTACGTGAATCCCAGTGCCAGGACTTGAGCAGCTGGAGCTGCGAGGAGCAATCCTTTTTGCAGCAACATAAACCCATGCCAGACTAAACTGATCATGAAACTATAGTTGTACGCTTTAATTCTGCAAGCCACTTAGTATTGGAGCCCTTGAACCTGCTCAAAATGGCTTGCAGAATCAGTCATCCCTGAGTATATCTTTTTACTCTTCCCTCTCAAATTCTTATTTTGCTGTTTCATTTAGAAACTACTGTTTCTTTTGGGTCCTCATCAAGCAGAATGCTTGTACCCTGGCTTAATTTTAATATTCCAAATAGGTATGTGCTTACATTTAAAGCACTTACGTGAATTTATTCCCTGTTTGCAGAACATTGGCTCTGTGACTAGGGCTCCCAGTCACTATGAGGGTGAAGGTGCTAATGATGATAACGTGCTGTCATGATTATTTGTCTAAGCTGAACGTCAAAGGTGTTCTCCCAAGCAGTGGATGATGAAGCAGAGCTAAATTCTGTCACCTTTACTCACCTGCCATGTGGTCCTCAACCTACAGGAAGCCATACTTATCCATGAAGGGTCAGTTGATCTGAACAACACAGGCTTTGGGGTAATAGTGTTTGCAGTGATTTGCAAGAGCTCTGAGAATTGACCAAATTCTACCTCATTTGGAGTCACTTTTTCCATGCACCAAGTTAAACCGGTGCTGTAGTCCTCTAGCAGACCTTATGCAGATTGTGTCCCCTGTATTCACAAATAATATTAACTGCAGGCTGAGGAGGGATGTGATCAGACTTGGATGTGACTCACAGCCTGTCCCCCAGCAAAGAAAGTTATGCTTTCCCCAGGGACAGCAACACACAACTTCATGACACAGTCACCTTTTAAGGGTGCCTTTGCTGCCAGGATAGAGCGTGAGCATCCCTCCTCCATTCCAGATGCTGCTTGCAGATGCCCGAGGAATCCAGTGCTGTTATCAGCCTGAGGAGCACAAAGGAAAGAAGTGCCTTTCCTAATGGTGTTTGGATCCCTGGCATTTCAGAAACACCTAATGTGATACAGATGGAGCAGTTGTGCACTGGCTTTCAGCAAGGGGATTGATGTGCCTTGTGATTAATCACCTGTGCTGGGAGTAAATAAGGCTCGACCAAGGCTGGCTGCTCTGTCCCTGCTTTTGTGCAGGACACTGATTGCTTACATTATTTATCTGAATAGAGACAAGGTGGTGGGCAAGCAGAGCTGACTCATTCAAGAAATAAGGTAAAAATGACAGAATTTGTACAATTTTTCTCCTTTTTGCTTCAGCTGAAATTGCTGCTTTTTCTTCCCTTCATCTGCTCTGGAAAGTGTATTGCAGCAGTTCACAGTTAAAATTGGACTGACTAAGCAAGTCCTTAAGGGCTTATTTAGCAGATGAATTAAGTTGAAATTACTAGGTTTCTAGTTAGCATTAGATTGTAGAAGAAAATGTCTTCACTTCTCCCCAGTTCATAGCAAAGTCATTTTTTACGAAGATTTTTGATCTGAGAACATATTTCCTTTAGGCACCCCAGTTTTATAGCACTCTATTTGTGATTTAATGCACATGGAGGTAAATGTGCATTACTTTTATAATGGAACTAGAGGGGAAAAAAAGAAAATCTGTCCATCTGCAACAGTTTAGTGGGGAAGAGCTATTGTTTTCCAAATTTCTTTTCAGCCTATGAAAGTTCCCTTTTTACTATCTACTTCTTAGTAGAGGAGGGCAGGGAGTGGAGTCCTCCACCCAAGGAGCACAGATTGAAGAGGCACACTGACACCAGTATGCAAATCTTTGATTGTGTAACTAATTACCTAGAAAGACCCTATGAAACAACATCTGGAGAAGATTAAAGCAGGTGGATTTCTGTCTTGAAGAGTCCACTGTGTGCCAAAAGAAGTACAGCGTGGGATTATCTTTCCTGGAATGGGTTCAGGAAAAATAGCTCTCCTTCAATTAAAATACACCTGAGATCTTGATATGAAAGGCTACAGGTTGCTTATTCCTGTTTTCAATATTCTGAGTCAGAATTTCCAAAGGGTAGAAGCCTACAGGAAGAGTTCAAAGGTACAATGTTTGTGCAGGAACTGAGCGAGGCCAGCTTCTCTGCTTATTAAAATCCTGCAGGAGCAAAAACCAGACATCTCTGGAAGAGGAAAACAAACTTTTGTTGCAGAGAGCTGATAGTTTTACTGTATCTTTTGCTGCCAAGGTCTTCAGCTGGCATAAATAGCAAAGCTCTACTGAAGTGCACGGAGCTGTGCCAGGTAACACCGGCCTGAGGTCAGGTCCTCAGATGTGTAGTGAGGATGTCTTCCTGCTGTTAAACTCCAGAGTGGGTCACTGAGAGCAGGTCCAAAGCCATAGCCTGGCATGTGACAAAGCATCTACCAAGCCTCTTACTCCAAGAGGCTCTCTTAAATGTCTTGCTGCTTCAAAGAAATTATGAGCAAGCTTCTATCTTTTATCATTTCTCTTTCCCTTTTTTATTTTTCCTTAAACTAAACCATATTAATTTTGAGCTATAAAGCCTTCGAAAAGCCTGCAGCAGTTAATGAGCTAAAAATGTGTGTCAAATAAAAATATAATCAACATTTTTCCCAGAGCTGCCAGCACCTTAAAACTTTGCAATAAACCAAATATTTTTAAAGCAGTGCAACAAATGTAAACTGTAAATTTGCCAGCGGTAGGTGATTGCAGATGCAGTAGATCTGTTTTTATTGTACCGTCCAGGTAATTAACCCTGTATTTCAACAAAATCCCAGTAAGCTGCTGTGTATTGCTGTGAGTTCCAAGCAGCATGAAGATAACTTAGAATTATAGAGTCATAAAGCGGTTTGGATTGGAAGGGACCTTAAGATCATCCAATTCCAACCTCCTCCTATGGGCAAGGATGCCTCCTGCTAGACCAGGTTGCTCTAGACACCGTTCAACCTGGCCCTGAACGCTGCCAGGGATGGGGCATTTACCAGTTCTTTGGGGAGCTTCCTCCAGCGCCTCACCACCTGCAAAGAGTTCTTCCTTATGTGCAACCTAAATCTCTCCTGTTTAAGTTTGAACCCATCACCCCTTGTCCTGTTGCTACAGTTCCTGATGAAGAGTCCCTCTCTGACATCCTTGCAGGCCCCCTTCAGACACTGGAAGCTGCTCTGAGGTCTCCAAGAAGCTTCTCCAAACTGAACAGCCCTGACTTTCTTAGCCTGTCAACTTGCAGAATTCAAGCAACATTCATCATTCAGTTTTCTCTCTTTCTGGCCCTTCTTATTTCAGCTAATAAAAAGATGTAGAGCTCTTACTGAGGTCATACTCAACCTTAGCTAAAGACTCTGGAGCATTAGTGGGCTTAGTTTTAATTAGCTAAGAGTCAGTTTTCCCTGTCCTGGATGTTTTCTCTGAACGTTGGCTGTACTGTGGTTCCCATGTTTTATAGAATACAGCTATCTGGACAAGGTCCTGCATGCTGTGCTAGAAGCTATTTGCATAGATTATAAATCCTCAAGAATTTTGCAAACTAAGAATTTTTGAACTAATATATTACTGTCTAAGGACCTGATCCTCTTATTAGTGCCATAGGGGTGAGTTCTTACACTCAAGTAGATGCAGCTCTATTATTTTAGCTCAAGGGTCCAACTCCACAGATTTTCACTGAATAAATAATGAAGGATGCATGATCAAGAATCAAAGAAAAGAATTCTTAAATGCAGTGCCTTTGGTTAAACATACCACAATGAAATTGGTATTTTGGACTAAGATCTGATTCTAAACTATTCACCACTCTTACACTGTTTTAATCTGTGGTGTGAGGGAAAAATGGGGCCAACAAGACCAGAATAAATATTTTTCTCAGATCTGCCCCTTATCTGACATTAGAGGGTCCCATAAAGGAATAAAAAAGAGCGTTGAAATACAGTTACAAACTTTAGGGGGTTTATTGCTCTTATCAGGACAGCATATAAGATGCCTGTGTATATGATGTGCTTATGTGGTCTTTGACCACAAAAATTAACATGAGAAAGGAAAGTGTTGACACTTGGTAAAGAAATAGGTTCCTCCCAGCCACCCACCCACAAACCCAGTGTGTGTAGCAATCTTCTCCTAATATGCTTTTTTTTCCCTCCAGATATATGTGAGTGCTCTGATCTTTTATTTGGCTCTTTAATGCATCCCTGCAAATGAAATTACTATTCTGGGATGTTGCTAAAACGCTAAAGTGGTTCTTCTGCATCAAGCACTGGCTGGCTTGAAATTGACTCCATAGGGATTCTTGAAAAGGGAACCCATCCCATCACAAACTGGTTGAGGATATAGGTTTAGCAAGGGAAGACTGGAAAAAGGAGTTTGACTTTAGGGGGATTGCCTGAAACTCATCTTCCAGCTCTAATGTTTCCTTCGCTGAATTCCCCCTCTTGCTTTGGAGTCTAAATTTCCGGTACCTAAAATAAGTAGAGACAAACTGATCGACTCTGGGCCATGTGCATATGGTTTGATAAATACCAAAGGGCCTGGAATCTTGCATGGCTGACACTTTGTTTCCAGCTTTGCGGTAAACAGCTGAATAGGAAGGAGAAGGCAGCAAGTCTCAAACTGCACTCGCCAAGAACATCTGCATTTATGAAAACTTTCCCTAATTGAAAATCTAGTAGTTGCAAATGCCATGGACTGAGAGCTTGGAAACTAGCTCGGGGTTGCTAAGATAGGAAGAAGTAGCAGTGGTTTTGAGCCCCCAGTTCAGGTTATTCCCCCACCCTCCTCCTTGTAATTTGGGCATTCAGGAGGCGCTAATAACATCTTCACAAATTCCGACAAGGGAAGAAGTGTCTCTTTAGGCTTCAGACTCCTTATTCTGCAGTTCTTCTCTAACTGCCTTTCCTTGCCATCTCCCCTGCCCCCATTTCTCCTCCTCCTCAATGTTTCCTCCTGGTTCTTTGAGATCTACTACACCAAAAATATTTTTGGAAATACCACAGACTATTGTTTTTATTAGTGACTGGAAAGCTTTGTAGTAGGATGCTTTTGTGTTTCATTTGTTTTCCTTGCTCTGGCACAGCTGTTTCTGTTTTAGCAGCATTAGAGAGATGGTTAAACTATTTGTGGCCTTTTCTAACCCAGCAGATCTCTTCCACTGAATGCTTTAAACTGAATGACTGAAACTGTAACTAACAGGTTGTCTGCGTGGGCAGTTCTGTGCATAAAGTTACAAACGCACTGGTTTTATGAGATCTTTTAATTTGTTCAGCAAAACACTGATCACTGTGAAGCAAGTCCCAGTTTCCCTATAAATTTCCCAGCCAGAACACTGACAGAACCTTGACTCGGGAAGATACAGAACAGATGAAGCAGTAGATCTTGTTCAAACCTATGCACGCTCAGAAATGATTCATGGAAAAGGGGTTTATGTCGATGTGGTGATCCTCACCTTAGCCAAGAGGGAATAGGAAGAAATGTGCCACAGCAGGCGGTGGGGCAGAATGTGGTCTGAGGACAAATCTGCCAAAGGTGGTATGTAGCAGCTCTAAATGCCTGACTGGCCACTTGTGGTTACAAGGAGGAAGATGGGAAATTAGGAAACAGGCATTCAGTTGGACAAGGGTGACAGCAGAAAACAGTAAATGAAGAATGAAGCAAACAAAAAATAAAGTAAAATGATGAAGTAAATAGAGAGTGAAAGCATAATGCATCTGCAGAAAGGCACCTTAAAAGCAAAGGGAAAAAGAGGAAATGAGTTGTACTGGAGGCTTCAGTGTTCATGTCTGGTGACATAATGTAAGTGATATTGTAAGTATGGGCTAATGAACGGCAGGAAAATGAAAGTTAAGAGTGTAAGTGAGATGTGTCTCGCTAAATCCCAGTCTTACCACATGATCCCATCACCTCTGCTGGGCAGGCTCAAGCAGCCGCACAGCGATTAGGTTTAGAGAACCAGTCTGTTTGACACTGGTTTGGCAGGTTTCTTTCTGGTGAGGTCAGGCAGATGACAGACCTGGTGTGATGCATCGTGTGGCTGTGTGAACCTAGGACTGGTACCAGGGAGGCACCTGGGTACAGGGTAGGTGGGGCTTACTCTCACTTGTCTGTGTGGACAGGCGAGGGTCGGAACAGTAGGTGACACAGTGCATGGGTAGCTGCAGATCCAACCTTGCATGAGGGCGAACCAGCACATGGGTAGCTCGAAATCGCTCAGGAGATCACAGTCCTGGTGGAACACTTCCTGATTGCCTAAGCACCCTTTTTTCCAACCAGATTTGCATATCCCACTTGCCCTTTGTCATCGTGCTTGTAGTAAGCGTGGTTAAAGCCCTTCCCAAATCTTCGCTCCCGAAGCCAAGCCATCAATCAATCAAGGTGACACCATCCCCATCAGCACCTTACAGGATTGGAAGAGCAGTACATATATCAGCTCACTGATGAAATATAATGCAGGTAGAGTGGAGAAAGGACACACTATGTCTCCTACCTACAGTAATGTTGAGTGTGGCTCTTCCCTTTTTGTGTGCAATGGGTGGGGAAGCAACTGCTCTCATCAGAAACCACCTCCTTAATAATCCTGCAATAGAAAAGGCTGAGATGACTTTTCAAGCACATTTTTTCAGTGCTGTTTTTTGTGGTTTTCCTGTGTTAACAAGTTTTTGTTTTCAACTCTCCTGTCAGTTTTGCTGTGGGACACATCAGTAGATTCATGACTGAATGAGGCCAGGGACAAAACTTGCATCTGAAAGTCCCGAATGACTGAAGTCTGTTGTCAGATGATGATATTGGGGTAATAATAGCAAGAAAAGAGGACAGAGAACCTAAGCAGAACTCAGCAAGGGATTACATATCAAGATGCATATTACAGTAACTGGAGTTACACTGAATGCTGCTAACAAACTGCGGAAGATCAGACCTTGTGTAATAACAAAGTTTATCACATGAATTCCTCTGTCTAAAAAATTGCAACAAAAGCATCAGTTTGAGCTACCCCATAATGTTTAATGTTTTCTATTATAAACTTAATTACAGTCACAGAATAATAATAATAAAAACAAACAACAAAAGAAAAACATATTCATAGAACTAGCTATGATCTAAGAGTATAAGATATATCGTTAATGAGAAGCATAAGGCATACTGACATCTGTATCATCTGTAGACATCGGTTATTTCCCTTTATAGTGAACTGTATTGAGAAAGAACATATTCTATTTACATTCCTGTATCTATACAGACATACAACTACTTCTCAATAGCTGTGTGTTGTTCAGTAGGCTTTATTCAGCACAATTCAGTAAAGGGAATTGTTTACCTATCATGGAATCATAGACAAAACAGTGAGAAGGTTCCTCACAAGCACAGGTATATCCATCCTCTCTCCTACAATGCCGTAACAATCAATGTAGTTGAATTCAGCTCATTTCATGTTTTTCTTCCGAATCAAATAGTAACACCGACATTTTACCCAAACTTTTTTGACCTGTTACCCACAGCACTATTTCTTGCCTGTTCCTAGACTCCAGTTATGATCCCTGCTCTGACTGTTCTCCTGACTGACTCATTTCAGGGCTCCAAAGAGTACGCCAGCTGGGGAAAAACACAAGATACTTCAGGCGAAGACTGCATGAAATGGGCTTCATCATTTATGGCAATGATGATTCACCTGTTGTCCCCTTACTCCTTTATATACCTGGTAAGATAGGGTAAGTACTGAAAAAAAACCCTGTTGGCAAACTGAACCTTATTCAAGTTCATTCAGGTTGTTTGGTATCCACTAAGAAAAAGTGTAGTTATGTGCAGTAGATTTCTTCACAGGAGAAACACACATTGTTAGGTGAATTCATTGTTTAGTTATGTTCCCTTTTAAATTTGGCCCTAGACCTAATTTTGAGCTGTTACAGTATTTAGATGTTTTTAAAATTTCTCTTATCCTTTTTTAACTTTTGATGGCACTTTGAATTTGGATTTTTTTAAACTTTATTATCATTAAAAGAGATACATTTCCTTTGGTGTATGAATTGGTTTGGATGGATGTTCTTTTTCTCCCATCTGATCATTGAACAGTCTTTGCTTGTTTTACCGTTCAGTACCTATCAAGCAGCACTCGTGTACTGACTTGGACACACATACCTGAAGTCAGCAGTAGTTTAATGTAATGGTTGAGATGTAAGGAGTATTTGCAAGTAGCTTAGGGTGGCTATGTGCTGTAGGTCTACTAGGTACCACACAAAAGGTTCCTATATTGGCAGAGTAACTTGAGAGCAAGGAAACCATCACAGAGATTGTTTGATTCCTTTTGACATGCAGGAGCCCACTTCTCATACCTTTCAGAAGTCAGGCCTCTTCTGTACTTAGGGACTGTGAATGCCCACACTCTGATTTGCACTCAAAGCCTTTCATTAAGTGTCTATTCTACAGTGCCTTCTCTCTACCATCACACTTCTAGTATTTGACACCCACTTGTCTTCATGAGCTGTTAAGCAGCAAAGAATCTCAGTCCTACTGGTAAAATTCTGGCTCTTATTGAATTCAATGGGAATATTACCACCCACTTCAGTTGAAGAGAGGATTTTACCCATTGTTTTATTCTACTTGAATGTTTTCTCTCTGTGGTCAGTTTATTGGAGATAATTTACTTTTATTCTTTTCTTCTTTTTCTCTCCTTAGGGCTTTTGCAAGACGCATGTTAGAAAAAAACATCGGGGTGGTTGTGGTTGGGTTTCCAGCTACTCCTATCACAGAATCCCGGGCTCGGTTTTGTGTGTCCGCTGCACATACACGGGAGATGTTAGATACGGTAAGCACAGCAGATGGCCTGCTGAAATCAGCTTCAGATGCAAAGGAGGTTGGGAGAAGCTGTGTGTCTGTTACCTCCAATCTCAGTAATACAGTTTTACATTTGTTTTCCTGGCCCTGTCACTTGATCTTTAAAGGCATTTTAGCCTTCTATATTCTGTTTTTAAAAATAAATTATGGGACAGTTAACTTGTTATGTTCTTCTATCTCTAACAGTGACCAAATCTGTCATCACTAATAAAGACCTACATGAAGAGCACAGCAAGACAAAAGTTAAACGCTAGGTCAAAACTCTCAGAGTAGGAAACCTGAAACGATGTGGAAATAATTGAAAATCAGGTTTTCCATACTCTTATTTTCATTCGGTATTTCCACGTGCTTCTTGAATTGCAGAAGTACATGGGACAGCCTTGGGGGTACAGGTGGAAATGGCAAAGAGTATTTGGAACTGTTTGAACCTAATGAAATTTAATTGGTGCTGCCTGGCCTGTCTCAGTTCTGCATCTTTCACTGATAGCAGACATACTGTTAAGAGTATGTTGAGATTTCCACCATAAACCTTCATTCCAACGCAGTCAGAAATGTGTTTAAAATAAACCCTTTGAAATTTTCCATCTCCCTTTCTCGCCGAAGGTGTTTTTGGCCTGGCTTGATATACGTTCTTTCATTCTCAGCATAAGCCAATCTAAAGGCATGAAACACAGAGGCTTAACAGTAAATTTCAGGCTTTTTCCTCTCTTTGCACAAGTATGATGGTCAAAGCAAAAATGCTGTGAACACAGAAGGCATTTAAGATGCCATCCCTTCATCCAGACAAGCACCTGTGCCTGCAGAGAGCCCTTGCCTCTCCATTTGCATCCTGAGATTCATGTGGAGCTGGAGGCTGGAGCTCAGCCCAGCTGACCAGCTCCCACACCAGTGCAGACCTCTTTCAAACACCACCAAAAAATCTGCCTTGCATGTGTGCGGTAAAATTCCTGCTGCTCTTAAAGGTGCAGTAGTTACTAGCAAGGTAAAATGCCATAAAGAGAATATTGCATAGAACAGGGCATAGCTACCTCCTTGTGTTTGTCGTTGTCAGCTTTTGCTGTTGACTGTGTAGATTTTGGCTTATGTAAGTTTTAATAGGTGATGAATTTGATCTGAAAATTAATCTCTTGATTTGCTGTTTTGATTTTCTTCCTTCCCCCTGTGCCCCAAATGTCAAGTCCACTACATTTTTGGGCCATCATTGCATGTTCACTTCCTGCTACCTGCACATTGCTGCTTCCTAGTGCTAGTGAAGGCCTGACCCACTCCCCACCCATCATTCTTGAACATGCAGTATTTTTGCCTTCGAAAGTGGAATCATTGCTGTAGTACTTGTGGCATTCTTGAAATGTCCTTACAGCATGGAGGAATGGAAATGCCCTGAGTTTAATTGCTTGCAGATGGAAAAGTTTTTAGGACAAACACTTTGTGAATATGCCCAAACCCAGGGTAACAACAGGTAACAAGCACAATGAAAACTTTTCCCTTTGGCAGAATTTGCTTTGAATCTCAGCCTGGAACTAAAAAGAGGAAAGATCCCTGAAAGGGCAAGTTCCCAAGAATAACTTCCTTAATGACCTTGAAGCTATCTCTCTGCGTAAACCATTACTAAATTACTCCTTTTTGTTCTTGAGCTCATTTTAGTGGCTTCACAGAAACAGGCTCAAAATCAAAATTGCTGTTTTCTTCTTTGATGGCAAAAGGTTGGCTGCTCTTGAATATGGATCAGATGCTGCAAAACACTGAGCTACTTCTTTGTGGCATAGAGTTCCCTGGCTACTTTTTGAATCTACTGAGAACTGGGAGCACAGCTAGCGAATTGCATTACAACATTGATGCACGATTAATTATGCCTGTGATATTAATACAAGTAGAAAATGGAATGAACTAAAAACATCTTAAACTATTCAGACTATTTATGAGGAGTCTGATCAGCACTGTGGGCCGAGTGCCATCTAAGAAAATGCAGTGGCAACTCCAGTCTTTGAGATCCATAGGGGAATACTGAAGTACTACCTTACACATTCCTTTTGCACAAGCAAAGATAACTTTTTATCTGGATTATTATCTCCCTGTGCTTTAGAAAAACAGCATTGTTTTTCATCTGTGCTTAATTAATGCACTTACTAATAGACCATAACCTACTGAAGGAGTAAATTCTGTTCTTATAGATGCTATTGTACATCCATGACTGCATTGACGTTCACTACAGAAGAATGAAAACAACATTTGCCCGTTTGCCCTCAGAACTTTCTTTAATTGATGCTTTTATAATCTTCCTGTTCTGCTGTAAAGTAGAGGTTACTAGAACTTCATTTCTTTTCCGAGAGAATTGACACAATATAATGGTCTTACAGGTTTTGAATGCTCTGGATGAATTGGGAGATTTTCTACAACTGAAATATTCACGGTATTCCAAGGCATCTCATCCTGAACTGTATGAAGAAACTAGGCTTGAACTTGAAGATTAAGTTTTCCGCCCATGAAGAGAACATTATGATGTTATGAAAGGGAGGAAAACCCGAAAACTAAGAAATACGAATGCATTTCTCCCCTTCTAAGGACAATTTTTGTTTCTCAGTTAATTGAAAGGAGGGGAAGCTCGGGTGTTGCATCTTATTGTATCAAAGTTCTGCATCCAAGAGACTGAAATATTGATTCAGATTTGCCTCCCCAGGAGATCTGTCCTTCTTACGGTATTTTTGATGCAGAATGAATGCATCCATTGATCGAGTTGCTAACGTACAGCTTTTGTTATATGGCCCCTTTTTATGAAGAGGCTGAGGTAGTCTTAATTGTGACTGAAATAATAAAGTTCAAAACCTGAATGGATTCCAATGTAGTATGGTAATGTAGCTGAGCTTCACCAGTGAGATTGACTTTTATCTCTTAAAGAGGATAAATCAAGACATCGGTGTGGACTGCTGCAGAGGAATGAACAGAAAGTCACCTTTTTAAGTCTCCCTACCACGCATTTCTACAAGGACAGAAAACGTTAGAAAAAGGCTAATGCTGAGAACAAGAAAAGTAGCCTGATCAGATCATGCATTTCTGACAGCGGATTATGGGAAAGGGAAAATGCCTCCTCCCCTCCACAGACCACTTAAACACTCTGTAAGCTTCATAATGTACAAAAACTTGAGCTTGGACATAAACAGAAATGCTTTCCTGCTAACACGTTTGACCTACAGCCTATCACATCTTATCATAACCCAAGTTTTTCAGCAGGCTTGCTCCCTTTTCGTGTGGCAGCAGTAAATAATTTTAATAACCATTTAACTTTCCCGTAAAAGCCTTGATCAAAACAGTCAGATACTTGCAGTTCACAAACTGCAGATGACATTTATGGGCCCATTCCTGCGTTTCTTGAACTACTTATGGGCTTAATAAATTCACTAACAAGTACATAATGCTGTTAGTTATACAGAATGTGAAGTTTGAGATACCGTGAGCAGTCCTGCCACCTGTAAAACTGAAATCTCTGCCGTCCGAAAATGTGCTGAAGTCACTCATTTAATACCATTTCTTGAAATAGATTGTGCCTGTCGGGTTGTTTTACTTGCAGACTTTTCTGAGTGGTTTGTTTTTCAAATAACTGATTATAGAAGATGTCCTTGTCCCCTTTCCCACTGCCTGAGTGCCAAAAGCTCAAAGATACTTGAAGGAGTTGTTACAACCAGCATTTTCCCTGCAATGCCTGCAGCAGCGTTGTCGCCAGCCTTATGTTAGCTGAGTTCCTTGAAGGAGATCGGAGGCTTTTTCCCTTTTTTGCAGCGTTGAAAAGTGGTTCTGCAGCTTTAAGAATGAACTCCAAACAATTCCACGCTATCAAATGTCATTGTAAACACATCAGATGAGAGATGTTTAGCTTTCTGTTGCACAGATGTACCACACTTTCATGTTCTCTTGAAAGCTGTGGTGTAAACTTAACCCACAGCTGCAATATTAGATTTAAGAACAGAACAATTAAATTGTGGAGTACCAATTACACTATATTACTCCCTGCTTGTTAAAGCAGCTTTCAGGATATAACAAGGCTGATTGGTTACGAGGGCCCATTTTTCTGTTGGATTTTTTTGTTGTTGTTGTTGTGCAAGTTAATAAAAATCCAGTGGTGCTATAACTTTAAGAATTGATTACAACACATTCCATAATATCAAATGTCGGCTTTAGGAAACATATATCAAGGGCTGGGGGAGGACTAAATGGTGTCATACGATTCTTCACTTTGGTAGACGGACTTCAAAAACACTGCAGAGGTTCAAGGGAGCTGTCGATAAGAACAAACCCACCGTATAAATGTTAAAATAAGCGCAGGACAAGGAGAAAATAGGAGATGTGAACTTTGTCTCGGAGTAACGCAGCAATTTGCGATGTACAGCTTTGTTACATAGGGGATGAGTGCACTTACTGTGAAGGAGAGGGGCTGAGCAACTTCTGCAACCTGTTCCTTGAGGAAAAGTACTGCATTTGATAGATTGTGTTTTGATCTCTGTTGCCGAACATCTGCGACCAGATCCTCAGTTGACTTCTGACCTTTCATCTTGGGGTATACGGCCATAGTTTATATTTCAGCAAACATTATTACACGTGCTGTTGCAAGCAACACGCTATTTCCCTCAAAGAGAAGCCTGAGATTGATTAAACTACTGAGTGATCATTTTTTGTCCCCCTACAGGGGAATGTTTTCAGTCTAAAGCCGAATTCTTCCTGCCCTCAGAACATTACTCTCTCTCATATTAAGGAGACAGGACAGCTATTTTTCAGAGACTGCCAGTTGATTTATTATGTGCTCTCTTCTGATTTCTTCCATCCCTTACACATTAGAGAAAGTACAGGCTGACTACCCCTGGGCTTGGGGAGCAGTTAGGGAGAAACCCCTGCTCCACTGGTGCAATAATAAAGCTCCCAGGAAATATAGACTTTTAGAATTTCCCCATGAGGCTTATTTATGGTCTGGCACTGGCCTTTCCACCAGCGTAATTTCAGTGGAATTCTTTCAGATTCACATCCATTATAATAGATTTAGAGTTGATCAGCACTTGGAGACTCTGTTTCAGCTAGCTTAAATAAAAAACCCAATGGAGTACTTAGTAGGGAATTAGCGCATCTACCATAAGGATCACATATTTCCTAGAATGTACTCCATCTTCAGGCGTGTATGTTCTCAGGAGATGTAGTTCTTTGTAATTGTTTTAGAAGGTTTTGAAGAACTGCCTTCAATAAATAAAAACTGCTGAAGTTGTCATATTTCAATGCAGTGGAAATGTAAGTATAATTACACCAACTTTTTGTTGGCAAGCTGCAGTTCCAGCAACTTGTTATCTTACATAAAATCTCAACTGACCTTCACGCTGTGGGATGACTCAAGATTTGTCTGACAGAGTATCTGAATTGTTTGCCCCTTCCTGTACCTTTATCCCACCTCATCTTTTAGAAAGCCTTCATTTTCTGACCTTATTGAACTTGTCAAGGTGGTTCCCCATCCAATTCTCCTGCCTCTTTAGATTATTTTCTCTGTTCTGGTAGTTTCTGTCATAGAATCGTAGAACCATTCTGTCCTCTGGGTGTAGGGGAAAACATGCTGGCAGCTGCAGAGGATCTGAAATTAACAGTTGGCTTTGTAAGCATTGCCTGGCTCTGCCTGCTTTTCCTGGTATCCTCATCAGCACACTTTAATCTTCCCTTCCCAAATAAAAATTCCCTCTGATGGTGCTAAATTTCTAAGCTGAACCGAATCTGAACTGCCAAAGCTGCTGAACCAAGAATGGGCTTGATCTGTCACTCATGCAAGTGTAGATCAGGTTAAAGCTTGCTTTGAAGTCAATACTGTTGGTTTAAAACTAATGCAGCCATGAGAGCAACCTGTCAGCATGAGGTGAGCTGCCTGCATTTGTTTCAGAGGGGTTTGAACACTGATGCCTCTGGACTGTTTCACAGCCGCTGCTCTTCACAGGGGACCAAGATGTGGGAGTGGATTTATTTAAGGTAGGATTTCACTGTTCTTTTTCTTTTCCTTTCCTCTTTCTTTTCTTTTTTTCTTTTGTTTTTATCCCAAAAATGTGTTTGATTGAAGGTGTTTTCCTGTTCTGCTGAGACAGGGAACAAAATAATGACGTAAGAAAAGCAATCTACACTAAAGGCGTTTATGTACTTTCAGGACTGCTTAGAAATCCAACAGAGATTCTCTAATATATGATCTGATTTTTATTTGTGCATAAAGTTTAATTGTTCTTCAAATTAAAACACAGCTCAGGACCAAATTTTAAAGAAACCACACCACCAGCTGAGAAATGACAGACGTGATTCCACTATTGGCAGCTGAACTTTCAGGCTTCCAGATGCCTTCAAAATAAGCATATAGGTGTTTCCCTCATTTACTCACATCCAGTGCTGTTTGTGCTCACTGCAGACCAGTCACAGAATCACAGGATCCCAGACTGGTTTGGGTTGGAAGGGACCTTAAAGCTCATCCAGTTCCAACCCCCTGCCATGGGCAGGGACACCTTCCACTAGAGCAGGTTGCTCCAAGCCCCGTCCAACCTGGCCTGGAACCCTGCCACGGATGGGGCAGGCACAGCTTCTCTGGGCACCCTGGGCCAGTGCCTCAGCACCCTCATAGTGAAGAATTTCTTCCTAATGTCTAATCTAAATCTACCCTCTTTTCATCTTAAACCCATTCCCCCTTGTCCTATCACTACATGCCCTTGTAAAAAGAGCTAATGAAAATCTCACTCTATCCATTAGTGAGACGGATCCTCAGACCACTCAGGATGGTCCCAAAATCACCATCCAAGTGCCCACACAGAGCAACAATTCAGCACCATCGGAACATGAGTCTGGCGTCTGAATCACAGCGGTCGCTCAGCAGTTACTTAGGAGGTAAGTGTGTTTCTTTTCACGTATGTAGTATGTCACTGACAAGTGGCATCAGGGAGAGATGGTAAAGCCATTTATATCATATGCTAACCAAATGAAAAGGGTAATGTAAACACACAGGATCTGGAGAGACATGGTGGATCTGGAGATTTAGACTAGATCCGTTGTGTGCAAAGAATTATTTTGTGCAGGTGTTACAGGAGCTGCTAAATTCTGTTAACCAGCCAGGTGGAAAACTTGGTCTTTAATATCAAGATAGTGACTATGAAGCAGGCAGAGAGAGATACCACGCTCTCTGCCTTACTTCAGTTTGTTCATGAAGAGAAGGCAGGGTACATAGGGTGCCAGAGCAGATGTCCCTGACATTTGGTACTCTATTATGTTTCATAGACCCTTTTTAAAGTCTCTTTTGCCAAGGTCAGCAAGTGTTAATTGTTATCAATACACCTGGATCCAACAGCTTGTGCTGCAGGGGTAACCAGTTCGCAGTAATGCTTCAGCCACCATCTACAGAGGACAGTGTTAATGAAAACTGTTCAGAGATCATCCTGGTGATAACCATGCACAGCATCACTGATGATTGTGATGGTCTCACTGAGCATGACTGCTGGGATGCCACCACTGCGAGTGGCTGTGGTATGGTGATAGCTGCCTGTGCTGCTCTCTCTAGGTGTAACTGATGTAGCTCCAGGACAGGCATGACAGTCTGCTCTCTTCTTTGCAGATACAGAAGGGCATGGCCTGTAGGGCACTCCAGCAGATGAGTTTCTTTCTGGCAAATCAGCTCAACCAGATGTAGCCATGAAAGGAGCACACTGTAGGAAGTCTAGAAAATGAGTTCTCACGAGTTAAGTCAAGTATTTGCTGCAACAGATAGAGAAATGTTGGTATGTGTGATGTGGAACAGTGGTGCCAGATGACATGAATGAAGCTTGTTTTTCCATCGCCTCCGCATAAATTGTCTCAGAGAATTTGCTATGAACATGAGCTGGCTCTAGCATCCTGTGAATAGGCCAAGGTATATGTATCCTCCAGTTCCTGGAGCACAGAACTGATCTCTTATGCCATGAAGCGTGAAGTACCAGCATGTTTGGTGCCCTTTCTTTGGTAGCTCCATTTCTACTCCCAGCACAGTAAGCAGCACATCTGTCTTACCAGTTCAGAGTACAGCATAAAGTGGACAGCTAAACCTATTGGGGTCCAGTATAACCCTGTATGGCTCACAGCACTATAGTGAGTACGTGTTTCTTGACACAGGCTGGCTTTTGTTGTGTGGCAGATAGTCTCCTGTCTGAAGCTTGTTCCTCATCTTTTGACCTCTCCAGCAGCTGTTCTGGATAGCACAGAAGTGATGAAATCAGTGGGGATATTTCAAAAGCATATCTTCCCCTGTGTGTTTCCTGGAGCTTGCTCTGACACAAGTATCCTGTGTGTGTCCTACTCTCCTCTTGTTACCACACAAACCTCGTGATGGCTTGGCTCTCTGCACCGTACAGAAATGGTTTTGCGCTTTGCTGGGGATCCTACTTTCATGTGGGAGCTGCTTTTCCAGAAACGCTGACACAAGGATGCAGCTACTCTCAGCCAGAGTGGTCAGAAGAGGCATGACATTTTTCATAGTTCCTGGACCATCTATTTACGCTTTGGCACTTCCCAGTGTGCAGAACATCCTGATACAAACGTTCTGACTCCCATTGCACACTCATATTTTATAGTTGCTCTGCACTGTAACCTATGGAGCAGAGCTCTCAACTGGATGCAGGAGATTCAGTTCTGATCTGTCTGTGCTCTGTTAAGTAGTTGCAGATGAGGCACAGTAAGTTCCTTGCCTCATTTCCATCCCTTCCTAAAACTGTGATAGTGATCCTGATTTATTTGTAAAACACAAAGTCGAACTGATGAAAAGAGCTACAGAAGACCGAAGCGCTGTTATTATCCGAGTGATCTTTTAATCTCCACATCTCAGGACTTCTCCATTAGTCCTGGAAAAGTCACGAGTACCCTGTTTACCAGACCTAGTGTACGAGACAGTCCAATGATGGAGACTAATTATAAATCAGGAAAAAAAAAAGTACTGGAAAACAGATTCTTTTAACATTTTCGCTCTGTGCAGGCTTTGTCCGTGTCTCACTACAGTGATGCCAGTTGGATTAGGAAGCTTTTTCAAATGTGAATTTATAATTTCAAAGATTTGCAGCCAAGCCTTTCCAGTTTGTTAAAATGTAATTAGTGTCTGCTTGTTAATAGGATGTTCATTGATTTTTAAAGTACACAGACTTCAAAGCCAGAAATAAATAAATAAAAAGAGAGATAATTCAAACCAGAGTGGAACAGCTTGGCCAGTTTTACTCTTTTGCCAGGATCCCAAAGCTGTTGTGTTCAAACAATGCCACAGTTTGAGTGGAAATGTGAAGATTAAATCCAAACCCTGCGTGTCAGCTTTTTTTGCAAATGACTATCCAGGATTTCACTAAAATGTCCAGCCACAGGAGATCATGTTGCAGGGATTTTTATTGCTTAGCAGCTTGTGATAGTCTCCTGTTTCTCTAACATGCATTGTAAACCGACACACTTAGCACCTAGGAAGTGTCAGTGGAATTTTGGTACCTAACTCTGTTAGGTCCTTTTGAAGCGTACTTGGAACTAGACAAAAGAAGAAAGGGTTCACAAAGCTGATGGATGGTTGCAAAATCTCCCAGTTGCATGTCAGTGTGGTGTGGCACATGATGGAAGGTACATAAGTATGAAATGTCATTTGACCATGCTCATGGAGGAAACAATGCAAGTGCTAGAGGCAAGTGGAGGTAACTTGAAATTCATTCAGGAATTCAAAGATGTGGCTGAGGAATACCCTGAGGGGACAGCAGGAGCACACAAGATGCTTTCTGAAGAAGAAGGCCTGGAGAATAGAAAGGTGGGAATGGATATCCATGGGAGAACCCTACCCAAGTGCAAGAAAGAGGATGAAATTAGCTAGTGCACAAGAGACAAAGCTGAGGAACAAGTTTGTTCAACTGAAGAAGGAAAACAATTCAGAAGCAAAGAAGAAAGGAAGGGAAACTACCCCCCAAAGACAAAATGACAAGACAGTGGAGACAGACAGGATTGAGGCTCCACAGGGGATACTGAAGGGGGAAAGAAAAGACAGACTGATTTTCAAACAGGCAGGAGAGGAGATCCCACCACACCAGTATGACATGGGTGTTCATGACAGCAGACAGGTCCCTTGATTGTTTAGAACAAAGGAGAAACAATGTGGAGCCAAAAAGCAAAGAGGTTCCTTGTTCTTCCATGACTAGGAATGATAGATGTGAACCAGTGGCAAAGAAAATGAAGCAAGTTGATGGAAACAAGGAATGTCTTCTATTCAGGACAAGTGCAAGTGTAGAAACAGGTCAAGGACAATGCTTTAAGAGAGAGGTGCTCTGGTAGTTTTTCCATGGAACTTTTTCAGTCCCAATGGAAAATGATACGGTAATAAAAAAATGTTTTGTTTCTTCAAAACTAGCTCTGTGCAGGAAATTTGGCCATGTTTGATCACTGAGAGGCAAACAGCTAAAGCAGATTCTTCTCTGAGGGTGGTCTCCATTTGGCCACTTGTGATACTGGTCTTACAGGACTGAAACTGGCAACAGTGAGTAAAGCCAGCTTTTAAGTGTAAAACAGGGAGAAACGGGCACAAGAGCCCTGTCTGTTTTTCATGCTGGGTTTTAACAGATGGGAAAAGAAATATCTTGGTAGTGAATATAGCAAGGGATAATGGGCCTCAAAAGAATAAAGGCACACTGAGAGCAAAGGCTTCATTCTGTGCTGGTCCCAGTATATGAATATGTTTTTTTCTAAAGGTTTTGAAAGTGCCATTCACTTCATAATTGCAGATTTTCTGTGTGATGCCATCCATGGTGAGCACAGAAGGAGGTCAGCTGTGTGATAACATCTAAGCTTTGATTTCTGTATTGTATACAATGTAAGTGTTCTGGTCTCTTTCTGTTCTTTGAAAATCAAGGGGCCACCTAAGTTTTAAAACGGCTTCATAGTCATGCCAGACAGTACTGACAGGAGATGCAGTCAGTGAAAACACTTTACCAAGTGGTAAAAAAACGAAAGTGGAAAAAGATGGAGAGAAATCATTCCGTTCAGGATTGCCCAACTGCTTTAGAAAATGCTTTTTGTAACACCCTCCCAGACTGTCTTGTCGAGTCATCACATGAGGCTGCAGACATGGCTTGGTTTGGGCCATTTCAGTAGTGAGTCTTCATTACCTTGGTTCACTTTGACTAAACCACGAGCATAGACAGAAACACCTCTATAGACAGACGGTAGATTATAAATAGAAGCAAAGTTTAGGCAATGGCAACTTTCAGAACAGGGATGATGCTGAAGATCACGAGGGAGCAGCAACTGCTTTCTTTGATGCTTCTGAAGCCAGCAGAGATATTTGTCCATGGATTTGTCCATGAATGCAGCACACTGAACGCATTTAAGTCATTTACAGAAGTTCAAATCACCATCAGCCAAAGTAAGAGTCAGTGAGAGTGGAGAACTCAGAAGTTTTGAATGTGGAGTCAGGATCTTCTCTAAGTCATCTAAAACACCTCAGTGGTGTCACTGGGGGGAGTCTTGGGGAAAAGGAGTTGGTAGGGAGAATGCTCTCAACCCAACTGGTTAAGTAGTCCTCTCTATCTGGGTGTAAGAAGTAAGCTCCTGTAGGTAGAGGACAAGTAGCAAAGAAGAGCAATGCTGTGGCAAGAAAGCAAAGGCATAAAGCGAGAACTATGAAACATCAATCTGAGAGATATGGTGCAAAGGTAATGAAAGGAAATCATAATGGGTCTGTCAGCTATAAAAAGAGAAGCAAAGAATTGAGGCTTGATGTACTGAAGTTGGGTAATTTACTACATATGGATGGAAGTGGCAAAAAAAAGTCAAAGATTTGGCTATGAATGTGCCCTGAGGAGCCCAGCGTAGTGGCAGAGGTGTGATGCAGCATTGGCTGGGCTGCCCTTGAAACAGAACCTACAGCACTGAGATTTATAGAGCAAATGAGTGAGAAATTAACAAAAAAGCAAAACTCAGTGCTGGAAAGACTTAGAGTAATTAAGGGAAGAGGAAACAGCATGGATCCAAACACCCTAAAAATCACTGATACAGTGAAACTGAAGACCTATAAGGGTGATCAAGAGCTTGCTTAGGCAACACAATGAAAATTTGCCCATGGAACAGAAGTTGTGAGGTGGGTCACAATCAGTCAGCAAAGGATTAGATAACGCACTCAAGGGAACAACGAAGGGATAAAGTGATGCTAGGTTTAGGGGACTGGATTTGAGGACCCACAAGGCCCTGTCCAGCTTAATCATCTACAATTCCATAGAGACAGCAATGAAAGACCTGCATTGTCTCCCTGAGAACTAATTTCATCAGGTATGAGCTTAGGTCACGTATTACAAATAGGTCTCTCTTATGTAGGATTCTAGTTTGCGGATTGCAGTGATTGATGGATTCATTAAAACATCATCACTGGAACAGAGAATAATTCTCTGTTTAAAAATAAATAAATGACGACAGAAACAGCGAAAGAGCCCTCTGCTTTTCTTGCTGATTCTCCCTACAGCTTAATATGGTTCAGGAGACTGCTTGGTGGGAGAGAGAGGAGACAGGATAAGAAAGGATTAGCAAAGGATATCAGCATTTCATTTAGATCTTTGGCTACCTGGTTGCTCTTACATTCTACCTCCCAGTATCTTTGTTTTTCTGAATGTTACATAGGTGTCATTCTGGTACTGAATAATGTTTAGGCTGTCGTCTCCCTTTTGGTTTGGAAAAGACACTTGGCCAGATTCTCAAGTACTGATAACTGAGCTTTATTGTACAGATGTAAGCAGAGTTGCACTTGAAGATCCAGCCCACTGGATTCCTGCTTGTACAGCTGGGCTGTTTAAAGCCAAATGAGTCGGTATAGAAAGATTTTCTCCACAGAATTTGGCTGTCATCCTCGTGACAGTATGTTACATTTTCAAGTAGATCCCATGGGCCAAATTAATTGTAGTATTCTACTGATGTCAGTGATGTTACCCCAAGTGTGAATGTGGCCCCATTGTTCTAAGGCTAATAGAGATTTTTTTTAATGAAAGTGAATCATAAAATATTCTCAGATTTTCATCTGGTTTTGCTTATAGTAATTATCCTTTCCTGGAGCTGAGTAGTAAAGAAAATATTCATGTTCTCCAGTGTCTGGTATAAATTGCAGTGCTTGTTTGCTGCAGCCCAAGACACAAGCTATGGACAGAAAGTGATGCATTTGCCCATTTGTGTATGGACAGAGTTAGCCACTTTCTCCATGTAGGAAGCAGCACAGCAAAGGCTTTTGAAGTTCTCTAGTATCAGTGATATATCAGTGAAACACATTGATTTTCAGTGGCTTTATATACTTTAGGAGGAAACTCCACTGGCAACGAATGCATCAAGATAACATTGAATTCCACCCTTTGTTATTAATGGAGACAAAAGACATTCTTTCTAACAGGTTTCCATCTGAAAGGCTTGCAGAATTAATGCTACAAGAGGGAGCCAGCAGATTTTTGCTGACATCTTGCACCCAGTTAGGTCAGAGAAGATGTGGGATGTAATTACAGTAAAATTAGCTGAGCCAGGCAGTTATTACAGGTGGTTCCTACTCCTGATCCGAAGAACACACCTGAGGGACAGTGCAGCTGGAACATTGCTGCTATCGTTTTGGAGAGACAAGCTGGCTATCTCTGCTTGTTCACTGGTGGATTCACGCACTATGCATCACAGCTAGATTTGTGTTAGTGAAGTTTATGTAGAAATGTCAAGAACCAGAAGGGTCTGGCTGAACTGTTGTGGCACTGTTTGGCTCAATCTTCCCTTTACAAAGTTGAGGAACACCAGTGAAAAAGCTTAAGTGGAGATAGGACACCATATAAGGAGTAGAAGGAACTTCACAGGGCATAAACTTACAGACAAACTTTAAGACACAAGGTCTATAGCTGAAGCTCTCTATCCTCTCTAAACCACTGAGAGTCCTCACATACTATTGGTGACCAAATCTTTTGGTCAATTTTATATTGCCATGGAATTGTTGCCGAAGAGGAGTGCTCTTGATTTACAAAAAGGCATCAAATAGTTTAAAACTGTGACCTCCTGAATAAATGTTAAAAGAAATAGGTGTGAAAATGAAGAATTTGGAGCTGGTACTACTTCTCAAGCTTAGGAATCTGTCTCTGCAGGTGTGTTTGATGCTTCATCTGGGGAAACAGCCTTCAGAATTCACTAGAACTGAAATAAACCATGCTGCAGAATGAGTTCTTTCTATCTGAACTCAGTGGCCACTACCCTAATGCACTCCAGCAGGGTATCCAGCCCTCTGGATGTTTGATGAAGAATAAAGACCAGTTCCACCTCTGTGGTGTTGAGAGTGGGAGTTATTCTTGAAAGAGAAATGCTGTTATTGGAACAGCCCTAAAAGTAGTGGTGAAAGTTATTCTGTTATTATGCAATTTTCTTTTCTTTCTGTTGTAAGTAGGGGTGGAAAAAAAAATGCACAGAGATTGACCCTGTGCCCATGTAAACAGTGTATCTGTGAAAATCATACTTGATGAAAGGAAAATTACGTCCTAAGCAAATAGATGTGATGTACCCTAACAAAAAAGACTTGAGGGATCTCTAACTAGCTATGCTTGGGGGTTGGTTGGTTGTTTTTCACAAGAATGAAGGAAAGCAGCTGAATATACTGTAAATCTGTGGATAGCCTCTTAAAGACAGATCATTCACCAAAGAGGTCTCTCTTGCTGGATTCTCCTAATTTGATATATGTCCCTGCCCATAGTAGGGAAGATCGGTATTTGATGATCTTTAAGGTCCCTTCCAAACCAAACCATTCTATGATTCCATAATGTTTAAGTACCGTTTTCCCTCTAGAGTTAAGGATCTGATTTCAGATGGTTTTAGTGTCAAAGACAGAATTTTCATTAGAATAAATTTCTCCCCAGTGTACATAGGAGAAATATCAGCTGAACATAACTGCATGTACTTGAGGGCATACTTCAAGCTGTTCCTCAGAGCTATATCTACTGACTATGGCTCCTTGGTCCTTAGGAACTCCCTTTCTTTGCCATCTGTTTATCTGTCAGGTCTTCAGAGAGTACTCTGTCACTTCAGTCCAACTCTACTGTCCCATCAAAATGGCTACGTGTATGCACAGCCTCAAAATGCAGGAATGTAAAAGAGGAGAGAATTCATTTTGTGTGATAGGGAAAAGCTAAAGACCATCTCTCTCTGCTGTCACAGCCTCCTAGTGATGTCTCCATGCAGTGATGTTCTCCTGAAGGATGGGTAGCTATCTCCATTTTTAACACATCAGGTGATGCCCTTAAAAACGCTTGAAGCTGAAGTAAAGCTTTCCTAATGAAACTCAAAACGAGGTAAAACTGCCTACTTAGGAAGGTCTAATAGAATCCTGCAGTTCAGGCTAGTGGTGCTGTATGTGCAAGCTGGGGCTAAACATTCGTGCGTTTAGCATGAACGCAGGGGAATTTACTGCAGCAGGTGGAAACCAGGCAGTGCTTGGTGAGGCCACATCATGCTGCTGCTGGAAACAACTCAACTCAATCATTTAACATTGGGGATTTAACATGGACATAAATTGTAGAAACTGAACGTAGTTCTAAGGGAGCTGAACACATCAGAATCAAAACCAGGACAGGTTACTGATCCACAGAAGCAAATATTATCCATTTCCATACTGCTCTGGTTGAAACCAAGTGTTACAACGCTGTTTCCAAGCCTCAAGGATCATTTTTTCCTTTTCTCTTGTTTATAGCAGTCTGTATTTTATATCAAGCTCTCTTGTGGACCCCCTTCTTTCATAAGGTACCAGGGAAATTCCAGAGAGCTAGAAGTGAACAAATATCTCATTATTTTAGAAGGAGGGAGGAGTTGACTCCTT
This sequence comes from Pezoporus occidentalis, assembly GCF_034315485.1. Classification (NCBI taxonomy): domain Eukaryota; kingdom Metazoa; phylum Chordata; class Aves; order Psittaciformes; family Psittacidae; genus Pezoporus; species Pezoporus occidentalis. The sequence goes on from NW_026912779.1 coordinate 7,303,460, forward strand.
TCTTCCAACCTCCCCATGTAAATATGGGCCAGTTAACCTGATGTCAGTTGTGAGACTGCAAGAAAATCAGGTGAACAAAATAGTCAACACCTACTTAAAGAGATGGTGACATAAATGACACTAGTCAGTATGGTTTTGATAATCAAAACGGCAGTAAAAAACAGTTTTAAAATGTCACTACCCAAAATGTAACAGATACAAAATGAGTAAACTGATATAACAGAAGGCTATCAAGAGAGTATTTTTATCAAGGTTCTGCAGTGATTTGTTCTTGCCCCCAGGCTATTCATTATTGTTATCTAGGATTTGAAAGAAAAAACAAATAAATTAGCTGCTGGAAGAGTTGCAGATATGCCATAGTGCTAAATATACAAGACAGGTCAAGTCTGTGAGGCAAACTGCACCACTTGCTAAACTCAGCTCCTCTGAACACGTGTTTTGAACCAGCAAAATGCAAGGTCATACGTTTGAAAACAAAGATTACAGATGACAGTTTACGTCCTGGAAGCAGTGCCTGAAAGCCTTGGCCCAGATACAGGCTGTGGGCTTTGTCAGTACATACATGGGGACAGATTAAATGCAATCCCAGCCATTCCGAAATCTGTTTGTTTTAAATCTATTTAGTGGGTCGTTCTCGTTAGCCAGACCAGAGCTTGTCTGCTTGAGGCAATTTTTCCCTATTTTCCCACTAGTTGGAAAGTGGCAGAATATACCTGATTTTGAACTTGAAAACTCATTGGTTCTCTCTCTAAAATGCATTATCATCTGCAGTGAATATCCTGTGCATGTGAACATTGCCAGTTATCACACAAACCACCTGACAAGTTTTAGCACAGCTCTGCCAATTATAAGTGAAGAAATAAGGTCCTCTGGAAATCACAGAATTCAAAACATTGCTAAAGTTCTGTTGGACAAATGGTGATGTTGAATTGGAAACATCGCCCTGAAGCTCATAAACCCTTCATAATGTTCTTCCTTTTACGTAAGAAAGAATTTGTCAGGTATTCAAATGGTAAGAAACGCCAGGAGTAAGGTTACCTGTGCTAAAGTAATTCCCCTTGTGAGGGGGGATTAAGGTAGCTTCTCATTGCATGACTGCTATTGATTTTTCCACAGGTCCCTTACCTTACTGATTTGCCATTTGAATCATTTTTAATGCAGGCTCCTAAGTTCTATGTGACTTCTGAAAATGCAACATGAGCTGTAAACCACTGGGATGCTTGGAAAATATGATCCTGTGGAGTCATCACCAAGCAGGTGAGCTGCCAAAACTGAGCATCAGCCACTCCACATGTGGGGCTGTACCAAAAGGGAGCCAAAAGGGATTTCCTTACCGTCTTGGACTTCCCACCCTCCTCCATATAACACCAGGGAGGTATTTTAAAGCCTGAGTAGAACTGAAGTGAAGAGAGAAAGGACTAGCAGTAATGGTGAGCAGAGCTTCTTCGTTGTGCCATATGGGAATAGGCCACACTACAATGATGGGTGGTCCTCAGTCCATAGGCAGAGAGCTCAGCAGAAGCAGCCTGGCTGCTGACAGTTCCCATTAACCACAGGAGAAGCTGCAACACTGCCATGGTGACTATCAGGCCATTTCTATGCAGATGCTTGCTCATGGCCTCTGGGAATGGCTCATGGCCTCCATTGGGAAAATGTATTGTTAAGCTCTAGAAAGAGCCAGCACACACATACACACTTGCCCATGTTCATCTGCCTAGGAACTCTCCAAGACCATGTAATCTGGACATTCATCTGGTAGATGGTGAAGTGGTCACTTCCCCCCTCATACAGGGCTGCAGTCTTTACAGTATTCATTGGAAATGGTGTATTTTCCTCTTTGGAAAAGGCTTGTGGCTGGTGACTTATGCCATTTGCCAGACCACCCTTGTTGAAGATTCATGCCTTTCCAACACTGGTAAATAGCATCCCTTTTCTGAACTTTTTGGTGAAGCTGAATACCCTCTGTAATCCTAATGCTCCATTTCCCTGCTGTACCCTTCCTTGCTTTCCCTGAGCTGCACAGCTTGTCCTTCCTGCTGGCCTGATTAGCACCAGCTAGCTCAAGCCTAAATCACAGCACTGTTTTTACTGAAAGAACCTCAAAGATCAATCAAACCTCCCACAGCTCCCACGTATGACAGCAAAGTAAAACCTGAGGTACAAGCTGGCCGAGCAATATTAGTTTAAAAGTTCAGCACCAAAGCAGAGTGCTTGTATTTTGTGATGGTGACACAGCCTTTCTTTCCTTCTTTTTTTTTTAATTTTTTTTCCTTTTTTTACTCTGTTTTGGACTATTTGGATGAACTGCAATGTTAGGTGTTCTCTCAGAAGGTGCCACATCACAGAGCGTAACTGCTCTTCCCCATTCCTTGTTCTTCCAATTGCAACTTTCTGGATCTGAGCTATCCTCTTCTAAGCAGTGTCCTAGCGCAAGAAGTGATTTAGGGGGTTTTAATCTAAACGCCTCAAGGTGCTCATTTTTCCCAAGCAAGTGGATTTTGCTTTCTTAGGAAGTATGGCTGTGAAAGCCCTCCCAGTGCAGGCTGCTTTTCTTTGACTGTCTTCCAAGCTGCTTTGCACTGCTACAACTCTTGCGTTGCAAAGGCAGGAAGGCTCCTGGATTTCCTGTCTTTACCAGATGAACATCACTTAGCATCCAGCCAGAAGACTTGGTCAAGATGAAAACAATATTGAATTTTGTAGGTCTCATTTATTTAAGAGAGTAAAAAGTCTTTCTTTTCAAAGTGCTTCTCCTTAGCTTTCATTTCCTGTGCACAGAGTAGCTTTGTCTTGAGTACAATAATTAAGTTGTTGACCTTCCTTAGAGGTCAAACATAGCTTCCCTTTAGAGAAAGATAAAAACAAGCAATAATAGATACTTTGACTGGTCTAAGATACTTGGTCTGCCTATCTGCGATGTAATTTTGCCTGGATATTTTCCCCAAGATAATTCAGGATGACAAACTGCTGATCCAGTTATTCTGGTGGGCACACAGTATTTACTGAAGTTGTCTTTTCCCCATTCCTTATGAGAAAAAAAATTATTCCATTGTAACTACATCAAAGAGCATGAGGTAGGATGCGTACGCTCTAATGAGGATGTTCCCTGTGATTTCAACATGGCATTTTACTCTTTTAAATGAATTTTTCCCCTAATCTTCTGAGAAGCTTTTTTCTTCAAGATCAAAGATAATAATGGAGAAGCCCAAACATCTTCATGCATTATACAAACCAAATCTCCATTCTTTTTATACTGCTCTTCTTTTTGTATGTAGACATTTTAACCCTCCTCCTTTTAAAATGACCCGTTTCTAACTTTTACATTCATTTAATTCTTGTTTACTTGTTTTTAATATGACTGCCAATTGATATTAGAGTTCCTAATAGATTGATGTTATGCTCCACATAGCATATAGGTGATATCAGCAATACAATTCCTGGTAGCTGTGCCTGTGTGAGTAAGCAAGGCACTTGGATCATCTGACTTCTTTCATATAGAAATACAAGATCTTGTCCACGGCACGGAAGTTGTGGAGTGGTACATTATCCTTTACAAACTGGGCAAGAAACAGAACTCCCCACAGGTGAAAGAAATCCATTAATGCTCGCGATCTGGGGCTTTATTGCTGATTTGTGCAAATGGCAATAGATCTTTGGATTGTATAGCATGTAGGAAGAAGGAAAAGCAAATACAAACTCTCCAGCCCACATTCTGGAATAGGCTGGGCCAGCCTTAATACTTCTGAATTATTAAACCTTCTGTTCTAAACCCTCATATTCCCTATACTCTTTTTATTCCTTCCAGAAACCTTCATCAGACTTTTAGAGTTCCTTTTCTGGTGCAAACAATGAAAGTAACTCTGAAAGTGAAGTATGTATATAGCCATATAAAAGCCCAAATGTACATGTACTCCTGGAGGCAAGAGAACTAACTGACATCACAGCTGAGACTGAGATTCATCCCCTCTTGCTGTTGTGGCGCTTCATAGCTATTAATACAGGAGCAATCATCTCCTCATTCACCAAAACCCTTAAATTCATCCTACTGTCCCATCATGGTGAATTCAAGATGCCTTAATGAAAGGGGGGCTGAGTGGAAAAAGTCAGGCCTAAGCAAAGCATCTCTTTTGTTCAGAAGCAAAAGAGCAATGCTGGTATCTAATTTTGGACCCCTGGGAAATGCCTTGATACTGAAGTGGTCAGCACCACGTAAAAGCTTAGCGAGAGGCTGGCATTCTCCACTGCCAGCAGTCGTTCAGTCTTGTGTGGGCACCCCTCAAAACCCCTAAGTAGAAGCTATGGTTCCAGTCCTTTCAGCCTTTTTAGGGCTTTGTAGGTAAATGTGATCCAGCAGCAGCAAAAGGCAGTTCTGGTTTTAATAAAGATTAAAAAATATTTTTGAATGACCCTCCTTGTTCCTTACTATTATACGGTATTAAAATATAAGAGCACAGCCAAGGAGAATAGAAAACAAAGAGAAAAGCCTTTAAAAAAAATTCCACAATTTTATATCCTTTCCCTACTAACCCACCACAGAATTCAAGGGTGGGGGATTCGAGGGCTGAAAGAATCTTCATATGGTGCCAAAAATTCCCCACAGATCTCTCTGGTCCCTCAGCATTTGGCTATTTAAAGCAAACACATTGTGTTTTAAATGCTAGTTTAGATCCATTTTCCATATGAGGAGGTGGGATGCAATTAATTAGCTGTTCTTTTGATTCTTAAGTATCAGATGTACATTTCAGAAGGGCATGGACTTTTGACAGAGACTAGGGAAAGGAAATAAAATACAAGCTGCACCACTTAAGTCTTCTGGGTATAGATCAGCAGAGGATTATCATGTGTATTTTATTGCTACCAATGGTGATCGAGTCACATGAGTGTTAATACAAACCTAGGAGAAAAAAATCTGGATGAAATCACAGTAACAGAGTTTCAAGTGTTTATTTTAGTCATAATTGCACTGTTTTTACATAACGCCTTTGATCTGTAGGTTGAAAAGAGGCAAAGCCAGTAGTCCACAGTAGAAATAACCAAAGATAAACTTCTCTGTAGAGTTTAAGAAAATCCAGTCCATAGTCAGAGATACACACATGGACATGTACAGTGGGGAGGTGGAACCCAGACCCCAGCATGCCAAAAAATACAACTCATTGCCATTTCAGCTAATGAAGTCCCTTTTCTGGATTTCATTGGGTCTGCGTTTGTTTTAACCTTTATGTGGATCATCTACTAGAGGAAATCCAGTGTAACAAAGCAGTCATGTAAAATGAGGGGAGAAACCTTTACACCTCCCATCCAGGACTGCAAAAATAGATAATAAAGCTCCCAGACTGGAAGGGCCAGCTAAGTTCTCCAGGTCTTTCATCAGCACAGAAGTCCAGTTGTCCTTGTTCCATGGCCCTGTTGGCCATGGATGGTCCTGCAGACCCTTCAGAGGGTCCCCTCCAGGCTGAGAGCCAAATTTACCATCGCAACAGCAATTTGGTGCCCATGTCAATGTAACAAAATGACCAAAATGCTTCTGTCTCCCAGGAGCAGCAAAGTCCTGCCCCTCTGCTGTCCTACCAGGGTTGAATCTGCTCATCAACCTGCACACACAGGGAGCTGCAGCACCAAAGAGAGTGGCCTCTGACCTCTTGGATCGGGGAATGATCCAGAATAAACAAACCTCATAGCCCTGTTTATCTCTTTTATTTTCTTTTCCCCCCTTTTTACCACTAAAGCTAAGGAGCATCTCCTAACTAAAATGCTTGCAGACTGAGGACATGATACTGTTTAATTGCGCAAGCCCTTTGTCATCTTTATCTCTAGCCAGAGAAGAGAGCAGGTTTGCAGAGTAACTATAAGAGGAACTTACTGCCTTTTTGTAAGATCTGCTGATGTAGTTGGGAAAACAGACTAGGTTTCTGTTGCACAAGTCCTTTCTCAGGTCCCTCTTCTACCAGAAGGCCAAACATGTTTAGTGCATCCTGTGGGTCCCTTGCTTTATATTTGGTGATATGTGTGAGCATTATTACGTCTGCTCTTTTCTTTACTTTATTCCTTCTGTAGTTATCCTAAACGATTCCTCAAGGGTATCATGCAGGTTCAATCTCCCAGAGCCCTTTCTGAACAAGCAGAGGAAAAGGCAGGTTCCTTCATGGGGCATTTCAGAGTCAGAGCCTACCACAGCTGCACCAAAATGCTCTTGTGAATAATCCCCTCCCTCACTCAGGTCCAGGGGGGATTCAGGGATGCTATAGGCTAACAGAGGTCCTTTTGAATCCTCCCATCGCTCTACCGTCCCGTGCACTGTTGGTATATGAATGCACATTATTGTGAAAGTGAATCCCACTTTAACACCAAATGTTTCAAAAACAAAGCTATAAAATCCTTAGCAACTCAGTTATTAACTTTAAATGAATTGTTTAGGTTGTTTCCTTCCACACACCCCACCCCCGTTAACTTATTCTTGAGGGGAATGTATTTCTGGAGCCATGTGCTTCTCACATGGTTGAGGCTAAAAATAGCTTTAGAAACTCATTCCAGCTAAAACTTAATTTAAAATCCAATTTGCCAGCCTAACACAGACTGTAACCAGTCTCTTTGCCTGGTTTCTGTATTTGTAATGATAGCCTTGACCAGTCTTTTGAGTGCTTATTATTCCTGGATTTCCTATACCTCTATTTAATAATATATATATATATATATATTCACACACACATTCCTGAGCCTAAGGAAACCTCCAAGTTACACACAAAATTCATTTTCTCTGTATGGCCGGGACTTCCACTTGAGCAACAGGCAAACTTGCATTCTCTTATAAATGCACATCTACACTGTGGAGACAGGCAGAATCAGCCCTGGTTTCTTGTCTGGTTGAGTGGTTGGGGTTTTTGAGAGAGGCTTATCAGGTATATTTGCAAGTATATTTGCAAGTATATTGTCCAAGTACTGAACTATTTTTCTCAGGTTCTTTTTGTCAATGATGGGCAAATCAGATGCTTCAAAATGTCTGAACCACCACGGGTCAAATCCTTCCTCCATTTAACTCAGTATGAGTTTTGTCACTCATTTTAAAGCCAAGACTGTAGCCCATAATAGACCGTTATGCAATCACTGGATGAAAGGGATGTTTTCTCCTTGCCCTAGATAATTAAGTTCAGTCGAGAACCTTTCTATTCCCATCACTAGCTGGTGTCTTTAATTGGTCTTGAGATGACTGTGTCCTGAGCTCCAAGGGTTGAAATCCTTTGGAAAGGAGATTTTCAGCTTGTAGCTTATGAATCTGTAGAGCAGCAATAGGCAGCTAAGGAAAGCATTGTCAGTAGGCTCAGGAACTGCATATGGATCCATACATCTGCTGAAAAAAATGCAGCAGTCCACATTAAGGACTATGGAAAACCACTGATTTTGCTAATGTTACGCTATCTGTGGAGGAGATTTTGGTCTCCTAGAAATGCTTAGATTTGTGGAAAAATTCTTGATTCTTCTGGTTTCACTGCTTTTCTCTCTGAATCCCACTATGCATTTCTACAGTGCTAGGCATTATTTAGTTATCCTTTTTGCTTTCAGATGTGATAACATTTAATGATGCTGCATTCTCTCTGTCCAATATATGGAAGAGGTCATTTCCCTTTGCGTAAACCAGTCGCTATTTTGACTGGACATTTGCATGTCCACTTGTATGTCTGCTCCCTTCCTTCATTTTGGTCCTTCTAGGTCCCCTCTCACATGGAAAAGTTCCCTTGACCTTGGTTGTCGTGTGTAATTTTTCATCTATTGGTTTCTAATTTTGGCATAGAGTTATCACTTAAAACACAAATGGAAACAACAGCAAGAGTATATCTTCAGCATTATTTTCTCCCCATCCTTCACTGCATATTCTTCTATGCACTTCTCCCCAGGCAATTGTTGATCACCCATACAGGTTAGTGGGGTTCCCTTAGCATCAAGCAATGCATGGGAGTACTTTTGCAACATCATTTCTGCTACATTTGTCTACTTGGACTTCCTTCATTGTTGCACTGTCTATTCGGAATGGAGTTTCGTCCTATTTCTCTTCAGCTTTGTTTAGCTTCATCAGTTTTGTGTTATCTGCCAAATTTAGCACATCACTTCCCAGTTTTATCTACACATACACATCTATATTTGTGTAGAAAATATACGTGTGTGTGTGTTATTCTACTCTTTATTTTTACTGTTTAAATAATTTCCAAACAATGGTAGAATTTTGCCTTTTCAACCATGATCCTTCAGTTCATTTAATAATCTCTGGAAAGTCTTTCTACAAGGCCAACTAAGCCTCCTCTGTGATTCTGCTGAAAGAGTCAAATAATGCCAGTGGGCTGGAAAGGTATCATATCTCTTTCCATGTTATGCTTGCAAGTCCTCTATTTCTTTAATGATCATATCAACTATTTTACTTGGTACTGATCTCTACAATAAGTAAGTGCCATTACAGATATAAGCTGCGCACTACATGAACCAGAACTGTTTGTAGTCTAACTGCTTCCAAGAAGGTTGCCATCTGTTTTCTAGAGTCAGAATTAAGGCTGCCATATTTAACTCATTTGAAAAGATATTGCAGCTTTGATGATCACAAGAAGGAGACAGAAGAGAGCAACTTAAACGTTTACACGTTCATTTTCCCCCAAGATGCCAAAAGCTGTCTGCTTTAACTTGGTTTATCAGGCAGTTGTGTAACATAGGTCAGTTTGGGATTCCTGGGGCAGGGTTCAGGCTCAGCACCCTTAACCATTGCTAACATTTTTGTCATCAAATGTACCAACAATCAGCAGCTTTTAGTTTCACACGCATCCAATTGATCTCTTCAGATCTACTATCTCACAATGTATTATTAGCCAGGAATGACTATGTCTTCCAGTACTTTTATGCAGAGATCTTCTATTTCAGTTAGGGGGTATGATTTTTTTGTTTTAATTAAAACTGATAAATTAGTAAAACCCCTAATGAAGGTGAGGTTACCAGCAAGAGGTGTTTTATACTTGTATAGATTAATCCTGCAGATTGAAACACACTTTATGTTTACATCGTCTCTACTTGCAGAGAGGGGGGCAGTTACACCACAGTATTTATCAGTTTCAACCTAGGAGTTAAACTGATACAAAGCTCCTGTGTCCTTTAAGGAGCCATACAGAGTTAAAAGGACAGAAATCAGATTTAAAGCATTCCAGTAAACGCATGCTAAAAAGTAAGCATTTAACACAAAATTATTTGTTAATGGCATTCTAACATCGTTGGAGGGGGCCCGGTACTCACTACAAAAGGCAGGAAATTCAGAGTTAGCCCTGCCCTGTGTATCATCACCTTCTTTGCATGGGTGGGTTGGAACCGGTGCTCTTACACACAATATATTGCACTCTGGGTTGCTCATAGTTTGTCTACATGGTCCATTTTCTCATCTGATGGTAGTGGCCTCCAGACTGTGGGTACTCTGCAGCACCAAATACCACTGGGAGCAAGACTCCCAAATGCAGCTGTTAAGCCTATTTGAGGCAGGCTCACCAGCACTGCTGGCTGCAAGTACTTGGTTAAGGAGCTGAGAGTTAAAATCTGCAGCTACTGAGGCTGCTCTTCTGCTTTGGAGCCTCTTTGACTTCATTATTTCCTCTATATATGTCAGCATTAGAAAAACAAGCTTGAAAAACATCCCACTAATTTAATACACTCAAGCTTGAAGACTTTAAGAAGAAAAGAAGTGATTCTGAGATTAATCATAAGAGCTGAACAGCAGATAACAGCCCAGGCTCTAACTACCCCAACCCCCCTAGTGATTAAATACACAGGCAAAAACTTATGTGTGCACCAAACTCAGCCCAGCTCCGGGGGATTAAAGGCAGGTATCCAAGGACAAAATCTGGCTTGCTGTTTGGCAGGGACAGGGATTTGGAAACCCCATCCACCACCACATCCATGAAAAGAAAAAAAAATCAAAGGCCAGCAAGCAGTAGACAAAGTTCTGTTCTCTTTGGAACAAAGAGCTGCCAAAATGCTCATGTCAGGCTTTTTCTCTTCTTCTTTTCCTTTGGGCAGGCAGGGCTGGGTTGCAGCCGAGCTGCTCATGGCCTCACCCAGGGAGCACAACTGCTGGGTCAAGACAGAGGGAGCAAAGACATGCACGTGTTCAGGTTTCCTTCAGGTGTATTGATGATTTGGAGCTTTTGCTTCACTACCTATCTCGTGTGTCCTTTAATGGAACTACTGGCAATGAGGGAGTGATTTTTATGTCGTGTTTTTTCTCATTGGTTTGAATTTCTAAAAAGCATCATTTCAGCAATTTTTCCCTGTTCTCTCACACACACAGAGCAATTGATTTAGACAGGAAGAAATTGCTTTCGACAGGAAGAATTTCCTAAATTGAGTTAGACTTGAATCAAATAAATAAAAACCTGTTTTTAAAAGGCACGGTGGTGCTTTGCATTCTGATAAAAAAGAATTCTTCTATTCCCACTTGTTTCTCAGTGAACTTTCATCGGTCTGTTTAAAGTTCTGCAAGTGTGAATATTCATATTTCAAACATCTGGCTTGCAAATCGAGCATTTCAGAAGTACTATATCCTCACTTACTACAGAATTGTCAGTAAAGCTTCAGTAACAACCAACTCATTTCCTCACCAAGGGCCAGTTCTGCCTTACTCGCACAAATAGGCCTTCTTTTTTCTTCCATTGACTGCAATGGTAGCAGAATCCATCCTGAAATAGCGGCCCCCTGGTTTAATCCATGACAAGAGACAAACAAATAGACCCTTTGAAATGAGTTTCATCTTTTGTGTCCCATTTGTTGTCTGAAGCAAGTGTCAATCGGATCTTTTCCTGTCTGTCTGTGGTTGAAAAGCAACATGTAGTTAAACCCACTTGTAGCATTTTACAGACTAACTCCCCCAGGGATCTACTAAAAAGCTACTTGAGGTTAAGAAGTCAAAAAAGGGTTAATTTGCTCCCCCCCCCCCCCCCCTTCTCATCCTGTTTCAAGTTGTTTCTTGGTTTAAAACCTCTCTACCCTCTCCATATACAGTAAAAAGACACTTCATACACAAGGGGCTGATCCTGCCTGCACTGAGGTTCATTTATTTGTAAATCATTGGAAAGAATTTCTTTTTATAGCGGGCCCAGCCACAAATTCCCTATTTTCTTGAGCCAATAATCTTATCAACCACCTGCTTTGTGGATCTAGTGCCAGAAAGAGCCTCGGAGTTCTGAACCTTGTGAAGAGGTGACTCTGGAACGAAAACTGGCTGGCTGGAATGCCCTGCCATTGGATCAGACTGGTGGACTATCCAGAGAAAAAAATACCAGCAGCTCCAATAGCAACAACAAGCCACGTTTTAAGAGAATGTGTATAAGGAAATGCACTGGAAATGTATAAACTGTTATGTGATATACTGCATATAATGATCATTTATAGCCAGCGCAATGAAAAGATGAAGTCTGAGCTCCATCAGATGGGGCTGTCTTGTTATTCAGTGGTACTCACCCCTTTTTTGTGCCAGTCTTTCTAAAGCCTCCCATGAGGATTTGTGTACTCACTGCACAAGGATGTTAGCAATAAATAGAGGAGAAAAATCCTTGTTTCACAGGAAATAACTGTCTTGGACAGCAAGGTGGAGCTCCAGGTATTGCATTTTCCGTGCTGTTTTGTTTCATACTTGCTGCTGTCTTCAGGGTACTGGAGGGGTGAGAATCTCCTGCAGGCAGGTCAGCTGTCTTGAATAAACACGTACTTTGATCTGCAGTGATTTCCTCAGCTGTGTGCACCAAAGTGTTGCACATTCGAACTGTTTTCTCTCCCTTCCTCTCTCTTTCAAGCGCTGAGCACTGCTGTAAACCCACCATGGCCGTGTAAAGAGGAGCCTCCAGCCAGCCCAGCCCTGCATCCCTGGCCAACCACAGTGCTTTGCCCAGAACCTCTGCCTCTGGCAGGACCAGGAGGGATGTTCATGATCTCCCAGAACCTGATGGGTGGCTGTGCTCTCTCCCTCCTCTTCACTGGCATGCACCAGGCAGCAGATCTGCTGCAGAGGCTTGTTAGCTGCCTTTCTGTAGCTTATCTCTGTGCTTTGACCATCTCATCCAGATCCACTGAGACTCACCATCCCACCATGGAGAGTAGGTGAAGCTGTTGCTATTCAAAGAGCACTTGGGACCACCAGCAATCTGCACATTTGTTTACCAGACAGTACACTGAAGTTCAGTAGCAGAGAACATTCTTCTTAGGAATAAATGCTTTAGATGAGAGGCCTCAGATTCTCTGTTTTCTTTCTCTATTGCTTTATCTTACATAGAATCATCCTCCTTTAAAAGCACATTTCAAATTATTCCTGTCCTCTACCAGCGAGGACATCCCCCAGTGAGCCAATCACTATTTGGTGTTACGGTTATCATTGTAGTATCAAAAACACAGGCACCACTATGTTGAAAGGTGCACTAAGGGAGGACATTGAATCCAGCCTGCACTTCAACACTGGTGGAAGGAGCATCTAATACAACTGCCCATCCTTAGTCTGACAGAAATCAATTTGAGACCCCAGCAACTTGATAAGAGAAGGGACACATGCCCTAGTTTAAAGGATTTCTTCACCTGCAGTAATACATATGAGCCAACTCTGTTTCCTTACAGCATGCCAAATGGCTGTGTAACAAATCAGCCTTCACTGAGCACGTTGTCACAATCCCTGCAGAAGAGAGATTTGTTTTCCGTAAGAGCTTTTTTCTCCCTGCATCTCAGCAAACATTTATGCTTGAAAAGGTTGTTGCAGATCATTCGGACATCTCTGCACCTGTCATCAAGCTCAGATTTGGGGTACAAAGGGCCTCAGAGAAGAGGTGAATGGCAGGGAAGAAACCTGCCCTCATTCTCAGTGTTTCTGCCACCTTTGTTGAACAATAATGACAGGACTGTGGCATTATTCCTCTTGCTATGGTACATGGTGTGGAGTATTTATCTGGAAACATTAGCTGCAGATTCTGTTATGGAAAAGAAGAGGATATTTATCACTAACATGATTTAGCTCCTAAAGCACTGGCTCCAAACTGAGCTGAGAAACCTCAGCGTAAATTCAACACACTTGTATTGCAAGCAGTAGAATACGCAGGTTTCAAAACCAAGTGTTTCATTGATGTGGCATAATTTGGATTTGACAGAGCACTGCACAAAGATATTAGGGAATCCAGACCATCAGCTATCAAGTATAGGAACTGATTTAGTATGAACAATAAAATAAACCCCTCGAAGCCTCTACCCACGGGGCATAACAAGACTAGGGAGACCCTTACCTCTGCTAATACAGCAGCATGCTAGCAGGAGTGTGAGTGGCCTTGCACAGATTGTGCTCAAGCTGTACTAAATCACCTAAGCGAAGTCAGGGGACACTTAGCACCTGCAGCCATCAAGGAATGAGCTATGGTATCTTTACCTTTTCTGTGCGAATGAAAGCCTCCCTGCAACGGAGACAGCTCAACTCTTCTTTGAGAAGGCAGTCGGCCCTTCATTTCACCCACCATCAAAGTGTTTGGTCTGCAATCCTCCTTCCCCTTCCCTGCTGCAGCACTGTCCTTCAGCTACTCAGCTGGCTTTCTGATTATGTTTTCGTTTTTAATTAAGTTCCTGACCTCCACAGGCACAAAGTAGTCTTGGAAAAAAGCCAGTTGCAAGCCAGCAATATGATGTTGTCCCTGGGGAAGTGAAGGGTTGGAAACCATAGGTGTGGGAGGTGTGAACTGCTCTGTTTATTACTTTATTTAACTATCAGAAAGGCCACTCATCTGCTGCTGAACATAGGGCAAGACTCAATAGAAGTGATCAGCCAAATCAAGCCTCAGCCACACAACCCCTTATGATGATTTACACCAAGCTGGGCCAGGACCACCTCCTCGCTCTGCTCTTAGTTCCCACCAGAAGTGTTTGTGTAAAGCTCCTTCTCTGCAGTACCCATTGCCATGCAGCCACAGGCGGGTAGGTACACACGAGGTGAGCTGCCACATTATTCATTATTATATGTACTAATTCAAATATAATGACAAATTTGGCTGAGCCAATTTAATGGATGAGCCAATTTAATGGTTCACTGCTTCCAAAACATGGGGCTGCCTCCCTGCTCTGGGCCAGTGAGCCAGCTCTGCCACATGGCTGGCTCCACCGCCAGCAAAAACAACAGGAAAGCATTCACCTGAGCTGATGTGCTGCGATTTGCTGAACCAAGATAACTCAATCAGTCTTCTGAGCCTTCACTCCATTTCATACATCATAGAATCACAGAATGGTTTGGGTTGGAAAGGACCTTAAGGTCCAACCCGCCTGGTTGGAACCAGCAATTCATAGCACTCATCTCAGCTAAACCAACCTGCAGCGATACACAGCTGTGTTCAGAGGAAAGGGGGGTGCTGGTTTCACTCTGTTTCTCTGAAGAGGCAGAAAGGGCCCCATGGCAAGCTCTTAGGAGAGTCAGCAGAATTTAGGCTCTTTGGGCCCGTCTGAGAAACACTGCTTGGTGTGCTTATTCCCACAGTCCCGTACTGCCACATCTTGGCAAAAGCTTCAGTGCGGTTGCACATCATCAGTACAAAAATGTGCAGGATATTGAAAAGTGAAAATGTGGCAGAGTGTAAAATAAACAGGATTCGGTATTAGAAAACAAATAGCAGGCAGGAAACTGGGCTGTTTTCTCCATTTCCATATCCCATCGTTCAGACTGCACGTTATACGTTTCCGCTTCTGCTGCGAGTTTTAATGAATTTCCAGACTGTCACACAAGGTGCTGCAGAGCTCAGAAATCCTGACCCAGCCGTTACACCAGGCTGGTGGTAAAACATGTAGGTGGGAAGGAAAGCACTGGCCCAGGAGAAGGAGGGAAATAGAGAACTCTAAACTGATCAGTTCTTTTAAAAAGAGGGGGGTTACTATTCATGTTGTGATTTATTGAGATGAAGGACCCATAGATCACAGAAAGACTTAGCCTGCCTGCAGGAGAAGGTGATTCTTTTTTTCCTTTCCTTTTTTTTTTCAAGAGAAGACCCTTGTGTGTGCATTTGCAGCTTATAGCTAAGAGGTTGGAGCTAGAAGCTAATCAGCCATTCTGTCTCCTATCTGCTGATCTGCTGGTGTTGGGGGAAGGGGAATGTGGGCAAACAGGCATTAAATTCCACCGGCAGGCGACGGGAAGGTATTCCTTGATAAGCAACATCCAAGATGATGAGCGGTAAAGCAAAGCCCCTGTGAGGAAGCAGGGGAAGAGGCAGAGAAAGCTTTAGCCATCTGTCTCAACCCAGCCTTGCTCAATGCTCGCCAGAGCAGAGGTCACCACCAACAATAATAACCCTCAAGAAGCCAGATGTATGCTTTCCATTCACCAATAATCTACAAAGCGTCTTAGGGTGAAATCCTGGCTCCTCTGAAGTCAATGGGAGCTTTGCCAACGACTTCAGTGGAGCCAGGTTTTCATCCCAGATAATTTTAAAGCAACCCGCAGGCTTAAAGATAAAACAGCATCCTGGGAGTGGGCGCAGGCAGGAGCGAGCTGAGGAGGGCAGATGGGGCTCTACCAGCTACACTCCTCTGACAAGCTATCAGTCTTGTCAGAGACAATGCCTCTGCAGTCCTGGAGCAGTGTACCAGGACGGACAGTGCAGTGGACAAGCAGGTAAGCACCAATACCTTTCAACTGCTGGGCCAAATGGGGTCTAAGACCCAAGTGAGCTATGATGTTCTGACATAAACCCACCTTTATGTGCTCCCCACTTCTGAGATAAAGCATATAAAGTTACTTATGATGTTGTGATATATCATACAGCATTTTTTTCTCCTCCCTCCTTATCCAGCAGTTCTCACACTGGCCTTGAAGGGTGTCACTTGATGGCACTCATCCGAAAGGAGGGGGCTTTCACAGTTGACCAGGTACAATCAATGACTATTCATTTCAGTCACTAGGACCACCCAGCCTCTGCAAGTGCTGGGTTCAGTTAGGCAGTATTTTGTTTTCAGGACTCATAACACCAAGTGTAGGTGCCTGCACAGTGATATAGTGAGGCTGATCATATACAGTTCAGTAGACAGCACACGGGATGCTTAGGCACGATGGCCATGGCAGGAGACAGGCACACAGCTTGCAGGGTCAGTGAGGACATTGCAAATTCAACCTCAGACACAGTTCCTTGGCCTTGAGCACTGAAGGGGCACGGTGGCCATGGACAGCTCTTGTGCATGTTTGCTACAGTCTGGTCTAAGGGAGACCAGGAGGCCCTTCATCCGACAGTGCTGTCACTGAAGCCAACAGATCCTTGAAACACCTCCCCAAGAGAGTCCTCACCACATGGTGGGGACAGCAGCAACCCCCTTTTGAAGCCATGCAGTGAGGAACATAGGATCTGTGGGGCTTCAGAGAGGCAGAACATCAGATGTTGAGCTACAGCAGCTTACTGACTCCTGACATCAGCCGAGCTACACTACCTGACCATGTTGTATCACAAACGCTGAGAAAATGGGGGAATTTAACCCACTTCTGAAGAGCTTGGGCTCAATGTATTTCCTCTGGCACTGGTGAGGGGCTGGGAATTCACACATGCTGAGTCTGCCTTTATCAATGAAGGGAAGAGAAATAGGAGGTAAAAGCTGAGGTGTGAGCTGTGAAACTTCACAGGGAAGGAGCTATGAAAGGAGCTCACCTCCCTTACCACAGCACCACCACCAGACCCCCTTACTGATTTACCACATCCCTGGAGCAACATCCCCCTCAGCCTCCCCATGGATATTCTCCCCCAGGCAAACCCTCACTTCACTTTCTAGGGACTAGACAGCAGCTGCTAGAGCAAGCTTTCCCTCTGCTTTTAAGTCCATTTTCCCTACAGG
This sequence comes from Pezoporus occidentalis, assembly GCF_034315485.1. Lineage (NCBI taxonomy): Eukaryota > Metazoa > Chordata > Aves > Psittaciformes > Psittacidae > Pezoporus > Pezoporus occidentalis. The sequence continues at coordinate 7,320,305 of NW_026912779.1, forward strand.
TTGCACTTCAGTCATCTGGACTCATCGATGAAGTCATCTGATTTAACAGCGTTTGTGTGGATTCCAATTGGCATCTACAGCTCACAGTGTGCTCCCTGCTCCCCAGCTGCCTGCCCACAGCCACGCAGGCATCCCAGTACCCAAGTGCTGCTTCTATGCCAAAGTTTTCAAGTGGGAAGAGGCCTTGGTTTCTTGCTGCCACCCGCTCACTGCCAATAGTAGCACTGCTCCATCCCTCACTGTCTTTCCACGGCACTTTAATGCACAAAACTGAATGTCCCACGAGGAAACGCGCACCAGCACAGGCCCATCTCATCTGGATTAAAGATGTCTCTTGGTTCAGTCTCTTTCATAAGGCAAGGGAGAACTTACATTACCCAGAGCTCGGCGGCAGATCCATGTGTGTGTTTTTCACCAGGCTGTCACTCGGACTGTTTCACATTACGAGCCTTCAGCCTCGCTCTGGCTGTCGATTTGTGCTATTAAGCTCTGAAATACAGAACTCACGTGCCAAGTTTCCACTTTTCCTCAACAGCTGGGATCCACTGACAGCCACCAGCCTGGGTCAGACACTGGCAGACCCTGGGGGACAGCTCTCCTGCCTCTTCGCTGCCCATCCATCTCCCTCTTTAACCGCCCCACTCAGTCCCGCTGCCGCTGGGTGCAGAGCCCAGGCTGAGCAATGACAGCTGAAGCACATCAGTGTTTTTATCTTCTCAATATTTTGATTAGCCCAAGGAATGTTTGGGTTAAAAAAAAAAAAAAACCACATTTTTTAAAGCCCACGTGACAGTCCCGCAGGTTGCGATGGCTTTATGTGATATCAAATAGCTCTGTGTGATTTGCTGCACAACCCAGAGCATCGGCACGAGATCAGGTATTTATCAATGAGTTATAAATGGTTATAAACCTGGTGGAGGGGTTGTACCTCCCTGTAACACACTCAGGACAGCCCCTACCCTGCACAATCATCTGCGCCCATCGCTCCTACTGCAGTGCTTACACAACGTGTTTGTGGATGAAAACTCCTTAAATCTGAAGGGTTTGGGGTTATGGCTTTTGGTCACATCTTGAGCGATACTCCAGTGCAATTATTTTAACCATGCTCCTGCCTGATGGTTAAACACTTACAGTGGTTATCACTGGAAGGAAACCTGACTGGAAGGGTATGAGACATCATTCCGAGCCATTTGTGACCACAGCCTTCAGACACAATGAGACCTGCAAGAAACCTCCCGTGAGCTCCAATTCTGCTCACGTCCCAACTCTTCCAGCTTCCCAGGTCAGGCACACTGCAGGCCTGATGTGCCTTGGGACCTGCTGGCACCGCATGCTGGAAGCACATCTCACCTTTACATCACAGGAACCCTGCTGAGGACATTGGTCTTAGACTGAACATGTTCTGGATAGGGAACACTTCTTTTTCACCAGCTGCCCACTCAGACATTTTGATGTCCCAGCTGTCACTGGCACTGAGCATTCATATCCTCACTTTTACACATTACATTCCCAATTGTGGAAGAATAGCAACAACTCCAAAACTCCCATTTTCTGTTAGGTGACTTTATTTATGTTTCAAGTTCATTTATTTGAGCTGTGTCCTTGTTACACTGAGATGCATCTTCAGTCACCGAAAAAAGGTTTGGCTCCATCAGTCTGAATGCAAAGACACTGCAAGCGATAATCCAACCCTCATTTTCACATCTTTTCAAATTCACGTTCATTTTCAATTTGGGGGGCCTCCCACTCGAGAGAGGAAGGTTTTTTTCCACTGCACTTATGCAGTCAGCAACCAAGAGGAAGGGAAACCCCCAGCAGCCCAAGTCCTCCTGTGCCGGGAATGCACAGACCAGCCGGAGGGGACAGGACACTTCAGCAGAGCTCCGTCCCTGGGGAGCAGCGGTGGAAGGCACTGTGCAAGGTGCAGCGGTGAAGCGGGACGGGTGCGGGTGCCTCGGCAGCGTGCCCTGGCCGGCTGCACTGGGTAACCAGGGCTTGCGGAGGGGCAGGTCGGCACAAGGAGGAGGAGAGCGGGGGGGGGGGGAGAAACTAGGCTGCAGTAGGAGCTGCAGAGAGGGAGAAGGGAAAGGGGGGCAGCGGGGAAGGGGGGAAGGACAGCAGGGGAGGGAGGCAGGGCAGTATAAAAGCATCCGACACGCACCTCTCCCGACATAAGTGCGAGAGGGCGAGAAAGTTGGGTCTGGAAGCAGCAGAAGCAGCAGGAGCCAGGAGGAGAGCCAGTCGCTTGCAAACACGCACGCACGGTGGCAGGAGAGAGCGCGGAGCTGCCCTTGCCAGCCCTAGGGCCACTGGAGGGAAGAGAGAGGAGAGATGGAGCCAGGTATCCAGCTCCCAGGGAGGGCAGGCAACTGAAGCTTTTCGCAGCCCCTCGCCCTCCGTCCTCACCCGTTTTCCACGGCCGAGCCGGGGGGTAGAGAGGAGGAGGAGAAGGAGGAGGAAGGGGAGCCGGGGGGAAGCAGCGCTCTGCCCCCCCGGAGCCGCAGCCGCCCCGTCGAGAGCTGGGAGCGGGCGGGGAGGTCGCGGCGCGGCCCCGCTCCCTCACACCCCGAACGCGAGGGGACGGGCCGGGGCCCGGCGGGGCGGCCAAGGCAGGACAGGGCAGGACGACGCCTCGACGGGCGCCCTGAGGGGGGTCCACGGGGCGGGCGAGGACACGGCAGAGGGGAGAAGCTGGTCCAGGGGCCACCCCCATCCCGTCGCGAGGAGGGAGGCGATAGCCCCAAGCTCTCTCCTCCCCTCGGAGCGTCCCGGCTTCCCCGCCATGTGAGAGTCGTCCCCAGCTCCCCCCCCCCCCCCGCCTCTCCCTCCCTCCTCCCTCTCACTCGCACACACGCTCCCGGCGGCTCCCCCCCGTCCTCACAGCGTCTCCCCGCCGGCAGCCGAGCCCCGCTGCTCTCCGCCGGCCCGCGGCTCCCCGAGGCTGCGGGGGCTCGGCCCGCTCCTTCCCTCCGACGGTGCCTCTGGGTTGCAGGGCTGCCCGCAGAGACGCCGCCGGCCCGCGGCCCCGTCGCGGCTACCTGCCGCCCCCCGCCGCAGCCGGGCAGCGCCGCGATATTCGTCGCCGCCGCCGCCGCGGCGTCCCGCCCCGACGTGGCTCCGCCGTGGTGTGGCGGCCCCCGCTGCTGTTGCTGCTGCTGCCGCCGCTGCCCCGCGCCCGCCGCCCGCCCCGCCGACGCCGAGAGCGGCGCGGCCTCCGCCGCCCGTCCTGCGGCTGCCGGGGCCGGCGCTGGGGCTGCGGCTGGGGCTGGGGCCGGGGCCGCTCCGGCGACGGTGGCGGCCCCGGCGGCGGCGGCCGCCGCGGCTCCTCCTCCTCCTCCGCCTCCTCCACGGCCGCCGCCGCCGCGGGGCCCTAAAGCCGCCCGGCTCAAGAGGATGGTGCGGCTGGCGGCCGAGCTGCTGCTGCTGCTGGGGCTCCTCCTGCTCACCCTGCACATCACCGTGCTGCGCGGCGGCGGCGGCGGCGACCCCCACGGGCCCCCGGGCGCCGGCAACCACAGCCAGCGGCAGGTGAGTGCCGACAGCCGCGCCGCGCCCCCGGGGCGGGACGGGGCAGGACGGGGGTGATGGAGCCGGCACCTGCCAAGGCCGCCCCCGAGCCCCAGGCTCCCGCAGGCGCTGCCGCAGGTACAGACCCGTCCGAGGGCTTGCCTTGTGTGTCACTTCGGGGAGCCTTCATCCCCTCTTCCGAGGGACTGAGGTGGGAAAACGCCGCCTTGGAGGTGTGAGGGCTGGTGCGTGGCGAGCGGGTGGCAGTGCTCAATGGCCATGAACTGTAGGGTGGTAGGTGCTTGTAGCCATGAATGACAGAGCTTCTGACCCAGCCAGTCTGATCCCATTGAATTACGTCCAGCAGAGGTAAAGGGATTTTTTGTTAGTTCCCTTCTATTTGCGGGTGGTTCTTTTTTATTCAGTGTCATATGTTGCCATTCATTTCAAATGTTTGGAGACAGTGTTAAAAGCTGCAGAGTCATCAAAATTCCCAGGCAAAGCTTGTGAATCTCTGGTCTGTTGCGTGGGCCCTGACCAACTTTTTTTCCCTGTATCCAATTTAAAGAAAAATTAACAGCCAAATCAGGCAAAGAACTGACAGAAAATGTAGAATAATTACCACCGTAAATCAATGTAAACCCCTTTATCATCTCAGACAGAACCAGAGTACCAGCAGAGCACATTTCTGTAGAGCATGAGGGAAAATGAGCAGAATGTGGGCTGAAATGATCACCTGGTTTGCATGGGACCTGCAGCCGGTGGTCCACAAAGTGAAACCACTGGCAACAGGATGGAACCCGGATCTGTGGGCTCAACATCCCAGTCAGTCACAGGCTGGGATTGGGTCCTCTGAACTCAGAAAACCTCCTGTTGAAGATGTCCATGCTCATTGCAGGGGGTTGTACTAGGTGACCTTTGAAAGTCCCTTCCAACCCAGACTGTTCCATGATTCTATTAACTTGGTGGGAGTCCTGCTTGGAAGTGCTCCATCGTATGCTTTGGGTAAGGCCCCACGATGCTCTTTCTCTTTGCGTTGGAGTTTTATCATCGGTTTGACATTCCAGGATGGTTTTTTTAACATCTTCAAGATTTCTGGTAATAGTGTTTTATAAATGATGCTTTCTTTCCTCATGGGCACTTGAAATGCCTTTTAAAATGATGTTCCTTGGAAAAGTAAATTTGGAGAGGTTTTTTTATGAGGTGTTTGCTATCATTAGAATAACCCTGAATTTGCCTTTTCTTGACAGGCTTGTAACATAATGAGGGAAACATCTGGGCAAGTGGGAACTCTGGGTGATGCCATTTCCCCGAGGAGCTCTTTTTAGAGTGCTATTGTAAGGTTAGGGTGAAGCAAGAGGAAAATCATCTTCAGATAATTATCCTCTACTATTATCATTGCAGTTGGCAGCCCCGTGAAAATCTGTTGATTGTTGACTTCAAGGCTTTTTCCTGTCCATTTATTCTCTTTACGGATAACTTAATAAACCCCTGTGCCTTTAAGCATCCTGATAGCTTTAGCAGTTCCTATTTTCATCGTGTTTGGCCATTTGTAGAATTGAAATGTTTATATACTTCCCAACTGAATTGATTCTGCAGTTATGTATTTGAGAGAGCGTGTCTGTACAAGACGTTATGGGAGGAGATTACATTGATTAGAGCAATCAGTTAAACAGATGGAAGTCTGTCAGTTTTGGGGGGTTATAGCTTTAATGGACTCTGTTGCTAGTTGGAAAATGCTGTAACCTGTGTTAGAAAATTGTACTCTGACAGGCAGATGCTTCCATTCACAGCGTCACAACAAGAGCTGGATGGCAAGTTTGCACTGGGATCTTCAGATTTTGGCCTTTCTTTGGCTATTATTGTGGCACGTGCAAAATCGTAGTGCAGTGCATTCCCAGGTAAAGAATCCATGTGGAAAGCAAAGCAGCACAAACCCAACCTTGTTGGTATGAGCAAATAGAAATCTCTCAGGTTGCTATCACTTATACATTGTTTTCTCTGTCTTGGTATGTCTATGGAGAGAAAAGGCTGTGAGAAGTGATTAGGTCAGTGTTTCACTGGGTGAATTTCATTTGACGAAGTGCGTTACACACATTGTGGCAAACCCAGGAAAGAGCAATTTCTGCAGCAACTGTTCATGGATGTATTTTGACAAGGCAAATTTGTATGAAAACAAACTGGCTATTAGCAAACAGAGGGTGTGGTATTTTACAGCTGAGGTGGTCTGTTTGCACTAACAAAGTGGTCAGAATTTGGTTCTGTGTGCCTGAAAGAACCTCAATTGTTAGTCTTCACTTGGAAGAAAAAAAGGCAAAACCCCAAAACCATCCCCAGCCCCCCAAAATTACACATCCTTGAGCCATAGTGGGTTCAGGAGGAATCATCCATAATCTTAAAAGACTGTTGGAGATTTAAATAGTAGAGGCTTGTTTGTATTTGAAGTCTGATTCATTAACGGAGGAAAAGCTTCTCTTTCTGCCATCTCTTCAAATGAAGAAAGGATTTTGGAGGACAGGTTTTGATTCCTTTTGGCCTTTCAGTTATGTTAACCCCTGCAAGTGATTAGGCTGATAGATGAAATGATCCAGAAAAAACTTCCATCCTAGATTAAACAAGTTATTTCTTCCTCCCTTCTGGTGCCTTTCCCCATGCTGTGTGAGCCTCTGGAGTTCCCAGACGTCTGGGACCGTGTTGTGTTGCTGTGACTGTCTGTAATGGTGCAGCAGCAAGGAGAAAATCCCGAAGGACTCTTCTGGTCCGCACTGGGATGGGTGAGATACAGGGACAGGCTTCCTTGGTTCCCCGCTGCAGAAACAGGCACTGGACTTCTGCATTGCTGCAGTTTCATGCTGCTGTTACAACTGATTTGTGGTAGCGTAAACTAATGCAAAATGGGAAATTCAGATTGGGGTTGTAAAACATCTCATGGTTTTGAGTTGTGAGAGGGAGTCAGCCTTTTGTTTCTCAATCTGATTTCATTCCCTCCTTCCATCTCCACCAAAGAAAAAAAAAGGAGAATTGGGGAAGGGGGAAGATTTCATGGTTGTTTTTATTTTTCTGGTGAGGTCCCGGTTAGGTCTAATTGAATTAGCATCCAGAAATCATTGTGGAATATATTTATGAAATAAATCAGTGCAAACTTTTGCTTCTGAATAAAAGCAAATTGAAGCTATAGTAAGAGATGGGAAGATGCTGCTTGGGTATGATTTCATCTTTTTACATAGCTCTAAAATGAAGGAAAGGCTTGAACATAAATTTTGGAAGATGTTTGTAATACTTCACGATGTTCTAAAATCTGTGCTTTCCTTCTGACAGAAGATACTTCATCGAGAAGTTTATTCCCATCACTTCTAATTTTTCCATAGCAGGCCTTGCACACCAAGAAAAACAGTGTTCCCATACCAAGAAAAATGACCTTATAAAATGTAGTAACAGAGCCACCAACAATATATGCCATAGCACATGAAGTCAGATTCTCCACTGCGCTGCTTGCAGCAGTGTTACATTAGCATGAAACTCAGTAGTTGTACATAAAGCTGGGGCCGTATAAGAGAACGTCATTTGGAAAGAAGCACAATGCTGTAAACAGCTTTTTACTTTTAATCTCCTTGCCCCTGTCCTTGTCCCCCTGCTCTATCTGCATGCAAGCAATTACAGCATGTCAGAAATGTTCTCTGAGCCCTACCAGAACACATTCGACCGCTTGTGAATGGTTGCATGAGAGTCGCTTTGCAAGCCGTGCGAGGAGTCTTTACAGGGCTGAGCTGTTCATTTTCTCCTAAGATCCAGATCTGACTGTACTGTCGGTTACTTTTGGGGCACGTTTCAGTCTTTTTAAGGTTTGAGCGTTGCTGCTGCCCCTTCTACTGGGTTCAGGCAAATTACAAAATGCTCTCCAGCCAGATACAGTGGCGTGTTTTCGGCTTTCTGGCTTTCTCAGTTTAAGTAGGTCTCAAGCCGTTTACTTTGGGAGAGTTTTAGACTGAGTTTTTTCAAGCTTATTTGAGCTCTGGAGCTTTACATTTGGCTAGTTCTCATAAGAATTGGTCATCTAAGTCACCTTTGAAAAGCTGTCAATTCAGCCTTTCGCATCTGCGTTTCCCAAGGCTGTTCTTTTAGCCTATATAAGATGCCAGTAAGTGGATGTACACCCTGTATTTAATATGAGCACTAAGTCCTTCTGTGCCTTAAGAGCAGTTTGTACATTACACAACTTTCAGAGCAGGTGGCTTGTGAATGAAGCAGCTGATTCTCTGACGATCAGTGAGATTGTTACTCACCACAGAAGATGCCGTTTCATGCTTTTTGACAGTGATAGTAAAACCTGCCTGTTCTCAGCAGGCTTTGCTGTATAGGCTCTTAGCTGCAGCTCGCCCGTACCATTAGCACATGTTCTTGCAGTTATGCACTGAGCTTTGCGAATGACTTAGACCATGTGCACTTGATTCTCTCATCTCCCAGGGGAGAGAATTATGTGTGCTCTTTAGTGGTTTTGCTAGTGGGCTGTGGCTTGTTCCAGGATCTAGGGGGAAGGAAGGGTGATTAGCTTTACGTGTGCTGCTGCTGCTGCGGCGTGCATGGAAGCAGAGGATAGGATGGGAAACAAGGGTGAAGTATGGAGACTGCTGCTCTGAGCAGAGGACTGTCTGCTGTTGTCTCTTGCTCCCAGGAGAGATTCTTCTACCTTCCACACATGGTTCCAGGAAAACCCCAGAAAGCATTAAGCTTCTCCTTATACCTATCACTTTAATTCATTTCCTGGCAAACTAAGGCGTCCCTGATGGAAAAGAGCTACCACACTTCCAGGGTAAGATGTATCAAGCTTTTAGTATCTCCGACTACTGCAATAATTTAGAACATAGATCCAGGAATATCGTGTTTCGTTATGGCTTCAGGGAGCCATGTTAAGCAGGTACGAAAGTAACTTCCTGCATTAGATTTGGCCAAGGTGCTTGAATGAGGCATATTTTGCTGATCATCTCTTCAGCTCAACAGATAACAATTACTGTGCTGCTCCTCTTGGATCATCACTGATCACTTGGATCATGACCTGGAATTAAATCACAGGGTGCCACTGATAAGCGCCTGGCATTAAATCAGATGGTGCCTCTCAATCTTGTCTCTGTAACTAGAACTCAGAGCAGTTTTTTTCGTAGTGCTTTATACTGAAGAGTCTATTGGAGTTCTTTATTGCTCTTTTGAACAAGGTTTAGGATCTTTTTCCAGGTCTTTATACTATTGGGGTATTTGTATGAAAAAAAAAACAGAGCATTATCTAGGCCTAAATACATCCTGTGCCATCATGGTGTGTTATGTCCCTTCCCATGGGCCTAGAGCTAGACACAAACCATAGTGACCACTATAGAGCAGAGGTGCCAGAGGCATTCCAGCTTCTGCCTTTCTTTCCTCGCAGCCTGTCCTTATCTGTGCTCTGTAGCTGTGCTGGGGGGAGAATGGTTAAAGGGAAGCCTGCTTACATGGGATTCTGAGCCGCATGGCAGCTAGTCTGGCTCATGGTAGTGAAAGGTGTGGTAGGTTTGAGGCTGGCTCCTGAGGAGGTCTAGAGCTGTAATGTCACCCCGGTGACAATGAGAGTAGAGAGATAAATCACTGATAAACAGGTCCTGGAAGGAGCTGGGTTGGTGCTCTTCATGTTTGTTCACCTAACCTGGACAATCAGCACTAGTTCTGGAGCAGCTTTAGTTTTGTAGTCTTCATTGATGGTGTAGAGAAACCTGTTCTACACAGGAAGAACAAAGTTGATCCATCAGAACTGTAACGTCTGTACAGCAACAATACAACCACACTGCTATTGACCCCTCACTGTTAGCTGACTGGCACAAAAATCTCTCCTTCTGTCCTCCAGCTTTGGTGGCCAGCCCTTCGGGTCAGTCACATTGCCCACTCTGTCCTCTCTTAATGCCAGCTGTCCATGAAAACAGGAGGCCTGAAATTGAAGCTCTGTTGTTGGTCTTCATGACCCCAAGGATTTCATCATCATTTTACTGTCTGGAACTGGTCACTGTGTACTCCCTTGTGATTTTTAACATGTATGTTATGACCTGCTGATAGGTAACCAAGCCCTAGTACTTAAAGCTTCAGCAAGCTAAGCTTCTCAACACCTTGCTCTGCTGTGGAATTCTTTTGCTGGGGAGACATCTGTTTAACCAATCCAGGTTACATTATATTGGGAACCATGTTTTGAATTCAGCAGTTGTTCTTTTGTGTTTGCTCATATCTCATACATCTGCATATTGTCTTGTGTCTTAGTGTTCCAAAATGGTGGAAACCGTCTTCAGAGAAAACAAGGAAGAATGAAAGAATTATTGATTAGGTGAAAACTCTGGCTGTGTTGTGTCGTGGCATCTGAAAACTTTGGGGTTTTAAGATGCACAGATTTGTAGATATTAATGCTTAAGAATGTCTCCTTTTTGTTTCCTTCACTACGTAAAAGTGCAAAGTACCAGTAATGGTAAGAAATTATATTGCTTTTTCATGTGCTTACATTCTTCTGAGCTGTCACCACAGCTTTCCAGTATCTGAAGCGGGCCTACAAGAATGCTGGAGAGGGACTCTTCATCAGGGACTGTAGCGATAGGACAAGGGACAATGGGTTCAAACTTAGGGGGAGATTTAGGCTGGGTATAAGGAAGAAGTTCTTTGTGAGGGTGCCAAGGCACTGGTACAGGTTGCCTGAGGAAGTTGTGAATGCTCCATCCCAGGCGGTGTTCAAGACCAGGTTGGATGGGGCCTTGAGCAACCTGGTCTAGTGGAAGGTGTCCCTGTCCATGGCAGGGGGTTGGAATTAGATGATCTTTAAGCTCCTTTCCAACCCAAACCATTCTATGATTTTAAAATCATGACATGCACTCATACTTCAAATATATATGCTGACGATGTTTCCTTACAAACATAAGAAACTGAAGCAAAGCAGTCTTTGTGCTTTTATCCTGAAAGCATAGTGATAACTTTGGCAGGTTTAACTGTCAGATTTGATTGCTTTATGCTCTTCTATGTTTTGCCAGTCTTCCTTGCAAACAGATGTGGCGGTACCCAGTTGTTGTGTTCGTGGTGCTGTTTAATGCTTGTTTGGCCTTTTTGTTATGACCCTTATCTTTCTGTCTGCTTTAAGTCTATACTACTTAAAAGCTCTTTGAACTGACTGAATAATGTTCTCCATAAAAGGTGACTTCTTTAAAGCGTTATTTTTCAGTGGTGGCAGCGCTAGGCCACTGACACACGTTATTTTTTGTATGATATTTTGAATCTCAACCCAAGCTCTTTGAGGTTGAGATGCCGTTGTTGTGGCGTTGCTTGCGTACAATGTGTAGCGTAATAGGTTTCCAGGCCTGAATGGAAGCTGTAAGCGCTGTCAGAAATGAATAATGAAGTGTAACTTGGAGCAGAAAAATACAAAGTGCTTTGGTAAGCTGCAAAAGGGAGTGTTAAATGATGCAGTGGTTACTGTTGTACTTTAATACCATTGTGCCTCTAGGACACCGATTTTACAACTGTTGAAGACAGAAAATGCCAGGCTACATTCACAGTCCAGAGCACAAAGATGAATAACGCTTCCAAGAAGTAGAGTAGTGAGCTCATTGGTACATCAGTAAGAGCAGAATGTTTCCAGTGTTGGTATTTCCATGCGTTTTCGATTTGAAATACCAGAAAAAGAAAGAAAACAAAGTAAAATGTAACTTATTATTGTAATAAGTGATGGCTCGCCACAGAGGTCAGTTGTGTGGCAGTAAAATGCATGGTCAGAGGAGCTGCTGTGGGCGGTACTGGCAAGCAGTGCCGTTATCCTTTTGCCCTTGTTTTTCAGTGCTTGGGGAACTCATAGCAGTGGGTCATATTTCGTTATGCCTTCCTTTTGGCAGTCAGCAGGACGAGAGCAGGCCTGGAGTTGTTCACCTCTGAGCTCTTCTAGAGTAGTGCTATTCAGGTGCTTTTAATGTTATGGAGATGCTCATAAAGATGAGAGATAAAGAAAATCAGAGATGAAACTTTCACCACTCTTGGTGGAATCAGTCCATATTGAGAAGATCAAACATACCTTGGCTTTAACACCTCCATGATAGACCTGCGTCCTTTGTGTGTTTAAATTGACCTTGCTCCACTGACTTTCACAAAGCAAAACATGTCAATGACTTGTGTCGGCTGCAGACCCAGCTGAAGTTCCTCTTGGATTTGAATCTTTCACAGCTCTGTTTTTCTACAGAACTGGTACGCATGTAACATGCATGATTTGAACCTCCATCCGTGAAGGCAAGCTGGGCTTTGGCATGTGGCTTTTCACATCTGTTTTCTATCCATCATTTCTATCCATTATGTTTCATTGTTGGTTTCATACGCACTGAAAGATTCTGGACTGTTTTGTTCCACAGTGGCTCTTCTTCCTCAGGAAGATTAAAATTTCCTCTTTGCCTCCATGGCTGTTGAGATCAGCCCTTGTGACAATACCATTATGAATGCAGTGTAGGTATCTATAAACACCACTCAAATAATGTGCCCCATCTTCTGCCACTGTTTACAGGGCTGCTCTAGAAAAGTGGATTCCTCCCTTTCCAAGGAACAGTTACCGAGTCAGAGTGCCATGGGTCAAGTTTAGTTTCCAGAAAGCTTCCTTCAGGCATGGTTTAGTGTGAGGTGTTCCTGCCCATGGCAGGGGGGTTGGTACTGGATGATCTTAAGGTCCTTTCCAACCCTAACTATTCTATGATTCTATTTGCATTCCTACTGAGTAAAGAAGTTCTTTACTGTGAGGGTGGTGAGACACTGTAACAGGCAGCCCAAAGAAGTGGCGAATGCTCCATCCCTGGCAGTGTTCAAGGCCAGGCTGGACAGAGCCTTGGGCAATGTCATCTAGTGTGAAGTGTCCATGCCTATGACAAGGGGTTGGAAATAGATGATATTAAGGTCCTTTCCAACCCAAACTATTCTATGAGTTGGGCATTCAGGTATTGAACAATTGAACACTGTCATTGCAACGCTTTTTCATGTATATGTCGAAGAAAGGCTGGGCAGGAGGTGAGATCCTTGAACCAGAACTGTGCTGTAGGCTGTAATGGAAAGACAAGGTGACTGACAACAGAGCTTAATGGAACGGAAGGAGCAATGAAGAGCACCTAGAGATACAATTGCTATTTTTGGAAGCTAGTGCTTCAAAAACTAGTCACCTAACTTTGGTATCTTTCTTGCCTTAGAAGTATCCCAGCAGCAGCAGATTTTGCCAGGAGGAAACCACAATTACTCCCTGGGAACCACCTGCCAAAGATTACTGTAAAAATCTTTGTGTTTTAAGATTTTCTATTAAGGTGTAATAAAACATAAAATTGCTTGGGTTTATCTGCCACTATATCAGTGCAGGGTTTATAAATGGACTTGATATCTAACATTAATAATCAGATATTTGCTAATGTCTGTTTGCCCAAGCTACCCAGAGAAACAAATAAAAAGCATAGCTAACTAGCATGGATTCTGTAACATCCCAATATAGTCATCTCCTACATCATATTAGTTGCTTATACACTACTTAGTTTCATAGCAAGGAATTATTTAGCCTCTATTTAGCAGTACAGCAGCAATAAAACTGTCCCTGACTGTAGTGGCTACAGATACAACTCTCATCTGAAAGCATCTCTTGAAATTACCTCCGTAATCAGCCAGGAGTTGTTTAAGGTGCAGTTTATATATTGCCATTTTGTGCAGCTGATTTTAAGGTTCTCTGGACTGCAGAAGTCTGTAAAGGTTCACTGCACAGAGCAGGCTATAACAAAGCAGTTAATGATTCTTGTGACATGAATGCTGCCATTTCAGTTTATTTGAATGCCACTGGCGTTCTGTCTTAAATGTATCACTTCTTATTATTTGGTTGTTTGTTGGGGGTTTTTTTGGAACCAACTAGATATTAGGCATGGGTATGCATCTTAGCTAAACTATAACCTAGCCAGCCCATGCCTTTTGCCCTGCAGAGTGCCCAGAGTTTTTCAAAGCACGTAACCACAGTGATATTTTTATAAAGGAATGTTCACCTCATGGGATTTTTTTAAGGTGTTCTATTTTTTTTTCCAAGTTACAGCTTCACTTTATTGTACATGATGTCCAATAAAAAAGATATATGTCTGTGATTGGACTTTGAAAAAGGGCCATGGTGCCTATTCCATTTAAAGGGAATGAAGTCAAGCAGTAAATTTGCTGGTCGCCCTTTTCATATTGACTGTATCTCGGCCAGCAGTTGGTCTTTGATGTTGTAACAATAGCGCAAAGGCAGAGGAGGAGGAGGATTAGGACCTCCATAATATAAAAACAAGCCTGCATTCATCATGATTTTTATAGAGCACAGTCCCTGTCTATTGGAGGTTTGCAGCGTGGACTTAATGGCCTGCAGAAGAGTGCAGCGATCTTAACATTTGCAGGTGGTTTTCAATTCATCCATCATTACTACTACCATCTCTTCTTAACCCAGAGTTTGTTTAGGCATTTGGCATTAAACTTTTTCTATCTTGTTACTCCTTCCTACAATAGCAAAACAGATGTATGTCATGATAGAGCTTCTGGAGTATCATTTTCCTTTACAGGGGTTGATTGTCGTGTTATTTATGAAAGGCTTGCTGCAGCTGGCCAATAGAGTATCTATTCCTCATCTTGTGCTTTAGAGTCCAAGCTTTTATTAGGAAAGAATAGAGGTGTTGATATGTATATGTCTAACATTTGTGAAAATATATATCAAAAGGGAACCTAGGGCAGCCACACTATGCCTGTGTCTTCAGGCATACTGGAACAATAGCACCAAAGGTTTTAAATGAACTATTTAGCCTGGTAGAGTCATGGAGCTTTTGATATGCATTTAAATGTGCTAGCTCTAGATCAAAACCTGCAGAGGAAAAGGGTCATCTATTTAATGAAACTGTCTAAGGTACCAAGTTGCTCTAAGCGCTGGTGGGAATAGATGGACTTTGAATTGTGAACAGAGCTTGGAAAGAGCTGAATAATCTGTAATTCACTGTTGTAGCTCTGTGTGTAACATAGCAGATGTGGAGGGCAGGATGAATGGAGCACTCCCAGGGACACGACGATGGGCGCAGCAGTGAGCCTGCTGCAAACGGATCTGTATCAGAAGCCCAAAGGCAGCTCTTAGGAAGCCATCTGGGGATGCAGCAGGTGAAATTGCTTTATTGCACCCAATTCCAGTGGCCTTTGCTTAAGGCATGATCCTGAAGTGTCCTGACAAGGCCGAACACCTGGAAGCTTCTCTACCACACTCCAAGAAAGGGAAAGGGAGGGGAAAGATGCCAATCTGTAGTGCATTTGACAGTTCAGGGCTTGATTTAGGGTTGGGTCCTGTGCCTTCTAGGTGTTCAGATTAGACCTGTGACTCCAAATTCATGAGCAAGTCACTGCTTGCCAGCTGAGCTGCAGTAGCTCCTTAGGTGCCTTATCCCACCTTCATCCCACATCAAATATGAGATGCTTTTATATTTATCAGTAAGTCAATCCTGAGCTAACAAATCTCGCCCAGAGCCCTCCCCAGGGTGACTGCATTCTGTCCTTGGACAAAGCACTTCACCAAACACACAGCTCTTCAGTGAGGAATCTGTTCTTTTATTTAACATCGACCATTATGGCCATTAAAAAGGCAACATCTGGTGCAGAGAATGCACACATGCTATTTCTGCACTCTGCTCTATGTCTCCTTCATCAGGCCCAGATACAGCAGTGTCTCAGCTTCTCTGCTTTCCCCAGTATGCCAGCTGATGAAAGCAAACTACGTGAGGCTTAGGCAGCGTAAGGTGGGAGTTCTGGCTAGCTAGAAGCATCACCTAGTGTTTGAAAGAGTTTGCCCTTGAGGGATCAATAGCTCTGAAAAAGCTGCTGAAATCCTTCAGCGGCAGTGAATTAGATTCTTGCTCTTCTTTGATCTAGCATTCATGGCTTTTTGAATAATGTTGATCAGAGCTGCCTTTCTCACCTATCCACCCCTCCTTCTTCTGTCTCTCCCAAGAGGATCAATTTTTTATGTTCTTAGGAATATAGCTATGACAGTCTTTAACAGCAAAATGAAATGAACCAAGTATTTGCATAACCTCAGAGTAAGGGCCAGACTAATACCACCTCTCTAATATTTTTTTCTTTATCCTATTTAAGTCTTCCCACGATAAAATACAAGAGGAGTTTGCAGCTGAAATCCTGTGTTTGTATGCATACAGACTAGGTGGGGGAAAAGAGCTGTACATGCCAATTCCCCGATACACATTGATAAAAGGAGTCACAATTATGTAGCACTAGGGTTGTAAACCCTGAACTCCAGTGAGAATTATTGCAGTTTACTTGTAAGAGCTGTATGAAGAGAAAAGATGTACATTATGTATATCTAAACAGTTAAGTAGGTGGAAGTGAGTTCTGTGCTACAGCGTACCAAGAAACACTCTTCCAACCTGCTCTGCAGTGTACCTCCTGTGTGGAATCTGTCTTTGTACAGAAGCAGCTCTCCCTCCCTGGGATCTGATGTATCACCTAGCGCTGCATCTCTGTTCCTCAACAGAGGAGGTTAGGATATCTCAAACCTGAACTGCTTATCTTTCCTCTTCTACCTTGCTGCTGCGTCTGGCTGCTGGGACTAATCTAAAGATGCATTTGGCCTGCTCCATACAGTTTATTGTCAGTGGTGTCTGGGTGGCTTCAGGCACAAGCCAAGATGGTAACAAGTTTGAAGAATAAAACCATTTATCCTAAAAATAGCTCAGAACTAACTAGTGATGGTGGGGCGGAGGGAGGACAGAAATGAAGATATTTTCTTTTCACGTAAGTGTCAGATTCAAAAGCATCTGCCTTGTTCAGTGCATGTATGGTATTCATTTCCTGTCTGCAGTCGACTGGAATGCCCCCCGAGTCGTTTGAAATTGAAAATCAAGTCATGCTTCTTTAATCAGCTCTAGGAAATAGCCCCCCCTCCCTTACTGTTCTAAGAAAATTTATATATACATGCGCCGGATTCATAATGCAAAAAGCCCACCCTTCTCTCCAGGGCAAATCCTTTCTGTCTCCCCTCTTCAGCAGAGCAGTGTCTTCACATTGTCTTGTCCCAGTGTACGGCTAATCTACTTGCTCTTCTTCCCCATAATGTCACTGGAGGGAGGCCTTTCTCTTGTGTATCTGCTTCCCCTCGTTGCTTTCTGTTCTGTCATTAGGGCAGTTCACAGAGATGTAGAGAGAGGGCATAATGTCCACTGCTGATGTCTTGGTACTAAAAGTAAGGCAGTTATTGGACTGTGCCTACTGATGCCATTTATACTAATGACTTCCAGTTGCTCATGTATCAGTCTCTTGAAGTTTTCTATATGGAAAGGGTAAAGCTGCACACTCGGGCTCAGAAGAATACTTCAGTGCAGCGGCAGAGGTGCGTGGTCCTCAGGTTTCTGCTGCTGTTTTGCTGTAGACTCCTGGGTGTAGTAACAGCCCCTTCCAGAGAGTGTTGTGAGGTATATAGTTAGCACATAGATATTGCATGTAAACAAACACTGCCTTTCCTCTGCCTTCACCCTCTCACTTCCACCAAGAGAAAACGGAGTCTTGGTGGGGAAGGCAGCTAGGGGAGGGTCAAGTGAATTATCTCGCAGTGATTTGATGGTGCGTGTGTTTTGAGCATCAAGACTTGAGTGATTTGCCTTTTTTCAGGCACAGAAGTAATATTGCCAGAAGCACAGGAAACATCATGTTTTTGGAATATAACACTTGTCTGCTTTCTTGCTTTCCCGTTATTAGCTTTTGCTTATGTGATGAAGTCATCATGTAACTTAGTCCACGGGGACTAAACACTTTCTAGTCTCTAAAAACATCTGCCAGCTAACACAGCCAGAGTCATAGACACTCTTGAAAGCATAGGGTGGATATTCAGTGGCATACAAGAGGGAGGCACAGAGGCTCGGAATAGCTGTTCTTTGGAAACTAACAGCTGAAGGCAACTTTGGAAATTGAAAAGGTTTCAAGTAAGGTTACTCTTTTGGCTAGGGAGAGATGAAAACTTCGTTTATTAAAGCTGGTTCACCTAGTGAAACCGTAGTCGTAGTGATTTAGTGGAATAAACTTGCAAAAGGACCTAGTTTAAACCCCATGAAAATATCTTCAGATGTATGTTTGTTCTTTCATCTACACTGACATTGTGTGTGCTGGCCTGCAAAACCTGGCCGGAAAGTGGTGCAAAAAAAGCATTAATATTCTGGATTTCCTTTGCTTTTGTGGTTTTGACTGCAGTTTAAGGCAGATTTTCCCATTCTGTTGGAACCTGAAGTGCAAATTATTATGCAGATTTCAAACGATGGCTGAGATTAGACTCGTTCAATTTAGCCACAGTATAAATGGATTCTATTTGGAGCTTTATTATATTACTGATCTTATGCAAGTGTTTAATAAAGCTTAAACAGAATTGGAACTTTCAAAGAATTTGCTGTTTTGCAGCACAGGTTATAATATTTGGGTCACTCTCAAGTTGTACATTTGCCTGTTCAACCACTAAATCAATACCCTTGGGTGACATGGTTCAGGTGAAGGTGTCCCTGCCCAAGGCAGGGGGGTTGGAACTGGATGATCTTAAGGTTCCTTCCAACCCCAACTGTACTATGATTATATGGTTCTAAATGCATCCTGTATGGAGAGCTCCAGTCAGGCAGCGATTACAGGGAAGATCTTCATAGTCATGACGATCAGCTAAATGTTTACCACCAGCTTAGGCAACTGGAAGTATCTGTTAACTACAAGCAAAACTTGGCCCTGAACATCTGTCAGAGCCCTACACAATTGTAATTCTATGCACTTGGCCATCCCCTAGATGGCTGAGTATCTGCCGAAGAACAAAGCACCAGTGTGTACTACGTTAGAAAACTTGCTTAAGGGCCTTGTTTTTTTTCCAGAAGACATTGAGCTGCAATCACCACCAAGTCCTTTTTATTATCAAAATGTTTATGCAAACTGGCAGTTCTTCACCTCCAAGCTGAACCATACTGTTTGCGTTTTCCAGCTGAAGGAAAACATGAAATACAGGCAAACAACAGAGCATGAAAAATAGCTGTGCTGTGAAATGTGTGTCCACAACATGTAGCAAAAGGTTGCCAGATCCGAGTATAATATAGTTGGTTTTCTCCTTAAGCTCGAAGGAAAAGTATGTTGTCTGTCAGAGCAGTTCAGATGTAGACCCACTGTTTACTAATGCTGTGGAACACGGTGAGAGCACCTCCCAACCGGAGACTGAACTGAGGATGGACCACGCTTGGCAACTGCACGTGAATAAACAGGCTAAGCAGTGGAGGGATGACAGTAGGGCTGCTCCGGCACTGGGAGGTATCAGTTCAGGTGGTTCAACAAGACAACAGCCTGTGCCTCCACTGCGAAGGGTCCTATCATAGTGCTGGCCACCTGCCTTGAAAGAGTAGTCTGGGACTTACTAGACCTTAGATGTGAATGGGGCTTCAACCTGCCGCCCTAGGGTCTCTGCAGTTGTAAGTCCTGGCTACACATTCAGTTCTCAAGGTTATCTGTGTGGCTATGAGGGTTAGAAATTTTCAGTGTAAAACCCCCTAAAGTTCAAAATAGTAAATGAGAGATAAATGTGCCCTGATGCTTTGAGATTCTGCTTCCGCTATACGCAGCTCCCGAGAGCCATGGCAGCATGCAGCACAAAACCAGCTGCAGTGGGCTGGGTGTATCCTTGGGCACCCCAAGCAGTCTGCAGATGACCCCTGCTCAGAAAGTTGACTGCGGATGGACATGTCTGCTCTGCATTTCTGCTGTCCTATTGCAGCAGCGTTTGTGACTCCATCCTGCTCGGCGCAGAAACAGAATCCCTTCAGGAGTCGTGCAGCACCTGAAGCTATTGTGTCCCATAGCAGTACCCTGTGGGGTGACTGGGTTTGGTCTAGCCGTGCATGCAGATGTACTGCAAGTTGGAAAGAACTGGATACAGTGTCATTTTCCTAATTTTGCTAGACTAAATAGGGAATTATTGAAAAATAGACCCTGATAAACTGAGCTTTTTATTTTTTGTAATCAGCAGCCGTAATCAGTGATTCATCTTCTGTTTACACAATGTTTAAAGCAGATGCTCAGTTTTGGGGCCCCTTAGTGAAAGCAGTTGTGTACACGCAGGCGAGCGTAGTCTGTTTTAAATGATTTATGAGCAGTGATTATCTAAAACGTGCTATTAATTATTGCAACAATGGATTTGTGCAGCTCTCTAAAGATAAGTGAGGCCTTTCACTTCACTGATGTACGTGAACGTCGGGGACAAGCACATGTTAAGAGCAAACGAGAGCATCTCAGTAGCGAGCGGTTGATGTGCCACCCTCTGGTTTGTCTCCTTCCGGAGATACAAACCATCAGTGACTCTTCGGAGGGAACCGGAGCTGTGGGGCTCAGTACCACCACATTCTTCCACCTAGTCACACAGCACTTACAAATGAACCCAAGTGTTCATATTTGCCTGTTAAATGAGAAAGCCAAGACATGGCTAAGACCAGAACAAAGGTCTTGTGACTGCCTGGACTGTAGGTGGCATTAATCACAGACGACGTTTTTCTCTGTGTATCTCTGATAATGCTTTTCAGCTGTTAACCTCACTGTCTGCTTATCTAACGCTGTCCTCATACCTCTTCCTGAGGGGTCCTGTGCTGCTTATACTCATGATAGACAAAAAACTAAATAAACCCCAGGCATGAGATCGCCCAAGTTCATTACGGATCTCAGATCTGTGGAGGCAAAAGGCTCATGCAGTATCCCGGTGTGTTGCTTGGCCTCCCCAGACCGCTTAATTTTAAAGTGATCATTTAGCACTAACCTGGAAACACACGACAGCCTTCAAAATGAAAACAATCTGTTTAGGCAGGTGGGAAATGAAACCAGTCCTAATGGCCATAATGGTTTTCTCTGAAGGCCCCAGGCCTCATTCTGTCTCTGATAGCAATATAATCTTTTATAGCGTCTGTGAAGTTTCCTAATAAATAAGCGTTCCTTGGTCCTGGTGGTTGAAGATGCTGTACAGGTGCATCATGAAAGTGCACTGACAGACTGTTGGTTTTCAATTCAAGACCTCTTGTCAAGATCATTTTACAAGATATTTCAAAGGAGTACACAAGAAATAAAAAAGCCATGTAGCTGCAGCAGGGATTTGGTAATAGATTCCCTTGCTGTCTGGGAGCTGTTAGGGATACAAGTTGCATCAGTTTTCCCAAATTCTTTCAACCCCATAGTTAGCAATGCTTGCAAATGTGCCCTTAGTTTGGCAAGTGGGGAGGGAATGAAGGAAGGTAAGAAATATGAAGGACAGGGAAGGAGCAGTTGCTCCAGAGTATTTTCCGTAGCTCCAGTCATTCCTTACTTATCCTTTGTTGCTTCTCCAGAACTGGAAATGGAATTAAAATAAGGAAGAGAAGAGGGAGATGGATTCCTCACATGCCAAAAATGCAGAGAAATTCCCTTTCCCCCCTTTTGGTATTTTTACAAGTTCCTATTTCTAACTTCTCTATGGGGAAGAGAAACGGTACTTTCCCCAGTAGTACTTCCCTGGAGCTAACGGGACAGAGGGAGAAACAAAACAGGAGGGCAATGGAGGGAGTTGGAACACCTATTTGATTATTGAAAAGTTAAACTGCAGTGTCAGGTAGGAGACTTTTCCTGCATGTGGGATTGTCTTTTGGTGCTTTAAATCCTGACAGGTCCTACCTGGATCACCCACAGTTAGAGTTATCCTCACAATGTATTGCTCTTCTTCCCTGGTTTACAGATGGACAAAAAGATGTGGATATGTGCTGCACTATTACCCTCTCTTTATCAGTGATGGTTGTGGAGAGGTGTGTTATTCTATAATACAATCTGTACGGCAGATTCTCTCTCTGTAGGGTTTATTTCATTGCCTTGTTACACAGCTATCAATAATGTGTTCCTTCCCTTATATATTGTTGATGCTTGGAACACCCAGAAATCCTAAACTGGTTTTGTATTAGGAACATCTATAAATATCTGATCCCATGGGGCAACAGAACTGTAGCTGGCAGCAAGCATGAATAACCCCCAAAAAACATCTGAATGGAAATTTGAAAGTTGTGAATAATGCTGTTAAGTGAAGGGAAAAAAGTGATTTATCTGAAAGTATTTTGAGCAGATGCATCATTTGAGTAAAAAACCAATGTGCCTGAATTGGAAATGTCAGAACTTCAAAGAAACTGAGTCAGTAATGCAGAATGAAGTGATACATCTTGTAAAGGAAGGCAAGCAAAGCGCTTTCCCAAAGGCAATGGGAATACAAATTGTGTATACCTTAAAATAAACAGTGTGAAGTATAAACATGTGAAATAACGTAGAAACAAGAAGATAAGAATATATTTAATCTCTTAGCTTCATTTTCTTCACAAAGGACGCTGGCATTGCAGGAAGGACACACTTTTTCCTGCTTGATGGGTCCTGGAGGAGCCTTTGCCTGAGTAAAGGCAGTAGAGCAGCGTGAGCCCATATTCTCTTCACATGCAATTCAAGCTCACTTATGATTGATAGCAGGTTCTTTTATCTTTTTACCAGAAGTATAAATTTCTAATAATACTGCAAATCAGCTTAGACACTACAGCAAGAACTATCTACTTAAACAACAGGCATTCTGTTCATCTTAGAAACTGGGTATAAATGGTCTTTTGCTCATGGTACTATGAGCAGATAAGTGAAATGATGCTGTCTACTGAGCATTTCTGTTTGCTTGTGTTGCAGTATGACACACACAAGCCCCAAGGAGAAATAGCATGGGCTTGTCCTAGCATGAAGGGGACTGCAAGAGGTAGCACTGCTTTTAGGCTGCAGACACACTGTTTAACCTGTGTCATTCCTGCCAGCCATTAGTCAACCCTGCTCTTAAAGGCTTAAACTCCCCTTGCCAAAGCAGGGGACAAAGCTTGGCCATCACTGCCACTGGAAATACATAGCTAACATTGCACCAGGATGTTCTGATCATGTCCACCCAGAGCAAGCAGAGTGCTCCATCCTCTTCCTCACTGCAGCAGCTTTTGGGAGAGGGCAGTTACCATGGCCCCCCTCAGTTCTTCTTCTTAAACAACCCCAACTCAGTCTGTAATTAATGACAGTCCCTGCCCCAAGCAGCTTGGTAGTGGGCCTGATCAGCCTGATGTCATTACTTCACCATGACAATATTCTAACTAGCTCCATGTGATATTCCATCTGTCTGACACTATTAAAAACTTTTTATATAGCCCTTATAATTGTAGTTGCCGAGCTCCCCACAAACATCACAGTGAGGAAGGGAAGTGCTGTTATCCCCACTGAGGCACAGACAGACCATGACCTGCCAAGATCACACAGCAAGTCTTATCAGAGAATTAAATGAAGGTCTCTGAAGTCCTTGGCTAGCTCTAGCTGTACCGTATGTTAATGTGGCACATCAAGGATGCTCCTGGAGTAGCAAGCAGCTAGGGCAAGTATGAAATTGTATGTGAGGATTTTAGTATTTCTTAATAAAATCTTACTTTATTTTCAGTAAAGGTAAGATTATGGGCACAATGTCCCAGAAAAAACTAGTTAAGTAGCACATCTTTTTTGGTTCCTGTCCAAAGTAATTTAATAACGGCACAATTACACCTCGTTGTTAGTCAGACATAACTGAGAAGCCATTTAATCCTCATGTACGAAGGAGTCTGCAGTTAAATTCTGTTAAATTAAAGCTCTAGCATATGGGTAAGGAACCTAAAGCCAGCTAAGTGACCTTCAGTTTTGTTTACCAGAGCTTACTGCTGTGTGATTTGCTTTCTACTTTGTATTGAATGAGGGGTGTGTTAACGGGTGGCCCACCCAAGCATCTGAAAGCCCTACCTGGTCTTCTGCAAAGAGAAGCATTCTTGATTTAGCCTTAAAGCAATACAGACTGTCAGGAGCACATACAGTTTTAGCGCTGTGCTAATTCAGACTGGACTTTTTGCATCTACGTTGTATATTGAAGGTGCCAAAAGGGACTTTTACACATCCGAGTATAACCGTTCTGACTGTGAAAATACCAAGACAACATTAATTCTGCTAAATCTGCTTTTCCTCTTTGCACATGCAGCAACAAGAGCAGAGGAGAATCACCTTAGTTTTTTGCTTGAGACTTGTTTCACGTAGTCCCAGATTAACTCTTAAATCTTGGTTTATTTAAGTCACCGGGTATTTTCCTATAACTTGCACGGATTATATTGTAAAAATCTCTTCAAAGGTCAATTTAGAACCTTCTAAGCAAATAAACACGAAGTAAAGGAAAAGGCATTGGCACTGTTATCTAGCTGAGAGCTTAACAAAAGGTATGCTAGCTTAATTTGAGCCAGGAGAGCTGGATGGAGATTGCGTTTAACCAGAAATGCTGGCAAAAATATGCTTCAGTAGAGCCAGAATCACATGTGGCCATTCCACTTTAATTGTGCTTGTTTTAAAAGATAGGTCTTTAACATTTACCCTCTCCATGCTTGCTGTCTTTTTATGAACTGAAAATAAAAGCTCCCCAGGCAGTCGTACTAAGACCTCAAGCCTAACATTTTTCAGCTGAGTCAAATGCAAAACCTGCGCTCAATCTGCCCCATGCATTTTTTGTAGCCATAAGAAGATTGGACTGGTTTCCTTCCCGAGTCCCCAGGCCGGTCCTAACCCAGGGAGCCAGTGTTTTGATACTAAATGTGTCTCCTCAGTGAGGTCAAAGGCAGTGGCAGCAGTGCTACTGGTTCCAAGGCAGCCTGCTGTAATGTACTACAACACCCGAAAGTACGCTCAACAATAACAAAAGCATTAACCGCTGACCCACAACTTGGTGAAATTCAATCCCACCATTAGGCAAACATGAAAATGAGATCCCAGAGGAAGGAAGGTTCAGATGTTCAAGACCAGAGAAATTGGGTGAGGAACACAGGCGACGAGATGGGAAGTTGTTGCAGACTGAGGGGAGGGAAGGGGAGGTTGCCAGTTCAGCGGTAGGATCTTTTAATACCAGAAATTTCAACATGCATTTAGGCAGTGTTTTTGCTCCACTTTGGATCAAAGCAAGCTAAAACCATTTATAATAAAGATACTTTTCACTATTTTAGGGACATGTTTAATGCGATATTGTTTGATTTCCCAGGGGTTGCATAATGTTTCCAGATTTGTTTCCAGATTTGCTCTAAGTTAGATGCTTGTGTCAATGTGTAAGTGCTCACCACAAGGCTGGAGTGTTAGAGGAGCCTGAAAGAGCTAAGCACCCAAGTCTGACTCTGGTTTATCTTGTTTCAGGTGGGTTACAGATTTACACCACTGTCTCTAAGTATATTTCAGTGAGGGTCAGATGCACCCTAGAAAACACAAGTGATAAGTTCTGTGTCTCAATAATGAGTAATGGTCCATGTGCTGCAGCCATCATTGGTAGGAGGCTGGAGACGGGGCACTGGCAGGACTGCATGCTCTCTGTTGTTGTTACAGTGCCTTGCTTTTCTCCCCAGAACACACTCACTGCAGATGACCATTCTCCTGAAGACAGCTTCACCCTGAACCCTGAGGACAGAAGAGAATACCCCGATCTCCAGGCTGCCCACCGGCCATTCCCCAAGCAGCGCTTCAGGCAGGAGAACGGGCATACATCCTTGCAAAGAGATGGACCCAGATCTTTCCTCCTGGATCTCCCAAACTTCCCCGACCTGTCAAAAGCAGATATCAATGGGCAGAATCCAAACATTCAGGTACAAATTTATGTTAACGTGTGGGGTTTTTTATGAGCTGCACAAAATGTTTTACCGAACCGTGACAACTTTCAGCCTGGCTTCTACGATGTGCAGTCAGGACACCTTGTCTCTCTACCAGTAGCACCAAGAAAGAATGACTATAATATATACAATATATACACGTCTATAAAGTAGTTTTTGCCTTAACTGAATGCATAGATTTCATTTTTGGTTTTATTTTCTCTGTGGATAGTGTTGATTGTGTAAGTGTGAGCATCACTACAGACCCATTTATGATACTGAAGCCATCTTTGCTGTTGCCATTTTGGAACATATTATCTTTGTCGATATTAAATGGGCATTTTAAATTCTGTTTTCAATTCTCTCTTGCAAACGTTGTTTGCGAAGAGCATCTCTTTTGGCATGCTATTAGAAAACGCAACCATCCCCAAAGTTTATAAGACAGCAAGTCTTTAAGTTTCGCCTCAAAACGTGGTCCTCAGTATGGAACCAAGACTCAAATTTAATCTCTGCAGCAGCTGCCTGGAGTTAAGAAAAAAAAAGTTGACTGCAAGAAACTTTGTTATTCCTCAAACTGTTCTTGGGTTTGGAATGGCCTCTTACAAGCCACTTGCATCTTGAAACTTCAAGGATTAGCAAGAGGAAAAAATGAGTGATTTGTTTTTAATTCAGAGCCTTAAAGCAAAATTGGCATTAATAAGCAGTCTTTTTTAACCAAAACAATAACGTGAAATGTTGTTCTGCCTAAGATGTACTTATAAAAACAATACACTAACAGAACTGGTTTTCTGGTTAAATTAATTCCTGGCTTCGTATAGTTCCCCAGCCCACAAAATTACCATTCTTTTGATATGTCTAAGAAGTATGTACATAAAGATACAATAAATCTGTTGGTGAGAGAGCAACATGATCAGAGGGCTGGAGCACCTCTCCTGTGGAGACAGGCTGAGAGGGTTGGGATTATTCAGCTGGAAAAGAGAAGGCTCGGGGGAAATCTTGTAAGAGTCTTCCAATACCTAAAGGGGCTGACAAGAAATCTGGAGAGGGACTTTTTACAAGGGCCTGTAGTGACAGGACAAGGGAGAATGGCTTTAACCTGACAGAAGGAAGATTGAGATTAGACATTAGGAAGAAATTCTTCCCTGTGAGGGTGCTGAGGCGCTAGCACAGGTTGCCCATAGAAGCTGTGGCTGCCCCATCCCTGGCAGTGTTCAAGGCCAGGTTGGACGGGCTTGGATCAGCCTGGTCTAGTGGAAGGTATCCCTGCCTGTGGTAGGGGGTCAGAAATGGATGAACTTTAATGTCCCTTCCAGCTCAAACTGTTCTGTGATTCTGTGTTCAGGCGAGTGCAAGCTGTCTCCAGTGACCCTCCATTGCATCATAGATGGCTTACAATGTTAAGAAGTTGAACAGATTTGTATCAACGGCACGGCCAATATTTGATGGGCCAAGGTAGTAAACGTGCTCAACATGTGCTGACTGTGTACATCCCTCACACTAGGACAAGCCTTCCAGAAAGCCTTAGGAAAGGAAGGCAGGGAAGTATAGGGGCCCCAGATTGTGGCATGAGGTAAACAGTGTAACATCATTGTTTGAACAGTATGTAAACCACAGAGGAAGGCAAGGGGAAAAAACAACCTTCTCTGATTGGTAACAGCGTTTAATGTTTAGACCCAGGGAAGAGATAAATGGAAACATTTCTCTGGATTGTCTTTATAGGAAGTGCTTTCTGCTGTGACCTCTTTTTCCACCACCTGATCTTGGAACACATGTCAGCAGAGTTGCTGGACTCTGAGAACTGGGAAGCCTCGTCCTGTAAACTGGGAAGCATTGGGCAACATTAATCCCAGAGCTCTTGTGCACAAGATCAACTCGTTCTGAAACAGGCTCCCTAAGTTCTGCGTTATGTTTACTCTGCTTACTTATGTGCATTGAAAGGGATATGCAAAGCTGCTTTAAGCTCCTGGTTGACAGTCCTGGAGCAGGTCAGGCCTCGTGGAGATACAACTCCCATTAGTTCATTACGGAGTCAGTGAAAGTTTATTTCTTTTCCTAAAAGGTGGCTTACTCTGTTGGGAAACCCAGGATTACAGTGAATTCTTTCTCTTTAAACAGTACTGCACTGACCTGAATGGAAATAATGCCAGTTGTTGACTTGCACATTTCTCATCAGCTGTTTGGCAGGTGAGAGCCGAATCGATGCTCATTTTGCCTTTTGCACAATGGCTTCAGGCTCTGTAAATTACAACCCTGGTGTTGTTAATTTGAGAGTCCTCTTAAGACTGTGAGATTGGAAAGGAGAAAAAAGCCTGTGTGTGTTGATCTAGCACAATGGCCACATTTACTTCTCGAAGGCCCACGACTTCTTTTTGTTTCTACTAGTACAAACCTACGTAGACCAAAAATAACATTTTTTTAAGGGAAATTATACCTGGAAATTTTAAAAACCCTAGTAAACAGGCATGAACCACAGCCTGAAAAGCAGGTTGAAAAGATATTCCAATGGGCTCTCCTTATGCCCATTCCTTCTCTTGTTTTCCCATGAGATGGCAATTGCTGTATCATGCTCTGGTTGTGTGCTCTTTCAGGAAGTGGTAGATATCATAGAATCATAGAATAGTTAGGGTTGGAAAGGACCTTAAGATCATCTAGTTCCAGCCCCCCTGCCATGCACAGGGACACCTCACACTAAACCATCTCACCCAAGGCCTTGTCCAACCTGGTCTTGAACACTGCCAGGGATGGAGCATTCACAACCTCCCTGGGCAACCCATTCCAGTGCCTCACCACCCTAACAGGAAAGAATTTCCTCCTTATAGCCAATCTAAATATCAATCTATATCAGAACACCGTCACAGGAATTATGACAGTTAACATGCTCCCAGATAATACTGTATTTATCAGGTGACAATCAAATATAAGTACAGTGGACTGTCTTCTAGGGAAAACTTCAGAAACAACAGTTGGAGCTGCAGTAATCCAAATGCAATGTGACTTTTTGTGTGCAAGATCGGGACAACCCTTACTGGTCTAACTAAGGCATTCTAGCCTTGTAATATCACCCATCATTTCAAGTGGCATTTTATGCTTTAGCATAAATGGCCTTCTATGATGGGGCTACAGAACTGATGGACAGGGTAGAGCAGTTGATGTCATCTGCCTGGACTTGTGTAAAGCGTTCGACACTGTCCCACACGACATCCTTGTCTCTAAGTTGGAGAGACATCAATTTCATGGATGGACCACTCGGTGGATAAAGAACTGGCTGGACGGCCACACACAAAGAGTTGTGGTCAATGGCTCCATGTCCGGCTGGAGACCAGTAACGAGTGGTGTCCCTCAGGGATCGGTGTTGGGACCGGTCTTGTTCAACATCTTTGTCGCTGACATGGACAGTGGGATTGAGTGCGCCCTCAGCAAGTTTGCCGATGACACCAAGCTGTGTGGTTCGGTTGATACGCTGGAGGGAAGGAATGCCACCCAGAGGGACCTTGACACACTTGTGAGGTGGGCTGATGCCAACCTCATGAAGTTTAACCATGCCAAGTGCAAGGTCCTACACCTGGGTCGGAGCAATCCCAGGCACAGCTACAGGTTGGGCAGAGAAGAGATTCAGAGCAGCCCTGTGGAGAAGGACTTGGGGGGTGCTGGTGGATGAGAAAATGAACATGAGCCGGCTTTAGTGTGCACTCACAGCCCAGAAAGCAACCGTATCCTGGGCTGCATCAAAAGGAGCGTGACCAGCAGGTCGAAGGAGGTGATCCTGCCCCTCTACTCTGCTCTCCTGAGACCTCACCTGGAGCATTGTGTGCAGTTCTGGTGTCCTCAACATAAAAAGGACATGGAACTGTTGGAACAAATCCAGAGGAGGCCACAAGGATGATCAAGGGACTGGAGCACCTCTCGTATGAAGACAGGATGAGGAAGTTGGGGCTGTTCAGCCTGGAGAAGAGAAGGCTGCACGGAGACCTCATAGCAGCCTTCCAGTATCTGAAGGGGGCCTATAGGGATGCTGGGGAGGGACTCTTCATTAGGGACTGTAGTGACAGGACAAGGGGTAATGGGTTCAAACTTAAACGGGGGAAGTTTAGGTTGGATATAAGGAGGAAATTCTTTCCTGTTAGGGTGGTGAGGCACTGGAATGGGTTGCCCAGGGAGGTTGTGAATGCTCCATCCCTGGCAGCGTTCAAGACCAGGTTGGACAAGGCCTTGGGTGAGATGGTTCAGTGTGAGGTGTCCCTGCCCATGGCAGGGTGGTTGGAACTAGATGATCTTAAGGTCCTTTCCAACCTTAACGATTCTATGATTCTATGATTCTATGTAGTTCTTCCTGAAGCATGGTCTTCCAGTTGCTCAGGGCAATGTTTATGCCATTAAAGGGAATTCAGAAACATTGTCTCAGTAAACAGGATGAAGTACACTGAACTTTTCGTGCACTCCAACAGGCAGGGATATATTTATCTTCTGTATAGTTTTGGCCAGGAGAAACTTGGATGTTGGTGTCTCAAGACATCTGTGCTTGATCCATTTGTTTCGTTAGAAGGTGACTGCAAATCTGTTGTTCTAATGTACCTATGCCAATTGTTTTTAACCATTTTTAGAGGAACATCATAATCTGTAGCGCACACAGCCATAGAAGAAGTGACTTCATTTTAGGTTTGAATACTTCTGGAGATGACTGTGGATTTAGACCAGGACCATGTTACCACAGACATTTTTGGAAGCTTGAGAAAAAAAAAAGTAAATAATCTCTATAGTTTTGATAATCACTGGAGGAAAAAATCAGAGGAAAAGAAGTTTTTTAAACAATCTCCAAGATAGAAGTCCTAAACCAGATCTATTTCTTAATTTTTGAGAGAACATGTTTTTGTTGGAGTCGTTACACAGCGTGAAAGCTTTTCCAGAGCTGCTTTAAATGCCTGGTTTTAACTACTCTAGATCTGATTACTTTTTTCCTTTCTATAAACAACCCCCAGTGTGGAAACCGATCAAACAAGACACGTGTTTGTGTGTCAGGTACATGTACCATGTATGTGCAGTCATGGGCTAATGTTAAGTCTGTCTGTAAGGACTGGGATGAATCCAGCGAATACTGGATTTTCAGGATTTCAGGCTGGGATAGGGAGCAATAGCTCACCCGGAGCAGCCTCTTCTCTTCCCTCTGCCCTAACTTTGGCTCATACTATGGGGGGACTACAAGGCTTACTCACTGATTTCCTCCCTGCTTCTGGAAAGTCCATTGGACACAAATGGGGCTGAGTCCCTGAAACACACAGATTTACAGTCAACTGAAGCTGCCTTTGTTTTTCATCTCCAGGAGTGGCAGTTCAGGCAATCCCAAGTTTCTTTATAGAGTTTCCTTCACTCTGTGTTTTTTATGCTGCAATTTAAACGAATAACTCAGTAATCAAAGCTTAAAACAGCAGAGAGAGGAATATAGATGTGTGTCAGCATTGGATTTTGCTTTGGTTATGTTCAGTTTTTAAATGGGCAGCGTGTTGGGAAACTCACTTTAACGGCCTCTGCAATAAGCCTCTTTGGTAGTAAAAGCAGACTGAAGAGGGATATCTGATTGCACAGACACATCTTGAAAGTGAGTTAGTGGCAGTGCTGTTGGAGGTCTGGTGAGGTCTAACGGTGCTGGAAGCTTGTGTGTTACACCTGCCTCTCTTCCCCTGTGCAGCACAAAGCTCAGCAGGAGTGTCTCTGTCCCTACAAACCCTCTTTTGCTTAAACTGACCTGGCATC
The DNA here is from genome assembly GCF_034315485.1 of Pezoporus occidentalis. NCBI lineage: Eukaryota > Metazoa > Chordata > Aves > Psittaciformes > Psittacidae > Pezoporus > Pezoporus occidentalis. The sequence goes on from NW_026912779.1 coordinate 7,351,291, forward strand.
CTGAATAAGGATTTCAAATCAAATCCCTATGGTTTTTCAAACCATACCTGCCTGAAGCAAAGTGAGTTCACGCTGGTTGACTATCACATAACCACAGATTTCCAAAGCAAATGGAATGGTTATCAAGTGCCCCCCGCCGTTTTTATGAGGTTTTGTTTGCTTTGGGTTTTTTTGTTTGGGCTTGTGTTGCTTTTGGGTTTTTTCCACTCTGCTGAGTTATTGCTTACAGAGTTAATGTGGTCTTAAATATACTTGCTACTACAATACTGAAGTCCTACTAATTTTCACATGGGCAGTACTAAAGCCTTGCGACCGCTCAGTAACAGTTTCCTTTCACTTATTGTGAAAACCCTGTTTTCCTTGGATAGATGCAACACTTTTGAGTCCCTGAACAAACCCTCATGTCTTCAAACTTATGAAATCCATTTTAATTCTTGGTCTGTAGAAACTGAGGTTTAATGAAGTAATCATTCCAAGTCCATATTTAGCCTGGGAGTAAAATATCTTTTGTGTAAAGATGCTATTAGGCAGACAACTGCACTTTCCCTCGCTCTTGCTCTTTCTCCCAGTGGAGCTTCTTAGTAGCCTCAGAGTCATTTCATTTCAATGGCTTGGTCTATGGTCAAATGCAAAGCATGAAATAGATGCAAAATCCCCTCTCTCCAAAAAAGGATGTGTGGGCATTGTCTGTGCAGCTGTGTTGGCAGCTCCGAAGCCATGGCAGCAGTTCTGGGTTTTGTCTATATCACACTCCTCTGTGGTGCACAGGTAGCTGAAGAAACATGGACACTCTTTTCTTTCTTCTTTATGTGTGTGTCTTGTGATGTTGCTAATAATAACTGTATAAAATGAAACCTTTAATCCACAATGCAAATCCATAGAGCTGGGTAACTGTTTTTTAGTATAACAACATTATTCTGTTATTCCTGGTTTTAGACAACCCAATTTTCATGGGGTAATGTCCTGAAATACTGCTTTCTAAATCTGTAAACAATGAAGAATACATCTGTGCCTATATTAGACCTTATAGATCTCTCTGATAGTCAGTGCTGTATCATGGTTGTTTAGCCAGTCCATTGTAATCACTGAACCACATACATTAGCACGAAGCATCAGTGCACTTATGATTTCTCTCTGGCCACACAATGCTTGCATGACTCACAGAGCTGGAGTTTCTGATGCCTAGTTCCTATTTCTACCTAAATAGCCACCTATATGCACACGGTATTTATCCAAGAGTTCCATAATTACACATTGTTTGACACAGAGAAGGAGTAATCAAGGGGTATTCCTGTGCTCAATTATATTTACATTCATGTGTCTGTGAGAGAATTGGGCAGCAAGCCTTGAGTCTTGGCTCTGGGCTTCTATAGGAACTGTGAACAAGTTGTGTATCATTGTACACATAAGGAGGACCTACTTCAGAGGGCTTAGCAGTGACTTACTCAGCGATGGCTGGAAGAGCTGCTGGCTCTCATCACGGCAGCGTGTGGTCTCACATGCTGGGTGACAGCCCACCCGTGATGTGGTGGAAGCACTGGTGCCACAGGATGGGCCATGCAAGGGGCTGGGCTGAGCTGCTGCAAGGCAAGGCAGACCCTGCGCTCTGCATCTTCCACATCTGCACTTCTGGTCTTACTCAGCCCTATCTTGAGCCAGTCCAGGTCCTTGAAACGGGTTCTGCACACTGGTGTGCTTCATGCTTGCTTCAAAATGAGCCTCAACGTAACAAGAGTATCAGATTTAGGTTTCTTTTTCCTGGTCATGTATGTTTGGCTTTAAACATCTTTTCCCCTTAAGGCAGCAAATTCTCCTGCAAATCTTTTGGGCACAGCATGGGTTATTCTTTTGAGCAGGGTTTTTCCTAGCCTTTGTTCCAAGGTCTGATTCAGCAGAGGTAGCAGAAGGAATCATTCAGCCGCTGCATATCTCTGGGCTCAGTAACCCACATATGGTTTACAACATGTGAACCCTACAGGATAACACAGCCCTTTTGCAGGGCAACACCAGTCACTTGTCTTCACTGTATAGAAAGTTTCCCACTGACTAGGAGGAGACACTGACAGAAAGGCTGGTCTGTTTTGAATCCCATAGGTTACCATTGAAGTGGTGGATGGCCCTGACACCGAGACGGACAAGGATCTGCAGAAAGAGAGCAGCAAGCCTAGCTGGCCAGTCCCATCGCCTGAATGGAGAAACTGGTGGCAAAGGTCCTCCACCTTGACTCGCATGAGCAGCGGTGACCAGGACTACAAGTACGACAGCACTACTGAGGACAGCAACTTCCTAAACCCTCTCGGTGGGTGGGATAGTCATGCACCCAGTCACCGGACATTTGAGTCCAAGGAGCAGCCAGAGTATGGTAAGTTTGCATTCCAGGCCTCGTATGGGCATCTTGGGATTGTAAAAACGAGTTTGGGGGAAATGAGAATGGCGAGGCATCGCTGAGAGCGTGCCAAGCAAAACAGGGTTTTTCAGCATGTGGCTTTTGTTCATCAGCTTTTAAATACGAAGCTGTGCAGATGCACAGGCTGTACTGTGGTAGCTGCATTCCACTGGTAAGTCTATAATCTTGAAAATCATACCAGTTATCCCATAAAAGGACCTTTTTTTAGTCCTAAGTGTACTTTTTTTAAAAGCAAAGGAAACAAGGTTTCGCATTTATTTTTAGAGTAAGGAGAAGTACAAATTTAGAGTTGTGCGGTGGTCTGGGAGCCCAAATGTAATTATTGGATAAATGAGCGAGATCTAAGACATGGTAGTATTTGGTGGATACACAAATAAGATGAATTATGTTGGTGCATGCGTGGGGAGTGGCATATGCAGCAGGAACATTGTGTATTTGCGTGTGCAATTCTCTTCCAGATGTGTCATGGTGAAAACAATTGTTTTCAGCTTGTTGCGTGAAACAGCTGCGGAAACTAGAAACAGAGGGGAGCTACAGTCACTCACTGCCCCAGCGGGCTGTAACTGCCCGCATGGGAATGACTCAAGGGAGGTGAACTAATAGGTGCTCACAGGTAGCGCAGAGACTCTCATATTCAAGGTGTATGTAAATGTAAACCCAGATGTTGTTAGAGCAGGGCTTCGAAGCCACAGTACTTTTACCCTGGCAATTCTATGGCATTCCCTAAGTACTGCAGAGTGGCTCTCGTGCACTGCTTCAGTCTCGTTTTTCCCCTCTTTTGGTTATCTTGCAGTCCTAGAGCCTTAACAATTGAAAGAGACTTCTCATGGAATCGCGTGTTTAAACACATACATATGTATTACATTTTGTGGCCAGAAGATTAGAGTCTGTCCTTTCTTTCTGCACCTGCATTTATTTGTGGGCACACTTTATTGCCAAGAATTCATATATTAGGCAGGTAAAATAAAATTGCTTTTGCAAATAATTGTGGTAGAAAAACATTAATAAGCATTACAGCAGGGGGGTTGGAACTAGATGATCTTAAGGTCCTTTCCAACCCTAACTATTCTATGATTCTATGATTACAGATCTAAAAATGGGAAGAACAGGTTGTGCTCCAGCTGAAACCCTAATGTATATTTAACAGCAGATACTCTGTGTTTCACACTGCAGTATAAACACTAGGTAGGTAGGCCTAGAAATTGTCCCGGAGCTCTCTGCTGTACACCAGAGCACCCTACTGATCGGAGAAGACTCCTGGCCTTCGTGAACTAACCTAAAATGTCATGTGCCATTGGCCTTGGCCAGGAGGATCATAGAATCCTATGAACACAGAATGGTTTGGGTTGGAAAGGACCTTAAGGTCATCCAGTTCCAACCCCCTGCCATGGGCAGGGACACCTCACACTAGAGCAGGTTGCTCCAAGACTCATCCAGCCTGGCCTTGAACACTGCCAGGGATGGGGCATTCACAGCTTCCTTGGGCAGCCTGTGAGGCAGTGCCTCACCACCCTCATAGTGAAGAACTTCTTCCTTATATCTAACCTAAATCTTTCCTGTTTAAGTCTGAACCCATCACCCCTTCCTTGTCCTAGCAGCAGATCCTACCTGTATGAGGCTTTTATGCTAGTACCACCCATCGCTTCATGGCTCTGTTTCCCTTGTCCTCCCAGGATTTTGGGTCTTTGCGTACAAGCATTAACCATGCTCCCATCCACCATGGACACCTGATGCCAGTGTGGTGGCTTCCCGATTGGCAGCCATGTAAGAAAAGGAGGAAAAGCACACGAGGTCCCAGCCACGAGGAGCTCACATCTAGGCAGCTTGCTGCGAGTGAGATATATAACCTTGCCATACTCCTGGCAATAAATGTTTAATAGCACCCCACAGAGTTGTCATCAGTCATTACATATGGTACAAATCAAGTTACGTGTTCTACTAACCAGCTCAGGAAGCCCACAGACAGCATGGCAGTGAGGGGGGAGTGGGAATCACATGCAGCCCAGAGGCCAGTGCATGCAGGGGTCTGTCCCTGGCTCTTGCCTCTACATACAAATCCTGCTTATAGCAATAGAGCAGGGCTGGCTCAGAGTCACTAAGCCCAGTTTTGCTTTGCTGCCAGTGCTGCTTTAACCCCAGTGAGCAAAGGCTGCGACTTATGATCATAGGGTCAGCCCAGTATCTCCTGTAGGCTGCAGAGAAATCCATTAAGCCAGACATTCCCTAGCAAGAGATCATGCTCAAGCAGGGGAGGCCAGTGAGAAGGCAAGAACACTGTGTATGGTTCATGGAGTCCATTTGAGGGCCTTCACAAGGTGGGATGTGCAACGGGTAGCTCTGCAAACAAAGGTTCTAAGGTGTTTAGGTACTTACAGTGGCACTGAGTTATGGTGGTGCAGACTTGGTATGGTTTGCCCTTGGCTGTCTACCAGAAGAGAATAAAGTTATGCTTTGTTTTCAGAAGGTTCCTGCTAGTAAACAGTCAGATTTGATGTTATTTAATAATTCACATGAAACACTACAAATTGCATGCTGTTCTGGGTGCAAGATGCCTATGCAGTTCCCTATACTCACAGCAGTATTCCTGCAGTATCTGTTTCCTGTTCAAGGGACTGAAAAACAAATTGCTGTTTTCACACATACCCCTCTGCCTCCCATAGCCCAACATGCTTGTGTCCTAAAAACTAATTGAGTATTGTTGTGCTATTGCTGTGTGTTTTGAAAAGACAAAAAAGAAAACCTCATTTACCCTGTGCCTGATTAGTCTGTGGTCAGAAAACATATTCCTGTACACAGGGAAATGATGTGGATAGACGTGCACTGTTAGTTCATGACCCAGCTCCGCAGCTGAGGGTTCTCAGCTGCCAAAAGGTCAAAAGAGAAAGGAAATATTTTTTCAAATCATGTTGCATGCATTTCCCTGAGGAGCATCAAGTGTGAAAACCATTTAAATAGCAGGCTTACGCCTGGCATTTAGCCCAAGCTTCAGGTAGAGACATCTGGATTCCATTCTTGTTTTGCCTGCTTAATAAAAACCACTACACAGTAGTTTGGGGCAGTAGGAGTTTTGTTTCTTCATTTCCTTCCTCATCTTTGTTCTCACACAGATTACATGGACGGCAAGGGAGACTGGAGCCCGTGGTCCCTCTGCAGCGTCACCTGCGGCAGCGGCAACCAGAAGAGGACGAGGTCCTGTGGGTACGCCTGCACGGCCACCGAGTCACGGACCTGCGACCGGCCCAACTGCCCAGGTATGAGCATGGCCAGGGAGCTGCTGGCTCAGCTGTGATGTCCAGAGAGCCACTGGCTCGGATGTGATGTCCAGAGAGCCATTGGCCCAGCTGTGATTGTGTCCACTGAGCTGGGGAGTGGGGAGAGGCAGGCAAGGGGCAGGAGAGCCATTCTGTCCACAAAGCCATGGGGCCATTCATTCCCTGGCTAGGTAAGAGTCCCAGTGGGAAGAGCCACACTGGTTTTCAAGGCCATTCATTAAATGGCAGGTTCTTTGCTAGCAGTAATGCGCTGTTAGATCCAGTCCCCTGTCCCCTGGCACTTGAAAGACAAGTACAGGCTTTTCCGAGGCAGTCATCTCTGTGCACAGCACATTTGTATTCCAAGGGGTGAAATCTACTCTATGGAAACAAATTTGTATGAATTCTAGCATTTCAAAACAGCTGTGCTGTCACCTCAGTGAGCTCAGGTTTTGCTGTGCAACGGGTGGGCATGCCTGTCTTGTGACCAAAGAGCTCCCCCTCAGCTTTATGGCTTTTAAGTTTTGTGCCTAATATATACAGAGTTGCTTTAAGACTGCATGTGTATTAATGTGGAAAAAAAAACAACCACTTCAAATACCTGCTTTGCATTTCACTCCAGAGATTTTGGGTCCGTTGGGCATTAAGCTACAAGATTTCCTGTCCTGGAAAGTCATTGTTAAGGTGGAAATGTCACTTCTGTTTCCATACATAGTGCTTGATAATTGGAGAATTATAAACCAGCAGAGTTTGGTTCCACAACATCTGTGCACAATGGGATGAAGGAATGTGTAGTTTTGGCTTGACTGTATGCAGAAAATATGGCCAAGGAGCCTTAACTTAGCTCCGACCCATCTATAGGCATTGGCATTTAAATGCCAGTAACGGAGGCATCCTTACCATCACACAGTGGTGAAAGCAGGGCTGAGCACTCAAACCTACGTCATAAACATTTAAAGCTGCTATGGAAAACTTTCCTGTGATGTTCTTTAAATGCTGCTGCCTGTTAGGGTTTAGGCAAATGTGTAATGCAGTGATGCAGGAGTTGCCACAATGCATGGGATATGCGCGATTTTGTTACTTCCCGAGATGGGAGAGAAATAAAAACACATGCTGTGGTGGTATGCGTTTCACTGAGTTTACTTAATGACTCAGAAAGGCAGAAATACTTAAACTGGAGGTCAGGTTTTTTGATGGGAAGTGAAATGTCAGCAGTGCTGGAGAGAAGACACAGGATCCCCAGTGAGAACGATAGAAGTTTCCCACTCGCAGGTAGATGTGAGTTGCAATCGCATCCATTGCCAGGTAATGGCTGCTCAGCACTTCAGGAGATAAATGCTCCTGGATGCTCTCATGCATCCTAAACCTGCAATAATAAGGGGTTAATTCCAGAAGAGAGCATGTAGCCCCCAGTTATACTCTCCAGTGTTTATTACCAGCTAGCATGAAACAGTGGCAAACTTGAAAGGAGATATTATGTCATATAACAGACCTCCAACGATAAGCAGGCAAAATATGTTCACTCTTTGAGGCTGTGCTGACATTTTTGAAATTACAAGGGCAAAGCTCAGCTTCTGCTGTTTGTAGTTCCAGCAGTGAATTAATGCCTTGTAATGGGTTCTTGGGTATCTATTATTCTGCATCTACTGCTGGAGTTAAGGCAAAACCCGATGATAATTTTATTGAAGAGCAGCCTGAGGCTGTTTTGAAGCTTTGCAAGCCACTATTATACCCCAGTTCAAAAGATCAGGAGAAAGTTCATTGGCAAGAAGATGGATGCTGAACAGGCTCCATTATTAACCATATAGTTATCATATATTAAAGAGCTTTCTGCTCTCTTTGGAGGTCTTTAATTCAATGGAGAGGCAAAAAAAGAAACCCCAAACCTGTTCAAATGCTTCTTTGAAGAGACATTTGTTTTAAGGCTGCATGGCACAGAAATGAGGGAAGCATTGAGCTGGTAGGTAGGCCTACCCAAAGCAGCAATGAGAGGATGTTTACTTTGGCAAGACCAATTAATACATTTTCTGGCAAGACCTCTGTCTCTGTGCTGATAGCAAACTTAACTGGAGGCTGTTGGAAGATCCTGGTATTAAACTGCTGTAGGTGGTAGGAGATGGGATTGATTGGAGAGGTTATTTATCTCATGCCTACTCACACTTTTCAACTCCCCAGACTGGGAGAGACCAACAAGCACCAGTCTTCTTGTAGTAGCATCACTCTTCCTCCTACTTCATATATGGTTGGATGTGAACTTACCTGTCCTCAGGCATGTCTCTGTTTTAGAAGTAGCACAAAAGCTGTCTCTTTTCAGACACCACATTTTGCCCAAGATGTTAGAGCTGCCATTGGGGCACTTGTTTGTAACTTGTTGGGGCACTTGTTTGTAACTTGTGACCCATGTTCTCGAGAAGGTGCTGGTCACGTAAAGCTGACTAGGTGGCTTTTGGTAAAGCGTGTACAAAGCTCCAACTGGAATTACTGGGAGAGGCTGGCAAGCCTTGCATCAGGAAGAGGAGGACCAGTGTCAGTTCCCTCACTACTGCCCTTGCACTGTGTTCATAACTGACCACTTTGTTGCTTAAATATAATCTAAGCTCTGCAACTGGAAAACCTTTGACCTTTGGCCTAAGCTAATGCTTTATCCTCTGAACTTCATAGATTCCATGGCCATTATACTTTTAAACAAACACCTCTTTGAGCAGCAACCTCAGGTTACTGCCGTGCTGAACAAAAGCACCTTGAAGAACTGGGGAAGGAGGGGTGGCAGGGAAGCAGTTGATCTCATTGTGTTTTAATAGGAAAACACCATCACAGCTAACATGTGTTTGTCTTAGGGATTGAAGATACCTTCCGCACAGCTGCCACAGAAGTGAGCTTACTTGCAGGAAGTGAAGACTTCAATGCTACCAAGCTGTTTGAAGTTGGTAAGCAGCCTTGTCACTCTTCCAGTAGTAGATAAGAGACTTCCTTAGATTTTCCTGGATTGACTCTTGCAGTAGGACCAAGGTTTTGAGTTTACCATTGAAAATGTCAGTAGTAAAGGCCATTTATTATCTTGCTTAAGTTTACGACCTGAACCTTAGCTTGCTTCTGCCATAAAACCTGCCTCCTCTTCAGCCTTAGTAAATGTCTCTGCTTCTCTCATTATAAACTGGTGGTTCTCTGTCCTAGTTCAGAAAAAGGCTGTAAGGCTCCATGCTACTGGAGGAGGGGGGAAATCAAACACTGTGCTTTGAATTTTCAGCATTATGCTGAAATAGCGTCAAATGGAAGATAGTGTAAAAGCATTTTAGGTACAGCTGAGAAAAAACAAGTGACTTTTACAAGCGTGCACAGTTTTATAACTGTGTGCTCTGCAGTGGGGCTAGCCAGAGCAATTTTATAAGGCATAACTCAACACTGATCTATGTAAAACTCAGTTCAACATCTGTAACGTTCTGATTTCATGCCCCCAACGAAGCCGTAGTGTGGCCACTCTTTGACACTGGATGTGGGCTAACTGAATAAATAATGTAACCCAGCACCTCCCCTTCTATGGTGGTAGAGCACAATAGGACTCTTTAAGGAGATAAAAAAACAGGACACAGATCACTAAGTAAATATTTTGCAAAGATGTTTGCTGTAAGAGTTTGAGGTCCCAGCCTTTGCCTTACCCCAGAGTCCTGTTAAGTAAGTGTGGAGCAAGATGTGCAGGGAGTTTTAAAACCCGTAGCATGATACAGACACGCTGAATAATGCTTTGGGTAGGAGATGTTTAACTGGCTTCTCCCCAGACTCTTGTGAAATAATAAAGTGCCAGTATTAAATATGCTACTATAAATCTCTTTAATCCCAGGTGTAAGTCATGGCTCTGGTGACATTAAATCCTCCTAACGTAGATACTCCAATATTATGTCACATGTGCCCTTCTAGAATCTGAATCACTTTTGGCTGCATTGGCCAGCTGTCAGTCTCCACGTTTGAACTACAGTTACTTGAAATACCCCTTTGGGAAGGTTGAGACCAAACAGAAAAAGTATTTGTTAGTTAAAGGAAAAACCAAATTAGGGCTTAATAATGAGCTTCAGAAAAAGCAGTCCAGGCCTTGCTTGCCACCTTGGCATTTCTAGCGTCATGAGAAACTTCAACACGTGGATCTGCTGCTCTTACAAGGTGAGTGGTCTAGGGATTCAAACTGGAGACCAGCATCAAATCACCCTGACTCCCCTATTTCAGTTCTGTCACTTGTAAACCCCTAGTAGTTTGTAAACCCTCTTGTGCTGCATGGGGATGCTTGCAGCTTAATTAGAATCTGCCAGGTAGGAGGAAAGCTGAAGATTCTTCCTGGCACAGCGCTGCACTGTGATTCAGACTAGCACTGCCTGAGGCCCTAAAGGCAGTCACACATGTGATTTCTTCATCTGTCAAGACAGCACATTGCAGGGAGGCAAGCTCTGACTGCCCTTTCCTTCTTAAGTAAAGCACTGGTGCTGGGCAGTTATTTGTTATCACTGATCATACGAACTGGGATGTTGCATAATGTCTCTTAAGTTTCCATTTCCTGCCCTTAAACAGATACTGATAGCTGCGAAAGATGGATGAGCTGCAAAAGCGAGTTCTTGAAGAAATACATGCACAAAGTGGTCAATGATCTTCCCAGCTGCCCATGCTCCTACCCCAGAGAAGTTGCATACAGCACTGCTGAAATCTATGATCGACTGAAGAGGAAAAACTTCCGCTGGAAAGATGCGAGTGGTCCAAAGGAAAAACTGGAGATCTATAAACCCACTGCACGGTACTGCATCCGCTCCATGCTCTCTTTGGAAAGCACAACGCTTGCAGCACAGCACTGCTGCTACGATGATAATATGCAGCTGATTACCAGAGGGAAAGGGGCAGGCACACCGAACCTGATCAGCATTGAATTCTCCGCAGAACTCCATTACAAAGTGGACATTCTGCCTTGGATTATATGCAAAGGTGACTGGAGCCGATACAATGAAGCGCGGCCTCCAAACAATGGGCAGAAGTGCACAGAAAACCCTTCAGATGAAGACTACTACAAGCAATTTCAAGAAGCAAGGGAATACTGAGATGTTCCTCCTCTTGAGACACAAAATAGCATTCGTTTCCTGGATGCCAAAGAACTGATAACGGCTGCTGCATTGTCTCCTTGACAGGGGTTGATCAGTTTCTTTCTAATGAATGTATATAGTTGTAATATAATACATAAGTATTTTTCATAGTGTGTGTAATTTATAAACACATATCTCTCTATCTCACACACACCTATTTTTACATACAGACATACATAAAACTTGTCCTGGTAGGATTTTATACTGCAATAATGTTCATTTAACAATGTGCATTTCATTTTATTCCCCAACTGTAACAGAAGTGTGAGGTGGAGGCAAGGGGGGGCAGCTGCCATCACCGTCAGGCCCCAAGGCTCCAACTGAGGAGGGCACATAGTTAAAAGTTGTTATAAACAATAGGATTGAAGAATGCACTCTTCCATATGGGAACGGTTTACAAGATTAATACACCTGCAGCATCAGTTTTCTCTATAATTGACTTCATGACTAATCATATCTAAGAAAGGAAGACTATTTTTTTGGAAGGGTAATACTCAAAAGTGGCTATAGACAGTTACTAGCAATTTTGTCTTGGTTTTCTTCCTGTTATGGTCGAGCTCGGGTCTTTGCAGCCCACCTGGGATAGGCTTGCAGGGAGATGTAGCTGTGGTTTTCCTATGGACCAGAAAAGGTCTGATGCAGTGATTGTGCAAGAGTTACAGGTCAGATATGGAGCTACAGCCATCAGGGCTTATGTTCTACACTGTGAGCAGATCTTCAGGGCAGCTACCTGTAAACCGGGCATGCCATAGGTCACTGGAGGAGTGAGGCCAGAGGAGGAAACCATGTCAAAGGGAAATAAAAGGAAAAATCACAGTTGCTTCCCAATTTTCTGTAGGAAGAGTGTTGAGATCTGTTTGTTTCTTTCTTTTAAGAAAAGAAAGATCATTTTTTAAAAAGAAAACAAAAATCAGAATACACATTTCTAAGCTCCCTGAGATGAAGCGTGCATCCAGCCCTTTTCCCCCATCTACCACACACCAAGTGCACAGCGTTCTACAGAAGAAGCTGTTCTTTCAGGAAGCTGTGTGGGAGGAACTATTGGTGAGTCAAAATGTCTTAAGTTTTAAAAAGCTAGCATTATTTTTGTAAAGTATTTATTGAATTGTAACAATAACTCACATGCGGGATATGTGTCTGACATGAGAGGCTTCTGCAGATGGAACTCGATTGCCAAGAACAAAGCTGTTGTTAGGCAAAGGTTTTACTTCCAAATTTTGATAGAGTGCCAGTTTACGTACGTAATCCTGTAATTAAGCAGCTGATAACCTGCATTCTTATGAAAGATAAAACCTACCCCATGGGTAAATAAACACAGTTCCATCCTCCAAAAGGCTGTCTTGCTGCAAGTCCATGTCTTCATTTGGAAAATTAAGACTAAATGTTACTAGAGTAATGCCTATTTTTGGGTTACGTGGGCTGATGTATGTGTGGAACCTCACACAGTGGCAATGCAAATCTTGCATTGCCATCAGTCTTAGCTGAAAGATTGGCCATGAAAGACAATTTCTCCTGCTATGCACATACACCCATCTATTCCGTAGGGCTTTTCTCTAGCTCTGTGACCTTTCAGGTGCTGGTCAATTGCAGCTTCCTGGATAGATGTACATGTGCATGGCCCCCCCAGCATCAACGTGTGCATGGCAAGTCTGCTGTGCCTGGAAAGCATCAGGCTTGTGTTGGTTTGCCCAAGTGGTGAAAGAGGATTAAAAAGCAGCCTGGACACCCGCTCTGACCAGAGGGGTGGTGCACATGCGGCGGAGGCTCTTTTACAGGCCAGGTTTCCAGAGAGACAATGGTCCCAGCAAAGCCATTGAGCACCCACAACAGCGACCTACCGAGGTGACCGCAGCAGCTGGAAGTCTTGGCCAAGCCATTGGATCTCCCCAGATGTGGGCTGGAGTTGGAGGTGGGGGGAGTCGTGGATGTATTATAGCGCACACTGGTGGTAACAAAACATGGTTGGTTGAGCAAGAGGGTAAACATGGGGATTGCCCCGTCATTTTTATAAAACCCAGGTTTTGCAGATTCTTGCGAGGTCATGAGAAGGAGCCACCAGCTAGCAGAGCCAGGTAAATTGATTGCAGATGGATGAAAGGCATAAGCAGCTCCAGGATCAGTCCCTTCATAGGGAAGACAGGTATTTTCTGCATCATGGGGGAGAAAGCGCTGCTTTTTACTTCACTGAGCAGCATGGGGGGAACTAGAGGCTCAGGTTTCTCCAGTCACAGTTCTTCAGACGCAAAACACATCCCCGCAGTTTATGGATTAGTAAATTATGGTGCTACTGAGAAATGCTGCTGCATCAATAATACTGAGCATAACAAAGTGTCAGGGAAGAGAAATTATTCTAATAAAAGAAATGACGCACACAGCTTTAAGTGTTCCCACTCATAGCTTGCCAAGGCTAGCAGCTCGGAAGGAGCCTGAGGGCCGCTGGTGGGGACCTACCAGGTTTTCTGTAGGATGAGTCCTAGAGCACAGATTGAGAGAGTATTCATTCACACTTCTGCAGGCTTCAGCTACAGTCTGAATGGGAAACAGTCCTATTTTACAATAAATTATGATCCATTCAGGCCTGGGCTGCTTTTTGTTCTGTTTTCCTTTTCTCATTTCCAATGACTTGAATTGTACCTGGAATGACTTTGTGTAGGAGTCCTTAGCAAGGTGCTGGAGTTTACCGTGGCCAAATTTGGGTCAGTGTCTTAAATACAGAGCTCTTCATGTTAGAATAAGACCTGAGGAAGGGTTTGTGCTCTTACTTCGTGAGGCACAGGGCGGTTGTTAGAAGAAGCTGTTACATTTCGAAGTTACTATTGGATGACCCAACCAAAGATGTGAGTGGGATAGAAACAAGCAGAGCTAAACAGCACATGTGGTCTCAACACTGATAAATCCTCAAGAGTCCCCACTCCCATAGTCACCCTGCTCCCAAAATGGAACTTGAATTATAGACTACACACAACTGCTCCGTATCTGAACTATTGTGTTTACCAGTGTCTTATCAGCAAGGCCAGAGCAGGGTGTGCTCACCCCCCAGCCTCTCGTTCCTCTGCACTGCCTTTCTCTTGGGCAAGCACAGCTGTTTGTGCAGCAAGAGGAACCAGCCAAGTCATCCAAGTTATTTTTAACCCTGATCGATCAGCAGATACACATTACCTCACGGATTTAGTCGAGTTGGCAGGAATACCTAAAGCTGGCACTGCTGCTGAGAAAGATGTGCGGAGCGGTGCCCCGAGGCAGACACAAATGGATGGAGCACGTACCTTTGATGGTTAAAAGGATGAGTGGGTCTGGCTGCACAACGCCCAGCTGTGGAGCAGCAAAATTCCACTAACATATCCCACACTGAGGCATATGGGTTGTAGGACAATACAGCGAAAAGCAAAACCACACACACACATACTGACGAATCCCCACTGTCCTGCATTAGTTACCAGCTGCATTCCCCCCACTGTGCAGAGTAGTTAGTACTGTCAACATGCATTGCTTCAGAAAATGCCAGTGAGCTCACTGGCCTGCCTTTTCCATAGACAGCATCTCCACTGGGATTGTAGGGTGCGGTGATGATGCACCTGATGCTTCCACCTGAGTGGGGTCAGATGAGCTGAAGAGGGTGAAAAGCGACCTCTCTCAGTGGAAGTCTCTGCTGCTACCTGCAGGGGTAACGGGATGCATGTGAGCCACTCGGCAAGGGGATGCCCTGACAGAACACAGCAGTCCCTGATGCCAGCGTTTCCTACCTGTGGTGGTCTTCCTGGTCAGCAGCAGGAAGGCAGTGAGGGAGCACCTGCACTTGGTGGTGATGGTCCAGGGGATGCTTGAGGAGCTGCTGGTGCTCCCCCATGCCTCCCCTTGCTCCCCTTCCTGCTTTCGGCATCAAGGCACCAGCAGCCAGTGTGGCACCACAGCTTATGCTCAGCAGCAGTCAATGCATTCATCCGTCCTTGGAGACAATCATTCATGTTCAGGCTGGGCAGGCAGCACAGAAACCTGGTGAGAACCATCCCTAAGGCTGGTCAAGAAGCTGGCAGGGCAGTGAGTCTGCTCATAACCCTCCATCCAAAGTAACTGCAGGCTCCATGCAGTCACCCACCCTCGTGGGACAGTGGCATGGCAAGGTGCTCTCTTTATAACCCCGAAAAGGAAGCCTGCAAAACAGATATGGACAAGCTGGGGTCCGTTCATGCTCCCTGCGTGCACCTGCACAAGCATGGCCATGTCCCTCCCCTCCATACACACGCATCCTGGAGCACATGAGAGGGAGGGCAAAGACCAGACTAAAGATGACACTTCTTCCAGCAAACTGGTGTGGCTCTGTGTGGCTGCCTGGCATGTCTGTGACAGTGGAGCGAGCATGTGTTTTTCTATCATCACCAGTTCCCCCCCACCCCGGTCTTTTCCCTTTGTAGCTTTTAATGGAAAAATGTGTGGGCAGTTTCCATTATGCCTGCGCTGTTTCAGACAAATTAAGGGGTTGGCTAAGAAATCCCTGGTTTCATGTTTCATACAAAATACACACACATGCATATATTTATGTGTCTGTGTAAATTAATTTAGGATATCCTCTCGTCATGTGCTCCATGGCAGTAGGTTGTGGCGCGCGGTGCCTGCAGACACCCTGTGCAGAAGAGCACTTCCTTTCGACCAGCGCAGGGGGATGAGGGCACTTTTGCCCTTGCTGTGCTTCAGCTCTGCCGTTTACTTTGTGAGTGGCAGGTTTATTCGGTTTTCCTTTTCAGCTGCATTGCTAACGCCGCATTTCGCCTTTTATGACTGTGCTAATTTTCTATCAGTTCAGGGAGTTATAAATTTCTTCCTTGTTTGTGCTTTATCACAAGAAGGATCGGGGGGGGGGGGGTATTTGAAGCACACAGAGAAGCTTTTCATTCAGTAAAACGCACGATTTATAAGGGGTTCAGAATGTTATACTGGGGAGGTGATAGCAGTATGACACAGGTCAAAGCAGCCAAACCTAACAAAACCAAGTGTGGGTGGCTCTGGTTTTCGGAGGAGTGCTTAGATAATATTTCCTTTTAAAAACTGGGCAAACAACATTACATGTGTTAAATGTCAGAGTTTTTGCCGTTTATTACGGGCCTGACCGATGCTTCACATAAGAGCGGAAGGGTGCTTTGCTCCATGGGTTTGAGGAGGGCTCTGGTATGATTCCAGAACATGCCTGAAGCAAGGCACAGCATCTGCACACCATGGTGGCAGATGCAGGATGTGAGTCAGAAAGTTTGGGGAGCAGAGAAGGCTTGGGAACCAGCTCCCACCCCAAGCACCATCTCCAGGCTGGCTCCTGCCTCTGCACAGCTGTGCTTGACCTGCTTGTTTGTGCCCAAAGCCAAGCTGCAGCCATCCCCTTCCCCACTTCCCAGGGACAGCTCTTGAAGGGATATTGCTCAGCTGCAGAGAGCAGACTGGGTGCAGCCCTGTCCGGCTGAGATGGGCTCCTTGAATCAGGAAGGAGGATGGGAAAGGTGCAAAAGCGCAGACACAGGGACTCCTGTGCTCACTGTCCTCAGCAGCATTTACTACCAGTTACTATCAGTTTACAGGCAGTGGGGAGCACCTTCAAACCACAGCACAGCCTGGCTTCATATACCCACCAATGAAGCGTGAGTGTGAACCTCGAGCAACTTACCAGCACCGTCCTAGTCCCCGTAACCCATTTAGGAATGGACATTTAGGAGCGGAGATGAAGCCAGCACAACACCTCCATCTAAAACCAGCCACCACCAGCAGGCAAAAGCACAGCTTTGTTTCATGTGCAGATGTCCTGGTTATTCCAACAGATCCAGACATAGCAGTAAGTAGTGGCTTGGAAACCCAGCAAGGTCTGCCTCTGCACCAGTTCTCCTACACAACCCTCATCTTACAACCTGCCTGGGAAACACAAACAGCAAAAGGGTGTAGAAATAGGAGTTGTCTCACCAGGTTAAGAAAGAGGACACAGAAACAGGAATGGGAATGGCTTCTGACCGGTGTGAAAAGGAGACAGCAGTGCATTGGGTTACAAATTGGCCTCATTAAGGATCATCAGGGTTTATAACAGTGTGTGGGTAATGATAGTCTCAGAGAGGGGAAAGTCAGAAGGCACAAAGCAAGTCTTGAAAAGGAGCCTAGCAAAGGGAATGCTGAAGCAGTGCTTACATCCCCAGCAGGCTGAGGGCTTCCCTTGCCCTGCCGTATGCTCACAGACCCATTCCCAACTAGTGCATCACGTCTTTAATCACCATGAGGTACACAACACCAGGAAAGCCCAATGGAAGGGTACAGGGGGTAGGTGTAAGGGGAGGAAAAGTCACTGAGCCTCTTTTCCTGACCGACAGCCTACATGGGCTCGTGCTCGCAGTGGTAGCTCCACCACAGCTCTCAGCTGCCCGCAAGAGGCCGATGGCGGTGGTTAACCTTGACAAATAACTATGTTTTGCCCTTGCCCATAGTGGCACAGCAGTCAGTATTCCTGTAATTTAATGTGGCTTTAGCTCCAAAGGTCAACCCCCTCTGTCTCACACCCATATCAACCACCCAAGGCAGTGGGATTCCCTCTCCTCAAGCACCACCAGCTGCACAGGGGCAATGCCTTGGGTCACTTTGCAGGTCAAGACTCTTTCCCCATATGGAAAGGGGGACCTGGCCTCGTCTTCCTAGCACACAGACAGGAGGCACAAAGCCACGCACGGGCTGGAGGTGGGAGAGGAAGCTTGGCCCAACCTCAACCTCAAACACAACCGCATCTGTCATTGCTATGTTGGGTGGCCTGGTTACACACACAGCATTGTCCCTGCAGCCGCAGGGACTACCCTGCAGTCTTTGAGTCAGAAGGGAAGCAGCACCGTGCTCCGTGCCTGACCAGCACTGATGGGGAGCAGGAAGGTGGGAAGACCCAAGACATACATACTTCGAGACCCATGTACCTCAAAGCTGCACTTCGGCCCTGGGATGAAAACAGCACGCAGACAGCAGGGCATCACCCGCATTTAAGGGACACAGGGAAGTAGAGCTGAGCTTTGCCTTCTAAGTCATAGTCAGGAGGTATTTGTCCTGCATTAGAAAGGAGATGAGACCAGGTAACACTGGCTTTAGATCTGCAAGGCCAGGGAGTCACACAGGGCTACCTGGTGCATCTGACACCTCCAGGCTGGCAATTACAATGTGAGCTGCAAAAGCCTCTTTAACCAGAGCTTGAATAGAGAGCAGCAAACTTGATTGAAACAGAGGATTTTTTATCTCCAAAGAATATCCACCTGTTTCTCCCACAGGCTGCCTTCTGCAAACTTCCCCACCACTTCAGCACGTAGCTGCTCTCCAGCCTCTTCAAAGCCATGGCCCTCCAGGAAGGTTCATTGTCTGGCAGCCAAACAAAGGCAAAGGGCAGCATTATCACCCCACATACAGCTACCTGACATCCCCCACATCACTGCACCCCCAAAAATGCCAAAAGCTGCTGGGTCCTTCTTTGTACCAGCACCGTGTTCATGCAAAGCCCTGTGTCTGCTTTGCATGAACGTAGTCACACATGGCACGGACATCACTGCATTTTTGGGCTCTCAAGCCCGACAGCACAGCTCAGCCCCACTGGCAACGGCTGCTGCATGGCCCTGACTTATCCCAAGACACTTCTCATGCCAGGTTTTTCTTTTTCTTAATGGGAAGAGGCAAAACCAGACCTCCTGCATGAAGACAATTTGTCTCTTCTGGATGAGTTCCAGCGTGAGGAGGGTACTTTATACATATGGGCTCTCTTTCATGTTTGATTGCTGGACTGAGATCACAATTGTTGTCCAGCTCAAGGGGGAGGGGAAAAAAAAAAGCAAAAACCACACAAATCAGGAAAGCATTAGGTAAACTTAGCTAAGAATACATCTTCTGACCAAATGGAGAGCGATGCTCTCTCATATAATTAGACTGTCTGCAGGAAGTCAGAAAGAACACACTGTGATGCTTTCAGTGCTGTGGGAGTCATGCAGTCCCCAGGAGATGTCGTATCTCTTCCCCAAAGCACTGGGTTGGTGTCCCTGGATAGACTGCAAAGGAAGAGCATGGTTTTAAAACCCTTCAGAAGCTCTGTCATTGCATTCTGGCTCCAAAAGCCATCCCTCATTCAATGAAGAGCCGTGCATACATGAGGACAACATGTGAAAACAAACCCTGACTGATCAAAAAGTGTTTGAATACTGGCTCTAGACTTGCACAAGGTGAGCAGAATGCTGGTTTTGGTGGTAAAGGGCCAATGGCACAGCCAACACGAAAGCTGGTTAGATCAATGGGACTGTATTGAACAGTGGAGGAAAGATACTCTGCACCAACACATAATATCAAACAATAAATGATCCTGTTCTTCCTATAATGACTCCCCCCCTAATGTCTTTCTCCTCAATGGTAACAGCACAAATGGACATTGAAACAAGCAGGCACAACAATGGGCACATGGGCCTGACACACAGGTTTCTGCTCGATGCCACCTCTGGCAAGCACTGGGGATACAAACGGAGAGATCCTTCACCCTCCAAAGCCAATGGTGAGGCTCAAATCATCTTTCTCCTGGCCCGTTGTTTTGGGAATGGACTCTTTACCAAAAAGGAACAAGTCAACATTTTCCATTCTGTTCTCTTCCGAGACATTGAGCAAGAGCAACTTGTAAATTGCTTCCAGCCACTTCGAGACAACAAGGGAACAAACAACTATCAACAAGTATTACCCTCGTTGCTTCACACGAAAGCACTTATGAGACTGAAGGGATCCTGACAGGCAACTGGAAAGTATTTCTTTTTATGCTAAATTTATTATATTTAAGACCAATTTTCCATGATTTAAAATGTGCTATGTAATAAAGGGCTGGAATGCCTTCTTTTGTCATAGTATTTCACACCCAAGGCCTCAGAGCACTTTTCTGAATCAAACGCTGCAATAGTTTTGCAAATCAAATGTTTTAGGAAGCAAAGAACAGGGAGTAGAGGGCAATTTTCAGAGCTGTTGGTGGTCATAGAGGAGCCTATAACAAAACTGAAATAGCTTCCCAATATCTGGCCTCCCCGGTCCTGTGCCAGGACCACGGGCTCTTTCCCTCCTTGTGCTGATGCCTGCTGACAACCCACCACTTCCCTTCCTCTGGAACATGGGCTCCTCACCTGCACACCCATGCTGCACTGTGCCTTAGGAATGAAAGAAACCTGGAAAGAAAAGTGAGATGGTTTCATCAAGGGAGGAAAAAGCAGGAAATAGCCAATGAAACATTGCACATTTTGCATTGTTTCAGATTCTCCCCAGGAAGGGAAGAGCATCATCTCTCTTGGCACCATTGTGATCCGGACCATAGCTAACTGCGACCATTTGATGGTCCCAGTTCAATTTTCATGGACAAGTAGCCCCCCTGTAAAAGCCAGTTGTAACTGGTGCTGTTAGACAAAGAGCTCAAAGCCTGAGCAAACATAAAGGCTGCGCTGCTTCTTGGTGATCCCACACAAACACATATGGGTGAGGCTTTTTAGTACTTCCATGCAAGGGATCTTGCCTATGACCATAGGCAATGGTAATGCAAACTTCATTAGATTATTGGCACATAACTAAAAGGCTTCAGGGGACTATGAGCTGTTAGCTTAACTATACCCATATAGCAAAGCTCACATAACCCCCTCCTGAGAGCACTCTTCCACCATGGGCAGGATCTGCAGACAAAATAGGGAAGGAGCTGGGCCCTTTCCACTAATACAGCCTGTCTGTTGAGAGCATTATGTTAAAACCAGAACTGATTATCTGCTGATGCTTCTTAGTCAGCCCTTACACACCTTCAGGTGGGACAGGCAGCCGGACCACAACCACACCGGCATGGTCTGCAATGCTCTGCATATGCAGTAAGTTTTATGCCACAACACCAAAGCTCTCTAAGTCTGTCTCAGGAGTCTCAGCTGCTATAGATATTCAAGAGCTAATTTTCCTCACAGCCTTAAAGCATGAAAAATAGTGTTACCCTCATGATTTTTAGGGAACTGCTGCTGTCAAGGGAATTGACTTGGCCAAAGCCAGAAAGGAAGGGCTGCGCAAAACTGGGACCTGTGTATCATTTTTCCCATAGATTCCCATTCATTGTTTAAGGTGTAAGTGCTACTAGAAAGGGTCACTGGAATGTAAGTGGGTTTAATGCTGATATTTCACAGGATTTCAGCGATTATGCCTCATATCCACCATTACTTTAGACAGAAGCTGAGCAGGCACCAGGTTGTGTGAAGCAGAAGCCTGTGCCCATCTTTAACACTCTCCCCACCTCAAAGCAGCACACTTAGAAATCCTCCACACCCCCAAGAGCAGGACGCAGGGTGCACGCAGCCGGTGCAGGCAGCGCAGACGTCTGCTCTCAGCGGCTCTCAGGAATGCACCGCTCGTGGGACGGCTCGACGATGCATCGTCCTGCATCCAGGAGGGCTTTGTTCTCTGCGGGGTGAAACCTCAGCCTTCACTTTATTAAACGCAATTGCAGAAGCCAAAAGGATGAGTCACAAAGGCGGTTGTGTAAGCGCGCGTACGATGGAAGCACAGGGGACACGCGTTTCCTTCACGGAGGATGGCTTGGGTCTGGCAAAGCCTCTCTGATGGGCACAGTCCCCATCCATCACCTCCAACCCTATGCCAGCGAGGGCTCAGGCAGATGGGTTGTGCAGGTGTTGGCCACGGAGAACAAAGCAAAGAGTAGGTAAGGAGGAAATGGTGGGAACACACTGGTACACAGCCTCCCCTGCAACAGCAGTGATAAGGAAGGCTCTTTCCGTTGCTAGTCGGGATCTGGCCAAAAAGGAGGGAACTCAAGTCAAGTCCTGCCTATCTCTTCCTCAGAATCAGTGCTGTCTCTATCAGCTCCCACATCACTGCCCCGTCCCCAGCCCCTTCTAAAAGATAAATTAGGAAGGGAGGGCAAGAGGATGAGAACTGCCAAAGCTGCCGGCACAGGACACCTTCACCAGCGAGCAGATCACAAACAGCATTGACTACGGGATGCAAACACACTGAAACAAGGGCTGGAGCGTGTCCTGCCTCAAGCTGGGCAGCGTTTTCCTGATCTCCTCCCTGCTCAGCAGATGGCAAAGCCTCTGCCAGGACCAAACACCTGCCGGCCACAGGAGACACCGCAGGGCACGCAGGATGGGATCCTGCCTCTGTGCCCGGGGCCTGATCAGTGGGATTTTGCTTGGGAAAACAAGGCTGCCTGTGGAGCAGCACCGAGAGAGAGGAAAAGGGGGAGAAAACACCAGTGGGTGCTGCTGCTATGTCAGAAATGCCTCAACCTCAGAGAAAGACCGAAGGAAAACAAAAGCAATGGCTTAAAATCAGCTCCAGGCACAGTTGTGCCTTTACGCTGCCGTTGCTCACCAGTGTCCACCCCACAGCTGTGAGCTCCTTTGCTGGTGTAGGTAGACCCTTGGAAAAGGGACCGGGGGTCGGATCCACTTTGTTCTCCTCACCCAGACTGTCTCTTGCCCTCACCCCCTGCCTCCAGCCAGATGTGCTCCCTGCCTGCCTCCTGCTAGCCCTTGCATTCACCCTGGTGGTAATTCAGCAATTCAATTCAGGAAGCTGATCCAGCTGAAATCCTCAGCATGAAAGAAAAGAGGTTTCCAAGCAGAATATAAGCACTGCCTTTGAACACAGAGAATTCCTAATTTGTTATTAACAAAATAACATAGAAGTGACTGAAATATCTTCATTAAAATCTCCTTTTAAGCTGAAGAAAAAGTGCCATGAAAATACTGACTTTCTAACACCATAAATTGAGTGAAGAAGGGATGACGCCTTTACCAAAAGAGACATCAGACTGCATGGAATTTATCACTGGTTTACTCTTCTGAAATAAATCAGCTGGCAAAGTCATGACTTGACCTACTTAATTTGTTGTCCTGAAACTTGACGAGCATTGAAGATTTGTTCTCAGAGCCTGGAAAAGGAACGGGACAGGGGGAAATACAGGCACCATATCCAAACCCCTGCACTGAGATAGCATCTTCTTTTAGACACTACAAAAAGGCACCACAACAGCAGGCAGTGGCTGCAGTAGTGCCACTAATGAAAGGAAAATTGGGCTCCAGCAGCCTTTACAAGGAAGCCCAGCCCAGCCTTAAAGCAGATCAAGCACAGTGTTTCTAACAGGGATTTGTTCCATATATTGTGAGAAGTTCCTGCTGGTGGAGGTTTTGCTCCACACCTGAGCAAGCTACCTTCCTCAACATCAAGGTTTTGCATAAGCCTCCTTCCTCTCTGCTTCAGAAGTCTATGGCTAGCAGACATGGAGAGCAATGCCTTCCCTTTCTCCTCGCAGCCATCCTCAACGTAGCCAGAGCACCAAGCCCTTACTTCTTTCTCTCCTAGACTTGCACTTTCTCTCTTGCTCTCTTCTCACTTCCTCATTTCTTCTCATTTTCCATGAAATGTGATGCACTCTGTGAGGGCACACCTGTGTGCACACATTCTTGTCCCTCTACACCGCAGCTCCAACAATCTCCTGCACTTGTTTCAGTTTCAATGCATACTACAGAATACATAGGGAATACACTGCTTACCTCCCTAGTGCCAACCCACCCTTCCAAAAGCATTCTGTAACTCATCCAGAATCCACTTTTTCCTCTGTTATTTTTTATTATTTCCATAAACTATAGGCTGCCACATCCAAACCAAAACCCAGGCTGTACAACACTACACAGCTCCATTCAAAATCCAAAACCTACTTGCTCTTTCCCAGGTGAGACACTGAAAAAGCTCACATCGACACCACCAGCAGCACAGAACTGCGCAAAAGTGTGGCCCAAGGGCTCCAGAAAACCAAAGGCTTGGCAAGGATAGCTCAGTGCTTTAATTAAAAACCCTTGATAGGTTTAAGAGTGCTGGGGTGCTTTGTTGGGTCTTTTTCCTAGGGAGGAGAAATTGATTGTATCTACCTGGGTATATTTATAGCAGCTTAATCTCCTTTGAGAGTTCATATTTTCTCTGATTTGATAAGATTGTGGCCCTTTAATAAGTTGGAGCATTCAGATACTTATGACAATCTGGCACTCGAATTGTTTGCTTTAGCACTGCAGATTGCACAAGAGACATGAAAGGTTTCAGCGTAGCTGGAAAGTCACTTTTGATGAAATCACCCATCGCTCCAGGGGCCGCATTCTTTACAATTTGTGCATACTGATGCTGTGTGTCTTCAGATGCATTTTGGCAACCCTGTGCCATTTTCAGAAACCCATCTGGGACTCAGGAACAAAGCAAACGCACACGAACATGAGGAAGACAGAGCTGGCACAGCTACCGGATGGAATTTCTTTAAGGAAGCAAAGTCGCTTGTTCGTTTTGCTGGCAGAAAAAGATAGGAAAATGAGTGTTCCTGTTCTTGATGAACTTTGTGATATTGTTAAATCCTTCAGACAACATATAATTCATGGCAAAGCTGTGGCAGAATTCCTTTGCACTTATCCACAGTGTGGCTCTCCCCCAAAGCACAGATCTCTGCCTTCGCTTCATACACAAAAAAGTTGCCCAGATGAACAATAGCTCTAACTTTAGGGAAAAATCAGAACACTTGCCTCCAGTTTTTTGCTTCATCCCTGCCAAAATTCATTATGGCTCCATCAGCTACATACTTTCCTTCCACTGAAAGAAGAAAGGGCAAAAGCAGACTCCATGCTGTGGTACAGATCAGCAAGCGACTTGGGAGCAGAGCTTCCCAGGTAATGCCTTGAGCTTTGCCATGCAGACACCGAAAGGGGCAGCACGAATGATGCCCCTTCCTTGGCAATGCCTCTCAGTGCCAATGGCACCCAGCAGCATTCCCATAGCTGCGTAACAGCTCATCCCTGAGCCCAGAGCAGACTAAGGAGGTGGCACGTGCTTGAGCTCTGACCACCAAGGTCAGCTTAAATCTCCCTCATAGGTGCATGCGAACATCTGAGTTACACCAGCCGAGGATTTAGCCTGGGACTGCAAATCATAATTAATACCCATCCCAGCCTTCCATTCCTTATGGAAAGAGCAGTGAATCACTGCAGTGGAGGCTTGCAGAGGAAATCCTCAGCCACAACAAAAAGATTTCATGCTTTATCTCCCCCTCTCAAGTATTTTAGCAGACAGACGGAGGATTTTCCTCCCAGTGACAACAATAACTACGCTCATTGAAGAAAAATATGTGGAACAGGAAGACCTGCATTCCTTGTGTGAAAAATAAGACTGGTCTGTGCCAACTGCATTTTTCAGGAATAAGTCATCCACATGAAGAAATGGCTGCTGTGATAGTGGCAGGAGCAGCGAGGCCTATGGTAATGTGCTGTATAACTGACAGATGGGAAAAGTAGAGAGAGAAATGTGGCTTGGTCTTTGTTTCTTCCAAAGTTTCCATTATTAATATGCCTCTTTGACTCACATTTGAATGACTCATGTCTTCCCCGCTCCTTGCTCCTGCTGCTTTGTGTAGCAAATGCACCTTATTCCTAATGGCACCATTCCCAAAAGTTCAGTTATTTTGTGTTTAAGAGACCTCTTGAAATATATCCTGGGCTCTTCAGGGCAGGGACTTGGAAAGCTTCACCTGCAGTCACTTAGGCATGTGCTTAACTTCATGTGTAGGTCCCTACATTAATTCATAAGGCTTAAATGCAGTCTGGTAGTCCAGCAACGACACATCTATTGGATTAGGTTATTATTATTATCCATTATTATTATTTAATTCAAGGCCAGGTTGGACAGAGCATTGGGAGACTTGGTTTAGTGTGAGGTGTCCCTGCTCATGGCAGGGGGCTGGAACTGGATGATCTTAAGGTCCTTTCCAACCCAAACCATTCTATGATTCTATGATAAAAAGATAACTCAAAGAGGGAAAAAAAAGAGCTGGGAATATTGGCTAAGCTCTTCTAGAGAAGAAAAGAGTGACAAAGACACCAGCCTCATGTATGAGGTCAGGAAGCGCCCGCATTTTATCACATCAGGTAGCAAGAACACATTTCCCACTCTCTACCTGACCGCTATCATCTTCGGACACTTCTCAGTTGCAAATGTTCCAAACCTCCTGAAGTCTTCCCCAATGCAACCGCTTCTCCCCCATCCAGTGGTTTTGCTCGAGTCACCCACGGCCCAAGGGCATTGCCTCCTTTAAATATGGGTGCCGTGACTCTCTCGTCTCCATCGTGCGAGACCCGCAGGGCTAAATCATAGGCAGAATGAGAGACAGGAGTGCACAGAGTTCTGGGATGTGATTGAGGAGTGGCAGAACAGGCAGGCATTTGTGCACGGGGGTTAGGCACATCGTCCCGCTGTCAGCACTCTGCGGGGCTCACTGCCCCATGCTCGGAGGAGGGCAGCCAGCGCCAGGCGAACAGCAGAGGCTGAGCTGTGCCAGTCGCACAGCATAAAAACACTCAGCTCCCTTTCAGCCATTAAAATGAATGAAGAGCAAGACTGTTTGGATAAACACCAGCCAAAAGAAACCTTGGAGGCAGTTAGAAGGCTACTGCTTCATACAATATAGACCATGTTTCCAAATACAAATATTACACTTGGCAAAGGCGCTCCTTCGCTTCATGAGTTATGTTGCATTTTTTGTTATGTTTAAGTTTGTGCAAGAGGTATAAATAGCTGGACTGGTATTAAATGAGCTTTTCGTTTTTTCTTTGCGAAATATCAAAATGGTCCCAGCTCCTCATGGAACAAACACACACTATGCTCTTGTGCCTGAATTTTCATTGCTAATTACAGAAAGCACCATGTCACCGAAAAACAATGTTTGAGAGCCAGACGTGAAAAACACAACTTTCCTATATGAAGTCATTTTTCAGAAAGCTGTCTGAAGAAGGGCATCTGGTTCACCATATAACTTACATGTGTGCACACATGCTTGTTTGCCTCACAGAGCAGTAATTAGTTGCTGCTCACACTACACTAGGACATGAAGAGTCCTGTGTCCAAGCTGAGGAAGAGTGAGACAGAGGTACCTAGCTTTGGTCTTTCATCACAAGTGCTTCAGTTCATCCTCTATTCCCCAAAGCAGCCTTAATAGGGCAGTTCTAATTATGGACCTATAGACACAAGACTACTCTTTCTACTGCATACAGCCAGCTCCTGTAGCAAACCTCAGCGACCATCCATGCTTCTCCACCTCCTCATGAGAAGACACTACAACCTGAAGGCCCCGTAGACCACTATAAACCTATTTCAGGTTAACTTTCACAGAAATACACCCAGGTTGGAGAGGAAATTCTTCAGTCAGAGAGAGAAAGCTGCTGTAGGTGGTTATTCATCCCAAACTCAAACACAACCACATACTAACCGCCAGAATGCACTGGAGGCCAAATGGCACTTTTGTTTGTTCTTTGATAAATCTGAGTGTGCATAAACATGAGAGCACAGCAGGGTCCTCACTAGCCAAATCCCCACCTAGAGAGGTCCCAGCCATGGCCAGGACCTAACACTGCCTCTTTATCAGCATGACAGCAATGTCTACCTGGTTTAACCAATTCATACCTGAATGAATAAGGAAGTTGCTTTTAGAGATGGATAGAAATCAAGCTACCCAGCAGTGATGCAGCACTGCATGGCTGTCTTAGAAAAACCACAGAGAGCAGTTTAAATACACCATTAGTTTAGCATTGCAATGGACTTTCAACTCCAGACAACACAAAGTGCTGTCTATTCCTTCTGAAAATCAGCATTTGCTTCCATTAAAAATAAAACCTCCCCAAATATTCCCAAGTATTTTAGAAGTGTTACAAGACCACCACACCAACAGAGCAGACATCAACTGAAAAGATGGGACTGTGATGCATTGTTCTGCAACCCACATGTCCACAGCAAACGCATATTGCACACTATTTACTTATAGGAGAGTTAAAGGGAGTGGCACACAAAATCCTCATTTAAACCAAAGAGCTTTTGCTTGTGAGTGCAAGTGGTCATGCAGGACCTCTCCATCCATTTAGCTCACCTCAGCAGTCAGGTGAGAGCAACCAAGGAAAGTCTTGCCCATGCAAATGCCTCCTAGGCTCAGATGTCGGAACAGCGTCAGGTCAAATGCTGTAGATGAACAGTCTAAGTACAAGATAAAACACAAAGCCATTTTCTCCTCTGATCCCTCATGGGTTTTCAGATGACCAGAACTCATCAGAAGCAGATGAGTGTGCATTGCAGAACGTCTTTATAAATAGCTCACTTATTATCCTTCTGATCATTTCCCCTTGTACCAATGGAGGGGGAAATATTGACCACCACTGCTACAGATGGTGATGGAACAGAGTAAGACTTACTCTTAAAAATCCCATAGAAACATTGGTAATTTTAGCTCCTGACACTACCCCTGTAGGAGCTGTTGAGCATTTCAGGATATGTCTGACTGGTAATAACCATCCTATGGCAGTGTGGCCAACCTTACTTGAAAGGCCTCCATTCATCTTGTAATCAATGCTTCTTGACCTCATTTTCAGTTCACGTTTTTGGCTGTGAGAAGCAGCTTGTTTGTCAGCCAACATGATAACACCCAGAAAACACACTTGGAAAGAGCTGAGCCAGACTTACTCATCCTTGTGCTCATTTCCTCCGAAAACAGCAACTCCCAAAACAAAGGTGTGGGACAAAGCAAACATGCTGGGAATTAGGCAAAAGCCATTCCCTGCATATGCTAACTGCTACTCCTCCTTTGGGAAAACTTATATTTTTAACACCACAGAATTAGCACAGGGTGGTGAGCCCTAAGCTGTCATTAGAGCCTGCGAATGAGCCAATGTCCCTTGTGTCAGTAAGTAAATAGGGGTGATGAGTGGTGAACAAACAAACAAACAGAGCAGGCAGAGGTGTCTCTTGGATTCCAGCATTGGTCAGAGGAGTAAGAGTCAAAAGAAACCCTGTGCTATTTTCCCTCTGCTTTCACACCAGACACAGCTATGGGTGCCTTGGGTTCCTATCTGGACTAGTGACATCAGTTCAGTTACCTGTTTCATTGCTGTTAAACCTATCAAAACATCATCCCACTCTTAGGTGAGCCCCTTGCAGTAGTATTGAGCATGAAGGAAGTAGCAGCACAACACAAAGGAAGCTCAGCCTTTGGAGGCATTGCTCTGGCCAGTGAGATTCCTCTACAATACAGGTGGATGCTGGCCCATCTGGAGCTGCAAAATGTGTAAGCAGGGTCACATACTTTTTAACAGGTTTTGCTCTCACAAAGCTACACGGCAATAAGAGCTGGACCTGGGCACCCTCCTGTCCAACCATGGGTGAGGGAAGAGACCTGGGGTTGCAAAGCCACTTTCTGGAGGCACTGGAGTGACAGACATACAAGCAGGTCCAGCCTGGTGTGGAGAAGGAGGTAGAGTCAGGCAGAAGTGGGTGACTGGTACCAGTGTACAATGTAAAAGTGTACAATTCACATACAGGAGTGACTGGTTTGAGCTCTGTGCCTGCCTATGCACGCTGACTTCGAATATTCTCTTCTCAGTAAAGCCCTGGGAACTTAAACACAAACCAAGCTTGTGACACCTGCCTGATGCTGGCCCTGCCAGATGAGCTCAAACTTCCCTGCAATTGCATGCAGAAACAGAACTCCGTGCTCTGTCTCCCCTCCTCCAAACTGACCACAAAAGCCTTCCAGAATTCCCTCTAAAATTAAAATCTTACTCATGCATAAAGGAGAAGGGATAAAAAGAGAGAGGAAAATGGATAACGATGCCCGCAGACTTGGCAAACACCGGCCTTGGTGTCTGTGTGGGGAATAGGACATCCCAGCAAGGGTAGGTCCTTTGCTGATCTCCTGGCCCTCTCACAGTTATATTCATGGTAGTTATGATTCTGAAGATTTCATTTTCCCATTCACACAACATTCCCCACCTCCACCTTCACCCCACATCCAGAATCATCCATTTACTTTGGAGCCAGATCATAAGCTTTATTTCATCTCCCTGGATAAGATAGTTCTGTTAAGAAAGAGTAAGACCTTAAATGTGCTTTGACTTTGGTTTTTGGGCTTACTATGGGCTGAAGAGGTAATATTAAAGTTCACTTTTCTCACTCTTAAATAAAAGCACTATTGCATTAAACATATTCATCAAAACAGTGCTTTCACTTGCATACTGTTACCATGAAATCCCTCAAAATGACCGTGCTGCCTGGGATTCTTACAGACAGCAAGGACAAAGAATATGCAATGCACAGGGATTGGTTTTAAAGTCATGATCTAAAGGCAGAAAAAGGTAAGGAGCTACCAATTGTCTGTTGACATCCCCACTGCTGTGCACTTTTATGAGGCATTAATACCTCTGCTGACACTACACTGAGGTTCTTCTCCCCCACTTCTTTGTGTAAAATACATAGGTGAAAGCAGCACAAAGTGCACCCGCAGTCAAGAAATGGGTGTGGGACTTGTGTTCTCTCATGTTTGCAGTGGCTGCTGCCTTTTAGAGGCGAGATGTTTGGATCTGAAGGGGAGGAAGATCCCCCTCCCCATACACAGACATCCTCTGGCCACGCAGCCATCACTCCTGCACCTCTGACTGCTGCAGATCACGCATAACCCGAGCAGGATTCAGGGGTTATGCCCAGGGTGGCTCTGGAGCAGCTTATTGCAAAGCTCTGCTGACAGCCCCAAGGCGGGCATGAGCTGTACTAAGCAGTTTGGAAGACGTTTCCCTGCGTAAATCAAAGGCATCACTGAACCCAAGCTAAACACTCGCCCTTTTTATCCCCCTGAAAACTGTTCTTGCTTCTGCACCAGGGACATGTTTTCATTTAGGTTACTCAGGTTTAGCATCTTGTCAAAAAGCTCCCAGAGGTCTTGCATTTTGCTGGGAAAACACAGGAGCTGTGCAGCCGAGGCAGGGACAGGCATCACCCCCTCAGGATGCCTGACAGCCCCTCATGTTGCCTGCGCTTCCCCTCCATCCCAAGGGGCCACGTGGCTCCGAACCCCAGCATCTTCACAAGTTAGTGACATTTCTACGCGAGAGCACACAGAGTATTAGGCAGCCGTGATTTAGCTGGTGAGGAAGCAATGATTTATACTTACATTTGAAGCAGGTCATTAAATCCGACCCCCTCATTGCAAACCCCATGCTGAGCAAGATATTTTCTTGTAAATGATTTACCAGCAAGCTTTTCATACTTCTGCCTAGTAGCTTTTCCATAACCAAAATCAGACTCGCTCACATTTCCCAAGCCCTGGCAGTGGCTTTCCTTCAAACTGTGAAGACATCTCAAGGCTGCTTCAAATCAGTTAGGGCAGCTCAGCACAGAGGCAGGATTTGGGGCTGACTGGAGGACATAGCTGCTTTCTGTGATGCAGACTTCATGTTGTTAGAAGTACAACCCCAAAGGTTCCAAACTGAAAGCAGCTCGCTTTTAATTTCCCTCCTTTATCCCCATCTACAAGGTGCTCAACTCCTCACTCTTCTCAAGCTCCCAACACAGCGTTATCCAAGCACCTTCTAGAGATGCACCCACAGGTGTGACTGGCATTTGTCTCTTTACAGCTCAGCTCTTCAGCAAGAATTAGTCCCAAGCCCTACGGCCACAGCCATCTCAGGATGCAGAAGTGCAGAGCATCCTGCAGGAGGCTGGAATTCACACAGCAACATCAGGCAGCTGCGAAAGCATCCAGCAGTCCTACTGAAGACAAAAGTCAGCAAAGCCTCCTGCCTCCCAACATGGGGAGACTGCAGCAAGAGAGTGAGGGGGAGCAGCTTTCTTATTCTCTTCTTTAACTCCAGGAGGAAAGTTGCTTTAATAGCAGGGAGATTAACCTGTTGTGCTGCTGCCCTGGTGATGACAAGTGCTGGTTTGTAGTGCCAGGCTCGAGACTGTCCCAGTGCTGTGACAAGGGATATAAAACAATGAGGTTGCTCTTGGGGCACCCAGTGAACTCCTGTTTCGTTTTCCCTGTCTGACACTGCTGAATCTCTACCTTCCATCTGTCAAAGTGGGGATACTGCTCTTCTCTGAACTCTCAACCACACAGCCAACGTGTTGCTGAGGGCATAGGTTGGGTGCCTGCTTGTCCATGAGAATCCAGAGCCCCGTGTTTCCTAAATGCCAATGCCTGCTGAGGGCTGCTGCTCGTCCTGCGATGGCAGTACCCACATTGGAACCAAGGCAACTCAAACCATACCAAAGAGCACCCAGAGGTGTTATTTGCAGGGAAAACTCAAATCCAGCTTGCCCGACCTCCTCTGGAAGTGGCCATCTTCACTAGGAATCTGCAGGTACACCTTTTCAACACAGAGAAATCTGGGAATCTGCAGCCATCGCCTCAGTTTTCATACCCCACTTTTTTTTCCATCGTGAATTAAGTTCTACTCATGTCCTTCTGAGAGCCATTTATAGTTTTGCAACACCAAACAGCCCAATCCAAACTCCCACTGACATCCATGGAAGCAATCTATCTTGTGCTAATGTCAGCTCCGGGCCAGGCTTCAGTCTCCAAAGGACAATCACAACTGAAGATAAGCAAACAAGCTACACAGTTCTGTTTGGTTTTGCCTTTTAAGTATAATTTTTCATCTGTGTAACCAGAACTGTTCCTCCACAAATAAGGCTGGATCATATGGAATGCTGCATTTGATAGCATGAGAACCAAACCGTTGCATTTATTTAGCTAGCAGATTTCTTTTGCCTTTTATGAAGGGAAAAAACAAAGCCTCCATCAAAATACCAGCATACTGAGTCTCATCATTAAAAAAACCTGCTTTCTGATATCCTGAAGCCCCTTAAAGAAGATGCTTACATAAAAAAAAAAAAGTAATAAGCATGTACAATGCATAAAGCCTCATCCTTGCTTTAGGACCAGGTGTCAATACTGAAAACATCCAGGTTTGATGTCAAGCACTGGATGCTCTGTGAGCCTGATCATACCTACACCACAAGCAGCTGGAAGAAGACAACATTTTCAGGAGGCAGATAATGCTTTCTTTGAAGCAGGAGCTCATGTAAACCATACAAGGGAAAACTATTTGCTTGTGAGCATATTCCTACCCTCCTGGTTTTTAAATAGCTCCAGCTTTGGACGATTCCAGGCGGCTGAAGCTGCCCTCCTTGATGCCAGCCTAGTGCAAGCGAGGCAGCTGCTCAAAACACAGCCACAGAGCCGAGCCCAGCGTGCATGGAGCCACCAGGGAGATGACTGAATTCACTGGCGCTCAGCACCGGGCTCCAGGTCCTTACAAACAGAACGAGGAATGTGTTGAATTTCAACCTCCCCGAGCAACACGGTTTTGCTGAGGCCGTTTTCAGCGTCTTTATAAAGCCAAGCTGGGAAGCAGCATCGGTCCGTGTGCCAGTTGGCGTGCCAGGCAATCCCGCAGCAGTCACAGCTCTCTGCTAACACCTCAAGAGCAACGTGAAGGTTTAATGCTGAAGATGCATTCCCAACAGCCACGGGGAGAAAACACTGCAGAGGTTCAATATACAAGGCTGTTGCTCTGCCCTATTTGGACAAGAGTCATGCTCACACCTTGTTCTCAAGGTAGCAGAGGGGCAGTGGGAGCTATGGAGTAGCAAGATGTGATCTTACATGTGTTAGTTCTGCCCAGAAGGGGACAGGGAGCAGCAAGATGCGGTGTTACACGTGTCACCGTCTGTGGTACCCCCCTGTGGCCAGGTCTGACATAGCAACCTCCGTGCCACCTGCCACTCTTCTTCCACGGCATCTCCTCGGGTTGCTTCACCCGTATCACTCACCACCCGCAATACTTCTTCACCCCCAGCTCTCTCAGTGCCCTGTGGTCATGCATAGCAACCTCAGCGCCACCCGCAGCACTTCTTCATCCCTCACTGTCTCTGTCATACGTTCATCCATAGCAACCTCAAAGCCATCCCCAGCATCTCTGCACTGTCCCCCTGGTGTCTAAGCCCTCAGTGAGAGCAGAGCTCCCCGGGGCAGGGCACAGCAGCCCCTGGCTGCCCAGAGGAATGGAGCTGCTCTTTCCCAGCTGGGCAGCTTGGTAGCGATGGCTCCTGCCTCTTTCCACATGTTACAACCCAGCAGGGCCCAAAAGCCCCACAGTGTCACTGCACATCACCAGTCACCTCCATCCCTTCCCTTTGCAGCACACACAGACCCTGACAGCCCTCGGCAATGCAGGTCTGGGCTGGGGGATTGAAAGGACGTGGTGTGAGGACACAAGGTGCACAGGGCTTTCTTCCTCACCTCTGCCCAGATCTGCAGCGGGCTCAGCTCACACGGGGCACTCCTGATTTTGGAGGATGCTGAAGACACAGGGGAGCCCAGGGATGCAGGAGTCTTACCCAGCGCGTTTCAGAGGCAGACGGCTGGTGCACCAGGCCCCACGGCCATCATTTCTCTTCCCAGCCCAAGCAGAAAGGTTATTCCAGGTGCTGCTGGGGTGTGGGGGCATGGATTTTTGTATTTTAGCCTTTTTTGTCCTTTTGATATGGCAACGCGGTGCCAACAGATGGAGCTGTTCAGAGCAGAGAGTGCTCACTTTGGCAGAGCACGGGGGAAGCAGCAGGCAAGCATGGAATTCTGATTATTAAACATAATGAGAGATGAATCATGTCCAAGCAGGAGACGAGCCCTGTTTACTATGCTGAAGTGAAAAATAAGCCTGTCAACAAAGCTATAGCGCTGAATGGGGGAATTCCAGGATTTCTCCATCCCTGCATGTGAGGATATCCTGTCCCAGGAGAGAGGAAGGGCTCATCACACCCATTCAGCAGAGGGTTGAAGCCTCACAGTCCTGCGCTGGACTCACATCATCACTCACCAGAGCATCAAATCAAAGGATACATCATGCAGGACTTCTTCCTTCCCCCCCCCCCCCCAGGCTAATCCCAGACTTCAAAGCCAGGACGTACTGGTAAATCACAGAGCTTCCCCCATCATCTCCTGGGATTTGGAACAAAACCCTCAACCCTTTCCTCTAAAAACTGAGGCCACAAGCACTGCATGAAGCCTCCAGAGCTCACCAGCAGACAGGGATGTGTTACAGGCTACGAGGAGGACAGGAAAGAGTAAACAAGAGGTGACCCTTCTTGGGCTTGTGCTCATGTATGGACAGTGAGTTTGGAAGCTGCATTGCTACACCAGGGAGCAAATGGAGAGGAAAAGGTTTCAGCAAAGAAGAAGAAAAGATTACTTTTTTTGTTGTTGTTGTTGTAAGCCCTGTTCCAAAAAGCCCCTGTATCTACCTTTATACAATGGACATGGGATTTTGATGGCAAAATTACACCTGAACATTGCACTCTTAGAATTATAGAATCATAGAATAGTTAGGGTTGGAAAGGACCTTAAGATCATCCAGTTCCAAACCCCCTGCCATGCGCAGGGACACCTCACACTAAACCATGTCACTCAAGGCTCTGTTCACCCTGGTCTTGAACACTGCCAGGGATGGAGCATTCACAACCTCCCTGGGCAACCCATTCCAGTGCCTCACCACCCTAACAGTAAAGAATTTTCTTCTTATATCCAATCTAAACTTCCCCGTTAAAACTTAAGTTTTAACCTGTTACCCCTTGTCCTATCACTACAGTCCCTAATGAAGAGTCCCTCCCCAGCATCCCTATAGGCCCCCTTCAGATACTGGAAGGCTGCTATGAGGTCTCCACGCAGCCTTCTCTTCTCCAGGCTGAACAGCCCCAACTTCCTCAGCCTGTCTTCATACGGGAGGTGCTCCAGTCCCCTGATCATCCTCGTGGCCTCCTCTGGACTTGTTCCAACAGTTCCATGTCCTTTTTATGTTGAGGACACCAGAACTGCACACAATGCTCCAGGTGAGGTCTCACAAGAGCAGAGTAGAGGGGCAGGATCACCTCCTTCGACCTGCTGGTCACGCTCCTTTTGATGCAGCCCAGGATACGGTTGCTTTCTGGGCTGCAAGCACACACTGAAGCCGGCTCATGTTCATTTTCTCATCAACCAACACCCCCAAGTCCTTCTCCACAGGGCTGCTCTGAATCTCTTCTCTGCCCAACCTGTAGCTGTGCCTGGGATTGCCCTGACCCAGGTGTAGGACCTTGCACTTGGCATGGTTAAACCTCATGAGGTTGGCATCAGCCCACCTCACAAGCGTATCAAGGTCCCTCTGGATGGCATTCCTTCCCTCCAGCGTATCAACCGAACCACACAGCTTGGTGTCATCAGCAAACTGTTCTTAGCAAAAGGACTGCATGAGCACTAATGAAGGGTCACCTATGACAGAGAATTTATGGGAGAGCTTCACTGCATCAGTACAGACAGCAGATGCGGATCCTTTGTCACCCTCACCAGCTCCACTGTTGCCAGCAGGGATGCACTGGTTTCTGCAGCTCGTATTCAGTGTAAGCCTAGCACTACATTGTTGTGCAGGTGATTTTTACCAGTTGTGAAAATATCTGAGAAAGGCAAATAAACTGGAGGGAAACCAAAACAAACCAACTTTTGCATGGACCTAAAAGAACCGAAGTGTGAATCAAGCTGTTCTGCAATCACTGGAACAAAGAACGCCTGGTTTCTTCCAGATTTGTGACGACTGGAACTCACAGCAACCTAGATTTTAGCCCTAACTGGGGAAAAAAACCCTTTATAAAGGCTTGTTCTTGCATGGATCCTCAAGGGACTCATCAGTCTCTTTTTAGTTCAGAAACTCATTGTAGTTCTTTATTCTTCCTAGCCACATCATTAATTAAACTGGGGAAACTTAATTGTTTTCCTAGTATTGTACAAGTGATGCTGTTGTGGGGAGAGAGAAGAAAGATGAACATACAACAGAGACAGCACATGCACACAAAAACCTCATTTACAGGAGCACACTAGCCTGGAAAATCCCTCACCTAGGATTTCCTAGGACTTGCCAGGTAATCACACTTACTGCCCAACCTGGACCCATTATAACTAAAATATCATTAAAATGTAGCTTATGGCGAATGCCCTGAATTATTTAAAATGGGGGCTTCGAGGGTTTTCTCAGGTATCAAATCATTCTGCTGACCCTTGACAGTAACTCACTGCTAGAAGGGCAACAGCATCTGGGTGTTAGAAACAGGCTGAGTACTCTGCGTACTGTGACTGCAAATCACCACTGCAACATCCAGAAAGCATGCTGGAGAAATTCTGACGTCCTCAGGGCAGGGTTCAGGCCAGGTGAGTGGTACAGTTCGGTTCTGGGGGACAAAAACAAGCCAACAAGTCTTGTGTTCTTCATTATCTCTTAGGAGGAGAAAAAAGAAGCCTTTTACCTCTGTGTATCATTTACGAGACCACCTAATGTGTCTATGGCTTGTTCTATTTATTTTATAGAATCATAGAACAGTTAGGGTTGGGAAGGACCTTAAGATCATCTATTTTGGTTAAATAGATGAAGGACCAGAATTTAAACTAGGTTGAAGACAAAGAACAAGGGAGTGCTGAAAACCCACCCCATTTCCTCAGACACCTGATTGCTTTTGGGTGCCACTTCCCCTTAGGGTTAGCCCCTACATACTACTCATCTCCACTGAAGTAAAAACATCTTTGTTTTAAATGAGTTTATGTGAGTTTAGAGATACCTGAAGTGAAAACATTTTAACAAGGAGGGGAAAAAAAGCATCTTAGTTTTAAAAGTGAAAACAAATAAAATAGAGAAGTACCAAAAGAAGAAAACAGCATTAGCTCATACCTGAACTTAAACCTCTGTCTGAGTCACAGTTTGGACAACAGGATAATTCAGTGACCTTCTGCCCCTTGTATATTCTTTTTTAACAGTGAACTTCATCCTGGGATTCTGTTCATCATTCACAGTTGGGAGTTTCCTTATTTTTGAGTTTTCTTCTAATTTAGGCACCTCCCTTCTGTTGAGATTCTTGAAACCTACCTGGGAATAGCTAATGTCTTAATATGCAAAGAAGACGCTCAAAATGATGCTTTTTCTATCCCTCCATCCTTTTTGCTGGGGAATGAACTGCACTGCAGCTCTCACACTCTAGCATCTTGCAGATCATGTATCACAAAGCACTTTCTGCTGTGCCATGGCATTGTCCTTTGGTTTGCTAATTTCTTTTCATGGACGTTACGTGATGCATTAATACACTAAACATGGGGTTTGAAACACTCTTCCCTCCTCAGACACACACAGTATTACTTTCAAAGGCCATCATGTCACAAGACTGTTAATTACCTCAAGCTTTGGCATGCTCTTATCTCCCCAGAGGAGCTCGCTGTGCTTCAAAAGGGCTGGCCTCCAAACTTTAGGGTCTGTTTCTTCATCAGATTGAGAACTGCACTTAACTAGAGCTTATTCCTGTGAAATGAGACACAAATGCAACTTTATAAACACAGTGAATTATTCCCAACAACATCCATTTCGGCTTGCATTGTAGCAGTGATTTCCAGAGATAGACTGGAAGCAATAAGGGCAACAACCAACAAGACGAATAATCATAGTGAGCACAATGAGAAGGCAGTTTAATTTTATACCTCACCCTCCCCATCTCTCTGCCAGCTGTGTGCTCCCGTGTTTCCTTTACATTAGCTCTAACAAACACGCAGCGGCAGAGCACAAAAAATCAATTCACTGGCCCAAGAGAAAACGAACCTACCAAAACAATACCTCCTGCAACGCTTTGCTTTCAGTCCTGAACAGGGTTCTTGGTGCAATTGAACTGATACCTGTGGTGGCTGCCAGCGCCCACCCAGCCACCCTCTTCCTTCCCCTCCTCAAAAGGACAGCAAGGGGAGAAGTTAAGATGAAAAAGTTACTGGTTGAGGCACTTGCCATGTGCTATCATGGGCAAAAGAGACCCACAAATCACAGAATCATTAGGGTTGGAAGGAACCTTTGGGGACCATCCAGCCCAATACCCCTGCCAAGGCAAGGTTACACAGGAACACATCCAGCTGGGTTTTGAATGTCTCCAGAGAGGGAGACTCCACAACCCCCCTGGGCAGCCACTTCCAGTGCTCTGACATCCCCAACGTAAAGTTCTTCCTCATGTTGAGGTGAAACTTCTTGTGTTTTAGTTTATGGCCATTGCTCCTCACTCTGTTGCTGGGCATCACTGAGAAGTCTGGCATCATCGTCCTGGCACCCCCCTTTGAGGTATTCATATGCATTAATGAGATCCCCTGTCCGTCTTCTCTTCTCTAGACCAAACAGGCCCAGCTCCTGCAATCTCTCTTCATAAGAAAGATGCTCCAGACCTCTGATCATCCCCTGCTGGACCCTCTCCAGTAGCTCTTTTTCTTGTACTGAGGTGCCCAGAACTGGACACAGAGCTCCAGATGTGGCCTCAACATGGGGAAAATGAATTTAATTGCTTGCTAACTAAACATGGTTTGGATAGTAAGAGACAAAGGCAGATTAAAACAACTCAAATATGGACAATTTGAGCTCAACTCTAAATCGAATCTCCTCTGGCACACAGGCAATGGGGGAAACAGATTTCCAGCACAGCCTCACAATGCCCAGCTGTGTCAGTCACACACAACTCATGTTTTAAGGAAATGATCCTAAAAAATACGTTTAATAGGAGTTGTACCACAGGTACAGTGCATACAGGTGTAACAATCCAGGCTGGCATCATGGTTTGTTGGCACTTAACATCAAACACAGTGGTTCTGACACAGGCATCCTCGCTGACATTTGTGCTGTGATGGTGTGCGGTCTATACCATCCAAACACATGCACCCAAAGTGCAAGCAGAGCTGTAAAAAATGATCACCTTTAGGAAAACTGTTTGAATTACAAAATCATAGAATCATAGAATAGTTAGGGTTGGAAAGGACCTTAAGATCATCTAGTTTCAACCCCCCTGCCATGGGCAGGGACACCTCACACTAAACCATGTCACCCAAGGCTCTGTCCAACCTGGCCTTGAACACCACCAGGGATGGAGCATTCACATCTTCCTTGGGCAACCCATTCCAGTGCCTCACCAGTCTCACAGTAAGGGACTTCTTCCTTATATCCAATCTAAACTTCCCCTGTTTAAGTTTTAACCCATTACCCTTGTCCTATCACTACAGTCTCTAATGAAGAGTCCCTCCCCAGCATCCCTATAGACGTCCTTCAGATACTGTTAGGCTGCTATGAGGTCTCCACGCAGCCTAAATGAATGAATGCCAAGAGCCCTTGGCTACTGGAGCACTCATTGCCTGCCTGCCCCAGATTATTAGCCCAGAGGAGTCTGTGGTTTGGTTCTTCCACTTGGCTTCTTGAGCCCTGCACACCCACCAAAATCCAAAATATAAGCATGAGTCACCAAAACATCTCACACCGCCTCATTTCCGACGTCTCCAGGGTTGACATTTAAGGACTCATAATGCTCGAACCCTCCAAGAGAAATGCCTCCAAGGGTGATGTCCTGGCTCCGTCAAAGCCGATGGCTGAGCTCCAAGTGGCCTTGCTGGTGACAGGATCTCACCTCAAACACTTGCCTTCATGTGGTGCTTTCTGAAAAACTGCATGTTAACAACTTTGAAAGGCTTTTTGGTTCAGAAAGATGAATTTAGTTCATCTCTTTCTGCATGTCTATGTGAACATTCACAGCAATATAATGGAGTATAACAAACGGGGCAAATCCAGCCTAAATATCTAGATGATATTGTAGCTGATGAGCTCTGAGAGAGATGATCAGAGAAGCTATGGGGACTCCTCTGTGAGTCTACCTGGATGTCTGACTTATACCTACATAGAACAGCCATGCATGTTCAAAGGTGCACAGTCTAGTGGGGGGTTAACCATGCAAGGATGTGACACCCATAGTCCTTAGCAGGCTTGTACAAAGTCCAGGATGAGCACTGACACATAACTTCACAGCTCTTTTCTCTCTGGGATGATTACACTACAAGTAGGTTGAAGGCTGCCAGCTTTACTGCTTTTACACCCCACCATCACCCTTGAGGGACCGTAGAACATACAGCTCTCTGTGTCTCTCAGATGCTGTTGAAGACACAAGAAAAAGCAGCTGCTTCAGACTCCCTAAGGACACCATGCTTGCACATTCACACCATCTATCTGTACAACTTCAGCAATCCTTGCACCCATCAGCCTATTTCTACACAACTAAGTGGATTACAATCTGTCAGATGCTCACTGCCACAGAAAGCTTGCACAAAGTACAGCCTGGGGGCTACAGACAACTCAAAACCAGCAGCCAAGAAGTAGGAGTCACACAGTCACCAATCATGTGTGCTGTCTCTTGTGTAACAGACATATGCGGACACTGGGAACATGAGGGTTGGCTATAACTCTTGCAGTGGATGGAGGCAGAGGAGCTGAGGCAGTTGACACTTCTGTTCTGGGATAAGGAACGTGGGAGGAGGAGCAGGATATTACCTTGCAAGGAACAGTGAACTCAAGAGTTAGTAGAGAAGCACAGGACATAAAGTGTATCACGTTACCGTGACACTGGAGAATTCTGAGATGAGGGCATTATGTTTAAGGCACAAAGCTGTAGGAAAGCAGGTCTTACTGTGCTCATGTGTTCGCTAATATATTTTACTGGGTTCATCAGTCAGACAGGAATGGGTGACGAGACAGACATTTATTGTGTTCAAATCACCATTAAGTGATGCTAATGATCCTCATGAGAATTTATTGCCCAGGTTATGGGGCAGATAAATGCTGTGTCACTGTAGGGTCTAAAACTACAAAAATCAGTGTACAAGTCCCTCCTTATCTCTGCGTTATCTCATAATGGAGTGAATAAGCAAGTGCAGGGCTATTAGAGCAGAACAACCTCCCACAAGCTTCCCCTTCCAGGAAAAATGAGGAAAAGTAAAGTGAAGTTGTATTACTCAATAGTACTGTCTCTAGACCCACAATCTTTCCCTTACCACAAGCTATCAAGTGATGTCAGCTTCCATATAACATCTCAATACAATTTCCTGCAAGCTATAGGTTCTCTGCAATTCTTGGAAGATTTGAACTCTGATACGAGGCAGTGGCACTTTCTCAACACCCCTGCAAGGCATCTACCAAAACCTCTACTGACAAGCCATGCTAAAAGCCATGAAAACTCTCTTTGTCCTCACTTTGCCTTAAATCAAAATAAGTCTATCTCATGAAAATCATGGCCAGGTATAAGGTAACAGTTCATACTCCTTCACCTCTTCAAATATTCCTTGTAAAATGAGCCTTACTAGCACTGTGAAAGATAGAGCAATCCTTACACAGGTTTCCTGGAAGTTCTCACAACTATTTCCTCTTACTCTTTCTCTCCTTCAAAATAAT
Source organism: Pezoporus occidentalis (assembly GCF_034315485.1). Classification (NCBI taxonomy): domain Eukaryota; kingdom Metazoa; phylum Chordata; class Aves; order Psittaciformes; family Psittacidae; genus Pezoporus; species Pezoporus occidentalis. The sequence continues at coordinate 7,393,223 of NW_026912779.1, forward strand.
TTTGTTTTCCCTGTACACACTTTACATTGATTCCTGTGTTCCTCTGTTAGAAAAGTTTCTTTGTATACTTTGCTTTCTAACAAGAGCATTGATTTCCTTACCTAGCCACATTATAAACTTTCCCTTCAACTCTCCATTCTCTTCTAAGCCTTCTCCTGACAATCAAGCTCAAAAAACAGATCAAAACCCAAACCAAAACCAGATTTTTTCTTCAGTCATGTTTTAACCTGAAAGTTGCCTCTGGAATTAAGGGGATGGGATTTCAGTCACCTAGAATTACCAAAGTCTGAATACTGTAACAGTGGCAAATTTTGGGGGGTTCAGGAGATGCTTTTACAATAGGGCTGCATACAGACTGCAGATGGCATTCAGTTATTCACAAACATAGCAATATAAAAACTTCCCATGCAATTCAATGCCTTTGAACAAATTAATCCAGCTACCACTGGATGACTAGAATTCTTAGTATATCTATCTTGTACATTCCAAGTCACCCCCAAAACAACCAGAAGAAACAGAAGTTCTTTCCTCTAAGGGTGGTGAGGCACTGGAATGGGTTGCCCAGGGAGGTTGTGAATGCTCCATCCCTGATGGTGTTCAAGGCCAGGTTGGACAGAGCCTTGGGTGAGATGGTTTAGTGTGAGGTGTCCCTGCCCATGGCAGGGGGGCTGGAACTGGATGATCTTAAGGTCCTTTCCAACCCTGACTATTCTATGATTCTATGAAATTATGGTGGAGTTCTGAATTTTCATTTTTAAAATGTGCAGATATATGGTTTGATTCTGCACCATTCTGCTCAAAACCGAGCTCTACAGACAATCCCGTTGCACCACTACCACAAGCCACTGTGAAACGTTGCACCTGCAACCTGGTAATAACCAATAGTTTTGCCTTCTTTTTCTAGACTCTGCTATTAACTTACATTTTAAGTCACAAAAGCTGTCACCGTAGCCTTGCTAACACCCCTGGATTAATTACCAGCTCTGCTTCCTCTTTAGGCTCTTTCTCCTTTCACGTATTGTTCTTTACAGGTGAACAGCTGCCGTTTCCCTAAATCAGGACCCCTCTTCCTCCTCAGTCAAGCCTCCTGTATTTCACAGCTTCAGAGGTTCATTCACAAGGAGAGGAGCATACTCTCCACCCCTACAGAATCCCCAAAATGGAATTCAAGTAACCTCTCAACGCTTTTTGGTGTACCAGGCCTCTCCTGCATGACTTGCTCGACTGCAGCTCTCTGAACTCACTCCTTGCAGGGCCATGCTGTTAAGATACAGAAGCAAAGATAAAGGTACAGGAGCAAAGGAAGATGAAAAAGAAAATGAGCTGTATGTTCATTTGGTTTAGGCTATTACAAGCTTTTAGCAGTGAAATTTACTATGGTAGAAGGCTGAGTACTCTGGCACCAACCTGTCTGCTACAAAATACTCTGGGACACGTAATTGTGTGTTTGAGTACAAAATCAACAGTATTCAAATTGTTTGTATTTATATGCATTTCATCTGGTTGCCCTTCCTTTATAATTTTAGCCAGCTATTGCTGTCAACTATGTAATTTCCTCTTGGACTGTATCTGCTTATGCCAGTGGCAATGGTTACTCATCACGTACAAGAGTTTACAGACCACGTCATCGCAAAGTGTGTCTGTCCTCACCATTCATTTTTCATAAGCCCCTTTCAAGTTCAAAATAGAACTAGCAGTAGAATTAGACCCATGATTAAAGTAGTGTAAGATCTTTCATTGGCTTCAGTGGGAGTCGGATGATAGGAAACTCTGCTCCTGCCAGTCTTCACAGTTACTGACACAGACATTCACGTGTGCCAACAGTTCTCTTCTCAAAAGTAACTTATGAGAAGCCCTGTACCTGGTTTGTGCTCTGGACCTTGCCTGGGATTCTCAAGACAAGAGAATCCCTTTTTTATTCATTTTTCCTCTCCCTAGGCAGAAGGAGGAAAAGTCAGGCAATGAAAAGGCACACTGCTCCACTTCAAACAGTAATTCCTATGCAGCTTCCTGAAGAAGCCTGGCTTATTTGACCAAAATAAGTTAAAAAATATATTGGAGTATTATATAGATACAAAACCAAAGTAGAAGCAGAACATGTTACCTGCTGTCTGAGTTATGATTTTGTATCTATGTATGTATATGTACACACAAACAAAATATTGAGATAGTGTGGAGAAAAAAATAGATGCTGGAATCCAAATCTCCATGAAGAGACATTAAGCAAGGAAGGAGAAGAAACAATGGATGGATTTACATTTTACAAGCCATTTTGATTCCATGAAAGAGTGAATTTATGCTAAAGTTACTATGACATTGACACTGAAAAGTACTTTCAGAATGAAAGCAGGCTAACACTGTTACCTTAGCTTTTCCCAAAACAATGCCATTTTCAAATGTGGGTATGTATAAACCAATTTTTCACTCACTACATAGTGAAGCATCCACACGATCACTTAAGGCTGCATGTTAGAGCACTGTGAATGGCTGTGACAACACAGCTTCTTGGCTGCAACACATCTGAAGTGTCGTGGTACAGTTCTTCATTTCATCAGACTGAAGGATCCAGTCTGGTATCTCAGCATAAACTATTTCAAGACAGATCACAGAATTATGCCTGCGACATGGAAAGCCCCTGCTTCATATTATTTACAGAACTGCACAGAAATATCCTCAACTATAGGCCTACATTGATATCACAGTTAAAAAACCCCACAAAGATGACAATATCTCAATGTATGCTATAACATCATAGTGAAAAATGACCTCAGGCTATTAAAAAAAATTTATTAAGATTCTTTTCCATGAAAGATTGGTACTACAATCAGTGTAACCATTTAATCAGTCAAGTATGTGTGTTATAGGCAGGCACAGCGTTACAAAACAGGCAAGTACAATGCCCGATTAAGCGAATACAGTCTGAGTATCTATTCATCCACTATTTCTGAAAACAGAGTTATCAAATATCCACCAGGGAAAAAGATGAACTATTTTAGTTTCTCTTTGGCATACTTATCAGGACAATGAATTAACTGCAAGTGTCTTCCATTGCTGCCAGTGCTGTGAAGAAAAAAAAGTACTGAATGGAAGATTGTATGTCAGAACTCAGTTTTAGGACTCGGGCGAACCAGCTAATACATCAGAACTGGTGACAAATGACCATTCAGCTGCCAATGCTTCACAAGGCAGACAAGGACTACATTGTTTCATAATGCAGTTTTGTGGAAGGTATAAAAAGAATTACAGTAAATTTATGCACAGTACATACATATTACACACAGTTATATAAATACCCATGCTGTGGCTGGACTTCAGGAAGTTGATTTATCAGTAAGAAAGCTAGTATCAGACCTCCCAGCATCCATTTAATACACATTGCACTTCGCATCCAGTAATATGTTCATTTCTGTACCTCTCTTAAAAATAGATTTTAAACAGAAGCGAAGAATAATATCGAATCTTTCCATAAACTTTGTTTTCTTATTTACATTGTAATATTCCATTATACATAAAGACTGCATTACGATACATTATCTTCATATAGCTTTTTGTGATACATACAGCTTGAAGCTATTAACATCTTGGTTTGGGAACAGAGATATGACCTATAAGACTATTTAACAACAATTCTAGCCTTAATTTTGCTTTAGTTTGTTTCACTGAAACCATTCTTTGACAAAAAAAACAGTCCTCCTTATTGGGGAGGAAAAAAACGACCCATGTTGAAACCACTTCTGGATTTCCTTAAACCACTGAGAAACTTAGGAACCATAATAACTTTTGCATAATGATATAGCCACATAAAAGGCCCGTTACTTTTTAATTTAGAACATGAATGACAATTGTGACCATATCTTTAAATTAATTTCCTTTTTCTTAAGCTTTCAGTTATTTTGCAAACATTAAACAATGAAAACGCAAACATTAATCATACATAATCTTAATCTTTGCACAACTGGGAAGAGTTCCTATTTCATTCGGGAAAAAATGAACATGCACACACCCCCATTCACAGAGTGAGAAACAGCAGCACTTGCCTCAAGTTATGGTGCACATGGTTGCAATACCAGGTATAAAACAAAGAGTAGAATTTCCAACATCTGTTAAAACACAAAAAACTTATTGTACAAAAAAAAGTCATTCACATTCTTTGCAATGAAGGGAGGAATCAGCTGTTCAGCTTTCTGGACTCTCCAGCCGGCAAACTCCTCCTTCTATTGCCACGGACTGTCCTGCCACAGCTCCAGGAGGAAGTCTTGAAATGTGAGTCTGTGGAAGAGTCGAGAGAGTATTACTGAGTGAGAAGAGAGGCATAATTCTGCAGGACACAAAGCAAGCTTCAAAGTATTGAACAATTACAATACAAAGGACTGAACAATGTTCGTTCCATCACTGAAGTCTGAGGGCAAAGCACAAAGCAAGTTGAAAAGCTGAAAACAACTGGGATTCTTTTTTTCTTTGCATTAATGTTTAACACATGAAGAGAAGGACCATGACAGATACATAGAAAAGACAAACTGGATAACCCAGGGCACTTGAAGAAAGGAATGTCCAGCATGAAGCCAAAAGAAAACTGTGGCATTCCATGGTTTATAAGTCTGTTTCTTAGGGTGATATGAAAAAATTTAGTACTGTCTAGAAAAACATATCTTACAGAAATCTTCAACACAACGATCTAGTTGACAGAGATAAACTAACACTTCAAGGCACAAAGCAACTGCAATGATCAGGATGCAAAGAAGAAATTTCTCTTCATAAAATAGAATCATAGAATAGTTAGGGTTGGAAAGGACCTTAAGATCATCCAGTTCCAACACCCCTGCCATGGCCAGGGACACCTCACACTAAACCATGACTCTCTAATGAAGAGTCCCTCCCCAGCATCCTTACAGGCCCCCTTCAGATACTGTTAGGCTGCTATGAGGTCTCCACACAGCCTTCTCTTCTCCAGGCTGAACAGCCCCAACTTCCTCAGCCTGTCTTCATACAGGAGGTGCTCCAGTCCCCTGCTCATCCTCGTGGCCTCCTCTGGACTTGTTCCAACAGTTCCATGTCCTTTTTATGTTGAGGACACCAGAACTGCACACAATACTCCGGGTGAGGTCTCAGGAGAGCAGAGTAGAGGGGCAGGATCACCTCCTTCGACCTGCTCATCCACCTAAAGCCCCTCAAAGACTTAATCTAAAATATTTGTTGCCAACTGTCAAATAAATGGACCGAAAGAGCAATTGTGTTTCTGTCAACAGGCACCTTTTCCATCAAGAAGTTTTAACAGAAGGCCTTTGAAATGGCTGTGTAATATTCCAGCCAGAGCGTAAAAGCTAGAAAGTAAAAGCCAAAATGTGGGCATGTGTGTTTGTGGACACAAATTCAGCTTGTTACTATTGCAACTCAGCAACACAAAAGAATCTGTTAAACATCCTGTATATTCCTAGGTGCGTTTATTACTGATGGGCAAAGGCATTCACTAATTAAAAGATACTCTGAATTACTTGGAAGTAATGACTTTTTTTCTCCCCATGCACGCACTTTTATACTGTGAAAACTGTTTATGTTTTCAACCACACTGTTGATTTCTGAGCTACAGCAAAAGCCATTTACAGATAGATGGATTGCTTTCATATAGGCCAAGTGGCTAAAGCAGTGTTAAATGAGAACAACAAAAGGAGTCAGAAGTTCTACAGACTTTACCATTTCCTATTTTCAGAGCCTCAGTGAAACCCCAAAATGCAATAAGGCTGATAACAGCATTTCTACAGGCTTGAGGCAGAACATGGCAATGGCAGTGACCCACCAGCAAAGCAGGAGTGCTGGCCTTCATTCCCCTCATGACTTACAAGTTTCAAGTGATTCATTAATGCTCAGAAAATATAATTTTCAAGCAATTATTAAATTAGGAACTAGGCTTTATTCCTGCTAAAATATAAAGCTCACAACACAGAATTTGCTGGCATTTAGAAATTACGGCTTCCTGTAAGTGCAGCTAGCCACATATTTAAGTTTCTGTACATACATTATCCCATTTAAAAGATTTAAGTGCTGCAAAGTGTATAACTTGCAATGAGGCAAAGGGTTGTGAGCAAAAGTAGAGCTGTAAAAGTTTGGTAAAAATAACTTGCATCAATTGAGAAGAAAGTGATTTGAGACAGCACCCGCGATTCGTTGCACTGAAGAGACATTCTGTATCTTGGAGACAGTGTCTTTTAATTCTTTTCTTGGTAAGGGTATCCTGGTGTCTACTTTTAGGTGGTCTTGTTTCCAGTTACATCACAGAGGGGCATTTAAATGAAAACATTTAAAGGTTTTCATTTTACTGCTAAAACTTTGATCTCTGGCCTTCCTGCTTGATACAGGAACATCTCCCTACTTTCAGACCAATTTTAATTATAGCTGTGATTGAGCACTTCAAGAAGAAAAGTTTCGTTTCAAATCTGTTACAGTTTCCCCCAAAATGTCACCAACAACTTCTGGAGATGTTAGTTTGTAAGTTTAAAGAAAAAACAATTAAAAAAGGAAGAAAAACAAGAAGAAGAAAGGTGTTTTTTTTATTTTATGACCAACAGACCCAAGAGGTTTTTCCAGGTCCGTGAAAATTTCTAAATGAGAAGTGGGAAAGGATGCCAATGTAAAAGCAGCATTGTTCAATGCCACTGATTTTCTAGTGAGATGCTGCAACTAAAGCAAACCAGTGGTCCACTCGAAGGCAGATATCAGTTGTGAGATTGCTTATTTACTGATCAGTCAGAATTATTAGCAGATGATTGTAGCAACGCAAGAAAAAGCATCAAAGGCCCCAAGATGCTGCCAAGAGGCATAGGAAACTTGTTACTGAAACAGAAGAAATATTGTTATGATTGCCATGAATCTTATAATCAAATTTTTTCATTACAACTACAACAGACCTGACCTGTGTAAATTAGTTTTCTGACCCAAGTTATGAACTGACCTTCTGCATAGGCTTGACTTACCCCCAGCCCAAAGTTAAAGGTCTAATAGACCCTTATGTAATTGCAGGAGCAAAATGTGAGGCTTCATTGAATCCATATAAAATTCACAGATCCTGTTATTTTAAAAACTTAGTTAACATCATATTCTAATAAGGTTTTGAGCAAGGAAAGGAAAATATGCAAGAGGGATAAGCAGATAGACAATATCTATCAATATATTATCAAGGAGCTAGGCTTCAATAGGCTGTCCAAAACACATTTCCTCTACAAAAACTCATTTCCTATAAAAGGAAAACCATGTTTCCCATACAAAAGACCCCAAACCACTATACATTGCCACCTGTAAATTTCCATTTACAGAAACACCCAAACCACATACAACAAAACCTTTCTTAAAGCCTTTACGTGCATCCTGGTCATCTGCATACTTTATATGATGGAGCAAATAAGGATGCTGTTTTACACTGACTACTTCTTACCTCTTTCACCAACGGCTGCCTTATGCAGAACAACAGCAAGACAGATCTAAGATGATAGTGTTTAAAATATGCTACCTAATCAGTAATACGAAAGGATAACACTGCAATGTCAAGACAACTTCAGATAAACTCCCAAATGAACTCCTACAGCTATATCCTCCTTGTTCTTAGCCCTAAGAACAATCTCCAGTAAAGAAAAAGAAAGATCAAAGAACATGAATTATTTTTAAACACAACCACAGAACTTCTTTGTAGAGTCTGTCACATTTTTATATCCCAACATCATACTTTACATTGAGTCCAGATTGTGGATTAGGTATAGGTTTTTAAAGTATAACAATAAAACCCAAACAAACAAAGAACAACGCTGGAAAGCTCTGAATTGAATTTTAATTGCTCAGTCTTTCAGCTTGAGAAGTTGAATGAACCCACACCTGGGGGAAATTGTGCCTGAGAGCACAAAAACAGAAGAGTTTTCCTGTATTAATCCTCTGCTCAGCTTCATGGAAGTTTCTCTGAGGAAACCATATGCCAAGGAAAGGTAGATTAAGAATGACAGGGCTACCTGCATCTGCAGCTCCATACAGAGAAATTTCACCATCCCGGAGAATATTCTTATTTCATTTGCTTTCCTAGAGAACAGTGAGGTTTGTGAGGGCCTAGTACGAGCAGATGTCCTGACAGGTAGGAAACCAGTTAATCACCACAGATCTGTGTCTGCAGCTTAAAGGAGGGACGTTATGCCCACAGTCCAAAAGGAAAAAAAGTCAAGATTACATACTTGATTTTACTTCCCATACAGGAAAAACAAGCTAACCAACTTCAGACACTGATTCTTGCTCCATGCGCTTGTCATCCAAACACACGTTTCCTTCTTTCCCTCCTAACCAAACCAAAACCATTGAGCAACTAACTCCCTCAACCCCAGTGCTGCAGACACTGCCCATGGAATGTTACTATCTCTCAGCCCTTTTTGATGCATACTGGAAAGTTTCCCATTACCCTTCAAGTCCAAAACTAACAGGTCTTTCTACCCTGGAATAAGCATTAACTGCTATAGGGACAATACAGGGTTTCATCTTTTTGTCAGGAACATTTGATCTACCTTTTAAGTTATGTATTTTTAACATACCTTTAAAAAACCCCAGCAAAACAAATACAAGTTATGCCAAGACTTACTTCATGTCTCAGGCAAAGATTTTCTGGAATAACCTTGAGAACAACTAATATCAAAAAGATTTTATTTTTTTAAGTCTCTAAAGAGCCAGCCTCCTTTTATTCACATAAAAATATCAGTTTGTCACAACAGCTTTGTTTTTTCATTAAAAGCATAAATACCATGTAAACTGAGTATAAAGTGTAAGCCAAGAGACAGACAGTGCTGCATGAGAAAACTGAAGTCAATTAAATGCTGCCAAGAGGACAAAGTACAACTACCAGATGGCAGCACATTCAGTTCTTCGGCAAATCTAGCGAGTATTTCATGTGTTTAGCTTTCTTATTACATGCTCAGGATGTGCTTTAGACAGAGTAATTTATAAAACAAACTTTTTCCATCCATTACACTTTTGAGATGAAATATAATGAAAGACCAAGGACATCATACACTCAATGAAATTGCTTTTTGGAACATTACTCCACCAAATCCATATATTCTTTCAAAATGTGCAGCATTCTAACTGGGTACATGCTTCCACCATGAGAACCACCAGGACACACTATCTCATTTGTTCTCTAGGCAGTAATAGCCCATTTTGGCAGCAACAGCCATCTTCTGCTGCTCTGTGTCCCGGGAAGCTGTCCTCCAACACGGTTGGAATGTACACCTGCCACATGACAGGAGACAGTGCTCTGCAAAATACTGATAATGCTGCTATCAGAATATCCCATGTGCAACTTGTTTGGTGAAATCTTAATAAAGAAGAAGAAAATAAAAAAGGGGGTTGGGGAGGCAGGGATGGAAATGAGAGAGAAGATGGGAAGAGAAAAAGAGGGGCTCCAGAATGATTGTCCTTGTTGGCAAAAGAAACAAGGATACATCTACTGACAGCTTCTGTCTCTCAGGCACTGAAAATACTGATTCTATGTAAAGGTTGCTCAGGAATCTAACAGTTTTCCAAGCTCAAATTCATTTTACGGGTTAAAGTTATTACTATATACTCGTAATATATATGTATACTATATATGTGTGTATATATATGTATACATATATACATACGTATATATATGCGTATATATATGTATACTATACACATATCTAAAAATAACAATATAAAGCATTATAAAAATATAGTTTTTTTTAAAAAGGTAAAAACTAAAGCATTTTCACCTCTCTAAATCATTCATACATGTATTTAGATAGTCAGAAGCCATGTACCAACTGATCACCTTTTAAACTCAGCATCCCAAGCTTTTGGGTATTCTGAAACACTGCCATATGTCTTAAAATGGAATTTCTACCATTCTGAACTGCAGGTGCCAGGTGAGGTTATCTCATTGATATTTGCATGCCTTGGATACACAACCCCATTTTCTCTGCTCCATTTTAAAATGTTGGCCAAAAATGAGGAGAGCTCCAGAACTACTGGCTTTATGCAAGAAATCAACCCCAAAACCAAAACTTATCTGCCCATCTCAGAGCCCATAATTTCCATGAAGGTCTATGAGCCAAGTATTTTAACTGGTATCTTAGCACTAAAGGTTATTTCCAACAAATATAAATACCTTATTTTTATGAGGGAACTGGACGCTTTACTGTATGCAGAGTCCTTTTCAAGTGAAAATTTGAATGACTCCCCAGTCTCCAGACAAGAGTCCAATTAAAGAAACAACAAAAAAAAGTTAACAGTGACATATACTTTTCCTGTCTCATGAAGTTAAAAGACTGTCTCTGTAGTCTGAAATGAAAGACTGAATTATTTGACTTAGTATTTCTGTTAACTAAACAGGCTCAGTAAATTTTTCCAGTAATTTTCAAATTAGAATTAGGATTCTTCCAAGATGTGTTTCTTCACCCAATAAGCACTGGATAACTGCCCCTATCCTGACAAAGGGCTTTCATAGACCTTTAACTCACAAAGTAAGACACAGAAGCCCATCATCAGAAAACCAGCAAGAATCACTACAATCTGTTTGTCACATGTGTCACTTCAAACACAGAGGGCAGTAATTTTGCTACTGTTAGTAAAGCATTTTGCAGCATTAGTAAAGGTGAATAAATCTGATTACAACACATCTCAACAGGAAAAGTGAACTGGAAATGGTCTCCCTGTCCACTGTTTCCTCAAACTGGAAAATGAAATTAACCCTCAAAGATAAGCCTCTGCATCTTGCAACCACAACATTTGGTGTAGACAGCAGCTGTTGCTGATGGAGGTTTTCAAGCACACCAATATGCAACACTCTTCACTACTGTTACTCTGTATCTTAACAAAGCAACTTGAATTTGGTTCATTAGAAAATGGAAAGGATGGCATATGTAGCTTTGAAGTATTAAAACCTGTCACAACATAAAGATGAGTAATTTGTAAGAACCAAATATCTGCCAAAAGAGAGATTTAAACTGGCAACTGAATTGGATCACATTCGATATTACAACTAGATTTTTAGAGACGTGTTGTCTAGATCATGTAGCTGTTACACAAACTAAAACCTATAAAGCTGAACTACAAGGATATCTCAAAAGTACTGCAAGATCTACAACAATTGCAAAAGTTAGAACATGTATACGCAGATCATATAGTACATTTATACATGCTAAGAATCATAGCGAGCTGAAAAATATGTCAAATACCTACACGTAACACAGGACCAAACCTGCACATTGTTGGTATTGAGACTGGGTCTTTTCCTGCAAAGAAAGCACTCTGACTTCAAACACTAGTGAAAACACAGTGAGGAAGTACCTATTTTCAAGCCAAAACATCATCCACCAACTACTCTCAATCACTAAGATAATGCAAGACATGTGGGAGATCCAGGAAAAAGAAGTTCTTTGGCACATCCTGCCTACTTAGACTTTTCGCACACAAAATACTGTGGGCCTTGACTGATCAAATACTCTGCAGACCCTGCCTGAGATAAAAGGGCTCCTGCTTGATTATGCACAGATATACAACATTAAATCAAAGAAAGGCTGCCTACCCATAACCAGAACCTTCAAGAGATGCAGCTGGTATGTGAATTCACATTGCAGGCATACACTGAACTGTCACTTGAGATGGGAGAACTTCTTTTCCTTTGCAGCATCCTCCACTGAGCAAGCAGACAAGGAACAAGAAGATACGAAGACTATTTAACTAAGAGGAGTCATTTAATTTTTAACCTACCTACTAACCTCCCTTCCATCCCATTCTCTGTTTATATCTAAAATCACATTATGGGTGAATTTCAGGAGTTATTTCTCCCCCTCCCAAATTACATGGTGGAAGGTCTCAAATCCCTCCATGCAAACTGTTCTACCAAATGCTATATCAGCCTTTAAGGGCTTAAATATCGCACATCACCCATGGCAGTATGGACAGAGCTCCAAGAAGCAACACTCTAGTCATCAGAATACAGATGTTTTCCCACCAGTGATAAGAAAAATGCTTCAGCTCTCAGAATGTAGCCTAATCAGTTCAGGAAAATAGGAACTGATTATCTGAAAGCTGCCAGAGTATCTTCAAAGAGGTCAGAGCTCTGATTACAGGATGACCTACTTAGCCAATGCTATGATCAGCTGTTGGATCTATTATGGATCCATAAAAAAAAACATCTGGAAGGTTACTCTGAGGACTAGTGTCTCAGAAACAGGAGACAGTTTGGACAGGGAATCTAAAAGAGTGAACTGCTTATCAAAGATCTGGAATTCATATCAAGTAATTAATGAGTCAACATCAAAATAACATAAAAGAAAAAAAACATACCTCCCCAGTTCATGAAGTTATTTAAACTCCCAGTCCCTCAATCTGGAAGTCTTGACCTTTGCTGATTAAGCAATTACTGCTACAAAAGGAGCTGGGTAAGTGCAGAGGAAGTCCACAGACTAGAATTTCCTATCCATTCTCATGGCCACAGCCAGAAACTTCCACAGCAGCTTAGAATAGTTTAACAGCCTCACTTACAGCTACAAAGAGCTGAGTATCACCTGTCCTGGGTTCAGCAGTAGCATTTTTCTCCTTCTTCTTCCCTGCTGGTGCAGTGCTGTGTTTTTGACTTTTGGCCTGGGAACAGCACTGATAACACTGATGGTTTTAGTTACTGCTCAAGTGTTTAGTCTGGCCAAGGACTTTCTGAGTCTCATGCTCTGCCAGGGAGGAGGGGAAGCCAGGAGGAAGCAGAGACAGGACACCTGACACAAACTGACCAAAGAGGTATTCCATACCACAGCACGTCATGCCCGGGATGTAATTAGGAGGTACCCAGAAGGGCTGGCTCACTGCTCAGTCGGGCTGAGTATTGATGGGTGGCATTGTATCCTCTTCCCTGGTTATTTCCTTTATCTTTATTATTATTGGTGGTAGCAGCATTGGTTTGTGTTATACCTTAGTTAGTGAGCTGGTCTTAACCTGTGGGAGTTACATTCTTTTGATTCTCCCCCTGTCCCTCTGGGACCAGAGGCGGGGGGGGGAGGGGGGTTGAGAGAAGGGGGGAGTGAGCAAGAGGGCTGCTTGGTTCTGATTTACAGCCTGGGCTTAAATCACGACACACCTTACATGACAATTGTACCATCATGTATATGGCAATGCAGGAACTTGCTTCAGGGGAACTTGGGAAACCCATTGATCTCCCCAAGACCAAGGCTATTGTTGAAACAATCTATCATGGTATTGCTTCAGGAACACTGGGACAGGCAACTTCTAAAACAGAGTGCATCTATCCCTTAAGCTCAACATAGCTGAGGCTCCAGTATCCAGCCTGGGTAAGTTGCAGCAATAGGAAGTGCGGGTTAGTTCCAAGAAGTATATAGAAAAAAAGCTGTTCAGACAAAAGGTTTGTTTCTTTCCCTATGCAATATGTGACAAACAGTGTCACTGAATGATTATGAAACTGCTTATGTCACGAGGGATGAAGACTACAGTTGAACCAGCAAGGTTATACCTTGATTAGTTGCTTATGGCAGTGATGTAAGGGTTCAAGGACATAAGAATAAGAGGGAAGTCAATGGGCTATCCATTGTGCAGGTAGTGAAGATGACATTGCCAGTGGTATCAGTGGTGGAGGAGCTGATAAACTTCCAGCTTTGAGAGTGAGCTCAAGGCAAGTAATGACACACCACCAGAGATGACTTGTCAGCATTAAGGTGTGAACTTAGTTCATCTGGCAAGCTTCCATGGTATTTTTAAAGTACCGTTCAACCAACCATTTTAAACCAACATTCAACAGGAAACGGTGACTTTTCCAGGCATCTGGCTTTCCAAAAAAAGACTGGACACCTTTCCAGAAAGTATGCTTTAAATCAAGCAATTATTAGTCACAGGGCAGAACTGTTCCACAGCTCTTGCAGGCTCAGCCATTTTATGCTGGTGAGTTAGCATTCAGGCAGCCTGGTTTGGAGGTGAGCGGTCGGCTGCAAAACCCAACCTTTCCCAAAACTGGGAGGAAATAAACCCCTGCTGCAAGGATACTTCCAAATCAGTACTTGGAGAGCTCACAGTGCTAGAAGCCAGAAGCACTGGCAGGTCAGGATGTACAAACCATTTCAAGCCTCCAATTCCACTTCCCTGTGCCACTGTTCTTTTTAAGGAGTTGCTGATATTTAATTATGTTTCCACCTCTCAAGCATACCCGTGTCATCTAGGTAAGCTGGTATCCAGCTTGTAAGTGTCTAAGAAAGGCCTCCTGTATCTCCACAACCTTCATCTGGGGTTCAGAATCACCATTTGCTAGGTCCTATTGTGAAATGCATTAACCTCCAACACACAAAGAACCACAATGAGATTGAAATGCAGGATCCTTTTTTCCTTAGTATGTACCACTTTATATAATTATGATTCTAATATTAGTCCAATTTGTAACAGTAGACATTCAAGCTTCTCACTTTCTAAAAGTCTTGCTATAAAAATATGTTTTCATGTTCATCAAATTAAAGCAGCCCAAAATCACCCACTGTGACAATCCCTTGGTTTAAGAATAAAACTTGAGTCCTTGAATGATGAAAGAAATAAAAAACTGAAGCTCTTTACCACCCTAGGAAAACAGGAAAGCAAGATGTTTCCTTACAAGCTGCTGCCTGATCATTTTGCTATGAACTCATAAACAAGTTATATTTTATACTTTCATGAATTCTTATACCATCATTTCATGGCAAGCACTCAAAATTATCTGTACCAAAACAGTCACTCTGTTAAAGAAAAGGGATTTTCTTTTTTTTTTCTACTTGCAATACATTGTGTTCTATTTCAAGCCCAGTTTTCCATCTATAACTTAGTCCTAGCTGTAGCAGAATAAAATTCCAGCTTTTATGACAGAAGACTTTTTTTGATCAATAGAAGTCAGCAGCAAAAGCGTTTGCGGTTTTTCTCTGGAAAGCATTTGTGGCCACAGACTCAAAGGAGGAAGAAAGGGAGGGGGATTAACTCTTCAATGAAGGTCAAAAACATAATTTAAAAGTGAACCAAGAAGAGCAGCTGTGTCTGTCAGCGCAATCAAGATTACCAGCTGGAGAAGTTACCAGCAGTACGAAAACAATGCATACCAGATGTCAAGTGTTGCAACTGTGAGTAGGAAAACATCTCTGGGCAGTGTCATGCTAGTACCCATTAGCAGACAGATTTGATATTTAGCATTTAGTTATTAATTAGATAATACAGGAAGAGACATTTGAGCCTTCCGTGTAAGTCAGAGGCAGGTGTGCACGCTGGAATAATTTAACATTGTGCATTCTAGGAATCCTCCTTTCACTGCAAACAGAAGATAATGATTTTAAAGCTAACTAGTGAGTAGTAGAACATCTGCAGCTGAGCTTGCTGCAGTTCCACTCAGTCCAGTCTGTACTTTTAATTTGACTTTGGTTTCTTTTCTAATAAACCTGAAATAAATATTAAGGAAAGAAGTGAAACCACATTCTATTCCATGGATAATTAACTGGAAAGAACTCTATGTAAGCCATGAAAGTGAGTACTTGACTAGCACTTCTACCAGCACTTCCTTCACCAGCTGCTTTTTATCTTCCTCTTCCTTCTGGAGCATTCTTGTCTTTTTTTTCTACACATTTTACTCCTAGAGAATGAACTCATCCATTCCCACTGCTTTAACCAGCATGTTACACCATCCTTGCTGTTTGAAATATCTGATGTCAATTTCCTTCTTTTGTACGTTTTCTTATTATCTTGTTCATACCCTCCATCATACTTAAATGGGATACCGGAAGAAGGAAAAAAGGAAAGAAGTGAATTTTGTAGTCTCCTAATGACTAAACTTTCTCCTTCAGCAAATACATAAGGAGCCGCCTCTGAAGAAAGTCAACAAATCCAGGCCCTCAAATCCCTTCCTTTTCCAGGCTTTAATAGTCATCTTTCCATCAAAATGCTGGGTGTGTGTCTTGGGCTTATCTCCTGGTATAAACTTGCTTACTGTCATCTTCTCCTTTAAGGCATGCAAGTATTCCAGGGAATACCTCCACTTCCCTGATTAACTATACTGGGGTGCTGCCTTCTTATTCCCCCCCCCACTTTTGTCAGTTCTTTTAACTAGCTCTGATTGTCCACTCTCAGTCTTGAATATTTACAGCTCTACATGTATAAACAGCTACAGAAATCATGATCCTGTTTCTGCTTGCAGCTTCTCCCATGTTCACCCTCATCGTCCAAACACCTCTCCAAAATGCTTTCATTGCTGCACTGCAATACAAGCCTTTTCTCCCTTCAATGCTATGTGCCTAAGAAGAGGTGGCTCATCCTCTTGGTTAATCCTACTCTTTCATCTTGACAGTAAGGACTTCTCCAGGTCTCCATTGCCAAGCCCAATTTTGACATATTATTTCTCTCATTAAAAAAAAGAAAGAAATTATTAGGCTCCAAAAGACTGTAAATGGACATCAATATCCAAAATATTTATCACAGAGGCTATTTTAGGAACCAGCTTTAAGTTTGTTTCACATCCTCTCCATTTTTCCTTGATGGTGCAATAGCTTTCTCTAAGGAAGACATGCTCACAGAAAAATATCACTGCACCCTAAATAGCCAGTATCACTGAATCAAGCTGGATAAAGTTACTCTAATATAATTACTTGTTAGCAGAGGAAATGGACATGTGTTTGTGGCACCTTTTTTTGACGTAACACGTATGTTAGCATCGGTTTGTTAACTGCTGCAATTTAAAAAAAGGAATTAGAAATGCCCAATCAATACATTTAACTGCTTATGCCACCATTACTTTTTCCATTCTCTTATAGACAGAAATTTCTTATATATTTCATTATTTCATATTCTCCTTAGCTTTTGCCCTCACTCTACTATATTACAACCTAACCCTCACGGCTTACCTTAGCTTTGCCATCCTGTGCAGACATGTATCCTACACACATGCTCTCTGTTGTATGGCTCCACAGAAATTCCACTGTAAAAGAAGTCACAAAAAATGTATTGATTAAATATACAAGATGTAGCTTAACAAAAATGGAATCTTGAGAAACATATATAGAATCACAGAATCATCCAGTTCCAACCCTCCTGCCATAGGCAAGGATACCTCACACTAAACCATTCCACCCAGGGCTCTGTCCAACCTGGCCTTGAACACCGCCAGGGATGGAGCACTCACAGCCTCCCTGGGCAACCCATTCCAGTGCCTCAGAACTCTAACAGTAGAGAATTTCTTCCTTATATCTATATATGTATATATAGCTTAAAATAGTTTGGGAAAGGACAAAAAAAAAAAGAACAAAACCTACTTACCAGGTTAATTTTATCTCAAAAGAAACAGCTATCAAATAAACAAGACTTTCCTTCACCATTTGCAGTCACACACTGCAGAACTAATATCCAGAATAAGAATGTTTCTTCAACAATATGGAGCCTCCAAGATGAGAAATACATCAACTACAACTACGTTTAAAAGATGCGACTAACACTTGAAGCAGAGGCCTGTTCCACCCATTAAGAAAAAGCAGATATAATTTGCTTTCGCTTGCCTTGAACACAGACAAGAGCACACTACAGTAGCATAAATGCAGGCAGTGCACAAGGATTCTGTAGAATTGTAACACTATCAACAGAATAACCAGTAACAAGCATTTTTTTATATAACTGATACATAACATGTACTAACTACCAATGGGTTAATGGAGGTTTGTGATTTAGCTGCACAAGTAGGACACAGGAAAACATGTAGAACAATGAGAACTGAAGATACAGAACAGGCAGGAAATGCATCTGGTGAAAGTAAAATAATCCTGCAGAAAAAGCAGGAGAGATGACTGCTGGAAGCAGAATAACACAGCACGATAAGCAAGGAAGATACCTGGCAAAATTAGTGCAAGACTTAGTCCCAACAGTATGCTAAATAACATCAAGACCATATGCAATCACCCACTTTCTTTGGGGAGAGGGCACAGAACACCAAATTTAAGAGAGGAAAGAAAGACGGAGAAGAAATGAGACCATTTTGATTTTGGCTTCCCTATCAAAGCACTCTCAGATCTGATCACTTTTGCTTATAGCACTAGCTACACACAATCTGGTACTCTATACTCAGAGATAATTTAGGATATAATGCCCTATATAATTTAACGCATCCTAGTGTATCCATTAGGATACATATCCTATATTAGGATATAAATATAGGATAATTAGGATATAAAAACACAACCAAGTGTTGTGTTTGTAGTGATAATCATTAAGGAAACCAACCACTGCTAATATGTATTGTTAGTGCATGTTATTCCAGTAAGGTGGTGTTCTGAAGTTTGAAAGCGTCCCAATTTATCAATTGCTTAAGTAGCCCATCACATTGATCTTTAACTCCCTGATATATACATAAGCATCTTTATATATGCACACACACTCCTACTCAGCTGCAACACAAAATTCAGGCAATGAGCACATTATTCATATGTTAGGCTTCCATCCAGTGGAGCTTTATAAACACCACACTGTATTCTTCCTGCTCTATGTCACAGCGTTCTTTGTGTCCATTAAGTACATACTTGGGAAGGGAGGGCAGACAAACAGTAGCTGATCAGAATTCAGGGTGTTTCATAGAGTACTGCAAGAGGTTTAAAAAAATTGTACTGAGGTATAAATGTTTCCTCTGGATTACAGGAGCAGTCTTACATGAATTACACAAGATGCCATGAAAAGCTATTTCCATGTATTTCTTTACAAAGAGATTTTCACAGACTGCAAAAAGCATCATTAGATGGTTTTAAAACTCTTATTCATTCCTATTCCTCACATTCCTTTAATATGGTTGCAGAAGGTCACAACATGCTGAGTGTGCTTATCCTTTGAACCATTTATCCTTGCATAGCAATTAACCCAGAGCAGAAGATCAAAGTTTAGACAGTCCCGGCAAGACGTGAAGATTCTGACAGATATGTAGATATCATCATAAAAGAAAAATGAACTTCATTCAGGTATGTGCTTTGCTCCCCCATGCATGACTGATATTGCCAAAGGTTAGTCAAAGCTTTCAGAGTGAAACATTTAGTGCAACGTAGCTGTGGTCGATGAGGCCGATCTCTCCCTAACACCCTAAAGGTTCAACTGTCAGTGAAAGCATTTATTTTTTGTAGACAATCTTATCTATTTTGAGAAGTTGGCCAAATACCCTCAAAATACTGTTTCCCTGCCTTCTATAACTCTAGGCATATGCTTTTAACAACTTTTTCCTTCTAAATAGTACACCAACCGTGGCATGTTCTAGCATGAAACATGGTTACTGCTACCTATCACAAGTAGTGGAATTTCAATGAAAAGCCTAAACTACATACTTCTCTGAAGACATTTCACATATTTTCAACCATTTCATAAATCACTTTCTTGCAATTCGTTTCATTACTTAAAAAATAACCCACAAAACATCCCTGCAACAAAGACATGAGATTTCATTATTCTACACTCCATGTTCTTCAGTGTTATGCAACTTATTTTAAGTCCAAACACCACAAATACTACATATGTTTAATTATACGTTAACTCAGCGTGCGCTATAAGGCAGGAAATTTCTGTGGTACAGAAAAAATATCTTTAGAATAAGCTGTCCTATATGAATCCTATTTCAGTGGAAAGAAAACCAAAGATCAATGCACAAAGAGTCGTTATTTATGTTGTACAATATATCAGGATTTCCTTAATTTTTGAGGAAAAAATATCAAAACTTCCTCAATAGGAATGTTTCCTTACATGAATACCAAACATTAAATGAGTAGAAATAATTCTCTCGCTTCCAAGCATCAGAAATTAAAGGTTAAGTTGATCTTGTTTGTTCTTATTCAATCAAGCTTGTATTTCAGTTATTTAACTCTTGTTTAGGGATAGAATTTATATTGTAGGATGCTTTTCCATTAGATTAATGCCACAATTATTCCATTCTTCAATCTGAAAACTGTAAATCCAATTTACAACATTCTCTGTTTGTTCAGAAACCCATGCCCTGATTCTGGAGTCTGGATTAGACAGTCTTGGTTTTCAAATGATTGAAAGATGATTGACAAAGTTTCTTTGATAGTCTACTTCTTCATAAAGACAAGCTATTCAAGTAATAAATCCAAAAAAATGTAACATACAAAAGCTATTCCTAAAACGTTTCCCATCCAAAGCCTTCCAAAATTCTTCTGTTGTCCATGAGGACAACCTCAGACCCATCAAAACTGTAAGGCCTCACCTCTCAAATCTCTGGTTCTTTGGAATAGCAAAAGATGTAAATGAAACTCTTTTGGGTAACATGAGATGTTGACCAAAAGCTTAAGGAACACATAAATTTCAACTGTTAGGTAGAGAAACATGAATGTTATTAACTGGATTGAGCTAAATTACTTATTAAACAACTGGAAAGCGGGAATACAGTCAGGCTCAAGTTGATCAACACTAAGTAGTTTCTGATATTTAAAGATTCTTGTAATGCAAACCAGCAAGGTGTAATATGAACAAAGACCTGAAATACAACATACACCTCATCCTGTACAACTGTAATAACTTGACCCTAACATCCTGGAAGTCACTGAACAGCCACATACTGGATTATGATGACTATATCCATCAGCTCACCTTTAGCACACACTCTGTCTGCTATTCCAAGCTGGCTGTAAGCAGGCAAACACTGGTGACAAAATACTAGGATATAGTGGGACTGAAGTAGTACTAAATTAAAACAAAGGTGAGGTGTCATTCTAAATAATAGCCTGTAAATCAAAAAGAAACCATGCAATTTAAGAATTACCAGGTAAGATGCTATAACCATGCCTTAATACAAAAAGTTAAGGCAGATGATCAAATTTGTCATCTCAGATCTTAAAAGACATGAAAGCTACTTTCAATCTGTAACTCATACTTGGAATTTATGATGACAGTAGTTCATGAAACACTTGGGGAAACAATCATAAAGCAGATGATTATACAAAGGAATAAAACCTTTAATTCTCATAGCATAATATATATTAGACAGGTCCGTGTGACCCACTACATAAGCACGACAAGACACATATGTCCACATCTGAGGAGCACCACACAAAAGGAGATGGTACAAGTGTCACGTTGAAGTAATTCATATGCCCCCAGTCCCAAATCCCTGCCTTCAAAGAGGAACATGGGCCTTACTGTCTCTGGGTTGCATTTCCACCAACCTCGGCTAGTGGTCTACAGCCTTTGGTTTCCTAGCTGCTTCTCTAAGATAAACCACATGATGGTTTCCTATAATACACTTGCTCTGCTGTAAGCAGCAAGCCATATGAGGATCTTATTTCTAGGACATAAACAGGGCTGAAGAGCTGCAGAGCTCAGAGCCTTTTTAACCAGTCAGCTACTGATGGAGGTAAAATAGGAGGTGAAGTAGTTTTCTGCTGATCTCAATATAAACAGCAAGTATTCCTGATGTCTGCATATGCAAACAGGAACTGTGCCTTAATTTGAACAGATTTTTCTGGGCGTAACAAGAAGTTTCTAGCCACAAAACAACTTCCCCTCTGCATTTTAAATGTATCCTCCAATTTTTCACATTTTGTCCTGCAATTAGGAGGAACAAATAACTTTTTAGATAGCATGTTTAGCATATAAACCACTGAGAAGCAGTAAACAGTCATATGCATTGCCCTCAAGTAAAAATGCAATGGTTTTCCTCTGAGGAACATACCCTGCCTCGCCACAGGCAGCCGTTATTTCTCTGTCATGGTCTTAGGAGGATCCCACACAACCCTCTGAATCACAGTTCTGCTTAGAAATAGTGAGTCAGAAAGAATGCTCTTTTCCACAGTTTCAGAGAACAAACAAAGCAAATACTATTTCACTTTCTAGTTTTATTATCTCAAACAATGTCAATTGTGTGTGTTTTCTCTGTGGCTTCTGAACAATGATAAACATGCACAGACAGTTCTTATTTCATCTTTCACTCTGATTTAGCACCTAGCTCAAGCTAAAAATGAGTAAGAATTTCTTACCTAGTAAAGTTGGCTTTTCCTGTGACGATTCAGGCTCTGCTGAACACCTGCACGACCGAAGAACTATCACACCTCCGAGTACACCATCTTCATTGGCAAGAAAAGGTGAACCTAGGTAGAAATTGTTGGGGAGAATTATATGGAATAGGAATAGGGGTTGGTTTGTTTGTTTGTTTTTTAATTGACTTTCTTGTCTTTCCCCTTTAATGTTGTCACCAAGGGTTGAAAAGACTGTCAGATCAACCAATGCTTCTACAAAAGCATCAGCTTTTCAAAATAGGCATCTACCGATTTACCAGTAAACACAAAAAGTTCTACACAGAATAAAATAAACATACTGGAAATTACATTTGTGAGTGCAAAACCATTTGTTCAGGGATCAGTGAAGGTATAATAATGAAAACATGGAGTGTCAAATTGAAAAAACATCATGACTCATTTTGTTCTTGCTGTACTATAATTAATATAATAATGGTTGCATATGAAAACAATCAAGAAACTTTGGGTCACTTTTACAGTTTATTCATTTTCCCAATTTAAAGCGCTTTGTACAGAGACATCACCAAACTGCGACAGACCGCCTTCCTTGCTGGTTTATGAATATTAGCAGAAAAGCCAAAAGACATCCCCCTTTTTACAGTGGCTTTTCTGTTGTTAATTTAAGACATATGATATTTAATGTCTTCTATCAGAAGCTGGAAAAGATTTAAAGTTAGTTGAATGAAATCTAAGTATTCTGTTTTCTAGTTTGTAATTTGAAATGAGGCTCCTATAGTTTCAAATGGGGAAACAATGGTATGATTTTTATACAACATAAAACGTCTTTCAGCCACAAAACTAACCAAGTTCTTACACTCCAGCCCAAGGAGACTCTAGTCACACGT
Organism: Pezoporus occidentalis; assembly: GCF_034315485.1. Lineage (NCBI taxonomy): Eukaryota > Metazoa > Chordata > Aves > Psittaciformes > Psittacidae > Pezoporus > Pezoporus occidentalis. The sequence continues at coordinate 7,416,108 of NW_026912779.1, forward strand.
TTGCAATACACTGTGATTTAAAGCTGAATGTACCACTGCAACAGGCATTTCATGCATTTCTTTTTAATGATCTTCTTTGAAATAAATTAGCATATTATGTCTAGTATTATGGACACTGTAAAAGACTGGCTGTCCACAAGAACTTTGGAGCAGATCAGCCTCCTTCAACTTGCCCACAGCTATTTGTATGATTAAAATTATTTCTTTCATGCAAATAACAACAAAAGAATAAGAACCAACTTGAAGCTTTACTGTAAGGAAAAATAAAAGCTTTACCATGTTTTCTCTTGATGTAAGAGCAGCCATATTTAGAAGTGATACAAGGTGGTCATTACAACAGAAGCCCACATTGTAGGAAAATAACGTGTGGTATGCTCAATAAACAGCAATATCTTATTTGATCTAATAAAAACAGATAGTATCTTTAAAGCAGCACTTGCTTTGTACAAGCACTACTACTACATACCAATTACACCTACTCTATTACACACTGACTGTGGCCAAATCCCTGTGAACGAAGAATTCAGCCAAGCATAACATAACAGATAATAAAACAGGAAAATATGTTTGGTTAAAATAGAAATGCAAGGCTTGGGAAGCTGCAAAGAGCTTTACCACCCAAATCAAAATCCTTTACTCCAAGATGCTAAGTATCTCTCATACTTTCACTGCATTAACCAAGTGCTGGCTACGTATCTGATATGACTTCTGCAATCAAATGAATGAAAATAAGTGGTTTTCTTCAGGGAGGACATGCATCCTTTAATCTTTATTTCAGAAACTCAGGTACTTCAAAGACAATGTCTTCACCTGAACTTGGTCTGCAGACCTAATCTTATACTCGGTTGCATTAATTCTTCAGGCTGTAAGCCATGATGTGGTAAAAGGGCACTGCAGACAGAAGTTTTGGTTTGTTTTTTAACGTGACATTTCTCCTCTTTCAAGGCCTGTGAAAGCCTCTTTCAAGGTTCTAGTGAAAAATAACAATAATCTCTTTAATTAGAATTGTTAAAAATGTTCTACTTCAGCATAACACTGCCAGCAATCAGTTTAATGCAGATAGCATATTCAAGGCCATAAGTGTACATAAGAACAGACAGCCACTACTGCTTATAGGCTCAAAGCCACTAAGTGTTGTTTTAGAAATGCTCACATTGAGTTAATTAATCCCATACGCAATCCCAGGCACAGCTACAGGTTGGGCAGAGAAGAGATTCAGAGCAGCCCTGCGGAGAAGGAGTTGGGGGTGTTGGTTGATGAGAAAATGAACATGAGTCGGCTTCAGCGTGCGCTTGCAGCCCAGAAAGCAACCGTATCCTGGGCTGCATCAAAAGGAGCGTGACCAGCAGGTCGAAGGAGGTGATCCTGCCCCTCTACTCTGCTCTCCTGAGACCTCACCTGGAGTATTGTGTGCAGTTCTAGTGTCCTCAACATAAAAAGGACATGGAACTGTTGGAACAAGTCCAGAGGAGGCCACGAGGATGATCAGGGGGCTGGAGCACCTCCCGTATGAAGACAGGCTGAGGAAGTTGGGGCTGTTCAGCCTGGAGAAGAGAAGGCTGCGTGGAGACCTCATAGCAGCCTTCCAGTACCTGAAAGGGGGGCTATAGGGATGCTGGGGAGGGACAATTCATTAGGGACTGCAGTGATAGGACAACAGGGGAAGTTTAGATTGGATATAAGGAAGAAGTTCTTCACTGAAAGGGTGCTGAGGCACTGGAATGGGTTGCCCAAGGAAGCTGTGAATGCTCCATCCCTGGAGGTGTTCAAGGCCAGGTTGGACAGAGCCTTGGGTGGCATGGTTTAGTGTGAGGTGTCCCTGGTTTGGAACTGGATAATCTTAAGGTCCTTTCCAACCCTAACTATTCTATGATTCTAATTACTTTTTCCTTTCACGTTTTTCTTTCTCCCACAGTCAGGAAAGAGCAGATGAAAGAAAAGTGTGTAAATAAACCAATCACATACTTCTTCACTTTCCCAGTATTTGTTTCAACTATGTGTCATCATCACTGATCAAATTTTCAGTTATCTGGATAACTTGCATATGCTAGGTTCTATCTTGTTAAACATTAGAAGACTTGGCAATGTACTTCTCTCCATGTAAAGAATATGAAGCAAAACACAACACTAATTTTCATGTGAATTCTTTGATTCTTTTTCACCTCCAAACACATGCAGCAAATAGACACGAACACACAGACACCTGCAAACCCTTGCAATGGGTCATGATCATCCCCACACACCACTTCTATCACCACCTGTTTTCTCACTTCTTCTGAAGCCTGTGATCCACAGAGTCACCAGAAGTGAATTGTGTGACTACACCATCATCTATTCCCATTGGTGGCTTTCACCAGCAACTTCAGGTAAACCATTTCAGTGCAAAATCAGCAAGGATATAGTACGTGCCTCCAGTTCTCTGCTTTGGCTGAGTTGTGAGAAATCAACCCCTAAATAGTAGCCGTAAAAACCAGTTGCCATTACAGTATTCTACATTACAGCAAATTCAGACTGTTTCTCTTCTCAGAAATCGGACTCTAAGCCAAATTAAATACACATTGAACAGCAAATTCCTTAAAAGAGAGAATGTATTTTATTTTCCAAATAAAGCAATTAAAAAAACATAAAGTTAGAAGAGGGATTAATTTTTTTTAACAAAGGTATTTCAGGATATACAAACTTATTACTGAGGATTGCAGTTATGCTGGAGAGTGTATTTTAGCACAGCAATACAGTGCAAAGGAGTATGTTAAGCAAGATTCTGGATAGCTGAACACTATGCATCCATCATTAGATCTGTAAAAATAATGGTACAGAAGGAGTATTATACTTTATTTCTAAACAGAATCCACTCACTGTACACAGGAATTAATTTGAGTGTTTTCAAAACACTGAATTCAAAGGCTACGAACGTATTTCATTAATTTAGTTCTAAAAATACTTCTGCTACAGCCAAGCTATTGAGAAATAGTAATGCAGTCTTCTGTAAAAATAACCATGTAGGTAAGAACATTTTTTCATATACACTGTATTTAATTACTATTTAAATAGGAAAAGGTGCAAGTGAAATACTGTCATGTATATTGAGGTCATAATATTTTCTCATCAGAAGGAGAAAGTAATCTGGCTCCCATGTTCTTTCTCCACTCTTGAGAACGATAGATCCTGCTGTACATTTAAAAATTAAGTCAAAATAAACTAAAATATGCTTGCTACCTCAAAATTATATTTTTCTAGTGCAATAAAATAGTATTGCTAGGCAAATCTTGGATCCAATAGCTTGCTAATGACAAAACTACAAAAACCTGGGGCTTTAAATACCATTTTGAAGTCTCATGAAGCTCATGGCTCCTTCCCAGTCACACTGGCATAGCACAGAAGAATTTGGCATGAAGAATCCAAAGCAAAACTTCAACTGCAGCATTAACTAATAATGTTAGCACTGGCTGGCCACACCAGAGAGAAAGGGTAGGAAAAAACAAACAAAAACCATCTTTCAATAGTTTTGGTTTAATCCTCACCTCCCCCCGTCACAAAATCATACTTTACAGAACACACTTCCCTTCTTCAAAGCTCCACTGGTCTGTTACAGCTATCTGGCATACAGAAAGCATTACCAAGTTTTTATTTATATATTTTGCATGTTATTAATTTGCAGTAATGGTGTCTTAAAAATAAGCAAACAGGTCTTTGGAGCAACTCCACATTCACTAATCCCATCAGTTCTGTAAGAGCAACCACAACTGAACATGAGGACCCAGGTTCAGCCTCAGACCGTGGACAGAACATATAGATCTTTTACAGTATAGACAGTGTTAAAGCAAATAATGGCCTCAATATTCAGCTTTGTTCTGAGGAACGAGAGCTACAATTGAAGACTTGTCTCTTTTATGTCTCTTGTAAATTAAACCTCCTCATGCGCAAGATTCCTTCCTCCAGAACATGTGATCTTCCTCCAGAGATGTGATTGATATGAGTTGTTCATTTCTGATCCTGTACTTTTTTCCCATTTGTAGCTACTAGACAGATCCATTCTAGCACAGACTCAAAACTAAGCTGTGTAAGAAGTGTTTTATTTACACTAACCCAGCTGAAGGACCAGCCAGCTGTTCATCGGATGTTTTACATTCATACTCTGCCAAAGTAGAGAAAGCTTCATTGTTTGTATTAGCTTTCAAAGTCTTCAGAACTTTGGTCTCAACATTCACTGTGGTGTGGTGTAACCAATTAAGTGCTTCAGCATCCTCCAGTTTTAAAGGGGTGCAGCTAAACAGTTCTAAACCTTCTTGTGATGTGAATGAAATTCAGACTTTTTCAGGTCCCCATCACCTTTACCACTGGACTTAGCCAGCTTGTGTACACACCGTGTTTAAAGTGAAGCTGTGTGCCACTCTGCTTTTGCTATGTATCCCACTCAACTTCAAGCTAACAATTTAAATAAACATTAGAGGACTATATAAGCACTAAATGAAGCCTGCTTTTAATTTCATGCACCATTATTTGTTAAAAGTTTAAGCGCACACTGTCTGAAACCAGAGATCTTTGTATTTCACGCTAAGTAAGTTAAAACATCTGGTTAGAATTTGTAAAGAAGCTGCAAGGAAAAGCACCTGTGCTGTCAAACTTCACAGATTTTAAGAAGTTAGGCAACTAAGGGTACCACTGTCCAGTAAAATCCCAATGCTTTTGACAAGGAGAAGCACAGGCAGGACTCAGACAAGCCCTCACGTAGCATCACCATGTTGTGTTAGTTTTTCCAGCTGGTTTTCTCGCACCGATAACAAAGAGGCTGCCTATTCATCTTTGTCCACTCTCAAACATAAACTTGTGAAATCATAAACTTGCAGTGGATAAAACAGATTATCTGAAACTTCAGGATCACCCTCTGCTCAAATCTTTTCCTCTGTGTCACTTAGAAGACACAATAATGCTTCCATAGCATGATCACTTTGTTACAAAATCATGAATGATACTGCAAAGTTTAGAGTGATACAGCACCTGAATATAACGTAACAATAACACCGTGCAATGACAGTCACTGGCAGTCTTGTAACTGTTTTGAGGCTTTTTCTCCCCTCAAGAAGCGTAACTTGTAACGGGGAAATTCATATCCTCTCACCCCTAATTGTCCAGACCCCTGCTCCCAGGAGGGGTATCCGACATAAAATTCCTAACAGAGAATGTGTCAGCATTATCCTTCTGCAGACACTACTCATTTGTGAACTGAAGCACAACTTAAAAATACAGGAATAGGCAAATATATTCCCGGTAAGGGAAGAACAAATACCAGATTCCAACTGTCTTTCAGCTTATTAATTTCTAATACATTATAAGGAGCTTTAAAAGTACAATTCAAAAGATTGCCATTGTTAAAACCCAGATTTCCTGCCAGTGAGATGACACAAACATTTACTTTAAGTCTACATTCCACAAACTTGGCCACATTTGAAAGGAATGATGAGTAACAAAACCCTCTCTTCTTCTGTTTGGAAGGTATTTGTGACTACAGAACACCACTCTTCAACTGCGTACCAAGCCTTCAATGCTCTTCAACTAAAGATACCAAGCCCACTGGATCTACAAATAAATCTGAATTTCATTTCTCTCACCTCCGATTCAACCACCAATTGTACATTATCCATAGTAAGCTGGCTCTGAGAAAAGATGAGTGAAGCACATCTGCCATTAGTTTGCTCATCACCTGCTGTTTAAACAGCACTCACTGTTTAAGCCAGGCATTCCCTAGCTGGAAGGATTCCCAGGGCTCTGCAGAGAACTCGAAGAGCTCTGTAAACAGGAAGCAGTGATCTGATGGCAACTGCCAAAATCAGCTGTTCACCCCTCCAATACAAGGAACGCTCATTTTGACTTCTGACAAAACCTTCTAGATCTGCTATTTGAAAGGAGTATTTGTTGGCCTTGTTCTATTATAATTCTGGCAAAGTTTGAGAAGCCCACAAAATAGGGCTTAAAGAAAGGCTAGCAAGGAAAGAATCCATGCCAGCAGCAAGTAGTCTGGTAGCCCCAGTACCCTATTGCTTCACAACAGTAAGAAACACTGCATCATGCCAAACATCCTGAGATATCAACTAGCACATCATCTATGAAAATTCACAGGAAAACCCCCTATTTAATACAAGCCTTTTGTTTTAAGTGTATGTTTAAGTTATGTTTTCAACTGTTGTGCTACAGTAGCAAGACATAACTTTACATTCCACCTGCAGAATTGCCAAGATGTCTTAAATTACGCTACTAGCTACAAACTTGGTACTATGCCACTGGTCAACAGCAAGTTGTTTCTGGGTTTTGAGGTTTTCCTCAATCAGTCTTCATTCTAGATTCTATCCTTTCTCACCAAATACAGAATCCAAGCACTTCACCTGCACACACACAAAGAGGTGGCTTTACTGCTTTTTTCCCATGTCAGCACTGCCCCAAAGTACAAATGAGGAGATAACACACGTAGCTGTTGTCAGGCAACACAAAGTTTCACTGGTAAGTTTGTGAAAATACAAGACAGACCTATCCCTAACTAAAACATGAAGCTTTAAAAAGGAATTATAAGCCTTTTTTTTTTTTTTTCACATTTTCCTACCATGTAAAGCATTACTTGGGCCCTGTTTCTCATTCTATTCACCTTCCCTTGGGTTTTCTTGGTTTTAAACTGTTTTCCCAAAGCAATGATGTCACTGCTAGGCTGCTATCTCTGTCTGCGCAGCTCTCTCTGCAACTGATAATTTCAGGTATGAAACAAGCTTTAGCAATATTAACTATGTTTTTAAGCCCAATACAAATACTTCCACATTTTCTGTAAAGAATACAATGCATGTATCATAGACTAGCAAGTTATCATTTAAAATAAAAACACCTGCTATGCAAACTGGTGGCAAAATACATTTGGACTAAACAGCAAGAGAAGAATTGTGTTTCTGCTAGCAGTTACCAAAGAGGAAAAACAACACCCAGAAAACTCAAAGCAACTTAACATGGGTATGTCAACTAAAGAAATTCCTGCATTTTTTGGTCTTTTATCAGACGGTTTCTATGAATTACTTGGCAGTAGCTTTCTACTTTGTGTGTGTGCATGCACTGATATGAAACTGCACAAAGATATGTACAATTTGTGCCTGCTTTCAGTACTCCTAGCACAATAAATTTTGAGAGTATGGACTACAGCTGTGACTTTCCTGAAGTTAGGTCACTTCTATACAGCACTTTCAGGGTAGTGCTACAAATTAGAGAAGCTACTGCAAGCATCCTCCCTAAAGGCTTGCTTTGGGTAAATAAATCGCAAATTTTGTGACTCAATGCACTGGAATCATAGAATCACAGAATAGTTAGGGTTGCAAAGGACCTTAAGATCATCCAGCTCTAACCCCCTTGCCATGGCCAGGGACACCTCACACTAAACTATGTCACCCAAGGCTCTGTTCAACCCGGCCTTGAACACCTCCAGGGATGGAGCATTCACAACCGCTCTGGGAAACCCATTCCAGTGCCTCACCACCCTAACAGGAAAGAATTTCTTCCTTATATCCAATCTAAACTTCCCCTGTTTAAGTTTGAACTCATTAGCCCCTTGTCCTATCACTGCAGTCCCTAATGAATTGTCCCTCTCCAGCATCCCTATAGCCCCCCTTCAGATACTGGAAGGCTGCTATGAGGTCTCCACGCAGCCTTCTCCAGGCTGAACAGCCCCAACTTTCTCAGCCTATCTTCATACAGGAATAAATGATTAAATACAAAAAAGCTACATTTGTGTTGCTTTGATCATAATCTCTTTGGGGAGCATACTGGGACTACCTTATTCTGCATTCTTACAGCACCTAGAAATGAGTGCAATCCAGTAGGAAATGATTAAGTGTAGCCTTCCAATGTGAAGATGACTTCCGCCCAAACAGACAAATGTAATGTTGTCAGAAGCAGAGATTCATATGATTCAACATTGTAAAAAGAAATCAAGAAATTACAATGCATTGCTTGACAAGACCAAGGGTCCTGTGTCCCATAAAGGTATGCATATGTACCTCTTTTAGTTCCAATTAAAATACCATAAACATTAACTTCAGCAACACAGTGTACAAGAAGTCTTATGTTGTCCACAAGGAATTCTGAAGGTCAAAATTTTCTGTGGATTGTAAAGCTTCAAAAATTTTAAAGACAGAGCAAGCCAACATATATGCCAGAAGCCTCACTGGAATCTTTTGTTATCTTAAAAACTTCAAGTTTATATAAACAGTTTAAAAACCCATATGACTTGAAGAAAGAAAACAAGATCTACAGCCACAAGAAATTAAACATGTATATGTAGTCACATGTAATCCTATTGAATCATTCAGAAAAAATGGGTTTACCTTACAACAGAATCATAGAATAGTTAGGGTTGGAAAGGACCTTAAGATCATTCAGTTCCAACCCCCCTGCCATGCGCAGGGACACCTCACACTAAACCATGTCACTCAAGGCTCTGTCCAACCTGGCCTTGAACACCTCCAGGGATGGAGCATTCACAACCTCCCTGGGCAACCCATTCCAGTGCCTCACCACCCTAACAGGAAAGAATTTCCTCCTTATATCCAATCTAAACTTCCCCTGTTTAAGTTTTAACCCATTACCCTTGTCCTATCACTACAGACACTAATGAAGAGTCCCTCTCCAGCATCCCTATAGCTCCCCTTCAGATACTGGAAGGCTGCTGTGAGGTCTCCACGCAGCCTTCTCTTCTCCAGGCTGAACAGCCCCAACTTCCTCAGCCTGTCTTCATACAGGAGGTGCTCCAGTCCCCTGATCATCCTCGTGGCCTCCTCTGGACTTGTTCCAACAGTTCCATGTCCTTTTTATGTTGAGGACACCAGAACTGCACACAATGCTCCAGGTGAGGTCTCACAAGAGCAGAGTAGAGGGGCAGGATCACCTCCTTCGACCTGCTGGTCACGCTCCTTTTGATGCAGCCCAGGATACGGTTGGCTTTCTGGGCTGCAAGAGCACACTGCCTGGCCATGATCATTTTCTCATCAACCAACACCCCCAAGTCCTTCTCCGCAGGGCTGCTCTGAATCTCTTCTCTGCCCAACCTGTAGCTGTGCCTGGGATTCCTCTGACCCAGGTGTAGAATTAAATGAAGTCTACATCACTTTCTCAAGAAATAAATTTCATCGTGTAAATAGCAAAACAGAATCTGTTTGTCCAAAGCATTTAATTAAAACATGCAGTGGTTTCGAGGTTTATTATATTTAAAAGGGTTAACATGACGGATAATTTGTATTAATGTTCCTAAACCACGAATTCTAAAATATGCAATTGTACACCACAGGCAGTGATTCAGGCAGGAAATTCTTTCTTCAAACCTCTCCGGGTATTCTGTGACTCACATAACAATTGAGATATTTCCAAGGGTTTTCCTTTAGATTTCCCAAAATATTCTTCTGTAGTTTGATTTAACATTTTTCAGATGTAACACAACATGAATCTGAAGCCAACTGCAACATAAGGCTTCAACAGAAATCACAATAATAAGTTTCTAAATTTTTATTTCATAGGCTTAATTGCATTTTAAACCATTTTACGCAATGGTTAGGCAATTAGCATCACATACTTCATACTTACCAATAAACTTGTTTTGCATAGTCTCTAGGAGAGCTTGGTGGGCATCTTCTGTTTGCAAAGCACATGAACATTCTCTGGCCAGTATGGTTCGGACAAGGTGCTCTCCACAACCTAAAGAAATATCAAGATTGGGACAATCAAAAATATAGGCATAGTTATGAGGAAACACTGTCATTATTTTACATCATCACAGCCAAATAAAAAATAAGGGGGGGGGGGGGGAAGGAGAGAGGTCAGTATGATAGTTTCTGCCATACTTTTTTATTCTTTATAGAGAGTGACACTGAGTCACACAAAAATTCAACGTCAGCAGTTTTTCTCTCAACTTTCCTGGAATTTCTACTGCACAAAGTCATAAACCAAAAGTTAAATACGGGAAGAAGAAACAGAACTAGTGAGCATGAAGAAACAGCCAGACTGTCTCTGACTTGTCATCTTTATCCAGATCCTGCAATCCTCTCTCAAAGAATCCACTTACTAATCATTCTCACAGGAATGATACTTGGAGGCAACTTTTCAAACCAAGAACATCTTTAACGAATGCCACTAACTCCTCTACGTGATGCAATCTTCTACTTAGCCTTTCTGATTTAGCCTTTTGTCAGCAGAGGAATACATGAATTTACCTGTGCTCTTTTTTTTTGACAGGATGGCTGCTCATTGGACTCCTAATAAAAATTCCTGTTATTTTTGAATGTTTGAGAAACTAAAAAGCTCCAGCAAAAAAAAAACAAAACACTGCCTCAGTGCTGCCTGTAACTATCTGCTGAAACCTGTTGGTGACAAAGACAAGCAGGCCACTAGAGCTAGTCTTACTATTAGAATGCTTCCACATCTGCTGCGTTTCTCTCTTGCTCTTTTCCATTCCTGTACTGTGCTTTGGTGCATACAGCTATGGCTGAATGGTACAGTGCGTGTTTATTGGATCAGCATTTTCTTGATAGGGAAACACTCTGGTGACATCTTCTGCATGTATACAAAACTCATTACTCTGCCTCCCATTTGCTGACATTTTTCCTCAATGGGATGGAAGCAGGTGAAGCAGCTGTCTAACCACATGCTAGTGAAGTTGAAAGGTGTTACCCAGTTGAGAAAAAAGGAAAACACACAACTAACTTATAGCTGTAATATTACAATGATTTCAAATTATCTAAATTTAGATAATTACAATTTGATCAGATCCCAATTATCTATCTATCTATTTCTATCAAATTTCTCATGACAAGATGAAGCCAGCACTGAGCTGGCTCCTTAAAAAATATTGTTATTATCCAGTTGGATTTATTAGCTCAGGTGCAGAACTACATAAATACATCTACGCACCTACCAGAGACAACTTGTGGCTGGAAATGATCTAGCAGCTTTCTCATGGCACAGAGCTGGAGCTGGTAAGAAATCCAATCTAAGCTGCCTTGAGACAAAGCGCAGTCTCCATGGATATAACTCACTTTACTGGAAGCACTAACAAGCCCAGAACAGAGAAAACTGAGCAACTCCAGCTGAAGGCAGCCTAGGTCTGGCACAAAAAGAGAACTAATAAACAAACCCAATCCAAGCCGGCTCCAATGCAGCCTGCTGAGTTGCACAGCACATTGCTATGCTTCCCAAATGTGCCGAGTTTAGAGCACTGACTGGTTTGGGCACAACGTTGCACAAACACACATAAGCAGGTCTAGTGCTGTCTTGGAACTACTTACAGACTGGCTTCTTGTCCTTCCCATCACCTGGTAGCAACACACTGCAACAATCTCTCTCTGGTTACTTTTCACACAATTATACCCTTCCCCTTACAGGCAGAGTGAGCTCAGAAACACTGTTCTTTAAACATTGCTCACACAGAAGGGAAAGAAAAAAAGGACCCCCAAACTCCCCATTTCCACTGCTAATGGGCAGTGTGTCTCCTGATTAATACAATTCAGCTAAACTGAACTGTTTGAAGTGGGGTACTCTGGCATTGAATCTACATACAATTTGGACATCAGAAAGGCAAAAAAATCCTTTGTATAGCAAACAGATTGAGTATAAACCAGTTATAAATTTAAAAGAAAACTTAAGAGCTGAAATACTACAACAATTACATAGCAGAGGGAGGAAGTTCTTGAGAGCACAAAAGAAGTGTTTTCATTGAGGTTAGCTCTCAATAGCTCTTGAGCTATTGAGAAAAGCATCCTAGTTAGGACAGTATCAAGAGACTCACACAATACAGTGTCCTCAACAGGAGGGTCTGTCTATTCATTGCCTCATTATTTCCATGCTCGAAAGTTTTTGTTCACAATAGAATTATCTAGTATTTATTCCAGACTAAGTAATGTACAAAGAACACACAAAAACCTGCAAGTGCATTTTACCCATGGCTCTCACTGAATCATTACGAGTTTTACAGTCTAGAACAAAACTACATAATGCTCCAGCAAAAGCTTAGCAAGTTGACTTGAAAAGAACCTGTTAATACCTTTAAATACGTTTAAACATAACCCTGTGTGGTAAGAACCATGGGACTTAGAATGTGAATCAAGCAAATGAGACACAAAAATCAGAGTGAGTCTATGCATTTCCTACGCATCGAGTAATAAAACCAGATGTTACTACTTCACAACTTTTGAGTAATTCCTAGTAAACTGGTGTCAAAAAGACAATAGCCATTTTTTAGTGTGATGTATAATGTTATTTTCCTCCCAAGACAATGACTTTATTGAAGAGTTCCCATAACATTAAGTCTGCTACAAAAAAAAAAAAATTAAGAGAAAATTTAATATGGGTTAAGAACAGCTGCAGCCCACTGATGTGATCCAGGATCAACCACAACGAAAGCAGCCCTGCAATTCGACTAACACATCACACATCTCTACATCCCCACAGACAAAGTCATTTCTTTCTATCATATTTATGTCAACCTATAAGGCAGCAAGCATATAGACTGCTGCAGGCAGTGTATGTTAAGAAAATCTTTCAACACATCACATGCCAGCAATCTGCAGGGACAGATAACTAAGGAAAATAATCCCCCATTTTGAAAAGAAAGATTGGTTACTAACTGCCGTTTTTGATGTAAGAACATCTATTTTGAACAAGAAAAATAGCTAAGCAGTGATTCACATACTTTGACCAGAAAAATAATCACCTCAATTATTCCAATAGAATTGTCCTTCCTATTATCTCAAGTTAGAACCAAATACTGGAGTCTGAACTGTCTTGCAGGTTCAGCAGACCTATCTGTCTCTACAATCTCAAACTGGGAAAACTCTGTAGATAACACTAGGACTAGACACAAAATAAACGTACACAGAATTACAGCCATTGAAAACTGATTTATAACATATACTATAAAGTTGTGGGCTTCAGTTTATAGTTCCAGTCACTTGTAATCTAACTGCCAGCATTAGCCAACTTCCAAAACACTTGTATTAACATGACTCAAAACAGCAACTACAGTCAAAGCTACTTAACACATTACCATATCATGCGCAGAAGCCGATGAAAATGTTGCGGAACTATCTCACAGCGTAGTACATTTAACTGCATGTATTAGTATACTTTGTGGTTTTTTCCACTAAATAACAATGTTTCACTTCTGCATGAAAGTCTCAAATACACTTGTTTTAGTAAACTTCCTGTAAACAGAGTTTAAATCAATTTATTATCTTTTCCCAGTTAAGATGATGACTTCTTCGGTAAACTGAAGCTCATAATATCCGAGAGGCAAATACTTTGCAATGACAGACCAAATCTTCCATAGGAGTGACTCAAATGGAGATGACTATCTGGAAAAATACACTGGGTTAAATTAGTGCTTCTCACTAAAATAACTGTTTCCTATAGCAAACAAATTATTTCCCTAACAGTAATACTGTGCAAACACAATGTTGCCTGCTCATAAACCCTCTGCTGACAAAAATACTACCGTTGTTTCATGTTTGCAGGGCTAAATAAAATCAGATTCCCTCCTCAGGGATCCCTATGGTCAACGTGAGCAATGTTTGTACAGGAAATGTACTGTCTATTTAGATAAACTCTGCCTGACAAATTTGGTGGCCTTCTATGATGGGGCTACAGCACTGTGCGATAAGGGAAGAGCAATCAGTGTCATCTACCTAGACTTGTGCAAAGAATTTGACACTGCCCTTCACGTCACCCTTCTCTCTAAATTGAAGAGGCATGGATTTGATGTATACCTGGTCTTATTAGTAACGAACAAAGCTTAGCAAAGTCAGGTTTCATGACCATATAAACCACTGGCCATTATGCTGTAAAGCCAGGCCCAGTCTTTGCATTTTAAGTATTGTTTATCTGTACGCAGATAATGTTTTTTAAGCTCCAGGTCTTTTCAAACATTTAGTTTTGTTTGGCTTGTCAGTAAATGAAACCAATGTCATTCAATGGCATTAAAACCAAACCAATGTCATACCACTGGATAGGTGCATGCTGCAGCACGGTAGCTATGGAGACAATCCAGATGCTGTCTGTGAATGTGTCAGCTGTTGAACTGAGAAAACAGACACGGCAGTAACACTGAAGACAGAGCTTAAAATTTTGTATTTTTCCTTCTTAAATGATCTTTAGTAGTTAAAAGCTCTATTCTGTAGGAATATGCTACTTAGTGCATGCACAACTTTCACAACAACCATGTTACATGGGGCTTCTTGTGGCTTTGTTCGGGTTTTTTTAAGCTCATTAACATCTCTTATTTTCAGCTATTGGATAAAATTCTACACTGCATATTATTTTGAAGAAAAGGTAAGAAATCTGACCTGTAATACTTGAATTTTAATCTAAACTTCTGCACCAAACAGCAACTAACACCCTACTTAATCCAGAGGTTATACAAACCTTAACTTGCTATAGACTTCGGTCCTTAATTTGAGTTTCATGCAAGAAATTAAGGATTAAATTACTGTTTTTTTCCTCAGCACAGTGACTTCTCAAGTAGATTTCTAATGCTTGAAATAACCACAACAAGAGGAGAAAGATCCCAGCACAATATAAGCTGAGCATCCCATACAATGCATGCTCTGCATCTTATAATGTTCAACCAATGGAACCAAGATGGCAAACGAAGGGAAGGCCTTCTGCAGTGCAAGGGCCTCCGAGCAGCGTGTCAGAAAGAAATTGTTTTTCTGCTTCTTTTGATGGGAGATGCTTTCAAGTCAGGAAATTAGAAGCAGGTGTGCCAGAGGGCACACACACATCCATGCACCACACTGAAAAACACGCGTTTTCAATTTTCAGACATGAAAGAGACTCCTGTTGAATGGAAGGAGAAATGAAAATCTAGCTTGCTTTCTGCAAGCCATAAGCAGAGAGCTTATGGAGCCTTGACAAGCTGCTGGGGCCTGCCTAGCTATTGAAACATACTGTACCTCAACACAAAAGTGTTGGAACTTGTTTTAAAGGAGTACAAAATGGAAACTTGAGTTATTCACATTCATTTGAAAATGGAAAAATTAATCTAGTTTACTGCATTGCCAAACTATGACTCTTCTCTTTTCAGAGGCTTAAGATAGAAGTTACAGGTTATCTATATTTTATTATCTATTCCATACAGCAGAGCCTGAATCTAGTCTTGCTGTTCTAACTTTCATTTTGCTCCTTTCAGTTAAATAATAGCACCTAGAAGTGTCAGTTAACAAGCCAAAAAACGACTATTGCTGCCTTATTTCCTGAGTAACTTCTGGTTATGCCTAATGGGAACACAGTGAAAACTGTATTTTAGTAAGCTCTGGTTGTCATTACCAGCATCTCTAGAAAGAGCTGACTAAAAACTTGCAAGCCAATGATTTTAAAGAACAAAATCCAGTACATTAAAAATATCTGGTGAGATATCGATAAATTTAGTCACATATTAATATAGAAATTGAAAGCGTAATTCTGAAAAGACATAAAATGCTACTGTCCAGCAGAACGCACTGCACTGCTGAACTGAAGTTGAGTAACTTTCAGCATTCTGTGCTCCTATCAGCTGCTGCATCTTGCCTGAGTACTAGCTGGGGAATTTTTAACTTACTGACCCGTTGCCAGGAAGAACACCTGCAAACAAAGTCCTGTCCAATTCCTAAAGCATTGATCCTAGAGGGATCAATGGAGCACATTCTTGTTGCAGACACAAAATCCTTAGATGATTTAACTTCCAAAGTAATGAACACCTACTAAGAATATGCAAATGGAAATCTTCCAAAAGGCTGCTGCTTCAGTAAATCTGGGTAGGTTTCAAAGATAACAAAACTCAAATTCAACATCCAGACAAACTGTGTCTAAAGTATCTTCTTTAAGAAAAGGTGCAAAACTATCTTCTATAGCTTTAAGTTTTTAATGTGGGCAAAACAAACTAAAACCACTCTGAAAAACAACTCATCCAGCTTTTCTGCAGTTTCACAGATAACGAGGGAAAAAAGCTGAAGGATTAAAATATGCCAAGTGCATGAATCCTTCACTTTTAAATAGAGGGAAATGCCAGATAACTTGAACTTTTTTAAGAAAGAGCTATTTGTTTCAATTAGCATGAACAAGAAGAACTTCAGATATACCTACAAGAGAGGTTAGAATGAAGAAAAAACGTAGTTCCATTAATGAGGATGTGCATCTTACATTCTTCTTTACGTTGAATATATTTTAAAAGACTAATTTCAGTTATACTGTAAAGGAAAAAACAAACTCTTTTTTGCCTAGGCCTTCATCAGAAGCTTTGTTGCTAGATCTCCTTGTAAAAATACTACACCTTTCCAAACTAAGTCACTTTCGCCATATAAAACTCATAGGAAAGGAAAGAAAACATTAGATTATGTACTAGCTAACTAAATACACGCAACTATTTTCTCCCTATCACAGAAAAATGTTTAAGACATAAAATGAGAGTTCTGTTTGCTGTTATCTCTATTTCACTTTATATTCTTGCACCCATTTCAAGCCATTTGGGCAAGACACAGCAAACAGGAACCAGCGTTCAGAGTTCAGGTAAGAGTGTTCAGAGGAGAAAACAATGCTACACATTTGGCTGCTGCCCCAGGTTATGAACACATTGCTCTGTGAGAGGTGGCTCTTCTGCAGGAGACTACCACTTCTTAAAAGCCCACGCAGCCTCATGCTTACAACAGATTATTACATTAAGCCCAATTAAAATTTCAAGAGGCAATAAGCACTCTTTGATTACTGCATCCATCCACTTCTGCTTCAAAACAACCCTTCCAAAGGCAATTCAAACAACCATTCTGATTATTTTGTGGACAAAACCCTCAGCTTTGAACACTGTGGTACTGTGTTTAATTGACTGCTTCTTAATGCTACCATTCCCACAAATCATCTCTGCCTGTTGCTTCCTCTCTCTTCACACAGCCTTGTGGTGGTAGTGAGTTAGTTCAGACACCACATGCTACAGCACTGAAGCCTCCAAACAGCATCTGGATGCAAAGACTGAACTCTTGACAGAAGCATTCACTTCAGAGGTAAATACTGATCTGATTGGAGATAGACTTCTTTCTTCCTCTAGCCTTTGGTTCACTGAAATAATGACATAACTCTTCCCCATATGGAGCTGCTCCATCTGTGATGCATTAAATTACCTATTATTCCCAAAATCTTATAGGACCAGACTGTTTTTGTGAGATAACACATTTTTCTACAAAGGGATTAACTGTATCATAATATCTATCTCACATAGTTTAGCTCAAACCTATACAGGATGCAAGATTTACATGTGAAATTCCACTGGACATTGGAGCACGGACTGAGATAGACACAGGCCAGACAGACAAATGGCACCTGCCAGGGATCAGCAGTCACTGGATCTCAGCACAGCCACCACTATTTTCAATGTATGGGGATCACAAAGCCAAAGTGCTATATCACAAGTCAGTTTATCAGCATTAAATCTTCCTTGAAAAACATTTACTCTACAGATTTGCACATTACTGTCGTTCTTGTTGAAAATGAGTTTTCAAGAAAGAATCCATAGTTCAGTGACTTCCATAAGGAGAGACCAAAATGCTGGCTGAGGGCACAACTCAACAATCAATTTGCACAAGTCAACAACCAATTTGCACAAGTCATCTCCCCATAGGTGTCATATCCCAATTCACATTACCTGTTCCATTTTGTTAGCAAAAGCATCCATGAGGCATACAATGGACTGGAAAGAAGAACACATATGAACAAAAAAAATGAGCAGGAAAAGGCAGGGGGAGGAAGAGTGGATTTCCTTACTCACTTACTGCCTTATTGATAAGGATTTCAAAAAACAAGAGAGGCCTCTTTGAGCATAGGGCTGGATTAGATGATCTCCAGAGGTTCCTTCAAGATAAGCAATTCTGTAATTCATCACAATACAAAATGTGCTGTTTTCCACTTCATGGAATGATGCATCATATGTCTGTGTATGCCCAGATTTTAAAGGATTTTGACAGAATCCCTAAAACACCTTTACGAGAACAGAAGCCACTGCTTTTGACCAGAACCTTAACAGCCAGTCCTTTAGCGCCCTGGTGAATTCATCAACACAGTAAGGTGTTAAGGCAATAAGGGACATTCTGCCTATTTACACAGAAAACACAGTCTGTGTGGGTATTCCTAAAGTGTTGCTGTTATCTGTATCTAATTTCCAGTCAGGACCAGGGGAGAAGAACAAGAGACATCATTGAAAGACTCTCCCCAGACTGAATTCTCAACTCCATGGCAGTTTGGGTCTGTTAAGTCTGATGTCCCTGCTGCTATTTTCTCAACAAAAGAAAAAATAAGTGATTTGTCCAAAAATGCTCAAAAGACTTACAGAGGCTACTGGTTTTCTTTAGGATTATAAACCATAATTAAGTCCCATTTAAATTGTCCCTAGGACATCTCATCACTGTACCTTTCTTGTATCAAATATTCTTCTCAAATGGATTCTAGTGGAAGCTGGAGCCTTTGCAGCTTTGTGTTACAGCACTTCTGCATTGTGTAAATAATGTAAGATCTTCTGTCCATCTTCAGAAATGCAGTATTAAAAGGTCTGCTGACTTCAACGGCTGACACACATACACAAAGCACACCACCCATGCATGAAGAATGAGTTACGTAGGCTTTCCACTACCTACTGGTGTAAAGATGTCAAAAGGAATGTAACATTATTCTCAGCCTCTACACTTCTACTCAAAATATTTTATATTTAAGGTTCTGTGTATCCAAAGAGAATTAACACTTTTCAACTTATCTCCCATAAAAAACACAGCCTGCCTCTTAGCCCAGTAGTATTACTTCAGGTAGAATTAGTAGACAGAATATTCACAATCATCATGGATGTTCCAACTGGGGAGAAGATTCAATGTCACAGATGATATTATTCTGAATTAGATGAATATACACAAAGTCTTTGATTCCTATTATGTTCAGGAAAAACTAGGAAATGTTTTCTTAAAGTACAGCCAAAAACACAGGCTATTGTTTCTTTTGCATTTGGGTTTTGTTCACAATGTTTTCCCTCCAAATAATACCCATCTTCCTGTGTTTACATTCATACACCAACAAAAACCATTCACTAAGAAGTTTCAAGTGGCCTCACAAGTGTGGTTTTGGCCTCTTTTTTTGAAGGAGTACTTAAAGGGAAGGCTGCTCTGTTCGTTTCTGTGGGCATGTGCAAATGTGTGCACATGTGCATGCATGAACTTGTAAAGACCAAACTGGCTTCCACTATGTTGAGCAGAAAAGATAGTTTAACTGCTACTTACACTAAATAAAGGCCACTGGTAATGCTCATGTAATTTAACAAGATCTCACTCAGTCTCTACCATCACTCTTGCGGGGAATGGCACTTGCATTGCGTTGTTACATGTCATGGTGAAGGCTGCTCAGGCATCTTAGCTATGCAACTGCAACAGTCTCTGAATTTCTTGAGTTTTAACACTGCTTTTGGGATACCTACAGAATTTCTGACGTTTATCCTTCAGTTCAAATAAATTATCACAACCATATTGACAAAAAAACACAAACAAAACCAAAATACTGCAGAGTTCATATGTTCAAATGGTTCCAAAAATTGATACAAACCCTGAATTTTAGACCAAGAGTTACAGATTAAACCTTTGTATTCACAGTCATTCCTAAGCTCCACTGTCACCCCCACTGTGTCTTTAGAAAGTCTTCAGCTATTGATTTCAGTTGTCCTATCCCGTGTCAAACTATAGCCATAAAATACGAGTTTTGCAATAGCCTGTAAACCACAAAGTAACTTTTTGTCCTGGGTTCAGCAGTAGCAGTCCATTTTTCTCCTTCTTGGTAGCTGGTGCAGTGCAGTGTTTTGACTTTTGGCTCAGGAACAGAGCTGATAACAATGATGTTTTGGTTTGGCCAAGGACTTTGTGAGCCTCATGCTCTGCCAGGGAGGAGGGAAGCCAGGAGGAAGCAGAGACAGGACACCTGACCCAAACTGACCAAAGGGTATTCCATACCACAGCACATCATGCCCAGGATGTAACTGGGAGTTAGCCGGAAGGGCTGGTAGACTGCAAGGTTGGAGTAGGTACTGGTCAGAGCTTGGTCAGGCTGGGGGGGGCGAGTTATCAGACGGCTGGTGGTGAGGTGTTGTATTCTCTTCTCTTGTCATTTCCTTTATCATTGTTATCATTGGTGGTAGCAGTAGAGATTTGCGTCATACCTTAGTTACTAAACTGTTCTTATCTCAACCCGTGGGAGTTGCATTCTTTTGATTCTCCTCTCCGTCCCTCCGGGAGTAGGGGGAGGGAAAGAAGGGGGGGAGTGAGTGAACGAGTTGCCTGACTGGGTTTAAACCACAACACTTTTGAAAATCCCAGAAAAATAAAACCACAGGAATCTGGCTAAACAAGGCCAACAGACTGTTAGAGGTAAGAAAATACTGTTTAAGAAGTTGAAGTCATACCCAAACAAGTGCAGAACCACCACCACTGGTAAATTCTATGCAAAAATCACAATAAAAATGGTCAAGAATATTTGAGAACCAACTTGCTAAAGGCATAAGAACTAATCCCAGATCCTCCCTGAACATGCAAAAGCAGGAAGCCTGCGACCACCCATAGGGAAAACAGAAGATGTAAACGCACGTCTTCAAATGAGAAATGACCATTGGAAAAAAGCAACATGAATTTGGAAGTACTTTTAATGAAGTAATTTATGGCGATGCCTCTTTCCCCCTGCCTCCCTTTTTTTAATGGGAAGGTATTGAAAGCTGTGTCTCAAAATGAAGCTTAAACAGAACAATTTTAGAATTAAATTAATTAAAAAAAAACAGGAGTAAAACCTACTGTGTAACTGTGGCATTGCAACTAACACTTTTCTTTGCCCAAGACAGGTTCTACAAAGGTAAACCACAGAATATGAAAAACATGCCAAGCAAAACTTAAGTAACTGGTCTTCTAAGTACAAGAAGAAATGAGAAATCTCAAGAAAGCCAATCTGACCTATTAAAAAACAAAAAGATATTTCCAGCTTATAAAGTCCCAGTATCACAAATTGCTACAAGCTTGGATAACAGAGCGGAAGTGTTTTTCCTGGTCACATATTTTAACTTCAAAACCTGCAAACACCTTCTCTCTGAAACAGGACATCAAACTATCTGGAGCTCTGGTTTGACCCAGAGTGACCATTCTCACGTTCCTGCCAATTCTGCAATGATTTCAATGTGCAAGACTTTGTATTCTGCATACTTTGAATTACTATTCCAGACTCTCCTCACTGCAGAGGTTCTCCCCAACCTGTTCAATCTCTTGCTGATCATAGCCTCCAAATCCCAAAGACATGTGCAATTTCATAAGTATGGAATCACAATGCTTTACAAAACCTGGCCCTTAAAAATTGCTGTAGGAAACTAATGCCAAAGAACATCCTTTTTCAAGACTAAATATATAGCCTGACATAACAATTCTCAAGACCTGAAGTTTTAGCTATCACTAAAAAATAGTTACGAAGTCTAAACCAACACAAATGTGAAACTTCTTATTTCCCAAAGAATCATGAAGTTAAAATTATTTGGTTTAACATATACTACATACCTAATGATTTTGAGCATAATTTCAACAAAGCTCTATGGGAATCAGAGTTAAACTTTTCATTCAAGTTTGAGGTTTTTCTAATCCTAAATGTGCTTTGATGAATCAGCTACTCTGAGAAGTCATTTAACAATAAATACTAAGTCTGTGCTCACAGTACTCAAATATACGCAGCAACCATAGGCTAATTTTCTTTTTTCTTGCTATACAAGAGAAAATATTCCCTGTAAAAAAATGTTAAGCTAAATTTGTGCCAAATTTACCACTTAAAGACAAATTAAAGAGACATGAAATTAAAACAATAAAATGTTATATTGCAAAAACCACAAAAACCTAAACTGACTTTAAATTTCAGTTATTTTATGTACATATTTTAAGTGCTTTTACATACAGTGGATAACGAAACATGAAATGAATGTGCATGCACACGCAGTTTTTAGTTATATGTGACACGCAAGTTTCATTTGTTGCTGGTTTTTTAAATGTATGCTCACACAAAACCAGTTCAGAAACCTACAAGAAGGGTGTATAATCACTATTACAGATATAGTCTAGCCTTATTTTAGGGACACCAAGTGACAACACTTATGTTCTCTTAGAGCTTTCCAAATTTTAGGCAGCACCTTTATTTTCTAAAGATTTCAGCCAACAAAGATATATGTTAACATATTATTTTCTTGCTCAGCCTTGGCAATTTCACCTTTTGAATATTTGCAGATGTTTATGCCCCCATTCCCATCTCCTGTTGTCATCCAGCCAAGTTGTAAGTTTCAGTCTTTCAACCTTTCCTATAATTTAATTTTTCCATCCCTCTACCCCTTAATTAACTTTATGGTCCACATTGTTGGATGCTCATATTTTAAACAAAAGTCAGGCATCAATATATTTTAAAACAGCACTAAACATAAATTACATTATAAAATAAAACATTATGAGCTTCTGAAAATGGAAAAAAGAATGGTATTGATTACAGAAGAGTTCTCACTTCCTGTAAACATTTGTATCTCGCACTCTCTCCCTCTCTCTCTCTCTCACACACACAACACACACACACACACACTTTAAAGGAAAACCAGAAACAAGAGTTTAATTAAACACCACGAGTCTGAATTTCAAATCACTGAATAAACAGATGGCCATGCTTCATAGACCGGCAGCAGTCTATTCCAATTAACTGGGATTGGTATTAATGTAATGCCATGGAAGCTAGAGGATTTGAAGCAAAGTAACATACACAAATATATATGTGCAATAGTTATAAATAGTATAATGTTATTACCACTATATAAAATTGGTAGCAGCAAAAAGAAAGAAGGCTTCTATTTAAGACCATCATTGAACCCAGACATCTCTAAGCGTATCAGGATGCTTCCTGGTACTTGCATAGACTTCAAATCCAGCTGACTTTGTAAAGAATGGTTTTAAAAGATTAAATAAAGGTGCCCTCAGCTTTTCTACTAACAATCTCTAATAGTGGACTTACACTCAGTATTATTATGGTCCCCAGTATGGCAACATTTAAGTATATTGGCTTACATAGGTAAGCATTTATTAAACTAAAACTAGTATGGTGTTCCTTGAGTAGAAAGATCTCCAAGATTTTTGCATTCAGTAAAACTTTCCTTTGCCTAAGTACTAAAAAGGACACTTGCTACTACTAACACTGAACTTAAGGATGAGCATCTACACAAGTTTTCAACAGTATGAGACAGGCTTAAATATACGGGAAATTAGACACCTATAGGACTTCAAAAGCAAGGCAGGCTATTTCTGATGCTCTTCAGTCTCTGTCAAATTTTAGTTCTACACCCTGTTACCTTGCTCCTCCCACTACTTCTGTAACAGGACTCTAACTTTAGAGTACTTGGGATATAATTTACATTACCTAGGTCTGAACTCTGCAAATTATTTTCACCTCTCTCTATACTGACCACTGTTAATTCTGACTACTGTGTTTAACACAGTATTTGCCTTGTAATAGCACTTCTTTACAAGAGAACAGGTCCCTTAATGCACAGCAAATGCAGTACATCCCTTCAGTGCGATACAAGATGAAAACTCACCTGGCTATTATTTAAGCAAAAAGACCAAATTAAGCAACAAACAGGGATCAAATCATGGATTTAAAGACAGTACTGACAGACACATACATTTATATGTAAATAAATCATACAAATGTATAATGTAGTCTGGAAATAACATCAGCATTTTAATTCACCATTCACAGAAATACCTTAGTTGGAAATTGTAAACTAATTATTGAGAAAGATTGCAACTTTTTGAAATATTTATAAAAGTAGTAAATACCTGAAGTACTCACAGCAGTGGAGTAAGGGGTATGAGCTCCTGTATTTTCAGCCCAGCAGCCACAACCATAAAGAGCTGCCTAAGGAAAGAAGGGCATCTTTCATAAATTTAAGTATTCAAAGTTTTTTTGTTTGCTTCTTCTCCTAAAAAAGAAAATGAAGCAAACTCCCCCCCCAAAAAAACTAAACCCAAAAATCCCAACAAAAAACACCAAAAGAACAAAAAAAAAGACTCAAAGAAAAATCCAAGTATTAATAGAAAAGATAAACAGAAAATCGCAACAGTCAATTACAATCCATCTTTCTTTCACTATTCTTCAAAACTGAGTGATAATCATAGACATATGGTGGTCTAACCTAACTTTACAGAAAATGAGGGTACAGGTATCAAAAGGCAAAATAATTCCTGCTGTTCCCTGATTACATAAAGTCCTTTCCACTCTGCTATTCCAAAAGAAAACCTTAAATGCATTTCCAAACTGCTTTTAGGACAGTGGAAAAAGTCAGCCAAGAATACAGCTGTACACACATGGAGTCTGACATTTCCTATGTACCTCAAAATTCCTCTACCTAATAACAAAGAATGCCTCTACCTGATGTGTTCTTCCAATACCTGTCACCTCTATCAATTCACAAGGTCATTTAAAAATTAATTAGGACAGCTTTCCTAAATATTGATGAAAACTTTGTTTAAAAACCACTCTAATTATTTAAGAGACTTTTAGTGGCATTAAGAAGGTATATTTCTTGGGTAAGCCCAAGAAATTAACTTACGAATACCTCTGACAAAAGGTAGCTAACTACAGGACAAGTTCTTACCTATTAATGTCTTACAACACTGATGGAGGACCCTGAAAACAGAACTTGCATTCCAATGCAGTGATAACGCCTTCAGAGTTTAATGGGAAGGAAGGGAGAACATCAGTTTGCTCCCTCAGCTCTTAATACCACAATTGCTTGTGACACTGAAGAGTCATTCCCAACTGAAAACTTATAATCACCTGACCAACTCTTCCAGGATGCTTTAGTGCTAAACCTCCACTGGAGACAGCAGCAGCAACATTTCCTTCTTGGTCCACAACAACTGCACCAACTGTATCCAATGTTCCTGAGTCATTCTCCTGCAGGACACACAAACAGAAACAACCAGTAAAAATAGTATATTAAAGTCAGCTTATACTTCTTGGGAGAATGCAAACTTACGTGCACAAAACCAAGTGACAGGCCTATCAACAAAATGGATTTGTTATCATGCATGTTGTGCTGCCATTAATCTTCCAAAAATGCATTCATGCCTCAGGCAGGACCTGAAGAAAACTTCTCTGAAAACAAGAAGGTAATAAAATATCTCAGAACTCATTAAATTACTAGATTACCTGCGTTTACTCAGAAAAGTGCCAAAAATGCTTTTTCCTTAGTGGAAACTCAGGAAACTTGTCCACTAAGAAATTATTCAGCTACCTATTCCAAAGATGTTGTGTCAAAAGGACTTTTTCAAAAGCTTCGAGATGGCATTTTCAGAGACCCTGATCTTTAAAGCTACGTAAAAAAAAAAAGAATCCGCTTACCATGTAAACAGACAATTCTGATATTCTAAGCAAGATGCTATGATTTCTATATAGGGAAGAACTACCAACGTGATGAAGGTTTTCTGGTTCATCCCCTGCCCCCCTTTATCAAAGGAAACTATAGCCACAACAAAAAAACGTGATTAATAGACAACTAGAGATACAAAAATCAAGCCCATCAAGGTTAGGAAATGCCAGAATTAAGGCCACCTGTTTAATCTTACTTCATATTAAATCAAACACTTGGAGCTACCATAATGAACAGGAATACATTTGAGAAAGATGAGGCTTAGAATGACCAGCATGTTTTCTGTATCATTTGACAGCAAAGAAGAAATGTTTGCAGCCTTCTTTGCAGCATCTGCAAAACTATTTGCTCAATCTGCCATCCATCTTCTACTTTGGCTCTCACATAAAATATTTGCCTTCTGTAGCTATATTACTAATTTCTCTTTTTAAAAGATATTTTAATCAAAAAACCTACAAGCATTTACAAATATATGTTGCATAGAAATTTTCTTCACCATTATTTCCTTTCAAGAATTATTTCCTATCAGTACTTGCTGTCAACTCAGTGGTATAATTTGCTTGCTCTGGCTCACTTTATTTTTAGATGCTGTAACTTAGGAAGCTGGAAATCTTTACCAAGGGAAGCATTTTTTTTTAACCTGGCCCATACAACCTTCTGAAGGAAGTCTGTATCACTGAAGCAAAGGAATTCTGTATTTTCCTTCTCAGTAATATAAGTCGGGGGGGAAAGGGGGTGTGTTTGTGATCAGAAAAAGAATCGCTGTTAATGCTGTACGTGTTCTTACTCCACAAACTGAAAACCAGCAAGGACCAGTTCTATTCCATATCCAATGGAAAAAAATATGTTGTCAGATCTTTCTAGACCTATTTTTATGTTTCCTCTCATTTCAACATTACTGACTGACACATTTAGAAGTGACATCATGAATCAATCCTGTAGTTCAGTATTAAAAATCTTCTACATTTGTAAACTGAACTGACGACCCTACAATTTCTGAACCAGTAAATGAAGAGCTCATCACAATTTTACAAAGGAAAAACTTTACTTCTCCATACAAAAAGGCATTTTGTGCCGGAGGAGTTCCAGGAAGAACACAGCTGCTAAGAAGACTTTCAGAGTCTCACATTTCAACTCTTCAAACCATATGAAAGTTGAAAAACCCAGGATCCCATCAAGCTAGTATCAAGATAATCAGAAGAAATATGTTAAACAGTACAACTCATGAAGTCTAAAATAAGTCCAAACTCTATATGGGTCCAACAAGGACTAACCAAGATCCAGCTTGTTTGCCATTACTTTTATGCATCTGATTCATTAATTTAACATCTTATGTTTAAAAACAACTGCAAATTCCAAAGGGAACTTGATTATTACTTGGTGAACGAATTCCACATCTGACTTCAGCTAGACATTTATACTAACATATCCACTGCAAAAGCAGTTTGGGGGTTTTAAAAATATAGCATTGCAACCTAAAAATAATCTACGATGCAGTTAATGTTTTACATGGAAAGAACTGAAGGTCAATGTGAAAACTAAGACCTCATATTACTTACTTAGCACCTTGCACAGGAAAGGAAGTTAATTTCATGAAATCATGGACCAAATATTCAAACTTAGCTAAGAACACACACACAAAGCAGGAAGATGCTCATCTGCACAAATGCAGATCTCTATCAAGTATTTTGTAAACCTCACCCTTACTTTCTTCTGTACATAAGAAAACACAATAAATAGTCCTCATTTTACAAGCTCCTAAGGAAGGAATTAAGAGTTTAGGAGAGCTCTACGCAGTGCCCGCTGAAAGATAACTACACACTGGACTTCTTTCCCTTCTTGGCTTGAGACTGTTCTGAAATTCCATAAAAAGTAATTACCACTGAAGCAATTAACATCTATATACTATTACCCAACTATCCACATGAAAAAACAGGATTTTGTATTTGATGACAATTAGAAGAAGACTGCCCTAAAAATATCGGGTTTCACAGTATCTTCCTGCTCAAAACAGGGCAACACATAAATCTTCTATTATGTCCCACACTACCCTTTAAAGATCAAGTGGAAACAGAGAAGGCACAGTACTGGATAGTGCTGTTATAAAATAATATATCAACTATTAATATATTTTGGTCTTTTAAAATGCCAGCTTTAAGGTGTTTTTGATGGAGCACTTGTATTGACTACAGTGGCCTTTAACAAGGCAAAAGGCAGTCTTTTAAGCAGCATTTTATTTATGAAAGTATTTTAAAGAAACACTTATAAATCCATCTAAGAAAAGGGAAAATGTCACTATTCTATGAGCATTGGGACCAATTCATAGATACCAATTTCTGGAAACATTTTCCTCTAGGAAAACTGACAGCATAATGTACTATCATAACAACCTAATCTTGACAGTGTATGCATGACTGGTACAACATTCATGTGTTTGAAAGGGGGCAGTTAAGATCTAATGGTACAAAGCTTGATAAACAAGCCTAGCTGTTCCAGTTTAATGGTTGCTTGGTATGTAAATAGAATATTTGGTCTGACCTCTGTGTTCAGGATGAGGGAATTATTTCACACTGAATTCCACAGATTAGTTTTGTTTTGTTTTTATTTTAACTGGAATGGATCAAATCTTTATCTTTCTTTTCCCATATTTTAAAGTATACTTTTGAAGTCTAAACAGCATTATTGTCATGAAAGACCATTTCAGTATGGATGTGGGAAAGAAAATTTATTCCTTTAAGGGAAACGAAATGCATAAAATTCAAACTCCCGTTCAAAGTGCAAGAAAAAGTAAAACTGACACAAGGACTGCAACAGTCGGCTGCGACTCTTAAAGGCCTCTTAAAGGCCTTTAAACTGCCTTAAAAAATTGATCTGAAGCAAAATTTAAGGCATTAAAATTCACCATATATAATGGGAATGATATATAATGCTATGCTCTGACTGTTGCTCACTCAAAGCGTTCAAGCTGGAACTGGCTAAAAGTTCACATGATATATTCAAGATGATCAATGACAAGAAATGAAATGCACTAAATACTGAAAGAAATAATGCTTTTCTGTTGGGCAGATGTATTTTTCTTTTCTAAATATGTTCATTGTTATTGTCCCAATACAGTAGCCGAAGAATATGAAACTGAATTCAAACTCTTGTACACACACTTGAGGACATGTGTTAAGCTAGGCAAAAACAAAGCAGATTTAATAAAACTTACAGAAAATAATATTATTTATGGCAATAAATAACTAGCCCATAAAAAAATAACTCGTAAACACTAACCTATATAAAAGAAATTACCCGCACTGGCAGTTCTTAGTGCCACTTATTCAAATCAAGGAGAGGACAACTCCTCTTAAACTTCAGCAGAGCCATAAAAATCTTGTAATAGCAGAAGACAACTTAAAAATAGGGCTTTTGGCCAAACTCTGCTAAGCTTTTTTCAATGACAATTTCCTCTGGTAAAAGACAGGCTGACTGTAAGACAACAAACATTCACTTCTGATGTTTACTGGTGCTTGAAGTGGGAACTCCAGAATGGTATCTGGCTGAATTAACACATCATACACTCGCCCTGTGAATGTGTTTACTCAGTTCACACACAAAGAATGATTTCTTAACTACGTAAATCAATATCAAAGTCACTACAACTTTCTACACCTTCACAATTTGTTGAAGTCATTAACAGACTGTGTGCAGTCTCATAACCATCTACAAATCCCACATTGGGTAAACAATGAAAAATACAGTAAAGAGAAATCCCACTTATTTGGGAAGTAAAAGTCCTTTAGTAAGTTGCACTGCCAAGTACTTTCTATATAATCTTTATTAAATGTTAACTGCCTCTCCTTTTTGAGGTTGGTATAATTTAACTGTTACTGAAAAGTGCTTTTTAAACTGTATGTTTAGTTTTAGCTGGTGACATTTATCAAAAGCTAAAACTTCCAAGAAGCATCAGCCTTTTTCAGTCCGCAATATATCTCTTCACATAGGCCTTTTAGTTATGGTTCCCACTCAGCTTTAACTTCATTAACATCCTGTCTACCTTGCTTTTCTCCCAACTTCTAAAATTTCATAGATGAAAAAATGACCAGAATTTATAACAACTGTGCATTAGAGCAGCAGAAGCACGTAAGCTAAGCTCCAGCATAGGGCTGAAGCAGGTGAGGCAAACCTGACAATGAAAGTCCTCCTGGAAGGCACAGGTCTGCAGCTCCACAGAAGCACAGCAAATTAAAAAACTGAAGTAAATACTTATCAGTTAAAGCTTAATTTTGACAAGATTAACTTCTAACTACACAAGTATTTAAACGGCTTTTTACACAGTTCTTTTAAAACCTTTTATGGGAGCTCAGCTTTGACAGTGGAAATTCTCGAATGACTCATCCCAAAGAAGTTTGGGTTGCCTTATCCTTGCTAAATGACCATTTCCTAATAACTTTGAAAGAACTATTCTACTTTTGGGGGTGGTTTTGTGAGGTTTTTTTAGAATTTGCTCTCGTAGAATTTGATTTTTCGTTTCCACTTCATTTTTAAAAACTAAACTTCATGTAAGGCTGCAACTGTCTCACACTCTGGGGATAATGTAAGCAGTCTACATTGACAGTATGGTTTGGTTTTCACCCCCCCCCCTTCATGGATAGGAAGTTGACAATACCAGCGTGTTGTTACTGGATTACTTACCGGTGAGTAGAGCTCTATTTGATCACCTCCTTTACCTACCACCACTGGCCTTTGGGGTTCTCCCACAAGCGCTGCACATGACTCTGGAGCCCTTGAAATTTCAAATTGCAGGTTGGTAAGCTCATGCATTGGCATATGTTTCAAGCATTGACTTGCCCCTTATTACATGAACATCAATACTGTAGAGAGACCCCTCCTCCCTCAAGTTACATTTTAATACTGTTAGTTTCACAAGGAGGTATGTGAAGTCCTATAACTAATAACTAACTTCCTCCCCCCTCTATCCTTACAGAGCATAAGGTCTCATGTACTTGAAAATAGAAATATTAGCCCCCTGCTCGGGGAAACTTCTTATCTAAGAACAAAAGATAACTGCCTAACTTATCACTGGCTTGCATTTGCACAGACTATAGGGAATAAACTTTTTTGTCAGTTCTCTGGGATTTATGTTATTTATATCAACATACGCAACTACGTAAGGCAGTGGTCAGTCAGCTTACCAAAGTGAAGAGAAATGGGTAATCTGAAAACCCACAGGCCCCAACTAATGCATAGGCATTTAATGAATGAGGCATATTTTAATATTCAACAGTAAACACAAATACTGTGATGGACATTTCAGAATGTTAACAAAAGCTGTAAATTCAGACTAACGGTGAGGAGAACAGAGGGAATCCTAACAGTTTTGCAGTACAAGTAATACGGGCCATGTCAATGCTAGATGCATGCACAGATGCACATGTTTACCTACCTGATATTTCAAATTTCATCAATTCCAGCTCCATAATGCAGTGCGCTCAGGGAACATTAAAAAGTGGGAAACAGTGACAGAGATCCCAAGCTAAAGAAAATGTTTCAGTAAATAATTATCTGTTTGTGTTTACATTTGTCATACTTCCAGTTCAAAATGAGCAAAAGATTCTTCATAGCACAAACAAGATACAAAGTGACAGTCTGGTTTTCAAGTAGCAAGACAGAAAGTTTTAGTTGTACTAAGTTATAATTATATCTGTCATTATACCATTAGGATGGCCGACGAGAAGTGGCTTCTAACGCTATATTAGTCTCATCATATACAACATGAAATGCATTAGCAATCTGCTATAAGTTTAGGATGACACAAGAAAATTTTAAGCAGGAACTAACCTTTTCATGTGATTGTCTTCTTTTCTTTAGATGAATAAGATCTGTTTCCACCTTTTCAGCCAACTCCAACTTCCTCTTGTTCCTCTTAAAAGCTGCTAAACTAAACCCTATGAAAATAGTTCAAAAGCATTTAAATAATTACAATTTACTTAATTTAAACAAATATTGATAAGTTGACATTTTGGAAGTCTCATCCCCCACATTTTTACTGATGCAAAACACACCAATAAAAATGCCAACAACTACGTATCTAAGCTTCAGTACAAGATGTTTACATTTTTTCCTAAGTTAAAAAGTTCTGCTATTGTTCAGCAACAGGGATGGGTAAAATATCTGCTAGAAACAACTTGCTGAGCACATATGGAAGCTATGTTGGTCTAAATGTCTCTCTGTTTGGCACAGAAGCAGCACTGCACAGAAGAGAACGGAATAAGTGGCTTGTGTTAAAATTATTGTTTTTGACTGCTGACAAGTAAATAGATACCATGTGAGCTCATTCTGATATCCATAAAATTAGGCTACTATTTTATTACCTTAATTGCATATGTGTATGTTTACCCATATATTTAAAGCCACACAATAGTCTAGCAACATTTTTACGTTCCATAATCCAAGGCAGTCTAAAGACCACCTAGTTCTTGAAAAGACAAACATGTATTTTCCACATCTAAGTCCCACACTCAGAAAGGAAGTGCTCTCCAAAGTGGAGTATAAAAAAATTGTTATGCTTAAGAGACCAAAATGACATGTTCCCATTTTAGAAGTTCCAGTTCACGAAAGAAAAAAATTGCAGACATTGACAGATCTAGTTTAAATCATTTTTGACTTAGCATTATCCACAGGTTGTTGGGGGGGTGAGAGAAAGAAATACTTTTGTCAATTGTTTAATCATGCAAAATCAAGCAATTAGGAGGGCAGAGTTATACACAGGTCAGTCACAAATTCAATGGAAGTTAAAAAGCACAGGTTTCCTATTGAATCTATAAGCCTTAAAAACTGTTATTTTAAATGAAATTCTAAACATAGCTACATCACTATTATTCAGAAGACTGGAACAGCTGCAAGAACACTCTGATTAAAATCAATATTGCACAGCCAACAGAACACACAGCTTGCGTTTACAATTCTCACAAAGTACCCAGGCAGTGAGCATTTTACTTCTTTGAAAGTTCCCCACGCAGGTGCCAAAAATCACCTCCTGAACTCTCCTTTAAACTTGTTTTTAAGTACATAAAACTAGACCTTAAACTACCACAGTTATTCACATATATAACCTAAAAGTAATGAGAAATCTGTCATTTCTCTCCAAAAACCTAATGGATACCATTTTCTTAAAACTGTATGTATGTATTAATCTGCCATCACCAAGAAAGGAACTGTCTGGCATACAGAGCTGATTAACACAGCTACTTTGGACAACACATTCATGTTTGAAATGAGTTCCAAAAGGCAAAACACAAACACTTGACAGGGGAGAGCAGACAAAGAATCATTTTAGTCTACTACTAAGAGGGGGGAAAGGAGGAGGAGCAAAGAAAAACCCTCACAAGGATCAAGAATTTGTAAACAAATGTACCCCAAAATAAGCCAGCCCACTGTTTTTAACAGATTTTTAATACCAGGAAAGCTTACAAGTTGACATGTCTTCAGTAAATACAGCAAATACCTACAGACAAAGCCACAATATGGGTAAGAATGATGCCTGGCCTTGGTACTCATCCAAAGTAGGTATGACACAGGGATAAATAGGCCTAAACCTATTACCCACTGCTGCCATTGCCTCCTGCCCATTCAGACAAAAGGTGCACCTAGAGAAAAAAAACCACAAGGGTGCAGGAGCCCATACATGAAAACCTGAACACACCAAGTTTTAAGTTGTCCTTGTACTCCAGAGCCTAATGCTAACAGTGCCCTAAACCTGTCTGCAGTATTTGCATGCTCATCAGTTCAAATA
This sequence comes from Pezoporus occidentalis, assembly GCF_034315485.1. Lineage (NCBI taxonomy): Eukaryota > Metazoa > Chordata > Aves > Psittaciformes > Psittacidae > Pezoporus > Pezoporus occidentalis. The sequence continues at coordinate 7,449,377 of NW_026912779.1, forward strand.
TATGCACAAAGATCACATCAAAACCAGAGAACATGGGCTAGTTTGAAGCCACCCTTGCCAGCTACAGACTGCTGCTGTATGGCCACTCAGAATCATCACTCCAACGATACCCTAGTTGCCACTTATCCTGCCATTTTTTCCACAGCGTAAGAAATTCCCCAAGCTTGAGAGATGTTTCATTCATGTAAGTGCTCAGTCTCTGGCTAAGCAACTGCACAATTGTCAGAGTTTACCTTCTGCTTTAAGATTCTGTTCGTCTTTTCAAAACAAGAAAAAACCTGAAGATTTATTTTGAAGGATCTAACTCTTAAGCAGTAACTTCTTATCTGCACTGTTAATTCAAAGTGGTACCAGTACGCTTGGAAATACAGGGCACAAAAAAAATCATTATTAACAAAGTAGGACATATTTTACTAGGCAGTAAGAAACACTATGTAAGACAATAGGCTAGTAAGGGCTGGAACTAGATGATCTTAAGGTCCTTTCCAACCCTAAGCATCCTATGATTCCATGACTGTCCATGTTTACAGAATGGCTGACTCTATCCTACAAGGAAGTAATTCTGGTTGACAAAAAATTGTGCTTAGTCCCCAGGTGTTAGGAACATCCTCAGTTCCTGGGTACTCGTACTGGATAATCAGATATCCAGAGCCCCAGAAGATGCTGTGACATGTAGTTTTTGCCTACCTTGGACCATGTCAGACAGGCAGACTGTTTTCTATTAACATACAATGATGTAGGTTTGAAAGGCTCTTAAGAGGTCATGTAGTCCAACCTCCTAGGAAAAGCAAGTCCAATTCAAAAGACCTCCACAGGAACTTGGTCAAGTTTTGAATATCTTCAAGGATGGAGATTTCACAACTCCTCTTGGCCTCTGTTCCAATTCAATCAAAAGCTCACAGATGCTAATTTAGATCAGTCATCTATGATCCTATCCCTCTGCATCATACATCACCATTACTTAAGTAATATACCTTAAGTATATTAGTATACTTATAATTAATATACTTATAATTAATATACTTATAATTAAGTATATTAATAATATACTTAAGTAATATACCTTAAGTAATAAATGCGCAGAACAGTGTAGGTTAGGGAAGGCAGCATGTTTGCCTAGTAAAACACACAAACTGTCCCAGCTCATCCATCACAATATCTACAAAATCTAACCATCAGCTCCTATGGTGACAAATACTGCAATGTTTGTCACATTGGAAAGTTCACAGTGTTACACTAGAGAGAGATAATAGGTGCCAGTCACGGTTCTGTACTTCCAGATGACACTAATTTTGATGAGAAACAGCTGAGGGTTTTTTTTTTGGGGGGGGGAATTATTTTAGAGAAATTGTTTGGCAAGGTTTAATATCGTGCCTCCCTTCTCAGAGTTATTTATATGAATTAATGCATTAATTCAATCACTTTCATGTTTTATTCGGTGTAGCATGAAATGTCATATCTTCCCATATTGTGAGGGGAAAAAAAAGTCTATTCAGACTTCTCCTAGGGTGGAAACTCTTGAGCTGAGGCTACATTTAACTTCAGAATAGCTATTAGGATTAGCTTTCATCTGAAAGCTGAAGACTTTGTTTTAGCAAGGACTGATAACTGCCTTTCATTATTTCATTATTTTATTTTTATTACTATTTTATTATTATCAGTGATTACCAATTTTCTTAGCAAGAAGAAACAGCTAATGCCTCCGAAGTGGCCAAAGAATTGTGAAACAAAGGGCTAGTTTGTAAAACAAACCCTAATAATTTCTCTTTTTTTCCTCTGGCATAGATTTACACCCAGCTTCAGATGATCAGTTGAAAATAAAATGCATTGAATCTTAAATATTATTTTTCCCCTAGAATAAGGGGATGAAGGCTAATAAGCAAATGAAGGGCTCCCTGCCCTCAGTTTATTCCTGCCTTCGCAACATTCTATCTATGTAAAACCGCTATAAATGCCATTAAACTGGCTACTACTCTGGTTGTTTTATCTTCTACTAATGACAAAAGAAACACAAGTGAGCTTCACACTAAACAAATGAAAGATATAATTCAAGTTTTCTGAAAGCATCCTGTAAGTTTGGTCTTTGACAAAGAATATATTATGCAGTTTAAAACACAATAATGTTTTATAAACTTAAAAAAATCTGGGATTCAAATGTGCTTGGTTAATGACGCACCAGAACATGGAAAAATAACCCACTGAACACCTGCTTTGAAAATAAGTGCTATACAGAGAAGGAAAAAGCCTAAAAAGTGTTTAAGTTTGTAATTCCCATTACTTCTAAACCTTAACTTTGTGGTGCAAGGAAGCTGAGAAACTTCATTTGTCCTAAATGACAATACAAAACCCACTCTCACCTTCTCCAACAAGACAGCACATTCCAAACATGAGAAGAGGAAAGGGACAGGACACAGTGCTAAAGACAGGCATGTTTTCCTAAAACAAATGTAATACAGGTACATCAATAGCTACAGCAAGCTCAAGGCCAGGTTGGACAGAGCCTTGGGTGACATGGTTTAGTGTGAGGTGTCCCTGCCCATCGCAGGGGGGTTGGAACTGGATGATCCTTTCCAACCCTAACTATTCTATGATTCTACAATCAGCATGATGTAGCTTGGCTAAGGAGAAAGGGAAGCAAGAGACGTAGCGCTTGTTGACTGGGAGGAGAGGAAGCTAAAGAAAGAGAGGGTAGAGATGGCATTTTAGTTTGAAAACTTCTTGGATCACAGTCCAGAGGTATTGTTGTTGGAATCTACAGAAAGTTATTGTGGAAAACACCCTTTGATTTTGCTCAGGAATTTGAAAGTTTAGATGAAAATCAAATACGCGCTCTCAGCTAAAAGTCCCTGACAATTACTACCCTACACAGTAATAGCACGTGGACTCAAAACTCATTTAAGTGAACTGTGTCTCGGAAGCCACAGAGTAGAACCAGCCGCTCTGTTTTGTGCTCTTTACATTTATGGCTGTACTATAATAAATAAAACTACTTCAGAGCTCCTGGGAGAGGAAGGAAAAAAGAAAAAGAACAAAACTCTTCACAGCTTTACAAAATGATTGTCTGTTAAATGCCATGGCTCAGGCCTCATCCAGATTAAAGACATGTAAGAACTGACAGCAGAAGCGTATCGGAACTTGAATATCATTAAAAGCTCAGGACTTCAGTCTCACATTTGCAGTATCTATCACATGTCCCTGCAATGCAGAATGGAGCTGCCTCTTTAAGAATGAATAATATTTAAAGACCTGAAAACATCTCCCCAGTTTTCCACATTCTTCCTTCAAGCCCCCAGGGTACTAACAGAAGCTATCCACAGGTACTCCGCAGTTACACGCGTTGCATTTTGTGCTAGATAGTGGGAGCGCTGGGGAGAACACTTGGTCAAAGCAGAGTTGTAGAAGAGAAGTGTAAGGGTTTGCTGTGAAGAAGGCTCAGTGGCTGAGCATAGAACAGGTAGAAGCAGCTCCTGATCAACACCATTTGCCTGCATGATTCATATTAGCATGGTATCAGAGGAGGATGTGGTATCAGAACATGCGCTTGATAATATGATGTACTATCTACAAATGAAGAAGAAAAATCTTGCAGCCACATCTTGCTCAAAGTCAAGACTGTTTTCAAAGGTTCCAGTGTTACTGGATACTCTCATGAGAATGGACCACAAGATCTGCATTACGTAATTCATGAGAACATGATCCATCTCCTGTATTATCATGGCTGGACAATAAATACAGCTTTTACACAGGCTTTTTACATCTCTTCACAGAAAGGGAAGAGAGTAGTTTTCAGCAGTCAGGTCAGGGGAAAAAAAAAGAAAGAGTTCAGTGATCTCTGAGTTCAGAGATGTCATCTGTGTGCCATTTGTTTGCCATAAAACTTCCACAACATTTACTCATCTCTTGTACTAATCCTGTTGGCACTTTGGCAGCCTGATCAGTCCCATAACTCCTTTTACCATTATACTACGTACAAATAAGGATTTAACAAAAAATATTGACAGTTCTAGTAAATAATGATACAATGAATAATGATGAATACGTGATACATATGATATATATAAATAAATAATGATACAGTGAAAGGCAACTGTATTCCCCATCCTACACAGGTCTTCAGAACTTTTTCTTAGTCACCTTTCAGAGCCCTTAGAAATGATCCAGGGAAAATCAGAATTGTCCTATGCATGGAGTCCTTGAACCTACTGAGTTGTACATACAGGACAAAATGCAAGACTGAGGCGCTTTTTTAAGTATGGTAAAACTGATACATCTCTACTTGTTAATTCTGGCCCTGTGTACTTTAAATAGGCCTGTAGCTGACAGGCTGGTTATTACACTACGCTAAATTTCTTGCCCAAAGTTAATGCAAAGCATTTTTAGTGACAAGTCCATTTCCTTACAATTCCCATGCTTTTACAACCCACATCTAACCCCTTATGCATTTTCAGGCTAGGCTGAAAATTCAGAAAATATTTAAGTGAACAATTACATTTTCAAATAGAAGCAACAAATACAAGTTTCCAGCACCACTGTACCACAAATCAAGGACAATACTCAAACCTTCCTATTTACCGTGGCAGAGCAGCAAACTAGGAACACAAACACTAACTCCCACGTTTCCATACAGGCAGAACAAATTATCACACAACAAACCACTCTGCAACCTGTAAATGTTCAATGATCCTTGTTTAGAATCAAACTGTAAATTGAAAATACTAAGAAAAGTCTAAGAATATATTTAAACCTTCGAAGTACAGCTTGAGCTCTGACCAATCATACAGCACCCCCTGGCAGACAGTTCTTAGAGTCAACTGAGAGAACCAGAAAGGAGAACTTTCTGCATTTTATCTTTCTATTCCATATTAAGAGAGAATACAGCTATTGAAGAGAAGCAAATTAAAAAGGAATATACGAGCAAATTAGTTAACCCACAGGAATTAAAATGATCCAGTGAAGAATTCTGTTGAGCAGTTGCTAAAATAAATGGCACAAATGAAAACAGACAGATGAAAATAAATTTAATTTTAACAAAGCTATTTTAAATGACAAATTAACACCACTTAATGCTCATGTTGGGACCAAAGACTACTCGAGCTACTTTCCATGTTGCCACACTTTTAACAGACAGCAATATGAATAGGGAAAACAAATGCACTTGGCACCAAAAGCATATAAAAAGTCCCACCACTCTTTCTCGGGGAACTACTACAGTGGTCTGTCCTCCCTAACAAGAACTCAGGCTAAACTGTTGCTGAACATACCATTCCTTACTACTTCCAGGAAGAAACCTCTTTTTTCCACCAAGCAGCCTTTGCTGCTCGCTGGAAGATTCTAATTTCAAAGCATCTTCTGGGTACTTCAACACAACCTTTTTTCCTGGCTAATTTATAGCCATCCTATTGGCTGCACTTAGCTGTTCAGATTTCAGAACTGCAAATGAACCTACAATATTATGTCCAACTCTAGGGAGCATTTACATCATGTCTGGCTTTTTTTTCTTTCCTCCTTTTTTATTACCAGTGAAAAACATGAACTTAGGAGAGCTTACTTACTTTGCATATTATGGAACAGAGGTGGCAACTTTTATTGCTAAGACACTCTTTTATCTGAGAGATACTTCTTCATTTCCTAAAACCAGGTATGTATTCAGATTAACCAAGCTTCCTAATCAAATCCCCCAAACCTTTGAGTTTCTCTCCAGATCTCCTCCATTCTCACCCTAAATACAAAGGGACAAAACAGGCCCTGAGCCACTGCCTGAATCTCATAGCAGACTTCCAGCAATATGGCAAATGTTTTGCTTAATGCAATAATAGTTAAGTGGAGAACTGGGAGTGGGATGAGGCTTGGTGGTTTGGAGGAGGCAGGCTATATAGGAGACATACAGTGTCACAGAAGTATGACAATCTGCATGGCACTTATCTAGAAAAGGCTCTCCTTCATTAAAGAATCCAAGCAGCCATAAGGTAAAAGGGAATTTCCCTGCATACAAAAAAATAGTTAAAAAACGCAAAACCAAGTATAAGGAAATAAATGGCCTGTTACAAGAGGAATGACAAATCAAATTATATTTGCACTTTGTTCAGTAAGATGTGACTTTACCAATAACACTAAGTTATTCAAGGTAGTAAAAGGACCTGACTGAAGAAGGATTATGAGTAGTGACCTGACAATAAGCCAGCAGATTTTATTCAGCAAATCTCAAAATAATGAAAAACAGGTAGTTCTTCAAACACTCTATAGTTGTAAAGGTTTTTGCAGATGCTGGAAATGAAGATGGGCTCACGAGGAAACAACAATTTCATGGCAGGAAATGCCACTCATAACCTTCATATATGCAGGAACTAGTCATGAGTCAGGAATTTAGAGTCTGGGATAGCAAACGGGGTAGGGAAAGAGAAGTATCTATTCGCTCTGTTCTTCTAGTCTTCCTGAAGCATCATTTGTGGATTCCAGTCATCAAGCTATGTGGACCCACAGCAGCTACTTCTGTTCTCAGGCAGTATGAATTACTGAAGTACCAGTATTCACTTCCACAATGTTAAGAGCTAGAGGTACGAGCTTGCTGCATGATTTAACATTGTAAGTAAGATGCTGTCTTCCACCACATTATCAAATCAACTATAGGCTGAACTGAAAAATTCAGATAAAAGTTTTTTGGTTATTATCAGTGCAGGCACAGATATTGACAGTGGAAGATGTACCTCAAATTTACATTGTTTATTTAAAGTATACTTTTAACATTGATAAGGGGATGCATGATACACTAAACCAGCATTTCTAAACTGCAATTACACTCTTGATACTTTGATCACACTTTCGAAGCATGCACAGATAACAAAGCTCTAACATAAGCCAGTATGGGCTCTAGTACTGGCATGGATTCAGCTCCAGGATGGGTAGGAATTAATAAATTCAGCTTTCTTGCAGACTATAAGCAATATAGGCAGATCATATTTCTTGCTTTAAAAAAACACCCACTCACTACACACTGGAAAGCCACCAGATTTCTACAAACAGTAGAAATCCCATTTCCTCACACACTTGGCAAACCAAAGACAAAGCAGGTGAGCCCTGACATAACTTTGATGCAGTTCAACAAGTAACATGGTTTAAAACATCATTTCAGTTTGGTGCTCAGATACTTTGATAGCTCTAAGAGAATTATGGAGTGTGACCACAAAGCTGATCGTGCAACTTTCTTTGTTACAGATCAGAGTTCTGTCCATGAAAAACCAACCACACCATCCCACAGCCTCAGAGCACATATAACACAATTCTTGCCATCTCAGGTCCGGGAAAAGGGAGACAGAATAATGTGACTTTATTCTCCATGTGCAGCACAGAGAAGCCAAAACATATGTCTGTATGTTCTCCTACTAATATTTATTGCAAATACATGTCTAAGATTTGGATTAGGGGTTTTGGGGGGTCAGGTTTGGGGTTTTGTAATTATGTTACTAAACATATTTTACTGATGTTTGCAATTACCCCAGTTTTACAGAGCTGTTCAACAGTCACATAATTTCTAGTTATTTTTCCCCCAATTCTCCATGCAAACTCCTCTATGGCAATTGTAGCAAGCACAATCAAAAAGTCTCCCTTTGATTTTGAAGTTCGTTACATTACTTAATGCAATAAATCACTTCAGATGAATCCGTCTGTGGTTGCTTGGAAACAACATTCTCTTTAGTTGTTTCTTAAGCACATCCAACTTTCCCTCCCTGGTAACACTGGAACAAGTCTACTTTGTCTTTCTCACATGTTACCTGTAAGACAGTTCCCAATTTCTTTTCAGCTGTACCAATCCCCTGTTGTCACACGCAGTGTTAATGGTTAATTTTCAGCGCTGCTGACCTTGTCAGCTTGTCCATGTGTTACAACACTAGCTTTGCTAAGGACTAGCATGGAAATCCGCTTAACATTTCCTGGAACTGAGTTTTCAGTTTTTTCTTTGCTCTTTCTTGCTGTAGTGACTGTTTTTTAGAAAACAAAAACCCCAGATATACTTCCATTAATGATTATACTGCAAAACTGAGAGCATCATAGGAAAAATTACAACTTTGAAGCAGTATTTTCCAAGACGCCTCTTAGAGTCACTAATAATGCTGTCTTAACATAACCTAGGATTGTTTTCCCCTGTGTCCATTTTAGGCCCCGAAACAGCAGACACTGCCATCTCATCTTTTTTTGAAAGGGAAACTGAAGCACAAGACTATAAAAGTCAGCTACCTCCTTTCTGTAAATCCAGTTAGACACAGACTATCATTTACACTAAGGTAGAGCAACAGAATTAGACAACATCTGTGAAAAATTCAGTTTTAAGTAATTCCCTCAGTATGACAAAGAATATCTGACTGAATCTCAGTGTCTGCCACTGATTTTTTCAGCATACCCTTCAGTTACTCTCATCTGAAATCATCCTTCCAGCTAAGCATTCACATAGACTCATAGAATGGTTTGGGATGGAAGGGGCCTTAAAGATCATCTAGTTCCAGCCCCCCTTGCCATGGGCAGGGACACTTTCCACTAGACCAGGCTGTTCAAAGCCTCCTCCAACCTGGTCTTGAACACTTTCAGCTTCTCTGGGCACCTTGTTCCAGTACCTCTCCACCCTCACAGTAAAGAACTTTGTCTTTATATCTAATCTTAATCTCCCTTTTTTCAGTTTAAAACCATTCCCTCTTGTCTGGTCACTACATGTCCTTGCCAAAAGCCCCTTTCCAGATTTCTTGTAGGCCCCCTTTAGGCAGTGTAAGGCCGCTAAAAGGTCTCCATACAGGAGCCTTCTCTTCTCCAGGCTGCATCACCCCAGTTTTATCAGCCTGTCTTAACAGTCACAGCCTGCTTCACAGCATCAGTTCATTCCTAGAGCAGGTGCATCCTGTGCAATAGCTCAAACATATAATTATATAGATGCGTGTTCCAGCCCTGGTGAAAGCAGAGGGTATGGGGAGCTGAGGGGGGTTGGCAACTTTAACACCAATACTTTTTCCCATTGATATTGCAACAGCAAATGGCATTCTGCACTGATTTTGCAATAGGATTAACTCCCCAGTCCTGGTTGTGGTAATTGTTCTAAAACCAGTTGGTTTGTTAAATAGAAGTATGCTGAATGTACTAAGGAGACAATGACTGGTGTTAGGAGTAGGTTTGTGAAAATATATTGCTGGTATCGTTCTTCTCATGCAATTTCAAAGCCTGAGTAAATTCAAATTTATGTAAATTCAAAGCCTGAGTCAGGTAAACCAAACTAGTAGTGGTCACCTTTATTTTTAAGCCATAATATGTAGAATTGCTCTGACCAGGATATATTTTAGCTGGTAAAATATCATCTAGCAATTAATGTTACAACATAAGCATCCCTGTCACAATACACTGATACCAGGAACAATGAAAACTCAAGCATGCAAACAGATTTACGCAAGAAACCTTCCTTCTAGACTACTTCTCTATTTCCTACACATAAGCTGCAACTATTTTGTTAAAAATAAAACACAAAACCAAACCACACACACAAAAAAAGCCCAAAGCTTTAAATGTTCTTACTCTTTCTGTGACTCTCCCTAGGGTCACAGAAGTACACGTTTTCTGGTTAGCTGAGCCCAAAACTTGTTCTCCAAACACTGTTTTGGACAGCAGATGGATAAAGCAAAGTTTCAGTCCATATGGAACTAGAAATCAAAACTTTCTGTTCAAAATGAAATGTAGCATGAATATGTATGAAGATTGGCATCATCAAGTAAAATGGTGCCACTGTTTCAGGATTTTTAAGTATTGGCAACTTCGAACTGCAGTTTCTGGATATTCATCTACATTTAGAACTAAACCAAATAAAACAGTTAATGGGAGCCCTGGGTTTCAATCTCTGGGTTAGGAACTACTCATATATTTTATTCTGTAATACTGAAAGTAACATTATGTAATCTTCCATGTTCTCCTTCTTTGGGTAATGACCTATGATTTCTTTCCTGCATAACATAACATCCACAAGAAGTGTAGCACATGCACTTCTCACCTATAGCAAACTACAGACTAGTAGTAATTGCACTTTCCAAACGGGAAGGCACTGAAAAAGATAAGGAAGGGGAGTCACATCCTCCTTTTCACAGGTAAGTGCACTGATTTTTAGTCTAGCTTATAAATGGTATATTAATACAACGTAATCACTTCTTTAAGAAAACAAAAAGGGTTTTGTGAGAGATTACTCCAAGTCTTTTTTCAAATCAGGTTATCCCACCATATTACATGAAGCAAAGCCTACCTAGGTTAAAAAAAAAAAGGTAAATTAATTCGACAATCTATTTAGACCAGAGCAGTTCTGGACAAAGACTCAGAGATGGGTGTAACTAGAATCTGAGAGTCAAACTGGCACCTGCTGAATTTAGACAGGTGGCTAGCTGGTGCTTTTAGGATCCAAGATGGATTACATCTGGAGACCTGCAGGACAGCGCTGTTACGGAGCCTGGTAAAAAATGTCCTTCATTGGATTTAATCCTAGAATCACAAATTCGCTTGAATTAGATGTTGCGAAAATGCAGCTAAAGTAGTAGTCTGTAATTTTTTTCTATTTACTTCATAGAAAATTAGTAAACTTAAACCATCCTTATATACCATAATATCATCAGCTAGTTGAACGTTAAGAACAGTGAAGTGATGTACCCCTCAAAATAGGAGGCACCATTTAAAATTACTCTGTCCTGTTCTTCCTACTGACACCACCAGTTTACTCACTTGTAGCCATGATACCTGGAGGACATGCTGGTATCCCGTGATCAACTGCCCATCTGTAAGCTCCTTCACCAACTAAAAAGCTAGGAGACACAGAAGAGGGAGTTTAAACAAAACCATATAACAAATCCCCCTTTTCTTGCAATTACTTTTTTTCTATTTGGTTTGGTCACTTTAATATCATAAGCTGTCTACATTTCACAGAAATGTCAGCTATAATTACATTTGGCAACCTTATGTAGTTTCATTAAGAGACTATGCAGTTCTGACAGTAAGGTTAGTATTGGATAAAAACAAGTGCTATTAAATTTGAAATTAATTACCAAATAGCACCAGCTTTTAATTGCAGCTAAAAAAAAAAAAGGAAAGAGCAGTCTAAAGCCTAGGTCTCTGTAACAACTTAGTGAGATCCTGAAGACCAACAACATGGGATGAATGAGGCGAGAATGGTTAAGGTATTTCCAGTAGTTAGCCAATGCCACAGCAATATCAAGAAGTATTTTGAGAAGTACAACACAAGCTAAAAATAAGCCTTATTTGGAAGGCTGAAGGTCTATCTCATGGAGTTTTATTAAGCAGCTGCAAATAGGACAAGTTACTGAAGTTTTAATATACTTGCTAAAAAAACCCCAACAATCTCAGAAGTTGGTTTTTAGTCAGTAGTGAACACTTTGCAGTAGTGAGACAGTACACACTGCCAGGACAATGAATGACAGCAAAAAATATACATAGACATGTAGCTTCTATGGAGAGGAAAAAAACAAAACTAACAAACAAGCCTCAGTTACCTAAGTGTCCCTGTAAAGAAATGCATCTGATTCCATGAAAAGAGGAATGCAATATATAGAAATGATATACTTTGAGAAAGCTGCTGCACAACAGTACTGACAACAGCAACTACTTCCAATCTTTAATTTCATATCCCACTTTTGAAATAAAAATAACACAACTGCCTAATGGACACAAGAAGTAAAGACTGTTACAGAAATACCAGACTTATGAATATGAGGCTATAGAAGATATTGCAGATATAGAGTAGTCCCTGGGGCCACCTAGTACTACAATTTCTGAGAACATTATTGATATAACAAATTTGATAGCATTAATGCTGTTGGAAGTTTTCTTGACAGTGCTATATTTGACACCTGCAGCTTTCAGTACGTAGTATTTCGAAGTGGTACATTCTATCTGATCACAGAGAATCACAGAACGGTTTGGGTTGGAAGGGACCCTAAAGACCATCTATTTCCAACCCCTCTGCCACAGGCAGGGACACCTTCCGCTAGAGCAGGTTCCTCAAGGCCCTGTGGCCTTGAACACTTTGCAGGGAAGTATTCCAGGAATCTTCTCTATGACTTAACCAATACAAGAGCGGTGTCCAGTTTTCCCTTACAAAACTCTCAAAAATTAAAGTTTATCTAGATGAGGATTTGAACTGTTAAATATGTATTTCTTACCATTGTTAGTGCAGCTCCAGATAAATATTGTTCACGTTGCAAGACACTGTAGGATAGTTACTGGGTACTTTGCGAGAACTCAAGTGTCTCCTATTAGGTAAGCTAGTGCTCAAGAAACAACCTGTCACTTTCATTAACCTAAGAGAGAAATGCAAACCGTGGCCAAACCTAATTAAGCAGTATTCTCCACTGACTAAAAGAAGAAGGTTTGGTAAAAAAGCTTATATTGAGAGGAAGGGTAAGTGGAGAAAGTAAAAGTATCAAGCTTAAGCATTAGGAGATTTATATATGGTAACTAGAATAGCACAGATCAGTCAGAAATACTGTATTTTACAAGGAACATCATATTTGCCTTTTTAATACTTAAAAACACGGTCACTAGTATTTATGAAGACTGTAAGAAAACCACACAAGAACACCTCAAAGTGATGCGACTTTTTCTTTGCTCACACTTTAATTCCTAGATTCTTCTCCTTCTTATAAAATGGGCACAGATAAAGTATTTTACAACTCTGGTCCCAAAGAACAGTTAGATTACGTGAAGCAGACATTTAATTGAGGCCCTGCAACACCACAGAGATCATCCACCTCTTTTAAACTTTTCAGTTCAGATTTCTGGGAAAGACAGCAGAATAAGTTAAAATATACAGTTCACCAAAAAAATTAAATAAATCAGAATACTACCTAGACTGCATCTCCTATAAATTGAGATATAATTGTTTGGTAAGAGACTGCTACAGGACATAGAGCATGACCTCAGTTCTGCAGGTAACCAAATAGGTTTAATTTAAACAAGACTGAACAGTCTTTACACCATCCCAAAAAGGAAGTTCTGTGATCACACAGCCACACACAGTTACATCAGCCAAAGATGACAGGGTGGCAAGAGGGTGGGAACCAACAGTCTGGCACTAGGCAACTGCTTTAGCTGCCATGAGAACCATCCATGCAGCCGCGTAGAAAAGGTGCAGCAGGCAAGGATGAGTAGGGAATACTATAAACTGACATAAAACCAAAACTACCTTTAAACAGCTCTCATTAACCTTGATTTACTGGGGGGAGACAAAAAATAGGGAAAAAAGCCACTGGGCTACAGAAAGCAGTCAAAATCCTACCAAGTTTCAAAAGCCATTTGGGTAATTCAAAAGAAAATTTTCCAAAAGGGTGGGGGAACCCAAAACCAAAATCTGAATGAGTTTGTGCTCTGCTACTCTGAGAGTTGGTCTTGCACAAACAAGATAAAAAGACCTCTTTGCAATTATAGCAACTTAAGAGTACTCTACAGTTGTTACAAGATCAGAATACGTAGAAAATGAAAACATCCTCCCAGCAAGGAGCCAATGCTTGGACATTTTAAGTTCCAGGCAAGCTAGACGATACTAATGGTAAATACAATTAAAGATCTCTAAAAATGGTCCTTTTGGGCAATTTTCTCCCAGAAGATTATTATCCTTGCTTTATTTGCTCCAAAGAGGACCATTTAATATGGGCTGTAGGGAGACAGGCCACAGCAAGCTAAACAGAAGGTGAGATTCATTAAAGATGCTCAAGGCAATCCTGAATATAACAAACTCACTTTGTAATGTTTACTACAAAATGCAGCAATCGCTCTGAAATCACTGCTACAAAGAAGAAATTGTTCAAATAAATATAGAACAGAGATCAAAGGTGGCCTAGGTCTTCACTCTAGGCACTTTCTTGACTATACATTGCCCTGAAAGCTACACAAAGTACATAACCTACCTACAGTACTGTAAAACTATGAAGTAACTATAAAACCCTGTATAGGAGGGGGAACAAAACCCTAAGAAGGGATTCTTTCCCATATGGGTTACTACTACTAGTATTAATACTGAAAAAGGGATACAGACATTAACTTAGGTATCAGTAGTACTAAGGAGTTCTGAGAAAGGAGACATTTGTACCACCCTGCAATTCTTACACTTAATAGTAAACAGATGTAAATAAGCCTTTTCCCTTAGGAAGGTCACCGTTTCAGTATAAAAAAATCTTCAAACATACTACTACAAAACATCTAATCCACTATTCCTGTGACCAAAGATCAATTCCAAAGATCCATCCAGTTCGTAACTGTGCACTCAGAATAGTGCTTTCTTTTGTAAAATCATACAATGAACAGGATACATATCATCATCTATGACAATACTTAGCATTTACAAGGTCAGTATTTTCTCTTCCTGTGTACACAGGGAGAGAAAATCCTGACATTGAGCCAAATAAAATATGGCAGAAAGATGTAACTTGGACCTTAGAAGTTTCAACAATTGCACTCATGCATTCATGGATTCTCTACTTCCAACTTCTTAAGTTTCAGTTTGGACAGTGGGATTCTGTGTTTTAAAGAAGACAAGATGTTGATCCAGAATGACACATTCTACACATCAATTTACAGCAAACTGCATACATCAGTTAGAACACTTGACCACTCCTTCCCAATAAGCTTACCACTTGGAACAAATTCATTCACACTCATTAGAATTTTTTCTACTGAAAACTAGAAATGTACCACTTTGAATTTATTTTCAACTGTCACTATAAAAACGGGTGCAGAACAGCCATAAAGGGGCCAAACTATCGGCCTCCATGTCTTCATTTATAGACAAGAGTCTCCAGAATGCCACTTTTACTAATCTCACAGTTACTGAATTTTTTTTGTGGGTTCACGTGCCAAAACATTCTGGCCAGGAAACATTAAGTTAGTTTAAATGATGCTATAGTAACAGTGTCTACCACTAGGCTTCTTTAACAAGACAGGTCCTTAGGGTAAGCAGTATCTGGAAAATTCCCCAATACACTATTTGCCCATGAAAAACACAATGAAATTTGGCTATCTTTACAAATAAAAACCAGTTACTAAAATCCTGACACTTGGTAGGAATGCCAAAATACAGCTGCTCTCTTGTCATTTGACTACATACATTCCCAGCTTGTGCAGGTATATATTTCAGTACCAAAACAACATGTCATGCCAAACCCTGCCAAAAAGGCAAGGCATGAAATTGTCAATATTCATCACCTAAAATGAACATTAACTTTATCCTTCTGAACTTGGGATACCCCATATGTACAGAAGCATCTATCACAGTAAGTCTATAGTGCAACCCATCGTATCCTGCTATTACAGATTATTTCCAGGATAACTAAATTGCTCTAATAAAAGTTCAAAATCCAGAATGGGAAAAAGGAAATGAAAATATGTATTGGGTAACTGAAGTCCACAACATTTGCACAGTAAACTGTATGTGTTGGCTCTGAAGACAGTTCACCTCTCGCCTCGAGAGTTCAAGCTCCCTTGTCTTTAAAAACATCTGCTAGCCAAGACTTTGCACGGTGTTTTAAAAGATTAAGTCTTGTCCTTTGAGGGTAAGAGGATATAGTTTCTTTTCCATTCAGGTTTTGTTTTTTTAAGTAACAGCAGCATAAAATAGGTCATGAAGTTACAGCAAACATGCTAAAACACCCAAGTACCCTTCCTTACAACAATCTGAGAGAACATTGTGACGATACAGAAAAACTAAACCACAAGTGCTTGTTCCTGTAGCTGACTTCAGCTCTACTTCAGGAACACCAAAAAAACCCCCTCATTTGATACTCTCTTTAATGTAACCCAGCTAAGCCCCACTTTCTCCTAACATCTGAAGAAATGAGCTACTAACAGCAGTAGAAATTCAAGTTCTTATTCCGTCTGAATACTTCTAATTCTCTGAAAAAAAGAGTAAGTTCTCTTACTAACTACAGTTACTCTTTTCTTTCTTCATTAAAGAAAAGAGTTTTAAATGCACAGTCTGCTTGTTGGTGGTTTGGTTTCAGGGTGGCTTTTTTTTTTTTGATCTATGAACTTCCTTTGCAGCATGACAGAACACCAAAACAGTGCTTTTCCTCACTGTTTAAATTGGAATGCTATACCATCCAGCTACAGACTACTTGGCTGATTTTACAGAACAACATAGGAAGGAGAGTAATATTTGTGTATCTAAATATACATATTTTAAACTACATAAATCATGGTTTAATACATCTGCAAATACTGGAGTCCATTAGTTAGCAATTGGTAGCAAATCTCTGCTGCAGGTATGATAACTGAGTATAGCAGTGTATTAATACGAATTGCTCCAGTTCTCTACTTGTCAATTTAAGCTGTTAATGAAAATAAGACGGCTTTAAGAGCAATCAATTCTGACACATCTCTTGGATTCTTTCCAAAATGATGCATAATATTCCATCTAAGTATTAAACCCATCTTAATAAAGGAATGCACAATTTCATTGCTGTTGTAAATGCTATTAAATCTACCTTTAAGATAACTTTCCATTTTGGCTAAGAGGAAGTTACTAAACACAGCACATTTCCATGCTATACCTACCAAATAAAGCCACAAAGATGGGCAGTAAAGCAGGAATAAGGCAGGATTCTTCTATATACTTGTAAGAATTATACTGTTTTTTTAAAGGTAGATGGAAGCAAAGGCAGTAGAATTTCATTTTAATCTTGACGTACTCAGTGATTTCTCAAAACGCTACAGTAACAAATGTAAGAATTCAGTATGACATAACTGGAAATAATCACACAGACAGAAATTATCACAAAATGATGTTGCCATCTATTCACAATACTTCATTCTAACCACAGCTTCATCAAGTGCACAAGATGTTTCAAGATCAGAGAAAAAAGCTTATCTTCATTTTAAAGGCTGGTATGTAAAACAGCACCAGCCTTCTTGGCATAGGATATAACCTTCAAACATGACATGCAGTAAGAGACAAAAGACCAAAGTAAAGTCAAGCAGAACAAAGCAATTACCAAGGTGGAATTCTGCCAGCAGAGAGTTTTCCCTTCTGCCCTTCACACAACAATCTATTTGCAACTGAAACTGGATTCTTGATTCCTGAAAAGAAAAATTAGCAAAAAATGGGAACAGAACATTAAAATATTTTTCCACACAGCATTGTAGTGTTCATTTTGGCAATGGAAGTCAACTTCCTTTAACTTCCAGAGCTTTGCCAAGTCAGTAAGAGACACCTTATGTTATGTTTCAATTTAAAATCAACTTCATTACTTTCTCCTTCACATATCCTATCAGTAGTGACAAGCCCTTCTTCTAATCCACACACACTTTCTCTTTTTTAATGAAAGAATCATATTGAAATATTAGGAGTGACCTCCTACCATAGAAATCTTAAATTCAATCTATAGTATGCTACAAGCCAAAGATATTTTATGAGCATTAATTTTTCAAGATGGAAAGAGCTTTCATTTGGGTCGATCTGGCCAGAATAGGGATTATAGGATTCAGCCTTAGCTGTCTCTCATTCCCTCATTTCCTCCTTCCCCATGGTTGGAAGGATACATTTTGTAACAATCAAGCCCTGAAACACTTCATTTTACTATTTATTTAAGATTTATGTCTACATGAGGAAGTTATTTCCAAGGTTTAGAGCTATTCTAGGATAAAGAACAAAGCTTGAATTTTTGTCAGAAATGCTATTAAATAGGAACAATTAAGGCTGTTCTACACACTTGAGAAAAACCTCAACAACGCCTATTTGGGATATATTACCTCATATTTGTTTTGTACTGAAAGGTAGACCTGGACACAGAAAAACCTTCAGAACAACAAAGACAGAGAACCACATCAGTTCTCAGATTAAGTCCCATATTCAAATGTATCTAACCTTGTAACAGTAACACACAAAATAAACCCAAATGTAACTGATCATGTGAAAGGAATTACAATGAAAAAATATCTACAGTTCAGAGAAATGCTATGTCCAAGCAAACAGCTTGACAGGTGAGCAGCTGGGCCCATTCTCACCAATACATGACAGGCTTCAGTCTGGAGGCTGGTACCCTGCATGGCCTTCTGACACTATAAAGGAAACTTCGGCCCCGCAGCATCCTAATCTGACCAACCAAACTGAGAGATCAAAATACCAAGCGACCTTATGATTGAATTACATACCACTAAGTTCTTCACGGAAATAGAGAACAAAAACTAATATAAAGCCTAATTTTAATATGTTTTAAGACAATTCCATTTTATTATAAAGTTATCATTCTACAAATCCATCTGAGCAAACTCTTCTCCATTGTGAATACTGTCTAGTATTGTACAATTTTTCTGCATCAAAGGATTATCAGTGAACTAATAAGACAATATTTTACACAAAACAAATGAACACAAAACAGTGTTTCAGGGAGCAGGAAAGCTTCCCCCTTTTTTAAAGGGGGCAGGTTTTATTTAAACAGCTCAGTATTTACAATGTGTCCCTCCCAAAAAGAAAAAAGTAACAAAAAATAACAAAATTGATCTTTGCACTTAAACCAGTAGTTAGCTTTATAATATGTAGTCAACATACCACTCAGTGCTCCAACAGCTCCAAAATTCAATGACTTCCCATCCATTATACTGGCATCACATTCTATCTCACCCAGAAGGTTTAGGTTAGACCCCAATCCTGCATTTGTAAAAGGAGAATCCTACAAATAAGAACAAAACACTGTGAGGCCACATCCATAACAGACTCGATCAAAACCTTGCTGTAACTGGTAAAACGACACTCATCTTGGTGCAGTGCGCTTTCTTATTCTAGTAGTTTAATCTCCCGCGACAAAAACAGCAGTGTGAACAGGATATCTCAAATTACGGTAATAGAGACCTTACACCCTCTACAAGGTGTGATGTACCTCATGTGCTAATACAAAAAAAACAATCACTCAACAATTTAAGATCACCATTTATATGCAAGCAGAAGCCTAACAACACAAGTGAAAATCTCTTCTTCCATCCTTCAAAATATGCACTTCCTTTGGTCCCTAACCCACCGAGTAACAGTTAAGTAGTATCTAATAACCACCGCACAGAACACAGCCTACCACTGAAACTCACTGAAACTGTGACATAGCAGCCAAACAGAGCTGTACCTTTCCTTAACATTCTAAGCCTAAGACTGCAGCTGGTAGGCAGAAATCAAGACATTCAAGAAATCAAAACAATTCACTTTGTAAGATCTCTGTGATCACTAGCATCAGGACAGTCATTACTGTGGTCTAGAAGCTTCTTGAATAAAAACCAAAAAGTATTCCACAGCAAATATGGAACAACATCTAATAGACTAGTTATAAACCTAACTCCTCTTGTGTTAGCACCTTCTTGTACCTCTTTGCAAAATCAAGGTTCTCAAACAAGAAGCTTCGCATGCTACAATTAAAACCACTCATTTCTGCCCTTCCCATTTCATCAGTGCATCCCCATGATTTTAAATCCACAGACTGTCTAAGCAGCACCAGTTAAGGTGTCTCACTGCCAACTCAATATAATCCGCTTCCTAGGTGAAAGAACAAAACAAATAAGAAAGGTAACAGCCCAGACCAGACAAATATTAAAATTTCAGAGAGGCTGCTTTCAGAGTTTTGTATCTGTTTTTATTACATAAAATAACCTATGATGTTACTGATGCATCTTTGCTTATTTCCTATTTTACTGATGCAACTAAGAAAAGTGATTGTCTAGACCACATGCAAATATGTCAATGAAATTAGATGGCCATGCTTTTACAGTATATGCAATAAAAGCTGAATCAGGAAACAACTTACTGGAAACAGCTCAAAGTTCTGTCTTAAATGTAATGTGTAATGAATACAAGGAAACAAAAGAGCACACAAAGAAAAATTTGATGTGCATCAGTTAGCTTTAGTTAACTTTCAAATTAACATAAATACAAAACCTGGTTTGCAAGATGTTGATTCTAATTTACAAAGATATTTGAAGTGTTCTTAGTGTCTGAGTCATCAAAACACTATCTTCTTGGAGAATCATGAATATATAATACATGATTAATACATAATCATGAAACAGACTGTAATCTCTCCATGTTCATTTTGTACTACTCATTACCTGCTTTTTCCTTCTGCATCCAAGAAACAATACAAGATTTTATCCCGATTTATCGATCCTATTTTATCCCACACCACAACGGGTTTTCAAACTCACGGTGTATATTCGCAGTGGTGTTCATTTTGATAGCTATCCCTCACAGCAAATAAGTAAATTTGAAAAGATTTTAGGATAACGAAATATTTGCAGTTTAGCACACAGGGAATAACTTTCACGGACTGGGGTGGGATATGATTAAAAAAGGCTACCAAGATGATGGCCTTGAAAAGGTGGACAACTGCAAAGCAGCTGCTGGCTGAACCGACTTCATTGCTCCCCAGGCTCTACGAGTATGAAGAAAAATAATCAGTGAAGTTTACAACAAAAGGAGCAGGGAAGTGAAGAAAGGAATCTGTACACAAACAGTGAAAGGTACTTGGAGGATGAAGGAAAAATAGGCACGTGTTATGATGAACAACACTTACTCCTAGTGCTGTCCAAGTTCCTTGCCCATGGGTAATTAAGAGAGCATAGACCTGCAAGCCTGGAGACAGATTTCTAATGTTCTGTTCCAAAAACATTCACTCAGTACATTATACTCAAAAGCATTAGCAAAGAGGAAGAATTTTATGCTGTACAGATTTGTCACTGCCACAAAGCAAACACAGCTGTTACCTTAAGAGCAGATGCCATGGCCAAATAAACGGAGTGAGAAGGACCCATCAGAACAGAAGTCCTAGTAACAGTGTCCAGAGCCCTTCTGCAGCCAAGACACAAAGCTCTCTATCCTCTCATAATAATCAAAAGAAGGAAAGAGGGTTGGGAAAAAATACAGGCTAGAGTGTCACTGGTTCACTTTATTTCTAAAAATCTAGATATGTTCAATGCTTTCTAGATATGTTCACCTTCACTGCCACAACATCAAGGATGGACCAAGGGACAACTTATTCAGATGATCTCAAGACAAAGAGAATGACTATGGAATACTTATCAGAATACCACACAATGTTGCATAAATAATAACTCTACATCAACAAATCTGTAGATGCCTCTTTGGTGGCTTAACTCTTTCATTTTAGGACTCGGGAGGAATCTGACCAGTACAATCAGTCACAACATGAGCAAATTCTCCAGTAAAAGAAATAAAGACCCAATTCTAAGCATCTGTTCAAAATTTCTGTGGAGCTTTACAACCAGAGGGCAATTACGAAGACGGTCTCAGAATTGCCAAGAAGATGGTCTACTCTATCTTTACAGATCTGAAAAGTGATCTGGTAACAGCTTTAGATAGGGCAAACACATGGAAATTTCAATACCTACCCGAGTGTCTCTGAGACATATAAAGGCTTTGAAATCAGACAGGGGAAAACCATTATAAAACAAGGAAACAGAAATTCACACCTTCTTCTGTGAACAGGCAAAGACATGAAATACACCACACAAATACATCCCTTTTTGAAAATATGAATCTCTGTAAAGCCTGACCAAAAGATTTCAAGCTTCTGATATATAAATGGAGGAATACAGCTTACGACAATGAAAGTGTATTTTGACATGAATGCAGAAGTATTATTAAAACAGAAGTGTGCCTGTTTTCAATGGGGGAAGAAAACAGAGTTAACTGAAGCAGTCCCTTCATAGACTCAGATAGAAAAATGCAGTACTGCAAGAACTATATGACTACCATGGGATGGGGAAGAACCCAATCAAAGCATGTATCCAATAAGAAGGAAGAAGGGAAAGGAAGAAAAAGGTTTATTCTATCATTCTATTATAATAAAAAGGTATCTTCAGGAATATACATTTATGTGTTTCTGAAGACATAAGGAACCCAAGCAGAGATCGGTCTGATATTACTAAGGCGACTGAAAAGAAAGACAAGCAAATCAAGCATGAGCTTTGCATGTTAACAGCAAGCCCTGTCACCATAGAAAAGTTAAAAAGAAGAGGGAAAAGACAAACAAAAGGCTTTCAAAGCATTTTAACAAAACATAAGCTTTTAATTAGGTGAAAAATTCCAGACTACCTGGCAACTACTCCACCACTGAAGTATCTCTAACTTACAATGTAAACCTGCAGCAAAGGAGATAATACAAAGCTTTAAGATGTGAAACAAGTTTCATTTTCCCAAGTCACCTATCTTGTAAAAAACTCCCAAGCTACCAAGGGTATCATTCTTATTTTTTAGAATCCTTTTTACTTCCAGATGTATTTATAAATCTTCCAGCAGCAAACACAGCCATGCTGAAGTTTCTAGCTGTGGTCAAAGTTGGAATGCTTGAAGAAGTTACTCAACACTATTACACTAATACTCCTGAATTACATCTAGGCAAATAGATAACAGAGCTCTATTTTCAACATGTGCTAAAGAACATTCCATCCATCTTTGATACAGTTTTGGCCATGGTTTATTTGCAACTTTAGAAGGGGTTCAAGTCTACAGGCATTTCTTTTTACACATTCTGATTTTAAAATTTATTTTTGGAGGAAATTTAGTGACAAGAAGTACTAATCTATAAGGATGTCATGTCCCTTTCAATGACACCAGCTAAAATGTTTTCGAAGAACACTTTAGTCATAGATTACTGTTAGCCATTCTGCTGCAAAACATCATTGTATTGTTTTTAACTACAATTAACAATTTCCAGTTTATTACCCATTAAAAGTTTATCTACGGTGACTGCCTTAATACAACAAGGCCGCTGGCATTGTGCTTTCATCTTGGAAGACGAGTCCTTGGGTCTGACATTGTATACTCAAAAATCTTAATTACTACAAATTTAATAAATAAACAAAAATAAGGAAAATAAATAGTAAGTTATTTCAGTGCAAAATTTTGCTAAAGAAATGTTACTTCAATACTGTCTTTGTAAATGATGAGTCTTATGAAGCACCTTGTCCAGAAACAGTTTATTAACAAAAGCTGAAAGAGGTAACATGTTCATTTGTTTCTCTGCAATGACAAGAGTTCACAAACTGCAAACATAACTGCCTTTAATCAACTTGTCAAATACAGCTGACGCTTATGGAGACCAGCACAGTTATTTTAACAGTATTCTGGGTCAGCTGCTCTTGTTACTTCACAGAAGGAATCTACCTTTTCTCTAGTAATTATTATTTTAATCACAGAAGACGAGATTCACATACCCCAACAAAGAAAGGCCGGTCTTTCTCCATTTAGAGCCTGCACAAATAAAACAAAAAAACAGACAGCATACCACAAGCAAACTGTCAGCTTGCTCATAAAAGATCAAGAGCAAGTCTTGCGCCTCAACAAGTCTTTGAAGTGATGCCTCTTGGATTAGCTGAAATACCATGTAATGGGAGTTGTGTAATTGAGTGGAACTGAGGAATAAAATTAATCTTTTGTGACACTTTCATGAAAAAATACTTGTGCTGTGCAAAGGCTACAGATTTTTGGAACAGAGCATTGAAACTTCTACAGAACTGTAAAGGTGATTAAATATTTGAGATAAACTCACTGTAATGTGCCCTACAGCAACCAAAATATCAAGTAATTACATACAGTGCTCCACAATGGAATTTGTTATCACGTTACAACCTTTTGTTGTTTTGTATCTTAATCTGTATTAGTGACATGTGCAGACATCGTCTTCATACAGATTTTCACTATATATTTTCCGACTTAAATTACTGAAGTACTTTGAAAAAACAAAGTCATGTTTTTTCCTGCATAAACAGAAGCGAGTGTCAGCTCATTAGAGAGACAGACATCATACAAACTCACAGTTTTACCAATTAAATATTGTAATTGATGAGAAAAACTATTCTGTTTGCTTCGTTGACTTGCCACATACAGTTTCTGTTTTCCATAGAGCAATAGGAAAAACAGCAGAATTAAAACAGAAGATGCAGCTCCAGAAATGCCTGGAGGTGGTGTGCAGAATGAGGTATGAGTAGATACAAACCTTTCAACATCTTGAAATCTGAATTCAGATTTTGGAATTTCTCATACCAGATCCAAAAAATGCCATTGCAATCCACACCATTTTCCATTTTAAATGTACCTTTGATTTTTCTCAATGTAACTGCATAGCTACGTACCTTAATTTAAAGGAAGCCCAAATCCCAAACCAAAATTCTTTATCCCAATAACAGAGAACAAATCACAATTAAGAGGTTTTATAAATCACTTCATGAATAAACAAAAACCAGTAAATACATTAATGGCAGCAGTACAACCTAAATAAATTGATATTTAATCTGAAAAAAACAGGGAAAAGTGGGGGGAAAAAGTAGGTTTTGTGCAACAGAACACACAAAAACACTATCCAAGACAATTATTAAACCAGAAAGTGTAATGATGGTACATCTCATCACAATAGTAGCATGACAGACAAGGAAAAAAAAGGTTTCTGACTAGAGAAATTTCATAAATTGAAATAAATTTCATAAATTGAGGCACTGGAATGGGTTGCCCAGGGAGGTTGTAAATGCTCCATCCCTGGCGGTGTTCAAGGCCAGGTTGGACGAAGCCTTGGGTGGCATGGTTTAGTGTGGCAGGGGGGTTGGAACTAGATGATCTTAAGGTCCTTTCCAACCCTAACTATTCTATGATTCTATGAAAAAAGGTTTTAATTTCATCTTGAAGACGTTACTTCTTACACAGAAGCTACTTAAGAGAATTTACATCTACTAAAGAAAAATCTCTTGGGGACAACAGAAACAGACAAAATATTTACCCCAGATGCAGCTCCAAAGAGATACATAACTGTTAATTTCAGCTTCTTAAAGCATGTTTTCTTCTGTGTAGCTCAGTAAAAAAAATCCCAACACAAAGCAGATCTTTTTTTTTTTGCCCAACTGAGGAGGGAACTGAACACAAAACAATCTTGTGAAGTAGCAGCAGACTCAGTTAGCTTATGGAAGTGCATTATAAATAATTCCATTAGAGAGAGATTGTGTGTTTTCACCTAGCTGTATTCTGATGTTTAAGATAACACATGAAAGCATATTCGAACAGCTCAGTGGAGACCAAAACTACTGTTTAAATCCAAGAAGCTCGCCAAGTTGAAAGTATGACTGAAGTCTTGGCTCCCAGTCAGCATGTCTAACACACATTAAAGTACATACTGCCTGCCTTATGCTGACCCTATCAAGTATGCTAATTCACACTGTCCCAACATATGCGTAAGCAAATCCACTGCTAATCCTCTTAGAATACTACCATAAATTTCAAACCCAGCACAACACTTAGATTGCCTTCTACCTTTCCTAATGAAGCTGGAGAAGAAAAAGCAATTACTCCTTATAGGAGAAGAGGAATACCTGTTTCAATCATTACTGCCATGAGAGATTAGTGGACCTGGGACAATAACAAAACTGCCTCATATATATTTCAAAAATTCTTGCAGTTTTACTCTCTTCTACGTTATTTCATAGGGACCCTTTACTAAAGTTAGATGCTATAAAAAACTTCACCTCTCCAAAAAGAGGTTTCCAGAAAGCTCATAAACAGCTGCCCATCTCTTTGTGATTATCAAGACTTTATCTTAATTAACAAGTACCATTTTGAAATAAAAGCAGTACTTATCCTTGTACACATATTTTATCATAAAAATCAGAAAAAAAAAACCAAAACATTATATTACACTGAAGTCACATTTCTCTGACCAGCCCGCTTCTAGTCTCTAATCCTATCAGAGATCACACAGACAGAAAGTAAAAATGGAAGGAAAAATGCCTTTGGAATTGTACTAATTTAAGCTCATAGCAAAAGTATGTTGTGGTATAAATGAGAACTTAAAACTCCTACTTGATTTTCACGGAGTCCTTCAATTGCATAGAGAGACAAGCAGCCTTACATTTCTACAATAGCCTTTGTAGAATTGTCCTGAAGAACTGAATGACTTATGAAGAACACAACCCAAGAAAGCATCCTCAGAAACAGTTACCTCACATTAATTACAACATGAGGGTTAATAGAACTGCTAAAGACTAACTACATCTAAATTCCTTGCATCATTAATTCCAAGATATGACAACATATCTCCGTGTGAGATATTAATGCAAACAAAAAGAATAAGGACTTTTAATTTCTAGTCAATATATATGACCAGTAACATGATTTTCTTTCCTATCTAAGAAGCAGAGCCAGTACAGTCTGCCTGAGCTTGGTAATTCAGAAATAAAGTTCCCCACAAAGCGTTCAGTAAGTCCTTAATAACTATTTATTCTTGAAGGTTAAAGACAATCTGACAAGGCATCCCTAAGATGACAGCCAAATGGCACCAACTAGACAACTTCTATTCAGTTTGCATTTTTTAAAGTCTTTAAATACATTTACTCCAAAATACAGTGGAAAAACAAAAGATAAAATTAGTGTAGCACAAAACGGGAAATCTCAGTAGACTTCCCACTCGAATTAATACCTTCCTACAGAAAAATCTTGCAACTGAAGAGACATATTTACTCCTAGTCAGAAATTCATACCTCTAATTCTATAAGTGCTGCAGTCACTGCATCTGTTGCAAGAGCACCAGCCTGTAGCTTTTCAATTGCCTGTAAAAACAGAAGTATTAGTTGATGATTAGGAATTTCTAATATTATGTGACTAAGCCCTATATTTTCTTAGCCCTGTACAAAACAAAATCTTCACCAATTAGTTTGAAATGTAAGACCTTCAAATTATATACACACACAAAAATGAACTTTTAGAGCCTAATACTATTTTTTAGATCCATATTGGACTAAAACTTTACATTCAAGCTCTCTCAGGGAACCCCAGGAAACAACTGTGTCTGCAGCTTCAGTTGCAGGACAAAATGCAACTGTTTGTTCTTCAGACGAATTATTTATGTTGGATACCAAGCTTAAGGAACCAAATCAAATCTCAAATTAGACTTAAATACAACAGCAAACAACCTTTTTTTCACAGATAATTAGCTGGAAAATGGGTATTACCAGGGCTAATACATAATTTTAATGAAGATAGTGTTAAGTTTGGATGATTTTTGAGGCTTTTCATTACAAAATCAGATAGGTATTAGGATTGAGCAACAGAACTGCAAGATGAAGTGATAATTATCAGAGGCCAACTCTGAGACTCTTCTAAAAAGCCTGCCAACCTCCCTAGCTTCTTCTCCCTGGAGAAAGCAAAAGGCAACAGAAATTTTGGAGGCAGGTCTTCCAGCTTCTCGTTCAAGACACAGCAGACAGGACTTGCCAGTTCCAAAGCCAAATTCTTAGGGGAGATACAAAACATTAATTTTGATGGAAATTCAAGTCTTGCCATTACTCCCTTTCCAGGGATTAGATTTTTTTGTTTTTCCTGTTTCTACCTCCCCTCCTATTAAGAAGTTAAGAGCTATCAAGAAGAAATGAATTCTAGAAATCTTTGCATTCACAGAGCAATCTGGATGCTAGAGATTAAGTACATTCCAAAGAGAGTGGACATAGATAAAAGAAAAATCCAGATACCACATTTAGCTCAAGAAATCCTACAGCCTCAGGAACGGTGCATGAAGCTGTAGGAACATTCCATGCAGGTACCACTGTTACCTCTCCTGCTCCCCCACTGTTCCTTTGGTGTCTGCTATATATGCATCACTGATAAGAATGTTGCTGCACCTCGCGGCCATGCACTCTATTGACCTGGTATCACGTTAAGGCCTCTAGAAATGCATACACCGTGCGTAGCTAAACCCAAACATGCCCATTCACACTGAAGGGAGAGTGCTAGCAAATACCTTTCTTGTATACCCACTAAAGGGCTGTAGAGGTGGTAAGACATACCTTCTGACACGCTCTTTTGCACACATGCTTGTATTCTCTAGCTTTGGATTCGGAATGATAACCTGCACCTACAATAAAGGCAAAAGGAAAAGAGTTTACGCTACCTATCAAAAGCCTATAATTCACATAAAGATTTAAGATACATGCAGATACAGCCTTCCTGATTCCAGATTACACTGGCATTTCCTTTTTGTATCAATGACTGACAATTACACGCACACCAACATTGATTCAAATACACTCAATAAAATACAGGATACAGAGCATATATGCAGAAGCATGCAGGTATAAAACTCAGCATCATACAATCTCTTATGAAGTTCTTTACTGTAAGGGTGGTGAGACACCGGAATGGGTTGCCAAAGGAAGTTGTGAATGCTCCATCCCTGGCAGTGTTCAAGGCCAGGTTGGATGGAGTCTTGGGTGACATGGTTTAGTGCAAGGTGTCCCTGCCCATGGCAGGAGGGTTGGAACTAGATGATCTTAAGGTCCTTTCCAACCCTATTATACCCTGTGATTCTAAAAGCACTGTCCGACAGATTCCAGTTTTTCTTGTTCTTGGGGGCCTACAAGGATGCTGGAGAGGGACTCTTCATCAGGGTCTGTAGTAACAGGACAAAGGGTGATGGGTTTAAACATAAAAAGGGGAACTTCAGGTTAGATATAAGAAAGAAGTTCTTTACTGTGAGGGTGGTGAGGCACTGGAACAGGCTGCCCAAAGAAGTAGTAAATGCTGTATCCATGGTAGTGTTCAAGGCCAGGTTGGACAGAGCCTTGGGTGACACGGTCTAGGGGGTAAGAAGTCCCTGCCCATGTCAGGGGGTTGGAACTAGATGATCTTAAGATCTTGAGGTCCTTTCCAACACAAACCATCCTACGATTCTATATTTTAAAGATTAATAGTACTTCACAAAGAACCTACTAGAAAAGAATTAACGAATAAGACACACATAACACATTATTTGTCTATCACATCTGAGTAGATGATCTTTTCATTACATGTGGAAAGTATATATAGTAATTCACTAAAATATGGACAAGATAAAAAAGTCAAAAGTTGGAGGAAAGCTTTCAAAAGGGTAAAAAACCGTGAGGTTCTAGAACAGCCTAAAGAGCTTTCAGGAAGACTTGACTAGACTGTCCTTACAGTCAACTAGAGAAGAAACTGTCAGTAGTGAAACAGCTATGTTTCATCTACCCTTCTGCAGGATAAATAAATAGACTGAAAGACCTCTCACATTTTGTAGGTCTCCCAAGCTTAGCAGATAACTGCAGAATTTGACATTTTATAACCATTTAAACTTAGGGGGTTTCTTTGTCAAGGAGAAAAACAAAATAACATCCAGATCATCCCAAAACTTACATTTTTATTAGCAGTTTCCAACATCCTCCAGCCAATGCAACTTCCAATCAAGGTGTCCGCTCCCAGATTTACACCCAAAGTTAATGTCATTTCACTAACATACTAGCAGTCCAAAATCCATATAAGATTTTGATATTTAGCACTATTTCTATTCCAGCTGTTATGCTTCTGCATCTTACCTGCATGGACAAGCACAAATCCCACTCGTTTCCCTGTTTGGGTTTGCTTTGCTTCGGGCTCTTTGACCATCACTTTTACAGCTGTAACCTGAGACGATTCGGAAGGTAATACTTCTACTGAACTTAACCCCTTCTCCATGATCATACATTAGGATCACCATCTTCTACTGGAAAAGAGCACCCTTCCATTCAGAAATAAACTCTGGAGAGGAATCATCCTAAAACCAAACCACATGCATATGTTAGATACTGATTTCAAGAGACTAATTTCATACAAGTAACTTCAGAAAGCACTTTTGGAAGAGAGGTTTGAAACAAGAAGATTATGCCTCTTGAAAGAAGGGCTTGTAAATTCTGCCTCTTCCCTAGCTGACAGTATTAATGAGATGTAGAGTAACCAAAGTCCATGGTGCAAGTTGAAAACAGCCTTTTTTTATGACTTACCTTGAATCTAATAATCCTCCTAGACATTGGAGGGAATTGTTGATAAAAGGCTTGCCCATGGCTGAGAGAAGGCTGCTTTCCATGGTCTCCTTTTATTCATCAGTACAACTTATTTCTCTATTCTTCATGCTTAACTAGCTTTTAATGTGATGATGCTCCATAGCCACAATCTTCACTTCTTAAAAGTGT
Source organism: Pezoporus occidentalis (assembly GCF_034315485.1). Classification (NCBI taxonomy): domain Eukaryota; kingdom Metazoa; phylum Chordata; class Aves; order Psittaciformes; family Psittacidae; genus Pezoporus; species Pezoporus occidentalis. Next base: position 7,479,389 of record NW_026912779.1, read on the forward strand.
CATTCCTTGCTTGCCTGTAAAGTCCTAAGCGACACTTATAACAATGCTGGCAAAGCTGAGAGAGACATTCTACATGCTGAATTAATCCAGGAAATGAAAAAGCATGTAGTGTTAATACATGCATGGAAAAACCCTTTATAACATTTTGAGATATTCCAATATGATGCCTATCACTCCTACCACCTCGAAAGGGTCTATTTGTAACCTAAGAAGAACAGAAAGTAATACAAATGAAAAAAAGAGATGTTTAATAATGGGACTTAAACCACAGATTTTGCAAACACTATATGGCTTACTCCAGTAACTAAATACCACTCCATTCAAACAACCAAAACAATGCAAATTATGTTTAGCAAGATTCAGTATTGGCACAGAACAAACCTCCTGGTTTACCACAACCATCCTTTCAATAATGAAAACTAGCACAGCTTTCTAGGAAGTTATTTCTTTCATTTTTTTCTTAGGTACTAAACATACATAGGTATCTTCATATATTTAAAAACTAATATTTCAAAATTAAATATGAACTTATTATTGCAATTATAACTGTGTATATTGATACAAAATGATACCACTACAACATGTAGACTCTACAGACAGAAAAAGCACTTATGGACTACATCCAATGGTAATGGTTTCCTGTATAAACTTCAGAGCTAAAATTTAAGTCCTGATCGCTGCATTTATTTCCTTTTTGCTAATAAAAATGAAGAAAGTTCCAGCAGCCAGTAGTACAGGCAATAAGCTGAAACAGAGTCAGTTTTGTACAGACTCCACTTTGCTACATCGTATTACACCACGCAGGATATCATTAGAGCAATGAGGGCACAACAAAGCCATAAGTAAATGGACAGAGGAAAAAGTGAGGAACCTATATTCTTGCAGAAATGGAAGAAATAGTGTGGTGGTAGGGAAAGTAATAATGATGATAGTTAAATCAGTTTTGAAAATAAAAATACAGATGACATAAAGACTAAATAATAACATAACTCCAGACTGAAAACCATAATTAGGCCTTTGCATACACTTGGGTCCGAGTATATATGTTTATTTTTACCAAACCAGTCAAACCCACCTCAATAATTTTGTAACATTTACTCCACATCAACTCAATTTTGTCAAACCCCTTCTATCTCAAACCATTCTTCAAGTCCTTTCAAATTTCATTCACAAACCTGCTGGACCCAATCTGTCCCTTTGTATCTTCTTCTAGAATTCAGCTGTTCTCCTTCCTGGCTGTCATACATTCATCACTCCTGATCTCCTACCTCCATTTTACACAGTTCACTGCTCTATATCTGTGCAGCCACAGGAATACTGGCGGAATACACTCTGCTTTGATTCCTGACGAATGCAGAATGGTTTGGGCTGGAAGGGACCTTAAACCTCATCAGTTCCAACTCCCTGCCATGGGCAGGGACACCTTCCACTAGACCAGGTTGCTCCAAGCCCCTGTGTCCAACCTGGCCTTGACCACTGCCAGGGATGGGGCAGCCACAGCTTCTCCAGGCAGCCTGTGTCAGTGCCTCAGCACCCTCAATAGTGAAGAATTTCTTACTAATATTTACTCTAAATCCATTCTCTTTTACTCTAAGGTGTTCCCCTTTATCATATCACTACGTGCCCTTGTGAATCATAAAACATAAGAAAAAGTCATGAACCAAATCATAAACCAAAATGATTTCAAACTGCACTGAAAATTAACTCTGAGCCCTACACAGGCCCACAAAAAAACGAAAGCAGATGTGTCACACCTAATGTAGAAAGAGTTGCTTTTGCTTTCACAGCGTGCTTGCCACAAGCACTACAGCTAATCCGCCATTCCCCCCGGATTTAAAGCTCTACCTAACGCTCACTGCACAGAGAACATCTGTACAGAGCAAACACTTACAAACTCAGCGGAGGGCTGAAGAGAGAGATGTACACACCAGTGTCTCCATCTCAATACTGGGAATGTGGCAGAACTTCTCCTAAGAGGTTTTAGGGTTTACAGTAGGAAGCCTGAGAGCGGTAGAACGAAGAGCAACAGGGCGAGAGAGAAGCGCTTGACCCCACGACCGAGCAGCCGGGGAACGCTTCGATAACCGGGATGCAACAACAGCAACCGCGACGGTGGCGAGGAACCGGACAACCAGCAGGCACAGAACGAACCGGAAAAGAAACTTTTATTTGGAAAACACCCCCCTGCGGAACCTACCGCGGCCGCTGCCAACCCCCCGCAAACCCCCTGGGCCAAGCCGGGCCTGGAGAGAAGGAAGCAGAGGGGTCGAGGCCCGGTGTCCCCCCCCCCCCCCCCCCCCCCACGCCCCGTTACCACCGCCCGGGGCCCCGCCAGCCCCGTGTCCCCATGGCAACCGCCAAGGGGGACACCCCCCCCACCCCGCGCATCAGCCCCCCGGGAGGTGGGGCAGCAGCGGCGGGGGTGACGTCACCAGGGGAGCCCGCGCGGCCGCCTCGCGGCGCGGCCGTTACGCCCCTCATGCGCTCGCGGAGCCCCGGGAGCGGCGGAGGAGCGATACGCGGGTGCGGGGAGGTGGGGGAGGACGGGCCGGAGAGAGGCGGGACCGGCGCGGTAAGGCGGGGCAGGGCGGAACCAGGCGCGAAGCACTCACCCTCCGCCGCCGCCGCCAGCCCCGCGCACACCCGGAACCGCCCGCTCGCCTGTTGCCTCGGTGAGGATGAGGCGTCCCGCCCACCGCCTCGCTCCGATTGGGTGAGACGGGCCAAGCGAACGGAAATGGCGTCACGCTGATTGGCGTTCCGGTAGGCGAGTGGTGCTCCAGCTGCTGCGGGAAACACCAATCGCGGCGGGGGCGGGTCTCAGCACCGTTAGGGCGCCGCCGTTTACCTCAGGGTGGGCGGGCAGAGCTGTCGGTTCCTTCAGCGTTCGTGGGGGCCAGGCCCCGGCGGCTCCTTCGGGTTCCCCGAGGGGTGGGGAGGCAGCGTCCAAGTTCTCCCCGAGGGGAAGGCGGCGATGAAGGCGCTTCGAGGGGCGAGCCGGGGCTTACCCGGGGCTACGGGGAGCAAGGTGGGAAACGGGCACGGCTCTGGACCGCCGACCCGCTCCCCGGTGGCTGGGCCTTCACGCCGCCTGTCTCCCTGCCCTTCCTCGCAAACGGCTCCTTCCACCGCTCCTCATGAAGACCGAGTCTGAGATGTGTTCTGGATGAGGATTTCGGCAGTGGCCTCGTGTTTCATTGCCTCACTCCCGGCAGACATGAGTTGTGACATCTGCCCACAGCAAAACACAATACACTGATACAAGTGAATACGTTTTTAGTCGTGTCAGAGAATTCTCACTACAGCTGGGTATTTTACATCCTTCTGCTTCAGTTGGCACTTGAGTCTCGTGTATTGTTACAGGAATACTTGGTCCCAATTAATTTCTGCCTGCTTTGCTGTAAAGGAGATCATAGAATAGTCAGGGTTGGAAAGGACCTTAAGATCATCAAGTTCCAACCCCCCTACCGTGGGCAGGGACACCTCACACTAAACCATATCACCCAAGGCCTCGTCCAACCTGGTCTTGAACACTGCCAGGGATGGAGCATTCACAACCTCCCTGGGCAACCCATTCCAGTGCCTCACCACCCTAACAGGAAAGAATTTCCTCCTTATATAATGTCACCCAGGAGCAAGGGTGGCTATCTCTAAATCCTATTTCCTCGATACCCTCTCAGATGAACATTACCATCAGTCTTGAGATCCAGCTGTGTACTGGTTCATTGCCCCAGTCATCCCATTCTCTACAGTTCCCAAAGTGCCTGTGCACTTAAAGGCCCTGCTCCTCTTCTGTGGAGGGCAATGAAACAAGACTAGATGTCTTTATTATAGAATAAAATGGGTTTGGTTGGAAGGGACCTAAAAGCTCATCCAGTTCCCTGCCACGGGCAGGGACACCTTCCACTAGAGCAGATTGCTCCAAACCCCGTCCAACCTGGCCTTGAACACTGCTAGGGATGGGGACTTGCCTGTGTTGTAGAGTACGCTACACTGACGCTAAGATAAATGTATTCATATTTAGGTAATATATTTAGATATAAAGATAAATGTACCTCAAATTTTCATTTGCAAAGGCCAGCTTTTTCAAGTTGAAACTGTAAAATTTGCATAAGATCAAGGCCGGGCTGCTCCTTTGGAGGATTCACTCAAGAGGTTTCCCTTTTGCTCAGGCTCCAATGTGAGAAGTGATAGGAAACATTTTCTATAAAGGATATATTTATATAAAAGATACATAATAGATATACTAATACGTATTTATTTAAAAGATCTATGAAAGATTTCAACTCCTCCTCATTTTTCTTTCTCTCTACCCTAGCACAGCATGCAGCTTTTGCAGTGGTTCCTGCCACAATGGATAGGATCATTCATTCTCTGCAGATGTGCTGTCAGGAAATCACCCACTTCAGCCAAACTGCAGCTACATCTTTAAAGGGAAGTTTTACACAGCAAGTTTCTGCAGTACTTCCTCTGACACCCATTTCACTTGGTGGCCAAAATACATTTCCAAGCAAATAAATAAAGTAATAGATTACACTTTTTATCATGTAAGACAAACATAATTTGGTCTTCCTTTTATAGTGAATGTGCTTTAGCCTGTGGCCACCATGTTGTACACAAGTTGTATTGCATATTAAACATTAACAAAAAATTGAGCACTGAATTGTTAAGAACCAAAAAAAAAGAAATCTGGAAACTAACCTTTTTACCCCCAGATTTTATTCCACCTCCACTGTATCCTGACCTTCCTACAGCGGATCTTAGGCATTGAGGAGGCTCCTTCCTGTCCTGTCTTGTCTTACAATCACAGAAACCCCTTTTATGGCTTTTCCCCCAATAAATAACAATGTGCTTCCATTAATTTTTTTTATTATTGATGTTTCTGTTTCCAAAGACCAGCCTTAAATTTTTTTAATGACGCAAAAAATGTCAAGAACAAATGCAAGTCTCTTTTTTCAGCACATGTTCTTGGCACACAAAACTACGTGGCTTACAGGGATCAGCTCTGGTCTTCCACATTACCAGGTGCTTCCTCTTCTGTTGGATAAAACTACAAGGAAATAACGTGAAGTCCTCAGACCCTTAGAAAATCTTTGGCCTCCTTTCACAGAGGTCCAAATCCAGGTTGTGAGTTGCTCTGTTGCCAAATGATTTTTTCCCAAAGTCCTTATTATGCTTCACAGCGATGATAACGTGAACCAAGAAGGTTCCACAAAGTGCTTTTTTTGCCTTGCATAGTACATTTGAGGTAGGACAATGTGATCTGGGGGGAAGGGAAAGGTGTAACACACTTGCCTTCTGACTGCATCCTTTCTTTGACACACAGCACTGACCACGACCAAAGCAGCTTTGATTTGACCATGTGCATTCATCTCTTACATCCTCCATAAGGTCTGCCATCCACCTTGTCTGCCCCCCATTTTCCCTCTCTGTTCACTTCTCCTGTGTGTTGGCTAAGAAGGAGGCAGCACATGTGGCTGACTGAGCTACGCATATTTTGACTTGACCTTTCTGTCAGATCTCCTTGAAGTTGGCCAGCAGGTTCAAATTATGAAGGTAGGCTGACAGACTGATGGATGGACAGTGCAATCACAGGGCCCTGCTTTCTTTAGGGGGGGGAAGCTAAAAACATGGGCAATGTTTGGTCCTACCCTATTCTCCAGAGCAGTATTTCAAATCCAAATGTCTGTTGTCACTTGGTTTTTTTTGATGCTTTTACTTAACTTGTCCTGTGCTGCTGGTGACAGTTTCCAAACTGTCCAAATATTTCTTGGGTTTCTTTCCATTTTCTGGTCCTTGCTCTTCTCTAGATTTGTGGTGCTGCTCCAATAAAAAGGTGATCTCATTCCATAAATCATTCCTCGGTATACAGGTTTGAAATGAAAGGCTTCCTTTATTCCTTTTACAAAGTTCCCAGCTGTGTTTTAATGCCTGGTTTTGGTTTTGTTCTATTTCTTGTTGATTATCTTAGATTTCGTCTTACACTTTGTCTGTCTTGAAGCAGACTCTACTGGTTTTACTTCCTAATTTGATAAAGAGCTTATCTGCTGCTTTAATTTATTCTGAATAGAAGTGGCTGTTTAAGCTGAGAGGCTTCAGCGAGGCTTCCTCTCACTTGCTGCACCATAATGAAACCATTAATTAATTAAAATATGAGGTAAGAATGCAGACACACATGCCACCCCTTAATTACTTCTTGGAACTTGAAGTATTGTTTTAATACCAATACCGTCCATTTCCTGAAGGAAAAGCTCAGAGAATGGATTCTTTAGGTTTTTTTTTTGACCAAATATTGAGGGGGGTGATCCCATGTGCTCAATAAGAAGAATTTAAATGTGAGACACACACCCCCATGGATATTCAGGCAGGTACAAGCACATTCCTACAAGAAGCACTTAAATGAAACACAGCTGGAAACTGCTCCTTTGATCAGGATTTTGAGCAGCATTCTGCTAAATAGATCTGAGCAATGCTCGGGTAGGAGCCACATGCAAGGGGTTCACATCTGCTGTTACTGTTGGTGAGCTGTTTACCACCATGCCAAGCAAAATAATTTCCCTCAGCTCAGGGAAACAAGATGAAGTCCAACCTCTCTCTACTGTCTCATAACTCCCATTTCAGACTCGTATCAAACAGGGTTAGGGTGGATGCTCTATACGTGTCCTACAGTTCCTCCACTGAGGAAATTCCTTGCGAGAAATTTTGGAGCTTCTCTGAGTAAGTCTAAGCAAACTGGTATGCATGTATGAAGTTTTCTCAAATCAGGCCCATGTGTCTGACAGTATACATTCAGTTATCATACTGGATTGTTACAATGATGTGGACAAAGTACTAAGAAAAGGGAGAAACTGTTTGATACTTCCACTAGTTACAACCCATCTGAGACTGGGTTTTGTCTGTAAGATGACATAACTTCATTAAGAAATCTATAGCAAAGTAATTCTGCTACATCAAAGCAGACTAGAATTTGGAGATGATAAACTGCGGCCTTCAGATACAGTGACAGAATATTGAATTTAACAGCAGAAGACAAGAAAGGCAGGATTTTCACCACAGTTTAGATGTCCTTTCTAACAATTCTTTAGCCTTTTTTGTAAGGCATCAGGAGAGCTGCTTTGAATAAAGAGATCCTGACCTTACAAGACCGCTTCATCCCTGCTTCACAAAAGGAGACATTCCAGGCAACACAGACAGCTGAACCTGGGAGGTTTCAGTGGTTTTGGGCACCTCTTAAAGGTGCTGAGAAAAGGCAGTAGAAGAGCAGACATCCTTCTCCTATCTCTTTTGACCCAGATGAGAGGACAATTGTAACCAGTGAAGTCAAGACTACTTTAGCACAAAATGTCTGTCAGTGAAGTGGCCATGAAGGGCAGGAGGGAAGAAAGCAAGCACCCAGAAATACAGCCCATTCCGGTTTAGGTTAGGAACTTTGCAACTCATTTCTACAGTCAACAGAAAAAGCTGAATTTCATCAACAAATGTGAACAGGAATTGTTCTCTGAATGACTGCATGTAAAAGGAGAATAGCACATGAAAGGCATTGTAAAGGTTGGAATCAGTCCACATGGATGCCACATTGTTAATCCCCATGAAAGACTGGCTGATCTTTGCAGGTAGCATAAATAAGCCTGCAGTCTTCTCCAAGCATGTTGTTTCCTCTGCCTATGAAGAGGCCCCTTCTTTGACTTGCAGCCAGTAAAATAATGTTTTTTCCAGATAATGAGCCACTTCACATGAGGAAAACACTCTAGCATCCTGGACTTGTCTAAACAGCATTCCGTGTACTCCCACACATGGTCACTTCCAACACTCGTTCCATCACATCTCAGAAAACTCTAACTCAGTGTGATTGCAGCCTTCTTTCAGCCAGCTTTCACAGTTGTAGCTAGATGTAGGCCAAATCATAAGACACAGGACTTTTGAGAAATGAAACTTCAAATATGCATTTGTCAGCTGTTGCCAAAATAATCACTCGTAGTAAATCCCTGTGAGGTTTTGTCTTTATTCCTTAAAGATGGGAAGTGAGTTGTATGTGTAGTGGGTACATACTGGCCTTTGTAGCAGGATAGTCATCTCCCCATCAACCGCTATGGGAAATCAGGAAGCCAGGACTCACAGAACGGTGGTTTTCAGAGTCACAGATCATTTCAATTCCCACCCACACAAAGCATGGTGCAGATTTAAATATGACAATTTAAAAGTACATATTTTGGCAGAACAGGTCAAATTGGTGACTAAATAAGTCCTGGATTAGGTTTTCAGCCCAGGCTTTATCATCTCATTATTTTTATGGGTTTTGACCTGCACGGTTGCTTTCTGCAGCTCTCCATGTGTAATGATTTAGTCCAAACCAAAGCTGGTTTATTGCACTGAAGGTATGATACAATTTCAGTAGGACAGTCTTCACAATATCCTCTTCGGATTCTGTGAGACTGACCCAATTGCAACAAAGAGAGTTCAGGATACTTAAGTTCACTGTGAAGCTTTAAGAATAACTGTCAGAATCATTCTGTCTTTGGGGAAGGTTGGATCTTCAGGATGTAAAATGAGAAGAAAAAAAATCCCTTATCATCTCTCAGACTAGCTCACAAGTTCTGTCAGCAAACTCATGTTTTGGAGAGGTTGCAGTTGGTACAAAAATCGATGCAGGTTTATTTTAGGACAGTATTTGCACTTTCAAACTACATCTCTTTTAATATGTGAATTAAAGTTCATTATTGTTACCCTTCTTCTGTATATTGTACCTTTTGCCTTTCCAAAAGCTGCACTTACACCAAAGTAAGGCAGCCATTCTGTGACTAATGCATCACTGATTACCAAGGCAACTTGGTTTGCTGTCAAATGTAATTTGGGGCCTCTCAAGTGATGGATTTACATCACTTCTAGGTGCCACTGGTCTGCTACACCTGTTTTGATACTAACACAAGAGTGTTGTAAGTAGATCTATAGACATCCCCTTGCATAGCATCCCTTTGACTCTGTAAACTTCACAAAGGGCCACACACAGTACACTGTATCTACTAACAGTTAGGACATTCCTTGAAGTGATCAGTCTGGTCTTCTGGATTGAGAAGGTGATGATCCATCCATGAGGCAGATGGGCTTCCACAGAGCATAAGGGTTGTGGGGTATATTATAACAAATTAAAACTAAAACCCTGCTACGAAACAGGTCATTGTGCAAAGTCAAGCACTTGGACACCAAAATACGGAATAATGAAGATAGCTTCCCCCCATGGCGTTTTCATGTCAGACTAAAGGTTAAAGAAAAGCGTCCAGTTACATAACCGAAACAAATGCCAGAGCCGATTTCAGTTGCACCATGCTTGATTTTCTTTCTGACATAGTTTTGGTTCCTAGGAACTTGTATTTATTTTCCTCATACAAAGATCTAAAATTTACCAAATGAGAAACATGCAAGAAAAATAGAAGTATAACTTGTGGTTGTTTTGGGAATTACTGACCTTCTTTCCCACCTCTGGCTGTAAGGATGCACTTCGGAACAGCTCTTGCTCGACACCAGAGGCATCATTCATCACCCCGCATCTTCTTGGGCTCTCTTCCTGCTGTTGCTGCTCAGTCATTACTTTTGCAGAGCTCTGTAAGTAAAAGGACTGACGGTTCAGGCTGTCCTGTCCCGAAACCCTCCTAAAGCCCAAGGCATCCATTCTTGAGGCAGCTCACGAACCCACTCCCCTCGCTGAGTGCCCAGGCATTAACCTGAGGGGAAAAGCAGATAGGGGAACAAGGAAAGCAGCTTATGCCTAGGGGCTTTTGCACTCCAGAGCAATGCTTTAACTCTTAATCACCTGTAGAAGTCAAAGCCATCCAAAACCAGCCACTTTGCTATTTTAGTCCTTTTGGTAACCACTTCTGTTCAGACTTACATTTTCCATGGACAAACTGCCAAGCCATTTGAGGAGTGGTTCAGCCACACACGTTGCTGACTGCAAGAGGCTGTTACAATGTCCGTCCTTGACTCACGCTGTCGAAGTCAATGCAAACCCCATCTGCCTCAGTTGTCCTTTCCCTCCTTCCTTGCCCAGAAACTCAGAGGAAGGCCTAAGTGCACTGGGCAGGGTTTCAGTGCAAAGCCAAGGGATTTGTGCGGTGCCGAGGAGCGCAAGGGACTCAGTCCAAGAGCATTTGCCCATGAAAACGTGGCAACCAGCCTTTGGATCGGGTGTCTCCAAGAATGGGACGGAGTGAGGTTTGCCAGCGCGCTCACTGGAGGCTAGAAGTGATGTTGTTTGAAACTTGCATAGTCTGGCATGGCTGAAACACAGAGCTGGAACAGTGCTGAGTAGGGATTACTCATATGCTAGCGATGAGGAGGATATAAAGTAATAATGACCTTAGGTGACATTAATCTAGATTGGATCCAGAACCCTGACAAAAATCCTCCCATTTGTAACACCGTATGTAAAGAACAGAATAAACACACAAGACATAGATCTTCCTGTCACCTTGTCTTGCTTTACAGGAATACAGCAACCTAGTCCTGTGTGTGAAAAGGTACATTTTAACATTAGGAAGGTTGCAATACTGAAGTATTCTATGAAACAATGAAAATTACTGTGCTATCTGAACTACTTCTTGCTCTTACCATAGCTACAAAGCTGAGGTTGAAGCATTTAGCTCATGATTTAAGACAAGTGCAAAGCAACCTAATTACTGTAGTAGTTTTAAATAGTTATCAGACATAAGCTTTTTATTTAAAACCACCCACAGTATTTTGGTTGGTTGTTTTGTTCGCCATAAAAGTATGTGACAGCACAAATTACTGTTATTTTTGGACACTACCGAAATATGAAAAGAACAAAAAGCCAACTTTTGCTATTAATTGGAAATAATACATTTAATTTTAAGAAGGAAGGAATAATAGAAAACATACGTGGCTCTTCATCTCTGCCTGTCTGATCTTTCCTGGGTTTTAAATAAATCAAACCCTCTTGTGATTTCCACTTGTAATGTTAGATCTTTAAATGTCTGGCTTGCACTCTGGCTTTGATGGCTGCCAACTTGGAGCCAAACTACTTTCTACCAGACCTCCATATAAGTTGGTAGAAAAATTAGTTCTGTCTCACTTTTAACAGGCCTAGTTTGTAATGTGTTATTTTACTTCATTGCCGTCACTTCTGCTGGTTCCATGACATTTAGTGAAAGGGAAAAATAACATTTTAAAAGTTCAGAGGTTAGAACTTCTAGATCCTATTTTCATGTTTAAAAGGACGAGCTGTCAAAAACATCCTTTGTTTTGTTTATACCAAGGGCAATGAAACGTGTGGAATTCTAAATGAGGCACGACCCCTTCTTACCAGATTGCCAAGATACGATTCTGCTGAAAACAGTGAAAGAAATCACTTCAGATTTGGCTAGCATTGCTCTGGAATCATGGCGATTAGATGACGGGATTTGAGCTGTTAGCAATTAGTAATTAATAACTTGATTTTTATAAAGAAAAAAAAATCCATTTTAAATACTTTAAAAATAGGGTTTACACCTAATAGTTTTATAAACAGACCAAGTATTTTCCATTGAAGATGCATGCTGGGACAGATCCTGCAGTTCTTCCCAACCAAGATGTCACCCTGGGATTTAGCAGCTTGAGCACAACAAAAGAATGTCTGATTAGGTAAAATGATCACACATTAAGCATTTACATGTTTACCCAATACATGTTATCACACAGCAAAAGAACTGTTTTCAACCAATAGTTAAAGTCACTGTCAAGTCTGCCTTCATATTTTTGTGCTTTTTGTCTTGCTGTGACTTCCAAACACAGGCAAAGCTTCCTAACAGGAAGAGAGAAGGAGCCAGCACATGTACACGTGAAGAAAAGACTTAGACCATCTAATTTCAGTAAGAAATCATCCCTGTTTGTGACTAATTGTAAAACCATTTTTGTAAATCAGTCCTCCAGCAAAGTTACTGTAAAGGACAGAGGAAGGGGCACAGAAGTGCTGTTGGAGAGTTTTGTTCCTGTGGGTCATTCAGCATATCTGAGCATTCCAGAGGAGCTGTGATTCACCAATGCCATGCATTGTTGTCCAGTATAGAAGTAAGGAGCAGAAAAGCACTGATTCAAATGAGATTACTCAAGTCAAACACAGCAGGTTGTGCCTATTGCTAGTGCACAAACAAGGAGCACGCCTTTGTAAAAGAGCACACATCAAATGAATCAAAACACAAGTGTTTGGTAGGACCTGGCAGGGTTGGAGGATCCAAGAGACCATGCAGTTTGTTGCCTTTATCTCCCACCAAGTTTGCTTTTGGATATAAATTATTAAATGAAGTTATGGGAGGAGACTGGACTGGGGAGCTGGTATTAAAAAAGAATTTGTAAGGACCCTGACACAGAATGAAACTGTGTGGTTCCTACAGCTATAAAAGGGTATTTTAACAAAGTACCTACAACAATTAGTCCTAGCAATGCTGTATTTCTGAAAACAAACCAAAACCAGACAGTTAAAAACAATCATGAGCTTACCCCACTTCCCCATTGGCGAGGTGTAATTAAGTGCACCATTAGTACCTCCTGTTACTGGCCACTGTCAGAGACCAGGCACCATTCGAATTGGATCCCTTCACTTAAGTATCTCTGCTGACCTTGTGCTTTCATTCTCACTTGTCCAATTTTCCACAGACTTTACACCTAAACATAAATACTTGCCCTTCCATCACCACTAAGGTTAGAGTATCTCTAAACCTCATTCTATCCAAGCTACTGTCCCTAGTGCATTTCATATGCCTAGAATATATAGGCCACCTGATCAATCACACTGGGAAAGGATCTGTACTAATATGTGGTATGTCTAAATTTTGTATGACACCTAAGATTTTCTTAGGTAGCAACAAATCATTCTCCTGTGTGATGCAGGACACTTCCATTGGTGAAATAGTCTGTTTCCCAAAGCATCTTTCTTTATGTCTCACTGAGTATCACTGCGCTGCTCTCCACTGTACATCCATGTTCAAAAGCTTCCTGCTACTTACAAGCTTTCCTTGTTCTCCATCACAGTTGGTCAGTTCAAGCTACAAACCATGGTTTTGCTGGGTCCTGCCATATTGCTAAGAAGCTGGATCAAATATATACGCAAGACTCTAGTATCTCCTCGACTTCTTCCATTATCTACATGAAAATCAACTTGAAGATGTTCAAGTATCTATGAAGAGCCATTACATTTAAAATGTTTGAGGTCAGCAAATATTCCTCAGGGACATCATTGCAAAGCAGTCTTGCAAAAACCATCTCCTCCTGTGTTGCTAGGCTGTGTCCCTGGATTACTGTGTCCATTGGCTATTAGGTGTACAGACTCTCATGCTAAATCTGACTATGCAATCCCTTTTACTTATTTACGTCATATAAACACTAATTTTGATTATCTATAGTTTCTAGTTTAACAGACTCCTTAGATTAAATTAACAGAATGTCTTAGAAATTAACAGACCTCTTTAAAATTACAAATTACCTTTCAGCTCCTTGTTTCTAAACTTTTTGTTTGGATAAATGCTGTATTTATATTAGAGCTGATACAGCAAACAGTTCAAGAAAACCCCAAGCCAAACCTGAAGGCAAATCAGTCTCCTCACTACAAGGAAGAAAGATCATTTTCTACCTACTGCATTTTCCCCACACCATCAATACCTTCACCAGTACCAACAGGTACCTGATATTCACCAGATCCTGACACCAGTAGTAATATGGCCAAACAACGGGGCTTTTCAAATTGTATCATCTACACCTGCCTTTAACTTCCTTATTTAATACTTGCAACCCTGGAAGACTTTGTATAAGTGTAATTGTATTAATGGGAATGCAATATCAGTGGCAAAACAGTTAACTTTGACTTAATTTCATTTAGGCACAGAAGGAGAAAACACAACTAACCACAACCAAGTGTCCACAATTCCTCTGGGGCAATTTAAACCATTTATTTCCAATATATAGTCATGAAATACTTCTAATTGGCAGTATTTCCATTACTTAGTTCTATTATCCAGGAAGTCTTCAAGTATTTAAAAAAGAAATTAATGAAGCACATATGTTATCTTTTAAAAACATATAAAAACTGTATACAAAATTTCTTTAATTTGTACTTATATTACTCCCTTCTTTATCAACAGAGATATGCTTTACACACTTCTGTGGAATTAAAATCATTCACAGCACTTAGTCTCAGCAATAAACCTCTGCAGAAGTGTTTTTCTTATTAAGTACAACCATAATTCTGACTACTTTTTGTAGCCACCTGCAGCATTTCTATTTTCTTTAGAGACAGCATGATGCAAACCAAACCACCCCAGAACCATCAATTCCTTACTTACATGTTGTCAGTGTGTAGGTTTTTATTAATAGTACAAACCAGTGTCTGTGATGGCAAAAGTAAAGCGTGCTTATTCCTCCAGTTACTTCAAAACTCACCATTGTAATTATATGGGTTCGGGGGAAATGTTAGGTGGGCAGGAATGAGAGCAGGCTGCACTAACAGCGAGAAGAACCTAGACTGAAGTCAAGTCTGAGTAAAACCAAGGTTCAGTTATTTCAATTTCTGCTTTTTCCTTGCCTGAAACTCTTGGGTTTTATTTTTGACAGACTTTATTAGCATTGATAGGGCAGGATCTATGGCTGTCTTGGCAACCTCTCCTTTCTTTGCCATCTTGTTCTCCTGCTCCTTGCTTGCCTCCTTAACATCTTGCTCCTTTTCTTCTCTTCGTCGAGCTTTCTCTTCCAAGATCTTTTCTACTGCTTTTGTCTTCTTGAAATTTGGATCTGAAGGATCCAGGTTAAACAGGGGAGAAGTAAACATGGCTTGGAATCTTGTATCGGTAACATTTACCTGAAGGCAGGAGAGGAGTATTTATTTTAGGTAACCTTTACCCACATTAGCAAAGCTTTCAAACATGATAAAATACAAGCTGCATAAGCAGTCATAGCTCACGAGACTGTTCACCATTCCTGGAACAGCTCCAGTTACAAAATCCCAGCAAGTGTGAAGCAGAGAGCCAGAAGGTGCTATTGGTAAAACAGGCAAGTGAATGCTTGTGCAAATCCTGTATATGCTGCTGTCAGCAGACCAAGGAGAGGTTTGCTGTTGAGAACTGACCAGAAATGGATTTGGAACAACCAGCTGCCACACCAATGAAGAGGATAACTACTAGTGCATCCAGGAAAGAGCAGCAGGTGATAACAGTAGGTGACTCTACTTTGACAGGCACAGAGGCACCCATCTGTCAGCCTGACCCTATCTCAAGGGAGGTGTGTTGCCTATGAGGGGCTCAGATCAGAGATGTTTCTGAGATGCTGCCTGGTCTTGTAAGTCCTACTGACTCCTATGCACTCCTAGTGGTCCATATGGGTGCCAGTGACACTGACAGCAGTAGGAGGATGAAAGCAGCAGTGGATAACAATAAGAAGAGGCAAACACATATTTTAGGCACCAAATTGTACAAGGTGCAATTATAGTTTGTTAATATACTTGCATAAATAGTGTCTTGTTGTTTTATACAGAGTTTGGCTCTGTTCCCTTCAACGTTGTATCAGAGTATTTCTTGCTTTTTGAAAACAGTCTGTAACTCTTTAAAGATGTAGACCTAGCTCTCCTCCTTCAGACAGAGTAAGGGAGGAGAGGGATATGAAACCACCAAATTTGTCCTGAAAATAATCAACAAAGGTTCTATCTGAGCCTCAAAATCAAAGAGTACACCCTTACCTGGAAGTCATCTTCTATCAATTCTTTCCTTTTCATTAAAAGTTTCTTTTTCTTCTTGCTCAAATTCTGTTGTTCTACAATCTTTTTATAATTAAAATGTTTTCTGGCATCATCCTCATCGTCCATCATAAGCAGGGCCATTTCAGCCTGGTGCAAAATAAAGTACATAGTGAAATTAAGTTTCCTATGAAAAACACAGCATCTTGTTAGTAAAGTCTGTATAAATCTCCATACACATAAATGAGTTGCAGTAGGGTTGTCAGGGCAGTATTTTTAATCCATAACAATATTCTTCTAACATTGAAGTGTAATAGAATCATCATAGAATAGTTAGGGTTGGAAAGGACCTTAAGATCACCCAGTTCCAACCACCCTGCCGTGGGCAGGGACACCTCACACTAAACCATCTCACCCAAGGCTCTGTCCAGCCTGGCCTTGAGCACCACCAGGGATGAAGCATTCACAACTTCCCTGGGCACCCCATTCCAGTGCCTCACCACCCTAACAGGAAAGAACTTCTTCCTTATATCCAATCTAAATTTCCCTGTTTAAGTTTTAACCCATTACTCCCTGTCCTATCACTACAGTCCCTGCTGAAGAGTCCCTCCCCAGGATCCCTATAGGCCCCCTTCAGATACTGGAAGGCTGCTATGAGGTCTCCACGCAGCCTTCTCTTCTCCAGACTGAACAGCCCCAACTTTCTCAGCCTGTCTTCATACAGGAGGTGCTCCAGTCCCCTGATCATCCTCGTGGCCTCCTCTGGACATGTTCCAACAGTTCCATGTCCTTTTTATGTTGAGGACACCAGAACTGCACACAATGCTCCAGGTGAGGTCTCAGGAGAGCAGAGTAGAGGGGCAGGATCACCTCCTTCGACCTGCTGGTCACGCTCCTTTTGATGCAGCCCAGGATACGGTTGGCTTTCTGGGCTGCAAGTGCACACTGAAGCCGGCTCATGTAATGTTAAATGGAACTGTTGATTTCCCTTGTATGAGATACAAACTAAATGCAAATACCCACATTCAACTTTCAAACCTATCATTAATCTAATCTGAAAACTGTACAGCATAATCAGGAATGGACACAATTCTATACTGATATTTAGATAGCAAAATAAAAATCAACATACATGAATTTAATATATTTATTTAGTGAAGTTGTTCTCAGAAAGAATGAGAAGCAACCATGCACTAGCAAACAATTCAATCTTCAAGGTCAAAAGTCTAGAGGACAAGGTTTGAACACTGAAATGTTTCATACAGTGCTGATGTTAAAAGTCATCAGCAGAGGGACTATGAGCTCAACCAGTATGGCTTCTGTGCCCTTACATTTCAGTATTACCTAACTCCTGAGTTGTGTTCAACTATAATCTTCCAGAAAGATACGCTGGCATCATCTTAAGACATCAAGGCATGGACCAGCTTCCATTCTTCTTGGGTAGCTTTTGTCCCCAAAACTCTTGCTATTAAAATTATACAGTTTTATTCCACTGTCCCATGGAATTCAGTAGTTCCAATCACAAGCACATAACACATATCTGCAGAACTCAGGCAATGCAACATCTGTAATTCTCAACATTTTAATCCACTTTACCTTCTGTTTTTCAACTTCATCCTCATCCTCTGAGGTACTTGCAACCGATTCTGGCTTCTTCTTTAAACCTACGTGCAAACATAGGACATGCACGCATTTACTCAAGCTGATGCATGACAGCATAATTTACCCATGAGCAGAACCTGATGTGCAACTTGTTTTCTTATAATCAACACCTGAATGTCAGATGTGGAAAAAAACTGAAAAGTTAAGAAAAAACAGCTAAAGCAATAAAAATCTGCTAGTATTTGTTCAATTTAAGGAGGCAGCAATATCCAAATGTCATAAATAAGTCAGGAAAAAACAGAGAAAATGTGTTTACTGTGTTTTTCAGAGAGCAGAAGAGAGAAGCATCACAACAGGGCAGGCAAACATATGACATTACGCCACTCCCAGGGCCTTTTAAAAGAGAATCAGTTTATATACTCATAAATGTAATTGAAGTGTCCTGCAGTTCTCAAGCCGTTCACTCCTTCTCCTGGAGTAGGCAATGTAGTAAATACTTCAGAATAAATAACAAAGTGCATCTCTTCTCTGTATCCAGAGCAGAATTCTGCCAGCTGAATAAGAGTTCATCAGTGCATAAAGGAGAAACAGTTTTGATACTGTCTAGGCAAGGCTAAAAGACCATCTTGTGCTGGTAGCCATGTAGCACAAAAACCCTTGCAAAAAAGACCTGAACATGATCATTGGATTGAAAATATGATTGACTGTCGAGATTGAGTATTCTTCTGATGAAGCTCTGCTAGAATTGATTTGAGCTACACAGTGCAGATTAGACATAACAAATCATAACAGCTTAAGACATTAGTCACATGTAACTTTAATGAAAACAGACCTGTTTATAAACCCTGCAAAATCAAATTATTCTCTTTGGAATGCCTGCAGACCTCGACCAAGAAGGAGCAGGAAAAGCAGGTTTTCTGACCTGAACCACATACTCTGACCCTTGAGCTTGGAATTACATTCCCAGGCAATTTATTACAGTCCACTGGGGTTACTCTCAAGGAAGATATTTGGCTCCATTTTGTGAAGCCAGATTTGTAATCAGACCAAACATGCCAGAAAAACGTCAAGTTATATCACTAAATATACCCTGGAACAGGACACACGTCTTGAAGACCAGTTTTCTCTCCCTTGACTATTCTGACTGTTTCTAAACAGATTCCAAGCTGGACATGGACTTCTAGAAGAAACAAACCACCAGCACCAAAAAATAAACTCTCCAGATGCGCAATGTCATCAGCTCAAGAACTAAACCGTTCATTTAGGAGCTCCTGAAAACATGCAGGAAAATCAGATTCAGATATAATATTATTACCTAAGCTACATAATTAATGTGTAGAAGGGAGAAATAAATGTCTATGTGAGACTTCAACAACTACGAAATCATTTGTGTCTTCACAGAACTGGCTAAACTACAGAAGAGGAAACAGGGCACAGACACACCAATTGGAGACAATGATTCTAGAAGTTAAATCAGTAAATCCCTCAGCCTTTCCACTCATTCCCCAGAGAAGGGCCCCAGGAGTCACCTTCCCTCCTCTTTCACTGTGTGTAATCACAGAAGTGAAGATAACTTATCTTCCTGCCTTCAAAGAGTTCTGTTGCTGCGTGAGGATGAACCTGGAGCTAGTATCAAATGAAGCTCTTTTCCATGAATACAGACATAAACCAAACGTTATTACTTATTATGATACCTACAGCTGATAAACCAGCTTGGGACCTAAAAATCACTCTTAGCACTACGAATTTTACATCGTACTGAGAACAGTTTGGTTTCAGGATTCATAAATGCATCATTTTCCGTCTTTTTAATACACTCCTGACACTGCCCCACATACATTCTGGACGAAACTTCCCCACACGCTTTTTGCACACTTACAAATGTAAAAACTATAGTAAGAGTCTTTCCCAAATTCATTGCAAACCCTTGTATTTTTCCTAGCACCTAATCCCCATTGCCATCTTTTAATCATATTTCTTCCACCCTACAGCAGCAGATACTTGTCTTCAGTGCTATGCAGAACTGATGGGTGCCACCAGCCAGTGAGAGAAGCTTCTAGTCTCTGCTGCAATCCCCTCCTGAAGCTGCCATTCGGCTCTTTGTCAGCTCAAGAATTTAGTTTGCAACATTCACTTTGCATGCCAAGAACTTTCCAGTGCTAACAGTAAAAGCTAATCATCATTTTGAGACTTCAAATACAGAGACCGACCACAGACCAAAACCTCCTCTCACAAGACCTCTTATCTGTCTTACTCAGAAGCTTCAAAGTCAGCCTCAAAAGCCTTGGAAAGACAGAATAAATGAATCAGTAATACAGCTAAGACCTTTATCTTCCAAGTACAGGTTCTACAGCTACACTCAGATTTTGCTGTTAACAACTTATGTCTCTGCAGTCGAGCTGTTATCTTCCAGCATTAAAAAGCCATCAATTCCCACATACATCATAAATTAGATTATGAGAAGACATCAAATGGTTTGGAACCTATAGGAGTTACAATAATGTGCAAGGACTTGTAATTCTTTTTCTCAATAAAGGCTCAATACAAACTATGTTTAATAGGCTAAAGTGTTCTGAAGCTATTCAGTGATCTCCAAAAGCAGGACATTGCTTTCATGTTAATAAGCAATTCAGTATTCAGCTGTTAATCTTCCAACAGTTTAAGCTACAAAAGTCATTCTGTCTTACAAGAACCTTTTCTGAGAGAAGGGAAACAGATGCAGTAAAACTGACACTGGCCAAGCCAAATGAAAGGTTTTGAAACAACAGTGCATCAGTGTAAAACAGAAGTGACAGACGATCTTTTTCCTTGACAATATCAAACTAGAATCAAGCTTCTGAAATGCAGCATCAAGGCTCATATGTACACAGCATTTTACATTTTAGCCTGTGGTTCTTTTGAAAAGCCACACAGGGATTATACAAAGCAAGCACTACGAATATGCTGTACCTTGCCTCTCCCAAGATGAAGCATCCATGGTGTAAGAAACACTGCCTACTCTACAGAGTTTCCGGGAACAAGGCAAACCTGATGAATATACACTCAAGTAGACTTCCCATAATTTCCAGGTTTCCTTTTGCAGCACTCAAATCTGTTAGGCCCTTTGTCTAATAGCTCCTTATGCTCTTGCTTCAACTGCTTCAGCTTGTGAACAAGTAACTTACACAAGACCCATACACATGACAGTCAACAAGTGAATTGAGGATGGGTTCAAACACACCACTAACAGCACTACTGCATTGTCACAGTTCCTGCACTGGCCCACCTGAATCTATATCCTGCCATATGCTTGTCAGCATAATCCGAGATCATCTGACAGTCAGTATAAGGGCAAAATTTCAGTGTTTCAGGGGAATTATGCAAGGCTTATGAAAAATTATCATCATTCCAGTTACTGCTGTACCCTAGATACAAAACTGGCAGAGTTACAGCCTTGTTCAAAGCAGACTGTAACCCATTTTCCCCAACTGGGGAAGCCAGCTGCTCTTTAAAACAAACCCAGCTATGCGACAAGAGGCTGTTCTGGGTAGACCTGGTGAAAGCCAAACAAAATTGTGCTGTGTAATCATGGTTAACATGTCAGCTGCCTTGCAGCCGACCACTGTGTTCTTCCTTTGAAACTCCTCCAGGGCTAGGCACATTCTGGTTTTCAGTAGGTTATCAGTAAACTTACAGACAAAAGCTTCACTTTCTTAACCTTTATGTGTCCCCAAAGACTCCACGAGCACTAAAGTCTATTCTCTTCATTATGGACAAGAATGTTTAAGAACCTGCAGATACAACCAGTCCCTGCTGAGCACCTCCATGACACAAAGAACTTCTTATATAATGCACAAGAAATCATTTTTCCAGGGATTTCACATACAATGTTGAAACATCAATCATTAGTCTGAGAGTACCTACATAATCTTGCTATTAAATAAAGTGGTAGAAGGAATGGCATCTTTACAACAGATTCTGAAATAACCTATATACAATTCACCAGGAGAGCATGGCAGAAAACATGCTTTCCTCAAATCATGGTATTTTCTATAACACATGGATAGGCAGTAAAAACATGTTTCAGACTAAGAGAAAAATGATTTCTTCTGAAAGACAACTTTATCATGCAAATCCATTCGGGAGTTTTGTAACTGACCCAAACTTCCAAGGCTCCTGTACAAAACTGGCTCCTTCTATAAAAAAGGGAACAGGCTTTGAAGGCAATGAAGTTATTTTCTATGGAATATTTAGGGGAGCAGATGGTCACCTTGTTTTTAACAGCCACCCCCAGAAATTGTCTACATAATGATCTCTACTGAAAGCTAAGAGAACTACGCTCCCTACCATTCCACATATCACAATATGCATCATTTTATAAGAACAGCACCTGCAGTTTTAGGCTGATGATACCTACTCCATTTTGTTCTGAACATACTATCTCTGCATTTCCTTTAGCTTGACTTTGTTTTGAAAGCTCACTATTTAAAGGAAGGACAAATTTATTCCTGAAGCCATTTGTCTTGACCCACCTGTCTTCTCAAGTTCTTCAGCAAAATATGGGTCGTTGAGATCAACATCAGATGGAAGCTCATCCTCACTCTGTTCTTTCTCAGCAGTAGCCTGTAAAAAAGCACAAACATCATTTCAAATCAACATAAACTACCGAAGTTTCACTGGAATTAGATGTTCCTCCCATTAGTAACTATAAAGATGAAAACTGAAATTCGTTATGCTGAACATCGTAAAACTAGAATGCACTAAAAATTGTTAGTAAAGAGAAATCAACTATTTCAAATCTGTTCCACAGATTGAGAGCTTTTTACATACCTGAAGAAGGGCTATTTACATACTCCAAGGATCTTTCTTAGCCGTATCCACAAACTGTGATGCACTAGCTAATCATACCAGCTAAATGACAGGATCACAGCATTGTCACATCCTTACTTTATGTACCACAAAAGCTCTAAATGGGAAAAAACTGTAGCAAGGAGCTTCATTTTGTGCTCCAAAATTTAAAAAGCCTGAGTTTGGACTGGTAGCATGGGGTTGTACAACTTGCCCCTTGACTTAATTTATCAGACTGAATATGAATATTACGGTAGCAAAAGTTGCTCTGGTACCTAACAGTGCTATTTACTCCAGTCAGAGCACTCTAAGGTTTAAGAAGTTACTCATCAAATGCCACTTAAAACTAACTGGAATCAAGTTGTTTTTAAGAGTAATCTCTGCATTATCTGCAACATGAATTACATTCATAGTAATTTAAGAATTTAGATTCTGTATGCCACATGGTTTCTTTTCCTAACATATGTGTGAACATTTATCTGTCTATTTCTGCACATCAGTGCCACAGGAGTCTTCACACTTACTTTCTGCATGTGGAAAGATGAAGCAGCAATGATTTTCACATTATTATAGGGCCATTTTGTTATGCATAAACAGAACTGTATCACAAATTTGCTCTTGCAACTTATAATAGTTCTTTATCCCTATTAATTCTTTGCTGTTACAGCTCTGGGAAACTATTACTTTAGGCCAAAAATTAGCAAAACTACAATTATCATTATCATAACAACTTTGATATACATCCAGTAGCAAAAAGACCCTTCCTAATTCATTCAGCTGAAAACCAGCTGTTACTATGACTCATTTATCTTTAAAGCATCACAAGTAGATAAATGGAACTGTGTTAAGTACATTTATGATCAGTAATATCCTGAATATGCTTTTACTCTGTAAATTCAATGAGAAACTCTCCGTCTTTCCACATGAGTGACCACTGCACATTCTAACCTTAGAATACTACTGGAAGCTATCCACCTTTTTGGTTATCCCAAACAAACAATAGCAGCAACTTAAGAAACCAAACCAACAACTCCCCCCAAGTGGGCAAAACAATCATTACCTTTCTCTTTTTCTTAAGGGTTCTTTTTTCTTTCTTCTTCTCTAGGAATTTTTCCCATGGAGTTAGGTTATTCTTTCCTTCCAACCTGTTCTTGACCATTTCTTCGGCACTTTCTTTGAGGCCTAGAACAAAACAATAGTAAATTAAAGTAACAAGACAAATCTGATTCTTTTTTAAATCAACTGCTTTCTCCTTTCCGAAAGGATAATCCACTTTTTCTTTAACAAGCCTGTGAAAACAATCAGACTATTGCTTAAAACAACATCTTTATAAGTAAGGTACATGATGGGTTTTTCCAAATAAAACATTCCTTCAGTAATAAATTATACAAGAGTCTGAAGAGCTTGCTTATGTGACATCTGAGTCCCAGTGTTCTTGCTGTTCCTCAGACAGGTCTCCTCTCCAGACATTAGACTGCAGTCTACAGATGCTGCTCTTAAGGATGAGAAGTAACACAATAAAAATAACAAGAGACATACACAGAGCCCTTGTATTTAATGTGCCTTACTATAATTCGTTAAGATTCACAAAAACACTTCGAATACAGTCCAGATATTCCCTTTACTGTGAGGGTGGTGAGGCACTGGAACAGGTTGCCCAAAGAAGTGGTAAATGCTCCGTCCCTGGCGGTGTCCAAGACCAGGTTGGACAGGGCTTGAAGTGACCTGGTCTAGTGGAAGGTGTCACTGCCCATTACAGGGGAGTTAGAACTGGATGATCTTAAGGTCCCTTCCAACCCAAACCATTCTATGGCACTCTGATTCTGTCACAATATAGGGTCATCTCACAGCTGGCTTGAACCTCCATAGCTAGTGCTCTCCATTCCACACAGATACTATCTGGTAACTGCTGTATCAGTATGCCTAGCTCACATGATAGAGTTGCTACAAATAGCATCTCCATTGCTGAAACTTTGCCCCTGTGATACTACTATGACAATGCTGCAGTATATCTGACGACCCATGTATTTTTCTGTCTGCCTGTAAAAGAGAACAATAAGCTAGTATTTGAATGAATTTAAAGTAAAAATAAAACCACAGCTAGAAAGCAAAGGACAATGTAAATAAAAACCCCAAATAATTTCTTGCATTCAGTACTAATGTCACAACATGACATGCATGAAGTTAAGCTAGACAAGTCAGGTATCTAGCTTTTTACAGCTACTTAGTACCAGCTGCTTTAACAACAGAAAATTGCCTGCAGTTAAAACTGACTTGCCTTGCAACACACAGAAGCAGAGTTCTGTGGCAGAAAGACAGAATCCTCTTCCCTGGCAGGAGGTTACAGCCTGAGCAGCGAGTTATTCTTCTCCTACCTGTAACTCCTCGCTTCATTCACTACACACTTTTGCTTTGAAACTCCTGTAACAAATGAGTCAGATATCCTACAGTCCACATCCTCTTTAATGACATCTTGGGAGCATGTAGGAATTGTTCCTGCTTCCCCCTCCAATGCTGGTATCTGCTGTCTCTTCCCAAGTCTACTTGTCCTAGTGGTCTCTTCAGCACTCCTTTCCAGCCCAGCCCAGCCCAGCCCTCACCTTACCAAATCCTACCCTCCCACCCTTCATACCAGTTTTATTGCTTGGAAATCACATTTGGACCTCTCCAGATGTCCTAGACTAGATCCCATTCTCTTTCCCAGCTCCCAGGTTTCTCAGTTGGCCAGTCCCTGCTCCTCATCATTCCTGCCAGCTCTCCACAGCAATGAGGAACTGAAAACAGAGGTCATTGTGGAAAAAGTGGTCAACTTTCATGGACAGTCCTCCCCGTCCTCTGAAAAGCAGAACTGCAAACACCAATTCCTGCTCTTGTGTTTGTCGACACTCCAAAAATAATTCAAAGGCTGGAGAGCTGGTTACAACATGTCTGAAACACGAAGTGTGGACACGATCTAAAGCCGTGCCTTGTAGGAAGAAAAGAGTGGAGCGAAAGAGGTAAAGCGTCCTTCTGCTATCCTGGAACAAAGCCAGAGTTAACAGCAAGTGGCAAACTGTTACGGCCACAAAAACTGGGTATAAAAGCAGAAAACACGTGCATAATCAAGGAAGGATATTGTATCGGTTCACTAGAACTGTGCCACTAAGAAACCCTCTGGTGCAACAAGAACAAATATTTAGTTATTCCTAATTGTACACCTCTTCATCTCCAAAGTCAATGAAAGCAGTCATCAGCTTCCCAGAAACTGAACTACTCTTACTTTGGATATTATTTTGCAGTACTTTTGTGGAAAGAATTACTGGTCAGGTTAGCAACCTTACAGATTCCCAATGAAGACGGTAAATACTGGACTAAAAAACGTATGTCACATCTCCAGAAAGAGAGAGACCCAAAATCTCAAAGGAGGTTACAAGATTTCTGCTTTATTTGCCTGGAAAATAGAATCATTTGATCCATCTGGCACAGAAAGACTTGGAAGAAAATACAGCCCTTTCTTGTGGTATTTGGCAGCCTCATGAAAGACATTAGAGTTTCTCCACAGATTAGAATGGCTCACAAACTACTGTCCAGACCACTTCCCGAGAATCAGAGTGTATTTAAGTGGTCAAAAGGCTTTTGATTGCAGAAGGGGGAAAGCAATTGTCTACTTTAGGTAGGATTATTAACCAACCATAGAAACAGCTAATTTATATCCTTACTGACATCATTTTTTTAAGAATAAATGAATCACACTCATTCTATTTAATCTTCACAAATATGGGCAAAGAAAAGAGGAGGGGAAAGGTCATAGTCACAGAATGGTTTGGGTTGGAAGGGACCTTAAAGATCACCCAGTTCCAACCCCCCTCACACTAAACCATCTCACCCAAGGCTTCGTCCAACCTGGCCTTGAACATTTAACCAAGGTACTGGCTCTTCACATTGAAAAGCGTTTATGATAAGTATGTATTTATTCCTTTGTTTGCCAATAGGTCTCTATTATAATTTAAAGCAGTCCTCTGAATTTTGATGAGGTAAACCTACTCATATTTCAGATACAGTTCAAAGATGTGCCTCACGCAGGCTGTTATACTGTGTTTATTGTCATTGAAGACTAGACAAATGGTAGTGCAAGGGAAGCTGTCAGTTGTGTATTTGTTAACATCTAGTCTTGAGTATGGATATGTATGCTTTTTTATCAGTCTGTTGGATGCCCTTAGTTCTGAAAGAGAAGTATCATTATGGAGACTTTAAGCAGTGAACAATTTACCCTTCATGATCTGCACTGTAGGTAAAAGCACTTCATTAGTTGCTAATCCATGGTTTGTATCGACTGAACTTAGACCTAAAAACACAGAATGTGTTTTTTGTTACTATTTCTATTTCTGTTACTATAGTGGGCCTACAAGGATGATGGGGAGGGACTCTCCATTAGGGACTGTAGTGATAGGACATGGGGTAACGGGTTCAAATTTAAACAGGGAATGTTTAGACTGGATATAAGGAGGAAGTTCTTTACTGTAAGGGTGGTGAGGCACTGGAATGGGTTGCCCAGGGAAGCTGTGAATGCTCCATTCTCGGCAGTGTTCAAGGCCAGGTTGCATAGAGCCTTGGGTGACATGGTTTAGTGGGAGGTGTCCCTGCCCATGGCAGGGGGGTTGGAACTGGATGATCTTAAGGTCCTTTCCAACCCCAGCTATTCTATGATTTCTATCTCAGCTATTAGTAAATGGGAAAAAATTACTAAGTACTACGTTAGGGGGGAAAATGCTTTTTACCTTTATCTAGGGTTTTTAACAAGTGTTGAAGAGATTCCTTATAACTCATTACAAACTTGTGTAAGCATTTAGAAACATTGCTAATGTCAATTTATAACTAATTTAAATATTTTATAGACCTGTTAAATTTTCTTTCAGGACACAGCTGAAAAACTTATTCAGGTTGATGTTGCAGAGAATGCCTTAGTAAGTAGTTTTCTGAATGCTGATGGGCTTCAATTCCGTAATACAGGAAAGCAGAAGCAGCGAGTTTCTGATGTTATTTTTCTTGTAACCCACCTTTAGAAGAATGCTGTGGAATCTGAAGTCCCTACAGTCAGCGTTGTAGCTGATGAGGAATCCCTTCCTTTCAAAGAAGATACATTTGATCTTGTTGTTAGTAGCTTAAGGTAAGTGTTAATTTCTTTATAATTAATTTCTTGGTTAAAGATGTTAAATAACGTTCTTTTCAGAGTAACTTTAAGGAAAAAAAACAAGAGAAAGATGAATAGTCCATTACTGCAGTAAGAAATGCACTTGCATAGTTAACAGGAGTGTACATTAGGAAAAAATGCTATCCCTATGGTTCTTACTGTTGGTTTTGTGGTTTTTTTTTTGATTTCAAGACTCATAGAATCATAGAATAGTTAGGGTTGGAAAGGACCTTAAGATCATCTAATTCTCACCCCCCTGCCATGAGCAGGGACACCTCACACTAAACCATGTCACTCAAGGCTCTGTCCAGCCTGGCCTTGAACACCACCAGGGATGGAGCATTCACAACCTCTCTGGGCAACCCATTCCAGTGCCTCACCACCCTAACAGGAAAGAATTTCTTCCTTATAGCCAATCTAAACTTCCCCTGTTTAAGTTTGAACCCATTAACTGCTTGTCCTATCACTACAGTCCCTAATGAAGAGTCCTGCCCCAGCATCCCTATAGGCCCCCTTCAGATACTGGAAGGCTGCTATGAGGTCTCCACGCAGCCTTCTCTTTTCCAGGGTGAACAGCCCCAACTTCCTCATCCTGTCTTCATACAGGAGGTGCTCCAGTCCCCTGATCATCCTCGTGGCCTCCTCTGGACTTGTTCCAACAGTTCCATGTCCTTTTTTTTGAGGACACCAGAACTGCACACAGTGCTCCAAGTGAGGTCTCACAAGAGCAGAGTTGAGCCAGTGCCAGCCAGCTTCTCTGGGCAACCTGTGCCAGTTTTAACCTTTAGCCTTACCTGAGCTAAAGGATTAGAAGTGTGATAAATACTACTCCAAACCTAAGTATATTGCTTCTCACACTGGTGGGAGAGTGAGTAAGGGTGGACAGGCCAGAATTTGTACTACTCTAACCACTGAGTTTTTAAAATGTTTGTAAGTTTAACAGCATTCAACTGCCAATTATTAGAAGCTAAGAAGATATTTCTTAACTCTGTCCTTCAGAACTCTAAATGAGCAAGTTCATCTTGCATGTAACATCTTACCAAAAGGAAGAAACACCTTGTTGCAGGTAGCTAAAAAGAATAACAGACAGAAATATACTGATAACATTAGAATTTGTCAGCCTTGAAGATAAGCCACCTCAAGTCAAGACAGCTTTCTTAACATAGTATGACTGCCTGAAAAAAACCCAGTGCACTTAGCAGCTAAGATGTTACGTGGGAAGAACTGCAGTGCTGAGCACTTCATGCTGCAAGAGGTAAGACTGCTTCAGAGGACTTACTAAGCAACGATATAGATTAAGACATATATTCCATATGAGCACTCTTCAGGTCCATATCATCTGTAACAACATACAGTTGGGGGTTACTATGCATTTTACAGAGATACGATTGCCTGCTATTCCACTTCTGATGACAACAGGTTTTAAGTTTTCCTTTAAGCCTAGCTAAATATTTACATCTCATTCTTCCCAAAGGAAGAATTTTTAAGTTCAATAAGAAGAAAAATAAGTATGAAAACCTGGCTGCATATCAGCAAGAAATGCAGTTGTGGTCTTCTCCTTCTTCACCTTCTAAAGGGAGTTTTGGGAGCTGCAGAAGGATGGATAGTAATTGTTGCTCAAATCAGTTATGATTAAGAAAACAGATGGATGCTTAAATATAACACTGATTTTGTGCCTAAAAGAAACAGACCAAAGAGAGTTGGAACTACATCTGATTTATTTTTGCTGGCACTGTGGTTTATTTAAGACTATTATGATTCAAGAATAACTGAATCATTCACAAAGTATGCTTTCTATAACCACGCGTGCCAAAACTTAAGTTCTCAAATTGATTCAAATCTCTGCCTTTCAATTGAAAAGCTTCCTAGATTTAACTGTTGTAACCCTCTGTATATTCAACATTTGGGCACCAGATTAAGGCAAAGCTTGATAATAAAAATATTTCAACACACAAATTAGTTGTGAAAAAAATTAAGGGCCTTAGGAGATTATAACAAAAACTATTCTTGAATTCCAAGAATGCTCCAAGTGAACATAATTAAATTGTTTTGGAATTTCAATAAGCACATTTGTTCAAGAAAAACACAACTTCGTAACTAATGTACTTCTCTCCCGTAAGAGGGAATAGTCTCAACTGCGTCTGTATTGCCAGAGCTATAAACTACTGTTCAGCATGTGCTGACTGTGCTCCACAGTAAAAAAACAATATATATATATATAGAAGAAAAATAAATCTCCTTTTCAGGTGTGCAGGACTTCCTCTCCAAGTGCAGCCTGAAATCAGTAATAACTAAAGTGTTGCCATACATTAGACTGGAAAGCCAAGTTAAAATACTCCACTTCACTCTCAGGACTTGGACAAAAACATATTCCAGGGATTACAAGTGGTATTGACAGGCCTCTTGAAGGGGAACAGCCCAACTAGCAAAGGCAAGCAAACACTTCTGTGATTCCAGAATCCCTGTTTTTTGATAATGCTCTAACTTCTTCAGGGTAAGAAATGAGGAAACACTAACGTACTCTGCAAAATCATAGCTGCTAAACTCATGACAAAGTCAGCCTTATTTATCAGGATAGGGTGTTTTGTTTGTTTCTTTCTGAGTTTGTTTGTTGGCTTGTTGGGGTTTTCTTCTCCTCCTTTCTATCCTTCCCTAAACATAGAGATATAGCAAAAGCCTGGGGAGCCCCTCAAGAAGGTGCAGTAAGGAAGGGGTGGGAGTAGATAGAATAGAGAACAAACCCCATTCTCTCAAGTCAAGTTCCATTGTGAAGAAACAGGGAGCCCATATATTAGGAAACTGGATTCCATCTCTACTACATTTCCTAAATGTTAATATAATTTACTTGTAACATGCAAGGCACAGTTTTAAGAAGCAGAGCCTTTCAGAAAACATTTTGCCCAACCTGTGCAAGGGAGACTAAAGAGAGCTTCCTTTAGTCTCTCTAAAAACAATATTCCATCTACTCCTATGCACAGATGTCTAACTATGTCACCACACTGTGTTGCTTAGACTTCCTTATGTCACAGGGCTTCATTCATACAGTTCTCAAGATTCTCTGGAAGACAGACTGTCTAACAAACAAACAAACACGTTTCCCAAATCAACACCAAAAAAGGGAGCTTTTCTTACTGTTCAAACAATGCCCTGTCTATATACATACACAACACATTCCCAGCAGCAATTGTTTTTACTGTGGTTTCCACCTTCAGTCTGAAAGGTGACAACAAAAAAAACTATGTAAAAATCTTATAATAGCTACCTATGTATGAAGCTCATTCATCTTGACTGCTCAGTGGCACAATGAATTAAAGCTATGAAGTGAGCAGCATCAAGAAAGCAAATAGTGCCACAGTGTGGACAGCTGAAGTGAAAGATGAGAGTGCACCTGCGGTAGCAGGCATTGCCTATGGCACATGATACATGCTTTTTCTCTAACAAGTTTTGGGAGAACTCATGCGAGAAATGACTGGAATTATATAAGCACAACTGAAAACACACAACTGGCTTTAACAAGAATATACATCTTACCAAGAGCTAGGAATAAAACTATTTCATTCAGTTCAGTGAGTCAGTACAGACCAGAGTAAGATTTAAGAAGTGAGCATTTATGTTCAACAGAAGTTACCTGAGCAAACTCAGAACAATATTAGTGTATATATCGTATAATTAGATATTGCATTCCTAGCTGGAATTAACCCATCACTGGTGAAAGAGCTGGATTCTAGTGTATCTCTGGTCTCAGTATTTACAGTAACCGATCAGACTGCGTCCTTAGGTAGCCTGCAGTGCTACAGCTACTGAGCCAACATAGCACCTTGCTGCCCCTGAAAAAGTTTGTTTTCAGATCCTAGGGTGAGTTCTGCTGGGATGCTGTATGGCAAAGGGACCTGCTTTTGATTTCCAAATGAAAACCTGGATGTCACTATCCCCCAACTTCTCTTCCTGGCAGCTTTCTCTCCCAAAGAGCAATTGCACTGCAAGCGCAGACTTCTCCCTTCCCTGTTCCCCCAGATCTTCAGCATTACGCAAGCAAGATTTTCAGACTTCTCCTGTAATTTTATGCTGTTTCCAAATCATACTGGTTTGCATTTTTAAGAGTGCAGGTACGTTTTATAGCTCCATGGCAAACACACAAATGCTTTTCAAGAAAATCTATGAAGCGATGAATGAAAAAACAAACTCACTAAAAAAACTGGCAAAAACCAAACTACAAAGAGAAGCTTAGTGCTGAGGAACTGAGCTGAGTCATTACTTCTTCTACATCCCTCATTGTAATCCATCTGGATTTAAATTTATGGGGAAAAAAGGTCAGTTTCTCTACTGTAAATCCAACACCTTACAATATATCCCTGTTAACAGGCCAACACTGCACTTCCTCCAAGCTAGTAAAAGAAAAATATAAAGCTTACCTGGAACCCATTTAACCTCCATTCCTATATCCTTTTCTTCCTGTTTTTTCTCTTTTTCTTGGATACTTTGCAGAAGTTGTCTGTACTTGGCAATTTGCTCTTCATCATCTTTTTGGCTTTTCCTGGGTTTCTCATCTTCCATTTCACAAGCTACATCACCATCTAGAAATGGAGAGTAAAGCTATCACAGCCAGTCTCAAGAAAGTGATCAACTGAAGTTAATGTTTAGGGAACACAGCCAAGGCACATACGTGGTGGCATTCTGCTTTGAATTCTGAGAAGAAAAATAAACCATTTTGTTGTTTCTTCTTCCTAGCGTCATGTGAAATGAGAAGTAAAGCTACACTGGATGGGAACTGAAGAAATCCTTAAGCTAAGAAAGGCTCTCTTGAAACTGGATAAGGGGCTACCAATTTGTATTTATCACTGGTTTTGCAGGTTTTGATAGGAGAAATTTAAGTGACAAGGTATATTGTCATACTTTCCCATTTAGATAACACATGCATTTCTTAGTTTTAAAACAAATGTTCAACATCACCTTCATAAAAACCTTTAAGAGCCTTTTCATTCTATAAGCAAATAAAGAACACTTGACAACAGCTGCAAGACAGGAAAGTGAGCTGAATATACTGTCAAAGGTTGTTCAGAGTTCAAATAACCTTGTCACTAGATTTCAAGTATCATGCTGTGTTGCACAACACAAGGAACTGCTTTCTGATGGACATTAAGAAAGCAATGCTTTCTGCCAGTAGCTTGTTCAAAGACTTGGAACAAAACACACAAAAAGCCCAGAAAGCCAACCGTATCCTGGGCTGCACCAGAAGGAACATGACCCGCAGGTTGAACGAGGTGATCCTGCCCTCTGCTCTTCATTGGGGACTGTAGTGACAGGACAAGGGGTAACGGGTTCAAACTTTGCGGCAGGCAAACAAAATAAGCTTAATCAAAGCATATCACAGGAGACATCTTTTTGTAAGACATTTTTCGGGGAAGGGGGCTCTACACAGAGCTCCCTGCAAGCCTGACAGTGTTCAAAGAGTGCCTGAACAACCTTTAGATATATGGTTTAACTTTCAGGTTTTCCTATGCAGAGTCAAGACTCAATGATCCTTATGGATATCCTTCCAACTCAGGATATTCTACAGTTACACCATCAGGAACAACTAATTACAAATATACTGCTAAAAGTATTTTGTCATATGGTCTATGCCGGTATTCTGTGTGTTGTGCAAAGCAGGACAGCAGAAAAGATGTTGCTCTGCAAAGATTAAAATAACCTAAACTAAAATCAGAACAAAATCTTAGGCATAAACCCCATAATGCTTAATTTGAAGCATCATTTAAAATGCCATACACTAAGTCACCAGTGCTCATGGTCAAAATAGCATTTATGGACTTGATGCACGCCACAAACACTTCCTATTTTGAACAAACAGTAACAGAAAATCCAGAGGCACTGTAAAGGATACTCTGTGCCATGAACCACAGCCTACCAGGTCACTGAAATACTTGACATTACAGAACTGCTTTGTAGTGGTGACACTAACATTCATGATGTGCATATTTTAAGTTAAAAAATTCCATTAAAAAAAAGCTTAGAATGGGCCAGCAAAACCCTGTTTATAAATAAGATATTTTAATAAGTTAAAAAAATGTGAATAAAAGTCCAGGACATTTTTTTGCTTCTTATCACACTCCTACATTCCCATTCAAGCAGCTGACATTGATTTTTCCCATTCGTGCACAGTGCCACATAATTCTCCTGGATGGAACGCTGTCAGATGGAATCCTGCTTTGTATGACGTAACTGAAGGGATAATAAGGTCAGGAACGTGCTCAAGACATGAATGTAATGAGGACATTGGAGGAACATAATTTCTCTATGAATAACTTACTTTCAGAACCAGTAGAATCTAGACATTTCCAGGTTTAAGATTTATGAGTGTGGTAAGATTACTTAAGGCCATTTTCTTTTCCTTCCCAGCAATGTTAGTTTACTTTTTAAGATTTCTGAAGTGTTGCTCACTTCCAGACATTTGTTTTCATCACCACCCTATTACAGATGCTATTCTTTAACTTAGTGGTCGCCCTGTACATAATAGAAGTCGGAAATACTTCCCTCTGCATCTGATACTCCCATTTAAGTACTTTACTAAGCATTACTTGAGAAACTAAAACTCATGGAGCAGCTGATAAGTGTGTATTTATGTAAGATGAGAAACAACGGACACTAACCCTGACAAGATATTGCCAAACTGAGTTTGCTGCCAGATTTCCCAGCTCTATAACCAGAAAAATCTGCAATGTCCTTTGCACGCTCCAAACTCATCTTTGATTGCAGCTACCTGGTTTTACTGCAGTATAGATCAATTTTAACATCTGTTTGAAAGACCTGATTAAGGCTTAATGAAATTTTCTTTGCCTTGTAATTTTGGTTATACATATCATTAATTAAGAGAAGACTGAATTTTAGACTGAAAACAAGCAAGGTAATTCAGGAATTTACATGTTGGTGCACCATACAGACATTTACGTACCTTATGAAGTTAGATGTCATTCTCTTTATATTCTTAAGTACATGAGTCAAAAGCATTTGAAAGACATCACTACTACACTCCAAAGTTCCCTTAAAAATCTTCTGCTGCTTACATCTTCCCTTGCTATTTAAGACCTATAGCTTAGGCATACCAGAAGGCCTGTAGCACAGCTCTTCTACACTGCCATTCACATTCCCCCTAGTTACCCAAGAGCTGTTACTGGAGTGAAGAAGCTCTGTACGTTCACATCTCCCTCTGAACCTTCTAAGATCTGGAGCGCATTCAACACTGTCTAGGCTGTCTCAACAAGCACAGTCTTAGGGCAGCTACCGCAGTATCCCCTTGCCCTGCAGAGACTTTAGTATATGTTGAGAGGACCATGAAGAGGACAAACAGTATATTAACCCAAAAACAGATTTCTGCAGTGAGCACTGTATCTAATTCATTAGTCATTAACCACTTCACATTTCAAACCAGGACTTTTCCTTTGAAAAGGAACCTCCTCCAGTTCTATTGAAAATAATTTTATCTCAGTAATGAAGAGATTAAAGTAGAGATTGATGAACCTGACAAAGAAATTATAAGGTACCCTGAAGAAAAGAAAGAGGGATAGGAGGGAGAAAAAAAGGGAAAGAAAATGATTTTACACTCAGAGGTGCAAGCTCCTACTCAGAAAGAAGCTATTCAGGGGCTCAAGCACTAGGATAACTCCTAACCCCCACCGTTTGGCAATTTTTGATAAGTGTTACTCAGACTTCAGTTAAAGGCAGCAGATCTTCATTCAGCACTGAATGAAGAGAATAGCTACCACATTCTCTACATAAATCATGCAAATGTACAATGAAAAGCAGCCTTTCTTTTAACAGATTTATCATGTCAACAATAGAGAAAATATGCCATAATTGATGCTACTTGAATCACTCAAATTATAATCATTAAGCTTGGTTTAATGACACATTAACTGCACCACGTAGAGATTCTGCAGTCCAAAAAATGAAAAGCAGGGAGCTTTTTCAAAGCTAAGGTGATGATAATACGAAAGTTAAACTCTAATTCTCACTAACAGATCTATTAAACTTGGAAAAAAAGAATGCAGTAATTTTGGGGTCACATGAGTGATTATTACTTAAAATGAATCTCAACTGTGGCTCTAGAGATACTATTTGAAAAACTCGTATGTGTGTTTTCTTACCATGTATAAAGAACACCAGAAAAGCGTATTTTACTCAAACACACAAAACTTGCCTCCACCTTTAAGTCACCCACAGAGAAAGTAAGTGTATGTCAGTTTCAGAGATGTTTAGCTCTGGAGGGAAGGTAGGTTATTTTCATAGCAGAACCTGACAACAGCTTTTATACAATGAGCATAATATTGTCCCTAGGGAAGACAGCAACATTCAAAGCCTTTTCTAAAGATAGGGAATTTACATATTCAAATAACTTGTGTTCTAAACACTGCAGCTAATGATCTCGTGGACAACATTAATGAAAGTACCTTGCTGCTCTTCCTCCTCCTCTTCACTAGACGAAGCCAAATAAGCTTGAAAATCCATGTCAAGAAGTTCCTCTTTGTTAAAAGTCCTGCTAAGTGATGTTACTCGCTCATGATCTGTCTCATCCCATGTGATATCTACCTTAAAAATAAGAATGCCACTTGTAGAAGCTGAAACACTGAAATTAAACATTGTAACTCTCTTTTTAGGGAAAATTATTTGAAGCTTTCCATTTAAGAAGCAATGCAAACCTGTTACTGATGTTCTCTAAAACAATGAGGTATAACAACAATGTACTAAAACAAATTCAACTGCACCTTTTTGGAACTTGTTCTACAATGGAGTTTCAAGGAGTTTGCACTACATGAAAGAATGAAGAAGTCTCCTCATGCGCTGAAGGGTTCTGTAACAACAGGTCACAAAACACAAAATCTCTGTATGCCGAATCTCCTTTGTGGCAGCAGATACTGGTGTTGATGCAGCATCAACTCCTTTCCTTTTCCAGCAGCAACTCATTCCTGGAATCACGCATGGATTGCAGTGTGGACAACAAAAATTGTTTGTAAAACTGTACCCTCAACCAGGAGGTGAAACAAATCTGACTGAAAAATGATAC
Source organism: Pezoporus occidentalis (assembly GCF_034315485.1). NCBI lineage: Eukaryota > Metazoa > Chordata > Aves > Psittaciformes > Psittacidae > Pezoporus > Pezoporus occidentalis. The sequence continues at coordinate 7,515,755 of NW_026912779.1, forward strand.
AGCAAGAAACTACTTATTTCTCAACCAAACACTTCTCCAATTCAGTTCACTTCACGGACACATGGAAGTTTTGGCTGTCACATAAGAGAGTAGGAATGAATAACTACAAGGATGGGAGGCAATTGTTTAAGCCTGGCACTACCAGCAAAAAGGCTCTTGTTGAGCTACACATAAATAGCAAATTAGGAGATTTAACTATGAATAACAAAGTAATTCCATGTGCAACTTGTAAAGGAGGTATAATGAGGTCGAAGTATAGCATTTAATTTGTAACAAAAAAGCCAAATCTCTTTTAAAATCCAAACCTCGAGCTTGTTTATGGGTTTGCAACTTGAGGCTCTGTAACATGCTTACATCTTTTCATGTTTGATGTCCTTATTTTGAAATCCTGAAGATAATCAGGAATCTTTTCCCCATGACTTATTTATAAGCTGACAATAAAACTAAACAAATTAGAACAACATTACAAAAACATTGTAAAGATACCTTTGATGTTCCCATAGCAGCAGATGTGAAGTACTTTGGTTTATACATAGCTACGTTCACTTCAGAGGCTTCATCTTTTGGCTTATCATCAAATGTAACATTATCTGGAATAAATCTTAAAGGCAAATAAAATGTGTTATTATTCAAATACACTGAGAAATATCATAGTATAAACAGTCTAAGCTTTTCATGAGTACGGTACATCAGCACAAAAGAATCTGCTAAAAGAAAAAGCTGGTAAGCCTGAAAAAGAAATATGAGAAATGGACAAATACTCCACACGTGTAGGATTAACTGGCTCGCTTCTGCACAGCTATTCCACAGGCTTTCAGTGTGCAACACCACCATGTTGGGGAAGTAAAGTAAACAACATTCAGCATGTTATTAGAAGGGTCGGGGTGGGTTTTGGGGTGGTTTTCTTTGTTTTAAGAACCATCTTTTCAGGAAGCTCAGTATTAAAAACTCAAAAGAAAAAAGTGAATAAAGTAGAATATGGAAACAGAGAAAAAAAAAAAAATCAAAACACTTTAGCAAAGTCTTGTGTTACAATTAGTAGGGAAAAAAACTTGTTAAAAAGACCCAAGTCATGTGTAACAACAGAAGTAGCAGATAAAACACCAGCCCTTTGTACACTACATGAGAAACTACTTGGGCTCTTTCTTATTTTTTAAATCGTTGCAAATGTAATGTGATGACTGCTACTCAACATTAAAATATAGGAAAGTACAAAATTAGAGTTCTCCAGTGCTTTTCCCAAACAGCCATGTCTGTTGCAAACCATCATGCTCAAAAGCATGAAAAGTTACATGCTCATGTGGCAAAGATAATCTTCTCCAAAATGGCTCAAAGGAAACGAATTAAGTTCCTCTAGAAACTTATTCGAAGAAAAACCCATCTCTGACTTCCAAAAGTGCCCATAACACAGGCCCCAGCAAACAGAGCCAGCTTCTGTGGAAAGTTATTATGATTTAGTAATAAATTCTGCTCAGACTGGAAGTCTTTTTTTGGACAAAAGGAAATACTAACAGTAAAGCACAACCATAAGTTAAAATTCTTTCCTTCCCAAACGTGACTTTTGAAATACTAGAGTTCCAGCTCATTCATAGGGGTTAGCATAGTAATCCATTGCAGCTTCATGACAACAGCAGCAATGTTCTTCCTCTGTGGTAAGGGAACCTGAAAAACATACTTCTGGATCCCTGGGAAAAAAAAAGGACTGTGAGGGAAACTCAAACAAACCAAAAGCAGGATGTTATTTTGCTTTCCAAATCCTACCAGTTTACTTTCTTGTACCAAAAGGTTGAAGATGAAACCAGAACATTTTACCTGACTCCTCTGAGAAGAGTCTCTGTATACAGAGATCCTCTCAAACTTCCTGTGTTCCAGTAAAAATGCTCAGGAAGAACTAAAAAACACCCCCAAAGAATCAAAGGTAAACCTAACACCTCCCTGGATGCCCAACTGATTTACATCTCATTTTGGTTACAGAATAAAGACAGCATAATTTACTCTTAATTAAAATAAATAATAATATATAGCATTAAATAACATATGATATTTATAATATAATAAATAATATACAAAATAATAAATAAATAATAAAATAAATATCATAATAAAATAATCCTTAATTTTAAACTGGCTTTAATTCTCCCAACCCAACATGTAAAAAGGCACTGCTGGAGTTACCTCAGGTCTATAAAAGAACAGCTACTTTCAAATTCCAGTCCATCGCATTCCTCATAAATCTTATTGGCTGTTTCAGGAGAATCACATTCTACCACTGCATAGAAGTATTTCAGTCGCTTAAATTGATACTCCCGCAGTTTTTCCCTGTAAACCCTGTAAAAGCAGAAAACACCACAATCAATTGAGCTGGCTTTAGTTTTTCATTTGCAAAATATTTTAATTCAACTCATTAAAAATATGCACCAAACACTCTCCTAATCTTCTAATAAGATTAGACATTAAACAGCATGAAGTTTCACCGGTATCTGTTCTGTTTTACTCAAGTAAAAAGACTAATTCACTCAGTGTTATTAAGTGTACATTTTATGTATCTGACTCTGCTTCCCACACGTTTGAGTCCCTGCGCAGGGCATAGAGTAGCATCTCCATAAGCATTTAAGATAATGCTTAATAGTTCCTATCAAGTTGTCTGCAAGTATCTTGTCTCTCAACAAGGCTGATAAAAAGGATGTTCCTATGTAAGTAAGGGTATATGTTAAGAACATTAACAGAAGCTGAGTCTGTATGGACAGGACTGCAGATCCTCATGCTAGAGAGACAGTGTAGGAGTAATAAGTCATAAAGCAGTATGGTTAAGGAAAGGAACTGGGTAGCACAGGTAGTGGTGTCACACAAGATGACAGCAAGAGAGAAAGCAAAGCAGAAGAGATTGAGAAGTAGATGAACTGGCGGAAGGACGCACGAGAGAGACTGCAGGGGTGAGGACCTGTCCCATGAATGTGAATGGTATATGCACAGGTATCACTCCAGTGTCTCTGGAATTCTGTTTGTTATATTCCAGATGCTCTAGAGCCCACTGAGCAGTAAACCTAACACTTCAGCATGTGCCATGATGCACACAGTGAAGCTGACTTCAGAATTCACTGCAAGCTCATCATATACCTCCCTGATGCACTAGAGACATTCTTCAAGAGAGATCTGCAGTTATTTTAGAAGCATCCAGATTTTCCAAATATAGGGCAGTCCAACAGGATGTATTATCCAAAAATGGCACTGCCAAACATCTGGAAAATCTGGGGAAAAAGTATAAAAGCAAAACCTCTCAAGTTCCATCAGACAAGACCTTCAAGCAGAATAAAAGGAAAAACAAAAAGATATGACTGAGGAAGCCTGGACAATGGTAGGCCTCATGAGCTCAGCCTAGTAAGACAGAACTGCTGCTGGTGGCATTCAAGAAATCTCAATCTGGGAATTTTCTTGCCCTAAGTTAAGATCCCCGTCGATTACACAGATAAGAATGATGACAGTATGCAAAGGGAGTTCACTGCATGAATGGCAATCTGTAGAGAAGAAATGCTACATTAAGCTCTACACACATTTGTTCCATTTATTACTCCAATGAGCTACATAAGCAAGATGTTGAATCATTTATCAACAAGCAAATATTCTGAAGTTTGATCATAATGCATTTATCCAATGCACTGATAAATGAACCAGGGCCAGTTATAAAACACCCCTTGAAAAAAGCTATAAAATCAAGGTATCCACAGGAGATATCCACATACATACTTTTGGAAATTGAATTTGATTGGGATTTTCATTTGGAATTACACACATTGTACTCTAAATCGAAAATAAAGTTAATACCCATCATTCTCTGTGGTGTTCTCTGGAAGATCAAACAGTTCCACAGGTCCTTTTTGTTCTTCCTCCTTCAACCTCTCTTTTCCAAACTCCGAAGGATAAATCTACAAAAACAACAACACAGAAGTAAATTTTTAACTGTAGCAACATGATGTATACCAGCTAAGAAAAAGTATCTCACCAAGTCTTTTAGGCTTAATGTTTTTAATCTAGAATCAGTAATGGGTTCAGTTCCATAAACTTCAATACCCTCTTAATTTACAGAAAAGAATGAACAAACTGCCTGTTAGGAATGTGAATATGAAGATGAAGAGCAGGAGCCCTAACTTCAATCATTTCTGTGACAATCTGTGACCCTTTGTCAGAAAAGGGGATCTGACTAACATTTCTCAGAAAGCTGGAGGCAGACACTAAAAATGGGAAAATATAATTTAACTGATCAGAATTTGACCAATTTATTAATAACTCAAAGGTGGTGAGAAACAATAAGTGCAATGATAAAAGGGGCTGGGCATTTAGAAACAGCCAGATTTAAGGCAGGGTTATCTGTCACAAAGACCACTGAAAATGGAACTAGCCAAGGAAATGTAGTCTCCTCCTACCAGAGTTTGAGAATTTCACTGTTAGTCTCAGAAAAACAGCATTTAGAGACAACATCATAAACACGAGATGTTAACACCTTCAGGTTCCAATTCTACTAAATACATGCCTGCTGCTGAAAAGCAGCACATTCATTAGATGGCAGGTTAAATTGCAACACGATTTCTAATTTATCATGTTAACACCTCTTTTGGTTCTTCACAGAACTCTCTTACTTTGTTCTTAACTTGCTGTCTTTATCTTTTTTGAAACAGTAAAAGCCAGTTCTCCTTTTAGAAATCAGGTCTTACCTTAACACAAAATACTGTTCCTCCTTTGGGCGTGAAAGAATTAAATAGAGCCAGCAAATCCTTTGCCTTCAACCTGTCCCAGTCCATATTACAAACTGCCAATCTACTCGTAATCTGAACAGAGAAAAAAAGGGGATAAAGTTCATAGGTTTAATTCCCGATTGCTAGGGGGAATACACAATCACAATTCCTGGGTAAAAATCAAAGTCAGCAACAAACTCCACTGAAAAAATAAAGTAGCATTTTCCCCCAAGACTTTTTTCACTTAAACAAGCAAAAACCAGAAGCAGCAATCACCAGGGCAGATAAAAAGGACATAAATAGCAAAGCATTGCAGAATGGACTGCTCCAATCTCAGATTTAGGAGTGCAGTTACAACATCAGCACTCAAGAATTTTGTTATCATATGGCTAGTCACAACAGCAACTAGGATCACAGTCCTGTAACAGTACTAGAGCATTGTGATTTCTTGTACACTAATAGTGCTCACTTTTAAAGTCCTGCTTCACTGTCTAATGATTCTTTAACTTCTTAAAGAACAAGCTAAAAAAAAAAAATATTAAAAAAAAGTTTAAAAAAATCAGTACTGAACAAAGCAGTACTGTTTAAACTCTGGGATTTCCAAAAAGCTCAGTTCTGTTTGTTCTTTCCCTTAAAGATAGCCTTTGCTTAGAGGGGAGGGGAAACACCAGTGAAATCTGCAAGTCCCATTCTCAGCCAATTCCATCATCCCTTTCATTCTGTAACTAAAAGGCTGAAAAGCCTTTACAAAAGATACTTTCATGGTTTCCTAGGTGAAGGCCTATAACGCAGCATACATTACTAATGTTTATAACTCACAACAGCATACATTACTGAGTTTGTTATGTAGCAACTTGTCATGCGTGAAGTATTGTTACCTCATCTCCACGAAGGGCATCTTTGTCTAGCTCACGCCATGAATGCTCTATCTCTGGCTCCTTTGGAAAGAGGTCATTTAAATCCTCATCATCCTCTGAGCTCGTCTCAATGTTCCCTATCCCTCTAGCTAGATCAGGCCCACTATCACTTTCTTCATCATCTTCTGAATCACTGTATTCTTCCCCTGTCTCCCCATCATCTTCTGGCTCCTCTTCCTCGCCTGTTTCTCCATCATCTTCCGGCTCCTCTTCTTCCCCTGTTTCCTCATCATCTTCAGGCTCCTCTTCCTCCGATTCTGCGTACTCAAAACCATCACTTGCAGAAATATCTTCCTCTAATTGTCTTTTACTAATATCACTTTGATTGCAGGTGTCTGTGTATGCAGTCAGTGAAAGAAAACACGAGACATTTATTTTTATGTTGGAATTGCATATAATCCTTTACAAAGACGAAAAAAAGAACCTCTTTTTTTACCACAAAGATTTACAGAACCCCTGAAATGTGTAACGATGAAATAACAAACTACATCAGGGAAATGCCAACAACATAAATCATCGATATCAGTTCTTCAGCTTGTCTAATCTGATCACTCTTTAGGCCCACAACTGTATTATCAATGGCAAGTTCTAGTGAAATATTATCCTGTTATTCTATTTAAATGCGTAGAATCAACAGGCAGAAATGAGATTTCAATAACATAAGCTATATGAATGCACAAGCAATATAAAGAAAGTTTCTTTAAGTCACCTGTTCTTGCTAATACCCGTTTATATTAATGGCTTGATGTTGCCATCTTTATGCATTCAGTCTTCAAGCCTTGATATGCTTAAGCCTTCATGGTATAAGACCTTGTATTTGCTAATCAGTTTGACAAACACAGCAGTCTATATACTACTATACATTTTGTTTTTTTAACTAACCAACAACTTCAGCTCCAGCAATTAGGAGGACACGGAAGTTCACAACCTTACTGAAGAGTCAGCACTGACAAAAAGCTGACCAACTCCGATTCTCCAGCAACACTGAATCTGAGCCAGTCAGCTATTTCATGACTGATCTTGCAAAAGTTCTTCCATGGATAAAACAAAGGCAACAACACCCAAGTAAACATGTCATTTGAACAACTAACCTGGTTCTTTGCTTTTTCCTCCTACAGAACTGTCCTTCTGGAGAGCTTTAACTGATTTAGTACCACTTGATTGTGAAGAGTTTTGCTTGGTTTTAATCGAAATTGATCTTCCCTCTGATGCATCTCCTTGCTTGTTTTCCCCTTTGTGTAAAAAGCCCTTGCTTCCCTGAGAGCCACCAATTTCTGCTGCAGTTTTCTTAGAGTCCTCTTTCAAGTTTAATTTAGCTGTCTTTTTTTGTCTTTCATCTTTAAGATTATTTAGCTTTGTCTCTGCTTCACATGTTTGGCCCACCCCTTGTTTGTCTGTTTGACCATCACCAAGTAGCTTTGCAGAATCTGCTTCTCCTTGATGTTTAGGCTTTTTTTTTTTTATTTTCTTTTTAGCACGTTCTTTACCATCACTTTCTGAAAGATCAGAGTCAGATTCTGACAGGGCATAAAACTTCCTGAGGTTCTCTGTGGAAGTATAGTTAACAGGACGCCCTCTTTTATCCACTGTATACTTCAGCTTAAACTTCTTGTCATGAAACATTGCTCTGAATCGCTTGTCAATCTTGATTTTACGCTCTTTTTCAGGCATCTCCCAAAACCTGGGATCCCTGGTAACACAGCTGAAGCGCCCATCGCTCAGTATTTCCTGCTGGGAAGACATTTTTGATGCTGTTGAAGACTTGGACATCTACAATATGGAAACAAAATGAAACAGTTATGATTAAAAAACTTGTTTAACATAGTTTTAGACACAACGAAAAAAATTAACTAAGCAAACTTAGATTTCTGACCTATACCTAAAAAGCTCTTTACATAAAAAAAAATAGCGATTTAAATGAGTCACAAATAATCCTGTAACTACCACAGTCTTGGCCACAAACAAATCTTAGCTTCCTCAGATAATGGATATGCAACTAAAAAGACTAAACTTGCTGCAGATAGAGCCTGAAGTGATTCCCCACCAAACCCAAACAGGACCTCATGGAGTTTCACTGTAAGTCAGACCTCTGGCTTATCCATCAGGCCTCGGGTACATAGAATCATAATGACATCAGCTAGGCTGGAAGACCCTTAACATCATCAAGTCCAACCATTAATCCAGCACTGCCAAGTCCACCACTAAACCATACCACTCCTCATCCACATGGATTCTGAACACTTCCAGGGACGGTGACTCCACCACTGCCCTGCGCAGCCTGTTCCAACACCTGACCACCCTCTTGGTGAAGAAATTGTTCCTAAAATCCAACCTAAACCTCCCCTGGTGCAGCTTAAGGCCATTTCCTCTTGTCCTGTCGCTTGTTACTTGGGAGAAGAGACTGACCTCACTTCATACAACCTCCTGTCAGGCAGTTGTAGGGAGCAATAAGGTGCCCCCTGAGCCTTCTGTTCTCCAGACTAAGTCCTGCCAGGTCCCTCAGCCGTTCCCCATCACACTTGTGCTCCAGACCCTTCACAAGCTCGATTGCCCTTCTCTGGCCCCGCTCCAGCACCTCAATGTCTCTCTTGTAGGGAAGGACCCAGAGCTGAACACAGGATTCGAGGTGCAGCCTCACCAGTGCTCAGTACAGAGGGTCAATCACTGCCCTGGCCCTGCTGCCCACACTGGTGCTGGCACAGGCCAGGATGCTGTTGCCTTTCTTGGCTGCCTGGGCAAACTGCAAGCTCGTTACCAGTTAAAGCGCCGATCGGGAACGTTTCGGCGAGCTCAGGCCGTTCTCACCAGCAGCTCCGGCGCAGGCAGCAGCGCGGCCTTCCCCGAGGGGCCCGCTGCCCCGCGCCAAGCCGGCTACAGTATCCCGCTCCCTCCCCAAGCCCAGTAGCGGAGAAGGCCCCACAGACGGGCCCCACAGCGCCCGGCCCGGGCCCACCGACCGTTACCGATCACCGCTGCTGCCGCTGCCTTCCGCCCACAGCCCGGCTCCACGCTCCCTCAGAAACCCACAGTGCCCCGCGGCCCGCTTCCCACGGCGCTACGGTGGCCGCAGCAGGACAAACCGCTCCCGACCGACCGGACGGCCGTGGGGTTTGCAGTGCGCATGCGCAGAAGAGAGAAGCGAGGCGGGGGAGCTGGGTTCTTTCCCGCGCATGTGCTGGCCGCGCACTTGAGGTGATGGCGGCTGTGGCCGTAGGGCCGCGGTGGCTGGCAGGGTCTGGCCTCCTGGGCCGGTGGGGCTGCGGCTGCCGGCGGCTCTGGGCGCTGCCAGCAGGACTGGCCGCTGCCGCTCCTCCTCCAGCCGGTGCTTCATCGGGCTCGGGCGCGCTGAGCCCCTTCGACCGGCGGCTGAAGCGGAAGCAGAAGAACTGGGCGGCGCTGCAGGCCGAGCCCGGCAAGTGCGACTACCTGCGGGAGGAGGTACCGGGGAGGCCTCTCGGAATGGAGCGGGAGGCGGCGGCGGGGCACGGAGGGGGCCGCCCTAGGGCGCTGACGGGCGGGTTTCCCCCTAGGTCGGCGGGAGGATAGCGGACAGGGTGTTTGACATCCCCAGGTAAGCCGCGCCGCGGGGGGAGGCGGGCGCCGCTCCCTGTACCCTCACACGCACCCGCAGGGTCACGGCCGAGGGAAGAGACGTTTCTTGTGAGCGCCTTTCCCTGCGCTTCCTCGCAGCGGTGACCACGGGAGGGCGCTCAATGTGTTCCGTTCGGAAAGACTTCGGGACATGGGCAGCCAGAACTTAATGTAGTCTAAAACTTGACATAGCTTCAACTCTGGGTTTTATGTTGTTAAACTTATGCTTTAGAACCTTTCCGCTTGCTTTGGATGTCGGCTCAGGAAGAGGTTACATAGCTCAACATTTAACCAAGGTACTGGCTCTTCACATTGAAAACCGTTTATGATAAGTATGTATTTATTCCTTTGTTTGCCAGTAGGTCTCTATTATAATTTAAAGCAGTCCTCTGAATTTTGATGAGGTAAACCTACTCATATTTCAGGTACAGTTCAAAGATGTGCCTCACGCAGGCTGTTATACTGTGTTTATTGTCATTGAAGACTAGACAAATGGTAGTGCAAGGGAAGCTGTCAGTTGTGTATTTGTTAACATTTAGTCTTGAGTACAGATATGTATGCTTTTTTATCAGTCTGTTGGATGCCCTTAGTTGTTACAGAGAAGTATCATTATGGAGACTTTAAGCAGTGAACAATTTACCCTTCATGATCTGCACTGTAGGTAAAAGCACTTCATTAGTTGCTAATCCATGGTTTATATCGACTGAACTTAGACGTGAAAACACAATGTGTTTTTTGTTACTATTTCTATTTCTGTTACTATAGTGGGCCTACAAGGATGATGGGGAGGGACTCTTCATTAGGGACTGTAGTGATAGGACAAGGGGTAACGGGTTCAAATTTAAACAGGGAAAGTTTGGATTGGATATAAGGAAGAAATTCTTTACTATAAGGGTGGTGAGGCCCTGGAATGGGTTGCCCAGGGATGTTGTGAATGCTCCTTTGTTGGCGGTGTTCAAGGCCAGGTTGCATAGAGCCTTGGGTGGCATGGTTTAGTGTGAGGTGTCCCTGCCCATGGCAGGGGGGTTGGAACTGGATGATCTTAAGGTCCTTTCCAACCCTAACTATTCTATGATTTCTATCTCAGCTATTAGTAAATAGGAAAAATTACTATGTTAGGGGGGAAAAATGCTTTTTACCTTTGTATAGAGTTTTTAACAATTGTTGAAGAGATTCCTTATAACTCATTACAAACTTGTGTAAGCATTTAGAAACATTGTTAATGTCAATTTATAACTAATTTAAATATTTTATAGACCTGTTAAATTTTCTTTCAGGACACAGTTGAAAAACTTATTCAAGTTGATATTGCAGAGAATGCCTTAGTAAGTAGTTTTCTGAATGCTGATGGGCTTCAATTCCGTAATACAGGAAAGCAGAAGCAGCGAGTTTCTGATGTTATTTTTCTTGTAACCCACCTTTAGAAGAATGCTGTGGAATCTGAAGTCCCTACAGTCAGCGTTGTAGCTGATGAGGAATCCCTTCCTTTCAAAGAAGATACATTTGATCTTGTTGTTAGTAGCTTAAGGTAAGTGTTAATTTCTTTATAATTAATTTCTTGGTTAAAGATGTTAAATAACGTTCTTTTCAAAGTAAGTTTAAGGATAAAAACAAGAGAAAGATGAATATTCCATTACTGCAGTAAGAAATGCACTTGCATAGTTAATAGGAGTGTACATTAGGAAAAAATGCCATCCCTATGGTTCTTACTGTTGGTTTTGTGGTTTCTTTTTTTTTTTTATTTCAAGACTCATAGAATCATAGAATAGTTAGGGTTGGAAAGGACCTTAAGATCATCTAATTCTCACCCCCCTGCCATGAGCAGGGACACCTCACACTAAACCATGTCACTGAAGGCTCTGTCCAGCCTGGCCTTGAACACCACCAGGGATGGAGCATTCACAGCCTTTCTGGGCAACCCATTCCAGTGCCTCACCACCCTAACAGGAAAGAATTTCTTCCTTATAGCCAATCTAAACTTCCCCTGTTTAAGTTTGAACCTGTTAACTGCTTGTCCTGTCATTACAGTCACTAATGAAAAGTGGTGCCCCAGCATCCCTATAGGCCCCTTCAGATACTGGAAGGGTGCTCTGAGGTCTCCACGCAGCCTTCTCTTCTCCAGGCTGAACAGCCCCAATTTTCTCAGCCTGTCTTTATAGGGGAGGAGCTTCAGTCCCCTGATCATCTTCGTGGCCCTTCTCTGGACTTGTTCCAATAGTTCCATGTCCTTTTTATGTTGAGGACACCAGAACTGCACACAGTGCTCCAAGTGAGGTCTCACGAGTGAGACAAGTGAGGTCTGCTTTCTCACAAGACCAGAGTAGAGGGGCAGGATCACCTCCTTCGACCTGCTGGTCACGCTCCTTTTGATGCAGCCCAGGATACGGTTGGCTTCTCTCTTCCCTGCATTTTGACAGTGTTACTCCAGGACTTGCATCTTCCCAGTTTCCAAAAAAAGCTATTTGTATAATTTTTTAGAACTTGAACAGCTTGAGGAATTGCTTTGTTGCTTTGGATTTTGAGGCATACTGAGATAATGTAACAATTATTTGCATATTTAAAATGCAATTATAAAATGTATGTGTCTCTTATTTCAGTTTACACTGGGTGAATGACCTTCCCAAAGCTTTTAGAGAGGTAAGAAACTGGTTTTTAATACTAAAAAACGACACCAGACATTACTTTTTTTCAGAGCATTCCATATTTCCAGGTTTTCTTTAAATAAAAGGCACAGAAATAGCTCCTGTTGTACACAAGTGATTTTTTTTTTTCCCAATATTTTTGGTAGTTTGAGGAGCATCAGTTGATATTTCTAATTATTTAGTGTCTGAAAATAATTTGGAATAAGTAACTGTGAGGCAACAAGTTTGTATAATGTTTTATAGTCTCAACAGCTGAGATCATGGTACCTAATGTAAACTGAGGTAATGCTGTTGATGTTTAGTGTGTGTTAGCTCTTACTACTTTCCGTACAAGAGTTAAGTCTTAACTTCTCCAGAACTGGTATATGGAATTTGTATCATTTTTATGTCTCAGTTATTTATTTTGAAATACAGCTTTAATCAAATAAAGGCTTTTTGATTTTGAAATGAACAAAATACTCATTGAGAGCAGAAAATGGAAAATGTTTCTGGAAGAATCTGATTTTTTGATTATTTCAGTTCCTTCTTGCAGGTGAAATCAGCTAACTTTGGAGAAAGAGCAAGGGGTATTTTAACCAGTTTGCTCTTTTTTTTTCCTTTATTTTATGTTGTTTAGTCATTAGAGTGCTATTCTGTCTCCTGTTAAGAACAGGAATACCTTACCATTATGGAAATAATAGAAATCAGAATGCCTTCAGTACTTTAAAAAAAACCATAAGAACTTGGAAAGAAAAGAAATATACCATTTTCTCTGGAATTAAGCGTTCTCTGGCGTGTCAAATATATTTACCCCCACAGTAAAAATAACTGACAAATGGGAGGGAACTGGGATTTTTGGCCAACTTTCAGCGCGATTGTTTATTTCTTACTGTGGGATCACTAGCTTTGACTAAAGGAGACTGCCTTCAAGTGCTTCATTTTCTTACCTCTTAATTAGAGGCTTCTTTACTAGTATAGAAAAGGTAGCTTGATTAATACTTAATTGAAAACCAATTTAAGAGGACTTTTGTTTTAAATCAGTAAGGTAAGCTGTTGGAAGCTTTTGCTCTCTTGTTAGCCCGATCATGTAATACGGCTCTTCTGGATATCTGAACCAGGGATCATTGCCAATTCTTAAAGAAACAAGAAGGCATGAATTTAATTGGCCTCCTCAGTAGGAACGGGGCTGGGACTTACAAACAAGAAAGCAGCTTGTCAACCTTGGTGTTTGAGTCCTGATGTTAAAAATAGACCTAGCATGTGTCGACCTTTATAGTAGACATAATATTGGGCATAATTAGACCATATTAGACATCGTACAATGTCCTTTCTCATGGCAGGGGGGTTGGAACTATATGATCTTAAAGGTCTCTTCCAACCCAAACCATTCTATGCTGTTAAGAATAGCATTACTCTGTTGTGCGTTCAGAAATGTGAAAATCACTACTGGAAACTAAGGCCTCTGTTTCTCATAAGCCATTAAAAAGTATTTTTGTTGCCCTCATCTGAGAAAGTAAAAGTAAGCAGAACCTATCTTGATCTACCTTATTTTCAGAAGGAAGCTAACTGAGGATATTGTTTCAGGAGTATCCTACAGAAAATAGTTTTACCCTAGATTTCCATGGTACATTTAGTGGCTCCTGACTACAAGAGTGATTTCTGTAGAGTCAGTCTTTCCTAAGCACAAATAGTCTCTTTTCAGACAGATTATGTATCTCACAGTGTTACCAAAAGCTGCCTTGTGGAATACAGTCAATGTTAAAAGTCTGTTACAATCAATATAATAACTAATTTTATGTTAATTAAAAAAACCTACAACCTAAGAATGCTTTAGTTACATAGGCTTAATAACAAACAACATTCTGTATTTTGGTCTTTGCGGTAGATTCACCAAGTTCTTAAGCCGGATGGAGTATTCATTGGTGCAATGTTTGGAGGAGACACTCTATATGAGCTTCGTTGCTCTTTGCAGCTAGCAGAGCTGGAAAGAGAAGGAGGATTTTCTCCTCACGTATCACCGTTCACTGCTGTCTCTGATTTGGGACATCTGCTGTCGAGAGCCGGCTTTAACACACTGACTGTGGTAATTATAAATGAGAGCTGCTATTTACTAATGTCTTAGTAATGTACTGCTTCCTTCTCCATGTCACGCACCTTGCTCAATAAGTCTCTGAAATAGCCCGAACTGCCTCTGTTCTCAGCTTCACCATGATTAATGAAACCAACTGAAGTGGATCATTGGCTAGTGGCCCAGTAGAATTTGGATGATGATCTTGGAGAAATGTCAGTGAATGTTAGACCTGCCTGAAAAGCCTTTGGGCACTTCTGCTGTTTCCTCTAAAACCAAGAAGAAAATAATGGCATTTCAATTAAAAAATTGATTGCATTTGGGCTACTGAACAACTTTTAGAAATGTTAAGACGGTGTATTCTTCTGAGAAATACATGGTTTGAGCAGAAGTGGCAGATAGCAGCACTGAAGGGTAACATAATGCAACTGTTTTAGCTTGATATGCTCTAAAACTAAGCTTCTCAATTCTTTTAGGATACTGATGAAATTCAGGTCAACTACCCAGGGTTGTTTGAAGTTATGGAAGACTTGCAAGGCAAGTATGTTCTTTGTGAAAACAAAAATGTTTTCTTTACTGGTGAGGCAGACACAGAAGAGTTTCACTATGTGTTTTAAGTCCAAATCATAGAATAGATCCTCTAAATAAAGTCATCTGTTTAGATGACCTTTAAAGGTCATCTAGTCTTCCACCCCCTGCCGTGAGCAGGAACACCTTCAACTAGGTCAGGTTGCTCAGAGCCCTGTCCAACCTGACCCTGAACACTGTCAGGGATGGGGCATCCACAGCTTCTCTGGGCAACTTGTGCCAGTGTTTCACCACCCTCATCATAAGAAACTTCTTCCTTAAAAAAATATAACTAAATATTAAATAAAGCTTATTGTTACAGTGAAAATATTACTTTTTTTTCCCCAATCTCCAGTGAGTCAGGATCATCCCTATCAGCGGATCTGTGTTGGGAAGCAGAAGTTAAAAGATCTGCTACTTCATGGTCTGCTATGAATTTTCTGCTTCTATTGTATTCCCATTCTTTGAGAGCCTGTTCAGTGTAAGTTGCTGAAGAGCCCTGCAAGGGAGACAGAAGTATATATCCCACATACCACTTTTCCTATGAGCCTTCCTAATTATCAGGACATTCAGGAAAGTGCTCTGGAATGAGAATAGATAGACCCTCAAATTGGAGTCTGCTGACGAACAAAAATTGAGATGCTTAACAATTGAGTTACTTTTGTGATTGCATTTGTCATGGTTTGTAAAGTAGTCATTCATATGCAGTTAGTTGTTAACTTCCAGGACAGCTTAGGGTATCTTCTTCCTCTAGATCAGCTGCTCTTTAGAATAGTTCCTTAATGAAAATAAAACTTCCATTCTCTTCAGAAACATTCAGATGCAGGAAGTGATTAAAGAGATGAGAATTATGGTTATTTCGTTTTTATTGAAAATCTTATGGCCTGGCAGTTTTGATGCTTATCTGTTAAAAGGTGTGTAGGTGGTGTCTGAATAAACACTTGTGCTTAAAAATTAAAATATACTAGAATATATACATTTATGCTAGAAAACTGTAGAAAACCTATGACTGTAGACTTGGGCTGGAGAAGTCATAATCTGGAATAGCACTGGCATTGAAAGGTTTGGATTCTTATAGGTAAGAAACTAACCTAATTATTTGCAGTATGTTCTCTCTTATAGTGATATTCAGAGGATTCTATACTTATTCTGGTTTAGTATAAGTCTGTCATAGGTGCATGACACTTAACTCATGGCATATACTGTATCTTCTTTTTCTTAAAGCTAACACATATTTTTAGGTATGGGGGAGAGTAATTGCTCTTGGAATAGGAAACCTCTGCTACACAGGGACACAATGTTAGCAGCTGCTGCAATATACCAAGGTAAGTATTTTGAGACATAATAAATTACTGAAATTACTTTAAGAACATATTTTTCTGACCTCTCTGTAGGGGGAGAAAAAAGGCAACAGCATTTTGGAGTAGAGCAAAATGCCATAATTGTACAGGTATTTTTAACCTAAAATATCATGACAGGATTTGAACTATGGGGTGCACCAGTATGAGATATTTTTATTGTCCCAAATCTTTCACCGAGAGTCATTATGATGAATATGTCATACTTGGCTCTAATGTTCTGAGAACTAAGGATTTCGTAGAACTAATACTCTGTTTCCCTTTTTTTAACTCCCTCCTTTCCTGCCCTAACAGAAATGTACGGAAATAGTGATGGCTCAGTACCTGCCACGTTTCAGATCTTCTACATGATTGGCTGGAAATTCCATGAATCACAGGTAATGTGATGCTGATCTATTCTTTACTTGAAGGTACTTTTTAAATTACTGATGCTTTAAAAGCTTTTTGTAAGACATTTTAACTTAAAATCGGCCCTATTTTTTTTTTCTTCTTTTTTCCTTAGGCAAAACCAGCCAAGAGAGGTTCTGCAACAGTTTCATTTGGAGATCTGTCAAAGTTAGGTGGATTTGTATCAAGAGAAAAAAAATGATTTTCATCAGAAATAATAGTTGTCTTGAAGCTGCTATAAAACTTCTCATTGCAGATAGTCTTCACTTGAGCTTATTTTGTGACAACATTCTGAACTGATGATTATCTGCACACAGCAGGAGTTTTTTGTTTTGTACTACCTATGCTACAACATCAGCTGTGTAAAATTATGTTAATTTCTTGTTTCTAGAGAAATATTTGAGCAGTATTCAAAGAATAAATGCTCTCCTGACTTTGGATTAAATTACTGTTCTCAAATGTAATGCCTCTTCCAGCATTTCAGTATCACAGACTGCGCCAGGTATGATGTATTTCACCCTGGGTGTTTTTAATTATTCCTAAAAGATGGTAGATCATAATAAAGAGTTGTACTTACAAGACATTCTGTAAGAGAAAATACCTGCAAATACACAAAAAAAAATTTAATAAGGCCTTTACGAGTTGGAAATTATGGGTTAAAAGTTACTATCAGTTATTGTTTGAAATTTGAATGTTTGAGTTCTGTATAAGGAAGTGGTTAAGTAAGCTCTATATGATAAAAATATCTTCGGTTGCTACACCTCACCTATGGTCCTCAAATCCAGGACCTTTTCTTTTTGCCCCCAAAGCTAGAAATGTTTCTGTGCATGAAGAGTAGAGCTCAGCCGTAAAGAAACTTGGAATACTCCATTCTAGCTCTAACAGAATGTACATATCGTGATTTGACTTAATTTACTGGAAGGAGTAGCACGCAGAAGAGTCATCCAGCACTCAGATGGACGGGTACCTATCACATTAGTTAACCAGCTTGGAATTGGCATTCTCAGGAGTTGATATGCTTTTTGGAGTTCCATGGCTTTTTTTTTTTGCCTATTCTTTTATCTCATAGTGTTTGAAAAATTAAGTGATATTTTA
The DNA here is from genome assembly GCF_034315485.1 of Pezoporus occidentalis. Classification (NCBI taxonomy): domain Eukaryota; kingdom Metazoa; phylum Chordata; class Aves; order Psittaciformes; family Psittacidae; genus Pezoporus; species Pezoporus occidentalis. The sequence goes on from NW_026912779.1 coordinate 7,533,089, forward strand.
AATGTTAGTTTCAAATTCCATTTACGCATTACTTTCTGCTTTTCTACTATCAGAGGCTGAAAAGCATAAAGTATACTTCTTGTTTTCTCCTTAGCTGTGACATTTGTGAGCTATGACTTTCCCCGTATATAACTGCATTCCCAGAAATTGATATGAGTTACAAATATGGCCCATTAACCTGAGGTGTTCAGAAAACAATACCCAGGGATTTCACCTGATTGTAGTACAAACAGAGAATGTTAGAAAGAAAAAGCATGGAAAATAGATAATCAGGTATGCTGTTCAGTCAGTTTTATCATTGCGTCTAGGTGTTGCATCAAGCCTGGTGAAACCAAAGCTTCTGTAGGCTTGCTTTAAGATTATCCAGCAGGTGGAGTTTGACAGAATGATGGGGCACAGACCAGATAGGAAAGGTAGGCAGAAGCCTTCGTGTTCTGTCAAGGGTTATTGAATTATAATTCAAAGACTAGTACAGATGCTAAAGTTACCTCTTGCTGCTTAACCAGTGTTCAGTTTTCAAAATACAGAAATGCTGTTTAAAAGCAAACCATTTATGCACTACTCAGCTGGTTAGAAAATCAATTTGTGGGTTTATTTTATCAGTCTGTCTGTTTTGACTTGAAGTTAGAAATGGGCAAAGAAAGGACAAAACATCCTAAAGAGGGTAGGAATATTCTGCCCTGGTTTTACTTATAAGCTGATCCTGTAATTATTCAAGGGGATCAAGTTCATCTTGCGTTTTCCTTCGAAAAGAGTGGAAAAAGGGGGAGAGGCTGAAAGTGGTCTGATAAACTTTGCAACCCTTTTTCTTAAGACTAACTCTAACCCAATACATCAGTTGTCTTATTACAAGATACTGCATTTCTCTGCATTTAAATAAAAGTCACTTACTTCAGGGAGGAGCTCTCCGGTTTCTCACATGTAGGTTCTGATGAAGTTGCATGTCAAATTACTGTGACTTATGCATTTTTGCCGTAGTAGGTTAATTTCCAGTCACCTGAGCTGCTGGTCATGACTCAGACACATTAAGGGGATGGTGAGGTGGAATGTGCTGAGTAAATGTTAATTGTCAAAGTGCATCTACTGTACTTCTTTGAAGGACTCTAAGAGACAAAAGGAAGGATTTCCAGTTCTTTGATTCCATGTTCCACAGATGGAATACGTAAACAGTAAAGTAAGTGAGAATGTGGTTTGCTAATGGGGAAATGTACCTTGTCAACAGGGAGAAGTAAAATAGTTTTCCTAGCACTCAGGAGGAGGAGGGGGGAAATTTAGGTGCTCCATTCACTTGGAAATGGCTGGGGAGTAGAAGTGAGGAGAAATAAATACGGTATTGAGGCAGTGTTGGTTGAAATTAGGGGGCATGTAACTGGCAGGTCAGGTGTTCATTTCCCTGGCTGACTACATTTTCATAACTGCCTTATATGTGTGTCTTTTAGCTGCAGGTATTTTTTTCTTCCTGTGGTATTTCTTCTGGGAATTCTAGGTTACTCTGATCTCCAGTAGACTCTTTCTTTGTATAGCACTTGAGTGAATAGCTTTGAAAACGGTTTACTATTGAACAGATGTTTTTGTCACATAAGACTGTTATATTTTATTTCTCTCTTTCAGATTTAAGTCTTTATGACTTTCTAAAATTATAATGAAGAACGTGTTTGCCAGTTACTAATCTAGAAAACCAGTTTAAACCCTGAAGTGCATGTTAAAAATCAGCTTTTTCAGAGTAAGTAACTTCTAAAAAGTAGTTGCTAAGGTGACATAACATCTCTTGCAAGCTTAGTTTTAAAAATCTTTATGCATAATATAGAATGTTTTTCTTCTGATTACAAAAGAATGGAAAAAAATTTTGAAAGAATTATTTTGACTAATCAAAAATTAGGAGCCCATATTTAAAGTTTAAAAGAAATATGTTTACACTTAATAGACATTACGATTTTTGATCCTTCAAAAAGGTTCTGAGTCTCAGATCAATGAGTATGCTTCTTCAGTGTCTTTGATTGCAAGATCTGTCAATGAATATTATTATGCAAGTCTGCTTAGGATATAGGGATAGTAACGAGGCCCTACACTTTGGAACCCAAGCGTTAGATTTTGCAGACCTTACGCTTTCAAAAGGCTGAGAATATGTGAAGTTAAAACATGGGAAAAGCTTTTTGATTACCTCTAATTTATAAAAATGTCATCAGCAGAAGTGCAGAAGTGAACCATAGCAAATGAAATTAAACTTTTTTACCCTGCCTAGAAAAAGAAATAGCCACTTCTTTTCAGTGTTTTCTAGAAGAGTGGCCTAAATTTTGTCAGTTGAGAAACACACCAATCTTTCAATGGTGTTCAATTAGAATTTCCTGATGCAAAGGTCTGATTTAGTGGATTAAATTCATTAGAGCACAAGAAGCCACATTAAGAAAGTTAGCATATATATTGAACCTCTTGAATTTTTCACTTCTCTAATCCAAGAACTTAATATTCACTTTACAAAGGTGTGATCTATTTTGGTGCAGGTTTGGAGCTGATTTTGGGGGGAGTACAGTTATTGTAGTAGTTTGATTGGGTTAGGAGTACTGAAACAAATGTCTCAGGTATCAATCAAGTTGATTGATCTCCTGATCTTAGGTGCTCTCAGGTGAAGGAGAAGGAAAAAGAGAAGAAAAACCTGAAACACTGAAGTTTCAGCCAGAGGCTGCTTATCAGTGTGAAGTAGAAAGCATGGAAGAGAGTGGATGTGCTTGTTGCAGGGGAAAATGACTTATGGCTGAAGTCATTTTGTTGATTTGTTAGTAGTTTGTAATTAAATGTTAGTCCTTGAACTATGCATACACAATCAATGGCAGCAGTGTAACAGATGGGTGACTGGACTAGAGCTTTACAAAACCTTAGTAAACAGCTTGAGATATCTAAATACCCTTCTGTAGCAATCTCCTGCAAGTTTGCGGTTACGTGCTCACCTCTGTCCCTTTAACAGGAGGTTTGGGTTAAAGAGCCAAACCCTGTTAACGTCCATCTTCTTTGGAGGTGGGGACACTGTAAACTGTGCTGTTACTCTACACTCCAGTAACCCGCCCTCCTGCTGGCATAGCAGCCCACAAGGTGAGGTGCAAAAACACCCCAGGAGCCGGCAGTGCTGGTTGTACCCTGCCTGTACTGTGGGCCCAGGGCAGGCATGCAGGGTCCTCCCTCAAGCCTCTGCATAGCCTGCAATGCAGGCGGGCATCTTCTTGGCGGCAGACCAGATTTTGACTGCTTCTCTCTTCTCCCTGCTGGAAATGTTACTGCTTTTTATGCTTGATTTTAAGCTGACTTCCTTCCCCCCACAGGTCTCTTGGTAACTGCCTGGTTACTGTTTAATGTAGCTGATGATTGTCTTCATTTTCAGCCTTACCAGATTTTGAGCAAATGCCCTCTGAGTTTTGGGTATTCTGTTCACAAACATTTCATTAGCTGTTAGCAGCCAATGTCCAGGCTTTATTTTTCTGCCAAGAGAAGGCTATGCGAATTTCCCCCACAATTTGAAGCTGTTCCTTTGGGTACAAAGTACATTGATAAAGTAAGAGACAAAGTCCTTCTCAGAAATAATGTTTCTGTTTGAAACTTTATGTTGGAGGAGTGATGACAAATACTGGGGAATCCTACTTGTCCTCAAAGTGTTCATTATAGGCCAGAATGTATCACAGTAAAGCAGTTTTCTAATGGTAATCCATGAAATAAAGAGGCCCCGCTTTTCCAGCACTAATGAACCCAAATTAATGCATTTTTCTTCCTGCATTTTGTAGGGATTCCTTATGCTTTGTAGAAGTGCAACTTAAAGTTGGGATCTGCACATGCATTGTGCGACTTCTCATCATTGACTTGTTCTTTAAATACTGCACCCAGAGTTTGTGTGAGAACATGAAGAAAATGAGGAATAAAACTACCTTTGTGAATAAATGTGTTTACCACGAAGAATTCCATATTTCTGATCAAATTCCTGTTTTCATGGATAGCAAAACTACAAGAACAGAAGTGCATTGGATACACATAATACCACCTTTTTTACCTAGTGAACAACCTAAAAAGTGTCTGGTTTAGCATGTGTTAATTCAAGTGGTTTGAAGCTCTACTCTTGAACTTCTAAGGTGAAGTACCCCAATATTAAAAAATTACTTACTCTGTGGAAATACAGTCCAAAACAAAGAATTTACTAAGGGAATCTTAACAGGTAACAGGTTAAATAAGTAGTAACTTCAAATTTTTGTTGATCCTGGAATTGCTGTATGCTGTTTTCTCCCTGAAGAGAGCCACTGACTGATGGATGTGATGCCCCTCCTTTAGCTCTTGATCATCTCATCTCTACAAAGTATATACTGTTTTAGCACCTAAATGGCAGGAGCATCCATTCTTACCAAAAGCTACGGGTTTCCCACTTCTTTTCTACTATATGTTCTATTTTTTCTGTTTGTGAAGATTTATTAAGTGCTAGAATTATTCTCCGCTTTAATTTGAATTTACTCACAATTGGTATGTGACTTCTAATGATACTCCCTAATACCAGCATTGCTTTCACTTTTGTAATTAAAAATGTAATTCCCATAAAGCGCCACTTTAAATTTGATTTTATTCTTGACTTAACAGCAGAATGCCCAACCAACCTTAGAGCAGTATTGCTGTTCAAGGCAACGACTAGAGCGAGATTTAGTTGGTAAATTGATGTTGAATTTCATAGATAGCCAGGTTTAAAATATAAACCTGTCATGATTTAAGTCCAGCTGGTAACTCAGAACCATGCAGATGCTCCCTCACTCCCCCCTTTCTCCCCCTGCTCCCAGGGGGATGGGGAGAATTGGAAGAATTTAACTCCCATGGGTTGAGATAAGAACAGCCCAGTAACTAAGGTATAACACAAATCACTACAGCTACCACCAATAATAATAATGATAAGGGAAATAACAAGGGAAGAGAATACAACTGCTAACCACCTGCTGACCGATACCCAGCCCGACAGAGCAGTGTCAAAGTCAAAAACAGCACTGCACCAGCTACTAAGAATGAGCAAAATGACTGCTACTGCTGAACCCAGGACAAAACCAAAGTCATAATTTAGTTTCCATGTAATGTGAATTTGCGTAGCATCCTATTCGTGCCTGATTTTCTTTCCTGTACATTTCTTTAGTTGCCTATAGTTATTTCTGGAATTCCGAAAAATAGCAGAGACATAGCTGCTGCCCAAGGGGTTTTGTTAGTCACACCTCCAACAAAGCATTCCTTAGGTGATTTTGCCTGCAGGACTCAACTTAGAAGATGTTCTCAGGAAGAGCTGTTGTGCTGTCACAGCACTGTTCAGTCAACAGACATAGAGCTCTTTTTTGGTGCTTGGGTGATTGATCTTCGATTCCCACCTTCCACAAAACAAACTAAACTGTTGTTTTATTTAGACATGAGCTTTCCAAATAGTTGCTTAGAATTTGTGTGTGTGTGTTTTTGTCTTCTGCCTCAGTGAATCTTTATTGAATGGAAAGTGGAACTTTGAACATGAATGGATTGGGTGATTGTATCTGTATTCGGGATATTTTACAGCATGGTGGCTGGTACTTTTTGGTAGCTAGGGATTAATTATCCCTTACTCAGAAGATATCATTTAATGGATAGCTTCTATAACTCTCTGGTTAGCTATCTCAAAAATACGGAATTAAAAGTTAATAGTATGGTTATTTATACGCCTCTGAGATGTTTGGAGTAGACTTTTAGTTTTTACTTAGAGGAAAGGTTTCAGGTTTATGAACCCAAAGGCTTCGTAAGTGCAGGGAAGTTTTACTGTAGAGAGTCTGTATATCTTCACAAAGTTACCTTGTGTCTGCACTGGTTTCTGGTATTTTCTACCGGGCAGCTTGGCTTTGTTAGACTGGGTTTCTAGATCTCTGAACAGTCACACAGAGACTGGGCATCATTTCAGAGATCTTGAGCATGGAAGTCAGAGTCCCTTAGCTGTAAAAGGATCTCAGTTGGATGTTAGAGTGCTGATTACTGCAGCATACAAATGGTCTGTACATCTATCTTTTCATGTTCTACTTTTGGATAACATGCTCCATTTAACTGTATTGCAAATATTATTTGTTTTCAAGCAGTTAACCATCTTGAAAAACACAGCAACATGACCTAGTAAGTATAACACTTGAAATGAGTTTACAAATGAATCTTGGCATAAGGAAAATGTATTTTAACAATGTGGTTTGTATGCCTGCTCCCTGCGTATTTATTTTCACCCTCCAGTTGATTAGCTGCTTTGTCTTGTGTAGAGAAATGGCCTGTTTAATGCAGTGGGAAGTTGAGTAGCGTTTGTTAATGGATGCTTAGAACAGGCCCAGTCAGACATTTTAAATTATTCTAACTAAGCAGTAATTCTAATTTATTTCTAAAGATAGAAGTCTAACAGCCCAATTACCTAGTTTCCTCACAGACTGTAATGAGTACAGTTAGCATAAAATTGGTCTGTAAATTTAATGGGCAGTTTCTTGTCGTGTGGACATTGAAAACACTAGCAGAAATGTGACAAGCTGTGTTAGAGCCCGTACAGTAACTTGCTCCCATTGGATGCTGCCTTGACAAAATGCATTACTGTAAAATATGAATTCAATCTGTTCAGTAGAAGGAGATTTTGAAGTGTTGGCTCAAACAGGGATGATGATAGAGTTTAAAGTTCCTTCAAGAAAGAATCTGCTTTTTTTTGCCTGAGTTAGCAGTAGGGTTTTGTCCTTTTTAGACATGGTATTATGACTATATTGTAATGTATGTCAGGATATGGGTCGTATCGGGCCAGTTCTCTACGTGCAGCCTCATAAGTATAGTTGGATCAGTTTTTCTCAATGTAGTATATACATTAAATAAAGATTATACACATACATAATAAAGATTATACACATACATGATAAAGATTAAAAAAACATTTTAATATCCTACTTAGAAGAGAAAGGGATGCCAAGTCCTACAGCCGATAGATTCTCAAACCATGATTCAGGCAGCTGCTGCTGCGCAGTTGCTAGTAATACAGTTCATTGGATGTAACCAGGTGTGGGGCACTGGAGAATTTCTAGCTGATAGAATCCAAAAGACGTTTTTGCCCTTCTTTCTACAGCTGAATTGTTTGATGTGAAATTCTCTTTGTGACTGTTTTTTAGGCAGTACAGTAAAGAAAACTGAGAAAGACCTAGCTAAGTTGCAGTGACCTCCCCAAGACTGAAGTGGTAAAAATTATGGGCTATGAGAACACATACGTAGTGTTTCATGAAGTTTCTTCTACTTTGCCTGTTCCCTAGAGGGTGAATAAACAAACAAAAAAGCCTGAGGCTTGAAGATGAGAAACAAGTATTTTGAAGTATGTTTTTGTGATGGACTCTTTCACCTTTCCTACACAAGCAGGCATTAGTGGAAAAAGATGAATGTGAAAGATTTCTCTGTTGGAGGGTTCTCGATCATGGAAATGCTTTAATTACTTAAACAGTGAATCCATTTAAAATGTACTCCTATTGCATCAGTCTGTTAAGTAGAACGGATAAAATTGGAGCTGCAACTATGGAAGTAGCAAGTTAGTTCTTGTGCATTAGAACACCAGCTTAGTGTGGCGCTGACTTTGCTAAGGATTTATGCTCTACCACACTTTGTCCCACCTCATAGTTTTCCACAGCACACTTGCCTGCCTTCCTCTTCTGCTGTATAATGCTAACTGAGCAAATGGAATTGTGTGGCTGATCCTGCCTGTGTGGGATTGTCAAACAAAACAAGCAGTGTGTTCAGTTTACTTGTTTGTAGGTCCATTAAAAGATGTATCTTTACATTTCTAGGATTTAACTCAGGGCAATGTAAAATACTTTATTAAAATGTATTAATTGCATACATTATAGAAAGAAATATCTTTCAGTTTCATAAGTATGTAATGTTGGATATGTGTACTGGTCCCAGATTAACAATCGCATTCCTCATTGGACTCAATTTATTTTGTGTGTCTTCTAACTTTAGCTTATTTAAGAAATAGTATATAGAGCGGGTATCAAAGTTTTTTAAAGTGTATTTTTTTAGTCCCTGAACTCAGTGTGAACCCCTCAGCAAGAGGAGAAAAGCATGAGGCAGACCATTGCTGGCCTCCATCAGACTGAGCTGTACTCTTCTAAAGTAGAAATTCTTACGCAGACAAGTGTACTCAGGTCTTTTGTTCAGAGACAGTGACCGAAAAGGTAGGTCAGAGTTTTAAATGCATCTCTTTAGAGGGTATTCATACCCAGAGTGCATCTCTCTTCAGTAGTAGCTAAACAGTAAAAATCTTAAAGTGGAAATTAAAGTATGTATTCCTTCTGTAAAATGCTTTGGGACTGACTAAATAGATGCAAGCACAAAGCAAAGCCCAGTTTCCCCATGAAGTTTCTAAAACTGGACATACGGGTAAGTTTGGAAGCTGGCTGCAAGGTCAGGTAAGTAAAGCAACATTATAGTTTGGAAGAATATTTCTGCTGCAGTCCAATACTTGATTTTTTTTCCTCTTCTATAATTTCTTTTTAGCTCAGGTTTTCACCATCCATTGGAAGTAGAACACTTGTGCTCTGTAATGAGTGTAAATATCTGTTGAAATAGCACTTGCACAACACAGATGTGTGCTGAATATGTTTTCCACTAGCTTTCTGTTGCGTAACAGAGAAATTGGAACTAAAGGGGGGAAAGTAATTAAATCCCATACACAAACTTCTAAGTGGAAATGAGAATAGAATGTTAAGGAGATACTGCTTAAGAAAGATGCTTGAGCGTTGCAATGATGAGAACAGTAAATAATCTATGCTTGTACATCTTTCTTAGGTCAGAGCTTTTCTGTAGAGTCTTTCTCACGGTTTTTGGGTTGCGCACAAGTTACAGCTCAAGATTTGCAGTGCAAACCCTGGCACACTGCAGCACATGTGTGCAGTAGTCAGTGTTCAGAATAGGGACCTACGGTGACCCCCATCAGCCACTCATTGGAAGTCCTACATCAATCTGATCTTAGTGTTTTCCTAGCAATCATATTTTCAGCTGTGTTCTTGTGGAACAGACTTCCTAAGCATACTTCATTTAAAAAGTAATTTAAACTTCAGTACAGTGGCATTAACTGACAATATTTTTATTAATGGTACACATGAGTAGAAAATAATTGAACAGTAATGAGGACATTAATATCAGTATTGTGAGCCATATACAGTTTATATTTTAGTAGAGCATGTATCTTCCATCTTTTATAATGTACTTTGCAGAAATATAGAATGTGATTATGCTTTTTTAGTGTGTAGACTTGCAGTTATTGTTGCATTAAGTTGTTTTGCAGCTTGTCCTGCTATGTTTAATACAGCTGACTATATTACTATTTAAATTTTTTCTCAAAAGGCATAAAAAGCACAATTGTTTATAAAACAAAGTATGAAAATCTCTGTTTTGCTGTATTTTACTCAATGGTGCAGTATAAATTTGCTGCAGGAGAATGAAGCTTATGATGGAAGAGTAATGTAACTTCTGCACAGCTATAGTAGATGAGTATGTCTGATAAGTGTCAAGATCTGCCTCTTTAACCAAGGACTCAAGAAGGAAGCTAAGGGAAGAAAGGTGGCTCACAACTTGTATATTAAAGCTCACATTTAAAACTAGTGACAAAGATTTAAAAGTATTATCAACTCAAGGTTAAAATACAAGTAAAAAGTCCTATCTTTCCTTAACCTTATTTAATAATTTAGGTTTCCCTATGTATTTTTTCATTTCACCTTTTCATGCCCTGCTTTCCCTTTATATACTGTAGACAACTCTTGGCTAGTTTTTAATTTTCAAGCTGTGTTTCTTGGAGGTACTTGATAATAAATCACAACAGTGTGTTTCTTTCCATTTACTGCATGAAAGAGGGCACATCATTTCTGAGTTGAATGATAAGTCAGGTTGCCACAAATGCTTTGGCATAAGACCTTGACATTCATTCCTTCTCCACAGGTATTTATGTCAGGGAAACTCATTTATTTGAACACTCATGGAAAGTAAATACAAGAAGTGTCCCAGTATGACTAAGGCAAATTCACTGGAAAATAGAAGAAGAAAAAAGGTACAAAGGGAAGATGTGTGACTACAGAACTAGAATGTGGTTAGTCATTGTAACCTTGTGGCTGGATTGTTCTCAGGTATTTTTATTACTTACACAGAAATCAGTTGCACAGTTGCATGTATAATCTGACAGTGGGTCACACGTGAACCTGGCTGGAACAGGTTTGGAACTCTGGTCTCCAGATTACCGAGTTAGAGTCATAGGATGGTTTGGGTTGGAAAGGACCTTAAGATCGTTTAGTTGCAACCCCCTGCCATGGGCAATATGTGTTTTCCTTTGCTGCATGAAATTGTTGTGGTGTTTTAAAGCTTGTGATGATTACAATATTCTACTCTGAAAGGGATTAAAAGCTATAGCTACAGTGAAGCTGGCATTTATGGTCAGTATATAAAGAATGTCGTTGTTCTAAGCAGTCCCAGGTAGTTACAGGGCTGGAAGTTCCAGTGTAAGACAGCAGGCTCCTGATGAGTGTGCCTCTGCAAAGGAAGAGCAGGAGGCACAAAGAATTCAGCAATAGGTCTTACTCATAGTTTCTGTTTGCCCTTTGTTACTCAAGCCCTGAAGTGCAAAGCTGGCAGAGTGGTTTAGAAGTTGCTGCTATCTTCCCCCCCTGCAGATGGAATGAAAGCTGTCCAGGGCGGCTTATTTGTTACAGTTGTGTATTCAGTTTGAAAGCAGAAGGACTTCTAAGGGCAAAGCCTTTGTTTTGTGACTTGACTCAAGGTAGCATTTGCTCTTCCTCTTGTCACCAAAAATGAAAGTACTACGAAACTAGTAGTGTTTGCAGCTATGCAAGGGAAGCTGTATTGCCTTCATGGGATTGCCTATGTGTAACTACTTAAAACTCGTGGTGGGTGCGGAAATAAAAGTGGGTGGAACCCCATCTCATTTATCATAGTTACATTAGCTCCACAAGACTAGCTGGAGTGGGGAATCAGAGAATTTCCTTTCATCACAGAATGGTAGGTAGACCCAGAATTCTATAAATGGTACCCAGGGCATGACTCTGAATTCGTATTTTGGGGGATTATAGTTGTGTTTTAAAGTTACTTTTCCGTTCTTGCAGACAGGTCTTAGAGGTGGACTAATATAAACTGTGAGGGGACAGATGGTTGAGACACACTAAAGGTGTGTCAATTTTCCCCATGCTCCCAGAGGAAGGTAACTATTCTAGATTTTACTTTGTTGATGGCACAGGGGCTATTCTGAAACCATCCAATCCCCTCTTGGCTCAATTTATTTATTACTGACTCTACAGGGATTAGCTCATTCCTTAGGGAAATGCTAAGTGAGAATTGTCAAAGGGAGAGGGTAGTCCATGGAGCACCAGAGAACCAAAGAGCCAAAAGACTGGCACAACTGACTTTCCTTATGGCATGTATTTCTCTGTGTACCTGCCTGTTGTAGCCACTTCATCCTCCCCTTTTAATTTTCTCTCATTTGGGAGCTTGTAAAAATTCACAATATCAATTGCTGCTTCTTTCCTTTGTTAATTTTATGTATGTTCAGCTTCACCGTGGTCCCATCGTACTCATAGACGGACCTAAACCACATTCATTGATGCATACCAAATTGAATGTGGGTTGAGTCCTGCTGTGATGAGCTATAATCTAATCTGTTCTGCAAATATAGGAGTGATAATTGCTGATTTCAAATTTAGAAAGTATTTCTGAGGAAAAAAGTTTTAAACTATTTTTTCTGCAGAACTTCCCAAAGTTTTCTTCCTTTTATCTGGTGATAAAATGAAGGTACATAAAGAATGACACGTTCTGTGATAAGAATCCTACGATTTGTAGTCAATAGAAGAGACATGAAGAAAGAAAAAACATCTTAACATAAAATCTATAGAGGTTATTCCAAACAGAAGGTTATTATTGGATAAATGTGTCAAAGTACTGACAGTGAACACTATGAAAAGGACTCAGAAGCAGGGTATTTGGAGTGGAGAACTCAGACAGCACCACAGGCTAAACTGAAGCCTGAGATGTCAGTTTAGGTGAGAGCTGCAGAGCTCTGAAGCTGAAAATGAAAAGCCTGAAGATGCAAAAGATAAAGGAATGACAAAACCAGGTGCCAAGGGCAGGGGGTCTTTAGCAGCTGAATTCCCAAGAAACCAAAGAACACAGGGGGGACAAGCAGGAAAAGGGGTAATGTCAAATGTATAGACTATGGCTTCAGGATCAGAGAGAGTGGGAAAAGGATTCAGGGAGCAACGTGAAAGGCAAGCAGATAGGATTTAGCAATAGCTTAGCTGAAGGAAAAATAGGTTTGAGTGTTCTGGTGATGGAAGAAAATAAGTTTGACAAAAGGGAGAGAGATCTAACAAACTTGAAACATTTTTTTGTTGTTGTTAGCTGGAGGTGACAAGGCACATGTTTGATTCTACTGCTAAAAATGGGAGCTGGGAGTACAGCCAGGAGAGATTTAGATCACTCAAAGGCAAAAATGACTTCTGGAAATGCTGAGAATAGGTGATGTCTTTTAGGTGAAATAGTCATAGCACACCAAAAGAGCTCCTCTCAAGGCTCTGCAGGGAGAGGAAACTCATCTTAGTCAGTTTAGTCAATGAGATTAAGTTGGAGGAGGACGAGTTATTACTTCTTTCTTCCTTGACATGATATAGATTCATAAGTGCAATCATCAAAAAGATTAAAAAACGTTATGAAGATAAGATTTGGACTTTGTCAATGTCTTCCTAGTCGCCTGGACAAGTCAGATTTCAGGGAAGTGAATGCTGTAGATTCAAAAAGCTTAGAACTAGTCAAGCAACAGGAATTACTTTGCTATACAAAACACTGGGAAAGTTTTGGAGAGAGGTTCACAGGAACAGGTTCTGTATGAGGCTGAAAATGAGAGACGAGTCAGTGTGATGAGGGCTGTAGGGTAACTCCACTCTATGTGAGATTCAGGGTAAGCTCAGTATTTCTCAGCATTGTGAACGAGGTTGAGTTTTGATGCCCAAGAGCTGAGGGGACAATAAATTTCCTCTCCTAGAGAGGATGAAAAGTGACTTCTGTGGCTGCTTGTACCTGCCTGAGAGAGAGCAAGTCTGCAGCCATTGTAGACAAGAAGTCAGACAGTACCATGGCAACTGCTATGAGAGTCTGTCTCTTGTTGCCTTCTTATGTTAGGTTTTTTCTATCCCGTTGGTCTGAAAGGTTATTTTCTTTTCTTCCACACCTCTTGTAATTGATTGCTTTGCTAAAAATATAATAAAAATGAGAAACTTGACATGCAAATTGTTAAGACAAAAGTAAGAACACACAGAGGGATTAAATACTTGGGAAGGCATCAGGAGCAAAACTGGTTTAAATGGGCAGATGAGAAGGCATGTTTCTGTCTTCCATGTAGATATTTCACTATCTAGAAGAAGAATTTAGGCCCAGGAGTAGGAGTTGTTATTACAGATTGATTTAAAGATACAGGTGAAGAAGTACTGAAGGATTATCTGTCTGCTTCATATGTTGGCAGCTTCATATAATACAGTCCATTAGTTTTTGAAGGCCGCAGTGGAGTCATGTTTGCTTGAAAATGTCTTGGAGTTTTTCATGTTGATTGGTAAAGATTTTTGTGCCTAGGTCTTGACTGCTTCAGGGGCTTGACATCCATCTTCATGACCTTGCTGGCTTCATAGGAGCATTATTCATAACACCAAAGCAGCCTGAATGACTTCAGTAAAGGACCCCAAAGATATTTAATCCTGATCTAAGAGCTCAAATACCAAAGAACCTAGCTCAGATCTTATTTGCAATGATTAGTTATTTTCTCTTTTTAGAAAGGGGAACCTTACTTTCAGCCTTAAATGTGGACCTTCCACTGTTGAATTGATTAAGGATTGCTTCATAAGACTCTAGCCCTTCAGAGTCAAAACTTGTTCAAGAGTGGATGGAGATGAAATTATAACACACTTGGATGAAGAATCAAGTAGGTGTGTATAGAACTGTTTCTTCTTGAGATAGTTTTTAATTGAACTGCATACTGTATATTTAACAGGGAACCTCTGCCTATTTCCCTCAAATTTTATGCTTGATTTCCTTCAGTTCTTTGAGGTAACAAAATGACATTTTTTCTGCAAGATTCATTGAGCTAAAGACAACTTCTGTTTTTTTCTTTTACAGTTTTATTGGCTGTAAATATGCACACTGTACATATAATAGATAATTTCTGATGCAGAGAATATTCATGTATGATGATTACGTAAATGAGGAGTATGGTTGTACAACCCGAGGATGTGAAAACCTACTGTCTGCCCTTTGTTTTTCATGTGCTTCAGGCTTTATAGTGTATCTTATTTTGTGAACTGATGCAAGAATAAATCCTTTGATGACAGAATACCTGCAGGTCACAGTACCAAACCGAATGTGGATTGATCTCGCCAATTTGAGAAAGAAAATATGCAGTACAGAAAGTTCTTAGAGCAGCTTTCCAGTTCAAAAACACTTTGGTAAAGCTGGACAGGAAACTGTGAGTAGAACTAAGTGAGATTTTACACTTCTGCAGCACATCTGAGCTATCAGCCAGACGTTAGTGTTTTAATATGCATGACGTTTTCTATGGTTTAATGAGATCTGGAGCTATTGGCTCTGAAGATTGTTAGTACCCTGGTGAATAGCACTTCAGACTTAAGGCATACAGTGCTTCCTCTTTCAGTCTTCAACTTCTTGGATGGAATATATTGTTTCCCTAAATATAAGCAGCTGCCAAAAATCATTATATATTATAGCACTTCTTCTATATTTAACTCTGCTCATTAAGTGGATTACATGGTTTCCTTGCGTAATTAACTGCAGATCAAATATTCTATTGTAATACTATGTTAAAAACATAAGAAATGACACCTTTTCAGCAGCTTTTCTGAAATTCTTTAGGACAGGAGAGCTGCTCTGACGCTGATGTTTTCTTCCAGAAACATCTGGTCAATATAAAAACTGGATCTTTTCCTTAGAGATGTGACAGGAAAGTCAGAAATATCACAGATGAAATGTGCTCTGTTCTTTCCCACTTGAATCCCATTTAAAGAGAATTCTTTCTTTTTGCCTATTTTGTCCTTTCAGTCTCTGGGTAATAATGACTTCCTTCAGAGATTTCTGTTGGATGTGGGTTATCTGGACACCAGCAAACTTAAACATCAGTAGACCTCAGGGAACAGGAAAAATATGTAGATCTGGGTAGCAGCTTTGTATTGATTCAGTGAGGATTTGTTTTATTTGATAACAAAATAACATTTCTATTTATTTCACTAACTACTTAAATTTTATCTGTGAGAATTACTTAAAACCAGTTCTCTGGCATGTTTTAAAATTTGATCAAGACAAGCACCGTGGACCCAAACATTTCTTCATGTGAACTTGCAGAGTCCTAGATCTAAAGTGAACCCATTTAACATAAATCACATAACTAAGGTTCTTCCATTAAGACTCTCTATAGAAATGAGAGAGGGATTAGTTGTTCTAGAGATTTGATCCCCACCTAAGACCTGCATTACCCTTGACAGCACCTCTCTCCCTTTTCTGACCATAAGGCAATGCAGGGCAGCCACACTTGTGATCTAGGTGCCCCTGTTAATGCCTCAAGTAGGGGGATATAAGCTCAGTGGTCTCATAACCAAAAAGCTCAGTGTAACTTGGTCTTGGTCCTGTATCTTTGGAGTTAAGCAGTAGGCAAATATACAGCATTTCTGAGTTTGGTTCAAGTGTGATTTCAGTATAAACTGAGTGTATGTTAATAGTTATCTTAATCTGTACCTGAGACAGAGATTGCTTTGCATAATACTGCCACAAACTCCAGTTTATCTGGTTTGAAACTGAGTTATTATGTGATTTCTAAGAGTGGAATTCAGTTTCCCAGCTCTAAGGGTAACTATAGGTGAGAAGGCAGCTAGTTTACTACTGCATGTATAAGAAAACACTTCCCATTATGCATGTGTGCTGCCTCTGTTCTGCTCAGTTCTGCCCTTTACTCTTTTGTGCCTTTTTCCATCCTACATGGTGTGATGTAGTGGCAGTCAAACCATTCTGTCACCCGTCCTTGAGTCGAGCTACAGCATTTGCTCAGAATAAAGAGCAGGGATCATATTACTCTGATTTACTTGAGTAGCTGTGTCAGAGCAAGCCATTATGAAGGCCTTAATTATGGCTATTTATCAAATCAGCCTTAAAATAATACATACCTTTTTTCCAAATGCCATATTATTACCATGCCCTTTTTTGGCTGTTTTTATGAAATAATAGGAAGCTTTCTTTAAAATAAGGTGGTATTTCCACCCACCCCCAAAAGCTGAAACAGTCTTGATAATACTATACATTTTCACTTTATGTGGATTGAAAAGTAGTAAAATGCACAAAACTCGTGAGGTTCTTCATCTGTAATTTCTTACAAAAGAAAGAAGTGATTATTGCACATGCAACCCCACTCAACAGAGATTTATGATGACAAAATAGCCATAGCTTAGTGTGGGAGGTGATAAGTGACTGACTTTGAGGTCATATGAAAACAGTTACATATTTCAGCTGTAAAGACTTATCTCTAAAGAACAAGGTCAGGTTAACTCTGCTAGAACCGCACAAAGCAGCAACCTGATATGGTTGTTGCAGTGAATTGGAATGTAGGGGAGATGCATTACTTTTTGTGGAAACATGCCTTAGTGTCCATAAGGATTATCGCTTAAAATGCATTCCCTGCTCTGCCTAGCTGGTGATAGTATTTCCGAAAGTGCTCAGCAAAGTATAAAATGTAATCAATATATATATATTTATGTGTGTATGATTTATACTTATGTCTTTTTGAGAGGGCAAACCTTAGGCATAAGAAAGTACTTGCATCTTTGTTACTTTGCAAAGCCTTGCAAACTGTGCTGACCCAGTAAGTCAGGAGTTGTTCCATCTTCTTTTCTGACAGTAGGAATAGAAAGAGAAGAGACTCACCTTCTGATTCTAATTGCTTTTCCTACAGCACTGAAGTGGGAAGGAAAAGCAATCCCTTTCATTCTGTCTGGCAGCCTCAGTCCCCCTTTAGTTGGAGAACTAGAACCTACTTTGATTCCAGATTTGCAGTTTATCTTTTTGCCATATTTCTAGGGTTTATGGTTATTGCAATAGAAATTCTTGTCATTTAGATTGGAGTCTTATTATTCTGGGCACAGTGAAACGAATACAAGAACTAGCTTCCACTCCAAGAAGTCTCAAATACAGTCTGTTCTTCTGTGAGCTTTTCAGTTCTGTGTCTGTGTTAGCAAATAGTGTGGAGCAGTAGATGTGGATCTGCACAAGCGGTGTGGCACACTGAAGGTACTCACTGTATGTGTTATGAAGGTGAAGACTCCATGAAAAAAATACCCATTAATAGTTGATGTGCTCTTCCAGTTTAGTTTTGCCTTAGTCTAGTTAGTGCACACCAAAAATGGTCTGTAATGTGAACCAAAGCAGGTAAATGGGGATAATCAGATTTCATTTGAAAGTACATTATTGAGCAAAGTTAGCACACTCATGACTTTTTGTGTAAAACGTGCTGTTGTAATAGTGCCAACACCTTATTTGTGTCCAACAAGTTCATATCCTGAGTGCTTAATGAACCCATGTATCTGCATGGAATCCAGTTGAAACCAATAGCCTAATACCTTCCAATGAATCCTAATGACTTACAAAACACCTAAACGTTCTTTGTGCAGGGCAGTGATGATCTTGAGCAAAACTCAGGAACCACTGTTAGAGCAGAGGGCTGAAACACATTCACATACACACCCAAACCAGTGTTTCCTTTTGTACTGCTTCCTTTTTGCCCCACAACCCCAAAGAATTCTAACAAGATACTTGAGAGTATCCCTCAAAGCCTATGTTAGCCAATACACAGCTTAGTGGTTAAAGGCTCAGCTTTTTTAACTGGTATATCTTCGATCTTTTTAACCTAACAGCAGTTGTTAATAAAAGAACTATACTTGAAGTGAAATAGCAGTATAAAGTAAAACAGAGACATCAAAACAGCCATCTTCAGTTAAACATAAAACTGTGCATAAACATGTTGGGTAACTAGAATAAACTCGCACAAGAAAATACTTCCAATGCTCCTAATTTCTCCTTTTAGTAATTATTGGATGGTTCAGGAAAACAAGAATAGTATCTTTGTGTAAGATCACTCCTTACTAAAGGCAAAGTTCCTGAACAAGTCAGGACAGAATGGGTTATGCTGGGGGGATGGAGGAAAATACACAGATAGATTTCTTTGTAAGGAAATAATGCCTTGGCTTTACTGTTTTTGTTGTAGCATGATTCGGAATGACTGGCCTGCCTCCTGGTCCTGTGTACCCGAGTATATTGGTGACATGTGAAAAGCTGCAAGATACCTCTGATAAATCACCATAAAGACTCTTTTGCTAATGGTGCAACAGGAGCTGGATCTAAAAATAAGGGAAGCAGACAGAGCCTCCACTGTTTTGCCCTCTTTGAGGCAATGGTAAGAATTAAAAGTTGGAAAGAATCAGATGTGGGGTTCACACTGGAAATGACCAAGTTTACCCTTCACATGGCTGCAGATGTAAGGCCAAAAAGAAGGTAAAATAATGATCATACTTACCAAAATGTTGGGTGTTTCTGGGAGCTCTGTGTTTACTACACCACATGGAACTAATGGAACTCTTTCAAGACTGTTGGTTTGCAAAACAAGATATTTTCATTTACCATCATTCATGTAAACTTGACATTCGACTGATGATGCATTAAGGATAAAATTATGTTCTGCAGAAACAGAATGATATAAGAAAACTGAAATTGAATATATAAACTACAAATGGTAAAATATGGTTTCAGGCATTACAAATACAATTTCTTCTGAAGCTCACTATAGTTTAGAAACAAAGTTCAAAGTAAAAACATACGACATAAGGTACAACACGGCTACTTCTTTAAGTACAGTATCATCTTGTGAATTAGGGAAACTTCTAGGTAGCACATTAGCATCAGGGTCAGCATTACTACTATATCTACCTGCCACTTGCAGAGCGGAGCTCATCACCAGTTCCCACGGGAAGCTTAGTCAGCTCCTAAATAAATTGCAATAGTATGGTTCTAAATTGTATGATAAAACTTAACACCTACTCTCACTGTTAATGTAGGGTACAGTCATTTGTACAGAAAAAATTATTTGGGGAACTCATAACTCAAATGGCTGAGCAGATTTTGCTTATAACCTCGGTGAAGCAGTATAGGTCTCATGAGCTATGGCTTTGCAGCCTGAGCTTGATTTCTATGAAATCTTAAATGTAGTTCTCTCATGCTTTGCAAGACTAAATGAGGTATATGTATAATCAAATGTGAAGCCATTAAAGCTGCAGAGTTCTACTGTCAGATTCATTTCTTGGCTGAAAGCACAAGTGCACAGTTGAAACTTGAGATGCAAGTCTACAGTGGCACAAAATGCATCAAACTTTATCTGGTGGAAGCTCTGGAAGTTTTTGTCTTAGGATATGCCACTACTCAAACCAGAATGATTTTTCAGGAAGAAATATACCCATTTGATCTAGTGAAGATTTCATAGGCACACTTGGAATTTATGATGAAGAATGGGAAGAGAGTTAGTTGACTGATGGTGAAATCCAAGTTCTCGCTCTATCTAAGTCATCTGTTTCATTAAAAAATCAATAAAGCAAACAAAAAAAACCACATCAAACCCTCAAGTTTTGGGTTGAGTCTAGAATAAAAATGTTCTTTATCTCAAAAACATTGGCATTATTTCCAGTGTGGGCTACCTAAAACTGGACATAGAACTGGAGGCAATGACTCATAAATGCACATGATCACAGAATTGTGAAGGTTGGGAACCCAAAAATCAAGGCTGTGGTGGAAACTGATGTGAAACCCGGGGTACATAATTTTTCCGTGTATTCCAAGTCTTTTGGTAGCTACTATCTAGAATTAAAACACTAAGGATGATTGTGAGGCTAGAAGGATAAGAATTTACAGCAGCTCCTGCAGATACTGTAGCAAAGCTCCTTCCATGTACCTAAGGAAACAGCGCTGTACCATGTGTAAAATATTCCTGGAGATAAATTTAATTGATTTTCATTTTATCTATGTAATGAATTCTTTTTTAAGGAAGAAACAGTTCTTCAGAGCCTTTAAAATGGAGGAAGAGGGAAGTTGAATGCCTAATTCGTGTATCATTTGCAGCCCAGCATCCTGCAGGAGAGGGAAGGGTCAGAAGGAGGAAAAGCCAACAACTGTGCAGTTTAAAACAAGGTGCTGGGATGTTAAATGAGGAAGAAACAGAACTTCTTTTCCACAGCGTCAACTCTGAAATATTGGTTAAGTATAAAGGAAAAACATGCTGAAGCGCTTGAGGGGCTCTTGACCAAGGCAGTGGAAGCTTCATAGTTGAGTGACAGTATCTAAATACAACTGCAACGTGGCACGCTGTTTCTTGCAGAACTGTAACCAAGTGCCATCCTAACAATCTTCTATTGTACAATGCAGCC
Organism: Pezoporus occidentalis; assembly: GCF_034315485.1. Taxonomy (NCBI): domain Eukaryota; kingdom Metazoa; phylum Chordata; class Aves; order Psittaciformes; family Psittacidae; genus Pezoporus; species Pezoporus occidentalis. The sequence goes on from NW_026912779.1 coordinate 7,553,626, forward strand.
TAAATTGCTGCCTAGTACAGAACTCCTTGTTGGTGATGGCATTTTGTTTCTTTTTAATCTTGTCTACTGTAGAACTACAGGAAATGTTGCAAAAGAATTACAGGAAGATAAATGGGTTTTTCAGGTTCTCTGCAGGAGACTGGAGCAGGCTGCCAGGCAGAGGTTTCACAAGAAGCCTTGCTACATGAGATGCTATGGGAGTGTGGAGCAGCTGAGGAGCAGGGTGTTGCCACTATACAAGCTCTCTAGTTCCTGGCTGAACAAGACAGATTTGTTGTAGAAACTGAAGTTATGAGCTAATCCAGTTCCTTGATATGTATGACAAACGAGTGCCACAGAGAAGTGGGAAAGCGCATCCGGTGTCAGAGCTCTGGCAGGATGAACCCAAGAGGAGCAGCTGCCGCAGGTGTCTGTTTGTGGGATGCATCACATGAAATGTAGGTGAGTGAAATTGTTTTACTGACAATAAAGTTGGCACACAGGAAGCAGATTGAGAATATCTGACTTGTAAGAACAAGAGAAGGAGGTGAATGGTGCAGGGCCAGCATGTGCTTTCTCTCTACCTGCTGCTATCCAAGTTTGCATCAATTCCTCTGTAGTGGGATGCAGTCACTGGGTAGGGTACCAAACTGTGCCAGGTGTGGTATCCCACTCCTTTGGAATGCAAACTTCATGGGGAAGAGCAAACAGAGATGCTGCCAGGGTACTCTGTGGATGCAGTTCAGCCTCAAATAGTTGTTCCTTTTATCTTAAGAAGGAAGAAAAAAAAAAAGGCAAAATGAGTGGAGAGAGAACCCTCACTTTGGAAGAGAAATTCTTGCTCTATCCAAGAATTGATATGTGGAGTGGGCAAAGTTGATATGAATCTTGGTTTGATTAGTATGTACATGAGTCATTTATAGACATTTATCTGCTTTTCCCCCAGTGCCTTTGTCCTAAACTTGTTCTGCTCTGCAAAAGTGAGACAATGATCAGCTGCTTTTCTGCTATCCTCTGAGGAAAGAGTTCTGCGGGTGCTGAATTGCACTCATAACAGCAGAGAATGATCACCATGATTTCAAGGAGGCTTCAGGTCAATACCCTGCTGAGGAAGAGAAGGAGCAGGTTCTGATCAGAGAAAGATAACTCCTTCTGCCTGAAAGTTAAGCAGGTGCCCTTGAGGGACCACACAGATTTCACATGTTCAATCAGCTCCAGAGATGTGGTAATCACTAGATGGGTCATTACCTGCTAGTCTGGAGGTAGCAATAACTATTCATTACTGCAGAGCTATCAAAATGATGATTTTAGTTTTTTCCTTCTTTTCATGGGTTTCCTTCTTTTCCCTGAGAATAGAGAGAGCAAAACAGGAAAGCCATTATATTAAATAGCTCTTAAATAAGGTGGAACAATGAGCTCGGTTATAAGCAGTGTTTATAAATGGTACTGGAGAAAAAAAGAATCCACAGGGGACAGTCTACAGCTATTAACACAAATGATTTCCACTCATGGGTTTGGAAAGTTTTTAGTCCAAATTAACCTAACTTCTTACATTTGAGTGAATAATATCATAAGAGATTGATAGTCACTTTTTGAGTACAGAAGTAAAAGAAGAAAAATGGGCATTCAAATCTGTGTCATCCAATGAAGGGTAGACTCATGCTGAAGAAATCTGACAGTTAAAACTGCCTGAGGCTCAGTCAAACAAGTTATTCAAAGCGGTATGATTGAAGAAGATAGGTCAAAGAGGCCGGACAGTTGATACCCATTAAAGAGAGCTGTTCCTGTGTTGATAAGACTAATGCTTGCTTAGACATTCAGCTGGGAAGCAGAAGACTTGTATTCAGTTTCAGTTACTATAAAGACAGCCCATGTTCCCTAGACAGTTTGTGATTTGACTTCTTCTGTGGTTCTTATATGAGAAATTGGTGTCATAGTTCTCTTGTTCAAGGTCATGAACCATGCTGGTAACCAACAGGAAAGATCACTGCTGAGGTGCTCTTAACTCCATGCTCTATCCACTAAGAGATAGCTCAGAGAAACAAGAATGTATGTTTTCTTTATGCAAGCTTTGCTTATTAAATATGTTCTCACTGAAACCCCTTAATCAAAACATAGTTTGATGCATGGTTATTTGCTTGATCCAAAGTTTACCAAAGTCAGCAGAAATCTTTCACTGGGTGTTTAATGTCTTCCCCTCACTGTCTTGCTGTGATGCTTTATGGTCAGTGGACCAGCTGAGGAAAAATGCTTGAGTAAAAGCCCTTGGGATGGGTACTGAGGCAACAAGGATCCAGAAACTCATAGTTTGAAAGTAGTCATAACCCTACAGTTAAGCAGTGTAAGCACTGTTGCAGGCATGATGGTTCAAAGGTATAAGGGAATTAAGGTTGTTTAACTCAAGTTCTAAATCAACTTTAAATCCCTTTATTCTTACTTTCGTTACATTTATCCCTATAGTCTGAACTGCAGAACACAGTGCCCAAGAAGATGAACATTGACCCAATAAGTCTTTGTATTTCATCAGGTAAAGCAGTTGAATTTTGAAGCTGTACATGCCATTGTTTGAACTTCTGGAATTCTCTGCTTAAGACATAACCTTCATTAGATAACACTGCTTGAATGTGGTTTATTTCCCCACAAAGACTGATCAGAATACCTAGACTACAGTCTGCAGGTAAAGAACAGAAGCAGGAGGAGCATGTGGTACAATGAAGGCTTTGTCTGGCCACGGATGGGCAATGGGCAGTGCCAAAGGCAGCCAGGGAGGTAGGTCCTGAAATGGCAGAATTTTGTGTTGATGGAATGAGGAGCATTTCAGTTTTTGCCTCTCCTGGAAAAGGTAAAATTTGAGTGTAATCTCCCTTCTCTCCCACTCCTGTTCTGTGATTCACATATCCTGACTTATTTTACTATAAATAAGAGCTACAGCATGAACTTCTCTAGTCATCATTTTGGTGTATTCAGCCTCTTTTCACATCAAATGCTTATTTAGTAAAAACCTGGATCACAATTTGTAATGACTGGGTCAAATTCAGTATGTCCACAGCATGTTTTAAAGGGATTTATTACCACGTACTTGCTTTAGCTATCCGCTAATATTTTCCACAGTTATTTTTATGACTCTAAAACAAATTAACTGATGAACCTGGATTGAAAAGTAGGATTTAGACCTGAAGCGTGGAATTCCTAAAAGGTCTTCAAATTCTACAGCTAAGGGATTTTTATGAATGGAAGTAAGGAGAAGCGCACAAGAAGTCTTCAGGTAAGACACTTGCCATAGGACGTCTAGTAAGTGCAAGTAAGTCTTGCAAATACTTGCAAATACCTCACTTTGTATTTATTCTACCGTCCATTATGCATTGTTTTATAGACTGTATTTTCTATACCATATTATTGCGTGGTTCAACAAAATATAACGAAAATTGGGAATGAGATTGCATGCTTATACTACAACTTGTCTGGTTTGTACAGATGAGGGTCTACATGAAATAATGTTATCAGTTTAATCTCTATTACCATACCTATAGTTCATTAACAGTAACGGGTTTGCTATGTAGGTTTTGTACTAGCTAAGTTGCTTAGCAACCTTAACTCCAAGATAATGATGCCTTGCTGCCTGTGATTAAAGGATGTTTTTTCCTGTATTCTGTATTCTGTTGATGATAGATCTACCTTACTTATTTTCTTGTTTGCAAACTCTGTTCCTCATTTTTCATTCCAAATTTAGCAAGGTGTATATACATTCCCCGGATAATTTTCTGTTCAAAATTCACCACAGTCACCTACTCAAGCGAATGCAAATGGCACAATAGTATTATGAAAAAAAACACAGTGTACAGGAATGCAAAGAACATAAAATGGAGCAGCAGTCTGTAGAACTACCACCGATAGTGCTGAATAAATCCTTAAAACCTTTTCAGCAGAGGTGCATTCCTAATAACCGTGGCTAATGCTCCAGTTCTATGCTTTAATTCCCCTCTTAAGTAAGTAAATAGAAAGCTTTGGGACTTGCCCATATGCAATGCTATACTTTGGAACTGGTCCAGAAAAGTGAAATACTATGTTCTAAGTGGTAGCAAATGTCTCTTGATACCATTAGTAGCTGGATCAATTAGTTTAATAGTATTTACGGAAGTGCATTGGATCTCAACACTAACACTATTCTGAGCTAACATCTAAAGGATGGCACACATTAAAATGGATATTGGGTGACATTATCTATTTAATATAATTTCAAATGATTCTGTTAATTCCTGCAGAGCTTATCTCCATGGTTACCATGACAGGAAATTAAACAAACAGGAAAAAAATGATATTAATCCATCCTGAATAAGACTCCAGTAGAGTCTCACTGAAGTACTGGGTGCCACACTGAAGAGTGACAGCCCTTTAGCTAATAGGATAACCCATGCCTGCTGGAAGGAGGCATTCTGTCCCAGGATTTGGTGTCTCTGTCATAAATTACTATCCAGATTGTAGGAAGTGCTGGGTTTGGGATGGAGGCCCAGATAGGAGATACTGTTGTAAACCATCTGCTTACAATAGACTGGAATTAAATCAGTGATACTTCATGGTGTACAGATTTGTAACTGAAGTACTAATATTGGTATGGGTGCAATATAAATGGAAATATGTATATGTGACAGCACCAGAAGTTACAGCAAAGTAAGTGTTTCAAGGCTGGGACATGTATTGAACTCTGAGGATACTGTACTCTGAGCTACAGTGGAGGAATATAAAGTTTAAGGAGAAAGCTTGTGCTCTGATAACAGTGCTGATGCTTCTCCAGTGCAAGACTCTCTATCCTAAACCTGGGGGAATGGCATCAAGTTGCAGCATATCACATATGTCAATCCCTTCCTGTTTTCCCCAATGGGTAAACAAACAGTTCAAACCAGAGAAAAACTAAAACTAGGCAATGCACAGCAAGCTTAGCTAAGGCTTACGGAGCTACTGAATTCAAAAGCAAAGCACCAGCTGCCAGAATGGGTAAATGGCTTGTCTTTGTGAAATTTCAACTGTCTTCATCCAGAGCAGGGCACAAAGATCAGAGGGCTGGAGCACTTCTTCTATGAAGACAGGCTGAGGCAGTTGGGGTTGTTCAACCTGGAGAAGAGAAGGCTCTGGGAAGACCTTAGAGCAGCTTCCAGTGCCTAAAGGGGGCCAACAAGAAATCTGGAAAGAGGCTTTGGACAAGGGTCTGTAGAGACAGGAGAAGGGGGAGTGACTTTAAACTGACAGAGGGGAGATGGAGATGAGCTCTTAGGCAGAAGTTCTTCCCTGTGAGGGTGCTGGGGCACTGGCACAAGGTGCCCAGAGAAGCTGTGGCTGCCCCGTCCCTGGCAGTGTTCAAGGCCAGGCTGGATGGGGCTTGGAGCAACTAGATTGGGTGGAAGATGAACCCCTTGGCCAGGGGGGTTGGAAGTTTTAAGGTCCCTGCTAGCCCAAACCATTTTATGATTCTATGAAAAGGTGAACAACTCCTGTAATATGGCATTTACCTACTCTTTTGAAGGGTTTCTAATGTGTGAAGTCGCTTACAGTTCCTAAGGGTTTATTTTTATTTTAACAATTATCATTACTTAGAAATAAAGAAATTCTGCTCTAACCAAACACTTGGGGTAGGTTTTTAGTTACTGAACTTGACTGACTTTCACTGCATTGCTGAGTATGCAAGGATGCTGTGGAAAACAGGAGGGGAAGGTATGTGTAATACACAATTATGTTGATGTCTATAGTGAACTTCCTGTTACAGTGGTTTCTTCAGACTGATGATGTAAAAACTCAGCATTTGTGCAGTCAATTCCTGCTGCGTAAGTCTGGTGTTTCTTGAATATTTTTATAAAGAATACTTTAAAATAACTTATGTTTTACCTCAGTAGAAGTTGGAAATTTTCCTATGTAGGATATAGTTGCTCTGCTTGAAGGATTTGTTTCAAATGTCTGCCTTCCAGATGTATGTTTGAGATTGTGTTTGGTGCATAATTTGAACTGGAAACCATGCCTGCTCATCCTATCGTTGCCATGGGATCTGAAGCAAAATAAAAAGTAATCTGCACAAGAAAATTCATACAACCAAAGCATAAACCTTGTAAGAGAAATACCAGGCATAACAGGAAGACAATAAGGTCAATTAAAATACCCTCTTGAGTGATAGGGTAATTTGCTAAGTGTAGTTCACATTTACTTTACTCTGTATCTTCCACCACATAAGCATGCTTATACAAGTAAATCTTGGCACCTGGAGGTCCCTCTTAATTTGAAATTGGGCATCAATTAAAGCACTTTAAGTTATGTTGGACTAAATATTAGTCTGTACAAAACAATACCATGAGGAACATCCGGGAAGCTGTTAACAGACAGAGGCTGAGAATCTCATCCACTGATAGTTCTGAATGAAATTAATAAAGTTTGGAGCTCCTGATTTCTTTTCCTAATGAGATCCCCATTGGGTAGCTCCCGGTGGTGATGCTGGCTCTGGAGTTGAAGGCACACTAAATGGTACTGAGTCGTAATGGGAAGTGAATCTAGAATAAATCGTCAGGAAACAGCAGCTGGGAATAACACAGTACTTTGAAGGAAAGCCCTGTAATTCGTGTAGTTAATGCCTATGTAGTCACAAAGGGGTTATACTCCACCCGAGATTCTTCTAAACTATATCTGGTATTTAAGAACTGAGCAACTCAGAAGGGTTGCTTGTGATAAGTTAAAATATTTCCTGTTTTTTAAATATAACTAATGTTTTTCCACAGGAAAGCATTTCAACCTTGATAGCATTTAAAGAAAAACCTGTAACTCCAACAGCTGAATACAGACTTCAGTGGTAGCGTAACATCTGAAGTAAAACAGTCAAAACATCTCTCACATTTATACACTCAGTCAAAATTCAGGTTTAAAACCTTCATGAGGAATCATATTTAATATTTAGTTAAACATTGCCAATTATCTTTGGAACCACAGACTGAAACAGAACTCTAGTACTTGTCACAGAAAGTGACATGGAACAGCCTATTCCAATATGAATGAAGCTCTGAACGTAAGTAATCCCTTTAAAGAATAAAAAGGAAGTACATTAAAAGTTCAGTGGCTCTCATTAAAAATAGCTATTCCCAACACTGATTGGGAAATGCGATCCTCTTAAAATGATCTCAAAGAGAATACTGTCATTTTGATAATTACGTGTGACCCCAATTTATGCTAGGATACATGTAAAAGTAAACTCCATCTTACTGCTACTCAAATATTTACAAGCTTTTCAGCTGAGTAGTGCTAATTAAAGCTTTATGCACTTAAAAAGAAAATATAAAATAGTGCTTTTTAGCTTGGCTTTTACAAAATCCTTTCTTTCCCTTAAGCTGTCACACAGCAGCACAGCTGCAGTGGCACTATGTGCACAAAGCCATCATAAGTGAGGAGTAAATTAGGAGCTACTGTTTCCATTGCATTCAGATTTCCTATGGCTGTGGGTTTGTTGGCATTAGTAGACTGTAACTGAGAATTGAGGGGTTCGATTTAATTATTTGATTTGAATGCTTCCCAAGGCCTTTAAGAGTAGTTGTAGAGAGTGTAGAACACTGCTGTGAACACCAACAGCACTGTCTGCAAGCTGACTACAATACACTTTTTTTTTGGCAACAGAGATCTTTCAAATTCTGTTTCTCTTCCCACACTCTCAGAGCAGTAGTTTCAACTTGCTGTGACTATTACTTGGTAACATCAATATTAGCATCAGGTTAGGGTTAATAGAATCATAGCATTGAAGGAATAGAAAAGATGAACTGGAAGCTAACTTTTAGAGAAAAAACGATGTCTAGTTCAGGCTTACATAAAGCCTCTGGTGAGGACTCCTAAATCCCTTTGTATTTATTTATTAAAGCCAGAGCTGGGTTTATGCTGAAAGCTCCAGAAACCTAAAGGAAGACACCAGGAGAAGGACCAGTAAAATACTGTTGCCCGGTTGCAGGTAAACCCAGATCAGTTTCTTCACCCAGATCAACCCCTGTGCAAGGGAAGGCTGGCATGGGGTAAGAACAAAGGACCGAGGTAGAGATGATTCTTTCTTTTGGCACCAGTGCACTGTTAACTTCAACTTTATGTGGAACTGTAAGATAGTTGTATTTGGTGTAAAGGAAATTGTACTCTGAGGATTAAGCAGAAGAGAAACCCCACATTTTCCTCTGTTCTACATAAAGTGATCACCAGTAATTCCTCTGGTAGGAAACGTATTGTCCTGAAGTCTGATTTCTGGGCGCCAAAAAGAACTGTCGTGGTTTAAACCCAGTCAGGTAGCTTGTTCACTCACTCCCAGTGAGTGGTGCCGAGCTGACAACAATCGAGGTCCGTGTCCGTCTTCCCCCCCTGCCTCCCCGCACCGGGGCTCTCCCCTTCCCCGCTCCCGGAGGAACGGGGAGGAGGATCGAGAGAGTGCAACTCCTACGGGTTGAGACAAAAACAGTCCAGCAACAAATCACCACCGCTATTATCAGCTACAACAATGATAAGGGAAAATAACAAGGGAAGAGAATACGATACCACCGGCCAAGAGAAACGAGCTCCACCCGGAAACCCCTGTCCTTCCGGGTCACTCCCAGTTACCCCTCACCCCGGGCATGACGTGCTGTGGTATGGAATACCTCCCCGGCTAGCCCGGGTCAGGCGCCCCGTCTCTGCTTCCTCACAGCCTCCCCTCCTCCCTGGCAGAGCATGAGCCTCACAGAGTCCTTGGTCAGGGTAAACATCACTTAGCAACAACCGAGAACATCGGCTTCACCAACACTGTTCTCAAACTGGAAGTCAAAACACAGCACTGTACCAGTTAACACAAAGGAAAAACATGACTGCTACTGCGGAACCCAGGACAATTTGGTGTAAAGGAAATTGTACTCTGAGGATTAAGCAGAAGAGAAACCCCACATTTTCCTCTGTTCTACATAAAGTGATCACCAGTAATTCCTCTGGTAGGAAACGTATTGTCCTGAAGTCTGATTTCTGGGTAGAAAGTGTTTTTGAATACTTTGTTTCTATAGAGGTTTTTCCTTTAAGGAGAAAGACAGGGGGCAGAGTATATACACACGTGTGCATATACATCTGTGTGTGCACCTTGGTAGTCAGCTGGGCTGTTCTGGGGGACAAATGGGGAAGTGCTCTCTTAAAAAAGAAAAATACATGCCCTAAAATGGGTGGTTTCAAATGTTTGTCCCTAGCTAAAATAAAACTGCTCAGCGGTGTTTGACTTGATAAGGGTTACATTAGACAACAGTCCTGCCAAAGTTTAAATGGAAGGGTATTGTCTGTCTTGTTGGGTGCTACAGCTATAAGTGCTCTCCTTGTAGAGTGCTGTGCATCAGACAACAGCCCTTTATAGGAAGGTGCCTTAGTTACTAAAACCTTTCAGTGCACATTTCTTATGTTCTTACTGAGTATGCTGGATGCTTGTTTTCCCATAATAAAACTGAGTGACAGTATGCCACCACAAGTCATTTCTTGAATTGTTTATTACATGTCTGGGCTGTGAATGGCTGCTAGAGAAGTAAAAATTGCTGCCTTGTTCTGAAGAACACACTTATCAGTCTACCTTTCTTCAACTTCTGAGATTTTCAGCTATTTTTGTGTGTGTTTTTAAGGATTAAAAGTTAACTTTATCCTGCATATTTCTTCCTTTGGTTTTGTTATGTTAAAACCTACGACTACTTTATATCAAAGATTAGAATACTAGAATACTGGATTGGAAGGGACCTTGAGGATCATCCAGTCCAACTCTTCTAGGCAAAGCATGACTTGCCCAGCCAAATGTTACAAGTGTCCTTATAGTACTTTGAAGGTGTCCTTGTAGTACTTATAAAATTTATTACGGCTAAATGTAATATTTTATTCAGGTATTGCTGTGCGTGGTTTTGGCTAAGCTGCATTTTAATTGAATGTCACCATTTTTTAAAAGCTTTATTTCAACACATAATGTCCTTGACATATGTAATATCTTATTTTTATGGAGCTATTTAACTTGTAATAGTAATGCATTGATATGATACAAATTAATAGCAGTATTTATAATTTAGACAATCACATTAATATAACTGCACCAAGTTACATTATCTTATTGCAATAATGTTGTAAAATGATACCTCTTATTATCACATTTACTCTGCAGTTTATACTATGTTTGACATTTCACAATGGTCAATGGACATTTGACAATGGTCATACAGATCAGACCGCTGCCCAGTGTTCACCAGATCATGTGTACTTGAAGGCAGTGGTGAATGCTGTCAGGGGTGGTCTGGATCTCTTCCAGTTCCCATGGTTTTACCTTCACCTCCCACCCTTATCTTTACTTTTTAATCTTCCCCTCTACTTCTGTTTTCAGTCATTATTTGTTCCTTCCTGTGTTACTTAGGGAGGACACTTCAGCCTTGGGAACAGGCTTCTGTTTGCCCTGAACAGGAGACTCAAAGGAGCAGTGGCCAAGTAAGAATGTCTCTGAAAGTCTGAAAAATGGGGTAAGTACATGGGATACTTTCTAGCCTCTATCTACCAAGTAGTTCAGAGACTTCTTGACCTAGATATGGCACCTGAGTATTAAGTAGCGCCCACTGGTTTTATTTTCTATGACATTGTCCAGTCTCCCCTAGTGCTCCTGCAAGCTTCTGGCACTCACCATACATTTTGGCAAGCGGTTCCTTAAATCTAGTCTGTGCTACATGAACAAAACTCTTTCATTTGTTTCCAGCATAGCTCCCAATAGCTTAATTTGATCCCCCATGGTTTTTGTTTTGGAAGAGGCGATAGAATATTTGGTCTCTGTCCAACTTCTCTGTACCACTCATGATTTTGCAGATCTTTGTCATGCCCTTTTTTAGTCATCACTTTTCCAGACTAGAGAACAATATGTATTCAACAAGTTTAAAGATAAAAAAAAAAAGCTTATAAAACTGTTTTAAGACTCTCAGAATGCACTACTGCATGTGAAAGTCATTATTCATTCTGTAGAATGATTGGCAGTATTTTGCTTTGCTTTGTGCTTAATAGATGGTTGAGCTATCTGCTTTTATGTTTGGTGTGCCTTTATCATCACTAGCAGGGGACTGTCCCTTTACTTGAATGGTAGTTATCCTTACTATAATGAGGTCTGCCAGGCTGTTCTGCAGGCAAACAGAACCACTCAAATAAAACACAACACCAATAATAGGTAGAGATTTTCTTCTTCCCTATCTAATATCTTACTGAAACAGCTTCAGGAATAAACATTTAATAGAAACAGACTTTTCAATGTATTTAAAAAGGACTGCCAATGGAAGCAATATAATTTTATCTGCTATCTGTAGTTACCATTCAGAAAATGACATGTTCATTGCATCTTCTTGTAGGCACAAAATCAGAGTATTTGCTGACCTTGGAAAGAAGCTACAATCTCAGCACATGACAGTAAAGTAGAAATGAGCAAACAGACAACATCAACTTGATATAATAAAAATTGCACTGGCAGTGCACTACTTGCAAAAATCCAGCAGTTAATTTAAATAAGAGATTCTTTTGGGGTACTTTGGTATAGATAGATTATATTGAGGGGAAAATACTGTCATCATGGCTTTTGTCTTTTCTAATAGAGGCATTTGGCTTTCTTTGCTTGATCTTATCACAGAATAAGAGAACAAATGAAGTTGCATGGCATCTGTGGAGATCACATAGTCCAACACCCCTGCCCAGCCACAATCACCCAGAGCAGGTTGCCAGGACCCTGTCCCATCAGGTTTTGAATACCTCCAGGGACGGAGCCTCCACAACCTCTCCAGGCAGCCTTTGTCCAAACACCTTCACACAAGTAGAGCATTTTCTTATATTTAGCCAGAGTTTCCTATACTTTAATATGCCTCTTGTCCTGCCTGGATACCAGTGAGAAGAGTGTGGCATTTCTCTTCACTGAAGGTCAGTTGTAACAGGAAAGACTGACAAGAAGGTGGCATTGAGTACTTTGGTCTGTTCTGTGTTCTTTGTCAACTGACTGACATTTTCCCTAGACTTCTTTTGGCTGCTAGTCTACTTGTAGAAGCCCCTTGTTTGCACTTGGCATCCCTCAATAGTTTCAATCCCAGATGGGCATCAGTTTAAATGTAAAGGATAATTTTAGGTAGATATAGCTAATTCCAAAGCCTCTTAGCAAATTAGTCTGGCTCTAGCAGAGGTTTCCAGACAGAGTTTTACACATGCTACTTGTTACTTGAAAAACCAGGAATTTAAGTAAATTGCAATTCCCAAACCAACACAACTGTTGCTTTGGATCTCAGTTCCCTGAAGTGTAGAAGATCTTACTTTCAAATTAATTTTTGCCAGCAAAGCAAATCAAACTCTTCTGGCCCTGGGACAGCTGACAAAGCACTTAGAAACTGAATAACCCCAATGAAAACTGAAGTAATTTCTTACATTGTGCAAACTGCCCTCCTCTGGGTTTTGCTCTTCTCTGTAATTTGTCCTTAAAATCATGCATAATACTTCCTGAGGAGACAAAATGTCATTGTTGCTCAACTTAGCTGGAGCTTCTGTTACACAGGTAGCTTATTAGAATTAGCTTGTAGTTAATAGAAACTTTGCTAGCTATAAATGTTTAATTGATTTCTGACTAGCAGTAAAAGAAATCAGTGTAGATGGTTCAATGCTCTAAAAGCACTAGGTCAGAAAACTCTTGCCTCACAAATCCCTCTGACACATACTACAGCACTGAAAGTTACTGTTGACCACAATATAGATCTGAAGTCTGTGTTTAGAATCATAGAATAATTAGAGTTGCAAAGGACCTTAATATCATCTAGTTCCACCCCCCCTGCTATGGGCAGGGGCACCTAACACTAAACCATGTCACCCAAGACTCTGTCCAACCTGAACTTGAACACTGCCAGGGATGGAGCATTCACAACTTCCTGGGCAACCCATTCCAGTGCCTCACCAGCCTCACAGTAAAGAACTTCTTCCTTATATCCAATCTAAACTTCCCCTGTTTAAGTTTTAACCCATTACCCCTTGTCCTATCACTACAGTCCCTAATGAAGAGTCCCTCCCCAGCATCCCTATAGCCCCCCTTCAGATACTGGAAGGCTGCTATGAGGTCTCCACGTAGCCTTCTCTTCTCCAGGCTGAACAGCCCCAACTTCCTCAGCCTGTCTTCATACAGGAGGTGCTCCAGTCCCCTGATCATCCTTGTAGCCCTCCTCTGGATTTGTTCCAACAGTTCCATGTCCTTTTTATGTTGAGGACACCAGACCTGCACACAATACTCCAGGTTAAGGTCTCATGAGAGCAGAGGGGCAGGATTTTACAGTTAAAATACAGAGAACATGTAAAAGTTTAAGTTCTCTTCATGGATTTTCCCTAAGGGTAACTCTTTCTTCATTTCGATGTGCTGACTGCACGCTATCCCCCACTGAGTCACTTGTATTGTGAAACAATGTATAATCTGTGTTTTACAGAAAGGTGAAAATAAAGAATAACCTACTCCCAAATGCCAAATTAAGTGATGGATTGGGCCCACATTCAATTAAAAGTTTCAATAAATGCTCAAAGATTTTGCCATATGGAAATACCTCAGAGCATGAAATCAAAATTAACCCTGTGTGGGATTAACATGATGCACCGGGAAAGCACGTCACGTTTGGTAGACAAAAATGTGAGTATGCAGAAGGCAAGTGTAACACTTCTGTTTGCTGGCTGATTCATTGTTCTCTTTTATAGCTGTAGTAAGGAAGATGAGACTGGGGAACACAGTTCTGCCTGATCTGCACGCAAAGAGGTATTCCCACTTATACATATGCTTCACTTGCAACTTGTAGCTTTTTGATGCATGCATAAAAAATTTTTGTACCATACATGTGAAGAGAGAGGCAGAAGCGACCTTTTACTATGATTTCCATGGTGACAATCCTCATTAAACTGGTCAGTAATAGTGAATTATCTATAGGGGACATCTGGAGTGGACATGATCTAACAAGTAAAAGCAAAAGAAAGTGAAACTTAAAGATTGTGCTTTAGATTTTTTAGAGACATCTGTTTTAGAAAAGCTTTGCAATTCCATTGTCTTACATTGTCAGTGTGCTTTGTACAAGGCAAAAAGGGCACGTGGGGAAAACAAGCACTTACAGCCAAGGCTGTTAACTTGCGGAGAGGTTATGTCTTACATTCTTAATCCTTGCATTGCATTCAGTGTGTCCTGGATATGAGAACAAAATAAATTATGCACCATTTCTTTCAAAACCATTTTTATTTTTAAGGTATACATCTATTTAAGTGTATTTCCAGATATCTTGAAGCACTCACATTAGCAATAGCTGAAATAGAATGTCACTCGGTTCTCTACCTTTATTCTTAATATACACGGTATGAATTAAACAGTCCTGTTATGCTGCTGTGTGAGCTACTGAGCTCTATTTGCAACATTTGTTAAGACTGAAATCCCATAAATAAAACATCTAAGAACTCATCTGCTTTTGAGATGGCGCAAACACATTCACATATTGTATGAGCTGAAGGAATCTGGGCTTCTTAGATTGAAGAAAAATAGGTTATAATTGGTACCAGCAAATAATGTGATCAGCAAGAAAAATGTGCACTGTATGCATTGACTTTTAATAAACAGGAGTAATGGCCCATTCTCTGTTTAGCAGAAGACACTTCAATAAGACTTTAAAGATTCTGCTTTATTAGCACTAGGAATTTGTTATAACAGGTATGAGGACTCCAGTGTTACATGCAAAATCACATACTTAATGATATTTAATACTTGTTTTAGATTCTGCAGCAAACAAATAGCAAAAGGAACGGTTCTGTAGTAAGCATTTACATCTTCCATTTGTTACTGTTAATAATTTTGCATCTCTGGGTTTTTTAGCCTCTTTTTTTCCCTGGAGTTGCTCTCATTCCAGAAGCCTGCTCTTTTCCAGACTGATGTATTTGCTTACATTTATGCATCACAATTATTTCACCCAAATTAACATGCTTCTTGCATTTGCAAACCTAGAACAAAGCATGTGTCTCGATAAGTAAATAAATCTGATAGACTCTTTCCAAGTATAACATCTGTCAAATATAATGCAAATACAACTGGGTGTGTGTTTCTCTGAGGAGGTGGACTACTCAGAGTTTACTGCTTAGTGATGTGTTGTGAAACGTTACCATCTCTCCACTTCAGTTCTAAGCCCTGAGGTGAAGCTGTTCCCCTTCTCATGGCCACTGTCGATGTTCATAGCCCAGCCCACTGGCAGCAAACCAGGCTTCTAGCCCAGGCAGTTGTGGTTAATGTTTGCAGATCTCAAGGACTTTGCTGTTGACCACTCAGTTAAACGTATGATGGGAAACACCCTCACTTCAGAGCAAGAGTTTGTTTTGGAGTAGTGTCCAGCATTTCTTTGGCAATTAGTAATATTGCTAAATATGGTATCCAAATATTCAAAAGATCACTTTTGTTATGAAATATTTTCTTCTTCAAAACGCCATGTACCTTCTCTTCATTATTGTCAGGAGCCTCTGACTTAAAGCTGAAGAGATCTTATTTTGAGCCACCATATGGCTCTGAATTAAAATTTCTTAGGCTGGTGATTTTTAACGACAGAATAACTGAGGTCTGGTCTACTGTCATTGACTTGTATCAGTCCTTGCAAGCATGACAGGCATAGCGTGAAAGCTGGCTTTTCTTAGGGATGATTGTTCCATCTTAAGCTAACGTTGCCCACATTTTGGTGACATCCTTCACTCTATACTTTGAAGAAACATTCCTGATTAAAGCACATAGAAGTTCACTGAAATTCTCTCCAGCCATTGTTTCATTCAGTGGAAGTGCCATAGGCATCACAATCAGTTCAAAGATTTTATTGTCAATGTCTGCCTGATTGTATTTCCCATTAGCCTGACTGAACTTACCCACATCTGAAAGGTCATGTCAGGTTTCATTCACTGCACATCAGTATAGCCTCTACTGACAGCCCAGGGATAAATACAGATCTAGTGAAAGTAGCTATGTGCCTTGTTTTATCATCGCTGGAATTTGTCCTATAAAAAGAAAAACCTTGCTTCAGCTTTTATCCTGCAGAAGCTGTTTCTTAAGCCAGGGAACCCAAATTCTGGTTTTCCCTATAGTTATTTTCTTATATATGAGCCAACTACTGAAATATTTGTGTGGTTTCTGAAAAGCATACTGATGTTTCCTTATTTAAGAACAAAACAGACATATCATTTCTCACCCCCAACCCCCTCCACCCACCGAAATACTGTCCATGACTGCTGATACAAATCTTGTTAATGCCCCTCATTGTTTGGAGCTGTTCTTGACCAACTTCTGCTTCCAGAAGGAAACTCTTATAAAGATATTTTCTATAAAGGGAAAAATCCTGTAATTCTTTGAAGAGATACAAATTCATCATGCTCATTATCATTCAATCAGAATTTGGAGTGCAAGGTGTTACGTTCAGGTAGTTCCTTATCCCATTTTCGCCTTCGCTTGCAAGGTGTTACTTTTTCAACTGGAACTTGACATCACTTTTAAAATGGCATCTGTGACTATGGATGATACTCAACCATTATTAAAGACAGCAAACACAGCCACTACCCTTTGGGACTAGAACCTATTCAGATTTCTCTCTAATCCTGCTCAGATGCAGGAACACACCATGAGAATCCAACAAGGCTCTAACATCAGACCAATTTTGACAGTTCTATACAGTTTACTTATATTAGGCAAGCCAATATATTATAGATATTTATATTAGGCTATACCAAAGAAGTCAAGTTAATGCAAGTGTTATAAACCTGTAGATATCACTGCTCAATCACCGCAGTATTTCACTTGAATAGCATAATGTGAAACTGCAAATAGAAGCTGATGGCAAATTAAGCATAGAAAGAAAGGTAGAGACAGATCTTGCATGAGGCTGGATATTACACGTGAAAAAGTCTGCTGGCAGAGTTATATTGCTAAAAACATTTTGGCAAGAACTGCTGTTCTTGGTTCATCAAGCAAAGTCAGTTGTACTAACAAAAGCACTTCGTTATCAGCCTTATTTTGCCTATACTGGATGGATAGTGGAGAATTAGCAAAAAACCAATAAAATGAAAATTCAGGAGTGTTTTTTCTTTTTTCTTTTTTTTTGGGTAGGTTTAAATTGTTTTTTTTCCTAAATAACTACTGCTATGATTTCTGTTTTCTGGGTTTTAATTTCCTTCTCTTAGTCCTGATTTGCATTCTGCAGGCGTCCTTAATCTAGGTTTTAAATTATTTCTATCAAACTAAGATCAAAATATCTCATCTTGGTATGATAATATTAATATGCTTTGTTGTTTTCAGCTTGGCAGACTTGTTCAAGAATATACATCATTTATATTCAGGTAAGACTTTATTTGCATGAAGAAATTCAAGCGCAGCAGCTTTTCTATTTTCCCTGGAACATTTTAAACATGTAATCATTCTAGATCACCTTTACCATAGCTTGTGTAAGTCTATTAAAATCAAATTTGCTCTAGGCAATAAACCAGCCTAAAGCTGAATTACTGACTGTGACCCTTTGGAAAGACGTAAAGAATTTATCAGGAGAAGTGTTGTGTCCCTTTGGCAATGTCACAATTAATTATTCTTGTGACATTGTATCCCCAGCATGTATATTGCCATCAAATGGCTAGGGTGAGCTAAAATGCATTCTGGTATTTTGTATTTCACATAGAAACTGTTTTAAAGTTAAGGTCTTACTGTTATTATAGGAATGGGAAAATTGTGGAAACTCACTGCAAAACTCTGCTAAGGGAGGTGTAGTCATATATTTCAAAGTCCACTATTAATCCAGCATTTTAAATTCTTATAAATGTTGTGGTGCATACCTTCTGGTGCTCTCTTCAGCTGTATGTTTAATTAGAAAAACAGAAGCAGAGAACACAGCTTATCTAAATTGTAGCTGTTCTTATGATAATTTTAATCTTGAATTTTACCTGCTGCATCTTGATATACGGGTTAGTGTTGGGGGACTGATAGAGAGTTGTTCTGTCAGCTCTACTTGAACTAACCTCATTACTCTTGGATTCTTCCCTAAGGCCGTTTCTACCCCATTTTGTACAACTAGAGCAACATCAAGAGACTAAAGTTTTGCAGAGACTTGCCTCTATGACATGAACTGCTAATTTATCTTTGTGCGTGTGTGTTTAAGTAGCTGCTTTCCTTGTACAAGAAACTCACTGAGTTGTCCAATTAGATTGTCAGAAGGAGCATTTTATTATTAAGGTCTGAGAAGGCATGTTTGAGGTGTTTGTTTGGTGTGTACACATCTGTTTTGATTAAATAATATTTTTGGTAACATTTCATGTTACTGAATTTTTAGGGTGAAGTTAAACGTGGGAAATGATGAATGAATGATTGTCGTAAACAGAAAAGTGATTTGCTTCCTTTGTGGAGGCAGTCTATAATGATAAACATGGTTTAAAACTCGAACAGTATTTCATACACAGAAAGCTGTTACTATTCCAGGAACTACAGAAGTCCTCCATTACGAACACAGAATTCTTCTTTCTGTTTCCCATGCTATTTATCTATTCAGAAAAGTTAATGCTGTTTTCAAGTCCAACTTAAGCGACCTCCAAGGAACTAACTCAATTATTTAATAAGTACACACTGGTTTCAGGTGGATTGTGTATTGATAAACCTGTTTATTACTCCACATGCAAAGCATCAGCAAAAAAAGGTTCAGTCTAACATACACAGAAGTCTCCAGCAGCAAAAGATTAGCAATAAAAAGCTTATGGAGAGCAGCCTATGATAATACTGTTCATTGATAAGAACCTTCTTTGCTATAGCTTCTAATTTCAAATAAAAACATTGAAATGCAACTGGGTTTAGGCATAAAATGGGATATTTCCAAAATTTACTACTGAAATAACTACATCTGGAAGCAAATGTCTGATAAGTATATCTTACCTACATCCTAGCTACAGCTTAACACCTTAACTCATTTGATAAGTAGTGTCTTCACAAATCACATCTATGGGATATTGATTTGGATTCTAAAAATGAGCAGCTCCAACATTAATAATCGCTTTGCAAAATGTAGCTGTACTCAAACACTGTGGTGCAGCTCTTGCTGTATTTGGTGAATTTCCATTGCCATCCAGTTCCTAGTTTAAGAATGTGGACTGAGATATCAGTCTTGAATGTACTTTTCAGTTTCTTTTCCTATCAGCAGCAAGGTACAAGACACTGATACTATATGCTATTATATATAATAGTAGCTAATTGCTATTTAATTTCTCCAATAATAATGATGCATTTCACCACAGTAATGATATTATATCATAATATTACGAATTTGACTGAAACACCACAATTTTTACCCATTGCATGAAAGAACACTTACTGCAAGAAACAGTTTTTAAGACTCAAGACTTAAAAATCAGCTCTCATTTGTTCTACCCATTTCAGATGCTCTATGTTCAAATGTATTTCACTGACTACTTATGTACTGGTGACCAGCTACCAGAAAGGCGGGCAGAAGATGAGAGACATTTGTGGCTCATCTAATTACTGGTAAGTTCATCTGTAGTAAGATGTGTGGTGCTTGGAGGGAAGATAATATCTATGAGGTAGTGGCTATTTGCTGAATTTATTGCTGGGGTCCTGGGGACTAATCATAGGATCATAGAATGTCTAGGGTTGGAAAGGACCTTAAGATCACCTAGTTCCGGGCAACATATCCCAGTGATGGTCCTGTTTCCCCCTGACATACATGACACATTGGCTGGACTTTGCTGCTGTGTGAAGTGCAGACCTGACACCTCCTGATTATTCTGGTGACAAGTCACTTGGAAACACATGGCCCTCAACATCTGTGGTGGTCAGGGTTGGACAGCCAAACCGTGAACACAGGTGGCTGCACTCTTAAGTGCATCGGCTTATTTCTGCAGCATCTTCTGCACATGTAAACTTCTCTGTGGAAGCTGCCCTCAGGAGACTTGTTTAAATTGCCTCTCACAACTCTAGTAATTTGTAACAGCTGTGTGTGTCTCCAAGGCTATAATTCAATTTCTCTCTTGTTCCTGTCTACTATATCCCCAAGATTCATCTCCATGTCCAGATGGAATGATAGCCCTCCAAGTCAGGGCTCAACAAGAAACGCAAGTCCCTACAGCGTGCTCTGTAGAATTATTGTCATAACAATCTTCCAGCCCTGGAAGTCTCTGCATGTTGTTCATACAATCAAATATCAATCACACTATTTGAAGTATACCCACATCCAGGAAATGGGATTCACACAATGACTGACCCTTGCTTCCTATTACTGCTCAGTGATGTGAATGGTGTACGCTGCTTTTTGCCAAGCTTGGCCAACTCCATTACTATGGCACCCAGCAGATGATTAAACCAGGTTTTCAGCTCCTGCTGGCCTCCACAGCATTGCTTTAGGTTGCTCCAGATACCACCACAACCTGCCTTGAACCCCCTGGAGGCTGCTTCCCAAGCAGGCACTTAATGCTCCAGCTCTAAAGGTTCTCTAAACAGTAAATGCATGGGACTGCTGTGTATTATAGAATCTCAGACTGGTTTGGGTTGGAAAGGACCTTAAACCTCATCCAGTTCCAACCCCCCTGCCATGGGCAGAGATGCCTCACACTAGACCATGTTGCCAAAGGCTCTGTCCAACCTGGCCTTGAACACTGCCAGGGATGGAGCATTCCAAACTTTAACTGGGTGGATGCAGTCTGGGTGTTAATAAAAAATAATGGTATTTAAGACAATTTTTCACATTTATTGAGTGATAATGTCCCCATGTATAATGACTATGCACCACAGTTTGTACTGTGGAAGGGATTAGACCTTCATCTTGATAAATTATGCTTTGAAAAGCATTTACTTGTTTTGAAACACTATTTCTGCGAGGCTTTTAAAAGCTTTCTGCTGCTGAAAATAAACAAGTTATCAGGAAGAGGGTACATTTTGTTATCAAACTGGTTTGTTTCTATTTGAACAGAATGCATTTGGGAGATGAATTTTCTTAATTTGCTAACTAATAATGTCATTTTTTTTTAGAGCGATAATTCGAACAACTTAATAACCCTGTAGGATACTTATTAAAATATAAGAGATTAAATTGTAATGAGCACACTAAAGACCTCTTCTTGAAAGGGCTTCATTTCCAACCTATAACAAAAGACAGTATGTAGTACATAGCTATAACCACCTACATGAAGAAACATAAACTAAGTGGTGTTTCACTGGTTATCCAGCCACTTATTCCTTGGGTTGCTACTGTTACAAAGCCATCAAACTTAACGTTACTTAAATCTAATTCTAAAGGTTTCTATATTCCATTTTGTGATTTTGTGCCCCCTTGTTTCAAATTCCCCCCTTTTTCTGTCCTTCTCCGTATCACTATGCATGAGCAGGCAGAAAGTCTTCATTCCAACCCCCCCGGATGATTTGGAGACTTTGCTATGTATCAGCCTTAATTGTACTATTTGTACATAAGCACTGATAAAGAGGATATCAGGACCTTTGTCAAGCTTGAGATAAACCATGGAAGTGGGTATACAATGCAAATGCCTTCTGCATTACTATACAGCCAGGCGATGGCCTGTGAGGAAGACAGCCATGGTGACACGGCTGCCAGATCACTGGGATCCTCGTTATAGTCCTACCCAGCTCACACCAGGAGTGTTTTTCTCCTGCTTTTCTTTAATATTGTTAGCACAAAAGGCTTCGGATTCACTGTAGTAAATGAAATTCTGTTTCCACAGTAAATAATTCATTCTCAGTCAAAATAAGAAGAGTGTTTCCTGGTAAGTTCAGTATGAGCAGAGTAGAGCTCATGAAACCAGCTGTTGACCAGCTTGAGAAGAGGGAATAAAACCAAACCTGATTTCTACAGATTAAGAAATATTTATGGGTTATGGATTACTAATAAAAAGATTTGCACCGATTAGGGCACAGTAGGAAAAGCCATTAATATACTAGCAACAAAAAATATTGTAACAAGGTAAACATAAATTAAAGCTAAAAGCAATGAGTACTATAAAAAATGAAAGAGTTAAAACATCTTCTGAGAATTAAGATGTAACTATCCTACTTTGCTAATATGTCATAAACTATAATGTCAATGATATAGTAACATACTATTTAGTAACACAAAGCAATAAAATACAGTTGATGGGGAGGACATTTTAATTACCAGCGTTGTGGCTGAGTATTAGTGTGAATCTCTTATAAAACCTGTACTCACAAATTATGAACTAATTTCTGCCAAGTGATAGAATATCATTAAAGTGTTATGATACCCAGCTGATCAAAGGTAAAGCAGTTATTTATATTGCATTACAGTTCTCCTCTTGCACCAAACAAGTCATTTAGAACAGTTTAGTTGAGAGGGAAGTAGCAAAGTGGGTATGGGGTATATTGCATTAAGATGAAAGAGAAATATAAGGAAAATGTAGATATGCTTTTGGAGTGCTAGAAGCATTATAAGAAAAGAAGCAGGAGCGTGTGTTGTATTTACAGTGCAAAGGTGAGCAATAAATAACGTGAAATGTTAAGCAAAGCAAATAAAATGCAAGAGAAGACAAGACAGTTGAAGTAAAATTAGAAGGCAAAATAACCTTGCCATTGTTTCGGCCAAGTTGAAAGACACCTTCCACACTGCCCCTTTTTTCCCTTGTTGTACTCCATACAAATAAAAAGATTTTTTTTTGCCACAAACAGTTATTTGCCTAAACACTGAGTAATTCAGTGTGAAGTCCAAGGCAATGGTCAAAATGAACACAGTGCAAGAAAGGTATAGAGTAACGGTGATTTGCTCCTACACTTTTATGTATTGTGGTGAATCAGTTGATTGAACTGAAACTCTTTAAGCTATCTTTTAAACTTTAGAGGAAAATGTGCACTGCTATCTGCTAGACCTTTATACTCCTGTGGGACTGATGTGCCAGGCCATCTGATCCACACAGTCCAGTAAACCTGATTGTCCCTCTCCTCCACCTGGCTGGAGGTGGGGCCCCTCTAATAGCGATCATAAGATTCTTCACTTACATCTTGTAGAAAGGGATTCCAGGCTAAAGTCAAAAACACAGCACTGCACCAGCTACTAAGAAGAAGGCAAATGACTGTTACAGCTGAACCCAGGGCAAAGAAGGATGGTGATAAACTTGAGCAAATCAGCAGAGGCTGGGACAGGTTGCCCAGAGAGGCTTCAGCTCTGCTATCTCTGGAGGTTTCCAGCACCCAGCTTGTAAAAGCCCTGAGCACCCTGATGTGAATTCAGTGCAGCTTTGGACTGGATCTGTAGTGAGGCCTCCAGCCATGATGAGTGTGTGATTCCTTAGTTTTGTACAAGCTATGGTTCTATATGTATCACAAGCACTATCTCACTAATGCTGACAAGCAGATGTGCTTTGTAACTTGAAATGGGCCTTGATAAAAGATTTGCCTCCAGTCTACAAAAGGTGCATAGGAATTGATGTATTTAAACTGACAGAATCAATTAGAAATGGTGACAATAAACAGCCATGAATAGATGGCATCATTTGGAGGGGAAAAAAGCCAAAACAAACAAAATAGTCAAAGTAGAGATGGAAAAGCAGAGTTGAAAAACGAATTCAGTTTTCTTGTTGTCTGTGAATTAAACATACATTTATAGTGATATAATTCCACTGATTTTGATGATACGTGATAGCTCTTAAAATGAAAACAGCAAGATGTAGGATATTTACATCCAAAATAGCTTGTTTTTTCATCAGTATCAATATTTTGTACTAGCTTTGCACTATATATAATTGTGAAATTTTGACTTACCTTTCCAAACCTTCCATCCTTTACTCTCTGTGCTCATTCTTTCACCTCTCAACCATATCTCTTAGGGTTTGGGTTTTTTTTTTAATGTTTTTTCCTTTTTTTTTTCCTGTCTGGCTACAAAGTTGTTGTAAAAGACAAAGATAAAATAGCAGAATAATGAAAGTGGATGTCCCCTCTGGTGAGATCTAGCTTTCCTCAGTGGAGAATATATGACCTTCTTTCATTTTTGACACTTGAAAGCTTTCTTTAATAATGCCATTCCAGCCTAATTTTATGCAGTCAGCATGTTAGATGTCTTTTAAAAGTACTCCCATCTTTTATTGTTTTTAGCAACCAATTAGTTCCCAGCCCAACCAGTCCCAGTTGTTCAGTTGTATTCTGGGGATTTGGCATAGCATATTGGAATAATCACTTGCCTTCTGCCCCTTGCAGCTTTAAAGTACAAATCAAAACATGGATGTAGATGTGTGCAGTGACAATAGAAGAACCAAACCAGCAAAATGCATCTGTTTACCTCTTCTTATAGTCACCTCACATCAACTTTTCTAAGGCCAGGATGTTGTTTTTCTGGAAAGAGGCAATTGTTTAAGGAATTTTATAGTTAGGAAGTATTTCTACTGCTACTACTGTAGATTATCTTTGTGCTTTCCTCTGATAGATCTGATCACATTTAATTACCTTCTGTCCTTCCAAAGCCACTTGATGCTGTGACTCTTGTGTATAAGAAGGTTGTACATAGCCAGCAAAGGTCAAGTTCCCAATGGTCGTATAGTACCTCAGCAGTGCCAGCTGAAGTCAATAGAATTACTTTCATGCACTTTGAGTATGTGATTTAAGACCTGCTTTTTTTCTTTTTTATTCTGTTCTTCTGTATTGTTGTCACTTTGACTGTTTCATTCTATTTGTTCTTTCAATCTCCATTTCTTCACTGAGGACACTATAGACTGAGGAGGAATTCCGTATTTTCAGGTGGCATACTGGAAACTGATGTCATGCTTAAAAGTTTTCCTCTTTATGAAGTACTTTCTGAACTACATCTTAGTTTGTACTGATATAGAATGACTGAAACTAAAAGGTAGTTCTGTTTCCAGTAGCTGCTGGCATAGGCCTGAAAAGGCTTGTGTGAACACATCACAATTATGAACATCTGACCTGTGGCAAACTCCTTGCTAGCTGCAACCAGGGTGCTAGTTAGGCATTCCAGTCCCTGTTCTGCTGAGTCAGTTCCAAGGTGTGAGGGATACTTCCCTTTCCTTCCTCTTTTCCTCTCCAAGTCAGTAACAGTTCCAGGAGCAGAGGACAGTTTCAGCCTGGATCAACTGCTGTTTTTTTTTTACCTTGTATTTTATTTTCTTTCATGTGATGCTGATCCCAGACAAGAGCCCAAGTTAAACATTCCTGTCTTTTTTTTTTTTAATGCTTTACATAAAAGATTCAGGTCTGTGAGGCTCTTCTGGAAACTCTAAAGTTCCTTCTCCTTTTGGCTTTGCAACATGGATTTTGATCATAGGATATAG
Source organism: Pezoporus occidentalis (assembly GCF_034315485.1). Taxonomy (NCBI): domain Eukaryota; kingdom Metazoa; phylum Chordata; class Aves; order Psittaciformes; family Psittacidae; genus Pezoporus; species Pezoporus occidentalis. The sequence continues at coordinate 7,578,919 of NW_026912779.1, forward strand.
CTGGTGTGAACAGTAGCATCCATCCGACTGCAGAATTCAGGTACAAAACAATAGCCATGGCAATAATTAAAACACATGTGGGTCTTGCATAGTAGACAAAATCACACCTGATACTTCCGATCTGTAATTCAATTCTGGGACTTCTGCAAGGTGGAAATGTGCTCTACTCATTTAAATGACAAGACTGAACTACATTAGGATACTATTATGATGGAACAATGCTTTCCAGAACAGTTGATTTAAAATAGGTCTGTCTTCAAAGGATCTACAAATTTATTTTCTAAGTTAGAGATGCTCTAACAAATCAAATAAAGACAAGTGTATATCTAAATACTAGAAAATAAGTCTTTATTGTCGTACTTAATAATATGTATATATTAGATTATTTGAACAATTATCTCAAATTATTTGTTTTATGTGCTTATTATTTTATTTCTTTACTATTAAAAATCACCATTTCTAGATACAAGTATAACCTTAGTGGTTAAACTGAAATACCATGCATCTGACTGCTCATGAAATAGTACCTCTAGTAAATCATATTAATGAACATATCAACAGTACAGAAACATTCTTTTTCTCTCTATTTGAATAGTTTGGTCACCAAATTATTTGATGGACCAAAATGTATTTCTGTGACAAAATGGATTAAACTCATAAAGCTGTAAGAAACGCGTATCTTGCCTTTCATCTCTCTCCGGTCACCCAGTTGGACAAATGGGGCTCAGTTACTTGCCTCCTTTCTAGCTCATTTGCCCAAGGCAGCAAACCAAATGAACTATGGGCAACAGTTTATACAATGCTTACCTCCCTCTCTACCTGTCACGAGGTGTCATTTTATAACAGAACCTGGACCCAGGTGTCCTAATAGCTTGAAAGGTCAGAAGGTAGGATGCAACTGTCTAATAAAAGATGCATGATGTGCATTTTATGTTTTAAATGCACAGTAATGTATCTGAGACTGAATGTGCTAATGAAAAGTGACATTTTACCAGTGATGTTGTGGAAGCTGTAACAAAAGAACTCAGAACGGTTTTAGCATGTGATGTGAATGGACAGGAGGAGAGACTTCATAGTTAATGGGCAGGGGCTCCATTGTCCAGCAATGGAAGTGTGCATCAGCATAGGATTTAATCAAAGTCAACATGCCTGTGTATAAACACAGCAAGCTTTGGTAAGAATAATGACTGTTGAAAGAAATTTTTATTAAATCATTTATAAACTCATTTTAGATTTTCATTATTGGGATAATAAATCAGTTTTGTTTAATGGCTATGGAAATTACACGTTTAAAAACGTACCTTCATATACCATTCATATGGATGCTGGAGAGAGGCTCTTCATCTGGGGCTGTAGTGATAGGACAAGGGGTAATGGGTTTAAACTGAAACAGGGTAAGTTCAGGTTAGATATAATGAAGAAGCTCTTTACTGTAAGGGTGGTGAGGCACTGGAATGGGTTGCCCAGGGAAGCTGTGAATGCTCCACCCCTGGCAGTGTTCAAGGCCAGGTTGGACAGAGCCTTGGGTGATATGGTTTAGTGTGAGGTGTCCCTGCCCATGGCATGGGGGGTTGAACTGGATGATCTTAAGGTCCTTTTCCAAGCTGAACTATTTCTATGATTGTATACATGAGGAAAGAATTTTCTCTTAACATGCAAAGCTATCTATAATGTTCTGTTGCTTGTTTTCAGTGAGGTAGAAATGGAGGAAATAATCTTAATTTAAATCTGCTTTTTTTAAAATTAATTAAAATAATATCTTACAAAAATTCAAAACCATTTAAGTTTTTTTATCTTTCATCTTTACCTTTTTTTCTTTATATTCAGTGAAAAACTGAATAAACAGTATAAATACTGTTGAAATAAAGGTCTGATTCCCATTGTAAACAATGACAAGGGCTGATAACTGTCATTTTCATTTCTTTTTATGTATTCTTTTCTTTTTTTCATGCCCCAGCATTTAACTTTGTAGCAGTACAAGAAGCTCTTGAAATCAATGGATAACCAATACAGTTTCTAGTTAAAAAAAGAAAGAAGGGAGAAGAAAAACTCAAATCCTTTGATAAAAACATACCTTAAAATGATTGAAAACTGAGCTTAGCTCTGGATTCTGTTTGCAGTTTGTGTACTATTGATTCAGATCTTTGTAAAATAATAAAAGTATAAAATCTGAAAAATGAGGTAAACATGGCTGTACAACCATTGCTGCGCATTACTAAAACCCAACCAGCCAACCAAAAACCTCCCAGAATCAATCCAAGAAGCAAGCATACTTTTTTTTTTTTAACAGCATTGACTGCAACTGGAAGAGTTTTATTATGTGTATAAATGTGTCTTCTGAAACAAAGTATAAGGAAGTAAAGATTGATTCCAGGTAACTCATGTTACATGACCTTTGAAATGAACATACCTACTTCACAGTTTAAGTGCAGTTCACAGGCATATTTTAAACTGGTTTATGGGGCAGCAGTTTCTGAAGGTTGCTTCTGTGATGAAGAAGATAGAAAATTCCTTCTGAAACACTGAGGCTTTTCTCACATAACTGCTCAGTTTTGCTGCCCTCAGTTCAAAGTCTGCAAATACAGGCCCTGCCACATCCAAGTGTCCCTCTTTTTGCACAGAATTTTTCATATGTCTTTAAAACTATCAAGGTCTCGAACAGCCAACTGACCTTCCCGTCCTCTCCACTGACTGATACTTTTATCCTTCCTTTAAGATCTGCATCTCAGACCAACCCTCTCCCTCCTCTGTTGTGGTGTGCTGTGTATCCCGCACACCACAGCTGACCCATGTGGAGCCACTGCTTGTCCAGCAGCTACAACCTGCCTCCTCTGGGGACCTAAAACTGCTCAAATCATCTCTGCTATAGGCTCAGCAGTGTGGGATCTGCCATGATACTGCCTTTATTTGGGTCAAGATGGTTGGTGGAAATTGTAATGCTGAGTGTAGGCACCTTAATGCTTGGGTGCATGAACGAGCAGCCTAAATTGAAGCTCTAGCTCTCCTTTGGTACATTTATTCACATATTTATTGTAGTATCCACACTCATATTAATTTACATTTCCTATTATATCTCTAATAGGAACTATCTATGCAGTCATTACTTTATCCGTATGTTAAATGCTCATTTTACAGCTATTAGTATCCTGCTCAGGCTATGTAGCTCTTAAATGGTATTTTATGACATTTCCCAGTTTTCCTGTCCTCCTCTTTAGAACATCACTGGTGTGTTTGCTAGGCTTTGAATGTACTAAACACACCCAGATCGTTAGACAAATACCAATTTCCTATCAGTCTTATTTTCATGCTCTTTGTTTCAACAGAACATTTCTAAGCCTTCAGAGCATTGCTTTGGCCTACCATGTGTGCAGCTCACTGCAGCTTTCTCAGAAAAATAATCTACTATTTTGCAGCATGATTGGTTTTCATCCAGGTACTGAAATGCTGCTTTTTAGATCAATTTTCCTGCCACGTGTGATGCTGCCGATCATTTGTCTGGTTTAAGGCTTCCAGAATCAACAAGTGGAAGAAGCGGACTCATGCTGAAGTCAGGGTCATAATTTCTTACTGCTTCAGTGGAATCAATTGTACCACCAGCAACTGAGGGGGAGAAAAAAGGGACAAAAAAACCTGATGTAATAGTAATTTTCTTGCTAGAAATGGCACATTTGAACGTTTCTAAGTTGAAAAGTTTTATTCCCATCTTTTATCTGGTCTTCCATATGGGTGCTGGTGCAAACATCAGGCATCACAATTTTGTTGGCTTTTTATATTATATACATACTTTCTTCTGTCCCAAAATTATGGCTACTGTAGCTGCTTTTACAAATGTAAGCTGAAGAATGCGTGTGGATGCCCTTTATAGGAAGAGAGTTTTCTGTTTCTCCCCTTCTGGTCCAATAAACATTGATTTTAAAAAATGTGGAACAGATCCCACAGGACACTCTAATATTCAGTAGCTTGGTAAATATGCAGTGATCTGGGATATGGGTTCAAATATTTGCTCCACACCACAGAAGCAAGTGGAATTTAAACTAAGATCTCTCTTTTTTTTCTTTTAAATGCCTGTTTACCTGTTGGCTTCTCTCTCACTTTTAGTATCAAAATGGGAAAACTGGGTTTGGCCTACCAAAGCACATCCATCACCTGAGCAAAGTGAAGAAATCAAGTACAGGTAGAAGGTAACATAGCCTTGGGAGGTGATCTAAACCAAATATTTAAGTGTGCTTTATAAAGAAGAATCTTAGTCTGATTTTTAAGTGGTTAAAAGATAAACTCTGAGTGCTCCCTCTCATCAGTATGAGAAGAGGAAGGATTTTACTGTACCATGACCTAAGATGAATGGTAACAGTGTAGGTGCTAATGCGTTTAGCAGAAACTACTAGAAAAGAAGTTGAAATGACATTGTGCCTCACCTTTCTTTGTTGCAGATTAAGCAAAAGAGCGTATCACCAAAGAAAAGCCTGTTCTTGACCAGAAGGTGTATATAAGACACTCTCTTAGCTGAAAGAGTACATTTTGCACTTGGGAACCTTCATATGCCACTTCAATCAGACAGCTACGTCCCACCATGAACTACTCTGCGCAGAGCTGTGTTGGTTTGTGACCAGTATGATGCAGATGAGGGCCATGAGGATGTCCTGTGGCAGCCCAACTCCTCATCGCTCCAGGTCCAAATCCCTTCGCCTGGCATTTACCTCCGCGTGGTCACGAGTGAAGCCAAGAGGATCCGCACAGCTGCAGGGGAGGTTTGTAATTATTTAGTCTACAGGAGCCTGCGTGTTTGTTTAGAGAAGGAGAAAACAAACCTCAGAAAGAGACGGGATGGGGGAGGAGAAGGGCAGAGGCGCCTCCTTGACCTCCGGTCCCCAGGTGGCCTCTGCGCTCCCTCACCGTGCGGGTCCACCACGAGTGGGGAGCTCTCGGCGTGTGCCCACGGCAGAGCCCCGCTGCCGGCACCTCACCGCGCAGCTCCCGAGTGTGAACCGCCCGTAGGCGCCGTTTCCCGGTGTCCCGGAGCCGCCGGACACGTTGCGCCAGGCCCGTTCCGCAGGCCGCGGCCCCGCCGGCCCACGACGCCGTCGCTTAGCAACGGCTCCCGCCCTCCCGGCCAATCGGCGGCGCGCTCGGTACCGGCCGGCAACCCGGAAGCAAAGGGCGCTGTGCCCGCCCGCGCGGAGGAGGCGGGGCGGGGGGCGGTGGTGGCGGGCGGCACCGGTCCGCGGGGCGCCCGCCCGCTCCCGCCCCGCGGGGGTACCGAGCGCGCCGCCGCGCACAGCGGCCGCTGTCGCACCCAAGCACCCACCGCACCCGCCGGTCCCGTCCCCCCCTTCAACACCCTCCCTGTTACACATACACAACCCAGCGCCGCCGTCCGCCCCGCCGCCGCGCTCAGGCTCCTCCTGTCCGGGGCGTCCGCCGGGCCCGGTGCGGCGGCGGCGGCGGGCGGAGGAGGGGGCTGCTGAGCGGCGTCTGCCGGAGCCAACGGGCGGCGGGGAGGGGGGCGGGCGCTGCGGGGGTGTCGGGTTAGAGCGAGGCGTGACCCAGCTGACGGGCGCCGTGCAGAGCCGGGCGGCGGGCGCGGAGCTGAGGCGGGAGCAGCGGCAGCAGCGGTATCAGGCAGCGACGCGCGGCGTCGGTAGCGCTCGGCTCTGGCGCGGCGTCTTCTCCACCCCCTCGTGAGCCTGGGGAACCTGCAGCTTAAAGCCGCTGCCAGCCACACCACCATGTACCCCGGCAACAAGCGGAAAAAGCTCTGGCGGGAGGAGAAAGGTATTACCGACCTTCACACCGCGCCCGGGGCCCGCTTTTACCTCACGTCGAGCCGTGTGGGAGGCAGAGGGGGGTCCCGTCCCCTCAGAGCCGCCGCCTCGCTGGGGGGTGTCCGGCGGCGCTTCCCGCCGCCCGGCGCTGAGGTGACGGGGTGGGGGAGGGGGTGCTCCGTGCTGTTGTCCCTGGGGTCTCCCACCTACCCCCCCCCCCCAAAATCCCGCGTGCTCGAGGTCCCCCCCGCCGCCGCTGGAGGGATTTTGGTGGCATTTTCCTTCACCTCGGTTATTTCGGACGGAACTTCGCTGTGAGGAGAGGGGCGGGCTGGAAACGTGCCCCTCTCCTGAGGGCTGCCCGCCCCCAAGTCACCTTGTGGAAGTGTTTCGGGTCGAAAAGTTAAGCCCATGCCGCCGAAACGTGCTTTTCCTCCTTTTAACCCCGATGTTCTGCACGGGAAACACGGTTTATTGTTACCGCGGGTGTAATGCGCTGAGTTTAGCTTCTAGTGTTGGTCTGCCGGGGTGAAACGTTTGGGGTATGGGGCTCGCAAATCTCCCCCCCCCCAGCATTTATCCTTTTCATTAAGGACCTACACACACACACACACACTCTTCGTTACCTCGGTTTATCAAACCCCAATGTCAGACTCCAGAGCATGAAAACCATGGGACACGCATTTATGCAGATCTTGCCATTTTGATACTTTATGTTGATCACGTGGAAAGCAATGTAAGAATTCAGGTAAATTTGTACAGTGGAATTAAAATATTTACATGGGGTAGGAGGAAAGCTTCTTGGCTGGTGTATTTATGAAATAAACCCCTAGAATTACACAGAGAGTAAGAGTATTAAAACAAAACCATGCCATCAGGTCATAGTTTAAGCTTTCTTTTCTTCCATCATCCTTATGACTCTATGTTCTGAGCTAAGAAAGCAGGAGACCGGTTTGAAGGATGGGTTTCATCCTTTGTGGCAGAAATCAAGTGTGTGTGTCTAAGGACAAACTGTTAAAACACAGATAAAGTGATCTCTCTGTAGATTAGCTGCTCCTGTCACTCTTCAGTGAATAGAGTTTTGTGGCATAGTTTTCTCCTTGAAAACTCTTATAAGGCATATTCTGTAGTTAAGGGGAGGAAACAAATTCCTATCAGATGCTGTAATTTTCTGTTATCAACAGAAAAGATAGAGTTAAATTTTCTCAGGCACTGCTTACGTGTGATCAACTCTGGCTTTTCTCTGTGTAAGTCCCTAATGCTGTGTGTCGTGATGTTCAGAAATGCTGGTTTTGTGCTGGGGCAGACAGGGAAATGTTTCTGGTATGCTCTGGTGAGTTGTTCCCATTACTCCCACTTGTCTCTTCCAGCTCTGCTGCTGTCTGTGTAAATTCATAGCCTGGCATGTGAACTTGAACTCTCAGTGAGGAGGGTCAAGTTGGAGGGTAAGCTGAAAGCCTGGGCTGCAGGCATGCTTTTGTTGTCTTAGTCAGCTGTGAGGATGATGGTCTCCATCCGTGCAGTGATGTTACGGAAAGCAAACTGGAGCTCAGGACTGCTGCTGAGGTTTTTCTACCCAGGGAGGCATGTTTGCGGAGTGCTTGCCAGAACTCTGTGTTTCTTTGGCTAGTGAGAACGAACAGTGTTTGCCCATCTTCTGCTCCAGTAACTGCTTTCCAGCACTGTGGTGATGATGCTGGGCCTGGGTATTGAGAATGAAAAAACTTCTTTGTTCATTGTTGGCACTGCTCTTCAGATTGGCTGTTCTCTCCAAGTACCTTCTTTACTAGAGAGGAAAACTGTAGAAGCTCAACTTCTTTGTTTCCTGCCTAGATTGCACTTCTGAAATCCAATCTTCTGTTAGGTCTGCTTTTGCCTTTCCCAGGTACTCCTCAACCCCTGTAAAGCTGGCTGTGATCCCTCATTCTGCTCTTCCAACGAAGCTTGGAGTGCAATTGCTCTCAGCCTGTTACACTCTGAACGACTTCTTAAAAAGAAAAAGCACTGATTGCTAAATATTGAGTTCAAACCCACTGACAATACGCTTGCTTTTCTTAATTACTTTCTTGGTAATTAAGGGTTGGTCCATGTTCTCCCAGGAGGGATTTTACTTGAGGACAGCTGAAACAGAGTAGGAGCAGGACTGGAGTTGATTTCATTCCTAGGCACAAGCCTGGTCTGCCCACAACCTTTCAAAGGCACTTCATAAAGGTGCAGGCAGAAAACCATGCTTGTGGCTAAGGCTGCTGGAAGCATCTTTTGGGAGGTTTGTGTATAATTAAGACTCAGTTTAAGTTCTTGCTGCCGCCTCTCAAGAGCAAAGTTTTATAAAGCCTTATTGAGAGGAGCTTGTGTTTTGAAGGCACAGAACTGGCTCTGTAACTTCTTGAGCAAAAGGCAGTTAAACTTCCTCTGCTTTGGTCCTTCAGACTTGACAGCTTTCTCAGGTTTGCCTTTCTGTAGTGCTTGTAATGTGCTGTTAAATACTTGGTGTTTTGTATGCTTGAAGATCAAGTAATGGAGTTAAGTGCATGTCTGTTGTGCATAATGGTGATCCTAATCACATTAGATTTACTTTTGCAATTGTAAATATCCAATTAAGATACCAGGCCTGAATAATGGGAGGGAAATGTTTTTTGTCAACTGAAGAAATGGTAATACTGTCAAAAATACCAAAATAGGTTTATTGTGATGCGGGAGTCTGTGCTTAAAACCTGCCTCTGGTTGTTAGATTGCTGATTGCAGCCTGCATAATTAGGAAACTTTAATTTGTAAGGAAAAAAAACAACCCAAAACCCAGTGAAAGTAACTTTCTTTTTTTCTCAGGTTTGATCTGAGAAGCAGTTTCCGTGTTCAGCTTGCTCTCTGCTCCTTCAACTTGAGATCAAAATATTCTTTTCATGTCCATCTAGTCCTTTATGCCAGAGGCAAATAATATGGGTCTAGCCCTCCCCTAATAGCTCTTGAATCATCAAAGAGCATTTATTACTGATTAATGTGTCAAGAAAAACTATTACTATGGTAATAGTAGTACAGTGCCACTGGTAAAAGTGGACCCAGAAACTTGATTAGTGCATGGGCATCCTGATACCTTCTGCAACTTACCTTCCTGTCCCTCTTCCCCCCTCCTCCCCCCCTGCCTTTGGACGGGGAAAAGCTCTGGATCTTATGCTGAGCTGGTATTATGTATTGATGTGAGGAGGGAGCAGAAGATGTGGCTGCAAAAATCAGGTACAGGGCCCTGTTGAAGTGCTGGGGCTGTTTGCAGTATTGGGTCATTGAGATGTGTTTGTTCTAATCTTAGAACTCGGTCCATTTATAGCCAGGTCTGAAGAAGAGTGTGGTTGGCAGTAGCCGTCATAAATGTACAGTCTTCAAGGCTTCACTTTTCACTAAATGTCTGAAAAAGGACGTGGTGGCTTTTTCAGGAGAAAACAGCCATCCGTCTGTGTTTGAGTGTGGTAACTAAGTGTGTCATGTTAATGTTCAAATTAAAATCAGTAAAGCTTAACCCATGCTGCTCACTTTAAACCCAGGTTCTGTTTTGCAGCACTGTAAACCCAGCAGGTGCAGCTTATTGCTGGTCCTGGTCTGCTTTTTAGAAACATGTTTAGCCAGTGGATGGCAATGGTCTGTCCTAACACTTGGGGTTATGCTCAGCCAAGGTTTGTCACACTTCCATACTTGTGTTGCTTACTCTTGGGTATTTAACAGATACACTACTATTTTCTGCAGCTACTGAATTTTGGCTCAAAATGGGTTTAAATGCCACTGGATGTTTCTAAAGCAAATGACAGCAGTTTTCTCATGCTGAGAATTACAATATGTGCAGAACAGAAAAAACCCAACCAAATGAAACCACCTTTATTATTACCCCAGCCATCTACAAAGTGACAGAACATTTGCTCTAGCTCTGATTTCTTTCGTAATGTAGTAGTAGCACTTTAATTTTGTACTATGCCTTTACTTGCTGGCATTGGTAGCATTTAAGTTAAAAATGTTTCTTCCTACCTTTTTTGTTTTAAAGTTCTAGCTTATATCTGCAAAAACTGAAGAATAGAATTTAGTACCTGAAAATGCTCTGTAAAACAGCTTGATAAACTTGCTGTTCTCTTATCCTTGAACTAGTGTCAGGAAGAAGAGGTACAAGAGTGATGTGAGGAGGAAGTTAGGATAGCTGAGAGTGTAGTGAAAAGACGTTTTTTTGCAGAACTGGGATATCCAGAAATAGGTGCATGCAGTTGTTCACATGGACTGTGTTTAGCTTTAGTTGTAACTCATTGAATCACCCATGCTTGATTCTCTCAAGTGATATTTAATTGCATCAGGGATGCTGACTTGGTCTCTACTTGGCTAATGTGCAAGAATATATGAAAGCTTGCAAAACTTCTTTTCTCTTTTCCCTAAACAGAGCGCCTGCTGAAGATGACCTTGGAAGAAAGACGCAAAGAGTACTTAAGGGAATATGTTGCACTGAAAAATATTCCAACATGGATGGAAGACTTAAAAAGTAAGAGTGAAGGTGATGGTGAGTAAACCATGAGAATCTTTTTAAATATAAACTATTCTGTTTTCTCAATCCAAAGTTCCTTTTTGGGGGGGGGGGGGGGCAAGGCTTAGGACCTGTCTTACTGCTAACAGTGTCAGCCTAACACGAGGAAAAGAGCACTTCAGGAACAGGGTGGGGAAACCCCAACAAAATTTCTTAAAGCCTCACTGGTATGCACTAGTTCTTCAGGTATCCCAAGAAAGAGTCACAACAACACATCAATGTTACCCTTATGTGTGTAAAATAGCTATGCTGGACATGGGTCTTGCTTCCCAGATAGTCTAGCAGTCAGCCATGCCTGATGAACTTTGTCTTTGAAACTTACAAGTGTAGTAATATGGGGAACCAGGCAAAATAGTGGTGTTCTTATAGGTGGCTGACAATCAGAGGGATAGTGTGCAGGTTGTGATGTTTTCTGAAAATGCAGATGTGGGAGAAGATTAGATTTGAAGCCTGTCTTACTTATGGTCCTGTCAGCTTTCTTGGACTGAGGAACATGAGCCAAGTCTGGATTAACTACCCTTCCCTTAGCATGTGCAGCGTTATAGTGGTTATGATCAGCAGTAGAGTTGTCTAACTACTTCAGTGAAGGCTGACCCAAAATGGGAATCTGATTCACTTGGAGAATTCTGTATTCTGTAACCGTGCCTTTTTCTTAGTCTAGTTGCCTTTCATTGATGTAAGAGTGTGAAAGAAGAGGGATGACTTGAGCTGGTTAATTCTTTTTTTTTTTTTCTTTCTGTGTCTTGATATCCTACTTGGCGGAAGCTTGTGTGTTTTGGAGGAGGATCTGACTATGAGAACTAAAGTGTTTCCTGCTTCTGCAGATACAGGACTAGTTTTCTAACCCTTTTGATATCATTAAGGACTAATAGTGGCCTGTGTGAACAGGTGTGTAGAGTAATCATGGAGCTGCAGGTGAATGTGGTCTTTATGGTAATACTTTAGGTGAAGTGAGGCCTGGAACTAATCAGCTGTTATTAATAAAATGGGAAAGCTGTAGCACTTCTTAGCACAATGTGGAGGAGGTGAGAGATTTGCAGACGTCATAAACAACTAATGTTTTCGTCTACTCTTAAAAAAGCATCTTGAATGACTTTTGAAGTGAAAATGTCAGAGGTTGATGAACTCTTCAACAGTGATTAGTAGTTGTATTCTAACAGTATCCATAAACCTCTTTCTCCTATTAGAGTAGCTCTTTTCTATCTTAGGATACCATGAAGCCTGTCCATCTATTAAAAAAGGCTGCATAAAAATAGATTACCTGACTTTTCCGAGTGATACATGGGGAGATGCAGTATATCATGTGGTTTAACTGGGAAGCTCTTTAGCCATTCTAACCTAGGCTGCCTGCATTTGAACTACTCTGATTCTGTATAATGTGCTGAAATTCACAGATCTTGTATTACTTGGGCTGCCGAATGTGACAAGGTGTGGATTCACGTTGCAATTGCTGTTACACTTCACATAAGCCAGATGTCAGTGTCTAATATGTAGGTATTGAATCATGGCACTGGTGAATTCATTTTCTTGTAGCTGCTCCTGCATTCTTTCTGTTGGTACCAGTACACTGCAAAAAGTGCTGGAAGGCAAAAGTTGTGCTAAAACACTGCTACTTGAAGCTTTTGTTACGCTGTACATTCTAGAGAGAAATATCCACAATCACTTGTTATCTTTGGTGTGTTTGTTGTAAGTAAGCCATGTGGAATAGTGGACTTCTAGGAGGACAGACTGCTGAAATGCTTCTGCATTTCAACTGATCAGTACAGTTAAATATGTGTATTAATGTGACTGTTACTTCATGCATTTCACACTCTATTTCCCTGAAATGTTGCCCTCGCTTTGGAGGTATCAAGAGTAAGAACTGTCTGAGCTCAAACAGTGAAAAATTTAGAGTTTAAGTCTTCTTGTGGGTGAGAACTTCTATTCTGTGTACTGAGACATGGTGGAGGGCAACTGGCACAACCTAAATGAGACTCTGGAGACAGCAAGTAAAGGCCCAGGTAGGAGGAAATTGGTCATGACTTGGCAGTGCCATGCACAAGTCCTGATATTTTATTCAAGGGAAAAACTACTTCTTGCAGTGACAAACTAGAGAAGTCTAAAGGGTGTGGGGGGGAAATCCTCTGTATGCCTGTCAAGCCAAACCAGCAACTGATGGGGAATGCAGAAGTACTTCTCTACCATTTACTTCTAACACTGTATACAGTGGCAAAAATGATGGATTGATTAGTAAAGTGTGGAGTGGCTGTTCAGGAAGAGTGATGAGGAGAAATCAAGAAAGCAACCAAGAACAACTAAAGTGAAGCGGATGCAATCAATCAGCTGCTGGAGTAAGAAGCTGTAGGAGAAGGGCTGGCAGTAGTCCCTGTAGATACTCAACTGGAGATTAAGGGTATTCAAGACTGCACACTTTTTTGTACTGGCAGTTAGGAAAACTGCATGAAAAATACAGAAGCTTTATGGTACCTATTTATGAATGCAAATTTAAATGAACATCTCCCCACACTAGGAGATTCCAGTCTGGAAGTTTAACAGAAGATTGAAGAATCTATGAGGAACTGCTGGAACTGAAATGACCTAAAAAGTTCATATTGGGAAGGAACCAATCTAACTGCCATGATACCTCTGTGTGTTCTTTATTGACAAATTTGGAGAACATACCTTAGTTTGTGGATGAAAATGTTTCTTCCCCATCCTTGCGCCTCCACCTTTTGATATGAAGTTGTGTTTAGAACTCAGTTCTGAAGAAAACCAGTAAAGCTTGGAGTAAGTTGATGTTAAGGTAAATTTTGGCAAGGCTGGAAGTCTTTATAAGAGAGGAATGTAAATGGTGCAAAGGCTTTGAGGAGTAAAGTCAGGGAATTCTGAATGTGAGTTGACAAGGGCTATGTCCCTTACAACAGCAAAGTCTTTGCAAGCATTTGGCATTTGAAAGCAGCTGTGTGTAGTTCTTATCCTTGGTTTGCTCTTCTGTGACTAAACCAAAAGCCTACAATTTTTGTAGGTTTACTCGTGGACATGACTAGCTGTAAGAAACCAGGTTGGTGTGAGTTTTGCTATGGAATTTGGTCAGTATTTCTGATACTTTTTGATATGGGTAGTGTGTGCAATCTGGAATGCAGGGACTAAGCCCAGCGCCCCCTGCTCTGAACTGATGAAAGCAAGCTGAGGTGGGTATGTGTGTTTGCAGAAGGACTACATTGTCAACACCCCATGTTTTGTGTACAACTTGCAGGCCGCACAAGCGAACCTTGGAGATAAAGTATGTAATGCTGTCCCTTCTTCCACTGCTGTCATTGGGAAGTGGCCCTCTTTAATGTAGAAGGAGATGGTAGGAGGAGAAGAATTCTTGAAGTAGTTCTGTAAATGTAACCTTTGCTTTAACTGCATGTATTAAGGAAATACGGAGTTGTGTGCTGTGGAAATGAAGAATGAGCTTGTCGTGCAGGGCTGGCTATTACCTTTATACTGTAACCCATTGTTCCTCCTGCTTCTTATCCTTCAGATGCTCCAAAGGCAGACACATCTCATCTGTTCAGTTATGTACTTTGAAGCAGAGTTCCTTCCTCATGATATGCTAATAATGGACTTGTATTTTGAAGCTCTGGAATTTGTATACCTCTATTTCAATGCTATTTATCATATACTACTTGATGCTAGGCTTTCATCCTGTAGAGCAGTGGTAGCTTATGTTTTGTCATGCTTGGTGAATAAAATGTCACCATATAGATGTATAGAACATTTTTTGAAATCAAATATATATATATAAGCTCTTTCTTAGGTTCATACTTATTCCTTTGCTGTCTTTGCTCTTCAGTGGGGAACGTGAGACATGACTTAAGAAAATATCCTTGAAAGCTTTTTGAAAAATCAGGGTCTTGGGAATTCTGTTGTCACCGAGTTCTGTGTGTCACTGGTAGAAAAATGTTGCATTGCATTAATGGGCTAATTCAGAAGGTGGAATAAGTTATGTAGTTTAACTTGAGGTAGCTGTCAGTCCTGCTAAGTATCCCAGCCTCTGGGATTCGTAGCAGCAGTGCCAAGAAAACAGCAAATTCAGGTGATGGTTTGAAGATCTTTGCTAATGGTAACAGCTGCTTTTAATTGGATGAAGTTAAAATGGAAGGACACAGTCACTGTAAAGTTTATATTCATTTAAAATTAAATGACATAAAAGGTCTGCAGGATTGGGTTTTTGTTTGTTTTTTGTTTTAAGTCTTGAAGTATGCTTAGATGTTTTGGCAGCCTCTGGATTTTCTTTCTTTTTAGAAAATGATATGGTTCAAACTGTATTCAAATTAATCTACTTTAACACTGAGGGTTTTATATATAATAAAAAGGTTTGGATTGAATGAAAGCATATTTGTATTCTGAATTTATAGTTTTCTAAATATTCAAAGCGAGTTGATGCAAGATTAGAGAAACAAAACATCTGGATGAGCCACTCAAAATGCTTCATGCTGAAAAGAAATTGTATGGTAACACCGAGCTCCCTTGACCGGCATCTCTTGAGCTAGTTAACTAAACACAGGCAATGCGGCATTCTTCAGAGCTTCTCCCTGTGGCCCTGTTTGATATGAATTTCTGTTCTGTGGGAACTAGGAATCAAGGTGATGATCATCAAACAGCCTTTGGAAAGTAATGCTGCTACTAAGCTGCAGTGAAATTCAGCCAGATAAGTGAGAAATAGCATCTCTCTCCACCACTCACTTTTCAGTGAGTTATACAGGAAAAAGAAATTGCGTTCTGTTAGAACATTGATTGTCAAAAGTTGCCTGACGAGCAACAAGTTCTGTCTGTAATGGCTGTGTGAAATGAGTATGCTTCAAGACTGCCCCCCCTCACCAAACCAAGTCCATCAGCTTGCACTGTGTTATTTTTTTTTCATTCAGTGACTTTAACAACTGTCTTTTAGAACTGATTTCTAGTTGAGTGACAAGGATGAAAGTAAATTGAGATATGTTAGCTCAGTGTGATGCTTGCTATCTGTCAGTCAAAGAAAATGGTGCTTTTGCTACTGAAACTCTTTGGTTAAGTTCACAGTACAGCAGATTTTCTGCAGAATTCACATAGAAAACTGCAGTAACTTGTGTGCTGCAGTTCAGGATCTCCTGCTATTAGCTGTGGCCTTGAATGTGAATTCCAGCTTTGCTTAAACTCTTGCTGTATTTGGTTTTGTCCTTACTTATATATTGGCATGCCACTCGGTTACTCATGCTAAACATTTTATCACGAGGTCTCTTGAGGACTGTTGTGTTTAAGGTTGGAAAGCTGTGTCATTTGAATGCATGCGGAGATCACTGCTTATTAATTGTCTGTAATGGCTGGGGAAGCTCAGCTAAGAGACCGCCATCTGTAGCTTCTATGGAAAGTGTGAAGATCATGGTAATGAAGTCTTTTGAGTACTTAAGAAATGACATGCTTTTTGTGGAAGAGGCTATAAACCTGTTTGTGCATATCTGTTATCTGTCTATTATTCCTTTGCTGCTTCCTCAATATATGCATGTGTGGTTAACATCAACAAACCATGTCCGCAGCTTATTAGTCTGTTCTAAAGGTGTCCAGGACTTTGTGCTCATGGCATAATGTGGGGTGACTTTAAGGTTGAGGTGGTTTACGTCTGGCAGCAGTAGATCCCGAAGGCTGCCAGAGCGATAGGGAGTAACCAGAGCCCTGTGTGCTCTGATTCTCCCAGGCTCTCAGCTGCCCTTTGGGGATCTGCCCTGGACAGATGCAAAGTTGCAGAGTGATACAAATCTGACCATGTGATCTACTGACCTCCCCACTCTTCTCCCTTCCAAATCATACACCTCAGCTATTCTTTTCCAAAGATACAGCCTTGTACAGCACAGAGATAGGGAAAAAAAATCCAGGTGCAAGTTTACTTGAGTGTAAACTTTGAAATAACCTGAGGGGGATGGTGGCTTGTTTTTTGAGGCAAGTATTCTTATCTAGTTAGCGATCCCCTGATACAGGGGGATAAATCGGAATGTTTAGTGTAGTGTGGAAATGCAGTATACCAAAAGAACCAGTATGTATTTATTTGACCTTGTAACTCCCTGATGAGTGGCATGCGTATAACCTTTATAGGCTGGATTAGCTGTCAAAGAAATGACACTTGCAGTACAGTTCTCTGTAAAGTGCTTTGGGGGAAAACCAAAAGAAGTATCTTGCTTTCAGCAAGTGTGAGAGATGATTATTAAAAAGCAAAAACAAAAAATCAGCCTTTCTTATATAGATTAAGAACACATAATCCAGTGTGGCTAATCCTTCTTCTAAGAAAATAAATCACTTGTCTTTGATGTAAGTAAGATGATGACTTCTTTTTAAGCTGCTGTTCCATGATTGTTTCCTTTTTTAACAAGTTAAGTTCCACACAGTGTTAAGCTTATACATGTCCTTGATAGAGCTATAGTTTTTTGACCTTTTGCATGCAGCTGAGAGTACCCTCTTATTTCCAGTGGCAGCCAGCTCCTCAAGGGACAAGAGTTAATCCCAGGAAAGGATGCTGCTCTCAGGAGTAAATTAATATCTTTACTGAAGTTCCTTCCACAAGCTCTCAACATGTTTTTGAGAATAATAGAAGATGGAGATGCAAAGCATGTCTTTGCCAGAAAAAATATTTCTAATGTTTAAGTGCTGGTGACATGAGTCTTGACCAGATTAATGAATGCCAAGCTTCTGTTCCACATGCAGTATGAAAAACAGTCCTTTTATTGTAGCTGTTGAACATCACTGTGCACTGAAGTTTTGCACAGAGGTCCCTAAGGCAGTGCTAACCAGTGTTAGGAAGTCTGGATGATGTACTGTGCTGTCAGCTGGTAGGCTCGCTCAGAGTGTGAGGAAGGATGGCTTTAGCAGCAGTGATGCTGTGTGTAAGTCAGTATGTGCCATTCCTCAGAAAGTGCTGACAAAAGCATAGGGTTTCTCAAGTTCCAGCCTGGAGTTTTTCGGTGGCTGACTTGTCTCATATTCAAGACTAAAGGAAAGCAGCATGGTAACTTCCTGAGATATTTTAATATGTGCAGGGGGAAAGAATAGGTTATACGTCTTGGTTTCTAGTAGTTTTTATATGCATGTCTGTCTTTTCTCTGCTGATTATTGTTTCTTTCTGTTACCTTTTATTGTGTATAAAGGATGAGCTTTTGAGCATGGCAGGCCGCAAGATCAAGTCCCAAAATTAATTTCTTGCTCTACAATGGCAGTTTCAGAAAGCCATGTAGTTTTGCTCAGTACGGTAGCTTGGCTAAAATCCTGATATATAATTTGTGAAGGATTGTGGCATATGTCCTCAGAGTCTTTTGCAGACAGATGTGAGCTAATGTGCCAGCCTCACTAGAAGCCATGTGTCTACGACGACGCTGAGGCCAAGATCAAGCTGTTATGTTTACCCTTGTCATTGCTTACTAACGTAGACCTATTGCCCTGCCAACTGGCTATGTGACTTCTGCCTATCTTCAAGTATAGGTGGAAAAAACTGATCTTTCCCTGCAGAAGACTGGGAGCCTCTTTTGATAAGATAGTAAGAGACTGGTGTGGTTTGTCTTAATTAACTGTAGCTTAGTTATGACAGACATTTATGAAGGTGTTGAACTATTGCTTCAAGTAGGATTTGCTGCGTGTGGCTAACAATAATTAGCGATCACATAGGGTAGGCCTGTCGACTGCTGCTGTCTGGATCTGGTAGGCTTGATCAAGCCTGAAAATTCATTGCCACGTATGGATAGTTTAACTCCCATGATAAGGTAATGGGATCACTGATCCAGTTGAAGCTCACTGAGCTCTCCATTTGGACCATATTAACCAACTTTCATGCACAGCTGCATTTGCTTCATGCACAATTAAACAGTTGATTACACATGTGTTAAAAACCCAATCACTGGAAAGTAGATAAACTTGGTTTCCCTTTTCCAGTTCACTAGAGCTGAACTGCTCACCACATAGAAATGTCTCTAACAAACCAACGGAGTTGTTGTACTACTGACTGTGTGAAGTGATACGTGGCTTTCTCTGTGTGAGGGCACCTAGCTGATGTGCAGTTGGAAAATCTGGTTGACATGGAATTCCTCATCCATTTAGGAAGTGCTGTGTACAGATGTGTTACGATGCACAGAAAACTCTCTTCTGTGCTGGAGAGAAGGCTCAACAACCCAGTTTAAATATAAACTTCTATTTTGCACAGCTTTGAAAACCACTGAAATTACAGTTGTATGTGTGGCTCCATTTCACTAAGAAGTAACTTACTCAAATGGGGAGGCAGGAGGAAGCTACTGAAGCTTGCAGCTGTTGCGTGTTGACTTGGCATGTTTGCAGAAGTGTGTCAAGAGTCTCTACCAAAGTTTCCAGATGTTTTTTATTTTGTGGACAGGATGCTATAGAATGGGCATCTTGCAAAACTAAACCTCTCAGCCTTCTGCTGCTGTAGCAAGTACGTTTCTTTCTGAAAGTGGAAGTAGTTCTCTACATGCAGCTTGGCATTAATAGCATCTCTAGAGGTTTGTGGTCAAATGCCGAGTTAGAAATGACTGCTTTGTAGTTTAAGAGGATTCAGTCTGAAGACTTTGATCATCTATAATGCCGATATGAAGGAAGTGTAGAACTGGTTGCACATCTGTATTGCCTTGAAACATTTACCTTCCTTATCCTGCCCTTTGCTTTTTCACAGAAGCTTTTTTTTTGTGTGCAAATATGGGCCTTTTTGATTGTCTCCTTGGTACTGATGGTTAGTCTAAAGGTGTTGTAGATACGTGTTTCTCCTTTGCACAAATATGACTGGTAGCTGGAGTTCAGCCTGTATTGGATTTATGCCTGTATAGTTAATATTTTCTGTGTGAATAAGGTGCTTTTTAAAAAAAGACACTGCTCTCATACAAACACTGTGTGCTGCAGTGCTGCCAGTTTGTGGTAATATTTAATGAGTTTATGTCAACTGAAAGCAAACCCCAGACTTTATGCAAGTGTCACTGAGGGGATGGACCAGTTATATTTCAAGGAAAACTAGAGTTCCATTTTCTTTTCCTCCCCCTTTGCTCAGTTACGAGAGTTCTTATGGGGGAAGGTTTGTAAGTGTATTGCAAATAACTAAATCCAGACACAACAGGCGGTGCACACCAACATACGCCTATATTGACTTAGGTTAGGCATGCAGAAGATAAAGCTAGATCTTCCTACTAACTGATAGTGAGCTTGTAACTAATTGCTTGTGAGTTTGCTTTCTATTTTTCAAGTCCTTAAAGTAAGCAAGTATGACTCGCAACACTAATGGGTCTTAATAGAGTCCTCTTCAAATACTGAAGATGTCCCAGTGCACCTTGCTGTTTGGATTAAAGCCCTAGTCTGTTCTAGGCTAGCAAAGTACATGTGGTAGCTTGGGGAGTAGGGGAGGGGGAATGCTGCAAGGTAAGCACTACCTAATGTCTTCATGCAGAAAACATTATCTTCTGTACTTGCATAAAAGCTCACCTGCCTGCCCCCGGTACTAGAAAACTGAAGTTTCTACTCCCTGCTGGTAAGCAGTTGTCACTATATCTCATGCTGAGAGGTTCTTGAGTGACAATGCTGTGAAATGTTTGCTGGCAGTTTAGCAGAACTTTCATAGTTTGCTGGTAGTAACTTTTTACTTCTAAGCTCCAACAGTAAGTACTACGAAAGGCTGTAAAGCTCAGCTGGAGAAGCTGTTGCTTAGCAGTGGTGCAGGGAATTCAGAAACCAGAGAACATGGACTAAAAGTTGTCTGACTGCTTAGTAAGCTAATGAATTTGTTTTCCCACTATAAGCTTAGTATATATATTTCTACTTGATGCTGTGTTTGCTGCTCCCACCTATTAAAAATGGGTTTTTATTTCTTGGCTAATAATACAGATGCTGCTGAAGTCTGAATGCCTGGTTGGTCATGAAAAGGCTTTTTTCCAGTCAGTTTTTAAAGCTGAGTGAAGGAGTATGTGCTGCTGGTAGTGGTAGTTCTGGATGGAGGCTCATATTTATCCCAGGAGGTACTGGATTGATTTGAGTGTACCAGGCAGTTGCATGAATGTTGTGATACTACCAAGACACAGGTCTTGTAGTGAAGGTGATCTGCTTTGTCTTTGAAGGGATCTAGTGAAGCAGCATGGTCTGTAGTCTTTTGGCTTGATAGAAAAATATGAAGCCATTTCTATGACACAATGAACAGTGGTCTAAAGGAGTGCAAATTTTTTCCTCAGTTTTTGAACTTCTACTCTTACAGATTGACTGTAGTAGAGGATGAAGCAGTATGAGCTGGATATGTTGTGGTGTAGTTCTTGCCTTCATGTGACATAGGTTGACCATTTAAGATATTTCAGTACAACTCATGCTGCTGTTCTGAAGAAGGATCTGTGTATCAAAAGGCTCAGTATCCCTCAGGTTGAGGTACTGATACTCAGGCTTAGGCAAGAACTTGGTAAATACGCAAACAACATTTTAGTTCCAATGTGTTGTCACAGGGTCCAGAATCCCTCTGAAGACTCCCATTAAAAAAACAACTGAAGCTGACAGTGATGGAATATCTTCAAATACACAAAGCACAGCTCCTGGGTCACAGCTAAACCAGCAGCCTGTGGACCCTAAATCATGAATTCTCAAGCTAGCAGAAGCAAGCATAGCAGCTGGATGCTGATTCTCCAAGCAAACACACAAATACCCAAGGGCCTCAGCCTACTTATGTCGTGTCTTCGCTGTCACTGTATATGCTGCTGAAGTGAGATGACTTTGATTTAGGAATTGACAATTGCTTGTCCCTGCAGACCAGGTTGCATCACAAATAGGAATCAAGAATGTGTTCCTTTTCTTGTCCTCATTATTTGTTATTACTGATTTCTGAAACTTGGGTCCTCAGTACTTCTGCACTCTGTACCAAGTCTTCCCTAGTTTTGCAGAAACTTCAGGAAAAGGGCGAGCTTCTCCATTCTCTCTCCTCAGTCTTCTCCCAGACTTAAAGGGTATTCATGTGTCTCAATTTTGTTTTGTGGGGGACATACAGAACTGTGTAGGATAGACTGAGGGAAGGGTTGGAACATAACACTAAGGATTGGAAGGGACTTTAAAGCTTATCCGGTTCCAACCCCCTGCTATGGACAGGGACACCTACTACACCAGTTTGCTCAAAGCCCTGTCCAGCCTAGCCTTGAATGCCACCAGGGATGGGGCAATATTGTGGCTGACAAGTATAGGCTTGTATTTACAACCCTGTTTGTGGGCTACTGATAGCAAGAGCATCATATTTAACTTAGATCAAGTGAATTAGCGCCGAGCTCTTTGCAGTAGCTTTAGAAAGGTGTGTTACAGCACTGTTGACTGGACGACAGCGTGTGGCACATTGAATGTGGGTTCTAGTGGACATCAGATGATGCACTTGTCCTCAGGTGGGGGTACTTTGTACCTCCTGAAACACCTTGAATGAGAGATAGCATGATCTGCTGACCTGGAAGATGTGACAGAGTGCTACATCAGCAGATTAGTGAGTGTTACAGAAGTGGGAAGTGTAGTTGATGCACCACATGAGCCATGAAAGATCATTGAAGGACTACAGCATCCCTTCTGTGAGGAGAGGCTGAGGTTTAGCCTGGAGAAAAGATGCCCCAGATGGGATCTGATCTATGTTTATAACCACATGATGGGAGCATGTGAAGAAAATGGCTCCATACTCTTCTCAGTGGTACATAGTGACTAAACAAGAGGCAATGGGCACAAATTAAAACAAGACATTCTAGGTGTAAGAAAACATACTGTGAGGGTGGCTGGATGCTGGGACAGTTTGCTTGGAGAGGTTGTGGAGTCTCCTTGGAGATACTCAAAATCTAACTGGGACAGGGTCCTAGGCAACTTGGTTTGGGTGACCCTGCTTTGAGCAGGGAGGTTGGACTTGGCCCATTGCTAGAGGTCCCACCCAACCTCATGGTGTCTGTATGCCTTAGGCTTTGTGCTTGGCTATAGTCTTTGGCTAATCCAATTATGCCATTTGGTAATTAGCTGAAGCAGTGTGTATTGGCAGAGTGTGCAGCAGCCAGGGAGAAGGTGTTGGTGTTCATCATCAAGTGCCTTTGACTTGAACGTTGTGCTGAATTTTTGGCTAGGTAGGAAGAGATTTGTCTGCAACAGATGTTCCTTCTTGTGCTTGGGTTCTGATCTCGTTTAAGTCCAAGCAGTGATAGAGTAAATCTGTATTACAAATCTGAAGTACTAGAGTGCATCTGTGAATGCTTTCCCCCTGGTGATGGAACATATGGAAGTAATGCTTATCTTGATTTAGATAAGCAATTGCCTTTCCTGTACAGTCATCCACGGTTAGTAGGAGTAGAAGCAGGCACGTAATGTAACAGATCTCACAATCTGTCTTTTCTAATGTTCCGTAAGCCGATGCAGAAACAAATGGGATGGAAAGCTGTGTTGTAAGTGGGGTTTGTAATTGCTAATAGTGTCATTTTTAATCTGTACAAGACACTTGTAAAAACAAAGCATTAAGGAGGCACTGAGGGGAAGAGCATGCAGGGTGCGCAGCAGAATGGTTGCTGCACAGCTCTCTGTAGTCAGATGCACTCTTAAAGCTCGCTTGGCTCCTTTGTGTTTTCAGTAGCTGAAGTAAAGTGGATGGGTGTCCCAGTCCAGACTTTGCTGAGGGCCCTTCTAGGATTGGAAGGGCTTGCTCTTGGTTGGGGTTGATGTTGGGGCTCATATCTCTTGCTCGGTTTCTTTTCCCAGCACTGTTTCCAGATCAAGTTATAGAGTGCTGTTGGCGAAGCTTTCCTTGTGGGGATACGTGTTTCTACCAGTAGCTGTTGTAGTTGGGTTGAGATAGAGGGCAGGCTTATTATTTATTTTTAACTTGGTGTTAATTTACTTCCTTCAGCTGTGAATCCTAAAGCTGACTATGAATAATGAAAATCTCCCATTTCCAACTTTGTTTCTTGCAATTCAGTCAGTTACTCCTGTCTTTATGAACTAGATGAAGAAAACCATGAAGTTGTCTGACTGGTTAAACAGAATTTCATTTTAATACTGTAAGCCTGTGAGCTGAGCTGCTGTAAATCCTCTTCACTTGTTCTTTGATTCTTTTTCTCTTATCTGCTCTTACTTATGGAGTGCCAAGAGCCTTTTTCTTTGCCATAGGTGTTGCTTTATACTATGGAGCTTTAGTAATTGGTTTTACTACTTTGTGTGTACTCTAGTCTCTCATTATCAAGTAGTTTTAAAATTGAAAAGGTGGTTTGTTTGTTTTTACAAAAGCTCTTCCAGCTGTAGGCTTTTCTCTTCCCTTTGGTTGCAAATACTTTGGTATTGTTGTATGGTTTTATGTAACTGGATGTCTGAGGTTTATTTCAAAAATGAAGATACTTTAAAGCGTACTAGACTTTAAAATCTGCCTGTTTTGGCAGTGATTGGGGCTGAGTTGATGTTACAATGATACTAGGTTGGGGCCATCCTTCTTGAGCGGACCAGTAGAGCAGATTCATGCCCTTTATGGGGGCTCCCTCTAGTGAGCTGTTCTGGAAGACCTTTTTCCTCCCAGTTCTGAAGAACTTGGACATGTTCTTTCCAAGCAGTTTTTGGTTACTAAATCTCATGTGCTTTTCTGCACATGTGTAAGCTGTAAAGGGCCTTTTCCTTTGGTGTGAGATAGGAGTTGTAAGTAAAGCTGAGGGACAGGACTGCCTATTTGGTGTTAAGGCATCAGCTGAACAACTTTTAAAGATGTGGCTCTGTGGACTCACAGACGTTGGGAGCATGGTTAAAGGCCTGATGGGTGTCTCATAGGAGGAAAAGCTCAAGGAAGTTGGGTTGTATAGACACGGATGGAAGATGATGGCATGGATATGTGGGGAAAAATGGTGATGGGACATAAATTTTCAACTGCTCATGGTGAAGATTTTGAGCTCTTTATATATTCCTGAGGCTGGGGCAGAGAGGGAAAGAGGAGGACGTAGATCAATTGATGTCTCCACTGTTGTGTCTCTTTAAAAACAGGTTACACACCAGATTTTTGAGGAATGATGTAACAGGATGAACTCTCTCATGTGTGAGTGCAAAGATGATTTAGTGACCACTGACTTTGCTTTGATAGGACCTACAATAAACTTGTTAGCAGTACCAAAGCTAATTGTCTTTTTTTGCCTTTTTTCTGTATTGGCTATTTTGCAGTGTATTGCTACATTTGCCTGGCAGATGTTGTTTCTTGATATTCTGTCCCTACCCCTGGTCAAAATCACCCCAGAGAAGGGATGGGTAAGACCTGGATGGAAGGTGCTAAGTAGGCAGAGGAGAAAAGTTTGCGAATTCTTTAGGTCAGAGAAATGTGAGAAAGGCTGATAAAGCACTTTGTGGAAAAAATTCCAAGCCTTTAAGACTTACAAATTGCTTTGTTGGGTGTTCTGTATCAGTTTTGACTTTGTTAGGAAATGCTGTCTGCCAGCCCCAGAGATTGAACAGATGGCGAAAGAAAAGCAGTTGTCTCTTCCACAACTATTTGTATGATATTGGGATTACTTTTGTAATTATTGGCATATTAGTACTCTTGTTGAGTGTCTTTATGAACAAGCCTTGGCTCTCCATGGCTTCCATCAGCATCTAGCATTCTTCTGTAACAACCAGAATGAAATAAAGTGCACGTACAACTCCTCTGTTAAATCAGACTTTTATTGGAAGAAATCAGGGTAATCTATCAAAGGTGTACAAGGCAGCACATGTTTTTACTGCTGTATTGTATTAAAGGCAGCAGTCGTCAGGAGTCTTCCTAGAACAGGTAAGGGACTTGCTGGAGAGGACATGGTAGATCATATAGGAGTATTGTAGGGTGTTTTTGTGTAGTTTGTTTTTGTTTTCTCCTTAGGCAGTGAATTTATTGATGCCTTTCTGTGGGAAAGGAGTCTCGGAAGAACCACACTCAAATATATTCAGTACTTGCAAAGAGTGAGAAGTAGAGGAAAAACGGTGATGGCTGTGGAGAATAGAAAATCATGAGGTAGTGTTGATGTGGCTCCCTACAAAAAGTGTTAGATGACTTAGAGGCCTGTAAGAAAACTAGAGAGGGATTTTTAACAAGGACATGTAGGGGTAGGACAAGGCGAAATGGTTTTAAATTGAAAGAAGGGGGGTTTAAATTAGATACTGGGGAGAAATTCTTCCCTGTGAGGGTGATGAGGCTGTGGCAGAGGTTGCCCGGAGAAGATGTGTCTGCCCCATTCCTGGCAGTGTCCAGGGCCAGGTTGGATGGGGCTTGGAGCAACCTGGTCTAGTGGAAGGTGTCCCTGCCTGTGGCAGGGGCGGGTGGGGGGACTGGAACTAGATGATCTTTAAGATGCCTTCCAACTCAAACAACTTTATTGACCTTGCTGGTGAACTGACTGAGGGACATCTCTGCTTTCCCTCTGAATTTGAAAGTAGTGATAATGAGAATTAGCTTTTTTTATTAGTATCTGTTGTCTTCATGGCTCTTCCTGGTTGATTTCATTTGTTTTTGTATCCAACTGGCACAAATACTGTAATATCCAAACTGTACTTTCTATTTAAAAGTAACTGGTTTTACTGTGGAGAATTTGGTGTGTTTTGATTTGATGTAACTAGTGTTGCAGTAACTTGGGTGGGAAGTGGAGGGGGAGGATGATCGGATGTACTTTATATTTGGCAGAGTTCCACTGTGATGCTCGCTGGGGAGAGATGGGGAAAGCAACTGTCCTACTTGCAGGCAGAATGCAGTTAGAGCAGATAGTAAATCAGACTGTAAATTGGTCACAGAGGCTGATTTGTATTTTAATACAACTCAGCAGCTAACTGCAGTGGGTATCGTCTGTTGACAAATAGATGAACAGTATAACTTTTAGGTTAAGAGTGACACAAGGTTCTTATGATAATGAGAACTTGGTACCTTTCCACAGAACTGCTCTTTGCTTTAAGACATGGAGGGCCATCTGGTGGCAATGGGATACTTGCTTTCAGAGCCAAGTAGAGGAGTTAAACCCCTGAATACACACACTTGAATACAAAACTACCTTTATGCTAATCTCACAGTGACAACATCTGTCTTGCTGGAGGTGGCATGGTTTTTGCATGAGGCATGTGATAGCTAATCTACAGTAGAACGGAGTGAGGCTGGTTATTTTGGAGTGGTTGAGATAAATGATGATTTTTTGATAGCAGTCATTGGTGCTGAAGTCAGAAGAGCAAGATCCAAAATAAATGTTCTTATTTCTACTTATGGGTGCTTATGATGCTAACAGATTTGAGCACGTGTACTAAAATAGGTGGAGATTGATTAAAGTAAAGGTTGATGTAAAAACTGAAGAGCCACGTTTCTTTGTACTGTTTCTACCTTCTCACTGTATTTTCCCTTGAGGTGTTTTTTTTTTTTTTACTTGGAAATAGATTTTATTTTCTCAAGATTGGAACTGTTTCCCACTTAAACTGTCACTTTAGCAATTTAGTTTTATTTCTGGCCAGTATATGAACTTGAGCCTCTTGAGTCATTTGGTTTCTGTCAGAAAAAATGAATTTCAAAACATAACCTAAAATGCAGTGAAGCAATTTTTCTTTCTCTCATTAGTACTTTAAGTGGAGATCTCACAATGCATGACTAGGTCAAGCTTTTGGCCAGTATGTGTTTGAGGTAATCAAACTGTTACGTATGTTGAGTATGATGGAAATGAATTGGTGATGCAAAAATTAAGAGTTCACTGGAATAAGGGACCTATTGTTCAGTAATCTTTTGACAGCTGATTTATGTTGTGTCTTCTTCTCTCTCACACCCTTTTTTGACCTGGTCTAATCGATTTGTTTAAGGTGGCAAAGCTCCAAGTGTCAAACGTGCTGGTGTTTTCATTCAGGCTTTTCTTCTCTGCACTACCTGCTGCCAGGGCTGTTGACAAGTGGGGTTCCTGCGTGGTGTTATGTGTTTGGAATAATTCTGTGTTGGATGAATGGCTGCTTCAGTAGCAGGGTTATCTTAACTAATTCCAAAGGACAGTATCGGATCTAGCTTCAAAAAATGTGTACGTACATTCAGTTTTTTAATCTAATAGTATGTTGGTAAGGAATCGGTGCTTGTATTTGGAAACAAATGCAAGGCGTGTGGTTTTTTTGGGGGGGGAAATGCTAGGATCTTTGTGGGTTACCGGTGCCCTCTCGAGGCGAAACGGGAGGATGCTGCAGTCTGACAGACACAGTATAACGGCAATTGCTGAGATCTGCTCTGGACTTGTAAACAGCGATCTCTGAACCACGTTTATAATCTGTGTTTGATGCTTTCTTGGTTTGTAGGTGAAACCGCCAAAGAAGATCTGCAAGGGAAAAAAAGTCTGAGTGAGAAAGTTTCTCTCTACAGAGGTGACATTACACTGCTTGAGGTCGATGCCATCGTTAATGCTGGTAGGTGGTTAAATGTTTTGGATTATGTCATGAATGTCTTTCATAATGCCACGTTGCAAGTTTGAACTTTTCAAAGTTGCATAAAATTGGTATGTTCTATGGAAATTGGTTGAAAACTGGGGGTTTTAGCCTCATTTCTCTATGTTGTGTATCTGCTCATCCTGTGCACCTTTTGTGACAAGGATTGCTGGGAAACTTTAATAGCATGGAAAGGAAAAAATAATGATCTATGCATCTCTTGACTTAAGTAGCTGAGACTTCACACTTGATGTTGTAGAAGGCTGAATTTGGTTATTACTGCAGTACATTCTGGTGTGTTTTTATAAATCAAGCCATTTGTGGGCTAGGTAATATTAAAACCTTAACAATTAGGTGATAGGAAAACTGAATTTATGTGGTTTGAATATTTGCTGTCTTGTAGGGAGATCATATTTGTCCTACAGAGTTCTGAATGTTTTGGTACCTCTTCTTGCATAGTGGCTTTGTCTCCATGAATGCAACATAAAAAACTGTGCGTAGCATCTCATGACAAAAAGCAGGGGGTGGTGGTGGTGGTGTGACTCTGCAATTAGCTTGTGTTTGCATGAGGTTATAATCTAATTGGTCTGGTTGGGAAAGACTATGGGAAGCTTTACTCTTACACATACGTTCAGCCAAATCTTGCATGTACTCCCCACCCCAAAAAGAATACAGCCTGTGTGTCTTGAGAATGGAAGTTTTTTCCTCCTTAGTATTTTGCTGGCATTGTCCTTAGCTCTTAGGAGCATGGATTTGTTTTCAAGAGTTTTTGTGTTATTAATTTATTGCAAGGAAACATACTGCAGTTATCTTCTTTGTGTTGGCCAAAATTGGTATGCTTGTGTGGAGCTACTTGGCTCATTTCCATAAAGAGTAGAGAAATGTTGGCTTGTACAGTGTGGAAGTTAGTAAACAGATTCTCTTGGATTGCTTGATGTTGTTCTCTCTGCATGGCTCCCTAACTTTACAGTGGAGACAAGCTAGTGTGTTTTGTGAAGTATAGGTAG
This sequence comes from Pezoporus occidentalis, assembly GCF_034315485.1. Taxonomy (NCBI): domain Eukaryota; kingdom Metazoa; phylum Chordata; class Aves; order Psittaciformes; family Psittacidae; genus Pezoporus; species Pezoporus occidentalis. The sequence continues at coordinate 7,607,631 of NW_026912779.1, forward strand.
AAATCTCAAAATGCATTTGTGCACTCCAGCAAGTAATGAGGGTGATATTTCCATGCAAAGGTTTTTAATCTTATAGTTAACCGAGGCACACGGGTCTTTCTAAATTACAGACAAAACAACATGTTAACATGACCCTCTCCTCGCTGGGATAGTGAGGCCTCTGAAGCTTTAATCCTTTAATTTCCCTCCTCTGTATTCTGTCAAGATGACATTCCCAATAGTGCTTTCACTGACTTCCTTACTTTATCACTTTACAGTAACTCATTATTGGCATACTTCTCTCAATTTCTGTCTAGATTCTTGGTTCATATGCCTGCCCTGAAATACAGCCCAGAACTAGTTGCAGATTAGCTCTAGAGCAGAAATACTTTGATTTTTTTTTTCTTTTTTTTTTTTCCTTCTTGATTTAGAGGGGCTTTCTCCCATTCTCTTGAAATGTCCAGAAACATATCCCAGCCTGCCAATGACCTTTATCTACCTTTGGCAAAAAGGAAGAAGTTATTTCTACTGATGTCTTCCCTAAGTAGACTAAAGAGAAGTTGGATCTGGGCTGAATGAGAGATGCAGATTAGATGTTGGTAGAACTACTCATTGGAAGGGACAGTGATGCTTCACTGAATTGGGCTGATAAATAGCAGCAGTCCTAGGTCAGGGCATTGGGTATGGGAGGCTTTTTGAGATTCTTCTATCCCTCTTCTGTAATCTTTTATATTTCCTAAAGCGCATAAAACATTAACTATTATGAGTTGTTAATATCCTTAGATAAAAATGCTAACCTTTAGTTACCTTTAAAAATGAAATGTGTTTTGTATGTCAGTGCAGTAATTAAAGTGTAAGCCTTTGATTTGCTCATAGTTTCAGTGTTTTTCTTTTGAAGTTAAACCTTCTAGACATATTGAGGGATAGCTGGAAAGCTGAATGAGGAGGAGGAGGATATTTTGGTTCAAGTTCCATATTATCCAAAAAACTCGAGTTGCTGCACTGAGACACTGAGGTTTTTTTTGACCAAAGTTTAAGTGAAGTTGTAGCATCTCTTGGATGGTGGTATCTCAAAACATGTTTGTGCACTCTGCTTTTGCAAAGAACTTTGTTTTTCCTTCTGTAACTAAAATTTATCCAAGCCTCAAGGAGAGAAAGCAAAAGCTAGTTGCAGTACTAGCTTCTGTGTGTAAGTTGAATAAAATGCAGCTCATCAAACATGGAATATGAGACAGACTTTTTAGAGGTAAATCTGTGCAAGTTCTTTTCATGCTTAAAGCCTTTTGGCTACCTTGAATGTTAACGACTGACCCTAACCAAGGGCTTGCAACTGGCAGGAGGAAGGAAGAGACCCTCTTGAGACTTCCTCTCTGAATTTAGGAATTCCATTAACTATCTCCTGTAATAAATAATTTAACATCGAGCAAGTCATAGCCAAGTTAAAGCCTCAGGAAGATGCTTAGTTTGAATGTTTTCATTTACGTTGACTTATGTAAACAAAAACATGCTATAAATAAAGGGAATAGTATAGCAAATTCTGGGGCTGTGGAAGGGTTCCAGGTGATTCAGATTGTCTCCAGATTTGGATACAAATATATTGGCAGTTATATTTTTGAGTGCCTGCCTGAGGGGTAAGCAAGACATCAGTGGATTTACTTGATTACACAGGGTGTGAGACTGTGTGGTAACTTGCCTGTGGCACTGACTTTTACTGTCATGTCCTCTTTGGGCATCTAGATAAACAGTGTGACTCTTCAGAGTATGGCCCAATTTATTTCTGAGCTGTACTATACAAACACTTCTGCTAAATTTAGTAGCTTGCCTTATGCTCTGAATTCTGTTTCCTATTAAATTTCTCATATGCAAGTGCGACAGTTAAATTGATCACTGAATTTCTTTTGTTGGGCTAACAAAGGTGTTAATGGTGATCTTAGGTAGCTAAATGCCAAGGTATCACTGCTGAGCCCTGATACAAAAAGTTCCCCTTTTTCCCTGGGTTGTAATAGGCAAACTGAATGTTACTTTCCAAAAATGTCTTACAAGTACTTTATGCTAGAAGAGGACAACTATGGAAACGGTGGAAATAAAAAAATTCTTTGGTTGCTGTCTAAACCACCATGTCAAAACAGGCACTGTGCAATCACGTGTGATCAGAATGTGGATCTATTTTTCTGGCTTCTGAAGAGAGTGAGAGTTAACCTGTGATGCAGTGTGATGGAGCAGGTAGCACCAAAAAGGGAGCTGATGTGCCATTTTGCTGAAATCTGTGTCCATTATCTGTCCCTGTAAATCTGTTACCCTTACATAATGCTTCCCTAAAACCTCCTTGCTACTGACTGCATTGCAAACTGTTATTAGTTTAACTTGGTATCTTGCCTAAGGTGTCCTGTTTGGATTTTTTTCTTCTCCCCATTTTTGTTTAAGGATTCAGGTAAAATTTGTATAAAAATTTCTGCTTTTACTCCTATTTTCTTTCTATTGGTGTTATACTCTAAGAACGTGAACAGGCTCTCCTTGAGGCATGTACTTCATAAATCGATGATAACTGGCCTTTTGAACAGATTAAATATTCCTGGATGTCACATCATTCTGATGCCAAAAGTGCTTCAAGCACCTGGAAGCCAGATAACCACTATTAGCCTACTTCTATGCAACTCCTAGGAACTGAGCTTGGGGGGGTGTGTTTAGGAGAGGGAGATGGGGCTATTTGATCCATCTGCACCTTTCAACTCTTTAAACACAAGTTGTATTTATAGTGCAGGCATTTCCTGATAGAAGGCATTTCTGTGCAGCAAATGGGCTATGTGAGGAAAACTAGTTTCAGATAATGCTGGACATAATACTGGAATGCTAAAGCCACAATCTGTAATATCCATCCTACTGCTTTGCCTGCTCCCTCTACCTTAACATTGCTGAATTGTTTTCTCCAAGGTATGATGTGGTTTAGGGAGTGGGTCTTTCTGCTGGTGGTTAATGTAGCAGCAGTCCAGAGTCAGTCATGTATGTCCCAAGTTGTGACTCAAAAACAATTAATTCCCTTTGAGTATGGTTGTCTGCTGCCTCTGCTGTTTTAAATCTGGGCAGTATGACATGATGGTCTCATGGCTTGGTGGGGCTGATGTATTAACACTGGTCCTGACTGAAGGTTTCAGGGCCTAGTTGAAAACAGCATTAGTCCGTCATTCATGGAGTTCATTCTGCTTGCTTTTAGGCTTCTTCAGGTATGTTTTCTTCATACATTTGTGAATCCCAAATAACAGGAGTAAACAGTAAAAGTCACAGCAAGGTTTGAAAATTAAATTGTGCAATCCTTACAGCAACAGCTAAGCTAAATGCCTCTGCATTTTTAATAAATATAGGAGGGAAATGTTACTTACATCATATGCAGCAGCTTTTAAACCTGAAATAGATCAAGGAGTCGCATTTTCAGAGTTGGTGAGATGTAGGTCTGTATATCTGGTATACCTTAAGCAGCAGTTCATCACTACTGACCTTGGGTATTCATTCATTTCTCTGTTAGTAAATCTTACTGGCTCAGTTCTAAGTTAAAGAATGTACTAATGTGTTGTGAGTGAGTTTTTACTAGGAGCAAGATCGAGGGGAAGTGATTATGTGGGGAGAACAAAAGATTATCCTTATTTTTATTTGATCGGGGAGAGTAGGATGGCTTGCAGAACACAAGAAGTCTTATTTCTTCTTAGCTTTGAAAAATACTGGATATCAGTACAGGAGTATTGTACTGATACCGGAAACCCTTAATCCACAGGAAAAAGGAAGGTGATCAGTTTTATCCAAGTAGGTGTTTCCAGTAGTGACCTCTAGTGTTGCTTCTAAATTAGCAATCAGATGATTTCTACAGTTACAGCAACTAGGCGGCTCTACTTAAACTGCACTGGGGTGCTGGAATAATCTCTGATCCTCCCAGATTCAGGGAGAGACTCACTTTCTAAAGGGAATATTTTTTTCTATATGGGAAAACAAGTGAAGTAAGGTCTTACTCTGATAAATAGTGAAAAGAGCTGGTGAAGAAAATAAGTCAACAATTTATGACCCTTTTTTACTAACCTCTGATGCTGGAATTCAGTGATTGAACCACCTACTGTTGCAGAAGAGGTTTCCTTCATGGGAACCCGTCCACACATCTGCAGTGAGTCACCTCAGCTGGTGATGCCGGTTTGGCAGACACCGGCTGCACAGGTTTCTTACATTCCTTGGCATGTTCCAGCTGAGCAACAGTACAGAGGGGATGATTATCTTGGTTTCCTTCAGAGGCAAGGGTGTTTGCAGGGAGTGAATTACAGCTGAGTCTTTAACACATTTGTAAGAGTTTGTCCTACTGTACCTCCCTGTCCCAGTGCAGGAGCTGTATTGAACTGAGAAATGTTTGGTTTTAAATATGTCCTGTTTACTTTGCTTGCTGCAGGGCTGGTTTTAAATGGAGTCTCTACATGATTCAACTTAGAGGATGAAATAGCTCTTTTCATATTAAATCTTAACTTTCCCTGATGAAATGCACCTTTCTTGCCCCAGGCTTCTGACTTTACAACTGTGTTTAAGTATTTTAGTGTAACAGCAATCTCATTCTCCTGTTTTCTTAACTGGAGATAGCAGCAGATGTTCTTGTGGACTCTTCTTTTCCTGGCCTTGACCTTGAAGTACAATCTGTTTAATTTCATGACACATCCCATTTCTCTCAAGTCCAAAATTACACATCAAGGTAGAAGTACTATGTATTGAAACTGGGAACTGAATATTTTATCAGTGAATTATGCTTAAACAAGTGTGTAAGTATAGATAGTGGCTGAACTATGCCTTTCCACATAAACAGCTTGTTAATGTGCAATCAGTCACTGCAGTTGCCTTGAACTTGGTGCTTAATGAACAGGTGGGGAAAAAGGATGGATTCTAATCTGGAACAGATCTGACACCAGGCAATTTCACTGATTGCTAATCCATTTCATTTGGCAACTTAATTTATCACACAAAACTTTCATCTTGTAGCTTCTGAAGTAGAAATTACTTCAGAAGTGGCCTGCCTAAATGTTATGAAGGTGTTTGAATCAGTCGCTGGGCCTGAACTAGTGTATACATAGTCTCTCCCTTTCTGTTTTACAGTGACCAGTAGGTCTTACTCTGTAGCTTACTTGAAATTGTTTGTTAGTTCTTTATTTCACTATAACAATAAGTACCTTAATTCAAGTGTTCCTACTATTGAAAGTGGAATCAACAAAAGGTACAATCTGCCCTTAAACTGCTTATAAGATTTTTGTGGGCGATGTTTGCATTTATTAACATTGATTTTTGTGGGGTTTTGTGTTTGTTTTCCCAACTGAACTAAACATAAATGGTTGCTTGTGCTGGGAGCTTCTTACTGAGTGATGTCCAGTAGCATGTTTTGTATGCATGTTTTAAATGTTTTATTTCCTGTGTACAGATACAACTTTTCAGTTTCTCTATTAATCTCTTGCATGGAGTCATCTGGCATCTGCCTATGTAACTTACACTGTTGTAATTTCCTCTAGGAATAGAACCAATAATGCTAACGAATTGTTGCTAATTTGGTTTTCATCTTTAGTGTGAGCAGACTGTGGTGTTAATCAAAGGTTCCTCAAGTTAATTTACAGTTGGTACAATTACACTTGTGCATAAAACCTCAGGCTAATTTATATGTAGTCCTCACTTACTCATCAGAAAAGTCAAAGTTAAGTTAGTTGAGGAAATGGGTCATTCTCAATCACAACATCTGTGAGTGAGCTTATTTCTGCTTTCTTTGGAAAATATTTTAAGTGTGGCTGGAGAATATAGGCATGGTTGAACTTCTGCTCTGCTTTTGGTCTGATTTCAGTGTAGTTCTTTAGTGTGATAATCATTTGGATGACAACTAAAAATCTGGGTAAAGTGACAGTGGTTAAGAGGATGAAAACAAAGAAGTACAGCTTCTCTGTACTAAATTAAACAGAGATGCTGTTTAATTTAGGTGGGTTACTTTAGCTGTTGTCTTGATCAAGCACCGTCTCCTCTAAGGATGTGGCAAAAGCTTAAGATTGAGAAGACTAATGCAGAATTATACAGCAGCAAGTATAGTCATAGTATACTTTGAAAATATCCCAGGTATAATTAGTGTAACTCAGAACTTAAGAACAGAGAAAGGGAGGGTTTGCAGTGCTGTGCCTGCATGTCAGGAATGAACTTTTTTCATAGGTATGGTGTGCTTTGGGAAAGGGGAATTTGGGGGCAAATGTTTTCACTATGCCAGTATATTCTACCAGTGTACTTGCAGCTGGGTTCTTCAGCTAACAGAGATGGATTCTTGGTGGGTCTGTGCCTCAGACACAGTCTTAGGTGTTACCCTGATGAATCACGTGTGGTGCCTGTGAGCAGAGAGTCTCAGGTGATGGAATGAAGACCTAAACCTTGCATGCCTACAAGGAAGGCTTTGCTGATCAGCCTGCCATATGGCTAGATATGTAAACAGATAGGCACTTCATGTTAATGATAATCAAGTAATGATTTCAAGTGGGATGTAAGTGTTCAAGGACTTACTGATAAGCCTATTAAAAAAAAAATTGGCAATAGAGAAGAAAATACATTTTTCCATTGGGACAGTGCACTCAAAAAGCTCCTAAAACAGATTGTAGACTCGGGCACCTGACCTGCAGCAAGCTGAGGTTCAGGGCAATGCTATTTGAATTTTCATGTTATTCCATGCTGGTACAGGATTCTGAGTAGAATGAGATGAGGGTGCAGGATACCTAGTATCTAAAATGGGTTGTCCAGAGTATCTGTGGCTGCCTCACCGCTGGCGATGTTCAAGGCTAGGTTGGACAGGGCTTTGAGCAACCTGATCTACTGGAAGTTGTCCCTGCCCATGGCAGGGGATTGGAACTAGATCATCTTAAGCTCCCTTCCAACCCAAACCATCCTGTGAGTCTATAAAATACCATGGTATGAAGTTAGATGGCCAGCTATCTCCTCTGACTGGGTTCAGCATAGTCTGTTAATCTTTTGAGAATCTTAACATAAAGTAGGCAAGGTAGACTTTCCAGTAGCCTAATCTAACCTGATGGCCTATAGTATGTGGATTTATTTAACAATCTGGTCTTCAGCGTTGATGCTCTCGGGTCAGTGTTTTACCTACACCAGTATGTTCTCCTTATTGCTTTGTACGTCTGTTGTTGAACTTATTTGTTGTCTCTTATTTCTGGGCTGCCTGGAGATAGTAATTGTCTATATAAACCTTGTGTTGTTGATAGCCTTTTCATTTAAAAACAAAACGGCAAACAAAGCAACAATCTTAGGAGCTTCATGAATGCTGAATAAAAAAAATCACTTTAACGGACTCTGGAGTAGAGAAAGAATGGGTGGGAGTAGAGGAAGCTATGTGTATAATTTGAGACTTGTCAGGTTTAGAAGTAACTCATGGTAGTGTTTGTGCTTTCACTTGATCACTTTGCTTCTCAGGTTTGTGTTTGGCCACTAGAATTTAACACATTTTATTTCTCTAAAACCAGGGGCGAGCAGGGCAGTTGGAGCTGTGTGGGCTCTACTGAGGATCTGGGTACTAACAGTGTTCAGTAATTAAGGGGAAGAGTAACAATGTGAAACGTCGTGCCTTTCACTGCATCGTCTTCTCTTTTAGCTTTATTATATCCTTCATGGTTTGAGGGGGTGGTAGCTTAAAATCATTGCTTCTGTTGGTAGAACTTTCCCTGTATTCTAGGACTGTAACGTAGCCTTTGCTCACAATCAAACTAGTGTTTATTGATCGTTAATGCCACAGTTACCCTGGACCTTTCTTGTGTGTCCTTTCTACAGAAAAATAGCAACGTAACAGGCAAACCCCCCGAAAAGCTGTTTCTGAAGTCTTTAACTTCCTGCGGTTGGGAAGTGCAAGGTGGTGTGGGATGCCATGAATGCTTTCTGACAGCAGGTGGCAATAGCGTCACTGTTATCGTGAAACCACTGTTTACTTATATGCCTTAATTTTCTTGGACATAAAATCAGTAATAACTTAAGCAGAGGAAAGAAAATGCATGTATTCTAGGGCTGCTTGTTGGATAGGCCATCGATACAGCTCGTACTTATTAAATGTCTACTCCATTTCATTATGTATGTCTAGTGTGTGTTTGAAACAGAACAGGAGACAGACATAGTTTGGAAGAACTGTGAGCATCTGTTTTACTTCACAGAGGAAAATATTTAGGAAGGACCTTGCTATCAGCCTGTCTCATCATACATTTGACAATGCGACTGTCATCTTGAGTGCACTGATGGAGCAGTGTGGTGTAAGAAACTACTCAAGGTCGTCTTGAACAATTATGCTTCGTTTCATAATATTAAATCCACTTTTAATCAGGACTTGTGAGGGATTATCTAAAGGATTGTGGGTTTTTTAAGCCGATAGTTGCAACAGTGTGTGTTCAGTCAAGATGGGCATGTAATATGGTGGGTTTTTTCAAGCTTTCGCATATAAAAAAAGCCCCAAACCAGTCAAGCTTCTAGTAATTGCAACGTGTTAAGACACAAAAGAGAAGACTTCTTTGAAGTCTCCTCTCTCTGCAATACCTACAAAATCTTGGCGGCGGGTGGTCAGCGGTAGGCTGAGGTTATTCATGTTGTGTTAAAGTTGCCCCCTCTCAGTTCTCTGTCTGGGGGTATGTTTGCTCTTTCCTGTCTTTGTTGTAACTATAAACGCATTGGGGTGGACTAGGTTGTTCTGGGTTGGTACAGGTATTGGCTCAACATGATCTCAGTCAATGTAATACAGTCAGGTTAACGTGGGAATTAGTATTTTGTATTATATATAGATAGTGTTAGAATTGTATGTGTGACATAATCCTGTTAAATATACGTAGTTAAGTATTGACTAAGGGAAGGTCTACTTTGGGAGCAAGTAAGCTTCAGGTTTATCTCCTCTAACTAGGAGACACTGAAAGCCAGGATACTTACTCACCAGGGTGGTAATGAGAGTTGATGTTCAAAAATGCTGTTGTGTAGCAGCCTGGCTAACCCTGTCTGTCTCCTCTTCCTTCTCCTTTGGCAGGAGGCACTGCTTTTGCTTAATCTCTTTGGTATTGAGTAGAAGATAAGTGTCTTCCACCCTTTATTATAATTTCTGATTTGTCTACACTGTTGCCATTTGGTGCAGATCTTGGGGAAGCTTTTCAGAAATGTTCGTAATTTGAAAAAGTTTCAATTACTTGTTACATAAATAATTATGGTCTGTGAAATGCAGTTCGAATTTTGGTTTGACCTATGGTTGTTTAAAAACTGACTTTTCTGACAAAAGGAAAACATTTCTACAACAAATCCAGAAGTTGCTTTCTTTATGAATTTGGAATGTATCTTCCTTAAAAATTGATATTAAAGATGTGGTTTGGATTTAAAAATCTGGGCTCCAAAACTCTTTGTGTGACCTGCTGTCACAGTCATAAAAACTGGTAATGGCAGCTAACTACACATCAAAGCAGAGTGGAGGCTTGCGAAAGCAGGATTTGCTTGTTAATCCCATCACAATGGCAAGTGTTGTTTGCATCATGTGCAAGTAATAGACACTTGAATGTTTATATGCCGTTGTTCAGAGTGGTTTCTGAAACATGCTGTGTTGTTTGCATGTATGTGGGAATTGTTTTTAATTATAGCACTGAAGATGCTGCAGAGCCCTGTGCTTTCTGCACACCAATGGGGCGATGAGCTGCTCACATACGTCTCTGACTCACTCGGAGATGACAAGAGCATTCAGGGTTCATTTTAGTATCTACTTCTTGGATTGTCACTTGCACAACATGCTCATATGGCCAAGAGGGGACATGGGTGGTACTACTCTTTCCTCCTTAGGGGCACCCTGTCCCAAACACTGACCTCCTGACTGCAGAGGAGCTATTCGGAGCTTTGCAACTTCTGCCCTGAGAAGAGATGACTTGGCTCTTGGAGGAGCTATGTTGTAATGGCCCTTGCTCTCAGATTGCTTCAGCAGTGATGCCTTGAAGCCTCAAGCTTTTATTGCCTTTTGTGTTTGAGTAGTTGAAATCTGTGGAAAAACACTGATTCAGAAAACTTTAGGCCTACCGCTACTTCTCTCTTTTGTCACTTGCACGTCTACTCTGCAGTAAGTTTCATCTGGTGTACAACATGAATCACTTAATTAGGTCTGTAGCTTTATAGCACCTTAGTTTTATGTTTTAAAGTTGGTTTCTGTAGAGTAATAAATAAAAATAGTTAATATCAACATGCCTGGTTGTAGGCTGTCTCAAAAAGATGGTTCTGACAGCTGTATTTGATTTGTATTTAAAATGTTTTGCATTGCAAATCCATGCTAGAAATGCTTTTAAATTTAAAGTGTGAACCATATTGCTTTTTCAGGAGAAGTGTACTCTTGTGTCATGTGAAATAACTTTATTTAAGAAAGAGATGGTATTGCTTTCAACTCCATCAAACCAGGTTATAGAGGAATGTAAGTCTTCCCAGTGACTTGACATGCTAGATAATATCAACTGGCAACCCATTTCCCTTACATTGCTAAGAGTTTGTGTTGTATAGCCAATTTTAGAGAAACTCTGTAGGTTTCATCCTGTTAGTTTTAGTCCACCCTAAGTGATTACATTGAGTTGTGTGGTCCAAGTTGCTATTTGAGTAGTTCTGAATTTCTGCACATCTGAATCCTGATATTATTCCTTCTGAAATTAAAATCCAATCTTATAATGATGTCCAGAACAGTGGACACACACACACCCCACACCCCCCTGGTGCATTTTACCTGCAGTGTTCACTAATCTATATTGGGAAAAGTTACAGAGAATTTATGCACAACCTTTTATTTCAGAGATTCTGCAACAATTTTCACTTAAGGTTGGCCATTACTTTAACAAACACTGAAACAACTGAATCTGCCCTGGAGGAAGGGTGGACTAGGACAAATACAGCAGTTTTTAGTTGTCCTTTGATTCCTTGGATGAAGGCATCTCCAAGTGCTGTAGGGCAGATGATTTTTGCCTTGTGTTACAGCAGAGCTTTGCCTATAAGCAGTTCTAACCTTGGCCATGACCCAGCTAATTACAGTTTCTTTTCATTTGGTTTGGTTTGTTTTTCCACTACTAGATGACAAACCCAGCATTTCAGAGAGCTGAGTGATCAATGTTAGGGCTGCTTTAAGACAAAGTGATGTACCTGCTTTACATCTCCTTTTAGATGAAATTGAACCTGCTTAAGAGGTCCAAACTTGGGTTTTTGGTACTGTTTAGAGCTGAAAGGCTCCTGAGGTCAGAAGTTGACAGTTTCAGAGGCTGCAGCTCTGGTTCAGACTATTCCTCAACACCAGTAATAGATCAGATTAAAATAAAACCTGTTCCTTAATTTCAAAGTGAATCCCCTGGCAGCACACGGGTGTTCTCAGGTGGGAGTATTTCTCTCTATTGTATATTCAGAGACACAGTGGAAGGTTTTGGTTCTCTACTTCTTTCTTAATGCCCATGTCCTGGGGTTAAATTTCATCTGGTTTTTCTTCCTTCATGCTGGCATCATCAGACTCAAAAAAGGATTTGAGTTATCAAGTATAGCTGAGCAATATTTCTGCTCACATCCCCTAGTGCTAGCACCCAGCAGAGCAGCTAGTGTTGACTGTAGCTTCCCTTTCTACCCTCTGCACCCTTATCCTTCTCAGGGAGTAGGATGTGAGAGGAGAAGGATACACAGTGTTGCCCTTTCTCCTTAGGAAGTCCCCTATAAACTCTAATCTGATGTACTTATAAGTACAATTGGGTGTTTCAAATCACAACCTTCTACCTTTGATTTCAGCAGCCATGAACACCAGAAGTCAGGGAAGCTGTACTGATGTGTTTAAAACCACTTCTTATTTGGGCCAGTGCTAAATCATCCTGGAAAGCTGAGTTTTGTTCTTGTTTCTTGTCGGCCTCTTTTAGAGATCCGAGGCTGTTGTGCTTTGCCTGGGGGTGAGTGAGATGGATGGCTCCTCCTTGCCTTTGCTATAGACACCATGCCTCGGGAGTCTCCCCTGAGCACTGCTGGAGTCACTTCGTATTTTGTAATCCCCTGCTGACAATTAAGTCAATTTGCTGGTGCAGGCATGATGGAGCTAAGCTAGGACATGTTCCCTTTTCAGCCAAGATAGGGAGTGAAAAGCTTTTTCTTCTGCTTTGATCAAATAGAAAACTGAAGCATATCGTTACCTGTTCTTGCCTTGGAATGTGGATCAGGTTTATCAGTGGCATTGCTACCCTTATTGGACTTCTTACTTAGGAATTTATTTTCCTTTTGTTTAAGGGAGGAGGCATCAAGGCAAACATGCACTGAGTTTGGTGCAGTAGTTGATAAAGCATCACAGTAGGAAAGGACCAGCTGTGAGCTGTGGAGCCTGGAGCTCTCTCTAATGACCTGCTTATGGGAGTGGGGAGGCAACATGGCCTTGAGCTCCAGGCCTTTAGGAAAACATAAGGCACTTTGAATCTGTGCAGTTTGGGCAGTCTCTTGCTGTGCATGGCCTCTAACTGGATCCTGGGATTATTCTTTATATTTCCGTGGCCAAATGCAGTCTTTCTAGGTGATGTTTATGCCCTTTTAGCATAATACTTTCCATTCTCAGTGCCTATACTGCAATATGTAATATATGTGTATATTTGCACTCTCTGTATTTTTATTATTTTTAAATTTAGCTGCACTTTTAAGTGTTTCCTCCAGACTAGCAAAGTAAATAGTCTGCACCGTGAACAGGCTGCTTGGCATTGTACAAATACTGAAGATAAATCCTATATAATTAGAGAGACTCGGGAGTTTTAAGTTATGATTCTGAATTCTGTTCCCTTGCAATATACCTCTTGTGAGTGCATGTAATGAATCTGTGAATTAGGTAAGAAAGGAAGTGTATATATAGCTGCAAGCAAAATTGGTTGCTGAACAGCCCCAGGCTTTTAACTCAACTTTTATACCAACTGGTTCAGGTATCTCCCAGTGGGCTAATTCATAGCAAGATAGAGGTAAAGGTATTAATTCACCTTCAGTGGTGTGCATATGACAGTACTGATTTTGTATTACAATGGTTTCGTTCAATGAAATAATCTTTTAATCTTCTCAATGCTTTTTATTTCCTATAGAATACCATAATTGAATTTCTTTCCATGTACGTGTATCCATGTGTGAAGAGAGCTGATGGAAGAAGGAATGGAAAGAAAGATGTGGTTTGAAGAGACTGTTTATTTGTATATGTTTTTTTTTTTTTTGTATACTGATACATCTAGTGGCTGACTTCTGAAATCCTCACTGGGAGAAGCTAATATTAATAGCTGTAGGATTTCCATTCTCAAGTTATGTGAACTATTTCATCTGAAGCATCACAAATCTGAATCTGGTACTTCCAAAGCACCTTTCTTCCCCTTTGTCTGAAACGTTTGGTTTTTGGAGTGCAGGGGAGACTCTTTGGTACTAACATGTTATTCTTCTGAACCTTAATACCTGCATCATATCCAATGGCTTGCAAATTATATGAAAATACTGATTTTAAATAAGGCAGTAGGCTCTGGATAGATTTAAGCCTTGAACCTGAAAAAAGCTGCACAAGTTCTTAAATTCTAGTGTAGGCATAGTCACGTTCACTTTGGTAGAATTGTTCACACATAATTAAAGGACACATACAAGTCTTGAAAAATGATGTGTTAAAGGGCTATTTCTCATAGAAGCTTTCTTTTTTTTCTCCCCCCCCGTGGTATTTAATAAAAAGGTACTAAGTTTTTTTCCCTTTAAAAGCTGCTCTCTAATCACTGTAGTTCATTACTTCAACTTCAAAGTGTAGCCTGTACAGAGAGGCAATGAGGTGTATCCACATCTAGAAATTAAGCAATAATCATGTAGTTTAGTGTTTCAACAGGCTTTGTTCATTAGTAAGTACAATGATCCATTGTAAGTACTTGCTGTAGTCATGATGTTCTTAACAGTCTGAAACTTAAACTCTCCAGAATGATTATTAGTTTTTTAAAATACATATTCCTGCCTGCAGCAGTGCTACGAGGTGCACCAAATGCACTTCTATGTGTCCAGGTGTAGTAGTAACTGTTCTGCAGAGTCATTTTGAGAAGAATATCAGAAACTGTGTGTTTGTGTGTAATGTCTATGTGGCTTTGGGTTTACCAGTGTTTCATGTTTGCGCTAAGAGCAAGAACAATTACAGACATGGCAGAATGATTTAAAAGCTTCTTTTAAACACATTTGGAAAAAATGTAAGCAAGAAAAGGAGAAACAAAGGCATAGCAAACACTGAGGAAGTCAGAGAAAGGGGAGAAATAAAACCCAAGCGCTGAAAATTAGTGGCAGAGGGAAGATGGCACTGAAATACAGGTGGGCACGTGCAGGAGAAATTGGCAGTGATTTGATGGGTCTGAATTATTGAAGCTTATCTTGCAACTCCATGGACCCAAATCTTAATGATGGAGATGGTGCTTAAGGTTTGATCAGTAAGGCTCTAGGATATGCTTTCAATTTAGGAGAAGATGAGAGGCTATTTAGATGTGAGTGGGAGAGGGTCACCTGAGCAGGGTGCTGTGGGTTAGGGCTGTAATTATACAGCAGTCCCGAAGTTTCTCAGCCATAAAACCCATTAACACCTTACTCTGAATGAGTGGGGTCTGTCTGTGCCCTTGAGCTCTTCCCCTGGAAACTGCCAGCCCGATACTGTCCTGGGCAAGTGCATGAAAATGTACAAGTCAGCCATTCAGTGGAATGTCTTTCACCTTCCAACCTTAGTGAAGCGATTGAGTTTGTGACTGTATGTAGGTGGTATTTGTTGATGATGTGTGTAAGGTAATTGTGAAAGTCTTGCATAAGGAGAAGGAGAGAAATACCCTGTGGCTTTAGTTATTTTTGGTATTGCAAATGGACTGTTTCTTACAGTAACTGACCCACCTGTTAAAGCTGCTGATTGTCAGTTATGTTTTACAGTGCAAGACCACTTGTAACTTAGAAACTGTGCAGGAATATGCCACGGTGTGCGAAGGCCTCTTGAATCTGGTGTGTTTGATGGGTTCTGCTTCTCTACGCAGATACAATGCTGTTGTCTGCTGCACACAAGTTCTCAGCCAGTGAACCCAAGTGCAAAGCCACAGCTCCTGAATAATTAGCTATCAGTGTTTAAATCTGAGCTAAAGTGTCAGGCTGGAGAATAACCCCAGTTGCCCTCACCTTATATTGAGAGCAAAAGGTTGGTGGTCCCAGACCGACGCTGGTCTGCCCTTTGCCTTCTAGCAAGCAAACGATGCTCTTAAGAGTGTGAAAGTTACACTCCAGAATGATTATTAGTTTTTTAACATACGTATTCCTGACTTGAAGCAGTGCTATGAGGTGTACCAAATGCACTTCCATCTGTCCAGGCAGAGTTCAAATCACTGCTCTTTGGGTTTTGGGTTAGGTTTTTTTGTTGTCAGCACGGCGCCGAATTTATTCGGCTTTTCTTGTGGAGGCATCAGGTCACTAGAGTGTGCTGCGGGCCCAGCCCTGAGCGGTCTGAGCTGTGCTTTCCTTGCTGCTGGGAGACCGGGGGTATTTCATCATGTTGCTTTGCTGTCGCCTGGGCAACTTGAGCGAATTCCCCTGCTATTCCCTTTGTGTTACACCCTGCTTCCCTGCCAGTGAATGACCTGGTGGCTTGTTAGCCTGGTACCTGGGTGCCCCAGGAGGGCATCGTGTTGTTAAGCATTAGAACGTCCCTACGGCTGCCTTTATTTTGCTGCGTAAGGAGACCATGCGAGGTTGCCATGCTGGTGGCTTATGAAGAGTTGCTATCGGCAGTGTTTAATTAAACTGTTTATAGGTGCTGTGTAGTAATGTTTATGAGGTTGGGCTTTTGAGCTTTGTGGGGATGAAAATTCAGACCTGCTGCAAGAGGCTGTCTATGGCAGAAAGCACATGGTGTTTCCAGTGCTTGGAAATGTATTCATTTTCTTTTATCAGAAAGTCTTAGTTGTGCCTTTTTAGAATAAATGTGGTCTGTTCTCCATGTTCCTGCAAGTTATTATTTGATAGAGGTGTGCAAATTGAAAGTAGTAATTTTTTTTTGACATTCAGTGCTCTTATGCTTGGTCAGGAAAACTTTGCCCAGTTGAATTCTTCTCATATTTTTGGTGTAGGCTGAGGCAGGCTGGATGTGTAGCTTGGGGACAAATCCCAAACTGTAGAAATGTAATTAGAGGATTTTTTTTTATTACTTCTGCTGTCCTGTCTTATTTTAATTAATTTCACCCTCTGATGAAAATTGCACTCTGAAATACAGTGGGAAATCCATAATGTCTTCTCTTCTTTTTGGATGAAGATCACTGTTGACAATTCTCCTCTACAGGCGTGCTGTGAGTTTCTGCTGTGAGACTGAAAATCTCAGCTGTGTAGGGAGCAGTTTTCATAGGGATAGGGCTAAAGTTGTGAGGCTTCATACAGAAGCAAAGGACCATTGCCTTCCATCTGAAGTGGGGGATGACCCTGTCTTGCATGTAAGTAAACGTCTTTTGGTGTTTTGAAACCAAAAGCCTCCGAAGAAAAAGCACTGTTATGTAGATGTTTCTGAAGTTAAGTATAATGCAAAGAATGAAAAACTATTTAATGCTCTAGTGGAAGGCAGTCTAACACAGGGGCACCCTGATACACACAACACTATTGCCAGTAGTTACTAACATCAAGTTGCTGTCAAGGCAGCCTTCCTCATTTTTACTCACAGCTGCATGTGCTGTTGCGTGCTCCAGTCTTAATGCGATAACTCATTCTGCAAAAGGCAGGCCATGTTGGACAATTTAACAGAAAACTCTAGGAAATATGAGGGTGGATTAGGACACAGAGTTCAAAATACTCCACTGAAGGGGTCCGCTTTCCTTCCTCTCTGATAACTTTGATTTTATGCATAGATACGCTGTCCAGCTATTTTTCTGTTAAGCATGTGGATGAAGTGGCCAAATCAGACAGGCAGAATCTTTAAGTGGCATTAGTGTTTTATGGCAACATGATAACATTATTTAATCTGGAAATAGTTACAGCTTCTAGTATGTCTGGAATGTGTGCCAGATGGTCTTTTTCTTGTCTGGAATGATAGAAGCTGAACCTGAAAAAAACCCAACAACCCTACAAACAGGTTTAGCAGCTTCACTGTTCATACAGTGCATGGAGCTGTTCTGTCTGGTGTCTTAATGGAATGAGATGAATGCAGGTTTGGCACACTGACTTTGGTAACGTACAAATTCTCTTGTCAGGCCAGAGAGGGATGAACGCTTCTTGTTAAGTTTTTGCTTGGCTCATGTGAGAAATACATTTTTGTAGTATTATTTTTGAACTGTATGTTAAAGTTGTAAATTTCCTTGGGAAGTTAGCAAATGGAACATGCCTATGAAGAGATTACAGTAATTATACTGCAATGCTCCACTAGCAACAGAGAGCAGTCTGGGAGAAAATTATTTGGAGAGATGCCAAAGCCAAGTTTGGTTCCATTTTAACCTAAAACTAATTAAAGTTGTCAGGTCTTAGTGGTCAAAGGTTGCTTAGCTGCTACTAGAAATAAATGAATCTTTTCCTCAATCAGTAACGCAAACAGCTATGTGTTTGCAGCTGTCTTCAGCAAAAGAGCTCCAGGAACCTTCTCTGTGTACATTTACCTTTGTGTATGTCTATTTTAGCAGGTTCAGTGATATTCTGGCCGCAATATGGAGTTACCTGTCCTGCCAGCTCTACCTACTGGTCTCTTTGTCTATGCTTGCATTTTCCCTTTGTTATTTGATTTCATTTGTGGGGAGGAACTCTTCAGAAACTTCATCAAAAGGCTGCTTTAAGACTTTTGGTTTCAGAAAAGCAGCTTTGGGTCATTCTGTGTGTCTAAAACAGCTGTACAAGATTCAGGAGAACAAATACAGGTTCCTAGAATGTAAAGACTGATAAAATATTAAATTTTCTAAAATACTCTAACTTCTCATATGCCAGATACAGTTGACCTCAAATTCTGCAGGCCGAGCTGTTGGTCATGAAGGCAATCTGGAGTTTGTCAGTTTTAAGTGATGTAACCATCATGAAACTCTCTAGAATTTATTCTTTTATTTGTTGTTATAAATGTGTTCCTCGAGCAAATACTGATACCTGTAACCATTCAAAATATTCTTAAGGCACTGTCAAGAATGGACATCCTGTACTCTGTGTCAGTAGTTGACTTCTGTGAGAATGTATGGATGCTAACTATATAATGAGGATACATTACCCATATGTTCCTAAAGGTCTGAAATGGTTAACACGGACCGTATTTGGATTATTGGGGTTTGTTGCTATCATGTGTGTTGATGTGGAGGTAGGTGTGTATACAGCCAAGGTTTGGTCTCAGCATGTTAAATCTGAATTCTTGCAATTTTGTATGTTGTAGTTTGAGGTGGAAAGCTTGAAAAGGTGTTTCCCAGTGTCCAGCGTACTGCATTTACTTATGCAGTTCTGACTTTCTGCAGCAAACAACAGCATGGATCTTGGGAAGGAGTTTGTGCTCACGTGTGTCTTAAAAGCATAGCCAGGCAGGTCATTCTTCCATTGGCTTCTTATGGCTGACATGTAAAATTCAGGCACTGCTTTTTTGTTTTAATCATTAGTAGGGTTTGGGAATGGCGCTGGGCCAGTATCTGAGTGAAACTTATGTTTTTGCCTCAAGAACTATGTAGAAATACATCTGCTTGCACTACTTATTAGTCCAACTGTTTTTCCTCCTTAAAGATAAATCATTTTTAAAAACTCAGTTAAAGTTTTGTTATTAAATGTAGCTGGATCAGTTTCTACATGGAGAGGGAAAAGATCTAAGAAGACATGGAACGAGGAGGCTGAGATCACCCAGAGCTACTTGCAGAAACACTGGATGTATTTCACTTGTAGATACCACTTAATAAGTTTTTACCTCTAAAGTTTCACCTAGCTCTACTGGAGACTTGGCATGAAATTTAGATGTCAGGCTTGGTTGGCTAAATTCCAACTGGGGTAATTAATAATATGCCCTTGCAAATTCACTTGGGGGTTTTTAGTCCTCTTTCTTGACCTGAGAACTTTGAAGTGGTATTTCTAGGTATACCCTGTGCATGTCTATTTTACTATGTAGTATCTATTGTGCATGAATATAATGAGAAACATTGAGGAGACAAGCTTGAAAGCATGATTTGGGGTTGAATGTCAGTTGACTTTGTGTTTCTGGATGTCTCAACCCTGATATTTCATTAAAGGTATTGGGCTAAATTGACTTAGGTATATCACAGGTTGCAGAGAGGCACTTTTATGCCTATTAACTATGTTGCCAAGTATTTTTCATATATGAAAATTGTAAACATATGAGATCAAACAGGTTGTGTAAGACTTTGCTTTGACTTCATAGCGTCTATGTATAAATTATGTAATAATTTTTAAGCACAATTATGAAATAATGCTGTTTCCTTTCCTGTGAATTTTTGTTGTTGTAGAGCATAGCCTTACAGCAAGTTCTTACATCTGTAACTGTTCACAACAAGCTTTCAACAGCAACTGCACAGAGGAGACTTACTTAACTGGGCTGGAATGGCAGTCGAAAGTGACGCTAATGAACCCCGCGGGATGGGGATAAGTCATAGTCATAGCAGGTGCTCGCTAAGCTGGGGTTTAGCAATTTGTTGCCTCAAACTGTGAAGAAGGCAACCAGTTTGACCAGAATGTCAGTTTAGGAAAGCTCCATGGATGACTCCAGAGTGGTCAATGTGTAATGTTAAAAACTAACAAAACCTTTTTTAATAAAAAGGGAAAAATATATTTGTGCTGAGTGCATGGAGAAGAGTGAGAAAAAGCAGTTGCTTTACTTAATAATTTTGGTGAATAGAAGCATTAACAATTAAAGTTATAAGCATATTTGACTGATGCTGTCTTTCTGTGTTACCCTACTGAGAGAGTTAGCCACTGCCCAGCTGTGGCAGTTCCTCCGTGTGTGTTTGTGCTCTCCTTGCCTTTGCAGAGAAAGACACCACGTGCTGATCCATGTTTATAGATCTGGGGAACCTGGACTTTAGCATCGAGCAGCAGCCTCTAAATCCCAACTTTAATGCAGAAATGTGTGTTAAATTGTTTACTGCTATTGGTGTAAAATTCCTAGGCTGACTTTTTACTGAACTTCTCTGTTTTGGCCATCTTGTTCCCTTATGGGAGGGAGGGCTGGTTGCCTCTATCCTTTCAGAATAACAGAGGTAGCTTCAGTGTTAAACTTCTCAACCTCTAAATCTTCTTACTGTAAAAATGATTAGACAGATTCATAGTCAACAGGCCATAACTAAATAGTAAAAGGACTGGACATAAATGTATGCTCTAGCATCCTTCATTAAGCGGTTATGGATGCCGGGGGAATACAAGAGGAAGGGACCACAGGCAGTTACCAGGCTGACATGTTCTCCCTGAACATCATCATCGTCCCCTGTTGCTTCCATCAGGGAGAAAATCCTGTGTTAGACAGACCATTAGTCTTACCTGGTAAGGTATTTCTTCCTCTTAATACTATTACAGAGTAGGTATCTCTTGCTCTTAAAAGCTAAACTGCTCTGGCTCTTCAGGATGGACCCGTTCCCCCTCACTGCGTCTGTCATCAGAAATAAGTTTCAATTTGCATAAAATATGGAGGAAATGCTTCTGCATTCATTTCCAGTAGCACTGACCTCTGGAACTCTTCTTCCTTTGTAAGAATAAATGTTGTAAGCCAAGTCCACCTCTAAATGATTTTCTTCCCCTCCTTTCATGTTCACAAGTTGCCTTACAGTGATTGACAGTTCAATTATTGCAGCAACCTGTACTTATTTGGGATGTCATGGGGTGGCATGTATGTGTTTTTATATATATGGATTCTAGTATTAAAGGCAACCAAGGCAGTGCTGTAAGGCAGTGCACTGTATTCCTAGAAACAGGAATATCCAAGTGTCTGTAATTAAGTGATCTCAATGTGGTGTCTACTGGGGATTTGCTGTCGGGTGCATTAATAAGCAATAACTATTCAAATAGAGATGTGCATGCACACATGTTTGGTTTTTTTACCACAGCATTTTAATCAAGTACAGAGTATGTAGGAGAAAGCATTATCACGTTTCTGAGTACATGCCATGTTTAAGACTCATTTATTGTGAAGTTCACAGTGGATGGCTGGATTTTCTTTCAAATTCACTTTCAAAACTCTACCCCATGGCAAACTGCACTTGCCAGTCTGAGTTGCTAATGATATCTAGAAACCTTATGTTAATCACTAAAACCCACAAGCCCCTGAACAAGCAAACAAATCAAAGAAGTCATGGATTAGCTTGTTATACTGTCCTGGATGACTTGTTTTTCAGTATGCTGGTGGGGATTGGTTTCTACTGCCCACCAGTTATTCAATCCTGTTTTTTAATGCAGAAATTTGGTGGGAAAAGCAACTAAATCTCTTTTTCTAAAACAGATCTTTATTGTTTGTGATGGAACAATTAAAATGGATGCATTGGCTTATGAAGGCACTAAGGCTTGTAATAGCCTTCTTGTTGGATTTGGGGTTTATTTAGGGGGGTTGAGGGCTAACAATGCCGGGTAGGAAACAAAAGTTTGAAACAGAAACTGCATGCTGAGGGTTGGTTTTCTTTTGTTTGCTTTGTTGTAATTTTAGGATTAAATTATGATTATCAAGGAGACACCTTCAAACAGTGCCAGAAGAGTAACTGTAGTGTTTAAATGACATGTCTTGTTTAATCAGTAAGTTCTTGAGCTTTCAGTACTTGTATGTCAAAAGATAATTCTTGGGTGATATCATGTATATACGCATAATGGTTTTTATCACCAAGTACCTCAGCTTAAGTATTAAGTATTTCACATCAAGAATGACTGGTAACAGTAAATGTGCTCTTCATGCTTCATACCAGCACTTGAACAAATAAGTATCTACTCTTTTACAGTGACCCCCCCCCCCCCCAAAGCTTCCAAGTTGCAGTGGTAAGAGAGGTCATGTTTGTGATTAATCTGTTTTCAGATACAACTGCAGCTCTGATATTGCCCATTGGCTCATCAATACAATGTAAATAGGGAAAAATCCCAACAGGTCAAGGCAGAAGTGAAACTGCTTTTCCTGGTCAGCCTTAACTGGAGTGGCTGTCGCCTGCCTCAGAAAGAAAAGCTTTTGCTTTCATCTGTGGTCTGCAGTGGAAGGACAAAAGGGGACTTTCAAAAGCGATAATGAGAAGAATCAGGAGCTGAAGTCCCATTGACTTTTAATGAAGGTTAGGGGCAGCCGCTTTCGTTTTGCATCAGAAACTTCCCTCCTCTTTCTCAATTGATCAGGTTGCTGATGGTGGGTGAGATGTGCCTGTGCTACCTTTTGGACTCCTTTAGGATCAAAAGTTCTCTCATTTATTTTCTTTGCTGTCTTGCCTGAGCTGAGACACAGTCCCTTTGACTTGTCTCCATGGAGAGCAGTCTGTAATCACACACACAACCCCATCCCTCTCCTCTATGTGCTGCGGAGCTATGTCTCTCTACAGTCATGCCACTTGAAAGATAAAAGTGCTGAGAACTTACTGCTTGGTTACTTTGTGCTGGAGAACTGGGCTCCATGAGAAAATAGATAAGATTTTTCTAAAGGTATCTTGTTCTGTTGTATGGAAGCAGTTCAGTCTGGTGACCTGCAAAATATGTTGCAGTGGTCTCTTTCAAGCAGCGCTGGAAATACCTTCACATGGCTGTGCTTAGAGGAAAGGTAGTTAAATAACTTTAAAATACTTACTTAGTCCCTTGATAATATATGACGATGCTGTCGTAATTTATACATTTTTAAATAGCCAGGTTGGACAGAGCTTTGAGCAAGTGGTCTGGTGGAAGGTGTCCCTGTTGGTTGCAGGGGTTGAAACTAGGTGAACTTTAAGGTCCCTTCCAACCCAAACCATTCTGTGACTTTATGATTGTACAGTATTGCCAGTCACAACCTTGGAGGGGGGGAGCATGTTTGTTTTTTTATCATTCAGTTCTCCTTTCCAGGAGGGAGCAATTCCTGTGCCGTTGGGAAGCTGCTCCTTTGACAAGGACTGGCTGCTGCATGCACACTTGTGTAATTCACTGCCAAATGTCCAGGCAGCTTTCTGACTGTCTTCCACTGTGAAGGGGTGGGGAGGTAGGAGGAATGTTGGTTTGGGCAGAGTATAGGAAATGTGGAGACTGATTACATTGAGACTTCTAGGTATTCCTGGAAATAGCCTGAAATTAAGCTTGGTTTTAAATCCTGATGTTTGTGCTCTCCTAATTGTCAGCTGGTTCCTCTGTTTCTGTTGATATAGAATTGTAGAATGGCTGTATATATGTATGTTGTGTATTGTGTGCTATGATCTCTGAGAATTTAGGACTTATCTGATCCCTAGATACTGCTGCTAAAATTCTGGACCACTTCTGTGTTTGAAGATCTTTGTGCTTTGTGTGGTTATTAGAAGTGCAGCATTTGGTTTTAAGACATGAAACTACATGAAACTAATTTAACTGTGGCTTGTCTGCACCAAGTACCTCTATTTTCTGTGTTACTTTAGGAGCTGAGAAGAAGATTCATCTGCATATAACCCTCACTGCTTCTGAAAAAGGTCTTTGGATGCATTATGGATGAAGCTAGAGACAAAGTGCTTTTGAAAAAGTTTATCTTGCATAGTCATATATGAATGTACAATCTATACTACTTATAATGACTAGACTGTTGTCCACCTTTATGCTTGTGGCTTTCTTCCACAATCCAATAATCATCATCTTTATTATGCATATATGCAATGATGAATAATAGCTTTATAATAGTCAGCCAGTAGAGTGTTGGAAAGTATTGGAAGTGTTGAGTTGGGTTTCGTGGATACCTATTTCTTGCCTCAATTGGGATTTGCTGAAGCTGCCCTTCCATGTGGGATATCTGATGAAACACTGTGTTCTTGCTAATGCATCTGCTTGCTTCTATGTGTGTTGTATTTGGATTTAATTTACCATACCATATCAGGAAACAGTATCAGAAGAAGCTAACATCCTTTATCTATAACATTATGAATTAATCGACATTCTTTGTTATTGGTTATTCTTTAATGTTAGGATATATTTTTACAACCTGAACAGTTTCTACTGAAAGACTAAGCTGAGATCTCTGATTTTGACTACTAATACTATACCCTTCAGCTGTTCTGTCTGCATCTTTGTATTTATGTAACTTTATTTTTGGTTTAATCTCTTCATTATATAAACTTTTGTCAGTTTTAAGAACAGATTATGAAAGCACAAGTGGGAAGAAACTGGTTCTGGGTGCTTCTGGAGAAAACTGAACATAAGGAAAGAAATATGGTAATAGCTTTATCACTGATTTAAAACAACAAACAAAGAAAAGACTTTAAGGGAGGAGGCAGGGAACAGTTTCAGCCACCTGAACAATATTTTCTTGGCTGTAACTGGTAGTATCCTTATGCTGAAAATGGGAACAGTGATCTTATGCGTTATCTTAGGTACCTGTGTCTTATGTAATGTTTGCCCAAAAACGAAGCTGTTTCAGTGTTCTGATAACAGAATGTCACAGAAGGTTGTTAAGAAGTAGATATCTTGAAAGTTTCCGGAATAATTAAAATGCATAAACCAAGAGCAAGTAGCAGATAGCAAGCAAGTGCTTGAATTAAACCCATAACTCTTTAAATACATAACCTTCACAGCAAATATACTGACATGGCAGGCTGTACTATAATTCCTACCAGTAATATTTTAATGATGGCAAGAGCTAAAATGCAGTTTCAGAGACTATATTAAAAATGAAAAATCATTAGCTTAGTGAGCTTTAGGTTTGATTTCATCCTCCTTCCCCCCCTTTATGTGGATTTTGTTCTTCAGGCTGGTGTTCTGCAAACTTACATGGGCTGAAGGCTGGAGAGCGGGGAGTTAGCACCTCTCACTTGTTGGTATTTAAAGAAATAAAATGAAAGTAGTTTTGTCACAAATTTCAGTAAATACTGTCAAGGTTTAAATAGTGTTTGTTGCTTTGTGTGGGGAGGAAGAGTTACTTAGGAGGCTTTGGGATGAGTATAGCTTAGAAAGTGATTCTTGCATGTTTTGTGAACTCTGTTTTAACATCATCTCTATCAATTTGTTTTCTGTTAACTGGTGATATTTAGACTTGCGGGATTGGAAGAGTGAGTCTTAAAGTGTCTTTAGAGTGAGGCTTTATTTGCTGCTTTTATGCCCACCTAGTCATAGTGCCTGTGTTCTTACATCTTTGTAAATTGTTTTTTTTCTTTTGACATGAGAAGGCAATGAAATAACATTCACTTTCAGCTGCTAGGGTGTGTTATTGTGGGGTTTATTTTGGTTTTGGAGTTTGCACGGTAGTGTCACTGGCTCAAAGATGTTGTTCGTATTTCTGTTCTTTGTAAGATTGGTCTGAGGATCCGCTTCCAGCAGCGATATCTGGTGGATTAATCGACTGCTATGACAGCACAAGGGTGTAATAACTGTTCGCTGCCTCCCCACTGATGAACATGCAGACTTAGCTGTGCTGTACATGTACCTGTGAGTAGGAGAAACTGGGTTTGTCGCTAATTCTTCAGTTTAAACTACAGAAGAAACAGTTTAATGGTATTAGTCATTACCAGTGTATGTATGTTGTCATGGTAACAAGGACACCTGAGATAAGACTTGTCTAATCTGATTTTTGAAGAGAAATGGTTTAGTATTACCTACTTCTTATTTACTTCCATAGCTTATTTACCTACTCTGTGAGGAAGTGCATTTATTCAGCCCATCCTCCAAGTCTCCTTTCTTTCCAGCCTTGTAGGCTCCTTTGCGTGTCCATGTCAGGCCGTGCTGTGCTCTTCATCAGTCCTGTGCCAGGCTTCCGGACAGATGCTGCACTCGTTTTCATGTATGTAACTTCCAGCATGGGGGGAAAAAGGGAAAGGAGTAGAGGGTTGTACCTAGCCATGTGTGAATTCATTTGTATGTATGCATGGGAGCATGAACTTTCTCATGTTTCCTCCTTTCAATCACTTCATTTAAAAATTAAATAAATAAACTAGCAGTATAGGTTTTCCTGAAGGCTCTTTTTGGTTTTTTTTTCTTTTGTGGTGGTAGTAAATTTAGCTCAGCAGAATTCCTTGGAATGATTCCTTGGTGGTGTTGAATGTCATAATTAATGGGATTTTTCTGGAAGTGAGACAGGTAGCTGGGGTTTTGGAAGCAGAAATCCTTTGTAGGGGAGAAGTTAATGAGACAGAGACAAGGAGAAATGTAGAAGCGGAAGCGTCCGCTGTAGTTCTTGGCAGTTTCCTTTGTGCTAGAGCTGCTCCCTGCTTCCCTGCCAGTGCTGCTGCTCTTAAAGGAAGGAAAAACAAGGTTTAAACCTCAGCTCCTCTCGTATTTCTAACTTTTCTTGGGGAAAGTGGTGGGTCTGTCCATTTATTTTGGAGAGGGACAACCTTAAACTTGCTTTCTGTCTAAACAATGCAGTTTCATCAACCCAGAGACAGTTTGGTGGAATGACAATTTTGAATACTTTTTTTTTGTTTTTGTAAAGTTTCATATGACTTAATAAGAAATTTAGTATTTCCAAATGAGGAAAGGATTTGTGAATACACATGCTCAGGCTTCTTTTAGTCAAGTCTTATCTTTTCAAATTCAGACTTCTCAGTGCTTTTGCAAGCAATCAACAGCAGGAGTGCTTGAATAATTTAAAGGCATCTTTAAAGCAATACATGTTATGACAATTTCCTTTCAAAATTCCTATAGCAAGGCAAGATCATTCTTTTGGAACCATGATGCATGAGTTCAGTAGCATATCGAGATGCTGTCTATAGCGTACGTTAACAGAAAGGTAGCACCAGGTGGTGCTTTTGTTATGACACTAATAAAAGTTACATACATATTCCCTATTCTCTCCAATGGAAGCTCTTATTTTTCCTTGCCTCACAATAGCAATGCTTCAGTAGTCAGTAGAATATCATTGCCAGGTATTTTGAATAAATTGTTTTCCTTGAGAATGAAAAATTTATCAACAGTTTCTAGAGTGTTCGGTTCTGCCTGATGTACAAGTAAGAAATGTGAATATGCAGAAATCATTGCCCTTGGATCACTAATGAAGTTGAGAGGCAAGCAAACGAATGGCATGCGTTTTTAGTCATGGAAACTCATTATTTAATTGAGGAATTAGTTAAAACTTACTTCTTATACAATGACTCTTGAACCTTAGCTTTGAATCAGGCTCTCCTTAATTCCTTTTAATTCCGTGTAACTCTTTTCCCCACCCCCCAGCCTTCTCAAGTGTTGTACATGATCTGACTGCAGACGTGTGGGATCCGAGTTGATGCTGAATCTGTTCTTTTGGTGTTCTCTATGCTTTTGGCCATATGGGCCTCTTCGTCTGTCTTCTGTGATTCTCCTGAAAAGCCTTACTGTAAACAGGAACACTTGCTTTTTCCTTAATGTATTTGTTCTAACATAAAGTTAAAAACATTTAAGATATGAAAATCCAGGCAAAGGGAGCAAAAAAGGTGTTTTTTATGAAGTAGGTTGGGATGAGGTTGCATTCCATTGAAAGCCCAGGAGTCCTATGTACCTGTCTTGGGCAATCCTGGAAATTCCCTCTTGGAGTTAGGAAAGAAATTCAATAGTTTATTTTAACTTAATGTACTTAAGGAAATTATCTGTTGGCATTTCAGACATGAATACCTTGATATAGCAGCATCTTATTGAGCTTGCTTGACAGCTGCATACAGACCAGGTTTTCTTCATTTATAGCAATTTGACATCAATTTGATGGATGGACCACTCAGTGGATAAAGAACTGGCTGGATGGCCGCACACAAAGAGTTGTGGTCAATGGCTCAATGTCCGGCTGGAGACCAGTAACGAGTGGTGTCCCTCAGGGGATCCCTGTTGGGACCGGTCTTGTTCAACACCTTGGTTGCTGACATGGACAGTGGGATTGAGTGCGCCCTCAGCAAGTTTGCCGATGACACCAAGCTGTGTGGTTCTGTTGATACGCTGGAGGGAAGGAATGCCATCCAGAGGGACCTTGACACACTTGTGAGGTGGGCTGATGCCAACCTCATGAAGTTTAACCATGCCAAGTGCAAGGTCCTACACCTGGGTCGGAGCAATCCCAGGCACAGCTACAGGTTGGGCAGAGAAGAGATTCAGAGCAGCCCTGTGGAGAAGGACTTGGGGGTGCTGGTCAATGGGAGAATGAACATGAGCCGGCTTCAGTGTGTGCTTGCAGCCCAGAAAGTAACCGTATCCTGGGCTGCATCCAAAGGAACATGACCAGCAGGTCGAAGGAGGTGATCCTGCCCCTCTACTCTGCTCTTGTGAGACGTCACCTGGAGTATTGTGTGCAGTTCTGGTGTCCTCAACATAAAAAGGATATGGAACTGTTGGAACAAGTCCAGAGAAGGGCCATGAGGATGATCAGGGGACTGGAGCACCTCCCATATGAAGACAGGATGAGGAAGTTGGGGCTGTTCAGCCTGGAGAAAAGAAGGCTGCGTGGAGACCTCATAGCAGCCTTCCAGTATCTGAAGGGGGCCTATAGGGATGCTGGGGAGGGACCCTTCATTAGGGACTGTAGTGATAGAACAAGGGGTAACGGGTTAAAACTTAAACAGGGGAAGTTTAGATTGGATAGAAGAAGGAAATTCTTTCCTGTTAGGGTGGTGAGGCACTGGAATGGGTTGCTCAGGGAGGTTATGAATGCTCCATCCCTGGCAGTATTCAAGACTAGGTTGGACAAGGCCTTGGGTGATATGATTTAGCATAAGGTGTCCCTGTCCATGACAGGGGGATTGGAACTGGATGATCTTAAGGTCCTTTCCAACCGTAACTATTCTATGATTCTATGATTCTGTAGTTTTCATTTTGTTCTCCGTGGTGCATAAATGACACATGTATATATGGCACTGGCATAGAAATACAAAGGAAGAAAATCCTGTAAGGATGAGTATAGGTTTGAGGCTGCAGTGTAATGAAGAGGGATGGGAAGGATGGTAGAACTTGGTCTCTTTGTAATGACATGTATTTTTCTTGGAGCTGCTTTCTGCTTAACCATTTCAGCTTGATGAAAATAAAGCTAAAGGTGCACCTTGATTCTCCTTGAAATCCCCTACTGGGCTCCTTGAAAGCTTTTTGTCAACTAACGTTTAGTTAGCTGATAACAGCAAAACTGTGGCTTTCAGGTGTGTGTGAGGCTCTTAATTGGATCTCGGAGCTTGTGATCTGCATCAGTAGTAAGCCTCAGGAGGAGGTTCTCTGGCCTTGGCAGTGATAAATTTCCCTCTGTCAGGTTTTACGTACCTCTTTGTAACTTAACTATTTCATACAAGTGACCAAACTCCTTAGAAATACTCGTGTGTTGAATTCCAAGTGTTTGGAAATCACTGCAGCAGTTTTACTCCTAAAATATGCAGTTGTCTGGGTGACAGCCTGGAGAGGCATCCCCTTGGCGAGGGGAGGAGGGTGGAGTTGTGCTGCGGGTGTAATGGAGCCAGGGTGTGCATCCACTCATTTGAGGAGCTTGCCTGCAAGGAGTATCTCTTGATTTGGAAACTGGAATAAATCCGAGAGTAAAAAAGTAAACTGGATCTTAGGGAAGACTTTGGGGCTTTCTCCTCTGCAAGACAGCCGTAGCAGCTGGGCTCAGTAACATGAAACAAGAAGGCAGCATGCTGCCTGCACCAGCTCTGAGCCGAGGCATGGCCCAGCCTTGCACAGCTTCTGCCTCTGAAGCAGCCAGGAAGCTGAGGGTGTCTGCAGTTTCTGCCTTGAATAACAAGTCATTCAACGCACAGGTTTATAATTTTGGAGCACGTAATAGTGATGGAGTTGAAACTACTTCATGGAATGAAATTTGCAACGAAGTGCTGCTGTTCTGAGGAAGGAAATTGAAATGCAAGACTTTGGATTCATTCATCAGTTAACATGTTAGAGAATTAAGCTCTTGCTTTATGCAACAGATGAGCTGTTCAGTAGTCAGGTCTTCATAAAGCATGATGGCAAGCGAAGTTGTGTGTATTGTAAGCAGGAATAGTATCTCTTTGCAGGTAATTTGCAAGACCTTGTGGGTTGCCAGGGTTTTTACAGGAGTCTTGAAACAGGGCAGTGTTGAAGGAATTTATGAGCTGGATTTCTAATCAACTGATAATTTAATTAATGCAGCATTTAACTACTTGTCTGCAATTTAATTTTTTTCCAGATGTTTAGTTTTAATGGAAGTCTCTTTAGACAGTCATGAGGGAGGTAACATCTGGGCAGAGCATTTAGGGGAAGATTGCACGGAACTGAAGCAATGCTCCCTTAGTTGTTACCTTCCATGTCAACTCAGAGTCCTGAGGTTTGGACAGGTTATATGTATTTTGACTTACATACGTGTATATACACACACATATATAAAAGAATAAAAAATCCCAACTTTGTTCATCTTTAAAACAAAACAGAAGCCCCCACAATTGTCATGAGGCAAGTGGTAATCACAGTTTATACTGGCAAGCCTTTGTGGACGTGGACAAAAGTGTGGTGGTTGTAATAAGTGATGTATACAGGTCAACTTCCAAGTCAGCCAGCTTGGCCTAAACAGAGGTAAGCTTGCTCCTGCATTATGGTGAGACTTAGCCTGTAAAGCAGGAGAGCTCATCTGTAACACTGCAAATAGGATGCAAATGAAAACAGGAGCTGTTAAGTTTCCTTTTGCTGAAAACTTTTATTTAATGTGCTTTTAAGGTTCCTGTGCTAGAGGCATGCGAGCTGCATGGATAAGAGCAGACAGCAACCGGGGCAGCTGATGTGGTTGCGAGATGCTTGGCCTGCATCCTTATTTTTGCATTTGTTGTCTTGACTCTATTCACATGAAAGATTGAAAAGCAGAGTCTTTATGTCAATACCTCAGCATGCTTTTTCTTTTATAGTACAGTACTCTATAGAATTATAGGACAAGTGATCTTTGTTTTCTCTCCATATGCAAATACTTTGAAAAAAAATAATCATCCCTTGCAATATTGATTCAGTCTTGGATGATCTAGCTGCTGTTTCTTTAGTTTGCATGGCTAAGGGAGAGTAGCAATTAGGACTTGTAAATGGTAGTGCCCTAAACCCAGTAAGTAATAGGAAATGCTCTCCTGAAGCCCTGTCCCATTTGGACAAGCAAAGCACTTTGAGATCCGTTTAAAGGGTTAATTAAACAAAAACTTTCAAAAAGGTTTATGTTGAACAGCATATTTGTCCATATGTTTTAGGTAGGCTATCTATATTTTTGTAGAAAACTGATATTAAATGGAAATTCAAGCCTTGGCAGGTTTCTTAACAAAAGACACTTGTGGTCTGGAGCTCTGAGGTCCCAGGACGGTTCCATTACTGTAATTCCACAGCGTGAGCTTTAAATGTATCTGGAGATTTTAATGGATCACATGGGAAGTAAATCTCTTTGTACCTGCCTTAAGCCATATGTTACTGATACAAGATGTTGAGCTGCCTATCTCTTTCACTCCGACGCAGCTGTGTGCTTCCATAAGGACTGGGGTTTTGAACTGTAAAGGGAAGTTTCAGATTTCATTCTTTTCCTCCATTATGGGCAATCTCAAGCTTTGTAATTTCAATTGTGTAATTTTATAGATTTTTCCAGAAAGGGATTTTTTTCTTTTCTACCTTTCTACATCTAATGATGCTTTTAAAAACGCTTCATGACTTCTAATGTAGTCACTTCATTCTTTTGTTTCTGTATGCCTTTCCTGTTGTTGATCAAGTTTCTTTGTTCTTGCTATTTAAATAGCATGCACAAAACCTATTTGCTCCCAATTGATATTGCTGAATATCGATGCACAGCAATATTAAACATTAGGTTTAAATAATGGACTTGGTTTTCATACTCCTCCTTTTATTGTTTTCTAATATAACTGTAATCAGTGAATATTGTAAACAATTCGTGTAACTGTGAGACAAATAAAACAGGATTGAAATTTTATGCATGATAGGACACACAGACTGTTAATGTCTAAGATGCAATTTACTTTTAATAAACTAACAATTCCCATTTGCTGCTGTACCCACTCTTCTGAATGCTGCCTGTCTTCTATTTGTTTTTCAGAAGTCATGCTAGTTGCATGCCAGTACTTTCAGGGATACCTTAAGTCACTGCTTGAACCCCCCACGCTGGAAACTGGGAGACTGGTGTTCTCTCTCAATAACCAGAACCTTCTCTGCTGCAATTCCTGGAAAAAATATTTACAGCCAGTAATTTGTAAATCTTCAGTAGTGAAGGAAAGCTTATTCTGTCCAGAGTGTCTTGGCAGTAGTTGTAAACTCAGTCTTTCTCTCTCTTACATATAAGTGGAATGGGACTTAAGGCAGTTATCACTCATTTTATGCTGTTTTTTCACTGTCAGAGGAAGAGTGTATTAAAAAATGAAAAATGGGGGTGGAGAGGAAGTACTGTGGGAAGTGCTTGGAAACACAGTCCACATGGAGTTCCAGGTAGGAGGCAGCTCCTTTCTTGAAAGTGTATTTTAAGTAACAGAGAGAAGCCTGTATAGCTAAAGTTTGAAATGGAGGGAGAATAGTGTGATGGCAGTGGAGAGGGAGTTCTTTTTTTAGTACTTTTGGTAAGGAGAAGATAGTATTGTTGAGAGAATAGAAGTGAACGGGGGGGGAAACCACCCTACAAACAAAGTGTGGTGGGTATGCTGAGGTGAAATGGTGAAGGTGGAAATTAGCAGAACCAAAAGGAGCAGATAACTTATGAATGTTTAGAGAAGAAACGGGGATGATGAACTTTACCCACTTCTTCAGGATGGCGTGACTCCAGCCAAAGATGTAAAATCCCTTTTTGATATGACTTCTGTTTCAAGGAGTAATGGCTAGAAACTATAATTTCTGTAGAAATCTAAATTTCTTTTAGCATTAAGCAATATGAAGCTTATCCTTTTAAAAAGAAAACTGCTGCAGTTACTGCTGCTTTCAGCAAGATGCAAATTCTATGCAGTATTGCCAATAAAGTTTATACAAGATGCTCTGTACTCGTTGTCTTAGGTTTAATGAGCACGGCTAATTATACTGTGCCATAACTAACCAAGTAATAACAAAATTGATTTTTGTCTCTTCTACAAGATGCTGGGCTTGTTCTCAGATTGACTATACCCATGTAATTACACAATGTTGTAGTTCAAGTCATAGAGTGTTTGGATTGTAAGTAGTGTTGCAGTGGCGTGAAACTTCTTGTCCACTTTGTTGACACTTACAAGTCTGCACTTCGGAGCACAAGCCTTGTTGATGTAAAATAAAGAATTTTCTGCATGCAGGAAAGGAATGTTTCTCAATTTCATGGAATTTCCATTTTCTCTTTTATATAGATGAGCCAAAAGCATGATGTTTCTGTAATCATGTTTCTCCTGTAGATGCAGTCCTGTGGATGAGATTTGTTTTGATTTCAGCTTTTGATCTAAGTTGTCTGTCTGCTGCTTCTGTGGCCAGTGGAGCAAAAGTGCATCTTCAAAAAGCAATCTAACCTCTCCCAAAACAGGTGCCCCACAGCTGA
The DNA here is from genome assembly GCF_034315485.1 of Pezoporus occidentalis. NCBI lineage: Eukaryota > Metazoa > Chordata > Aves > Psittaciformes > Psittacidae > Pezoporus > Pezoporus occidentalis. The sequence continues at coordinate 7,641,142 of NW_026912779.1, forward strand.
GGTAGATTCTTTTTTTGAGTTATCGATGTCTCTCCATTCCCTGTAGACAGAGATGGAAAGTGTTAAACCTAAAAAAAATACCTCATTTAGACCTTTGTCTTGATCTTGAATACATTAAAAGTATCTTCTTTCACTTCTTTATCACCTTTAATGTTTCAGACTGTTTCCATTTGTTGAACTGGGCTTTAGTGGATGTTACTAACTGTTTACATTGAGGTAAGTGGCTTCTTTTTCAGTAACACGGGCAGCCTTTGATCTGAGACACCTTAACAAGGTGCTTCCCAGCACATTCTCAGTGTGTTGGAGCCAGGGAGACTTGGCTGAGCAGGTACAGAAGGATGACAGAGGGGCTCAGCCAAAGATGTGGCGGTTGGAAACCAGGAAAACTGATATGGCAGGATTTTGGAGTGCTTGAGTCCATGGGGTCATGAGGCTTGTGGCTTTTTGCTTTTACTCTGGAAGTCATTGTTAGTCGATGTGCCTTGCGCTATAGCATTTGAGACAAATGTGTGCTGCTCAGTCCTGGCAATGTGCTATTTTGGAGTAGTTTTGCTGTTAGCTCTGTGTTAGCCAATTTAGCTCTTGTGATTATGAACATGAAAGTTATCTTTTTTTTTTGTAGTTTAATGATTTTGTTATCTTTTCTGTTACTGTCCTTTAAGCAGGAAGTAAAACCAGCAGTACCCTGTAAAACTGCATCTCTCTTTCCTTTTAAATAAGAGAGCTCATGGAGCAGCCAGGGCTATTTAAATTATATCATGCAAGAAGACAAGCCACCAAGTAAGTGGATTTAGAACCATAATTTGACTAGCAGTAGGTTCATTTTGAATGTTGACTGGTTAACATCAGTTTGAAATGTTAAAACAGAACAAAAATTGCTTCCTTTTTCATACTTTGTGTAAGTGTTTTAGGTTTAGATTTTTGAACCCACTGTCTTCCTTCTTGAAGGAGATAAAACTGTTGAGCCAAAGGGCAGGTTGGCTATTTCATTTGTCTTTTTAATGAGCTGAAGAAGGCTTGATTTTACCAGCACTATAATTTGTTTGGTTTTGTTTTTTCCACCCCCTCTGCTTTCTTGAAGAGTCAGCAAAATATAAATGACAGATACTCTGCAAATAGGTATCTGGTATTTCACATCTTCTAACTAATGTTGCCGTAGCCATAATGTTACAAAAATGCCTTCAATGCATCTCTTTTTCCCAGGCCTGAATTCCAGATGTTAATTTACAGTCTGCCATCTGCTTGGTTTTGGTGGTTTTGTCAAGTTGCAGGTCAAAATTACGACTTGTTTTCTGTCAAGAGAATGTCAGCATTTGCAAACCCCATTTCTTATGCTGAATGCTTGTCTGTAATTGCAATCTGACTTGTGTTTTTGCCTTAACTTGCTAGACAAAATGAATACATAGCGTGCATCTGCTAGAATTGTACGTGACCCTTTTGTGTTTGCTCTTTGGTTTCTGGTGTGCAAAACTTACAGGCTGTGCAGCTTTGTATCTTATTTTGGAGCTTGTGGAGCAAGTATGGCAATGCTGGGAAGCAGACTATGACCTCCTCATCTTGCAGAAGTGTTGAATATCCTCCTTGACGCAGCGATCAAAAGCTGAGTGTAGTCTCAATTCTATGACTGTAGTAAATGCTGGGTTTATTGCTGAGTGAAAGCATTTTCAGCTATTAACTGTGGAATTGTAAACTGCACCTCTGTGAAAGCAAAAATAAATGTCAGTCTCTCGCCTTGAAACATGGCAGGAAGAGGTGTGTAAACAAACTAGTAGGGTTTTTTCTTGTTTTCCTCAACTCCTGTGTTCGAATTAATGTGGAATTAGTGATACGCAGCCTTACTTGGAAACTTATTATAGTTCCAGTCCTTATCTAACACTCCAAAATAGAATTACACCCAATTCCCTTTCTGACCTATGGTGATAGTTGTTTCCCTCTCCTTTTCCCCCCACTCTGGTCACATGAAAAAGTACTGAAGAAAGGGGATGACTGGAGAACCAGAAACCTCCTTGCTGCCATTTTTGCCCTGAGGACACTGTAGGAGTTTGTGTTGCTCCAAAAGCGATAAGTCCTGAGGTTAAATACAGCAGATGCGTACAAATGAGTAAAGCAGTGCATATGCATAACTAATAGAAGTAGTAACATTATTTAGCTTCTGGGCAAGTCTTTGCTGTAATTCATCATGCTTGCATTGCAGTAATTCCTGTTGCTGAAACTCTTTAAAGCTGTAAAGCAGCAGCTGAGGATGTTCAGTGCTGGCAGGTGAGTACCTGTGTTTGCTGTGTTTTGCACTTGGTAAGGAGCATTGTGCTGTGCACTCTTTAAGTAACTGACTTTACTTTTGGCAAGATTTGCTTTTAAATGAAGTTTATTTTTGTAATAAAACGTTGCACATCGAATTTCAAGAGTATTGGCTTATAAACTTTACAGGTAGTAAAAAATACTTTAGTTCTTCATTTAGCTTCCAGTAACTTAAATTTATGACAGGTCTTTTATGCATTTTCTTTTCTTTTTTTCCTGGCAAGAAATCTGTTGCCAACTTTCATTTAAGAGGGAAGCTATTTGGGACACTCTTCTGAAATGAACAGTGGCCTCACTTAAACCCTGCAAGGAATCAGTTCTGGTGGGCACTTTTAATGCATCTTTGTGCTGTTGAGTTAATTCATAGATATTGGTGCTGTGAATGGTTGTGTACAAATTTTTTCCTTCCATTAAAACGCTTTCTGCTTAGTGTTACCATGCAAATGAAATAATGTGGGAGACAGTTTTATGCATGTAAAGTTTTAAAAGGGGGAAAAAAGTGATAGAGTAGTAACACGTCTCTGATGTATTAGAGAATGAACAGTTGGGGTGCAGCGACGTCTCAAAAGACAACAAAAAACTTGGGCATCTCTGCTTTTATAACCCAAACCCTGGGTAAATAAATGTGCAGAGCAGGAAAGCACTTACAGTAATTAATGTTTACCTTTTTTGTTTCTATATAGGAAACTAAAACTTGTCTTGATGTACTTAAAGCACTGAGAAAATAGGACCTTGTTTTCCTTCTATGGACTTAGCTTCTATCGTTCAACTTCAGTTAGCTTGAATTTTGCTATTCTTGCTGTTATTCCTATTATTAGGAAACTACTTAAAACTGTTGTAACCACTGGCAGCTCAGAATCAAAACTCTCAGCAGTCTGGCTTGAGGGCTGTTAGATCTGCCTCCAGATTTGCTGCTGGTGTTTGTCAGGGGTGGTCCATGCTCCCTCTTGCCAGGCAGCCATGGTTTGATGCTCCAGGTCTGTATCCCTTGATGGAGATGGTTCCTGCTTGTTGAAGGTTCAGGCTGTGCTTCTGGCTTCTAGTGCCGTGTGGTGCTGTCAACGCCATGCGTAACCTTGATGGTCCTGGTTTTCCTCTGTTATATGTGTAATGCTCGCCATCAGCCTTGCTCTATTGCATCTTCATGCGGTGTCATCCTGATAAAAATGCCTGTAGGTGATTAATGGTTTCATGTTAAAAACCCAGCAATGAGGCAGGGGAGTCTTGACCTGCTGTAGCTTCTCGTGTCCCATGAAACAGGTCAGGATGATTTAAAACTTCATATAAACTATGATCATAAATGGATAGTGACACCAAACTCAGTCTTCTAGTGCATATAATGGTTTATCCAGATGAATAATTCAGGACTGCCAATTACAAGCATGTAATAGCCATTTCCAGAGTATTAAGAACTAAAATCCACCTGTAATTCTTACTTATGATAGCTGGGATTAAATTGTGGCTGACGGTTATCAGGTGTGTGGAGGGGAATCTTCTCTAAGTTTTCGGTTACCTTTCTTAAACGGTATGTGCTTGTGTCGTGGTTTAAACCCAACCTCAAATAAGATGAATAAATTCTCTGCATAACTTGCGTTTTCTTTCAGTGTTGCAAAAGAACCTGAGGTTTCCAGTGTGGTGGTTATTTTTCTCTCCTACCAAGTGCTCACTGTATATTGCATTAAGTGTGAGCAACACTTGTTTAAAGAACTGAAAACCCTCAAATCCTGGTGCTGGAAAAGATTATCCAAATAAATGAGAAGTTTGCTGCAGGCAGTACTTTTCTCAGCCAGTTCAGCTCTATTCTGTAACATAAGTATTCAGTGCTGGGTGGCAGTGTGCTTTTATTGCTCAGGGTTTCAGGGTGGGGATGGTGGTGCTGGTAATTCCAAGACAATGGAGAAGACAGGTTTCCTTGGCTCTGCTTCCTCTTGCTTCAGTTGTTTAAATTTCCCTCCCCCCCGTGGATCCTAATATCTTAATCCTGGTGGTTGCCGCCAGTCCTCATGTGCCTTGGCAGACCTGGTGTTTGTAACCTTTTCCATACATTGTCATGGCCAAATTCTTGTAATAAAATCTGATAAAGGAAGCTTGTATAAGCTTTAATTACATTCATTCAGAAGTAGGCATTTGTTCCAAGAAATCAAAAACCATAGGAATATTTTTTCCCTGCTCCTTCTCCCGAACTTACTCTTGCTTGTTTTCAACAACTACCAAACATGGTATTACAAAGCAAACCACAGAACTTGGAGGACACCAGGAATCAGAGCTTCAGGATTATTGTGGAAGCACTTTGCCACGTGTCTGTACCCGCCACTAATTTTATATGGGATCTGGTTTCAGAAGCGATATAGGAATTTGTTAGGCTCTTCATCTGTGTTTTGGTCCTCTTGATGGCATTTTACTTAGTCACAGTAAATTTTGCAGATTGAATTTAGCTTTGTTTGGGTGTTTTGTTTCCATGAGCTATAATGAAACCAAGTTCTCCTCTTGTGTGTCTTGTTATATTGCCAAGTAAGCATAATAGTAAATGACTTCTGGAGCAGACAGCTTTTCTTTAGGTGCGCATGAGCAGAAGCTGTCATCAGGAGCTGCTGGAGCTTTTCAGTGGTGCCTGGGACACTTATAAAACTTCAAAGTTTTTTATAATGAATTAACCCCCCCCTAGTTTTCTGAGAACTCCTACTAATGTCCCCAACAGCGCTGCTACCAGCCAGGCAGTTTGTGTAATAATCCTCTTTGAACTTCCTTCAGATGGAATTTGCATTGGAAACACTTGTTTGCTGCTTGTAGAGCATTGTACTCTGTTAGTTCGTAGGAATTGGATGCATGCTTCTGTCAGTGATTGAGCACAGAAGAAGAGGAACATCCCAGATACCTAATATTTAGACTTTAATTAGAGTATATGAATGTGTTTTCTTTTTCTTAACAGAAATGAGGGATTGAAGAAACTTAAAGTACTGGTGACTAAATCATATTTGTTATGAAAATGTTTGGTATGTATATTAATAGAAATACAAAAGTAGTCATTGTTTCTGCATAAAGGCAGCTGGTACCACTTGATGCCAGAGCTTGATGCCAAAAAGAAGTTCCAGCAAATCTTACTGAACAAAAGCAGTAGGGGATGATTCACAGCTATCAAGAAGTTACAATAATAAGGAAAGCAAGTCTCCCAAACTTGGGTGAGGATGTTTTCAGGCAGGGATGTTCCTTGTCATGATGCTGATCACCATCATATACCTTTATAGAGTTCAGCTTCCCTTTGGAACCCATAGGGAATCCATTTAATGCCCATGTATTGGTGCATGCAGTGTTTGTCTTTGAAGGGAGTAAGACTATGCAGGATTAAAAAATCCTTGGCCACGTTGAGCTTCAGGGACACAGTTCATGTGTGGCGATGTAAAATACTATTGTACGTATATAGGACTTGTTGCCTGTTAAGAAGCATGTTGCTTTGAGTTAAAGTTTCTTAGAGTGTTCAGAGACAGGTACAAAAAAGGCTGAAGGTAGTGGGTGTCTCTGGGGGTGGGCAGGAAGGGGACCAAGGCTGGAATTGTGGAATTGAGTTTTGTCAAAATCCCTGAAGACTCAGCAAAAGATTCATAAGATTTGACAGAATAATCCCACACAGGGCAGGCGCCAGCAAATCCCTGAAGTGCCACATCCAGAGTATGTGACAAAACATGGCAGATTCCTAATGGTCTGTAAGAATAGAGCCTGAGAGGAGGCTGGATCAGAGCAGTTCTCCTCCCTTAATAACGGTGCCCTGAAGGCACCACCCTGCTTAGTTTCAGAATGGTTGTGATCATTAAAAGCAGCAAGCTGCTTCAAAGATGTATTGAAATTTAGGATGCTCTATTGCAAAAAAAGCAAAGAAATTACAAGGCTGGCACAAACAAGCCAGGATGTGCTGTAACTTCTCCCTTATGACACAGTCCTTGCTGCAGTGTTTCAGGTGCAGCCTAGCAGCACATGCTTTCACGTCAACCATCAGTCAATAAAGAGTTCTTTGACAATAATGAAATTATTACAGTTCTACAATTGAAAAACACATGAGGAAAAGCTACTTTCTGAAAGAAATTGAGTTAGGAAAAACCAATTTCATGCATTGCGCAATAGGTGATGTTACACTTGGCGTACAAGTGCTTAAATACTGAATTTAGCATGAAATGATTGTATAAAACAGATGAGTAGAATGAAATGAAACTCTTGGAGGGAAAGTATGTTAAATCAGCGACACAAATGACAGCTTAAGGCGTATTTAGCTTAGAATTAATTATTCATGTATATGTGTGTGTATAGATAAAATATATAACCTGATAGTTACAATAACCAGAAATGTCATGATGGGCATGAATCTCGGTTAATTGCTATTATCGCTTTTGCAATGCGGATTTATACATGTAAAGTGATTTAAACAGTCACTGGAATGTTCATTCCCCACGTGCACAAAGTGCACCAGTACTAATTACAAAGCAAACTTGCAGCAAGTTGTTTCTGTGATGTCAGGATTCTTGTTTAACATAAGACATAAATCTATAATTGCTATTTTCTTTGTAAGCCAAATTACTACATGGGCTTGCATCATTTAAAGAGCAGTCGCCTTTTCTACCACATGTAACTTCAGTTTCAGTTCTAATTAGCTATAACAATAGATTTGTATCAGCCTTTATTTTTATTTGCATTTCTTTCGGAAGATACTGTTTCCTTTGATATGGATGTTAGAACTTTCTTAGACTGCATAATGAATTAGAGACAGTGCAGGTTTGGTTTAGTTTATTAATTAAGTAAATAAGGATCATTTGACAAGTCAGAACTGTTGCCTGTTATATCTGTAGGGTACCAAGATCACACTAGCAGCTTGGTGCAGCACTTCCCCTCTGTGGGAGCACACACTGATGATCTCAATTAAGTGAGGCATTTTGATAACACTCAGATAATAAGTGTTGTCAAAGCCGTGTGTGCAACAACTCATCTTCACTGCGGTGTCTGTTACTGTTCTACATTAACGCATTCTCTGAAGAAAATTTCTTACCTCCAAGTAATGTGTGTCGGTCATGTCTGGTAGGGCATGAGGACATGGAGTTGTTGGTGCATGTCCAGAGGAGGCCACGAGGATGATCAGGGGACTGGAGCACCTCCTGTATGAAGACAGGCTGAGAAAGTTGGGGCTGTTCAGCCTGGAGAAGAGAAGGCTGCGTGGAGACCTCATAGCAGCCTTCCAGTGTCTGAAGGGGGCCTACAAGGATGCTGGAGAGGGACTGTAGCAATAGGACAAGGGGCAATGGGTTTAAACTTACACAGGGGAAGTTTAGATTGGATAAAAGGAAGAAGTTCTTTACTGAGATGGTGGTGAGGCACTGGAACAGGTTGCCCAAAGTAGTTGTGAATTCTCCATGCCTGGAAGTGTTCAAGGCCAGGCTGGACAGAACCTTGAGTGACACGTTCTAGGGTGAGGTGTCCCTGATTCTGTGATACTGCTCCTGAAGCACTGCTGTTGCATCCTTACACAGGAATAGTACTCGTAGGCACTGTTCAAACACTGAATAAAAATCAGTTATCTTATGAAAAATGTTTAAGCTCCTAAAACCCATCCTAGAAACCTGTGATAGTTTAACTTTCTCAGCAATTTTGTTGGAGCTGCTATTTTGTCTTAGAGCATCCTTGGTAGTAGCACCTTGAATTTATGCTCATTTGATGTATCCTGGACTCTAAACCACAAGAGTGATGTTGGCTGTATTAGTTTAGTTTTCAAACATTTTAGGGTTTGTATATATAAAGTCAGCTTGTTCTATAAACATTTAAAGTTGGTCAGTCAACAGTTTGCAGTATGTAAAAGCATGGTAAAATCCGGGTATAATGGGTCATACAAAATGCTTCTTTCCTGAGAGAAAGAAAATAGTAGTAGATTGATGGAGTTTTTTTAACTCTAGCTCCTGTATTTACTAAGCTTGGATTGAGCAGTAGATGGCCAAACTTGAAATGGATTGATTCTCGTGGTTCTTTATATGAAAACTGAGTTAAAACTTTATAAAATCTGGATCTTGATTAGAAGAAAAATAAATTCAATAATGATCTTGTCTAAATTGTTTGAACCTGTTTAGCGCTTCTGTTTTACTATTCACTTGAGGGGAAGAATCCCTTAAGCATGAACTATAGTCTTTTTTTCCAGTTTCATTATGTCACAAAAGAGGAGGAAACCTGTGCATTTTGTGCTTTATATGGCACAAACAGGGCACTAATTTGGTTTGGTTTTTTTTATACTGACTGCTTTTCATCCCCTTCAATGGGCACTGACCGAGAGGAATAAAACAGATGGCTGTCATGAATAAACCCAGCAGAAGTATGTCTTGGCCTTACAAATTTAGTCCTTGCATTGCTGGAAGTGTAAAAACAGTTTTCTGGATGCTAATGGTCTGAGATGTCTAGGAATTTCTCTGGAGGGGCCATGCAGATGTGCATTAAAGTTAATATGTTCTAACGGAAGGTGTCCCTGACTGTGGCAGGGTGGTTGGAACTGGATGATCTTAAGGTCCTTTCCAACCCAAACTGTCCTATGATTCTGTGTCAGAGTGAGTCTTTACCTCTCTCAGGTAAAGGGACCTGTAAAGGTCCTCAGATGCCACCTTTACAGCTCCCTTTCCCTTTTTTCCCCGGATGCTGGGTAGGCAAGAGGTCTCTGCCTTGGCTGATGCTGTGTGTGTATGCTGCTTTGTAAGATGGGCGAGATGTTACCTAGGTCTCTGTAATCTGCACTAACTCACTGGTTTGTTGCTAAACATATGACTAAATACCTTTAATCTCCGCTCCTGAAGTTGCTTGACAAGCTTGAAAGTTAGTACAGGGAGGAATGATCACAGAAGTTCATTTCTGTAGGAAAAAAGCAAGCACTGGCAACAGTTTTGTCTGTTCTATGATCTAATACGTTCTATCAGTCAGCAGTGTTAACTGTTTGCTATTGCTTATAAAATATTATAGCTCACTTGGGCACAGATATTATTTACCACCTTGATTTTAGTTTCATGGGTCACTGTGCTATTCAAATACTCTTTTTCTGCTCTCTTTGACCCTTGTTGCAGCTGAACTTCTGAATGCCACAGCTTGTTTCAGTTCAGACTAATATTGATGGCTACTGCTCTTGTGGGTTGTATTTGCTTCCAAACTGAATAAAATTAAAGAAGGTTGTTTCTTAGGCCTGGCTTATATCTCTTTGTACAGCTGTTTTTGAGATCATGATGAAAACCAGCTGTTCTGAGCTCCTGAGCTGCCTTGGCCGGTATCTTACCTTGGAGTAACTTTAGAGGATGGGGCTCCCAAAGGCTGTCAGGAACTAGAGTTCTAGAAAATGCAAAAATAGTATGGATTTTGTACTTCTTAAAATAAGGTCATTACTAACAGCTGTTAGTTCTACATTTAAGAACATGGTTGCTTTTTGCACTAATGATTTCTGGAGGAAAAACTCATCACAGTTGTACTAAGTGATATGTATTATTTAAAATCAACTGAATACTTGATTGTGTGTAGTTTGCAGGAAGGCAAGACTTTAAAAAGCTTAATGCTGCACATTCCTGATCTGTCTTCCTGCTTTCCAGGTTCTTTCACTCATACGTTTTGTCATTCATCAGAATTTCTCATTTCTCTCTAATGTTCTCTAATTCCTGTGGGAATAGGGGACACGGCACTGGCTGTGGCCTTGGGTCTTGTTCCTGCTCATGCATAAGAATTTCCATTTCCCTCTCTGAGGGCAAAGTTTATCAGACACTTTCTGTATTCATTTAGGTACGTTTCTGATCCTTCGCACACCAGGTTGCTCTCTCCGATACCATAAAATTTTATGGAATCTCCTCAGATGTTCCTGAGGAGGATCTGTGGGGGTGTTTTTAAATAGCTCTGTCAATTTGTATGTCTCAGCCTTGTATCCCTCAAGTTTCCTTGGCTTTCATAGTGCGTTTCTCGAGATGGTTAAGGAATGATTTAGTTTTTTTCCCCTTCAGAGTTAACTTGTATTCTTCTGGGGGAGAAGCTAGAAGAAACAAAGCTGAGGAGAACTGACAATATTGCACAAACCACTGAATATAAAACAGCTGCAGTATGTTCATGTGTTACGGGATGTCTTGGCTTTATGAATTAACTCCTTTACTGAACTGTTGAAGCTGATTTATTACCTATGAGAAGTACTGACTGAGTAAAAATCTGAGGTCTTGTATCTGTAATGCAGTAAATTAGGTGGTTATGAATAAGATAGGTGGTTATGAATAAGTTTATGAATTTACCCCTTTTTATTTTCTTCCCTGAGGGCATTCAAAGGTAACAGCATGTCTAATTTTTCTGGGTAGCTTTGTCTGTCAGGGACTGAAATACTTAATTTGTAGGCTGTGAGATGTATATAATACCTAGTTTGTAGAAATGGGCTTGTCAGTTTAGCAGAAATGGATCCAAGTTCATCAGTTTTATTCCCTCCCATCTGTTAATCTGGCTTCTTTGTTTACCATGCTACGTCTAGGAAATACAAATGTAAGAAGCTGGGAAGCTGGTAGAAATCTCAGTCTGAAACAAATCAAAGTAACCTAATTCTGTTGCTGTGTAGGAAATGTGAAGTTTAAATCCTGGTATTCCTAATGGGTCAGTGCAGATACATTTGTCCAGGAGCCTCCACTGTAGCAGCAGCAGTGTGTTCTAGTGGAGGTGGGTCAATTCCTCCCTCGAGTCAGGGTTTCTCTGGACATATGGGAGGACATATGGCTCTCGCAGGACTCGGTGCCTGGGTGTGAGCTGGTCATAGGCGGTGAGCTCTAGATGTGCAAGGGGGAGGTGCAAACCACACCTCTGATGGCTTTTTCTGTCCCCACACTGTCATTGGAAAGCCTTTAATTGAACTCCTTACTTGCTCTGATTTTTGGCAAGGAAAGAGAGAAGATTGCACAAAGGGAGCCAAGACTGTCTCTGATGCCATGTTGCAGAGACTACCTGTGACAGCAGGCTCTGGGGTCCTGTTCCTGCTGGGCAAAACATGATTTGACCTGTTTCAAATGGACTTTTTTCCTAGTTTTAAACCCCTTTCAGTTTTGTGTTACATTTTCAGCCTCTCCATGACTCCTTTGTAAACCTGGATTGTGCCTCACCTCCACCTTCCTGGCCTGGAGAGTCCCAGCCTTCTCAGTTCCTCCTCCTAATGTGGCTGCGTGAGTGTATGCTTTCAGCCATGTATTTTTTGAAGTATAACTTGCTGTTTAATGTTGAGGGTGGGAAACCCCCAACAACCTCAAATTCATCCAAGTGGTTTGGTTTGACATAAAACTATGGGGTGTCTGCTATCATTTTCCCCACCCCAGCTTTGCCACACAAGCATAATGTCCCTCAGATCTCAGATGGTGCATTATGAAGTGCACAGGAGAAGCCAGGAGGACCTCACAGCTGTGTTCCTGTGGCTGTCTCCTGAAGGCAGACAACTTGTGCAAGCATGTCTCTGATTCACAGCCAGTTGCACAACTGGGGTTTATGTGGTTAGTTTTGTTTCAGTCTAAAACATGCCTCCCTTTTGGACAGGTTTACATCAATTCTTCCCACTAGCTTTTTTTCTGAGAATTGCATTTCTTTCCCCTTCTCTTGTAAAAATGACTTCAAAGTTTTATTATTCTTTTGTTAAATTTCTCTCCCTTATATCCTATTAACCCAGTGACCAATAACTGTAACTGGGTAGGCTGCATGAAGAGAGTTTGCAGGTCAGTGGGACAAGAGTCTTGGCTGTTTTAGTGAGGCTTGCGTGTCATCTGAGTCGGTACCTTCTCAACTTTTGGCAGAGCTGTGACTCTGGGCTTAGGGCTTACCATTGTAGTGCATTAGTTTTTACAGTAATCATAGAATCAGAGGATGATTTAGCTTGGAAGGGGTCTTAACCTAATTCCAACCCCTCAGCTATGGGCAGGGACACCTTTCACTAGACCAGGTTGCTCTAAGCCCCTGTGTCCACCCTGGCCTTGAACACTGCCAGGGATGGGGCAGCCACAGCTCCTCTGGGCAGTCTGTGCCAGAGTGTCACTCGCTGGAGTGAAGCTGCTTTCTCCTGATACCTAATGTAAATCTCCCCTTTGTCAGGTTAAAGCCATTCCCCCTTATCCTGTCACTACAGGGCCTTGTAAAAAGTCCTTCTCCAGCTTTCCTATAGGGCCCCTGGACAGATAAGAATCGTGCTTTGAATTTCTTGTATCCACTCTTCTTTTCCATCTTGCACTATCTTCTATGTGTCTCTCTTTACTCTGCCTTATCTTGCCGTGCACTTTTCCCATTTTCATGGTCTTTTGCTCTGTCAGTGACTTCTTCCATTTTCCTGCCTCCTAAGTTATTTTAATCAGACTTTTCATTCTCTATTCCTTCATAATCTGGCAATTTATACTTCACAATCTAAACTTTACCAAAGTACATGTCTGTTAAACCTTTTTCCATCACCTGTGCTCCTTTCGCTGTTCATCAGGCTTGCACAGAGTTACATCCTCATGTATATCGATAGTGCTTTCGATTTTCCAGCTTCAAATAATCAGTTTCGCTCTGGTTCTCTGCTGGTCTGCTCTGCTTCTCTCTAATCTTATGGAAGAGTGATGTCAGATTGGCTTTCTGTGCAAGCTTCTTCTTCAGCTCTCTTCCCAAGAGAGGTGGGGAAGAGCAGAAATGGAGTCCAGCTTTTCCAGGAACTTCTGCAACTGTGGAAACCCCAGCTCAGCTTTGAGACTTTGTTATGAAGATGCTGCTGATTCTCCAGCTGGAGAACCTTTCCCTCTGCCTTTCAGGTGAAGCTTTCTCCAAACACGCTTGACATAAAAGAATGTGATATCCTCTTCCATGAAGACTTATTTTACATAATAGACTATGAAGGTAGGTTCTAGATGATTTGCATAAAAGTAAAAAACCTGAGAAGAAATCTGCTACTTTGTAGCATCCCTTTTTTAGGATGGGATAGAAATTACCTGCAGATCTGGATAAATTCTATGTGCTCATTGCCCAGTAATCAAGTTTTAAAGTTTCTTTCCCTTTTCCTGTCATTTTCCTTATGGTGTCCCATCATAAATTCTCACTCATGAAAAATCAACCCTTCAGGTTTTGGGAGGCAGTGAGACTGAGGGACAGGCAGGGTTGTGCTCAGCAAAAAATGTGTAACTAACATGCATTTTCTTCTTCTGGCAAACCTATGAAAGGCACATTGGTGCATTTAATGTTTGATTTCCGTTGGTTTTGTTGCTGTTTGTGTGTGTTTTGGCTAAGCAGTCTGTAGGCTTGTTGGTTTTAGAAGCAGGTTTTAAGGTCCTGCTGCCAGGTGAAGCTTCCAGGTGGGTCTGCATGCATTCCAGTGCATATTGAAAGGCTTTGAAATAGGGAGGTGGGGAAAGGCAGGTTTTATTATAAACTAGAATAAAAGACTATTCAGACAGAAGTCAGATCATACAGGAAGGTGTAGAAGAAATTAGGAGGTTCACATATAAATCCTTCCTTGACCATTGTGTCCTGATGAGTGGATTCGTTCTCCCAGTCTTGATTTCAATTGCTTGCTGACTTTTTGGTGGCAAGACCTTACCTTGAGCTACAGTGTTTATGTGGTTTACTTACCTAGTGTTTAATATGGACATGAGAAGGGTTATACTGGTCTATCCATGATTGACTGCAGTGAGCACGCAGTAATAGATTTTCCTAGAATACTCTTTCAGCCTCTTCTGACAGGTAGCACAGAGGCTGCTTGAGTGCAAGTGGTCTCTCTGGTATTAGTATTTGTCATTGTAAATTTATCCAGTTACTTCTTAAGCCTGCTCAGACTGTACTGTAGCTTAACTCTATACCCAGTGGTTTCTTTTGAGCTTGCTTCTTGCTAGTTTTATTGACTTTTGCCTAGGCATTGTATAGGAAAAGATGGGGGAAAGCAGGCCTTAGCAACCACCTCTGTGCCAGTCTCGCCTGTAAGACCTTCACCTTTGCAGATGGAAGACTTGTAGTGCTGTATGCTGAAAACAGTCAGTGAGCTTCATCACCTCCCTGTTTTACCTCCTCCCCAGGTCACGCATGAACAGTGAAGAACACAAGCCTTAGCTCTCGCACCTGTGGGATTTCACTGGTGATACTCCTTTGGCCTTGAGAACTGGCCGTGTGCTTGGTACTTCTGTCTGTGGTCCATCTTTGTAACTACTCGGATACACATGTGAGGGCCTTGTACATCCCACAGCCACCTCTTTGAAATCAGTTAATAAAACAGGATATATATGCGTTCCGTGTTTCTATGATTGTGGTGTCTAGAAACAGAGTTCTTTCTTTATACCAGTTTTTGCTGATCAGCTGAGTAAAGATCAAATATTAGTAGACATATCTAATTGTTTTCCTTTTGGGGCTGCAGTTTACTTTCTTCTGATCTTTATTTGCTTAGCTCTTCAGCTCTTGAAAGGTGCTCTAAGTGTGTGTTTAACATCAGTTGATCAGGAAATGCAGCCATTTTAGAAGGACTGAAAGTGAAGAAAACATAATACAGAAAGGAGGATGAAATTGTTTCTTCTCCTTTACTCAGCTTTCTTCTTAGTAGTAAATTGCAAGAACAATGTATAAGTAGGGCAGCAGCACTAGAAAGCAGTGAAACTAATTGGTGAAAATTATTGTATTAATTATAAATAATTACATCAAAGTCCAGTTCCAAGTGGGAAAGGCATCTGGCATCACAGCAGCAATGCAAATGGCATCAATCTAATCAGAAGTTACAAGACTTCTCTGAGGGACTTGAGCCTTGTCAAATCAGGCTGCTGTATGTATTTGCATTGGAGTATTTTATTCTTATTAAAATAATTGTGTGTTTAGCACTTTTCTTCTTGGTGAAATGGCAGCCTTAGAGGCAGCTTTGCAATTACAGATCAACAGTGTCCGTATTCAGAAAGAGTTCTGTTTTGTTGCTTTTACTGGAGAAGACAATACTGTAATGTGTCTTTTTGTCCAAAGCACTCTGAGACGTGCTTAATTATATAATTGGTGTATTCAAAGGATAACCGTAGTGCTGAGTAAAGAATTTATTAGATGAGCATAATTTTAAACTCTATCAAAAGGGGTTTGGTGAATATTGGAATCTTAAAATGTGAGGGAAAAGAAATGTGTTTCTCTGATTTAATTGCTATTTATTCCTCTTAAATTTTGGAGGAAATAACTCTGCTTTTTACATGCATTGTCATTATAAATATAAATGCAGCATTTCCCACTCTGAAATGGCCTCACTGACTTTGGTACTTAAATGCAAGTTTTATATCTCCCATGCACCTGGAGAGAAAGGTTTGTGTTTTCAGGTAAAATGATATATTTTAAAAGGGCAGCAGATAATGTCTAGGTTTTCCTTTAAAAGAAATAACAAAAAACCCTCCTATCTGTAGACGTTGGTTTCTCTCTCTGATTCACGTTTGGGAAAGGGGAGGAAAAGCCCACTGCTATCATTAGCGTATCAGTATATCTGATCACAACATATCAGACGTATTGAAGCAGAATGAGAGGTCATCTGTGGTTTAGCCAGTTTCTGCCACTCTTTGCTCATTTAAATATGTTAATGTGACAAAAAACTTTGTGTTGTTGACATGTGCTGTAAAAATCTTCATCTGAAGGCTTGTTCTTATTAATTTCCCTTAAATAACAGAGCCTAATTATGAGCTACATTAAAGCTTATATAAAAGAGGAAAGATCTGATGCAGATAAAATCACATTTTCTTTTCATTTTGTAGGCTTTCTGGGGGCTACTTTTGCACTGGAATAACAGGAATGACAATCAAAAAAGATTGCTCTGACTTCAGGGGTCTTTTTGAACCACAGGAACTGGACAAATTGGAGTTGAAAGGGCCTCTCCAATTAACATGTCTTCTGCTCATGTGTCGGACAACACACTGGATAGCAATTAATTACAGATGTTCCAGCTTGTGTGGTTTTAGGTCAGCTCACAGACATGGCTCAGGCCTCTTGGTAGTTTTTTCTCCCCTAATAGTCTAATGAGAAAATAAGCACTCCAGCGAGAATGGGAGCAAGTTAGAAAGAGGGCCTGGACTTAAATGTCACTTTTGCTGCGTTGGGCTAAACTAGGCCTATTATGTATGGTAAAGGTTTGCTGTACAGTGGCTTCTTTGCAATGACCTTGGTTCTCATCTGGACAGAGGCTTGAAAAGCAAATTGGGTGGCACTGATGGAATTGTGATGGGTAAAAAGCTGCATATTTAAGCAGTCTGTAGAAAATACTGCAGAGGGTAATTGCTGTTATTTCTCTTCATTGAGAATGTTAACATTTTTTAGCTTTTTTTTTTTTTTGTTTAGTATAAAAACCTTAACTCTTGGATGAAAGAGTTGCTGAAGAGATGTAGCAGTTATAATGCCTCTCACTTTTCAACCTCAAAAATAGCTTGGGATACTTAGGAACTTAGGATAATGTTATCTACAGATTTAGAGAAGAATCCCAATTTCTTTTGACGTATGGAGCTTACAGTCAGCCATTTCAGCCTGGGTTTGTATGTGAAGTAGAAAATAAGATGAATGAAAGTGGTAAGAATGTAGGCTGAATAATCAAAAAGCTTTCTACATCTTACTGGCATCCTTTCAGAAACTGTTGTCCTCCCAAACCGTCTGGGAGCCCAAAATAAAGGCTATTTTTATTTTGTGCCCTACCTCACCCAAAGACTGTGTCTCAGGGGACACACTTGACTTTATTCTGCAGCAAGGCTGTTTGCAAGGCCAGCAGTTCACTGGGTGCTGACTATAGTTTTCACTTGGCCTATAAGCTATATTTTGCACCCACAGAGCTGAAATCTGTGCACCTTCTGCACCTAGATACCGCTTCCAACTTTCAGCAGCAAAGACCCTGGCTTAAAGAACCATGCAGCCATGAGAAAGAAGTTGTGATTTTTCTACCTTTTAGTGCATAATATTCTCCTCTACCCTTCAAACTTAGAGGAAAGTCTCCAGTTGGTGACAGATGGCTAATTAGGTAGAAAATGTGTGCATGAGCCATATTAATAGAAATGTTTGTGGCTGAAGCACATTAGTCCTAACCTCGCTGCTTGTGATCCTGGGAGAGGTTGATAATGCTTGTTATGAAATGCTGAAGTGACAAATTAGCCATTAGGATTTTATAGCTGACTTTTTTATTAAATGCTTGTTGTTGCAGGGCGTTTTGGCCTCAGAAATCAATGTGCTGAAGGTATAATGTTCCTGTTGCCTTTGGCCACCTGAGAGTGCTGTTTTTGGGGGGATTGGGGGAAGAAACAGGTGATCATTGAATTACAGGCAACATGTTAGAAGTGGTGCTCAGGATATTGATGTATACTTCTAATTTTGCTCAGTTTGAGGGAAAGTTACTGCCTGGCCCCTGAAGAGGTGGCTGGGTTTGTTTGGGAGACAGAGGTGGAGGACTACTTGTCTCTTTTCTTGCAGGATCAAGTTAAAGGACTGTTAGGCCATGAGATCATGGAATCATAGAATAGTTAGGGTTGGAAAGGACCTTAAGATCATCCAGTTCCACCCCCCTGCCATGGGCAAGTACACCTCAGACTAGACCATGTTACCCAAGGGTCTGTCCAGCCTGGCCTTGAACACTGCCAGGGATGGAGCGTTTACCACTTCTTTGGGCAGCCTGTTCCAGTGCCTCGCCATCCTCACAACAGAGAACTTCTTCCTAATATCTAACCTGAACTTCCCCTGCTTTAAGGATGAGGATGGTAAGTGCTGGTTTTGTGGCTGAGCCAGGAAAAACATGTGTCAGAGCTTTGTTTCCCTTATGTTTCATCCCATGGGCTGGAAAGGGACAGCAATGGATGACTACATAATGCTTTGCTGACCACTGAAAGCAAAACTATGTGGATATTCGAAGCTGCTGTGCTCAACAGTGGTCATAAACACACGGTTTCCATGCAGTGCTGGTGGAGATCTGTGGTAACTTTAGGACTTCCTCAGTTCCTTTTAGTGTGTGAGGAACTGGATCTGACAGTTGCGGATACTGGAAAAAGCTTGAAGTTCCCAGGTATTAAATAACATCTCTCCCTGTAATGGAAGGGTGGGGCAAAGGGCTCAGGAGTGATTCTGGATCTCTAAAACTGTACTAGAACAAATGAAGTGCCTCTCAAGTGCAAAATGAATAGGTACATATTGACGTCACTTACTGTTAAGCTAATGTGTCTGCTGCTCAAGCCCCGTTTCATTTTCTTATATTTGCACCTTCTAAATAGGTCTGGCTTCAATTCATTTTGTTAACTAAAAAGGGAAAAAGAGGAATTGTTTATTTGGACATTAAAAATTGAATTGTCAATTCTGTTATCCTCCTCCTGCACTTCAATTTCAGGCTTATCTGCATCGATGAAGAAGTGTTCCAGGAAATTCTTTTCCTTGTTTTTTAATTGGAGAAGATCTATTAGTACTTGCAAAGCCGATGTAGAAAGTTGCACAGTTGCTAATAATCTGGGATTTCCCCAGTGTATGTTTTTTGCTTGCTTAGAGTATTTGCAATTAGAAGTCTCCATCTCGATGGGATAATTAAGAAATAATTTACCACTTGGAAGGAATGGGTCTCTTTGGGCAATGTGCACTGCTATTGGTTAATTATTACTAATTTTTGGTTCTCTGATACAGTTCCTCCTGACCTGACATCTGCATAATGCAGAAGCTAATGAGAACACAAAGCTGATGTGTCCTCTGCTCAATTGGAGAGTGTAAGGTGGAAAGAGATTAAAAATAAAATGGCCAAAATGGGACTTGAGCATTAGTGGAAACATTGTTATGCACAGAATTTCTGTATAGGTGGATGTAGAGGGAGAAAGACACACATGTGATGTAGCAATCCTTCAGTTGGATTTTGTCATACTAGCTGAAATACTGACTACAAAATCTGGGCATTACAGTGTGCTCTAAATAAACTTAATACCCACTTGCTGCAACATCAAAGCTTTCCTTGGTGTTTGCAATAAATAAAGTTTTTACTTTCAGAGTTGCAGATATTTCCATTGCATGGCATGCAGTGATTTTTTTTCTACTAGTATGTATCTGAGTAACACCTCAATTTATGAACTATGACAGACTCTTCCCTTTGCTATACTTGAGAACGTGAGATCCCATTGCAGGTGCTGTGAGTCACTTCTGTTGTACTATGCTGGTTCATGCCTGGTGGTGGGGTTACACATGGTGGGGTTCTACACCTCTCCTGTTTAGCATTGATAATGTTTATTTTCGTCAGAGTTTAAACTGTTTGTGCAGTTTGTATTTGTTCAGCCTGGAAAAGAGCAGGCTCGGGGATCACCTTAGAGTAGCCTTCCAATACCTGAAGGGGGCTATCGTGGTTTAAACCGAACCAGACAGCTTGTTCACTCACGTCCCCCCCCTTCTTCCCCCCCCCCCCACTCCCGGAGGGACAGAGAGGAGAGTCGAAAAGAGTGCAGCTCCCATGGGTTGAGATAAGAACAGTTTAGTAACTAAGGTATAACACAAACTACTACTGCTACCACCAGTAATAACAATGATAACGGAAATAACAAGGGAAGAGAATACAGCACCTCACTACCAGCCAAACAATAACTCACAATAACTCGCCCTTCCCCCCCCCCCAGCCTGACCAAGACCGATACCACCTCCAACCCTGCAGACTCCCAGCCCTTCCGGGTAACTCCCAGTTACATCCTGGGCATGACGTGCTGTGGTATGGAATACCTCTTTGGTCAGTTTGGGTCAGGTGTCCTGTCTCTGCTTCCTCCTGGCCTCCCCTCCTCCCTGGCAGAGCATGAGGCTCACAAAGTCCTTGGCCAAATCAAAACATCATTGTTATCAGCTCTGTTCCCAGGCCAAAAGTCAAAACACAGCACTGCACCAGCTACCAAGAAGGAGAAAAATGACTGCTGCTGCTGAACCCAGGACAGGGGCCTACAAGGAATCTGGAGAGGGACTTTTTACAAGGCTATGTAGGGATAGGAGAAGGGGGAATGGCTTTAAATTGACAGAGAGCATAGATTTAGATTAGATCTTGGGCAGCTCTTCCCTGTGAGGGTGCTGAGGTGCTGGCACAGGGTGCCCAGAGAAGCTGTGGCTACCCCATCCCTGCCAGTGTTCAAGGTCAGGTTGGACACAGGGGCTTGCAGCAACCTGGTCTAGTGGAAGGTGTCCCTGCCCATGGCAGGGGGTTGGAACTGGATGAGCTTTAAGGTCCCTTCCAACCCAAACCATTCTGTGATGTGGTGGTAAGCACTGGAAAAGAAGGAGAAATTGTCTAGATATTTCTATCATATATCTCCTAGCAAACTCGATGTCCAGACACCATGTCAGCAAGAGCTTACTGGGGAGGAGTATCAGTTCCCTGGCACAGCAGAGGGTAATAGGAGAAGTAGAGCTCTGGCTTCCAAAAGTAAATTGCAGTGCACTGCAGTACTGGCAGCCAAAGGGAGCATCCTGCCTGGTACAGAATGATGTGCAAATGGTGCAGCTTTGCTGAGGGGGCCCACAGGATTGCCATGGCTCAGTGGGTGGGTGCAAGGGCAGGAAAGAGGCTTGCAGAAACTTTGTTGTGGTTTCTTTACAAGGAACTTAATCAGCTTGAAGCTGATAGCAAAATTCTTCCTAGTATTTAATTTCTGGGTTATTCTTCTATTTAAACTCTTGTTTCTAAGAAGAGTCTCCAGTGCCTCATGGGTACATGGAGACCAATGTTATAAGTGGAGTGCATGTGCAAAATAAACAGTATGGGATTATTTTAAAGCAATTAATGGTCAGATACATGACAAGACCGTTGCAGGAAATACTAATCTGATGTTCAGCTTGGGTCTTTGAAGCCCTTATACAGTGGTGAAAGGTTGTTTTATTTGACTGAGACCAGGTTATTCCAATTAGCTGTGGACGTGGACAGGTTTATTCAGAAGCGAAAGGCCACTGAGCACATTTTAGAGGTAGTTTACCCGTGTAGCTGTGACCTTTATTGATCTAGAGGCATTATTCCATTTTTAAAGAACGCTCCATTTTGCCTTTGTTGACTGCAGAGCAATAAAATCATGTTACACTTCAAATTTTTCTTAATGAGAAAATAGCTGTATCCCAATTGAGAGGATTATTATGATAAATGGGCAAAATCTGCTCCCATCTAGAAACCTAAACATTTTTTTTTCCTCTTCAGCAGCCACACAGCTCAAAAATATGACAACAGATGCAAACAAGCAAGTTAAAATCCCATACAATAAGATGGCAGCAGAACTTTTTAAACAAGGGGGAGTGCAGCATATGAAGTGGAGCCATCTGTCTCTGTTACAAAGCATTCCCACCCTTGGAAAGTGTAATTATGGGTCTGGCTTTTCTGTTGCTGGGTTTTTATCCAACCTTTGTCCTTAAGAAAAACAGAATTGATTCAGAGTAATGTAAAATAACTTGTGCTATGGTAAATTCACTTGAGTCTGGCTGCAGAGTTGTAAATTCCATTGCTGTTCTCCATCTCTTCACTGGCATTAGGTGCAGTAGCGGTATCTGTGGTAGCAGTTTCCTGACTTTAAGGCTTGTCATTATAAAAGCTCTTTCATGCATTATCAACGAAAGAATTTAGCATGTTTTAACAGTTATTTTTGGGACAACAGGTAAAAGCTCAGTCCTGTTGCTTTAAGTGATAAATTGCTTTTGGGCTTGCTAAAAGGTAATTATAACTTCTCCATAAAACTGAAAGAGCAGCTGAATTGTGTTTTTACAGGGGGGAAATTGAGCAAATGTCAGTATTTAGCTTGGAATTCTGCGTTATAATTTGTTAACCTATTTTTAGATAAAATATTACTATTTTGAATAATACATGTAAGTGTATGTGAATCATTCAGATTGCCAGTCTCTTGTTCCACTTAGTCATAAATGACATTAAAAAGACAAAAGTAAGTTATAAGACTTAGTAGGACTTAATCAGCCCATTTTTACTTGGACCATGGCTGAATTATAGCCCTGTCCTGAAGACAGGGAAGGTGGTGGTCAAGAGTTTAGCACTGCTCTGTGTTAAACTATTCTATTGTTTATCTATTCACACATTTAAAAATGAGGCTTCTAAAACAAATACAGCATATGATGATCTTAAAGGGTTGGTTTTTTTTCTCAGAGAGCTTGGGAGCCTTCAGCATGTTATTAAACAATAAAGAAGTTGGTTTATATTTTGTATGCTCCTGTTCAATCCCCAGAATAATTTTCTCATTGGTGTTACAGATGCACATCACTCTCCTGCTGCCAGTGTCCAAGCTGCACCCTGTTGTGAGTTTCTATTCCTAAAGTTTAATGGGTATCCCTGAGAATCCTGCTCCTTGAAACAATAATATTTATCTTCTTAAGTTCTTCCAAGAGGTTTAGCAAGGTCAGATTTGCCATCAGTTAGCTTAGCAGCTTTTTGTCAGCTTCCGGTCATGCACTCTTTGCACATGTGTTTGCTGCTTTCACTACTGGGCTGGAGGAGGTGATGGAGGAGGGAGAATGGGAGACCCCTAAAATATCAGTTAATTCTCATCTGTCTCCAACTCCAGTATCCACTGCTGACTGATGCCCAGGCGTGTTTTGTTTGGTGGTAAGAAAGAAGATATCTCTTTTCTCCCTGTACACTCAGGATCTGCTATGCAATCAGGAGTTGGCTTCAATCTGTGTTTTAAATACTTGCCCAGAAGTTTGGCTCCAAAACAGTTTCCAAGCTGTGTTTAGTCCCAGTCACTTCTGAAAGGCCTTTCCTTTGGTCTTGCCTCATGAGGTTCAGTTTTAATGTCCTTGTTATCTTACAGTGATGGACAGATATTGGTGATCTGGAGCCTTCTTTTTCCTGAACTATCGTCTTACTTTGGGTAACATCAGTTTTTATGTTCTCTTCCAGTCTTCCTGTAGCAGATGCTTATTTTAAAAACAAATATTAATACATTAGTATGCAAGGCTCAGAGTGGCAATTTGTGAACACAGTTAATGTAATTTTCCTGTTCTGTAACACTTGTTTTCCTTGTATGCAAACTCTGGTGGAGCAACTGTGACAATCTTCTCACTCAAAAGTTTGAATATTAATCTTGCACTGGCTATAGGAGCCGGTACCAATGTAGACTTTAATGAGGCTGGCACTCAAAAGCATTGATGCGTAACTGGCGCTGTCTTGAGAAAAGATGAGAACTGTCTCACGTCGCTGAGGGGCAGCTGGAGTCGAGGAGAAGCTTGCCAGCTTTTATTATCTCCATGACAGTCTCCTAGTTGGTTTTGTTTGGCTCCATCGATCTTCTTCAAGAATATGCAGGCTTCTTGCAGTCTCTGTTCAAGTTTTTCTCATTAATTTACCATTTTGCCTATTTTGAAGAGGCAAGCCCCAAACACCCTTTGCGAATTGAGTGGAAAGCAGTCCCCTGGCATCAGAGAATTGTAGATGCTACAGGGAACAGACAGCAGTTGTTGTGTAGCTTCTGTTTGCTGACAGAATACAAGATCTTCTGTACCTGAGACGTGTCAATGAGGATGTTTGGACACTGGACCCCATCCCATGATGGAAAAGGACTTGTTTGAGACGACAGCTGTTATGGCTTTGCACTGGTTTATCTCAATACCTTATTTCTGTGCAGCAAAGCTCTTGTTCCAGTTAACTTAGCAGATAAATCGATGCTTAACAGTAAGTTTTGTCCTTTGGTGTGAATTTTCCCTTTTATCTTAAGGTATACAGTTAAGATTCAAAACTGTTCTTAAAAAAGCCCCAAAACAAACCCCGAACCAAGCACTCCTGCTAGTAAAGGACCTCCCCCCAGCAGCCCAGAGTAACAGAACCCAACCCCCAAGTACTATTCTTTGAAGGATCTTTTGCAGTTTGGCTGGTAGGTTTTCAGTGTTCCATGCAATAGAAGTATAATTTTCAGTGCAGTGTAGGCATTTTTAAAAGGGGATTAATTGGGCAGATTTCAGTTCAGCCAGTGAGGAATCGGGTGAGGAATTCTTCCTTTTACCCTCAGTAATTCTTGCAGTGACTGGAGCAGGTTCTCTGGAGAAAATGTGAGCAGATTTTTGTCTATTCCAGATAACCACTAAAAAATAAAATGACTGAGTCTTAGCAAAGTGTGTGTGCTCTGTGGACGAGTGCAGTGAAAGCTGTTGGATGGAGATTTGGGTGGGAAAGGGCTGGTATTTACATGATGTTGTCAACATGTTTCCTATGGGGCATTTGGGATAAACTGATTCTTATTCTGCTGAAGCTTTTGCGATGCTCTGATTCGTTACAGTGATGCTTGGGAGAGAACTGAAGGCTTGAATTCTTGAGAGATCTCTGAAAGGATTCTCATTTTGAGTTGAATATAGTCAGGCCGAAGGATTTTCTGCACTCTTTGCAGTGGGTATTGGTTTCCAGCTCCTCACCTAAAATATGAAATCTGTGGCCATTTCTTAGTTACATGGGGTATTTGAATAAATTCAGAGGACAGATGACTGCCAGTGCCACGTGGGGCAAATCACTTCAACTCGGGGGAAATACTGTTTCCATTAAATTAAAGTTAAACTTCTCTTGGTTTTATGGAGTCATAGAATGGTTTAGGTTGGACGGGACCTTAAAGATCATACAATTCCAACCCCCTGCCACAGGCAGGGACACCTTCCACTAGAGCAGGTTGCTACAAGCTGCGTCCAGCTTGGCCTTGAACACTGCCAAGGGATGGGGCGGCCACAGCTTCTCTGGGCAGCCTGTGCCAATGCCTCAGCACCCTCACAGTAAAGAACTTCTGCCTGATATCTAGTCTAAATCTCACCTCTGTCAGTTTAAAGCCATTCCTCCTTTAGGCAAAGAGTCCCTCTCAGGACTTTTTTTCCAGTTCCTTTGGGCACTGGAAGCTGCTCCAAGGTCTCCTATGAGCCTTTTCTTTTCCAGGCTGAACAACCCCAACTCTCTCAGCTTGTGTTCAGTGTCTTTCAGTGGCATGTGGTTTCATCCTCTGCAGTGTTGTGTTTGTTTTCAGATATGGTACACAGGTGAAAAAAATGATTTAATATGGTACATCATCACCATTATTACAGTGCTACTAGCAAAGAAACAATCAAATACAATCTACTGTGGCTGCATGTATCAAGCTTTTCCTTACGCTGATGCCTTCCTTGGTTATTGAACAATTTTGCATTTTCTCATTTACATTTCTTACATCTGTTGTTTTAATGACATTTTATTCACTGGTTACATTTTAAAACATTTGTTTTCTGACAGGCTTGCCTGCGGTATTTGCACGTATGACATCACTGAACTTGTGTGGAGCTCATTGGCAAAATAACCTCAAGAAACTACTGAAACATTTTCTTAGGGAATACATGTATTAAATTAGATAATGACATACATAATTGGCCTTAACAGCTATCAGATAAAAGTCCTCATTAATACATTCTAATCTCTGGACAAACATTTACAGAATATATAAAGTTTGGTTATTCCAACTAAGGCACATCTAATTAATGGCTGCTGGTGAAGGGTGGAGGTTTGCTTTACGTTAGTCTTACAGTAGCTTGTATAGATTTAGATATAAACTCCATCTTTTCCTTCCCTGGTTTCCTCTGAGCCTGCACTGCAGCATATGCAAGTCCAACTGGTCTTTCTCCTGCTGTGACATGTCTGATTCTAGGTTCTAGCTAGATTTTACAGTATGTGAAAAGTGCTTTCTCTTACCCTTGAGTTGGAAGAACAGGTAGAGAGGAGAGGCTTGCAGGCAGCAATCCCCAAGTTTTTAGAGTGAAAAGATGTTAATCATTACATCATTTAATATCCCATAGTCTGATAGCTTTTAGTTACTGCTAACTTTGGCCTGATATGAACAAGCCACAGAAGTGAACACTTATGTATAGGATTATTCATTATATGCAAAACAGCAGTTGTCATATTCAGAATGAAACAGCCGTATCATTGCTGGCATGCCAGAGAAGAATGCCAGCAGTTTGTATTTCGGCATGATAATACGTTGGGAATCAGTCCATTGCTAATGAAAGAAACAGCCAGGATTCTAGTTCTGTTAAAAGGCTGCTAAGGCAACCTTCTTGCACTTGATTTTTAAACTTTGCTTAAAAACTGCTTTGCTAAGAATATTCCTTTGATCCTACTCCTTCTTTGTTCTTAACGTAATAAAAATAACAGTGCCAACACAGTTGTAGTATAAGGCAGAATATAGTGTTGTTACATGTTTTGTTGTAAGTATCTTGCAGGAGTGAAATGTCTGTTTACTTCAGAGTCTTGAGTATGTGACAAGGAGGAAAAATAGTGGCAGAGAAACTTCTTAGTAGGCAGAAGAGGTCTCAGCCCCAGACCCTTTTTTCCACTATGTTTTATATGGTTCGTTTAAGGCAGCTGCTTTCTTCTAATCATGGATGTACAGAAAACCAAGAGAAGCTTCAGATGTATCTGGATAAAAGCAGAGCTGTGAAGCCTGTAGATTGTTGACACCCATAGCTAGCAACTACTGCAAAACTACAACTTTCTCACTTTCCTTAATGGCTTCACTGGTTGTAGATGATAGAAAAGAATAAATACACGTTTTAATTTGCCTCTTTGGGTGTTATGTATGTGACTAACAAGCTACGCTCTCTGCTAAAGAGCTTAGTGGGGCCGACTGTTGCAAAGACACCTCTACCACATGTGGTACAGCTTGCATCTGGATTCAGAGGTGAGGTTTCTGTAGAGGTATTTCCTTTCAAAGTGCCTCGTGGGATTAGTATCTCCCAAAGAGGACCATGCTGAAAACTTTGTGTGGCTGCTGTAACTCTTAACCTTGGGATAAAGGCTTAATGGATTCTCCCCTCCCTTGGGGTGTTTAATCAGTTTTACCTTTAACTACATCGACTGTTTATAAAATACGTGTGAATGCATCTTACTAGGCGTGGTGACAAACAGCAGATTAAAAGTAAACCATAGTCACATAAGGCTTTGCTGCATCTTGGATGTAGAGAAACTAAAAGAAAAGAAAACCATGAATAAAATTAGCATTTTTTATCTTTTTTTTTTCCAATTTAAAGGCTAATCTCTCTGAATTGACAACTTGCTGCCTCACTGAGAAGAGCTGAGTCTTTTTACATCCAAGTCGTTATTCTTGGAGATGTGTTTTATCTAAACATTTTTCATGTCATTTAAACTATGACTGGAACATTAAATATGCTACCTAGAAAACAATGCTGGTGAAAATACTTGGGTTTATAAAGATACCTGATATGACCACATATTGGACTTTGAGTTCTTTGATGTGCAGCCTTTAAGAGAGCAAACTCTCTCCCTAGTAGACAAAGAGCTGTTATTTTTCATCTTTTTATGGACCTTAATCCAAAAGTCATCAAAGTCTGTGGGATCCATCTTATTTTCTTGCATTGAATGAGGAACAAGATTTCCGTGGTCCAGGGTTTAGAAAACCAAAACTCAACAAAAGCTGTGGCAGTAATGTCATAATTGCATCCAGATGAGTTTCTCGAAGTGGTTGTGAAGCAGCTGGTGGAAACGCCTTGATCTAACCAAAGTCAGCAGGCCACTTGTTTCTGAATGGGGGAAAACCAGACGCAATCTGGAAGTAATTAGTCTGGAACCAACAGCCACCCTTGAGCAGTCAAATAAAATTGCCAATAAAAAGGCTAGAAAATCCTTAATACAAAGTGTCTTGTCCTCAGTGTGCTTTTGCATGCATCACGCTGTATGTACAATGTGTTGTACAATCACAGAATGGCTTGGGGTTGGAAGGGACCGTAAAGGCCATCCAATTCCAACCCCCTGCTATGGGCTGGGACAACTTCCACTAGAGCAGGTTGCTCCAAACCCCATCCAACCTGGCCTTGAACACTGCTAGGGATGGGGCACCCACACCTTCTCTGGGCACCCTGTGCCAGGGCCTCAGCACCCTCACAGGGAAGAATTTCTTCCTGATGTCTAATCTAAATCTCCCTATAATTGTTTTATTCTGTTCCTCTGCACTTAATACACATTAGTCTCTTCTGGGCTGTGTACTGTGCCAAAACTTCTTTTTATGTTAATATATGGGATACCAGGCTTGAACTTCTAAGCAAGGCTATGGTTTGGTGATCTGTTCACGGGGAGCTTTTGCTCTGGACAGTATTCTGGACCCCAGCATGGTCCTTTTGGGTGTTGCTGCTGAGGAACTAAGAAATACAAAGGAAACACTCATGAATAAAACAAGGTAAAAAATCATTTAAACAGTGAAACGGGGAGAAACGTGTGTGTAATGTTCAGCAGCAGGTTTATTCCTTGTGTTTCTCTCCGCAATGGACACGTGGCGATTTGTTCCCAAGCACAGCAGTCTCAGGGCAGAGCAGCATACTGCCTCTGACAGTGTGCAGTAGCAACTGTTTAAGGAAGACAATAAAAGACAAAAAGCTGGTAGTAGCTCACCAGAATTATGTCCCCATCTTCAAAAATGGGCCATAAATGTATCTTACCAATTCAACTGGAATCATCTGTGCTGTTCCGTGTAAGGGAAATATGAAGGCAGTGGTGCTCTGTCTTTGTTCCATGAGGTCAGTGCAGAACTGCTGAGCCTATTACTCCTTGACCAGAGATCCTGACAAAATAGGTTGGAGCAAAAGAGAATCAGCTACAAAATTTAAAGCTATGATGTTTTGAGAGGTAGTGCACACAAGAACAGGAGCGTTCCTGGGTTCCCTGTTTAGAATAGCGCTAGTACATAAGACATGTATATCTTAATGTAAAATGGGAAGAGGGAGGGAAAGAGGGATACCAGGAAACTGCACTGATGGAAAACCAGCAAGATGCGATGTACTCTCCAGCTTCTGAGACAGAGAAATGAAATCAGCCTCTTAAAATTCTCTTCTGACGAGCTGAGCTGTAACATGATACGGTAAATCTCCCTGTACTATGCAGTAAAACTAGTCAAAAGATGACAAAAGCATAAACAACACACTAATGAATGAACAAGCCTTGCAGGACTCGTGTTTAAATTGGATTGTGCCTGTTTGTTTTATGCTGGTGTGTAAGTACACTCGGTTCAAGTGTTTGTGGAAGCATGGACAGTATCCTCCTGTTCAGTGTCTGCTGTTCCTTCTCTGTATTTTGGTTTTTTTTTTTAAGGTTTGGAAATACATGACTAAATATTGTAACAGCATTGTCAATTATAGGGTCCTGGGAATAGATAAGTCTGTTGTGCAGTCTGAGAATATAATTAGAAACAAGCAAAAAGCTGTGTTTTATTGTGAGATGGTGAATGATGGAACTGCTAGATTGTGTTAAGCTCACTTGGCTCAGCATAGATGCATATAAAACCCATCAGCACAAAACTCACTTGAGCAGAATCAATGCATTTTAAGAGGAAGCATTCCCCCGGTGTTATGTAGATTGCAGGCCAGGGCTCTGCATGTGATGATACTTCAGAAAGCAAAATACGTACAAATGTCCTTTTTTAAAACATCATTTCTGATGATACCTCTGATGTTGCCGTGGTTCTAATGATGGCAGTGGCTGCTTTGTTCATGCCATAATGTGCATAACCTTGCCCACCGTGCAAACCTTGTTAACTGCTTTAAAACTACCCCCAAAACCAGTTATATACCTGAATATCTAATTTATACCTGTGAAAAATGAGAGGAAGCAGAAGTGCCTCATCAAGTTCCGTACCAGTTCTTTTGCTTCTATCCAAGCCTTATTTCTGCTCACTGTGTGTGCTGATAGAAATAGCCCATGGTGCTTCTGCAGTGTATTGTTTTCAGCTATAGCATGCAAATACTGTCAGTGTTTTAGTATCTATCTCAAGGTGCTAGAGCCTGGCTCCTTCCTATTTAATGCAACATGACAGATATATTTGAAACCTCTGTTTGGGACAAAAGTGCATGGATGTTGGAAGCTGTTCCCTAGTGCACCTCTAAAGGAAGTAGCATAATGCAGTGAGAAAGATTAAAGAAGGAATGTATTAAAATTGAGTACTTTTTTGT
This sequence comes from Pezoporus occidentalis, assembly GCF_034315485.1. Taxonomy (NCBI): domain Eukaryota; kingdom Metazoa; phylum Chordata; class Aves; order Psittaciformes; family Psittacidae; genus Pezoporus; species Pezoporus occidentalis. Next base: position 7,671,331 of record NW_026912779.1, read on the forward strand.
AAACTGTTACCAGTTTAAATGAGGAAATTAAGAGGATTGAATATAAGCAAATGTAATGCTACCCACTCCAAGATGGAATAAGATGGAGTGAGGGCTCAGATGTGTTCTTGCTTTCAGAATCCTGTTAGCTTCCATAATGTTCTTGGATTCGTTTATGCCTTGCTCTCCAGACAGGCCAGGAAACTCTCTGGGGCAGCAGCAGAGCAATTAGAGCTGGGCCCACGGTCCTAATGATGTAGTATGTCTGTAATCCCATGGTTTGCTGCAGAAGGCACATCTGTACTGTCTGTTTAGGGCTGTATTTTAAATCATAGGATCACAGAATGGTTTGGGTTGGAAGAGACCTTAAAGCTCATCCAGTTCCAACCCCCTGCCATGGGCAGGGACACCTTCCAGTAGAGCAAGTTGCTCCAAACCCTGTCTGTCCTGGCCTTGAACACTGCCAGGGATGAAGCAGCCAAAGCTTCTCTGGGCAACCTCTGCCAGCGCCTCAGCACCCTCATAGTGATGAATTTTTTCTTAATAGCTAATCTGAATCTCCCCTCCGTCAGTTTAAAGCCATTCCACGTTGTTCTGTCACCACATGCCCTTGTAAAAAGTCCCTCTCCAGATTTCTTGTCAGCCCCTTTAAGTATTGGAAGTCTGTTTATGTCTCCCTGGAGCCTCCTATCAGGATGAACAAGACCAGCTCTCAGGCTGTCTTCATAGAAGTGCTCCAGCCCACTGGAGCAAGGGCTCCAAGCAATGGAGCAAGCATCAGGCTCCATTTGGTGCTAGCCACTCCATGGGAGGTGTGGATCTCGTGCCCCAGCATGCTGGGACCGGTGCTGTGCTGACGTGCCCCGGCACAGCCCATCCTCATGTCACCTGCAAGGCGGTTACCTGAGTGGGAGTGGGTGGGCAGCAGCGTCTGTCTGAAGCTGCCTTCTCGAGTGGTGTAGGGACGAGGTAACTTTGTAGGATTTAATGGGATCCATGTGACTTGAGCTGCTGATACTGATACACTGATTTATGTACCGATGTATGTCCCAAGCGCCCAGTCTCCTTTGAACCCTCCACCCTGGCCTGCGTTACACAGATGCAGCGAGGTAACACTCATCCCTTCGGGGTGTCAGTCCACCCACATGCACCATATGCATAATTTTTCCATAAAGGATGTCTGTCAGGATGTATGTGAGCTGAATTTCAGGCAGTTGCATGTACTCTGATTTTTCACATGCAACTGTTCAGCTCTATATCTATCCAAAGCTACTTGTTGAGCACCCAAATGAGGTTATATGCTGTGTTTTGAGGATGCATCGCGTGATGCTTTTTATAGAGAGGGTCCTAATATCTAGTATCTTACTTTTCTACTGCACGATTTCAGTGGGTATCTTATTTCTTACTATAAACGCTCTTATGGGAATTTTTATGAAGTCTGACAGTATTGTTTGCATAACAAGTTACAGCTAAATGGTCAGCTTTTCACAAGTGCTTATTCTTGGGTGAATCTCATCTCATTTAAATCAGTGGTAAATCCTTCATCTGTATGAAAACTAGTACAGTTAAGGCAACACAGGCACTTTTGGAAATGATGGGCTAAGGTGTCTGCTTGCAGGACTGACAGGATAACAAGCTCATTGCTTCTGTTGCAATGCTAGAATTTGGCTATTTGCATAATATAGAGCAGTAACACTTTAATTTACAATTCATGAATAAGCCTTTCAGACAGTGGTTTCAGACATGACTGAAATTTGTGAATGCTTCTCAAGGAAATTGCTGGTTTTGAGCACATTTTGTTATTTATCAGGAAGCCAAAATTATCCTCAGATGCCCAAGCCTGAAAACAGAATGTAATTTGGCATTTGTGCATAAATGGTTCCTGAGCAAGGATGATGGGGAAGTACTGAAATGATGCAGTTGCGCGTGTAATGGGTAAAACTGGTTATTCAGCGCTCGCATTGTAAACTTCTTGGGTTTGTTAATTAGGTGGCTATAAAGAGAAGAGGCTGCAGTTAAGGAGAGTGAATCAAGATAAACTTTCTTCTTTTTAATTAATATTTAAAGGCAGTGCTAGTATTGGAGAAGAGCTGCTTGCTTTACAGCCGTAAGAAACTCTGCCAGGTTTAAAAAGGACTCTAGAGTGTACCCCAAGCAACAAGATACTGCTGAAGCTTTTCCTGTGGTTGCTGTGCTGGTCTTCTGGTTTTAAAGTAAGATAAAGCATGAGGTGGGGCTTGGGAAGTGGCTGGTGGTGGTGTTCATGGGCTGCATGAACCTGTCTCCCAACAGCGGGATCGTGATGCTCCCCAGTGCCAGGAAAGTTGTAAAGGCAAATGTAGGAGTAGTTGCAAGATGTGCTGACTGAAGAGTTGCATCAGGAGATGAAGAGCTGAAATACAGATAGAAGGTAGAGACATGTATGATGCCTGTGATAAACACGATAAAAACTTGCTGAGGAGCAGCTTGGAACGTTTTGCCTCTTTCATGATAATTAGACAGACCATTTTTACTCCACTTCTTTCAAATGGGATTCTAATTAAGCAATAACGAATGAAATACGATATTAAGCATCAGCAAATCTCTGGTGGTCAGGAATGCGCCCAGTACTGAGTCCAAGACAGTTCTGTAAAACTTGTGTTTGAAACGAAGCAAAACCAGTTCTTACAGAAACCGGAGAGAGATTCTGTGAGTGCAAGTACAGGCTGAATTAATTTTCATGGCATTCTGCTGAACTGAAAGAAATGTGAAATTAAATATGCATCCCTTTTAATGTGGTTGCTCTATCACCACCACCAATTTTAAGAACTGCATCTGTAACCAGATAAGAAGATGCTATCAAGCACTTTTAATTTTAATTAAGGCCTACCCTATTGGAGGAATATATATTTAAAGAATTAATTAAAATGCTGTTCACTGTATAAGAGATTTCAGTCTAGGAAATGAGTTAATTGCGGTATCATAGGGGATCTGTGCTTGCAAGCTGTTTTGTGGTGCTAAAAAAGCATCTTCGTGTGGATGATAGGGACCTCTTGGGAGAACCAGAAGATGATGATGTCCTCCTTTTTGGTTTAGTTCGAATAAAAACGAGTTGCTGGTCTTGCTGCATCTGTGTGTGTCAGTCTTGCTTCAGTTTCTGTTTTTCTTCAGGGTGGGTGGCTGGAACAGATGCTCAGAATACTTGAGATAAGTGGGCATAATTTGATTGCATCATGGTAGTCCTGTATCCTGCAAGAAGGGGTTTTAAGGTGGTAAAAACACTTTTAAAGACTGAAGTCTATCACCACCGTTGTTCTTGATAACCTGCATCGCCACAAGTTTATTTTCTTTGTTCTGCTGAATATACCAAGTTGTGGCTGGAGTTCCTCAAGGATCAAATCATGCCTTATTTAATATTTTCATTAGCAGCATTTACAGAAGAATTAGAAGCATGATAAATAAATTTGCCAACTCCAAAGCTGAGAGACGTTGGCAAGGCGGGGGAGGATGGGATCATTATGTGAGAGGAACCGCTTTCCTCTGCAGTTAATTGGGTTTGGGAGGATGTCATGTGCTTAAGGATGGGGGATATTAATTTATTCTGTATGCTCAGCCTCATCATTTGGGAGCAACAAAGAATGAAGGTGTCCTACTTGAATTTAGGAAGGTGAGTTTAAACTGCCACAGGTCGAGGAAGGGTAATTAGGGTGATGGTGGAAGGATTGACTGGTCTTTTTATGAGTAGCTTGGAAGAGCTTAGCTTCAGCCTAGAAAAATAAAACCTGAGAGGAGATAGAATTGCTCTCTCTCTATATATATATGGAAGGGAAAAAAGAAAAAAAGGAGAAAAGTACAGTTATTTAAGCTAAAGGATGGTTTTAGGAGGAGTCATTGGGTGTAAGTTCAGAATCCACTTAGGCTGGCAGGCAGGTTATTTCTCACCCTGTTTGGTACTTCCCCATGGGCACAGAGCCTTGAACGTTGACCAGTCTTGACTAACTTGAAATGAGCTCTTTGGGAAGAAAAAAAGGAAAACAGAAGAAATCCTCCAGAGGAGAAGTAGTCTAAAGGCAAACATAGCACACAGGCAGCCCTGTCTTCCTTAAGGATTTACTGCTGCTCTTGGTGGTTGTGTGGACGCGCCAGACTTCTTCCAACACCTCTGAATAGGTGCCAGTCTGTCAGATTAGCTCAACTAAAATAAACCTTTCTCCCACTCCCTGCCTGCTATCGGCCCTTTGAGAGAGAATTGCCTTTTAAAATGCACTGGCATGTTGGCTGGGCTTTTCTTGTGCCTTTTTAAGCTAGTTTTTAAATGAGCAGAGAGGAGGTGAAAAATGTTGGCCACTTTTAATACTGTCATTTAATAATCTCATCCTTTGAGCCGGTGTTTGTGGAGAGATGGCTTATCTTGAGCTGTTCTCTCCTTTCCTTGCCTGTTTTTCACGAGAGTGTCTCCCATTGTGTTAAGCCAATAACCCTTTTTATATAGGCCAGGGTATAGTATTAATGAGCTTTTATACCGTGGTTATAAATGTCACACACATTTCTTTGAGTAAGAGTGGGGAGGAGAAAATGTTGCCCGGATTTGTTCTGTTCTTTCCAAGGCTAGATGTGTGAAACAGTTGATCTTCTGGTAGGGGAAAAAATAATCTTTGATTAATCAGAGCCTTTTAGCTTTTGCCATTTCAAAGGCACTCCTAAAGGCCAAGTGTTGTGGTGCTTGCTGTGAAAAGCATCTGTTTTAGGAAAGCTTAGTAAAATGAAGTTGCTGTGGGATAGGGGTACCTGTAATGAGAGAATTTTACAGGACAACCTGTGAGTAAAAGTCAAGAGCTTTTATCTGTCTTGTGAGCCCACAGTGTGTTCAGCAGTGCTTGGCTGTGGTGAACCTCTGCTTGCAGAGAGCAACATGACTTATCACTGCCACAAAAGGCAGCAGAATTAGTGCCGATAGGAATATAAATGTGGCTAGCTTGATGATACCAAGAGTAGCCAGCGTGTTTGACTTGATGAAATGTTTCCAGGTCTCCGTATGGATGGCAGTGATAAGAAAACATACTTCATAGCCCAGAAAACAAAGTAGTGGGAAAGGTATAGACAAGTGGCTTATAGAAGGGAGATGGTAGCAGCTCTCCAAGGGTCTCCCTCCTGACTCGCTTGAGGGTCTGGCTGCAGAGCACCCCAGCAGTGTCATTCTTCAGAGTTCCTCCTATTTAATTTCCTCCAGCAGCAGCCAGTCCAGCACAGCCTTACTCCTGGTAAGAGTGTGTGGTGTCCCTGCCCACGGCAGGGGTTTGGAACGAGGTGATCTTCAGGTCCTTTCCAACCCAAACCATTCTATGATTCTGTGAGGTAACCCTGGTGCTATCTCTTCCATTTTGTTTTCAGCCACAGTTACCTTAGTAAACAAAGGGTTGAACATCTGCAGTTTTGCTTTATAAACGGTTCTGTAATGCTGCAAAGAAAGAAAAGGGGAAGCTGAACACATTTGCAAGTAGCTTAATAAATTAGTATTAGTGTTGTAATTTGCTCAGTCTTTACTTTTGCATTTTGGCTAGTTAGCAAAAAACTGCTTGGGAGAGTTATTAATTTTACCATAAGAATGATGATGCTGTAGACGGAAAAATAACTGACCATATGTTTGTATCTTTATTTTAAAGGACAATGACTGATGAAATTTAATTTAAAGGGGAAAGGAAATTATTACTGTACGTTACGCTTTTGAAGAAAATGGAAAATAGATGGATTTAGAAGCCCTCATTCTCCTTCGTGCTATGGCTGTGCATAATACATGCTTTTAGGAGTTCAGGGTGTCATCTGAAGAGCATTCTTGAATGGAAAAGTAAATATCACAGATTTTGTAGTGTTAAACATATGATTTGCTATGGCAGTTGGATTTCAGTGTTTTATAGCTGTTTTCATGTCTGCTTAGTACACCTTCTGCTCCTCTTGTATACTGTGCTGATTCTTTCTGTCACTGCTACAGCTGAGCTAGGAATTACCAGTCTCTTTCAGGCTGATTACAAGAGCTTTTAAAAATCATTAGTGAATATTACAAAAAGGCCTTAAAGCATATTTTTAAGATTTTTCCAGACACAGAATATTTCCAGGTTTTTAAAATCAAGTTGGAATATAGAATTTGGTCCCTATGGTGGGCAGGAGTGGCGTTTTTTTCCTTTTTTAATTTCCTGCTGGTTTTATTCTAATACAAACCACCTGCAATTATCATCATTGCCTTTCACACATGGGGGTATTTTCCTAGGCGGGTACGATTACTCCTGCAATACTGTTGATGCAAGAACAAACTCCCCCCAGCACTTTGCAGCATTCAAGGTACCTGCATCATCAATATATAATCATGTATCACAGGTACAAAGTAGCAGGCAGTTCTTTGACCATTAGAGAAATAGTCAAATCTGGGTTAGCTCCCAGGAGAATGAGATTTGAAGGGTCTTGGATAACTTCCTAGCACTTGTGTATCAATCACCCTGCTCCCTGTTGTGCTTCAGTGGTTCAGGGGAGTGCTGGCATCGTCTCATGTGCTGAAGTCACTCACCTGTGGGCTCACGATGCTGCTGTCCTCTTCCAAAATACAGAGATGTTTCAGGTCAACGTGTGGTGTCTTGGGATTGATGACGGGGCTGCTCTTCGGATGGCTGTCCTGCGCCTGAGCAGGTGACACACCATGAATTTATACCATTACTCATATTAGGTCATTGGGATGCTTAATGCCCTAAGCTAACCTTGTTGCTCCTCTTACTTTTTCTGATAACAGACCCAAAAGAAATAAAAATGGAAGTCTTGCAGGAGCTGGGTTTTTTATCTTCTCTCTGTGTGAAGGTTGTTGGAGAAGCTGAGGACCACTCCTTGCCTTCCTGTTCTCACTGCCATTGAGCCTGTGGTCCTTTTAATGCAGCACTAACCTGCTCAGCCAAATGGTATATGTCATGGAGATAGCTTCATGTTTCTTTGGCTTTTTTTATGTGAGGTGAAACAAACTTCAGTTATCCCTCATCTGATCATGGAGAATGTATTTGATGTTGCTTTCAGGCATACTTATTCCATATCCTCTTCCGTAGTTGTTTTCAGGACATAAGTGACACTAATTTGCACTTGCACAGTTCTTCTCTCTTGATTACAGAGCGGGCTGGGTGATGTGAAGATTAGCGATGACATTTTGAAAGACCAGACGCTTGCCAGTGTCTTTAAAATTCTCTACTTTTCCTTCCTTGTCTGATCAAGCCCCAGGGTGAGACATCAGAGGCAGCTTCCTACAGACGCAAAAGCAGTAGAAAACATGATCCCTGTCTTATTCATCAGATGAAGTTCATCCTAATTCTTATTTCTTGCAAAGGAAGCAGTACATGTGGCTGCCTATTGACCAGACTCAGGTAACAACGTCTGCTGGAGCTGCTTCTGGGCAGGGGAGAAACCTTTTCTCCCCTTCTATACCAGCATTTGAGCAGGATGTGAGACATCTGAATACATGTCCTGGCGGGTCTCCAGCACCCGAGGGTGCCCAGTGTGGGTATTTCCCTGTATTCAGCAATGCCACTTCATTCCTGGGAAGGCTCGAGCACATCCTGGATGGGTTCTTCAGTTGATGGTGCCGTATCTGAGCATACTTAGACACAGGCTGCATCTATTTTAAGACATTTTCCTATTTATTGTCTTTAAGCACCAGTTCATGGCAGTGCTGCAGAGATTTTCTATGAATGACTCAGAGACTGCATATTTTATTCACAGATTGACTTAGAAACCTTAGAAAGAGGTCAATGACGAGGGGATCTGACCTAATATCTCGCTAGAACTAGTGAGCAAAACAGAGTAAGAAATATTTTTAACAGCCAGATTTACTTTGCTTCTTTTGCAAATATTTTGCCACTGGAATCTTTGTGTCAGCCAATTGATGCAGAAATTCTGCATAATCCAAACCAGCCTTTTGTTAACACTTCACTGGTATCCTTTCAACCTGCTTGAATGCGCTTTAATTGCTTTGGAGGGATTATACTGAAGGGGGGATAAAGTTAGTCTTTATTAGCTGGAGGAGAACAATAGGTAACTTTAATTTTTGTTGTTGTTTTGGGGTCTTTTAAGTAAAACAACAGTGTTTGATGTGGCAGCCAGTGCTTTCAGTAGCGTTAGGTATTCTCTGGAGGAAAAATGAAATACCTGTCAAAAATGTGCTGATTACGGCAACTTGCCTGGAGCTAAACTCACTGTAATAAAACCTCCCAGACCAGAACGAGGTGCCGTTCACTCTCATCACCTCCTGAGTTGTTTTTGCAGTGTGTAAACCCAACGCCAGCAGCTGTCAGGTCCCAAATGCATGGTGAGGCACTGGAAGAGGCGTCAGCTGGGCCCTGGCAACGGTGGCTGGAGCCTGGAGGAGTTGAAAGTGTGGGATTAGAAGTGTTTACATCCTTTGACTTTGTACCGCATCACTGCATTGAAAGTACTTTGATAGGTGCTTTGTGAGGATTTTGCAGGGTTCGTTGTTTTCTGTTTAGCTTTGAGGGCTGTTTCTGAAGTCTGTGGAGCTACACACTCGGTTGCTCACCCTTGAGTTTTGCAGTACTGAGTTTAAAGTGGACATTAAGACAAGCCTGTACCTACCGTAACAGCAGGGTGCTCCTTCATGGGACACAGGATGTCACCTTCAAATCCGTATCAAAGAAACAGCTTCCCTTCCCAACCTCATGCAGTTGCTTTGGGAACAAGATGCTTTTTTTGTGTGTGTGAGCAGCTCTAAAGGTCCTTTTGTCAATATAACTGGGTTTGGGAAAGTTTCTTTCTTTTTTTCTCCCCATCAGTAAAACAAGGAATCTACGTGCAGAATATTATAGCATACTTTTTGCCTTAATTTGCACTCTGGTGTAATCCATCTCCTTCCTTTCCCTCTCCCATCTTCAATGCCCTAAAAACTAAATTGATGAACCACTTCTTGTGCTTTTACTAAAGACCAAAATGATTCAAATGTTAAAAAATAACAGTTGGTAACACAGGGAAAATGGGAAGATGTTGATGAACTGTGCTGCACAAACTTCCATTTACTTCTATGCAGAATATGTATTGAAAAAAATGGGGGGATTAACATCCTTAATCAAAATGTGCTCATGATAGTGAGCATTGGGTATGAATTCACATAGGCCTGACCCCTAGGATTTATTTCACAGGTAAAACTGGCCATTGCATCAGATCATCCATGCGTGGAAGCTGTGTCATTTGTTCTCTGGTGTTTGTTGGACAAAACCAGTCCTCATTACTGTTGTTTGGGTGCATCTGGCTCCTCTTAATTCCTCTGCAGCCAAGGAATGTGCCAGTCGGTGCAGCCCCATCACCTGTTAGGTCCCCAGGCCAGCTGGTAATGAGGAAGACCTGAGCACTTACTGACACAGACAAGCTATGATAAACCAAGCAGTAATTATTTTCAGTATAATTCAGTTCTGAATACTAGAAATGTTACTTTGTGGTGTTACATCTCTTCCCCCAGATTCTCTTTAATTGACCTTGTTTACTTCCTAAGCTCAAGTATGGGCCAGAGGAAAGTAGCAGCGTTGACAGCAAGCTCCTTAGGAATATATGATACTTTCTTTCCTCCCCTCCCCACCTTAACACCATCTCTTTGTAAGCTCAGGTAATAGTGGAGATCTTCAGGGTAAATATTTTGTGATCTGTCTACCTTGGATTTAATTGCAAGCTCTTTAAGGAGGGTTTAGCACTATTCCACTACTGTCAACAGCAGCAGTTAACAGTGAAGGAGGATTTTGCATACAAATCTGTCATGTTTACTGAATAAACTCTCTCAATGAGCTTTATTTACAGAAAGAAAAAGGCTAGAAAGAAGAGCTTAGAGGTGGGTCCTGCTGGTGCTCAACTTTGTTGACTCTTTATTTTCTTGCAGTCAAAAGCAGCAAGATACATATCTAGGAGAGCTGAGGGGTCCATCTGAGACAGCTGTGGTTGAGCTGCTGATGTCCTCCATCGCTGCCTTTTCTCATTTGTCTAAGTAAATTGTATGGAGCAATTTAGCTCCCCCAGCCGCGTTCTCCTGTACTTTTCACTTCACTTGGCCGCCAAGTGCCCTATTTCAGTGAACAAAATGACTTCCAAGACCTGGGAATACTGTGGGGGTTTTGCTTAATTTTTGTTTTAGTATGCCATTTCCATATCGGAGAAATGAAAAGGTTTTTAGTGGAGGAAGTAGGTAGCATGCCATTAAGGAGTTCTTAGGGTAAAATAATTGCTTTAAAGACATTAGGCACAGAAGTTCTGCATTATCAGCTAATGCCCTAAAATCATGTTTACTCACTGGGTTAGCATTTTCCCTGTATATGTTTTGCTTTCTGTTAATGAGCTCATGTTCCTTCTGGGCACTGGAGAATTCTGTCAGGCTTCAAAAATAAGGGTCTTCATCATTTCTTTGGAAGATTATTGAAGCCAGGTAAACGCACATCTAGATTCTGTAGTTGCCCTCATTCTTACGTTGGTGTTCAAACTGCGTAGAAAATGAAAATAGACTTTCTAGTTTATTTCCCTCTAATAGATGAGTGCAATGCAAACAACTTGGTTTCTGATTAATGTACCTTAAATAGAGGCTGGGCATATAAAAACGGTGCGTAGGTTTTATAGAGGTTGGGTTTTGCATGCTCTTACTTACATGGAGTAAGAGCTACAAAGTGACTTCTTAACTCCCTGGCTTCGTCAGAACAGCAGCATTCCTGGGCAGAAGGGTTTACCTTTTAAGAAAAGTCTATTTAATTTACCATTGAATCCATGAAAAACACCATTCAAGTTTAAGGAAGCCCAATTAACTCCACACATACTAAGCAGTAGCCTAAGATGCTGTGTAAGGTAAGGATGCTTTTTCTTGTACTCTGAGCTGTTAATGCTTGTTCTAGTCATTTAAGAAATTATGTTACTATGGCAGGCTCAGAGTTGGACAAAGGCTTTGATTTAACGTGGCCTGCTCTGTGTAACCCAGCCTGAAAGATTTCTGCTTTTAGTCCATAAACATGTATGTAAGCACAGCTGCTTGTCTGCTTGTGTGCATCTCAAAATCAAGAAGTCCCAACTTGTGACTAGGGTCTTACAGCGGTGACAGCTTATCTCCTTGTCCTCATGCAGTTGTTGAAATAAAAGTCAAAGCTTCAAGTTAAAATCCTGGAAAGTGTTATTGTGAGAAGAGATGGGAAAGTTTGTGGGGAGACGGTCTACCCCACCTGCATCTACCTTAGATGTGTCTAGAGGCGAGATAGGCGTTCACTTGAAGTTATCAACCAGTTCACTTTCATATCCAATAAAAAGATTTGGAGTAGAATTATTTATCCCTCTTAAAAAAAAACAGAAAACCCCCATAAACTTAATAAAACCACTTCCCACACCCCCAGAAGACATCTGTCTTCCTATGGAAAGCCAGTTGCCTAGTAGGCATCTAAGAGGGACTTGAGGCCACAGGAGGACATCAGGACTGCATTACTCAGATGTGCATTTCTGTTCTAAATATTTTAAAAACATTTTGCACCAATTAAAGAAGTTCAATTATGCAGAACGTGTGCATAATGGCACCCTTTGTAAATGATGTTCCTGCAGTTAATGATTAAAGAACATCGTGCAGTCCCTTGATTTTGACCAATTAAACCTTCCTTGGCTGTGTCTATAAATAAGGTATTCCTGAAGCTCAGGAAGAGGACAGGAGCATGTGCCAGCTCTTGGCCAGGATCCGCTCCCTGGTTTTGATTACTTAAGAGGGCTGTTCAGGACAGGGCATCAGCCTATATGAATGCTATCACCCAGCTTGAACAAGTCAGATTACTTAATTAGCCCTATTAAGATGCTTCTATTTTTATAAGTTATTTATGAGTTTTTTGCTAAGCTTAGAAGGTCCAGCTTCAGATTTCAGAAAGTGTTTTCAGGTCATGTTGTTAATCTTGAGGGGGTTTATATGGTGACTCCACGATGTTTTCATCCTATGAAAACCCAGAGGGGCTTTGAACAGCAGCTGAAGTTGGGTCATACACTTCTGAGCTCCTGGCCTGCATGTTTCAGGTGTAGGATATTGACAGTGACCATGCATGATGGACATGTGCTCAGCTTCCAGAATGTGTGTTGTGCACCTTTGCCTTAGACCATCAGTAATCCAGAGGATGGTTATTTCTTCTAATACCCATTTTGTTGAAGTCTTTGGTTTCCCCCTAGGGCAAGAATGTCCCTCAGCCATCATTTAGAGATGAGCATAAAATGAGTATCTCTACTATATGATGCTCTGAGATCATTTTAGTGAGAGCCACGTTCTTTGTGTGGGTTTTATGTAGACTTTTTTAGAGGAGCAGGAAATGATTTGATGAAATAAGTATTAAAATTAAATCAAACACACATGCTTATGAAAAGAAAAACCTTCTAAAGCAACTATGTCCTGAATGTGATACCTGAGTCATGGCTGTATCTTCAGAGTGTTTGAAAGGGCTCTCATTTCACCACCAGGGGGGAACTCCCACTCTGTCACCCACAAAATTAAATTCATTTTCAAAGAAAAGGAAGAAATCACAAAATTTCTATGTCTGATTTCACTCAATGGGCTTTTCCTTTCTAGCTAAACCACTCTGGGCTAGTTCGGAACAAGAAACTCCAGTTATGTAGTAACATTATGCTTTGTAAGAAAAACTTCACCGTTGGCAAGGGCTGGCTTGTGGCTTGAAGCTTTTGTTCTGGTATAGGTGAAGAAACAGTTAAAGATCAGTACCAAGGTGATGCTGAAAACAAGGTATGGATTTGGAAGCAAGGTTAAGGTGTTCTGAAAGCAGAGGGTATCTGTGCAAATTATGCTTCCATCCAAAACCATCCCAAAGAAATGTGGTTTGGATAAATCCAGGCAGATGGCATGTGCCAGCTCACGTTTGAAGATCTTATCCAACTTTAGCTGGAGGTGAATATGCAAAATTGCATCCTTTTACAGAGCAGAGAAGTCTCTATACATGTGTTAGTGCATTATGTCATCAGTAAATTATTTTAATAGCAAATAAGGCTTTATTACTTTTGCTCTTGCTTTATTGCATTTGCTGCTCTACATTCAATATGTACAGCATTGGCACAATATAGCTCGCATGCTAGCTAGTGCATTAGCAGAAATGGTAACTGTGTTCCAAGACCATAATACTTTGAATTTGGTACTGTTAAAGCCAGGAGGAAAAAATAAAAATTCCCAACAGTTCTTGTATTTCAGGCTGTTGTACAAAGCTGGTAAAATAATGGCTTATAAATGGAGCAAATTTAGTTCTGGAAGGTACTGAGATGAGACAGAGTTAATACGGTTTCCAAAGTACCGGGGTGTTTTTGGAGGCAGCGTTCAGGTTCAAACAGAACTGTGAGCAATTCAGGAGAGCAGTATAAATTTAAGAATAAAGAGGGATGATGATGAAGAGTGTAAAAGATACTTGGCAAAGTATTTTAATATAGAGGATGCTGATTAAATTAACTGCACATAAATTTATGCAACGCTGAAATGAAAGTCACTCCTTGCTCACAATTAAACATTGAACAGTACATTGAAAATTGTGATAAATTTAATGTGGATTAATGTTATTTTGGTAAATGTGTGCAGTAAACTGCTCAATGTAGTAATCCGATTTGCCTGTGTCTCTGACTGTCTAATAGAAGGGATTTATGCATGGTGCTAGAGCGTTGCGTGCTGGAACTGCAGCACTTTGATAAGTAGAAGAGTCTTGAGGAGATGGGCATGACATGGAGCAGAATAGGAATTTGTATATATATCCAGGGAAAAATATTACAGTTTAGTTTGAAATCTATCTTCCACTTGCCAAATTAATCTTAATATTGTGCACGTTGCATACAGGTTGCTGTAGAACCTAAGGAAGATCTTGCATGCATGGATGGGCCATCTTTCCCACTGACAGCACATGTGGTAGGAGGATGCCAGCTCTCCCTGCAGACCTGGCCTGGTTCTTTGCAGAGGACAGAATCACTCGCCCAGGTTTTCACTCTGGTGGAGGTAAAGCAGGAACAGCTGGGCCAACTTGTTGAAGCTGCCCTGGATTTGTATACTACTGCCTCACAGTACATATATTGCACATGAAAAGTACTTGTGCTTAAGATTCACATGCAATTATCTCCTCCTTAAATGGCAATTTTCTTATACCCCATTTGCATGGCATCACTGAGATGTGTAGTAGATGCGAAGTACCATTACCAGGCTACCTCTGGCAGAGGTGCTTCAGGAGAGACATGGGAGAGCACCCATTGAGTGTTACCTTACTCTTTTCACAACACAAATTTAGAGTCAACTAGGAGAGAGGTTTTCATGTAAATTGCTTGAAAATGCAGGAAAACCCATTTAATTTTGAGAGCTGATGGCAAAGAACCAGTAAGCTATTGCCAGTGACCCAGCTGTTAAATTTATCTCTTCTATAGGGGTCCCTATGTGCTAGCTTAGATGAAAACCAGGTCTGTCTTCTCCATCCATGTTTGGTTTTCTTTTCCACTTACTACTTGGGAAGCCTTTCGCACAGGAACATAATGAGGCTCCGTGTGCTTACTCTTGGCTTTCTCCCCCATGCCTAGAATTGTACCTGATGGGAAAATAAGGCAAATTAAGTCACATTTAGTGCATAACACTGAGCTGAGCTCACTGCTGTTCAGAATAACATGCCTCTTTGTTACTTTTGGGATCGTGGATCTACTCAGTGCTCCGTGTGAAGGAGAAGACATGATTTGTGTAAGGTCAGCAGGGAAGCACGGTGCCGCTCCTCTGTTGCTCAGGAACCACAGCAGGCATTCTTGAAGGTGAGGTTGAGGAACCAGTAACCATGGCACAGGGAGTTTGGAGAGGAACTTCCCTGGGCACATCTGGAAAATTACGATGAAAAGAGCTGTGCATTACTGGAGGTTTTGGGTCTGTGCAGTAGGATGGGTCCCTGGCAGGAGAATCATTTGCAGGCTGCTGAAACCATCACTCTGTCACTTTTTTCTTGTCATGGTCCATCCTTTACCAGTTTTAAGGATACAAACAGGCCAAGCACTGCTAAAATTCTCAAAATTGAATAGCATTTGGTAAACATTCCTTCTCATTTGAGATATTGTCCAAAATACTTTTCTATTTGATGTTTCAGTCAGGAAAAACTCGTATCTCAGGGGGTCGGTAACTCCGTGCCTTCCCTCCCTGTCATTGTTCACACACTTAAAAGTTGTGAAAACCTGTTTCCCAAGTAATCAATACTAAAGAAACCCTGCAAGTGTAATACTGTCAAGCTGAACAAAGCAAAAGGTGAAGCCCATGACCTGAAAAGTAGTAGCTTCTGAGTGGGTTTCCTTCCAGTGCGCTGCAGAGATGCAGCGTTCTGTCAACCTGCTTTTCCAACTTTATTCATCAATAAGACCAGTATTTTTCATAGTGAAGTTATATACGAAAAAATGGGTATTTTATTTTTTTGTCCTTTTTTTTTAAAGTTTTTAAAAGCTTGATACATGTAGCGTTGGATCAAGGCACACACAAGACTGGCCAAAGGGCGTACAAAGCACTTTGGTTTTTAGTTGAAGAAACAAATGATTACGGCAACAGAGAGTGGCTTGGGGTTTAAACATGAAAAGCTCATCGTTCAGTAGGAAGGCAGAAAGAAACATGTTACCCTTACAGATTTATCCAGGAAATCTCTGGAAAACTGTGACAGTAATGGGCAGTATTCCTGACTGTAACGGCAGTATACTGAACACATACCTGTATACTGTTTGCTCACTGTATTCCCCAATTGTCTGCTTACCTTTGTGACTAAACTTTTTGAGACCTTGTTACATTGCCTGTTTTGTCCCCCTCTTTCCTTACAAAACTGCACTTTCAGCCTTTTGTCTGTTCAAAGCAGTTTCCAAGTGTTGTCTCTGTCCTCCTGCCCTTGCCTCCAAAACGACTGTGACCATCCATCACTGTTATCTCTGTAATAAGCAGCCCACTGGCTTTGATAACCAGAAACCTATCCATAAGCCCTGTCTACCCCCTTGGTTTGTAGAACCTAGTACATACTTCTGAATTCCTTGTTAGGAATTTGATTGGGCTTTTTTCCAGGGATCAATTCTTTCTTTGACACATGTCAAAAGCTTCAGTCTCATGGATGTCATCGATTTGCTTATTTTCTTTTAAATTGGATGTCACCATTGTTGAATGGATATATCCAGACAGCTGATATTGCCCATTACTACACGCATTTTTGTTTATTGAATATTGTTGTGGTTTACAGATTGAATAGACCCAACATTGAAAGTTCTGTGAGTTTTTGCAACCACTTCTTGATGTTCCTGATTTGCCAGGTTCAACATTGTTTTATTGATACCAAAGTGAAAAATGGCCTGTGCTTACACTTACAAGGATCTCAGATGAATGTTCTGACTGCTCAACACGGCAAGAAAATTCACTTTCACAGTCAACAAGTCATCTTACTCAGTAGAACACAAAAGTTAAATGGTCTGTAACTTCAATATTAGCAAGGAAAATACAGTACAAATTACTAAAAAATACTAAAATATAGAATTGTGGTCAGGTATCCCCACTACATTAATCGCAGCAGTAGCCTGAAATTTGAAACTTTTAATAAAAAGTTCTTAAATATAAATTATATGGCAAATGTACAGTACATTGCTTTGTCAGTCTTTTAATCCAGTGTTTTGCAGTAGAACAGCAACTGTTATGTCAGTCTTTTCTTGTTTTCTTTAAAAAACAAAACCAAAAAAACCCAACCAAACCCAAACCAGTCTTTCATGTCCTTCAGTATCATGAGTGTGAATGGTCTGAATCTGGAATACCACTGTCTCTGTAGCTCCTGTTACTACTGCTTTCACTGTGGCTGTTCTTGTACAGATTCATGCCGTTAGGTGGGAAAATGGTGTGTATTACAAACTCCTCCTTGGACACTTGGTCATTGGTTATTGGTATCATCTGGAAAGAAGTCTCCCTGATTTCTAGGATGGAGTTGTCCTTCTTGGTTCCCGCTTCAGCGTAGTCATCCTTTCTCCGGCGTCCCTTGCTGTAGGCGCAGTTCCGGGAGAACAGGGACCCGTTTCTGTGGACGTACCAGCAGACCAGGGCCAGCAGCGCGATGGCCACCAGCGCCACCGCCCCGCCGATGATGGCGGCCAAGGGCAAGCTGGAGTTTTTGTAAGGTTCTTTCTCCTGCTCCCGGTTGAGGGTCGTGGTGGGGTTGTACATCTTCAGAGGGGCCGTCTCGGTCTCGATGCATTCAGGAGTTTCGTCGGAGAGATAGATGTTGCTGGTTTCCATGGGAACCATGCACACGCGGTACGGCGATTCCGGTTCGAGAGCCGTGAGCAAATAGTCATTTCTGTCACCTGTAACGATCGTTTCAGTTATAGATCCAAAGGCAGGGCTGTGACCCATCTTGAGCCAGCTCAGTCTTAAAGCAGTCATTGGTAGTGCAACTTTCCAGGAGATGTGGATAGTCTCCGTGCTTACGGATTTCACGAATATTGTAATGATTTTGCGCACTGGGCTTGCTGTGGTTCTGTAGTTTTTGTTTAAGTTGGGAGTCTTGATGTCTGGTTGTTTGGTCACAGAAACCGGCCAGTGGCCCTGGGCCGGGTATAAGGTGTTTGGTACTGCGGTAGTGATTTGGATGGTGCTCATCATGCCATCGTCCTTACAATCAAATAGTTCCACGCTGAGGTCTTTGATAGCCATTCCACGGACTTTCTCTGGTGCCTGACACATCAGTCCACGCACATTAACTTTTAAAGGCAATGACTGTAACCAGTCGCGTACCCATTTCATTTTGCACCCACAGTTCCAAGGGTTGTTGCGAAGGAAAAGTTGAGTTATGTTGTCCAGATCATCGAAGACACCCTGAGGTAAATTGCTGAGATTGTTGTTGGACATATCTAGTCGATACAACTGCCTTAAGTAAGAGAAAGCATTGGGTGGCACACGGTTGATGTGGTTTTCCTGAAGGTAAAGCTTTCTTAGGTTTGTTCCTGGCAAATTCACCGGGGCGGCTGTGAGCGAATTGCGGACCAGTGACAGTTCTGTAAGATTGACTAGATTCATGAAGACTTTGTCTCCTAATCCATGATTATTTAGAAGATTCCCATCTAAAACAAGGCGTTTTAGATTTGTAAGGTCTTGAAGGGACGGCTCTGATATTGTGGAAATACGATTATCATCCAAGCGTAGCTCTTCTATGGTTTTAGGCAAGCCCCAGGGAATGGTGCTAAGGTGATTTCGAGAGAGAAAAAGAAGTCTGAGATAGATGTTGTCCCGGAAAGCTCCATCCTCAATGCTAACAGCAGAAACAGAATTATCATCCAAATGCAGTTCTTCCAGATAAGGGATTTGGGAAAGTGAATCATAAGTAATGGTCCTTATATTGTTCTCCTGCAAATGCAGTTCCTTAACGTACTTAGGGAGGTTAGTGGGGAATTCATCTAGGCTGTTGTGGTATAAATATATTCTTTCCACCCTAAGCAAGTTCTTCAGTTCTGAAGGAATCCCAGCATTATTTATTTGATTGTTCTGAAGGAAGAGGGTAGTAGCATCCTCTGGGATTCCTGTAGGAATAGACGTCAAATCGCGATCATTACAATATATGAAACCCATATCACAGCGACATACTGAAGGGCATGGTTTGGCACTAACAGAACACGGTGCCATGTCAAGTAACAGCCCTATTTTAGTCCAAACTAGGAAGATGCTCCAGGTTACACTAATCATGGTCAGGAATGATGAGATTTGTATACAGTTCTGATCTTCAACAATCTAAAAAAACCAAACAAACAAAATTATCCAGATCATCAGCGAAGAAACTGCAGTGAAAATTAAACATTACAGAAGACATCTGAAACACACATATTAAACCAGAATTCAAGCTCTTAGACACATTTTACTTTCCTTACATCAATAATTGTACTACTTCTTGTACTAATTCAATTAAGTTAATAGGTTATTCTGCATAGCAATTGAAAGGAACATAATCAGGTATGTCTGATCTGTGAATTGTTTTGCTTAAGCATAAAGGCTCTTTCTAAGAATCCCTTCACACTTCATGTGCAGACAATCTTGTTCACAAATACCAGGTAAGTACAGAGCTGAAGTCATACCAGAGTTCAAGTACATCATTCTGTATCTGAAAGTTAAGCAGTAGTTCCTTAGCCAGCTAACTAGCGCAGGCACCCTTCAATGAACTATAAACCCCTCACCAAACCCACAAGTTTAGTGGTAGCTGTTCTGGAGGTCCAGAAAAGTCCTAACAGCAAAGCACAATATGCAAAAAAGTAAGGGCCAGCTAGACTTTTTTCCAAGGTTTTCCAAAGTGCTCAATGTCATGTTGAGCATCTCTTGGATTCTGCAGCCTACTTCCCATGTTTTTTAAGCTGGAATGTTTAGCAAGGTGAATGTTACAACTGGTAGGTAGCTAACAACCTGACGTAGCTGGTAGAGCTATGGCTTTCTAGTTGACTGGACAGAATACTTCATTACATGCTTAATTTCATGTTTAAATATTAGTCATTCTCAAAAGTCTTTTACTAAGCAGTACACTAATAAGAGACTATTTGGAAGGTTTAACCACATTTTCCCATCTTATTAGTTCAAACTGTGCATGGTAGGATAATATAAATTAACTCTTGAGACTGAAATTGTACTTCGCATTGGTAGTGTGTTTGTACATTGAGCTAAGGTCATTAGCATTTTTATAGCTTTTAAGACAACGTAATTCAATTACCATTGTAATTAGGGTTGTGAGAACTTCTGCAAGATGACCTATGCATTAAATGGTGTCATGACCTTTTCTCTTGTGGGTTCATATATTAATTGAACTTTATTCTCTGAGGCACAAAAAGGGAAAATAAATTAATATTGATCCTACCGTCTTTAAAGGTATGAGTAAAGTTTGTGCTTGAGGATATCCAGTAAAGGAATGTCTTTCTCACGAGTCACTCTTACGCTTTACTCCATGGAGCTGTGTTTTTCCTCAGTGGTGTTTACTCAGATGGCCCTCCTCGCTGCTGTGTGTTTCCTGGCTCCTGGCACGACACTCAATGAGCATTCCAACCAAGATTTATCATGGTACATAAGCACACCAGGCTGGGGCGTAGAAAAGCTTCAGCTTCCCTCTATTTCTGTCCTCATGTAAAGTCTCTGAATGAAGAGCCTCTTTTGTTTGGTTTAATGCCTTTAGCAGGAATTACTTTCTTTGTAACTCTTACAAACTCTTCTGTGCAGCGTAGTAGTCAGAGGTGGTAACTTCAGCGCCGCATGATGGAAACTATTCATTATGCTGAGGCTTGAAGGATGGTAGCCTCTTCAGGAGGTCAGGAATGGAGCTGCTTTTTCCTGTCCAGAATTATCCAAGTATAAACGTTGCACAGTAGCTACATCCTGATACATCCACGCCTCTCAGAGAACTCACTTTTTAACACTTCTTCCCAATTTGTAATGCAGGAAAGAATTCCTCCTGCGCTGCGAGAACGCAAGTGACAGTACTGTAGAAATGTCAGGCAATTCAGATGGTTTTCTTCATTTAAAAAAAAAACCACAAAAATATGATGTCCTTCAAAGAAAACTCCTCTTTTAAAGCTTTCCTTGAACTCTTAATTGCCTGCAAAAGGAGAAACAAAAGAAACTGGAATTAATCACAACCGGTGGACACTAATATGAGTTGTGTTGCACTCCCTATGTAAATCATGCTGTGCTTATCGCATCCATGGCTTGCATACATCTTGTTTGCCCAAAGTAGTTGTAGTTCAGCAAAATACAGAGCTCTTTAAGAAAACACTGCTGCTGTTTGGTCTCATGTTACTGCGGTTCTGCTGGAACTACATCTTCCTTTCCTTCAGCACAAAATAAAGTCATCCTGAATTGACAGGCAGTAACAAAGTATTTGTAAGTGATGTTTCCCACCTGATTACAAATACCAGTCCTAACTCCTTCGAGGAGGCCAAAATGTTTGCTTGCTTTGTGTTCTTGGTACACTGAGATAAATGATGATCCTCTCCTTGGTTTTAAATGTAAAGGGAGCCAATTACCATTCAGCAGTTACTGCATGAAAGGGGAAATGTTTTTCTCAAATCCTGTATTAGTATTTGACATCTGCAACATGCTGAATCCGAACTGGGGACTAGCCAGGCATCTGTGTCAGCTCTTTGACAACAGAAATACATATGTGGGTTTTGTCCATTAAATGGGCTCGATCTGTTGTGTTTGTCACTTTGCACAGTGGAATTGGTGCTTAGATTAGCATTTTATCCAGTTTTCCTCATTTCAGGAAAAAAACAGTTTTCAGTCTTGGCTCTTCCTACTTCTTGAAGAACTCTAATTATTTGGTTATTTTTTGAATGGTATTATTAACTTGGGCTACTTCATATCACTATTGCAGCAAGTATCCAGTGAGATACCAAGTTTCTGTCCCCTCAAAGCATGTAGGTAGTATGTCTGAAATAGAAGTGGTGAAATCTGAAATGAGAGAAACCCTTAACGTTTACTTACTTCTCCCTTTCATGGCTGCATGTTGTCCAGAGAACTAAGCACAAGCCTCGGAACTGAAATGCTAGGAAGAAACAGCATGCTGAGTAATGCTTACTTAGCTGCCTTCCTACCAGCTTAACTAGAGTAGCTTCTGGTCCTTTAGAAAATATTAGGCCTCAACAGAAACAATCTCTGTTTTAAACCCCTTGCCTTGCGATTTGGAACAATCCATCAAAAAATAATCTGTAATATTCCTATAGCAACAAGGAGTATGAAATGATACAAAATTATTGACATAGATAACAATTACACTGCTTTTTTTTTTTTCTTAGGAAAATATTGACCTTAAAAAAAGCTCTCGAGAAACAACCAAACCCCCCCCAAAAAACTCCATTTTAGTAGAAGGTGAGACTCTTTAGTGAGGGAATGGTAAAAAGCCTTTTCTCTCCTGATGCTGCTTTCATGCCCATCTGAGCTTTGTTTCTGCACCTTGTTTTCATCAGTATAATGAAAATAGTAACTCAAAATGAGACACCCCCCCACGGTAGCATAAATAAATATTTTATCATATGCTTTATTTAAGGCCAAAACTCAATCTGAGTGGCCACATTTTAGACTATAAGGGAATACGTGTTTTTTTGGTAACTTATATAATGTGGGTAAATTATGCAATCGTTATAAAACGGAACAAAAAAAGCTCCACAGTCTTCCAGTGTCCAGTTTTCTTGTGCTGTATTACGGATGTGTTTGGGGATAGAAATCGAGGCTCTATTCCTGAAACTCTGAAATAAAGAGGTGCTCAACAGCTGTAGAAAAAAAGGAATCTCTTAGGAACTAATGAGAAGCTGTGACAGAGGGTATTTTCTGGACATTTACTGTGACACAGGAATATACAATTCTTAAACAGGCCTTTGAAGGTTATAATAACTTTTAATTACTTAAGGAAACCCCCCACATTTCCTTAGAGCTGTAAAAAACCAGTTAGTATTAAGCAAACCAGAGGTTCTAGTATGCATATATTAGATATACATACACACATGAGAAAGTCAGTTCATTTATTTTACTTTCCTAGCATATAAACTGTTTCCTCTTTGCTCCAGTTGATAGTCATCCCTTCATTTATTGCTGCTATTATAACAGCAGTAATGTGTAGGATTAAAATGAAAGCACTAAAGCTCATTAAATTCTTGGAATTTTTTTGGCCCTTCTCTCCAAATTGAAACATGAAAACAAGAGTGAGAAAAATAAAAGCAGGTCTCTGTGGAGAAGAGACACTGTTTCAAAAATGTGGATTAAGACCCTACCCCCCACTCCTTTTTCTGAACTTAGAATAGTTTTCTTCAGGTCTTGATTGTTTGATATCTCGCACTTCCCTTTTATATCTCAAGCCATAGCTGAAAACAATGTTTTTGCATATCAAAGGCTCCAGTGATCTGTCTACAGAGAAGAAGGGAATCCTGCTGCCATGCTCCAACTTTCCCCTTCTTGAGCTGTCTCTAAATATTCCCTGACATCAAGTCATTATAGCTGATCCGGCAGGATGAAAAGAAAAGTGACCCCCACTGGTGCAGACACTGTGTCCAGGTTTCTGCAACATCAGACTGGGAGGCTTCATGGCCACATGGGTTTGAAAGAAGCCATTACTTTTGAACGGAGCCGATTTTCACACAGTATGTGCTAAAATTCATTTTTAAAATGCAAAAAATGGCTTTTCTTTGGTAACAAAAGTAACGTTGGAACAACCCAACAGCAGCTTTTCTGCTTATCTTTATTCCGAGCTGAATGTTTTCATGAACTTCACTGAACTGCATGCTTCAATTACTTTTTCTGGGACACTGTAAAGCAAGTGAATTACTACAGATAGTGGTAATGCTTGAGCCCTCGCGTGTGTACTTATCGCTGGAGCACAGCTAAGCAGGGGGACATCTTATTTTAAAATGGTAAAAGTAATTTGCACTATACAAGGAAAATGTATCAAAGAATATTTACTCTAAGGGATGAGTCCAGCTGTACTCCCTGTCCCTGTAGGCTGTAAGGAGACGAAAAGAAATAGTTTGGGTATATTTGAAAAGGTGGGGGTTTTACCCTCAAAAATGGTGCCAAAGAGCTCTTTTCTTCCCAAGCTGTGATAAAATGTGAATAAAATCAAGACCTCCTGACTCGAGGTCACACAATGCTTATTTGAATTTCTAATCTACCTCTGTGTTCGTCGGCAGGAACTCTGGTAGTTCAGGGGCTTCTTTCTAACCATCAAAGTAACAGGGGGAAGGGAAGCAACTTGGGATTTTCATATTATAAATGACAAGAGTATCATTTGAAGTTAATATATGTACATGGTAAGCCTAATTCTGCTTCATCAGTGTAGTTACATTCCAGAATTCTCTATTTGTTTAGATTCTGAAATGGATCTGAAGCACAAAATGTGCTCCTTTTTAAAAATACTTGTCAAATCTACTGCATATACATCCATTTCAGCTTCCAGAGGTCATGCTGCCTCTTAAATAGCTTCACCAAGTTGGTTTGTTTTATTGAAAGCAAACAAAAAGAAGTTCCACAGTGCTAATCTACCCTTAAAACAATGCCCATACTTTGTTTTCTTTAAGGGTATTACTCAGGGTTAGTTGATAGTGACAGCAAAATGCTTTCTAAGCACCCTGTCTAGGAGCTGCAATTTCCACGATCATCATATTTCAGGAAGGTGCCCCAGTCTTTTGTTTGGTGCTGGGCGAGCAGAAGGTCCTCTAGCTGTCTTTCCAAGGGGTAAAGAATGTAAAGTGGATCCTTAAAAGTGAGAGTGAGCCCTTTCAGTCAGGTTTTATCTCTGTGTTTTGGTGAAATTTGGGCTTTTTGGTTTTGCTCTGTTGTTGCAGCTTTTACTTGTAGAAAATTTGCTCCCCCCCCCCCCCCAGCAGTTGAATATAAAATACGGCTTTTGTCTTATTAGTTCCAACTCAAGTGCCTTAAAAAAAATGCAAATTTTTATGTGATCTTCCTTCAAATGCAAGTGAATCTGACTTAGAAAGGGATTCTGAGTAAAAGCCTGACTCCACGCCTAAGATCAGCCAAACCAGTATTTGCTGCAGAGGATGGAAATGAACTACGAGTTGTTCCCTTCTGAAGTTTACTTCCAAAAAACCTCTCCTCGTTTTGAAGAAGCGAGGTTGAAAAGATCCAGACTATTACGTGATTCCTACTCACTCTCTTGTTTTGACTACTCTGCTTCTGCAGAGGTTGCACGTTGAAAGAGCACTTTGAGGGGGAGTGTTTTGCAATGGCTTTTTGGTTTGTGTTTTAGTGCTCTTTGAGTTTAGCCAATTATGGCTTCTAGGTTTTCTTTTGAGAGCTGCTGCTGAGGTAACTCGCCCCTGCTTGAAAGAATAGAGAACAAACGCTGCCATTGTTTCAAGGTAAAAATCTATCCCCCCCCACCTCTCGACAAGTTTTTGGTGGAATTATACATGATAGGGAATTCGTGGCACAAAATAATGAGGCATGTAAAAATATTAAACACTTGATAAAGTCCCAGTAGCTTTCTTTCCTTCCATTTTAAAACAGTTGCTTGTGTATCTCCAGAGCACTAAATCTGCTCCTCAAAAAATAAGCTTTAAAGAAGTCAAGCTGAAAGATTGCTTGAATCCTTCCAGCTCACAAATGGAAGAGTTTGTGCTGATATATTTACTGAATACTGCCCCAGATGCCTGCCCTGAGTGATAGTTGGTGACTTATTAAAAATAAACGTAAGCTATCCCATATTTAATTCTTCTGTGCATCCCTGTGCTTTGAAGTGATTAAGGAAAACACTTCAGAAATAACTCGCCATTAGCATCCATGCTTCCTGCAAGAAGCAGACAAAGATGGCCATCTACCAACCGGGGCCACTTCAAATAATTGCAGTGCAAAGTTTGCAAACTCCAGCAATTGCTTTGATTAGTCACCACCACCTTCCACAAGCTCCTTCAACTTCGAGCTACTGGTGACAAAGGGGAAATGAATAAAAAAGAAGGAAAAATAACCCCCGAACCAACCCAGAAACACTGTTTTATTTTGTTCTTGTAAAAGGCATCCACTTCACTTCTGCAGATTAAAGCTTGCTCTGAGTTTACTACAGAGTTTTTTTGCCCACTGGGGGGTGGTACATGCTATGAAAACTGCTTTAAAGAGCCACAAGTCAGATGGGTTTTGCTGCTGTCCAGTTTTCTCGGCTTTAATTACAACAGAGTCTCCTGTTCAGAAAAACAGAGGCAGCCTCCAAAGGAGGGAATTAAAATCAGTTAAAAAAGAACTCTTTTTAGGCAGTTTACAGACTCTTATTTCCCAGTTGATTGTATTAACTCCAGTATTTATCTGGTCCTTCTGCAGTTACAAGAAAACTGTATGAATATACAGGGAAAAGAGAATTAGCATTTTAAATCTATGCCAGGGGTTGTCACTGTTTCTGGTATGTAAGAGCGCAGAAGGCAGGAAGAAAATAAATACAGCTTTTAGAAGTGATTAAATGTTGATGGAAAAATAGAGAAGCTTGATAGCAGCATGAATAGGAGGATTAGAATAACCTCAGTATATTTAAAGATAATTAGCTTTCTCTAGACCCAGGTATACCTTTTGTTTATGAAATACTTGAAAACCGATCTTAAACCAGGGCTGTATTGGATGGGTTTGGAATAAATGAAAGGAAACTTGAGGGTGGTTTTTAAGGGGGGTGGCGGGGTGGGGGGAGAGGGAAGGGCACTGAAACCTCTTCAGTGTGACCTAACGTGTGGCATCTATTGACAAGGGAAACACACACTGATCTTTCTGTTTTATAGCAAATCATTCTTGTCTTTGCACACTTGAATTGACAAATGCATTTTTCACTCTAATTCAAAGAAATGTTCATTAAGACGCCGTATCCCCAGGCAGTAGATGGTGAGCATAATTGATGCTTCTGTCTTTTTGGGCAGTATATTTTAGGCAAGGAAATTGGGGTCAGGATAATGATTTAATTTTTTTAAAGTCTGAACATTTTCAGCCTCTTCTTTCCACACTTTTTCTCTGCACAGAGGGTTTACATAGAAAACAGAAGATTCACGGTTTGCATTTCCAAGTGGCAATAAGAAAATGCATCCAGCTGACATGCTCTTTTGCAGGAATACGATTTAATAGTGAAGTAATCCTGCCTTTCAGTGGGGATATGGTGTACAAAATACTCTGCTGCACTCTTTAACCGGCCAGAATTGATCCCTTGAAGAAGGGAAGAGACTTGTCTTCAGTCCAAATTAGTAACCCATGGCTAACAGCACTTCACGCATTAATTAATTACATGCACCCGTCGTGGCATTTGCAACACTCCTCACAACTTGGGCTGGCTGCTGCACCAGGGCTGCACCCAAACCCCTCTGCGGTCAGGGAGAGGAGAATTTAGGCTACCTCAAACAGGACTGAGCCAGAAAGGCAGCTGGCTGGGCAAAGAGCTGAGCTTTAATCTACCAAGGGAGAGGGGTGGATCTTGGAAACTAAAGAGGCACCCAAACCCTCCAAACCAACCCCAAAAATCAGAGCTGTGCTTAGTGCCTTATGCTATGGCAGATGCCAGGCTGGGATCTGCAGGGATGCTCGGGCTTTGCCTACACAACTAAGTTGCAGCTCCTACTGCTGCTGTTGGAGGAAATGGGTGAAACAAAAGGCTCTGGCACATCTGGCAGCCGTGAAACGGGTTTTGGGGCGAGAAGAAGGTAGAGATGAAGTGTGCAAAGGAACAAGTGGATGAAATGTTTATTTGCAAGCCGTTTCTGAACGTTGTTTGCTGTGCTTATAGGAGGGCAGACAATCACTTAATAAACTGAAGCCACCACCAAAGTTGATTAAAACTAGGCGAGGGCCTTTCGGATGCCGGGGGGATTATCAGCCAGCTCTTCTTCCTCCAACAAGGGGGGCGGTTTGAAGGGAATTGGGGCCTGTTGCATTCCTCCTCAACGTACGTGCAACCATTTTGTTCCCCAGCTTCTCGCCCGCAGAATATGCGCGCCCGCGGAGACACCGCGGGGTTGCGGGGGGAGGGTACATGATACAGACGCGCCCGCCCTCCCTAAATATGTTTGTGCGGAGGGGGCAAACCAGGGTAGAAACGCGGGGTATGAGCAGCAAAATTCCCCCGCCCCGCTCCATTAAGGGGCTGGGGTCCCAGCGCAGGAGGGGCGCAGGGAGCCGGCCCAACGCTGCTTCTGCGGGGGTCCCTGCGCTCCCGCGGAACCCGGTTTTATGCTCTTTCTCCCGGTGCTGGTGCGACGCCGGTACGGCACTGTCAGTTTCGGGAGCGCCCCAAGTATGCGGCGGGTGATGGGGATGGCAAAGGCCGGCTGCAGCCGCCGCCGTGCCCGCGGGGATGTCCGCCGCGTTCCGCGCCCTGCCGCGCAGACAGCGGGGCGCTCCCCGTCGCAGCGCCAATGCCCGCACCCCGGGACTTGGGGAGATGGGGGGAAAGAAGAAGGAAAGGTGGGCTCCCAAACTTCCCGCCGCATCCTCCTCCTCCTCCTCATGTTCTATCGCCGCACTCCCCTCATCCCCCAGCCCGCGCAACTCCCGCGGAGAAAGCGCTTATCCCGCACTTACCTGCGGGGCGCGGAAAGAAGCGATCCCGGCTACAGCGCGGCGGGCACCGCCGTAATTCCACTCATGGCCGGGTCCCGGCGCGGGGAGCGGGGAGCGGAGCGGTGCGGAGCTGTACGCGGGGCAGCCGCGGAGCTCGGCGCGCGCCCTCAAGTCGCGGCGGCAGCGGCGAAGCCGTGGGGGGCGTGGCCATACGTCACCGGGAGGGGGGCGTGGCCGGCGGGAGGGGCGGGGCGGGGAGCGGCCCGGCACGCGGCGGGCGCGGACGCTAGGGGGAGCAGCAGGCGGCGCCATAGCGCGGCAGCGCGGGGGAGGGGAGGCTGCGGTTCGGTCCTGTGGAGAGCGGGTGAGGGGTGCGCACGGCACACGCGTTTTTAGGGTGGTTTTTAGGGTTTTCACCTGTTTTTTTGGTAGGAAGAATATCAGCGGTGCCCCTGACGGCTGTGCCCCTTCGTTCCCTCAGTGTTGCACGTCAAACCCCACAGTGACCGTTTTTGTGCGGTCAGTGCTGGGATGTTAAGGCAGGTTGATGACTTCCCCTTGGTGTTTGGCCTGAGGAGCAGGAATGGTTCCGAGTCGCGGAAACGCTTCCAACCTAATTATAAATAGGTGTTAATTTTTATCACTCTGTTAAATAAGTGGCCATGAGTGGTGTCACTCTTCCTGGTGTCGTCCATTGACAGCAGCGGCCTGGCCATAGCGCCTCGCTTGAGGCCCTGCAGGCAGCAGCAGCAGCAGCGCTGGCAGAGGTTGGAGGGTTTGCTCGAGGTATTAGTGCTTAGTGCTGTCTGAAATCAGGGAGTGGATAAGAGCTGCCTGGTTTTCCTGCTCCACCCAGGGCAGCGCTCGCTCCGAGATAACACAGGTACCTTATACCCAGCGAGACCAAGGTTGAGGGGGGCCTGGCTGCTCCACAGTCTTCAGGGGGTTTTCATCAGAAAACAAACTTTCTACTCACAGACCCCAGAGTTTATGGTTATCATAGGGCAAGCTAGAAAACGTATTCCCTAGATGTTTTTTCATTGAACATCTCTTTATTCCCTTTATTCATAGCTTACTGACTCACACAAGTAGCATTGTATTTGGTAGGTGCAGTTGATGTTTCCAATGTCATTGTCTTATGTTTTCCATCAGAGTGGGGAGTTCTTTCAAAACAGACAGCTGCTGCTTTCATGAGTGTCCTGTTCTTTTGTTAGTGGTGCATAAGTGATCTTGTCCATCTCCTGCATTGTTCTGACCATGCGTGTTCTCCAGCACAAGGAGCTGATGGCCGGGGGAAGGTAGGCACCTGAAATCCATCTCTGCTGATCCCAGCTCTCCTGCTTTTTGTGGTTGTTCTTTCTGCTGGTGTCAGAAGATGGCAAGGCCAAACTCTGTTAAAGAGAGCTTGATTTCTTTAAGACCTATGGAAACTGCCAGGTAGTTGCACTTTCTGTATGGAGTTTGCCTACTTAAATTCCCATTGTTTGCCTCTTGGCAAAAACAAATACAGAGAAACCAGAAAGTGTCAAACCTCATCTTTTCTTGAGAGGGATTTTAGTAGATTTTTTAAATGCTGCTTGATATATTTGGTATTCAGATGCTTGAAATGTTATATATCTGCTGTATTTATTCAGCTAATTAAAGAAAAAAGAAAAAGCCCAGATTGATTTTCCTTGACAGTGAGGGAAAAGGATTTTTCTCTCTATCGCTTCAATTCTCATCTTTCCCTGAGGAGAATGAAAACTAATAACAAATTGACTACAAGTTAAGGTACAATTGTCTGTTTTGATAGTCCTGACAGAGTGAGCTGTGCCCTGAGCAGCCCAGTATATACAACTGTATCATGTATACACCTTGATATAACACATTATATTCATGCCTGCATGGATGTATATGTACACATAATATATACATACAGGTATTCCTGGTGTTAGTGTGTGTCTGTGTCTCATCATCTGGGGCATGGTAATGCTTTTGAGATGCTGTGAATATCCTGTAGTTATTTTCTTTAAACTGAGATTCTTTTGTTATTACAGTAGTGTTTCTCTTTGGTATTTCTCATGCCTGACTTTGTTGTGTTAGTTAACAGATCCCGGTGTTATGTTGCTGTGCCATGTTGCTAAACCTTAACATGTATCTGTGGGATACTCATGAAAGATGTATAGGGTACACGTTCAGCTATCTTTCAATTTTATTCCAAGGTCATCCCAGTGCTTATGGCACCAGTTAGAAATTACAGTAAATATTCCTGGAGAATTCCAAAGGGCATGTTAGAAATAATTAGATTTTATCAGGTCACAGCTGCTCTGGAGTACTGAAAGGTCTTTAATGTGCTGTTGCAAGCAGATTTTGGACTGTGTTCTTCGATGTAAACTCCATAAATATACTTCTTAAAAATGCAGGTAACCTGTAAAATATTCTTCACAAAGTAACTGTTGTATGTGGAGAGCTCAACCGTGTTCTCCATCATCTTAAAATACAGAAATTCAAGGCCTCTTGAGTTCCAGGAGAATGGAGGAACACTGCTAATACCAATGGAGTTACTCATATGTAGGGAATAAAAATATGAATATTTAATACAGATATATCAAACCCAAGGAATAGAATGAGAGATTTTAATTGAATTTCTCAGTTAAAATAGTCTTTAACCTGTATTTTGTTTATAGAATTAATTAATGCTGGGGATATGGAGATTAAAGTTCTTGTCAGACCTATGGGGAAATCACCTTCGGAAGACCTGGCAATCTTGTTAAACCTTACTGGGCTCTGGTTTAAAAGGTGGCAGATAGGAAATTCAGAGCACTTACACTACATAACATGTTTCAAAGGACTTTAATATAAGTTTATAACACAGGCTTGTAAGGTGCTGTTAGGTCAATGTGATAATGATGATGGTTGTTGGTTTTTTTCTGAGCACCCTGATGGTATGATAAGAATCACAGTTCTGGGAACTCCCTCAGCCAAAGGTTGACCTGAATGACTCTTGCTATGATTTGACAGGCATTTGGATCTACTTTGCCCTGCTGTAGATCAGATTCCAGTCATAAACATTTCTGGGCAGGACATTTATGAAATGTTAAGAAACCAAGCACATTGATAGGGAAGTGAAATTGAATCTGAGATCACTCATCCTCATTGCAGAGCAGAGAGCTGTCTCAAGCATTGAAATGGAACCGTTCCTTCTTCAAGCTTTCCAAGGACAGATTTCTTTTAGATAAAGCTGAGAGTAATAGTTTGATATTCAATGAAATACACTGAAATGAATGTTAGTGGTTTTTAGCTCCAGGCTTTTATCAGGTTATATTGATTTTTCAAAGCAGACTGTTCTAAGTCCAAGCTAGGCATTGGCTGATTTGTGGAGACATCTAAGAAAGAAACCACTGTAATATATGAACTTTTGTATGATACATGTCCTATAAGGTTTTCTGATATTGACTAAGTACAACAAATATCTGTTGCACTTTGTATTAGAGTTTAATCTTTAAATGATCTCAACCATGTCAAAATTAGAATCCAATTTTGGATACATTCCTTTAAAAAATAAATGCCTGTCAAATCCAGCTTTCAGTATTGTGTGTGTACAGAAAGTACCTTGGCAAGGTTGGTGCAGCAGCTCTGTATCAAATGCAACAAAAATGAGAATGTAATCATGCAAGACAGGACACAATAAAGCTAAAAAGGTATGAAGAGTCAAAAACTAAATACTGGTTTAAAATTAGGTGGCCTTAGGAGTGCTGCTTTTTTTCTTTTCCCTGCCAGAGGAATGTTTGAGAGATAATAGCTGCAATTGTAATTATTCTTTTGTCTGTCTGCAAAGGCCAGGAGATTAGACCACTGCACCCGTGTTTTCTGCCATTCCTCTCCCTTCTCTCCACGCTTTCTCCCTGTTCTTCTATCCAGCTGTCCTAAACAGGCCCAGGGAAAAGCCCTGTCAAGTCAGAAACACCCCTGATGCAACTGCATCGCTATTTTTCCTAAGGCAAATAAAGAGCTTTGCTTAGAAGATCATGTGCTCTTGATAGCAAAATCAAGTAACTTAATAGGGTACTCGAAATTGCAAAGCCTATGAGTAAGGTATTTAGTTTTTTGATTTACAGAACATACAGAAATGGATAAAGAAAGCTGACGGGGTAAGGTCCATACCAAGAAAGTTTGCTCCTAATACTTATGGCCGATTGATTTTGTATTTAGAAGGCAGTTTTCTCTGTTTGTTATATTGTCAAACCATCAAGTCACCACGATGAAATTTTTGGGAGAAACAAGAGCTAATTCCTTCACAGCTATGAAGAATATGGAGCCTTTGCTTGCAAATGTAACATAAGCAATGCTGTCAGAACTGAATAGGCTTTCCCTATGCTTGATGAGGTGTTGAGAATGTGTTAGAAGGAGGAAAAATAGCGTCCTCCCAAAACAACCTGGAAAACTTTAACTGAGGTTGTCAGTAAAACTAGTTTGTGCAAGGAAGAATCCTGCAGAGGACAATGCTGTTCTTCCCTGAGGGTATTCCTTACATTTGCAAACTCAGGTTTTTATGGATGCAGCCTAGACTGAGCTGAGCAGAGCAGTAAATGCGTTTTTACGCTGCCTCTATATAAAGAGACCCAGTAGCAGAAATACTTTAAAAAGAAATAAAAGTAAACCTTCTGAAATGGCAGAAAAAAAAATTTCTGGTGCAGTCTTCATCTTGGATTCTATTTCTTGGAGCTTTAATTGCTGCTTATGTGACAGCTGCCCAAAGCTGGCCTTCTAGAGTAGAGAGATCATAGACTCACATAATGGTTTGGGTTGGAAAGGACCTCAAAGCTCATCCAGTCCCAGCCCCCTGCCATGGGCAGGGACACCTTCCAGCAGAGCAGGTTGCTCCAAGCCCTGTCCAACCTGGCCTTGAACACTGCCAGGGATGGGACAGGCACAGCTTCTCTGGGCACCCTCTGCCAGCACCTCACACTGAACAGTTTCTTACTAAAAAGTCTAATACATCAGATACTCAAGGCAGTGGTGACCTGCGGCTTGGTAAGAAGGAGCTGGGAATGGACGACTCCTTTCTTGTTCCTGTTTTGCTTGTTGGTGTTAGAACTCTGCTGCTCCTACTGTTGGCTATTTAAATACTAAACAGACATCCTTTGGTTGAAAATTCACATTTCTTGTTACATTTCCCTATGCACTTTTCATTAACCTTAGTTCTTCATAGTTCCATGCTGAAAACTTGAAAGTCACATTCTTTCTCATAAGTGTATTTTCAGGCCACAAAAATGTTTTTTTCTCTGGGTCCTTTCTCTGCGTTATGTTTTACTCCCTTCTGGCCCCAGTTTTTGCCACCTCTCTCTTCTCGCCATTGCAATGCTCTCTCTGCCAGGCTTTCTGCATACACCCTGCCTCCTACCCACCTCCTCTCCTCCTCCTCCAATGCCCAATAGCTGTTCTTCTGCACATCAAACCCACACAGGAGCATTTACATTCCAGATCTTTGTGCATTGATCTTCTGCCATGAGAAGCTGCTTCTGCTGAACTTTCTTCTCTCTTTCATTGGCCGCTTTCTCTGGTCTCCTTGTAAAGAGTTTCCTATTTTCTTTCCCTCTCCTATTGGTCCCAAATTGGGTGAGCAGCTTCACATAGGACTAACCTTGTAAAATTACAGTTGCCAAGTTCTGTGCAGATCTATAATGTATTAGTTACTCAATGTGAATATTTGGTATTCCTTCTAAACTTTAAGCAATTGTGTGGATATAGAGCTGTGGAAGGCTTTCTCTCTAAATAATGTACACCCCCTGCTTTGCATGCAAACCAAATCAAAGCATTAGGATGCTGGTTTGGCCCAGTGCATCACCCTGGTTGTTTGCATTGCTTGTGTCTAGTCTGTGTTAACATCTTAACTTCCAGCAATGAGCTGGAGACTGTGCGTTTGCTGATTTGCTTGTGTAATACCTGGTTTTGAAATTACAAAAGGCTATGTGCCAGCGTGGAATATATGAATAACTCAAAAGTGTTTATTCTCAGGAAGGCCTGAGTTTACATTGTCTGAACAGATTTGTTTAGTCGTAAGTAGGGGTGATTACGCTGCCTTTGTCTCTTCAGCAGGAGAGGCCATTTCAGAAATGGCTTTGCACAACAGCAGTGAGAAAGCTGCAAGCTGATGTGGTGGTTAAAAATGTGTTACCAGGAATTATGCAATTTCCCTGGCCATGAGGAGTGTACTTACATTTGATGAGATCCTGACTCAGAAAAAGGATATATATGCAGGAACTTTATCTCAGTTGAGAAGACAAGCCGCTCTTGGTACGAGAATCAACTCCACCAGCGCCATCTGTGTGAGTCAGTGTGGAAGCTGGCTTGTCTTCAGCATCTGCTGGCTGAGCGCACTGTGGAAAGCTCCTTGAAGCTAAACAGAAAATAAGAAAAGCAGTTTTAGGGCATATGTATGTTCTCCACATTTACTTTTCCTCGTTATGCATTATTAATGCTGATTTTACTTCTTACCACTGAAATTTGGACTAGAATTTATCTCGAATGTAAAAGAGATCTCATTTCTAAAGTGTTGGCATGCTCAGCGGAGGCATACTGTTTCCTTCAAGCCTCAGAAGCACATTCATATTGGAGGCTTTACTGGGTATTCCTAGAGCAATCCTTCTTCACCTGTGTCCCAGTTGCAGCACCTGGAGAGAATGATTTGGAACACTGATGGGTGGAGAGGAGCTCCCCTCGGTGGTTCTTTGCCCAGAGCCGGCTGGTAAGCAGGGAAGTGAGGAGAGGGACTGAGACCTGGGAATTACTTTGAACAGGTGATGGGAATGCATTATTTAGTCGGTATGCCTTGCTGCTGCTGAGGAGGAAGTTTCTTGAAGTGGTAAGAGACTGAAGTTCCATGGGAAATGGGATCTGAAAGTCATTTCAAGCTTAGTATCTGGAGCGGCATTCTACTTTTTCTTTTCCTCCTTAATCCATCTTTAATCTCCTTCCTCAAGGTTTTTGTTCTTTGGCCTTTTGTGAGTGTGCACTAATTGCTGCTGCCCATCCCAAGGCCTTGGAGGAAATGTCAGGGATCCTGGAGAGAAGCAATATGTATAAACCCAAAAGAGACCTTGAGCTCTATGACTCAGGGAAATGAAGGCATTTTGGCTGAGCTCAGGATGGATGTGGCCCTGCATCATGTGCAGCATCTAAGACAGATGTCTTCTGTGAGAAGGTGACAACAGTGGCTTTGTTACTGAAGAACAGGGTCTAGCTTTCTTTGAGTGGTTCAGAGAAGTAGGAGATTGCAGAAGGCAGGATGGGAATTTTGAGGTATGTCAGCTATGTGTTACATGAACACTTTCATCAAGGTCTTGTATTTGAGCTCCTTGTTTTTCTTCTCACCTTGGAAAAACAAACTCCTACATTTTACATACATAGTTGAGCATGTGTTTGTCTCCCCTAAGAGTGGTCTGTGCTGTAGGAGCTGTTTATGAAAGTCCTTAATGGGGAAAAAGGTTTTCAAAGCTGCTTCACAGTCACTCTCCCACCTGCTCCTCCACCCTAAACCCCACAGATCTCCACTGAAGGCTTGTGCATCAGTGCCAGAGGCTTCATCTTTGTTCCCTTTGGAAAGGAGGTCAAAGGCAGGTCTAGGTCTGCCAACCCAGCCAAGTGAGGTGAACGGCTTTTTGTACAGTCACTACAGTATAAGTGATGCTGTGGAATAGAGAGATCAGTGATACACTCTCATAGGTGATTTGGCTTTTCATTTCTTTGCTTGGCAGGCTGGGTGGGTTATAAAACTAGACTATAAATCAATTTCCAATTTTCAGGTTTTATAACAAAACTTGTAGGTGTAGAAGTTTTGCATGTTGCTACGGAAGCAAAAACCTACTTGATGGTGCAACAGGGCTAGTTGGACCTATGATCAGAATCAAATACAGTATATCCATGGTCCTCATTAAAGCATTAATCTCTCTGATTCCAGGTAAGCAGGCTTTCAGATACAGTAACGTGTGACAAACACTTAATCTCCAGTTATTGATGGAAAAAGTAAGTCTTCATTTGAATGAGGGAAACAGAGCAAGTCCCCTCATTAAAACTGGGGTAGTTCTTGACCTTAGCAATAGCTTTTTAAAGTCATGCCTTGCTAAAATCACCAGCAGTGCCTGAGCTAGCACCTTGTTTATAGTTGCTGTTCACCTGATACATATCTCAGTATGTCTTTGGCTAGATTAAAACCCACACAAGGTGCCTGTTAGAAGAGCAGTGTAGTTTTATACAGAAAACTTCAAACCTTTTACAAATAAAATGACCATAGGATCCCCTGAGATGGAAAGTATAGTTTTTGGAAGTAACGCTCAAAGCATTTGCTTTTGTAGTTTTAAAGCACTAAAACCAGAAGTTTGCCTTGCAAATGCCAGCAGATGCAACACCCAAACTCCAAGAGAAGCTCAGGAAGAGCTGTTAACAGCTGCACTGGGAAATTACCTTCATATTTAAATATGAACACATCTAAAAATAACCCCAGTGAGAAATGAAAACTCAATTTGTTGTTAGCTTGCCTAGCATTTGTCTTTATTTCTAGTTTATGTTGTTTTACGTTATTGTTCATGGATATAACAAAGCCTATTTCATTTCTTCTTGATCATTTTTCCCAGGGGATGTAGAGAGGCTCTGATTGCAATTGTAAATTCTTTAGCGAACAAGTCATGATTGCTATGGATTGTTCAACCACAATCATTTCAGGCCTGTGCCGGGTCAGCTCTGTGCTCTGTGCACACAGTGGAGCCTAAAAGCATAAACCAGAAGGGATTCAGGTTATTGAGTTCAGTTCCCTGGTACTCCAGGCAAGAGCATCTAAAAATGGGTTTTAACAATACAGCTGGCTGGCTGCTACCACAGAGGGCAGCCCCATCTCCGCTTTTACATCAGTGCTTGTGTTTGGCCAACCCTTTCATTAGCTCAGCTGCCAGAAAATCAGACTTTCTCCCAAAATAAAGTAGGTTGTGGCAGTGCTGCTTTTCCATCCAGCTCATGATAGAGCCAGACAAGTGCCACGGCAAAAAGGGAGCGGGACCATCCTCTTCTGCTGCGGTTTGGTGGTGAGGTTAGGCGTGCCACACTGAGTAGCTGCAGTTGGCTTTTGTGGTCAGCTCTAACCGTGCTGCAGGTATGCCTTTCAGAAGGACAAAAAGTCAACTTTTAAACCTCATTAGGGGCTTGGTTTAGTATTCACCACTTTAGCGATACCTCTCTTTGAATGCGTGCTTGGAATGGTTTCAAGTAGAATCCATCAGCTGGGAGAGCGGAGGATCCAGCTCGGTATGACAGCCAGTGACAGCGCACATCACAAATTGCTGCTGGCTCAGTTTCACTTATTTGTTTATTTACTTCACCGTTCTGTGCTGCCTGCAGAACAACTGCAAAGCCCTTCTGCCTGCTAGATAGCTGTGGTCTTCCACCCCCCCGTCACCATTCAAAACTGTCTTCTGTGCTGCATCTGTGAACTTCTGCCTTAGAGGTCTCCTAGAAACTTGTTCCTGGTAAACGTGTTAGTTTGGCATATGCAGCTGTCAGATTTCTTACGGTTTATGTCGCCTGTCATATTACTACAAAAAGTTTTCTTCTTCGCTTTTTAATTCCCGAAACGAAAAAATAGTTCTGTCTGTAACCTGTAACGCTACATCCACTGTGTTTTTAAAAGCGATGGAGCCCATAACATGCTGGGGCTGTTACTCTGTTGTTTTCCCAATGGTCTTAAAGATCCTTGTATGTTGGCAAAATGCCTCATTGAAGGGATTGTGGCATTGGCATGGAAACTGGCACTTTTGTCACATTGTGTGGCAGCTGCTTGTTTTGTCATGACTTGCAACCCTTTGCTCCCCTGCAGTGTGGTGCTTGCGTTACTTGAGAGTTGAAGTAGAAACAGCCTCTTCAAATTACTGATGAAGTGTACAGAGATTATTCTGGTAGTCACCTGAGCAGTGGGATTGCTGCTTGGTGGCTGCCAAAGGCAGTGCAGTTCATTAATCCTGTGTGGCCAACTATGAGATCCGCCTGCCTTCTCATCCAAAGGTGATTTGGGTTCTTTTCCCTCCTGTAGACGAAGATAAGTTGTTACTGTTCGCCATTAGTTGCTTTTGGAGTGACTGCTGAAAAAATATCACTGGGAATGATACGGAGAAGTGCAGGGAACTTGGGATGCCCCATCCCTGGTAGTGTTTAAGGCCAGGTTTGAGTAACCTATTCTAGTGGAAGGTGTTCCTGCCCATGGCAAGGGGGGTTGGAACTAGATCACCTTTAAGGTCCCTTCCAACCCAAACCATTCTGTAACTCTATGATTCCAGGAACTGGCAGTTTGTCCTTGGCTGTGAAATCCCAGTCCATAGAAGACTCTATACTAGTAAAACCTATTCCTATATGTTGGGCCAGAGAGGCAGGAGGTCCTGGTATGGTTGTGCATTTTCACCTCAGCCAGCAAACATGTTGCTGTGTTGTGTTTGTGGCAAAAAGCAGAGGTAGATGAGAGCGAAGGCAGCCGTGGCAGCCAAACCATAAGTCATTCTGCAAGCATAATGATGAGGCATTGCTGAAACAGGCACTGACCTGTTGCTGGCCTGCGAAGGATTGTACCTTTCCTCTTTGAAGCTATCCGAGTGTAATGTTTTTACCTGAAAACTTTCTAATTCTGTTGGATATCCTTAGAATACCATGAGTAGATTTACATTTACATTTCATCTCATGGTAGGAGTCTTTGTCTGGATTATAGGCACCTTCTTGAAATCACAAATTAAGGTTCCTTTAATGTTTTTTTTTGATTTACAGGCAGCCAGAGCTGAGGCTTTTCGGGATTGTTTCAAACGTGGGTGTTGCACATTTTGCAGGCATTAGTTTGTTGTTTAGAAAACAGATGTTATATGATATCTCCAAATCATTGACTTCTTCTGGGTTAGGTGGGAGAATGCTGGAGACAAAGAGGACTTTTAAACCCTTTGCTCTCAATTTGTGTGTCCCATTGCCTGTCAGCTCCTTTACCTCTTTCTGGGTGGCTTAGTCATCCACATAGTTAGTGGTGTATCTAGTTTAATGCAAGGACCTGAGGCCTGTGTTTTGGGTCTGTTATTTCAAATGGAGTTAATAGAATATGCCTTTTAAATTTTAAAAACAATTAGCTTTGAAATAGTATATTACAGTGGTCTGCAGCACAGAAAACAAATTGGTTAGGAGCAGAGGAGTAAATAATCTGCTAGAATAAGGGGGAAAAAAAAAGCCTATTTAGAAGAATAAAGGAAATATTTTATGGCTTCTAGAACTCTTTTTCTAATCAAATGTGACTGCTTTCCTCCCTCTCTGTGCTCTGCGCACACGTGCACGTACATATTTTCCTTACATTCCAAATGTTTCTGATCAGAGCAGCTAGTTTCAGGCAAAAATGTTGTTAGGGAAATATCAGCCCCGGCAATGGCAGCTATTGAAAGATTAGAAGTGACTGAAAACAAAATCTTGTAAAAGAATTTCTAATGTAATTGTAACATAATTTGTTGCTGCTCTTGCTCGGCTATGGCATGATTAAGTACTGAATTTGAATCAGCTTTTAAAAGAAAATGCTTAGTTTCATTCCACAGCACAATTGGCAACTAAATAAAAGTTCAGACTGGATTTTCACCACCACCCCCCACCCCCCCCAGCCCTCTTTTCACAGAGAAAGAAAAATGTACATAGAGCCTTTTGTATTTTGCAGAGAGGAAGTGTAGCACAATAGAGCGTTGGAGGAAAGCAATTCCGATAATCAGTTTTCTGTACTACTTATTACAACTGGTCAGGACTGGGATTTAATTAAATTTTAGGGATAAAGGACAATAGTGTGTGCTAAGGATGGCGAGTCAGCTTAAACCTAGAATTTCCTGGCTTTTATCCATTCCTGTGCCAACTCAGTAGTACTTCAGTGTGTGACTTCAGCTGGGATCACTTGTATAGAAAGTAATAACTGTTGAGGGTTTAGGGTTTTTTCAAAGAGTCTGTTTTGACTTCCAGAGCAGTGGGTAATAGGAGCGTGGCACCTGGTAATACCTCCCTTCAGGGCCAAGCTTTGGCACCCTGTGTTGAACAAGAAGCTGGCAAGTTTGCTAGTTTGTCATTATTTTACAACTTAACTTAAGATACAGTGATTTCAAGAGGATAGTTTATTAAGAGCTGATGCTTTTTGACTCTTACATATTTTGTGTCAAGTTCAGGGAGGATGAAAGTAAGCTAGTGTGCCTTTGTGCCATTTAGCCTGACCTTCTGTATAATGGAGCACAAATAACCTTTCAGCAATATTTTTTTGCTATCAGAGCTGTCACAAGCACAACTTCAAAGAGAATCCGATCTTCCAAGGTGAAACGAAGAATCTACTGTGTATCTTAAATATGAACTGTTGCATGATTTCCTTCCAAAGTGCCCTCGCTATTAAAACTTGTTCTCCAGTTTGTGATTTGACTTTGGTGGCTTTGGACATTCTCTGCCAGACGAGTAATTTACTTGATAAGAGTTATCATGCGTTCCGGGTTTTAATGGCTGCAGGTAAATCTCTCTTGTATACGTATAGTGATTACATTCTTCTGCTTGCTCACATGGAAGCAAATCTTCTACTTTTTTAATTTGTTCTTATAGAGCTTTTCTTGCGCTTTTCTAGAGCCATTAACATTGTTTTTCCCAGGGTGGATACAGCTGCAGCAATGATAGCTTCAGACTGTGCTCTACAACAGATCATTTGAATTCTTTACTTACCAGTAAAGCATCCTCACTTTGGCATAATTTTGGCCATGCTTTCTTGTCAGGCTGGCAGTTTAGACTTTCTAAAACCAGTTTTGTGGAATTCTGTTTCTCAGACACAGCTGGAGTATTAAAGAAGTGGAAAGCAAAAAGGGCTGGCTTACAGGCTGCATGGAATTTTTGCTTTTTTATTCTTTGGTAGTCACAAGAATATCTCAGAAGCTTGAAATGCATCTTTATTAATGAACAAGCCCCACTGATTCAGCATCTACTTTATGGGGTCTGATATTTATTAGATAATTGAATAAAATATGCTAATT
The DNA here is from genome assembly GCF_034315485.1 of Pezoporus occidentalis. NCBI lineage: Eukaryota > Metazoa > Chordata > Aves > Psittaciformes > Psittacidae > Pezoporus > Pezoporus occidentalis. Next base: position 7,712,362 of record NW_026912779.1, read on the forward strand.
TCGGAGAACCCCAAAACACTGTATTGATAGATATTGATATACTTTTAATTCTCTGCTGTAAAAGAGGGCACTGCTTCAGAAACTTTCTCTTTATACCTCTGTGGGTAATGCTCAGCTGAACTGACATGTACATTCTGTGCTGTACATAGGTATCACTGTAGTTTTTCAGCAATGATATGAGAAATTAAAGAAGAAGCCACCAACATGATAAATCAGTGCACAGCAACTTAGATCTTTTGTATCTATCTGCTTTTTAACCTGTATTGTAAGTTACATTTGTGGTCCTACATGGTGTGGGTTGGGATATCTGAACTTTGAAAAGCTTTTCATTGTAAATTAGTTAATTTTAATGTAGAATTAATTTTCATTGACTGCATCTAAACCACTTTGAAATTGAAGGTACCTATGACTTTTGCTGACACATCCGTAAAGGGAACACTGCTCCATAGTCCAGAATTGTATAAACACTGTTAACAAGCCTAATTTCTTAAGGCTGTAAATATCTGGATTGGTATTTGTGAGAGCATGTTGGATTTATTCTAAGGCATACGCTGCTTTTACACAGGCGTTCACATTCAGTGTATTCAGGCTGCTTATTCCCACTTACTTCCATGAATCATTTGAGAAGGGAGGATGGGAAACAGTGACAATTTGATCAAATGCACTCTCAGTCGCACATTAATAAACACTTTCCTCACGCCCCCAAAAGCCTGAATTAACAATAAACCCGAGGTGAGAATATGAAATTGATACCTGCAGCCCATTTTTCCCCATGTGTTTGTGCTGTTAATGCAACAGGGAAGGCTATTGAGTAATCTTGCTCTATGATGGGTTATGTATTGCTTTTACAGAGACCAATTTTCTGCTTTGGACAACAAAAAGCTCTCGTATTTTATTTTTTATTTATTCTAATAGCTGAAAAATTATTTCACTGAGTCTTGCTTATCATATAACAATAAAGCTTTAGGGCAATTGACCTGCTGACCTTAATTCCCAGGAAACTGACACATTTCTTCTTTATTCCTTTGTTCGGCCTCACAATGTGACCCAAAATACTATGGAGCTTTCAAGTTTCTCAGCGTTGTAAGGTCAAGCTGTGGTCGCCATAGCTACAGTTCAGCTCCGCGGGTCAGAGGGCAAATAGATTAATGATGTCAGACACATCTTTAAATGGTTCTTACACTGCTTCGCCATGCGGTAAGCAGCTGAGCATATTTGGTATGACAAAGGCCTTCTTAAGTCTTGCTAATAGGAGGATCTGTGGGGACATCTGATGGAAAGGTCCTTTCCGCTGCGCGCCGGCATTCCATATCGAGCGGCGGTGGGCATCGGCGACGGGCTGCTTCGCTTCACACCGTCAGAAGAATATTGCAAAGAGTGGATAAATAGCCCCTGCTCCCCTGTGCTTTTCTTCCTGGGCATCCGATTGCTTTGTTCAGGATTCAGTCCAGTGGTTAAAAGCCTCAGAGAGGATGTAAAATAGTAAGCTGGAAGAATATATTAGCATTCTTGATGAAAGACGTGCTCTTTCCTTCACAGCGGTGAGGTGAGGCACAAGCCAAGAGTAATGTAGTTTATGTGTCTGCTTTCTGTTAGTTCTTCATACATGTAGTAGTTACACGTATATTAAAAACATACCCACGTATATTAAAAACATGCCGAGGCTCTTCCTCTGGGTAATGAGACTTTTTAAATTAAAAAAGGAAATATGGCTAGCTTGATGAATTACATGTATTCCTCGTGGGATAGGCCTTGGTGGTTTGGTCTAACATGGTGCATTTGTATCAGAATTCAACAGGACTGAGCATATGATCATTTTAATTTACAAGCAAAAAGCTTTATAAGCTCTTATTATTTGCACACCTGCACTATTGTGCTTTTGCAGAGAATGATGCACGTTGCACAGAAATGACAAGCTGTGGATGACGTTAAGTCATGGCTAGGTTAGTACTTAAATAACCCATAAGGAAAAGAACACCCCAAAACCAAGCAAAGTCCTTTCATGTGCACTGTATCCAAGAATCTTCAGCAACCCCCGATTGTACAACACTGTCCCTGTGAACCACGAATTTAGAATCATAGAATCATAGAATAGTTAGGGTTGACAAGGACCTTAAGAATTTATTCTTGGATTGGAAATCCAACTAAAAGCATGTGTAAGTCACCAAAATGAATGAAAGGAATAAAAAAGTTTTATCGTGAAGTATGTAAGCCAAATCAATATTTTTCATTACATGCATATTCTGCCCTCATCAAAATGCATTATCGATTCATCGTCGGGATAGCTGACAGCAGGAAAGTAGGAACTGTTGATATAAAACTAATTTAGCTGAAGCGTGGGGTCAGAGTCTCCCCTCAACTGCGTGTGCTGATGCTGGTGGATGGAAGACTTAATGCTGGGCCTGGAGAGCCTGGGTACCTGGGGCTGTTTCACAGCCTTCTCTTGTGATTGGCAGGACCGTGTACTATTTCCTTTTCAATCCACTGGAATTAAGTGTACCAGAAGAACTTGGAAACCTGGCGATCAGCAAAGTAAGTGCTGATCTCTCCAGGCTTATTCTATTGTGCCATATTAGGGGAATAACAAATATGTATTTTCTTTAAAATTAGTCATTAATACGTTATTTCTACCTCTGAAAGGTGTATTGTTAACTTTTTGGGAAGCTTTTCTAACAGTTTTTTATCTTAATATTTGATGTTTAACAGATTCTGTTCCTTTCAGTCTGAAGTTCCATGAGTGCAAAATTGCCTTTATTCTAATACTGGTAAAGAACAGACCACTCTAATCAGGTTTAAATATTTTCTTCTTGTTGCTGTAAGGGGCAAGAAAGGGTAGTACTTTTCAGTAGTACTTTTCCAGCCCTGTAGGCTACGTATTACGTACAGCCTCTTTCTTTATAGCTCTCTCATTGACCTGGCCCAGGGCAGTTTCCTGTTCTTCCACACTAACATAGTACTTGAGAGGTAAGTGCTGTCCCTCGTTCCTCGTGTTCACAGTGCACTTATGCCCCAGCCCAAGTTGTTTCACTGATACTCTTCCATCTTACCCTGTGAAAGCACTCTGGTTTAGCACCTATTTTCTTTCATCTAAAGTTAGCCTTGTTGCCTTCAGTTCTTCTGTTGTATAAACTCTTGCAATCTATTAGTGTTTTGGAGACTTTCATAGCATCGAATAGCAGGTTGGAAGGGACCTGAAGGATCACCTGGTCCAACCTTTCTAGGCAAAGCGTGGCGTGGACAGATGTCCCACTGGGAGAGGGTATCTCAGTGCAGAAGACCAGGGACAGCACTGCTAACACAGAAAACCAGTATATTAAATTGTAAATAGTTAATTGTAAATAGTTAATAGTAAATAATAAATTGTTAATAATAAATTGTTGTTCTTCCCTGTGAGGGTGCTGAGGCGCTGGCACAGGGTACCCAGAGGGGCTGTGGCTGCCCCATCCCTGGCAGTGCTCAAGGGGCTTGGAGCAACCTGGTCTAATGGAAGGTGTCACTGCCCATGGCAGGGGTTGGAGCTGGATGACCTTAAAGTCTTTTCCAACCCAAAACATCCTGTGATTCTGTGATAGAACCTTAAATACTAAATGAGTGAGACACTGCTTGTCCTTGTACCAGTGCCATCCTGGGACAGGGAGAATTGTTTTCAGTGCTGACTTTTTAGTGCAAAGGTATTCTCTTGCAAGATAAAGAAGCACTTGCACTTATTGCCCTGCAGCTCTGTGTACCCTTCAGTGCTTTATCCATAGAGCAGCTCAGCTAAGGTATTTCGTAACGTGGCAAGTAATGAGCTCACGGCTCAGTGTCCTCTGGGAGTTGTCAAATACTGTTGCTGGAGTTTGTTTCAGCTGTGAGCATTTGATGGTCAGTAGTGAGGTTATTCTTAATGGTCATTATTTTGAATCAATTTTATGTGACTGACAGAATCACATAATTAGAAGGAAAAAAAAACAAACCACCCAAAATTTAAGCACTAACCAGCTACTGTAATGTGCCTGTGATGTGGGAAAATGTAAGTGCTGCATTCTTTTGTATATGGATTGATTTAGACATTGAGAGTGTAACCTGAGATCCCTTGAGTTCTAGATTTCTTAACGTATGTGCTGCACTGGATAGCCCATTAATATTGTTCAGAACTGTGTATAAAATTGTACTACTGTTCCGTAACACTGGAAAAGAAAAAAGCAACACATGATTTCCATGTCCCACTGATAAAGAGTATTAAAGGGGTTTACATCTCCTCAGTTGATCAGCAGTGGTTCTCTGCCAGAGGCTGACTGCTAGGGTATAATAAAAGAATTGCAAACCTGATAAACGCTGTAAGAGATGAAAATGTATTGGGGATCTGTGGCTACAACTTTGTGTGCCATATGCTTCCAAGAAACAACTCTAAAAGTCAATTTGCTAACTTAATAGTGACTTTGTTTGCTAGAATTTAATTCCTATGTTTTGACACATGTTGTAGCCACATGTTCTGATGGATTCTTTGTCTTCATTAAAAACCCATATCCTTCACTGGCTTCAGCCACCACATGAGAAACGGCAGCGAGGGCCTTTGCAAAACCTCCACGTGAAGCAACACCCTTTGTGCTGCTCCAGAGATCCCTTGCAATGACTGACAGCACGGTGTGCTTTTCCTTACCAGCTCTCCCCTGCTTCCAACAAAATCATGGTCTTTTCTTTTGCAGCTACTTTTATTACAGCCCCATGAAGCCCCTGGTTTTTTATGCTCTCAGTCCTTGCCCCATCGGTCATGCCACTGTCTGAGCTCTCATTTACAGTGAAACTCAAGGCATTGTTACTGGCTCATGTCTTCCCCTATCTGAAAATAATTCTTCTTCCTTATGGTCTCTAGGACAGCCTGTGCTAGTCAGTTCAAAGGTCTGGTTTCTTTCAGGGAAAGACTTGATAGGGATGGAAATTTCCACAGTCCTTTCCTGAAGTTAATAGAGGAGCTCTGATTTATGGGAGATGAAATTCTTCTAGTTTTAAGTTTTACAATTTGTGAGGTCGTTTGTGTCCAGGGTATTATTAGATTTGGTATCCATTTTCCTAATAAAAACCTTGGGTAGGAGGAGGCTTAATGCAAAGATTCAGAAAGGGAACTGTTAAAAAACCACTGAATAATATAATTATTTTGGGGGGATAATTTGTTTTATATTAATCTTAGTGTGTGAAATGGAATTGCTCAAGCACAACTTCCAGTGAATTTTAGGCTACTTCTGAAGACCAATTTTAATGTGTTGTAATTAAGTAACTTCTGATATCTCCATGTTATCAGATACTGTGATTTTCTCTCTGTTCTTGCCACAGTGAAGCCAATTATCCCTAGTTCTTATGTAACAAGCTGCTGCTGTCCTCATCTCTGCACAAAAATCAACCCGTTGAACTCAAGTTTTCATGATTTGTGAGTCTCAAAAAGTTTATTTGGGAAACTTGAAGACTTTTTAGTGTGAAGCCCATTGTAGTTGCCTTGGACTTTGAGAGTGGCACAAAGATAGATGTTTCCCAGTGATTTCCACCAAGGTTGGGCTAGTACCATGTGAGGGGTGGGTACGTGGATGATTTCATACAGTGACTTTGAAGTCGTTTATCAGTTGAAGACAAATGTGAATTAAATGACGGGGAGGAAACTTGTAGTAGCCAAATGTACTGCCATGCTGCTTTTTTATTACGGAGTTTAAAAAAAGCCTTGAGTGTCGTGTCTGATCTGATTGTCTGCCATTATAAATGGTGTCTGGCAGAGTGGATGTAATTTGTGTACAAAAATGAAGCAAGCGCTTAGGGGTAGAGAGTACTGCAGCTTTTGTAATATAAACACCAGGATAATGCAGACTGCTTGTGGAGACTCTCCTCTTTCTGTGTTAAATCTTATCATTTACTGTGCACCACTGCTTAGGTAAAGTTTCATTTTAATTCCACTCCTAACTAACATCTTCAGTTTTCGTCAAGTGCCCGAGATTTCGTTTTGGTCAGGAACTCTTTTGAAGCGCCTGGGAGTGCTACTTGCAGCTGCATAAATGGTTTGGCACTGTAATTATGATCCCATTTCTCAAAGGTATACACGGGGAGAAAGAAAAGGGGGCTTCCCCTCATCTTGCTTACATCCAAGAATGGCAAAAACAAATCAGAGACTATAAAAGTAATAGTAACAGATTCAGAGACAGTCAGGAGCTGGCAGGGAGTTGCAGTAGGTACATTTCTTTGCTGATGTTTTGAATAGAAACTAAATAGCATGACATACTTAGTATTAAAAAAAACAGTATTTAAAAAGTCAAATTTAGAAGCAGAGTAAGGGAGAGAGGGGCATTTTTGCTTTGATAGAACTGGAGATAGGGCAATCATCTTGGAGAAGGCTTGAAAATCAAAATGCATAAACAAAGTTCAATTTAGTTGCACATGTGTATCCTTTCAGCTGTTAGACCAAATTATTCTGATTGTTCCTCATCAGATTTTAGTCCTTCTGTTCCGTGCTGTTTATATTAACTTCCATTAAGCTACATGTTCTGAGTGAAAGTTTAAAATGGGCTATGGAAATTGCTTTCATCACTTCTCAATTTGAAAATAAGCATCAACACTGGATTATTCTGTTCCTATAAGAGATTAGTTTTAATCAATAGCGTATTGATAACGTACAATAACGTCACCCAGAATGACTGCATCCTTTTAAATGGAAGTTTAAAAGTTTAATATTTTATTTTGGTCAGGGATTTTAGTAGATTTGCAGCACACAAAGCAAGAGTTGTGTTTATTGAATGCTAGAAATTAGCTATTTAAGAGTTGCTGCTTTTGCAGTTGAGATACATTGTTGCACTCATTGTAATGCACTTGCAACAGTAAATCTATAAATTGAATAGCCTGAACTTGCTGCTTCTGTGTACAGGTTAGCTCCAAGTGGGAGTACATTTTCCCTTCCTTCAAAATCATCTGTGATGAATATAGTCTAAGGATCTGAGTGTGTATATATATATATATATATATATATATATGCATATATTGTAAGTGTTGTTGTTCGCTGAATAATTCATGTGAGAGCTGCTCATTAAGCTTGGCTTGTAATGTACCTTTGAAAGGTATTACCATCAATATCTGACATGACTTTGATTTCCACTAATGATATGTAACCAGGAAGACTGCTTAATCTGTCACTGTGTATAAACCGCTGTATTTGGGTGGTCAAGGAGACCACTGTATTTGGTAGTTTGGGAATGTAAATCCATAATCTATCACTGGAAAACTGGATTTCTAAGTGCTGCTTTATATGTTCTGTTGTAGGCCTTTGTTTATAACATATTTGATGGGTTTGGAGCTAGTAAGAGGTGAAACTGAGCAGAAAAGCATTTATTTAATGCTAAAATCCCAGCACATAATGCTCATTTGAATAAGGAGAACTAAAATGTAGCGCACCAAAAGGTGAATCAACTATAAATGAGCTATGAGCTACTAACCAGCTGTTACATTCCATTTTAGAAGGAAAACAAATTAATGCAAAGCTAAAAAACCAATCCAAGGAGAACAGAGAAGGAGTTTTGAAGCAAAACACAAATAAACGTGGAGTACCAGGAAGGGAGCAGGAGGCCAACTCCGGCACAACCACAGGCAGGGATGCCGCTGTTGTTTCATAGAGTTTTGCCCTTATGCAGCGAAGGGTACGTGGTGCATTTATTCTGTCCTCATTTCCTAGCTGAAGAAGCAAAGATGTTTTACCCAGCACACTTGGAATGGAGCTGAGATTAGAATAAAATTTGATCAGCTTTAGCAAGAAGGAAGCACAGGCAATTAGAAAGTGATGAAGAGCCTGTCAATACATCTATAGAAGGCTTGGCTGGGTGGAAGAATTATTCTGTGTAGTAAGTGACATGTTTGGGTGACAAAATAGCACCAACTTTGTAAGAAACTAGTTCATTTTGTGAAATGATGGCAGTTATCTTCACAACGGCATCCCAGGCTGATCCCTTTGGGGGGAAGCAAAGGCAACAGAGGGGATTAGGATTTCAAGTTTTATGAACAGTGAAGGAAGCAGCCTTAATGTTTTTATCTAGTAAAAACTCTCTTTACTTTCCAACTAAATCTAACAGCTTTTGGGAAGGAAAAACCAAGAAGCCAGAGGATAATGGAGCTATGAGCAGTAAGTGGGATCAGCCTGAAATAATTAAGCATTGCTGGAAAAAATACTTTTGGAGATTATTACAAGAGTTTTGCACAAAGGACATGGGACAGTTGAAATAAACCCAGGCCTTTTGTATGTGTCACAGGAAATAAAGCATCCTGAAAAATAAATCACTGGTAGGTATTGTTTGACAGTCCACAACGTATTGAAAACTGGTTAAAGAACCATGAGCAGACTCGTTCAGAACAGTGCAGGCAGTTGCTGAATCAATTAGCCATTTGCATTAAACGGAGATTTATCAGTATATGTGTCGTTTCGTTGCATCAGGCTGAAATGATGGATGATAAGTTAACCTGTGGGCTTTGAAAATAATACTTGGACAAAGTCAAAAAGTGCCGATGTATAAAAAAAGGAAAGAAAAAGGGAATTATTTTCCTTTGTGGAAAATGTTTTGTGCATCCAGGGGAAAAAAAAAATGCCCCAGTAAATAAAAAGTAGGGCAGTGAGTGGTTATGGTGAGAAGGGACTTAGGCAGTAAATAGTAAAAATGATGGAAGTAACTTCACAACTCGCCTGTTCTGTGAGGAGGTAAAAGTTGTATTTTTCCTCCTAGTATCAACTAAAAGTCAGTTAGATGCTCATTATGCAAACCAGCAGCCACTTGCCATGGTGAGGTGGGCTGCTGAAACGCACGTAGGAGTTGGTCTCCCTAATCAGCCCAAACCTCTGTAGCATCATCCGATCGTTCAAACTCAGAACATCAGGAAATTCAGCCATAGTCCCAAGATCTGCTGTGCCATCATGTCTTTTCTCCCATCTCCTTGATGAGGAAGGTTATATATGAAAGGGAAATTGGGAAAAGAGCTTCAGCTTCTGAATCTTTCCAGCTCTTGAATCTTTACATCAAGTTGAAACCTGACGTTCTTGTGTCAAGAACTAAATGGAAGCTAGTGAGAATTTTTCTCTAGAAGCGAGGGTAAAGGATGTCAGACACGGGTAAAGAAGCATTGAACAGAAGCTAAAAGGCAAAGCAACAATGCAGTATCTTAATTGGATCCTATAAAAACATTTATTCAGTATTGTAGTTACCCTTTGATTGTTGTTTTGCAGTTTGTAAGACATTATAGAGAAATCGTTTAATTTCTGTTTACTTTGAAATGAGCTAATGCAGGGTACTAGGATTTCTGGGTTGTGTCTTGCATTATTGTTTCACTCTATTAAAATCCTCTCTAAGTTCTTTAACCAGCACAGATCTGTTGATAATTGAAATCTAAGAATCAGCTCTCTAAGCAACATAAAGGACAGATAGATATTTGTTTCCCCTATGCTAAAGTAAATGCTGCTGAAGTGGGTTGTGTGGCAGCAGAAAAGCTGAAGTGAAAAGTATGTTTCTGATTTTTAGATACCCTTCTTTTGATGTGTAGGGATATTTTGGGTGACATGGTTTAGTGTGAGGTGTCCCTGCCCGTGACAGGGGGGCTGGAACTGGATGATCTTAAAGTCCTTTCCAACCCTAACTATTCTATGATTCTGTGATTTAGCAGTGTGCAGCAGCTGAGATCATGAGGCTCTAGACATAGAAGCAAAGCCTGAACAGGAGTTCCATGGTTCTCACACCTTTCTGATTTGAAGTGAAATTGTCTGTCCTGAAGAACTGCAAATTAATAGGCGACATTTCTTTGGTATTAATAAAAATGAACTGATTTTTTAAATTGACTAATCTATGCTTATCTCCTATTGCATTCTTGATAAAGTTAGTACTGCATTTAAGAAGCTTTTAGAAACGGAGTAACTTTTTTCATCTCTTCTAAAGCTGTGTTCAGAGCGGCCTTCTGTGAGGTCCTTGAAGTCCTTGAAGACTGGGCAGCTTGACCCCAGAGAGGAGACTTAGATGAGGCATTAGGAAGAAATTCTTCACTGTGAGGGTGCTGAGGCACTGGTGCAGGGTGCCCAGAGAAGCTGTGGCTGCCCCGTCCCTGGCAGTGTTCAAAGCCAGGCTTGGAGCAACCTGGTCTAGTGGAAGATGTCCCTGCCCATGGCAGGGCATGGGAACTGAATGATCTGTAAGGTCCCTTCCGACCCAAACCATTCTGTGATCCTTTGATTCTGTGAAAGCTCACGTGCTGCTCCAGTTTCCAGCTTTATCTTTGTAATTGCAATCTGAGCTGAGAATCAATTGCAAACAGAGCTGAGAATGCACTTTTACACATTTGGCTGACTCTTCCTCCTATTTAAACAAAACCAAATATTCCTTCTGATTTGGATGACAAGGTGCTATGTATATCATTTAAGTACTAGTTCACAACAGAAATTGCTATGGGTGACAGTTGGTGAAATGAAGCCATGTAATTTGCCTTGTTTGCATGCATTTCCAGCTTCTACCGGATCGCCAGTCACTACTGATTGATGCTTTGCAGTGCAGAATTCTAAGAAGACCCACTGCAAAGATGGGGTTGCTTGTAACAGCAAGATCCGAGCTGCTTTAGGTTGTATTCGAGGGAGGCTGGTGAAGTGTTCCGAGGAGCCTGCTTCTGGCTGTGATGAGCTGCTCAGCTGATTGAATAGGTGACTCAGTTCTTGACAGCTGTCAGTCTTGATGTTTGTTTCTTCATCAGCTTTTGATCTTCAACTCTGATTTTCTTTTCAAAATTGGGTTTTTTGGCTCTGTCTCCTGTGCTCATTTAAGTTCTGGTCTCTGTGTTGCCTCTTCTTTTGGGTGGCAAACTTTCCATTGCATTCCTGGGGTCCCCTCCCCATGCAAAGATATAAAGTAGGTTCCTGTTTTAAGAGTCTAATTATAAAAATAAAATACAGACTCTGCAGGAACGATGATACCGTTTAAAATCTGAAAAAGATGAATAATGAAGTTCCCTTTGTCCAGAGTGGGTAACATAAGATAGATAGAGGTATATATAAAAGATATGTCAACTGGGAAATGGCTGCCTGGAAATCAAGATGAAATTGTCAGAATGAATATGTATGTATCTGTCCAAATACATTTTTAAATGCACATTGACCATCACATAAACCGACTTTTGCTAGGAAATCACCAACACCACGGGAGGGGCTGGGATGTCTTTGAAAGTTTCCCAGAGATGTAGCTTGAACTAAGTTGTTTGTACGCACAAATCACAGAACCTGCTCTGGAGCTAATAAATAAAGTACTGCTTTTGTTGCATCCAGTTGTGAATTATGAATAGGAGTGCCTAAAAAGTGAGAAGCTGCGGTAGTTTCCAGACTGTTGACTGAAATTAGAGATACTTAATACTTTGTTTCTTTTAGACTGACGCTCCAAGTATTGTAGTAGATGAATCTTGCAGTTTTTCCAAGGAATGAAAATGACATACATCATGCCATTTGTTGAACTGAATGTCAAGTGCATGGTTTGTATAGATAACACTACTTAAATATTAAATACATGTTAAAAGAGCAATAAATTCACTCCAGTGCTGGAACACTGAAGCCAGGAGGGCTCGAGTGCATCCCCAGATGTGCTGTCATTTTGTGGCCTATTGCTTGCAGTCTGTGAACATCAGTTTCCCTGACTCAGGAACGTGCGAGTAAGCAAGGAATTCAGGTACCTAACTGAGAGCTTTTATTAAATGAGCAGCATGCTAGCCATAAAGTGTGCATATAATGATGTAATTTTGTGGGTAATGCATTACTCGCTATCCCAGATGAGATTTGAATGTTATCGAGAGGGGAAGTGAGCTTAAAGCCTTAAAGTCTGTCCCTTTATTTGTAATAATTTAAAGAGAAAAGACTGCTGCACACAACAGATGAGGCAAAGCAGAGGCACCCTGCGTTTAATTTTGAAGTTCAGCATGATTTTCAGTATGTCTGAGATACCTGGCCTGCTTCTGGTTTATAGAAGGTGAAATTAGCATCACATTAAAAAAAACCCCAAACAACAATCTCATATTTACTCAAAAGTTGACTGTGTAATTTAAAAATGATGTATGTTTTTTGTTGTAAGCATGACAATCTTTCAAAACTAGTGGAAAACTCTGGTGCCTGTGGAATCTTTAAATGAGAAAGGAGATTTCATCTCTCCTCCTGTTCTGGTGCTTATGCACTCCTCTGTGTCACATTTGCAAATGTGTCGGATCTGGTGCTGTGTGTTGCTAGGTGGCACAGATGATGAAAGATGAATTTTCAGTGTTCCTCTAAATGGTTTTGTTTGTGGTTGATCCGTGTGTATGGGTGACTTTTTTTCTTGTTCTTCCCCTGGGGGTGGTGTGATGGTGGGCAGGAAGAGAGGTGCTAAATTCAGGTCCAGAAAGCAAATAATAAAAGATGTTCACACCTTCAAAATGGTAGCTTGGCCACGAGAGCGGTAGCTTTGCAAATCTTTCTAACATGTTTATCTGAGACTAAAGTGAGTTTCTTCTCTCTGGGTGTAAATTGTCAGAACCATGGTGATGTGTTACTGGGGTTGCTTGTACATGACTACAGATTATAGTTTTACAGTACATGGTGCTGGTTTCTGAAAGAACAGGCATGGGATACGTATGGTTGAAAGGGACTTCTGGAGCCTTCCAGTCCAACCCTGTCTCCCAACGCAGGTCCAGTTAGATCAGGTTGCTCAGGTCTGTGTCCCACACAGCTTCTGATATCTCCAAGGATGGAGATTTTGCAGCCTTTCTGGGCAGCCTTTTCTACTCCTTAAATGCTCAAATGATGGAAAGTTTTGCCACTGGAATTTCCAGTTAATGGAAATCTAAGGTGGCAGGTGCCAGGACATCATGCAGAGGACGGATAAACAGACACTAGAGCCTTTCTTACTGGTCCAGTTATACTCTATGCGGTGTGTGAGGTTTCTTGTCATAGCAATGAGGTAAACAGTTTGACATTCCATGTTAGCATCTGCTCTTCTGGCTTCTTTCTTATGGGGAGAAAATTGGTTGGACTCCAGCTAAGTTGACCAGAATGTAATGCCCTTTTTATTCCTGAAGGCATGACCATCAGGACTCAGGAATCCTGCATCAGGTCCTTGACACATACCTGCAAGAATATTGGGGTTCGAGTGGTAAGAGCATCAATCAGTGCAGATGATTTTGCTGCCTGCACTACCTATGACAGTCATCAGTTGTCGGATCAGATCATGCTACTTCTCCACACTTGTTATTTAAGCCTAGACAATCTCTCTGTATGTGTTTATAGCAAGACACGGGGTTTTTCTAGCAGCAGACACTGTGTGTTTTCATGAAACTGAGTTTTCACCCTTCTTGAGTTTGCTACAGAGGATACCTCTAATCCAAACTCGTGCTTTTGGATGAAACATTTTAGTTCAAGGAGAGATCCATCTTACCTTCTTTTATATGTCTAACCTTTGAACACCTAAATGTGAGCTACACATCTCTCAGCTTTCTGTACGGTTAATGGAGAGAAATAAATCACAGAAAGTGATACAGCTTGATAAAATTAGGAACTGAAGATAACTTAGAGTCCTTGCTGTCTTAAGCCATTTATTCCTTTCCATTGTCTAGAGGAAACTTTGACAGTTAAATGCAAGCTAGTTACATTAACTCACGGAAACCGTGCCTTAGTTGACTGAAATCCCACCTTCCTGTTATTGTACCACACTTCATATATTCTGCTTGCTTAATTATGGATGCTGCTTTTAGCAGACAGCAGTTCTGTCTGCTTAATGTCACAAACTCAGTGACAGATATGCTTTGGAAAGAGATTTAGGGGTGAGCGATGTGTTACAATTTACGTGATTGACTGTATTTTGATGTGACAGTTACGTTGTCTAACTGGAAACCAGTATTTTCTGAGTTCTGAGGAGAAATATTCAGAGGAAGGACAAATGATAGCACGTGTGTGAAGGTAGCTGACAGACACAAAGACTATGCAAATGTTGACAAGGCATAAAAATAAGTAATCGTATTGTACTTGGTCTGGAGATTAATAAGGCTGGTTTTAGCCAAGCTGTTTCCACTTGAGGCCAGCGCTTGAGTGTCTGGGAAGACACTAAATGAGCTGCACAGAGAAGATGGGGGGTTTTTGTTTGGTGGTTCCTGCTTTATTTTTTGAGGCGGCTAACCTTCCCAAGTGCTGGCACTAGCTGTCAAAACCATACTCATTTGAAACACGGAGACCAAGTAGCATTTTTGAGTTAGGAGTAAAGGCAGAAATAAAACTTAATGTAGAAGCCTGAATCTATTACAGGTTAGTTGGGACGTTAGGTTTCGGTTTATAACACTGTCGACTTTATGGATTGATGGCATGGAAAATGTTTTGTCTAAGGAGTAAAAAGATGACATGACCAGTTGTTCCTCAGAGGTAGAAAGAAGATGCACCTGACACTGACAATTTATGAGATCATTCCCTGCAAACTCTGGACTCAGTCTGAATGCATCTGCTTTGAGATGGGGGTAGAGTTGCGGCAACGCTTGATGGTTCGGGAGGAAAGAGATTCTGACTTGTGGTTGGGATTTGATGTTTATTTTAGAGCTCTTCAAGAGCATGATAGTGTTTGGAAGGTACTTTAATAGCAAGGGAGGCTGTCACATATACATGATAAAATGTACTTTATTATATGCTTTTGCAATTCACCAAATGGATAACCCTACGTTAAGTGTAGAATTTATAGACAGAAAAGCACTGCAAGAATATAGCTCAATATTCAGCAGTATACCATCTATGAGAGGCAATGAAAACAGGTCTCACTGCTCGGAATTGCATTCATTCATAGTTCATCACCAGCAATTGCAAAAGTAACTTTTGCTAAAATACTCTGATTTTTTTCCATATTAGAATATAAGGCCTCCTAAAGTTTTATGTTGCTTTCGTGTTTTTGGAGTTTTCCATTCTGTCTTCAATAACTTGCAAGTTGTTGTTTTACTTTCCTGTTCCTCCTGCATTTTTTCCTTCACCAAAGAGGAGGTGTTGTGCTCTCACTGCGTTAACCTTTCCAACATCCCTGTGTGATATTCATGTGTGAATACAGCCTCAGTCTACAGGGACGTTGTCCCCACGGAGCTCCAGGAAAATGTTGTAAGAACTTGGACTAAAGCTCTTGAGTCTCTTGTAAAGCTCATGCTCAGGGAGGTAGATGATGCTTTTCTATGTGGGGTGAGTCGAGAAGTGTTGGTCACATGAGAAGTGCTTTGACGAGAATCAAGTGCAGTCATACAAATCTCTGAGGGTACAACTGTTGTGTTTCTGAATGAAGAATGATCAAATAAAAGCTTATTGTGAGGTCTTAATTCAGTCCATGTCAAAGCATCCTCTGACTTCGCTGAGGTCAGATTACATTTCAAGTATTCAAAAGCTGTCTGGAAATCCCTATCCTTTTATATATTTTTTAAAGTAAATTGTGAATAATAAATGCATTTCTATCACCATATCAATATAAATTAGAGATGAAAAAGTTGAACAGCTTTTCCATTGTATGTTAATATTTAACTAACTCCACGGATTTTTCTGTAGATAATAAATGAAAGGTGTTGACTGAAAGATTCAACTCGGGATCTTTGTAGTTACTCACTGTAAATTTTCTATACTGTATTTAATATTGGAAGACGAGTCCTGAAGTCATTTTAAGCAGCATCTGAATTTTGCCATGTCCTGTCAGTATTTGCAGTGATGTAAGGGAGTGACCTTTCACTGCTTCAAAAACCCGAAACAACAAAGGGGAAAAAACCAGTACCTACCACAGGGGAGCAAATGCCATCTGCTGTATTTAGACCTAAGTGTTAAAAAGTCATCCAGGTAGAACAGCCTTCTCTCTCCTCTTGGTCTGCCACAGTAAATACACGTGAAACCTTCTGCATAGCATAGCAGCTGGACCTTCTCAGCTACAAGGATGCTGAAGCATGTTATCTTGTGGCTCTTCCTTCCTGACTCTGAATGATGGGAGGAAATATATTTATTGAAAATGGAAGTGTTGCTTTTGTTGTTTAGTTTCGCCACTGGAGTTTGTCCTGTAAAATTGCAGCTTATGACAGTGTCTTAAAGATGCTGTTAATTTACCCATTTGCAGATCAGACTCTTGTTCTGACTACCCATTTGCAGAGAAGTTTATTGGGCTGATTTATTTTAGAGAAAAGAAGTATTTAGTGCTTTTAAACAGTGGGAATACCAAAAGTTGGGTTTTATTTACTCGTTGTGCGAAAAAAGGGGGAGCATATTATGATTCTATATGCAGCTTGGTGTATTAGCTCACTTTTGTAACGAGTGGTGGGTGGGGAAGGCCGTGGCAGAGGGGTGGTCCACGACTCTCCCTGGGGGAAAATGGTGAGTTTTGGGGTCACCTAAGCTACCTTTTCTCTTCTGTACAGTCATTAATATTATTTGGTTTTTAGCAGTATTTGCCTAATTTCTGGTTTAATGTTTTAATTGTAACTAATGGAAGCTTTTTCCTCCTGTTGGTAAGAGGAAAATGTTCATTTTTAACAGTGTGCCCATTTATCTCTTCAACTCTCGCCCGGGGGGGTGTGTGTATGTGGATATCCTTTTTCAGATATGAATTATATTTTCTGTCTGGAGATCATAAGTTTTTTTGAAAGCGAAACAAAATGATTAAACTGAAGTCAACTACATTATTTGAAGCTGCTGTATGTGTTTATCCTCATAGTGCTTAATCCTTGACTTTGCCTCAGGCTACTAACCCTGGCTGGTTATTAATTCCTTAAAAATGCCCTGAGCCAATGTTGCTGCTGTTGTAACTTGTTTGGGGCTGAAATTAAGTTGACGTTTTTCTTTGCTGCAGCATCTTCTCGCTGTAATGTCACAGGATCAATTGGTTACAGCAGTGCTGCTATTTCACCATGTGCCTCGAAACATTTATTTCTCCTACAGCATCTGTTTAGACTTCTCAAGTTAACGTTTAGTCTACCAGGGACATAACCTATTTTAATGAACGGATGTCAGATCTTTTGGAAAGACTCGCAGTACAGATCCAAAGTGGCCTATTATGAAGGAACCTGTGTTTGGACTACACGAAACAAAAAGAAACCCATCGGCAAGGTTGGAAACATAGGTCATTATGCTGTAGGAAGAGGAAAACTGTGAAATTGGGATGAAACACAATCCCGTTTGAAATGTTATAAATGTCTTTCTGTATACATTTTGGGGCTGATTTCATAAACTACTTTAAAAAGCTTGGCCCAGCGTGCTTTTGGCTGAGATATTCCTCTCCCGAATGTGCAGACGAGCTTTGCCCAGGCTAGAGTTTAGACTCCTCTGATTTAATAGAAGCCTTTTTATAAACACCAAATAACATGCTGTAAAATTACAGATTAGCTTCAGGAGCAGCAAAACAGCTTGGCAAATGATCTCCCAGCGCTAAAGCCATTCCCTTCCTCATCAGCTGGCATGAGCAGCGCGGTAGCCAGCGTAGCGCAGACAGTTTGTGCTGCCGGACACCCAGCTTGACTCCGACTGACTCAGCGGTGATGGGGGGACGTGTCAGAGGAAGGATGAGACTGAAGGATGTGACGGTGCGTGGAGGCTCTTTGCTCTTCTGTGCCCAGCACACAGCCGAGCTGACGTCCTAGGAAATTCCCGCTGCCGTGGGAAGCCTGCAGACCAGCGTGCGGCTCTGTGAAAGCCCTGCGAAGGAGAAGGAACAGAGTGTGTCTGCCAAAAAGCCTTCATCTCTCTGCTGTGCTTGTATAAAAGTACACTGGTTTTTGGTGTTAAACATACTGTTTCCATGGGTTCTTGAAGACCTGCTCTAGTTTTTCAGGATAAGGTAAAACATCTTTAAAAGTGAGAGAATCTCTTAAACACCTTCAAACCCCCAAACATATTCCTTTTTTCCTCACCCAAAGATTTTCATTCAAAAGCATGCCTTGTCCTCAGATTTCTAGTTCGGGAATGAGTGCCTTCAAAGCCCGCTGCAGAAATGAAATCCCGAATCACTTCTGCTGTCTTCCAGGAACCCATGCCCAGCAGACAGCTTGGAAGAAAAATCTCTCAATTAAAATACAGCAGCAGCAGGAGCCTATCCATTACCACCAGCAGTATTCAGCAAGCTACTTCTCCCTTAGTCACAGAATTCCAGACTATGTAGTACTTTGAAGTGTCCTAGTATGTCCAGCCATGAGCATCTTCCAGCTCCTGTTAAGGACCAGGCAGATAGCTCGGTTTCTAATCCTCATGCAAGGGACAACACAGAATGTTGTTTCAACCCATCTTTCGTATCAATCTATGAAGACTTAAATATTTGAATAATATAATGAAAACTTTTAGTGGATACATTACATTTACTGTGTTTCATTGACCTATTTGTGTCTTGTTCTATTTGTATCGCATCACCATAAAGCTTCCTCTGTTCTCATAGTGCCAGAAATGTTTCAAATTACCATTTAAATGGTAGAGTTAATCATTACAGATAATTAAAGCAAGCCTGTGTGAAGAATGCTGAAATTCTGCAAATATGAAGCCAAGAAATTGTTTTATGCAAGATTACTGTAATGAATATAATATGAAATAATTTCATCCGTGCTAAGCAACGTTATTAACTATAACCCAAACTTGGTATCTCACCATTTTCCCTGGGATGACACTTGTGGGAGACAAAGTTAATACGGTCAGTGGTCTGTAATTTAGAGGCAAGTGGCCCCATAGTGTGGGACTTCCCAAGCAACTGTTTTTGAGTCAGTGAATATAATTTATACTTCTAAGTTTGTTTTCAACATATTATTTATAATGCTGTTTAACAGCAGTATAATAGCTGCTGGAGTCAAAATGTGAGATGCATAATGCTAGTGGCATGTAAAGCGCTTTGGAAATTAAATGGAGACATCCAACTGCCTTTTCTCCAGGGAAAGGGAGAAGAGGGTCTCCTTTCCTAGCTGCATGGATTTTCCTTACACCTGAGCACATTAGTACATTACATGGGAGAGGAAGGGGCTAGACTGGATCTGAAACGCCTGTTAGCCCAGCACACAGCGTGGAGCTGCTTCTGCCACTGCTGTACCTTTGGACAATGGTGATCCCAAAGCAAATTACATTGGGGAAGCCTGGATCTGTGCGATACAGACTTTAAAAGCAATGGAGAAGCTAATTCAGATACGTGTTATTTCTGATGCATTAAAAGCTGCGAATTAAATGCTGGAAATGAAAGATCTTAATCTTGAGAAGGTGGAACAGATTCCGTTTCAGTGTTGAGCTTGGTTCTTCTGCCTGCGCAGAGGAATCTGTGACGATTTCCAACATTCAGCAGAACTGGGCTCGGTGTGAAGGCAGTCTGGAGTTTGACTCGAGCTCCACCGGTTTTCTTTCCGCAGAGCTCCTCGCTTGCAAATCGAGCTTGGGCTGCCTGCGCTGTGCAGCAGCCTGTGATACAGGAGGGGATCAGCGAAGGGTTAAGAAGCAGGAGTGGCTGATCAGAAGAGCTGGAATTTTCAGAGCGCTTCTCGTGCTTTCGGAGCCACGTTCACAGCCCGTACACCGGGAGAAGGCAGGGAGCTACTGGCAGGGAGACAGCAAATCACGGCTTCCCACTGTGACCCAGCTCCGCACGGCGGGGGGAGGCCGGGGCGAGGGGGGGCAGCAGACGGACGTTGCATGAAAGATCTGCTAGTCAGGGGCAAAAATAGTGAGTCATTTTAGTCCTGTGTCCCCACCCCCCCCATCTTGCACAGCCCCTCTCTGCTCCCTTGATTCATTCACAGCCCCGGAGGAACAATCGCATTGTTTCAAGAGGAATTCTGCTCTGGAAAACGTCCCCTTTCTTACTCACAGGCGCGGCCAAAGATTATTGAAAGCCTGTATCTGCTGACTCCAGTGGCAATTCCTATTAAGTTTTCCATAACCAATTTCTATGGTGATGCATGAACAAAAAAGAACCCAGCTTGACTTGCAGCTCCAGAGCTATTTTTACAAAGCTGGCTGTTTAAAGACAAAAGAAAACATTTTCTTTCTAAACTGAGCGTATTTGACACTGAAGGTCAATGAGAGAGAATACAACCAGGATTCTTGATGTTTATGCACGCAGTTGCTTATGGAGCAAATTAAATGATTTAATGGCCTGATGTCTTCCTCTTCTCTCTTCCCCATATGAAATACAACCCTCTTCACCCCTTTGTGTGCCTCACAGCCCATCCCTTCACCCAAAAATCATCCCTAAAGGATTTTGTCTGTGAAATCTGCACCTTCCCTTACCCTTGCCAGGTGCAGCAATTGAAATCCCTGAAATGAGATTCAGGGGCGTCGTGTGACCGCTGCTCCCATTGTGCAGGTGGACATTTCTTCCCTTGCTAATCAATATCTAACAACTAAGAGAAAGATTAAAAGGTACCATGTGCCTCAAAGCCTCTCCCCCCCCCTTATATTCACTGAAAGAAAGAATGAAAGAAAATAGTCCTGGAAACCAGTTGGTCAGGTAAATGCAGAGGGTTAGTACCTATTGATGCTCAGAGCTTCAGGTGGGCTTAGCCCTCCTCCTCCTCCTTGGAGAGGGAGGGAGGGGGAAGGAGAGGTGTGGATGTTTGTATCTGAAGGTGCTTTTCTCACGGTGCCCAAGATAAAGGGACTGACATTCTTGCAGTGCTCTAATGGGGGTGGAAGAGTAACTGGATCCTGAATTAGGTGGTTCACTAATGCGCTATTTTTTCCAGTCCAAGTAGTTCTGCCTAGTGCCTCGGGCTTCTGGAATGGTGTTTTTATGCCACTTAAGGTCTCAGATTTGTACTTTTCAAAGCCAAGAAGATGCCAGTTGTGTAATTCCTTCATCCTCACCCTGTGTTTTGGTGGATACGAGGCTCAGTCCAAGTGATGGTTTTGATTTTTGGGGGGTGCTTTTTTAATGGAATCAGCCTAATAGTGATACTCTGTGGTTATTTAGATGGAAATAATTTAAAGCAGCACATAAAGTATTGAGATCCTGGTTTTTTTTTTTTTTGTTTTTTTTTTTTGTCGAGTTTACAGTCTTTTTCCCAATGTGGGCTGTGGTTTCATTACAGTAAGTTCCTGCTTTGGATGCAGAGACTTACGTCAGATTCACCAGCTGCTGCTCTCTCTACACAGGCAGCGTGCCAGTACCAAGGATTAGCTGGGTTACTGTTTGTCCCACCAGTTGTTTTTAAAACCTTTAACTGCAGAAACATCCTTGTGTGGTGTCCCTGCAGCTCAGTGCCTGATGCCCTCTGTTCCTTCCCCCCATCTTTTTTCTTTTCTTGTGTTTTTGGTGTTCAGTTTCCTTGCTTTGGAAAATACTTTTGTAAATATACATGCGTTTTGTTATAAGCTAGCAACCTTCCATACAAAATCTTTCATCTCTTGTGATACAGTGATGGCTTTTTGGGGATGTGTTTCCTTTGTCCATCACAATGGCTGCACTATTTGGTTACTGTCATTGAAATGCTTATCAGAAGGGGTGAATGACTCTGATAATCCAGGAGGGGAACACAGCAGCAGTGAGCAGCGCTTACCTGAACCACAGTTTGTGGATACAATTACCTCCATCCCACCAGGGCCATGGCTTGGAGACAGTGGCTTTGTGCAAGCCCTTCTCAGTCCATCAGCTTCACTAATAAAGCCAGACCGAAATCTTAAACTGGCTCCTGATTTAAGCTCAGTAGCCATCATGGTGCTGCTGCTTGGCTGTACTGCACCCAAGGCAGGCAGTGATCTGCTTTGCAGGGGCTGCCTGGAGTACAGGTGTAGATCCCTGGAGGAGCCCGAGGCTGAGCACCCATGGGACAGGGAGC
Organism: Pezoporus occidentalis; assembly: GCF_034315485.1. Taxonomy (NCBI): domain Eukaryota; kingdom Metazoa; phylum Chordata; class Aves; order Psittaciformes; family Psittacidae; genus Pezoporus; species Pezoporus occidentalis. Next base: position 7,734,139 of record NW_026912779.1, read on the forward strand.
AAGAGCTACACCCCTGTTATTGTTTGTGCACTATTTCTGTGCTCCCATGAGGGCATCTTGGGACATATCATGTGTTTCTTTCTACTAAGATGCTTCTGCAGTCTTCAGCTCTCCCCTTGCCTAAGCTATTCGTGACAGTTTTGGAGCAGGAATTTCCTTTAGGGCAAACAGCGGGAAAGTTATCGGGAGACCATGAACACTTTGATGCGTTTGCTGCTGTGTTCCCTGCAAAAATGACAGGTTTCAGCCCAAGTTTCAAAGAGAAATCTGAATTGTAACCGCAGCCTGAACTAGAGCAGCCAGCCTGGGCTTACAGAAGAGTAAGAGTACTTGGAGCAGAGGGGGTGGTGTGGGGCCAAAACATACACAGGAGCTAAGGGGAACTGTGAGTCAAGTGAAGAGAGACTTTGGTGCTGTTCCTCTGCTCCAGGGCAGCTGCTTCCCTCCACGCTATGGGATTTAACTTCATTAACTGCACTAGGTCGATCAGAGCCTGCGTTTAAAGATCTACTGAAGATTTGTTCTGGAAAGGAGGAAGAACTTTCTGAGGCCTTTAGGAAACATGCTGGGAGCCTCAAGAAAAGAGGTGTCCAGTGGAAGCAAGAGAGTAGCTTTGCTATGGTTTCCCTCTTTCCCCCTAAAAACCCTTCAGGCAGAACAGTGTGGGTCTTTACTCTCAAACCCTGTTGTTTTATCCCCAGCACTCCAGGTGGGTACGGTCCTGATAAGAAATGTGTGGAGCTGCACCATCTTCAGTTTCAGTCTTTGCCTGCAGCCATACGCCATAGTGGGAAGTGTGTCTACTTAGGCTATTAGGAGTGAACAGGAAAAAGCTTTTGTTCAGATCTTCCCTGGATGCTGCAGCTATTGTCAGCACTTCAGAGTTGCAGATGAGCTGTGTTCAGTTCTGGACAAGAGAGACACTGAGGTGGTGGAGGAGGTCCAGAAAAGAGCAATGGAGCTGGTGCAGGGCCTGGAGCACAAGTGTGATGGGGAATGGCTGAGGGATCTTGGGGAGGGGAGTTATTCTGGAAAAGAGAAGGCTCAGACATTATTGCTCTCTGTATCTGCCTGGCGGAAGGTTGTAGTGAGGTGGGGTCAGTCTCTTCTCCCAGGTAACAAGTGGGAGGACAAGAGGAAATGGTCGCAAGCTGTGCCGAGGGAAGGTTAGATTGGATTTTAGGAAAAATTTCTTCACCGAGAGAGTGCTCAGTCATTGGAACAGGCTGCCCAGGGCAGTGATGGAGTCACCATCCCTAGAAGTGTTAAAAAAACATGTAGATGAGGCCCTCAGTGCCATGGGTTAGGGGTGGCCTTGGCAGTGCTGGGGTAACAGTTGGACTTGATGATCTTAAAGGTCTCTTGCCAACCTGGTTGATGTTACGATTGTGTGAGAGTGCCCCAGCAGTGGGTGGTTGAACCATTTGGTCTGTGCTGTAGCACAGATTTACTGTGAGGGTGGCAAGGCGCTGGCACAGGGTGCCCAGAGAAGCTGTGGCTGCCCCATCCCTACCAGTGTTCAAGGCCAGGTTGGACGGGGCTTGGAGCTACCTGGTCTAGTGAACTACTTACTTGGGGAATTCAGTGGGGGGTTATGTCTGATTTGAGGCTTTTAAAAATGTTTTCTTAATATTAGTTTCACAAACAAGAAATTTAATGTTCTTGTGCTCCCCTTGGTGGGTTCTTCTGTAGGTGACAAGCCCAAAGATTCCAGTGTTGGGTTACTTTTTTACATTTCAGTAGTATCCCTCTTAGTATGGTAACACATAGGTTGTCAGTACTCTGAATGACAGGACGAAAAAGTGATTGCCTTTGACGCCTTGAGAGCTGAGACCTACTTAGCAAGCATCCTACTCAGAAGATATTCTTTCCTTTGTCAAGTGCCATGTTTCATTTTGTAAATGGCATCCAGCTGGGATGGCCCATCTCTCATTGGCTTTCCTTTGAGATACAAAATCCTACAGTTTTCTGGGAGCATTTCCTTGTCCCATATGCTGATACTAATGGCTGTATAAGGAATGCCCATTTAATTGTTGAACACTAAGGGACGTTCTGTGTTGAGGGGGGAAAACACGCTTCTTGACCATAATGATTTGATGAATTACCTTAAAAATCAACTTAAGGAAGTTCAAAAGAAGACGGTGGTAAAAGCTCCTCAGCCCAAGGGATGAGATTTGACTCATAACGGTAGCCTGACCCATGGTAGCTGGATCATGTTAGTTTATATTTAGGTGCTGGTTAACAGCATGATCTTGACAAAGTGATTTTATTGTTCCCCAAGCCCTATTTTTGTTTAAGTGTTGCCTGTGGTTGTTAATCTGCCCTTTTGATGATTCAGTGAATGGTCATAATGGTCCATCTTGGCTTCCTATCTTTTTTCCTTGTTTTCCCACGCCATCTTCTGAGGCCACGGTAGCACACAGATGATCAGCGACAGATTAAGTGCTGCTTATGGGTAACCAAATGTGGACTAGGATCTGATCCAGCAAACTATTAAGCATGGACCTTGTTTCATTGACGTCAGTCGTGACTATATGTGTTCTTAAAGGTGAACATATGCTTTGGTGCTTTAGTGATTCAGTCTGCAAGGATACTCGTAAGTGAATGTCAGGACTGTCATGAAGAGGAAAAAGGTGGCTTTTCCTTAGGAGTGTTTCTTGGGTGATGTCCAGCAGAACTTTTTGGAGGCACCCCTTGGAAATTAATTCATGTTTTATTATGGGGAAAAAATGTGACATATTTGCATAGTTCCAGTCTGACTTGACTCGCAAGTTAGGAAGAGGTGCGTGTATCTGGCTTGGACAAATACTGCTTTTTCCTTGGCTGAGGCTTGTCAAATTATTATGTCAAAAGTTCAGAGGCCCATGAGAGAGTTTCATGCTGTTTGTGGTTGGACCCGTTGCTTCTCTAAAGAGAAGACTCTCTCCAAAAAGGTAACCCTCCTCTGAGAAAAATGCTCTTCATGCTACCACATTTAGAATCATAGAACCTTAGAATAGTTAGGGTTGGAAAGGACCTTAAGATCATCCAGTTCCAACCCCCCTTCTATGAGCAGGGACACCTCACACTAAACCATGTCACCCAAGGCTCTGTCCAACCTGGCCTTGAACACTGCCAGGGATGGAGCATTCACAGCTTGCTTGGGCAACCCATTCCAGTGCCTCACCACCCTTACAGTAAAGAATTTCTTCCTTATATCCAATCTAAACTTCCCCAGTTTAAGTTCTAACCCATTACCCCTTGTCCTGTCACTGCAGTCCCTAATGAAGAGTCCCTCCCCAGCATCCTTGTTTTATTCTTACATGCTTATAATAAAATATTTGCTATCTGCTTATGGCATGTTTGTTAAAAGGAAGCATTGTCCTGTTTAAAGGTTGGTGTTTCTGAACTCGTTTGTGCGCTGGGTAATTGAGGTAGGCCACCCACCTCTTCTGCTGCTTCTACTGTCAAAATGGGTGTTTCTTCTTTAGACTTGAGAAGGTTGGGGGAAAACAGTCCCCTGTTCTCATTGCGTTCCTGGTGCAGTTCAGCTCTGTGCTTAGATACAGCATGGTTCTTGCAGTAAAATACATAGTTTCATTAAACACCAGAGAAAGAAGAATGGTGCTCATTGATACCACTTCAGTCTTCAGTTTATTGTGGCTGTGGAGTTAAAACTCAAAGAGTGTTCTAAAAATATGCATAAGTTAAATTATTTAATATAATTTTCCCTTATAAATGTCATACATATCTTATTGGTATTGCCTGAGTTGTCTGATTTTGCTTTATACTTGCAATAAAGCCGTAAGTGTGAGTTGATATACAAAGGATTATTCAAAGCATAAGGATTAAAAAGGAATTCCTTCTCAATGTTTTTGAGAACCCGGACCATACATACTTTACACAATAATTCAGTAATATACCCCTTTCTGTAAGAGAATTTGTAAATAAATCAGAATCGGCCTGTTTTCCTTTGTTTAAAAACCGTATTAACACAACTGCGAGGCATTTAAACATATAAAATTGAAATGTTTGAAATGGAGATAGCTGAAATGTTGCTACATATTACAGTGTCAGTATGCAAGTGCATTAAAGCAAGAGAATTGCACTTTGTCCTGCTTTTCGCTGTCACGGAGTTAATTTTCTTCCTACTAGCTGGTACTGTGCTGTGGCTGGGATTAGATGAGAATCATGTTGATAACACACCAATGTTTTTAGTTGTTGTTAAGTAGTGTTTATGCTAAGTCAAGGACTTTTCAGCTTCTCGTGCCCTGCCGGTGAGGAGACTGGGAGGAGCAGAAGAAGTCGGGAGGGAGCAGAGCTGGGACAGCTGACCCCAACCTCCCAAAGGATATTCCAGACCCCATGGCGTTATGCTCAGTTTATAGATCGTGAGGAAAACTGCTTGAGAGCTGGCTGAGCATTGGTTAGTGAGTGTTGAGCAATTGTGTTGTGCATCACTTGTTTCCATCATGATGATGATGATTAACGTTACTGTTTTCTGTCCCATTGAATTGTCTTTATCTCAACCCACAAATTTTATCACTTTTACACTTCCAATTCTCTCTCCTGTCCTGCTGCAGGGGATAGAGAGCACTCGGCTGTGTGGGGCTTAGTTGCCAGCTGAGGTTCAAATATGACGCTCTTTAAAACTGAAATATATTGGTTTGAATATTATTTGAAGGTAGTGCAGAAATAGAATAGTGGATGTGTTTTGTCCTGCTTTAATCTCCTATGTGAAATGGTTATGCTGATAACTTAACTGCATTGAAGATTGCCCAGTTGTTCTCTTAAGACTAATATAGGCCACATTCCAGGAAGAGGTGCATCAGCTTACATGAGGGATCCTCTATATCTACTAAGACTGGTTTCTCTAGAGCTGCTAAGACAGAAAAGTCAGGTCAGTAACCTGAAAGGGAAGTATAAATGGTATGAAGAGACTATTCTGTAAACAATAAGCGACCTTGATACTAAGCATTTCTAGTTTATATAAAACCCATAGCTTCTTGGGATATTGGTGCTTTTGTGCATTGATAAAACAGCATTAAAATAGCGAGTTAAACCTACAAAGTGGACTTTTTGAAACAGCACTTGAAAAAGCTATGTAAAGAGAACCCAGGTGAAGATGTTGAGTTAGATTTGGGGTTTCTTTTCGCCATTCAAGATGGAGATGGCAATTAATGCAGACTTCTTGATCTTTTTGCACTTAGTCATTCAGCATAAAGCATGAAGCTCTCAATTCAGGGCTCCATACAGCGAGTGATTGCTTCCTACTATGCTGAATAGGGCCGTTTCTGAACTGCCACTGTATCTAATCAGCAGAGAGTGGGCTGACTTCACACCAGTTATTGAAAACACATTTTCATAAGGCATCTTTGCTGATAAATATCCAACCAGAATTCTCTTATATGTTGCAGCATGCTTTGCCATTGAGAAATGTTTAGAAATGCATGTATAATATCAACCGTACAAATACGGGTTTGTAATACTTCTTAGCATATTCATTATGAATTCTTGAAATGCTGAATTATCTCTGCCCTACAGTATATCTGTGCTGAGCAAACTGTGGCTGGGGGCCAAATCCATTTTATAGCTATCCAAAGCAGTCTTGTGACCAATCAATCAAGTTTACACTTCTAAAATGCCCGTAGTGTAAGCACCTAAGGCACTGTGTATAATCCATACTAAAGTATATACGATATACTATCTCTGAATGGTGAAGTCAGGTGAAATTAGACATGCACCTCTGAGGCTGTAGTAGATAAAGGAATCTGGTTATGTAGGAGGAGATGATTAGCACGTGGTACAGATGCACACAACTGGTAAGGCTGTCGTACTTCTGAGATGTGAATGGAAAATTGATTGTCTGAAGGGAATGAAAGGAGAGTGAATAAGAAGGTTTTATAAATGGGACACAATCAGGCCACTGAAACTTCTGCAAATTAATGTTTAACTCTGGAGAAGGCTGTCCTCTCCTCCAGCACAGTCACAGCTCCATGAGCTTCAATTGCTTCTAAAATCTACCTGGAGTTCGGTCAGGGGTATTGACTGTAAGAGCGGACAGCTCTCAGGCTTCTTATCAGACTTGCAGTAAGAGCACTGTGCGTTTGTAAGTGTGCAACTTGGCAGCATCTCTTATTTAGAGAAAAGGAAACAAACTCCGTGTCATGAATGAGAAGCACTAAAGGATTAAAAAAAAAGGGGAGGGGAGGAGGGCTACACAGTCCGCAGTAGGTCTGGATGCTGTGGTTTATTTAAGAACCAACGAGATGAGAGACTTCACCCTGTTTGATGATCTCAGAACTCATATTGCACCCTCCCAGTGTCACCCTCACTAGGTCTTTGCTTCCCTTCCCAGTGGGGAGGATGCTGGGCATGGGTGGTGGGACTGAAAATCAGGCTGATCTGTGTTATTACAAGCATCATGGGCCAGGGTCCCTGGGTGTCCCCTGATGTTTGCCTCTGTGATGAGCCTGAATTCCAGGATCTGTTCTCCAGCCAGCATCTTCACCTCCTTCTTCTGGCACCCCACTTTCCCAGTCTAACTGTCCCCAGGCAGAAGCAGTATGTGATCCATCTGTGGATCTATCTCATGTCCGTACCAGCTGCAGCAAGCAAGTAGCAGCTCTGTGTTTAAGCCTTCAAAAGTTCCATTTTGCTCCCTCCCAATTACATGCCACCCTTTAGTTTTTACAGTTCAAGTTTCTGGGCTTTTTACCAGTGACACCCCAGCTCTCAGCTGTTAGTAGGCAACACGGAATTTACTCTAATAAATGAACCCAATATTTAATATGCAGGTGGAAAAGATTACTTCCTGTTCTGCTAATCCTTGGCTGGATAACTGACAGCCTTCATTGACAGAAACTTCATTTCTAGGCTTTTCAGCTTTTGTTGATAAAGATGCAAAAAAGACAGACGTATACAAAAGGACTGTATACAGTGTGTAATTCATTTTGTAGAGCTAGAACATCTAGCTGAATGTGCCATTGATTTACCCTGCCACTAATTCCCGGTGAGTAGCTCATTTTGAAAGTAGCTACAAGTTGGCATATTTGCAGGAGGATTGAATTCTGGCACGCAGTCACTGTTATATTAAAAACATGATGTGCAGCGAGTCTAGAGAGCCTTTGGAAGTGAGATATCAATAGAAGCTGGGAGTTGCATTGTTATTCTCAGTACATACAGCGTTAAAAACCCCAACCAGAGTAAGCTGTGAGACGGTACCAGGAGTGTGCAGTTTGTGGCATGGATTTTTCTTGCAAAATGTGTTGGTGATGTTGCATTTATTAAAAAATTGTACTCAGAGCCACTTTAAAGTCCATATGGTATCTGTTATGATTGCCTTAATAACAATAGCAAAATTATGGGTATTATATCTTTATGGGATTGAATGCGCAATAAACATTGTTTGTGAGCAGCGAGTTTTCATACGAGATGACAGCTGTTTTAGAACCAAAATTATAGCTTATTTATTGTGTGTATACATTGGAGCTGGGCGAAAAATAGTGGAAGAATGAAATCTGCCAAAGAACTATTTCTTGCTAAGTATCATTTTGCAATAAAAAGCTAGTTGTGTACTAATGAACAGTGAGAATGGGCTGGTTGGAAACAACATACTTCTGTAAAATAAGATCTTTCAAAAGGCTGCCTGGAGCTGCAGAGTCTACCAAATATCAAGTTTTTTTCCCTTTTCTTGGAGGGAGAAGGGGAAGATGGGAAAGGAACTCCTTCAGAATTGGAAAACTTTGCTCAGTAGGGGGAAGTTGTGCTGGAAAACGTTGAACCAAAAGAGATGGCTGATTGTCACCTCTGTAAAGCAGGGCTGGGTATGGCCCTGATGGGAGCAGAGGGGAGAGAAGGAAGGAGCTGCTGAAGGCTCATCATATTTTGTATGGATCTTCTAATGGAAAGTCCCTGCACTTTGGGCTGGCAGGACCAGCACTGACCTGCAAGCAGTGGCCTTGGTAGGGTTGCCCCAAGAGAGTTGAGTTGAAAGGACTGCTAGCAAGTAGGTTAACTCCATACCAGGCTTCTTTTTCCCCCTTATCCCCATTTTTTTCTGTGTCTGTGTCAGTCTGAAAGAGTGGTGAGTACCACTCAGAAACTAGGGTACCCTAAGCCTTTTGCATGCTGTAATCTTGATGTTGGAAGTGATGGCCATGGTTTTAGGGTAGGTTGCAATCAAAATTACTGTAAGGAGTACTTTAATTGACAGTTTTGTAATGGTATTTACTTGTCTGAGAAATCTGTGTCATTTACAGGTTGTAGGAACTCATTGAAGGTTATAGAAAATCCACTGTTTTAGCTTGCACATCGTTACTGCAGAGACTGTCACCTTCTCACAGAGCTGAAGAAATGCGAGGTGGGAACTTGTAAAGCCGTATTGAGGAGGTTGGGGAGAGAGGAATTCAGATGGGTGTCTTTGCTGCTGCAGATGAGCTAGAGTGTGCTTTCCAAGAAGAGGGAAAAAAAGTGCCTACTACTTCATAGTAAGGCTTTTAATGCATTAAAATTCAGGCACAACTACCGTACAAACACAACCAGGGCTGTTGCAGATACGCAAAGGAACTTTCACACTGTGTGAAGGATTGTGGCACACAGTGGATTTTCAGAATATTAGAAGTCTCTTAAAAACTGGTTGCCCAGCATAAATTAATGTAAAATTTCCAATGTGTGCTGTGAGCAAGTGTCCCGTTGGTTGTGTCTCACTGAGATCTGAAGCTAGGAGTGAGTGCGACAGCTCAGATTTACCCTGCGGTGATACTCTGACAATGCTGTTGGACAAATTCCCTGTAACAGAGGAGAAGGGTTGATCAGAGATAAACTCGGCTACAAAAAGCAACTTCAGCAATTGTGAAAACCCTGGATGCTGTGAGGGAAAAAAATAACTGTGAACAGAAACTGTGTATAATCCCTGTTTAGAATCATAGAACAGTTTGGGTTGGAAGGGGCCTTCTGAGGTCATCTAGTCTGACCCTTCTGCAATGAGCAGGGACATCTTCAGCTAGATCAGGTTGTCCAGCATCCAGCCTGACCCCGAATCCCTCCAGTGACAATGCGTCCACCATCTCTGTAGGAATCTGTTCCAGTGTTTCACCACCCTCATTGTAAAGAATTTTTTCCTCAAATCCAGCCTGAATCTCCTCTCTTTTAGTTTAAAACCATCACCCCTTGTCCTGTTGAAGCAGGCCCTGCTAAAAAGTCTCACTACCTTTCTTATAGGTCCCTTTTAAGAACTGAAACCCACCATAAGGTCTCCCTGGAGCCTTCTGTTCTGCAGGCTGAACAGCCCCAACTCTCTCAGCCTTTCCCCATGGGAGAGGCATTCCATCCCTCTGATCATTTTTGTGGCCCTTCTCTGGACTGTCTCTAAAAGGTCCAGGTTGTGTTTTGTGTTCCTGTGGGTGATGGGTGAATGGCCTAGACGGCTGCTTGGTTTTACATGATAAATTAAAACAAGGAGGAGTGATAGAGAACAGGAGGATTCAGGGAGTGGGAAGGTTTTGAGTTGCTTACAATCAGAACGGTCTGGGTTGGAAAGGACTTTAAAGCTTATCCAGTCCCAACCCCCTGCCACGGGCAGGGACAGCTTCCACTAGAGCAGGTTGCTCAAAGCTCTGTCCAATGTGGTATTGAGGCAGGGAAGCATGAAGCCTTGATGCTTGGAGGCATCACTGCTGGCATGGGCTCAGAGGCCGGGCTCAGGCTGCATTCACCTCTTAGGTTTTACCCAGATTTAAAGTCAGTGTCTCACCAGCATTTCTTTTCCTTGGATGCAACTGAGTGCATTGGGGGGTGAGGAGGTGTTCTGAGGGCTGCAGCCATGCAAAAGAAGGTGAAGGCCTGTGGAAGGTAGCATGCACAGGCAGAGGTATCTCAAAAAGCCCTTCCCCAAGCTCCTTGCTCCTGTGGCTCTGGCTGCTTGGCACCCGATGGGATCCCCTGGGATGTGCATGGAGCGAGCAAATCCTCAGGAGTCTCTGTGCACTGCTGGTGCCTTTGTGACATGAAAACAAGTGTCTGCTTCGAAATCCAGCAGTGAGGAGTTCATGTGCCCTGACAGTTGACATGGGCAGCGTGGAGGTCTCTCTTCTGTAGGGAAGAGGTGGTTCTAGACAGTGTTGTGGAACAAAATACCCTGTGATGGTTGGCTTTGAGAATACGTGATAAACCCAGGACTCTTCCTGACTTTGTAAATGAAAGCCCCAACAATTTTAGTTGTTTCTTTTTCCTTTTCAGGATCATTTTAAACCTAGTGGTATGTCACATCCTTTTAATGACAAGCACTGTCAGATTGTATCATACCTCTTCTGTGACAGAAACGGTTGTCAGCTGCGTCCAGCTGCGATGGTGACTATTTATGCACAGATAGTTGTGTTTAAGTAGCTTTAAATCGTGTAGATCTTGTTAATCTCTCAAAAAAAGCATTATAGAATGCAGTGGGGTTTAATGGTCTTGGGTTTCATTCTGCGGCTGCATAAATTTTTACTTCTTATTTTTAGCAAAGCCATGAAATGGTTGTTGGTCTCATAATTTTATGGAAATGCTTTGTGAAATAATAACCATGTTAGTGAGGCTCGGCTCTGTAGTCTCGGATGTGATTTAGAGCAAAGTTTTAAAGAAACACTTTGCAAATTGCCAGAGCTCATTACCTCATGCATTGAATTTCGGATGGAAAGCAAATGCTGCAGTGGGTTAATACCGGTGTAACAGCTGATCCGATTGGGACCAGTATCTTTACAATGCGTACATCGTAGCTATAATACAAGGTGTAATTTCAAGGCTGTAGTTGTTTCAATGTTGGCATCTGCGTGGCAATAATTTTACTGAATTCCAGAATGTTTTGCATAGAAATCCAACAAATAAGGCTACATTAGACAGGAAAAGCAATTCTTTTTTCTCCAGCAGTAACATCAACAGGTTTTGCAGTGGTGTGGGAGCCTGTTTGCAATTTAAAAGACTGAAGGGCTGCTTTTCCTTCAGGAAAATGTTGTGTGTTCAAAAACTTGGAGATCTGACGGAATTAAAAAAAAGAAAATTGGAGCTGATGGGGAATTTTTTCTTCTAGGGGAAGAAAGTCTCTTTTCACATGAAATGTTTGGATCTGGATCCTGGTCCGGATTTTTGCTAACATAAGCTTGTATTAAAAATATATCTGTATATCTAGAACAAAATGTTACACTGAAACTAAAAAAGTTGGAAGTTTTTTTTCCCCAAATGAATTGCAGAAGCTTGTGACTGTCTTTTGGCTTTTTTCCACTTCAGAATAGGAAAGGGTTTAGATGTGGAATATTTGGCATAACAGAAAATAGAATTCCAAGTGAAATCTGGCCTTTGCAAAGCAGTCAGGTAAATGATTGTGATTTGATTTTAGTGGTTTTGATTTCAGACTTTGTAAGGTGCACCTTACAGAATGTCACAGAAGCATCTGATTTGGTGTTAGGATTTGAGTTGTTAAAGTCGTATCAGATTCTAAGCAAAATGATGTATTTCTGAGATGATATGGAACATTTGCAGTGTTCTCCCAACACTTGGTCATCACTATTAAGATTCACAAGTACTTTTTCTGTCCTAATTTCCCAAGTTAGGTTGCATTATAACTACTGCTTTTTACATTATACATTATTACATTATAACTATTGCTAGCTATTATAACTGGACTCCTCATAAGGGAATGTAGTGATAGGACAAGGGGTAATTGGTTCAGACTTAAACAGGGAAAGTTCAGGTTGGATATAAGGAAGAAGTTCTTTACTGTGAGGGTGGTGAGGCACTGGAATGGGTTGCCCAAGGAAGATGTGAATGCTTCATCCCTGGTGGTGTTCAAGGCCAGGTTGGACAGAGCCTTGGGTGGCATGGTTTAGTGTGAAGTGTCCCTGCCCATGGCAGGGGGGTTGGAACTGGATGATCTTAAGGTCCTTTCCAACCCAAACCATTCTATGATTCTATGATTCTAACTATAAGACATTATAACTATTGCTATGGCACTGTTGCTGTCTTTCCTTTGTATGAAGCTGGTGCTTGCATGTGGACGAGGTGTCTATTGTGATGAATCTTTAGAAGAATAAATTTCGGAAACAGTTAATTTTTCAGAGTTATTTTTAATAGTGGAACTTAAGGAGGAATAAAATATCTTGCTGATTGCATCTGTCCAAATTTTGGAGGTGTGTAATGTCATTGATCAGGCTGATACAGGTCTCCATAGGGTTTCCACTTCAGCTGGAAGACTTCTTTTCACTTAACTGGACATTGAACCTACCCTGAGTAACGACTCGACAGGCTTATAATTAAATGAGTGTAATGCTGAACTCAATTTTGCCTTCTTGGCACAGTCATCCGCATCTGAGACTCAGCTGCAAACTGTGGTGGTGAAAACGGGCTGAAATGTGCAGCGTGACACAGCAGCCCTTTATGCCAACAGGAAAGGACATGCAATAGGATCAGGCCAGACTGTATTGCAAAAGACAATATTTCATCTGTTGTAAGAGTCCCTTGCACTGAGCTAGGATCATTTCCAAAGTGATTCATTATTTTACTGTATTTGTTTATTAAGTCCCAAATGTTATGGAGGAAGTTGATGATACATAAATTTTACTGGTTATCGGAAATCAGTTTTCAGGTGCGTATTCTGGTACCCAGACAAGACAAGATCCAAGACAGCTTGCCTGTTCTTAAACTCGGGAGCGTGTCATAGAGAGTTTTGGTAGAACATGAAGAATGGTATTGCTGTGGTATAATACACATGCCAGCAGTGATTTGCACTGGAATGCTGGTAACCACAACGAGCAGAGAATTCTCCTCTGCCAGTTTCCATTCTCAGAGTTGGTCTGACATGGGTTTCGGGGCAGAAGTGCCTCCTTGATATGGTGCAAGCTGAGTGTGCTTTTTGGTTTTGTGGCTCGAGATCAAATCAACACTTCCCTTGTCCTCAAGAAACAGATATTGCAAGAAAAATGCAGTATAAAATGACCGGTTTTGCTTTTTTTTACTTTCAGGTGAATACCAAAAGTAAAACTTTATAAATGGTTGCTCATTTAATGATAAGAATTATCAGTTTGGTTGAAATAGTATGCTGGTTTAAAGGCCTGCTTTAAAATCTAACCTAGAAAGGAGCTTGAAAAGAAAGCATCAGAATCTTCATGTATGTGCAGACAAACCCCTGCATATTCCCACTGAGTAGTTATGCTGCTTAAATATTCTTTGCTCTTCTGGTTCTGTATCTGCCTGTGATCTTTGGGACGATTCCTCAGAGATGAAGGAGTCAAGCCAACCAACACAAATGTGAAAGTGTTGACAGCAGAGAGAAATCTGCCTCTTTGCAATCTTCATCTTGGGTTTGTCTGAGTTTCAGCATTGTGCAAACAACCGAAGGGCTGGGAGCATGACCACCGTTGGATTTTTGTTCCCTGAATATAATATTACTGTGAAAGTAAAAACCCACATCTTAAACTAGTGTAATCCTTCTGCAATCCTTAGTCTCTTCTTTCTGGTTGATTAGACCGTATTAGTTTAACTCATAATAATAATTTTAATAATTAACCTGTTTGTTTCTGTTTCTCATTAATCTGATCAGGGATTGGAATATTTTTGCTTTGGAAAAGAATGTAGGTACCATCAGTAGAAATGGATTTTTTTAGTTGTGTTCATCACCTCGACTTTGCCAGAGAGGTTGCTAGCCCTGAAACACTGAGCGAAGCCAGGTTATCATAGTCTTCCTTCAAAAGGCAAAGCAAAGAATCTTGTTTTCTTACAGATGAATATACAGAATCTCTCATAGACTATAATAAATTGCATATTGATAGCAGCAGCAATGCCTGAAGAATCGCATAGATTAAAAGATATTTATAAAAAGTATTTTCTAATGTAATTGTCTCTATATATGCAGAATGTCTCGTGTTTGAAATTGGTGTGAATATTCCAGTGAGGCTCTTTAATATGTTAAAGTTACATGTATATAAGAGTCTTGCCTCATAATTGTTGGCTGAAATTTGTTTCTGCAATAGGAAAATACATTCTTATTCAAATTCAATTGTTTCCATTCTGTCATCAGTTAAAGAAGAGCTTGTAGAGACGAGTTACATACGTGTATGCCAAGATGATCAGGTCGAAATGCTGTGACTTGTAAAGTCTTTTTGTTATAAATACATTCCAGATAGTTCCATCTCTTCTATTCTCATCAGAATCAAATTATAGCAAATACTTGCTTTACCCAAGATCCTCTGTTCCCTGGAGGCCTTCAGCATTACTTCTAACATTACCTAAAAATACTAATGAATTTAAAAATACCCAAAGCAGAATTTAAGCTGATTATTTTTAGTGCCTTTTTCTTCTGTATGGGACTTGTCTTTCTTTAAGTTGAGCATTACTAGAGGTTTTCCCATTTACACACTTTGCATATGATACTTTCCAGGGTGAGTCCCATGTCATTGGAGGTTTGTCAGGAAAGAAAAAAGCAACCTCTGATGTAGCTAAAGCTGGAAAGGATGTAAAACATTTCTGAAGTATTTACTATAAATAAGGCACATAGCAAAAGAAGTCTTATTTACAGGAGGTCAGTGACTAGCTCATTCCTGTGTAATTTTGGGTGGGGATATACAATTTGATGTGAATGCTCCCTGCTGAGTTTCATTTTTCTATTGGCTTTGTATTGTATCTTGGTTGTGAATTACAAAATACTGTGGAAATCCCTGTTTTACCATGCCCTCAACCCTTTTAAAGGAGTCTAAACCTGAGCACTTCAAATCAGCACTGAGTTTGCACACCGTGGACAAGAATAAGGGATTTGGTTATTCAAGTGTGAATAATTTAAAGGATTTTTTTTGGGTGGCTTGAGACTTTAAATGAAACTGTACAAAGCACAAAACTGTTTTTCACTGGTTTCATTTAGTGAAACAGAGATGAGGGTCAGAGCTCATTATTCTGTTATAATAGAATCAGAGGCTGGTTTGGTTGGAAAGGACCTTAGAGCTCATCCAGTTCCAACCCCCTGCCATGGGCAGGGACACCTTCCACTAGAGCAGGTTGCTCCAAGCCCTGTCCAACCTGGCCTTGAACGCAGCCAGGGATGGGGCAGCCACAGCTTCTCTGGGCACCCAGTGCCAGCACTTCAGCACCCTCACAGTAACAAATTCCTTCCTAATATCTCAGTCTCCCCTGTGTCAGTTTAAAGCCATTCCCCCTTATCCTGTTACTGCATGCCCTGGTAAAAAGTTTCTTCCATAGTGTATTCATAGACTCACAGAATGGTTTAGGTTGGCAAGGACCTGATATCATCTCGTTCCAGCCTCCCATCTGGCTTTTCTTTTTCCTGCCCCCGTGAAAAACCCATTTGGTTCTAACTACCACAGATTATAACCTAAGGATTAGGAAAATTGCTTTGCCTGGACTGGTGACTGCTAATGTCTCAGGTGGTTGCCAATTGAAACAATGTGCGGCCCAGGAAAGGTGGAGCAGAGCATGTGGAAGCCCACCAGGGAGAGTAAGTGATGACTTAGTACCCCTGGAAGAGACTGGAGAGGTTTGTGCTACAGAAGAGATTTAGAGGCTGTGTCTGAAGATAAAATACACATGAAAGAGGTTATGAAGCAAGCAGAAATGGCCAGTAGCGCGTTTCCAGGATGAGGTGGTGTTTCCCAAATGTAAGGGTGCTCGAGAATGAAAAAGGTGAATTGCTAATGGTGTAAATGGTTGGCTACAACAGTTTTGGTGTGTAAGGTGGCAGATGTAATGACATTATCTCGAATCCAGCTTGGGAAAGCTGAGTGCTGCAAGCCTGCAAGCTTTTTATGTTCTGAGTAAGTTATTAAAAAGAGTAATAAAAAATAAACCTTATAACACCTGCATAAATACAGCCAGTGCCAGGTTCAGAGCATGCAGGAGCCAGGCTTTCTGTGCAATGGGTACTAGGCATATGAAACTTGCTGCCAGAGGGTATTGCAGATGCTTATGGTTTAAAGAGGGGCTGGAGGAGTTCGTGGAGAAGAAAGCCACTGAGGATTATTTAGAAACTAAAGCCAACCCAGGAATTCCCTGAGCTTGAAAGTGTATGGAGTGTCAGCAGGAATAACCGTATTTGGGAATCTTGTGCTTGATTATCCTGTTCTGCTTTTTCTTGATCATCTTTTCATGGCCTGTGTTAGACGTATGATCTCAGGCTAGGTGGATGTTTGCTTTGAAATAGAAGTGCAGTTCTTATGGTCTTCCAGAACACCGTCTATGTGTATGTATGGTGTATGCATCAGCCGTGTATGAAAGGCTGGATACAAAAATAAACTAGCAAATGGCAGAACTACATAGAAAAATCAGCTAGATTTTTCGATGCCTACTAGAAAAATCCCATAGCAGTATGAGGGAAGAGGTCAGCAGACCAGTCACGTATCCATCATGTCTCACTGTCCTCCTGTCTTTCTGTCTGTAGAACAATGCTGAGTTATCAACAAGAGGGCAAAGAAATGCCCCAAGCAAGGTTAGGGCCGGGCCTCTGAGTTTGTGGTCATCGGGAGGGTTGAAAGGAATTACACAGTCTGTTCCTTATCCTGTGCTCTGGCTTACGGTACAAAGGACATGGGTGGGAATGTTGGGAGTGGAGTGGGAGGTCAAATAATAGTATTTGGTTTTGTTTAGTGGCTTGCATTCCTTGCTCCTGATTACCTATCACTGGCCCCTAAGTTTGTGCACTGCTGCTCCCTGTGAACCCTGAGCAGCGTTAGCTCTTTCCTTGGGGTTGGGGTTGCTCTCCGCTCGGTTCCCAGGCTGGTGTGTGGAAAAGGGAAGAACAAGTGCTTCTCCTGAGGGCAGGACCTTTCAGATCTTGTTCTGCTGCTTCCCTACGAAGTGGCAGGCTGTCTTTTTTAGCCGAGATTAGCAGGCACAAGCTTGTCAGCAGGAGCGCTCCTTCCTGGGAGAAGCAGGACATGGAAAATGCGATTGCAGGGGCAGGATAAAACACAGTCCAGTAAGAAGTTGTATATAAAAAGCAACATGGACTTCAAACTCTCCATGAGCCGTCACATTAGTACAGAATAAGCCTTACTAAAAAATACGAAGTGTGCATACAGGATCATCTTCTTGGGAATAAATAGCACATGTAACTTTATTTTTACTCCAGTCAGTTGCCCTCTGACATGGGGGACCTGAATTTCTACAGTCCTGGTTACTCATTTCCTTTCTTGTCTTCTTGCAAGAATAGGCTGTATTTTGGATCTTTTCATTTTTCAGTTCCTGAGGCTGTGAATCAGAGATGTGTTGTATGGAAGTGTGGATGCCTTTAACTTCCATTTGTCCAGCCACTGGTCTATCAAAATATTATGATTAGGAAAAATCCCATCAAACTTTCCACATTCAAGTTTTACTTTGACACTACTTTGCTCATTTTTAGGTTGTATTGAATGAGAATGTTTGTAGAATCCATACTTTATTGTACAGGCACAGTACAGGGTGCTCCAGAGAAAGTGGAATCACACATCGGAGAAACGCGTGTCTAAATAATCAGGTTTGATGTGGGTCATCACCGTGTTGAATTATTTGGACAAGACTTCTGTTTGGAGCACTGCAGCATGGAGGCATCATGCAGTGGTCCAGTGGCACTTGCCGAAGATGCAGATGTGTTTTTTGCCCATGGATGCTGTGACAAGGATCTCTCTTCTTGGCGGAGGAGCAGGCAATGCGGTCACACTGAGATGAGTGTGAGTCTTTTAATTCGAAGCATTAGTTTGGAGTGGCGTTTTTTTTTTCCACATCAATTTTTGACAGTCTGTTAGGACCATTGGGTTGTTGGGTTAGTGACAGAGGAAACAGCAGCACTCATTCTGACCCAGGCAATGAAGTATTTCATTTTCAGGATCAGAAAGGCAGAGTTGCTTTAGAAAGAAAAATCATGGGACAAGTCTGACTACCAGCAAAGCCAGATACCCTTGGAATATATCAGATCTATATCCTTACACAATGATCTTTATTGCAATAAGTTATTAATTTATGAGTATTTGTAGAGGCGAGCTATAAGCAGGGTTAAAATACTTTATGTTTTTAATTACAGCTGATAGCACTGAAGCCAACAGCAGAAAATAGTGCAGTGGAAAAACAAATAATTAAGGTCTTAAAACCCAACCCCAACCCAACCCTCTCTAGAGGCAATACTGTTAACAATTTCCCCATTGTTACAGAGCACTGATTCAGTTTTTAGTCCATAATAAAAGATGCTGAAATAGACTTCCTAGGATCGTGTATGTGAACAACCATCTTCAGTGGCTGTGAAAGTGTGGGGGAATATCTGTTTATAAAAGCTGCTCATTCTCTGGCAATCAGTGCTTGCTTATTTTAATTAGAGGATTCGAGATTGACAGGCATATTTTCCATATCGTATATTGAAGTGTAGAAAAACCTTAACTCTTTATGCGCATAAGTAACACATTGCATTTCTGCCTATCTGCTTTCTAAACTTCACTTTGGATAATCCTAAAATTTCCTAAACAAAGTTTCCACTGAGGGTGATGGGACCGAGTCACTTGAACCTGGTTGATTCTTTAGGCACCCATCCTGGATTTCACCGTCTAGTTTTATGTGTATACATTATATTAATCAGAACAGAACACTTCTTCAGTGATATTTGAAATATTTTAAAATAGCTGGCTTTTGACCTGTGTTATGGGCATAACTTCTGGAATACAGCCATCCTTTGATCCAGTATCCCAGGTGTGGGTGCAGGGAGGAGTTACCTGCCTTGGAGCAAGAAGTTTTCTCTCACCACATCAAAGGAGAAAGAAAAGACTCAAATTAAAACAAAACCTGCATCTTCAGAGGGCTGTTTCATAGGAAGGCTGCTGTGGCTGCTGATACAAGATACTTGCCAGTTTGTAGAAATTATATATCATTTTGAATCACCTGGTTTGTTAAAGGGACCTAAAGAAAATGGCCTTCACTCTTTTTGCATCCAAATCCATCACTGAAATTATAAACTGTTACGATTTTGGCCCATGAGTATTTTTTTTTCCCTGGAAAAGTGGGTCTAGCCAGTTCTGCAGCTGAGCATCTCTTCCTCAGCCTGATGGAGTCAACGAGCAGGTTTTTCATTGACAGCAAGGATGAGGCACTGTGATAGTACTGAGAGATGGTCCTTCACCTGCTAATCCTGTTGGAGATAGTGGTTTTGAAATTCATAGCCTTTAAAGTCATGCTCTTTGAGAGTCAAGATATCATCCAGGAATTCATCCAGCTAATGCTTTCTATTGTTTGTGGTTTTATTTGGGAAGCACCGTTTAGTTAGTGCTTTGCTTTTGCTTCCCAAAACCTTTGTTTCAAACGAATGAGGTTGTTTCATTGCTGATGCCAGATGCGAGAGGCATCTTTTTGTGTTTGTTAAATGGGCAATGATGAAGTGCTTTAAGTGCTCCAAAGGTTTCCCCTTTTAATTATGTAAAACAACAACAGAAAAATAGCTACAGATGAACTTTTTAAGCTTGTTTTCTAGGGGTTTTAGCACTCAGCTGAAAATAACCGAAGCTGGTTCTTTGTTCTGTATATGTGACTAAATGTTTGGGTGCAATAGAAGGAGCTGAAGGCTGGATGGACCTTTTGCTTACATTGTTGTTCACAGCTCATTCCTCATTATAGCTCTTTTAGCTCAATATGTTGGTGTTTCAGGGGCAAGGGTGCTTGAGATGGCTGTGTTTTGCTGTGTAAAATTACTGACATCAAGAAGGAGAAAACAGGACAAAGAAGTGAGTTTGCCAGTAATGTTTCTGTTTAGTTTTGAGATGCACTGGTCGCCTTTTCCACCTCCTGTTTTCCATTGGGCAGCATGCAGACTGTATTGAGGGAACAAACTGCCATTAGAGACAAGTGCTGAGGAAGGATTAAGCTGGTAAAAGCAATTACTCCGGGCTGCAAAATCCTGCATGAAGCAAACATGGCAAACAGCGTGTAAAGGTGAGTTCTGTGTTCTCCATCATGTGGCAGCTAATAGGTGAGAGTTGATAGTGCTGTGGAAAGCAGGACATAGCGTGGGCTGCTCTGTGACTGCCTGTCGGTGACTTTAAGGCTGTGCACATGTCATGAAATACTGGGGTTTCCCCTGTTTGTGAAAGCTGCTTCCACTCTGTCTCATTTTTCTCTCAAGTGGCATTTTGAAAGCATCGTGTTCTGTAGAGGCTATCTGAGCAATTTTATTTCTGGATGGTTTGTTTAAGGGAAAAAACCTCTGTTCTACCCATTGGAGAGAAAATAACTGGTACATGTCCATCCCGTCCAAACTCCTTCGGTGGATGTGAACTCCTGAGGACTTCCCAGGTTGACTGCCTCTCCCATAATCACAACCCATAAGCTCCTCTTAGCAAGCACTGCTCATATTTTCTTTCAGAAGAGCTTCTGGTCTTTTGAAACACCCATGCTCCAGTGACATCCCCAGGCCAGAGCTGCTGTGGCGTTTGGAGGCAGCCTAGAGTGCTGACAGCAACATGTTCTTTCCTGGCGCTGAGCTGCGTGTGCCGTTTTGTGCAGACTCTGATCCACGTTATGAAGTGCTCAGTGTTTTCTTTGCCTTCACATATAAGAACTGTTAGGTAGAATTGTTTTTCAAGTACCATTGCCCAGTCTCTGTGTTCCAGATGACGTATTGTGGTGTTAAGTTTCTGGTTTAACCATCGCTTATAATCTTAACCGCACACAGTTCCAGAGCCCAAGTTCACCCCTGAGGAGTTCCTGTAGAGCAGGTGGCAGGATACGGGCAGATTAATTTATGTCGTAAAGGCTCCAATTCAGTTGTTAATTCAGGTTTCCACTGTTTAATTCTGTGGGTAGAAACTAGATGTTGCCATCGGTATTCCTTTAGGAAAATACAGGATAAAACCCAGACAAATGGTCATAAGTGAAGAAAACCCTGGGGCTTTAATCTAAATGTTAGTTTTCAGTTAAAGGTAGGAGAAGGGCTCTTGTTTGAGCTACTACAGCTGAAATGCAGTTGCAATACAGGATTTTGTAGGTTTATTTCTTATTAATTGCATAAACAAGTGGAAGAAAGAATGGAGAGAGTAAAGTTAATTTGAGAAGAGGTAACTCTTCTGATCTTAAATCTTGCTGAACCAGGGAGGTTCAACCAGCACTCACTGAGCACTAAATTCAGCTTGTTCTGTATTTCCTGTAGGCTGATTAAATTGTCCAGCCTCAAGGGAGTGAGGCTTTTTCACATTGTGGTAATGATTGGTATTCAATATCCAATTTAAGTTGTTTGCTTAATAATTCAATATTCCTGTGGAATCCTGGTAAGGGGAACTTTTTTGCATGAACGTCTGAGTTGTAGTTGAAAACGGCTTCATATCTAATCTTAATAGTGTACATATACAACTAGATCTTGCATACTTGTGTTTTCAATGGATAGTATGATTCCACAACGTGTTTGTTTACAGTTGTGTAATTATATTGCCAACATTTATGAGACACCGAGGGACAAACTTTAAATGATCCATAGGGTGTCCAGTAAAATGTTCCTAAGGGCTTTGTTTTTGAGAGGAAAAATAGGATTACCATAATGCATATGGAAAGATAATGGCTATTCTTCAATCAAGATGCTTCCCTGTCCCATGTGACCTTTTAGCTCCCAAGCTATCAGGTGAGGATTTCTAGTTAGCAGCTGCCTTCCCTCCCAAGAGAAAGCCCTGATAAATTCATTTGAATCTGAAATTTTCTCTACTACCCAGGGGTGTTTGGAGGTATCTTTAATGAAGGACTGCTCTGAAAGATGGAAGGGAATTGGGATGTTGCAGGCAATATTTATTGGGGCAGTGAAAAAAGGGTTGTTTTCTCCAATGCGAGTGTTGCTTGGATGAAGCCTGCTTTAGGCATTTACATCTAATAGCTGCTTATTTACATATTTGCCTTCTTTCTAACTTAAGTCACTTTAATCCGGGTACTGGAAACCATATGTGGTGAAGCTGAAAGGCAAAATGTCATTTCTCAGTGGAAAGCTGATAGCAAACGGTAAGAGGGCAGCTTGACAGAGAAGCAGATGGAGCAGAGGGGTGTAGAAAAGCAAACTAGATAGGCAGCATAGGCCTAGGGAGGGAGCTGAGAGAGGAACTGAAGAAGAAATAAGTACCTGGTTGAGGATGTGGTTGTCCTCATGTCGTGTGTAGAGCATTGGAAAGAGAGGAGAAATGTAAGGGTTGTAAGGGAGACCACAAGTGCTGAGACGGGATGGCTTTCCTCTGAAAGGACAAATGGTGCTTGTTGGCCCTGATGAGCAGCATCTTGTTTCGGCTCAAGATGATTGCTTTGCTCAGGAGTAGCAGTTCCCGAAGGGTTGCTTTCAATTAAGTACTGCAGATTGTGGTATTTGGGGTGCAACTGTCTATGTTTAAACATCTGTGCAGTCGTGGAAGGATGAAATGGTCATATAAGACAATCCCTTGCAGGAGTCTGAGGCCAGATATAAGTAATGTGATAGTGCAGCTGCTAACTTTAAGTTCATACAAGCTGGCTTAAACTTTGTGTTTGTGGATGGAAACCTGGTCTGAATCAGTCTCTGATGCATTTCCACTTCCTTGTGACAGTACCCACTGAGTGCTGGAGTTCTCCTGATCTACCTGCTGTGCATTCCTGCTATGGGCTCACTTTGTTTCTGACTGTGGATTTCTGCCTAAGACTGTTACTGTGGGTGAAAACTCAGACTTTTCTACTGTGTTGTTTGACTGAATTGTACCAAAGTGAAAATGATGATGTGCTCCCAAACTGCAGTCCCCTCTCACTCTTCAAGGTTTTGAAAATTGATATTGGCTGTCCTTTATCATAGAGTCATAGAATGGTTTAAAGCTCATCCATCTCCCTGCCACAGACAGGGACACCTTCCACTAGAGGAGGTTGCTCCAAGCCCCGTCTAACCTGGCCTTGGACACTGCCACGGATGGGGCAGCCACAGCTTCTCTGGGCACCCTGTGCCAGCGCCTCAGCACCCTCACAAGGATAAGCTTCTTCCTTATATCTCATCCAAATCTTCTCTTCTGTCATTTTAAAGCTGTTCCCCCTTGTTCCATCCCTACATGCCTTGTAAGAAGTCCCTCTCCAGGTTTCTTGTATAGGCCCCCTTAAGGTATTGGAAGGCTCTTTCAGAGCCATATTCTCCTCCAGATACAGATTTCCAGCTCTGAACATGCATGATGTGAATGCTGTAAAGCCCATAGGGCAAATGCTGTTTCTGAACCCAAAGAAGGATATTAACAAAAGCTAACTTGTTCCATCATACAGTGGGTGGAAAGAGGAAGATTGCTACACAGGATGGGAAGTTCAGTGGCTATACCCACTGCGTGCTCCAGCTTGCTTTCTAGAAGGCCTGATGACTACACAGGGAACCAAAGAGAGCAGCAGTACCTTATGGTAAAATGATTATTTGCGAACACCCTTTGAAATATGATAGTCCAAACACTGTCATTTATAAATTCCCAATTTGCTTTCTGCTTATGTGGCTTCAGCAGCATTAGTTGAAGTTGGCTGGTTGAGCAAACATTTTTTGTCATTGCATTTATTTGCTGCTACATTCTTCAAATGTAAATCATGGAAAAGCAGAAGCATTAAGCGGTTGAATAGTAATAAAAATATCTCAACCTGATGTTCTAGAGGTGATGTATATGCAGCCATTTACACAAGGAGAATAAAATGGAAGAAGGGAAAAAGCAATATCAGTTGGGAAAAATCTTGCGTGTTCCTGGCAGCTTTGAAAGCTGCTGCAAATTTCAGTAGTCCTCTTTTTCAACAAAAGAAATGAATATTATTTCAATTCGATGAATTTAATAAGTAGGTGATACTGCACAGAGTTTTAGTTGAGTAAATACTGAGTAAATGCTCAAAGTATTTCTTGTTTAGAAAAATGAAAGCTGATAATTTAGCTTTGAATACTATTCCTTTGGGATGCAGAGAGTTTTCTTACAGTTTATAGACTTTAAGTTGTCCCATGAATAAACAGTTTTGTGCATCCTTTGTCATGGATTTTGTTCCTTCTGGTGAGCTTTTTAAATGATGTGTTAAAGTGGAAGACGTAATCCTTTTTCCACTGTATTTTCTTAGCAGAATGATTTCACATGTGAATACAAAACCATTCATAGATGGTCATCGACCATTGTTAATAGATGATGTTAATAGAGGATTCTTAATGCATTCACCAAGCCTCTTAATTAATATTAGTAAAACTTGGTTTATAACTTGGGAAATAAGGCAAGATTCAGTTCCAGCTTGTTGGCTCTTTCTCAGCCCCTGGCCATCAGGGTCTTGTGCCTGCCATGCCTGTACTTAGGTTGAATATGATTTTGATGAAAAATTTAATGAACATTCATAGATGGAATAATACTTTACACCATGGCAACAGTATCAAAACATTGCTGCTCTTCCTGCACTCGTTTGCTTTTCATTTTCTTTTACTGGCCAGAGAAGCAGTTTGTGACTGGGGACTCTGGGAGACTTGTGAAAGCAGAGAACTCGTTTTTGTTGGGGTTGGGGTGGTTTTTTCCCTTCATATGATCTGTAGGCTCAGTGTAGTCAAAAGACCCAGAAAGGGATTTCTGTCCCAAAAGACCCAAAGTATGCATCTATTAACTACAACTCCCCTAAATAAATAAGCAAAACCCCCAAATAACCCAGCTGGGACAGAAAGATAGAACTTTTTTCCCTTCTCCTCAATAGTAGCTCTACAGTTCTGTCTTGTAGCAGGTTAAATTGAGCCTGCTAGGGTTATTGGGACATTTTTCCCTGTAAAGGCTGTAAAAACACTTACTTTCCTCTAATGATAGACACCATTTCTAAAAGCACAGACTCTCTCGTGCTGCAGTGCCAAAAGTGTGACTGGAAGCCTGGTTTCTCAAAGCACCATTTGGGGCTAATCTGCAGTTGCTGAGTCCCACGTGGGCTGTCACAGCAGATCCTCACCAGCATCGCTCATCCCTTCCCATCTCCTGTGGGGCAGCTGTGCTGGGCTGCTCCCGGTGAGGGTGCTGGATACACGGACCCATGGAAGTTAGCTGACAGCATGAGTAACTGGCCGGAGGGGCAAGGTCAAAGCATCTGATAACTGGGGCTTCTAGTACTTTCCAGCAGTAACTGCAAGAGGTATTAATTTTGTCTGTCAAAACAGACTAAAGCAGTACTTAGGAACTGAAGATTATTCATTTAAATTATGAAAAGGCTAAAGTTACAGTGATGGATGTTTCAGAGGATGCGAGAGGGGACTAAAGTTATATTTAAATATGAATCCACTGTGGAGCTGTCATAACATCCCTTAACAGTAAGAAGTGAAATTGCTGAGCTGCGAGATTTGTTTGCTGGAACTATACTTAGGACATATCCAGCCTTCTGCTTCTATGGTATTTCTCAGATTAGGCAGTTGAATCATTTTAAGACTGGCTGTTTAGTCAGTACTGACCCTTGTGGTGGTGGTGGCATGAAAGCTTTCCATGCCCTTCTGAGTTCTGGCTGGTTTGCAGGTTGTGTGAAAGGGGCTTGAACCTCCAGATGGACATCCTCTGGAATTATTGATTTTGAAGAACAGGAAATACAGGTTAAGTGTGCTTATTCATCTCAAGAGTCCTTTGGGTCCAGCAATGGTTGAATTTATCTTTATGAAAGGATGTTTCATGAGCAGGATGTAATGTATTTCAAATCTCAGCTTCAGTGAGATGGCGGTGATAGTGTATATATTAATATCCTCTCTGTTATAAAACTAACATGGGCTGTTTTCATTTCTACTTCAGGTTTCTTTATCTCTTCATTTTAAAGAGCTGTCTTAGGTGCTTCAAACAGATACAGGTTTGTTCTTTTAAAGATTAATTTGGATACTGTAATATTGGAACATGTCATCTGATTGCATTAATAACTGTTCAGCCTGCCATATGAGAGAGACTCAGTTAGTGTGGGTCTCAGTGGAAGTTGTCTTTGATTTGTTACAGGAAAGGTGCCCATAATGGGGATGGGGGTATCTCTATCCCCTGCTAACACGTACATCTGATTTTTGTGTTGCTCCTTTTGCAGCTTCTATAATAATTCTTTTTAAAAGTGTCTCATAGATACATTTCAAGAGATGTACTTAAAATTTGTAATGTGAATTGAGAATATGCATACATTGGTGTATGAGAAAAAAAGTTCCATTGGTGTATGGGAAAAAAGAGAGGGTTTTGGCAAATCTTTTGTCACAGTCTTGCCTGTATTTGCTTCCTTGTGGTTCATGTTGTTTAGTTGCTGTTTTTTTTTGTGGGTTTCTTTCCTTTGTTCCTCTGTTATTCTGTTTTATAATTGTTGATCTTGAAGAAGAAGAAATAAATTGTATCACAAATGGAGCAGACAAAAAAGCCATCAGCTAGTAAGCAGTTACTGCTAATAGATCC
Source organism: Pezoporus occidentalis (assembly GCF_034315485.1). Lineage (NCBI taxonomy): Eukaryota > Metazoa > Chordata > Aves > Psittaciformes > Psittacidae > Pezoporus > Pezoporus occidentalis. Next base: position 7,760,472 of record NW_026912779.1, read on the forward strand.
ATGCCTCTGGAATGTTTAAATATTCTATGATTCTAAAGTCTTTTCTCATTTTATTCAGTGGAGGTTTTATTAATGCTTCAAAAGTCAGAACCTTCAGGATTTTCAAGATACATCTGCAGCTTTCCCCATCTTCTAAGAGAAGTCTAGGGAAAATCTGGGAAAGGACTAGTTAAAGTATCCTTTTAATTACTGATGATAAAGGCATTGGGGCATGGCAGGGGGGTTGGAATTAGCCGATCTTAGGGTCCCTTTCAACCCAAGCCATTCTATGGGAGTGAGTGAGGATACATGAGGGAGCTTATCTAAGTCTAGAACTTAAAAGCTTTGATTGAGTCCTATTGTCCTGTTAGATATTCTTGATCCCATTAACACTAGAGCCTGGTAAATGTTCACAGACAGGTATTTTTGAACAAAGGTGGTGAATAAGTAACTTGCATTTACCATAAGTATGAGGATTCTTTACCCTGGGAGTTCATATCTTGATGTTCATGATTAGATAGTCCCTTCAGGAGAGCGCTGTAGACTCAGGCCCAGGCCTGTTTGCTCATCAAGATACTACTGTTTTCTGCAGTTCTTTACAAGCTAAGGGAATTCTTAAAGACTTCATGGCTAGACATCTTGGCCCAGAAGGAGACCTTGTGAGAAGCACGTGAGTTGGCTTACGACAAAGTGGTCTTTCTTTAAAAGACATGACATATTTCTCTAAGAACATGCATAGGCTGCCTTTTGGTAAAGTTTATTTAGTTCACCTTCCTTATGTTTCTGTGCAGATCCCAGGATGCTGGGTGCTGCTGTGATACTTCCCCCTTCACCCCCCGATTTCCATTATTAAAAGATTGGTGAACACAGTTTAAAACTTATCTTGGATCTCACGAGTTTCCTTTTAGAGCAGGACCACGATTTTTTGTCTGTGATGAGCCAGAATTCCTCTTTTCCGCAGTGCACATTGCAAAATACAAAGCTGATTGGTGAATTCAGCAAAAATAAAGCAGTTTTTTCCAATATTTTTAGCCTTTAAGTGCTGGTATCTCTATGACTAGCACCAGTCCTTGCTTTATGACAGTTGGTTTTCCACTTTCTGCAGTAATCACAATGTCTTTCAGTAAGAGTCACCAGCATCCTCCTACTCCTTTCTTGCACAGCTCAGATGGCTTTGCAGTATTATTAGTAGAATGTAAACTAGCAGTTTAAATGGGATTACTGGGATTAGTCATCTGGACGGAAAAGATTTAAAGTGGCCTTGACTGAGGTCCTTAAAATGATGAAGTAGGCAGCAAAGCCATTGTGGTCAAAGAGGAAAAATGGTAAAAAGAAACCAAGAAGCAACAAAAGAAAGGATTCAGTTTACATTTTGTGTATTTCGGAAGAAATAAAGGCATGATATTACCTTGTAGTTTTCTCTGATTAGCACAGAAGTTTCTGGTGGCAAGAGATAAAAGTACCACGAAATGATTACTTTTTAAAAAGGGAGTTTCATTACATTAGGAAATAAAGAGAAAAACATGCCTACTTACTCATAAAATATTTCTGTATAACTGTGTGTGTGTCTAACAGGCTTGTTTAAGAGACCTTTCATCTCAGTGTTTTTATATCATATAAAATAGAGCATTTCAGTTAGCAGCTTATACTGTATCTTTCACTCCTTTTCTGGTTTAGGGATTAGTTCCTTTGTGTCTCAATCCTGGACTTCTTTCTTAGGCTCCATTCTCCTCCTGGGGTGTTATTCTTCAGTTTGGGTTCCGCAGAGTGTTTTTGTATGGTCGAAACGCTTACCTCCATGTTTTCCTTTGGTTTCTCCTTCCTCAGTGTGGACTAGTTAAAACAGTTTCGTTTTAGAGATGGCAAGAAAAGAGTGTGGCTCCTAGCCCAGTTTTCTGTCCCTGTGTATGATCAGCTCTCCTATGTTTCAGTTGCAAGCTTCTTTCTCTTGGTGGGGAAGAGAGAATTAAGCCACCCTGGGTGGTGCATGTTTTGCTTTTCCATTGCTCTGTGCAGGAAGCATTTGGCCAAAAGACTGAGTAGGAAATACAGTTTAAGACTCAGCAGAGCTACACGGGTTCTGTGTAATCAAGGCTTTGCAGTACTGAAGTAATAAACTCTTCCCCCAGTTTCACACCTTGGCAGTAGTCTGCACTGAGTTTGATTCTTGTGGCTTGTCGTTTCCACCTCCTCAGTCTGATAGCTAAGGAACTGTAGAATTTGTCTTTATTTTGGTCATTTCCTCTCCCTCACGTGCAGTATCAAAGTGTTACCACCCAGTACTCGTGTGTAGCTTTCTCCTTTGTTCTGGTGTAAGAAGTAAGGGTGTTTTTTTTTCTTCGTTGTAATTTTCAGTAATTAAACTGATTAGAATTAAACTGGTGGGGAAACTGCATTTGATTACACAGGCAATACAGAGGAGGTAAAACTCATCTAACTAGGTTCCTTTCCAGCCTTTAGGCTTTTAATAGCTAAGTTAATTTCCTAGAGGAATATGGGCTGATTGAAGGAAAAACTATAATCATTAATTGCAGTAGATTTAATTTGTCTGAAGTATAAAGTGAGGACTGCCTGAGACTTGAGGGGAAGAAAAGAGCCGTGCTCCTGTGCAGTCCCTTACCCAGCCACAGCAGTGTGGGTTTGGCTGTCTGTAACAAATGCTGCTCAAATTTTGGACTGTTTGTGGGTTTCACATGTATTGGTAGGAGTGATGTTCTTGGATCACGACATTATTAGAGGTAAATTAGCAGGACATCTTTTCCTGCAAACCAGGACCATAAACATAAGTTATGTATTTACTAGTGTAGGTTTCTTATTGTAATGTACCTACCTGATGCTTCAGGGACTTAGGATCTTCTCTGGCTTTCCACTGAACCGTTTCTTTGCTAATGTGGTTGTAAGATATGAGATTGCTGTAGTTGCTTTCCAAGAGAAAACAGATTTTTCCATGTTCAATAAAGTTGGGGGTTTTTTAATTGTCATTTAATTTCTTTCTCCCTGATGGTTAGAGCCTGTGACTGGTGTTTTGGGGCCTCTCTCTATTAATTGCCACTAGAGAAGTAATTTTATAGTGAGCTTTAAAGGACGATTCATCTTTTCCTTTTCAGAGCAGCTATAAAAACATACTTTACCTGCCTTACAGATGTGCTTTTATATATAGCATAATATGGCTGTAATAGCCTTTGACATTACTGGTCTCTGTATTCATATAAACAACATTTGTACTTTGCCTAATTCTGCCTTTGTTTTCTCAGCACATTTTTCAGATGTACTCAGCTGACTCGTATATCATGCTAATAGTATTAGAATGATAAAATCAAGTGTTTGCCGTGCACAAGTTAGATTATGGGGTCCCTCTTTGTGTTTCCTTGGTGTGGAATAGATCACTCTGAGTTACATGCAAATCCTGGATTCTAAAGGTCTATGTGGAAGCTTGGAACTTCTTAACATTTTGGATTTTCCTGATACAAAGTATAGAAACTCTCATTACAGGGACTCTTCACTGGGACTGTAGTGATAGGAGAAGGGGTAACGGGATAAAACTTAAACAGGGGAAGTTTTAGGTTGGATATAAGGAAGAAGTTCTTTACTGCAAGGATGGTGAGGCACTGGAATGGGTTGCCCAGGGAAGCTGTGAATGCTCCATCCCTGGCGATGTTCAAGGGCAGGTTGGACAGAGCCTTGGGTGACATGGTTTAGTGTGAGGTGTCCCTGCCCATGGGGATTGGAACTGGATGATCTTAAGGTTCTTTCAGACCCTAACTTTTCTATGATTCTAAAATGCCAACTTAGTGAGAATATGTTTTCAGAAGGTTGCTGTAGGTGAGCTGTATGTATTGGAAGAAAAAAGACTAAACATGGGCAGGACACATTCGTCTTACTGTGGGTTTTTGTGCTACATGTATTTGTCTTCCATTTTGCCTTGCAGAAAAATGGGTAAACCAAAAAACGCAGAAGTGCTTATTTGACCAACACTTTAAAAACAGTAATAAGAAAAAAATCAGCAGCATATTTTGAAGTGGGTGATCTGCTTTCCCAAGTATATCTTTGGTCCAATTGTCTGTAGAAATTGTTTGCAAGATTTTTATCTTTTGCCTTGTTTGCTCTGTTGTAAGCTCTGAGTAGTGAGCCGCAGCCCTTTTTATTGAAGCTTTCAGTGCGAATACCTCCAAAAGTTAGGTGCTGTGGAATACAGAAAAGCTTGTGATTGAGCTGTGGCCCAGGCAAAGGGTCAGACTGTTAGTTTCTTCTATTTGTTTTACCCAGTGGTACGACTCTTGAATGAATGGGCAAACTGTTACAAGAAACAATGAAAGGAAATGTTAGCAAAAATAGCAAGTAGAAGCAGTTCTTGCGGTTTTGAGTAGTGGTTATAGCTGAAAGGATTTGTGGTGGAAGTGCCTGTGGTGGTGATGGTGAATTAACCACAAGCATCTTTGCCACCAGAGGGTGAATTCACATCATCTGTTTGGGTTCACAAAACACAGATGGTCCCATGTTGCCACCTGACAGTGCCTACCTCTCGTCTGGGCACTTAGGGAAAGCAGTCTTCTACCTGTGGTCTTCTGATCTCCATCCAGAAGTTGTGTCTGCTCTAGACAGCAAAAATACATCGTCTAATGGGAATAGCCTTGTGTGAGTCCTGCTTAATAAGGGCAACATTTCCACATCTGAATTCAACCACTGGAGTTAGCAGGAAGCAAGGACTGTAAATTTTAGGACTGATGCTCTGGTGCTTATATGATGAAGTTATGGATGAGGTGTGGTAGCTTGACAGTTTCTGGGTGGCATGGTTGGTGTGTGACAGTGCCACCAGCCTGCCCTCCTGTTATGCTTTGGAGGAAATGAGAGATTCTTGTCCAGCCCAGCCTCAGTAAATTTTTCATCAAAGCCTTAATACTGCTTCTGCCAGATATTATCTGCTTGAATGCATAATCTTATAACAACAGTGCCTATTTACTGCATGTATTTTTTATAATAGCTTTAATCTCCTTCATCATTAAGAAGTGCCTGTAATCTTTGTGTTAAAGAGCTATCTTGAGAGTATAATAAACCTGACTCCTTGGTTTAGTTCTCATGCAGCCATGGGGTAGCCAAGGAACAGATACACAGCTGATACAGAGGCAAATTAGGTTCAGGGCACTGTTTGGTAGGCAAATAACCCAGCAGTATGGCTCCAACCTGACAATTGTTGAGCTGTATCATGAACTGTGAGCATCTGCAGCTAGGAGAGATTAGAAACCCTCAACAAGCTGCACAAAGAGCTGTCCCACACAATCTGAAATCCTGTCATTGCCAGGGATTTCATCTGAGCTCTTGGCTCTGTCACGCCTTTGAAAATACCCACAGGCCTTCACATCATTCTGATTACTTGTGATCTCCCTTTTCTTTAAGTGTCCTGAATAGAGCTCTTACAGTTCTCAGGGCATGTGAAAATGGGAAGGTAACAGTTAAAGTGGAGGTTTTTTTCCCGTGTTTTTTTCAAAATTTTAGATTATGTTTCTCCATTTTAAGACATTTCATGGGCTGGATGTTCCAAGAACAGTAAAAAGGAGAGGATAATCAATCTCCCTCTGACTAAGCTGACTTTTATCATAAAAGGGTCAATTTCTGATTTCTCTGATAAAGTAAGTTGATAGCTACTCTTTGTTCTTGACATGTTGCATGATTTTCACAAGTTTTTTGGGGTTTGATTTTTTTTTTAGTTTATAGATGGTAACTTTTTGAAACAATTCTGATAAAGTATGGATAATATATTTGACAACAGTATATTCATAGAATCACAGAATAGTTAGGGTTGGAAAGGACCTTAAGATCATCATGTTCCAACCCCCGTGCCATGGGCAGGGACACCTCACACTAAACCATCTCCCCCAAGGCTTCGTCCAACCTGGGCTTGAACACTGCCAGGGATGGAGCATTCACAACCTCCCTGGGCAACCCATTCCAGTGCCTCACCACCCTTGCAGTAAAGAACTTCTTCCTTATATCCAATCTAAACTTCCCCTGTTTAAGTTTGAACCCGTTGCCGCTTGTCCTATCACTCCAGTCCCTAACAAAGAGTCCCTCTCCAGCATCCTGCCATGCATTACTCCTGATTTGACTGTAATACCAAGGTTATTAAGTTCCACTTTCCCGTATGAAGGAATACATGACTGTTATACAAATATTTAGCCCCATAGCAACAGTTTGGGCCTGTGTTTGAAAACAAAATCAAGTAGAGTCAAATGCATGACCAGATTCTCTGTTTCTTCTGTAATGTGGCTCACACTGACCACAGTGGGAGCTGCTTCTAATTTCAGGCTATATAAAGGAAGGATCATTAGAGAGCTTACACAACATGTTCATATGCAGAGCCTGTTACATTCAACCCAGTTGGAGACATTTTAAAGTAGACCTTCCTTCAGTGCTCTACTTGCAGGCTCTTCAAATCCTACATGTCTGCACTAGTTGCTTGCAGGAGCTTGTAATTCATTGTCAAAATCTTCCTTCCAGGCTGCTCTTGCAAAAACAGTGCAATAACACCTTGCCTTCCTCTAACTTTGTGGCAAAACTTGCAAGTGAAGTCTTGTCTGCCTAGCTGGAAGAAAACGTGAGGGCTTCTTTGGTAGGCCAGGAGGTGTGCCTTTATGTTCTCTTTCTCCTTTCTTTTTCCCTTTGCTTTTTTAAACTGAGTATTGTTCCTCAGTGTTAGTACCCTAAGAAGAAGCAGTAATGTGGCCGCTGAGGTGAGCCTAAGCAAGCTTGACCTTGCTTAGTCTGCCTTTGAATAAATCAGAAGCACCCCAGGGTGTGCCTGCACCACTGGGTACCTCTTACTGCTGGGTATCCTATGGAAAAACACCCTGTGCTGCTGTCAGGGCAAGGCCCCAGGTAGCTTCTTTTCAGCAGTGGCCTTTGATTTCGCAATGAGTTAAGGTGTTTTTATGGTTTTGAAGCCTGCATGTTAAATATTCATGTTTCAAGACTGAAATCTGTTAGTTTTCATCACCTTTTGATTTCTTTTCTGGATTTTCAGAGCATAATTGTTGCTTTATTAAAACTTTTTTTGCAATCAGATGTTTCCCTTCTGGAAGTGAAATATTAGGCAATTATTTCTTAGTGATGGAAACTAAAATGAAGTCTTGTGACGAGCAATACCAGAAGTACCATACCAATGTTTTAAAAAGGAATAAAAAGAAGAAATAGCTCATAGGATGGTGTCCTTGTGTATAGGTGGATTTTGGGGGGTTCCAAGGTTGTTGTAGTTTTGAAGACAAAAGTGGAAAGTGCAAACAACTTCACTCTAGTTTAGTCTGTTTTCCAGATAACGTGTTCTGGTACCTTCGGGGTAGTGGAAAGATGCACAGGTTATATAAATTTCACTAATTATTTTGAAATAAGTACTACCAAAACTGCTTTGTAATTGTGCAGGTAGAACCCAGCACTACCTCTTACTCTATTTTGCGTAGGCTTTTAAATATTGATGACGACTCTACGTAAATGGATTAATTATATACTGCAGCACTTTGATTCCCTTTAATGTTACATTTGCAAACCACACAAATGGCCTGAATTATGAGATGAAGAATTGGCTGTAGTAGACCTGACTATTATTTTTCCTCCTTATTCTGCCCTGAAATAAGTTCCTGTTGCTTTACAGCTCGGCTAGATTCTAAAATACCTTGATGATCTAGAAGGCAGCTTTAAGTGATTGAGCAAACCACAGGTTGACACGCAAAATGGATGAAATCTTAATTCATAGCTTTTCCCTTTAGCATCTGGTAGCGCGTGTGGCAATTCATCAGCCTGTGTTTTAGAATGAAATTATGCCTGCTTTGTGCCTTTCTTTCTCATGTTTGCCAGAAAATAATGAGAGGGATGTGAGAAACGAGCATGCCTTCTGCAGCGGGGCTGGTGTAAAACGTGCCGATGGATGCCAGCCGGTTTTAGTCTTTTCTAGCTCCTTCCCTTCAAACTGCAGCTTCTGTATCAACAAGTCTGTCATCTTTGCCCTCCCAATGATGAGGTCAGCCTCATTAAACAGGTTCTTCTAACTGTCCTTTACAAGGTGCTGGCGGGAAACCTTTGCCTTTTGCATCACTTTCTTTCCTTTGAATTGGACTAGGTGTTTCTGGTTTGCTCAGACTGCTGGTGGATGGGTACGGAGGGTATGAATTCCATTGGTATGAATGTGTGAACTGCTGGTTTTTGTAGGAGTTCACCTGAAATGCTTTGCAGAGTTGTGTTTGGGACTGAAGGGTTCCATTCTTAAAAAGAAGTACATTTGTTTTTTTGGGGTATTCTTTTAAGTTACACATTTTGCTGTGGCTGTTTGACTTCTCTGTCAAGAAACAGTTGTGATGATGTGGAGTCCTTAGGCTACGGTAAAGTTTAGGCTTCTTTTAAAGTTGAAGCCTAATCTTCAGTCCATATGGAAGTTTATGCAGCAGCATTTAGGAAGTACTCTCAGCCAAACACCTTCTCTCACATGTTAGCTTCAGTTTCTGCTAATTTTCTCACTTTGCATTAGAGCAATTATTGTATTTCACTGTAAGGGGAAAACCTGTCATATTGCACTTCCTACTATGGAGGTATGCCTCTGATGTACTCCCAGTTTGAAATGATAGACTGATAGCTGCGTGCTTACTTCTGTAGAGCATGAACAGTATGCTGCTGCTGACCGCTGCCATGCCTACATTGGGTTTTGTGGGTTTGGTGGGGATTTTTAACTCTTTATATCAGATTTCAGAGATGCTTTGCATCTGGCTGATGAGGCTTAATGGGTGCCATATTTAACTTTTAGAAATAGCTTTCTTGCATAAATGCGTGTTATATATTGAGTTGGTAATGTATTAGAGGAAGAAAAAGAGTGGGGAAGTTTGGACAGTTATTGTTTCCTTATTGAATTCAGAATGTTGTGAAGGCAATCTCCTTGACAGGATCAACTCCTCAGCACTTACTATTATGCAGATTTTTTTTTCCCTTAATATGCCTATGAAATACCCTTTGCAAGCTTGAAATTGGCGATAATGGCACTTGATCTGCAGAGATGGCAAAACGTCGTTCTAACAGTTTGTTTTCTATACAGAATTTGTGAGGGTGGATTAGCACAGGTTGTATGAGCACAAAACCATTTTATTAGTTGCAAACATAAAACCTGCACTTTTAATTGCACAAAGCCCTCCGTTAGGTTTGATTTATCTTTAAAGTAGGACAAACTTGCAATATTTGGGAAAAAATTAGGCATGGAAAATTTAGTCCCTCTCTTTTGTCCCCCACGTCATCTGTTTTGCTAAGACAGGTGTTGGAAACTCCATAAGCTGAATCGTTTGAACTCATTAGGTCATGCTGCTGGGCATGCTGGGTTTTTAGGAAGAGAGCTTGTAGTCTTTACTAACAATAATACAAGACTGGGTAGATGTTCACATCTGTTTACAGAGGTTTTTTATGGGCAGAGTTGGAGGAGATTTCTTAATACATGGAAGCTCAAGTCTTTGAATGTGTATTGGGAATATGATGTGCTCTTAATCACCCATTAAAAGCAACCACAGCCCAAAACTATTGAGCAAACTCAAAAGCATCTTTAGGAGCTCTCAGGAACAGGCTGGATCCAGGCCAGGTATTTGGCCAGTGTAGGAATGGGCAATAGCTCTTTCCAGGTATAGAGTGAAGCAACTTGTTCGTAGAAATCTTGTGCACTGTAGAAAACAGTTAGGTAAGTTACTGCTGCCTGTGTTATGGAGCTGTTTCTGGTGTATGGTTGCATGCAGGTTATTGTCACACCCTCCAGAGTGAGTAAGGATCTGAAGGCTGTATTTACAAAAGCCACATAGGTGTCTGAAGATGCTAATAGTGGTGCTTGCTGATAATGCCTATACGTTTTAAGTCAGTCTTACTTTGTAGGCTGAGTGGTTTTCTAATTTCCAGTAGTCTCTGCTTTGCATAATTAGGCATTTACATAACTTTGCAAATCTGTGGCCCAGTCTGTTCTCCAGTGTTATTTTACCTCTCCTGATTGCCGTGGTTTTGTGTGCAAGGAAGTATTTTGAGCCAAGTTAATTATACTGGCGACTGTAGTATAGCATATTGTGTATGGCTGTATTTTATTTATTCTATATACTTCAGAGTTACTTCATGATCTTGAAGCTTAAAGCTTTTTACTTTAAGGCACCAAAACACATCCCGTGTTAAAAATGGTTGAACGTGCAAGGTGCAGTTGTTAGCTCTCTTCTTTGTTCTCTCTGCTTTCTTGAGAGAAGATCAAACAAAGCACACTGACAGGTAAGGATGTCTCACAAAACACCTGGAAGAAATGTAGCTTCCCGTTCCATAAATTACTGGTACTCTGCTCACCAGCTGCCTGTTATGATGTTTTATTGATGAATAAAAATGGTGTCTGAGGCAATAGAATGTCTTGCGTCTTAAAACACTGCCAGTTATAAAGATGTCTCCTTGAATAAATTTCACAATTAGAAAGTATTGACAAAAATATTCAATCTTTTTTACATCAAAATAAGCTCCAATATCTGCTGCCAAAGTCAGACAATATCAAGTAATCTTTTAAAAGTATATTTTTATTATCCTGACAGATGCATGGCTGTATGACATAGATGTCAATTTAAGTTACTAGTGCCATTAATACTTGACAAAGACATACTCCCAGAAGAATTTACGTTTCTAAAATGTTGTCAGATGAGTATATGCTAACAAAAAGTAAGCAGAGTTACTCGGCTCTGTTGTGAACAAAGCTAAAAGCATGTTATCCCCAGAGAATCGCAAAAAACTGGTGTTCACATCTTTTCTGTTTTCTAAATTCCACAAAACTGACAGCAGAAAAACTAATTCTGTGTCTGCAAATGTCTGTTTCAGCAACCCATGCATACCTCCCTTTTCATTTTCTCTCACTGTTGGCTTACAGCACAGAAAGATTTTCAGTTTCGTTTGAGGTGAACTTCTTCAGCATTCATTTTCTTTCCACGAAATTTCAAATAATCCTACTTTTTGGCAAGGATGCTGTTGTAAAGAGAATATTGAGGGAAATGTTAAAAGACCTGTGCCAAAGTTTCTGAGCTGCTTATTCAGTCAAAGAAGTGTTGGAAGCCTGTATGACTTCACTCATTAAGAAGGCTGAGATTGAAAATATTCATGTCCAGTTCTTATTTGTCAAATATGCTGGTATATTCATTATTCAAATTTGTACGTGTTGGTAACCTGAGATCTCATTGTGGGAATTCTATAATGAGAAACTGAGCTGACTTCAAATTCTTTCCTTCCAGGTCCTCTATTTTTCTTTTCTTTTTTTTTCCTATTCCTCTCCCCCACAGAAGTGTTCTGGAAGGAGTTTTGTTTCTTAGGACAAGAGTGGAGTGTTCTGGGTAGACCAGAGCAGTGTTCATGGAGTTTGGTTAGTAGCTCTGTCCTCATGCTGCTATTCTGTGTTAAAAATTCAAGTCCATTGAGGGGCCAAGTCATTTGAAATACTGAATTTCTGGCGAATCTGGGGTCATAAACATCACATTAAGGGCTAAATTGTTATACTCAGTGATTAGAGGCTGTGTTTTCTTTTAAGTGGATTTTTGCTTTTTAAAGAGGTTTTTCTTAGAGATGAGCCTAAACTTTGTAGAAACACGTTTTACTGCTAATGGTTCTAATGTACCTAAATCTATAACTAAAGGGCTGAAAGCCATATTAATACTTCTGGATGTATTTCCATTTGCTGTTGTGAGGCTGACTGGAAGTGAGATCTGTCTCTCACAACGGAGAGTTCAAGACTTTTTAAAGTGGTGGCGATGCACAGCATCTCCTAGGCTGTGATTTGTCTCATCCTGAAGCCGCTGTGTAAAATACACCACAGGAACTGGTGCCCAGATGTGGTTGTGTTTTACCTTATTGTGATTACTATTTTTTATGGAACCCTATGTCACTGGTGCAGGCAGAAATACTTGAAATCAGATGAGCTCTCTGCCCCTTGCAGGCCATCGCTGAGGTTTTTCGGATGGGGCTCTATCCATGTGGGTTGCATTTCAGTCTGAGAAGGAAGTACGTATTCTGGCTGCCTGACCACTCTCTGTCATCACTCCTCTTAGTATAAATGGGTCCATATTAAAATAATATTTCAAGGTTTTTATTGTGAGTGGATTTTTAGGATTAATGGCCAGGACTCTATTGTAGAGTGTAGTTTTTAAGGAGGAAATTTTAGAAAGGTTGACTTGAAAGAGTAACAAGGGGAATGAAATCAGCTGCAAGGAGTCTTTACCTCACATTTCTTTGGAGCCCTTTTATGCTTATTTGTTTTTTTTTACTGCTTTTTGCCTTGGTAACTTGGTAGCAATTCAGTCTTCCTCTTTCGTCCCATTCCAATTATCCTGTGACTTCAGAATCTTGTCCAGCTCTGGAACAGAGAAATAAGAGGTTGGTCAAGATGAATGTACTAGTTGTCTGTTAATGTTGTAGTGGGTGCTACCTAAGGCTGTGCATGCCCTTAGTTACAAGGGGAGCTGTGCAAGTGTGCAGTGTAGTGGTGCAGGCCCGGGGGGAATTTGGACTGCATCGGGTCTGGAGATGGAAGCTCCCAGAGTCCCACCACTGGTCACTCATACCTACCCATAGTTGTACCTCTACAGTGGGAGCCCCTTTCGCAGTGTTTTGCGAGACTTGATCATATGGAAGCACTGATGGACAAAATGCAGCTGTAGGTTAGTTAACACAGAGGGACTGAGAAGGGAGGCCATGCTTGCTCCAGTGTAATGCGATGTGATGACAGCCACAGGGCTGTGCTGACCTGCTCTCTGAGCTCTGGCAGGGGGAAAGGTTTCGTTTGGTGCTAAGTGACGAGTTACTCCTTTAATGGTAAAACTTTCCCAAAGATGGACAGAGAGAGGTGTATTTTATTGAACCTTTCAGGTGCGGTCTGAAAAATCTGAAAGTAAAACTCCTTGCTTTTCGAATGGCACACTATCTTTCAGGGAGGGATCCTGTAAAGTCAGTCATGATCTTTCCTGGCATCATAGGAAAATGGCTTAATTTTCCTTCTAGTATGCGAGCATAATTCCTTTTACAAAAAAGTGCCTGTGAATTATTACTGCAATTTCAATAGCTGTAGCATTGCAGCCAAAAATGTATTTGAACTGTTTTTGCTGTTTCTATAGAGAAGTGTGTGATGCTGACTTATAGTACATGTTAGTGACAAGTTTTATAAAGTATTGGAAAGATGAACATTGTCAGGAAAAGTTAATGAGAGAAACATAATTCTCTGAGAAGCCATTGAATGGGAGTTTGCAATAGGGATGTTGGCTGGGTATCAGAAGGAACATTTTTAGCAGTGGAAACTTTGGATACAGTGACATATAACAGGTCTTAGCTGTGTCTCTCAAGTCTCCCAAACATAATAGCTGAAATTCTAGAATTTGACTCATTTAAGAATTAGAACAGTAATTGTAGGTGTAGTCTACTGTACCAAAAAAGAATAAGCTTGAATAGCATACTCATGGCAAATGACACTTAGTTACTTGTATTTTCTTCTGATATGAAGTACACTGATTTTTGTCTCGGATAAACTCATCTCACTGCATGGATGGGAAGGCGATTTTGCGTGTTACAGGAAGCCTTTGGAAACTGCTGTAAAAATACATTTTTAATCTCTGTCTTTAATAGCTAATTTCAGTGAGGGCAAGAGCAAGTAAGTATAGAAAGATGGAAGTTCAGTGGCACTCTTTGTATGTCTGCACACATTTAGTATTATTATCATTATATTTTTTCAAAGGCAATTTATATAAAGCAATATTTCTTCCCTGCTAGTACTTTATAGAGGACAGCCAAGAGATGTTCATCAAGTATGGATGATTATGTTGCCCTCTTTTTCAAGTTTCCATTTTGCGCCTATGCCTGTTGCTCCAGCCTTTCTGCATCTCCAAGTGTTTCTTTGAAAACAGCTAGAAATAAAGATTTTTTTTGCCCATTTGCCTCTGTCCAGTCTTCCAGAGTACTAAAACTGGTCTTGGATCAGAAAGATGCATGAGAACATCTCTCTAGGTCCTTGTCTCAATGATTTGCTTACTTAGTGAATGTAGGAACAACCAGTTCTGGGATGGATAACTGTCTGTAATTTGCTTTGATTTGATATGATCAGCTGTGCTGGATATAAAGCTGCATATTTATTTCTTTAGAGAACATTGAATTTTGAATAGTATAAAGTTACTTCTTGAGTCACTGTTAAGGTAATAGGATTCGTGGTACATGTTGCTTTTAAAATCGGAGATCTTGGGTATTCTACTTTGATGGAAAACCTAGCTTTACAATGAAGACAGTTTTATTGCAGTGTCAGGAAAGCTGGCTCAAATGGTTGAGCAGAAAGTGGATGTTAAGTCAAAGGTGTTTGTAGAATGTCTGAAAAAGAAATGAGGAAAACAAAGGTAACTATCCGTTTTTTGTGAAAGTCTCAAGGAAGTGAGAGAAAGAAACAGCAGCAGGGAATTTACAGTCTTCTATTAGGAGAAGAGGGAAGTTGTAGAAACAATTATGTATAAGGGTAGAAAGTTTGCATGCTAGAAAAGACCTAATTTATTCTGTGCATTTTGCCATCTACCTTTGTCCTGGAGGAGAAAATGGCTTGAGGTTTGCCTCCCATTTACTCATCAGCAAGTAGTAAGAAGTGCCTTGGCGTATTTCTTCGTGTTCATCCCTTATAGTCTTGCTTCTATACTGTGCTCTATTTATGTTATGCTATGACAGAGATTTGTTTCTCGCACATCTACAGGGCAGGTTTAGAAGCCTAGGCTTTCCTTCTGTTTTTTTTTTTGCCTAGGCAGTGAAATGAAAATGTTTGGCATGGCTCCAGTTGTGCTAGCTTAATTTGAAGGACTGTCTTGTGTCACCATGCTCTGAAAATTGCTTTCCATAAGTGATTTATCCATTTCTGGCATGGGTAGCTGGATGATTGTGGTACAGAAGCAATTAAGCATACTGAGTGAAATCCCAATTTAATTGCATGCATTTGTAAAACACCCTTTTATATCAATGTGGCCAGGGATTCTTGTTGTCATCCTCAAAGGTCCAGTGTCATAGAAAGCAAGGGGAGCTACCCAAAAGTTGCATCAAAGTCTATTTAAGTTTCTCTAAAATGAAAGACTTTTACTTCATTTGATAATCAGAAAGGAATGTGGTTTATAGAATTATTACTTCAAAATTGTAACTTCATAAGCTAATCAACACATTAGCTTTAATAATTGCATTACTGCCTTATTTATTAGCATATATGTTCAAAGATATTGCAAAACAGTGCAAAGGGAAAGGCTGATTACAAATTACATAAATGGTTGTTTTTGCAATAAATGTTTTTGGGTAAGTGAAAAGTATAAAAGTTACTGAAACAATGGAAACTATCTTGTGAAGCATCTTCTGTTTTGGCTCCATCTATATTTAGGAAGCTGAATGCTAACAATTCTCCTTTTGTTCTTCTTACAGCTAATTCCACCCTTCTCGGAGGTGGAGGAGGTGAGTCTTTGCTTAACGTTCTATTTATTCTTAAGTAAGTGTGAAATATATGCTGAAGAAATGTAGTGTTTACTTGGTTATAAAACAATGTGTGATAAGTTCAAAAGATAGAAATGTAAAATTATAAGGTGGGAGGGCTCACTGAAGTCCATAACCTTTCATATCATCAAGAGGCAGGGTTTGTGACTGCTGCTGAATCTGGTTTCTCCTCTGCATTAGACCAAGTCTGACCCAGTAAGGCTGACTGAAACATAAAGGAACTGAGCTGCTTTATGTTATGTTTAAGTATTTAGGATTTCTAATTTACTTCAGGGGAACCTTGAGTCCATGTTAAAAAACAGTTTCAAAAGAAATGTTAAATAATTAAAACACAGTAAAAAGTCATTTTAGTAAATTAATGAGGCATTATCTTTGTACTTAAAAAAAAAAAGCCACCTTGGTTGCTTACCCTATTCTGTTTGCCAGAATTCAATACAAATCTTCAGTGCGTGTAAGATATGCTACCAGCGTGCCTCCTAATAAGGCAGATATGCACAAGTGCATGTAGAGTGTATTCTTTCCAAATCATGGATGCTGTTTTATATTGGTTGATTGACGCTATTTTGCTGTCTGTAATACTGTAGAACCGTGGCCATCAAACCTTTCACAAGTGTTAACAATTCAGGGGAAAAAAAGCCCATGAAGAGCTTGATCTCAGTTTTCTGTGACTTCCCCCGACTCCCAGAGGGAAGTAAAAGAGCTCGGTTCTGGAAATTTCACAGTGCAGGAGCGGTACAGGCAGCAACTAATCTTCCTTCCTGGCTGGAGTTAAAAGGACTTGATGATCAGAGCTTACATATGTAAGGGGAAAGGAAAGGGCTCTGTGAAAAGACAGAAGATCGCTGTGGCTTATGAAGCTTGAGGATAAGTTGTCAAAGCTTTTGTTTTAACACCCTAACCGAGCAGGCAACCCTTATTTGTGCCCCATGAAAAGGTGCTTGACAACTGTGCCCGGGTATCTAAAACAAAACCATGCACGTTTCTCAGCTGTGTGTCTGGACATTGAAGTCCAGGGAAGCCTTACCTGGTAATCCCGTTGGATTAATCTGTTTCTTTTGATTTGAGGAAGTTGTTTGCAGGGTACCAAATTTTTTCTTCTCTTTTTATAAAAGATAATCCTTTAAAAGGTAATCCTTGACTCGCCGCTCCTGGTCCTGCGGAGCCATTTGTGTACCTCCTCTGCGGCGCTTGCTCCCAGCTGGTAACGTCAAAGGAAAATCATAAATCAATGCAAATATTCAAATTCCAGCCGGGTTCCCAGAGCACTGCTGCTGCCGAAAGGATTTGGCTATTGACTTTCCGTGCTATTTATTCAGCTGGACTGTACTTCGAAAGTTGATGTCCGTTCAGCGTGGCACTAGATAACATGTCTCTCCCTCTGCAGCAGATGGGATGAGCTTGTGCTGCAGGTCAGGTTGGGGATTTTTCCTGCATCTTATGTGGTGAATGTTGAGGAGTTTCAATCAAGTTAATCTATTCGATCAAGTTAATCTATTGTCAATTAGAAACATCTCTTCCGCTCCCAGACTCCCTGGTCTGCCCCCCCAGCTCTGGGCAGGCTGAGGTGATGGCAGCACATGAGGCTGAGGGAGGATGCTGCTGCGCCTTCTCCTCTGCCTCTTCCCTTCCTCCTGGTGGCCTTTTGGGCTTTTACCACCCTGCCCAAGGTTGGAGCAAGTTGATCTGAAAGTCCTTTCCGACCCAAACCATTTTATGATTCTATAGAAGTTCCCTTATAATAAGTATAATATAAGTAGCATGGGTAAGCTCCTGTGGCAGGTTGGGTTTCGGCGCTGTGGGTCCCTTGAGGAACCGGCTGCAACAGGCTGTGGGCAGTCAGGGCAGCCCCATGGCCTCCCACAGAGGAGGCCTCCCTGCATCCCTCCTGGTCAGAGCCCCAACCCCAGGTACTTTAATCTCCAGTGGAAGGATAGCAACATACCCCCCCCCCCCCCCCCCCGACTGGTGACACAGGTAAAATACCAAATTCCACTATTTTATGGCTTAAGAGTTTGACTATTGATGGTTGCGGGGCTGTTTGTGACTCGGAACTGCCCCTGGGGAGGGTTTCTGGTGCGTCCTCACAGTGCTGCATTTCCCTTAGGTTTTCTGAGTGTTTTGAGGAAAAATCCTGGGAAATTTATTGCCAAAGTACTCCCAGGTTTGTGCAGCCGCCATGGGGTGTCTGTGGCTCTATCCTTGGGTGCATCCATTGGTCTTTAGGAGCAGGGAAGGGTCCAGGGAGCCTGCAGGATGGAGCTTGCTTGGGAGAGCACAAGATGGAGGCACCCCTGCCTGCCTCAGGTAGATGAAGCCGGGAGCCCCTGCCTCTGGGAAAAGGGACTTGATACTAAACGTGTGCATCTCTCTCTAGAAGGGATCGTTTCATTTCCAGTTGAATGGGTTTGGATTTTAAGTTCTGGATATATTTCTTCCAGCTGGAAGTGGCGGCAGCACTCCACGTGAAATATTGCTAGTGAATTATTAAAACTTTATTGTATACGTAAACACCAGTGCCTTCTTTTGATTGAAGATACTGAGTATTTATGGTAATGCATAATACCAGGGTAGTTTCTCCAGTAATGGGATTCAGATCTCTTCAGTAACGCTTGTTAATTTAATCTCTTTGTCACTGCTGGGGGTATGGATGCGCATCTTAGTTTTCCAGAAAATGAAAACCAGAGATTTCCACTTGTCCAAGCTTGTGCAACAGGTTTTGTGATGTTAAGCTGCTTTCGGGCTGTTCTGTGTTTGAAATCTTTCCAGAATTGAGCTCAGATTAGTTGGAAATAGTTATTTGAACACCCTGCTCTAGCATTTGTGCATTACTCAGTATGTATGTAAAAACATCTTCTGGAGGAGAACCGCTGAGGGACCCAAGGGGCAACGTTGTCAGTGAATGGAGTGCATTGGTTGTATGTTCAGGTGCTGATGGGTTTTGGTGGCTGCTTATCATCCCTGTGTCACCTCAGAGCCACATCAGGGCATCCGTGTACTTTGATTTCCCAGAGCCAGAGCACTGATTTGTTCTCGCATTCCCCATTTAAATGCTGTCTCTTCATTTTCGTGGCCATTTGGAATGAAGAGATAAAAGCAGAAAAGATACCAGAAACAATTTTTCACTGCACTGTTTAATCATAAAATCGAGAAACCCACAATAGAGTCTTAGGAGAATCTTTAGTTAAATATAGATGTCGAAGGTTTCTTTCTGCTTTTCAAATAACTCTGAAGTGTCCAGGATTTCATTATGACTTTGGTGAGTGAGCCTTTTTTTTTCTTTCTCATTCTTTACTGTTTTTAATAATTGATTTTTAATTAGGAGGCGTATTTCACTTTCAGGTCTGGATTTATCACACATTCAGCATCTCACTGCTTCTGTTCACTTGCTCAGAGCATTATGACTTATTTGTGCACCATGTATTATTTGCCCCATTATGTTCAACAGTGCAAAGGTGAAAATTATTAAGAAAATTATCTGCATTTGGAGGGAGTGAAGGAAAAACCACTTGGTATTTTGAGAAGAAGTGACCCCTTTTAAAAATGTATCATGAAGTTTTGGCTGCCGAGAAATTGAAATGCCCTATTTTTGTATGGCAGTTTTTGCTTTCATTCTTTTACAGCTCTGTTAAGGAATGATTGTACGTGATTTCTTTTTCCTCTTATGGTTTTGGATAGTCTGCACGGTTTTGGGGGTTTTATGCCCCACTGTCCCCACTTAATTATCAGTTAATTTCCTTGGGGTTCATTTTTCTTTTACTTCATTTTTCTGACTGTAATCAAGTTCTTGTTACATGCTGATTTCTGGATTTGCTCGCTTTCTTTAACCTTAAATTGAGTTTGTATTTAAAGAGGAAACTATGGAGTTTTGGTGGTTTTTGCCTCATAAAATTCTGTTGCCCTGTGCTGGCGTTCAGGAAGGAGACATCATCATTTAGTGTGTACTGTTGTGAACATCATTTTTGTCAGCTCTGTACTTAAAAGTGGTAATTTTGTCTTTAAAAACTCTGAGTTATATTCACAGTCTTTTGGAAGCGTTGTTTGGACGCAGTTTAAGTTTATTGCTGCAAGAGATCTGTCTGCTTTTCTGTTTCTCTCCATCTTTCTGTCTCTTTCTTTTTTTTGGCTGGTGTAACTATGTCTTTTCTAGGGCTTTAGCTGGCATGGGAAAAATTAATTCCTATATAGCCATAAGTATGTTAGCATATCTTAAAAGCAGACCAGACCTACCTCTCCGGTCTGCCAAGATACGGTTTGTAGCCATGTCATTTTAAACAGCTCTTACGGCATGGGGAGCTTGTGTTCATGATCACAGCAGGGAACTGGGTTTCTCCGTGCATTATTGGGTGGGCTCCATTTTGAAAGTGGGATTTGCTTGCCTTCTTTGTTTGCCCTTTTTATCTGTGTTAGATTATGATAAAGGCAAAAAAAAAAGAGTGTTTTCTCCTGCTAGAATTACCACAGACTTCTGTCCTGGAGAACTGGTTTATCAGGAGGAAAATGAGCTATTCAGTGGCTGGAGCCTTTTGCTGTTCTAAGCACAAAATTGCATGGTGCAGGAGGCGGTCAGTATGCCACTTTAAAAGCATCTAGTGCCACATCAGCCCAGTGGGATCTCAAAGGTAAAGGCTTGGATGTGCAGATAGGGCGAATGGTTGCGTGGGGCTCTCCACCATTCCAGAATGACAGCTGAAGGTCACAGATGTCACATTTGGTACCACTGTTTGAGCATCTGGATTCGAGCACCAGCCACTTGGGTCCAGATAGATGGTGGAATTGCTCGTCTTCAAGCAGGGGTGTAGCAGGTGTGTAGCACAACCATCACGGATGCTGCTAATGCTGCAGAAACAGCGGATCACTGCTGGCAGGGTGCTGCTGCAGAGTCATGGGTGTTTGCCAGCCACCCTGTCAATTTGTCAATTAATTGCAGGCTAATGAGTTCCAATAGCCAGCGATTATCCAGGCAGTAGTGGCAGGAAGGAAGAGCTGACACAAATACCTTTACTTGACATCCCTCTCACTGGCCAGGGATAAAGATTTTATTCTCACAGCTGGGACCCAGGTACACAACTATTTCCAGCTACCTTCTGATAGTTAAACCTCTGCTAAAATAAAAAAGAAGGTTTTGCACTGTCTGAATAGTAACTTCACATCAACTTAAATAGCAAATGAATATTCATGGTGCTGAGAAGTGAAAGTTTTACAAGAGAGAATTGGAGGCAGGAATGAGACAACTTGCAAAACACCCCCTAGCAGTGTGAGAATACTTTAAATACTAGACTGGCCCTACGCTAGCCCATTGAAAATGTATAACAGGAAGAAGAGAAGCCTCTTTTATCCTGAACCAGGATGAGATGCTCTCTGTTTTGGATTTCACAAGGCTTGGGCTTGATATTTACATAATTTAAATGCAAGTGAAGCAAGGGTTTAAATCCAAAGTTCAAATTTGCGCATGACGTGCACATAACATGAATGCATCCCTTGAGAAGAGAAAAAAGAGTTTGGAAAAGGAGCACTGACAGGATTCTTTCATCAAGAAAATAAGCATTATTATTTTGTAGTTTTTTTTTGTGTCAGTCTGTTGGCATGTTCTTGTATCATGTCAAATGCATTTGTCAGATTGGGGTGTGCTTGCAACAAATGTCTTTATGGAACAAATGTGCTTCATCTGGGAATTCGACTATCTTCAAAAGCATTCGGTTGCTTTGTACACTGCATCATCATATCTTAGGTATTTAGATAATAGCTATGGAGATACAAAGATTTTCCTAGCGAATAGTGATCATGAAGACAAACTGATAATTTAAGGCAAATGGCCATTTGCCTTTGTTGCTAATTAATCCCTTTCTGCTAGAAGATTGCTACTGCAATTCAGAAGGGTTGTTCAAGTGTTTTATCCCTTTTGACTATTTGCATGCTGTTCTTTATAATCTCTGTAAACAGAGTGGGTTTGAGAGGGCTGTATCCACAAGTTCACCCACTGTGACAGTGCATCAGCCAATTAAAATTTCAGTATTTATGCATTTATGTATTTCTGTATAGCAGTAATACCAGTTCCATTGGTGCCCCAGTAGCTCAGGGTAGGCAGTAACCTTTTCAAGGTGTTTAGATCAGCCCAAAATCTTGTTATTATTTATGAGGATTTTGTTGGATCAGATCAAAGCAAATAGATTTCTCTGTAATTTAACTGCATTTATAGAATACATTCAAACATCCTGTGTAAGCAAAGTGTTTCTTTACAGGTCGATTATTCTTGAAATGTTTTTTTCTTTGTTTTTCAATCTGTTCATGTATGTTTGCTTTCTGCCTTCTGTTACTGCAGTGGATATTTCTATGTGAGTTTTCGTTTAGCTGTAATTAAAATGAGTGGATTTTCTCTTTTTGCAGTGCATCTAGAGGTATAATGATGATAGCTCTATAAATAAATAAGTAAGTTTATTTCCAAGGACCCTTAACTCAAACTACCATGCTTGTATTTAAAGTGTGTGCTCTACTGTAGTTTCTTTTTTGTTGTTGAGGTTGGTTTTGTTTAAATATGATACATATTTTGCGCTTGGGCTATATAGGGTGCTAACTTCCTTTCTGCAGTCATTTGATACATTCTTACAGTTGTGGGTAATAATCATAAACAGGAAGTCTGTGTGGATTGATTTAAAGTATTTCTTAGTTGTTGCCTAATTGTATCCTGTTAATTACACTTTGCCAGCAGTTACTTAAAAAAAAAACATGATGTTTTGCTGCTTACAGGAACTGGTGCAGGTATGTGATCAGGTGTTCAGTTGAGGCATGTACATATAGTCGTTGATACACATAAATGATTTTCCCTAATGATGACTTCTTAAAAATACATGTTGAGCTTGCGTTTCTCTGAAGTGATGCTCCTGTCCCAGCCACTGATACAGGAACGTGACTGAGTGCTTCAGTCATGCAAATAACCTAACATTTCGTGTGTCCAGGCATAATTACTCACTGCTGTCCTCAGCCTTTTAATATTGCTGCTGTGTTGACTTAATTAGGCATTAGAAAGTGATGTTTTATTTTTCAGTCATCAGTTACCGAGTGCTGAGTCCACAACACTCTGAGCTCCCACTTTAATCGAGGCGTTTTTCTTTCTCAGATAGACTGACGTGCTGACTCTCCTCATTGTGTTTCATTTGTTATCAGGTAATTACAGTGTTACTTACCCACAACTGAAAAATGAACATACACAGCTTCTGCCATATATGTATATATATATGTGGCTTTCACATATACATGCTTATTTATGCATGCATGTCACTATCTATATTTGTGACTGAGTCTTGCAGTCTTTTCAGAAAGTCAGACTTAGTGTGTGTGTATTAATAAGTAAATAAAAATATGGTATTAATTTTGTTAGACTGGAAAAGACCTTTCATTCATGGTCATTGAAAATATAAGGCGCTCATGGTAAAAATCCAAGTCGAAAAGGCAGGCAGTTATGTAAGGAATGTATTTCCTTCCTATTTCCTTTTTGTTTCATGTTATGGGGCAGAGCTGCAAATCAGGATGAGAGATCACAAGAAACCTTCCCCAGTTCACAGATACCATGTGATGATATATGGCTATTCACAGTATGTTTGTTACAGGAACTGGACATATGCTCTAAAAATGTTAAACACTTTTTCCACGTGCAGGCAGATACCTGTATGCCCCACATGTATGTCTTTTATGCAGAAAACACAGTTACTCTTTCGTTTATCAAGGTGCTGTTCAAGTATCTTGGAATCCTTCTGTTGAGACTCTCTCCTTGTAGTTGAAGGTGAAGAGCACAGCTCCTGGGGTGCAAGTAGAATCTGGGAGTGCAAAGTCAGGCACTCCAGTATCTGCATGTGCCAGTCTACAGAAGAGTTTTTAAAATTAAGCATTTGTTAGATTACTTAAAGATAAATCTGTAAATTGGGACACCTGTCAAAGTTGTTCAGTTTCACATTAACAATCTCCACGGTGTCCCTTTTGCTGAGGTAGGAATGAAGTGAGCACTGCACTAAAGACGTGTTTTGTTAGTCTCAAACAGGAGTGGTGGTGATTTTAAGCCTGGTTTTCAGATGTAAGGTCTACAGCTGTTTTTCCTGGTTCTGCAGAAGGACTGGGGTTCAGTAGGCGGAAAACGCAAAATGCAATTTCAATGTTTAAAATTTTAATATTAAAAGAAATAGAATAAATGAAATAAAGAAGTGATGGAGATACTTGACTTGTAGACATAGAGGCACTTTTGAATATCGGCCCATTCACTGAGGCTTTCACGCTGGTGTGCCTAAACACATAGTAAAGACCACCTCCCATAATGGAGAGAATTTACGGTAGCTAGTTCATTCTGTTTCTGAATAAAGCAATTACTTCTTAGTCACTGTATTTTCAATTTTGAACTGAAATTTTAAATAAAAAACATGATTAGTCTATAAAGGCAAGCAAAAATGCAAGTATTGAAAGTATTAGTATTGTAGAAAGAGTTTACACTTTGCTTGCTGCATAGAATGAAGGATTATGAAATGAAATCAGGTCTGCAGTCACCTCTCTCCTTCCATTTCAGGTTTTCTGCTCTTGCCACAGAGCTTCACTACTCAGAAATGAGTGGCTCTTTGCCGACCACAGTTTTCCAAAGTTCCTTTGTTCTGTGCAAAACGCTTACAGATTATAGCATACTGCTTTTCAAAAGCCAAGAAAACCTTCAGCAGAGTAGCTGGCAGGATGGTTGAGTCTTGGAAAGGTCTGTCCTTAGTTTTGTGTGCCTATCTTCCTTCCAGATTTGAGAAGCCTCTATCAGGCAGCCAGTATAAAGTGGGATGAACTTTTGGCATAATAAGAAAAATGAAATGTGGTGACTGCTAATGAAGGATTAAAACTGTTATATAGGTGGAACTGATTTTTAAGGGACATTAGTGGAAAATCTGCATGTACAAGTCTGCCTTTGCAGTTGCTTATCTTTTAGAATCATAGAATAATTTGGGTTGGAAAGGACCTTAAGATCATCCAGTTCCACCCCCCTTGCCATGGGCAGGGACACCTCACACTAAACCATGTCACCCAAGGCCTCGTCCAGCCTGGCCTTGAGCACTGCCAGGGATGGAGCATTCACTTTTCTGACAGGTGATACTGGATGGTAACACAGCTTCCAGTTGCTAATTCTCTTTCTAATGCCATGCAGCAAGCTACAAAGTAGACAGCTCCTATGATTTAAGAAACAAAAGAGCTCCCCAGCCTTTCTTGGGCTTCAAGTTCAGTGTGAATGATTTTGTGCATTCAATTTAAACTTTATTTTTTAAATCAGTTGCAGTGGGGGAACAGTAAACTGAGGTGTGAAGTAACCAGGGACATGAACTGGTGAAGATGGCTTTGATAAGAAAGAAAACACATGATGAACTTCATCTGTATAAGCATTATTATCACAGAATCCAAATGCTCCACAGCCCTTCGGTGTATTTATCCTAATTGCTCTGTAAACAGAGAAGTAATGTTTTCTCCATTTTACAGTTGGGAAAATGAGACAAGGAAACCGTATGTTTTGCAAAAGGTCCAAATAGAAAAGAGCAAAAATCTGCTCTCTGAAGGCAGAGCATAACTCACTGGGGTTTCATAATGCCTGCATCAGTCCTGCAAAAAGGAGTTTTGATTCCTGTTTGGAAGGAAGAGGGATTTTAATTTTAGTACCAGTTTCATGGGTCGCAACAGGGTGGTGTTTGGAAATAGAGAAAGCATTCTCTACTGAGAGCAGCTTCCTGACAATTAGACCTTAATTGGTTACACAGCAAATTCTCTAAAGGAATAGCAGAAGGACCACCAACTGGAAATAAGATCCTGCTAGATATCCACTTTTACACTAATGGAGATGAAATCTGTATATAGGAAAAAAATGGGATGTGTTTGAGGCTGCCACCGTTAATAATTATAAATATACAACAATTTGTGTATTTACTGTATTTTTATATTTTCTGTTTTCAGTTGGAGAAGGGCTGTTTTAATTTGTATAGTATAAACAACAAAGAACTTTAAAATCTTTGGTGACAGAAAGAGAGAATCTTCTGGATTAGGGAAGTATCTGATTTTATTGTCAACCAAATGTAGCCTCTTCCAACAGCAGAGGAATTTCAGTGATTCCACAATTGAAAATGCTACACACAGAATTATGTGTAAAATAGTGGTTGGGGTGTTGTTTTCTTTTTCTACAAAGTCCCCTTATTTGCATCTTCTTCCTCGTTCTTAGGTAAATGCCTTGCAGTGTGTAGCGTTTGCAATTCAAGTTTCTTCTACAGCTAATTTATCCTTTCAAAATGCAGAGCCCCACATTTGCCATTTGGGCTGACAGCTCTGCAGTGTTGTAGTTTTGGCTACACATACAGTGGCAAAAAAACAAAATATTTTTTGTCACACTTCTCCTGTTACAGTTCAGTCTGTTCCTTTTACATCATCAGCTGTTTCTCCAGGCTTCACAGAGGCATCTGTTTTAGTTCTTATTGGGCAGGGCTGCAACTTGGTAAAGTCAAGTAAGCTTCCCAAATCATTCACAAATGTGCATGATTAAATCAGTTATGTCCTGGCTGAGTGATCTGTAAGTGTATTATACACACACTATGTTAAAAGAATGTTATTAAGGTGCAAAACCAAGTACTTAAAGTTAGGAAGTGCCAAAATGAAAGTTGCCTGCAGGCTCGCAGTCTCTGTGCATATATGTATTATGATATTGTCTCTAACTGTACAATTGAGTTGGTTTTCCAGCTGGAACGTCATCCCATCTTTGTTCAAAGCAAACTCATGTTTTACTTTTTGTGTAATTAAATTCTGCAAACCAGTATTTGTTATGGTACTTCACAGTTTGGTCTATGATTTCATAAGGGAATTAAAGATTTCATGGTAATTTATTTGTCTGCCCCAAAACAATGGTGTTATCTTCAGCAAAACAAAAAGAAGAATAAAGAAAAAACAGAGATTAAGGTTGGAATTGTAATTTAAAGGCCCAAGGGTCTGATTCCTGTGAAGAAATGGAAGTCCTTATATTTCAAGAAGTAGGTCTAGTAAATCCCAAGTGATTCTGGAACTTCTGTATCAACTCAGGATATAACGCAACATTGTAAATCACCAGACTGAATTTCACCTTGAGATTCCCACCTTCTTCTCTACTTCTTGTTCCCAGCCCCACTACCTGCATTTTACAGTGTATTGCTCCCTTAATCACATCCATTCAGAAGTCTGCTGGCCTAAATGTACTTATCAGAGAGGGATTGGTTTTAGGGAGGGTTTTTACTTACGTAGTTTCAGACTGTGGTCATAAAAAGGTTTGCTTTGAGGTGACTAAGGAGCAGAGAGCTGTCTGAGAGAGGAGTGATGGGTGTGGAAAAGAGTGTGAAGGGAAGAGATGAGTGACAACTTCCTCTGCTGCTGGGCAGGTTGTTATGTGAGACCCTGTTGTCAAACACCTGGGCTGTGGGGTGTACCCTTTCTGTCTTCTTACCATAATGTTCACTTCTAAAAACTGTGTCTCCCCAGTCAAGGTTTCTCTTTGCTCCCAAGTCACTGATTTCTTTACTGGGAGATGCTCTAGGTTTAGTACCAGGCCTCTCTCTTTCCCGGATTCTCCTCGAATTTGCTTGTCTGTGCCCTTTCATTGCCAGATTCACTCTTATGCCATATCCTAATCACAGCTTTAGAATCCAGTGCTCATCTTGAGTCATGTCATCCACCCCTAAATACAGGTAGCACTCCTTCCTTTCACCAGTTTGTACTGGGATGAAGGGAGAAGTGTTCCGAACGGGCAGATGATTTTTTGAGCCAAATGAATTAATTAGTCAAGCAAATGAAAGAGAACTGCTAATTTCTGAGTTGCTGCAAGTGAAGAAAAAGTTTATGAAAGCTACAGTTACAGTTGTCATCCTGGGTTATCTTTTAATCACTATTTTGATTTAAAATGCATAGCCCAACCTCCCTGTACCATGGTGGTCGCCCCTTTCCCTGTTCCCTTGCTCTGAGGAATGAAGGCAGTATTGTTGGTGTAAAGGGATAAACCCCCTGGTGTTACTACCTCCTTTGTATGGCTTCACCCTTGATGACTGGGCAGTAATTTCTCCACGGGGATTATTTGTTCAGGGGTGGGGCCTCTCTTCAATCCAGATATAACCCAGCTGCGGTGGAATTTAGCCTCTTCTCTGGGCTTACAAGCAATTAGTGCTGCAGCCAGGAGCCCGCCCTCCCAGGGAACAAAAGGTTCAGCAGAAAACTGCTCCCATGAAATGACAACAGGACAAAGAAGCGGCAGATTTATCAGACAATTATTTCGAGTCACTTTTTACAGAGCAGTAACATGACCTCACCATGGGCTGGGATGAGACCTCTCCTATGGAGAACTTCAGATGTAGTGGAAGGAGTGTCAAAAAAGAAATGAATATTCTTAATAACACCAGGTACAGATAACAGTCGTATGTGGGTTTTGAAGGAAATTTGCTCTGATGACAGGTCGGTTTTTCATCAGGAGCTGGAAAATTGCAAACATATGATTATTCAAATAAGATGATATCTGCAAATAGGATATACTAAGCAAATACTGTAAAGTTCATATGCAGTACTATTATCTTCTTCTCTCTTGAGAGTTGATTTAGCAGGAGCAGGTGATTTTTTTTCAGTCTAAAGAATGTGGGGTTTAGAGGAAATTGTTCCATTATGAAGGAAAAAAGGACCAATGCACATCAAATATTCAATCGGATTCTCTCTTTTTCAAAATTAATTCCCAAATTTTATGCTATAAAATTTGCACAGTTGTGGGAGAGCTCCCAGAAGACCTTTCATTATGTCTCATTATTACAGCATATGGGAGGCCATAGTACCCTTCGTTGCCATAGTTCCTTATTTAATCAAGAAAAATATGTTTCGTGGCTGCACAGCTGGGTAACCTTATGTATCTATACTTCTCTCAAGAAACAATCTCGTCTATGCCCCATACACACTTAACGCGAGTTTCACTTCAAAAATTCATTAAACAGACTTCTTATTTTTATTCCTTGGCTCCATGGTAAAGTTTAAGGTCAGACCACAGTTTTCCCTAGTGCTCCTCTGCACTTGCTTAATGAAGGGAAGGCTTTTTTCCTTCTGCAACACCAGAAGAGTTGGTGATTGCAAGGTGATTGCAGGCTCTAGTATCGCAGCACAAGGAAGGCAAAGTCCACCCTGGTCATGAGACAGGTTTGCTATCAAGCACACGGGCATGTGTTTTTAAAAAACAATCTGAATTCTTAATCATGTGTTTTCCTTGCATTTATGTCTTTTAAAGCATAATTCTTCTTATTGAGCAAGTTGTATCAGGCCTCCCCTGGAACTGCTATCAAAAGCAGTTTAAATATTATCCAGCTTTAGGTGCTAGCTTTAGTTAAATATCTGCCCTGCCAGGGGAGACCCAGTGAGGAAGACTTGTTTAGCTTTACAATTTCACTGGTAATGTTTGAACACCTTTGCAGGCATGAACTATCCAGGAAAGCTGCTGTAGTCTCTAGGAGCTTCTTGGAGCGCATTAATGTCCTAATACTCAGGGAATATTTACTGTTTAATAATTGAGGAAAGTTGATTAAATATACAAAGCATTTAAATATCCATTTTAAGCTCACTTTAATTCCTGACAAATTAAAGTATCTTGGCATTTAGAGAATTACAGACTTCTGCAGTAAGTTTGGGCCTTACAGCAGTGTGCCCGTTCTGTGTGAGATAGAACATTTGGCGTCACAGGGCTGTGACATCTGTCATACATAGTCATACTAAGGCTGATCTCTGGTCATGGTGGGATTTGAAGGTTGGGGAGTAATGTTCCCCCTGACTGAGCTGGTAGAAGACAATTGGGAAAGTTCTGGTTTTATTATAACTGGGGGATCAGTTCTTTCTCTCACGTGACTGCACACAGACATCACAGCTGCTGCTCTTTGGCAGGTCTGGGTAAGAGTATTCCAAGTATCTTAAAAGATTCTATATATAATCAGAGGAAAGCAAGGCTGGATCAGACAGTATCGCTTCTGCTTAGTTCACTCTTGGTGATGATAATATGGTGATAATATGTCACTCCTGATACTTGTCAAACTCTTCCTTGTGTTCTTGTTTATGACTCTGAAACTTCAGTAGACAATCTTTTCCAGTGCAGCGCTGTGATTATGCCATTGAAATATTTTTTTCCCTGGAATCTTACTTTTTTTTTTTTGGTTACAGCCTAAAATTAAAGGATTCCTGTTGCTTGGGGGCAGGAGACGGAAGGAAGCTGTCATGTCATTCACAATGTCTCATCTGTGAGAAAAGCAGGTGCTTGTGAAGCAGCCCACAAGGCTAATGATGAAGGATCAGGACACCTAAGAGATTTGTAGACTCATTAGTTTGTCGCAGGTTGCCCAACCTGGTTTTTCTTTTGTAGCACCAAACATCTGTAAACAAAAGTACATCTTCTGAATTTTGAGAGAGGGAAAGATGACAGCAGTGCTCCTGCCCGCTCCTTTGTGAGTAAATCTCCCCTGGATGCATTTGCTCTGAAATTGCAACAGGGTGCAAATGGCTGTCTCCTCATCTGTGGGAATAAATCAGACATGAGAGTTGTAGGCTTGGCAGTTAAGCATTGCCATTTGTAAAACACTGACATACTAATGATGGTAATTTTGCATTTGTTACTACATGCCTAATCTAATTAAGTTTTTCTTAGGGTACAATTGTTGTTTTCTGTATTTAATTATGTAAGCACCAGGTGCAAATGTTAACAGTAGCTGAAGTCAGAAGGAAACCTTTTATCTTTGTGTTACGCAAGACTTTTTTTCTGTATCTTTGATTTTGCAGTTAAATAAATGCATAGAGTATTTAGTTGTTCCAAGGTGTCATATTAATATTTCTTATTGATATGTAGGAAGAACTAATGAGGACTGAAAGTTTATATTACTCAGTTTAAATGTATTTACAACTATTTATGAGTGCTATGGTTTTGGTTTCAGGTGTTGCAATAGTTCAGACTTCTTTTCCCAGCTAGACTGCTGATTCTGAGGGTTGGCAGACTTCCCACACTCCACGACAGATCTGCCCCTGCCTATTTGAAAAGGTCTGAACTACGTAGGGGTCCTGTTGTCTGAATCTGAATTTCATGGTAAAACTACTTCTGTGACTGCCAGCCTGGCTGTGAACTTTTTGCCACCATTTCATCAATGCTTGTTCAAACGTTGAAGGAGAGTTTTTAGTCGAATTCTTTGCCTGGAATAATAAAGTCAAGTATTATTTTTAAAGCTCAAGGACCTGAGCTTTGAAATGATGTTAAAGGCTGCTCTGAGGCAAGTGGCTCTCAAAGGGTTTTGAAATTAGAATGGTCATTTTTAAATAAAGTGAACAGGAATCGCAGTAAACTTTTCTACCTGTAGATTGGTATTGCTAACAGATAAAGCATCTGTTAAGTAAAAATAAGTTAAGCTTGTATTTTCTAGTGTCTAGTCATCCATTAGTAATTTATATTTACATAAGCTTGGCATTAAGCATAACAGAAAAATGTGATAAATGATTGATGCGTGTTTGTTCTAAAGCATAAGGTGCCCATTCAACATTCCCACTACTAATGCATGAAAGTTGTCTACAGAAGCATTTTTCAGCTTTTTGTAATCTGTGGATGACTATGCATTTTGTAGTAGAAGTGCAGCCATGAGTTTAAGCCTTAGCTACCTTTTGTGGATTCCTTCAAAGCAGGATTTGAAGCTCTCCATGGACCACAAATCAGTAGCAGTGACCTGAAATAAGCTACCTTTCATATAAGGATCCTGTGTGATCACTTTTCATTGGGCTCTGAAGTATGATTCTACAGTTGACTGTTGAACCATTTTCAGTATAGAAACACAAAGGTTCGCATTTATACTGGTGCAAGTTTGACGGCATCCCCTGTTTTAATTCTAGATCCAGGTAGACAAAGAAGCTGTATCTGATGGTTGTTTTGAATTCAGCTTTCCAGTGTTGTTAAGGGTAGAGATTTCCCCCATCCCTGCCATTGTTCTTAGAGACCTCAGTTGTTTCAAGTTCGGTTTGTTTCTTCCCCTTCAGGCTTTTAATTCAAACTCCATTCCTTTGATGGTTTATCACCAAATTTGTTCAGAGGCTTCCATTTTTTAAGGTAGTCTTTTAACTACTACTGATTATGCATTGCATCAAAGAAAAGTGGTTGAAAAGTTTAAAACCACAAATAAAATATACATCAATGGCTTACAGTCATGAATGCTAACACTGTTTCTTCAGAAAGAGCCCTTTAGGGACACAAGACCACGGTTCAGGTGATGTGAAAAATGGTAAGTTTGACTTGTGAGAGCAGCTTGCTGGAGGTAGTGGTCAGGTTTTACTAAGGTTAAATTTTAAAAAGATTAAAAAAAGTATGTTTAGTGTGAGTTCATGGAAGTCTTCAAATTAGTACCAGGATTAATTCTTTCTGACAGTGAGGCCTGCACACTGATGGGAATAATAACTTGTCACTTAGTTCCTGTATGCTTTTTGCTTTTGGATTAGTTTTTCCATTATTCCAGTTCCAGGTGTTGTTTTTCCCCCACCTCCCAGAAGTACAATGATTTATTTGGGTGATAATACACAGGCTGTGATACTTCAGAAGTTGGTATCTGTTTCCACGTAGGGATGCTTGGAAAAACAAGAAAATAAGATGATCTTGCAAAAAATACGCTGGCCTCATTAGGTGCAAAAGTGTCTCAAATGGCCCTTAAGCAACACTTCAGCTTCTCCAGCTTCTCAGCATGAAAACATGGCTAAGGAAGTTATATTATTTCAGGACAGTGAACAGCTTGCTTCAGATCCAGCAACTGTGTTTATTCTTTGGTTTTGGTTTTTCTCCCAAATGAAGAATGTCACTCTGCACTGTTTACATTTACATCTCAAAACAATTAAGCTAAAACAGCTTTGTAAGATTTGGAGCTGGCTTTCTCTCAGGGAAAGCTTTACATTCAGTTTCCAGAGTCATGCAGTAAATAGCCTTGTTTTTGTTTTTTCAAGCTGGTACAATTGCATATGTGTTCATCTTTCTGAAGAGGTTTGAATGCTGTTGATTTTGGATTGTGCATATTGGCAAGGAAACTTACCCATAATTTCTGTAAAGTGCTTTAATTATCTTTATGCGAAGAACAACTAACTGATGTATTGTATCTTTGGGGATACTTTTTATTATATCTTTGGGTATCTCACTGAAATGCCTTTTCCATAAAGAAGCAGAGTAGAAAACAGTAAGCAAGAAAAGGTACAAAATTCAGAGACTTTACTCTTGTATTTTTCTGTGTCTTTGTACTATATCCATGTGTGAAATACATGAAGAACTTCTCTGTTCTGAACTGAACTTGATTTATAACATCACAGTGTTGTTCTAGAGCTTAGGCACAGAAATACTACAGTACGTAGGGAGCTTCAAACAGGCCTAATGTTGTTAATTGTTTAGGGACCATCCTGTTCTTCATTGCTTCCCCATTTCCAGGTTTCATCAGCCGGCTCCTATACAGTCACGATACATGTTGCTGAGTGTGCAGTCCGATATTTCTTTGCGCTCTGTTACCATAACTGGCATTTCTTTCTCAGTAGGCAAAGTTTTAAAAGTAATTTTCCTCTATGGAAAGCTATTGGGGTAAAAATTCAGAAAATGCTGTAAAGATCTTCTCAGCTTTCTCATTCGTCGATCCTGATTCTGTTTTCTCCTTGTGGGATGCAAGGGGACGCTCGAGGTGGCTGTATGAGTGAGCTGCCTTCTGTATGCTGTTACTTCCTCCCACTGTTCCTTAGCAAGGGCAAAGCCTGGTTTCACCCAGGACCTCAAAGTTGTTTGGACTAGGCTTGCTATGTGGGTCATGCACATATGGGACTGAAGAGATCAGAACTGCTATGTAGCTGCTTTTATGGCTGGCTGCTGTGTTGACCTGCCATCAGGGCTGTGTGAAGACCTTCTGATGCATAGGCAACATAGGACATCAGTTTCGTACCCTACCTGTGTTCTTCCCTACACATACACTGCCTGGGCTTTTTGAAGCAGGAACAGTCCTGTAAAGGACAGCATCTGTCCTTCATTCTCTGATCTGAGCAAGTTCCCTGTGAAGAGTCCCAGAGTGTTCTCATATCCCTCCTACTTGCCAGGGGACAGGGCAGTTATGAAGCACAGCGAATGGGGGCTCAGGCTCTTGCAGATGGAAAGAGACCCTGATTTTCCTTCAGATGCTTGTCCTGGCTCTTCCTGAAGGCTGTCCCTGCTGAGCTTGGAGGCAACATCCTCCCCGGAATTGCCAAGTGGGGAGCAGAGGCGGGGTGAGAAAGGTGCTCCCGGTTCCCAGGGCCAGTGCTATCACCTCTGTGTTCCCTGTGTCCCTGCTTCCTTCCCCAGAAGCAACACTTGAGATGAGTGTCATTCCTCCTCCAGTTTTGCAGGCGGTGCAACCACAGTGAGGAGGTCTGCTGTGAGCAGGGGTGGAGAGGGCAGCAGGCAGGATTTAGCCACTGTTGCATATACAGTTCAGAATAATTTTCTGCTTCTTTGATAAATCTTGGTGTGTCTTACTCGGTTCCAGTCTCATCAAATTGAATGTTTTAGCGCCTTGTCTTGCTTCAGACATTTTACAGAAGGCAAGTGTAATCTTTCTTAAAAGGAGAAAATAATTCCCCTTTCATCCTTCTAGGGAGATCACTTTATTCATGTGTAGTGACCTGGCTCAACATTTGATAACTAATGTGTCACTGAAAGTTCCTCATTATGGTCCCAGCTTGCAGACCACCTGGAGTGCTTCATTATTCATGTGAACTTCAGGTTAAATTTTTAGGTCTGTGCAGGTGCTTTTGCACTATTCATTGCAGACTGGTGGCACATGCCTCATGAAGGGACAAGAGTACGTGAGGCTGAATGTGTCTGGAGGCATATGGAACATCTATTGTTTTGACACCAGCCATATGAGGAGTGTAAGGAGTGAGTCTCGAGCTCTGTGTATATAATCTTTCCTTGCTTTCCTTGGCAATCATTCTTTGATATATAGGAACGTAATCTCAGTGCCTGGAGAAGTAGAGAAGTCAGAGAGGGGAGGATAAAGGGGAAACCACACTCCAGTTAAGGCCAGTAACATGAGAAGAGCTTAGTTCTCATTCCAGACATGAATGTATCTTCGGATGTAGATGATAGTTACATGGCAACCAGACACAGCAGAGCTCTCCAGATTGCTACTGGTTGTAGCACAAGATGTAAGTAATCCTACTGATGCAGCTAGGATGCTCTTAAGGTGAGTTTTAGGAAGGATCTCGCATCTCCTTGATGGAAGCTTAATTTTGACTGTTTTTTGCAGTCATTGCTTAAGCCACCTAAACTCCTTCCGCCATCCATGTTTGCATCCTGAAATCAAAATAGTGACCAACTGAATTAAATCTCTGATCTTAACTTGTTTGGTTTGTAGTCTAAATAAATAAAAAGGCAAAAGGTAACGGTCTAATACTGCGTACAGATCAACTGAGCTCTGTGCGGCTGCAGGGTTATTCAGTGTTTTCCTCAAGGTTTTGTTTCTGGGTTATTTTTCTCTTTTTAAGGGGGGTTTTCTTTGAGGACTTCTCTTTGTGTGTGTGTGTTTTGTTTTAAAAGAAATATGGAAATAGCAGAAGTGGGAGGAGAGGGGAATTCATAGGAGCAATGGAGCTGGAAGGACAAAGGGAGATGGGCTGAAAAGGAAAGGGAAAAGAATAGTTACAAGTGTGTGAAAGGGAGTGGAAAGAGCAGGAAAACAGTGTGGGATTGAGAGCACTGGGAAACGTGGGCAGGAATGAATTGGATGGGGGAAGAAAATTCCTGAAACGTGGTGCTCTTTTCTTTAGTACAGTAAGATAGCCTCCACTTTATTCATTAAGGACCAGATCTTGACATACTGTATCTGCTTAAAACGAGTAATAACGCACATTAATGCTTCTTTTGTGAAGAGCCAGAGCACCAAAAGGTACTTCCTCATTAGCTGAATATTCTAACCAGAGACAGTTCACCCAAATGCTGAAGGATTAAGGGGTTTAAAATCTTACACAACTGTATATCATTTGTGGAGCTGAAAACTTCATAGTCATTTTACTCTTGCTGAAACTGAATACATGCTGGTTAGTTTTGCTTTGCACAGGTAAGGAGCAGTACCCTGGTTTTCTAGCAGGTTATTGTAGCACCTACTTTAGTGGAGCTGAAAATCATAGAATCGTACAATCATAGAACAGTTAGGGTTGGAAAGGACCTTAAGATCATCAAGTTCCAACCCCCCTGCTATGGGCAGGGACACCTCACACTAAACCATGTCACCCAAGGCTCTGTCCAGCCTGGCCTTGAACACCGCCAGGGATGGAGCATTCACAACCTCCCTGGGCAACCCATTCCAGTGCCTCACCACCCTCACAGTAAAGAACTTCTTCCTTATATCCAATCTAAACTTCCCCTGTTTAAGTTTTAACCTGTTACCCCTTGTCCTGTCACTAAGTCCCTAAAGAAGAGTCCCTCCCCAGCAACCCTGTAGGCCCCCCTTCAGATACTGGAAGGCTGCTGTGAGGTCTCCACGCAGCCTTCTCTTCTCCAGGCTGAACAGCCCCAACTTTCTCAGCCTGTCTTCATACGGGAGGTGCTCCAGTCCCCTGATCATCCTCGTGGCCCTTCTCTGGACTTGTTCCAACAGTTCCATGTCCTTTTTATGTTGAGGACACCAGAACTGCACACAATACTCCAGGTGAGGTCTCACAACAGCAGAGTAGAGGGGCAGGATCACCTCCTTCGACCTGCTGGTCACACTCCTTTTGATGCAGCCCAGGATACGGTTGCTTTCTGGGCTGCAAGCTCACACTGAAGCCGGCTCATGTTCATTTTCTCATCAACCAACACCCCCAAGTGCTTCTTACAGCATATGGGAATAGTTGAATTGAAAATAGAATATGGGAATAGCAATGGGAAAATAGCAACAGGAATGTGAGTTGCCCCTGGGTAAAATCTGGTTCTAGTGACTAAGGTGTTCATGATAGTCTGCTTTGAATTGAAAAACTGATAGAAACCCCGCAGAACTGATGACGCTGTAACCACCACAGAGTAGAATTTCACAGAATAACCATTTATGAAAATTACAATTTTATTCGGAAACCTAATCCACACAGTAGCTCGGTCCAGTCACAGCTGAATGCATCGAAGCTGACAAATCAAAGTAAGGGTGGTTTAGATTTACGTTTCTGGTTCAGTAGCGCTAGAAGATGAAATCTCTTTCTGATATGACCCAGTTCCTGAAAAGTTTGGTTTTCCTATAAAAAAACAAAGCAACGCATCCCCCTCTTCCCAGTAAATTGTATCTCTAGGCACAGATATTCTACATTTCCCATTAATACAGTGATTTTGCCTTTGAAGTTGTTTTCAAATATATGGATATACCCATCCCGTAGCATTTTAAAGTGCTATATTGCCATTTAAAAGATGAAAGACATAATTTGAAATTAAATAAATGAACCAATTAAAGTTTTTTAATATCTGTAATAGTTTTTCATCTGCACCTCAAATATTTATCTGAAAATACCCAAGATTTGTATGCTTTATTTAAAATGTGTCTGGTGAATGTCCCACATGAAATAAATTATTTTTATTGCCTTTTGCAAAAGTACATATTTAATAGTGAAATGCTTTGCTTATGTACTTAAATAACTCCAGTGTATAATACGAGTCCAAAGGTCTTCAATTTATTATAAAGATAGGAATTTAATGGCAAAGTAATGACTCTGATTATCTGTAACTTTGGGGTTAGATACTTGGAAGGAATCGTATGTTTCAGCTCTTCCTTATGTGATGTTACATTGCTGCCCCAGACATTGTTTATTGCATGAGCAATGAACATAGATGAAAACTGTAAAGCATTCCTGTTAAGTGTTCCTTTCCATAAGGTGACTTCAGCAAACTGCCACACAGCTGTTTCACTGGAGACATTCTGCTTTCACCTCTGCCTCACCATTCCTCCTTTTGGTTTTGATAGTATTTGAGTGATGAAACAGAGGAGAAAGGGTTTGTAAAAGCCCTCAAGAAAACTGACAGTTCTTCTTATGATGTTGCTCTTTCTAATTTCCATAGATTTTCCTGCAGAGAATGGCTCCTTAAGAGCACATTGGCCTTCAACCCTGGCGAATGTAGAAGTAAGTCTGCAGTATTATGATTGAAATGTTATACCTGCTTATTCTAAAACTGACATGATAGGTAACAAATGACAGAGGCATTACTGGGTCAGGTGAAGTCTTTGTCATAATCCCTTTTCCCCGAACTTTTTGCTGGTGCAGCAAAGAGAATCCTGTTTCAAGGATTATTAACACCACCTGCTAAAAGAATTCCTTTGGGAAGGACCCGAGTACTTTGGATTCAAACATCGACTTTGAAGCATGCAGGAAAATGGCACAATCTCTGCCATTATAGATACTTTAATGACTACTTCGGTTTGGTTATAAGCCAGTCTTTCCACTGTAAAATGTGTTATTAAGGATATAAATGCTGTTTCTCCCACTGCAAAGTAAAAAATGAACTTTAATTCCTGAAATACTTGTGTTTCACAGGATTTAGGTGTCAGTCTGCTGCAGTGAATTGTGCAGCAAGGTTTAACTGATCTCTGGGTTCAGGGTTTGCCCCTTAGTTTTGGGTAGCACAAATACAAAGCTCTGTCTCTATTATATAGGATTTTTTTTTACTTATCTTTCTTCTTCAGCACCATTGCATAGAGTCATAGTTTCATGTTTCTTTAAGTTTGACCTCATGTCTGGTTCATCTCTAAGTTAGATTCTTCCCTCAAGACTGCCTGTGGAAAAATCATTTCTCCCTTTGGTAGACTACTTTTGTCCTAGTTCTCTCCTGTAACTCCCATACAGTTAGCTAGGATGGAATGCGGTGCCTGCCTGGTTGGCTGTGGGCTGTGTGGCTCATCCTCTGTAAGGGCAGTACTGGAAAGGTACAAGACAAGAAGCCCGTGCACCAAGTTTGATCCCAGTTTATCTCCCATTCCTGTGTTGGCTTTCGGACTTTTTAAAAAGCCAGCTGAAGGGAAGGTGTTCCTCCTTTTAATTGGCAAGCAGCATTGGTATGGGCTGTTTCCTGCTGGAGCTGCCTGAAGCAGAACAGGCAGAGCAGAGAAGCAGGAGCAGTACTGGGCTCTTTTCATCTGAGTCTCTGATTGCAGATCCCCCTGGAATCAAGGGGTGCATCTGTCCCTTTGTATTTTTGAGTGAAGTGAGTGCTGATTGATTTGTCGAGTGATTACATGCTCAGATGAGATACTGGAATGTATAGTTTGATTTGTATTCAGTACCACAGCAACGCCTATGAGTAGTACAATGAAGACTGTAGTCATTGTAGGAGAATGTGTACATAGAAATCACCTTTCTGAATGTCTTTTAGAACCTTATTCAGCATCGTATCTTTTAGTTTGTTTTCCTTTGGGGGAATTTTCTGACCTTGCACTTAGAAAAAAATTGGCATGCTGGCAGTTTAAATGTTGGCCAGAAGGACCTGTTTCTGAATAAACAGTACCGAAGTGCACTGAAGTTAATTGCCTTTTGAGGGTATATCTGTCCCTTCCAACCTCAGGTGCTGTGATACGTACCTAAGCCATGAGGAGGATCCAACTCATTCAGAAGAGCTTTAAGCAAAAACTTTGG
This sequence comes from Pezoporus occidentalis, assembly GCF_034315485.1. Classification (NCBI taxonomy): domain Eukaryota; kingdom Metazoa; phylum Chordata; class Aves; order Psittaciformes; family Psittacidae; genus Pezoporus; species Pezoporus occidentalis. The sequence goes on from NW_026912779.1 coordinate 7,799,610, forward strand.
TCGATTGGCACATTTATACTATGGGAGATGTTACTCCTGTGAATATGAATCCTAGAAGGTCATCTTTCTGCAATAAATGTTCTCTCTCTCAAAATAAATCCCTCCAAGACCCAACTACCCATAGTTTGTTCGTGGCTGGCCATTTTGTGCTGCCATCCCCTTCGCTCATCATTATTTACAACATCAGGCTTACAGGGCTGGGGAATCTGTAAGCCTCATTCCTTTAGATGAGGCTGCTTTCCTCTATTTTAAGCTTTGGAACCTAAAAAAGATGGCCTTTTGCACACTACTTAGGCAGCACCTGGGTGCTGCTTACTACTGTTTACTAAGGTATGTGTGTTTCTTGAAAAGTAGTTTTCTGTACTTGAGGCATCACACTACAAGTGATTTTTGTTTTCTTCTAATTCGGAAGAGGATTTTCTATAGAGATTCTTAAGAAGCAGTTGTTATGATGTGCAGTTAATACATTAAGATGTGACTTCTGAGCTAATCTGGAGTCTGTTTTAGAAATCAAGAAGTTGAGGCTATTTAAAACAATTCTTGCCTAGTAGCTGCATTTACTAAGAGGCGGCTCTTCACTTTGGTGAAAGCAAGGAGTGGGAAAGAGGGTTTTTTATTGCACATTAACCATATGTGTTCAGAAGAAGTGACTCTCTGATTAAGGACATTGCTTTTCCAGAACAGAAATCATAGTTTTTTAAGTTTTATTGCCCTCAAGCCACCAGTAAAACCAAGTTATTTTAGGGATACAAGGACTAATAAAGCCTTGGGTTCCTTTGAAGTTGTGGCTTTGAGTTGATTGTAAGCTCAGCCAACCTTCTTTCCCTTGCAGTTTGGGCATCTGAAACCTGAGAAAAAATTACTAATGGTTATTTGTTTGGGAAATCGGGTATTACCAGATTGAGACTTCTGGCTCTAGAAATGGAGCAAAGAATGAAGTTGAGAAAGACACAGGTTGATAAACCAAAGGCAGCCCAAATGTTAAATATGAACTTGACTTTGTTCCCTGCGTTTGTAGAAGCATCAGGCAAGAGGAGGATTGAATTGGTGTAAATTAAAACCATGGCTGCTAAGCTGTCTTGAATCTGAAACTTGCAGTTGTCTTCAAGTCACTTGGTGGTAGTGCCTTAGGGCTCAAGTGAGCCCTTGATACTGGCTTTCTTCATATGTTAGTCTATCTCAATGCGTTTGTGTGCATGTATATATATACATAAGTACAGATATAAGGATCTGAATTTAGCAGATTTCAGTTCAGTTTTCACGCTCTCACTCTTTTTAACAACTGTATTAGTTGCGAAGGGATGTTGCTGTATTTACAGTCCTGCATGCAGGATGGGTTACCACAAAGATGTTACCCATGATTTTAAAAATATTTGAGAGCTGTTCCTTTAAAGTTTATAAAATAACAGATTTATGGGACTTGCAAGAAGCAAAAAACACAATAAAACAAAAAAACTTGAGTGTTTTGAGGTGATGGATGGTCAGTAAAATGATTGACAAGCTGCTCAGCATGGGCCTGATCTTTTGAAGTCTCAGAACAATATAGCTTTTGGGATGGGATCTTTTTTGTGTATTTATTCCATTTCTAGAAGCCAAGTTATGTGTTTCTCTGAGGGGTCAAAAGACCACTTCAGACTCCTCTCAGGGCAAAATCCCATTGATCCTCAGTGGGTTATCTTCTAAGTGCAGGCATGGAGCCCATTCAGAAAGCAAAATCCTATTCTGTCCTATTTGCATTTTCTAACAGTCTCTCTCAGTACCTCATGAAGTACCCATGGTAATATAAATCACAGATTCCTTCAATGTGGTGGTGTCCATATGCCTACATACATTATTTAGGAAGCAAAGATAGTTCGTAGATGAATACCAGAAAATACTAAAGGATATGTTGTTGCTCTGATTCCTTCAAAGACATAGTGAAGGAGGATCGTGTGTCTTCCCCCTCCTGCTCCGTGGCTGGAGTAGGGAAGAGGGGAGATGTTTGCATGGTCTCAGAGGAAAGGGGATTCTCATCAGAAGAAAGGCATGAATAAGATGAAAGGGAGTTACGTGTGGTATTTGAATGTTACCTGGCTTGCTGCTTGATCATGGAATGAAAAGAAAACCTTTTGTGAGGAAGCTGTGAGACAGTACAGCCTTTCTGGGCACAAGATACTGTGCCTGGAGTGATCTCTGGAAATACATTTAAAGAAGTATTTTTTACATTTCTTTTAAACATCACTGACATATTGAAACAATCACTGTTTTAATTTCATTTTGTTGATGAACAAAAAGTAGGTTGTTGCAGTGAAGGCACAAACCTGCAGCTGCCCGAAATGTGGTGCTTTTTAAGACATCTACATGTCTCTAATGATGTTCACAAACAATAACAGGCAGAATTAAAAACAACCCAAAACCAGTCTCTGTTGGTTAGCTCCTCTGTGTATAGATTTTTTCTCTGCATTGGCTCTGTGCTAAACAGATAACTTCCTTATTATATTGCAGTGGATTTATTTGAACAAAGGTAGTATATTAAGAGGGTGGCAGACATACCTTCATTGCCAGTCAGGAATGTAAAATGGCAAGAAATACCTCTTCACTTCCAGAAATAAAGATATCCCTTGAAACACTGGTGGGGAGCGTAATCTGTTCCTTCGCTCCATAGAGATATTTTGATGACCAAATCAGTTGCGGAATTCCTGTGTGTTTTGTTTTTCATCAGAGTTATTTCCTTGCCTTAGTGTATAACACTGCATGAGACATATGATAATCTGTGTTGGAGTAATTTATTTTAAATCTGAAAAGGTAAAGAGAGTGCTGACACTCACCCAAGTTCCGTTGGCACATACGACTCTCTCTTCCATACATGCTGTAAATAACAGAGCAAGTCATTCCCCATTTCATTAATGCACCTCAGCTTTGTTTTTTGAAGTTCCTGTCTCATATATGTAATAAGTGAAAAGGAAATGAGACTTTGGAGTAGATAATGTAAACATAGAACATTTCTGTGGTTTAACTGAAATGAAATGAACACTTTGTTTTGTGAAAACCTAATTATTACTCTACCTTCCATGCATTCAGACTCTGACTCTGGCTTGGCCAAACCTGTACTGCCTTCCTTATTTCAAGCATCAGGCTTTATGAAACATGGTATTTCATACTGTTAACACAAAGGTGCTAAACTGTCTGCTGACTTTTGCACATTTTGTTTAAAAATAAAGGGAGAGGAAGGGGTTTCACCCCAGTCTCTTGATGTTTATTAATGCAGAGATAGGGATAATTTAATTCTTGGAATTTAAGATTTCGCAGTGAAGGTGTGTTCTCATGTGTGCTGTATGTAGGTAAAATAAACTCAGAATTGGGAATAAAATAACTTAAACATAACACAGAAAATTGCAAATCAGTGCACAGGCCTCCCCAGTTGTGACCTTGTCTCTAATTCTTAGCTCTTTTGTCCTGGATTATTTTCCCATCCTTCCAACTAGGAGTTCTACCAAGTTCTTGCTTCTCTCTAGTTTTCCTCCCCTGCCCCCAAGCTGTGTGATTCAGTCCTTAGATTAAATAGTCCAGACATGTTCTTCAAAGTATTGAATTTTCTTGGCTGAAACTTCTTTCTTTTTAATTTAAAATCTGGTGAAGTTTTGAACTAAACTCTGGACCTTGTCACAGATTTAAATCTTAGTTTCTTTGTACTGATGCATTTCATCCTTCTTTGCATTGCATGTTCCAGATCTGCAGAGGGATTTGTACCTCTGTATATCTTGTCTTTGAATACTTAATTACTACCAGTTTTGTCCACTATCTGTTTGTATTATCGACCAAAACTGTGATTCCAGAGTGAGAATCATTTCATGGTTTTGTCCCTCTTCCTTTGGGCAGTTCTGTGGGTTGGGGGTTGATAACTGAAGGACCTGTTCACCCAACCAAATACCAATCAGCCTCACTTGTATTTTCAGTTCTTATATTCTATTTTTAACAATAGAAAAAGGTCCTCTCTTTTATTTCAAATCTAGTAAAATGGCTTAGACATAACCCGCATGTAGCATATTTGGATTAGCTCCATCATCCTAACAGAAAGGGGTATTTGTAACGTGTTGTTTGTGTGTCATCTTTAGATGACAGAGACCACTGTGAAGGAATTGCCTTTGATCACTTGGTGGCAATTAAGGAGCTTTCTCCGCTCTTGCCAAATGTATAACGGGGGCAAAGTACATAAAATACTTCAAAGTTTAGAAATTTCACCTACCCTGGCAAAGTTTCACGTAGACTTTTTTATGCTTTAAAATATGGGATCATTGCTATGCTATATAGTTTACATCTTTGCTTAGGAATAGCAAATAGTACTGGTATGATTTAGTGGTGGTCTTGGCAGTCCTGGGGTAATGGTTGGACTTGATGGTCTTAGAAGTATTTTTCAATGTAGTTGGTTCTGTAATTCTATATGGAGCTTAATTGGCTTTGGAAGGTTTTCTGTAGTCTGGAATATCCAAGAGCCTCCACACATCTAGGAGCTACAAAGGAGTTTGTGAAGATCAGGCCTGGGTTTTTAAAGGTACAGGAGCCTGAGTGATTAAAGTGAATACCTTTCTCGTGCTGCGAAAGGATTCAAAATGCCTTTTTAGCACAAAGTATTTCTGTTTGCTTCTCGTGTGCAGCAGTCAGTTTTACAGAGTCCAGAGAAATGTGTCAAAACCAAATGTGTTTAAAACATGATCTTGGAGAAAATGTTGACAGGCTTGGATTTGTTTTGTTTGAAAGAGAATAACGAACAATTGTTTCTGTGCCTGATGGCTACATTAGGAGAAATAACAACTTAAAGTTGTTGCAAGGAGATTTAATAGAAGGAAGTCTCAGGTAGGTAGCAGTTAAATACTGAATAGGCAGAAAGGATTTTTAAACCTTGGCTAGATAAAGATTTGGCAGGGATGCCCTGGATATTTCATTAGCATCAGAGGGCAGAGGATGGTGGACTGCTTGACTTCCTGAGGTCTGTTCCTAATTTCCATGAATTCTGTCTGCAGAAGTATCTCCTTATTTACATCAGCATATCAAGAGTGACTTCCTTTTTTTGGGGGGTAGAAAACCCCCAGTTTCTGAGGAATCCTTCACTTATTTCAATTTCTCTAATTGGGCATCCAAGCATAGGAAGTGTCAGATTATATAATTGAGCTTTATTGCTGCCGGATAAGGAGAGGAATCAAGAGATTGGCAGAATTACATTAACCATTTAAAGTGTAATCTTCTCGGAATGCTTTGACTGGAACATCCCTGAAGCCATCCACATCTTTAGCTTGCTTTTCTGGAGAAATAGAGTGAAATTCCTAGAGGCCTACCAAATCTGTTTCCTTGGAATACCAGCTAGCTCATTTTTCTATACAAAATACATAAAATTGAGGTAGAAAGCATGCTGAATAAACATTTGTGAGACCACAAACCCTTTACTTTGCTCTCTTCAGCAATATGTAGGACCAGAAAGGGATTTTGAGACTTTGTTCTTAAGCTGCCCGCTACATCTAATGGAGGTGTCTAATGTCTCAGTCATCATTCTAAGCATACATATAATGAACAGGTTTAGTTTCTATCTAAGTACATATACATTCCCTGTTGAATTGAAATGGCTTTATTTCAATGACTATTAGAAACATTTTGCATAGTCCTCTGGTAAGTATGAAGTGCTAATAGGTGCATAATAATAAAAGCCATCCTGATATAGACTATAACTTTGCTAATAACTTCACTGTTATTAGTGATCATCAGTTAACAGATGACTACTTGTATGCAAAATCCTTCTGGGAGGTTCTTTAATATAAACAGTTGCCTTTAAATAAAAAGAATTTACTGTTGCTAGTCAGAATATTCTACATTTGTTACGGTGTAACAAGGTGGAATTTGCATTTGGAAACAGGCTCCTGTTAAGGATGGAACAGCCAAAGTCAAGCCCATTGAAACACTGCCCTGAAACCCCTTTTTCTTGGGATGTATCAACAACAGGCTGATGTATTGCAAAGCTGATTAACTAGTATCAGATTTAGGTGCATAAAAATCGATATGCCAAAAATACACTTATGTCAAAGAGACTAAGGCATGCAAATGTTTTGCTTTGTGTCCGCTGTAATATTCTTCATTCCCTCTCTTCCTTTTTACCTTTCATTTTTGTGTTTTCTTTGCTGTTGTTAGGCTTAAATTTTAGGATTATCTTCAGTGTATTTACTGGAAGTTTCGGGTATCTGTTATGAACTTTCTCAGCCTTTAAATCAAGGCATAAAGGCTCATTAACAGCTGAGCAGTGTCTTGCAGCCTTCACCGAAGATTTGAATTATGGGAAAGTTGGTCATAAAATACTGCTAAGGAGCGTTTTAAACAATCTGAATAAATGTTGTTTTTTTCTCAGAATCAAATTTAACTCCACTCTTATCTGGAATATTGCTTCACCACCTTTCCATACTGTTACCTCTGAAAAATGGAAAAGGAAAAAATTGAGTTTTCCAATTATAAAAGAGAAAGCAGAGGATATCTCGAGGACTCGAATGTCCTGGATCTCTCACAGCAACCTGCACACTGCAAAAAAGTCTTTTATTTTTTTTTTTTTTCTGGGAATACGGTTTTTAAAGATGAGCAATTTCTAGGATGGCCCATCTGAAGGGATGAAAAATTATGCAGTCTCTAAATATTGATCCTTTGTGTACAAATACGCGTGCTTTTTTCTGCTACCTTGTCAGGATGACTCGGGTGATCGTGTGTAATATTAGATCATTGTGTACAAAGAAGAGACATTAGCTTCTTAGTCATCAGGAATTACAGAAACTCAGTCTGTGTGCTCAGTGTGGAGTGAGTCCCAGATAAAAATGCAGAGTTGATATACTCTGACTCTACTGTGCTGCTTCATAAATTGATTTTTGTCTAAAATGTTATAATGCTGTTCTCTATAATAGCAGTTTTGTTTGGTTTATATGAGCTGAACATGTTTCCACAAGTAGAATTGCCTAAGCAAGTGTTTTTATAGCTCCTATACAAACTATTACATACTTTGGTCCTAACTTGGAAAGTGTATTTTGTGAAGTATGAAGGTAGTTCAGACATCCATGAGCTTTGGTTCCTATTAATAACAGAGATACATCCATTTTAAAGCTCGTCTGAGGTAACTGGTTTGATTTAACCTTTGTAAGGTGCTTAAGCCTCTCAAAAATTCGGGACCCAAAGAGTTGGAAGATTCAGTGTTTCATTATTTAAGTCCCAAGCCATGTGGATTTCACTCATGCTTTTCAGGTCTGAAAGCTTTCTGCCAGAGGCACATTTAAAAGGTAACTGTAGCAGGCTAGAGAATTCTAATTTCAAATAAAATAGTATGAGAGTTTATGCCGTTATTCACTCACAGTGTCAAATGCCATTAATCTTCATGTCAGTTGTAGAGGTTTAAGAAAAGCCACACACCCAATTACAAAGTACTTACAAGGTTCTTAATGCAAGCGGGTAACGAAGGGTGATGGTGGGTGGGTGGGTAGGTGAGTGAAAGGGATGTTTGCGCACATCCTTTCACTAGTGATGGATTATATGTAAGTACAAAATCAGTATTTAAACCAGTGATAAATCTATTACTATTTCAAGTCTTAATGCATAAAAATATCCATAATTTGAGAGGTAAAAGAAGGCTGGATTACAGATTTTCTTTATGACTAAGCACCCTGGATCTCCTGTATCTTATAGACCCTTTTAATTGAAGTTGATCTGTAAAGTGCAGAATGCCTTACCCTTCCCTGAAATGGAAGAAATGCACAAACCTAAAATACATTAAGAGAGGGTTAGAGATTGATGAACTTAATATCTGAGGAAAGTACTCAAACATCATCATGAGATCAAAATGAAAGGGCAAATAAAAAGAGCTTAGGTCAGCTTTTAAAATGTAATATTCTTTGGCTAAGATCCCACTCCTTCATGCTTCGATTTAATCTGTCAGGGCAAAAGGGCAAAGGTTCCCATGATTGCTGGGGAGGTACAAGATGCATGACAGAGCAATTTGCTGAGTTTCTCTGGATGAGTGTAGACAAAGCTTGCATGTCTTTGCTCTTTGTCTCTCTGACAGTAGCCTTTAACATAGTCCTTATTGTTCACTTTTTGGGTCACTGAAAGGCATTTATAAGGTATTTGTGAGGCAGAAAGCACATGAAACTGTTTTCTAATTTGTCTTAATTGCTTGTCTCACTAAATGCTTAATTCACATTTGTATGTGCTCAGCAGTTTAGAAAAAAAGGTGTTTGTTCATATATGAAATCTCTGTAATTGCCAAAAGTCATTAGAGGTGTTAGTGGATGATCAGCATTAGACCACCTAAACCCTTTGATTCTCACTTCTACTTTACTTTTAAAAGTGCTAGGTGATTATTTTACAATGTGTAGCACTTTACTGAAGCTGTACTCAGCCCTTTTTCTCCTTGGGGGAAATCTTTGGTCATTTGAGATTGTATTTCTTGATTTCCCTGGATGATGGTATGTGTGTTAACCATTTGCTGTGCTGTTCACATCCTGTGCACTCAGGTTGGCCAAGCTGCAAACCAGTATGTGTCTCTCTTCAAGTCAGTCAGCTTGGTAGGAAGTAGAGGAAAGTATGTGAGCATAGTTGCATGTCTAAAACATATGTTATTCGGTCAGAACACAATTATTTGTAACTCATGAGGATTCCAAAGACAATCATCTTTTACAGTTCCACACATTACAGCTAACATGCATAACTCCTACAGAATCTGGAAAATGCTGGCTTTTCAGGTTTGTAGATGGAGGCATTTAATCCTGCAATTGAATATTCCCAAATAAAAGACTTCCCAACCAGATGCAATGGTCTGTTTCAGAGATCTGTCGTAGATGCGGAATCAAAGTCCATACATACCTTCTTGGTTTAGAGTTGAAAGCTTTCCTGCAGTTTACAGATTAGAGGCTTCATGTCTCTTCCTTCATTTAATTCAACTTTGTTCTGTTATTACAGAAAGAGAGAATGTGTCTTGCAAGTGTAAGTTTACCATTAGTAGAACCAATGCAATGTTTTCAATACGTGTTGCTTATGATAGTAATGTTCACCAAGTCACTCATAGTAGCGACAACTGCCTTGGATCGAGGTTAATTTTGTTAAAGAATTACAAGGCTGCTGGTAGCCATGAAAGCAAAGAGGAAAAGACTTTGTGATGGATTTGGGCAGTTACCTAAAAGCAGTCTGCTTCAATCTGTGCAGATTCATTCTGGTTGCATTTTCAAGCTAAAGAGGAACATGACTAATGAGACTACAGTAGGTCATTTTACAATCCAGGTTTGTGTCATCACATTAAATGATGACTGCTAGGTGTTTAAAGGAAATGACTAAATGCATCATGACATTCTAGACCTGATTAGAGATTACTGACAGCAGAGCTGATGTAGTCATGGGTGCAGTACATCAGTTTGTCAATACTTTAGACTTTGGGAAAAAGCATCCTTTGTTGATCATGTTTAAATCATCTTAGAATCATCCTATTTCGATTTCTATTTTTCTTTGTTTAATTACTGCCTTTCAGTTTGGAGAGAAAATAATACATTACACAGCCCATAATGCTTTGGGCTACTGAGCTGTGTCTGTGTTGATGTCCAGACACAGAAGATGACTTTAGCAAAGGTCAGCACCTGAGCAATGGGAGCTATGTACTTAATGAGTGGACCCACCTCTGAGGCTTATCCAAAGAATTCTGACATGAATGTTTACAGGTGCCAACCAGAGATTTGAGCAGTTGGAGCTGAGCAGTGCTTATCAGTTGGTTTGTATTTGTGAGACTTATAATTTTACCAGTTTGCCAGACATGACTGTGTCTTCATAGCTCTGAGCGTTTAAGACAAATAACAATTATTAAAGAATGTTAACTTGCAGGTTTGGGAAGTGGCAGTTACTGGACATAACTTTTGTGAGCATGTCATCTAAATGCAGTCCACTGTTTCAGATGTGCCTTTCCCAGCAGGAGCAGCTGACCTGTGTCTGTACAAACCTGCTGCCTCCCTGCCCAAGAGGAGGTGGGAATGAAGAACCTTTCCTATTGTATCGTTTCTCTATTTCACACTGACTGAACACAGTTGTGTTTTCAGAAATGTCCGTGCTTAGCACAGATAGCTCCTTAAAGAAATACAGCAACTTACTTCAAAATGGTGTGTGGGCAGGAAGCACAGGGACAGTGTTCTATGTTTGGATCCTTTAAACAAATGGAAACTGAGTAAACCTCTTTTTTCTTGCCCTTCAGTATTTTGTACTGCATCTAAGGATAAAACAGTGCCCAAAGTTTTAGCAAGCTTTATTGGTTGTTATGGCTTAACTTGTTTTCTATTAGAAAGATGAGTAGATGAGGCCCTCAGTGACATGGTTTAGTGGTGGTCTCGGCATTCCTGGGGTAATGGTTGGACGTGATGATCTTAAACGTCTTTTCCAACCTAGCTGATTCTGTGATTCTGTTCTATGTTTAATTTTGTGATGCCTTCCTGTGCTGATGCTTATGTTGACATTTATTCTGATCAGTTTAAATGAAGGTCTTAACCCTGGCTCTGTCCTTTTATATGGTATTGCTTATGAAAGAATAGGAACGGCAATTGTATCTAACTAAGCAATGCATTTAGGTAGTTTGTATTTAATATCCGTAAAAATGTGTTTCTTTTCTAAAGTAAATGAACCATGTACTTTATGTGAGAAATCCATGTTCCTACATTCAGTTGCTCAGTGAAAAATTATCTCTTTAGATAGCACTTGTGCTGTACTGAGAAGTCTAAAGCTTTAAACTGTTGGTGTGTTCTGACATTGTACAAGGGCTAAGGGAGACTGTTCTTTTGATTCTGCTTTTATCATCACCCTCATAATTGAATGGTTTCGGTTGGAAGGGACCTTAAAGCTCATCCAATTCCAGCCCCCTACCATGGGTAGGGACACCTTCCACCAGGCCAGGTTGCTCTGAGCCCCATCCAGCCTGGCCTTGAGCACTGCCAGGGATGGGGCAGGCGCAGCTTCTCTGGGCACCCTGTCCCAGCGCCTTAGCACCCTCACAGGGGATAACTTCTTCCTAATATCTAATCTAAATCCTCCCTCTGTCAGGTTAAAGCCATTGCCCTTTGTCCTGTCCCTACATGCCCTTGTGAAGCATCCATCTCCAGCTTTCTTGTAAGCCCTTTTAGGTACTAGAAGCTGCTGATTTCAGGGTAGTAGTGGCTTTATCTGTCCGTCCGTCCGTCCATCCATCCATCCATCCATCCATCCATCCATCCATCCGTCTATTGTGAAGAATAAGTGATCCTGTGTCTGTAACTGATACCACCTGAGGTGTGGGCATTCAACACCTTGTAGATCTGATTCCTGGAATACCACACATGAACCTCTTCCTTCATTGTGCCATTCCCAATCTTCAGTCATTCCATCTTTCTGTCATTTGTGACTACATGTTGGAGGACTTCTACCTGCAAAGCTGACATTAAACTTCCCTATAAATGTTTTCAGTGAATTGTAGATATGTCCCAACTTTAATTCCTACCCTTCCTGCATTTAAAGCCTATCTTTTTGTTGTTGTTGACAACATGGTGGGGAGTTCCTCTCCTCCCATATGATGATTGTGATTAAAGAAAAAAGAAAAACAATCCAAGGTATTAGTTTCCCTCACCGCTTTTGTGAGATATGCTTCAGGAAGACATTTATTCCTATACAATGTGTTTTGTTGACTGGAGAATATAATGTGTCACAGGAAAATGAAGAATATGTATTTGTTGGGGGCACATTACATTGGATATAAACCAACACAGTTTTAGGGGCTTGATGCTTGGCAGATGTGTTGAATTGCTTGTCATTTGAAGAAAGGCTTGAGAAGAATAATAAAGCCAAAGTAGATTGGTGAAAATACTCATTTTGGTAAAAGCAGATCCCTCATATACATAGCCCACATAAATTATGTGTAAATTCTCTAGATTAAATCAGGAAAAAGCCAAGGATAATTTTGTCACTCTTATATATCTGCAAGAGTTGGCATTCAGTTACCCAGGCAAGGCTGTAAAGCGTTTCTGTGGGGGTAAAACCTGGCATTGCAAGGGATCAAAACTAAACATCAAGTTAGCTAATGTAAGGAGCCCTCTGTTTGATTTAAACATACATTCCTGTTTCTGTGCTTGCTAATAGTACATCCGTTTCTGACTTGCATTGGATTTGTTTTCAGGTGAAGATGAAAAAATTCAGCTGGCCTTGTTTTGAGCAGTTGTTAATACTGGACTTGTTCTGTTTTGCAGACAGAGTGAGAAGACAGAAGAATAGGGGGGCTGGAGGGAAGTTATGTTCTTGAGAGTAATACATGATAACTCCTTAATCTTTTTGGTTATATCACTTTGTCTGCAACTGTGGGTTTTGACAGTCTGGTATTGGCTTATTTTATGGTTATGAGCTGAACAGAAGCCTCCCTGTTCTCTCCGAAATAAATCTGCTGGCTTCTAAAGAAAATAAAAATCTATGTACCAAAAACAGAACAACTTAACTTTTGACAGTGAAGGATATCTGTCTGCAGTAAAACACTTACTGTTGGCTGATTTGGTTTAGTTAATCATAGAATCAGAGAATGGTTTACATTGGAAGGGACATTAAAGTTCATCTAATTCCAGCCCCCTGCCATGGGCAGGAACACATTGATTTGCCAAGCAAAAAATACTGACAAATTACGTTAACTAATCTGAAAAATCACTTTTGGAGCACACGGCATTTACTTTGCGACTTGAAACCCGTTCTGCATAGTTTTATATTTTATATCAAGACTTGAACTTGTAAAGTAAGTGGCAGTCGAGGTACCAAACCTGCTAGGAGTGTGACTCAGGTTATTCAATGAGTCAGGCCTCTCTCTGATTCTAGAGAAATGGCCTGGTGTGTCTCAGATGATTAAAACCAATCTACCATTAAGGGTTGAATTTAATGTTGTGCCATTTGAAAGTATTGCTCAAAACATTGCTTGAAAGTGCGGAGAAAGGGAGCGTTCTGAAAGCAAAAGGAACAAAACATACTCACGTAATTGGTATCCCCAAGGAGAAGTACCAATGCAATGTAAGATAATTAAAATGACTTGTGGTGAGTCCAACTTTTAACCTTGTTGGTTGTGGAGGCACCATTTTGATTTCTTGTGACGGCTGTATTCTGGGAATCTCGTTTGAGAGGTCAGACAGAGTCCCAGGAGCTTTTCGGCTCAGATAAATAAAAGCAGTGTTACAAGTCAGAGAATAATGCAGGGAATAGAGAGGAGAAGGACAGAAAAAATGCATGTGGAAAGGTCAGAGATACTCGCACAAGTCCTGGTGGCCAGTTCTTACTGATTCGTATGTTTTCTGTTTTAAGGGTGCTTGATTTATTGTGTTGTGGAAATAAGGCCGATTTTTTAATAATCTATTCTAGAGATTAATTATTAAAGCCCATTATTAAGGGCGATATATTCTTAACCTTATCTTTAATTTACGAAGGTCATAAATATATCTGAACAAGGGCAAGACCACTATCTAGAAAGCAGATGTGAGAGCCAAGAGCTTTGGATCTCTTCCAAGTGGTTATTCTGGGCTGTGGACCAGCTCTCCATCTAATAGTAAGAAGTGGTTTGCTGGGATCTGTTCAGAGTAGAGCACCCACTCGATCCAGAGCTACAGAGAGGAGCTTCTTCAGCCTGCCCTGGGCGAGCTGCAAGTCTCACAGCCCTTGCTGTATCCCAAGCGATTTGCTCTGATCTGTGCACAAATGGCTGTGTTTTTTTTTAGTGATTATTATTACTGTTATTTTTATTTCTGCCATTGTTGCCTGTGAAATATGGTGTACCCAAATGGTGTTTAAAACACTTGTGTGACAAAGCCTGGTGCCTGTCATTTTCAGAGAGTGTTTTGAACAATGATAAAGCAATTTGGAAAAATCTTTTAGCATACAAATTAATTTGCAATATTAATATTTTCTCATGTAGGAAGCAAAGGCTTTGTTTGCTAGAATAAAGCATTTTATCTCCAGGTAGTCCGCTAAAGCGGGAATTGTAGTGAGTGATACAAGGAAGTCACTGGGAAACTCACAGTTTCCCAGCTGTGAGTTAGGATGAAATGCATTTTCATGTGTTCTTTTTATTTTGACTTGATTCCTATCTGTGAGTTTGTTCTTGCACTTTTAAACCATTTCCTTCCTGTTATCAGTAGATGCTCCCTAATTAAAAGCTTCTAAAATGTAACATAAATTAAGTATAGAGGAAGGAGGCAAAAGTAAACAAGTGTTTATAACTAGCTTGCTATCTGGGGTGTAGCTGCTTTGGATGGGTGGATGAATAAAGCTTAGAAAACAACTAAGCTGAGGAAAAAAATGGGGAAAGCTGGAATACTTCATGAGACAAAAGCCTTGTGTGCTTCAGGAACTGGAAATATGGACTGGATCCATAACAATGTTATTTGTCTTAAGGATATTAGGATGACTGAATCTAGATACAGCAAAATATTCTTTGATTTTTTTCTGTCATTTAAGTGGTATAAAGAGGCAGCTTCTGACTGAAAATGGTAACTAGACTTCTTTTTTTTGGTTATCAAGATGAAGACTTCACTGTGTACTGAGTTATTGCTTCTGACCTCGCTCCTCTTCTGCTCTCTAGCACTGAAAGTATGCTGAAGGAGGGGTGAAACATGATAAAGTACATCTCAGCGACAGTAATTCTGAAGCCATTGACACAAATTATTGCTGTCATACATAGCGCTGTGCCAGGCTGGAATTGCATTCGGGTGCCTTTTAAGTTTCTCCCCTCTTCTCTGCAGTTGGCCAGAACATCATCTCAAGACCCCAGGGGCCATGTTAATTACAGCATCACTTTGCAAATTTATTGCCACTTTATTTTGGTAGTCTTAATGTCAGCAATGTATTTTAATTTCTTCCTTGCAGATAGCGGTGATTCTGCCAAAACCAGTTACGTTGGAATTTCTCGTGGCCAGCTATATGATGATTTTGCATATTTATTTTTGCTGATTTCTTTTTTTCTTAGCGAATATATCAAATGGTTTAGCTAGTACTCCTTGAAGAATAAATCTCTCTTCTTGGACAGTGGAAAATACAAACTTCTTCTCACTATTCAATGTACGTGCCAGAGAGAATAACCAGTAATGAGAGAAGTACCTGGCAGGGATGCAAAAAATGTGCTAATTACTTTTGATGGGAAAATTAGATTTTAATTTATTTAATGTCTTCATCTGATACATTTGAGACATTTACTATTAGTAATGACAGGGAAAATCAGGAGCAGCTGCACGTTTTGAGGAGCCATCTATTGGAAGCCGAGCTGAGATCACTGATATTTAACTCTTCCTTATTATTCCAACGAGCAGCGTCAGCATTTCTCTCTCTTTTTCAGGTTTTTTTCCATTCCATTGTTTCAAAAGTTTGGGTGGGATGGGAACTCAGCAAATGCTCCTAACCACGCCGTGGCGTTAATGGTACTGACATTTAACATTACTAAAGGAATTTGCCTCATCGTATCTGAGAGGACTGTGCACAAATAGTTTGGAGAAGTTAATCCCAGTGTATAGATAAGAAAACCTAAGCAAAATAATTCTGGTACTTTTTAAATGGTGAGATGTTTGGGAGCTTGCCTTATAGATTCATCAGTTCTCTTAGTTCCCATCTGTTCCTCCAGCAGCTGCACATACAGGGATTTTTCTGTTTCCCCCAGCTGTGGCAGGAGAACAGAGATTGGTGAATAGAATGATGGATGAATATGAATTGTGCAGCACTTGAGCATACGTATTCGCTGACACCAGAGTAGGCTGCTGGGTGTGGATGGGGGAGTCCTCAGGAAGCTGCATGGGACCAGTCAGAGCAGAGATAATGCAGGAGCTGAAGAGGGAGCAGGATGCTTTGCATGCTGCTTTGCTCTGTGTGATGTGGCTTTAGCAAAGAAGAGCGTCGCAGAGATGAAACAGGCTCAGAAGAGAGATTGAGTTGGCAGGAGCCTGTAAAACCAGTTGCATGTGAAGCTCTCAGACGTTCCTGGTCTCCCCATTCCCACCATTTTCTATTCCAGCCTATCTCATCTGCAGGTGTGCGTTGAACACACATCTGTCCTCTCTCACACACTCTTTTTTTTAGTCTAATATGAATGTTATTGCTATTTTCCTTTACTCTTTTTCTTTGTTTCCTTCTTTGCTTTTCATTCGGTTTGGCCTTCTGATTATGTCCTTTCTTACATCATCTTTGTCGTTTTACTTTCCTAATAACTTCCTTGCACAACCGCCTTCCAGCTGTAGGGAGGGAACATGCTTAGCTCACTCAGTATTTACTGACCATCATATTCCTGCTGCTTGCATGTTGTATTAGCAAATCCATGTCTGTTTTGCCAGCTTTTGGGAGCCAGAACTGACTCCTGTGTATCGAACATTTAGTGAAGGGAGCTATCATTTCAAAAAAGGTTTTATCTATCGGGATGCATTTACATATTCCTAATTCTCTATCTCACAAGTGCTTGACAAATCCAATCCTGCGCTGTACCGAGCTGCTCCTCCGAAGGTTCAAAGCTCTGTCAGCTCTCCCAGACCTGAGGGCAGGCAGCAGGTTAGACTTGCCCACATCAGATCACTGTGACAACCCATTTCAATATGTTCAAAGTCAAATCAGTGTAGGAAGTTTGAAATACGTCAACCATACTTTTTAAAATGTACTTTTAGTGGCTCACATAAATCATCCCAAAGATGATTTTGGTCTCATGTCTACATACTGAGTCCTTAAAAATGTGTGTGCGTATAGCTATAGATCTGACTTGAAATTCTTTTGTCTATTCATTTCAATATTTTTAAATACTTCTGAGGCATCCGAAGTTCTTATTTGAAGAACTAATAATGAAAAAATATTCCAAGTATAATATTTAATAAAGCACATAGTGGCTTTAAAGTAAGCTTATTTCAGCATGTAATTTAATAATAATGCAATGTCAATATAGGATATTAATAAAGAACATAGGGGCAGAATTGCATGACCTTGGTTTTTAACTGTATCACTTGCATGGGTGCATTATTCATTTGCCATGGTCCAAATGAAAAAAGAATCTGGAATTGTTTTCATAGGCAAAGGAAAATATGTGTGCAGCAATAAGGAGAGTGGCCATGTCAAAATCTGGAATCATTCTTCAAATTTGCTTTGAAAATTAAGCTTTTAACACCAAGCAACTGGCTCCCTCAAATATCTTGTTTCAAGGAAAATACAGCAAGCAATAAATTGCTGTATCAAATGGCCACTGTAACTAAATCTTGTTCTTCCTTCAGTGGCCTCAGGACAATTGCTCTAAAGTCTCCTTTAAAGAAAAGGGCTGTAATTACTGCTGCAATTGTTTGCTTTGCCTCAGATGTAGAAAACGTGCTTCCTCCTCCTTTGTCCTTCCTACAGCTATTTTAGCTTCATCTTTCAATGCGCAACTGTTTATGTCTAAGCAGATTCCCTGGAAGATTTAGAGATGCAAGTGACTCAGATGTAAATTGGCAGCTTCTTGATAAATTGAGCATCGCCAAAAGGTATTAGTACTATAAAATACACATTTGATGTTTTGTTCTTGAGGGATAGAAATCAAAGTTCTTACCTAACAAATCACCTGCTGATTATACTCTCAATGATATTAAAAAGCACACTCTAATTGTTAAAAATCCTTTGAAAATCGGTTTTACTGCAAATTAATACTCAACATTTTGCAGGACTGAGGGTCTTGGCAGGTCTAAGCAAAGCTGCTTCTGCACAGTTGCTGATATTTATAATCTGCAATAGAGAAGAGACTGTATTTTGAATGTTGAGAAAAGATCAACCCTAACACCTAACAGATGGGTTGCATCAGGAGAACATTTGCTAACAATACTTGATCCTAAAGACCTGCTGATACCTTGTGGAAATGATTTGAGAAGCAGTTCAAAATAGATTAAAGGAAAAGGCTTCTGATGACACCGATTTCACAACTGTATACGTTGCTTTAATGGACTAATTAAACAGATCTCAGCCTCTGAATTAGTTGTTCCACATGTCGGTTTGTTTGGTCGTGGGTTCTTCTACAGGATGGTAGGTTTTGACTTCATCATTACGATCTTAGACTTCTGCTGTATATTGCCTTTTTTAAAATGCATATTCAGATACTTTTGAGACAAATCATTAGGTTTACATGTTTAATTAAGTGAGTTTAAACAGGAAGCATACTGGGAAAAGACCACTTCCTTTATGCTGAAACTTTCTGGCATTTCAGGGTAGTGTAACTCTGTAAGAGAGGAAACCAGGATTAAAACAGTTTGGAACTGGAGATGAAAAGGAATTCAGAGACACAGAGGCAGAAGTTCATTGTTTGTAAAATATTTATTTTCCTACAGTGCGTGAAAGCAGTGGATTTTGGGGGGCAATAAATGATTCATATTCTCTTTAAAGGAAAAACTTGTTGCTCTGATATGAATTATTTTAAAAACACATTTGCTGAAATTTCCTGGTAGTGCCAGCTCTAACTGGCTCAGGTACTCCTGTGGCTCCCAGGCGAGACAAATGGAAGCATGTTAGTGCCTTGGATGTATTAATCTCCTTTGCAATGGGAACTGAAGGACAAGGCCAATGGTGGTCTGAGATGAGGGGTATTAAACTTGATTCTCTTATTAAAACCAAAGTCCTACCTACTTATGCAATACCAAAGGGAAAATGGTCAAAACATTTGCAGCAGTGTTTATAAGTAAAGAAGTCTATTGGGTTTGTGTGGGAAGGTGCTAGATACTTCTAGGTGGCTTGATCCTTTGCATGCAACCATCCTCTTATAGCGTGTAAATTTATGCACTTATTTGTTCAAAATGAAATATTCATCGCTGGATGTTTGCCAGACTTACTCATTTTTCATGTTTTTCAGGTAAATTGGCTTTCCAGTTCTCAAAAATAAGACTAGAATTGTTCTTTTCCTTAAATAGCTTTAAGGCTCATGATTTTCAGAGTACAAATTTCATATTTGGCTACAGGATTAGTATTCCCTTCCCCCTCCTCGGAGTATTTTATTACTTGGCCAAGCTTTAAAAAATAGCTGAATTTTTAGACTTCTTAATATTTTAACAAATATATTCAGTAAGGAGTGCATCCAAGTGGAACATCGTCTGCTTCAGAGGTGAAAGAGACTTTTTACGCAACTCTGTTTCCACGCAGTTCAGAAATGCATGTAATAGTGCTGTTTCATTAGTATGAAAATAAGCTCTGCGCATTACTATGCACACGGATAATTCCGTGTCAAACGTCATGACTCCTACCAGGATGTTTTTATAAATTGGTTTTCATGGCTGGTCTGGGGAATCATCTGAGCAAAAAGTAAACTGAAAAGTAAACAAGAAGTGGCCTCATGCTGAACAGTAAGAATTACAATTTGGAGTAGTTAGAGCATCGCCCATTCTTTGTACTGAGTCAGGCAGATGTTATTTGGGAAGAGCAGCCACTCATGCAGTCTAATGTAACGGACTGAATTAAGGTTGTACATATACAGCTCAGACTGGCATTTCCTAACTCTCAAGTGGTTCTCCATACAATTCTTACCCTAAACCATAATTTTGATGTAAAAGAAACAGCTTCTATGCAGCCAGTGATATCTCTGCCAAACTGTATGCTGAGGAGATCCATATCTGAAAGTGTGTGGAATAATTTGCTGTTGTTACACATCTGTAGCTGCTCTGCCCCTGTTCATAACCTCAGTCCTTTTTTCTGCTTACACTCTATATGTAAGTGGTTGCCCTTATACAGCATGTCTGCGGATGTCCTGTTATTCTCTAAATGCTTCAAGTCAAGGGTTTGTGAATGTTTTCATAGTGTGGACAACGTTTTAGCTGTACTCGAGGTTGCCAGTATTGTGCATTCCACTTCTGACTGCATATGCAGCCTTTCTGCTTTGTCAATACTTCAGCTGTTGCTCAGAAGGAAAATAAATATTTCAGGGGTATTTTGTGCCTCTTAATGCAGTTCAGCAGTTGAAGAGGACCCGTTACTATCAGATAATAGCAAGCTTATCTAGAAATGTCTTTACTAAGCACTGGTGATACACAGATGACATTATGAGAATCTGCTATTTTTCCCACAGATACTGTAAATTTCAGGTAATGAACAAAGAGTGAGTTTCCTAATTTTCTAAATTAGCTACATGCATCAATGCTTAACAGGAACTTTTGCATCATTGCAAAAATCTGGCTCTGGGAAAGCAACGTACTCATCATTCCCGAAGGTAAGGTGATGTTTGAATGGCAGACTTGGAGCCAAATGTTGCCTCATTGTTGAAAAAGCTTTGTTAAATCAAGCTGAATGCTGCCTCACATGTAAGCCTGGAAAAATTGAAATACCACTGTCTTTGTATTCAGTAAATCGGAACTTCTGATAACAGAACCCACAGCAGCATGAAAATGTCCTTTGCTTTTAAGCAGAGAAACTGTAACCAGAAAATGCTGTTACAGGGTCTTGTTACAGCTTCAGGCTGTAGGTAGTAGACTGGGATGGAGAAAAAGTTTCCCCTCCAGCTAAATGACAGCTATTATTTTGAAAACACCTCAGGAAGACTGGAGATGTGGTCAGACTCATCCCTGGCACTTGCTTAACCAGCTCAGTTCTAAAACTTCATATGCACACGAGCTAACCCCAGGTGATGTGTTACGTAGTCTTTCAGCTTTGTTATATTTTAAGCTTGTGATGTTTTAAATGTGGTGAGATTTCTGCTTCTTGCTTACCCATTCGTGACTGTTAAGGGTGGTATTTTACCTTGATGGTATACATTTTATACATTGATTGTGTACATTTGGGTCTGGAGAATAAGTCTGATAGGAAATGAGGGAGGGAATTGGGGGTGTTTAGTCTGGAGAAGAGAAGGCTCAGGGCAGACCCTATCACTCTCTACAACTACCTGAAAGGAGGGTGTAGTGAGGTGGGGTTGGTCTCTTCTCGCAAGTAGTAAGTGATAGGACAAGAATGGCCTCAAGCTGCACTAGGGGAGGTTTAGATTGGATATTAGGAAAAGTTTCTTCACAGAGAGGCTGGTCAGGCATTGGAACAGGCTGCCCAGGGCAGTGGTGTGGAATCGCTGTCTCTGAAAGTGTTCCAAAACCATGTAGATGAGGCCCTTAGTGACATGGGTTAGGGGTGGCCTTGGCAGTCCTGGGGTAATGGTTGGACTTGATGATCTTGAAGATTTAAAGGTCTTTTCCAACCTAGTTGATTCTATGATTCTGTGATTCTGCTTCCTGGGAGGTGCACTCTCCCTTGATATGCTGGATACCCACTTATGTCACACTGCCATTAGAAATAAGCTTTACAGTTCATTTGAGGTAGGGCTCCCTTCAGTGGAAGTCAAGGGTTACTGATGGTGTGAATGGAAACCTCCTCTAGGGTATCTGTGTTTCCTGGGTAATCTCCACCATGGACTGAAGCTGGGGACTGCACAGGTTTCTCCTCAGCCAGGGGTCTCTGGGAGCAGGAGCCAGTCCTGCTGCCCAAGGCAGTCTCTGACAGCTGTGCTCTTTCCCCTCTTATGATGAGGAGGGTTAACATGAAGAAACCATAATTTCCTGATAAACCTATTCATCACCTTTCTTAGAAGCAGTTACTAAATGGGTTTCTCTCACTAGCCTTTTCTTTCTGCAAACAAATACTTCTTTGTACAGTTTTCAAACTGTAAATGTTAAGGTTTTTTTACACTTTTTTTTTGTTTTTTTTTTTTTTTAATTTTAATCCCTTGAGTCCTCACTTTGAAGATGAAACTTGTTAGGTCATCTCTCCTGTCTGGCACATTCAGTGTTGTCCCACAAAAGCAGTGATAGCTTTTTGTCCAACTTAGTGTTCCACTTCCCCCTGGAGACCACACTTCAGACGATAGTCTGATGCATCTCAGTGGCAGCTACTTTGTGAGACGTGCCATATAAACGCCTGGATTTTTTTAATGCAGTGTGTCAGCTTATGATTCATATTCAAAAGAAAGGTATTACTTTACCTCTGTGAGTAATAACTGAAAAAGTACACCCCCCCCCGCCCCAGCAACACCACCACTCTTTAGCAATCTATGCATCTTGTTAGAGCTGTATCCAGGGCATTAGTGTATTGATGAAGTCAGGTTTTGTTCAGATTCCCATAGAGATCCTGCAACGCTTGACCTGCACAATTTGTTTGCAGAGGCTTTCAGCTTTGTGTCTCTTTAATTCACATTAGGAAAAACTACCTATCAGTCACAAGATTATAAATGTTTTGATTGGTAGCTGTTTTGTTTTGTCACTTTTTTGGGTTCAAAACAGCATTTCTGTTAGAAAGTTTTGAATGAAATTTTACCCCTCAAAAATATGGTTTCTGTACCCTAAGTGATTTACAGCATCATGTGTCAGAACCTGTTCCAGCTTGTTCATTATATAAGTTAATTATGAACCTTATTTCTGTCTGAACTTTTCTGGATGCAGATTTTAACCAGTGCGCCTTTGCTTTGTTCTATCAAAGAGCCCTTTAATGTCGGCTATCTCTGCTGGCTGGTGACTGGTGGGGAGACAGTGTGCTCTCTATTTCATTATAGTTTTCTTGTCCACTGGGGAAAAAATGTTTACCAGACTGTTGCCCATTGCTTTTCTGAGCTTCAGATGTGGTGGTTTCCAGACAGTGGTCTCTTGCTTGACTTGTGCTTAGGCTGATGCATCCTCTGTCTTGTGTGGGGCCAGGAAGCCATGCTCCAAGCTCGTGGTTTGTTACATCCCAAGCAATAACAGCTGATACATAGCACTGGACAGCTAAGCCCATCCTAGAGTCATACCCCTCAGCTGCTGGTTTGTTTGGTTCGAATCAGGCATATGTCTCTATTTTATTCTTTATTTTATTTTTTTTTATTTTAAAATATACTGGAATATACCTAGTATTCATGTGAATTATGTTCAGGGAAGAGGGAAAGGGTGGTGATGTTCCTAGGTACGCATTTGTAGCACTTATTTCCATGTTTCTATCACCGTGTTGTGATCTGGCCCCTAAGGAATTAGTAAATGGCAGTGGCTTCAGAGTTAAGTGATGTTTGGGTAGTTCTTGACACGCGAGTATCACACAGTGCTGCACCCCTGGCACCTTCCAGATATAGACCTCAGAGCAGTGGCATATGATCTCATCCAAGATTTATAAGCTCATGGGAGGGTACAATCCCAAGTGATAAAAACAGACAAAAGATGCCAGAAAAACCTGAGGTCTTCTGATACCTTATATTGTATGGGACAGATAAAACAAGACAAGCTCACTTTCCCAGTCTTCCAGGGGAAGGGAAGAATGACACTTCACACTGGTTTTCTCAGATAACTCTTAGTGGAGATGAATTATAACCTAACTAAACCATACACCCTGCTGCTGCTTGGACTCTGCTTCAGTGTCCGAGACAAAAGAGATTGTTGTTATGGGAGAAAAAAGTAGTTGTAGAGTCTGATTTTCTTATTCTCTCTTTTTTTTTTTAAGACAACAAAGGAATCCAGCTGTGAACTGATCTGATGTGAACATCTGCAGATGCAAATAGTTTTTGCATGTGTGTTTAATCCCAGCCTTTAATTTCTTGGTATTTTAATAGCCCTTATTTAGATGGTTACAGTATTTCTGTAAGGATTCTCTCCCTTACAAACCTCCATTGCAATGAATGCTCAGCTTCGCCACAGACCATTTTAGATTTGAGAAGTCTGTGCTTAGTTTGACTTTCTGTCCTTGTGAACTTGCCCATACCTTTCTGAGAAATATTCTAATTGTGTACTTCTGACTTCCTTTAATTTGAGTCTATGGAGGTTTTTTTTCTTGTAAAATTACTCTAGATACTAAGGACATATGAAGACAGGCTGAGAAAGCTGGGGTTGTTCAGCCTGGAGAAGAGAAGCTGTGTGGAGACCTCATAGCAGCCTTCCAGTATCTGGAGGGGGCCTGCAACAGTGCTGGAGAAGGACTCCTCATCAGGGACTGTAGCAATAGGACAACGTTTGATGGGCTTAAACTTAAACAGAAGTTCAGGTTAGATATAAGGAAGAAGTTCTTTACTGGTGAGGCACTAGAACAGTCTGCCCTCCTCATCAGGGACTGTAGCAATAGGACAAAGGTTGATGGGCTTAAACTTAAACAGAAGTTCAGGTTAGATATAAGGAAGAAGTTCTTTACTGGTGAGGCACTAGAACAGTCTGCCCAAAGAAGTGTTCAAGGCCAGGTTGGACAGGGCCTTGTGCGACATGGTCTAGAGCGCAGCGTCCCTTGCCATGGCAAGAGGGTTGAAACTAGATGATCTTAAGGTCCTTTCCAACCCGAACCATTTTATGATTCTGTGATTCTATGGCATTTTAGTTGTACAAAGTCACTGAAGGCAAAATCTTAATAGTAACTTTGAAGGCAAATCGCATTTTTCCAACCAACTTCTATAAGAAATAATCCCACAAGTACTGTTTTATAACCAGACTCCTGGCAGGACTGTATTCATGGCTGCATAAATACCACTGCTGAGACACAGTCACAGAAGTATTGCACTACCTGTTTGTAATTTTAGACGCAGTTATATGAATTTGTTCTGTTTGTGTCACGTAATGAACTGAAGGAATGCTGCAGGCAGTTAATGAGGTTAGCTCCAACTTATCAATATAATATGTGCAGAATTCTACTGTGTGTTTTATGGCATTTAAATATTGTTATGCTGTGCCGCTACTGACATTGTTACTCTTAACAATAAAATCAAAATAGGTACTGATTGCTGTTTATTTGAAGTGGGATTTACATAATTTTATGTGGAGATTAAGGTTTTTTACGGGGTCTTTTTTTCAGCCTGAAAAATGTGATTTCTTATTAATGTCTTTACACTGTACAATGCAAAATGTATTTCCTTTCCCAGACTACTGATCTTTCACTCCCAATCCATTCTCAGTGTTACCTGGGCTATTTGTTTTCAGGGGCAGGACATCAAGGGGACTCATAGCATGGTGTGTGTGATCCTCCTCCTTAGGTGTCCCTTGCCCCTTCCCCTCACAGGGTGAGGCTCCTTTTCTTTTCCAGTTTCCGAGGCTCACCAGTTCCTTGGACAACATCACCATACAGATGCAGTGCAGGTTGGTTTGGCTTGGAAAGATGCTTTCCTCCTGGCAACTTTCCACTTACCTGTTAGCCAGAAGTTGCACCCACTGGCCACCATCTAGTATGAAGTTGCCATTCACATACCAAACGCAGCTCTATACCTCCTGTACCCGCTAGGATTTTCCAAACTGATGGTAAATGCTATGTACTGGCTATCATGTTTTGCCCGGTAATGCATTAAAGAGACACTGGCTTGCAAGAAATAAGTGTTTTCAGGAATAGAATAAAAGCTTACAGAAAGAACAGTACATTTAAGGGTGGTGAGATACCCTAAATAATACTTGGATTACCCTGGGGGAAGGGAGAAGCAAAGTTGTTGCAAGACCTTCAATTGACCAGAGCTGGGAAGGGGGGATCTGCCCAGCAGCAGAGTCTGTAAACTCAAAAAGCCATATTGTATTTGGATGTGAACTATAATATCTCTCATCTCAAACAGAAAAAAACTTGAAGTGATTAGGCAAGACAGAACAAAAATAAAGAGGGTTTTTAGACAATCTCCTCCTTTGTCCTGGCAGGCGGCTTCCTGCTTCCAAACTCTATTTCTGTCAACTCGTGCCCTCAGATAGCAGCAGGGTGATGGGAAGAAGCTTTCAGAGAGCTGGCTGCTGGCCCCATGCCTGCTATAGCAGCCTCTGGGCTCCCCACATCTTTCTAGGGTTCCCCCTTTCCTGTCTGCCACAGCCACTATCCCTTTCTCCCCATGCCCCTGCGTAGAGGTGACACTGTAACTGTACGCCGAGAAGTAAAATAAAGGAGATCCCTTTCAAATCGAATAAACCATGAGGAAAATGCCACTTTTTGATATAAAACTGCTTTCAGATTGCAACAGTTTAACAGAATTGGTCTGCAGTAGGATTGCTCTTAAGGTTTGGATTAGATGCTAAAATTTCTGTCAAAATCAGTTTCTTCTCATAACACAATTGTGGTTTCCCTCGTTCTGCATCAAATCTGCTGGTTTTGCCTACTTCTGAGGATGCATGTGGGCTGTGGTCACTGCAGATCTTGTTTGGGCGTTAGCAATAACTCAGAGCTGCTGGAGCCTGGATTCCAGCATAGCCTGCAAGATCTACTGAAGAATAAACACCAGACTGGTTAACATAGCTCTGTGCTGCCATAGGCATTGTAAGACTAGCACAGCTATCTGTACACTGCACTGCAGCATAGGTACAGCAACACAAGTTAGCAACCAAATTAAGTCCAAATCATAGAGTCAGAGAGTGGTTTGGATTGGAAGGGACCTTAAAGCTTATCCAGTTCCAACCCCCTGCCATGGGCAGGGACACCTTCCATTAGGTCTTGGCCTGGCCTTGAGCACTGCCAGGGATGGAGCAACCACAGTTTCTCTGGGCCAGCGCCTCGGCACCCTCACAGGGAAGAACTTCTGCCTAATATCTAATCTCAATCTCCCCTCTGTCAGTTTAAACCCGTTCCCCCTTTTCCTATCCCTACACACCCTTGTAAAAAGTCTCTCTCCAGATTCCTTGTAGGCCCCCTTTAGGTACTGGCAGACTGTTACAAGGTCTCCCCTGAGCCTTCTCTTTTCTGGGCTGAAAAAGCCCAGCATCTGTTGTACTTGGTTGTCTCAGAAAACAAGCAGCCTTCACTGTACCACATCCCCATTTGCAGCTCCCTCTCATCACAAATGTCCTCCTGCAAGAGCAGCAAACCTCGTGCTGCTTCACTGCCCGCCTGCCCCACTTTCAGTAGTTTCAACCTTCATGCTTTTGAGGAAATTCAGTAGTGTGAATTCAGGTTTTCCTGTCTAGTGTCTGTTCTTTGTGTACTTGCGCTGTGCCAAGTGACTGTGTGCAACTTCAGTTTTCTTGGTTGTGTCCTTGGCTTGTGTGTGTTGTGGGGGAGGCAGACACTTCCAAAATATCTCAACTAATTAGTTTCCTTCTGTTATTTTACTGGTTTGCTCTATGTTGTACGAGGCTGATCCTTCCCAAAACAGGGCTTTACTTTCCTGGAGAGCTAGAAATTCATTATTTCCATGCTAATTTCTGTGTCTGGCTGCTTTGTTACATCTGTAGTCAGTGGGAGTTTTGCCCCAGAGCATGTAATAGACAGTGTATCTTCTGCTACCCCTTACAAATGACATCCAGATGAAGCTTCCAGCACTGTGCCTTGTTGAGGGCCATTAGAAAACATCACTGTACTGATACATGCCATAGAAGCAGCTCCCCCAAAGTGCTGTTAATGTGACTGGAGGAGTTGTACAACTGAACCGAAGGTGGAAGGGCTGTAAGAAGGGAGAGAAAGCAGTTTTGACATTTCTACTTATTGTACAGTCAGAACTTAACTATTGCCACGCACTGGCTTCTGCTTGGCCTCACAGAGCTTTTCTCTACTATTACATAGTAAGACAGTACTATACAGCTCCTCATAATCTACCCATCACTGATCCCAAGTGTTACGATTCGTTATACGCCGTATGTTTTGACTACTTACGGATTTTCATTATTCCTAAATTGCCTACATTTGAAAACGAGGTGTGGAGTTGTGAAGCAGAATATTCAGGCACTTATCTAGACTTTGAATCATAAACTAGATCAATGAGTTTTTTTAGAAAGCAGAAAAGAGAACATTATCTACGGAAAGAATTGCACTCATGGGCTCTTAGTGCCGTGTGGATCTTTTGCTTTTATGACTATGAAACTAAATTCATACCCGTATATTAAGTTTGTTCAGTGTTGCACCTTGTTTCTAGAGCTTCTGGGTGAGAATTATCTACCCAGATGTTTGATCATGGAGAGGAAGCCAGTTTAAGCAAAATTAACACAGTGCTCAGTTATTATTTAGTTCTCAGCAGTGGGCCTTTACAAATGGTTTTGTTTCCCTATACGATATAGTTAGGTATTGATTAAATAGAGGGTTAACTTACACATTGAAATATAAGAAGTTGGTAAGTCATAGCAAAGAAAAACAGCAGGAAAAAAAGTACTGCAAGTAATAAATAGAAGTTATATTAGGTAGCTTTTCTTGTCTCATGTTGAATATGGTTCTTCTGTTTTTGCTTCCGGAGGCGTTTATTATGTCTCCAGTTTGCTTCCAGAATGTGCCTGTGTCCTACTTTTTGCTGTGAACAAAGCTGAAGGGTGAAGCCTCGGCTCTGAAAGCCCTGGGACACTGACAAGGGTCAGCTCAGACAGGGGTGCAAAACCTTTTCAGTATTTAATCATAGTCACAACTTCAGTGAATGTCACGTTCAAGAGAAAAGAACCTCACAAATCAGTTGCAAATTGCAAGTAGGACTAAAATCCAACCGTTTCACTTGGATGCCACTTATTTATGACAACCCCTTCAATCCAAGCTTGTTGTTTTCAACAGCCACAGGACATGCAACAAGGTGTCTTTGGGGCATACATGTTCTTCCTGTGTGTTTATTGCAAGGCCAGGCAGTGGTATCATGGTCATCTGGTGCATGCCACTCCACTGTCCCTAAATCATCAAGGTCCCGTGGCTCACTAGATCTTAGATCTAAGCCTTAGATGAGGCTTAGTCAGTGACGTTGTTCCCTGGTGGCAGTGGCAGAAGCAGAGCGAGACAGATGGGAAAAGCCATTCTTTTGTTGGAAAAGCTGAGGTGGAGACAGGAAAATGGAAGGAGAAAGTGTTAATACAAATGTGTGTGACAAGGGAACCCAGAAAAAAACCTGGAAAATGATGGCATACAGGGGGGAAAAAAGCAGGAAAAATCAGTGTCCTGTTTCTTGGTTACTGTACCCCAGTGATTTCAGAAGATTTCTACTGCAAATAGTTTTTCTTTACTCAGTTTTCTGAAGACAGGTGATCTAATGGTAGTATTCTCACTGCCCATACTTCATTTTACCCTTGAAAGCTAGAATCTCATGCATGTAAAGATACCGTGCTCTGGTGCGTAAAGGTTGCTTTACCTTTAAAAAACTAAAGCATCGGCCTTTAGTTTTCTAGGGAGTCTAGTGCATATTCCTCAGAAATGGGAAAAGCAGTATGAAACTGCACTCAGAAATGAGATGCAGCATAAACTCACACAAATTACATTTGCACTACTTCTTCTGTCATCATGGAAAACTCAGTCACAGGTCATCAGGTTAGCAAGTACCTTTGTCGCTTCCCTGCCCTCAGACTGCAAACCCCTCAGACAGATGGTGCTTCATTGCTCTGCAACGTGCCAGGGATGCGAAGAATCCCACAGTCAGCACAGCTCCCAGAACCTGCCTTGCTGTTCCCAGCCTCTGCCTGCCGCCTCATCCACCCCATTACAGTCTTCACCACTGCTTTCCACTCCATCACTCCCTGGTGTGATTTCATCTGAGATTCACTTGTTCATAAAATAATCCTGGCGCAGAGCAGTTACATATATGCATATATATAAGAAAAATTCCTCAGCGATTCCCTAATATCTCCATAGCAAGTCTTGTCACAGTCTTTTTAATTTGTTTGTGTGCAAGTAATTTTCTGCGGTGCTATTGGGAAGTCGGAGCTGGGGTTCAGGATGTTCTGACAGTCAGCTGCAATACTGTATTGCATCGTCTCTTTCTTGATATACTTTTGTCTATCAAGAAAGATCTGGCATTTTTGTTTCACTTTGACTCCTTCCCTGCCACCCAGGGACGTACCTGAAACAGGTTGGGAGATGGGTTAGGACTAATCCTACATAAGTAATGTAAACCTAGAAGTTTGTGAGGAAGGTGGCAGCAATTTGCAGTGTAAAAATTACACGTATTTTTCCTCAGTATGGACACAGATGAGCTGTCTGGTTCAAATGATCTTAAAATGTTCCCATCGAAGAACAAGCCTGTCTCACTTGAGTCAGAAAAGTAAAACACCAGAGAAGCAGACAAGGATCTGGAAGCAGCGCACTGGACTGGAAAGTCTGGGGCTGTGGTTTTTGTCTACAGTGTCCATATACGTGATTAGAAAATAACTCAAGTCTTAGGAAGTCTGATTTTATTAGCTCTGGTAGGCCATCGTGAACCTTTTTACTTCTCTCCTGATCTCCTTAAATCTGGATTTGTATGGAAGTTATTTCTATCCTGTTCTTCCACCCTGTCCTTCCGACTGACTGCTTTTAAACAAGTCAAGCTTTTTGTCCTGGGTTCAGCAGTAGCAGTCATTTTTCTCCTCCTTGGTAGCTGGTGTAGTGCAGTGTTTTGACTTTCAGCTCGGGAACAGAGCTGATAACAAGGATGTTTTGGTTTGGCCAAGGACTTTGTGAGCCTCATGCTCTGCCAGGGAGGAGGGGGAGCCAGGAGGAAGCAGAGACAGGACACCTGACCCAAACTGACCAAAGAGGTATTCCATACCACAGCACGTCATGCCCAGGATGTAACTGGGAGTTAGCCGGAAGGGCTGGGAGACTGCAGGGTTGGAGGAGGTATCGGTCGGAGCTTGGTCGGGCTGGGGGGGGCGAGTTATCGGTCGGCTGGTGGTGAGATGATGTATTCTCTTCCCTTGTTATTTCCTTTATCATTATTATCATTGGTGGTAGCAGTAGTGATTTGTGTTATACCTTAGTTACTAAACTGTTCTTATCTCAACCTGTGGGAGTTGCATTCTTTTCGATTCTCCTCTCCGTCCCTCCGAGAGCAGGGGGAGGGCAAGAAAAGGGGGGGAAGTGGGCGAACGAATTACCTGACTGGGTTTAAACCACGACAGTTCTTTTTGGCGCCCAACGTGGGGCACGAAGGGTTGAGATAACGACAGATCTGACTGAATTAATAGTCATTCGTCACAATGCTGATTTATTGGCTCTCAGAGTTGTTTTGCTTGATCTCACAGCTTCAGAATGTTGTAACTTACGTAGAGCCGGTATTTGCTGTGTTAGTGTTTATCAAGTATGGGGCTTGGGCTAAGGTTCTTGTCTCACTGTGCTTTATGGCAATGGCTTGTAATACGGGCGGGCTCCAGCAGCAGGGCGGGACGGACGTGGCCGTGGACTTGTACCTGGCCGTCCGGCTGCTCTTCACCGTCCTGGCCCTCACCCTACTCTCCATCTTCGTGAGGCTGCGGGGAGCCGAGGGGGCGCGGCCCCGGGAGCCGGCGGCAGCCGAACCGGCCCGGGAGAGCGGCCCCGGGGACCAAGCGGAGGCGGGAGCGGGGCCGGAGGCCGCGAGGGGACGGCTGCGGGTGGAGGAGGTCGGGGAGGTCGAGGAGCAGAAGGAAGGGGCTGCCGAGCAGGAGAAGGCGGCGGAGGAGCCGAGCCCCGCGGCCGAGCCCAGCCCCGCGGCCGAGCCCAGCCCCGCGACGGCCGAGAGCATTTCCCGGAAGCCGCCCGCCGAGCCCCAGGAGGATGCAGGAGACCACGCAGCATTTCCCAGCAAGGCGGAGGAGGAAGAGCTGGACTCGGGAAAAGAGAAGCTGGCGGTGGGAGAGCCGGCAAGCACAGCAGCTGCACCAGCCCCAGTGACAAGTACAGCAGCTGCACCAGCCCCAGTGACAAGTACAGCAGCATCAACTGAGAGTTCTGAAGGTTTTGAATGGCCTTTGGGCATCCTTGGGACCTGCCTGCTGATCGTGATGGGGATCAGCATGTTGGCACACACACAGACTGTGTTTTACCCACACCCATTTTGTCTGATCTCAAAAGTTAAGCAGAGTCAGGTTTGGGTCTTGTCTGGGGTTAGACAACAATATAGGGGGACCAAGAGGTTTTCTCCAAGGCTGGACAGTGATGAGTGGCAGGGTGTGTGGGACAGTATGGGCAAGTATCTAGTCCACTGGGCCCCTCCAGTGCTTTGGAAGCATCGGAGATGGAAGGCAGCTGTATGGAGTCCCCAGCAACAAGCTGCAGAAACTGCTGAAGGGGACAGTGAATTATTTTAAGCCTGGTGGGCCCATGGCACTTCAGGCCATCAGAGCAGAGATGCAACACAGAGATGGACTCATGATCGAGGGGTGGACTTAGCAATGGACAATATTGCCCAGGTTATTCACAAGTGTGAGCACTGCACACAGTCTCTCCTGCTCTGGAAGACTGTTACAAGAGATGGAGCCTGACATCATGGACCAGATGGACACAGCAGCTTTATAGGGACTGGTCCGTGCACTAAGATAAGAGTGCACTGAGATAAGAGTGATGGTATATTGAAAATGTGGGATCTGAGCATGACGTGAATGGTATGGAATAAGGGGTGGATAATGTCCTGGGTTCAGCAGTAGCAGTCATTTTTCTCCTCCTTGGTAGCTGGTGTAGTGCAGTGTTTTGACTTTCAGCTCGGGAACAGAGCTGATAACAAGCGATGTTTTGGTTTGGCCAAGGACTTTGTGAGCCTCATGCTCTGCCAGGGAGGAGGGGGAGCCAGGAGGAAGCAGAGACAGGACACCTGACCCAAACTGACCAAAGAGGTATTCCATACCACAGCACGTCATGCCCAGGATGTAACTGGGAGTTAGCCGGAAGGGCTGGGAGACTGCAGGGTTGGAGGAGGTATCGGTCGGAGCTTGGTCGGGCTGGGGGGGGGCGAGTTATCGGTCGGCTGGTGGTGAGATGATGTATTCTCTTCCCTTGTTATTTCCTTTATCATTATTATCATTGGTGGTAGCAGTAGTGATTTGTGTTATACCTTAGTTACTAAACTGTTCTTATCTCAACCTGTGGGAGTTGCATTCTTTTCGATTCTCCTCTCCGTCCCTCCGAGAGCAGGGGGAGGGCAAGAAAAGGGGGGGAAGTGGGCGAACGAATTACCTGACTGGGTTTAAACCACGACACTTTTCTAGCACATGTGGCTTTCCGCAGCCCGGCTCTGCTCCCTGAAACAGTGATTGCTTTACCAGAATCACTTCTCTCGGAAAGACTTCCAAACAGTGATCTAATAAACCTGATATGTTAAAACGCTTAAGCATTCAGCAAGTATTTGGCGAGACAGAAGGATGTTCTTGGAGTTAATATCCAAAGAATATAGAACACGTAGCGTCTTACTGTGCTTACAGCCCTGTAACTCATTTTACAGTTTACTGCCTGTAGAGGTCTTGGTTTTACCTCGGTCTTAATTCCTGAGGAGCAAGCACGTGCAATGGACAGGTTGACGTTCAGAAGTGGCTTTCTCCAGCTGTGTGCTCTCTGTGCTTGTTTGGCCAGTGAGAATTCGTACTAATGCATTTGCTTTAACTGGACTCTCAGCTGATTGACTCTGTCATCACCAACAGCCCGCTGCAGGCCAGGGGGATGTGGGGAGCCCGGTTGGAAGGTGGAATGGCTGCTCATCAAACCTAAGCTTACTTCTTCCTGCTCCCTCCCTGAGATGAACCAATTGTTTCCACTGTGATTGGTAGGTAGAAAGAAGGTAAAGAGCATAACAAGATATTGAGTGGTTTCATTGTGAGAGATTTTTCTAGGAATAGATGGAGGCCAATGGAAGATGTAGGTCCTTGGAAAAGACTTTTTTTATGTCTTTTTTTCTTCCTGGATTGTGTGTGTGTGTGTGTACATACACACACACACACATATATATAAAAAAATAATCTCTTCCTTGAAAAAAGGGAATTAAATTTTCCTGTCCCTGCTCTATTGGCTGAGGAGTTGGCCTATTGCCTTAGAAAGCTCCAGTTTTCCTGTCTTTCCCCAGATCTCCTCTTTTTGTTCCATGGAAAAGTGCTCTTGTCCCCAGTGTGTAGAAGGGTGAGGTTCAGCAGTGGCAAGCCCTATCTGTAGGTGGGGGATACAGCTGATTCTCTTGTTTCTTACGTGTTGCTTTGTTCTGTAAAGGTTGCTCTGCTGCCTCTGACGCCTGATAAGGATTTAAAGTTCTTTTTTGGATTGCTATAGCTCCAGGTTGCTGTAATTAGTGACTGTGTTCTCTGCCCCTGCCAACATGGAACAATGAAAGACCATCCCTGCCCTGAAGAGCTCAGGGGAGGACAAGAGACAACAAGCAGATGCAGAAATGGGGCCTGGAAAGCCCAGCACAATGGAGAGGTGATCAGGAATTTTGGGTGGGGCGATATGCAAAGCATAGCAGCTACCAAGGCACTGTCAAGGAATTCTTCATGCCAGCAGCTGGAAGCAGCTCCCTTGTTGGAGTAGGCCGCTGTAGGTTTTTGTTTGTATGTGGTCTATAAGCAGGGAAGGGATCAGGATCAAACACCCTGTATTAGTAAGACCACCTGAATCTTGTATATAGCAATTAGCACTGTGAGAAAGGAGGGGAATATGTTTTCTCTGTGTCTGCCAAGCCCAACAGAGGAGAGGGGACTTCTGTGAGGAGGTGTGTGCTCACACAAGGAGAACTTGTGCTGTGGTAGGGGGAGTTACCTGCTCTGAACTGTGGTTAGGACAATTATCTTTTCGGAGCGTGGGCTTTCGTTACGTGTCTGACATCATACCCACTCTTCTTGTAAGCTCATCACAGGAATTGCACCACCTCTGCATAAGTAAATACAGGCCTTGTACTGCAAGCAGATTTTGGAAGCAGAATGAAACACGGTAGTCTAATAAACCATTTGATTACTTTGATTTCTTATATATAGATCTGGTCCTTAATTGTGTAAGGACCAGAAATGAATCAAATAGTTTTTAACTGGCACACAATGCCCTGTTTAAAAAGGTTTCATTTACGCTGTAATCTCTAAACCTTTTTTTCCAGTGTCTTCTGGGATTGTGCAGTGTATTCAATTTTCAGAAATAGATTTATTAGGTTTTGAGACTGGACTGTCTGTTTTTCTCTTTCCTGGTATCCAGAAGTTTTGGAGCTTGAAAACACATTGATTTACATTGCTTAAAGATGTTACTTTCCGTTCTCCAGTATTCATCAGCATTAACATCCTGCTTTTGTAATACGTATCCAACTTAAAACATCATAACAAGATCAAGTGGGTAACAGAGGTTCAGGCTGCCTTGCTTTTTCCCAGAAGAATACACAAGATGGTGAACTAGAAGCCAGACAAATAATTAATTATTGACTTTAAAAATAGAAAGGAAGAGACAAGCTACATAAAAATAATTAAGTCCTGCCTTCAGAGAATACCATTTATCCACACATCAAAGAGGAGCGACCT
Source organism: Pezoporus occidentalis (assembly GCF_034315485.1). Taxonomy (NCBI): domain Eukaryota; kingdom Metazoa; phylum Chordata; class Aves; order Psittaciformes; family Psittacidae; genus Pezoporus; species Pezoporus occidentalis. The sequence goes on from NW_026912779.1 coordinate 7,834,658, forward strand.
GCGCTTCTTGTGAAGAAAAGATGATGACAATTAGTGTTTTTCTACACAGCTTTAGTTCTGAAACATTTTCTGCTGAATTACAAGAAGGTGTAAGTGGAATATTACAGAACACAAACCCAAAGTGGATTTAAATTAGCAATAAATTCCCATGATCAAATAGCACTTCCTAGCGTGGTAAAAATGTACTTTAATAAGTGAAGATTTAAAATATATTTCCTTTCTCCCCCTCCACTCCTGAAGATATTAAATAACATTGACAATTATTCAGACACTTGGTAGAGAAAACAACCTGGGTGATTAATCTGTTTAGCTTTCTGACTGACATTTACACAGCTAATTGTGTAGTGATGATGCTTCTCTAATAGATCTGAATATTAATGGAAGGTTCGGTTAAAGCTGAAACTTGTTTGTTTAGAAATATCACTGGAGAGCTAAGAATGCTTCATCAGCTTCAGCTTTCCATCACACGTTTTATGACATATCATGGAACTTAAGTGCTTTTATGACTTGTAAAAAAATTGCTTTAATATTTGACATTCTGTGCTTCAAGGAATCCTGACTGGCAGTTGATTAGCCTTTTGCTGCAGTCATTATCTTCTTTAGTGAAATTAGTTGGCTAGAAAATTGCATTGTAATACATCAAGGGGAAAGTAATGTTTCAAAGGCTCTTGAGAGTATGATCCTTTTTATTTAGTATACAATATAAATTATTTTTCCTAGCATGCCCTTCTAAAATGTACTATTCATCATATTACAGCACTTTGTATTAAATTATTGCATTCATTTTCATTTCAGTCTTTCACTGAAACTAGGTTTTACCTGAGTTTAAATTAGCTCATGTGTAATACTGAGGGATGTGCGTACAAGAAGGAGTTTGGCCTTGAATCAGAAAAGCACTGAAACATGCCTTTAAAACCAAAGCAGATCTGTGGAAAATTCCTCTCTTATTATATTTAATGCAGTGCTCGTAGTCAGAACTTTCTTATTCAAAAGAAAATCTTTCTGCAGAAATGATGTTAATAAATAATGCACCGATGTTATGGTAAGGTGAGGAAAATGTATTTGCAGAAAGAGCATCAGTTTTGCAAAGTCTGGAGCGTACCAGAAAAAAAAAAATCAAGACACTGGTTTTGATAAATGTTCCTCATTACCCAAGTGGGAAGTAAGGGGCCTGAAACACATTGCTAATTGGTGTATATGGGGGGAGCACAGTGCAGGTCACCTCCTAGAAGCAGTGGGTAAGATATTCTCTGTCTGGGCTTAGGGAGCTGACTTGTTTCCTCCGAGATGCTTTCCTGCTCTCACAGGGGGCTGTGAGAGCGCTGTGCAGGTACCTCTGACACAAAATGAGATGGAGAAGCAGCAGTGAGGCAACAGGGACCATGCTCTTCTGAAAGTGAGTTGCTGAGCAGTTACCTTCCAGACACTGGAATGCCACATGCATACATTGACCAGGTCTGGTGTCTGGAGGTTGTCCTGGCCTGAGTGAGGGGATGGACTGGACAACAACCATCCAGAGGTTTCTTCTCACCAGTATTTCTGATTACTGCACAGCATATTTCAGTTTGCCTCCTTTCTTGCTCTTGGGTTGTGGAATAAAACCAGTTTTCTGTGGTGTTGTGGCATGCAGGGGAGATCATTTGCTCTTCCTTTTAGCAATTCTCCATCAATCTCCAGCCATGGCTTGAGATCCTAGTAGGCACGAAGAGATACTTTTCGATGCCCTGAGTGTCAGCGATTTAACTAGCTTCAGTTTGTAATATAATTAACAAGGTCCTTTTTTTGTGGTGTTTCCCTGCTTTCATTTTGTGCATGTTTTTAGATGTTTTAAAGCGGCATCCTGGTACTACAATTTCTAGATGAATCAAGTATATATATATATATAACTGGAATACAACCACGTGTAACATACAAAATTAGCTACTGTGAACTTACTGTCCGTGTGTAGCATATAAAATTAGCTACCGTGCAGTGATTATCCAATGGAAGTTAATTCCTTGCTTGCTGGTAATCTTTTCCTACACAGAGAGGCAGAAAACATTTTATCATTGCATTTGGTGTTCCTCCTGTAAGATGAATGTCTGGAGGAAAACACACATCAGATGAAATAAGAACATTCTTTGAACATGATTTAATGCCTGTTAACTCACAGGACATCCACTAAGACCTTAATTAAAACGATGTTTTTGTATGTAGCTTTCTTCCAGTATTGACAGATGTGTCTGCTCAAGATCATTTAATGAATCACCTCACCATTGAAAATAATGGCTATCTCTCATAACTTAAGTGTCTCCTAACTTCTCTTGTGTTTCTTCTGTGTAAGAAAAAGACTTATTAGGTTTATTCTCACTTCATGCCTTCCCATCTTCGCTACACCATCATTGGTACTGGATGCTCCTGTTGCCCAGCATCTGATTGATGAGTAACAAGAATCACTTGGGCAGAAGGAAGTCAATCTAAATTGTATTTACTGTAAATAGTCTGAAAAAAAAAGAGTTTCACAAAGTTGCCTCCTTGGTTTGGAAATCAGAATCTTATGGATTTTGTGTTGCATGTTTTGGATCTTTCCTGCTGTAATTATTGTTATAATAACCAAAGTTTTTGTTTTGTTTTTTTTTTTCCTGATATAAGAAAAAATAAATTCTTGGATCATGAATAAAACATTTGTACATTACATACTGTACAAAATGTTCGTCAGGAGGAGTAATTAAAATTAATTAATGCTTCTGGTAAGGGAGTAATTGTCCCTTGAAGGTATTGAGCACTGGACTGGAAGATGTTTTTTAAGAGCTTCCAAAAAGGTAAACGGAACACATTTCTTTAAAAGAAAGGCTGCTTTGAAAGTCCACCCCTATTATTGCAGCTTCCCTCTCGAGCTTATTGATCGCTTTTTGTCTTCAGGAGCTCTGCAGTCTCTCCAGGAAACATTATCAGCTACAAGCTATCCCTCTTGGCGGTCATCCTCTGACCACACCATGAAGTATCACTCCTCATGCATAAAATATAGGACGGAGGAATTGGTCATGTCTGTTGCTCCCTCCCCCAGATGTTATATTCCGATATGCTTCCCAGGGATAATGTCACAGCCTTTAATTATTTACAGAAGTCATGGAGCCATAGTAGCAGCCAGTGTAATGATGATGATAATTTGCATATCTATGGTTCTTCTATCTGAGGAATGTAAAGTACTTTACAAACATTAGTTAAGCAAGTGTTATCTTTCCATCACTACTACTAAGTGGCCCTACTGGAATAATCAGGCTGCTATTAACTGAAGTTGCTTTCCTCTCCATTCGTATTTAACATGCTAAAAGAATTGATGTATTTAGTACATGCTCTTATTTCCCTATTTTCCATGCTCTTTTTACGTTGTGCCTTTCTCCTTTAAGGCTAATTTTTGAGGAGGGAACTTAATTTTTAAAGAATATTTATTCTCTAAACGTGAAACTGGAAAAATAAAGGAAAAATCATTTCACATGATGGCTGGTTTATAAATAGTTTAAGACTTTGTAAGACTTCAGTCTCCAAAGCCAGGCTCTCCAAGGCCCTGTCTCAAAGCATGTTGCAGAGTAGATGGAGAGTATGCTGTGTTCTTGAATGTTTGTGGAGTTGCCAGAGCACTTTTTGTGCAGAGGGGAAAATACAATTTAAGAAAATGATTTGGCAGTAGTGCTAGGCCAGCAAGTGTGGTTCTACAGAGACTTGGCAATGTTGTGTAACTCTTCTGTCTAGGAAAAATATAAAAGTTGCAGACAGCTTTTATCTAACCTGACAGGGTACAGTAAAATACGGTGCTCACAGCTCAGGAGGTGCTATCTTTCCAAATGCTGCCAAAATATTTTGGTGTGCCACGATACACTGCTGCTTTATTAAACTCTCTGAACGAGAAAGTGGGATGGGATTTACACATTTCCTGTCTCATTATCCACAAGTACCTCTGTTCCCTTTCTTAGGGAGAACCGTATTCTAACTCTCTGGTAGGATATTCACTTTATGGCCTGAGACCTCATATCGCTCATTTGCATCGAAGGTGTGATGGAGTGAAGCCAAGAGAAAAGATTTTCGCTTTGGCTTTGTTGATTTTCTGTTTATGGACATTGTGTAAACTTTGGCGTTGGTAGGTCAAGAAGTCATCTGAAGGACAAGGGATATCTTACAGCTCTGAGGAGACAGGCTTTTCTGCAAGCAGAAGAACAGTGCTGATTCTTTCACAGCATCTTTCTGATTTGCCCTGGCAGACAGCAAAGTACTACCAGAATACCATGTTTGAAAAGACAGAAGGGCAGGGGCCATCTCCTAGATGGTAACTTCAATTACTTGGCACCATTACCTGTAAGAGAAGGATCTTCAGAATCCATCCCTCCAGTTTCTGCAGTGTTTCTGAATCCTCTAAGTTGATTTAAGGGTATTTGAACATATATAACATATATAGCATGTTATATGTATGTTATGTATATATAACTTAGATGTGAGTATATAACTTTATGTTAAATCCCCATTCTTTTATGTGGTCATTGTGCTTGACAAAGGATGCTTAATATATTCCAGAGCTAAAAAATTGAACAAGGGTAGGTTTATGCTTAAAATTTATAGTATTTCTTCAGCTAGGTAAGATCGACTAGAAGCATAACAGAAGCTCTGAGGCATAAGGAAAAGAAATCAAACTTTATGTTTTCTAATCTTACACACATTAAATTCCTTTTGCAATGATTTTTAAGCTACGCTGTGTTAGGTCAGCTATGTTTCTTGCCTCTTCTGGGGAATCTCTGCATATGTTTCTGAGTATAAAAACATCTACACATCTTATTTTTCTTGAGCTTTCCTTTTCAGTATTATAAAAGAATTGTATTTATGCTCTTGGGAACTGTTAATGGTTTTGATTCAGTAAAGCACTCTTTGTATGAACAGATAACATTTATCATTTGCTTAATAACTGTCAATTTATGTGCTAATGTTGAGTAATCGAAAGTAAGGTAGAGAAAACACATTTGGTTATTTAACAATGCCATTTGAATGTTAGTAGTTTTTATAAGAAAGGCTGTAACTGTGTATGCGAGAGCATTGGCAGCACACAGCTATTTAGAAAGAAATTGTTTGTTTGTTGGAGAAAAGGATATGTTTGACAAAAGCTTAATTGTTGTTTTCCCATACCTGTGCCAAGGAAAAGTCCGTGCTGCAGTTAGCCTGGTGCTTTTGTGCACTCACTGAAATGCCTCAGCACTCAGGAAAGGACGCTCCTAAATCCTCAGCTCTGAAGAGCCCTTTCAGGTACCCACATTTACCATCTGTGGTATTTAGGTGGATTGAATCTTGTTTGGGATCTTTAGGAAAATTGTGCCTTGTTTTGTACGTTATAAATCCGTTTCTGCTTCGCTTTGGAGCGGGTTTGTTCTGATGTGTAGTGAAGCGGTATCTGGACCAGTAGAGCTAAATGGAGCGTAAGAATTAGGGAAACAGTAAAGTACAACAATCGCACCTACTGCAGCAGAAACGGGAGCAGAGCCATGAATACCTAATTGACTGTAGTGATGACTGCCCCATACAGATGTTATTTTTAAGTGTGTTTTAGCACTGCTTCAGTTTTAACTCTTTCACAAAGCTCAGGACTAGAACATGTTTAAAGAAAGTGACATTAAAGAGTATGCTAGACTGATGGCAACATGGGTGAAGGTTTCGTGTGAGGCAGGAAGTCTTGTGTATTGCAAGGAGTCTTGTGTATTGCAAGAAGTTGCTCCCCTTATTGTCAACTGCATAATTGGAACAGTCTGTTTTCTCCTTCAGGCTTAATTTAGGGATGCATTGATGGCAATGAGATTAGGGGCACTGACCGCTGGGCCTTCTGGCTCGTCCTAGTATTAATACCCTCCAAAAAACTTTACATACGAATGTCTACATTTCTTCTTTCCCCTCACTGCAGTCCCTCTGACTTTTTCTGATGTTTTCTTGTTGGTTTTGAAGGGATCAATCCTTATGTAATACAATTTCACTGTTTCTGAATCAGCTTTTTAAGTGTATCCCTAAGCCCGTAAGTAAAAAAACCTTTTAAGAGGAAGGAAGGGACATTTTTGGAGCTGTTCTGCATTCTTTATTCCTCACAGGATTCCGGAGGCATCTTTGGCCAAGGTGGCTATCTGGAGTGCTATGGACAAGCAGTCTGTTGGCCTCCTGAATCATGAAGGCCTGTTATGACATACAGATGGTGCCAAGTTTCAGACTGCCATCGTGGAATAATCAAGGAACATTGAAATGCTGCTGAAATGTGGCTCCGTACTTCCAGGGAAGAAGAATACCTCCTGGTCTATTAGAATGAAAAGTTAATTAAGCCAGGTGTCTCTGAGAACCCCTAATAATTGTGTTCTACTTTAAAACCGCCAGGTTTATGAATAATAGAAGGGAAAGATTGAACACAGCTATCAAAACTTTCTTTTCACTTTTTATTCTGTGCTCTCCTGGGGTATCTATTTGAAGTATCAAGAGAGCATTACTAGTTTTACAATAGTTAACTCTGCGGTATCTAAGAAAAGTGCAAATGCCGTCTCGTGGAGCTATTTTCTTGCTTTCAAGTAGTTAGGCTTGCAACACCAACCTGTCTCATATTCGATAGGGAATCTGCTGAACATGAGAAAATGTTCAGACTGAATGACTTCTCGGTCAATATTCCATAAATGCTAGAGGTGGAAGTTCAAACCCTGATGTTCACTGAGTCATCTTGTCAGTCTCATCCGTGATCCTTATTGTGTTTCATAAATGTTGTGACCACAGGTGAACACGCTTCATTTACTCATTCACAGATGGGCAGATTGTTGTAGTGAAACCCGGGGCTTCTTGAAGGCCAAGACAGTTTTGTCAGGGATTTCTTGTCAGACTGGAAAGGAAATATGTGATAGTATCCATTTGTGCTTTGTTTATGTCCCATCCTATATGCGCAGTCTGCAGATGTTGAAACACCCTTATTCTGGTTTCCTTGTGCTGTCTGTTGCCTACTATTAATTGCCAACATGTTATTTAATCTAATGGTTATTTGCAGATGTCCTTGACAAAGGGTTACAAGTTTCAAAACAAGTTGGTTTCTGCACATTCCTGAAAACTGATGTCCAGAGAGAAGCAAAAACTTCTCTGGAGGTGGGGAAATCCAGGGAGACTCAAGCATTATGTATTTTGTTGGCATCATGTAGCTGGCCAGTGTTTCAGATTCAGTACAGCATGTGTGGCTTGTACCCTGCCAGCAAATCAAACAGGTCCTGGTTGCAGGCATGGAAGAACTGAGTGTAGAGTAAGTGAAGGGAGGCTGGAGATCTGGAACTTTCTGGAGATACCGGTTGCGTCTAGAAGGTATTGAAAATACCATGTGTCATTTTAACCTGTCTGTGTTTTCCTGTTTGGTGTCCATCTCCTTTGTGAAGTATAAAATCCTCTAATTAAAGAGCTGTGTAAGGCCTTAAGGAGTTTTGATGTGATAAAACCTCTTGCTTTCAAATTATGTCTGGTCTGTAAAACATTGCTCAATGAGACTTCTGTTCAAAAGTATTCTTGTAATATCTGTATCTGTGCTGACACACACATAAGGCATTAATGGAGAAGGAACAGTATATTGGTACTTGACTAATGCTATTAGTTTTAAACAAAAACATCAAGTAGGAATTGTAGTTCAGTAAAGAAAACTGCCTTTTAGAAGGTTGCGAATGTCAGTTTCACTCTCACCCATTTGCAACAGTCAGGCCATTGACTACTGTATCGCCTGGATTTCATACAGTAATACTTATGGAAATGCTTCTGTTGGGTCTTTTATGTAGATGTTTTCAATGGGCAAATAAATTTGTTCAGGTGAACCAATACTTGAACTGCAGGCATTGTATGGCAGCGTGAGCTAATGAAAATCATCTTGTGCATTAGGTCAATAGATCAGGAAGCTGGCTTTCTCATTAGAAGAGGTAGTTATAAAAGTCTTGGTCTTGTTGAAAAGGAAGAGCAAAATCAGGAAAAAATAATGTAGATGTGAGGAAAGGAAGTGAGAACCCCCGTTCTCTGCTGAAAGGTGGGTCAAAGGCAGCCCTTGTTTTGAGTCACACCATGGTACGTATTGAAAGAGTTGAGGCTTTAGTTTGTCCCTCATTAGGCTGCGTGTGCTCAGGCCCCTGCCTGCAGCGCCTGCCCAGGTTGTGCATACCTCGGGCCTCAGATAACAAATAACAGCCTGGGCTTCACAACAGAGGTCTGATGGGAGCATTCAGATCTGGGCTGTATTTGCTGTCAGCTTAGACCTTTCATCCGCCTTAAATCCTTCAGCTACACCTATTTTTTGTGGTTCTTGCTATCATCACAAATAGGTGCCCTTCCAAATAGAATAGGTGTCATCTTGGGACTGTTTTCAAGTGAGCCTTTTGTGCCAGTTATTGTTTAGCTTTCGTTCTTCCATCTTAATAATGAAAAACATTTATTTTCAATAACACATAGGTGTTGGCTGTTGTTTTACCCTGGAGCATAAACATAATTAGTAAAAATAATAACAATAGAAAGATTTGAGATGGTAGAACAGCTCCTCAACTTTTTCTGTAGGTTTTTATCACTTCAGAAGGGTGGAAGGCAGATCTGTTTCAACCACACTTTTGTTTTGTAAATGGAAGTTGAGCAGGGGGTGGGTCTGCAAAACCTCCAGCATCCAATCCAGCGTAAGGTGTTCTCTGATTCTGTGAAAGGATAGATGTTGAAAATAAAATACGTTAATGCTATTAAAGTAAATCTGAGATGCCCATTTATTGGAGTGAAAGATTTTGTCTTTCCCTAGGACTGTGACAAACTTGTCTTTACAGTGTGATGCTGGTAATCCTGAAACCTGTGACATATTTACGGTGTGGGATTGTAAGTTAACCATAGGTCCTGTGGAGACTGCCTTATAAAATGGCTCACCAGCATATTCACACGTTTTGCTTATTCAGGTTGAACTGAGATAAGTATTTCACAAGTACTTGGCTGTGTAAAATGTTCTGTGTAATATTGTGAAGGCAGGTGGGTGGGGGGAGAAGCGAATTACTTTTCTTGATCATCTTCCCATAAGAAGTAACTAGAACTGTGGCATTACATTATTTGCCTAAATTGTCTCGATGCTCTGAAGGAGGTTCTCCATCGTTCCCTCAGTCGTGTTGCTTCCCAGCACTTCATCCTTAACATCACCACTGCAAGCTATAACTATTAGTTATTCTAAGACAAGGCTTGCTTATGCTGGTACCTAAAGGTGGCTGCTGAATGGTTTTGTTCTGCCATTGCTCAGTGGTGCCTCTTTACAACTAAAACCTTCAGGGACAGATATCCATCCTATCATGCTGACTTCTGTGTGGGGCTGATGCACAGTTTGAATTTGATGGGAATTGTTCTTTTAACACAGGGACTTTATCACAGGTTGTTAGGGATCAGTAACAAAACTGCTGCCCTCTTACAATACACAAATCTGTTTTACTTGGGGGTGAGAATGGACCTTCCCCCTTTATTTGCAGGTACTAACTCAGGCACTGATAAAAAAACTGAAAAATTCAAGCACATTTCAACTAAAACCAGTATTTCAAGGGTTCATTTACCTTGCTATTTATAGTTGGGACCTAAAAATATGCTTTGGAAAGAAATGCCCTGACTCTCCTCACTGTGTTGGTATCTTCAGGTATCTTGGAGCACATGAGTTTGGTTTCTTTTTGGCAAAAGCAGACTGGAGGATGTGTCCCTGATGCGTTCCACTGGAAAAGTGCCATTCAGTCCTAGGACCAGACAACAAGTAGCCCAAAATAAAAACCAAAACCAAACCAAACACACAAACCCATACAACCCTCCCCCAAAATGTGGATAGCGTTTATAGAACAGGTTCTCAACACCAGTTGGGTTACTCCATAGGTGCGATCTTACTGATTCTCTATATTTGCTAATGAAGATGTACCTGAAGTGCTAAATTTTAATAGAAAATTGTAGATGGGGCTTAGTGTACCCTTTGTATAGCTGGCAGTTGACAATGCCTCTCCAAGCTTCCAAACTCACCCTGGGCTCTTTGCATAACACTTCCTATTTGCAAGCCTTTGACTGCTATGAAAGTAAGTAGGCCAAGCTGTCTTTAAAAGTACACTTTCTGACAGTGGGTGGAGTAATGTTAAAATGATGTTGAAATTTATTCTGCAGTTGGTGGCCCCAACATAAGCTATTGAGATTAGTATTTTTTCTTTTTTAAATGTGGGTAAAGATCCTGTTCCATAAACGTTTCCGGGAAGGAGGGAGATCTGCAAGTGGAATCTATGCCGATGGTCCATACAGTCTTTGGAGCTTTGGTATCTTCAGCCAGTGTTGCATGTCCTCTCACTTTATTCTTCAGCATATTGGAGTGATAAGTTCTTTCTAATGATATCAGGCTGTATTTTAGATCTAAACTGCATAGTTTAAAAAACCCACTGAATTGAATGAATCTGGCTTAAAGGTTCTGGTGTAACTTCTGAGAAATGCTTATTTTTATTTCTCTGCAAGCTTTTTAGACTGAAACTTTCCATCTTTTTGTATAATGCTAGAAACATACATCCCTCCCCTCCCCTTTTAATGAAAGTAGAAAGATAGAACAATACATATCCTGTGATATTTTGTATTATACTTAAGCCTCCAGATTTCCCTTTCCAGCTTTCATACCTCCCTCCCCTCCCCTTTTAATGCAAGCTGGAAAGGGAAATCTGGAGGCTTAAGTATAATATAAAATATCACAGGATATGTATTGTTCTTTCTACTTTTTATTTAAAAATTGCATTAATATGTTTACTACAGCTTTTACAGGATAATATTGAGCTGCTTTTTCCTTTTAAAGTCATGTCTCAGTGCTCGTGTATTATTTTGTTAATATTGCTTGATCTGAGGAGAACTTGAGATGCTTTGGGTGAATTGTTGTTCAGTATCGCCTCTTTACAACTCAGTTACTACATTATGTATCCATGGAACATTGCTATGGAATTGATGCTGTTTACTCATTAATTACTGTACACTGCAGCTCACAGTGTTGGCACTGTGGCTTGTTTGTTACATGCGATGATCACTTTATAAATGTCAATGAAATCAAGACAAAACCCTCTAGTACAACTGGAAGTAACAACTCAGTATTTTCCTCATTAGTTTTGGCAGCAAAGTAGTCTTACAAAGCAGTATGCAATAAAGCACCAGCCAACTGAGTCCCACACTGTGGCTATAATTACATATTTTTGCTTGCTAATCAGTAGAATTTTTCTGTGTACACTATTATACTTTAATGGTTCTGTTGCAACAGCAAATTTACTACAATGTTCTCTTGAAGAAAATGGCACATAATGATTTTATATTTACTACAAGAAGATATTAAACTAAATAATACATAATGATGTTGCACGGATCAGCCGGCTCTTTAGTTCTTCTGTTCCTTATCTCTCTTTTAATAGTGTTTTAGGACAAACATAAACTTATTTGGGAGGGAATTACCAGAATTACAGAACTGGTAAATATAGCCATTTGAGTGGGATGCCTGGTTTCTTACTCGAAAATTATTGGATTGTAATTTTAAGTTGTGCTTAGTACTTTAATTTCCCTTCCCACAAGTCATGCAGCAGAAGGAGGGTTGCAGCCAGCTCAGATAAGTTCATTAATTACAGGCTTACCTTTCTTGTAGGTTAAAGCAGCCTGTGTGGTACTTGATTAAACAAGCTGTTGGGTACGGCCCTGTGGAGGGCTGGAGAGCAAACAGCTCAGAGAACTGCCCCAAATAAGTTGTGGATCCAGAGTCTTCCATTACCTATAAAGGTAACATGCTGTTATCAGGCTCTGTCTCCTTCTCCTTGGTTTAAATTATTTTGATCCAAAGTGACTACACTGCAGACCCCTTCCCCCAAGTCCAGTGGGCAGTTTTGGAAGGCTTTTTGTTTAATGTCACACTTTTTCCATGAGCTTGTTTTTATTTCTGACATGAAATAAATAAGTAAGCAAACGCTCAGGAGTTTTTGCTCCTTTTTATTCACAGTTAAGCAGTCACTTAAATTCCACTTGAATTACAAATCATTATAATCATCATGAATATATCTGACAATCTTAGGTTAATATAATGCTTTTCCATTTACCTTGGAAACAGAACTTGACTGTCAGAGACAATCTGTCCAGGAGTGGAAATGGAAGGGAGTGCCTGCTGATGGCAGCTTGCCCCTTTCCTCCATATACAGTTAATTATGTGTGACGGTTGTGCTGATGTCTCTAATTTTTTTACGGACTTGTCAGATTCTGCAGTGGGTTCTGACATATTAGTGAGAGGAAGTAGTTTTTTCTTCTGTATTTGATTCGAGGGAGAAGTCTGTATCAAGATACGATACTGTTTCATAGGGGAAATTGTGATATTTTTACATGTTGCAGGAAAACATTTGATAGTTCAGCACTGTTGAACGTTGGTTGTGTCCTGCACCTCTCAAATTACCTTTTGGCAAGATTTTTTAAGTTCTCTTTGTCTTACACGTGTTGCACATAGAGTTTGTCATAGCCTCTGAACAAAAGAAAGGAATGCTTGAGACTTTTCATGGGCAATGAGTTCTCAGGCTTGTGTTAAACCACCGTGTGGAAAAACCGTGTTCATACACCATTTTCCAGTTAATCTAGTGTTTACCTTTTTCTTCCCTTATATTTATTCCATTTGAATACATTGTAATGTGCTCAATTGGATTTACCTATTGCAAGGCAATTTTTCTATAAATAATACTGTTAATTAATCTGGCTGGAAGCAACATTCCAAATGGTGACGATGTTTCTATCATTGCAGACTGAGAAGTATCTCAACTGCGTTTTCTCCCTTCAGTGGTTCATGATAAAAGTAAATTGGCACAAGTGAAAATGGTCCAGGAAATAAGAAAACCAGCTGCTACTCAGTAAATAATCTGTAGTGTTCCTATAGCCTCCTAAGCCTTACTGCAAGCAAAAGAATACCTCCTTGTTGATACTTAGTCTTACTCCTTTGTACATTCCAGCTGCTGCCCTAATTCAGTCCCTAGAATCCTTGTGGTTTTTTAAGTCCCCTTTGAAGTGTGTCCAGAAATGCATATACTCTGCTTTTGTAACTAACCTTTCCTCTGTTACTTTCTTCACCTACCTAGTTGTAGGTAGCTCATCACCTAAACCTGCATGAAGATTCAGCGCTGTCATAGTCAAGCTGAACCCATGTGGGTTAGAAGAGATGACTTGAAAACAAACAAATAAATTACTACTAAAAGGTGTTTAGAATATAATATTTGAAGCCATAAGTAACAAAGGCTTTTATCTTGGCAGACTTTCCCTTCTTTCTTTTGCAAGGTTTTTCAGGAAAGAGGAGCTATTCACCTTGCATCATGTATCTCCATCTGCAGGCTCAGATGTTTTATTCTAGCAGTTATGTATAGTGTTTCTAGTGATTGGTGCCCTCAATAGCTGAAGAGAATTGTCTCATTCTCCTGTGTCTGGTTGAGTTATACTCAGTTAGAAGTTGTATTCTACTACAGAAGCTTTCAGGCTTTAAATCCACAAAGACCTATGTGAGAATGCCTTTCTTCCCATGCTCTCTGTAAAGAGGAGGTCTTAGATCACTTTCCATTGCATTTCAGTGAGGAAAATGTGGTTAAAATTTTTCCTATTCCTGTAAAACTCTTAGGAATGACATGCCAACGGCCTGTTGGGCTGTGAGGATGCACCACAGTTACAAGGCTTCCTTTTACACAGTTCTTTTACAATTAGTACTTGGTAGCCTGCTCTGTCTAAATCCTTGACCTGTGCCTGTCAACTGCTAGCTGATCATACGAAGAAATGTGTATAATCACTGTGTGATGACTGCTTAATATCTGCATTCCAAATATACAAATACTTATTCTGGCTTAATACAAGTCATCTGCCATGTCAGGCCCATGCACTTGGTAGTTTTGGAATGTTTGCAAGTTATGGAGCTTGCCACTGCAAGTCTCTTGTCTTTTTATGGGGAGCCCTATAATGCTGAAACCTAGAGAGAAGGAAGAGAAACCAGTTCTTGAACAGAGAGGAAGTGCTTGTCTGTATGTGTTGTAAATCAGCGAAAAACCAAACAGAAATACTTCCTTAAAGACTTTGCAGTGTTTTTTCTTTTTTGTTATCTTTTCCTAGGGATTGTTATCTTTTCCTAGGTTAGCAACATGCTTTTACTCAAAATAACTTGCAGTATTTATTTCCTTGCTAATGCTGCTGTCCACATTACACAGAGGACTACACAGAATTGTAAGATACGAATCCAAATACTTGTGTCAGTCTGAAATGCTCACAAAACACTCAGAAAAAAAAACCAAGAAAAAGGCATGTCCAGAGTGGTGCAGAAAAAACATCTTGCTCAGGTCTGGCTTTTGCCAGTACTGAAGCAGGCTGGAAGAAACACTGGTGGAAGCACTGGTAACTTCTTTCTCTGGTCTTGCCCTCTCTTTTAAGCATTTCCTTTGGCCATTGTCTGAGATGGGTTGCTGAGACAGATGGACAGTGGGTCTTACCAGGGAGTCTTATCCATTTCTGTGTTCTTTATTTGATTTACATTTACAGCATCAGAACATGAGTAAATCACTTGTTTTTTTTGTAATAAAATCTGAGTTTCATTGACCTTTCAGGCATATTTTTTATCTTTTTTGGTACTTGTTTCTTTACTGTTTCTCTGAATTTAACTTAGTGTTTCCAAACAGCGCAGGAGGAAAATTAGACTCTGTAGTTCTGTGAACTAGACAGAGATTGATACGTAGTAGCTTAACTTCATCCACAGCTTAATAGCTATGGTGAGAAAAGAGAGTTTCAGCGAGATTTTAAAAGCAATAATATTGTTATTTACTGTGATTTTATCCTGTGCTTGAGGGAGGAAGCACAAAGATGCTTGTTTAAGAAAAGAAGCAAGTGAAGGAACTGAAGGATGCTAACATCTTGTCCAGGCAGAGGTGGGCATTGACTTTTCTGTGTGGAAATAGAAAGAAATGTTAAGCAGAAGCTACTTTGCAGAGGGCTAGGAAAAGTTCTGGTGTCATCTCTCTAAACATTTACATCATTTAAGTTCAAAGTGTAAAACCCTAATGGGTAGGTTAAAGCTTAACAAATAGACTTTTATTTGTATCCCTAATACTGGGTAGTGCAATGTGTAACTAACCCGTCCCTATTTCCTGCCTTTTCATAGGAACACAGCTACAACTTTTTTCACATGGTCTTAATCTGTGCCACACTTCATGTTTTTAGTGGTCTTAGGAAGAGGCTCTGATGCCTGAAATTGGATTTCAGAGTTGTTTTCTTGGTGAAGAATGAGAGTCCTGTAATAATAGCAGACTGACATGAACAGAAATCCAGGACAAAGCAGGCACCCCAGCAGTGAGATACAGATAGGCCTTTCTGTCTTTCCAATCTGCCCTTCCAGCTGTGGTTTTCAGCTGGAAATGAAGCCCTGTGGCTGCCCAGGAGGCTGAGGAAAGGATTTTGGAGTCAAAGACCCATTTCTTCAGGATGATACCACATTAAAATCCTCACAGCTTCTTAATAGTCAGTTTGGGAAGCTGGGGGAGCACTTGGGATGAATGTGAGCTGAGTTTGGTTTAATAGCATAGAGTAGCCTGAGATTTCACCAGGCTGCAGCTTATCCCCTTCACTCCTCAACAAACAATAACATGTAATTTTTGTGCTTGCTGCAGTGAGGTATTTATGGCTTTGCTGTCTCATTTCCATCTGTAGCAGAAGAGTGTGGTTGTGTCAGGTGTTTCAACACTAACACAATTAAAAGGAAGTGAACGGTTCCTCCACGCATGCCTTAATGTCAGCATTTTGGACTGGGAAAAACTGAAAAAACACTATTGGAGCCTCTCCTAGTTCTTTTTCCCCTGCCAAAAGTGTGACATTCAGAGAGGTTTATCAGACCTGTGTTTCCCCGAGCCCTTATGCTGCTTGAGTGGGCTGACAAAAGTGTGAATCCTATTGACATTATAACTGCCTATAATTGGAGTGGAGCACTCGGAGACTGAGAAGGATGATGTCCTGAGCACGAAATAAAGCAAACGCTTTCTTTATAGCTTAGTCATTAACGGAAGGTTTTTGCCAATTACCTTTGCTAACGTGACAGAGCAACTTTTACTTGGCTTTTCCTCTTTTTTTTTTTAATAGGAGTTTCTGATATCCCAAGACATTTGACTAAAATAAAAAAATCTGCCAAAATGTGTAAGTTTACTATTGTTTTGTGGTTTTGTCAAAGAAAGAATGATTGGTTGTGTGCAGGCAATGTAGAACACTTAAAATTTAACAGGTCCATGGGTAAGTGAGCTTTATTTTGAATCACTGTTGACTTCTTAATTTCCATATGTCTTTTTGCCAGCGTATAGCATGGGCATTGATTATATTGGATCTTTCAGCTGCTTTTGTTATGCTTGAATGTGAACTGCATCCAGATTAAGGGCAGCCTTCTCTTAAACAACCAGTAGGTTTTAAAATTTAATTCCCAGCACTTTTCACCATAGAAGGCAATAACTGGTAGGGTTTAATCCTAAATGTCACCTAAACAGTATTCTAGAGTACAGGTTTCTCATGTATGACTTTACAACAAGGCTTACACGTACCATTGTTATGAGTAGTTTTATTCCTTGCCATTTGTACTGGAATAATACTTTTATTACATCTTATTATTACTTTTCATTAAACTCTCTCTGCAGCAGGGTTTAGTGGTTGAAGCTGGGGGGACCCAGAGTTTTAATTCTGGGTGCAGTGAGGCCCCTTGTGCAGCCGCAGGATGTTGATTCTTAAAGATAGGCACTATCTAGAGAATGAGATTTGGCACATTAGGTGACTGGTAGCTTAAGGATCCAGACTTTCAGCTCTCAGTTTTGTCTTGATTTAATGTGAGTGTAGGCACTAAGAATTTCTGCAAATAAGAATATTTAAGGAACTATAAACCTATATTGTCTGGGATGAAACGTGAACCTAATTCAGTGAAAGAGCCATCTCCAAGTAAATGGTTCATCTGTGGTTTTTTTTTTCCCTAAATGGAGAATTTTAAGGCTAAAGCAGATCATGCTTTTAAATTCTTGGAGATCTTGGCCAGAAAGCACTGTATAAATGCGAAGTATTTAAAATTAATTATGTTGGAGGCCTATAAACCAGTGCATTGATTAAAAATCTTCAGTTCATTAAACTTCCCAATGGCAGAGGCCATCTCTGTAATATAAACTGCTGCTGCTAGCAGCGGCGGCCGACTGGCATCTGTGTTCTAATCTTCTTGAGGATCCCACCTTTGTTCATTAGGCCAGCAGCTGTTGTCTCTTGCTGGGCCGGATTTATTTCCTCTTGACATCAGCCTCAGAGGTGCAGTTGCAACTTTGGCAGCACTTGATTCCAATGAACTTCCTAGAGGCGCTTTACCACTTTTGTAGAACGAGATTGCTTTTGGATGTGAGTTGGTTTTTTGGGTGGGTTTCAGTGGGGGGCTTTGGGGTGTGTTTGGGATTATTTCTGTCATTTTGTGGTTTCCACCCCCCCACCCCCCCTCCTTCTGGTTTCCACACATGTCCTTGAATGGGTGTTTCTGAAAGGTCCACAAGGACTGAGGGCATGTATAGAGGTGTGCTGCAGTGTAGGCAATACAGCTTCCTCTTCCATGTCCCTAGAAGTATATGTGATATAATGACATTTTCCTGTTTTTGTTCCCTCCTGGCATTTGCCATGTGGAAGAACAGCACCGCTTCATAGATAATTCATGCACAATTTACTTTCTTAAATAAGGAAGTCTCACGAATTTCCTAGTGAAAACAAGACATTAAAATCTGGAAAAGCACCAGAGAACAGGAATTCCTATGAAAAAAGAATTATGTAGATTCTTGAAATAGAATATGTATCACGTGATAGAATATTTATCATGTGATAAATCTGCATATGTTGTTTACAGTGTAACTTCCATTTATCCAGACTCATGCACAAGGTCACAAAAGAAGTTTGGGCCTTATTATTCCTGGAGGGATTTGTGTTTTTTTGCTGTGGTGTTTGATTACCTTCCCCTCTTTTATTACCATCTGCACCACAAGGCTAGTTTTGCTGAGGTGATTTTTTTCTCCTAAGCAGCATCCCCTGATACCTTTAATTCTGTGTTTCCTGCACTTTTGCTTCATTTGCAATTTTAAGAGATTTTCTATAAGAAATAAATTTATTCTATAGCGTAGATCACTAAATTAGCCAGTTTTTACTGCATAACCTTAACCCTTTAATTCTGGAGAACAAACACAGTTGCACTACAACAAATCAAACAAGAAAGGATTTAATCTGTTCGCATCCTTTAGTGTGCAGTGAGAAAGATATCAAATACCTCTGTATTTTTGTTTAACACACTGGTTTGAGTACACTGCCATTTTGTCTATAACTTTTATTTTGATATTTGATTTTGTCCATGTATTTTAAGCAATTCTTTTCAGGTGACTTCTTTGTGCAACCAATACTATTGGCTGCAGTAGCTTCGGGAAGATTTTTTCTTCATTAATGGCTTCTGCTGAATTGTTGGGAGAAGAGAACTCTGTCCCTAGTGGCTCTTAAAACTTCCAGATGCATGGAATGAGATTGCTAATATTATTTTTAGTGAAAAAATGTGGAGTATTATTTTTAATAGCTTTATGCAAGCATCAACTGCTTGAACTATAGAGCTGAATCTGAAGCTCCATGAGCCGTTCCTCAGCCCTCAAAATGTAGTTTGTGTATGTGGGTCTTCAAAACTAGCAAACATCTTCCATGAGCTTGTCCAGCCAAGCCACAGTGAAACAGTAAATACAGAAACCCCATTTGTGTGGGCTCTCCATACGTGAAAGTGCACTCCAAACAGGATCACATTTCAAAGATAAGTCGACCTGCTCAAGTCTTTGTAGTCATCTGAAAGCAAAAGGGTTGTGTGCTTTTTCAAAGCATTTGTTTTACCTCGGGGTAGGTGGTGGGGAGTGTCAAGCAGCCTGGCAGCCTCCTTGCTGGCAGAGGAATGCAGAAGAGAAGAGGGACCATCCAGTGGGTATTTGCCACCTCACTGATGGCTCTGGGCAGGACTCTGAGTATTAATGCTATCAAAATTCCTTAGAAATATCTTGGTTTATAAGCATGAAACTCATATCAAAAAGCACAATATCAGTAGGGGTGCTTAGCAGCCCTGTCTTTGGTACCTTCAAGTGTTACTAGTACTTAGAATTGCCCAATTATGACCATGCAGACCAGAGATGGGGTTTGTTGCCAGTTCTCCAAGTAAATGGTTGGAGATTGTCTGTGGAATTGTCCCACATCTTTCTCATAGCTGTGAAATGACAGGTCACCCGTGTGTGTAAGTGACCCAAAGTATATCTGTGATTTCCATAAACCTAGACAGCAAGGCAGCCTGTAGGAAAGAGGCAGACTGTGAAGCAGAGTGATAGCTTCAAAGTAAAGCAGCATTCTTCATCGGTTGTAGAAAACAGTGCTAATGCACGATGCCTTATCACTGCCACATGATGCAAGCCAGATTTGACCATAAGTGCCTGGCTTTTTCAGCCTGTCTCACAAAGGAATTCCAGGGAAGGAACAGTGGGATATGGTTTAACATTTTCCAAATATGTTTTCAAAAATGCAGATGAGCATCTATCAAACCGATGATACAGATGAAGGATCTGGAGCCATTACATCAAAGATTCATCACTTTCCTATAAAAGTAATTTGGCAGCATGCCACTACTAGCAAGTGAATCTCTTCCTCCTTACTACACAATGACAATATATCTTTGGCCATCATTGTTCCCTCCTGAGGTTGTTGCTACTATCTGTAATTTCCATAAAGTTTCCATGCTAACAATGCTCACACTTCCATTACTAGTCAGTGCACACCTCCAGAAAGCAAAATATCTTACACAAATGTTTTGTGCATGCCCATTCCATGGCTTTTTTAAAATGAATTAATACAGCTAAGACATATTTTAGCAGAGGCTGAAGTCTCTCATTTAGATCTGCTAATCTAGTCTACCATTGTAAATATTCTTCTTTATGTTATGCAGAGTGCTCATATTTGGCAACACATTTCACTGCTTGGCTTTTTACTTTAAGAATTATCAAACTTGTGTAATAGGTTGTATATATTATTTGTTTCTAACATGATTTATTGAGTTGTATTAAATGGAAAATACATACAGATGCCAGAGGTCATCTCTGCTCAAGTATTTAATAAAGTATGGTAGAAAAAAAGAGGTTATTCAGAAAATTGGGGATGGTTTTTCAGGGTTCTTTTTTGGTTTTCTTCTGGTGGTCGTTTCCCCCCAACTCCTTCATTCTTCTGTGTCATCAGTCACTGGAGTGTATCAAATGCTAATGTCTGCATTTCCATCTATGCCTGTCTGAAGTATTCAATCATTTTCTGTTATGCCACCTTTATAAGGGAAATATGCACGTCTACTTGTTTGGTTTTGGCAGATGTCTTCCATTTTCCTTGTCACATGTCAAAACTGGTTATGATTAAATTGATTTTCCTCCGTTAAGAATTCAATTTTTTTCAATTATGTTTTCATCTTTCTGGAGGCTGCTTCCATTATAAAGACTGGACATGGACCCGTGTGGAACCAGCTCCAGGAAACTAGTGATAGACCGTCTGTATTGTAGCTATATGTGCATTAAGAGCATGCTTCCGTCATGAGATGGTTTAGCGATGGGGAACAGTGTTGCCTGTCCCAGCTGTTCTGGCACTTGGTATGCTAACACATTAGGGATGTTAATACACTGCAGATTTAGAAGTGGCAAGCCTGGGTTTCCATTTTCCTGCCAGAGGCAGTGGCTTCTCTTTGCAGGTTCTGCTGTTTGGCTGGGCTTGTGTTAAAGGGACCTGAAAAAGTGGTTGATTTGTCCCGATGAGTTGGTGGAGAGGGCAGCTGAAGGAATCATTGCACAGACTCTGCTCAGGGAGGGTGCCTGTTTGTTAGGGACAAGAAGGATCTCAGGGGTGGAAATGATTGATCTGCTGCCAAGGGAATAATTGCATGGACTTGAGCCCTTGTCCAGTACTCCTGAGGTGAAAGACTTCTTCCTCTGTAAAGAATCCTGCAGAAAGTGCCGGTCCTAAGCATCAGTGCTATTTTTACATTAATGTCTCAGGAAATATTAATGTTGGTAAAGATCGTGCTGGTGCTGGTGCTCATAAAAATATACTTGAGGTTTCAACGCACCCTGGTTTACTTATCCTGCTTGGTTTGGAAAAGCATTTAGTAATTAAGTTAAAATAATTAAATCGGACATTCTGGGCACAGGATGGATTTCAGGCATTCTTTTTTCCCCTCAAGGTTACAAAGTGTTATTCTTGCATTAGCATCTTGGAGTATGTTAAGCAGAGATTTTGGGGAAGTTATAAACAAAAGTTCAGCTAAGGTGGAGGAAGAAGACTCGATGTCTTGGCGCAGAGATTGCCTGATATGCTTACAGCTAGTGGCATCCAACTTCTTTGCAACAAGAGCATATATAAAGTGTCATTGAAAGTGCAAATTCACACGATTCTGTAATTCTCATTCAGTTTAATAGAAAGTATTCCAAAATGTCATTTCAAAAACTAATGGCACCGTGTCCAAGATGAGTATGGAGCATTACAGTGAACCACTTCGCCAGGTTCACTGCGGCATCCGAGTATTAACTCTGGCAGAGGACACCTCAGAAAAGGCAATCAGTTTTATTCCACACTTAGTAGAAGGCGGCTTCATTCAGATAAAGATAATATCTGCCCTTCCCCTTGAGGGAGATACTCAACACCTTGCAAAACCAGCCTTGACCTTAACGCAGCAATGCCAGTCACCATTTCCTTTGCAGGTTGTTCTGCGCACAGGCAGGGTACAACAAAACGACCACACACTTCTTGTGCAGCATGTGCAGTTTATTAAACAAGAACACTAAAGTTAATAAGCACACTAAAGGAAATGAGCACACTAATGTGAATTGGGTATATATATATAGTAAATAAGTACAATAAAGCAAATCAGATATATGTATTTTATATATATGTAAGTACAGAGGAAAATGAGCAATGCGTCTACTCATTACTGCATAAACAGAACAGAGGCCAAGAAGAAATACATTACAAATTATCACTGAATCAGTATTCAGCCCCACACTTCAAGATGGGAAGTCCTGTTGTAGCCGATGCTGGGAGTCTGAGGTAATTGGGCAAAATCCTGTGTGGCGCATCTACCCATAGGTGAGGCTTCAGATTCAGCTAAAAGAGGCTCCTGCTTTTATACCCTTAGAAAAACAAGGCTTTATGCCAGATCTCTGATTGTTTACTCGTGGGGCCATGCAGTTTCTCATGATCTCACTGTTGTCCACGCTGGGAGCATTGGCCAGGCGCCCTGGTGTGGCCAAGTATGAAGGTCATAGAACAGCTGTACACCTCTGTTTTCCTGTCTTTTTTCTAACAGACAGTTGCTACGATCACAAACATATACTCTACCAAATGCACTTTGATAGAAACATACTTTGTTATGTCTCTTAGTCATGAGAGGGAATCAGCTGTCAGCTAGGTTGCCATTCATTACACAGGTCCACAAAACAGCTCAGAGTGAGAGGGCTGCCCAGTCTTCCTGCATCCCAGTGCCAGGGCAGTGAATGGCTGGTAGGCATGCTGTGTGCCCAAGCCTTGTATTACTCAAACCTTGCTACGCTAGCCCATAGAAACCTACACAGTTTATGGGCATCTGTTAGAAACCCATCTATGCTTGGCTTTCCAAACCTTTTTGGGTTTATTTGCTTTAAACATATTGTTGGGTACTGCTGTAACCTTGAACTGATTAAATCTGAAATAAAATCTGAAATAAAATCTGAAATAAAACCTGAACTAAATATTGAACTGTATGCGTGCAGAATCTTCCTTTCTTGTCTCCAGAAGTATTTGTTTAGCCTTTCTTTGAGCTTCCTTTACCTTTTTTGAATTGATACTATTTCTCATAGTTGAACTTCATCATTGCTGCTGATTTAGGGCCTTACTGCAGTTAACATGTTCATTCACACAGGATTTCCCTTATTTGTTTCCCTTTTCTGAACTTTTTGCCATAATTACAGTAAATGATGTCTTTGATTGCATGTTGAGAGGGCAGAAATGCTGTGCCAGCAGCCATTTTTTATTCTTTGCCACTGCTACTATTCTTTTGCTGACTCTCAAGAGTAATAAGATCTATGCACTCTACTAATTTTCTTGCATACTTAGCTGCAATTGCAACCTTCAGTAATTATTATTTCATTAACTCCAAGGTATTGCATGAATAATGTAGAATTAAAAAATGGAAGAAAGGTCAAAACAAGGTAATTTTTAAATTTCAAGTCCATAAGCATTGGATTGGATTTTTGTATAAGGCATTAATAGGATGGGGACACTAAGTAGTCTGCTTAATTGCAGAAGTATCAGAGGTGTGTAGTAAAAGAGAGGCTTGCACTTAGCTGGGGATTAAACTTGTTTTCGTAGCTTTTCATGAGACTTTCTTAAAGCCTTGAACGAGACCCTTTTCCAACCTTGAAATCTTAATTCTGCTTTAGCTCTTCTAGGTGCTTGCAGTTAGCAGAAGTTGACTAAATGTCATTTCTTTGATAAACATATGGACTAATTCTGGCAGAAAAGAAGTTTGTGTATATCTGCATATCTGCCTATAGATGAGTAGGTCTGCTCTGGGAATGTGAACATGAGCAGTAAACGTTTGTGACTGTGTATTAGTGTGAAGGCAACAGAAAGACTGGCTTTTAATAAATGACAGTTTCTGGGTTTCTTTTGCAGTGGATGGCTGCATACACAGAGCTGCTGGGCCCTGCTTAGTTGCTGAATGCCGCAACCTGAGTGGCTGTGAGACTGGACAAGCCAAAATCACGTGTGGATACGACCTACCTGCAAAATGTAAGTCAAGGCTTTCTCATCTTGCTCTAAGCACGTGGAGTTGGTATGCAGGCTTTATTTCCCTGTAGTCTAATTCAACAAGGTATTCATTTTACAAAATTAGCAGTGGGACTTAATTAAGGATGTTCTGTAATAATGTCTTCCCCTCAAAGCAATTCAGGCTTTTCTAAATGATTATTTCACCTATGTTACCCAATGAAAACCTACATGTCTCTAAAACATAAAGCATCTTTCATGTTTATTTTTCGTAAGCCAAAACGTCTCATTTCATATGCATAATAAAAGATGGGAAATGCTTTATGAAGTATGAACAAAATATACGTTACCATATTTAAGTTCCACGGAGAGAGTTTTGGGAAATGTTGCATATTTCATGTTCTTCATGCAGATTCCTTGATTATGAATACTTTGAGAGCCGAGGAGATCAAAGTGATGTATTGTGTTTTCAGCTGCTACGTAGAGGCTGATTGGCAATTACTGGGAAGGCATCTGTCACACTTTAGCTTTTGACAGCGTGCAGCTCGGTACCGGAATGTTTTTGCACTTTGAAAGTGGAATTGTCATAATTCCCATCCTATTCAAAATAGGAAGTTGGCTATTTGACCT
The DNA here is from genome assembly GCF_034315485.1 of Pezoporus occidentalis. Lineage (NCBI taxonomy): Eukaryota > Metazoa > Chordata > Aves > Psittaciformes > Psittacidae > Pezoporus > Pezoporus occidentalis. The sequence continues at coordinate 7,859,135 of NW_026912779.1, forward strand.
TGTTGTGTAGATGTTGAGCTTGTCTTGGAAAAAAATTAACATGCTGACAGCACATTGCTCGGCCAATCCGTTATGTACGAACGAACAGTAGGAAACCTCTGCAAGTTAGGATCTTACAGAATAGTATGTTAAGATGTGATGAGACACATACCAGAAAAGCATAACAAACAGCAGAGAACTGGAATTCAAGCTCTTGCTTTTTATTTGCAGTCTGCACTACGAACATCGCTCATTCAAAAGTATTTAGATCCGTTTTCTCAATTTGCTCTACACATTTTTTGGGTAAAGTCAAATGCCTGCTGCAGTAGTAGGTGGCTTTTTAGGTTCCTGTGGCCCTTGGTGCCTTAGGTAAAGAAGAAAGCTGTGTTCCCAGTCATTTGTTGGCACCTTCTATGATGATGATGAGAGCCACCAATTATTTCCTTGACAGTGCTAATTGCTATGTATGGGAAAACTTTGCCATATTTCATACAGAGCTTCACCACATATTAATGGTTATTTATGAAAAGTGATTTGGGCTAGAGGTCAGGGAGGTTGAGGAAGATTCAATGTCATAGTTATGTTGGGTTTGTATATGGCCAAAAACTTTAGCAGAGTCCTGTAAAAGGGTAGCATTGTTAGATAACACATTGTCGTTTACTCTGCTGGGCATTTTTGATGTTTAATTCTACCCCTTCAACAAAAAAAAATATCTTGGAAGGGACAGCAAAGCTGCTTATCCATAGGGGCATAATTCCTTCCGTGTGTTTTAATGAGAGAAATGAAATACAAGGCATTAAAGCAATGAACACTGAACTGTGTTAGAAAGAGAAAGGGTCATGTCTGAGGCATGGCCTCCTTTTAAATTTTATAGTAGTTTAATGGGTCTTGCTTAAGTTAGATGTGTAGAACAGGATCCTGTCTGAAGACTATGGGGATGTTTTTTGTTTTGTGCTTTATGTAGGAATAATAAAACAATGAGAAAACCCATTATCACTAGCAGTTGGAAATAAAACCTGTGACCAGACATAGAGGAAAGTCAATATTCTGCTTAATCAATATGCCTAAAAATTGAAATTGCATCAAAGACATGTCTATTTGGATTTGATCATGCATCAACATGGTGGTGGTGGGGGGAAGGACACATTAGCTGACAGGTATGGAGAGGTTAGCGTACAGTTTGCATGCAAAAGCTGAGAACTGGATCCTCTTGATTTCTTAGATCTTTTCCTTAAAACATCATTGTGTTCACCGACTGTTGTTTTCTTTTACTTTTCCCTTTAGAAGCTTTTGGTTGTAGGCTCATTAAATTGTTTTACCTTTTAGACCCTTCATCTGGAAGTGATCAAACAACCAAGACTCTGTTTTCCTCTTTTAAAAGCTATAGAGGCACTGGTTATCTTTGGTCACTCTGTGTCACTTTGTCACAGCAGTATAATTTAACCGTGGAAACTATTTTACATCTGAGTTGTGTGATGAGAGCAGCAACATGATGGGAGGTCTGGACTTTCCCATCCAGTTGCTCTGTGATGGAGTTTTGTGTGTCAGCAGTTTGTTGAAGGTTATAGGTGAATGGATAACTGCCAGCTTTCACAATGAATTTGCTTTTTACTTATCTGTTTGTATTTAGGAGACCAGCTACAATAACCCATTAACAGTTTGAGTAATGCAATGATTATTTGGTTGTCTGCCCTTCTCGTGATTGTAGTTGGATGAATAATGATAGTAAATGGGAAGTGTATTTCCTAGCATGATGATTTATTATTTTTTTTGTTGTTATTTAACTGAATTGCACAATGTTACAATTGCATTTCCTTCCCCTGGGATTTTCCTATCTCTAGTTCTTCATCCTGAAATGCTTTCCTTGGAAGCAGTTTGCTGAAATCAGCAAAGCTGCTCTGGGATGGAGCTGCCTGCATGTGTACTGTACGAAGCAGGGCTTGGGCTTAAGCTGAGGATTCCATGTTAAAGAAGATTTAGTATTCAAAGATCATGCAGCATATTGCTTTGTTTTCTAGACTTCTTGGAGGAAGCTGGAATTAAATTTGGCCCTTGAAGGGAAGGTGTGCTTTGTCAGGAAGCTGGCAGTTGATAAATAAAAAACACTGGCAATCTCCTTTATGATCTATGTATTTTTATTGACTACTTTGCTGTATTTACTTAAGTTAAATAAGAACAGGTCTGAGAACCAATTGCTTTGCAGAGTAAGATTGAAAAGTAGTGTCTGAGTGAAAAAAGCAAAGATTTAGGGTCTGGGCTGGCTTTCCATGATTTGTTCTTGTTGCAGCTGAGTCGGAGCAATTTGTGAAATATACAAACAACAGTGTTTGGGGAGAAAATACATAAAGTAGTTCATTTTTTTCTTCATCGTTTTATTCTAATAGTGTGAACAGAGCAAGATTACCATGTGTATAGCCTAGAGATGGTGCTATATGAATTTTCCAAGATACATATTTTTGAATGCCAAAAAATAGCCTGTGTGAAAATAGAAAGGAAATCAAACTGAGTTTTCTAATTACCAGTTAATGTAACATTCAGTACAGTTTTACAGAAGTCAGTGTAATCACCATCTGCCTTCTGTGCTTTAAAGGCCTACACAAAGCTCCCCCAAATGCCAACTGAGTTATTTGGTGAATACATAATTTGGTTGATGTCATCTATTGTTGTTTTTCAGTGTACACCTAAGCCCAAGTTTTCATTGCTCTTTGGAGGGCTGGAAAAGGCAGTGCTTTTTACTCTCAGATGTTTTCCTTTAATGCTCTCCCAGAGCCATCATCAATTACTTAACTTCTGTGCTTCCTATTGTTGTTCCTTGTAAAGGAAGGTTCATTCTAAATATTGTACAACTGGTCTTCAAACATTGAGCAGTACTCTGATACTGTCATGCTTTAAATAACAGATAAACTGTGTCTGTTTAAATGCTGTACAAATGCTTGTTTTCTTTCTCATTTGATTAATAGTCTCAGTTGGCTCTACTGGCAGAAAATGGTCTGAATGTAAATTGTGTTTATGGCTGGAACCAAGGGTCCATAACAGCCTCATGGCTTGTTATCTGCTTGCAGAGGTTCACTATAAAAAAAGACCCTGTCAGAACACATTAGAAAATACAGTCCCATTCTGCAGGGTATTTAATGGACTTAAATCCAGTTGAAGATGTGGTGACAGCATCCAGCACAGGTAAGTGGTGCCCCAGCCTTGGCAGGAAAGGACCCGCAAACTAACTTTTTTCTATTGTTACTATTTCTAGTAATAGTTTATTTCTTGTTCTGAAAAATGTTTGAGAATAAAACCCCTAAACCTAGGAAAATAAAATCTTATCTCCTCTAATATGGGAAAGAGCCAACCATGGGTAAATTAAATCTGAAAGGCGGACTTTCAGTGGCGGTACCTTGCTGGAAATGCTAGGCAGTTTCTAATACATTGTTTTATGTTGTTAATAAATCTGTAATATATGGAATAAAGTTTTCTGTTTGTTTGATATTTTTAGTGCTTCAAGCAATATCCTTTAGGAAATAGCATATATAACATAGTCTTCTGGTCCAAAGTGACTGTGTAGATCAGTCTGGAGCCATAATGTGAATGTGCTCTCAAAGACAGTTCCTGCTGTGAAATAAGTAGTTAGGAGGAGTGCTAGTATTAAGCACAGTAGGAGGAATCAGCCTTTAAATTTGTTTAATCAGATTAAAAAGTGGAGATTAAAAAGTAGAGATTAAAAAGCGTGCTTCCATTATATACACATAATTTTCTGTATTTAAAAGATGACTATTTGGAGGGTGTTAGTTTAAAGTGAGGCTGTAAGGGTAGTGATTTTAAATCTCTCCTTTATTTTCTTGGAGATTGCTTGCAGAGCTGTAATTAAAAGGTTGATTATGCAGAACTGGAACTCCAAACCTCGACTCCAGTGCACCAAAACTGATCAGTTGGAAAAATGGGGCGTAATACTCAAGTGTATGATGTGAATTTCCAGGATTCAACAAAGAACTTTCTTTGTTTCCTTACTTTCAAAACTGCGGTTGGTATAATAATGCATAAACTTTGTTTCAAGCAATTTAGGTTTCTGATATGTGAGACTCAAACAGATACTTCCTTCTGCATGGGTCTCATGTGCAGAAGAACATTATCTTTGCATGATTGTTCAGTTTGCTACCTCCCTATTTGCTTTGGGAAGAGGCAAGTCTGTAAATTGGAAAGGTGGGCATTAGAAATGAGCAGTATGTGAATAAGAGAGGATAGCTTACAGGATTGCTTACACACTTGGCTACTTAGTCCCAGTTGGTCAGGGTCCCTGATCTTCTCCCACAATTGCTTTTAAGTGTTAAAAGTAAAAACTTCAAGTGAGAAGTGGAAAAGATGCATAACTAGACTGGAGTTTGATGCAATTTCAGTTGAAAAAGGTTGCTGATAAGCATAGGGAGACACAATCTTTAATATAATTGAAGCTTCATAAATGCTTTGTTAGTTTTCCAGGAGGAATGTCTCTATACTCTTTGTCTTAGCTGGGTAACATCATGTTATTGTCACTATTGTGCCCAAATGGCGTGACGCCGATGGGAAAAAGATGGAAAAAGCCAGAAAAAGCTCTAAATGGGGATTTCCTGAATCAGCACTGAGCTGTAGCAGCTCATTTCAATCCCTTTTTTTTTTTTTGTATTTCTGAAATCTTTAGCATTGCTTCCATATTTAAATTTCAAATGAAGCAAAGCAAGTTAATATTAATCAAAGGTCCGTGACCCCTTGTTCTTCAGTGATACTTTTGTTGTTGAGATTTCTTTGGGAAAAGGATTTTTTTCTGGTTAACAAAACCACTTACTACGTATCTGTGTGTTTGTCTCCTGAGTTGTGTCAAGGTTTCATATGGGGTTTTTATAAGCTCAATTTATGTATTTTATGGCTATTTTGAAAATAAATGGAGTGATGTCTTTACTGTGTTTTAATTTGGTCTAATTGTCTCCAGTCATCTTAATGACCTGCTGTATTCACCATTAACAATAGCATACATTGCATACGCTGTAAATGTGTTGGAAAGGAAATATTACTGATTACTTCTTTGGTCCTAAAACCTGCTTAGATTTTAGAGAGGGTTTTATGGTATACTGTAAAGCTTTATAGCTTGTCTCTCCTTTATACACAACCCCCTCTCTATACACACAGAAGGGGAGAAGGTAGGACTCACGGGCAATGATGGGGAATGCATTTATCAACTTCAACTAAACAAGTTCAAACATCTTCTCTTCCAAGTCTGCTCAGGGTCTGTCATCAGTTTGGGTAGAAAAGGACAAGTGCTGTAGCTACCAGTTGAAATGTGGGATTATGAATCAGCAGGACTCTTCCTTCATGACAGTAGATGGTCTTTGTCCTTGGATTCGAGCCTAGCTCATGTACATTTTTTAATGGATAGATTCTTGAAAACTTAATTTGTGAATGGACCAGAGTGTGCATTTGTCAGTGCTCTCTGTAGTGTCATGCTATGGTTAACTTATGGTATGTACTGCTGGAAACCATCATTTCACATCAGATAGTTCAGTTAACAAATGTATGCGTTGTGGCTAAAGGGAATGCTTTACTATTGATCCTCACTGCTAAATCTAAATCCTCCTCTTCTGGGCACCACTTGATACAATCTGGTCATTTAACACTGAACTCCATCCAGGTCTGTAGTGGGCATGGACATAATTAAGTGGAGGACTGAACCATTTGCTCAGTAATTGGGTCCACCATTGGCTTGCAGTGTGTGCGTTAATACAGTGTAGTGTCAGGTGGTAGAAACTTGATGCCACAAATTTCCCTCCCTGGCCTGTTTCCTGTAAATCTGGGCATCTACAGCTTCTGTAAAGGTCTAATTCTTGGTGTTACTGAAAGCAGTTAGAGAATGGAGTTTGCAGTGCAGTGTGCCAGTGACTGCTGCTCATGCTGTTCAGTACCGCTGTTCCCTGGCGTCAGCATCCAGTGAGCTGGGGTTCACTCTCTGGATACCCCGTTGATGAAACAGAGAGTAAGTTACAAGGCGTAAACACTTTCCTAGTGCTTAATTTATGTGCAAGGTGCTATTTAAAATGTCTCCTGATTCAGTGAAAAACAATTTCCACTGCAATATTCCTTTCCACACTGGCAGTGTATAGTCATTCCTCAGGCATGCTGGCACTGGAGCAGGGCGTTGTGCCCTTAAGGCTGATATATTTTATTTCCTCCATACTTGGATGTAGTTGGTTCTTTTTACTCAAATAATAATAATAAAAAATACAAAGTCTAAAGCATAGCATGAAAATAAACAGAATTCTGGTTGCTACAGTCAGCTGAAAAGGAGAAGGGGTTATAATGGGTTATAATGGAGATGTTTATGCTCCTTTAAGCAGTGGTTGCTGCTGCTCCCACTCTGATACCTTCCCTCAGTAGCCGAAGCCTATGCTGCGTGCTTGAAAAATTAATCTTTGATGCATGAGATTTTGTCTGCCTGAATTTTGCTTGTCTCATTTTAAATGGTGATAGAAATTGCTTACTGTAGTAAAACACAACATTAACCTCATAGTGGGTTGGCACTTTGTGATTTATGCGGGTTTGGTCTCTGAAAAATATGCAGCCTGTCTCCCAAACCTGGATTTAGCTTATAAAATATGTTGTCACAGGCTTGGGGCTTGAATTGGAACACTGACTGCTGATCCTCCATCTCCCTAGGGTAGGAAAAAGGTTTAAAATTGTAGCCTCTAGGAGGCCATTAACTTCATATCATTTCTTTAGATTAATAATAATTATGTTATTGTAGCTGGAATGCTTTAAAAACAGTACAGCCTAATTTTCTTTCTTGCAAGCAAAGTATAGGGTTCCTTTTTGCGCTGAATCTGCGTATTCCTCAGCCAAAAATACAACAAATTATTTGCAAATGGAAATAATCAGATTGTAGGTAATAAATAAGGACACAGCTATTTTCATTCGACTATTCTGAAGTAAAGCAAGAGGAATAATACAGATGTGAAAGGAGCTGTTTTGAGTTGCCTTCACTCGCCCACAAAGCTCGCTCCTTACTTAAGGTTTAAAACTGCTAATTTTGTGTTTATTTATTCTGATTATATTTTTCCCAGATGAAAGCTGGGGACTATTCTGAGTTATTTACCTGTACTCTAATTCCTTTAGACCACTCTAAGAAAGGGGTGGGATGGGAAGGTTCTGTAAAATGGTTTTATAAAGATCTTTGTTTCGCTGAGCAGAGGAATCTTGAGGCCGTCGCACATAAACCGAGTGCACAGACCAAAACATGCTTTTTGGTGAAACATTTCTCTTCAGGGAGAAGACATCAGGTGTGGTACTGCAGGGCCCAAATAATGTTTTAATTGCTGTAAGAAAGAATCGAAATACTGATTAACCAGACAGTAATAGTAAAAAAAAAAAAAGGTATTATTTTACATGCTGAAGATGCTGTTTCACCACTGGTGAAAAACCACCATCATCCACCACGTTTTGCCTTCAAGTATCAAAATCACACATTTTTTGGTGGTGTTGTGCAAAACTGGAAATATATAAGGAATTAGGGGTTTTTTTTCATTTCTTTTTGGATTTCTCTGATTCTTTCCTTCTGTTTTTTTGGTATTTGTGATTTTTCAGTAATGTTTATGAAGATTCTTGAGTTACCAGCAGTGCTCTTGTACAAACCCAAATGATAAGAGGGGATACATTTACATTACTTCATATCTGTAGCTATACATCCATTTATCTATATGTGTGTCTATATTTTTTCTGTGCCTGCTAGTCGTTATTATTTACACCGCTGCGGGACTTGCAAATGTTCTACCGCTTAATCTCTTCTGGATAGATGTCAGTGTCTTTCAGGTTAATTAGATGATAAGAAAAAATAGTTTCTGGATGAGATGATTTTTGGCCAGTGCTCAGGGATGAAACATTAGTTTTTAGTGGTTGCAGCATGGGGCTCTTGGCTTGCTGGATTAGGGCTAAAGTTTCCCTATAGGGAATGCAGAGGAACTTGGAAATGCATCATCTACAGAGCACAGCATTCACTCTGATCTGGGCTTTGCACCTTTCGGTGTGGCTTTGAATGTTAACAAAACAACAGACGCTAACAAAAAGCCCCAGCAGTACTCTGACTGATGAGAGTTCTAGGAGCATGTTTAGGAGGCCAGTGTACTAAAGCAAGATACAGTACTTCCAGTGTAAACTTTTTTATAGCTGTTTCTCCCCACATGCTGGTTTGTAGGTGAGTGTAATTTGTGTAATATAATTTACGCAGTAAGAAGCCAGAAGAAAGTGTTAATTAAACAACTGTCACCAACTTTAAATTACATCTTCTTGCATGCACTTTCTTAGCTATTTGTCATGCCACAAATCTCTCTCCTGGCTTCTTGGGAAAGCGAGTTATACTGAATTCCCTTTAACCTCAGACACAGTGGTCTGAAATCTTTTATTTCTAGTGATGTATCAGAGAGATGGGCAGAGAAATGTCTGACCGCTGTAATGTTTCAACGTGGCAAAAAAGAATGTGTTTCAGTGCACCCGTCTAAGTATGCTTCCTATTTAGCTTTCAGTAAAAACAGTTGGTAGCTTTCCAAGGCTTTTCCAGGCTTATAAATACATAAATGCATAAATGAGCAATGCTTTGCAACGCTAAAAATAACCCCTTTGATATCTAATTATATGTGTGTCTGTCTGGATCACATTTATGCTTTTGCAAGTTTTGCACTACTTTTTGAGTATGATTTTATAGCACAGTGTTTGCATGAAACCTGTGGGTCGGTTTTGAGAAAGTAAGAATACAGTAAGGATATTGTTCAGTATCTTGTTGCCTGCATTGGGTTCTAAACAGCAGGTCATCAAGAGTGTAAACTGTTTCAAGTAACCCTGAAGACAAAGGAGAAAACAGTTTCTCGTTGAAGCTTTTTAACAGCCACATGATTCATTTTTAATCCTCCAGGAGAACTGGGAAAACCCCGCACATGTTCTATGTGAAACAGAGAGGGGAAAAAAAACCCTTGAGGCTTTGAGAGGTGTCACGGATGGCAAAAATAACATCATATAATACACTCTGAAAGCCCGCAGTTTTGAAAATCACAATTCATTCAATACAAGATTGCATTTGTGTCAGGTAATCCTGTCAGAGGTGTAATCTTGCTTAAACAACTTCTTTTCCCCCCTCAAAATGGAGCAGAAATGTTTCCAGGGAAGACTGTTCATTTAGAATTAATTTGGTGTAATACAGCCCTATTCATGAGAAGCTGAAAGGGAAGTTAACACAAAATTGACTGGGGGGCCATGAATACTGTTGGATTTCTTACAGTTTAGAGAGTTGAACATAAACAAAGATGCAAAACAGGTCATTTTAAATCAGAATCTTGCACTTGGCAATGAGCAAGAACTTCAGAAAATTGAGTTTTGGCTTTGAAGAATTGGCCACAAGTAAAGAATAAAAATGCCTCCCCAGCGCTGCCAGGATCCCTCCTTATTGCATGTTTTTTGAAGGACGTAAAGACTCCCTCTTGTTGTGATTTATTGTTAAAGAATATTTATTACATGTCTGCTTAGGGACCATGTAAATGGAGACTGCGTTTGACATAAGAGTTAGTTTGGCTGAAACCAGGGCAGCCAAGACTGATATTTCCCTTCAGGTTACAAAAGAAAAACAAACCAAGACCAAAAAAAACCACCCCAACCCCACAGACAAAAACAAAAAAATCTTGTCTGGAGTAAAATGTTTGCAGTGGCTATAGTTAAAATGCTTCCAGTATTGTCCTGGCCTAACTCATGCTCCTGAGTTAAATTAGCTCTTGTATGAGACATCCACCACTTTGGCCTTTCTGGCATTGGCTGCTTTTGGCAAGGGGAAGGGTCCATCCAACACTCCCAACAGCAGTGTGAAAGAAAATCCAAATTACATTTGATCACCTGGAATGCTGGGAATAATGAAGGTAGAAGTAAAGCAAATTCGCATGCAGGTGTCCTCACCATGGGTAATTTAAAGGAGTCAGTGGAGAGGAAGAAGTTCCGTGTTGGAGGTCTGTGGATCTTGCAGATACATGGATGTCATATTGCAGCTACAAATCCACGAGTCCTCTTTCTTTTTGGAACTTCAATTATGCAACTGGGAGATCGTTTTTTTCTCTAAGTTCTCCAGACACTTTTTGTCAAGTTACTGTAATTTGTAACACTTCAGTTTGTCTAAAAACCACAGTAAGGTTTCATCTGCTTGCCCCCTTGCCTTTTTCTTGTTGGTTTTAGACAATGCTTTATTTAGCTTTTCTACCAGATGGTCTTATCAAAAAGAGCAGTTAGTTCATGGGTCAGAGAATCTCTTGTGATTATACACAGAGGGTGAGACTGAAAATGAGAGAGGACTTTTTTGTCCTTTTTTTTTTTTCCTTTAGTAACAATATTTTAAGGGCACAATGACTATGAATAAGAAATCAGGGCAGCACAAATGAATAAATCCCCTGTACAGCAGATACAGCACGCTCTGAAAGGCAGTCCTCTACGGTGGGACAAGCCCATACCTCATGCCCCAAGGACCTTGGGGAGCCTCAGCCTTTTACACATGTTGTGGTGCTGTTTGGTGTGCTGTGTGTTTCTGTGGTATATGAAGAAAATGTAGCTGCAGAGCTCCTGCTGCTGCTGTTGTCCTTTCCCAGACAGCTCAGGGCTGTGCTCATGTCTGCAGGGTGCAGACTCCAGTGTAACTCGCAGTAGACAGGGAGACTGCCATGATAGCAAGTTTCCAAATCTCACTTAGGGTGACTGTCTTTTAATAGGAGAGGAACATAATTGTTTTTCCACGTTTTGGAGTATTCTGTGCTTAAACAATACTCTTTGAGTTAGTTCTAACTGTGGATGTGACTTTTGTATCAGTATCTCTTACCCATTGAGAACAGCTGAGGGTATCAGTGGATTCCAGGTAACCCATTGAACCAGCATCAGTTGGTAATAACTTTCTGTCACTGCTATTCAGTGTCAGATTTGAAGCAGAAATGTGTAAACAAAGGGCTGTGCAACCCGTTATCTGGTCTAGTTCCTCATAAGAATCCTATTTTATTAGATAAATGGCAATTCCTATTAGACTCAGGTGTGGTGAGTCCCTGTCTTGTGCTTTTCCAGCAGCCAGCAGTGTGAGCAGCCTGAGATATCGATGTATCACTGTAAAGTGAAAGAACTGTTTCCTGATCTACCTCGTCGTTTAGGAGGTGAATTCAGTGTCTTTGTGTGAAAGCTTTGAGCAGGGCCACCTGCACAGAGCCCTGCTCTGAAACAAGCACCTCCAAGGTGGTCACCTCTTGGGAGTGCCATTTTTGTCCACATGTGCAGTGCAGATGTTTGCTCTCCTCCCGTATTTCCACATTACCCAAGCAGCCAAACATGTCTCCCAGCCTATGACAGTGGAATTCACTGTGTTTCTTTCATAGTGGGTGTTGCATTTAACTGTTAGCTCCAGGCTATCTGTAATGGAAACCGAGGCTAATGCTCATTTGGATTATTGTTTATTTTATTGGAGAAATTGCAATGGAGATGTGCTGTTGATGTTTGGAAAGCAATGTGTTTACCTACCAGTGTTTTGAAAAATAAAAAGCACCCCTATTGGCTTACAGTAGCTGGATGTTCAACAGCAGGAGCTGTGATTTGGCTCCAAGCCCAGCATCCATTATATCTTGCACCTTTAGCCTCCAAATTGATAAAATGGCAGGCATACAATTAACAGATTTAACTGCAGTGTCTCTTCTCTAAATGCTGTGTCTGGAAATATATTATCCCTCCCCTACCCCTCTGTTTTTCTGCCTCTTCAAAGTTCCCCCCCCCTTCTTTCCACTGCTTTCTTGGGCGGTCACTGTTAGTGGTGATCTCTCCATATCGTTATTTTGTCTCTTCATAGACTGGCAGAGCATCCTCCATCAGGTTAGTGCTTTCCCAGCTGGATCTCACCCTTGTTCAGATGTCTTTCCTTCTGCGTTCATTATCCAGCTTGCTTCTGTTTGATGGGAATTCTTTTGATTATTTTATTTTAGTGTTTACCTCTATTTTTTATCATCTCCCTAATGAAAGGAGCACTTCTTAGTATACCATTGGGTCTACATCTTGGGTTTCATTAAAGTTTGAATAACAGTTTAGGGTTCATTCCTACTAAATGTAAGAGAAGCATCTGAGCTTGGGCTGTAAGGAGATGGAAAGGTTATCATCTCAGAAGCAAACCAGTCCTCTTTTATTAGGTGTCTGTGTAGCGAAGCTCAGGCATTTCCAGTTAATCTGGAAATGCTATTTTCTCATCTAAACAATTATGTTAATCCAGGCTGTATTTAATTCACGATATGAGCTCAATAACTGAAGCTATTTTATTTTTCATCTCGTTTTTACACTTTGTTTTATTGTATGCATTAAAAGGATGATTAACATTTCTTTTTACGGCATGAGGTGTAATGTGTGCAGTACTCTACATACAGGGAATACCCCTTCATTTTTAACAGTCACAACTGCTGAAGTATTGCGTGTGTATCATTGATCAAACCATACACATTTTAAAATGCATTCCTTCTGCTTCCTTCCTATCAGATGTTGAGAAAGGGTTGACTGCAATTTCTCAAAGTTGCAAGAACTAGTCTAAGCTTGCCTTCTGATCAAATAAAGTCTTAAGACATAATGGTTTATAACAGGCCAGACTATGATTAAACACATGGAGTTTTAACTTGTGAATACTTGACCAAATAAATGCCATAATCAACAGGAATAGATGGCATGTGATGATTTGCTGGTGTGAAAATCCTCCTTTATGAAGGCATTTGTTACTTTCATGACATGAGTTTCATCTGTGATCAGGCTCGTAATATGCATAGTATTTGTAAAATCAGGTTTTGGTTTGGTTTTTAAAGAAACGGTGGCTTTTCAGATGGTTGCATTCTGGGTCTTCATGAAGAATTGTGTGTTCTCCTGGTGGGCTGAACAGATATGTCTTTACCTTGGCTACTGTAACATCACTCATGACTGGTTATCCTATTAAAAACGTCTTGAGACTATGGTAAAAATCCCGCTGTTCTCCCTTTTTTTTAAGTGATCATTGCTTTAGAAAGCTAGAGAAACATCTTTGTCTCTTAGCTTTTAGCCTGGAGCCGCACACATTTCTTCAGTTGTTAAAATGTGAGGTTTCTGTCTAACTAAGGACTGTGAGAGCCTTTCTTTTGTACATTTATGTTTGAAAGCATTCATTTGAGGGCAATTCCAAGTAAAAAGCGAGTCTCTTGTGGCACAGTGGATGTCTGCAGGTGCCCTAATCTGCTGTATCACTGTCTGGGAGATTTCACCTTCATGTTTAGGGTTTTTATTTGGGCTAATCAGGATTGGCAACTCTGTGCAAATGAGATTGTAAATGAAGCTTGAAAGTGGAATTTATGTTAAAGAAAATATTTGGATTACATGGCCTGTGATATATTTATCAATCATTCCATTTTCCGCTTCCAGCTGAACACTCTTCAGCATTTTCATGTTTTGTTAAATTATAACACAAATTAAAAATATGTAAAAGAAATTGAGGTGGATCATTAGTAAATCCTGCTGGGTTTTTTTTCAGTCATCCTTAATGCATTCAGGATGTAATTGTAATGTATGGAGAATTCAATCATAGCTAACAAGTGGAGAAAAAGACGATTAAATCGTTTTTTCCTTCTTCATTTTGAAGGAAGTCTTCTTGAGAATAGTTTTCTGAAGGGAAGAAGCTGAAATGAATCCCATTTATGTATCTTTTTTTTTTAAGAACAGCAAGAGGTATTATTAAATGCTACTTCCCCCTGAAATCCTTGCTAAACTCAGTGAAGTTGGCTGGAAAACTAACAGCACTTTGCCCTTTGTGAGTAGCTAGCTTATCGTTATGTGTCTGAAGACTTGTGGAATTTACTAAATGCTTTAAAGAATGAACGGGATATACTTTATATGTACACATTTTGATTTCCTTTTATTGACATTACCTCAGCCTGCAAGGTCAGTGAACCAGGCATAGAGTCACAGAATGTTTGGGTTGGAAGGGACCTTAAGGTTCATCTACTTCCAACCCCCTGCCACAGGCAGGGACACCTTCCACCAGACCAGGTTGCTCCAAGCCCCTGTGTCCAACCTGGCCTTGAGCACTGCCAGGGATGGGGCAGCCACAGCTTCTCTGGGCACCCTGTGCCAGCACCTCAGCACCCTCGCAGGGAAGAATTTCTTCTCATATCTAATCTGCCTCTCCCTTCTGTCAGTTTAAGCCATTCCCCCTTTTCCTATCCCTACATGCCCTTGTAAAAAGCCCATCTCTAGCTTTCTTGCTGGCACGGGCTCTCTCCCTTACTGCACCATGCTGGCAGAGTTGTGCTGTTCTCATAAGCACTCCCACTTCTCTTTCTTCAAGTTTCTACTTGACTAATGAAACGTTTGCGTTGCTCTTTTGCCCAGTTCCTAACAATTCCCTGAGGAGCTGTTTTCACTTTCTGTAGAGCATTTACATTTTATCTTTGTAAGAGAGGAGTTTTGGTGTCTGTTCTTTTTTCCACCCTAATGGGATTGATTTTGGAGTTACCTACACAACCATGCCGACATTCCTTTATGAGTATAAACCTTCAAAAATACATGGAACAGTGACCTTTACATATCAGAAGATGAGCTAAACTGGAGAACAATAAAACTTAGTGAAGCAGGAATCCTCAAATGATGTGGAATGATTTTTTGAAGCGTATGTCAGTTTTGTTAGAGCTCTAATTTTACATTCCTCTACTTTTCAGATTACTTGACAACAGTGATCAAATAGTAGGTTGAACTTTTTCTGCTTAGACAAAGGAATGGAAGTAAAAGCAGTGCCTCACTTGAGAGGAATAGTGCTGCTTGTTTGAGACTTCTGAGACCACGAAACTCCTGCTTGCCCGCTGTTAAAAATGTCACTTCTGCCTGAGCAAGGTGGTGGTGGAAACTTTTTCCTTGGAAAGCCTTTTCAAGAGCTTAATGTAGTTTGTGGGGGGTTCTGTGACATTTAAAAGCGATTGGTTAGGTTGCAGCAGTGGTGCAGTACCTAGTTATGCAAGCAGAGATTGGTTGTCTTTCTCTGGCTTGTGCCCTTTGTGCTACGATGGTTACTGTAGAGCTCAGTATGCCGTCTGGGGAAATCTGTTTCGATATTGTGGATGGCACTGTGCTTCTCTATGTTCATATAGCATATGGTACTGTTCTTCAAATAAGGGAAGTCTTAAGAGAAGGAATTTTACAAGTACATAAATGAGCCCAGATCTTCCTGGAGGATATGCTTTCTGCCACTGAAATAATGTTCCAAATTGTTTGGGTTTTTTTCCTCCTCATTTTTTCTGGCCTTACCCCAGACATGGGTGAGGTGTGTAATTCCAAAATCATGGAAAGAATAACATTCCGGATTGCAATGCCTTCCGTTTGGACAAAACAAACAGAAAGGTGGAAGGCTGGAATTAAGGCTGGAGTAGCTGGGAAGAAAGATGCTTTATTAAGAGATGTATAATTTTGTAGGTATTAATTCTTTGCAGCTTGAGCTGTCACGTTTAAGACTGCTTCCTACAGTAGAGCATAGGAAGTTTCCAATTCAGGTTGTCAAGACGGAGCACACAGTCAAAATAAAATCGCCCTATGTGAATCATTGTCCTGAGGATTTGAAAGAACGTAGTGTTACTGAGTTGGGTTATTTTCTCAGCAGGGAAAGCAAACTTGCCTTCCCAAGACTTATCTGTCACTTCCTAAATACCTTATTCAAAGCCTTGCATATATTTTCATTTGTTTGTGATAGGCATAGAAGTGGGAAGTCCCCATTCATCCCTACTGCTCTCAACACAATATCTAACGAGGTTGACAGGTCTTGTAATTTGTTTGCTGCTTCTATTCTTTCCTTTCTTTTTCTGCAATTCACAAAAGAGCCGTATTCCAACTCCTGTCACTTTTTGTGTGTTAAATTCACTTCAAGTGAACCTACATTTAAATCTCAAATCTTCTGCTCTGAATTAGAAGGTGACTGAACTTACATGAATAGATTTTAAGGATGAAAATAATAAGCTTTCAGTAGCTTAAAATTTTATTGCCTAAATCTGTTAATACATACTAATTCTAAGCACTCCAGTGCTGATTTAAGATCCTACCAGACGCCTGTTCAGAGAGACTGCAGAATGAGTACATGGGTACTAGGCACCTGGGAAAATCTGGCCATGAAATAGCTCTTTAAATAAAACATACATACATATATATATATACACACATATATATATGCACACACATATATATGGCACTGTGGAGCCTGAGGAGTCTTGCTTAAAAGGTGCCTGGGGTTGAATATTCAGTCCAGCAATTCGTGATTGCTACAAGCATCCAAATGCCTTCAGAAAAGGTTGCAGCTACTTAATGTGCTGCATCGCTTGATGGAAGATAGTGCTGTCAGACCTCCAAGTATACATTTTTATTGCCTGGGAGTGTCCCTGTAGCCATATAAACTTTAATTAAGGGCTTAAAGCATTATGTTGGGGGGGAGGAGGGGCCACAGAAGAAGAGGAGTTGAGAACTTTGACCAAATACAGAATTCTGTCCAAAAAGGTGCCTCTTAGCTCCATGCCATTTTCAATGTTAAAGTTCAGTGAGATGGAAGAGGAATAATTGGGTGGTTGGTTGCTGCATGAAAATTTCAAGGAGTTTCTGGTTTGTGGCTCTGTGTCAAGAGTTTTCTTACTAAGTGGTTGTTTCATCAAATGAGTGGAGAAGTGGTTGAAAACGTGGGTATGCTGAAGCTCACTGCAGCAAACTATCATTAAACAATCCTTTGCCCTGTGTAACACTTCTCTGCCTGTGGTGGATTTCTGAACACAAACCCTATAAGGCTCTGGGCACGTCTAGAGCACGGCTAAAAATCTCAACTTGCTTTACAGGTTCTTGGCACCTTTCAGCACTGGATGGAGGAAGAATGCACCAAACTTGTTGGAACAGAGTGGTCTATGAGTGCATGGAAAAAATTCTTCCACCCGTACCATGACTGGAGATAGGGTGTGCCCCACGAAGTTTGGGATGGGAAAGATCATTTCCCTGAGGCAATGATCGTCCTCCTGCTGCCGCCTCTTCCCCGAGTGAGCTCAGAGGCATGCGTAGGAGGACACCATTCGTTATGTCTCAGGTCTGCTGCTCCTGTGAGTGGCTGTAGGGATCTGCCATGGAGCTGTGATCCTTTCATCCGCTCACACTGCCCTGCAGTACGCATCCTGCTTTGCTTTGTATACTGCTTGTGTACTGCCATGTGTACTGCTTGTCCTCTCATGGAGACGAGCGAGGTCATCTTCCAGTCTTCGCTATGCCCTATTGCAATGAAATAATCCACTATTTTAAATACAGGAAGAATTTAGGCTCATTTATGCATTCATTTGGGATTTCCTTGTTTGTGATTCTTCATGGCACAATGTTAAAAACAATAAATAGGAAGGTACGTCTTTCCCCAGGAGGTCACTGGTAATGTAATAGCAGACCATCTTTTAATTTATACCATTGGTAGATCAGGCTTCCAGACATTTGTCTTAATGCTCGTTTCCATCTTTAATAGCTGGTTAAAAATAATGGCCTGTTTCATCATTCCTCCAGCATTTGGGGAAAGTTAGCCCAGCTTTAAGGTTTCTGTACGAGTGTGCTCCACCTCTGTGCTGCATGACTGGCTTCTAATCGAGGGGTTTGTGAAGCATGGAGCATCATGGTGTACTGGAGATAACAAAGCATTCCACATTGTAATGTTTCCATTTCTTTTCCCTTTATGCTTTCACAGAGCAGAGGAACTTTTCCCCTAGTGTTTATTGTAGGAATCAGTGATTAACTTCCGGAAAATAAAATCATTTTCCTGAAGGACATAAGTGCTTAAACCTAATACTGAAGCAGCAGGTGAAAAATAATAGGGAAGCTGGTTTTAATGCGGGAAGTGGAGAATGCGTAATTGAAACAGTGTGATGATGAAAAGGCATTATGTGAAGCTGTCAGAAGTCATTATAATACATTAATGAACAGACTTTGCACTCCTAGCTTATGCTGTTGCGTGCTAATATTTCTTCCTCTTTTGCCTTCTATATTCCTTAATCCTTTCTGTGGGCATTTGAAGGCATGCAGTGGTATTTCCCATATTTTGCTGTTTCAAATGCTTTGTTAGAGGAACCTCTCACCTGCGTAATATGGATTTTCCTCTTGATAGCATTTTAATGCATATGCTTGGGCTTTTGTTTTGTTTTCCTAATGTTTAGAAGAAAACACAGATTGTATTTCAGCCTAGGCAGATAATGTCGGATTGTAAAGGAGAAACTTTGCTTTGTGTGTGTGACTGATACCTTCCTTGGGGCTTATCTACCTCATGTCGTGAGTGTTTCTGGAGAAAGCCTTCTTTTGAACAAAGCATATGTAAACAACCCAGTAGGTCTTCGTATCTCACAGGACTTCTGGAAATGGGTCAGTGTGAAATCACCCTGCTTAAAATGCCATCAGAGGGTTTCTGCACTACCTGAGGAAATAACAGCTTAAATGATATGTAGGGCAGGAATTGGCTCGGTGTACAAATTTTGTCCATCACACTGAATTTAGGTTTTGATTTTACTGTGATGTTGACATACTTATGATTTAATTTGGTAGGTGCCACTTTTCTCCATAGCACGTCTACATATTGTGTGGAGTAAGGCCTGCTTCAGCTTTTCAGTCCATTTCCAGGCTCCAGAATAGAGAAAGCAGGACATAAGCTATGTCCAGCCTTTCCTAAGTGGTCCATGCTTTGCAAGGCTCAGTTGATGGGCCCTCCATCCCTAGATGTGCTAACTGATTTAAAGCACTGAGGGGGCTTCCCTCTGCTCAGGTATGTTTACCCATCTGAGTAAACTTTTCCTCAGTTAATATTTTCTGAAGAGAAGAACCAAAAACTAAACATTAAAATGGAGGATGTACCATGTGTTGAAGCAGATCTTGGAAGAGAACAAACACAGTGAAATCAGACTGCTGTTTCTCTCCCCAGTGATGGATTTGAGATGGGTGCAGTTCTTTCACTCCCAAAGCATTTAGAGTAATTCTGCTTTTTTTTTTTCCAAGGCCAATCATGGAAAACTTTAGTACAGCAGGGGGAAAATCTCTCAGCAGAAGATTCTGTTTATGGAAAGTGTTGTGCAATCCATGACTGTCACGGCTTTTCTTGCTTCAGTGCGCATGCCCACATACACATCCCTGCTGAAAATACCATTTACAGTTAATGCCTTAGGCACATCTCCAGTGTAGTGAACGTGTATAATTTCTAACATAATATTATGTGGTAACTGTTGGCAAACTGTTCACTCCATGATGGAAGTCAGCTTAGATTAATTACTTTTTGATGTTAGGAAACGGCAGCTCTGAGAGGTACAAGCTGTCCCATGTGCTTCAAAGGCAAGTTACCATCACGTTCGGGCTAGTTCCTCCTGCAACTCACCGTGCTGGATGATCCAAGAACATACGAGTGTATCAGAGGATGCTGCCTGGGGAAGGGAGTTGGTACCTGGCAGGGAACAAGGTGTGGGCTGTGAAGGGGTGGCCTCTGGGGGAGGTGCCTTCCTGTTGGGGGTACTGCTGGAAGGGTGGTTTTTCCAGGGCTTGCCATAATCTGTTCATGAACTTTTTTGACAATTGTGAAATCACATTTCCTCCTCCTCACATTTTGTGTAATCAGGTGAGAAATAACTAGATACACATCGGTTCTGGTGCTGCTTCAGGACTTCGTAATTTCCCAAGATCTTGGGGATAAGGTGGGACCTTCTGGCTGAGATCCTGTTCTTCACTGAGTTTAGCAAAATAAGTTTTACATAGGTGAATTTTTGCACCAGGGAGCAAGCGCTGGCTGTTTGTGAAGAGCCATTCTGAAACCCAGGCCTCTTGTTGAAGGAAACATATGAACAATGCTTTCAGAAGAGTCTTTTGGCTTTGGTTGTGTCTTCACAGTAACTCCTACCTAGGTCTGCTCTTGTCAGTGTACAGAATTACTTGGGTGGTAAGAGAAGTGCAAGAATTACTTAGATCATCTCTTGCTCATCTCTTTTCAGTGTGACCAGAACAATTTCTGTAAGGAAGGTATTCCTGCAATTTCAATCTGGAAGCTCTTTGGTGCTCTGGATCACACATGTAATCTGAGTTATACCTGTACATTAAAACTCGTTTGGAATATTTAGCTCTTAAAGTGAAAATCTGTTTGATTTGCTCCAGTCTCTTTTTAGTACAGGAGTGATTTCCGGTTATGTCATTTTAGATCAGTTGATTTGCCTTGCTGCTGTCAAGGCTTCCTGCTCAGTTACTATTGGCAGCTCTGGAACATTTTTAAGATCCGCTCAGTAAATGGAGCATTCATTGAGGGTTGTTTTCCATAGCAGCTGATGCAGCATCATATCACTTATTTCCTACTTTGGTGAGTATCGGAGTCAGAAAACAGTGGGATTTTCCTGGGCAAACCTGATTCCTTTTCATCTTGATTATTAAATATATTGTACCTACCCAACTTAGGATATGTTCAAATAAGAAACTGATAAAAAAGGATGTTAATCTTAAATCTCTGAGATGAACTTGCAGGTCTGTAGTGCACTGCCTGATGATCAGCTACCTTTCAAATGAGCTTTAAGTAGAAGAACTGTTTTTGCCCTGGTCAGACTGTACTATCCACTTGTGAAAGATGATTAAATCCTTCTTTTTTTTTCCCCTCAGTATAAAAGAAACTACTTAACACTAACACTAGAAGATTTGCACTTACATAGCAAATCTATTAGGCAGTCAGAAAGAGCTTTCTAAATCTTATTCTCTATTACTTTTCAGTAGCCCTGTCAGGTATTTATAGCAAAAGCAATTATGTTTGGTGTAGGGGGGTGGTGGTGATAGGGACAGATAGGATGGAAAGTGGTTATAAAATGCCATTTCTCACAAATGGTAGATGTCAAACAAAATATAAAATCTAAAGGTGCCGTGTAAGCTCTGTTCTCAGAACCTTTATTTGGAAGACACGAGTTCTACTGACAGGGTATGACAGGAAGCTTACATTTTTCGGGGTGGGCTGAAATGCGTCTGAAAGCGATGGCAGTCAGTCTCAGCTATTCACATCCCTGGTTTTCACGTTTTGATGCAGCTAGAATTAAATGAAAGAAGCGCTAAAGGAGCACAAATGAAGTAATTGGAACCTAATCATGCTTAATTATTAGGCATGTGTTTAATTTTAGGCATATAAATAGGCCTGCTGAAGGGAAAAGGACGTATTCTTTTCACTGCCTAATATGACTTTTAGAAGTGTCTGCTCTTGAAATAGTTGGATGTTTCTGCTTTTGTTACAGAAGAATCCTTGCAGTCATGCACTTACACTAGATATTTCTGTTAAAAGGGCTTTAAGTCTATGTTAGGTTTGCCTGAAAATAAATAATCTGACAAAAGCATTAGTGAAATTGAAAATGTAGCCATGTTTCATTGCCTTACTTAAGGCTTATATCCAGGTATGCAACTGCTTGCTCTCCCCTTTTTATTTACATATAAACTGCAGTCTGCTGTCTTTCCTTTCTGTCTTTTAGATTCATCTTGCCTTCATTAGGTAAGAATGGTTAAAATATTTTCAATTGTAATGTGTGCTCCATATCTTTCTTCTAAAACTTTCTCATGATCATATTTTCCTGTTTGTTGTTTCTTTAAATCCTTGCCAGGGACAGATCCGTGTCTGGGGGGCATGAGTAGCATAGACACTGATCCTGCAAAGCTGCCTGTAGCAAGACAGCAGCAGTGATTATTGCTGGTGCTGTCAGCCACTTCAAGTAAACAGCATTAAAAATGAAGCATGCACAGGTTCTGGAGTCAGAGCTGCCAGTGGATGGACACCTCCGTCAACTTCTATGTCTTAAAAATAAGAAACATGTTTGGCTTTTGGGTTTCTGCTGAATTGGCTTTGTCAGCTCATCCAGCCCTTCACTTGCATGGAAAGCCAGTTCAGAGCAGCCCACAGAGGGAACAGGGTTTTACAGATGCTTGCCGGCTGCCTTTTCAGCTGGCATGCTCTGATTTGAACAAGGCAGTTCAAGAGCTAATGTCCTGAGTTCCCGCAGTTTAAGCTCAGCAACCAAGGGCCTTGTGACAGCATCTGTAACAGCATCCCTTCTGCACAGCTTACATGTAATCATCCATCACTCTGCACAGGAAGGACTCCGCTGTGCCTGTGGAGATGCTAGGAATGTGCAAGACGCTGATAATACCAGTATGGTTTATTACTTTGACTTGCCATCTCTAGAAGCTGTTTTTCCTCATCTGTGCACTCTTCATGAATGGGCAGTTAGTCTTCTGGATAATCTGCTGGTTTCTGTGCACACATTAAGTAGTCAAATTTTCATCATTTAAACAAGCATAGCATCATTGACTGGTTTGGGTTGGAAAAGACCTTAAAGCTCATCTAGTTCCAACCCCCTGCCACAGGCAGGGACACGTTTCACTAGAGCAGGTTGCTCCAAGCCCTGTCCAGCCTGGCTTTGAGCAGTGCCAGGGATGGGGCAGCCACAGCTTCTCTGGGCAACCTGTGCCAGCGCCTCAGCACCCTCATAGTGGAGAATATTTTCGTGATATCTAAATCTCTACACACATTGCACTGTGTTACTTCCTTGAAACACCGTGTGTAGTGTTTGGCCATACTCTGGGTTTGTATCTTCATTATCTTTAAAAGCATAATCCAGTCTTTCACATGCCCGGTGCATTGATCCACGCACAAGTGCTGCAAAAAGAACCCGGCACTAATCCAAGGACCATGCGGGAGGACTGACATCCAGCTCAGCCACACCTCTCTGTGGTTTTGCTTTATTGCTTTATCTGCATGATACCAGTGGCATGAGATGTAGCAACTTGTTTCTGCATTTCATGCATTTGTCTCTATTGTACTTTTTTCCCCACACTGCACAAGGGAGCATATGTTCCTCACTGTTCACATTAATGAGCCCTTGATGCCGCTGCTAAACGTAGCAGGTGGGGGCAACTTGTCCTTGATTTCTGACAATGGTTGCACAGTATTATTCATTCCTCATTCAAAGAGGACTTACTGATATATTAATATGTACGTAATTTCCCTTCACGTTCAGTTTTGCCCAGACACAGTCACTTTTGTGGCACTAGGTGTTTGAAGCAAATAGTTTTTGTTCCTGTCTCACATACTGGCATGGGTTATACATGAATGCAGTTATCTGCTTAGAGTGTTCACATCAGAGTTAAGAGTACAGAATGACATCAGTGTAACTACAGACCTTCACACTGTCATAGGAAAAATCCTTAAAGAATAAAGAACTGTATTTTTCATCATAGAGTGTAAGAGTTTTAAATGTCTTTCTGTGTATCAGTCACTATCCGGATGGTATTGACATGGATGCTTTCTGTTAGAGCAGAAGTGTGTTGCATTTGAGTTTAGGCATAGATCTACTTTTTACCTCTGGAGATACATAGCATAAGTTTTCACTTCTGAAAGTTCCTCTGTGCTTACATTCTCATTTTTGACTCATTAGGAGCCCCGGAGCAGGGAGGCTGAGGTATGCTTTGCAGCTGGGAATTTATGTGTCACTGGGGTAACAGTAGAGCCTTGAAAGCTCCAGAGGACCGAG
This sequence comes from Pezoporus occidentalis, assembly GCF_034315485.1. NCBI lineage: Eukaryota > Metazoa > Chordata > Aves > Psittaciformes > Psittacidae > Pezoporus > Pezoporus occidentalis. The sequence continues at coordinate 7,882,693 of NW_026912779.1, forward strand.
TTTCAAAGAGCATGGCAAGCCAAAAGGTTGCCTAAAATCATGTGTCCCTGCACCTAACCCCATCACCCGGAGTCGTTTCCTATTGTTCATACTCAGATGCTTTTCAGTCTTGTTCAGTAACAGGTTTGCAGACCTTTGACATCTCTATTTAAAAATGAACTGACAGCTTTCCAGCAACAGCTGGCGAAGGGCACTTTGCACCGTTCGTTATGAGATGGATTAAGAAAAAGCACATGCTCTCATATTTCATAGGTTGTCCCTAAGTTCAAACTAATATTTACTGATTTTTTTATTTCTGCTTGACAGTGATTTAGCTTATATAGAATCTGTGCTTTTTACTAAACATTTCCTGATGTGGGAAGTGTGAAACCAACAGACTTGGCATGGCATTTTGGCATGTTAGTTACATTCATTTCCTTGCATGCTGCATCTCTGATATTTCTATGTAGCTCAAAGAGACCATGCTGTTGATTGCAGTTTGAATTGTTCTTGCAATATAAGTGTAGCAAATTGAAATCTAACTTGGAGCATCCCACTGAAATAGTATAGAACTGTTGGTAATCTTTCTCTATAAATTTCTTTATAAACAGCTCAATTTGTCATTAAAATGCCTGGTTAATAGTAATAACTAAAAATAGAGGGAAGATCAGGGATTTTCTGGAGTGAGCTGGCAAAGGTAGTGCAGTTTTATAAACCAGGAAATAATTTCACAACGGAAAAGCCCATCCACGTGCTTACACATCCCTAAATGCAAATTTTAAGGCTAATTTCCATCTCGGTATTCAGAGATTTCCCTAGACTGATGGCTGGCATTTTCCTGATAGTTTGAATTACAAGGCTGTGTGTTTGTGAAGAGTCGGAAGGCTTAAATCGTCTTCAGTAATCATCTTCTAAGCAAGAAACATTCTTCTGACTGCTGTGATCTTCAACCACTGCTATCATGCTATTGAAAACTCCCCAAATATGTCAATTTGCTTTCAGACTTTGATCCCTGACTCTTCTCTCGAGTTCCCCCAGGGCAACATTCCACTTCCCTGACCATCTTGTATGTAAATTGTTTTCAAATGAGTGAATTAATCAACATTGCAGAACCTTAATTGAAAATACAACTGATGATGCGTGTCAGTTCATTCAAGTTGGAAATATATTTTAATTTTCATCTTCCCTAGAGAAACCAGCATCTCTTCCTTTAACATCTCAACCCTTCAAAATTACAGAGAGTTTAACCTGAAAAATGCCAACATTGCCATTGTTAAATACCAACTTTTAACTTCCCTTGTGTTAAACCCCCCTAAGAGCAGCTAAGAAATAGTAATCAAATGGTTTTCAAGGAAGAAGTTCCTACCAGAAGATAAAACTACTTAATTTTGTTCTAATTTGCAGCATGAGGTACTGAACTTTAAAATGCCAGTTTTAAAGACGTGTTCAAGACATACTCTCAAAAGAGTTTTCAGGTGTTACAGAGAATCTTTTCAGTAGTGATACCATCAGGATACTAAATATGGCAAACTGGGAAGTCATAAAAATAAACTGTGTACTTCTGACCGAGGAAGACTGAGCAGTAGTGCTCGAGCAGTGCTGACCTCCTCAGTTGTGTACTGCAGTTTTCCCTTTGGCAGGGCTGTGCAGTCCGTGGTGCTTCAGTGGCTTCTTCCAGTTGGAAGATACCCAACACATTCTTGGGCCTGGCTTCAAATAATGACCTAGCGAGACAAGTGGTGAAAGCAAATGCCAAAGTTAATAAGTCATTTATTTACCCCCCTTCCTTTTAAGAGGGAAAAAAGAGTCATCTGTGTCAGCATACATCAGTCTCTGCCACTCTGAAAGGCACTTTGATTTCTGTGCTCAGAATACTGGCCTTCGCATTGTACTCACAACAGCTGCTTTTACTATTTATCATGTGCAAGTTGTATATGCATTATTGATCGATCAAACACCCAGGGCAGGTATTATGCATTCCCTGTGTTTTTCCAGCAAGATCTTCCAGTGCAAATCAGCAGGATCCAGGTGGTAGCTATGTGAAGGGATAGCCTATCACAGGCAAACATTTTAGGTCAAGTATTTGACTTTCTTTTCCTGTACAGTTGTGCCTCTAGGTCGTTGCTATTACAATTGTTACTGTCGGCTTCAAGTAATTCCTTCCCCCACCTCTTTCAGTGCATTAAATGAGTAAAGTGGTTCATGTGACTCCAACAGCTGTACTAGGAAGGGTGTTTTTTTGAACTATTCTTATTTTTAAATTGAAGAGCTTATTAAAAAAGAAGTACTTCAGTAAGTTAAATTACTTAATGCTGCACATCCTTGGAACCCTAATCACTTCCAGATGGAGCAATTCATACTTCTAAGAGAGCACTAATTTTAAAGTGAATCGGGGTTTTGGGTATATGCATCTTAGAGCACCCTTGTACATTGCAGAGCCAAAGCCCTTAAAAAATTAAGCAATCTGGCTTTGATTTTTAAACTTTATTTAAGTAGTTCCCATTAAAAATGTGTTATTTCCTGCTGCTGTTCATGTGGTGCTCGTACACATTCTTTGAAGCTGCAGTAGACACAGAGGTAGGAGAATGGGAAATGTAATGTGGTGCAGTACCTTAACCTTACCTCTGGGAAGGTAATCCCTGTGCAGGGGAAAGTGAGACACTGTTACAGGCACCATTCAAGGCATTTCCAAATATTTGCTATCTTTGCTAGAAATCTTACATTCTCCTCACACATCTTGTTTTCAAATTCCATTTCCAATTTCTCTTTTACAGTTAATGACTCTCACTAACTAACCCATTTCTGGTGTGCCTTCTGGGTCTGAGGATAGGAATATATCACTCTCCACTGCAGTATTTGGACATCCTCTCTATAAAATCAATGCAAAATCGCAGTGTCATGACATGCGTCTTGGCCTCTTGGGGCACTTTCTTACAACAGTGACAATTCCATAGTGATCTAAACATGCTGCAACTGCATCTTTTCCCCTAACAGTATTACTCAGGCTACTATTCCCTGCAAAAAGGGTTAAGTACATAGTGGTGTTTCATACTAAAATGTTTACTAGGCTATTTTTTTTTGCTCAGAGCTGTAACACCTAAGAGAGTGGTGAGAGAGTCTCTGTCTCTGCAGTTGTAAAGCACACTGAGTAAATGCAAAGCAAATACAACTTGTATAGACAATTCTAGTAGAAATGTTAGCTATTTCTAACTGAATAAGTTTATTTACGAATATTTATTTCAGTGAGTGTGATTTCAAAAGGTAGATGCTATCATGGTTAGCCCCACTGCTCCTTGTCTCATTGCTTAGCAGAGGAAAGGAAAAATAGTGTAAATTATCTAACACATAAAATAAGTTCAGCAAATGCTAGATCCCTTGTTCATTCTGCCATACAGATGTATATAAGCAATCTCCATGTGGAATTCTGCGTACACTGCTTGATGGCTTTTTATGTTGGGGTCAGCGGAGGCCAGGCTGGGAAAGATGGGAGATCATGGGGTAGGGTTCCATGATAGGCATTTTCCATGATCATTTCCATGATAGGCATCATTTTTCTCTGTGCCCCAAAGAAGAAAAAGGGAAGCAGGAAGGAATCAGATTTGTACTGGGAGAAACAGCTTGTCAGGACAAGTGAATCATGCCATATTCATGGCACGTTGATACTGAGATCACACCAAATACTTTTCATCATTTCTTACCTTGTGACTTCTTTGATTTGCATGGTGATCTCTTGGACAGCCAAAGGCAGGTTCCAAATGTAATTACAGACCCAAATTGCCCCTTTTTTTCCCTAAAGATGAAGCAAAGGGCTGTCAAGAAACCTGTCTTGCACACTGTATCAGCTGAGCGCTTGAGTGACTGTGTCACTGCTTCTAATAGGAGAGGAAGGAAGCTGCAGCACGGTGTTTGTGTCTTTCAGCCCAAGCGCAGTGCTTTCCAGTGCTTTTCTGAACATACAACATGGTTGCTTTCCCCTGGAGAGAGACGTTTCATTTCATAATGAGTCCTGTTTAGAAAAGAAAAACGGTGCTTTTTATCATGTTTTGCGCTTGTCAGAGGTGGTTTTATTTGCTTTGAAGTCACTGACTTGAATTCTGCAACAGGCCTCGGTTCTCTCTGTGTTTCCTCCCTACCCTCAGCCTCAGTAATTTATGTAAAGATTTATTGTTAAATATTGGGAGATTTTAATGATCTGTAAATTCACTCTCCACATTCTCCTCTCACAAATCGTCATATAAAAACCAATTTGACATGTGAATGGCTCAAAATATAGTGTGTACATTGCTCAGTAAATTGTAGGAAGTACTGTTTTTTTCAGTGCTTGTAGACTGTTTCCTACTTTGACAGCCAGTTTTTAAGTTGTAGATACGACATTTTAATGATAACGTATTAGTAAATAATCTGTGAAAGGTACTGTTTCTGTCATTACTGTGTACCTATAACATACTCCATGTGTGGTTAGTGCTACATACACACGGAGTCTTTTTCTCATTTTGAGTCTGTTAACTGTAACTTAGGCAAAGCAGGAAAGATTTGTGATAATTCTCTTCCTACAGTAATCAGGTGATAACAACTTAATATTGTGAAGAGTAAAGGAAAAGAGCAGTGTTATGAAATATTGCCATTAAACAAATAAGCGGCACATCATGAAAGCAAGTAACCCCACAGTGTTAACATTTGATAATCTCAGGTTATTGGAAATGCCCTCATTTCTGGATTCTTGTTGAAAGCTGTTTTCTTTCAAAGGTTTATGGCAAAACAGGAGTATGTGCTGTGATAGATATTTACCAAACATGTTCATAAAAGCTGACACTGTAAAATGATCCAAAGTGAAGCCGTTTTCTTTCTGGAGCAGGCCATACTCTTGGGACACAAGATTTTATAGTTGACTGTGTTGGTTCAGTATAGAATTTACAGACTTGAAAATTTGCTACTGCTCATTTTATGAAAGCTAGATTACAAATGAAAGACTACGTATTCATGTGATGTGCAAAGTCTAGGCCTGCCTTGCCAGCTGGTCAGCTGCCAGTTATAAATTGTGCTGTAGGTATTTTCATGTAGAATATGGATAACATACTGCAATTTCTGTGTTTAATTTATTAAAGTACAGTGCAAAGCAATATGCAGTCAGCATTTGCGTCCTTTAACTGCACAGTAGGCATATGCTTTTGTTCTAAATGTAATCAAAACTATGGTGTCTCAGATACCACTTAGTGAAATCTGTTGGCAAAGACTACAGTTTTTATTGTGATGACTATATTTTTACATGTCTTAAAACTAAATGACATTACTGTAGCTGCTGATTTCGGAGGCAGCAGTGTTCTTTTCCTTGCAGTGCAGCACACTGGTGCTTTGTGAAACAGGTTATGTGCTCAGGGTGATGGTTCTCCCCCCACCTTTCAAGTCCATACTAATAACATAGGGAAAGAAATCAAAATCATTACTCTAATGCTCTTCCGCCTGTTTCCAACACCTGCTCCAGGGGTAGCCATGGATCAGTTCACAAGGAGTCCCATGACTCAGATTAAAGTGCCTTGGTGTACATTGGCAGCAGTTTTCTGTGTGTTGAGAGGAACATCCCACAGGCATATACTCTCTTGGAAGATCATTATAATACAGGATATGTGGCTTAGTATGGCTTTAAAAAAAAATCACATGCAAATCTTCCATTTGGATTCAGTACAGGTAGAGGGAGGAAAAGATTATTACGTGATGCCGTGTTCCTTCATAAATTAGCTTAAAAGTTGATGCAAAGTTATCTTTGAAGATTCAAACACCAATTAAAGCAATAGCACCATAATCAGTCATTGCAGCAGACTGTATTTTAATGACCTGAAGAGCTTAAATCTTCGTTTTCATCTTTGACCACACCTCCATGTATTTTATTTCCATCTGAGATGTCAGACATTCAAATGGTTTTCAAAAGCTGGGCGTCTCTTCTTGAGGCTAGAATAATTTCTTTACTTCAGCTATTCCATAAGAAAAGTTCAGTTTGGGGAGAAATATTTGTGCAATAAATAGTTGTGGAATAGTTACTTAAACCAGTGTTTCTTGATAACTGTCACTGTCCGGTCTCAACTTCCTATAAAGAAGGGCTTGTTTCGCTTTTCACCTTCCTTTAGAATTTGCTTAATATTCCATTAGAGAGCATGTAAGCCCTGTCCAGGGAAGAAGTTTTACCCTGTGGTCCTGACACACAATAAAAAAACTATGTATCTTTTGCAGTCAGGGCAAATTTTAGGTTCTGAGCCAAAATCTGTGGGCTTCTCTGGTCTCTGCATAGTGAATTAAAACCCCGAATGTTTTTATAGCTATAACCTTGAGCAGTTGTTTTGGGATAGATACCAATAAATATAATGGGTCCTCTGGGAAGAGACAGAGCATTTTCAGATTTATGAAGGGGAAAAAATCAATAATCTCCCTGAGGCTGTATAAGTCATGAGGAGCACCAGTAGTTTTATGCAAAGTTGACAATATCATGAAATATAAACCCTTGGTTTGGAATTTTACCAGAAATTAAAGTGGCATTAAAAAGAAAAGTAAATGTTTTGGCATATGTATTAAGAAGGTGGTTTGTATTTCTTACCATTTTGCACTGCAAATTCCTTTCAACTGGCCAATAAAAGGCAGTTCAGAAAAGATTTAAGAAGAGTTTGGTTCTGAATCCACATGTCTCCTCTGAATTACATCTTTCTCCCCACCCCGATTAAATGCATCTGTCTCAGAGGAATGCTTGTTCTGTAAATTACAGGTCGCTCAGACTGTTCTTTAGCAAACTGAATGCAATGGAACTAGGAATAGATGCTGGTTTTGGACAAGTTGTACATGCTATTCACTTATAATAGCATTTAATTGCAAATATTCACATCTAAATATACAACAGTTTTGGGAAGTCATCTGACTGCTCCCAGCTCTCCCTGTCTGATTGTCCTCTGCTCTCTCTTGCTGATTCGGTTTTCATCTTACTGGGGCTTTTTTGTTTCAAAAAAGGGAAAAGAAAGAGAAACTGCCCTCAACTTTATATGAGGGAAGGGATAGGTTCTTCTTGAGGCAGAAGGAATAGCAGCTCTTCATGCAAAGCAGATCAACTGAAAGAAGCTCAATATATGAGAGGCATGAATCGCACAGCAGCATGAATTGATCTGTACGTGCTGGAAATTGTACTTCGGTCTTTGAAGTGTTACTTACATAAAGCTGACCTGGATTTGTGAATGAAGCAAAGGGGAAATAATTCTGTGCTGGAAACGTTCTGGTTCAGCACTATCCCTTTGAGTGCAAGTCCACTTGCAAAACACCTCATCCTGTTACTACCCCAGCTATATCTTCAGAGCGATAATTTTTCATGGTAGTATGTCCAGAGAGTATCATTGTCCATAGGTGTTTCATTACTAGCTGCTTTTAGTGGTATGTTGGTAAGGAATTTGGGATGACTCCAAATTCCTGATGGAGCTCAGTCACGTTGTGTATGTGCTGTGCTGTTTGAAGACAACGCAGACCATTGCATTGTGAAGCTTCATATTTATTTTTCCTCGCTATATTATAAAATTAGATACCAGAATAAAACCGTAGGGGATGTTAAGTTGAGAAGTACTAGTATTATGTCTCCCTTCCCAAAAGAAAGTGTGTTCTTGCTACTGGAAAATTGAAACGCTTAAGAGCATTTTTTCCACTCTTTATCTATAGCAAAAAACACTTGAAGGAGATGCTTGCTTTACATATGGGCTGGAAAAGAATCCTGCTTACTCCTTGCTAGTTATGCTAATTGAGGTATAACTAAGAAGACCTATGTAATCTATACTGGCATCTGTGCAAGAGTTTTCTGGTCAGAGCTTTAGGCTGGGTTGCCTAACCGGCAGCCAGCTGGCTCTGCCTGCTTAGGTTGATTCATGTGGCCAGCCTCCTCCTGCTGCCTCCTGCCCCCAGCAGCCTTTGAGGTGGGCAAAGATGGCTCGATATTAGATGTGTTGGCTTCCATGGTCCCACAACAGCTGTGTTGTGCACAGAGGAGAGCTGTGTTTCTTCCCATGTGAACAGCGTGTTAAAAGAAAGGAGAATGTGGTCTCTGAACATAGTCCTCTTCTCAGCAAGCCAGGCTTTGCAGGGCTAGTTGTTTCCACCACTGGCGGTGAAGCTCGCATCCATCCCATCCTTTCCACCTTGGCTTTGCAGAGGGAAGGAGACTGGAGTTTTGCACTGTCTTTCTCAGGGTTTGGCTCTGTCTGTGGTCTGGAATACTGAATTGTACCAGGCTCTGTTTTAAATACAGTACCTGCTGGTAATGAAAATAAAAAAAAGAGAGAAAAAAGTTTCAGCTATTTGGGACGTGCACACAGTTTGGATATGCACAAGTAGAAATAAATTCAAACATGCAGCTCCAAAGTAAACAGATATGACTGTGAGTATACACGGGGAACAGATCAGTTGAGCTTTACGTAGTCATTTTTCAAGTTAAACATGCTTTAATGTAAGCCATAAATTTCATCACATGAATATTTTTATGAGCTGCATTTCATCCATTTATTATTCTGGAGCTCCAGATAGCGACAATGGGTAAATACAGTGCCAGTTTGCTGGTACATTGAGTCACCAGGAGCCTTCTCTCTCCTACGCGCTGTTTAAGCAAGAGTAACAAATGACTGGTGTATTCAGACGTATTTCCATGAGATTTTTATTTAACAGGGCAGCTGCCAAGATTTCTTGCATAGGTGGATTTCTGACTTTAGGTTCAAGGTGCAAGTTCTAGCTTTGAGGGTTGAAATGCAGCAGCGAGGGCCGCTTCTTCACAGTATCTTCACCTATTTTGGGCCAAATTTTACTGTAACTTAGGATCCTGACTCTCAGTTTGCAAATTAAGGTAACGATTTCTAATTCTGTGAGACTTTGGTGCTCATGAAGCAATGAAATACGCTAAAAGTAATAGGCATTAGAATAATTTGCAATAGATTTTAGACAGATTATTGTGCATCTGCCGTATTATATGCACCTGTGTTATTAAAAATGTAATATCTGATTGACTAAGAACCTTTTGAGAAACCGGGTTGCGAAAGGGAGTTCTGCCATAGTCTGCCTCAGGCCAGAAAAATAATATCTTGAATCCCTAAAAATATTCAGGTGAGGACATGGAGTCTGCTGGGGAGATGTGGCCTGGTAAGACCCCAATCTGTGCTGTCTGTCTTTCAGTGCTTAACTGAGGGATCTGAATTGAGGTATGTACTGGTGTGAACGAAGATCAAGTTGGACGGGGTTGAGAGCAGCCTGCTGTAATGGAAGGTGTCCCTGCCTGTGGCAGGGGGGTGGAACTAGATGAGCTTTAAGGTCCCTTCCAACCCAAACCATTCTGTGATTCTATTATGTATTTTCCTGCCCGCCTGAACAGGGAGAGCTAAGTTGATAGTTTAGGCATATTCAGTAAGCCTGATGGTAGGGTCAGATAAATGTGACCCATAAACATGAGCAAAAGAAAAGTTATTATTGGAAAAGTCTTTTTTGGGGATGACAGTACATGTTGGACATTAGGTATTTAGCCAAGTCTTTTTTCATTAATCGTTAATGTAGAATAAAATAGGTTTTCTTGTCTCTTTTCTTTTCTGAACATTTTAAGATGTCTTAAATTCATCAAAGCACAAGTTAAATGGAGGAAGCTAATTCACTTCTTATCCTCTATATTGATGCTTTATATATACACAATTAAATACACTGTTTATTTAGAGGGTAGTTTAATATTTTTCCTATGTATACCTAAGAAGTAACGATCTCTTTTGAGTTTTACTGCAGAGAAGTACATCATGGCTTAGTCCAAGAACCAGTGTAGCTCCTAAATGTGTTTTTCCGATTTCAGTGTTATTAGTATTTTCATCACTACACTAACTTAAAATTAATCAAGAAAGACAAGTCCTTGCAGCCATGAAATAAAGTGCTGGAAGCAGTGATTGCATTGTGAGTGCTCTACCATAGCAACCCTATCTGTGGCATGTACCAAAGCACTGCAATTTGAATTTTGGTAGATGAAGAAACTAGACAGTGTTAGCAGGCCTTAATCTGCAAGTAGTGGAGCTTTGACTGTGGAGTGACCTTGTTCTCCAGGCTTAGCACTGAGCCTGATAGCTGCATGGTAGCTTTCTAATTCTTTTGTTTTCCAAGAGTAATGACATCTTTCAGCTGTGCATTGATGACAAAATTGCCATGTTTCTAGAGAAGGGATTGTACGCTACCACATAATCCTTGTCTCCACTCCAAAAGACTTAATATTTACTTTAAAACCTCATGGTAACAAGAAGCTGATTCTGTAAATTTGAGAATAATGCCTTGCCTCTGCCCCAAATAGCAAAACCTTCTTTTTTTGATTGTTACTCATTTCTTTGTGCAGCCAAATCCACTGTTGCCTTTGGTCACTGCAGTTTCCTATATCTTCTCCTAGTGCTACACTTAAAGATTTTGTCATACCAATTGAAATAAAAATTATATGCTGAATTGGAAATGCTTTATGGTCCTTACAGTGGATAAAATATGTTAATTTGTGTAAATGCTCTTCTGAGTGCAGATGCTTGCACTGAAAGCACGCTTATCTTAAAAGCTGCATGTCTTTCATTCTGGCCTTCTTTTATATGCACAGTTTATTTTTTTTTTCAATATGTGTCTTAATATTTGAGAAGAGTTTTTACAGGAGACGTTTGAAGCTAAGTGAAAAAAACTTCTAGCTTTTTCATAAATATTCATGGTTTCATAGAAAATCTTATAACTGAATTGCTATTTTCTTTGGAGGTTTTGTGTTTTCTTCCCCTTTCTCCCCTTTTTTCCCCTTTATGCTTCATTTCATTGCTATAGATTAGCAAATCAAGAATGCTGGGTTGGCTGAGCCATTATATGCTTGACATCAAGTCTGGTATGTGAAGCGTTAGTCTGCTTGCTTTTGTTACAGAAGTTCTATGTGTCTTAATAACATGTGATAACACATAAATGAGTAAATTAAGCAGAGTTAATATGATGGGCTATGTACTTTCAAGGTATAGAGTATAATCCAAAGTAATTGTGTCATAGTTATTTAGCTTATAAATGGAACTATACTCAAGTTGTATTTGAGGTCAACAGTTACAGAATTACATTACATGTTAATCATATTATGAAGGAAAACTTATAAACTATTTTTCTTTTTTTTCTTCTTTAGAAAATGCTTCTTATTGAAAAATACTTATATCAAAGCTCAGCTGTTAAATTCGTATTCTGAATGGTCGTTTAATTTAAGCCACACAACAGCTTGGTTACCAGACACAGATACAAACCCAGACTAATTCGGATTCAGGAGAAGTTCTTTTGTTTTATCAGATTCAATAATTTCACTCACTGAAGATGTGTCATCTTGCTTTTCCTGTCTTTAGTAGAGCTTCTTTTACTAGAAAGAATTGGGTTGAAGTGATGCCAGGTAAACACAAATAAATGTCTGGCACCAACAGCTGGATGATGCCATTACAAATAGTGACCTGCTTGAAGAACGTAATATATGCAGCAAAATACACTGATACGTTTTCCTTACAACAAAATACAGGGATATATAATGTTATAATCATTAAATATTAATTTTTCAGGTTTTCAAGTCTACACCTGTGGTAAATCAGTGTACTACATAATACATAAAAGATGGACTGTGTAGTGTGGTAAGAGTAATGAATATCACATTTCCTGCTACGAAACCTACAGAGCCTGGTACCAACTGATCATAAATAAATGCCCAGTCAACAGCAGTGTCATTCCCTGTAAGGAGAACATCGGGGTAAATAAATCAAATGTTGTTTAGGACACTTTTCTCAGTGGGAAAGAAATACAGAAGTGCTTTCTGGATGTTATTCACTGCTGATTATTCACTGCACACTTTTATTCCATCTCATTCGCTGAATTTCAATGTGTTAGACATTTAAAATTCATTCAAATGTTGGGGAGAGAGGGTAAAAATGGCAAAGGACTGGGATATTCAAACCTCACCGGAGAAGTGAGTCTATAAAGCTGAAAGCTGGCAGCACACTACAATAGCAAAGACCTGTAGTCCTTTTCCTCTGGTCCATAGCTTAGTCAAAAAGACAGCTTTGCATATATTACAAAGATATCTTTTAATAATGTTTTTCCATTTTAGAGATTTACCCTCCTTACCCTCTCTTTTTTAGCCTTTTTCACCATGTGCAGTTTGCATTCACATTACATATTCCTCTTTGAGTAGCATATTCATTCTGTCACTTGTACTGCTTAGACCCAGCAGTTGCTTTCTTGAGGCAGAGGGGGAATGTCTTTTAAAATCCGAAGCTCATGTGTTACTGCTCACTGTAGGTTGCACTGAATTGACAAATTATTATGCAGAAAGCTGTGTTTAGGTTTTTTTTTTGTCATACTTTATGTTTCTAACATAATTTCTGGGAAAGCTAATTGTAGCAGAAACTACAGAAGTTTCAGATTCAGATGGTTTCTTGCCCTTTCAGTTCCTTGAGTATGGCCTTGGGAATGGAAAATCCAGTGTTTTGTTCATGGTCACATCTAGGACTACAATGAAATGGGAATGGGAGGTCTTGAAGAACTGGGTGTATGGATAGGTGAATATACAGATATAGTGTGTGTGTGGTAAAAACAAAGTGTATGTATGTTACATAGGTTGACCTGAAATAAAAACTGATACAAGTCATTCCTAGAAGCAAATTGTTGTTAAAAAGGATTAAGCACAAGCTTTCCATACTCTGGGCTCATGATGCCTGCATCACACTGGCATAGCGTTTAACAACGAAATTAGGAATGAATCTGAGCTTCAGATTCCGTCCTTTGTTAGCAGTGAGCCACAGTGGATCACAGGCCTAGTACAGTCAAGTCTGAACTTTGGCTCTTCAGGTGTGTATTTCCTTTCTGTTTCTGTGCATTGGGATTCCTTTTTGGTGTCTAGGGGGTTAAAATTTCTGCCTCTTCCCTTTTTTGTTAGCATGGTTGGAGCTATCAGGGAGCCAAAGAGATGAAGAGCTTCCGAGAGGAGTTACATATGTAAAAAGTCGCACCAATGATGGCCCTGTCATCAACTCCTCCTCTCTTTCGACAAATAGACCAAATTACATAGTATATATAAAGAAATTGCCTCCTTCTACTTATTTCAAGTGTTTTGGGTAGAAGAAGCCCACCAACATTTATGTGAAGCACTTACATAAAATAGCTGTGGCTGTTTGCGCTCTGCTGTGATGTTACCAAAAGAGACAGTGTTAAAAAAGCTTCAGAAATTGTACAGGTTGTTTTCCTGGCTGTTTAAATGGTAGTTTCCAACTTGCATGAAAGGGCCATGGCATGGCTCCTCTTTCTTGTTATTTTGGTTGTGTGTAGTGTGCATACATGAAACAAAGATACCAAGCATTATGTGATCTAGCTCACTGCGGTAGCCACATTGATGACCTTGTATGATGCTGAAAACTGCCATCCTCTGCAAGCTGCCAGTGTAAATTCTAATATTAACTTCACCTCCATCTTCAGTTTGTCTGGATTCCCAGTTTCCTTTTGGTTGGAATCATATGTTACATCGCCTTTACTCGAGTTTAGAGCAGGAAAGAAGCATTTCCCTGAAGTCAGCAGATCTTTGCCATGGAGTAGATGTAGGTTATGACCTCCCATACCGTGTTGTAATCAGTACACATGCTGCTCTAAAGCACAATGTTTGCTGAATGCCAGAGTAAACTAATAATAATAACAACAGCAATAATAATGTCAACTTCCAGTACAAGGCTTGAATACTAGAGTTAATGTCTTTCAGCTGTAATGGTGGTATGAGTTAATGTAATATTAGATAGATGAGTAAAATGATTAGATTTACTTTGTTTAAATAAGTGTTAATAGCTAAATGTGGATAATCATAAGCTGATCATAGACAAATTGGTAGGAGAGGGGAAATGGCTGTAGTAGCAATATTCTGGATGTATACAAAAGGAATGTGTGGAAGCTCAAGAACTGGAGGATCCTTTCATAGAAGATACTTAGGACCGGAATGGGAAATTTAAAAATGAAAAGGGTTGAAGAGGTAGCTATTACAAGTTCTGCAATGGGTAAACAAAGACAAAACTGTTGAAGAACCTATTGGCAGGGAAAGAACTACTGGAAGAAAAAAGAAAGTACAAACTTCAGCTGCCAGTGAAAAGTCACTGAAGACTGGAACCAGAAAAGATTCAACAGGAAAGAGGAACAAGTGATTTTATTCCTCCTCTTGTATTTAAGATACTGACCGCCTATCCAGGGTGTGATTACTGGAAATATATCAGGTGTCAAGGAGATGAAGGGGAAAGGGATAGAAAATGGCCTGAGAAAAAAACAATTCTAGTTTATTCTGCTTTAGTATGGTGTTTGTAGAATTAATAAATGAAAAGGGGATCTTTGCTCATGAAAGAGCAAAGGCAGACATGAGTTAACACATTTGAAGGACTTGATCCAGTTAGTTTAATGTGTTTAAGAGCTTAGTGTGTATCTTAATGCCTCAGATGAAACATCCATTGATATGCACTAAAAGAAAATAGATGAAAGACGCTCAAATTTTCAAGGCAGGTATTATTTTTTTAGCTGTGAAATCTGACTGCCAGTGCATAAAGATTTCCTGTTAAGTGAAAACAGAACAAGGGAAAATGGAGATAAAATCTCTTCCATCAAACTCTATTGAATCAAAGCATATAAGGCAAGTCTTCCTTTCACATTTGTTTAGTGAATGCTAGTGTTTGAGTCTTAGAGGAGTCCTTGGTCCACTAAATGTCGTCACCCTTTATTTCTGCCAATACTGTACTGTAGTTTTCATGAGAGAAGTGGAGTGGAAGTAAGAATGGCCAGACAAGTAAATACCTCACCCTGTCATGGCCAGCTGCAGAAGGAAACATAGGAATGTGTTACACTTCAGCAATAAACTGCCAAGGCTTCAGAGAGCTTTAATGTCTCCCCAGAATCCTGTCATGGCCATCACACACTTTAACCTCTTTATGCCATGACTCAAGGTTTTGTACCATAGGACGTGCTGACAATGGAGCAGCTGGCATGTGCTGGCTCTTTGCTACCAGGCTTTGAATCAGAAACCTAACTGGAAACAACGGCAGATTGAGGGGGTCTGTTTGGAGGAAGCAGTTCTGACTTCTACACCTGGTTTCTTAACATTAACAGAGGAAATGCTGTAAGCATGAAGGAATTCTGTATTTAATACCAGACTGTATGCTTGTCTGCTCTAAACAGGCTACTGCAATTCTGGAATATACTAAAGTCTTGATTTTAGATCATAAAGAATGATAAACTTTATTGACAGAATATAGATTGCAATTAGTATGGAAATATTTGGATCTACTGCATGCACACTCACTTAAAATGTTGTAAACAGAGAAGGAGGAGTCAGGGTATTTGTCCAAAGTAACCTAAGTTACTAAGACACTCATTTTTTTTTAGTCAGTAGTGACTTTTTTACCCAGAGTCTCCACCCAGACGATCTTAGTATCTAGGTTAGATAGGAGGTGACACAACAGAGAATGAGAAAACATTAGGCCTGGGAAAGGGAAAGAACATTTACATAAAGTAAATGAAGCTCTTTGATTGCACTTGGTTACACAAGATAATGGGTTAGTGTGGTCATTTCTTTAGGGAAGGATTTTATTTTTTGTTTATGAATAGGTTTAAAAGCAGAAGACTAATGCGAGGGCTCAAACTGTTCAAACTGAAAGGAAGGATTTGGCCTAATACAGTTTGATAGAGGCATTTACTAAAATGATTCAAAAGGTTTTTTCTGAATTCCTTTGATCATGTAGCTTTCAAGACATAATCAACCTGCTCTATGGTTCTAAAGTAGGGCATTATCAAAGAGCAAGTGCTGCATAACATCTTGCTTCTGGTGTAGTCAACCAGCCACATCACTTAGCCTTTATTTGGAAAGATGCGACATGAGCCAATATAGTTTGTCTCAGTTTTTCTTGTTTCTTTTTCACACCCTTAATGTGTCGCATTAATAGCAAAAGAGACACCCCATACACACTTGGGGGACTGTCATACCACTGCGTCTGCGATGGCGTTCCAGTACTGAGAGAAATGCAGTGCTGCCTGCATGGAAAAGTACCGTTCGTGTTTTCAGTATACCAAGACCTCAGTTTTAGCTGCCTTTTGCATATCCTTGTGTTTCTTTGTGTTTACAGCTCTGTTCTCTCCAAAGATTCTTTTTCTATATGCCTCTGCACAGCCTACCATTCCATAGACATAACCCATGTCTTTGTGACACAGCTCGCTTTGTCTTGCTGTCCCCTGGGTTGCTTCCAGCCTCTTGAGAAAAGATGTGTTTACGCTCCTTATCGCAGATAGCAGTGAACTTTTGCTTAAGCAGTTACGTTGACTGCTGCCTGCATGTTGTGCAGTTGGAAATCATAGCCATCTGCAGTAATGACCTCTGTGTCTTGGGCGTTTAATTCATGCATTAAATAGAAAGCTTTTCTGTGCTCGCTTCAGTTTTGGGAACTTACCACATGAAAGGGATTCTTTGCACTCGTGAAATCCCGTGGGCATTGATCCATAGTCTTTATCTGTGCACATAGTTGCTCTAAGAGAATACAAGAGTTGGAAAGCTTGTCCTTTAGTACAATCCAGCCTAGCAGGTATGTTTGTGTTCTTGGAGGATGTGTTTGTCTGATCGCCTGGGTGAGATAGTACGTTTGTAGATAGGGTCTGTATCCAACATTCAGGCATGTTTGCCAGAGATAGTTAGCTGATCCTGCCTGTCTCCACAGTAAATTAATTGCTTTTCATTTCTTTTCAGCGACAAGGAATTTGAGATTTCTGAATCGGTACATTGGGCTCAACTTTGGAAACAATCCAGTCCAAGTTGTGTGATTTGTGAGAGCTGGTGTGCAGACCGATGGCTCAGATATGGGTGATTTAGGAAGTGTAGAAGCTATTTTGGTTAGGAAATTGGGGAACACTGCGATGGGAATGCTCTGGCAAATTTCAGGAACCGCAAAGAAAGGTTTATTTATGCTGAACTACTGTGTAGAAGTCACAATTACTATGCCATTTAACAACTAAAAATCAAGCGTTAATCGTACGTATCGGTCAAACCTTAGCTGTACAGTAGCATACATCTGATGCTGTGTTGTTGGCTCTGCTGGCAGCAGACTATGATGGCTCTTCTTCCCTGAGGTCAAGCTGGCTCAGCATGAGAGCTCTTTGACGAGGGAAGCCAGTGGGTGTCACCTTTCTTCCCAATCTCCACTGTGCATTACTGGGGTTTATAACACCTTTTACACTCGTCGGGACCAGTCTCACTCAAAGGATTACATCCTCTTTGCATAGGTCAGAGCTAGTCTGTTCCAGCATGTCCAGAGGGTTGTTGCCTTCTGAGAGGTGATCCATTCTGGCCTCTTCAGGTGCGTGTTACCTATTTTCAGACTGGGTCATAGTAATCCCATTTCTTCAGGGTGTTGCATACTGTGCATGACTTATGACTGGGTATGATTATCTTAGTCTTACTACTTTTTCTTTCAACTCTGCCAAGCACAGATAGTACAAAATATTCCAGTTCCTACCCTCTGACATGCCCTCTTGTGGTATTTTTGGGGTGGAGGGCAAATGAGATGTGTTCCACAAATAGGCCTTATGATGCAGTTGAACGGGGATGGCCCAGAAATTACATGCACCTCATGTCACCTACATCAGATAGTATTACAAAGGAATTTAGCTGCGGCATCAGATCCTTTCTAATTGAACTGGTATCACTGGGGACTCTTTTCCTTGAAGACTACCCACACATTCTCTTTGAGATCCAATCATGAGACCTTTTACTGAGGAGACACCCGCTGAGTAGCTGAGCAAATGCCTCTGTAATCTGTTTGACTGTCTAAAGTCATCAAAGGCATGAGGTTAAAGCAAAAAAGCCCAAACATTTTGCTTGTGTTAATTTTATAATTGCATGTCTTCCTAGATTAAAACATAACAAAGAATCTTCTTGATGCTCATGGCAACAAAACCTCGTTACTCAGACTACTGAGCATGTTCAGTACAAGGCATGACATGGGATTTTTCTGCAATGTGTACAAATCAGCTTATGCAAAAGCATTTTGGATAAAACAAATTTGATGGGAGGTGCCCGACTTACTCGGTTGGTGAGACTCCTGTTTTGCTGCCTCCAAAGTATTGGGTGCAAGTATATGGCATGCTGGATTTAGCTCTGAACATGGCTTGTGAGCAAGGAGTGGAGCTCAACAGGGTCTCGCTTGAGTCTCTGAAAGATAGGGAAACTCTGCATCACCTGTCTTTGGCTCAACAAAATACAGCTCAAGTTCTATCTAAGCTGGGGGAATATCTGTCATTTCTGCTTTCTCATTTCACTGAAATGAAAAAAATCTCTTCAAAAGCCATCTTTTACCTCATTTGGCAGATAAGGCCATAATGGGGACTAAATTTCCAAGCTGTAATTTAAGTAATCACACGGTGCAACTCCTTGTTTAAACACGTAGGTGCTACATATGTGTCAACATCATGGCTTGCACATATTATAGTCAAGGAGATCTTGCCTTGTGTGAACTTCTTTCTCTGTGGCTGTAGCATGAGTAGAAGTCTAGAGCATGAGTATCAGGGTTCAGAATGCATTATTGCAATCTCACTGTAAAGCATAGACAAATCTTTCTTCATTTCTTGCCTTTAGGATAACCCATGAGAGTATTTTTGGGGCAGTGAAAAAGCATGCCCAGTTATGCTGCCCTGGCTTGTTAGTCACTAAGTCTGATGAAATGTTGCAGGACTTTAGAAGAGATTTCCTATCATCCTCTGCTTAAAGAGCCCTCTATATTAAAACGTAAGGCTTCATGGCTATTATTAATGTTTCAAGGTGGAATGATTGAGTGAATCAGAAATTGCTGTTTTCCCGGCAGAGTCCTTTGAGAGTTTCTGAAGAAGAGTGTCTCTTCTATGAATGGGATGCAGTGCCATGAATTTGGTTGTTCACTCATCAGCTCTGGATATGAACATGCATTTCATAAAACTTACCCTCTGTAATGGGTTTATACAGGATCACTGCTTCACTGAGGCTGTGATACCCTAAGACATGAAGGCAGTATGTATTATACATAAATATTTCTTTGGCTTAGTAAAGAAATCCAACATGCTCAGCGTTTGCATGCCATTGCCCCGCTCACAGCTGTTTACGAGCAGGCTGCTGTCTCAGCTCTGGGAACAAACAGGTTTGGGCATGCATGTGAATGACATGGTTCGTTCCTGTCTGTTTTGCAAGCCAGAATCGTGGAAGTATCTCCCATTCTTGGCTTGGCTGTTATGCTCTGTAGCAAGCCTTATTTTCCCAGGCAGATTGTTGAAATGTGCTAATGAGCCTCCAAAGAATATAAAATATGTGCTCCCGAGGTTGAACAGTTTCTAGTTCAAAAGCTACTTCTCGTGGCAGACTCAGGTATAACAATCTGAAGCCATCCGAGATCATTTGCCGTGCTGTTTGCATGTGCACACCCAGAATGCACGTCGGGTTGGCTGTTGTCTTGTCACACTAGGGTTGTCTGAGACCTAGGTGTTAAAATGAAGATTTGGGATGAGGTACTTGTTTGGTACACACTCATTTTCCTTTCATAGTAAACTAATGCTAATAGCTTCTTCCGAAGAAGAACATAAACTAGAAAGCAGATGCATATACCTAGCATAATACTCAATAATAACGTTCTTTTCAGAATGAGGTTGCCTTACTTTACAGAGTTAGTCTAAGCCATAGCACCCGCAGTTAGAACTCTGTGTGCTCTACATTCATTCCATTTTGCTTCCTTGCATAGAGTGAGTTCTCTGTGGCGGTGGTCTTTGGAAGCTCACAGATGTCCTCTATAATTTTTGTTCCAGGAAAAATATGGGTTCCTCGGATATAACTCTGTTTTTCCATGCCACAGACATTATCTCCAGCTGAAATAGACACCTGCCAAATTCCCTGGTATCCTTATGATCAGAACAACCTGTGTCTCTAAACTTGATGCCTCAGTAACGCTTGATTTGCTTGATTGCATATCAGTTGGCTTGGTGTCCCAGCTTCTTGTCTTTGCTGGGTCTCTGATACATGGGAGGACATGAGGGAGGGGAGAAGGTGTGGCTTTCCCACCAGGATGCCTTGAGCCCTTTCAAGGCAAGGCTGGATAGTCTAAGTTATTCAAATCCAATTTTGAAAAGTAGGAGGTATCTTTTATTCATATTTCTACCATGCTGTCTTAATCACAAAATACTGTATGGGCTTTCCACTAGTATGCTCTTGGCTGTACACAAACATGTAAATATTGCATAGACTTGGCTTTGTAGAGCTGGGGGCTTTGTCTCGGAGACATTTTGCTGAATTCCAGAATGGAAAACAGCTAGGTGATGTCAGTGACAACATCCCCTCTCATCTGAGCTTCATTCTTCAGCATTAGTACTTCCAATGGGAAATTCCTGATTTTTTGATTAGGATGTTTTCCAGAAATGCTTTGCCCAGCTCAGTTAAAAACCCAAATGTTCAATAAACTCAAAGACACGGTGGGTGTTTGTACTTCTGTGGTTTCACAGGAAAACTTGATGACTTCGCTTTCTGTTGTTCTTGTAGATCTACAGGGCTTTATTTTTACAACGTGCCTGTGATTTTGGGCCCTTTTTCTGCTTTGGTAGAAAAACAAAATTCACAGCTTCAGTAAATTGGCAGCGTGGTTCTTATTTTACCACCTACTTGAAGGTGTGAAATCATTTTTGGCAGTAAAATAATGCTTAAGTATTTCTTACAAAGATGCATTAAACTCCATATATGAAGTATTACAAGTATTTGTTATTAAGCAAATCAGTACCACGCACTGATATACTGTGGTCTTTAAAAAACAAGGTGTGTGTCATGAGTTTATTTTCTGTCACTGATCAGGCTGATTTACCTACATTTTAATACCTCTTTGCTGAGTTGGAATGTTCTACAAATTGTCATTTGTAAATACTGTTTATAAAACCCTCTGCTTAAGCAGACAGAAGGCAGTAAGTGCACGATAGTTGCTTATCCCAAAGAAGCCTGTCCATGAGAATCCAGTTCATTGGAGCATTCATACACAAGGAGGCAACAACTCTGTCAGGCAAAACTCAAGAGGTACCAGCCTCAGTTGTTTCTATCAGGAGCTTTATCTTAATCTTTCCATTTCTGTGGTGTCTCCTCTCCACATAATTCCCACAGCATGGCTGCTTTTGATAGTATTCCTTGAACTGGGTTAGCTACAAAAGGGGTCAGATCACAACCTCATGGGAGTTACACTTGCTCCTTGAAATGAATTTGAGCTGGACTTAACCTGTTCACCATCTGCTTCTTCACTTTCTGCACAGGGAGGGGTGCTTCTGCTAAACGCATTCAGTAGGATCTTTTGTTTGATTTCATTGAGTCCCTGATATATCATTAAATATTGATCTGAAAAAAATCTAAAATGACAGAGGAAAGTGCATTGATTTTAAATGTTGACACAATATGCATTCTTTGCTCTGTTAACAATTTTAAGTGAATAGGAATGATTTTTCTGGGGGGTCTCATTCTACCTCTCCAAATGTTCTTGAGAAATGACAGCAGAGAAAGAAGAATTCCCTTGAAGGAGCTGAGTGCTGTCTGTAATATAAACCCAATGTATTAGTATCTTTTTGAATAAAACAGACTGAATGTCTAGTGACAAAACTGCTCTAACCAGATGTGAACACGCCGCATTTCAGTTAAAAGCGTGAATAACTCTATCTATCAGAGGTCCCATAAAACCTCGGTATACATGGCAGAGTACAGTGCACCAAACAAGATATAAATGAAAGTAGAATTCTTTTCAGGGATGTCTTCCTGCATTTCAGATTAAAGCAATTTATTAATATGGCATCTACAGTTAAAAGTGTCTTCCAACAATCTGTAACTTTCAGAGATCTTAGTTCGTGTGATTTCGTCTCTCCATACAATGGCATTATAAAATGTCTCTCCAACACTTCTAGCTTTAGACTACGTGTAGCCCACAGTCAAAGTGCAGGAGTTTGAAAAAGAAGTGTGATGTTTATTAGGTCTAATTGTGCATAATTTAAAAAGGTGTTTGACATCTAAGAAGAGATAAATGTTTTCACACTTTTAATGTTCAAACACGACACTCTGTCTTCACACCAATTATGCCGCTGTTTTCTATGATGTGACCTTCTCTTTAGTTTTCAAGCTTCTCCTTTTTATTAATTTGCATCCCAGAAATTAAGTAGATACTCTGCTTAAAGAGTTTGCAAAGCATTGGAGTTTTCCACATTTGTACTGTTTTACTATGTGTTAAGTAAGGTACAAGAGGTTTTGGAATTAATGCTCCTTGAACCTGAAATTCAAATTATATTCATGTCTATAGAGTGATACTTGTGAAGAAAGAATTCAAATTTCAAAGTGTGTATGCAGTTGAGGTTCACTTATTATTCATTGTACAAATTACACTTATGTGCTGGATCATTAAGCATTGGTTTTTTTTTGTTGCAGAAAAGTTCAGAGTTTCCTTCTGTGTTATAAGGAACCAGCATTTATTTGCTTTCTTATGCAAGTAGGATCTTTCTTCATCAGATTTTCCTATCTGATCCAATAATTTGTATTTTAATATCTACCTAATAATGTTTCTGGTTAGATTTGTATCTGTTCTAAATAGAATAAAGAGTAAGGATGTGATTGCAACATGTTTTACATATACCATGAATACTTCAAGGAAGGAAGGAAGGAAGGAAGAAAATAGAGTGTTAAAAAAAACCCCAAAGAAACAAAGTGGTAATGCAAAATTTGGTAGTGAAATTTAGTTGACATTTGAAGTTGTTGTATTAAGCCTTTGATGTTTGCTAGTCTTAGTTCCTCAAATAAATATTTTAATTCTTACTCATAACTGGTGACTTTCAAGAAATACTCATGTCCTCTTGCATTCGGCATAACTCTCCCAGTCCCTTGGGAAGAATGGTTTCCTGAATGGTGTTTTCTTAATTGTGGTCTTCACCAATTGCTTTCTTTTTTGAGTGGGCAGGTGAAACTGAACTGAGGAAGGAGAAGTGACTGAACAGTGTTGGTAGCTATGGTTGCAGCAGGGAGGAATTTCTAGGAAACAGATGGCTGCCTGCCAGCAATGGAAGAAAAGCCATTCATTTGAGAGCAGAAAGTGCACCTCCCAGCTTTGCAGCTGAGTGTAAATGAGGGGCAGAGCTCTCCTGTGCAGTGGGTGGGAAAAGTCCAATAGCCAGTGAATGAGAACCAGAAATCCAGAAAACATGTGTTGGGTAGGTAGAGAAACCTAGATGAGGTTCTTAGTTTGTGTGTGTTAGAATAAGAAGGCAGTCTGAAGAAAAAGTTAGGGGAAGACAGACAACTAAATGCAGCAACAAAGAGTGTTCATGTTATATATGTAGTTGAAATCCAGCTTCCGCAGTAGAGTTCAGATGCAAAACTAGGAAGTGATGGAGGCAAGGAGACTCCATGAACATTAAGGACGTAGCCCTCCGTGCTACTGACTGAAGTATTTGCTCAAAAGGCAGGTGAAGAAAACAGCTAGATGTCACATTTTCATTGAAGACCTGAAGATGAAATCATGTAATGAGAGGATGCAGCAACGGATGCAGAAATACCAAAAGGAAAGGCATAGCTATAGTGCTAGTATTGATGAAATGGTAGGTTAGATAGTGGAGACTGTAGATGAGTATAGAGTTCTGTTAGTGAACGGAAAAAACTTCTGTTTCTGCTTTAAATGAGGTCAGCAATTTTGCTTTTAAACCTTTTCTTCAAAACTGAAAATAATGAAAGATTGAAAAGGTTGCAGCGCATTCAGAGAGCAGCAGAAAATAGTTATTTTTTTAGTATATAAAAATCAATCCATTAGTTTGGATATGTAGCGGTGTGGTAGTGGCTGAGAGGACTCGGTTCAGGTCAGAAGGAGGAGTGGAAGGGGTGAGCTGAAGGGGACCAAGGAGGAAAGGAGGACATAGCAAAAGTTTTTTGATGAAAAATGGCCCCATTTCTTAGGGCTACCATCAGTCTTAGATGTGTCTTCAACAAACACTAGATGGAAACCTTAACTGGTTTTGAAGAACAAAACCACAGAAGCATGAGTCTATCGAATTGTACCATCTGATGCACTAAAATAAATACCTAATTCCAACAGAGACTGAGGAAACATTAAGTGAAATATAGCCCTGCTGAACAAAAAGGCAGCATCCAGTAGGTGACTGCAGAGGATAACCTGCATGCCCAAACATGTGAGCTCAGAAACACAAGTGGAAAAATTGCATAGTTATGAATTGGAGAAAAACTTGAAATCCTCCATTTCAGTTTGAAGACCTAATGCAGAAATGATGTTCCCTTCTTTGAAGGATAGAAATCTCTTGTTCTTCATGACAGAACTGTCAGCTTTGTAATCATAAAACGCTAACAAACAAATGGGACTTGCCATGGATTCCATGACCCACGAGAAATACTGTCTGTGTAGTTGCTTGCTGAAGCAGGTATGAAGCGATCCATTTCTACTGCTGGTTTGCAGGTGATGTTTTAATGCTACCCTATGACAGCTGGTTACTAAAAACCAACCAAACCAACAACAAAAAAAAACAGTCTTAGTAATGGGTGAAAAAATATGGAAGTAATTTAGACCACACAAGTATGAAGAACATCTTGGTTAACAGGAACACTAAATGAAGTCCAGTCCAGTGGGAGTTCAAGACTCAGTATTTAATAATGACCTCTTCCAAACGTAAAAGCTTAATGAGAAAAACTTGGGTGAAAGTCTCAAAGAGGTTGCTTTAGGAACGCGTTTTCACCCCCCCCCCCCCCCCCCATCTTGTTGGATGGATGGCTTTTACTTCATTTTGTATCACAGAAATGCCGTATCAGACATAAATATCTACCGTTTTCCCATTAAAGAAGTCTAGTTGCCAAGAGGCAACTAGAGAAGGAACGGGAAAGACATTAAATATCTGTTTGATATTAATTTATGCAGTGCTGAAAAGCTGCATAGAAAGTCCAGGAAGAAATTATTTAGAGTCCTATAAAAATAAGTAAGATTTGTTATTACAAGAAAATTGTTCCTATGTAATACTCATTCCACACTCCATTTGGTACAATTTCTGTGCTGTTCTATCTTAGCGTCATTATTTCATGGTTAAGAGGGTTCTCAAGCTAATCCCTGGAACAGTTGGGTGGGTCTGTACTTTTCTGCAGGATCAGTAGACTTGAACTTACCGAATTCTCAGACCATCCTGGAAAGGGACTGTTGCAAATCATTTTTACTGTCTCTACCAGTTAGAGAAGCACATAATGTCTTGCATCAGATAGCCCTGGTGTAGTAGGGAGCATGTTTAATTTAACCAGGTAGCTTCTGGTCTGGAACAAAGCTGAATAAAGGTAAATGTTATTTAAGTTTTGAACTTGATGCACTGAGAGTGGATAGAGCCTGTCAGTGGGACAGGGCCAGCTCCCATCACTGAATGGTTATCAACATCTCAGCTGGGAGCCGTCAGCAGAGTGCAGTGCATCTCTGCCATCCCTCCTGAAGCCCACTGAGGTTTATTCAGGAGTGAAGAGTATGGAGCAGGATGGCTCCACAAGAAACCTCTGCTCTGGGGAAAGATGCTGTAGCTTTTGTGAGGGACCTGGCTGGGAAGGATTCTGGGGTAAGCAGACTGAAACGGAAGTCATCCCGGAATCATCCCTTTTGTTACTCAGTTTTGCATTTGGAATTTGTCTGTTTGAGGGGTTATAATAGAATTTTTTCCGTTTCTTAGTCATTTCATATAACCTTTTCTCCGACCTTCATTTCAGAATAGCGTGTGTGCTCTGGTTATGGCAGCAAGGGTGGGATTTTTTTCCCCCTAACGTCTCTGTTAGCCCTCTACCCACTGCCCAAAGATTATTTTGATTCTAATCTTTGTAGATTCATTTGTTTATAATGTTTTCTGTATTAGGAGTTTTTACTTTCATCTCAAAACTAATTTCAGAATTGAAACCAGTAGATGCTCTATTTCCCAACAGCATAGCAGGAGAGATTAAAAAGAAAACAAATCAGAATGTTGCTGAGGGACCAAGGTGCTCTTGCCTAACTAATCAGTATTCAGCCATTAATTCTGTTCATTTCCAGCAAACAAAATCTCTTTCTTCAAGGTTGCAGTTAAAAGGTATTTATATATCCAGTTGGCTTATGGGCATTATCCTGACTTGGGAATTGAATTAGTCTTTATGTGGAGTTCCATTTTCCTTGTTTCCTGTTTGTATTAGCATAACTTATGGGAAGGGAGCTGTCCTGGGTTCAGCAGTAGCAGTCATTTTTCCCCTTCTTGGTAGCTGGTGCAGTGCAGTGTTTTGACTTTCAGCTCGGGAACAGAGCTGATAACAAGCGATGTTTTGGTTTGGCCAAGGACTTTGTGAGCCTCATGCTCTGCCAGGGAGGAGGGGAAGCCAGGAGGAAGCAGAGACAGGACACCTGACCCAAACTGACCACAGAGGTATTCCATACCACAGCACGTCATGCCCAGGATGCAACTGGGAGTGAGCCGGAAGGGCTGGGAGACTGCAGGGTTGGAGGAGGTATCGGTCGGTGCTTGGTCGGGCTGAGGGGGCAAGTTATCGGTCGGCTGGTGCTGAGGTGTTGTATTCTCTTCCCTTGTTATTTCCTTTATCATTGTTATCATTGGTGGTAGCAGCAGTGGTTTGTGTTATACCTTAGTTACTAAACTGTTCTTATCTCAACCCGTGGGAGTTGCATTCTTTTCGATTCTCCTCTCTGTCCCTCCGGGAGCAGGGGGAAGGCAAGAAAGGGGGGGAAGTGAGCGAACGAGTTACCTGACTGGGTTTAAACCACGACAGTTCTTTTTGGCGCCCAACGTGGGGCACGAAGGATTGAGATAACGACAGATTTGACTGGATTAATAGTCACTCGTCACAATGCTGATTTATTGGCTCTCAGAGTTGTTTCGCTTGATCTCACAGCTTCAGAATGTTGTAACTTACGTAGAGCCGGTATTTGCTGTGATAGTGTTTATCAAGTATGGGGCCTGGGCTAAGGTTCTTGTCGCACTGTGCTTTATGGCAATGGCTTGTAATACGGGCGGGCTCCAGCAGCAGGGAGGGACGGACGTGGCCTTGGACTTGTACCTGGCCGTCCGGCTGCTCTTCACCGTCCTGGCCCTCACCCTACTCTCCATCTTCGTGAGGCTGCGGGGAGCTGAGGGGGAGCGGCCCCGGGAGCCGGCGGCAGCCGAACCGGCCCGGGAAAGCGGCCCCGGCGACCAAGCGGCGGCGGGAGCGGGGCCGGAGGCCGCGAGGGGACGGGTGCCGGTGGAGGAGGTCGGGGAGGTCGAGGAGCGGAAGGAGGCGGCTGCAGAGCAGCGGGAGAAGGCGGTGGAGGAGCCGAGCCCCGCGGAAGAGCCGAGCCCCGCGGAGGAGCCGAGCCCCGCGGAGGAGCCGAGCCCCGCGGCCGAGCCCAGCCCCGCGACGGCCGAGAGCATTCCCCGGCAGCCGCCCGCCGAGCCCCAGGAGGATGCAGGAGACCACGCAGCATTTCCCAGCAAGGCAGAGGAGGAAGAGCTGGACTCAGGAAAAGAGAAGCTGGTGGTGGGAGAGCCGGCAAGCACAGCAGCTACACCAGCCCCAGTGACAAGTACAGCAGCATCAGCTGAGAGTTCTGAAGGTTTTGAATGGCCTTTGGGCATCCTTGGGACCTGCCTGCTGATTGTGATGGGGATCAGCATGTTGGCACACACACAGACTGTGTGCTACCCACAACCATTTTGTCTGATCTCAGAAGTTAAGCAGAGTCAGGTTTGGGTCTTGTTTGGGGTTAGACAACGATGCAGGGTGACCAAGAGATTTTCCCCAAAGCTGGACAGTCATGAGTGGCAGGATGTGCGTGACAGTATGGGCAAGTATCTAGTCCACTGGGTCCCTCCAGTGCTTTGGAAGCGTCGGAGATGGAAGGCAGCTGTATGGAGTCCCCAGCAACAAGCTGCAGAAACTGCTGAAGGGGAAAGTGAATTATTTTGAGCCTGGTGGGCCCATGGCACTTCAGGCCATCAGAGCAGAGATGCAACATAGAGGTGGACTCATGATCGAGGGGTGGACTTAGCAATGGACACTATTGCCCAGGTTATTCACGAGCGTGAACACTGCACACAGTCTCTCCTGCTCTGGAAGACTGTTACAAGAGATGGAGCCTGACATCATGGACCAGATGGACACAGCAGCTTTATAGGGACTGGTCCATGCACTAAGTTAAGAGTGCACCAAGATAAGAGTGATGGTATATTGAAAATGTGGGATCTGAGCATGACGTGAATGGTATGGAATAAGGGGTGGATAATGTCCTGGGTTCAGCAGTAGCAGTCATTTTTCCCCTTCTTGGTAGCTGGTGCAGTGCAGTGTTTTGACTTTCAGCTCGGGAACAGAGCTGATAACAAGCGATGTTTTGGTTTGGCCAAGGACTTTGTGAGCCTCATGCTCTGCCAGGGAGGAGGGGAAGCCAGGAGGAAGCAGAGACAGGACACCTGACCCAAACTGACCACAGAGGTATTCCATACCACAGCACGTCATGCCCAGGATGCAACTGGGAGTGAGCCGGAAGGGCTGGGAGACTGCAGGGTTGGAGGAGGTATCGGTCGGTGCTTGGTCGGGCTGAGGGGGCAAGTTATCGGTCGGCTGGTGCTGAGGTGTTGTATTCTCTTCCCTTGTTATTTCCTTTATCATTGTTATCATTGGTGGTAGCAGCAGTGGTTTGTGTTATACCTTAGTTACTAAACTGTTCTTATCTCAACCCGTGGGAGTTGCATTCTTTTCAATTCTCCTCTCTGTCCCTCCGGGAGCAGGGGGAAGGCAAGAAAGGGGGGGAAGTGAGCGAACGAGTTACCTGACTGGGTTTAAACCACGACAGGAGCACTGACAATGTGCTTCCCTTGAAGCTCTCCTTCTTTTCCGTGTGGCACAGCAGTGACCAGCAGTCCCTGAAAACAATAACAGTATTTCAGGAGGCTGATAGGTGTTCACTGTTTTATGTATTGTATAGACTTTTCCTTCCCAAACAGGTTTTCATCACTGGTGCTTGGCATCGCTGATAGGTTGTTAGTGGGGTAAAATAAGAGTTCAACGTGGATGTGATAAATGAATTTGAAAGTGCATGATGTTGCCTTAGAAGGTTTAAAAGCAGCATTGCCTGGGTAGATTACACTGTGAATACTGGTGTTTTACATGTTACAGTAGCAAATGCAGATGCTCCATCTTTATCTCCATTACACACACTGACATCTGCCATAAGTATTATATTTACTCGCTGAAAAAGAGCTTTTTGCAGCACCCTTAATGGTGCACAGCTACATTCTGAAATGAGTCTTTTTCCACATTAGTCACGTTTATTAATGACTCCAGCAGAACTTTATTCACATCTACCAATTCAGAAATTTGAACATGTTCACCTGCAGCATATTGTAATTCAGATCACTGCAGGAAAAGCGAAGCTCAACATTTGCAGATAGACTCTTATTTCACTGAATGTGATGGATGTGGATATGGATTCTGTGTACACTGAATAGGTCGCAGGTAAAAGCAAGTATTCTGTCTTGCTCTGAACGTGATGAATGTGAGACTTGAATGCCTGGATATTGAAAACACACAGTACTTGAATGGACAGGTGTACCCTACCCACACTTCTGATCTCTGCTGCATACCTATCCACACTAGTCATTTTCTCTGGTGCCTGCTGTGTGCCAGATTGCAAGTCTAGTAAAGGGGGAATTCAGAGTGAATCCAAAACCCAGGATTTCTGGGCCACTAATTGAGACAACACAGGAAATATCAAGGAGCATCTGTTACCTAGGCTCACGTATTTTAAAGTAAAATAAGCAGAGGAGGTTTCCTTTCACTAGTTTGCTTGCCTCTTGTGTAAGCAACCATACAGGCTGCTTGTTGGTGTTCAGAGCTCGTTTTCCTGAAGAGATAGGTTGTTGGGAGCCGCCTCACAGTGATGCAGGATTCCTGCTCTGCTTTTCCCACTTTCCTGCTGGCCATGTTGAAGGTGGATGGACCATTATTGATTGGTCACTCATGGTCCAGGAGCTGCTTCAAGTTTCTTACAACTCTGCAGTCTGGAGCTGGGCAATTCTCCTTGGAAAACAGCAGTGTAATCTCTCTTGCTGTGAGAGGAGACTTGATAACGTGAAGCTGTGTGATTTGGTGGACTGAACAAAGGACTCCTTTTGTCTCTGACGTGGGCTCCTCTTTGTAGCAGTTTCAGAGTTGCACAAGCCAGGCCTTTCACACTGTCCAGCCAGAGCCTGGAGATGCTGAGCGCTAGCAATTTCAACTGGAGACAATGGAAGCACAGCAACTCCGGGAAAAGTGTGCAAGATTTAATTTAGGAAGTAAATAGAGATTATGGGTCTGTTTGGGAATAGAAGACTGATCCAGAATCAATATCTGTAGCCTTTGAGAAGAGGCTTTAATTAGTGCTGAGATCCAGGATGGAGCAGAAAGACTAGTACTAAAAGGATGTCTGAGCAGGGGATGGCAGGCTTCAAAGAGCTATTCAGTTTGTCAAGGATTATACTTTATATTCTTCCTCCCAGCCATCCTGAGGGCTTTCACACTGTCCCTTTGCATGCTTTTGGTGGCCAGGTGTCATGACCCTTTAAAGGTAAAAGTGGCCCAAATAGAAGACTAGCATCAGTATAGAGTTGCAGAAGTAATAGAGAATCGATTCAGAAGAGAAAAGGGAGATGCAGAAACTCAGCTGCTCCAAAAGAGAATCTCGGGTTTATTACGTGGAGCAGATTGCAGTTCTCAGTGACGCACCCCTGCTCATCTTCTGACTTGAGTTTCTGCAGTCACTTTTGATAAAACACTAAAAAAAATTACTTTTAAGGCCCTCAGCAGGTGATGAGGGACTGCTGGGATTTACAGTGTTCATTAATAGTGTATGAACTGTCAAATCTGAAAGGCAGCTATCAGCAAATGTCAGGAAGATCCCTGTGACACACACAGCGTGAACGCGTGTAAGCTGCTTGAAATGTTCATCATAATAATAATAATTATGTAAGGCTTAGTGCAGTGCAGTCCTGTGTTGTAATGTGACAGCATTTTTCCAGTTGTTCTTGACAAAGTGTATGATCATGCATCCCCACAGCACACAGCTCTGGATGAACACGTTTCATGATGTATCAGTTGTCTTAACAAGCCTGCTACCTTGTAATTCCTTCTGCTATTAAAGCAAAGGCCTGCTACATGCATGTTTTTCAGCATCCCACCACTTTTCAGATAGCTTTTTGAAAGAACTGTTTGGGTTTCCAGCGTGTCCCTTCATTTCAGGAGCAGAATGTGCTTTCTGAATAGCACAATACCGCATTTCAATGTATGCCCCAGTGAAATGGGTTGGAAACATCAGCAGGTGTTTTGCAAAAGAACACAAAAAGACTACGCAGGGACCATGCCAGGTAAGTGCCCAGGGACAAGAAGTGCCAGGAAATATTTCTTTCTGTACTCTTCAGGTTTATGTAAGCCTGTGTTAGTAGTCCAGTTCGTACTGTGCATGTGCAAAAGGACAAAGTTCTGCTGACCTTTTCCTTAATTATTAATCCCATAATTTTCCAGTGAACAGTGAAGTAACACAGAGTGTTTTCCTGTTGATTTCTTCACTGGCAGTCTGATGGTGTAGTAACTATCATACTTGTGACAGTATAAACTTCAGAGCTGCAGTTGAACTGGTCCTGCTCAGCTGAAAAGAGACTTTGGGGCCTGAAAAAAATGCAGACTAAATACTCATCCCTTTCCTCGATGGGCTGGAACAGGCACGTAGGTATGTTTGACTTCACATAAACATTGGGATGAGCCTTAAGTGTCTATAACTCTTAGAAAAGCCCAGGAACCCCAAAACTGCGCTCCCTGCCTTTCACCCACCATCAGCTTTCTGTAAATACAGAGCAAGCATATTCAGGAAAGAGAATTTCTCTTACAAATGTAGCATGGATTCATGCTGTGAGAAACGAAGGGTTTTTTTTCTTATACAAAGATGAAAGGAATATAAACAGAGAAGTAGTTTTGCTTTTCAGACGGAATCAATAAGAATTGATTTTGCATACAGCATACATTTGTTGTAATAGCTTAGCCTGTGTGTAGAAGTAGCACATGTGATTGGTAATAACTATGAAGCAGAAAGATCTGGGGAACTGTATTTGGTAAAAGGAGTTCAGTAGAACTGTTTAAAGATTATACAGCTACGTTTTTTGTCGATCTCATTTACATTTACTTTTCATTTCCAGTGTAAAGGAGACATTTGAATTACTTGCTTATAATTGTGTTTACCTGGTGCCTCATGGACATAAGTTTGCTTGAGACTTCACAGAGCAAAGTAAGGAACAGGAACTGTCCCTCTTGCAAGAAAAAAATAGGACAATTGCTAATTTGTGTATAGAGGTTGCAGCCGTAAATAGCTGCCATTGTTAAGTGATATGTAACCCGTTCTAAGCTGGTTTTCTTGGTAAAGGTAGAAGTTGACAATTCAGTCAGTGAGCTGTGGTGTGAATTTAAATGGGCGCACTAGGAGGCAGGCTGCAGGTTTAGTTGTCAAGTGGTGTAAGCACTTTCTTACCCAGAGATTATGCTTTTGAAGCAAGTAACTGAACATGTAAATACATTGGGAATCACAGGCGTGTCTTAAATGTAATATTATTAACGTGAAGCACATTCTATACCTTTAGTAACTTACGGTTGTTTTTTAATTCTATTTTTATTTTGTTTCAGTTTTTATTTTCAAGTTGTGCTTGGAACTATTAAAAATAGGCTCATGGATCAGAAAAGAGAGAAGCGGAATCTCTTAAAATCAAAATTGTCAGTAATGCTTGAGCCATAGCAGCTAAATACAGTTCCCTTTCTCTTTGCTTGTGAAACTTTCCAGCTGTTTTCTGACAGCCATTCACAGCCTGTGCTTCATACACATACACAGTTTGATAAGAAGGAAGATTACAAAATTGCAGAAGATGAATTTTGCCTCGATTGACCTTGGGCTCTTAATTGCTGGCTGGTGAAGAAACACTCTTCTGAAGTGCAAAAGCAGTCACTGTGTTTAAAGGCTTGGACAGGACAAGTAGGAAAACAATCTCATAGATGTTTCTCATTGAAAAAGTTGATCTGCAATGATAATCAAAGAGCAAGCTATTCAAGAGTTTCTTCTCCTCTTGTTCTTTTAAACGCTTTCTATTCTTATTCTGCATTCCTTATGCTGGGCTTTGGCATTTGGAGATGAATGCCATTTCATATGGTGACAATAAGGCCAATTCAGTGCCCTTCTGCAGGACATTAGGCTGTATGTCCTGCAACACGTAAGGGATTAATTAAATAGCTGTGAATAGCACATTTGAGACAGAAAGGTCGCTGTCAGCACTTCATGTGCTTATGCTAACCAGTTATGTTAGGAGAATAAAATGATGCATTAAGCATAATTAAACATGAATTTAAGATGCTTCAAAGTAGAATCGGTTATTGTCAATTAATTGACTTGGTGGTGTTTTGTGTAAATGGTTCACTTCAGACTTGTTAGTGACAGAGTGTTTCCATATTTTTGACAAGGTATTCATTTTCTTAGCAGCCTGATTCAGTGTCTTCATGTCAGGTTGCCATCCTTTGGTGGTGTAATTGTATTTATAACTGCTTTATATCTGTCTATATTACCAACCTGTATTACTTTCAAAAAGAAAATATGTATTTGGAAAAACACCATGTGTAAAATCCCTTTGGAGGAAGGTCTTACCTCAGTTACTACCATTTTGTAATGGAAAGATGAGCATAAGAGAGAGAGAGGCAAAGAAAAGGAAGAGATGGGTAAAAAGTGCTACTCCTATGCACTGATGAGGAAGCCGATCCCTGCATATACATCTTGGCCATATTGATCACCCTGTGATGTCCTTGTCTCTCTTTATTGTCTTGTACAGGGGAGCAGAGCTGAGGCACAACCAAAACCTTGCACCCTTTATAGAATCATAAAATGGTAGAGGGGTTTGGGTTGGAAGGGACCTTAAAGCTCATCCAGGTCCAGCTCCCTGCCACAGGCAGGGACACCTGCCACTAGACCAGGTTGCTCCAAGCCCTGTCAAACCTGGCCTTGAGCAGTGCCAGAGATGGGGCAGTCACAGCTTCTCTGGGCACCCTGTGCCAGTATCTTACCACCCTCCTAGTGTCTCATCTCAATCTAACTTCTGTCACCTTAAGTCACTCTCCCTTGTCCTGTCACCACATGCCCTTACAAAAAGTCCCTCTCCAGATTTCTTGTTGGCCCCTTTAAGTACTGGAAACTTGCTGTAAGGTCTCCCTGGAGCCTTCTCTTCTCCAGGCTGAACAAGCCCAGTTGTCTCAGCCTATCTCCATAAGAGAGGTGCTCCAGCCCTCTCAGTATCTTCATGGCCCTCTTCTAGACTTGCTCCAGCAAGTCCACATCCTTCTTGTGTTGGAGAACAATTTCTCTGCTCTGGTCTAAGTTTTACTGCACATGCTGGTAAATCTTACTCTTCTGCTCAGCTCCAGTGCTGGGGCGTCTTTTGGGACATGCTACCTGCTTACTGGCCTTAGGTCAAGAGGTTAAATAACAGCAGGTCCCCAGCAAGAAAGGAAAATCCATCTTCATGGCCTTATATGCACCAGACTTCTTCTATATGTGCCCTTTCATGATGGCTCTGTGAAGCTGCCCTTGCCAATGTAGGTTCCTCTGCGCATCTTTATTGGCAGATGGGCTGCAAATCGCATCCCCTCTTGGACATGGGCTCTGTGTTGCAAACTGGATGATTATTACTTTGATTATTACTGATATAAATTGTATCCCACTATTCTGGGTGCTGTAAGAATAGATAATAAATGGCAGTCTTTGTCAGAAGGAGTTACGAGTCCAGATTGGGTTGGGGGTAAGTGATGAGGCAATAGGCTCCTAATGCACAAATTGTTCAGGCACATGGGAAATATTTAAGTACTACTGTCATGATGTTTCCTATACTCAATTTACTGGTATTATTATGTCATACTAGTGAGTTCATCAGCAGTCCCTCTCATATTGCTCTGTATTTGTAATGGCTAATACAATTTAGTGTGTGTGCTTTTCCTTGAAATTATTTCATATTTATAGTGTATTCTTTTGGTTTTGTTTCTCTAAAAGACAAAATAATGAAGAGAGCAGGAATCCTGACTGTTGTTTGGGAAGGTTGTTTGCCTCAGTTTTTAATATGGGCAGATGAAGTTACTTATTACGTGTCTTCAGCTGGCTTTTTCTCACAAGAGGCTATCGCTTTAGTACTGTAGGGTAGGACTTTAATTGCATGCATCATATTTGGCAGAGGATTGGCTAGGGTAGCCTGTAAGGATTAAAAGTGTTTATCTGGGTATGAAAGAATCATTTGGTAATCTGCCAGAGCACTCTTGTTGTAAGGGGAGGTTTTCCTGTCAAGCTGAAGAACCATTCGGATAAACAGTCTTTCTGTGCAGCTGTCCTCAGCACATGAAGTCATTAGCTTAGGACACCTGTATCTCAAACCCCTTGGGTTACCTGGGCTGCATCCCGTACCTGTGCTGACATATGAAATGTTGTGTTTCAATCCTTGAGGTCACGTTAACATTCTTTCTTATTGTATTACAGATACAGCATCAGAGATTGTTTTGGACTTTCTTTTCAATGTTTTCCTCTTAGCTGATAAATGCATCTCCTGACAAGAGCAGCTCATTCAGTGCACAGTAACTGGTAGCTTTTACTGGTTGTAAAAGAGGAGCCCCATAGGTTGGGCTGTTCTTCATCTTCTGGAATTTCATGGATTACTCCAAAGGATAATTTCAATCAAACAAAATCGATAATGCATGCAGAAAGTGCCACAGAAGATGCATTCATCTTTTTTTTTGTGCAAGGAAAAGCAGAGCATTAAAACCAATCTACTGAAGCAAGGGCAAACTAAATGTAATAACTAATTTGTGCATATAATCAAAAAATAACTAAATTAATAATTAGGACAATGGCTATTGTTTAATAGTTCATTTGGGTTTTGTGCCTGTTTGTTCTCAGTACAAGAGAGGAGAATGTGTGTTCTAATCACGTAATGGGAGGTGATTTGAATTGCTTTAAAATTTTAAATGCCTTTTTAGCAGAGGAAGAGAGCGTTTGATATTAAACAGTGATGAACATCACCTGATAAATCTGAACTTGTTTT
Source organism: Pezoporus occidentalis (assembly GCF_034315485.1). NCBI lineage: Eukaryota > Metazoa > Chordata > Aves > Psittaciformes > Psittacidae > Pezoporus > Pezoporus occidentalis. The sequence continues at coordinate 7,918,855 of NW_026912779.1, forward strand.
ATTGAATACTGCTGATAGACAAGTTAAACCCTTATATGTAGAAACTTGCTTTTATAGGGAGGTTCTGCAGCAGTGCAAAGTCAGGCTCCTGCATTGCCAAGCAGAGGCCTTACTGGAAAAATATTATTTGGTTTATAAGTTGATGCTGTGTCTTTGATGCACTGTGTAAAATTAACTTTTATCTCTAGACAAGATCTAAAACGTTTCCAACAGTTCACTTAAAAGGGTGGGGAAGAAGAACATGTGTTAGCTAAGAAGATGACACGCAGCCTGAGGCAGTCTGCTTTTCGCTTGGCTCTAGGAGGAATTCACAGTCTCCTAAAGGTCTAATTCTTTGTAAGTGGTTTGTTGTGGGTTGTTTTTTTTCTTCTTAAACACTGTGTAGTTGTAGCCTTCTCAGATATTTTATGAGTGCCAGTCGCCAAAAAACAAGAATAAAAATAACCTGTATTTCTAGGTGAATCATCTGCTAGCCTGCCTCATCTTCAGATTAAGTACAGTGTTTGATCCATATAGCTCTGGGGAGCGTTCTGATCCTGAAACAACTGGAATCCATAAGAGAAAATTGATCGGGTCTTAAAACATAGGAGGTGATGTGTCTCACAAGTGCTTTTCATTGAGAAAATGGTAATCAAATACAGTTTCAGTAGCACTCCGGTGGTTAAGCTATCATGTGTCCCACAGAAGGAATCCTAACAGCTGCCTGCCCCTAACAAAGGGATCCTTCTCACAGTTTGTGTAGGGCCACCTTATACCACAGGTCTCAGCCTAACAAGTGTGTTTATGGACAATGCAATATAGTCTCCTTTATGACAATTAAAGAATGAGGAATGGCAAAAACCCCACATCATAATCTGTTTGCAAGCAAGTTTTTCACAGTGAACTATTTTTGAGCATCGTGTGACTTCACATGCAGTATGCCGCTCTCTTTAAAAGCCACTCCTAAGGACTTTAATTTCAGAGGGTGCCACTAATCAGAACCCTGATCCTCTTTTGAAAATCACCATGGGAATGTCTACAAATAATAACCATTTCTGCACAAATTAAAATATAAATGAACTTGTACATAAACGCTGTCATCAACTTTAATGTTGAAAATGCTACTGAGCTTTAATGTGTTTTCCGTCCACTTAGACAGATATTCCACCCTTATTCTTTCTCAGGCACAGTAGTGGGCCACAGCATCTGTTTTGTCCTCCTGTAGAAACTGAACCAAAGCCCGCAAAAGTGTTGCGGAGTTGTGAAAATTTGATCTGATATTCATCTTATTTTACTGTTGTTTTAATGAGAATCGTTGGGGTGAAATTCATTTCCTTTCATGCCACAGAAAGCCATTTTAATTAGGAATTCTGTGTTGTTTTTCTCAACTTTGTCTTCCATGGCACCTTCCCATTCCCATGAGGTGAGTCTAAGGTTGGAACAGTGTGGGAACAGGTCCATGTGCCACATCCTGATGTCTCCAAAAGTTACGTTGGTGGAGTAGGTGTATGAGGTCAGCCAGCAAAGTCAATCCACAGATAGCTCATGTGTGGGAAAACTAAACTTATGTAGTGATGCTGTGATAAGAGCTGGAAAAGAGTATGAAGATGGGAATGTGTAAGGGAGAAAGGGAATCAGAACAGGAGTATCTATACTTTGTCTTCCCTGTGCTTTTGAAGCCCTTAAATCAGGCACTTGAGAGGTCTCTTTTCTCTCTCAGGTGGTGGAATGAGCCATCTCTACATCTCTGCTACACTGCTACTTGCAGCCCACTCTGGCTGCTTGGCACTCCCGTGGCTGTGTGTTTGTCTAATGGGTTTGTGTAGCTTTGTTTTAAAATAGGATATTTTTATTTTTATATTCAATATAGAAGACAAAATGTTCGACTTCTGCAGACCTCTTTAAAATTTGGAATATATATGTATTTTTTCTTATTTTTTTAAATGCCAAATCCCAGGAATACCAACTTCTGTGGTTATGAAATCCCAAGTGCAACCAGCGCTTCATAATTCTTGTGCAAAATGCACAAGGTTACACTTGCAGCCAAGCCCTTGTAGTCAGTTATGATCTTCGTGCCACGAGTTAGATTTTGGGGAGGGTGGCAGCAGAAACATCGGCGCACCTTAACTTGGGATTCAGCACCAAATGATGAAAAAGATTGCTGCCTCCCCCTTCCAGTGGTGCTCCATTATGTTATGAGGTGTTCTCACTGCATGAAATGTTTCCCACTCAGTCCATTGCAAAACAGTAATAAGAATGCATGAAATCTGTGAAAATAACTCCTATATCACCTTAAGAAGATTATTATTAAAGGTTTAGCTATAAGTACTTGTTTATCACAGTGATGTTGATTTTCACTTTGAAACCTATCCTGTGATATTTAACCATGTGATTTTTTTGAGTGAAAAGGGTCTACCATCATTTTTTAACCGCTGTTTTGAAGGAGACTGTTTTCATGGGAAGTTTTCTTGATCTGCCTATTTGTGCTCTTTGTGTTCAATACTAAAATGTTTTGGTGTATACCATGTTTTAGGAATGATCTGTTGCAGGAGGTGATTAAACCAATGGGCCAAATTGTGAACCTCTGACTTGGTGCATAATTGTGGTCTATGTCCATCATATAGATCTGGGACGTTTTTCAAGTAACTGCAGAGCCCCTACTTGCTTGGGTTACCTATAGCTTAGCATCTCAGAGTGAGCTTTGTCTGTTGCATCTCTGTGAACCAAAAGGCCATTAACTGGAAGGGTCAAAGGGTTAATGGAAGAAATAGTCTCCGCTTGCCATTATCTTGCAACATTCTGCGGGAACCAGGGAAACGTAACACTCGCTCCCCTGTTTCTGTAGGTGGTTTCTAAAAAGGTGACCTCAGTGTTCTGTGACTAAATAAAAGATTAAATGCAAATACAGAGGCCAACAGAAATGAACTTGCTCAAACTGCTAGCGGAGAGCCACACTCCATTAAATGACCACTTTGGTAGCATCAGGTCAAATTCTTCTTAGATGAGTAAAGGTCATAGAGATTGTATTGCTTAATTGCCTAACTTTCTCTCTGTATTCACTGTGGTTATCCTTTCATGTAGTCCAAGAGCATTTACTCTCTCTGGGACTCGGGTATATGGAAGATAGAACATGGAGGCAGATGAAAGGAAAACTTCAGCTTAGTATTGTATCAGTGATATGATACTGACCATATCAGTGATGCACTGACCAACTAATTTCGCAGAGCAATTAAAAATGCTTTCTCCAAGATACGCCCATGGTTGTTTAAATAAACAAGAGTATGTGTATCTTGCCTCTATGAAGGATTTCTGCTCAGAAAGCTCACGAAGCTGTTGTACATGCTATAAATTCTTTTATTAATTATTAATGCTTCTTATCACCTCAGTTTTGACGCTTGGTTAGTCTTTTGGAAAAGTAGAAACAAAAATAAATCAGAAAGGTACTCCGTGGTACGTTGTATGAAAAGGTCTGATGGATAGAGCGGAGCATAACTAAGTGAGGTGACATCGGAGAGAAAGATCAGATTCACTTTTAGACATCTGCTTTGCTTTTGGTATCAACTCCAGATATCCATGTAACAGTTAGGAGGTAGAATGACAGAGGTGTCAAAAGCCAAAAAGAGTAAGGGGAAAGTTCAGACTGAAGGTTTAAAAAGGTGATACGCTGATGGTTTGGGGCTTTTATTTCCTTCTTTAGTTTTACTCTTGTGAATCAGATTGGGCTTGTGACAGCCAATGTGAACTGAGTTATGAGCCACATGAGATAGATTTCGTGTGGAAAGATGAATTGATGCATGAAGTTTAAGTTTCTTGGTCCGAAGTAGCACTTTTTAATGGAATTTTTAATACTGTGCTAAACTTCAAGATAGTCTTGATAGCCTCAGTTCAACTTCCAAATGGCATTTCTTATATTTGTCTCCATATTATTTTAAAGCTGGCTTAGAACTGTATTTGGAGTAAATTAACTGGTTATGACTTCAGATTAGAATGTCTCTACAGAAGCAGTACATTATAACTACATATATGCACATATGTATGTGTAGAATTTATCTAGAACATATTGCCAAGTCTAGAAGAAGAGTGTGTCCTTTAGATTTTCTTTGTTGAGCCTGAACCAGGTCAGAGTCATCACTGATGATGTTGCTCACAAATCTATGTTCTAAGTTGAATGAAGTACAAATATCTTTTCACTGCTTCTTGTTAAAGATACTTCATGTGCATCAATCAGTGGTAGGACAGGATGAGGCTGATGGACAGGTGACAAACCAAATACCAGCATTACCCCCAACACATTATGTATTCTGGCCAACTGTGTTCTTCATCCCCAGACTATGTGATTTTGAATTTAGCTTGAGGTTGTTGGGAGCATCAGTTACTGCTGTCACTTGGTTTCACAAATTCTGACAAGAGGAGCAGGTCTGGAGAAAGCAAAGGGTAGAATTGCTCTTTTCTTTAACGTTATCCTGGATAGCTATATCCTTTTCCCCTTTGGCTTCAGGTATTTTGGGTCATACAGTAATTCAGTTTTCCATGTATTTTTTAATCTCCATTGCAGTAAGATGCATTAAGGAACAGGGACACCCTTTTTTTTTGGTAAAAGCCCCTCTTTGGAAAATGCCAAAATTCTGCTCTTGTCTTTGTCACCTGTCAGTTTTTCCTTCAGTTTCTTCTTAAATCACACTATTTCTTTCTCAGTGCATCACTTTACTTATATTTAACATTCCAGTTTTTAAAACTGCAAGTGCCTTGACCATTTTATTCCTTCACAATGAATATGATGATTAAAGGAAGATAGAATCATAGAATCATAGAATAGTTAGGATTGGAAAGGACCATAAGATCATCAACTTCCAACCGCTCTGCCATGGGCAGGGACACCTCACACTAAACCATGTCACCCAAGGCTCTGTCCAACCTGGCCTTGAACACTGCCAGGGATGGAGCATTCACAACCTCCCTGGGCCACATGCCACACATGTTAAAGTTATGCTGAGCACAGAAGTCACTTTGGAGAAAAGCATTAGACCATTCCCAGCTGTAATCAAAAGAGAAGACAAAGCTTGTAAAATCTAAACAGTTGTTGAAAACTCTGCCTTTGGTCTGACCTTCATCATGTGGTTTCCTACTTCATTGCGTTAAATCCCATTTGTGATGCATTTTTTAGTAGTTGCTGCAAATTTTTACAAGAGCTTTCTTTTTTTGTCTGCTGCTGTTGTTTTGTTGTTTTATGCGTAACTGAATGCTTGCCCACTGTCAGGATTTTGATTCATAATGCTGCTTTTCACAGGAAGTTGTGTACAGCTTGGGAATCAAAACCTAACTTCTAACAACTGTTTAGTTGAATCACAGGAGGAAAAACAGACTGGAGGGTTTTTCTGTCATATTCACATCCCTGAGTTACTTTTGGCTGTCCATGTCCAACAGGAGTTGCATAAACGGCCTAACAAAATCCTTTTCTGCCTTTTCAGGTGAATAAATACTGTTAATGAAGATAAACAATTAACTCCTTCATTGAAATGAGTTTCATGTCGCTGTGTTGGTGATTTCATAAATAAAATTCACACCAACTCATTCCTGACGCTTCGGAGGATTTTGAACATTTCTGCCATTCCCCTGTAAAGGATCCTTTCTCACTTAGTTTGCCTTCTGTGATCTTATGCCAGCAGACTTTGTCTTTTCTTAAGGTTGGAGGTTAATTGGACAAAGCATTTCTTCATTCGCCTTTCAAAGTCTTCTGTCTGATTTTTCACTTTGTGGAAACTCTTTGAACTCGTGTTGGAATGTCAGATCTCTAAAAAGGCAGCATTCAGGGAACCCAGGTTTTTTTTTGCCCTACTTCAGGGGTTGGGCAATAAATGATTTTTAGGCTTTGTCTCTAAAAAGTGCACAGCTAATTCTTCCTCCTTCAGTTATACCAGCCACGAGCCTCCCATAATTTGCTTTCTGTTTCATAGAGAGCGGGTGACCTTTTTGACTGACGCATAAATGAAGGAACAACACGCATGAAGTCTGTTGAAAGTATTTGTGTGTGGCCACCAAAGAGGTCCTTTCTTGGGCAAATGAGAGTGAGAACTGGGGATTGTAAAAGCAAGTGCTGGGATGGCTGCTGGGAATTTCTGTCAGCAAGGTAGATTGGAGCGTTGTGCTTTTGTAGCCCCATAAAGGCTTACTGGGGCAGTAGTGGCTCCAGGAGGATTAGCTGTAGCCTACAACATGCACTTGAATGTTGATACCTGTCAACAGCTTGGAAAAGGGGCAATGGATGCGGTGGAACACCCAGTTGTGGAAGTGGAAGAACACTGTATCCCTTAAAATGCTGTTGAGGTGACTGCAAGATTAGGTGGGGGTGGAGTAATTCATTATTTTATGGTAAATGCACTGCTCTTTAAACTAAAATGGAATTTTTAAGACCTTAGGAAATTCAGAATTAATCTTTACTATGTTATATATTTTTTAAAAGTTTCTCTTATGAGTAAACCCTTTCCCATAAAGTTGTCTGTTGTTCCTGTCAGTTATTCCTGTAGGAAAATCCTGTGCTTTAAAAGTAATTTTTTATTACCTGTGCTATTTTAAATCTCTGTTGCAGGCTAAATCACAAATGTTTTGTAGATGCTATATTTTGTAGTTATGAAAGCATCTGACAGGATAACTACTAATGGTGATGCACTTCTCTAATCTGTGTTTTCTGACATGGATCTTTCATCTTGTCTCTGAAATGGATTTTTTTCTTATTATCTGGTACATTTTGTGCTGTACATCTTTGGCACCCAGTAACCCATGGAGAAGTTCGTTTAAGACAAAAGTGTGGCTCCAGCAGAAAATAAGTGGAGCCTTCTCCTGTGTAAGTTGTAATTGAGGTTATGGCATGGCATATTGCCTTTGGCAGAGTTCTATTACTGAGAAACTGAAACCAGGATTTTGAGGCTGCTGCAGTGTAAGCAAAATGAATTAATTATTAGAGACATAGGAGGAATTAGAGGAAAACAGAACAGATTCTTGTGTGAAATATGAATGTATTGACTTTCGGAAAAAGAAAGGAGGAAAGCAAACAACTTAGTAACAAATAATCCACTTTGACGTAACTGTGCAGATCTGCAAGAGGTTTTCTGTGGGTTGGGTTGGGTTGGCTTTCCAAAGGCTATCAAATGTGTCTTAGAATATTTATTTTTGCTATGTGACCCTTTGTTTGGGTTTAACTGTGACTCTCTGACAAGGGGATTGTCACATATCAAGCCACTAATATCACTACTGTAAGTGGGCTTTAAATATGTTTAAAATCAGTTGCCAGCACTCTCACCTCAAGAACAGAAAACAAGTGGAAAAAAAGGAAACAAAACTTGGTGTTTGTTTTAATAAATTAGAGGAAAACAGTGGCTTGATTAATAAAACATTCTAACTTTGTTATTTAAAGGACATGGAATATGCTGTCAAAGTAAATCTGTACAGGTATGTGCCTCTTAATGACTTGCTGAATCAAGTCTTTCTTTCATCAGAGGCACACAGTACTTTAATATTGAGTCTTTTGTTGTTACCTGCTTTGAGGGAGAGTTTGTTTATGATCTTGAATGGTCTCTGCATGAGTTTAGGTCCCTGTAGAAAAAATAACCAATCTGGTTTTGGATCTTCCTGCGTCTGTGTATTATCTCCAAGCTGTCTACTAGAGATGGCAAGGAGAAGGGTGAATAATAGGGACTATTTGACGTATGTGATACTTGGCCTTTTCTTTTTTTTTGCTGGTCTTGCACTCAATTACTTTATTGCTTATGTTTTCTTTGTTTCTACAGTTTCATTTTTACAGTTTCTCATTGAACTCCAGTATTATGATCAGACACCAGTGAAGACATTATTTGTTATATTCCGAGGGTCAAGGAATGCTGTCAGTCTCCCTACACTGACAAAAAGTGATTTTTCTTCAATCTTCTTAGAGTATCCTGACATCTCATCAATCCCACTGTTCCAGAATGTTCAGGTTTGGGAGTGGGAAGATGTGGTTGTACCCATATCTCCTTGCTTTGTTGGTTAAAGTAATTTTTAAAGAAGAGAGGGATGTATCTCTACACTCTCATTAGAGACAGTGATAGTTTTCACCCTGTAAGAAAATCAAAGTTTGTCAGAAAATAGGGAAGAAGAAGTAATACCTTCTAGAATCATTGATATGTCAAATAAAACTGGCTGTGGTGGTGTGAAATCTAAGTAACTCTGTTAGTGGAATAGTTAAGATCCATGCTAGAGCAGCTATGAGCAGAGGAAAACATCTCAAGATTCCTGCCCTGAAGTCAAGGCTTAAAAAACCCCAACACACAACTTCTCTACGAGGTCAGAATATGTATCTTGTTGAAAGTCAGTTGGACTTGTGCATTTGAAAAAGGTACCTTTAAAATTCCATGTGGTGTATCATGAAATAGTGTGGATGGTGGAAATGGCTGCATTAATATGTTTAAGCTGGGCTCAGACTGAAATTCTTAGAATGATTGAAGAGGCAAGGGAACAATGATCTCTCAAGTTCTTCCACCAATTTTTGCTTTAATATGCTTGATATTTTTATAACAGACTCTGGTTTTACCTTTCTTGTCATGGTGCGAACACCCTGAATTGAAAATTACGGCATAGCTCAAGGATGAGATCGATTGAAGTGCTTTTTATTACTGGCTGTTCCCAGGCAAAATGTTTTAAGCAAACTGGGTAATGGAGGTAAATTACATTATACGGGGTGCTGGCCTTAAAGTGATCTTTCTATTATGCCTTCTGATAAAACAGACTTGCATTTGAGTTGTGTAAAATGATAAAACAAATGAATAATTGTGTGTAAACAGGAAGAAGGAAGTGTTTGACGGGCTAAATAAGTAAAACAGAACTTTCACGAAGCCCAATAGGTTTTTACGTTAAGATATTTGATAGAGGACACAGTCTACTGGAAGGCTACTAAAAGAAACCAACTTTTAATTGCAAAGCAGCCTGAAAAACTGACAGATACAAGCTAACAGTTCACCAGAGACCTGTGGCCTTTATAGCAAGGAGCGTGTGTGACAGTTTTGGAAGTGGAGTTTAAAGGTTGAAACTCTCAGAAGATTTTAGTTTCCCGAATGTCTCTTGTTGCTTTTGAAGGCACATAATGCTTCGTATCTGCAGCGTTCTGTCACGTTGGTTCCCTGTTTGGTTGCATGTTTTATGAAGAATTGTATCCCTCTGATTTTCCTCTGTTTGGGTTTTTTTTCATCTTTGTCGGTGCCTGTTGTACTTGACTCTGGTTCTTGCATGTGAAGGAGTGATGAACACTTGCTACTTACCTTCTCCAGGCCACTTGAGTTACTAGGATCCTTCATCACAACTTTTTTAAAGGAATAATTACTATAGATGATATATTAATGTTAATTAATGAAAGAGAGTGGGAGGGTTGTATACTGAATGCTCTCTGTGTGTTGGTTAGAGCTACGTGCTCTGTTCCCGGGGCCCTTGGAGTGGGATTTGAAGGAAAACCTACTGGAGTTCTCTGTTATGAGAAGAGGGTGGTGTCCAGTTTTCATATAAACACAAGTAATTGCTAGATTGCTGAAGGGGTGCGTGGAGCTGCATTTGTTTTGAGTTGCCTTTTTCTACAACTCCAAGGTAAGACCTTTGATCTGCTCTTGTGGTTTGTGTTGCACCCAGGAAGCACCCAGTGCTCTGTTCTCGAGGGTGAGCTTTACCTGTGCTGCTCTAGAGAGAGGTGCATCACCTGCATAGCAAGCAATCTTTTTTCTTAATGCAGTGCTGCTGCTCCTGTGGTCAGATACTCATTTTTCAAAGGGAGGTACACTATAGTTTATTTCCATCTGTTTTACATCACGTGTGTTTTGCTTTACATCTGCTTTAATGTAATCCTCGTTACATTTGCCTTAATATGTTGGCTGCAAGAGAGACAGGCATCCCACCTAATGTAATTATGACGTATCTCCTGGGGTAGTAAACCCTAACAGTTAGTTGCATGCTCTGTGGGGTAGCTCTGAGGGTTGGTAGAGACATACTGAAACCTCCCTTACTGGGTAAGCTGTCCTTTCTCGTTGACATCAAATAGCTTCTACAAGAACCTGCCTTAATAAATTGCACATTAGTCAGTGCACATCAGTCATAGCAGAGAGGTCAGTGCCACGCGCGTGCCTCTTTCTCACTTGTCTGCTTCCTTCGTGTCCTGCCTGGCCTGTTTAGACAGTGTTGATAAAAACCTCATAGCTGTTTCAGAATCCCTCTCTGAAGAGCAAACTTCAGTCACCTGTAGGTGACTCCGTCTGGCTGGTTTTGCAAAGAACGGAAACGGGTAAAAGCTAGGATAAAGCAGTGGTTTTTCTCAAATCTTCATAACAGATGATGATTGTGTGTTTGAGAAGGGTGGCAGCAAAAACAGGAAAGGGGGAAAAAGCACTGAGAAAAGAGAATGCTTGTCTGTGGACCTCGAAAGCTCTCATAGGTGTCTTCCTCATCCTGTGACACTTTAAATAACAGGTCTCCCCTGACAAGGATATGGTGTGTTGCTCCATAGGCAAACTTTGTTTCAAATTTTCCAGTATATTGTTTTTTAAAAACTTAAAAATACTTTAAGGTATTTTTCTTAAACATGATTGATAAGGTGGCATGGCCCCAGTTCACCCAAGCACTTAAGCTTGGGCTGAAGAGCTCTGCTGAGCAAGTGGCTGACAAGGGAAATTCTCTAGGGGTTTGATTTAAAACCTCCATTTTCCCTTTTGCTGGTATCCCATTTTCCTCCAAATTGCCATTTTCTAGCATTAATATTCCCTTGCCTTTGCTATAACGTTGTAGCTCTAGACGAATTGGTGTTTGGGCTGGCTTTGCTGGATACAATTCAGAAGAATTTAGTGCCACTAAGCTGCAGCACTGTGCACTTTCCTTCGCAGTTTGCTTGTGCTTGACAGTCTGAAAATTGGTCACTTGGCCTCAAGGAGAGAGTTATATATATACGTATTTACTCTGTTAATTTGGGGACACCCATGTGTTAGAGCACAGTTGGTCTTTACCACCTAGGTAGAACACGCTGTACTCAACTTGGCTTTTCAGCTCTGTCTTACTTTGATTTTAGGCTGTCATGCCTTAGTGACCAGATTGAGAGGATCTTCATTTGCCTTTCACAGTGAATTTATGGCCCTTGGCTAAATTAAGTTCACATAATCTCCTGATGCAGTATGTGCATGGGCGTGGAAGCATGGATAGAAGTTCTGGCTTCCTTATAATGGGATAATGGAAAGTCTGTAGGGAATGGGACAATAATTTCCCCATTATGAATGGGCCTAGGAAATGAGTTTTCAGATTCACTAATGTAAATCTTCTCTATGCCCACTCAATTTACTATCCGTTGTGCCTCTGGGTCTGTACTACGAAGTGCTTCTGCACTTGTCTAGACTGATTCTGATTCGTATAAATAAATGCTTTCTATATGAAATGTATTTTGGCACTGTATTGACACTGGAATATATTACTCTCTTAACCATTAACAGTTGAACAAATTTAAATAAAATGATGGTTCATTCTTACAAGATGATAAAATGAACATAATTGGGTTAATATCTTAATCTGGCATCTTGGAATTAGATTACACATACCTGTATGCACCAAATTTGATTAGAGAAAACAAGATTTTCCATTCCACTTGCTCCTTTTGTGACCTTTGGTTATTCCATCTCATTGCCCAGAAGGGGCCAGTTCAGACCAGCCAGCCCAAATCTGGTGATGTCACTCATTCCTCCCCTCAATTGCTTTTTGTCCATACTGTTGTTTTTTTTACCATTGGAGAACATTTGTTTTCCCTTAATATTCCTAAATAAATTTCCTGTAGAAATTGCAGTAACACGAAGAGGGTTTAGTAGTACTTTGGCAGGTGGCTCTCACAGTTATTTCCTGGCAGAAATAAGTAAAATTGACTGAGATTAATTTTGGGATACTAGCAGGGGTTAGTTTGGCTTCCTATTATTTGCCATGTGGACTTATTTGGATTATCAATTCTTGGTTTTCTTCTTATTTCTTTTTCCAAATCTGTTTTCTGTTGCATAGACCACCACAGCGAGGTTGGTTGCAAAAGCTTTCCCAGTCACTGAGTGGTCAGAGACTTCCATCACCATGGCTTCAGGAACAGAGCATAAACTGCCAGGACCTACTCCTGGACACACTAAAACCCTTAGCACTGCTTCCTTGCCTGACTAGGAGCTGCAGTCACATCACTCTCTGCTTCATATCAAATAATAGAAAATAACAGGAATAGCAGTAATAGAAAATATCAAATTTAATACAAGCACAGCTTGTGGAGTTTTGTGTGTGGGCACGTAAGCAACGGTCATTAAGTGTTTTGTACCATTTCTCATTGCTAATCTGCACATTCCTAGTTTTTTTAATCAAGGGTGGGATATGATTTAGAGATGATAGTTTTGTGCTGAGTATCCGTGTTCCACAATAAATCCTAGACAGTTTGTTGACTAGCAGAAAAGGCATGTAACCTGGCTTGCTGTGTTGTACCAGGGCCTCACCTCCACTCTGTAGCAACTCATACTGAAGGTAGTGACTGGGACAGGTCCAAGAGTGAATGTTTTTAGTGCATCCCTTGGCCTCTGCTTGCTGCTGCTAGATCAAATGGTGAGCAGCAGTGAGTGGCCAGCTGAGAGCAGCACTTCAGTCCCCATGTGTCAGTCACAGAGGTACGTTCTCATCTGTTCTTTCAGACAACATGAAGTTAGACTACTCTAATAAGATGCATTTGAGTTACATTTCTGAGGGGACAGTCATTATAAGAGCAAATTATTGTCCTGTAGCTTCATCACAGTGAATATGAATCATATGCAGTCTGATAGAGAAGTAGGAAGTATGCTTTCAAAAGAATAAAGTCTTATGAAAGGAAGGATGCATAAAGAGGCATTTTAAAAGACTTCCAGACCAACTGCATAAAACCCCAGGAGTCTGGCTCCTCCCAGGAGGAAATGCTTCCTATTTGTTACAGAGAACTGTCTACACTGCATCCATCTAGATCTTAGCACACATTCTCACACTCTTGACTGTCCACGTCCTCATTATTCTAATAGTTTATTCTGGTATTGGCAGATCTGGTGTCGCTGTTGAGTTGCACTGCTTTGTGTTGATGCGCACCCACCACATCCTGCTTTGCAGCCACTCCTTTTCTCTCTTCAGATATTAAAACAGCGCCCTGGGACTGCCAGGTTATATTTGGGACGTGTTCATGATAAGGCGAGTAAATGAATCCTAATTAATTTATTGCCCCTTCAGGTTGAAACACTTATATATGACTAATTTAAATGTTGACAGGAGTTTAAAAGCTTAAATGCCAGTTGCTGTTCCAGGAGAAAAGTTGTTTTAAATTAATCACTTAAAATTCAGATTTAATGTAGTCAAGTTTAGCAATTCAGTAGGCTATTTAAATAGAGCATCAGATTAATAGATCTGGAAGCCTCTAATGTTTGAATGAACAAATTAAGGCATCAATGCTCATTATTGAGGCTTTTAAGGATAAAATGATGCCAAAGCTATAGGTTGGCAAGAATTATTTTTTCTAGGACACGTTGATCAGCCTCTTGTTTAATGGTCAGGAGGTGCAGGAGCCTTTCCTCTACATGAGGAATTATGCTGTATCTTATGTGGTGTGTGCTTGGATGTGTTGCAGTGGCATATGTATCGTTTGGGTGTCAGGCAAAGTTGATCCCTGTGCCCTGGCATGCACACAAGGAAGTTTGTATCAGAAGTTCAGCTTATGTTCTAGCATGGGTGAATTGTTTCCTCCTGTTCCACGTAATTTTCTGCCTTTAAGTGTGTTAGTAGCAATTTTATTCAGTAGAATTAGTGGCAATAAAATGCCGTGGCATCCTTCCCTTCTGGTTTTGCTTTTTAATTTGCTTTTTCTTACTGTCTGTTGCTGTGCAGACTTTGTGCATGAGTATCTTCTGTCATAAACCAGGTTTGTGCATGAGTACCTTCTGTCATAAACCAGGTTTGCAATGATCCTTGAAAGTCTATTCCAATTCCTAGTGAATATTTTTACTGTGCTCTTATATATTACCAATATTATAGTATTGCATCTGTCGTTGTAGCACCCACAAGAGAAGCAGATGAAATTAATCTCAGAATTTCAGACATCTCTACATTCCTTATGCTGTAGAGGTTTGTATTGCTGATAAAGCTGTAGTGATTTTCTATGTACACAGATATTGAATCTTGGACACTAGCCTTTAAAAAATGTTTGTTATCATGAATGTTGACCATGGACTGCAAGTATGTGCAGAAAATACTGTAATGATGGATTCATTGCATGTTTGCACATCGTTGGCTTCTAGACATGTTTTGTTCAGACAGAAACTCGCACAGAAATTAAAATGATTCACATCTAGGCATAGAAATTTAGGGGCATAGAAAGAATCTTTTATGGAGAAAGACTCAAAAGATTGTTTTCCCTGTGAAGGAAGGCAGAGAAACATTGAATAGTTGTTACAACACGGAGGTGAGAACTTGCTTTGTAGTGCATGAAGAAAAAGGTGGGAGAAGTTTAATGAAATGGGACAAGCCACAGAAAGCAAAAGCTGATGTAAAAAATACACAGAGTTACAGCTCTGGGATATTAGGCCAAGCCTTCAAAAGAAGTAAGAGCAAAAGGTGGAAGGGGAGGTGCTGGGAGTATACCTTTGTAGAGTCAATAGTTACACATAGAAGGAAAGGCTTCTCAAGTTACCCAGTGTTCAATCAAATGAATGAAACCAGGTTTCCTCTGAGGACGTGTCCTTTGTCACCTGAATATCCCCAATGGATTAACAGCAACTCCTTTCTTTCTCCTCTCCTGGACTGTGCAGGAGACCCTTACCTCTCCCGGGTCAACAGGCTTTGGCTGGGGTTAGGCATGATTGGGTTGATGAGCCTGTAAATGTGATGTGATTGATTGGCTGGGCGCTGCCAAACAGGAGGTATTGCTGCAGGCTACAGCCTGTCTTTCCCTTAGCAGGCGCGTGAGTTTGGGTGTTTCTTTAGGTGTGTCAGCTGACTTTCATGATACTCTGGGAATATGATTGTCTCCGACTTTCATGCCCTTTCATTTTAGTTTTGATGAAGTTGGCTGAAAGGTTCAAAAGTCACGTTTTGGTGGTGGAAGAAGGGAAACTGTCATGACCAGAGCGGTCATATAAGCCTTCTTGCTATGTGAAACTAGTCCTAAATGAGAAAACCTGGGATTTGGAAGTAGTTTAAATGACCCTGCTTCAGGGCAAAAGACGAACTCGGATTACATTCACAATGTGGAGAAAACATTTATCTTTAAGCATAATGCTATCCCTTAACTGTGTCCATCTGGATTTCTTGTGTCTTCCTTAGAAACATCTGGTATTGGCCATAGCTGGTGAAATGATACGGAAGAAGTTGAATCACTTAGATGATCTTGTCTGGCAATTCCTAGACTGCTAAGTCATTCATGTACCACTTTGTCTTAGTCATCCTGATTATTAAAGCTTACAGATACTCTTTTTCTAAGTAGTTTTGTTGTGTGTTGGTGATTTATTGTCTGTGTGGTCAAGACTTTTTTATTCCTTCTGAGAGATCTTAAAAGGTAAATTTTAACCCTAAATGCTCTTGAATTTGAAAGCATGAATCTCTTGTGGAGGGATGAGAAAGGGCTGGTTTGTTACCTTCCTTAAACATGCCCGAAGAGTGAATTGGAACAGTAGGTATGTTTTGTGTTGATCCTGCTCTTTACCCTTATAAAAAGGGGGGGGAGAAGAGGGGAGGGCTGAAAAAGATGCTGACAGGCCAGCATAGTTTTTGTGGTGTGTGATATGTGCCAAATTTCCAGTGATCCAACAAAGCCATCTGCTTTCACATTTATCAAAGGTCAGTACTTATGAATTCGAGCAGCACAGCTGAATTGATTCACTGACATGAAGGTAATTATGAGCTCGGGTCAGAGTCAGGATGAAGGTACAGCAGTGAAAAATTCTCTATTTTGATGTCAATTCTTCATACTGCCTAGACCGTGCCAAACTGAAGTGTTGTTAAATCTTGTGTTTTCTTCAGGCTGTGTGGACTTCGGTGTCCACAAAAGCACCAGACTTTTGAGAGAAAATTATTGACCTGTAAGAAACATCCATACAAGATGCTTATTTTTTAACAAAACTCCTAGAAATTAAGACCAAAAAATGAAAGAGTGGAAACACTGTTTTGAAAAGGGAAGGATCTGGTGGATGCCTGTCACAAAAATCAATACAGCAGCTCTCGATTTAGTTCTTAATTTTAATGCTTCCAAGCATATAGATGGTATAATTACATTTGTCTGTTCAAATTCATTGATACAGTTAATTTTTAGGACCTTCATGGAACAGTATTTTTTCACTTAAATTTTCATTAGCTCCTCGTATAAAAGCAGTGGAAGCAGTCTTTGCTCCTCTGGTTTGCACATTTTTTGCACATTTGTCTCTAGTTAGTCTAGAATTTGAAGCCCTAGAATCTTATGCGCAATTTAAAATACAAGGTTATACGGTTTAGAAGCATCACAACTGTAAGACAGTCTCCTCTTACGAAGAGAGCAATTGTAGCTTCAAAATAAAACATGTTTGAAGACTGAAGGGGTGTACTAATACCCAGATCTGACATACTGTCCTTGTGTGAGAGGCTGAATCAGAATTCCCTTTCTATTACTTTATTATTATTCACTGATGTTATTCCATGATACTACTCCACTGATATCATTCCCATCTTACAGATGGAGAATGGAAGCAAGTTTGACCTACTGAACATAACATAAAGGTGAAAGGCAGCGCTACATGACTTTTCTTGATCTGTTCCAATGCCAAGCAAGACTAGCTTCTTATATCCTTTCCTCAGAGAATCTCCTGTGCCAGTTGGCCCATGAAACCTCTGTTAAGTGCTTTGTAGAAGTAATTTTCTTCGTAACAGAGGGGTTTTCTGGGGGTCTTCGAAGAGTAAGGCCCAAAATCCATTAATTTGCTCTTGAGCTTCAGTAACTGTGACATGTCCCACTTCTTCTGCAGGAGGAGGGGAGAGATTTGCTGACACACTAATCTCTACTGTAATTCTTAAAGCCAGAAAGGAAAGAGTATTTTTCTATATTGTCCTTCAACATCATCCTTTCAAGAGAAAGCATATATGGGCCTGAAATTCACAAAGAGCTGTTTCTTCATCCCAGCTTGAACTCTCATAAGGAGAACAATCTTTGCTAAGTCAGCAACATCCAAATTTTCCCCTTTGAAGAAGAAAACATTCAGAGGTATTGATTACTTTTCTTCCTTTCTTTTCCTTCTGATTTGCTCTAGGAAGACCAAAGTTGAATCTGTAGCACAGGCTCATGTTTCCTTAGCAGATTCAGATGCTTGCTGTGGAAACAGATCTCATCCTGCAGCGTAGTCAAACCCAAGAAGATTTTGAAAGACAAGCACTTAGCAGCTCACCCTTTTTTGTCCTTTGCACTGTAAAAGACTACCCAACCCTCTGATGAGAGGTTTCCTTTCGGCACAGAATTTGCCATCTGACAATCCTGATTTGGCATAATTTAATTGTTCTTTTAGAAAACCATTTAACAGCTTGGAAGAGGTGTCTGTGTGAAACTCCATCAGTCAGAACCCAAGTGGAAGTTTTGCTATTGACTTCAGTGAGGTCAGGATTGCATCCATTATTTTTTTAACACTGCTAAGTGGAAAGACAGAAACTCTTCCTGTCAGTAGCCATTAGTTGTGGGAGCGTGCTGGAATTATTACTAGAACTGTAATGGTCCAATAAATCAAAGTGGTTCAACTTATGAGGGCAGCCTAAGATACTGACACAGTATCTGACAAACCAGGCTGTCATGATGTCTTTCACTGGTTTTCAATGTGTATTTCTTCTTTTCCATGACTCCTGGAGAGAGGGAGAAGGGCACAAAGAGGGGAGAAACAAGTCAAACCTGCACTGCTATGTTAAAATTCTATCATGATAGCTTTTTGCAGATTTAAAGGGTAACCATTAATCCACGGTTGAATACATTGATGTAAAAAACAGCTATTGAGTGGTTTTGCTTCTTAGCTTTTCCCTTTTCTCCATCAAATTTCTGCTTGATTGGCTAGGATTCAGTGAAACCTGTCATTAGGGCACCATGGTTCATTAGAGCTTAAAGAGGCATCACTGAAAATTGAATTGACTGTGCTGCGAATCTCCAGTTGCTGTGATTAGTGATCGTCTGACACTGTGCTGTGTCCTTTGCATGCCTAAGTCTTTCTAAACTCCATACAATTTGTTAAGGAGTTAATTTGTTTAATAGTTAAACTCTAATTTGGAGAATTGGCTGAGAAATTCTTTATACAGTGATGAAGAATATCAGCAATGATCTTTCATTCCAAAATATTTTCCAGCAATGACTCTGATAATCTGTACAAAACACTGATTTTCACATTTGGGTTTTCTTCATTACTTTTTGATTTGAGAGATGAGACTGACGATTCCTTTGACTTGCCACTGCCATTAGCCAGATTGATAGTCAAGGAGGAGCAAATGCCATCATGGAAAATCAATCTTGAAAACTTTTCACCCCATCCCCCAATAAATGGAATAATGAAGCATAATTACGGGGGTTTTTAATCAAAGTTAGAGTCACGTTTGCCAGAGCACCAAAGCGATTCTGCTTATGTAATTCATTGACAGTAAAATTGTCCACATTTGAGTCATGAAGTAAAATACCTGGAAAAGGATGGGATCTAATTTAAGAAACTAATGACTGGATTGGTGCAAGCTGCAACAACAGAAATGTTTTCGCAAGTGCAGGCACAGAGAATCCTATTTGCCTTCCTGAGAGGACAACTGCACTTATAAACATTCGCTGGTGAAACAAGGAAGGGAGACCATGCCTTGTGAAATGATGGTACAGATAATTGAATAAGTGATGATGATGTGACTCTTTGTGACCTCGGAACTCGTTCCTTTTTGCCCTCTAGCCGAAAATCTGACATTTCACAAAGTTGTTGCTCCTTGAAATGGCAGTGTCAGGTTTCTTTTTAAACAGGCAGAAAATGAGCTTTCAAGGAACGAAGCCTTCCCTGCCTTGCTTTGGAGGTGCAGAGGACCTCTGCAGAAGAACTTTGGTGGGAAGAGAAACACAGTGGGTGGCTCTTCCTAGGAGCAGAGAGGAATCTCCTTGGTCTGTTTGTGTGGCTGAATGTGCCGGGCCAGGGCTTGACTCAGATGCTACCACAATGCAGGTAGTGAAGGGAATCATGCCACACCATGTCCAGCAGGGCTAAGACATCAATAAATAGCTCAATATTACATTTCACACTTCTTTACTAGTCACTAGACCTTGTCCTGCCCTATCTGGAAACTCTTTGCTGTTAACTTATTAGGCAGTAACCACTGTTTCCCCCTTGATATTAAAAGATGTATTCATTAATTTATTTTCTTTTTTGAAGTGCATATAATAGGCTGTTATTTGCCAATAGATTTAAGGGTGATACATAGCTGAAGTGGGGAATGAGGCTTTGAGGCAGATGAACTGGTTCGAGGAGAGCTCGCAAGCCTCTGTTGAACATTAGTATTGCTGAAATTTGTTATTACCAAGCCTCAGAAAGAATATTGGAGCGTTATTGCTGGTATCACATAAACTTGGGTTTATCTCAAACAATAGAGAGCAAGAAGCAATGATAATCTCCATTTTAATCTGTGTACTCTCTGAAATGAAACATCATGCAAAATTACTGGGGTTTGTCTCTGAGGAGCTGGAGCACACTGATACAATGACATATATTTAATCAGGAAGAATATATTTAATAAGAAGGAATTATGTGACAAAAAACGTGACATGGGAACTGCTTAGAGATACCAAGACACAAAATTTACACTTTCTATTCCATTTCTATGAAATGAGCATTTAAAGGTCAGGAAGAAAGGCTAGCATTTGCATTTAAATGGAGATATTTTAGGTGATTGCTGACCTCTGTCCTGACTCAAGTGGATTTCTGTTGTGTTTTTAGGACGCAGAATGAGGCCTCAAAAAAAAAAGAAGGTGAACATACTATAAATCAGTAAACCCATAAAACTAGCTCTCAGGCTCTACTTTGTCGCTCCCTATTTGCACATACTTGGTTATCATCAACCTATTCTGTGTTTTGTGTAGTGTTAAATAGATGTTTGACCCCAGCAGCATAGCCACTGAGGTCTTGTGAAGGTGAACACTTCACAGATTCAAGGAACCTTGTGAAGAAAACACGATGGGTGACTGAAATCCATACATTTAAGCTCTGTTCTCTCAGAGCACACGCATTTCTTAGTTTGTGCCTGAGACACCTGAGAAGTTTATGCTGTTTGATAGCCTGTGGTTCAGCACAACAGTACCTGAGAGAGCTGTGATGTTTTCGTTGTGAATTGGTGGAACCCAAACTGATGTTCCAACTTGGGAACAACACGAAAGTTTCTCATGGATGCAGGTTTGATTTGCAGCACGTTTTTCTTTCTGCCTACTCAATGCTAGTGGGTGGGATCTTGGTAAACTGTAGCTGGGTACCTCCAGACTCAGCTATGTGTTTCCCTCTGGAGTAAGTGATGCTTATATTGCACTGTGTGGCTGAAAGCTGAGGCTTGTTTCAAAGTCACAGAATGGTTTGGGTTGGAAGGTACCTTAAAGATCATTCAGTTCCAACCCCCTGCCATGGGCAGGGACACCTTCCACTAGAGCAGGTTGTTTGAAGCCCCATCCAACCTGACCTTGACCACTTCAGGGACGGGCATCAACAGCTTCTCTGGGCAACCTGTACCAGTGCCTCAGCACCCTCACAGGGAAGAATTTCTTCCTAATATCTAGTAAAAATCTGTCTTATTTCAGTTTAAAACCATTTCCTCTTGTCCTACTACATGCTCTTGTAAAAAAGTCCCTCTCCAGATTTCCTGTAGGCTCTGTTTAGGCGCTGGAAGCTGCTCTAAGGTCTCCCTGAAGCCTTCTCTTCTCCAGACTTAACAAGCCCAGCTCTCTCAGGCTCCTTCACAGCAGAGATGCTCCAGCCCTCTGAGCATCTCTAGCAGGTCCACGTCCTTATGTTGGGGACCCCAGACCTGCAAGCAGTACTCCCACATTAATTTGTATTGAGTGGCAATACTAACGCAGGAGACTCTTTTTCGTGTTCTCCTCGTAGTCTGTGATAGGTGTAGGCTGCACAAAAGATGATGTTACAGCCCTGTTACTCCAGAAGTCACAACCCTAAGATTCATATTTGCTGTTGTTATAGTGCTGACACCCATTCTGCTGGTAGCACTTCAGGTAAGACTTGAAGAAACTGGTTTGTGTACGAAGTTCCTGAGGGAATTTGTACTTTGTGTCACACTGCCTACAAGTGTGTGTGGGAAAAAATAGCATATTGCCTTCTGAGAACTGCCTTTAAGATGTCACCTGCATCATCTTCTGAGCTGTCAAGATTGGCAGGAAGATTTTCACTTATTTGTTAAAGAACTTTCTCACTACAGGGGTCTGCTTCATTGGAAATAACACACAGTAGATGGGAAAGGTGCATCTAAAACATATAACCTGAAAGACACTTAGAAGATACTAATATTTGAAAAGAAGCCTGCTATACTTAAAACTTTGATAATTAACTATGTATTTGGCATACAATGTAATATGCTGTAGACAATTTCTGTAATTAGATAGCATTTATATTGCCTGTATATTTACTCTCTGTAAATACAGCCTATATATTTCAAATTTGCTATAGAAGGAGTTTGAGTCGTTTTAGGTATTTCACTGTTGACATCTTTCTGAACTTTTCTAGCCTTAAACACACACATTTGTGGCCTGTTTTTATCACTCTGAAACATGAACTATTCCTATGAGCTGTTGGGAGCTACCTGGCCAAACCGGAGGGAAGAAAATCCCACAGCCGGAGAAGTTTTTATTACCCCTTGGTCGTGATAGTGACTTAAGACTTATTGGTAATTAAATGTTCAGCTAGAAACATGAGTTTTTAATTGATCCTGCCCCTTCAATAAATCATGTGTAGTCTTACAGATTCCGTTCCCACACACTTGAGCAGGGTGAAGGGTCAGCTCTCCCTGCAACTGCTCGCCTCTCGAAAAAGGAAGAAATCCTTCTTTGCTCCGTCCCCAGTTAGGGGCAAACCGACACATTGGATTTCTCCTTTCATCTGTGCTGCCTCATGAGTGACTTCCAAAGCTGCCAGGGTGACTTCTGGTTCTTCTGACAGTACTGCCTTTTGGGGTACTGTGTTCTGGTGGGAAGGAGGTGTCAATACATTTGCTCGCTCAGAAACACACTTTCTCTTTTTGAACATGACTCTTTGTGTCTTGCTGCTCTGGATGAAGTGTTTCCCACCTCATGTTGTTCCTAAATTATGAGATGTATTTATTAGTTATAATTAGTATTGATTATCCCTCTTCATTTTCTTAAGACAGTTTTGTAACAAAAACCCCATCTCACCATGAGGGACTTTCTCTTTCCTCACACATGCTGAGAGATGCTGGTGCTAATGGCTGAGCAGTCAAATAACTGAAAATTCACCTCTTCCTGCAGTTGTTTTCCCTAGCGACAAAATTCTGCCTAAAGAGATGCTGGTTGGGTGCTGGTATATTCTGTCTTTGCTTTTATGGGAATGGTTTGAAAACAAACGAGTTTACTTCGCGTGTACGGACCATTGCATCTGGATGTAAATTAAGTAATTATTTATACCTCCCGTATGAAGACAGGCTGAGGAAGTTGGGGCTGTTCAGCCTGGAGAAGAGAAGGCTGCGTGGAGACCTCACAGCAGCCTTCCAGTATCTGAAGGGGGTCTATAGGGATGCTGGGGAGGGACTCGTCATTAGAGACTGTAGTGACAGGACAAGGGGTAACTGGCTAAAACTTAAACAGGGGAAGTTTAGGTTGGATATAAGGAAGAAGTTCTTTCCTGTAAGGGTGATGAGGCACAGGAATGGGTTGCCCAGGGAAGTTGTGAATGCTCCATCCCTGGTGGTGTTCAAGGCCAGGTTGGACAGAGCCTTGGGTGATATGATTTAGCATAAGGTGTCCCCTGCCCGTGGCAGGGGGTTGGACCTTGATGATCTTAAGGTCCTTTCCAACCCTAACTGTTCTATGATTCTATGATTTTCAGCTGTAAAGATGGTCAATCTGCAGAAGAAACTTAGAATATATTGATAAATATATTGGAGCTCTTCCACCTTTATTTCATCAAACAATTATTATCTTTTTTTTTTGATTACCTGTTCACGTGGCTTTGGGGGTAATATAAAGAAGGTACGATTTTAGTAGTCATTGTGCTAGCAACTGGAGCCAGCATAAGGATTCTTACATGAACAAGACTGACATCTGAATGAAGAAGAATTTAAATTGATTCCACTTTTCAAGTTCTGAGCATCAGACTCTTACTTTTGACCTTGTGCTTAACCATTGGGAGGTTTTCTTTCTGGATGTTCTGGGTATTAGACAGCGTGTCTGTACAGCAACATCTTTACCTTGATTGTGTGACAGGAGGTTACGCTGTTTATTACTAAACAATATGTTCTTGTGGAACTAAAGCCTCTGGAAGTACATATTTCACCATCAGGAAGTAACAAGGTATTCTGTCTTAGCTGAGGAAGATGAGACTATTTAAAAAGCAAGGTTGTTAGTATAGATGCTTCTAAATTCAGGGCTCATTAATCAATTTTACAATCAGAACAGCAAAAATAAGAAATATGTCATCTGGAGCTGTGATTATTTCCATCAACAGCAGTAGTTTAAAATGTGATTTGTGTAACTAAGGCAATAGGTAAGAAGTACAAGAAAAATACACTAAAGACCCTTAATAACGTAACATTTTGAGTTGGAGGTTGTATACCAAGTGGGGAACAGCCAGGAAAGCTTAATGGCTCATGCTTTTTTTGCAGAGCAGAGGGTGAACTTTTGACACACATACTTAGGCTCTTCATCTAAATCTACCTTGTTTGAGATACGCTAGTTTCATACTTTGTGACGTTCAAATGGGACCCAGTTACTTCTTTACAGTGATGGCCAAATTCATGAGTCAGAGGAATCCTTCTATTAATGTCAACCAAACCCATTTTTACCAGCCACACTAGCGTTTTCACAGTTCTACTGGGGACATCAGCATGGGCAAGAAAGCAAATGGAGTAATAGAAGTGAGAAGTTGTCAGGAAAATTAAATGGGAAAAGAGAAAAAGTGATTAAAACAAAAGAATTGAGAGCCGTCTGTGAATTACCTGTGTTTTCTCTGGTCTACTTTTATTTATGTGGAAACCAAATTGCTGAAGGAATAAGAAACTCCTATTTTAACCTAAGGAGAGCTAGCGGGATACATTTGCAGTGCTGTGTACCTGGTCTTGCTAGCTTCATTTTGATTTCCCTAGTGCTAACAGCTCAGAAAATAGCAATAAAGATGGACTGTCGGCTACAGCATCTTATTAAACACTCTGCTGTTTAAACATGGATTGAGCAGGTCTAATTGATACGTCCAGGCACGAAGAGTTTATGCTTGGCGTTCCTGGATCCCATAATGGCCTATAGATTTTCAAAGGCCGTCAAGGAGATGGGTGGAACGTGGGGGTTCTGACAGCCGCTAGAGTAGAAAAGAGGCCAAGATTCTTCCATTTTAATGAAAACAACCAAAAGAAAGAGAGTACTGTAGGGGAAAAAAGATTTATTTTCTGTGTATCGTATGGAAACAGCAAGGCTAGGGAAGGAGAGTCTCAGTTTTAGCATCAGAAGCAGATTTCTGTCCATCAGCCACAGCCACCCAAGACCTGCCCAAGTCCCAAGACTGCATTTTCTGAATTGCAGTTGTCTATCACATACCACATAAAGACATAACTTTGTGTATATTTAATCAAGTATCTGAAACAAATGGAGATTCTGCTTTTTTATCTAGCTTTAATTGGCATTTTATTAAACATGAAGTTCAAATTGCACTGTCAAATTGTGCTACAGTCACCTGGGATGACTGGTCCAACATCAGTGAAGTCACTGACCTTAAATTTTGCGTGTGTGATTCTGTTGAGGTTTTGCAGTTTCTCTCAATGCTTCTTAAAGTAAATCACATTTTTCTTTATTGTCCAATACTTAAGCATTATTCAGCATTGGGAATATTTAGGTGCAGCGTTACCTGTGGTTGGATAAACATGTATGCCATTTAGAGTCAGCACCCCAAGCAGCGTAAACGTGGCAGACTGTGTGCTTGCCTATGTAATGATGAGTAATTTCATACCTTACTTTTTTAGTGACACTTGAAAACCATAAATGCAGCAAAATATGAAGGTGTCACAATGCATGATAGCGGCAGCCTACTGAGAAGATAAATCATGATGCAATTAAGGGTGTTTTTTGATGAGTAAATGTTTGTAAATTAAACGACGCAACAGCAATAGGGACATGCATGATATAAACTCCATTGGGTATGTGGCAAAGACTCAGTTCTGCAGCCACCTGAAGGGTGTATGACATGCAGTCACTTTTGCAGTCAGGAGCACTGTACAGGTCTCATTTGCTCAGATACATTTATCTTTTTATTACCTTTGTAAGGACAGGACTTTCATGGAAAAGTCGTCACGCACTGTCAAAATAAACCACTGCAAAAACGAGCCCTCTACCCCTCTGCTGATCTGCAGAAGTCCTAGCTGAGTATTCACCTCCATAGCCTTGTATTTCCAGTTCCTTTTAAAATGTGCTTTTCAAACATTCTGACAAGGCTCACGGATAAAAAGATAGATGTGCAGAGATGTATAATGATGGTTCAAGGTGACAGTTTCCCACTATATCATATCTTCATCGTGTGATGTCAAGAATCGTTTGTTAAAATTTTCTTACTGTGAATGGATGTAGGCCCTGTGAAGTTTGAAGTCTCCTTTTTGCTCCATGTTCAGCTTTCTAAAAAATCTACTTAATAATATGAGGATTCTAACTTGTTCTGACAGATCAGTGGCAACTTAAAGTTGCCCTTTCTGTCTTTGTTACGTTCCTTTTCTGCCAATGAAAATCGTGCTGCATGGAGATTGTCAGTCATCAAATAGCAGTAGGATTGGTTTCCTTATGAGTTTTGGCTGTCAGCAGTGTGTATGGGTATAGCACGGAATGATTTCAAATCCCTCAGTACTCACACATTACTTGATAGAAAAACAGGTCTTGGTACCTCCCCTTTAATTTTAATTAATGTTTTTTCCAGTGCTTACTAGATCTTTATAGATTTGCCTTTAGATTTGCTTGCAACACAAGATCCTGATGTGTTCACGTGGGCTGTACAGTGCATGGCATACATTCTGATTTAGGAGCTGGTAAGTTGGAATGAGGATGTAAGAATACAGCTAGCAATTAATGTTTAATGTCATCAAAAATACCCTGTAACCCTTTTTGCATGGACTTGCAAGAAGAGCAGCACACGCTAAAGAGTAGATTTAATTAGGTGTCAGATTTGCTAAACTAATTTGTTTAGAGTTGTATCTGGCAAGAAGTTGCGTAGCACACTGTAAGTTCCTGTTTGTATCTGACTATTTTAATAGGGCTGCCTTCATCTGCTCTCCTTTGCTGATCTGATTTCTGTCTGCGATCAGTCTCATCCCTGTGACAGGCATGAGTCTGTAACTTGTGTTGTCTTCGCCTTTCGACTGATTCCTAGGAACCAGACTTCCATGGAAGAGACTTGCCCTGGACGTCTGCCACTTGCTAATTGATTTAGTTCAAGCAGCAACATCCTGGCCTGCCTGGATAGACACTGAGAGTGGTGGTGGTGCTGCTGGTGGTGCTGGTAGGGAAAGGAATGTGAATATGCAACAGGGATTCATTCTCTATCTTGACAAGCCCATCAAGCACAGTGAAATTGTATCTTACTGTGAGCCTGTGGCTACAAAAGGGAGTTGCACTTGAAAAACAAATACATATGTGTGCCATATACCTTGTCAGTGAGGACGGATGACGCCCTGCCTTAAGAAGACCTCTTTCAAAACCAGCTAACTTAAATAGGACCTGAGGACACAAACCATAAACCTGAAAAGGTCCGTGACCTCTTTCATCCTGGTTGACCAGTAAGTGCTGCCCTATCTCTGAGGCTTGCACTAATTATATTTTCTCATTTCATCTTTGTATTGTGTTAAATGGTTTTTAAATTAAAAATAAATAGGTAAAATAAGTCCTTAGAAGTGGTATCCCAGGAACAGATTTCTTCAGGGTAGTTTGCTAAAATTGGACTTGTTTTCATCAATTCTGCGGAGGACCTGGAGGATAGATGTCACTTCTGTGATCTCACTTACGTATGTTAAAGCTAAAGGAATAGTTAAAAGGTTACAGCTAAAATTGACCTTAAACCCGTTTGATGTTCAAATCTTTCATGTGTTGACAGGTCCTCTATAGAGAAGGTCACTGCTTCAGCAGCAGTTTTCCACTTTATAACACTCACCCCCCTCATGAAGATACTGCATTCAAAGAAGAAATTATGCGGCTGTTGGCTTTTGCTTCTGAATAAGTCAAACTGGGTCCACTAAACAGTCCGTTGTTCTATTTCCCAACAAATACATATTTTAAAGCTGGAATAGGTGCTCAGGCTATTTATTAAGGTGGGAGTTTTGTCCGGTGTGTTTTTGCATTGGTTTTTTTCTCCGTACTTACACAAGGAATATTTCTGTCCATAGTTGGTTTGTTATTTCTTTCAGGCCTAAATTTTATGGTTCTTCGTTCAACCCAATATCCCCAGTAATACATACTCCCAGATAAACCCAAATAACTTATCTTTTCTTTTCCATTGATAGCCACTGATGGAAGCGGTGAAGCCCCACTACTACTTAATCATTCCTTAGCTAAGGAATGGATTGAATATGTCCAGGAATTATTAAGCTCACTGTTCTGCACAGGTCTTATGCTACCCCAGAGCGTGTCAGAAACGTCCAGCATGTCAAAAAGCATTGACCTGAGCAATGGAACTCATTGCTGTCCCTCTTGTTCATTCCCTTACTCGGTCACCAGTGGCACAAAGCATGCAGGCCATGACTCTTGTTTCTGCTGGGTCTTCCCCAGTGCGCATGAGCTGCTGTGTATCTAATTAAGTGCGAGGTTATGAGTTTCTTCACTTTATCATTGAAAACCTGTGCCAAACCCACTGTTTTTATCTCCAAAATCTCATTTTGTATCTCAGTCCTGCCAGCCTGGAGTCTTAGGGTTTTTTTTCTGTCTGAACTCTCTGCAGTTTGTCTACATCGTTCACAGGAGTCAGCGTGGTGCAGAGGTTAGGTAATAAATCTGGGTTCCTGGCTCTGGCTCAGACTTCTTGTGTGATCTTGATAAATCATTTACCCTTATTGCCTCAATTATGAAGCGAAAAGAGGTAATATTTACTTACCTCAGAGGCACTGTAAAGCTAAATGTTTGAAAGCTCCTCCACCTAGTTCCCTGGCTAGGTATGTGTCTTTTTTCTGCTTCCATACTGAACTTTGTCTTTGGTGTCTCTTCTTTTTTTTATCATATTTTCCCTTTTCTCCCTCAGTGGCCACTACTCATCTTCTACCACACTTATTTTCTCTACAGTGGAGAGTAGAACTGTCTGGGATGTGAGCAGTTGCTCTGAGGGTCATCCTGAAACTGCTCTTGGAAAGGTTGCAGCACACTTTGTTATGCAGCAATTTTTTGGTGGTAGTTTTTATTCCACGTTTTGCAAAATGCTAGCTTTAGAATGTGCTCCTGCTTTGTTAGCACCACCTCAGTGTTTCCAGTGAAGTTTTCATACGAAGGTTCAAAGACACGGTGCCCTTTCATATAGTCTGCTTGTGCTTTTTTCTTTTACTTAACCTTTTTATACTGGTAGAAGAAGCGTCTCTAGGTGGTTGCCTGTGTTCTCACGTAGGGAACAGTAAATTGGTCACTACCTTCCTACACACACCCCTGTACCTTAAACAAAGTAAAGCCTCCAGATTTGGAGGCAGAGCAGAGATGTGCCTGAACTACTTCAAAACGTGCCTGTTTGTGCAGTTGTATCATCAGGGAACACAGATTTTATGTTCCTCTGTGAGTGCCTGTCACAGGGATCATGTAAAAGACAGATGAATAAACAGTTGTGTGAAATGCATACGTTTGAAATCTGAGTACTGTTGTTCTTGCTGTTTGCACGTTTATTTTGCATAAGAGATGGTTAAAACAACAAATCCATAAGATTTGTTGCTTGGTTTTGTTCATTTTACTTGGGACATGAGCTGCAGTCTTTCGAGGGTATTTAGCGGTAAATCTGAGGCTCTCCTCCCTGCATTTGGTTTTGTAATGATACACTAAAATACTCCAAATATTGGTAAGTTTTAAGAAGATTAATCTATGCTGCAGTTTACACTGGGGTTATGCCTATTTAGAATGTACTAATGATACCTGGAGGCAGGTTAGTCAGAACTGTAGGCGAGAGCGTTGTTCTGGTCAGTCAGTAAACGGGGTGCACAGTCAGGCAGTTACTGTCAAATGGGCTGTATGGGATTTTTTTCCCCCATCTCTCCCCACTACAAGACAACTTCAGACTTCATTTTTTTTTGTCCCTGATAGGACTTGGAGAAATGTTTACTTCAAGTCCAGAGCCTCCAACTTATGAGTTGCAGGCCGAACCAACAGACTCCATGAGGGATTACTGGAAAGATGACTGAAACTCTTCTCCCGAGCTTTAGACGTTTTCTGCAATCCTTCAGCTTCCAGAGGATGAGGAGAAGCCTCTTAACCCAAATTCTCTCCGTCTCTCTGTTTCACTGCCTTTGGGATTCACATTGACATACTTTGCAATATCAAAGGGGTTTGGATCTTCTGGAAAAGATTTAGACCTACGGAGTACAGAATCATAGCAGGCACTTTTCTTCTCGGGAACAGGTCCATTCAGAGGTGCTTCATTTAATGATCCTGCCTCTGGCTGGAGTTCCTGTTCTTCTACAACTCTCCCACAATGAGGAAGTCTGATAGTTCAGCATTTGGAAGCTAAATCAATAGCATACATTCATGAGGACAGAGATCCACAAGCGTTAGCTGGAGCAGTTCTTGTTCCCATGCCAGTAACTCTTGTGCCTTAAACACTGAGTGAGAGACACGTGCTTCAACTCAAATGTATGTGGGAGTTCAGTGCTCATAGTTACTCCCTCTTCTGTAGAGTTAACTATAAGGTATCAATTAGAATCATGATTACGCTGTTTAAACAGCACCTGCTTTTTTTCTGCTTTGAATTG
This sequence comes from Pezoporus occidentalis, assembly GCF_034315485.1. Classification (NCBI taxonomy): domain Eukaryota; kingdom Metazoa; phylum Chordata; class Aves; order Psittaciformes; family Psittacidae; genus Pezoporus; species Pezoporus occidentalis. The sequence goes on from NW_026912779.1 coordinate 7,949,008, forward strand.
GCACTTTAAAAGCCAGCGATCAAGTTATTGCTCTATTAATGTAGATCTGGTGAATATACTAACTAATGACTTCGGAATTTGATGTGATGTGAATGTTCTATTAATGCAGAGGAAAAATTAGGCTATCATCCCTGTCAAGCAAGAAACAAAGGAATGATAAATGGGGTGAACAGTTACCCTAGCTCCATGCAGTTTCATGCAAGTTTGAGGTACCACCCTGACATTATCATTTGAAGAGTTATTTTTAGATCAACCAAAGAATAAAGTGAGGCAGCACTTGCTATGTGTTAGATCCCTGAATGACAATATAATGGGACTTTCCTAGGCACATGGGACAGGAAAGTCTTGCTGTTTCAACTTTGGCATCCATCACTAGTGGTTACTGTGGTGCGGCATTGTGAATGAAAGTTAATGCCATGGCTCTCAGTAAACTTGAGCTTTGCCTTCTTTTTGTTTGTCATTTAAAAGGCAGTAAAGCACCCTGCAATGAAATTGCAGCTGGCAAGTGATAGGAAGTTGTTCTCTAGCACCTGCAGCGTTTATGCTAAGGACTGGTTTAAAGTCTTCTCTCATTCAGTGCAGTTTAATACAGTGAATACTGCAACCATTTGTTCAAGGTAGATTCCTTTAAAAGGTGTCTTTATTGACTTTTTTTCCCCCACTGTTCTCTTTCTCTAACTTCTGTGGAGTCTAATTATTAGCCCCAGGTATCCTGGTTGCAATCCAGACTATAAGAAATGGAGGTTTAAATTGGGACTTGTCTTTTGAAGTGCTGCAGAATAGTTTTAATATTGGTACTCTAATGTATGTTTTTCTGTTTACACTGTTGGGTAAATGAGACAAAAATGATAGCTTCTGTTTGAATTTATGAAGGCATATGAAAGTATATGAAGGCAGAGTCCCAGAGCAAATGTCTGTGTGATTAAAGAGGTATTGAAGCATTATTAAAAAGCTGCTATTTCAAATACTTTATGCTTTGTTTCGCATACAGTCAAGCTACAGTGAAAACCAGTTACTTAACACAGTCGTGGTGCTTGCATTCTGCTGAAGTCTAAGAAACTTTTCCTTGGTCCCTGTTGGCTTTGGATCAAGCCCTTGGTTTAAAGTATTGATTAAAAGGGAAACTCGATATGAATGGGAAGCCAAGAGAATTAATACAGTGAATAGGGTGAATTAGCAAAAAAAAAAAAACCCAAAAACCTAAAAAAGACAGCTCTTCATAGATTGCATCCACAAATGTAATTTGTTCCTTGGATTTGATGAATCTGGTTCCAGGTGCTTATTCAAAAGCCATCTAAGTAGTGGCTTTGCCTGTATCCAGATGTTTTTTTTCTTCCTCTTTATTCTTTTTCTAATAACTCTGTTTAATAGATGTTGTTTTCCTACTATTTATTAGATTGCTATGTAATTGAAAATATATGACCAGAGAAGACTTAATTAAGGACAGCTACAGCAGTTGAACCTTAGAAGACAAAATACTGTAGGAGTGAGGATGATGGAGCTCCCCAATAAAAGATGAAGTGCCCACTGTAAGAACCAGTGCTCTCACTTAAAATGTGGTAGCCCAAGAGGGAAAATCAGAATGGTTCAAGGTGTCTGCTCTATTCCTGTCTTTCCTAAATCACAGTCCTCCGTAATACAGGTGCACGATTTGAAAAGGAAAGGGGAAACGAGAATTGAGTGGCTCCTCAAACAACTCCCTGAGGTCTGCCCTATCTAAACACTGTGACTGGAAATTGCTGAGTAAAATGAATGCAGCCTGTTTGACAAATCGTATGCTGATCTACCTGGGGTTTTATATCCTTAGGATTGTGTGGCAGAGGAAAGAACTCAAAAGTAATCTGAATCCAGAGAAGATATAACAGAACTTTGTTGTGTAAGCATGCTGTGTTTCAGGTCGTGTTGATTGGACAGACCAGTGTTTGTGGTTTAGAAACTAAATTTCAATTGAATAAATAATGTTTTAGATATCCCTTGAGGTGTTTTGACATTTCAACCATCCAGATCAGTAAAATAAAAGCAAATTTGAAGGACATCTAAAATTGCAGTCCAGGTAGAAAGAAGAGTAATGAGTGTATTATTCACCGCAGCATGCTTGGTGGGGAGATGGGTAGTTTTTTATCTGCAGCCAGAAATGCATAGGAGAAGGATGCATTTTAGGGACATACTCCTGATGATGGTTAGCTCTCCCTCTCTTACACAACATGGCCTATTTTCTGTCTACCTTTTTCCTTTGGCAGACCTACTGTGTCAGGAAAATCTATAGCCCTCTTGACCGAGAAGCAGACTGCTGCTGAATCTATCACTTTATTAGATTGCAAGTGAGAGCCTTTCCTAACACACCATGGCCAAATGATCCTTGGCCTGGTCTTCAGGCAGGGAGAAAATGTTGAAGTCTCTCAGTGTGCAGAGAAAGCATTTGTAACAGCAGAAGGCCGTGTATTTTGGCTTTTCATTAGGTCAGCTGTTCCACTGGTGAAATTAAAATGGTGGGGAATTTGAGTTTAAGGACAAACAGAGGAGAAGAGGAGTGAGTTATGTACCTTATGTACCCTATGGTTTAGTCATTCTCAAATCACTATCCACGTCTTCAAAAAGCATTCTGTAGGCTTAAAGTTCAGCCCTGCTCATGCGAAGGGCCAATGTGAGATGTTATTTTACTAAGTCCTAGTATCCCACAGGAGCATCCGCATTTTGGCTTTGTGATGACGTAATCATAGTCTACCAAACAGATAAGGTAGAATCAAACACACATTTATTTTCCCATCCCTGAGTTTAACCTTATTTCCAAGGAAAGAAGGAAAATATGTAACTAACAGTAGACACATGGAAGTAAAAGCCCAGTGTGACTGGGTTCATCTCTGCTGCTAAATAGAGTGATGAAGCAATCTTGGGCATTCCCCCAGCTCTTCTTTGGTTTGCTCCAGCTTATCTCAAGGATGAAGTCTGGGGCTGGCTGGGGAGCTAACATGCTTCAGAAACCACTCTGAAAACATGGTATGTGCAAGACGACAGCAGGTTGGGCTCCTTCTGTGTGCCGTGACAATTCCTGCAGTGTCTCCAGAAGACTTGCATTTTATGATTTCAGTTAGTCCAACAATTTTTGGGGAGCCTGTTCTCATCCTCTGATGTGTCTGTAAAAGGGGGCTTGTTTTTCCCATTTTGATACCCAACATATGGTGGCTTCCATTTCTGACAGGACTTGTGGCAACCTTTGGTCCACAGGTTCTGCTTTCTAAACTGAGCGCACACACACACACAAAAGAAAGATGAACGGGTATTTTTCTGATCAGAAGCTGAGATAAGCTCACTTTTCCTTTCCAAGTAACTGTATTTTAAGAAGCAGTAGTATGTGTTTGCTGCATTTTAGCTGTATTGTCATTCCCTCTGATCAGTTAAGTTTCAGAGCCATAGTCAGAGATGTATTATATTGGTGGCCAACTATCTTTTACAGGTTTTCTTCCTGTCGGAGTTAGCTCTCACTGATAATTCTCAGGTTACATTATATAGGTGTGTTTTTAGGCAGAGCTGGTCACAAATGATCCAGGATAAAGTTTTTTCTTCAGAGCTCACCAGTTCCTCAAAAGAGAAATGTTTTCAAGAAATCAATTTCACATGCAGCTGATGGAGCTAAATAAGTAACTGAGCTCTACCCATTTGTTGCCTGCTTTTCAAACTTAACAATTCCCTCGTTTTCTGCCTGTCTATAATCAGTGAGTCAGATGTGTTTCCCTAAGACTTTGCAGTTAACTTTCAGTGCTCTGTGAGAAGGGAAAAATGTATATTCATACTACTATGAATAAATACTTTACAGGTAAACCACCTGAAAGCATTTCATTTTTCTCAACTTATCAAACCTCTACAACAGCAAAAGAAGTATTTAATTCAGGAAAGGGTGTGGGAAGTTTTGCTCCGTGATCACAAGGATATAGTTCTGATTTTTCATCGCTGTCGTTCTGCTTTTACTGCAGAACAGAAGTGTCTCTGTGCATCCCTCGCAATGTTGTTGAGTAGAAGACCAATGAGAATATGTCTAATAAATGATAAAATAAGTTTCGTTCCTGTATTCAAAAGGGAGCTTAATGAGTTTTTCACACAGTAAACAGTAGTGAGTTTATGAGCAGTCCTACCATGTTTGTGGTGAGGGCTATGTAAATTACATTGATGTATATTTATTCATCTGCTTCTTGTGGGAATATATTTAGGGACCTGTAAGCATATATCAGAATTTGTTTCAGGGAAGGGAACTTAGGAGGAAGGCTTATTATCCCAAGAGTGGGATTAAGGTGAAATTAACAAGTAATTGAAGTTATCTTTGATCATGATTTTTCATTCCCGTTTTCTCCCTGCTAAGGAAGCGAATATTTTTGATGTTCAGCAGAGCAGCACAATGCCGCACAGAGAAGCAGAATGCTGCATTTTCATAATAATGTTTGTAATGCAAATGAGGGACACTTCAAAAGCAGGTTGATTAGCATTTCTTAATAAAATGACAGTCTCCTCCTTTTTCTTCATTAATTCTATCAGCAGATTACATAGCGAGATTTGAACAGTGGTAAATGTGCAGAGTGCGGTGGCTTCTTGTGATACAATTATTTGGTGGCTCTAAATGGTTTCAGATAGTGCGTTTAAAACAGCTCCTCCAGCACTAAAGCATTACAGTGAATTAATGAGCAGCTTGTCACCTCTGGGACCTTTCCTTTAAATTCCAGTCTGGCTTAAAGTGAACTCCTGCCATTGCAGGCCAGCAGCTGGTAAAAGGTTAGAAAATGAATGAGCTCCAGGGACATTGCTGAACTTCCACAGGAGCATATATTTACTTAAGTGCTGTTTCTCAGAGATCAAACCTGGGGAAATAAGGAGCTGCTATGCTGTTCCTCCCACAGACTCTGGCATCAGGCAGACGGAGTATTCCCCTATTGCACGGTGCTCAGCAATGTGCTTTGCTCTCCTCTCCTCCCATTCCCTGCCTTCTACAAGGGGGCACAGCAACTGGAGCAAACCAACTGCATTATTCTGATGTGTCATTTAGGCTTCTTCCTGATTATTTTTGGCATCTCCTTTCTAATTGCCAAAGCTTCCTCCCATTCCCTCTTGTCCTTTATTTTGTTTTTAAAGTAATTTATTCTTCTCCTCATCTCCCAGATTTTGCTTGCCCTCAGTGTGTGCTTTTTATTCTCCTTTTTTTCCTGTTGGTTTCCCAATGGGAGACCGAACAAGCTATCTTGCACTCCACACCGGGTGCATCTTTCCTCCCCTGCTAGACATCTGTGAGGAGCTTTCCGTTACCCTTTTTTGTTCCCATTAGTGAGACTTCAGAGAGTGATATCCTTGTGGTGCTGCTTTGATTTTAGAGGAGAAACAGGAGGGACTTTGTATGAGCATCACTTTGTATGAGCAGTTCAGAGAATCACTAAGAGCACTTGGTGAGCATAAGTCTCTGCCCAGTTTTGATTCCAGTTGAGCATTGCTTTGATGGTTAAATTCCTTTTCCTAACTGCATAAGGCAACAGCAGACTGAGTTTTCAGGGGCAATGTTTAAATAACATGTGCAACTTACCATGAGCATTCAGATTGCACAACTGAACTTGGAAATCTCAAAGCCTTGAAGTAACAGAATCATAGATTCGTAGAATAGTTTGGATTAGAAGGGACCTTTAAAGGTCAATTTGTGCAATGGCCCTGCAATGAGCAGGGACAACTTCAACCAGAGCTGGTTGCTCAGAGCCCCATCCAGCCTCGGAAGAACTGGAACTCCTCAGTTCCTGGAGAAGCACTGAATTAGGGCTACTTTATTGTAATTTTTGTGTCTTAATGCTGTCTTGCTAGTGGTTTCTGGCATGGCGCTGGACCATTGTGATCAGACTGTGTAAGTACCTAACATAACTCAGTATCTTGTTTCTTCTAAGGTTCTACACAGGAATGGTTTATCCCCTCCAAATCTGAATGTAGAAATAACGTATAACACTTCCTCTTATTAAGATGATCCTGGAGTCTCATCTTTGTTAGTAAATCATCTTGACAATCTTCTTCCTTTCATGTGTGTTGATTTTGATGAGGTATTTCATCAGAAGCCTGTTATTAGCCGTTTCTTAGGCCTTCTGTCTCAGACAACCACTTGTCATTTTATCGGGTTCTGGATTACCACTCAGCAATCAAGCTGCATGCCGGGCAGCTCCATTCTCTGATTTCCCTCAGAACACTGCAGGGAAGTCATGTGGAATTCTCCCTTTTCAGTACCAGAGTCACTTATATTTGGGATAAAACAATGCTTTTTTAAATTGATGGCTGCTTAAGCTCTTTGCCGTTGATACTGAGTTGGATCTTAACCATTTGAAACGTAAAAGTAGCTCCAACAAGCTGCATAGCTTTACAACCCTGCAGTTTGGTTTAATTCGCACGTATCAGGTTACACGGTTGGCTTTTGCTGCCCTCTTTTTTAATTTGATTTTAAGAGCGAGTTAATATTATTCTTAAAAGCTTGTTACTAAATGAAGTGGGTGAAGGAAATCAATTTGTGGAAGTATTTCCTTATAGAGAAAAATGCTGCTCCCCACACACTTTGGTTTTGAATCAGAACCACAGAAAAGTCTGGTTTGGAAGGGGCTTCTGGAGATCATCTGGTCTGGCATTGCATTGCAGGCCTTAGATTTCAGGCCCTAGATTTCAGCCCTTAGATTAGGTTATCAAGCTGAGCCTTGATTATTTCCAGCAAGGAGATTCCACCACTTCTCCAAGCAATCTGTTCCAACGCTCCATTGCTCTCACAGCGAAGGATTTTTTCCTATATCCAGCTGTACTTCCCCTGTAGCAACTTTTGCCCATTACCTCTTGTCATGTCAAAATACATTGTGATGAGAAGAGTACCTCTGCTTTCTCTAAGAACTATTATTCTTTAGTTATTGCAGGATTTTAACTAGATCTTCTGAGCCTTTCCTCTGAAGCCCATTTCCTTCAACTTTTCTTCGTATGAGTTGTTCTCCAGTCATCCTGGTGGCCCTTCACTGTCCAGTTTTCAGCATATTTGGGGGGGACCAAAACCAGACACCGTAACAAGCTCTGAATAGAGTGCTGGAATTGCATCCCTTGACCCACTACAGTCCAAGACATGGTTTGTCTTTATTACCTCAAAGGTGCTGTGCTGACTCACGTTCACCTTCCTGTGTGTCAGGACCTCTGAGTGCTTTATAGCAGAGTTCTTTTATGGACTTGTATATATCCAGTTTGTACAGCTGGGCCCTAGCTCAGCTCTCCTCTACAACTGGAGGTGTCTCTGACCTTTTTAGTTTGAGTTGTACTGGTCATTTCTATTGCAGCCAGAGGGGTTGGGAGGGAAATACTTTCACTGTGTCTGCTGGAGGGAGGAGAGGATGTGTAGACACACACACCTACTTCACCTTAGTGCTCTGATACCAGTGGAAAGGAACTGGTGTTTTAGTTTCTTTACGCCTAGAATGATATTATAAGAGTATGAACTGTTTTTGCATTCTATAAAAATGCCCATCTGGCCTCAGTGGTCATTGGGAGTGCTGTTTGCAGAGCACTGAACTTGCCAGGCTCTCATTCTGTCTGCCTTTTTCCTCTCTCTTTTGCAAGCTGACATAACGCTTTGCCTGTTCTCCAAGCCAGGCATCCAGAACCCAGCTCCACATACAAAGGGCTGTGTTAGCATGACATTGTCTTCCTCAGCAGGGCCCAAGTGCTCATTCTCAGCACTGGTGGGGTTTCCAGGCCCACCTGGACCAGAGCACCAAGCAGTCTCCATTCTGTTGGGAAAGACCTGCTGTATTCTCACAGGGCCTTACCTAGCAAGGTAAATGAGAGGAGGAAGCGAGAGGGTGCACTACGCATCTTTCCTAACCACCCAGTGTTATGTTGGTTCATCCTCTGCCACTGCCTCCAGCAGCTTTATGACAGAAGTTTTCTTGGGTCGCAGGTATCAGAGACAGCCTTTTTGATGCTCTGTCAACAATTATGTTACAGATGAGTACTGCCAACATTTAGATTCTTTTCTGAGTTGACAGCTGAAAGGATTTGTCCAGTGGAAACGGGGTTGTGCAGCTTTCAGTGTTAAGGGGAAGCAGCTGAAAGAACTATGGGAGGATAAGCTAACTCCGAGTATGGGGTCGGGACGAGAGGACTGCCCAGCCACAACAGGCACTCCATCGACTGACCAAGAGCAATCAGGGATGTAGCTTCTGCTCTCACCTGTCCGCTGGCTCAAAACCAAATGGCTGGATGTGTTGTTATGTGTCGGGACAGGTTTCCAACCAGTGGGAGAAGGTTGGTTTGTCGGGTTTTTTTTCAAGATAAATAATCCCGGTTGTTATTGATTGTGAAGTGCTTTTATACCTGAACTACTTTCAGAGTCTGTGGCTCTATTGATGCCCTTTACTACTTGACAACAATTGCGCAGGACTCTTGATAGATGGGTGATACAGGGCCAACCTCTCCGTTAAGCCTGTGGGCTCTTTGCATGATTGGATTAGGTCAGTTCCTAATGGGATCTTTTTCCATATCACAAGCCAGACCCAATGCAATGTAATCAGAGAAGAGCAGCTAGCAGGCTAGCATGGCTGGTTGTAATAAAGTGAAAAATCAACTTTGCTTTTTCTTAGGTTCTTGCAGTAATGTATTTTAACAATTAAATATTACTTCCCTCAGGAGCCCGCTATAAAGAGATGACAGTGCTGCTGAGAGTCAGAGCTAGGAAGTTTTCCAAGCTCCCCTTAAAGCCAGTGGAGAACCAAGAGATAATCAGCATAGAGTCTGATAAACTGAGAGGCACCCAATGTATTTCAAATCTGAATTCTTATTAGACATTCAGAACTTGACTTTGAATGGCTTTTTATTTGTATGGAGGGGAAACAAGAAAGGAAAACATGTAAATATGGCAAGTTTAAATTTAGATTTGAGAGGACAGCATCTTATGCAGTTTATTAACATTCACCTTTCAGCAGTGATTTGGTTGTATGACTTAAATAAATCTTTCACCAATATAGAAAACCAGAGGCCATGTCTCTGGTAAGGAGGTAAGCCCAGCACTTTGTCAGTACCTGAGCAGAAAAGGTTATATTTTTGCCATCATTTTCAGTTTCCAATTACTTTTTCCTTCTCTTTTCCCCTCATTTTTAAGTTAATACACATCAAAATTGTGCTCACACTGTTTGGGGAAGGTGGAATTCCAGAAAGTGAAATGTTCAGAAACAGGACTAATTTGATTTACGTTCCCTGTCTTCGTGGGAGCATTCCTTTGCTTCCAGCTATAGAGGCTGAGGAAAGTCAAACAGTTCCCATATATTCCCAGTGTATGGTACTACAACAGAAGTTGGCCCAAGACCCACAGGACTGTGTCCTTTGCAGGCTCCTGAATTCTAGCCCGACTTGTGACTGGTGGGAAAGAGAAGACAGATGCCATGTTCTGATTATGACACCAAAAAGGATATGAAATGCCTGCTTTACCCTAACCATGCCCTTACCAGAGCCAGACAAGGATCTGCTACGTGAAGGCCGTGGCTAAACCAAAGGGGAAAACAAGCATGGAAGTATGGTCGTGAGTTTGATCCTTATGCTACAGGAATGCTGGAATATATTGAATATGGAGGTGATGGATAGTTAATTAATGCTAAGAATAGATTTTGGAAGGCAAAACAAACCCCTCCAATTATTTTCCTCCATGATTCATTTAGATTAAATTTTCAATGGGACTTGTCTGGGCTAATGACAACACTGGAAGATCAGTTTGCCACTGGTGAGTAGGAAATTGTGTCTGGAAGGGCATGGTAGGAAGTGGGATCCATTTCATCAATTTCTTAGGAAATTAAGTTTTCTATTACAATAAAATGAATTTTATCTTCCTAAAGATAGGCCTGTAGGGGCTTACATTTGTGAGTTTATCAGCAAACATCCACAAACAGATGGCTCCCATGTTTCTTTACTTACAACCTACCCAAGGAGAGGAAAAAAACCCAAACCAATAAATCAGTACTGATGGGGTCTTGCTGGGGAACTGTAGTATTGACAAGAATCAGGGGGAAGGGGAGGGTGTACATAGGGGAGTTCCTGCTGCTCACAGCTATTGGAGTTATTCATGGAGAGAAAGACCTACAGTCAGCAATGGGAGAAAGCACTCAGCTAAAGGTGAGGTGATAAAACCACACAGAAAATCAGACACTTGTTATTCAGAGTAACAACACCACACAGCTAAAGTCAGCAAGTTCAAGTTTAACTGGTTTGTCCTGATGACATCTCTCTCTTTCAAGAAAGTTGGGTTTCTTCATATTGGAAAAGTTAGAGGGTTTTTTATCCTTTTTCTTCTTAAAAGAAAACACGATCCCCCATCCCCTCCCTCCCACCAGCTCCCCTCTAGTTTCTCTAAAATCAGAACAGTTCCCTGAAACAGTGTTGTCCATCTAGGATACTGATACTGACGTGGTTTTACCTGCACTGGGGTGATGGAGGAGAATATTGAAATAGGGAAGAATATCTCAGTGTTTGGTATTGGCTGTTTTGAAAAGTTACTATTCTGGGAGAGTATTTGAGGAGCTGAATAAATACTTGTGTGCATGTATAGGTGGTAAGTGTTGTGGTTTGATTTGGAGGGAGTGGCTTTATCCCCTCTTGATTTGGGAGCCCTTGGGAAAGGTGGGGAGTTCTCCACTTCAGGAGGGCACTGTTCTTCCCCAAAATGTTCCTGTCACATTTGTTTCCGTGTTCCCCTTGAAACACTCATTGTGCATGTGCAAAGTCTCCAAAATGTCCAGTTCTGTTGAAGATTACCCTTTCTAAAGCAAGGTTCACTCGTTTCCCACAGACACAGAGCGTGATTTATGTTTGGGGAGGCAGGGTTTTAGAAGTGAAGAGTTTATATTTGCTCTCAGTTGGTGCTAGGTAGACATTTGGGAGTGCTCAAACCCTCCCCCTCTCCTCATCCCATTCTTTCACTGCCACAAAGCTAGAACCGCTGCAGATACCCCAGACAAAGGGAAACTGTATTTTTAAGGGGAGAAAGAGTTAAAAATAAAAGCTAAGATCAAGTAGCATTCACTGCTGCAATTCAGAGGGAACAGCTGGAGGTGGCGGGCAGAAAATGGAGGAATTAAAATCATCCTACATTTGCATTCACAAAACTACCCCATCCTGAGATGTGTGCAACCAGGGCAGAAAATAAAGATTGAAGGCAAGGCAGGGTGGAGGCAAGCCCTGACCAAGAATGTCAGTTTGGTGAGGGAAGAAAAAAGGGAAAACTATTGAAAGGAAACAGGTTGAAGGATAAAAGCTGGCACTGGAGAGCACTCTAATGCACTGAGGTATTGATCCAAAAAATGCCCTATAAGCCTTGCAAAGAAAGATGTGATGCTTTGGTTTCCCTGGAGCATACAGGTATGATAATTTAAAAAGAATTCAGATCAAGGGAAAAAAGAAGTATCTTAAATCTAGTAAAAAGATGAAGCTTCTGTCATTTTCTTTCACCATACATCAATCCTAATGTGGGAATTACTAGGATCTGGGACTACAGGTCTTGCTTGCTGCTGTCTTTTCCATTCTGGGAATTGCTGTGCAAATGAATTGAGGAAATGCCCCAAACTGGCCCATAATCTTGTCTATATGAAAGCCTTGTAGAGGGAAAGACAGATGGAGAAAATTCTCTCTATAAAAACAATAGAAAAATATTCTTTGAGTCTAATCTCAATCCCAAATAGTTGCTGAATATTGATACTGGCTTAATGAGAGTAGAGTGGAGCCATTTGCAGTGAATAATGTATTAAGTAGCTGGAATGTGAAGTGTTTACTAAAATAACACTAATTATACAAAGCAAGCTAATGGCAATGGAGTTGTTGTGAAGCCTGTGGAACGTGAGACACTGGTTTGCTGCAGTGTGAATGTTGCAGGTAGGGGGTTTGGGGTTCTTTTTTTTTACACAGTATCTGATATTTTTTAATTTCTTTTATATGGGAATATGGGAACACCAAGTAAAGCATGTTTTTCCCTGCTTGTGAGATCTCTCCACACCATGTTTAAATTGGGGCTGTTCAGCCTGGAGAAGGGAAGGCTGCGTAGAGACCTCATAGCAGCCTTCCAGTATCTGCAGGGGGACCTATAGGGATGCTGGGGAGGGACTCTTCATTAGGGACTGTAGTGATAGGACAAAGGGTAACGGGTTAAAACTTAAACAGGGAAGTTTAGATTGCATATAAGGAGGAGATTCTTTCCTGTAAGGGTGGTGAGGCACTGGAATGGGTTGCCCAGGGAGCTTGTGAATGCTCCATCCCTGGTGGTGTTCAAGGCCAGGTTGGACAGAGCCTTGGGTGACATGGTTTAGTGTGAGGTGTCCCTGCCCATGGCAGGGGGGTTGGAACTGGATGATCTTAAGGTCCTTTCTGACCCTAACTAGTCTATGAATTGATGTTTAATCCCTCCCCCCTTGCTACATGCAACATGCAGAGAGCTGAGATTTCTTTTGAATAGGTTTCAGAGTTTTTAAGTACTAAGCTAAGATTGCGTTTTATTTTATTTCTTTAAATAAGCTTGCACCACGGCATAACATGATAAAAAGGGTTAAAAAATGAGACTGGTTCTTCAGCATCTTCTGTCTGGAGGTAATAGCTACCAGTATATTTGATTAGGTCATTAAACAGATTTGCTGTTTATTATCAGGACTGCATCCGTATCATTCAAATACAGCTAGAAGCCTGTTAAAGAACTTTGTGTTCTCAACTGCAAAACTAAACTGATTCTGTGCCCACTGGCAAAGGCTGAAGTTTCCATTGACAAATGTGTACAATATGTAGCGACTTGGATTTTGTATTTTTTTTACAGCCAAAAATTCATGCTTTAATGTTGTAAGAAAATATATTAGAATACTGTCAGAATGCCCTTTTAATAATTCTTTTCATGACTCAACGTGTTTTCAAATATTTAATGTCTTTTGCCTTTTAGTGTGAAAGTTAATCTGTTATCTGTTATTAATATCTCTTCAGATATATAAATGCTCTTTTTTGCAGATGCACACATGTGCAATGGAACAGAAAGTTATTTAACTCTAAAACTTGGAATCCAACCCCAAGCCATAGATGCCAAATCCAAATGAATTTTATTTTCAATTTAGAATAAAGGCAACAAACCACTGACACACCAGCTTTAGAAAGATTGTAATGCAAAATGCTTTTACACTTTTAATTATTCCCCATTCCTCATTTTGTTAAACTAGTTCGTGAAAAACCAAAGCTTGTCCACATGTTGCTGGTAGGATGTACTGTGAGAAACAAGGTGGGTTTTCTTCAACCAACATGCTTTGTTTTGTATCTAATCTGTGGAGAAGACATATAAAGTAAGCTAATGGAATAACAAAATGGATTGCAATGTCACATAAAGTAGGGCTTACAGCTCCCATCTCAATGACTTTGAGGGATAGTTGCATGGGTAGGTGAAGTGGTTGCTTGTGCTCAGTATGATCCATAACCTCAAGCTTCAGAAAGCATCCTTAATCATGACAGCTATTGAGAAATAGAGAGTCCTGTGGCTGGCAGGGAAAAAAAAACCTGAGTGTTATCAAAATCTCTGTTGGTTCCTGAACCCCTTTGGTGTTCTGTAACTAGCTCAAAGCCTGGATCCATCTGGCACCTACAGGATGTGCCTGGCAGTGCCAGCAGTGGCAGGATTGTCTTGCTTCTGTGTGTGGGTGAATTCAGGGGCCTCCCCGCTGCCCATCTGTTGATTCCCCAAACTGATTGCCTACTGTTTCCCACTGCTCTTCCAGGTCTGGTTGGAACTAACAGCTTCCAAATGTGTTAAAAGACAATTGTCATGGAAAAGGATGGAGAGGCAGGTAGATGCAAAGAAATTGCCTAAGTCTTGTTTATTCTAGGGAGCCAGGAAAACAGAGTCTATATGTGCATTATAAGAATTAATCTAGGCTCTGGGTCTCATCTGGGGATGGTTCCCTTGCGAGCACTTCCCTTTCCAACAGTGTGAATTGAAACCTTTATCTCATGACTCCTCATTTTGAACACAACTGCTGTAGGCTCAAGTCTTGGCAGTGTGTCAGCATGTCCCATGTGTGGCAAGAAATACATTCTGAACTGGTTTGCTGTCTGCTGAGGGTTGGTTATTGAAAGCTGGGACTTCCAGTGAACTTTGGGTCAGATGAATAAACTGTTCTGGTTACAAGGAAGCATCTTGTTATTGAAGAATTGACTTCTGAGTAGTAATAATTGTATAAATTAGCATTAATTAAGAAAAAAAATAGTATCAAGAGGTTTTGCAAGACTGTTTAGCCAATGTTGTATGCAAGAAGAACGAAACAAAAGGCCTCAGAGTTTAGGCTGGGTGAAGAAGCAAGGTAAGGTGTTAGAGTAACAGCTACCAGCAGTGGTGGAAGATGTTTCCACAGCTTGACTTTCTGAACTTAGAAGGTGTGTCTGCATGAAAGGGTCAAGATCTGTATCTATGGGAAAGTTGCTTCGCACGTTGCTCCTGTATTACAGATGATAATTAGTCAGTGCATTCAGAAGGTCTGAAACAGAACCAAAGTGAACTCAGCTCATTTGATTTAAAGCGTATCCAAGAAGTGGTACATGCTCAGAAGCCATCCGAGCATAACTCTGTCCTTGACAGCAAAGACTAATGACCCACCACCCTTCAGTGCTGGTATCCAAAGCGTGCTCCTCTCCCCCTGCGCGGGGCAGCTACCAGAGGCTGCAACAGGTAGATGCGCTCCACTGGGTTATTTAATTTCTTTTTCTTGCTATTAGAAGGAATGTTTAAAACCAAAATCTGCCCTACGTGAAACGCTACATATTTTCAGTGGACTTAAGTCTCTTGGTGGCCATTTATATTTTAGGAACTGACATGTTCAGTTTTATGAAACTAGCCTGAAAATGGAGAGCAACTCTTTAAGACCAGAGCTGTTGACCTTATATTTCACGCGTAATAAGATTTTATTTACTGTACTAAACAGAGGGTTTCTTTCTTTCTTTGTTTTTTCACTACTTTGCCATTTCTGGTACATATATGTCAGTGCACACACTGGTCTTGTGCATTGTGCAAATAGCCAACCAAAACACAAGAGCTGTTTTCAGTTCAGGCCTTGAGTTTTCAAGCAGAAATATGCACCAGTGTCATGGAATATATATTTTTGATTTTGGCCTAACACAAGTTCTTCAGGATGCAGACGGATTGTGGCATCGGTATTACCCTTAGAAAAGAACAGGATCCATTTTAGCCAAACAGTGGTTAAACTTGCGTTTTTCTGTTGTGTTAGTTTTCATATCTATGGCCATGATTCCTGCCTGCAGTTTTGCTGTACTACCAAGTAGTAGTGCTTTCACGCTGTGTTTTAGGCTTTAGGAATCAGAGCTGTTTGACTATCTGAATTCTTCCATCAAGGGGGAAAAAAATGACATATTAATCATAAACACAAATGATTTCTGGTTTAGGTGGGCCCCAAAAGATGTTGAAAACCTTGTGTTATTTTGGACAGGACTTGATTGTCTCTGGAGTTGTACTGACTTCCCCCTCACCTTTGGACTACATTATGTTTCCTTGCCAAAGTTAACAGCTCTGAGAGACACTGAATTGTGCTTGCAGATGTGAAGCTGCTTGGAAGGACTGGCTTTTTCATTTGTTTTGTTGGAGTTCTGTGTTTTGCTTTCTGAGAAAGTGCAGAGAATGAGGAAAAACATTCAATTAAGTGATAAAATATTTTGCCATGAAGATAGCTGATAAATCAATGAAAATGAAACCTTTCACTCATCCAGGATGCCCGCAGACAATTGTAAGGAATGACTTTTCTTAGCAGGGTGCTTCCGTTGTGGACTGAAGAGTCTGTATACTGCATAGGGATTTGGTTAGGGCTTTGATTATGTCTTACAGGAGGCTACAGGATATGTGGAATCCAGGATCTGGAGAAGAGAAGGCTGCGTAGAGACCTCATAGCAGCCTTCCAGTATCTGAAGGGGGCCTATAAGGATGCTGGAGAGGGACTCTTCATTAGGGAATGTAGGACAAGGGGTAACAGGTTAAAACTTAAACAGGGGAAGTTTAGATTGGATATAAGGAAGAAGTTCTTTCCTGTAAGGGTGGTGAGGCACTGGAATGGGTTGCCCAGGGAGGTTGTGAATGCTCCATCCCTGGCGGTGTTCAAGGCCAGGTTGGACGAAGCCTTGGGTGACATGGTTTAGTGTGAGGTGTCCCTGGCCATGGCAGGGGGGTTGGAACTGGATGATCTTAAGGTCCTTTCCAACCCTAACTATTCTGTGATTCTGTGATTTTATCTTCCTGTTGCCTCTGGCACATAAATTTTCCAGAACAAACTAAAGGGAATATATTTACTTCAGCATCCATAGTAGATCAAATAACTCTTATGACTGTGGTTGATCAAATAACTCTTGTGACTACGTACTATAGTCCTGTCTGAAAGAGAGGATTTCAGAAGAGTGGAAAAGCCTCATTAGCAAAAGTATTGAAGATGGTTTGGGTGAGATATCGGGAGGCTGAGGCATTAGGTGGAAAGAAGCAAACGAGTCCTTTTTCCCAGCCAATTGTCCTGCTTGAGTGTACCAGCAAAATCATGGAACAGGGAGAGAAAAGTATCCCAAGAGTTAAGATGAGTTAACAAAGAAAAGAAGAAAACAAAGGATTTGGTTTGGTCAAAAAAAACATTTAATTTTTCTTGGTGATGGAAACCAACCCAGGAAGATACCTACAGGAATACTTACTTTGTGTATCTATCATTCCCGCTGCTTGCATAGAACGTATATACAGAATAATTGATTGTAGCTTTCTGAACGGATCATCCACATAAACCTGTCAAGAACACAACAGTAACTGAGAGCAGAGGGAAAATACAGTTTTGTTTTGATCTTTCCATGACCTGGCTGGTCATGGAGATAAAAATATAAACTGTGATTTTAAGATTTACTTATTTGACATCCCTTTAAACAGAGAACAGATGTTCCTATGGCATTACAAAACTCTGAATTCCTAAACTATACCTGTCTGCAGTTCTTTTTTAAATCAGAAAACTGTTATTCTGTGGAACAAAGTAACTGAAGCTTAAAGTTTGATAGAAAAGCAAAGGGAATTGGCTTAAAGGAGTTCTTTTGGGCACTCACTGAAAGCCCATTAAGAGAGTGACTAATTTATACCTCAGTTAAAACACATGCCAATAGTTTAGGTATCACCATCTTCTAGAATCGTCAGACTCTTTCTTTAACTTGTGAAGTGGCAGCTGGATTTTCACTCAACTCTATTATTTCCTGAATGGATTAATAATTACTTGCCAAAACAATATTGCTGTTAGATTAGGAACTAATAGTAGGTTCTCTGATGCACGGAGCATAGCATCGAGGCAGGAGGTCTGTGTTCTCTTATGAAATATTGTGATAGCTTGCATTCCCTCGCTGGCACATCAGTCTGTGCTCCCTCTCTTGACGGTGATCTGGAAGTGACACTTTTCAAGATAACTTGACAAAGATAACTTTCAAATCCATCAGTTTCTTATGAGAATTTCATTACTCCTGATTTCCTCAAAGAAAACTTGAGTCTCTTTGCAGATTCTCGTGCACATTTTTATCTCCTGCTTTTGGAGTTGGAGCATATTGGTACTGAAAGCTAACAGTGTGAGAAAACTTCTAGAGGTTGTCGCTTACTAATGTAAGTTTGGGTATTACAAATATGCAGGGGTTTATATCAAAAAGAAACATTAGCATCTGAACAAGATGCTGCTTTTTGCATTGCAGCTGTCACATAATCATTTAACAATATACATTAGATATCTATACTTTAATGAATAGCACATTCGTGAATGCTAATAGTAACAGGCTAGATTATGATTTTGTAAGAGTTGCAATAGTAACTTCATAAAATGGTGGTTTAAGGGAAGAGGTTTTTATTGTACAATAATGTTGATTGCATGGCTGGTTTTGCTTCCTCTAGAAGGTCCAGGAGAGAGCATTTTGAACTATTAAGGGAGAATTTCAATAAAAGTACAGATATGCTTAACATGGCTTAAGTGTTGTGCGTTTAATCAGATTCCTTCCAAGATTTTAGGTTAACTGTGTGTAACAGGTCTCCACTTGATAGCAGTGAGACCTGCATAGGTCTCCTAGGATAGGAGACCATTTCCATGAGGTGGATCTCTTGAAGCATACTATTTATTTTAATACTGTTCTCTGCTTCAGTGACACTATCTATGGCTAAAAGAATATTTATTTTAGGACTTCATCCAGCTGTAAGGATGACATATTATGGGGAGCCTCTCCTAGTCTTTGCTGCCCTCCTTGTATGATGAACTGAAGAGCAGCTTTGGGTTCCAGAGCATGAGCTGCCAGTCGTAGCTTCCTCAAGCACCTTTACCACCTGACGAGTTTTGTTCTTTGGTATTTATTTGGTAATTGATTGGTTAGATTTAGTGATTTATTTGCTAAATTCCATTCTAATTTCTAGGAAAAGTGCATTATTTTGATGACTTTCTAAGTGTGCGCCTCCATACCTGGGTTTATCTATGTGTACACGTGCACAAACACCATGTATATTCACATGACATTCTGTATGGAATATATATCAAAGTAGTGATGGCCCTAAGATAATATTTTTTCTATAATATAGACAGTTTTAATATATAAAGACAAACATTTGCAAATTGAACCTAAAAAGAGGTGATTTCAGAAAGTAGTAATGTCACAGCAGTACAGTCTCCAAATACTATGGAATACTGTCAATACTGCATTACATACATTCCCCTCCAAGGGTAATATCAGTACCTATAGGCATTTGCCTAAAACTCATGATAGTTAATGTCTAACGTAGCTAAATATTGTTCCAAAGGCCTGTTTTAAGATTTCCAGTACTGGAGGACTCGCTGAAAGCATCTGTGTGACATGCCCCAAACGGATTCAGGCATCTCTACTGAGTGTAAGGAAAGACCTGAATACCAGGATTACAGATCCTGCAAATCCCATGCTCAGTTTTACAGAAGGATCAGGCAGTTTATGTATTCAGTTAATCTATTTTCACTTCAGTGTAATGACTTGCAGCTGTAGCCCACTTCATAGGCAGATCAGAAGCTACACTGTAATATCTGTCCTCCCCATTCCATTTATCTTGGAAGGCTAATTGTTTAGCTTATGGCATGTTTTATTTTCCCAGACTACGCTTAAAAATAAACAGAGCCCAGGCATCCCAGGCCCTGCTCCCTGCGATAACTTCACGGTGTCCATGGCACTCGCTATCAGTGCTGGACTAGCAGGCACAGGAGCACGCGGGCAGCACACATTTATCTCGCCGGCGCTGCCTGGGTGGTCTGGTAGGTGATCAGTACACATGTCCCATGAGGACCTTCCCACAGATCCTTCTGAGATGCTTTCTACAGCCCACGCTTGGAACCCCTTTGGCTCACCCCGGCTGGGGATGCGGGAGTGCACTGTCCAGCTGAGGCAGATGTTCTGACTTGGCGTTAATCAAAGCAAAGAGGATAACGCAGCCTCCAAAACCACAGTGCCTCTTTGGCTCTTCAGGCTTTTGTTTATTTGTAAAACAACTCTCTCAAGCTGTGTTACTTCATTTAACAAAGAGCAGTTTTCCTTACTGCTGTCTAGTATTTGCATGCATCAAGGGCCAAGTCTGTCTGGAAGTCTGGCTGTACATTCCAGCTAAAACAGTATCAGAGCTTGGCTGCTGGTGTGCAGCACCTACAGTAGCTGAGCTGTCATTTGTGAACCGTGTTTTTCAAAGCTTCATAAAACTGCAAATGCTCAGGTGTTTTGCTGTGCTATGAGAAAGTTTGTTGGGGAGCTCAATGAAGTCTTCAGTGTTCAAGTCATCAAATGCCTTGGAAATGAGAAGATTCTTCTTTTCAAAGAGGAAAAATGTTCAAGTCTTTAAAAATACAAAGTGACTGGAGCTCACAGCATCTGAGGTCCTGTTGGCTTCTAGTGATATGTTGGCATATATATCACTTTGGAAGATGGCAACCTGATCTGGGTAAGGATGGCCCTGGTCGTTTAAGGGAAATGGACTAGGTGACCTCTAAAGGTACCTTCCAACCCATACTATTCTATGATTCTATGGCGAGGTTATCGAAGGTCTCATGAAAATTTCAAATTAAATCTTCAGCATTCCTGCACTGATCTGCTGGGGGTGGAGAACAATATGGAAAAGCAAGAACTTGGCTGTTTTCTGCCAAGAAGCAGAGTTCCACTTCCATTGAGCCAGAATGCACCTGAAGGCGATGTAAACTTCCTACAACAAAACACCGTGCCTGATGGGCAGAGCTCACCTCTAATTTATTTGGCTGGAGGTTTTTTATCAGATCAGTTGTTCAGCATTTGCTTATGCTGACAGGAGACCTGCCTGGTAACAACTGTAAAAATACATGTATGTGACCCAGCGTATGCACTCTATAAGCAACCCCGGGATGTGAGTTATATAGAGGTTAAAAAATACAAGTGCTTGTAGATAGACACATCGTCATGTTCATGTTTTCTGCTTTGCTGTGCAGATTTTGGACTTCATTAGCTTCCGTCCACAGGCAATTAGATGTACAGCCCAGAACTGCTTAAGAGTGCTCTGTTCCTTCTCCTATCGCTTTGGATTCAGATCAGCTTGCTTGGAGCTCAGCATTTAAGGCAAGCTTCTGTAGTTAAACCTTTCCCCACAGCATTTTACCACATGGTGTCATGCCGCAGCGCTTACTCGATCACCTTACTTCACTGGATGGCAAGTGCTTCATTAGGGATTGTTATGGATTTGTTATAACAGGACACAACCTAATGAGATCTTTTCTACAGTCAAGACAGGTTTGCCTTGCTAGCTGATGCGATTATGTAGTTAAAGCCTCAGTATAAACTGGACTAGGGAATCTTCTGCACACACACTTTAAAATACAATTACGTTGTCGCTAAATGACATACCTGCAGGACTTGGGTAAGACACGTTTAGTAGCTTTGCTGTGAAATACTGCAAAAGACTTTTCATTTTAAAAGTTCAGACAATTAATTTAACATGTAAAGAGTAATTGTTTGGAGAGATACCACGGCAGTGTAATATTAGTGTCAGTCTTGTTTTATTGTGGTAAACTTAAATTTAGCACTGTGTTGTAAAGGCAGAAACATGCTTTTAATTTGAACTATAAAAGTAAGTTGAAACATTGCCTTCCAGGTATTGGAAGCGAGTCCTCATCTTTGATTTTACTAAGAGAATAGTTAGTGGTGGGAATTGTTTTAGAGCATGTGATTCAAATTAATTCTTTGGCAAGACCCTTGATTCAGGGTTTAATCTAGAGTTTGGCACTGCTAGCAAAGGTGAAGTGTAATATTCACCAAACAGCATTGAAATGGCACCTAAATTAAGCACTAAGCACATGGGGAATTATTTGTATAAAGATAACCTGTGCTTTCGGTGTTATGCAGTAGGAAAATGCTGTGGCCACTGCTGAGGACCACAGGAATTTTCAGCTTTCGTTTCCCCACTGATGGGGGGACTCCTTGTGTAAGTCTGCATTGCATTTACTGTGTCTTGATAGGAATGAAATGCAGATTTGTAGGAGACTAGAAGGTTTGGCAAATGGGCAACTAAATCTTTGGAAACGCTTTTACATCTTATTAACTATGTTCTCAAGAAATGGAATTCTACATTTTTTTTCTCCTTTTTGTTGACTTCTTATTGTCTCTCTTTCGCCATTTTTCACTTTCCTGATGTCTGTTTTAAAATTTGCTTCCTTGATTGCAGGAGCTTTGTAATTGTAAAGCGTTGAGCAGTGAATCCCCTTTTGCACTGTTTTCACCCCATTCTGCGGTTCTGTATTTATACTCCAGTGTGCAACTTCATCTATTTCCACACTCCAACACGCAACAGAAGTGGTTCTGCAAGTGAAAAGGCCTTGGGAAGGCATTGACTGCCACTTCAGTGAGTCCCCTCCAGCAACCCTTTCACAAGTAAAGCTCAAACAACCTACTGCCGAGAGGAACGGACTTGGCAGATCCATTTCTCTCTCTACAGCCTGCAAAGAGCTGGCAGAGTTGAGCTACAGAGAAACCCAAGTGTGACCTGACAGCCAGAGTATTTATCACTGGGGCCAGAGTTTGGCACCAATTTATGGCCTTTAAAAAAGAAAACAAGAAAACCCTCCACAAAACCCCAGCCCAAGCCCTCACCTCCCTCTGCCTGAGAGGTGCTGGCTTGTTCTCTAGAAAAATAGCTTAAGTATTTGGTGCTAAACTTCCTTTTAGATGAAAGATTGAAGGAGCTTTACAAGAAATGTGCAGAAATTAATGTTAGCGACAGCTGTTTAAGCTTCACCTAAATGAGACATTCTTTAGCCAGATGATACAACTCGCTGTTAGGCTGAAATATTGATCTAGAATTATGAATTCCTAATCCCTTCCTCAGGCTCCCACTGCTGGATGCCATATGTGGGGAAAATAGCATGTTAAACCAGCACTGCCTCCTTTCCATCCCTTGCGTTTCATTTCTTTCTGTTCTGTACTCCATCTCCTACTCAAAAATGTGATTTATTGAATCATGAACATCATCAGGATGTAAGCAATGCCCTGTACCAGCACCCTGATTTTGATACAATTGTATTTACACACAGAATTAATGGTTCTTTAGCAATTTGACCTCAACCTTTTTCTGTGGCCCATACATTTCAGCAAACAGGCATCTTTACTACTTCTGTAATAGTAATGCTTTTGAAGATCAATTAAAAAACTGCAACACAGGCTGATTTAAGAAGTAGCAGAAGCATTAGAAAGCAGGTATTCTGAAGAGTTTGCCAAGATGCAGCTTCTCTCATACCTGTGGTCAAATTGCTCATTGTATGTACTCGGTTCCAATCTAACTTGCAGACTGTAACAAAATTATATTAATCATTCTGAATTCTTACTAAGTATTAATACTGAAACACTATCAACACTGGCACGGGTTGCCCAGAGAAGCTGTGCCTGCCCCATCCCTGGCAGTGTTCCAGGCCAGGTTGGACAGGGCTTGGAGCAACCTGGTCTAGTGAAAGGTGTCCTTGCCCATGGTAGGGGGTTAAAACTAGATGATCTTTAAGGTCTTTTCCACCCCATACCATTCTATCATTCCAAGATTCTATTAGGAATACTTGCATTTAATGATAAATGTATTACATTTCTATAAATTAGCATTTATTACCCAGAAGCTTTTCCCCAAAACCATGTGTATATACAGCCTGCAAAGCATAATTATAGGTATGTACTCCTTCTTGTGATGCTGTTCTAGGGATTGGTTAGTAAGAAATAGGGTGCCTCTCCAGTTCAAGGACACCTTTGCACTCATCTACGCGTACATACACAGGAAAAGTAGGGTTCGAGAGCTCTTTGTATGTGTATAGCTTATTCAGTAGCACACAGGGTAGACTAGAGAAGGACATGATACATTAACACACAGATTTACAGCGCTAGCAACTTTCTGTCCTTTTGTTGCTTCCCAGTTCTTCCAGGAAAAAAACACTACATAACAAACAGGTGAGAGAAATACTCATCTGAGTTTCACACTGCAGTATGGATTGCCTTAAAAGGATTGTATAAATTTATGGCCTCTATCATCTGAAGTTCTGCTTTTTCATAGCATTACAATAGGTTGGCTGCTGGGTTGTGCGTTACTCTGCTCTACTTGAGCTGTTTGGAATATTACTTTGAGAATTGGAAGGGCTCCGGGGTGCTAAAACTGATTATGAGATTTTTCTTTGCTTGACAAGATGAGGAGGTCCATGTGATGTATAAGGCAGTTATGTGGATTGACGGCAGACAGGTTTCAATCGCAGAATCATGTTGTGTTTTGCTCATCTTTGAGGTGGGATGCCGGCAAAATTGAGTTTCAAGAGGATAATTACAGTCCAATCAAATCCTCAGGTTAACTTTCATGAATCTTTTATTAATTATTCTTAAAGAGATCCCTTCTAGTCCTCAGTGTTTCCTGAGAGTTCTTCACAAACTTGATTTATAATTTTTCTTCCTGAAAATCAGGGAAAAGGTAATAAACTGAGCAAAACCTCCAAGTGTCCAAAAATCTTCATTTTGAATTTCAGAAGTTAGATAATGCTCAGGGTCCCCATCTTCTATCTGTTAGTGAATATTTCTCTTTGGCATGCGTTTGACAGTGGTTTTGTGTGTTAATATCTCTGTCAGGTAGGAGTCTCAGCAGGCTGGTTAAGTGATCCCAGCTTGTAATTGGCCACCCGAGATAACCTTGTGTAGTCAAGTACCTGACCCTCTTAGAAATCAGGAGTTAACTCTACAAATGGGGACTGTTTTGAGTGGTAAAATAATCCCTTCAGCTAAGCACGATAAGCCCTGATACCAGGCAGAGCCCTGTAGTTACACATTTCCCAACAATGACCCACCATTCACAATTCCTGTATCATTATACAGTTATTGGTCTCTGGCCACAGAGGTTGGGTAAGGGCTATGGCTTTTCTTAATCTACTTTTTTTGAGAACTATTTACTGCAGTTCCTGGTTTTCATTTGTATGCTGGAAAGTCTCTGTTCAGGCTCCTGTTGCTTGAATTGTCCCTCTTGCCAACTGCTTTGCACTTCCAAGTTGAGTCAACTCAAACCACTTCACTGGGGATCAGGTTGGGTTCCCTCTCAGTCCTAGCACAGCAGATTGGTTCTTCCCAAACCTCCCCAGAAGACTTTCTGGTGTGACAGGAATACTCCCATAATGCTCAAAGACATTCACAATGGTTTTGGAAAGACTGACATCTTCCACTGAAGTCCCTGGTAGCTGACTTCCCATCTGTGCTCTCTGGGACTGGTGTTCATCCCAGCTTCTTCTCTGGTGTCTCACATTAGTACAGATTATTTCATGAGGGGGAGTTCTGTGTGAAGGTTCTTCTCACCTCTGCAAGGTTGTCCTTGAGACTTTAGATTTTGATACTGTAATACGCAGTTCTGTCATTTAAAACATTCCCATTATTTATTTATTTTTTTTGTCATAATCATTCTTTTGCACAATACTGAGCTTTTTCTACTGCTTTTACTTCTCTTATTTGTACTTCTTGAATTATAGAATAGTTAGGGTTGGAAAGGACCTTAAGATCATCAAGTTCCAACCCCCCTGCCATGGCCAGGGACACCTCACACTAAACCATGTCACCCAAGGCTCTGTCCAACCTGGCCTTGAACACCACCAGGGATGGAGCATTCACAGCTTCCCTGGGCAACCCATTCCAGTGCCTCACCACTCTTACAGTAAAGAACTTCTTCCTTATATCCAATCTAAACTTCCCCTGTTTAAGTTTTAACCCATTACCCCTGTCCTGTCACTACAGTCCCTAATGAAGAGTCCCTCCCCAGCATCCCTATAGGCCCCCCTGCAGATACTGGAAGGCTGCTATGAGGTCTCCACGCAGCCTTCTCTTCTCCAGGCTGAACAGCCACCAACTTTCTCAGCCTGTCTTCATACTGGAGGTGCTCCAGTCCCCTGATCATCCTTGTGGCCTCCTCTGGACTTGTTCCAACAGTTCCATGTCCTTTTTATGTTGAGGACACCAGAACTGCACACAATACTCCAAGTGACGTCTATTATACCGTAGCTGATTTGAGCAAGCTGAGCTTTACCTCTGAAATGTGGCTGATGTGATTCAGTAGTGCCCCAGTCATACGAATTGATAGGGTTTATTATGTTGAAGTTTACTTTTCATGTGGAAACCAAACTTCCAGGGTGCCTTTGAAGAAAATCTACTAAATTCCTGGAACAAAGTTTTGTTGCTCAGAATGCCATTTTTGTTACTTTTACACACACAGAAGCACTGTTCATGTACAGGTGTCACTGGGTCAATCTGAACACTTGCCACCTAACTTGAGAAGAAAGCCAGGGGTTTGAAACCAGACTAAGACAAAAAAGTTGCTCTTGATCAATTACACATCCTCTGATGGGGCTCCTGGTAGCCCAAGGCAGCCCAGATGTCATCTGGCACCTTCCTTCCTGGGTGTGTGCCTGTGCTCCATTGGTGGTCCACGTCTGATGCCCATGGGAGCTGTTTCACAGTGCTACATCAGCAGAGAAGTGTTAAATACTAGATTTCCCAGTATCCCGTCCCCAACCAGTAGCCAGGGAGCCTGGCATAATATCTACAGCAGACAGAAAAACGTTTGGTGTCTGTGTGCAACAATGGGGACAGAAACAGCAGACCAGTGGAAAATACTGCAGCTTTTTAACTAATCTAAGATGGTTGACATTAACCCTGGGACAAAATACAACTGAAGTGTAGCGGTCAAGATCCAGTTCAAGCAATTTTGATGTTTTTCTTCCAAATTCATTGTTTGGCACTGTTCAATTCTTTAATACAAAGCAGTTGTTTTCATTTTTAATGTTAGTTAGAGGGAAATTTATGATGTATTTGTACTTCTCTGCAAATATTCAAGTGCTCCTCTGGAAGAAGGTAAGCAATAAATAATGTTGCTTCATACACAGTGTGGACATTAAATCATTTAATGGTACAATAAGAAAGCCTTGAACTAAAATCCTCGTGGACTTTCTGAAGGTATTTTTATTAGATTTTCCAATATTATGTTCTTTAATGGAAAACTTTTTCTCCTCCTTGTGTACATTGAGACTTATCTTAAAATTAAAATATGGCAAAATATTTACTGTAACTACAAAACAGAGACAGACAAATGAGAGAAAATACATCTATATTGCATCATTACGCTATAATCTGAAATATTTACATGCCTTTTAAGAATACTGGCAAGTCTGAGTGGCAGACAATACATGGGGGTGCTTGCATTAGCTCCAGTCTGCAAACACCAAATTCAAGAAACAGGATGGTTTTTGTTTCAGTTTCCAGTCATTACTCTGTATTACTTCAAACTCAGAGTTTCTCAGAAAACAGGATCTTGAGGTTATTTCTCAGTGCTAATCAGTGTTACATTAAAATAGAAGCCCTTTAATACTACAGTTTTTTTCCTTAAGTAGGCTTAAAATAGACATGGAAGCTTTAAAGTGTAAGCCTCTGCAGGTAATATTCAGTGAGGACTGGGATGAGACTGACAGATCTGAAGGAGTGACTTCATTAGCTGGTGTCATCAGCCCCTTTTATGATCCTCAGGACTACCATCCTTGCAGCCCCATTTGAGCTTAGTAACGATTCACTACATTGGAAAGTCCAGCTCTAAGACTTTTTCTTTTAGGGGCATACTTATGCTCTGAAAAGTGAATGTAGGGGATATAATCATAGGTGTGAAATTGCTGCATTTCATTTGTCTCAATAACTCAGATTAAATAAATCTGAGTCATTGAAAAATAAAAATATATGTCTGCAGCTGGCTATTCTTCCAAGAGTTACAGGGCCAGGCTTCAGGATTTCTAACCAGCTAACAGTCACCTCCCTATCTAGCTTCAGACTAATTACTGGAGGCACATGGATGAGATCTAAAGATAGGAGGAATTATCTTCAACCTGTCACCCTTAAGGATAAAATAGCACTTGTGAATGTTGAAAAAGCTGAGGCTCAAATTACTGTTTCTGCTTTGATTCAATGTCCTGGGTTCAGCAGTAGCAGTCATTTTTCTGAAGGGGAGAGGTCCTCTGTCCATTACAGACAACCTGGCCTCAGAAGAGGTGGGGGTAACAATACCTTTTCTAAAGGCTCATGGCTGGCATTGAGTTGCTCCCGCATCACTGTGTAAAAATATCTTGTCAGAAATGATCAAAATTAGACCAGATTCTTCATCTGTAGGGTTGACATGTCAGAAGATGTGAAATTCCCAGTGAAATATCTCGTATGTCATGCAGTGAGATACACCTGCACACATTCTTGTGTACAGTGTGGACATCCACAGATTTGCTTTCATTGCCTGCCTTCCTCCAGTGGAGATTCTGTGAAATCCCACTTGGAGGGGGGCAGATTTTATGACTGGATTGTACTTTATTTCTTCTGCTTGTGCATTTGCCGTCTGCATTTTTGAACTTCCTATGTATATCTGCCTGTGGTGTTAGAAATTTGGGAATAAATTTGCAACTAATCTTGAAGAAACCTCTGCAGTGCAACACTTTCCTTCAGAAAGGCTTTTTGGTCACGTACTCGCTTGCATGAAAAAGTGGAAACAGGCTGAAATACTTGCAGAACATATTCTAGTGAGAATTTACCGAGCACTTACTGTTGATTTTAAGCTGTGGTTAACAAAACTGTAGTGCCTTACACAGTTGAGCAGCTACAATGAGCCATACACATTCACTCTGCCAAGACATTTCACCAAGAATAATTCTTTGTTGTTGTTATTCTCTTATTTCTGTGTCTTTTAGCCCCCTCTTTGTTCTGAAAATGTACAGTATGGCATGTTTCAATTCCTTTGCTCCCTGAAAATGTTAAAGCCATTTGCTGTTCTAACTGATCCCTGCTTGGAGTGCTTCATTACTGATGCAATCTCAAGGTGAGCATTGTGAATTGAAGTATTATTCTTAATCTCACTGTGAAGCAGTGCGAAGTCAAACTGCAGGCAGGCAATGTCAGAATCGCCTCTTCTAAAGGAATTTGGTTTGTTTTCCAGTGTGAAGGTGAAGTACATTTAAGGCTGTGTTTGCTGATCTTGAAGCTCGGGGTGTAACAACTGAAATGACAGTGGAATATGACCTTGCAAAGAATGAGAGGGATAAAATGTACGTGAGCTTTGGGAATAATGGAAATGAGTCTCAGTCCAAATGAATGAGACCTTTAAAGGTTGCCTTTCCCTTCAAAAAGGTTTTTGATACAATATGAAGCTTCTAACAAACCCTTAAGAAAGGACAATTACGGTACTATCCATAGGGCTCAGAATTCAGGGTGTTCAAACTGGCTGCATTTTGACAGCCATAGAAACCATTTCCCATTTAATCTATTTAGCAAGAACGAAAGAGTGTTTTCTTGCTCTTAGTATGTATTTAGTCATTAATTTGGCTTTATACTGTTTTCACTGCTGAGATTTGAGCATATTGTGGAAAATTAATTATCTTAGCGCATACCGTACTTATGAAGTATTGATTTGCCTTTTCCAGCTACAGAAAATTGTACCTTTTTTCCCTCCTAAATTGAATTTATTTCTTCAGAGGAGTTAGACTGGAAAATGCTGCATGAAAAGGCAGTATTTTGAAAAGTGAGGTGTATTGAGGAGATTTTTTGAAACTAATTTGAAATATTTTGGACAGTTTCTTTCCCAACCCCTTCTTGCCAGTGTATCAGTCCCCAAAGAAATGACACAATGCGTCTTCAGCCCTTGCAGAATGAGGAGTGATTCCATCAGATGGAATGATGAAGGTATTACACTGAGGGCCTGGTCTAACAGTTTCCCTTGGGTAGCTTAGGCCCTACAAGAGGATGTCCTTCATGACTAAGGTAGCAACAAGGTTTCTGTGAATAACCACATTTTTTATACTTAGTTACTGCAGCTGCTTTTTGCTGTCTATGCAGTCATCTTATCCATCATTTTCACCATGTTCAAAGCTCCACTCTCTGCCCAGCCTTCATTTAACTGAACTGACTGTATTTTTCATTCCTTCTAGAGTTGCTGGGTTTGGAAAACGGAAAGACACATGAGGGTGGGAAGGAGGCTGGTCGATTTTGTACGTGGCGGGTGTTTGGTGTAGGATTTGGTTTGGTTTTGTTTTTCCTTTTTTGCTTTTTCATAATCCCTATTTTCTTGGAACCAAAGCCTGTAGTTCTAGGAACTGTGCAAAAAGACACATGTTCACTTTAATTCTTCTGTTGTATTTTTGTTTTCTATGCCAAATGCCTCTAGACACGTCTCGTGACTGGCACCAGCCGCACACTGGTGCTCTTCCTGCACGTCCTTTTGTAGTTACTCTGCTGCCGTGCGTAACGAATACTCCCTCTCTCCCCTTCTCCACACTGTGCTTTTCCTTTCTCCTTTTCTACCCGATTTCACTTGTGATTTCTGTAGCTGACATACGAATGCTCAGAATTTCAAAACAGCCCACAGCTGCAATTAGCCATTTGTCAAGGTGTGCATGAACCAACTGGCCTCCTCGCTGCAGTTAAACCCTTTGGTCGGTCTGCTGACACACCACAAAATTATCCTCTTAGCTCAGTGAATGAAAAAAGTCCCACAGCAATAGAAGCTTGTCTGGGTAATGCATAAAAACCTCATTGCGTGTGTTTGCCTTTTGTTTTTTTTCTCCCCCCCCCCCCGTAGTTTTTCATCTTAGTGTTTCTAAATAAAATAAAATAAAGATAAAAGAAAAAAATAAAAGCTTTGTCCACCACCAGTTACAAATTTCTGGTGTGCCACACCCCCGATTCAGTGCTATTATGCTGAGGCTTGTATGGCTGGAACCCCATGAGGCATTTTCAAGTATCTTCTCCATCCAACTCAAGCTGTTCTCATCACTCCAGAAATGCCTTTCTTTAGCTTATAAGACAGAAGAATGAGCTCCCTTCAGAGCTTAATATACCTCTGCTTCACACAGAAGCTGAAAGGGTGCCTAGGTAGTGTAATGAGAGCACAGACAATCCAAGTTAGAAGTAAAATACATTTTCTCTGTGATGTGCTCAACCTTTTCTGCCCTGGGGCTTAAAAACTGAATTCTACTCTTTAATTTAGCGTTCTCTGCTTGTACCCTGAAATGCTGCTAATGATTGGAGAGAGTGGAGAGGGTAGCAAAAATGATGTGTCAGATGTGTCTGAAACCATAAAGATTCTACAGGCAAGACAATTGGACTCACGTCAGTGGATTTTGAAAATACAATTTTCTGTCTACTGGAGGCCAGGGAAGAGAACACGTGGAGTTCATTTGTGCTGCAGTATTTTTACAAACTCCTTATTAAATCACACTTGAAGGCAAGGCGCATTTCAACAATAGCTAGTGTGCTACTACCCTCATTGCTCCAGAATGGCAAAATAGAATAATCTTCAAATTTAAAAATAGCCTAAAAAAATTTAGATGGCTTCAAAACAGAGACATAATTTGTTGGGGGATGTATTTTCCCCCCCCCCTTTTCCTTTTTTTTTCCTTCTCCTTTTTTTGTTTTTCCTTCTTTTTTTCTGTAGAAGCAGTGCTTCTGGGCAAAGGCTGGGGTCTGTGATACACCAGCTCAGTTATTCTCACAATTGTGTCACATGTGTCACTTCTTCTGATCCCTCTCCCCCCTCTTCCCTTATTTTCTTTCCATGAGCTTCTCCTGACCAAGCTTGCCGAGTCACGAGTGCAAGGGCATGTGTTTCAAGGAGATCAATATCAGTTTCCAGAAACATGGCAGTTTCTCATGATTTGTGATACAGAGAGGTGGCTATTTACACCAACTAAAAATACTGAATTGGGGCATCTATTATTTAACCTATCTTTGATTCTTATGCTGTAAGGAAGTTCATTTATTCAGTAAGAGCTGCTTTTCATGACACTTGAACATCTGTTTCTGAATGATGTCTTCAGCTCTGTTGTGAAACTTAAACCTGCTTTGGAGTTGGAAGCTAATGCATGTTAGTGATGGCATATGGTGCAATTTTAAGCTGTTCATGTGTATTTAAAATAAGATTGATTTGCAGTAGTTTCTTTCCTAGGGATGTACAACCTAAACTAATTCTTAATGATCCAAATGCATTAAAAAGTGGTTCATAAAGTCCTCAAAACCACAAAACTCAGAAATCTTTAAAAGCCAGTTTACTCCGGCAGTACTGTCATGGCTAAAAAAGCACACCTCCATGACAAGTGACTGGTTGGTTGGCTTGGTTTTAGTTGGCATTGTCTTTACTTAGCTCACTAAATGAGGTAAAAATACATTGCAGCAATATTGGGTAATGGGTACAAACTGGAACACAAGAGGTTCCACTTAAACTTGAGAAGAAACTTCTTCTCAGTGAGGGTGACAGAACACTGGAACAGGCTGCCCAGGGAGGTTGTGGAGTCTCCTTCCCTGGAGACATTCAAAACCCGCCTGGACACATTCCTGTGTAACATTATCTAGGTGTTCCTGCTCCGGCAGGGGGATTGGACTAGATGATCTTTCGAGGTCCCTTCCAATCTCTAGCATACTGTAATACTGTGATACTGTGATATCCTTTTGGTGGAACTCGGCTGCAGATGAACCACGGCAAATATGTTGTTTCTCAGAGAATAGGTGTGTCTTATCAGAGAGCTTCAACTACAAGCAAACCTCCAAAGTAATGGTGTGTCATGTGTGTATCTGTAGTGTGCTGACTGCCCTAATGGTACCTGGGTCCTGGCTGGATTCTAGCAGGACAGGCTCAGCTCAGGAAGCACAGTTCTGAGCTTTGTTCTCATCAGAAGAGTGGTTTTTTTTTAATATATAATTTAAAAAATATTTTTAAAGGAAACATACACTTGGAAGCTACTCCCATCTTTTTGTGGGACTTGCATTCTGCTGGTCATCATATCTGCAACTACTTGAATGGAGGATGGAGAGGAGGTGGCTAGGCTCTTCTCCCAAGTAACAAGTGGTAGGACAAGAGGAAATGGTTTCAAGCTGTGCCAAGGGAAGGTTAGACTGAATTTTAGGAGAAATTTCTTCACCAAAAGGGTGCTCAGTCATTGGAACAGGCTGCTCAGAGCAGTGCTGGAATCACTGTCCCTGGAAGTGTTCACAAACCATATAGATGAGGCCCTCAGTGCCATGGGTTAGGGGGTGGCCTTGGCAGTGCTGAGGTAATGGGTGGATTTGAGGATCATAAAGGTCTTTTCCAACCTGGTTGATTCTATAATGCTGTCTATTCCCAATATTCTTCCATGTAGGCTGTTAAGTCTTTTCAGATGCAGCAAAGCCACTGTGTTTTTTTTGGAGCAGGAAGACAAAAGGAAGAGCATGAAAAGCCAGTTTATCAGGGAAGAGATGATTCCAGCCTTTCTCCTCTGCTGGCTGGTGGGTGATTACTATTGCAGGTTCTGGTTTTGAAGGGGATGTTGCAAAGTACAAAGGATGCTCAGCACAACAGCCTATGCTTTGCCTGGTTACTCCTCAAGTGCCGAAGGGTGAATCTGTGCTGTGACCAGCATTTTATAGACTCACGATGTGATGTAAAAGGGGCTAAATGTCATGTTAGATCACATTGTCAAGGCAAAGTGAGGAGTGTATCGGTGCTATCCAATTAGCAGCATTGTAAATTGAATCTGTTAAGTCTAAACAAAATTTGCTTTGGTCCCCAATTTGGAGCATACCTTTATTATTTTTAATGGATTGAAGCTGACAGGAGATTTGTGTAAGAAGATTTTACAGAATCCTAATGAGAATCCAAGTCATTTGTCAGTGCGTGCCAAAACCCTAAATCATTCACAGAATTTAGGATGGCGTTAATGGTATCCGAGATTATTTACAGAATATTTTAAAATGGCTAAATATTTCTTCATCCTGTGCTGAAGACGTTCATGGGTTTATGCATGGTCTTGCTGGTAGAGGTTGAGAATATACCTAAGCCCGTTACCCTTCGCTGTACAGATGTGCTGGGCACACTGTCACCGCAGTATTAATTATTCAGCACCAAAGCAGAATGGCAGAGTTCAATACTTGCGTGTACGTGCTGTCACCGGCTTTCATTCGGGAGAATTCCAATCAGTTCAATTGTTTTTTTGCTAATTAAGCAGTTTTTAATCACATTGAGCAGTAAAAGCAACCCCAGCACTGCTCCCTGCCGTAGCCTGGCTGTGAGAGAACCACCTACCGCTCCCCTTAACCCCACGTCCCCACGGCGGGTGCGGGCTCCCCGCCGGGCAGCCCCGTCTCCTCGGCCGGCTGCTCCCCGGGGCCCGTTGCTGCGGCAGCGGCGGCGGGTCGGGCTCTGCAGCCCCGGCCGCCCCTCAGCTCCACTCGCGGCTGCCGCGCCGTTCCCCTTCGTGCCGTTCCCCTTCGTGCCATTCCCCTTCACGCCGTTTCCCTTCACACCGTTTCCCTTCACGCCGTTTCCCCTCAGACCGTTTCCCGCCGCCGCCGTAGCCGTTACGTTACGTCCGATGCGCAGCGGCGCCCAAGCCCCGCCCCGCTGTGCCCGTGTGTCTGTGGGGAGCCGGCGGGAGCCGCGTCTGCCTCTCGGTGCTCTCCGCCGCCGGGCCCGGCCGGCAATCCCGGGGCACCGCGGGGGGGAGCGGCTCTGGAAGCTTAATGCAGCAAATGCTGCTTTAATCGTGGAACAAGTGTGGCTTTGTCAGCGTCTTGGCCGCGGTGAGCGTGTGTGCTGTGGTGGAACGGCAGAAGGACGGATGGAGCAGACCAGATGAGAGGATTTTTAAACCCCAAAAGCAAAAGCAGAAACCCTCGAAGTCCTCGCCAGGTTGCCTCCTCCCTCATGCTTTTTGTCCGTGATGTTAGGCTGCCGGTGGCGGGCAAGCGTCCTCAATGGACACCCAAGCTGGACCTTGTCCGAGCGGCAGCACATCAGGCGTTTCTGTCAGTGAAAGGCAGCAGCAGCCAGGTGTAGTTGAGGTGTTTGTCTGATGGCCTTTTCTGCTCTTCTGCCAGCAGTCGCGGATGTGTGATAACCTCCCCCAGCTTGGCTGACTCCTGCTGTAGTCTGGGGGATAACCGCAATACCTGTGTGTGCACATAAGCAAACGTAAACTTCTGCAGTGGCAAGAAATAGTACACAGAGTACTTATCCTTATTACATGCATAGCCTCTTTTCCATATCTTTCTGAAGGCCTTTTGAGCATATGAGCACTGCTGAAACAATATATTAAGAAGGAATCAGAATTCGCCCGCTGCCTCAGTAGTAGGCTTCAGTTTCTGGGGTTCGTAGACATGTATAAAATTGATCTTATCAGTGTCTCATGATCTGGTGACTATTTAGTAATAACAGTCACACAAACAGTGTGCCAGGGCACCATGCTGTTGAGTAATGAGAACTCCTAGAGTTGTGTGAAGGCCTCAATTAATCATCATAGTGCCAATTAAAAAGGCCATTAGAAATACTGTCTGCAGCCATCAGTCCCACATAGGTATGCTTTCTGGGAGAGGTGTCTGTGTAATGCGCTCAGATTTGCACACATGCTGCAAATGCATGCTGCTTTTTTTCAGGTCAATATAACATGCCAGAGCAATTGGACAAAATACATTGGCAGTGGGAATAAATTTATATTCTGTCTTACATCACGTTATAGTTAGCTTCCAAATTTATTTCAGTCTGTTAAATCAGGTTTTCTAAGTGCAGCACAAGCTCTCATTGGAGTTGCAGTGCAGCATTAACAGGGCATGATTTTAAGGCCAACATTCATTAAATCCTTTCAGAACAGGGACTTTGTCATCCCAGAGTTCCTGGTGGGGAACTCTGTGCCAGTTTGGATCTTCAAGTACTCAAGTAATACAGTTGTGGGTGGAGTGTAGTATTTTTACTTCACATTGTTTATTACTTTTAATTTTTAGTTCTCTTTGTCAGCTGCTTATATGTTCTTCATATTTCATTTGTTTGAATTGAGATATTTTTATACCCCTTGTGTGCCCTGGCATGGTTGGTTTTGTTTGTTGCTTTCTTTCCCCTGAAAAGCCCATTTGAATAAAGTTGAACTGTTTATGAGACAAGAGTAAAATAGAATGTTGTTTTGTCCTTATTAAAATAAAAATAGAAGGTTTATTTTATTTAGGAAGCAAAGCCCCTGCTTGGAGCAAGGGTTTGAAAGTTCTTAAGGGCTTGTTTTGTTTTTACTTGTAAAAGATTCTGCCTAAGTTGCTCCAAGGTAGAGTAAGGCACTGAACACCCCTGTTGCCTCATGCTCAGCAGAGGTGTGAATGTTGTAGAGCTGTGTTCTTCAAGAGGAGTGGAGCTGAGTGGGATGGATCTGTAATAAGTGCAGCACCTTTATCAAGAATCTGGAATTGAACTCAGGATTTTTCTCTGCCTTAACAAATACTGTATGAAACACAGTAGTAGATACATATGTTATCGTCCTGTTATCATGGGAGATAATCTGTTACCTCTGTCTTTTACTTTCAATTGCTTAAGAACCAGACTTTTGATAAGTGGGTCTTTGGAACTGATGATATGCCTGTTGGCATCAACATCCTGCTCTGTAAGGGGATATCAGTTTGGCTTTCCAGTTTACATTAAAACAAACAAAAAAAAAACCCTAAACAAACAGCTTACATGAAAAAGTGGTAATCCAAACAAACCATTTTCAGTCTTTTATCCCAGCCTCCAAATCCCAGAAATTCATTATAGACTATGCATTAAAAGGTCAGTGAGTTACAATCGCTTGAACACTTTTGCTTAAGTCTCCTCCTTTGTATATCATCATCATTTGATCATGATTGATCATAATTTGATGATGATTGATCATCATCAATCATCATCATTCAGTTTTTAATGATCTCATCATAGAGCCCAAAAAGGATTTTTGATTGCAGAAGATGATAAAGCTCTAGGAATTAAGCCTCCAGTCACTCCTGGAGCAAAGAGACTGAGGCCTGAACAACTACAGTTCCTGCAGCTGCCACTGAAATCAGGGAAGAGTGAACCTCATGAAAAGCTGGGAAGTGAATACTAGGTGGACCTGCCAGCTTTTCACATGGACATCCAAGAACTTTGGAGTCAATTAACCATCATCTTGCTGTGTCCCTGTACCCCAGCTTTTAGCCAGGAGACGATCAGTTGCCTTTGTCAGATGGGAGCAGGAGAGTTTGCAAACAGTAAATAGCCATGCTTTATTTTAAGCAGGCACATGTCAACATGCATGGAAGCCAGGATGATGCTCAGAATTTTGCATTCAGAGCAAGATCCAGAGGGTGTTATGAGACAGCCAGAAATAACAATAAAGGCAGTTATTAACTAGCTTCCTTTCATTCAGTGGGAACCCATGTTTGTCATTTATATTGAGACAGAGGGAAGATGCAGCTTGTGAACAAATGTTGGGGATTCAAAAGGGTGAAATTTTAAATGAGAGTCTTTGTAATAAAAAAAGAACATAAAGCTTGTATCTGTTAAAAGCAAATTCAAAACTGAAGCCTCTTTCCTGCCCTTCAACTTAAAATCTTATGATTATCTTAAATCCCAAAATGTAGCTTCATTGTTCATTTCCTTTTTACCAGAATGTAAA
Organism: Pezoporus occidentalis; assembly: GCF_034315485.1. NCBI lineage: Eukaryota > Metazoa > Chordata > Aves > Psittaciformes > Psittacidae > Pezoporus > Pezoporus occidentalis. Next base: position 7,986,006 of record NW_026912779.1, read on the forward strand.
ATAACAGGAGCTCGAGGTCTTAGTGTATTAAAAAAGAAGTAATCCTTTTTCATTATAACTTCTGGTAGTGTTAATTAAAGGTATTAGGGGAACCGTCATGTGTGACACATTTTTAAACTCTTGTACAGTGTGCTAGGAATATCTAGGAAAGGGATTATGAGCACAGCTTGTTCACGCACAGTGAAGGAGACTGTATTTTATTCTTGACTTTTTATCACCTGCGACTTCATCACGTTTTGTTTTCTTACCTGGCTAAGAGGGAGAATGTGTGTGTGTGTTCTTTGCAGTTCATAGTCTGTTTAACAAATTAAGACTGGTTTTAGCAAAGTTCAGAGTTATTTCTTCATACTGAACAAACCTCATTAAAGAAAGCTACTCAGAATTTTGACAAACAGTTAAAAGACCAAGAAAATTATCTGTTTTTGTGACTGGCTTTCATTTCTTCCTGGTTTTGCCCCACCTTTCCCCACCTCACTCCCAGGTGCACCCTCAGCATATTTCAGGCGGTATTTGGATGTGGTACCTTTGATAAGGATTTTGAAGACTCACATTGATGGGCAATGCTGTTCTGTTGGGATTATACGGTGTTACCTGCCTGGCTTCCTTGGCTCACACTGTGCTGCTTCAGTGGTGAGATGCTGCCCTTCTGCAATGAATTTTAGAGGGAATCTGACAGAATTCTTTGCAAGCATCCTTTGATCTGGTGATGGACATTTTATACTAGTATTGTTCCAGGTGTGTTTTTCTCAGAGTTTGCATTATGTCACTAACCTTAGTGTGTAAAAACAGGTCTAAGGTCCATTATGGCAGTGACAATGAGCAATATAGTGTGATGTATGAAAACCAGACTGGTTGCAGTTCACAGTGAAATAGTTTGGCTTTTAATCTCCAGCATTTTAGGGGATGGAGTAAGGAGGTGGGGAGTTTCCTCCCAGGAATTGTAATGTTTGTTTGTATAGATTTTTTAAAAATGAAAAGTGTAAGGTTTTAGGGAGCAGTTTTCAAAGTAGAATGGTGTTCCACCCACTCCTCAGCTTCCCTGTAAGACAGGAGTAACAGCTGCCAGTGCAGCTGACCTGGGTTTGAATGGAAGGATCTTGTTGATTGACGTTTGAACAAAATGCTAATTTGTTTACGTGCCATGTGGTCCCAGTAGACTTGCTTAGATCACCAGATGCCTTGAAAAGCCAAAGTCTTTGACTGTTACAAGGTATTTGTGCATTTTTTTGTGTTTATCTTTACTATTATCTTCCTGCAGCAGATCTGATTCACTTGTAAGGTCTCTTTAAGTAGGTCTTTTTACTTTTATATTCAGTTAAACAACAACAACAACAAAGTTCACCAGGTGTCTAAATTCAGCTGAAGTTACTGGATATAAGAACATAAACCCAATTTATTAGGTGAAGCAGGGTTTCTGTTCAGAGAGACAAGTGTCCCTCTGTAATAAGTGTACGCTGGCTTCACTGCTTGGAAGTGTTGTGTGGGTTTGCTGCTGGTGTGCTTTTATTTAACAGTTAGTATATCATGTCAGTTAACTTTTTTTTGTTTGTTTGTTTAATTTTGGGAATCGTTTAGCTGACAGCTGACTGACCAGCCATTCTGAAAGCAGATGGGAAAATGGGTTCAGATGGCTAAATCTGTTCAGATGGCCCTTCTTTCTCTTTTTCTGAATCCTCAGGATCTTGCCTAATTACAAGGTGTAGAGAGTGAATGTGTCCTAAATCTTTTTACCTGAACAAATAACATCCATTTAGGAATCTGGGTGTTCCTTGCATGTTTTCCTCACATGAATGGATGTGAAGTTCAGTTAGCAATAATACAATAAATCTGAATTTGTATTGCTATGAACATATGAAAGGGAGCATAAAATAAATTCATACTTCTTCCCATCTGTGCTTGGTACAAGCATTGATATAATGAGAATTAGGTCCAAGTGATTCATCAAACCCAAAATTTTGTCATTTCTCACTACACATAGAATTATTTAGGGTGGGAAAGACCTTTGAGATCATTGAGTCAAACCGTAAAAGCAATTGAGATATGGAAGGGAATGGTGACAGATAGGATGCTTCTGCATGGATGCTGAGAACAGAAAAGCCAGTAGGTTCATGGAGGTCTTGATTCAAGGAGTTCTACTGCTGTCCAGCATAGGAACTGTGAGGCTGGGTCTAACCTCCCTGTGAAGGGAGGCACTTGGTTTATTCAGACTCACTTTGACAAGTGTCCCTGCGCAGCTTGTCTTGGTCCCTGCGCTTCCAGGAGAAGAACTCCCACTGCAGAAAACAGCACTGTATTCATCCTGCAAGTATTTATAGAGTCTATGTGAAGAAATTTCTGCCCATTAATGCACATTATTAATGAATGCCTCCAGTTCATTTAGGATTTTTGTATATAGGAAACGTTTTATATAGACTTGTGTCTGTGAATTTTTCTAATGTCTGCAGCAGTATTTATGTGTGTGCAGGTGTCCCACAGAGGTTTCGCAATACCAGCACTTCAGGAGAAAGCCCAAGATGAAACTCCATAGAGTATACTTTGGGTGTCTCAACTGCTTGTGACATTAAATAAGTATATAGAGCATAATGTATATAATAGAATTACTTGAAGACTTGCTGCGGATATTTTTTGAGGTGATAGAAGATGCTAAATCTGAAAGGATTTAAAGTGGTGCAGGATGTGAGCTGACATGTCACTGTGTTGTTCTGCTGCACCATGTGCTTGATCCAAGAACAGAATATAAAAACAGCTTTTCAAAGTATCTTCGGTTATATGGTTTCACTGTAGTAATGGATGTGCCTGTGGTTATATACAGAGCAAACTCTTTCTCAGACATCTCGGAAGACAAAACTACCTTTAAGTTTTGGTTACAGGGCTACTGTAATTGTTCTGTTATTAGCAGTTTGGCACCCATCAAGAACAGCTTTTGCAGCACTTGCAGTTACTGAGTGAACTGAAACTCTTGTCTTGATGGAAGATGTCAGAGAAGCCTGGAGAGTCCTGTGGGAACTTGTTTAAAATCCCAGATAACTGGAGAAACACCCCCTAGGTGTCAAGTATCCATACACTGAGTTCACATGTGCTTTTCCTTTCCTTGTCAAAGGGATGAAAATGGAGCTGTTTCCCTGAGAAAGCAGAAGAAAGCGGCTGCATGGTGTGAGAGGAGAGGTCAGTAAGGGTACCACAGGAAGCAGGAAAGCACGGTGGTGTCTGTCACCTTCCTCCCCTCCCCAGCTGCGCGTTAAATGTGGACTGCTGTTGATAGAGGGGCAGGCAGTGTTTAAAGAAACCTATGTAGGTGGGGGAGCCAGTAGGTCTCACTGAGTTTATTCCCATTATTCCTGCTGCAGAACCAAGGGAATTCTCTGATAATTCACTGCTGGCAAAAACATTATGTCCATCTTTTACTGCCTCTTGTGCTTGCTTTTGATACGTTGGGTTAAAATGAACAAACTTTAAAGCAGAGACAGGAGAGGGCAGGAGAAAAGGAATGACAAGTCCTAGAGAGCAAGTTACACAATGCTAGCCCTTAAAGCCTAGGGAAAAGCTGTTTAAAATTGCTGAGTATGAAGCAAACATCTCCTGGGGCAGCTTTCCAGCATGACAGCAATAAACACGTGACCAGTAATTCAACCGGACAGCAGAGGTGCTCAGGAATACAAATACCACGAATGCTCTGTTCTGCTTATGCACCCGAAATGCGATACGTGAGCCTAGGCTTCCCTGACAGCGCGCTCTCTCCCATCCTCTCATTTGATGAGCATCTTCCCTGTGAAAGCACAGCCTTTCTGATCCCATTTGAGAGGAGAGGCTCAGTCCCTGTGGTCCTTTCTGCAACCTGTACGCTCCATGAACCACGCTGTGCATGGAGGATTTGTTAAGAGATGCATTGGGAGCTAACATGTCACAGGCAGACTGGTTAGGGATGAAACCCCTTTGACAGAAAGGATTAGCTGCACCCAAGAGGTAAAACCAAGAAGTCATATTTTTAAAGCAGATCGTGGTGCACAATTTTAATTATTTATTGGGCAAGAAGATAGTCAGGGCTTTGTGTTGTTAGAGATTCTGTACCTTAGGAAACTGGCAGCAAATTCAGCCTGATGCTGCCAAACTGTACTTCAGAATCTGAGGTTTCATATGAAAAAAGGGAAAAAAAGCAAAACAAACAGAAAGCCCTCTATACCCTGCAGCTGCAGAGAAAATGCTCAGAAACTCACTGTGACCAGAGTTGTGTTCTTGTCTTGAGTCAGCAATCAGCTTGAAGCAATACCTTTGAGAAGCGTGAACTGTGCTGGTCATTTCAATGCATGTGAGCGATGAAGTCTGACATGTTTACACAGCAGCTAGCTCATTTCTGTGCTGCTTTCAGCAGAAACCTCAGTGCTGTTTGAGAACGGATTTTCTTGGGACACAAGGAGAGAACCAGAAGAAAGGTTTATTATTTTTCATGTAAATTAGACTCAATGTTAAATATCCCTTTCTCTTTTTTCCCTGTACCCCCACCTCCCTGGCCCCCCCCAAAAAAAAAGAAAAAAAAACAAGGAACTTTTCGAATTGTGGAGAGACACAGCAACAAGGGATATTTTCTTTGCCCACCGGATAAAAGTTTAGTCATATCCGGACTCCTGAAAAAATCAAAACAAAACCCCCTTCTTCCTCCGAACTCCTACGTTCTCCTTAGCGCCATATGCCCCAAGTTACAATTATTCAGCTTTTAATACATTGCACTTCTGCTCCAACAGCTATACAATGTACAACAGTTGCGCAGAGTCAGAAGGCAAATCTGTGAAGCACAAAGAATAAAGTATTTGGTGACAATTTAAAACAAATGTAGTGAAGATGGAAGTAAATAACATAGCTAAAACTGGATACAGTTGGTATTTTTTCATTTCTGTATGTCTGTCTAGACCTCCTGTCTCAAATCTACCTACCCAGTAACGTGAATTTCCCTTCTGGCGTCAGCTCCACTGAATTTGCATTTAGCAGGCTGCAAAATACAGGGGTTCTTGCAGCTAGTGCTTATGAGGATCCTGAGGAACCTATTAATCAGTGGAAGAACTGTATGGTTATATGGCTCACATCATGTTTGAGCATTGAAGCTCAACATTAGCAAAGCCCTGTAATTGCTAATAATTAGTACTGGGTAAACCTCACAAGGTTTACTTAAGAGTCCCCTCATGTCAGATTCATATCCAAAGTGTATCTGAAGTATCTGAACCATTTAAGGACCTGGGAGGTAATACTTTGTCATTGTGTAAGGCAGAAGACCTGTATATGAAAGGACAAGGGGATTTTGAAATAATTACTCGCTCTGCATTTAATTTAAGTCAATGAAAATGCCAGAATGATTGAAGTGTTTATACTGAAGATCAAGGAGTTAGATTGGAATAGGGCAATCAAAACCAGGGGCATCTTTCTTAAATGTTTTTTAATATTTCTTAGGGAAGAGATAATGGAGGACTGTGAGAGAATAGCAAGGGGAGTGCAGGAAGGGAAAATCAGGATCAGAGGTCACACCTGTGTGAAGCCATGGTTTGAAAATGACAAGTAAAAATAGAAATACGCTTCACTTGAGGGTGACGGATTCCTTGACCTGAGGAGGAAGACTAGAGGAGCTAACACTGTGGAGATGCTAGTTTGATGATGGCAGTTACAGGTGAAAGAGTTTGCTGTGAAAAATACAGAGGGAAAAAATGACTGCTCTTAATTTTGTATTGGTTCTCATGGCCCTGGGCCTCAATTGCCAGGGTAGCTGTGCTGTTCTGCAGCGTGGCAGTAACACTTTGAGTTTGCCCTTTTTTTTCACAATTTCAATGTGATTCTGCCATCCCTGTTTTCTCCATCTCTTCCCAGCATGCCTTTACTTTGTCTATGCTTCGCTTCTTCAGCAAAGAATACTGGAGTATTCCTCACCATCCGCCTGCCTCTTTCTTCTGGCAACACAAAACTCTTCAGCTGGCCTCATAAAATTGTTAAACTGATGAACAAGGCTAACAGAATCAATATTGCTGTACCTGGGACTCTACATACATTTTCCATGATGTGGGAGGTGGGATCAGTTATATCATGCTTCCCATCCCTTGTATCCCAAGGGCAGGGAACATTTGCCAACGGTCTATAACTTCACATCTCTGCAGGCAAAAAAAAGTCTTGTCAGCTTTATACATACTGAGACAAAGAAGTGTGTTAAGGGCTGCTGCCTGCTTCTGTTCAAACATGAAGCATGGATTTGAGGTTAACAGAAGTCTGTTTGCTTAAAAGAGGTTCTGATCGAGATGAATTATGGAAATAGCAATACATACCACATTTTAAATTATAATAAACTGACTATTAACATTGAAGCTCCAGGCAAACATTAGCAGCAGCCTGAACCACCTACTTTATGTACCTAATTCCTTCATAGCACTCAGCATGAGAAGCCAAAGCAGCTCTGGACGCCAAAATGGTGTTCTTAAAGGCCCAAATAGCCAAAAGTGTTTCAGAACACCATCTTCGTGGGTTTATTCCTCTGTGTGTGGGTTTTGGTCATAACTGGCCATGCAAGTCCCTTATGGTGTGTGACATCAATCCATTTCTCAACTAAAAATACTTAGTACACCACAGTTCAGTGTCGTGCAATTAAGCATATGCTTGGGCACGATGATGCCAAGTGTTACTTTGTTTTGAAATACCCTGTATGGAAAATTGGGAAAAAATAAATAGTGAAATGCCATGTTTAGCATAGTTCCCTTCTTTTGCAGTTCTTTTTAAAAATGTACCAAAGATTTCTTCTAAAGAGTTGAGTTTAAAATAGATAATCTTCCATACATCGGGTCAGGGTTTAATTGCTTGCCCACCCAGTTGGGAGTTATCTGCTACTTGCCAAGTTCTGATCTGTACATTGTCTAACACCAGTTTTAGAGATTATCAACTCAAATGACCCATTTGGGGAACAGTTACAGCCATAGGTCTCTCCCCCTTTCCGTTTGCTGGACTTGAAGTCTGATTAGTGTTTAGACATTGCTTTGAGATAACGATAATGTGCCTTTTAATTAGCATCAATATTTCTAATCTTTTGGGAAATCATAATGTGCTTCTTTTTTACACTGTGACTGTTGACAGATGGCCACTTATTAAACATCATTAAATTCTGCTATCAGTCATTTTTTTGTGCTTTTTAAAATACGCTGTCATTTAAATGAAATGATATATAGGATGAAAGGTTTTCACACTGGGTTGTGTAACTTTGTTGCGGTGCTTCAACATTATTTGTTGGAGGCCCTGTTTTTGAGACATAAAGTATACTCTCCCGTGCCTTGTTAACTTGTCATTTCAGTGTGTATCTGTATGTTAAAAGTGGCTCTTGTATGGAAGTAACTGGAATACTTCTGAGACAAAGCCACTGTTTAAACATTTAAAAACTTGAACTTTTGAGAAGCCTGTGTTTATATGCAGAAAGCATTTAATGCATTTGCACAGGAATTCATGCTATTAGGTGTTTTTGTGAATGCCCAGGAAAAGTGAAGATGAATTCCTGTACATTATCTGCAGCAGTGCTTTATTTGACTTGATGCATTCTTGGCTAGACCCCCTAATCTGTTTTTTGTGAAGCTTTGTTTAATCGGTACAGTTACAATGTGCATTGTGTCCTTCCTCATCTTAGTAGCAGTATTAATTTGCAGGAAGGGACAAAAATGATCTTGCGGAGTTATCAAGCGGTGTTTAGGCTTTTTGAATGCTAATTGATTCAGAGCTCAAATGCTGTACCTGCTGTTTAAAAGGCTGGCAGCTTGTATTCATCACCTGAGTGACAGCTGTTCCCAGCCTTTTTTACTCTTAAAAGGAGTGGGCAAGTTTAACTCCTTCCATGCTGATGACTGCCCTATTGAAGATTGGTATGTTCAAAATCTAAATCAGCAAATTATTGTCTTCAACAGTTTTGCTGATTTTGATAGCATATTAGAGAAAGGTACAGTGACAGTATATTGTGAAGAGAAATTGCTAAATATTTCTCCTGTATACTCTTAGTTTTCCTGGGCAGCAAAAAAGAGTCTCTCTGACATTTGTTGCCAGAGCCAGATCCTCCGTATAAGGTTGAAGAGAAAGAATTAAAATATTGCTGAGTCAGACTTGAACGCTTACAGTGAGTGTGGGATCTGGAGAATTTTTCTCTTGGAGTCAAATCTCTTTTTTTTTTTTATACTTACTGGACTGGTTGTCTTTGCTAGTAAAAAAGAGGGCTGAAAAGCATGCAGGTAATTTAATCTGAGAAAGAGTATCCTCTGATATACTGCAGATGTTCATATGCAGATTGGAGAGGACAACACAGTTTGCCTGAATGACTGAGGAAGTGAGGTACTGATAGTGCATCGCGTTTCTCCTTTTTTCACAGAGCAACTAGTAATTAAAATATATCTCTTCATTCCAACCCTTCGTTCCCTCCTGCCTCCAGTCAAAACATTTTAATTATACTATATTCTTTTGGGGGGAAACATGAGACATATCAACAGTTGTCTTGAGTCAAAGGGTATTGCTGAACTCCTGATACCAAACAAAATTCCACAAAAGCTTCCACTTAGTATTTTAGGGTAAATTCAAGGGGTTTTCCTTTTTCCTACTTTAAAGACCAATAAAGTCTGGTATGTGCTTTGCTATCCAAGTATTTCAGCAATAAGAATGTACAGTAGACATGTCATAAGAATTATAAAGTCTTCATATGCATTTTGGAGGCTCCATATCTTCAGGGGAGCTCAGGGTGGACTTGGCTAAAGCCTCTGAGCTTTGATTCTGCTCACATTGGGTTTTATGCATTCTGATTCAGTAAATCTCATTAAGCGCTTGTTTAACGTCCAGTATTCACTGAAAGTTCTGTTGACTTCAATAGCAGATTAAGCACATGCTGAAATGTTGTTCAGAGCCTTAGGGAAAGGTGATTAAACTGAAGAACAAAGCTGTGCATTTAAAATATTTTAACTCATTAAAATCCAGTAGATTTACTGATAGTAATTCACTGGATACTCTGTATTGAAAGTAAAACAATTGCCTTATATTTGGCTGTCTCTCTTGTGCAGTTTGGAACACCAACATGACTATACTAACTGGGTATTTCTGCTGTGACAATACATTTCCTTTTACTTTTGACCCACTGTTCTATTCTTATAAATAATTAGTGATTCTAATGAATGATTGAGAATATAATGGGAAATAAAAAGTTTTCCAAGCTTGTTTACAAAGGTCTTAAAAATCAAAATAATTTTAGAGAAATTGTTGTCTTGTTTCGAGTTATTCAAATATCTTTTGTTATTACTCATTAACTTCAAAAGATGTTTCTAGTTTCCATGCACAGGGATGATTTTTTTTTTATTAAGCCTTAGCAGTATTATCTTTGTGTTCTTTGTGTGTGGATATTTGTGGAATTTGATACAGAGTAATTAAAACTCATGCTTTGGCAAGACTGAGAAGTAGTCTTTGAATTAGCGTGTAGGATGCTCTAATGAGTCAAGCAAGCATTAAGAAAATGCACTGCACTGTGTAGTTCTGTATTTAGTGTGCTGCTTATTAAAAACTCCCTCAACTTTTAGACTTCTGTGAAATACTTTCTGTAGGGGAGATGTGCTGCTCTCTAGCCCACAGGGAGAAGGTTCTAAAATAACCCCATAATGATTCAGCAATCAGAAGGTTTCTTAAATGCTTGGGACAGGGGTAGGGGGCAACAGGAGGTTAGAGGGGAGGTTGTTTAGTGTTTTATTCTTTTTATTTGGTTAACCAAAGAGGAAATAACCAGACCAAGACTCCATATTTTGGGAGAATGGACATGGCATCATTACCTTTCCCAAGTTCCTGTTCTGGAACGGTTACTGTGTGTGCAAAATCATGAGCTCATTGAGATCTTGGAGTGATTTATTTGGGGTCTGCAGCTTCTTGAGGTAAATCAGAGTGAGAAAACTACATAGTTGTTGTTGCTGCTGCAGTGTTAAAGTCTGACGATGTTTCAGTCTCGGTGTGTGCACTGAGTCAGACCAAGAAACCATCGAGTCTGCTGATTCCTGTTTGCTTCTTGACCTTTTGGCAAAGATCAAGTGGAGCATATGTTTTTATCAGTTTAATATCTGTTATGTCCTCAACTTGAGGATTTTATATTAAATGAGTTTGGGGACTGGGAAATGTACTTGGAGCTTACGCCATCCTCTCCATGCACGAACCTGGCTGTTGCTGTGTTTCTAGACTGGTGTGAAAAGAAAAAGGAAAAAAAGGCAGTAAGTCCCCTAATGACCATAAATGAATACGAAGGGAAGAGGAGGAACAGAGCAAGCATATCTTATCCTTCTCTAAAGTACTCGCTTAATCTCCACCTATTTTCAGCTCAGGAGTTTTCTTGAGGCTCAGCAAAAACCCTCAACAAATAAAATAACACTTCTGATTGCATTTTAATCTTGTTTTCACTGTCTTCTCAATCCATATCAATATCCATTTTCTAACGTATGGTATTATAACATCAGGTTATCACCTTCAGGACTGGGCATTACTTTGTACTTACCAGTTAAAGTGAGTCTACACTCTCATCCTTGTTGAAGAGCAAGTCATTGAATAATTGGTGTTTATTTTCACTGACCACTCATATCGGTGCTGTTTTTCTGGAAAATGAGATAAAATAGCAGTTGGAAATAACTGAAAAAAAAAAAAAAAAGAGAAGCTACACCTCATCATGGTGAAATGGTGCATGTAGGATTTGATTTGGTTTGATTAAAGGCCATTGGAAAGAATTAATGCAATCAGGTTCTTCGAGGACACACTGCAGTCATGAATGTTTAAAAATATATTCAGAAATACACCCAAAACTATGGAGATTTGGTCTTCACTTGAGTGGTTTTGATTAATTAAATACCAGCTTATGCCATTCTATAAACTGAAGGTCCAGAACTGTCCATACCTGTCGCAGGGGGTGGCTAGCAAAAGCTGGTTTTATTTGGCCTATGACATAGTTACCACTGAGGTCTGTGTAGTGCAGCAGGTGATGACATAAACATCTTTTGAAGCAGAATCAAGCCACTAAAGGCCAAGTTGACGTGACAGGGTGAAGACTGGAAGTTGCATTAGAAGCAAAATGCGTACAGTTCAGATAGGGGTGATCAAAATCATTTATAGATGACACAAGGATTTGTCCCTTCAAGAATTTCATACTAAGTATGTGAGGTAATACAGAAATGGGAAACTGTGTCATTGTAAATTAGTGTCTTTAAGTCTCATTACCAAACCTTCGGGTTTTTAATTACTTGACCTGCCATGGTTAATAAAAAGCTGGTTAATTTGGTGTGGCGGGTTTTGGTGGTAGCTCGGTGCTCTACCAAAGTAAATAAAATAAAGCAATAAAATAAAACAGTAGTTTCAACAGAACACCCATATTTCCTGTTTCTTGCATCTTGAATTGTTTGGTGGTTTCTTAGTCATTATTGATGACATCAGTATTTAAATTAGGAGATGTTGAATAAAACTGATGTTGGCAGAGGGGGGATTAGGTGTTTGCTGATTGTAAATATTTTAATGTTGCTATCTAATGGAAAATGCAATATTTTCATTCTTTAAATTTTTTGTTTAGTACCAAAACCTAGTGTTTACAAGATAGAAATCCACTGCAGCAAAATACCATCTTATTACTATGTGTGCTACGATGCTTACAGGTTATTGTCAATATACAGTGTCTACTGGCAAGGAAGCTTTTGTTTGTCACAGGAACAAAATGATTGCTCCTCATTTTTCTTGACTGCTGAGATCTTTAAGCGAAAAGCATTTTCACCCTGGACTAAATATTGATTCTCTCTTTTCTCTCTCTGAGAAAATTAATTTAGTGTGAGTTATATTCGCCCAAGTGAGGTGAGGGCAGCTCCAGACCCCACAGGCTACTTAAACCTGTGATACAGGCCAGCATCCAGAAGTGTCTTCATTATCCCCAGGTCAGCACACGCATGCTAGATCTTTGAAGAGTGTCTCTCAGGACAGCGCAAGGGAGGGTTTGTGTGCCACTTGTTTATAGCAGTAGGACTGCAGGCTCTCTTTTTCTTAGCCCAAAAGTAGTAGAATCTCTCTGCCTTCAGTCATGTCCACTTCCCTCTACTTCTGAGTGGTTCTGAACCCTAAAACCAGGTAGAAAGGTCTGCCTTCCAGAGACAGCCTTTGGAGAAATGTAAAGGTCTGCATTTTGCTGCGCTGATTTTTAGCACACAGAAATCCTTTCTGCAGTGCACTAGGGGAAAAGTAGACAGTTTGGCAATAGCCAAATCTTCCCTTTGTAAATGGGTTGAAAACATGGAAGAGAGAATGCCGAGTGCTGAGATTATGCATGGTAATATGTTTACAAAACTGAGCATCCATTGCTATTGCCATGTTTCATCTGACAGGGGACATGCTTATCCTTGGAGAGGGGCTCAGTGGTATATTCTTGATATGCAAATTGAAAGAACAAGAGCAGTGGGAAGAGTTGGACAGGTTTCTGTAAAGAATTGTGTTCTTTCTTCCTTTTTCAGCTCTCTTAGGAAGATGTTGTGAGAAACATCTGAACTCTTACAGGTGACAGTGTGTGCCTGTTGCTATCATAGTGTTTGATATTGATCTGTGTCTGTGTGGATCTGTATTAGATTCAAGCGTAAGCCCATGTTACTGCAGAAATTACGGCATGCAAGGGCAAAATATCTGCTGTCCCAACTTCTAAATTAGCTTTCATTACTCAGTTAAAAATCAGGCCAGATTGTTGGGTTCCCCTTAGAGAGGGATACCTATGTGGTCTTGATTTCACCATTATAAAAGCAACAATTACCATTCTAAGAAATTAGCCTAATAGAATTTATTGCAACATGCTAAGCTTTGGTGTTTATAAAGTCAGTGTGTCCAACATGCTGAATCACTGGATATTAATATGAAACACTTTTTTGATGTCGGTGTGCTGTACACTGGTCTTTGTACTACAGCATTGGACGTTTCCTTAGTAAACTGATTTGAAGAGATGAAGAAAAATGGCAAGGCTTGTACATCTGTAGCAGCAAGTTAACCGCACATCTCCAGCACAATGCTGTCATGCTTTTGTTCCAGAGTCAGTACTATTGAATTTATGTTGTATTCCCTTTTCATTTTATTTTTTATTTTCAATCATATTATTTTTTAAATGTTCACCACAATAAATATCAAACAAAAATAAGCTAACAGAAATTTAACTCACTCACTTCTTCTATGCCTCAGACAGAGCATAATCCTGCCAACGGCTTTCTGAAAACAATTAGGATTGTTTGAAAAGGTTTTAAGCTGAAATGGGGGCTTTCATATGGCCTGTATTACGTCTCCTCAAGGGAATGTATTTTGTTAAAGTGACGATTTATGGGATTCATTACTAATGTCAAACTTTGTTCTGCTGTGTGAAGTAGCATAATTAAAACACCAAAATCGCAGCACATAAGCGGTAGAACATTGTTGAACTTGTAGGTATTTCCACATAGGTGATTAAAAATTTGATGGAACGGTGATATGAGTGGTTGAGGCACGTTCATGTGAGATGGAAGAAAAACAAGCCTCAAGCAACTTAGCTATTTTCCTCAGAAGGATTTTAGTCCAAGGAAGATGCAATATGTAAGTGCAATAGCAGCTGGGTATTTTTAGAATTAATTTTAATTCCTATTTAGTAAGTCTCTGCCTGATGAGAGAATAGATACAAATCAGATAAGGTATCAGTTTGTCCCATTTGACTGAAATGGTCTTCCAGGATAAAACTGCAATTTCTTTCCTTCTAAATGTGGTATTCAGTTGGGAGTAAATTAATTAAGGCTGAGCCGATAAGTATCTGCAGTTCTGCAGTCATGACATGGCAAGACAGCAGGTATGAATGTGCAGAACTCTTTCGTACATCAAAAAAATAGTTAAAGTTGCCGTGCCTGTTATTTCTACAGCTGTTACACGATACTTTAGTTAAATAAATGACTTAATTCCATGTTCAAAATACCCAAGGTGTGCAATATTTCATTATTGCCTGAGATTGCATTAGGGTAACAGCTCTTCCCTCACTGGAGAGCCTTTTCTCATGAGAAAGGAAGGTGCTGTCTGTGCAATCTGCACTACCTGGTTTACTACTTTATCTGTGTTATGACAAACAAATAAAGATGAACATAATGTGAATCAAGCATCCTAAACTGACTCTTACTTAGGGGTTCCCTCAGCGGTCTTCATTGATGGAGAGGACGTATTTGGGGATGTTATCCGTGGCAGCATGGTATGGATTGCTTAGTTACTCTGTACCTGCTATAAAACTGTGTAGTTTCCCTGTTCTTCGTTGAGGGGAAGTCAGAAATTCATGCAGCGGAAATGTTAAGACTGTCAGTGTTTAAACAGTCAGTTAAGACAACAGAAAACTGCACACAAGCTTTCAATTGAGTTGTAGATTATTGACTTCAGTGTTCACATGTGTTTAAACACGAGTGCTTTCTATGCTTATTCCAGTCACCCTGTGTCTTTTCTGTTATTTTTCTGCCTTAAAATTAAGGTAATTGTAAAACGTTTTCATACAACAGTATGGAATGTAGAAGTATGTGTTTTACAGAAATGTTATTTTCTCTGAATTCTCTGTAATACTCTTTTAATGAATTAGATGGAAAATCAAGTACAGAATCTTTAAAAAATACTTTTGAATACCATCTTCAAGTGGATGTTAGGAGGAATTGAATATAGATGGAGATTAATCATAAATTTTTTCCCTTCCTGACAGTACTGACATTTCTCATTTCTAAACAAATAGATAAATCATAGCTAAGGAGTTGTTTTGATCATTTTTGGTGTTAATGCAAAATCTAGGCCCATACATTTTGCACCTCTACTTCTGAATTAACTGTAAAACACTCAAATCCCCAAAGCTGTTGTTTTGCAAAGATTAGTAAACTACTTTAAAAGTTGTTCCATTCAGTGGCCTTCAGCCTGGGGTAGCAAACCACTGGTGAGCCATGGGTGACGGCATGCAGAGGGAGTCTGCAGGGCAGTCCATCATCTAGTGGACATTGCTGGCATGTGGTACTGGAACCTGAATGCTCAATTAACACTTTTCACATGAAGCTTTGCCTATGGCTCATGCTGTGAGAAGGAAATGTGGGTATGTGAAAGAGGGAAAGAGGATTGAACTGGGATGCTAAATAAAGACAATAAAAAGGGAAACCTTGACCAGATTGGAGTTGAGAATACTTAACCTGGGCCAGATTTAGTATCCCTATATTTTTGTTTGAAGAGCAAGGTGAAAGAGTTTGGTGTTTCAGAGTGTAGAGGTTTGCACCTGTGACATGTTGGGTGCTGGTGCAAGGTTTTGGTTCTGAAGTTGTCTTCCAATAGTCAGTTTAGGGAAGCATGATATGAAGTATTTCTCTGGGGAGCAGTGTTAGAGTTTGCATGTAATTCATCTAAGGTAGCAAATAGAGTCTTTGAACCTTCCTGGTGCTGTGATTTTAAAAATATTTTGCTGTATGTAGGGCATACACAAAAGTGGATATCTAACCCAAAGGCCACGTACAAGCCTTCAAATTTAACCTTTTCATTTTGCTTGACACTCCAGAAGAAGGGGGGAATGTTGTCTCAGCGTTTACACAGAGGATGGAGAATGGTGGTGGAGAAGGGGATAATGACTTCAGCTCTGATTTTCTTCTTCCTGCTGCAACAAGGCATCTGTATTCTCTGCTGGGTGCAACCAGCCTGCAGGAAGCTTTCATCCCTGCAAACAAGAAGTCAATCAGCAGATCACTGGGAAATTGGAGAGCCATGAGAGCTGGTCTTGTGATGACCTGTGCTAAAAAAAATAGTGTGGATGGATGGTGAAAGCAGAATAATGGGAAGAACGTGAGGCAGGGCTTAGGTGTACTTCCATCTGCAGTATTGCAAAGACAATGCTGCTATGGCATCAGGTGCCATGAGCTGCCAGCCAGCTGTAGCAATGGATCTCTGTCTTCCATTTCACATACAAAGGGGAGAGCTCAGTCAAAAATCAACTTGCAGCTGGCTGGCGCTTCAGGGGGATCACTGACAGTAGTGAAAGAAGGAAGACTGAATGTTTCTGGGCTGGGATTAGCTGAAGTCTTCTCTTATTAAATAATGGCTTATTATACCATAGTATTCAGGCAAATGTGCATAGTGTAACAGTATGTCAATTATTTTGTCTAGTAATCAGACTCTTCATTTTGTGCTGCAAAAACAAATGCCTTTTTCAATTGCTTTAATATGCTACATTCTTTAAATTAGATGGTCTAGAGGCAGTATATAAACAGCACTCTCCAATATTATTCCAGTAAATGAATAGCACGTGTGATGCCTACGCTCATCTACAAGAGAAACTGCGGAGTGACATAGGTTCTTGTTATTTGCTTCCATATGAATAGCTCTGAGTAAGCGTCTATTCTCAAGAAATACACATTTGCTGCATTCCGGCTCAGGGAAGGCTGTGTGTCTATTTGACATGCTCTCAGCGGAGAATTGCTTATCCATGCCTGATCCTGACTGGTTTCACCTTCCAAAAGAAACTAGCATAGGTCAAAAGTTGGCAAGATGGATTGAAAAGTGTTTCCAGCTGATGGAAATGCTTTTGCTAACCAAGTGGGGGAACTTGAAATTTAATCTGTTCTCAATGGAAAAAGAGCAAATAGTCCATGTTTCAACACGAATAAGCTATTCCAGTATCTAAAGTGCTGACATAAGTGAGTTTTTCAAAGAACAAAGACCCTGAATCAAATACTTTTGCATGAAAGGTACAGATACAAAGTGTCTTCTCTAATGGACTTCCCGTGCCAAATGAACTGCTTTGTTTTCTAGTTCACTGCAGAGCTAACAGCTACACCTGGATGCGAATGTCTCCAGACGCTGCATCCTCCTCCAATTCTTATGTTCAGTGATTTTGGCATTCTTTCCCTTTCTCAGATCTTAATATTTTCCCTTCTGTAGTTGATTCTCCCTGTCCCTTATTTGAATATTCATCAGTTCCATTTCTCCTTTTTTCTCATATGAATTTCTTCTTCCTGTTTACTTTTTTACTCTCGCCTGTTTGCCATGTTTAGGCTCTTCCATATGCCATTTCTTCACAAGTAGTTCCCATATTGTCCAACACTTTGAGGGAAACACACGTTCTCAGTTGTTACCTGCTCCTCTACAGGAGGAGTGCATGCTGTGAGCTTAGGATAAGAAGAGTATGTCTTGTTGGGCAAAGATTATTTTATTCCTCCTTTGATTTTCTTAGCTGCTTTTTTTGCCCTCCATTCCTTCCATCTGTCTCTGACTTTAAGCAGAGTGTAAGGCAAAGGAAGGGCCAAGTATCTGTTAGGCTTTCTGTAGAAATACAGAATGCTGATGAGGATGTGAGTCAGAGCCCAAGTAACACTGGGAACCGCAGAATAAAAGAACATTACATGTATTTCTTTATTATAATGCTTCTTTCTTTATTCCATTGTTTGTCCTTTGTTTTCCTTTGTACCTCTCCTACCTCACATATGCAACTGATTGATGTGTTATAGATCTTTAATCAAGCATGGTTACCTTCGCATTTGCCTGGAACAGGGAGCTCCTTACCTACAGGGTTTGTACCAGGAGTGCTGAGCTGCCCTTCATGGCTTTGTGGGGTGAATGAAACTTGTTGTGCTCTACCCAGCCCTGTCACACTGCCCATTGCATATCACTGGTCTCTTGGTCAAATTGGTGTGTGCAAATTGCTAGTGTAAATTCAGAACTTAAGAGCTGGTTTGGTAAAATCTTTTAAAACAGTTTCAGAAATTCATTTCTCCTGACAAGGGCAATCAGCAAAGACAGATTTTATACTGTAGGACTAATCTTGTTTGTCTGCCTTGGGCAAATTCTCCCACTACCGACTGACTACTGAGATTAAGTAGAAATTCTAACAAACCCTGTTACAACTGGTCAAACACTACCACTCTAGTTGTACTTACTTGTTGCAAGCCTCAGAAGATGTTTATTTTAACACAGCCATTTTATGGTACTCAGAATATCTTCCTACACTGCATTGCTGCTACTATAGATAATGGATGACTACTTGGTTAATGTTTGATGGCAGTTACAATACACATCTCCCAAAGTTAAGTGTCCTTATGTCTTTATACAAGAACTGACCTTCAGGGACGGTAAACATATTGTTTGGCAACAAGTTAATTACAGACTTTATCTTCCAAAAACATTCATGTCATGGGTGGGATAATTAAGATGTCCTTGCAAGGGAAAAAAGTTCTTGAGTTATAGTAATGTTCCGAAGTAGGTGTAGGAAACCGAGGTCACAAGAGTATTACAAGAGCTGTGTACTCATGTTATTTTGACTAAATGATTCTCCTCCTCAGGCTATAAAAATGAAAGATAGCCTTAAGTGGTATGTATGGCAATATATTCTGTATGTCTGTGAAAAAACAAAGGGATTTGGGTTGTGCAGGGGGATGATGGGCAAGCAGAACTGATTGCGTTTGATTTACTAGGGGATTGATCGCTAGGGTTTGTTTTGGTTGTCTCCCCTTTCCTCTTTTTAAGGCCTGTATCTTCTGTCAAATGGTTGGGATCATGTTGGCCCTTTCTAATTTTATAATGTGAACTTTATGGTGATAAATAGCTAATTATTTGCAATTGAATTAGGCTATGAATTTAGATATGACAGAAACAGATGTACCAGTGATTACCTTCAATGCATTGCTCAGGGGATCTAAGTTTAACATAGTATAAATACCTTCCAGAAATGTTATTTCTGAAACGGAGCAGTGCAGTGATTACAGAATATGATAGAAATGCTGATGGGTTCTGTGGTACTTGAATATCCTCCAGATGGATGCATCTCAGCTATGACATGTGTTTTGCTTTCTTTCTTTCCTAGAAGAATTCAGGAAGGGAGAAGTGTTTCCACTGGTAGAGATCTGAATTTCCAGTTCTGGAGTGTTGAATCTCTAAGCTGGAAGCATGTCATTTGGGTGAAGTTCTGAAGTATTTTTTCCACAGTGTACACTCAGAAGAGGACCCTGAGCAGTTTCCAAAGATGGAGCCCTTGGAAGGCACACTGCAGTGCTATTTTGTGGGTGCCTCTTAAATGGGAGTCTTTTTGGCTGACTGAACTATGAATTACGACAAAGCAGCAGGTTAAATACCCCATACCCCAGCATGCCTTTGTTTTAATATGAACCCAAGGATGAATACTGACACTAATGTAGTTGAAAGGTTTGAGTTGTAATATCTGAAAGAAGCATGGACTCTCGACATGTTCTCTGTCTCAAAACTTGATTTAGGAGATCGATAGGTTGTCTAATCTGATAATTCTGAGCTACTGTTTTCAGTTGAGATTTTCTATTTGGAAACTTACATTCCAGCAGAAATAAGTCATTCCTTTTTCAGCTGACAGTACAAGCTTGAACAATAAAATAACTTTAGAATGAGTTTTATTTTCTTCGGTAGAAGAAAAGTTGTTTAGAATTAACACAACATCCTCAAGTATAGGCACGATACATAGTCTAAGTGCAGCAGGAGTATGAAAGATTGAAACACGCTCTTCGAGACCTCTTTCCATGTATCCATTTGTCATTAGAATGAGAATATTTAAGCATCCCACCATTAGAGAATAAATAGAAAAATGGGGTTTAAGCGCAGAGACTTAGATTGATGGAACTATGTCATTCATGTCTAATGTAGCGCTGTTAACGCACTCATATATAATTGATACAGTAGTACAGAGTGTATCCAGGCTGTGATTATGCAAAGTTCAAGGCAATGGAATAATACCTTTATAATGGTTGATTTTGAGGCTGTCTCAGTGTCTGCCTTGGAAGTTAAATCCCTGTATCTTCGCACTTATGAAAATGATGTCCACAGGTATTTTGCTATGGTGTGCTCAAGAAAAGTCAGATAATTTCTTCCAGATTCCTTCATTATTAGATGGCACTGAAATGTATTTTTTACTGTGCAAATCAATTGAGGGGTTCCATAGTTTGAAATTCATCTCCATCCCTAACCTGAAAGCTAGTTCATATTTGTTGTACCTTCTGCACTACATGAAAGTTGAGTAAATCAGTTGATCTCTCAGGCAGGATGTGGTATATCTTAAAACCAAGTTATCAGTGAACATCACATACACCTTGTAATGTTTTTGTTTGCATGTGAACTAGATAGTTTTGGTGATCAAGCTTTCCAGTTGTGGATATTTTAACTTTTGAAATATGAGGTTACCTCTGATTTTGGTTTTTTGGAAACTTCATGGCATATTTTCTAGTTGTCTCTGTTTACCAGGATTACTTGTGTATTCTGCTTGATCCAATATGGCTCTGTTGAATTTATTTGAGGTGATTTTTCCTGCATAACTGTGTGCAAATAAGTGTTCTGATAATCCCTTTCTCTTTGAATAAACCAGTTTAATACTTGCTTCTGTCACTGTTACATAGAGATGAGAGACTTGACCTATTTTAAAAAATGAGCTGCTTAGCTTTGTTAGCTACAGGAACATGGAATTGTAGAGTTTTTAGAGTTCATTCTTAATGAGTTGCCATTGGGATTTTTTGGGCACACATGGATGGTCTTTTCCTTTGGATTGTTATCTTTTGCAATGGAAGTTGGTGGAATTCTTTTCTTCTCCTAACCTGCTAATGCTCCCTAACCTGGTTAGTGCTCTTTAGTATTTGACCTGCTGCATAGGCTCCAGCTTTGTGCATGAAATCTGCTTGCATTCTGTGCATTCAAGCAATAGGCATGGAAGTTGATTCAAAGGTGATTACAATTATTTCTAATGTCACATTTAGCCCAGAACTGTATTGCTAGCCCTGGAAAGAAAGAAAAAAAAAAAAAAAAAGAAATACTTTGTTAATGCTATTCTGTGTTCAGTGGCTTTGATGGTTCTTGCTGCAGATGTTTCAGATTACTGTCAAAACTTCGTTATCAGTGATAATATACTAATGCACTCAGTTGACATAGGGGTTGACTGAATGACTATTGCATTGTATAATTAGGTTGGTGCAATACGATACATTTCCACTGATCCTACCCAGCCTTTAAATGAAATTCTCTTGCTGCATTGTTACCATTCCCAGAGTAACTGCTACTATTTTTGTTAAGATCCTTGCAGGGAGGTGTGCATATGTGGGTGAAACTCCATGTTACACAGCTGCAAATATATTTACATTCAGATTTCTTTAAGTAGTGATATCACTGGAAATAATAGTAATGCCATTGTAGAGTTAGCAGAACATGTATTTCTCCCCAGACTAATAAATTAGATCAAAACATATTATGTTTATATTATATATAATCCATGTACTGTATATTACGCTTATTTGAAAGTATTAAGCTCTTTGAGTGCTATTGCACTTTATAACCTGTATACACAAACACATTGTATGCAGGGGTGTTTGTCTGCGAAGTGAAAACCTGCAGTTTTTGTGGAATGCTTCCAGTAGCTGTCAGCTGCTTCCTCAGACTTTGATAATTGAAAGGTTTGTTATTTTTTTTAGGAAAGGAAGATGGTTTCGATTATCCAAAGCTAGAAGAATGCCCAGCTACCCCTCCCCTATCAGTGGACTTGTTTACATTGGGATGTGGACTAAATTAGGATTGCACATATCCAGATGCTATCTGCCCGGGTGACTTTTTCATTTACTTTGGCAAAGGATTTGATGGTATATTGCCACCATCTCCTTGTCAGTTTTCATATTATATATTGCAAGCTACATTTAGACTTTTATAAACTTTTTTTTCTCTAAATTGTTAACTCCTAAACTTTTGCTCTTGGTTTCTATGGGTGTATCCTCATTTTACAGTAGGCTCATCTGAATAAAGATTATAGGATATGGAAAGTGGTATGAGTTTTCATGTTATATATTGTCAGTTTTCATATTATATATTGCAAGCTACATTTAGACTTTTATAAACTTCTTTCTCTAAATTGTTAACTCCTAAACTTTAGATCTTGGTTTCTAAGGATACATCCTTATTTTTCAGTAGGCTCATCTGAATAAAGAATAGAGGATGTGGAAAGTGCTATGCATTGCATGGCTGGACACACAACTGAGTAAATTCTGGTTTATTTTTCAGGTTTTACAGTTCATTTCTTTTGGTGGTAGACACATCGGGAAGGTCACTGCTGTAAGTCTAGACTGAAGCCTTGCATTTTGCCTCATGTGGAAAAGCAGGGGGTTATTACAGGAACCATACTGAAACCAAGAGGTGGGATTTTGATCCTTACTTGTATGTTTTCTCATTGCTTAGCATTCAAAAAACCAAACTCCCAGAAAAACAAGCCCCAAATCAAAATTAAACTTTACTTATTCTTGATTTTTATTTCTGCTTTGCTGTACTAAGGGGCAGAGATGTGTCTATGATGCATCTGCTCTGCAATATCCTTCAACAAGCTAGGAAGGGCAAAGCTCTCCACCAAGAACTGTTTTCTTCCCAGCAGTCAGTGACCTATCCTGCCAATGGCTCACCAGAGGAGCAAAGGCTTCTTGTACAAGTAGCTTACAGCAGGATAACATTCCACTGAGTATCAGTGGGGAATTGCAGAAAACATTAGCCAGGACAACTCAGAAGTAGAACTACAGTACTGAAAAACAGGAACAGTTGAACAAGTGTATCATTTAATTCATTACTGTCGTGTTATTTTTCAGCACTGATGGGGTTGGAAGTGGGTGGGGAGGGAGAAGTATCTTAGCCCAGAAACCTGCTACTTATGATGTGCTAGGCTGAGAAGCAGCTTGGATAAAGAATTCCATTTTTTATATCTTTTGAGTGCTAAAGATGTATAGTGGGTGAGTGCTCAAAGCTCAGCAGAAATCAGACAGAGCTGCAGCCAAGAGAAACAGAGGTTTGCAAGTGTAAGATCCTAATCTATGTCCTGGCAAACCTTTTTGTTAAGTTGTTTCACCTCTTTCAACCTCCAGACCTTCTGGTTGCAAATTAAAGAGGGTTCCTGCTGGTCTTCACGCGACTCACAGATGCATACATCCTACATGAGATCTAAAAGGAGCTCCACTTATTAATGTTTATACAGTCTGGGTAGATCTAATCCTATTTGCAGGCCTTTAAAGTGCCAACTTTTTATTTTAAGCCTGGTTTACTTTAGCTGCAGTCTTTAACCTCAGAAATGTGTTTGTGGGATTTTCCCTCAATGGCATTTTAAAAAGTGAGAGGTTCTCAATCAGTAAAAGTAATGAAAATTTACATGCTCTTTTGCATGTGTGGTTTAAGCAAATCAATGCTGTAACCATACAAAGAGGGTTTTGAATCAAACAGATTGCTGTTTATTCTGGTAATGCCTAAAGACCAAGTTTGCTCGGTAATGTAGGAACCCATGGGGACAGGTTTGTAATCTCTGTACTAGCCACGGTGACTGATACCGGTAGAATTTTGTGGTAAAATTCATGAACAGTTAATATCAGCAAGTATCAGCCTAGTTCCAGTTGGAGTATGGGAGAGAGAAGAGAAAGGAAGAAGAAAAACTGATTTTGAAGATACAAGTAATTGAAAGGAAATGTGACACTGAAAAGAGAGGAATTATTAAAGAGTGAAACTGTTTATTTATTTATTGTATTATTTATCCTATGTATTTTTTATATATATATTATATCCAGTGAAGGGTAGAGGCAGGAGGGGAAGGTAAAGATGGTCTGCTAAGTGAAAGAGCAGTTAGCACAGGAAAATACATCAAAGCTTTAGATGTATGAATCACCAGAAGTACCTCTTGTTGGCAGCTTTTGCAGCTGCTTTCACTAGTTGGAAAGTGGCTTGTTTTCTCTCTGACAATTTTCCCCCAGGCCAAATGATGGAGAGAGATTGGGCATCTGCAGTTAATAAATTATTACCAACAATTAGACATTTTTAGATGTGTGCCTACATCTATGTACCCATACTCAGGGCTGTGCAAGAAGTGAATGCAAAACTGGTTCCTGTCCAAAGACTTCAGAGCCTGCGTGACAGGTACAGACAAAACAGGTTGAGTGTTCCATTGGTGGTGGTGGGAGCTCTTCGTTACCTCTTTTTCTTTCTTTTATATGGATTTTACAAAAGAGCAGTGGTTTGCTCAGTATTGTGAGTGAATCACTTTTTCAATAGACAGTTGACTCACTATATAATGATCTGATACTGCTACAAGATTTGTGAGATTTATGAGATTTTTTTTTTAAAAGCTGGATCTGAAAAACATAACAGGAAAATAAGTCTTACATGGATCTTGCAGCGTCTGCTGGGTGGGGAGCTTGCAGTGTTAGCTTTTGTACAACGCCGGTTTCCAGTACCTAAAGGGGACTAGAAGAAAGCTGGAGAAAGACCTTTTAGAAGTGACAGGACAAGGGGGAATGGCTTTAAACTGAAAGAGGGGAGATTTGTATTAGATATTAAGAAGAAATTCTTCCCTGTGAGGGTGCTGAGGTGCTGGCACAGGGTGCCCAGAGAAGCTGTGGCTGCCCCATCCCTGGCTGCGTTCAAGGCCAGGTTGGACAAAGGGGCTTGGAGCAACCTGGTCTAGTGAGAGGTGTCCCTGCCCATGGCAGGGGGTTGGAACTGGATGAGCTTTGAGGTCTCTTCCAACTGAAGCCATTCTGTTAATCTGATTTTATGAAATTGGAACGAAGTCACTTTTAGGCACAAGAGAAACAGTAGAGTATCAAGAAACTCTGAAAGAATCGATCATCCTGCTCTTTTCCATTGGCCTCTATGGAGACGTATTTGTTTTGCACAGAAATTCTCTTTTTTAGGGAATAGTGTTTAAAAGGTTGGACTTTTTGTTTTATAGGACAACTTTAGACAGAGAGTAGGGCTGCTGGTTGTGGGCCAGTGATCATGGGGACGTATGTTAGAAGCCTGCATCTTCCCACTCCCTTAGGTATTTACACTGACACTGATGAGGTGCTTGGCACTTAATTGCATTGCTGTGTTGGCCGTTATGGCCTAGTCAGAAGGGAAAGGGCAAGGGCAGGGGAAGATTTACCAGTGCTGCTTTTTGGGTCAGCCAAGCATTTTTCAGGAGCATCCAGGAAATCAGTCTTCTCTTTGCTCCTTGCCTTGTATGTAATTAATTTGGGCTAAATGACTGCTGTTTAACTGAATTCTGTGTTAGCCACTCGTTCAGAGAGCAGGGCCAAGCTGTCAGCCTCTGATCTGTTTACTGTTATCAGATGTCTTCTCAACTGCTGTAATAATTTACATAGAACAAAAGAAAATGTAGGCTCTGCTTAAAACCTGAGATTCCTGTGTCCTCTTCCCCTGCAGAGCTGGGAGTCTTGAGAAGAAAGGGAATTGAGACAGAAGCAGAGCAAAGAAACCAACCAGGATTTTCAGTAGAATCACTGTAGTTCAGCAGTATTTGAGAGATGGAGCTCTTTGGCTGGAGGACAGAGGGATAGCATTACATAGAAGGAAAACCGTGTGCCAGAGGACGTCAGGAGGTTTCAGCTAAATCCCAAAAGGCATTCAGGAGTGCAGAAATGGGATGGTGGAATGTTTTTTCTATTTTTTTCCAGGTTCTTTTATCTCTTGGCGTATCTAAAGTAGAGGTTCATAGGACCTCTTAACAAAGCTGCGTGTTACATATGTCATCCAGGCCTAGTCACTGGAGACAGAGAGGCTCTGTAACACAGGGTGCTCAGAAGGAACGGGCTGTGAGAAATGGGTAGATTTAAGCTATCAGGTTGTTAATTTTTCATTCGAGGTGCTGTGAAGGGCCAGGGAAGCTGGGGATTATCTCTCTCAGTAACACTTGCCAAAAGAAAGAGACTGAGCTGGTACTAACTTACACCAAAGGCAACTTGAGAGTACCTGGGTGCATACCATGCCTAGTTATAACGTAAGAACTGTGACTGACACTATTTCCCTGACAACTTGACAGGTTGAAATAACAGTGGGAGACTTATGAAAAGAGTGGAAAGAAATATTGTACAAAGAACTGCATGGCTGATTGCATCAGTGCCTTTATGTCAGTAAGTCTTCACCACGAGACATGCACGAAGGCTGTGGAGCATGTATGCGCATATGGTGGCATATACATGTTGTGTGAGGTGTCATTAACAATAACAGCTGTTTCTTCAGAGAGTTCTAGGAATTACATTTAAATAAAAGGATCAGGAGCCATCTCTACCTGAAGCACGCCCAGATTTTCAAACTCTAATATGCAACTTAGTCTGTTTCATTTTGTTTCATTCCTGTTAATAGGCAGATAGGATTAGTTGGAAGCAAGCAGACACACATTGGGTTTATTTGAGCAAAGAAGGAAAATTATACAAGATAAATAAGCAAAATGCAAAGAGAATTTAAGCCTCAGAATCTCAGTTATTAATTACTTTGCCTCTTGAGTCTTTGAATTGTAGCGCACAAAAGCAAAAAGAAACAGAGCTCCATTACCAAAACTTCAGTGTATCGATCCAAACAGAACGTGCAGAGGTCGAGGGAGTGCCACAAAACAGCAGCCTCCAACCCCTTGCAGGTCAGTGAAGTCTACAGAGATGTACTGTCGTTCACCAAGTCCTGCCCCATTGTCTTGAGTGCTTCCCAATCCCATTTCACAAAACAAGTTCTCTGGTCCCAGCTGGGCCGCAGTGTGGTTCTACAGAGCTGTCTGCATGGAGATCTCCAAGCCTTTGAGTAGGTGCTGCAAAAAAAAACAAACATTCTCTCTTCTCTCATATTCCTTTAATTTGTTTTTCTTATCAAAATGCTGCTAATCCACTTCCTCTAGACTAGATTAATAATTGTTCAACCGTTTAATATTTGCGCTTACCTATATTTAATATTATTTCCTGAAGTTAATTTGAACTCTAACAGTGTACTGCAAATGCGACAAGGACAAAATAACTTCTGTGACTTTACTGTCTGACGCTTGCTTGCCCTTATTGCTAAAAGGAGCAGAATTTCTCTACCCTTTAATCCTCCTAATGTGAAGTTTCACTTTCAGCTTTTGTAGAAACTCCAGAATCAGTGCATGCATTGTGAGTGCTTTAGAACCAGGAGGTGTTCGTATTTTTCTCTTAAGTTCAGATCCCTTATCACCTCTTCCTGAATGTTTTTCCTTAGTTCAAATTTGCTATGCTTGTCTCAAGCGTGTGAACGTTGCCTTGGATCATTTGCAATGAACAGCTGCAAGGAGATCTCAGAAAGAGAGAATATGCTAAGTAAATTAGTAGTTTTAACTGCACAGCAGTCAGCAGCCTTTCATCTGCGATATTGTGTGCTTGTCTATGAATTTGGGAGTAAGTTTCCATAGCTCCAGAAAGTCCTGATTTTGATGTATGGAATTCCAATGAGCACGAACTTCTGACAGCAGCTTTTCCCCAGTATTTAACCTTCACAATGTCAGTCAAGGCAAACTCAGATTCCCACCCACCCCCCCCATGTCATCCTTAAAATATGTTTTCCTACACAATTAACAGTCACTGTAAAGAAACTCACTGCCTGAAGGTAGGCTTTACTGATGAACTTACAGAAGACATTGCTATGAAAGCAGCATCCCTTGAACTTCTAACATCAAGAGGGTAGGTGTTACAGAAGCCATATTTTATCCATATAGCTGTTCTCTTGGCTATCACGGTGCTTTAAAACCACTCTTTGATGTTGGAGAATTTTGGGGTAAAGTGACAGTCATAAATCTTCATATTGGTAAAATTCATGGAATACAGTCATTACATGCACTTTATTATGTATTCTGTACTTCAGCTGTTGCCTGCTGGTGGAAATGCAGGGGTTTGGAAGGGGGAGTGGGGGATTTGGGAGGGTTTTTTATGTTTTGGAAGTTAAAAGACATTTAATACATCAGTGTCATTATAGTATATGCCATCATTTCATGGTAATTTATATAAGGTAGTAAAATATATTTGCTCCCAGCTCCTTCTCTGTTGCATGAACTGTTAGGATGGCTTTGTGAAACAGGCTTGGGAAAAAGGATTCTGTCAGAATCTGGGTTTAAAATGTATAGAAAGCAGAGACTTGAGTTCTGTGCAAAATTTCATCCATTCCTCTTTAAAACACTGAGAGTAAAGAAGTTCTCAATCCTTTGACAGATGATGAAAAAAGTCTGAATTGAGTCCCACATTGCATGCTGGATGTCAGCACAGAGCGAAATAAGTCCCTTATGAATAAGGTGCTGGTAATAAATATTATATGAGATATATTAATTTGTGCCAACTTTCAGAAACTTCTGAAATACGCAGAGATTTTGGGAATACATTGCAGTTGCAAAGCCAACCTCAGAAATGCCACTTTCTTCTGCTAAAAAAAGATGGATAAATCTTCTTGTTTAAGTACATGCTGAGCTATAATTTATCAAATTAATCTGTCATTTTACATAGGAACAGCAGCATGCTTCCCTCACTATATTATCTGTAACCATCAGGAAAACAAGCTGATTTTCATTGTCAGAAGCACTATTTTCATTGTGTTGGTAACGAAAGGATACAATAATTTCAGTTGTTTCACCAGAGACATACATTGTTCTAAATACACTTTGTGCTTACTGAAAAGTTTTGCCTTGAATAGAGAGATGTGTTTAGGAAACTTCTATCAGAGTGGCGGACAGGAGGATTCTGCATTAGCACTTCTGAGATTTATGCTGTGTTTTGCACTACAACTGTTAAAAATTACTCACACGAGCACCTGCATCTGCGGAAGAAGAATTATCCTGGGCCAATAATAGTTCCAAAATCTGTCATTTCTTTCCTGCTAGGAACCAGGATTTGAATGCAGCATTCCAGCTGCTAATGGATATTCAGGGCCCTTCCGGATGGAGTCCTGATTAGTAGATGACAGATTAACAGAAGAGCTGTGTTTTATGGTTAGGGAGGTTAAACAAAACTCACGTTGCCTTTTGGATGAAGAGGAAGCGGGATCATTGAGAGACTTTGCAGGAAGCCATGGGAGGGAAATGCCATAGTGATTGATGAAGGTGGTCCATTATCAGACACTTTGTGAAAACTTTTATTTCCTCTAAGTAAATCACATAGCGTGTACAGGGCACAAGTAGAGAATTAATTTTGTTGCATTTTGCTGGAAATATGTCAAATGGTATTCAAGCCAAAATTGAGAAAGGGAAATTGCACAGTGTATTTAAGCCAATCATGCAGTTGATGTTCCCTTTGAATTTAGCAGCTTTGAATGTTTGGTAAATAATGTTTTGCTGAAAATGAACTTTTTATGTCAAGGTCTTCTGGATTTGCATTTATAGGCAAATGCAATAGAACCACAGAAGTTGTTTTCTGTAAAGTAAATATGTAAATAAATTGAATGGATTAAGAGCAGCCTTGAGGAGAAAGACTTGGGTGTGTTGATTGACGAGAAGCTCAACATGACCTGCAGTGTGTGCTTGAAGCCCAGAAAGCCAACCGTATCATGCATCAAAAGGACTGTGACTAGCAGGTCGAGAGAGGTGATTCTGACTCTCTACTCTGCTCTTGTGAGACCCCACCTGTAGTATGGCATTCAGCTCGGGGGCACCCAACGCAAGAGGGATGTGAACATTCTGGAACGAGTCCGGAGAAAGCCATATAGATACTCCGAGGGCTGGACTATTTCTGCGCTGGAGGTGGGCTGAGAGAGCTGGGCTTGTTCAGCCTGGAGAACAAAAGGCTCTGCAGAGACCTTAGCTTCCAGTGCCTAAGAAAGGAAGCTGGAGAGGGGCTCTTCAACAAGGGCATGTAGTGACAGGACAAGGGGGAATGACTTTAAACTGGAAAAGAGGATTAGATTAGATATTAGGAAAAAATTCTTTCCTATGAGGGTGGTAAGGCACTAGCCCAGGGTGCCCAGAGAAACTGTGGCTGCCCCATCCCTAGCAGTGCTCAAGGCCAGGTTGGACAGGGCTTGGAGCAACCTGGGCTAGTGGAAGATGTCGCTGCCCATTGCAGGGGATTTAGAACTGGATGGTCTCATAGGTCTCTTCCAACCCAAACCATTCTGATTCTATGATGCTAAGATCCTGTGATTTTCATCTTAGAGTATTGCATTTGTCTCTTATTCTTACCAAAATAGTATTGAAGTATTATATAAGGAATACACTTTGTCATTTGGTATTAGCTTCTGAAGCAGTGCCTATTCCCTAGGCAAGGAAACCCAAGCTTGGGGAATAATACTTTTGTTTGTGCTGCGTATTGTGAAAGCGTTCTTTTGGATAAGAAAGCTTGCAAATGTGTTCAAGCTCAAAGACTTCATTTGACAAGTCCTTCTGAACAAGAATGGTACATGCAGTCATCCATGGGCTTCACAGGCTGCATAGTCCTCCAGGAGTGCAGCAGCCTGGCATGTGGAAAGGGATATATTATCCCTGATTGATGCAGGTAAGGATTGCTCTGTTGCATGGCTCTGGAGATCTAAATAGAGGTTTTCAGCTTGAATAGGTGTGAGTTGGAATCTAC
Source organism: Pezoporus occidentalis (assembly GCF_034315485.1). Lineage (NCBI taxonomy): Eukaryota > Metazoa > Chordata > Aves > Psittaciformes > Psittacidae > Pezoporus > Pezoporus occidentalis. The sequence continues at coordinate 8,016,341 of NW_026912779.1, forward strand.
AAGGAGCATAAGCTAATATCCGTGAAGGACTGCAAAACAAATTATTCCCTTCTAGTTGCAGAAATTCTAATGAATGTTTCTGAGCAGCCATATTTTGCACAAGCTTGAACCCTCATATTACTTCTATCTGTTCTTATATACGGCAGGAGAATCAATATGGCACATGTCTGAATCACTGTTGAAGGGAGCCTTGTCTGTGAGTAAAGGATTGAGTTTGAAGCCATGTGCAGGCTGGAAGATAGGATTCTATAGGTGATTATATTAATTGATCATCTTAATTAAGTCATGATTTAAGCATAATTCTAAGCTTCCCATCACACTGGAAGGAAGGGTGGGAAGGTACTCCCTGCAAAGGGAAGACATTCCCCAGAAAGCCCTCTAAAAACATACACACGTCAGATTTGTGTAGGAGGTGTTTTTGCTAAGTGTTCCTTCGTGCAAGAAACTGATACTTGTGGCAGTCTTGAATAATCAGGATTTACACATCTTTTAGACTCTGGAATAGCTTGTAATCTGTGAGACAAGAGAAGGAGCAGGCTTAGCTCCTATTATCTGACACTGTGTTTCTGTGACCTACATGTCTTGTGACAGACAGCTTGAATATCCTAATGTACAGTTAGCCTCTCTATAAACTGAAGCGTGCTATCAACTGGAATACACTAAATGAAATGTTGGTTACTGCATAAGGATCTGAAGTAAGCCAGAATCCAGGTGTTAAAGTGTGACATTGGCCCCTTAGAGCATGCCACCCAACCAAAAGGTGCAAAAATTCAGGTGATGCTCAGCACTGGTCCATTGTGGCTCTACGCACAAGTTCCCTGCATGGCTTCCTGACTCACGTAACACAAATTGTGCTATGCAATCTGAAGTGTTGTAAAGCTCCTTTGAAATTTCAGTCTAATAAAAGCGAATAAAATGAAAGAATGTGAAGATCAAAGACCTCACAGGCTAATACAGAAATTTTCCTTGCATATATAAGTACTTGAAGATAATCTTGGAATAGATTGCACGAATCTACATAGAAAATCTGTGGTGGTTAAAGAATTAAGTATATCTCATATTTCCTTGTAAGGATGGAGGAAGGTAGGCCATTCTCTCCAGTCCCAGTACAAAGTACTTACATTTTGGTTACTTCCTAAATAGGAAGGTTTAACATTTTACTCCAAAATGCTTATGAGAGAGACTCTACTGAGTCGTTAACAGCCTGTTAACTGACTTGGGGTTTAATAGCCCTGCTTCTGCCTCAGAAAGAGATGTGTGTTAGGAAACTCTCCAGATTGGAAGATCTGATTTGCCTTCCTGCTTTTAACTGGATGTAAAGGCATTTCCTAACCTTAGTCAGATGCAGCAAGAGTTTCTTAGGGAGAACTTCTACCCTCATATACATAGACAGCATTGGTCAGGCTGGAGAACTTCACTGCTTTCCACATCTAGGTAAAAATGACTGGGTTTCAGCAAACTGGCGGTGTATTTATATGGGATTTTGTTTGTAGCACAGCTTAGTTGTATTTTTCCTTATATGGTATTTTTTCCCAATTCTCTAATACAATTTATCCTATTTCTTACATTTGATTTTTCTTGCCTTAATTCACTTTTTTATTTTTCTCCTATCTTTCCTAGCTCTGTTTTTTCACTTCTTTGAAAAGTTCATCTCTTGGTGCCATTCTTTTGCTCACTCTGTTGTCTTTTGCTTTTTGTCCAAGTATTTTTGTGGTTTATTTGCTTAGCCTTGTCCAGGGCTTTTGCTCTGCCAGCTTTAAACTACATGGTCAAAAGGATTCCTGTGTGAATCAATCAGTTAATCCAGTCTCCACATACTCAGTCATAGGCTGTTGTCTTTCAAAAGCCTATACTTACCTCTAGTGACACCTAAATGGCACTAGAATGAATTCATTTTTAAAGCATTATTAAAGATACTGAAGCAACTACTGGTATTCTTGTTTTCTGGATGGAGATGCACAAGCAAAGGGAGAGACTGTTCATGACACAGGACTTTTAGGTGGTAATTTCCTGTAAGAAATTTTTCCCACTAAGATTCCCCCCTGCGTCTTTTGTGCCTTTGAAAATCTTACTTGAAACAATATTCCTAGAGCAGGCAAACTAGTGGAAATAGGACAGTGAGGAAGGACCATGTGCCTGCTCAATAAGCCGTTCTGGGGTTCCTTGTCATGGATGAGCAGCATCGCTGGTGGTCTCCTCTGATGGGTTGTTGGGAGAGGAGAGTTATGAAGATGTAGGAACTTCCCTGCTATCAGGCGTGGTGCTAACAGGCACAGAATTGGTCTTCCCTCACTACAGTGGTACAGGCCTTCGTAAAAAAAGTCACAATGAGTAGCTTAAAGAGACTGGCACAGGTTTATGTGACATAACCAAGGCTTTCACGTCATTAACTTGCATATATACTTGAAAGGAGAGATGTGAAGGTCTGCAACAGACATCCCCAAATCAAAGTGGGCCAAGAGACTCTCCCATCCCTTCCTGCTTACAAGTAATCCCTAGAAGGTTGGCTGTGTTTGCTTATATTCAGTTCCAAGATCCATGCTCAGGCTGCCTTGCACAGGTGCAGATGCTTGGAGTAATTCAGTGTTCTCCTTCACATGGAGTGAAGATGGGGAAGGAGGGAATAGCAAAGCAGCATTTTTTTCAGTGCTTTCCTTGATTCCATTCTGTTCTAGTAGTACAAAGTGCAGTAAATGAATTTAAAAGAGACCTCCATTACTGGATGATTGCAGAGTCCTCTCTACTGCATTTGACCCTCTTTGGGTCTTTTTAAATTGAAGTGACTTTGGCTTTTTAACTTTTAATAGTTTCTCCCAATTAAGATGACCAGGCCTTGAACTTAAATGTCTTCTGTCAGTTTATGACAGTTAATGGTCCTCTGAGTACACTCCTGCCTAGATTCCCACAAGAGCTTTTGGAGAGGGCTGAAGAAAGTTTTTTAACCTAATATTTTTAGTTCTTTTAACTTCCTTAGGCAGCACAGTGGTTTCTTAAAGTTTCTCCTGTGCCCATATTCCGCACCAGTGCTGGTTTGAAACTGCACTCGCTCCAACAACAACACTCTCTTGTAGGCTCCCACAACTTCTTTGCAATTCTTATAGTTTCTGTTTGGCAGAAAGAGATACCTGGGCAAGGGCTGTAAGCAGATTCCATAGTGGTCTCCTTATCCTGTTTCCCCACGTCTTCAGAAAAGAAGCTTCCAAGTTGAGTGATTTTTTTAGTAGCAAATTCCATTTTCTGTTAGATTCAAACTGTCCTCCTCATCTTTCAAATCCTCCATTAGAAAAGATTTTGATCATTTTCTACACCCATTGTGCAAGGTTAATAAGCGACTTTCACGAATAGTAATGAAGTAATAAAAGCTCCTGTACAGAAAATGTTGCTTAAAATAAAAATACTGGGGTTTATGAATTACTGCTTCTAGCAGAAAGTAGCTGATTTGTTTCTGGTGCGAGGAATTTTTTGCTGTAACTTGATTGTAGACTGATCACGTGCACCTGAAGAAGATCCAAACGTTAGTGCTCATATTGCCAGCTGGTGGTATCGCGCATTGGATGCACTACTCAGGGTGGAGCAAAATCCTTAGTAGATTGAAAATGAAATCTTCTGTAGATGACAACTTTGTGAATGACAAAAGATGATCTCGCTGTTCGTGTGAAACATCATCATCCTGGCTTGTGATTTGAATTCTGTTATGTTCAGAAATGGAAAACCTCCCAAGCTTTTGCAAATGAGGGACTGTTTAGGTTTATTTGCATGTGACATATTTGTTTCCTGTGTTGTGACAGCTAGCCCTACACATTTGCTTGTAAATAATCTGAAAAAATCAGATCCATATGACTTCTCGCAGACAACTCCTCTCAAAGCTGCTTAACAATAAGCATAAGGCAGGTTCAGATGGTTTGACTATAAGTTCACTTCTGAATAATCATGTATCTAATTGCTTTGCTAAATTGAGCAATGGCTTCCAGTCAGCAGTAGCATGTAAGTGTGTCTCTGCTTAACTTCATCTTGAGATGGCTTTTCAGTAGGGATATTTTGTTGACTGTGGGCCTCCCATACCCAAAGGAGATGATAGATCCCAAAGAAGGAGGTGGGATGGAGAACTGCCCTTCAGGAAAGATCTGGGGAGTGGTTTTCAACATTACTGTTGCAGAATGCAGTATATGCCCTGGGCACTGTGGCTTTGTGCTCTGTGGGCTGTGTTCTGCAGGTCCACAGGTACAGTGTGGCCCGTGTCCAAACCAACACCCTGGATAAGAGTTCGTTCTTCTTTGTGTGTTTTTCACTTTGACTGCTTTAGAGGACGGTTGTTTAACCACTACCATGTAAAGAGGTTTGATTTCTTCATTGCATGAGTGTTCAGTTAGCTCAATCTCTGCCATTCTTACGGGGGAAGAACAGTTGTGAAGAATTGTAATAGTTTGATGGTGGAAGTCCCACTTTTATGGAGGGACTTCCATGAGCTCCCTGGAATTTTTGGACAGTGTCCTGAAGGTGTCCGTGCCCATGACAGGGTGGTGAGAACTAAATGGTCTTAAGGTCCTTTCCAAGCCAAACCATTCTAGGATTCTGTGAGTTACAAGAAACAAGTTAAGTATGAGGGGGGACTTGGCAACATCTGTCACAGAGTTCTGCAGTAAGGCCAGTAAGAAGAGCTGAAGGGTGGAAATGGGCTTTTTTTTGTGCAATGAAGGAATAGTAAAGGCTACTGCCGTTTTGTGGGCAAGGCTTTCCACACCTTGGAAAGGGTGGTGGGGAGAAAGGACCCAGGTGTGCAGCTTCACAGGAGATGAGCTGAGGAGAGGGTGGTGATCAGCAGCTCATGCTGTGCAGCTGTGGAAAAAAGACAAGAGCAGGCTGCAGTGCCTCTGAGAGCAACAGAATGGTGCTGGGGAAGGTGAGTTCCTGGAATGTTACTTGTGATTCTGTTCCTCTACCTTCAAGAGCGATCTCTCTGGAATAGGTAAAGAGCTGTTGGAGGAGAGGTTGTGTTGCTTGCTTGGAGAAATGAGGGCTATCCCTTCCTAGCGGATATGCATACATCAGGTTGGGAGGTGGAAGAGAAATGTTGATAGCAGCATGAGCTGGCCTTGTTTTTCTGAACCTGGTAAAAGACTCCACAGGTTAGGTTCTGCTGTTGACTTGGGACTGCTGGGGAGGGAGTGAAGGTGGAACTTGAAAAGCTCATGAAAGTTTATGTGATATTGTACTGGAGCTGGCAGGGGGTTGCATACTTCTCCGTGTTCCCAGGTACTAACTGGATATTAGTATTACCCAGTACTGCTGCCAGTTACTGTGCTGTTGAGGGGAAACTACTTTTCAGGAAAGTCATGTGAGAAGCCTTTTGTACCTACTGCAAAAACTTCCTCAGCTGTGTTTTTTTGCTGTTACTTTGGTGAAGAAACTTGAACTTTGCATTGGTTTGGACCCTGTAGTAGGATGGCTGGAGTTCAGGGAGCAAAAGGTAAGGTGACAAATAAATATTGAATACAACAAATGGCGATGCTGTTATTTTTGGTGAGCACTGTTTTTTGCTGTCTGGTAGAGTGGTGGAAGTAAATTACATATGATCCAGTTCAGTGCAGTTATGCAGATTCATCTGCTTTTTCATACTGTACTTAGAGTTCTCAACCAATCATGGAATGTAACAAGTGTTGATTTAAAAAACCCTGAAAAACAGCAACACAAACCACTCCAGCAGAGTTAAGTGTGTTGTTATGCCCTTAATTCTGTATTTTTCTTTCTGCATGCAATCATTTCTCTTATTTGGCAATCATTATGGGGTGTAATGGAAGTGAGCTGAAACACTCTAAGCACAGTTGTGTCTATAAAGAGATTTTTAGAAAGAAATAGATTGTGGCAGGGGATTATTATCTGAAATACATCAGCATATACAGATAGAATATCGCCTGGATTTAGTGGCACTACAAAAATATTCATAATTAAATGTGTGATGCATGGATTAATTCTCATGGGAGCCATTTCATGTAATTAATTTCCAATAGTTGCATTACTGTGTAGTATCATGTCACACGAGAAGATAAATACTCTGAATGGTAGTTGGAAAACATAAATGGCTAAATCTGCAGCTCTTTAAAGAGGAGCTCCGTGCAGAAATGGCTTCTTACAGGGGGAATAATGCAGATAAAATGCCTCATGCTCTTTGAGGAAGCAGTGTGGGGCTTCTTCCAGCAGGTCTTTATTAGGAGGGCCAAAGAACTTGTGCTTTGGGTCAAAGTATGCTTTTATTTATGGCTTTGGAGCTTACTGGGTCCAAGCCACGAAAGAATTTGGCTCTTTATTATTTTCACCTCGCTTTGAAATCACAGTAGATGAGAATTCTTTGAAGTACGTTTACTTACGTAAGCTGCTGAATATAATATTTTTTCATTAAATCATAAGTCTCTTGGCTTACAGCATGTTCAAGCTCCTCATACGTTCTGTGATAGCTAATAGGAGGCCTGATTGAAAATGCAGAGGGCTTGTCAGGCTGCGAGAGGTGATTTACACAGCTTTGGGGTAGCTTTCTATATGGAAAACCCAAGACCTGCCTTTCATGGTGCCTTTTAAATCTTCCATTTCTCCCCATCCACATTTCCATTCTCTTGTATAGAGCTAGTAATAACAATTAATATATTGTGAATGTCAGTTAAAAGCCAAGTCTCTGTCTATTATGACTAATGAAAATATATTGAATTTAATATACTTGGTTGGAGATATTAGTTCCTGACAGTAAATGATTGCTCACACTAATTATGGTCATTATCATGCAAGTTGAGTGCATTCTTTAAGTCTGAGGTATTGGTGGTATTTGAAACTCTAAGATCTTTATTTTTCTCTTTTAGTTGAAATAAGATCTTAAGCTAAGAGAACAGAGTCCACCACAGCTCAGTGGGTTGGCAAGGAGGCTCTGATGCAGTTGGAATTACTTGGCTTGCATAGGAAGGTGGAGGAAAAATGGCATATTGACGTGTTGGGGCTTTTCTTTTTCTTTTTGCTTCTTATTTTCACCATCTCCATTTTATAAGCATAGGGAGGATCTCAGGACAAAGGGAGTGTCAGTGCAAGCGAGTCAGTCAGTCGGGATCACAAAGGTCCTCTTCAGGTGTAGGGGAGGAGATGAAGGATAAATAGAGGGGAGCTAAGAAAATACAGCTTTCATAAGCTGTTAGTATCTAAATCAAAATACTTCAGCTTATGTTGTTCCTGCAATGGAGAGAGGAGCTCCCATGACAAAATTGCCCTTTTTTCTTGTGATAACAGCTGGGAAGAGTCAGGGTAGTCCAAGTTTGTGAAAGAAAAGGGGAAAAAAGTTGTCTTTAGTTGCTCTTTTTGAGAAGTTCATGCTAACAAAAATGTGAGATAGGTTCGTTCCTTTGGCTGTTGCTTGGCACAGAGGGAAGAGCTGTGCCAGTGCCACCCTTGCTCTGTTGGCTGCGGTGCAGTGACTGAAGTACCGCCTTGTCCTGCTGAAAGGCATTTTCCAGGCTTAGTTTCTTAAGCCTCCCATGGGAGAAGGAGAAGGAAGCATTTCAAATGCTTCTAGACTGATTAAGTGAATGCTTATTGAAGTTGGACACATTGCAGCATGAAACAAGTGTTTGCTGTGCCTGGTGACACTCAGGGTGCAGTGGCCCTTCATGTGTGTGCATGTCTCCAGCGCTTCGCTGAGCCTGTGCTGTCCTGTGTCATACAACCAAAGGCTGCTTGGAAATCTGGTGCTCTGGAAAGCTCTTTCCTATACTGAAGCAAGCCATAAAAATAAAACCATCCCCAAACATTACAAGCCTATCTGTTTTAAATCTGGAGAGAACTAAAGCTTATATATCCAGTGGGGAGCAAAATCTGGACAGTGTTCTCTCTTTCCTTCTGCACAGCAGCACGTCTGTCAGGGGTTATTCCATCTTTAATTATTCCAGATTACTTTCTATAGTGGCTTTCAAATATGCATGATCCAAGCATGTCCTCTTTCATTATGCTGCTCATTTCTTTCAGACAAGTTTGTGTCTCATGTTAGCAGTGTTACTGCTTTGCCATCCCACCATACCTTGGGAATGCTGTTCTTGGGAAAATTTCTATATAAATCTAAATTTCTCAATTACTGAGTTTGAAGCATGTATTTTTGGAACACCAGAGCTATTGCCCATAGAACACTGCTGCTGTTTGATGCTCTGCTCTTTACAGTAAGTTATTTATTTCAAAGGTTGAGAGTGAATTCCCTCAGGGTGTATGGAAAACTGTTATCCAGAGCCTGAATGTACACTGGTTTTCTGTTTAAGAAGCCACCTGGATTAAAAAAACTTAAGGACAAAACGTTTTGCATCGTGTGAGCACTCAGGTTTGTGCATCGCCAGTCTGATTACAAACAGAATTACTGTCTTGAAAAGCAGTGTTGGCTAGAAATACAGCTAAATATTCTGAAGCTTATGGTAAGCTAAGTAGGGTTTAATCTATAAAGAAGATCTGACTTGATAATATCCTGTATTAATAATTCTTTGGCCTGATATGAAGTCCATTGGAAGCTGGGGAGCATTTCTAACACCCCACTCCCCTTCCTCTTGATTTCACAGGGCTTTGGAGTATTCCCACAGTCGCATTTGGGTTGTAATGGGAATGTGTTTGAAATATTTAATTTGCCATGCCCTGCAATGTATTTAAAAGTCTAAATATTTGTGAAGACAAGCAGTGGTAGAGACTTGATATATATGCTCCCTGATTGTTTTCCTGTGAGGATGTGTCAGAAGAGAAAATTAAGTGCTTTACTCAGAACATTTTCACTTTATTTTTTGAGCTTGAAATTCTACTTCCAGTATAGTAATAGATGAAATGGTTATCTCTGTGCGTGAACTGGGAAAGTAAGTGCCCCTCCTGTGATAGTATGGTTAGTTTTCAGCTTCACATGTGGCTGTCTTCCTAAAAATACAATAGGAAGGAGGACTCAAACCCTTTTAAAGCTTAGACTTTCTATTTATCCTAAAATAATGGAAACAAGAAGTGTGTGTATTGTGAAATAGAGCTGCTTTCTACAAAGCAGTAGGAGAGTAGAAGGCAAGAGCACAGCTTTAGCTCAATACAGCTTTTTGTTGTTGCTCTTTGTTACCTAAGCAGAAGTAATGCTTTCCCCTGGCATCACCTGTGATTTCTGGCACATTAACAAAAGAAGAATATGTGGGATTGTATTGTAAATGCTTGGGATGTATCTCAGTTACCAAAACCCATGTTCCAAGTTGTCGCATACTTGCTTAAGATGAATACCTGAATATAAATCTTTCTAAATTGCATCTTTTGACTATCATTTCTTCTGATTTTTCCTCCTTTTTTTAATCTGTTTATGATAGCTGCAATTCACACACAGTAATGTACAACTCATAAACTGTCAAACTAATTACATTCTACATTCTTCTCAAAATGGAAAAGGATGGAAATATTGAACAAGCACAGAGAATATTTTCAGGATACTGTCATGCCTTTGTTGAGACTCCCTATTTTCACAGACTGCCTATCTGACTAATGGAATAGATCGCTAGTAGAATGTGAAAACACATTCTCATTATTTCAGTGCATTTTGCTTATAAATGATAAAATGCTGAATTCCGCAGCAAAATGTATTGGATTCAGTGTTCTTGCTTGGGAAAATCTGTTTCTGTCAGCTGCATCTGACTGTTCAATGTAACTGTGATTATGGGACGGTAAATGAGATGCCTTCTGGAGATGAAGTCATGTTTTCCTTGCCCCTTCCCTCAAGCTATGGAAGTTGCGAAGAATTTCAGTTCTGAAGTGCAGTGGGTGCATTGTGTAAACCTGCGTTAGGCACTCGGACCTTAAATAAAGGTGGAATGCAAGATGGAACTGCAGGCCATGCATTTTAGATATGCATCATTGGCTGTGATTTTTCAGTTTTATTGGCCTGAAGGAGCGGTTGCGTGATTGGACACAGGTCGTGAGAGCTGAATGATTCTGGCAAATTAAAAATGTCAAAGCGACGTTTGCACTGGTTAAAAAAATGCAGGAGTGGAGCCACTGATAAATTAAGGTAACTGCATGTAAATGCCCAGCGTGTGCTCATTTAGCATGTTCCTCGGACAAGCTGTTGGATGACTAATGGGTTGCTTTGCATTAGTCAGCAGGTAGAGATGTGAGGAACTGAAAACATCTAGAAGCAGTTAATTTATTTGTTCATCCAGGCTGAGCAGCTCTTAAAACCTCTGCAAGGCTTAGCTGCCTCTCCTGTTTGCATAATGCGAATAAAATGTAGTATCTACATGAATTAGTGTTTTGGTAAGAGGCCAAAAGAAGGAATGCATTTGGTTCTTAATAAGAAAATAATTATTGGATAATTTCCTTTGACAACATCAGCATTTCTTGCTAGTTCATGATAATCTCTTTGAGAAGAATGATCTTCCCTCTTTTGGTGGGGAAAGTTGCATGGAGGGGGGAGGAAAACTACTAGATGCTGTGTTTGTAATGTCAGTAGCACCGAGTGCCGCTCAGAACATGCATATTCCTTTCTGTTTATTTTCCGTGCTTTTTAGGAATTGTGTTGGTTGTTTACATGAGTAGTTAATGGAGCAGTCTTTTCAGTCTTAACGGGAATGGCCCCTCCTGATGTGTAAAAGGTCATCTTCTCATCAGTAAAGTGCATAATTCGAAGGAAATTGGTACATTTGCTGTATCCAACTAAAATTCATATAATTTAAATATATTAAATCCTACCATTTTCCAGCTACTACTGTTCCTTACATAATGGAAACTGCACTGCCTGAAGGGAGGTAGGGAGCTGGTGATGCAAGATTTTTAGTTACCTTTTTTCTTATAGGTAATCGCAGTGCTGTCCAAACAGTATTTCATGTTAGATGACTGCTCTTTTTTCCCCACCCACCCATTAGTAATGAACAAATCATTTAGCAAATGAGCATCTAAATCCTGTGGCTCTAAAAAAAAAATAAGGAAAACTGGTAGCCAGGAAAGCCTATATAAATGCAGGGGAATTAAGTGCTTGATAGGATCAATAATGGTCTGGCCATCACAGGACTGACATTTCTGAGTTGACAAGAAGATGAAAAGCAAAGCATTTAGACCATCTGTATGTCTTTAAAGTGATTTGGGATCCAGAAGACATCTGATTTCACTAAAGAAGCTAAACATTCCCAAGAAGATAGTAGTAATGCAGGGAGCTAAAAGGTGATCTTGTTTTATTTTTCTCAAGGATAATGGGAAACAGCTCATCTGAGATTGTGTCTGTTCTTAGGGAAAACAGAAACTATTTACTGAAACTGGAAGACTCAAGTGCGCCATTCTCTGTGCTTAAAATATTTTAATTTTCTTTAATGAATTTTCCCTTCTGCTTCTCCCCTCTGCACTCAGATGCTTTGGCTTGGAATGGATCCCAGGGCAGCGCTGCTTTTTGTACAGTTAGCCTTATTGCACCTACATATTTCTCTCGCATGCTATGAAGATTAAAATGACATTTGCTGTTTGAAAGAATAACAGGGAAATGATGCTCTAAATAAAGAACAATTACCTGTGCTGAGTAAGGGTAAATATCACTACTAAAAATACTGCAGTGCTTTCTTCAGGTCAGAATGAGCTCCAAGATGGAATGTATTTTTTTCAGGTGTGCCAAAAATAAGTTTATGCTTGCCTGATGTCATTATCATGCAGTGATTGCGGTGAGGTGCTTGGACTCTGTTTTCATGCTGTAAATAGCTGATAACTTGGAGTTCACAGGTTTGTGAAGAGTGAAGTTTGCTTTGACTCTATTTCTGCTTGCGACATGGCCATGAGCAGAAAAGTCTGTGTTTTTTTTAGTAGGAGATAACTTGTAGGATTATGCATTGATTGTGCCCCTCAAATCATCTAGCACCTAGATGGTCTTGTTCTACAAGACCCATGTAGTACCTTTTCCAGCACTATCTAGCAGAAAAGAACAATCTCATTGTGTCCTGTTGAATTAGAGTTCATCTCTTCCAGTAGAGCAACATAGAAGCTACCAGTGGCTCCTCACCACTGCTCAGTCTAGCTTAAAGGACTGATGTGTCATCTGACTAGAAATTAAAGATATCTCCCACCACTCTCTGGTTTCTCTTGGTTGTTTCTAGTTGGTTGACCCATTGCTGGAAGCTGTTGGATTCTGGCAGTGTGTACATGCAGCCTTTGTGAGGTGTGTGTATATGTCAACTCAGAGCTACAGATGTATTGAATTGGGTAAAGTAGAAATCCTTACCTAGCAATGCTTGCATCAGTTCAGGATGTTTGTAAATGTCATGCAGGGGGGAAATACTTTGTGGTTGATGAAGAAATAAGCATGTAATTTGTTGCTATTGTCTGTGCTGGCGCCTGGAGATGAATGAGGAAAATGCTCTTGGGAGGTCAGCTCTCAAAGGTGATGAGTGCAATTAACTTTTCCTGTTACTCCTGATGATAATTGTATTCTGGAATAAATGCAGTAGTTCCTTGTTTAACCCAGTTTTTCCATGAAGCATGTGGCTAGGAAGCTGATTGAGATTATACTCTGACTTGTTGTCAACATTGAATTGGAATTGCATGCTTGGGGTTTGCTTTTCTAAAGGCGCACTTTATGTCACCAGCAAAAAGATCATGGTCTTCAACTGGATTATGGTTGTCCCTTAGAAAGGAAAACCATTATTAGTCAATTTTTCATTGCAAAGTAGTAATGGAAATGTTGATATGAAGATGAACTAATCTGAAGTTGCATAAGGACATGCTTTTGATGGTGGTGTTCTTGAATCTGAAGTGCCCCTTCATAGGCTGATATTGTAGAAGTTGGGTATAAAAATATCAGTGTAGGATGACATAAACATTAAAGAAAAAATCTTGGCTGCATAGCAGTCTCAAAGAGCTCAGCCTTTCTAAAGATGCTATTTTAAGACACTTCTATTTGATACACTTTTCTCAGGTTTTGACTCAACATCCAAAATAACGGACCTGCTGTACTGGCAGCTTGTGAAGGGCTTGTTTCTGCATTGCTGGTTTTTGCCTAGGTGAGATCATGTTGTGTCTGTTGTAGCTGATACTTAAGATAGTTTACTTTGTAGTTTAAGAAGAAAGAGCAGCCATGACATGATAGAATCATAGAATAGTTAGAGTTGGAAAGGACCTTAAGATCATATGATACTTTAAAACGCTTGTAGTTGTGTCCTCATTTTCAAAGGTATAAATACATTGAGAGGGGAGAACTGCATCTTAGCGAGCTTAATGGTATTGATAGAACTTCTCTAGCCTTAATCAGTCCCTGGAGCAACTTAAATCTATATCTAATGGGCATTCTGGAAACATGCATGTCTACCTCTACTGTTAGAAAATCAGAGCTTGCCATTGTTTTGCTGTTGTAATTGGTGTGATGTTCAACTTGAGTAAATTTCATTCACATTAACCTTGAAGTAAGGAGCTTTGAGTTGTTGATTATTGTTTTTTCAAGTCTCAAGTGTTTTGTTTCTCTACTCTTTGTGCTTTTTGTCATAGGAAAATGAAAAGGAGTTAATAAAATTTGTAAGGTCTTTTATATCCTTTGGTTATAAGGAAGACTTCTATTTCAGTTGCTTGCATAAGGAAAGGAAATTAAAACCAGGTGATACCAGCTCTATTGCTTCCAACTGCACTTTAAACAGCCGCTAACAAGGCTGCTGGGTTTATAGGCTTATTGACAGACAACAAATGAATTTCATCCCTTTTCTTCTCTTCATTACTTCTTTCTTCTTTTTCCTCTTAGTTGCACTTTTCTGGGCAGGCCTAATAATTGAAGTGTACAGCATATGAATATTACTGCCTGGCGGTGTGGCAGCATGATATAGTCTGCACGTAGCTCCTGACTTACCTGCATATGAATTTGAGTCCATTGTTTTATGGTTTCCCTGCAAAAAGATCTTAAGGCAATAATTGAGGGAAAGGTAGATTACATTTTATTATTGTACAGGATCCTGCTTCAGGAGTAAAATACTGAAACTTCAGTTAAGGCTCTGAAAAAGACAGTAAATATTTAAAACAGTGACAAAGTTACATAGCAATTTGTTATATTCTAATGTTATCCAATGAGCATCATAAATTTTCGTATATCTCACTCAGGATCAGATTCTCTTCTGAGCTTTTCTTCCTTTCCATGTAGTCTTCGTGTTAACTATGGGTTTTGGAAGATAAGAATGTCACTTGTGTGGCAGAAAGTAGTCTGACTTTACCTGATGCTGTGTATGTTTGTTGTCTTATTTAAGAGAATTCTGGTTGGTTCTTCACCGGACTGTTTCCCACTTTCCCTTCTCAGCATTCATTTTCTATACCTTAATATGTTGGTCTTCCCTTTAGCAGATGATCTTGTTTTCTCCATTGCAACAAGGCATTGTTTTGCTATTGTTTTGATACTTTCAAGGACATTGTTGCCCCACGTAAAGTATATATGTATATACATAAAGAAGATGAGCTGTGTCCAGGTTGCTAAAAAAGAAGAATGTGTGGGTCGCCTTGCAGCTGGGTGTGCTGCACCAAGACCCGTGCTATGGAACATGTTGCCATTACTGAACAGTTTCCCTGAATGATTGTGTGTGTATTGCCTTAGTTCTGTATTTTTAGACCCTTTCATATGGAGATGGTGGTAAGCCAAGGAAGAAAACAAACGGCTAAAAAGGCAGAGAATGTGTAGAGTCTCTTTGTCATTTGTTAAACAAGGTCTCATTCTGTTGCAGACGTTCCTGGCCGTTTGAGCAGACACTCAGCTAGTATTCTTTATGTCTTGCATATCTTCCCTTCATATCTATCACTGAGCCAGTGTTTTCCTTCACTGCCTCTCTGATTCAAGTGAGGAAGCTTTTGCACTGGTCCTGTTGCGAAATATGCATGTACAAATGTTAGTTGTCACAGTCATCGTTTGCACAAAAGGAATGATCACACTGGATTGGCATATTACCATGTAATACAGGATATCGTGTGCTCTGGCTTTTGTGTACTGAGGAAAGTATGTGGAAGTAAAATATCATATATGTTTAGTTGGCAATTGATGTGTGATGTTTGTTCTTTTTCTTGAGTTTCTCTTGGTTTTGTCAGTTTTGATGGATGATCTACCAAATCACTGACTGTATTTAAAGAGAAACATTAGGTGGGAAGTGTTCTTTGCCATGAATTAAAATACTGCAAATAACATTTCCTTTGAAGATTTCGCTCTGAAACACCCAGATTTTTAGTAAATGAACTTATTTCACAGATGAGCAAGTCTTGTAAAATGTACATTTGCTTAATTTTTAATGCTGTATGATGACTTATTAACAAGTCGCTTTCATTAATGGGTCAAGTCAAATGCTTTTACTGATTCACACATCTTATGAAACTTTCAGTGATAGTATCATGAGTGGAATTTGCATATTACTTCATAAGATGTTACAGGAATTTGATGATGTTTACAGTAACCGGAAAGAGGCAGATTTTTTTCCGGCAGTTTCTTGCCAGATTGTGCATACAATCACACTATTAAGTTATTAAAGCTAGTATGAAATTTAAATAAAATGACTGAAATTGTCCTGAAATATGTTTAATTTTGAAGATTGAAAATTACAAATAAGTCTCCTAAGTAGCTGTGGGTTTTTTTTCAATGTTAGTCGCATTTATTCCCTGTTCAGCCACATTATTTGCTTGTTAAATGCACAGGAGAATATTTTCCTGTGACTTATATACACTTCTAATAGCTTATGCATGCAGAGATACTACAGAAAATCAGCATTGCCAACAAACACATTTTAGATCAACTGCTAGTTAAAATGCATAGATGTAGAGGTCAGGCAGTTGTTTGATGTATGCTGTAGAAATGTCCCCTGTAGCAAATCTGTGAACTGTTTAAGCCCCCTGATCCAGTATGTGAACTGTACAAGAGCTTTTCCCCCGACGCTGTTTTGTGTGTGTGGTTGCAAAGACAAGTGGAATTGTTTATACTGCGTAAGGTACATAATAATGTGTACATCTGCACAAATTATATGTAATGCACTTAATAACGTGTACATTGTTATGATTTGTGTGTTTCACATGATGCACAAAACCTATTAACGCTTTGTGTAATGCCAGGTTTGAACAAGAATCCTTTTCGGTCATCTCTCTGGTATTCCTCCTGATGAGCTATCTGATTATGGAAAATAAGCGGCTGTTTGACCTTCAGAAAAAATACCTGTGGGTGAGCCTGATGCTGCTCCTAAGCTGAGGATGCAGCTGAGGTGGCTAATTTGTTTCCATGTTGTGGGTTGCAGCAACATTAAGCAGTTCCCACATGAATTTGCAATGGAAAGCGAAATTGGATGAATGGAGCCACAACTCAGTATTGAAACAAGAGAAAAACCAAAACAGCAAAATATTTCCTACAAAAGGCTATTCTTTCATCCGGGGACTCTTTCTCCTCTCTCAGCTCATAGCAAGCCTGGCTTATTGCATCTTAGTTGTTTTCAGTTGTTGTGCTGTGAAACATCCCAGTGACATTTCTGCATGGCTAATCAACCTTTCTTGTGACTATCAGTCCACAGAGTAGGAACGTGGCTGTGTTTATTCAGAAACTGCGTTTCAAGAAGAAAACTTCAAGTTCCCAGAATATTAAACCCCAGTTCTTCAATTATTGCTTTAAACAATGTTTGTTTGACAAATGTAAATTAAAAAAGTCTAATTGCAATTTAATGCTCATAAACCACTTTGGGGGAGTAGGGTGCTGCTTCCAGTAGTAGTCAGCGAATCTGTTAGGGATTTGTTTCTTTGCATAGGAATACAGTTTTGTGCCTTTATTATTCTGAATAAGCAGTTGCAGCCATAGAGGAGATGTGCTGGCCTGTGCGGTAGCTGAGTGCTGATGAGCACACACTTGTGCATACCGAAGGCGCTTGGCTTCGCCCAGGCGCCTCGCTGCCCAACTGGGGACGTGCATTATCAGCACCACTCTGTCTTGCTGCTTAATTATCTTTGTGTGCAAAGCTGGAAAGAGAACACAGGAAAGAAAAATGTCTTTGCACAGCAATAATCAATAAGAGCAGCAGTATGTTAGGCCTCTGGTGATCACAATTTAGTTGTTTTGAAAACAATCGCAAGAAAGACTAATGATGTAGAACTTGTCGTTTGCTGATTGTTCCTGACAACTCAAATGAAATTGTGTTAGGAATGGGATTAATTAAATATTCTGTTTATCTTGATTGCATTAGTGAAGGTTTGAAATATTAAGTGTAAATTATACAAAGCCATTTGAAATCGATGGCAAGCTTTCCTTTCCTTCCAATTACTTCTCTTGAAGAGCTTGGTGGTCTCTGTGCACCCTGCCAGGGCCACCTCCATTGTAAACTAATGGTAGCTGAAGCAGCTCTGCAGCACATGCTTCTGGGACAGAACTGTAGTGTTTGGTTAAAGAGATTAAGTCCTATGTTTTAAAAATCTTTTTTTGATGGAAGTGGGTGAGGCTGCAAGTGCTAGCTTTGTTCTTTCATACTTATGTGTAAGGTTGGAAGGAAAATGCAATGCCTTTTCCTATTAGATTTCTGCTGAACAGGTTGGTTGAACTGTTAGAAAGTACTCAGTTTTAAGTGAACCGGTTCATACAGTCTCCTTTTTTCGGAGTTCAAATGCAGATATATTCCTACTAGGATAGCTTCTCTTTGTTGGCTTTCTAAGGTCAGGGAGCCAGGTAAGTGATGATGAGTTTGTCATCTTGTATGGTAGTGGCAAGTTACAAGGTTTCCTTTTTGGAATAAAATGTCTGGATTGAGGGAAGTACCTATTGGTTAGCAGACATCTTGTCTGGCAAGTCATATGCTGTGTTTAGATTGTTTTATATAAAGGGCTACACATAAGTGAAAATGTAAAGAAACATCAATGCTGCCTTCTTTGAGACCCCAAATAATGCGTGAGGATGGACTTGGGAGCAAAATACCCTTTCCTTTGTGAATTTGATGTAAATATAAAATAAGATTTATTAAGAGGTAAAGTTGGCTGAGCTGCTGAACCTCAGAGCAGCTGCTATGAGGACAAAAGCAACAGGGGTGTGAAGCATGGAAATGTCCAGCTAAGTCTCAGCTGGTTACTGTGGCATGAAGGCATCCTGGCTGCCCATAGTCAGGGAGCAAGTGTGTAAAGGCTTCTAAAGTGAACAGTATTTTTGGAATTGTTTTGCTGACCACAGTGTCATGGGTATGGTGAAGAGGCAGAAAACAGTGCACAAGTGAGCATATAACTAGGAATTGCATGCCTATGTACGGGGAGGTGAGTAACAGTCTGTTTCGATCCTTCCGAGGTTGCACACTCACAACTACATTGCCCATTCCAGAGAAGACATGAGAGTGTAAGGAAGTATGGAAATTGTGACTTGAGAGGAAAACAATGTAGGCATTGTTTCCTTTTTTTTTTTTTACAGAAATGTAATATGGGAACAGGCCTTTAATTTTAAAAGGTTTCTGGTTAAAACTACAGTAATAATTCACTTTGTCTTGTGGGGGGAGCTCAAAAAGCCATTGGATTAATTTGAAGATGGTTTCTGTGGATGTCAGAAAACCTTTTCAGTCATAAGCTTAAAATAATTTTTTAATGGAATTTCCATTATAGAAGAGAATTCCTATATACTTATCTGTCTATCTGAAGCAGCTTTGTAGATATGCAAATGTGCTTCTATAGAAGTTGTATGGAAATGTATTTCCCTAGAAGGTCTGGAGCTACATAATCTCTTCCAGCTCCATACTTCTCTGATCTTCCAATTTTTTTCTTGCTTTGACCAAGATAGCTACTTGTATTGCGCATTAGTAGTTATGACTTGTGGTAGGTGGCTGAAATGAATTTTAAGCTGCAGGTACTGCAATCTGCAGTTTGTCATCTGTTGTAATTTTTGCTGTATCCTAATAAAGAACCAGTTAAACGGACTGCTTGACATGACAAAATAATAGTGAAGCAAACCAATCTTCTTCCAAGAAATTTACTTCTGAACTAGCTTTCTGGTCTTCCCTGCGACTGAGATGACCTGATTAAATAGTGAAACTTTAAAAATAGCTCTTAATAATAGCAAGAAGAAATTGTCAGTGTCCTGGCTGCTGTGTAAGCAAGCATTGCTGTATGCGTTTGTGATGTGCACTTACCTTGACTCCTGTGCACTGTGTTCTGGTCAGGCATCCTTTTCCTGGCTGTTTTCTGCTTTCTCCTCTTAAGCTGTTGTCTTTCAGTTACACAGATCTTCTGCTCTCCTGTAAGTCTGAGATAGAGACAGAAGGTGAGTAACATACCTTGAAATATTTCTTGTGCCTGTAATATTAAGAAGGCCCTGATATTTCATTGAGAACCTTGGCAATTGTTAATATAATTAGAAATAAATATATCATGTTTGGATCATCCTAGGCTGAGCTGTGCTTAGTTATGCTGCACAAGGAATTGGGCCATGGATGTTTTCTGCACATTTTCCAAGTGCTGCCATCAGGACAGAGAGGGGTTTGAGGTCTATATTACTGAAGTCTGTATTACAATGGTCATTTGCAGGCAAACTTGAACAAGCTCTGCCTATACTCTGAGCTGGTTAGAAGCTCCCCGACAGTGCTTGTTTGCTGCCAGGGCCTGATCTAACATCCTTTTCTTCTTTCCCTGGAAAGTCAGCAAGGAGAGCAATCATCACTCAGCATGAAGAGTGAGCTTGTATACAAAAAAGCTTTTTACTTGAGTTGTTCTTCCCAATTGGAAAGAACATTTTTAGAATGTCAATCTTAAAGGCTGCAGGTTTAAGACACTGTAAAATAAGGGTTTTTAACAGAAGTTCTTATTCATTGGCTGTAACATGAAAACGTAGTAAATGGAGGGGGAAAAATAGGTTTTTTAAGCTGTAATTTTTTACTTTTGATATGTTAAAGTTCACAGGACCTGGTAACTTGGAGATTGAAGTGATGCATGGGGCTGCACATGGAAATTGAAGTCTTAGGCTACATCCTACTGCTCTTCTCGGCTGGTACTTGTGGTGCTTGAAGATGAGGGGAAGAATGCTGTTTTCATATACTGTGTTTACTGAGCTCTCTTGAAAAAGAGGCTGCTTTTGTCTGGTTTTCAGACAGTGGTTTTAAGTTTTCATTAAAATTGGGCAGTACCTACTTGAGCAGGCCTTCCCAGGATGTGGCTCAAGCACTCGGGCTCAGATTGTGCATAGCACATCACCCCTTGCAAACCAGTCAGAAGCAGATCAATGCTGTACTTGCTACAGAGCTACTCGTCCTACACAATGATGCTTTTGTTGCTCCTAAGGAGTTTTACAGGACTAGCAGTCAGTTTTCACACAGTTTATAAATCACACTTTTGGGCTGGTTTTACTCTTCCATTATATAGATTAGAGAGAAACAATAGAAAGTTTTCTCTTACTAAAACTTTGTTAATATCCTGACTGAGCTTTGCTCTTCACTAAAAGGCTCAATTTAAACAGTGCATGGAAACTGTTGTATTGGGGCTTTCTCTGCAATTGTACACAGAATTGAAGGCAAGTTTGTGATCTGTGGCATGCAGGGAGCTCAGGGATATTGAATGGTCTGGGCGCATCTAGGGCAAGAGGCACTAGGTCAGGAAACCTCAGTCTCTTAACAAAAATGTTTTCCATTTTCTGTTAACTAGTACTGTTCTAGATAGGAGACAGTGTTCCCTTTTACCAGGGAAGACTAGGAGCACACTGTATTGCAGAATACTTTAATGAACAAAAGAGAGCAGAGATCTTCATAATTGCTTTCCAGTGATCTGCCTTTACCGTTTTGAGATTTATTTGGAGAACAGGGAAGTTAACTTTTTGTGAGACATCATAAGCTATCGAGCAATACTTGAAGATTTAAAATGTTCCATTTTTAAAGCTCTTTAAGAGTTCATAAATAAGATTTCTTGAAATGGCATACTGTGGTGCATGAGAACTTCTAACACAATATAAAATTCAGTTATTAAAGTTGTAAAATAAGGGGAGTCACTGTCAATTCAGTGGAATTGGTGGTTTATCCTGGAACTTTGTGATGGTTTTGAACTCTAAATGTTTTCTAAACTGCTGTGCTGGTGGTGCCTTCTGTTTCTAGGCTGTGGCTTCAGGAGGGTAGGAATGTATATGGTGACTATCTCTGTAGTAAGGAAGATAAACACAGCGTGGAAGAAAGGGCTTTAATGTGCAAGCAAAGTGGTGGTTTACAGTTACTATCTATATTTATTGGTATGTGTGGGAGAGGGAGAGTAAAATTTTAACTTTCCAAATAAGAAGGAAGATGAAAGGCAGGGATGGAATTTCACTGATGGAAAACAACAGGGAGGGAGCCTGCTGTGCTGGAAAACCAAGGGAGGAAATCCTGGGTAAAAATATTGGGAAGCAATTGAAGCCTTGTACCCGTGTTAATGCTCGAGAGTGTCAGTGCTTTGTCTTGGTTTTCTCTGATACCTGATCTAAGAGCGAGTTCCCTCATTGGCATGTTTATCTCACCCGATCCACAGACCTTGAGGACCAAAAGGAGAAACATGACCGTTGTATACCGCAGAGATCCCTCCTTGTGTGGGATTTATTCCTGCAGAGATTGGAAACCAGGGAAAGCAGCAGGACAGAGTCTGGGCGAGGCTGGTCCATTTTCAGCTATTTCATGCTGCAGTGCTGCTTCTGTGCCTTGGGATGTGGTTTCTGAGTCTAGTTGGCTTATAGGAAAACCAGCTGCATTGTTAGGAGTCGTGTAATTTAACAGGGACTCTTCCATATCCTGTTGTACACTTTGGGTTAGAGTTTTACTGGAAATCTTAGTTGGGAATTGTATAGGGGACTTGGTGAAACTGGAGATGTTCCAAGCACCTCACTTCCAACTTGAATATGAAATATTGTCCAAGCAATGTGCTGTTGGCTTTGTGTACGAATATTTGCCTTTACAAATTCCTTTAAACTTTAATTACTGGGCAGGTAGGTTTTGGGTTTATTGTTGTGGTTCAGTTAAGGTCAGCCTGCTACCTATATGGAAAAAGATGCATTTACATAAGCCTCAAGTGTTTGCTTCTGTGCTTTGACATTCAGTGTGTGCAGTATCATTTATCGAAACAATTGGTGTACGGCCTGTCCGTTTGGGTAGGCTCATAATGAATATTGAAATATTTTAGGAAAATTCAGCTTAAAATATTTAATGAGTCCCATATTATGATTCTCTTCCGTAGTATTTTGTTTTTCCTGGTGCATGGGAGGGGAAAACAAAATCACACCACCTTTATTCCTTGAAGTGTTCTGCTTCTAACCATGCTTTTTGGAGTATGAAGATAGCCTAGAAACTAACTGGTTTCCTGGAAAGTTTGCATTGATTTTAATTTAGCAATGCAACTAAATCGGGTAAACTTCAAGGGATTTATGGTTATTTGCTTAGAAAAAAGAGGAGACTCTTGAATCTCGGTGTGCATTTTAAGATCCAGTAGTAAGTAATATGGCTGAAAAATGCATATTGGAATTAGCTTTGACACTCTTATTTGCTTTATGTCTGCCTTTATCTTATAATGCATTATTCACTGGTAATATACAGACTACTTTATTAAGTCTTAATCAAATGCATTTTATCATAAATGTCAGTTCAATACTTTGCTATTGTATTTTGCTTTAAAATACTGAGCTTTTTGTAGAGGAATGATAAACATATAGCTATTTGGTCAGGAAGGGACAGTTTTATATTGGCATTTTGTAAAATTATCTATAAGCTGTAATTCTACATTCTGTTCTAAAATGCCTGTGGATTCACTCTATTTGACAATATGAAATTGCAGAATTGAGGGAGTGAAGTGGCTGGCGCATGTTTATCACATTTAGATGTGTTGGAAAGCATGTTTGGAAGTGTATCTGGTTGTGAATTAAGCCTTTTTGATCACTGCAGATGGTTTACATGCGGCTCCTACCACTTCTAATGCATGTGGCATTTAGGGTGTATCTAATGTATAATTTCTGCATGTGAAAATGGGGACCTGGTAATTGTATATGTTACTGTGCACAACTGTAATTGCCTAGCTAGAGATGTACATGGCTTGCATATGTGAGTCTGCTATTTGGACTTGTTAGCTAGGTATTTGGATTTGCATATATTGTACTCAAAATCGTTTTGTTTGCCTTGAGTTGACTGGATAACATACAGCAGCAATTAGCTGTTTTAAATTAGACTGTTGGCACTCTTTCCTGCTTTCCTATCACAACTTAGCTGTGCTCTGAAAACTTACTTGGCCGCTTAGCCTTGTGCAGAGCTTTAAGGAGACTGTAGCACTGCAGGCAGGTTACAACTAAAGATGATGACTTTCAATTTTTGGCATCTCAGTGGATGGTTTGCAGTATCTTCCTTACAAAATACAAACAGGGTAAATGGTTGCTAAACAGTCTCCCATATGGGAAGCAAGAATTAAGTGGTTTCCATGTCACTAATCAATTTGTTTTGTTACTCCCATAAATTTACATTTCTCTGCAGCAACAAAGACTTGTCTAACTACAAAGTGTGCTTAAAAGCAACTGCTATTTTTCATTAAGAGGGACCAAAAGGCAGAGCAATTCATTTACTTAGCCTAATACAAAACCCTCCTTTTTCTCTGTAAATCCTTCATTAAACTTTACTAATGCTGATGGGAATTAAGCACATGTATGGTGAAGAACAGACCTCAGAGGCTGCAACAAACTCTTTCACGAACCAAATAGATGATGTTCACTGGTGTTGCTTTTTTCTCCCTAGGCTGACTGAACTGTGTGGTAGGAATACACATCATGATGAACGCAGCGGTATTTATAGTGGCATTAGGAAGTTTATAAGCTCCGAATCAGTGCAGCAGTTGCAGTGTTACAAGTTCTGTCTCTTTCATCTCAATTTTATGGCCCTGCAGATGTGGCATCTAGAAAAAATTAGGACATTCATTCTCAAAGAAGGGTTGGGAAGTGTTTAAGTATTATTTGTTACTTCATTTGCCTGTAGAGCGGAAGCTGAGGTAGAGAAGTGACATGCCCTAGGGCATGATGCAGTTGTGTCTCAGAACTGTGAAATACAATCATGTATCTGAGTGCTCCTCTTGTGTTTCAGTCAGGTTGTGCCTTGCTGCTGGTGTATGTGGATTTAATGACCAAAAGAAAGATAAAGAAGCTTATATAAAAGTACTACTATCCTAATTGTATTCTGTCCTGCCATTCTCAAATACTTAAGTCTGTTTAAATGAATCGATGCCTATGTACAGAAGTGTCTTTTAAGTTGTAGTAAAAGGCAATTTGAATGTGGCTTGCCATTTTTTACATAAAGGCTATGGGATTCTGTGTTTCCTTGCATGCTTGAATGAATGAAATTAAGCTTGTCTAAAAGAAATACGGGACCCTTGCTTTGAGCTGTGAGTAGCAGATGGAACAGTGTCAGATTTGACATACTGGACTTTCTCAACCTTATACGCAATATTCACTCATTTGATCAGTTTGTAATGTAACTTTAACAGGTTAAGACAATAGATGCTGTAAGAAACTTGGATGGCTGTAGCTTGAGTGTAATTAGAAGATATGCCTGTGCTGAAAGCACTGAAAGTGTGCTGAAGCTTGCTTTCAAAATTCTAAAGGGTATTTTTTTGATTGCAGAATGCAAGGAAATGTTAAAATGTGTGACTTTTATGTGTTTGGTTTTTTTTTTTTTAATTTTATTTAAAAATACTAAAATACCCACCAAAATTTATTCTGATTCCAGCCTCTGACTCCATCCTTTATGGGAAAATACACATGTGGTTGAAGAGGAGGCTTTCCTCAATTCCTACTTAAGCTGCTGGAGCTTAGTTAGTAGGTGTAACATTTTGCCTGCCTGGCAGTGCTATGGTTTGAGTTGTATGGAAGTTCTACATATTCCTTCTATTCCTACATATTCCTACATATTTCCACAATCCACAGATTGTGGAAACAAGCCCAAATCCCCAGGCCTCAATCTGACTGGGGAACTGATGGATTTGTGGCCCCAACACCAGGAATGTACTTGGAGACAATTAGTCTTTCTCTATTGAACACTGGTGCTGAGTTTGAATATTGGAATATGTTTGTTCTCATTTCTATTTCTGATTTTGCTTTTGTACCAAAGTTATGCAGAAGCTTCTTCATAAAACATGTATATGGTTGTGATACCTCAGCAATCCATATGTAAGACTGCTATCTTTGGTGGGGTTGTGTTCATACTTGAGCCTTCTCTGAAAAGTGTTTTCTATGAAATCACAAAGTCATTAAAGGGAATGGGGAAAGAGATGAACATAATAAACCATAGAATTATATGGAAAAGTTGATATGGCTTTTTTAGTTATATATATTGCTTTTTTTCTTTCCTGGCAGTTGTCAGATCCCTTTGTATTAAAAAACTTGACAGATGCAATAACGTTTTCCTTGCTTCACCTACTTCATTTTTATAGCATCCAAAAACTCAGTTTCACTGCTCTTTATAAGCTGGCACCACAACACAGTGTTTAAAGTCTCTTAATAGAAGAACATACGAAAGCTACCGCAACCTTTTGTCTGTTCGTGCATTCCTACTAACAAGTAATGTACTTTAGCCTACTCACTGCTTTTAGTGTTATGCCGGTGGGATTTACAGAGGTTTTTCTTTAGCTTTTCTTCCTTGACTTGTAGAAAAAGATGCTTTCAGATCTGACTATTTTTGGATGTGAAGGTGCCCCTGGCATTGCCACTTTATTTCTTTTCTATATTGAAGTAAAAAGTAGTGTAAAGCTGGAGAAGTGATCAGCTGAAAATTTGCTAACATGTTGGACTTCTGATTGTGTTCAGGCAACAGATCTGTGTAGCTTGAGAAAAGGAAAACAGTGTGTAGTTGTATGTGTGATTTATATAGACATAAAGTCTATGGGATTGGTTTTAAAAGCCCCACGTTATTATGTGTATCTCTTCTTTATTCTGGTTTCATTTTGAAGAAATGAGAGCACTGCTTGACCTGTCTTGCAGAGAAATTAATGGTTCTCTTTTGAAAAATGATCCAATTCCCGTAGGTAAATATTATGTGTCAGATCTATGCCACAGTTGTACTGAAGGGCTGGGAAGAGAGAGGGAGCTTATCTGCCACCTCTGAAGGAGTGGTTTCTAGCAATTTCACCCATTATTCCAGTGTTTTCTGTACCCTTATCTCGCCTTCCTCCCCACCGCCTGTTTTCCTGCTTTCCACTGTATGGTTCTGTGGGAACGGTTGTGTGAATTGCACATGTACACATGGATATTTCTGAACCCCATATTTTGGGTATTATCTGTATAAACACAAGCATGAGAGACTGTAATTACCAAGGCCATGGCATTTGCAATAAGCCTTGTAGAAAATACCCTTCCTGGGAAGGTCAGTGGCCTTTCACAGCAAAGAATCCTGATCTTCGAAGTATGTCGTGTGCTAGGGGTCTATTTCAGGTCTTCAAAACACGAGCCTTTAGATCCTGCAAACAATCTTTTATGAACTCTGACAATACTGCCCTTTTTAAAAAGCAGTTTAAAAGGTATGTATAAGTCTAGGAGTAATTTGCAAGTGAAGTACATTTTCCCTTTGGGATGTCATAATTATTTTTGAGACCTAATTTGTCATGTATTCCCTGCTGAGTCCTTGAAATATTAGTTTGCTTTCTTGAGGTTCCTCTGATGTGTAAGGGCATATTTGGATATTTGATCCTCTGGCTATAGCTGTTATCGATATGACAAATAGGTCAATTTGTGTCTAATCATGCTGATAATGTCATATTCACATCCTTGTGACATGCAAATAGATACATACATCGTGGAAGAAAATAAGTCTCTTCAAAAAAACAGCCTGTTTATATGAAGTTTTTCAGTCATTATACTTTGAAATGTAACATTTATCTTGGCATTCATTTTCATTCTGTACTCTTGAAGGCCCCTCTCTCATTTATTACTGTTAGCATACCAGAACAAATGCCTTTCAGATGTGAAAAATCAATCATCTCAAAAATGTCTCCAGTAGTTATTTGGGTGGATTAATGCAAGGTGTTGGGAGAGTAAGGTTGAAATGAAATGTCATAATTGGGCAGCACAAGTCACCAGAGAAATAATAGTCAATTGATCACGGCTCCAGCTTGTGGAGCTTTTTAAGAAACAAAACAGGAAAGAAAAATAAACCACCTCTCGCCAAAAAAAAAACATAAGGAAGAAACTCGGATAATGATAAACAAAGCATTAGATGCTGGAATGAGAGCACACTTTGTGAGTGAAGTCATTGAATGCAGCATGCAGTTCTTGACTTTTCAGATTCTCGGGTCTTGGCCCTGAATCTGTTTCATAGAATCATAGAATAGTTAGGGTTGGAAAGGACCTTAAGATCATCCAGTTCCAACCCTCCTGCCATGGGCAGGGACACCTTATGCTAAATCAAGGCCTCGTCCAACCTGGTCTTGAACACTGCCAGGGATGGAGCATTCACAACCTCCCTGGGCAACCCATTCCAGTGCCTCACCACCCTAACAGGAAAGAATTTCCTCCTTATATCCAACCTAAACTTCCCCTGTTTAAGTTTTAACCTGTTACCCCTTTTCCTGTCACTACAGTCTCTAATGAAGAGTCCCTCCCCAGCATTCCTATAGGCCCCCTTCAGATACCGGAAGGCTGCTATGAGTTCTCCACTCAGCCTTCTCTTCTCCAGGCTGAACAGCCCCAACTTCCTCAGCCTGTCTTTCCATAGTCCTATGGAAAACAGGAACAAACGTTGTCTCTCATCTGCAACACTTCAGTGTCAAGTCCAAAATATTTCTTGTCAAGTCTACATAGCCTTGGCACTTCCAAGGAAAAGGCGAGTAGTAATGGTCTTGCCAAATGAGAGTTGCAGACAAATAACACTTTCTAACAGTTTAAATCAGTTGCCTACAAATACTGAGAGTTTTAGCTGGTTGGAGATGAGATAGGCTAGATTCTGCCATGTAGCTGAGGGGAGGTTCTCCAGGTAGCAAGCAAATTGTAAGAAGGCTTCCCCCCCATCCCCTGTAAAATGCTAAAGAATAACTTACAAGACGTTGCCCACATTTACAGTATTCTCTGCACAACTGAAGTTATGGAAAACACCTTGCTAACTCCTGCCATGCTCTGACTGCTGTCTTCAGTGACTGAAGCTTCCGTGACAGGGAGGAGAGGGAGGTCATTAATCTATTATTAATAGAATAATGTATTATTTATATAGCATATTTTGCAAGCAGAGGAACATTTTATTGTACAAACACATAACCTCTTCCCCCTGTATTCTGATGGCCTAAATTTAGCAGGTAGATGATTTTTCCCTTTGCAGCATGCAAATAAACTTGGAGAAATGTGGCTTCTGGTGTGTTATCAGTGAAGGGATGTCTACATTTTCTAGTATGTATGGATCAAACACTGAAGCTGATTTGGGGAGAAGAAATATTTAAGGATTAAATGGGATTCCTGGGGGGAGGTTAAGTGCTAGCAATGCTTGGAAACCTTTAGATTTTAGGCCCAGAAAAAACACGATGGTCTTGTACATAAAGCTCCAGTGTAATACGTCCATTGCAGTGAATCTTAGTGACCCATATAAGGAGGATGTTTTGGGTTTTGTTTGGTGTGGGGTGTTTTATAATTGATAATAACCCATGACATAGGTTGGTTTAATTTGCATTGTAATGAGCCATTCCTTTTCCAGAAAGCCTCAGTGAGGGTGAAGTGCCTGTATGCAAACTACCCACAGGTCATATTCTCTGAAATCCAAGTGCTTTTGTGGAAATAGGGAAACTAATTATTAAATGCCAGTTGTCATTGATGCAAACTCAAAGACTGCAAGAGAAATAAGATTCTAATATAAACCACAAAGCAGGACATGACAGGTGCTACAAAGTTAACCTTGAGTTGAAAGAAAATGGGGGGAAGAAGGCATAGCCTGATGGTATTTTGACATTAAATTAATTCATGGAATTAGGTTGTGCTCTGTGATGTTTTTAGTGCAGATGCAAAAGAGGGTATTGAAAAGAAAGACGAATGATGAAAGGTGGGGGAAAACAAATGTTGATTTGGGGACTTGCTATTACATGCCTTTTTTCAAACCTAAGTTTCACGTGCCTTTAAAGATCTCTTCTGGGGACGGATGTTTAGGTCAGAATTTGCTGTTTGCCCATGCCAAGTAAGACAGTGTTTTGTTAGTGATTGCCAATATTGTGCTATAATAACTTGAATGGAGAAAAACTTTGGAGATTAGCAATATATGTGCTATTTTAGGTCAAGGATATAAACTGATCTCTTTACAGTTCCCAGTCTGCTTCCTCATTTTACCAGCATATTTTGGGGGAAAACTCTGGTCCTCTTGAGTTAAATGACAAAATTTGTGTCAATTCTGAGGTCAGAATTCCATCCTCATTTTTTTATATTCATGTTTCTTCTTGTATCCCTCTACAGCCATATAAAACTGGGCTGCTGAATACAGTGTGTCTTACAACAAAACCATTACAAAAGATGTTATTATGCAAGCTTTCCTTGATGATAAACGATTACATTAGCTGAGAAAGATGTGCAAGTTTCCTAAATGGTGATTTTCTCCTTCCTTGCCCTCAATTCACTTGAATGTGGATTGGTCCTTTTAAGTGTGATAGCCATTTTCTGACTTTGAGATCTGCATTCATTTGGGAGCCTCCTCAAAAAGAAAGCACCATGTGATTGGTATTTAAATTCCGTGTATTAATTTGGATTCAGCTTTGTTCTGCCAGCATGCCAAACCACAACAGGCCTCTGCAGCCATGCATCACACTTGAAAAGATCTCCTTCAAGGTGAGCTGTAGCTTCTGTTTATGAAAAGCATTTATAAATTTGCAAAGATGAAACAATAAAATTCAGAACCACTAGCAAATTAGATAGTTTTGTTTCGATGGTAAGTAATACCGCATGGATCATTAAAATTAATTAGATCTGTGTGCTTATTTTGAAGCTGCAAGAATTCAAAGCAGATGGGATTTTGAAGGAAGGGATAATCACCCTTTCTGTATCTTTCAAGGGTTTTAAAAATAGCTAAGTAACTTTAATAACACCCAGTCCGGTAAGGTTCCTTCAGCTGGTGTGCTAATACTGCTGTGATGCATTTCCTTTCTCCGCAGCATCCATTTAGATACTTCACTGTGTTTTATAACTTGCAGTTAAAAGACAAAAGTTTTGAAAATACTTATCTTCCAATTAATGAACATGGCATTTTTGGAGCCTTAACAGGAGACTCCAGTTAGGGAGTGCTCACTTAAGGAAAAAAACCATAGCATGTAAGCTGGAGCAGGGATTTAAGTGGTATAAGTGACTAAATGTGAAAATACTAACATGCTCTGTATTGTATCTGGGCTGGATTTGGTGCACAATTGCACTTTCAGTATGCCATTGCCAAGCCTGGCTCAAGAAGTTGAAGTTGTAAGGTTGGATGAAGGCCAATATGCAGATTGCACAGGTGTGTTTAGTAAGTGAAGAAGAGCAATAAAGACCATAGTTTAGAATACCCACTTAATTGCTTTAAATTTAGCTCCTATTGTTTCCATTTTGGAATGGCCATTCTGTAATTTTCAGGTGGTGTTTGTCCTGGTAACTAATCTGGTCAAGGGCACTAAGACTTTCTTCTTGATATGGTAGCTAAACTTGGTATCTGTTCTGAGTCTTTGAGGTAGTGTGGGTGTCTATGGGAGCATGTGAGTTCAGACCAAGAACGTGGTCATCCCTCAGGTGAAGACTGGGAAGCAGTGTGATCATACTCTGGAGTACCTTCAGTGGAGTGGATGCCTGAGGAAGACTCTGGTTTGAACCTGATTCAATTTGGCCTCCATCCACCAATTATTCCATTTGTGGTGTTTTAGTTTGAGGGATATTCTTTATACTTCTATGGGTTTTGAATTTGAAATATTGAGTCAATAGAAAACATTCCTATCATTTTCAATGCATGCCCCAGCAGCACAGTCTCTGTCTTTACAGTCTCTGGCCTATCTAAACAAATAGCCTATAGTCAAGTGGGCTTTAGGCGAGCCAAACTCCTTGCTAGAAACCCTGCTACTTGAATTGCATGTAGTATTTTCCCTGTCCTGCTTAGTCTTACCTCAGTGAATGTAAAGGAAGCCTTTGCTGTAGGCGGCTGAAGATGTGAGTGGGTCCCTGTGTAGTGACAGCACACTTCCCAGAGGATCAGAGATCACAAACTAGAACTTTAAAGGTAAATCAATGTCTCTTTTATAACCTATTAATTGATACCATGTAAGTTTAAAGGGAACATTCAGTGAGTCAGCTAGCCAAATGTTAGTAGGGAGCCCTGGGAAGAGCAGAGTGTTAAAATAAAACAGGTTTGACAAATGAAGCAGCAGGCTAGCCCAGACTAGTTCTTTTTCAGTGTGCTTGTCTTTTACATATGAATTATCTTTTTTCTTTATTTTTTTTAAGGGAGAGAAGAAATCTCAATTCTCCTGGTTTATGTAATATATGCATTTAGAACTCCTTTAATATGTTGTGAAATAAGCCTGCCGAAACAGATCGACTTTAATGTAGCTTTTTCTAAAAGTAGAAGTAAGGTAATTCACTCCAACTGTAGGCTTTTTCACTTGCAATACTCAAACTCGGCTGTTGTTCCAGCTCTGGAAGTTTACAGGAACTTGGCCCTGTTTAGGGTTGGCATTTACCAATTCCGAAAAGTTTTTAAGATTGGGGAGAAGGGATTTGAATTCTATGTGGTTTTTGAGACTCATTATACAAATATACTATTTGCCATAGTATAGCATCTTTTGGGTGGATACTAGACAGATCCTGCATTTCCTTACTGTTTCATGGGGCTACGTGACATAAGGATGAAAAGGTATTGGTGATGACACCCCAACTTCTGTTTCTATGAGAAGAATCGAAAGATGTAATACATTGGATTAAACAAACCTTGAGTCAGGGCTTAGGAATGGCCTGTTCTCTATTGATCTTTGTGAATGTGTATCATCAGCGTAAACCTGTTCAGTACTTTCCTTAATGACCTGGGTGATGGAATGGAGTGTGTGCTTATTAAATCTGTAAGTGTTTCAGTCCGGACTGTGAGCACACTGAAAGGCAGCAGTGGAATTCAAAGTCATCTTAAATTAGTGAATCAAACACAAAAAGTTGATGACATTCAGTGTGGATGGATGTTATGCTACCAGCTTTTAGTAGCATAAATTGGCCACTCAAATAGGAGATAGGTAGGGAACTTGATTCAAGCTGATGATGAGTCAAGGAAATCCTATTGTCACACAAACCCCCATGTGATATGAAGGTATAAATGGGGTAATAGATTGTCGGAGGTACCAAGTAGTTTTCCCAAACTCTCAGCTTAGCATACTGTGGTGGTTTGGAAAGAGAATAGCCACTTGAAGAAAACTGAAGGTGTAGAAAACGTGGCTCCACCAGGTGTGAACAGGAGGAGGAGGAGACAGCCTGAAATGAACAAAGGAGAAGTAAGAGCTGTTTGGAATACGTTGCATTACAGAGAATGGAATAATTTGGTTTCCCTTTGTGAAGAGCAGGATGATCATCACCAACATGGCCAAAGGTAGAAATTTTAAAGCCTGGAAGAGCCCCCTGTTCATAAAACCAACAAACTGGTGAAATAAAGCAACATGGGAAGGTAGTGGAGCTTCCATCTTTGGGAATCTTTAAGGACAGTTGAAAACCTCATCTTGTTTAGTTGATCTTTCAAAGCTGGGAAATAACTTCCCCAAATCCCTGACAGCCCTGCTCTTGGACTGGGGTCTGTATTCTGCCTCCATTTTGTGTGAATGAGATTTATGCACTGGCAAACGCCTGGGAGTGTGAGAAAGTGACTGGGTGTAGACTTGCTGACACACTGTGTATTTAGTCACTTCGCAGGTTAGGATCGTGGAATCGTGTAGGTTGGGAAAGACCTTTAAGATCTTGAAGTCCACCCTTTAAATGTAGGAAAAAGTGCTTGTATCTCTTGTAAGTGATAACTGTTTGTCTCACAACTAACAGAGGTCTTCCGTAGCTTCGTAGGAGAGCTTTCTGCTGCAGTGGATTACAACTCGCTGCATGTGTGTCATCCTGCAGAGCTACAAATTGTCACATGCCCACGCAGGTGAAGTTATGGAAAGGTCTTTTGAAATATTTCTTCATTAACAGCAAGTGTGTAGTAAGATACAAGACTTGCGAAGTGCTGACAGAGAATAAAGTTGATAGACTTGCCCACAGGTGAGCTCCTGATGTGTTCCCTGTAGTCAGTCAGCTATTCTAAAGATAGCTTGAAATGGATTGTGGGTTTTTTTATTTCATTGAAGAATATGATATGAAGTTCATTACAAATACAGCAAGTAAGGTCAGACACCTTGCTGCTTCACTGAAGAGTCTGATTAATCAACTGTTGCTTTATAGGGAGAGAAACAATGTAATTAGAAAAATGGATTAACTGTAAGCAAGCTTGTATCACACAGTTTAAAAAATGGGTAGAAAGAAATCCTCACAGGCAAATTAAAACAAGAATAAATCTGGTTCTGGGAGCAGGTTATTTCTCCTTTAGGGGTCAAGCCTTGTGTACCCAAAGTGTATCGGTTAGCTATGGAAGTGTGGTGGTACTGGAGTATGAACCTTTTAGTCCTCTGGACTGCTGCAGTATGGATGTTCCTGTGTTGGCAAGAAGGAGAGTAAGCTGTGTCAGGCTAATGCATCTTTACCATGCAACCACATCTGTTATCCTGGAGATAGTCAAAACTGTGGTGGGGGAAAAGGGGAGGGATGAGTGGGGGAGATCAAAACGAGCAACAGAATATCTTCCATCCAAAACCCAGTAGCAAACAGTGCAGTGCTATCTCCTATCCAGAATAATTTTGTGCCCGTAAGCACTGTGTAGCTTCAGAGCAGGGATAATGCAGGAATAAAGTGGCTCAGGAGCAGCTTTATGTGTGTTCTCTTGGGCCCAGGGAATGTGCAGTTTGAGGTTTCAGTTTCTTTCTGACTCCAAGCTGCTATAAATGTAGAAGGGAATGTAATATACGAATAGTGTGTGAATACAACTTACAAATGAGCCCTTTTCTTACCTGTTCTCTACCTCACTATAAACCACTACATCCCCCTCTCCAGCAGAGAAAATAAGTGGCTCTTTCCTCTGCCTTCTCCATACTTTTTCCCTTTGCCCTGTTTACCATGAGGCTTGCTGGGTTTAGGACGGCAGATGGGTGTCTCTTACTGAACGAGAGAAAAGCTTTCATTTATTTGCCTCTTCTGAACAGGAACATGTGGACATAAACGCTGCCCTACCTGAGTGAGAACCAACATTGTGTTTTCCTTCCTCCCCAACCCCGAGGTGATCTGGCATGCTATGTGCCGAGGCCCTCCCTGATGCACAGTGCCATTATGCACTGAGCAGCCCAGCTGTGGCAAATTTAAAGAGTCACAGGTGCAGCAGTTAAAGCAGTCAGCAGGAACTGAAGCACTAATTTTGCTCTGAAAGACCTGAAGGAATAGCTCGCAAGCCATTTAAGCTAAAAGCTGTAGGAGGCTCAATTGGCTGTCTCTCCAGCTCAGGACTTGACTTGTGTTTTGGTAGTGCTCAGTGTTTTTGGAAGTCTAACCCAACTTTGTTTGTGTTGTTGATAAATGTTTAATTTTATCCATTTTGTGTTTGATATGCATCATCTCTTCTCGAGCTTAACCTACTTACTCAGCCGGTGACAATGTCCAAGCCTTTCAGTGTGTTGCCGTCTCTGTTACCGGGCAGCTGTGGGCTGGAAGGCCATTCTGGTTACTAACATGTGACCGAGCTCTCTTTGTGTCTTGCAGACTTTCTTTCTTTGTTTCTGCCAGTTATTTGTTCCAAACTATCTTCCAGCAGGAGCCTTGTTTTATGTGCTGATGGCGGGACATCTTCCTCACAGCCTGCTTCCTCATATGCTTCACTTATCTCACCGCTTTCCCAGACTCTCTTGCCCTTTTCATTCTTTGCCTTGCATGGACCTTCTCATCTTCCCCCTCTCACCCTTTTCTATTGTTCCTTTCTCTCTTTTGGGATTTTGTTTTCTCTGTTTTGTTGCATCTCCCTCGGCTTTTCCCTCCACCCCAGCGGCTCCTTGTGTTTGTGATTGTTTGCCAAGTGTAGGACATCTAGTGAAGTTGGCCAGTGTGTGTTTTTGCAGCTGCTGTGTGAATCCAGAAGGGACGTTTTGGGTATACAAGCTGCTGTTTTCTTGCCACTCTATATGCACGAGTTACCGTCTCTTGCATAGGCCCCCTGCAAGAGCCAAGGAAGAATGGGAAAGGGATTTTGAAGTGGTCAGCTCTTTATCCGTAGTTTAGGGATTATGCCCACAGTGGGTGGGTTAGATATACAACTTTCTAGCTCTACAACTTTTATCTCCCTTGTATCTTACAGTGCTAAATTGCAGTAGGATTCCAAACAGTGAATACACTTTTGCACTGGTTTTTAAGTCAGTTATAGTTTAGATTAAGGCACTTTCTGTAGGGAGGGAAAGTATGCAAGGATCTTAAAGGTCACAGAGTTGGAGGTGATCAGAAGAACAGACCATGCTCGCAGCTGTGTGCAAACACCAGGGGAAGGGATTTGTATGGGCTGAGGCAGGGCAATGGAATTCTGTGATTCCAGGCTTCTGTTTCCTTCTAGCTGTAGTGGATGGTGGATTAATGGGGAGAGCTCAGAATTTACTTGTTATAGTGTTTTTCTGCAGCTTGCTGCCCTGGCGTGTCTAAACTTTGTATTGCGTGTTGTTAAGGTGACTGATTTCTGAGAACTTCTAATGGTAGGAGAAGCTATCCAGTGTGATGGATCCAGTATGGGGGGGGGGGGGGGGGGAATTCAATGAATGGTCTTCAGCCCGGAGCCAACTGATGATAAATGGTGTTCTGTTACATCTATGAGCTGGTATTAAAATCACACAATTGGAAATCCTCAAATGCGGTAGCCTTGAATTGCTCTTAAATGGGGTAGGTTTTTGTACTGGTCTGTCCTTCAGCTGCATAGCCCTTGTTTTGCAAGGGCTTGGTGGGAAACTGCTCCAGTTGCTACTTGGGAAGCAGGTCTGGGTGGTTTCTGAGTCGGTGCATCTGGGCCTATGGAGGTGGTGGCAGTAGCTGGTTGATGTCTGCAAGCCAATAACCATGTTTGTAGGTACCGCTGGGTTGCCATAGGGTTCTCTGTAAGACAGAACCAATGAACAGCTTCCCCAAAAGGGAGCTTGGGGGAAAGGGTTCAGATTCCCTTTAGCCCAGCCCTAATGTGAATTGTTCTCCCATTTTAATTCTAAATTGAGGCACTAAAATGTCACAATTGTCTGCTATCTGGAGCATGGCGCACAATTTCTTTCTAGCTGAAATACAGTGTGAACAGAAAACCCAGTGGCTTTCTTGGTGTGAGGTTTTTCTCAAGCATGGAAGGCTTCTAAAATACCTTGCTTAAAAATTTTGTGAATCCATTTTCTATGAAATGACATTTGTTATCTTACTGTTTTCTCTACTCGCAGGCATTATTTGAAATGAAATCTTGCTGCAAGTCTCCGGAGCTGTAGATATTTAATTCCTATTTTCAAGGCATCCCTCTAAAATCAAAATTCAGTGTGATTTGTGATTGGTTAACTGTGCAGTGTGCCTTTATTCAGTCATGGTTCCTATCATGCTTTTCAGCCAAGAATTCTGTTTATGGTAATAGGGATAAAGTAATCATTCATCCTAAGGGATTATAGTAGTTTGGAGTCGTTAGCTTCTGGTTCCTCCTTCCTTTTTCATGTTCTTATTTTCTTTAGCAATTCAAGGTGGATAGGCTGGAACAGCTCGGTTGAGTCAGGGTTTTCCTGCAATTACAATTTTTTGTTTTAAAATAGGAGAGTTTTTGGTTTCTTATTTTCGTAAGTGTGATTCATTGTACAACTGACTCCTGCTGCTGTGTAAGAAAGGCACTTTAGCTTCAATATGTTCACCTTCTCTTATGCTGACCCATTACAGGCATGCTTTAACACCGATCGCATTGTTTTGTGGTCTCTTTTTTTCCTCGTTTCCCTACTCTTTTCTGTTTCTTGATCATTATTGAAACAGAATTGCTGGGGAAAGCACGGAAATGTCATGTCTGCGCAGTGT
Source organism: Pezoporus occidentalis (assembly GCF_034315485.1). Lineage (NCBI taxonomy): Eukaryota > Metazoa > Chordata > Aves > Psittaciformes > Psittacidae > Pezoporus > Pezoporus occidentalis. The sequence continues at coordinate 8,053,365 of NW_026912779.1, forward strand.
ACACCAAGCCTGGTGCACGTCAAGAAAGGTTGACGCTCTGACATTCTGGTGAAGTAAATTGCTCAACAGATCTGCACAATTATTGCTGCTGCGTTGAGGGGGAAGAGGGGAATGTTGGGCTGTTGACCTTGTGACTGCAAGGTTAAATCCCCCTCTGTGCTGACTCAGACATAGGATGGTGGCAGCTGATTAGCCAGTCATGTGTGCCAGTCCACCTGTAGTGTTACAGCTAGCAAATTAAATCACACTGGGTAGAAATGACAAGGGCTTTGTATTTGACGCCAGCGAACATCAGTTTTAATGGAAACTCATGTGAAAGAAGCCAGGGCTGGGGTTTGCTGTGCATGTTTGGATTGTGTGTTGGTTTTTTTTTTTCTCACTAATAGAGTCTTAAAAAAAAAGCCTCAACCCCCCCAAACTTATCCATATCCAAGAATTCAGTCTGGTTTTCCTTTACAAAACAAAGCTTGATCAGGTTTTCTAGATAACAGGAAAAATAGCAATTTTGAATATGCACTGCTGTCTTCAGCGTATTTCTGCTCACACATGAACATACAAAAGATGAGCGAAGAAATCAGTGCAAAACCATTCCTGTTAGTTTTCACGCAGTTGATTTTTAGCAGGCATTGGGATATGTTAACTGTACTTTTGCTGTGAGTGAGGTGGTATTTCCAATTAGATTTTCAACTGTCACTGATTTAGCAAGCATGTTATGTTACTATGTCCCACACAGGAAGAGGGGGAATAGAGGAAAGAAGAATGAGTCTTTTTTTGGTCCAAGTGAAGGCTGAATTTTTCTGTTATACCATTGTAACATGACTTTTCTAATACACTGATCTTATTTTATTTTCCCAGTGCCATTGCTTTTCATGATTAGGTTTGGGTTTCTTAAGAAGTTTATACTGTAATCAAATCAGCTTCGTGAAAAATCCTGCTGTATCATTTTAGTGATGCAGAGAGCACACATAATGCCTGGGAAAAAAATGATTTCAAATCTGATCTTTGAATTTTACTGCTTTTCAGGTAACAGCGTCAGTCCTGATTAGATTTGGTCAAGGCTACTGTGTTGAGGCTGTGATGCATAATGGGATGCATAAGATAAATCCATTCTCTTACTGTAGGGCACAGCTACTAACTCTGCCCCTTTTAAGACTTGTATTCATAATATGTCATTAAAAAGAAAATCACACTTTGCATTCATCTTGCCTACTAGGCCATTTGAATTTCTCCAAATGAAAGTGAATTTGTAAGCCTCTAAAGGTGACTAAAATTGCAGTGACGGTAGCAGGAAGGCCTTGCATTGCAGTCAGCTAAGTCTATTGATCTTGAAATGAAAGTTCAGTGGAAAAGCTGATGGAAAAAGTAGCAGAGCACAAAAAGACAAGCTTCACAACTGATTCAGATGAAGTGGCTGGCTGTGAACATTCATGTGAAAGAAATGCTAATGCAAACAGTGCAGATGAAACCATAATGGAAAAAAATACTGCCAGTATTGTGACTTCCCAAGTTATACGTAAGTCACTTTTTCTTATGGAAAAAGTTTTAGTGGCTAATCAAATAAACTGAAATGTTCTGTGATGCCTGGGAAAGCAGGAATGGAATACCTAGGTTTTCTCTGCAAAACCCACTCTTGAGTATGTAATGACTGGCAAGTCCAAAACTTCCAAAGTACTTTTAAAAGAAAACTCTAAACGTGAACATGCCACTTGATCATAATGTGTATTGAAAGGCAAATGCAATCGAAGTCCATTACAGTGTATCACTGGGTACAGTAAAATGGTGTCAACTCCAAAGGAATTTAGAAAATAGCTGACAGGCAGCTGTCGAGAGGATACAAATTTGTGTGACCCGTGAACATGTGGCTTACAGAATGTAAAGAATTTGACTATGGGAAGGATGCCCTTTAGAAGTATCATTGACTTGCCTAGGGTGAGATACAGGAAAAACTGACGTGGCATCTACCTACTTCAGGCAAGTCAGTTCTGTTGACAAGTGAATCACATGTGCTTTTGTCAGAGATGTACTTCTGACTTTATAGTCTCACTGTTTGTGGAAAGGGGTGGAGTAGTCTTCCTATGAACTTGAGTAGTCAATCAGGAACAATTGGAGGATAATTCTGAGGACAGTGACTGCAGTAGATCAGGAAAGGTATCTGTCATGTAAGAGATGATACATGGGACATCTTATGGCAGCCTTTCAGAGAAAAGGTGGTAAAGTACAAGGAACAGTCAGAGGAGCATTTTTTGTCAGCATAAGAATTCAAGAAAACGATGTAATAATTTTCTCTCAAATCTGTCACGCAACATAGCTGGTCTCCCACAAAACTACTGTATTTTCTGACTTCAGTATCACAGGTAACAAAATGTGGAGATTGGGATAGGGAAGATGATACCCAGAGTTCTCAACAACACGAAAAGCTTAACCCAAAATAAAGACACTGATGTATCTGTGCCCAGTTGCTAAAGGCTAGCATCACACAGACTTGTAAAAGTGCATAAATACATACTGCATGAAAAAAGGATGTGGTAGAAATCTGTTCTTCTCTGAACTGTTAAGAGAATTTGGATCTTACTTTCAAGTCACATCCAGCCAGGACAGTCAGAGATGCCTACTGTATTTGTGATTTGGATTTAGACTGTTTCACAGGTTTTAGGTGGCTTTATGACTCAAGTTTGAATTTTAAGGTGAGAACTTAATTGCAGTTGGATAGAAAATAACGTTCTGAAGTGTTTCAGTTCTCCAGCCTTCTGACCACCACAAGAACCCGACATCCCACATTTTTCCAAGTCCTGATCTGCTTCTGTTTTTAATAAGTGCTTCTCGATCCTGTGTGTATTCACAATGAACTTCTTTTACACTGTACATAAACTACACAGCCCCAGATAGAGGGGAGATGTGTTGGGATTTATTTTTATATATGCTCTTTCTGTTTTCATATAAACAGTCTGGGATGATCAAAATTAAAGGCAAAGCATAACCCAGATGAAGGGTCAGCATCTGTGTAAACTTGAATGGCAAGCACATGTGGGGCTGGGTTGTATCCTCCACGGGGAGATGTGTTATTTATCATGTGGTTTTGCAGTATTAAAAGGAAAAAGAAAACACCACCAAACAAGTGAAAACCCCAAACCAGGAAGCGTTAACCCTGATTCTCTTGCTATAACTGGTATATTTACATTTGCATAATGAACAGTTCAAAGTTGACATCAGATTAAATGTAGTCAGAAGTCCTGAAAGAGCCATCTACATACCAAAGACTGAATCACACCACTAGTTCCCATCTCAACACAACCAAATCAAGAGCAATAACATGTCCCCTATCATGTTATAGCTCTATAGTCTGTATTTAACCTGTGCTATGCTGTAATTTCACTTTTCTGGAGGAATTTAACAGCTGAATATTTAACCTGTGTTTCAGCCTCTGTGTTGTGTATTTACGTAGTCAAGCCAACAGTTTTAAGCAGAGAAAATACATAAAATGTGTTAGGGAAACATTTTGAATAAATTCCGCTCTAATTGGAGAGGATTGTAGCATGGAAGCATGACAACAGGAAAGTTCAGTGCTTCAATATCTAAAATTAGCTATCACTGTAAGTGCTAATTGAGTATAAAATGTGTTTTCAAAAAGCTGCTAGAAAGTGTATATTCATATGATGACTCCTCCTCTTAAGCAACTCTGCTTTTATCCTTGAAGGGGATTGCATCAGCACAGATCAAAGTCATCGGGCATATGTTGCTTTACAAATAATGTATCTATTTTCTTTTTCTCCTAAAAGATACGCCAAATAGAGTTATTAAGCTTTTCAAGACAATTTGAATAAGATGAAACTTGTCGGTGGTGTTGAGCTGCCAAAAACAAATGATATAATGTCAACATTAGAAGAACAAACTATTCCCCAAACAGTCTGCTGGGCTTTTACGCCAATCACAGCGCACCATATTTCATTCTTGAATATGGGCTGTAATTCTATGATAACTCCCCCAGCTAGTGATAAAAATACTTCAGGTGGATCTCAAGCATTTCAGCAACTCAGGTTATGGAGGATTAAAGGGTCCGTGTTGCATCAGTGTGGCTCAGCCAGCAGCATCGTCATTGTCAATGACAGATGCCTTATTTGCTGCTTCTGTGAGGGCACATGGACTACTGGGTACTGTCAGGGCTCAGATAAGTGTCTGTTTAACATCCAGGCCTATGAAGTATGGGTGGAAACAGATCATAATAAGATTAAATTCCAGTGAGCTTGTCTTTTGTGTCTCTTGCTATGTATGTACAAGTAGGAGAAGAAAATCGAAAGCCGTCATCCTTCAGGGATTTATCTCCCCCCTGCTTTCCTCTCCTTGCCTTGCATTCAGCTGCAGTGTTCAGAAGATAAATAAGTACCCAGACTATATGTTATTTACATAGATCAGCATAACAGAAAATAAAGCCTTTGCTGCTGCTGCATTTGTGAAACTATGCAGTCACATTAGGATGTCTTGCCTTGTTTAAAATACAAGACTAGAAGTGAAAAGATGAACTGCTGTCTCGAGCCACACTGCGCTAACATGGTAAATGTGATGGCTGTCCAGGCAAATCTCACTTGAATTCTTTGCAGATATTATGAAGCAGCATAGGGAATTTATCAACTTTGCTGAAGTAAAACAGCTTGAGTTTATGATGGTACAAATTGGCAGTTGATGGTGATGAGAAATATAGCTGGACAGATGAGAAGAAAATGACTAGAGGGATGAGGGGAATGTATGGTTAGGCGTGTGGTTTTTTATAGAGACACATTGGTTTCATTTCCCAGCAACAATCAGTCCGGAGGAGCAAAGTATTTCAATTACTTTATTACAGATAATTTCTGCAACTGGCTTTAAAAACAAAATCTGATTGGTTTAGTCAAACTCCCTGGAAGCTTAAGCGTGAAATCTGGTACTCGATCAAATTTCCCAACCTCTTTCCTGTTTGTTATTGTAGGTTTTCTGAGGAGATTTGACTTGGTCACTGGTCTGTTTTGCTAAGCAAAAGGTGGTGTGAAACATCAGCTTTTCAAAAGAATCTCTAAACAAGATCAGATAGACTTTTAGGGGAAAAAAAAGAAGGGAAAAATGTTAGCATGGGCTTAATAGCCTGGAGGCTGTAATGCTTGTTTGGCATTTGGTGTCTGGATTTTCAGGACAGAAGGCAGAATGAGTTCAGGGAGTGCAGAGCTGGCACTTGGAAATCTGATTTCTGTGCTGTTAGGGTTGTCTGATCCTTCTTTAAGATTACAATTTTTAATCATAATTAGAAGTTTCTGATATCCTGGGATTTTGAGATGTTCCCCAAACATGGAAGCTAGGAAGGGATAATAGTTTGAAGTCTGGATTTTTGACATGTGCGTAGTCCAAGGCACATTCAGTGCAGCTCCCCTGCTGTTCTTTGCTGCTTGTGCAAGTCTGCACTCTCTCATTCCAGATAATTAGTTCCTATTTTGCAATAATATCAGAAAGCATTGGGTTACTTTTATAGGTTTGAAATTTCCAGCTGAGTCAGTTGGCAGCCTTATGAAAGATCCAATCCTGAATCTGTAACTGAAGGCCAAAATACAAGAGATGAATTGAGATGAGAGTAAAGTCTAGAAATGTGGCCTGAAGTAATTTGTTTCCGAGGAAATCTTATGCATAGCTCAGGTTTAGTTACTTCCTGAAATGGTGCAGTGTGTTGCAAACAATGATAGAACTCGCATTTTTGCGTAGCTTGCAGTTTGACTCTGGTAGTTGCAAAGAGTAAACCATCCTACAAAGAGAGTTGAAAGCCATTACTCAGATTGTAGCTGCAGAGGAATTGCTTGTGCTTGTGTTGTAATGTGCGGGCACATCCACATTTTCATTCCAGGAAAATGTTTGTGAGTACTTGATCTCTCACAGTGGAAATGCTTTCTGGCTCTCCCAGCACACGTAGATGTGATTGTATATGGCCATAGATACTGCAGTAAGGATTGCATTTCTGTGCATAGGGGGATGGATAACAAGTTTTTCCATATCTTTTCTTATTTTTTTTTCCTTTCATCCTGAATGTTAATAGGAAGATTCTTGACCCCTTCTGTTAGAAAAAAAGAAGGAAAAGTTTGAATCTACAGCTTGTGTTTGGGAAAAGCCATAGGACTAAAGGAAAAAAGCAGTTGAAAGTTTCTTTAATGCCGTGCATAGCAGAAGGGGATCTGAACTCCTGATAAAACACATGGACAGTGTATCCCTCTTTCTTGCTCTGTCCTTCTTGCACACAACCTCTCTGAGGAATAGCACTCCTGTGATGAGTCTTATCGCATGATTGCGTTGGAAAACCAAATTAGGTTATTATACGGGAAGTGTAAAAATAGAGAAGGGAATCACCAGCCCTGTGTTCTCGCAAGAGTGGATAAGTTAGTTCAGGATGGTCCGTCTATGAAGCGCATGTAATACTGCGTTTACTTGTTATGCAAAATAAATGTAAATTTATGTAAATATACATGCAGAATCTCTTTGACCTTCAGGTTGTTGGCACGATGCCAGCGTGGCCCTGGGTACTGCAGCACTTTCGATCTCTATATCCTGGCACTTTCCTGGGGATTATATTATCATTTGATTTTCTTTAATGCGAGTTGCAGCCACTTAAGTCTGATCGGTTTCCCTTCCACCACCCGCTTCACTTGCACACAAGTAAACAAACATATTTATCACCCCTGGGATCAGTAAGTGCTTAGGAAGTTGCTGCTGCTCGCATTTTGGGTTCGGTTTCATGACAGACGTGTTGTCAATGAACTGGCAGTGTTGTACTTGTGCCACAGCTCAGCGGGGAAGGTAAAGATATTAGCCCAGCGCTGGGCTAAAAGCATGCCGATGCCTGGCCTGGCTAAGCCTGCGTGTGATCCCTGTCCTTGTGATAGCCTGGCAAAGGGTTTCCCACTGGCCAGGGAAGCCCCTGCAGCTCATAGAAACCAACCTGATTAGCAGCACTGTGAGATTGACATTTCAGATGGCTTTGTTTGGTTTTAGCTCCAGTAACCCTGTGTTTACAGGAGAATAGAAATGAGCAACTGTAACAAACTCCAACTACCGTGGAGTTTTTGTTTGCTTTATTAGAAGCTGGCTTCATTTTTGGAAGGAATATGCCTGTGTTGTTACACGTGGAGATCTTGCAGTTACATTTCTGAAAGCGTGCTTAGATGTCTGTCTTAAGTGTGTCCCTTTGGGAATCCATACTGATACATTACTTTCATTAAAATAACCAACCCACCACGCTCTGTCATCACAGTGCAGGACACTATCATTCATATTTGAGTTCTTGGGTATTCCAGTTCCTGGTCTCAGCTATACCTTTTAATATTTTATTATTATTAATGATAGCTGTTTTCTGTTCCTGGCAGATATTTCCAGTGGAAGTTCTCTGTTAAAACTTTCAGGTTTGGGATCTTTGAAGCAATACTTACAGATGTAATTAATCAGTGAAGACTAACAGGATGTGCCTTTGTGCAAAAGCAACACTGACTGTGTGGCCCCTGAATTTCTTGCAAGGCGATATTTGCTCTACAGATTGTATTAAAATGTAAAAGTACTTTCCACATTAATGCGTGATGCTTGATTTATAGAACAAAATGTTATTGTCTAATTTGCTCATGGAATCTGTTTCTATTATAGGCTCCAACTCATGTAATCAAATACAGAAAATGAATAAAAAGAGGACAAATAAAACATCTCTTTTCTCTGTGCTTCAGCCTGGAATTTTAATTCCTTTTAAATTAACAAGTCCACTTGTATCTTTTGATTTTGTAGCTTCCTTTGACAGTAACATTATAGGGCTAACAACATTTTCTGAGCACTGACTATTAGTTTTGTGTATTGAATCATTCCTCTTGCATTTTCATTTCCCTGTTGTTACTAGTGAACTTGCTGTTCCTCAGCTATTACAGGCCTTGGAAATCTAACCAAGCCTGTTCTCACATATGTCAGTACGTTGTTATTCAGGAGCACATACGCACGGTGGGTCTGTGAAGCAGAGAGATCACGCTGCCTTCACACATGCATTAAAACAATGTACTCGGTGTTTTCTGAGTGATTTGATACTTAGCAAAACTTCCACGAAATAGCTGAGAGAACAAAAAGTTAAAAAACCTATTGCATCTCATCATCATATCTTTCACCTGAGTGTATTTCACAGATGCCTTCGTTTCGCATTGGTCCTTGGCTTATGGCCTCTACCTGTCTGCAGCATGAAGACCTATCCTCTAGTTGAGCAGATCTGCTCAAAACTGAAAGAAGTGTAAAACGTGAACGTGATGATGGTGTGGGTATGCCTCCCTTCCCACAGGGTTGCCTTGGCTGTAGTCCTCCCCATGTACATGGGGGGTCTAGAGTAGAATAATACAGTATATAGAATTTTCCAGACTCTCATGTCAAACTACAGCTTAGCTTCTGCTAAGCCTTATCCAGTCTGTGGTTGGTATTTACAGGGTTGAGGTGTCTCTCAGAAAAATTCTTCTGTGTGTTGTTGTACTTGGCTCATGTTGGTTTTGTGTTTAGTAGCTGCAGGTTTTCTTCTTAGCCTTGAAGGTCACTTTCTAAGTAAGCAGCAGCTTCCTTGTTTACTGAATGGAAAAAGCTATTGATAGAAATGGGGTGTGGAAAATGGGAAACCATTCCAGAAAAAAGAGTGAAAAGTGTAAATTGAATAGTTTTGAGCTAAAGATTTGGAGGTTGTTTGAAAAGGCAGATGACAGGATCTGTTGGCTTTTGAGTCTCCTCTTGGGCTCATCATATTTTCCTAAATGTTTTCCAAGTAATAATCCACGATGAAATTGAAAACAGGGTTTCTGTCAGGCTTTTAGAGCTCCAATGCGAACCATGACATCATGGTAGCATTACATTTTGGAGGCCAACAGCACACAGAAGCACATAACAAAGAGTCTTCGCACACAGAGAGAACCCACTTTCGTTGGTTTCAAAGGCTGTTTGATGTGTTTTACTGCCCTGGACTTTGATTGCAGAGTCCTGTAGCATTCTGTTGGCACTAATTCCTCTCTATTGCTAAAATATCCTTTGTAATGAAGAATTTCAGTGATTTTTAGTAAATAACTTCAGTTTCCAGTCTTACTGGTTTAAAATAAAATATTCATTTTTCTTATTGTGTGTATATGTTTAATTTTAGAACAATTCTTACAGGAAAAGAGGATTATCTTTATGTGGGTTTTTGTTGTTTACTTGTAAGAGAAAAGGTTTACGGAGGTAAGTACATAATAGCACAAACGCCATCTTTATCTGTTAATGTTAGATGGTCTCGCTTTGGAGCAATGTTGAGCTGAACCAATGATTATGATGGGAAGGGATCGACTAGTTGGAAAAAGATAGTTATGTTGCTTATCAAAGCTGTCACTGGATCTGAGTTATAAAACTATTACAAAGCTGTTGCACTGATCTTCAACTGTAAAGCATCCTGTCGCCCATTTGTAGTAGTATTCATGTAGCTCTGTGGCCATTGATGCCAATGTATCAGCTACTTGGCTGTGTTCTCAAAACAACACAAACCCCTCATTGCTCGAGACTGTTGATGGATGGGGAATTTTTGCCTTTTGTGTAGCAGTTTATTTCATTGAGGCTTCCAGGCAAGTCTAACTTCAGTCATCTTAATGCATGGTTTTAAACATGAGGCTTTCCAAGAACTTGTTTCCACTAACACTTTCCCCTCTTTCTTCCAGATACAGCTTTACCATTGCTTCTATTCCTAGTGGGATAGCATGTGCAGTGCTTGCTTCTGGACTCTATTATGAAGGAATACATAAGTTGGCAGTGTTTACTCTTTCTTTTTCCTATTGATTTGCTTTCATGTCACCCTCTCTTTCACTAGTTTTTCTTTTAGACTTCCCATCAGGGGAATTGCAGAAGAGGAGAAGAGAAAAGATAGATGGTGAAGGCTGTGCTTTGCTCTCATTTGAACACTGTTGGGACCAAAAGGGGGGGGGGGGGGGTTAAAGTAATGAAAATAAATTATTTCTCAGAAGTAGTGTCCTTGTGATAACAGCATTTTTTGTGGAGTCCTCAGGTTTTACTGACCTCAATCAGCAGATGCATACAGGGGTCAGTGTATTTGCCCGCTCTTGCTTGACAGGTGACTTTTGATAAAGGCCTGCCTTGATTTCCAGCTGCAGGGTTTACTTTTTCACCTGTGCAAGTATGATAATTTTAGAGGTTACAGAGATCATCATTCCTGTTCACCTCTGCTGGACTGCAGTGTTTGGGCAGGAATCTGAGGGCGTTTTTTATTCTTGGAGGACAGTAGGTAGGATAGTACAGAACAAGCTCTGGTGAGAGGGAAAGCTGGGGGAGAAAATGAGGTGGTAAACCCTGGTATTTTTTCCAGAGCTGAATAAGTTATCTTTGAAATGAGTGTAAGTTGTTTAGTTTCTGCTATTCTTTGTTGGTTGATGTATCACAGAATGGGTTGGGTTGGAAAGTTCCAACCCCCTGCCATGGGCAGGGACACCTTCCACTAGACCAGGTTGCTCCAAGCCCGTCCAACCTGGCTTTGAACACTGCCAGGGATGGGGCAGCCACAGCTTTTCTGGCAAGCTGCCTCACCGCCCTCACAGTAAGGAATTTCTTCCTAATGTCTAAGTCTCTGTCAGTTGAAAGCCATTCTGTCTTGTTCTGTCACTACATGTCCTTGTCAAAAGTCTCTCTCCAGATTTCTTGTGGGCCCCTTTAGGTACTGGCTCTAAGTTTCCTCTGGAACCTTCTCTTCTCCAGGCTGAACAAACCCAACTGTCTCAGCCTGTCTTCATAGGAGTTCTCCACCCCTTGGATAATCTTTGTGGCCCTTCTCTGGACTTACTTATGTAGATTTCTCTTACCCCTGTTAATGTGAGTGATGTGCTATAAAGAAGAAAAAGTGTCAACATTTGTTATAACGCCTCTGTTACACACCCAAGTTAGCCACAGTCCGCCTCGGTTTATTAAAGAATAAAAGGAGGTATTCCTTGTGTACTGCTGACAAGCTGCTAATTTGCCTCTCAGATGTGCACATCAGACAGCCTTGCGAATAGCAATACTAACCTTCTGGATTTGTTCAGTTGTGGTACGGAAATGTATGTTCTGTAATTGTTCACTTCAGGATCACAGAAACAGAAACGCAATCTCATCAATATGCACTCGAGGCTTAAGAGCTCCATGCTGTTACATCTGTGTAATTTAGGAAGTTTAAAATAGGCTTTGCAGATGTTGGGAGTAATGGAGTATGTTGTTTACTTTTTATTCATTTCCATCATATGTCATACTCTGTACATGAATAGTCAATCATACTGGAGTATATCTTCTGTAGGGGTTTCCTGTGCTTCCAGTGTGTCTTATTTATAAATATTTAACTTTTGTTAAATTTGGCTTAGGCAGTATTTCTCAAGGGGCTCTTGTGAGCATGAAATACAAATGAATGTGTTTTGTAGGTACCAAATCCATGGGTTATTGATGGTTTTACCAATATGGATGTCTTTCAGTAGTACCATAATGTTTCTGAAATAAGGCAGTGGCTGTTCTGTTGGTTTGTTTTGGTTTGTGCTTTGTTTTGGGGTGGTTTTTTGTTTTTTTTTTAGGTTTTTTTTTTTTTTTTCAAGCTACATATTTAAACAGTCAGAAGTCAGCACCATTGCTACTTGGCTCTTGTTGCTGTGGTTAATTTAATGTTCAGTGTCCTGCAATTTACAGCTATAGTGATACCAACAAAGTAAGAAACCTTAACTGTATGCTGTGAAATTATTGCTTTTCTTAAAAACATTTTCTTGGTTGAAGACTGATGTGAATTCTCTTATGAAGACAAAACTGTGATACCAGTTTTGCTGGGCAGTCTTTTGTAATGCTTTGAGTCTCTCTTCAACACGGACCCCAATGTGCAAATTAATTATTATTCACTACTCTAAGAGAAGATAGTGTATGTTATGCCTGTTACATATGTAATTGGTGCTGCTTTCATTACTGCCTGAATGTGCTTTTACGGCTACAATAACGCATTCTTCTTTTACATGAGTTCCTACTGCGGTAGTTTTCCGACTCTGTGTTTTACACGCCTATATGCTCTACTAAAGAATAAAAGTGAGATCAGGTTCAGTCCCAGGCTTGATCTCCAGACTCGCAGTCGTCTTGGTCCACCAGCTGTTTTCTGAACAGGCAAATTGTCCCTATAACTGAGGGAGGAAAGCTGGAAGGATACTTTTAAGGCCTTTGAAATAGCTGCTTGCATTACTTTAGGAAAGAGAAAAATATATAGCATTTGCTGTAGGTATGATCAAATTTTCTAGGAACTGCAGTTTGGGGAAGAATTGTTTATATCTTAGCCAGCTGGAACTGCATTTGACTGTAACTTAACCATTCATCCTGGAGTTTTGGTGTCCATGTGTTCATAACCACAAATCTTGTTAAATTAGATCCAGCACTTGCAGTTATGTGTGCAGTATATTATCTGTAAAAGATAAGCTGTTATGTATCTACATATTTTAGTGTACAGTCAGACTTTAGCATATAAATGGTCATCCTTGATGCCAAATCTTACTTATCAGTTGCAGCTTTAAACTCATTCTAAACCATAATTTTTGATTACACAATAACGTAGGCATTCAGTATGCAAAAGAAAAATGTTTGGGTTCAACTTCCCTCCATATGCAGTGCTTTATTCACACAGCCTGAAACCGAAACTGGGGGGCTTTTGAATGTCTAAGCAACACGTTGCTAGCACTTAATATTTAAAATAGGCACAGAATGTAGGTAATTGCTTTATTGCCATCGACATATGTCTGTCTGTAACAATTTTGGCTTGTGCCCTGGGTGAGTTTAGGAGGTGGCAACCATGACTTTCAGTATTCTCATCCCTGTGCCCCTTTTTCTTTCCTTATTTTTTTTTTCTTTTTAGTTGCAAAAAAAAACGAGCTTTTGAAAAACTTTAGTCTTGAGCTCATACTTGTGCCCCACTGTCTCCCACGGTTTTTGGTTGCAATGTGGCTTGGTGAGGGAGGGGAAGCAGTATATATGATTTTTATCTTCAGTGTGGAAAACGGCCCTAGAGAAATTAGTGAGTGACTGACGGTCTTTTTCCTTATGAAACCCAAAGGAAAAAACAGCAATGATACTTTTCCAGTCAGGGACTTACTACTTTGAGGTCAACTGTACGAAGAAATCCTGATTTGAAAGGGGGAGCCCAATTCCTTGGGCTCGCCAGGAGAGGAAAGGTAATCTGGGTGGTATGGGAAAATGAAAAGGAACTACCATAGAACCTTTGGAAATAGTTACTCCTGAAGTTTACTTTCAGCAGTACTGTCTTACAGTGTTCTATTCTGCCATTCCTAGACTTCCCAGTCGAACTCAAGGAGATGGTCTCAGCTTTTAACAACTGATCTTTCCTTTTTCCTCAGATAATGATTTGTGTGATTCAGCAGGAGGGTGTTTGGGTTTTGGCTTGGGGTTTGTTCTGGGTGCGTGAGGGCTCTGTAATGCATTGCTCTGTCAAGACCTTTGGTTGTGGAGCTGGTTCCCTCAGTGGTCCTTCTGGATGTGCTTGAAAAGCCAACTTTCTCCAAGGCTGGCAAGGGTTGGTTTGGGAAGGCAATTGTTTTTTGGAGAGGTGTGAGATAGGAATAGGGGAATGGATAGCATCAGCTTAAAGCCAGTGGTCAAATTGTGCTCCAGGTGTGCAGTTTCTGATACGGTTGTAGCCTGAAAGGATGAAATGTATGGGATTGAAGGTCATGAAAACGTTTGTATGAAGCAGTGTTACAGGGATGTGAGAGGAGAGGGGCAGAAGGCTTTGGGCTACCAGTGCCTGTATCTGCTAGGGTATGTCAGGTTGCTTGGGGGGCTGCTGTGGAAGTATCCTCTGCCACGGGAGACGGAATGGAATGTCACCCTTCATATTTGTAATTAGAAAGTGCAATAGTGACATCCACAGACAGGAGGCATGGCAACAGTGGATTTGTGATAACTTCCTTGTTGCCTTGCTGTGATTCAACTCTGCCCCAGAAATAGGGAACAACAGAACAATATCAAAGACCATCTTCAGCTTTCTCCTCTTTCAAGATGGATGCCGATGTAAATGTGTAGGGCTGCTACTTTATTTCCTAATTATATATTAAAAAGGTTTAAATGGGGGATAGTAATTTCTGCTTTTAGCCTGAAAGATGCTTCTGAAGATCAAGTATGAAACTGTTTGTTAGTAGCTAAGGAAACAGTGCAAAAGCTCAGCTATGCTTAAAATGTAATAAATGCCGCATTGGTGCTAATCACTTTGTGATATGTGGCATGATTCCTTTAATCACCTATGAGAACTTTCAGGAGTTGTTAACAGTTTCTTTCATTTGTACGGCAATGTCATTCTGTGTTTTTTGAGGAAAGAATAACCCTCTGTTGGCTTATGCAAATAAATCATCTCTTAATGCACTTGAAACAGAAAGATTCCCAAAGGAAGATGAGTGGCAAATCAAACTGGCTGCAAATGAAAGTAACCTCTCAGACCAGAGTTACAAATGTTTTATTCAGATGAACAAAGCGTCTTTATTTTAGCACTTTAATCCATTTTCCTTTCGCTTTTTTCCAAATAGTACTGTCATCCCAAAATGACAAGGATTGATCGTTAAATTACTGCTGCCTAATTTGCCTCATCATTCCTCTAAGGCAGTGCTTGATTGAAAGTTCAAGTCATTTGATGGGTATTGCTAATATGGAATTGTTCAAGTTTCGGGCAATAGATAACAATTTTTGACAAAAATGCAGAGTGTTTTGCGGTTTGGGTGATTAAAATAATCAAATGTGTTGTTTCTAATTAAAGGGTTGCATTCTTAGTGCATCCGAAGTTGCCTCTGTAGCTACTTATTTAACATTCTGAATATTGGCTTTAACATGGACAGCTTTCGCAGTATTGTCACTGAAGTTTTACTCCTCCGTTAGTCGGCCATGAATTACCAAGGGGTTAATGTTTGGTAGCTATTCCTATAGCATTGTCTTATTTTTATGCTGTAAGAATACCATCGTTATGGTTAGAAAAAAGACACTTTTTTTGGTGGTAGAGCTCCAGATAAGCCAGTGTGTTTCTGTGAAACAGCCCTTGGCCAGCTGTCATGGGTTGTGTGTGTAACCTGCAGCATGTATGGAAGAAGTTATCTCAGAGTGGAAACACGCAGCAGGTAAGTGTTGTGCTGCTTTTGCCAGTTTGCAAGGCTCGAATGAGAGACGATTGGCTGCTTTTGACTGTATGCATGGGCTTTTTTCCCCCTCCCTTCCCTGAGCCTTGCTTTGCTGAGTGTATTTGATCGCTGTCTCTCTGCCAACACTGCGTGCGTTTCCATGTTCAGGAGGATTTTTGATGATCCAGCTCTCGGCTGCCAGAAGCGTCATCAATGAACTGATGCTCCCAAGGTCATCCATAATGTGTGTGGGTGTATTTCCTCGCTGTAGACTGTGTTCACAGCCATCCCAGGAAATGGAACTGGCTTTGATTTTTGGCTTTGGCTGTAGCTTCAGACAAATCTGCCTCTTCACTTTAAGCTGGAGAAAGAGAAAGCTGACATATACAGAGGGGAAAAAAGGAGTAGAAACAACGTGCTTTATAAGGCTGATGGCTTTAATTAAAATCCTGGGGCAAAGTGTACTGAATACACACTGACAGTTTGTGCTGGAGTTCAGTGAAAGCACATTTAAGCACTCTTCTAAGCAGTTTGGGTCTTAGGCAAGGGACAGTTGATGCTGGTAATACAAAAGGTTCATTTGTATCCCTAGATTGCAGTCAGAACTGTTCTTATGCTCTTAATTTTGCTGGTTTTACACTATTTCCATGCCAAGCAAAAGAAACACTAAATGTAATGAGGAGGGTTTAAAAAACGTTTGAAAGTGCCTGAAATTCCTGTAAATTAAATTCAGTTCTCTGCAAGGCATAACATTAAGATTCCCATATATATATATGCACACACACACATATATATATATATATACATGCGCCTGTGTATGTGTGAATGTAATGTATGTATTGAGGACCTGTATTTTTCCTATGGATGCTCATACAGATGGTCTTTATTTCTTTATTTTTCTTGTAAAAGACAAGGTAGTTTTGTATTTGGACATATTGAGGGCAAGCTTTGTGCTTCGTTTTGCATGAATGGAAGCAGATACCAAAATCGTTGTAGTCATCTGGTCTGACTTTTTATGCCTCTTCTGTGCAACGTAGGAAGTGTTTGGGCTGGATTTCCCTGATGTATAAAATCATGTGGTGCAGGCACCACTGTTGACATTAGCTGCTTCATAAAAGAGAGCATTATATTTGTCTGTGTGCTCACAGTGGGTTGAATGTAACAGACAAGGAACAGCCTCATTGGTGGGGCACCCAGACACTGCAAGTCATGTTTATTATGGTGTTATCTTGGCTACGACCCGTTTGAGGGTCCAGATAAAGCCTAATGTATCATATACTCTCATATGAAGCTTTTCTCCCGACAGTAAAATTTACTGACACTCCCCAGTGTGTGCCTGTTAAGTAGCTGGGGAGATGTAACCATGCAGCTGAGGCTGTTCTTATTGATTTCTTTCTTTACATTGAGGACCTCTGACCGTGCTATCACCCAGTCAGCAGCACAGAAGGACGATGACCTTGTTCTTGCTGAAGTCAATGGGAGTTTTGCTGTTGACTTCAACAAGAGCACGAGTTCAAGGTGAGAGAACTGGCTGCAGGTCTTTAATAGGAAAAGCCTAACACTTATTTCTTTTGGGTAATATTTAGCTGTTTAGGTTTCTCTTTAGGACATCTATACATGAGAGTTCTTCCCTGTGAGAGTTCATTGCCAGACTAAAGCTGAAGTTACATGCTTTTGCACAACATTGCTCAGCTGCTCTCGTAAGGAATTTATTAATTGCATTATTGTTTTAGGTGTTACAAATGAAAGATGCAGAGAAATGGTGAAGTTTATTGGAAGCTTTTTTCCCAACAGCATACTGTTAGTTGTGGTTTTAAAGATGCCTAGCACTGATGGTTACTTAGTGTTTCTGATAGGCCCATCTCTATGGCAAATGAGTTAAGTATTGGATTTAAGACTGCTGTGCCTGTGCCCTGGAGATGCAGTGCATCAAGAACAGAAATTGTTCTCTGAAGGAGGGTTTTTTGGGTTGTGAGGCCAGGCTTGCTCCTAGTAATTTGTTCCTGCGATGCTGTGGAAACTTCTTAACCTTTTAACATCTGGATTCTCTTGTATGAGCTTTTGTGAATCTGTTTAGCAGCAAGAACCATTGAGAGATGATCTATTGGGAGCTGGGTGTGTTTCTCTATCTATACTGGGTCTAAAGGGTTCATTAAGTATCTAAATATGCCAACTGAGACCAGGATAATTACAGTGACATCATGATTCACCCTAGGTCCTTATCCTGATGCTAGAGTATGGGGCCATGTATGACTAATTCAGAGAGTGAGGTCCCTGCAAGTATTGTTCATATTGTTCATATGACAGGATTATTTTTTAGATTAAATTCATACTTTGAGTTTATGGCAGTCACAGAAAAGGTTTAGTAAGCAGTCTCCTCTGTGTCTTTGCTTCATTTGGTTACTTGGCACACCTCTTCTGTTGCCTTTGCATCCAACTAGAGCAGCTACAACCATCTTCTGTGATCAAATGTGTGCTTGTGTAGTGTGGATGCTGGAGCTTCTACAGTCTTCGGTAACTCTGTTTTTGGAGAAAGGAAAACTAAGGGAAAGCCATCTCTGTTGCCCCATGCTGTCTGTTCATTGGGATTTATTTTCAAGAAACCCTGTCTGAAGGACTAGAACTTGATTTTTAAATGAGAGGAAAATAAAAGGGGAGGTGGATTGGTTAGGACTGTGCTATACTTAAGTATGTGATGTTAATCTTAGTCAAAGTAATTTGCTTTAACCGTGTTTGTTGTGGCTCAGAAGGACTAGAAAGCATCCACAAGTGTCATGCGCTATTGTTGCTGTGACCTCATCAGGACTTGATGCTCTGTAAAGCACTGAAATAGTACGTTTTTCTTTCCTTACTCTTGCTGATATTTTGAAGGTGAATAGCATTACAGTATTGTATTTATTGAAAAATAAGCCAGTGTATGCTAAGTGACTTGCCCAGGACATGCAACATGTCAGCGCTGAAGACTAGCACAGTAAGTTGATTGTCTTGTATTCTTTATGTGCGCATATATATATATATATACATATATGTGTGAAAAATTCTTCTTGAGCTGCCCCAAAAGAAATGTGTATGTGGGGGGTGTCTTACGAATTTCTTATCCGTAATAATCTTTGCCTTTTGAGTACTAATTTATCCAGTTTCAGTAATCCAAGAGAAAAGAATGACTCAAGTAATTTTTTGTAACACGTTGTTCTTGTGCTTGGTGCTTGAAAGAAGTGGAAAGCATCCTCTGAAAAATCCTGGCTGTTCAGAAATGCAGTTCAGTTTCAGTAGCTGTATCTGATCCACAGCTTTCCAGTTCTGCTTTGTTATTGACAATCCTACGCATCCGTGAAAGGGTAAGTAAATGAATTGTTATTAAGGAGTGTTGAAAGAAGTGATTGTCATTGAAGAGTTACAAAAATGTTAATGTCAGGATTGACAAGGAGGTAATTATACTTCAGTAGCTTCGTATTCAATTGATGCTTGCTGGCAGGAAATCTGGTGAGTATTATGCAGGCCTATAGCTTGCCTCTTCCTTATTTACATTTTCTGCCTGGGTCTCCTCTCTCTCTTGTGGTCTTGTGTGCCCCTTTCATGTATGCACACTTGTATGCAGAGTCTCTTGTGGGGGGAGAGTGGGTTTAAAAAGCTGCAGCCCTCTTTCTCCTTTCACTGGATGCAAAAGTTTGTTTCAGATTAGAACTGATTTTAGTTCATTGGAAGTCATTATCAGTTATGAAAACAACATGGACCCTATTCTGACACTTCATGTGCTTTCTTTGCTTTTGATTATCTGTGGTTTAAATGGCAAGGGCACAAGAGGCTTTCTCAGTTTAAAGTAGGCAATGTTGGTGTCCTCTCTTCTCAACTTCCTGAGTGTTTATTAAGGCACTTGTCAGAAAACGGGAAGTGTTGAGCTTATTTCACACAAGGCAGTAAAAATAACAGCAAGAGGAATGACTAGGCCTTGAGTTGGATGGTTTGGGGTTGGTTTATTGATTAAAGATTTCCAAGGTTGTAGTTTGCTGAGACTGGAAAGTTGCCTATTTCATCTGATGCAAAGCTGTAGCTCTGACACCCCAGAAGTCTTCCCAGGATGTTTCCCTGTGTGCTCAGGAATTTATGCCACTTCATTGCTTAGCAAGAGAGTATTCTGTGAATGAAAAGGTTTTCCTCAGAGCCATCCACTGACTTACCTTCTGAACCTTTTAAGGTCTTCATTTGAAGTAGCTTGCAGCTGCAAGATGTGTATGGGCCAGCACTAGCAGCCAAGGAATTGGGAGAATTCCCTTGTGATTAAGGGCTATTTCAGGTAAGGGACACTTCTCTTTTTGCTGCTCTTCAAAAGGCAGCATCTTGGGCAGAAGAGACCCAAAATGTCTGAAAAGCTTGAAAGCTGCAGAGCAATTTGACAGTGACACCTCAATGTGTGGCTGCTGCTGCTCTGAGTAGAGGGAAGAGCTGGTGCTGCCATGGTCCTTCAGTAAGCCTGGCACTCAAGTGCCTCCAATAGGAGCTTGTTTCACCCTCAATGCATAGAGCAGCCTCAGTTCCTCCCTTCAGTGGTCCAAGATCTTCTTGTTTCCTCAGAGTGCCAAAAACTGGCAACAAAGTCCGTTTTGGGTATTGATTTGGTACCAGCAGTACAGAGGCCATGGAGGTTTGTCTTATTCAGTGTTCATGTCATGCGGCAGAGGGTGATTCTTGCTGTGTCAGGGCAGGGCTAGTTGACACAGAAGACTGTCCTTGGCCTTTAGGAACTGGGGTATGAAAAACAAAGGCTGGACCATGCTGAGTACGGTGCATGTTGATGGTGCCAGCAGCTCTCCATAACCAGTCCTAACAAAACAATGGGATGGCAATTTACAGACATGAATAGCTGTAGTGCTAATTTTTAGAGGTGCTCAGCACCATCTGCTCTCGCAGGACTCACCTTACTGAAGAGGTTAAGTGGCTATTTAATCATGGTCTGTAAGTACCCACTGAGGGATAAGATGTCTGGAGCAAAGGACTCTTTAAGCTAGCAGACAAAACCACACGATCCAGCGGCTGTGAGTTGAAGTCAGCAGAGATCAAACAGGAAATGCAAGACATATTTTTAAGTGAGGGTAATTAGTCCTTGGAACAACTCGCTCATGGACACGGTGAAACTGCCCATCACTGCAAGTGTTTAAATCACATCTTTACGCTCTATTGCAATCACAAGTAGTTGGGCTCGACAGAGAGGCTTGGCAAGGAGAAATGCTGTGCCCTGCATCCTGCAGGAGGTCACACAAGACAGTAATGTAACCCTTCCAGCTGTAAAGCAATACACCTGGAGTCTGGGCTGCTCCACAAAACCCAAGAATTTCTTGCAGTGCCTCTCAACTTTCACAATGGGCTTTCATCCTCTGCTGAGCTACAAAAGTCTCTTTGTGTGCAGAAGATGTATAAGCCCTGCAGATGGACAGTTACATTACTGAGCTGGGAAATAAAAATTCAACTCCCTGCTCTGTGTCAGGCAGGGCAAGATTTTTCATCACAAGTTGCAAAATTAGACAATGTATAGAATTGAGTCCAGCCCTCCCATCTTCTTGGCTACTGACCTGTCGACTTAAATGCTTTAGGTCTACCCCTCAAAGCTAGTATCTCTCTGAAATGGTTCAGCTCCAATGAAATGTGGTGTTTTCATTAAAATTTCCAATTAGATCATGCGCTCAGGACCTGTGAAAATCAGCTTTGAGCGAACAGGAAATGAAACAATCGCATCATGATTTGGGCTGGAAGAAGTTTTTGCTATTTCACTAAGAGATAATGCGGTTCTGCAAGTGAGGGATTAACCATGACAATCTTTTGGGGGTGGGGGGGGTGTTTTGTTGGGGATTCAAAAGAGAGAGGCCAGCTGGGGCAGGCAGTGAAAGGTCTTTCAGTCGCAGGGTGTGCTGTGAATAAAGATGTGGAGGATCACGGGAGAGAGAGAGCAGGGGAGGAGGGAGGGTGAGTGTAGCCCACTTTGCTCAAGTGAGCTCACCAGCTGGGATTGCTTGGACATGGCTTATCAGGCTCTGCCACAGGTCAGCACGTGCAGCTTTTGTTTCCGTTGAGGTAATAGAGCCAAAGGACATGAAAAGAAAGATCAAGATTGTACCCTCTTGCTCCAGTATATGGGATGCCTTATACTAATATGTTACTGCTGGACCATCCACATAAGTGCTTAGATTTGTTTGTTGCTCTATAGTGGATGTTGCCAAATCTTTGTTTTCAGCTTAGGTGTTTTTTCAGTTGCTTTCTTAATGCTGAGAACTTCTGCAATCCAAACTCCCTGAGCCTGTAGCAGGAAGGACGCTTTCTGCCTGCAGCTTGAGAAGTTGTCAGCTCTCCATTTTCCTATGTTGATAGCGTTTGCCCTACAGACACACCCTTTCCTGATGGTGAACCACTGTGTTTGTCCTCTATATCCAAAATGCTTATATGCATGGCCAGCACTTCGGTTGGATCCAGTTGGCAGGTCAGCATTGGGCTAATAATACATACAAGACACTCCCTTTCTTCCCCGTATGCTCCACAAAAAGGGGTCTGAGGATGATTAGAGAAGTTAAAATCAAACCCAGATAGGTTGAAGAGAAAAAGAAAAGCTTGTCTTGGGCTCCCCAGCACTTTGGGGTCTGTCAGTCGCTGCTAATTGCTGCCTATGGAGGGCTTAGTTCCCCAGGCAAAGCATTTTCCTTATCAGTGTTGCTACAGGGCACAGGAGCTTGCTTTAAAGCTCTACAGAAAAGGGAGGGGTTTTAGAGATGTAAGCTCTTTCCCCCAGATCAACTGTCACTTGTATGTTGCATTCTTAATTCGAGTAAGTTAATACTTTGTGTGCCTGGAAACATATGCTTTTTCATTAATACTGAGAAAATCTGGAGGCTATTTGATTTATGTGCTTGCTTGATGAAATTACAATCTATTGGTGGTCAGAAGGATGTTACATGGTAATTTACATGACACTCGGGGCAAATCGGAGAGGAGTTTTAGCTGGCATGCATGGTAAAATGTGCAGCGGTTATTATATTTTTGGTTCCTTAATTTGTCTCTGAAGTATTACATGGGGTTTGATTTTGCACAGGCAATTTAGAACTCAAATAGTCAGATTTAGCCTTTTGAATTGTTCAATATGCGTCTTTTCCTGCATGTTTTAGTTATGTCTCAAACTTTACAAAACAATTTGGAAACTGTGTGTATGCAAGGGAAGACCTAACCCTCAACAGTGGGATCAGTTTGGACCGCAATTCGTGCGTATGAGATTTGTCCCGTGATAGAGAGGAGTCATAGACGTTCACTCATCACAGGAAAACTCTTGTGGTCTTGGTGTACAGCCTGAGCCAAATTTGGGCAAATCTTGCCCCTTTTCTTTTGAGAGCAGCCATATTACTTTTAGCAGCACACTGCTTTGCCTCCTAGTTGAACACAATCTGGCCTTATCAATAAAGAGATGACAGGTATAACGAGATCAAATCTTCAAAGCTTGCACTTGAAGCCTCTGAAGAGGTCTACAATCTTCTCCTTTCTACTTCCCTTCCACAGACACCTATTAGAATAAATTGTTGAAATCAAGAGCGCCTAGGGGAAGGGGCATACATGGCTTCATATTGAAGAAGAATATACACAAACTCTATTGCGGTCAGGTAACCACAAGTAATTTGGTCTAGCATCTGGCATTTTATATGTATGGGCTTCGTCTGCAGCTATTATCATCAGGGAATTGGGGTGGAGAGGGAGGGAGAGTGGGCTCGACTTGATTGGCTTCTGTATTTTGGCTAAGAAGATTTCAACTCTGTGGCAGACATCTGCTTTATTTCACAGAAACAAAAAGCAGATGGGGAAAAGGATATAAGCCAGACAACAGTAAGGTGCAAGGTTAACTGGGATAGTTATGTCTATTCTTGAGATACCTGTGTGTTTCTTTGAATAAGATATTATATGATTAAAGATTTAATGAGATTTATATTCATTACCAATAATGCCGTTGTAATTGCTCTAATATTGCCTATGTACCATATTTACAGGAAAAGATTTATTTTTGATGACGTGCATTGGAAAAAAAGAAGCTGGATCAGCAGTAATAGGATAAATGGGTCTGTTTCGAGCTATATGAAATATAACACTGCCAGTAGCGTCATTTCAGTGGGTGTTTCCAATTTAAAGCTGACTGGGTTAGAGTTGCTTCTGCCAACAGATGCTCAAGCAGACGTTACCCATCCCTTGTGAGCCTCATAGCTGGACTTGCTTGCTCAAGTGCCCTGTGCCTACCACCAGCCCTACCAAAGCAGCTCTTCTGTCTCCCACAGCCGAAAGTCTTGGTGAACTTTAGGGGCTGCTGGCAAAAGCTTTGCTAGGCTGGTTTCAGCAAGGATTATCTCTGCTTTGGGAGACAGAGAGAAAGAAAGGTATTTCTAACGCTTAATGTTGCAAGACCCAAGCAGGCTGCTGTTCAGTTGACTCTTTGTGAGTTAAATGAAAAGAAAGCAGCTACAGGCATGTTCTCTTTGATTGTCAGACCAAATACAGTATTGGATTGATTCAAAGTAATAAGCAGCCAGTGTGGTGATAATTCAGGTTTGGATAATTTGCCCTTTAATTTGAGAAAGATCCTTCAAATCTTAGCTGTAAAGGCCTGGGCATTCTTGCAGCTTTAGACATAGTTTGAAGGAGTTCAGAATATCAGGAAACATAACTGGTGTGAAGTAGTACCTGTAAAGAACTACATCTTTTGCTGAATAGGTGGTGTGTAAAGCTGCATAGTTGTCTATATGTTGTGTTGGGGCAGCCCTGGTGTAGCTATTCTCTGTAATTCAGGATGTCTCCTGCAGCCAAGCCCAATGCAGAGGCACAAATCTGACATTTCTGGGACTCAGCCATGCAGGCGTGTTCAGACTGTGCCCAAAGTCCCATGCAAAACACAGCACTTGCCTGTACATACATGAGAATCCCAGGGACGGAGGAGCAATCCTATTGTTGTTGAATGTAGCATCCTTGGATTCTGCGTGGTCCCAGTTTGACTGGTAGCTCCCAGGCAGGCTGAGCCCTCTCCATTATGAAGCTTTTATGTTATTTATCCCATCAAAACCACAGACACAGGTTTGCATCAAAGGGGGAAACCTAGATGAGACTCAGCTGCCTCCGGCTAGGTGTGATGCCGTCACCTCCCTTCAAAGCCCATTGCAGGTTTTACCCATAATGTTTAAATCCTTCCAGTGCCCTGGGCAGCTGAAGTCACTGCTCAGAAATCTCAGCAGCCTGATGTTTTATCACTGTTCCTGCAGACCTTGAATGGGGAACATTTAGTGTGAACTCGAGTTGTGTGCTCAGTCATACACAGCAAGGCTTTCCAGAGGACGTTTTGCTATCTTCATTGTAAATATGTGTGTTGAAGACTGAAGGCATGTGTTGAGGCAGGCTCCCAGGCACATACACTTATGTGTGTCTATCCTTATATATATGTATATCCTTATATATATGTTATGTATATATATATCCATATATATATGTTCTGATATCATCATAATATAGTTTTGGATGAGACTTGTGGTGTTCTGGAATAAGTATGTCTTCTAATGCACTAAGCATATTCATAAGTGTGGTTGCTGAAGTAGGTTTTAAAATCATATCTGTGTTTAATAGACTATTTTAATGATGGTTTTTCAAATGCATGTGCTTGGCTATTCCTTTTCAAGAAAAATGAGGAGTTAAGAAGTAAAAATCTTGATATTGGAACTGTGGTTGGTTTTATTTCCCAGTGTTCCCCCTGATTTCAGTTGACAGTTTGTAATGAAATGCAAACTTCCAATCCCCACGTTCAGTGTGAGAATTAAATATGAATGTAACATAAAAGCATTCAATTCAGATGCTGTTTAAGCTCATCTTGTCTTCAATAGCAATAGAATCAGCAGGTTTCCATTGCTTTGCAGTGCTTTATACCCATTTTTCTAAAACAAGTGTAGGTTCTTGGTGTTTGTAATTTTAAAAGATTATTAAATACATTTGCCACTACCAGAAATTTCTGGCAGCAACAGAAATCTGAAACATTTCGAGGTGAAATGCTTTGGAAAAGCAACTAAACTTTAAACATTGGAAACTTAACAGTGGTTGAATGTGGGATGTGCTTTGACAGGGTAAGAAACCTGTGTGTGTTTCCTTAGTCAAAGACATGCTTAGTGGTGGGTGCCAATTTCATTTATATTGCAACAGCTAAATTATAAACCTAGCTCACAATTCATATTAATTATGTCTCAGTTCAAACCCCATTTCAGGTACACATTGTCAGGATGACAGTAACAAGTAGAGCATATGCTCTCTGTGCTAAATCTGTGTTGGACCCTGGCTGCGCTGGGAACGTGGATATTAATTCCTGAATCACACCTTTGCAGTGAGAAAAAAATGGGTTCTGTGTGTATGTGTCTCTTTTAAACGCAGGAGTAACCTGCTCAATGAAAAGTAAAGTGAGAGCCTGCCAGAAAATCCAGCAAGTCTGGGGAGGGAGAAGGGGACAAAATACCAAGAAGTGGAGTGAGTGGGGTGGGGTGATTTCAGATGAAAATCGTTTGTTTTCTCTACTGATTCCATGCACTGCATTACGAGGCCTGGCAAGTCAAAGCATGATCTTCCAGTAGAAAGAAGGGCCACGGTTCCTGAACGTGGGTGAAAAGACCATCATCAAATTAATCTAATTCTGCACGACGCAGAGTTCAATCCCTTTCAGGAGAATTCTGGAAACTGGCTGGATTTCAAGTTATGTTTTAATGCAACTTTTTGGCTGCCTGCCTCCTTGGAAAGTCAAGGGTCACCGCTCAATAATTGAGTATAAATACAGTCAGTGCAGTAGGCCTTCATTTCAGTCATGCAGAACCAATTTTGAGCTTGACGGTATCACTCTTGCATACTTTTAATTGAAACCGTAGTGAGAAACACTGACGTAAATCTCATTATTATTCCATTTTTCCTGTGAGCTTATGATGCTGTCTGACTTGGTTTGGTATCGCTGTGATCACCAGCACTAATATTCAAACAGATGTATCCCCAAGTTTGGGAATTGGGATAAGAATTGCCTTTTGATGATTAAAACCAGAGAACCCGAGAGTACCCGTGTATTCATTAGCCTCAATGCTCAAATGCTTCTGCTAATGCCAGTTGTTATAAAGATCTAACAGGTTTAACATGGGCTGTGGCACAACCCCAGCTTTTACTGACTCTAAATATTCATCCTGGCAAATAGACCTAATGTTTGCTCCCTAGTGATTACTGCCCCTTGCTCCCCAACAAATAGGAGCAAACTTCTAGTGGATGCTAAGCATTTCCCTTAAAGCAGTGTTTTTAAAGACTTTAAAGAGCTTTCCTTTTGAAAAGGCATGGGTTTTACTTTCTTAAAAGTCTGTCCTGGTTAGCAAGTAATCTCTAGAAGATTAATTATATCTTTTATAAAGAGATTCTTTTAATTGGTCACTTTTTGTTGTTAATGGCTCATGTACACTTAGATGCTGAAAAAGAAGCTGTCAGCGTAGCTGATTTGTAAGTCTCAGAACCTGCAGTAACTTATGCCATGTCCATAAAGTTTGCTGGGCCACGTGGCTGGAAAACTCTTCCTTCTAGCTTTAGCTGGTACCTGACTCCCAGGAGGGAGGGTAAAAGTCCTAAATAGTGAATTTACAAAATTAATGCAGTCGTAGAGAGAAGAAAATGTCTTTTTTTTGGAGAGAGCCAGGTTTTGAAATTCATCCCCCGCTTTCTCTTGGCTTTGTGATTGAAATGGTTGTATGCAGTTTATCTCAGTGACCTCTTCCAGCCCCTCAATCTTAAAGGTATCTCGGGAAGATTTTCAAATGCAGCTCTGCGATAGCATTGCTGTGCAGGGAAATGGGATTTTTTTTTCCCCCTCCTGTTTTTGAAGCCTGGTGCTGAAGCACAGGGGAGACAAAAGGACACACGCTGTTTGCCCAGTGTTCCTGTTTTGAGGAAGTGTTTTCTGGTCTGGGTGTTTTCAGACAGCCCCTGTGGGGCCTGGGGGAGAGATTTGTTCAGTGACCTGTCCAAGTAAGGAGGCCAGCATAGTGAAGACTGTATTCTTTGCCTCTTTTTAATTGGAACCTGACCAGATGGGTTAATTTTTCTTTGTGTATTTATATGTATGAAAAGTCGTCTGCTCCTTAACTGATTTATAGTTCTTTTATGGACTATTGTGCTCTGAGCTCATTAATTTGGGAGATAAGGTGATGGAAATTAATGGCAATCGTTAGCTCGAGTGATGGCAGCTGTAATGCTTTAGAATAAAAACTTTTCACTACTTTTTGTTCCCCATGCATATCCAAGTTTGTTTTACGATTTTCTCTATGAAAAACCTGGGATTTCAGAGCTGATGCAAGAACATAACTGGTTTTATGTTCACCTTTGGGTCTCCTCCCTTTTTAATATAATCTCACATTGCTCTGGGCAGATCTGGTTATTCCCTTTACTTTTTAATATTTATGTGGTACGTCACATACACCTTCTGTTGCTTTCTCTTTACTCTGTAAATATAATTTAAGATAGTAAAATCCACCTGTAGCTCTCCACCATCCTATTCATTTTAAATGGGTGAAAGCCCCTGTTGGAAAAGTAAATTTCCAGGTTTCTTTGTGTGAGCCGAGTGTATTGTTAAATATTTGACTGTTCTCAATATTTAATCACTTAGGTTTTTCAAAGTCTCACAAAAACACTGGCAATCCTTTTGTTTGTTTATAAGTAGTAGGCTCAGGTAGGGTGATAATATGTTGTGCCAGTAGCAGCACTAAAGGAATGTTTGGGAAGACTCTGAAATGTAAATTTGGTGAACAGCCTACCAGGAGGGAACAAAGATGGGGATTATAGGAAAGAATTTGCAAGCAAAAACAGATTAGAGGGACTTTGTTTTTCTCATTAGTTTCTGTTCCTTCAGGAGATCAGCTACAAATCATTTGAAGAACTCAAAGTCCACTTGCAGGCTCTGTGCTCTTGAAACTGCGTTGGGATTTTCCTCCGTCCAATACCAGACTAATTGGAAAGGAAAAATATACCTGCTGTGTGCATGCTGATGGGTAATATAGATCTGCACACTTTATATAGTACTCAACTTTTTAGTTGAGTCTTCCAATATTGTTATTGTTCCTCTATGGGGAAAAACACGGCCCAAACTGTGCCATGGTTTCTGTGAACTCAGGCACTCTGGGGAAGTATATTTCTCTGAAAGTCGTGTAGTAAATGTCTGGGAATATATGTATTGGTGTGAATTTCATGGATGGACTTGATTTCTTACTAGGAAGAGCAGTGGCAGGATGTGAATAGCCGACAAGGGTTGGGGTCTTGCTCTCCCTTCTGTTTCTGGCTCTTGGGTACCCACAGGGGGGTACACATTTACTTTCCGTGGTCTCCGTGGGTATGTAAGCTTATATTCGACTAAGCTTTCTTGTAAAATCATCACTTTTTTCCCCCACTGAAGCCTTTGGCAAAGATCTTCAGCATCAGTACTAGGTCTGTTTTCTAGGAAGCATTGTAAGCGGCTTAGTTGATGGTCTGGGGAGGAATTTTGCTTCTAGTCTCAAGGAGCTGCCGAAATCATCTCTTCTTGGCATTGAAAACCCCACCAGGCCTGAAATCTCCTTTCCAGCTCAGTGTGGTGATGAGGCAGAGCCCCATGTCGATTACTGAGGAGCAGCCAATTACAGCACACATTTCCTAATTCCGTCAAAAGTAATTTACCCAATGGCTTGGCCACCAGTGTAATTTCAGTTTGAGATTCACATTAGGTAATCTGAGCAGACAGGTAGAACAAATTAAAGAGCTAACATGGTGGCATGGGGTAGGTTGGTGGAGTGGAGCTTGCTGCTCCCACCTTTCCCCTCCAACTGTGAATGTCAGCATGAGTTTCTCTGAACCTTTCTAACCTTGTAGTTTGCTTTGCCCTTTCCTTGCTTTCATCAGGTGTCACCTGGCAAAGTTGTTGTTGGGGATACTCAAAACCTCATCTGCAGGGAGCCAGGGGCTCCCACTTTATTTCATTTTTCTAAGTGACTGACTCCTTAGCTACTGATGTCTGCTGGTGTGTGACTTCCCTTGCTCTGCCCCTCAGTTTCTGATTCTGCACTGTAATCCTCCATCCCCACAGGAATTTCAAATCCCTCTTGATGAGTTTACTGTAGGGTCTGTCAGAATGAAAAAGTTCTTTTTGAGATTTTGTTGATAATTTCATGTGTTCTTCAACAATCCCTGTTCTGATCTTTTTCTTTCTTGTGCCCTTATTTTAATTCCAAACGCAGTTTGCGTTGAGGAAGAAGGTCTGTTCTGTGCAATGCACTTGCAAAACCTCTCGTGTCTTACTCTGCGTAGACATATGCGAGATACTCAAAGTTTTGTTCACTGCAAAGCACTTTGAGGAAGCTTTGAAACTTCTGAGACGTAATTAGCTTTTTGGTTTCTGTGTTATCAAATTAGTGCAGCTGAATTTACTATAAATGCAAATGAAGTTTCTGTTGTAAGATATGTAGCAATTGGGCTTAGTATTTCAATTCTCTGCTTTGAGTTTGGCTATGTAACGTAAGAGATAATGAATACATGATAGAATTGGCTGGTTTGGTGTAACCAAAGGTGATACAAAGGCCAACTGGATGAAGAGCAGAGAAGAGCAGGATTTATATCTGAAGGGACTATAGTTTAGCTCACAGTGGTCATCAGACTTTAGGTTTTTTGCATGATATATTATTTATAGATTACCTTGCTACTTTGTTTGCACAAAGCAAATTGAGGTTGATAAATGTGCTGTTCATCTTGTTAGAGAAAAACTACTTAATAAAAGGAAAGACTTCATACAGATTGACAGATCTGTATTGATAATTTAACATTCCAGCCCCACATGCTTAACTTCTGATGGTTTAAACAAAAGCTACTTTTTTTTTTCAGCTTATATTAAGATTAAATCTTTTGACTTCTTGTGCTTGAAATAAAATCCTTCCTTATTCAAAACATATAAGGTTGGCTCACCAAAAACAAACAAACAAAAAAAAGCCACAAAGATTATTAGCTGGTGAGAAAAAGGAGAATAAACATACAGTCATAGAATAGTTAGGGTTAGAAAGGACCTTAAGATCATCCAGTTCCAACCCTCCTGCCTTGGGCAGGGACACCTCCCACTAAACCATGTCACCCAAGGCTCTGTCCAACCTGGCCTTGAACACTGCCAGGGATGGAGCATTCACAACCTCCCTGGGCAACCCATTCCAGTGTCTCACCACCCTAACAGGAAAGAATTTCCTCCTTATATCCAATCTAAACTTCCCCTGTTTAAGTTTGAACCCGTTACCCCGTGTCCTGTCACTTCAGTCCCTAATGAAGAGTCCATCCCCAGCATCCCTATAGCCCCCCTTCAGATACTGGAAGGCTGCTGTGAGGTCTCCACGCAGCCTTCTCTTCTCCAGGCTGAACAGCCCCAACTTCCTCAGCCTGTCTTCATACGGGAGGTGCTCCAGTCCCCTGATCATCCTTATGGCCTCCTCTAGACTTGTTCCAACAGTTCCATGTCCTTTTTATGTTGAGGACACCAGAGCTGCACACAATACTCCAGGTGAGGTCTCACAAGAGCAGAGTAGAGGGGCAGGATCACCTCCTTCGACCTGCTGGTCATGTTCCTTTTGATGCAGCCCAGGATACGGTTGGCTTTCTGGGCTGCAAGCTCACACTGAAGCCGGCTCATGTTCATTTTCTCATCAACCAACACCCCCAAGTCCTTCTCCGCAGGGCTGCTCTGAATCTCTTCTCTGCCCAACCTGTAGCTGTGGTGGGGTTGCTCCAACCCAGGTGTAGGACCTTGCACTTGTCATAGTTAAACCTCATGAGGTTGGCATCAGCCCACCTCACAAGTGTGTCAAGGTCCCTCTGGATGGCATTCCTTCCCTCCAGCGTATCAACCGAACCACACAGCTTGGTGTCATCGGCAAACTTGCTGAGGGCGCACTCAATCCCACTGTCCATGTCAGCGACAAAGATGTTGAACAAGACCGGTCCCACCGACATGGAGCCATTGACCACAACTCTTTGTGTGTGGCCATCCAGCCAGTTCTTTATCCACCGAGTGGTCCATCCATCAAATTGTTGTGTCTCTGTCCTGGGTTCAGCAGTAGCAGTCATGTTTTTCCTTTGTGGTAGCTGGTACAGTGCTGTGTTTTGACTTCCAGCCTGAGAACAGTGTTGGTGAAGTCGATATTTTCAGTTGTTGCTAAGTGATGTTTACCCTGACCAAGGACTTTGTGAGGCTCATGCTCTGCCAGGGAGGAGGGGAAGCCGGGAGGAAGCAGAGACGGGGCGCCTGACCCGGGCTAGCCAGGGAGGTATTCCATACCACAGCACGTCATGCCCGGGGTGGGGGGTAACTGGGAGTTACCTGGAAGGACACGGGCTTCCGGGTGGAACTCGTTCTCTTGGCCGGTGGTATCGTATTCTCTTCCCTTGTTATTTTCCCTTATCATTGTTGTGGTTGATAGTAGCGGTGGTGATTTGTGTACATTGGTTGCTGGACTGTTCTTGTCTCAACCCGTGGGAGTCGCACTTTTTTTTCGATCCTCCTCCCCGTTCCTCTGGGAGTGGGGGAGAACCCCGGTGGGGGGGGACGGACACGGACCTCGATTGCTGTCAGCTCGGTACCACTCACTGGGAGTGAGTGAACAAGTTACCTGACTGGGTTTAAACCACGACAGTCTCCAATTTAGAGACAAGGATGTCGTGTGGGACAGTGTCGAACGCTTTGCACAAGTCCAGGTAGATGACATCAACGCTCTACCCTTGTCCATCAGTTCTGTAGCCCCATCATAGAAGGCCACCAAATTGGTCAGGCAGGATTTCCCCTTAGTGAAGCCATGCTGGCTGTCACCAAGCACCTTGTTGTTTTTCATGTGCCTTAGCATGCCTTCCAGGAGAATCTGCTCCAAGATTTTGCCAGGCACAGAGGTGAGACTGACTGGTCTGTAATTCCCCAGGTCATCCATTTTCCCCTTCTTGAAAATGGGGGTTATATTTCCCCTTTTCCAGTCATCGGGAACTTCACCTGACTGCCATGATTTTTCAAATATGTTGGCCAGTGGCTTAGCAACTTCATTCGCCAGCTTCTTCAGGACCTTCGGATGGCTTTCATCAGGTCCCATGGACTTGTGCACATTCAGGTTGTTAAGATGGTCTCAAGCCAGATCCTCTCCTACAGTCATGAGGTATTCAAAAACATTAACAATAGTTGGCCTTAAGCGCTGTAATTGTCATGCATGTTCTCTTCTGTTGAAAAGCTTTCATTGTATTGATTTTATATGTGCAGGCTATACTTTTTGCTGATAATACACAGGAATTCAGGATATCTGAAATGAGGAGAGACTTGCAGGCAACAGTCTAATGCAGTGCTTCAATATTCCCTTTAAAAATAAAACCTAAAAATCAAAGAATTGCAGACCATGAAAGCATAGCTATTTAAATTGAGCATAAATTTGGTTAAATGCCCTTTCTTTTGACCATTAAATCCTGATTTTGGGTCTAGATGTTTGGTAACGTGATGTTTACCAGCCTGCTGTCATGTGGTTTGTAAGAGAGAAGCCTAGGATGGGGTCGGGCCTTAGATCTGGGGCTCATAAATACAGCAGTGTTATTTGGTTTTTAATGGTGTTGGGACTTACTGGAATTTCCATTAAACCTACACCACTGCCAGAATGCTATCGAGCATAGGACTTGCAAAGGCAGTGGCTTTTACACTGTCTGAATTGGAGTGCATCTCTTTGGCTTTAGTGACCCTTGACATTTTTGTCTCTATGAGTGCATTGTTACAGCTGTATTTGTAAACTCCTCGTGGGATTTCAGTTTGCCCTGTGCTTCAGGACACAGAGTAACTGGCCAGCCTTTTCAAATGGCTTTTGCCATTTTGAAGTACGGAAAGGCCCTGATCCCATCTTGGGATCTTTCAGAGTAAACCAGCATTATAATCAAAGATCATGATCATCCTCTAGCTCCAATTGCAGGGCTCGGGGGATCTTAGCATCTGCTGTCTAACTCTTCCCAGTAATTTTGGCACTGAGGAGGGCTCTGTACTGAGCAGAAGCATCGTGCGAGACACGAATAATCTGTAATTGTGAGCCATCCAGATAGCCTTGCATCTAACTCATGGCAGTGCTGTCAGGAATTTGCTATAGTCGTTTCTTGTTCCACTCATTCACAAAACACATTCTTAGGTTCAGTCCATCTGTGCTGGAAGTGTCCACAGAACTTCCTCCAGTGTGGGCAGAACAACAAGCTCTGCCTGTGTACCATGGCAGCTGCTCCTCTAAATTTGCCTGTCAGTGCTTTGAGTTTTGAATTGAAAATACAAAAATCTGCTCCTGACAGCAGCTGGGTTTATCCTCTGGTTACAGCTTGAAAAGTTCTGGAGCCTATGGATGTGGTGGGATGGGATGCGAGGGTGTTCCTAAACAGTTCTCCTGAAATTGGTGCTGCTGATGCACTTTGGTTCACTTGTTAGGACAAGATAAAACCAGACAGTAACTACCACTGTAAAATCTTGCCCTGGAGGACTGTCTCGTTTGGCTTATTTTTGTAGCAGGAAATGTCTTTTCCCCAGACACCAGTCAGGTTCTTCCAAAGGGATGGCCAAATGATGGGGAAACAATAATGGTTTCTTCAAAGACACGGTAGCAAAAATACCTGTTTCTGCTGGAAGTTTGCGAATGTTTGGTTCTTCCCCAACACCAGATGGTTTTGAAAATGCGTAACTGAATTCAGAGAGGGACAAATCCAGCTCTGTTTCCAAGTGGCACATGTTCACAACATGTGAACACGTGAACTCAAGCAGAGAGCCCTCAATGCCAATGACATCTGGCGAAAGTGCTGCCAGAAGGACAAGGAGTAATTGGTACAGAACTGAGCTGAGGCTCCAGTGCTTCAAGTGATCCCAGCTGGGACATGGGCATGATAATAAAGCAAAATGTCTTCTGTCACTGGTCATTCCTTGTGTGGTGCAGAAAATGCCTCAGT
Organism: Pezoporus occidentalis; assembly: GCF_034315485.1. Classification (NCBI taxonomy): domain Eukaryota; kingdom Metazoa; phylum Chordata; class Aves; order Psittaciformes; family Psittacidae; genus Pezoporus; species Pezoporus occidentalis. The sequence goes on from NW_026912779.1 coordinate 8,087,531, forward strand.
CCTTTTTGCAAGCACTGAAGTTCACAACTGTAAATCTTCCCTAAAAATAAGGGCAAGAAACTCTTCTCTTTTGTTTGTGGGCTCTCAGCATTTTATATGATAGTAGCTTCAACTGCTTTGTGTTTACCATACTGGCAGCCTTTCATGTGTTACATGGTCAGTCCCTGATGTCTGAACCTTATAATTAAGCATCTGCCAGCCCTCTAACCATGTCATCATCTCTAGAATGTCATTATTTTCTGTGTGCTCATAATGTTTATCTTTAAGCCTTATTCTTCTAACTGTATAGTTCTGTTTCTCATGATGGAATCGCCATGCAATTATTTATAATGACAGTATTCTACAGTATTGTTTTGAAGCACACATGAATGCACAAGAGTGTTTTAAAAGTTTTTGTAAATACCCTTGGTATATGTAGTGTGATAAATCTGATGGTGGTGTCTCATAGATCTCAGTTCATTCGATTGAAAATCGAGAGCCTGATTCCTGGTGAGTGGTGGGAGTGCTCAGGTACTAGGTACTGCCTGAGAAGAGGAAAACTAGCATTCATGTCTGGGTTGAGTAATGACACCTTGTCTTCTACCAGGACAACTGGTCCAGTGTTGTTGATCATGTCAAACTGCTCTAGTCCATGCTTAGTGTAACCATTTTTGATGCAAGGCTTATTGTCTGTTCAAGAACACAGTTGTTCAAAGGTGGATATTGAATCACTGGGTGGGTGTGAATGATTTATTTTGCTACTGTAGAATGTCTCAAAAGCTGGTACAAAACCACTTCTTTCTAGAGACTTGTTTTTATTGATACGCAGTCCACAAAGGTGTGGGGTATGGTTTATTTTGCTCTAAAATTGTATGAGACCAAAGTCAAAATGAGAATTTGACATCAAGTTTAAAATCCAGTTCAGTACTGAACAATGTCATTGACAGATATTCACGCTTGGACCTGATTGACTGTAGCAGAATTTAAATGAAACAGACGCTATTATATGCTCACTGGATGTATGTGTGTTTTTACATCTATTTCGGTATGTGGGTGAAATCGTGGTACTGGCTGATTTCTATGTTGCTTATAGTATCTAAGTTTATTTTTTCATATATATATATGCAAAAAGTAAAAGCTTTTTCCCTTGGGTTATTCTGATATACAGATGCTGTTTAAACTAGTTGGATTTATTTTTTGAATAATAGACCTATGTAAAGAAACAGTGTTTTAAAATGCATAGCCCTGCTGGCTTCAAAGCATCAAAGAAAAAACATATCATGCCTGATTCCTTGATACACTGCCCTGCTTTTACCTTAGCATAGTTAGCTTTATTTTCTCCACAATAGCCTTTTGGGCTAAGTGGGTGAATTGTGGCAGAGCATCGGGCCCAGATCTGAATGCAGTGGCAGCTGCCAGCGAGCTCTTGGTGCCTGGGGTCACTGCTGAGTGCTGGTGGCCCGGGCTGTGCCATGCAGCGAGGAGATTGTCTCTTCTTGCACCAGCCAGGGAATTATACTGTGGAGGCATTAACTTGGCAAAGAGAATTGACCTCCTGCTCTTTAGCAGGAATATCAAGTCACTGGGTAATAGTACTGTGTGCTTCCACTAACAAGGAGGCTGATTTAAAGACTTATCAGTTGATGTTCCCACGTGGACCTACGTCAACGAGCCTTTGTTGAGAAAGCTACTGAGCTCAAATGGAAATAATAGGCGCTAGGGGGAATAGCAGCTCTATAAAAATATTCATGGTGGTTTGTGTTTAAATAACACACTGCGGCATCTTTCGACAGATGCATATTGTGGGTAATAAAGTAAACACATTAGGTTAACTGTTGTAGATAGAGGTTATATGCCAGTGAAGCAAACCCTTCTGTCCTTCGTGTAACTCATTTACGTGGCAGCGCCTCACAGATGCAGTCTTACTGTGTTACTTCAAATCGCACTACGCAGCCCTCAGGAGCAGAGATTGGTCGTTGCAGTTAAAAGGGAAGGGAAGCAAAGGGAATTCTGTGCACGTGTGGTCCCCTTTTGCAGGTCGCCAGATGATTGCAGCAGAGCTGTAATGGTGGAGCAGGGTGGTTTGTTGGATGAATCCTTCAGAGCTGGCCAGTGTGGCAGCTGCTGTATTTGTCAGACTTGTGTGGCTGTAATAGCATCCCGTCTTGGGGAGTGCATGTGGATCTTGGTTTATAATTGATGCTTTCAAAGGCTGTGTTGTTTGCTCAGCTGGTATTACTGAGTGCACTAGGACAGGACCCCATGGGGGCAAACCTCCACTGCGATTGGCTTTGGAGAATCAGGTCCCACAGATAAATTGTGGCTACAGAAGAGTGAGTTGTTTAGTTCCTCTTACAGTCACTTCTGAGTCGTTCAGAATAGGCCTATTCTGATGGTCAGGTGCTTTTTCAGCGTGATGCTTAGTGTTTGAATTATTTATTTAAAGCATGTAATAGCTCTGCTAATGTTCAGTTTCAGTTTTTCTACTTGTCCTAAATCTCCCACTCCCCTTGTTCTCTCACTTTCATGTAGCTTTGCTATAGTCACATGCCTATTACTAGATGGTTATAAAGGTATGTAGTAGATATTATCAGGTTTTTCCTAACAGAGTATATTATTTCCCACTCTTTATTGGTAGGGACAGCAAGGATAGACACTAAAGAATTGCTTGTAGATGGTACTCAGTCCTCTGTGTGCATGTTTGCAGAGGCATAGGCAGTCTGGATTTGAAAGGGCGTTCAAACCCCAGACAAGAACAACTGCTTTAATTGCTCACTCTCCTTCATTCATCTTCCTTAAGGTAGTCATACTAAATCCCATTCCTCTGCTAATCTCCTTACACACCCTATATTAGATTGTGTAATCGCTCCATAACTTTTACAAGAACTAACAGGTCATCAGACACTTGTAATCAAAGTGCTGCTTCTTTCCAGTTGGCTACACAGTGCAGTCGTACAGTACAGGTATCATAAAGCTTTTAGCAGGCTAATGGAGGAGAAAAGGGAACAGCAAGAAAACGTGCTGAAAATGCACCAAGTACAGCAGAATTGCACCTCAGTCCAGTGTTGTGAGGGTAAATTACTGCACCTTTCAGCTGATAATCTGGAACCCCATTACCGCTGAGCTGTACACTGAATTATTGGTGGCATACAAGCTGGATTATTCCATCTACTTTTTGTGCTGTATATCTAAAAGTTGACACTTAATTATGTTGCTCCACAGTAGATCAAGTTTTACAACAGCAACAAAAGATTAAAATGGTTTTCTATTGGGGACATTCGGAGGATAAACAGCACTGTGTTACAGGAGGGAACGGCAGTCAGCTGTGTTGCCATCTGGGAGAGAAGCATTCAAGTGCTATTAATATTTAAGCCTTTTAGATTTTTTTAGAGTTGGTAGCATTCCTGAAAAACTGATTATAACTGTAGTAAATTTTGTTGTCAAAGGATGCTGCAAATAGTATTACAGCAACAATTAACATGGGCAGAGCTATAATCTCATTCGCCTTTAAGGTATCTTCTTCAAATGCTAGTGCAGCGAGAGTAATGGATCAGATTAGGCTGGGTGTATGGCAATAAATCTACTGGGTTGCATAACCACTCTCCATTTGACACAGAAAGAGGACAGTGCAGACTCTCTCTTCCTCATCTCAGAGCTTATCCATATTTATTTCAGCTAATCTTTTGATTCAATGTGGTAATCACTTAATTATCCTAATTGGCTAATTTTATTATTACACTCGCTGCTAATGTGCTAATTGTTTTATTTCTGGGAAAGTTGTAAAAAATGCTGCTCAGTATTGATTTATCTCCTGCTCCATTTATTTTTATTAAAATATGGCTTGATTTAATTCTGTATTTCAGAAAATCATTATCATATGTAAGATGGGTAGGGGCAGTGTGAGAAAGGTAGGAGCACCAGTATACAGAAAAGATGGGAATACAAACAGAAAAGATGGGAATACAAGCAGAAAATCTGGGTTTAAATTAATTTGTTGTGCGGTCAGAACATGTCTGGCTGCATTTCATTCATCTGGTTTCCTTGCGATAAAACACACAAATAAAACGCTGATCAGTACAAACTCTCCAGGGTTTTCCTGTCCTGGTTTCTGGTCAACAAGGCCCGATTGCCTCTGTACTTTCTTGAAAGCATCATCCTTTTGAAAAGGCTCATGTAGCTGTACCTAATTGCCGAGAGTGGCTTTCCGTGGAGCCCTGAGCCATGGCAGGGAATTAGATCCCCAAAGCAAGGATGCTCCCCTTTGGGGGAAAGCAGGGGAGGAATAGATTCGCATCAAGATGATACCAGGTGAAGATACAGAAACTTCTAAGCCCCATCTGGGAACAGCTCCCTCTGTTACAAACAGAAAATTCACACAGTAGCCAGCTGATGGAAGTTTTGTCTGTTTGCTACACTCATTATTGCAATGGCAGTGTTAGTTACTCCATAGGCTGCTGCTGACCCTTTCAGGGGTCAAAAGCAAGGAAATACTAAGGATATGTTGCAGTTGTTTTTTTTGCCCGCTAGCTTATTCCCACTGAAGTCACAGGAATAAGGTGCTCATGCATTCAGCATGAGCTCAGTTTTAGGTCTGTACCATTTCTCACCATTTGCATTCGTTGTGCCAAAACTGGGAGGAAGACCCCTGGTTTTGAGCCTCCTTGGTTGTAGCTAATTCTGGACTCCAAACATTCAGCTTACAGCATTTGCAGAAGGTGCTCATCTATCTGATGTCTCTGTAGATGGGTTCCTCTTGGTGCAGAGCTATTAGTAACTATTGATACAGTTAATGGCGTGTTCTTTACTCTTTCTGATGTGGTGGAGATAAAAAGCATGTTCTGGCCTCCATAATTTCTCCATGTTTACTTGCAACAGAACCTAGACTCTACACATGCTTAATTTATAAGTAACAAAATATTTGGGTTTTGGACTTACCTGTTAGTCATGGAAATAAGGAAAGAATTTGAATTCACTGAAACCACAGAAACCCTTAAAGAATCAAATAAAGCACTTAGAAGGGTCAGCTATATAAATACTGATCCTTTATATATATATACATATACACACACATATATATGTACACACTGGTCTATCTATATATATAGACCAGTCTATACATATATATGTGTGTGTGTACATATATATATAGACTTGAATATCCACATAGCACTGAATGCTGTTCTCTCAAACACTTTTTCATTTGGCAGCTTCTTGAAGAAAAAAAAAGTTCTTTAATAGGAAGTTGTATTTAGCAATTTTATTGGTTAAATAAGTTTTTAAAGTGTGCTACCTATTGCTTTATCATATAGCACAGCTAATGCATTCCATTTGCATGACCTTAGAGGTGCCTCATTGACTTCCTTGCAGTCAGTAGACTTTCCATGTCACCTCTGATGAATCTCAATCCTAAGATGTTTTGTCCTCTTCTTAAGGGGTGTCGGGTTCATTCTCTGAAGGAGACACCCCTTCTCTCTCCTTTTCAACATTAAAAAGTAGTGTTCTGTTTTCCTAGAAATCAGGTGTTTTTAGGTGGTAAGGTTTCAGGATAAAATAAATTACACTCTGTGTCTTCATAGGTGTGTCAAGCACACTTCTATCCATCGGGGTTTTTCTTTATCACTGTGCCTTTTAATGAAATACATAGTTTCTAAGTTGTAAGATGAAAGGGTTTTGGGCAGTGGTGCAAAAAAGGTCATTCCTGAGGCTATCAGGTCTCCTTGTCAGCCTTTCTGTGGTTTTCAGCAAGGCTGGAAGCCTGTGGAAAGGAGGTACTGTTAGTTCAGAGGCTTTCAGATGAGGTTGGGTGCTAATAAACCTTCCCTGAGTTTTACAGCACCTTCTGCCTCTCGCATGCCTTTCTGTATTACAGCCTAGTGAATCTTTGCTCCTATAGAACAGTCCTCCATATTTATTTCCACCCAGGGGTATATCCTTTATGTGCATTATCTGTTCCTAATATGAAGTTTCAACAGTATGCACAGCTTATATCCACAGTAGTCATCTATCACTTGAAAGAAGGCTTTAATTAACGGAACCCTAATTTTAATGAGGTACTGAGCCATGATCTTGTAAATTCTGCAGCGCAGAGAATTGCTTAGTTCAGGTTCACTTGTAACAATCCTCAAGAGCGCGGTGCTTTTTATGACTGTTTAACAGATTTTGATGTTAATCTGGGAGCCCTTTTTGGAGTAACTGTTCTTTACCTTGTAAGCATATTTTGAATTAACTGTGTGATGTTTTTCAAGTGATGATACTGTTGCTTGCCTTCTGAACAAAAATTCCTGGTGTGTCTGAACTGTTCACCCTGGGACTCCAAGGGGATTCACTGCTCTCAGATCCTTTCTGAAAGCATCTTTGCTGCCATACCTAGGCCAGTTGAATTCTGTTATTTTCACAGAAAAAGCTTATGTGTAAGAACTGCAGCAAAGCTGGCTTTTTGTGAGCAAAGTTATGCCACTTCCCCAGTCTCTTTGTTTTGCAACTACAGGAATGAGCTCTGGGTAGGAAGAAGGGGCAGGTTTCAGCAGCATGTTTAATACCCTGGCTGAGATGTGCTGGGCTCAACATGCTGCACTTGACATTAGACCAGAAGGTGGGAAGTGAGGCAGGGAGGGTTTGGTGCCAGCTTTCTGTATCCCTGTGTCTGAGCCAGCCAGTCGCCAGTGCTTGTCTGATCACAAGTGACAGCAGCACGTTGAGCTGCTGTAACCTGTGACGAGCTCTCCCTGATCCCAGGGGGAAAGTCCAGCAGTGCTGGAGATGCTGGGGACAAAGATGTATCCATAAAGCCCCTTTGCCTGTAAATTCTGTGAGCAGTGAAGATGGTGGCTCTGCAGCAGTGTGTAAGTGTTCCCTTCATGGGAGGGGTGGCCCTAGGGCAGCAGTCTGCTGCTTTCCCTGCTGTCTCCCAAAGCTCTTGCTACAGCAGAGCACGTAGGTGAATTTAGGAGTGAATCCCTGTGTGACTTATTTTCTTTTTCTGAAGTATCATCGCTTACAAGAAGCCATTCAGGTTGTTGTGAATGTTGTTTTAATGGGGCTATTAGGAAGGCAGGGCTTCCCTGCAGAACCGGGAACCAGAAATGTTGAAATAGGTCCCTAACAGTGGCAAAGATCATCATTCTGACAGGCTTGAAGCACTAAATATCCAACTGCTTATCCATAGCAAAATGGGAAATTCAGAAGGCTTAGAGCATGGGGCACATCTTATATAATCCAAATTGTTTATTATTTGATTGTAAACGATCCCCCCCCCGCCCCGGTATTTACTGCTTTTTATTTTGGACCTCTTACTGTATTTGTTAAAACCAACTCCTATGTAACAAGCTGATGCAGTATTTGACTTACCATTCATTTCCTTGAGCAGATAGTTTATAGTCATCTCTGTACTACCAGGATTCACACTTGAAGTATGGATTTTTGTTTGTGTTTCCTAAAAAGCACTTTTTATAGCATTGGAGTTCAGTGTAATTGTTTGACTTCCCCATCAACCTCTATTTCATATTATCAAGGAGCTCCACTTTCAGAATTTAACTGGTGCTTTTCTCCCAAGTATTATTAAATTGTTTTGTACTAAGATCAGCAAACAATGAGAAGTAATTTTGCTTGAAACTAAGTAATCTTCCTATTCAAGGGCTGTCACAAGAAAACTTGAATCAGCATTCAAGTTACTACTCAGACTCTGTTTATTTTAACTGATGATGCATTTTCCTTGCCTTGTTGTCCTACTCGTGTTGTGAAGAGAATGTGGAATGAGACCTTTGGGTGTCTGTGGTTTGTACCGCAAATAAATGTAATTCTACCTGACTTGTTCATCACTAGTAATTGAAAACGGCAGCAACGGTTTCTATTTTACTCTCAAGCTCCAACAGTTTTATTTGTGGGTTTGTTTTTTGTTGTTCTGGTTTTCTGTTTATTTCCAGAATTCAGCGGAAGTGAACGTGCACTCTACCCTGGCAATCTCGTTGCAAGGGATGTTATTAGGGACTTCTTTTTGGAAGCATCAGGGTGTTCTTCCTGGACCTGAAATCACTGTTGAAAACTTAAAACTACTCAACTAGTTTTTACAATCTGTTGTCCTGTAAAGTAATAAATGGCCCAAATTTTCTCCACACTAATTAAAATTCCATTTCTCATGAATTCCTTAATCGAGAGCAAGTCATTATGTGCTTTGTTGATTCTTAAGTGCAAAGATAATTGCAATGGGCAGCATGAAAGTGGTTTGATTATTGCCTGTCGACTCTTGTGAATTCTAATAGGTCTAATTGCATAGCATCAATTCATCATCTCGGCATCACTTTTCATTATTAGCTCTCTGAATTGTAATGTGCTCATAAAGAAGTGTAGTAGTGTATCAGGGTTGACTTGGTACCTGGCCTATTGTAATTTTCCCTCCTCACTTAATGTTACTATCACAATTAGAAGTTTATTATATGGTCCCCCTTTCCAGAAACTAGTTTAAAAATCTGTTGCCACAAAGAAAAGGAAACCATCTTCCTCTGAATTTGCATTTGTAATTTCTCTGCTAAATGATAGGACTATTTTTTACTTTTCCAAATCATTCCCATAAATCCTGACCGTAATGTGTTGGCTGTGAAACATCTATCAAAAGCTCTATGACAGGGTACTTTGTTAGTGCTGAACATTGTTTAGATGACGAGGAGTCTATAATGAAGTGAAGTTCCCCACAGAAAACTTTGTTGGTTGAGAAGCAGGAGAAAAGGAGCACTCACAGAATGAGAGTTTCATTCTGTGGGAAATCAGGAAGGGGGATGGAATTTGTTGGGTATCCTTGTCTTTGGCTTGGCTTTTTTTTCCCCTTAAGCAAAGATACCAGTTTTGAAAAAGTTATCTTGAAAGTAGCTGAAGGCAGCTACAGAGGAAATGACGATCTTGTAAGTAAAGGTTACAAGCTTCTAGATTAGTAATTTTTAATAGATTTTACTGTAAATATGCAGAAAAATACCTAGCTTCAAAAGAGGAAGTATCTACTAAGTAACACTGTCAGCACTAGCATGAGCTAAATTACTTCTGAAAAGCTTCATCTTGAGTTGTCTGAAGAATGGAAAGATGCTTTTGTGCTTATGCAAAAGCTTTGCCTTGTTCTAAAATGTTGTGAGTGTAGTAAAATCATCATCCCCAGTTGGTCATCCTTCACCTCTTCCATCTGCTGCCACAGCACTGTTAGTATCTACAGCCTTCTCAAAGCACCAGGAGCCATTGCTGCAAAGTGATCTGAGCCATATCCCAGCTCAGGTGTGTTTAAGCGCTTTACCATGGAAATGGCTGTAGTGTAAAGCAAGTGGATTTAGCTTTATCCAATGCATTATCTTCAGGTATGGGAACTACATTGAAAACATCCATGTGCATTTGCTCAGGATGCTTTCCCATGAGTAACATCAAGCACTTGGCTTGCCTGGAAAAAAAAATTGCAGTGGTTTCATGAGAACATAGAATCACAGAATAGTTAGAGTTGAAAAGGACTTTAAGATCGTCTAGTTCCAACCCCCTGTGAATGCCCATGTCCATGTTTTGTTTTCTTTACTGCTGTCTTGCCAAACATGTTCTTGCTGGACTGTGTTGCTCAGTGAGCAAGGTCAGCCATACTGTTCGTTGCTTCATGTGCTCTGATTTCTAGGTTTTTTTTGTGAACAATGAGAGCTGACATTAGTCTTGAACCAATTGCTTTTACTGTGAAAATATCAGTTTGTCTTTCTGACAGCCCACACAAGGGGAGATGGTGCTGTGAAGTACCGCTTTACACACAGACTTCTCAGCGTTCCGCTGAATCCTCAGGCTGGAGTGAAAGTGGGTAATGTGAGTTTTGCAGATTGCCTCTCTTCGTGGAGAAATGATGCATTGAGCTTGTGGGCACTACAGGTGGCAAAATAACCATTTTGCTTCAATAACAAGTGCAATAGAATGTACAAATATTTTTCTCTATATGGTTTTCCAGGAATTGAGCAGGCTCCCTCAGCAAAGGGTAGGCTCACATTTGGAAATGGCATGTTGTTCTGCCACTTGTCACCACTGCAAGCTTCACCATTGCACATTAGGGTGTTTTTTCAAAGGCATTTCTGTGTTTACAAATTATTTCCACCATTTTCAAGTGATTTCCACCATCTGTGGCTGCCAGCACAAGAGGGACACAGATCTGCTCAAGCAAGTCCAGAGGAGGCCATGAAGATGATCGGAAGGCTGGAGCACCTCTCCTATGGAGACAGGCTGGGAGATGAGCTTGTTCAGCCAGATTGGATGGGGCTTTGAGCAGCCTGGTCTAGTGGAAGGTGTTCCTGCCCGTGGCAGGGGGGTTGGAACAAGATGATCTTTAAGGTCACTTCCACCCATAACCATTCTGTGATTTCTAGCCCCCTTCTTACTAGGTCACGTTTCCTAAACCTCGATAGCCTATTTGAGAGCCTTGAGTTTGAAACTCCCCACTTGGAATCAGCATGAAATGCTTGTGACAGGCTAGCGGGATGCTACAATGTCACTTAGAGCATAAGTTGACTGTGTTTCTTTTACAGCAAAGCTAAGCTCAAGACTGTCCTTCAGCATCTCTTTTAGGTCATTACATGACTTTCCAGGAGGTTGTTTCAGTAATTTTCTTGATTGAGCTGAACGAGGTGTGACACCAGTGTTTTTCCAAGGGCTCTTCCTAGCGACAATGACGTGGAGAACATGAGCAGTGCAATAAGCCTCTGCAAGTTACTAACAGTTCACTTTGCAATACATCTGCTTTTATCTTGACAAATAAAAAAAAAAATAGAAAAAAGTCTCCTGCTTCTTATTTTGGTACATTTGCTCCAAATTGCTGCAAATTCAACTGTTTACAACTTCCACTGATGCAAAAACACTCTCAAGATGTTTGTCAAAGCTTGTTTTTCACTTGAATCTATGCAGGCGTTACATATTGTACAAAATATCATACCACAATTTCTGTTACATATCCTTGTTGGATGCATTTCAGGTCTCTACTTAGGTTTCAGTATCTGCCAGCACTTTGAGACTCTTAGCTTCTTTCCACATGCAGTGGTGCGTAGCAGTGTCATTGGTGAGGTAAGCTGGAATGTAAGCAGGCAGCTTCACACCACATTGGACCGGTAGCCTGGGTGAGCTGGTCATAGTCTGTCAGAGAGTGTACATGCCTTAAAATGCTGCCAGTTTGGGTGTTGTGACCTGAATGCAATCCAGACGGTAAATGGGGTAAAGATGGGTAGTATTTTCTTAGTGCTTTGTTTACACTTGCATTCGTCTCCTCTGGTGTGTGTATCTCTGAGCTGGAAGGGGGTAAAGATCATCAGATTTCAATGCAATGTTTCTCTGGTACCTGTGAAAGCTCAGTTCTGCAGAGGTTTCTGAAAGAAAACTGATAAAAGCAGGGCCAGCATGAAGGAGAAGGCACCACATTTGGACAGAGCCAGATCAGCCAGAACAATGGTTTCTTTTTCCTGTCGCCTGCTCCAACGTGCATCCTGCTGCCAGTCTGTGGGGATACCAGACTGAAGTGCGAGCTGTAAGCCTGAGCTCAAATTTAAGGAGTCCCAAGACTGAGCAAGACATAGCTGGGAAGTTATGGACTGTCTTCTGTTTGCATTGGTCAGGCTCTGTTTGCAGGGCAGACTGCTGTTACGGCAACTGTACCTTGACTATGCCCTTACTCACCTGGGCAAAGGATCTATTCTTGGTCTTGATTCAAGCCTTACTTTCACTTAGTTCTGCCAAATAGTTGTTGTTTTTATTAATAACATAAATTAGCCTGTATACTCATTTTGTTTGTAGTATTTGGAGAAGCGGTTTATTAATAAAGCATGCAGGTAGCATGCTTGAGGCACTGAAATTCTTCTCTAAAGCTATTGCTTTTACTTTAGTCTGCATCTGTGGTGTAGTATAGTCTGTGTAGAGCCATGCCTTTCCATTTTTCCTCCCTTTATTAGGTTCAGGCTTCTTTATGTCCCCATCATCTGCTGGGTTTGCTTTCAAGATGTGTTGCAGAGCAGTGAATTCCAAGTGCTAACGTTTGTCTCATTACCAGCTGAGGAACCTGCCTGTCAAACTGGAGAACATTTCCAGGGAAGAGACTGGGAGGAAACAGAGGAGTTTATCACGGATGCACGGCATGTTCTGCATTCCCACCAGTTGGCATCTGGAATATGTTGATATCAGGAGGGCACTTCAGCGTGGTTTCAGCCACCTAGAATTAAAATAAAGTTGATGATAGAAAGCAAGATTCCTCTTCAAGGCATGAAGTCTCATGTTCTGGTTCAAAGAGCTGTCCAGTTATTTTCCTTATCACAGTTACACAAAGCAACTGAAGCGGCACTACCAACTTGAAATCTCGTTGGCTTTTGTAAGTGAGCTGAACTTACCTTTGGGTTCCTGTTTCCTTTGACTGCGTTTGAGTGACTCTGGGAGAGAGGTGGGGATAGTAAGCTTAACGTTTTCCTCTTTTTGTTGTTGTGGTGGGCTCATAGGCATAGCAGGGGAAACCCATCTCTAAAGGAACTGACTGTAGACAGAAGTCTGTGAAATGCAACTTTTGTTCAGGAGAGGGATACCCTTAAGATGGAGTAAACTGGAGAGACTGTACTGTCCTTGTTAAAATACAAGTAGAAAAATTGTCAATTTCCCTTAAAAGCTGAAGTGATGAAGGTGTGTCTCTTCATCCTGGAGAAGATGTGTTGTTATTTCCTTTGCTGTGCTTGGATTCTTGGTTTTTTTTAATGCCAAGGTCTCACTGGTTTCAGTGGGACTGCTGCCAGCCTTGAAAGCAGTTTGCAAGTTCAGAGCACGTTTCCTCATCAGTTTATTGCTGATGAGGAAAATACAGCATCCCCTGTTAAAAATGCAGTCCTGCAGCACAGTTCACGTCTCCTCAGCTCTGTCTTTTTAAACTGGGAATCTGTATTCTAAGAAGTATTTAATGGTCTCAGTTTTGTCATTTCTTTCTCCTTGCTCTGCATCTAATCTGCTGTGAGACGTGATAAATGGTACCAACAGGCCACGCAAGGCTCTCCTGTCTTTATTCCAGGAGCAGCATGTTCAGACTTTGAAGTTCATCAGGCTGATTTAGCTACCACTGTTTTGTTGGTTGTTCATTTGGGAGATCTGTTGGGAGCCTGTAATTTTATCATCTTTTTTTTTTTCTCTTCTTAAAGAGGACATGCAAAATTCTCAGTGTGTTTTCTACTGCAAAGGTTGATTTAGAGAAGTGCCACATGAAAAAGCAGTCTTAGAGTATTTGGAGGTGGAAGAAGTTTGCTTGTTCTTAAGAAAATACATAGAAAAAGTAAATGATAAAATGAGCGGTAACTTTCTGTAATGTCCGGCCATCAAGGAAGAGATGCGACACAGTGAAACTGGAAATATAATACATTTTTACTTGAAACTTTTCAGTTGTATTTTATTGCCTCTTTAAGAAGCCCATCAAACTTCCTATTAAAGAAACAATTCTGTCAGTCTGATTTTTTAAAAACCTTTTTACCTGAAGTGATCTGATGAAACAATTTGTATCCCTTCGCTAGGCAGATGAAAACAGCGCTGGCAGTTTCCTCTTGATTCACCTCCAGTTACTCTGCTGCTAATGTATGATTAAGGGTTGTTTAGTTTGGTCTTCTGGAAATGTTTTGCTATAATCACTGGTCCTTTCAAATGAAGATTACTGTTTCATAAACTTCTATGCTGATATTCATAAATCCCATGCGAAGGACAAATAATATGAGTGATTCAAATAATTTCATGAAGGGAAAGAAAGCCTTGAAGTACTGGCACAGTGAGCCCTGGCTCTGACACTTGCAACCAATGTGGGGAGCTGCTTGTATTCAAGACTCAGCTCAAGGTTTCCCATGGCCACAGCACACATTGCATGTTGGGTTGTATGGGTTTTTTGTTAGTCATTTTACTGTAGCTGTCTTGGGAAGCCTGCCTTTGTTTCAGCATCCCTGCAACCAAATAATACGAGGTGGTATAAGAAATGGTTTTAATATTAGCAAAAGACAATTTGCAGAGTAAAAAAATCCTTAAAATAGGAAATAGCAGGCTTTTGCTATAGCTTGTTGTTAAATTATTGTCCCGGGTTCTCTAGGGCACTCTAGCACTGTCGGGCACTCACAGGAGACTGGAAGAATTTCAGTTCTGAGTGTTAATCTTTTCTGGATGAAATTAGTTTGGTGCCATGTTCTGTAGTGAGGCTGAGTGGGGGTTTATGGTTGGGAGGGATTTTTTGTTGTGTTTCCCAATAGCCTCCCAAGACCTTAAAGGGCATATTTATGCTTCAGTTGTGCAGTACACCAGCAGAGGTAACAAGCTTCAGGGGAACTGGGTTGGACACTGAAACTAGCCCACGTGTGGCCAAGGGTCTGTGCTTTAACAAGCTGAAGATTGTTAGCTCATTCCTGACTTGTGCCCCTGTAATCCAGTTCCAAAACTAAAACTGAAGTTAACTTAAGCATATTTTTATGACTTAATTTCTGTTGCTTGTTTTGAGAGTGATATTCGCACATTTCCCTTTGGAATCAAGAATCGTTTGGTTAAATATACCTTTTAAATTCATGTCACTAGCGTTCCATCCTTCACTGTGCCGTGTATTTTGGTTTGAAATTCTTGTGGAATAGCAGATTGAAACTCTTTCTTACTCAGCGTCTTAAGAGTAGGCACTCTGAAATTGAAGGCGAACATGCTTATTTTTGACTGCTGAAAAGCCTCCTGACTGAATTATTAGTTGAATTAAAACCAGACTCACTCCCAAACATCATTTGGTGCTCAATAAAGAGAGAAGTAAAGGGATAATCTTCATGGTTCATGCTTTCCTGCATGTAGCAAACATAAACCAAAAGAAAGATTAAGGCATCTTTGTCTATAGCCTTGCGCACTTGCAAAGAATAATAGTCAGAGGGAGGTGGAGAGCATTACTTGGGTTAAGGGGGTCACTCGGTATGTGCTTCCCAAGCCACTCAATGAGGATGGTGCTTGGCCGAGCTCCTCTGCTGCTGCAGCAAAATGAGGTTTGCTGCAGCGTGATGAGGACAAAGTCTGCTTGGGGCAACATAATTTCATTTCATCTGTTCAGTTTTCCTAGGTATATTAAGGAGTTTAGCTGGGCACATGATTTGTAGGGGGAACAGGCTAACTTTTGAGCATTTCTGCTGCAAATTCTTCAGGCCAGATTAAAAAAAAAAGAAAATAGAAATAGCAAGTCATGGATGTCATAATTTCATGTTAAGTCACGTCGTGTTCATTTCATGTTCATTTGTATCACATCGCATTATGAATATCCCAAATGGAGCCGTTGCCTTTTAGCTTTACATGTAGGCAATTATTTCCATTGAAGTTGTGGGGCTGTCTGTCTAGTCGCTGCTTTGACATCTGTCATCGTAGTACTAAATTGCTTTGTAAAACCTATTACTTTGGGATATAGTTTAGTGTCTCTTAATTGCACCACTTGCTTCTCCTGCCTGAACAGAGCCTACTTCTGTTTCTGACGTTAATGGCAAGGCCCTGATGGCAGAGCGATGCTCCGAGTGCACTGATGGGAGGGGAACTGCTCTGGGATTACACAGGCATACTTGGGCCTTGTATTTTATGACAAGCACGAGTGCAAAAAAGGTTTGGGGTTTGACTTGTGTGACTGTTCTCTGGCCGGCTGTTGAGGCAATGGTATAACCGCTGCAAACAAGCTCTCTGTGTTTTTGAGCTTCCCACGGATGCTGAGCGATTGCTTTGCTAAATGCAGGCTATTGAGCGCAAACTCCCCAAAGGATCTCTCAGGCTTGGCAAATCCTTCCCCTCTCCCTTTGGGAATATTGTTTTCTGACTGTCTCTGCTGTCTCATACTTAAAATATACAGCCAACCCACAAAGGGGGATGCTGGTTAATCGTTTACAATAAACATATTCTTTACCTTTTCTTGGGCAGACAATGCCATTTAGGTGAAAAATGGCCTAAATAATTTACACAGATGACTTCTAGACATCATAGCTTTTGTGGCTAATAAACATTTTGTTGGTTCACTCAAAACAGGTAATTAATCACTGAAAGCAGCTATAAAAGGTACAAACTTCAGACTGAGCAGTGCTCATTGCTCCTAGCCTGAAAAACTGAGTCTCTTTAACTGCTGATACATGCAATATATATCTATATAAAGCAAATAAATACTTCTTAACTGAGGAGCTGTGTTATATGTAGTTATACGTAGCATTGCGTGATCTATAGAAGGTGTTGTCGGTCATTTAAAATACTCATCTCTGCTAATCCAGTTTTAGAGACATATATTGGTAAATAACTTAAATTAGGTTGTGGTCCTGGGGTGTTTATTTAAGCTGAACTTAATTTAGCAGTTGTTTGTTACACACTGAAAATGCCCATTTTATGTGCAAGTATATATAACAAGAAATAGAGAATTAACAAGTTGAGCTAATTTGTATACTTAGAGTTATGCTACATGCATTCCTTAGGAACAGGGATATTGAGTACATACAAATGTCCAGAGGTAAGTCCATTTCCTATCAATTGAATCTCAGCTACCCCTTTTCAGTACTCAGTGTGGTGGATGCTTTTATTGTCTAAGACAACTGATAAGGTTTACAAATGGAGTTGTAAATGCTCCTGAGTTTTCGTCAGGTTTTTATTCAGTGGCACACGCAGTGCGGTAGCTTCCTTCTTAAAATTCATCTGGTTCCCGCTGTGATTGACAGGATACAGCTTCATTATGCAGTCAGCTAGATGGGCCGATTATGGCTATGAATGTGTGAACGGGATGAATGAGAGAAATGTGTAATTGATTCTAGCCCTGGTCGGCTGGTTCATTAACGGTGTGAATGTGCCACACTCACGTCTGGAAGGGAAGGAATGAGAGAAACTTATTTGTACCTTTGCAGTAGTTGGGGGAAGCTTGTTATACCAATATTTTTGCCATCTAGTGTCACCTTTATGAAGAACAAGGGAAGAGTAGATCACATCAGTCCTCCAGGTCGGTTTTCACTTCTCTTCATCCTTTTGCAGCTGGAAGTTGTGTTTTGTCTTTGCCCACGCTGCTCCGCTCTTTCTCCTTAGCAGCGTAGAATCAAACTGTGAGACCAACAGCAAATTAAGATGTGTGGACTGACTTCTTTAATAAAAAAGTCCATAGAAAACAAGCCTCATCGGCCTTTTTGCCCATGGAGTTTGTATGCTGCAGCAGATGTGGTTTCATTTTTTACTGCCCAATACAGGAGTTTAAGGGGAGAGTCACTGTGCTTTCCAAGTGTTGATTCAACTTAATATCACCTTCCCTTATAAATATCCCTTTAAAATTAAAGCTTCATTAGCATTAAAACCAGCTTGATCCATTGCTGTGGCCTGAATGCCAAGTGAGAATATACCTTTCCCTGTGGCTCCCTCCACCTTGGTCCTGTTAGAATGTAAGCACACATCTCTGCTCTGTGTATACAGAGAAAGTGATTTACGAACACATGGATAGCAGCTTTTTAATGAAGTTTCCTATCAATGAGCTTGGCTGGAAAGACTGACCATACTAAATCTAAAGCTTCAAAGCAGTGCTGGCAGCTTCATTTGATGTGAAAGTAGTACAAATGGCAAGTGTGGCATTCTCTGAGAGTCTGACTGCTCCCAGTTTTATTCTCTTAACCTGGTTTTGAAGAACAAAAAAACATATTGAAGGACATTTGAGAGAAATGCTCATATCCCCTGCTCCTGTTTGACCCCTTTAAGAAATGTTCAGTCAGCAGAGGGGTGCAGGATCTCCAAGAAGGAAAAGAACCTGTTTGGTAGTAGGGATCTCTACCAGGCTTTTCCAGCCAAAGTTTCTCTGCATTTCCCTTAAAGATCTTTGGGTGGTGAGATGGCTTCTGTTCCATGGCGTTGTGCCTCTGCATGCACAGTGTATCTTCATCTTGTCATCCCACTCATCCCTGTGTCTGGTGCTCCTGTCTGCATTGCCCTCTGCAGTTGTTTTGCCTTCTCCTGCAGTGAAACTTATCCGTGCGCTTGTCCCATGATCCTAGAATCATAGAATAGTTTGGGTTGGAAGGGACCTCCAAAGCTGATCTAGTCCAACCTCCCAGCCATGGGACATCTTCAGCTACATCAGGTTGCTTAGAGCCCCATCCAACCTGGCCTTGAGTTCCAGGGATGGGGTATCTATCACCTCTCTGTGCCAGTGCTTCACCATCCTCAGCATAAAATATGTCTTCCTTATATCTAGTCTAAATCTCTCATCTTTCTGTTTGTGATGGTCCTTTACTGTCATTGAAGTCTGACCTGGAAGTCATGCTGGCTTTAGAAGGGCTGTGCACTTCTCTAGGGCGGATGCTTGTTCTGGCCGCGGGTTGACTGGTGGGGAAGGTGATGAGTAGGGCTTGCACATCTGTGTTCAGCCTTGGCAACAGTGCTGGAGGCTTGCACCTGGGGCTTGCTGCTGTACTGGGTTACTGCCCCTTCATTTTCTTGTAAGCAAATGCCTGTAGACCTCTATCCTCCATCTCCATAGTGAATCAGTGCTCCATCTCTGTGCAGCTGAGTGAGGGGGGGAATGTGTGAGCAGAAAGAGAACTTCATTGTGACAGAAAAGCTGGGAGATTGACGTAAGCTTCGTAGATATATTAAAAATAAATGGCTCTGCTTCAGTCTGTGAAGTCTGATCCTCGTATATTAACAGCATGGGCTGGGAGGTGGGGGAGAGTTCTTTTGGTTTTGGGTTTGTTTGCTTTACGCTTGTATAATCTCAAAGGGCTTTGCCTACCAGCAAAGCTTAGCGTACTGCGGAATAGCTTGGGCAGAATAAAGTATAGTTCAGGTAATGTGGGGATACAGTGATTTTATTGACAAAGTAAACAATAAATTATTGCTTTCCTGTTCATCTACTGACCATGAAACATGGGCATATTATTAATGCTACTCTGGTAGTTGAATCTTACTCTATCATGTGTTTCAGAATAATAATGTGCCTAAGAAAAGCAATTTTTGGCAGTGATACACTATAAACAATTACAACGGTTTTTATAAACCAGTTCATAACCACCTTCAGCGTTCTGTCTGAAGAGCCACCTCTGGGATTGTAAAAATTAAAACATAAAAGCTGATAACCGCATTAAAGGTTACCTGTTTCCATCAAGTGTCTGGTGCAGTGATGGAGGGTTGCTAATGAGGCACCATGAAAATGCTAAATCAGGAGGTTCTGAAAAAAAGATGACAAGAAAAACACTTCCCATGTATTGAGCTGAGAATTTTGAAAATCAGTGTTTAATAATGAATGGAACACTAAAGGAGTGGAGTTCAGCACTTAATGAGTGACATACATCTAGAAATTATACCAAGGGGAGTTTTATACAGAAAGACCCAAGCAAGAACTTGATACTTGGGCTGTTCTACATAACTCCTTGTTGTTAAGTAATCATTTAATAATTTAAGCCATTAAGGTTCAGCCTTTAAGCAGCTGCCCTTTGAAATGCAAGTTAACTCCGCCTTAGCAGAAAGAGGAAAACCTTTTATGATTCTCTGTTATTTATCTTTCACCCTTTCCTTTTAAGTTTTTATAGTCATTTCTTTATTTGCTTGTGGGCTGGTGAGTGCTATGAGTTTGAAATACATCACGGTACCTCTGATCTTAGTGTCTGTAAATGTAGAATGACCTCAATTGAGATCAGATTCACAAGTATATTCCTTCCCCCGGTTGAGTAATTGCAGCTTGCCTCTTGCAAAAACAAAAGAACAAGAAGGAATAAAAAAGGCAAGAGAAGCTTTTTCTTTCTCTAAATTTGCCAGCAGCCAAGTGCCAACATTTCCAAATAGAAATCTTACTTGGGAAGTTGCAATCTGAAGGAAACTGCTGCAGTCATAGCCTGAATATATAGTCTTTCCTAATGGAAGTACTCACACTCCTGCAAGCAGAAGCTGATTTTGAACTAGCTTTGCTATTTGTTTTTTTGTTCTATGTCTTAGGTCTCAGTTTATTATAGCGGCTAAAACCTGTGGGGGAAAACACACCTTTCTCCTGAACTCCCGGGCTGAAGCCGTTGTGGTTGCTTCATTCACCTGCTGTCATCCCGCTCATCAGTGGATACTCACCACCTACTTGATGGTCCAGTTGCCTGAAGTGCTGTAGGGAGGGTTTGCTGGAGTCACTGTCTGGCAGCTGTGACATTCAACAGAAATCATCCGATCTGGCCATCCTGTTCCCACAACTGGAGGAAATTACTGTGATCAAGAGGGAAAGGAGAGTAGTTAACCTTGGGTTTACTTGTCAGTAGGGAGGTTTTCTGTAGCAGTTGGGAAGTTTAGCTCTCAGGGGTTTCAGTTTCCAATCACATCCGATTTCTCCGTGTTTCCAGGCACTGGGATTTGCCTACATGCTTCTTTTTGCTGAATTATCAATGCTTTTGGACTAAGGTAAAGAAAAAATTTAGATAGGTTCAAAACATTCTGCCTCAGCACATAAGCCACCTTGTAAGTAGTAGAGAATGCTCCATCCCTGGTGGTGTTCAAGGCCAGGTTGGACGCAGCCTTGAGGTGACATGGTTTAGTGGGAGGTGTCCCTGCCCATGGCAGGGGGCTTGGAACTAGATGGTCTTAAGGTCCTTTCCAACCATAACTATTCTATGATTCTATGACTGGGACTTGACAGGTTAAAAAAAAGGCAGCATACATTTTAATGTTCATTTGTGCATCTTCACTTACGCTTTCATATAGATTGGAGGGAAATAATGAAAGGCAGCTTGCACAAAGTATAAAGGTGTGAATTCGGCAGGATTTGTGAGTAAATGAAAGTATTTCAGCGTGTAACCGCAGCAGATGTTGCTTGAAAACCTGTCCCACATGGGACAGAAACACAACCTAACCAATGGGGCCAGCAGTTGAATGCATTGTCCTAATCCCTATTTGTGGCAATGCTGCAAAAAAACATAGTGCCACTGTTTATTATTGCTGCTGTACATTGTAGGGGATGACAAAGAAGGGGAAAAATTATGTACCTGTCACAATAACATTGTGTTGTGTTCGCATGTGCTATAGAATAATGATGTTTGGAAACTAAATGTGCTTCCTACTAGTCAAGGGTGGGGGGAGAGAATGGATGAAAGAGACACCTTTTAGTTTGCAATTTTCAGGGGTTTTTACTCCAGGCTTTTTACTCCATTTTCCTTATGGCACTTTAGAGACTTTGATTGATTGCAGCATCTGATTTTGATGGGTCCAGAGGCTTCATACCTAAGCTATTCCTTGACTGTACTTTCTCTCTTTGTTCATTATAAGTTTCTTCAAACGGAATATTTTGTTTTATTGCATGGTGTCTCCATCTGGTCTGCTGTGAGAGGAAAGCGCGTTCTTTGAATAATGCATTCATAATTCACAGCTTTTCTTACAATGGTTGCTGAGGAAAGACTTAGTTTTAGACAAAAAACCCTGACGTGTATCGCTATCAGTGCGCTGAGGTTTTGTGTAGTGACCTTTCCCAGCGAGTGACCTTCAACGGGTGAGAACCCTTTCGAAGTTGTACAGTATTTACACTTGTATAGCCCTGAAGAATGAGGGTATTTATGAAAACATTTCATCTATCGTGCATGTGGATTGCAGTGCGCCCGTAACAAGCGTGTAGTGCATCTTTCTCACTTTCCTTTAGTCCAAACACTTAATAATATAGCCTTGATTATTTTTAACTTTTAATCATCACAGCTGTAGCTTATTCTGTGATTTCCAGTTACAAGCACTTTCCTTGCAGTAGTATTCCTCCCTTTGTGACTGGGTACAGTACCAAAATGGATTGACTTGCAGTGTAGTAGCTCTGGAGAGACATGGCATAAGCCAGAAAACCCACTGTAGGATGTCTAACTTGTTTTGTCATCTTTATTTCTTGCAGATGTGATCCATACTGTTGGGCCGATCGCAAGAGGCTATCTCACTGATGATCATAAAGAGAACTTGGCAAGTTGCTATAAATCCTCTCTGAAACTGGCAAAAGAAAACAACATCAGATCAATTGTAAGTACTGTATGAGAACTTACTGTTTTTTCTAATTTGGATCTTTGTTTCCTCTCTGTAGAATAAGTATAATGGTAGGATTCCAGGAGGATTTCTTGCTTTCTGTGATGTGCAAAATCCCAAGAAATTAAATATTGTTTAACCAAAATAGTTGCTAGAGGAAAGGGATATCTTAAGAGTTAAGGAAAGTTGGCTTGGTAGCAGGAGTACAACAACCGCCTCATTAATACAACAGAAAGGGAAGGAGCTGGTCCCCTGGCTCATTCTTCTACTGTCTTACTGATTTTAAAAAAAACTGTTTCTGTCCTGCTGCGATTCTTATTGGAGCCAGTAAGATACCTGTGCTGTTGCTTCTACATTCATCCTCATTCCTGGCTTTAGGCTCTGTTAAATGCTTCTTCAAGGGCATTCAAATTGGTGTGAAAGTTCTTAACGGGAGGGGGGAGGGAGAAAATATGAGATAGTGTAAGAAAAATAGTGAAATAATGAAGGGAAATGTTTAATGGGCATTGGTCATGGCTGGCAGTTCTTGCATCTATAGGGATTCTGTAATTTTGGGATATTCTAGGTGGTAGGTTGGTATTTAACATGGAATAATACAGTGGCCGTGCTCATGGGTCTAATGAAAGCTACCCTGATATTTTAGTTTGAAAAGATGACCACGGGATAAATCATCCATGGATTATTTCCTTGCTGGTTAAGAGCTGTTGACTGTGCACCTGTTTGAGATAAAAAAATACTCAACACCCTGACTTGCAGGACACAGCTGCACAAGCTGAACGGGAGCCAGGAGCCATTCATTCATACTGGCATTAAAAAGCTTAGCAAGCAATATGGATTTTAAAGTCCACATGACAGATCATGGATTGCTCTGAAAAGCCCTAGGTCCAGCGATTTCAGTGATGCTTTGGGAAGTGAAGGCTACTTGAGTGTCTACCTTAGTGAACAAATCAAGCCTGGAGCAAAGTAAAATGTGTAATTCATTCAATTAAGGAGCAGTAGATTACTGTGAGTCTGAAGGCAAGAATGCAAAGTGCAAGTGGGTCTCACAAGATCCCAGTGCAGCAGACATAGAAGGAAAGAAAATTGGTAAACGTATGTACAGGCTTCTGAGGATTCTGAGACCCCCATAGAGGGAATTGAGGTACTCAAATAGACAACGTCCAAGTGAGGGCTGGATTATGACAACAGATAAATTTGCGATAGGGAGAAGACAAACAGAAACTGGGGGATGGAGGAGGGTTAGCTGTGTAAGATAGGGAAGTGAAAATCAGCTGTCCTGATTGACAGCATATTCTGATTGCCCCTGGAACAAGAAGATTAAGTAATTATGGAAAAGAGGAAAATGAGGAATGGAAAATAGCGCTGAGGAAAGGCAGGAAAAGCAGTATACTTCTCGCCTATAAATAAATAGGTATTGATGATAGAAATTTGTAATATACCATAGGAATTAACTAAACCCAAAAGCATCAGAGCAGTAGTAATTGTAGCAAGTGAGAAGAAAGCAGGAAGACATAAAAGAATTGTAACAACACGAATGTGTTGCTTATCCTTCGGAACAGAAAGGGCAGCAACTGTAGAAATTAATGCAAAGAGAGGAAAAACCCCACAGTTCAAATTGTTTTGAACATGAATTGTGTCATGGGAATTAGAATTGCTGGAGCCATTATGAATGAAGAGTAATGATAAATGGCAGTATATCAAGTTGGGCACAAGTGTGCAGGGTGACTCAGGGTGCACCACTAAACTCAGTTTAATATAACATCTTAATGATTTTTGAAGAGTACATAAACAGCTCATTAATTATATTTACAAATGATACTACATTAGGCAGCATAGCAAACACTAGAAAAGGACAGAGATGTATGATGACAATTGATTACAGACACTGTGACTATAACCTCATCCAGCATCCACTTACAGCACCAGAAAGGAGGTTTTGCCTCTACTGCAGTGGAAGAGAGGTCAGAACCAGAGCTGACAGCTACAGCGTAATTCGGCATGGGAGAAAATGAAGTAGCATATGGTGGAGAAAAATAACCCAGCCTGCAAATAGGCAAAGGGAGAAGCATGCTGGAAAGCTAGCATAATGAAGAAATAGTCTCTAATAATAAGCCTCAAATTAGATCTACTTACAGCAGTCACTGTTTTGTTTCAGTGTTGCATATTGTTGAGCTGCCTATAGAGACATGATAGATGCCATGGACATTGTAACTTCTGTTCAAAAAGGACTGGGAACAGGAATAAGGTTTGGACTAGATCAAAATTCACACGTGTGTGTAGATGGTTTATGTATTGAGGAAAGGGAGCAATGATCTTGAAATACTGTGAATTGTGAGATGCAGCTTTATGGGGGGGAGGAGAGGGGAGAAGGATATCATTATGAATATGACAACATGATAATTAAATGGTGTAGATGGTAGTGATTTGGGTTGTCCTTGTGTCCAAGGTGTCCACGTGTAGATGAGAACAATTCTGTGCTAACTGTTGTGGAAGCACTGAAATCTTATCTGAAAATGTCATAAACTCAGTATATAAAAAATAGACATTATGGGTAAATCCAGAATTGAGATGATGGACTATAGTAAAATGCCAGTCAGTGTGATTGCCAAGGCTCATAATTCACCAGCAGCCCAGCCATAGGGGAGGATTGGTTGGACTAGATGATCCTTGAGATCCCTTCCAACCTGGTATTCCATGATTCTCATAACCATTAAGGCAGAAATAAGAGCCTCTGGAACAGATTTGATTATCTGCAGGATTGTTCAGTGAAATCAAACAGTCCCTGACATTTGTCTCCTGCGCTCATCTTCTCAAATCTGTCATGCTCGACATAAGCCTTCAAATTCCGTATCAGCTATTTTCATACAGGAGTTCGTGTGTCTCAGGTCATCTGCTCCATCTACCTTTTAGGTTACCAAAGTAAAGTTTACGTTTCTGTTTGTCCTTGACATGGCATCCCTGGAAGCACCCGTTACTTTTTCCTTCACACTTTATGTAGCTGTGCCCGCTGTAGGACACTCGAGCGTTTCTCTGGCTGTTTGTGATGTCATTGGTGCTGGGTGAACCTTTGTGTTGGATGAGTCTTGTTTATACAGTCCACTGTCTGGTTAAGAGGATACTTGAGACATTATTTCTGTTTATCTCCACTTAAATCCATACAGATAAACGGGAGGAAAAATATGTAAGGTAATACAAGGAGTTTATTCTAGGAATAAATAGTTAGCGTTTAAGCAAATTAAGTTTCTTAAATGTTCATATTTTCCTAATAATGTAAAAAATTGTATTTTGATGTTGGTCTCTAACATACTAGTAGCGATTGCTGTCCTGCAGCAATTAAGCCTCATTTGCCTGAAACACAGGGGATACATTATAGGCACCGATCTTCACTGAAACAAGAAATGATAAAAATAGCTCAATAGTTGTTTTTCTGGGTTTTCTGTATGAATTTTTTTCTAAATAAGAGTCTTGCTAATTAATTGTTAGGTTTCCAGGCAGACTGGGGGAGCTGCAATCACTGTTTTCAGGGGTAAATTGGTCCCCTGTTTATATGTTGTTTGACAGTATTTACTCTGCGTGCCCTGGCTTTTTTGAGGGACCTCTTGTCCTGCTATTCTTTGGCACACCACTCTGAAGCTATCTGATACCTTGCAACTTTTCTGAACATCAAGTGTTTCCCTGCCGTATACTTCATTCAGACTTGCTCCTGGTTTAAAAAAAAACCAAAACTTAATTAACTGATGTCAATCAGAGCCAGGATTGCAGCTAAACGGCCACTTTGTGAACTACAGAAAATAGAAGAGGATGTATATGGTTGTGGGTAGGATCCAAGTCTAGTGCATTTGCAGAGAAGAGAAGTCGGTGCTGATCCCTTGCACAGAAGGCTTTTAACCACAAGAAGGGTGCCTGCCGCTTATCTGTTTACAGCACTTAAAGAACCAAATTGTCTTTTTAATTGGTATTTTTCACCTTTAAAAGGAAGTTGTACTTCTGATATGCTGCACTGTTTCTTTGAGCTTTGTTTGAGTGAAGACATACTTAGCCTCTGTGATGCCTGAATCTTCAGTTGTAACTCTGAGACGTGAATTTTTAATATCAATTTCAAACCCAGAGTGTCCTCAGCTCCTCCTAGCTTAAATTATAAAAGTCACAGAAGGGGAATTTTACTTGAATTGTAGAAAGACATTTAGAATGGTGTACTAAAAGTATCGGTCTAACAGATTGATTTTACAGTCTTGACTTTACCTGCCTTGTTCTCTCATCATGCAAAGTTATGTTTTAGGGAAAAGTAAAGCATTTTTTCCTATTTTTTATTTTTAAGGAAAGATCCCTTGCTGAGAATGTTGCCATAGCAACGAATTAGAAGTCTGAAATTCCTAAAGCTTAACTTTATTCTATCATCTGGTTTTCTGATACAGATTCATATCCATCAATCAGAACAGTTACTTTGGAAGGAAATCTCTGCAGCGTCATAAATCTACTTAATTTGTTTCTTTGAAACACTTGTTTAACTTGTAAGCAATGACACGACTGATCTTACATTCTCAAACTCTTGTTTTCTCTCTAGCTCAGACTTCTTCCTGTTTTTATTTACTTTCATCTTCTCTTAAAGATTTCCCAGATAATATCTCTGATAATTAATGTACTACATCAAGTTTTTAAGTCTGCTTAATTACCATGGAGACTTTTTACATCTGCATCAGACGAGGAGGTTGTGGTCTTTCGATTTGGTTACAGAAACTGCTATAGCTGACTGTGCTTTCATTAACCCAAGGGGAACCTGCTGCTTTGTGTTGCATGTGCCCCCAGCTCTTTCTTCCAAAATGATCTTGGCAGATTGATTCACAATCCTGTTTCTTCAATGAGGATTTTGTTAAATGAGATGTATTCAGCAAGATCAAGTGTAAATCGTTGCACCTAAACAGAGATGCTCATTCAACCGAGAAAGGTTGAGGAATAATTGTAGCCCTGGGCAGAGATTCCTCGGAGAATAAGCTGGAGTCTGTAGTGGATCATACACTGAAAATGAATTGGAAATATCGCCCTGTTGTGGGGAAAACCAAGACAAGAGCAGCTATAGAGTGACAAATAGGAAAGATCCATGAAGTTACCTGTTGCCCCACTTAAGCAGAGCAAACTGGACTACTGTATGGGGAACTGGAAGACAGGGTGTCAACTGGGGATGATTATGGAGTTAGAAACGGCACTGAGAGTAGAGCGTAAGAAAAAGCTGTTCAAGTCCAGAGGATAGAAGACTAAAGGTGAGGAGAAAAAAAAGTGTCATGAGTGCATAAAAGGCTATTGCAGAGTATTTTTGTTTGCTGGGGACAGAACAAGGAGTTTGAATTTATAGGAATGGAGTTTTAGTTTAGAGAGTGAGTAATTTCCTAGATAGAAGGATGATAAAGTGTTGGGAGAACTGTTTAGGGAAGTTACGGCTCCACCAGTATCTGTACATGGGCCACCATCAGAATTTGTTGAAACCCAGGCTCTTGATGCGTGAAGTGCTGCCACAAGGTTGAGCTCCAGCAGCAAGGCTGTTGCAGCCTTGGGACGATCGGCAGGCGTCTTGATCGCTGCGGGAGCTGGCTGTACAATGCAGAGACACATTAGTTTATGTTGCAAGCGGAATTCCTTTAAAAAAATGGCTTTAATTCTGTTGTGTTTTTGTTTTGATCACAGTTGCACGAGGTTTTCTGTTTCTTCTGCCTTGCCAGCATGCCACTGGGGATGGTTTTCCTGATGAGATAAATGCCTTTGATTGCTGTTTTTCCTACCGTCTGGCTACCCTTCCTTCTCACTGCTGAGGGTTCTGTGCAGGCACTGAGAAGATAACTAGCTTAGGGTGCACATATAACATGTGCAGTAACGTTGAGACTTTTGTACACTTCTGTGGGTTTTAATAATCAATGTAATTTTTATTCCTGACACTTAAGTTATATATTCAGTATGTATTTCCTGGGGCAGAGTGGATTTGTTTTATGGGATGCTTGAAATATATTACAGTGTTTGTTTCAGACAGGGACAGGAACTGAGCAAGTGCTTGAATTTCTACCAGCCGACAGATCTCAGAATGCTGGGGATTAGATGCTGCATCAAGTGGCATTAAGATAGGACAAAAGCCACTATAGTCCTTCCACTCGCCTGACCACAAATAACTATGTAGATAGTATGAAGAAATAACAGTGGTGCTTTAATAAACAGATTGCATTACTAAGGAGTCAGTTCTCCTTTTTCTTGGTCTGTGATGTAACTGTTGTAGCAGCTCTGCAACACAGTGATTTTGTGATGGGAAGAGGGAGAGAGGTTAGTTGGTTTTGTTGGGTTTAATGAAACACTGACGATACACTTGGAAAAAGAATGTGAACTGATGGAATAAAAAAGAAATGTCTTGCTCAGGAGTAAATCCTGCAAGTTTGTGTATGTGATGGGTATAACGTGGGATAATTTGCCCATCACCCTGTGGGAATTCTGTCCCTAAAAGGATGAAACTTTCTACAAACACTGCCTGTTGGCTTGATAATTGGGGAACTGTCTCATTAGGGGAGGACAAAGTACAAATCTGCCTGACAGTGGACTGCAATACTGGTTATATGAGACAGCTCATAAAAACTAGGGATTGCTAGGAAGTCTACACCATAAAGTGCAGGGGAAGAGATTGTTTGATGTTTCTGTACAGAGGAAATTGTACTTTGGGGGGGGGGGGAATCTTCATTTTGATTGAAAAGAAAAAAGGAAATAAAAGTAGACTGGGGGAATTCTTATTTGCATGCAGATCTCAGCTGTCTGGAGTCAAGTGTGCAAGGTGCTTGTCATTATTTGAGTAGCAGGTTCTTGTAATGGAAACTCACAGTGGAAGTTCATGGCATATACAATTTCCTAACAAAGCCCATAGAGCTGGCGGGCTGTGGCCATCAGGCTCTGTGCAAAGCCATTGCTGTCCTCCAGCTTTACTTCCTTTCATTGACTTATTCTCTGTCATCTTGCTTGCAGTTTGTAGACTTTTTAGGAGGGCTTGTATTGGCTCTGTAAGGACTGTCTGTGTGCTTGGAAGGTGCAATCCCTGTAAACATTTATGGGAATCACAACAGCCGTAGCGGAAAATATTGGTTTCAAAAGGGTGAGGTGTGTGTTTTTCTGATGTGAACTGCATCAGAGCGACTCTCTCCATCACCAGAAACAGAGTCAAATTGTGCTGAACTTAGAAGCCACTTATTCACAGGTTTTCATGCTGGAGGTACCCTCCGTGACGCGTAGAAGTGTATGAAGGGCTGTCTGGCAGATAGTGACTTGTCACTACCAGATTTTCTTTCCTTTGCAATTTGATGGTGAGGAAAAGAACCCGTGATGCTGCATTTTAGCACTGTGTGGTGCTCGCAAGGTCCCTGTCACTTGACATTTTTCATCCAATAATTTTGAGACACTTCTGCACATCCCGTTTGTTTTTTCGAAGCGTTGCCTTAGTTAATATGAAATTTGTATGTTTTTTTTTCACTTCAAATGAGCCCATTTTTCAGATAGCAAATTATGTTGAACAACATTTGTAATATTTACTTAGCTAAAGCAACAAAATCAAAAATTAAGAGCATAAATTCTGTGTATCAGACGGGCATCGTAATACTTAACTAGGTTAAAAAATGAAGTATTTCATTAGAGCATAATATCAATTTAGGATCAGAGTGAATATATTGGAAAGAAGTGCTGGAAAATAAACTGAAGGGGCATGCTTTCATGAGCCTTGTTTTCCAGCTTGTTAAATATGCTTTTCCTGAATTGCTAGTAGTCGCTTGGAGCCACACACATTGCACAGGAATGAATATATTATTGCATAGCTACATATAAAGAAACCACAGTGATCAGTAGTCGGCTACAAACTTTATACCCTTACCTTAGAGGTTTTTAAGTGTTATTCCAGTATGATGAGGTCACGTTATCTTTTAAGGCCTGTACAGTGTAATTCAAATCATAGAATCAGAGAAATAATGTAATTGAAGTGATGTAACCGGTAGTTCAGTACTGTATTCATTTCTTTCACCTGAAAAACTGTTCTCACTAAATATAAACCACATGCAGTCCATATCCGAGCAAACAGTTTAGTAGCCTTATTTTTGCAAAGCTGACTTCCTTATCAGCTCCTGGTGGTGTCTGACAATTAGGAATTTTTTTAAATTGGGATAATTATAGGTAAGGGATTTTTCCTTTTATGCTTTTCCTAAAAAAGGACTCTCAGAGTTACAAGCCAAGAACACACATTTCTGTAGACTGAGGTTAGCTTGAGCATTTACTTTTCTATTTGTTCTATTCACTTTGGAATATCGACTATGTTACACTGCAAATCTACTCTTTTTATAAGGAAATAGATCAGCATATTGTTGGGTTTTGTGAGTTGTCAGACCTCTCTGAACTTCCCTTGACATATACTGACTGGGTTAAATCTCAACCTGTGCCTGTTCCGCACAACCAAGCACTTTTCCAGAAGAGGAGCAGACATGGGACAACAGTGTTTGGTCATACCAAATGACATATTTTTGGCAGAAAAATTGGATGATTATCTGAGCTGAGAAAACTTAGCATTGGGTCAGAATTATCGACTGAGCTGTCCTTCCCTAAGCATGTACAGTTCTTTTCCCTTGTTCACAAAACAAGAGGAAACCCAGAAGTGTGTCAGAGCCTGTAATGAAAGGTGCCTAGAGCACAAGCCCAGCAACTTTTTATATTTACTACCTGTTGGCATTCCTTGCTGTGGAATTTGCCCCTGCCTGGGTCAAGCATAGAAACACAGGCTTTGTTCAGGAAGCTTTGCTGGTGTAGTAGTGCTGCAATTCGCCTTCCTAGTTTGTAAGCAGATGATGCTATTTCAGTGTGATGTGTCTGTGCTGTGATCTGTTTCTGCCTGCCCTGTATTCATCTCGGGCTACCCTTGTAAATGTGCTTCTTTGTGTTTTGAATGTTGGAACCATCTTGTGTCCCACCTTGTCACATCCCTGACCCTGAACATCCAAGTGTTTGCGTGATCCAGAAACCTTTGTACCTGCCTGCTTCCTGCAGAAGGAGGAAATGCTGTCATTAATGATTCTTGATGTTAATCTTTAATCTTCTATTCAGTTCTCATTTATATCCATTATAAGTCCTGTTATGAGTGCCTTTTTCAAGTGGGTAATTGCAGATCAGAATTTTGCTTTTAAAAGCAAAACACATAATGGTACAAAGAATGTTGAGAGCAGCCCTGCGGAGAAGGACTTGGGGGTGTTGGTTGATGAGAAAATGAACATGAGCCGGCTTCAGTGTGCACTTGCAGCCCAGAAAGCCAACCGTATCCTGGGCCGCATCAAAAGGAGCGTGACCAGCAGGTCGAAGGAGGTGATCCTGCCCCTCTACTCTGCTCTTGTGAGACCTCACCTGGAGCATTGTGTGCAGTTCTGGGGTCCTCAACATAAAAAGGACATGGAACTGTTGGAACAAGTCCAGAGGAGGCCACGAGGATGATCAGGGGACTGGAGCACCTCCTGTATGAATACAGGCTGAGGAAGTTGGGGCTGTTCAGCCTGGAGAAGAGAAGGCTGCGTGGAGACCTCATAGCAGCCTTCCAGTATCTGAAGAGGGCCTATAGGGATGCTGGGGAGGGACTCTTCATTAGGGACTGTAGTGACAGGACAAGGGGTAAGGGGTTAAAACTTAAACAGGGGAAGTTTAGATTGGATATAAGGAGGAAGTTCTTTCCTGTTAGGGTGGTGAGGCACTGGAATGGGTTGCCCAGGGAGGTTGTGAATGCTCCATCCCTGGCAGTGTTCAAGGCCAGGTTGGACAGAGCCTTGGGTGACATGATTTAGTGTGAGGTGTCCCTGCCCATGGCAGGGGGGTTGGAGCTGGATGATCTTAAGGTCCTTTCCAACCCTAACTATTCTGTGTTTCTATGAATTTCTTCATACGTGCTACATGCAGACATTCCTGTTTGATGTCCATAAAGCATCTGTTTATGAATTTCCCTAATCTCTCCCCATCTCCCTTTTGTTCTGTATCCTCTTGTGTGTTTGTTATTTCACTCCTTTTGAATCAATTACTAGGGGTCTTTGACTGTCAGAGGTGAATTATATTGAAGCAAATTGTATCCAGCCATAACTAAACCAGCAGATACATAAAGGCTCTTGTTTGGTTATCTCACAAATCTTTTCTCCATTGCCCTGACACAGAGATGAGGAGTGTGACATATAAACCGACGTAGTACTAATATCTGCATGTTTGTAATTCACCAGTTCACATAATGTAGCTCCCTGTTTGAAAGCAAGCAAGCCTATAGCACGTATCTGGGTATATTCAAAATAAAATATTAAAAAAAAAATGCTACAAGATGGTAATAATAAAATTAGTAAAAGTTTAATGAGACCACCAACCATGTGGTGGTTCAAGAAACATATTGCTAAAAAACTGTGAGGTGGCAATGTTGGCACTGCTTCATTTAAATAAGCTGTCATCTAAGAGAATGTATAGCCATCGTATTTCATTTCAGGACTTCACCTCCAGAAGCTAATGATATTAATGACAGCTAATTCTGCTTAGGCCTGATGATGGTAGTGACTACAGCTTGTAATCAGGCATTAGAAACAACCCACTTGATAAATTTAAGGATGCTGAGCCAAATCACCTACTGCACTGTTGACTTTAATTAAAATTGCTAATGATAGATGTTTTTAAAAGCAGGAACTGTTGGTGTTCCTCATCATCATCTATTGTGCATCATTTCAGTGGTGCATCTGTTTCCTTCATTTATAGCTGGGGGGGGGACGACGACACGACAGGACGGGACATTTTGCCATTGTAATGTGTTTGGCCTAGATTGGATTTGTTTTTCAGAAGGCCTAATCTAGTGTCATAAACACCATCTGAAGGATTTCTGCAGGTACAGGTGACAGTCAGTATAACCTATCTCATTCTACCCTAAAGACTCATGAATCTTGGCCAAAAAGAGCTCCGTCATCACTATACCAGCTGTGGTCTCTGAGCTGGGTGGCTTGGATGCGTTACTACAATTTATCATCATACCTTTCCTTGCAGTGCAGATGTGCTTTAAATAAATGAAACCATTTTTCTTTATTATCTCCTTGTTAAGAAAACTAGCCCTTGCATTTTCCCAAGCGTAGGGCTTCTCTGAATAAATATGCAAAGTGTCATTTCACAGAACAACATTCTGCTGAATCCCTTTGTACGTAGTCCTGCCAGAGGAGGGAGAGCTGAGATGGTTTCTAAAAGATGCGTGCACCTTACAAGTCTTTATGAGGTAGTCTGGGGAGACTAATGGAATGCTATCTAAGTGTCAGGGAGATTTTGTTTAAATGACAGGCTCCAGAAAAGGCTTTGGAGAATAAAATACAAAGTTAAATTCTCAATAGTACCTAAATAACAGCCTGAACTTAATAAAAGCATTTCCAGCCAAATAAAATGTTAGATAGTTTGGGCTGAATCATGAAAGATTGTTAAAGATAACAATTCCCTTGTAATTCTGACTTGTGAATAGTACCTTTTTCAGTGGCTAAATCCGAAAGGGAGAATAGCAAATAGGCAGGAATACTCAGGCATGAATGCAACATAAGTATAGGTCAGGAGGAAAAATCCTACCCAAGGCAAACTTGCAAATTGTATGAACACTTGTGGAGAGGGCTAATTAGAAGCAGATGCTTAGTTCTTTGGAATTACAGTGGGAGTGGTAGCAGGCATTGGAACAGTTGAAGTCAAAGACTTTCTAAAAACACTTAATACATCTGCCATATAACCATTTGATGTATTGTTATGTGGCTGATGTTTAAACTATTAAAGAATCCTAGAATGGTTTGGATTGGAAGGAACCCCAAAGCTCAGTTCCAACCCCTCTGCCATGGGTAGGGACACCTTCCACTAGACCAGGTTGCTCCAAGCCCCATCCAGCCTGGCTTTGAGCACTGCCAGGGATGGGGCAGCCACAGCTTCTCTGGACAACTTGTGCCAGTGCCTCAGCACCCTCACAGTAAAGAGCTTCTTACTAATATTTAATCTAAATCCATTCTGTGTCAGTTTAAATCCATCCCCCCTTGTCCTATCACTGCATGGCCTTGTAAAAAGTCCCTCTTCAACTTTCTTGTAGGCCCCTTTTAGGTGGAAGACTGCTATAAGGTCTCCATAGAGCCTTCTCTTCCCCAGGATGAACAAGCCCTGTTTTCATAGGGGAGGTGCTCCAGGCCTCCCTCCGATCATCTTTGTGGCCTCCTCAGAGCTCACTCCAACAGGTTCAGGTCGTCCTCAAGTTGGGTGTGCCAGAGCTGGGTGCACTACTCCAAGTGGGTGTCTTATGAGAGCACAGTAGGGGGGCAGGATCGCCTCCTTCGACCTGCTGCTCACACTCCTCTTAATGCAGCCCAGGACCATCCAGCAAGCTCCTTATCCACCGAGTGGTCCATCTGTCAAACCCCTGCCTCTCCAGGTTAGAGACAAGGATGTTGTGTGGGACAGGGTCATGTCTTGCACCCATCCCTGTAGATGATGTCAGTTGCTGTTCCTAGAAAGAGTTACAGGGTGCTTCCTGCTTGTGCATGCGTTTTTCAGCTTGGTGTGTGCTGAAAACGTGACACTGCAGAGGTCAGCAGTGAGGTTGTCCCTGAGGTGTTTGCATGTCTCATCTTGGTATCCTCTGGTCTCCCAAAGAGGTTGAATTTCATTAGAGAAATGGCAGCTGATCAAGATGAACTGTCTCTCCAAAAATTAGTAAGCAAGAGTTGTGCTGTGAGTAGTTCTTGGATCTTTCCTTCAGTAGGAAGAGCTGGTTTATATTGACAAAAAGCATTAACTTATGAATGCACGTACAGATGTTTGCCTTGAAAAGGTCTTTGGAAGCCTTCCGTGTTTCTAGACTATAAGTGGTTTTGTTCTTTTTCCTTTCTTTGAATGGCTTAGGAGATTTTTTTTTTGTAGATCCTGTAGACATAAAGGAAAGCGCTATCCTGAAAGATTTAGTATTAGTAATGAGCTAAGTTCATGTCAAATCATAGCTCACTTAAAATAAGAATGGGATTTTTATCTATACAATTTCAGAAGGCATGAAATCTGTAAGTAAAGGGTATGTGTCCATTGGGCCCCTTTCCTATTTTCCCAAGGTTTTTCTAGTGTTCCTAGTGTGTTTATTAAGCTCTTCCAGAATATGTTGTTCTCACATTTTATACTCAAGATTAAATAAATCAAACCCCTTTAGAGCAGCAGGCTCTCTTAATGGTGAGTAGCAGCTACACTCACCTCTTAATGGTGAGTAGCAGCTAAATGGTGAGTAGCAGCTACACCACTATCCTCTTCTGAGGTATTACCAGGAGAATTAAGACCTTTCAAGGGCTCTTGAACACACAGTCATTGAGCAGTTGATGGGTACACATTAGGAAACGTTTGTTTTTACAAAAACAAAAACTATTCAGTTGTTTGACTCTCAGATAGACTGGTTGTGAATGACCGTAAATGTGCTTTTTCCCAGCTATTGTGGGTAAAGAATTTGGACTCAGCCGAAGCTACTGGAGTCAAGCTCCCGTGGTGTGTAACTGGACTACATCTCATAAACTCTCAGCACCTAAACAGACTTCAGTTGGCATAACAAACGCAATCAATAAGTAATAATCAAATTTCAGAGTGGAGAAGGGCAGGCTCTGTAAATGTTCTGGTACATCGCACATCACTGCATTGATGTCAGAAAACAGCACCAGTGGAAACTATCATAGAGGGGCAATATTCTGCAGAAGAGTGCCAGAAATTTACATAATTTGCTATAAATTTTCATTTCTAATGTGACATGAATCATCACATACTTGGGTTTCAGTGCAGAAGTGCTCAGCTGTTGCTGCAAGCCATTTAAATGTGCTTATTGAAGATCATGGTCCCTGGCTTTCAATCAGTTCAATGTAACAAAAATGATTAAGGGCTTACAAAAAGTAATAATTTAAAAGACAAAAATACTGGAATACTTTGATAGCTAATAGGCAACTTTTGCCATAAGGAGTAGTGACGGACAAAGCCCCAGCAGTGAAAGAGCTGCAAATAATCGGAGATGTACGGAGGGCTAACCACAGGAGTAAGCCTGCCTCATTCAGCATGCAGGGAAATAGTTGATGTGGGTAAGTTTCAGATTCCTAAACTGTAGCAGGTAATGCAGTGTGCACAGAAAACCAAGGCTGGTCTTATGTTTGCTTTATTTTGCTTCCCTTGGTTTTAACCTCTTTTCCTAGCAAAGTAACATGAAGGCTTTTTTGTTTAGTTGACAGGTTAGCGTGCAAGAGCTTCATGGAGGAAGCTTTGCTTCCTCTTTTGATTGACTTAGGGTTAAAAACCTTGGCATACTATTAACTTGGATATATTCCTGTAGTCATGACCAGTATAGAAAAAAGACACTCCTAAAGGGATAAGAAATTCAGTCTAGAAGAGTTCTGATCATGGAATCACTGTCAGAAACAGTGAAAAATAATGCCATTTAAAGGAGATAAACAAGCTATCAGATCAGATAGATAATCTGGTTGCAGAACGCAGTTTAAGTCACAATACCTTGCAATTGGATGGAGGCAGAATAGATAGCAAGTGTTATTTTATTATTATTATTTGTTTTAATAAATCCTAGGTCGAAGTAAAACAAAAACCTGGGTGTTTTGGGAGAAGCCTTGGGAAGTGACCTGAAGATCACAGCCTTTGTGTAAAAGGCCAAGGTGAGAGGCTGTTGAAGAAAGAAGAAAAAGGGAATAGACAATAAGGTTTTACCAAGTAAATGGGCTACTTAGAGGTTTAGGTTTTTCTGTGGAAAACTAGACAGGCAGGTGAGGACAGAGGCAGACTGGAGGACAGGATGGTTCCATACAAAGCAGTAACATGAGTGCCTTGGTGACCCTATAGAGGGCACATACATGAATATTCACATGGCAAGTGAAGTTTACTTCTCTTTGCATGACACAACTGTCATGAAACAGGTATCTCTGAATCCTAATTACTCACTTTCCACCTGTTATTTAACTGGTGTGGGCTGGAGGAGTGTGGCAGCACACAGGGATGCATGTAAAAATAGTAGGGACTGTCAATTGAAATCATCACCTGACTCATTAATGCAGCCCTCAGAGCAGCGGGAGGAAAACTGTAACTTCTCCCTGGTACATTCGGAGTCAGTAATTAGTCGCCGACGCTGTCAGTGTTGCACTAATGTTTTTATAGTAGCTATGTTCTTAGGTGACTTGTCGCTGCATTGTAGAAACTTGGTCTTTTGTCCACGCTGAGCTTTGAAATGAAGCGGGTGGGAGAAAATCCTAGGCTTTTCTCCTGCAGGTGGATAGAAAAAGCCTGAGCTAACAGGATAGCATATTCTGAGCATCAACTGCTGCACATGCTGCTGAGTGGCGGGGCTCTTTGAGTAAGAGTGCTGCTCCTATAAGCTTAGCACAACATCACGGTGCTGTGCATCGCCATCCTCTCCAGTGCTCTCGGTATGCAGGCAGCCACACCAAGCTGGTTTCTTAGCCTGCTCTTGAGGCCGCTGGAGTGCTGGCTGCTATTTCACAGGGGAGAAAATGTTTCCTCCTTCCTTGTTCCCTCCCCCCTCTTACAGTTGACACAGGAGGTTAAAGGCGAGATTACAAATACATTAAAAGTGTGTTATTGTAAGATGCTTTAATGCATCTTACACGTTTTCCCAACAGATGCACATTTCCACATTGTTGTTATTTTTGTCATTATATAGAAAACATTTAAAAGAGGGTAGTTTTGAAAGGTCTATTTACAATGATACCAGTTTGTAAAACAAGGGCAGTAGCTTAACCTGAAGTATTTTTAATGAAGGGTGTTTTGTTTTTTACTTTGTTAGCCAGATAAATGGAACAAATGGGGAAGGGCTAATTGACTTACCTTGCTCAATTTATCAGAATGCTTTTGATAACATTTGACATCATTTTCTAACAGGGAATGGAGAAGGGAGAGTGGTGGAACGTTTTGTTCTTCCTGGTGTGTTATTTTTGGGAAGTGTCTGGAGTGCATTTAGATAAACTACAGTGCTAAGTCTGAGCAAGAAAGACCTAAATATCCAGTGAATTACTCCTATTTGCATTGAGAAATTAACTGTAATTAGCATTCAAGTTTTAATGATATTGTATTTGTGAAGCTGATAAGGCCTTTGGGAGTGTGATTGCAAGAAACTTCTATTGTACTATATGCAAATCCAGCCACTTAGCTTTAATTAGGTTGAAACCTGGAGCAATTATCAGCAGTTGCTTTAGTATTAATGAGCTTGACAGGGCTGTCCATCATGGTGTTTTATATGATTGAGAATTAGAATATTGAATCCCAGTTGGTTCACTGTTCAAAGAGCTTGCAGCCTTTGTCAAGCAAAACCATTTCATTTGGTATGCCATACATTTTGTTAGTTCCAGTCACTGGAAAGACTGAAGTCCTTATAAATTTGTATAGCTGCTATTTTCTGCATGATGATTCCAGAATATGAGAGAATTTCTTTTAAGGCATTCATTGCCAATACATTTTTAAATAAGAAATGGTTCTAAGAGCAGTTAGATGGCTGCAATGTAAAATTTGGTTGCTTGACAGCCAAATAATACAGTTTATGATAACCATTGACTGCGGAGTTTCCTCAGAAAATAAGCTGATGTCTTCTCTTATGTGATGGTGTTGGATACTTCCCTTCACATTCTGGTTTTAGTAGAGAACAGCAAGAGAGATGTAAGGACAAGAGAGGAAAAGCATATGACACCTAGCACCTTAAATGTGTTATATTTCAATCTCAGTGAGAGCACCAACCATTAGTGACTGCTGTTGCTGTTTTATGTCTGGGTATTATTGTTGGGTTTTTTGTCCACAAGCCTTTAAATAATTAGAATAGATAGATACTGAAGGTATATATTAAAAAAAAAATACCTGAAATAGAAGCTTTGTATTTGTAATATTTTTATTGGGGTTTGATAGACAGCAAAATACAGTTGTGAACTTTCTTGTGCCCTCTCGGCCGAGGCTGAAATGAAAGCGTCAATGGTGTTTTTAGCATCTCTCAGTATTCCTTAGGATGTGAAAACTTCATTGCACTGAATGACAGCGCAGTGCCATCTAAACTACCAGCCCCTGCATCATGAAATGCTGCTTTAGTCACATATGTATTGATACACTAGAGGTTGTGGGTTTTTTCAGCAGAGATAAGAGACTGGGAGCATTTACAGAACTTTATTTTATGAGCTGCTGTTGAACAGCACCAAGTTAGAAAGTGCAAGAGGGGGGCAAGCTCTGGGAATGGCTTACAGTGGGGGAGAAAGCATCTTCTGGGGGGTCCTGCCCTGCCATCAGGACGTGCATTTAGTTCCCTATGGGGATGGGGGCCGCTGCCCTCACTGCAGGGTGGGTTTTTCCTTCTGCTGTGGGTTCAGGTTGCCTCCTGTCCCTGTGCTACTCGAGACCAGCTGCCACTCACAAGACAAAGCCTGGTTATATGCTTAATGTTGGAAGGATCATGTTGAGAAAGAAAGCGTTGTTTTTTGGGTGGAAGGTCAACTATAGAAAGTTTTAAAAGGGTAAATAACAATACATGTTCTAGATCAGTATCTCTGACAGCTAAATACTGTGGGGAAAATAACACACTGAGTCTCAGTTGTTTGTAATTCAAAGTAAGCTAGCTAGAGCTAGATGGAGCAGAATTATGAATCAGATACAGACATGCTAGTACCAATTTATTCCTCCAGGAAAAAAGAGCTTCTAAACCACAGGCTTTTTGGTGAAGCTGTGATTTTTATTTTCTAGTTGAGCAGAGTTTAAGTTAAGTAACTAGTACTATGTCATGCAGGCGTTGGTTTGTTATGCAGCTGTTGCATAGAAAATGTACTATATAGTGGTATTCTTGGTGATTTGATCTCTGGGAAAAGGCTAGTTAAGGATCATCAAGTAAGTAATCCAGCTGGCTGATTAGAAGCCATTAGTTACTAACTGGATCTCAAATTGTCACCTGTCCCCTTCTGCCTGTGACTCACTGCTCTGACTGCCCATAGCAGGGCCAACTTTGCCATAATCATATGTCATAGCAATCTATAATTCACGCAGTGTCTGGTAATTCAAGCAACAGACCACATAGGCTACTAAAGAGTGAAAGACAGCACATAGGTTACTCACCTTTATGAGGCTTGTTTGAGCTGTGCTTTGCCAGTTTATTATTTAACAGTGAAAATGGGTTCTGTTTTGCCCCTCAACCCTCTGGCACGAGAGGAAATTCAAAAATTGCTGCATATATCATTTCCTTATTGATACTTTCCCTGCTATTAACTTCCTAATGATGCCATATGCATTTTTCAGTGCCTAAATTACATACAGCGTTCATTCTTCAAAGGTTTGTTTTTTCTCATCTTTTTCAGCAAGGAACCTGTGATTTAGTCTGTCCCTAATTTGCTCTGAAGGTTGCATGCGGTTACAAGAAAAGGACGAACTGTTGTTGCTTTCAAATGCTGCTGAGCTTTTAAAGTATTTTTTTGCATGCTGACCATCTACTATTATTATATATCTTTTTTTTGCATAGCAAAATGTATGATAATTAATATTTAACATTGGTTATCTGTATTTATGGTTCCTATTAGTTATATTTATAAAGATAAAAGACCCATAAATTACCAGTGAATCAATCCCATGTTAAACTATAAGTTACTGCTCCAGTCAGACAATGTTTCTGTTGTTGTTTAGGGCTCTTGTTTATGTCCTATTTCTCTTATATTTATAGCCGTTCATCAGCAACAGCTTTGTTAAAGTGTTGCAAATAGGTGACACATTTAAGCATTTCTTAAAGCCTTCCAGCAGCAGGATTTTTTTTGTTGTCTTGTTTCATTTTCATGTTTCACCCACTTTAGTTGCACTTTTGAAATCCCGGTGACAGGAACCTGGAGGAGGGAGGTTTGGTTATTTTGTATTCTGTTTATTTTGTTTTATTTGAAACTTGGAAGAGAGCTTAACATTAACGTTTCTCTTAGGAAAGATTCTTGCTTGCTCTCTGATCAGATGTGAACCATATCAAAGAATCATCACTCTGAACATAATAAAGTTTGGAGGCAGGGATTGTATTTGTTAGGGCGCCATAGGCACTTTAGAGGATGCAGTGTTATTTGTTCTAGATATAACTCTTTGGGTTTGCTTACATCAGACCTCTTTGCACTCACCTAAGTGGTAGCTCTGATAAGTTCCCCAGTAAACAACCCAAGGTCATTGCAATTCGTCCCCACAAGTCGCTTCTCGCGGCAGAGCAATCACTTCAAGGCACACATTTGTTACTTAGCAAAGAGCAAAAGCGAGATGGGACCGTGTGACTGCTATAGAGCAGCTTTGATCTTCTCTTTCCTAACAACAGTGCACAATGGTAATTACAGTTCCTTTTAAAACATGTTAGAGAGGTAGGATAATAAGTGAAAAGGGAATTTTCAGTCATTTTCGGTGTCGATGAATGCGTTATTAACTCCCAGTGATTTTGCAGATGCTATTTCTGCCAGATGAGCCTGAATGAGTGGTGCTTGCCAGATCAGCTATTTAAGGAACTCTGTTTTCTGCACTCAGCAAGGGATGGTTCCAGTCATGTCAAATTGTAAATGCGAATCTGGGAGATGGGGTGTCTGTTCAGGCTGCCAGGATATTGTATCCCCCCCAGCTCTGATTCTTTTCTCCAGAGCAAGACCGAAAGCCCTGCTAGAAAACTCCCATTTTGATTAACACAGCCTTGGCTGGCTGGCTTATTTCTGCTTCTTGGAAGGGCAGTTAGCTTTGCAGATGTGTCCAGGTGAGACAGTGAAACTGAGGAAGGCTGCTGAGAGACAGCCCCTTCCAAGACGGAATGGAGCACTGCATGTGGGTATCGGAGCACCAACACATGTAAAAGGTGCCACGTGTTTTGACTTTGTGTGACTGACTGGGGTACCTTCTGGTCTCCTCTGTGACTTACGCTGTGTGAAATCTGAATAAAGATCTTGTGACTGCGACTCCCTCAACATCAAAATATTGAACTATGGAACCACAGAATGGTTTGGATTGGAAGGGACATTGCACAATGCTCTAGTTCCAGCTCCTCTGCCACAGGCAGGGGCACCTTCCACTAGCCCAGGTTGCTCCAAGCCCCGTCCAACCTGGCCTTGAACACTGCCACGGATGGGACAGCTGAAGCTTCTCTGGGCACCCTGTGCCAGGGACCCAGCACCCTCACAGGGAAGAATTTGTTTCCTAATGTCTAATCTAAATCCAGCCTCTTCCAGTTTAAACCAATTCTCCCTTTATCCTGTCACTACAGGCCCTTGTAAAAAAGCCTCTCTCCATATTTCTTGTAGGGCCCCCTTTAGGCACTGGAAGCTGCTCTAAGCTCTTCCTGTAGTCTTCTCTCCTCCAGGTTGACCAGTTCTCTCAGTCTGTCTCCATAGCAGAGATGCTCCAGCCCTCAGAGCATCATTGTGGCCTCCTCTGGACTTGCTCCAACAGGGCAATATACTGGTCACTAGGCAACTGGTTAAGAGAAAACCACAAAAAAGAGAAAATTAGGGCTTTACAGACTTAAAAAAAGTAAAGCTTTAAAAATTGTCCTAGCCCTACATCGGGTTGTTGGTTTCCCTTTTTTTTTTTGGGGGGGGGGGGGGGGGGGGGGGGGGGGAATGTATTTTTGGTATTTTAAAGTAGTTTGATTTGGGTTTTTTTAGACCAATTCCATGTTTAGTAAAGGCTGTAATGCAATTCCTGAGCTTATATATGGTATCACACCTAAACGATCAGTTTTGAGAATCCATGGGCAGTTTTGTGTACCAAAAAATGTGTACATTTCGGAATGACTTCAGCACAAAGCTTAGTCACGCTCTTTGAATGAGTACCTTCTGCCTAGCAATTTTGCTTGGTTTCTTATAGGCAACCAGAAAGGCAGTTTTATGGGTTCAGGAAAGATTATCTAAACTAATGGCTTTTTGGAGCTCTGCTGATAATGAATGTGAGAGGGATTTTCTTGATCTTTATTTTTTTTTTCCTGGATGATAGTGCAGGACTAAATCTGCCTTTCTCTATTTCATTCAGTCTTGAATGGTTGTAGCTCCTGATATGCTTTAGTTGTTATTCTCCATGTGTCTTTCTGGATGTGGTGAAGGAAGAAAATGACAGCGAGTCAAAACGTTCATGGGATGCTGCAGAGTCTTTGTTCTTATTACATGAGAAATTTCTTGTATCTCAGATTTATAATTTGAAATTTGTGTGCTGTAAAATTGGAAGCAAGGAAAGAATTTCTTGAGCAAGCAAATAACAGCACCTGTAGCAACGTGATGACTGCAAGGTGTTTCCCATGTTATCTTTAAAACGCTGATTCTCAGAAAGCCAGCAAAAGCTCAGTTTCCAAGAGATCTTTTACTTATATCGGTTGTGTACATGAATGTTTCAAAGAGGAATTCCTCTGTTCCTGAGCATTTTATAGTCTATTTTGATATAAAATATATGGCAGACGGGTAAATGTAAGGAAAATACATTTAATGCTATCATTAAGTCAGGGAATTGCTCTAATATTTTTTCAAAGTCAAAATAATACTGAAGATACTATAAAGATGTTTTCTGATGTGTTTTCTACATGATTGTATTAAAAAGTAGATGTTTTCTGAAAGAAATGCTTTGATCAGATTTATCTTGTGAAGGTAGTGCTCCTCTTTAGGATTCAGTTGCAGAATTCTGTCTAATGAAAGCACCAATCAAACACATTTCACAGGACTTAGAGTTGGATTTCCTGCTCTTTTCCTGAGCACTTGGAATTCAGATAGAAATTAAATCCTTCCTCCTCCATTTAAAGCATTTTCCTGGATATCTTTTACTTACATTTAGTGTCTCACTCATAATGTTAATATTTCACTTCGTTTCTTTTTTTGCCCCTCGGTGTATCTAAGGTCCACACAAGTGATTCAAGGGTTTTACAGGAGAGTGGCTTCAGGCGAAAAAAAAACCCAACAACCTAATCTTAAAGCTGCTGCAATAAGAGCTCAGCATATTTGACATGTAATTAGCTTCTGGTTTGAGTTGGTAGCCAGAACAGTTACAAGGAAGCATACATCGCTTGAACCTAATGTCAGAGTTGAAGCCATTGAGTTGGTAGGGACAAACTGTTGGCACCTTACACTGTGGATTGAGTTGGTTTACTGCAGTATGTTTTCTGTATGGTGTCGGTTGTTTTCATTTTGGTTTTTTTTGCAATTCATGGTCTATTCCTCCAGGGGGCATAGTGCTGGTGCTCAGAAACAGTGATGTTCTCTGGATCTTGACATTTAGGTGTGGAATTCTGCAATCCATACTCGGATCAGGAGTCTGGCAGTAAAACATTATGTTTTCCTTGAGATGTTCTTAGGTAACACGTTATTGTGTAGTAAGGGATGGATGAATTCTCTGGGGTGGATGATGTTGTCTGTTCCCTCTA
This sequence comes from Pezoporus occidentalis, assembly GCF_034315485.1. NCBI lineage: Eukaryota > Metazoa > Chordata > Aves > Psittaciformes > Psittacidae > Pezoporus > Pezoporus occidentalis. Next base: position 8,131,905 of record NW_026912779.1, read on the forward strand.
GGTCATTACTATTAAGTAAAAAGAATGTCAACACGGGTGTAGAAGCCCATTTCATTAATGGGATTTTGCTGTTGGTTATTTCAGTATTTGATTTCAATCCATGGTAAAAGTCCTTTTAAAAATACCTGCAACTGTTTTCTTCATGTATTCGTAATTTCAGTCACAATTAAGCACACAGTTTGATAGGGTGTTGAGGCACCTTGAAACCTGACACACTGTATTTTGCTTTCTTTAGACCTGCAATGGCAATATACAATAATAAACCTTTCCTAATTGGTATCAGTTTTTGTTGAGCCATCTGGCTCATCCTGTAAATGAAATGTGTGACAATTGGGAAAGCATTTATACCTAGCTAGCATTGATGCTATTAAATTAAAAATCTTATACATTCAGTGATGTATTGATTCACAGTCTCCTTATCAAATTGCACTGTTTTATAGCAAGAGCACCAGAAAGGTGTTAAGAAGTCACACCAGAGACCTACCTAACGCTTGCCGTCTGCTGTCAAAGAGTGGCCAAGAGCAAATACTTGGAGAAAAGTATAAGTGAAGGCGAAGCGTGCAGTGATATGAACATTTCTGATCTTTGTTTGACTTTCTTAATCTCTGCTGAGCACTGAGCTGATGTTTTCGCAGCATTACGTATAACTCCAAGCTCTTGTGTCTGAGTTGTAATAGCTAAATTACAGTTTTCATTGTGTAAGTAAAGTCAGGAATGTTTTTCCAGTGCATGTTAATTTGCATTTGTCAACATGGCATTTCATCTGCCATTTCATCACCTAAGCAGCCAATTATTGTGGCATCTCTCTGCAGCTGTTTGCAGTAGGATTTGTTTTTCAGCTGTCTTGACTAGCTTCGCCCAGGCACAGGTCCCTGCTGAAGTGAAGGGCTGTTGGTGGGTGCTTTTTGGTGACTGCTAGTGGTCTGCGCTGAGCCTTGGAGAAATCAGTGAGGAGGCGGTGGTGGCATGACTGTCCCAAGACATTAGTTTTAAGGGTTGTAACTCTTGAGAATCTTTCAGTAAGGACTGAATTGCATCTAGTGCTGTTAGAAATGCTCTTGAGCTTTGATCAAGCTTGCTGCCATTTCTAGGATAAAGTTCTTACAGTAGGAGTTCATCAGGGCTTTTGTATGATGTTAGAGGGGGCTCACTGGTCTTTCCAAGTCCTCGTCGTTTGACATGCCCATCTGAATTGACTGCTGGCTTAGTCTCGTTTGACTTTTATGGTGAAAGGTATTTAGGGTCAGAAACAGTACGCCCTTGCAGATGCTGGGGTTTTGTATGGGTTAAAGTTTCTGCTATGAGTTGTTCTTTTGACAGGTCATAGTCCAAACCTGCCAAATCTTATAATTTAGCCTTTTTCTACGTAAAGGTACTCTCACTTGCACTGCTGTTGGCTCTCAATGATCCGCATGCCTTTTCTGCTCTGATTAGTGGTTTTGCTGTCATTGTTGTCCATGCTATCTTCAGGAGCGATCCCTTTTCACTGGATTGCAAGCAAGAAAATGCTTCTTGGCACACCTCCCTTCCATGGCACCGGCTAAAGGCACCTTTGCTGTGAATTTTGGTACTAGGAAACTAAACTAAGCTGCTGTCAGCTTTCTTAGATAGATGCCAGTGAGAGACACTGGGATGCCTGCCTCCCAGCGGGGAGCACAAGTCAGCAGATGAATGCTGGTGTGAAGATAATAAAGGAGTTCTGCTTAACATTTACTTCGTCTTTCATTAGTGTCTCAAGAACATGACTGTCAAAAGATTATTTGTTTCCTGACAAGAACTGCCGCACGTTTGTGCTATATTGTTGGGGAAAAAAAATGGAACTACACACCATCTGCAGTATCATTAGTTTGGGTTGAGGTTTTGTGGGATGGGGGGAGGAGTGTCGGGTTTGGGTGCTTGGTAGTTTTTGTTGTTGGCTTCATTTTGTTTTAATTAATTTTCGATATGAGCCATTAGGTGGTCTAGATTCTTTGTGTAAATCTGCACAGATATGGCTTTGTTTTGATCACTGTGTGCCTGGCGAGAGGCAGCACATTTTTGCCTCCTTAAAGAAGTTCCCTTTAGTCTGCTGAGGCTTGTTTGTATATATAATTATTTCATTATGTGCCTTTGAAATAAACTTCCTACTAAAGGAGCATTTTACCGGGGAGAGTAGGAAAGCACGTGAATGGTGACAGGAATAAAACCCGAATGAGTAAGAAAGGATGTGACTGAGAAATGGATCTGTGTCTAATTGATGATGTCTTGCTCTGAAACAACTAAATTTAAATAAAAAAATCAAAGCCCTGTCTTTCCTCTTCCCAGGCAAAGGGATGCTTCAAAACACTGTCAAGGTGCTGCATGAGATTTTTTATGTTCGTAAGTTGATAAAGAAATAGGTTTAACACAGGATTTATTTGGAAGAAAATACTTAATGAGTGCTTTAGTCATTTAAATGACTACTGTGGGACAGCTTATTTTCTCAATAATTATGACACATTTTTTTGACAATTTATCTTCTGCAGAGAACACAATTTAAATGTCAGTTTTAAATAATAGTTTTAATAAGTTTTCTGGTTTTATTCCTGTTCCTGGGAACTTGCAATAAAGTGGGTTTTTTTTCAATCATTGGCAGTTACATTTCTTGATAATTAAGTAGAATTTTTTTCTAACCTTACTGCTTGTATTTCGTCCTCGAATGTTGTGAGAGAATTAGGAGGTTGGTGTAATGCTCCAAGTCAAGGACACAGTGTTTTAAATCTGTATGTATCTTAGAAATCTTGCAAAAGCGGTGATTGGGCAGCTTTCTAAGATGCCATAAATCCTTGCCGACTGTCGGAAAGTGATAGACAGAAGGTTTTGAAGTAGAAACAGGTTGTAACAAAGCAGTTGGCAGGAATATTGGATTTTGGAAGATTCATTAAAATCTCCAAATCTGATCTCACAGGCAGGGAAAAGCTGTTCTTTATTTCTGAATGATTTTTGAAGGACTACAGAAAGATGCAGCAGTTTAACTGCCTTATTAATCACACTTTGCTGCTGCTTTACCCATTGGAACTAGGATAGTCAGAGGTGGCTTGCTGTTTTTGCATTACAGGCTCTCATTTTGCAGGACTTGGGTGTTAGCAGTTAACATTTTGGTCCAGCTGAAAGCTGTGGAAGTTTTAATTGCATCATGATTCCATTGATAGATAGATGTGCAATTCTGTATTGAAAGATTTGAGAGGGGTTAGGTTTTTGCAAATTATTATTATTACTATTACTATTTCAACTATTTTGAGTTCTAATTCAGTTTTGGGAAGGCAAAAAGTGGTGATTGAAAATGTCATGCTAGTCCATTGAGGTCTCTTACTGAAAAATACTGATAATGAAAGCAGTTGTCAAGCAGAGTCAGAAAGACATAATGAAAATGCTACACAGTGCTCTCTTATGAATAAGTATCACAGAAGAATAATCTCCTATACTAATAACAAGAAAGTCCATATGGATATGCTTTGTCATGTTCAAATGTGAAAGAGAAGCAGTCGACACTAACCCTTTTCTGTTCAGGAATGTCATAGGGTTTATTGTTCCTTGCCATTTTGAGACAAACACTGCAAATGCATACTGTCTTTTAGTTAGAATGAAAAGATTCAAGCTTATTTGAAACCATTAGCAAGAAGGCTCTGAAGTAATGTAAACTTGTTTCTGAACTGTCCTGTGGCAGTGAGTTCCACAGTTCAATCTTATATTACTGATAAAAGTGTTTGTGACAATATGGAATAAAAGGAAAATCAAGTCATAATTTGCTTTTTCTGTGTGTTAATCACCCTCTCTGTACTTCAGTCTTCTTCCTTGTTATGCATCTTCCTTCTGACATACGAGTACACTGAATATTTAATTCCATTTAAAACAAGACAGCTGGGACACCAAGCGCAGTGCAGCAGTGCCGTATGGGCACTGGCACAGGCTGGTTTCCTCTGCTTCATTGCACGTAACCCTAAGATGCAGCCTAAGGTAAATGATTCCTGTTTTTCGGTTGCTTTTGATGAGGGCTTTTCTAGGCAGTCTTTGAACCTTCTCTAATTCTACAAAATACTTCTCTTGGTGCTTGGTGTGCTCATAACCTCTCAAATCATCTGTGCTGATGCCTGCCTACTGCATGCCCCAGTGTTCCCAGTATCTTGTGCTTTCCTCATGGCAGTGATCCTAGTTAATATTTTTGCAATATCAAAATACATAGGAACTGTTATGAAATATTTGTTGTCTTTAACTCTGGGTTAACTTGGTTTTATTAATGTCAGTCCATGAACTTTAGTCGAATGCTTAATGTGGTCTAATATCCTCAGTTTATTCCTCTGCTTCCTCACCCTTCCTTAAGGCTAAACATGCTTTCTTTCATATTCTACTCTGTCCAAAGAATTGTTTGGAAAATCTGATACTCTTCTATGCTTTGAGGTCAGTGTGCACTCACACATGTACAAAAACCTGCAGGGTAGGACTGCAAACAAAGAGAAGATTTAGAGACATTTGAAATATAGAGGAAGCCTTTGCCACAATTCACTGTATTTCTAGAATGGGAGTTCCTGATGAGCAGCAGGTGAAACTGTGGTGAGGCACTGGAATGGGTTGCCCAAGATAGTTGTGAATGCTCCATCCCTGGGGATATTCAAGGCCAGGTTGGACAGAGCCTTGGGTGACATGGTTTAGTGTGAGGTGTCCCTGCCCATGGCAGGGGGGTTGGAATTGGATGATCTTAAGGTCCTTTCCAACCCTAACTATTCTGTGATTGTAAGTGAGGATAGAATTGCCAAAGCAAAACTCTGTCAAGAATACCATCACTCTTGGTTTGTAGCAAATGTTATTGAGCTCCCTTGTCCTAAAAATCATAGCACACATTAATTTTCTGTATAGACACATATTTAAATGTACGTAAAATGTAATGGTCATGTCTTGTACTGGAGGAAAAGTTACAGTAGTAGTAACCAAGTCGATGATCTAACAACATCCTCCTTTTGCACGTAGGCATTACAATGTATTAACTGTTACTCAGAAAATACCATGTTTTAGAGTTACAGTACTACAGTTATAATACTAAGTAAAACACCAGTATTTTGTATGGAGAGGCGGAGAATTTGTCTCAGAGTTGTTCCAATCATCTAACTACTTGGAAGCTAGGAAAATGAGGTTATTTAAAATGCTGAAAGGCATATCCCATGACCAAACATAATTTATGGATTTTTTTCTATTCACAACCTTTAAAAAACATAAAGGAACAGTGTAAAATGTTAATACAGGGGTTTGAAGGATTATTTGTTTGAAGTTGCAGTGTTCTGTACGAATAGATAGTTTGGAAGAATTACACTTTTAATTATGATTTGTGGCCACTTAACAATATGAGAAATGTAAGAGTTGCATCGGCATGGTGTTATTGATGATACACATTAGGTGGAATGGATCTTTCTCTTCATTAGTTATAAGAGCACTGCACAGCTTGAGATGACAGAGTAGGACAGAATGACTGGTTGCTCTAACATGGGAAGACTTCTGAAGAAGCTATGATGGTTCATAGGAATTGCAGAGGCGATTCTTTCTGGGTGTGGGCCAACCCACAGAAGCTGATACATATGTTAACATCTTTTCTCCTTTCTTTCTACAACCTTTTCTAGGCCTGTTTTAGGGTGGTTTTGTCTCCCCTGAAGAGCTGATAACTGTTGTTAAATGATTTACCATATAGACTAGGTATCTTGAAGCTGGGAGCCAGGAGGAAAACTGATGTTATGTTTAGCTGTGGATATTCACAAAGTGCAAATATCCCAGGCAGTCTGCAGGGAGAAAACAGCGAGAGCTGAAAAAAGCCTTTTTTATAAGTACTGCCTGATTTAGGTCATGTTTTTTGTTCCGATGTCAGACATAAATGGGGAAGAATAGCGGGAATCTGAGGCCGAGGTACCTGCATGTCTTGTCATGCCCCAAATCCTTGCACAAAATCTTGCTTGAAGCAAATTAAGTGCTTAAAGGGTTGCAGTACTCTTGGGAAATGGATGATGGTTTAGACTCTTGGGGAAGAAGCTCCCTCTAACATTTTGGTTTCATTCATTGATTAATAAATTCATAGTGGATTACTGTACATGTAACTGGTAACCGTTCCACAGTGGCACATTTGGACATGAGCAAAGTCATGTCACTGTTGTGTGCCTGCTTTTCAACACAGCTGATGCATCTGGGCATATGGATAAATGCTTACTAGGCAGGTCTCTTGGAGGGGATGAAGAAGGGCAAGAGAGGAAGGTGCTTTCTAGGTAATGCATATAAATACAAACATAGTAAGCAAAAATAAAGTGATTTGAGACATAAAATTACACATTACCACTAATCTGGAAAACATGAATGTCTGCGCTGTGGAAGTTTCTCCTCTTAAAAGGTAAAAAACACCCATGTTCCTGGAGACATTGTGTTTCCTATATTAAGTTGGAAACTTCATCACTTCCAGTCAGTGACTTCTTGCGTTGTGTATAAGCAGTGGAGCAAATGAGACTGGAGGTTCAAGGTAGCAAAAACCCTTCTTGGGTTATATTACACCTTCCTGTGCAGTTTACCAGTCTTTCTTTGAGACAAATCACTTGATTTAATTTGTCACTGTTGTTCTTCAGAGTTTTGTACATCCTCCATGAATAGTTTCCAAAAGCTTCCTGAAATCAAAGCACTGTTCATTGGAAAATGTGATTACTTATCCCAGAAAAGTGACTTTTTTCATCTCCCGGCTGTTTCAGCACTGGAGAAGTTGAAGAAAGGTTTTGGTTTTTTTTAAATTTTTATGAAAAATGTTTCATGCAAAAATGGTTGAAACAATTTCTTCTAAGTGCCTAAAAAAATTCAGCTTAGGACACAGCCCGATAGGCAGAAATTTCAGACCATATTGAAAGCAAAATAGTCTAAAATAGAAATGCTGTGAGTTTTTGACAGTCTTAAAGCTGCTGCTGTGCACACTCCTCCATCTATTATGAGAAGTCTGAGAGAATTTGATGTAATGTTAATCTGTAAAGATGCATTTAGCAAGAGCATGGGTCTGTGAAGGGATTGTATTAAGCTAAATAACCTGCCGAACCAGGGACTAAAACATAAAGTAAAACTAACTCTTTTAACTTAAATGTGTTAAAAGAGGCAGTAGATGGTGTAGGGTAAACTTTTAAGCTCTAATTTGAAATGCTTTTTACCCTTCTCCCTCTCTGCCAGTTGCAGCCTGCTATGAAACTGCCATTATCTCTTCGATGTAATATTACTACAGCCCCTACAGATTCTTCTCCTTCCAATTGTCCACATTTTTACAGCCATTTTTGCAGCTGATAGGTTCTTCCTGTCACTAATATATTTATGTCTCCTGTAATAAGTGAGTTTAACAGTATGAAGGGCTCCTCCATCTCAAAAGCTAAAACTTCATTGGTACGCATAGATTTTAAACCCTAAATATCTTTAAGCATTTGAAAAATAAAATATTCCTTTTTTTTTATTTAAATCTGTAGGAGAGGTCCCCACTTCTTGGGTGTTTGTTTAACAGCAGGAACCTACAACACACATCCTTACCTTTAGAGATATACCCACTTCTGTGAGTAATTCAGCCTCAATACACGCATGATTAGCAAAGGACTGCCCGAGTGGGCAGTTGTAGTGTTAACCTATGGACATACAGGAAGTAGGTTCACTCAGAAATATTTTCTTGGGTGATGTGCAGTTACAGACAGGTAATTGCTTTGCAATATTTCTCTGTGCCCTGCAAGAAGCTTTTCTTTAGGTAAAAAAGTGAGGCTGATGTTCTTACTTGTAGAAGTAAGAATTGCAGGCTTCAGCTCTGCTACCTGCTGGATTATGGTATCAGGAGGTTTATGAAACGTATCACACAGTTTCAGTGTAGAATCACTACCTCACTGTGGATGTTAGTGTAAAATCCATGTGAAATGAATGAGAGCTTGTTTAGTCAACCTGCGTGTTATTTATATTTGTAGACTTGTTCTCACAAAGGCACATTTCCAGAATCTCAACAGAGGATACCAGCATCAAAAATGTATTACAGCAGCATTACCTGGCTGATACTTCACTAAACCAGCCTCACCAGAACTTGCTGATGTCTTGGGGTTGACATTTATGGCAGTCTTCCAGCCCATACTATTTAACATTTTTTTTGTCATCCTATAACTTCTTCCTAATCTTATTTCTCTTGCCTTAACCGCATCAGGCATGATGTCCTTCCATCCCCAGGGCTAACACTGGTGTGTCTGAATGCCTCAGAGAGGTAGTTTTGGTCTTGAGGTACTGAATGGGGGGAAAAAGCCTTTGCCTGATGATTTGGGAGATCAGGTTGAGGATATGGAAGAACCTCATAGATGGAGTAATCTCCTGAGCTGTGAAAAATGCATGCTTCCCTGGTGCTGCAGCTTTTCTCTGAACCTCAGGTGGTTTTGTCAGCCTCTTCCTCAGCTTCTCCTCATGTCCCTATTTTACTTACTGCAGAAAACCGAGTATTCATTTGGATGAACATTTGGTATGGATATGGAGAGAGAGACTGATGCAAAGGGCTAGGAGTTTTTTCATCATGTGGGAGACCCAGGTTCCATGTAATGTCCTGTCTCTTCTAAGGAAACAAATATTGAGTCATCTCTATAAGCTGGAGCAGCTAGCTTCAAGGGACCAAGTGAGAGACCCCAGATCCTCAGTCTGCTGGGTAGGGGAGCGCTCTTGAAGTATGTGGCAAAAGGAATTTAACTGCTTTCATCACCTTGTACCATATGTACTCTTCTATCACACTGAAGGAGCATTTACAAAGAGAATATGCAAGAAATAGCTATTGCTTCTCGCCAGGTTTCAGAAGACCTTTCCTTCTCATTGTTTGATTTCTGTATCTAAAGCTTCTAGTCACTGTAGCAGAAAACTTTATCCTATGTGTGACTGAAGAGGAAGAAACACATATGAGTTGGAAAAAGATGTGAAATAAGCCACCTCTGAAATCTGTCTGCTTCAATAAACCACCTTGTTGATCTGCTGTGTGCTGTCATTACAGCTGCAGCTGGAAAAAAGTCTATTTTTTGGCAAACTTGGTTATAATATTATCACTCCATGACAGCTTCTCTTTCTTTAGTCTGCTGAGTTCAATACAGTGTCAATCAAGCACGCACAAGGTTTTCTGTTAGAAGCTGAGTTGCTTTTTAATCTGGTCATAATTGAAGATTATTGCACATTAATGACACTGGAAGTTAGTTTTAAGATGTTAAAATGGAATATTCCCTGTCTCTGGTACTTGTTCAGAGTTTTCTTTTGGGGTGAAAAACAAGCTTTATTAAGAAGAAAGAGTGTGTGTCATATAGTGAATGGAATTGGTCTCTAAGGAATGTTAATGAAGATAATTGCCAAAAATTATGTGATGCTTGATTCTTTTAATAATTGGGGAGGAGCTGGTGGTTTATCTTGACTGCAGTAAATGGCTTTGGTGACATTTAAGAATACCTTTTCTTCAGCGAAAGAATAAATCCAATTTTAGTTGATTCTTTCATTTGCTTTTGGTTCCAAGCAAAACATTTTCGGATTATTGTCAAACAATTAAGGTAGGATTCTGTTTTGGTTATCACAGAATATTAATTCCCTAAGATATTATTGTACGCAAGTGAAGATTAGATAGGTTTGGGTAAAGGGCAGATGTCTTAGTGATATCTGACTGCTTTTTTGTTTTATGATACACCTTAGAACCTTTGTTCTGATCTTTTCAAATCGCGTGGAGAAAATATTGAATCTAGGTTAGAGACAGGCAAATAGTTATGACCTTCATTTAAGGCATTAAACCTTTGTTTTGGAACAAAGATTTTGTTAGGCTGAAGCATTATAGTTTGAATTGAGAGTGACAGTAACATTGAGAATAAACTAAAGCAAGTACATTAATTCCCTCTACTTTAGGCATAACTCACCTAACTTGACCAGGTTGGACGAAGCCTTGGGTGATATGGTTTAGTGTGAGGTGTCCCTGGCCATGGCAGGGGGGTTGGAACTTGATGATCTTAAGATCCTTTCCACCCTACCTATTCTATGATTCTATGATTCTAATAGACACCCAAGATGGTGATTCACAAACTTTTTGGAGGAAATGGCTCCTTTCAGGGTCTTGGTGTTCATTGGCAAACATTTTGGAGCTGAGATGTGGCAGTGTTACTGGTTAACGTGATTTGGCAGAGCAGCTGCAAGCTACTGCCTGTGCCTTGCTGACCATCAGCTGAGAACCACTGACCCAGCACATGAGAAGCTTTGGGGACAGGAAGGTTTGCATGGTGCCCTTTGAAAATGAAGATGTAGCTGATAAAGTGTATATTCAGGGGCTTCTCTCTGCTACTGCCTTTATCTCTTCATATCCTCAATTTCACTGTGGGGTTTTTGACCCATTTTTTTGTATCTGTGGAAGTACTTAGCATAACTTGGAGATGGATTTAGTGATTATACAGTTTTTTGCAATGTATTTTATGCCCAAAGATAAAATGATTCCCATTCCAGTAGCTAAGAAATGTATAACGATTGCATGCCTGCAGTTAGCCTTTGTCAAATGATATGTAACTTTATTTTTACTCTCACATGATTTTGCTTGGGCTGGCTGTTTCATTTGATGTTATTCTGCTTGCAGAGTCAACCTTGCTGATGTTGCTGCACCTATTTCTAAGGCCAAGCATCTTTTTCTATGCCTTCACTTACTGTATATCTTAGCTTCAATCTTAACACCATGAATCAGATTCATAATTGTATCTCATTACTTAAATCACCGATCTCTGCTAACTACAAAGGCTTTTTTTTGGCATGACAAGGCCTTTTTTTATTAGCCACTGTCTAATAAGACAAATCTTGACCAAATAACCTGAAAAAGAGGTGAGCTGAAATTTGCGTAAGGAGTGCCCATAAATTTAGCTGTATTAATTCCGTGGGTGGACGTGGATTCTATTATAAGCAGAACACTGGAGAAGTAAAATTGGTTCCAAGTCTTTCTCATACATATTGAGAATTTCTCTGCCGAGGTTGCTATAACTTTTATTCTGCTCCTTTTCACTCAGTATGAGCCCCAAATTAGCATTTCTCTCTTCCTTTAGTCTTTTCAGGCTGAGAGGATATATATGTATCTGTACACCATTATGTGTGATACATGAATGTTAATATAACATGAAAGAGAATATGCTTGACAGATTGATTTTTTATTTTTTTTTTAAACCACTATTTTACTAATGTGCCATTCTAACAAATGAGAGGTAACTACTGAAGTATTAAAACACTATTACATAAAAAAGAATACCCTAGTCCTTTTAACACTGCCACGTAAGGTAACGGAATCATAGAATAGGGTTGGAAAGGACCAGGATCATCTAGTTCTAACCCCCGTGACATGGGCAGGGATGCTTCATTCTAGACTATGTTGTCCAAGGCTCTGTCCAACCTGGCCTTGAACACCACCAAGGATGGAGCATTCACAACTTCCCTGGGCAACCCATTTCAGTGCCTCACCACCCTCACAGTAGAGAACTTCCTCCTTATATCTAAGCTGAATTTCCCATATTTAAGTTTGACCCATTGCCTCTTGTCCTATCACTACAATCCCTGATGATGATGTTCGCTGCAGATTTGGAGCAAGCTTCTTACCAATTCCAGGTAAGGACCTTCTCCCTGCTTCAGACAAGGAGTGCAAATTGGCAGTGTTCAGAAGCAAACAGAAATGGAATAAAACATTAGGAAGAAGCTTAGCAAGTTTGGTTGAGATGGGTTTTCTTCTGTGAAGCATTCAGGACATCAAATTTAATCTTTTCTGGCTTTGTATGTATCATTTGCCTATATAACCTCGTAGCAGCCTTCCAGTATCTGAAGGGGGGCTTACAAGGATGCTGGGGAGGGACTTTTCATTAGGGACTAGCGATAGGACAAGGGGGAACAGATTCAAACTTAAACAGGGGAAGTTTAGATCAGATATAAGGAAGAAGCTCTTTACTGTGAGGGTGGTGAGGCACTGGAGTAGGCTGCCCAGGGAAGCTGTGAATGCTCCATCCCTGGCAGTGTTCAAGGCCAGGTTGGACAGAGCCTTGGGTGACATGGTTTAGTGTGAGGTGTCCCTGCCCATGGCAGGGGGTTGGAACTGGATGGTCTTAAGGTCCTTTCCAACCCTAACTATTCTATGTTTCTATGTTTCTATAACATAACATGAGCAAATTCATTGTATGTGGCCAAAATATGCAAGTGATAGCAGTATTGCTTATGTAGAAAGAGAGAGCTTGGCACTGGCCTTTCAAAAAGTAATATTTATGCTCATTCAGCTCAATTAAGTTCTTTTATATTTCTTCCATATGGATTTTAAGCTATTTCGTTGCTACATATAATAGGATAGGCTAGGTTGGAAAAAGATGTACCTTTGTGTTTCAAAACTATTTTGTAAATAGCTGGTGAAGACACACACACTTCCCCTGTGCTGTTATAGCAGTTCCAGCACCGTATTGTTTTCCATTAGCTGTGACTGTAATAGTGACAATAAACTGCATTTACATTTCAAGCTTGGCATGTATCTGTCCCCAAAGACTTTAGCCATGTTTGATGCAAGCGCAGTTAGGTAACTTACTTGTAACTGTTTGGGTCAAACTGTTGTAGACACTACAAACGTAGAGAAAGAAGCATTAAAAATACAAATAAAAGTACTTGGAATGGGGAATACCATGCGTGAACGTTACTGTATGTTGCATGTTTTATTCTACTGCTACTGGATGTTAAATTAGCTTAGATCAGTATTAGCAAATAATTTTAGTGGAGGGTCTGCTTGCAGGTTTTCGAGTATGTTAAATTCACTGAAGTCCATTGCAATTCTGCCCTGACGTGATAACAAATGGATAGAGTAGTGCTCTGATGTTACTGAAGATCCTTCTCGATGTTTTTGGTCAATGGGGAATATGGTGTTTTTCAGCAATTCCCTCCTGGCTGTGAAGGTAATGCTCTCTTAGGTGTTGCAGCTGGACATCCAGTTCTGTAGTGTTTCTTGCAGGGCTGGGGTCTTCTACATGCTCCATTGTATGCTCTGCGGAGATCTAAAGGTGCCAGCCCTTTTCTTATCCTAACCTTAGGTCATGGTGTAAGAAAGATGGAAAGACGGCAGAGTGCATAACGGAGATAAATGGATTTGCTGAAATCTCAAAATGGATTTCAGCGAATCAGAGTTTTAATCTGTTGGAGTGTGAAGGAAATCTATACTTCATTTTTGGCTTGGTTGGTGGTTTGAGTATTTTATTATCTAAGCGGGTGCTAGTTTCTTCCATTCCTGTTGTCAGATTCACCTACATGTACAGGATAAAGCTGTGGTAAGTGAGCTGCCCCACAGAGACACAAGTATGAATGGGCTTGTATAGCACCCTGTCGCAATGATAAACACGTGATTTGTGTCTTAATGCATATTACCATGCTAAATGAGCTTGAAGATCACAAGTGTGACCTCTGGATAAACTACCTTAAATACTGATGCAGAATTGGTGGGTTTCTGGGTTCATTAGAGGCTTATGCTCTGAGCCCTTCCCAAAGTGGAATTATTTCTCCGCTTTATAACAAATTTTCTGCAGGCCATTATTGAGGTCAGTAGCTTGAAAGCTTGAAAAAGCACCTGCAGAGCTATTTAACTATCCTAGCTGTTGAAGGGACAAATAAATGAGCTTTTTTAAAAAATACTTATGTAATTGTCACTAAGGAAAAATGGAGGATTATGAGATGGAATTGAGCGACCAAACGCCAAGTTGGGGAACAGACTCTGTTGTTGAGACCGACACAAGAAAATAAGCATATTGAATAGAATACTTGCATTCTCCTTATTTCCCCAATACATTATAACCATAAGATTCATGGTATCATCCAGAAGCAATTTTGGCATTTGTAGTCGAAGCATATACTGCCGTCCACTTGCACATGTCCAAGAGTTGAGTGAGTATTCAGGATAAAATTGCTTGCTCTGTGAGGCAGTAGAAAATTGAGGTGATTTTTCATATTAGCACATTGATATGCTCCCCTGATGATAATATGGGGGTTGGGGATTACAGAAAAGCCTGATGCCTTAGTGCTGTCTTGTCTTTCTTTTCTAAAATAAGACTGTTTGAGGTTTACTTTCTAAAGTGGGGGTGAAAAAGAATCACCTCAGTAAAGCATAGCAGAACTGTGCTGACCTAGCACAGTAGCGTGGTTCATTAACAGAGGCTCAAAGTACTCCCAGTTTGATATCAGTTCTCAGTAATATATTGGAATCTGTAAAAGCAGATAAGATTTATTATTTAATAATATGACCTTATCCTTTCCACTGGCATATGAATGATGTTTGAGAAAGCCTTATTCAGTGTTGACTTTTTTTCTCCATGCATAAAAAGCAGACTGAAGTTTTAACTGTGTGGAGTAGCTTCTTGACATAAAGAATTGTTTTGAGGTGAGGGGGGAGGATGTTTCGGTGACCATGGGATTTTTCCTGATGAAATCTGCCTATGTTCTGAATTACAGTTAGTTATTAATGAGTCACATTTAGACTAAAATTAATGTGATCGTTCATAGACCACAGTGTAGTGATCTCTCACTCTATAATTCATGAATGTTTCACAGACTAAGAACAGCTGAGGTTGGACTGGTCCTCTGGAGATCATTTTGTCCAGCCTCCCTACTCAAAGCATGGCTATCTGGATCTGATAGCAAAGGACTGTGTCCAGTTGGGGTTTGACTATCTTGAAAGATGGAGATCCCACAATGTTGCTGGGCAAACCTCTTCTGGTATTTGATCACCCTCACAGTAAGTGTTGTTATAGTAGGTAACCAGGGAATTTTTATGCCAAGTTTGCATTTTTTGGAAGTGCTGTGTTAGGATGGGATGACAATGTATGTTTTATTCAAATTTAGGAAAAAAAAACCCTTTCTAAATAACTCTTCAGAGCCGTGTAACATCTCCACTGTGGTCATTTACTCCGGCTGAAACCTGTGAAAAGCCAACTGTCGGCTTAGTAGGATATTTGGGTGAGATCGGAAGTCTCGAGCCTGTGGAGATAACTGAGTCACTGTAGTCTTTTGGGGGCATGAATGAGGTTACCTGCTTCAGCAAGGTGTCATTTAATTTAGCATGTGGTGGTTTTTTTTCCTCTCCACTGATGAGCTGATTCATTTGGTTTGTCAAAATTGCATTGACAGAAGAAATCCTCAAACCAGTTCATGGTTTAGTGCGAGGTGTCCCTGCCCGTGGCAGGGGGGCTGGAACTAGATGATCTTAAGGTCCTTTCCAACCCTAACTACTCTATGATTCTATCATTCTAAGTTTTGTTTCAGATGAGCCACCCTGTCTGTGTCTTGCTTTTCAAGTCTATGTCAGGGCTTACAGATACTGTTTGGGACAGAATGATAAACCACAAGTTTTGTCATGGAATGAGTTAACTGGTTTCTGTTGCAAAGAATGAGGGCTGCATTCTACCAAGAATCATTTCTGTTTATTAGAATGAATCCTTGAGGTCATTCACAGCATATCAAATCAACGATCTTAATTAGGATAAGTTCCAGGTCTTAAAGAAATTGATTGTGATAGTTTAGGAAATGGGAAAAGATCTGAAGTGTGTGCTGTTCTTGGCATTGTCGGTGCTGAGGTTTTTGATTGAATTAGAAGAGTAGTTTTAATGGCTTTTCTTTTGTGAGCAAAAGAGACAATTTTGTTGTAAGTTGGTTAAAGTCTTATATGTATTTTTTTAAAAAAAGTCTGAATCTGTTGAAGACAGCCAGAGAAGTGCACATTAGTAAAATAACTCCTGCATCCCTTATTTGCATCAATTCAAGGCTTTCTGGCTACTGTGGAGCAATAAATCCACAAATACTTGGATTTTTATGTATGGATAGGTTTATATTATATATAGGCAGAAGGACATTTGATGTAGAATTCTAGTGAGACTTGTGCAATACACAGGAATAACCTAATTTGGGTTTCTGCTTTACATTTACAATTATTGTGTATAACGATGTTGTCAGTTTGCTCCCATGTTATTTAGCCTAATTTTGATCCTCGGAGAAGGGGAGAGAAGGGCTCAAGCTACTAAAACGCTAGGCAGTTTTGCTGCCACGTTTTCCAGAAACTCCGTTAGTTTTTAGTCTTTCACTGTAAGAAACTGAATGTTCTTTTGAACAGAAGAGAAAATTAATTCAGTAATGTCAGCCTGAGCCCAAGTTGGCATTTGTTGACATGGCAGGAACCACCACCTAGTTTGACACTTTTGCCTGCCTGATTTGAGAGCAGTTTAGAACGAAATCACGGGCATACTTTAGATCAAGATTTATATGTACAAGCAAGGCTCTACAAAGAGTTCACCCATCGCTGCTGGCACTCTGCCTAGGGCTGTGTAGGAGTTGCCCTTACAGATCAGAGTGGGAGTCCATCTAATTCAAAGTCTGCTCTCTGACAGCTGCTTCAGAAGAGCAAGGAAAAAAGCCTATGGCACATGGTAAAGGGATATCCTGCCTGTTGCCTGCTGTTCATCCCTTATTAGCAGGGGCTAGCATCAATTCTCAACCAAGAAGACATTGCATCTCTTTTAGAATGCTTATAATGTCAGATATCTTGCATTCAAATTTATTGTTCCATGTATCTGTATACTGTTTACCTGTTACTTTCAATTTCATTCTTAGTTCTGTGATTAATTCTGTATTAGATAAAAACAACCAAACAAGCACTGTTTCCTTTCGCATTTTCAACTATTTCTCAGTTTCATTCACTTTGATAGGGACTGGAAATTCCTAGTAAGTATTTCTTATGTAATTTATTCTTATAGCGTCTTGTGGCTTGCGTGCCTTCACTTTTCTCCCTGCCTCCCATGCTGTCCAGCAGTATAACAATCAGAGAAGGGTCATACCAGATGGGAGCAGTGAAAACGATTCCTGCTCTGGCATGCAACTTAGGTCATGTATGCAAACTAAAAACAACAGCAGGAGTCACTTGCAGGCAGATGTCTAAGGCAAGAAGATGCTTGTGCTTGATTCAGTTCAATTAAACAAGATCATTCTGCATCCTGTTTTGTGGGTGCTGGGTTTGAGATGCAAACCATAAAACTCCTCCTGCATAGGGCCACTTCCCATAAACAGGCATGGAGCACCAGTGTCGTGTGTGTTGTGGTATCTTTCTTATAAGTGGTATTACAGATGATTACTATTGGCAATAGAACATAAAGAAAAAGTTGAGGAGTGTGGATTGTAACTATTATGAAAGTACGGTCAGTCAGCTGTTGTGATTATTTTATACTATAAAGCACCTATATTATCTGGTTGCACTGTTATTTTCTTATGGCTCAGTTTGACTTATAGTACGTATAGAGCCCTGTGGGAACGCTGCTATTCATTAGTATGACTGTAAATCTCTTTTCTTTTTGAACTTGACACCCTGCTTACCCCAACTTGCCCCTATTAAATTCTGCAATATCCTTTGCATGTATTTTTCAGGAGTCAAGCCCGTGGTGGCCAGCTATGTTTTGTTCTCATTAAAGGTGTTGAAACAAGGAAAGAGCCTGTCCTTGAGCTCCACTGCTCTGGGTGCATCTCCGGCACATGATTGTGTAATGTTTCATCAGGCCTTTCCCCTCTATTAAAAAACTGAAGGGGAAATGGCAGTTTACTGAACAGTTTGAGGGGTTTTTGGTTTGTGTTTCGTTTATAGGACTGTTTGTCCTGCTCACTTTGTGTCTGAGTGACCATGCACTAAAGGTAAGAAGGTAAACTGGGAAACTCAAAAGCTTTTCCTCTCCAACTGTTTAAAAATAGATGAAGGAAAAGTCTTTCACATCTGAGGCAGAAAAGGACAGACTTAACAGACACATTCCAGCTTCCTAATCGGCAGTAACAGCATGTTGCTGCTAAACCAGCTTGGATCTCTATGGTTTATATGTTATTTTAGAGGACTTTCATAATAATAGTCCCATTTCATTCCTGTCTTTTCTACAACCACTTTTCCTCCACCACTTCATTTTCAGCTCCAGCATTTCAATTGCATGGCACACCAAGAACTGCTGTTAGTTGCTGGTTGATGGTGGAATACATTTATGCTCAACAGCAGAAGTACATTGCGTTTGGATCTCAGGTGGTATATTTGTGTTTCTCACATTGGTTTTGAATATGTTGGTTTTAAGAATAAACAGAGAAAGAGCCAGATGTGGCACAAGGAGGGTGTAGCATCTCCACCAAATCTATCACTGGCTTAACTAAGTGGCCGAGGCAACACTGAGGCAATCAGTGCAACTGTCTGCTGTGCCTGCCAAGAGCCTGTAGGTTATACTAATGCACCAAGAACACTTTCCACAGCTTCCCATGTACTTACTGCAATGACTTGAGTCAAATGCAGGTGCTGGAGGAAAACATCAAGGGGTAAGAAAACCAGGGTGGCAGTTCAGTGTGAAGCTGCCACTTAGAAAGGGATCAAATGATATTGATGGACTCCTTGTTTATGGACCCCTTTAAAAATATTAGAGAGATGAATGTTTTTCTCTCTTGACTCTATTCTTCAGCATGAACTCCAAGGCCTTCTCATGCTGATCATTAGGCACTTCCTTACCATTTTGAGGAATTTTGGTTTTTCCTTTCTTACATTATGTTCTCTCTAAACCTTTACAATTGATTCTGTTTGGCTAAAAAAAATAATACTGAAGTACCCTTATCCAGTCCGGATGTTGCCTTTCCTAATGAAAATGATTGAGGAAGTACTTTTTATTTTCTATTTCTGGGCACCCTCCCCAAAGATTTATTACAGCCTAGGTTTAGTTTTGGCCATATGCAGAAACAGCTTTCTTCAGTGTTTTATGATCTCCCTCACCTTTCTGGTTATGACAGTTCCCTGTTTCCTCCCCCTTCTACTCGCCCTTTGGAAACATAGACTGTTACTTTCTCCAATATCATTGCCTCAGCGATTTCTGGTAGGTTTGCTTGTTTTCTTCTGCCATGCCAGTGCTAGCCAAGCAATCAAAGTATTTTCCCTTTTGCCAACAAGCGTCCTTCTACTCCATAACTCTTGGCAAGAAGAAACTTGTCCCAGATGACTGTTCCTGGACCTGTAAACTTCCTTTCCACAGCTCTTTGCCAGAGGGGCCAACCTGACATCTGTGTAGGGGTGCTGCACTTTATGTGCTTGGCACCAGCAGTCCCCAGCCTAAGCCTGCCAGCTCATGAGGAGTCCATGCCTGGGCTCTGGAGAGCCATGCAACATGTGCACAGTGATGGGCTCTCCAGGTTCAGCCTGCTCCTCAATAAGAGGAGCTGTGACAAATTCCATGGGATCTGAGGTTGTTCCACCTCTCCCTGCTTCCAGACAGCTTTGAAGTTGATTTGGTTGCAGGAAGAATTAAATACTTAGTAGGAGTTTGGGAATAAACTTGCAAGAAGATGATAATGTGCCGTGCTGTTGCTGCCACCTCAGTGACTGGCAAGTCCCTTCCAGGCTCTCAAGGGTGTCCTGCTGCTTCACTGGCTGCGCCTGCATCCTGGCACATCCCCAGTGCCAAACCATGGGCTGAAGGACTCGCAGAGTCACGTCGCTTGTGAGGGGCCTCCAGCTGTCATCTAATCAAACTGTCTGCTCAGAGCAGGTCCGGGTAAAGTGGAGGATATAATTTAAGAAGTAAGAGTTATACAAGCAGTTGATTAATATCACGCCCTTTGCACGGCACAGATTAAATGTGACAGTTAATGGGAACAAATGATGGGGCTGGGAGAAGAGATTTTGGCCTGAGTAACGCTTCCTCTGCATTGATCACTGATTCCACGGGGCACTGTCGGAGAAGAAAAACAAGATGGTGGGGATGGGAGATCCAAATCATGGAATGGTTTGGGTTGGAAGGAGCTTTAAAGCTCCTCCAGTTCTAGCCCGCTGCCACGGGCAGGGACACCTTTCAGTAGAGCAGGTTGCTCCAAGCCCCATCCAACCTGGCCTTGAACACTGCCAGGGATGGGGCAGCCACAGCTTCTCTGGGCAACCTGTGCCAGTGCCTCAGCACCCTCACAGGGAAGAATTCCTTCCTAATATCTAAGCTAAATCTCCTCTAGTTCAGCTTCAAGCCATTTCCCATTGTCCTGTCACTAGATGCCCTTGTAAAAGGCCTTTCTCCAGTTTTCTTGTAGGCCACCTTAAAACCAGGAGATTGTTAGGAGAACTCACTAAACTGGAAAAGTAAAAACAAACACTTGTTTTGTATATTATATACTATGTGCTAAGGAAATGGATGGGACAATACAAATTAAGTAAAAACCAAAGCAATATCACAGTTAACTCTCGAAGTTTGTGAGATTTTGCTTTTGGTGCTTGCGGGATTCACTTATCAGCTTGTATTTCAACAGACTGTTATTGTAATGTGTGTTAATCTTGACCATATCACAGAGTCATTAGGGTTGGAAGGGACCTTTGGAGATCATCTAGTCCAACCCCCATGCCAAGGGAGGGCCACCTAGAGCACATCACACAGGAGCATGTCCCCCGCAAACAGCAGCATAGGCAACAGCCAGGGGAGGGCCATGCACAGTGATGTTTGCAAGTCACCAACTTCCTTTCATTTACCGCTTGAATTTGCAGGATTTCATAAAAATAAAGAAAAAAGATAAATCTCTGTCTGCACATCATAGTCTAATCCATGTCAGAATGTCAGGCGCATATCGTAACTGGGGATTGGTTTTGCTGCATTCCCAGGCATCTGCAGAGTGCACACGATACAATACCAATGCTTTTGTAAACAAAGCTTTGGGATTGAAACCAACCATACCATGCTGTCTAAATAAACCCAGGGAGTTGTGGAAGAAAATGGTGTTTAAATCCCTCAATTCATCATGATGTAATCGAGAACCTGTTTGGGTTTGAGCTTCTTGTTTGTTATAGACATACACAGGTAGTGTGTAAGATGTAAACGCTGCAAATTCAGTATAAACACAGGCAAGACCTTGTCAAAACCACTGCAAGAGAGTGATACGATATTTGGAGATGAGGAAGTTCAGCCCACAGAATAACAGCTACAAAGTTTTTTATCTTTAATGTCTCCAGTTGTGTTGCAGTAGAATTGAAATCTTTGAGCAAGGAAACAATTCCAATTAACCGTGCTCAGTGTTCTGCAAGGAGTAACCGATGTGAATGAAATACCTGGAAATTACTAATAATCTCCTTCACATCTCGCAGAAGGCAAGGAAATGCTGCTTCTGCAGTGGCAAGGCACTGGTAAGTACAAGATAAGTTGCCAGGGAAATATTCTCCAGCAGGGCTTGGGATCCCTTTTCCTGCCGAGCTGTGGGCGAGAGAAGCGATTTAACAGCCAGTTCTTCCATCTGTACTACAGCAGGCTGGCAGCCAGGGGTAGAGCTTGATCAACAGCCTCAGGGGTATGTGGCTTACCAGCCAATGAGTAATCTCTTTGGCCGTTTTGTGTTTTGTAGATTGATTTTTCTCATTTATTTATTTATTTATTTATTTTAACTTGAAATTGCCAATGGAGCTGCCCAACTGCCAGCAGTGCAGTCTGTGCCAAAGGATTTGTGCTGGCATCCAAATTGGGTTCGGACAGTCCAATCCAAAAAGAACCAGAGCTGCAGGCAGTAGGAGAGGAGCGCTGAAGACATTTTGAAATGGTTTCATTTGACAGGAAAAGGATTATTTTTTTCCAAAGGAGTACTATTCTATTTGATTCCTGCCGCCTAGAAACGCGCATTAGTTTCCTACACCACGTATGGCCTGCAGCAGGCACATAAGAACCTTAGTGCTTTGTTCAGCGGTGGACTGTAGTGCAGGAATTAGTTGTTTCTACAATCAGAGCTCATGTTGTTTCTTACCAAAAGAAGAAAAATACCAACAGAAACTTCTGTTAATTCATAGCTATTCAGAAAACTTCTTACAAGAATAGCATAGTTGATAAAAACCATATTTTAAATATGGAGAGCATATAAGGTATATTCTAAAGGGTCATTTACTTCTGCAAGAACAGTTTGGGTTGCAGTGATTACACGATCTTTTCCTCATTGCATTGCTGGCTAACATAGTTACTTGTTGTACCAAAGGACAACTTGTCTGAAAGAAGATGTATTATTGTATGTTGATTTTGGCAAGCAAACTTGGTTTTAATGATTTCCTTTGTTTGCATGAATTTATGGAGTGCACTTTGCCAGCATTTCCAGTTGCGCTCTGTATTGGGTAGTTTGCTTTCAGTGTGTTTCATTTGTACGCCAGCATTGCCTACAAATAGTGTATCTTGTGCCTTACTATTCATTATAAGATTGTTTTAAGATTTGGCATTTTCATTACTTTTGTATGTTGGGGTAGGGTTTTTTTTTTCCATTTGGCATAATTATATACTCATGATTATTACCTGCAATAGTCAGCTAAGCATTTCTGTGCTTGAATGTTAATCTTTCTTAATTCTTCACCCGCTAAGTGTGAAGTTAATAGTATTGCTAGCTGGTTTCTGTGAGGCTGCATGCTGAAAAACGTTTCACATTAACAGGGTAATTGAAACTGTAGCTAATGTATTGGTCAGAGTTGGTAAGCTTTCTAAAGGCTTCTTGCAGCGATTTTCTAGAGAGGTCCTGTGGCAATTATCTTAAAGAATAGACAATGTATGTAGTGAGCTATTCAGACTGGAAATTCAATGCTTTACATGCTGCTTGGGGTACTGATTCCATCAGTCTGCCACTTTTGGACATTAGAAGGGCTATTGGTGGGTAAAGTCTTACTCAAACAGAATAAAAGGTACTGTTATGAATGGTTCTTATGATTCAATGCGTGGGTCATGCAGGCATCCTGTGGAGATACTTTGTTTTTCATGGGTTTTTTTGCAACTAGACTATTTTGTCTATTTTTGTTAAAGTTTTGAACTCAGAGTATTGAAAATCCTTGCATTTAAACTGTCACTCACTTGTTTTTAGGCGATTTGCTTGCTGCTGCATTACTAAAGTGAATTTGGCTTTCTGTGTAACATCTGTGTTCCCTCTATGTTTCTCTTCTAGCTCTCTGTGTAAGCCAGTTGTCTGAAATTTTGCATGGCTTTGAGTTTTTCCCCTTGGGGAAGCTGAGAAAATGAGAGAAAGAGGGACAATCTGTGCCTCTCGAAGTTAGTGGCAAAGCTCTCGTAATAGTGCAGTGTCATTCCAACCTCTGTGCAGATACTTTTAGAAGACAGGGCAAATTGGTTGACATAGAGATTGCAAATTGTTTCGATAGATTTTATAGACTAAATCCTCATTCATTACATGAGCCTGAATCACTGGAGGCAGCAGCATGTAAAAAATTCAGTGTTGTCCTCAACTTTCCTTTAGGAACAAACCCTATATCAAGAAAACTTGCGGAATGAAATTGAAGCTAGTTCAGCTGTCCAGTTGTGGCTTCTTACTCCAGACCTCCGCCACTCGAATGACGAATACCTGGAAGGCACAGGTTCATGGGTGGGGAAAGGAGTCTGAGGCGTGGAGGTAGGGAAATGCAGGGAGAACCAGAATAAAACAAACTTGCATGGTTCCCTCCCAAAGACAAGTTTTGTTTTGGTTTTTAAATCAAGTTTTGGGTTTCTCTAAGCTCAGTCCATTAGAAGTTTTTAAAGCAAGATGCAGCGTCTTTCCGGAACTGTCTTCTGTTAAGCTACAATTACTGAGTACCTAGTAAATATTACTCAACCAAGAACTATGGGTGTGTTGCAGTATGGTCAGAATACATTATTATAGTGGTTATTTCTGGGTTTGTAAAGTTTACTGCTGTAAACTTTATAAAAGGTATTTGCCTTGAGGACATGGGAAAAGGAAGGAATTCAAATGCGTGGTTATTTTAGCAACTATGGTTTTCCCTATGAAACTTCATAGTTTAGTCTATGCTGTGGATGCTATATGGATCAGTGCCCAAAGTATCCCAGTGCTTCCTTTTGGCATCCCATGTGCATACAGAACCAAGGAGTGATGGAGCAGGCTCCTGGGAGCTCTGCACAGAGGATCTCTGAGGATTGTTGAGGTGCCTGGTCCTGTTTTGTCAGGGGAGCATATGGAATCATTACAGCAGTCATGGTACTAATCCAGCTCTTTGGTGTGGCAGCATGTCTTGCTTAAACTTCATAATTATAATAATGATGTCAGGCACATGAAGACATTCTCAGTGAGCAGTAAAGAAAATAAAACTAGTCCTTGGGTGTTGTCTGGAGGAAGGAGAATCAGCATTATGTGTGCATGAGGAGAGGCAAAGAGGCACAGAGTATCAGGTGAGGATGTGAAGGCTTTCTCTTCTCACTGCAGCCTTTCTCCATAGTCTGAATCAAAAAAGGAGACAGTAGCAGTAGGAACAGGCATGGAGCATGGACTCCAGAGTACTACATTTTGAGTAAGGACCAAATGATTGTATATCTGACAACTTCTGCCCCACAGAAATAAATCGGTATTTTTGATCAGCCAGCAATACCCTCATTAATCCTAGAATCACAAAATGGTTTGGATTGGAAGGGACCTTAAAGCTCATTCAGTTCCAGCCCTCCTTCCACTAGAGCAGGTTGCTCCAAGCCCCATCCAACTTGGCCTTCAACACTGCCAGGGATGGGGCAGCCACAGCTTCTCTTGGGCGCCCTGTGCCAGCGCCTCACCACCCTCATAGTGAAGAATTTCTTCCTAATGTCTAATCTAAATCTCACCTTTTTCAGTTTAAAGCCATTCCGCCTTGTCCTGTCACTAAAATCCCTTGTAAGAATCCTCGTAAACTTTCTCCTAGCCACAAAAAGCCAGCACCTAACAAGGCCAGAGCTCTCCCACTACCTCTAGAAGCATACTGAACACGACTTTGTCATGACCATCACAAATTTAGTTCTAATCCCATTAACCTTCTCCACAGTCTGGATTGATGGCTGTGTGACAAGCAGTCACAGTCATTAGCCTGACCCTGAATAGAGGATTTTGATCAACACTTAGCATGCATTGTAGTAAGAGTAATGAAAGATTTCTGTGTCATCACTGCAGTTCCCAGTTGAACCTCCAAACACTTGTTTTCAGGAGTCTGCCTCCCCCCATTGTAAAGATCAGCTTTCATGAAGTCCCTTTGGAAGAGCTCAGAAAATCTGAGCAACAAGTAGTTATTAACTGATTTTCTGGATAGTGAATGCTCATACAAGTTTTGGCACTACAGACACTGTGTCTTTTCTCTGTCAGCTCCTACAAAAGAGAAGCTTGCCTTTACACCAGGTTTAGCAAAGTTCCTTTGACGTGTGATTTCTAAATTTCATTGGAACAGCCCCTCAGATCTGGGCTTGGGATGAGAAAAGTAAGACTGGGACTTGTTTCCACAGTTCTGGTGTAGTACAGGCTTGACTTTATTGCAGTAACTTGTCCTGTCAAGGTCAAGAAAGCTTACTGCTTGCTGGTTGTTAGCATATCAACTTGCAGCAGAGCTGAAAGGTAATCTTACAGCTCAATGGGGATTTTACATGATATTTACAGTATTTAAAGGCAGTTATCAGAAGAAATATATGCTTGAAAGAGAAAGGTATTCAGAGACAGATATTGGAAAAGGTAAAAAATAATCGTGTTCCTTAAATAGATGCTGTTTAATTTTCTTGAACTGGTTGTTTTTATCAAATTCAGTATGGATTTTTATGGAAAGGGGAGGCAGGAGCATGAAGTTTAAGACCCCAAAGAATTTCCTTCCATTTTTCACTATTGGTTTCGGTTTCTGGTTTGTGTCAACTTGTCATTCTTGCAGGCATCCTTTTGAAGAGCTAATTTTACTCTTAGAGGTAGCAAAAACAGCGACTGGGGTTGTATCTGCTGGCAGATCTTGCAATAATAAGGGCATTTTCTGCTGCAGAACATTGCTGGTGCAGTGAGATACCTACCCAAGAAGCCGCAGCCAGCCGCACGTTCCTCTGTACGCTCAGAACAATTATCTAGCAAGAGCTTTGCAGGTTGTGCACCAGTTCTTGCTTTCTGCAGTTATAAAGTATGCTAAACGAATATCCATAGCAGATATTCCAGGATTTCTTATTAATGAACATGTTGTCTCCAAAGATGAATTAGGGTGGCAGTCTACAAAGATCCCAGTAGTATACTGGAAGTTAAAGTCGATACATAAAGAACAGATACTTGTGGTATGCATACTCTTGTCTTGCTTGAAAACTTGCCAGCCTGAGTAAACTGTACGTTTTAATGATTTATACTACATGTACTTTGTATTTAACTTTCCTGTTTTATTATCACCCTAAACATTGCTGATATTTAAAGAAAACCTAATAGATGGTTGTATCCTTATTTGAGAAGATCTTTGTTGTAAAATTATGTATCTTGCAGATCTCTAGTGTTCTCGAACAAGTACATAAGGTGACAAAATGTGCTGTATTATAAGTATGGGTTTATACACAGATATATAATATAAACCACCAATTACATATCATTATTAATATGCATAATTGTTATATACTGATTTCTGTGATTTCATTAATAATGGGCAGTGGTGTAGGGGTAAATTAAGGCAGAAAAAGCTTTTCCATAACAGTTTTCTTGCTAACATGATATGTAACATTTCTATAAAATGAAAAATATTTATTATTAGTAATGATACATAATCAGAAACTGTAATATTAAAATTATTAAAGTTAAATATAATTTTATTATGCATGTCTAGTAACACGTCAGAATAACAGAACTTTATTTTTGCAAGATGAAGGTTAGAAATGACAAAAGTTTGATGCTTCTGCTGTGTTAATTTGAAAGCACCTAGTTACAGGTGAGGCTTTGTGATCACTAGTAATCTGATTACTCAGTCTTTTTGTTATTGTTGTCCTTCGTGTTATTCTTGTGTTTGTCAAACATGCTTCTGACTTCTACTTGAAAACTTCTTAAATCCTTTTACATTTTAAAGGCAGTCCTTTATTTTCTGCTTCTTACTTTCAGCTGCTTGCTGGAAGAGCATAGAGAATATGGAGTTAGATTCTTCACTACACAGAGTGCATTGTATCTCCCCCTTTTAAGGGACTTTAGCTGACTTTATTAAAATAACAGAGATAGCCGAGGTCTTCTGCAAGGGACAACCCCCCCCCTCTCCCCTCAAGTACAAAAAGCTCCCTTTTTCCCTGAAACAAAGATGGAATATTTTGGAAAAGGAACTTGAAAGCCTTAGTCATCATCTCTTAGCTGTTAGAGGTATAGGGAATTGTTTGATGTGTTTTCAACAGGCAGAGAATGAGGATGGCAAGCCTGATGTGCTAGCAGATTAGCTGAAAATGCACTAAGAATACAGAACCAAACAGGTTTGTTATTTCCAGATAAAGTCTCAGACATGATGTTTTCCTCAAAGGGAAGAGACTAGTCTGCAGCAATCTGTTACAGCTAAAGACATGTGGGAATCTTGACAGCCAATATCACAATCGCTCAAAATGCTACCCTGGTAATTAGAAATTCCTTCCAAAAGATGCCCAGTCTCACTATGGATCTCTTTTGTAAGGTTCCCTTTTCAAACAGTTCAGGCAAATCCCATGCTCTAAACTGCAAATGTATACATTTTTAAGCCTTTCCCGGGCTCCTGTCCTAGTAGTTATTTTGGTAGCTTTTTAGCTGCCTATTTTCTAGCTTTGCAGTTAACTCTGAGCTGCGGCAAACAAACCACAATAACAACTCTCGCGCTTGTGAGGCATGACCATCCTGCACCCTTTGCAGACAAAAGGGATGCTCACGTCACTTCCCCATTTTGTATAATGAGGTTTTTCTGTCAGCGTATTCACCACCAGACCCCCTCTGGCTGGTACAGCTGCAATCTGTGCGGGCTGGCACGCCAGGGCTTTGTCATAAGATCTCTGGTGTGCGGGTCTTGCTTCCAGGAAAATGACGTGCAGGGTCTTTTTCTTACCCCCTGTAATTAAATCAGCCCCTGACGATGATTGCATTATTGGCCTGAATGAAGCAAATCCATCTTCTGGCAGGTTGGTAAGGTAGCAGGAATGATTTCTGTTGTCCTGCGTATAAACCAGGAAAGAGAAATCGTGGATTTTCAGTGGCGGTATGTTGGCAAATTCAACCAAAGCAAGCTTTGGTACAACCATTTCCTTGCTAACATCCAAATGGCGATGATACAGTTGGTAGAAGAAAGGTAACTCGTGTAACTGTCTTCAGAGGAGGGACAACTTCGATTAAACTACTTAAAAATAGCTCCGAGAAGTAACCTACAAAAATAGGTTAATTAAATAGCGAATGGGCACTGGGAGAACAGACAGGGACTAATGTGATCATTAGGTTGACTCTATGCTAAATCTGTTCAGTAGCAGAATTCAATTTTTCCCCAAGGTTAAAAAATGATAATTTGGGAGTGCAGGGAGTTGTTGATCAGCTGATGTGAATCCCTGTCCTCTTCCTCTCCCCAGCCAAAGGCTTCTGGGATGCTATCTGTGCATATATAGATACTTTAATAATAGTGAATAGCACAATTATAACTGTAGGGATTTCTGATCACTATCATATTTTTACATGGATATATCTGTTGTTATGGGAAGTTATGTCATACAGCAGTCATTATAGAGATGGGTCTGCTGAGACCTGCGGTGTCTGTAACTCAATGGGGAAATATTTTAGGAGGAATGTCAACGTTTTGGAGCTATTCCCATTTCTCTCTATTCATTGTTGGGGTTTTTTTGAGGTATTCTGTTTTTAATGGTTGGAGCTGGAGGATGTTGATGGATATGAAGCCTGTAAACTTCAGCTGCTGATATGAGATTAGCAATTTTTATTCCTGTTGTTATATTTGAACCCATGAATAGCAGGTTGGATGAGGGAAACGTGGTGCTGTCAAGTCAAGCTTAGACAGCCCAACCTGGCTGAGCTCAAAGAAAAGAGGAGAACAGCAGGAGATAAACAATCATGTTGCCAATATTTCCTCAGCTTGTTTTTATTTGGATCTTCTGGTTTTCATTGTGATCCAGTCAGCAGCACATCAGCTTCAGCTTTCCCGTATCAACTATCTGTGGGGCACCTACCCAGCAAGAGAAATGCTTGCCATGTGCAGTTGTATATTGTTCCTGCATCTAAAACTGAAGAACACATCTATTGTAAGACAGATCTCTTACTGGTCTTTCACTTGGACACAACTCCTTTGGGAAGGAGTAGAAAGAATAACTGGAGCGTAGTGACTCTGGAGCACTGACGATGCTCAGTGCTGTAGTTCAGAATCCAGCAGAGCCTGGGAGAATTGCTTAATACCTCCAGGGGTGGAGGGGGAAAGCTTTATAGCATGGGGCTTCATAACCAGAGAGGCAGAAGAGATGATGTAGATGAGCAGAGATTGTGTTCCCCTGAAATTTTGTTTTTCTTTTACTGAATATTGTTAAAAAGGGAGAAGTAATGTTTACAAATGCAGGTGGTGACTGTACTCCTGGTAGACTTAGAGGTACTTGGTGAGGAGAGATGGAAAAATACCATTGTGAATGTAACCAAAAGTTGAAATAGGCAGATAGGATTTTCTGGCCATAGGGTTTACAAGAGTGGCATTGGGGTTGTGTGGATGTCATGGGTTTAACCCCAACCAGCAGCTAAGCATCACACAGCCACTCACTTGCTGCTCCCAGGTGGAACTGGGGAGAGAATCAGGAGAGTAAAAGTGAAAAAAGTCTTGGGTTAAGATAAAGACAGTTCAATAGGTAAAGCAAAAGCTGTGAGCACAAGCAAAGCAAACCAAGGAATTCATTCACCACTTCCCGTGGCCAGGTGGGTGTTCAGCAATCTCCAGGACAGCAGGACTCCATCACACACAATGATACCTTGGGAAGACAAACTCCATCACTGCTAGTTTTCTCCCCTTTCCCCTCCTTCTCCCAGTTTTATTTGCTGAGCATGACATCCTATGGTCTGGAGCATCCCTTGGGTCAGTTGGAGTCAGCTGTTGCACCCATGTACCCTCCCAGCTCCTTGTGCCCCCCCCAGACTCCTTGCTGGTGGGGTGTGAAGCAGGAAAGGCCTTAGCCCTGTGTATGTACTGCTCAGCCGTAACGGAAACATCCCTGTGTTATCAATGCTGTTTTCAGCACAGATGCAAAACTTAGCCCTGTGCTAGCTGCTATGAAGAATATTAACTCCATCCCAGCCAAAACCACTGGAGAGCTTCTAATAGTCATCTCTCTGGCAGCTCCATCGCCTGTGTCACCTTTTAGTCCTTGGCCTATGCCTCTGTGCCTCTGGCTGTTTCTGTAGGACAGGAGCCCCCATCTGCTATGGGGTTAGCGCCAATCACCAGCTCAACCTTCCAGCTTTGGCTGGCTCTCTGCAGGTATGGGCACTGCGGAGCCGAGCTGAGATGCTGCCTGTGGCTGTTTGTTTCTGCTTTGTTAGGGAAACAGGATTTTCAAGTATGGTGCTTTTTGTAAACTAATGAGATTATGTTAATGATGTACCTGGTTCATGTTGCTGATTTACCGCATCATGAGCATGACTCTACAGAGCCCCAGCCTTGGGCTGATCTGTGAGGGCAGGCTGCTGAGACCAAGGGCTCTCTGAAAAAGCTGCTTCAAAATACCAACTCAGAAAACTCTGTCACAGGTAGAGCACACACAGCTATTTCTGCACTCCGTTAAGTTTGATTAGCAGAGTACAGCCAATGTGGGTAACTTCCAGAAGGATATTAGAGAGCTTTTCCAGAAGGCAACAGTGAAGGAGAAAATCTGCAAGCATCTGTTTGATAAAAACATAATCCAGCTGTGGTAATTAGATCCCGGTAGGATGAGTTCTGGGGGGTTTGTTTCCATCCAAAGGTTGATATACAGTAAGATGTCATCAATTCAAGGATGCAAATAGAAATGGAATATTTAATAGCGAGTAGGGTAGTAAAAGCAGTTTAATTTTGCACTTGGGAGTGTACCAAAATGCAGATTGATTCTAAAGGTTCTTCTGACTGATTGATTCTGCTGACAGGTGAGAAGATTTTTTTGCCTTTTTTATCTACATATCTGAATACTTTCTTCAGTGATCTGTAACCAGGCATTGTCTGACCAAAAGTGTTTCTCACAGTGAAGGCTGCTTGTATTACACTGCGTTAATTTAAGAAGGCAGATAATGTGACTGCCATTAATTGGGCAGCTGATGGACATCAAGTTTAACTAAAGTACAAGGAAGTTACAGAGCTTCGCAGATGCTGTGAAAGAAGTGTCTGATCAAGTAATTTGGTGCTTGAAATCATCAGAAATACAAGGTTCATGCCACGTAAGCTGCTGCTTGACAAGCAACGGGAACTGGAATTTGGTACTTCATCCCAGTAGAGAAGCAAATCCTTCAGGAGATAATGTGGGTGAAGCTCATGTGTGTATGGAACTGAAATTCTTGTTAAATTGTTAGAGAAAAACTGTTGCTTTTAGAAGCACAGCAGTGACTTGTTTCTTGTATTTTGTGGGTTTTTTTTGTTCCTCAGCTATTTGTGTCTCATGAATTCACTTTTAATGTGAAAATCCCATTCTTTTGGGAATAGATTTAAAGTAAACATTTCAAAATTGAGAAGAAAAAAATTGTTTCAATAACATAAAATGGGAAAGCTGGCTGTTGTTAGGAGGCAGCTGTATAATGCATGCTGAGTGAGCAGAGCTGAAAGCCTGAGCAGCATTGCTGCAGTTTGAAGGCTGCCTGCAGCCTGAGCATCTCAGACAGTATGATGAACCGGGTAGTGTTAGGTCAGCGCTCAGACCGTGAGTCTGAAAACAAAACCTGGAGCTTGGCAAGAAGTATTGGTTCCTCTGCCTTGCCACTGTCAAAACACAAGCAGAGGTTCCATCGCTGCTGGGAGCACAGGAGTTGACTGGGCCAGCAGTCAAGCAGTACAATGGTGTGATGCTCTGTGCCGGGTTGCCGTCTGGGTCAGCCAAACTGAGGGACAGGTGTGTGCTCTTCCCTAAAGTAGTCCTTCTGGTGTAGCTCTAAAAGGCTGGATGTGAGGGGAGAGCCCATCAGGGATCAAAAGAAATGCACAGGTTTCTCCCCAGCTCGTTTGAAATCTCATTTGAGATGAGTCAGGCAGCGATGTGCCTAACTCTGGTACTGATCTTTTTTTCCTCACGTGTGAATACCCCACAGTAGGAAATCAAGCTGCTTCTGTTTCCACTGAGGTCTGATGATACAGTAAATCTATTTGGGGGCTCTCACTGCTGCGGTGAGGCTGCCACAGCCATGTGCTGAACAATACTCTCCTAGCATAAAATCATTACACTGGCTCAATTTCTAAAACCTTGTCATATTAGGTGTTACCTCTCTGCACCTCACTAGTTTTATGCTGGATTAGAGACTGTCTGCTATAGTATAGCCAGCACAAAGCCAACATAAACTTTGTATTTGGTGTTCTGGCTCCTTCAGCTGGAATGCAGTCATGAGTCCATCTGAATCCTGGTCAAGTTTATGCTGCTGATGGATCCAGACATTCACAAAGCCTTTCTAGCCAGTGTGGTGTGGCTGTACGTGTGGTTTGGAGAGTTAGGAAGGCCCAGGAAGCTGAGGTACAGCCTTCAGAAGATGCTTATGCTGATGACTTGTGTTGTCCTTCCTGTGAACTGAAGGAGGCAGAGCTCAACAGAAAGAAATGCACTAATAAAGAAATGAATTGTAATATACATATCCAAGGGAGAGTAGATGAATGGAAAAACTGTACAACAATCTTTATATGCAGAGTATTATTATATCAGTGCCCAGGAACGAAATGGCCTAATTGGTAGCTCAGAGAGCTTACCCTTCTAACAATGTACATGAGAGGTGGCTGAATAAAAAGTGGTTTGTGTGCTGAAGGAAATGCTTTGCAAACTTCAGATATGTTTGTGTTTGGAAACAGTCTTGCTTGTTTCCCCTTCTATCTTTAATGGCATGGCATGCTTTTATAGCAAAGCCTGTTTGTATGTAAATAGTTCCTCGATGGAGAAATCAGCATAGTCAAGAATATGCAGCAGTCTTCCTGGGGTTTGCAGGTTTTACAGGGCCAATAACATCTCTTATCATGATACACTGCAGATTGGTTCATTTGAGTGGCATAGTTGTAATATTTCAGTCCATGGAAATGTTGACATTTCCCCCATGTCCTTTCAATAAGGGACTCCTTGAGACAGTAGCTCACTGGGAAAATTGCTCCTAGATTAGGATAGGTTCAGCTAAGCCTATCGCTGCAGTTTTGGTAGTGCCCAGATTATGCTTTTCTTAAAATGTAAAAGCTAATGACCTATTCACGGGCTAGGTCTTGGGTCAGCTTCAGATTTGTATGTATCTGAGTTGACGCGAGATAAGTAATACTCTTCTATGCACCACTGAGGCACCTCTGCTGGCAGCACTTCAGGTGATGGCTTTTATGTGCTCATTTTCTCTTGGGTTTCCAAGTGTCCAACCAGTTGGGTGTTTTTATTATCCCATGTCCTGGGTTCAGCAGTAGCAGTCATTTTCCCCCTTCTTGGTAGCTGGTGCAGTGCAGTGTTTTGACTTTCGACTCGGGAACAGAGCTGATAACAATGATGTTTTGGTTTGGCCAAGGACTTTGTGAGCCTCATGCTCTGCCAGGGAGGAGGGGAGGCCAGGAGGAAGCAGAGACAGGACACCTGACCCAAACTGACCAAAGAGGTATTCCATACCACAGCATGTCATGCCCAGGATGTAACTGAGAGTTACTTGGAAGGGCTGTGACTGCAGGGTTGGAGGGGGTATCGGTCAGTGCTTGGTCGGGCTCCGGGGGGGCGAGTTATTGTTTGGCTGGTGGTGAGGTGCTGTATTCCCTTGTTATTTCCTTTATCATTGTTATTGCTGGTGGTAGCAGCAGTGATTTGTGTTATACCTTAGTTACCAAACTGTTCTTATCTCAGCCCGGGGGAGCTGCTTTCTTTTGGTTCTCCTCTCCGTCCCTCCGGGAGTGGGGGGAGGGCAAGAAGGGGGGGGGAGTGAGTGAATGAGTTGTCTGGCTGGGTTTAAACCACGGCATCCCATTATGCTTTAATGAAATTATTAGCTTGCTTCCTTAAATGTTGGTTGAATATAGAGCAATGCTTACATGAAGCTGATTTTCACGTAGTATGCATAATCTATGTTCAACTTTATTTCCTCCCTCAGTTGTCTGTCGGGAAAGAAGTGAATATATTGGTGAGATTACAAATCTGACTTTCTGTGGCTAAACTACCTCTGTGTTTTCAATATCTGTGAAATGAATGTAGTATTGACAAAAAGGCAGTTAAAGTTAAATGTTTCAGGGGTGTCAGAAACTGAATACACCACCTAAGCACAGCCGTTGACAGTCCCATGTGTGACAGGATTGACTTCACCTCCACAACAGCAGTTACAGAGAAGAATGTGGTGCACTCCTATTATTTTTATTTGAGCAGACTGCTATTTCTACTACGTAAAAGCCAATATTGCAAAACTTGAGCACTTAAGGCGTCAACACAGCAGCGTTGATGTCAAGAGAGGTGATTACTGGGAATGCCGTCTCATGTCCCTGGTCGTTGCATTGCTGATCCTGCAGCCTTTTCCTTTTTGGCAGAGGTCTGGGTCACTCTCTGAGTGCTGTATTGCCTTCCAGTGCTTGACTCTGAGCACAGTCTGTGTAAAATATACTGCCAATAGCAAGTCTCTATCACACACGGATACTTTTATTTCCTGGCTTGTGCAGTAAGAGATTGTCAGGGCTTGTTTTGAGTCAGAGTTCCCTTGAGCAGTTTATGTTGTGTTTCCCATAATAATTCATAACCTGGACATGTGATTTAGACCATTATATATGCTTTCATTGGCATAGTGTAGCGTCTAGGTTGTGGTGAAAAGTATTGTCTATCATCTCTTTTGTGGAGTAGAATTTATTCATTTACTAGTTTCTTTTTGTATCTTAGTAATTAGAAACAGAGGAGGTAAATGTTGCCTTTCTGGCATGAAAGGCAAAAGAATGGAGCTTCCTGCCCTTCATGAAGGGAGGTAAGTTATTTTGCAATAGAAAAGCATTGAGGTTGCACTGTAACTTTGTTAGCAAAATGTCTTCCATTGGTAAAGTAGATTTGGAAAGTAGAGATGATAGTGAGGAAAAAAAAATCCAGTTTTTTATACAACCATCTACTAAATCTGTACTAATGTACATCGTCTGTGTCAAAACTAGTCATCTTTTCCTTATAATTATATAGCTTTCAGGGAATTTCCTAAGACGCTTTGAGTTAGGGATGGACCCATTCCCCCCTTCTGCTCTTATTTGTCCACACAGCTTCATGTAGTGAGGTAGGAGGGTTGTGCTGGTATTTTAGGAAAGAGGTTCACTACTTGTTTCTTCTTGGAGTTCTTGCATTAAAATAAAATGCCGATAGATTAATGGTTTATGGTGTCTGCAGTGTCAAAGGTCTTTGATCTGACACGTGTTCTTAGAGTAAAACTTGGATCCTCATCGGCCTTCTCCTTATTATGGAAAATCATCCACAATTTTCCTCAGTTTGCCATAATATTACAGTTCCCAAACAAGCCTTTTCTGCAAATGAGAATCCATTACAGGTGTGCTATGACTGACCCCTTGATGTCCTGAATGATGGCACAGCCGCATCCCGGAAACTCTGAGGGCTTGGAACGTCGTCAAAGAGTATTGCAGCTCTAGGGGTGGACACAGGAGAAGGGACTACAATTTGCCAGATCACTTATGGTTTTTCCCTGAATCACGCTCTGGAGTTGTCCCCTTTCTGTTCTGTACCGTAATGCTATACTTGGTCTAGTACAGTAAATGTACTATGGCTATGCTTGGTCTAGTACAGTTAAACATATTAGTGTTCATGTTAATTATAGTTGAAGTGGCAGCCAGAATCCTGAATTACAGTAAAGTGGGTTTAGCTTAACCTGTATATTTTAATGTTCTGCTTTTTAGTCCATAAAGAATTTATGGATTGTCTTTACTGACCCAGCAATTGAAGAGACCGAATCGGTCACAGCTGATGGGTTTTTATTGCTGGTGTGTTTAAGAGAGCTGCTCACCAGAAGCCCACTGAAGAGGTAGTGTTAGCTGTCATGCCTTGAAGTAGGCTCAGCATAACACCAGGTTATGTTTTGTCAAGGTTTTTAGACACTGATGGGAAAGGAAAAGGTTTTAAGGAATAATTTGAAGGATGGAAGTGAGACAGCTTCATACCTCACTTGTGGTAATCAGCTGGATTACTCCGTATCTACTCCATGTAAAGCTTAAAACACAGTGTTTTGATACAGCATTAATCAGTGTGCCCCTGTTTTTCCGAGTGGTGCTTAATGTCATAACAGTTATAAATTACAATCTTTTCTTCATAAGAAGAAAAGCCAAAGACCTTTTACCAGTGCTCTCCATCCTGTGACCTGGGATCGAGCAAGCGGGACACAGGGTTGCTGGCACTGTGGTCTGGGCGCCAGGCAAGGCAGTGGCTGATGTTGCTTGCGGTGTACAGATTAACAAAGGTCAGGTACCACTGCTCAATAACATGCAGTGTTTGAACTGTTTCTCTTGTTTATTATTAGAACAGGTCAAAACTGAACTGAAATGTTACGTGTATTGGCCTCCCACATGCACTTGGTATTGCTGGTTTTGCCCAGCTCTGCCTCAGTCCTGGGCAGTGTGTGCTCCCCTTCACTGAGCTAAGGATGGAAGTCCTGACTGTCTTGTCCATCAGCCCCAGAGACAGTCTCTCCTGCCTGATTTCTAACACCAACTAGACTAGGAAGGCTTGTGCTGCAATGACAACCTCCCTTTCATTGCCAGGTATTGTTGAGGAAATAAGCAGTGTTGTTTATTAACAGTAGACAAAATCACAAGGTGGAGTTGATAGCCTTTGGAAGTTAGAGATTAAAAATCAGTTAGCAGATGATAGATTAATACAAAGGATAAAAAAAATGTCATTCTCTTGATGAAAGAGGTTAACAGTACTATTAGGGGGAGCAGTGTCAGGACCAGTTTTGCTCCATTTAACAGCATTTGCAGCAGTACAGTAAAGAGGGCTATAATTTGCTGATGACTCAGAATGACTGACATTATATATAACTTCAAAGACTTTAGATAAAAATTGCAGAATCCACAATGGAATTGTGTAAATGACTGAAACATGGATGGGTTCTTAATTAGTTGTAACTCCTTGGGGAAAGTTCTTCTGAAAGGGATTTTGAATGACTTCTTGAAAACAGTGCTGGCTGGAAAGGCAAATAAAATGCTCAGCTGGTAGGATTGTGGCTAGGGATGATTTTTGGGGTTGGGGGGGGCATATAAAGCAAATGCTGCAATCAGGTAGAACACTGAGTTACAGAAAAGAAGACATTGTAGATGTAGTAAAGATCTGACAAATGCTTTAAATATTATGGCAATTGGTATATTTAATATGTTCCCAAAAGTTGGATATAAAACATGCCTCTTCCTCATACTTATTTTGTCATAGAGCAAAAAGGCACTAACAATGTAAGATAATGCAGTACCTTACTTATATAGAGCCTTTTTAGGCTGTTTCTGGTTCTGACCTATGCTGACTGTGACATCTTGGTTAGAGGACAGGGAGGCATTCTCTGAGTAGGAGGATTCTCCTGTCACTTCAGAGTGAGGACAAGCACTAGTTTGTGTCCAACCAACATGTGCTGTGCTCCTTGACTGTTGGTGGTGTTTCAACGCCTCTGTGAGCTGTGGCTCTGTGCATGTCTGCTGTTTGCTGCTTTGGTGGCTCTCCTCCTACTTGGTGATTATTGTTATTTTCACAGATTTTAGACTACAAAAAACCCTCCTCTTGTCCATACTTTTCGCAACAATTATGCAAGAAGTTTGTTGAAGACTGGATGAAAGGCTGGGTCAGACCATTTGATTTGGTGCGCTGCCTTTGCTTTGCTAGACAGCTGGTGCTTAGTGAGGAGTGTGAGGCCAGAGCAAGCATTTAATGAGAGTGGTCAGATGCTTTCCTAGCCCTGGTTTTTCATTGCTCAGGGACTTTATGATCCACAAATTTTATCTTCACACTTCAAATCCCTCATTGGCTTTTTCTTAGGTGAATCTGTAATATTGATTTTGCAGCTCCCATAAACTTTTCTCTTTTGTGTGGCATCCACTCCGCTTGATATGAAGAAGCAATTCCTTTTGTTTGTTTTGAACTTGCAACATGCTGGTTTCATTTGATATCCCCTGTTTTTTTTATCCACCTGCAAGTTGGATTTGAAGGAGCCTTCGTTCTTATTGTTGTAACGTAATGTACTATCACTGTGTACCACAGTATAACAGCACGGTTTTATTGTGTTGGTTATTTCATTGTAGGGCTTTGCTGATGTGTAAAGGGGACAAAGCATATGCTTTGGCTGAAGAGGGTTTTTGATCAATTCATTTTTAACTTCAGCTGTTTGGGTTTTTTTTTTAATACAGAATTAGAGTCTTGATAATCTGTTAAGTTTAATGTAGTGTTACTTAGTGCTATATTGCAAATGATTTACCATTTTAATTCGAGTCTAAAATGAGCTTATTATCCAAATATATTTCTTCTCTCACAACTGGGTAAGTCTTGACTATAATAGTAATTTTGGAATATTACTTTATTCTTGAGCTGATGGTTAATAATGTCAGCTTTTAGGGAAATAAACACTTTGTGGATGTGTCTCCATCTGCTGGAAGAATACTCCCAAGGGCCTATGTGTTTTGCCCATATATATCCTCTTCTTTGCTAGCTAATGTGGCTGTTATTTAGAAAACATGGGTGGTAGGTCTGTCAGATGTGGGTGGTGGATGAACAAGTCCCAGGTGGGGAGCACAGGGTTTGAAGGGAGAGAGGCTGAAGGGGACAGAGACTCTTTCCAAAGTAGAATGTACAAAAGGTCAGAGAAAGTGTGGCAATGCCTCTGCAAACAACAATAAAATCCC
Source organism: Pezoporus occidentalis (assembly GCF_034315485.1). Lineage (NCBI taxonomy): Eukaryota > Metazoa > Chordata > Aves > Psittaciformes > Psittacidae > Pezoporus > Pezoporus occidentalis. The sequence continues at coordinate 8,170,681 of NW_026912779.1, forward strand.
TTAAACTAGTTAAAGGAACACTTAAAGGACTGGCAAAACAGATGGTGCATAAGTTAAAACTGTACAGGAGCAACTTACCTTCTGCGGCAATTTCAGCAAGACAGTTATTTCCGTGGTTGTTACTCTATCATTCAATCACAACATGCAATTACTATAGCAAACCTTCTGTCACATTGCACACGTTTTCACACTTGTCAGAGGAAAAGTCATAGATTAAACAATATGGTTTGAAGTACTGTTTAGTTATGAATTTCATAACTGTATTTTAATGCAAGACAGAGGCGTTCTGTTGAAGCAGACCTCAAAAGAACAAAAACCAGGGGAATATTCTCAGGAAGAAAACCAAGTATCATTGGCCATACAGATCCCATTAGCACAAATGGGAATTTCTCTGTGGTAATGCCTTTGCATCAGTCTGAAAACACAAGTGATCAGAGCCCCTTTTGGAGTCGCTGCATGTGTAGAACTCTCACTGAAATCAATGGGATCTTGGAGGAAGGACAGAAGGAAGAGCTAGGGCCTTAATATTAATATTTCTGGTTTTGTTTTATGCAGTCTTTACCATAGCACGTGGTACAAAACCTTTCAGTAATTTCTTGATTCTCTTCAAAGTATTTGAAAACAAGGAATGATAAAATCAGTTTCTTAAACCTTTGCCACCCACAGATGCAAGTTCATTTCATTCATTTGCCTCTCTGCTTTGGGATTTTGTGTGTGGTTTTCTGTTGGGGTTCTTTTCCCCCTCTGTGTGCTGTATTTGTTCTCCAGAGCTGGTATCTATTTGGCATACGTAGCTGTTTAGATGTATATATGCTGCTTTTGTCTCTCGCACTAAATGGTTTGCATGAATGATAAAGTATTAGTAAGGCAAGTGGCTGTTCCTCATGACGTTTCTTGAATAATAATGCGGCTCTGGTTTAGACCTTTTCATGTCTGTCTTTCCTTCAGGAAAAAAAATTCAAAGCAACAGCACCAAGATCTCAATATGCTTTTTTTTTCTTTAGAAATGAAAAGGGCATCTGGGGGCAACTCAGCCAGAAAAGATGGGGAAATCAAAGCGATAGCTGTATTTTTCTGTTCCGTTTTGATTGCTCTGTGAAGTTTTCTTCATTTGGGAAATACGCAGTTAAAGAAAAGACAGAAATCTTTATGCCTTTTCTTCAGTTTTGCCACTTTTACTATTTTAAACATATATGTACCACTTATAGCCATACAAACCATTTCAAAATAGGAAGGCTTTGACAAGGCATTGTTACTTGAAACCAATGCAAAAATCTGTCCGGATGATTATGTTAAATAGGAAGTGATAGAAAATGAAAGTCGCACTTCCATTTGAGATTGTTAACCTTGTGCTTTTGCAGTAGGACCTATCAAGGGAAAGAACAGATGTCTGTAAGAGAGTGAAAGCTGGAAGAACTTGGGAAAAATATACTTATTTCCTCAGGGGATTTTGTTAGCTTCTTTTGGTTTTGTTTTTAATTTTACTTACGTGTGTGATGGCCTTTCTTGCATTAGCACTGAACTTTTTACTGAGACATCTTCTGACACATTTACTGATGCCAAGTGAAGCATTATGCAGATTCCTTTAATTTGATAGAAATACTGTTGGGGTTACTGAGAATGAGGAAACGCGTCAGAACCTGCAAACCTGGACTGACCTTCCTTCAGAGACTCCTCGTTTTCCACATGCCTTGTTGAACATATTGCCACTCCCCCCCCCCCCCCCCTTCAGATAGTTCTTTCAGTGAGTTATTTCCATTTTCTGAACCAAACCTACAGTATCAGAAATGAGGTATCCAGAGTTGTTGACCTGTTGACCCACTTTTTGGCAGTACTGGTGCAGCTTAACTTGTCATTCAACAGCAGTTTGAAAGAGGAAAAACAATAGAAATAGGATTTGGATTGCAGCTGAAGTTGAGGCAGGCTTTGCTGCTTGCAGTGTCTCTGAATGAAGCCACAGATGGAGATGAGGCTCCTGTAGCTGCTGCTGTCCTTGCACAGACGCAAGCAAGAGCAAGGCAGGCCCTTAGGAAAAATTGTAAAGTGGATCTGAAAGCAGATGTGCCACAGCTGTAAGGGAAGTGATAATGGAAGCAGTGAATTCAGAACGGGGCGGATGGCAGCAATCTGTCATCGGGAGGCGGAAGGGTGGAAAGGAAAAAGCTAGAGTGGGGTGACAGCAGAGAATAAATAGGGTGGGGAAAGACACTGCATTGAGGGGACTCAGGATAGCCATGGAAATGTCTGTGGAGACTGTGCCTGGGAACAGTAGAAAATAAGTTAGAAAATACAAATAACCTCCTTGGTCGTTAAAAAGAGTCTCAAGTTGTCTTTATCGTGATTTATGTTACCAGACCTCCTCAACAGAATTACAGTCGTGTAATCCACAACTGCTGTTATTTATTCTGGATAAAGAAGGCAATTTTCACTGTGATCTCCCTTGACATTTCCCAAGGTCTACTCTTGTCTCATACCTTTCATCATCATGTACTTCTTCAAGGTGGCTCTCTTACCTCTCTCAAAAAGAAATATGCATTTCAGTCACTCACCCTGGACCAGAGTGACACCGACATTACAGGTTAGGGGAGATCAATTGCATAGCCCTGCTCCTCTTCACCTGGGAGGATCTTTGATGTGTTGACAAGGTTGGATTCCAAGTGAGACATTAACCCCCTGTATCACAGTGGCTAAGGTGGCAGGAAGGAAATAAAGCAGTGTCTTTCTCAACAAGGTATCCTCCCTTTTTCATTTTACAATCTGTGTCAATGGCAGTTGGAACCATTAGACCTGCATTAAAATTACAGATTACTTATATAAATGGGAGCTATAAATATCACAAATAGTAAAACTAAAATTGCACCGAGGTTCAGGAGACAGTATGTCTAAAACCTACAAAATTAAGGGCATTTAGAGGAAAGCCTCAATATCCATCTGCCCTTAATTTACCTCATTATTCTTGGTTGTCAGAGAATGTTCTCAGTACTACGTTAATGTCACTTAATGGCTTTTTCTTGCAAGGTTGTCTCAGATCTGAATCAGACCACAGTAAAGGTGCAGTGGTATTTCCTTGGGTATGTTGGTTTACATGGAGCTGTAAGGACAGGCTAACCTAGTGTTGGGGATGAAGCAGTTACTGTCACTGCAGTCACTAAATACTTTTGCCGCTGAATACCTCCTTTCAGATGCTTTTATATTAATACAGTCATGTGGGTTCTTATTCCTTTTTCTTTTCTTTTGAAAATACTATAAATATAAAGCTCATATTGATCTGCAGATGTGGCCCAATATTGGTTTGGATCAGGGCCCTACATTCTAAATTTGAGCTCTTTAAGAACAAATTAATAAGTGTTAATGACCTGTGCGCTAGAACTGCTGATGCTGCCTTAGGTATGTCCTCTCTTACCCGCCTGTGTGGGCTTGAGCCAGGCTTGCAACGTCTGTGTATTCTGACCACAGTGTATGTCTCAGCATTTGCGTCCATTAGGGTGGAAATTGCCCTGGACTACCAGGAGCCTGTGCTGGGGCCAGCGGATCTGATTTTCACAGCTGTGCTCCTGGAAATGAGAGCAGTGCACAAGACTGAGGCGGTTGTGTAGTTCTTAATTAGCCCTTTTGAGAAGCAGAGCGTATTTGCTGGCCAGGAGGTGCCTGCTCAGCACGGGCATGTGAGTATTTCTGTCTGAGGCAGGACTGTGCCAGACAGACCTTTTCCTGGACTGTTTTAAGCTCTCCTTTGCCATCATACCCGTGAGGCTGACTGCCATGCAGGATAATCTCATGAAGCCAGAGAAGTCTGGCCCATCATTTTTCATTAGCAGTAATTTTATATTGAATCAATGGAAAGAATATTCCTGTGGTTAGGACTCAAGAGAAAGAGAGTTCCTGAATATGCTTTCTGGCAAACACGTATGATTTCCTGTGCTCAGAGAGAGATTTGTTTCACCTAAATTTAGCTTAGGTGTATAGCTTCACTCTGTAGTCAGCAGTTCCCCATGAGAGCCATTCATTTGACCTGAAACAGCTGATTTACCCTCTTTATTAACTGTAGAGAGAACCTTAGACCAGAAGTCCAGCCTCAAAATGGCTTAACTGAGATGAAGCAAGTTCCTAGCTTTTCTCTTAGGGGATACACGTGGAAGATGAGGTCAGTGGATCCTGCAGGATCTTGGGAGTAGAAATATGCTAGAGGGGGTGAATGCCCAAGAACTGCTTTGAAGGTGGCCTCTCAAGCTAAACGAATGGAATCCCTTAATACAACAGGGTCTTATTGAAGTGAGTATGATTAAACAGTATTATTAGTCTTCTGAAAAGAGTCAATATCCATTTAAAAAGTAATAAGGGCTGGATCTGTAGTGTTCTTGTGAAGGAAGTTGCATATTCAAGCTTTTGTTCACAAAATAGACTCTGATAGCTCAGGGACTCCAGAAGCAAACCTAGCGACTGCTCCATGCTCTGCACTGCTGAGAGGCTGATGCAATATGGGGTGTGTAGGTGGATGTCCCTTTCTCTTGAAAACAGCAAGGGGATTTCTGAGTTCTTGACAAAACTCATAACTGTTCTCTACTGGGGCAAAAAGCGCATCACAGATGTGGTTCGGAATCATTTTGTCATTCAATTCAAGCCTGTTTTGGCATGGGTTGGTAAAGAAAGGAAAAAACCCAAAATCTGTTCTAAGTTCTCATTTGATGTTTTAGTCTTTCCTCTTCATCGTCTGTGCTTTTGCTGCTTTAATTGGTGTTTCAAGTGCAATGGCTTCTGAACATCCTGGGCAGATGCTGTCTTATAATGCCAGTTATTATGTTTGTCTATATTTTTTTCGCTGGGTAAGAGGTGGACTGAAAACTGGCTGAGCTGCTGGGATTAAAGAGTTGTGGCCAGTGGCACGAGGCCCAGCTGGAGGCCACTCACTAGCAGTGCACCCCAGGGGCTAATAGTGGGGCCAATACTGTTAAAGATCCTCCTTAGTCCCTGAGATGATGGGGCAGAAAAGCACCCCAGCAAGGTTTCAGACAGTACAAAGCTTGGAGGAGTGGTCAGTATGCCAGATGGTTGTGCTGCCTTTCAGAGATTTACACAGACATACGGGAGCAACTCCAGTGAAGGTTTGTAAAGATGATTAAGGACCTGGACTGTATAACACAGAGGGAAGTGTTGTGAGACAGTTCAGCCTGGAGAAGGGAAGGCTCAGCAGCAAGATGTTATCGATGGGTATAAACTCCTGATAGATGGAAGTGAAGATGAGCAATCTCTTCTCAGTTGTGCCCATTGAATGGACAAACTGAAATACAGGAAATCCCATTCAAGCATTAGAAACCACTTACGGCTGGTGAAACAGCAGGACAGGTTTACCACAGAAGTTGTGAAGTCTCCATCCTTGGAGATATTCCAGCCTGATTGGCTGCTGTCCTGGGTGTCTAGCTTTAGTCGGCCCTGCTTTGGGCAGGTGGGATAGACTAGAGGAGCTTTCCAACCTCAGCTATTCTGTGCTGTTTTAAAAGGTCCAGTTTCACTTCTGAGGATTTCTACATACAAATGATCTATGATTTCTAAAAATGCTTCCCAAGCTGTTAGCCCATAGTTCCCCCATCAGCTTTCTGTTCTAACTACATATGTGCAAATAGTTCAGAAAGAAAACAAAACCAAAACTCATCCAACTACTCACTTTGTACTTGGGGAAATGAAATAAACTATTCGACCAACTTTCAGTGCAGGTCTTTATCCAGGCGGTCGATTGAGCTATTGCCTTTAATTACTGAACGATAGTAAACTTGAACATTTTAAGGTAATTAATTTGGTGACGTTCCTCAAGTAGTGAATCTTAAGTTAATTCCATGCTACGATGCTGCACTGTCGTGCATAGTTCATTGTAGCAGCTGGATTCAGTGTCTTCAAAAATCTGTTTTAAATTCACATGAAGCTACAATGCACAGATGCTAAAAATAATTTACACACTTTGGGAGTGGTTCCTCAGTAATTTTTTTTTGTATGTCTTGGTTGAAATTTTTAATTATTTCAGTAAAATGAAACTAAATTTTCACTCCTTGCGTGAGGCGAGAGACGCAATTTGTCAATGAGAGCGTTGCCACTTTTGTGGGAGACAGGTCATGAAAGGAGAGGGTTCCCCACAGCCCCGTGATCTGTTTAGTTTCGTAACAGGAAATATTAAATATGTTCTTCTGGCCCTTTTAACCTCTCAGGTGGCCTCTTTCAGTAACTGCCCTTTTGTATAAATAAACAGACTTGAAGAAGTGCAGTCTTTGTGGTAGATATTTACCTGGGGCAGTCTGTAAGTGTGACCAGCAGGGGAAGCTTTGGACATCCTCTGAACAACAGCCACATATTTGGCTTGGGTTCTGTGTTTTCTGAGTTATGATGAAGTTCTCTACGCGCTTGTTGCAAGTCATTTGTACTCAATAGGAGTCCTTCAAGCTTTCAGTAGCTTTGCAGCAGTCTTCTCTCAGTTATCGTTTGCCACCCAGCTGTTAGGGTTTTATTTGAAATGTAAATACCGCTGTGTATCATTTTCTAAACCTATTGACCTTCAATTGTGCAATGTGAACTTGCAGTCTGGTAAATGAAGGTGCATTGAGAAGTCGTGAGCCACCATCCAGAAGGGATGTTTCACATTGGGTCTGAATCTGAGCTTCAGCTGTGGTTGCTTGACCAGCATTTTGTCACCCATCAGTACCCACAGAGAACCTTCAACATAGCTGGGATGTAAACTTCTTGGCATTTAAATAGCTGGGTGCTTATGTTTATACTACAATATTCCCCTCAAGTTTTTTCAGCAGCTGCGTGTGCCTGGTGTTTCTAACAGTGCTGAGCAGCTGGATGTTGTATCTCATAGTGAATCTGGATGTTGTGTGAATGAGGAAGCTCGTATGAATGCCTAAAGGTTTGTGGGTGATCTGCTGTGATCGAGAGACTCATTTTTGAGGCAGTAATTATGTTTGTATTCTTTAAAGATGGATTAATAAACATGCTAGTATGGTCCATAATGAAAACTGAGCTTAAACATTCCCATGTTCAGTTCTTCCCTTTAATTTTTTTTCTCTTCATTTTCAGTATAGGGAGTTGCATTAGAATGCTCTATTAATAAATCTTATTTGTATGACAGTTACTTGCAAAATTTATTGCTCATTGAATTACAGTTCAGAATGATGACAAATACAGAATTTATGGCAGGAGATTTACAGGGAAATAAGTTTTTCTTTATTTTTTGTTCCAAGCGGTAGTGTAAGGACTTTTAAAAGGCAACAGGATAGTATTATAGTCAGTGGTTTATGAAATGGTTTGGTTTATACGTTTGATCTAGTAAAAGTAGCAAAATCTAGCTCAGAAATGTTTGAAATATTCCTGGTATCTTACATATGTATGCATGTACCCTGTGGATATTTTGTACAGCTTAAGAGGTACGGTAGGCCCTGAAGTTTATAGGTTTGTTGTGCTTTTTGGAGATAGGTGGTTTTATAGAGCATGTCATTTTGAAAGGCATCCAAGGCACCCCAAGTGCTTTAGGAGCATTGGATGGTCAACAGGAATATCAGGGTAGCTGGTACTGGAGTTACTTGATGAACACTGAAAAACAGTGCTGTAACTGGGGTCAGACTGTTTAGGCTCACAGAAATGAAGCTAGGGCAGGCTAACAGTCATGGCAAGGGATAGGGAACAGGAATTTATTTGCTGGTTCTCCTGGGGTACAAACTCACACTGCTTGATGCTAGACTTAAGGATGATTAGTTAGTGGACTTGCATGCCTCTTGCTGTCCCTGAGCTATAGAGGTCATACTCCTGTTGAACTCTGGGTGTAGATGGTGCTATCTGTGGTTGTGTACCATAAGTCCAAGTCTGCACAGTGGAGATGGGTTAATCTGAAGCAGGTATGGGACCCCTGGTGTCAACACTGTAATGAAACCCTTGGGGAGTGGTACTGTTGTGCACATCTGATGATACCTTTGTGTGTGCCAGCGGCCCAAGTGGATGCTGCCAGGATGGGCATGGATGAGCTTGAAGGGTTCCAGTTTTGAATCCTTCTGCTTGTTTTTGCTTGCTTGTGGTCCTGTATATTCCCTGCAGTTGCAGCAGCTCGACTACATGCTCCAAGTTAGAACATACACCACTCTATTCCCCACCACACATCTTTACCACCCACTAGATTCAAATCATAAAATCTTGTCATGAAAAACAAATTATTATTCAAACAATTGGTATCATTTAAATTGGCTTACTTTGTGGTTTAGCTGATAGTTAGCTTTCATAGCACTGTGCTGCAGTCTCTGTAAGAGCACTTTGCAGTGCCGCTGTGTATGTGCCACAGCTTTTCGGTGCTGAATGTTAAAAAGATATTCATAGCATGCTATCGAAACATGTTTATTTCTGGCAGAAGGCACGGCTTTAGGCAGTAAATACTTTTGGCTTTTGAAGGTGGACATGGCAAGTCATAGAGGTAGTAAAGTGCCAAGGAAACAGGAACATTGTTAATCTGCGATGTTCTACAAAGTTATTACAAATAGATATTTATGTTACAGTGAACTTTTTGAACACACACGTGGGAACTTAGGGTGTGAAAAATTCCTTATTATACTTTAACTCTGTGCAGCAAAACTCATTCCAGCATAGGCAGCTTTACCTTGTAATGCTCTGCTTTACCTCTGCAGCATCCCTCTGGCATTCACCCTCGTGAATCACAGCAGAGCAGTGCTGTCAGGGCTGCTCTTAAACAAGCAATTTTCTCTCTGCCCACTCACCTGCCACTTCAGTTCATGAGGCTATCACTGACTGTAAGACAAACAATCTAGCAGAGGAGCTCACTGTACTACTTTTCAGACAAGGATGCTCCCAGCACAGAGGAACTCATCTCACTTCAATATTTTTATATGAATCAAGGTGAAAAACAAAAACTCAAGTCAAATTTCAGAAATAATAAACTGAGGCACTGTAAGGGCAGAGTTTGTTTGAGTTTTGGGTCAGGTCCTCTGAGCAGCAGGAACGGAGCTTTCTCCTGTTGAAGCAATGATTCGACTTTCTGCTTAATCTGACATGGAGAGTGGTTTGGCACTTCGGTTTTTGGAGTTTCGGGTCTTTCTTTGATTTGGGTGTTAGTGCTTTTGCAGTTTCTTAATGCTGCTAAGGAACTGTAGAGATAGTCTTTTAAAGTGGAAGGCAAGTTAATTATTTTTGGCCTGTGGTATATGCTCAAAGCCATGTCCCAGCTTGAAGGGCAACTTCCCACTTGCTGGCAAATAAGAGGGAGAAGGTTAATAGACAGGTTATGAACAGATAGCCCCTTGCAGTGCTAAGGGGATAAAACAAGCAGCTCAGGAGCATGTGAGGCTTCACAGGCTCTAGAGGAAGGTGGTAGGGGAAGGGAATTAACCCCTCTTGAGCTGGTACTGGGGGACATCATCTCCATTGAGCACAGGTTGGCTGCTACCTCAGATTATGGAAAAGAAAGAGGAGATGAAGAGGCCACTTCTGGAGCTACAAAGGAACAAGCTGCTTGGTGAAGAAATCTTTTCCCAGAGTCAGTTATCTGCTCATCCTCTAGCAAAATACCTGTATCACAGGTCCCAGAGCACTGGTGATACATAGATAGTGAGATAGTGGGAACAGTAGACCTAACATCCTCAAGTTTGTTCAGATGCAAGGTTCTCTGCAGTAGTGGCACAGGCTCTAGCTAGCAAGGAGCATGACCAAGGAAAAGGTCAAAGTATAAAGTATATAGAGTGCATAAAGCATGCGTATGTAGATATGAATAAAGTATATCCAAAGGAATATGTGTTACCTTGAACTTTCTGGAGAAGCTCGTGGTGTTGTTTTGCGCGTAACACATTTAACTACCATCAACCCAGAGATATTAAGAACTTTTAACTTTGTTGAAGAATCAGCTAAAATTGTTTCCTCTTGCAATTTTAGTGAAAGCTAAGACTTTTTAAACAGTTCCAAGTTCTTTGTGAAGATTCAGCAATGCCAGTTTTACAAGGGAAAGGCTCTCAAGCATTTGTGCTCGTCTGCTTCATGAGATGATGCAGTGAAACCAGAGAAAGCTCAATCTGTGTTTAATTTTATTATTCTCTGCTGTGTTATGTGCTGGAAGACAAGTGCTTACCTTGTATGTGGCTGGGTTGTGGCAGAAATGGCACTGGGATGCTGGTGCAGAATGCCAAGCACTTAATTCGAAGACAGTCTTTGCTCTTTGGAAGCAATTATTAGGGCTGCAGTAGGAGGCGGCTGGTCATGTAGATGTAGCAATTATATTCATCTAATGTATAACAGTTAATACATTGCAGCTCAGTGTGAACTAGAATCCCTTGTTGTAGACAAGCCCTTAAGTATTTAAATACCCAGGTTCCTCCTATTGAAATGTCCTAAGAGCCCAACCTGGCTTCCACATGGTGACTATTGTAAGTTTTCCTCATGAAACTGCATTACATTTCATCCTAATTAACACTGCTGCTATAGCCTTAATAAAGAAACATTCAATTAAAAAGTACCAGAGACCAGAGTCTGACTACCCACATCCTCTCCTACAGGAATTAAATCACTCTCAGCCTTAGAGTGTTCACGCAGCTGATTTCATTTGGCCTCTTTAGATGGTGACAGCAGCATAGTGGTAGTAAGCTCTCACTCTTACTACTTGTGTTCTACTCCAGAGTTACATCTGTTTTGAGTGCTGTCAGCCCTCAAAGTAAAGCAAACGCATTATTTCAGTAGCAAAGAAATGAAAGGTTAGTCAGTAAATAGCAGTTACCAGCAACAAATTAAGATGAGAAACACTTTATTGTGGAAATGGGAATGGATATTTCCTACTGTGAACCTGAATTTTTTATTGAAATCAAATACATAATTAAGATTTTATTACGCACAGAAAAGGTTAGAAACCTTAACGTCTTTTGTCCATAAGCCAAATATTGTAGTATGTTGATATCCATGCTGTGAGTTCCCCATTAGGGCTCTGCCAGTAATTTCAGCCTGGCATCTAGACTAAATTGTCTCCCTAGGAGCCAAGAGAAACACAGTTGATATGTGATCTCAGGCACGGGCCTTTCTTGAGTGAATAAAAGCACTGTCACATCTTACAAAATTACATCTGCTGGTTATATGCTGTGATCATCTCTGAATGAGGGAGAGGACAGAGCTCATCTAAGTTATGGCGCAGACCGGTATTCCAAGGGAACTTGATGGGATTTTATGCGCTCTTGTAGCTCCATTCATGTCTCAGCTGCGTGACAGAAACTGAAAGCAAGGTAATGATTATGATGTGCCTGCACAGTAATTTTCAAGTAGGTGTTAAGAAACACACACAACACACAAATTACTGGCTAAAGCTTGCTAAACAGCCTCAGAGCAGCGTGTTCTGTGAATGGAGGTGAACAAATGCAACAGGTGTCTGTCGTGCAGTGCTGAAAATGCAGTCATCTCACCTCTTCTGCAAGCAGGGCTGAAAAGGAAGCCTAGTCCCCTGGAGCCCACAGGCTTCCTTTAAGGCTCCCAGCTCCAGGGGCCCAAATAAACACAGTTGCACTGTGAGATCTAAACAGCATATTCCGAGCCCATCCGTTAGTCCAGTGGCTGGTCTTGGAAATCCCTTTGAGATCACCATCTAGGTTTAAGTAGCTGCATCTTGCTTGGGCACCCTATCAGCCTGATGCCCTTTGCTTTGCATAGGTGATAGACCTGTAGCGACATGGGGGCAGGTGGTGCACGGTTATTCTTCACTGCCCAGGGGCTGCCGACCCATCTCGGCACGTGGTTCCCCACAGTGGGTGCTTTGCCCCGTATGTGGCCGTCCGAAGTCGGTGGTGGCAGTGCTCCTTCCCGCATGCACCGTATGTGGTGTTGCCCAAGGAGCTATGGGATTGATGAGATTTCAGATGTGCTGCAGGACCGTTTGCCCATGCCCAGAGTTGTGGGGCCAGTGAGAGAAGGAACCTTGAATACTCCATTACTCATTCCACATGGCCAGTAATAGTATCTAAATCATGTGCTGTTACTCAGGTTCTGGCAGAGAATGGCTCCCAACAAGTGTTGTGTTTTCCATTATCTCTTAATGTGAAGCTTCAGCAGTGGTGAATTTTATAATCTGTTTCTAAACCGGACAAAATCATCCTTTATGCCTCTCTTATTGCTGGAGCATCTGTTGCCACCTCAGCCTGAGCTCTGTAACCCTGTGGATATCTTCCCCCCCCCCCCCCCCCACTCCATTCCTCATTTCCTTAAAGAGCTGATTCGTTGTGATTTATTGGGTACAAACTACAAAGCTAAGTATTTTTCAGGATGTAAGTTGTAGTGGTTGTGAGAAGGAATGAGCCTGTAATTCTCCCTCACTTTATTTTTAGTTAAGTATTTTCAGAGGGGAGGGGAGGATGTATTCTTTCCATTAGACCTCTCCTTTCTTAATCACCATTCCCTAATTAATTCCCTGGTTAAATATAAAGCAAGCATTAGCTTTGAATAATGTTTTCCTGTGTGATTAAGTCAAGAAGAATTCCTTTCTTTTGTATGGTGACTCATCGCCGGGGTATCTGGAGGGAGCCTCAGGGTGGATATTTGAGACTGTGGTCCCAGGTGCTCCTGTACCTTTGAGCTGTGTTTGCTGTCAGTCTAGAGGTGGGAGGCAAAGGTGCTATCACGTATCAATGGCACACAAAGAAAATTGTCTCTCTTGTGAAACCACGGCTTTGGTTTCTCCTGGTGGAAAACTTGACTCGGGCTCACAGAAATGCAAATCTACAGCTAGGAGAAACATGAACGGGCATTCTTGCTTTCAGTGTCTAGAACCATCTCCTGTGGCGTGATGCGTTTTCTGTGGTGTCCAAGCTGACCCAAAAATGTACCTTCCCTTTTCCCCCAGTGTCTTCTAGTTCATGTCCCTGAACCAGTTTGCAAGCCTTTGACTTGTTCCAGTACAGCTGTGCTGGGTTACACCACAAACCACATGTCTGAAAGAAACGAGGTTAAAAATGAAAGGCTCTCAAACAAAAAAGGAGGGTATAGTGAATGAGGGCATGGCAAAGAGGCAGGGGAGGGCAGGGTTTAAGCTGACCAAGCTTATTTTACTACTGAAGAAACATTGTCTGACTCTATCCAGAGAATATAACCTTTTCGTGTTCCTACTGTACCAGCTTATGGTGTTAATTTTTAGCTCATGGCATTAATTTTTAGCTCAAAAGGCAGTTTTAATAACAATTCTAAGTTCAAATGTTGCTCATAGCTCAAGATGAGAAAAAGAATGTGCCTTTGTTAACATGGCAGCAAGAAATACATATGGAATATGTTTCATATAATGACATGAAAATGCCCATGAATTGACTGCTCTAACAGCGAAGGCTACAACATCTAATCTCTGGGTGTTGGAAAACAGGCATTTAAAAATACCCTTGGTTTTGATAAAAAGTTCAGCAAAGAGAAATCCCACTGATTTTTTTTCCCCCTTTCATTTGTTTTACAGGCATTTCCCTGTATTTCAACAGGAATTTATGGTAAGTACAACCTTAGATGTTGCTTATCGCTTCCTTGGCTTTTCTATTATTACAATTTTAAACAGTCATATTTCATATCAGATGTCATTTTGGAATGTAAATCTATTTATATTGTGTTAAATAACAGAGACCCAAAACCTTTGAACGTGACTAGATACCAGGGTGCTGATAAGTGAGGTACTGTGTGCAGCCCTTAGCACAGCCCTTAGCCTGTGAGCCGAGACCCACAGCTGTGATTACAGTTCTGCAGCTCCAGTAACTCTTAAACTCACTACTGTGGCTTCAGCAGGGAAAAATGGGCTTCCCGATGGCCAAGATTGGGTAAAAAGTGTATTTTCCTCAAGCAAATTTGCTAGAATGGTATGAAATTCTCTTAGCTCCCTTGAGTTGTGATTCCACATTTTTAGTTTATTAATTTACATGCAAATGAATGCTGCCTGCAGAACTGGAGGGGAAAAGGGTTATTACAAAATTTGTCACTTGCTTTGTTGTAATCTTAAGGCAATCCATCACGAGAAGTCAGCTGCTTTTTGGTTGACATTGTGGAAGAAGTGGGCATGGTATTTGAAGGAGGAGGAAGACAAACTGTTCCGTATTTAGAAAAACATGGAGAAATTTGGAAGGATGTGCACGTTACCAGGGGACAAAAATATTGTTTCATTTAAAAATAGCAGAGGCTGATTTATTCCTTCCATTTCGGTTCAGTAGGTGCATAGGTTGGGTTACTTGTACAGTTTAAAGGTTTTAAAGAAACATGATAAGCAGCGATAGATTCAAAAAACGCAGTCATCATGTAACAGCGTAGTTTGACATAGCTGCCACTGTGTGAAAATACCACAGTAATTTTTAGATAAAGTAATTTTAGTTTTGTCTAATCATGCACTGCAGATGTGGGGGGAAGTGACAGGAATATTTAGGGTTCTTTCTTCTTTTTCAAGGACTTCTAATTTGAAATTGACTGCTGATTGTAAATCCTAATTAGGCTTCAGAAGGTAGAATCTAAATACTTTTGGGTCCTTTTCTGCTTGAGTTGCATTTCCAGTAGTGCAGAAGAACACGCAGATGTCATTGCCACAAACACTAGAACTCACTGAATGTGGTTTCCAGTCAAAGGAAACCTTTTGCTCTGTGTTGGTCCTTAGTTCAGGTCCCCTTCTTGAACTTTGAGGAGAGCTCTGTGTTTTAGTTTTGGACTCTTCGGCTTCAATCTTGATCTTTAATATAGATGCATTTTTGTTATCAGTTTATGAAAACAGGCAAGACATGGCATAAATATATGGAAATTACTAGTAAATGGAGTTTACAAATAGTAGGAGTTCATTTAGTGGTGGCCTTGGCAGTCCTGGGGTGGTGTTCAGACTTGATGATCTTAAAGGTCTTTTCCAACCTAGTTGATTCTATGATTTTGTTTTATAGTTTTCCAACCTAGTTGGTTCTATGGTCCCATGATTGTCTTTTATAATTGGCCTAGTTAATAGAAAAGGTTTCAGCAGGTGAGCAGTATGATTCCCTGAAGTCAGTAAAGAAAGTGGGAAAGGATCTCTGGTAGGAATCTCTAGTTTTCTTTTCCTGAGGTAGTGGCTGCTTTTCTTGATGTTAGCATTGATTTTAACTGGAAAGCTGTGGCACTACTGAAACGCTATGTAGTGTGGCAGATGCTTTTCAGTAGTTGTTTGGTGTTTTCACCTTTGGAAATGAATTCAGACGCATTTCTGCTAAAATCTGGTGCTGCTTTGTGTTGGTTTGTTTGTTTGTTTGGAGAATACAATCTCTAATTGATTTTACTGTTTACATTTTAACAGACTTTGTACTCCTCAATGAAATAAATGCCTTCTTTCTAGGCTCTCAGACACTCTGCCTGAAAGCAGTAATTAAACAGGCAATCCTGCGTCAGGCTTCAGGTGTCAGTGTTTTCAGGAATGTTTGATAGCAGTTGCACTGCTAAAATTATGCAGTGTGATGTGTTTGAGGTGTAAAGTACACCCAAAAGCCACAAAGCTTTCATCTTCCTGGTTTTGTCTGGATTTTTTCCCCTCCATATAGTCACATTCCTTTATATCAAGTCAGTGTCTAGACAAGCAAGTGGATCAGCTTCATTCCTGCTGGCCTTGCCGATTAGTATTGCTTCATGTATCTCGCAGTTAACACTGGACTATTCCCAATAAAATGTTATTGAAGGAACACACTGCCTTGATTTCTCACCTCAGATCCATATCAACAAATGCTGTCCCTTTAAGAGCCTTTGGCTGAGAATTGGGTTTCACCTCCAAATGGAAGTGAACAAACTTGCAAGAGATAAACTGAGTGTATCCGATTTAGGAATCTGAATTGTGTTCTGCTTCACATTCTTGAAAAGGCTTCGATTATTTGCCTTTTCTGTTATTATCAGGCGAGAAAGTATTCATGCTTCTCTGGAAAGCAGTCCTTTCCTGTTTGCATCACTGCAGAGCACTCCTTTTCTCCCATAAAACGAAAAGAGGGAAGAAGCAGGCAAGCAAGCCTCTTTCCGAGGTTTTGGCTAAGGGCAGATGGCTTTTCATGAGAAGGGTCTTGGATAGAGGGAAGGTCTGCCTTTCCTCCCCAAACACTTCCCTGACACTCCATCTCCACCCATAACACTGTGGATGTTCCAGCTTGCATGAGTTAAAGCCCCGAGAAGGCTGTTTGCCACGAAGGCACTGTGCCAGGAGACAAAACTTTGATTTTAATGTGCTCCTATTTAAAGAGCGCTGGCAACAAATTCACTCATGAGGGATCTTTGGTTTGGGAGTCTGATAGTTTCAAACGGGGGATTCAATCCTTAAAAAATGAAGTGGAAAGCAACCAGTGCTGCATGTTTGTAAGGACTGCAAAACAAGTAAGAGCTTAAAGGCACTCAGGGGTTTGGAGGAGGAGGTGCTATCTTTTCCTAAGAGATCCCCATCACCTCTAAAATGCTTATAAACTGATAATCAAAGAAAGAAAAGGTTATGAAGAGTCATATCCCCATGGATTCCTGGGTTACTCTCTTCTGTTGCAATAAATGCTTTCCTTTATATCAAAAGCATGAAGATTCCTAAACGAAACTGCTCAGGAGGAGCACAGAAGCCTTGCAGCACTCCCGTATCACTGGGGAGGTACTGGAGTATTGAGCAACAGATCCTCGGGAGTGGTTCAATAACACTCGAGCAAGGCACTCTTAACCTTATCACAGCTTCTCTCAGGCCAGCTACATTTTTAAGGATTTTCTTCTGGTTTGTCTCTTTTTTTTCCTTTTTCAAAGCTATTTTACTATCTGTTTAAAAAAAAAAAAACAAACTAAAAAGTCATAAAAATAAATCTACTGACAAATATGTAATCCTGAGGGTAAAAACTGTTATTTTAGGCTGTAGTGTGTCAGATTTTCACCTTATACACAGTGAATCACCATTTACACATCCGCTTTCCCCATAATTACCATCTCGTTATGTCTGAGGTACTGCCAGAAGGAGGGAGGGAAAAAAAGCAGCAACTTTCCTCAGTAGATTTTATGGCAGAACACCTCATTATAACGCCTTTAAGAAGCTATCTTCCGATTCTGGTGTTTGCAGCCTGCAAAGTGAACAAGGATGTCTGATACATAGTGATATATAGTGCTCCAAACCTTACGAGCCGCAAAATTAAAGCGAGGCTCTGCAGATGGATATGAGAAGACAGGAATGTTCATGTTTGTCACAATACTCTGTTGAGAGGTAATTATGGGGTCGACTGCATATGGAAGGAGTTGAAGACGTTATGGTCTATGCACACCTATTTGTTACTTTCTTAGCGGTATTTTAAAGTAATACAGTATTTGGCTTCTGCTCCTAGATACTTCTGTTGGCAACATAAGCAAGTATTTAAATGTTATTTTAAATTTAAGGGAGTGGAAAAAAAGAAAAGGAAAGAGGGAGGAAAAGATGAAACTAAGAGAAGTCTCCAGTTGGTTTTTTTTTCTTTGTCTCTGCGTAAGTATAGCTGTATATTTTGCCTTAGCTTGACTTTCACTAAAATGATAACATCTGTCCTTTCTGAGAAGATAATGGCAGCTCTTAGGTTTTGTTATGAATGTATGTTTGCATTTCTTTTAAAAACACAGAGAAAGGGAAAGAAAACGACTTGACACCTTGAAAGTGCAGAATGTCTGCGGTGATTTAGGCAGTGGAAATGCAGAGGTTCACCACATTTTAAACAGCTTTACTACATTGGAGTAAGACTTGTTTCTTTTAGAATCAGGCCGCTTATGCTTACTTGTAACTTTTGGCCTGGTCATGGCAAAACATTGCAAGGTTAAATTTATTATGTGTTTCTAAAGGAGGGTCTGAAAAGCAAGCTTAGAAAGCGAGGAGAAAAATAGCAGTGTGCAGTGTGTATAGGAAATAGAATCAGACAATATGCTCTCAAGGCAGGATGCAGGGAGGTAGCACAGATCCTCTGCTCTGCTTTGTCTTTATCTGGGGAGAGAGGTCCCTTGTTCTAGTGCCAGCTCGTGTCACAGCTGTCCTGACCTCCGGTGTGTCCTCCTCGGTATCCAAAGAGCGATTCATCCTGCCAATCCTCAGAGGGCTGCGAGGGTATCCATCAGCTCTTCTCCCCGTGAGGTGATCCCGGATAGATTATAACAAGGGATTAACCGACAGGTGCACTACTGAAGAATTATAAAAGCCCTCTGAAAATGAGAGTCGGAAGACTAAACCAAATGTTTTCTAAGGCAGAATAAATTCCTGACACAGGGCTAAAGGTTGAGGCAATCTATTTCCATCTTTCCCATCTGTTTTGTCTCATTTTCCGTTGGCATTTCGTTCCTAAGATTATATGTTTTTTCTAATGAGCAGTTCTAGTAAGGGTTGTGCTGCGTCTTCCCAAGGAAGGAGCTAGCTGGAATTTTTTTTAGAGCAACTATACACAAATGTATAGTAAGTAACAGTGAAGCAGTCTCATATTTATCTCCTGCTTGGTGCTTTGAGTCCCTGTAACCATCACAATGGCCCGATGCTGTACGTGATCATCAGCGTTTGAATATTGTGATGTCAATTATGGTGACCTAGGAAAATGGATGTCATATAAATTCTCTGTGATGGAGGGGGAGAGTGAAAATCCAGTAGGTCATGTAAAGAAACTTCTCATTAAGAAGATTCTCTTAACTAAGACAATTTTATGATCTGATCAGCAGCTCTTTATCTCTCAACTCAGACTGCATCATTTTCTTTGACACTACTGTGTGGTTTTAACAGTAATTTTTTGTAAGTCATGGGAAGTTAATTGTGTTTTGTTATTTACTCCATGATTTGTATAATGTAATATTTTAGCAAAGAGGAAGCTCTATAACTCATTTTTTGCTGCTGCTTTTGGGACTGATCACCAGTTAACCGAGATTATTATTAAAATTAATAATTGTAACAGCTCTGAAATGACTATTATAATATTCAAGTAATCCTAGAAATCTAATTACTGCTTGTATAAAAATTTGTTGCATGCATTATTTAACAGTGTTCTTATTTCAGACAGTGCCGTGTCCATGATATTAATTGATCTCTTCCCATACTTTAAAGACTAAAAAAATTATTACTGGAAAGTGTAAATCAATGAGCTCTCAACAGTCTAAAATTAACATTCATATGATGTATTTAGTAAGAAGAAGCTCAAACTTGATTCCAGACAAGAGACTTAATAAGCTCTGCTTTGCAGTGAAAACCAGCATTTTATGGATCCTGTAGTTAGACTATCTAGAATTTTATCTATTTTGAAGTTTTTGCTGACTGGTCCAACTTACAGCATTTTCCCTGAATATTAGAGGACAAATTCTGTCCTCCATTAAAATAGCGTTTAGTGACTGTCCTTAGAAATTTCTCTTTGAAAACTTAGACTTTTGGACACTTACTACTGAGTTGCTTCGTGGCCTTGCTTTTTGTTTTCTCCCTTTTCTTTTTAGTAAGAGATAGAGAGTCTGTTCTCTTCTAGAGAAGAGAAGGCTCAGGGAAGACCTTAGAACAGCCTTCCGATACCTAAAGGGGCCCTACAAGAAAGCCGCAGAGGAACATTTTACAAGGGCATGTAGTGATAGGACAAGGGGGAATGGCTTTAAACTGAAAGAAGGGAGATTGAAATAAGATATTAGGAAAAAATTCCTTACTGTGAGGGTGGTGAGACAGTGGCACAGGTTGCCACAGAAGCTGTGCCTGCCCCATCCCTGGCAGTGTTCAAGGCCAGGTTGGATTGGGTTTGAAGCAACCTGCTCTAGTGGAAGGTGTCCCTGCCCATGTCAGTGTGTTGGAACTGGATTATCTTTAAGGTCCCTTCCAAACCAAACCATTCTATGATTCTACCTTGTTACTGTTTTTAAAATCTGCAGAAGTATAATGAACCTAATCTTTACAGACTTTACAAAGATTTGGCTCCTGTGTTAGGCTCAATGCTTTGAGTTTAGATTTGCATATATCATAGAATCATAGAATAGTTAGGGTTGGAAAGGAACGTAACATCATCCAGTTCCAGCCCCCCTGCCATGGGCAGGGACACCTTACACTAAATCATATCACCCAAGGCCTCGTCCAACCTGGTCTTGAACACTGCCAGGGATGGAGCATTCACAACCTCCCTGGGCAACCTGTTCCAGTGCCTCACCACCCTAACAGGAAAGAATTTCCTTCTTCTATCCAATCTAAACTTCCCCTGTTTAAGTTTGAACCCGTTACCCCTTGTCCTGTCACTACAGTCCCTAATGAAGAGTCCCTCCCCAGCATCCCTACAGGCCCCCTTCAGATACTGGAAGGCTGCTATGAGGTCTCCACACAGCTTCTCTTCTCCAAGCTGAACAGCCCCAACTTTCTCATCCTGTCTTCATACAGGAGGTGCTCCAGTCCCCTGATCATCCTCGTGGCCTCCTCTGGACTTGTTCCAACAGTTCCATGTCCTTTTTATGTTGAGGACACCAGAACTGCACACAATACTCCAGGGGAGGTCTCACAAGAGCAGAGTAGAGGGGCAGGATCACCTCCTTCGACCCGCTGGTCACACTCCTCTTGATGCAGCCCAGGATACGGTTGGCTTTCTGGTCTGCAAGTGCACACTGAAGCCGGCTCATGTTCATTTTCTCATCAACCAACACCCCCAAGTCCTTCTCCTTGGGCTGCTCTGAATCTCTTCTCTGCCCAACCTGTAGCTGTGCCTGGGATTGCTCCGACCCAGGTGTAGGACCTTGCGCTTGTCATGGTTAAACTTCATGAGGTTGGCATCAGCCCACCTCACAAGTGTGTCGAGGTCCCTCTGGATGGCATTCCTTCCCTCCAGCGTATCAACCGAACCACACAGCTTGGTGTCATCGGCAAACTTGCTGAGGGCGCACTCAATCCCACTGTCCATGTCAGCAATGAAGGTGTTGAACAAGACCGGTCCTGACACTGATCCCTGAGGGACACCACTCGTTACTGGTCTCCAGCTGGACATTGAGCCATTGACACAACTCTTTGTGTGCGGCCATCCAGCCAGTTCTTTATCCACTGATCCAACTTTATCAGTTGCCCCTTCAATCTTGCAACTTCTGCCTGCACTCTTTAACCTCGCTGTCTTGGTTCTACTCTGCAAGAAACAATTGCTCATATGCTCTCTTGCTCTTATTTCATAGTGGCTTTCATCTTGAAGCTCCTAGCATGGCTTATGTCTAGCTGTTTTTGCAGTGAGCTACATAGATATCTGCAGACTTTATCTGAAGAAAAGCCGTGATATCTCCAAAGGCATCAAACCCACATTGCCCTTAAGGTGTTTTTCCCCCTTTTCCTGTCATTTTTTTTGTATTTTTTTCACAGGCAAACCATTCTGCACAGCATAAAAGAGCTGTAATAAATCTCTGGTATTCAGAAAGCATATTGCTGATATCACAAACAGGGCTTCAGCTGGTCAGATATAATGTTTGTTTTGGTACTTGTGGTTATCCATTCAAAGAATTAAAAGTGTCTCAATTACCATGATGAAAGTTAAAACTCTTTATTGTTCTAGAGCAGCAACATCACTTAATTATCTTCCCTAAATTTTCCTTGCTGATGTCAACAAGATAATTTTCTGTTTGGTCTGTGGCTTCACAATCAGGAAAGGCTGAAGCTCTTTGAAGTTAGTTTGTTAAGAAGTGGATTAAGTAAGAAAATAAAGATATATGGACCGTGTTCTGGAGAAATTAAATTAACATGAGACATGAAGTTTAAAATACTTCTTGGTAAAAGACCCAGTTATACTGATCAGATTTTTTTCTTTGATAATGTCTTGCCCCTTTACCCAGTAAAGAGCATGTCTCTAAAACTGAACTTGAAGCCCAATCTGTTAGTGAGTTTCACCATTTCCATTTGCTTTAATGAGTATGGAACATAGCACGGCATTGTGGAAGAAGCAGAAGGATGCCAAAGCTCAAACTTATGCAGTTTCACCTCATTTAGTTTTAAAGGTATAATAAAGAATGAACTGGCCTAAGATAACTTAAAATTACTGTCTCAAAGAGTTAAGAAGCTACTAATCTAATCATTTAGATACCTTTTTAAACCACTAAGTAAACCAGTTAAGCTTATATATTGCTATTCATGACTATTACTCTACATTCCATCTTGGGAGGTCAGCATTTTGAAGGCAAGACAAAGGCATGCTCTCAGGTTTCTCTGAAGCCCTGAGTAACCTCATCCATGTTTGAAATTGTTACTGTTTTAAACAGAAAGGTGGAACAAATGACCTCCATAGGTGCTGTAGCCTTCCAGCTTGGGTTTTTCTGTGATTCTAAGATTCTAAATGCTTTCTTCATTGACAAGCAAGATTTGTACCAGGGAATCACACCATTACCTCACATTCCTTGGTGAGATCTCATCAGGTGCTAGAGTAAAGCAGGTTTTCAGAAGGAGAACATGATCTCACCTCTGTGCCTGGGAAAATCTTGGAGCAGATTCTCCTGGAAGGCATGCTAAGGCACATGAAAATCAATGAGGAGGTGGTGACAGCCAGCATGGCTTCACTAAGGGGAAATCCTGCCTGACCAACTTGGTGGCCTTCTATGATGGGGCTACAGAACTGATGGAAAGGGGTAGAGCAGTTGGTGTCATCTACCTGGACTTGTTCAAAGCGTTCGACACTGTCCCACACGACATCCTTGTCTCTAAATTGGAGACACATCAATTTGATGGATGGACCACTCGGTGGGTAAAGAAGTGGCTGGATGGCCGCACACAAAGAGTTGTGGTCAATGGCTCAATGTCCGGCTGGAGACCAGTAACGAGTGGTGTCCCTCAGGGATCGGTGTTGGGACCGGTCTTGTTTAACATCTTCGTCGCTGACATGGACAGTGGGATTGAGTGCGCCCTCAGCAAGTTTGCCGATGACACCAAGCTGTGTGGTTTGGTTGATACGCTGGAGGGAAGGAATGCCATCCAGAGGGACCTCGACATGCTTGTGAGGTGGGCTGATGCCAACCTCATGAGGTTTAACCATGACAAGTGCAAGGTCCTACACCTGGGTCGGAGCAATCCCAGGCACAGCTACAGGTTAGGCAGAGAAGAGATTGAGAGCAGCCCAAGGAGAAGGACTTGGGGGTGTTGGTTGATGAGAAAATGAACATGAGCCGGCTTCAGTGTGCACTTGCAGCCCAGAAAGCAACCGTATCCTCAGCTGCATCAAAAGGAGCGTGACCAGCAGGTCGAAGGAGGTGATCCTGCCTCTCTACTCTGCTCTTGTGAGACCTCCCCTGGAGTATTGTGTGCAGTTCTGGGGTCCTCAACATAAAAAGGACATGGAACTGTTGGAACAAGTCCAGAGAAGGGCCACGAGGATGATCAGGGGACTGGAGCACCTCCTGTATGAAGACAGGCTGAGGAAGTTGGGGCTGTTCAGCTTGGAGAAGAGAAGCTGTGTGGAGACCTCATAGCAGCCTTCCAGTATCTGAAGGGGGCCTATAGGGATGCTGGGGAGGGACAATTCATTAGGGACTGTAGTGATAGGACAAGGGGTAACGGGTTCAAACTTAAACAGGGGAAGTTTAGATTGGATAGAAGGAAATTCTTTCCTGTTAGGGTGGTGAGGCACTGGAATGGGTTGCCCAGGGAGGTTGTGAATGCTCCATCCCTGGCAGTGTTCAAGACCAGGTTGGAGGAGGCCTTGGATGATATGATTTAGCGTAAGGTGTCCCTGCCCACGGCAGGGGGGTTGGAACTGGATGATCTTAAGGTCCTTTCCAACCCTAACTATTCTGTGATTGTATGATTCTATGGTGTTGTGTGTGTCTTTTAACCATATTCATGATTAACTGTAGCGTGACAATTTAGTAACTGTAAGAACATCTTTTTCATACTTTCCCCATTTGTACAGAAAACGTTGAACATGAACTGTGTTCCCCCTGAGTTTTAAACACATTGTAAAAAGACAGCTAGTTTAATGCTTTCAGTCAAATTTCATGATGCAACTAAGCTTCCTTGAAAGGCTGAACTGAATGAAAATTAATCTAGTTAAAGAAGAATAGGTATCATCTTGACAGCTGTGAGACTACTCCTGGCTTTGAAAACCTGCACTAGAGGTGATGTGTGTCATATTAGCAGTGATTTCATTTACCCATGCACTGTGGCATAACTAGTCTTGTATGTAATCTTAGTTACACAGCACACATTCTCGGTACTTAAGCTGCTAGAAAAAAATGCCTAGGGTAAGATGTTTAATCCTAGATCATCGCCCACAATCATTGTAATACCGTGCAGTTGTTTTATCTGACATTTACAAATGAAAACTGTTAGATGTTTTCAGTTAATATTGAATCCCACTCACAGTATAGAACTTACTTGATGAGAACAGAGCAGTTATACTAGTCTGTGCTCCTGTATCCTTAAATAGCTTTTAAAAGCCATGAGACAGTAAAGTTGAACAGGAACAGTGAGGTGGTGAGGCCCTGGAACAGGTTGCTCAAGGAAGTTGTGAATGTTCCATCCCTGGCAGTGTCCACGGCCAGGCTGGATAGAGCCTTGGACACATGGTCTAGTATGAGGCATCCCTGCCTATGGCAGGGGGGGTCAAAACTTGATCTTAAGGTGCTTTCCAACCCAAACCATTCAGTGATTCTGTGAATAATATTTGTGGTGTGATGTATATCAAGTAGTTTTATAGCAGAGGTATCAACTGTATCTTTTTGAACTTCTGTGACTGCATTATATAGTAAATGCCTGAGGTAAACAGCTCCTCCTTCTCATTCTTTCCTTATTTCTAGTGCACAGTGATAGGTCTGGCCGCAGAATATTGTGGAGCTGCCCAGTATTTGTTCTATTTTTTGTTCTCTGTAGCAGACATTGTCTTTTAGTGTGTATTTATATGATACCTGTCATAATGGGCCTCGTCAGTGCTGGAGACCCTAAATACAAATATTGACACTCACCATATAAATAAATTTATATTACCACGATCATCTCTTGTTTATATGTTTGATATCTGAAGGTTCTTCAAGAAGTGTGGAAGAAGTGTGTGTGAAAATATTGGTGCTTTGAGGTGGCCTGTGGAGGTAAAAATGTATTGTTGTTAGGGCAAATACTTTCGTTTCATCCTGATACAAAAGAAAAGATCAACAGAACAAACCTGCTATTCTGTGTCTCATCAAAGTACCCGAAAGACAGTTTAAAGGTGTCTCTGCCTCCAAGGGTCGTTCGCTGTGGTGTCCTTTTTTTCTGCATCTTTGTTAGATAGGAATGCTGCCATATATCATTGGAAAGGGCAACTGCTGCAGAGGCAGGAGAAGAATAGCAAAGTCAGATGATTCAGTGTAATGAATGACTAATCCTCTTTCTAAGCCAGCATCCTGTTTATAAAGACGTATTCTGCAGTGCTGCACATCACAGATCTCGGTAGTGGATGTGTTAATGGAAGGCCACCTTGGGCAAGGAAGAGAGCTGTGCCTTTTTGTCTTCAGAGCACATTTAAAGCCACCGTGTGCCTCTGACTAGTGGAAGCACATTCACTTTCTTCTGTCTGAAGATGCGATACCCAATACAATAGTATAAAATTAACTGAATTTCAACAATGGAAGGAAGCATCTATTACAGTGCTCTGAATTTTCTTGAGGGAAAAGGGATTATTTTTTTAAAACTCGAATTTCTAAGGCAATAGAAAGTTGGATTTGTACACATGCTTTGAATTTATGCAACGAGTAATTTGCTGGTGTGTAAAATGAATTGCATGCATGCATTGCCAGGAATGAGGTATTATTTCTCAAATTCCATATTAATAATTATTAACAAAAAAAAATCAGGCTGTTGTGGAATTGTTTCCTATTTCCTTAATCTATCAGAATCCGATTATTCAGTTTAAGCTAGCTGTCTGTATCAATGCAATATTAAACAGCTTTGTGAGAACATATGAGGTTTACTGCAGAGGAAACACAGCAAGAGTCAAACCTTACCTTTCTGTGAGTACTGCTCAGGGGAAAGTTTGAATGCTTTTAAGAGCTTCTGTATAGAGCAGAGCCATTGCTAGTTTTGTTTTCTTAGCACTAACAGTATGCATATTAAATTCCCCTTCAGGCTTACCTAAGGTAAGGTATTCAGAAACAAATGTGCACCTTGTTGAAGAGTGTTAAGTCAGAAGTTCAGCGTGTCTTAACAAGGTGACTACAGAAATAAACGTGGATGGTCTCTTTGTGTACCTGCCAACCGTTTACTGAAGAGCTGGGGAGGGAGGGGAGGTGGGAAGTCACCTTCTGCTTTAAAACACACTTTGGGTCAGCTCTCTGCTCAATAGAGCCACATTCAGTTTATTTCCGAGCTGTCACCGCTGCAGAATAGCTCCTGTTTGAGGGGTATTCTGCAAGAAGACTAACTGTAATTGGCAATCCATTTCTTCATTTCCATTCTACGGCCAGCCTTGACGAATTAATCACAATCAAATACAGGCTGCGGGAAGGGGGCGACCTATGTAGCACAGAAGAAAAATGAGGCCTCATGCCAGCATGACAGACTAATCTTTCAATTCACCCTGTTAGACTGAACGAGGGGACTTGGTGGTGTGCCTGTCGCCAGCACGGCCCATAAACAAACTGTTCACTCTTGGTGCTAGGGTTTGGCAGGTGCAATAAAGGTTATTGAGTGCCACGCGGGACCTCCTCCATCACTGCTGTGGGATGGGGATCACCTGGATTAGTCCTGAGGAGGAAGACTCACTAGGCTGTGGCTTACGAGGTGCCTGGAGTGAGCGCGACCTAAGAGATGTTGTGATTTTGTGTCTGATCCCATAGGAACTGAGATGGCTCCTTGGTTTGGGCGGATCTGTTATGGCTACTGTACAAGAAGCCTGTCACCACAACAATTATTGCTCACCGGTCTGAGCAGCGATAGTCTCTGAAGTCATGGCAGGGAATAGGACCTAGGTTGGTTCCAGATGGAAAGGAAAGAACAGTAACCTGAAGAACTAGATTTATTTCGTCAGCTATGGAAAAAAGCTTGGGATCTTCTGGTTGATATTTTAGTTAGCTTTCTTCTTTTGTACTTGTTGGAATGGTGCAGCACATGTGTGGCTTCTAGGGTTATATTTGGAATATGAGACCCTATTTTAACCAACCTACTCATAATAATGTTCTTTGTACTATCTACTGCTAGGATTTTAGGTTTTTGAATGCCAACTAAAATGGAAACAGAGCTAAATTCATGCTGATGTAAGTCGATATCCATAGGCTTCAGAGAAGCTATAGTGGTTTACAGTAGCTGTGAAATATTCCATTGCATTTAGAGGAATAGATGCTGCTTTTTATAATAGACCCTTTTCACTTTGACTCTAATTTCATTGACTTCAGCAGAAGAGAAATCTGGTTCAATGTATCATACCTTTCTTATAACTTTCATTTTGGGCAGGGAAGACTTTGTTATCTCTTTCCTGAAAGAGTATCTAGCCCCTTGGAAAGAACATTCCTTTAAAGTCTGATTTGTAAGCGATTTGTGCGTGTCTCTCTTTTTATTCCTTTCAATATATTAGTTATATACGAAAGAGTGGAGCGCTTGCTTTCCTGTATATTACTAGATGATAAACCGTATCTATCATTTTCCAATTTCGTTTTGGACAATGCAGCATATCGCTTCTTTTTTTCCCCTTTCCCTTCTCTCTGTGATGTTTCAAAGAGTGCTTTAACAGAAATAATGTGCAATGCCATTTATAGGCTAATAATTTACTGTATGTCATGCTGTGGCAGTGGAAGACTTTCTGTCCCCTTCTGTTTTCATTTCTTTCTGGAATAAGAGCATTAAACCCTTGCTTTTTGGAGAGTTGGAAGTATCCCATATGGAAAATATCATCTTTCATCACACGTTGTGACTTGTTCTGTCAAAAGAAACCAAATTCTGGTTTGCTTAGTCAAATTGAGTAGCACTTACAGGTCACTTGTTGAGGAAAGTACTGTTCAATATGAATAATATTATGCTGATCCTGCCTGGGGAGGGTCTGCTTCAGACATCCCTGAGCTGAATAAGAGCTGGTATAAATGTCAGCACATTGTTCCAGCTGGCAGGCGGGTAGCATGTTTTCTGTATCCATTTTCCTGTTTCTCAGTTCTTGTGATCAAAAGCGCATTTCTAAAATGGAGAAGCTGACAGTGTGAAACGTTTGGCATTTAGATGAGGAAAATGCAGAATAGGAAGATCTAGAACCTAATCTTAAACCAGTTGCATCCTTTGGATGAGAGTAAATCAACTGTTCCAGCAGTGACCAGTGTGTGGTGCGTAGTTTAAGCTTTATGTAACAGTTCATTATCTAGTGTTGGAAAAAATGAGTATCAGTTTTATGCAGAATGCATATTGACGTAAATTGCCCGATGTAGGCTGCGAGCTGTAGACAGTGCAATCATAATAGCTTTTCAACTGATGCAGTTTTATGGCTTCAGAACATTAATCATTTTCTTATGCCTTTAATTGCCATAAGGTGGTTATATCTGTGTCCATAATAGGTGCTAAACATTATGCCACTGACAGGTTTTTAACCATTCTTTTTGTTGTAACTAGTAAACACAATATAAGAGACCATTATGAGTCCAGAACATATTTTTTAGCCAAGTGCCATTAGGAACACTACTGCTGTAAGACAACAACATTTTGAGCTATATTTGCTACCTGATTGTAGTCTTAAGGTGTTTTTTTTTTTCCCTGCCTTGAGGAATGAGAGAAGAGAACAATTCAATCACCAGGCATTGCTTAATTAAGAGATGATTTTTGTCTCTTCTAGAAAAGTAAAGCCTATTTCCCAAAGTGAACAGAAAGGAAAAGTTGCTGTGTTTTCCACAGTGCTAAATTTAATGTTGAAGAAAGTAGTGAAGAAAATTGTGGACGTAAGAGAAATCAAGTCACTGAGAATGATATAATGTGGAGTCGTGATGGTCAGTGCTCTAGGAATCTTCTATTTTATTTTGCCATTGACTTCATAGTTATCAGTAAAGCATAGTTTTCAGTAAAGCAATAGTTTACTGATGATGTATATAGTAGGCTCTTCACAAAGGAAGATGTAAGGTTCAAAGCTCCCGTTCAAACAAAGCCGTCAGCCGTGATGCAGGTAATATAGGTACATACTGGGAGTGCTTCCCTGTCATTCCTAATAAGGATTTTATGTTGTGGAATCTTATACCAGTCTTGCTATTGTGTGACCTGGTTAATGAGTTGTCATCATTTTATTGACTATAGGCAATTGGAGGCAATGGTTGCATTTACCATGCTTGTTAACCACAAAGTGGAGAATGTACAACTGACAAACTTGGCTTTACAAGAATCTCTAGCTGTTTAATTTATGTGCATACACAAGGTTTTATCAATTCCCTATGTATATTTTCAAAATTATGTAGAAGCGATGTGGAAATACTTAACTACTACTGAATTTCTTTAATAATGCTGGGATATTGAGAATTGTCTCACTAAGGGCAGACAGAGATGTTCTAGTTCATGCATTTGATGGTAAAGAATTAAATTCCAACTCCTTTCTTAGCTTGTTTCATGTTTTCAAGATTACTGTTCCTAGTAGTTGACCTTCTTCTGAGTTTCCCATGTTGATTACTTGGCATTTATGCTGACCTTAACTAAGCTGAACACTTTCTGATAAGGAATAGATAGAAATGTTTCTCCATCAGCACTTATGCCAGTAAAACATAGACTTTTAGTTCATAAAGATGTCACATGTTTAAATTACATGTGATTTGAAGAAATTATCTATTTGGAAAACAGTTACATTGGATACTAACTTATGTTTACTTAATAGACCAATTGTCACAAATTATTGGAGCTTCACAGTATCAAAGCTCCTGGCTCAGAAGAGGTCACCTTGATATTTGCACTGAATGTATTTCAGCCTTGGCTTCACATTTTATCATTCTCGGTGTCTTTAAGTTTTCTCTTACCTCCACAATTTTTTTTAATCTACTTATTTTTATCATTTGTTTTTATGACTCTTACTGTCAACATATTTCACTGGTTTTCTACTTACTAAACAAAATGGTTCTGCCTGAATTTCATATACAGTCTTAATTTGTAACTTTTAATGTATGATCCCTGCTATTTAGCTTACTCTCTATTTATTGCTTATTTTTGTGACTGCCTACTAAATACATTAATGTCTGTGGATCTCTAAATTATAAGGCTCTTTTCTTCCCCTAAAATGTCAGAACCGATGATGAAGCTCTCTTCCTCTTCCTTCACAACAAATCTAAATATCCTTAGTAAACACTAGGAGGTAATCATGTGCTTCAGTCCAGTCCTGAATTATCTGTCTATAATTTGCAGCCTTTAAGACGGTATCATGATGTTAATACGTGTTGGATACAGATGCTTACAAGATACTTTGCTTAAAAAATAAACCCAACCAGCAAACAAGCAAGAAAAACACCAAAGCACAACCAAAACACCCAGACGATCCAACCTAATCCACCTGCTGATGCAAGTATTCATCCCACAGATTCCTTCAGCTGCCCCGTGACAGCATTCACAGCCTTTCCAGGCCTGTCAATCTACTTGCTTGCTGAGCCATTTCTATCCCAAGGAGGATGGATGGAAAAAAAGCCTCCTAGATTGAAGCTGTTGAAACCAACCCGTCCCACTTGATTTGGACCAGAGCAAGGAGTGTTCACACAAACATTTCAGCCAGCAGGTCTGAGTGTGGCACAACTCCGGGGGGAGAGAAATGAGCTGCTTGTGGCAGTAGCATCTACGTGGGTTAAAACTGGATTTAGAAGGTGATGTTTTTTCGCACTCTGATCTTGATTTGATAATATTAGTGTGGGGGCTTTTTCATTTGATTATTGAGTTTTCAAAAGTATCTCAATCCTTTTTGAATCATCAGTGTGTACCTGGTGGTGGTGTCCTACTCTTACATACCCAGAACATGAAAGATGTATGTGGAATGTGATTGGAACTGATAGGAAACAAGATCCATATTAAAATTTCAGCACAAGAAATGTCCCAGAAGCTCACGCATTCATTGTTTCCTCCTTTGGCTTAGCACTGTTTATTGCATACTAGCTCTTTCTTTAAATAATGTTCTAAGCAGTTTTGAATCTGTTTGCAAAAGCTAGTCTGACTGCTGTCTTAGTGGGGTTTTTTCCTCCTTCCTGTTCTTTCAGTTTGTATAGAGATTTCTTCCAATTTCTTACTTGAGAGGGGGTTTATTAATTCAAGCTCATTTCCCTTCTTCTGGTGTTTGCATGAGCTCAGATGCCGTGCAGCAACTAGTCTTTGTTCATATTCATTTATGTCATATAGGTTTAATTGTAATCTCCTGTTTTCTAAGGAACACAAATCCTTCTTCTTTGACCCTTATGAATTTTAGAGATCCTTCTTGCATTCAGATGTCCAACACTTTTTTTTTCTTCTCTATTCCTAGAATACTTCTAAATACCAAGTGCTAGACACACAGTGGTTTTAACATGGTTTGATTAGTAACAGTTACAGTGTTAGTATAATTTATTTATTCTCAACTATTTTAGATAGTGGCTGGACCTTTGTTTGCTTTTCAGAATGATTTTTAGTAATGTTCAGATTGGCAAACCCTACACACTTCATCTGTTCTTTTCCTGTCCCCAGGTAGTTACTGCAAGTTCAGTAGCGTTTATTTGCATAAGCAAGCTGGATGAGATTATTTTGCAAAGCTCATATATAAATAAGTGTACTTCAAGTAAGCATCGGTATTGATCTCATTGGGTTTGACTCGTCAGTAGTGTGAGTTTTCTTCTTTGTTGTGGAGGTCCTAGTTTTAGCAATTGATTTATAAAAATCAACCTTTATTTCTGCTAGAACCACAGTCTGTTGCTTTTGTAAATCTAACTAGAGAAATCCAACTGGAGTTGCTTCCCTATCCCCAAAAATACTACTCTGACTGGTTTTGAACAAACTCTTACACTGGTGTAAGAGCTCTCATGCCTTAATTTTCCATTCCCTGCCTTTTTTATAGATTTTCTTCCGCATATTGTTGTGCCTTCATTTTGCAGGCTTTCAAAATGCTTTGGTGAAAGCAAAATAGAGTAGTTAGACTGTTTTATGCCAGCTAAATCTGTGGTAGTGTGGTGGCTTGACCTTGGCTGCCAGATGCCTGCCCAGGCACTCTCTTACTCCATCTCCTCGACAGGACCGGGACAGGGGTTGGAAATAAGGTGAAAAAGGTGGAACTGGCTGCAGCCACCATGGAGCTGTCCCAGTCTCTCCTCACAGGGGTTCCATGGAGGCCACGAAATACTATGAAGTCTTACTTTAATTTGGGCATATTCTTTGCCATCTTGTCCATGGTCACTGCAGTGGCTGGAGGAGAGTGTGTGAAGTCCCTTTTTCACTCTAAAGGCTTAGAGCTGGCAGAGGCTCTTTCACCCCTCCAGGTAAGTCCTGCAAGGAGAGTCAAGCCAGAATCTTTCTAAATCTGCTGTAATTGCCACGGCCAGTTTATATTTTGTTTCTTACACTGTTAATTTTCCCTCCTTGATGAAGTTTTGGAGGTTTTTTGCTGGTTTCTGTCCCCAAAGACGTGGAGAGGACTGTGCTGTGGTGGGTAACGAATGCGTATCAGTAACTCACTGAAATAATCCTGACCCCATGCGATGTTGCAGAGGTATTTTTCCCAGTCTGGAGATGTGCAGCTGTTGTGTTAATGCAAGCTGTTTTCAGTGGATTTATAGAGTGGACTCTGATGAAATTAACGGAAATCACATTAGCTAAAGCTGCTCCTTGAGCGTGACTCTAACACATTCAGTTTTGATTATGTAAAAAGCTTTTGAAACTGACCCCCCCCCCTTCTTTTTTACATTTATCCTAATGAAAGATCTTTTATTTTCTCTAGTTTGCTTCATTAAGTAATAATCAATGAGGTTTCTGTGTCCAATAAGCTTAAATGTTTTTCTGTACGCCTGCCTCTAACCTACCTGGGATGTCGTGTTTCTCAGAGGATAAGTTGTGTTTGCCTGTGGTGTGGAGCGTGGAGATTTGCCTCGGAAGCATCGTTTTCCCCAGGCATAACATGGATCACCTCATACTCAGCGTACACACAAGACAGATTTAATAAAGCTCTGAAATAAACCCCTTTTGCTGCTACATGGCTACATCCACACGGAAATTGAGCTGGGAGGTCAATTTTCACTGAAGGACTGAGCTTGCAGATGCCTGTTTTTTTAAGTGGGGGTCTTTAAATCTCACTTGTCTGACAGGTGGTAAGAAATTTACATTGAAATTGTCCAAAGCAGCTTCTTAGTTGTACTGGGTTGTTGGATAAAAGAAATTTCTTAGCCTTCCGTATCCTTCGCTGCTTCATTTAACCAAACATACCATAGGCTCCTGCTTTGCAAATACGGGCATTGCTTCTGACTACAGTACTTGTCATTTGCATTGGCATTTGTCTCCTTATATCAATGTGGATATTGTTCAAAAGGACATGGAAAGCATGCATTGGGGGTTTCACCTTCACCTTGGCGTCCTACAAGGTGAAATCATTTGACTTTAAGGCTGGATTTACCAGTGTCGGTTTAACCAGAAACACTGATGTTTGATAAACCTTTCTCAACGTTAGGAATTTCCTTGCTAAAGCAGAACACGTTTGCTTGTATGATTAAAAGAAAAGAAAATAAAAAATCACAGTGACAACTTGTCAGAATACGTGCTGGAAATGTTACTTAAAACAAGTGTTAATAAGACCTAAAGTTCATATCAAGCCTAAATTGAATTGGAATTTGTGGGATTGGAAGTGCCATTAACTAGTTATTTAATTTCCTTTTTTGATTGAAGTATGCAAGACTCAGTAAATGCATAATTGTGAGTGAAATGCAAATTAGAGATATTAGCAGAAAACATATTTTTTTAGAAATACTTGTTTGACAGTTAATGCTGTGAACTTTTGGCACACTGAAGAACCTGATGAGATCTGGGATATTTTCTCGATCAGCTGCTGTTGTTGGGTTTAAAAGGCAACTGATGCTAGAGGCTGTTTGTCAGTCAACAGAAGTGCTGCAATAAGGCAGTACTATTGCGGGTATATATAATTAGCCTGTGACTGAATTAGTCCTTATAAACAAAAAAAAAGTGGAAGAGTCAAGGTTATCCTAAAGTTTGTTATTTTTGTATTTTACCCATTAATTGCTTGTTCTGTACTCTTAAGCATATGGGGACTTGCTAAGAGCATCAGAAGTATGAGATACACAGTTGTAACCAGTCAGGCTTGCTGAAATTTCAGGGTTTTATAATGCAAGTTTTCATTATCCTTTCTTTAAACCGGTTTTCCCATTAATCCAATCCCTCAAAACCTTTCTAATTCTTCTTTTGTGTATATTGCTGCTTTCTCAGGCAACAGAACAAGCAAAAAGAGTTTTAAGTGCAATATGGGGTGGTAGTTTCAGTGGCTTCTGGTGGCTTTGGTGTAATTTTTGCTCACAGAGTTGCTGCTGTGCAGCCTGAAATGAAGTATCTAGGGTAAATTGTCTGGTTGCTAATACAGAAGCATAGAATAGAGTAAGGTACACTGTGACCTTTGCTGGACAAAAAGGAGGATCTGTACTTTCAGATGGAGCTCACCACTTGCTGGTCAAATGACTTCTACAGAAATGAAACAGCATCTAGGCAAGGAGGGAAAAAATGCTTCCTCTTAAAAAATTAATGCATAAAATGTTGTGACAGTGCAATGGTGTGTCCAGTCAAACATCCTGCTCAAGCACTTGTTTTAGTAGCATTCATGTAGCTGGTGTTGATGTAGTAGGAAGTGCACCACTGTACAGTGAAGAACAGAAGCCGTTTAGCATCAAATATAAAATGCTCCCCCCTCCCCATTCATCTAAAATGCATTGAACTCCAGATTATCTGGAAATATTTCAGTTTTGAGCTGCGGTAGTTTTCCTGAGTATGATGGCTGCTGGTCTGTGTGGTTTTATTACTGCCTGAGGCAAGAATGGGAAAAAATCCACAGTGTGAATAATAGAGACAAACCAGGGATCAATAATGCATTTGTTTTTAAGAGTAAATTAAGTAGATTAAATACGCCTCATGTAGTATCTTGCTTTTTCACCCAACCCACCCTATGACTTTTTTCCATGTATGTCTTTTGGGGAAAAAGATAAAAGAACATCTTTATTTCCTTATTTTTTCCCTTATTCTCCCCACAAGGAGTAAGTGTGTGTTGTTTCAGCTGATTTTCTTTATGTGCTCTTAGGAAATCTTTGATTTCCCTTAGAGAGGAGATAAGAACTGTGCTTCAGTAGAAATAATGTCAGATTGTTTTGTTTGTTCTTGTACGTGTATGGCCTTCACCAAGTACTCTGTTGGTTTTAGATAATCCAGCTAGGTCTTTGGGTTGCATCTGTCAGAGCAATTGAATGTGGTGGAAGTGATTTAAAGGATAGAGCTGGGCTGGCAGCACTGTCTGTTTTCTTTATGTGACTTTGTATTTTTGTCCGTATTTCTTCCTCTGAAGTTTCCCAGACTTTTTAGGCTGACATCTCCCTTCATTTTGCTGTGGTAGCTTGTCTTCCCTCACGTCCCTTATATACATGTATATCCCCAAGTCATTGTAACCCCTGTCACAATGTGCTGCCTGTTCTAGTTGAAATACTGAGAGCTCTAGTGAAGCCAACACCCTGATATTGTCTGCCGAATTCAGCCGTCCTCCACCAAACCCCACAGGCTGTCTTGCAACAAGAAGTCCTGTGCTTCCTCCCTCTCCTCCTCTTTCCCCACCACAGCCTGCTGCGCTCCAGTGTACTTTCCCAGCTCACAGTCTCTGTGAAAAGATTCCATCAGCAAGAACTAAGAGCTGCTTATAGCCATTTCTCCCCCTTCTTTTCCCTGCCCAGCATGTAGTGGCAGATGTATTAGTAGACATCGGGGACTCGGCAAGGAGAGGCACGTCAGGAATGTCTCAACTTCAGGCGAGCCTTCAATTAGAGTCTGCAATCAATTGCAATATGCATTTCCATAGGGAACTGAGCTGTGCAAGGTCCAGGTCTGTTACTTCATTCCTAATGCTGAGCAGCAGATACTTGGATACTTAGACTTCACTCAGAGCTTAGAGGCACTGTGTGTCAAGGAGAGCCTGGGATGGTGTCAGGAAAGGTTAAGCATCGCTGCACAGGACCATATTTTTTGTAGACAACCTCCCAGTTTCAAGTGGAATTCAGAGCGGGAGTGGGGGTATTTGCTTTTGTCTCTTGCAGCATTAGCAGGGCACTTCAGGAAGGCAGGATTGATTCCCTACGTGTTGCTTCCGTTGAGAACAGCAAGGCATTTTTATTTAAATCAGAGGGTAGAATAAACGTTTAACCTTGTTAGAATTGTAACTATGACAAAGCCAATATCCCATCGCTGTTCAATTTGGTGTATGATGGGAGATTTCACAGTTGACTAGTGCTTTACACTTAGTTTCAAATTACTTTTGCTGTATTATGTTGCCACCCTACAAAAACAACTTGCTATATACAGATAAGTAGAAGATTAAACACTCTGCATTAAGGAGCTCATGTACACTTTGCAACCTCTTTCAACGTTTCTCTGTACAACACTTGTTTCAGGAACAGCAATTCTGGATACGGTGTAGAGTGTGATTTAAGAATAATGATGTACTTGAGCTCACAAGCAGCTGCATACATGTGTCTAAGCGGGTGTGTAATTTATGCAAACACTGCATATACACTCTCTTAAGTAGGTTAATTGTGAAACTACCTGGGTAAGTGTCTCCTTCGGTTGCATTTACGTTGTATATACTTTCTCTTACCATATGAGAATGCTGATTGCCAGAGTAGCAAGGTCTTTTCCCTTTCAATGTTGTGGTGGCACCTTTCTGCTGTTTCCCTGATTATGCTCAGCTTGAAGCCTTAACGTTGCACATGGGCATTAGAAACACCCTGACAGGCAGAAAAGCTCCATCACATAGAGCAGTAAACAGCACAGCTATGAAGCTGTTTGCTTCCTAGAGAGGCTCTGAGTATTGCTTGCTGTATCTTTTTACAAGACAGTTAGAGAACCCATTTATCCATGATGTGGTCCCCCTGCAAGCATACTCCCTATAAATGCTGGAGAAAGAATGAAACCAAAATCCTGACTTCTAATAAAAAATCTACTGACTGCTGCAGAAAAGTGGGATTCTTGCAAATACTCAGCTCTCCTGCAGAACCACAGTAAAATACCTCCTGCAGTAAGGTCCTTACAGGGAAGCTCCCTTCCTCCTCAGCAGTCCAAGTGTAAATGCATTTTCAGTAAAACTTCCTGTGTTTTTTCCTCCCAATGCTAGCAGATATTAAGCAGCTTGGTAAACCTGAAATCTAGTTTTTCTTCAGTGGAATCCTCAGGCTTGCTAGTGCAAGCCTCAACCTGCTCACCTGACCTAAATAATCACAGTATGTCCGTACTTAGCTGACTTAAAACAATTGTATGGTGGGTATTTTTCTGATGGTATCAGTGTAGTACAGTGTGAAGCATGGGATGATACAGCAATGGCATGGGTTTTCCTGTATCTAAGCCACCTTCTTGTAACTGACCTCTCTGACTGCAGCTGTAAGATGGGTCCAGATTTGCAGCTCGCACAAAGGAAGCGGCTGAGTTGTAGCTGGTGAAGGTGGATTTCTGTGCTGATCAGACAGGAGATAGGTGTCAGTCAGCACAGATATGTGTGCCCCTTCTCTGACAAGCCAAGACTGAGCCAGCCCTGTTGTGAAGAGCCCCAGTGTATTTCAGCCTGCACCTTTCCTTGGTTTCGCTGACTTGCATGAGGTTTAGGATGTGCCTTGGTACCAGCGTGGACCCTGGTCGACTTAACCAGGGATCACTGCGTTACTCAACACACTTCTGTGGGTGAAGAAGGACTGTCATTACAGGACTCCACCTACTTTGTGTCCCTGCCATAGTAGAGACATTCTGTTTCTAGCATTAGTTCCTAGGTGCTTATTTTGGGCTTCTTTATTAACCATTTTCCAGCAGCTGCCTCTTTATCCTGTCAGAGTTGAACGCAATTGGCAATCATTCTTCAGGAACTGTATGTATTTTTCTGTTGCTGCTGATTTTTTTCACTCAAGGAAAATGAAAAGGCATAAGAGGAATTGAGAGTCATACAATGGTTTCTTCAGAAGAATGCTTTGTTTATGTATTGTGAAGATTTCCCTTTTTCCTTTGACATTTTGTATGCATGCTAATTAATTACTCTAGCACAGGCTATGAAGGATGCAGTGAATCTGTGCAGCTCTGTTTCTTGACTGGGGTGACATAAATGTTACTGCCTTTTCACAATACTTGATTTCACAGTCTTTCTGAGAGTTACTTTTTGAGCAGACAGCAAATAAGGTTTTCTCTGGCTGAATGAGTTCAATAAGGCAAGGTGGGTTATTTAACAGAAGATTCATGGCTCTTCTCTTTAGTCTTTCAATGCAGCTGATACAAATGAGGATATTTCTTTTCCAGCTTGCAAGTATCCACGAAAATGATCAGGCCAGCAACTTGTCAGCTTGCTTATCCAGTCACAACATGACCATGGTTATTAAAAAAAGAGAGAAAAAAGAGAAAAAGCTCAACAATAGCAACAAGCTAAGCTTGTTGGTAGGGTACTCCTATCTCCTCTTCCAAGCAGGCCAGATTTACCATGGTAATGGGAATCAACCTAGCATGAGTGAATTCATTTTGACTACTAAAACATACCTTTGACAAGATGATTATATGGGATCAGTTGCAAGATTATACTGCTAGTTTCACAGCTGAAGGACAAGTGAATGCATTGAGTTAACCCTACCCCAGGCATGCTGGGCTGTGCATCTCGTTTGTTTCCTTTTATTGTCACAAAGTGATAAGGCTGAAGTGTTGTTATTAGTGTGTTGTCAATAGCCAGCATTAACCCACATGACCATAATGAAGCTCGGTTATTCACGTGCTTGTTGTGATTCAGAAAGCATTTGTAGCAACAATAATAATATTGCATTTCAGAATATATATGGAATAAGTGCTTAGTGCCTCTTTTTTTTAAAGCAACCTGGGAAACATCTTTGTTTTTCATGCCATCTGGTGCTGACAATTCCCACCCAACAAATGCCTTGATGCATGGTGGAAATACCTTGTCACACTGACTGCAGAGAGGGCCTTTGGTACACTTCCGCAATTAAAAATGTGACTGTTATGCTACTCTTTGAAGGGCATCCTTCACATATTATTAAACATCATTGACAAATATATAAGCTGAATAAATGGAAGTTGTTATATTTTGACAGTCATTTTGATTAAACAGTGAGACTTGGGTTTGATTTTAGAACACGGGCACAGTCTGCAAACTGTTGCATTTTGATATATGCACAAACATGCCAGTGTAGATATTTTTCTGAGAAAGCATGAGGAACACGTAATGAGTGTTTGTGTTGATGTGCATTTGGTTCTTTCCATGACTTGCTTCAAAATGAAACCATTAAAACTAATATGAATGAGAATATTAAGATTGTGATGAGCCTTTTAGAAACCATAGAAAAGGGAGCGTATTTTATATGAATAAAAATCTTTTGAGCACTTGAACTGCGCTAAGAAAAAAGATACAGACCCTTTTCTATCAGGATGAGTTGATTTACAGAAAACATTAGGCATCTCAGTTAAACTGACAGATTATAACGTATACCCCTGCAGCTACTGAAGTGATTTTCTGGATTGACATTTGCTTCTTAGTATTATAACTTAACCGATAGAACCCATTCTGATCATCTTCAGCTGTATGATACTAAAGGTTGATTGTTTAACTGATGTTTTGTTAATGGGCTTTTTGTGTGGAGGTGGCATTACCCGATTGCAAGTTAGGCATTCTTAATGAGATGCAGCATTGGATTGAGCACAGTGGGAGAGACAGATAAAGCTACCAGCATCTCCATACAATTTTGGGGTCCCTTAACTAGATTTCTGTTATCTGCCCAAATCCTTGATGGGGTGGTATTCATTGTACAACTTGTAGTAGACATTTTTCAGATACTGCACTGCCAGATTAGGCATGCAGTAACAGACACAATAGTGTGAATGTTTCTCTGCTAGATCCCCCAGCACAAAAGGCTGAGCGTTTATACTAGTCTAGCAGCAGGGAATTCATTGCATATTTTCCATATATTAATGAACTAAGGGGACTTAATGTTCTGTGAGTGGCACTTTGATGTGTCTCTCTGCAGTTATTTTCTCAGTTCTTCTCCACACTCTCCTCCCCTAAAACAGCGCATTGTTTTCATATCAAATATTCCAAAATAATTCTGCCAGATCTTCTCGTGGCTTCTTTGGAAAATTGTGGCCATGATGACTGCGGGCACTTGCACAGTGTGCTCCTTGTTTCAGCAGCCATTTCTTAGGTCAGCGTAACAAACAATTTCCAGGAATAAGGTGGTGAAGTCCTGGAAAGAGGAGCAGAAGCTCATAAGTTTGAAGACCTTTTAAAGCTTTCATAGGCTGCCACTGTGGGTAATATCTGTGCAAGGACGTATCAAAAGGAGCAGGTTTCACATGAGGTATATTTTATGTGGTGGTAGTAGGATGGGGGTTTTGTAGTGGGGAGTGTGAAGGTGTCTCGTTAGGGGGAATAAATGTATTAGTTACACCTTTATTAGCAACACACAAGGAGAAGGAAAGGAGGTTTCTAAGTTTGGCAGGTGCTGGTGCCCAAGTCAGTGTTAAAGCTGGCAGTCCCATTTCCAAACGTATACAAAGGCAGCTGTCCTGTTTAAAGGGACATTTTAGCTGTGAAGCAACTGGGCAAGAACAGGAGAGCTTTCATTAACAGTTTCCAAGCAAATTAGAAAGATCTTAGAGTAACAAGGTCTTGTGTGTTTCTGGAGACACAGAAGCAATACAGGCTTTACCCATATGGCCAGAGGCATGTGGAGACGGTCAGCACTGACGTACTTTCCAGAGTCAGCAGTGGTGAATGAGCAGAGCAAAGCTCAGCCCTGGCCATACATGCACATGGGGTCTCTCCCTCACACACCATGCCTTTCAAACCATGCAGAGCTTTCCAAACACCCTTGTTCTTACCGACTTATCAGGCTTGCACCCACTGTGATAACAGCAGTAATGAATAAATCTGTTCTTTAAAGGAGAGCCCCTGACCTGAGAGGAGCAAAAGAGGTGATGGCTGCTTGCTTCTAGGATTTGCTGTACTTGAAGGGTTGGGACTAGATGCTGGTAATAGATGATGAGATGTGATTAGTGGGCACTGCTGTAGGAAGCCCAGGCCAAGTTAGAGACCTGGGGTGGGGGGATAGGTACGTGCTTCACCCCAGACCTATCCATGACATACAGCCTGCCAACCCTCCCTTCTTCTCCAGCCAGATAAACCCTGTGAAGTCTTACGGAGGCACTGCTTGCCTGTACCTTACAGCTGATGCTTCTTTGCCTTTTTGTGCCCTTGCCCTTTTCAGTATTCTGGAGGAGCACTCACTGCAGTAACATGGGCCAGTGTCACTCATTACTTTACCTGTTTTATCTTTTGTGAAATTGAGCCTTTAGCCAGAATTGCCTGAGCTGCTGCTCTAGCAGTCGGTTAACTGTGAGGGTCCTCGAGCTCATTTCTCTCAAGTAATTTGGTTCCCACGTGCTCGCTGAGATTGCTTTCTTGCTGAAAAGTGGGGAAGGGGGTTGGGTGCACGTGTGGGAGCAGACCAGGGACATTATGGCAGACAAATGTAGCTTAGAGAGACAAGCAGCGCAAAGATGTGTTTAAAAGCATCCCATCTCGCTTTATCTCCCTTTAACCCAGTCCTGTAAAACAACGTGTTTTTCTGCTTGAGAATCAGAGACACAGGGTCTTTTGTGCTGCAGCAGGGTATGGATCAGGAGGCTAAATCCCATCCTGCTTCTGCGTAAAGCAAATAAGGTAGTTGTTTCATTAAAATTACCAGAAATGTGTATAAAATACTTATTAATACTTTTTGTAGCGGGTCATAAAAGGCTTCTATAGATTTCAAGATATTTTCTGAAATCATACACAGAATTCAAGGCTTTTTACTTTGGCTGCTAAACTATTTCTTTTATATTATGATTACTTGGGCGTAATTGAAGACCAGTTTCCTAGATGAGTTTCTATTTAAGATAGGTTCGTATGGCAGCAGCTTCCTAAATAATGTACAATTTCCAGAGAGATTCTATAAAATTGTCAGTGCTTTATCACAGTTTTGGATGAATACCCTGCTGCAGGGGAGTGAAAAATAAGCCTGAAAAGTTAATCTTGCTGGAGGGAGAATTGTTCTGGAAATAAACCATTCAGTGTATAAACAATGGTATATCAGTTGTCTCAAATACGCGTTTGTCCCTCTGCATGGTGTTCGTTGTGTGTCCAGGCAGATCTACCACGCTCAGGCTACAGACTTTCAGTGTTAAAAGTCCCAGTTTGTTAGAGAGGATATTACTAATTTGAGCAGACGTTGTGCTTAGAGGTCTGTTATTTTGTATGATGAAAATGAGGCTGTTGGAAGTCCCTGCTTTGGGTTTCATTAGTGTTCATTACTTCGTGCCATAAGAAATATGCCTTGATGATAGCGGCAGCGTTATTAAATGTCACAGGAATATATTTTCCTAGCATTAGTGGAAGTATCCACAGTAACACTTGTAGGATCTTAAATAATTTTCCATCTTGGACCCTGAAAACAAGAAAAGATGTTTAAAAAATAAAAAATATGCTTTATTGAGAAGTAGGTGCAAAGGAAGCACACGTTAAATGTCAGTATTACCCAAACATTGACTGGTTTACTTGCTGCTCTTGCTGGATAGTTGTCACCTATCACTTTAAAACAGTACACACGCTGCTGGACAAAATCCTTGCAAAGTCTAGTTACAGGGAGTAGTATTTGGGGGATGTTACTCAGTGTGGAGGGATTCTCTTCTTTCCCCCATTCCCCCCAGTCTATCAGTTCACAAGTTCTGAAAAAGGGTTAAAGAAGATAAGAGTTTGGATGATAACAGGATGAGTTTGGAGTATTTCCCGGGGTAACAGTTGGACTTGATCTTGGAGGTCTCTTCCAGCCTAGCTGATTCTATGATTCTGTAATATGTCAGGTCAGAAAGCTGGACAAATCAGCTAATGTACGATGCCTGCATTTCAGTTTATGGTGCAGGGGTGATTTATGATGTAAAAAAGGCTGGATGTATGCCAGCTGTATGCCAAATTTCATGACTGTTTCTATCTTGCCCCTTTGCTTGCTTGTACACTGTGCCTGCAGCTCCACCTCTTCAAAGACTTCTCTATTAATCTACCCTACTGAGAGCTATTCATACAGCTTATGGGGTTT
Source organism: Pezoporus occidentalis (assembly GCF_034315485.1). Classification (NCBI taxonomy): domain Eukaryota; kingdom Metazoa; phylum Chordata; class Aves; order Psittaciformes; family Psittacidae; genus Pezoporus; species Pezoporus occidentalis. The sequence goes on from NW_026912779.1 coordinate 8,213,866, forward strand.
TATTTTTCAGCCCTTGCAAAAATGATTTGCTGCCCTCAAGTTAGGAATTTAAAGGAAAATTAAATTAAGGCTGTCTAAGTAGTGAAAGCATCTTTAGATTTGATAGATAGAGACCATCAAAGCAAAAAGTCTGCATCCCTGGAAAGATAGCTCATATTGTTTATTGCTAGTATATCATGCAACATCAGGCCTTAAATTCATACGCTTATGCTTCATGAATGCCTTAATTTCCAGAGTTGTTTGTTATATTTTAGGTCACAAATGCCTGTGGCATTGAGGTCATCGTGTTGTATAGTTCTGCTGACAGATGGATTGAAGAAAGAAAGCTTTAAAAAAAGCATTTATACCTTAAGAAATCTCTGAATTACTATTCTATGATTCTATGATACTATGAAATGTAAGCCTAGTATGTGTTATTGTGATATATACGTTGTATTGCTGCCTGCTTAGGATGACACATGTAGCTCTCTGTTGTCTCTCCTCCTCTTGAGCAGTGGAGCTTCCCTAGACTAGAGTTTGAAATAATAAATAAGTAAATTAAAATCCAATAAAATAATCACTGGCTCTATTTTATATTTGTTTAGCTGAGTAAAAAAAGTAATTGATATTACCTAAAGCAATTGATGTTACCTTCATACAAATCTGTGGAGAAGGAATTGTCCAGCTGTATTCCCAAAATAGTCCGAATAGGTGGGGGAATAAGGCAACAGCTTTGTTTTCCTGTATGTGTAGAAAAATGTATGCCTTTTATTTATCTCTTATTTCTTCTGTCTTTAGGTTTTCCAAATGAGCCTGCTGCTGTCATTGCCCTAAACACTATTAAGGAATGGTTAAGCAAGAATCACAATGAGGTATGGAATAAAATTTAAATTTCCCAAATTTCCCTTTGAGATTATTGGGTTTGACTCCAAAAGTGTGGAAAAAGTAAACATAGGCTGAAGCCTTCAAAGTCCTTTATTATTTAGTTGTAAGACTGATGAAATCGGGTCAGGACAATATAGCCAGCGAAAACTGTTACAGTTAAAAGCTACACTGGAGTTGAAGGGAAATACCTTTGTTTGAAACCACACTGTGCGTTTCCTGTGCATTGTGATCTTTCCTGGCCAAGTAAAAGACTATTCTCTTCCTAAACTGCTTCTGAGCATCAGAGTTTTTGTGTAATGATGAGGAGATTCGTGGAAAGGAAATGTATATGCCAGTTGTTAGTAGAAACGGGCGCCAAAGGTCAGTGGTGTGCCAGGGGTCACTTTACAGTAAAGACATATTTTCTGTTATTGTTAATTTTTGGTTTGCTCACAGTTAAGCGTTAGTTTTCCCTGGAGCACTCACTGAATATGGGGTACAGCTGTGAATTTTGACCAGGACTGGTCCTCTTCCAGTGACAACATGATGGTGATTATTTTTACAAGGCAAAACAGCTTGCTTTCAACAGAACGATCTCCATATCGCCCCTTTCTACTTCTCTCTTTCTCAGGTTTGAGTTCCTAGCAGGCTGATAGTTCCTAGTGTTGATTTGGAGAAATGCAACAGAGAAGTGACAGGACAAATAAAACAATCATGATGTCTTAAACGGAAGATGTGCCTGTTTCCTCCCGGTGACAGCCAGCGCATTTCAGACAGCTGGAGTTGTTGAGTATTTTGCCTGAAAATATGTAACAAAGCATCCAGTGGAGAAGCACTGAATCCAGGGGCATAATTAGTAGGATTTTTCCTCTAGCAGCATATTCAGGGGGTCTTTTCCTCCTGAGAATCTGAATGTAGCAGTTTTATGTGGTTTGTTTTGGTTTTTACCAGCTGAACTGAAAGGAAATACTGTGTTGAGATTTGAATGCTAAATTCCAGAAGGTATACTAAGGAGTGTATGTACATGTTTGGACACTAGTTCTTTGTAGTTGTAGACTATTAGTATGTAATTTTAATGCTTGAGTGTAAGGCTAGAACCTCTATGTTTGTGCTGCTTTGCCATCTTGTAATTTCTCTGTGTTGCATTTTTACCGCATAATTTTAACAAATAGGCTAAAAATCTGTTTTGGCTCCAGAAATGAGCTTTTCTTCCTCAAAAGCTGAGCATGTATTGTATATACGTCCCTTAATTACTTTTCTTTTAGTGATATTACAAGAAACCTGACTTCATTTGGCAGACTGCCTGTCTGTCACCTTTCCCTCCTTCTTTTAGTTAGTGTGTCACTTCCACATTTTTCTGGTTCCCTCCATGGACTTCGAGTGAATTTCTCCCCTTCTCCTTAGAAAGATCCAGGTCTGTTTTGGAAGAATACTTATGGTTCTTAGCAGGTAGTGCTTGAAGTGACAGTATTTGTGATGTATGTTCATTACCTGTGTTTGCAAAATGCCACTGTACTTACGGTCCACACAGATTAGTGTAAACTGTGAACACTGACTATGCATGATTCCTCCTTTCTCACTCTGTAATAAATTCCCTTCTAATTCTTGGCCTTCTTGGCTCCCTAGCTCTAAACCTCCTGTCTTGCTCCCCACAATCTCCAGTTTAATCTGAAATCTTTTTAAATAAGTAGCTGTAGCTTACAATGCCTGGACAGTGAATGGAGCCCAGGCTGTCTTGACTACAAAACAACAGGTAAAAGCTATCTTACTGAGCTTACATCACAGCTGGGGTTTGAATTTTGGACTAGTATCGCTAATAGTTATTATATTAAATGTTTCCCGACACCCTCAATGCCAAACTCGCCAGGTTGGTCTCATGCTGTTTGATGCGCTAGAAGATGTACACGTGATGTGTTTGATGCAGTTATTATGTATCAGTGAATATGACAATTCAGAGCTAATCCCCAAGAGCTTTTGTTGTTTTCAGAAGTAGTACTAGATGTCAAGCAAGATACATTTTGAGAGTCCAGTTACCAATAGCTTTGTACTTTTCTTGTACAAACCTTCCTCTCTTCATAGGGCTTTTGTCCATCTACTGGCTTGAATTTTAAGCTATGGCATGCTTGCATGTTTTACACATCATAAATAGGTCAGCAGCAAAATAGAAATACTGAACGATTGTATTGAAGGTAGCAGTAACTTGTGCAGTGAGAGAGATCTTGGCGAAGCATACAATTGAGTTGCTGTTGTTTAATGCATATAGCATGGTGAGCCTAGTTCACCTGATTTAAATGACCTGGCATAGCTCTGGGCCAGGTGTTAATCTGATCTGTTTTATATTGTGTATATTTACTCCTTTGGATTAGATTTTTGGGGCTTTGAGTAGCAATATTATACATCACCCAAACTTTTCCCCAAAGTAGCTCGTCATACAGCAACAGAAATGAAAGAGACTTTGCAGGCCTCAACAGCAGAGTCTCCTCTTACTGCAACTATGCGATATTATCCTTCCTATAAACTTCTGTCATAAAAATAGAGCAACTCCCACTGCACTCACTGGATATTTAAATTCGCATGTTCCAGTCCAGGAGCAAAACCTCTCAACGATTTGCCACGAGGCCAGCACTTCAGAGGGCTGCCCATGTTTCACTCCTGTTCCTGCTAACCAGAACCACTCCCCTGGCGCTGGCTGCGCTGTCAGCACGAGTCAGTGTGTCGTGCTAACAGCCTCTCCTGAACAAGAGAGGCCTCTTGCGCTTGGCTCCGCCAGAATTAAATGAATCGGTCTGCTTCTTCCCTTCATTCCTCATTGTGCAGTCTGCCTTTGAGAAGGTTCTGCTCCTTTAGTCCCTAAGATGCTTGGCAGGCAGTTATCCCCTGGGTAATGTTAGGTGCTGGTTGTTCTAACTCGGATCTCAAACTCTTTGGGTGTAGAATGTGAATTGATTGAATGAAATCAAGAAGTTTTGGTGCAGGATGGAGACCATAGTGATAACCTGCTCACTAGGAAATTTGCCTACATAACAGTACGCTTGGCAACAGCAGATAGGTGGGCAAGGTGGAGACCTGACAAATTTCCAAGTCTCTTGCTGTGCTCTGTAGCAGCAGTGTCTTATCTGCCTTCCTGCATCCCAGGAAACTGTGACAAATTTGGGAAAGATAAGGCAATATTGTTGTTTTCTCCTCTCTACCTTCCTGTAGTACTTCTCTCCTTTGATGCTATAATGAAGATTTTATCCACACTGATATTAATTAAAAATACAAATAAATCAGTGGTTATATTCCTTAGCCTGGGGGCCTGAAAATGTAACCTAAATGACTCCATTCTTGCAGCTGCATAGGAATTCTCTGTCACAGGATTTGCAAGAAAAGTGATTTGCATTTAATAAAAGGTTTTCTTATCCGAGTCCATGGTTGTGCTTGACCCCTCAGGTGTTTGCATAAAAACTTATTAGCATGCTTAACTCTGATGTCGCTCAGATGAATATCTCATTACCATGCAAATGGAGTTAGCTCCTTTCTGAGGTTAATTGTTACAAAGCAAGAGAGAGATCTATTGTAATTTAGTGAACAGGGAACACCAGCTAGGCAGGGCAGCAGCCATCCTAGTCTTAGCAGCCTAAAACTTAACTACATAAAGTCCACAAGGGAAAACAGTATTGTAAGTAGTGGTTTGCACTTAGTTGTAGGTAACACAGCACTGTTCTGGTCTTCCAATGCAACTCTTAGTCAAACTAATTTTTGGCCATGTTTTACACCAGGGTCTGCTGACTTGCAGCCAGAGGGCAAATCTAGTTTAGAAGCTGGTAAATGGTGTTATACTGTAAGTGTAGAAAACCCTTGGAGCAAACTGACAGGAATGGCCACAGTCAGCAGTACTGGCTAATTTACTGCAGACCACCTAGGCTATCTCTTTAGCAAACTGCATTTTCACATTTCCCAAAGTGCTCTAGAGGTTTAACACAATTCTTCAGAGCACAAAATAGAATTGGATCCCACCTTTTAGAAAATGATACACTGGGATTCGTTTAAAAATGCTTCATAAGCTCTGTAGTGACAGGACAAGGGGTAACGGGTTAAAACTTAAACAGGGGAAGTTTAGATTGGATATAAGGAGGAAGTTCTTTACTGTAAGGGTGGTGAGGCACTGGAATGGGTTGCCCAGGGTGGTTGTGAATGCTCCATCCCTGTCAGTGTTCAAGGCCAGGTTGGGCAGAGCCTTGGGTGAGATGGTTTAGTGTGAGGTGTCCCTGCCCATGGCAGGGCAGTTGGAACTGGATGATCTTAAGGTCCTTTCCAACTCTAACTATTCTATGATTCTATGAGTGTTTCTTTCTGGGATAATTTGGCCAAGTTTGAGATCTTGCCACCTGATTTCCCATAATGGTATTACAAAAGAGTGGTGAAACGTTTGAATTCTGGACCCCACTACATTTTAGGGGGTGGCAGGACAGGGTTATGTTTGGGGTGTTTGTGGCAGGTATCTTTGAACACTTGCAATGTTAGAAATTGTTATTTACTTTCAGTACTATGCTATGCTTCTCAAAAGGGTGAACAATAAAAAAGCTCACTGTATGTCGTACCTTATGTGTCACTGACATGAAAAACCCCAGGACTGTTTCACTGCTCAAGAGCAGACTTTAATTTAACAGCACATTTAGTTCAAAGTATTGTTCTTTCTCTTGCACAATATCTCAAAACATTTATTACGCACCCCAGCAGAACAACAAACAGCAGAGTGTGATTGCAATGTACGTTCCATCCAAATAACTGATGCAGATTAAAAGCACATAAATGGAAAATAAATCAACATATTCCTGATTCCTTTTCATTAGAATCACTACTGAAGAGACACTTTTTCTTATTTTGCCTGAAGTATGTAAGATTTAGGTCCCTGTGTTTTAGCAAGTGGTTATGCGTCATCCCACTGACAGACAAGTTTTGTATGTTGCCAGCAAAAGAGGATGAGCAAAATGCTGGAGCAGTTGAAATTAGTGGAAATCTGTTTTGGATGGGGAGAGGAGAAGACTTTTATCCTGCTGATAAAAGCTGTGTGAACAATTGAGCTTCAAAGGATGGGGAGGGTACGTAGGAATTTGAGGAAGGGACAGTCTGTGATGAGGAGCTTTAGGGATTATGCTCTTTTCCTTGTTCTCACAGAGCTTGTCACCCTGATGGTATGGTAAGCACATGCTTCCTCCTGGGCAGGAAGGCCACAGTGAGGGCAGCGAGGGCAGTCTAGGATGCAGCTTGAGAGGTCCAGCAGGACTTACAGGAGCTGTGCTGTGTTGGCCATTTTGAAGAAGCTCAGCTCAAAGAGTTATTTTTGCTGAAATAAATAGAACACTAGTGTTAAGTGCCTCAGGGAGGGCAGGATCTCCCCATGGGCTGGCAGATATGACGCAGGACCCACAAGGGGAGGTACTGAGCTCCAGAGGGATATCTGTGTGCCAGGCAGGATATCTCAGGCACCTAAAATAGTGCTAGGCACTGGTGCCTAGTTTGGAGAGAGGTAGATGTGCTGCTGGCCAGACACTGCCCAGGAGGACAGAGCAAATGGAGTTGCCACTGTTCTCTGTTGCACAAGGCAGGGTAGTGCAGGTGTGCCTCAGTGAGATCTCGTAGCAACCTTCCAGTATCTGAAGGGAGGCTGTGAGGATGCTGGAGAGGGACTCTTCATTAGGGACTGTAGTGATAGGACAAGGGGTGATGGGTTAAAGCTTAAAAAGGGGACGTTTAGATTGGATATAAGGAAGAAGTTCTTTACTGTAAGGGTGGTGAGGCACTGGAATGGGTTGCCCAGGGAAGTTGTGAATGCTCCATCCCTGGCAGTGTTCAAGGCCAGGCTGGACAGAGCCTTGGGTGACATGGTTTAGTGTGAGGTGTCCCTGCCCATGGCAGGGGGGTTGGAATTAGATGATCTTAAGGTCCTTTCCAACCCTAACTATTCTATTATTCTATGATTTTGGGATAAACCAGCATGATCACAATTTTCTTATGTGCAGCTCTTTGCAGGCAAGCATGGCATCCATTTGGGTACCACATTAGTCTGGCAGTGCCTGCGCTGTGCGGTGTTAGGTAGACATGTACCTAGCAGGTGTAAGGCAGTGGGTTAGGAATGTGTCTCATGTGTCTCCCTTCAATATCAGGTCAGGCAGCTAACAAAAGGTTGTTTTTACCTCCTGAGCCCATGAAAACATCAGGAAACCCAATTTCCCTATTTCTGCAGACTGCTTGCCTGAAGGATCATTCTATTATTTATTTTCTTTTAATTTCTCTTTCCCCCTCCCTTCAGTGGTCCCAGCAACCTAATTTTGGCTCTTCATTCTTCAGAGACAATTAAGCAAAGTGGCATCTTGAGATGAGGTCTTGCCTTTATCTCTCCAGAAGGACGCAGATGGAGACGCAGAGTTGGAAAACATTGTCTGATGCCGTTTCCTTTAATGTAACCTCAGTTGTATTCCCTTAGGCAGAGCAACTGGGTTTCTGCATTTATTCTAAAAAGGAGTGGAGAAGCAAGCTGACAGTGTTTAATTAATGAAAGCAAATATTTTATTGGTTGTTTTTAATAACTAATGCAAGCAACTGCCCCTAAGATAATATTACTTTTGGTGTTGCTTTGGTGGTTTTCATGCTTGCAGTTTTAGAGCTGAAAACAAAACTATAGGTAATTTTGAGAATATATGTATGTCTTTATGCCTAAGGTGAGATCTTTTATGGCGAGCTTGGGCCTGCAGTGACATGTATTTATTTTGGAGTGTATTTATTACTCAGAAATAAAGCTCTGATAATGCGGGTTTTGATTGAAGCCACTGACAGATCGTCAAGGACAGTAAGGGTGCCGATGAAATTCAGACGGCTATTTCGGTAGCTCTTCTCTGCCAGTATCATTTGATTAACATAATCTCCTCCCCTCCCCCAGCACTGTTCTCCTGGGTAGGTTAAAAAATGATCTCCTTTCTATTTCTACATTCTAATTAGGTGGTAATCATATGCTGCTCTGATTGAAATGAAAATCAGCCATCATGCCACTGTCATCTAGCTGAAGTCGAGGAAAAAATGCTTTTCAACTTGTGCAAAATTAAAATGATTTACTTGCTCTGTGTAGCTGCTCCCTCACTGGGCTCAAAGAGATTCAGTGCTGTCCCCAAAGCCCAAGCCTAACTATCATCCCAACAGGCAAGCCATTTTCTGAAATGATAAGTAAGCCACCAAGGCAGCGATGCTTTCTTGTATGTTCTTCAGGCCGCTATTTAGGTAGAAGGCTGATAAAGCAAAGCAGACAAAGCCCCTATTCATCACACATGATACTTTATTTATTAAACTTAAAAAGCTTTTGTTATTTTGATAGAGCTATGGAGAGAAAGGCAGGAAGGAACCCCTGTTGGAAAGAAATGTTAGAGCTTGGGATTGCTGTGAATGTCTCACATGGTCAGAGTCTGAGTTACTTGCACCCCAAACAAAAATGGAGGGCTAAGGGAGGAGTTGAAAACACTGCTTCCTGTTGTACTCCATTTCTGTGCATAGCATAGGTCTTTGTAAAGGTTTATATACCCGTAGTGTACTGCATAAATAATGTCTGCTGTTAACTCCATTACAGCTAATGAGTGTTGCTAATACAAGTCAGGTCTCTGCATGGGTTCTTTTGTGTTTACAGTCGTTAACTATCTAATAATTGAAATTTGTCAAAGCATTTATTCTTTTTATCCTTACAATTGAATGGCAGGTCAGAAACAGGAACCTGAATCACTGGAATTCTGCAGGCGTGTAGCTAAAGTAACAAAGTTTTTGCTACTTCAGCGTTGAGGTTTTAGCTTATTTCTTTGATTTTTTCTGTCTGATTTCTGTGTGTTAGGAGGGGGCTGGGGGCTGTAGTGAGCTCTGTGAAAAGACCTTAAAAATAAATAGAAGCAATGTTATATTTTTTCCTTGCTGTTACTTCTTGCATGACAAAAAGGATCATGATAATGTCCCTTTATTTCAGTGCTGGCTTTCGGCCAGAAATCCCAATATTTGCAACTGGCTTGTCAGTCAGCCCAATGCAGAAGAGGTTCAGCTTTCGTTTTAGGAAGAATCCGTTATTGACGCTACCCTTCTGGAGACTCTTGAGTTCACTTGTGCTCCTAACTCCATGGGTGTGTAGGAATAGAGAAATAAATGAGGAGCAGCAATCTGTGTAGTTCTAGTGAGGTACATGGATAAAGTACTTCGTGTAACAGAAATTGCTGTTACAGTCTTTTGTTTTCTTCTGAGCTCTTTAGATTAATAAATCTGATTTATGTTTTGCTGCACTTTCATGTCCAACTGACCTGTATCTGTGGATTGCAGCTGGATCTTAGCAGGAATTGAGCTGAGATGGGGCAAGAGGAAGGAGAGGCAGAAAAACGTAATGCCTCTTGTGTGAAGATTTGCAAGAAGGTTCCTGCCATAAAGAGAGTTTTGGGAGGCTCGCAGTGGAAGCTGTCTGCTGAGGGTGGGTACGGCCAGGAAGTCGCCAGCAGCAGCAAAACCAGGTGCCCAGCTGAAGTCTGTGTCTGATGCCAGTCAGCATCCAGACCTCATCAGGGTGTTGGCAGGAACCTAGCCACAGTCCTTTTGGCTCAGCTTGGGGCAGGAAGCCTAGTGCCCAGCCTCCTGCTCCACAGCCGCAGCCTGCAGAGGATGGTTTTGGTTTGGGGGTTTCCTCCAGCCACAGGGGTTTCAGTTCCATGAAAGTCACTCTCAGGTGATGTGTCCATCAGTCTTAGACAAGAAATGTCAGTCCGTGTGACCTGGGCATCTCCACATGCCCTGAAGGTGCTCGAGCTGTGCAGCCCACCATGTGCTGGAGGCATGTGTGGCTGGGGTGGACGGCTACCAGCTGACGGCTGCGCTGCCTGCCCAGCCACAGCATACAATGCAGTGTTAAGTGAAGCCACTCTGCTGGCATGGGCAGCGGCCCTTCCACACGAGCCAAGAGCACATGCTTTGTTTTGCTGGCACTTTCCTGGCATCCTGCAGAGCGTACGATGTCTGCTTTTTGGTGTTCTGTTTCCAATGAACTCACGTAGCTGTCTTGCTGCTGGAAAGCTGCCACTTCTCTTTGATTTAAATTCAGTTGGGTTGCCTACGATTTTCCTCAAAGCAGAATGTCCAGCATGGCACATGAAGGTGGAATAATAGTAAAATATCAAACTACAGTAGGTGGGTCTCATACTGGAGCAAGCATGGGATCACCCCTACAAGGGGCAACACTGGTACAAGCTAGCCAACTATAAAAGGGAATATTTTGTGAAGTTTCATTCTGTCTTTCCACCTGAGATTTTCTCTGGCCAGCTCCTACCATCATCTCTGAGCATGTTAGCCATCCGCAGTAGGTCGCAATCAAATCTATACCAAAGGAAGCCCACATGGATTCTTAAAGCCAGAGTGCGTTCCCTGTGAGGAACAAAATGAGTTTATTGCTGCTAGACTACAGCATCTTGACATATAGTTTGAGATATATGATTCTGACATTTAATAGGTTAGATGATATTGGCCACATACTTCATAGCTTCTGTATCATACTGTATTCCTGGGGAGGTGAAAAATGGGTCTGTCTATTACGTATGAAATGACAGAACAGATGAGAAGAGCACTGAGGATGTGGTGAGCATCATCAATGAGAACTTGTGGAAACATGGGAATGACTGGCAGGCTTCCAAGATAAAATACCTCATAATTAATACAGACCAACTTGTTTAAATTCAAATGTGAGCACAGTTTAAGGGTGTGTGTCACCTGCCTGCTTAGATTTCAGGGCAGATTCTGGATTTCAAGATGTGATTCTTCAATTTACTTGGGATTAATGGAAAATGTAGCATAAATTAGCTGAGCTATGGAATTCCTTACTTCAGTAGGAACAAACGATGCTTCCTGAGAAGAGTTTTTGAACAAAGGCTACAGAAGGACTTGCTCAGGTTCTCATCTGGCTGCTACTCTCATCTCATATGAGATAAAAGTGTGGGTTAATTTTTACTAGCGTAAGGTGCTTATAGATACTAAATCTAAACTGGGTTAATTTACTAAAGTTGTATATTTTGGTTTTTACATTAAAAAAATAAATGTCTGTACTTTGGGACTAGTAAAATAACTGGAAAACAATCAGTGGTTAGGAAAAATACTGGCTGAGGGTTAAAGCAGAATTAACCAGGTTTAAAGCAGTATAATTTTACAGCTGAAATGGAAATTGCTATGGCACAGGGCACAGATTTGACTTACAGTTATGCATTGTAAATAATCATATTGGCATTGCCCATGTCTCATCCTGATTCAGGAGTGCATTTTGACATTACCAGAACTGAATTTGGGATGCTTTTCTGAACCAGGAGTATTGAACTTTTCTGAGCCAGTATATTTGTCTTGTCTTTGCCATTAGACTAAAAATAGCACATGCTAATACACTGCTGTGCCCCTTAGTGCTGAAGTCTGAAAGAAACTCCTAAGAACCAGCTCCTACGTGTTCAGCCCTGTGATCACTGCACCGTAAATCCAGGGGATAGGTGTCTTCCTGATTTCTCCCCCTTGCAAGAAACTGGGGCCTTTCATGAGCCCATCTCTGAATGTCCTGGATTTGATGAGGTGCAAGGAAGGGATTTTTTCAGGCTCTGCATTCTTTTCTGGCTGTTCCATCTAGCTTTTCCAAACACATACAAGGGGCTGTGTATTTAAGCCTCAACTGGGGGAGAGGGTTTTATACATGGCTTTCAGCCTTTTCTGCTGGAAGTTTCACCTTTCATTTACTGTCCCTTTGGGTTTTGTAAGCCAAAAGGTTATAAAGCCTTAGTCTTCTACTTGTATATTCCTAGTCTTCTCCTTTAGTGGAGATATTAATGTATAGCTTTTGTTTTATTGCTAAAATGCAGTATATTTGATTAATTTCACTCATTCTTTTTGCTTTTGCCTTGTTTTGCGAGAGTGCATGTAAATGCCTTTCCCATGTGTGGAAGAAGTCTTTGAACTTGCGCTGCTGCTTACTGTTCTGAGGTGAATGCACAAACCTTGCTCTAATACAAAAGCAACTTATCACATAGCACTTTGACTGCCCTGAATTTAATCTTGATACCCGTCAGGTGATAACCTCTTCACTGTGGACATTTAACAAACATCTTCCTTTGGGACTTCACAGTGATAATATATGATCTGCATCACAATAACCTCATGATGGGGGAATGTTTCAAAAGGCACAGTAGAAGTTATGTGCTTTAGTCCTACTGGCTTTCACTGTGACTCTGCTGCCTCACTGCTGTGTTCTCTGTTAAAATCTCTCCCTACAGACACCATGTTAAGTTCATTAATATTTACAAAGCAAATACATTTCCCTTCAGACAGTTGAGGCCCAACTTTCCTTTATTTTTGTTGGGTTATATGAACATCAACACAGCTTCATATAGGTTAAGTGCAATATCTAATTAATATACATACTTATATTTGCAGAATACCCTAAGCATTTTTTTTCCAGTGTGACTTTTATGGGGCATATTATATGAGAATAGAATCTCATTATAACAACAGGTTCCTTATGTGTGTGTGCTTCTCAGGATGGGGCCTCAATCTTAAGGGAAATTTGGAAAGTGCATGGCATGCTGTTGGCACCGAAGCTCCTATTAGCAGCATGGAGTTGTGGATATAAGAAACTGCAACATCATAGATGATCAAAGATAGTTCTTATTCAAAGCTCTGAGTGTAAATCCAGAGGTGAGCTTCTGTAGGCTAATGCTAGTCCTCAAAGCTCTTCTAAATTTTAATGGAGAGAGAAGTTTTGCATCCCTGTTGCTAATGAGGAAGGGCAGGCTTTAGTATCCTTAATGGTGGCAGCACTTGTCTTTGTTACAGGAGGTAGATGGAAAAGGCTGAATTTGCTCCCATGTTGAAAGTACAAGTACTTACAGAATATATGGTTGTATATTTACCAGCCCTTCTGGTGGTGTGAGCAATGTGCTTCAAGTTCTGCAAGGCTCACTTTGAGACAGAGATGTATTTGAGGGACAATCCCATCACATGCAATTTATAGCCATGGTATGACAAAAATAAATCTAGCTGCTCTGGTGCCTCCAAATAGCAGAAGCTGAGAGGGAAATAAGTAACCGTAAGATTGTGCAGAGGCTATTAGGAGAATAAAGAATTCTTTACAGGCAGATAATAACAAGTATAAATACTGCTTCAGTGCCAGGTTTCTCAGTGAACTGGGATTTGCACATAATAGTCAGTAACCTGTCCTTATGGGCAAATTTATGGTTACCTTCTAGGTTTTGTATGTGGGGAAAAAGGGATCCTGCTGAGGTCCAGTGAGCCTGCCAAAGAGGGCTGATGTTGAGCCATGGATAGCTATGAAGAGTGTGGGTGGGGTTTTTCCCCTTTGGTCAGGACTGGGAGTGTAAGCAGGAGCAAGATAGGCCGACACTGTATTTTACCTAGAGTATGGCAGGAGCTTTAGGAGTGAAGTGCTAAGAAGCTATTTGATTCGGCTTCTTAGTTCCACATAGCCTAGTTGAAAGGGAAAGCTGCAATAGACCTTGAAAGCGCAGCATTAGCTACCCGGTTTTCTGACGCTTGCTGGTGGAAGAAGTTGATTTTGGATGTCCTACATATCCAGAGCAGGTGCCTAGAGTAGAAGTGAACTCCCAAGGCAGGGATTTGGCAGGTTCCAATACATGTTGCTCTCCCCTTGTTTGTACCTTCGTTCCCTTTGCAATTTTTTCCTTTCAGTTATCCCTGTTCTACCCCTTGTGTGAGCGGTGAACTTGTCTATATTCTGCTCTGTTGCCTGGGCATTTAACTAAGTGCTGTGGATCAGGAGAGAGGGAACAAAGACTGTACCTCTGCTCTGGGTCTGTTTTGAGTGTTGCAGCTGTTGTTTTTTAGGTAGGGATTTCAAGTCCAACTGCTCCTTATTGACCCTGTGGGAAGTGGCAGGTTGAATCGCTTATTTGAAATGCACATTCTCTGTTGGCAGGGTTCTTGAGAGCCTTATAATGGCACAAATGATGTTACTTGCTAGTGCAAAAGAAAGTTACAATTGGGTATAGCAATTAATATGCAATTAGGAAAGCATTCTTTTTTCTTTCCAAGTATTTTTCTTTTCCCCAGTTATTTTTAGATTTGAATAGACTAAACAGTAGAAGAATTCCTTTTGGAAAGGAGGAGGGGAGTAGTACTTTTTCCTGCATTAGCTTTGATTTTTCCTCCTGCAGGGACATGGAGAAGCACAGACAGCTGTTATTTAAAACAAAATTGAACATGAAATGCTATCAAGCCATGTGCCATCTCTAAATTCTAACACAGCAGTCCTATGTTTTAATGATGTATTGTTTATTGTGCAGCGCATTACTGCTCAAACTTACGTTTGTTTAGAGAAGTAAGGAGATTTGAATGTAATTAGAGTGTGTCTCTCTAGAAGCAGTCTATATGTGCCATCTAAGGTATTTTGGTAATTCACTGGTTTTGCTGGCCAAGGCAGTGATGCTGCCCAGCAGGATGCACAGAGGAAGGGGTTGAAGGGTGCTGGGCTCTGAATGTGTTGAGATGTCAGCATTATCAGAAATGACAACATCTGTGAACGAAAGAACAGAGCAATCACAAACTCCCTTCAGCTTTTGGCACCACTGCCGAGGCTGCCAACGGGGGTGTCAGTTTGTGCCAGCTCCTGGAGCATGTTTTGTGCTGGTGACGCGTGTCTCTTTGGAGCTGGATCGAGACAATCGATGCATTTCACACCAGCCGCCAGGCAGCCCTGCTCCCAGCTGCTATATACTTTTAGACACGCGTCACCTGGGCTGTGTTTGCCCTAATGATGGACAAGTAAAAAAGGCTTTGTATTTTATAATAGTCTCCAGAGCTCACATCCCAGTTTTTTACTAGATTAATTAGCACCCGTGTGAGCAATTCCATACAGAGTCATGCAGAGCCGTTACCTTTTTCTTTTCCAGATTATTTTCTACATACTCTAGCAAGTGGTTTTGAAGACAAGTTCAGTGGCATCTATGAATGGAAAGCCATTGAGGGTATATCATTTCATCAAATCTTAGAATACCAGGTTGGAAGGCTGCTCAAGGATCATCTGGTCCAACCAACCCTCACCCATGGCTGGGCTGTTGGTGAATTATGAGCCTTGGCAATCACACTGACTGGCATTTTATTATCGTCCCCCATCTCAATTCTGTCTTTACCCACCATGTCTTTTCCTTTTATATATATAGAGAGAGTGAGATTATAACGTTTTCAGATAAGATTTCAGTGCCCCCCCAAGACTTAACACAGAGTTGCTCTCATCCGCCCCTTAGATGTGAAAATATATGACAAGTATGGGGTCTTGCTGGCCAGTTGGCCTCTGTGGGCTGTTGCTAAAAGAGGTCAGATTGGATCTGTGAACTTAAAACCACAGCTATACTAGTTAAGGTGATAGGAAAATGTTAGGAAATGCAATATAATTATTCATAAAACCGGGTCATAATTCCTTTTTTCAGTTAGTCTTTCCAGCATGTTGCCACGCCACAGTGCTTTCCATTAATAACGAAGACATTCTGGAGAAATGGTGTTAGCAGCTGGTTGACTGTAGTTAATTGACATATTATTGTATTCCAGCACATTCTGTCAGGAACTGCTGTGAATGGCTTACAGGCTTCTAGGGAGAAATAAAGCAGAGATAACCAAAGAAAAGTTATTTTAACGTAACGGTTCTCAGACTGTGTATACCCTGATTCTAGGAAGCAGTTTACTAAGATATGTAGAGAATTTTGATTTAAAAATAATGATGTAATGGACTTTGTACGTTTTGCCTGTGGGAATAGCGTATAAGCTCCTGTAGGAGTAGGGCGATGCACTGAGCCTTTAGAGTGTTTTCAGATCTGAGGGACTACACGACATAAATCCATTCACTTATGGATTTAATCCAGGCTGCTTTGTCAAAAATTGGAGTAATGAATTGACAAGGAGTTTAAGAAATGAACCATGTTTGTGACTGAGGCATGCTAATTACTGCCTCCCCCTCTTCCCAAAGTTAGCAGAGCTTAAAGTGAATGCATCTTTGTTTTCAGAATGAGGACTAAAGAAGAGAGGCAGAGTGAAGCTGGGGAAGTTACTTAAGAAGCCTTTCACCTCCAGGTCACCGATTCAAATCCAGACCATTCTGTTCATGCCTGAGAGCTTTTCGGCCCTTGTGCCAGCCTGTCCGGCATAGAATGAGATGGAGAATGTGGCTTTGGTCCCTATCACAACTGACATGACTCTGCTTGAACTGATGAACATTATGTATTTAAAGAGTCTTATTCTGCAGCCACGGCACCCAGCTGGAGATTTTGCTTTTTTTCTCCAGAGTAGCTGGGATTAAGCACAAAATAGCAAACGGCAGCCTCTAGTGCTGATAGTTTCAAATGTTCATGGACATATAAAGGAATTTGTTCTTAGCTGTGCTTATTGAAGGAAATGGAAAGTGAGTACTTCAAAGGAACTGAGCTATTTGATCATGGAACATTTTATTGTACAGTTAATTACGTAAAATAGGCTGAACTGAGATAGAGCTCTTAGTGCCTTTTTTGCTGTGTGTATAATTAGACACACAGAGCTGTTTCCTCAGCCAGTGTCAGTCTGCTTAGCTCTATTTAACTCAATTTGCATCAGCTGGGAAGCTGGACCCTGGTCTTTTTGGAACCATTGACTTTTTATTATATCAGAGCCACGCAAAGCCAAGTTCTGTACCCTGAGGAAATTTAGGCCAAGATGTATAAAGTAAGAAAAATGATACTGTGCTCATTTTTAAAGTAATGATGGGTTAGTCTCAACCTTCCGCACTTTTGTTTGAAGCCTGTTAGAACTTACAGCTATTGGATATGAAAGTAAAGAACTACCGTGGTGTTTGGGGATGTACTTGCAATTTGGAAGGAAACTTGTGCTGGGGGATTTTGGTCTTTGGAGGCTGCGATCAGAAGGCAAAAAATAGCAGGCATGGAAAAGTTTGTCAGGGGGTGAAAAAAAGGACTGACCTCTAGAAAAGCCTTTAGCACTGAGTAATAGAGGAACAAGAGTTAGTAATGAACAACCAAGGTACAATAACAGCGCTCTGAATGCTCTTTTCTGTTCTTTCACAAGTGATTTGCATTTGAAAAATACAGAAGCTTCCCATATGCAAGCTTCCAGATTCTGATTTGAAAAGGTAATGTAGGAAAGTTGTTATTTTTAGTGTCATCAGAACTGAAGTTTGAGGCTGGTAATACTGTGATGTTTCCTACAGCTGAAAACATAGGGAACCCAAAAGAGTAGCAGGCTTCTGTATGAATGAAATGATTTTGAACAGTTATTTCTTCAAATTGTGCTCAAGCTGTTCATGGATATTCTTAGCGCTGTAGACTTTGGAATGCCCAGTTTCTTGCACTCCGTTTTTATGTTCTTTTCTGGCTTTTATGCCAGAAACAGGGTTAACGGGAGCATTACAAATATTTGTAAGATACCAACGTCTAACTTACAGGGAGTAAAAGTCCTGTTTTGCTGAATTGAAACAAATATGTCTCTCCTGTCTTGGGAAGACCTTAATACAGCTGAGATGCTTGGCTTCGTCATTGATATACACGAGGTATTGTTCTGTGGAGAATGTGCTGTTTTTCTCAACATTCTGCACTGTTGAGTTGCTGCTTCTCTGGCCAGGACAAGAACTGCAGACTCTGGTCATTGCTTGGGGTTTAGCACTGTGCTGTGAGGTTGATGCATCCACAAATGCGGCTGTGCTCATTCTGTCCCACTCAGAATAAGAACTACCCTTCCTTATGGCGTAGTGAATTCTTTTGGTAGTTCTTAAATGCTGAGGCTTTTTAACAATCTCAGAATAGTCACATCATAGTCAGAGTAGTGTTCTCATGCACTGGGTAGGAATGGTTCATGCATTTGAAACAACTTAATTTCAGTTTCATGTGTACGTACAGCAGTTCTGTAATACCCTGCATTCCTCTGTGGTGTCAAAGCAGTTCAGTTTAAAAGTGTATGACACACCTGGTGATTAATGAAGTTACAGTTGTTTACCTCAGAACTAATTCTGCTTTGAAAAGATGGTTTGCCTCACATTAATTATTTCTGTATTGTCCTTATTTGCATCGCAGGCATTTCACTGCTCTTCATCTTAACTTATTAAATCCTTTTTGGTCATGCATGAATCTGGACAGCTGGATGCCACTAATGGGGCAGCTAGTGCTACCCAGTGGTCTATAATCAACATTCTGTTGCCACACATTAGCATCACACTGTATGCCTGAAAGGACTAGGAAGTTGATTTGTGAAGCAACAGCTGATTAGGGATGATTAACAAAAAGACTGGGGGGTGGTGAATACCGCTTCCCTTCTTTGAGAATCCAGCAAAGAATGGCATATCTGATATATCAGTGTGTACAAAAACAGGTGAGCCATTATCTGAATGTTTTTATCAGTAATCATTTCTCAAAAGCTGTTTAAAACCAAACACATTTAACAGCATTTAAAGGAAAACAGAGGTGGAAATAGTCATAAAACCCCAACAAAGAAGATATGCCTGTTTGTTTTAAACAAAAAAAACATATCTATTTGTTTCTATGCCATGTGAAGACAATACAAGATGACATGATAAATATATAAAAATGCTATATTACTAAATGTACCTTAAGTGCCTTGCTAAATATAAGACTCCCACACATTGAGGCTGATTTGTATTCTGTAAAGAGAGACAATTCATTTCGGATGCAGAATGAGATATGCTGGAAAATCTGAAGTTGCAACAGGCAATCTTGAATGACCACTGAAAAATATATTCAGTGGTTTCTATGTAACCTGATTATACCTTCATAATAGCTCCAATCCTTCAAGCTGCTCCATATGCATTATCTACACTGCTGTGTGGGACAGTTTCCAGTTTGGATGGCAATGCTTTTCTTCATTAAAAAACCCGAACAGCAAAACAGACCAACCACAAAACACCCCCCCCCCCCCCCTTCCCAATAAAGAGAAAGCAAAACAGAGTCACACCGAAAGCCTGTGTGAATCCAACTCTTCCTCTTGCATGTCTTTCCTCATACTTCGTGCTGGGGACCACAGTGTATAACTCTGTTGATTTGCTCTTTACGTGCTGCAGATGGCCAAGAGAGTAAACTGCTCTTGCTGAGATGTGGTTTGGAATGGAAAGCAGTGCTCATCTTTGCTGCTTGTATTCAGCTGTTATCAGTGCTAGAAGAATCATTCATTTGGGAAATGCCCTTTGCTGTAGGACTTTGACAATATTACCCTTCTTTAAGATTTTCGGCCTCCCAGGCTAAGATTGTGTGTAAGCAGGAGTTTGGAGAGGAGACGATATGGCATTTCCTTGTTTCAGTGATGCTGTGAGTACAGATACGGACTCTGTTTACCAGGAATTACTTTAGGGTTTAATACTTTGACAACAGGAAAAGGTCATGATACAGCTGTCTGTGGAAATGACCCATCTGGGAAGGGTTAAAAACCAAACAACAGATTATTTTGCTATAAATATCAAAATATTATACAAAGATTATATATTACCCTCTTCCTTCTGTCTTACTTCCACTGCCCACTAATTAGAAGGCAAAAAAAGTTTGCTTTAAAAATTGGGAAGAAAGTGAAATATTTGTTGCTGCACTCAGTAGTAAACCATAAAGAGATGTGAATTACAGAGCTCTCGGTGTACTTCTAAGGCGCCTATAGGCAGAGAAACGTAATGTAATCAAAGGGTACATAAATAGCCCACTAATGTACAAACTGCTTCAGTTCATCACTGTAGTGGACATTATTAAGGTAATTATTTCTCCTTCATGACTTGCTATTCTGTTGTGCTGTTATATAAATCAATCCAATCTAACTAATATGTTTTGAGGGACAATTTTCATCTCTTCATACCAAAAGGGTTTATTGCAGAAGGCAGCCTTATTAAAGACGTGTCACTTCAGAGATCTGGTAACAATAAATGCTCCGCTGTTCATTTACTGCCAGGTTACATTTTGGTTAAAAACAAAAGCAATGCACGAAGTGGCATGTAAAAAAAAATTGGTTGCCTACTTGGTGCCTTGGCTGGTTCTGTTTCTTGGCATTTTGCTTCGAATAACAAGTTGGGCTTAAAGCAGTGTCTTCGGGATGTTTTGTTCAACGTTGGAAAGCTCGGGAGGTGCCACTGTAACATATATGAAATGCAGGTCAAGGTCCAGGTGGAAATTTGCTCTTGACCTAGGTCTTTTGTTTACATCTTATCTCTTTGCCGATCATTTGTTTGATTAGTAGAACAGCTGAATGTAAAACAGAAGCTGAGCTCATAGTTCTGTGTTTCAGCAAGAGTACTCTCTTCCTGCTCAGTTTCTAGGCAACTTGGAAATACTTCTGTGTGTTGAGAGCTGTGGATTGCCAGCCCAGGGCCATGTGCTGCTGAGGTGGACAAAGGCAGGGTTTATAGTGGTGTATGGAAGTGGTCTGCAGGAACCTAGATATTCACTCCGGAAGGCAGTATAGAGGAACCTGTGTTTTTCTGTATTAGAGGTGCATCTTTTGTTTCTTATGGAAAGAACAGCATACTATCTCAGTTGGAGTCTTTGTAAAATACGGTTCTTGATGTTCAACTCTCTTATATGAGACACTGCCACTGTTGTATGAGGCATGAACAGTGCTAGCTCATCAGTCTGCAAGTGCCAGTTCTAGATGTATTTTTTATTAGAGAAATGATAGTGACAAACAGAAAAGATTATAATACAATTCTATGAGTACCATATTAAAAGGTAATTATCTCCATGACTTCTTTTTTTTTTCCTTGTGAAATTCTGTGTTTTCTGGGGTCAGTGATACTCTGCTGTTATTTAGAATACAGTAGGTATGGATTAGCTATGTGGTAGTTTTACTTTCAATTAAAATACATCCATAGAGAAGCCGTAGGCTTGTTCACAGTGGAGCACTGGTGATTACATGTGGTTAAGCCTTTTGGGGAAGGAATCAGAGGCCTACAGTTGGATGGGTTTGAATGAACACAGGTATGTATTTTTTTGTTGTTGTTGTACTAAGCCTCTGGGAGATGGGGTTGAGATTTTGAGGTCCGATTATTGCCAAAACACCTACAATTTTTGCATCTTAAATGGAAAAACATCCATTTGCTATGTGGACAGTATGGCAAGAACTTTAATACTGAAGAGAAGGCAGCCCCAGAAAGCTAGATCAAAAGTATTCAGGTTTTTAATAGCAATTTGCATCTTCAGAAAGAGAGCAGGAGAACATGAGGTATTGTTTATTATTGCAATTGTAAGCACAATAAAAATGACAATAGGCAACAAGTTTAAGGCAGGTCTGCCAAAGTGCTTCACATGACAACTCTTCTTATTTGTCAGCAGTTCTGCTTCCAGAAGCATTTTGCTTTGGTGAACAAATTCAGCAAATGAATGCTAACATGTTTGCATATGGCATAACAGTAGTGACTGGCAGTTGTTGATAAAGATGCAGCACCCTCTGGTTTTGTTCCTTTTCATCCACATGGAGGTGAACTGGGAATGTGCAGGCTCTTTATCTCTTCCACATGGGTTGTCTTTGCTGTGCAGTGGCAACACTGCAAGACGGGGCACTTGCTTCTCCTTTTGTGGAACAGTGAAAAGAGTCAATTATTTCCAGTGCTTCAGAGACTGGTCTTCTGTAGGAATACTTAAAAGAAAATGACTACATGTTAAAGGGTTCAATGACTTCTCTGCTTTTTGTATACCTCCCTCCTCTCCCGTTTCCCCCCATACAAATAAAGAAACAAAGCAGCAGCTTTCTGACGTTCATCATGAACATTAATTATACTACTATCTTCAGCTTCCAGGACTAGGAGATTATGAGGAATGTATTAACCATTTTGGCTTTTTGAAAGCTGTTCATTATTAATATGGTTAAGTAGGAGTACTGGGTCAGAGCAGAAGTGAGGAGCACATCAAGAGTATTTGATTTTGGAATAAATGTTTTATTTCATAAAGCACTCTTTAATTACTTATGGGTAATATATCAGGGGAGTGTAAAGTGTAGTTTCTATCTCAGAACTTCTTTCCCTGGTCTAAGCAAGGCAAAATCTTTTCAATCTTGAATTAAAAGTTATTTTGGGGAACAAACTGTGATTTGTGTAGTGCAAAAGTTATGAGCTAGCCTATTGATTCTGTATAATTCTAATTATTTTTTTTTGATGTAGAACAAGATCCATTCAGCATTTTGCAGCAGCAACAGTTGCATAATAAAAGCTTCAGCAAATGTGTTAGTTGTAAGGGACCTAAATGCAATCTTCCTCCTGAAGAAATCGTAAATTAAGTCCTCCCGTACTGTCATTATTATGGAAGGATGCTACAACAAACTGGTAATTACTTGACAAGGCAGATTTATAATTTAATTCACATACTGATTCTTTTAGAAGCGGCACAGAAAACGTTTCTAGCAGATGCCAATTTTAAGGCATACCTAGAAATCAAGTCTTACTGTGAGAAAATGTGATGTTGGATATGTCTTTTTGAGTAACATCAAAGATCTCTAGAGATATGTTGACAGGGAAGCTATTTCAATCTAGATGTACCCAATCTAGTTGTTGTAATAGAAAAGTAAAGTTTCCAAACAGTGGAAGAATTTGACTTTAAACTGAAACTGTAAAATAAAACACATGAAAGAATAGTTTGAAGAAATGCATGGAGACAATACATAAATGAGAAAAGTTTCTCACCACTGAAATATGATTACAATATCAGTGCAGCTTCCTGGCTCCTGCCAGTGAAGCCTGGAAGGTTTATCATACATGAAGACCTGGCCCTATGTTTCATCTAATAATCTAGCTAGAGGCTATTATACCCTCTCAGAGTACAGTATCATCTATATCTCTCCAGTTTCCCATTGTAGAACTGTAAACTACTAAGTCTCAGGAGAGAACCGGACCATGTAGGCATGTTGGGTTGTGTCTTGGAAATCAAATTTCCTTTAATGACTGGGTGGGGATTTGATATTTTTTCCATTTTTTTTCCATTCTTTTTCAGTTTAACCATCTCAGCTTAGCCAAAGATAACTTTGCATTTAACATCTCAAGTTTCTTTGTATCATCTTGTAAAATTCTTCCTTTGGTTTGTAACAAGAGACATATTTAGGTGCTCAGGGCCATTCTTGAGTAAGGTTTGTGAATTTCATCTGATTAATTTTACCTTTCTAAATGAGTATTCCTAATCAAAAGGTCAGAGTTTAAAAGCAGTGTAGCTTCTATTTTAAGCTAATAAAAAAATGCCGTTTAATACAGTTTAGCACATATTCTCTTTTGGTGATGGCAGTGAACATTGTTTAAGAGCATGGGTTTGAGAGAGAGCACCTTGTATCTAGATGCTACACTGGCAAACTTGCCAACTTTATTTGTACTGTAGCTATTAGTGCTGTATTGTAGGAAGTCTTCCCTGCTTCCAGACAAGGCATGCCAGACCTTTTTCATTACTAGGCTAATGGTAAGGAGGATGTTGTCTGCAAATATTTTCATCCTCTTGGTGCTTTGCGTAACAAAAGGTCATAAATGGACAATAGGGTGGAGTCACAAGTGAATTATTCTTTTAGCTACAAGTGTGTCACACTCTTTTTATAAGTTCTTGATTAGGACCGAGTCCCTTGAGACCTAGAGGAAACTGCTGAAGTTTGGGGGTACTTTTGTATCCCTTTTTTCTGCATCAGTTTAGGCGGATACAGCTTGTAAGTCTATCTGAAAAATACAGATAAAACTCACAACTGGATTGTATGGGGTGGAGGATGTTATGGTTTCAGTTCCTTGTTTAAAAATAGTTTCTTTTTCTATACTCAAAGTGTCCATGGATCTGTGTGCGTTGTGTACATGTTTTGCTAACTCTGAAAATAGTCTATTCTTAGAATACATGTGTATAGGCATGATGCTGTAAAGGCAGAGGACGGCTTTAATAGACATCATTTGCTTGAAACAAATAGCTGTTTTGGTGTTATTTTTTCCCACTAGTTCAAGGTCTTCCCCCAAACACTCCTTCAGTTGCCTTTTTATTAGTATTGGCGAGATGTACCCAGATCTCCCTTTCCTGCAACTAAAGCTTTTTGCTCAGGTAGAACAGAGGAAGGAGTGATTGCCCACATCTAAGAAAGATGCAGCTGACATTTTGTATCAGTTCACACTTCAAATACTCTATTGTGAGGGGTTCCATTTTCAGTTGTCTACCACAGCATTCCCTGTTGCTGGGGAGGATGCTACTGAATCGCTCTGTGTGGGAGAGAATCCTTTTTTTCCCCAAACCGGAGCTGCAAGACTGTGGCCAGTGCAGAAGTTTTCCTGAATTGAGCTACATCAGATGGGCAGGCAAGCTGTTGGAGGGTAATCAAATCAAAGTGTCCCTGCAGTGCTGCCTTTCACCTCTATTTAGAAGCAATGTGTTAGGTTATCTTGTCATGGGATAATTTACTTTAAAATACTGTCTGTTTTCTTCCCTTGCCAGATTTTCTTTTTACACATTTATCATCCCCATGTTGAGGCTAACATGAACTCCAGAAGAATCTCGGTCAGAGAGGTCTCTTAAATAGAGATTCAGGTAGCATCTAGCATCAACACTATGCTCAATATGCTTACAAAAATCCCTACTGGGTTTTACTCTATGTTCATTCTCCTATCAGTTCGAGACGCTTTTACAGTACTGTCATCATCCTCCAGGATGCAAGGGATGGGGAGTAACATCTATAAAAATGCAGTGATTCAGTGACCCAATAAAACTGACTAAAATTTGGATTTATTGCCAGAGGTTTTGAAACTTTGCCATTAGCCCCTAAGCTCAAGATGAATGTGGTGCATTCAGGCAAATATTTTACATATGCTTATGTTACTCAAATTTTTAAGGCTTATTTCAAGCGTACCTCATGCACCTAGGAGCCACGGTCTCATTAACTTTCAGAGAGAAATCTCAGAAGCTTTCCATGGGAGCTAGTGTCCTGAATGACTAAGTAACCTTTGGAAATGTAACTGGAGCTCCTATGCAGTGAAGTATTTCTGACAGTTTTATTTCAGTTGGACTTGGATACCTCACATGGAAATACAAACGCTCCTGAGCTGCCAAGACCGTGCCTCAGAGTAATTGTCACCGTATGTCCACTGTCACTTCTAGTCTAAGGTTGTTTCCACCGATATCATCCTATGATGGTGCTACTACATCATAGGCTGGTTTGTGGGCACCATGCCTAGGAGAAAATCAGTGTACCTTAAAGCAAAATGATAGTGCTATTACTTTAGAAGGTCACTGCACATCTTTCTGGCATCTGGCATTTATATCTTAAATGAGGAACCCTTCAAAATGACATTTCAAGTAGTGAAAACTAAACCAGTGTGAGGCCTGGTACATACCCATGAACATATGTACCCCTGGTACCTACTACTGAACCAGTGCCAAAGCATTTCAGTGCTTTTCTGTGGCATCGGTGGTTTTAAGATCCGATAGTATGAAATTATCAGAAATTATCAGAACCAGAAATTCAGGCTTTCTGCTAAAGGCAAGTTGGAAGCCATTATTTTGTGGTGCTCTAAAAGCAAATTTTCCCAAATCTGTCAACTTTAGTAAGTGCTTTTCCTAAAATGGTTGTAACTTGTAGAGCAGGTTTTGTAGTGACAGGTACACATTGTCTCCTTGGGCCCATTTAGCCATCACAGTAGTGGTTGATGTACGTCGCTGGTAACCATCAGGTCCCTTGGCATGCATGAGTGCCTTTTGGGGTGGCACAAAGCTGGTATTTTACCATTTTTGACTGCTTCTGTTAGCAGGTAAGGCTGAACTAACAGATGTGACTGGATCATAGATGGCCTTAGAGGAATTCCTGGTGTAAATCTGTTATGTCAGGTTTCTTTCCAGGTTACCTGCAGCCCATTTCCACTACTGGAACAATCAACATTGTTTATATGAAGCAACCCATTCAAATAGGTTTTATTTTAAAAGTACAGACCCTCTGAAGTAGTATATTTTATCTTTTTGTGCACAATAATGAAATGTGACTGGAGATTTAACTCAACCAAATGGACTGTTTATATGACGTGGAGCAGGACAGCTCACTGAGCTGTATCTAAACCCCTTATTATTTAAACAGTATCTCTTCAGTGGAATACATGCAAAATATTTGACAGCTGATACATGCTTTAACCAAGTACAGTCTATTACTATTGCACAGTTTCACCAAATTCAGTGAAGCTGTGGATAGAAGTGGAGATTCCCACACACACATATTCTCACAGTGAAGCAGTTACTTAATTTGTCCTTTGTTTCCAAGCAGGATTTTAATCAGTGTATTTATTATTATGGGGGCTTGAGCTTAAGGAGAAATCCAATCAAATTATGTTCTTTTCATTGAGAAAGCATTTGTCATTTGGCTATGCAACTATCCAGGATGCTGGAAAATTACGACTTTTGGCAAAGTTACAAGAAGCACATTGAAAGTTGAAAGAATTGCATGGTCTGCTCACAGTCCAGTTAATACCTATGAGCCTGTAAATCAGCGGTACAAGGTAAATATTAAGCTGCAAATCAGATATATGAGACCCCTGTTGATCATCTGATGTAATCCCGATAAACTGTTTAGCTCTCTGTTGAAAGCAGACCTCTTTCCTAGGCTGCCATCCAAGCTCCTGAGTTGTAAGAAGAAAGAAAATAACAAGGTATTTTTTCCTAAAGTTTGGTTGCTCTGAGAATTGACCCCTCAGGATTGCTGGGCACACACGCAACAGCTTGGGGAATAAATCTCTTGCTTTTATGACTCCATAGAGCACTTGTCACTTTTTCTCAGCAGGATCAAGCCCTTCAGGCAGGCAAAAGCAGCCTTGTACATCTGTTTAACTCTTCCTTCTCTATTTTTTTGCTTCAATCCATCACTCTGCAATGGTTCTTTAAGCTGAGATGGAGCCATCTGCTGAATGTGTTTCACAGGGGAGAAAATGCGTGCATAGATGTGTGGCAGGAGATGATCTTAAAGGTCCTTTCCGACCCCAACGATTCCATAATTCTGTATATAAACATAAAGATGTTGCATTTTTTCCTCATATTTGATAATAAATGTGGATTGGCCTTCTTTGGGGGGTTAGGAAATGATGAAATTTCACGATCTGGGAATCTAAGCCCTATTGACTACACTAAAATAAAGAAAAAATGGTTTGCAAATCTTTGTAAATGTGCTTGTAACTTTGAGATGTGTGTTTGTCAAATATTTGGATTACGTCCTTGTATATTATCTGTGCTTTCAAACTGATGAAAGCTTCTATGCATTTGGCATAGACAGAAGGATTTGATTGATTTGTGATGTCACTGTTGTGAAGATTCATGCTGAGGAACTGAATCTGTAGCGTTTAACACCAGTTCAGAGACGTTAATGTACAAAGTAAAAGTCAAAGTTAAATACATTTTTTTAATGAATGCTTTGTTGAAGAAGTGTCCACAATTGAACCTATGGAAGCTGCCTTGGGAGCTAAATAAATTACAGCATTTCTTAGAGCTCTAAAAGTGTAATATCTGCCCTAGCAATTTCTGTGTCAAAGCATGACCATCTCCAGTGTTTTGCTGTTAACAACCTGTCAAAGACCCTTCCTTTTTCTTTCTGGTGGTTCATACAAAAGCTCTGTTATTGCAGGACCTAAATACTTGATATAGACTTCCCATTTCTCATGAATTTATTAGTATTTGTTATGGCCTCTGTCTTGGAATGTATAATCCAATAACATCCATAGCAATTATAGAAATGATCATCTGAAAAATGCAATTAGATTTTTGTGTTATATTTTATCCTCTAAGTTTCTCTCTCCCTTCTGTTTCTGAGTACTGTTTATCAGAAGGTGTTCTATTTTATTCTATTTGTCCTCTTCAATAAATGACTTTCTGACACTGAATTTTGCTTTGTGTTAGGATGGCTGCATTCCTGTCTTCACCTAAGGTTGTTTCTCTCATTCTGTTTTTCTTTTATCTGGATATTTTCAGAGTAGCTCTTACGTTTTGGTATCGAGTTCCTTTTTCTTTGCTACCCTTAAGCCATTAGAGATTTTGAACTGAGTTTAAGCTGTGGCATAATAAATGAAAATCCACAGCATTAAATTGGCTTTCAAGCCAGTTGGAAGTCATGGGGTCTTGAACCAATGTGTTGGGTTTGGTTGGTTTTCTTTGTTTCTTTTTCTATCTAGGTGCTGCTTTTAAGGCATGCTACAGAAAGCTCTGACTAGATAATGTTCACTTCCTTCCTCCCAGGCAGGCTTCCAGCCAAATGTTTCTTGCCACTAAGAAGACTCAACTACGCATTGTGTTGCAGAGACAGAGGAGCTACAAATGTTCCTACTTGTGTCTTTCCCCAGACTGCAAAATGAGTCAGATTCTTGGATGGAAGAACCCAGAAATTCTTAGCTTAAGCCAGAAGAAAAAACACCTAAAACATCCCCATTCTTTTTGGAATAAATGCAAAATGTATTCCCCTCACATTTCAGGTCAGCACCCTGCCAGCCCCATCCCCTGCAGAGTCAGCTGGCAGAGCTGCACCATAAGGCACTAGTGCCATGGTGCCTTTTCCTGCCCACCCCTTGTTGCTGGAGGGAATCAGCAACATTTTTAGCCTTCCTCCTACCCATTACACACAAGAAAATGGAAGTGCCAATGGAAGTTTCTGGCCCTAGAAAGGAAATTACAAGAGATTTATCATCAGGAGACTTATTAGGGTGCATCTATTTACACCGACATCTCCAAGTAATACTAGGCACTTCTCTCTGCATCATCATAATGTGTGAGCTCTCCTTCATGCTCTCATGGCTATTCATTAGCTGAATCCAAGCTCAGTGGTAAGCAACTGTTTTGGTTCAGTATCTCTGCATAGTGTTATCTGCTTACCTGGTTTTATGAAGCCAGTCTTCCCTCCTCGGGTGGGGTTGGCCACCACAAGTATGTGGTGATACACAACCATGAGCAGCCCCTGCACCATTGTTTATGGTGCCTTTTGTTGAGTTTGATATATTTTTCTCTGCCTATCTTTTTCTTTGTCCAAATATCGGCCTTTCCTGTATTAACCTCTCTGAAAACAGATGCAGTTTTAGGTGCTTGGTGTGAGGAAATGATGCTTACACTCACCATCTCCTGACATGCTGTCCTGTTGTGATGGCTGTCAATGCAGTGATTCCTGGACATTGTGCCAGAAGCATCTGGCTCTTCGCCACTCCCCTTGGGCACTATATTTGCAGCTTTGAACTTGTCTCTGTATATATCACACAGTTACCGTGTCACTATCTTCCATTAGCATTCCCAACTGCTGTGCGCTTGGTTGCTGGTTTCCCAAGGCAATCTTTGCATTTGCAGTAAATGGTAGTCTCTGTGTCGTGAGTTTTTGAGAGTCGATCTTTCAGGGGGAATCCTCTCTTTTTATCTATCACAGTGTGCAGCACAGGATTTCAGGTCACACGTTCTTGTGCAAAGTAAATAGATCTGTTCGGAAGCGCAGGGACACTGTCAGAACTTCTGCACTGCTTTTACATGGTGTTACTTCCTGATGAAAACAGTACTCTTTCTTCTGCACTGCCCCCAGTAAATCCTGAAGTGATTGACTGCTGTATGATATGTGCAAAGGGTCTCAAACGACTCCATTAGATATCCCTATCTAGTCTTAGTAATACACACATCAATGTTAGTTGTGGCACCAAACGCTTTCTGTTATGAAATGCTTGCTTAGTTGGTATAGGCATATCAATGGGAAATATCTTACTATTTTACTAAATTCTAATTCTGGGGTTATTGCCCTGGCACGTGCTGATGGGCAGGTATTTTTAGGCAATCACAAGATGAAGTAATGTAGTTCAGAGTGCTTTGTTTTCTCTGTATGAGGATGGGTTTGAAATATTGGTTTCATTTTTTTTATGAAATTTTGATGTGGCTTATTCAGCAAGAGAGTAAATGTCTGGTAGCTGTAGAATCATTTTGTTCATCTGAGATGAATTATGCATGAATTTACACCTAATGTAAGAGCAGCACCAGTTGTGATGAGATCAATATCCATCGTGGATAAAAGTCAGCTCCATGCCAGCATCCAGTTGAAGGCCTATGCATCACTTAAGTCCTGATTTAAAGCCTTAAACAAGGCTGCAGTGGTTCACAGGTTTTATGCCATCCCTCTGCACAGGAATGAATTTTACCGTGTATGCACACACAAGATACATGCCAAATGACCTTGATGCCTCAGGAAAAATACTTCGCAGTTGCTGCTTCTGATAATTTTGCTTTTTACTAACATGATTTTATTAGGAATTCCGCATTGCTTGATCACCTCAAAGCCTCAGGTCCAGGCAGCATATAAAGATCTTAGCTTTCATTGAAAAAAGTAAGGTCTTTCCTCCTCCAGTGGCTCTAGAGGAAACTGAAGACCCAGTGTAAAAGGCTAACAAACCCAGAGACAAAGAGGAGAAAACCCCAGACTTGTGAAAACATGTAGAAACGGTTACAGTGACTAAACCCAAATGTCAGGCTGGCCCCGTTCTGTTTCTTAAGAGCGACCAGTGCTAGGTGCTTTGAAGAGGAGGGGGGATAAAAGGGATGAAATATTAGGCAATACAAAGTGTTCTTTCCTGCCAGATTCTCGCAGTCATTATTTTCGGTACTTTCTCAGATTTATATTTGTTGGACTAGCATCACAAGATAATTAACTTTTAGGAAAAGTACTCTATGTGCCACGTTAGATTTAAGATCGTCCTTGAGTCTTTTGTCATGGTTCAGTCCTGCCTGCAAAAAACAGAGATTGATATGTGTTTGGATTGTGTTGGCAGCATGAAATTTATTTGTTGCTGATCGGTGCCACTAATGAAGCTTCTTTGATGTAAACAGAATATTAAGTATTTATTTGTGTGTGTGCCAGAGCAATCACAGAGTTCTGATGTAGGCAAGCTAGATGTGAGCTTAGAAAAGCACTGGGAAATAAACACTTCGCACGTAGCGTAACTGAGGGTCTCCTGCTATCCCTTGCTCTAATTGTGGGGGATTTTACTCAGTGAATACCGAGTAGTGGCAAGAGCATCTGACTATGAATGTTTGTTCATTTTTGTGAGCAGCCCTTAATAGATTCTCCAACCTCAACAGGATCTGTACATGAGATTCTGCACTTACATGAGTAAATAGTAGTTTATTCCGGTTTATTCAATGTGTTATTTTTTGTTGTTTAATGTAGTTATGAAATGCCTCACTGAAGCTGCTCACGCTTTGCTTCCAAGAACCGGACTTATTTCTTGCCTTTCAAGTTTCGTCTTTGAAGTTTTGCGTAAGAAGCACTGATGGCAAGAGAAGAGAACAACTGCTGATCCAGTTTAAGTAAAAACCAAATGCTAATCCCATCAGCCAGCTAGTGAGGGAAATGGTTATGTATGGAGCTCTTCTGCACAGGAAGTAGATGCTCTTACATACTTTACTAATTCCTTAGTGTAAAACTTTCAACTCTTAAGTCTTACTCCTCTGACACGCCTGCCTTTGATGTCCAACAGGATGCTAACCCATTACTAGCTGTGAAGGCAAAGTGAGATACAGTCACAAAACTAGACAGAAATCTCTTCCCCTTGTTGCTGCTTATTTATTTTTGTACTTGTTACGGTACCCAGGTCGGTTACTTGGTTGATAATAGCAGAGAAACCTTTCCCCCCGATAATAAAATGATGAATTTCTCAAACATGAAGTCATAAAAAGCTTCTCCTGTATTTATTTCTCAGCTTTCAGGGTATTTAGGAGCGGTTCACTGGGAATATTTGCCATTCATAATTTGTGGAGTGCTAATTAGACCTATAAGTCACATGGTGATGTTGATGTTGCAGGGTTGAATGAACAGCCATCTCAGCATGAATCAGAAAGTCAGTAGGGCAACGTACTGTAGATAATTTTCTTCTGAATGCTTTTGTAGGATCAAAATGTGCTGTTGGTGAGTAGCAGTGTGAGTAAACTCATGTGCCTTGGAATTTTGTGGGTAATGAGCACAAAATAGATGTTCAGGAGTGTATCGTGGGATGAATATTTGCAGACAGCGTTTTCCACTGCTGCTTATTTCCTACTTTGGCCATAAAAATGTTGGGTTGGGTTGCTGTGTGTGCCATTTCCAACTGTAGAAAGATAAGTAAAATTATGTAGTTCAGATTTACAGTTCACGTTTTCTGCTTGTGTCGGTTCAGCTATTCAGAACACAAATTCATTGTGTGATCCTATTAACAATTCCATGGTTTATCAATACAATTTAATCTAAAAGCCATTGCAGTGAAGTAACCCACTGGATGGTGGTATGAAGATGGTATCATAAGCAGGGAGGTTTGCTCTTAGTCAGCTAAAGATAAATCAGTGTGAGCATGGAAAGTCCCGTGCGGTGCTGCTGAGAACTGATGACATTTCAGGTTTATGGCCTCTGCTTATCTTGTTCAACAGGAATTCTGCACCTGAAGCAATTCTGAAAATTAATTTGAGTGTGCAAGTGTGATATTTAAAGCTCTGTAGGGTGTTCATATAGAGAACAAGTATCTGTTTCTGGCTAAATGTAGTTTTCTTGGCATACCCGGCCCTGATCTTCATTTCTCAGGAGCTGTAAATGGAGCGCTCGCTTTCGTCACTCTTCGAGATGTGCTGCTGAACTGCGTCTTGTTCGGTGAAGCATAGTGACTCAGAGGAGGAGAATTAAGCAGGGGCTGTGTTTTCTTTCAGGCATCTCATGAAAGCAGCCATTCTGGGAACATCATAAAGCTTTACCTATCTGCCCATTTCAGACTGTTTGGGAAGCCTTCAGTTCTG
The DNA here is from genome assembly GCF_034315485.1 of Pezoporus occidentalis. Lineage (NCBI taxonomy): Eukaryota > Metazoa > Chordata > Aves > Psittaciformes > Psittacidae > Pezoporus > Pezoporus occidentalis. The sequence goes on from NW_026912779.1 coordinate 8,246,472, forward strand.
GCATCTCAGTGAATGGTGCTGTAATGATATGAAGCATGCTAACAAGATAAATTTCTTGGATGTGGAATATTTGATGCAAGTAGTGGGTTTGTGTCACTTTTTTTCATATGGAAGCATTCAGATTTATGGTTCTCCTGAGTTAGACTATGAATTCTTGCTTGTTTTTTCTGAAGTCCTTGTTTATATTGAGGTGATTTACTTACAACAAAAATGAGCTTACTGTGTGAGTTGTGTCAAGTAAATAGCAGATTTTGATATACCGCCCTCTTATAGTTTCCCTATTAAATGTGGTATGTTATTTATGGTTATATGTTTCCTCCTCAGTGATCTTGAGTAGTAAAGTGTGTAGCACAGTGTAATAGCTATTTTTAACTTCTGAAGACCTGGTTTAAAGGTAATGCTTTTTTTTTTCCTAAATGTAATTAATTTGATAAATAGTATGTGTACAGATCCACAAACACTTTCTAAGCTATTGGTATATATATTGTGCACTCTAGGAAGTTGTTTGTGGGGGATGGATTGTTTTCCTTCAGTTTGGTTTTGGGAGAGGATGGGGCAGTGTGGGGAAAGCGCTTTGCTCCAGTGAGCACTCATGAAGCTGCGCATGCACCGAGAGTAACTATTGGGAAGTCAGTGTTTTCAGTGGCCTTGCTCCACAGTTATCCCCCCCCTCCCAGCAAAGTACTACAGCAAGTGCATTAACTTCTAGCATGTGCCTGGGTGCTTTGCTAACCCCTCTGAACATGTGATGGAGGACATTGCACAATGTAATTTCAGGCTTGCTTCATTCCTTTAGTTGGATGGCAGTAAAAGCTAAAATCAAATGCAGTAGCTTTGTATGGAGAATCGAAATGCAGCTGCCTGTCCAGCCTTTCATCTTATTTAATATTCTGCAGTGGCATGAAACAATATTTATTGTTATAAAACATAATATCCATATATGTAATATAAATATTTATTCTACATGAGAAGTAGAATACTGAACCAAAACTGATATCCCTCATCTCTGCTCAGCTGTTTCTCTTTTGGGCAGCAAGGGAGGTTTAAATCTTTCTGTTCCTTGATTTGCTATCATATTACCTTCTGAGCATATTTAGCATACAATTTATTTTTATATATGCTGTTTGCCATGCAGAACACCGTAAACTACTTTACAGTCAGAGATAAACCAGAAAAAGAATTCTTTAGTTACAGTGAGTTGCAGGCAGCCAAAGAAGGAAAGAACAGTGCATTAAGATGCAGTAAAAAAATGAAAGTTGAAATTTCAAAGTAGTAAAAATGCTAATCAGGATGCTGGAGTGATTCATTGTAGCCTCTTTTCAGAGACATGCACTGTACTACGCTGCTTTCAATGCCGATATTTGCAAGTATCAGCATATGCTATATAGTGTATGTTCCTGGCTTCTGAATGCTGCAGTGTGGACGTGAATGAGACAGAAAAAGAACAACTTTTCTGGTAAATCGGATTAGATCTAGGGCAAGAAAAAAGAGCACAGAAGTGAATGAAAAGTATGAAGTGCTATATTTATAATGATCACAAATACCTTGTTCGCATTTAAGAAATCCGCAGGTTTTTTCCATTACAGTTTACAGGTCAGAGTTGATATTTGTGATGATCTAAAGGCTTTGGCAAGCCATTTATTTGTTTGCCCAAATCTATTAGAAGAAAGTTTCCTCTGATGTTGTGACCAAAAAAATAATGTTTAGTCCATCTAAATCAACTCAAGCACCCCAGGCTCAGCTTGCTTCTGCAGGCATGGCTTTGCTCAAAAAGACAGTGACAAACACTATGCTTAGCGCAGCAGAGCCGAGCACAGTGCGAAGAGGCATGTGGGCTCCTTTACATAAGATGTATCGTGCACGATCCACTTTTGATTGCCAGTATTCTGCCAGCTAGAGAATTCTGCCAGAGAGTGGTCCCCAAACTGCTAGATGTTATTACCTGATGTTTTCTTTTCCTTCAGATAGGCAAATGTTAGAGATGTGATTCGCGTAGAGCAAGTATAATCTTTCAATTTAATCCTTGAAGTAAAAAGGAACATCAGGGGAACCGAAAAACATGCAGTCAGTCTCACTTTCAAAGTATGCCAGTTTTCTGTGTGTCTTGAATGTCTTCATTTTGGGATCCAGCTAGAGCTCAAAGCAAAAGGGACAAATGATGTAGGAAGAGCTATTCTTGTGAGATTATCAGCCCTGTTCGCTGCAGAAAATGGTATAGATCATCTGGGCATTTCCTTTGAAGAAGTTTAGAATGTTTCGGTGCTTATGTACCGAGTCAGGCAGGATGCACTAAACTGCATTCAAACACAAACTTTCCCTTCAGTGGTGTTATTTCAGTGTGTGCTGCTTTTTCAAGCGCTAATGCTTTCTAAAATAAATCTTAGTACACTTGATAACGTTCAGGAAGTTTTAATTTCAGAGTGCTCGGCTGTAAATAGCAGCATATTTTAGAACCTCAACCCAAATAACAGCACAGAGTATATAGTTTTACTAATCAAACATGTTTTTCTGAAGATGTACATTTTAAAATGGAAAATTAAAAGTTGCCTGCAGAATTAAAATGCTGACTTCTTAAAACGAACTTTCCACTGTGGGTTATCATCAGCTGCATGCCTCCATAAGTAGAGCAGGCTTTTATCATGTTTTATTAGTGCATTCTAGATGAAGTTGAATAAAAGCGACATATCTGCCACCAGTAGACCAAAGCTAAATGCTGTCATCACCACGATCGCTTTGTTTTCTGAAATCAGCACTTTTTTGCACCTCTTCATCAGTGACAGGGTTTTGCCTTTAGCCTTTGGATAGAAATCAAGCAAAATCATTTGGCACTGGAATTAAGATGGTGAAAGTGCACAGAATGCTCCAATGGCATCTTCACAAAACTCTTTAGCCTTTGTTGTTTGCAGTGAATTATTTAGCAGTAGTTATCGTTAAACTGGCACATACAGTGGCTTTGAGATGCTTTTTCCCTTGTAACAATATAATCCTAGGGGGATGTTGAAGGGATTAAAAGAAATACCAAGACAAAGCATCTCTGTGATAAGATACATTGCAGAATTTCATCCCGGCATCTCTGTGTTAAACAAGTACCTGTGTAATGCCGTGAGAACATATTATTATGTGTTATTTTAGTATGATCACCATTTAGATAATTGTGCCATGTAGCTGGAAGCCCCTGTTCTAAAGAGGCAACAGTCTAATTTGAAGTGCAAGTGTGACAAATGAAAGGATCAGAAACAGAAAACAGATTAGTGCAAACTAAAATCGCACTGTTACACTGGCTATTTGTTGCATGATTGTTTGCAAAAAGCTTATTTTTCAATCAGTTATCCCCAGCTACTACTTGACCATAACTGCTTAGGTGCTTGGGGCTTTTTCCAGCTTCAAAGTACATCTTGAAGACAGATCTGAAGTGGGAGAAAGAAAAGTGCAGCTTGCATAAGTTTGCAGGCAGTTTTTTGGGCAGCAGTGCTTTGGAAAGAGATCGGTGCTGGACCATGGCATCACTGTTTGCTGTGTGCTGGGACAGGAGACTGGAATACGGATGCAGCCAGCCTTTTGTATGTCTTTGGCATGTGAAACTGCAACAACAAATTGGGAAAAGTACTTTGGATTTCCTATGGTATGGACGTGATTGTGCCTGGGAAGGGCTACTTACTGATCGAGCCCACAATAATAAACCCTCTTCAGGAATGTGTTTCATCTGCCTACCCTGTTCTGTTGAACATAGAATACATCTCCTATCACTGTAGCTACATGTGGCAATATTGCCTTATTTAGGAGGAGTAACTTCCTGACTTTCTGCCTTTGCTGCCTCATTTTTTTTCCTTCTCACTCTGTCCTCTCTGCCATCGCCAGGCTTTGCACTCCTACTCAGATAACAGTAGCTCAGAGCCCTCCTACATCTCAAACAGCTTTTTCTTGCCATAATGGGTTGGTGTTTCCTGTTCCCTATTTCAGCCTTCCTTTCCCAGCAATGGCTGATCACACCTTTCACTATAAAAACGGTTCTCATCCCGGCTTAGTTCACACATTCAGAAGCTATCTTAAACTGTCAATTTTAGCTGCCCAAGTCGGCAGCTCTCCTCCTGGTATAGATTAGTTTCACATTCTCAGCTTAGTATAGATTAATTTCATATTTCTGACCCAGCAAGGCGCTGCCTGTCCTTGGCTGCTGTCACACTCTGTTCTCCTCTCTCCTGGGATTAAAACAGGTGACCACAAACAGGCAAAGCAAGGCAGCGTTAAGAGATGCTGCTGTTTTTCCCCTGAGCAATGCAGTCTGACAGTTGCCCGGTGCCATCGCCTGTCTCTGAGAGGTGCAGGCTTTGATTTAGTTCCGTGTCTCTTGTTCTGACCCTTCCTTCAAATAACCTGGCAGAAGGCTCCCCATTTCTGCTGGTGCTTGTCTCAGAGGTTTGGAGGCAATTACACTTCTGCTTGCTTTATTTTTTCATCCCAGAGACTGATTTTTTTTTTTTCCTTCCAGGGTAATCCTACAGATGCCTCTCAGTTGGTCTGTTTCTCAGACTGAGGCTCAAGAGCCTTGTGCCATCTCTAGTCATACCAAGTAATTCCTCTTCCGTGAGAAACCCCCCTTTAACAGTAACACGTTCTCAGTGTGCACATAAATAGCATCATTGCACTCCCTAATATTGACTGCATTAAAGGAGCACAGATGTGGTTCAAAAATAGACATTCAGTCAGAAGGTAGGACGGAGGGTTCCTCACAGGAATTATTATATGGAAACAAAAAGTATCATAATGAAGCTGGACGCCAAGCTCTAAAGTCCTTACATAAATGCCCTGAAGTCATGGGAGCCAACATGATCTCCTTTCCAAAAATCAGTAAGACCTGATAATACGAAATGATTTCTCTAATAGCCAGGGTTGCTGATAAGCCTTTCAAATCAGGGATGACCATCAAAAGAGTGATCTGGCCCACACTACAGACTTGTACATCTATTCTGAACAATATGAACAACTTTGGCAAAGGCATTGTTTCAGATATTACCTAATACCTTTCTTTGATAATGGGCTTGACTTCCAATTTGAAGGGAAAATGTTAGATCTCACCTGCATTTTGGTGAAGTACATTGTGCAATAGGATGTAGGAAAATTTCATTAGCTGAGGAAGGTGAAGATCTGTAGAAAATCGTATGATGACTGGCCAAGGTTGTGGAGGTGATGAGATACCTACAATAAGAAATGGGTTAGAGAAAGGTCAGACTTTGGCCATGGTTTTGGTTTTCTTTGTTGTTTCCACCCTTGGCCTCAGTGTGAGAGTTGAATGAAACCAATGGAATTGATTCAAAGTCACGGACCTTTTGCTGTCCATACAATAGCAAATAACGCTGAAGACTGAGTAACAGAAACATGATTAAATTTTCAGGGCAGTTATAAGGTAATACACGTTGCGGATAATAAAAACTTCTGCTATATCATGGAGTTTCATCAGCTGGAAATGTCAGAGGAAAAAGACCTGGGATTATTAAATCACGTAATGACTGGGAAAGAGCCATGTGATGAAGCCAAGGCAAATGCAATCTTAGTAGGTATGGTATGAAATATTCTAGTAAAAACAGGGGCAGAGTCATGATGTGCAAGACACTAGAGAAACCTGGGCTTGAAACCAGCGTGCTGTTGTGATCACTTGTGTTTAAGAAGGATGAACAGCCTGGAACCAGGAAACAACAGGGAGAGCTTACTTAGAGGAGGGAGCTGCCTTGTACATCCTAGGCTGAACTTCTACTCGTGTGCTCTGGTTTGATCATTGCTAGAACAAAGGACAGCATTTTTTTCTCTTTCCTTTTGTTTCTACATTATTTCTTGCTATTAAAAAGGAGATTTGAATAACCTCATTTAAATCATCCAAAACTTGTCCTTGGACTAGATCCCCCTAAACCTCTTTGTGCATACACTTATTCCAGATGGCTTACACATTCCCAGTCTAGTAACGATGGCGAGTGACACTCAGAGAGTATTTGCTGTATCAGTTGCTCTGCCAGTTGCTATCACTTTAAACTGTGGCAATAAAGACATTCAGTAAGTATATTACAATACAGCCCCAAACCAGCAACAGTTTCAAATAAAGCATTAAGAAATGTTAGCACATTTTAGTTGCTATCCTTCTAGGTTGTTACAACATAACTTTGACAGGCATTTGACAGAAAGTGCCTGCAGGTCATCTTTTGTTACAGGCTGCAGAATGTGTAAAAAAAATTAGAAATGATGAAAAGGATGTAGCTTATCCTGAACTAGGAGATAGGAAGGAGTCTGCTGCCTTTTCCCCAGTACAGTTTCACCCTCTGCATATTGATCTGTATTTTTTGTTCTAGACTTTCTTCTACTCCTGCAGGGGCTGATTGCAGATATAGAACCATAGAGTGGTTTGGGTTGGAAAGATGTTAAGATCATCTACTGCCAACTCCCCTGCCATGAACAGGGACGCCTCAACCTAAGCCGTGTAAACACCAAGTATGTCATGCTGTAGTATTCCACAAAATAAAGATCTAAACCACCAGATGCTGTTGAGGATGTTGTACCATTGTCATAGGTGGTAAAAGGCGGGTAGGTGGTATCATAATCCTTGGTTAGCAGAGCTACGGGAACAAAGAGTAGATTGCTCTGTCATCTGTAATACAGTCTTTATTTACACATAGTGTTTTTGCAGTTCTTTTTAGAAATGATTCAATGTTTTCCCATTGTCAGCAGCTCCACTTAACCTGTCGGTTAACCTGTAACCTCCTTAATAAAGGTTTCTGAACAGAAGGGTTAACAAATGCAAATTCCCTTTCAGAACTCCCAAGAGAGGTTGTCTGTAGGTGAAAACTTGAAACAATGATAAAAGATGCTTCTGAGGACAACTTGTAAATCTTCTAAAGGCTGTAGTGACTGTATGTGGGCTCCTATAAACAACTATTTCAGAAGGAAAATGGAGATGTTCTCATTAAAACATTTCTATTATGTAGGCTAAGAGCTTGGGTGGTGTTCTAGAGGGTTTTTATGTGCTTGTTTTGTTTTGTCAGAATTGAATAATTTTACCAGAAGCCAGTGTTGTAAGTGAATCATCTCGCATGATAATGCTGAAAAAGGCTTTTGTGTGAATCTGAACAGAACTGGCTCAAGGAGCTGAAAAATGGCACCCAGACCTTAATAAAAAATAAATGCTATTGCTCAGACATGGCAAAATGTCAAGGACATGTGTGCACTTAAGCAGCATTAACGAGGCTGAACTTTGCTCACACGCAGGGGTTTGTGATGAAGTCAAAATTTGAAAGTCACTGTGTTTAAACCATTCCATTTAAAATAATAGGTTTTTTAAAAGTTGGAAAAGGACTGAGTTTCTTCAGGCTGGGGGTAAAAAATACAATGCTTTTCACCTTGCAGGCATGTGCCCCGTGCTGTTCCTTCATTCTTGTGGACCCATCCCAGATAAAATACTTAATAGAATCAAGAAAAAAACCACAGAGGACCACAGTTATTCCTAAAATCCTCATGGGTCTTACAGTTCTTTTTCTGGGCTACACTGTCCGATCCTTTCCCGCTTTGCTGTCAGGACTGGCATCAGGAGAACAAGCAGAGGCTGGTAGGGGTGTGGGAGGGTCTCAAGGCTGCTCCTGCCAGGACCAGCTCAGACGGTTGTGTTCTTGCATTCCCAGGGAGCACCAAAGCAAAATAGTTAGAGCGATCGGCTTTTTGGTGGTGCTACATATTTAACAGAGGAAAAGGGGAAAGAGATATAACACCATGACAGGATGATATCACATCTGCTGTTATTCTCTTTCTTTCTGTGTCATTGTCTTATGACTTCCTTTTTTAACTAGAGTTTCCTATAGAGGCTTTTTCCATAGTGGCCAGAAATCATTATCGTTTGACAACGGCTCCCCTCTGTGAGATGAGCTGCATAGTCCAGTGCCAGGTATCCATTTCACAGCTCAGAAAGTGTTCTTGTCATTGGCAGTAATTGGTGTGCTTGTCGGCAGTGTTGCAGAAGATGTGAAGGATTGAATGGTCAGGCAGAATGGTCACCCCTTGAGGTGTCTGTGGTGAGGCATGCTGGCAGAGCATTAAGCTCCATGTCATAAAAGTGGATGAATAGTATTTCCTTTCCAGGCTTTTGTAATTCATTTCAGCTATTTTAATTTTTCAAAATGCATAGAAAATGAAAACCTTGAGTTAACATTAATAAGTGTTCACCAGGATTCACTTGCATCCTGAAAGCATGTCTCTAACTTTCAGTGTTAGGGGGATTCTCTTTCCCCTCCCTTCTCTATTCTCAATGAGTGAAATTACTTGTGCTTCTGTATAGATGTCTCTCTGTACCCATTAAGGTCAGGCCTTCTAGATCTGTGGTGGCTGTTCTGGGTATTTGCTGTGTTCTGAAAGGCATTGGAGTTTATTCTTATGCCTCTCCAAATCTCCATCAGACCAAAACTAGGAGTGACGATGGTAGCTTGTTGTCTAGATCTGTGATTTAGATTGTGTATCACATCAATATGCAACAGCAAAATTAACATATAATGTCCTAGCATGTATAATTAAGGGAGGGCTGATTTCATGATCTGTAGTTGATGTAGCCCATGATGTCCCATTTTATGACCTGCTTTCCTTTGCTTAAAAGTTTGCCAAGCATTCAGTAGCTACAGTTTTTTTCTCTCCAGGATGCACAGATGGCATGTGCTTTGGACAAATCACAGCTAAGTAGAAAAAAGATGCTGTTGTTTCAAGGAGCTTCATAAGGATGTTGTGTCACACCATATGTAGCAGAATTGAGAAGATGAAAAAAAAATGATAGCTGCTTGTAAAAGAGAGAAAGGATCATATGGTGGCCAAGAAAGCTGCCTTGAGAGCTAGTGCCTGTCTGGGCCTGTGAGTGAGTCATCCCGCATGACTGGAACAGAGCTTCCACGTGTCCAAGGAGAAATATTAAGATCTGTTTTTCAATAGCTAAGTGACTGGAGTCAACACGAGTGAGAAAGCTCAGTTACCTCAAATAGAACTCTAAGAAATACCGAACGTTTCTTTAACTCATCCTCGTTGTCCCCAGTTCCCTGCCTGTAAGTTGTATTGCAGTATTTCTTGTTCACCTGCTGGTGTAAATCCATGAGTGTCTGTAAAGTGTGGAGAAACACCATGCTTGGACACTAGGGAAAAGCTAAGAATATTTTGAATAGCATTCAGTCAGCAAGATGATGATGTGGGAAAAGAGTATTTACCTCTTTAGTTTCCTCTCTTGGTCACACGTGCAGAGTATTAAACTTGTGCTTGTTTTGTGAACGTTTGTATTCTGTGTACTGGCTAAAGAAGGAGCAATGTGGAAAAGTACAATATACAATCATATACTTCTATGATTCGACTTATATAACTCTTTCCATGGTTTTAGCCAACTCTGTGTGTTTTTAAGTTAGTAAATGGAGCAAATGGGAAAATTTACATTTCCTGGGTGTAGCATACAGAGAACTCAATGTCAAGAACAAGTTACCAAAGGTTTGTGTAGGTGTGCTCTTGAAGGCAAGGGGTGGATTAGCTCACTTCACTGTGTAGTGTGGTCTGCCAAATGTATGTTATGGTCTTGCCAAATGACAGAACAAGCATAAGCACTGTGTGGCTGCATTAAAACTTCCAGCCTATTGAAATGATTTGCTTCATTCACTCATTCACCTTGAGGAGAGCCCGTATGACATGCAGGAATTTATTAACAGCATAGCAAAGCTTGTGCTTACACATGAGGACAATAGAAAGGGATTTGTGCATTTAATACCTATTGTCGCGTTTCCTGATCTGACTTCTGAATGGCTGCAATTATCTTTTGCCTATTCAACTACAGAAATGTTTTCCTGGATACTGAATGAGCACTGAGTTGTATTTCCCAAGCTCTACGAATAGGTTGCCCAGGGAGGTTCTGAATGCTCCATCCCTGACAGTGTTCAAGACCAGGTTGGAGGAGGCCTTAGGTGAGATGGTTTAGTGTGAGGTGTCCCTGCCCATGGCAGGGGGGTTGGAACTGGATGATCTTGAGGTCCTTTCCACCCCTAACTATTCTATGATTCTATGACTGATCTGATACGAGGAAAATAGAAAGAAGCAAGAATCACGCTTTATACACCTTACTCCCCATCAGCTCAGCATTGCCCATACTGGGCAATGTTAAACACCCATACCACAAGTATCTGCACTGAAACATCTTGTTTTCAGTCCCTGAAAACACTTGGAGAAGTGTCTGAAAGATGTGATGAATCTCAGGGTGTTTATTTCAAAAGTGTTTTTTCAGAAGGGGTAAGCAGATGACTCCTGAGTCAGCTGGGGTGTATTTTAGTGCTGTTCCCAAAATTTGAGAAAGGGGATACAAGGTAGGATGTGGCAGGATGTATTTCTGACCGTGTGTGGATAACACAAGCATAATTCTAAATATAAGAATAAAGACAATGCAGTGGGTTTTATAAATCACTACAAGCCCTTTATGATCCCAGGGAAATTAATTAACAACATATATGTCCAGAGTGAAATCAGGAGTTATATATGTTTATGTATCTATTAAATGCATATATGTATACACACATATCCTGTAGTGATATAGGAGCACTGCAGTAGGAAGGGAAGCAGGGAGAGGTTTCCTTCCTTTGTGAAAGCAAGGAGAGTTGCTCAGTAACCACTCTCTAGTGCCATTGTGCTTATGGAGACATTTGCATCTCTAAGGGAGGAAAGTGATGATTATTTTAGCAGGAAAAAGTAGTAAGACCATCTTCTGGATAGGGGGAGATTAGAGCGCATTTGGGAATGAAAGATCAGATCTGTCTGGATGCCTGGGACGCTTCAAAGGAGCGATTAGCTGTAAAAGCTTGCATGTTCAGGAAGGTGGACCCACGTGAGGATGAGCCCTGACAGGTGCTTCCAGGGGTTTTCTTTTATTGGAAGCTCTCCATGGGGAAACTCTCCCTTACAGGGAAATTTTCTGACAAAACTCAGATGTAGGTGCTCTCCGGCAGATACAACCGCAGGCATAAACTATGCACTGAGAGTGAAACTGCAGTGAGCACAGAGATGTGTAGAGGAGACAGGATAGTTAAAGCTTTCCTCATTTCTTCACCTCTGTCTTCTATAAACGTTCGGGAACTGTGCTGCTTATTTGGGATATTCCACATGAAATGCTTTTATTTTTGTGCACCTTAAATTGGCTTTAAGCTGTAGCACCATTTTAGGCGTGTGAGCCAGATGGGAAAGCTTGGCACCATGAGGGTCAAGAGAGGAAGGAGCGTTGCACAATGAGCCTGGCACGTGTTTGCAAAAGATCAGGGTGCCCGCATGAAGCCAGAGTCTTCAGATAGCATGCTGCATGAGCTCCTGCTCTAAACATTATTTTATTCATCTTTTTCCTGTATTTTAGGAGCAGAGTGTGGCCAAACCACTGAGCTGGGGGATATTCTGTGATTTATCTGGATTTGGGTCCAGCAAGTGTGACTTAAAGATGATTAAATGGACTGAGCTTTTGGCCTGATTCTATTATAGTTTCATTATAGAAGTTTGAATTGAATGTAGTAAAAGGCAAGGTCTGCTTTTAGCTAGGAGCCTTGTTATATGAAGAGAGCCATAACCTACAATTCACAGTTTGTTAGAAAGGGTTTGGTAGGAGCTTCAAGTGAAAAATATGTACATGGGTAGAATCCTATCATGCTGCTTTCTGTCTGAATTCATCCAGCCTAGAAAGGCTGAGACTAGCTGCTGATTGTTTTCCAGTCTGCCTTGTCAAACCCCACTTTGCGTGTGTGCAATGTCATTCTGCTGTAAGCTTGTAGGATTTGCAAGCCTGCCTTGCTTCCTCACATTTGCCAAAAACAACTGCCCTTTCCTAGTTTTATCGGTATTAGTCGGAATTTACACTTATGCTGCTTTGTTTTCAGTATTATCTCGTGAAGCTGTAAGAATTAATGTAATAAAATATGTTTTCTTCTTTACTTAAAGGGCATTTTTAGCTTTATTGGAAAAGCTGCTTGTGCTAATTGCCTGTCAACCCCTTATATTTCATTTTTAGTTCTTTGGATAACCTCCTAAAATGCTGCTATTTTTTTCTCTAGGGCAAATAGTATCATTGAACCCAGCGCTCAAATTAAAGTGAAATAGTGGATCTGTAAGGTGGTAAATATTGCTTTATATACGTTGTAAAGCATATATAAAGCAGGTGAATGTAGGTGTATGCTATGGACTGTCTTGATATAAGACAGTAATGTACCACATCCAAAAAGGATGAGCAATGTTATCAGGTGCCTGTGGATATGGTAAACCTATGGTGGGACTTGCTAATATCTGTTGTCCTCTGTGCACCAGCCATCCCATGGTTTGTAACATATATGCATGAGGTAACATCCTCTAAACATCTCTTCTGCTAAAACTGTCTTTTATGGCAGTAAAAGTGATAGGGATGTGGGCTTCCACCATTCAGTGTGATGTGAAGTTGTAGGAGGAGACAATAGCACTGTTGGTTTTTTTGTTATAGCAATAGGAATGCTTGCCAAAACCACTTACATAAATCAAGGCACGCACAGCTATAAATCCTAAGCATTTAGACCAAATTAGTAGGGTTTTGATCAACTCCTGTTGTTTCTTTATAACATTAATCTTTTATCAACCTGTGCAGCCAAACATTTTGAGTCTTTCAGCTTTTCTCTATAGTTTGTTTTTACAAAGGACACTCAGCATTCATTGTTACAGAGATGCACACTGCTAGATGGGGAAGGGAAGACAGCTTTTCTTTATTCATTTATCTATTTATTCTTTATTCTAAATATTCACCTGCACTGTTGGAATGTTACCTTAAAGGTACATTTGATAATGTACAAAGGAACTCAAAATGGTCATCCAGGAGAAGGCAATGAGTAATCACACTTGTACTAAGGCTCCTTAGTTAAGCCGCTTGGAACTTGGCTGGCCTCAGGCAATTATTAGGGGAAAAGAGGGAAAGTCAACGTACATTTTCATAACCCTGAAAGGAGTCAGAAAATTTTAGGTGTTCCATCTGATCTTAGGGCTAATGCTACTGATTTTTGCACTGTATAATCCTAGTTACTGTTCCTCAAGGTGGCAGAGACAAACAGTGCGGAAAGCCCGTGAAGTAGCAAAGGCTGAAGCAATGAAAGGCGCTCATTTTCCTACTTTTTTTTAAGGAAATCTCAGAAATCAGCGTTTAAGTCGGTTTTCCTTTATAAAGAGTTAATCAGAGGGAGCTTATTTTTTAAGTATTAAGTGGTTTTGGAAGATTATTTTCCCTAACCTCTGGCAGGTTTTGGGTGCAGAGCAAAGATTTCCAAGTGGATTTCACAGGAGCATACTGTTGTATGCCTCAAGTCATGGAAAGAGTGAAAGATGATTTTAAACATACGATAGTAAAAACCAACAGGAGAGGGGTTTCTTTTAAACCTACTTGTCTTATTTCTGCTTGGAAGCATCTGGAGCTTAAGGAGTTGTGAACGACCCTAAGCCTACATGGTTTTTTGCCTTCTGCGTTTTGCCTAATGTTGCATACATGATGCAGTTAGTAGAATGTAACTCCTTGTGAGGGGCAGAGCAAGCTCTCCATAATGTCATGCTTAAAATCTGGAATGAGATTATTTTTATTGTGGGCAAATGCAGTGAAAGGTCATGGAAGAATGTAGTTGTTCATGATACAGCGGTTAGCCAACCTTCCAGCTTTCCATCTCCTCGCAGAACCAGGCTTGTTTTCTTCGTTAAGTTCATATAGTAACCTATTTTAAACTTCCTTTAGCCTAGCATGTAATTAAACTGCATGCTCATAAAATGAAATGTCGGTTGAATCGGGGCTTTGCTAATATGAGATGCTGAAGCTTTTTAATTTTTGTTATTATTATTTCTCTTTAACTTGCCTGTAACTGTCTCCCTGCTCGCAGGTGAAGGCAGAATTGCCTGTTGGTTTTCTGGACTAGGAAATGTCTCTTGCAACACCACAGTTCAGATTTTGTTTTGTTGTTCTTATGTCCCTTTAGTAATTGCAAGAATATAATTATCTCTTCTGAGGAAGAACCTGTTGAAATAATTGCATTGTAATTAGGAAGTTGATTCCTCTTCTTTATAGTCTGCTAATCCAGCTGAGAGGCAGCTCACATTGCGCTGAAGGCTTTAGGTTTTACTTCTTTCCAGTTTGTTTTTTTTTTAACTGCTCACCGTTGATTGCTTTAAATGTTTCTTCTTCACTAAGATTGCACTTTGTTTTCCATGTGTTCTTTTACAGCTTCCTAGTGTTTTCTCATATTCCTAAGTAATTCTGAGAACCCAAGCGCCTAGCACGGCATGATGCTGTCTATATGAGTGTTGCATGCAGGTAGACGACTTTCCATGAGATGCATCACATTTCTGTCAGGTTCCATAAGAAAATTGGGTGTAACCACTGTCAGCAGCTGGTGGTCATCTTTGGTTGGCTTCGGCACATTTAAAGAGACTGAGATTTTCAGAAGGATGATTGAGACTATTGTCAGGTTTCATTTCTAGACTCAAGTGACTGAACCCTGGCTGTATGACGAGTACATCAGTGGAGTTGTTCAGATTTTACTCCTGTGACTGCAATCAGAATCTAATCTCACTTTTTCTGCTCTGCTGTCATGATCAGAGTAGAGAAATGCTGGGTTTGATAGTCATAGGCCAGAGCTCATCTGTCTACATTGGAAAGACATTTTTCACTCCGTCAAAAATTTTGCAGGTTTGCAAGCAGGAATAACTGTTATTGCAGAGAACGAGGGGGGGTTTGCAACTGCTGAATTCTCCAGCACAGACCTCGGGCTGAGTGTCTGTTCCTTATCATCTGCTCAAAGTATGCCAAATATTGGGAACAAGGTAGCAGCTGAAATTAGAAACAAGCTTTGTCAGGGAATTTTTTCTTCTGTGAGAAATAGAAGTATTGGAAATGCTTCCTCTCCCACGTCTATGTTCCCTACAAAATTTAGACTTAACACTGTCCTGAGTTTTCATTTCTTTATGTTTTATTATTAGTAAATGTCTATTCAGAGTGGTGAGATGATTTTCCTTTGTGAGTTCATCAACTTGTATTGTTGCATTGCTGTCTTGATGACTGCTGGAGCTAACGTTTCGGGCCCAGGGGGATGTGAACCAGTGAGTAATCCCAGCTCACTATTTGAATTTTGTATATAGCTATTGGCTGCCATCTCCCATTTAACAGTGTACTTCCGGATAATGATTCTTCTGATTATAGACTTTTTTGATATATAAAAATGTACTTCTCTGACTAGATCATAATTAAGCCAGGAAGCAAGTGTGTTTAGTTCCTTATGCTACTCAGATATGTCATGATTTAGTATTTGCACTCATAAACTTGGCTAAGGCCTTCAAATTGAAAGCTATTCAAGGGCACTACATTTATGACAACGTGTTAATCTCTTGGCATCCTCTGTGCCTCTCAGTAGTGCCATTGATGCCTTCCATTAGGTTCTTGCCCTGTGGTTGCCTGTATCTGTTGTGTCTTCTGCTGGAGTTCAGTTTCTTGAGCACGGGTGAACTGAGTGACTACCTATTCCTAGTTAACCTAACACAACTGAACACCAGCTTTCTTGAAAGTGCATTTCTTAATTAGTGACCTTAGGATCTGGAATATGTAAAAGACAACCAGCTCTGTCAGCAACAGAATCTTACTCTGCATTATGAAAGATATACTTACGGTTCAGGCTGTCCCTTAGGTATTAAAACTCTTTGTCTATTTGTTTGACGAAAGGTGCAGTGGATTCTTGAATGTGATGTATCTGCCTGTTGATAGAAATGTCCTAGCAACACAGCAAGGCAACTCCTGGATGCGAAGTGGGACAGGAGTGGCTGGTTTGGACTCATGACATTCATGTGTACATGCAGGTACCCCTCTCTGCATTGATGCTGTTTAGGCACCAATTAGACTGAGTTTTGTGGCAGTGAGAGCTATGTAGCAGGAATACTCTTAGGACCCTTTGCCCTCCAGTTCTGTAACTGGGATCTTCAATTCATTACTTCCACTGCCTCTGCACCTTACATCCTGAGTAAACAAGGGTCATGATCGCAATTCCATCTTGTCAGACCATTGGAGGTGCGCATAGCTTCACAGCCTAAGCTTTAATGTGACAGTGACTGAACACCTGCACAGCAGTAACAAAATCTTAAGTGCAGCTGAATTTTGGATCTAATGACAAATGTCTCGGCCTCGATTTGCAGCACTCAGACTACTTTCCATCTTCCTGCCTGCAGTGTGCCATCTCCCATCCTGCCTATAAAAATGGAAGCGCGTTTCTGCTATTCTTCAGCTAAACTTATTTTACCTTTGATCATCATGTAAATTTCTGGCCAATTCAGGCAGAGCTTTTCAATCCACAATCCACTGAGCAGGGGTTTTCAGTTGCTCTTCATCACAAAGCATTGCAATCTAGTTCTTTGTTACTGGTGTTCAACTTGCAGGCCACGCTCCCTGTAATAGTTACTTGTTCCCCTATAATTATTCACAGCCCTATTTTGGCTCTTTGTGAGGGAACTTGTCCGAGTATACAGTATACCATGTCTATTGCAGATGATACTGCAGTTGCTATGTCTGGTGCTTCGGTAGTTTGAAATCAATGAGGAGCCATATGAGCCCCTTGAAGAGTTTCAGTTTTGACCTTGCGAGGTCATAAGCAACAGCGTGAATATCAGTGCCATATCTTGTGAGGTCATTTGGCCATATCCAAGGTTGCTACCTCTGTGTTTGTCTTCCTGATTTGTGTGGATTAGATCTAGGAAATATAAGAGGATTGGGGATTATTTTGCTAGGACTTTAAGCCACATATCAAGGTATACTTTTTTAACACTTTCTTCTTTCTCATTTCTGTACTCACAGAGCAGCAGCCCAGAATAAAATCAGACTTTATCTTCCAGTAAAACGCTTAAGTGTTAATGTCGGGTATCATCCTTCCTTACTCTTGCAGACTCCTGTTTGTTATTGTATCGCCTGTTTCCCAAAGAGGAGAGGGAAGCATGGTCAAGGCAGGCTGTTCTCCATGCCCGTTCATGCTGCTGCAGGGGTATAATACCTGCCCTCGCTGTGTTGCAGCCATGTGCTAGTACCCTGAGTGGGGTAGTGTTAACGCTATCCTCTGCCAGGACATAAGCACTACAGGTGAGGCTGGGGATTGTGAGCCACAATGTGTAGCCAGCTCCGCTCTCTGACTGCAAAGATTGTGCTTTTTAAATCCAAGCGAGATACATATATAATATATATATATATACGTAGATCAGGTTTTGGTTTGTGTTGCAAGGAACAGTATGTATAATTTGAGCTTTTATGGAAAGCCAAACACTACAGTGACTGCAGCAGTAACTTAACTTGCTGCATGCTGCATTGGGACTTAATCGGTACCTGCTAATAAGTTAGTTGGATTTAGAAGAATAAAATTAGAAGGGGGTTTCGCTTTCGCAGTGTATAGCTGAGCAGTTGTGGACTATTGAGTTGCAAATCTAGTTTAATACATAGAATGGTACATAGATCTCAGAAGATCTTGTTTGACTATTACAGGCTTTAGCATTGCTAATAGGCTTGGTCATCCTTTGGCCTTGTTAGCCATACGGTTTCAAACCCCTTTTCCCTCTCTGATCCTTTATTCATTATTCCTATAGAGGAAGTCTTTTAATCTGATTTTGCAAGTTTTTAAATGCTTCCATGTGGCAATTTGTATGAAAACTCTTCAGACTGCTTTTGTTAACATGTACAGCCCACCTAATGGTGTTTCTCTATATAAAGTCCTATGATAATGCTTGTGATCTGTCCTCTTCCCACATTGGAGAACTTGCTACACCGTTGTTTTTCAACACAAAGTGTGTCCTCTGCTACTGTTTATTTTAAAATGTTGTTTAGTTCAGGGCATTTTAGCTAAAGGTCTCTTTTTTTCTCAGCTCATGGAATAGGGTTGGTTTGCATCTAAACTGTGGACTTTGGCAAGCCCTGACTGTCATTTCATTGCTGAGTTTTTTTCAGCCTCTTAAAGCTTTTTTTCTTCCCTGAAATATACTGGAGATTGATTTATGTAAGTTTGGAATTCATCCCAGGTAATCTGGTTTATAATCACTGTTGCAGGAGTGCTATTCCTATAGAGGAGTATTTTTATACTGAGTATCGCAACTTCTTTCAACTATAAGTTAACAAGCACACTTGATTTTTTATAGAATCGTAGAGTCATAGAATAGTTAGGGTTGGAAAGGGACTTAAGATCATCTAGTTCCAACCCCCCTGCCATGGGCAGGGACACCTCCCACTAAACCATGTCACCCAAAATGGTTTATGGTTATCTCTATACTTTGTTGATAACTATGATTGGTTTGACTTTGTGTAGTTATGTATACAAATCCTGATAAGTGAGGCTTGGGTTAGTGGGTTCCCAACAAAAAATTCTGAAATGGACTGTTATATTATCCTGTTATTTTCAGAATCTCTGAAATGTTGAATTATTTTGTTTCTGATCAGGTTTTGGCCGAGTTCGTTTACCTCCCAAACTCTTTTTTATCTCTCTACCATCTCAGTGGTTCAATAAAATAATTTGACTGCTGCTGTAGCGAGAGAAACAGCTGCTTATAACTTCCCAAAATGGAGAAAATACAAGCAATTGTCAAGACAATTTTGAAAGAATTGGAATTGCTTTTGGCTAAGGCTCTAATGCACATTTAAAACCCATATTCTTAGAAAACTGGATGTACATTACATGGGCTTAGCATCTGACATGTTCATTCTGTATGCATTAGGCCCTTTGAAGTCTCCCAAAGTAACTTCTAAGGTCTGTGTGCAAGCTTTATTGAATGTAAGCTTTGAATTGCTCCACTCCACATTGCTGAACTTGTCTCCCATTCTCAAGTGCAAGCATCACGTGTTTCTCTGAGTTTGCAAATCGATGTGAAGAACTTACCTTTTTGATTTAGATGTTGTTTTGATTTACTAGATGTTGAGTTTAATGTCAGCGCTATCAGCTCCAGTGGTGTTTTATCTGCTGATTACTCTTATAATGTAAAGTGCCTGGTGATGCATTGCATAGAAGATGCTATAAAAATAGTTTATGGTGTGATAGTAAGGAGGAATGTGGGGAGCGCAGATTCACTTTATTAGATGAGCAGGAGTCCCCAAGCAGTCGTTTGTCAACAGTAGTTAAAGATTAGTTTATCTTCAATCATTGAACTTTTAATAAACATGTTTTTAGCTGAAATAAAATGGTTATATTGAAAATAAAGTGAAGGGAATTTATATGTTTGTTGTTGGTTTTATCTCGAGAGAGAAAAAATCTGAAGGTGTATCTAATTTGCACACTAAATATCTTTTCCAATAGTGGTGTTGAGGAAAATAAAAACCCAGTCTTTCTCAGTGTTATATGAACAAAGTCCTTTCCCATGACAAAAGGAGCTGAAGTTTTAAAGTGCTTAATTCTGTCTGTATGGGGGTATTACATTTAACAGTTACTGAATGCAGTTATTCTATATAGAGAGATCCTATAAACTGCAATCGTAACTGTTCCTTAAAGCTATTTTTCAAAGGCAGTCTCTATCATATTATGGCCTGCCTCGTAGTGGTCAGCTTATCGTCAAGTCTTATTTGACTGTGGCCTTGGGCAAGAAGAATCTTGACAAAATCAGCATCAAAGAGCAACGTTGGCACTCGGCTCATCACAGATACCACCAATGATTTTCTGACAGCACTGGTAGGTGACATTGGTGGTATCATCTCAGTTTTAGAAATGGGGAGCATAAGGCTTTGGTTAAAGGTGTCTTTAACAGCATCTGAACTCACATGGTGCTTGCTGTTTCGGTTTCGGGTAGGAGGTTTTTCGACAGACTTCAGTGTATTACCAGAATTCCTGAATCATGGAATACAGGTTTTTTATTAAAACTTTTAAATATCAGCAGTAATTTTACAAATGACTATTGGTGTGACCACACTGCAGCAGCTTGGGTTGAGGCTAGAGCAGTGTGCAGGAGAGACACATCTTTTCATATGTGGGTTAGATCCTGCTGAATGTAATTGATGTCTTAGGTTGGGTTAGCTTCAGTGTGGGGTTTGTGTGCGTTTTTGTCAGGGAACATTAATGGCCCATAATTGTTAGCTGCAGATAAAAGGTTTGTCGTGGGATGGTTTTGTCTGCTTGTGTTTTAGGGACAGTTTTGCTCATCTGCTATTGCTGAAGTCAATGCAATTAAAGGGAATTGGCTTTCAGCAAGAGAAATGTGTGCATTAACTGTGTTTTTCAAAATAGAGAGATATGCTTTGTGTGTAATTAGATAACCAGCACTTGTGGCTGTGACATCTGATCTTTATATCAAAGATGTAATGTGAGACTGCAAAATAATTAGTGTTTGAAAAGTAAAGATTAGTGTGGAGAACAGCAACCCCTGTCTTTCCTCATATGCGTATTGAACTCTGAATGTAGCTGGAAATGGAATTGTGACAAGCTATAGAGTGGTCTAATATTACAAACTAGCCCCAAAATTCAACCGTGAATCATATCATAAGATTGGTTTCAGTAAAACAAAGCCAAGTGTCCATTGTTTGAACAGTAAAATGCGAAGTGGTGCATAGGCTGTCAGGTGGGAGCGTCTCACTGGTATCTAAAGCAAGATGCTAAGAATGGATCCATATACTCTTTCACAGGGAATAAAGTGCTGTAAATTGCTAATTGCAGCAGATGTTAGGCATGAGCATCCTTTGAAAATCTCTCACTAGTGTTCACTTACCTACCTTTCCTACTAGGTTGCTGTGCCTCCAACTGACAAGTGGTTTTCCATCAGCTGAGATAGAAGATTTCTTTCCTTGGGTCTATTGTAGCTGTCATTAGTAATTTACCTTCAAAAGCAGTTCTGTTTCTAATGAGTTTAATGGAAAGGCATTAAACCAATGTATTTTCCTTTGCAGTTCTAGATATCTAAGGAGGGTGGGCAATGCAGTGGGGGAAACAGTGCTGCAGTGCTTTCATTCAGTAACCATTTAAGGATAACTTCTGCTGAGGGCTTTTAATGGCATGGCAAGTATTTCATAGGCCCCATTTATATTGTAGATGTCTAATTAATGAAAAATAAAAGCATGCCTGTTACTAATGAAAAGGAAATGCCTTGCTGCAAGTATCAAAGCTACAGGAGAATAGTTAAAAATGGTAACAGTTTTGAGGAGAATAATGTGAAAAATAGGAACAATTCAAAAAAAGCCACTCTGTCATACAAGTAGGCTCTGGTGAGGGTAAAGAAAGAAAAAAGTATGATTCCTCATGCTGTATATCTTCCATTCTGTAAACACAGAAATTGTGTAAGCATCTGTCAGCATTCATGTCAAAACATGCAAGTTTAGAATTTTTTGTTATTTTTCCTTCAAATTCTAAGAATTTTAGCACAACGTCAACAGTTTTTCCTGTTTCCAAAGGGGGGGTGAGTAATCGATGTTAGTAACAAAACTGGAAATCCATGCTGTGAGTGCTCAAATTGATCAGTTATCGCTTTCTTCAAATCACAATCTCTACCAGAAATTCAGCGCAAGCTGGCATTGTGATAATAATTGAATATCAGAGTTAATGAAATATTCAGAAGGTTCCCTTCCTCGTTTTCTCTCTTGCCCGTCTGTTAGTGAGATCAGCAGTTAATGAATCTTGAGGTAGCACAATTGTTCTGTTACCCTCTCAATATATATGGACTTGCAGCAGAAAGGAATTTTTTAAGCCCACAATTTAATATCTTCTCATTGTCTAAGAGCTGTCTCTTGCTAAAAAATATTATTTTTATGTATTGAAAGGCTTAGAAATGAAATATGCTAATAAAAGAATATCTGATTCGTTATCCAGAGAATAATTTAATGGGGGGAGGGGGGATTAGAAAATGGGTGATTCATATTATAACGTGGTTTTCAATTGAATCCCTGACAAATTCTTCTATTCTATTTTTGCAGTAAAAAATAGATTGTGACTACTATTAACTGGGTGCTAGCAAGGGAAAAGAGGAGGAAGTTTTGTCATGGACTTGGCCAGATCAGCAAGCCAGGCTGTGGGATTAGAAATTAAAAATTAGGTAGATTTATGTAGTTGCTTGGTATTAAATTTACGGTAGTACCTGCACTCCCTACCAAAATCTTCAGGAACTGCATGGGCACCCTTTACAGCATGTATTCTGTCCTGGAGGAAGAAATAAGGTGAGAAGAGAGCACTTCTTTTTGTCTTGCTACATGTGTGACAGTTAAACTGCTTGGGTGAGCATAGGGAGGGATCTGGGAGCTGCAGTGGGATTTCCTGCATACCAGCGCCAGGGCATGTAGGTCTGTTTGTCTTTCCTGTGGGGCAGGGTACAAGGGCAGCACCAAGGACCTTGAGTTCCTCATGGGATTAGTCTGGTGATCCTCATCACCCTATCCATGAGATAAAGGGAAGCAACTGGCCTTTCCGTTTCCTTTTTTCTTGCTTATATTGATGTCCAGGTTGTTTTTGCACATTATCATCATCTCACACAGTGAAACTGCACCACCTCATTCTCTCACATTTGGTCTCTCCAGACAGATTGATAACATGGGCTTGTTTTAACCTTCGCGGTGTTAAAAAGAGAATCTCCGATACTTATGGCTGTTGTTAAATGCATGTCCTGATGACACTTGTGTCCTGTCATTCACAAGATTGATTTGTGCCCTGATTTCTGTGGCAGCACGACTCCTGAAGCTGCTCTAGAGAAGTCCCCAAGCTAAGTTGCATGAGTTGTGCCATCATCTTTGTGAGCGAGAAGTGTTTCTCTTCAGAAGTGTTTGCTGTTTCTCCCTTGGTAGAAAGCACTTTTCACGTGCTGTTCCTCTCATAACACTTTCTCTGTCGTGCCAAGAGTCAAGGGGAAGAACAAAAGTGCAAGTTGCTCTCAGTGTGGCAGAGAAGAAAACCTTCCCCCATTTCTGCAGTCAGGTTTACTGAAATAGTTGTGCCTCTTCAGCTGTCTATTATTTCTGTGCAGTTACCTCAGTGCTATTAAGAACCATGATCCTACAGTGAGCACTGTCCACTGCTACCAGCCTGGAAAGGCAGCACCCGGGAACCCATGCTTACATCTTGGTGAAGGCAAAGGATTACATTTATGGTCAAGAAATCTGGGTACCAAGGGGAACAGTGGGGCAGGTTGACCAGTATGTGCTGAAGCCTTCTTGCACCTACCAGGGTTCTCTAGGTTATGTGCATGACTTACTCTGTGGAAGCTGAAGTGACTAAAATTACACTTGGGCAACAGATGTAAGCATAGAAATATGTGCATCTCTTCAGGATTCCAGAGCTAATGTCGTGCTGTGAGAATTTTAGGTACAGTAGTGGAATTTTGACTTCAGTATCCTTGTATTCATGTTCTTTGCAATAAAAGCTTGTATGAAGGTACTAATCTTGTTCAACGGAGATGCATGACAAGATTAGAAATCTTTCTGAACATTTCTGCAAATCTAAAATAGTTCAAACTCTTAGAGAACTCGTAATATGTTAATAGAAAATTTATGATAAGCATTTTGCCTCTCTCTTCTTGGGAAAACGTCTAGAGTTGTTTTGACATAGGTGTCTAAAGCTGTGCACCTATAGACACAGCCAGCATTTCCCACTGAATATTAAAGGGCAACGAAGATGATTAAGGGAGTGGAGCATCTCCCTTATGAGGAAAGACTGAGGGAGCTGGGTCTCTATAGTTTGGAGAAGAGGAGACTGAGGGGTGACCTTATAAGTGTCTATAAATGTATAAAGGGGGAGTGTCACGAGGATGGAGCCAGGCTCTACTCAGTGGCAAACAATGATAGGACAAGGGGTAATGGGCACAAACTGGAACACAAGAGGTTCCACTTAAACTTGAGAAGAAACTTCTTCTCAGTGAGGGTGACGGAACACTGGAACAGGCTGCCCAGGGAGGTTGTGGAGTCTCCTTCCCTGGAGACATTCAAAACCCGCCTGGACACATTCCTGTGTAACATTATCTAGGTGTTCCTGCTCCGGCAGGGGGATTGGACTAGATGATCTTTCGAGGTCCCTTCCAATCTCTAGCATACTGTGATACTGTGATACTGTAAAGGACTGTTAGAAATCCCAGTGAGAGGCACTAAGATTTTTCAGAAGCTCTTCCTGAAGCGTGCTTGGTAAAATGCTTGTAAGACAGCTAGTGCAGCACTTGTGTTGCGAATGGCTCCATCCCTAGGGTGAGCAACTGGACTCACATGTCTCTGTTCAGTGACAACATCTAGTAGTGCCTCGGGGTATGTACAGTTCTCAGACCTGTGTAGATCCCATCAGTCTTTAAGCACTACACATGCAAAATGAAGCTTGGGTAATTCTTCCCTTGCAGATCCCAAACCAATGGAGACTCATGAAATGGCAAATGCCCCTCTTTATTTCCAAGCTTGTCTTTATTCATTCCAAGCTTGTCTGATTTACCTAAATGTTTTGAGTATGCCTGTATGTTTACAGTAACAGGATCTGCATTTCCAGCTAAAACAAGAAACCTGACATTGGCATGACCAGCAGTAACTTAGTTTTAAGCAACAACCACTTGGTATAAGCAACTGCTTTAAGGTGCAGTAAAAGAATGTGGATAAGAAACCCCACTGAAATAAGTGTTTTGCTATAGTTTTCTAGTCCAGCTGTGTGAACAAATAATGTATCTTCCACTTGGCATAGCTGGCAATTGAAAAACATACTTGAGAATGGGGATTTATAGCAAGATGACAACTTAATGACTTTTTATGGTTTCAGGTGGTTTTCCCCTGTTCCTGATTATTAGCACAAGTACTATGGTAAACAGAAATTATATGCCTAATAATTGCTAACACATATTTTATAAACTTCTTCAATAACTTTCTTACTTTCTAAGCCCAGCATCATTTAACACCAAACATCTAAATCTTAAAATAAGCTGTCAAGACTGGTTGTTTCTCACAGCTAGTACAAAAATGAGCAATATAAGTAGAAAGACATTCTTTAAGTAACACATTCAGTTGGACAACTGAAATGCATAGTGCTGCTTGCCCAGAATATTTTAAACAGAGGTTTTAAATGAATTAAAGTAATGGATAAAAGATGAGAAATGGTGAGAAAGGCTCTGTGCTGTAGGAATTCGTAGAAGCAGGCTTTTAATGCTTCAGAGTTTTAAGTTTAACCTTTATGTGTCAGGTTCTCTTGTGTGTTTGATATAGGTTTGAGAAAGTAAAGATCAGGCAAAAATATTGATAGCATTCTATACAAGACTATTGCCATCTTGTCATAACCATGGATTCAGGTATTGGTGTGTGTTGATGTCACGTATGGATATGGGGCATTTGCCAATTTCCAAAAAGTTTGAGACATCATCCTATTGACTGTAGCAGTTTTCTGCCACTTCCCTTGTGTATGATCAGTAACATTTAGCCTAGCGGGTTCCAAATGCCACTGGTTCCATCATCCAACTGAAATAAGCTTTGCTCTTTTTTGTGTGGATTGTGATAACGTAAGCCAGAATGCAGCCAGATGTTATGAAACCATTGGTTTCGATGCTGGGGTGAAGGCCTATGGAAGTACCACATATAGGATTAAATGTCAGGCTAGATTGTATATTACATGTCCATAACTTGACATAAACTTTGTCCACTGCAGGGCTTGGAAGGGACATGCTCCATAACGGAGAGCAACCAAATTCTCTGGTCCTTTTAGGGGCCTTGATGAAAGAGTTAGACAGTTCTTCAGAGGGATCTATAGGTCTCAGACTGGATGAGAGCCCAGCAGCTGTCGTGGGAGGCTGGTCTCTGGCCCTAGTTCAGGGGCCACCAACCTGCTGCTGCTGTCTTTTCACCTTGGACATTGGACTCTTGGCTGTGACTACCATGAGCCCTCTTCCCTTAGTTTCCCCCTTCCTCTTGAGCTGTGTGTGCTCAAGAAGCTTGCTTTTCCTGTGCGGTATCTGTTGTCGTTGTCGTAAGAAGGATATGAGATACCTTCCTAGCTTTGGGGAAAGGCAGCTCTTTTTTGGAAAAGATCTTCATAGGCCTGGACAGCCAATTTCAATCTCTGGTTTTCCATCAGCACTGTCAAGAACAGATGAAAGACTGATGATCGCTCAGCTGGTCTCCACATGACTTACAAGCTCTTCTTTCCACCTGGTCAATTCTTTCCTGGGGTACTATCAGATGGAGAATAAAAGCTCATCCTGTGACAGTCCAAAATCTGTGTTTCTTTCCTGACTAGTCAAATGTCCCAGTTAACAAAACCATCACAGCCCACAGCACGTAGGCACTGAAATGTGTCCTTGACTTAAAGTGTGCCAACAGTTCTTTTTGCCTCAATCCCGCGATACCAGGATCAGGACCGCTTCTTTTTACAGCTCATCAATTCAAAATTTAAATTCATAGTGAAAATCAGAATGAAAATAAAAGAAAATACAGTTATTTTATAGGTTTCCAGCGCTAGTGGAAAATGAAGTTAAGAGATCATACAGTATCACAGTATGCTAGAGATTGGAAGGGACCTCGAAAGATCATCTAGTCCGATCCCCCTGCCGGAGCAGGAACACCTAGATAATGTTACACAGGAATGTGTCCAGGCGGGTTTTGAATGTCTCCAGGGAAGGAGACTCCACAACCTCCGTGGGCAGCCTGTTCCAGTGTTCCGTCACCCTCACTGAGAAGAAGTTTCTTCTCAAGTTTAAGTGGAACCTCTGATCAAAAGCCAAATTTAAAAGTGAATGCAAGTAAGAGGCAGTGAAAATTGAGGACAATTCTCCTGTTTATCCCAGATAGCTATAGCAATTACTGTGGCACCTTTAATAGTGGCAGAGAAGGCCTGTACCAATGTCAGCTAAATAAAAGAAACCACAACAATGGTAACTACTGATGCGGTGCGCCCATGGAAAAATTACAATTTCAAAGGTATAACAAAAACTTTGTAGACTCAAGGTTTTATTTAATAGTAGAAGTTATTGCTTATTCTTTAGAAAATCCCCTCCAGAGGAGATACAGTTTCTTCAGCCTATGACTTTGAAATGCGTGCTGTGTGTCAGTTTTAAGCCCACCTGACTAAAATTATCCTAAATGCCTCTTTCTTCCATGTGCTTATGTGCATTTAGTTCAGTGATCCTCAGCCTGAGAGTTTAGCATAGAAGTGGACCTGTCTCCATACTGAAGGATGACCTGACAGTGAGCCTGAGACTGACTATGCAGTCACTTGGATTAAATGAGTATCTGATGGAGTTCAGAATCATTACTGCTGATGTGGATGGAAATGGTCAATCAGTTTCTGAAGAAATCAGGAAAAGACAGAAATTGCTGGCTGGATAAATAACAATTGGAACTGGAAATGTAGACCACAATTTTATGCCTATAAATATTAGATCTATGTGTTACTGCATCAACAGAAGTACAGATTTTATCTGACCTGATGTAGACATATGATCACATTATCTAAAGCATGCAATATGGCACTTACGATATTAGGAATGAGGGTGGAAACACAGAAAGTTCCTAATACAGCTTCATGCCTTGTGTGGGACTGTTAATCCATCAAACCAATTTTTGACTAATGTCATCTTGTGGAGTAAATTTATTTCAGTCAATCTTGAATTACGGAATTGGAGACTTTCTTAAGTTCATGCTGGGTATTCAAAAGTGGGACTCTCTATAGTGCTTATCCCACAGATAATAATACAGACTACCCAAACTCATTGTCAGTTGGGCTTTGTTGCAGTACTGTCTGTCCTGAGACAAGGTGGAATTGTGCCATGTGTCTGAAAAGCATTAAAAGAAGGAAACAAGGGCTCCTAGTGCTGTAGAAATGAAGGTACCAAGAGTTTTCTAAGGATGCTGGGGAGGGGCTCTTCATCAGGGACTGTAGTGATAGCACAAGGGGTAATGGGTTTAAACTTAAACAGGGGAGGTTCCGATTAGATATAAGGAGGAAGTTCTTTACTGTAAGAGTGGTGAGGCACTGGAATGGGTTGCCAAAGAAGTGGTAAATGCTCCATCCCTGGCAGTGTTCAAGGCCAGGCTGGACAGAGCCCTGGGTGACATGGTCTAGAGTGAGGCGTCCCTGCCCATGGCAGGGGGACTGGAACTACGTGGTCTTAGGGTCCTTTCCAACCCAAACCATTCCGTGTTTCATGATTAGGGGTGGAAAAGGCTTAGACAAACAGAAAGGTAGCATTACTACTGTGGAGAACTTTAGTGGGAATGACAAAATAGTCCATTTCTGCTGCAAATTCAAAACCAAACAAATAGAACTGCTTGTTGCTTCTTTTCTTTTTTTAATCAATTGCTATACCCTGAGGTTTTTCGGCTTTATCAGTATTTGGTCTTGCCCTAATTTTTCTATAGATTGCAAAATTCCTAAGAAAACATACTTATTTCAATTTTTAATCCCTCATTACGGGCATGATTTTGGTTTGTATCCTGAGATCTGAGTCAGATTATCCCAGTTGAATGTCAGCATTTGGTCAGTAGCAGAAGCGCTTTAAGTCTTTTTCCACTGGTCTGACAAAGGCAGGAGCAAAGAAGTTCCCAAAAAGCTAGGGAAATCCACTTAATATACTATGAAAGTGAATTTGTTAAAGGCAAATCACTGATAATCCTACAGGGAGGAATCAGGAGAGAACACTAGGTGCATAAAAAGTAGGACTAATGGTGCCTGATGCAAGTGTAAGTAAATTTTGCAAGCTAATGTGAGTAATCTGCAGATTTGTAAGCGCTACATTGATGTCCATAGATTAGTGGAATCTTTATACCTTCTAAAATAGTGAATTGGTTCCTAGGTTGTAGAGAAAGGAAAGAAAATTTGTTGCCCTTATTAATGTTATTATTAAATATCCTTGGCTTTTTGCCTATCTCTTCTTAAACCACACTAAAATGGAGCTTAGAGTTATCTAGTCATAGCTGAATGCCCTTTCTGTAATGCGTGCGTTTAATGCTCAGATTTTGCTTCTTGGTGAGCTGTATGTCATGTTCATTCTTCTCTGTGTGGCAGCATGAAAGTAACATGAATATTTATCGGCTTGATCGAAAGTGTATGAGAAATCAGCATCATTATATTAATTTTAAAAGAATCAGTAGTCTCATAATTCTATGTAAAGTCAAATTCTTGTATCTTTTACAATGCCAACCTTAATATGTTCATGCTTACTGACACTGGCTGTTGTTCTGCATCATGCTTTGGCCAAGGTATCTTCCAAGGGTCCTCCAAGCCAACAACCAGTTATTCTTTTACATTGCTTTATTAACAATACACAACCTTTATAGCTTAATTTTCACTGGTAAATCTCAAAGCATTGTTACTGAGGACATCATATGTGAATTATAACCAGCTTTATGCATGCAGGGCTAAACCATCAGGCAGAGCAGTTTAAGATGCCCACTTAGATGTGAAAGAGGAGAGGTGAATCTTGGCAGTATGAGTCCAAACACCCTGGTCAACCATTCCTTTGGTCATTGAGGGGCAGGCAGAGCAGTGAAGGGCCACGGATGGAAGGGCATAACCCACCTGGAATCAAGTATTTCAGTGTATCTATCATCTCTTAAGTTCGCATGAAGAGCTGCTGCTTCTAAATGAACATGAGTGTACGAAACATAAACACATAAATATTCAGAAGGCAATTGCAGACACAGTGTGTTGCAGAGCCCACAGCAAACTTGCTGACACGACTTACAAGTTGTCCAGGATGGCATGTGTTGAGTAGGATGGAGAAAACCTGTTCATTTCTAAAAATAGCCCTACCTGGGGTTTTTTCTTTTCTATTGTTTTTTAACAGAGAGGAGCATGGTTCTGTTCTGAACAAGGTACAAGTCATTTGGTTCCTTATCTAGTCACTGTTCTGGGTGGTTTTCATGGTTTATGATAATGTGCAGTCTTTCTGTGTGAGATAGCATCGCCTTCAGATCATGAGTTCCACTGATTGCTTCAGTTCCTGCCTTCTCATAAGTGGAGAAGAAAGAAGGACTGTTTGAAAGCAACCCAGACGTTTTTCACAATATGGAAATGATTGCAAGTGGCTAATGTAAGCGGCAATCTGATATATACTGCTAAAATGCAAAAAGCAAAGTAAGATTCAGAATAAGATGCACAGCTTAGACCTTATCTTACTATGATTATTGGTTTGTGGGCTTATTTAGCATTTAGCTTGTGTGTTTGTTTAAGATGGAGTTTCATATTGCTGTGTGAGGCTGTACACCAGGTTTCCATTATGCTATGCTGTTTATACTCAGGGCCTCACAAAACTTTTTGTGGCCTTTAACCTAGATGACAGTGCTGGGGATTCATTACATGGCTGCCTAAGCACTTTCTTTTTATATCAAAATGATTTATATGTTCTGCGCTTTTCCCATTTCCTCTTTGGAGAATGTCAGAAAAGGAAGACCAGTGCAACAGTTGCTGTGATTGATACTATGCTTTTGAAGACAGATGGGGATTATTTAATGCTAGGGGACTTTCCAATTAGCTCTCTCTTACCCGTGTTTAGAATTATCACTTAATTTCATATGCTGAGTTAGCTCAGCAG
Source organism: Pezoporus occidentalis (assembly GCF_034315485.1). NCBI lineage: Eukaryota > Metazoa > Chordata > Aves > Psittaciformes > Psittacidae > Pezoporus > Pezoporus occidentalis. Next base: position 8,276,955 of record NW_026912779.1, read on the forward strand.
CTCCTGTCACGGGCACACTTAGCAGCACCAGCTAAGAAGCTAGTATCAAATACTCCTCAGGTGATTATCATATCACCTAAACTGGAATGGTTTTGCAGGTATTTACTCAGGAGTGACCCTTAATATTTAAGATGTTTTACATCAATATAGGGCTACTGCCCTGGAGGAAATTTCTCCTAAGTCAAGTCATTAGAAGTGACCTTTTTCTAGCTAGTTTTCTATTACTGAGGAAGGGGAGCAACACTAAATGTGATGGATAGACTATCCTCATTGTTCTACCCCACATCTTAGCAAATAAAGTTGAGGTTTCACTATCTGGTAAGAGGTCAGAGACTCTCCAGTCACTGGGTGTCTGAAATACAGCACTCCAGCACCTGAACACAGGGTATGGAAAATCACAAGGTATTTCAGGCATTTATCCCCAGAAATAGTGGCTCCTGAAATCGCCATTGTAGGAAATGTGTTGGGTGATGAGTCCGATGCTAGAAATTGCCCTGCTTTTGAAAGAGACTGCTGTAAGGGAGCACTGAGAATCTGTAACTGTACACTGTAATCTGTTTTTAAGCCACACAGAAGCCTGCCCAGGCAATAGTGAATTGTAAACAGGACACAACAGTTTCTCCCTAGTGATAACCCAGTAGTTTGCAAGTTTCTTTCTCTCCAGCTCTACCTGATGATGACATTGTCACTTGACTGGAGCACGCGATCTTAACAATCTGGCAACTCATAACTGTGGAAACATGTAGAGCTTTGAAAGAACCTGAGTACTAGAGTGACAGGGTGGCTTTACATGCTGTACTGGGAGGTGGTTTGCTACCATGCTGCTCTTGAGGCACTCCTCTCTGTTAAGAAGCTTGGCATTGTCAGTATTGCCTCCCATTCAGGTTTACAGGGGCAGAGATGGTAGTTGGAATAAAACATTTTCCTATAAACATTTTCCTTTTCTGTAGAAACATATTTACCAGCAATTGTTTCGTTCGCACTTAACATATGTTTCTGTAAACATCCAGAGGAACGTGGCACATTCCTGCACTTATTCGAGAAATGAAACTGCTGTTCATTGTAGGAACAATGTGACTCTATGTAAGAGGTATTTGTAGTATTTGTGATAAATAATAGTGATTACTTCATTTCGCTGCTGCCTAGGCATTCTGAAAAGAGGCATTTGCCTTTCACGTGAGCAGAGAAATATGAACAGCACTGATAAATTCTCTCTTTATTGGCCCTAGGCAATATGTCATTTACATGTAGGCTGTGAGAATTAATTACATTTTCTTACTTCCTACTAATCAAAGTAAAAAGACTGACAGGTAATGTGCAAAGGAATTTACCGGCCTTATTTTCTTCATTAGATTCGCTACTATCCTCCACTTTATTAGAGCACTCTCAAGCAACAAATAATATTAAATCATTAAATTCTCATTAGTGAGCAGATTGCTGTGAAAAATCTCACATTTCTTCAAGGGAAAGGGAGAATTAGGAGCATGTGTGTCTAGAAATCCCAGTGCACCAAATTCCTCAAAAAAGACTGCTTCTGCAATTGTAATGAGTGAGCTTATCAAGTGTCACCTACACTTTTGTAGGTAGTCAAGATTAATTATTTTTTACCCAGTCTTTCTTTTCCCCCTTGCAAATATTCGTTTTTCTTTTGTTCAGCTAATTGGGTAACAAGTACCTGCCCATTGTTATCTCCATGTTAACTTGAATGTTGCACCATAATTGAATGCTTTCTTTAGCCTTATCACATGAAGAACTTAAGTGAATTGAAAATCTCTTCTATCTTCATAATCCATTACTTATCTCTCATTGCTTAGGAGGTAAAATGCACACATTGAACTCAACTCACCTAGAAGATTTATAAAATACTAGTGCACTGAAAATCGCCAATCCATTTTGATTCATATATATATATTATGTGTGATACATATTATGTAGACATATTCATTTTGCATTCAACCCATCCTACTGTCCAACCATTTTCATGCCACTCCATCTATGCTGTTGCTATGAATCTAATTCACAAGCTTTTTGCAGCAGGGACTGCAGGTGCACTCCAGCTCTGTTGACTCAAATGGGAATCATGTCATCGGCTCCTGAAGGTCAGGATTTACTTTGTAACCTTTGCTATTTTTGTTGTCTTGACAAATAGCATCCTATGTTGTGGGACCCCTGATTATCAGTGTAATCTCAGCTGCAGTACGTAGAAACATATACACCCCTGGTGTATGAGTAAGGTCATAACTCCTATCTGTCATGCTGATATGAGGACACCTGTCCCATGATAGTAAACAGTCTCTGATTGATTGTGTATTTGGGTATGGCAGCAATTGCTAAAATGCTTTTTTTCTTATGCTGCTTATCATAAACAGACTTAGCGTGTTGAGGGTTCCTGACATTCACCCTGCGTTCAGGGTGGCTTATACCTGGATTTTATATTCACACATTACCTTTACAATAATTAAAAAAATAGGAAAAAAATCACAAAAGGAGAAAATGTGATTTTGTTCTTTCATTTGTATTAGTTCATCCCTGCAGTCTGAGAGACGTTTCGTTTCTTGTGCTGTGTTGTGACTGAGCCCCTGTTTAGGCAGCTGCTTAACAGTTATCGTTAAAACCATAGCTAATGCTCAGGTTTTCAGAACACCTCTGACTCTTCCACAGCACTGCACTGTAGTTACTCCTGCGAATCCTTCCTGTCCCTTCAGCTCCCAGTGCTCAAGGCCAGTGCCTGGTTAAAGCTGTCTGAGTGCTCTGCAAAGTACAGTTTTTAAACCCACTCAGCTAGATTATTTTTCTCTCACTTTTCCTTTATTTATCAGAACTCTCCACATCCTGCTTTGGGTTAGTGGAGAAAATCAGTTGTTAAGGGCCTCTTTTGGTTTGGTTTTTTTCCTGTCATCTGTTTGTCTCCAACTACTTAGTCAGGATCTGGCTGCTGACTTGCCCTCTAGAGCTTTAATTGAATCTGATAATGTAGGTTCATGGTGTGGCATGCCTCTCCTCCCTTAGCTGCAGGGGAGAAAGAAGGTAGAGCCAAGCCATGCTCTTCATGCTGCTGAGCTGCACGAGGCTTTCTGAGGGGTCGCAGGCAATTACAGATGTGATGCCAGGTATCAGATTCTGACTTAAAGAGAATCAGAGACTTGATTTTAGTAGCTAAAGGTTTCTAAAGCACCCTAGGAGTTTTAACAGAGCATTGTAGGTAAACTGTTACAGTTGGTGTGTTGTGGGTTATTACATTATGGCTATTTAAAGTAGTTATAACTGTCACAGGCTGTGAACAAACAGAGCAGCTATGGCACACTTGAATTGCTTTCTCAGATCAGAGTCTTGCTTGTGGGGCGATGTGACCACTGCTCTTGTTTTTAATCCAAAAGACATTAGGTCTGGATATACAGACTGTGTTTCAGTGTTGGAAATGTGGTCCTTCTCCTTACGTTTTAACAAATCCTTTTTCTGGCATGTCTTTTCATTACAACAATCAAGCAATATAAACCTGTTCCCATCCAATGCTGTTCAGCATCTCTGTGCATCATCTCTTCTGTTTGCAAGTTTGCACTTGCCTAATGTCACTCAAAACGCAAGCAGACCCATGTGGCCCCAGCACTCATACACCTCCCAAATCCACACGTTCCCGATGGTGCCTGTCTCTGAAACGGTCATGATTGGATGCCAGGACGTATCCTAGGAGATGCTCTTGGCCTCCCAAAGCCTTGCAGTTTACATTATTAATGGCTGGGTTGTGGTTTGGGATGTTCACACCAACAGAGATCATGCAGGTCCCAATTATTTTTGCACTTGTCTCACCAATTCCCATTTACCACTCCAAGTCAGATAATTCCTAAAGAGAAACGAAAGCACAGGAGCAGTTTTTTCTGTTCCTTGACAGGTATTTGAAGGGGGGAAAGATTTAACGAAGCTTTGTATCGGCAAGCACTAAATTGAAATAAATTAGTTAGAACCAGTGCTTTAGACAGGGATATTTTCAATGCCCCATCAATTCATATCAGGCAGCCTGTGATTTGAAATTATACCACCCTATTGTTTTGCTTCGGTCTAACTTTATATAAATGAAATATTGTCAAATTGAGGAGACGTGACTCTTTTTTATCTTTTTCCCTTTCTTTTTTTCTTCCTTCCCCCTCCTCCCCTCCTGCTGTGTTTTAAGGGAATGGATTTTGTCACTTCTTGTCTTTTAAAGGTCCGTTTCTTTTAGTGAGTCTGACTGCTGCTGCCTTTATTTCGTGTATTATGGCATCCTGCAGGAAATGTATAATTGATTGTTAAAATAGCAGTGGACAAGAAATTGTTCAGAGTCAATTTATTCACACTGAAATAGTTCCTGTGTTTACCCCTTCTTTCACAGGGTCTCCTCCTGGCAGGTCAGTCCTGTCGTGGCAGTGTTTTCTCTATTCACAGAAAGCACTTGTACTTGCTTTGTGAAAACGCTGTGCCTGCTCGAAAGCTACTGGGACTGCTTCATGGTTTTATATCAGCTGCGAGTTTCCCTTTGGCTCCTCCAAACCATAGAAATTGAAATGAGTACTCCTGTTAATGTGACAAGCCGTGATAATGCAAGATGAAAGTGCCTTGCTTTATGCTGTCCAGCACAGCCAATATCTGCTTCTGCATTTCCTTCTAAAAATGCCCCATTCGATTATAGCCAGGCATTTATAACTGACAGATTATAGAACATTCATTTGTTTGCTGATTTGTATGTTTGGACTAGTAAGGAACCACAGTGCATCAGTTTAAGCTGTATCATGTCACAAACAGGGACTTCCTTGTTGGAAGTGCGTGAGCAGCTGGGGTATTAATGCATATCACTCTTCCCATGCTGTTTGCCATCGTGTAAATAGGATAAGAATGTACCAGATGTGTCTAAATAAAGTTTCCCCCAGCCTGGTATGGGTGGGTGGGTGGATGGATGGATGGATGGATGGATGGATGGATGGATGGATGGATGGATGGATGGGTGGATGAAGCGGGTCATTGCCACCTCAGTGCTTGTGCAGGGAGAGGGACAATATGCATTGCAGGTGCTATTTGCAGCGTGGAGGGTGTGCTTGGCTCCCACAAGGTCCCCACACTCCAGCATTCAGGAGCAAGGAAATGTGCTGGAGCTCAAAGGCCAAATACTGCTGCTGGGGAGGACAGAGATCTCTGACTTTGTTCTGGCTGCTGTCACAGCTCAGCAGCTTCCCATGGTGCTCATCAGTAGTGTGAGGAGCCCTACTCCTGCACAGCAGTGGGTACCAGTTAGAACAAAACCAGAGGGGATTCTAAGATGGCAGAGTTCTGCCTGCAGCACATTTCCAGTGCTGTCTTCACCTCTGAAGAACAGGGATGAAAGTGGCATCACGCAGACCTTGTTAAAAAGGAAAAACAACAAAACAAGCGTTCAGGATCTGACATATCTGTAGCTCAGTGTTGCAAAGTATTTTAGCATCTCTTGTGTGAAGTGTTGGCTGCTCTCAATTCTCACTTACTTTAATGGACATTGAAGGCACTTAGCACCTTGCAGGGGGCATGCAGCACTGCTTAGCACTGGTCCCTTCCTAGGTCTTCACTTATGAAATAACCAGCTCTGCAAAGCAGAATAAAAGTTTATTTTGATAACCTGCTGTGATTTATGGGTCCAATTACTGAAGTCTTCAGACTCAGATGGTTCTGGAATTTTTTTCCTTTTTTTTTGGATAGTAGAACCATAATCTAAACCAAGGAATTCTCCTTTTTGTTACATTCCCTCTAGGCAAGGAAAAAAGTAAATCTAGGAAGGAAAAGAATTAATGGAGACTATAACTCATACTGGGTTTGTTTGTTCATATACATTACATTACTCTGCCATGCTTACTCATTTTTTCTCATCATTCTTTCCCCACTCCCAGCTCTCCCTTCTCTTATCATACTTTTACATCAGCATCACTTTTTGGATTTCATAGGATCCACTCCTAATTTAATACCAACAATATGGATGTTGGAGATGTAATTTACGCCGTCAAGTTGAACTGGGGCCAGGCACTTCTCTACGAGCTGCACCTGCTTTCTCTAGGCTGTATTTAGTGGAATTTTTCCTTTAATGTTTAATTCATATTCCTTCTGGGAAAATACTTAGGAAGCTAACAGTTGAAGGTAGGGGTAGGGGAACTTACTACAGCTCAAAGTTCTCTAAAGCAGATAAAACATTTTCCAAACGTTTTGGATATCACAAAATGAGTTTTGAATTATGTGACTTTCTCCCTCTGCTCTTTCCCATTATTAAATCCATGTTCCTTTTAATTTCGTTTCCATGAAAAGCATATCTTTTTCTGCCTTGGGGAGGGAACAGAAAAAGCCCAGAACACCAGAAGGAGCCCACCAAGAAAACCCCCATGAACAAATAAGCTTTATAACTTACCCTTCTGTTTTGGAGCAGTGCTCAGTCACTGGCCCTTCCCTCTAATAGAAGGGAAAGAAATTTTGTTTTGTTAAGTTTTATGTGCCCTTTACAGTGTACAGTGTAAAAGGTTCTTAACTGCATGCTCAGAGATGTAGCAATGCACATATGAAGAGTTAGAAAAGAGCATTGTTTGTGGCTTTGAGGATTGCCTGATGAGCACATGTTGTTACCTGAAGTTAATGTAATTTACTCAAGATAACTCTCCTTTTTTCTGTGGTTCTACATTAAAACCCAGCTCATGCTTTTTGTCAGCAGTATTGAAGCAGCTTCCTCCCTATTTTTGACACCGATCAGTAAAGCCAGTTAGATGTCCTGTGGTCCGTGGGATTAGGAACAAGCCATCTATACTTAGAAGTGTTTTTCTCTCTCTACCCAGGTTTTCATCCTTCCATTTTTCAAGAGCAGTTAATCCCTAGCAACAGCCATACACTTTTTATTGGGCATGAAACAAGATTCTGTGACCATGTGTGAAGAGCTCCGTCCTGAGAGACAGCAGGCGATAACAGGAGAAGTTTCATGGTCAATGCATGGGGCAGTGACTCCAGCTGGCTCAGGTCCTTCCCGGCGCTCTCCCAGATTTGTTGGGGTTTCTAAATCAGATAATCACTGCAAAATGGGAAATAACACAGACTTTACACAAACCAGAGGTGGTCAAACACCTTTCATATTACAACAATATTGTGTCGATTGTCCATTTGAACATTTCAAGTCTTTTCTTTTTCCTAGAAACCTCTGAGGCATTTTTGATAGCCTTTTCTTGTCTCTTTCTTGGGAATGAATGGGAAGTTCTCTGCATCATGTGTAATGCAATGAGTCTGTGCTTTGAACTGCTACATATTGCGAAATCACAGATTGATTTGGGTTGGAAGGCACCTTAAAGCCCATCCAGTTCCAGCCCCCTGCCATGGGCAGGGACACCTTCCACTAGGGCAGGTTGCTCCAAGCCCAGGGATGGGGCAGCCACAGCTTCTCTGGGCACCCTCTGCCAGTGCCTCAGCACCCTCACAGGGAAGAGCTTTCTAATGTCTAATCTAAATCTTCCCTCTGTCAGTTTAAAGCCATTCTCCTGGTCCTGTCACCACATGCCCTTGTAAGAAGTCTGTTTCCAGATTTCTTCTTGGCCCCTTTAAATACTCGAGGGCAAAGCTCTTTGCTCGTCCCTTAGCAGTACCAGGAAGCAAGCAGACTGCTGTTGGTACATGTAAGAAAATACATGAACTATGCATACTTGTCATTGGATAGCATGAAGATGCTTGGTACAAGTATTGAAAACTCCTGGAATGTCTGGGTTTATAGCAGAGGGAAAAGATGTTTTTAGAAATTGACTTTGCAATTTATTATCAAAATTACACTCCTGTATGGCTGTAACTTTTGCAAGGTCTTGTGTCAGAAATGATAAATGCTGAAATTGCTGGTAGCAATCTATGTCTGTTATTGTGTTCCTGCTCAGCTAAACATCCACTCAGAGCATGTATTTCTTGGTGTGAAACGTAGGAATTCAAAGGGTGAACTTAAAACTTCAGGACAGTTTCTTGTTCTCTGGTGTAGAAGGGAACAGCTTGTGGTACCTTTAAAGAGCTCATTGCCAAGAAGAAAAAAAAGCAAAACAAAACAAAAAGCCAGGAACAGATTGCTCAGCCTGTGGCTGGACTGGTACAAGCAATCTGTGCAAGATTTCTCCAGAGGACTTGTGCTGCTGAGAAACACAGCACAGAGTGGGGAACTGAAAATTGTCGAAGAAGCAGAACCTACACTGGGCTTAAGATGAAAACAGATCCCAGAGAGTTCTGCGGTGCCTGTAATCCTTCTGTTCAGTATGCATCTCTCTGTGCAGTATTTTTCTGTTAGAAACGAATATTCTGCTGGGTTAGAAGTGGAATCTGCAGAACTTTTACACCTGGGCCCGTCATGGGGAAAAAAATGGTCACTTTTTGATTTAATTGTTAGTTTCAGCTGCTTGGACTTTTTTATCCATATGTCCCACTTTCTCAATATTTAAGGTATAAGATAATTGCTTAACTAGTAAAAGCATGTGTCAGAGATTATATCTTGGAGTCCAAAACCATGGAACGAGCAGCAGCCTTATGGCTTTATTGAAAAGTCACCTATTTATGAAAACTATGGGGTTCCCTTGGTTCATTTTGCGGCAAACGGTTGATTCCAAATGGAAATTTGATGCAAAGCTTTGATACCTTCCTGTTTTCACGCATTGAACTTCCATATCCATAATGCTTTCTGTAGCTCTGTATTTGCTTGATGCCTTATTCAGAAGTGAGATATTTCCTCTCCCGGAGGAGGCACACAGCTGGAATAAACATAGTGACCTGTGTAAATTGTATCTTTGCTTGATATGCTTTTGACTGCCTGGGATTTGTCACAAAATGGGAAAAAAAGTGGCAACTAATGATAAGGGGCTAATGCCTCTGTTTGGCAGAGCAGCACTCTGTGCTTGCTGCCTGGGCTGGCAGTGGCCAGCTGCTGTTGAAGCTGTGAGTTACTGGAGAATCTACCAAAGACAATCAACTCTGGGCTCTCGAGGGGTAGCCTGGGTGAAGCAGAACCTGGATAAACATGTAAAGTGAACGCAGTCAGCACATCCCCCTCTAAAATCCTGCCAGCTGATTTCTGCAGGCGTGAGGGCTGAGCGAGCAGAAAGGCAGGACAGCGGCTGAATGCCCGAGGCAAGTGCTCTGTATCACAAACCCTACCATGCTAAACCATGGCTGCCAGCATGGGAGGAAGATGGGGGCTTGTTTCATCCTTGGCCTGGAAAACCCACTTGCTGATTACCAAGTGCTGAAGGTTAGAGCTTTTTGTGTTGGTTTCATCCTCACCTCCTGTTTGATGTTTGCCCAAAGCTGATTTTTGTTGGAGCTTTTCCACAGGATGGCAGTAGAAGAGACATTCTCCCCAAATTACTGGCTGGGTCACCTCTTTGCAAGCAGCATATGGGCACAGCATGTTTCTGTTCAATAACATGCCATAACATATATATATATAAAACATATGCTAGGCAAGATTTTATGTTCTAGGCGCATCCCGGAACATGGCTGTTTTGTTGGTTTTCTTTGTGTGTGTGTGTGTGTGTGTGTGTGTGTGTGTGTGTGTGTAGTTGTTTCTCCCCCTCCCCTGTTTTGTCCTCTGAGCTAGACGAGATACTCGGATTCTTTGGAGAATGAATCAAACACCACCCACTTCTCATGTTCATGCCATTGAAAACATATTCCTGATTTTGCCATTCAAGTTTTCTGACGTGCCAAGATATGTACACGGCTTGTGAGCGTGCGCAAAGCGGATCGCTTGTTGAAAGCCTTATTCTCAAGTGCCTTAAGACTGTCTGGATTGTTGTTGTTCACCCTGTTCTCAGGCTGTTTAAAGAAAATATCACTTATTTCTAATTAAAATGCCGGCAGATTAAATAGTGTGAGCTTCTGAAAGACTTCCATAGGGATCTGTGCCATTTGCAGTAGATACTGTCAAAGGAAGTCAATGAGCAATGACAGCTATGTCATCTCATATCTAATTGCCTTAAATACATCGCTCTCCCCTCACTTTCTTTGTGCATCTTTGACTGAAGCATATAATGCTTAAGGCATTAAGGGAGTTTCGTTCAGGAAACCATTTCTCAGAAGAATAAAGTACAACGATTCCGTAGAGTTGGAAAACTGCGCCAGTGCTGTCACCTCAGTTGTTGTTTGAGGGAGACAGAACAAGGGGTTTCAGATGTTGTGAGGGTTTTTTGGTCTGTTATTCAGAAACCTGTTTAAAGCACATAAATGAGGGTGAGCTCTCTCCTACCCAAGCATGAAGTTTACAGTTCTTTACTCCTTGCCTCAGCTCCTCGACAGTCACATTTCCCAGAGTGTCTCTCTCTCCTTCACTGGTCACTGCAACCTGAATTGCTGCCCCTCATCCTGCAACGAAGGGCCACTGCTACTTCTCTCTAGGACCTCAAATCCATGCTGTGCCTAAGGCTGGAAGGTTTTTAAGATACACACTTTTTTTTTTTTAACTCTCTTTTTTTCAGCTAGCCGCTCAACTGAAACTGGTCCAAAGTTCATCTCACATTTTGTTTCCAGCTATCTTTATTTTTCCTCTGGCTCTCCCAGATTCAGTTGTGGTCTCTTTTCTGTTTAGGATGCTGCTGTAAAGGTCATATCTTTATCTTTTGCTTTGGCTGCCTTACTCCTTTTTTTTACACTGCCTTTTTCTAGCACAACAGATGGACGTGGTCACTTCTGTGGCCTTTTCCCTTATGATTCTGCACTAAGAAGCCAGCTCCTCAGCTGGACCAGCCTCTCTGTTATATTCTAAGACCTTCCACGCGTCCTGCAAATTATTCCCCTTGTTCTCCCTGAAAACATTTGTTAGAATTTGTTGAACCCTGGAAGTCCTTCCCTAAAATATCCTTTGGCACAATACAAAATAGTTGACATCTCTCTGCATCCATCTGTTGTCTCTTATCTTATAATGAGGCTGTAAAATTCACACAATATTTCTTCAGTGAGCCTTGCCGGTGCCAGTGACCTCTGAAGTGCTGCAGCAGCTATTGTTGTCAGGACCAGACAGGCTGTTGATAACTGAAGGAGTTTCTGCCTGGGCATTATTATCACCATCTTTGCCATTAGCATCTCCTTTGTATAACCTAGTTTTAAATGACACTAGGGGGATGTTCCCAGATGGTGAAAAGACTGTATCTCCTTATGCTTTGCTATGTACACTATGCATAACATCCCTGGCAATCCAGAAAGTACACCTCTTAGATAACCAGCTGTTCTTCATTCTAAGAACAACAGGCTGAGATTTGCTGCTGGAAGCACAGTCTAGTCTACTTTCTGCAGTTCAGTGTAAGTCCTTGGAAGACAGAGAAGAAAAATGTGTGTTCCTGGTGCATATCCATCACTGAGGAAACAAAACAAAGCTATTTTTATTAACTATTTGTTAACAGCTATTGTGCCCTTTTTATAACAAGCAGGTATTTGTCACTTGCAGGTGACACCAAAATCAAGGTGTTTACATTCTCTCAGATTCAGAACTCCTGTGCCATGTAATCTGCCAGTCTTTCTCTGAAATGTGGTGACACCGCATCCATTTGTGCAGTATGATCAAAGGCCTTTCCTTTTCCTAGCAAGAGCCACAGCTGCATCTTTTCATTAATTCCCAATAAGAGCACATATTTGAGGGAGTTTTGCATAAACAGTACAATTCCTCTGAGGCACCCTGGGAACATCAGATTTACTCAGGAATTGTGGGAAAACAGGGCTGAACATGCACTGGTTGTCCAGTGCATGTCCCTGGGTAGTGCACTGCACACAGATGGTGGTCCTGGACCTGTTTTGCTGCAGCAAAGAAACCGTCATCAATCTAAAGTGAACTGAAATGATAATTATTTCTTAAGACCTGCAGCCAATTCTGTTGTTATTACAAGAAAAGAAATCAAGTCTTAAACTAGAGTCAGAAATAGATGACGTGTGGTTATCTTATTCATGGTTATGCTTTATTAACTCAGGGTGCATTTGCCAGAAGCACAGTACAGTGACACTAGATGAGGGGCAAAGCAACATTATCTACAAGGATAAAGGCATTCCTAATTCCTTTCCCCCTCCCTTTCCTCTACTCATAGATCCTTCATGTTTATATGTATGCAAAAATTTCCATCTCCTTGCTCTCCTATTTTTGGTTCCTCTTCCGTCATCTTTAATGCTGAAGTGCAGCCCATTGCTTACAGGCTGGAAAACTCCTGAAGAGCACTTCTGGATTTCTAGTCTATGGGAGTTGGCCTTGTTTAGTCATGAATTGCAAAGGCAGGGAACACATTATTAGCTGGGAAACCAACATGGATGTTACCGGGATAACAATAACAATAAGAAGCTGCCTTCTTTTGATTCGACTTAAGAATCTAGGCTGAGCTCCAATTCCTTTGAAAACAGGGCATCTTTATCCACTAGTTTTAGCAGCATTCACTAAATTGTCAGGATGGCTCCAGCTATAGTTACTTTTCTGCTCTGCTGTTTCTCATTATTAGATCTATGTAGCTGTTGGGTGTGTATTATTTTCTAAGACTGAGCAGACTAATATCATCAGCCATAATTCTGTGGGTTTCTCCTGAAGCCATTACCATAATTAAGATAATGATATTTTAAATGAATGTTTATTTCATACTACTTTGTATGGCAAAATATAATTAGACATTTGGCTGCATATGTATATGGTTGAAAAGGATTTAGGATTTTCAAAGAGGCTGCAAGTAAATCTGAATAAAGCAGTAGTTTAACTCTTAAGGTGACTCTGAAACTTCAAGCTCGTTTGCCATGAGCACACCATGAAATCTGCTAATTTAGAGAGAAAAGACTCATTTAATTTGCTTCCACTTGAGGAATGATTTTTCCAGGGTGACATCTCTAACTTTACATTTACAAGATTCCCAGAAGTCTTGTGTTAACTGTGCTGAGCTAATCTTGTAAATGTTTATCTGCCTTACCTTTGAAGCTAAATAAGGAACATCTCTTATCACACTCTGCAGTGCAATGTGGGCTTTTCCCTGTAGGAGCTTGTTGATGTTGCACACATACTCTTAACGACTGAGATCCTGAGCATGGAAGCAGATTGTAAGTGAATGAATTCAGGTGAATGTCTTGTGGCTCTAATCCCTCCTTTTCTATTTGAAATTGGAAGCTTTGGAAGCCTTGATACCTTATGGTGAAAACTGTGGAGAAGAAGCTTTCATGTTTCATGCTGACATTTTAGGCTTCACATGAGGCCACTTGTTATTTCTTTTAGACAGGGCTTCTCTATTTTGTGGATGTTAGCAAGGATAAGACACAACCTGACAAGATGAAGTGCACCTTTTCTGTATCTCACTTGGCATGTTAAAAAGAAGAAGAAAAAAAAGAAAGCGCACAAGAAGAGGATGACCTGTCTACCAAGTAACAATGCTATAAGTAATATGAGGGGCAGAGAGCATGAGAAAAGAAACAAGATTGATTTAAGCTGAAGTATATTGCTTTTTTTTTTCCCAAACCAATTGGGTGCTGATTTAATTATTTCAGTTGATGTTTGTTGCACACAGTAGCAGTGATTTGAGTTCAATATTAGCTAAAATGTTTATTATATTTTTGAGAAACCCTTTCTTTTTCTTCATGCTCCCAGGAGCTCTGATTTTAACTCCTGTTTTCAGAGCCAAGGCCTGAAGAAGGCATTGCTTTTTCAACCGTTCTAGCACACGCTGCATTCCCTCATTCATTTCATTTTTCCCGATACCTCCCTTCTGAATACTCCTATCAGCATGAAAAATGATTTCTCCATTTTCTGTCAATCAGAGTACTTATCTGCAAATATTTGTCCTTCCCCTTTTTAGCACAGTGTTGAACACTGTGGACCCACATCCGTTTCTATGGAATGACTCTGAAAGGCAGTTTTTGAATCAGCATTAGTCTTTCTCAGAGTTTATAGTTAAAAATATTCATCTCTCATATTGGCTGCACCATTCATCTGTCTTTGCAACTTCCTTTTCACCTCCTAGTCTAGCTTACCTAGGGTTTGCTGTCTGATTTTCCTATTACAAATCCCACCATAAAATTTCAAATTAACCCATTGGCCTGATAGTTTCTGGGATACGTTACTGTAATTTTAGTGTGCCTTACATTTAATGTTGAGCAATTTGTAGTGGATACCATTTGGGCTGGCTTTTAAAGATACTGTTCTCTTCCACTTTTTCAAGTACTTGCTCTGCACCACATGAATATTTGCTAGTAAGTGACTGTAACAAAGCACAACTCATGGTTAGCATTCCTAATGTGACTCCCAAAGAGTCTTCTCATTGTCAGCGTATACATCGAGCATACTGGCTGTGTGATACCTGCTCTTTATCCTGCCTGGATAGGAAGCACATGGGAACGGTCCTGCCAATTTAGTGCCAGGATCAAGCTGTCAAAGGAGCAGGTCACATCCCAGACCCCATCAGCTCAAATGTGCTGAGGGTTTTGCTCATTCTCTGTTTCAACCAGTGAGTCACTGAAGTTTTGACCATGTTTGATACAAGCCATCAGTCTCGCTGGTGGGGCTTAGCTGTGCTCTACCAAGAGTCTGCCAAAGCCCCAGGTGGGAGATCGAATGAGTGGCTCTGCACAGAGTGGATTTGGGAAGGGTTGTGACATACCTCCTTTATTCCTTCAGAGTTCCTTCTAAGGCTCAAACACATACAGATTTCTTTGACAGAGCTAATGGTAGGGAAGTGTAAGAACTTCTCTCTTTGTATTTTGCCAGCGTAGCAGGGTGAAGTTGATAACATTTTTTTCCTTTGAATTTTAGTCTCCTAATTACTGTAACAACTGCCCCTTACTAACAGAACTAGTAAAATAATGAAGCTCTACTTTCCACCATAACTCAAAGCCGTAAAACAGAGTATGTAATGCTCGGAATAGTGATGATAGGGATCTTTTTATTTTCTTACTACAGAAACAGTAACTACTTTCTGTGAAAACCAGCCTAAAATATGAAGAAGAGGAAATAAAAGTGCTTTCTTCAAAAGCACAGGTTTTTAAAATGGTTCTCTTATGGGAAGATATGGATAGACCATTCAGAAGCAAAGGGAGGAAAAGATCATTTGCCATAGGGTATATGGCTGGGATGCACAGGCAGCTTGGAGAGGAACCCATATTTCTGACACTTGATTCATTAAGGTCAATTATTTCGTTACATTCTCATAGATTGCCATCTCAATTCAGGTTGAAATGTATTCTCTAACCACAAGTCTGTTGATGTTCAATTTTAATGAGGAAAGAATCAGCAGAAGTATTTAATAGTGTGTCCTGACACTTTTGTCATTACCTACTGTTTAGGTTCCAATAAACGAAATTATATAGAGCATCTCCACCTGGGCATATGTCCTGGGTTCAGCAGTAGCAGTCATTTTTCCCCTTCTTGGTAGCTGGTGCAGTGCAATGTTTTGACTTTCAGCTCGGGAACAGAGCTGATAACAAGCGATGTTTTGGTTTGGCCAAGGACTTTGTGAGCCTCATGCTCTGCCAGGGAGGAGGGGGAGCCAGGAGGAAGCAGAGACAGGACACCTGACCCAAGTTAGCCAAAGAGGTATTCCATACCACAGCACGTCATGCCCAGGATGTAACTGGGAGTTAGCCGGAAGGGCTGGGAGTCTGCAGGGTTGGAGGAGGTATCGGTCAGAGCTTGGTCGGGCTGGGGGGGCAAGTTATCGGTCGGCTGGTGGTGAGATGATGTATTCTCTTCCCTTGTTATTTCCTTTATCATTATTATCATTGGTGGTAGCAGTAGTGATCTGTGTTATACCTTAGTTACTAAACTGTTCTTATCTCAACCTGTGGGAGTTGCATTCTTTTTGATTCTCCTCTCCGTCCCTCCGAGAGCAGGGGGAGGGCAAGAAAGGGGGGGAAGTGAGCGAACGAATTACCTGACTGGGTTTAAACCACGACAGCATATTAGTAGTTAATTTGGAAGAATCTGCAACAGTTAAGAGTGGGGTGAGGAATGTGTCAGGTCTAAGATGCTCACCAAGCATCTTTTGTGTGAAATGGTCCCATTTTTAACTGGGACAAATGTCTGAAAGAATGACTGTGTACACACAGCATATAGAGGCACAGGAGCTAGCAATGAGGTCTAGCAAAATCTGCTGGTGTATTTTGAAAGCAGGTTGGACATCCTTGGGATAATATGTTCTCAACTTGGTTTGCTCTTCAGTATCTCTGTAATTTTAATTTGTTCTCAGTTCTAAAGCCTGCCCTTAAACTGAAATCTTATTCCCCTTGAATTTTATAGAGAATTCTTTGGTTTCAGTAAAACTGTGGGGTTATTTCCTGTGTTTAGCTGTACTTCAAAGCATTTGGCCACGTTTGGCAAAATATAGGGAAGTTAAAATTCAAAGGAAACTAGGCCATCTATATGATTTCTCTAGAAAATGGACATGCGTGCCTCCCTCTGAAGACAGTTATATAATTAAATTAACTAATTAATTTGGGATAATAAAAGGTACCATTATGATTTAAAAAATTAGACTTATGAAGATACTTTTAAAAGGTTTTTCCAGGTTTGCATTTTTCTGTATTTGATATTTTCCTTTGACTGGAGTCAAAAATGAAGTTTTATGGAAAAAATTAAAAGAGGAAAGAAATGGACTGTACTATTCAATGGCAGAGAGGAATATACAATATTGATCTTTTACATGTGTGGGAGAGAGGTGGTTCTGCAGTGGCCATGCAGAAAGGAAAGGATGAGAGTACTGCTGACTTTACCAAATGAAACAAGTGTCCTTAGCTCTGGTGATGGAAGGACAAAAGTCTTTGAGAGAAAGGGAAATGACTCCAGTTCTAGTGAGTGTCTTTGCATGTGGCTTTATCTCAGTTGCATATTTGTCAAAAATAAACCTAACCAAAGGGAGTAAGGAAACTGCAATCACAGTTTCTTGCAATCCAGATAAGCAGGAAGGCTGGAAAAGTATGAAAAAAAACCAATAAACCAAAGGTTGTCTAACATTAAAAAGATCTCTAAGTGTTTTAACAGAATCGAGAACATTTGCTAGTCTGTGGTCTGATACTTAAAATCAGAAAGCATCAGAAATTGTGTGTGTTTGTTAAGTGTTTGTCTTCAAAGTTACTGAAATGTGACGTTGATTTTTACTGACCCCTTTGCATCTGATGAGGGAAGTGCAGGTTACCTCAACCGGCTATGTATGTATTTAAGCTTCCTCTATAAAATATATTGTCTTTGTAGTGTGAAAGACAGTTTCAGCTGTCTTATGCTACTTGTTATATGTATATGCAGATATTTAAAGTGTCATGCCTGAGGATATATGTTTACTGGGAGATTTCTCTCAGAATCATTCTTGACTGTGGTAATGGGCAGGTTTAGAGGAAAAACTACTTTGAAATATAAGGCATGTTTAAGATTGAAATGGCTTCTTTTGTGGAAAGAGCTGTCTAGGAACTCCAGTGCTGGTGGCGTTTTTGAAACTACGTAGAATTCAGTAGACCCTAATAGCAGCAAATTATTTTTCAGTATGTGTCTTTTAGAGTTCTGTTACTCTCATTTTCCTCCACTTTCCTCCTTTGATTTACAGGCTTTGTGTGTGAGATTCAGTACATTTGGGCAGATGCAAGCAGCTGGAAGTAATAGAGTTAGAGCACTTTGAAAGGCTGAATTTTCACAAGTGGTTTGGGGTTTAGATGCTGGGAGTCATTATCTCGTACTTCAGAATAACATTTAGAGAACTTGCTCTCATGGCAGAGATTTGAAAGAGGTTATTCATGGGTTCTATTTCACTTCTGAAAAGTTGAATAAAATTACATTGCATTAGATTTTTAAATGAAGAAATCTGATTGAGCTATGCAGACACATTTTAGAATAATATATATTCTAATGGCACAAATCGCTACTTTTATTCCGTGTATTCAGAAAAACATAAGCTCCCAGAAGCTTTGGAGAGAACCTTTTTTCTTGCCAACTATATATAGTATAGTGAGTATTTCCTTTAAACTCATGCCAACATCCCATGTAAACATGATAAAGTTAGCTATGGCAGTTTTATGGGAGAGCGAGAATTTGGGGGCTTATACTGTGCATTTTTTTTGTTGTGGTGTTTCTTCCACGGCTATCCTTTTCTGTTCCTGGAGGTTGGTTTCGTTACTTGTCATACAAACAAGTTTCCCTTGTTTTATGCTGCTTCTCTGTGATTCCGTGTCCTCCGCTTACTTTATGTTTGCTTTCAGCGGGGTTTTTCAATGCTGCCAAAGTTTTGAGGGGCACCTATTTATAAGGTACACAGTGCATTATATCCTCATATTGTGTTCTCTCCTTCTTTATGGCATGTCAGGTGGAGTACTTTTTTCCTCACTAACAACATCGGGAATGGAAACGCCATAAAGGAGAATAACAGGCCCAGGTTGTTTCAGTGGATGGATGTTTGTTGTAATTGCCATTCCAGCGACAGTGCACCAGTTCTCACAACAAACTGCTCCGTAGACATGGGCAATGCATAGCACATCTGGTGTTATCCTTTCCTTAACTGTTTGGCTGTTACTTCTGTGAGTGAAATATTGAGTAACTTTTCCCACATCTACTCATGAGAGAAGTTGTGGGAGAGTAGTCCCTACCAATTATACATGCTCTTTGGGTACTGTTGTACGCTGTCACTTTCAAACAGAAAACATAAATGTGTGTGACCTATAAAGGTACATGAGAACGTGTACTGCATCCCTGCCTTCTGCAGAGCACAGAGAGCACATTCATCCATCAAGCTTTTGCTTCTGTACATTTTTAAAGGGCTCGATGCTAAATT
Source organism: Pezoporus occidentalis (assembly GCF_034315485.1). NCBI lineage: Eukaryota > Metazoa > Chordata > Aves > Psittaciformes > Psittacidae > Pezoporus > Pezoporus occidentalis. The sequence continues at coordinate 8,295,701 of NW_026912779.1, forward strand.
TCTGTAATAAAAATTTGGAATTAAAACAGCTTCAGCCTCTCCTCTCCCTGAATGTTCCAGAAATGACAGATTTGGCCTGCTTTAGAATGGGCATGTCTCGCTATAAACGAGTATCGGGCTTTTAAGAATGTGATCATCCAAAGGAACGTCTGCAGGGAGCTGGAAGCTAGCGGGTCTTCTGTGATGGATTTACAGAACAAACAATAAAATACCATGGGAGACAAAACTGAAAAGACTCTGGGATAAGGCTGTAGGGGATACAGCCAAGTCTGGGATTCTTCAAAGGAAAAGGTGAAATATCATATGCTCCATATTCTTCTAGTAAAAATATGAGTGTTTTTAGTGGAGCTGTAGCTGTGTAGGTGTTCATTTTTGTAGTTGTAGTGGCAGTGTGTGCCCAGGACCATTTTTTTCCTCACTTGCATAAAAAGGGAAGATATCCAGGCAGGCTTTGTTACCTACCTCTGTTGTGATCTGTTTTGAACTGATGTTTTAGGGTTTTTTAAGTGCACTAGGCTTTCAGTGAGTCTGAAAAAGTGATTTTAGAAAGACTATAGCCTTCATGCTGTCTTTGTTTAAAGAGAAAACATAGTTGCTCACATTGTTATTTGAGTATATACTGCATGGATGTGATTTTAAACCCACTTTTAACAGAAGTTGCATTTAAAAGAGATCACTTCCATGTGGTTTCAAACTGATACTGGGATAAATCTTTTACTTCTCTATATAGACTCAGTACTCTCTAGGGTAATTCCTAGCAAAATTTGGTGATGATTTCTATAGCTGATATATTCTACCTAGGGAAATAAAAAAACTGAAGTAAAAGTTGGAATCAGCAGCTGAAATGGTCTCATTTCCTGCCAGACAATTTGCCTTTGGTTTGTATTGAAGTTGATGTCAGTCTAGAAGAAAATAATGCTCTGGTTTTACATTGCAGTTCTTTAAAAATAATTACCCTTATCTTCTGTGCTGTTCAACTCTACTACTCCCAGTTTAAAAGAAATTGAGGTCAAAAGGCCCATAAATAACCATCTGGTCAGTAACAATACAGAGGAGTGATAGTATTGGTATTTCCTACAAAATTTCAGGTGCCAGCTGTCTCTTGACGTTTGCCTGCTCTACTCACACAAACAAGTTTATCAGGGATGGTTTGATTTCCAGAACATTTTTATGCTTCCATTTCGACTATGAAAGGCAAAATACCTTCCCCATTTAAAAGGGGAAAAACTATATATGTGTATATATAAATCTTTTTTTCCACTTAATGCTTTTGTTCCAGAAAATATTTGTTAGATTTGTTTTCTGCATCCCCAGTCTAAGAACATTTACAAGTCACAAAAGGTCTAGCTGACAGTGAAATATTCTGTGCCAGATGTCGTTTCTCTTTGGTGCTTCCTGTTACCACGTTGAAAGAAAAATAAGCCCAAGTTGCTAAAGTAACAGATGTTTCTACCCATACTCATGGTCCATTTACCAGTGTTACATAAGGCATTTTTTCTGTTTGAGGGACCAGTCAATCTGAATTTTCCGTGATTCCAAATTCTTAGCATCAGAAAGCAAATGTTCGTAACAGAGCTTTTTACTTACAGACTGTGAAATTCCTTCCTGAATGAATGACTCATTTCACTGCTGAGCTTACAAGTGCTGTGTAGATGACATTATTTGGATTGATGCAATGCTGCCTAGCAGATTGTTTCCCACTTGTGGGGAAGTACATGGGAACAGGTTCATTCTGGGTCCTGGGGGAGGCAGCGAAATGCTATGTAGTGCAAAGATTCGAGTGCAGATTGCAGTGTGCAGTGTATCCAGGAAAGATGTGGTCAAGGTTTGGTGCCCTCAAGATGTGACTATAGACGAGGAACATTTCCATGGTTGAGTCATCACCACTTTGACAGCCGGCACATTCAGCTAAAGTCACCTCGAGGTCTCGGTGTCGAGTGGTTTTATGCAGAGAGTTGTTGGCCTTTGGAAATGCTTTCTCCCTGATAATAAAATGGCATTCAGGGGAGGTGCTGCTATTTGCATGCTCAGTTCATCCATCTTAAGTGAGCAGCCATTATTGGCTAGTGATAAAGGTAGTTAATTGCATCCCAAATAGACCTTTGTCTTGCTCCACAGTGTAATGTGGTGGAATTGTGAGTTTATTTGCAAAGATTTCAGCACAGGATGATGCCAAAATGGGTGAAGTCAAAGTCCAAAATTCTTCAGATCCGTCTTAATTTTATATATAAAAAGAGCATTTATACAGATACAAATACATATTTATATAAAGCCCCTTTTTTAACGTGGAAGGTCCCATCATAGGGCGCACTGAAACAGCAGCTGTCGGTTTGTGCTGAAGGCTGACCCTGCTCCGAGCAAGGTATTGACAGCTACCTGGTCAATGCAGGTTAAGAGGCCAAAGTTGCCCCAAAGGGTAGGAATCACACCATTCACTGCAGCGCTGTTGAGTGCAGAAGCTGTGTGCTCTAGGCCAGGCTAGGCTGTGCGCCGTGTAAATAGAAGGCATATAAATTCTGCTGCTTGCTTTAATCTGTTTCCAAAAACATGAGATAGATCTTGAACAGGGACAGATCATCAATTAGGTTGTAAGAACAAGTGATTCTTGAGAAGGGCATTGGTATATTTTACAAATATAAAGTGCTACCCACATATCTGTCCTATTTTATACGCACCTAAATCAGAATTCAGAAGTATTCTGATAAAGTATTTCTAAAATCTAGGTTTTTGACCAAATCACTTCTACCTAAATTTAGATAATGTTGCTCAATACACGGATATCTTAAAACTGTATAGGTGGGGGACAAACAAACTACCTGAACTTCAAATGCTATTAGCTCCAATAATCAATCCCAGCAGACATTGACATATACAGTTGGATAGGCTCATTAGAAGTTAAGCTCAGTTACTGCCAATTAGGATGTGCTCATTTAAAGGTTGGACTTGGTGATCTTAAAAGCCTTTTCAAACCTAGTTGATTCTGTGATTTGCATAAGCAGCTTGATTGTGTAGCATTTTTAGAGACTGCAGTAGAAAGCAACCAGAAAATCTTATTACACACACACACACACACAGTATGCTGGAGATTGGAAGGGACCTCAAAAGATCATCTAGTCCAATCCCCCTGCCAGAGCAGGAACAGCTAGATAACGTTACACAGGAATGTGTCCAGGCGGGCTTTGAATGTCTCCAGGGAAGGAGACTCCACAACCTCCCTGGGCAGCCTGTTCCAGTGTTCCATCTTACTGCATTGTTGGAGGGATTCAGCTGATCTGAAGTCAAAGTGTCTTTGGTATATGTAAATGTCACTACATTCATAAATGTTTGCGACTTCTTCATGTCATAGTTTTACTACATTTAACTTTGAGGCAGGATATAATTTTTTTTTGCTGAGAATTGGGTATTTAGGAAGATTTCAATCTTCCAACCTACTAGAGGGAATGTGCTTGAGATGTCAAGAAATAGAACTTTTATGGCTATTGCTTACAGAGAGGAGAACAGCGTGGCATGCAATTGCCTAGAAATATGCATCATCTAGAGTTCAAGTTTCTCCAAGTTACCTAAATCCCTAAATCCTGTGGCTTTGAAAATAACTGGTAATATAGCTTATAGGGTTGAGAGGCAGCAAAATGTCTCAATTTCAAGAAAACATATATTTCTGCAATGAGTGTCAGTATACTCCCTTTCTTTAAGGACACAGGCACATAAACCATTAGAAGACACCGTGTTGCTCAGTGTTAAACAAGCAGAAAATCATTGTGGTGTCATCCTGCTTCATTACCTGAGCACGAAGCTGCAGGAGAAAAGTGCGTGGTGCTTCTATACAATTATTAGACTTTTATTCTTCTGTTTCTGGCGCTTTGACTGGAATTGTCACTTAAAAGCTACAGAATCTAGGACTGCATATCAAGAGGTAAAATATTAGAAGTCTATGCTTCTTAATACTACTGAAAGTATTAGAAATTTTGATGTGACTGCAAATTTGGTATTGCTTATTCTAGCTTCCCAACAGGGTATTTTCTCTCACTACTTCTATCCTTTTGTTTAATCAAATGGAAAATTACAAGTTTTCATATTGGGCTGTGTCATTGTTTAGGTTGGTTCCTTTTCTGCTTTTTCTACTCTATCTGTGGAGCTCAGCACAGCATTCGGGTGGGAGCAATGCATTGTTCCTGTGTCACAGAACACCTCAGGCTGATGAGAACACGGTCAGAAGTTAAGCAAAATGGTTAAGTTTCTGGAGAGCATTGCTTTTACTGTAGCAAACAACTGGTCATTGACGTTTCTGGCGTTATATGAAAACTTACAAATAGACATTCCAGATTTTCTTAATTAAAACTTCAGTGGGAATTTGTACATTTACTGTATCAGGTCATTCAGAAAGTATTTTTTTGTTTGTTTTATTAATCACAGCCAAAGATTAACTTCAGCTTTGAATACTAACATTTTGGTTTACACAGTGTGTTTAGTCTTAGATATTCAAGGGAAATGCTAAAGGCTTAGAGGCTTTAGACTTTACCACTTTATCTTGAGTGCAGGCAGGTAATTGGAGAAAATGGTGATATTGCTATATGACCAATTTTCTGAAGTGAACAATCTGCTGGAGAGTTGAGCACATGCGTTTGTCTGCTCTTCTGTGTTTCCCTTCTGCACAGGTTTGACAGAGGTTAGTGGTGAAGTAGGTACAAAATGTGGTAACCCTCTTTGCTACGGAATGCGGTGGCATTGTCAGGAGGTTTGGGCAGAGGATTTCAGGATCTGGGGCCATTGGTTTGGCCTTTCTGAGCAGTGACATTTTAAAAGTATTTAGGAAAAGAAGGGAAAAAAGCAAGGCAAAGGCAGCCAGCAGAGTTTGGTTTAGTTTTCACTGAATTTGTCATTGGTTAAACTTTTCAATTTGAGGCATTACTGTAAAAGGACTTTGGGGGTTTTTATATAGTTTTTACTCTCTGAACAGTTACATAAAGCTTCTTTTTGAGCATTGGCTTTCTTGCTCCCTTTGCTTGCATTGTGAGCTCAGCCTGGCTACACTGGCAGCCTTTGAGAACATCCGTGCATATTTATGGACTCTGAAGTTTGAAAACATCAGATCCACTGGGTTGCGGTGAGGTTCTGGCCAAGTAAATGCACCATTGTTCATTCCAAATGCTAGCAGAGCGATAACATCCCATTTCCATCGTGATTCAAATAAAAGAGCCATTGAAAGCTGTTTTCGTATTTTTCCTTTTATTTAAAAGTCCCCATTAAACTAAAATATGGTGACTGTAAGAAGTGTGCAGGAGTGGATTCCACATCTCCTTGTGAACTGTCAAAACTCATGTCGAAATGAACTGTTAGAATACACTTCGGAGCCAGGAAGTCATTTTTCCCTTCTAGAGGCCAAAAATGTACTTGATATAGGGGAAAATGAGGAAGGAGCCTGAGGGAACATCACTGTTTGGTGAGCCCTCAGTGCCTGCTGTATTTCAGTAGGGCCAGTGTGCTAGGACAAGGGGTGATGGTTTTAAACTGAAAGAGGGGAGAGTCAGGCTGGATGTGAGGAAAACATTCTTTACAATGAGGGTGATGAAACACTGGCACAGGTTGCCCAGAGAGGTGGTGGATGCACCATCCCTGGAGACATTCAAGGCCAGGCTGGATGTGGTGCTGGGCAACCTGATCTAGTTTAAGATGTCCCTGCTCATTGCAGGGGGGTTGGACTAGATGATCTTCAAGGGTCCTTCCAGTCCAAACTCTGTGGAATGGGGAGGGACTGAATTTCTCCTGGAATGTTCCCAATTCCAGCAGGCACTCCCTAATCTGGGGCTCTGACTAGGGGAGCTGAAAGAAACTGAGGCTCCAGGACTAGGGCTTGGGAGCATGTTTTTCTGCATGGCAGGGGCCTCTCTTTGCTGTGCTGTGTTATGGTGGAGGTCCATGCCACACACAGGAGCTCTATGGCTACTGGTGAGAGAATCTACTATACACGAGGGGTTTTGCTGGTGTATGGCAATAATGTTGTAAAAATTCTCCATGCGTTAATATTGAGGGTATATCTTTAGATTAAGAAAAAAGGCCAACTAAGTGCACAGAAAGACTTTTGAGAGAAGGAAAACGTTGTTTGAACACCACCGAGCTGACAGCTGTTCATCCTTCTGTGAAAGGTATGGGAGGCTTTGCTGAGGCATAAAAGTGGGTAGGGAGCACCTCTCTCCAAGAAGATATCTAGTGTGGCATGAAGGAGTTGAGAAGATGGATCCCCTCAAGCATGAATTCTGGGCACTGCCCTTTGCTGCCTTATTAACATCTTTGTTAATAGTGTCTCACACCTGGCAGGGAAAGGCTAAGTGGAGGTTGTTCTTAAGGAAGTGGAGAAAGTCTTGGTTTGTGTGGATGCAAATAGGAAGCATTGTACAGCTGCTGCAGAACATCCGCTCCAGCCACTGGCCCATCTGCTGCCTTCAACCCAACCCTCCCGGGCTGCCCACAAGAGCTTTGCGGTGCTCTTATCTCTCAGGACAAGGTTGTCCCTGGTTCAAATCTGATCCCTTACAGGGTAAACCTTCATTGAATTCATTGATATAATATTTTTTTTTTCAACCAATGTTTTCCATTATTTCAGGTTTCTTATATTTTCTTTCTGTCCAGAAATCAGCTGTGGTATGCCAAGGCTTGCCTAGATTCAGCCGTAGTTTTTTCTGGTAAATCACTGCTTTTTAAGATTGGGAAAGTTTCACTTTTAAACACTAATTTTAAAATTCAGTATTGGTTGATATATTCCTAGTTAATTGCTTAGAGTTATTTAAAAAACACCCACACCAAAACCTCGTGTTTGTGAAATGATATAGAGACAGAATATACTCCTTTTTAAGGGAAATAATGTGAATAGAGGACTTGAATTAAAAAAAAAAAAACAGTGTTTCCAGGCAATTAAATACTAACTTTGGACTTGGTAACAAAGCAAAACCAGTTAATGAGTGTACTGTGTAGATGCCAACATTGTAAATGTTAGCCTTAATAAGGTGTGAGGCAATTGTAACTCAGCAACTGTAATATCTAAAAGGGAACGAGTTCCTGGCACATAATAACTTACAGAAACCTGTCCTTCTGTTTCCTGGGGTATACATCAGTGTCACTTCAGTGACAGTTAAAGGGCAGGGTAACAAAGTGAAAAATGACAGCTTGGTCCTCAAAGTGAAAAAGTGTTTGGCATGTGTGGCCAAGAACCAGCGTGAAGGGACGTTGTAAAAGCCCGACCTCAGCGAAATGAATGGCAGAGTTGGCATTGACCTCACCAAGTACCAGGACGTCATTTGTGAGCCACTGTCTGCTTTGATTCTGTTAAGGAGTTAAAACTGGTTGAACTGCTTCTCTTGTTTCATATGCCTGTTACCTGCTTACAGGGCTCTACAAGTACTCTCTCTAGCAACATATGAATCAAATAGAGTTTTGAAGGTTAAAGTATCATCCCTTTTGTTGTCCTGAATTTACCAAGGTGGTGAACAAGGGGCATTTTTCTTCTGATGCAGGAACCTGCATAATCAATTACCTGTGCTACTTTTTGTATTTTTACATTCTATTTATCATATGGGAGAGCGATATTTTGCTGTCTTCCTCTTCGCAATGGGCTTAGGCCTTCACAGTGAACATCAGTCCGTTTCTAACACTTCGTCTGCTTTTAGTTTTTCAAGCTGGACACTGGTCAGCTCTATCTAAAGGTTTTCCATCTTTGGGAAAATGGTTTTGCACTCTTCACAGCAGTTATCAGTTATATCAGTTCTGATGTTCCGCTCTGCTAGGTATAAAATATGACCTGAAATACTGCTCTCTCCTGGTTCACTGTAAACAGTGTATTTTAGACCTGTCGAGCCCATGTATTATGCTCCCATCTGTGCTTTTTTATTTATCTTTATGACAAACCTTTAAAGTTCTAGCTAATAAATCAGGAATGCAGCAACTAGTTTTGAAAAGTACAAATCCTGGCAATTTTATTGGTTCCATAATTTACCCAATCTTTAGGTTAATGCCAACAAAACTGCCTAACTGGGTGTTTTCTAAGTCAGCCGGTGCATCCCAAGTGTAAATCTGTCTTAAAAAGAATGGGGTAAAATAACCCAAATGCCAAAGCTCCACTTAGTATTTCTATTACTGAACTATTAATTTACCCATAGCTTTTAGAGTGTCCAAGAGGAAAACTGCAGTATCATCTGTACCATCCCCAAAGTGGCTTTAAGCTCAAAGAGGGTAGATTTAGATTAGATATTAGGAAGAAATTCTTTCCTGTGAGGGTGGTGTGGAGCTGGCACAGGTTGCCCAAAGAATCATAGAATCATAGAATAGTTAGGGTTGGAAAGGACCTTAAGATAACCTAGTTCCAGCCCCCCTGCCATGGGCAGGGACACCTCACACTAAACCATGTCACCCAAGGCTCTGTCCAACCTGGCCTTGAGAACCACCACGGATGGAGCATTCACATCTTCCTTGGGCAACCATTCCAGTGCCTCACCACCCTTACGGTAAAGAACTTCTTCCTTATATCCAATCTAAACTTCCCCTGTTTAAGTTTGAACCCGTTACCCGTTGTCCTACCAGCTGTGGCTGCCCCATCCCTGGCAGTGTTCAAGGCCAGGTTGGACAGGGCTTGGAGCAACCTGGTATAGTGGAATGTGTCCTGCACATGGCAGTGGGGTTTGAACCAGATGAGCTTTAAGGTCACTTCCTACCCAAACCATTCTGTGATTCTATGTTAAGTGAGTTTTTCATGTATATGTTTAAAACATCAGAGGCCTCACAAATGATTTAAACTGAGTTAGGAGAAATGATTGCAGAACAGGTGCTTTAATAGCTGACTGTAAAGCCTGTAGTTTAAAATACACCTTCTGTTAGCTGCTGCATTGACCTTCAGGGCACATTGCAAAGGCTCGTTTCTTTTCAGGGCCACCAGTGGTAAGTAGATGTCTGTAAGAGAAGAACGTGAGTGTCTTGGCTGTCACTGTACACGGTGGGTGCTCTCTCAGAAACACTTCAGCACTGCTTAGCTTTATGCATACTCTTAGTCACAGGGCCTGGATTTGAGCACATTCTGTAGTGTTTCTTCAAAGAGCATGTGAATTGCTGTTGCAGTTTATATGCCTGGTTTTGTATGGTTATGTTACCTAGATGTTGATGCTGGAATAAAATCAGTTAAAAGGCTAACCCTTCATTTCCTGACACATCGCTTTGTGGTAAACTTGAGGAAAAGTGTTGTTTTCTAGGACTTTAAAGCTGTTGAGAGAAAGATCAGCCATCGAATAAGTGTGAAGATACAGAAATGCTCAGTAGAATGCAGGGTTTTCTCTTTTTTTTAAGCAATATGAAAAGAAACTATTGTAGCCAAGTCAATTTGTGCTCTATGGTGGCAATATTTTCAGTGACTGGGCTCTGTTGTCTGTAGGTTAAGAATCTGATGTCTATAAAAATACGCAGATCTATTATGTTTGAATGAAAATTAACCCAGGGCTTAATTTTCTGTCCATCTTCAATTGGCATGACCTGGAAAGTACCCACTGTGTCCGCTGGCTTTGTAAGTGAAGAGTCAGTCTGTGGTGTTCTTGATTGAGCAGATACAAGATCAGCTGGAGGTGTCAAACCCTGAAGAGCACATATTGTGTGTAGGTGAAGATCGGTGACAGACAAGGTTGGGTGGCTGTAACCATTGCAAGCCAGAAAGATGGCAAGAAGATGACTCACTAAAAGGGCACATACCTTCTCTTTTGTTTCTGCGTTGGTGGCAAAGCTCCCACTGTCAGTGCTTTTGCATATTGCCATTTTTCCATCCCTGGCAGGGAGGGCAAAGTGGCCCAAAGTTAGGTAGCTTTGAGCTTAGGGAGACCTACCAATAGATGTGTACCTGAACTGTCCTGGCATGAACTGCTTAATATTGCAGCTACATCCCTAGATGCTGCCCACGATGCACATCTCTTAGGGCCAGAGTTACCTGCTGAAATTCTGGGCTTCTCCAACAGTCTCTGCTTCTACCAACCTGTAAATGCACCTGGGTATGGGAAAAATGGTGAAAAGCAAGTCAGCAACACTGACAAGTTTTGCACCATTAACCACCCAAATTTGCGGGAGGAGAGCTGAAGCTAAGACAATTGCCAGATGCCCTCGGGATTGGAATCTCACTTGAAAGACAGTGATTTATCACTTACTAATTTTCCAACTTTTTCCTGATGTTTCTTCCTTTCCCACCTACCAGCAGCATTCTCTGTGTTTTAAACCCTGCAATTGAGTAAAGCAACCCTACAATTCAGTCAAGTACTGTTATACTACCTATAAAAATTGCTCCAGGGAGGTTACCAACTTTTCCCACATTTCTGGGTGGGGACTTGGGTGGTGGCATTTAACCTTTAAGGCGGAATCCGTGGATAATTGAAAATGGCTTTTTTTTGCTCCTGACTGCACCTGCAACAACCAGAGATAATGGTAATTAATGGTTGTTGTACACTTGTGTACAGTAAATCATGATCGTACCATGCTATTTGCTTGCATTTTTATTCACAAGCAAACAGTGCAGTCTTATTTTCAGTGAGGTTCCAAAAAACACAGGAACAGGGATTGCCATCCAGGGCAAACAAGTAGTCCAGCATATCTCACTTTCATCCCTGCATAACCTGAAAGTAAAGATTGTTTCTCTTTGTAAACATGGAGACATCAGTGCAAACAAATTAATCCCACTGGAAATTTTGGCTAATATTCAGTGTTCCTTAGTGCTGCTTTCCTGCAGGTGGTGTAGCCAGGACCTGGTTTTATCTCAGTAGCAATGACAAGATTTTTGTCATGATGAAATCTGAAAATGGATGATTGGACAGAGAGCTGCAACTGATATTAGTGAGTCAACAGTTTCATCTTGAGAACTCATTGCAGCCATCATTCTGCCTTTGCATTTTAACACCACAACCAGAGTTTTGTTCTTAAGTAGCATTAATGGCCGTGAGGCAGTCGGAGGTCACTCACAAACTGCCTTTCTGTGTTGCAGCTTTTGAAAACCAAATTGCTTTGGGGCATTTTTTGAGACTTGTAATCCTAATTCCTCCTGCTGCAGTTGAGTCAAATATATTGTCTTGACGTTCAGTCAAGATGAATTGCAGAAAGAGGGATGTTAGCGACTTGGGAGTGCTTAAGTATCAAAGTTTTAATGGATTTTCTTCATTTTACAGATTTAATCACCACGTAGCAGTCATGTCATTGATTTTTAAGTGTATTTCATTATTGACTCCAATCGGGAGTTCATTTTAAAAATCAATGGCATGATGTGGTCGTGTGTCTTTCTACTGTTGGCTGCAATTTGTGCAGGGCTGCGGATTGGTCATTGGGTTGTATTAATTCCATGAAGTGGACACGGATACCGTTTTTATGGAAAACACTTTGCTGCTTAAAGTTGAGTCATAACTTTTGAGTAGCTGAAAGAGAGAAAAAGTGTAGCTAGAGGTGAATTTACTGAAGTGCCTGTTGATGGACATGGCAGATTGAGACAAGTGGAGGGCTTTGCCACTGCTGCCAGTTAGCTGACAGGAGGGTGTTTGTGAAATGGGTGCAGAGTTCATCCTTTACCCTCGGCAATCTGCAGTTAACTTCAGTGCACAAAAGGTCAGTCGGACCTGACTGCAATTTTAGGATCTCAGCCAAAGCCCTTTTGATCTCACTCCACCATCACTTATCATTCTCTCTGGAACTGCATTATTTGTATTTTTCCCTGATTTCCCCATACATGAGTGTCTGCCACCATTTCTGACACCCACAGAGATTTGAGGGACGGAGTTAAAAACCCCAAACCACTGAGTTTACGTACTCAAATGCTTTCCCTTCTGGTTAGTAAATTGTGGGAACAAAGCAGAATGTATATTTTGTGTATCCGTAGCTTTGAAATATAGAAAACAGAGATTTATGGTAGTGAAGTGTTGAGAAAATCTTGATAAAATCATTTTGGGTAGGGGACAGTTTGGTACAAAATAGCCAAGTGAAGGAGTTAGATGGCGGGCGGTTAGAAGCAGATTGAGACATTTATCCTTTAGGCAGGAAGGAAGAATGGATGGATGTAGGAAAAGGTGTGGAGGATTAACTGCAGTTTGAAGAAAGGGGGGAGAGGGAAAATAACTGACAAGCTTGCAGTGATTATTTGTATCACAAAAATAATGTTTTCAACCAGTGTTTCCCAGCCTGAGGTTTCCAGAGCAAAATGATTGGAAATGGCACCTTTCTATGTGGGAGGTGTCCCTGCCCTTGGCCAGGGCAGTTGGAACTAGATGATCTTAAGGTCCTTTCCAACCCTAACTATTCTATGATTCTATAGGTGAATACAGAAGAGTGCAAAATAACCAGAAAATCATCTAGAATTGATACATTGATTTGTAATGTATATATATATTTATTTGTACACATAGGCATGTAAATATACACATTTTTGTAAGGGGGGGGGATTCAGAAACAGTGACATTTGCTAAAATCTCATTCTTCATAATTCATACAGGCTGTAAGGGGGGGGGATTCAGAAACAGTGACATTTGCTAAAATCTCATTCTTCATAATTCATACAGGCTGATTACACTAATGACAGAGAGGTTGTTGTGTGTTTGGGGATTTTGACATTTTAGGAACAAAAAGTGTGTTATTTTATCAGCTTGGCATTCCCACAGTTATAGTCTGGTTTCAGGAGCAACATCAGATTTAGTTGTATCACATATGGTAATAACACTTTGGGATTCATAAGAATGTATTGAGTGTATCTTCTGTATTCATATGGCACAAGACTGAGGCACATACAGATATAGATATATAGTGTTGCTAGTAGTAACACAGCAAAAGGAGTTGTCTAACCCTGGCCACCTGTCCGTAAGATGTCTGCTTTACCTGTAACAGATTTGTACAAAGCTGCAAGTGCCTGGTTGACATTTCCCGTTTGCAGTCCAAGGACTGACACCTCATTAATTCCTCCTGGGACTTCCTTGTCCACGACAGTTCTGAGTTACCATAAACAATATGCTGAAGAACGTGCTCATCATATTTCGCTGTCAGAAACCTTTCCTCTGTGTGATCCTGTTCGTATTCCAGTGGTGCGTAGTGGGCGGGTTACCAGCACTTGGATCTAATAAGGTTTTCAGAAGAGATCATTATTTTATAATAAGCACATCTAAAATGAAAGGTATTAGATTTTACAGATTCCATCACTGCCAACTGTTCTAAATCTTGGTGCTAATTCACATTATTCATTTTACTTAAAGCCGTAAATCACAGCTTTCTTGTTATCATCTTGATGTCCTGTTACTAACTTACTGTATCTTTCCTTCTAAAAGTGACCAGTGCAGACAACCGTTTGTGCTTTTTTGGAGTGTAATAGTAAAAGTTGTCATTAATGAACAGTTTATCCCCAATATTTTAAGTGAAAACTTGCATAATATTTAGAAGCCAATGGTGGCTTTGCTTGCCTTGAAAACTAGTATCAAATGTATTTGAACACCATAGATAAGTATTAGTTGGAATGCCAAGAAGAAATGAATGGTTATCCCCATGATTTTTCAGGCAGGAGTGATGCTGTAACATGGATACTTAATCTCTTTTTAGCGTTTATCATAAAGTGCAGAGCTTCTTGGGGAGTAATTTTGTATTGTAATTTTTGACAACAGACTTAAGTTGTTTTAGTGCATACATAGCTTGGGAATGAATTGTTCAAATGGTTTGGGGGAGGATGCTCTCCAGGATTTAAGAATTACTAATATCTGGAATCCCTGTTTCACAACTTTTACTGCAAGACTTAAATATTATGGGCACCTTTAGATAAGGTATATACAGCACAGAAAAGACAGCATGAAATAAGTAAGTCATCAGTCACTGGAAATATGAATTTGAATAGTCCCCTGTGAGGGACTTTTATTTGTCTGAAAGCTGTTTTATTCTAATGGACTTTTTTGCTTGAGGGTCTAGAGAAGGTAGGATTGGGAATGTGAATTTGTAGATTGCTGCCCCATGATGTGGACCTGCTGGCTTAGGTGCTTTCTTTAGCAGGTGGGAAGGCTTTTGGGGTAGTGGATGCCTCTTGTGCAAAGGAATATCCCATCTGGGTACAGGTTGCTGAAAGAGACTTCAGGTGCCTGAAACCACCTATTGTGAATACTCAGCTCCTATTAGGTGTGTAGATTCAGGTACTCCCGGTGTTTGACCTGTTCTCAAGCACATTAAGCTACACCTGTTGAACATCCTCACTGTGGAGACAGAAAATAACCATAGTTGAGATTGGTGTGAAATAGCATGTTATAAACTACTGTCCTAAATCCTTTTCTGCTTGCTTTTCTGGAGAGAGCCCCCCTAATTTAAAACACCTAGAAACCAGACAATGACATACTATATACTTACTACTGCACTGATACTATGCATGAGTTGTACTGGTATTTAAAAATAACGTTGTAACTAATTGTTTAAGCAATATTTTTGTTAGGTGTGCAAATGGAGTAGATTATTGGCAGCCTATTCCATTTGTGTAGTGTAATACAGCCTGATGAAAGCCCCTTTCTCAGGTGCAGCGACGTTGGAAAGAGGCTTGCCAGGGGCTACGTCCAAAGAATTAGCAGGTTTCCTAGTGGGTAAAGATGTATGTACATATATATATATACTCGGGAATTCAGGTGTCTCTCAGGAACCATTACCTTGCCTGGTTACCCAAGCTTTTGGTTTTGAACACGGGCCAGAGTGTAATTAGCTGAAAGTGATGTGAGGATGGTATTAGAAATGAGGAAAGCAGCTAAAGTGAGAGAAGGGAGGCTGCTTCTCCCCAGTGGAAGCAATGAAGCTGGGGGATAGCGTTAGGCACGTGCATCTCCGAAGGCTATGAAAATGTGGAGCAATTGCTCCACTTGTGTATGTAGCAGGTCTTTCTATTTTGCACATGTAACCTCTTCAGGGCTTTCTGGCTCCAAAGGAACCATTAGTTCTGATCTAAATGCTAGCACCAGAATTGTATTTGGGCCAGAAATCTTGTGTCTTTCCACATCTGCTGCAATTTGGCCTTGCTTTAGTCTGCTTTATTTTCCAAATGGATTACATATGGGGTACCTACAGAACGTGATCTTGATGAAGCACCTCCTTCCCCTTGTATATTCAGCCTGTGCCCCTGAAGCATGACATTTTCTTTCTGATACTCATTCTGTATAGCTCTGTCCCTGATGACCAGAATACGAGAACATTTCACTTCAAATTGTTTATAGACACAACGCTAAAGAGCTGGAGTGGCTTCGTAACCCTTTCTCTGGAAAGCAATCTGTAGGATGGCATGAGGATTTTGAAAAACTCAGTCATCTCTGTGGGTATCAGTAATACAAACCCCACATTTAGTAATTTTTCAGGAGCCAGTTTATTACCTTATCATTGTTCCTCGTGGTAGCTTACTGTAACGGACTGAGCATATAAAACACCCCTGGGAACTCCTGTGATTAAATTGAATTTCTGATAATGATTTGCACTGTGAACTTAAGAGAATCATTTAAAGCCCACCTGTGAACCTTTACTTCCATACTGGAGCAGCTATTCCACAAAATTAGTACCAAAGCAATGTGGTGACTCTGGTGAGTGAATGCTTACAGCCTGGACCTTGATCTGTCTCTGCTTGCTTCTATAAAAAGAAATGGGATACTTACCTGTCTCACAAATTATTGTGAGGATCAGCTCTTTGATGTTAAAGATCTGGTAAAACGCTATTTTTCATGGAGGAAGAACAAGGGAAGAGGCTAATTACAATCGCTCTTCTTTTTCAAAGAGGAAGACAGCGTGTATCTTCTCTGTCATTCCTGGGGTAGTGGTTTGTTACTGTTGTGTTTTATTCCTTGCCCAGTTTATCTATGGCAGCTTATATGTAGAATTAAATGTGCGTGTTTCCAAATTCTCCAGCCAAGTACATAAAAATACAAAGGCAGTGGGATGGAGCACACATTCTTTTGGCCTGATGCCCTGCTAATTGTGAGAAACAGGGAATGACACACTGAAGACAGGTAGCTGCATGAGGCAGAATCCGCTCTGTACCTGGAAGGGACAGCTGCAGGCAGTGAAGTCTGCTTTGCACTCTTTCTCCTTTGTTCCTGGCATAACTTATGCATCTGATACTGCAGATGGGATCCAGAACATTTTACAAACAAACCCGAGAGGCTGCATGTATGCTAAAATAGCACTTTATGTTTTGTTTACATCCCTTGCAGAGGATCGGTATGATATAAATTACTGTACTTGCTTTAGGCACATCCTCGTTTTAGCTTCCTAGTTGTAGAATCTTAAAGAAGCCTTAGAAAGTTTTCAGCAGAAATAACCATTGCTTCATATTGCTGCCTTTTACCCAAGCAGGCACAGTTAGCAGCTTTCACCTGTAGAGGATGGGCTAAGAGCTCTACGCAGTTTTTGCTGGATGAAGCTGTGGCTCAGGCTGAAAGAAATCAAGCATCCAGGCCAGGCTGGACAGGGCTTGGAGCAACCTGGTCTAGTGGAAAGTGCCCCTGCCCATGGCAGAGGGTTGGAACAAGATGATCTTCAAGGCCCCTTCCACCCCAAACCATTCTGTGATCTAGTCTGAAGGAGCAGGAAAAATGGCAGCTTTGGGATTTGTTGTTTCACTCTAATGGAGTCCCATTAAAGCACCTTCATGTGTTGTATGGTTGTATCCCACTGCAGGTTTGTCAGAGAAAATGGTAGGTAGGTGTGCAAACACTTTTACACAGTTACTGAGGGTTTATACATGCCATAATGCAATGAAATCTAGTTCAGCTAGAAAAGTGAAGAACTGGGATTCTTCCTGACTCAGAACTGTTCTTAAAACCAGATTCAAGCTCATCTAACTGAGTTGTTACTGAGTAATGTGCATGTTGAAGTAGCCGGCAATTTAGAAATTCCTTGCTTCCTGCTTGTCCTCTGGGATTCCTCTCATCATCTGTGAATTCTTAGGAGGATGGTCAGTATTCCCCTGGACTCTCTGGAATGATTTCGTCAGGCTCCACTGACAAATCTTTTAGCTACATATGTTTGAATGTACTCTTCCTCCATTTTTTCATGCCTTTGTCATTGAAATTATGTCAAGGCTTTGATCACAATGGACCATTTTTGTGAAGAGTGAAGCAAAAAGGCATCGAATGCTTCAGTCATCTCCATTTGTCCGTTACTTTAGTACTTAAGTAAAGGACCTTTCCTTTCCTTCACTTTTATTGTTTCTAATGTATTTACAGGCTCTTTTCTTACTGCATCTGTTCTTGCAGCATTTTATATTCTCACACGAGAATGTTATAAGATCGCTGTCAGGCTTATAACCCAATAGTTCAGTAACTGTAACCACACAGTAACCATTGCTTGTTTATGCATGATAGTCAGGAAAATCTGAAATAGGGAGTAGAAGATGCTCTCTACCTCTCTGTTATTTGTTGGCTTGGTATTTTTTCTGGCCTGCAAGTATGCTAGAAAACAAATGCACAGAAAAAAAAGGGAAATACGTTTCTAAACTTGCCATTTAGGCAGTGTTTCCCTGGAAGACTGCTTGGATCAAGCTGTGCGTGTTTTGAGGGCGGTCATCAGCTGTACTCTTACATATACCGTGATGACCTAGAGCATAACTGTGTGTTTCTCTCTGTGGAGTTTCAGGTGTTTATATCTCTGGGCCACCATTTTCATCCTTGCTTTGGGTTCATCAGCTCTTCAGTTTGCTGATTTGCTACTTGTACAGGAAAATCATCTCTTATTTGGCTTTGTTTTTCTCCCATCTCCCATCTCCTCTTTGTCCTTCTCTGTGGAAGGAGAAACATTTGGCCTGTTGTCAGCAAGCGACACTAGAAAAGTCCTTAGAAAGTAATAAGAGAAGTGCATATGGCAAGAACTATATATATTGTGGACATTCCAGAATGTCTGTTCTGCTGAAATCCAGACCGTCAGGCTGTGTGGGTGGTCGGAGATGAAAGGATGATCCGATGGCAGAGAGGGGATAAAAGATAAGTGTAAATGACAGTTGGGGTTTTGACAATATTTAAAGTGGAAACCGTGTGTTCCCAAGTGTCGAGTGTAAGAGCGGGCAGATCCAAACAGGGGTGAACAGGTGAAACTGAACCAGCTTTCCCAGCACTCTTCCGAAAGCCTGGCGAGAGCTTGGAGTTCTGTGCTTTAAATCTCCTGAGCTTTGCTTTGGTTATGTGGGAAAAATCCCAGCAGAATCTTACATTGGAACTGTCTTGGTCTCGGGAACAAACTTACACACTGGACAAAATCACTGTTATAAAAATGTAGCCTATGCGTGAATAAAAGGATATAATTATGTTTTATAAACTGTTAAGTAATGCTGGTGTCAGTTCTGCTTTTAATTTGAAAAGAGAAAGAAGCACTTTGAATGTGTAATTAACTTCTTCAAATTGCCTGTGAAACTATGACCAATCATAATTAATTTTCTTCTGCAAATTGCATCCATGGACTTCAGTGCACTGAGTAACACCACAGACATTATACAATTAAAAATAAAGTTTTCAAAATTACTGTTTTCAGTGAAGAAGGTTACAAAAGGAATCCTGTAAAGCTTTTAATTTGGGTGTGTAGAAACATAAGAGGCAAAGTTTTACTCCCTGACTACGTTATGTGCATTTTGCACATAATGTTTTAGTAACGCACACAGGTTTTGGGAATAGTGATATTCTTTTTTCAAAGTTTCTGACTTTTTAGCCCTAGCAGATGCGTACATCAAATGTTTATAGGGAAAAATATTTTCACCAAAAAGGAGATCTTGTGAAGTAGTAGGAATTTTTATTATGTCTCTTTATGCACAAAGCATTTGTTTTCGAAACACAGTGGGCATATAAACATTAAAGTAGTAATGCTGTATATTCACAATATGATGTGTCTATCACTTCTCTCTGTCAGAATTTCTCCCCAAGTGATACTTGCAATTGTAGAGTTCCTAATAGTTTACCCAGCTTTATACTTCTGATGGCATCCTGGAGCAGTGATTTAATGTTCTGTCGGGACTAATTTCAATGTTTGGATTCTTGAATGCTGGAACATTACTCTTGGTTTATTTGCACTGCAGTTGTTTCACCTTCTCTTATTATTTCTTCCTTCCATCACCGGGATAATAGAGTATAATTCTCCTAAGAATTAGAATAGGAAAAAAAAATACCGCTGCCTTGTAAGAGATGCACGCATTATAAGGCTGGAGAAGAAGATTCTGATGAACCCGTAGGCCTTCTGGAAGAGACCAGGTATAGAAATACTCTGACGTTCATGTCTTAGTTTTGAACTGAAAAACATCTTAGAAAATCCATCACTGTTTGGTAAGGTCACTGAAGTTCTAGTTACATTGCTGTTAACATTTGCACCTTCTTACTACACATTTGCTTTAATCTGCAAGGTTAAAGACTGTAATGTTGTATTAGGAGCGAATGCTTGCTTGATTATAGAGTAAGAGACAAAGAGTAATTCAGATTGGAAGGTTGCTCTGGAGACATGCTGTTGTTCCCTGCCCAAAGCGCTGCTCTCAGCTGTGCCCAGTTCAGTTTTTAATCTCTCCAAGGATCAAGATCTCACATTATAGACAATTTATCCAAACCACATCACAAGAATTTGACTACAGGCTATTATAGTGAGGGACAGTGAAGAAAGCTTTGCTGAAATGCAGATCACCAGTATGTGCTAGTCCTCCTTTGTTCTCCAAGTCATGGAAAGCAACCAGGTTTGTCAGACAAGATTTGCCCTTGGTGCATCCATGGTGGTTTCTCCAGTCCCCTGTTTGTCCTTCACGTGCTTGGAGATGGACCTGGGAGGATTTGCACCGCAATTTCCCCAGGAACTGAGGTGAGGCTGACTGACCTGTAGTTTCTTGCATCCTTCTCCTCTCCTTTCTTGGATGTGTGCACAGTTGTGATGTGTTTTTGAAGATGATGTTGCAGTAGCATTGGGTGGCTGCCCAGCACCCTTAGTCATTGTGACCAGTGACTTATTGTGCCCTTTTCACTTGCTACTTTCTAAGATAAAGTCCTTACTCCTTAAATATGGTCTTTATTCTTTGTTTCTGGATTTATGGTCACTAGCAGTAGGGTAGAGGTTTTGTCCTCTTTGGCCTCTGCTTGGAAAATATCCGATTCAATTTTAAACCCATCAGCTTATCTTTGATATATTTCATATCTTACATTAAATTTGTAGTGTTCTTATTTCTTAAGCAAAATATTACACAACAGTGAATTTCATACCTTGGGGCAGTTTATCATCTGAGCACCTTTAACCCTATTAACCCTATAGTGTGTTAATGTCATCAGCACATACCTTGACTTAGACTGACAAGCTCATAAACACTTTTGATTGATGTCGTCCTTCTTTCCTTACTTGTTTAAGAAAGCTGTGGTGCTTGTTCCATAATTTTGCCCAAGACTGATTTGAGGTGGCACTCACTAAGTGCTCTTTTTGCTATATTAGCATGTTGACTTTCTTCCAAACCTCTTGAATTCCCTCAGTGTTCAAAGAGTTATTCAAAATTGATGTTGACGGTAAAAATTGCTTCAAAATACTTTTTGAAGGCATTGGCCTGGAGCTTATGCTGCCCTGCTGTTTTAAAAGGGCCTAACTTTAGAAGCTTCTCTTTAACATCACCCTCGGTTACTTTAGAAGGAAAGATAAATGTTATCATCATTAGATGGTATGATTTTGTCTTCTGCCTTATTTTCCAGACACAAGAAAGAGAAATCTATTGAATGCTTGTACCCTTTTACATCAGTATTGACAACTAATCTTTTCCAATTGCTAATCAACAGGCAAAAGAGCTGTGGCTCATTCTGTTCCTAACACAGTTTAAAGAAAAATACGCTTTTATTACTCTCATCTCCAATACTGTCAATTTCTTCTGTCTCCTTTAATTCCTACTTGAAGTACATCATCACCTCTGTTAAGTGCCTTACTGATACATCATATAACAAAAGTAATAGAGTTTATTTATATGCATGTCTCCAGACATGTTTACTCTGCAGGTTGCTGCAGGGCTTGCACATACTCATAGTCTGAATCTTTGTTTTTCCCTTTGTGTTTTTAATGGCCACTCCTGTTTTCTTTTCCCCCTGTTTAAGCCATTCTGAGTATGTGTGCCTGTTTATTCATGGAGGGCTGTTCTCTGTCTCTCATGCCAATTTTTTTTCCCTGTATATTTAATCTTGATTGTGAGTTACGAGGCAGTCGGTGACATATATTTAAACAGTTTTTAATTATCTGGTTTATTTCTTACTGAGGCTCCTTATTTTTGTTTCTTGGTCCATAAACACTTTTGGGCTTGGTGAACTCACTCTCCTTAAAAAGCCTCCAACTATTACAGATTATTTTCTTTGTACAGTAAAAATAATCGTGTCTCGATCTTTTCTATCAGGGCGCTCATGACTTTTAAATGTGGTCAGTCAGTTTTAATTGTTCAAGTCGATCTCCAATGCTGAATTTCTCTTTCTGTAGACTTCCCAAATTTTCACCTGCAGTTTCTGGAAATTCTGAGGAAATTGTCCCTGTAATTTATGGCTGTATTGAAAAAAATTATCACAAATCCACTGTGTAATAGTACCTGTGAAATTACCTTCATTTAACGCTCACTCTAATGCATTCTCTGATTTCCTGAGCAGCGTTTATGCCATTTCCTCAGCCAAGGGAGCCTGTAAGTATTTTTTAGGGAAGCAAGAACTTTGAAAGATAGAATTATTTTCTTCCTTTTTCCTTTGTACTCTAAATCAAAAGGTAGAGGAGCACATGCTTTTGATTAGCTAATAAGCAAAAAAAAAACCCACAGGCTCCAGGCTTCATCTTCTGATATGCTAATTCTTGAAATAAAAAAGAGCAGTGAAACTCTCTGTAAATGGAAAGTGCTGAACGTCTGACAATAATACACTTGCCAGAACGCCGAGAACCATTTCTTATCTCAGCAAATCCTTCCAGCCTTGACTGTCATATTAGCCAGTTTTATTCTTCTTTGCTTGTCTTTGATCATCTGCTGCATATTCCCATGGGAGAAAGTTATGCCCATTTGCCCGTGAGCTACTTGCAATGTTTAATGAGTATCTGCACGTTCTATCAAGGTTTTAAAAGCACTTCTGCTCAGATAAATTGAGCAATCCTTTCATTGGGTTTATATACACAGACTTCCTGTTCCTCTCAAGACAATAAGGCATTAGAGTGTTTATTTTATGGCTGGACTTGCACGTTGCTGGGTTTTTTAAAGGGTATTTTTTGCAAATGTTTTTCATTTCACCTGCCTCTGAAGACTTAGTTTTTACCAGTTTCTGCATTACAGTGTAATGCTTTCTGCTGAGTCTTCCAAGAGACAGGGAAAGATTACATTTGTAAACACTAGCGTGTACCATGTTAAAATGAAAGATAGCTTATTGATTGTGACATCTGATAAGTTATATATCAAGTGTTTCCCAAAAGAAGACTAATAGAATTTTTGGTACTGTCTGCCTTAAAAAGTTATGTTTTCTTGATCAGTTCTTACAGGCAGGTATAGAAATTGCTTAGAAATTGCTATTTTAATCCAAATCCTTCATTTTTTGTACTTTAAATCCAGATAAATTGTCCTCATTTTTATCCTGCCTGGTTTGCCATGTTCATGGTGTGAACAGTATATAGGCAAGCAATGGACCTAAACAACTGCAGCTTAGGCGTGTATTGGGTCAGTGTTGTCTCTGTTGCATTTTATGTCGGATATTAATTTACTTCCATATCTTATCTTATTTTTAGGCTGTCTGCATTTAATCTTAAATTCCAGGGTACCTCTAAATCATTCCAAATGTACTTAAAGCTGTGCATTGGTGACAGCATCACTGATACCTCAACAACTGTTTTGTTATCATGGTAGATTAAAATTTTAAGGAGGAGGAAGTGCACCCAGTAGCAAATGAATCCTTAACATTAGAAGGACCTCAGCTTAATGCATGTATAGTCATGATAATTAGGGAGAAAAGGGAGAAATATGGCCGAGGCTATCTGGGAGAGAAATGTTTCTCAAGGCTGTAAAAGCGCCATGTGATTGAGCACTACAGACCCTGTTAGCCAGCTGGTTCCTGGGAAAAGCAAGAGTGCTTTTTGTGCTCGGATTCAGGTATTGAAATGCAGTTGTGGTGCAAGCACTGTTTGGAAATCAGGCCAGCCAGAAATGGGAGCATCTTGAAAGAAGATTAACTATTTCTTTTGATTCCTCTTGTCAGGGAAATTTAATTTCATGCATAGATTGAAACAACTTTTTGTTGTTATAGAATGACATGGAAACAAATAATCTTCAAAAGATAAATTTTATTCTTCTTAGAAGACTTTTGGAACAAGAATGTGGACTATTTTAAGTTTTTATTTAAAGTTAAAACATTGAAGCGTCTATGCAGTGTTGGCATGCTGGTGGGAATAGGGGCCTTCCGTTTGCTATGCCAGCCTCAAGTGCATTGGAATCTCATTTATGTGTCAATTCTGTGTGTGCAGAGTGCAAAGAGCTTCTCTTAATACCTATAGTGAGGAATAAAGAGTAAAAAATTCTGCTTTCAAGTAAGCTGGAGTTAGTATTTCCTTTCTGCGTCTTGCAGCCTGTGAACCAGCAATGAGACTGCTTCTTTCTTAATAATTGTGTAAGGCAAATGGGAAGCTGTGCAGTGACTTCAGTTACTAGAGGGCATGGGCCAGAACGTTTTCATTGCTCTGGTGGACTTGGCAGCTTGTCTTACACGTCTGCCAGAGAAGGATGTTCTCTAGATACAGCAGATGCCATCTTGGGGTTTCATAGCTTACTGTGATTAACCGAGCACAGCTCCAGAACCAAAGTGCATGTGGTGGATGATTTCCCAGCATGTGGGGACTGACAGCTTGCCTCCGCTCTTCTGCCTCCTCTTCAGGGAAAGATGAAGTAGTTGTGCAGTAAGCAAGGGGAGGATGAAGTATATTTCTAGGAAGCGAGTGACTATATTTTCTGGATTCTGGGAGACAAGAAGTTTGCAAAGGTATAACTCAGGGCTTAATACAGACCCTGCTAGCTTCAGAATAAAAAGCAATATTGCTGTCTACCAGCTGGCCTCTGTGCAGGCAAGGAGCACACTGATGATGATAGCTAAGAAGGAATTATTTAACTCCAGTAATAGATGCCTTAGTTTTGAATTGAAAACTTCTTTGCTCTGAGAGCTGGAGTGAGCTCTGTTCATCTGCAGGAAGAATCTGAGAAAGGGAGGAACATTCGGATAGCAACACTGGAGCGAGGGGCAGGACCAGGACTGGCAGATGTGTGTCACTGCGCAGATGTGAGAGACTAAGTGATGAGAACAAAGGAACAATAACAACTTCCAAATACACAGACTAGCTGGGATTTGAAGGGGGAATGGAACAATGAAGGGAAAGAATATAGCAAATCAAGGGGAGGAATCTCTAGAAAGAAGGGAAAAGTGATAAATAATGGAATAATTTGGCATGTAATATAGATAAAGAATAGGAGAAGATACGGAGTGATTAGTCTTAACTAATATTATTAGAGAGTCTTTAGTGACAAAATTATGCATTGTTTTTTCCTCACTTAGACAAAGTGTTAGCTAAAAGCTGTTTCATCACAGTGGATGGGCATGTTTCATCAACTGCACAAAACCGAGAATCAGTAAGCAGAAATATGACATAGTTGAATAGTATGATTCTTGCAGCAGAATCACGTAGTACTTATGGGAGAGGGAAATGGGTTACAGATGAAGCCGTGTTGTAAAAATCTCTTAGCTGATGGTGTGTAGTTTTATTACTGAAAACTTCACAGGTTAATGTTCTTTATCCATCGAAGACAAACTCAAATGCAGCAGTTGCCTAATATTGGATCAGGGTAGTGAAATTCTTTTGAAGAAGCTCTACTTTCGTACCTTGAAAAGTGAGTGGGAGAGGGCTGTCCAGCCTGCTAGTTCCAGGTAAGACATTAGCCTGCATGAGCAGAAGTAAGCAGGTCCAAAATATTTGGGAGGAAATATTACACAATTGTTATCCAGAAGGATGAAGTACATTAGCTTCAGATAAGAATGTTTTGTTGCAGAGGTTGTGTTCCTCAATGTTGAGAAAATAAAGAGGGGACAGCCTTTCTGGCCAGTGCATGTCTTATCTGGGCATTCAGTTAGGAACCACATGACAGCTTATTTATTTTAATTTCATTGCAGTTGCTTTTCTTATATCCTAAAATACAGAATAGAGAAAATGGCCAAGTCCAGTAAAAAACTGTTTCCTTACGACATTGTAGAATGTCATTCATCATTTTTAAATTAACTGTGAACAGCAGATACAGTGATATCTTACTGTAAGATAGGCCAGCCAAGTAGGTTACCCCTCTTTTCCACCAAACACATAGCTAGAAGACCCCAGTGTTTCCACAGAAAAGTATTTACTTACCACAGAAAAGTATTTACTTACCACTAGCTGCTTTGGCCCACAACCACATATGACAAAGATCCCACATGGTACTGGTGGTCAGCTTGTTACTGCTCCAGCCCTAAACAGCAAGACCATCATCTTATAGCCAACATCATCTAAGGGTTTAGCAGTTCAACTGCAGATTGTAAATCTGCCTGGTAGGCAAATGAGAGCATGTGCACAGACCAGTACAGACAAAATTCATTGACACTCTGTCAAAGACTGCAATGTTTAGCCATGTGGAAGTCTGACAGCCGGAACTTCACTGGGCTGTGATTCAAGGGATCTCCAGTGCTGTGAGTCTACAGATGTATTTCTGCATCAGACAACTCATTTCAATGCTGGTCTCCTTGTTCTTCTGTCAGATCTTACTAACTTGTGTAGGTTTTAATTTACCATTTAATTTACCATTATCCAGCTGTTTGCCTATTGGAACCTGCACAGAGCATAGTAAGTACAGGTGGTGTTAGCCACAGAAAAATTAGTAGAACAAAACTCTTCCACTCACACCCAAAACTTTATTACTGCTGATGATGCAGAAAAGAAAAAGAGTTAGTTCGGTTATTGGAGGATGGAGCTCATAATTCAGAAAATCCAGTTGTCAAATCCTTAATAATAAATTTTAAATCCTGGTTTTAG
Source organism: Pezoporus occidentalis (assembly GCF_034315485.1). NCBI lineage: Eukaryota > Metazoa > Chordata > Aves > Psittaciformes > Psittacidae > Pezoporus > Pezoporus occidentalis. The sequence goes on from NW_026912779.1 coordinate 8,321,735, forward strand.
TGTATATTCATTGGCTGTCCTTCAATCCTGTGCTACAGTGTAGCCCCTTTCTCATGAAAAAGATCATTTACTAAATGCATTCCGGCTTGCATGGGAACTGTTGTATGTTACAGCTGGAAATGTTTTTCTCTTCAAACCATTCAGTTACTGTATGTGACAGCTCCTCCAGTTTTATACCACAGTAGATCAGATGCACCGAATCACTTCCAAGATAAAAGTAGTTTGAATGTGTCCATGATCTTTAAAAAGGCACATTCCAGATGTCCATTAACTCCTTGACTGCCATCGAAAGAATGATGTAAATACTGATGCAGCCTGGCAGTTATTAATGAAATAGCAATTGTCTTCAGTTACTAGCATAGGAAGGGTTAACAAAATATGTTCTTTCCACATGTGCTTGAAGTTCCATCCATTAACTTGGCACAACTTAAGCTTTATAAAATAACGACATGCTGCTCAACAAGCTTTATTTATAACTGTCTTGTCTTAATATTGCTCTTTAGTTGTAATTAGTAAAAATAGAAACTTATGTGGTGCTAGTCACTCTCACTCAAATTGATTTAAAGAAAGATAAATATTTTTTGGACATCTATAAGCAGACTTTCTAATAAGATACCCTTAGCACAGACTTCTACCAATGACATTTCTGGCTGTTCCATCAACAATTCTGTAATTCATAATTAAAAAAAGAATTAAAATTCTCTTTGATTTCTAAATCAATGCCATGGCATACATAAAACCTGAAGTGAGTGAGTTTGGGTAAGAAGATTTCCTGCCTTGTATCCCTCCCTTCTAAAGATGAACATCAGTCTCACATCCCTGCTAGCAAGAGGGAAACAGTTGATTTCAGTTGTCCTTAATTGGGTTCGTGTGTGTGGGATGGTTGTGCGCAGTAATTCAAGGTGGGATTTCACAGAGCATTAGTTGCTCTGCTTTAACTCTCTTGTGAACACACTCAGTACTTTGCAAGCTAGCTTGGGGGACTTCAGTTTTTCTCCCATCAGCCCGGCGATGCAGATAAGTTTGATGATCCTTGATATTGGCTGCATTGTGGGCCAACCCTGTGGTACCACTGGCAAATATGATGGGATCCATATGAAGGATGGTATACAAGGAAGATGCAGGAACAGTAACAACTGGAGGGATCTCATGGGACTAGGCTTCCATTCGTTCCTTGGCATGGAGTAATTCCCAGGGCTGTCCCAGGAGCGTAGTCAGGCAGGAAGCAGGCAGCCAGCCCAGGGATGCTGCTGCAAGCACGGCCATTGCACCAGTGCCTTCGTAATGACTTCTCAGTAACAGCTGTAACCTTCAGAAGACTTTCCCTCTATGGGAGCTTCTTTCCAGAATCAAAACACCAGGGAAAAGGTATCTGAAAAGAAAACAGTTGAACAAAAACCTTCCTCTCCTGAGCTGGGAAGAGGGAAAGATACTTAGTACTGCTGCCAGATACGCAGGGTTACTAGTTAACTGTGCTGTATTGACATAATGAAACCACCCTGAGCAGATGCCGTAGCATAGTGTCTAGTTAGCTAATGGTGAAATCTTTGTAAGGCGAGTAAAATTAAACTGAAGGGAGGTCATAGAACTCTATAGACCAGCGTTTAGGTATTCATTATCAATTTGTGACAGCCTTTGTGCCTATGGACATGTTTCTATCATAGCTTGGTGGATGAACCATGTGTTAGTATTGTTAATGGCAGTATAGCCAGTACATCATACATTGACAATTCTTCTTTTTTACAACTGCCATGTTCCCATAAAACTACTAAAAGAATCCCTGTGAATGGTTTTGAGGATCTAAGACAAACATCCCAATGTTAAGGAAATGGTCAAAGGCCTTATCTCATTATACAGCCAGAATAACTATTCTAACAGCTAATAAAAGCAGTTGTAATTTCTTCCTCATGGAAGCCTGTCTGGATATCTTTCTTTTACTTCTAAGTGGTAAAATAAGCTGAGAACAGCAAAAGATTTAATTGGGTCACTAATTAAATGTCAAGCATGGGCTGCCTGTTAAAATCGAAGGTTAACTGGCAGTAAGAGCGTTTATGACAGACGGGATCCAATGTCTAGATACAGTCAAAATAATAAGATCAATTTTTATGGAATATGTTACGCTCTGCCCATAAAATGCGTTGTAGATTTCTTACCACTGTTTATTAGTTTATGATATTGGCAAACACACAGAATCACATAGGTTCTTTCTCGGTAATTGTGCCTTTTAACATCAGCATATTAGAAGCTGTAGTAATTACTGTGCTGAGATTGCAGCTGTCTCAGGAGATTATTTTTGTTCATATTCTGCAAAGGAGATAGGTTTTGTGTTTTAAAAAGAGATGTTAAAATATAATATTAAAGCCCAAAACGTTTTACATTGGAAGCAGAAGTGAGCTTATTTGTGCAGTGGTACTTAGGAATTTGTGGTTCATGTGATTGAAGAACCTGACACTCTTTAATATATTACAGAGCTCCTTTTTGGCATTGACTAATCCCCATTTTATAGATGGGGAATAGAGTACAAAGAGATCAAGGTATGTTGACACTCCCAGTGGGAGTTCAGGGTAGATAAAAGCTTTAGAGGAGCTATTTAGCCCTGGAAGTGTAGGGAGGCTCTGCTTAGATTCCCTTACCCTGGTTTTCATCAAGGTAAATGAACCTTCATGCTGATGTGGCTAGGACAGCTCGCTCGTGCACATTTCTGGAAGAAATTTGAAAATCTCACATTCTCTCATATAGAAGAAATACAGATCTTTTTCTTTCAAGAATGAGACTGTAGAGAACATTTAACTTACAGCAGTGCTGATAGAATTACTGGCAATTATAAACCATGCTTTTCTATAGGTATATCCCTTTATGTGTACATGTGTGTACCTAAACCTGAGTTTCCTAAAAAAGAGAAGACAGTGAGAGTGAATGGCAGGTGAATTTTTAAGGTTTTAAAATAACATTTGTAAGAAACTTTAAGCCACAGGGTGCTGGAGAAGAATTTATAAACCTCCACGTAATAGAAGCGTATTGCAGCACAATATTTGGATGTTACTTCTCTGAATATATTTTTTAAACCACAACAAAACCATCTCATGAGTCTTATCTTGTGCTGAGTGCTTCATTACCATCATAATGATGAGCAACAAATCCTCGAATCCCTTGTATTAGCTGGGTAGTTTGTTAGTATTAATTGGGTGAGACAGATCAAGTAATGCCAGAAAACATTCAAATATGACATTCCTGTAGCCTCAAGGCAAGTTTATTGTAGGCTGAAAGCTTTTTGCCTTTATTATGTCAGACTTGTGGCTAGTTCGTCAGTTCATCTATTGTTGATATAAAATGGAGATCAGATGGTCTGTTTTGCAAAGGCGGGTGACCTGCTTTGATCAGGATCCCCAGAGTTTCCAGTCAAGCCTGTGTTTCCACTTAAACAGAAAGTCATCTGTCCTGAGGAGTTTCCCACTTGTTTATCACTTTTGGGACTGCTTGTCTGCCTTTTCCCTCTCCTGTCAAAAACCCAAGTTGGTGATTGAGAATCAAGCCTTAATGTTTTATATCAAACCAACTTTTTCCAGCCTTCGCACTTCTTTTGAAAACTCCTTGTGAGCAGCAAAGAGAAAATTGTGTGTTTCTATTGGTAAAGTAGACAGTCATCTTCAGACAAGAGGCAGAGTTGTTTCTCTACTTCTGAGCTGTGAAATCAACAAAGGGAAAAAAAAGTCCCCAAACCTTGCAAAGCAGAAGCCAGATTCAGGACAGCTTCATTCTTCTCTGTTTTTCCATACTGAGAAATAGATGGGGTTAGTAGCACAGTGTTAGCTCACTAAAACTGAGCTACTAGGATTGCCACCATAAAGTACAGCATACATTTAAGTGCTTTCCTGGGTCAGGGGCTATCCCTTCGTCATGTTCAAATTGGATCTTGAAACCTGTGCAACTGCCAAGAAGCTGTTCCAGTGTGTGCTCTAAATGTGCCAAATTCTTTAACCTTTTAGCTGCAAAAGCAGAGAGGAAGGATAGCTCTTTATATGAGAAAGTTATTTTGTATTCTATGTATTCTATAGTATTCTATTCATAGTATTCTATGACTCTGTATTCATAGAGTCATAGAATCACAGAGAGGTTTGCACTGGAAGGCACCTTAAAGACTATCTAGTTCTACCACACCGGTCACAGGAAGGGACACCTTCCACTAGACCAGGTTGCTCCAAGCCCCATCCAGCCTGGCCTTGAACACTGCCAGAGATGGGCAGCCAAAGTGTCTCTCGGCAGCCTTTGCCAGTGTCTCACCACCCTCATAGTGAAGAAATTTTTCCCTAATATCTAATATTAACTAATATCTGATATTAACTGTACAGTCATTGCATTGTACTGGTTAGTGGGAAAAGATCAGCTACCCTGCACCAAGTTTCTTTACATGCACCCTTCTACAAAATGAGTAACTTTAGCTCACTTCTGTGTCTTTGTTACGAAAAGAATTCGTGGGAAATGGAGCAAGCCCTAATCAGGGTGATGGTGGCATTTTCTCAAATGGCAAATTCTGATTTTCATGTCCACCAAAAGAACCTCAAAGGCCTTCTGAACTTTGAACAGGTTCCCATAATGGTCTGAGCATCTGAGTGGGATGGGAAGAGAAGAAGGACTACACAGAAACATTTAACTAGCCAGTACAGATGGTGGTACCAAATTAAGTTGGCTCTGGGGCTCTGAGGCCATATTAATCTCTCTGTAGCTCTGGCTAATAAAGCAATTTAGGCTGAAGATTTAGTGAAAACCTGCGAATTCTGACAGTTTTAACATTGCAGATCACTCGGTGTCAGAGCTTTATTCCTGCTGTGTGGTGCTCTACTTCACAAGCAGTCGCTCAGAAATCTATCTGAGATTTATTAAGCCTATCTGAGGGCCAATGAAAATATTGGAAGGAAGGGTGCATCTTAACATTTAACGCATTTGGAAACTGTATTTTTTACGTTGAAGTCTGACTTTTTAATCGTTAGATTTTCTCTGTAGGTAAATCTCTCTGAAAGTTCACCCTGAAGTTGAACAAAGCTGTTGTGAATAACAGTTTTGCTAAGAGAGAATTATGGTGTTTTACTCAGAGGCTGCCCTAGAGCAGGTCAGTGTATTTTGGAAGATTCCTTATGCCACCTATGTGGCCAGTCTTTTCCACCTTTGTTTCAGTGCTCATAGAAATGCACACTGAGGTTCCTGCTGTAGTGGTGGGAGGGTTTGTTTTAGTGGTGTGGAGTTTGCTCTTCAGCTTGGTGCACGGTGGCACCAAACGGCAGAACTTCTGTGAGGAAGTTTTCAAAGGTGGGGGTTTGCAGGAAGAGTCATTTGGAGGTCTTTTGCTCATGAATCTTAAGCAAGTCCCCTGTAAAAGTAATTGCTTTGTATTACAGCAGGCAAAATTCAATGAAGATTTTATTAAGACCCTCATGCAAGTATTACATGGACAAAAAAAGCTGTTTGTTTTATTTGAAAACAAGCAGTCAGATTTTATTGAGTTCTAGTTCTTCACAACAACTAGCAACTCTTTCAAAACCTGGCCAGATTCTGATCCTTTTAAAGCTGCTGTTGATTTGATTTTCCACAGAAATCTGGGAGCGACTTAAAAATTGCACCCAAAATAATCATATTTCAGAAATTCTAATAAAGTCTTATTCATTGGTGATAAAGTTGCTGGTATAGAAAAGTTATAGGTTGATTTTCAGTCCATTCAGGACTGAGTGGCTATCAAATATTAAGAAGTGGGAGGGGGGGAGTGCATGATTAAAAGGAGGTTATGGTCTCTGAATGCCATGGGTATATAGTGCGGTCTCAATCTTTTGTCTGTGTATAAAAGATAGAAAATAGAAAGCTCAGTGTGAGTATTGTCGGCTAATAATGAAGAATTTATCTGGAGCATGATCTCTGTTTGGAATACAGATAGAAGATCGAGTAGTGTATGTATAATGCACACGTCATTGAATTGGTTAGTGAAACAAAGTTTGCATTAAAAATCCTTTGGATCTGTGAAGCCAAGTCTATATTAAAACTGGAAAGTCACCATATGAAATGTAAGTGAATGCAGGTATTCTTCCAACATCCTAACAACAGCCTTTTCTCTGTGTTAAAATCCTTAGTTTATTTAAATTGCTCTCCTGTGATGTTACATATGTAGTAAATGGCTTAATTAGAGCCTGTTCAATTAGCACCTGTAAATTTGAGTGTTGAGCAGGTCAGTGCCCTAAAAATGATCAGGAAACCAGATGAAGAGAAGAATTTGTCATCTCTTCATTAGAGAAACAGTAGAGGTCTGAGTTCAGAGTTTCTTCCTGATTAGTGAAGTCCAGCTGTTATTGCTTGACAGTGGGGACAGATATTATAAGGGGTAAATATTAGAATTTAGAAAGGTGCTTTCTGCCTGCAGGAAAGCAAGACAAATGAGAATTACAGCATACCACATCTTTAATTGCATTTACCATGACATCTAACAGATGCTGGAGAAAATGGGATCAATAGTTTTGCATCCCAAGGGAAGGTCAGCTCACACCAGATGTACCAGTTTTCTTCCCCCTTTTTATATCATAAAAAATGTGCTGTGAATTGATTTAAATCTTACTTGAATCTCCCTAGAGAAGTATGTATGTAATAGTATTTCAGCTTTATGGATAATATAGGTGCCATTCATTTACCCAAACTCATTCCTCCATGCTAATGAGGTAATCTTATTCTAAAAGAACAAGCTATTAGGAGTAAAGTTTGTATACAGAAGCATAACACTTCTTAATGGGGTATGCACTGCCTTTTGATAGTAGTCACTGGGGAGATTATAACAGGAAAGAATCTGGTTTTGCAATTGTGCACCTTTTATATGATTTACTTTATCAAAAATGCAAAGCTTAAGCTTGGATACAGGCTTGGAAACAAGAATGAAAATTGCTTTTATAGGAGAATATAAAGTGTGGCGTGATGTGTTGTGCAAAATGTCATTTCTGTAGCGGTGGAAAGAAAAATGTAAACTTTAGGAAGAGGCTCAAAGCTGATGGATGGTGTGTTATCAAAGATGGATTTTGACACCTGCCTATCTTTTGATCTCGAATAAAGCATCTACTCAATTCTGAGTTTTTTTTAATCTGTACTTTATAGGCATATTCCCCACCAGAGAGCTGAAGTTCTATCTTAAAAATGGCAATGGTTTAAGAAAAGAGATAATTAATCATTGTGTTCACCTTCAAATTTCACACTGGTGAAAACAGGGCAAGTTACTATCTGTCTGCTTAGATGAAAGTTAAATCTGCTGGATGCCATCAAACATTTAATTTGATGAAAGAATGACTTTACAGGTGGGTCTGTCATTTTTGGATGCCACATGGGAATTAAGTGTTATGTAAAGGTCAACTGTATGTGTAGAAATCTGTAGCCTCTCAGTGCCTGGAAAAAGATTTCCTGGAAAAACTGTTTATTAACTCTGTGGTGCGGTGTGCAGCCTCATACTTTTGATCACACAGAGCAAGTGGCTATCAAAGAGAGGGCATTGCAAGGTCATTAAATTCCTTTTCATGCTGGGTAATCATACCCTCTGTGGATAACCGGTTGCCCTGTACTCCCTGTCTCACAGCAGGGTAAATTACAGAATCCCTACAGGTGCCCTTATTGATTTTAGTGTGTCGCATCTGCAGGTCAGTTATCCGCTTACAGCAAATACAGGGTGTGTAGTTGGCTGTTACTGGGCATATGACCCCTGCCATCTGCCATCACCAAAATGCAAATATGAGAATACCCTCATTTTAATTCCCTTCCAAAAAAGTGGCTGTATCTCAAGCATTCGTTCTTGTGTTCATTTATGTCGATTAAGGGACATAATCCATTAATTATGGAAGATTCTGTTCAGAAATGTCTGTTCGTTCATGACCAACAGCCTTTTGATTATTTACTATTTCATTTACCTGAACTGTGAAGGTGATAAGAATTCAGGTACCATTGATGAAACAGCAGCAAAGAATGTTACCTGAGACTTTTAATGTGAGCAAATAGAACTAAGTTCTTGAGTCAGTCTAAGAGGCGGGGATGCTGAGGGTCATCTTTGATCCAACGGGTTTTGCCTTTGGTGTGAGTAGAAAGATTGATTACTATAATTGACATTTCTAGTTTAATTACTTACCTAAATCTGATCTTAAAAGGCGTTCACAGCAGTAATGGGAATCTGATATTTTCATATGAGTTTTCAGTGTCTCTCCAGTCCCTCACAAAATAAGTAGTTACAGTCTTTATGCCGGGTGAATATCTTTCTTACAAGAAAAAGTTCAAGACAAGTCCTTTAAAACACCCCTGTTTTGGCTTCTACATCCCTCACACAAAGGACGTAGGCACTATAACTGACATGTGAGAAATTAGCTACAAAAAGGGCAAAGCAAAGCTGAAGACGTTAGGAAGGGGAAGTTGAAGGTGGCCAACTTGAGCCACTGTGCGCACTCAGTGAATAAGCAATCTCCAGCTCCACATTTTATTGCAGGTAGCATCCTTGGAAGATACAGCCTAAATCTGTTTCGTCCTTCAATTTCCAGGACAAAAAAGCATATAAGACAAAAATGCATATTGTCTTATATGCATTTTTGTCCTGGAAATTGAAGATACAACATGATAACAAGATAAGCAGTCTTTGCAAAGTTAATATTGTGAGGGTTTAATAGTTTTACAAAGTCAGTTCCCAGTTTCGAGTCTACAGAAGAAATTTTCTTGACTAAATTATAGGTGCTCAACACCTCTGACAGCCAGGGCCTTTCCTCATAAGAAGTGAAGAGACCATCTGGGAAGACTACATCATCTGGGGCTTTCCAAAGGGGGCATGCTGGCATCCTAATGGCTTTGTTGTTTCCCTTTCCAGCAGACCTAGGGAGCAAGTTGTAAAGATGTTCACTGTATGTAATGAATAGTCATTAGCTGATGTTGCCATAAACACATCAGAGGGCGTTCTTTGAATCAATGCTTCTTACTGCAAAACCCCACCAGGTCTCCCTCCTCCTTAATTTAGCATGCAGAATGCGCTGGGAAAGAAAATCAGTTCCAATAATCTACTTATCCAGCCAGAAATATATATAGCCCTAAAGCACTCTGAAAAATGAATGTTTTCTGTTATAAATGAATCTTTTCCAAATATTTGTGGGTTTTTGGGCGTTTTTGTTTTGTGGTTGGGGGGGGGTTATTAGTAAAAGAGAGATGTGAAACATTTGAAATCACTTTTGATCAGATACATCTCTTTCCCACTGCAACAAAGATCGACTGGGTTGTATTATTTGAAAGCGGTTTTGTTCAGTTTAATGACAGTTTTCCCACACTTTTCAGCTGTAGAGGATCAGGCCTCTTCAGCATAATGGATTTTTCTGAGAAGGGAATGAAGCACTGCTAATCTGACCCGGCTGCTTGGAGTTCCTGGATTAAACTCTTAATCTGACGGAAACCAATTAACCTGGGTTTACTGTGGGCTCATAAAATACGAATTATGCTGAAGTATTCTGAATAATTGAATGCTAGATGTGGCTTCTAGCACTATAAAATACAGGCAGATTATTTGCATTGGGAAGGAAAAAAAAGCCTCAGGGCTGCAGGCAGCATTCTGGGCCTTTGCTGTCCTGCTTGGTTTTTGGATTGCTAACGGTACAAACATTGATTAATGAGTTCAGTAAAGATGGTGACAAAGCTGCCGCTGCCTCATGTTTGTTTTCCCTTTTCATGACACATTGAGCAAGATACGGAATCTTGTCCAAAAGATTGTAAGTGATAAAACATTACAGTCAGGAGAGAAATGTACTATAAATGGCATCTTTTAGTTGTGATTTCTGCCTTCCATCAGCAAGAAATGATTGAATCTATTAAATGAGAGGAGGCTGCTGAGCCAGTTAGGGTATTATTGAAATGGATTTTGACATAGACTGCTGCCTAAACAATCAAAGATTTCAGCAGGAATAGGGCACAGTGTGTAGATCCTGTCTATATAGCATTTTAAGCACCTTAAGGCTTTATGTTTTTTTTTTCCCTGCTTCTCACTGTAAGCATTTTAGTGTGTTTGTGGTGGCTGGAATTGGTACGGCTTGACTTTGTTCCTATCTTGGAAAACAAAATATCATATGACACCCCAGAATACTGGAATAAGAACAGAAGTTAGTACTGTAGCCAAGTTGAGCTTTGTGAAACAGAAATGAAAGCGTGTGAGTGAGAGAAAAGGGGAACCAGAAGTAAAGGAGCTGTTGAGAGGAAAAAGTATCTCGCGCTGTAGTTAGAGTAGCTGTGGTACTTTATACTTGAGAAGAAAAGGGACTGTCAATTGCTGATTAAGGAAACAGTGCTGCAATCCTTTAATCACAGTCATCTACTTCACCTTATGTATGGTTTCCTCGCTTATAACAGGGCTACTCACACAGTAGGATAGTATTGATTTTGAGTAGCTGCTTCAAAGCACTGCCCTAAAAACGGCAGGCGAGTTGTGAGGGGTTTGTACACAGAGAAATCCCTGAGAGCCCTTAAAAAGAATCCCAAAGGACAGAAACAGTTGGGTACGCTGAATGCCACCTAGGTTGTGCAGATGACGTTTGCTTTTTCTCTCCTGACTGCACTCGCACCAGCCAGGCGGGATCTAAAGGGATTTATGACAAATCCCATCTTGCCACAGTTGCCTCTGCTGAGATCCCTGGGTTAAACTTACTCTTACACCGAGGCTGATCGTCTGGCTCCTGTCTCCCTGCCCCTTGCTTGGCTCCTGCTTTTTACTGTTGTTGTGGCTTTGGGAATGAGCTGAATCAATCAGTTGAAATCATCTCATGCCAGTGCCACAGGCTACAAAATAGTCGGCACAAGGAGTGGTCCAAGGGGGAAGTTGGCTGCTGTGGATGCACAGCGAATAGCGCTGCTATCTGCCTTTCGTATTGCTGCTTGCTTCCCATAGGCAAAGTGAATTAGGAATGCTTTCAATGTTTTTAGACTTTGTGTTTGGTACAGTGCAACAAAGGTAAATGACAGATTTGTTTTACGTTTCTGTGAGCGGTGATAGCATTTCAAAATGGAAATATAACATGGCAAAATCCTGGTGCAAAAAGATAACTCGGGTGGATTCGTGTAGCATTCTCTTAATTGCTATCAGAGCCATGATATATGAAGTCTCAAAAGTATCTGGAAACACAGAGACTTTATCAACAGGAAAACTATTTAAAAATACATATAGAAAATAAACAGCTTTTTATTGATCTTTGGTGAATTTTCCAGGAGGATTAAGATCTCCCTTACATCAGCAAGAGAGCATCCCGTGAGGTGTATTGTTAGCCAGCTATTGCTTCTGCAGAATCGTTTTTGGGCAAATCTGGTTTTATCATGGTCTAATCACATTCTGCTGATTGGTGGCTCATGCGGGGAAGGTTTCTTTATTACCTTTGTGTCAGCTCTATGCTTTTTTAGCAGCCTAGGAATGGAAATTTACTCTGGAGAGCTTTGTTTTCGCTTTCTCCCAGCTTTGCTCGCGGTGGGGGGTTGTTAGAGTGGCGTTGCTGGGTCAGGCTACATGTCTGTAAGAAGAGACATGAGCCTTTGAAGGATTATGGGTAGGCCAGTGATCTGAATGAGGCTTATACAGGAAGGATTTCATGGAGAATTGTCTTTGCAGACAAGCAGAATCGTAAAAATATATTCATTTCAGTGCAACTGCTGTTTCAAAATCCCAAAGCAAAGAGAATCCTGAAATTGGGGAACTGGAAATGTGCTTCTTGCTCACTTCTCACAGCCTCTCCATTGCTCACACGGGCGCCTCGGTGCAGCTGAAAGCACCCAGAAGGCGGCCACAACTTAGGAGTGTTTCTAACCAGTACCCCAGTCCTGCTGTTCCTGTTACAAGTCCTTGCCAAGGAAAGCACAAGGTGACACATCACCACCTCCCACTGTGGCAGACTCGTATCGATCCCCCTGGTGACTCCATCCATCATTTATATCCCGTGAACAACAGCAAAAGCTTCTTCCTGGGCCACTTGTAGCTGATATTACATTTCATGAACGCAGGACCTGACAGCGCGTATTGCAATCTGCTGTTGTCTTCTTTCATAATAATTAGCTATCTAATTGCATGTCCAAGGCTAGTTGATGCATTTGCATTTGTAAGTAATTAGGATTTATTTGAAAGCATGCTGGTTTAATGTTTTGTCTCCACTTTCTGCAAATGAAATTACAGATAAATTTAATTTGAAGTAATAAAGTAAAAACAACACCCAAAATAAAACAAACACCAATCAAAAACAAAACACAGAAAACCCAAACATAAATGGTGATGAATGTATCAATCGATCCCAACTCACATGGCACTGGTTTCTGTGAGCTTTCATCATGGAAGAGTTTATCTTGAATTCTGTTCAGCTTGCCTGAGTAAGATTTACTCCCTCGAGTAATAGCTGAAAGCACATTGTGGACCCATTACAAATGCAACCAAATTTGTGATGAATTTGCAGAACTAAGTACCAATTACAACTATGTACCTGCCTAATAATTTGTTATACCCAAATTATGTCCCACAGTATCTGCCTTTTTGTCTAAATGCCAACAATCTCATTTGTCTTTCTCCTAGCCTGTATGCTCAGTGAAGATTAGACAGAATAACAAATGACATCATTATCCTTCTAAATGAATATAAGAGAGAGAAAATAAAATTAAGAGTGAGGCAGGAAATTGTTAACATGTTTATAGAATTATTGTTATTGCATTAGTGAAAATAGGTTTTCATCTACTTCTGGCTTTCCTCTCAATTGCAGCAGTCATTTCAAGTAAAGCAGGATAGAGACAATACTGGCTTTTTAAGCTGTTTCTGTGCAGTTGCAGTTGCTCATTCATGAGCAAGAGGGTGAAGGTAAGTGTATTGTCGTAAAGGAAGGAAGTTTTCAAAGTTCTGTTGTGATCGTTTCAGATGATCTGGTTAAAGATCCATCTGTAGAAATGAGGGAGAAAATCTGTATTACTTGGGTTTGTTGCTGTTCCTTTTCTGTTCCTTTTCTCAGGGGAAAAAGACAACACCTCGAGGGAAAAGGCTTTGTGTCAGAAAAGTCACTGATGCTCTTCATAACAAGTTTCCTTCAGATGCCTTGTTTATGCCATGGCCCTTTGATTTTCATGGTGTGCCCAGGAAAAGGAGAATGCCCTGAAGTGCCAGGTTGCTGTAGTCTCATTTGAGAGTCTAAAGTGCAAAGAATAAGAGCAGGAGATGATGAGCAGCTCCTCCCCTGAGGTGCTGAAGCACTGGATGCTCCATGGCTAGTTTGGGTTGATGCTTCCCACCTTATATAGTCTTTTAATAGTCTTTTTCACTAAAAGTGGAGCATATCTACAAAGTGGTCACTTTTGGAGAAGCATTGAATTGGCAGAAAACTACTTTTCATGCTTGAAGATGAATGCAGCCTGGAATGCAGATACTCCCTGACTGCCTTCATAAGCAAAAGGTCATGGATACTGGGGTGGCAGTAGAATGTCTCACTTGGTTAAACTAGTTTCTGCGAGGCCATGGACATGAGTACCCATTGTGGCTGTCAGTAGGGGAGTGTTTTTGCCATGAGTCTGGAAAACCCCTCTGCATCCCTAACAAGATGTCATAACTATTCTGCTACTGTTTCTCCTCTGCTTCCACCAGGTACTTCATTTGTGGTGTAAAACATTCCCATTTATTTTTATGTGACACTGTACATGTGCTCAGCCCTTATTGGGTTGCTTAAAATGTATGTTCCGAAAAGAGTGCCTTTTGTACTGTGGGCAACATCAGCCGAGAATTCGACTGTTTATGAAATAATATTGCCCACTGGCGGTGAAGGAAGAGGCAGATAGAGTAAGTGTTTTATGTCATTGTGACAGCTTTCAAAGCAGCTCATTCCAACAATTTAGTCCAGGAGGAAAAAGCATTAGTGTGTGCCTGAAGGAATTTTATCCTACAAAACCTATGTGTAAGTTCATATTAGAAAAGATTACATACATTGAACAAAAAGGCTGAAGATCTTGAGGGGCTTCAATTTCAATCCCAAGCCTCAGACAGCAGGCACAACTCATGCGATATTGCACATGCCACGCTGTAATGATGGCATTCAGAAGCCTGCTACTAAAGAACATAAAACCAGCCCTCAACATTTGAAAGAAGTAAGCTTTATTATGGTTGCAAAGCAGTCAAAAATTAAGAAATGCCAATGTTAAGAGCTTTTCTCCAGTATGAATCCAGCTGCCTTGTGTTGCTCATGTTCTGGGTTACCATGGCATCTGCATATGGAGAACGGAGCTGAAGGAAGGTTGTAAGGGCCGTTCATTTCATGCATTTCTTAACTTTTTGTGATGACAGCCTTTCTGGTGTTCTTTTGTGTAGGTCTTTAAATGCAGCTGCCTAGGGTTTTAAAAGAAGAAGCTGTGATGAGGCATCCACTTGTCAGTCATCAGGGCCCTCTGTACTTTGCTGAGAGGAGCTGGTGGCAGAAGTCACTGTTAGCCTGATGTGACACAGCTCTGGAGAGGCACTGTATAGAGCCTCTCGGGAGTACTGGCTTGTAGACAGGCATGATGAGCTCCCACAGTCACTTCTCCATGCATCCCCCAGGAAAAACTGCCTGGACCCTTAACCTGGACTGTTTTGCTGTTTCCTAGTTACTCCTGCCTCGTTGGTTTTCCTGCTGCCTAGTCAAGTCTTTGCTTGTGGGGCTCCCAGCCCTCTTCATGTTGTACCCTGACTCAGTCCTGCTCTTGCTCTCCAGTCTCATGTTTGTGGCTGCTTTCTTCCCCTGGTTTTAATGTGATCCCAGTCCATCTCACCTGTTTGTTTTCTCCTCTCCCAGCTTACATTTCCCCATGGAGGTTTTACCCGTTCACATAGAGCAAGGTCAGCTCCTTCCTCAGAACTTCCATGCTGACAGATCCAACCCCCCCACACACACTTTCACAGACTCATTTTCCATATGCCATTTTGGTTTCTCATCAGCATTTTTTCTTTTAATGCTGTTAAAAATGAGAAGCAAGTAGTTATTGTAGAATGAGTTATGTGTCAGTGACTCTGCACTGGATAAATCTTCTTCTGTAATCGGCATTTAGAAGTGACATTCTTGGCAGTGATTTGATAAAACCACTGAGCAAAGGAGAACTGTGAAGCCAGGTAATGTTTTGATGGTTCAGTGGATTCCCACTGCAGTCCATCCTGTTTGATCAGGACTTAGAAATATCAGAGCAGTTAATGGAGGTTATCAGCTATGTCCAAATGTAGAACAGTAGAGTAAATATGAGGATGTCATAGAATCATAGAATAATTAAGGTTGGACAGGCCCTTAAGATCATCTAGTTCCAACCCTCCTGCCGTGGGCAGGGACACCTAAATGTCATGTGGAATATGAATAATTTGCTTAGAGCTAAGTGATCATTCTGCTGTGTGTTGGATTAATTGGCAACATCTTTGTGGATCCAAACTGGGATTTCAACAAATGGAGAGAAGTGGAAAAAAAGGTGATTTTTAAAAAATTAGTATTTGATTCGTTTATACTTGTATCTGGTCTGTGACTGCTGAGTTTAACAGCTGCTCCTTTTAGTTTTGCTGATTTTTCAATCATAAAATAATGGCCTGTTCCAAGCAGAGGATTTGTGGAAAATACTGAAACAGATGAGCGATATTAGCAAGTTGCTAACTAAATATAATAGAGGAGGTATGCATTTTGATGTATTCAATTTTGTGGGATTATGGAGTTGGCATGGCATTAAAATGGCTCCTTATTATTAAGCTATCAGCCACAGAAAATGATTACATGTCATATTATCATTTATTTGATTTCTAATTTGGCCTCAGACAAACTCTATTACCCAAATATTCATCTAACTATAAAAATTGGACCATCACTATAAGCCTGCAGCTCACTGGGACTGAAGGAACCCTAGGTGTTCACTGGCAATATGAAAGGTCTGCATGGTTTACGATTGGTACGTAGGCAGAAAGAGTAAGGGATTCTCTTCAGAAACCTTGACCTTTTCAAGCTCCTTTGAACAGTATGCATAGGGTAATAATGATACTTTAATTAGAAGGAAATCACAGCTCCATCCCACTGCTTGACGGGACTGCTTAATAATATAAAAAGCAAGATTGCATTTTCTGTAATCATTACTTTTAAGAACTGGCTGGAACAAAGAATTTCTTTCATTGGTCTTTATGGCTCTCCATTGTGGCTAGGGAGGTCATCACCCCACAAATCCCCTTTATTGGGAACCTGCCATAACCACCAACTCCAGGACTGAAAATACATAGATTTGGTGTGCTTTTGGGAGCACAAATTACGCTTTTCTTCTTTTGCATCTGAAATAAATGACATGATGCAATTAAAAAAAGAACATATTCTTTACCAATATAAAAACTGAGAGTGTGCCATGTAGATATTTGTTATAACTTGCAAGACCATCACAAGGTGTATTTATGATTGAGTTATATATCTATATATATCTATATATATTTAGAGGGGGGTTTTGCTACATGGGAAATGCATACCCTAAATAAATGCACTTAAATTCTGGGAAAATGGATTGTTCCTCTTTCTTTTGGTGTTTTTTTCTGCTCTTTTTTCTTCTGTAAGAAGTTTAACATGCACTGATATGCTCCATGTTTCCAGGCATGTTCATTTTGGGTCTGTCTTTCATAGTATTTTTAAAAAGTGTTAGAATATTTTCTCTTCAGCCAAAGCAAGGAGCTGTGCTATAGTCTCCAGCAGTGACAGTGGCTGAGATTTGGCTTTGAAGCTGGGAAATGGGCTGACACAACCAACTCCCATCTTAGACGCAGATGGTAGAACAGGGCTGTGCTCAGGAAAGCCTTAGCTTAGGTAGCAGTCTGACACTGCCAAATTAATGGGAGGGCTGAGCCAGGTTCCTGCCACTTGCTCCAATGCCAAGCTCCAGCCCATTGAGCTACAGCTGAGGTTGTGGGCCTGTCGGCCACATGTCAGAAGGGCTCCTGACAGAGCAGTTATGCAGGACCAGGATCTGGGAACTGGCTCAGCTGAATAGCTAGGGAATCAAAGCTCAGTGCTTTGGGTTTGAATTGCTCGTTTGCAAGCTAATAACATGGTTATTCCCAGGCCTGGAATAAACGTTATCTGAAGAGCTAATGAGATGCAGTTGTTGTCTTTGTCCATTGCTTCCATAAGTTTTACATAGTACTTCTGTGACTGAGTAAACTGTTCTCAAGTTGGCTAAACGATGATTCCAGGAGTCTCAATAATCCTGCAAGGCGAAAAACCTACCCGTTCTGTCCTGTACATGCTCATAAAGGTATGTCAGTCTTTACTGTCACCTCTCTGCTACCATGGATGCTTGTCCGTGACTACGTCTGTTATTTTGGTTATAACATTCAACAGGATGCTCTTGCTCTCCTAAGTACTGACCGTTCTGTTGAGAATAAGTATGTATGTGCAGAGAGGGCTGCTTTACCTGGAGAGGACAGAGGAGATTCCAATCTAGGGAAAGCATGGCCTAAACTGACAGCTTACAAGTAGCACGATATGACACAAATACCAGACATCCAGAGAGTATGGTTTTGTTTTGAAAATCATGCAAGTGATGGCAGTTTGGCACTCTTGTTCTCTGTTTGGATGAATATGATGTAAAGGGTACATTTCAGATATCTGTTGCTAATTTAGCATCCATGGATAATTCATAACTCACAAATCTCGTGCACTATTTATATTTTTTTGACGGCTGATACAATCCCATTTCCCAGTTGTAACACAATCAGGGCACCAGTTCAGAAGCTGCTGCCATATCCTCTTAATTAATGTGCAAGTTAAAATCTGGATGCGAATAATGGATTAGATGAACGCCGTTGCAGTCAAGGGAGATGTTAGCATCTATCCAGCAATGAAATTCCAAAGGCAGGAAGAAGTTCAACTTCAGCCTCATTTCAAATGTTCTCCTGGATTTTTTAATTTGCTCTCATGAAGCAATATGTGGGCAAAGAACACGCCAGCGTTTGCCAGAGCAGCAGTAGCTGTACACTTAGCACACAGCACACTCTGCATTGTTTCGTACCTGTTACAAAGCAAAGCATTCTATCTTTTTTTCTTGTGCTGCCTCAGCATAATATCAGTGCTTCCCATATAGGTCAGGAAACCATGATTTTGCTGGTCTCTTTACCCTCACATCAAAAGTGTGTAAGTGTTCGCTTAGTTGAGTCCCAGTGGGGCTTGCTTTCTGATTTTTTTATTTTTATTATTTGGGTACAGAGAGAGTGAGTGAAAGGTCTTGTTAAATATAAATAGGAACGTACAAAGAAAAATGATGTGTATTCTAAAAAAGATGGAGTACTGCTCTGTGTGATAACTATGTTAAACATCAGTCAATAATGCAGTGCTTGCCACTGTAGATGTCTCTGATCTTTTTGCTTCTTTACCCCCCCCCCCCCTTTCCCTCTGTGATTACACTTTACTCCCTTTCTGGTCTCTTCCACACCTCTTAGCCTTTCCTGACCTGTGTGATATTGAAAGTACACTTAGCATGTGAAATGCCCTCATCTCAAGGATCAGACACCCTAATGCAGAGCGTTTGCTTCAGGTTGAGTGACAGCAGATATCCCGCTCAGACTCTTCTAGGGAGTCGCTTCCCTGCTGTCAAAACACACATTTTAAGTAGTAGCCCCACAGAGCGAAAATAGGAATGTCCAGGGTAGTGAGGATAGTGATAGAGACAGGAGAGCAGCTCTGCCCACTCCGTCTGCAGCCGCTTGATCTCACCTAAAGCTTTTCAATGACAGCATCTAAAAGAATCTGGTATATGCTTGCATAAACCAGGGGCCTTGGAATTAACTCTGTCATCATTGCAGCCTCAGTCAGTACGGTTAGAAGGGTGAGTGGGGTGAAGGCTTGGTCTTTTGACAGCAGTAGTCTAGTACATCCATTTCCTCTAGCTAGGGCTTGAGCAGGAGAGTTTGTATGAGGAAGAATACAGTGATATTTTGTGAAATGTCAAGTGATTGTTTTGTAAACTTCTCAGCAAAAATTGAATATCAGTGGCTCAGCTGAACTTAGAAAAAGAAGGAGGTCATCGAATCTTTCCCATAAGTGAGAGAAAAGCCTAAATACCTCTGTGGGCCCAGATCCTCGGTTCACTGTAGGAGAGCATTGCAAAGGTTTCCTGTGAGCAGCATAGCGCTGAGCTTGAGGTCACCCCTGCATCCATCTGTGCTCAGTGCTCAGGTCTGGGTAATGATGTTCAATAAATGAAATTGTTCTCTATATATGATAACAGGCAAATCAAGATAATGCTACTATATTAGGAAGAAGTTTTTTACTGTAAGGGTGGTGAGGCACTGGAATGGGTTGCCCAGGGAGGTTGTGAACGCTCCATCCCTGGTGGTGTTCAAGGCCAGGTTGGACAGAGCCTTGGGTGGCATGGTTTAGTGTGAGGTGTCCCTGCCCATGGCAGGGGGTTGGAACTTGATGATCTTAAGGTCCTTTCCAACCCTAACTGTTCTATGATTCTGTATACTGCAGTGCAATTGAGAAATTTGGGGTTGCTGGTTAGCTCCACATGTGGGCCACCGATACCTATTACAAACTATGAGGAAGTGATATTTAAATGAGAGTAGATTTGAATATAGTATACTTGTGTGAGATTAATATTTTTTGCAAGTAATTGCAGGATTCCTGTCTATGTCATAATTTCAGATGGGATTTTTGGACTGGGTTTTTTTTTTCCCCCTTGTAGAAAAAAGAAAGGTTTTCCTTGATGTAGGTAAGGTCCACATATTTGTTGTTCTGTAATAAGAATCAGAAAATGTTCATATCTTAGCAAATATGACTAAGCCATTAAAGTTACTCCTTGGAGAGAATTTGGCCTAAAGAAACAGAGCTCGCCCTTCAGATAGAATCCAGATACCTCAGCTTTTGGATTGCCAGATTATAGTTTATGTCTCCACCACGTGCAAAGCAGCAGCTTGACGATCCTGGCTCCTGCCCACCCTTTTTCTCACTGCAGCCCTGGGGAGACAGAGAATGGCAATGATGGAGATAAAAATTTGCCTTTCTGATCCCAAATCAATTTTACTGTGAGGCTGCATTGGGGTGAATGTTCCTTATTCCTCAGAAATAAGGAAGCAGTCAGGGAGGGTGGGAGAGAATCATAGGGTTGGAAAGGACCTTAAGAATATCTAGTTCCACCCACTGCCATGGGCAGGGATGCCTCACACTCTAGACCATATCACCCAAGGCTCTGTCCAGCCTGGGCTTAAACACTGCCAGGGATGGAGCAGCCACAGCTGCTTTGGGCAACCGGTGCCAGGGTCTCACCACCCTCACAGTAAAGAACTTCTTCCTAACATCTAATACAAATCTGCTCGCTTCCATTTTAAAGTCATTCCCCCTTTTTCTGTCACTACAGGCTCTTTAAAAAAACTCCCTCTCCAGATTTCTTGGAGGCTCCCTTTTAATACTGAAACGCTACTGCAAGGTCTCCCTGGAGCCTTCTTTTCTTCAGGCTGAATAAGCCCAACTCCCTCAGCCTGTCTCCACAGCATAGTTGCTCCAGCCCTCTGATCATCTTTGTGGCATCCTCTGGACTCACTCAAGAGCTCCACATCCCTCTTGTGTTGTGGACCCCAGAGCTAATGCAGTACTGCAGGTGGGGTCTCACGAGAGTGGAGTAGAGGGGCAGAGTCGCCTCCCTCGACCTGCTGGTCATATTGCATATGTCTCCATGTAGGTATATACTGTAAATACCGGATCGGATGCATGGGGTCAGCTACACTGAGATGATTTGCAATTGCTTTCAGTTTGTTTGTGCCCTATGAGAACAGCACGCTCTTTTCCTCACAGCTGCTGCTTGCTGTGGTTTTGTATTGACTCGCCTCTCATACCTTGAAACACGCTGCCAATTAAAACAAATGAGCAAATAAAACACTCTGTAAAATATAATGCAGAAGACTTGTTCCTCAGTGTAATGACTTTCTGACCAGCGCAGACTCTTTGAGGGCTAGTGCTTGAAGTGCCCATCTTTGTCTGTTAGTGTAACTTTTCATTTAGTGCATATAAATTGTATTGTTAAATGGCATGAATGTGTGTTATTGGAGTAATTACTGTAAAGCCATTTAATTATCGATTCCCCCAGCATAGCGGGTTTGACATTTTACCTGATATAATGAAGGAAAAGATGCACATTAGCAGGATGGATATGGAACAAACAAGCATTTTCAATAGTAACTTAATTCATTTTAATAGATATGCAGTAATTACCTGGTACGTAAGACTGTTTCCTTCATCCTGATGTTAATGATTCAGATGAAGTGACACAGGGGTAATGTATAGGTATATTATGACTGTGTTTAAGACACCAGGGTTGGCTTTATGAGAGTCTGAAGGACACAAGCGTTGGTTTTAAAGATGAATAAAACTGTCAGATTTGCTCACCTTTTTTCTGTGCCACTCACCAGAGTTTGGTAATAACATGTATTTCCTTCTTCCCCCCCTCCCCATCTTTTAATGATTTCTCCATCTCCATTATAATTAAGTACGTTGTAATTAAGTCTCCTAGTTGGAGAGCATGGGTGCAGCTGGTCTGACACAGCTCTGTCCAAAGGGCTGGCAGCTCTTGCCTTCTTCCTGCTTTTCATCTCAGTGAGGGAGACCTCGGGCCCTAAAGCACATCCCCTGTGATTTACTTTGCTTACAAAGCTGAAGGTTTGAGGCAGCCCTGCTGGGGTTTGAATGCGTGATTCCAGGGATCCCCAGACATTTTAAATGTGCTTTGTGGGCTGGCAAGCTGTCTCTTTCCACACAAGCACCTGTATTGTAGTCAGTAATTCAGCCACAGATCTCCTGGATGAGATGAAAAATAACTGCCTTTCTCTTGGGAGATCAGCAGTGCATCAAACCCAGGAGCAAAGACAGAATGAAGGCTTGCCTATGCCAGAGAGTCCTGTATCTCCATGTGTGAACGTCCTGGGACTATTAACTGAGGCCACCATTTAATTGCTGCAGATGCTGCTTTTTTCCTCATTCTTTACTACATTTTTTGTTACTTCATTTCTTGATGTGCAGTTCAACCAGAGCTGATCTCACTAACACAGCCCATAGGCTCATAGGGCCCATGAAGGCGGTAGCCGCAGCACATCTTGGGTCAGTTCCAGTCTCTGGGGCAGGGAAGGAGTTGAGCTGCCACCACCCCATGCACTCCACTGCAGCCCCAGCATCCCCACACACCTGGGCACAGGGGCTCATCACACCAGCTCCAGCATGTTCCTGGATTCACTTCATCCACGTTTTAAAGCAGCAGCAGGAGTGTGTTGTTATGGAGAAGTGTTGTACTTGCTTTGAAGCAGGTTTTAGTTGCTTCATAGGCCATAGACAGGAGCACAGAAGGATACTCCAAGGGCTAAGGTTTATCTAGGATTTGAGAACTTTTAAACTGTTAGGATGTATTCATGTCCAGGGAGAGTAAAGATGCCTGTAGCTACTGCGATTTACTCTACAGGTGATGGTATCTTATAAAAGGCAAGCCCAGGTGCCTGCAAAAAGCAAGCAGAGAGCAGTAACAAGGAGACATCGCTTCTGATAACTGTTGATCACAGCCTGCTTCTAAAATACAGGTTCCTTTAAGCAACTGTTGCTATGGGGCTTTCTGTTTACTGAACAGCACCAACATCATGTGCATTTTATCACAGCAACACCAGGCTTTGAAAGAGTCTGGATTTTGTGTTGGGAAGCTGTGGGCAGTCTGTCTCATTTACCCAAAGCAGATAAGCTCTTGGAGCTGACAAAACATTACTGAATTGGTATCATGCCATAGAGCAACAAGTCTTTAAATGGTTTTCTTGACAGAAACACCTGAAGTTTCAGTAAGTCTGTCCCTTGATTGTGTTTTACAGCTATGAGAAGAAAACAGACTGCACAGAGTCAAAGGGGAGAAAACTGGTATTTAGGTGGTATTGCTGACCTGTTGCCTTCTGTGTCCCAGGTTGGTGTCTGAGCACACAGCTCCTCGTGGGGACAGGCAGTCGGTTGCAGCCTCCTTCGAATGCACACACAATTTCTGCTGCTGCTCAGAACTGTGTAGGTTGACGTTAGGAAACTTGTAACGAGCTAGGGGAGGATTGCTGGCTTCTGCAGTTCATGTGGAAGCGAAATGGAAGATTTGCTGGCATCTGCAAAGGCTTAAACCCTGACTGAGGGAGGCTGATAGTGAAAGCTGCTATTACGGTATGGTGCGTGGTGGAAAGAAATAAAAGGCCAGATTGTAGCTGGGCAAGTTTTTGTTTATTCCCTCAAAGCCAGCTACCCAGATTGGATGTATTACCAAGGGAAGGAGCAGGCTGCGTGCAGCTGCCGTGCCGCTTCCAGCTGGGTTTGTAGCCAGCACTCTGCAGGGAATACCCTGCAGAAGGTCTCTGCTTTGGACGAAGATCTCACCTTTCGAAGCAAAGGGAAAACCCATTTGGGCAGCAGAGCCTCTTGTGACAGTCGTTTTCCATGCCTGGCAGCTGAGAAAGCATAGTTTTATCTCGTGTCTGTCTTGTGATGGATCAGTTCCCTGATGCCATTCGCTGTGCTCAGCGTCTGGGCTCACTGCGGAGGGTGGTGCAGGGCAGGGCTGGGGAGAGATTTGTGAAACACTGCCACCAAATGTGAAAAACGGTGTTTCAGCAGGGCTGGGAACTGGGAGCAAGCTCAAATGTGGCCCTGAGAGCTTCGGGGGTGCAGCTTTTGTTTTCGTGTTTCACAGTTTTCATGTGTTTGGGCTCTGGGTCTTTTTGTTTCCCAGACTTGTGGGAAGTGTCATTAAATCTTTTCCTTTTGCTCAGCAAAACCCCTTAAAAGAAAAGATGCTTTGCTTCATTTAATGATGTTCGTATCACTCTACTCTACTTTGTGTTAAGCTTGTTTTGCAAAGTAACCTGGTCTAACTGCTAAACTTACGTAGTGTGGCTGTGCAAGCATCCATTCCTGCACAGGCTAGACCTAGGTATGTGATCATAACAAGGATTAGCTCATCAATAACTCCTGGAAGACAAAGTCAAAGTGTTGGCAGACTCCTGAATGACTGAGGCTGTGTTGTGGCTAACAAAGAGTAGAAACAAGGAGGAGAGGGGACTTGGTGCCATTAGGCGGGTGCTGCAAGTAAGGGGCCTGTTGTGACGGTGTCCTGGCTTCTCAATAGAAAATTGACACACAGCATCTCACATACACACAGAAAAAGCTTTATTCACGTCCCCCTCATTCTGGTTGTGAATATTTCAAAATAATTACATATAATTACGTTGGAAATTTCCTATATGACAGGATGATGTAATTGTGGGTGCAGTCGTGCCACTGCTAGAATGGTGACTATAGTCTCTAAGTTTAATTAGATGAGGATCTGCTTTCCAACCTATAAATTATGATTTAGTGAAAATTGAAGGAAGTTAATGTAAATATTAATTTGTAAGCAACAAATCCTTTGCTGCTACAAATCTGCCTAAAGCTGAGAAAAAGTGTTAAATAAGATATTACAGTCCAGGGGATTCATACTCAGCATGGGGCTGTTGGTCAACCTACAGGACTATAGATAGCACTTACAAAACTTCCTCTTATTTCCATGCAACCTAGACTGAAAAACTGTATGATTGCAAAAATAAAAAGATGTATGTTTGTGAAGAGCACAAATGTTTTGAGTAAGCTCAGTGTTTGGTGTAAGATGAGTTTTTATAAGTAAAAGAAACTAAATTTTAGCATTGCAAAGAGCTGGGCAGGTAGAGTGATAATTTTCATACCTGTTTTGTATATAGTTGGGAAATACTAGGAAAAGCCAAGAGTCCTACTTTGTGAATCCAAGTCTGCAGTATGAAAATAATTGAAAAACTATGAGTTTAACAGTAAATCTCTTATTTCTTGCCATCTGTGTGAATGCCAGTTTCTGAAAAATGATAACCTTTACTTGGGTAGGAAAGCTGCCTCAGCACCACGGCTCACTTCCACAGTAGTACTCCAGATAGTAAACTTTCCTGGGAATTCCACATTTTTAGGAGGAAGATGTAAACATATTGCAAAAGTTTCTTCTATTGTTAAACTTCCTGGTAATATGAGAGCTAATCTTTGTGTGTAAAAGGAGCAACTCTTGCTGGATTCGTTAACGTTTCCTAAAATGGAAGCAGATTTGGTAGCTCTGTGGACTTGAACACAGCATCCTGAATTTCAGCTGTAGTTCCTGTAAATTATTAACAAGAAATGTATGCGAGAAAATACATAGAAACCATCTTCCTCAGATTGCTTTCCGTTGTTCCTTACTGCTTCCTTGCCATGTCTGTGTGTCAGTGATTTAACAGGCACGAAGGGCCAGAGTCTCACAGTTTGGCTCCCACAGCTGAAGACAGGTTTTTAAAAGGATTCCTATTTAGGCAAGCAATGGAAAATAAGATTTTAATGTGGGAATACATGTGTATAGATCACATTACTGCCATTATTTCTATAGGCAAGCTTCTTGATTAGTTTTTAATTAGGGTAGAGACTGTATCTTCTTACAGGTTAATGCCTTGATGGCATAATGGGTATATATGGAGAAGGAGGAAAAGATACATATGTACTCTTAAAGTATTCAGATTTCTGGTCCTATTTTTTGTGTGCTAAGTTTTGGTATATACTGAGTTTGGTGTGTGCTCAGTTTTTGGCCTCTGATGTACATAAATTGTCAACAGGAAACACTTGAGCTTTGAAGCTTTAGGCTGGGGCTACTGCAATTGTGCACTCTATTCTTATAACAAAATCTCATCAACTTGCTCAGTCTTAAAGATCTCAGACTTCTTCCTTCCTTCCTTCCTCAGCAGGCAAGGAAATGTGTTTGAAATGATAAATAGTATTCTTTGAGGAGGTTTTATTCCTCAGATGAGATCTGTAGTGTTCTTTAAGCCCTACAATTTTCAAATTGCTCCCACAATTTATTCATTAGAAGTTCTGCTGGGATTTTTTGAACTTTTGGTCACCAGACTGCACCAGTTTGCTGTTAAATAATTTAAATGTTCTTTAAACAGAAAACAAAGGCAGTTGAATGGCTTGGATAGAAAATCTTGCAAAGAGGCAGCGCAAGGCACTTAAGAAACTCTATAACAATAATCACTTTAATGAGCAATCAAATATGCATTCTTAAAGTCTCAAGCAGGTAAAAAAAATCTGCCATTTGGAGGTGACATATCTCCTTTCTGTTTTGACACTCATCTGCATTAGTGTACACTTGTTAAACTTGTGTCTCTAAATCCCACTTTGTCAGATGTTCTGGAAGCTACTTACACTTTCACGCAGGGCTCAAGTTGCACCACTCTCAAACCACTTAACACATTTCAAGTGCCAAAGTGCTAACAAAGTCTATCCCTCCATCACAGAAAGTGCTCCTATTATAGCTCCCCAAAAGTACTTTTAGGCATGCAATGGACAATTAATAAACTCGAACGCTAATAGTAATGAAATAATGCTGCTAAAAGCAAGGTAGGGCTGAAAAGGAGTCTTTCATTAGAATTCACTTAAAACACTTAGAATCCACTTGTGCTCACAGAATTCACCCCATGCTACCCTGGCCACAGAAGATGTTTTCAAACTTGCTTTATAATCTTAAACTTGTTTTTTCCTCTCTTTTTGGATTTCTGTCTGAGTTTTCCATCCTTCTGTAGGTTTACTATGGAAGTTATTTGTATTTCTTTTCTTCATGGAGTAGAAGGGGGATGTACCACATTTCAAAGGGTTGAATTTGTTCTAAGGGTAGAACGACCGATCTTCAGCCTCAGCACTCTGCCTCTCTTCTGTAATGCTGAAGAGATGATTTCCAGCTAACACATGCACACCCAAACTTTTCAGTCACTTCAGCACTGAGCATTAACGGCTCTCCATATAATGGCAGCTGAGAGTGTTTATCTATTGCAAGATCAAGCTGTTTGGACTGAATTCTGCAAACAGTAAATTCTGTGATTAAGCATTTGCTTACAGTCCACTGGCTTTAAAGACCCTCAGTGCTTAGCTCAGGAGTATGCTAAAGTGCTCTCCTGAACAGGAGCCAGAATTTGTACCCAAACCCCCTTGTTCCTCTTGCCCCTGGGTCGTATATAGAAATGTTCTCTGAATGACAGCATTTGGCTAATTTAATTGTATTGCTGCACGTGTTGGTTGAACATATATAGCAGTCAAAAGGTTACGTACACCTGAAAGGTGCCATCTCCTTCCCTCCAAGAGAAACAGTGCTGCCTTCAAAAAGTACAGTAACCTGATACTGATTTGAATCATGAGACTTTCACACTACTTTTAATAGTTAGTTAACCTTCTTAGGAGCTTGCCAAGGCCAGTGGTGATTAGGAGAGAGGCACATAACACCTACTGAAAGGTTGCTTAAACCTTTGATTAACACCTGAATTCAGAGACCTTAAGATGTGCCTGCTAAAAATGTGATTATCTTTCCTTCTAATTTGCTTGTAGATGGAGGGTTGTTATGTACTTGCTTTTGCATTTGGTATGTATCATATTTGCACCATGACTAGAATCCCTGTCAGTGAAAACACCAGTTCAGACACAGTTTGAAGAGACAAGATATACAGTCTTTTCTGTTATTCATAACTGCAGCACATATGGGACCTAAACAGGCACTCCACTTAAGAAATTACAGATTTATATGGATAACCTGATTCATCGATCGTTTGGAATGTCTAAATATATTTACCCCAGAGGGGCTAACTCAAGATTCAATATTTTGTCTTATTTTATTTCATGTCATTATGTTTATTATGTGTTGTGCATCTCCTTTGGAACATAAATTGCTGTCACTAAAGTAAGAACTCTCATTGAGGCACCCTAATGTATGAATCCAGGCTTTCACCAGTACAACGAGATTATTTTCATTGATGCTAAAACTGATATAAAACAGAAATGAAGGCGTAGTAAATCTGATTAAGAATTTCTTTATGGAAATCTGTGCTTATGCTACAAAACCTCCCATATGTCTGTAAAATTGTCATAGAAACAACTTGGAAAATATATTTTGTAAGGAATGTTTCTCGTAATTGTTACTTCTTCCATGCATTTTTTTCCTTAATAGTGACTGCCATGTAAGCAGCACTGTGTATGTTCTTAAGATCTGTCGTGGCTTAAGCCCAGCCGGTAACTCAGAGCCATGCAGCCACTCACTCCCTCCCCTGCCTCTTTCTTCCCCCCTCTCCCGAAGGGATGGGGAGGAGAATCAAAAGAATGTAACTCCCATGGGTTGAGATAAGAACAGTCCAGTAACTAAGGTATAACACAAACCACTACTGCCTACCACTGATAATAATGATGAGGGAAATAACAAGGAAAGCGAATACAACCACTCACCACCTGCCGACCGATACCCAGCCCAGCCTGAGCAGTGATTTATCCCTTCCAGGTAACTGCCCCCAGTTTCTATACTGGGCATGATGTGCTGTGGTATGGAATACCTCTTTGGCTAGTTTGGGTCAGGTGTCCTGTCTCTGCTTCTTCCCTGCTTCCCCTCCTCCCTGGCAGAGCACGAGACTCAAAGTTCTTGGTCAGAGTAAACATTACTGAGCAACAACTAAAATATCGGTGTTATCAGTGCTGTTCCCAGGCTGAAAGTCAAAAACACAGCACTGCACCAGCTATTAAGACTGAGAAAAACGACTGCTACTGCTGAACCCAGGGCAGGTCTCACTGTAAACCATAATTAGTGGGGAAATTCTGAATTTAAGCAAATTCTCACATTTACCCTAAGAGAGAGTTCCCTTTTATTTCCATTGGATAGACCCCAAGATATTTTAGGTATTCACCACACCAAATGAGAAAAGAAGTGAGTGTTGATGGTGCTTTTAGCCTCTCTTCTCTATTGAGAGAAGGTAGAAATTTCAGCCTGATCCCGACCCAACTTTCATCAGTTCAGTTCAAACTCAGAACCATGAGGTTGAATTAAGAGTAGAATTTGGTGCTCCCATTTAAACAAAGAACAAATAATCTGATGGTTTTGAGTCTGGGAGCAACAGAGCTCCTTTTTTATCCTCAACTTTCAAAAGACACCCTCTCCATCCTCCCCCAAAAGACCCACTTCATTTTGCTTGTGAAAGTGGAAGCTCTTCTGGTCAGGTATTGTTTAATAGATCACACATGTTGACCTGTGAGACCATCCTTCTCTGCACAGGACAAGAGATGAAACTGATAGGGATGAGATGTAGCCAGCTCTGGGCAGCAGGCAGCCTTCCAGAGCCACTATATCCCCAGTCTCATAGAATCATAGAATGGGTTGGAAGGGACCTTAAAGATCATGTAGTCCAGCCCCCCTTCCATCGGCCTTCACTAGACCAAGTTGCTCCAAGCCCCATTTAGCCTTGAGCACCTAAACACTGCCAGGGATGGGGCAGCCACAGCTTCTCTGTGAATCTCATATTGGTTCTGTTTACTGCTTCATTTTCAGTAGGGATGAGCACTGGGGTTTCATTCCCATGTGTCTTCCTGCATCAAATTTCTATTAGATTTAGAGATATCAGTGTTCTTGCCATATAATACAACACTGAATAGAAGTTACATGTTCAGTTGGTAGTCAGGGAAATGGATTTACTGTTTTTAAAATACAGTTAACACCATTGCTGTTCAGTGCAGTGACCCAGCAGTGGTGGGAACACGGCAGAGGGAGGTAGGACTGTTGTTTGAAGGTTAAGTGCCAGCCTTCACTGTCTTCTCTGATGTTCTTACCGACTTTTGTACAGAATGGAAGCTGTCTGCTGGGAGCAAATAGAGCAAATGCTGTGTGAATTTAATTCATTCTGAAAAGCATATATAGTAAAACGCATTTGTTTACTTCATGCTGTGGAATGGGGCCTTTAAGTCTGTTTCTAATTTATTCCAAGT
Organism: Pezoporus occidentalis; assembly: GCF_034315485.1. NCBI lineage: Eukaryota > Metazoa > Chordata > Aves > Psittaciformes > Psittacidae > Pezoporus > Pezoporus occidentalis. The sequence goes on from NW_026912779.1 coordinate 8,351,566, forward strand.
AAGAAATATGAGGTAAACGCAGAAATCATGCATTAATAAAATCTCTTTATGTTCCCAGCTGGCATGAGAAATAACAGTTGTGGTTCACTGAAAATGACTTTGGGCCAACACTTTTGATGTGATTTTAGGTTTTATTTTCAGCCATGCAAGAACTCTCCTGCGATGCTTTCTTTTTAGGGTTTTATGAGTAGTTAGCGTTTGTGTGTGTCACTGAAGAATGGGTAAAGAATAAAACACAAATTTTCTATTTTGTTTTGGTTGGTTTTTTTTGTCAGAAAAGAGCATTAAAAAGCCAGGTCTATCCAATGATTATCACCAGTGGGAGAGGGGGGTAAAAAAAAAATAGAGCTCCACAGTGTTCATGTTTGTATTTTTAACAGAAACTATTACGCCTTGTCAATTTGTACCACATTTTGAAAATGAACTTGTTTGTGTCGTGGAATATAGAAAAGGTGCATGATTGGTATGCAAATTCACCTCTGAAATATGAGAATGTACAAGACCAGAGTCTCATTTTCAACAAATTGTCGTATTTCCACTGCAAATACAGAACATTAGCTAGGGAAAGAGATAGTTCCATGCTAAAGAGAGAATATTATCTAGTAATTAAAATGTACAATAGTTTTCTACTTCAACTTGATATAGAGGTTGTTTTTTTTATGTATGGTAGAGCAAGATATTTGTTAGAAAGCCTGTTTTGCTTAATTTCATTTCTCCTTAAATACATGGTGATGCTATTTTCTTCTGCATTGTTAGAACATTAACACAGGCACCTAGTGCTCTTCAAAGGCACAAGATGAAGTCCATTGTTCAACCAGGCGTGACTTTTTTCCTTCCTGAAAGAGGAAGCTCCCCTGAATCAGCACCTCTATTGCCATCCTTATAACTGCTGAGCCAGTATGGGTAATGATAGGGTAGTCCTTCCTAAAGTAATTCTCAAACACGCTGTAATACTCAGCTCTAAAGCCAGAGCCATTCTGGAGTCAAGGGTTGTTTAGTCCCCCAGCATTTCATTCTGCTGCCACAGTTGTTACTGCCTCAGGTAGTTATTTGTCTTACTGGCTGTCAAGTTAACCATCGTTATTGGAAAATACTGTCTAGCTTGAGCTGTGTGATCTGTAGTATCTTCTTAGATATCTGTCTACAATCCTTTTGCACTATTTAACTTGAAAACACAATCTGACTATGAAAATCTGATTCCTTATGAAATTTCAGTGGGTTGTGCTTTAGCTGTTCTTCAACATCTGATTGAAGAATTCCCCCCTAACAGAGGGCAGGATTAAGGAACAGCTCAGGACTTGTCTACCTTTGCTGTCAGTGAGGTCAGTGATGAAACACCCCTTTTTTTTTCAAGCCCTTCCAGAATGCCAAATATCTGAGCCAATACCGTTAATGAATGCCAGTAATTTCCACCCAGAATAGTTATTCCTTGTGCTATCTTATTACTGGATGCACTAAGGGAGACTTTTTTCCCAGCAAAGGAAATTCCAATACATATAAGTTGAAGTCTTTGGGGAAAATGATTTGCTGACTAAAACAACCTTCTCATATTCAATAAGTATGCGCTGCGTTTAATCCTCATTCGGCAACATAACATGGTATTTTTTTCTTGCTTGCTCTTATATCAAATGGCACTTGTCTGCCTAACAACATATTAGAAGTATGGCTTGAATTCTGCAAACATGTCTCACTGTTCAATAAGGCTGGAACTTTTCTCATGTATTGATTGCAGTTCCCTCCAGCTTTACTCCACACTTCTCACACAACCTTGGCAAGTGACTTTATCTTTCTACATCATAAATTTCCCATATGAAGAATGAATAGGTCTTACCCCACATGGGATCCTTGTGGCTCAGTTCATTAATGTGCATGAAGCACTAAATAGAAAGAGGCACTACCAAAGTTCAGAGTCTCACTATTGATAGAGCTGTGAGTCTATAGGCATTTGGTTATCCCAGAGCAGAGGATGATAGGATTCACATCAAAGCCACACTGCAAATTAGTATAAATGCCATCTACATCTGGAGTGAGAACCAATTTGTATGTTACCTTCCCCCAAGAAATATTTACTCAGCTGCAGAATATTGTATTGTTTTAGGAACATCAAAACTGGTGGGAGTTTCAGACACTCTACTGGCAGGAACATAATTAACTCACCCTTGATCAAATATTTCAGATGCAGGAATCAAAATAATTACATCTGCAGTCCCAGCTGAAGACAACGCGCTGAGAAATATCAGAGGGGTCAGTTCTTGGGCTAGTGTTAAATAGCACAGATTTGTTGATTTTGGTGGAGCCATGCTGATTAACTGCAGATGAGGATCTGGCCTGCAGTGTTTCAGCTGGAAGCTAGAAGAGAGTCCTGCTTTTCAAAAACAAGGGCGCTGCATAGTTGAGCTAAGGGTTTGAAGTCGGAAAGGTTGTACTTTTCACTGGCGCTGGGTTTTGCAGATTGTGCTGTCCTGGAGGAGGAATTGTGGTTGTGGAGGACTGTGTCTGTCAGTTTGTCCTCTAGGACCATTAGGCTTGGAATATATCTAGCAGAGTATGATGTTAATTACTTTGTTTATTAATCTTCAGTGTATATTGTGGGGTTTAATGCTTTAGTTGCTTGCTTTTCGTTTAACAGCATGCAATGAATTACTGAGTGTGTTGTGTTTATCTTGCAAGATACACTCAATTTAATGCTAAACTATGCCAGAAACTGATTTGATTGACAGGGAAAAACTGCAAAATCCAACCAGGGCATCTCCGATGGGGATCCCCGATATCTCAGCCTCCTTGACAGTGAGCTTGACAAAACAAAGCAGAAAGAAGACAAAATCCTGGATACAGGGCAAGAATTTATAACACTTAAATACTTTTAAAAAATTGCTCCAAATGACTTTATTTTTTCCAAACAACAGTTGTTCAAAATGTTGGTGAGGGAGCAATCACCATGGATGATTTAGGAAGCAGCTCTGAGAGTGCTCAACATAGATGAAACTTTCTGTCACTGTTAAAGCTGACTCATGGCTTCATAGCTTACTTGATCACTTAGCATTTGGCATGAAAGTGTCAACTCCAAACTTTCAGACCTTCTGGACCCCTTTTGTCAGAACATAGGAGCTGCAGAGAAATGAATAGCACGTTGTGATAGTTTCATTGTGTTGGACTGCCATCTCTCATCTCCCTGATTCAGTCTTTGGCTGTTCTTCCTTATTCAGGTTATTGATTTGTTTGTGCAACCGTGATATTTTATAGTATTACCTCACACTATTAAAGGACTTTATATCTCTCTGAATATTAAGTGACTTTCTCCAAACTCAATCGAATTACAAGAGGCTGTTACGAGAGTTTGCAGATGGAGAGATGGACACTTAAGGACTGTTTTCCCCAAGAATGATTTAGTGGCAGAAAGCAGGACTCTGCTGGCTGCGAGCTCTGAAACAAATGCTTCATTGCCTGTCATCATCTCAGATGGTCCCCATTCAGCATTTTAATTCTTTTCTTTTCTTGCTTTTGCATTTCATTATGTATTTGCTGACTGGAAGGGGTGCTGAGAAAACACCTCAGCATTTTCTACTTTCTCTTATTTTATGATGTTGTAACACTCATCATGCCTCTTCCAGTAGCAGTCTTTTCAGGTGGCACCTCCTTATTGCTCCCTTCCTTTCTAAGGAAGAAAAGACTAGGGACTTTGTGACAGCTACAGAAGTGTCCCCTAAACAAAGGTGTTAATAGTGCCTTTGGTTCCTTTTTTTTCTTGTAAAGCACACTCAGGAATGTGGACCCGCTAGTAAAATAAACAACCCCTGTGTACTTTGCCTTAGGATGTGATAACATCAAAGGGTAATTTATGGTTCTGTTTGCCAGGTGTCAGTTTGTTCACAGGGCTAATTGAAGTTGTATGGGAACATATATCTGTTCAGCAGTGGAGGGATCAATGAATTGATTTATTGTAAATTGCTGTCAACAGTTTTAGGCAGAGTTTATGTCTAGTGGTGCATGAGTGAGCCCTGGAGATCCACACGGGCCTGTTGCTGCTAATTCTTTCAATGTTTTAAAAGAGATTCTGCTTTTGATGTGACCTTTTCATATTTCTTGCCTATCAGGATTCAGATACGGCATAGAAATGGTAAAATGCAGAATGGTGGGTTACGGTGTCGTGGTATCGTTCTCATCGGCGCTGCAGGTCTGGAGAAGAGACTTCGCCTGCAGAAGGAGTGTGGCTCTGTTGGACCTTGAAGTGCCTCAGTTTTCACTTCTGTTGTGGCAGTGGGCATGGGAATGGGCAAATAGAGAGACTTGCTTGTTTTTAAGCCTCCCATTCTTCTCCTATGGCCACAGCGCTCTTCAGCGCCAACACAGAGAGTGGTGCAGCACCTCTGTGTGTGGTGGGGGCTGTTGCAGGGATTGCTGCCCCATCTGCCCAGGTCCGCTGTGTAGGGAACATCTGGGTGGGATGCCCCAGAAAGAAGGACATAGGACTGAGCTCCTTGTGTCTATCACATGCCACAGGGTTGTTTGTTGGCATCTCAACAGAGGTAGTGGGAAGAAAGGGCTGTGTCCAGAACTGCTGCCGCTCACTCACGGCCATGGCTACACTATGGCATTGCTTATATGATCCCAAGACTTCGCCATTCATAGCTGAGTCTTCCTTTGGTGAACTTGCTCTAGTGCCTCAGTTTATATTTAACACTTCTCCATACACAGGCTGGCTGTGAGTATACTTGCGGCGAGAGGGGTATGCATGTGTGAACATGACAGGCTTTCCCCTGTTTTAATAATATGGCCATAAATTATGTATTTCTTATAATCGGTGCATCATTTAATACATCTTTTCACTATTTAATGTGTATTAATCTGTTGTTTCAAAAATGCATTTTGAATCAACATGTCGTGGTTTAAACTCAGTCAGGTAATTCGTTCGCTCACTTCCCCCCCCTTTCTTGCCCTCCCCCTGCTCCCGGAGGGACGGAGAGGAGAATCGAAAAGAATGCAACTCCCACGGGTTGAGATAAGAACAGTTTAGCAACTAAGGTATAACACAAATCACTACTGCTACCACCAGTGATAATAATGATAAAGGAAATAACAAGGGAAGAGAATACATCATCTCACCACCAGCCGACCGATAACTCGCCCCCCCAGCCCGACCAAGCTCTGACCGATACCTCCTCCAACCCCTGCCGTCGTCCGGCCCTTCCGGCTCCCAGTTACCTCCTGGGCATGACGTGCTGTGGTATGGAATACCTCTTTGGCTAGTTTGGGTCAGGTGTCCTGTCTCTGCTTCCTCCTGGCTTCCCCTCCTCCCTGGCAGAGCATGAGGCTCACAAAGTCCTTGGCCAAACCAAAACATCGCTTGTTATCAGCTCTGTTCCCGAGCTGAAAGTCAAAACATTGCACTGCACCAGCTACCAAGAAGGGGAAAAATGACTGCTACTGCTGAACCCATGACATTATCCACCCCTTATTCCATACCATTCATGTCATGCTCAGATCCCACATTTTCAATATACCATCACTCTTATCTCAGTGCATGGACCAGTCCCTATAAAGCTGCTGAGTCCATCTGGTCCATGATGTCAGGCTCCATCTCTTGTAACAGTCTTCCAGAGCAGGAGAGACTGTGTGCAGTGTTCACACTTGTGAATAACCTGGGCAATAGTGTCCATTGCTAAGTCCACCCCTTGATCATGAGGCCATCTCTGTGTTGCATCTCTGCTCTGATGGCCTGAAGTGCCATGGGCCCACCAGGCTTAAAATAATTCACTGTCCCCTTAAGCAGTTTCTGCAGCTTGTTGCTGGGGACTCCATACAGCTGCCTTCCATCTCCGACGCTTCCAAAGCACTGGAGGGGCCCAGTGGACTAGATACTTGCCCATACTGTCCCACACACCCTGCCACTCATCACTGTCCAGCCTTGGAGAAAACCTTTTGGTCCCCCTATATCCTTGTCTAACCCCAGACAAGACCCAAACCTGACTCTGCTTAACTTTTGAGATCAGACAAAATGGTCGCGGGTAGAACACAGCCTGTGTGTGTGCCAACATGCTGATCCCCATCACAATCAGCAGGCAGGTCCCAAGGACACCCAAAGGCCATTCAAAACCTCCAGAACTCTCAAACGATGCTGCTGTACTTGTCACTGGGGCTGGTGCAGCTGCTGTACTTGTCACTGGGGCTGGTGCAGCTGCTGTGCTTGCCGGCTCTCCCACCACCAGCTTCTCTTTTCCTGAGTCCAGCTCTTCCTCCTCTGCCTTGCTGGGAAATGCTGCCTGGTCTCCTGCATCCTCCTGGGGCTCGGCGGGCGGCTTCCGGGAAACGCTCTCGACCGTCGCGAGGCGAGGCTCGGCCGCGGGGCTCGGCTCCTCCGCGAGGCTCGGCTCGGCCGCGGGGCTCGGCTCCTCCGCCGCCTTCTCCCGCTGCTCGGCAGCCGCTTCCTTCCTCTCCTCGACCGCCCCGACCTCCTCCACCGGCAGCCGTCCCCTCGCGGCCTCCGGCCCCGCTCCCGCCGCCGCTTGGTGCCCGGGGCCGCTCTCCCGGGCCGGTTCAGCTGCCGCCGGCTCCCGGGGCCGCTCCCCCTCGGCTCCCCGCAGCCTCACGAAGATGGAGAGTAGGGCGAGGGCCAGGACGGTGAAGAGCAGCCGGACGGCCAGGTACAAGTCCACGGCCACGTCCGTCCCGCCCTGCTGCTGGAGCCCGTCCGTATTACAAGCCATTGCCATAAAGCACAGTGAGACAAGAACCTTAGCCCAGGCCCCACACTTGATAAACACTATCACAGCAAATACCGGCTCTACGTAAGTTACAACATTCTGAAGCTGTGAGATCAAGCGAAACAACTCTGAGAGCCAATAAATCAGCATTGTGACGAGTGACTATTAATCCAGTCAAATCTGTCGTTATCTCAACCCTTCGTGCCCCACGTTGGGCGCCAAAAAAGAACTGTCGTGGTTTAAACTCAGTCAGGTAATTCGTTCGCTCACTTCCCCCCCCTTTCTTGCCCTCCCCCTGCTCCCGGAGGGACGGAGAGGAGAATCGAAAAGAATGCAACTCCCACGGGTTGAGATAAGAACAGTTTAGCAACTAAGGTATAACACAAATCACTACTGCTACCACCAGTGATAATAATGATAAAGGAAATAACAAGGGAAGAGAATACATCATCTCACCACCAGCCGACCGATAACTCGCCCCCCCAGCCCGACCAAGCTCTGACCGATACCTCCTCCAACCCCTGCCGTCGTCCGGCCCTTCCGGCTCCCAGTTACCTCCTGGGCATGACGTGCTGTGGTATGGAATACCTCTTTGGCTAGTTTGGGTCAGGTGTCCTGTCTCTGCTTCCTCCTGGCTTCCCCTCCTCCCTGGCAGAGCATGAGGCTCACAAAGTCCTTGGCCAAACCAAAACATCGCTTGTTATCAGCTCTGTTCCCGAGCTGAAAGTCAAAACATTGCACTGCACCAGCTACCAAGAAGGGGAAAAATGACTGCTACTGCTGAACCCATGACACAACATAACTTCTGCAGTTGGTCTCTGGTGACTATTCTGTGCATACACAATTATCACATTTCCCAGAATGAAATAATTATTGAAATATATTTCTCTTACTGCCTGCCTTTCCCTCCAGCTCTTTTTCAGCTGCACCAACAGTAGGATTTGTTACTAGATCAAAACATATTGACCTTCTTGTCATTGTGGTTTTGCATCTCCCTCCCTGATTACACCTAAGCACTACAGCTGGATATCCATATTCATGTTGCTCTACCACAGAAAAAATAGTCCATCTGCATAGATTTAGCAGTACGTTCCTACCTGAAAAAGAGAGCTTTACCCCATCCATCAAACTGGGAATACACCTTCCAAGCCAGGAGAACATCAGTGGCATGCTCTGAAGTGGTGGTGTTCTGGGTATGTCATTTTAACATCTTGGGATGAATGCAGTGTAGAAAGCAAACTCAGAGAACAGAATCTGGGTGAATTAAAGAAAACAGCCTGTAATTCCAAGGCAAAACTTAAACAGGGGAAGTTTAGATTGGATATAAGGAACTTTACTGTTCGGGTGGTGAAGCACAGGAATGGGTTGCCCAGAGAAGCTGTGAATGCTCCATCCCTGGCAGTGTTCGAGGCCAGGTTGGACAGAGCCTTGGGTGACATGGTTTAGTGTGAGGTGTCCCTGCCCATAGCAGGGGGGTTGGAACTGGATGATCTTAAGGTCCTTTCCAACCCTAACTATTCTATAATTCTATGATTCTATGTATATGGCCACACAATGAGCAGAAAGAGGGGTTTGAAATGTTACATTATGCCAACAGAATTTAATTAATGCTACAAGGAATGGATCACCCTGATAAGCTGTTCAGAGTGCAAAATAAATAATGACATGTCTATAATTAAAAATAATGTTCAAAATCAACTGACCTGCATTTCCAACGCATCTCTTACCCTTGCACTAAGCGTGAAATATTCTGCCTCTTTGCAAGATGAGAGGAGCTGGAAAAGTAAAAGCCAGGCTCCCCTAAGGAAATTTCCCACTAACTTATGGGAAGTGGGAGCGTGTTTGCTGTGTTCTGGAGCTGGCCAGATGAGCACAAACTGGAGTCTGGGAGTCTACTGGGGAAAGGAGGGATGCTGCCCATGTTTCTCCTGCCATAGTGAGGTGAAGCCATGGAGAAATGAGAATTGCTGCTCTGCTGATGGTAAAACATTGGTGGAGACTAGGGACAGAAATAAAAGCCACTTCTGCTCCCTCAAAAAATGCCCTGTGGAGCACACAGTGCAAAGCCTGGTTGCCTCTGCTGATTTCCATCCAGAGCTTCAAGTATATTGGTACAGTTTTCAAACGTCCTTGCGTGATTTAGTGTATAAACTCTGCTGAAGGCAAGTGGAGCCGAAGGGCTTAGGTTGCTTGAGCACTCTTGAAAATGTTACCCTGTAACATTATCCTCAAAGATCAAAACACCAAATTGGATACACTAGCTTAAATGAAATTACCACTGCGTGCCAATCTTTTATCAGTCACTTTGCTCCAGGGCATCATCTGTTGTGGTCAGAAGGAATCTTTCTTATTTTCCCACGCTGTAAATTGTACAGTAAGGGTCAGAATCTGGTCTAGGGCTCTACACTGTCTTGGTTTCAGCCAAGTTGCTTAGTATGTGAATTAATCTTGCTAGCAGCAAAATTTAATCATCTAACTTGTTTTGAAGCATCTGGCACTGACAAGGGTTTTGGACCCTTGGTCTCTTCTAATGTAGCAGTTCCAGTGTTTCAGAACTGAAGTGAAGTTAACATCCTTTGGATGTGAGCCTGTGGTCAATGGCCACCTATTAGCAAGATTGCTTTAGTTCAAAAATTGGTTGGAGCTAAACACAGGGAATTTAAGGATTCAGAGGTTGGGATTTCACAATCATGAACTCATAGACATGTGCCTAATTACAGAGCTACATTGAGGTGTGTCTTGGGAGAATTCCTGCTGCACAAAGCTCTGCAAATATGATCTGAAACAAGCCAAAAGCTTTAATTCTGAATTCATTAACTTATGACACCTCACCTTTCATCTTGCATTTACTAACATTGCCCTTTGTCTTCTGTCTCTACTCCAAACCTACAGGCTATAAAAAAAGAGAAAGAATATTCCTCCCTGTTTTCCTCAGTGGCCCAGCAGAGCAGAGGAGGTGCGAGCAGACAGCCCTGTGGCCACTTGGCCAGATCACAAAATGCAACGTGAAGCCCGTTGGGCTCCTGTGTATTTGGAGGGAAGGGATGATTAACCCAGGATGGCTTTCTCTATTTGCTGTTGGAAATGGTCTTTAGCATATATAAATAATATTCCTCCTTACCATCTCAGTTGTTCTTTCTTTTTGTTCTTTCAACAGCTGTGTTTTCTTTCTCATCTCTCTCAATCTGTATTTATTTTTCTCTTGGCTTTCTCGTTCTTTTAAAATGAGTGGCAAACTTTCCATTTTGATGCACCTTTGTCTCTGTTCTCTTGGCTGGTACTTTTGGGGAAGGGAATCATAGAATCCTAGAACGGTTTGTGTTGGAAGGGACCTTAAATCAGTTCCAACCCCTGCCAGGGGCAGGGACACCTTCCACTAGACCAGGTTGCTCCAAGCCCCGTCCAACCTGGCCTTGAACACTGCCAGGGATGGGGCAGCCACAGCTTCTCTGGGCACCCTGTGCCAGCGCCTCAGAACCCTCACAGGGAAGAATTTCTTCCTAATGTCTAATCTCAATCTCCCCTCTGTCAGTTTGAAGCCATTCTCCTGGTCCTGTCACTACATGGCCTTGTAAAAAGTCCCTCTCCAACTTTCCTGTATGCCCTCTTCAGATACTGGAAGACTGTTACACAGTCTCCCTGGAGCCTTCTCTTCTCCAGGCTCAACAAGTCCAGCTCTCTTAGCCTGTTTCCATAGGAGTGGTGCTCCAGCCCTCAGTTCATCTTCGTGGTCTCCTCTATACTTGCTTGAGCAAGTCCATGTCCCTAAAGCAGAAGGGAAGGAAATACTTCGTAGATGCCCTTACAGAAGGCACATGCCTGATGGGAACTGCAGTCTCTCCCCAGCCGCCAGCTCTGTAGACAGGCCCTATAAATCCCTGTACTCCAGCAAAAGCTGCCACTGCAGAGTATGGCAAGCAGGTGGCATATCAAGGTCTGTATTTCCCCGAGCAAACGCAGCGTTCAGCCGTGGCTGGACAGGCTGAGCATGGGGAGAAGTTGCCGTCTTTGCAACACTTACAGAAATTTCAGCTTAACCACAGGGAACCCGTCTTACTAATTACACTTGCTCTGGGAAGGGTTGGGTTTTCTTCTCTGGTACATTGGTCAGAGCCATTGCATAGCTATTTCTCAGGTGTGGATGGGTACTCTTACCTTATTAATGTGTTTGCACCAAGTTAATTAAGCGCGACTTTCTTTAGTGCTTCCATATGAAATGAGCAAACCAGATTTTCACCTTTTCTGCATGAATTTTACACCTGAAGGGGAAGTGCTGAATCAGAACCTACTGCAGTAAGAAGAGTTTTATAGCAGCAAGGCAGAGATGTCCCATATAAATATAGTTAACAACTGCCTCATATATCTGTAGAACTTAAGAAGGGTTCGGCTGATGTTTTATTTAGTAATGACATGATGAAAACCTCATAGAACATTAATAACGCTGAACACTTGGGCCCTGTGAAATGTCTGAGACCACTTATCTTGAAGAGTGGACTTTTCAAGCCGGTTTTGAGAGCAACAAACTCTTTTTTTTACAAAGTTAAAGGGAATACTCCAGATAAGAACAGTAGGGCATAGCATAGCTGCTATTGTATACACCGATGGTCTTGCCTACGAGTGGCATTGAGCATTGAGAAGCTGGGTGTGGAGTGGGTGTCTATGCAGGGGCCTTTGCCATAGAATCATAGAATAGTTAGGGTTGGAAAGGACCTTAAGATCATCAAGTTCCAACCCCCCTGCCATGGGCAGGGACACCTCACACTAAACCATGTCATCCAAAGCTCTGTCCAACCTGGCCTTGAACACTGCCGGGGTGGAGCATCCTTCATCGTCCCTCCATAGCAAGTGAAGAGGTTTGTTGGTTCATGCCTGATGCCTGACCCATGGTGTCTGCACCTTTGTTCTTTGATATGTGTGAGGCAGCCTTCAGAATAAGCTGCACAGACCTTCTATGGGGTTTTATTTGGAATATTATAATGTGGTTAAATGTTGCCTTTAATAAACATGTGGCCTGCAGCACAAGTCTGATGGGAAACGGCTGAGGGAACTGGGGTTGTTTGGTCTGGAGAAGAGAAGGCTCAGGGGGGATGTTATTGCTCTCTACAAGAGGATGGAGAGAGGAGGTGTCTGGTCTCTTCTCCCTCGTAACAAGTGATAGAATAAAGGCTAATGGCATCAAGCTGCACCAGGGGAGGTTTAGATTGGATATTAGGAACAATTTCTTCACTGAAAGAACAGTCATGCATTGGATCAGGCTGCTCAGGGCAGTGGTGGAATCACCATCCTTGGAAATATTCACAAACCCTGTAGACAAGGCCCTTAGTGACATGGTTTAGTGGTGGTCTCGTCCATGCTGGGGTAACAGTTGGACTTGATGATCTTAAAGTTCTTTTCCAACCTAGTGGATTCTATGATTCTATGAATATGCATTAGATATACTTGTGGTTCCCAATTCATTAGGTAGGAAATATCAGTTCTGTACTTTAAAAGCAGTTATCCCTTTCTCTGAATGCATCTGTCTTTACATCTTCAAAAAGAAGAAGAATCGGATTAGCTACCTTGCTTCCTGCATGGTGCCGGGAAAGTCTTTCAGTGACATTGTTTGGTATTTAATTAAAGTAAACATAGAGAGCAGAGATTCTCCCTAAGGAAAGAAGTTGACTAATTGAGGCTTCTCTACATTAACTCAGAGCATTAAAGCATTAATGCTTTTATAAAACTGTCGTTTTGACCTGCATAGGTTTGGGTAAAATTAGAAGCTGCTGTCAATGATTCTAATTTGTCCGTATAGGAAGAAATTGCTGGTGTTTCCGTAATGTTCCATTTTAAATGGCTTATGATGCTGATTAAAAACTGTACTTGAATTAAAGTTATGGGGTTAAAGTTCTGTGCTGTGAGTTAAAGTGTTTCACTTATAAATGGCTAGTGCTGGGAGTAATAAGTTACTGTGCTCGGGTGAGGAGCTGTAAGTTGTTACCTTGCATTAACTTGATCACCTTTCTTTGCTTCTAACCTAAATTTTGAAGTGTAAGATCATGGCCTTGGCAAAAAGCATTTTGTTTTATGACTGAAAGGATCTTGGTAGTAAATCACATCTTGCTGGTTGGCCTCCTTCCACCTGCAGAGGATCTTTCAGCAGGACACAGCAACGCTCTCTGAGGTCTCCAGATTCTCAGAGGAAATCTTTCTGCTCCACTTCAGCCCTCTGTCAGCTTTTCAGATGCTGGCTGTGAACCCTGAGCTACCCTCTGCTCTTGCTACCTGAGGTGAGAGAGCACTCAGTGCTCTTCAGGGCTGCCATTTGGGATTCCTCTTAGCAGCTCTTCTGACCTTGGCAGGACTCGTAATGCAAAGCCATGCTAGGGCTATTCTGCTAGGCTGGCTAGATGGATATTGAAAAGGGTCTTTGTCCAGTTTTTATTTATATCTGTATTTTTAACAGTCTCTCTCGTGTAGCCTCAAAACACTTTTCCTTGATCCATTTTGTGTAGGATTTTTGTTGCACTTTGGCTTCTGATTCACCTGTTTGTGAATACATTTCTTTTTTTCCCAGACTTAATTCATACACATTGAATTCTTCCCATGTACTAAAGGTTTCCCCACATGTGAATAGTGTTTCCCTTATGAGAAATTACTGTAACATTTAAGAGGTAACGATTATATTTCTGTGGAGGTGGTTTTGGGTGTTTTTTAAATGAAGCACAAACTGTTATGCCTATGGGATAGAAATCATAAGATGGTTCCAAACTGCATAAAAAGCTTGTCACTCTCTGGTAGATTCTTTAGCTTTTCAGACTGTTTTCCTGTTCAACTCAATTAATTTCAGCTGAAGGCATCCAGAGGCATTTTCCTTATAGGAATTGATGACACTATTTATCTGGTAATTCCTATTATTATGTTGTAGTTATACATAATGATTAATTTTCCATGCAGAAAGCTTAACTATTTTTCCTAAAATGCATCTGATTATTTTTATCGTAATACAGCGCTTCTGGAAAAGCCCAATGCAAGTGAGTAATAACGAGATATATGGTTCTGTGGACATTTACTAGATATGTGCAGTCACTATCCTGGAAAACAACCAGCTTTAATGGTGAATATGGCACTTTCTGAGTGATGTTTCTTGTAAGAGGATCCTGCATTTGATAGTATCAGTCAGTTAGACTCTTCCTGCTCTTGGTGTATCAGCGTTCCTCATCAGTGCAGTGTCTGAGAATTGTCCTATTGAGTTTTGAATGTGTTTGCAGTTTTGAAACTGAAGAAAATATAATATAAACATATATATATATTATTATTTCTTCGGTAGGAGCTAGGAAAGTGAGTCCCACTTTCTTTTAATTAGGAATGATCAACAAATGCAGTTGCCCCATCCCTGGCAGAACTCAAAGCCTGGTTGGACGGGGCTTGGAACAACCTGGTCTAGTGGAAAGTGTCCCTGCCCAAAGCAGGGGTTAGAACCAGATGAGCTTTAAGGTTCCTTCCAACCCAAACTATTCTATGATTCTGTGATTGTTGCTGGGTTTTGTTCCACTTTCAGAGTTATCCCATTTACAGTAATTGCAATCCTGGATATTTTCGATGGCTTTTGTCTTTTTTTTTAATTTAAAAAAATTGATGATAAATGACCTTTAGATCCTTTGGCACTAATGTATTCCAATCCTAATGAGCTGTTAAAGGAATAATAAGTGCAGTAAACTGTGTTTGTCACCACTAACAAGGATAGAGAGGGCTGACTTTTGACAGAAAGTGAACTAATTGACTTAAAAATAGTAGAATGGTCCCTGTGGGTGGCAGGCTGCAGGCAGTCGGGTTTTTTTCCTTTCTTAAATCAAAACTTTGAATATGTTTGTACTAGTGCATGTGCATAATCTGCCCTTTGCATTAATTATTGGTTCTGTAGCAGCTTTAGAAGAGGGCGCTGAAAGTAATGGCAGTCTTCCAGTTAGCACCTTTGAGATATCACTTGATTTTAAGATTAAAGAAACTGTACGCCAGTGGAATTACTAATAACTGTTAGCCAAGTATTGCTGTTTCTGAGTAGAAGGTGAACGGATTACACCCTTGGTCCCTATGACTTTAATGGAGCTATGCCAATTGCATATCAGTTTAAGATCTGTCGCATCCTTTTAGTTTTACTTTGTTCCTTTGCAATGTGGAAGCAATGTTAATTTACATCATTTATGCTCTATTAAGTTGAAATGCCATATACGTTCTCATACTGGTGTGTTTGTAGCAGCGGACAAAAAGCCAAGCAATTTGACTTTTAATCTTACCTGCTTCCCTGCTTAGATTTCTGTGGCTCAGTTGTCCAAAGTGTGTGTTTGTTTAGGTACAAATAAGATACGTGTCCATTCAGGCTGATGTGATGACTGTAAATGCATTTTGACATCTTCAAACAGAAGTTGCCAGTGTAGTTTCAAGTATTATCAGTTTCCAGCTCAGGGACCCGTTCCCAAAATGAAAATCTGTACTGCAAATTCCAGACTTGTGCCAAGCAATTATACCGAAGGATTATACAAGCCACACCAGTTAAGTAGTAACATACAGTGAATTTGTGAGCTTCTGCTATGTGGAGTCAGACCTGGGCAGGAGTTAGCCTGCTTTCTGAGCTTGGAGTAAGTTACCAAACCAGAAGTAGCTTGCATGTTGTGCTGCCCAAGCGTTGTATTTGGAATAGTGTATTTTGCAGATTAGCTAGAATAAATATCAATAAATAGCACTACAGAGTATGCTGATTTGCTACATTAAATACTGAATTTCTGAATACCTGTCCGTGAGAGTCATAAACGCTCCAGAAACCCCTTACAGCCGGTATTGGTTGCTGATTTCTTCCTGCAAACAGAAGCATATTGCCTGCAGCAGTGAAGAAATGTAGACCACAAAGCAAGGGTAAGAGCAGAAGAGGATGCTGACTGCGTAAAGCAGTCAGGATTTTGATCTGGAATTATCCTGAATCACAAATATCAGACATGAATTTTAGTTGGAGGCTGTTTTTACTGTTGATGCAGCAGATGATACAAAAGCTAGGCAGGCTCTTTTGGCCTGTGTGTTTAGAAGTGTAAAATCATAACACTCATTTCTGAAGCCAGACTTATGAAGTTCCCTAGAATGCCGAATTTGGCCTGCATGGTTCCAATCAGAGCAGTTCGAGCAGTTCCCTTTCCTTTGCCTTAGGTCAAGCCAAGGGTGACGGGGGATACGTTTTAGAGGCGGTATGCAGGAGGAACATATACCAGCCTGCTTGTCTGTTAACCAAATTTAAGCGCATACCTCCCAAGTACCTCTTTGAAATATTACTCTCAATTTAGCTCTTTGCTGCAGGTGTCAAGCAACAAATTTCAGATCCCGCTTGTGCTGACATTTGCTCTTGGGGAGAAGGAAATTAGATTTCTACTAGTCTGAAACCAGAAACAAATGTTAGAACTGAGAGCAGTTTGTTTGAGCTGTAAGTTGCAAGGCTGCAAAAATAATGAAGTTGGTAGCTGAAGCCGCTTTTTGCCCTTCTGTGCAGGAAAGCTGAAGTGATTCCTACTTTATTCTCAGGTCTTCTTTTATTTCTTCTTTTCTAATGTGTAAGATAAAAGGAGGGACCTTGCTGATTGTAATCCCTCACTTCAGAACCGCCTGGTCTTTCCGTGTTCATGTCCGGTTGACAGGGGAGTAGGTTCTTCTTCCTTTCCATACAGCTCGGCACAGAGGCTGAAGAGAAGCTTTTCCCAGGTTTGCATGGCCCAAGTGCATTACAATTTGGGTTCATTTTGGCGCCTGAAGAGAAGCAAAGAAATCATGTTTGTGCAGAAAAGCTGCCCCATGAATTGAGGAAATAGGGGAAACGGAGGTCACATCAGTGAGTCCCGACCTGAGAAGACTCTTTCAGGGACCCACATGCAGCCAGGTGCCTCACAAACACATCCCTATAGAGAAAGAGAGGGGTTCAAAGCGTCCTACTCTTATGGCAGTTTCCTCTTCACGTGCATTGGGAACAGCTCAGCTTATCTAAGCGAAGGAAGTCACAAGCATGCCAAGCTTCTAGCTGCGGCAAGCAAGAGCATCTCACAGGTGTCCTCTGCATATGCTGGAGCTGCACTGTGTACATTAGAAGGATTGGGACCATACTTAGAACAGCTCTTTGCTGTGTTTATTGATGTTCCTAGTTTAAGTACTGAGCCATCTGCCAGGTATGGCATAAAGATTTTGACAACAATATGTTATGAATTACAAGTTCTCTTCATCGATCATGTCCAAACCGATGCTATGGGTTTCTAAAAACAGAGGAATGGGGAGGAATAGGTGCTGCTTGCATTTTATGGGAGAGAAAAAAGAAAGGAATAAAACTAGAGAAAATGTTAGAAACCCCTGTCTCATCTGCACACAGGTCTTTTATAGCAGTGTTAAGTTTCACAATTACTGTTTCTGAGGATAATTGTTCCATCCAGCTTGTACTTGTCAGGTTGGAATTAGTCTGCAATTTGTTGAATGTTAAAGTTTCATCCCAAGGATGGGGTTTTTGTCTCTTATTTGACCTACAGGGGTACATATGTTGGAAATCTTGTTAGCTTATAGGTAAAAATACTTCTCATCACCTCATCCTAGGGGCTGATTTTCATAAATACACATTTCAGCCAGGAGATTTAAATACCCCGTTTGTCTTCTCCCACTGAAATTCATTATAGTACATTTTCAGTAAAATACACAACGTAATATATGTTTTGTTTTTTCAGTAGTTACTGTAATTAGTCCCCAGCCACAGGCTTAGAGCAGACGATTAGAGAGAGCGTAAGTAACGAATCTGTAAATATTCTTTAACTGTTAGGAGAAGGCTTTTCTTTGTTTTCCAACAGACATTTCTGTGGTACCAAATGATGACAGAATTTGCTGGGCTTAGCCAGCAAACAAATTTGACATGTCTCTTCAGAGATGCCCTGGATGTTGCTTCTGCTGTTTCTGTTTGCAAATCCTGCAGCAGTATCATTTCTTGAGACTGTCAAAAATCGGTGCTTTGACTCTTGAACTTAAATGTCTCTTTAGAAGTAACTGATTTCGAATGGAGCTTTCCTCTTTTGGGTCAACAAAAGCTAGAACTTTAAAAAGCCAAAACCCCAGAAGACACAAACCCCACCAGCATCCTTTAACCAGTTTGGATTCAGTATTATGGCTCCTTATAGGCATTGGAGGCTGATGCCTACATCCTCACGCAGTGACTGGCTTAGCCTTTATGGTCCATATGATGACCAGGATTTCCTGGAATATATGGGACAAACTGGGAAATGCGGTACCAATAAGTGGAGAGGTTTTTTTTCTCTGCCTAATTTGTTTTAATGGACTGAACTCTGTTGTGGAGTCTGCATCATGACTGCCATCAAAATCTCCAGCAGCTTAGGAAAAATAATCAAATGCATGGAGGGAAGCAGCTTGTTAGTACCAGAGCTTCTGAAGGCAGATCAGATCAGTGCTTTGGAATAATTCAGGCTCTTTTGAATATCTCAGACTGATGCATTCATTATCAGGTAGAATTACAATATCCTCAGAGGTGATGCAGTAGGAGGGTACAGGGTAATTTCTGTAGTGCTCTCTGGAAACTTCCCCAATTTCCCGTAGCCCCTGAAGGTGCTGAGCTGTGCTCAGCAACACCAAAGGTGTCTTTTGGCCCCCACTTCTGCCCTGTGCTGTTAGGGCTGGGGCACTTCACATCCCCTCTGTGCCTCACAGCTTTTTTAGCCTATGCTGATGCTCCTGTGCTCCAGAGAGACTTCAGACCAGGTTGCACATTTGTACTTGTGTGTTTCATCAGGATGGTTCCCTCTGCAATGAAATTGTCCTTTGTGACATCAAGACTTTTTCCCTTGTTACATTCTAAAAGAACAATGTATAAAATATTTTTCCCTCTTCCTCCAGCCTTGTGGTGACTTTTACAGGGACTGTCATCCATAAATAAGGGATTGTCTAATGTAATGCCTAACCTTCAGAAGGGAAGTTCGCTGGCCTCTTGCAAATGGATAACTAAAGTAGTTTTTGCCTTTCAGCCCAGTGCATACATATTGTCACCACTGCAAAAGATATATACATGCACAAAAAAAAACATGTTGGGTCATTTTTAATGTGTTTTCAGTACCTTATGATCATGGATGACTTCACATCAAATGTCACAGACTTGTTTATAAGTGGAATATTGTGAGCGATATAAGAAACTGCAGAAGGGTGATATGGGATGCTTTTTAACAGGGACACTAATGTGATGACTAAATGAGATGATGAGCCCAATAGCTCATCACTGTGCTACCAGCCAATATCACAGTGGAGGTGCAAACAGGTAGGAGGTGTATGTGCATCCAGAGCTGCGAAAGCACCCTGGCCCATAGGCTGAGCAGCCACTGGCATCAAAATAACTCTTCAAGTTACTTCACAGCTCTAACACTACTGTAAAGAGCGTACTGGTCTCCAGTCAGTTAAACCCTGAGGTTTAATGCTCTTCTGTGAGCTCTCTGTGTGTTCCTCCAGACTAGTTTACTCTTGTCCCTTTTACCTGATGTTCTTTTTTCCAACATCCCCACTGTGGGGCATCGCCACTTGGCTTTCCTGATAGCAACATGGAGCCATATCTGCCCGTGATCGATCATGCCAGGCACTAATGAGGCTTAGCTAGCAGGACATCTGAAACGGGACATTAAGGTCATCTTAAAACCCTCCCACTGTGCCTTGCTGAGAAGAACGGTGGCAGAAAATATTGCTTAGGTGCCTTTCTGGGGTAAGGGAACAAAAGCACTGAAAAGGCTGCTGACCAGCTTCAGGAGATTAATGAGTCCTTGGTGAAGAACTTGGATATAAATCTGTTTATAGGGCAAGTGAGGCAGAACTAGCCAGCTGCACATGGAAACAGGCTGGGGCAGAGGCACAGAAATATCCCGCTCGTAGGAAGACCACAGATGGAAGATGACTGTTAAGCCTTTTGAAGTAAATTGAGATATTAACAGTACTTCAGATGATACAACTAGCCAACGCACTGTGACCTTCTTGCTTCAAAAGGAAAAGGGAGGATGAGACAGTGGTAGGATCACAGCTTGGGTGAGTGGGGAGCTTCAGTGGATGAAGCTTAGAAGTTGGAAGTTAGAAAGGATTAAACATAGTAGACCCTAAAGGATTTAGGAACATTGCTTCTTCTTTCAAGGAGACTTGGGAGCTAAAAATAAGAAGAGATAGGTGAAAAGTAAAGTTGAATGAGGAAGAAATTGTGCATACGCCAGCCCATTGCACATGTGACTGTGCTGTGCTGAACATACCATGTGTTTTGGGGCCCCACCAAGGCGAGAAAGGTGTTAATCTAGACATATGTGGATCGTATGGACTGTGCGTAGCAAGGAACAGAACGTTGCTTCTTATAATTAGTGCTACTTAATATGTAAATTTATTCACAGAGCCAAAAATATTGTGAATATATTTTAAGTTGATACTTTAAAAATAGGCTGAATGAAGTAAGGAAAATGTAATGTCAGTGTACTGATGTATGCGTACTCATTACAGAAACATGTATTTTCATCAGAGGCTCTGGGATAACTCGGTACCTCAAATAGATACACAGACCTTCAGCATGGCGTTTCATCTGTGGTTTTACTTCTTTCCCCTCAGCTACTTAAAGCCCATTAAAAATCATGCTCATTAGAGTGTCACTTGACAACACATCAAGTGGTTGGCTTCTAACAATGGTGTTTTAGTGAAAGCTGAAGTATATATTTAATTTAAATGAATACTGCGAAGTTGTTAAGATTATTCTATGAATACTCAGCAAAGCGACACAGCTGGGAGGAGGAAATCTGACACATAAGTGTTAGTGTCTGAAAATTATACAGAATTATTTAGCCCATTAACTTGTTAACCAGGTGCTCCTTGCACTTAGCCTTATTTTCTAAACTCAGGCTATGCCTGATATTTACTTGCAGGTAATGAGGTAATGTTGTTAGATGTAGAGGACACCTAATTCTTTCTTGGACTTCTTCCATTTTCAGTCTAACAGCTTGTCAGACAGAGACATCAAGGAATGGGATTGTTATTGGAGGTGGCTAAAAATGTCACAGCGTTTTTGTGCTGAAGATAGGGGGATTTGTCTCATTTAAAATTTGCGGAAGGTATCTCATTTTCTTGGTTAAAAGCAGAAGTCTTTGGGAAATGCAGCCTCCCTTCCCTCCCAGCCCTTTGATGCCCCTGGTTTGGGGGCAGAGATTTTGAGGCGGAGAGATTTTCACTTGGGATTTATGGGGAAACGTATAAACCTTCCTGAAAAAAGAAAACACCCAACAACTCTGTCTGCCCTCATGTACATTCTCCTTCATTACCGTAACTAAACAGCCCGGGAAAGTTTTATATTTCTCAGTACAAATCTGGCCTGGACTCACTTCACTTTTTTTGGTGTTTCTAAAATACAACTTATTCTTATTTGTTCTCCTTTTCCAGTCCGTAATTGTGCTCTTTTTAGTAAAGGCTGAAAGAAGTCTCAGCACAACATCATAACTGTTCTTTTCATCAGTCCAGCCGTTCTTCTGGCACACTGTGCTGCCTTTCCAAAAATACAGCTCAATTCTACTCCCCTTATGTGCATCGAATAGGCCTTGCCTTTGTGTGCAGCCTGAGCCCTGTAAACATGGACACTGCAGGAGTCCCTTTAATAAATTAGCTGTTAGCACATTCAAAACTTTTAAACGATGGGGTGTTTTTCTGCAGTGAGGGAGGAATTTTCATCAGATCAGAAGTTGTTCTCATCATGCTGTGAGTTACAGCTCAGGAAACTGCCACCAGGGTTATTAGCAGCAGCTCCATAGCATGCCAGGGGAACCTGGAGATCGATGTTTAACCCTTACACTGCCCTTGTTTTCCTAATTGGTCAGCCAAAAGGCTGCAGGAGAAATCCATACATAAGCACTGTGCTGAGAATCAAAGTGTTTTCTCTAATAACAGAGGTCCGCAGTCAGAAATAATTATTTTAGTACAACTAAGTTGTGCTATTCAGTGTGCAACTGGTACTAAAAGCCAGACCCAGAGTTCAGCTTGGATCCCCCATATCTGGTTTTATATGCTTCCCTATATTGTAGGCTTCACAAAGCAGCTGTAAACAATGTGCCTGTTGCATTCAATATGATGTAGTTGTTGGAAATAGATTCCTGCAGGATTAAAGGTGCAATCACAGTGCCTGACTCTTGAGACTCCTCTGAATAACAAGTCCTCATATTGATTTCCCTTTATGGTGAGAAGTGAGGCGATCAGGGGAGATGGATCTAGATAAGCACATTTCTACTTGGAGGAGAACTGGTTTGGGTCTGCTGAAAATCCCATTGCTGTGGAAGAGAAAATCCCCTGTTGCTTTCCAAGCTATTAATCTGTTTGTGATTAGTTTATTAAAAATTCCTCTGCTGTTCTCGGAACACTATCAGTTATAGGGTTAACCACACAATTATCTCCTGGTATTTGCTAGCTATTTTTGTTCCGTCTTATTTATATAAACAATTTGCCACCAAAGACTAAGTGATGCATTTAGATAATGGCTTTAACAGGAAAGTCACCACTGAAATTGCCATTTTAATACCAGCCTGAGATGACCATTCCCAGTTAGGCTGTAAGAAAAGCAGTGTCATACTATGGTAAACCTCACCGGTTTCAGAGGAAATCATGCGAATTCCAAGCAGACAGGAGTTTAGCAGTAGAAGTCAGGCAAAACCACAACTATTTCTTTGTAGAAGATCCAGCTGTGGGTTAGGTATAACATGCCTAGGAGTGGTTGCTGCTGTAAATGGAAAACAGAAGGGGGAAAGGCTGGGTGCTTGCCTAACCTCTCTTCATGCTAATGAGAAAATCTTTGGCTTGTGTTCAGTCAGTGCTGGTGTTTTTCTTGGAAGGCACGTTGGGCATCTTGCATGGTATATAGTGCACACTGTCTGCCCAAATGTGGTTTATGAAGTGTTCTGTGTATATCTGTTCTTAAAGATTTGGGATTGTCTACTGGGTTTATATAATATGTGCCTTTAAAAACAGCCCTCCACCAGAAAGCAGAGACCCAAGCAGCCTCCCAGCACATCAGCATTGGTAATTCAATACTGCCACCCCATTCCTTTGCTGTTAAATAGACAAAGGAAGTAGAAAGGACCCCACAGCTTGAAAGCTGATGCTATTTTGGTCCCTAACAAAAGCTTTGCTTTGGAACAGAAAAGATATTTGTTAAACTACTTAAGGAGTTGGTTTTCACGTGCTGAAGGCAGAGTTGACATTAAAAAGGGGGAAAAAATAATGATGTTAAAACACGTGTGGCAAGACATTTTTGTTCTGCCAGGAAATTAAAACAATAGTTTGTGGATGCTGATGCAGATTCAGAGCTGAAGAAGAATGTGGCCCAAGGGGCAAATCCTCCACCCTGCAAATCAGGGATGATCTTCCAGTTTAATAGGAGGTTCTGCCCTTTCCTGTTTGCAGGCTTATGGTGAGAGAATCTGGGTTTTTCTGCTATCTTTTATTATTGATTTCACAAAATTAGAAGCCCCTTTCTAATAGAGAGGAGGCTTAAAAGCAATCAATAGTGTTTATCTTACGAGACAGTAGTTCAGACTGCAGTGGAAGGTGTGTAATTCACCCTTTCCCTTGTTACTGATTGTCTCATTTAGTGTAGTGCTGCACAACAGCTCCAGGTTTTAATGTTGTAAATCCCTTAATTATGCACTCGCCAAATGTGTTAAAAATAGTTTGGAAGTGTTTGTTGGGCATTTCTGACTGTATCTGCCTCCTCCTGCGCTCCTGTTCTGCTTGCAAATCACTACAACTTAACTATGTGATTTGTATTGGAAAGATTGTTTTTTTGGTTCATTTCACTTTATTATCTTTCAGCAGAGCTGTGACATCCACTTAGATATCTTTACTGCAATTGTTTCTTGATGAGATTAGATTGCCCACTGCAGCTATATCACAATAACAGTAAGATAAAATTCAGGCCGCTTCCTTTTGATGAGCTGCTGTAACCTGGCTTCAGAGGAGGGAAAAAAATGAAAGAAAGAGAAAAGAAAAAGAATAGCACATAAAAAATGATAAAATAAAAAGAATTGAAATCAAAATTGCTCTGAATTAAGGCAGATTGAACCTTTTAAATTAATACAATGTGAATAAAATGGCTCTGAATGTTATGGCGGGGTAAGAAAACATAAAAACTCCTAAACCCAGTGATTTGTATACTTGTCTCATTTCAACAGAGAGCACGTTTCAGTTCCTCTGATTGAAAATATTTTTAATAGCTACTTTCTGTTGCCAGAACATGTTTAGCAGCAGGCTTTCAAACCTGTCCGTGGCCATAGTGTTTACTGACAATGAGTGTTTTCTTTTCAAGTTCTACTGCTATTCACCGAAGGAACCCTGTGCGCACCACTTCCCCACTCACCACCTGGACTCATGGACTCTCAAATCAAGCAACACGCACTCACAGGAGTTTGCAACAGGCAACGTTATTGAAGTCATTAACTTTCCGGGCAAACTTACTAGGTCAGGTTGAAACCTCGTACAGAAAATCCCACAAAAGGCTTCCAAGGCCAAAGGTGGGATCCTCTCAAGATTATTTTGGGCATTTCTTGCCAGTTTCTTCTTAGTGAGGGGAGAGTTAGGAGAGCGGTAGCTTTTTGAGTGTGAGACAGCCGATTGCTGCAATGTTGCTCACTCCGTGCCTGACGGCATTGCTGCAGTAGGTCTTCACGTCATTGGTGTTATTCCTGAGTGCCACGTTACAGGCTCCAGTGGAAGAGCTCTGCAGGGAAATGAAGCCTAGAAGTAGAGATCCAAGTGAAGGTACATCCTGGGGCACACGGTAGTAAAAAGTGCAGCAGGAATAAAGTTAATTCCTTCTGCTGCTTCAGATCCTCAGAGCCCCTTCTTGAATGATTCAGGAGAAAATGACCCACTCTGCAAAAAAATGCCACCTCCCTTTTCAGCACAGTAAAGAGAAAACATCCATGCAGAGATGCTTGTGTACGGATCATGACAGGAGGGATGTGACCCATTGTTCTCTTCCACAGAGGTAGAAGTGTACAAGGGCCATCCCAGAAAGCCTGACCCATGTCCCCTCATATTCAAAGGAGCCCGATTGAGTTCTGTCAGAACAGGTCAGAGCCAGAGCAGCCTTGCACATCGTATCAGGGACTTTGCACTCGGTCGTATGCCTTTGCTTTGGTGGTTTTCTCGTGTTCCTGTACTTCTGAAGAATAGATAATACAGTCTACATTGTTGACAACTCTTGTGATATTTGATGTTTTTCTTAAAGCGTGAGCTTTGAAGGCATACAAGACACTGATTTATTTTTTTAAGCTATTGTATATATGTGCTTTTAATATGTTTTAGTCTTTGTAGTTGAAAAACTGAGGTGAAAGCATGATTTGCCTTCCTAAAAGCTCAGAAATGACGAGGCAGAAGAGATGCCCGCAGTTATTAATCTGTGAAATGCTGTGAGCTTTAAGCTGTTGTCATGATTTTGGATGGTTAAGGATGTAAATACGGTGTTTACAGCAACAGTATGTTTTCAGTTCTGCAAACAGAATGAGGCACAGAGGAACCGAAAGCTGCGTTAGTCCCACAGAAGCTCAATCATCTATCACTCCAATGGAATCGCTTATTAGTAGGCAGAGTTGCCTTCGAAGGAGGAAGATGCCGCCTTCATTCTGTACAATAATCAGAAAATAATTAAAGTCTTCCTCCCCCAAGATGGCAGTGTCTTGCAATGGATCAAGGGGCGCTCAAACCACCATACAGCGTCCCTTGGAAACTGGCATTTGTAGGAATGTCACATTTGAAATGTTATAGGGCTTCTATTACATGTATTATAAATCCACACTGTGGAGGGTTGTAATTTAACTGTATACAGTCATTGTGCTCTGCAACTTGGCATAAAAATCACAGCCCTGGAGCAGATATTTTTATAACAGAAAAAACACGTGAGAAAATTGATTTGGCTTTTGAGAGATTTAGCCGTGTTCAAGTTATCGCTCAGCACATTAGATTTACAGAAGTGAAATTTGTTGGTGAGTTACCAGATACAAGGAGGTGGAGCTTTGGCTGGGTGTTACATCATCCACAGCAAGTAATAATTTGGTTTTATAAATAACGAATAATGCAGACACAGGAACATGCGGTGTGGATTTTAGCACGGGGCTGCTGAACGTCAGAAGCTAAATCAGTTGGTGTCATCTCTGAAATCAGCTCTGCAGATGCTCTGTGAGGACTTGCAGGCAAAGTCAGTAGTAATGAACCTGAATAGAGCTGCTCATCTCTGTAGGTGTTGCAGTCAGGTCCCAGCTGTGTAATGGGGAAAAGTGCCACAAATTACCCCAGGTATGAGATCAAGGGCTGCCCGTCAGAGGTTGCAGGGAACTGGGAATCAGTAGGAGTTAATGAAAAGAGGTGCCTGGTAGGCTCACATCTATTATGTCAGTTGGTTGAGCTGAAACGGTTTATTTACAGTATTTGCATGATACGTGCTTTTATCCTTTCTTTAGTCCCCCCTCCACCTACAGCAGATTAAAAGGCAGTGGAGATTATTACCTAAGTCTGTACCTTATTATTATTGAATAATGTCTATATCTGGAATCCTGACTGTACAGATTTTTAACACCAATAATTACCGAACCTGGAGAGCGGCTGCATGACAGTGATGTGCCAGACGAGAGACTTCGCTGTTGTAAATTGCTGTAGCCCCCTGGCAGCTACACTGACTTAGAGCAGGGCCAGCCCACTCCATTCACAGCAGCCAGCTCTCCTCTGCCCTCCCCGATTTTCCCTTTTTCTGCCTAGCTAAAATGAGATAAAGATGTTGCTTTGTGAGCCGGGAAAACTGAGAGCTCACCACGGAGCCAGGCAGAAGACGAGCAGGTGCTGAGCACTGTTTCCAGCATTTGAGCTCCCTCTCGACAAGCTCGGTGCACCCCTCGCCTTCAGCGTGGGGGCCCCTCTGGAGTCCAACGTGGTGGCTGTGCCAAACGGAGTGCTAGTCCTGCAAGGCCACACGATGCTGGGAGCCAGTATATGATCTCGCTGTGTTTACCTTATGGATAAGATACGCAGTGCTGCTGCCCCAGGAGCGGTTTGTAAACTTACACTGTAAACACTAAAATGTTTCATCTGTTCAAAGTCAGGCGGTTCAAATATCCCTCCTTTCTTTTTAAAAACCTCTACATTAGCTTCTCTATTTCAAGCGGAGAAAACAGGGCCAAGCTTTATAGATCTATTTTAACCACATCAGGTATTTCCCAGTCTTGTTTTTCTTTCTCTGTTAGTTCAAGAGTAAAAACCGATGCTGAATAAATACACTTATCAGCCATCAAGGGTATAGCAGGGTGGTGATTTGGAGATGGGTGGGGTGTATTACAGACAAGGTTCTTTAAATCTGAATGTCCGGACAGACCTGTAGAACAGAAATTCTTGGTTAGGTTAATCCCACACAGACTAATTTATATTATGGATGGACATGTGTTTAAACAAATACAAGGTATGCATAAAGTATCTCCTGATTTGAGAGTTGTAACAATGATGGAACATATCACCGCCAGGTCAACCAGAAAGCCAGAACCTCTGGAAACATGGGCTGACCTGACTGCAGGTGGTGCTGAGGCCAGCTGTAAGTCATCACTGTTCTTGTTAATCAGAACAGGAGAATAGTGAAGTTTTGCTGGTTTCTGGTTATTTTCAACTTTGATTTCCCCCATGAACGTGATCACGGAGAAGCGATTTTGTGCAAGGATGGGATAGACAAGCATTATTTGTTCAAGGCTGACGCAACAGATCTGCTTGTAGGTACAAAACATGACCTTGTGAAAGCTCCCTGCCCTCTAGCTTGGGAAGGAAAACTCATGCTTGTGGCATCTCTTCAGTCACAAAGGGTAAGAGGGGAAAAAAAAGCCCAGACAGTGGGTGATCAGAGGGGAAGAAATCACAGCATGGAAACAGATAATGATGATACCGTCTAGTTTTCATGTAATGCTTTTCACCGGGAGATCACAAAATATTTTGAGAGCTACAGCTCTCACAAAGGTGAAAGGGAATCCCAATCCTGTGTTATATCCAGTAAGCTTGTTGCGTCTTGTACAGATCAAAGAGAAGGAGTTAAGTCACGGCTAACACTGCTGAGCTGCTGTTCTCAAACGTTTTGGGCAAATGAGGATACAATAAAATGTTTGCTGCCTCACTATGCAGCGTTAATTACAAACCTGCACCGTATACCTGGTATATACTGTGAAGAACTCAGTAATGAATGTGCTGCAGAAAATTTCCAGCTGAAACCCGAACAGGACCATTTACAGATGCTTTACCGAACAGAAGTGCCAAATCTTAGGTTAGGTTTTGGCTGTGGACCAAAAATACTTTCCACAAGAGGTGATTATTATGTATGATTCATACAGCGAGTCCACACGAGTAAAAATAATGCTGCTTAGCTCTCTGTGTTCAAAGTGCTTTTTACGTTTTCAAAGTGCTGTGCACACATTAGTTAATTAATGGCATAAAGTAAGTAACATTTCTGTGCATTTAGCATTGACATTTTGACAATAAATGGTTCTGGAGATTTTATATGCGCCAGTGCATTTGAGCAGCTCATATGAATTGTACTAATGTTCTCAATTGTATTTGAGCAACATCTTAGTAATTTAGACGCTTTTTATCTTATGATGAGCAGATAGGTAGAGCGAAGGTTATCTGTAGGTAGCACGCCATAAATAAGGTAACTTCTTGTCCTTTCTAATAAAACATAAATCTGCACTTAGTCACCTCTGGGGCTCGTGTGCTGTGATCTGCAGCAGAAATAAACACACTGGTAGAAGTCAGAAACCACTAAAAGCCATCATTAGCATTCCAGCTGCAGAAACAGAGCTCTGTCTAGAAGATGGATTTTGTGGAATGAGTGTACCCAAGGTTAGACACTGGGACTCGGTGAAGCACTGGAACATCTGCTGGCTATTTTCAGAGAACTGTCAGCCTATTACCATCTATTAAAATTAATTTGGAAGTGATCCCTCAGAGATGAATCGCTTTTTTCCCTTCCCAATCCTAGTGAAAAATGCTGGCATACAGTTGACATTTATATCCTAGCGGATTTTTTCTAAACATCCTATATTAAAGTTGCAGTATCCTCTGGGGAAGACATTTGTCAATTGTATCAAGCTGCCTTAATGACCTTTCACATGAGGACGTTCTGGCTGAATCACAGACTGGGCTCACATGCCAAATCTATAATCACGTCTGCTTTCAAGCATAGATCTTCCTTTACTGATCCCAGACTCTCACAGGTGCAAATGTTCCAAAGGCAGGCTTTGAAGTGCAGTCACCTCCCGAGCTGCCCCAGCCACCAGCTCAGGTTCTTGAGTTCTTGGGGAATAAGTGCTTTACTTCAAATCTTCTCTCGCTGCTCATCGTTCCTCCTGAGCTCCCTTCTGAGTAGCAAGAAACACACAGAGGTTACATTTAGATCACACAGACTCCTGACTTGGTTTGCTTCAGGATGCTGGGAATCAACCACTGTGAAATCCTGTGAAAATAACTCATCACTCTACAGTCATTTCGTATTTAACATAAACCCACATTATTTTGTCATGCCTCACAAAGTCTCTCAGGCATGAATGGGGTGTAATTGTGATTGCAAGAAGTGACTTTCTGCAAAAAGAAAAAAGGACTTACGTGTCAGAAGGAGATAAATAGACCTTCTCTTTAAATTACATATACTTTACCTGGTGTCTAGCTGATCCACAGTAAGGAAATGATCCTGAGTTGATTTTGTTTCTGGAAGAGACACTGCAGTGATCATCCTGGAAATGGAAGTGTGTTTTGTAGCAGTACTGGAAATTTAATAGCTTCCTCTTCTGCCTGGTTCTGTCTTTTTTCAGGTGGCAAATAGATTATCTCTAGCATTAGAGTGAGAGACATACACTATTTGAGAAAATCAGCCTTTGTCCTTTAAAAATGATCTTTAATAGCTTGCATCAATGAGTGTAATTTGATCTCTAAATGACAGATAAGTTAATCGTAAAACATTTTCTTCAAGGAGAGGGATAAGGTGATATTTACATAAATGAGATTCAGTCCAGGTTTTAGTAAGAGCAATGGTTTCCGAGCTGTTTCAAGTTATGTGGTGTAGCCTGTATTCTTCAGAAAGCAGGGTTTTTGTTACTTTTTTTTGTAGAAGTCTCTTTTTATCTGCATCAAACTTTCTGAATAAGAGTTTTGCAAACATTCCTGTGCATATTGTTCCTTTATAACCTGGGTAGCAGGTATGTTACCCCTTCACTTTGCTTCCACTACAGGAGTTTGAATGCCCTAATGGGGAGTAATTGCTAACTTTCCACATCAGTGTTTTCTGTACTGTTGTTCTGACTCAAATATAGAATATATGGGAAAGAGAACTTGCAAAACAGTGCAGATGATGGGGCTTTGGGCAACCTGCTCTAGTGAAGGGTGTCCCTGCCCATGGCAGGGAGGTTGAAACTTGATGATCTTTAAGGTCTCTTCCAACCCAAACCATTCTATGATTCTGTGATTGCAGTAGCAGTGCTGCTAATACAGGCTAAAGTGAGCACTCTTCATCCCTCGACGTGCAGGGACATTTACTGGATTTTTGGAAACCTAGCTGTCATCAGACAAACTTGGTGTCCAGAGTTCTGCTGTTGACTTCCCACCAGGGTGGGAAACGTTTAACTGTGCTCATCCAACCCCGCTTTGATGTCAATGGCTTTGTGATAAAGAGTAACCAACGTGAACATTAATGTAGGATGAAGGTGAGAATAGTTAAAGAATTGATAACAAAGGAGATACCCAGCGCGAGCTTTCTTCAGGGACTGTTCTCAATTGCATTAGGTTGGAGGGACTTCCACATCAAATCAGGTATTGTGCAAAGCTCTCTAGGGTGAAATCTTCCTGGTCCTAGGTGTGTATATCCTTGTGTATCTGGCTTCTTTTGATGGAAACTCTTAAGGAAGTTGAATTTTAAACCAACTTGGTAAGATGGAGACAGAATTTAGAAAGTAGTGACAGCCCGAGTGACAGCAGCCAACAGTTGTAGAGTACCCCAGCCCCAAGGTGAGGTAAAACCTTTGCTCGACTTCACTGACAAAATTGGTTCTGAGTTTATCATGACTGCAACTTTACCCTGCCTGTAACAGTGCATTTAAAAATGTATTTAACCCATCATCTGCTGCTTCTGGGAACTGTTTCTCCAGCTCTTTTTCTAAGCTCAAACATTGGTTGTGCATCCTCAGGAGCCTGCTCAAGGCTTCTCAGCAGCACAGCCAGAAACAAACATTTCTGTCCCAGCCAGGAGACACCAGGGTGCTCCTGATCCTATGGCAGGAGGGGATGCACACCCCTGACACTGGGAAGAGCGTGGGAGGCAGAGCTGTTGAGGACTGACAGCTGGTTCCCACTGCACAGGGACCTGGTGGCTTCTCATAACGCCTAGAAGTCACTGTGTTCCCCTTGGCAGCACAGCAGTAGGGAGCTTTGCTTTCCAGGACGTGAATCCTCATTGCTCTCCCTGCTGCTTCCCAGCCTCAGGCAGCTCTGCCTCCTCCTGGCACTGTCTTTTGCATCCAAACCTAAAGTACTTGTACCTGTCTGAAGGGTAGGAGGTACCATCTCTTGGTGTCTCTGTGTGGTTTTAAAGCCTGAGGCTGGTTTATATTTAGAATCTTGCAGCAGCCACAATGGGGATGGCAAGCAGGAGATTACATTTCTGGTTTCAAGCACAGAGTGGCGGACTCTGAGCAAGTAGTGCTGATTCTGCTGCTGGCCCTGGGAAGGAGTGGAAATTGTATTGGTTGATATTACTCAGTACTACAACAAAACTGGTAAAAGCATCAAGAGTACAAGAATCTCCCTCAGTGACATCTCAGCCTCAAAGGGATCCAGCAAAGACTTTTATCTTAGTGGAACATGGCATCTTCTGGGAATTACTCTGCTGCAGGTTTGACACCCAAATAAACTTCAGGTGCTCATAATCATTGGGAACTTTGAGGTATCTATGTCAAAATTGTACTAAGAAGATACTGAAAAATCTATGTTGTAAGGTACAACGTGGTGCAAAAACTCACCCTGTGGGATTACAGTGCTCTGCTTGATTGTGTGCCTCAATACCATCTTATTCAGTGGAGATCCACAATGAGGATGTAATGATAACTTTAAGTAAGCTGATGATTTCTCTCCTCAGAAAACGCATGGATGTTGTAAAACTGCCTATCAGATATTTTCAGAGTACTATCCTTCACAAGCCCTTATTTAACGCAGTTATATTTGCATGCATACCCTCTCTTCACATTTGCCATTTGTCACTGAGATAGCAAATTACATTCATCAGAATCCATTCATTCCCCCGGTTTCGCTGAATACAGGATTATCTTGGCTGTGTCAGCTGCCCTATGACTGGTAACTGTGAAAAATGGAGGTCGCCTTCAGATATTCCAAACATGTATCTTCAAAGGACAGTAGGTATTAAGCTGGAAAAGATTAATGGGCTTTATGTCATCGTGTTTGTGTGGCATAAAAGTGAATCGTGCAGATTGATGGATATCTTGGTAAAAACAAATGCATTTTTAAACTACTGTCTTGCCCCTTTCCTGACAAGTTTTAGTGACCATCAAAAGAAATATACTGAGATGTTGCCTTAAATCCTAGGCTGATTTTACAGGGCTTTTCACCTTTAGGAAACTGAAAAGATTTTAGTTATTGAGCAAAAACACCCAAACATGTGGACTGATAGCAGCCTTGCAGTACCTAATGGATGTACAAGAAATCTGGAGAGAGACTTTTTACAAGGTCATGTAGTTACAGGACAAGGGGGAATGGCTTTAAACTGAAAGAGGGAAGTTTTAGATAGATATTAGGAAGAAATTCTTCCCCGGGAGAGTGGTGAGACACTGGCACAGGGTGCCCAGAGAAGCTGTGGCTGCCCCATCCCTGGCAGCGTTCAAGGCCAGGTTGGACAGGGCTTGGAGCAACCTGGTCTAGTGGAAGTGGTCCCTGCCCATGGCAGGGGGTTGGAACTGGATGAGCTTTAAGGTCTCTTCGAACCCAAACCATTCTATGATTCTATGTTTCTATGATTTACTACTGGTTATCTTATAGTCTGTGTTTATATTGTCAATTCAGGACTATCATGTCTTATTTGTCACATAATCATGCAGTATATAAGTAACTGGAGCACATACCATTTTGTTGCTGACCATTTGAAAATTTTTCTCAAAACATTGTCATAATTCCCTATTTTAGATCCAAATTGCTTCTTTAAGACTGCCGCTCAGCTTGTCTGGCAGGTGCTTTCTTCACACAAAAGAAGTAAGACCTCAGCACAGAGAGTTGCCAGGTCCAAAAGGGAAGTCTCTACCTGTCCTTGAATAATACATTGTATTAAAAAAGTATTGATGACACAGAGTGATTTCTCACACAGAGAATAAGTAACATTCAAAAAACCCCAGTGTATTAGGGGAAAAGAGTTATCATTTTTGATTCTCACGATACATGGGTACATTGGAAGGATGCGCCAGAGGAAAACTGGTGGTGTGCAGTGAAGCTTGTGACCATTGATGGGATCTTTTTTCTCTGTAACGTCTTTGCTTGAATGAGAACAGGAGGAAAAAAAAACCAACCCAGGGTCCTGGTCTACTTCTGCTGCTCTTGTTCTCTGTGACCTTGGCATGTCAAATCTCCACCTGGAGGCAGACATCTATCAGGACTATCACAAAACTCTAATGCTTGCCTGTGTTGGAGATCTATGGGTAAAAGTGCTTCTTCACTGCAAGATATTATGCTTTTCAGTGTGTTTCAGTAATACGGAGATAGGCTTGTGCCACAGTGATAACTGCAGTGGCGTGTCTGGTACCCTTATAATGCAAGGAGAAATTTTCCCTCATCTGTTGCATACGAGCAGAGCTGTAGGGACAGGCACAATAGGGAGGGAGAGACATTCTGACCATGTTTTAAATTGATCTTGAGTTTCATTGCGAAGTGCGTTGCTACTGCCTTTTGCTTTAGAGGCAGGGATTGCTGCAAAGCCTTATGTACTGCTCCTTTGGGATGTTGTTTGTATTAATATTTTAAACTTGTAATAAATTTCTAGTCTTTGTTTTGGGGTTTTTTGTTTGTGGGTTTGTTTTGGGGTTTTATTTCCTTTCTTTTTAATTAAATTGCCTTTGGACTTTTAATTATCTTTCACTCCAAGCAAAGTGTGCTCTCCATCATGAAGTAGGATATTAAAGCACTAATAATAACTCTGTTTCTGTTTTTTAACTTCAGTAAGACCCCCATAGAAAACATTCCACTCTAGTTGTGATAAGCATAAGTCATTTTATAACTCACGTGTTTTGTATTATTTTTTCTTTCAATGACTGCCTAAGTAATATAATGGTTTGAGTTGCTTCTTCACAGCTGGTACTCAACAGGTATTTGCTCTTGATGCGGCATCACAATGCTCCATTAATATCATTACTTGCAGGAGATTGAGAGTAATGTGGATTTTTAGTTAGCTTTTTACACGAAATTCAAAGAATCTCAAAACTCAAATCCATGAAAATCAAAGACCTTTGTCCTAAGAGAGCACATCTTTGCCTCCCCCAGCACTGATGGGTGATCTAAAGATTGCCTGTTTGCCTGTAGCTGGGCTCATTTGAGAGGCTGCAAGTTCAGGTAAATGAGAAGGGGGGGATGTTTGGCTCAGGTCTGCAGTGGATTTGAAGCTGGGCCAGGTGATCTTAAAGCTGGGTGAATTGCTTTGTGAACATCATCACACAGTTCGTTGATTGTCAAATTCAGCGTATCACCAGTCTGACACCTCTGCCCCACTTAAATCTTGTTATGAGGATGGAAGCGGCGCCGAAGCTTTGTATTTGTCATAAATACTTGGCTGAGGTTCTTTTTGAGACTAATTCTGCAATTATAGACCGTGATGTCATGCCGAAAGGAGCAGACAGTCAGCTAAGCTCTGTGCTTTAATGGTTTCTGTGAAATTAGTAATAATACCAGGAGGCTGAATTTTAATTTACAGTGCTATGAAATGAGTAGGTTTTATAGTGCCTGAAGCACTCACCTTTGGAAGGAATGTGTGAAAACTTATGGCCTTAACCATGGATCATTTCCAAGTGGAATGAAGTCCTCTCTCCTCTTTCTTTTTGGTCAGGCAAACTGCTATCTGGACAGCTGGCCAGATGTGCGTGGTGCTCAGGAAAGGCAGCACCTCTGGCAAAGCTGATCCCAGCTGCTGCAAGGGATATGGCAGATGCCTGTGTTATTTTACAAAGCTGGTTTCTCCATCTGTTAGTTGATTGCAATAGGATTACCAGAGGATCTAATTGGGCAGAGGGTAGGCTGAAGGGGAGACAGTCAGCATCGCGCGCATCATTTACCAGTACTTTAAGGGGACAGAAACAGATGTTGGTCTTTTTGAAGTGTACCTCTGTATATAGTCAGTTCAAAACATCAGCTCTGTCCTGGGCAGGGAGGAACTCTGTTAGAAAAACAGAAAAGAAAGAGGTGGAAAATGTTATCCATGAAGATAAGCAAGAGAGAGAAGAGAGATGTAGACTTCAGAACAGCAAACAGAGCCCTTGCCACAAGTAGAGTAACCAGGGACCAGCTAGGACACTCGTAGCCTGATCCTGTAGTGCATTAAAAATCTCTTCCTCCTTCTTCTTTGCTTTCCACAACTGGGATTTTGATTCCATGAGACAAGGCTTCGGAAATCTGACTTACATGGTTTGTTCCCACTGGTCTCTACAAGAGAAGTCTTACCAGGCATAGAAAGCCAGCAGGGCTACCCGAGCAGAGGGAAAACGTGGGACTGCAGCACTGTTGAAGGTTCAGGGCACTTACAGGCACTGTAGTCAAGGAGTCTTAATGGGTACAGGCAGCTCTGCACTGTGACTGTTAATGGCATGTTTGAGAAAGTATCTGAAGATTTAGGTTAATGAAATTTGGATATCAGTAGAACTTTAATTCTTAAGGAGGCAAATCTTATTTCTGGTGTTACAGAGCATAGGCACTGACTCAACCACGCTGAACTCAATAAAAAGCCTCTGTTTGGCTTCACTGAGTTTTGAATTAAGTCCACAGAATGTTTGGTAAACTAAAAATGTTACAGCAAGCTTCTGGTGTTCACCATCACCTTGCAACAACAGGTCCCGGAGGGATCAGGCAAAGGCATTTCATAAAAGGGATTTGCTGTGCAGGCAGAGAGCAGAAAGCTGCTTCAGTCTCTTTGTTGTTTGTTACCATTAATTTGATTTGGGATTAGGAAACGTTTGTTACCAGTTTGTATTGTTTTTCTATTGTGTATTTTCTAGTAAGGTTTAAATTATGATGAAACTTGTTGCAGCATATGATAAAAAGCAGTCACTGCCTGCTGGGTGAACGTCTTGGTACTGGGGATATGCCTGAAATACTCAGTAGCGCTGAAATGCTGTCATTTTGTTAGGACTCAAGGTGGCAATGACATGGAAAAATTCATTAGACAGAATAGTCTAGAATGTCTTTTGATCAGTTTTCTGTTTAAATCTGTGCTTGATATATGCAGCTTGGTGCCTGGGTATATATACAGCTATACGTGTGACAGCATTTGGCTGTCCTGTGGATTGTGCTTGGCAATACCTCTTTGTAGCGATGTGTTAAGTGCACAACTGAGTAGTACTGTCCCCAGACAGATAGGGAAATGAAGTCAGAGGAATGGGGAAACCTGCCAGAGGCCACAGCAATAGAGCGGAGATAAAAACTGAGACACTTTTGATCCTAAAATGTATATGGGTACAGCTGTATAGTGTGAACTCCTGTATCAGTGGCTGCAGTCACAGATACGTGCATATGCGTGCACTGTTCTCCTGCACATGCGTGCACTGTTCTCCTGCACACTGCTGTAGAGGAAAGGATCCTTCAGGGTACTTGTTGTGTGCTTTTAGTTTGCTAGGAAGGCTGGGCTTTTATTTGTTCTCAAATAATCCATAAATAAAGAGCGTAAAGTTGCCAGAAAGTGTCAGCAGACTCTTACTTTATTGTGGCCTTGGATGTGGGGAGGCTTGCGATCATTTCTTCAAGCAGAACATGTCCATCTTACTCTGTTTGCTTTCTGTGAGCTGAATTGCCTCTGGCTGGTGATGTCTGCATGTAGGTGCATTTCGGCTATGCAGAGGGTGCAGCTCCCAGCCCTGCTGAGTGCTTTGTGTGGCCCCCAGCAGCTTTTCATCATGCCCATGCTGAAGTGACAGTGCAGTCTGAGAGCGCCTGCCTGCCCCAGCCTCCCATGGAACTCTTCCAGACCATTAGTGCTCTGAGTGATCTAACCCAAGGTGCATTAACCCACCAATAATCTTAAAACTTGCTATATGCAAAGTGCTCTCAAACTCATAGGGGAAAAAAACAGACAAACAAAACCCCACTGCATAAAAACCAGGAAGGAGGTATTTTTTGCTAGCTTCTTTTTATTAAGATCAGTGCTGCTGCTATTAAGACCAATGGTGCTCTTATACCCAGTGGAAGGGTTTTCAGTTCACTAGATTTGGTTGTATCCCTGTAAAATCCTTGTGTCAATGACTGACTCTGTTTCCATTCCACTACAAACCAGCCTGAGCCCTGTGAGCCATGCAGAACCTCAGAAGTCTACAGATCCCTATCAGGTGCAGCTAACAAAACCAGTGGGAAGGCATCCCCCCTCCAAAGTAAATGGAGCCTGGCAAGGAGAGCAGGGCCCAAGAAAAAAAATAGATTTATATATATATATATATATATATATATACAAACATATAAATATATTGAAAACAATCACTGTACTTGCAGCCTTGAGCTGTGATGCTGCCTACGAAGTGAACAGCTCATGTAATTCAGCTCCCTTCTTCCTGTGTTGTGGTGCTCTTAATTTGGGGGTTTTTTGATCCACCTATTCATAGCTTTGAAGCGAGCAGAATGTAATCAGGCTCTGACAGGGGAGGGTTGATTCTAATACCGGCATCCAGAAAGGAGCTGTCAATCAAGGATGAGCTTTAATACCTTCAACTTGCAGTTCCTTTAAACTTTTGCTGCAGTTCAGTGGTGCTTGGTCAGCTGTGGAGGAGCCAGGCACCTACAAAAGACACTGGAGGCTCCCTGGGCATGCTTGGGAGGGTCCTGGGGGGCCTATTCCTTGCCCTCTGCAAAGGGGCGGCATGAAACATCTAATCAAGTTGGCATTTCCTAAGCACATGAGAGCAGAGATTTCCTCTTTGAATACGGAGAAGCTTTCATAAGTGCGCATCCCAAAAGGCCTACAGAGCTTCTGTGAGCCGGCAGGCAAGGCAGGTTTCTAGTCACTTGGATTAAACCTTTCCTTATTGTAGCTGGAACGGGAACAGTGAGGGCAAGGGTTACTTTCTGTACCTAATTTCAAGTTATTTTAGGTGGGGATGTTAGATAAAATAGTCAATGACTGGCAGGATGATAGAATATGGTTTAATTTCAGATTTACTATCTGCCAACACATGCCATTCAATCAGATAAACACAGGATTTCAGCTGTCATCACAATATCTTATGCATACTTAAAAATAGAGCACTTTTTCTCACACCAAGAAGAAACTGAACAGGTTTATATATAGGATGTGTACACTCAGGAGGCTAGAAATTTTGAAATAGTCTGCCATTTCTAGAGAGATTCCCTATCTTTAAGTTAAGGGATTATGTTAGAAGTAGCAGAAATTCTCAGAATTGCAAAAGTTTTATCATTATCAACTGCGCAGAATAAATAAAAGGAACACCTTGAGAAGTGGAACTGGATAAAATGAGGGAAGTGCCTCTAGTAATTACAGAGGAGAATATGAAACTATCTGTAGAAGAAGAGGACTCAGAACTTCTCTGCCCGGCAATATCGTTCCTCCTGTGGTTTATGAGTTGTCATTCTTGCTCTAATGCCTCTCCTGGTTCATGTATTGAGCCTATCACAGTAATGATTTGAGTATCTACTAGGGAGGCGGAGATAGAAGATGACAATCTAGCATCAGCCCAGCACTACCCTAAACCAATTTGCACAAGAAATGTAATTTAAGCATTCACTGTCTAAAGCTTCCCTCTTGAAGACATGCTTTTCTTAGGTGGAAACTCTCATATAGGTACAATATGGCACCTCTTGTCATTAGTGCTTTACGTTATATGTTTGAGAGTACACAGATGAGTGTGGCTTTTTGGCTTGAGCACTTCACCGGTATTTGAATTCTTTATTGTGTATATCCCTTAGGGAGAGTAGCTGGTGAATACTTCTAAGGCCTAGCCTGGTTTGTTTATGAGGGATGCCCAGAACAGTTTGTTTCTGTGGACATCGTAGGAGCAGACAGCAACAGGCAGTTTCTCTGCTCACAAATCTTGCCTAGCAAGCAGTGCCTGCCCAAGCTCTGCCCTGCTGCTTTCTCTCCTGCTCACAAGCCTCTTTCTTCCTTAACACCCAAATCACATGTACCTTCAGTCTATTATTTCCTACCTGCAGTTCGCTCTTTCAGGTTTTGCAGACAGCTTTGATTCACAGATGTCCTTGGTACCAACTATTAGCATTTTCCAGCATAAGCAGTTATTGCCTGCTCTTGTTCCCTTCTGAATTCTACCAGGCTGCTCCAAAAAGAGCTCTAAAATGACATCCTCATCTGCTCAGCACAATGGTATCTTTGAAGCCAAGACTTGTACTTTGCTTCGAAGAGCCACTCTAGCAAAAGGACAGCATTTTCTTCTGAAGATAAGGGAAAGAAGGCATTTTTTTTGGAGAGCGTTCCTCCTGCTGGGTTCCCTGCAGGGTGAGGCTGCTGCCTTTTCTAGCGTGTGCAAAGGCACTCTTGAGGAGCTCTGCTATGACAGATCGGCTTACTGCCCGTAGAGACACGAGGGCAGCATAATGCCAGCCAAGATGCTGAATTCCCTGATCCTTGGGCTTCATCCCACTCCAGTTAAGCTTTCACACACTTCAGAGAAAAACTTGATTATTGGGTTGCAGGTCCCTCAGGTCAGCTGTGGGAAGGTCTTTTTGACTTCCACAGCTCCCTCCCAGAGCCGGGTTTTGGCTGCAGAGACAATTTATGCTGGGCTGTGCAAACAGATGAAACAAAGGAATAGCAAGGCTGGGGTGAAGTCCACTGTAGGTGTTTTTCAGTCTTAAAGGCTTCCTAATTGTGTTTGGTTTTTATTCTGTTTAGCTTCTTTTTGGTCTCCTTTAGAAAAGCTTTTCACACACAGTGATGTCCCAAGCAGTTTATTTGAAGTCATTGGTGGGTGGCGCATACATTATGGGCTGTGGTTTCATTGATATGCTCAGCCTCGCTAAGTAGATGGCATATTAAATGTTTTATTTACCCTGTGTGCTACCTGTCGTCTAATCAGCTTTTGTTTTTGCTGCATTCTGCTTGTATTATAGCAAGAGTAAGTGGTTTCATGTAAATTAAAGCCGCATGAAACCTTTTAAAGCCATTTTAAAATACTAAATGGTTTTGCAATAGGTTTGTCGGACAAGGGTTGGAGAAAGAGCTCTTTGCTTACCCATTTACTCTTTTGTATGCTTATTAGAAGCCCCCCATGTGACTCTTTCATCAAACATTGCATCCCAGTACTCATCTAGGATGCCAAAAGTCATTTATACTGTGCCGAAGAGTGGTTTGCATAAACAGGAGGCAGTTAACAAAGGATACAGTTGTGAGCTGTGATTGCAAATGTTGTTTATAAATTACAATACAGGCACACAATAGTCAAAACACATGTCCCTGTGATGCTTGCCTGGAGCATTAAAGCATGTTGGCTTAAAAGTTTCTTTGCTTTTATTATTTTCTTCTAATGTCTATGATTGGGATCATTTCACTGTGAATAATGTTGTTTCTTACAGGTGGATCGGATCATCTTCTGCGTCTTTTTGGAGGTTGACTACAAGATTTTCAAGAAGAAAATGGGCGAGTTTTTCCCTCTAGGTAGGTAAAAGTAACCAAGTGCCATCTGACTTGGAAAAATGATGCATCAAAAAGGAAACAGTTGGCGTCCTTTCTTCTTTCCCTGCCTCAGCCGAATGTTAAAATGTGAACTTTCTTTAAGATCAGCTGCACATAGAGGCTCTGATCCCGGGCAAATGCAGACATTTAAAATTTGTGAACCGGCAAAACTACTTGTGATAATGCTTTTGCAAAGTCAAGGCCTGCTTCTGTATGCTCAGTGCAGCTAGTTTCTTCATTCTCTGCTGTATCTGTGTTTCCTCCTGAGACCTGGTATGTGGCGCTGGCTCTCTTGACTCTGAGAAGAAAATGATTTGCACTAATGTATATAGCTCCTAGTGTATATTGCTTTTCCATGCACTTTGTACATGCTTTGCTCTTTCATTAACGATTCTGGTAGGGTTTCTCTGGGTCTGAAAAGATACCACAGGGGTTAGAGCCCAACTGTGTCTGAATGAGAACTTTAAACTTGAGCTGTCCCTGTGCAAGAATGAATGGGAGAAAGATGGCTCTCGCTGGAGCACTTGGGAAATGTTAGCCATTCATCTTATGTTTCACATGGGAGGTTACTTCCTACAATTTAAGAAAATGTGGTGGATAGTAAATTTGTTAATCCCCCTTGATCCCCTCCCCCATATGCCTGTGATTTATTTTTATCATATATATCATTAGAAATCTGTGTTCAAGGGGTTTTATCAGCCCTAACCTTCTCCCTTTTTATTTTGTTTTCTGTGACGTCAGTCCTACTATATGTGACAAGATCCAGGTTTTAGTATTTTGTTTTATCACCCATTTCAGAAGTGGGAGTCAACTTAAATACTCGCTGTCCTGTCTGTCTGTCTGGTGGAATGGGCCTTTGAGTAATAGGAAGCAGAGCTTTGGTGTGGTGTGAGTGTCTACTAATTCTGCAGGACCGTGTTGTCACAGTAGCCACAGTGGGTTTTTTCCTT
This sequence comes from Pezoporus occidentalis, assembly GCF_034315485.1. Classification (NCBI taxonomy): domain Eukaryota; kingdom Metazoa; phylum Chordata; class Aves; order Psittaciformes; family Psittacidae; genus Pezoporus; species Pezoporus occidentalis. The sequence goes on from NW_026912779.1 coordinate 8,393,169, forward strand.
TCTTTTTGGCTGAGAGTATGGAAATTGTGATGTTTCTGTCTCATCTCACTAGAACAAAGCTTTTTGTAGATGACTTTGTAATCTCCAGTTTGTGGTGATTGACAGCTGAAACTTAAAGACCTATTGAATTATTCAGGTAGCATAGAATGGTGTCTAACTGCTTAATATTTTCGTCTGGAGCACATTGAACATGCATTTCAAAGACTGCATTCATGTCTAATCCATTCATTGTGTGATATAATTTTTTTTGGCAGTGTACCCCAACACATAGGATAAAGTGGCAGTGCTCTGCCTGCATTCTTGCCCTTCAGATTAGGCAAGAGTAAACTACAGTGTCAATTTGTCAACAGATTAGAGTAATAATACTCACCTTCATCATTAAGGCCTTTGAAATCATGGATTAAAGGGTGGTATTGTTGTTATAAATGTAAAACCTGCTTGGGTTTGAAAGCCTGGGAGACAAGAAGATGCTTCAGAGCTAAAACATGACAAGCTCAAAGGGGAAAAGAGAGGAAGATGAGAGATTAATTTGTTTTGGAGGGTTTTAGAAACCTGTCATTGTTGAACTCCTGTCCACAGAGAACATGTGTGGTCATGTGTCGTGTTATATAAAGACGTAGAATTGCATTGCGCCACATTATGTAGACGATCAGTTGTAACACAGTTTTAACAGTATGTTTATCCTCATGCATTGAAATGTTTGCAATTTTTTTTGCTTGAACTAAAACTGGGAATTTGATATGTGACCATGAAGAGGGGGTCGTGGTAGGGACCCTCTAAGGTGCAGCAAATGCAGTGGTTAGGAGGGATGTGACTGTGCAGAAGGGTTGGTCCAATGCTTACACAAACAGCTGTCCAGAGAAGAACGTTTTAGTGCTCAGCAACAAGAGTCTGGTATAGATTGGTAAAAGATCTTAGGGCTCTTTTCAAGATGCTTCCCACTGTAATTTTCTCTTAACTAATGATTTTGAATGACAGCTTTGATATGCCTTAATGATGCTGTTTTCCAAAAGGACCTGAGCATCTACTGGCTGGTGAACCAGAGCTTTAAAAGGAAACAGTTTAGCATCTAAAGCTCAGAGAAGGTTTTCCTGTGGTTAGGTCAGTAGTCAGTGATTCGGGAGATCTGATTGCAATGTCTTATATCACTACAGACATTCAGTATGTCCTTTTAGGAGTCACTTAGACCTTCAGCAAGGAGATGCAGGGAAGATACATGCTACCCAGATGGCTTTCCATAAGCATCCCTGGAGAAATGATCAGTATTTGGGTGTATCTTCTGGAGGACTACCCTAACAATCAATATACAGTCTGAGGCTTTCTTTGCCATCTTGAATTGATGCTTTTCTGCAGGGTAGCACCAATACAACAGATGTCAGCAGAAGTAAGCCCCATCCTCAATCAGCTATAGCCTACTGGTGAGAACATCAGCTGAAGGTCTGGATGGTTATTACCAGATGACCATCACGTCTGCTCTTTTTTTCTGGTGTCTTGTGAATTGCCATCTGCATTTAACCTAGAGGACTTGGATGAGTTTTCAGCAGACTCTTCTTCTGCAGGGCTGTTCCATCTCTCCGCAGGATTGGTTTCTTGCACAGTGGACTTCATCAGCATGGCTCTGTGTCAAGGAATTAGCAACTGTCTCTATGTTTGACAGTTAATTCCTGATATTTAGACTGTGGAAGGAATTGCCAAAACTCTGGTGTTTTTGTTTTGGTGTTAAGTGAATCTATTAATGTAGTGAAATGAAAGTCTTTAAGGATAGACTTGCCCTAAATTTAAATTAATAGGACACTATCTGAACACTCGCAGGAGAGAATAACACTGAGATATTGCTTTAAGCTTAGAGAAAAAAACATCAAGACATTTTTAAATCATGTCTCGCGTTCCGAAACATTATGGAATGTATCTACTTTAATAGATGTGGACAAAAAAGCTTAGAAAGAATATATTCCTGGAGTTATATACATAAATAGTTATTACTTTAAACCTGGTGCATTAATAAATCCAAAAAGATATCGAAGTGCTTGAGCTAGTCAAGTGATAATGAAATGAAGCGAGAGTTACACCTCAGTGCATTAGAGTAAGTGGAATATAGATATGGGGAAATTGTTCCATTAGTTGAACATATCATTAGGCCTATTTTGCAAGTGGAATGCCAAAGAAATTAGTCGAGTAATAGTACTGATATTAAGACAACTGCCAAGAGCCTTGTCATTTGCAAACTTTAAATATATAGGGGGAAGAGGCAGACTTCTAAGTAATTTCATGTCTTAGGAGTGTAGCAAAGCACTCAGAAATGCTGAGACAGTTGTCACAGCCTCAGCATTTCTGATTTAATCTCAGTAATCAGTAGCCTGTACAGAACCCGAGCCAAAGCCAGCATGCTCCAAGGGGAGCACCACTTCATCTGTTACTCAGGCTTAGGATCTCATCCTAGTGGTTGTCCAGAAAAGCACTGGGTTAGAAAGTAAAGAGTCCTGATCCACACAGAATTTTCTGTTGAACCTTTGGGGGTTTGCTGAGGAGCGGTTTTATGTCCTGGTAGATAAAGAGCAACGGTGGAAGACTATTTTGGTTGAATAACCAAACTCCTGTGCTTAAGATGGATCACTGTTTTAATGCATTAGGTGCAACAAACAGTGACTCTTTCTAATCATTCCTTTTCTTTTTACCAGTTAAGTTCTGTCTCCTGGTGGAAGGAAGTAGCCCAGCTATTCCCTTCAGCTGTGCTGGCAAATTCTCTCTGCTTAATCCGAGAGAATGGCTTGCTACATATATTTCAGGCAAATAAAATATCCTTCCCTGCAGTTCTGGCTCAGCTGGGTTCATTGCTACTAGTATTATGAGTGAGCTTTCTGGGAAAGGAGCTGATACTTGTACCATTTTTTCTCTTGGAAGTCATTGTTGCTACATGGAGCCTTGGTACTAGACATTGCTTTTATTGTTAAATATATAAATTTATAAGCCTGACCAGGAAAATGATATTAAAACCAGTCCCCTTGAAAAGTTAGATTTACCAACAGTTGCCTTAGTGATCCATACTTTTACAATGCTATCAAAGGAGTAAAATTAAGAGTATTTGTAAACAGTTGCCAGCTGGAAGCAAGGATACCTTTTTTTTCCCCTCCTGTATAGCGTATATACCTAGCTACTTCATGTGTCAGGCAGATGATCTTCTAAGGACCTTTGACAAATGCTTATTTTTCATGGTGGCTGTTGTATATTATGAAAGGTTAAATTGTAATGCTTAAAGTATTTCTAAAACTATCACTGTTATCAGTGGATTGGAGAAGGGAATAATTTTGGAGGGGGAAAATGTTCTTTACACAAAACTAATGTTATAAAGGGTATGTGAAGCTGCAGCATTCAAGGTTATATCGCATCCTTACTACTTTAAACAGAGTAACAAAATTACTTCACTAAAGCATTGCTAAAATTGTTAGAGAGAGGACAGGTTTGCACTTTCATTAGACCATTTGATAGATGGAAGATGCAGGCTTTTAGACTCCGTGTCCTTTCAGAGCTAATGAAAGGATGCTGAGCCCAAAAGCTTGTTCTTTTTTTTTTTTTTTTGAGCCATATCAGTTGGTATTAGGAAAAAGAGAGAGAAATTGCTGCTTCTTGAAAAAAAACTTTCTGCTCTATTCCAGGTTATGACATTTAATGCATTTTCTGCTTTTGTCCTGGTTGATGAAAACACTGTCCCCTCTACCCAAAGCATATGGATAAGAGCTACTATTAATTGCCCTGTTACTTCAGGAGGATGCACAGCATCCTAGTTGTGCATAAATGTGCAAATATATTACAATTGCAGAGGAAATTCATTGTTAAGAGATCTCCCAGGCTTGGAATCAAATTGGGAACTGTCTAAATGGCTGAATGAAGGGCTTTGTATTAAAAAGGCAGATCCCTGCACTAATACGTGAGCGAACTCTTAAGTAGAGATTGTAATTTCTGTACTGGTATTGAGAAGCATCACCCTCACTGCTTAGTATGGCAGACTTCACTGGGGCTGAAGCGGTCCTGGGTGTGAGCAAAGGAATCATAAGTTAGCCCTTAGTAAGTAATCCTGTATCAAATGGGTAATTTGTTTGATAAATTTAGCCTCTCTATTTGCATTTGCAATGTTCATGAGCCGATTCGTTTCCTTAATTCGTCACCTGAATGTATTCCACAAAATATTTTTCATGGGCTTCATTTTACTATGTGGAGAGGTGCCAAGCAGTTTACTGGAAGCACCTGATATCCTTTATCTGAGATTTCACCTGGGCAGTGATGTGCCTTGTAAGTCATGAGGGCTCTGGTTTTTCTTACTGGTTCAGGCAGGCATGCAAAGGCCGCTGGAAATAGACATTAGGGAGTAAGATTTGGGGAAGTTTGAAATCCCTTTGGCTTTCTCCTTCTGATCAACAAGGGGTTCTGCAAGACCCCTTGTTGAAGGACTTCATTCAGAACAGTTGGGCAGAAGCACAGCCCTGCTGTTTCCCATGGTGGATCCTTGCCCCTCAGTAACTGAGGCTTCAAAGGAAGCATTGCCTATATGAGGGAGCTGGAGGAGCCTGTGCACCTGAATAGGATGCTGGCTTTGCTCTATTTCTCTCTCACCTGATAAAATACACTTCAACATAAATAAGATGCTGTAAAATTTTTTCTCAATCCAGAAGTTTAATATAGACATAATGCTTAAAGCTTCTGTGCATTTTACATGTGTCTGAAATTCACCTCATGAAACCTCAAGCTAACTAAAAGTTAAAGGTGTCCATAAAACCTGTGAAACAAAATTTTGCTATGGCTTTTTGTCTTCGTTTGCCATGGCATTGATGTGCCAGTCCTACCACTCATTGCAGTTGTCTGTCTTAGCTGCTTTTGCCAGTATCTCAATGTAGTGCTGGAGGATGCACAAGCAGCATTTCAGGAGTGGTGCTTGAGAGGCTATGTATGTAATTGGTGGCTCAGATACAATTTTCATCATCTTAAGAGATATGCAGACTATGAGGGGGTTCCATGGCATTGGGTTTCCAGTACCTAATAAAAAGTTAATGGGCACTTTCTTCCTTCAGTTTGAATCCTAACTAAACTTGCTGTTACTATCCCTTTGAATTATTTCCTGGCTAACTGCTGACAGAGCATTGCTCTAGACTTTGGCTGTGTGTTGAAAGTACCAATTCCCTCAAAATTTGGGCTTGGATCCTCTGGTTGTACGCAGTTTGACAGAGGCTCATGACATTGCTTGCTCTATGGTCTGGAAAATTGTTTGCCTCCTCATTCCTGATAGCAGCAATGGCACAGCTTGGAGCAGGGTATGGATAGACCATAACTGTGTCAAGAGCAACACTCAAGAGCTTTGCTAAGCAGAACTTCCTCCTCTTTACTCCAGTAGCATCTTGCAGACATTTTCTTTGTCTCCTCTGGTCAAACTGACAATGGAGCTTGCAGTCAATCCAGAAGTCAGGGGAAATGGCTGCTTCTATGTATTTGTCAATTCCAAATCCCTGAGCTCTCCAGCTCCTGGGATGGTGCCTGGATAAGGTCTGTATTGAAACAGTGAAGAGGGAGGCAGTGAGGATGTCCTTGAAAAGCACAGGGGTTATACAGACGCAAGAACGAGGCTGCTGCATGCATTTACAGTGTGGGAGAGCACAGGGAAGATGATGAGTGCAGTAATTAGAAGGACGACTATGGAGCAATTATTTACCATCTCTTATAACAACACAAGAAACACAAGGTATGCCAGGAAATGATGAACTGGGATGAAAACAAGCAAAAGGAAGTAGTTGTGTTTTTCACCCAGCACATTGTTAGGGTCTAAGAATGCTCACTTTGAGGTGATGCAGAGCCTGTAGGTCTTAAATATAGTTAAAAAGAGGATTAGCTCAACCACCAGAGAACAGGTCCAACAGAGGCTGTTAATCAGCATGGTCTATATGTAGCCTTAGGCTCTGGGAGAGGCTGCAGGAAGGAGAGAGGGAAGTGTATTGCAGTCCTTCACACATGGATGCCTGGCTCCAGCAGGTGAACAAGCAGAAGCTTTCTCTGTATAGCATCAAATGTGAATAAATCAGGGATCTTTTCTTTCTGCTGTGTTGTATATTTGGGCATCCCATGTAAAACATTCCAAATGCACTTTTTTATCATTCCCAGAATTATCCTGTCCTCTCTGGCCACTGATACCAAATCACTTCTAATTGCAAATGCTTTTAACCGCAAAGTGCTTCTCATTGCAGAGGATGCAGTTAAGTTTGCGCTTGTCTCATTTGTCCCCACCTCTGCTTTAGGTTACTGATGGGATTTTGTTAGGAGTTTGAGTTTAGAAAAGTGTCACCACATGCAAAACATACCATTTTGTGTGTGACTACATTAGCATACATGGGGGTGAGAAATCCACTTTAGCACTTGTAAACAAAGCCCAGTTGTTTCCAGTATTTTAGGACACAGAGGAAATAAGGAAGTTTTGCAATAGGTTCTGTTTTAAAAAGTGATGTTTATTTTCCCAAGGAGCGCCTCATTCCTTTTGTGTAAGGTAGAAGCATCTGGGAAATAGAAATCCAAATCTGATCCTAGCTGTGAGCACCATTTCCTGCACAGGAATAATGTTGTCCAGTTCCCTAGCAGTGGGAATGGCAGCTGCCACATAGCCTTCTTATGCAGCTGAGGCTTGTACACGTATATGTATTTTACAGCAGATCAAGTGATACAGCACATAAAAGAAGCCATCTATGTGGTGACAGGAAAAAACAGTGCCTAACTTCTTAGGAGATTGGTACTAAGGATTTCTATTTGATATGGCTTCAAAAGCTACAAACACATTGTACATTCAGTGAGACTCTGGTGTTGTGGGACTGGTGTAACTAAGCAACACGGGAAGAAAAACTGCACCGATGCTGCAGCAAGGCCAGGATGTACAGAGTGTATCAGAGGAAGTTTCTTTATAATCAGACTAAAAAATTTCATTAAACTTGCTTAGTGTCAGATGGAGCTTTACGTAGTGCCTATTGCTGCGTATGCAGGATTGCATGATTAAAGGATACAAATGTTCACAACCGAAAGAAGACCTATTTTTCATTCCAAAGCAGAAAAGGTTCTTTTGTTTTACCGTGTTCTTTTTTACGTCTACTTCTTACGAGCACTGAGGACAAGGGAAAGCTTTATGGAAAGTATAATTTTTAACAACTCGATGTGAAAAGAATCAGGCCTGGGTTTAGTTGATCTCATCTGGCAGTGATTTCTAAATCTGCTTTTCCTCAAAGAAAACATTGCCTTTTCCTGTGTTATTGGTCAGTGTGTTGTATTCTCCCAGCAGAGAACTGAGTTGGAAGGATCGAAACAACCAAAAGACCTTGTGAGTTTCTAGGTTATTGCAAACCTCATATGTACGTTTGGGCTTCATCAAACCCTAGGGTGTTCTCATGTGCTTTACTATGCTAGAAAATATCAACTCTTCTAGGTTGAGATGGACATAGAGCCTCTGTACTATTATGAAGCTCCCGTTGGGTAGCTGCAGTGGTTGTAAGCAATCAAAAAGAAGTGACTTTTCAATAACTAAGGATTGAAAAAGCACAAGACGTGACTGTAAAGCTCCGTAAGGATATTATGATGATCATGAAGACCCATGGGTGAAACTTTGGGACAAGACTGTGGAAAGACATGTGTGGTGGAGAGAAATATGGAGAGTGAGAACCCACTGGGTCTTTTCAGTTGCTGGAAACCTGATAATGTCACAATTTAGACAGCTTGCATGAGGCAAGTACCCTGGCCCACCCTGCTGCCTACTCAGGTTGGAGACAAGATGCTTTTGTTTGAGCAAGCAGAGATGGCCCCAAAATCCATTTTCCAAAATGTTGCGAGGTTGTTGTGCTGCACATCATCTGCTGTTCTATGGAAACTGCACAGGCAGATCATGGAGTACCTGCTCAGTGAGTGCTTCACGGCAGGAACTTTTTCAGCTGGACCCCTGGTTTTGTATAGTAAATAAGCTCAACAGGATGGCTGGAGCTGTCAGTACTGAAGGTTTTATGGGGGCTTTTGTGTTTGTCTTGTTTTGAAACATCATCAGCAGTACGATCACCAACTTGCCACTTCAGCCTCCTGTAGAGCTCTGCCCATCTCATTGCTCTGTTGCCAGTGCGTGTGCATGCAGCCTGACGAGGGGAGACTGGTCTGTTCCCAGCGTCCTCCCAGCTCCTCCCTGGTTATGTTCAGTACATGGAGCCGCACTCGCACGGGGAGCAGGCTGAGGCATGTGTGCTGGCTGAAAATGAGGAAATGTCTGGAAATTTTGATCAACCCGGAGAAGGGAAGGCTCCAGGGACACCTTAGAGCAGCTTCCAGTACCTAAAGGGCTCCTACAAGGAATCTGGAGAGGGACTTTTTACAAAGGCATGTAGGGGTAGGACAAGGGGAAGTGGCTTTAAACTGGCAGATATTAGATTAGAGATTAGGAAAACATTCTTCCCTGTGAGGGTGCTGAGGTGCTGGCAGAGGGTGCCCAGAGAAGCTGTGGCTGCCCCATCCCTGGCGGTGTTCAAGGCCAGGTTGGACGGGGCATGGAGCAACCTGGTCTAGTGGAAGGTGTCCCTGCCCGTGGCAGGGGGTTGGAACTGAATGAGCTTTAAGGTCCCTTCCAACCCAAACCATCCTTGATTCTATGAAATCAGGCGACAGCAGAAAGTGCTGAGAAAAGGAACAAAACCTGAGGGATGAAACAAGGCAGCTGAGGAAAGGTTAGAGGAAGGCAGGGAGGAGCTAGCAGAGATATTGAGGGAGCGCTGGCAGCCTGGGATGCAAGCCCTGAATGCAGATGAAACAGCAGCCTCCTGCAGTGTGGAGCTGGCTCTCAACTAAGAGCTCTTCAATGCATGCACAGTTAAAAATAAAAGGTGTTTGTACAGCGTTGGCTCTGCGTGCTAATATGAAGTAGAATGCAAATAGAAGCATGAGCAGCAAGGAGGCAGCAGTCTAATGGCTTTGGGGATTAGCAGCGGTATTTAAAGCCTTTCACCTCTCTGTTCCTAACATAAATCTTAACACAGATTGATGGTCTTAGCCATCTGGCTTGTGTTTGCTTTTATGCAATGACTAGTGAGACAGAGAAAGAACCTCACCAGCAAGGCAAAGGGAAAAATAAAAAGTATATGACAGAAGAAGGCATCCTCTTCCCCAGTGTCGGTAAGAGCAGCTATAGTGCAATTACTCTGTTTCACAGAGCTCAGCAGGTTAACAAGGGAGAGGGGAATGAAGGAGTAACAGGCATCACTTGCTACATGACTCTAAAAGGGAGCCTGTGACTTGTACAAATGTGCATATTCCGAGCAGCTTGCTCCCAAATGCAAAGTTCTGTGCTCTTCCGAGACATAGTTATCCCAGACAGCACGAGTTAGGGGTGAGTTTCAATCACAGGTTGACTCTCAGATATAAATCATTTTATACTGGACTGGAAACTGCTTTCCCATACATTGCCAATCCAATACGTTAATTTTATATACTACAGCCCAATTTACATGCCAGAAAATCTTGCACTCTCAACCATATCCCACATTTTGGATTAGATGGCTTCCTTGTATCCTAAGCCTTCTAAATACTGATGTGTGTTTTCTCGGGGGTGGACTGGCACTTGCAGGGAATCACTGCCAGCTTTCCTCTATCTCAGGGCTGCAAGGTCTGCAATTTCTTTTCCAGCAAGGCCATCTTGGTAGAGCTTCCCAAAATCCAGGGCTTTAATGGGGAAGCGACATGAAAGGTCGCTGTTCTGCATCTGTAGCCAAAAGGGTAATGGAAGTGGGTACATGCATACACACACTATAACATGTTTTCCCAGTCACAGAATCATAGAATAGTTAGGGTTGGAAAGGACCTTAAGATCATCCAGTTCCAACCCCCCCTGCCATGGGCAGGGACACCTCACACTAAACCATGCCACCCAAGGCTCTGTCCAACCTGTCCCTGAACACTGCCAGGGATGGAGCATTCACAGCTTCCCTGGGCAACCCATTCCAGTGCCTCACCACCATAACAGTAAATAACTTCTTCCTTATATCCAATCTAAACTTCCCCTGTTTAAGTTTGAACCCATTACCCCTTGTTCTATCACTACAGTCCCTAATGACGAGTCCTTCTTCCAGCCCTTGGGTAAAGGAGAGAGTTACAGAGGAACCTCAGCTATAGCCTGTCAGGTGGGAGAGTTTGGCCAAGAAATATTGATGATATGTTTTTAAGGAAGTGTTTACTGGTATCAAAGACTCACTCTTCGATTCTTTTGTGGTTTTACTTGATTTTGCTTTGAGATTCACTGTCTGTGATGCGTATTTCAAACCAAAGTAAACCTCCAGAAGGCTTCCTCTTGATGGGGTAAGAAAAACGCATAGCGAACATAAAAAAACCACCCCAAGGCCTAGGTATTGCAAATCTAGTTTATGGCCATCTTGTCACTGATTTTGCTTCATATTAGGTACATAGAGGTTCAGTAAAAAATACTTTTACTTCCTTTTACTTCTTCAGAACCAGGAACCAAGAAACTGACTTTAATATGATTCTTTTGGGGCAAAAGTGAATGAATTTTGGATATTGATTTCTAAAACACTGGCGTTTTTTATCTCAAGTAATTGATTTTGGCATAAAGCTCTGTCAACTAAACATGGTGTTTATCACTTCAGACAGCCACACCAAGGTCAGTGAAAGAGACCGCTTTATATTCAACAGGGCAGCACTTCCACTAGACGCATTCATAGTGTGAGAGTAGGAATTCTAGACACATGAAGTGACTGGGGAGTCGTGTGCCAAAGTGCAGCTCAGATTCAGATCCAATTTGGGGTCCACAAAGGCACCACAATGACCCAGAGATCATGTCACAAAACAGCTGGGAGCCCAACTCCCATTTTCAGAAATGATGTAAGGACTTTACTGCCTTTTAGTGAGACTTAGGCTCCTGTTCCCAGAAAAAAAAACAGCCTTTAACTCACAATTAGTTCACAAAAACAGTTTTTGCCTCTTCATAATTATATTGCATAATGACTTCACTACTTTTTAATAACATCAGATTTCTTGTCTGTGTCCATTATCAGCAGCTTAGAAGCTATTCTGTTGCTTTGGGAATTTCAGATTCCAAGTCGCTTACAGAACTATAATTAAGAACTTCCGCAGAAGACCAGGTGATATATGTATGTTAAGATATTATGTTCTGCTGATTTAGTGTAAAGTCTTAGATTAATTTGAAATTTTATCGTGGTGGTTTCATTATAAACGCTTCCATGTAAAGAACATGTTATTGGAAACTGAATAATTAATAATCTCTGTGTTAACCAAATGTTTTCTGAGTGGTGTGCTGAAAAATGTCAGGACTCCAGTTGAAAATCCTGGCTCTGTTGAAGTCAGTGGCAGAATTCCCATTGGCTTTAACAAGATTTTTCATTTTCTTGTCTCAAAAATTACCTGTCAAAGCTCCTTAAAGTTTCTGTGTAAAAATTCGTATTTGTACAGTAGGGGTTCATGTGCCTTTTTGATCTCCAAAACAACTGTTTGCAGAATAAGGAGAAAGGAAGTAAAATCTGCAGTGATAGTTTTCAGCCCTGGTCCTTCGGGCTGGACTAAAGTGGACTCAAGAGAGGTGTTACTGGCTGCTATATAGTGGGTTCTGAAAGTCCTGCCCTCCAGATCATGTCTGAATGAGGTGGAAGGGGAGAAGAATGGATACAGATCCATCTACTGTAGGTTCACAAGCATCCATGAAAATTCTCAGCCTCATGATTTTAATGCTTGTAACAAACACAAGGCCTCTATTATTAACCAGTTGTTCTGTTCTTATGCTTCTTAAAATAAAGTATCAGCCTCTAAATCTTGATGAAAGCAGAACTTAATCCCTCATAGTGTGTGTCATACAGTCATAGAATAGTTTGGATTGGAACGACCTTTGCAGATCATCTAGTCCAATCCCCCTGCAATGAGTAGGGACATCTTCAACTAGATCAGGTTGCCCAGAACTGCATCCAGCCTTGCCCTGAATATCTCCAGGGATGGTGCATCCGCCACCTCTCTGGGCAACCTGTGCCAGTGTCACAGCATTTGGATAAAGATCTGACCCTACATATTTAGGACCTAAGCACGACTCCTAGTTTCTGTTACTATTGATCATAATATTGCAAAACTCCTTTGGGTTCAAATGGCTAAATAATATGCACATACACAAGTTTGAAAGATGTCAAGTTTTCAATGGAAACTGTAGGCTCGCTACAGAATTTGCACATGCCCAAAACCATTTAAAAGGGTGCAAATGGAGTCTAGATGAGTTAGGAGCATAGTTGACATAAAGTTCTGTGGTCATCAAGCTCTCCGTTAAATGTTTAAGGCTCTGGAATATTGAATTATTTAGATGTTAACTAAAGCTACTGATTTTTGTCTCACCAAAAATACTTGTAGTATGAAATTCCTTTGTTACAGAAGTGCAGCTTTTTGCAGAAGGAAAGAATCTGCTTTCTTCATACAGTATCTTAATAATGACAAGTGTTCGATTCTTGGCTAGCCCAAGTTTCATCTTAACCTGTCCTGTCTGGCAAATTCATAGTAACTTCTTCATGTTATATGATTTCTGGATAACTAGTTCTCTTTTAACATAGTCAGCTGTTCTCAGGTAACAAAGCAAACTGAAACTTAACAAGCAAACACTCTGATAGAAAAAAGAATGCAGTTTCATTTTATATAAGCCATAATTTGCAGAAATCTGTAAATTATACTGAAAATGTTTCCCCTGTTTTTATTCCCTGCGTTTCCTGTATGTGGTCGTAACAGTCCAGCATCAAGGCCTTCTTTTCTCATCCACCTCCAGATCTTACTGTAAAATGTTAAATGGGAGGAGGCAAACTAAGATATGAGCAGTTTGAAACATGGAATATTTAATTTTAGGTATTTCCTGGTATTCTTAATAATCAGTTTCTTTCAATATTTTTTTTGACAGATGATGCTAATGAAGATGGGACTAAGCTGAATGAAGAGACAGGTGAGTAAACAATATTTTGTGCTAAAATATATCACTTCTCCAGAGCATCAACTGAACTGAAGGAATTCTTGAAACTAATTGCCTTGGTTGTGATAAGCAGTGCCAATCATTTATTGCCAATGCTACAACAGTCATCTCTGTTTCTTGACAGAGGGTAAACCATCCCTGTTAATAAAAAATAAACAGTAAGAATGGCTGAGGGTACCTTTTTGGTGTCATCATCTGTAATGAGCCTCTGGTTGATGTTTTTTTATTAATAACTAGTTTGAATATGAATGGGAAATAATTAAAATTCTGCAGTCTCTTTGTGTGTGAAAGGGTGTGAATACAGCAATTCGTGAGTCATCTGCAGTTCTGATCAGTGGCCATGGTTTGTTTGCAATGAAAATGGTAGCAAAACTCTCCCACAGCCTCTTGAATCATACAATCATAGAATAATTAGGGTTGGAAAGGACCTTAAGATCATCTAGTTCCAACCCCCCTGCCGTGGGCAGGGACATGTTGGACAATATTTCAGAGGACTTTTTTCCCAATCCAAGTTTGTTGTTTAAAACAAATGTTGATGTTTAGGGTTTGGTGGTGTAAATAGGCTTGAAATGGAAATGGTGGATAGGTATAAAGAAAGGCCTGAGGAACAAGAAGAGGAAAGGACAGAGGATTAGACATTTCCCACGAGGACAAAAGCTTCCAGTCAGAAGACTTCTGCTATTTCTTTGTAGAGAGCGTCATCTACTTCATCTTCTTGATCAGGCTTTTTGTAACAGGCTTCTATCACAGCACCGTGTGTTTCTTTCCCTGATGACCTTCACCTAGAGGTTCTCAGTGGACATCTCCTTTTCCATAAGAGACTTGTGTGGTGAAGGACCTCCTCTTCTATGCAGCATAGCTCTCCCTACTCTTCTCTGCCTTTCCTTCCCGAGCAGCAGGTACCCATCTGTGACAGCGCACCCGGCATGTGCACTGTCCTCAGATCTCTGTGACCCTAATCCCATCATAGCCCAGTGACTGTGCAGGAACTTACAGTTCTTCTCATTATGAAAAGATAGGAGATGATTGGAAAGGAGAGCCACAGAGAGAGAGAGATACACCAGCCAGAAAACAGAGGTAAAAGCTTTTGAAGCAATATGTTGGATGCTTAAATCGTCAAGATTGTCCTAAAGACAAATGGATTATGATGATTTATGCAACTGGTTAATTAGCTTAGAAATACTTGAAGAATGGTGTATATGCACAGATGTGAAAACATGGATATTCATAGATACGTGTTACACTGATGGATTAGCACATTCTTGTATGGCTGTTCTGGCCTGCTGATTTTATTACATATAATAACTTTTTCTTGTGAAGATCTCAGGATAGGAACTTTCAGAAATTTTAATACAATTAGTGTGATTGGTATAGTTGTACGTAGATACATAAAAGTAGAAAAATAAAGACAGTCATCAAACAACAAATACTTGCCAAAGATTATTCTACAGTTGAATTTTGCAGTATTCATCTAATGTTTCCAGTGTCGCTTTTTACCATTATCGTGGCATGTATACTTTTATAAGACCAATTAGTCTGCTTTTTTTGACTTGTTGCTTTTATGGAGATTATGCAAATTTCATTGATTTTTTAAAAAGCATTTTAAATTAGAATTAAAAGGAAGTACATTTCCACTTAATGGCTGGTCTCTTTTTTTCTTGCCTTGTATCCTTCACGGCTTCATTAATTTAGGTGAAGCTACATATCTGCTCTGGGAAATTATCACTGAATTAAGTCATCTGAGGAATTTATTTCCCCACCTGTTTCTTTGTGCTTATGAGATAGAGGAGAGCATAGCTTCCCTCATAGATTTGCCTGTAAGGCTCTGTGAGCTTCAACATGTTCTTGGTTATTTCTTCATCACTTGGAGATATTTTGGGAGTCAGTTCATTGACTGTCAGCAGTCAATACCTACAGCTAAAAAGAAGTGTCTTGTGTATCTGCTCCAGTAGTGGGGCAGAGGTACAAAAGTTATGTCCTTTTGACCTATTTGTGTATGAATGTTCTAATAATAGTAGAATGTATTAACAGGAATAATAATTACACAGTTTCTGCATTGAGGGGAGTTTTCATTTTTATACTCAGATTTGTATCAGTTTGAAGGATATCTGCTTTTCCCTGTTCTAAGGGAAATACAGAGTAGCAACTTCTAGTCACCACTCGAGATATTAATTGAATAATCATTCTTCATTCCAGTTGACTTCATGGGTCATGACTCCAACAGATGGAGTCAGCAGTTGGCACCAATACTGATGACCCTGGTTTTTTGAGCTGTCCATATTCAATCTGCTTTGGGGTTATTTCTCCAATTCCTGTACTTAAGAAGAAAAAAATAAAGGTTGAAAAGAAATGTTGGGCTCCTGGAGAGCACATATTGCAGACATGTGCAGGATCTTAGGCAGAGATCCAGGTATTCTAAATTTCACCTAAGTTCCTATACCTCCAACTTCTACTGGTTGGGTGTTTCTGACGGCCAACATCAAAACAGGAGAAAATACAGAGAGAATAAGGACAAAAATGAGCTGTCCACTCTGTATCTGTGCCAGTTTTTATTTGAAGAATGTAGTAGAATGAGCTGGAGGTTACAGAATTTAAAGATGGTGACAAGAATTAGGGGGGAAAAACCACAGATCCTGGTCTGGTAACAGCTGAAGTCAGTGGGAATCTGTCTGCTGACTTCAGTGCACACCAGATCAGGCCTTGGGAAAAGCTAGAGAATTAGCTGGCAGTAAGGAATAACAGATGACCAAATGTGTGTATTATTGAGTAATGGATACGTTATGAAAGTAATCTGTCTTGTGTTTCCACCACCTTGAAGTGCAAATATCTCATTACATGCAGGAAGATCTTTATATGATTTCTCTTCAAAATAAATAAGGGAATACCTTAATTACATCTGCCAGATAATGTCCATTAATATCTACATTAATACAATAAAATCAACAAGCATAATGATCATTTTAGCCAGTTAATCACATAACGGCACTGCTTATATTGGATGTACTAGAATAAGAAAAACATTTAAAAAATAACCTAGTCTTATTAAATATACATACCCAAACCCACTCTTTTAATGGTGTTTGACTCACGGGATTTTAACCCATCGGTTTGTTATTCTGGATGCTGTATCTTGTAGCAGCTGCTGACTTAACGGCACCATTTAATTTAAAGTGCTTTGATGTTATCATATGTCACACAGTTTGCTGTTAGAACAGCTTGAGTCAAAAGGGCAGATAGAGTAGTAGCGGGTATGGACCTGTGCAGTTCCACATCTCAGCTTTCCTTTGTGAATGATTTCCCACATAAGCAAAGAGAAGGACCAGGTGACCTAATAGTCTTGTCTACCTTTAACTTCAGTGATTTAACACTACAGAGTCATGATGCTTAATGTTTCAAGCTCCATTAAGGGAAGATTATTCTAAACTTTAACTTCTGAAGGATTTTGCTTTTATATCCACAGATTCACATATCCATGCACAGAATCGTGCAGTGTAATAATACTACCATAATTGCATGTGCAATTGTAGTGATTGCATGTGGAAATTATAGAAGCATGTGCTATTAGGAAAAGCACAGTCCAGATTCTTACAGCCTAGAATGGCAGGACAAAGGATCTCATTCACACTAACAAGAGAATCCTTGAATCAAGAAATGGTTTGGGTTGGAAGGGACCTTAAAGATCACCCAGTTCCAACCCCCTGCCATGGGCAGCAACAGCTTCCAGTAGACCAGGTTGCTCAAAGTCCCATCCAACCTGCCTTAAACAATTCCGGGAAACCCTATATGTATGCTGTATAAATACAGTATTTCTTTATGTGTTTCACCGTGTGCACACTCTTGTACTTAGATATAGGTTTTGGAGGGAGTCTTTCTTTTTTACCTGAGGTGAAAATAGCAATCACTTGTAACCAGGGAGATTTGGAAGTTGTGAGAGATTTTGGGAATAACTTACTTGGAGACAGACTGTGAGATTTAAGTGACTTGTTGGCCCTCTGAATCAGCCTGTAAAGAAGAATCATTTCTCCCAGTGTTAGAGCTCAGAAACCTTTTTGCACAGATGATCACAATGAGAAAAGCTTTCAATATGATCAGTTCATGCACTTGTCTGGGTGTGCTGGTTTTAAACAGAAATTTGCAGGCAAAATTTCTGTAATACTTGGCTAGCTGTTCTGAAAAACATACATACTGGTGGAGAGCAGAAAGGGTTAAGAGTTATATTTTGACCGTAATACAAAGACATTATTTTAAAGCCTGTGCAAATCCTTTTCTGTGTCTGGAATAAGGGAAATCTGCTAAAAAAGCAGTGAAATTGTGATTGAAATCTTGTTCTCCTGGGACACTGCCTCTGCAGCCTTTTGTGAGCATTTTAAGGTTCTTTATAGAGTGCAAAAAGATAATTTCTTTTGAGATAGTAACAGTTCTGACTTCTCTGAATGTAATCTTCCTCCCTCTCCATCTTTCTGCTGTCAATTAAATTGGTGGTTATATGATCTAATGTATTCAGATACTCCTGACAGACCTGGCTGGACATTTGCACTTAAACTTGACATTTGACTTGTGGGACTAGTGGAAGCCTCACAGATTGGTTAGATGATAAAATTCCTCACTAGAGGGGTGAGTGTTGATTGAAACACTCCTATCGATTCAGTCCCCTGATGTGAATCGTTGTCAACCAAAAAAGGGAGCGTGGCAGGTAGTTCAGAGTGGTATTAGGACCAAAGAAGATCTGCGTCAATATGGTCCATTATAAATATTCAAGTTGTTTTTTAAAAGAATGGGAGAATGTTGGCAGGAATCAATCTTTAAAAGCCTGGTTATTTTCAGGACCTCTCTTTTGTGCTGAAGTTCTTGTTGAACTCTATCACCATTGCTCCTGAGTAACCCTTTTAAAGGTTTGACAAAGTGTGTCTTTATTTGGCAGGTTTTGCCTTGGTTTTTCCCCACAGCATTTCTTGTGGTTACTCCTACATCCTCACTGCTCCAAAAAGAAATTCATCTTAGCACTTGAAAACTCTTGTTTTCCTCAAAATATTGTATTTGAATTTCAAATTCAGATGAGCAAATGTGATGACATGACACATGATGTGTCCTATGTTAAGTGCTGTCAGGAGAGGTCTACCTCCTGATCCTGAGCCAAACCTCAAAGCATGTACTGCTTTGCAGTAACTGGCTTTATTTAGTGATTGCTAAGGGCCTTCCATGCTCTGAGCTATATGGAATTCTATAATGAAACACAAATTCCATTCTAGAAGGAATTTTCACGAACAATACTGTTCGGCTTTTTTGGTTAATGCTAATTCCTTAAAATTAAGCAAGTGAGATGGAATTTAATTACTTGCATACCAATCTCCATTTTGGAATTTATGTTGGCATTTTGAGTTGTTGCTTCTTGTAAATTCCTGCCATCTTCCCAATCTGTGGAATCTCTTCTCTTTTATGGATGTAAGTACAACAAAATAACCAGTTTCCCAGGAGGGCAGGCAGAGAACATTTCTGAGTTTCCTGGGCTCCATGCAAAGCCAACGATTCACTCCCTTTTTGTCTCTCGAACGAGCACAATATTCCCCTTGACTCTGCAAGTTCCCTTTCCACATATTTATTTCTTTCATACCTCGTGCTTGGAAACTTGTAGCATTTTGGTTCTACATACATGTATTAGTGAAAGGGTAGAAGATAACAAGGGTAGTATCTACAGCTCTTAGCAGAGCCAAGTCCTTTATGAGAACTGGGCACCTGATTGCTAAGAGCTGTTTAAAACTCCAGCGACATACAGAGCAGATGATTGTGTGGGGTATGTATGACAGCAGAACAGACAGGAGTTTCTGGAACACTGGAGCAATTTATTATGCACATGTAGGTAGCTTTTCTCCCAGGTGCTAATTAGCTAATCAGTTTGAGGTAATACTGTGATTCCTACTTTCTCACATCACGGCAGGTAGGAGTAAATCAAGCAAGGTCGTATGTCTACCAAAACTGCCTGGTTACAAGTGGTCAAGGTTTCTTCCCAGCATGCACAGAAGTATGTTTTCATTAGGCTTCTCTTTCACCCAGGCCCTCAATTGGCCACAGGGAATAGGGGTCTTGATGGGAAGTCCAATGACAGAAAGTAATTTTCTCATCACGGTTGAGTAGATTCAGTAGGTGCAATGAATTGGGTTTTAATTGTCTGCCAGTCTCGGCTTTCGTGGTTAAGGAACAGTGTTTGAAGAATGTTTTAATTAGTGAACCTGCTTTCATTAAATCTCTTAATTTACAAATACCTTTTATGATTAATTTCCAGCTTGGCCTCCCTTTTGTACAAACGGCCTTTCTGAGCTGCCAGCTTGCACCTCTATCATAGCAAACAAACAGTAATTTCATACTGTGTGTGAAAATAACAGGAGAGTTTGAAAACGATGTAGAAAAAGTTTATGATTTTAAAACTTTGCCCAGCTGATACCAAACACTGAACTTTGGTCCCCACAAATAGGGAAGATCTTAAACTTAATTGGCCTCAGTTATGATTTTTACTTAGAGGGTTTTCCTTTTCCTCCATTTTTCCCTTGTTTTCCAGCTAGAAGGTTGGAATGGATTTTTTTCAACCTGAACATTTCTATCTCGTAAAGCTTTAATTTCCTAAACTTTAGTTCACTATCAGACTTGCTTCCCTACCTTTCGTTTCATTGCTGATTTTAGTCAATATTAATTTGTTACTGTGTTATAACATTGAACAGAGAATTGAGCTCAGAGAGAAAGATAATTTCATTCACATTTTTCCCCATAGTTCCATAATGCAGTATAACATGTATCATGTTAAAAACTACAAATTGAAACATTATTAATTTTCTTTTTAATTGTGAAGAGATTAAGAGCTTGTGAAGAAGTACATGATTTTGGTATGGGTTTTATTCACTGCTGCTATGTGAAAGTTAAGGGAAGTCCAGTCCCAGCTGAAAGACACCTATTATGACTTTTATACCAGATGATGCAGTAATGAATTTTAATAATAGAAAGATAGGCACTGGATATTGAATGGCGTGTTGAGATAATATGGACTCACAGTTCTGGTATCTCACATGATAATATTTGATACAGTAAAACAATTCCAAAGTAATATATGCAATTATTTTTTCTGTTTGTTTAAAGGATTGGAACAAGAAGGCCAGCCTCCATCTCCCACAAAGGGCAAAGCAGAGCAGCCTGAGGACCTGCAAGATGATGCTAAAGGTAGGTGGTCTGACACCTTTTCAGAGCTATTAACCAATTTTGAATGTTAGAGTAAAAGTTTACTCAGAATTCTTGGGAAAGAACTGGAAAACTTTCCTTTAGGAGTGTTTGCACACACTTGGAAAGTACCTTTTGGCCTAGATCATGGATTGTAATTCTTCTGAAGTGTATTTCACCTCAAGGTAGATTCGGGATTAAAAATGCTATTTTTGTGTGGTGGGCTACTGATTATTGCTGGTATGTAACGAGAAACTGTTGCTGGTTTATGTTTAACCTGTTCTGACTTTATGTAATTAATAATACAAAATGCAATGCATGTTGTGCAGGGCTTGGGTCATAATCTGGTTGGTGAAGTTGGTCAGGTAGATCGGCTATCTGCTGCAAAGCATGGAGCAATAAAATGCTTGCTTTCCTTTACTACGAGACTTTTTTTGCTGTATCCTTTTCCATTCCAGTTATGGTGTTCATGGCTCTAGACACTGTGCATGTATTACATCTATCCATGGTCAGAAGTCACAGGTGCTTAACATAATGCCTATAGTGCTGTTCCTGTAAGAGCGCTTTCCTGCACTTGAGTCTTCACAGGGCAGCTTGTCAATGTGTATGGAGGTAAATGTGGTCTATGTTGTTATAAGATTGGATCAAAGTATCTTCTTAATCTATATCTCATTGGGAGGGTTGTTAAAGGATGTTAACATCAAAGACTTAATTTTACAGTGCAGAGTTCACATTGCTCTCATATGCGTGGAAAGAGCAAAATGCCCCAATGCTGGAGACTTCCCCTTATGTGAAATAGTTAAAAGGATGAACCTCAATCTTTAATTCATTCCTGTTCCTTATCATAGATTCTCTTTGACCTAATGTTCCTCAAATGACACGTCTCATTCTGCACCTCAACCAGTGGCTCCACAATCTTCATCATTTTGACCTAGCGCTTTGCATTCAGCTCCTAAAATAATTCTGACTGGGGTATAGCGTGAGTCATAAAGAGCAGAAAAATGTTAACATTTATCACTTTAACTAACTGCTAGTAACATCCTGTCACTAACATTGTGACTGGTTGTTAATGGCAAGTACTTAAAGCAATAGCTGTCATCACCTGGAAGGTGTGGGTGGACCCAAGAAATCTCATCCTGACTGGTCGTCTTTCCTTTCATGGTGCACTAAACCCAACTGAAATTAAAATACCAATTTTATGTTTGGATTAGAGAATTCGGTGATGACAAACCACATGTCAGTTTGTATGCAGGCTAAACAGCGTGTGGGATTGTGGTGTCATTTTCCATATTCCTAAATAGGGGAAACAGTAATAGTTTTTATGAGGTATCTTTATATGGAGTATGGCTAGAAGCTGTCATTGTATCAGTGTCTTTAAAAAAACGGGAGGAGGGGAAGTATTGCAAAGCTGTAAGATTTTTCTTCCAGTGGAAAAATAACTTTTATTCCACTATTTCTGTGGCTTACTAGACGTGGTTTCCTAGTTTACTCTGCCTGACAATGTTTCCTGGTGACCTACAGTTCACCTTGTGGAGCACAAACAAATGCACTGGAAGGGTGAAGTAAATAGTATGGCAATAGAATGATTGCGTTACCCTCGAGCTGTAAAACGCCTGAACTCCTTGAATTTGATGCCATACAGTAGATTTTGCTGATGTAGAATTGAGGCTTGCAACACATAATCACTGCTGCAGAATTTAATCTAGCCGGCGACGGAGTCCTCTTCTCCTTAGGCAGGAATCAGGCCGGTAATGTTTAGAATTGAAAGTCTAAATTTAGACTTGAGGGTTGTTGTGGTGGGGAACAAAAAGGTAATTAAAGTGTTTGCTGAGGGGAGCTAGGGAGGAAACCTGGATCAGGTTTCTGTGGTGTTACCTGTGCCCCTGTTCTGAAGAGGAGTCAAGCAGTTAGGCTCCAGACACTGAATTCCTATAAAGCTGCTGAGTGGTTGAAGTCTAATGTAACACACCTGTGAGCCATTTCCATTTCAGTAAATGGGATTTGCACGCATTTGTCTGAGAACAGGATTTAGTCTCTACTTCCTAATTATTAGTTGTTGGTTTTGACTAATTAAAAGGACTTTTAATGGGGAGCCTTGAAGATTATAAGAGCTCTGAATATGACATGGACCAAAACTACATACGTGAGTAATTTTATTTAGGGAGGAGTTTGTCTTCACTTCCAAAATGATGCCTTTTCCTATTTTTAATCTTTGTAAAAAAACATCTGAGTAGCTAATGCATATAAACAGTCTCCAATAAAACATGATAAAGCCAAACTCTGCCTGAGGTCAACTGAGTTTTCCTCATGGTAAAACCGAAGTGCTTTGTGTTCACTGTATTTTAACTTTGGGATAATTCACATGCTTTATGTACCCCAAGATTAAAAAAACCCAAGCATCAACAGCAAAAAAGCAAACAAAAAACCCAACGCATAGCTTTTAGCAGTGAAAGTCCAAAGATACTTAACATAAAACGTTATTTTCCTCTTAGTAACATGACCAGATATAAATATTTAACAAACGCACACTAAGGCAAAGGAAGAACCAGATATTTTTTCCTCTGCTTACTAGTCGGCGTCCTTTTAGGCTGAAGATGGGAATACAACTTGCAATTTTCACAGCCGCATGCCTGCCCTTGTGGCAGTCTGTAAAAGCTATTCCACTGAGTTCAGTAATATTTCTGCTGTAATATTTCTCTCCAGCACACCAAGCTGGCTCATTGGCTAGAGGTAATGGAGCAATATCTTTTCAGTGCATGTAAAAATCTCCGCAGAAGATCAGGGAAAGTAGGCTTCTTCATTATTACCCTCTCTGCAATCAAGGGAAGTCAAATAAGTGGCTGTGTGTAAGGAGCTTGTTTTGCAGTAAGCTAAAATAAACACTTGACATGCTAATGAAAGCAATTTTATACTGAACCTCTGAAGTATTAATGGTGTCTGTTATTATGCTATTAGATATATTGTTCTCTGCCATCAGACCATTGATAGAGAAAAGCAAGTACGAGCTGGATAGCAGATTCTCCTGTCAGTGGCTGTATTTGGTAGTTTTTCATTGTAGCGCAGGTTATTGTCTGGGGAAATGGATAGACTGGATACATGGAGAAACATTCTTTACTCCCAGGTTCCCTGCAGTATTTCAGGTTTGACATGTGTAAACATCCAGTGTAATTTTCTTCTCTTCACCCCCTTTCCCAGGGCCTGGGAGAGTAAAATCAGCCAGTGGTAATTTTGCCTTTCCCCTCGGTCAGGTGCACTCAGCGATTGAGTGATTGTAAAGTCTCAGGTGAGAAAAATATGTTTGGCACTAAACAAAACTTAGCACGTCTTACTTCAGTAGCTTCATAACACAATCCTAAAGTAATTGCGTAGACAAAATGGCAGTGCTTTCAACAGCATCGCAGCCACGAGTTAGCACAAATGCCATAGGGCACCTGCTCTCATCCTACTGATTGTCACCAAGCAAAAGCAAGCAATTGAAACAGAAGTCTAATAAAACACAAATTTAAAATGTTCCTTGTTTCTCTTAGCTACATCCCCAAATGTCCCCCTGTATGTACTGAGCAGCAAGTGTGTGCAATAGATTTTCCTCATACTGGGAGAAGCAAAACTGTTTGCTCTTTCCTTTCTCATAGGATTTCTCAGATATAAATGAAGCCTGCCCAAGGGCTGCCCCATCCGTTCCCACCATGGTCTGCAGGTGATCAATATTGTAGCAAAGACAACTAATAGATCTAATAACAGCAGCAGAAATGCCTGATCTTTCTCCTTCTCCAGGAGAAAAATAATCAATCCATGAAACAAAAACCATTCTGTGCCTCCTGAGGTCAGGATCCTCCTTGCCCTGCCTCAAGGGATGTGAAGACAGAACTGGAGCTCTGCAAGTTGTCTTGCTCCAGCTTTTCTCATAAGCTTCTCCCAGAACGAATGACCAGATTCTTCCTGATAGACTGACAGGTTGTTGATCTCACATGATCACCCTACCTGAGCTCAGTGTATGTGCAAGGAGCTGGTCTATTAGAATTGCTTGTATGGGATGAACTTTGTCTGCTTTCTGTTCACTTGGTGGGAAGGAGAACAGTTTGATGGATAAGCCAAGCCAGGAAGGTCAAAATGAACACAAATCACCTTTAAGGTAGTTGGTAGAGTTGGTTCCTTTGCCTGATGGGGTCATCACACTGTTGACCCCTCGACTTTCAAGGGCAACATCAAATGTCTGAAATGTTGTTTGGTAGTGTCAGGAGTCTGAGGGACCTGCCTCACTCAGTGGATGCTCTGTCCATGGGAGATGTCAGTCTAGTAATTGGAGTTCACAGCAGAAATGAGATGAAATGGAGTCGCATCTTATCTCGACAGCGCATTGGTTCAGGAGGTCATGGCAATTGGGTAGAATTGTCACCAAGGAGACACCCTGGCCTCTCTCATCCCTTCTCCCAAAAAGTGCTTCATTTTAGGACTAGAAAATAAAACTCCTTCTAGAGGTTAGTCTTTAATTGTGAGACTAAAATAAAGCTTCCCCTTCCTGGTTCTCCTTTATGTACTATGAATTTTGCAGCTTTGCGGCTCACTCCCTGGCTTCACAGGGATATAGTGTATGCACCCACAAAAATTAGTGCTACTTGGCTTGTGCTGCTTTTCTTCGAGGTGGGCTTAATCCTCCCTCGGGCTGGGGGATGGCTACAACAGCTGCTGTGTGTTGCCATTACACAGCGGTGCTCAGAGCATCTTTTCTAAGGGCCTTCTAATACTCTGCGTTCCTGATTGTCTCTCTCTTTAAGATATGGATTAATATTAACTAGATTTGACTTCTGATTGGTTTCAGAAAGTTCTTTGGCTTATATACCAAGGAGTTCTTTTATCAGTTGAGAAATTGTAGCTATGTTTCTTCTTTGCATTACACAGGGAAGCAATATTCTTCAGTAAATTTCTGCTCCACTCACAATCTACTAAAAACGAACATCTGGACACATAATTATACTTCAAACACACACACTCTCTTATTCGCCCTTAAAAGTGCTAGTTCTTATTAAGATAGCTTAGAAGTTACTGTATTCTTTTTGCCACCAAACCAAATCCTTATAAATTTTTTTAAATGAAGATAAAGTACTACAGAAGAAATCCCTGGGAAGCATGTGTATCAAACATGCCTGTGAAACGTTCCACCTTAACGCAGATCGGTTATATTTAAAGTGGTGCTAATAACCCCTATCCACTCTGGTTGATAGCTTCTTTTTTCACTTCTGTTTTGAAGTCCACCATCTGTCTTGACTGATTACAGCTCTCAGAATATCGGGTGATCACCTTCCTCTTAGCCAAGGGGAAAACAGGACATTATCTGTATTTTTGTTTGTGTTCACTCTCTGAGCAAGCCCTTCTTAGAAGATTCTTTTCATTGCTGAAGTGGCTTCTACTGTTTCATTAAATTGTCATGCAGAGGCTACACAAGGCAAGTTTGAAAGTGAAGCTCATGTTGGCCTCTGCTGGTGACACACAGTTCTATGGCATTGACCATTTACCTGTTAGGGTTTCGTTTAGCAGCGGTACATATGTTTGTGTAAACTGTACCAGGCAAACAGTTGCAATTCCTGTTTTTACACTAGATGTTTCAGAGAAGATTTTCTTTCTCCTGGGATGAGCTGAGGTGCGAAATACGAAGTTACTAAAGTGACTAATGCAGTGTTGTCAGAAGAGAATTATACACAGTGACAAACCAGCGTACCTGCAGGGGGCTCATCTGTCAAGGAATTCATTTCTCATTTCTAACCGTGACGTGAATAGCAGTAAACCATCGTGATTGCTCAGGACCACTGTGGAAGATGGGGCTAGTTGCTTACTTCTGAAATATTGATGTAAAATAGTGCATGGTTTGCATCCTGCTGGTTTTACCAAGTATGATCTCCTGTGTGGCTTCTCTGTGCGTTTCTTCACTTTGCTACATTGCCCCACCGAAAGCTTTCATGACCTCTAGGCAGAAAAATTGAAATAGGTCTCATGTTTAATTCTGACTGTGGCTTGGAAAAGCAGTTGTGCCTCAGTCCTTAGTGGTGTGCAGTTCCCTAGTCTCTAGGGCACACTAGTAATGTATGAATGCATTGTAAATTGATGTAGCAACAATAAAATCTGTGGTCATACTGTGCACCTTCACTCAAGTATGGGGTCCCTTCCTTTCTCTGTCTCTTAGGTAGACCTGCCTGAAGGGCTGGGAGTCAGGGCTCCTCTGTTCTGCTCTGAGCTCTGCTTTTTGACACGCACCAACTCACATGAGCAGATTCTGTCAACTTCTGCATACTATGATAACAGTGATAACACTTGTGCAGCACAGCACATGTATCTTCTGCATCCAAATACCAGTTGTGTCTTTGTCCTCTGTGCTGGCTGCATATGACATCTAGGGTGTGATGTCCATATTCTGGTTATGTTAGGCAGCTCAAGTTCCAGGAGATGTCTGCTTTCATTTGTTTTGAGCAGTCACAGTTGCAGATTGTCAGAAATAGCAATGATTGACCTCTTTGGCAATGAAATTTTACATGTCTTTTGCCAGGCACCTGTATTGCAAAATCTGAGTCATGCTGTATGTCAGAAAGAAGAATTACACCCAGTGAAAAAACAGCCTAGCACAACGTTCCCATCAATGTTATGCACGAAGTGGTTTGGGACAAATTTGAGCGCAAGGGTCTTCCAAGCACCTAAGTTGATGCTGTAGCTGTTGTCCCCTGGTTCTTCCCCAGCCAGGAAAGGTCTAACAAAGCAGAGTTACTTGCCTTGCCATCCACGGAGGAGTGAGGCAAGTGGAGCACGCCTAGTGACTTCAGTGGGCTTTAGATTAGGCTCCTATATTTCTCAGGACGTTACATAGGTGAAATACAATAGTGTTATTTTTAACCTCTGAGATAATCCCCATGAGCTACAGTTTGCTCATTCTTTTCCCACACTCCTTGACAATGCTGCCTGAAAATGAAAACCTGTTATTTATTACGCTGACAACTTGGCTAGGCTGGGTGCAGAGGCAGCACTGTGTTCAGGTCTGCATCTACAGTGAGATAAATCCTTGGAGCAGCACAGAGGGAAGAAGTCTCATAACTCCATTAAACAATTGCAGCCGATAACTCCTTACTAACCCTTCTTAAAATTTACCCCAGAGGGGTTATATACAAGTAGTGATTAAAACTGACCTAAATCATAATTTAATTAAAAGAAATTAAAATGCAAACTGAAAATGCTCAGTAACCTCAGGCCACTACCCTAATGATTCATCTTAATGCGTTTGTAGTTCTGCAATAATGGTCTTTGTGTGTATGTGCTTTTTGTTTTACGTGTGATATCATTTTGCCACTGGAATAGTCTGAAAATGGCTTCAGGCTGTGTAATCTTGAGTGTATATCTGGATATAGGTGTGCTTTCTTCTCACAGTTTAGGAGTTTCACTGTAGTCAGCATATCTACTCGTGTGCAGAATGTAACAGCTGTAAGATCAAGGCCTGTATTTTTAATTTTCTCATTAATTAGTTTCCCTGGTATCATAGAAGGACCTTCATATCATTAGTATGATTACCATGGCAATATTTTTGTGCTGTAAAAAAGATAATTCAAAACTGGCATCCTTTATCTGCCAGATCTTGGTTTGTATTTGCATTTGCATAGAAGCGTGGCTCAGCTTGAAGAGACATTCAGAGGCCAGACCGCAGGATTGATGCTCAGCCACTGGCCACCTGGGGAGCCAGAGGATGCACTCAGGCTCGCATGGCAAGAGCAGGGTTGTAACAGGGTCAGACCTGGTGTGGTACATACACAGAGAGGTGAGAGTGGCAAACCAGATGTGAGCTTGAGGTGTTGGCTCTCTGTCTCTTTTATTTCTACTCCAGAAAGAAGGAGGTTGTTTGAAGGAACATTACTCTGTTGACACGCTATCAATGATGTAAGTACAACTTTCTCAGTGATGAAGACAGATTTACTATTAATAGCGTCTCTGCTGGAGGGGTAGAAGTAGACTGGTTTGTACTGGTTACGCAGAACTTCTTCCTTTAACTAAAACTACCTTACCTGCAATTCTGTTTTCTTCTGGAAAATGTCTTTTTTTGCACCAGTGTTTGAGGTGCTGACTTTAATCTCAGCTTCCAGTATGTCACTGCTTATGGAGAAAGGTATTGCTGAAAAGGAGTAGGTGTATGAGCAAACCTGGCACTTACTCAGCTCTGGAATGAGAAGAGCCAAGAGGCCAGCAGGCTATTAATATTTTTGACTGGCCATGTTTGTTGCAAGAACAAGGAGAGGTGTAAAAAGCCTCGTGTCTCCAGGCTTTCACAGTGAAAATGGGAAGAATACTAAAGCCTGCTCTGGTGCTGCTGCTGGGAGTTTGTCCTCTGGACTTTCATAGGGATCTTGTCCTCTCAAATTTGACTGCAGGCTTATTATTTATCATTTTATCTGCTTTGTTTGGGGCTGCTACTGCAGCTGGCGTATCACCGTGCATGCTAAATACCTCTCCTTAACATAAAGTGGGCAGGCACTATGAGAGTATCTGGTTTCCTAGTTTAGTTAGAAGTGCCGCTTGCAATGCCAACTTGCTGAGTGTGCTGACTGATCACTGCTTAGCCTGTATGTATCATTTGGGGGGTGAATTTTCTTCCTGATCTCAAAGAAAAAGGCCAGGAGGACAGAGCAAGCACCTATAAGGCAGAAGTTAACTTGCCAAGGGAAAGAAAAATATATGGCCAGGAGTAGGTATTTTAGTGTCTGATGTGCTTATTTTGTTCATATGGCGCTACTGTAATTCTCAAACTCCGTTTTTTTTAACTCACTGCCATGCCAGGGAAAAGAAACAGATGTTCCCATTCGTCTTTTGATATGGCTCAAGATCATTTACATTTGCTGGCCTAAAATGACATGACATTCCGTTCGCCACTTTTTCTGTCTCCTTTGGAGTGAATGACAGATTGCTGTTCAATTACTAGTATAATAGAAGCGCAGATACTGTGAGGATGGCTTTCACCTAAAGGAAATGCAATCACCAATTGCTGCAGTACTGGAAAGAGAAGGATGGGAAATACTGTAGAAGCCATCCACTGGAAAAGACATTTTTATTACAAATAATGTCATGGGAAAGACTCAAGGGAAATGCGCTGGGTCTGGCTTTTCTGCCTGGAGAAAGGGAGAGCTGGGGTGAATAAAAATATGGTGAAAAATTGGCTTGCTACTTCTGTAAAATATGTTTCCAGCTCTTTGCCATGAGCATGTGCTGCTTAAAGCCTTTCCATTTGCTCTGCACCCAGCTCCAATGGAGAGCAATAATTACAGACAGACTCTTCATCAGTAAAAGACACTCAGTGAGAGGCTCATTAGAAGGGTTTTAAAAACTGGAAAAAACTGTTTGTCAGAGGCTTTGGGATTAGTCACGTCTCCACCCTATAGTTTGCTTTCTTATTGGTGTATTCATACTCCGCTTCCTCCCTTTCTCCTGAGATGAAGAGATTCTCCAGGCCGAGCAGAGCTTAACCCTTCCTTCTGCTGGCCATTCACTAGAGGATCACCTGTCCACTCTTAATGTTTTAGCATTTCCTTTTCTCTAATTCTGTTGGAGTGCCTTGAGAGGCACAACGCATACTTTCAATATGCTGCTCAAGATTAATTTTCATGTCACAATCCAGTCAGTCTGCTGGACTGGGTCAGAGTACAAGAGGTGAAGCTTCTGCTTGAAGTCTTTTACATTTCTCTTTCTAAAGGAATGAAATGAAGTGTTAGATGGAAAACATGTTGAGAATCCAGTGTATTGCTGTAATTATCCTTCTATTTTATCAGTTTTAAACAGTGAATCTCCAGTGAGATAATAGACTTTGGGTTGACAAAGCGTACTGGTGAATATGTGCTTTATCTGATAATTGATGAATCAGACGATAGTTTCTCTTTGCATAAGTGTCTTTAACAAGAGATGTCATCCCTTAACAATAAACATGAACGAGCCTTTGAAATACCTGGTTTTAGCCAAATAACTCATGGTTGTAGTCATCCTTGTAATGAGTGAAGAAACAAGGATCATCTGGAAACACAGTTTTATGTTGTGAACACAGTAAGATGATTGCTGAAATGATTTTCAGTGATTTTCAGGTAGTTACCATTTATCCCTGACCTGCTTTTTCTGAATGTAAAATCTGTGCTGAGCGGAACATGTTGCACTTGGCCGTAATTAAATCCTTTCAGCTTTGGCACCCCTTGTTGCGCAGTGGTGCGGTATTCTCTTTGGATCTGACCTAATGGCGAAGATTTTTCAAGTGTCACTGTGCTGTTGTGTTGTGGGATTGCTTCGAACGTACTGTTCCTTCCTGCGACTCCTGGGCTAGGTGACTTTATCCCTCTGAAACACACATCCTGGTGATGCAAAGGCTGTGTTTCCTTATTTGTTAATGGCTTGCTGCAAAGCTTGCAAAGTCTCAAGCCTGTGTTTTAAAAGAGGAGGGGAGGGGGAGAGAAAAGTTTATCTTCTAGCTCAGCTAAGTCTGTTTTGTGTGCAGTCCTCCTGTCATGTGTGGACAGGCAGAATGCTGAGTTTGAAAATAATGCTTTTGGATTTCAAGCAGGGGAAGGGAAAACCCAGCTGGTTTTATCAAGCCGTTTTGGTCATCCATGTAATGCAATTTTTTACAGGTTAGAGCTCACTAATGTGAGAAGAAATCACTATAGCGAGGCATCGAGGCTGGTTGAAGTCGGTACAAAGAGTTACCAACAGGCAGGAGGCCCGAGTCCCCGCTGATGGCTGTCAGCCGCCCCCTGCTCACCTCTCACCTCTCAGGTGGGGTGTCAAGCTCCTGTTCTATCTCCTCTCCTCCTGAGAGCAGCTCCGTGCAGGGTCAGCCTGGAAATACTTCTCCACTAGTCCCATCTGCTGGATGCCAGGATGTATTGCCTGCTGGAAAGGGAGAGCATCATACCTCAGCCTCTAAGTAGGAGCTGAATGCTGCGTGCCACCAGACGTGTATTTGCTCCTGAAAAACACATGCTTTCTCAGTTTTTCTTCCATCCCCATAATTGCATTTGGGCTACTGCTGTTCTCCTCAACAGACTCCGTGTTTTAAGTAAAAGCAAAGTGGTGACACGAGGAACTTTAACCATGTTGCTTTAGAGAAGCTGTAATCAGAAAAACCCAGGAGCCAGAAAAGATCACAGAAAAAAAATATGTGTATCATTACCAAGCCATTTACAGGCCTGGGAATGAATTTCATTTCTCCCTGTATATGTTCTCAGCAGTCAGTTTTTCAAATGCCTCATTAAGGCTGGTACTCAGCTGTTCTCACCATCTACCTTGCCATGCTGGAGAAGAGGGAGTGTAACCACCGCATCTGATCCAGCATGCTGCACTGCAGCCTCTAATATGATTATGAAGCTATAAGAGCCTTCTCCATCATTGAAAATACAGACTTCCCAATACGTTTCTAATCAGGCCAAGCAAAGGTTAAGAGAGCTTGATCCATAGATGTTCCCTGGGGTGTTAGTTTTCTCTGTGGCAATTCACTGTTCAGTACCCGCCTTCCAAAAGGGAGCTGAAGGGAAAAAGATGGGTAATGAATATGAATGCAAAGTAGTGGATAAAATTGGGAATGACTGTGAAGGGGGAGAATGCATTCAATGCTAGCAGTCTTACTTGGGTTTATTTTGCTCTGTTCTTTGCAGTCGTTTGTGATGCATTTTTATACTTTATGCTAAGTGGCACTGTGCCTTTTGCTTTAAAATTAAACTCAGGTGATTCTTTCCCTCTGATTCTTACCTTCCATTGGCATTAAAGTAGGTTCCGTGAGTCCGAAGCAGTCACTTCAAAGGATCTGGTGGAAGTGTTTCTGGAGGAAAAGAATCCTAGAAAATAATCTGTATAAAATGCATAGACTAAGATAAAGCAACAATTTCATCTATTGCAGGCAGTGTTTAGGGAAACATACCTTTATTTGACATACAGATATTTCCAGTGTGCTTATTGAAATAAAATATTTAATCTAACCCCCCTTCCTCAGCTTGAGATGTGAAGATGTGACTGGTCTAAATGTGACTGGTTATGTTTGCAGGTTTTTTCACTTTACCTTTATGTCTCTCCTCTTTTATCACAGTGCCTTGCTATAAATTAGCAGGTTATGCTGAATTGGTTACAATTAATATTGCTGCTGCTGTGGCCAATAAAAGATATCATAAATATTTTTTTATGTATTTTCCTCTGTAGGTGGTAACAGCACAGAGGAGAAGCAAAACACTGAAGAAATGGAGGCCCAGAGTGAAAAAGCAGGTTTGTGCTGAGTTTCTTAAAGGACTTTCTTAGCTTTTATCCACCTTGGTGAACAATAACCCTAGTCAATGCTATTGAAGGAGAATGTTTGTACATTTTCACCAGATTAGCTCAGGTCTTGAGCAATTCTCCCAGTAGAGACCAAACTCCATTCATTATGAATGAATGTATTGCAGTGCAGGAATGCAGACTTCCCTCTTTAGTTTACCAGCTCTACATTCTCCCTTTAAGGGGGACTTACCTCTAGCTAATCCTCTAACTAGAAAGAAATTGTTTTCCCTCTGTCTACAACAGAGTAGCCCTCTGCAGAGGATAGAAACGAGGGAAAAGGAAATTTGGAGGAGGAGGAAGCAGGCTTCGGGTGAAAACTGCCCTTTTGGAGATTTTACAGGGTATTTTCAAGTTTTAATAAATTGTCTGCACAAATCTCAGGGGTTATGAAGATCTAAGTCTATACAGAAAGATATTTCATATACAACGAAGGAATGTCAGAGTTCACGAGCAGTGGGTTTTGCAGGTGGCATGCATATAGATTATAGTCAGTTCAGTATTTTAAAATACAGTGTCACTCTGTGTTCACAATAGGTTTTCTATTCTTTATTTTTCTGTTTATGGTTGTGGTTTCCATCCTACCCAGCTCTTTTCAATGCAAAAGACAACTGGAATGAATCAGTTACCAAAAGAGCTGGTGCGACAATCAAAATGTCTAAATCCCCTTATTTCTCAAGGATTTCTTTTAGTGTAGTATTACATGTAATACAATGCTTTTCTTGTTTGTTTGGGGGTTTTCTCATTATAGTGCAGGATGTTGCCTATACATACTTAATCCAGAGAGTATCAAACTCTCTCCGTCAGAACTTTTATTACATTGGGGTTTTAATCAGAATTGAAGATTGGTTTTGGTCTGTGGAAGATTGAGCTGAAGAAGGCCAGCCAGTAAATGCAGCAGAAAAATTCAGAAGGCCTATATTCTCGGCTTGTCTGGTTTGCTTACTGCATTGTGGCTGTTTCCAGAGGAGGAATTCCTTTGATGAGGGGTCCTATTTGTCCTATACATGAAGCACTGTGTTTGTGGGAGTGCAGCATTTCTCCCTGCACTCCACAGGTCAGTCTTCGCAACTAGGTGTTAACAGATGATGCTGTCCACAAGTGCTTGAAGTCCTTCATGTCCTCTTTATCACCTCTTCTTTATGTCCTCACACGGGGCAGGCAGTGGGAGGTGAAGCCATAGGCACACAGTAATACAGAACAAAAAAGATTCCCATGGGCCTCAGCAAACTTTGCACCTAAGCCCTTGACCCTTCCCGAGATAAGCATGCAGTGGTATTTTCTAAGTGCTGGAGGACAACCACGTTTCCTTTCCTGTGTTTTTTACTTTTATGCTAGTTATATTTAAACAGGCAGGAAGGACCAGGGAAAAGGGAGGAATGAATTGCTCTGTCTAAATCTAAGCTCTGTTTTGAATCTCTGACTAGGCAGGGACATATCTTTGCCCAAGCAGCATTGAGCTTTTAACCATACCACGTACTCTTGCCTGCTAGCTCACCTGAGAGCTAGTACTTCCAAGAGCTCCTAGCTCTGAGTGCAGAGGTTCCTCTTTTAACCCAGTTTTACTAGTGATGCCAAATACAGCCCATTGTGCTTATCAGCTACATTCAGTTGGAAGGGATATGTATTTTCCTGGTATTTTGATCTCCAAAGCAGTTTCACTAAATGAGATATATTTCGTTTTCCCCAAGAGAATCAAGGAATATATACCTCTCTAAATTACTGCTTTGCTACAGGAGGTGTTAAATGCACTGTTTTTCCCCAAACCATCATTATGACTTGTTACGTTACAAACTGTCAGAGCTGGTTTATCAGAGCCATGATGTACATTCTTTTGCTATCTCATACTGGTAGTCGTGTTTTGTTGCCCTCATGAAGAGTGTCAAAGAAAAGATCCAGACATTTTAGATTCCAGCTCCAGAAAATGTCATACGTTAAGAACATGCTTTAGGTACGTGCCTTAAGATAGCGTTGTGCCTGCGCGTAGTCCATGCATCACCTCCTTGGCCCCAGGCACACAGTGTTACAGGGGAAAATGATGTGGCTTAAAGTTTATCCCTACTGGTTCACCCAGTGACAGGAACAGGAAGCTGTACAACTACCTCGAGTTAGTTACATTCAGCTAATGAATTGCTGCTGCTATCTACTCTATGCATTGTGCAGACAAAACGTCATCAGGAACTTTTAGATTGCTGCTTCTGCACCCTTTCTTGGCAGTAGGAAATGACCTGATTTTCTAAGATACGCACTTTTATGCCTAAAGCATTTCTAATCACTATGAATGATCACTGTAAGGAGCAATCCCATCAAATGTTAAATTTATTTGTATTTTCTGAACCAAAAAGCATAACCTTTATCCGAGTGTAACAAATGACAAATCATTTTCTTCTATATTATGAGAAAATGTAGGAATAAAAATAGATGCTATTCTTACCCAGTCCATTACATAAACATTTATATATTCTTATTATGCAGTAGGAAAAAGCCAGTTATAGTGTATGAAGACTGAAATTTTTCAGCTATTACTGTGTGTTTCTTTTAAAGAGGGCCTCCAGTCCATCATCGGGGAACTTCCCAGTTAGCACATGGAAAAACAAAATGGCAGGTGGTTCAGAGCTCTTCTTTCAAGCTAGTTAAAAATGCTCCCCTATATGAGGACAAAAATTCTGTCAGAATCATCAGAGGCAAGGCTTTCGAAAGGAATCAATACAAGGGCTTATAAAGGGGTTAGAACTATGAAAATTGGCAAGGAAAAGCAATGGTGGAAGTTAATTCTATTAAATTCAGGTCCTAGTTTTATCTATTAACTATGGTAGTTTTTACCTGTGGGTTCTACCATTACAAAACTCCAGTCTGCAGATTTTCAGGGACTTCCTAAATTTCAGGCCTGATTGATGAAAGCTTCTATTTTCAGGAAAGCATTTGCATGTAATCATTTTGATTCCAGTGGGATTCAGGGACATGATTAAAGTTAAGAATGCCTTAATTGGGTTTTTTTTTGTCTCAAAATAGATGGATTAAATGAAAATAGGAATCTCAAAGCAAATAGCAACACCAGGCTACTTATGAAACTGATAGCTGTTCCTCTCTGTATTATGAGAAATTGAAATATAGACTTGATCTGGCAGTGTTGTAATGGAAGTTTAGCCCTGGCTTAGGGAAGACAATCAGGCCAGTAATGGCCAGTGAATGCAATGTGAATGGATGGAAGCCCAGCAAATCAAATTCAGGTTTTGTATCTTGCCTCAATAAGGCATAATGCTTTTTTTCAGTGAAGTGGTTCATCAGTTTGCTATCTAATGAATAACTTCTTTTTCATTTCCTTTGGTTCTTACAGAGGAGACGAAACCTTCAGCTGTAGCCAGCCTATCATCATCAGAAGAAATAGAGCTGAGCGAGGATAAAGGTACAGATTGCAAATTGTATTTCAAAATATCCAGTCCCAAGAGAACATTTCATAAAGCTTTATTTTTCCTTTACCTGGAAATTGCCAGAATCACAGTTAAAAAATACAGAAATAGGTAAATGCTTGAGTTTTCATTTGCAAAAGCCTTTCTAATGAAGTACGTGGCACCAGCTGTTGTGCTGGTAGGAGAGATGCTGTGAATTCCTAAGTCCCCTTGTTATAGAGGTAATACTAAAATATCCTACATGACATATCAGAAATGAGCCCAAAGCTTGGGCTCTCTGGGGCAGAAAGTAGCTTCCTATTCAGTGCTCTCCTGATGGGGGAAAAGAAAAACACAATAGCTATAAACACATCAAGAAGAGACAGGAGGAGATGAAGTCATAATTGAGAGGGAGAAAGTAATGTTTGTCTTGTGCAGACTGTGCTGGGCACTCAGATCATTTAGTTTGTGATAAATATTTAAAAGTGTCATGAGGCCAAATGACAGGGAGTTTAGAAAACAAGAGAGATGATCTAATTTAAATGTTTCAAGCTGAGTTTTTTCCTGTGGAGTTGTTGGTTTACAGATAGGATCCAGTGCACAGATGTACTGGTTTTGATAATCACACTATTAATTGCTTGTGCCAGTCTACAGGTTCTGGCATTTTTGGGGGGATACGTCTGGAAAAAGCCTGGGTGATTTATAAATTGTCCACTACTGGTAATTCAAAACAGGAGTTATGCTATCTATAATAAAGACACTCCATCAGTACAGCCTTCAGGAAAGACTAATAGAAACGTTTAATGCTTTTTACTGAGATAACATAATTATTAACATCCATTAACTTATTTATTTTAAAAGATTTAACGTTTAATTCAGCATCACTGCTTGACTCTCTTCTCATTTTTCTAGATAAGTGTGACGGGGTGTGAGATCTTGCCCTTTTGTTCCAGAGACACACGCTAAAGAACCCACATACTTACCTGATTATGAGTTCAAAGCCTTGTGCGGGTTGATTTAAGTGCTCTCTTAACTGATTGATTTATCCTGCAGGGGAAAAAAGCCCACAAACCCTTGCAAAAGCACTGGCTTTTGCTTTTGCTATCTTCACAGATTAAAGTCATGGCGAGGCTAGTGGAATACAGAAGTAGGGATAGTTTCAGCCCCAGCACAGTTTGTGATTTCCTGCCATTCATTTCTCTTTTTTCACTGACATTTGGCCTCTTTATGTATTCTGTATCTGTAAGTTCCCCCATCAGGTGTGTTTGTCCTTTTTTATCATGTGAGGGTTAGTATTTTATCTTTTTTTGCTGTCTGCAGTCTTACTGGAGATCCCACCATTTTGGTATTGTTTTGAGTGCTTGTTCCTGACTATGAAGCCAGTGTCTTTTGATAAGCTTTTCAGTGACCATGCAGTACTCTGGGGTTTTGACCTATTGTATTAGTTGTCTCTTCTCAGGAAAATAGCCATCTTGCTCTAGGTCTCACTTTTCCTATAATATGCTATGAATTTAGTGTTTTCGCCTCTGGAGAAGTTGACAGAAGTGATAGCATCCTGAGAAAACCAAAGAGCAGTTTCTCTTTGATGTCCTACCTCTCTTCAAAATTAAGACATAAAACATCTGGCAGGGAGAAAGGAGCAAGACTTACTCTCCTCCATATATTTTGTTTGTAAAGTTGTACAGGTAGAAAGAAGGAATGTTGAGGAAAAGAACATATTTGGGGATTCACTTGCTAGTTTTCTAAATGTGACCAAGACCTGTGAGTGACGAGGCTGCTGCATCCACCAGGCCATGGTTTCGATCTTGATTTCCATTAGTAGATCTTCAACTTTTCAGATCTTAGATTCTGAGTTGTTTTAAAAGGAACATTGGTGTTACAAAAAACTTGTTCCCGCTCAGGAAATGGCACTTTTACAAAATCCTGGCATTTCTGAAAACACCTGCTGCTCCCAAAATATATTTCAGCCTTCAAATTGTTTGCACACTGAGTTAACACAGCTAAAACCTGCCAGGTTCTGGAACACACTCATTTCTGTAGTTTATCTTCAACTAAATGAACGGGATGTAAAGCATTTAAAGAAATTATGCTTTTTCCAGTCCTTTCATCTAATTGTCCTGAAAGGAGATTTGTGGCAAATAAGTCTAGGCTTCACATTCCCAAAGTGTATAGTTTAAACCATTTGGATTAGGAGGTTGCCAAGCCTACTGTGGAAGTCCATCAGTCCTTCAAATGGCAGTTCTGGTGAGTGAACCAAAACAAGCATTTTGACTCCAATTAAGGTTGACTAGTAGGTTTTCTGCTTATTTTTTCTCATATTTCCTGCATTAGAATATAGCAATGGCATTGAAGTAGCTATTTATTGCTCTAAAATGTGGTGATATTCAAAACAGACCACAGGCATCTCTGCTACCATGAAGTTGTAGTATTTTTGTATTACCTGAGTCATGTTGATCATGTTTTTGTAAAGGAAAAGGGCAAAGATGAAAACATAAAAGGGGATGTATGTGTTAAGTGCATGGAACAGTGCAGGAATCATGTTTTGAGGGGCTCTGTTTAGAACAAAAACCTACTGTGAGATTACAACTCTCATATTAATGTGAAAGTGGACCTTTTCTGTTATTCACAATAGAAGAGACACTGTTCATATAAAAACATCCTTATGGACTCAGTGTGCAAGTGGCCTTTGAGCAGACTGTATTTTTTAGTGCTCTGTCCTCAGGAAAAAAAAAGGGGAAGCAGAGCAGTCATATTGAAGAATACCAAGATGTTTGCTGTTATGCTGTGGAGATATCCTGTTATTCCAGTCTGTGCCAAGTTTCTCTTTCCACTGTCTGGAAATACTGCAAAGATATGTTCCAATTTTACCCTTGAAAACTTGCATGCATAACTATTAGCTCTTAGGGGGAGAGCTGACATCTCCAGGCAGCACCTTCGCAGTGCTTCATTACTGTGCATATGGAAGTAGATCCTTTCTACACAGCGTATTTCAAGTTGGAGATGCTTCTCTTTATGAAGTGTAAGGGCAGAGCAAAGTGATTAAAGTCATTAAAGTTTATGCAGCAGATAAAACACATATCAGACAGCCTGCACTCAGTCTAGTATGCCTGTCCATACAAGATTGTGCCAGGACTACAAACCCATTTTAAATGGACCCTATTGTATATCACTGGGGATTGGTTTGAACCTGTGGTTATTTTTAGTTCTTAAAGAACAAGTTTGTGTGTGTGTGGGAGAGAATATTCTGCATCTTCACCTCAGTTACCTGTCTTACCAATTACTGTTTAACCTGATTTAATGGTAGGGCTTTCAGATGGAAAGATGAAAAAGGGAACTGAATTTACTACAGGTGAAGAATGAACTCCCCCTTATGCAATCATAGGCAAAGTCTCTCTGCACAGTGCGCTGATTTTAATTCATTAGCACTTAATAAGAACTGAATTTTCATTTGAAGGTCAACTAAATTAAATCATATGCTAATTAATTTTAAAAATAAAGTAGCGATTAATTATTTCCAGGTGTTCACCAAAGTCTGGGCTCCTGTGGGAGTCCCATTTAAAGCAAGTCACTATTCCTCTACACTCTCTGAAATAGAATCAGATGCAGTCAGCTGGAGGGCTTCTGTTGTCAGAAACAGAATTAGATATATGCTTTGGCTAGGGTTAGCCCTAAAGATGCATTCTGTGCAACCCAGAAGCCTGGAATTATCCTGCCTGTAAAACATCATGGATATGACCTTCCCATTTAGCCAGCTGCAGTTCTAACCATAGAAAAATCTTGATGTCCTAAAATGATGGAGAAGGGATAAACTGGAAGATAGAGCATTTCAAACGCAGGGGACATAAAATCGACATAAATTAGACATTGATAAGTGGGTGAAAAAGGTTGACTGAAAGGCCAATATGTTCAAAAAGAGGTGTTTAAAATCAGCTCTTAAGTATATATTAAGACATCTAAATGAATGACCTGATTTTCAGAAGTGCTGAGCGCTCAGCAGCTACCAATGAAATGTTTTCACTTCACCCTCAGGCTATGATTAGACCTGGAAAATTTCAGCCTGAAAAATTTCAATTATAAGTAACTGAAAAAGAACCTTTTTAATGGAAGAGTTTCAACACCCCCAACCATAGCTGTGGCTCAGTGTGCCAGCTACAGTGATAGCATTTTTCTCTCCCTCGGTGAGAAGGATTTATATGGAAGCAAATTGGCTAACATGGACTAAATGGTGTGATTTGGTTCTTTTTTAAACCAGGTACATAACTATCACCTTCCAACCAAGTGCCTGTTCTAACACCCTCCATAATGGTCCCGACGAGCTGGGCATAATGCAGGTTATTTACTTTTCCTTTTAAACTGACCTATCTGTAGCCCGTAAACTACTCAAGAGGTATTTTTCTGCTCTGCCCTTCACCAGTACAGGCAGCTGCAACAGCTAACACTAATCTCCTGAGCTGGTTTATTTAGATACTACTTGTTTTTAAACATTAGCTGACCTGGAGCCATCCAGCTGTGCTCCCGTCTGTCTGATGTGAGTGCCGGCTCCTTCCATCTCCCTGCTTCAACCCTTAGCTTCAGCTGTGCAGCATCTTCTCCTGGGAAGGGTCTGACTAAAGCAGACAAGGGTTTGCTTCAGCTTTTTCCTATCCCAAAGCCCTGCACAACAGGTCCTGCCCCTTATGGCAGCAGCAGGATGCCCACAGATATTGTACCAGCTGTGCCTGAAATTCCTCCTGTGGACAGAAGGTGAGGTTAGAGGAGATGCTCTTCTGTCAGCTCAAAGCACAGGTGGGTGAGAGCATTATTTGATGGACCCCACCTGTGGAGATGAACTGGTCTATTGCCTGAACACTTGCAAAAATATCTCTACAGGTTGTTACACCTAAAAAGGTCTGATCTACCAAGGCATATAAACTCCAATAAATCTAATCTGTCATAAAGGCAGATTAAAATGAAATCTTGGTGGATATAAAAATAACATTTTAAAGCCAAAGCTCAAGAATATCTCCCTAACTTCTCATAAATCACCATTTTATAGGACTTCATTTTAACACATTTTCCTCAGTTTATGAGGCAAAAGAATACCCTAATCATGTGGCAGCCTCCGTGCACACCATTACCTGTAATTTTAGACGCCTGCTTGATTTCTTTCACTCTGGAAATATTCCAGTCATTTTTCACAGTATCATGCTTAAAAAATAAAACACACTGAACCTGTTTCTTTCATAATGACCAGCTTTTTCCCTCTTTAATCTTCTTACAGTTCCCTAAAACATGGTGATTTATCTATGCTGTGTGCAGGACCCAGGTGTGTTGCACATTAGAAACGACTCAGTAAATAAGCCATACAGAGAGAGCTGGGGAAGTGAATTTTAAAAGATCATTAAAATCACTTAACATTCAGATCTTACCATTTCTCCTCTTCCTTAGCATTTGCAAAATTTTGTTTGAGCAGCATTGCTTTATACAGTCAAGAAAAAATATGAATGACATGGAAAAGCATGGGGGTTTATGCAGTATTTAGACAAAATAGTGTCTGATTATTGGCAGGAAGGGTAGGATTGATAGCTTATTGCAAGCTACATGCTTTTCTTGGAGCTGAATTCAGCACACAGTTGATATGTTGGAACCGTGAATATACTTTGGGGTGTTCTGATTTGCTTATAGTCCAAGTATCTTCTTCATGGGTTGTTAAAGATTAGGGCTGATTTCCAGGTGGGTTTAACCATGCAGCACCACAAGACATTTGTTTCAATACAATGGAGGGGTGCAGAGCCAAGCACTCCTGCTACTGTCACTGCGGCCACTAGGTAAAAGCATGTTTGGAGGAACTAAGGGATGCTCAGATTTCACTGAGCACTTCAATGCTTGATGTACAGTAGGTAAAACTGGCCTGTCGTTGGTTCATTTGTGTAATTAAATGTCATGTTTGGTTCATTCGTGTGTGATCAATGATGACATTAGGAAGTGTGCTCCAGCGTAGTATCAGAAACAGGCTATTTTCAGTCCTGCCTGCAGGAATGTTAACCCTTACAATCCCAATCTGCTGTTACCCAAGGTAAATAGTGCCCAGCATTGTGTTACCAAAAAAATAAGCATGCTGTGCTGCAAAATAATATCCTGACTTGCATTCTGCAGTATGACTTAAGTAGCTGTATTAAGAGAAGACTAACACTGCTTCATGCCATTTAAAAAATCAGGGTTAGTTCTGTAGTCAGTTAGATGTTAATGAAGGCCTTTAAGAATGACCAAAGATTCTGTAGAGCCTGGACTTGTTTAGGACTATGGTACTGGCTTCTGCCCAGTTCCATACAGTTCTAAAGGGCTAAGTGAGCACAGAGAACCAGCTGAGC
This sequence comes from Pezoporus occidentalis, assembly GCF_034315485.1. Classification (NCBI taxonomy): domain Eukaryota; kingdom Metazoa; phylum Chordata; class Aves; order Psittaciformes; family Psittacidae; genus Pezoporus; species Pezoporus occidentalis. The sequence goes on from NW_026912779.1 coordinate 8,435,432, forward strand.
CTGAGGAATACAACTTCCCTGGTGAAAACTTGCTTGCAGAAAGTAGCATATCATCAGCATTTGTGAGATTCCCAGAGCTCCTTGGCAACTGAAATGGAGGTGACACTCTCGCTTTGTGTCCAATTTGGGAACTGCTTTAATTGACTGATGCATTTGGTCTTACACTTTTGCTTGTCTCAGATTTTCTTCATAAATCTGGGTTTATTCCTTTTCTTCAATTTATTTGTGTTAATCCTAAAAGTAAATCTGTCTTTGGACCTTTTGGCTTGAATATTTGATCTAATATTTGCATTTGAAAAGAAGAAATCTTTGACATGGTCTTGACCCTAAAGATTTTGAAATTCAGAATCTGCTTAGTAATGCACAGTCTGATTTCTGCTGCTGGAATAAGAGCAGTGGACTCTTACAGAGAGTAACTTCTGTCGATGTTCTGCTCCTTTCAGAAACAAGCTTTACAAAATATAACTTGTGCAAAATTATCATTGTATATTGTCCGGGATAACTTGGAATTCTGTTCAGTGAAATTGTTTTCTTGAGCCCTGGAACAATTCGAAAACTCTTTAATAATATAAGTGAATGTTTAACACAAAATTGCAATCCCATAAGAATAAACTTTGCAGAGCCAGCTATGGGAACGTGTGAAGATGTGCCAAATAGCATAGGTGGACCCTAGCTGTGGTGCCTAACAGTGATGCTCAGCACAGCTGTGGAGTCAGGCTGCCAGCTGTGCCCAGGGGTGGGAATAACAGTTCCCCACACGATGTGATGACTGTAGTTTGCCATAAGCTATGCGATGCTCCATGACAAACAGCAGCATGACAGGGCCCATATATCAGCCAAGCACAATGCTCCTTAAACTCCATTTGTTATTATTGACCAAAAGTGTGTAATTGTTCCTCTGATGCGGAGGATTGATTTTTGCATGAAATTGGAGTCATTCCTCATTCTGGAAGAAAACGTGACACCTGGGAACTGAGATTAAAGGCACAGGTCCAGGAGTATGAAGTACTGTTCAATAAGTGTACAGTAGATAGCTCTAAGGGTCTGATGGGACAGAGCACGTGCATCTCTTCCACCCACAGGAGGTAATACCACACTGTGTCATCACTTTCAGCTATTTGAAGGGCTATGTACAGTACTTAAGGTCTGCACAGTACTTAAGGCAGAGGACTTCTGATTCCAGCTTTGTCTGTACAGCTCCTTTTAAGAACATGCAACTCAATCATACAGGAAAAGATTATATTACTTGAGAGTATGGGGCTACAGGTGGTACAAAACTTGGGTTGTTTGATGTCCTGAAAGCTTTGTCAAAAACTTCAGCAAAGCCAGAATTTCACTCAGTGGTTTAAAGCTTGCTTGAAAAATTCCCTATGGATTTTTAGTGCCATTCCCATTTATACCAAGAGGTCCTTCAACTCACTTTCTGATTAAACTTGGAATTTGATGAAATTCTGATTTATTTTTGCTCTGATTTGGGCAGATAGGGTAATCCCTTGTAACTCATAGCACAATGTGGCATCCTAGTGTGAAAGGCCAGCACAGTGGTCCAGCTGATAGCAGTGAGTAACATTTTATGTCCACAGTAGGGCGAAAGAAAGTGCAGCAAGGGCAAATTTTAGCAAATTGTGTATCAGTGAGTTATTCTGCTTTCAAACTTGGATTTATAACTTATTGTCACGCCACAAAAGAGGTAAGAAGCTGTGCAGGTAATTAAATATTTGCCTTGGGGGATTATTTGCAGTTAATTAAAGCCACACACTTTCAGTGCATACCTCTTCCACAGATTATTAAATTTGGATCAGATGTTAACAACCCAGCTTTCTCACTTACCCATCAGAGATTATTCTTGGCAAGTTTCAGGAACCGGGTTTTATAGAGGCATCCTTTGGAATATTGTAAGATTTGCTCTGCTGTATTGTAGAAAGGAACCTTCCAGAAGTAGAGCTGTCATAGCATAATTTATTACCATGCACTGTAGATCTTTTGGCACTGTTGCTCAGGTTTTCCATCCAGCAGCATTTCAGAAAGTGTTTCACTCTGGAATGAGAATTCTGATTATCTGTTACTGTTGTTATGACCTCAAGTGTACTTACCCCTGTAGTTTGCAGATATGTCCAGTTAGATCAGAGGTGTTTCTTAATGAGGCTCGGAGAGCTCTTTATCCATGGAAGCTGTGTGTTACACAGATGAGCAGAGCTGAAACGGGTGGCTGTGTTGCTGTGATTTCCTGGCTGCGATGGAATGATGCAGTTCTCCATCCCCAAGCAGAAGCTAAGGAGTGGCTGTTGTGAGAAAATGTTTGACACACAAAATAATGCCCTGTGTTTATGAAGACTGCAGAGAGCATAGTGATCAGACTTACGTGCCACTGGTTCAAAATATGGCTTTGGGCAGTTCATTACGGTGGTCTGCTCCCGAAAGAACAGCAGTCTTGGCCACAGTAATGACCTTGGGAGTTCTGTCATCAAGTGAAATGAGGCTAGGATTTGCACTAGGAGTTACAGGATTTAATACTTGTCAAGCTTGTGGAAATCCAACCATGAAAAGTGTTGTTCTAAATAAGTAAGATATCACTTTATTTATCAAGTTGATGGTTCGTGCTGTTTCTCATAGCGTTGTGCCACTCCATTCGTTAGAAATAGAATTCTACATAGCGCTGCCGATTATTCTTACACATCCTTTTTTGCCAGCTCCTTGTTTAAGATTTGTACTGCAGGCAAAAAACTGCACAGTAAGTGTACAGGCTCTGAAATCAATTTGAATAATTGAAACCCACGAGTATATTTTTGTAGTATGTAAGACTGTGGTTAAACAGGTAGAAAATCTGTCAGTGTCTCTAGCATGTGAAGCGAACACCTAAGGGCTACCCATGTCTGAAGTAACTACCTGACTTTTCCAGCATGAAAACTGCTGCAGCATTTGTTTGTTTGTTTGCTGTTTCCTCAGACTCCCTCAAAGACTCCGAAGGCGCGCAGGAGAATGACCCAGCGTATCCCATGGGGTGCGATCAAGATCAAGCCAAAGGTAAAGTTTTGTATCAAAATTCTTAAAGATAGAGATAATGAACCAGTTGGGAGCCGTAGTTCTTCCAGTTTCAGCATCCGGGGGGGTTCAGCCTGACCTCTACCACATTAAGAAAATGCTAGTTGGTTGCTAGAGGTTGTGTGCCAACTAGTTGTGGTGCAGTAATCTCATGTTACTGGAAAAGATGCTCCTCTCCAAATATGTGGGTTTAACCATATTGATCGCAGGTTCATAGCATTGTTATTATTATCCTTCCTTTTGTTGTTCTAAAAGCCTGTGGGGTGATTCTGTTCCTTTTAAAGTGACTGCCAAGTGCAAGTGCTTTGCAACAGCTCCTATGAGAAACACAGTGTCAAGGCTGACGGAAGAAGAAAAAAAAGTGATGCAAGGGTCAGTTTTGACCAGGCATTTCATACTTAATGCTTGGAGTTTGTTAAGTGACATTTTCACTTATAAACTAAGTTCAACGTTGTTGGTTAAATAGAAGAAAAGTGGTATTTGGCTGGGAAGTACCATGCTATATATTAGGTTTGGGTCCTGTTTTAAGGAACTTGCTGTTGCCTGCATGCAGCCATCATGCTGATGTCATTTTCAATTTGTCGTGTTAACAGGACAACAGGATGATTTAGCAGAGGAGGAGATGAAAACTGGGGCAGATTCCCAAACCTCCTGCATGGAAATAGAAGGTATTGCGTATGCCTTGAAACCAAAGAGCAAGATTAACAGGCAGAAACAGTAGCTATTGCTTGCGATTTATCAGTAGTGTTTAAGTTATCTTTCTTTCTCCATACCTACTAAGTTAAATCTGTGGAGCCAGATCTTCTTATGGTAACTCTAAATTCCACCCTGAGCAGGGGAGTATCTATGGCTTCTCAGTGATAAAAGCTGACGTTTTAGTGACTGTGACTGCTAGGGAAAGAAGTTAACATTGCATTTCATATTCCTGATGACAAGCACTTCAGCCTTTTATGTTCAGAGCACTGACTGCTCTGTCCCCAGTCCAACAAAACACTTAAGTACATGTGTGTCTGAGCTTGCAACAAGTCCTGATAAAGGTCTGTGCTTGAAGTAGGGATACGGGCATTTTGTGCTAAGTCCCAGAAAGCTCAGTATCCTGGAGGATGAAGGCCTTGCTTTCAACTACAGCCCCTGGGATTTCCTGAGACAGCTGTTGCATCTGTACTCTTGGGGAAAAGGATCCTTTTCCTCTGTCAGTGCTTTACTGGTAAGCTCTATGTTAATCCTTTATGTCCTTACGGTTCATCTTCTTTTACCCAACTTATTCAGAGCCATTGTTGAACCAAGAAGAAACAACAGAAGTCGAAATGCCTTTGATTCGTGGTGCAGAGGAAAAAGAAGAAGGAGGAAAAGAAGAAGGAGGAGGTGAGGGTACTTATAAAATAGATGGAGACAGAGAATGGCATCTGGGCTCATGTTTTCCTTTTCTATTGTGAGAAACACGGAAAGAGACATAAAAGCATGGGGTTGTGGGGTTTTTTTCTTGAGAAAAATCCTTTTTTGCCTATCCTTGAGTGTTGTTTTGATATATTGGGCTTGGATTTACATAGAAAAATAAGTATAAAAAATACCCACTCCGATTCTAAAGTGGCTTCAAAATAAATACTCTCCTCATTGTTGGCTTTCTGCATTAAAGTGCATTAAGCTGATTAAACAACCAATTTATGTCCATTTAAGTACCCTCTTGATCATGTACACAAGGAGCTTCGAGAGTATTTACAATAAATGAGTATGATAATTATTTGCAAGGTCATTAATAGAAATTTAACTGGTAATTAACTAAGACTAGTAATTTTAATAAAGAAACCAGTTTTTGAACAGGAACACAGAGTCTTGCTGAAGCAGTAATATTTTTCTGGAAGTTAAGTATTTAAATCCTTAATGCTTCTGCAAAGAAATCTAGAAGTTTCATTTCAAGTGAACCCTATGTTCAGGTCACCAGTTGAAACAGACACCTAGTTACATAAAGAATAACATATTATGTAAGTAATTCTCTATTTGTGAAGTAACTGCAAGTTAATAATTAAATGGTCATTTGTAGAGCACAGGGATGCATTTTGCAGTTCCAAATTAAAACACACACCTGATTTTTATTGAAAATTCAGGTCAGTACTAACTGTGTCATCCTAATTATGAACTCCTTTTCCAGCCACATTGACACTAACTTAATTGCAAATCTGTGTTAGCAATATTGACACTTTTCTTCACTGCAAACCCAGGTTAATAGAGCCTCTTTGTTCAGATACAGGTAAACAACATTTCCTCTCCTTTTCTTTGTTAGTTGCCTATCAAAGTTGAGACTAATCACCTCTTTTTATAATCAGTCGTGTTAATGGTATCGGTTTTGTGTGTTACTACTGCTGGTGAAAATAGAATTGATGCAACCCTTACTTCAAATCCAGGTAAATGATACTGTGCTACCTCGGTTGTGGATCCAGGTTACGTAAACTCACTCTGATTGCAGATACCAACGTTGTTGTGTTAATTTCCTCCTAATAGAAATTATTTACATTTTATTTTATGCCTCGTCAAAAGCAAGTTGGACAAAATGTACTTTCATTATTTGTACATTTCCTTCTCTTTGATACTTTAGTGTCCCCTGCAGCTAGTGACTGTCAGTTCTCAGTGGAGAGATTATATTTCACCATCTGCTCTACCTACTATTAAAATATGCAACATTAAGGAAAAGAAGGTAATGTCAGAAAAGGGTTGGTTTTGGCACTTTTCCTGCCCCTGATTTGAAAGGTTCAAGTACTAACTGAAAGGTTCTTCCCAAACATTTTGGAACGTGTTCCTACTGCTCCTATGCAGGATTCATCTGATCCAAAGCTTGTTGAAGTTCACAGAAGAACTCTCATTGATTTAAGTGAGCTCTCAGTCAGTTCCATGATAAAAGATGATGTGTTGAATCTACATGCAGGTTACTTAGGTAACTGCATAGATACTCTTGTTTAGCTTCTTCCAAACACGCTGTCTTTGTGGCAGGGGAAAGAAATGGGTGCTTTTTCAGGGTTTTGAGAAAGGAAGGAAATTAAGGCCTTGCCTTGCTTTGTTCCATTCTTACAGGTATAAGAATACGTAGAGCACACTCAGCACCCATCTTGCTAGATGTTTCTAATTCTGGTGGGCACACAGAACTCTGCCACATGAGTCTGTGTGTGCCACAAAGCAAGGTGCATCTTGACAAAGGGAAGTAAAAAAAGGATATCAGCTGCAGTTCAGGCTGATAAAACAAGATATATTCCTCAAGGAGAGACTCCTATTAATGGAAAGAGATTACCAGGCATAAGCTAGAGATATGTAACTTTATTTTATGTAACCCAAGTGCTACCTCATAAACTAATTCAGTTAAATAGTTTTCCAGCAGAGTCCACCGTATATTTGACATATGATAAAACGGCATATTTTTGTCTGAGAACACATGGGAAAAAAGCTAACATGGGACTGCTAGTCCCATTAAATAGAAATACATGGATCTTAAGTAATTTTAACCTGTACTAGATCTATATGCATAGCCAAACATAACAGCTACTAAACTGCAGACTGCCTGGTCTTTCTGTTCTGCCTTTTTTGTGTTAGCAAGCTCAGCCTGGAGCAAAGGGTAGCACATTGCTGCTTCTGTCCTCTCTTTCTCTTGCCTTGAACCATCAGGGAGTCATCTGTGACCTGTGCTGTCCCCAGCACTGGAGCTGTGGAAGCTACTAAATGACCAAAAAAGATCAAAGTCCCTTTTCCAACCTAAAGCTAGATTTCTGCTCAGTTACTGATAGTGGCTTTGAAATGTGTTAGGAATTTTTTCAGTGATCTCATTTTCCATGTTAAAAAATGACCGTTTCTTGCTGGTTTCGAGATGTGTCTCAGATTTTGCAAACTTCTGAGAAACCACAGGTAAACTTCTGATCTAACTGTGCAAGTTTTACTGCCAGCTCATCTACGTGCTCGGGGGGATTTTAGAGGGTCCTTTCTGTATAGCTCATTTGGCTTCACAGCTCTAGGGTCACTCCATAGTGCATTATTACTAAGGAGTCATGGATCCTAGTGCTTTCGAGGTTCTGGGACACTGGGAGCTCAGGGGAATGAAGACTCAAAGACTTGGCAGTCTCACTACTGTTTCCCATTGCCAGCATCAAGAAACAAACCAGATTACCCTGAAGAATTTAACAATGTAAGGCACTGTGTGTGTTTCATAAAAACCTGCCTTTGCTTTCTCTAAAATCAGTAATAAAATACAACATGTGCCAATTTATTCCCTTTTTTTCCCTACTGTAACTTAAGGTTATGTATTACTAGGGAGCAATTGAAGAAAAAAGACAAACCAAGATGCCTTTTTCGTTTTTTCCATCTGCCATAATGCACTCTTTCTGGTTCACAAAAGAATAATGAAAATCTGTGTTTCTTATAAGATTAGGGAATATTCTCAAATCCCTTTATTAAAAAGCAGAGTAAATAGTCATCACTGACCTATTTGTTGACTAGGTAAGTATACATGGGTTTAATAGACCATTCGGCACCCCCTTTATATGTATGCTTGGAAGTAGTCCTGTCATGTTGTAATGACCATACATTCAGCATTTAATTGTAGTTTTAATCATCCCAGTTTTTCCACAACACAATTTGCAGCATATGGAAATACAGCTCATGTTTGTTTGTGTGAATATGTATCCAGTCCCTCCTCTGAGCCTGCTCTGCCCTCTGTCTTCGTATTTCCTGCTTCCTTCCATCTCCCTTCATCAAGACATCAGCTACGGTGATTTACCTCACTGAGCATCTCTGGAAGCTTCTTACCTCTTTGAAGGATAGTATTTCTGCCAGAGCACTGCAGAAATAGCCAGTAATTCTGTTGGATCTCTTTTGTATTCAGGGTAAAATATTTTGTCTTGTGCTGTTTGGACCATGACTCAGGCTTGACCTGTCATGTTTCTTCCCCATGAAACAAATCTAGAGTGTTTGGATAGCATCCTCCCTGGGCAAAGAACACATTTTTTTTCCATTGGACAAGTTTAGAAATGCAGAAGCAGTCTGTTCCTGAAGCCCAATCAAGGAGCACAATGCTATAGTTAATGCCTATAAAAAGGATATTGAAATCTCCTGGGTTTTCACTTAAGAGCAGGATGCAGCCCTTACAATTAGTATTACTGTGCAGTTGCATCTTACCCTGTTTGAATGACTTTTTGAGGGAACTGTATCTTTTTCTCTCTATGAACCATACAATGTTAAGGCAGGCTTGGGAACAGGCTGGGGGAGGTGACACAGTTTAAATCATTTGCAGTATACATGATTTACTTTGCTGGTCTTCTGGTCAGTGCCTCTTTACTGTAAATTTGAATTCCACATAATTTCTGTTCAAGCTCAGCCAGGTTTTGTTCATCTTTGTTATATAAATAGCTGTAACTAGTAGCCATCATTTCATCCATTCTTCACTTCAACAGCTGGATTTTCAAGTCATTTACCCACCTGTACTTTAGCGAGAGAGAGAATTTTATGGCATAATCTTGGAGGGAATTAAATATTCCAAAACGTGCAGGAAAAGAGCTCTCAATTTTTTATAGTTTCAGTCTCAGGCATTTATAGGATTTTACATGCATTGGTACAGTCATAAATAATGTCGAAATAATGTCTTGGTTTGAAGTGACACTGTGGCTGTAGAGAAACGAAGTACTTCTCGAGAAAGATCTTTTCGGACAAATCTGACATCTTTATTCTTGAGTCATGGTAATTGTAACTACCTATTATTTCTTAATCAAACTTCTTTCAGCTTCAAGTGGAGATGGATGAGACATCTTGGGGGAAAAAAAAAGATATATAAAAGCTGTTCCTTGCATGTCTTTAAAAGGATATTTTCTGTATTGGAAAGACAAGAATACAGAGATATTTTGGAGTGTTGTGGCTTCTGAAGATCTAGTATGAAGGCTTCAACTTCTTCTATTCAATTGCCCAAGGAAAAAAGGATTAAATATCCCAAATTAGATACAGTTTGTTTTGTCTTTGATAACAACCGATACTGAATAGATCAGATGCTATTTTGGGGGGCTGTTACAGGGTAGTCTGGCCATAAATATGAAAAATGTCTTTAAAATCTGCTTCTGACGGGTATTGATATTTAGCAAAGAAAAAAGCGCACCTTTGGACCTTGTGCAGAAATGCTGGAAGTGATTTAGAGCCGCAAAATTGCAAATGGGTATTTCAACTTGTGTGTCTAAAGCTATAATCTGTGCAGAGAGGTGGACTGTTGCAAAGCAATTAGCTGGAAGTAGCTGCAGGTACGCAGTTATCACTGGAAAGCCAAACAAGTGCGTTTACCCAGGGGATAACTTCAGGTTTTAAGCAGCCTCGCTTTACATGCCTTTATTTTCTTGAGAACTTCACAAAACTTATCAACTTTGCAGTTGTAATATCAACCAGATGAGGAGCTTTTGCAACCGGATTCTGCTTGTCAGCCTGCTGCGGTTAAGCTGTGGTGGCCCAAGGGCTGTTTGGTCTGTATTTCTTAGTGCGAAGGACTTTGGTCTTCTGAAGGCACTATAGCTGTGCCAGAAAAGTACATCCAGGTAATTCCTATGCCATGTGGAAGTAGCAAAGGGCATAATTGTAGGCAGGGAAAAGAAACTGTGGAACGTAAAGATTACTTTTGGAAGAGGAGGTGGCTTTTTCTTCTAAGTTTGCAAAGGGTATGTTGAATTTCATGAATGTATTTAAAAGGTCCTGCATGGGTAAGGAACTGTGGTAGCTCTGTTAAAAGCTGAAGCCAAGTGAGGCTGACCTGCCTGTGAGTGGCTCCGTGTGGGCATGTTCTGTGCTCCACTCGGATGGTGCAGCTTGAAGAAGAGGAGTGGGCTTTTCTGTCCCAGTGTCTGTGGTTATAGTAGCGGTGGCTTTGTCAGTGCTGAACTAGGAGGTCTCCAGGCTCTTACATCAGCAAAGGGTAGATGCTATCAGCAATTGCTTCACTGATGGCAAAGGATCAGCAGGACCATGAAGGTGATGGGGTCACTCATTTTCTAAGCACAGGTCGGTGCAGAAGTCATACCCCATCTGGCAGCACATTCTGCCCAACATAATGTTCCTCCCTGGCTCTGAGAGAAGTGACAAATGGGATGCAGAGGCCCTGCAGGTCTTCCCTAGGGTTGCTGCCTGGGCGATGCTGTGCAGCACTATGCGTTGGCAGGATGGGGTGGTTATTATACTGTCAGTGGACAGCCCCAGGTACTGATTTCAGCCTCCTGTGACAGGGAAAAAGTCTCATTTCTCCCTGCCACAGGAGGAATCCATTTCTTTTCATTATTTTCCATATATCAGATTCTGGCCTGAATATATGTAAAGAATAGGTAGGGCAAGATCAATTTTAAGTTTTAATTATTTTTCATCTCTTTCAATGACAAATGATACGTTTTGGTGTGTGCTTTTCTAATAAAAAGTAGAAAACATAAGGAATTTTTCAGCTTAAACATTTTGCCTGCTGTCACAGTCACTTTCTGTTATCAGGCATGATGGTAAGGGTACAAGACAAAAGCCAAAAGAAAAGAAAAGAAACGAGAGAAGGGAATACTTTAAGAATGATAGTGTTTAAGGTTTATTCGGTGTATTTGATTGCTTTCTTCATTTCATTTTCAGTAAGCAGAACAGAAATCCTATTATGAATTGGCAATTTTTATTTCATTTTAAAATATCATCTCTTTGTTCTTGCTGGAAGCGTTGACAACGGAGCCTTTGTTTGGTTTAATTAACCCATGTTACAGCACCGAAACACACTCACCATTAAATCAAGTGAAGTAATTTTTATAACTCTTTTCCATATCCAGAAAATAAAAAGAAATAAAAGAAATAAATCCTCTGAGAAGCTGGAGGAGAAATTAGATATTTTTAATGGAATATTTTGAAGTGCTGTTTTCATTTTTATTTTCCATGGCAGGAATGCCAAAAAAACATAAAGTCATGAAATCCCACTGAAAAGCAGACGCTATGAAGTCATTTTAAGTCCTCATATGTTTGTAATAGTATTACATGGTGTTACATGTTTTGTACTTGGGAGCTACAAGGCTTAAAGAGCTTTAAGGCACTGATAATGCCCTTTTAGCATATGAAAACTGGAAAGATAATGGAATCCATATTCATGTGGTGGTGTCCAAGTCTACTAGGCTTTGGGTTTAGCTCAGTCTCCAGAGCAGTGTTGCCTTATGCAAACGAAACACGTATCTCTTTCAAAGCATCTCAAATAGCACCCAAGGAACAAGCGAAAGGAATATGGGAGAGGCAGTGACATCTTAGAAACGTTTTCCTGTGACACATTGAAAAAGTAGGGCTCGCTGGCCAAGGACTGCACTGTTACAGATGGCATCATAGTTAACAGTGTATCTGGAAATTAGATTTAGCACCTCCAGAGAAACGGCACCATTTTAAAATATACTATACAGCTACAGAGGCGTCTGAGCAGTGGGCTTAACTCCTGCTTGTGACAGTAAGAACTTCAGTCTTAAATTAGAACAGGTCCAGCACACCAATGGAGTGCAGGGAGGTACACAAGGAAAGAATCTGATCCCTTGTGGGCAGATTTTATGTTCTTGTGCTCTCTCTGCTACAAAAAGAGGCTTCATTTTGTTCTGCATTGATTGATTTTGGAATCCTACCTCTTTATTATTAATAAAGTCCTTTTTTTATGATGGAATATACACAGATCCAGCTAAGCTGGCTCTGGGAACTGAAAATGCTGTACTCCCCCTTGGTTGCATGATGTATGGATGTACCATGCTGCCCAGGTTGTTGCACTGGTTTATAGCTATTTCATAAACACAAATGGCCACACACTTAGGGCAGCCGACAAAGAAACTGCACAAAGCCAGTGATTTTTGTGAAATTGAGTGGATTGTGGACGTAACTAAGTGTGGGGAAAAAGCACAAGCAGCGGGAGTGGGGATAGGAGGATTTGTGAGAGCTGTCATTTATAGAGTCATAGAATGGTTTGGGTTGGAAGAGACCTTAAACATCATCTAATTCCAACCCCCTTCCACTAGAGCAGGTTGCTCCAAGCCCCATCCAACCTGGCCTTGAACGCTGCCAGGGATGGGGCAGCCACAGCTTCTCTGGGCAACCTGTGCCAGTGCCTCAGCACCCTCACAGGGAAGACTTTTTTTCACATGTCTAATCTAAGTCTTCCCTTATTTGAAGTACAGAACAAGAACAAATTCAAAGAAAGCAGCATACGTCCTAGGATCCTAGGAACGACGTTGTCCCTTCGCTGTAGTTGTGCCAAAGGGTGTGGATGAGCAGTTAACCTTGTTCTGTTATGAGAAGGGCAGCATTTACTCCCTCTGCATACTATCAGGGGGTCAGGAGGCACAATTTGTGATTCAGCTCTGTTCTGTTTTCTCTTCTGCACGTCCCACAGTGTTGGCTCTGCCAGGGATGTGCACCATGGCTTCATAGGTGCCCTCGCTCCTGGCAGTTGGAGAAGGTCAGTGCTGTACAAGGAGGGACTGTTACACAGTGAGGGGGAAGACGTGTCTACAACTTATAAAGCAGAGGTTGTCTTGACAGGTCATGACCTGAAGTGAGATTAAATCTGCTTCTCACTACTGCAGACTAGAGCGGGGAAAATCCCACCCAGTCTCGTTCTGTGAAGCATTACACTTTCCTCATACCTCTGTATTTTCCCCTTCTTTTTTCTGCCTGTTTCTCGTAATTTTTTGGCAGCAGGTTTTCTGTCCCCTCACCTTTTCCTAATGCAGTTGACAGGTGAGTGTTCTCTCAAGCAGATCTTGCCATCTGGAACAGTTTTCCTCTGCTTGGTTGGCTTTCATCGCGTTTTGCCTCCAGATGAGCGTGTGAGGTCACCACCAGTATACCCGGCCCGTAGCATTAGCCCAACAGCCCAAGCTGACCCTGTCTCTAGTCACTGTGAATGATCTGCCAAGGAGGAAGCTAACATTTAATCTCACCTCCTATATCTCCTTTAGTGCACCTGTATTTTTATCATGCAGTAGTGGTATCTCAGCAGTGGTGCAGCTCCTTGGGACTTCCTGTTATTTAACGAAAGGGTTCAGCATCTGCTTTTTGGGGTCTTGCATGAGCTCTGGAGGTCCTTTCCTGGAGCATTCCTGTGTGCTGTGAATGTATTCATAGATGCATTTAAACCAGTCCAGCAGAGTCGGTGCTCTGAATGATGCACTTTGAGTTGCAGCGGTAGGCAGTCTGTGAGCAACTGAAATGTTGGGATGCATAAGCCTTTGCAGATGTGGAGCCTTGTTTGTTTGTTTGTTCCCCAGTCACTGGTGTGAAGGGCATAGCTCTGCCAATAAGCATAGCTACTGCGGAGGCCAAAAAATGCCTTTATTCCATTTACAGCATCCTGTCAAAAACCACTCAATACCTACATTACTTGACAGCCCTTGAAAGACAGCATGTTTACACGTTCAGGATTTCCTCTGTGGAGGAAATAAGCAGTCACTTACAGGCTATACCATTCTTACCTGGATAGAAAATCAGTTAAACTGTGTTCTGGATTCTGAGAAGAAAAAGTCAATAATCTTTTCACCATTGCCCCCTGGTTACAGCTAACACTGGTCAATAACTGGGGGGTCAGGGTGGCAAATTCACTGTCTCAGTGCCTGGAGGAAACTGAGATTCCCAATTTGTGGCCAAATGCTATCATGGCTGCAAGATGTTTCGTCAGTTAGAACACATTTGCTGGATGTGTTTGTATGATCTGTCAGCCTGAAATGTAGCACAAAAGTGTCAAACGAGCGCAAATGGAGATACCTCAGGTGCTTCAAAATAAGATGTCACTGTGCTGAAAAATCAGCACCTAACTCCAGCAGCTCAATTCGAGGAAATTAAATTGCCTGATTCTTCCAGCTATCCAGGCAACAGGGAAGATTAACAGAAAAGCTCGCAGATTGAACAGGGAGGTAGTTGGCAGCGTTGTATCTTAGCATCTCCCCCTCTCTGGGGTGCTGAGCTTGGTGCCTCCATCAGCCCAGGACCCAGCTGGTCTGGAGAAGATGGAAAGCTGAGCAGGACTCGCTGTTTCAAGGGCATAGTAGCTAAACTGCCTTTTGTTTTGGTCTTTTCCGAGTGTGAAAGGGCTCTGCAGGTTGCACGTTCTTGTCAGTGGTGTCCCAACATGCATGGAAGGGATGGAAGGGGCTGCTTTGAGGGGATCTCTAGGACATGAGGATTGGGGTTTGAGATCTTCCAGCATGGAGACAGACTTGAATTCAGATTTATTTCCAGCATGCTCTGATCAGCAGGGCATGAGGCCAGTGGTAAGCACTGGTACAGTTCCTTTCCCTCACTTGGGTTTGGATGCTCATGGCTCAGAGTTTTGCATGGCCCCTGCAATCATGTCTCTGTTCAGTCCTGGCCCTGCCTCTTGGCATCTCACCTTGTGCATTCACAGTGGTTTGGTGTGGTTCCTACCACCACATCCAGTCCTTCCTTTGGATATTGGTTGCTCCTCTCTGGTGATCACAATCGTCTACAAAGCTGGATCTCTGAAAGAGACCAGAGTTGTGCCCTCATCTTCTGGGGCCTTCTCCTTGAGACAGCAGACATTTTACAGTTCCTCTTACATTAGTGTAGCTGATGGCACCCACAGTGGTCTTGGAGTGGTAATACTGACATCCTTTGTGGTTTGTTTTATCTCTCTGTCTTCCAAAGTGATAACTGTCCAGTGTGTAGTAAGTACAGCTATTGTGGGCACTTTATGCAGTTGTCTTTTTCCTTAATGCTGTCCCATCATAAGTCTGCTTGCACATATAAACGTGAGTCTTGAACTGCACGGTCCACACCAGATGGCTTAGTAACTACACAGGGGTACTGCAGCCCCCCATAACATCCAGGACCAGCTGGAACACAGCTGCTTTTCAGGTAAGCATCCCAAAGTTTAGATGCTTTGTTAGCTTGATCTTGAATTTCCTGGCCCTGCAACAAGTTTGCTTAAAGAAAGAAAGAAAGAAGTCCTTAAACAGTGTTTCTAATATTGCCTGCTTCCAGCATTACGTAGGACATGGAAGGGAGTAGATTTTCTGGATGCAGTTCTTCTCACAGATCCAGCTGGCTCTTGAAGTGTGTGAGCATGAAAAGCAGATAATAAGAAATACGTATGTATCTGGTGCCTATCTAAAGGAACCCGAGCTAGCTTAGAAACTGATATATACAGAGATCACAGAATCTGCTTGTGAAACTGTTCCCTCTGGCATTAAATGCAGCCAATGTTTAACAGTACTGAATTAAAAGTGTGATAGTTTAAGACACAGGAACTCTTTCCAGATGAATCTTCCAGGGGAGCCTAGTGAAGAGATATTCATGTCGAGGTTTGGCCAAAGAATGGAGTTAATGCCATTTGTTCTTATCACATCTGCTTCGGTATATTTAATGGCCACAGGTAGTCAAGGCGTAGGTTTTATATCTGATCCTGGAGACAGCAGGGCAGTGCACCGCGTTACATTGTCGGTGCTGCTTCCTTCATTTAATGAGGCCTCCCATCCAAGGATGGATATAGCCTGTTCTTGCTCAGCTTGTGAATCTGACTGGATCACAGCACACAGCCAGAATAGTTGGAGAAGAGTCTGCATGTGGGAGTGAAGGAAATCAGCTGCATGTATTCACATCCCAAAGCGAGAGTTAGCATAGTGCTGCTTTTTGGCAAGGGTTTGCTCACAGCTTCTGGTGTGGAAACCAGCTTGCTCTTTGCTAGCCTGCACCTGTAGTCAGCCATGGCTGTATCCAGCTCATTTGAGAGGAGAAGGCAAGGGAGGGCTCTTCATTTGAATCACACTGGCGCTTTTGCTGCTCATGGCTGACAAAGCCATTTAGAGCAAAGATAGCTCAGATTTTGCTCCGGTGTTCAAAGTTTGCTCTCTGAATGCTGTGATTTTCTCTAGCCAGTCTTAGAGATGAGAAAACACAGATGAGCCTTAACCAGGCCTGAAGAGGCTGGAGCACATCAGCTGCTTGCCATATTGATGAAACACCTGGGGCATTCATTTTGGAACCTAAATGCAGGCTGTTCACCTGTATTGCCAAGTACAACAGAAGCTTCCTTCTGGCTGGTGGGGTTGTATTAATTTAAAGCGAGCACCATCTGCAGGGCTTGGAGAACAGCAGTCGGAAGAGAGAGGGAGAGGTCACTGGGAAAAGGCTTGTTCTGATCTGGGGGCCTCGCTGACCCCATCTATTAGCTATCATTTCTAATTAGCGGATGTATCTTGGGGAAAGCTGCTCCAATTCGCTTTCTTGCAGATGCTTTTCTTGCTAAGAGGTGTTGTTTTTGCTGAGCCTCCTAAGCTTGTTTTGCAGGCTTTCACTTGCATTTGGAGCAGTAATGGTCTCAGTGACCCAGTAATTAAAGAAGTCCTGTACCTCCTGACTGTGAAGAGCTGCCCCTTTGTCCTTCCTCTTTCTTCTCTTTGCAGCACCCCTACCAGATGGTCGGAAAGTTTTCACCCTTTCAAAAGCTTTGTGTTTTTTCCATCTCATCAAGCATGTCTCAGCCATGCTTAATTAGCTTAAGGCTTTTCAGCCCTCCCCAGTTCACCCCCCAGGAGATCAGTTAAGGACCTGAACAATTTCAATAAAGAGCTTGGAAAGCAAATCCTTAGAGGCTAGGCATAGCAGCAGGAGTATGCAATGTTCTTTAGCCTTGGGGACCAGTCGTTTGTTCTTTCTTCTGTCCCTTCTCTCCGTCTGTCTGTCTGTCCTCCAGTCCATCTTCCGCCCATCTTTCCTTCCCCATTCTTACCTTTTGGGATAGTCAGGGATGCCCCTTTTTTTCCTGGCGGTGTTCGGCAGTGTCTGATGGCTGGTGGTATTCAGAGCCCCTTGAACAGCGCCTGACTGCTGTTGCATTTAACCTGGTTTAATCTGTTTAGGTCCCCTTGAATGACAAATGGCAAACATAATTAGCTAACCTAGTGCTATGAGACTGTTGGGTTGGGGTATTTTGGTTTAGGTTGGGGGGGAAGCGAGGGTTGTTTGCTCAATTCCCAGACTTGTTTGAATCTGGCTTGTGAGCTTTATTTACAGATCAGAGCAGTTGAGATGAAAGCTTGGTTAATTAACAGAGAAAAAGAATTTGCATCTTGCTTTGTGTTTGACATTGAACAGCGTTTGTTTCTGCATTGTCACATACACACTTTTATTATTAATCCCTGAGCTTTAGCAGTACAACTGCAAACGAGATTAAAAAACCCCCAAAACACGACTCTTTACCTTCTTTCCTATAAAGCATGGGAGAGAGCTGTTTAAGCATGTGAAGCACAGATTTTGTGTGGGATGTCAGATACCTCAGAGGTACCTGTGGACTTTTGCCACTGAATTCAGTGGTTTGTGTTTGGCATTCACAGGCAAATGAGAGCACCCAGACATCAGGTGTTTGCATCAGAGAGTTAAATACCTGCTAATTTAGGCACCTGGGAGATAAACACTTAGATGCAGTTAAAATGGCTGGCTGTAAATACATGGAAGTGTCCAGGGATGATGGAAAAACCTGGGAGGGGGTTTCCTCACAAACACAGAGGACGTGCCCTCAGTTACTGCTGTTTTCTCCCTAACACTCCCATTCATGGTGTGTGTAAAGTCAATGCTGCTGAGTGTGCACTGCCCAGAGGAGAGCAATGCTTTATACAAGGCTAGATTGAAATGCTCTTCTTACGCTATTCCCATTCTTGGTATTTTTCAGGCCATTGAGGGGAATAAAATACAAAGAGCGTGTCTAAATGAATGCACAATGTAGTTGTGTGTCACTGGGAAGGCCCGTAACATTACTACCTCTATGTCAGTAACTCAGGCTGTCGTTAAACAAAGAGGAGAGCAGCTCCCTGGTGTATTGACATTGCTATTTACAGACCATGTGGTAAACTTTGAAGTGCTAACTGGCTTTTTTTTTTTAAGAGAGATGCTGTATTTTCCTTTTCTATTTGTTTTCCACAAAAAAAGAATGTATTTTTATGATGGCTGGTGCTTAGTGGAGCTCCTCTGTGTAAAGATAACAAATGAGTTATGCGACCTGACATTCTCCCTGGGAATGTGCTCAGAAGGAAGCAAGCCGGTGGCATTTCAAAGTCTGCTTTTAAAGTAGCTGGTTATATACTTTGTTTATCAAAATTGCTGGGAAATGCCATTCTTCTGGTATTTTGCACTCTCTCTTAATTGACTGGGAGGTGGAAGAGTCCTTGGGCAAAGACCCCAGGACCCAAAGGACATGTATGCAGAAAGAAACGCACCAGTTGAAGCTGCTCTGTGCTTTACTGTATCCCAGTGCTGTCTGATAGCTTGAAGTAGTCAGGCCTGCTGCAGGCTTTGGAAATGAAGAAGCGAGCTCTAACCCTTCGAGAGCAGCTGCAGCAGGTACAAATTGCTGGGCACACTTCACAATTACTGTCTCACTTGTCCTTTTGCTGCCTTGCTGCTGGGAGATGCTGAGCAGGCATTGCCCCAAACAGCCAGGACTCCCCAGTGGCTCACTGAGCAGCCCTGCAGCTGGTGATGTGTGTCCCCACATGGGGAATGCATCTGAGTTGGGAGGAGATATCCATAGCAGGAGGCTGGTCCAGCCTAGGATACCAGAGAGGCTGCCACCCAGCAGCCCCCACAGCCTTCGTGACAAGGTTTGTGCAAGATCTGCGTTTCTGCAGAACACTTTGTCTTTGATCCAGCACTATCTATTACCAGGGATTTTGTTCTGGCAAGAAGGCAACTCTTTTTCCACATTCCACCGGTTTCTAGTTTCTGGAGACTTCACAGTTTTGTTGCTACGAGCCATCACACGCTTAAACTGATTGGCCCGCTAGCAGCCCTTGAAAGGCTGTTTGAAATAAAACCAGCTAAGGATTGAAAGCCACCTTTCCCGAGGCCTGATATTCAAATCACTTTGCGCTGCCCTCAGGAGGGATGGCATTTGGATATAAGCTCCGCTCTAGCAGCGGAGAGCCGGCTGCGCATGACCACAATGGCAGCACTCCAAGGACTGAACTTTCATGATGAATGTCACAAAATGCTGCTACATGGGCTCGCTCTGGGAAAGTAATTCTGTGTACAGTATGTGATCTGTGTCACCTGGAGTCCTTATCGTTTCTTTCAGTTATTTGCAGAGCTCTTTCGTGTTTGAGCTCCAGAAGGAGCTGCATTAATTCAGCATTGGTAAACCTGAAGACAGGCAGAAATAAAATGGAGCTGAACTTTCAAGCTTGCTATAGCAAACGTGCCATGAGAGTGAAGGGTTGGTAAACGGAACTCCAAGAGCTCTAATTTGGGTCTATTTTCATTATGCTTTCTATTGTGCTGTAATAGGTACACTATTAAGTTGTTTCTCGGGTTATGAATTACTCTGTATAAAGGAAATGAAATTTAAGTGAAGAATTTTGCTGACAGGGAACATGCAGAAGCACAACCAGGATCTTTGTAACCATTACCGTTGTTACTATCATCGTTAATCATTACTGCCATATAGCCACACAGTTCCTAAACTTGAAGAGATAACATGGTGCAAGGTGCTGTACGTGGTTGTCTCCACCCAAGGAGGGCACGGCCTATATTTCATGGCTTTGAGTGCTTATCAGCCCACTTGGAGCATGCCTTTCATGGATTTCCAACACAGCTGTACTGCTCTTGTATACATATATCCATCAGGCTTACTCCAGCTCCAACTGGTTAAAGAATAGCTTGCTTAGCTCTGCCAGAAATAATTCTTGTGTGAATGACCAATACACACACTCATAGGAGCTTCCTGCCAGCTAGTCAGAAATCTCTTCTTCCTTCCTCCATGAATTTTTTTTTTACAAATTGAAAAATACTCATTTCCTTAATTTTTAATTTTTTTTTTAAAACAGAAATCTGATAGCTTCAGTTCATAATTTTGGCAAGAGCCAGCACCGTTTCTCTGGAAATCTTGGGCTTCTCAGGCTACGTTTGCATGACTCCCTGCAAACATGGCATTCCCCATAAAACTCCCTGGGTTTTTTTAAGGCAAAAAGGAAAAGTAACTTGATTCAGGATAAGGTTTTGTTGGAAATATTTTGATCAACTCCACATGTGCCTTTGCAGTCAGCTCCCTGTGCAGCCGGACCACCCGCTGCCTGCAGGACACAGGAGCTGCAGTGGCTTTGGCACAGTGTCAGGGCTGCTGCCGACTGCCCAGACAGTTTCCAGCCCGACTCAGACACTTTCACAAGCTTTGATGTCAGGAGGCAAAGCAGCCAAAACTTGTGTGAGGTGCTGCACATCGTGGCATGGCATGGAGAGTGACCCTTTCCTCCTCCTTCCCCATGTTTGAGGTACGTTTGAGGCTTAAGGTTTTGTTCTATTCAGCTGTTGCATTTTTGTGTGAATATATTCCTTAAATAAGCCAAAATGTTTGGCGATCACACTTAAGTGCAGGTTAGCCTCTGCCATGCAAATTCCTTGTTGACTTGTAGTGCTCAGTATGAAGTCAAAGTTAGCTTTGCACAATACTCCCAAATTACAGCAGGTTTTACCAGGCTGAGGATCAGTGGTGCTCTATGCTTAGGACCCTCATAAGATTTTCAATCAGTGCTCGCCATTGTCACAGATATGCAGTGTGAACTGAAAAATAACATTAGGACACAAGGCTTATTTCTCCCCTTTAAACCTATTCAGGGAATTGAAAGGATATAGATACGTTTAAAGAAAGTCAGTAAACCTTGTTTTTAAGATTGTGAAATTTGCTACTGATGGGGTTGAACAAAACCATGGTTTAAGGCCAGTGACTTAATTCTAGGTGACACCACTCCTAATCCTTTACAGCCGAATCCTTCAGTTTTATCTGTGACTCTGGGAAAACGTCTGTCAAGGCTGAAGTCACTTGCACCAGGGGATTAGGACTTTTTGCATTCTTTTGAAAGCTTCAGTAGTTCTCATGAAAGTAATGGGCACCGAGGCATTTCTGGAGTCTGTGGGTAGTGGCAATCCTTACACCAGCATGCAAATCCTTGCATTGGATTCTCATTGGACCATGAGAAATAGTGCACATCTGCAGCTTCTAATTCTGCTCCTTGTGTTAGGTGCTGGCAAAAGCTCTTTGTTGTCCTCCAGCTGTGGGTACTTGAGAGAAGAAGTGGGGAGATGTTGCTGTTGGTTGACCCATGGGTGGAAGCACTTTATCAATATCAATTTCTTTTCTTTTTCCTTTCCTTACCCTTTCCCTTTTCCTTTTCCCTTTTCCCTTCCCTTTCCTTCTTCTTTTCTCTTTTCTCTTTTCTTTTTTCTTTTCTTTTCTTTTTTCTTTTCTTTTCTTTTCTTTTCTTTTCTTTTCTTTTCTTTTCTCTTCTCTTTTCTCTTTTCACTTCTTTTCTTCCTTTTCTTTTCTTCCTTTCCCTTTCCCTTTCCCTTTCCCTTTCCCTTTCCCTTTCCCTTTCCCCTTCCCTCTTCCCTTCCTTTCCATTTCCCTTCCCCTTCCCCTTCCCTTTCCCCTTCCCTTCCCTTTTTTTTAAGCCCAGAATAGTTGAAAGCTCTATAATGAAAAGGCTTTGGGCATCTGCAAGTCCATGAGCTAAGACGCTCTTCATTATGAATAAATCACAAAACATGGTCCAAATCCAGCAATCTGAAGGAGTTTAGCTTGAGGAAGTGCTTTTAATGTGTGCCTGTCATCTTCCTTTAGCAGGGCAAAAGTCTTCTGCTATCAGCTTCTAATACAATTATCCTCTTGTGGCTTGACTTTGGCTCTAAGATCCTGAGTGTAAGTTTTCTGGCACCCCATAGCAGGGGGATGGCGTTATGGGAAGAGCTAAGTACTGCAGTGTGCCAGCCTGGATTTCAGTGCTTTTGTATGGAATGTGGCATTTCTGAGTATCCCACAGCCCTGGCTGCTGTATTGTGGCTGACCTTCAGGACACCTCATTGAAGGAACCCATGTTAGCTGTCAGTTACTAAGAGGATTTGGGGAGATGTTACAGAATTGCTCAATGGCTTCAAGGAAAATCATTGTTATCTTGTTAGGCTCAAGTGTCTGCCAGTTTTCATGATAAGCACCGGGTTTATTAACAGTTCTGTAAATTCTATTGTGGGAAAAAGAAGGCAAAAGCCATACTGTTAGTTAGAATGTCACAGAGCTTTCTAAGCATGGGTTAGAGAGGTTGTGTCACCCTTAGCGCAGGGAGAATTGAATATTTAAGTCCATTTTTAAGATCCCAAATAGGTAGCCTGATTTTCAGAAACACTGATCACATTCCAAACACTTTACGAAGACAAGACCCTTCGAAGCCAGCTGGAGCTGCTGGGTGCTTGGAGCTTTTGAGAATCAGGATCTAAACTCAATTTTAAAGAGCTTTTAATGTTAGTCACCTGTTTTTGAAAATACTGACTTATGTCTGCTGGCATCTAGAACAATCTCTGCCTTAAAATTGAGCGTTTGATGGAGAGAGGGGATACGATCTCCAGTGCTAAAGGGAAAACTCGCTCCTGGTCTTTTTGAAAGCATGGTCTCTGATCAGAAACATATTGAGACAAAATTGAAAGTTTCCTCCTCCTCCCCCTCTTTTTGTCTTGAAGACTTTTGTTCAGACTCTGTGTTATGTGGTTTGTATTTTTGGCCTCTACTTCCTATTTGGTGCCTCGAAGTATAAGGAGACTTTGAGGAATCTTCCATAATTTGGAGGGGAGGCAAGATGGTTGAGAGAAAGACTATGCCTAAGCTTTTCAGATGAGTTGCTCCAATTTTTACCCAATGTAACAGTAACATTCTAGTTTTAAGCCAGCCTTAGTCTAACTTGCTATTTGAATTTACATTATTTTGATACAAATAAGTCTCTGATATATGTGAAACCTAGAGTAAATTTCTGACCCCTTGTTCTCCTGCTTAGAAAGTTGTCAGAGTGACCAGCTCAACAGCTGTTGACCAAGTCCATAACATCTCCCCAAATTCTCCTAATAATTGATGGCTGACATGGGTTCCTTACAATGAGGTGCCCTGAAGATCAGCCAGAATGCAGCATCCAGTGCTGTGGGATACTCAGAAATGCCACATGCCACATATAAAAGAGTGCAATGAGCTTGTGTAAGTGGAAGTGTTATTAAGAATAAAGCAGTACTTGCCTTCTTCACCTGGACTGAGCTGCACATGTGGTTAATCAGTGGACCTGGGTATCACCGTTGGTACATGTCAGAGCTGATGAACCTGACTGAGGATTTCTCCAGAGTGATTTACTATGGCTCTAATGCACATTGCTGGCTTTTTACTTGCGCATGACTAGTGAGTCCTTGTATAGGGTACCAAGCAAGAAAAGCTGTCTCTCTTAAGTGTCCTGCAGTCAGAAAGCAGTTCTTAGCAGCGTCTGCTACCTATTTTTTAGGTATCTTACAAAAAAAACAAAATGGCCTTCCTCTTGCAGTTATCTTACTGTGCTCAGGGTCTTTTCCTAGGCTTTTTCCCACACTACAAACTGGAGCCATCTCCATAGGGAAAGGCTAAGTCAAGGGACAGCACAAGGAGCAAGGCTCAGTAAAATCAAGGAAAAGAGGGGGAGAAAAGGAAACAAATACAACACCAAAAAAAGATAAAATAGCCCCCCTGAATGGTAGGTTACTGCAGAAAGAGATGTTCAGCTTAAAGGAGATAAGTCAGATCCCTGTTTTACAAAGCTGAGGTCAATCGGGAAGTACTCTGGAGCTTTTTAGAGGGGAGAAGATTATGATTGTTAGTATTCTTTGCATCCTGTTATCTAAATGTAAATTCCTGCCTCTGATGTAACATCCTGGTTAGACCCTAGAATTTATGAACCAAACAAAGGCTGAAATTTGACAAAGTTGAGAAGCAAAATCTGCAGCTCTGTCTTTGTGTAATTCTTACTGCGAGCTGATATAAATGGGAGACAAATCAAAGGCAACAATAGCACCGCACATTTTATCTCACACCCTGTGATGCATATTAGCATTGTTTCTCATTGTGAGCCAGAAAGAACATTTACAATTTTAGAAAACACTGCATAATGGCTCTCTGCAAGGAAAAGAAGCGAGCCCATGACTGCCAGTACTGACACTTGCTTTCTCCTGGCCTGCAGAATTGCTTCTCTGGAAGCTCTGCTGTGGGCAACATTTTTCTACCCCACACTGTGAATTCTGGATTTGGTCTTAAAATTTTGACCAAGGAACAGAGCAAATAAACCTCACTGGTTTGGTGATCTAAATCCAGTCTTCAGCCTTGCCAGGAAATACTGGCCAAGCCAATTGTCATGTGGTGATACGCTCCTATGGTGCAGATGATAACACCCAGGCTGGTGGGTTGCTATTTAATAAAAGCAACCCACAGAAGACATACTTTCCATTGTGTTTTCAGTGTTGTGGAAATTCTCTTGGCTCCGTGGGAAGAGTGTCAGGAGGACAGGTGGGTATTTCAGGTGTTAAATACCAGCTACACTGTCACTGTCTGCCTCTGCACCTCCCTCGCTCCCCAAAATGTCAGTGCCACTGAAATGGCTAGAAAAGCATGATTGCCACCATGGAACTGAAATGCCCACGGTAGTAGCTACGTTGTTCTTTTAGGCTTGTCTCGGAGTGGGAGTAGGTGGCATGCAATTCCCTCTGTGATTTAGAGATTTTAGTCTTGTCATGTCTTATTTGTATATGCTCTGTGTTCAAAGGAGGATGTGGTTATTGCCTGCTGGCATAGGGCAGCTGAAGGTTAGAGCACCCCTTGCTTTCATGTAGTTCTCTTATTTCCTGAAGAAACATCTTACTCCATGTCATCATGGTAAAATTGTGCTCTTACATTCATCCAGCTATCAGTGGAAATTAAAAATGGCATCCACACTTAGGAGGTAATTTAGCACTTGCAATATGTTTTCTTTCCCTCCCATTCCTTTGAGTCTGGCTGGTGTTGGCTCACGCACTGCTGTAGAGGAGGATGCCAGGCTTTCAGTGGAGAAATGAGGGCAGCAGTCAGCATTAATGACATCCTCTGACAGCAAAAGCTGCATGGATCTCCAGAAGCAAGATTTCAGCAATGGCTTCTCTCCACAGGGTGCATGGTGCTTCCCAAGCAGGATGGGGAGCATCGCCTTGGGTAACGCATCCAGCACCACCATCTATCACTCGGTTCTTCCCTTCCTTACAGAGAGAAAACAACTCCCAGCCATTGACTCATGAAAAATTGCTTACTGCCCTTAAACGTGAATATATACACACAAGTGTGCCTCTCTGTGTGTTATTTAAACATCTGTTCTATTTTGAGGAGTCACCATCCAGGTCTGAAACAACAGGCCAGAGAACTGGAGCAGGTGAGCAGGAGCTTAGTAGCAAAATTAGTCCTTTATAACAGGTTCTTGTTTATCACCATATAGTGAAAGCTGACTGTAACATTCTGGCTTTGAAGGAGGCAGAGCAGAGCTCAGTTAAAAAAGTAAAAGGGTATGTTAATTGTTTCTGGGAAAAGGTCATTATTGAACATAGGTCTCAGTAGGGGAAAAAGGTATGGTAAGTATCATCTCTGAGGTCTCCATTACTGAGTGCTGCCAATTACCTCTTCATTCTCAAGCAAGTGAGTTTCTTATTATGTTCAGCTTGGTTTTAGGAAGTTAGCAGGCTTCTAAAAGTAAAAACAGGGTGCTTGGTCAGGAGGTGATGGGCCTTCGGAAAGGCAAGTACTCTGTCCAAAGAGCAAGAGTGATCTGTATGCTCTACTTCTGGTTATCCAAGTTTTCATTGAGGTTTGGGGGGTTTTGTGAGTTTGGGGTTTTTTTAATTAGTTTTTATTTTTCATGCTGCCTGTTGTATCTTCACATCACAAAATGTCTGAAACTTACTGTGTGCCTGCAAGGTTACCTCCGTTAGCTTAACTTTGCTGAACTTCATGTGTCCCTCCTTGTTTTATTTTAAGCTGCAAACTTGAGGTTGGGGCCTCTGGATAAATAATGGGGAAGAGTCTTTCTGTTGCACTGTGTATTGTTAATGCCTTTCAGGTAGACCCATATGCCCTCCTTACTTACCCTTCTGCTGCTGTTCCCTGCTACTTTGAAGCTCATTCTTCATACACTTGGCAATAGTGTCCTTGAAAAGGAATTGAATAGAATATTTTCCAAGGCTACTCTTTGACTCAGCAGTAATCTCCTTCAGAAGCAGTGACCCCAGAAATAAATGGTTGCAGCCATAAGGGTGAGCAGCCCCTCCTGAGCATTATCAGAAACTCAGGCAAAGCCTCCTTTTGCCCTGTGCGGATGGCATGCTTTTTCACCCCATCATCCTCTCCACTGTATCTGGGGAGCAAGGACTTCATAAAGAGGAGGGTGCTTGTGTGAAAGGAACTTTTCCAACTTCCAGTTCTTGGGCAGCTTGCTATTTGTGTCCTCTCAGCTTCTTACCCTCTCCCTCCCCATCCTTTCCTTATAACTTCTGTTATACATCTTATTTCTGTTCAGTCCCACCTACTTCTCATAGTCCAGAATGAGGACTGGCTCAGTCCCACCTACTTCTCATAGTCCAGAATGAGGACTGGCCCATTTTCTCCTGTTTGGCGTGGCACTTTTGGAGGGATACAGAAAGTTTCTTCCCCTTTTCTGAAACAAATAGTGTGGCATTCTGACAAATCTTTGCTTTCACAGGCTATTGCCTTGCTGTACTTGACTCCAGATCATTTGAAATGCTCAGAAAATACAGTGAATGCAAGATTGAAATGGAGCAGGGGCACAGGATGTGCTGATGGAAAACCCAGTGGCAGCACGAGCTGTTAAGTTGTTCATGTTGAGGGGAAAGCAAGGCCTATTAAACCATTAAATTCCTGGATCAGTTCTTCAAAATTAAGGACCAAGTCCTCACCCCAGATTAGTGGGGAAAAGAGGAATTAAAGTTGCTCTATGAGGACAGCTGCAGAGAGGCTGCAGTACAGGAACATCTTAAGTGTGCAGAGAAAATAAAGAGAGAAGAGTGGAGGTGCAGGTACCATTCTGACAGTGGGTGGTCAATCACCAGGCTTGCTGCCATGGCCATGGCATTAGAAAACCATTTCTGAATGCCCAACATCATTCCCCCTGATGAAAGCTGAGCCTTAGACCTAGAGATTTCCTGTGGCTTACACCAAAGGGTCCTCAGTGCTGTAATTCCTCACACCTATAGAGATTTTCAGGATCGGGGTGCTACTGATCAGGAGCTGAACCAAATCACAAGTTTCATAAATGGTTGAAGGTGGCAGGAAAAAAGAATGGGAATGAAAGGTAAATGATCATGCCATTTCTATTCATTCAGAAACCCATCTAATCTCGTAACAGCACCGACCATGCTGTCTGCCTTATTCTTAGGAAGGGAAATGGAGCACAAGGTCTTTGGAAGCCGCACAGGACAGGTGATCTACAAGACTGAATACAACCAGGCAACATTTTAGCTACGTTAACAGCCAGCGACTGAGGAATGCAATGGAAGCTTCTGGGTGCTCCATTTCAGATATGAGGTTTCACAGAAAGAGCATCAGGAAAACAGCAACGTGGCCTCTTACACAGGCTTTTTTGAGAGTTAAAGAAAAATGAGAAAGGGCTTTCCTTAAAACGGTATACCCTTGTATTCATCAAGAGCCTGCTGAGTGCTGGTTTATCCTGTTGTTACAGAGAGACAAAAGCCACAAAGAGCTCCTGATGGGCATTAGCAATTTTAGAGAAGCCCAATTTGTATGGATCTTATGGACCATATTGCTGAGAGACAATCCTCACTGCCCTGCAGTTCCCACCTTTAGGGAAAAGGAGGCATAATGAGATTTACTAACAGTATGTTTAATAAAGGGCTGGAAGCGGATAGGGATAAGCGGATCTCAGACACTTTTAAATCGCATTAAAAAAATTGCAGTTCAGCTTGAGCTGGGAAAAACAGTGGCTGGAAGCAGTGCGATGCCTTTAGGTACAGTTGCATGCACAAACACAGAGAGTCGAGATGATGCACGCTACACTGGAGGGACGGGGAGCTTCATTGCACTGGGTTACTCTGGGAGACAAAGCCAAAACGCCAAAAGAGAGGGTAAACATTCCATTTAACGGTGAAGGGGCTGCGACGTGAATCCTGACAGTGCATGTGTGGCATTAAGGAATGATGCTCAGTGCCTTCAAAACCTCAGCAAAGCCAGTGGCCCAGCCAGCAAACCCTCCTCCAAAATCTGCATCCTTGAGTGTTCTTTTCATCTCTATGGTGCCTAATTGGTGTGTGGGGGTGTTGATCGATGTACAATATTCCTGATTTAATGGATGGAGATGGTTGTTGTTAAGGAAGCCTCGCTGAATAGTGAGAGGCACCTTTGTGGCAGTGTCATTCCTGTGCTGTGCATTGCAGAAGGGATAGCAAAGGGGAAAAACTGCTCACCGACTTGAGCATAACAGAGTGCAGACAGGCAGCGATTGCTGTTTGTATTAGAGCCCCGAGAGCAGCAGGTTGGGTGGTTTTGCATATAGAGCCATACAAGAACACAGCAACTTTTATGTGGTAGAATCTGGTCTGCTTAAAAGGGTCAGTCATCTCAGGTGGGGGTGTCAAACAGGAGTCAAACTGAGCCCTTGTATCACAGACAGCTTCAGTTTCCCAGTGAAGCATCATTTGTAATGCTACTAAAATACAGTGGCAAACAAAGTACATGAAGGCTTGACAGTCACATTAGCAAAGAGCTACAGTGAAAGGAGTAAGGGTAAAAAAAAAAGCTCTGGCTATTTGCAGAGCAAGAAAAATGGAACTGGTTTTGGCAGATAAGACAATGCAGCTGTGTGTCAGGACAGCTTTGTCTGTTTTGTTGCTGCAGATGAAAAATGGTGCCTTCGAGTTTTAACCAGAGAAATTTAGATTTTAACGAGCCTCCATCTCTCAGAGTCTCCCAATTAGGGGAGCGTATTTACAGCTAAACTCAAAATAATAAATTCCATTCAGTGGGTATGAATCAGGGAAATCTGGATCGTTCAGAATAGCTGCAATGTGGTTTTCATACTGCATAATGACAGAGGTGATTTTTTTCCAAGTCTATAACATGAGTAGAAGCAACTGCTCTACAAATAATTTACAACTGATAAATTTCCCCTGGTTGCAAATTGTCCATGGGCAGGATAGTATTTTATTGGAATTCCTGTGGCAACACCCAGAATTGCTGGGCAGACATGCTACAGGAATAATGATCTTGCTGGTTTGCCTATGAAAATAGTAGTTGTCTGGACTGTTGTATTATTGATGAACCTTTTCTTCCTCAAATGTTCAGAAAGATCTCAGGGCCAGGACTTGCCACTTAGTTGAAAGCCTTCTAAAATTAGGGAATTTTTAAGGTTTAAGTTGTCTTGGTGTTTGCACTGACAGAACTCAAGAATGCATGAAATCTGTTGTTCTGTTCATCTTAAAGCTAGTCTGTGACCTTACAACAAGCTGGGAACTGATAGCAGCAATCCACATTCCTGATTCAGAGGTCACTTGACAATCCCTTACCCACACCTCGTGTAAGGACTTTGCCAAGGCTGGTCTCAGAGGCTGGTCTCTGTCAAGGGAGCCTGATCTCCCAGGCTCCCTCAATAGTCAGCAAAGAGAAAATACACTCCCTCCCCTTCCCTACCTCTCAGCTCCTGCTGAGTGGGGCAGCTCAGAGCAGGAGCCCACTTCAGGCATGATTCATCAATTCTAGGGAGACTACATTGGGACTTTGCTTTGAATTACTAGGGAGAGGAGCCTGCCTCCCTCTCCTGATTACAGAGGTGCTTTCCAGTACGCAGCAAAGCCTTGCTGATGATCAGGTGAAAAATGAGTTTTATAGATTGCTGTGTGTTACAGCTTCTAAGCCTGCATAGTTGCCTGCTTTTATCACTTGAAATAGATGTAAGCCTTGTGAAGAGGGAGAAGGAGGAGGAGGGTTACACTTCTTACTTATTGAGATTTTTCAGGGGTATAGAGCATAGATGTCTGACCTCTGTATTCGGGCACTTTTTAAATTGATTCTAATATACCAACAACCACCACATCTTCATGTTAATCTTGTGATTCATACATGAATCCGGAACCACATTTCTCCAGAGAAAGAGCAGCGTATTAGCTGTAACCACGTGGAACTATTGACAGATTGTGACTATAAAGGAGGAAAAAAGATGAAATAAAGATGAAGTAACAGTACAAAGATTTCTATCTTCCTGCTATATACCTGCCTTATGCATTTCAAAGGGCTGGGAGCCATCCCTGCCTGCACTGGAAGCCTGTTTTCACTTAGTGCAGGGCTGGTTGTGTAACCAGCCTGCAAAGGGTTCGGGTAACAAGCTCTGTCAGGAGCGCAATTGGAAATGGTAATTGAAATTGAAAGTGGTATCTCCCAGACTCCCTCCTCTTCCCTAACTCTCAGCTCCTGCTTGGAGACCTGAAATACTTTGCTTGTTTGTGCTCTAACCTGAAGCAATCAAAACAAGGGAGTGAGAGGAGGCCTCTAGAATAAATTGGTTGTCAACGTGGTTCTGGTATTGATCGAGTTCTGCTGTTTATGTGAAATGGGCTCATTTGTGTGTGGCACTCGAGTTTACTGCACTGTGGGGAAGCAGCTGTTTGGATAATACCCTTTCCACATGCGTGGCAATATAGTGAGTGCTCCTGTCCCCCTCCCACAATAACAGCAAGGGAAGAAATGAAGATTTATATTAACCAAGTTTGAAAGTCTTCCCCAAAATTGGATGATATAATGTGCAGGCCTCCTCCCAAGGTTTGCAGTGGTGCTTGGCTTTGTTAAGGTTTAAAATATCTTCTGCCTTGTTTGTCCCTGAACGTTGTTTCTCACTATCACTTTCTTGCTGACAGCATCCAACAATCAACACACACTATAAAAAAAAACCCTGATACGGCCATAATTCCTTCCTAGACCGATGAGGAATCATCTATTCACACTTGGAAGAAGGTGGAAAAGCAGAACAGGCATTAGTGCTCTCTGACAGTGTTTATGGCCCTAAACCTCTTGGGAGGTAATTTTGCACATTCGCTGCTGCCGTTACTCTTTCCAGCTTCTATCTAGGGCTGCTCACCTTGGCAGGGAACCTTTAGCTTTTGGTACTGAGGGCCCTCAACACCTTCTGCTTTCATCTCTGCAAGGGCAGCCCTAATTAGCCCATGTGCATACGTGTACCCATGCACACGTATGCACAGAATGTCTTCTCTTTAATGAGTCTGTGTCTCCACCTAGCACCGTGCCAGTAATCCTTCACACCTGTCAGCTGCACGAGAGAGCTCTGAAATTGGAAGCGAGAAACCTTTGGCAGCGTGGTGAAGTCAAGCGTGCTGGATAGTTAATGGGAGATCTTGGGATAGGGCCTGGGAACTTCACGCAGGAATCTTCAGGAGCTGACAACTAGATATTGTTAGCTGTTAGAGAGACTGGGAGCCAAGACATAATCTGCTTTATTTGGTTAATAGACAGTGGTTTAGAGGAGGTGAAGTCCTATTCAGAGGCATCAGCTGCCAGTTGGAGTGCCTTCGGATTTAGCAGGGATCCCAAATCACTGCATCAGTCATCCAAGTGTCTTGGTGGGCTGCGTCCACTCCAGACTGCACTTGTGGTGGGACTCTTGATTTTCCAAACTTTTACTTTCCACTGAGCTGCTTCCCCCAGCAAATCAGCAGAACTTCATTGTATCTTCCTTGATTAGACCATGCTTTCATACTCACCCAATTCCGTATTGCTAGGAGAAGTCAGGCAGAGATTTTGAACACACCTTCTTGTACTTGACAAGTTCCTGTCATGTGCACACACTTCTGCGATGGGATGACCTAGGTTTATCCTTTGCTTGAACCAAAAAGAGCTATGGACAAGTGCTGGGAATGCTTGGGCCCGTTGGTGCATATGAAACCTCAAGAGAAAACCAATGCTCGTTCTCCTGAATTCCCAGGAGAAGCATCAGGGATTTGACGCACCCACAAAGGAGCTATCTCAGGCATTCACTGACAGACAGGGTTCACAGTCACAGATGTTTACAGGCATTTTGATTGTTTGTTTGGGGAGATGATTTTAAACCTGCGAGGGAGAGGTGGAGCTGGTGATAAGGTAATGCACTGAGGGATTTCTGCAGGAGAAGTAAGATCTGTCAGAATGATGGGTGACATCTCCATCACTGTAAAGTCATCCATCGCACTTGCCCCTACACTTGCCAAGGTGGCTAACTGAGCTTTCTTGGATGGTTTCTTTGTGTGTTGTGTCCTTATTGGAGCATTTGAATTCTTGGTAGGTGCGCTGAAAGTTGCCTGTGAGAATAACATTGCCAACAAAGCAAGCACAGAGGAAACTAGAATCTCCATGACAGTGTATTTGCTCACAGATGCAATTAGAAGGGAGACTGTTTGAAAACCTCGATGGTAGATATATGTTTATGGACAAAATAAGTGCGCTTAAGAAACAACTCCAGACTTCCACAGGAAGGGGAAGGTGTTTGTGGGACAGTGACCATTTCATCTCTATTGCTGAAGAGCTAAATTATTTCAGCTTAAGAGTAAACCATTTTTGCAGTGTCTCAGTCCTTACTACACTTTGCTGCCTCATAATAATCACCCAAATGTCTAGATTGCTTAGCAACCGGTAGCCTGACACCCTATAGTTCAAGTGCGGGATAGGTGCAACAGGCTTTATAGCTGCCACAAAAGTAGGGTAGTAGTGTGATGGAAATTAACTAAAAATTGCCTTCTCAGCACTCTAAATGGTGGAATATTAGGAGAAATGTGCACAAAACAGCAAAACCACAGGGTTTTTTTTCCATTTCAGATATTGTTAGGAGATTGAATCTAAGCTTCCGGGCAAGCCTGTGGCAGAAGAGATAAAAATGTTGAGTTACTGAGATAAAATGTATTTTCCTAAATTCAAATTCTAGTTTGTGTCTGACTAACTGGAATATTTGAACTCTCACTGTATCTATTTTTTATTCTGCTAGCTAGAGAAAGTGTGATTAGGTCCCCATCATATATTGCGTTTTATGAGCATAAGGGTTTCTTCAAAAATGATGAGAAAAGAATGGCAGGGAGGCAGAAGCACAAACCATGATGTGGTTTTAACAGTCCCGGTTAGCAAAGAGTGTAAATTGCTACAAATATTGCAGCAATTATTTTCAAGCCATATTTCTCCCCCTGTATCCTTTTCTCTGCCCTTTTCTCTAATGGCTGCTGCTATAGCGCAGTAGAGTCTATAAAGGTAAGAGCATCCCAGAAGAAAAAGAAAGAAACAGGCATATGCAGTCTGAGAATTATACATTAATCGGTACTGTAAGTATTGATTTTTCTCCTTTGTTTTTTTCTTACAGGGATGCAAGAGAAAGAGGAAACATCTGCAGAGCCTATGAAAGTTGACCTCGCATGTGAAGCGGCAGACGTTTCAAATAAGGATGGTATGCTGTTTTAAAACTGTAATTGTCCTGAAGCGGATACATAGCGTGCCTTTCTGGGCTTTGTTTGTACACTTCTCCCCTAAAACAAGAGTTACATTTATAATCTCTTCAGCTGAGTCTTCTTGAAGTTTACACAATCTCTACTGTCTTGGAAGTCTGTTGGAAGTACCTCTCAGTGCCGTAGCCCTGCTTTTCTAGTTGACTGTTTTTATGTGTTCCATTGGTATCTTCAGTCTGCCTGCCTTTTAACTACAAAATACTTTAGGCCCATTGTAATTCTGGTCTGGATATCAAATTGGCCAAGATATGTGTGGTTTCACACAGGAATTATAAGATACTGCTGAAGATTTCTGTGCTAGTGCCTGGCTCCATTGTGGGGCAGCTATTGGGTGTATAACCACTCTGACCTTGTATGTTGGCCTCCTTCTAGCTCAGAGCTGATTTCCCTTCCTCCTCCTCCTCCTTCAGAGTCCATGCCTAGCTGAGTCTGGTAGCAGATGGAAGTTCTCTCCCTAGGACATTTACTATTGATAAAGCTGTCACAATTTGGTTGATCCAGCAGCAGTTCCAGTCAGGTTTATGGACATTATCAACGCAGATCTCCTGATGTGGAAATGAAATTGTTTTGACACTGACCTTGGTGAGCAGATGACCCTGCTGTCTGGCAAAGCCCTGGCAGAGGCT
Organism: Pezoporus occidentalis; assembly: GCF_034315485.1. Classification (NCBI taxonomy): domain Eukaryota; kingdom Metazoa; phylum Chordata; class Aves; order Psittaciformes; family Psittacidae; genus Pezoporus; species Pezoporus occidentalis. Next base: position 8,469,448 of record NW_026912779.1, read on the forward strand.
GAGTAACAGGATGTTGCTTGAGCTCTGCAGTGCATAACGTATTCATAAACAAAAATAATTGTCCTTCTAGGGTCTTCCTGTATGTAAAGAAATAAGAGATGGGATCCACATTCTGGGGCTGAACTTTTGGTGAAACAGACCTTTATCACTCCTCTAGGTCAGGTCTTAGATCTTAACAGAGCTACGTGTGGGGTTTTCTTGGGTTTTACACAAAGCATCCTCTTTACTGCTCCAAATGGCAGTGGGTTTGGAATTGGGGTTCCAGTCCTTCTTTTATTACTGTAGACTTTATAACGAAGGCTGATTTTTAACTCCTCCTTTACCCTCTTCAACACTCACATAATAGAAATTCAAGGCATACTTTTTTTCTGCATTTCAAAGACAAAACAGTTCTATTCTTTTTGCTATTGATTACACAAGGAACCTAATGCTGATTCCTTTCTCTGATGTCAGATCATGCTGCAGGGTTTGAATCAGTGGCTGATTTCGATACTGGCCTGTAGGGAAGTTTTTGCAGGCACAAGGAAAGAAAGCATGTATAATTGGATTTCCTTTGCAAAAACATACTAGAGATAATGCTGTTACTATTAAGCATGCAGAATAAAGCCAAACCAGCCTTCTCTCCTCATCCTCTGAACAAACACACCAAAAAGTCATACTCCCATTAAAATACTTCAGTTTCGAAGCCTTGGAAGGATCTGGGCTGCTTAGTGAAAACAAGTCCAAATTTACTAAAAGAACATCTAAAGGGATTTCCCACTGGAAAGAAAAGTGGTCATATATCCATTGTAACATGTGCCATAGCACAGCACAGCTGGATCAGCCGACAGCTTCTGAAATGATGATCTTGATAGGTTTTTTTGTTTCCAGACTTGCTTATCCTATAAGGTCTTCTCCACATGTCATGCATCTTTTAACTTCCTTTTCTGTGATCTTTCCAAGCTGTATGAAAGGACAGGAAAAGGGTGTTTGCTATGGGTGCAGAAAAGTGCTCTGCTGTTCAGGGAAGTCTTCATTTCACTACAGCTTAAATTGCTTTTTGGGCTTATATTACAGGGGATTTTTCTTGTGGACATATATTATCTATTAAAAAAGATCAGAACAGAGGCAGGATCAAACTCCCCATGCTGTTTTACCTGAAGGGTTAAATTTTGCTGAAAAAAAAAAAGCCCTAACGTTTTTGAATGTAGTGGGTACTAGCTGAGATTTAAAAAAAAAAGGAAGCAAGAAAAAGGTTCTCTTTGACAGTAATTTTTATGTAAATTGCCTATTTTTTCTCTGGTCCCTTTCTTTCCGCCCCAGGAGAACTCATCGCTTCACAGCTGAAAGCACAAGCATATATCACCAGGTACCTCTTGGCAGCCTGGCTCTTGTGTTTTAATTTCATGTACCATGTCGCCGCGAAAAGCACTTTAGAGATGCAGAGGGTTTAGGCAGCTTGGGTGGATCTCAATCTTGGTTCATCTAGTGGGCAGGGCTGCAGTAGTGATACATTTCAGAAATGACTATTATTTGAAAGCTGTGTGTGATTCTCCATTGGGAAAGCTGTCAGAGGGTGGTCCCATAAACATGAATAGAGGCAAGTATGCAGGTTGCTACTGGCAATCTCCATTGGCCACTGGAGTGAAAACCCCTAGGTATTAAACTTCTTGTACCCAGGACAGATTACCTGATAAGTGTTTTTTAATGAAGACAAACCCCACCTTTGGTGATTGGCTTTCTAGATGTTTGTTCCCTGACAGCTGTCTTTTTTATTCTTCTCTTTTTTTTTTCCTTGATTCATGCCACCAAAGCTTTAAAGATTACTAAGACAGATGTTACTCTCCAGCTGGTATTAGGCGGATCAAACTCTTCCCTCCTTTCATAATGGGGTTACTCATTCTCCTTTATTATTTCAAGCTTGTGGAAAGCTGCATCCTGACTTGCTGACACAATAGGAGGAAAGAAAAAGATGAAGGCAGTGTCAAACCTGAAATTTCCTATTTCTTTTTCTCATAAGCTTGTGCAAGCTGATGAATGCGCCATCAGCAACCTCACCTTCATGTGATTCACCAAAGCTGTATAAAAGCAGGATCTCAAGAGCTAACACCCTTATGCTCGTTATGGTGTTGATGTAAAATCCAAGAAACAAGTAACTACCAAGTAAACAGGCGCATGTGTTTCATCACTGCACAGCAGGTTGAATTCAAGATAGATGGTTTTCTTTCTAGGCAGTCTGGAGTTACAGCTGAATGTGCTATAGCCAAGCTACATGGATGCAAGGAGGAAACATCGTTTAGCAAGTGGCTGAGTAAATAGGTTATGTTTGCAAGTAAGAGTCTGACCAAGGTCCTATTTCAATCAAGACAGTAATATTTTAGTGTCATCTGCCAGCCAGGTCTACAGCATAATATCCTGGGGTGGGGAAGTGCACTGGCTCTCTTGTAGATGACTAAACTTAGTTTTGCAGTCTCCTCTTTGCCTGTCTTCTCTACTTAGATGACACGCTGTGACTCCTGGCTAGCTGACCTTTAAGCACGTAGCTTTCTTGCAGGGGAGAGGCGGGATGACTTGCTGCCGATGCACGTCCACCAGCTCAGCAGTTGATGGATGAGAACTATTTGCTGGGTTATTTCTTCTCCTCTGCAGGGAACCTGCTTGCTTTTGAGGGAAGGGCCTTCCCTGGGCATAATTTAAGCAGCTTGTACATTGAGAGAGGAGGTACAGATAGGTCCTCCCCAGCAGGTCAAAATTAAAGGGAAAACAGAGTGCAGAAGATTGGTTGATTCCATTGCATGGGAATGTCCATTTCTGTCATAAAAAGCCCTATGAGAAGCTGCAGAAGGGGCAGCAGGTAAAACTGAATTTAGGAGATACACAGCCTCCTTGAACTTCAGGTGCTTCACTGAGCTGTTGGCTGTTGTAGCCTGTTATGGTAGGTGCAAAAATACCACTAACATAAGGCAGCAGTTTAACACCTCTAAAAGCATTGTTTAGTGGGGAGAGGACCACTCTTGGCTTTCAATCCAATCGGATGGAGCGTGCTCAGGGCTAACAGCATCATTCTGCCACTAACTCGTGCTGGGAGGCCACAAGGGCTGTGAGTCACATCCCTGCCGTACGTGGTGGCAGCTCTTCCATCTGCTCTTGCGGTAGGTGCTTCGCTGCTATGTTATTTTACAGCTAAATATAGTGGATTGTGGAGGTGGCCTCTCAGTGACATCTGTTGTTGGGGGTTCACCCAGTGGTCTGCAGAAGCTTATCTTTCAATTAGACCTTCCTGTCCCTACCAGCATTAAGGTAAAGAGCTGAGCATAGTCACAAACACATAGGATAAAGCTAATAGTGAAACCTGCTGGTGCTTTAGCGATCATGAGCCACCTCCCTGCTGCAGTGTGCATGCTTTTAGTGATGGTGATGCCTGGCTGCCATTTTCACTGCAAAATAGTGGGGCTCAGTGATTGCTCTTGCACCACTGGGGCTCCCATGTGCTTTCACGTTACCCTTGAAGCATGTCCCTCTATGTGATGTGCTATCAGCATGGCAGGGTTGTAGCCATAAATAAGGAAGGAGAAGGAGGTGTACTCATCTGGGATGCTGACAGAGCCTAGCCGCAGGTTTCAAACCAAGCTTCATTTTGCAGGAGCTCTCTGTAAAACATGAGTGAAGCTTTATAGTATTTTCAGAAGACCCAACCAGTGAAGCTGGCCAGCATGAAGAGGCTGGGAGAGGCTGCTCTTGTCAGTGTGCAGCAGCCTTCACTTAATGATTTTTTATTAAGCATCCTGTCTTTGCTGTGCAAATGCGGGTAAAGAACACAACATAGCTAAACACGATGTGCATCAGAGCACCATAATCAGGAGCAGATACATTTCTTATTATTCATTGCATACATCCAGGAAGCCATTTACGGTATCTGTTCTGCATATAGATAATGAATAATTTACAAATAATCCATCAAAACCCTAACAGGTGTATTGACATGATATTGATTCAGAAGGAGATCATACTGCCTGTCTGGAAGTAGCATAGTTATTGACTTTTTGGCTTTTCTTCCCTCCATCTTCCCTTAGTTTTCCAAACCTCCCATTGAGGTTTGAGGTTTTTCCCTGTCTCCCACATCAAATGACTTGTAATCTGCAGTTGATGCCACAACATAAAGTAAGGTTAGAGAAAGGGAAAAAAAATAGAGTCTTCATATAAATGGCTTCATACCAATTTATTGCAGAACAAATACTAAATATCAATCTTAAAAATCCACATGCTGAAGTAACCCTTTTATATTTAGCCTAGATGGGACCAATTACACCTCCCATAGTTTAGATGATATTTTTAGCAAAGGTCAGGCTGAAATGGGTTTAAGCTCTCTATTTAAATTATTTCTTATTTTTGGTAATTTTAAATAAAATATAAAAAGAAAAAGAAGATTGGTTTTGTAAATGGATAGTACACGAGTGAAACTGGTATGTGTAGGAGAATAGTGATGTTGCCCCTGAATCCTCTCCCAGGCTCCAGCAATTTGCAGTTCAAGGATGCCTGGAGGCAGAGTCAGCATCTCTTGTGACTGGAGATTGATCCATGTTCAGCCTGCAGCTCAGCCCCGGGTCCTGCTGGGGATTTTGGCTGAAGCCTGTGGATGTTCCAATCAGAGGGTTGAGACCACTTAGCCCAGAGGTCTGAATGACCCTCTGGAGGTACCTGTATCTTTGCCTGTGGCCTACAGAGGCAGAGGAGGGTCTTTGAGCTCTTGAGTTGGACACCTCGGTTGGCTGCCAAATTCAAACTGGGTGATGCAGACTCAAGGGAAAATCTAGATCCAGAGGCTGGTGTTTCTAGCAGTGCTGAAGCCTGTACCCTGGCAGCACTGCTCATCAGGCTTTCCATGGAACCGCATGTTAGGAGGAGTGGCCCGAGAGACCTTTTGTGGATTTATGGCATAGAATTTTTAATGCAATAAATGTCTCCTTTGGGTTAGAAGCAGTTATTACTCGATGTGATAAACTTAAGTATCATGAATACAATTTGATGATTGTCTCATTTTGTTTTCAGCTGAAATGAATAGTCAAGTTGAAAGTATAAATGATCCTAAGGAAACAGAGAGGGAAGCTTAAGTAACAGGTAAGACCTTTATGGCTATTACACACACCCACACCGTTTTCCGTTCGTTTTCTTTTTGAAAACATGCTTTAAAAATGACTGTAATTTTTTAGATAGAATTTACGCAAAGAAAAAGAGGAAGACAGAATTCAAAGGAAAAGAAAAAATTGTCTAATACAGCCCATATTACACCAAAAAATGAAAGCACCCAGTAGACTTGATTTGTCAAGTAAATATTATAGTAGCAGTCTGCAACTGTAATAGATTTAGACAGTACAGTCTTAGATCATGAGAAGGCAAGACAGCACCAAGAAAAGGAACAGAAGAGCAACTGAATGAACAAATGTTGGCATTGCTTAGGAAAATGACAGGCAATTTATAGTGGTTGGAACCAAGCTCAGTTCCGTACGATCTGTATTCTGGGAATAACAGTTCACGTCACAAGGGGTTTATTGCCTTTGGCTCTCCAATGCCTTAACGTCACATGTAGCAACAGCACTGAAAAACAAGGCAAAGTCAGCGAGCTGCCTTCTGGAGCTCTGCTGCCTTTTGGAGCTTTTTATGGCTTTCTGTGCTAAATGGTAGCGCTATGGCAGGAGCATGCAATGGTGATTATTGCAGCAGAGTTTGTCATAAACAGCCACACCCCTAGATAAAAACAGATAATTTGGTAGGGAGACAGAAGTCTGAGGCTCATCCCCAATTACAACAAGAAACAGTTGTCATTTCTCTTTTGAAAGTAGTTTTTAAGCATTAATGCACAGTGCTTCCTTTGGTGTAGTGTTGTTGTGAGATGCCAATTTCACATACAGCAAAATGTGTTATTTATTCTTATAATGGAATTTCATGTAGCTCAAGACCAAATCTAGCAGCTTTACAGTGGCAGCAGCTGCATCACAGAGATTTAAAATACAAGGTCTTATTACTGAGCCTAGCCCTTTGTCCTTGTCAGCACATAGGGGATGCGCTGCTGTACTGCTGGCGTGAGAAATAGGCCTGATGGGGTCCCTGGTAAAAAGTACTGAAGAAAAACTAGAAAAAGCCCTTACCATTAAAGTACAGCTTCCACAAGTCTTCCTTTTCCCCTAGCTTCTGGTTGGATGTTCTGTTCAATCAAAAAAGGAAGAGGAATTAATGGAATCTTTGTTAAAAATACAAGGAAAGGTTAATACCCTCCTGCAATTTAAAAGAATTATCTGATGATTTTTACTCCTTTCACTTGGCCTTTAGGTCTGTTTCATGCTGCATTTTCCCATGGAAATGAGTATCTGTGAATTCTTTGAGCTGGAGTAATTTTTGCTTTAGGAAGGCAGAGTTCACAGGAGTAATATCACAATTAGCAATCAATTAATAAATCTCTTCAGTTCCACTTGAAGACCTGGCTCTGCTGGCACCTTTGTAAAGCAAAGAGGCTTGAGCTGGGGCACACCATCTCTTCCTCGGCATTTTAATGGCATGTGTAGGATTAGAAGCAGGAATCAAATCCTTTGCAGCTCTCTATCAACGTCCTCCTGACACTGATGCCTCTGTTTTAATTGCAAGGAACAGGTCCCCAGGGAGGATTGATCAGCCTGTTAAATTTCATAGGGTTTCATTAGGGTCTTTCAGAGCCAAGGAAGTCCCTTTGCTGAGTCTGTTTAGTATTTTAATGTGTTGGGTTTAACATATGTGATCTAGCACCAAAGCACCCACGAGAGCTGGGGGTCTCTGATATCAGCCTAGATAGCATGGTGCAAGAAATCCTTATGATCACAATTTGCTATAGAGATAATAGTGACTGTTATATATAAACAGTGTGACACATATACGTGCTGCGTGTGACAGAAGAAGCAGCCATAGGTACATACTAGAAAGATGAGGCCTGGGTTCATGTGCAGATATTTGAAATTGTGCCTTTTGTTTCCTTTTTGTTTCCTATGTTTTCTCTCCCACACTGTGCCAAAGGAAGGATGCAGGAGAGGAAAGACCCGAGGAAACCAGACGGGCAGGCGCTGACATCCTATGGCATCATTCTTGGCAGAAAAGAGCATGCAGAGATGCTCCACGGGTTGGGAGGGAGGGAGCTTTGGGGGAATGACTCTTTGCTTTAATTTCTCTTTGTTCTTCATTGCATTTCGTTCTGTAAGCCTGTTAGAAAGAAACATGAGTTCCGAGTTCTAACAATGTTTTGCAATTATCCCTGCAATTACAACAGTTTCTTCTGAACTGTGGTCCCTGTCTTATATTGGGTCTCTTTTCCTCCTGCATCGTATCATGAGTAGCCTGTTTCCAGGCCCACCTGTTTTCTAGCATCTTTATCTTGTTTCCCAGTTGCAGTACTGTCTGCAGGCAACCTCTAGGAGCCAGCTTTCTCCTTCCCCTGCTTCCTATTTTTTTTTAACTCCTCCCTAGGATATAAATGGAAATCTTTGAGAACATGAGCTGCCACAAAGGATTATAATCTGCACACACTGATAAACAACCGCCCTCCTTGTGCTAGAGACTTGAAACACTAGATGCTCCAGAATCTCAGAGATATTGCTACAGACAGCCCTGCACGTTGCCCACCTCCAGGCTTGTCGGTGGGCAGCTTCTGCCGTCACCAGACAGCAGGTCATCATGTCCAAACCCTTGCTGCTAGAAGAGGCCGGATTCCCTTGAGTCTGTGCTAGAAGCAGAGTTTGCACATTAACTCAGTCATCCCAGTGCCTCAGGATCGCCTGAGGCTCTGTCCTTTCCCTTTCCCTCTGGCATGAGAAAGCTAACCTATGACCAGCCTGCCCTGTGCCATCTTCTTCTGTGGGTCCTACACATGAATAACTCACTGGGCCTCGAGCAAATCATTCCTGCTCTTTCCCATAGAATCAGTGCTGAAAGTATGAGCTGTAGGTATGGGTAGGCAACAGATACCTCCTCAGTCCTGCAAGTGACAGGATAACAGGCGCTCTGCATTCAAGGCATCTTTAAATACAGCTCCTGGCTTTAACAACTTCACACCGTATCTTGTGTGAGCCCTCATTATATCTTCTACTGCATATGCATGATCTCTTCCTTTTTTTTAATTTTTACAAAAAAGCAATTAGCAGCTATTTTGTCTCACCATATGTCAATTGTTCTGCCAGCAAATGCTGCGCTGAGACTTTTAGAAAAGGAACAAAAGGGTTTCACATACATTTCCCAACCGTGCTGTAACCAAAACCGATAGACGGTACACTCTGTGGAAGAGCACACAACCCGTGTCCAGGTTGTTTTCAAATACGGCTGATAATTTGATCATTACATAAGGAATGTAATTGATTATATTCTTTTTTTTTTCCCCAAATATGCATGAATCCCAAAATAGTTGTTTACTACCTGCCCAAAACAAAAAAGGGGGGGAGGGAAGTAAAAACCAAGGTAATATGTAGCTCTGTCCTCCTATGATGTGGGTTTATCCCAGCTAGATTTGGTGATAAATCATCTTCTGGTGTAACAGCAAGTCAAATGTGGCCATAATGCACCTAGCACTGGCTACAGCAGTTGATGACTCCCATCAGCAGCAGGTTAGTTAGAAAGGGTGTCATGACAAACAAGGGTTAGAAAGGGAAGCAAGAAAAGCCCCAGATTTCACTTGGAGAGTACAGCCCCTAAAAAGGCAGCCCCCTGCTTCCTTATGCATAGTTCCACCAAGTTTCCTTGTGGTGGGATCAGAAGAGTATTTCTATGTGCCAGCTCCTGTGGCATTTTAACCCAGGTGGCACTTGTGCTACAGAAGATCTTGAGGAGCTTCATCATCATGTATTTGTCCTGGAGATGAGGGAATGTGTAACTCTGAATTGGATCAACTGTGGAAGGAGTAAATGAGCTGGTGTAAAATCCTATAAATTGGGTTTATAATACTGCTAAGTTTACCTAAATTTGCTAAATACCACTCCTCTGGCCCTTGTCCTCCTCAGTGGGAGACCATGTAGTACATCTACATGGGTGCATCCTGTATGTTCCTGTATATTTTCCACAGTGGTTAACTTTGTTCGAAACAGCCTGTCCTGATGTGTGGGGCAGGAGTGGATAAATACCTTGGGAGGAAGGGGAGTAAATGCACTGGGCACCTGTCCTCTCAATTCCCATTTTGTGTGTGAAAAGACCAGGACTGCAGGGCTCCCTCTATGTAGGTAAGTGAGGGAATTAAGCCTGCAGGGTGGGGAATGAACTGGGCAAGCTCAACTTTGAGCTGTGTGATATGTTGAGGAGATCCAAGGTGGGTAGATCATCAGGTGCATCACATCAGACACTAATCCCCGACAGTAATTTCATTACACTTTTCATTTCATCTTGGTCCTCAAACAGCAGTGAGTCTTTGAAATCATGAACCAAGGATGGAGCAGCAAAGCATGAAGCCCAGGTAGGAAGTGTAAAAGCAAGCAAACATAGGAGTTGATAAAGTCCTTACAGGACAATTTGCAGCTGTGTCTCTAGGGTTTGTCTCTTCAGGTGTGTTTTGCTTTGAGGTGTGTGGGGGGTTCACTAGTCATAAGGTGAGTACAGTTTGGCAGCATGAGTACTTCAGCTGAGTTAGTAGTTGGGGCTGGAGCTGTGCCCCTCGATGCAGTCTCCACCATTCTTGCTGGAGCTGCAGAGGTGCAGGGAGATGATTTTGTGGAAGAGCAAGATTCACATCAGATCACCCCGCAGGGACTTACACCAAGGATTTTGTTTTAAACCCAAAATGTGTTTGCAGTAGGTGGCATAAAGGAACTAGCAGCCCTTTGGTGCTCATGTTTGCATACAGAGTATCAGGCTCTGCTTGATGGTTATTTCTCCTATGTCTGGAAGCACTCATCCCTACCATTAGACGCAGTATTCCTCAGGCTGTGACTGCTGCAATGACGAATGGGTTTCCTTCCACGTAGACATCCAAAGGGGATGTTTGAGAGAGTCTGTAATAACAGGTCACACGTTTGCTGCAACTAATTGTCAATCTTTCTCTAAAGCACTGAGAAAGCCTCTCTGTGAATTAACACTGTTCTGCTTTAGGCACTTGAATAAAAAATATAATTAAAACAACAACAACAACAAAGACTTTTCTCTATATGCAGTGCATGCCGGCTTTGCTTTTGGAATTACAAACTTAACAGAGTATGCAGATCTATTTTCTTGGGGAATAAGGGTTTTTTTCATATGGTTCATCCAGGATTTGCCTTACCCTGACATTTGTGATATAAATGAACATTTTAAGAAAATAATAATTAAAAAAGTAATTTTATTGATCCAAAAATATGTTTTTACGTCAGTGCAAAGAAGTGTAGACTGTTGCTTGCAAAATGTCTTCTAATAGATGGTCTAGCACCTCTATCAATTAACACATGCCTCTTCTGTTACTCTCCCACTCACATGCTCAGTTTGCCTCCAAGTCTTATTTTTCCTTTGTCTGTGCCACGTATTGGAGAACTTAAAGAACTGATGCCTTCATACTATGATGTTTGTTAAAGTGAAACATTAATAAAGCTTGTCCTGAAGCCAAGGAGATGCGACTCGTGTGTTTATTCCCTCCTCACTGATTGTGTAGGGGTTGTTTTGGTTATCACTGGGGCATATTTCAGCTTGGACAGAGCAACCAACTGGGTCCTCATTTCATATTGTTCACTTGATGGTGGAATCTGAACTGACTCTTCGGAGGGATTTTTGGACAGCAGCAGCAAAGGGTGAGAACAGGGACTTTGCACCCTGTAGGACAAAAAAGGAGTTGGTCCCATGGCCGCACCAGTGATGTTATAAAACCCACTCCAGCAGATGTACCAGTACTAAATCCCAGACATCTATCATCTGGCAAAGAATACTCCCAAATATGCAATCCATAGGTATCACAGAGAACACGCAGCGTACACAGGATGTTATCTGCTCTTTGTGCTGTCACTTCTTTCAAGACTAATCAGTAGAAGATATTGCAAAGGTCAGGAAGGTGGCTTTTTTCTTCCCATGGCACCAGTGTAGATGAAAACACACATACAGACCATCACTCTTCTTATCCAAGGCCAAGGATTTAATCATTGATAACTGAAGTTAGGGGGGTGGCTCTGTGTGTTCAAAGCCCCGCAACGGATGGATTCCCTCTCTGAAATCTGACCTTTCCTTGCCTGAAACCTTCTGACTGCCAGATGGAAAAGGAAAAGGCACAGGAGACACGTGGCAGTGGGGAATGCCTGCCTTTTTGCTTGATGCAGGACCCAACTGTCATGTACAGTCTTGGTAGCATGAGCTAACCTGAGAGAGAGAAATGCCAACAGTCGCTGTAACACAGCATTTTGCTGGATTCAGTTCAAGAACTCTGTTTTCACTGTATCTGAAGAACTGCACAGCCTAGAAGGAGGCGCACGCTTTCCCCATCCTGAAGACTGTTTCTGCTGCAAGGGGATGTTTTTGTCCGTGGCAAATGTATATGTTTAAAAGGAGAAAAATAAATTCATCTCTCATCTAGGAACAAGTACTATCTCTCCCACCCATTTTGAATAGCACAGGGTCAAGAGGAAAACCTCTGTTTCGAAGATGAAGAAGGCACATGGTTGAGGCTGCTCAGCCTTGCAGCAATGGGTGTTTGTCCAGATGTCATGGATTAGGCAAGGAGCAGGTGAGTCTGCTAGGCTGAGATGAGCAATAAACTATCCTTGGTTATACTCTGGCTGCTGCTGGCCAGATTGGGACTTCCCCTTCCACATCTTGTTTGGGAAGGTGGTAGATTGTGGCTGGGGAAGTCTTGTGCTGAGCTGATAACATCAGAGGTCACTGAAAGTCTGGAGGCCCGGTTACCACGTTTCCTGCTCAGCCTTCTTAGAGAGATTCTCCAAGAGGAACTGAGTTGCCTTTCAGGATTTCCTTGTGAACCTACCACTCCTCAGAGAGCTCTGTGTATGCCTTAAATTGGCTTTCATTCTTCACCCCCCGCCTCCCTCTCCTCTTGCACAGAAGCTTCCAAAGGGGTCTTTATGACCTCGATCTATCTCTTACGGTGAAAACTGTGTTTTGGGATTTTAATTAGGCTTGAATTGGTCTTTTTTTATTTTTTTTTAAATAAAATTGTCAGGAGACATTTAAATACCCTAAGTTCTCCTTCCATTAGAATTGTCGGCAACCCTTTAAAGTAAGTGGCAAATCACCGTTAATTCCTTCGGAATTCACTGATAAAACATTTATCGTGATGAATTCCTGTAGAAAAAAAAAGAAGGGAGGTGGGGAGATTCCTGATGAAAACGCAGCCGGTGGAGGATGTCCTTAGGGAGGCTGCTCCATCTGGTGGCAGCTCAGGCAGCCTGTCGCTGTGGGGTACTGCTTGCATGAGTCAGATGAGGTTTCTTTCGTGTTTAAACCTGTTGAGCATCGCCCTCTCCTCGGTAGAAGGGCACACACATGTGCACGTGGTGGACATTGGAATGTCTTTGTGTCTGCCACAGAGAATTTTCACCTTCCCATTGCTCCTGGTGCAAAGACGCGCATTGCCCAAAGCCAGCTCTGAACCCAGCTCACCAAGCATGCAGGAGGTCTGCAACTCAGTGGTTGCGTTGGTGCTGTGAGCTGAAATAAGCCTTGTCTCAAGGAGTTCAGCAAGCTCTTGGAGGGAGCAGTGCTAGAGGAGCTTCACAGGACTCCTGTGATGCCAGGTAAGTGTGCTCACCACAGGAAGGGGATGTTGCAAGATTGCAGAGCAAGTGGCACCTGGTTAACCTAAATTGCGTTATAGTACAGGTTGTATAGTCCAGTCAATGTGCCTGGACACGTCTCACCTAGAAATGATATCACTGAGAAAACAGGATTGTGATCAAGTTTGGTTTCCAACAGAAAGAAATGATGGTGTTCAGCAGCAAACTGTAGACAATAACCCCCTCCACCCCTTAGAACTGGTGTTTAGTCAATGCGATTGCTCAAGGAAAAGGGCAAGGAGGTCAAGCCTTGCAAGAACCACCTTGCTGTCCCAAAGTAGCGCAGTGCAGGGGAGACCAGAACAAGCCTGTAGTAATATCATTCAGCAGGAGCCTCGGAAGCAGCACCACCACCAGTGCTGGGTTTTGCACAGCCCAGGGAGACGGGTGGGTCTGTGCCGCATACTTCCAACTCCTACTCGTTTCACACCAGCTACTGAGCACCTGCTCACTTGAAGCATCCTTCTGGAAGGGAAGCATAAGCCTAAACTTGATTTTTAGTTTCATTTTTCCTTTTTATCCCCTGTTCTCTGCCAACCCAGGAAATCAGTTTTGGAATAGAAGGGTGAACAGCAAACAATGGAACACAGACAGATCAAATCATGAGACAGCTGAAATGAGCAGCAAACAGGTGAGCCCACCAACCCAGAGGCATCCTGAATTTGAAACTCTCTTCTCTGCCCTGCAAGTCACATCACCACCACACTGGGGGGGTAAAGAGGGGGTTATATTTGCACAGGAAAGGGAAATTGGAGAGACATATAGTGTGTACATAAAAGACAATTCATCTAACATACATAATCTAGTTCATATTCTAATACAAAATATTAGACATAGAATATATAGTATGCACTGTATGTAGTATAATTGCAGGGAACGAGATGGAATTGCAGGGGATTACAAGGAAAGGCAGGAAATGGTGGAGAATGGTGGGGAATGCTTGTGAATTGCCTGGATATACACTACATAATACATGATGTGGTATATATGCTGTATCTACTATCTGTCAGAGATGTATAGTTAATAATATTATTTTAGATTGTATAGTTTAATTATATACTTTACATACTCTATCTAATTCAGTTACATAACCTTTGTACTCTATAGAAAACTTGGTTTAGATCAAATTTGGTTCTATACACCCTGTAAACAATAAAGGTAAAGGCTGTAGCATAGAGTAAATATATAGTATCCTGTATGTAAATACTATGTAACCTATACCCTACAGGTACCATCTAGTATGGAGTTTATATCAGCAATCTACTAAAAATGCTATGTTCTAGACCACATATTATAGGTAACATAGATACCATGTACTGTTTAATAGTCGGTGTTTGATATATTCTACAATATAATAGTGGCATTTTATGTAGTATGTATGTAACTGGAGCTATATCTGTACAGAAGAGTCTATATTATGTAGTATATTATCTCTATTCTATAGTATCCTGAGATGTGTACTATTCCTATATATTTTACTGTTTCATTCAAAACAGTAATTATACCATCATACTACATATGCTGTATATTATATATACTACACATACGTAGTCTGTGGTAAATACATACAGCATTACTGGATGCATAAACATGGTATATACATGTAGTAGGTACATCTGTGGAAACTGAGAGTTGAGAGCTTACAGAAGATACACGCTAGCCATAATTCTTGGTGTAAGTATATAGACACTCCATACGTATGCTCTGTGACATATACATATGTACATAAGGTGTATGTATACAGGATTCTGTGTGTGTACCTACTAAGGAGATACATACTGTGTGTATATATGTGTACCTGTCCCAAGAGGTGAGCGGCTGTCTGTGCATCCCCATATCCAAGTGCCTCCTCTCTCTGCCCACAGAAAACCTAGGGTGGAAAAACCCCACTCCAAACCCAAAGCAAAACACTCCAACAATTTGACACAAGAGCATTTTCCTTTTTATGTGTGGGCTTGTGGGTTGCAGGCTTGTTTTGCTGGATGAACCAGTGCTTCTGATGAAACCTCAACATCCCTTTCCATCAACCCGCAGATATAATACATTGGGAAGCAGGCAGCGCTGTACAGAGTAGTTACAAGATAGTGACAGAAAGAGAAAGGATCTTACAAATGGAGAGCTCTGGGCTGTACAGCAATTCCACAGTCTAAGGTAGAGAAAGGGAGAAATAAACTGCCCTGCAATCAGGTCAGTTCTCTGCACAAAATGGAGGGGAAAGCAGGCTCTACTGCTGCATTTCAGCATCCTCTGCACAAAGCAGAAAGCAGCAACAAAAATCTGCCTCTGAATTGATGTGTCTCCAGTGCAGATCCAACAGGAACAGGGGGAGCAACCTCTTGCTGTGGCTGAGGGCTGCCCCATTTCATTTCTGCAGTGATGTGCCTGCTGCAGTAATATAGAAATGGCACAGTCAGTGCTGATGGGCACCTACTTATCCTGCACAAGACATCCTGCGCCAAGGGCAAGGTGATAAGAGCCAAGTACAAGGCCTCCTGGTCCTGCACACTGTTCAGGGAGTATTGAGGCCAAGAGGCTTTTGGAAGCAGCCCCTCAGCTGAGAGCAGGAAGGCAGAAGACTTTTGCCCAAGCAGCTCAGTTGGCATATTCCCCATAATCAAAAGGGAAGGACTGACTAGAGGCCATGCCACCTCACACATCCCCATACCACCACCTGGCTTTTCAGACCAATGTATGAATGCCATCAGACATTGATGTAGTTACATTGATTCACCACCATACTGAAGTCCTTGCAATTAGTATCGAGCCCAATAAGTACCCAGCACACACTGCAGAGCAAGTGTGCTTGCCCACTTGAGTCTATGGAACCACTCCTGTGAAGCCATTCAGTGCTCTTGGTCCTTGCTGTCTAGATATCAAGACTTGCCCAATCATAACGTTTCTGCATGTGGCCACTCCACTACCACATGCAGAAATAAGCTGCACAGAATGGCAGCCCTCCTACCAGGCAAGTTATAAGCAAGACTGCTGCTGCCTACCTAAAAGAAACTTAACTTCTCAGCCTCACATCAGCCCAGAGAACAAACATCCCTGTGGATCCTGGTGCTTCACCGTGACCACAGAAGGAGGGGAGTTGCAATGACAAATCCCTCCTTCCCCGCCTCACAAGACCTGATTCAAACTGCAAAACTCACCAGAACATCTCAGGGTGCTGCACTCCACTGCTGCCAAGTGTCTCACCACAGTCCTCAGAGCCCTGGCCGTCCCTACAAGCTCTTTGCTCTGGACAGCAGATGAACTCCAGTCCCCAACCAATGGTCTTTGCACCATAGAATCATAGAACAGTTATGGTTGGAAAGGACCTTAAGATCATCCAGTTCCAACCCCCCTGCCATGGGCAGGGAAACCTCACACTAAACCATGTCACCCAAGGCTCTGTCCAACCTGGCCTTGAACACTGCCAGGGATGGAGCATTCACAGCTTCCCTGGGCAACCCATTCCAGTGCCTCACCACCCTTACAGTAAAGAACTTCTTCCTTATATCCAATCTAAACTTCCCCTGTTTAACTTTTAACCCGTTACCCCTTGTCCTATCACTACAGTCCGTAATGATGAATCCCTCCCCAGCATCCCTATAGGCCCCTTCAGATACTGGAAGGCTGCTATGAGGTCTCCACGCAGCCTTCTCTTCTCCAGGCTGAACAGCCCCAACTTCCTCAGCCTGTCTTCATATGGGAGGTGCTCCAGTCCCCTGATCATCTTCGTGGCCCTTCTCTGGACTTGTTCCAACAGTTCCATGTCCTTTTTATGTTGAGGACACCAGAACTTGAATAGTGGCTATTTATCTGAGCTAAAGCTATAGGCATTGTGGGTTTGTTGCTTCACATCTCTGGAAATGAGATCCATGTCTCCCTCAGTAAGTTAAGTAGATTTGTGCCATCATCTAAAGACAGAAACCAAAGCTTAAAAAACCTGGATAACAAGAAGCATTTTTTGTTTGTTTCCAGTCAAATATAAAAGAGAAAAATACAAAACTTTTACTGACAAATGTAAAAGACAAACGTAAAGTTTAATTTAAAAACAAACTAATAAAAAAGGCTGCAATCCCCTCTGGTTTTACCCTGTCACACAGAGCGAGCATGACAAAACCTGTGATAAAGAGAAAATTGTCTGGCAAAGCTGCACACTTGTTTCTTCCCCTGCTGCAAAGGGGAGGCTGTGGAGTGCCCTTTTTTCCCCTGGGCTGTGTTTGTTAATACACAGTTGGACACAGGGACAGCAAAAAATTATATAGGCTGGTGGGTGCCACATCAGCCATTGAGCTCCAGGCAGCCAGCCACCAACCCCATCCCAGAGCCAAGGGCTCCGAAACAGCAGCCCTTGCCCAAAATTCAGGCCAAAGGCCCATCAGGAGCCTGGCAAATCTGAGCAGGAGGCAGATGTGAATGGCTGCGTGCCTGGGAAGAAGGGATGGGAAACGTGACAGCGGCAGGAACATCGATCCGGCCACGGAGCTCGCATGGCAGCCCAGCAGTGTGACCCAAGGAAAAGCAGAGTGCTTTTCATTACCTGTTAGCTGAAAAGAGATTTGGAGCTGTGAGCAATGGAGATGCCTCCTGGTGGTTTAGCCTCGCTGTGGATGGAGAAAATAGGACTGAGATGAATCGCTGTTTCCTTCCCTGCAAAGGAAGAGCCCGGCTCGCCAGCAATTCCTGCTGCTGGTGGAGACACCCTGCAAGACCCCCCCTGCACTGGCTGACCTCTGGTGTCAAGCAAGAGCAATGCCATAACTGCAGTCATTCCTGCTAAAGCTCCGGCTTGCACTGCCGAACGCCCAGAAAGGGAGGCTTAGGGATGGGTTATTTTGCCAGTGCCTGAGCCGAGGGTGACTCCAGCCTGCCTGAAACAGGGGGGGCATCCTGTGCCCTTCCCACACAGCTGATATTTTATCACCATTAACCCCAAAGCTACAGCTGAAATTCAGGACCTCTGTGTGTTTCACCAAGTTGTGTTTGCCTGTATCACTTCTATCCAAACGTGCTTAGCAGACTGAGCAGGTATTTCAGTTCTAGCCCCATTGACTTACAAAAGTGTCTAGAAAGAGAGTAGAATCGCAGAAGTTCTCAGCATCTCCCAAGAAGTGTAAGGGGTTGAAGGCAGAAAATGCCAGTTTTGGTCTAGAATTGCTACAGAACAGACTCCTCTAGTCAAGCTCCCTATCCCCAAAGACCTGTTGGGTGAGGTGATGTCCCAAAACCACCTGCAAATGCTGGGATGCCCCAGTTATGCTGGGCTCCTGTGATCCTCTCTTCCTCATCTTGAACCTGAACCTCAGGGAACAGGGGGTGCTGTTGTTTAAGCCAGCATGAAATGAACAAAGAGCTTGTCTTGCAGCCACTCATATGGCACAACCTAATTCTGTCTGCAGTCAGCTTGAACATAAACCTGTTGTTCTCAGTGAAGCCCCAGCACCTTACACAGAAATAAGACACAGCCCCCTATTTAACTGATCCTGTCTTTACATCCTTTCTCTAAAGCAGCTTGTTTCAAGGGCATGAAATACCCATTAAAGAGAGGTATCAGGAGCACCTTCTGGTCCCCAAAAGATACCATAAAAAAAGATGGTTTAAGCACTGTGGTAATTATTAAACAAACCACCCAAAGACAGTCTTGTTAGGGGCAGGCTAAGCACAGGCAGGAGGTGTCCTTGACAGCTGTGAAAAGGCACATACTCAAGCAAGACTGGAAGGCAAAGAGATGCAGGGATTTGCAGCCCCATTATTAAACAAAGAGGGATAGAGCTGGGCAAGCTACATGCACAGCCCCTTCCCACAGGACAGGCTTCATGAGCACCAGTGCAACCAAGACTGAAAGCAGCACCAGGGCCAAAGACACCCCTTGACCTCCACATAAGAAGGGAGCAGCAAAGAGGAGCCCCAAACCTGGCTGAAATGGACCTGATGCACACACTGACCCAGGGCCCTCTAAGGGCAGAGGCTGAGTTGCTGTCACAGAAAGTGATATATTTCACTTGGAAGAGAGAAAGAGCAATGTGTTTATGGATGTAAAACAGTGATTTAACAAAGTTTGTCAGTAAATGCAACAGTGATTAATCAGATCAGTTAACCTGGGGTTGGCAGAAGAGGATGCATCATCACAGCTCCCATCTTAAAAGCAGATCCCACACCAGATCCTGTCCTAACTCAGCAAGATAGAGGTCCAGGTCCTCCCCTAAACCTCGTACCAAGGGGACCCCAGTTATACTCCCACTGCAATGGAACATGCTCTGATCTAACCCCACTGGCTTTTTAAGGATGCTGAAGGTACAATTTAACACCACATTGGTGCTAAATCTCCCCCACCTGTGGCCATTTGGGGTTGGTTGGTTTGTTTTCTCCAGGAGGCAGCTCTTCCCTTTATGGATTACCCAACAGCAGCTGCAAGTGCATCCTTGGGGCTGAGAGACCCCATGCTCCTCCATAGATGTCACGCTGCTCCAGGAAGGACTGAAATCCTGCAGGAAACCTTCCTCTAGACTGTAATAAAAGGGACCTGCAGAAAGATGGGGCTGAAAGGTTTGGCCTGTGGCTGCACAAGGGACAACTAGAAACAAAACAAACACAAGCTGGCATGTCTTTAACGCACGCCCCAAAGTTAAGTCCCACCTTGCTACCCCCAAGGGCACCCCTGTGCCTTGTCCCTGCTGCCTGGCAAGGTAATTACAGAGAGGCGATGGAGCCACCATCATCAAAGGTACAAGGGAGGAGGAAGAGGCAGGACCAACAGATGTGGATTACAGTCTCGATGGCTGTTGTATGGGGCCAAGGGCAGACAAGGGTTTGCAGAGCTAGCAGCTTGCTTCATAATTATATGCCAGATCTCATTGATCCATAATGGCCTGTGCTGGCATTTCATCTCTCGTAAGAAAAACCCCACAAAAAGAAAACCTTTTCCCTGGCAAGTCTTGTTAGGAATGTATCCAAAATAAATACTAAAATAGCACATTTTCTTCCATAAAATTGCCTCTGAGGCCATGCAAAGCCAAGTGCATGTGTGGAATAGGAAGAGGAAAAAGATACTGCAGTAATTACAGCTTTCTTTGAGTGGCTCTGCTTAAGAGGAGATCAAAATAAAGATATATTGAAAAAAATCCTCTTGACTCTAACCTCTGTTAGAGCTTAGTTAACCCACTCTGCCATGTGCAGGCGAGCTGTGGTGGCAGTGCCACTGTAGGGGATTACTCGATCAGGGTGACAGGATGGCTTTCTCTTCCCAAAGATGGATCTTCGAAGCATTCCTGGCTGCTTCTCCTGATCCTGCTGCCCTCTCCCCCCGGTCTCACACTGAATGCATTCAGATATCTCTTTAGTTAAAAATGGTGTTTATCTGAAGGAACAGTTTCAGTAGGGGACTTCTGTTACCTTCTGCAGAGGAATCCCAAATGCTTTGTTTCAGGCACACAAACGGAACTCTTTGTAGGTGGTTTGTTTCTTAGTTTGCTTGGTTTGTGCTTTAACTTGACTCAGGCCACTCACTACATGAGACCCCATCCACAGGCAGCCTCAAGTGATCTGGGGTCACACTGTAGGGCCAATGTCCCGTTCATAACCCCCAACCCAGGAGCATCTACCTGGCTTGCTTTGGGTCCCTCTGGTTCACATCAGCTTCCACTCGCAGCTAAACCTCCTCTGGTCCCCCTCAGGGACATGGGCTGCAGTAACCCAGCACAGCAGGGAATATGGACATCCACCAAACCCACCCTCTGAATCCCTTGTGCTGCCAAGGAGGCTGATGGGACAGAAGAGCATGTGGAGAACTTACTTAGCTTCTTTAGGGAATGAGCCCAAAATTACAGCCCAGGTGTAGCAAGCACCTCCTTATTCACACAGATCACAATACCAGAGTCACTCTCACCTCTCCTATTAGGGCAATACAAGAGCTGCATCACTTATGAAAGCCTTTACACATTTCTCATGCATGTGTGTGTCCAAGTGTTTCATACATCCAACCTTGAAGGGTGAGGGTGTGCAAGAAGAGGTGCAGGCAGCTTTTCGTGTCCCTGCATACCAGGGACGTGTGCCAGCTCTCAGCAGCAATGCAAGAGCTGGTGGTTTATTTATTGCCTGGATCTTGACACACTTTGAACTTATTTACTCATGATTTTCAGTTGACCTTTTCATTTTTTCCAGGAGTGTGGAGGGACCCAGAGGGGATTAAGAAAGGATGTGCCACAGAGGAAACGCATCTCGAGCCAGTTCACCATCTGCCACCCTTTATGGTACCACAAAATCTCCATTTCCACAGAGCTACGTGGCTTTGCAAGCCATCCCCCAACTCCATTGCACCAGACACATCCCAATGCTTATCCCAGTTTTCCCAAATCCCAAATTTATTTATCCCAAATTATGAACAGACAGGGAGTATGTGCTCCTTTTTCTGCTGAGCATAAGGGTGTGTGGGGTGGGTGACCTTGTGACAAAACATGTCTGCCTGAGAAAGAAACTAAGAATTCCCATTCCAAACACCAAGAGGGAATTCAGTGGGATGAAGCCATGAATGGAGTCAGTTTTTACCCCGGTCCATTACTTGTGCCTTCCCACAGCTTTTCCTCCAGGACAAGGAGGCGAAAAAATGGGGTGGTTGATTTTATTAACATCAAACTTCATTAATGAAAGCAACTGATAGGAAGCAGAGCTGAATTGTTTTAATCTGAAAGGTAATTTATCAAACAACTGATGCCTTGGCATGCTTGGAAGGAGCCACACGTTCCCCCATTTCTTACCTCAAGCCCTTTGTGGTAGGTTCCCCACCTGTGAGCCCAAACCTTTTCAGCTTCCATCCCATCCCTGGTACCCAGGCTCACCCTCTCACCCACTGTTAAACTGTATTTGACTTTATTTACATAAATCAGCTTAGCAGATGCAGTCTTCATTAATTCCGTGAACTGATGAGGAATGTTCTAACCAGACACAGAGCATGAGGAAGATACAGGCAGGTTACAGGTACTCCACTGGAGGGTCTGTCCACAAAAGGCTCCTGGGAAGTTAAATTAGCATCAAAGTGACATTGCTCAGGAAACACCAGGGCACAGTTGGACTCTGTTTCCACCCGGTGTGGGATCACATCTGCAGAGGGAAAATGTAATGTTCTGGAGCACACTTCTGAGGAGGTCTGCAGTCTGACAGATACCAAGATTAAGATCTGGTAGACAGATACCAAGATTCCTGCAGCATGGTCCAGGAGGATAATGGCTGCCCACCCAGCGCCAGCAGAGAACCATCTCCCAAATCACCGCAGGGGTGATGATAGCTGAAGATCAATGGCAAGAACAAATAGGAGGGCTGGGAAAGACATATTTGAATGTCAATAAATACAGCCAAGCTATAGAGAACATTCATCTGAAAGAATTAATGGGGATCTGGGGAAACCTTTAGCTATTCCTTCCCAACCCTAACTGTTCTATGATTCTATGAATATGCCTCAGATAGCACACTGTCGATGCGATAGCAAGGTGGTTCTTAACGCTGCTGCACTGAGAAGCTGTGTGAGCAGCAGACTTCAGTGCTGCATCCTTCCTTCTTTATGTAGGATGCCCTTTTTCTGTGCTGGATGATTTATCTCCTTGCCCCGGGGTAAGAAAAACCTATTTGTGTTCTTTGGTGTCTGGAAGGGAAAGGAAACATTTTCAAACTGTGGAAATCCAGAGAAGTTGCAAGCATTTCCTGAGTCTGCAGAGCCTGCGCTCCACTGTGCTATGCCAGTGCTTATGTGTGCAATTAATTTACATAATACAATCTTAATAACAATGCCTGATGAGTGCTCAGCTGTGCTTTGCCCACACGAAACTGGGGAATCTGTGGCTAAACAGCCAATGCTAAGCAGTGCAGGCATTAAACCAACTCCACCAGGACCAAGCACTGGCTCGGACCCAGCACTGGGCTCCAGCCTGGGCTTTCCTTGCATCACCTTGGGCAAAAGCAGGGATGGCAGCACTCAGAAAGCTCCTCTGGAGGAGGGGACCAACAGGTGCCTGTGCCAGGGCAGTGATAGATGGGGAATCTGCTCCCTCACTTAGAGATGGGGCAGCATCGCCAAGGTCTCCCAGACCCCTCTGCCTCAGGGACCACTGCGCTTCAGGGCACTGGGGGCATCTCTCATGCTGTCCAGCTGTATGTGGAGATGAAGCTCCTGGACTTATTCCCCTAAAATAAATAATCCTCAGAGCACAAGGATGAGGAAAGGGAACATTCGTAAATGCTGTCAAATAGACCAAGTGGAAATAAACAAACAAATGGGCATCTTACCTTTATTCTTTCTCTTTTTTTTTTACTTGTTTTTTGTTTTGTTTTGTTTCTTCACTTAAAAAAGTGATTTCACTGCGGGTCAAATAAATGTTTGTTTCATTGACAAATGCACTATCTCCTCCTGCAGCCATTCCCAAGGACACATGAGGCAGAGGTCTGCTCGGTGACTACGTCACTAACAGACCATAGCATGGAGAATGTGGTCCAGGACCTGAATCCACTCTCCCCTCCTGCCTAAGGGCCTCTGCTACATCCTCCCTTCCACATTTCTGTTGCTCTCTCTCTCATCTGCTTTTATACATCTATGGGCAAACCAGAACTATCCTCTGGGCACGTTCACCCTTGCAGCGAGCTGAACAGCCACACTGGGTACCTGTCTTGACATGAAATGCTCAGTGAAATAACCAAGTCATCTCTAATTAAGTACAAGATGACTGTATTCATCTAAAGGGGCCACATCGATCAGAGCTAACGCTGCGCACGTCAACCACTCCAATTTAAACTTCCTGCCTCTCCGGGAATCGATACATGCAAATAAAACCACCAGAGAATTTAGATGATTTGATTCTTAACAAAACTGCTGCGATCAGAAAGACCTCGAGGGGAAAGCCAGGCACAGGCCCACCAGTCACACTCCAGATGGGTGTTCCATGATGCGTCTGGTGATGTCAGCTTAGGTTTTGTGGTTTGGGGAAGGCAGGTTAGGGGGTGATGCGAAGCTGGATTTCACTTGACTTTGTGTGATTTCCACCAGCCTCAGGAGGAGCTGTGCCTTGGGAGCTGTGCAGTCTGCTCGGGATGGTCCCCTAAGGGACGGCCAGAGAGGTCTGGTCCTGCTGGTGGGCAATGCCTGGCAACCCTTGCCCTTGAAAAGACCCATGCCTTCTCCTCCCCTTGTGGGCAGCATGTGGTGTGGGAAATGCAACACGCTGGTGGATAATACAGGCAGAGGAGAAAGGTTATAGGGGGGAAGAGAGAGAGAGGAGAAGGGATGAAAAGAGGAAGAATTGTATAAAAATACCTCTTAGAAAAGGCTGGTTTGAAGTCCAAAACAGCCAGGAAAAAAGCTTTTATAGCTTCACAGGGTTTTCAAGCCATTACAATGAAAGAAACATTCGGAAGTCGCCACCGTCTCATCATCGCCCATCTCCACTGCTCATCACTTTCAGGCTCGGTGCTGGTAACCTATGGGTGAAGGAATCCCATTTTGAAACGAGGGATGGTCTAATTTGATCTCTTTCTTCTCTGGGAATGATGGCAGCCCCGTTCTGATGGCAAGCCTCTCTCTTTGCTTACCTCAAAGATTGTTCTGATCTCTGAGAGACCACTGCATTTTGGGACAACATCCTCATAATTAGACAGCCCCTAATTAGATGCCCCACCACCCTGATGCACATTTAAATACCAACAGGAGCCTCTTGAAATCTCCAGCGTGGTGCTGAGAGGCAATTGGAGGTTTCAAATTCTGACATGTCAGCAATTAAACCCAGACCAAAACAGGCAAAAGCTTTTTGTCCTTTTCTTTCCCACTATTCTGAGTCTTCTCACAGAAGCATGGGTGCAATTTAGGGAAGACTGGAAGCTTCAGCTGTGAAACCAGAAGCAGAAGTAGTCAACAGGCAGCTCAGGCTGCTTGCTTAGGCATTTCATGCTGGCTGCTGCCAAGTGCCCCCAGACAAGCTCCTGCTGCAGCTTAGCCATGGATTATTGCCCTTTTTATATTCTCTTTGGAGGAAATATGCCTTTGTGGGGTTTGGTGACACTAGGGGAGGCTCTGAGAGCACTCGCAGCCAGGGGATGGCTGAACAGACTCAGCTGCTAAGAGGGGATAAGGCTGTATTTAGTTTATATATATATATATATATATATATATATATATGCCCCTATATATAATAAAAGCTCTTTCATCCAACAACCAAATGTCCTATTTTGAGCTGCTTCTCCAGCAGACTGGCAACTAATTGCCAGGCATCAAGCTTAAATAGCCTTGTGACAGGAAAAAAACCTTGTGGCTAGGTGTGCTAACAGCCTAAGCGATAGTCTGTCTCAGCATGCTCGGGTTGCTTCTGGAGGCATTTGATGCAGATTAACCTCGTCTGGGATGTTATTAAAGACTAGAGGAGTGGACAAAGCCAAGGGTTATGGAGCTCATTTATCTTTGCATGCCTCTCTGGATCCATTCATCAGGTGTTCTCTTGCAGACAGTGTTTCTGCAAATGCTCCCTGCACTTGAGCACGGCAAAGCCATATCTATGAGCCAGACCTCACTCTTCCCCCATGTGAAATCAAGCATCTCAGTTTCTATATCTACCAGAGAGATAGACCTGCCGCTTTTTCTGCCAGATGCATCCTTAGAAGAGGAGAACAATTAGGAAGAACCCATTATTGCTGATGTGCTGTTCAGAAGGTCAAAGACATTGCTTTGTCCTGATTCTGGATCAGTTTGTCCTGATCTGGATTTTATTGGGTTTAGAGAATCAGAGAATCGAAGAACCATAGAATGGTTTGGGTTGGAAAGGACCTTACATATCACCTAGTTGCAATGGGCCCGGACACCTTCCACTAAAGCAGGCTGCTCAATGCCCCATCCAACCTGGCCTTGAACACTGCCAGGGATGTTAAAGTTGTGGTTTGGGGCACCTAAGACTCCCTCAACCCTGTGACAGCAGGGTCCTTTGCTCCTCCTTTGTACCCATGTACTTCAGTCCTATGTGATTAATTCATTAGCACATCTCCCTGCAGGGACAGCAGATGGCCTTAGCAAGCAGAAACCCCCTTCAGGCACCTCTGGCGTGTGCTGGAGAGCTGGCTAATTGGAGAGGCTGCGAGAAAACCACAAGACATGTGCTCATCAATCACACTGCTGTAGGGCATCGCTTGGCATTTTATAGTGACATTAAAACACTACAGTACAAATGGAGCTCTAAGAAAGGGTTAGCCTGGATTTTGAGATGTTGTCTCTGTAACGCTGTGCATGGTGACAGCCGGTGGAGTGCTGGAGGCTCTGCAGGCGCTTGCAAAGCTGCTGCTGAAAGCCAGCTCGCAGCGCCTCTTGCTGACCACTGGTGATGGAGCACTGGAGCACGATGACCATGCTCTGTGCACTCTGTTCTTTTACGACCCTATGAGGAAAAAGAAAAGTGGTTTGGCTGCAGATTAAGCTTTTATGTCAAGCTTTGCCCAAAGGCAAATTCTGTTCAATCTAAGCCCACAAAAACACTAAAGCATATTCACTAAAGCACATTCACTAAAGCAAACAACATAAACAAATACAGAAATGAGGATGCACATGCATAAAACAAAGTAAAGACCAAACAGGGCGGTATTTCCCTTCTTAAGAAATTACAGCACTGATACGAGCATTTTACTGATTTGAAATACTCAACAACCGAGTCAACTCTAATTAGGTGGAAAGCTGCAATATTCATCCAAACGTGCTGTATCGATTATGGCGTGCTCTGAAACCAATCAATCGTTCCATTTTAAGTACCGAGCCAGGAGTGAAGCAGCAAACACAGGCAATGCTTCCTGACAGCTATTGATAACTTCACACCCCGTTTCAAACCCCTTTCAGGCACCCAGTGGCCAAAAAGTTGTTGATCCCATCTTTCCAGTCCTCCATCACCACATGCTCCTTCCAGTTTCAACATCCCTCTTCCTGCCCTCCTCATTCCCCTTATTTGGGGGATTTGCAATCAACGCAACACTGAATCAGCCTCAAATGTGGTGAGAAAACTCAAGTATGACTGCTGTGCTGTGTGTGGATGCTTGAATGGCACTCAAATGCCTTTTTCAATACTGGAAGAAAAGCTACAGCTGTAAACAGCTCTCAAAAGAGGATTTATTTGTTTTTTAATCTGCTTTGTGGAGTGTGTACCTCCTCACTGACAGCACTCAAGCAGAAGTGGTGCAATACTTCCCTGGAGGACACCCCAGCTTATGGGATAGGCCTGTGATGAAGGGTTGACCTTTCCAAACTTGGCTAATTTGAGCAGGTTGGGGATTTTCCTGGTGCAAGGAAAGGACTATCTCATTTGCTGTTAGTGGTCTAGTCCTTACTTGTTTTGCCTGTGACAAGCAAGTGGCTTTCAGGAAAACGAAGGAGAGTCTTAAATAGTCAATAAAAGTGAGTTTCCATTTCAATCTGTTGGGCTTTATTTCTTGGAGAGCTATGATCTCAGACGCATGGGGAAAAGACAGGCTGATAAGCCAAATCTATCCTGTCTAATGGATTTCCCCCTTCCCAAATCTCTGTTCTTTAAAAAATACATACTAGGCTCTAGGAAAAGGCACACATATGGCCTTTCCCTTCTATCTGAAGTTTAAGTAAGAAGGCAGACCCAGCATTTCTTGGACACAGGCTAGAGGAGGTCCCGCTGCACATGATGAGCATTTTATGGCTGTGCGCTACATGCTGGCACTGTCCTAATGCCACCCAAGCCTGCAGTCTGCTAGGCAGGAGCAGCATCTTTCAGACTTCGGGATAGCTTTTGTCACCCATGCTGGTGGAGTGGACAGAAAGGTTTTTCCTTTGTGCTTCAAACTGTTCTAGATCTGCAGATATCAGACAATGGAAAAACAAACATAAAAAGCCAAACGCTCTCATATCCATCTTTACCATTTTAGGCCAGTTGCCCTGAATTGGTGGGGAGGTGAATTAACTCCTTTGTCTGAAAATGTGGGAGTGGTAACAACAAAAATATCACCGTCTCCCATCAAGAAATAATTTCCCATTTGGAACTTTTCTCTAGCTCTTTTCCCAAGAATCCTGAATCTTCTTAATTACAAGTGCACATTACACTGCCCCAGCATTACACAAGCCTTGAAGTCCGGAAAAAAGAGCGACACATTATGATTTAACTTAATGAATACAGTTCCCTCAAAAAATTATTTTCTCAGTTGCAGACTTCAGTGAGAAACTCGCAGCAATTGTTTAGGAGTGCCAGACAATAAAGCAAAGCACTGTAATTAACCACACAGAGAAGCAGTGAATGTTTCGCTCAGAATGAGTAAGGCATGTTATCTCCCATTCATGGAAAGCTGGGAACTGAAGAGAGGAATTACTTCTCATTTTTTGTAAGAGTCATGTTTGCTGTCAGAGATGAAATATAAAAAAGTCAATATTAATGAGAAGCAGAGAGTGGAAATGCTATAAATCTGATTGTGCTGTCTGCACCATCTTCCTGAAATGCTGTTACCTCCTTTGAAAAATGACAGTGAAGGAGAAGGAAAAAAATAACAACCAAAAGAAAAAGACAGGGAACAGGAGAAGAGCCCCCAGCACAAGGACGCTGCTCACAGATGGGCTGGTCTCTTTGCTGCGAGCTTGGATGAGAGCGGCGCGGCTCCGTTTGCCAGGCTATGAACTTCTCAAACACTTGCGCCATATGTGTGCTGCTGATTGGGTGCCCTCTTCCAACAGAATGAATTACAGAGGCTCCCCCTGGTGCTAATTGGACGCGTTCTTAGGTTTCTTTAACTTTCAAGCCTTGTGTTTTCAGCCAAAGCTGGTCCTCAAATACTTGGCGTGTTGAGCTCGTAGCAGAACAAAAAAGCAAGAAGTCCAACTGGTGAAGTGGCAGCTCCCCAAAGAGGCTCCTCCCTGAAGAGCCCTTCTGCTTGCATTAGCCAGTGTCTGCAGGGGGCAAAGCCGATAGCTGGGGAAGTGGGGAGTGAAGAGACCAGAGGCCCTTGGTGCTAACCAAGCCCGCGTTCCAAGTGATGCCCATTCAAGAAACCTATGGGAAACAGAAAATGGGTAAATTTGCTTAGTTTGGAAGAAAGCTTTTGCATGTATTGCCTATGGAGACCAGATGCAGATCAAAATATCCTGCAAGACTGATCTAATTCGGAGCATCGTAAAAGCAACTGACAGATGTGTCTGGACTTCACCCATTCTAGATGAAGCCCCTGGAAAACTTTAAAATGCCACTTAGTTCCAGACAAGTTCTTAGAAAGCCCTTCTAGATGTTTCATTTGGAAAATGAGAAGCTATTGGTATGCTGAAATGAGACACCCTGAAAAGATTTAATGAACCTCCTGCTGGAAAAGTCAATCTTCAAATAAAAATATGAAATAGCAAAAGAGAAAGTTGGGATCACATTAAAATGGTCTGTTTTTCATGGCCCTTACAAAGACATTCCAATTTCATTGCTAATCCTTCCATTAACTGCCTGATTTTAGACAAGCTATAATAACTTGCTACACAAGAAAACATGTTGAATTATTAATATAGCAAAAGCCTTGAGGAGCCTTTCGTAATGGAGATTTTGAGTTGTCAGGTTCCTCTGAACCCCAAAGACACCACCACATACATTATTATAAACATGTCAATCCTCAGACTAGAAACTCTCTCCTCTGGTTCTACAGAAAGCTACTGAAGCATTACAAGAACTATCTAGTGATCCAGTTTGGATCAATTCTAGCAATTGAATCTTGTCTCTACTGCTGTCTTCTGTGCAAAGTACATCAGATCCAACAACATAGTCCCTTTGGACAGCCTGAATTGATACAGGTCCTTTGGAGGCAATAAGCATACAAACCAGTATACACCAACCAATGATAGATTTGTGATGTTTTCCTCCAGATTTGGAGGAAACTGGAGTAAAGAGATCTGAGAATAAACAATTTGGTCAAGCAAGTACCTGCTTCAGGCACATGCCACCCAAAGTCAGAGGAGAAACCCTGGCTCTGTTGATGCTGACTGCAAAGCAACTCCTGACATTAGTTAGGCCAGACATCCTGCAAGAGATCCCAGGATTTTTGGAACCTAAGGAATGAATAACCACTCTATTCGCCATTCCCCAGGATCCTCTTGCATCAGACAGCTGCCGGTTTGCCTGGGGATCATTTGCCACTAGCTTCCTCTGCTCAGCTCTCCAACAGCCCCAGTGGCACCCTGCCTGGGTTCTGTTTCTTGTGTGCTGTAGGAGCTCAGACCTTCTTTTACCTTCATTTATCCCCGTCTTTGTTCCATCCCCTACTTCAATAATCCTTATCAAACATTTACTCTTCTTTATTTCCCCACTGCAGCCCATTTCATCATTTCCACTCTGCTATGATGTTTTACTTTATCTAGCCCCCTTCCTTCTATTTTCTTAATTGCTACAAAAAAATAGTCAATTACTTATTTCACTCACACAGATATATCTTTTTATTCCCTTGGTGTACCTTTCCGACCCACGTGATCTGTGCAGTGCTTAAGGATGAAGACATTGCTCCTAAGACACCCTTCCTTTCCTTCATGTTTTTGCCATTCAGAGTATCTCGTCTACACGTCTGCCTCTCTTTATTTTCCACCTGTGTATATTGAGCTCTGGATCACAACAGTATGGACTTTTCTTCACTCTAGCTGATATTATTGTTTACTGCATAGCCCACCTGGTAAATCATGCAGGAGGCATTTCGGAGGGTTGGACCCCATTTGTATTGATTATTGAGAGCTCAGTGACCAAACAAGATAATTCATGAAATGGTACTTGTGGCCCAAATGCCATCCCTTGCTCAGGCTGTCACTGTGCATCAACACATCAACAAGAAGCCAGTTCTCACAGATCTACTTCTGGGTAAGCTGCCACTTTGTCAATAAAATAGATAAGGTAAATCTTGGAAGCAAGTCATCATAAACTGTGTCATGGTTGTACACGGATGAAAGTTTTCCAGTGACTTGGTAATATCTCAAATCAGCTCCTAGCTCTTTCCTTTTTTCACTGCTTTCTCATATCCTTTCAAGTGGCTAATTCATTCTGAAGTGCTAGAGCAATGCTTAGTGGTACATAATAGCCAATACCTTCAGAAGGCAAATGGTGTAGTGCATCCACTAGCATGACAGCTTTCTGAAGGGAAGAGAATTTAATAAACATAAAATATACCCATTTCCAGCAGGCTTATAAAGAGAATTCAGATGTTTTGAAAACACAGGAGTTTCCAGGAAATAAATCAGGAGCCTTTTGTATCTTGGAAAGTGCTTTACCCCCCTTTCATGTGGAAAACTGCAGAGAAGAAACTGCAGTGGGCCACAATGCAGTGCTTCCAGCAGGCAGCACCAAGGAAAGAAATCGCTGCAGAAAGACAGAGGAAGGAAGTTCCAAGGACCGCAATAAGCTCACTTTTCTGCAGATGTAATGAACAAAAGATGACAGAAAATCCCCCACGTTTATCAACTGTTGTGATTACTGCTGAAGTAAGAGCCTCAGCCAAAGGGAAATTTCCAGAGGTAAAGGTTGGGCAAATTGAGTTGCCTCACGTTCCCAATAGGAAGTTCAAGGACTGGGGATGTAGAATTGCATATTTCTCCTATTTTCCTTGGTTTCAACTTTCATATCATGTTTATAAAGTCAGTTTTAACAGTGTCACATTTAGGCAAGCATGCTAACACAAGCCAGAGATACAGCAGAAGAGCGGCAGAAACATAGAGGCAAGAGGTCCCATGAGGACGCACTGCCTGATCAATACCCCAGCAAGTGAGCAGTTATTAAGATAAATGATTATCATGAGATTGGTCTGAAAGTTTGTGATACCTGCAGAAATTTAAAGGCCTGCTTAATTATGGTGTCAAGATATTACTGTTTCAGAAAGATTCTTCTAACAGAAGGAACATGAGAAGGAGGATATATAGGGAAAAATCAATAGATACCTGTGACCTAAAGCTGGGTTTTCAAATTAGTTTTAAAGAGGTTTTTTTCTAAGGCATTTGAATCTTCAGCTTCTGTTGAATTGCAGCTTTTAAAGCGTTAATGTAGTGATAACCTGGTTCTACAAGGAACAACAGGCACAGGGCAAAGCTAAGATGTATTTGGTAGGAAATGAATCCCTATGAAAAGGGTAAAAAGGCACTGGAGGTTTTAACTTTTTCTATGTAAGGAAGAAGGTTTTAGCTAAAAGAGAAGGGGGTGGAGGTGCAAATTCATGAAGCCCAATAGCCTTTACTGTCTTTGTGATGCTTTGTGCTGTCATTACAATGCCATTGACAATTAAACTATTTTAAGTCCCGAAACTATTTGAATTGGAAAAAAAAAAAGTCTTAATTTTGTGTCTGATGAGACACAGGTCAGATTCATCTAAGAGTCTGTTAATCCCTTTTTATTCCAGAGATAAAGTACACAGCTATTGAACTGCATTGCCACATGCAGTTCTCCCTTTGTTTTGATGCAGAGTATTTGTCCATAACATACTTAAAGTGGGACCTTGGTTCTGAGTGGCCTCTCGGTGCTAACACAAGTACTGGCAGTACAGATTCCTGTGCTGACTGGATATCAACCACTACCTGCAGCTTGGTTTGGTCTAAATAAATCCCTAGCATGGTAAACCACTGCATTTTGATGTAGTGTTAAAGAAAGGGTATCACAGCTTCCACCGCGCAACAGAAATACCCCACTTCTTTGTAACATGGAACGTGATGTAGCCTGAAGGTTTAAGGTCAAACTGGAAGCCATTGGGTTAACTGGGTTTGAGCTGGTTTCTCTTTTAGAGATGGGGTTTCAACACAACTCACTTCTTTGTTTTGGTGGCTTGGTACCTCCTGACAAAAGAAACCCCTTCAGATAACTCCTTTCTTGTGGCTCATGCACAAGTGGCCTCTTAACATTTAATTAGTTTGGGGTACAGTGTTTGGAACAGGAGTTTTCTCCCCAGCCTTCCCTTCAACAAGTTTGTAAATGTGGGCATGGAAGGAAGTCTCTAGAATCAGCTTTAAAGCATGCACAGTGGCATCGCCTGCATGCTCTGGGACGTCTCAGGATGTCTGTTCCAGGATGTCCTATAGACCCTATACACCAAAAGAGATCTCTCCATAAGAGGAGACACAGAAGAGAACGTGATAAAACTTTTGGAGCTAAGTACTGTCCCGTGTTTTCAGCTGAACAAGAGCAGCTTTAAAACAGTATTAGACATGGTTGTCATAAATGTTAGAGAGGGCAGTTTAGGGAAGGGAGAGCATCACAAAGGGATCCCCCTCAGGTAACCAAGCAGTGCACAGGCTGCATCTTGCAAAAGGAAGAGTGTTTAATGAAAATGGTTTTCTGGTATACAGAGCAGGCATTCACACTGTAATACTGCCACAAGACCCCTGACATTCAAGTAAGGTTGCAGGAAGGAGCAGCGCGTTTCTCACGGTGCAAGAGCTGCTATTCAAGGTCAGTGAGAAATAACTCCTGTGTTTAGGATATCAAAGCACATGCAGGACTAGAGATAAAATGAAAATCTGTCCAGAAAGTGGATCTCAACCCCCTGTGGGTATTACAAACCGGTGATAACAACAAGGACTATATTCACGCATCTTCCCAGGGAAAGCAGCTGGAGAGAAAAGCAAAAAGCCTCAGGATATCTCTTTGTACTGGCAGAGCCTCTGTTTTATATCCTCTGCCATCAAGAGGATGCTCTTCCTCTCAGCAGAAGACCACCAGGACTCACCACAGAAACGTTGTTCCTACCTGATTTATCTGTCCAGAGGATCACTTACTCAGCTATCAGATGTGTGAGAGACTGACAGGAGGTTCTTCAGGACTTCAGATGAGAGGTAGACTATCCACAACTGAAGGGAGGACTGTCGGGTGAGCACTGACCTGAAGATGGTGTGAGAACATGAGACATTAGCACACGAAAACAAATGGTGAAAGTTAAAATAACTTTGAAAACAAATGTTTGAGAAAGATTGGGAAGATCAAGTAGAGAAGACAGAGTGAAAAATGCAACTGTCAAGGAGATAATGAGGCATAAATGGCTGTCAGAGGATAGGAAGCTCCAATGGGTGGATCAGATGCTCATGACAGAAAAGTGAAAACAGCCAAAACAACTGATGAAGGGGGAGCTTAGATCTTCAAAGAGTGCCAGGCTATTCACTGGAGAACTGAAATGCTTTGAAGCAAAGGATACAGTCAGGAAGGTATTCAGAAGGGGGAGGGAGCAAGTGGGAAGGAGACAGAGATGAAGTCAAGGGCCAAAGACAAATGACGCACGGCATAGGCAGAGACCAAAGGGAGCCTGGGTTTCATGTGCAGGAGAGGGAAGTGCCACCAAAGCAAAGGGCGCAGCCTTGGCTTGTCAATGTCCGATACCAGACCAGAGGGAATGTGAGCTTCAGGGCAGCGATAAAACAGACCAGTAAAGTGTAATGGATCAGCGCCCAGCCAGGAAGGGGGTGACACCAGAAGTCTTGAATTTAGCATCCACTTGCCCCTTCTGTTCCCCTGCTTTCCCAAGTGGCCATGGCAGGCGTACCAGGAGGCCTGGCATCACTACAGCCTTTAGGGCTGGTGTGGTAAAAAGCTGCTGGAGTTCTCAGGAAGCTGTCCCGCCATCATCCTGTAATGAGACATTTTTACAAGTGTTGATTTTCTGTCCGCTAATTTTACCCAGGCTTAATTAAAAGCAACGAGAGAGAGCAAGAGAGACAGAGGGAGGAGGAGAGGGGGGAAAAATAAAGTTATTGGACTTCCCGTTCCAGGGACCCAAGCACAATCTGGCAACAAAGTGAGGCTCTGGAGAGGTTTTTCCTATTTTTTTTTTCTCTTTTTTTTTTAATGATATGTGCTAAGTTTATAATTATAGAGCTGCAGCTCCCTGGCACTGTCATTTCCAGCTAGTCTCATTACAGCTCTCTCAGTACATGGCCGTTGATACTAATTCCATAATGACAGTGGAGCACTGAAGTAAAATCTAACAGTTCCTCAGTTAATCATTAAAATTAGCCTATCTCAGTGGATGCTGGATCTTCTAATATTTCGGTGCAAAGCAATTTCAGGTAATAAATGAGATGGCAAAAGAGGGTTTTTAATGTGTTATCACCCCAGAGAGGGCAATAAGATCCTGGCTCAGAAACGCTGGAGAGGGCTGCATGAACTGATTCCTTTCCATAGTGGTTCACCGGGCAATATCTATTTGGACACGGCCATGAGGGATGGAAAGGTCAAAGATGGTTAAGCAAATCAAAGCTAGCCAGAGCATATGGCAAGCAAACAACTGTGCCACGTTTTTCTAATGTACTTTCAGTAATGATGTTGGGGAAAGGGAAAAGAACAGGCAGGCACAATGCTGGTCAGGTTGATCTGCACTGTGATTAACCTCACCAGGCACAGATTCTTGGGTCTTTTCTCTTGTTTCAGTCAGAATTTATTGTGTTATCATTGTTTGTTATTTTTTATTGTATTATTCCCGAATTAGATGGTCTTGCCTAAGCGATGAAATGCAGTGGCGTGACCTAGAAAGTGAAGCTGCCTCAGAACCTGGAGGGGGATATTTGAAATGGTTCAGGAAAGGGACAGCTGTCTTATCAGGTTAATGAGGAATTCTTGTCGATGAAGGCTTTTCACTAGGAGGGAGAAAAGAAAACAATCATTGAAAAGACAAGATTGGCAGCAATAAAAGATGAAAACTTTGTTCTTCTTCACACATGGGTGACTGGTGGGAAATAATTATTAGAGATACTTTAGACATAATCACCATCGTCTCTTCTCAAACATTGTTTCTTGAAAGCTGCAGACAGCTTTCCTTAAATAATGGCCTCAAAATCTTTGTTCCTTTCTAGAAGAAAACCACTGAGCTAAATCACTGCCAGTCTAATAAGTGCTTTAACTTTTGGTCTAGTTGCTCCTTTACGATTCTATAATTCTATGATTCTATGATACTGTCGCCTTGAGTGCTGTGGCCACACAAGTCTGTCCAATGATCCATGGGGAGATGATTTTTATGTTGGAAAATCTTGAATTCACCCTGTGGGGCTGGGGCCCACCTCTGCATCCTAACTGTGGGTGCTGCTTGTGCTAGTGATGGGCAGTGTTCCAAGGCAGCCCCTATAAATAAGTGTAAGTTGGTGCAAACCAGCACCACTGAACCCATTTTTGTCTTTGAAGACAATTTTAGGCTGAGAAAGTTGGGGTTGTTCAGCCTGGAGAAGAGAAGGCTGCATGGAGACCTCATAGCAGCCTTCCAGTAGTATCTGAAGGGGGACTATAGGGATGCTGGAGAGGGACTCTTCATTAGGGACTGTAGTGACAGGACAAGGGGTAATGGGTTAAAACTTAAACAGGGGAAGTTTAGATTGGATATAAGGAGGAAATTCTTTCCTGTTAGGGTGGTGAGGCACTGGAATGGGTTGCCCAGGGAGGTTGTGAATGCTCCATCTCTGCCAGTGTTCAAGGCCAGGTTGGACGAAGCCTTGGATGAGATGGTTTAGTGTGAGGTGTCCCTGCCCATGGCAGGGGGGTTGGAACTGGATGATCTTAAGTTCCTTTCCAACCCTAACTATTCTGTGGTTCTGTGATTCTATGATCTGTGGGACAATCGTGGTCCTGCTGCTGCCCTGTGCATCCTTTTCTTCCTCCTCATCCTCCCTCTCTACCTCCTGCCAGTAAGAGCCCAGTACTGCTGCCAAACCAGGGATTTTTTCTAACAACTGCTGTGAGTCCCTGACCAAAACCAAAGATCAAATATTTTGAGCAGACAGATGCTGGTACATGTTGACAGAGGTTTTGAGTGACTGATAATACCGCATGCTGTGCTTATGTTTATTCAGCAATGAAGCTGCAAGGAAAAGACAGCAGCAGAACAAAAGCTGCATCTTCTGGTGCTGGTGTTCTTGCCTCTCCTCTTCAGTGTTTGCACATACTGTTTTGTCTTCAAGAAAATAAGATCCGTTCTTCAGAACAAAAGGGACTGCAAGAGCTCAAGTAACTTTCCCTCTTTGCCCTTCGGTCCTCCAGGAGACATTCAGGCCTTCTCTTCCTCTCAACAGAGTGCTGAACTGGAGGCATCTCCTTTTCTTAAAAGATGAAGAAAGGAAAAATAACGTTTTAATGCCTGTGAGTGTCTATGAGAGGTCAAGGCCAAACACAGATCTTGTTTAGCTGCGCAGCACTGCTCAGTGTCAAAGCCTAGTTACCACCTCATATTCCACGTAGCTATTTATTCCGTACCATTAACAGGGAAGAAAAAGCGAGTGGTGAATGGCATCACTGCAGTTTTAAGCAGGCTGCAGGCAGGGAGCTGCTGTACCTGTTCCATGGCACGGCTTCACCAGGGACCCATCCTCTGTGGCTCCTGTACCACCTGTGCACAGCCTGCCTTGCTGCCCAGATTGCAGTAATAAACGCTGATCCCCAGCCCGGCCCAG
Source organism: Pezoporus occidentalis (assembly GCF_034315485.1). Classification (NCBI taxonomy): domain Eukaryota; kingdom Metazoa; phylum Chordata; class Aves; order Psittaciformes; family Psittacidae; genus Pezoporus; species Pezoporus occidentalis. The sequence goes on from NW_026912779.1 coordinate 8,506,543, forward strand.
CTTTGTTTCCCATCGGCTTCTCCACTTCTGCGCTGTGTTTTATCCAAGGTCACAGCTCCAGGCGAGCGAGTCTTTGCAACACTTCCATAGCTATTTGCAAGAGATCTTTTATTACTGGAAATAAATCTTGTCAGGGTGCTAATTGACCTCCATTCTAGTGTTTATTATCTTATCCTTCTTAGCAGTTTAGAGAGAGGAGGTGTTTGATGTAATAGATATTGCTTGCTTTGCTTTCGAGTTTCTGCAGGCAAAGCCAGCATTATCTTTAAGCCTTTCCCATAGCATCTGCTCGTAACAAATCCGAGCAACTTGCAGACTGAAGCCAAGCTCCCCAGCAAGGCAGAGGGTTACTCTCTCCCTTCCAGGTGGCTGCTGCAGTCTGGCAGCGATCAATAGACACAAGGCCATGAAATGAAGCTTGTGGAGGGGCTGGAGGACTGCCTGCGAGTGGGACTGGTTGCTTGGTGGTTGGGTTTGCTGCTGCAGATATAAAGGGAGATTTCCTCGTGCTGCTCCCCCTTCTCCCCTGCCCCCTGCTGCTCTTTCCCTCTTGCCAGACATCCAAAATGATGCTACACCACCAGCAATGGTGGTAAAATGATAATGAATCAATGTATTTCGTGAGCAGGGAACAAGATCAGAGTTGATAGTGTGGCTGTGAGGCCTTAGGCAGCAAGAAGAAAACAAAAATATATTGAATAAGGTTAGTTAACTTTGTCCACCTAAATGAACATTATAAGGACAAATATTCTGTTCACACGTACCCTTTCAGCAGCATGTTTAATTTGTTAAGCCCAAGTGGATTCATAAAGTGAGCCCCTTTATCTTCATTAAAACTGATGAGAATGAATTACAAGATGTGGCATTATTATTCTGGCATGATTCACTCCTTGTGCAAGCCTCCAAAGCATTAAAGAGTGCAGACAGGCACAGCCATGTTGGGCTTTGCCATTGCTGCCTTTGCAAACCTGAGCTGTTCTCTCCCTCACCTCAGGATATATGAAAGTAATGCAGTCCAGCAGCAGAGGCAAATAAAGAAAGGCAGGAAGCTCTCTCTTGTAAGGGTGAATCAGATGCATCAGTTCTCTCTTTTCAAAGAGAGACTGCCACAAACCCAGCAAGCAGATGCCAAAACAGCTCTTCAGCCTTTGCAAAAGAATTGTTTCATGTCCCTCATTATATGACAAAATAGGTGCTTAATTTTTGAAACTGCTCTTTCTAGGCTTACAAGGGGTTTAATTAACATTTTCTTCATTATAAAGAAAGAGCTGTGTCACTTCCTGCTCTAGAATTGTCTGTAGTATGTACTTTCCTTTTGGTCTCTCTCCATGGCACTGACATTGCTTCGGAGTTCTTCCAGGCTTTCAGAGAAAGCTCATTATTTGGGCCATCGGTCTAAATTAAGCAAAAAGAAAAAGAAATGTAAGAGTAAGCAAAGCATGTAGACAGACTACTCCAGCTACTGGTGCCTACAGGCTCGGCAAAGGATCCTTGAGTCATAACCATGAGCCTTTCTTTGTATGGCAGAAGAAAGAGGAAAGGACTTACAGAAAATGGTAATTCCTGTCAACAATGATGCTATGCATCATGGCTTCAGGAAAAGGCATATAGGGATTGTTCAGGAAGTTGCATTATGTGGACACGAGAGCAAAATGCTATAGCTGAAGGAGGAGACAGCTTTAGCAAACCCTTGCTTTCCTGATGAAACCCTTTGGTAAAACCCTACATAAATGCTGAAGTCCTTAAACAGAAAGAGTCCACCAGGCAGCACTATGAGTGGTTTCAGGTAGGCATCAGGAGCTCACTGCGGGCAGGGAAGCCTTCCCTTGCCAGGTATGCAGCCATAGCAGTACATTATATTTGCCTTTTAGGGCACTGTTATGGCCTGGTCACCTGAAGCAGCTTGAAAGTGTTTGGTCTGATATCTCATCAGGACAACAGCCTTACCACTATTAGTCCAGTGTCACAGCTGCAACCTCTGGCTTTCTCAAGATGAGCTTGAGTTCATGAACAGATGTCCCAGAAACAGTCAGTACTAAATGCAATGCACCTATAGATTAGATCTACTATATTATAGTTTCATTACATCAAATCCATATTCTAATATGGGCTCAAGCAGAATGATTGCCTTTTAAGAAAGACTTCTCTTGGCCAAAAATACATCCTGTCCCCAAACTCTCAACCAGACCACAATCATGACACCTTGAATCAAACCACGAACCCCTAATCAATACCTCTATGTGCTTTCTAGCTAAGGGTTCACTCTGATTATACATTCATTCATTCACCAATCATCTCCTTTTGTCAGACTTGTTGCTTTGAGATCCTCTGGGTGAAGACTGGGGGAGCTGAGGTCTTTGTTGAGTTTTGAACGTGATCCATACATACCAATTTCCCAGAAGAAGCGCTCACCCAGCACCACCGATGCTGCGATTCAACAAGCTATTGCCATCCCTCCTACCCTAGATTTAGGTCTAGGGAGGGTTAATTCCTCTCATGTCAGGGAAGCCATAATCCAGCTTGCTTCACAGGCTAAATTCAAGACCCTGCACTGCAGTAGGAGCAGCACTGAGCATAGGGCCCTCACCTGATATATTTTCAGCCCGTCTTGGCTCCTTCAGCTGCTCACAGACACGGCATGAAACAAAGCCACAGTGGGCTTTGGGCAGAGGTCTGAGGACAATGCTGCTGTAAGGGAAATGCAGTAGTGGAGAGCCTGGAGACGTACGTGTCTATACCCAATGCTTCCTCGAGAGACATGCAGACATTACTGCATTACAGCTGCTCCTGCGGGCATGTAGCTGTCAGTGAGCAGAAATGAATCCAGTGCCTCTGAGGCTCTGCTTCATTTTGCTGCTGAGAGGGCAGGCGTCCCCACCAGATCCCGACAATCAGATCCTGACTAGCTCCTCCACATGTTTCTTTTCCCTTCTCCCTCAGTTCTGTTAAACTCCAGACAGTCGTTGCTTATCCACGTGTGTCTCGCTGGTGCAGGCTGTGACATCTGTTTAATGTGCTGTTGAGGAAGGACGGGAAGCGAAACGATCCCAGTATATTGGTTATTAGTTTTTGAGGAGCTAAAGGCTCTTTCTGGCATTCCAATGACAGAAGGAAACAGCTCTGTTCTTCTTCAGTGGGACTTATAAATATGCATGTGAGGAAAACTTCAGAAACAAGAGGTGAGGAGAAGCAAACAGGCTGGCTTTGACTTTGGGGCAGACACTTGCTCACTTTGCTGGGTGTATTATCTGTAAATAGATGTACATAACCAGAGCAAGGCTTTTCCTTCGTGTGTTTGCTTTTTAAAACAACAGGTAGACAAACCAAATTATTGTTGGGATGTTTGTTCGGCCACCCCATGACTCCTTAGAAGGAGATTTGCACATTAAAATCTCTTCTTTCTGTGGGAAAACTTGGCTGTAGCTTCCCCACCAGCACCTCTGGGCAAAGCTGGGCGCAGCCTTCAGGCACCAAGTAACAGATGAAGGTTTGACAATGCCATGTCCATCCAGAGACGGATACTGAGTGGTTGATGGGACAACAGGAAGCACAGAAACCTTCCATCCCCTGAGGCAAAAGAGCAGGCAGGCAAGCAGATTAACTTCCAGAAATTAATAGTTAGCTCACTGAAAGACCTAAAGGCAGCATTTAGTACATGCAGGGAGAAGCTCATGCTGAGGAGCTTTAATTAAACCAAGCAGCTTGCAGAATAACGTTGCTAAAAACTGGATGAAAAGTGCACAGTGCCAACGAGTTATTACCATAAACCCTCACCTGACATCCCACCAGGGATGCCCTCCTTTCCCCTCTTTGCCGAAGGCCCAGCTCCTAATCCCCCCAAAGAGCGGATTTAGGATGCAAAAGATTCCATGCCAGCTGATGGATGAGAAGAGGGCTGCCAGAAGGGATCCCTGCTCAGGGCTGGGAGCAGGAGCACAGCACAGCCAGGAAGCCGGCTTTCCTCTCATTACTCCATCAGCGCTGGCCGATGGCCAGGGCTTTCGGCACTGTCTTGCCCCTGGCTGGGAGCGAAGAGCCAGAATCATTCCATCTTGGATTTCTAGACCTCTCAGCACAGCTCAGCTCTCTCCAGACAGTATAATTCTGTCCCCAGGTTTTTCTGGGCAACGTCGTGGCATTTGCTTGGCATGAGCCTTTTTGATGCCCTTGCCTTGCCAGCTCGCTGGAGATGGGTGCTCTTGCTCTGATCCAATCTGGAGCCCCAGTCTGAAAACTTTAAGCTCTGGCTTTGCTGTTATTTCATTCAGTTTTATGGTCTCTGCTCAAAAGGAGATGTTCATTCGGAAGCTGCCTCCTTTTCTTATATAAACAGGGGGGGGAAAAACACAGTTCTTACAAATAGAACCTCATGGTGTAAAATAAACACATGCATTCACACGTAGTACACTTGAATGCATTCTCTTTATCTATAATTTAGCAGTGAACTTGGTGCTTTACACTACAGCTCCTGAGTGAGCCTGTGGATTACATGACCCTTCATAGGTGGGAATGGACACAGGAATATTTGACACAAGCTTCTAAACTGATGGATGGATCAATACAAGTGAATACTTTACCTCTGCCACAGCCACAAAGTATCATCCATTCCAGCTCACAATGCCCTGTCTGCTTGGGTTTGGGATCCGGGACACTGGCAGAGATAGCTGGAGCGAGGGTTTTTAAAGTGCTCAAAATTCATTTCAGGGTTTTCACTGATATCGATGGTCACAGGGGGAGGAGTTCAGACACAGCTGGTTCAGAGCCAGCATGCGAATGGTGCTGCTTTCCGCTCCTCTGTCCTGCAGCAGGGTGGACAGGTAGCCCTTTTCAGGGCTGAATCGCTCCATAGCACCAGTGAGCAGGTGGCAAAACACTGGCAGCAGTGTTCCTGCCCCATGAAAGCACTCATGCAAGAAATGCCAAGCATCAAAACCATCTCCTCCATTAGACCCTGTCATGCCAGGTCTGAAGGCAGGGACCATAGAGGATGCAGATCATGCCACTGAAACCCCTTGGTGTCGGGTGTTGTGATGTGTGGTGTGAAATTTCTTCCCACAGCTTGTGGACCTGTGACATGACAGAATCATAGAATCACAGAAAGATTTGGGTTGGAAAAGACCTTAATATCATCCAGTTCCAGCCCCCTGCCATGGGCAGAGACAGCTTCCACTAGACCAGGTTGCTCAAGGCCCTGTCCAACCTGGCCTTGAACACTGCTGGGGATGGAACATTCACAGCCTCTTTGGGCAGCCTGTTCCAGTGCATCACCACTCTCACAGTAAAGAATTTCTTCCTTATATTTAGCCTAAATCTCTCCTGTTTAAATTTGAATCCATTACCCCTTGTCCTATCACTACAGTCCCTGATGAAGAGTCCTTCTTTGACTGTGGGCCTCTGATGTGATTGATAAAATGACAGAATGATAGAATGGTTTGGGTTGGAAAGGACCTTCAAACTCAACTAGTCCAATCCCCCCCGCAATGAGCAGGGACATCTTGAACTAGATCAGGTTGCCCAGAACCACATCCAGCCTGGCCTTGAATGTGTCCAGGGATGGAGCATCCGCCTCCTCTCTGGACAACCTGTGCCAGTGTTTCACCATCCTCCCTCATCATACAGATTGTTTTCCTCACGTCCACCCTGAATCTCCCCTCTTTTAGTTTAAAACCATCACCCCTCCTCCTATCGCAACAGGCCCTGCTAAAAAGTCTTTCCCCACCTTTCTTGTAGGTCTCTGTGAAGAACAGAAGGGACACGGTTACTTCTCTCTGGAGTCTCCCCAAAGCTCTCTCAGCCTTTCCTCGTAAGAGATATATTCCATCACATGTATGATGTACATTAGAGGTTGCTTTGGTTGCAATGGGGCATATCAGACACAAGGGCACCATGCCAGGTGCCCTCTCCTCTGCTGCCCGCTTCCACACGGTCTATGCACCATATGTTGTCAATCCATGGGAAATTTTACATAATCAATGTTGGAGGGAGGGATAATTACCAGCTTTTAGCTTGCCCACTGACATCAATGCTATCAGAGAAAGCCTAAATGTATGCTCTCTTTTCTGAGGAATTACCACCCTGTTAAGCAATACCTTTGGCTGGTATTGATCCACCCGTGGCGGATTATGCACAGCTGTTGACTGATAAGGCTGAAAATATGAAACAGCCCCCTCAAAGTGCTGGTGCCATACAAAGCCCTTATTGAATGGCAATCTAAACATTCAGGCTGCTCTTCTCAGATAACCTAATCTTTTCCTGCGTTAACACCTCCATGCTGAAAGGAATCAATTATGTCTATCAGTCCATATAGATTGGGTGCTGCGTTTTTGGAAGCTTAGTCTTGTTCCGTCATTATTTGGTGATCAATAAACCCTTTCAGTCGGTGCTGTCTGTGGTTACGTAATGAAAACCATCATACAAGTCTGGCTTCAGCTGATCCTCTGTGTTGTTCTCTTTTTGAGGGTTGGATTTATTTTTTTGTTGTTTTGTTTTATGACTACGAATTAATTACATAAAGCAGTCCCGAAACAGAAATCCAATCTGTCCTTCCACAAGCTGGGCTTATAAAGGGGAATAAAAAAAAGAAAACTAGCAATAACAAAACAGAAGTCAGCCATAAATATTTTACGTTTTCATTTTCCCTGAATTAACTGTTACTCTTCCCTTATTAATAAGCTACAGAAGAATTATCATAGCAACAGTGGCAGCTCATGGAACAAACTACAAGTGAAACGAATCCCTGGTCGTGCAGAGGTGGCTTCAGCAGCGCCCAGTGCAGGTGGGACTGGAGAGGTGGTCCAGGTTCTAAGGATGCTCCATGAAAGTCTGTGCACACTGGCAGCTCGAGAAGAAAGGTACAGCAAGCTCATTACACCCGTGTTTGGGGCAGTAGATGCTGCTTCTTGTTCTCCTGGGGGCTCCCACCTTGCTCCCTTTCTCTTCAGAGATCTGTCTCTCTCACTACTTTCTATTCTATGATTATATGCCTCTGCAAAACTTCTCCAGCACTTAGCTGCAAAAAAAAGGTGAAGACACTTGAATTTAAGTGAGAATCTTCAATAACACATACTCTATTTTAAAAAATCATTGGAAAGTAAGTTTCCCCATTCCCCTGATAATTTGCCATATTTCCCCAAGGTCAGCACGAAGCAAGCTGGTTTTATTTACCTTTAAAACCAAAATATGCTGCAACATGTCATGGGTTTATCTGGTTTTCAGAAGGATGTTCTCAGTTTATGAAGAAACTTTAAGTGATAGAAAATTGTGCCTGGAGTTTGGGTTGGAAAATTCAGCATTCAAATTTCATTTAAAAAGCAATTACTGGGTGGTTTATGGTATGTTTTTTTCACAAATATTTTCTGCAGAAAAAGAGTCTAACCGGTTCCATGTGGATTGCTTTTACATTGTGTCCACCGGAGCACTGCCAATCCCAAACACACACAGAAACCCCTGAGTCGGACATTCAAACCATCATAAGACTAGCTAAAAAAAAAGAGGTTTTTTGGGACTAGGGCTGCCACGTGGTTTCTGAATTTCAGGGTTTGTTTCAATGATGTTTCAAAGCTTTTCTATGCAAACATGAAGGGTACAGACCCGAAAGATGCAGGAGATGTGGGCACTTTTATTTTGGTGGCCAGTCATTGATTACATGGATTTTGTGGCGTCAGCCAGCCACCGTTTTCTGGGGTTTGAAGACATTTCTGTGCCACCCTTCTTCCCCTTTCAGCTGATCACCTCTGTTAGGAGAAGAGATGCAAAACCTGGTATGTTTTCCAGACTGTTTCTTTCACATAGGTGAGATGCTCAGTGACGGCAACACTGAATCCATGCCCTCTGCCTTCAGTAAGGCCACCAGCAGTGCTGAGGATGCTCTTTAAATGCTCGCTCAAGACAAGCCAGCTCAGGCACTGTGAAGAAGAGCCATTTATTTTTCCAGAGCTTTTCTCAGTTTCAGATAAGCCAAGGGCATATCTGCACACCTGCTGAAAGCAGTCTGTGGGAAGCATCCTATCAAGCACACCACTTAGCCGGGTGGTCTGTATCCCTGGTCTCCATCACTCAGTATTCATTTGTGGGCCAGATTCAGTGGAGGTGGAACACCCTCAACTCCAGTTTCACCTGGTTTGGCTGCTTTAGCTTTGCATTTGGTGACATGTAGAAGATGTACTTTGTAAAAGTTTCTGTTGGCTCTTGTAGTACAACTGCTCTGAAGGGTTTCAGCCCAATGCCAGGTCCAGCTGCCTGCACCCCTAAGGGTTTTTCACCATCAGACCAGCACCACGCTCTGCCCCAGCACAGCCTGCCCAGCACCATTTTTTCACACACACGTTGGCATCTTGCTAATTGCTTGTTTGCTCCCAGCCTATTCATAAAGTTTTACAGACCATCCTGCCTCCCTTGAGGGGCTGGAAATAGAGGACCCCATTCAGCTTTCCAAGTGTATCTGTAAGTGCTTTCAGGCTTCATGCTCTGAAACAAGCCTGTGAACACCTGGATGTACCAAGCTGTTGCTGCCAGGGACATACCCACTCATAAGATGACGGCGACTGCATGCAGATGAACATTAAGGTGTAGAACAGCCACGTGAAAGGATGAATATCAAACGAACACATGCAGCCATAATAATTACATTGCACTAAAGAAAATGTCAGGAAGACTCAATGATGTGTTAACGAAAATGGGTTTCCAGGCTTTACTGCACCTAAAGCAAAAAAGAGATTGAAAATGTGGCCCAGGAGTCATCAATGCCATAATAATTTTCTAATTCTCTCAGAGACCTTGAAAGAATGGGTCTGGAAAGGATTCTGCATCCCAAAGGTTTTCAATGGGCGGTGGCACAATGCCCTACATTCCTCCAAATGGGAAACCTGAGGCACTCGTGTGCCAAGTTAGTAACTGATATTGATATTAGATGTACACTATTTGGAAACACCACAATGGAGCTTGAATTGAGAGGTGGGGAAAAGGTTGTGTAAATAATGCTCTTCCATAACACCATCCACAGCAGGCTGTGCTTGCAGTAACAAACCTGTTGCAAGTCATGCTTTCCAGGGAGGGTTAATCTACTACATGATGCTTTTGGGGCATCTAGCTTCATAATGTGCCATAATGGACGGATAGGATAGGATGGGATGCGATACAATATAATATTTCCAATTGAAAACGACCTACAATGATCACCCAGTCCAACTGCGTTACCACTTCAGGACTGAATATAAACTATAGCATGTTATTGTCCAAAGGTCTTTTAAACAGTGATAGGCCTGGGCATTGACCACCTCCCTAGGGACCCTGTTCCAGCCTTTGACCAACCTCTCAGTAAAGAAATGCTTCCTAATCTCCAGACTAAACCTCTCCAGCTTATTCCTACAGCTCTACAGCCCTCAGGATTCCCCTTTGGTAATGAAAGGAGTACTCACGTATACCCAGAAGTGTCTTCAACATCTTGCAGATTCCAATATGCAAAGGAGAAGCTGGATGGGGAAAAGAGAACCTGAATCAGGTGATAAAGATGTGTTTGAAACGTGGCAACAACCCTGAAGAAGCAAGTGAATTCAAATACAAATGTAAGTGAGGAGCTCACAGACAGAGTTCTCTGCCACACACCCTGGGGCCATAGCTTGAAATCAGTATTGTGGGGCCTCAGGGTAAAATCTCAAGTACTGTTGCAAACTTGGGTTGTTTTCCTGGTTTTCTCCTCTACAGTTTCTGTTTTCTTCTGTTTTCCGATTCTACAATTGCATGCCCAATGCTTTACTTAAAGAAAATAAATGTAATGAACCTCCTATAAAAGAGCTGCTTGAAGGCGGATCTGAGAAACCCTCTCATCTCTGGGAGCATCTGCTCCCAACCTAGACTGGGACATCCCTGGAGCATTTGGCCAACATGGATTTGCAGCAGAGCCTGATTTCTTCACTTTTAGTGATGGTTTACATATCTTCTAGCCAACTACAGCACCATGTGGAAGGGCCATTGCTGAGAAACACTATGGCAGAGGAGAAAATTCTCCTTAGGCGTAGAGAAGCAGGACCTCAGGTAATTGACAGAAAGAAATGTAAACCTCAGAGACAGCCTGTCATTTTTAGGTTAAATGCTTATATTAGACTCTCCCTCTACACATCTTCAAAGCACCAAGGTGTGTCTCCAACAGGTGCTTCAAATAGCAAGTTAGCCACCTCAGATCCAGTTCATAGTATTCTCTGACTCCAGCACATTTATCAGTCTCCTCTTTTCTACTGCTCATGATGTAATTACGGCTAAATAATGAAATACATAGATATGTGATAGGCTAAACACATACATCTAAACCAGAAATATATAAAACATAATAAAATACAAACATATTATGGAATCACGGTATTATATAGGCAATAACAACATCCTGGACAAAAAAAAAGTGACAAAGTGGTTTCTCTGCAGTTAGAATCACAGAATCATAGAACAGTTAGGGTTGGAAAGGACCTTAAGATCATCCAGTTCCAACCCCCCTGCCATGGGCAGGGACACCTCACACTAAGTCATCTCACACAAGGCTCTGTCCAACCTGGCCTTGAACACTGCCAGGGATGGAGCATTCACAACCTCCCTGGGCAACCCATTCCAGTGCCTCACCACCCTTACAGTAAAGAACTTCTTCCTTATATCCAATCTAAACTTCCCCTGTTTAAGTTTGAACCCATTACCCCTTGTCCTATCACTACAGTCTCTAATGAAGAGTCTCTCCCCAGCATCCCTATAGGCCCCCTTCAGATACTGGAAGGCTGCTATGAGGTCTCCACGCAGCCTTCTCTTCTCCAGGCTGAACAGCCCCAACTTCCTCAGCCTGTCTTCATACGGGAGGTGCTCCAGTCCCCTGATCATCCTCATGGCCCTTTTCTGGACTTGTTCCAACAGTTCCATGTCCTTTTTATGTTGAGGACACCAGAACTGCACACAATACTCCAGGTGAGGTCTCACAAGAGCAGAGTAGAGGGGCAGGATCACCTCCTTCGACCTGCTGGTCACGCTCCTTTTGATGCAGCCCAGGATACCGTTGGCTTTCTGGGCTGCAAGCGCACACTGAAGCAGGCTCATGTTCATTTTCTCATCAACCAACACCCCCAAGTCCTTCTCTGCAGGGCTGCTCTGAATCTCTTCTCTGCCCAACCTGTAGCTGTGCCTGGGATTGCTCCGACCCAGGTGTAGGACCTTGCACTTGGCATGGTTAAACTTCATGAGGTTGGCATCAGCCCACCTCACAAGCGTGTCGGGGTCCCTCTGGATGGCATTCCTTCCCTCCAGTGTATCAACCGAACCACACAGCTCGGTGTCATCGGCAAACTTGCTGAGGGCGCACTCAATCCCACTGTCCATGTCAGCGACCAAGATGTTAAACAAGACCGGTCCCAACACCGATCCCTGAGGGACACCACTCGTTACTGGTCTCCAGCCGGACATTGAGCCATTGACCACAACTCTGTGTGCATGACATACAGAATCCTACACTGCTTCACTGAACTGCCCTTCAATCCAGAGTGATTTGGTGCTTTTTGCCCCATACTGGGTTACTAGTTTGCCTGTAACAGCTGATTAACTGTGGCATAAAATACCTACAAACCATTAGCCTTCATAAAGTGCTGGTAAATGCACTCTAGTAATTTGCAGTAACCTCGTTGGAGAAAACCCTACCATGTCTACTAGGAGCATTTCTGGCTCATATTTGAAGTTCATGAATATTTGAGTGCTGAAACGTTCTCTTCCCAAACTCAATTGCTCCAATGCTCATAGTAAGTGAACTCCAAAACACTGGAAGCATTTGTTTTTACTTTAGGCAATGAGACAATGTCCAGCTGTATCCACCTGACTCAACCTCTTAAGGACAAAGTCCTTCTTCCCGAGGCTTTGATCACAGTAAGTGTATCCTCCCAGGGGTTGCTGTCAAGGAATGCTAACTTATAAACCCTTGCCTCTGCAATTCACTCTGAGGCTGGGCATGCATACAATCAGGAAAATGAAGTAATTAATATGAACTTAATGTGTGTGATTGTGTTTGCAAAGTAGCTTGCAGGTAAGAAATTCATTATAAAAAATAAAACGGAGGAATTGGTTATGCTGCTGTAACATTTGTTCAGAAAGCTTCAGTCACAAACAAGCCTGACCCCATTATAGCCTGAAGTATTTCTCAGCGCACAAGGAAACTCAAGTACTGGCAGAGTGATGGTTATAGCTCTTGCTGCCATTGGTATACACTTGTCAAAGAGGAAGGGCTAAATCAAATTATTAAACAAGTCAACAAGCTGAAAATTAACCTTTTCCTCGAATGCTTCTGGCAATGGCTAAATGAACTACTAAATCAGACACATCATAGCAAATTAGCAAAGTATGTTACAGCAGAAAGGAAGTTTAATGGCACGCAGCAATTGCCAAGATTTTTAATCAATTCTTTGCAGCCTGGGTCCTTAAATGCTTAACAATGGAGGCACAATATAGAGATTAGCTCTGAAAACAACAGGAAATTCCCCGCTGAAGATAGCAACATGGAAAGGATTTTTCCCTCCTTCAGGACTGTCTCTGCAATGCTCCTCCATTTTCACACTGATTTCAATTTGAGTTCCAGTACTGCTTAAATTAAGTCACCAAAACAAAACATAGCTGCAAACGAACATGTTAGCACACATCCCCCTACATCTTTAAAGGTATGAAATGAAAGACAAGGAAATTACTAGGAGAAAATCAAATTACTGGCTCCCCTTTCACACCAATAAGCACTCCTCTTTGGAAGAAAAACAACATATTGTGACGTTCCTAAAATTGCTACAGCTGTTTGCAAATGTTACGTGCTTTTTTATGTCTCTATAGAATATGCAATTTCTTTTAGGTGCAGTGTGCTTTCTCTGAAAAATACTGACTTTCCTGAGCCATTGTGGTTCTCCATTGAAACAAAAAGGATTCCTGGTGCCCATTTGGCTCATCTGAAACTATCAAACCCGAACGTAGACTTTAGGGGAGCAGGTAAAACACAACACCAGCCAACAGGACGGTTTGTAAAAGCTGTGTTCAGTGCACTTCAGGTCCTTGATGTTATTTTATGCTGCTACAGAGCAGAGGACATTAACAATGCCTCCAGCAATTAATGCGGCTACATTGGAGGGAGCAAAAGGTGGAACTAAACAAACTGAAGAGAAATAAGAGAAGTACAGGGCTGGGGGCAGAGGTATTTGTGACCAATTGGGCAAAGGAGAGAAATTATAAGACACATATTTGCAAGGATGGAAACACAGAGGTGACTGCCGGGACCACTGCCGAACACCTAAAAACAAAAGCATCCCCTCATAGTGAGACATGTCTCCAAGCGCTGCCCTCCTGCACCTGCTGGACTTGATGATCTGCCTGAAAAGCCAGAATTACTATGGCATCCATGTGATCAAAAGCTGCTATCCCAATTTGAATACTGGCAAAACAAAAACACGGGATGAGATTCAGCTGTTAGCTTACATAATGTAGCTCCATTAAGGTCATGACAACATCAACATTTGTCAGCAACATTTGGCACTTGCCTGTTCGTCCTGGGATTCCTTTTTGGCAGATCTATGTTTGTTTCCGCACACACGTGGCTCTGTGTTATGACAGAGGTGAGCCAACGACCTGCCTTGTGTCCGGGGAGCAGAGGGTGGGACGTCTGGGCAGGCTGTTGCTTTGCTTTAAGTTCACCCCACAGCTCCAGAGGCAGCGTTGACTCCTCTGCAGATGAGCTTTGCCCATGTGGTGCTGGGCACTGAAGTTTTGCATCTCAGCCACCATGCTGGGCCCTGGAGTGTCCCCAGCCTGCTGAGCACCCTCCTTATGAGCACTGTGTTTGCTCATCCTCGTGCATGCACCAGCTGGGGTATGAATATTACATTGGGTTCGCTGAAGAGCGATTGAATACAGACAGCAACTGTAAGTGTTCTTCTAAAGAGGGGAAATGAGGTTGCTTGACTTCACCCACTGGTGCTTGCAGGGATGCTACTGGGCCGTTCTACAAGGCAAGGGAGGAAACCAGCAAGCAGCCACACGGTGGGGCTGCCACAGCATGTCCAGAAACACCAGACAAGGAGAGGAGCAAGAGATCTGAGACCTGCACCTGGCACAGCACCCTGTGGTGGGAGACAAGCCCCAGTGCTGCGGGTGCAGTGCAGGACGCAATGGGGCCTTGGAGGGGATCAGAGCTGCTGGGCAGAGGCTACAAACCGTGGCACCCAGACTTGCAATAATTCATTTCACATTGTCTTTCTCCATGATGGGACCATGAAGCAGCAGAAGCATTTCTAACAGAGATCCTTAATTACTCATTATTTGTTGTATTTGTATTATCTCAGTATCACGAAGCCCTGAGGAGTAGGACTCTGTTATGTGACACTGTCCTGAATACAAAACAAAGTATTATCCCAGCTGCAAGGAGCTTACAGCCTGTGGGGGAGATGCTGCCCAAATACTTTAACACGTTGGAGCAAGGATGAGTTTTGCTATCAGGCATGCTTCTCCTAAAGCACGAACCAACGCTTTAATCAGCAAATGCTCAACTGAAATGCAAAGAGAGTATTAAGGTCAGCATCCTCCAAGAGATCCAGAGGGAAAGCGCTGTGCAGTGCAGGCACCAGGTCTACCTGGCTGATGTACTGTGATGAACAGTACAAAGAAGAAGACATCATGCTTTCTCACTTTCTTCTGGAGACACCAACCAGGGGATGTGGCCCTGATGATCCAGCAGATCAGCCCAGCTGAGCCCCACAGTAGCCCTTGGGGCTCCTAGCCACCAGCAGGCAGCAAGTCCGGGACTGAAGAAGATTGACATCTCCATCTTGGAGCTCTACTGTCCTGAGGAAAAAGCCACAAACCGAGATGCAGCCCGGGACAGTGATTGTCTGGCTGTAGGTCAAGAAGCAGCTCGCCCTTGTGCTGGACCCACTGGGGATGGCTACACACGTGAGGATGTGCTGGAGCCATCAAAGGATACATTTGGACATGAAGGCCTCCAGCCACAGAGGCATTTACTTAAAACTGAGCCAACAGCTCTGGGTTGCTGTGCTGAGGTGCATATATCTCACTTTGGCTTGTGGGGAGGAGCACTGGGATGACGTTTTGTTCATCCCTTGACTCTTCACCATACACTGCAACCCCGCTGGCAGGTGAATTCCCAAACAAGGCACTGAAGGAATGGGAAACATCAGGGAAAAGGGGAAACATCAAAATCTACATCTTGGTGAAGCCCATCTGATGATACCTCCTCACTTCCCAAATTAACCTGCACCCCTGGAATGACACCTTCATCTCACCCATCTTTCACTTGCTCATTTTTTCTCCTGTTTTGCTTTTCCCCCATACTCCCCCTCCATTTAACCTGTTTACACTGTTTTAAAGCTAGTAAAGCTAGTATCAGAGAACAGGGTTTAAATTAATACTTAAGAAGAAAAAAAAAAGAACATTCTAAAACAATCAATTTTTTTAAGTGAAAAAATTCCTTTTCTTCATCGCAAACTACTTTCCAATTGTATTAAGAACGTGAATATTTCCCGTGTTCCTGAAAATATTCCAGCTTCTCCATCAAAAATCCCCCTGAGGATGAAAAAACCCAAACCAAACAACAAACAAAACACCACCACCACCAAACCACCACAAAACTGTCTGCTTGAATTGCTTATTTTAACATCTCTTTTCCATGTGTAGCATCACTGACCACAGTGTGCCCGGCACACGGGAGCAGCACTACACCATCGGGGGCACCTGGGGAAGTCACAGCCGTGTACAGACAAAACCTAAAGGGCTGGACTGGTCCAGAGCAGCTAAACCCCCCCCCAAAAAAAACCTGCAAACTGCCTATATCTCCCTAGATACAGTTATCTTCTCTTTGCCTGCCTCCTCCCAACATATCCACACATGCCTCAGGCCCTGGGGTGGGCTTTGACGGGAGCTCGGGGCACACTTCAGCACAGGGATGCTCCTTCTTCCTCACGGAGCTGAAACCTTTTTTGTGTATTCATTTCCCCACTGCTAATAGCTTCTTTTTATTTAAGCAGATCCTCAGTTATGCATTCTAACGACGATTCACGAGCAACAGATGCCGGTGCTGGCGTGAACAGAGTGGCATTACTCGCTGCATAGTTTCAGGTGCCAAAATAACATTTATTAACCATCTCTACTGAGGCCTTGGGAGCTTAGAGGTAGGTTTTATTGCTGGCACAGTGAAGGAGAAACAACAACGACAAAAGCAGTGCGGGAATCATTAATAAAACATTTACTAAATGTATGTCAAAGCTTAACTTCCCCTCAATGCACAAAATAACAGAGGTGGGTTGTTTGGGTGGGCTGCTTGGGTGTTTTTTTTCATGTTGATTTGTTTGGATTTAAAGACGTATTACGAGCCTGGAGATAGCTTTAATTCACTAAGAAATGCTTTGGTGCTTTTTGTTTATTAATTTTAAGGCAATTCTAAAGGTATAATGACAGGTTTTAATCTTATTCCAAAGGTGTAATTAAAAAAAATCTCTGCTTCTAAGAAGGTCAATATGGGCTGCTGAACAACATTGATTTTTGGAATATTACTGATGCACACAGTGATTTCTTTTTTTAAGATAACTTCCATCCCTTCAAGAACTGTGTCAGATATAATTTGATTGGTAAATACCTCGTCTAAATTAAACTCATGCAGTAATTACAGGTGCCTCATCACAAGTTATTGGAAAATGATCTAAAATGTTGAAGCAAATCTGAGGACAACGTAACAGGTTTTCTTCTCCTTCACGTTTTGAACTATTTCCCTGTGAGGGTTACTGGGCACAGGAGGTCCCTGCAGTGGAAACTTGGTGCTACTGAACACCACGGGACTCTGAACATGGATTTGCACAGTACAAGGGTTTTAGCTCTGTTTTTTAGTTCAGGATCTTTGACCAAACTGGGGCTGACAATACGCTGTCTCACGTAGCATCACTGCAGCTAATGCTTAGTGAGCACTTTAGAAACTTTAGTTGAAAGGGTTGGGGTGCTTTAATTAATCATCATTGCATTGCCTGCAGAGAATACCAAGCTTGGAGGGGGGACCACTGCTATGGATTAGCTGTCTGGTAAATCTGTCCCATTGATTTCAGTTTTCCTTAGCAGGCAAAAAACTCAAAAGACTTGGGATTAGTGCTCTGCAGGGGTGGGTGTGAAGACAAGCTTGCAGCTGGTGTGGAGGGCTCACTCAAAAGGAGCACTTGGGTATCATTCAAACGCCTTTAGTTTCAGCCTATTCTGATACAGGTGGGGATAGAAGGTCTGACTTGACTAAGCCCTGCTTTGCAACCAGAACAAGCAATAATCCAAAGGTAACACAACTCTGCCAACACAGGAGCCTACCTATTGCATCTCTGCCTTAGCCTTTTCGTTTTATGGCTCATTTAAACAATTCCATAGGAAACACATTTGTGGCCATAGCCTTTGAGAGGAAGGAGAGATGAAAGCATCATTCCCGCCAAAGTGAGGGATTCCCAGCAGTAGAGCAGCCCTCATGCCATGGGGACACCTTGTTAGCAGCTTTCATTAAATAATAAACCACAGCTTTGTCTCCCTTCAGTGATGCTGTGCCGATGGATACGGATCTGGAACATCTTTATTTACTCATGGTAAATAACACATATGGTTGCAATGATCCTACGATAAACACCTGCCCCAAAGGATGTGCCCTTCAAGAATGCTGCCTGAGAGATGAGGCCCAGGTGCTGTACACAAGCATCACTCCCCTGTTTTCAGGGAACAAGTCTGCTTTCAGCTCTCTTCGCATGACCAAGGTTTACCAAGGATGCTCCATTAGCTTAAGAAGTAGACACAAAGGGATTCGTTCCAGTGCAGCAAATTCGTACCCATAACCTTCACTTTACAAAGGTGTTAACAAGCACTGAATCATGTTAAGAAGCTACCCTTGCAGCTTTATACAGCAAACGAGGTGCCAATTATTGCTCCAGGTTTCCAGCCAAACACAGCTGCTTTTTCTAGTTTCAGTGAAGCTGGCTCTTCTTTTTACACTGTTTTTTTTTTCAGCACACAAGTAACAACAGCTTCAAGACAACTCCCAGCACACTTGCAAACATTTCTGACCTGCAAACATCTCCTGGTTACCGTGTCCAGTGCAGGGAATAGCTCTTTACCTGAAAAGGCTTGCAGGAGAGAAGGGAGCTCAGGCACAGATGTGCACATGGGTCCTCTCTTCTGGGCTCCATGGTGATGCCCCAGGATGGGGACACCTGGAGCCCCTGGAGATGGGGACTCGAGTGGGGCTTTCCCAAAGGAGTATCCAATGGTGGGGTTACTCCTGGGCTCATGGGCATCTGCTTACACTCTCATCCCTTGAAACATGCTTTCAAGGGTGGTGAGACACTGGCAGAGGGTGCCCAGAAAAGCTGTGGCTGCCCCATCCCTGGCAGTGCTCAAGGTCAGGTTGGACAGGGCTTGGAGCAACCTGGTCTAGTGGAAGGTGTCATTGCCCGTGGCAGGGGGTTGGAACTGGATGAGCCAGTTCCCTTCCAACCCAAACCAGTCTGATTCTATGATTCTCTGTTTGCTTAGGAAACCCCCATGCCCAAGGGGCTGCCCGTCCTCCCTGTGCACCCAAAAGCTGCACAGCACCCAGGGTCTCACCTGCAGCCCTCAAGGGACCCCTGCGACAGACCCACCTGCACATGGGCACCAGGGGAGCACTCACATGGGATGTGTTTGCAGAAGCTGCTGTTCCTGCAAGAGACCAGTAACAGCCTTTACTGCCAAGAGCAAAATTAAATCATTGCTCAAGACACACAGGAAATGAGGCTGTGGCATCGCCTCCGGGCCACTGAATCTCCATGGACCTGCGGCTGTGTACCATCCCTCTCCTACATACAGCCTCAAAGCAAGGCCTGGGGCAGAGTTTGAGTGTGGCATTTCACAGTCAAAAATCATCCCCCCTCTCCAACCATACGATGGCAAGTATTAAAGAAGCATCAGAGGTGTTTCTTTGCTGCAAATGGAAACCACTAATAAATAGCTGTGCGCTCTTTGAGGTTCACGAGGGGCAGATGAAGTTCACCAGAAACAACACCACCAAAGGTAGTCCACAATGGATAACTCCTGCCATTCCCACAATAAATTTGGAATAATTCATATTCCACTCATATATGCATAAAGATGTAAACTGTAGCTTGTTATCCAGCTTTTCAGCCTGCTGTACAAGCACCTGTCTATTTGAATTGGAGAATATCCACAAAATGCAAGGCAGGAACCTAGGAGAAAACCCACCAATATCAGTTGCTCATGAAGGGCAAAGCATATTGTCACTGTTTGTACAATGCTTCTTTCTGCTCATAAAATGTGAATATTTTTAACCACCCTGAATATTAAGTCTCAACCAGAGGGATGCGCATAGGAGTAGTGAGTGCGTGCACACGTTTGGTCCTGGTGTGCATCCCAGGGAAAAAAGGTTATTCCCTCTCGCATAGCAAACTGGATTCATCCCTGTTAATAGAAGAGGGATGAATTAACTTTTGATTGGCTTCAAGATTTGAGGCACAACTTAGGATATGACTGTGAGAAGTAGCACTGCATCAGACAAGTTTTCCATGTCACCCTGAGATACCCGCAACTGTCTTGCACCAATGCGTACGCTCGAGCTCCCATTTTCCCCCAAGTGCTCAGGTGTCATAAAATTCTGATCACTCCAGCTAACAGGTATATGGATAACTGAGAGGGACTTTGGGAGCAAAGCCAAGCTCTGTGTTACGTGATGGGGCAGAATCAGGGTGACCTGAAGATGCCCCCTTTTCCCAGGGGGAAAACAGGACCATCACACGACACAATGAGGGAAAGCAGTAGACCTGTAGGGCAAGCCTAGTCCTAGGTTTATCTAGTAATTATACGCATCTTCTATTCTACCTGTTCAGCCTTTCATTCACACTGAGAAAAGAGGTTTCTGTCAAACAGTTTGCAGCACTTTTTTATCCCCTCTTTTTGATAAATGAGTTCAAAGAAAACTTAATCTTTTAAAAGACGGTTAATTCCCTAATTAAGCATTCGTCTCCCTCTCTCATCACTAACACCGAAAACATACCAAGACAAATTACCCACACGCAGATGCCTGGCAATGGCATCTTTTCTTCCTAAATCCCCTGGACAAACTCAGTTAACTGCAGCACGAAGTATGAGAGAGAACACCTGAGCCCCCTCCTGACTTGCAGCAGGGAGCAGAGATGTCTGTTCTCTTTGCAAAGATTTCCATCTGCTCTCTTTGATCACAGAGAGAAGACAGAGAGGGAAATGCATAGTGCAGATGAACTGTAACTTACATCCTTGCATGAGGCTCCACTTTCAAATTGGGGTGAAAGGAGAGAAAAGAATAGGACCACACACCAGTTCGGAGCAGTGAGCAGATGCCCCGGTGGCACAAAGGTGCTGGGTGGTTTTGTCCTGGAGGAGGGAAGAGCTTGAGTGGTTTAAGTTTCCCTTGCCTTAGTTTTGCTTTACAGTGGGCAGGGGTTGCTTTTGCCTTATGCACCAGATTGGGACAATAAATGAGGCTGAATCCATGCGTAAGGCATCAGTGGTTTTGCAGGTCACCGGCTACCTAAGAAACCCCACCCTTGTTAAATTTTGCTGCATAATTGAGTGAGACATTACATACAATCATAAACAAGATGTTTGGCTTTGAGACTTCAGGAACATCATGGAAAATATTCGCCAGGACTGGGAGCCTGATGTCTCCATGCAAAGGCTCCTGTCCAATCCCTCCTGGCTGGCCATTCCCAAGCCATCACTCAATGAAGGGGAGTGATGGCTTGGGAGAATGGAGATGCTGCTGTCCTGTCACTACCAGGGTTTGGGGGTTTCTCTGGTGATGCAGTCAGTCCCTGGAAGATCTTTCTGACCCCTTCACCCTGAAGTGGTCCCTAATACCCCTCACAATGGCCTGCGAAGGCCACTCTGGGCACTGAGGGTATATCCTGGTTCTCCAGACCTGCTCACCGTGTCAGGGCAATGTGGTTCCCTTGCCATTTCATCACAAAGCTGAGCGCTGTGCACAAGGTCCTGGATTGCCAAGGAAACACACTCATCAGCCTGCAGATCCTTCCCAGCAACACTTTTATATCCCGAGCCATGCTTTTATTTAGCACCATGAATTAATCCCCTCCCAAACACCTTTCCCCACTGCAGAAGCCAAAGTTCAGCCAAGGGGCCATAAGATACAGCTACACAACAGAGGAAACACCACAAAGGAGTATGTTTGAGCAACAGGATAGCCAGTGAATACTCTCTAATTATGTCGACAAAGGAGACAAAAAGCACATACCAGCTGACACTTGGCTGCGTCTCCACTGTGCTAACTGGCTGCGATTAATGAGATGGCAGCACTAAAGCTAAATGGAACCCAAATCAGTAAGGAACCTCACTGATTAATTAAAAATTAAGAGAGACCCATAAGAAAATCTCCCCCCCACACACTCCTATTCTGCTCGGAAAAGCTTTAAAGGGGAGGGTCAGGAGAAGTCTGAAAGGAAAACAACACCAAAATTCAAAGTGATGCTTCAAAACTGGTCGGAGCACTCACAAGTTGTCTATCAACTTCAGACACATTATAAAACCCAGTGGCAGGTGGCCAGTGATGGCCTGAAAATGAATAGCACATCTGTGCTGTTAACATCGTGGGAGACAACTTGCATAGATTTATGCTCTGCTAATGTAAGTAAGGTGTTGCAAAGTGGTGAGGATAGATAATACCTTTGATGAGCCAAGAGCTGGAGCAGGGTGGGACCAGCCCCAAGAGGAGGAAGGATCCATAAGGGAGAAGCAGCACACAGGCAGCATCACTTCCTGGCTTCAGCAAAACCCTTGTCTTGTGAGATGCAAACCTTTGGCCAGGAGCTGGGATACTGAGGGAGATGAGCAGCCATTGCTCAACTCTGATCCTTATCGGGTCCTTTACTGAATCAAACCTAAAAGGAACCATAAACCAGAGAGGAATGTAACATAAATAGGATTGAACTGCCACACAAATTGTTTCCAAGAAAATATTAGGGTCTGATCCAAAGCTCAGCAGTCAGTGGTCATCTTTTCACTGCTTCTAATGGCCTTTGGATCTTAATCACTGTATAACTTACCTTGTTCACTTCTTGCCAACACAGAAAGCTATAAAAAAGCCAAGAGAAATCCATTAGTTTTAAACAACAATAGGGCAATAATGCTCACTGACTTCACAGCTCTTGTGGAGACTAGCAGTATTTTCAGAGCATTAAAGGACATAAACCCTGTTTTAACCACGAAGTACCATTAGTAAAAGTACTTGGACATCAGAAATAATTTGCATTTGTATAACTCTAACCTGCTTCAACTCAACCATTAAGATCCCAAACTCCTTAGTATGTCAGATTCAGACAGGAGACACATATATGTATGTGTGTGAATACATATGTATAAAATATGCAAATTACAAAATAAAATCAAATCCTAACTAACTAGCCAAAGCTCTTTTGTATAAAGACGATGGTTTGATTTCCTCCTCAATTTGCACCATTACAAATGCAGTTACTAATCACTCACACATTAAATGAGTTCTGATTGCATACTTAGTATGTCTTATTCCCTGTCCTGGGATACCTGTGTCACACAAATGTAGGTGTGTGTTTGTGAGGGCAGGAAAGCATGCAGATGGGAGCAGAACTAAACAAAGGGTACTACAACCCCCATTTTCAAGAAGGGGAAAATGGATGACCCAGGGAATTACAGACCAGTCAGTCTTACCTCTGTGCCTGGCAAAATCATGGAGCAGATTCTCCTGGAAGGCATGCTAAGGCACATGAAAAACAACAAGGTGATTGGTGACAGCCAGCATGGCTTCACTAAGGGGAAATCCTGCCTGACCAATTTGGTGGCCTTCTATGATGGGGCTACGGAACTGATGGACAGGGGTAGAGCAGTTGATGTCATCTACCTGGACTTGTGTAAAGCGTTGGAGTACTGTGTGCAATTCTGGTGTCCTCAGCATAAAAAGGACATGGAACTGTTGGAACAAGTCCAGAGGAGGCCACAAGGATGATCAGGGGACTGGAGCACCTCCTGTATGAAGACAGGCTGAGAAAGTTGGGGCTGTTCAGCCTGGAGAAGAAAAGCTGTGTGGAGACCTCATAGCAGCCTTCCAGTATCTGAAGGGGGCCTATAGGGATGCTGGGGAGGGACTCTTCATTAGGAACCGTAGTGATAGGACAAGGGGTAACGGGTTAAAACTTAAACAGGGGAAGTTTACATTGGATATAAGGAAGAAGTTCTTTACTGTAAGGGTGGTGAGGCACTGGAATGGGTTGTCCAAGGAAGCTGTGAAAGCTCCATCCCTGGGGGTGTTCAAGGCCAGGTTGGACAGAGCCTTGTGTGAGATGGTTTAGTGTGAGGTGTCCCTGCCCATGACAGGGGGGGGCTGGAGCTGGATGATCTTAAGGTCCCTTCCAACCCTAACTATTCTATGATCTTTCTATGATCTCCTACCTCTTTTGCCTCTTTGGCACCACCTCACAGCTCTGTGCTCTGTCCTATATTAGGCTTGGGAAGATGGAGAAGAGCAGTCTGGGGTGCAGTGGGAACAGAATTAGGGTAACCACCCATCACTGGGTCACTTCAGCTCATGCAGTTGTTGCCAAACACAAGGAGGATCTGCAAGGGGAATATATACTGTACGTGTTGGCTGATGTACACCTCAAATACGTAAAACTAAGGGATCTCACAGGTAAGCACCAAGGCACCCATCATTCTCAGTAAGATGCCCTGCAGACCTTTGGCAGTGGGACATCTCCAAGCTGGTGTGGCAGCATATTCTGGCACTACTGACTCGCTTGACCTGCAACCTGCAGTGCAAACGCACTGGTCACCATGAAAACGATGGACCAAGCGTACTCGGACTGGAAAATAAACCAAATTCCGTCATTAATGTTGATATTTTTTCACAAGTGACTCAAAATTCATCCCCTGTACGGTTCCACTGTGCAGTCCACTCCCCACTTCAGCTTACCCCACCTGCTTCATTAGCAGAATTAGGATAAAGATTTACACAATCTTTAGAAGACTTTCTGCCATAAACTGAATTTGCCTCCTCTGTCACTCGTGGGAAATCAGGGACTGAAGCAATCAATGAAGTTCACAGGAGCTCCTGAATCAAAAAAGTCTTGTGAGAACAGAGTTTCTGTGTCAGGATGCACTTAGGTGTTAATTCAGGCAAATACATTATTTTCTTCAACCGTGCGCACTCACACATTTGGTGATAATAACCTTCATGTTAGATTGCTTTGACCCATCACCACTGCTCAGGATTTGGAGAACAATAGATTCCAATCCTGGCTTTCTGCCACATCAAATAAAATGAAAAAGCAATTTATACAGCCTCTTGGATGAAAATGACAGTGCTCAAAGGAAAGGTGCTCAAGATATAATTTAATTTCAGTGTGATGAGCTGCACACATCTCTCCTGGGTAAGTCAGTCAATGAAGTTTCCAACTCATCCATTAGATAGGTTAGGCTATTTAAAACTCCTTTTTGTTAAACTCTTGCAGAGCAGGTGAAGAGATAAGGTCAAAGATATCAATAAAGATAGTTAAAACAATGTAACACCTAAAACAATGGAGGTCCCATCAGCCTGGGACACATCCAGAGGGAACCTGTACCAGAGATCAACCAAGATTTCCATATAGCTGAGAAATGCCATTGAGGCAAGGGAGCTGCATGAGGGCTCCTTCACCACCCCCAGGATCTGCTCCCCCTTTGCTGACTCTACTGGACACCACTTCATGCTCTTGTAGCCTCCATCACCTCGGTGCAGCCCTGACTCATGTAACTGCAGGACATAGAAGCAGATGTGCACAGCTGGCACGAGGAGAGCAGGCCTGAGTTGTGTAAGAAAGTACCTGAAGCCAACGTGAAGCAGTGACTGTGTATTTTGTCTACATGATGCAAAGATATTGGTGTTAGCTAGAGGATTTTATATACGAGGGTACTTCTGGTCAGCACATGGGCAGCTGAGAACTCTTTCAACAGGCGAAAGGACACAAAACACATCGGACAAACAACAAACACCATCAAAGCAGAATCATAGAAGGGCTGGAAAGGACCTTAAGATCATCCAGTTCCTACCTCCTGCCATGGGCAAAGACATCTTCCACTAGACCACGTTGCTCAAGGCCCTGTCCAACCTGGCCTTGAACACTGCAAGGGATGGAGCATTTACGACCTTGGGCAACCTGTGCCAGTGCCTCACTACCCTTACAGTGAAGAACTTCTGCCTTATATCCAACCTAAATCTCTCCTGTTTAAGTTTAAACCCATTACTCCATGTCCTATTGCTACAGTCCCTGAGGAAGAGTCCCTCTCTGGCAACCTTGTAGGCCTCCTTCAGCTATTGAAGATACCAGCTATACGTACAGCTATACATACAGGTACCATCTTTTTCTTCAGGGTTAGAACACTAGAATACAAATAAAACATATTTCGTTTGTATTCAGGTCTCCACCACCATTCCTGCTTCCTTCTGCTGGCCCCTCCAACAGGAATGCTGCCTTTCCTCAGTGTGAACTTCAATAAATACCTGAGTCCTTACAGGAACCGCTGCCTTAAGGAGGGGGGAGTAAACAAAAAACATCCCAGCAAAGCCCACTTGTGGTTACTGCTGCCAAGGGAGGCCCATGTAAAATGTTTGCCCAACTAATAAATCTTTCCTTTCACCAAAATGCCTCAAGAGTTTTGCTGCAGAAACAAAACAGCCATTAGACCCTGTTGAGATCCTCCATAGCTGCAGGAGACAGTAAAACATGAGGTGCTACCTTGTTCATCTCTCCCTGTCTCCTCCTTCAAGGGGACCCTGCAGCTTCCTTGTACCTTGGGATGTCGAGCCAAAGATAAGGTCTGCCTTGGAATGATGAATAATTAACAGTGAGTGCTGAGCACAAACGTTTTCATATAGCTCTTACACTGGGCATTAATCTGTCAGATCTCTAATTGCCACACTGGCCAGGGTTTTCCCTCTTTGTACAAATGCAAGGCTGACTTCACTCTGTTGTGCTTTTACAATTGGAATCAAAAGAAACCCAACCTGCTCAGTGCAAATGAACTTAAGACGAGATAAGGATGCAGGAAGGTTAGCTGCTGTCAGATTATGTGTGAAGGAGAGAAGGAAGGCGGCTTTCTGGGGAAAAAGAGCAATGTTATCCAAAGAGATTCAGGAAGAAGAGTAATGGGAGGAGCAGAGAAAATGAAAAAGCACTCACTAAAATGGGGGAAAATTGGTAACATCACCAAGGTACCAGTGCTGAGGAAACAACCTCCCTTACCTAAGAATGTCATTTTGAGAAAGATGCCTGGAGAAGCAGCAAACCAGGACGGGTATATAAAGCCTCTACTGCAAAAGCACACATGGGAAATTTGGGCATATGCTGCCCAGTGCTAAACATCCTTGAGCATGCAGCAAACTAACTGAGGAACCCCCTGTGCCCAGATGCTTAATTAACCAACCTCTGAACGAGCCACTGAGGGTAGAAAGCAGAGCAGCCTAAACATGGCAGCAACTGACAGAGCATCTTGCTATGGGAGCGGGGTCACCAAACACCACGGGTCATTGCTGGGCTGGCACTGCAGGCTCCTCACCATGGGTTGGAAGGCAGCAGGAATGGCAGGCGAGAGGAGGAAGGGTGGTTTCTACCAGGATGTTGCCCTGCCAGAACCCTGAGCTACTTGCATCTGATTTTGACAGTGAGGAAGCAATAAGGCTTTGGATGCTCTGCACGATCAGAGCCCGAGCTAGAGACTGCAGACTAATATCACTTTGGGATGAGACAGGTCAAGAGGCAGAGGTCTGAAATCACTTTCCCACAGCTCTGCCAGCAAAACTGGGCTTTTTTCCTCATCCCACTCAGCCTCCAGAAACTTCCAGATCTTCCACTTGTATATTTAAGACAGCCTTTCCTCTGTCAGCACCTTGCAAGGACCAAAGGTAGAGCAGTTCCTTTGGCTGGTTTGTGCCACAAGAGGAAACCTAAACATGGTAAAGAAATAAGACCTGGCTCATAGCAAGCAAAAACTGATGTCCCCCATTTGAATTTCAGGGCCATTATCTGACTGCATCAAATTACAGTGCAGTTTAAGTAATTAATTTCTTCACACCCATGAAAAACAAGAAAGAAAAGGCTACCGATATCCTGGGCTTCAGGAGGCTTGAGGTATTTATAGCCTGTTCTCCACACCACTGGTTGGTGTTCGATGCTTCAGCCATAAGCTCAGTTTCTCTGTGCTCTGGGGAAGTATTACATCCTCACAAACACATTTTCCTCCTATTTATATTCTTAGAAACAACTTTAAATTTAAAAAGCTGATTTGCCAAGTGTCCAGAGGGACAACAAGCGCCTGCCTTGAGGTTCGCAGCATTCCTCAAAGACTTTGGTAATTTCCCAGGAGACAGTGACTAAACAAATTCAGCCTTTCATCTGCAGCCTGGAGTTAAATTGCCTTCAACGTGCAAACTTGGGAAAGCAGCCTCTAGTCTTATCTCCCTTGTTTTCCCACTGGAGGCTCAGGTATGCAGCAGAGCAAAGCCCTGTGTAGAGAAGCACCTGTTCTAAACCAAGAACTTGGCTTCAAAGCCTCCCTATTTCTGCAAGGGAGACCATTCTGACCATGTTGGCTGTGGAGTTGGGTCAGCTTCTTGTAAGGTTTGTCTTCAGCTTCCAGGCTTACCTGTACTTAATGCTGCAGTTTCTCCAAGGTGTAACAAGGACAAGATTTGGGTCAAACCTTTAAGTTCCTAAATGAAAGTCATTTAAGAGCCCATAATAAACTCCTGGAGAATATCTTTAATTTTTTCAGAATTTTAAAGACAAACCTCACAGGCTAATTAAACCTCCCCTCTTGAGCTCTCTGACTCTGGATTTTTATCAGTCCCCGTGCTGGATTCCTTGCTGTGCGCGTTAATGGTCTTCTTGGGAAAGTGTGGTTAATTCTCTTCATGCTAATTCCAAAGCATTATGTTTGAGTTAAATGTACATACTGCAATAATGAGATGAGCTGAGAAATGTAAAATAAAGGGGGGGGGAAGCCTAGTTGATACAACTGGACAGAAGGAAATATCAGTGTCTCAATGATTTCCAATCCCAGCAGTGTGAATGCCGCTGCAGTGATTTACAGTCCTGCTGCACAGAGCAAGGACACGGTTACATCCCTGGAAGTGGGCAACACAGTGCAGCCATGAAAAATCTTGGCTCCTATCCACAGGGCGGGGAAGGGATTCAGAGCATCCCAATGAACCTAAATCAGGCTCCTGACCAGATCACTAGAAAATATTAAAGGGAACGCATTCGCCTTCCTCTGCACCCTCCCAGCACTGAGGTGAGTGTGACAAGGTAGACACCAACTGCAGCCCTTCACTTCTAGCAGGACAGCAAAGCCTTCTACCAGACTCACAGCTAATAGCACTGATTCAGCATTCACACCACCTGCACCATCACATCCCTTCTCCTTTTCTTGCCTCAGACTCATTTGCACGAGCTTTTCAAGCACCAGCATTGCTTATTTTTCATGCCCTGCTAATTCTGCTGTTAGGTGAAAGGCTTGGCTGTGCTGTCAATCATGCTTCCATTCACATGGCCCCAGTGAGGGAAGCCTGCTGCATTTTAATAGGCTCAGGTAAATCTTCCAAAGTCTGAGATTTTATCAACTTCTGTGCTTCATCTGCTCACTGATCTCATCCTTTCATCTGGTCCCATTCATTTGCTGGGAGGAGAACTCCAGCCTTCACAACTCTCACGCTCCTATCTTTCCCGCAGCTGTGCTGCTCTCTCTGCTGTTTTCTCTAATCTGATTTGGTTAGTGATATTGTTCACCTCAGGTGTGTGGGCAAATCACAGCTTAATCTTGGCAGATAAAGGGAGGCTTGCCCAGCTCCCACCATCTCTGCCTTGTGCTTTTATCAGGAGGAGGTTCAGAAAGGAGCAGAGAGGTGGCAATCGGAGCGCTCTGACGAGTTGATTTTGCAGACTGAAACTGCTTTAATTATGCTCACACATGAATTAAATATCACCCATTCCCCCAAGCACACCCTGGCTCAGTTTGCCAGCTGGGTGTGGGGAGCCATGACTCACATTTTATTGCAAAGAAAAACACCTCACACTCACGTTATTAATGGACTTATGTTTCCATGGGGGAGCACACGTATGAACCGACTCCTGGGAGCCTAAATAACATATTCACGCATACGTGCATCTTGTGCACGTCCTTATAAACCAGGTGGCTTGTTTGGGGTCTATTTATATGCTCTGAGGTGGGTTGAGTCAAAGCATAATCCTAAACCCGACAAACACATTTCATACTTCTCTAACACATGCTCAGAGCATCGCTGCATAAATCCCCTGGCAGCATCCCAGTGCAATTTCCTGCACTCCCTCACCAGTGCCTGTATTTGGGACACTTGAGGGACAAGTGGAGGCAATCGGGTTTGCTCAACAGACATAATACCCATAGGGAAGTCAGATATGAACTGCAAATGAGAGGCTTTATCAACATAGAGGTGGGTCACAGCACTAAAGGGGAAGAATGAGAAAACCTGGAGGAGCTGGGAAAACCTGAAGGAGAAAGAAGCTCAATATTGGAAAGAGAGGGTCACACATTTGAGGATTACTGAAATATTTGCTCAGTTGGGGGTGGTAATGCAAAGCAAAAGACAACAAGACTTTGGCAAGGGAGCTCTGCTGAACTCCCATCAGCTCACAGCTATACAGGAGGGAAATTTCCTCCTAAATACTAGTAGGAAAAATACTTACAGTGAAGCCAGAGGTGCCAATGTCAGTGTACAAACAATTGGTGCTACATGTACCACAGAGCAGTGAGATTTCTGGGGTGTACTGCTTTGCTCTTAGTGCTGCTGTGGTGCCCTATAAATTACCTTAGTGTCTGTTATTTGTGAGCAAGTGGGGAAAGGAGACCTACGTGATGAGATGCTAAGTGATACTGGCCAGGGGATTAGCTGCGAGGTTGGGTTTGATCCCTTTCAAGCCTTCCTGGGCCAGTGTTAACTCACAGGGACAACCCCAACCCACCTGGAAGCAGACTGGCATTACTTAAAGCAAAGATCATTCTGAAAGTTAGCAGAAGAAAGGCTCTCTGTTTTGCTCCTAAACTCTATATTCTCAAAGACCTGTGAGCTAATTCAGCTGGAGAATACATGAAGCTGCTCTGCTTCCTGGGGGATTTCCTTGCTAGGTTTCCTTAATATCACCTCTTGTTTGTCAGTTCTTTTCTGCACACATGCCCTTCTCCAGATTAACCTTGGGGCAGGTGAAGTCCCCAGCCAGATAATTTTGTGGTGAAATCACTGGGTACTGCAGGGTTCTATAGATCCCAGCAAGAGCAATGTGTATGCACAGCCCATCACTCATGGGTGAGTGAGAGTGAACTAAGAAAAATCACCATAGAAAAATGAGACCAAATTAGCCGGAATTCACAGTAACAATCTATCACAAGTATATCACAGGGGAGAGAGTTTCACATCTGAAAGGGCTTTTCAATCCACATCTGAAGGGCAGTATATAAATGCTACAGGTTATTTAAGTCGGCCTTTCAAGTAGTATAAATCGGCCAGTCAGCCCCAATATTAATCACGAGATAAATGCGAAGTGAACTCGAGTTCTTTTTGAGCCTGCAGGGTTACATTTGTGACCATTTTTCTGAAGTCATGAGAACTAAATAGAAAACCAAAATGTTTTTTTAAATGAAAGCTGATATTCACAGAGAAGTGGAGAATTCCAACACCACGAGCCACGCAGTAGGGGCTCACAACACCAAAACTGCGACAGGGCTGCATCTCCCTCTCGCCTTGGACTAGAAATGCTCTCCTGCAAGATCTCACACTGCTCCTCTCGAATGCTCACTGGTCAACGTTAGGTTGTGTGGTAAACCATGATAACCAAATACAGTGATTTTTAGGTTCCCCTTCCCAGAAAGCCTTTTAACAAGAGCATAATGAATTATTCACAAGATATAGCAAAGCAAATTCATTCTTAGAGACACATTCAAACACACAGAAAATGAACTCTGAGAGTAGTGAGTGTTGGTATGAATCACCGTCCTCTCCAGACATTTAATTACTCCAGGATTAGGAATAAATAAACAACAGATTGTACTTTTATTAATGAAAACATCCATTATTATTCCTTTATGTGGAGCAGTGGTGCACTTGGAGGCCTTCTGCAGCTGAGCCCTTTATGCTGGCACCCTGGTTGGTAAAAATATGCCCTCAAAACACCTTTGGATCATAACAAATTGAATTGTTAGTGATCCTGGTCCAATCACAAGGCAATTCTGAAATACTATACACTAAAAAAGTTAAGTCAAGTCATGCAGGAAAGAGGCTTTGAGCATATTCAAGTGATAGGGGTGAACACATCTTGCTGAGAAGCAGCACTCTGAAGTTGCTCCCAACTGGATAATGAATGATTAAGAGAACAAATTAGTTAAGCCAAGCAAAATGCAAGGTGTACCCACAGCACCCTTCATCTCTGGACCACACTGGCTTTGTAAGAGTGTTTCAAAAGCGAGGAAGCATCTCCATGCAGAGGAGTGCTACATACCAGATCTGCAGACTGCTGACAGTGCTCAAAACAGCCCGTGTCAGCTTGCAACCAAAGTGCTGCTCTGCCTGACAGACTCAATGCCAGATGGATGACATACATCAGACATGTAGCCCTAGGGTAGGAGAGGCATTGTGTTCAGGTAGGAAAAAGGCACCTAATGACTCGCATCAGCCTTGTAGGTACTATGTGGGAAGTATAAAAGCCGCTCGGTACACAAGCACTTGCCTAATGGAAGAAAGGTTTAGCCCAAGCCCTTCTCCAGTCCAACACCATGACACGCTTTTCTAGGTGGTGTTGAGAGCAACAAACAGGCATGATCTCTGGCTCCTGATTTAATTCTCACGTCCCCTGCAAGGCTGTCACCAATGCAGCAATTGCTGTTGCACCCTTTTTCCAGGCTGTGCATCGTGCATCCAACTCTGTGCTGTGCGATGGCAGTGCTGGGAAGGCCTCTGGGCTTCTCCTTCCACCCACACAGGAAGGGCAAATCCATAGCTCATTCCCCTTGGGAAGGGACTGCTACTTGGGAAAGCCTCCCTAAATTACACAGCCCCTGATGGAGCAATCTAATCTGAATAGATAATTAATTACACTGGAGAGAAGACAGCCTAGACATAAGAGCTTTTCCTTTTTAAAATCAGGGGATTGCAATAAAAAAAGAAATAATGATAAAAAGAACTGGGGACAGAAATGGTAGATATTGCCTGCTGAGCCCTGTGGATGTACGAGATTCCCAAGTCACCTGCGGAAACGGCACCTGAGAGAAAAGCACATTCAGGAACCAAAAGCAAAGATGTTTAGCCCAAGAGGAATTAGATGCAAGCTACAGGCACTCCAATCTGAAAAACATCCCTTGAGAAAGCATACCAACAGCTAAATCCTCTATTTCAGTTTGACATCCCAGCTTCCACATGAGAGTGTGTCCAGAAAAAGCTTGCACTGATCTTAGCAACAGCGGAGCCGCAGAAGCCCATGACATCCATTTTTTAGCTCTGGACATTACTGTGTGACTGAGCAGCAGCAGGGGAGTTATAAGGAGATGGCATAATGCTTATTTGCAGAACTTTTATTGCTAATTGACATTTCTGCAGGGATCCCCAGACAGCCACACGCAGTGCTGGCTGGCCGGGCCATAGAAAGCAGCTTAACGCCTCATCCTGCGTGGTACCCAAATGGGGGCTGTATTGCTGACAAGAGACTCCAGCAAAGAAGGAATGGATCTAAACACACCTAGATGTGCTAAATCTGAGCAAAGGCACTTGTAACCAATCTTTCCTCAAACAGTATGATTGTCTTACAAATGGCATACTTCCTTTAAATTCTACATTTCACAGAGAGATGAGCTAAATCCCTCAGGGAGCATCAAAGCATCTCATTTAAGAAATACCAATATAGACGAAGGGAAGCTTCCCTTTCAACCAGCAAGAGCAGCTTCAGAAGCTCATGAAGGTCTTTTACCTGTTTTGTTATTCTCCGTGTTTAGTGCATGCATCCAAGGAAGCAACAAGATGTGAAGAGACTTTGGATAGCAGTGGAATGTTGTTAATGATTTCCCTTTCACCTGCTTGCTCAGCTTTACCTTTGCTAGGAAGGATTACCTGTTGCTGACAAAAGGTGTCATCTCCTCTCAGATTAATTGCGCTCACATTAATTACTGGCCTGGACCAAGGCTGACCATGTGTAACATTATTTCAACACATTACATCTAACAAGCTTTAAGTACAGTTTGCTGTAATAAGATGTATATGGTTCTTCCAGTTAGATATAGAATTGCTGACCCTGTTACTCACAGCCAAATAATCCTTTTACTGTGACTCAAATCATGATGGTCGGGTTTTCCAGCCTTTTCTCTCTCCTGTTACTTCTCCCTTTATGTCTGCTTTTCCTTCCTTCCATCATGGTACATGCATAGCATGTTGCCTCGAGCTTTATTAGGTGACTTGTGGCAGCCCATTTCCCGGCTAAGAGCCCTGCAGGAGCAACTCTCTTCTCTGCTGAAATTGCAGCCCCTAGAACACGTTACTTTCAGGATTATATTTCCCCACAGCACACAGCAAGTGCCTCAGGCTCTATAAAACATCGTAGCGCCACTGACTGTGACTGAGCCCCAGCAGCAGGCACGGGCTGAGGATCTGGGCCAGCCTCAACAGTTGCAATGAGGGCAACAAACCCATCCAGCTACCGTATCCAAGCAAATCCATGTACGCTGTGCTGGTCGCAGCCTTCAGCTGACACACACAAGTCTTAAGAAGGATAAGCCGGTGCCATGCCAAGACGGAGGTGACCACAGTTTGGTTTCCAAAGTTTCCTGTTGCTGGAATTGGGGTTAACACCATCAGCAAATTTTTACTTGGTTCAGCACCTGCTTAATTAGCAGTGGAGATAAGAAAATTAAGAGAACCTGTACCTTAAACATTGGATTCTGTCTGTAGCCAAACTCAATACTGCAGCAATGCCGCAAGAGCTCATCTGCCACCAGCCCGAGGGAGCATGCCAAGCCAAAGCCCTGCAGGAGATACTTCCCTTCCCAGCGAGGCTCAACCCAGAGATCAGAGGAGCAGAGACAAGGAATCTGCTTTCTTCGCCTCCAGCTGCACTCTGCTTTGAGAGGCACAGCACCACAGAGCCTGGCCAAAGCTCTTTACAGGCTAAACCAGCAGTGCTGAGCCTAAGAGCAATGCTCACAGAGGGCTTTAAAGGGGCTTTTCCCGCTGAGCTCCGTGCCTGGTAGGACAAAACCAAGAGCTGAGTTCATGGCAGGCA
Source organism: Pezoporus occidentalis (assembly GCF_034315485.1). Classification (NCBI taxonomy): domain Eukaryota; kingdom Metazoa; phylum Chordata; class Aves; order Psittaciformes; family Psittacidae; genus Pezoporus; species Pezoporus occidentalis. The sequence continues at coordinate 8,540,910 of NW_026912779.1, forward strand.
GAGCATCCTGCAAACAGGGAGCTTGTAAACTTAAATGATTTCTCATATAGCCAGAGGGTAAGACACGGGGATTAGACCAAAATGCTTGGCATTTTTCTCCTCTAGTTTTTCTACCTTATTGACTCATTAACTTGCAGTGCCAAAAGTACATCTGGCCTTTGCCAGACACCTCTGGGGTGTCTGATGCCTCCGGCCATACCCAGACCAGCCTCACTATCAGGAGCTTAGCATGACACAACTGCTCTGCAGAGCTCCAGGCTCTAAACAGCCTCACATGTGGATCTGAGCAAAACCCATCCACACACAGCTCCTCCTGGGACCGGTCCTGGTGGCTAGTTAATAGATCAAAGAGCTGAGCCTGCCATCTTTATGCAGGGCTTAATAAGGCAAAGCTCTCTTAAATACCATACGTGCTGAAAGGTCTGGGACGTCTCTAAGTATAACCCACCCTAAAGCCCCAGAAAACATCCATGGGATTGAAGGAAGCTGGCAGGATCTGATCTGCACCCACCATGACCCTATATAGGCCTCTTCCCTTGGGCTGCCACCAGAAGTCCAAAGAAATCCAAATCCCACAACACCCAACTTTGCGGAACTCAGCTGCTTCATGACGCCCATGTAGCCCTGTTACAAAAGGTTTTGTCAATACACTGGTAAGCAGCAGGAAGGTCGAATTAGTTCAGTTCATACATATTTAAGCACCATGACCTGCATTATCAAGCTCAGGCTCAAAATATTTGTAATGGCACAATTAGCCTCAGGCACATTATCTCACTAGTATCAGCAACTGTATGCATTTGTTTACAGATGACACGGGGGGGAATTAAATGCTGCTGTCGCTGTTGTCAGGGAAACAATCCACTTCTAAATTTTTAATATTTTAATTTAAAATGTTGTATTCTGAGCAGGGATAGTCATTAAAATTGTATGAGGAAAAGGGGAGAACAAAACCTGGTGTATCTACCTATGGAGGGATTGATGTACACTGTAATTACAGCAGGTGACTGAGGGAAGAAACGTAGCTTTCATGTGAGACCATGGTTACGACTGTTTCAGCACGTTATTTATGACTACTGGTGCTCAAGAAGGAGAAAATAATTTATTCTGCGTGTGTAAATCCTCAACAAAAATTGCAGGTTGGAATACATAATCCACCTTGCGTACTGCGATTTTTATGTAAATACTAGGATCATCACCATAAAAACGGTTGCTCAGGAGGGAGAGATTTATAATGATATAAATGGTAATTTGTGTAGTTGAATTTAATAACTAATATCCCAATTTACTACTTTCACAGAATTGGTGGTACTGGGAAGATGCTCTCCTTGAACAAATACCTTCTAAAGCCTCTGCAGTAGAGATGGACTATCAGATCTGTTGGGAAAATTGCTGCAATATCTTGTCAAAGCATTCCTGTAGAAGAAAAAACAGGCAACAGTAAGAGGAAAGCAGCGCATTTCGAACAACATAAAGCTATACTGCCAGTCTGGAGCCTTACACCACAGGATTACTTGTAACCAGTGTTTCTCCAAGGAAGAAACAATACATGTAAATCTTTTTTGAGCCCACTCCTCAAAAAATCCCTGAATGCCCAAAGTTACACCATCCTCTGCAAATCCAACCTCAGTGTCCCATTTCGCTGCCCATCTCCCTGTGTTAGATCACGTTCAAGTTTTGCTTTTCAAGCTAACACATGATTTGTGCAGCCAGAAAACAATGCTGTATTCCCATTCTGTACCTGAGTAATGTGAGGAACAAGACAAATTGCTGTGCAGAGCTGGGAGCAGGGCAGGCAGTACTTGTCCTGGCTTTACTTATTACACCCTCTGGATCCTCCTCACCATCTGGCCATGGCTCTCGTTCCCACCCCATGCATTGTGGGGATATAGAGCATTTGGCGATGGAGTCCTACAAAAAGCTTGGTGTTTTGCTCCTGGCCTATTTGTGTTACCTGAGCTAATAGCTGGCGAGGAGGGGTTCTCATGGGTACCACGTGCATCTGCAGAAACCCTGGCTTTGATTTCTCAAACATGCAAACCATCTGTTGACAGCTCCAGCGCTGGGAGCAGAGGCAGGGGAGTGCCTCCTGTGTCCTGGAGTGGCCCTTTGAAGCATCCACTGAGAGCATCCATTCATTCCCGTGGTCCCATGTACACCCAATCATGCAGCTGGACTTGGTTGCTGGGGAGAAACGTGCCTGGAGCCGGGAGATCCATCAGACATAGCTCAGCCAAATCCAACAGCCCTCCCATGGGCAGCCACTCCAGACCAGTATGCCCAGTCCCCTCCAGCCCCCACGGTGCTGCAGGTACCACATCCCCCATCCCAACAGAGCTGCACTGAGATTAGAAACCTGGAGGAACCTTTTATAATTACCAGTTGGTTTTGCCCCAGGCTGTTGAGATAGGATGCACCTCATTACTGCTGCTTTCCACCCCCGGGCCCTTTATTTGTTTTCCTTTACAGGTGTGAAGTTGTTTGGTTTTTCTCCCAAGTCTATCCTTAAATAAAAAAACCTAATAACACCAGCTCTTGGACATTTTTGTGGAGGGGTTAGTAAGTCACAGCACTAGCTGTGATTCTGTAGATTTAACCCCCCTGGTGTCAATAGGTTCCCAGCTTCACTGACTTCCATTTGATAGAGTTGGAAAATCCTTGACATTTTGCACTAAGGGGTTAATTTGAAAAGGGATGAGAGTTCGGTTTCAGTTACCAGCTTAGGTTTAATAATAAGGGAATGAAAAATTTAGGTTACCTGGAGACTAATCAGAGTGTAAAATTGTCCTTGAAGGTGTACTTCTATGTGAAGGTGAAAACAGGGGATTTTGAACACCATAAAGCTGAAGGAAACGAGAGGAAATACAAAAACAAATGGGGACTTCAGCTTTCTGGTTTTAACCCATATCTCTGGCAATATGTAAGAGCACAGCAAACAGATTACACCAAGGCAGTAAAAACTGATCAACACAACATATGCATTTAATCTCCAAAATAACTGAAACTGAAATGTGATTTAAATTAAAAAGGGCTTGGGCAAAGGAACCAGAGGAACTGAATGTCATTGGAAACCCACAGAGAAACCACAGAGCAGCTCCTCTGCCACTGGGTGCAGTCAGGGATGCTGAGCTTTGTCAGGCAGGTTAACCTGGGGAAAGGGCTCTTGAGGGACCTTCCCTGCTCCCCGTCTGCCTCTACCCTCCTGCCACCTCTAGTACCCTGCATTCTGAATGGGCACCTACCACAGGCTGTAAAGTTTCTACCTGAGCAGTGAACATTGGCCAAAGTGTAGACAGATCACAGGCTCACAAAATAAATTAGTTACTGTACGTTCAGCATGGTTTCGGCTAGGATAGAGTTACTCTTCTTCCTAGCAACTGGTATAGTGCTGTGTTTGGATTTAGGATTGAGTGTTGATAACACACCGATGTTCCAGTTGTTCCTAAGCAGTGTTTACACTAAGTCAAGGACTTTTCAGCTTCTCACACCATGCCACCAGCAAGGAGGCTGGGGACACAAGACACCGAGAGGGGGCACAATGAGGACAACTGACCCCAACTGGCCAGAGGGATATTCCAGACCATAGGGCATCATGCTCATGGGGGAAAGCTGCTTGGGAACTGTCTGGACAAAGGCCAGTGAGTGGTGAGCAACTGTGATATACTTCACTTATTTTGTATATTCTAATCCTATTTTATTATTTTTTTCTCTTCCACTTGGGTTTTTGTGTCAACCCACAAATTTTACTTCCCCCCCCCCCCCCCAAATGTTCTCCCCCATCCCACTGGGGGTGTAGGGGGAGTAAGCAAGTGGCTGTTTGGTGTTCAGCTACCTGCCAGGTTAAACCATGACAGTATCTCCAAGGAGAGAGATACTGACCATTAAATTTCCAGCAGAGCGCTCTGTGCAGCCTCAATAACCCCATCCCAGCTCCTCTACCTGGATAATAAATCACTCAGCCTAAGAAAGTCCTGTTCTTACTGATTTTCCAGGACATCACTGAGGCAGTCTCATTTAGCAGCCTTGTCAAGCTCTTGCTGGAAAGCTACTACAACGACCTTCATAATGATATAGTGAAAATTATTACATGCCCTTTGTCCTGCAATGTGCAGGATGCCAGATGGGTGTTAATAAAGCAGCCAAAACTCACCCTGTAGAATTTCATCCTGAATTTAAAGGCCAGACTACTCAGTACGACTTTCAAATGCAACCCTTGATTTAACTCACACAGAATGAAATACACCCTAACAGAGTCCCAGTTAAGGCTGGCAAGCTCTCTGCATTTCTCACTGACACCCTAAAACCTTGCTCCATCACTACAAGAGAACGGGGGAAGTGAAATCCTTTTGCATATGAGATAAGCTGTGCTGAAGGATGCTCTCATTTGCTGGACTTGCCACAGTTGAGCAATTGTGGTACCATTCAGTAGATAATGCCATGCAAACGTTATTGTTACCACAGATAAAGAAATTAGTGCTAGATGGTTTTTAGAACAAACACTTTGTTTTGTTTTGTTTGTTGTTTTTAATTTCTTTGCAATTTTGGGGGTGTATTTCCATTCTCCATTGCCTTTTCTAACAACACCCAGTGCTACTCGTACAACAGATAAAGCCAAAGTCTGGCATGTAATTAAGATGTTAAGAGGTAACTTTATCTGGACACATAAACCTGAGCACCTGCTTATGAAAGCAGGTGCCAGAATCAATAAGCTCAGGCAGCCTGGAAGCTTGTCCAAGACACTGATTTCACACACTATTAAGCAACCTTTCCGTGTTGAAGCACAGAGGGCATCCACTGTAACTTCTGGAAGCTCTTGCTTCCCAGAACTAGCAATTTCTTTTACCCACACTGCACTAATGAATACTCCCAAGCTCAAAACTGGACAGATTTGAATACGGGACAAACTGAGGTCTGCATCTGATTGCTCACACAGTTTTATGCTAACCTTTCAGAGCGTTGTTATGGCCCCTACGTTGTCCAGCAGTCCTCCTGTTGCTCAGCTACTAAAATGATGAGAATTAGAGGTGGTTATGGATGGAAATGAGCCATGGCTTGTTTTTTCAGCAGTAGTGCATTACCTTGTCTGCTGTTAAACTGAATGGGAACAGCAGCTGATTTGATACATAGATGTTTTCAGTTTACACAGAAAATTCTTGAAGCATTCACTGCTGGTAAGGAACAATTTCTAACCCATGCATCTCTTAGCTATCCACATAAAAGACAACGGAAAAGTGATGCAAAAGTCCTGAAAACACACTGAGATTTCCCAGGTCACATAATAATTCCCCTCCTCATTTTTGAGATTCAGGTTTCTGCTTTATTTCACAATACCAAAAAGCAAGAACATTGGTTGCAACAGAAACATGACTAGAACCTGATTTCAGTCGGTGATCTCTGATCCGTATCTTCAGGAAATGGAAAAACAAGGCATTCCTAGTAATGTTTTAACACTGTCTCAAGGTAACGTCAAACGAAACAGGTTAACATGGAGAAAATACACTGCTGGGCAAGAATGGTGACAAAAGGCTGAGCCCTACAAAGACTTACTGAACCTAAACAAGGAATTCAGCAGACCATTAAGTAGAAGGCTCCCTCTCCTCAAGCACATCATTTGAAGAAAGGCTGATGTCAAATGTTAATTACAACGGAAAAGAATACAGCAATGATCACGGAGAAGTACAATGACACCCCCAAAAGCTGCAGCATGCGAGACCTTTGAAGGCTCAGAAGTTCACAATATGTAAAAAGATCAAAAACTCGTGTTCCACTTTGCTAGATCAGAAGATGATGAGATAACTCTCTCTTTTCACATAATAAAGGGTTTCCTTTTTCTTCAGCTCTTCCCAGCATATTCTTCTAAACCATCTGTAAAACAAGAAAACAGAAGGGAAATAATTGAAAACTTACAGAGAATAAGAACAAGCCATTCGGACAAAACCGCTCTGAGAAGACAGAAGCTATCAAAAGAAACTGAGAAGGACGTTGAACAAGTCTGTAGACTTTATTGCTTAGACCTGTTTCTTTTTCTGAGACCAGTATCTCAAAAAACCCCAATAAAAATGCTGCTGAAACTCTGTGTGAGCGCACAAGCTGTGCCATGGGGAGCTGACACTTCAGCTGTCAGCATGACATTGGGGAGAAGTGGCAGTGTTTATAAAGAAAATAGATTTATAAAGAGGAAAATACAAACAGGGCTTTCCATGCTGCCACTGGCATTTTTTGGTCCTAGGGCTTGTTATGCACCAGTCACAAGGCTAAAGCCTCTAGTCCAAAATCGCCTCCATCTTATCAAACATTAATGTGATCCCTTAATAAGGCTTCCCCCCACACACATTCCTTTTAAAACTGTTTTAAAAGTCAATCTCAAGAACACAAAAGAACAGTGTCTTCTGTGATCTGGTATTTTCATCCAGCTGGATGAGTTCTGTTCCTGAGTTAACCACGGTAGACAGGATGGCATCAGGGAAGTTCTCCTGTTTCCCACAAAAACCATTTTCAGGCCACAGCTCATGTTCCCTACCTGTTTCTTTGTCTTTATTTTCCTAAGTAACTTTGTTGTCATTGTGCTGTAATTAGAAAACAAAGTGCATCTCCAATAGCATTCAGGTCTGCAACCCATTATAATAAATTAGTCTCATAAAGTAATAAAACAACAAAAAAAAGTGGCAGGATCCAGTGTATCAAAAATTCACTTCAGAGGTCTGCCAAGAAAATAAATTTGGATTACATCCATTCCACTGGATCTCAGGGCCTATGCAACGCCATGGATCTTAATTGCTCATGAAGTCTTTCCTATGGAAACATCTTCCATTTCCCTTGATGGGGTTGGAAGCCGAATTTTTGCTCTTCAGCTTATCAAATGTTTGAGGCTTTTGTTCCGCAGGATCTAAGGAAACACAGAGAAAACAAACCCAGTGCAGCCATAATAATCCTGCTAAGGCAAAAATACTTAATTCCTTCCATTCTGGGGGCTTTAGCGAGCTGTTAGCATACAAAATTTCAAGCTTTATCACAGTCTAGTACAAATGGGTTTCTTATTTTTATATACAGTATAGGTGGCATGGACAGTGAAGAGGAAATCTGCAATAGCTTTTAAAGGCCTGCTGATGAAACTGGAAAGATTGGGTCTGATTGTTTGGAGCAAGTCATCTCCAACAGCAGCATCTGAGCATCAGTTTTTGGACTGACTCTGTGGGCTCTTGGGAGCGAGGGACTGCCAGTAGCAGTCCCTTTATCAGCAGGGCTTTTGGGGCTGCTTTCCTACGAGAAGAAGCATATTCAGGAAAGCACTTTCAGTTCAAGAAGCAGAGGCTCAAGACCAAAAAGAAGGCTTTGCTCAAAAGTTTTCTGCATCTTGATCAAGTCGTTATACATAAAAATAGCCCAGAACCACCTCCAGTGTGCTTTTTGGCCTCTTTTATGTGTCCCTATTGATAAAAAATTGCTTCAGGGTCAGCGAGGATGTGAGCCAAGTGGTTTGGTGACTTAGATGGAGGCACAACTTCAGTTGCATGGGTAACAACAGTGGCCCCAACAGATATACTATCACCCCTAAATGAACACTTTGCTTGAAGTATAAACAGCCGTGATACAAGTTAGGGTTTCACCGAGCTACAGAGGCACTGTGGAAAAAAACCACAAACCAACCAACCTGTACCAGCCCTGGAGGTACTTTCACAACGTTTCTGAAAGTGACAATACTTGGAAAATAAAATTTATGGAGAACTTGAGAGCCTGAGGATATCTTCACAGAAACGCAGTTAGAACACCTTGAAACTGGTTAATAATTTCTAAATGCATCTCGGCTTCTATTGAAAACTTCTCATGAAGTCTGGGTTTGAAGACCGCAGGTTATAAAGAACCATGGTATTTTTTACTGATGATATTATTAAAAGATGCCTCTTAGTTTAGCCTGATCTTGCAGTCATTGATTAAACTCTGGATATCATTGAAGGGTAGATAAGAAGGTGGGAAAAGCTGGTAGCCTGGGGTTGTAGTCCTAATTGCATGCTTACACTTGCATTTCTGTAGCTTTTAACTTGATGACATTTTAAATGGAGAGATTAATCGGCCTTTACTTTGTTATTTGCGACGTACACATTCAACACTGCGGGCCAGATAAACCAGGCAACATAAATTAGTCACCTTATTGGCAGGTTTATACCACCAGAGCATCTGGTCCTCCCTGAATTAATTTGTACTGCAGACAGGAGCCGAGTACGAGCGCTCTTTTAAATTCATGCGAAAAATACGAATATTCATCTTTTTTTTTCACTCAGCTCTCTGTCTGGTCGTGTTTTTCTCAAGCAGGTTCTCCAAATTCAAAGTGACACGAAGCATGGGACTTACCTCTGGGAGTCTTGCACGCTCAGCCCTTCTCACAGACTAGCGTTTGCTGGGTGGCAATATGGAGTTCCTGCTTGTCAGGCACTGCACTGCTTGCCACGGGAAAGCGCTTGGCACTAGCGGTTGTTTTTCAGGTAGGACATCTGTGGAAACCGGGTTTGTGCAGCAGATAAAGCAGCTTGCCATTTCCTGGCCTGCCAGGTCCTTTCATAGAAGTGCCACACAAGAAATAACGCTCTACATTGATGTAAAATTCACATTTTAAAACTCTTGAAGCATTAATTCTTTATCTTACTGAATTATAGTGAGGTAAGAGGGAGAAGCAGGCCAGGGAAGAAGGAGAAATGGGAAAGACTCTCATTTTGAAGTGAGATTTAGGGATGGATATGAAAACTAACAATACAATGCCCACTTCTGGCCTCTGAAGCACTCATATGGGCATCAGGGCAATAATAGCCAAGTGAAGTTACTAATCTTCCATTAACATGTGCAGCAACACCAGATTCCAGTTACTCAGATCACCACAGAAACCCAGGAAGCATCCAACCTTCACTTTCTGATTTGGGAAGCACTAGCAAAGCCAAATGCTGGGGTGAAAGAGGAAGAGAGGACATGTCCCCCTCATCAGGGGCATGATAAGTGCACAGAAAGGCCCTGGGAGATACTGGAAAGGTGTAAAATAGGTACAGGGCATGATAAGGATCACAGGGTCAGTGATGAAGGGCAGATGAAGTCAGTTCTCTAGTGCAGAAGTGCATGAGGGAGACTGGGAATGGTTTGGGAATCCACGGGTTTGGATTTCTTCACTATGAGGGTGGCGAGACACTGGAAAAGAGAAACTCTGGATGTCTCATCCCTGGAAATGTTAAAGACCAAGCTTAGATGGTGCTTTAAGCAACCTGGTTTAGTGGAAGGTGTCCCTTCTCATGGCAGGGTGGTTGGAACTAACTGATCTTTAAGGTCCCTTCCAACCCAAACCATTCTAAGATTCCATGACTGGAATGCTTAGCTTAAAAACCTGGCTCCCAACTGAAGCTATTAAGGTGCCCAAGTCAGACAGTCAGATACAGTCAGGCATATCCAAAGACATTAAAGTCTACCCTGTTGATAATAGGGCTCCAGTGGTTTAGAAATTTTACTCTAACATTTGCTTTTACTGAAATGAATCAAAATAATAAAAACACTCTCAAAATTTAAATGATCCAGTCTAATATTTTTTTCTTTTCTCCCCCCTCCCCCTCCTCTTTTCAGTCAGAAGTGCTTATAGTAGCAGACTAGACTTAGTAATAGAACCCGGTTATTTTTATACATCGTATTAAACAGGAAACATCACTGTTTTTACAATTTAGGTTATGAAATAAAAATGTCACCAGTGTTGTTACTTTAGGTTTTAATGATCATTTTCTACAACATGAAATAGTTTGATTACCAAGACCTGCCGGTAGTCAATGATGGTAACTCACAAATAATGCTTCACACACCTAACAAACATCACACAAAACGTACCTTTCGTTACGTGTTTTAATAACTGGAAGTAGTTTGATTCTGATTTTTATACAACCAGTTATATATGAATATGTACACATATTCAGTTCCAGTCACAGTGTGTGTGTATATATATATGTATATATATATTTGGATCTGCAGCAATATAAAATGAGCTTTACCTGTATATACATGTGCAAGTCTGAATGAGTCCTGAGTAATTTTAAAGCACTATTAGTCAAATCCAGTAAATTTGAAACTGATGCAAATGAAACTCAGGTTTTACAGTGTTAAGCTATTGTGAAGATGCTATTTTTCAGGAAAAAAAAAGAAATATAGCACTTTGCATTAGCTTTATGCATAGCTCTCAGCTCTGTACAGTGAGTGCACAGTATCCACTCGCAGTCTGGGTAATTAGAAAATCTGAAAAGATGCTGACAGCATTCTTCAGTAACTATTGCTTCCTCTGCTTCTTAATTAATGGCAAGTGATTCGTTCTGCTCCAAAACAACCAAGTGTGGAAGACTTTTACAGGGTTTAAATTATATTCTTTCTGCTGCATATATTTTTGTAAACATTCAAGTTACCCAGGCCCTTTAATTATACAATTATACAGTCAAATAGTTAAAATACATATCTGGGAGGGAAAAAAAGAAATATCAGTGGAGTATGAGCATTACCTCAAACATGACAGTATGCTGTAAGGCAACAGAAGAGGAAGTGTTCTTTAAGAAACAGCTTGGACAGAAACCAAAAGGCTGCTCAGAAACCCTCTGTCAGCATGACACACCACCATGGTAAACTCGAGATGCTCTCGCACCATCAGAACAAATTGTCTGAGCAAATGGGAAGGAAGCACTCCTGCTAAGGAACGGTTCCAAACTCAGCAAGAGAACACAGTATTAACAGAGCAACTTACACAAAAGGTCTCTATACCCCATGCCAGGAAAATGCAGGCACTGATATGAGAGCTGGTAAAGGACACAGGCTGGGGTGTAGATGTCTTTAACTGGAGTTGTTCTGATGCAACTTTCCAGGTATGGAGGAAGATAACTTTTCTTCTTCCCCTCATTTCTCTTGCACGGCAAAAGTGAAGGCACCACTCCAACTGTGCTCCTCTGGCATAAAGGTCCTGGCACAAAAGTTAGCTGGTCCCATGGCTGCTATAGTCAAAAACACCTTTCCTGAAGAAGGGTGAGAATTCGCAGATGGTGTATTTTGACAGAGTTAGCCCCACTTTATCAATGTGCAGTGGAGACGAGGGAGAGTTCAGCATTGCAGAGAAAAAGCTCCTGAGGTATTTCTGTGGAAAGAAATGCAAAATGTCATAAGGCTGATTTGCTCAAACTGATCATGACCTCTTTAAAGAACTAAAACAACAGTGGTATAAAAATAAAAGAAGAAACAAGATCTCCATGACTGTGAAAATTCCTTTTAATAACCATCAGCTTTTAAATCCATCCATAAAACAGGTCTACTGAAATACCTGTATTAAGCTCAGGAAAAGCAGAGAAGTAATATTTTCCACTTTCTTCCTCCACCAAGCTTAGTAACAGTTTTATTCTGTGCTTGTGTGATGCTTTCTGGTTTATTCTGTAGTCATGTAATGCTTTCTCCTAATCATGACCTGCTAATACTGCCGTCTAGCATTACCAAACACTATAGCAGGTGCAAACCTCAAATCCATTCTGCAGGAATTTCACTACATATGGGCAAAAAGGGACTTCAGAAATCCTTCCCTCATCAAGCCTCCACAAGCCTTGCATCGAAAGGGATTTGTTTTGATCAACGCCATCTGCACAAGGATTGTATGACTTCCATATTCTCTCAGAACCTACCAGCATCTTTTCACTGAGCTACCCTCTCAATTTAAGTCTTTTTTTTAAGTCACATAATAAGCATTCCCCTTCCCTTAAGTTAATATCCACCAAACGCTCTGCAACATCTATTTGTACCTACAGAACTCTGACAGATGTACATTAACACCCAGCTAGTTTTCACGAACCTGATGAGGTTTCCTTCACACCTGGGTTGAATTATTACTATCACTTAGCATGGTTTCCTAAGTCGTATTTATAAATTTGGAATGAAACACAGTAGGTAAAGCGGTGATCAGACAGGTGCTATAAAGCACACAATGTCACCCAAAGAGAGACATGTCATCTGGAGTACAGGGAGAAACTCCTTTGCTCTGCCGCAGACTGATCACAGGAAAAGGCAACTTGAGAAATTACTCCCTAATCTTGGATTTAGTGGGAAATATATCTGTAAGACAGAACAGCACAATCTCCTCTAGAGAACACAAAGTTTGCTTATTTCAATACAGCAGCTTTTGCCTAGTGGAAGCAGTTTGTTCAGGAAGCAATCCTAATTATTCACTCTCAAGGAGAATTCCTCCATGCTCTAACAACCTGTTATCTACTGAAGTACCTTGGAAACCAGCTGTATTAATATTACAGAAAGCAGGATAACAGAAAACAAGGGGAAAAAAAAAGGAAAAGAGCAGCTGGCACATCAGCTTTTCTCTTGGCAGGATTGGTGAATTTTCTTTTCCATTCAGATCTCCCACAGGTTGTATTAATGTTCATGGAAAAAAAAAATCCTTATAATAATGCCTTCAAGATGAATTCTAATGGACTAAGAGGTAATTTAAAGTGAGCAACAGATGTCAACATTTGTCACAATTAGTTCAAAGTAGGGCCCTTTAAAAAAAGTCCCAATCCAGTAATGCCTGAAGGATGAATATGGGAGAAAATCAAATGTAAAACATGGCATCCCGTTAGATTTTAGGCATTGTGCTGAAAAGTTACTGCAGTAGTTTCAGTTTATGGTTACTGAAGGCTCAAAATTACCAAAATATCTCGCTGGAGACATTGCAAGACCTATTGCATTCACCTTGGTTTGTATGGTCAGATAATTGACTGTCATGCCTTTTCTGTACAGCCATTACTCATTGTTTTGGCATGATAACTCTAATGGCAGAATGAAAAAATCCTTCTGCTATAAGATTATACTTATCTGACAGGGAAAAACTAGGAACAGCAGGTATACTTATCTTCCCAGATCTCCACACAAGAGCTGCTCAGTGAATATCACAGATTCTCTGAACATGAAAAAGATCCTTGGGAAAATGGCAACAAACAGACCCTACCAGATTATGATGGAATTAATTTTGTACGAAGGTTTCCAGCCATATGGCTTGGCATTATGTGCTCTTCAGCAGCCGCCTCTGAGAAAATTAGCCCTCCTATAAAACCCTTATCTGCATTTGCCCTTGTTTGCAATGCTGATGGGTTAGCCTAACACAAAGCTGACGTGCCCTTGACACAAAGAAGCTGTTGCTTCCATGAAATAAAGGCTGCTCTGCCCAAATATGCTGGCTAGGATTGAAGTCCTGTAGTGAGGGGAACAGTGACTAACAGCAGAAGTGTGTGCTCGCACCACAACCATATGTCTCGATTAAAGAGCTGTGGCTAGGCACTAAGGGGGAAGGTTGCTCTGTCCTGCTGGCTGCAATGTGGATGACAAAGTGGAAGAAAGAGGGAGGAGAGAAGGAAGGGTGGTCCTTATTGGTGCATGGAAAGATGCTTCTCAAATTCAGATGGGATGGGAAGAAAATGAGGGTCACAGCAAGCTGGAAGAAGTGCAGGAGCACATCAACCCCAAGTGCTAGAGACGGTGGAAAGAAAATCTGCTCATAGATCCAAAAGGGACTCGACATGGATTTTGTTTGCAACCCAGGAGGCCACTGCAAGCTGCTGGAGTGGGAGCAATGCTAGATGAAAGGAAGTCCCCTGTCAGGACTCAGTGGGCAGCAGAGGAGTTGTTTTTCAAAGCTTTTATATTAAATCCATTTCCAGCAGCAGATAAAATTTTTCTTTATTTACACAACAGTGTTATTGGTGCTGAGTCAGAACTAGGTGGGAAGCACTCTAGTACTATTATCTTTTGATATGTTCCCTTTAAAAAGCAGAGCTCAGGGTGCCTTCATGGAAACGAGCAAATTTTATACAAATTAATGCTGTGGCTTCCTACCAGCACTTCACCCACAGCATCTAAACCACTGTCCCTAGTATGCAAAACGCTACGTTACAGCAATCCCACTTTTTCTAGGTTTGCATGAGTAACTTGGAAAGAAAGAACTAGACAACTGCTACAACTGCTCCAAAAGGCTTGGGTTTATTAGCCATTTCTGTTTGGTAGCCTTTCTAAACTCCAGCCATTTGTTCTGGATTATTTAGCCTGGTAATCGGTGTTCTTCCAAATGCACTTAGGAGTTTCATTTCACTAATAGTGCTCAACCTGCTATGTTGCTGGAAAATATCCTAATTATACATGTGTAAACATACATGTCTCAGTGTAAGGGCACAGGACCCTGGCAATGAGGATGTAAAATGGGTAACAAACACCAATCATATTGGTTCCTCAGTCTAAACACACATTCAGGAGCAGCACTTTAGAAAAGAGAAACACTTTTTGCATGTACAAAATGCTTAGAGACAGAAAAAAAGATAGAAAAGACAGAAAGGGTAAAAAAAAACAGTCTGAAACAGGAAAAGCAGTGTTTTTTTCTCTTCTCTGCATGCATTAAAACCTTCAGGGCCTGTAACATAAATTTTATGGCAGCCAAACTTGAAAGTTTTAACTTTGTATTTTGCATTCAAGTGTTTGCAAATGAAACAAGGCTGGAGAAGGCGCTGCGAGACCCAAAGGTTTTACGTTACTTGTGAGTTTGAGTAGCTTTCCCTCCCTTTTAATTACATCAACAGCAAAATGGCAACCATTTCAAAAGCTTATTAAAAAGAACTTGAATAGGGTTCACCTTTTTAGCACTAGGCCAGCGTTCATCTTATGCTCAATCCTTCACCAAAGCAAAGTCGTTCTAATGATTTTTGCAGTACTTCGTGACGTGGGACCTCGTAATTTTATACGTTATAACAGAAACCCATAACTTAATTTATTAAAGTTATTACAATTAAAAAGCTTTCTAGAATGCAAAAGTGTTCTTACCATACTTTCAATTGTGGCATAAAAGAGAAATTCAGTTCAATGACATTGTTCTCATAATCCATTACAAACAGCCACAGCCTCAGAGACCAATAGCAGAGCTTAGCAAGAACTGGATTTTCTCATTAAACTTTGGTGTGCTTAAAAACTCATCAACTCTGGGACTTCCAGAAAGCAAAGAAAACTCTGAGCTTTCCCTCTTCTGCCACTTTTTCTAGCAATTAAATAAAAAAACCTCACGTGTTTTAAATTCTTCAAATATAACACATTACAATTAGCATTATGAACATCACCTGCTCATATTTGACAGAGCTGAAAGCACCACAAACTTGAATAAGTTAAATCTTACAAGGCTTTGGGGATTCTTGAAACAATAGCTTCTTTTCTTTGAAACAATACCTCCCTTTCAACATCTACACATCAATGTGGCAGTCAAAAGCTTTACCACAAGGGCACAGAAGGTCACTGGTGGCAGAGACAGGACTAATTAACTTGCTCATCTAACTTCCAGCACCAGATCCGCTCTCCCTTTAATACAGATGCTAGTTTCTCTCAGCACCAATCATATAATTATCCTGTTGACTGGTGTTAAGTGCTGCAAGCTTTAAATCAAATCTTGATTTGAATCATTCATAGAGCAAAGCATACCCAGGTATCAACAGCTGTCTTCTATAGGATAAGAATTTGATTACAAAAGAAGAGACAGACTGAAGCATATTCCCTGACTCTGAAACACCACATCATGCTGCTATTAGGTATTTGCAAAGTAAGATCTTCCCAAGGAAGACTCTAACACAAAACAAGCAGACAGGAACGTGCTTCGCTTCCAATCTGTGATCACAAAAATAAGGATCTGCTTAGAAGACAAGGCACGCAAAGGAAGCCCGCTGTAATGCAGAAATGGGAGTGCATCTCCTGCCTTTGTCTCCTAGAAAGAAATTGTTAGGCATATGCAAAGAAAACTGAACATTTGGGGATCCTTTCCCAAATTAACTAACTTTCTCTATTTAGATCACTGGTACCCTAAAGAGAAAAAACGAATTACTTTAAGGGTGGTTCTTCAAATAGGAAAGACTGCAGCAATGCCAGCTATCAACACTAACTACTGTCTACGGCAAAAAATAAAAGCTCATCTGAAACGGCAACGGTGTCCCACATGAGATTTCAGGCTGGCGAAGGGCCCTGTCTGGGGAGATGCTATACATAGAATCTGATGAGAAGAGATCATGAATCTTCCAAGGAAAAACAGGATTCAAACTTCTCATTGTATCTGCTTCTTCCTTGTGGTTTTGGTTGGGTTTTGTTTTCCTTACCGGCAAAAAGTCAGAGGGAATGAACACACTGTACAGGGAGGTAAACTAGGGCTGGAGTGCAGAAGACAGGAACCCTTAGGAAAAGGGCTGCAAAGCTAAGCCAGCTCTGCTTCATCCAAGACACACACATCTCAAACACCACACAGGACTGGATTACCTGGGTCAGGTGTGGAGGACCAGGAAAGCCATTAGCCATGATATAGGAAGTTTCTTTATGAACTGAATTCAAGGGAGCGAGCTCTCTCATGCTGAATGCCCCAACATTACAAAGCAAGGGGTACTCTAGCTGTCCAAACTAGATGCTTTGTCCAGGCAGGGATCCCAGCAGGCTCCTCCTGCAGCCTGCAAGAGTAGCCTGGTCCTCCAGATCACAACTTGGTTCACCCCAGCTAAGTTTCTGCCCTGTGTCTCCCACTGAAACCATCTCCCCTTTCCTTAGGGACCACCTGAAGCTAAACTGGCTAATTAGCAGTGAGTAACTGCTAGCATAATGCTCTGATAGCCCTCTAAAAGTAGATTTAGATCCATTTCTGAATTTATTAAATTTGAGCAAGCAGGAAAAGAACTGGCAGACAGCAAGAATATAAAATATGAGGTAACACTGCTTTGGAATGCAGCAGCTCAAAAGGATGGGAGACCACATATAGACTATGAGTATTAACTTTACCTCCAGCAGTTCAATATTCAGAACAGCTCTCCATTCACCAGATATTAACTAGCTCAGAAGCATTTTGGCCTTCTGTGGAGTCTTCTCCTTTTTTTTTTTTTATAATAAAGGAAACACGATGCTTCAATTCTTCTCCCCAACACCCTGACATATATTACAAGTTATCATAAGGCAGATCTGAGTAAAATATGTGAGCAGGACAACATGTGATATTCAACATCTCGAGATCTCAAGTGATATTTCAGGCCCTTCAGGGACCTAATGTCACTTCTGGATCCATACACATTTATCTCTTGCACTCACCCTTAGGTTATTACGTGCAGCTGTGATTTCATAGCTATGAGAAAAAGACTTACTGCCTGGGATACTACCTGCTGCCTGAAGGATCTTATTTCTGTGAAAGATTTGGGGAGAAAGCTGCTAAAATTATGACATGAGCACCTGAGCCAATATCTCTTACAGAAAGGCCAGGATGACTGGGTTCTCCTTATAAGAACCTACAGTATTAGGCCACTGTCAAAGCTGTGCAAAGCTTCCTTGAGGAGTCAGGGGTAACAAATGCCTCCAGAATGTATCTATCCCACAGGAACCCAAGACCTTGCTCTAGTTGCACAGGATGTGTGTGAGCAGAGAGATTCTTCAGAAGAATAAAGACAGATTCACATGTTTGCAAATGACAAGTCTCCACCACGTTAGTCATCATATTAAAGGGGGGGTTATTTGCTTCAGATTGGTAAACCTTAATTACGCCCAAGTTCGGATTAACCAGCTCCATGTTGCACAAGCCAAGAATAAAGGACTGACTTGTTTTAATCAAACCCTTCCTGTTCACTTTGATTAGGCCTAATCAGAAGCGAGGCTCTCTACAGATAACGCCCAGGAGTCACTGAAAAAATAGACAGAATTAAGAAATCTAGAACTTCCTAATCAGTATCACCTCACCTTGTGTTTGCAGGTCTTCTACGTACACATACAACTGCACCCCACACCACAATACTTTCCATCCAAACCAAATTTAACATATAGCCATGCACAATGTACATGACCAGCTTTCTATAGCGTGCCTATGTCAAACTCCCCGCTGCCTCACCAACAGACTTTGCCTGCATGAACGTCCTCTTACCACGGGTGGAAAGCAAGCCTAGCACTGTAGTAACCGGTACTGCTGGGGATGCAGCAGCCAGGCACAGCTTTGGGGGGAGCAGAGCACTTGCTGCCTGTGCTGTGGGCTGGCTACGTTTCCTGAGAAACCAAGATTTATGGGTTTCCCTTAACAGAGATAATACATGCATGGCAATTTATGCTATGTTATTAATTATTAGCAAATATCTTGCCAATTTGACTGTGATACACATATGTAAACTCTTAACTTGTTAGGCTGAACTTGTTTGCTAAGGAGCTAGACAGGAGATAAGATTGAAAGCTCCTACCAAATATTTAATGCAGCTCTTTTGTTAGTGAACAGATTTAGCTACACAGCTCCAAAATGTTTAACATGGCTGTAAATGCTGGATCTGTAATATCAGAACTTTACTTTGATAACAAAGAATTTAGCCTTTGCTATTGTTAAAGCTACAAAACTATGGAGTTTGTGGCACTAACACTGCAGCAGTCTGTGTTGGTGGTGGACTTAACCAAAAGCAGATAGAGAAGCAGCAATACCACACACACCACTCCTCTGGGCACGTTTAGAGGTACTTAAATGGCTTTGGAGCTAAGTGGTAAGAATCAAGCTCTCTAAGCAGCTGAATTCCATTAAAAAAAACAGGACTTACATTTTTAGCCCCTTGGGAAACTCTCCCTATGGTTTTTATGTACAGTGTAATGCCGGCTCCTTGAATCAGGGTTAGTTTCCTCCACAACTACGCAGGTGAAAGCAGATTTTACCACTACATCTCCAGAAGTGTTTGAGTGCCACTAAAATGTTAACATTACCCAGGGTGGTACTGAAATTTCCTTGAATTCAAACACCTTTCTGAATTTTCATAATGTACAAGCATTCTGAGAGATGCCAGTTATGATTCAAGGTGAAATTGCTCTCCTAGGCTTTCAAAATCCAAACTATTCATTATAGCTATTTAGAGCATTTTTCTGTGCAAGTCTAATGGCATGAGTACATTATGTTGAATTACTATTATGCTGCATCAAATGAATTAACTTCTGAAGTCAGTCTACGTCCCAAATAACAATATTATTCTGCCTGAAATTAATTTAAAATCTACGGGACTTAATATTTCTCACAACGCCTGCATGCTAAAAGCTCATATTCATTGGCTTTAAGTAGCTTCAATGAAAACTGAACTGTTGGCTGGCAGGAAAAAAAATAACACCAGGCAGCAAGGGCTATGATTTACAGGTGTTCTATCAGTGTGAAGTCTGCTTTTGGAAGTGAACAGCCATATTAAAAAGATCAAAACAGACCTGACTAGTGAAGGAAACCAATCTTTTCTCCGGAGCACAAGTCAAAACAAAGTCCTGTCAAAATCTATTCAGAAAGAACAACAACAGGATTGAATTTACCACGCATCCCTGGGCCAGCAGCGAGAGCGTGTCGTCTGCTGGAGTGGCCTTGGCAAACAGCTACCAAAGCATTTGACATGCATCACCCTCTACTTCCTGTGGTGAAATCAGATACTGGAGGATGACTGATATGCTCACTTTGAAAAGGGATAGCACCAAGTTCAACCCAGCGTCCTTGGTCGAGTGCTCCCTTTATTCATCTGCTTCCATCTGAACGTGGAGAGCCATTATTGGAGACTGATAAGGGTACACAACTCTGAAGCTTGATTTGTAGAAGAATGTTGGGAAATTTATTCTGAACTGACAGCAAAATACATTCAGATGTGGAGCTAAACTGGAGTTCACACTATATGCTGTCACGTATTCTGAACTTATTAAATCAGGATAAACATACCTCCTTATTTTCTGATACTCTGAAATCTCTCAAAGGGAAAGAAAAATAAAAGGCCTCTGTATTGCACATCTTATTTAATTCTTCAACTGTAATGGAGTAAGCATTTTATCACAAAAGATCCAATATCTACTGACTGTAATCAATAAGTAAAATTCCTTTTATTTATCCAGTTTTTGAAGCCAAGAGGGCCCCACATGAGCAGCAGCACCACCCAAAAAAGATGAAGTGCTTTGCTGCTCAGAGGTGCTACAGCTCCTCTTCGAGAGTGCTGCTTCAAAAAGAAAAGCCAGGTGCCTTGGGCAGCCCCAGTGATGCTCTGCAGGATGGGAACCTGACGTGTGAAATTGCTCTCAGATGACTAACTGCAGTTTTACTGTCTGCAGGCAAGGCAGACATCAGCTGAAAAGCAGTTATTTTTGTTCTTAATTTTTTTAAGCAGTTACTAGAGGTTATAAAAGGCACTTGGTGCAGACTAGCTAAACCTAATCCAGAAAATGATTCATGGCGTGGATTTCATATAGTTGATATCCACAAAAAGGCCCAACCACACAAGCTCTTGCTTTTGTGGATGTGTCTACGCTCTTTCCTTCTGTGTTCCCATTGCATCCAAATTCCTTTAATGGGAAATTAAAATCATCACTCCAAGACTCTATAGTTTAGACTATGGGTATGAAACAATCTTCTTTAAGATTATAAAACACTGACATTTGCAGTGGTTTGCTTTTGCACCAGCAGTCATACTGGGTGCATATTCATATCTGTGACAAAAGGAAAAGCTTCCTTTTATCTTTCAATGATCAAGTGTATTCTGAATGCCTTCTGAAGTCTATCTCACTGAGATGCTTCCAAGAACGGTATTTACAACTGCACTGTCACAAGCAAACATTCAATCTGCAAGAGCAGGCTAGTGAGCAGCTGGCTTTAAAGCTCTTCTTAAAATGCTTTGGTATTAGGGATGTTGTTGCAAGTTGAGAGTCTAATAATTCCCTTTTAGTAATCACTTTGAACTGACACATAATCAGTAGCTTTCAATAGTCTCTGTGACTGACATCAGAGCTGGGAAAGATCAACCCCCATTTGACAGGGGTTTTGCAATAGAAACTCCTGTTACTAGCATGTAGCAGGTTGCCTCCATCAAACACATTAAAGGATGAGGCTGTGTAACAAGGGCTGGTGGGATGTACTCATGAAGTTCATACTGAATATTCAGATGATGAATCATCTGCTCATGGCAGAGGGCTGGAACTAGATGATCGTAAGGTCCTTTCCAACCCAAACCATTCTGCGATCTCCAATGTAATTAAAACATTTCTGCCCTCATGACTTCAAGGAAAACCTCAAGCAATGAGGTCTCAAACAGACTCACACACTCCCTTTGCCCAAATTTGTCAACAAATACTTTGAGATCTTTTTCCCCTCGGGTGACTCTTTCACTGTTTGCCACCGAGGTGTTAATTCTGAACCTAACTACACATTTAGATAGCAAGAATGAATTCAAGTTTAAGGAAAGACGCTATTTTCATTATTTCGTGTTTTCCTTAAGAACCAGACTTTTGGAGTCATGCAAACCCAGCAGAATCTCAGCTTTAGAACCTTTTACCAAAAAAAAACCAAATCCCCCAGAAACTACCACCTCCAAAGGAACTCGAGTGAGAATACAAACTAAATACAAAACAAAGCATTTGGCTACTAAGTTAAAGAACTTTTTTTGGAAGCTTAACTTTGACTGTAGGTAACAGCAATATTTCAGTCAGTTCAGTGTCTTCGATGCTCTCCCCCGCCAATTCTACAGATTTGAGAGCAAAATTGAATTATGAAGTTCATACAAGATTTATTCCTGCCTCTTGCATTAACACCTATCATTGAAAACCTCATCAGCAGACATTAGGAAGTGAGGAGGTTAAGGACAATTGTATTATTAATTTTAAATAAATTGAGCGTGTCTACCTTTTAAAGAGCTTCAAAGAATCAAGGGAATAAAAGAAGCGCAGAGACAACGCCAGGAAGATGTATGTGCTCCTACAAAACTTGATGTAAGCTTACCCTACCATACTGTTACGGTTTGACCTTTCATTCTCTGAGCTCTGTAAGTGGCAGCAAAAGGAAACACACGACTCCTACTGACCACTGAGCTCTCTGATCATGCATCCCTGATCAGGGATTTTGTTTGTTCCCCTTTGCTGTCCACAAACAAACATGAGGAAATGCAGGAGTGGGAACGGGGAACGAGAAACAGGGAACAGAGACAAGGAGACAGGTCAAGGCTTGGGGGACTTTTTGCTTTCCTTTCAGCAACAACCCACTGGGATTCTGTCAGCATGACAACTGACTTTTTCCTAAGCGTGCTAGTGACAGCAGGAGCAGAAAAGAAAGCCTTGTGGGTCCATGACTGCAATGCTTCTGACCAAGGGTCAAGAAACACAACTCAATCTGCTATGTCAGCTTAGACTCCTGCCCAGCTTTTCTGGCTGCATAATGGGAAAATGGGGCTAATAATAATCTTCATTCCTACAACAAAGCCTGGGTCTAAGAGAAGAAGAAAAACGATCAGGAGAATGATACGATACGGAGATGCAGTACCTAAAGAAACTGGTATTTCAGGAAAATTTCTTTCTACTGTCATTCACAGATCTAGCAACTCGCCAAGGAACAAAAGATACTCTGCAGTTAAAATGGGAACAGATACACTCACCAAATCACGGATTTCTTGGGATATGCACTTCCTTCATAAAGTTTTTGCTTAAAAAATAAAAAAGGAATATACACCATCTGATTTAATTTAAAAAAGAAAAAGGATCTTGTATTCTTATCTACTGATTTCTAATTGCATGAAGGGATAGATACACACTAACTTGTATTCATTAACTTTAATCAAAAGAATTCTTGGCTGCTTCATTTAAGGCGGATTTAATCAAGCAAGGTTGGCTCTGAAGTGAAATTACAGTCTTTAGACTGTGGAACAATTAATTTAGAGTTTTGCCCTGCAACAGGTCCCTGATGAAATACTGAATTAGCAGATTGCAATAGGGCATTTTGGATAGGTAATTTTAAACACAATTTAGGTGTTTTCTCTTAAGACGTGTAGGCAAAACATTTGTGAAAACTTGCATGTAATTTTTCCAAACCTCTATGGAAACGTAAGATATTGCTCAAAAGTCTTTATACTACACCAAAAAAAAAAGCCCCAAAGTGTTTGTATCACACTAGAGATCAAAGACTTCTCCTCAGGTTAATCTCACAGCAAAACAGTACTCATACTGTGCTTTCCTACCAACAAGGACCAAGAAGGATGGGGAAGCTTTTGGTTATTAAGCATTTGCACCAGCTAGGATAAATAAAAGAACATAATGTTTTACATGAACTTTACATTTACTGTGATTTTAAATCACAATCCTCATAATTTGGGGCTCTCTGGAGTTTTTTACTCCAAGTAATTTAACTTCCATTACAATGAAATATGTCCACTTCCAATCTCAAGCTGAAATAAGGTAACTCTTCATGACAATCTTAAAACACATCCTTCAGCCAGCCCCCCTGACTCCAGTTGACTTGAACGGTACCACAAACCTCACTGCTGTCCTCAGCACTTCTACTGTGGCGAGAACCTCAGAGGTGATGTGTAGGAAAAAAAACAAACTCTTCCTAGAAAACTATCCCACAAAGAAGGTTTCAGACAAATCATAATTAGACACATGGAAGACTTCCCTGACTAAAGCCAAAGCCACTCAGATCAGTAAAGTTTAGATATCTGCACCAGAACCAGATCTCTGATTGTTGTACATTCTGCTAATTGGAAGAGTAGTTTTAACCTACAGTGACTCCCAGGCTATCTGCTTCATTTTCCCAGATCAGACTGGGGAGCTGCAATTTAATTTTGATGTCAAGAAAAGAGCCTGCAAGGCCATTTTAGTAACCAACAGTTAATACCAGCAAATACTCTAGTCAGGCTGTTCGACTGAAATGACAGCTTAAGCTGTCTTACCCCTCACACAGGTGTACACTGGAGTTTGAATGTTAATTTTTATGTGCATACTTAACAAAGAAAAAGGAAACTAAAAAAAGAAACTGCTGTTGCTCAGAGACGTCCTGTGGAAAGCACTGGACTATCTGAAGCTGCACTACCCTGCTTCAATCCAAAAAGTCCACGGAAAACACAACGTGAAGTCACAGCCTATTCAAGATGTATAAATACCTCAAGTAAAAGCTGGAAGAGCAGAGTAATTTCTTTGTCATCCACCATCAGGATGAGACTCTACTAATGATTCTACAATACAGAATATTTGTTCAGAATACTTACTGGACTGATGTTTGTCAGGCTGTCATCTATTTTTAGTCAATAAGGTCAGCTCAGACACTGGATAATATACATTTTTGTTGGCCTGGAAGCTGTTTTGATTTTTCTAAAAATGCTGTATTAGCTCATTAGCTCTTTACTAACCATGTGGAACAGTAAAATCAGCTTTTATATCATACTACAGCCATTACAACACATCACCTGTGAGGCTTGAAGGAGATTACAAAGGGTATTCAGCAAATTGAGGTACAGGATCAAGCATGAAAACCAGCCGAATACAAGCCATGTTTCTGCTTGTTACCAAGGTCTAATGCCTTCACCTTTTACCTGACTGAATTCCCACGTGAGAAATACACTATGGTCAAAGGCTAAGAAAACACATCTCTTACAGAGGCAATCCATCCATTTACTGCTTTCTGGTTAGTGCACTGAAGTGTGCTCAAGGTTCATACTGGACTGAAATCCAGGAGGCAATAACAGCCAGCATTTTAAATAGAACTGGTGTCTGGGCCCTCTTCCACTATCACAGTATAACTTCCATTTTCACAGTGTAATTGAAGATACGCTTTAAGCCTTCAAAGCATTACATGACTTTGGAAACCATGAATACTTAGGTGGTTTCTCTCACCCTCCACCAAGAAGGCTGCAGCTATGTTAGCTGAAACTCTCATGCCGCTGGCAAAGCCACATCAAACCACTGCAAAATATACAGTGAAAAGAAAATACAATGATTAGGGATCCAGACATAATGGAGTATCGATCAGCTTGCTGTGTCAAATTCCTCATGGCAAGGATGGTAACATTTGCTTGGCTCCTTATCCTCTTTATCTAACTTTCCCTTAGGCCACAGGGTACCTTCAGTTTCTCCAACACTAACTGATTTGTCAGGATTACTGGGTGGCATGGCCAACCGTGCTATCTGGTGGCATATGGCAAAACACACTCATGTGAACAGTGGTCATATTATTATGTTTGCAAAATATATGAAGGCAATGAAGTTTTAATGACTTAATTTAAAGACATACGATTTAATTTTAAGCTAAAAATCTGGCTATACAGAGAGCTGTAAGTACCATAACACCATGATTAAAGCATTGCTATACACAGCAGTTTTATCATCTAGAAACATTACAATAAAATCTGTTAGTAAATAAATGAAAGGTCAGAAAGATTAACGGATTAAATCTCTAACTGGTACAAAAATATGCAAACTGAGTACTAGACTGGAACATGGCCATGCCTTTATGCCTTCTATAGAGGACATGAAACAAAATACCCCACATTACATTTTGTACATGTGAGACAGCCTCACATCAAAAGTCAGTGGGAGGATGTTTTGTTGGCAGATCAAAGAAAAGGTGAAGTACATAGAAAAAAAATCAAAACATGCAAGAAAAGATTCCAGTTGGAAGCTATCTACTTTTATATTAATTTCTCTAAATCCCTACTTAATGCTACTTTAGCTCTACAAAGAATATAATTTGTAATGACTTGCATGATCAGGTAATCCCCATGTGGCTACAACAGAGTTGCAGGGCGTATGGCTTAGTCTTTGTTCACACCTCTTCTTTCCCAAAACCCCACCTCCTGCCCCTGGGCTGCAATAACACATTCATTAACATAGAAATTTGAAGACCTAATGTGTGATGGGAGTTAAAATTATGTCACTCACACAGCACTGCAGAACAACGAGAAAACTCCACAAATCCTCATTAACTCAGTAACCTTGTCCACAATAAAAATACTTTTTAAAATTAATCAAAAGGGAAAAGAAACCCAAAACACTCAGAAAGCTGGGTCACAAAATAAAGCTCAAAGATGCCTAAATATTGCATTCCCTCTGTCATATTTGGATATAGTAACTATGATAAAATAGTAAATCTTCAGCTAACAAACTGCATTTAAAGTAGCAATATTTTTTTTAATCTTGTCTTTAACAGAGACCATCTGTCTACAGTGAACACTTAACCTCACCCACAACCTTTCCCCCCTAAATAAACATACCTCCTATGAATATCTCTGAAGAGATGGATTTTTTCATAGACTAGGATTAATTTCTTTTGTTAAGGCATGTTTCATTACTTTGCAACCTACTGCTGCCATCTCCTGTGTTAAACGAGGCAGCAAGTAACTGGATACTTACAAGCAGGCTATTTAGCTTTGACCATATGGAAATGGTTTCTGGTGGTCAAGCAGAGAATTCTCCACCTAAATACCCTGCAGAAGCCTGTTAAAAAGTTGGCATTACCTCTAAGTGACTCCGTCGTTCTGCAATCACTCGTTCATCCTTGTTTCCAAAGAGCTTCTTTGGGGGGAATTCTAAAGTGGCAAGCTGGAAGACATTAAAGGATGAATCGGTATCAGAAGTGACAGGCTCAAATGAGAAAAATTCTCTTTAAACTTCGAAGCAACTGGGAAGAAGAAAATGCCAAATATTCATGAGCTACACCATACGCTATTAGCATATATCACATTACACATTTCTACTGATGTTATTACGATCTGGTCTGTAGTACTGCTAAGTATGTGTTTTGTCACCAGCGAGAGACAGGAAGTGAATTTAGGAATCAGACTGCCACCGTTTGCCCTCATAACGATTACAAAGGTGCCAATTGAATCTGATGTGACAGCACCCACTAGGAAGTGAGAAAGATCTTAAAAGACTGCTTTGAGACTCTTAAAAACTGTGGTCTCCAACTGTACTGCTGTGAAATTCGTCTTTTCTTATGTCGTATTGCAAATGTAAGATCACTGGATCTAAGCACTATCACTGAAGTTATGGTGTGGAAGATGGCATTGCTGGACTCCAGCTGACACCTGAGCCAGACCCAAGTGACCTTTTGTTGTGTCTTGAGCTACAATTTCTTCCTTCACAACAGGGACAGGCTACGAGCATGCACCTATGCTGAGACAACAGCAAAGATAATGGGAAGTGGGACTTCTTGAGCTGTAACGCAACTGTAGCTCAATCACATTCAAATGCGTATCCACGCTGGAAGTGATAGCTTTAATTTCTGAAGAGAATCCCCATGAGCAGGCAAAATCCCATGTATCTCACTGAAAATGAGGCAGCAGCACAACTCCTAAAAACAGCTATTCAGATCTGTCCTTTCAGGAGTTCTTCCACAAAGGTGTTCAAAGTTATCTTCTCATTTCTTTTTCACCCTGTAAGAACCGTGGCAAGCTATACTGGTAAGAGAGAACATAAAATAACTGCCTGTCTTTCTTGTACACCAACAAATAAAATGCTTGAACAAATTCCTGCCAGCTGTATCTGGAAAATACACAAAAAGAGTAAAGAGTTGGTAACAATTACCGGTGAACTTGGTTTGCTAAGCCAGTGCTGCTGGGAACAACGCAGAAGAAAGTAAGTCCTCTCCACGCAGTTTGTGTTAGCACTTGAAGGCACATCAAAACCTATTTCTTCCTAGCTCTCACTGTATGAGACAGAAATGTGCAGCCTCCCATTGGCATTGCTGGAGCTGTTTTGCAGGCAAAAGCCCTGTGTAGAAATGCCTCCTGCATGAATTCTCCTGGCTATTTGATGATATTGAACTAATAAACAAGATACATCATTTTCTAGTATATCAGCACATACAGGACTGCGGAGAATTTACAGCTGGTTACAAGGAGCAGCAATATACTGAATTAAATGAGGAGCTCCATTATTAACATTGAATGTAAGCATCTTTAAAATGCAGAGGAATTCTGCAATACAAATAATTTATTCCCATTCTCTGCTTCAAGTCCAACAGAGACAATTTTAAAGAAATGCCTAGACATCTTCAAATAAGTGACATAAAGTGATGTGAAGCACCAGAGGAGACAGAAGAGATGCCTGCTCTCTGTCAGTCTCGCCAGCACACCCCAATTATATTCCTCAAATTTCTCTAACCATGTCCTTCTCAGTGTGCCTGCTTCTTCATGTTGGCAGGACAAGCAGTCCACAACCAAACAGTTTCCTATAATTATGTCCTTGGGACTTATTTTCACTGCATTACTCACTCCTTACCCTATATAGGATTATAAGGGCTAATATCTTCAAGGACTTCAAAACCCCACCCCTGCAGAAATTATATTTCATTAAACAGGACTGCACCATGTCATTACCAGCAACAAGCAGATGAACCAGCTACCACTGCAATCCCCTCCTGGCTCTGAGGGAATTGTTCTGACATTTATTTCCTAATGAATACTTCCATTATAAAATTTTAAAATAGGGTCTCTTAAAAAACAATTGGCACAAATAAAAAACCAACTGCTTCAACGTCCTCAGACATGCTCTGTAAAGGCAAAGCAAGGGATTTACGGCTAAAATCAGGACTGAATTCTTTATCTAAATTAAGTTTGATTTTAACAGGCTTATGGGGACGGATTGTACAACACTTTGGGACAGGCCAGTCGCTTTCCTAATCTGTTAGCTTTCTGCATACATCTTAGGGGAAAAACAGCTGCATTTTCTAAAGCCAGTAAGTTTTCCTAAACTCACTGAAACCAAAGGAGCTACTCACAGAGTTTTAATATTTCTTCACTCCCAAATCACTATGATGCACAGACCTTTGAAACCAAGCCAATGAAAGACCATTATTACAGTCATAAATTTAATATACAAGAGAAATGCCTCAACCAGTAAGCTCAGCTCTGAAATGTTCAAAGCCACAACATGTACCTAAATGAAAATCATAATTTCACTGCTGGTCAAGACCTGGATCTGAACACTATTGACACAGAGAATGATATATAATAAAAACCTCCAACCAGTTCAGAATGCCAATGTGCCAAACCATATTTGGCCCACATATGTATGTTACTTATGTTTGTAATACACACATGTGCACACAAAATACACTTATACGTACATACATGCAGCTTGGGAGGATTTTGCATCCTGCAGAGGGTACATTACAAAGGTCTAATCACCTGCTGCAGTCACCACCTCTACAGAGCTGGATGCAGAAGGCGCAGAACCTGTGGCCTGCTGGAACATTTCTCTGTTCCACTCTTTTACCAAGGATCCTCTGGTTGCTCTTTTCGCTAAATAACTGGCAGCTGTTCACCTCACAAATAACAAATGGAGACCATTCCTGTCACAGATGACCACCCAGCTATATGACAGAAAATCTTCCAGCCATAGATTTCACCACTTCAGCAGCTCTTGGAAACCCTGAATTATTCCAATGTGTTCTATTTCACTACATGCCAAGAGTCTAATCCCCACCAAAATGAAAAGAGAGACATTCAAAACTCTCCAGGCTTTAGTTTCAGGCTGTCCGAACACTTAATGCAGACATGACAGCAACAGTTTCCACCCAGTTCACAGCTTGAAAATCATCTTTGCAACATGAGAACTAGAACCATTCATGCGGGAATGTGACTTATGCAGTCCTCTATGTGACTGTGTAATTTCACCGTAATAGGAAGCTGATCCATTGTAGTATATTTATATAAAAATACAATATCATTATATTTAGCAGAGGTAGTGTGCATATATATATATATACACACACACACACACACCCCCCCCACTGATCTCTGTCACTCTGATTTATAAAGGTATTCCTTTAGTGTGGGGAGAAATATGCTGGTGTAAGAGTTCCACAAATACAGAGTGATGATAAAATGTTCTCATCCCGTCATAATTCTGGTTTATAAAAGAAGAAAGAAAAGCCCAGCAATATAAATATACTGAAGCAATGACGTTACAACGGTCTATAAAGGCTCTTTGTCCTGATGTATTATTTGACATACAGACTCTGAATGTAATTATATGACTCAGAAATGCAACGATTCCCAAGAATGCTGAGGGTTATCTAAAACACTCATTTAAGTCAAATTGCAGCAGAAAATATTTCAATAAATTCAAATTTTGTTATTACTACTGCTACAACACCTTTAAGAAACTGCACAACAACTTCAGATGAGATTATCACTAATGCACACAGCACAGTATGTGACCGAGCTGCATTTGTTCCATCACTTAAATATGTCAGAGATCTGCAGGTGTAGATTTTGCATCAAGATGCTTGCTTTGGCTCAAACACTGAAAGAGAATTTCACACTATCCAGATTCAGGACTATAAATTATTCTGTTAGAGTTAAATAGCTGTGTACCCTCCGGCTCAAATTAGTTCTTCAAAGGTCACACCTTGACTATGAGATCAGCATTTTGCAGCAACACGACGTGTAATGGTGGGACTCTACAGGTAAATTATTCTACTCCCCTGACAGGTCTGAAGCACGCCCCTCCTCTCCCTGTACCCCTTGCTGCAGTAGCAATGGAAGCATTTGGCAGTCGGTCTTTTTCAGCAGGGATGTTTTGTCGTTTTCTAGTGTTGCTGATGAGGTGATGTGTTTTCTGTCAGGGGAAATTAAGAGGCATATTCCCCAGCCTGGCAGGAAGAGAGAGCTTGAATGATTTCCTGTATGTAGCATGCAAGATTTCTAATTTTTATTTTGGCTGCAGAAGCACTTCCCTACTATACTTCATTATAAGCATCGCTGCAATACGTATTCCATTCTATACATAGGAGCATGCACACACATGCCTATACATACTGTGGCCAAGGCTGGGACTACTCGTAGACCCAAAATGGAAAGTCAGATAGTATCTTAAAATAGTACAGAAACACCTCAAGACCACACGTCAGCACTCCTAATGTCTTTCAGACATTAAACTTTCTACTGTTAATGATGTTTATCCTATCTGGCAATCGTTGCTAGGCAGTAGCAGTCTTAAAGAGAGGCAAACAGTCATTTGCAATTTACTCCCTAATTTCTTAATAATAAATAAAGACTGTGTTTTATTTCTAGGTCTTGTATGACGCGGGGGTATGCTATTTGTCTGTGTCTCAGCAGCCTTATCTGTAGGAAATGATGCTTACTTACCATACTACAGTATTTGTGAGATTAGTACGATCAAGCTTAGACGGTACTACCTCCAGTTGTCAAGGGGAAGGTGCTTCAAACCTAGCAAGTGTTATTCTAGTAAATTTTAAACAGCTTAATGGATTCCTGTACACCTCTCACATTTCAGCCAAGGGACTGGTTTTAACATGGTTATCTGCAGGTTTTTAATGCTGGTAAGAATAGATGGCAGAACAGGAAATGACCCTTTCTTTAGTCCCCTCTTTTATCATACATGCAACTTTCTGACCTTAGGATCCACCTACTTCTGGAAACAGCATATACCTAACAATATCTGCATGGAAGCATACCCTTTTACAGTGAAACCATACATCTTCATAGCCCTCAACTACTGATCCTCAGGAAGAGACGCAAATTTGGAGACTGGCCTTTTGGAAACCAAGAGAGTGCAAATGAAGGCTCCAATACCATGAAAGGCTCAGCCTAGGACAGAGTGCACCCTCACTTCAGGACCTTCAGAAAATGAAATCATCAGTATTTGAGAAGGGTGTCCTTTAGTTTCCATTATATTCAGTTGGAGACTCTTCACTGACATTAACTGAAGTTTGCTAAGGACCTGCTGGACTGAATTCAGTTCAGGGGTTTTATGGTACAGCAGAATATAACATGTTAATAAAAAGCCTTGTACTGTACTTTGCAAAAGATATTTAAATATGTAGTGGACCAAAGTAAAATACCACATAATATAGTCATATAGGCTTGTCACTTCTGAAGCATGAAATAGTTCCAAACGTTATGCTCCCTAAACATTAAAAAAGTGTCATTTTCCAACATCAAGCAAAAATCTACAGGATTGAAACATCTCATTATTTCTGATGGGCAAAAATCTGTGTTTTAGTGCCTACAATATGGTAAAAGATTTTTTTTTATAAGAAGAAAAACAGGGCAGACATTGATGGAGGCTGAGTCATCTTTAATCTTTCATCCCAAATTCTCTTTGTGCTTCAGTGTTTTGATATATTTAAATGGGGGGAAAGAGGGAAAAAAAGAAAATTAAGGAAATGCTAACTATTAAAAAGTCAGTCTTCTTTAACTCTCATGTTACTTTTACAACCCTGAATTTTCTCATTTTTCAAAAGGCATGTCTGACTTTTGATCCTTTGTACCAGAAATCTCTGTCACAGATGAGAAAAATCAAAGAGAAGAATGTGGCATGGTTTTGCAGCCAGTGTGGCTGCACCTGACTTGATTTTGCAGTGAGTAATGAAAGAAAAAAACTGTCCTACTTTTAGTTTTTGAAGTTTAAACAAAGTAACTTAAGCCTCAACTTCTCAAGATGTACTAAGACTCCCAGAGTTTAAAGAAATTGGACAAAAGCGGTACTCTTAACTAGGAACGTGCACTAAATATTTAGGGATTTGACAAAAAAAGTAAAAAAAAAAAAGCTTAACTTCTATATTTTACTAAGATTTTGTCTGAAATAAACCACCTGTTCTACACAATTTCATAAGAGACCTTTAGGCAAAGGGAAAAAGTTAACCCAACGAACAGATTAAATGTTATTTTATTTATAAAGTAGATAAAAATCAGAGATTAAAGATAAATAATTTGAGCATATACTACCCACTAAAAAAGAAACCAACAAAATAACTTAAAAACCACCTTAGTCACATTTTCAGGTAATACAGATCAAACTAAAGTTCAAAGTTGCTTTTCCAAATATGACTGAATGGAGACCTCATAGCAGCCTTCCAGTATCTGAAGGGGGCCTATAAGGATGCTGGGGAGGGACTCTTCATTAGGGACTGCAGTGGTAGGACAAGGGGTAACGGGTTCAAACTGAAACAGGGGAAGTTTAGATTGGCGATAAGGAAGAAATTTGTTACTGTAAGGGTGGTGAGGCACTGGAATGGGTTGCCCAGGGAAGCTGTGAATGCTCCATCCCTGGCGGGGTTCAAGGCCAGGTTGGACAGAGCCTTGGGTGACATGGTTTAGTGTGAGGTGTCCCTGACCATGGCAAGGGGGGGTTGGAACTGGATGATCTTAAGGTCCTTTCCAACCCTAACTATTTTATGATTCTATGATTCTAATACTCCAAACCTATTCTCCTTTAAAAATTAGCAACACAGTCCTCCATTATGTAAACCCTCCAGTGCTTCCCTGATGTGTACCCTATAGGTAGGTGTCTGCCAGAGGACAAAAAAAGATTAGAGACAGTATTTTCCATTATCAACTTATCCAGGGGATTCTTTCATGGATATTCACTTTGCCATCTACTTTTCTTCTTCTATTTCCTTGGAGAAGACTGAACAGCTTTTAACAGCAATAAAAGCCACAATTTATTATAACAAACAAGGATAATTAACCTCCTAAACTAAAGAAAACCCGAGTGACCAGGAAACAGAACTGGAAAAAGGTTGTACATGACCTTCCTTCTACACACAGTGCCCCTGCAGAAGGTCCCCAGTCCAGGCTAACACAGTCAGCTCTTCACTGTCCTTGAGTAGACTCTGCTCCAGCCCCTGTCCCCCAGGTCTTCGTAGTGTTTCTGAGACCAGAAAATCTGCTCTAGGCTCATCCCTGGTGTCTCTGTGAATCCATCAGAGTTGCAGGCTTCCAGCTTTCTGTGTTGTCTCTCCTTGCCGCTACAGCCTGCAGTGCTTGGATGTCAGGCAAACACACACAAAGGAACAAGCATCTCCCTCCTTCCTTGAGGGAGTCTACTCTGAAAAATCCTAAATAAATCAGCCCGCAAGTAACTCCCTTCTGACAAATACACGAAAGATCATATTGCAGAGTGATGCACTGGAGTTTTGTTTTGGGGGAATTTGTTTTGTTTTGAGTTTGTGGGCGTTTTTTGTTTGTCTGTTTCTTTTCTGCTATCTCCTGAGTACAATTATACCACAACTTGGCTTCTCATCCCTTTACAGAATAACCTTTTCTCATCCCATAGAAGCCAGAGTGTACTGGAGACCCTGCTAGGGTTAGCCTGCCAGGCAAACAATACTGCAGCTTCATACTGTACTCAGACTAACTATAATTGCCTGCCTTTTTCCTACTTGATACTCTGCAGCATCACCTATATATATAAATAGGTACCTCATCTACATCATTCCCCTGCAATACTGGCACTAAGACATGCAACAAAGCACAAGCACTTCCATCTCCTCCCATAAGCATATGCAGTTCTATTGTGAGTCCCATTAAAGTCTGGATGCTGCAACTAACCCCCACAGGTCATCTCCTCCATATTCACCAATTCTTCTCATGAGATGCACAAGGTCTCACAGCTCTCCTGTCTCTAACTCCAGGTAACTCTCTTAGAACTTTTAATATCTTCCTGGCACGCTCACCAGTCAGCTTCCTCAGACAGGCATAATTGTTTCTCCAAAGAACATTACAACTTTTTCTGTCACTGAAGAGCGATAAGAACACAAAAAAGAAATTCACCTCCTGTTAACCTCTTACGATGCAAAATTACCACGTAGCACTGGACACCAAATATTTCTCTTTTGCATTTCACTAACCGTGCCTCCTCACTGTCTTTGAACTGGGCCCATATGCCTATCAAGCAATCACCTGTAATTATCAAAAAGGGTTGAGATATCCAAGTTTCTCCTTTTAAAAAGCTGGCTGACCTAGACTCAACAAGTGTTTCTGTAGCTATGGTGAGACGTGGAGTCCACACTTTATTGCGCTATTTTACCTCTATTTAGTCTGCCTCCTGCTATTGAGAAAAATCAAATTGACTGCAGCCAAAGAAGTTACCTTCATTACAGGGGTGTTTTTCTTTCCCTTAAAGTAATTTTGAGACTAGTTGGAATAATAACATACCAAAATGGAGCCATAAACTATGGTCAATCCAATATTTGACAAATTACTTCATAGTTTTGCTCATTATAAGCAGTATGATAGCATTTAAATACAGAATAACTATAAAAATGAGCAATAGGAGATATCAAATTCATGCAAACCTTTCACAGTTCTATAAAATTATGCAGGCTTGGGAGTTTAATCTCTCTTATGAAAATGGGAAACTAACATAGCCAGGGCATCTTTCTAAATATAAACCACTACTTGCATAGCTCAGGATTATCAACCAAGGAAAGAGCAACAAAAACTGGCCCAGACAGCAAAGCAAATATATTAAGTTCTCTATGCAGGTTGCAGAAAGGCAGAATAAGATGGTGCAGAAACTGCACACACCAACCCAAAGGATATAATTATCTCACACATAAACCAGATAAATCCAAATTAAAATAATTAAATACACTTGGAAAATAAGCATGAAAAAATTGTAACATACCATGTCCTTGCAGCCATGATTTTGCTCCTTTGCTCATCTATCCCTTGCCCCAGGATAGAAGTCTCTGGGGAAAGAAACCCAGTACTGCATGGTAGACCACAGTCTAGGACAAGGGCACGTGCTGACCTAGAGAGTCTATGGACAAGTTTAACACACACTATCTATGCTTTTAGCTCATGATTTTGCAAGCTAAACATTTTTTTTTTTCATTTAGTTTCGTGTCACAGTGCTTGGTTATTTCTTTACAGAAACGACAACAACTGCTGGGTTTGCAAGGTCAAGTCTCCAAAGCTCAACACATTAATCAATCTTTATCAATGTGTGGCTCAAATCCCACTTCTCAAAAAGAAGGTGAAAAGGGAATTTTTTGGTGCTCTTTCCAGGGTTTATTTTTCTTTCAAAAATGATTTGGGATTTGATTCATTATCTTCTGGGATTTATAGCAAGGTTATGGAAGCGTCTCTGCAACAGAACAAGGTGGGCCACACAGCAGGCACCATTTGTACTGCATTCCTGCCGATGCCACGTTTGCTACCATGCCACTTAGATTGCACACCAAGAAGTCACAGTACCATTTGATTTAAGCAACAGAAATAGGTTGAGAGAGGAGAATTCACCATAGCAGCTTTCACAGCTCTTCCCAAAAAGATCTGCTTGTTGCATACAAGCTCATCTCAGTGACATCTGGCAGCATTTATGAAACATCCCCATCTCGTGAGCCCAACTGATGCCATAAATTTCAGCCACCCTTGCCTTTGAGAAATGCTAATAATGAAAACTCATCAAAGAGCAGCAATAATTTCTACTGCTCACTAGATGGATGCCTTTCTGATTGCTCAAAATTAATGGCAGATCTCAGGGTCTTAAAGAACAGCTGTCAGAGAGAAATACACCTGCAAACAAACATGCAGTATGCCGCTAAGTTTGATTTGTTACAGATACAAAGCAGCAACTCTCTTAACAAACCGGACTGATTCCATGGAGAAGTTAGCCAGCCTTCTGCATCATTTCAAATGATAAAACTAGAGAAAATGCAGTCCAAGTACACAAATGGGAAGATTAAAAGGAACTACTTAGTCCCCCTTCCAACAGTAACAGTGATGGATAGTCACATAGGTTACATATAAATTTACACTTACATCTAGTCGTAGAGATATTGTAGAACTAGTCACTTTATCACAGGATTAAAAAATAGCTGTAAGCCTCACACAAACTTGGGATTTTTCTCCCACCATCACTGTTGTCCCTAAGTAAAGCTTAAAACAACAGCTAACTAATTAAATGTAATAAGCTGAAAAGATATATTCTCAGGAGTTTGCTTGGCCAAGGATTTTGAATCTGCAGGACAGAAGAAGCAACTATGGGGACCAGAAATAACCCTGTTATGATCAGTTTCATGAGCAATACCCTATTTACTGCTCTTGAGATCCTAGGGTCGTCGCGGTGGTGGAGAATAGATATTTGCTTCCAAGTATAATAAAATTTCTGGATCAAGCACTTGAAGGTCAATGCTTAGAAAGCAAGATCCAATTATATAGTACGCATACAAGGAAAACTGAAAGACACACTTGATCAAAACACCATGGTATTGAAGTCAACATCATTATTTGGGGCAAGGGAGAAAACAGGGATGTGCTTAACTATTCCAAGTATTTGAGTTTGGATTACATTTACGTGACAGTAAACTTCACATTTACTGTCTGCCAGATGCATTCTAGAAGACTAGAATATTTGTCCCCAGCAAGAACTACACCACTGAGCCTGCATACAAGAGATGCTGCTCCTACACAAATTTTAGTAACCCAGGAAAGCAAGAAAAGCTCTAGGACCACAGGAAATCTTTTTTACAGCATCCTTAGAATGAGTTATAGCACGTAAGAGCCTCCAGGTACAATCAGAACGGAAATTATGCTAGTCTACATATGTAAACAAAACCCTACAATACAGCAGTTTGCAATTACTTTAACAATACTGCTATTACCCAAAATTGAACTGAGCTTAAAAGTAAAGGTATTCTTATTTATTCTCCAATTTAAAAATGAAAATAAAATTGGAGGTAGAATTGAATGTACAGTGAGTGATTTATGGATTTAAAATACTGCTAAAGCTTTGCTGCAATTTTTTTTTCCAAAAAAGACATAAGAAGACTAGGATATGCAGTGTTCATCATCAGTTCTATCAGTAATACATCTAAATGTAAAAGGAAAACACGCAACAGGCAGCACAGTTGAAACAAGACTGGTTTTGCTACTATCCATGCTATTTGTT
Source organism: Pezoporus occidentalis (assembly GCF_034315485.1). Classification (NCBI taxonomy): domain Eukaryota; kingdom Metazoa; phylum Chordata; class Aves; order Psittaciformes; family Psittacidae; genus Pezoporus; species Pezoporus occidentalis. Next base: position 8,578,371 of record NW_026912779.1, read on the forward strand.
CAAAATTAACCTCAGTATTTTCACAATAGATTTAGAGCTGGGTCCTTATATCCTAAATCAACTGAAACCTAAAGGGCTCTGCTTAAAAGTCTATTTTAAACTGCATATCCCTGACCAACACAGTGAGAACATGCTGTTCTTCACAAAACCCTCCGAAGACAGTGAGACTGTCGATAACAGCTAATGATTAATGAAGCACAAGTCTTCGACTCCTCCAAAGTAAGGTAACCATGAAAAAAAAGAAAGAATGAAAACTCCAATCATCACCTCTGCCTTTCACCAAGCAGGAACAAAATAGAGACACGGAGCTGCAGCCTAAGATGTTCCACCAGCCTATAGATAGAAGCAGCTAAGAAATGGCTCAATCTCAGTAAGCACCTAAGTTTCTTTGTCTAGGAATGGCTCTTCTCAGAGATATATCTCTCTCACAGATGGCTGTTACCCATTTGAAACTAGTTTACTGATGAAGCAACATTAATATTTTGATACCATGCAAATTCACTGGATTATTGAGCAGAGCCTTGAAAATCAGATTATCAAATAATCAAAGCAATCATTCTGTCAAATGGTTTGTGAATTATGAGATGCAGGCCTCACCCTTCTCCAAATGCTTCTTTCAATTTCTATATTACTAATGTGTAAGACCTTTGCACAGCACAATCAATGAAACCCGGCATTCGATGCCTGCCTGAAAGTTAATCTTGTCTCATGATGGATTTACCAGAAGACGTATAAAGCTAATGGTATTTTCCCAGAGAAATGATTGGAAACTCACAGGTTTCACTGGGACAGACCAAAAGTCTCAACATTGACCAAAACACTGGAGGGAGGAAGGAGAAGGAGGACAGATAGAGAAAAAACTACTTCTGCAGACTTGCTTGTACCAAGCCAAGAAAACTTTGCTGCACAAATCTAGCACCCAAACCAACAATAAGTTGACCCATAGCCAGGCTTTCATAAGGCTCTTACACATTCAGATTCAGTTTTACAACAAGAAAAATTCACACACTGAATTCATTTTCCCACTAGAAATATATTGGGAATTGCATATTATGCTGGAAATGCATATGCCAGGGGGGTTGCTGTGTCTCAAATGCTTCAGTCCTGGTTAGCAACTATGAATTCAGACGGACCACATGGAGTAAATACATTTTCCCATAGTCAGACTTGCAGTGAACTACATGATACCATCAGCAGCTGTGTTTTTCATACTTTACTTAGGGGAACAAGTTCTCCTGTTCGTTTGTAGACTGTAGTGAGCAAAGTCCTAAAACTTCTTTTAAAAATAACCAGCAGACAAAACTCTTGGGCTGCAGAAAGGCCAGATCAAGCATTTAAGGATCTACCTCTTAAATCACTTCTGTTGCCAGTGGCAAACTAAAGCTGATACGGAAGTACTACATATATAAATCTGCAGGCTATCAGAATGCTCTGAATTTAATATAATTAGGAATAGGAGCTGGAAATGTGTATGTGACAAAATATGCTGCCTGTGTGTGTACTTCCTATCTGTTAGAGGTGACAAAAATATGACTGTTAAAATTATCTAGACCACAATTACTCTAATCTGTACTGAATAAAGGTGAAGGCTGTTAATGACACGTTTCTATAATACTATTGTAAGGTTTACACACAGAAATGCATCCTAAAAAACACTACTTTGTTTTTCCTTCAATATTTATGTAAAGATACATGACTGAGGCTAGTAAAGTTCCAGACCAGAAAGTAAAAACTATAGTCTGCCATTAGTTTGGGATTTATGTTTCAAAACCTATTATCTAAATGCTTTCATACATACTTTTCATTCTGCCAATGTATTATTTTAATACACATCATGGCACGCACTATTTACAAGTACATCACTGTTGCAAACTATTTTCATTTTAATCTGTGCCCAAATACACTTACCTCAAAAAGAAAAAAAGCTTTTAGAGCGCCTATGCATTCTTGGTGCTTGCCCTGAGGTTGTCATATTAAATGCGTTACTTCTGTTATGTTTTTCCATTGCGTACAAGCAAAACTACAGTTCATATTCTTGATTATTAAAAACAAAGTATTCAAATTTGATGGCTAATATCCAGAAGCGTCCTTCCAATCCAGGCTGAACACATCATTTACTTCTTCACTATATCAAATTTTCAAGTACTGAAATACATCTTTAAATATTGCCATGGACTGTGCTCACCAAGGGTCATAACGCTCCTAGAGGCTAAAAGAACCTGAATGAAGTTTCCATATAGAGACAAACCTAAACTTTCTACAATAATGAGACAGCAGCTGTTGCAAGATTTGTACCATCAGGTTCATTACTATATGCTATACCGTTCCCTCCCTAGTACATACAATTTTAAATTGCATCTTGGCCACAAACATCCTAAACATCAATCTCAGCAATCACTGAACCTGTGAACCGACTGGGACTTCGATCACTGCAGAATGAAAGCATTACAGGTTTCAGAACAAACTCATTGTAAATATCATCTTAGAAGTTTTAGTTACAGAACTTTACAGTACTTGCAACTGGACACTAGAAGCATGCAAACGTACAGAATTTTGCATTCAATGTGAGCATACTACTTAAACACCAGATATTAATTAAATGTACAGTTGCTTATGCCAGTAAATGAGAAAATCCAATGGTAAATCCAGCAGAGCTTCAGGCTGGCCAGCTCTGATGCAACAAGCTTTTCACTTGTGCTGCCAGAGCAGCTCCTAAGCTCCAGGAGCTCAGTAGTTACATGGCAACTGGCTTGCCAGCCCTGCAAGCCAAGTACCTCAAAGTTATTGCTTCTTCATCCTTTTCCCTTTCAAAGTAATCCCAGGAGACTAACATGAATTTCCCATTTAATGAAACACTACAGCTGCACAGTTACAAACCAGAATCAGAGCAGCCAGACAGCCAAGATCCCAGACGAAATGCTGCCCTACGGGCTCTGCACAAGTCTGCTGCCTTAGTGCTCTGTTCCTGGTTTAATTTCTCTGTTCCTGAGGAGGGAGAATTCTGCATCTCTGATAAGACTTTCTAAAGTCATTCAATGATTACATAAATAGACAGAAATGATCCCTGAGGCTAATTGGGAGGAGAAGGGAAGAAGAATAAAAATCCACAACCCCCCAGCAACCATGTCTTGAAAGTTAGTCAACAATTGCATTTCTCTGTCAGTCACCCTGGACACTGACCCTGCAGAAACCTTTTCCAGAATCCAAGAATGCTCTCCTAAAATTAATGGCTTCACCTCAGACTCATCCCCTCAACACTGTCTGTGCCAGTGCTTCACGTTGAAGGTTTCTTCCACTTATTACTCATCAAAGCACCAGATGTATGGACCACTTAAAAAGGAAATGGAGATCCTTCCCTGGCAGTCACCCAAAAGAGAAGAACAGAGGCAAAAGGAAAGGGCAGTGAGATGACTCAGTGGTGGTTACTTGAACAGTTCATGCCTCTTGATTCACCATTAGAGAACTAAATTACTCCTAGACAATAAGTAGTACTAGAAAGCTACCAAAAACCAACTTAAAGAAAGGACATAAAAAGAACTTAAGAAAGGTACGAAACTGGTATCTCTCCTATTTTGATAGCAAACATATACATAGTATTTTGGGTGGCTGCAGGGAGTATGGATGGATAAAACCAGACCTGGCTTCCCCGAGATATTTCTTGTCCCCCTCTTCCAAGAAGCAAAATACTTCCAGTAAAAAACTGACAGACTACTTTTGAGTTTTGAAAAATCTAAAATATTTTAAAATATTAAATAAGCTTGCAACAAATGTTTTTTTAATCAATATATTTTCAAAAATATTCAGTTTCTGAAAAACAGAAATGTTGTGCTGAGTTTCATGCAACTCTTATGGTATGCAAAGCCTGTTATCTCCCAGGTGACAAGAGCCTCGAGTTCACCCAAACAGAATGATACTCTGTCAAACAAAGAGATGTCTGATAAGCAGAGGATATTATCTTCAGAAATGAAGCAATATAACTCTCACCTCTCATTGACATTACCAATGAGAGCCTTTCCTCCAGAACACTACACTACAGCATTTTTTCCTAACAGTTATAAAATACAATCTTTACTGTCCCATACTGTGCGTACCTGAAAAATCTTGTCACCTAAGCAACAGTCTCTAACCCATGATATTGAATCCATGACATGGATGTGTTACTGCAATACATCGTGCAAACTCTTTTCCCTGTCAGGAGTAGCAGACAGAGGTACAGGCAGATGACATGGGAACTTTGGCTTGAAGGTTTAAGTTTATGTAGATGTTCCTGCTGTTTCAGATATGATTATTATACATCCATTCAGTCGTGTAAGATGACAAAAACCAAACCAGCAGAAAAGGAAGCTGGACCAATTACAGCCTAAAAATCTTTAGAAAATTATAAATCATCCTTTTGTATTGTAGACTGTGAAAGATACAAATATGTGTTTATATACAGACCTCCATACATCAAATACAAACACACAAATTATTACATTCTGTTAAATATGTTAGAATTCAATAGCTTTGGCACTCCTGCAGAAATCTTGCCTACATATGAATGTCCTTATCTCCATGAATGAATCTATAAATGCAAGCATACCTCTTAGCTTCTCTTTGGCAGCTCTCCATGGATTCACTGATATTTTAAGTCGAGAAGCCCTATTAGGAATAGAAATGCCTCAGTCGTGTTTTCCTTAACACTATATAGATTTTCACGCACATGGAAAGAGGTTTTAAGAAGACTGACAGGGTCAATAAGCAGAACCTACAGTGAAAGCCCACAAAACCTGCCTTAGATGCCTGATGCAAGTAGAAATTAAGGACTCCCACACGAAGGAATGACTTCATAAACACTGGATTTGGGTAGGGAAAGACAGGCAGACAATTGTTCCTCCGCTGTCCTTTGAAACAGGGAAAAGACAAGAAAATACTAAGAAGAGAGAACTGAACATCACAACCATGAACTGGTAAGAGAAGATTAAGAAGGAGGAAAAAAAGAGAATCTTACTCTCAAAGTTCTCTCTTCGCTATCAGATACACCATTTACTCCTGTTTCTGACTAATAACTAACAAGAAGTATATTCCTTTATAAAGACTGAAACTGAAAACCAAGTATGGTCTTAATTAGAATTCCAAAAAATAGTAAGAGAGTCACTAACAATCTAGCAGTGTAAGAAAGCTGAGGCTGGGCAAGTGACAATCATACAGGCACAGTTAAATGCTTGGTACTTGTTTGCCACTGGCACAATCTTACCCTGCTGCAGCTTCTTCAGTCTTTCAAAATTTGCATGTGACACGTCAGTTACATATTCAGTTGTCAGCAGCCACTTAACTACATTAGAAGAAATGTGCAGGTATATAAAATATACGGCCTATCGTAAGACTAAAAGATGTTAGATAGTTTCTGCTTCTGAAAGAGATACTTTATTTTTTTTAAACCTTCCTAATAAATCAGTTTGCCAATACATTCCTTTGGGAACTCAGTGGCAGCAACACGAAATGCGAGATCAGCAAATTATTAAAATACTGATGTAGTAACTCAGAGCTGAGCAACTAATGAGCTGTAAAGTTCACTTCGAAAAGCAGGACACTCATACATTAAACACGTCCACAGTATTTTCACTGTTCATTATAAATATTAATTTAGAGTTGGATGGTGAACTATATGCAAAATGAAATTCAACTCTGATGGATTCTGACAGCATTGCTTTTAAGGATCAACCTTCTTTGGAATAATACACGGTAACTAAGGATGTAATTTTGCCAAGTTTGGTATTAAAATGCTTTTTAGCATCATGGTGATTCCCAAATTAGGTCAGTGACAGATGAGCAGAAGCAGACAGATGATTTTCAATTTACCAAACAAACTGAACTCTTACTCATGTTGCAAAACCAATCAAAAAATTACCATATATTAAGGCTGCTTTAAATAAAGGTAAAAAATACAGGAAGCCGTCCTCACATATGTGACACTGATGATGACATTCCTTCAAAGAAAATAAACACCAAATCTTTACTACAGAATGTGATACTTCATCCATCACAATGTGCTCCCCTCTGATAAACAAGGACACAGTCGTTTGCAGAAATGCTGATGAGTAGAAGAAACCAACTGCGTGTTAGGCAGGTTACTTCTGCTCACAAACCTGCCATTTCACCTTGGGGTGTCTGAAGTCTCAAATCCATAGACACAACACAACGCCCTGTACTATGTGAAACAGAGAAGACAACATCAGTGCTGCAATGGTTTCCAGAACAGGTACTTAAGTGACAGTACCTATATAAAAGCAGCAGACAACATAATCAAATGCTTATCTTACTTCTCTTGAACTTCAGTGTGCTTTGGACCTTGCAAAGATACGCATTCTTGAACTTTGCTAATAATTTATTGAAGGTTGTTGTGGAGGCTTGATAAAGGCTGAAGAAGACACTACTAAAGCTACCTATCGTTTCAGAAAGTAACACGACTAAGCATTTCTTTCAAGCATATCAGAAACCAAAACACGTCACAATTCTTCTCCAAAGTGGAGAAGGGGGATTTTAGGGAAAGTTATGTTGACAAACTTCTAAGGCTCGGTATTTGCCCCGACTTAAAAAGTCGTTGAGAAGGGAACAGATAACTCAGTAAAACATACTGTAATGCATTTCCTTTGTGGAAATTAGAGGTTTCATTATCTGCACAGTTAAGCAGCTAATCCCATTCATGTACTACATGTGAATCTCAGTAAGTTTACCTAAGACACATATGGCAACACAGAAGTGTCAACAAGAAACAAACGGGCATATTAAACTAGAGAATGTATTGACCTTGCAAAGCATGACCACAGACAGAAGGCAATGAAAAGAAAAAAGCAGCAAATTACCTATATAAGCTACCTATTAAGTGAGTGGTATAGAGAATATAAAATATAGATAAAATCCACAGGAAAAATATTAATCTATTAATTACAGTGAAAACAACTTCAGCTGCGAAGACTCCAAGATGAAGAAAACTATGTAACTTTGCTCTAGGCTGGGTATATGTTATACCCAGTTATATGTTCTGTTAAAGTCTCTCTGGATGACAGACTTTATTTTGACCTAGTAATACCACTCCTATGTTCTTACAAACAAGTCATTCGCCAAAAAACCCACTCCCTCCCATAAGGCCAGAAAAGCCTGAATTTGTACTGTGAATCACAAATACTTGATCCAAAGAGGTGACCTTAGTATGCTGCAGCACACGGGACGTTTTAATAGTGACTTTAAGAACATCAGATTCCTCCTGAATCTGACTACTCCATCCAAGAAAGGAGGTGCTCTCCCTCTGACGTAACTAACAACCAAATTCAATTGTTCCTTAATGGGTTGTCAGTACCGATAACAGACTGAAAAAGTGTACTCAAATACATTCTCTTAAAAAGGGAAGATCAGTCTGCAGAGGGATTCAGGTGGTCCTTTTCTATTTCAGCTGGATGACTGCCTAGCTGTTTTTTCAAGAGTTAGATGCAATTAGGATATTACTGTTGACAGACCAGAACTCTACCATCGAAGAGGAAATGGCAATTCATTCAAATCAAAAACACAAGACTGATGTTCATTCACAAGTAATATTTTTAAAAGCATTTGTGGACAGAGAACATTTAATCTTTCCATTCAAAACTCATTTTCACCTTTAAAATTTTTCTGACAATCAGAAAAGATGACCTAATTTTCTTTTTCTTTTCTCTTTCTCTCATTTTATTTTCGTCCAAACTTCCCCTCAGATATTTGGCGCACGGTAGTTTCAATCTTTGCTTTCCAATTTGTTTCAGAATGGGAATGATCTTACATACCAAAATATCCACAAAATACAGATCTACATATTTTACTCTTTAAAATTCAAGGGGTCAATTAGATTTTAGCTCAAAAAAACACATCAATGAAGACAAAGAAAGCATTTCCACACTACTGCACTTCTCTCTTTCTTGAACCATGTTAGTATTTTTCAGTATATTGCCCATGAATATGTGACTCGGGCTTCTTTACTTGTGCAACTCTGAAATCAAGATCATTTCCATTGCTTGAATGATTTATTTCTTTCAATATCCAAGGCAACAAGTAGAAAGGAAGCAAAATGTTAATGATTAAAAGTTAGATGTGAAACCAAGAAGTGTAATTTGAAACAAAAGCTCAGTGCAATGAAATAAAGCTCTGTCAGGCACAGCTCCTCATATCCTCAATACCCAGTGTCTCTGAGGTGGTCAGAAAGATCAATTTTCCATTTTGCAGAAACCTGGAAGCCACTATTACAACAGGGTATCTGTGGAACAACGCTTTTTAAATGAGGAGTTGTCAGGATGACATGATCTGACTGCAAGTATCTTGCAATGAACAAAACAGTAACCTCCAGGGAACACCAGTCAGCAGTAAAGGGAATTAATGGCTAGAAGCAACACATGGAGTCACAGTTTCACTGCAACATCCATCCTGCACCTAGCAGCTTTGGAGTTTTAAACTGCTGAAGGGGCTGCCAATCTTACTAGAAGCATCAAGCTGAGAGAAATCATAGAATGGTTTCAGTTGGAAGGGACCTTTAAAAGTCTAGTACAATCCCCCTGCAATGAGCAGAGACCTTTAACTACATCAGGTTACTCAGAGACCTGTCCAACCTGATCTTGATCACTTCCAGAGATGGGGCATCCACCACCTTTCTCAGCAACCTGTTCCAGTGTTTCACCACCCTCACTGTAAAAAAAATGCTTCCTTCTGTCTAGTCTAAATCTCCCCTCTTTTAGTTTAAAACCATTACCCTATGTCTTATCGCAAGAAGCCCTGCTGAAACGTTTGTCCCCATCTTTTTTACAGGCCCTCTTTAGGTACTAGAAGGCTGCTCTAATGTGCCCCTGAAGCCTTCTCTTTCCCAGGGTGAACAAGCCCAACTCAATCTGTCTACATAGGAGAGGTGCTCCCACCCTATAAACACCTTCATGGCCTCCTCTGGACTGGCTCCAACAGGTCCACACCCATCAAACCCATATCTCTCCACTTCAGAGAGACGGATGCTGTGGGGGACCATGTCAAAGGCCTTACAGAAGTCCATACAGACAGCAGCTGTAGCTCTTCCCTTGTCCACTGATACAGTCATTCCATCATAGAAAGCCACTAGTTTGATAAGACAGGACTTGCCCTTGATGAAGCCGGGCGGGCTGTCTCTAATCACCTTCCTTTTTGAGTAAACATTGTCCAAAAAACTTACTTTCAAGTCTCTACCTCCACCCTTTTCTACAAAAGAAGTTTTACCAAAACTTACCTCTGGGTACTTCATCTTTAAAGTTTTATGCATTTCTCGAAAACGGCTGTACCGCCTGAATACCGTCCACGTCTCATCCAGGACCGTTATCTGTACCAGACAATACAAAAACAAGAAACAGAAGTAAACCCACACAACACAAAAAGCTATGCAGTATACAAGCTTATCAGATTAAAAGGGGCAATTCTTAGCTCCCTTAGTCCCATTAGGACTTACAAGTTCACCTAAGTTTTTAATCATTACAGTGACAGAACTGTAATTAATAAGGAGCATTGATTGCAAAGCAAAAAACCACTACACAATGAATACACATTTCTGGGACAGAGTTCATTGCTGAATAGAATGGGATTCCAATTTATAGGGTAAATAATTGTATATGCCAGCTTTCAGTAGAAGATATTCCTTTAAAACACTCCTGGTCTGTGTCATCATTATGTTGATGAACATCCCATTTACCCAAGAAGTTTCATTAAAATCAACAAAACTGCTCCTGTGAGTAAAGCACACAGCAACAGGAGTGAAAGGGGACAGCAAGCCAACCTTAGCAAAAGTTATTCCCAAAATCCTCATTCGAACTGAGAAACCAACAAAAATACCAGGGAAAGAAAAATTTTCACTGTCTGAAAGAAAATGAATTGAGAGAAATATCTAAGTGGGTCATAAAAATGCTGCGACTGAAGCCTTTGATTTTACAACAAAGTCCTTCTATAGCTCCGGTGATCCAAGGCTACCAAGAAGCAAAGCTGCACGGATTTTTCTACACCACCTAGCAGAGCTGGAGAAAGCCAGCCAGCATTGCCTAAACCTGGAAAAATCGTTGCTTTTTTAGCCTAACAGGCCTAATATGTGATATTACCTCTGCCTACCTATGATTTTATGCATGAAGATCAAAATAAGCATTTTCATAAAACACATTCCATGAAGACACAGGCTTTTTTATCTTACAATGACTCCTAAAATTAACAAGTAGTTCTTCACTATTGAGCCTATCAAAAAGTTATGGAGGTAATGGAACTTGCAATGGAGCAGGATAACTCAGGAGGAGAAAAAGAGATCAGAGCAATAAGTCCAGAGAAAACCAGCATCCACGAACCACTGCTGACAAGTGCTACTCCATGCTCGCAACAAACTCATCTCTGCTCCACCGTTCTCCATCCCAGCCTTTGCTGCTGTATAAAGAACATGGAAATAGGGGAAGTGTTTTGGAAACCAGAAATTGTTCTGTATCTTATGACATCGGGAACCAGGCTTGGATTTCTTTTTCTCCTATCTTTGCCTCTATTTTTAACTAGAAGATGTTAAGTAAATAAAACTGGCTTGCTCAAAACTTACCACACAGGTTCTTCTAGCACATGTCCACAATGCAAATTCATCATTTCTGATAAAATTCATCTTTCATGCCACCAGCAAGCTTAACTGCAGTAGTACACTTATACATGAAAGACTATATGTTGTTAAGAGTGTCTCAAACTACAAATCAAGTGAATGGATTTAACATGCACAGGCAGGTTTAAGTAAAAAAGTAACTATTCAGGAATATGCATGTTACACTGACCTCGATCAACCAATTAACCATTTTGTTCTGAATAATTATTTTGATGTAGCTTAGTGATTTCAAAGTAAACATTAGAATGCAATGGATAATCATAAATACGTTATTCATTCCTGCTTTCTTTTTGCTTTAATTTTGTATTTAAAATTTTCTGAGTGGTGGAATTTTGCTGCAATAATTTCATTTGTACATGATTTTTTTTTCCCTAGGGTTGTCACAGCAGCATGCCTTTAAGGGACCAATCTAGCGCCAAGCATTCAGGACTTTTCCAGCTGCACAGCCTGGGGAAGAGCAGGTATGCCAGCTTGCCAATGATGTTGTTGGCTGTGCATCTGACAGCTGTCTAGGTGATAGCATGATACCAAACTTACCCAAATCAAGCTGCCTGCAGCCAATTATTTATTAACTTTCTTCTACAAAGTTTAATGAACAACTTGTTAGAGACAGACAGGAAGGAAAACAGCAAAGCCATATATCTGTCCTGCCTAAGAACCGAAGGATTTTCTCTGGAGTGTTTTCTGGTGGCTTGGTTTGATCCTACTCGGTCCCTGTCATCCTCTGTTTTCTTTCCTAATTCTTGTAATGGGAGGTAATGCATTGCAAAATTCTATTGTTACCACTCATATTATTGGTAAGTGAGTTTCAAAGCTAAATAAAATCTTCACTAGTCCCCAAAGCTCAGCAATAATGTTATTAGGACAGACAGATCAAACTCCACTCACATAATGAGGAGAATTACAGCACACCTGGCAGAACAATAGCATTTCTAGAACAAGGCCTTTTATTCCTACAACCAGTTTGGGCTGGGATTCTTTTCCCCCATTCAAAAAAGATGTATGACAGACTACGTGCTCTTTAAGTGCGGGATGGGGATATATGCAGATCTATGAATACAGCATTTGAAAAGCTCTAAATTGCCTAAAAATACCTTGCAACCTTTATTTATTGTTGAAGATATTAATCTGATAGAGTTGAGGGAAGATGGGGCTTTTTCTTTTTTCTAATTTAGGTAGATACAGGGCATGCATTTTTTTCCTTACAAACTACACATCAATGAGCACTGCTCCTGTTTCACTCCCATTCTGCAACAGTTCACTGCGCTCAGTAAGAAACTTAGACTAGAAACATGGACATTTTGAGCAGACACACCACAGCACTTGGCTGAACAGAGCTGCTATTGGACATGGCGAAAAGCACTGCTTTGGGGTGCATCTGCCCAGATCATCTCCTCTAGAGAACTCGCCAGAGATGACTGAAAGGCTTGAAACAAGAAAAAGCCAGTTTTGAAAGAATATAAAACAGGATAAATAAAATGAGAGAACTGAGAACAACGAGGGAAAGAGGAATAAAAATGAGACGGCTTATCTACAACTTTCCCTCTTGCCAGAGGATCCCCTGCAGGGCTGCGCTTGATTCCAGGCTTTGTTTCCATCATCTGCCCTCCGGAGAGCTTGCATGCCTTTATGTGAGCTGCAGTTCCCCCTTCCTTCCTGCCTTGCTGCTTCTTCTGCTGTTCATAGGTACTGTCTGCGACCCCAGGCACTGCCTGGAACAGATACCAACGGTCTTATCGATACAAAAGCTCTTCCCACATGCTATTGCTAGCACAGCAATATTCTGCATATCACAACAACATGAAAGGAAGGGGAGAATACAAGAATAGTTTTCTGGTATTCTAATTCAGCTCAAACATAAATATGTTTAGGCCTGATTAAGTTACTACTGTTCCATCATGTCTTTAAAGACAACAATAAAACTATCACTCAAATGGAAGGGTTTTTGGAAACATAATCTATTCATACTGAATACTTAACAGCAGACCAGCACGAACAGCTCCATGCCACCCTTTGCTCGAAAAGCAGAAGGTGCTATCTTAACTGTAACACAGCATGCATTTGTTTCCATTTTGAATTCTCTCCAATAGGCTCTCCTGGGACTCGCTCAACATCTTAAAGTAGGATCTGTATCCAGTGGAAGAACCCGAGTGGACAGACCATCTTGCTGGCCTGATATCAAATGCTATATATGTCTAGATGCTGAAGCTGCACTAAAAGAAAGTATTTTTGGATGGTATGTTAGGGTTGAAAGACTTACGAGCTTTCTGCGATGCTGCCAAGAAAAGTACAACTCACTCTCTTTTGGCATACAAAGGAAATAGTCTTTACTATTGCATGTCATAAGAAGAAATGTATATGTTGGTCTTATTTAGAAATTTATTAGATTTGTTCCTCTACACAGCAATATACCAGGATTTAACTACAATGACTACAAACATCTGCTGAAGAAAACACTTCTGAGATGCCTAGGATTCAAAAGTTTGGGAACTGTCTTACAAGTCGACTCAATCATCCCTTGTCTCTGTCAGATTTCCAAGTGCTGTTACATGCAAACAGGTCAGCCATCCATTTTCCCCAAAAGCAAGAGGAGCATAGATGTAGAAGGCTTAATTGAGACACAGCAAAGGACATGAGATAAACCGTACCTCAGCCCTTCCCTAAGTCTGACACATTCTGAGGAGATCATCTGAAAATAAACCTGAATAAAGTAATGCTGAAACTGGGAATTATTTCAATAACTTGACATTGTATCCTGACCCATAAGGAAGGGATGAAATAAACCGATACATGTTCTCTCCTCTCTGCCATGTCTTCCTATTTTCCTGATTTTTTTGGGGGGAAGAGGGGTAGGAAAGATGGGGGGGGGATGTGGGTGGAAATCACTATTCCATGTATTCAGATTTCTCACAGAATAACTGTAGCAGCAGCTGAAGATTAATACAGATCAAGGCAGAGCTGAGAGCTCTGCATTGGAAAGGTTTACAATACAAAAGTTTGTGGAATGTCTGTGGATTGTAGCTTGGAGCCAAATCCAAAAGCAAAAGCAGCCCACTGTGTCACACAGAGACCTGGAGAGCACAAACAGTTGATCGATTTGTGTAAAGGAATAACGATAAGAAGCAACCGAAAGACTGCCAAACTAAGGTCCATAGGAGCTTCAGTAAAATATTTAGCGCTCTAATGAGGTTGACAGCAATGAAACACAATTTATTAAAGTGATACCCCTTTCCCTACCCCATGTGTCTTCGTTTCTTTGCTTTGAACTTCATCAAAGCAGTTATTTAAGCAGCATTTTCTTTATGAGGCAGCCTAGAGATGAGACAGGAAAGAGATAAAAGATTGTAGTGGCTAGTACGGTAGAACACCCATTTCATACACATCACTCTTAGCTAGAGCATCTGTCCATTCCATGCTATTACTGAGGTTAGTTAACAAGTCCTGCTTCTCACAGAAACAAATACAAGCAACAGAACGCTGGTGCCTAGTTTGATATGTATTTGTACCTCTCCCTAAATATATCCTCCTGTTCCTTACTGGTTATGAATCTCACCCCTTTCAACACTTTTCTTCTACTCATTTCCTTCCAAGTCAGTCCAAGTCTTTATGCAAGTACTTTTTCAAGTGCCCCTTCATCCTAAGATCCTGCAGATGCTTACATGTGTTTTAGGGATGAGGAGAGAATGCTTGAAAGAGAAATCCACCAACTTACCAATAAGAGAAAATACCTTTTTACTTTTTCTACTTTCACTAACCATTACCCAGTTTAGTAAATCCCATGTGCTGAAAATAGTTGTAAAGCACAACAATCCTTGGGGAAGTTTCATATGCATTTAACTCTTCTCTCAGCACCTCTTTGGCTCTGGGCTTTTGCTGGCCCAAGGAAATTCAGTTCAAGGTTCAAAAGGCAAAGGGAAGTATTCCATCCGTAAAGGTTGCAGTACGTTTCAAGATGAAAATTTAATTAGCACAGAGCTAAGATCACCCATCTTAATAAAAGCCTTTGTAAAAGAGAATGTGAGCACAGCTCAAAAATGGTCCTTCTTATCATGAGGGCAGGTCACTCATCCAACTTTCACCAGATAACGAAGCATCTGGCAGCACATTCAGTGATGGTGGCTGCCAACTGTATCTGATACCATGTATGTCAGTTATGCTACGTGTCCACATGCACTGGGAACACATTTCCAATTAGACTTCACATCTTGCTTTGAAAAAACACTGGCTTAGTACCAGAGGAAACAAAATGAATATGCATTTTTTTCAGCATTTCTGCACAGATCAACTGAGGAAGCCACCAGAATGGAGGAGAAACAGTCTGGAGAAGTGAGACCTTGGAAATGCAGCATGGGAGGAATCAGAACAACAAAATGAGCCTGCAAGGAATCAAGTCTATGCTGCAGATATGTGTAAAATGCTTTGATTATGCTTTCATTATTACAGGTAACTATTTCAAGTCTAATCACTTGTATACCTGACACATCTCAATAAAGGGCTTCCCTTCAACCAATATGCATTTAATCTTCATTTCTGCAACACTTTCAACTGAATTATTTGACTTTGGATCTGGAACTGCTCACCCCAAGAATCTGACCACCAACCTCTTGTGTACAATCAATCCGCTTAGGCAATGGAAAGAGAACCAAAAATTGCACTTAGTGAACAAAAAATACAATTCAATGGGGTCAGTAAGGTGATTTCTGGAACCTGCAGATTCTCTGGTATGTTTCCAGCTGCTGTTTCTATCTTCACTAACTGTGATGCTGACAGTGAACACCAACAGTTGGACAGAGCAAACCAGCAATGACTAAACAAAAGGCATTCATCTATTAATACTGTTACCATGAGATGCTACCATTGTACAGATGCAAGCAATGTGTGTACAGAGACTCCAAACATTAAGGAGAAGCAACTGAAAAGCACTCACCTTTATTTCAAACTCATAGTGTTCATCCTTTCCCTGCCCACACAGGACATAGCGTGGAATACTAATTTTAACAGGGTCCTTTAGGTCATCTGGATTTGCTCCCAGTGAACGACAGACCATCCGCTTTCATGTGCATACCAAATAGGGAGAACAAAGGAAAACCAAAATCACTACATAAGGAAAAAGAGAAAAGAACTTCACTAAAAACGAGAAAATGTTCTTGTCCAGAAGAGCAGGGAAAGAGAGGATGGAGGAGGCAGAAATAACTTCTAAAATGAAGGAATTATTTGAAAACAAAGTGTTTCTCCTTTTATAAGCCAGCCGCAGCATTTTTTTATGCATGAAAAAAATGAAGGTGAAGTGTCCTCAAAAATACTGTTTCTTCTTTGAAAAGGCATTTTCAGCTTAGATATCAAAACCAAGGGAAAGCAGAGGACTTTGTGCTAACCCTCTTAAAAAATAGATATATATTAATCAAGCCTTCACAGTCAACTATGCTTTTTTATGTCTTTATACAAGAAATGTGTTTACAATATCATGCATAGCTGCAGGGGATCTAGGCAAATTAGAAAAAGCTCTTAGGTTTTAAAGATCCAAACTCATTTCATAATTAAGTAAGGTACAAATAACATAGCAATCCACTGACAGAACAGCTTCCTACTATTTTCTTGAAATCACATCTAATTAACAGAACACTCAACCATGATAAATTTGTATGGTCTGGACAAAATGATCTAAACAGGTATGTGTAATGAGGGCACATTCCATGGACTAACAGCCAGATGGAATCTGTAACTCTGAGTTATGTCAAAAACAAAATATCTTTGCAACTGAAGAGATTAATGCTTTGCAGTGACTGTGTCCAAAAGGAGCGTTAAGCATTTACAGTGAAGAAGTACAGAAATTGCCTTGTCGGAAGTCCTCCACTTTTTCAATTGAACATATTTGGTCTGAAAACATTAATGAACTTGTACTTAAAAAAAAAACAGTACCATGACAAGTGTAAGTTAACAATAACAAAAAAGATTGAATACTATCACTTCAAAGATTTGCCCATGTTACATGTTTGTATTTAATGAAGCTATCCGTCACTTGATCTGTAACTGTATTCTCAATATTCATTTTCAGTCCTTTAGCAGCTACCATAAGGCATGTTGCTTAGTCAAAACTCTTCTATCTTGACCAACATTATTTCCAAATGTGAATATGGCTCGTACTTCTGCTCATCAACACTTGGGTTCTTTGTAGCAATTCCTGGTGATTTCCAGTACACACGATACTGTGTACGAACTGGAGAAAAGTCTGATACTCATTCATAAATGCCTCTCAATGCTGTGTGTTTCAGAGAGCTTTTTGGCATCTTCACCTGGCTCTCAAGAAGGAGAGGCTGTTATTTTATTACCAGTCAATTACAAATGCCAATGTCATTTCCCTTACTATGAGCATTAGTGAAAAAGAAAATACAAAGCAAGTGAATTTTAGTTCCTATTAACTGACTTTATCTAGAGAGTGTTTTCCACAAACGTTCTTTTTTTTTTTTTTTTGTGAAAAAATAAGAAAGTTTGTGTTTGAATGGAAAAATATTTTTAGAGACCTCTATTTAGACAATAAATATTTTTGCTTCTCCATTTTGCCCTTATTCTCCTCACTTTACTGGCTTCTCAGCAAAAAAACATTTCTGGAGCGTAGAAATGTAAGCAATTCTTCCCTTGGGGGAAAAGAGGAGTTCACTGCCTTGACAACAATATCATCTGCTTTAAAACAGCAGTAAAACCATAAACGCACTCTTAAAGCCAACTCTGTCAACAAGTAATTTATTGGCACTCATTTTCAGAGAACTCTTACAAACACCTAATAGTCAGAGAGGAAAATAATCTCATGCTGTGAAAAACATGCCCTAATACATTAAATAATGGTTTGATATTCATAAACATTGGTTATTCCATTACACTTAATTTACAGTAGAATTAAAGCCATTGCTGTGAAGTTTGGGTTTGTTTGGGTTTTTTCCCCTATAAAAGTACAGAATATTCATGGATCTAGATTTGAAAGCAAACACAAAAGAGGAAAACCATGTTATCAGAACACAACATTTAACTTTGGAGTATAATCTGAAAAGGAGTAAGTTGCAGTAACTGCCTTCCTTTAACAGTCTTGATTAAGACAGTCCTCTCAGAGAGCACCACTCAATCCTAACGTTCAGCAAGGCTCAGAGGAAATGCCTTTGTGATTTCAATGAAGGAGCTACTCCTGAACTGGACTGACATGATGTTACACTCAAGTTCATAACTAGTCTGGCTACTCCATGCTCTGAGAGGTATTTGTGTATACTTTTTTTGTTAAAAACTAAAATCATACTTCAAAATAATGTGACACATTTTGCTCACCTTTGGACCCCCTTAAGGTAGTAGAAAATTTTGTTATGATCAAAAATCCCTTATAATTCTCTACCCAAACCAACATTCATCCTTCGAGACATAACTTCCTCATCCAATGAAAGTTATTTCGTTTTGAATCCCACGTGAGTTACATTATCGTGTCTTAACATACGGTAAGAACAAATGGGAAATGTTCTTATGATACTAGAGAGACTGAAGTCTAACTCTTGTCTAGTAGAAGATTTCACCTCTACTGGCAATATGCTTACACAATTTAGAATTTCAGATTAGATACCACTGTTTTTTCTGCCAAGGACCATCTTCCTCAAACAAGGCAGATGGCACATTCAAGCAACAGGATTCAAAAGGTATTGAGCTCCCTTTACAAGGGAAGAGCAAAAGATGGGATACCACAGCTTATTTATTATTTGAACACGATATTGATGACTGGTAAAGAATAACCTTGTACCTAAAGGCGTGCCTCGACTAATGGAAACATTTTACTAATGATCAATTGTTTCATTATTTCTTAGAATGTAATATTAAAGAAACCATAAGATGCACTCTCATGGCATCAACAACCCCATTAGTAAGCAAGCAAAAATAGAGGAAAGTCATGCCAAGCCGTTGTACGGACAGAACTCTAGAGTTACTCCATCAGGCAGTATCCCTGGTTGCTAACTATCCATTTAACGGCATGAGAAACACATACACATGTGACAAACTCCAAAGCATTTGTCTTACTACAAGTATAGTGACATGACCAAGAGTTAAAATGCTATTTAAAGCACAAGTAATGTCTGTTTACACCCTTTTTGTTTCTTTTTTACACCACATTTTCCCAGCATCAAGGGAATATAGAGACTTACTGTATTGTGGTTGAGTACAAGTTAACTATTTAGACAAAATAAACAGGAGTTACTTAAAGCCATGTATTATTTCCCTTCAAGAAAAGGAGGTGAGGGGGAAATCTAAAAGGAGTATTGGATGTTCTTGGATGTTCTCTGCATTATTTTTTGTTCTATTTTACTTATTCCACACAGCCTATACTCTCTTAGCCCTGGGCAAAAAGGGCAAACCCAGGAGAAAAGAGATATGGCAAATCCATAATTCCTGGTAACTCAGCCAACAAGTCTTTTGCACTTGTGAGAAATTTTAATGCACGAGTGAATTAATCCTTAAATGCAAAACTCTGAAACAGAAAAGAATTGCCAATGCTATTCTTTCCAAAATTGTAAGTCTAAAAGCTATAAACATCCTCAGTATTAACAGCATAGAATGAATGTAAGATAAAAATAGTATTTTGAATGTTTTGAAATATTGAAATCAAGGGCGTGAAATAAGTGAGAAGCACGAAAAACAAAGATACTCAGATTCAGGAAAAGGTCATCAAGGAGGAACACAGAACACATTAATGAAGACAGAAAGTACATGGAGGGAGCCAGAAAACAGAGCCAAAATGGAAATCAGGGCACCACTGTAATTATAATTCTGATCCACCTACCACATAAGATAGAAATATTTAGTTTCCTCACTTTCCCAAGGAAACGTATGCACAGTGTATCAAAGACCCACAAAAAGCAAGCAGTCAAGTAATAATTATTTGCTAAGATGTGTGTATCCACCCTACGGTATTCCCTTCCCGGCCCAAAGGACTCTTTTGCCTATTGATTAAAAACGAAAAATTATCAATATTCATTAGCCTCTTATTCTGAATGTATCTAAACGTATTTGGATTTCAACACCTAGTCAGATGCATAATTAGCCAAATGGCTTCTTCACTTGAACTGAATGTTAATTTCCAGACTTCCGAAGGGATATGCAAACTGCTTTGACGAATTGATGGGATGACTGTCAGTTGAGTATTTACTTCTTTTTCACAGTATTTAGAAAAATCAATTCCTGAATCAGATCCAACCTAGCTCTTTCTAGAAAACACAAGTTCAAGTTTTGCGAAGTTCTCTTTGTTTGGCAAAACTACACATCGGATATCATTCAAACTGCACAGCTGAAGCCTGTCAAATTGTGATTCCTGGCTTGAAGCATCCAAAATGTTAGGTGCAGGATAAAAGACACCACTTTCCCTTAAGAGACCTATATGAGTAGTTGTAAGAACGAGAGCTCTATACACAGTCTGCTTATCACAGTCTAGTTTCACTGAGGTATACAGCAGTACACGAACATCACCTAATGAAGGTTTACTATTTCCCATATTTTCATGGAGTAAGTAAACCAGATCAACTAATTCAGTTCTAAATTTACAGGACAATCGTACTCCATTTGAAAAAACTAAGTCATTTACATCCGATGTCCAGTCAAGCGAAATCCGCATCAAATCATCTTTCAGGAGCTGGTGATTTAAATAAACAGCATCATCCACTGCAGAAATCAAAACACCCATTATGTCATGGCAAATTCTTTGAGTGAAGTGTTTGTTATAGGTAAATATTGTGAGTAAATCATCTTCAGCAGAGCATAGAAGATTAATATTCTGTCCAGCAAAGCCAACTTGAATCTCCTTTACAGTGATGATGGGAACCTCACGGAACATTGCCAAAGAACTGTGGTAGACGCCTTGTTCAACTGATGAAACAACAACATACAGAACAGAGCTGAACAAAAGCAAGCAAGCAGGTTCTGGTTCAGATTTTCTACAACTGCCAACAGCAAGCCAATATATACCTTTCAACTCCTCCATTCTAATACAAATTTGAGGTAAGGCACAGGTCAAAAATTCCATTACTTTTTCCAGAGAACAGACCTGAAGCTTCAAAAAGACATCAGGAAAATGCACAAATTTCTGCCTTAACACAAGACTGTTTTCTAGCTCTTCCTTTTTACAACAGCATACAAGTCCTTCAGAGGGCTTTCTTGCACAGGCATCAGAGATTTCTGTTCTTGCACACATTGTGACAGACTCTTGCACAGTGGATTCAGGCTGAGCAACATTTTCAGTATGAGATTTGGTGTCATCAGTAGAGGGGGACACATCTTGATTCACATCTGACTTGAAGAATACATTTACTTGCAAGTTTCTTACAAATGGCAGATTTTTTATTAATGATACTGCTTGTGCACATCTCCCACTTCTGTCACAAAAACTTCCCAACTCCTTAATTGGTTTAGAAACCACTGTAGTGTTGAGTAGCTGACTACTGGTATCTTTGTAAAGGCAGGAAAGCTTGCTGAAAAAATATCCTAAACTATAAGTGTGCTCTGGTCTCACATCAAAACAAGAAGCTGTTGACTTAAAAGACATCAAATCAGAGGCTTCTTGTGCTGCACGCTGAGAATTACTAGACTGGTCTTCAATTGTCTGGTGCATAGTCTTAAATGGACTGTTTTCTTTACAAGTTATTATTTCTGAATGCACATTAGACTGTGAAAAGAGAAGGCATGATGTGCTGTTAAAGCCAGCCTGCTCATTAGCACCCATTAAGGATCCTACAGGAGACAGCTGTTTCAAGTGGGAACACTCAGATTCAGTTCTTGAGCTGTCACAATCCGGAGAAGTAATTATTTTATCATCAAAATGATGGAAATTTTCAACCTTGCAGAGTGAATAAGCCACATTATTTAAGTCATGACTTTGTAAAGAAGTAGATGAAACATTCTGATATGGAACATTTTTACTCTTTAAAGTATTAATATTTTTAGAGGGAATTAAACTACTTTCAGTGTCACGATGACAAGCAAAGCTCTCCTGCTCTGAATTACTCCTTTCATTCTCAAATGCCTTCTCTGATGTAAAAGGGGAGGAGATTCTTCCAGAACCGGAAAATAAATCCCACGTCTCTGTATATGCCTTCTGTCTTTTATGGTCTCTTACTCCTTCGTTTTCTCCAAACAAGTTGGAAGCACAAATAGCATCTTTAGACAGAAATGGAAAGCTATAATGTGGCTGCCATTGTTGAATTTTCTGTTAAAAATTTCAAAAGAAGAAAACAGAAATGCCTTTATGAAACTTTCTGATTTGAACATTTCTTAAATCGAGGACTGATTTTGATTAGATTTGTACAATCATTCAAAACTGATACAATCATTGTACAGTCTCTCGAAATCGGAGAGAGAAAATCCAGCAGAAATGATTGAGTCTGATTCAGGAATGCTTTATCTTCCCAGCTCACCACTGCTTTTGCTTTTACAGTATCCATTTCACCCGGTTTATATTTTCTGTACTCAAAAAACACAGGAAAGTCAAAGGGTGACACAGAAATTTATAAACCCTTTAGTATTTTCCACACATGCACAAAAAACTAATCCTGTACTATCCAAAATAGCATAAGAAGTCCAACACTGTTCAAAAATAACAGTGTAAAAGCCAAAAAAAAGATCAAATTAGAGGTGTTGCGACCCTGCTACTATGAAGGTTTAAATCCATAAAGGTACTTAGGATTTACACACCAAGACAAGTAATTAACCATGTTCCAAGTAAAAGCTAGGCAACCAAATATGGTGGGAGGGGCCTAAGCCTTGGTTTGAAAATACACATATGAATCCTCCATGACAAAGGCAAACTTACCCGATGCTGTTTGCTAGTATTACAGACACACTCATAGTTCATTGTGACTCAAAAATGTGAAGTGTTATTCTGAATTCAGACAATCTCTCCTCACTAAATGCTTTTATCCTCTAAAAATCAGGAAAGGGATACTGTTCCAAATTAAGAACTGTGACAAAACAAGGAAGAAAGACTCACAGTAACATCACACCTTCCAAACAAGGAAAAAGCTATGCCAAATCTGAAAAAAAAAAATCAATTCCAGCTGACAAAATGCATTGCTGCCTCTTTAAGCCATTAATCTTGCCTGTGAATTCAAAATTCTAATTATGCAGCTAAACATTAAGAAACTTAATTACAGGGCATGCCATAATTTAAGACAACTACTTCATTCTGACAAATTATGACCTACCTCATACTTCAGCTTGCGTTGAAGAGTGCCATTATTAAGCCTCTCATTATCCTAAGAACAAAAAAGGTACAGGTGATTATTAAAAAGAGTGCCTTTCTTGTGTAAGTTCATTTAAAAGTACTCGTAGTAAGAGACATTCTTTTTAATAGCCACAAATAACTATTTTCTTCTTAATATTTATTAAACCACTAGCTTAGAAGTCAGTCAACCCAGTCTTTGGATTGATTAGATTACCAGTTCTTAAACGAGAATTTGTTTGCAAGTACACACAATTACTGTTCTTCTTGGATGGAATTTTATCACGGTATTTTACAGACATAAATTAAAGATATTTGTTTTATCTGCAAGCTTTCTATTGCCATTTACACACCATTTCCTGTTAAAAAAAAAAAAAAAGGAATACAACATAAAACAGCCACTAGGGGAAATAAAGGCTATCAAATCTAAAACCAATGGGATTGGGACCAGATGATCTTTAAGGTCCCTTCCAACCCAAACCATTCTATAACTCTATGATCCCTCATTTACTGGTTAATTTGTTTGGTAAATCAAATTCAAGTAATTATAGGCAAAGATGAAAATTATTGAACAACAATATCGAACAAGTGGCTACACAAGGTGCATGGAAGACAGGATCTCCTACCCATCTCTGCTCACCTTTAAACTTTCAGTAGACCAGGATAGGCTAACATCATTATCCTCAGCTTTATGATGAATATTCTGGAGCCTTCTCTGCACTTCTTGTTCAATAAAGGCATTTATCCTTCAAGGTATAGTGGGGAGCAGGGGGGAAGTATATTGTTAGATAAAAATCAAGACAGGCTAAAGGGCTCTCTGAAATGCTTATGAACCCTACATCCTGCACAAGTCTTAATTAGCAGGCTTAATGTTAGACCAGTTTTATCCCTCCTTATGGAATATGGACTTTTGAGCAAGTGTTCAGTTAACAGGCAAAGGTTAATGATTTGTTACCACAATTTAATGGTTAAGCCACTACTATGCATACAGCTGTACATACAAATGGCATTGACGGTTAATGCACAGAAGAAGAAATAGAAGACTGAGGTGGCAACTTTAGTTACTTAATGGTTTGCTTTTATCACTTTTATCATGGCAACTTGGACTAACAAAGGTTTGGTCTTCAAACAGAAGAAATGTTTCAAGAGTTGATACTAACAACTTCATGTATGCGTAAAAAGAAAGGATATCAAATAGATTTTAAGTGATACCAGGCTATTAAAAAAGGCTGAAGGCAATTTAATTTACTTTGTTGCTTTAAGCATATATAGAGGAATACCATATAGGCAAGTAACTAACTGTAAACATAACACAAACCTAAATACATTTTATCCAAAAGTTTTCCAACCCTCTATTCTAAAACAAACAGCACATAAGCAACAGATCAGGCTGTTGGTTATTAAAGTCAAATAGAGCAAATGAACTTTATTTCCAGACTAGTTAAGTACAATTACATTATTTAATTAATAACCAACCATAGCAGAATGATCTTTCAGGATATTTCTTTTCTAAAGCTATTGTCTGCATTCTTACCAAAGCAGTGCAGAAATGCAGGTTACCTACCTATCATCAACTAGCGGTGCAGCAGGTGGCTGTAGCCTTGTTGGAGTGGTAGGGGAGGTGGTATGGGAGAGTCTCTCTTCTAATGTGCCATGATTTCCTTTCTGACCACCATCACCCTCATATATTTTTTGCTTCAGCTGCTGGATTTCCTGGTCCAGGCTATAAAGAGATCTTAAAATGTAATTTGCTTTGATTTAGAGTTGATTCCCACAGTTCTTACATGAAGTACTGTACTTACACTGGGAAACATGTAAGATTGTAGATATTCATATTTATGAACACGTAAAAATCCTAATTTTTCTTCAAGCACATTTAGACAGGAAAATAGACACAGCTCAAAAACACTTTACAGCAGCAGTACTGTTAAATAAAACTTAATAGCTTCCAATACAAAAGGTATCTAACTCAGCACATTAAATATTAAGACTATTAAGACTTAACCTATCTATTATGATCACTTGAATAAACTCTCCTCATTACAGAACTCTGTCAATGGACTCAGTTACTAGTTTCCACTGTGAAGTAAACAAACAAATGGGGGGAGAAAATATTATAAGCTCAAAATACAGCAATAATCTGAAAAGAAAAAAGACAACCTAAAACAAGGATGTGGCAAAAGATACTTGTAAGAAAATCTTTACATTGTGTACTACACACATAAATCTTATTTTCCAGTTCTTCCCTCAGTCTGCATATCTGTTTTTGAAAGTTTACTTTCAGAATAAAACATCTAGCATTTATTTTATATATACCTAATAAATCATCTTTTGAAAGAAAACCTCCTCACTTTAACAAATAAATGTCCTACCAGACAGATTTATCCACAGAATATGTAAAATTGGAGCCTGGATTTTTAAGTGAAAATGCCTGACGCACCTAGTATAAAGCAAGAACCACTTCTTGCAATATTTATCACTTAGTCAAATTAAACTGTATTATAATGAAGTAAGCTGCAGAACACACTTCACTTGTAATGTAGCTAAGGTTAGTTTTGTAACACGGTAATAACCTTCCCAGTTTCCATTACAAACTTTGTCTCTAAAGGTAATTATTTTTCTAGAGGTTACTTGAAAATTTAAGAACAGAAGAAAAGAAGTTCCTGCAAAAGCAGGTGAAACTAGGCAAAGCTAGGATTCTACCACTTACCCTACAAGTGCATGCATCTAAACTGAAGTAAAATGCTACAATGACTTTATTCCATCCTGGAGGTTAAAACAGAAAATTGAAGTGATAACAATTGCTGAGGCTTAAACTAGAGTAAAGCAGGCTGAATTGTTACTTCATTTTTAGAGTACTCTTTGCAGCACTGCCAGAAGCTATCTATTTCTTTTGATTAGCAGCAAAACAATCTTGCATCCTGAGGGAAACTGGATAGGAGATGGCTGATGCATATAAGAGAGTGACTGCATCTATGGAAAATCAATTTAACCACAAAAATCAGAGTTATATTAAAGGAAAAAAGCTTATCTCTTGATTTGTATGTAAACATCCTACTACCAAAAGATATCACTTCCTGTAGTTATAAACTTATCCAGCCATGTGATGCATCCACCAGTAAATACACTAAACTGCACCTTGGCACTTGTGAGTGATACATCCTGCTGTTTCAAAGACTTTAAAGTTGCTTTATGTTAATTCTATTGCCCCAAACCTCTGCCATTAAAGACAAAACATATATGTATTATTCCAGTATAAGTTAACTTCAAATTATCATTTTGGGGGTCATCCCTGAAGGTGAAAGAATTTGATCTAACATACTATTTAAACTGTAAAAACCCACCATTTTATCCAGCTATGATGCACTTATACTAATAAAGCATTTCAAATCAATATTACATTTAAACCTTTTCAGAGAGTTAACACTGTTCTGGAAGACAGCACATCATCCCATAATGGTATCTAGATAAACAATAAGAAACATAAAATTCATACGCTTACTATAGCATCAAAGACATTGTGTACGGTGCAGTGGAAATTCAAACAGAACAGTGATAAGCAGCCTGAAATGTTTAACATACTATCATGTATCTTAAGATTTTCTTGTGCCTCAACATTCGTAAAAATATTCTGAATTGAATTTTTCAGGCCCCTGGGCAACTGACTGAAAGACTTCAAAGTTTTATTCAGTTTGTGCAAGAGGGCTTTCAAGTAAACAAGAAAAAAAATCAAAAGGGAAAGAAAAAGAGACCTTTCCACTTCCTTGGTATCTTTTCTAAACCTCAGTCCTCCAGCTGACAATGTATTTTTTTTTACTTATCACACAAGCCAGCAATCTAGTGTGGGCTCTTTTTGTGCAAACTCCAGTTGTTTACAGCTGACTTCAGTCAAGTGAGATGCTTAGAGCAGAAAACGAGGTGTTTGTGTTCAAGGCAATTTTGAAAAATAATGGCAATATCCACAACAAAATGATGCATCACTATTGAAAATGCTTAACTAAAATCCACATAATGTAGCTATGAATAAGTGACCTCTACACAGGGTATAGAAAGGAACTATTCTGACAATGGTTTAAAAGGAAAAGGATACAGAAGAGCTCTTCAATTTGGCTATAGGCAAGTTTCTTTTTTTAGGTCGTTTTTCTAATGAAGCATCTGTTTGAAGGGCTTACGAAAGAAGAGTCAGATAATTACTGGAATATTAAAAAAGCAAGTGATAAATGCTACCTCAAGAAAAAACGTCATTGTTTCATCAATAATCACAGGTTTCAAAGCTCTAGTATTAGCAAACTAGATAACACATTTAAAGATGGCAATCATGCCCTTTTTCCATACTGCACAGGTTAAATGTATTGATCCCAGTGGATTTTTGCTCAGGCTAAAATTAAAACAAAAGGTCTCTTCTTCCTTGTAGAATGCTCCTTCCTTACCTGAATCACTTTTCTCTGAGCCTTCCAGAAGGCTATGTTACCAGATATGCGTATAACTGATGATACTGCTTCTGTACTTAAAAGGGTTTGTCATCCCATAAGGCTGTATTAAAGGCTAGGTATAATATTGCAATAAGCTTAAAAAACACCATCAAATTTTACATGGATGTAGGATGGTTACTCTATTTATTCAGCCCTGAAACTAATAGCAAAAAATTAAACACCTGTTTATTTTGAAAAAGAGAAGTGTTAAGTACATCATCAGCTGAAACAGTTGGCAATCTACTGTAATAACCATCAGTCTGAAAATCTTGAACAAATATCTAGCTCATCTCTGATAAAGAAACAAAATATAGTACATCAATACCTTAAGAGAAAAACATTCTTAAGGGCAGAACATAAGGTTGGCAGTCCCTTCTCAATAGGTAAAACCATTTAAGTACTGTGATGGCTAATGCAAATACTATACTGCCGAGGATGGGATAAGTATCTGAACACAACAGAAATTAAAGAGCGAGCAAGAATCCTTTAAGAAGCAATACAGAGCCTCCATTCTGGGTAAACTACTTGAAACTCATCAAGAAACTCAAATACTGGGACACAGAACAAGTCACTCTCTCAACATCTAAGGTATAAATTGATTCACTTTTAGTGGATAGGTTCTAACAAACAGAAGCCACCACAACACTCACCGTTCCCGGTCTTGTTCGAGGGCTTTCTGCTCAGCTTCTAGACTAGCCTGCAGACCTGCCTGTTCACTGCAGCTATTGTTCAAGGTGGCAAGCTTCTGTTTCTGCTCTTCGATTTCAAAGTCTATTGTTGAACGACGTTGCAAAGCAGAGTGCCTCCTTTCTAACTTGGCAACAGCTTGCTCCAGTGCCTCTCTCTGTTGCTTTTCCCTTGATTCAAGGATTTCTTTTTCCTTTTTCCGTACCTTCTCTTCTTGACGAGCTATGTTGGCTGTAAATTCAAAGGTTTCTTGAAGCTGCTGCAGTTGATTTGTGCTAGCTCTATACTGGGCAAGCCGCTCTTCTTTTTCTTCTATTTCTTTCTCTATTTGATAGAGAGTATTATCTAACCCTAACAAGCCCCTATCAAGGACTTCAGAAGCTCTTTGTTTTTCTTCCAGCAGAGCTGGCAAATGACTACTCTTCAGGTACCCAAGCTGGCGCACTTTGGATTGGAGCCTGTATTCCGCCGACTTTATCTTTTCAACTTCTTCAGCCTTGAGTACAGCATCCACAAAATTTTCATCATCTCTCATGAGATTTAAATGGTCTTCGTGTGCAAATTTTAAGTGTTCCAGAGCTCTTCTTTCATCTGCTATTTCCTTTTCCAGGTGATCCATTTGTTGAACTAAATCTTTCACCAAAATAGTCAACTGTTCCAGTTGTTTCCTTTTAAACTCTACAAAATCATGCTGGGCTTTTTCTAACTCTTCACATTTTTCATCACCTTCAGATCGGGCCTCCTTGACTTTCAAAAGAGATTCTCTAATATCTTCAAGATCTCTTTTCTCTTCTTCAACTCTTTGTACATCCCCTCTTTTCAAGAGCTCTATTATGACCTGCTTCTCTCGAAGCTGTTCTTCTAGATGAGCCACCAGCATCACCTGCTCCCTTTCTTGTTCTTCAAGTCTCTTTTTTTCTGATTCCAGCTTAATATACTGTTCATCTTTTTCCTTTTTAAGTCTTTCTAGTTCACGGAAAATCTGCATTTTCTCTGCTTTTTCATTATGATTAAGTTCTTGTAGTCGCTGCAACTCCTCTTTGACTCGGGCAAAAATTTCTTCCTGCTGCTTTTTCTTTTGAAGCTCTATCTCCTGTTGTTCCCGTAATCTCTCTTCTTCAAATTTTTCTTTTTCAGCCAGCAAATCCTTTAACCTGCTCTCAATGTGAACACTTCTCCGTTTCAGACTCTCTTCCTGTTTTCGAATCTGCAGCTGTACTATTTCTGTCTCTTTGCGTTGTGATTCTACCTCTTGCTGCATTCTTACAAGTTCTGCTTTGTCAGATCTTTGTTTTTCTTCCATCTCTTCTATTTGCTTCCTACAGTAAAACAATTACATGCAATACTTGAAACTTGAAAGTTAAAAAGGTTTGGATAAGGACTTTGCATTATGTATAATGCTTTTTTTAATAGTTTTCTTTTGCTGCAGGTTAAAATCGTACATTGCTTGGAAGTGACTCAATGCATGAGACAAATGATAAAGAGACTCAGTGCATTTCAACATTAAATGTTCTGGATATATGAAGCTAAAGGAAGACATGTTATATAGCACTAATGTTAGTAGAAAATAAGACTATTAATTCTGTCAAATCCAATAAAAATATTCATAAAACACATAAACACATACAGTGAAGAGGAAAAATATGTATTTTTATATATAAATACAGTCTCGTATAAACAAACTCGCATAAAACGACTTGATCAGAAATTTGCCTCACCAAATTCAAGCCAACAGATGAATTAAAACAACATTGTTGCTTTAGATGAACCCAACTGAATTATTGATAACCAGAATTACAAGATTAGGAACAGATGTATTTGAGAGACAAATTACTTTAAGACAAACCATGATACCCTATGCAATCTCTCTTTCAAAGGTTCTATTGCATTCTAAATGAGGATGACCTGAGACTTGAAGGTCATTACTATCCTTGTCATAGAATCACCTGAATACATGTAGAGACAACCTGCAAGCCAGTTGTTTGTTTGAAGTAAAAGACAAATAAATTAAAGGACAAGCAAAACAACTTCAGCACAATCTGAATTCAAGTCCTATAAATGTAACAAAGAGGATAAACATCAGTGATTCCGTTGCACCATTTAATCATATTAATTAGAATAATATCTTCTAATGCTTCAGATTGTCAGGGTTTTTCTGAGTTTAGTTAACTTAGTCCAAGTATATAAAAGCTCTTTCAAAATGGAGCAAACAGTCTACAGCGGAGACGGCAGAAAGTGTCTTTCAGGTTATGAATCTAATCAATGCTGCGATCTGCAATAAGGTGAGAGCTATTACTTCTGAAATCTTAGCAGGCATGATGAGCCAGAACAGTCAGCTCAGTTTGCCTGCTGACAACAATACCTCCTTTGTACTTCAAACTGATTTTGAAATAACTCTCTGATGAACATTTGCTGGCAGTGTGCGCTTGCAGCCCAGAAAGCCAACCATATCCTGGGCTGCATCAAAAGGAGCATGACCAGCAGGTCGAAGGAGGTGATCCTGCCCCTCTACTCTGCTCTCCTGAGACCTCACATGGAGTATTGTGTGCAGTTCTGGTGTCCTCAACATAAAAAGGACATGGAACTGTTGGAACAAGTCCAGAGGAGGCCGCGAGGATGATCAGGAGACTGGAGCACCTCCCGTATGAAGACAAGATGAGAAAGTTGGGGCTGTTCAGCCTGGAGAAGAGAAGGCTGCGTGGAGACCTCATAGCAGCCTTCCAGTATCTGAAGGGGGCCTGTAAGGATGCTGGGGAGGGACTCTTCATTAGGGACTGTAGTGACAGGACAAGGGGTAACGGGTTAAAACTTAAACAGGGGAAGTTTAGGTTGGATATAAGAAGGAAATTCTTTCCTGTTAGGGTGGTGAGGCACTGGAATGGGTTGCCCAGGGAGGTTGTGAATGCTCCATCCCTGGCAGTGTTCAAGGCCAGGTTGGACAGAGCCTTGGGTGGCATGGTTTAGTGGCAGGTGTCCCTGCCCATGGCAGGGGGGTTGGAACTGGATGATCTTAAGGTCCTTTCCAACCCTAACTATTCTATGATTCTATGAGTGTGACTGGTATACCCATACCAGCAGCACGATTTAAGAGAAGCAGAGTTCATAACATGAACTTTTCCTATCAAGATTCAAACCAAAGGCAACTAAACCATAGAAAAAGATATGAATAAAGAATGTAATTTGACATCCTGAGAGGGACTCTTCATCAGGGACTGCAGTGATATGACAAGGGGCAACAGGTTCAAGCTTAAACAGGGGAGATGTAGCTTAGATACAAGGAAGAAATTCTTTACTGTGAGAGTGGTGAGGCTCTGGAATAGGTTGCCCAAAGAGACTGAATGTCCCACCCCTGGAAGTGTTCAAGTTGCACAGGGCCTTAAGCAATCTGTCCATGTGTGAGGTGCTCATGCCCATGGCAGGGGACTGGAACTAGATGATCTTCAGGTCCTTTTCAACCCAAACCATTCTATGATTCTATCCTTTAAAATAACACCATCAAAATTAAGAGTAATATATTACATTTGTATATTCCATCTTCCTCATACCTTTATGTTTGGTATTTTCTTTGCTAAAGATCACAGTTGGCTATCTTTCACTAATCAGTGAGAACGGACAGTTCAAGAAAATAAAACCAGAATCTTCATAGATAACAAAACAAAATAGAATTATTTATATCCAGATCTTCTGCTTGCTGAGTAACACCATGCCTCCAAATTAATGATTTAAATGAGTTTATAATGTGTATATATCCATATACACACATATAAAGACCACAGAGAATGTTACCTTTTACTTTCTAATTTTTCAAGCTCCTCCCGTTGTTGTCTCTCAAATTCCAGCCTGATTTAAAAACAAATAAAGAACACAGTTAAAAGATTATTATTTCCTGAGCATCCCAAAAAATAGGAAGATACAAAGCATTTCAATGTCTGTTTGTAACAGTGGTACAAATCAAAAGTTATATAAAACTACTTTCCACAAGAACAAAAAATATCTCCATTAGAGTTACAAATTAGGTATCATGCTGACACAAGTAGAAACAAAAAGTAAATGAACTTCTGGGGGGCAGAAGGAAATATTTAAAAAGTTAAACAAGACTGATAAATGATTAGCATAGCCTCTGCAAGTTAACTACATGCAGGCATAGGAATCAATACATAGAAATTGAATTTCTCTACCTTAGACAGATCGGTCCTTTTACAGGGAAAAGACTGCCATTGGAGGCAGGGGGAAACGGAGCGATCAATTAAGAAAGGAATTGATAGAAAGAACATATTAGCAGTACAGAATACTTAAAAGTCAACAACAGTTTGCATTATTAGAGGTTAAAGTTGTTAGTTCCATAGAACATTCATCACATTATAACTCACAAGTAAAACTTAAATAATTATTCTTTCTAAACAGGTGTTTGAAATGTCAGTAATGGTTAAACCGATGCTTATCATCCTATGGTTTATTAACTTGGCCACTTCTGAGAAGGGAAAGAGGTATAAAATCATGCTAGGGCATGCTTGTAGTTGTTCTTCCTTTTCCTTCCAAGAAAAAGACCCAAATATCACCATGGTGTAATCAGGGCAACCTTCCTACAAAGTGCAACATTCAAGCACATAACACAGTTCAAACCATTTATCTAATTGGAGATTTTAATGTATTTCGTTTGATGAGGTTCTGAATAATTACGGGAGAGTATTTTATGTCATTTTTAATATCAGCTTATTACAGTTGTACAGGAGTCTCTCCCTTTAATTTCCTTTGCATATTTATGGAGGTTTTTTTAAGGCAGTTTTTCAAAATACATATTGAAAAAGCATACAGAACCTGTATATGGACTGAAATATTCAACGAAATATACAAATAACCACTTATTTCAGGCCTCCTGAAAGGTTAGTGAGACAGGCCATACACACACTAAAAAAATGCAAGACTGCACCACAAGTTAACTTCAGGTATGATGAACTGCAGTTGAAGTTGTCATGGCCACAATTACGTAGACAGGGTTTTTTTTAAATAAGGTATTTTTAATATTTCTTTCTAAAATCATACACATGCATACAGCAAAAAGGAACTGCCCTTGGAAACACGCAAAAAATCATCTCACATTTCTAATTCAATTTAAATGAACTTTGATTCCTACATGCTCAAGAAGCATCTTTACAACCACTGCGATTCTGAAGACTAGTTTAACAGATTATACTTTTGCCTATTTCTCACTAATTCATTAAAAAAAAATGCTTTCTACAGTTCCGAAGAGATAAGCAAATGTAGACTTCTTATACACAACTCCAGATATTCAGAGTTTTCATGTAAATGTTTCACCAACAGACCCTTCACATCTGCATTAGGACAATGGCTAGGAAAGGTCCTATCTCGACATTACAGCACAAGAAGACAAGGCAACAACTTTGTATTTCTAATATGATCACAGTTTCTGCAGCAACAATGCAAAATCCACAGTGTTGAAAGAGAACTAAAAGCAATCTTAAAGGAACTCCAGAAAGCAGAAGCTTAATTCAATGGTTACCAAGAGCTCTGGTTCTCCCCTCACTTTCTTTTTTTAAGCTATACCTCATAAGCTCTCTCTTTGGCTGTGGTCTGCCTCTGGAATTCAAAGCTGTTCATTATCACTTCTTACATAGGGCTTGGCTGACAAATGCCACTATATTCATCATTACTTCTGTCCAAAATAATAGGGACCATGGGGAATATAGCTCTGTTCTGTGGAAATGCAGATGTCCATTGAGCACTGTCAGATGTAGATCATCTTTGCTAACACAGCTGGCAAAGATGATTTTCAAGTATTCCTATGGTTGGTTAACCCTTAAATGAAGTAAAATGTTTCAGACTGGCTAGCATAATGTGCAAAACCCAGAGCAAAACTCTTCTAATATTTTGACTGTCCTATAAAACACATAATTTGGCAAGCATATTTTATATAAGCATAAAAATGGTAACGAGCTTTTGGCTTGAGATCTGATACAAGAAAAACGAGCCATCATAGCAATCAGTGACACACAAAACAGGTCACTAGTGAAAACTCTGCGTTTTTCTCTTTAAGGAAATGTCTGTAACACCTTAAACAGGGGTATAATGACAATCACGTTCACCTGACACTGAAATTAATCTTGGTGGTGCTCAAAAGTTGCTCAGGAAAGAGGAATAAACTATGAAAAACTGGTCCTTTCTTCAGTGAAAATGGCTACTTCACAAAGCCAAATATGGATCATCAGCAACAATCCAAGCAACAGCTTCCAGACACTACCTAGCTATTTTAAAATGCACATTTAATGCATTCTATACAAGCTAATACTCCTATAAAGAGAAGGGCTAGTGCAGCCATGTGTTTTGCTGTCATGTAGATTCAACGGTGCCTAAGAAGGTCTGAGCTCCACTGAAGGCTCTGCTACCATGAGGATATTCAGTGTCTCTGTTCTCTAAGGCACTCACACTGCTGCCTTTATTTCACCAGGGCTAAGAATAATGCCTGTCATCTTTAGTTGGCTGCCTATTTTCTCAATGTATTTAGGAATTCTCCACTTTTGAGACCAGTACCTCTACAATATCTGCTTCAAACTGGTTATGGGCTCAAGGTTCTTTGACAACAGGAGAGAATTCGGGGTTAAGAAGCCAGGCCAAAAAAAATAAATCTCAGCATCACCAAAGAAATCACCGGCTACAGCAAATCACTGCCAGTTTTACAAAGCACAGATGCAAGACTGATGCTTTCCAGTTTAGTCTATCTGTAATAAAAATCTTTTTCACATAACCTCTACTCCTTTTATTAATGTGAGCACTACTGTGAACAGACAAACGTATAAGCTTGAAATTAAAAAGAAAGAAACACAAAGATACTAAAGACTAGAATCCACTCTTTCTTCTTTTGTAGATCTACCACAAAGGAACTTAATCTGATCAGTGTTGAATTAAATAGACACCATTTTCCTGGAAAACCTGGCATATATAGTGATAAAAGCAGTGTAGATAAGCTGCAGAGAAAGAAAGTCAGTTCTACTAGCACAGTACTACAGTAGCTTAATTTACACAGCACAAAAGTGCGATCTGGTACTACATCTGTTAGGAAAGACTGAGGACTGGCAGGAATACAAAGATGTTACAATGCCATTCAGTAGCATAATTTATGAGATTAGTTAAAAAACAAAACAAAACCCCTATGCTAAATCCATGACAAAACCAAGGTTTCTCATGAGTGGTTTTATAGTATAATGTAGTTTACAAAAGGTCCACAAATTAAACCTTCAGCATAAATCTATGTGCAATATTCTATTTTATCCAAAGCTTATTATCTGAAGCAGCGTTGCATGACACCAGATTAAAGACAAAGACTGGGAACAAGCAAAACAAAGAATTTTGCATGTTAAGCCAAAAATTTATGCAACTATATCCACATATGGGAAATCAACAGCCAAACAAAAACCACATACACCCACACCACAAAATTCACACACAAAGGCCACCCATCTGAAAACGCAATTAAAGGTTAACACTGATTTTCATATGGGAAAGACAGATACAGTAAGCAAGATCCATCATTCATCTTCTTTCAAAACAACTGAAAGTAATACACCACAGGCTCTTCTACCATTGACTGCTAAAGACATTAGATCTTTCAAGCTGCTTAGTGCAAGCTATAGAAATTGCAAACTCAGCTATGGGTCTTTAGGTTATCAATACTGAAACTGGAAGAAAAGGTGGTCTTGAAAGAGTTAAATCAGCAACAGGCAGAAGGATAGTCAGCTGCGGAGGTTGCACAAAAAATCCCCAGAGAGCCAGCAACAGAATCTAAATCTACACTGCTGGTGGGCTCTACAACCTTATGTTATGAGAAACTATGATAGTATAGATACTGCAATCTATAGCAATAAAGGATCATACCAAAGGACCACATCCTGCATTGTTCATGGCTAAAAAAAAACACAACCCAAATTTACTATAGGATATTCTTTTCCATCTGCACCTCTCCAGGAAGCAAGATGCTCACCCACATCTAACACCTTGGTTATAAATATCCTGCCTTTGATAGCCAGACATCAGATTTACTGAATGTTCTACCCAGCCTGAACACAATCACCACTCAGAAGAATTACCACTGTAGCACTGAACTTGCTAAGCAGCATTCCTAGCTGGAAGTACAGAGCTCAAGCTTTCTGCAAGCCATCTAACTCTTTATGAATACAATGCCATTGGCTTCGAGTTATTAATAAAGCCTATATGCTTGGGGTCTGCTGTATTAATTTCTTTAATTTGCATTGACTCCAGCCACTTGCTCTCCTTAAAGTAACACTTTCTGCAGAATTATCCATTTTGGACAAGCTCACTGTATGATCAGAAACCCCCGTGTGCTGTCACAAAGGAGGAGATGGACAGAAAACAGTATTAGCATTAACATAAATATAAAATTGCCAACTCCAGCGTAAGCTGAAAAGATGCTGCTGCCCAATTGCTAGCCCTAAAGATGCATCAATTATGGAAGATGCTTTCTTCTACTGATTTGTAAGATCTGGGCTCAGCTTAACTGCAGTGCAAACAGCAAAGCCTACCTTCTCTTTGCAGCAACTGCAAAAGCAGTAAAGAAGACATATCTGAGGTTTGCTGGGGGTTGTTTTGTTTCGTGGTTTCTGGTGTTTGGGGGTTTGTTTGGGTTTTGTTTGGCTTGTTTTTTTTTGTAAATCACTGACCTAAGGATGACACCTGCCTCTGCACTGCATGGGCAATGTGTATTATTAGGCATGGCAGCTATTGTTTTAAACATAGTTGAAGCCTCTGAAGATAGGGGTAAAGGTTTAGATTTTGAATATGCAACCATTGGGAACAGTACTGCTTAATATCTTCATCAATGACATAGAAAATGGACCCAAGTGCACCCTCAGCAAATTTGCAGATGACACCAAGCTGAGTGGTGCGGTTGACATGCCTGCAGGACAGGATGCCACTCAGAGGGACCTGGACAAGCTTGAGAAATGGGACCATATGAACCTCATGAGGTTCAACAAGGCCAAGTGCAAAGTCCAGCACCTGGGTCAGGGCAACACCTCGTATCAATACAGGCTGGGGATGAAGTGCTTGAGAGCATCCCCTCACCTAGAAGGACTTGGGAGTATTGGTGGATGAAAAGCTGAGGTTATTGGTCATGAGAAGCTTAAAACATCAGAAGAAGTGTGACCAGTAAGTCAAGGAAGGTGATTCTACCCCTCTACTCTGCTCTCATGAGACCCTACCTGCAGTACTGTGTCCAGCCTTGGGGCCCTCATCATAAGGACACAGACCTCTTGGAGCAAGTCCAGAGGAGAGCTACAAAGATGCTCAGAGAACTGGAGCACCTCTCCTATGAAGACAGGCTGAGGGATTTGGGCTTTTTCAGCCCGGAAAAGAGAAGGCTCCAGGGAGACCTTAGAGCAGCCTTCCAATACCTAAAGGGGGCCTGTAAGAAAGACGGGGACGAGGCTCTGAGCTATCTGATGTAGTTGAGGATGTCCCTGCTCATTGCAGGGGGGTTGGACTAGATGACCTTTAAAGGTCCTTTCCAACCCAAAAGATTCTACGCTACAATCCATAAACTTCCTTATTTAGGAAAACATATGTAGAGCAATCGGTACAGCATCTATGGATCAACCTCGGATTTATTGATCACAAACAAGTGACAGTCATGCAGACCTACATTCCTGCTTTAATGTG
The DNA here is from genome assembly GCF_034315485.1 of Pezoporus occidentalis. NCBI lineage: Eukaryota > Metazoa > Chordata > Aves > Psittaciformes > Psittacidae > Pezoporus > Pezoporus occidentalis. The sequence goes on from NW_026912779.1 coordinate 8,616,094, forward strand.
AGCCTTAAGCATAATCCTTCCCTGTGTTTACAAATTATGCAGGACAAAGCATCTATTCCTGCAAGCCAGTTCACAAAGATTAATTGAATGCAGGCTAGCAGGAAAATATCAATAATTAACCCTCTGCTTGCAGTTTGCAGTCTAACAAAACACAGACATGAAGTGTTCAGGAATATGAAGAGTATTTCTCCTAATCTGATCCTCAATTTTAAAAGCAACCACGCTCTCATAATCACACCCAAGAACAGAAAATAAGAGTCACAAGAAGTGTTAGACAGGAAAAATGGCAGCATTTCTAAAAAATGCTGCATAGTATGATAATTTCATTTTATTATTCATACTGTTCAATTTCCAGGAAAGCAAGGCAAGATGTTTGTAGAACTGATAAGGGAAAAAGAAGCTACAGTCCACTACACTTATCAGTGAAAAAGTAGAATTTGCTGCAGTCTATCCCATCAGAGACAATCAAGCAATTCTCCAGACTCTCTTTTTTCCCCCAGATAAATGTTATGGGAAAAGTCCTTCACTATAAGATACAATTTGGCATTATCTGAAGAGTAAGAACTCCTTGGACAGGGAAATCATTCTTAAGCCCACTTTCAACTGGGCCTTGCCCATGCAATTATATTTTGCTGCAATTCTGAAGGACCAGAAGTGAAGCAATGCTGTTACAATCTGTCCTACTCTATGCTGACTGCAAAGTCCAAGTCCATACTGTGAGGTATAACACAATTATTTATAACAGGATTGTAGCAGAGTAACATTATTAGTCAAGGAAAAGCTCACGGTAGCTGATCAATAACCAGAGGTAACAAACAACAGCAAGGAACCCAGAAAATATAATACTAGAAACTGTCACTACAAGTTTTTAGACAGAACTATTTGAAAAGCTAAAGAAATAGAAAAATACATATATAATTTTTTGCTCTCTCATCTCTCTCTGAAAACAGATGTAATTTATCAGCAACTAGCTCACCATCTTGAGATCTCTGTAGGTAGATCAGTAGCAAAAGAGTAACAGTCACATTTGCAGCAGTGTTATTACACATTCGCTGTATTTAAAACATTAACTTGAAGTTATTGCTTGTGCAATCTTCCTAAATTCTAATGGATAAAGAGCAACTCCACAATAAAACATGGGAATAAAGCTGCACTATCCAAGGCTATAATTCAATTTACAGCCAATTTTTCAAAAGCCCATAGGTGGTTAAAGTGCCTCATCTCATACTCAATTGAAAACACAGGCACTAGCTATTGAAAACAAAAAATTAGAACAAAGCACCATCAATTCTCTGTAAATCACTTTAAGAACACTGGTAAAAATATTAAAAACAGCCTCTCTCAACAAGCAGAGTCTATGTCATTGTAACTATAATGAAACTGTTTTCCACACCCTAACTTGGCCACATACTAGGAGGTATGTAAGTGAGAACATAAGACATAGATTTCCCAGCCTTTTTATGCTTGTATTGGGGTTGGAACTAGATGATCTTAAGGTCCTTTCCAACCCTGACTATTCTATGATTACACAAACTCAAAAAAAAAAAAAAAAAATCTTAATTTTCAGTTAAAAATGCATTTTTCTAAGGAAAAATAGTTAATTCTGAAGAAAGTGTAAATGTAAAATTCACCATGGTTTTATTCTGCTGAACTGCCTTGCTACAGTGCAAATGCTGTCTCCTGGGCTCCAGCTACTACAGCTGTCTATCAGTGTCACTTCACCCCATCTTCTAGCATGGAATAGTTCAGGTAACATTTCTGAAAAGTTCTGGCTTCATTCAGGAGCCCATTATTTAACAAGCATAACCTGAGAACAAAATATTGTCTATTACTGACATCTGGAACAAAACAATAAAATGAAGAATGGCTGGAATTTTAACAACCACATTTGGGAATATACTCACCCTGGATTATAAAGCATAACTGCTGACAGGTTCTCACAGGATTTTGAAAGATCTGTCATAGACAAGCTGAAGGAAGACAGCAGTCCACTCTAACAACAGACCATAAAATAAATGTATTAGACAAACACTGATGTGCTTACAAACTCTTCCATTGTCTCTCTTGGTGAAATAATAACTAAAGAATGTGAAGCAAATAATAAAAAGTATTCTACAATAATCAAGGAATGCCTATATGAACAAGAAAACTGTGAAAAGGTTTAAACTTACCGAACACTGATTTAACCTCACCTTTCTTTTCTCCCTTAGCTTAGCAGCTTCTTTGGGGTGGTTAAAGCGAAACATATTGGTTCTTCCAAGTAATATAACAGCACCTGATATAGAAAAATAAACACCACTCACTGACAACATTCTGTACCTGAAAACGCCACGTAATTTTTCAGACAGACTATATAAGCAAAGACCTCCATTAAGCAAGAACAAAATGAAAATGCATTTTGACAATTCAAGTGTATGATGATGCATGGCCACAGCTATGCTAACCGAACTATATAATTTATTCCTTCCTTTTCCTACTTACAAAAATTAAACAAACCACATACATTTACACACAAAAAGGTCTAGCATGTTCATGCAGTTCAGTTAAAGAATAAATATAGGTAGAGGAAAAGTTGCCTCAGTTTGATCTATATACTCTTCAACAGTGCTACTTTGGAAGCCATCGGTAGGTACCAGCTGCAACAAGAATGTCCACAAATATGACTAAGAACAAACTTGTCCATCCACTACTTACTGCAGTCAGGTTTGAATCCACCTCCACTAAAAGCTCCACATCTCCATAATTTGTATGCTCACTTACCTTTTCCTTCTCCATGTTGGAGAAACACCGAAGTTTATTGTCACTCAAAATGGGATTATTAGACTTTTATACCCAATAGCTATTTTCTGAGAGAAGAACCTTGAATAATTCATATTGCTCAACGCACATGCATTATTGTATTTATCAGTTAAGGTACAGGTCACAAATAGATTCTGGGCAATTCTCATCATATTTTAAAGACAACGGCATGAAAATTAATATTTTCCTACTAAGAAGTGCATTGTCAGTGATGTCCTACTACTGTCACATAACATGGAATTCTTCCAAGTTAGCAACTACAGAATCAAGCATTTATTTGTCAGTCAGTATGAGGCATTTCTAAGAAGAAAAAGGTCTCCATTACACTCACAGTATGAAAAAACTGCACTTCAGAACACTTCTTCACTATAAACAAATTCTTACCATCTCAGAATGAAATGCTGTCCTTAATAAGGAATGCTCCTCTTTAAAATTAGCTTGACTAGGAATATCAACTTAAATAAGGTCATCCAGTCTTGGCAAATAAACAGCAAAAGCCCTAAAGTTACGACATCACTTCTTGATACACAACTCAACTTTGGAACACATGAACAGCCTAATCTTAAAAAGAATAACCTTTCATAAATCTGTATGTAGGTTTGTATCGCAAAGTCATTCTGATAGGATCTCTAATTTATGTGATGACCTTTCCTTCAAGTGCGCTGGGTGTATTTTTTATGTGAGCATACTAAAAGGGATCCCTGATGGCCATGACTGCTGTGGTGAAAGGGCTAAAACTGTTTTTAGCCTGTCACTGCTTCATATGCTCACAGTTGTCCCAAACATTTATGCTTGATGACTGCCTGGAGGGGGATTTTGTGACAATGAGGATTTCTATGAAATTCCTTCAGTTACTTTCAAATGAAGATAAAAAAAATAATTGTAAACATTTTTGACCACTTTACTAGGTAGAAGGAACTCTAATTAATTACCTAACATCTAAGATTGAATACAGTTACATATATGTGTCCCTAACTACATGAATTTAAAAGAAAACAGGAGAGAGAGGCTTAACAGCAAGGACATGACAGTCAAATCCCAATGACAGATCGTATGAACAACTCCTAAGTTTCTCTTTTAGTACTATGAACACTTTGGTATTATTCCATCATTAAAAAAACCTCTCCAATCTTATTTCCCACTTAGCAGAGCTTAAATAAGCATCAGCATCAAAGCCTCTTTCGGGAAAAAAAATCTGGATGAAACCCTGCAGTCAAATATTTCCTAAGCACCAGGTTCAATTGGCCACTGTTGTGCCATGCAGCTCTCCATCAGAATGCAAGAGTGTGAAGTGCAGTGTAAATATTGTCATGGAAACAGAATTGGATTGTTATGAGGTTTGCTTTTCATTTATTTACTGTAAACAACGATTCTTATCCTCCTTGAATGTTAAATGGCAAAGAATAAAGGTTTGTCAAATACAGAGAGCACCAAGAGCAACAAAAGCTAAGCAAAACGGACTTTATCATAGAAAGTCCATAGAATAGTTAGGGTTGGAAAGGACCTTAAGATCATCCAGTTCCACCCCCCCTGCCATAGGCAGGGACACCTCACACCAAACCACGTCACCCAAGGCTCTGTCCAACCTGGCCTTGAACACCGCCAGGGATGGAGCATTCACAACTTCCTTGGGCAACCCATTCCAGTGCCTCACCACCCTCACAGTGAAGAACTTCCTCACATCTAACCTAGTAATTTATGGAGCTCTTGATTTCACAATGTAACTGGTTGGCTCCAACACATAAATGACCAGAGAGCAAAGGAGAAAAATTATATACACATACATGCATGCACGTATACATATATAAATATAGATATAAATGCCTGCTGAATGTTATCAAGCATCTTGCCTACACAGAACAGTATTTTGGAACTATGCAAACAACCATATCTATAAGTAAGATCTTACCAACTTCTAAAAGTCACTTCAATATTTTTAAGGGTTTTCTTTTGTTTTCTTTTATTAACAAACTATAAAGCAAGCAACGGGAAGTTATATTAAATACCGAAGCGTTGGCATTTTGGCCTAAAAAGCTGAAAACTTGATTTAAAGTGAGGATATATTAAAGATAAGAGACAGACTCTAATTGTGAATGTTAACGCAGTTACCTCTAGACATCCTACCACATGTTCTTAAGAATAAATAAAATACTGTAGCAAGTCACATTTAACAAAAAGGCCACATTAGCCAGTATTCACAAATGCTGGAAGCAACCTGTAGAAGGAAGTGGTAATTAATTACTATGCCTCTTTTTTTTGTAAACTCCATGACAGTCTAAAAACTTCACCCATTTTCAAATGAACAGTTATTAATGACGAACGGAAACATTTAAATATATCAGCAGTTAATCAGCATTACCTAAAGCAGACATTCAAGGAGGCTGGCACTTCCTGCTGTGAGACTAAATGCTAGCACAAGCTTAGGATGCACGGATCGAGCACAAGTTGTTAGACTAGTTATTTCATCAGTTTTGCCCTTCTGATGTCAGAGCTGTCACCTTGCTCTCAGTCTCAGTCTGGGCGCATGGTCTACAGGACAGCTTATGCAGCTGTTTTTCACAATGTAGTTACTCCGAGCAACCCTTTCCCCTTCTTTTGAGTCGAAAATCTCTTTAGACAGAAATTCATGAGAAAAAGAAAAAATCATGTTTCTGCTCTTCACAGTACAAAAATGAAGTTGTTACATATGTCTGGAAGAGGGAAACTGAATCCAAACTCCTACTTTCTTCTGAGGCAAGCTGAGCTTCTACTGCCTTTGAAATGCAATGAAAAGTAAAGATGAGTCATTGCAACTCAGTTTCTATTGTTTACAGTGTTATTTGCTACCAATGTCAATGTTTCTATTGCTAATAACTTATCAGTGGGATTTACTCAAACATAAGACAAAGAGAACGGAGCTTGCTTTCCCCCCTCGCCACCCAGTATCTGCAACAAAAATGAGTGCATATGCTTTTTGCTCTGCATGAAGAAATAAGATACTTTACAAAATCAATGTCCCCTCTCTACAACAAAACTCCTTCCCTTCTGAAAGCGCAGTTTTGAAGCACTTCTTTGAGTTCAGAAAAGATGCAAGACTTCTCTTTCTCGACACTGCAGTCTTCCTTCGGTAGAATAAGCTTACCCTGAAAGCTCCTTCTAGGGAACATAAAGTGAGATTGTTTTCACAGCCTCACTCCTGAACAGGTCTTCAGCTCATTGCTAAATGGGAAGATATTCTGGGTGCTCCTGTAAAATAAAATACCCTGGCTCTCTGCTGCAGCACTTACCAGATTACTTGTCAGCCAGTCCCTTCCAGGCCAACACAATACACCTTTGTTCCCAGCTCTTTTTCATTTCCAGACTTTAAAGCTTTTATATTAAAATTCTAATTCTCTAAACTTCCTCCATAACGGTTAGCCTTCCCCTCTCTGTCATTTCCCTACAGCTGCAGTGAACAGATACTCCAGCTCAATCTCCTGCTGTACAAAAGGATTTGGCAACAGAGTGCTAAGTATGACAGGTCTGAAGCTCAAAGGAGGGGGCAGGGGTGTCTCTAACATTATTTTAGTCCTATAGAGACCAATATTCTTTTTACTTAATATTACAGCAACCTGAGCAACCTGGCATGGAGTTCACCTTATGTATAAACGTTGAACGAAATCAAAGGGTAACTATTAAATCATGCTCAAGATTATGAAGTGGCTTAAATTAGTAAAGAATTTTTTTCACTGCATGGCAATTCTCTGACAGGTCAAACTCTGTGGCTCTCCTCATGCTTTTGGGCTCTAGTTGAGAAGACATGGAATTAAAATTAAGTAAACAGTAACCCCTTTATATACACAGAGATTTTTTTGTGCAGCTGCCAGAAACAAAACCAGAAATGACATTATACTAGGTAATACCTTGGTTTAGGTGTGTGGCCTCTGTAATCTGAATACCATTTACAGAACACTGCGCCCCATTCAGTGGTATTAGATTCACAGTACCATCAAGATTTTCAAAGATGCAATGCTCACTTTCCAAATCAAGGCCATGAAGAACTAAACACAAAGAAATAAAATAACTTAGTTAGTCCCAAACAAACAACAAGATTACCATGCTGATATTAATTTATTAAGGACACATTACACTACAGACTATTTTTTCTCTTTATCTGGACAATGTTTTCTTCTTTCCTTCATCGCATCCTGCACACCTTAAAGTTGATCCTGTTTGCTGTTTTATTGTAGTGGAAATAAGGGTTGGTTTTAGGTTTTTTGATGCAATGTTCTTGCCTCCTAAGTTTGGCACTGTCCAGCAAATGTTTTTTTCCTTCTAATAAAAAACAGAAAAATAAAATTGATGTATTTGTAGAGAGAGGGTTTTTGGACCAGTTTCACTGCGTAATAATGAAAGCTTCTTGACCTTACAGCAACCATGCTTAAATCTGAAAAGACAGGACATAATTTGCAATTGTAGACTAGCAAGAACGGCTAAAGTAAGATTCTTAAGTTCTATGACATTCAGGCCTTTTATCAAACAGCTCTGCTACTTTCTATTTCTTCTTCAAACTAAGGTACGATTATCTCTACCTGTATTGTTTAATAACATAGAGGAATGCAAGTTTGCTACTTTAATGGAATCTATATAGAAATTTTAATTTCAGCATCTCTTGACCACAAAAATACACCACACTTTTTTACCAAACAAAATTTACCAAACTAAGTTACCCGACTCTCAGTCTGTCACCTGAGAATTAAAAGGATGCAGTTTATTTAAGGAAACTGCCTTCAAGCAACATGTGACAGGGCAGTCCAGGTCTGGCAGTTGGTTGCTTTGATAAGAATTGAGTAAGATAATCGGTAGAAGCAGCCTACCTATATTTTACCAACTTCCAGAATTTTCTTCAACTCAGATCTCAAGTCCAAGGACTGCTTTAGGTATAACAATATAACAATGCAACAATCCTGTCATTATACAAAGGTTAAGAGAATGACTGTGCTGTAATTGTGACAGGTGCTGCATGAAAAAGGATGCTGTGTTTACAGGATGCTATTTCAAGAGAAGCAAGAAATAAATTAGTAACAAGTTTATGAATATACATAAATTTTAAGCCCACAAGCTGTTAGAGAAATCATGCTCTTTGAAGCAAATCCCACATAATTCATCTCTCAAATTTTCTAAACGTTAAAATACTCGAGAACACAAAGACAACTGAAAAAGGGAAAAATACATGAAGCTTTGTTCACATATTGGGACGTTAGGAGAAGGAAAAACAACTGAAGAAAAAACATTAAAAAATGCCAAATCCCATACCAATATCCTGTTCGGTCAAAGCATCTTCTCTGCCAACGTGCGTTTGGCCCTCCTATTTAAGAGAGAAACACACATTATTTCCAGTTAAATCGCCCTTCTGCCCCAAGACAGATATAATTTATTCTTCCTCTTTCTCAGAGTAACCTGAACAAAATACATGTTTACACATACACGAAAAAAATGAGGCAGCATTTTTTAGAAACTTCTCAACAGTCGTTACTATACAATATTATTTTTCAACTATCCTGTGTAGAACCACCTTTGTTGTTTTGAGGGAATTAATCCAGATTTGGATTTCAAGTCAAGCTTTATAACAAGATGAATGACAAACCATATACATGTGCACAAATATTAAACATCCACCTCTGGATAACCAGTTGACCCTAAGGATAAACTTAAACAAGTGAATTAACAGACGTTTTAACTGGATCAGTTGCAACCTCGTAAGAGCTTTTCTCACATAGCCAAGAAACATAATGAGCTTTTCTAACTATAGTGAAGAAATGTAAAGAGCACCAGTTTTTGATAGAAAATTAATATTACAATTTGTCTACTGAACAAAATCACAAGGCATATAAAGGCTACTGAAATACAGGTATGTATGTACCTTCAAGTGGTACAAGATGATACCAGTACTGAGAAGATCATCATCAATGCCAATTAGATGAGGCAGTTCAGAATCTAAAACAACACCTATCCCTTCTTTCCTCAGAGCCAAGGTTTGTTCCTGTAAAGGACAAAAAACATATTTATTAGGATATGCAAGAAGCAGCAATCTTCCTTGTTTTTCTAGACCACATTTAATGTAACATATTCTCTGAAATATCACAACCCCCCTAAAAAGGGCACAGATTTTTTTTTTCTCCTCATTTTAAATGTGACTTTTGTAATTTCATTTAGCATTCCAAGCTTGCTGTTCAGGACATCTGTCAAAGAGTTATTTGAAAGAAACCAGATAAACAGCTGAATTATACCAGATAAGGAAGATCAATCAAGAGCATAACAAAGCAATGTTGTCTAAAAGCAACCTATGTACCACCTCGCATAATGGTAAGGAGAATACAAAACTCCTCAGAATTCAGTACAGCTAAGGAATAGGAAACTGAAAACGCTTTGGCAGTCCTTTATATAAACTGAACCTTCCACAGTAAACCCCCAACATCTGAAAATATGGTAAGCCTCAGCAATTAAAACATCATCCAATGTAAATGAAGCATTGACAATAGCAAATAAACGTAAGAACTACTTGCAGCACATAATTCAACTCTACAAAATTCCTTTGGACCACATTGTACAGCCATGATGCTTTAGAAGCATCATTTAGCAGGACTACAAGTGCGAGACTTCAACCCTGGATAAAACATCGTATGATGAATCAGATAGTTTATGGCATCAATAACAAATCAATTATAGCTGCAAAATTAGTTTTAGTACTTATAAAGTTTATTTCTCAAATTGAAACAAAATCACATGCGCTTCTAGGACTGGAAGATAACAGCAATAGAGACTGTGAACATGTACACACACCACCTTTCAAATTGAATGGGTTTTTCTATATAAAACACCTAAGCCTTTAGGAGTCAAGGAAGACTGACAACCCAGGAAGGAAAGGCAACATCAGGATGTATCACTGCTGTGTATTATAAAGATGCACACTTTTTTTCCTGGAAAAAATGGAAAACAAGTTTTTTGACGGCCACGTGACTATTCCTTCTCCAAGTCATCAATACGCCTTCTCCAGACACTAAACTGTTTGCAAAAAGAACACAACAGAAAGATTGTTATATGTATTTTCCCAAGTACAGCAACTTGCAAATGAAGGAAGAACACAGACGTAATCTCATTCCCTACACATCAGAAAACACCGCCAACACTGATCTGAAAAAGTCTGAAGTAGGGATACACCCAAGCAAGGGAGATGACACAATGTACACAATGATGACACTCCAAAACAAAAATGGGAAACCCCACTTTGGTCATGGATGAATCAAAAAGTTCTCCAGCCTTCAGAAGGAAAGAAAGAACCTGTGATTCATGTTGCCCTGCCGCCCTCTGACATTCAAACTGCACCCAGCTTTTCCTTGATATTATAAAACTGTCACTGCATAAAACCAAAAAATACAGCTTAAATCATTGTTCAGGTGATAAAGTAATTTTAGTCAAAAATACCTATAATTTTAAATATTTATTGAATAGGACATACTATTATACATAATTTATAATGTTCCTATATGATGAGGTTGAGGACTTCAAACACTGGTGGCCACTTAAAGAACCACTGGCACCTCTGGCCCAATGGAACAAATAAATTATTAAGAGATGTACATTTTTTCCCCAGCATAACAAAGCATTTGCCAGCATCCCTGGCTGAGGGAAAAACAGACACCCCAGGAGGCAAAGAAATCATGGGGTAAGAAAAAGCTCTCGCAAATTACTGAGACTGGAGAAAGAAACTTTTTTCACTTTCCAGCTTTTCAACATTAAGACCTTTTTTGCTATATTCAGAAATAAAGCAAGTATAACTGTGATTTAAAATAGACATGTTGCAGATGTAAAATTAAAGGACACAAATTAATGGAGTTTCTAAACTTGTATTTGTAAATGACTACTATTCACACACAGAATGCATGCTGTTGATGAAAACATTATAAATGCAGTGGACAGTAGCTGCAATTAAGTGTAATATTTTTGTCTTTAATCCTCGCTGTAATTTAGCTTTTATCTTCACATACAATTCACTAAAAATTTTGAATCTTAATCAAAAGCTCCTGCAAGGATGCCTCTAAATGCCAAAATGTGCCCTTTTGCCCAAAACTGGTATCACACAAACCTCATAAATCTTTATTACTCTGTTATCCCACAGTGGAAGAAGAAAAAGAACAGAAATAAGTAGGGAAATTGCTCCTCTTTCTTCCTCGAGAGCATAGGAAGGATGTTCCCAAAGAAGGACGGACCTCTTTTGAAATAAATTGAAGGTTTATTAGCTGTTATAAGGCAGCGAAATGATTAGGTTTATTCCATCCTTTGAGTCACTTTCAATTGTGCAACACAATTTTAAGGAGCAGTGAATCCAAAAGTCAAATGACAAGAGCAGGAAAGGTCACTGTCCCTATTAAAAAATATTAATTCAGGAAATTTATGAAATCCTCAAGGTACAGTTGAAGCAAGTTGAATGTACCACACGCATCTTTGCTTGAATTACCCTTGAACAGAAAAGCGTACACTGACTCCCTCAGTATTTAAGATACATTCATAACCTGTGGAAAATAAAACCAGCCAAGTATTTTCCACATGGGAGCACTCCAGTTAATATAAATGGCTACTGCATGAGCAGGACAAAAAGGGTTTCTTCTTAAGGAGTTGCTACATCAAATGGACTCATTTGAAGACTCATTTTCATTGACTCAGAAAATAATTGAGTCAGTACACAAGAAAACACTTCCTTGAGTTAAAGTTAAAATAAGGGGATTATATCGTGCATCTAAATGATGGTCTCTTTGAATTTAGCTCTGATTCAGCAGCCAGAAATATGCTGATACAGTAAACGCATTAGCACTTCTGTGACAGATATAAAAGCTATTGTAAAATCTCATCCCTTTTGCACTGATAATAATTTGCTATATTAACTGATTTGGCAGTATCTCACAGCTAAGATATGTTCTGGAAGTTTAAGAACAAAATCTTTGTTTAAAGTACTTATTTAGGCTGTAGAGTTAATCATCATATATAACTGCCCTTGATAAAGAACACCTCTAAGATACATGGGTTTTCTTTAACAGTATTTCTTTAAATGCACGCACAAAAATGGAACCACGTGAGTTTACTTTTTTAGCAAACCAAATATTGAATTAAAAAGAAAATACAACCAAAAGACATCGCTATTATTCCTTGACCAATCTACAAACAGAGTGACACTTATGCTGTTACTGCTTCAGCAAGTATTAAAGAGTACACGTAATTAGTACACTGACATTTCAGTCACAGAACCTCTTGTAGCAGTTTCATTTCTATTAACACTTTCCAATGCAAAACCTCAATTGTTTTACTTAAATACCGAACAGTTAGCTGCTGGCGCACAGTCCTGAGAATACACTGTGCAGAGTCTTTCAGTAAAACATGACTATTTACTTAGCTAGCACAATGTTCAGATGTCTACAGTTAAATTATGCAAATAACATGTAATTAAAGAAATTATGGGTAAAAATGCTCAATGGCAAAAGTCTTTTTTATTACTATTTAAACAGACTATACTAGACCAGATTCTTACGCTAACAGATAATTTGGGTGTATTTGATTTCATTGGAAATAAACTATGATATTCTGAGTTCACAAAAATGTCTGAAGATACCCAGTAGCCTGGCATTAACATTAAGCTCTCTATAAAATAAGTAGATGTAAACTGTACACAAGGGAAGTTACTCATTCTTAATCGGCTCTCCTCCAGTTATGTATTCAGTACACTTTATATTCCCGCTAAATCACTGGAAACAAGTATTTTATACCTGCAGAAAAAAAAATATTCCATGCTGCTACTGAATTACAACCAAAAAGACACACCTAGACCACGTAAACCTAGTTCATGCACGTGTGCTCTAAGAGGGCTACATTGCCTGAGCTTCCAGAGTTAACCCTTTCAAAAAAGAGAAGAAGTCATAACTGCATGGCAGGCCCATGATGAATGCATACAAAACCTGAAAGGGAGAATTCCTAAATACACAGTGCTTACTTGCATACTTGAAAGGGAGGAGAAAATGATGCAGCAGGATTTCAAAGCCAAAAAGCAACCCCTCATTAAACTGAAGGACACTGCAGACATCAATAATACACAGATACAAGAAATGAACTAGAGAAATAGAAAAGGAAAGGAGGTATTAGTAGACAAAGGCACAGGGCATCTAAGAACCACAGACACAGAAAGCAGGTAAGGTTTCTGGGGAAAGATTCCTATCCACTTGCCCCGTTTATATATTTCAAAATCGAGCACTGTTGTATAAACCATACTTTGCCTAAAGGGCCAGTATGATTTTTCTTTAACAAGGTCTGTCACAAAGGACAAGAATGTTTGAAGTTTCATTTAAACCCACATTTCCTATTGTATTAATGAATAAATATTTCTAAATATACCTTAGAAATCAGTATTATCAATACAAATTCTCATTCTCTTCTGATCCTAATACTTCAAAAATTCTTAAAGCAATGAGTTCTTTAGATACTTTGCACAAAAATCAACGTAAGAAAACATTTCTTATTCACATTTACTGCTTTTTTGATACAATGAATTCCCTTGACACCCTAACTAAATTATCCAGTAATCGGGAACTCAGATCAACAAAACATTATCTTATTATTGTGTGTACCATCTGTGCATTCCACACAAGTCTAATATATCTTTAGAGTTGCAAGATTTTCAAAATATGACATTGGGATATGTGATGCTTTTATTCTTCCTGTATCAGCCTCCATACAGTGGTACATTTATGCGTTTATCTACATTAATCAAACACCCCTGTGAAATATGAATGCTTTCAATACAAATGAAAAAATACTGGTTCTCATCACTTCCTGCTCTTTTTGTTTTTAAACAGGGGAATATTTTTCCTACTTAGATGAGGCAGATGATCTAGCATGCAATTCCCTTCTTATGGAAGCTCTGAAAATGCTGTTTGCGAAAGTATTAAATTCCATATGGCACTGGTAAACAGTAACTGTCCTTCATGTAAATTACTCTCTAACTGCAGTCCTGGACTTCCACTCGCACACAATTCTGCATGACTCGTGTAATTGCTGAGGTCTCAAGTCTGCTGCAAAACCCTTGAAGCATTTCTACAGTGTGGTCTTTAATGTTTGGGCAAATGAATGCAAAGCAGCAACCTGTTACCAAGTCAAAAGTTGTACGAACTCTGATAAAAACCAGTCTTCTGAATGACTATGCAACAAGATGACCACCCTTACACAAAACAGCTGTAGACCATGGCCCAGTTCCATCTCCACGTTACTTCTATTCCCTTCTCCAAACAAATAATTCTATTATTTTTCCATTCAAAGCTTATTCCTCCTTTTTGGGTGGTACAGCCCTAACGTTTGGAGAGGTTTTTAATGGATTAAAAATAGCAGGATTAAAGAGGAATACACTGCAGACAGACTTATGTTTCTATTTACAGAAATTATCTGAATAATTCTAGATATAATTCTTCTGAAAGAAAAGTGCTACATAAACAGATGGACTCTCCTCTGAATTTTCAACTGCATTGCATGTTAATTATTATATTTATAAAGACAACAGAGCCAACTATTGAAGTTGTACTCACAATACTAAGAGGAGAGCATACTAAAAGTACAGTAAAGTTACCAGTAAGCTCTACACAACACCAGAAAGCTTATTTGATTAGTTCTGCAATTTAAGCAAAATTCCAGGGATTTTACCTCTGCTTAAACACTAGCAATGTTTCTCTTACCTGAGGGGAAAGACCTGAAAGTGACCTCTTATGCTATCAAGTGCAGCTCCCGAATACCGTAAGTCACTTTATAGATTACACTCAGGTTCTCATCCCTTATATAATGTGGGGTTTTTTCAAATATTTGGTCTGAACTTACTAATAGTCAGTTCAGACTCATGTATTTTGCATCACCATTGACACTCCGCTGAAACAATTATTGTCCTTCTCCAGCATTCATTCATTGATGCAGTTACTGACACCAGTCAGACCCTCTTACTACGGTTTCACCAGACCAAACTCCAAGCACTTCCTTTCATATGACCAGGCTCGTCATTCCCTGGCATTTAATGCATCCTCTCTCAAGGTCACCTTCCTTGACCTCAATGAGTTACATACCATGTTTCCAGTGCATATACAATTTTTCCAGCACCATGTACAATGGCACCTGAATTTTCCACTTACAGCATGAAGCATCTACCTGATCCTTCCTTCTATTATTCTAAACCTCAGAGTGATCCTGTCCTCTGTCAGATGCTCTGCTAGACAAATTATAGCTCCCCGCCTTAGTATCAGCAAACTTCAACACTTACCACACTGAAAGATACCATCCAACATGATCAAGCGCAAAGATGAGCTCAAACGCCATCTTCCAAAAAAACCCCACCACTACTAACATCCCTCCCCTCCCAGTACCACTGCTTCCATCACATCCTCTAAATAAGGAAACAGTTTCCCATGTGTCTAAAGAGTCAAATGCTTCACTAGCATCCGTAGAGATGAGAACCAGTCCCTGCTTCTAGCGGGGATCACTGATGGACAGAACCAGATCCAGCACATACTGAGCAGACAAACCAGGACCAGCTACCTCTAGAAACAACCATAGACGTTATAAATACTAATTAAATAGTCAATTACTATTTAAAAACCAACAGATTTGCAGGAAAGAAGGTAGTTATGATTGCTCAATTTCTTTTAAAGCCATATGGCAGAAATAAATATACCATTTTAAAGAAGCCTTCACAAGAAAAGCACTCCTTAAAATTAAAGTCTCCTCACTAGTCCAGCAAATCTAAGCCATTCATAAGGCATTATCAGTCAAGGTTTTGAGTCTTTCCACAATTTACTTCAGCGTAACAAACATAAGTCACAGTAGCAGTTCTGAATTTAACATTTGCATTTAGCTTTAAATGTTTAGTTCTGCTAGGCAGTGTTGCAGCAGACTATTTGTCTTTCATTACGTTTTGAGAATGGAGTTTATAATGGCTTTTGTGGTAATTAACGAAGGTATAATCACCTTTTTTTTTCCCCCCAGAAATAACCTGCTAGATTTTACTAGGTCAGTGACAGCAAACGTGAGTTGTCACTTACGTGAAGCTTTTAATGCAAATTAAAGGACTATTAAAAGGTCAGAAACTGCAAAAAATATATTCCCTTTGATCTCAAGGCAAACATTTGAAGATGCTACAAAAAGACAGAATAAAGTGCCCTTTAAAAACTATCAGTTTGATTTTGTGCACTCAAAGCATAATGTAATTGGTGCTTTAAGCCAGCAGAAATGGCATTTGCAACTGGTTGCACCTCACGAAGCGACTACGGTTGTTGATACTCTTCTTTTGTAAAGCTGGTAAACTCAGTTGAGGAAACTAACCTTTCCTTAGCAACTACACGCATCTTCCCTCAATTCAAATTACAGTGAAATAAACTCTATCCAAAACCAAACTCAAATTCTATATTAACAGTGAAAAAGATATGTATACCATAGAATCATGGAATAGTTATGGTTGGAAGGGACCTTAAGATCACCCAGTTCCAACCCCCTTGCCATGGGCAGGGAAACCTCACACTAAACCGTCACCCAAGGCTCTGTCCAACCTGGCCTTGAACACTGCCAGGGATGGAGCATTCACAACCTCCCTAGGCAACCCATTCCAGTGCCTCACCACCCTTACAGTAAAGAACTTCTTCCTTATATCCAATCTAAACTTCCCCTGTTTAAGTTTTAACCCGTTACCCCTTGTCTTATCACTACAGTCCCTAATGAAGAGTCCCTCCCCAGCATCCCTATAGGCCCCCTTCAGATACTGGAAGGCTGCTATGAGTTCTCCACGCAGCTTCTCTTCTCCAGGCTGAACAGCCCCAACTTCCTCAGCCTGTCTTCATATGGGAGGTGCTCCAGTCCCCTGATCATCCTCGTGGCCTCCTCTGGATTTGCTCCAACAGTTCCATGTCCCTTTTATGTTGAGGACACCAGAACTGCACACAATACAAAGCATGAGTATGTATGAAGATATGTATACATATGTATGAACATAAAGAAAACTGTAAACATACACATAGTGTACTGTCAACTGCCTCAAATTCTCTAAATTGCAGCACTTACAGTACAAAGATTGAAAGCCAGCAGAAGGGACACAGGAAGTGCCCATGCCCTTTAACTGCACTTAATGACACTACAGTTTATTTCACAATTTTAACAATGAAATAAAAATTAACAGAATGGAACTAGATGATCTTAAGGTCCTTTCCAACCCTAACTATTCTATGATTCTATGATAGCAATTTAACTGCTTTAAAGAACAGTATAAGGGGACACCAGATGCTTGAACTGTAATTGTAATCGAAGGACCTCAATTTTCATTAGAAATAATAATTGCATCACATGTATAGGTGCCAAACAAGAATCAAACCACCCATTAAAAAAAAAGAGCAGGTCAAAGAGGATAAACACACATAAAGTAAGTGGAAATGGCAAGATGACAAGAGTATGAGTCCCAAAATACAGTCACAAGAAAGAGGTACTATTTGTTTCAAAGGCAAGTGTCCTTTTAAAATTAAATAAGACCAACTTATACTGAGAAATCTATAAGCTGGCACCAGTCCCTCACACCAAGGCCAGAAAAAATATCGTATCTAACTAAAATAATAACAGTAATAAAAAAGAATACTTGAATCGTATTTCACAGCCAAGACAGTCGTTCCAAATATTGACTGAAGGTTAAAGTTCCCATCACGTTTTTGATACGTTCAACTACAACTGAATGGGAAAAGACTCAGAAGGGAGGGATCTCCTGCACCATAATCTAGACTGCAGTATGTTATTATATTATGGCATCCTTGGCAGAGTGCAGTTTTGCCAGACTTGGCTATTTTAAAAATTTAGGGCCCATTTAGCCAGTGAGAGTAAACTAGCACAGCTTTGCCAACTACTAACAGCAAATAACACTTCCTTTAAAGATATGAACCTGCTGTGCCTATAGGGAGAAAATGCAAAGCAGTCTACTCAAACCTCAAGAAGCAATCACTGACCTCTGCATTTTGCTGACTGAACCCTAGCTTGGAGAGCTGTCATCTTTTTTGCACTCTCAGGAAGGCCTCCAGGGGACTACTTTTTGCCAGCTAATACAAAACAGTAAAAAAGAAAGTCACGTTCACCAAAGAAGGTATGACATTTGTCATGTTCACAATATTTTAAAAAATGAGGCAAGTTTCTCTTCTTCAGTGGCAAAGCTTTACATTATCTATATAACCAGCTGAGATGTGAGAATATTAGTGCACAGATGCTGCATATCATGGAAGCCTTGCCTCCCACCTCAATCCTCAGCAACTCCACTACCTCAAAATTATAGATTCAGTGGAGGAAATTCATCCCACTATGTAAATGAAATCAAAATAAAAGACTGATGCACTGACATGCAAGCACAATGTAGGACTTTTCAATGACTTGTAATGACTGGCAAGTAAATATCACCAATCAAAAGAGATGGAGGGCAAATCCACTCTTTCAATCCTAAGCCTTTGAGGCAGCCAAAACACTAATAGTTTCATATTTTCATGAAGTAAATAAGACCTCGTAATGGGTCTAATTTTAACTACTTCAATAAAAAGCAGACTAGGTGTTGGAAACATTCATTTAAATGCTTCATTAACATAAGCTGTCAGAAGCACGTTAAAATTATAATTTAAAAACGTTGCCAACCAGGGCTATATGACATTGAAGACAGCTTGAATTTAACATGTACGATGTCCTTTCTTAATGAAAGTCAGTTGACAAGTAAATTAAGACCAAAAAGATCACTAGTAAATAAAAGTTGATAACTGCCGAATACTACTTGTTCAGTTCAGGACAAACTTTGATATTGCCCTACCAAAAGCAATTTATGGTATTAAATATTTAAATATGTCATTTTAAAAATAAAGAAAACTAAGATTTCCTATTTAATGCAGCCTGTACTTGGACAGAGATTTAAACTTAACTGCCAATATAGGATCACAGAATCACAGAACAGTTTGGATTGGAAAGCACCTAAAAGGTCATCTAGTCCAACCCTCCTGCAATGAGTAGGGACATCCTCATCTTGATAAGTTGCCCAGCACCACATCCAGCCTGGTCTTGAATGTCTCCAGGGATGGTGCATCCACATCCTCTCTGGGTAACTTGTGCCAGTGTTTCACCACCATCATTGCAAAGAATTTTTTCCTCATGTCCAGCCTGTATCTCCCCTCCTTTAGTTGAAAACCACCACCCTCGTCCTATTGCAACAGGCCCTGCTAAAAAGTCTTTCCCTGTCTTTCTTATAGGCCCCTTTGAAGAACTGAAAGGCCACAATAAGGTCTCCCTGGAGTCTCCTGTTCTTCAGGCTGAACCAAATACTCTCTCAGGCATATTTCAATTAAGAGTATTAATGAGTGTCCTAAATTCACCTAATCATTTCAGGCCTCAAGAGAGGGGCAACTTTAAAGGAAAATGGCCAAAAGAAAATTCCTCAGGAAAAAACCCTCTTAGATTTCCCTGAGTTAGGGATACACACAGATAGAATTTCCCTAGGCAAAAAGAACCTTTAACCTTAAAATCCTCCTTCTTTCTGCTATGCTCACTACATATGACCCTGAAACTCATCAAGATCCATCAGACCATAGCCTCTGTCCTCCCCATCTCAGAAATCTGTGTTGGATTTTGAAGCCGTATCTCCAAAGGCTGAAATCAGAAAAAGAAATAATGAGAGACCATGAGCTGATCACATAATTAAAGACTGTGTAAATAGAGGTAAATGGCAGGGGGATTGCCGCAATTCAGCTGGGCATTTTCAGCATCTACATTTCAGCTGCCCAAAAGTGTGACTCTATATTTGCCACATTATCTGCTTCATTTCTCAATGGAAAAAGCTTTCCTTACAAACATTAAGTTGGTATACGTAACCAAAAAAGACAAATGGATGCGTGCTTTCCTATGGGGCCAATTAACAACTCAAACACCAGAAAACTATATGCTCCTCTTCTTTAACACAGATAATTCTTGGTTATGTGACAGTCACTCTGCCTAAGATTTATTTAAAAATAAAATAAAAATTAAATAAATTCAGAGTGTGCCTGTGTAATCAGTAAATAAATGAATATTGCAATGCAACTGCCATATCAATATTCCAAACTCTGGTTTTCTCTGAGTTCCCATTAAAATGCTGTCGCCACAGAAGCTGCAGAAGCACAAATGACAGGTAGATCCCACTGGGGAATGACAAAAAGAAGTAAAATAAGGACATGCCATTCCTTCATGTGAAACATAATCCCCAATTAGGTACCCTGACTTTTTTAAAAAAGCTTTTGGACAGCTTATCTTGTTCTTAGAGCAACAAAGCTTCTCATGATGACCAGGGCATGCATTTCAAATGGTTTCCTCTGACTAGGAATTATTCTTCACAGAAAAACAACCCCACATTCGACTGAAAAAGCAGGAGACACCAGTCATTGCTTTTCCAAAGACTCAAATACAGTATTTTATTGAGGCATGTCAGTACTCTTCTTTGCCCACCATCACCTTGTCAAACCTTTGCGCTGAGCATGCCACTACCCAGTTGAAATTCGAAGCCCAATACTGTAACCTGAGTTCAGGAACGGAAATGAAGGAGGACAGTAAGAAGCTCACAACTGCAGGTAATAAACCAATTTCACTCCTTATAGCACCAGGCTGCTTCTTCACACAATTAAGGTCTGAGCACATTTGGAATGCTACAAAATGTAGCAAGTTGAAACACTGTTCTGTTTTGAAATGTAGCCTATCTCTGGATTTGTTTCCTTATGCTGTGTGAACACAGCTAAGAACACAAGGGGAAATGAAAAACAGTTGAAAACAAAAATGAACTTCCAACCTTTGACAAGCGAAGATTTGCAGAAGTGCTCATGCAGAAAGGTATCTTTTAACAGAAATGTGCTATCCAGAAAATCCAAGAATTTAATGAAACACATTCAGAACAAATCCTTCAGCAACAGTTTCTCCAGATACTGCAGATCAGGCTTTTAAAGACATTAAATCTAAGTGTTTAACAAAAAGCTCTACAGAAGCTGACATTTTGAAGATGAGCAAGTCCTTAACTGGTCTGTTGCAGATTAGCTGGTCTTAATTATGTCTTCCAGATTTACCTAAGGGTAAAAACTCCAGACACAGAAATGGTGATATTCATGGATCAACTATTACTGGGTCAGAAGCTGCCTGAAATCACAAGTCTTTTGCTGAAAAAGTTCCTGCAAAACAATCAGACTCCTTTCACTTTAAAAGGAATTTGTGCTGGGGAAAAGAAAAAATCAAATGCCCCATAGCATTTGGTCTAAATCCTGTGTTTATAAGGTATTCATACCGACAAATCCAACTGAAAGCGCATGGGAATTAGGCGCCTAAAATACCTTCAAGGACTAACTGATGTTTCAGTACCTAAAAGAGGGATAAGCTGAAACACAAGCACATTACCCTGTAACAAATAAAACTCAACCTGCACTCTCTTTAACAAGACTATTGGATGAGTCAGTCACTGCTGACAAGATTTTATTTCCTTCTGGGAAGACTGGAGTGGAAAGAGAAGGATATTAAGTCACATCAGATTGTTAAGGCTCACACTGTTAGAGTACCCATGCTGTTAACATTCTCTTACTATCTCACTAACATCCTCATACTTAAGAGGGAAAAATACAGAAGTTTATCAGAAAAAAAAATATTCTGCATAATAAAGCAATGTTGCTGTGGACTAATTGGAAAAACCTACAATGATGTCAGAAAAATGATTTGGAAACAACATAGGTATATATTCACAGAGCTTTTTGCGTTCGCACTGATGGGCTAAACTACCCAGACTACACACTGAAGGGATGAACAGACCCACTCCTTATTTCTGAACAGTGCATTGGTTCCTGGAAGACAGGCTGACATTTCATCAACAGTTTTCCAGACAACTAGCATACACGTAGTCCTCCTGCCAATATTAGGAAATATTGGAAATGCATGCCAGGAAACATCAGAAATGCCAGCATTAGGAAAGTTATTGATACAATGGTTTAAAACATAGGAAGATTTCTCAAAGAGCAGCATTATTCAAAGAACTAAGAGGAACAAGGATCTTCCACTGCGAAACATGAGGAAACATTCACTGTATGGATGAGATGAACAAGAGGTAGGAGATGAGATAAAAAAAGACTTCAAATGATTGTGAAATCTGGCTTGCACTTAGTAGTAGTAATTCCCTAAATGATGAAGGCAGAAGCAGAGCTGAGTATTTATCTTGTGACGTTTTGAACAGAAACTGGTTACATGAACATCCACCTTGCTCTGCAGGCTGGCTCCCTTACAAAATACCTATCATAAAGAGATCAGCCAAAACAAAACACTGAGCAGCAGCTGAATAAACTTCAATTGTGTCTAATTGTGATTGACAAGACAATTCCAGGGTAAAAAAAAAACACAACCTGTCCCAAGAAAACAACTTTGAAATATTAGAGATTATTTGAGATCCCCATTAAACTGACAGCCTATGTTAACTAGGAAAAGCTGTTTTGCCCTGTATTGTATCAGTGAAGCTACTCTTCCCACTCTGTTAAACAAGCTTTTTTTTGCATTCTATAAAGCTGCATATACAACATTGAATTTCTGTCCTACGTTTTACTATGTTCAGCTTGACACATCTATAGTTTCTGAAATAACAAAATGAATTTTGGATCACCAGCCACAAAAGCAGTAGGTGCTATTTGGGAGGCAAAGAGAAAACAAAAGGAAATGGAGAACGTACCACCACTGAGGAGGTGTATGCTTCAGAATCTGTGGACATGCCAAAGCTACATTTTGTAACATCCTAGGAATTTAATAAAATCCTTTTGAAAACTAAAAACACACTCTTCTTTTATATGAAAGAAATTCATTATTTATATAATCATCAATTATGAAAAGGGATATTGACTCCCTCATGCATACATATGTTAGATAACGCACTAATTCCTATTACTACTTCTCCTTCTAGACACTGGGGCAAAGAAATAACACCATCTTTCTGGCTGCCAGAATCACTTTCAGTACAGTCAAAACAAAAAGTTTAGCATGATTAAGACACTTTAGCCTTCCAAAAGGAAGAAACTTCTACTATCCAAAGCCACAAAGAAAACCACACCTGAGAAGAATCTTCCAGATCAGATTTTTCCTAGAGCATTACACCACATCACCCTCGTCAATCAAGAAAAGCTATTCGAGTCTGCAACAACCAAGATCAGAATCACAGAATGGTTTCGGCTGGAAGGGACCTTAAAAAACGGTTCCAATCCCCTTGCCCCATGGTTACTCTAAGCCCTGTCCAACCTGGCCTTGAACACTGCCAGGGATGGGGCAGCCACAGCTGTTCTGGCCAACTTGTGCCAGTGTCTCACCCCCCTCACAGTGAAGAATTTCTTCCTGATACCTAATATAACCTGCCCTCGTTCAGAAAACTGTAGCTTTGCTGTGAACAGCTTACTGTGAAAGTTCAGGTGCTCCAGCAGCAGCCCACACAGGGCTCAATAACAGCTCTCTGAAATGAATGTCAAATAAAAAGGCAGATGCAGAACTGCTTAAATGAGCAACTGCTATGATAGCAAAGCTAAAATGATGGAAAATTAATGATGCCATTCCTTTAAAGAATAAGGGAATTATACGAGCAGTCCTTAACCTCATAAGGTCAGCTTATCTCTTCCATTCTTTACTGTTTCTCTTTCCCCCTCAGAACCAATTGCCACATGCTCACTGCTGACATGCAGCTGTCTACTAACACACAAAAAACGTATTATAGTAGTACCACCCCATAGCACTACTATTCTTAACATGCTGCAAGGAGTTCCATCAGAAGCCTTGGCAGATTCAAAGTAATTTTTCCAGTAATTCGGCCTTCATTCCTGGAATTACTAGGACAAACTTAACAAGTTGAGATGCCTGGTCCTTGATACTTCAGACCTTGTACAGTCAGAAGTATGCAGGATTTGGTTAACTGTAAGTAGAGGTGCCTGTTTGGGTGCGGCAAGCTTCCTGGTCACTAGCTTGTAAAATCCTGCTTTCCAGTGGCTTATTAAAAAAAAAACATCAAAGCTGCCATTTTCCATGCTGGAGCACCTGCTGCAGGCTGGTTTCTGCTGCTAGCTTGGGCTTAAGGGAAGACTATTCTATCAAAAACAAAACAAAGGGGCACAGAGCATTTTGCTATGTCTCAAGTGGGGCAGGCTTCACTTATTCACACTGAGCATACATTAGTCTCAAAGGAAAAATAAGTTTACATATAGCAGTGTTGACATTCGGGGCAGAGAACCAGACTTCTCTTGCCATTAGTGATCCTTCGTAGTAGGAGGTACTATACCTTCCAGCCAAGAGACAGCAACTCTGCCTTCAATATTCTTCCTTCTGGTATCTAAGAGGAGGAAAGGGCCTGGCTGGAAGAGAAAGAAATAGGCTATCTTAATTCATCCTCTTCCCCCATATGTATTGCAATACAGTTTTTAATTACATGATCATATATTTTCTACAGGACCTGTGAATAATTCATTCCATAGACTGGACTCTGGGAATGAATCAGAAGACTGCAGTGAACTAGACTATTATCTACAGGACTCCTACCTCATTTGCTGCTAAAGCTGAATGACAAATCAGTCATGGAATCATAGAGGGGAAAAAAAAAAACAACCACTAGTCTCATAGCTAATATATTTATTAGCTTTAAAAGCTGTTCTGATTTTTTGTGTATTTCTTGGGAGATGGGAGAATTAAAAAGTGTTTCACTCATCTACAGTTCTGGTTTATTATTTACCTAGACATTCACCTCTACTTCTGTAGAGATGAAACTAAAGTAATAGATTACTTTAAACCTATTAGTCCCTTCTTCAGGGCCAACATGTAACCCTTGCTATTGAAAGAAACTGAAGAAAGAAATAGGACTATGCTACTAGTAAGGAACAACTACCAAGGAGAAAAAGGAAACTTCAGGACTAGAAACACAGGAGCAGAGTATTCTGCAGTAGAAGATGCACAGGCTTGGTTGCCAGCATGTTCTTATCCCTCACAGCCCAGCTACTGAAGTACAGAGTGAATGAACCTGAAGAGACACATAGCAGGCAGAAACTGGACGTGCCCTGTCCTTTGTTCAGCCTGACTGCAACAGTGGCAGATTTGTGTTGCTATCTGCATTTCAGACATCTCTTAGTGGATTCCATTAAAAATATCATCTCTGTAGTTGGGTAGAAAAAAGAACAAGCACATCAGTCCAGTGGCACTTCTACCACAGTATGGCTTTATGAATCAAAGTTATTTGCCAATTAAAACATTAAGTCAGGTGCACAACATTACGATGTATTCAAGGGCCATCAGAAATATGTGGTAATAAACTCCTAAATATGCTGGTATAACCACCAGCAGAATAGAGCTGTTCTAGTATTTCATATCCAATACATATTGCCATTAGAAACAGTTCCTTTGTGAGACTCAAGATAAATTTTTGGGTTTTGTTTAAAATGTTGGAATGCTTCTTTACTCTCCCATAACTAAGTCCAATGATAAATTTACATTCTGTCCTTTCTTGTTCTCGCGTCTCAGCTGATCCTTTAGAAGAAACAGCTTTCGGGGTATATTTCTTCTGTTTTCTGCAGACTAAAACAGGAGCTTCCACTGCTTTCAATTTAGTTCCCTTTTATGCCACAAGAAAATTAATAGAAAAGCAGACCAAATGCCCGGGAGGAATTGTTGAACAAGTGGCATCTGAGCTGTAGAAAGGATTTCAAAAGCAACTCACTCTGACTCCCTCTTATTTGAAAACCGCCTACGAGCCTTAGGGATGGATTAAAGCTAAGCATGGCCTGGATAATCTACAAATGCAGGGTCCCAGTTGTAAGGAGGATGGCAGTGAAATACTTGGGGAGTATGGTTATTCCTAGAAACCAGAGGGCTTCTTATGGAATGCACAACCCAGATCAACCTAAGTATTCAACCCTGCCTTAATCTGTGGTTGGTGAGCTCAGAAGCGGCAGCCCCCAGCTGCGCTTCTCTGATGGTCCAGGTGGTTTCAAGTTGGAAAAAATGGTTTAAAACTGAAATAAAAAACAATCAGTAGGCTTAGGCATCCTCTGATTGCAACCTTCTAGCAGAAACTGAAAGTTAAAAGTGGTCAGTCCACCGCAGAGACATCACAAGCAGCTAAAGAGGCAGCAAGAGAGAAAGGAGGCTTCTTAACAAGGTGAACACAGGTGGCAGGCAGACCTGAAATCAGACAACCATTCCTTTTGAAATCTACTTTTGACTGCTGCACTCAGGCTTCCCCAGGTGGCTGGGACCCTCTCAATAGTGCTTCCTATTAGGAAAAAAGCTACAGTAGATCAGTAGCACCACTTCCCAATTAAGTTTTTTTATTTCCTCTGACAACAGCAAGCCAGTGCTGAGAGTGGACAAAGCACTGAAAAACATCACTGGTGAGTGAAGAGCAATGAGCTGCTCTCCTGAAGAAAAAGCAATTTGTTTCTTGGGATAACCATATAACCCTTTCAAAGCCTGTGTTTGTTTGCTTTTGCAGCCACTTCTCTCCACTGTATTTACTTTCTTCTCAGTTTGCATTCACCTAGGCATACTTATCAAACTGAAGCAAGAGGGATGATGAGGTATAGTAATAATCATCACCTAGTAACAGTGTCCAGTAATACGGTATGAAAAAACAATGTCTATTTAAGGTAAAACAAACCATATTTGGGCAACCTCTGACCAAACTCAAATTCCAAAGCACAAATCTGCATGTTGGCCAATAGCACACAGATCCTGGGATATAAATATATCCATTTTTTACCTTAATGACAAAAAAAACCAAAGTGGAGAGGGAGATACAATATTATGGTTTCATGGCCCTGATTCTGAATCAACCCCCAAAAGAAGAAAATGTCCATCTGTAAAGGTTTTGGAAGAGGGAAGTTATGTGGTATTTAGTAACGACAACTTATCCCAACTTTAAATCTTGTGACTGGACTAGATGATTTAACAGACCACATCCACTCCCACGAACTGCTACACTTGGGAAGTAAATAAATAAAATAATGCACAAAGCCAGGTGCAAGAAAACAAACCCTAATAAAACTGAGAGCTAAACTAGATATTACTTGCCATCGCTGAGGAGGCAGGATTAAAAACGGTACAAAGATTGAGAACAGTAAACATTCCCTTGTTGACAGACAACTTCTTCAAAAAAAGATGGAAAAAAAACCAATAAACTCATTAAATTTTAATGTACTGAAATTCAATTATAAATCTACAGAAGTGATTAATGAAGAGAAAAATGTTAAACAGTTATAAATAGCAGCTGCATATCATTGCCACTGGCTTTTCAACTGCAAGATCCATTAAAAGAGAAGGCAAATAGCAGAAGTGGGCTGGTGAAAGATCTGTATGTCCAAAAGCCTGTTTGCTTTCTCAACTGTTACCTCGTCAAACAGAAGGTACTCCCTCTCCCAGAAACTGTTCTTCTATAGCCATAAACATCAGAGCTACAAAGTTAAGAAAATAAATATGTTTTAAGGGCTATAGCTAAAATAATTTGACAAACATTATAGATACACAGGCGTTTGAAAAGAGCACTGAAAAACGTACTGCCAAATAAGTGCACTAACTTCGCATGTACATAATGACTTTACACTGCAGTCCACCTGTGAATTGCTGCTCGGAAGCATTCCTGTCAGAACAGTTGCTTGGGCTCTTCGGGACCTGCTCCTAAACCAATGTTTTGGCATTCTCATAAACTTACTTCAGTAGATCCGCTCAGCAATGAAAGTCAAGATACTGCAAATCATTTTGCCTTAAAATATCTGAATTAAATCTGAATTAAGCATGCAGAAGAACACGATTTTTGTATGTGCAGTGACATCTAGTGGAAAAAACCAAAACCACATACAAACGGGCTTCTAGAGAAAGAAGCTATTACCATTTCTGGTGTGATTTCTGGCTGAGATAAAGAATTATTAGCACCAGCCCTTTCAAATCTTTCTTAGTATCTTGTCTTCTGCACAACACTCACAAGCCAGCTGAAGGGAATCCTATTAAGCATAACATGTTAATAAGACTATTTAATGCGTATGTACATTTTTCATTCCCATACAAATTCCATTTGATAAACGTACATATCTTACGTAATTGTTGGAGGGCAAACGATTGTTGAGAAAGCAAACATCCCCAGGAAGACAGCTGTTATTCTATTTATTCTATCCACTTTTCTAAAAGAAAAGAAAATCAGCAGCAACATCTGACTTAAATTCTTTCTGCCAGCTCCATAGATATGCAATCCAACTTTAATTTTACAATGATTCTTAAAGCTCTTCCTTAAAAATTCAAGCAGAAGACAGCTTGTAGAAAGGAAACAAAAACTGGAAGTATGCAATGAGTGTTGTCTAATACAGATGACAAATAGAGGAAGTTATAAAATGACAAATAAAAGTTGTTCATATGAAAGTACAGATTTAAGTCTCCCATTAAAAGCAGTCATGCTTCAGACACAGGCAACAACAGATATTCTAACCAAAATGCAACACCAACATGTCTAACTAGCAACAATTTTACTAAAATGATTCACTTACTGAAATGTGAAAAAACCTTAGAAACAAGTGTTATTCCTGCCAAACATACAAATAAACACATATGCCAAAGCTGAAAATGAACAGTTTAAATACAGTATCATGCATATATCATTTATTGTACATAAATGCACACCATTGCTGTAACTCCTCTATTCACTTGACCTGTAAGTCCAACCAT
Source organism: Pezoporus occidentalis (assembly GCF_034315485.1). Taxonomy (NCBI): domain Eukaryota; kingdom Metazoa; phylum Chordata; class Aves; order Psittaciformes; family Psittacidae; genus Pezoporus; species Pezoporus occidentalis. Next base: position 8,644,654 of record NW_026912779.1, read on the forward strand.
TTTAGACCTCTGTCAAAAGTCGCATGTACTTTTTAAGGGCAGGATTAAAGCCTGTACTGGCATCTTTTGTAAAAAATTCATAACAGGCATTTTTCCAATACTGGTAACCAAAATGGTAAAGTTATGAGGTTGATACAAATAATTACAAATATCAAGATGTATTTTGAGTTCATCAGATAATTTTATATGACTTACACATTTCTAAATTTAAAAGTTAAAAAAAGCAGCCATTCACTAGTGATGTAGGACTACATTATGTATCAGGTTCCTAATGTTCTAGTAGTCTTACTATGGAAAAGTAGCAAACCCCAAAAGATTCTGTTGACTGCTAATGGCATTAAATGGGGAAGTGTCATAAGTACTGGTTTTTCACATGATGCACATGTCATGGTTAATGGACTACTAGCATTATTACTGATATAAGTACTTTTTAAAAGTTCTAAGGTTTGCTCTTCAGGAGCCCAAGAGCTTGCACAACTTTACCCTACAGCCATCAAAAAGTGGATTTCATAAACACAATAATTCTACGTGTGAGTAGCAGGTGTTAATTGAGAGCACTTCTCACCTGAGGACTGAGGTTGCTAAAACAAAGACAGACATGAAAAAAAAACGAAAGAATGAAAGAAAAGAACATGAAAGAATGGAAGAAAAAAACAAATGCTCCTTAAGGGCAAGGTACTGGGGTAGAACACAAAATAAGTGAGAAGAGGAAAAGAAGACAAAGCAGTCAACGTTAATAAGAAGTAACAAAAAGGCATAAAACAGGATAACAGTGACGTATGCCCAGCCTTCAGGCAGAATAACTGAGATAATGGTGTTTTAAACACCATTCAGCAACTGTGGTTTCAAAATTACCTGGAATTGCAAATAAATGTAGACTAATGCAGCATTTATATAGAACACAACAAACTGCTCTTGATAGAGTTCACTATGGTATTCAAGCCAGCACGGAAAGGAAATGATTAAAATCAAAATCTTTTAGCTTCTGCCACCCTAATCAGAACCTCACAAAGAGCAATACAATTACTTTGAGTTTCAGTCTCCTAGTGTTTTTGCTGGGTATAGCCAAGATTTCTCAAGAAAGAAAATTCCCCTGTTTATATGTCTACCAAAATAACTGTTTGGTATTGGTCTGTATTTATTCATCACGGCAAGTTAAGAGTATTTCAACTCCCCCCCAAAAAGACATCATATTAAAAAAAAATTATAAATGTTAATGCTTGAGGATAGACATAGTTTTCTTCCCCAGGTAGGAACAACCAATGTTATGGCACAAAAATGTACTATTAACCAGTACTTGATCAAAGGGCACAAAACTCAAAAAGATCAAACAATAAACAGAGTTCAGTAAAATATTTACACAACATGTGGTAGAATGCTGCAGCAGAATTAGTATTATTGATGAAAGAGAGGCCATGTCACTAAATCCAACAGGACAAAGCCAGCTGAAGCAGCTACTAAAAACTATTGATCATGAGAATTAGACACACACACAGAGAAAAGATCCTGTCCTTTTAATAGACTCTGTGAAGCCAGATCTCTGCATCCTTTGACATCAGTTGAGCTCTGCCACACAAAGCTAATGACATGATTAGAATCAAAATACAGGATAACAAAATAAAAGGTAACTCTAAATCAGCTTCAAACTAAAAAATAAAAAAGACCATCTAAATACCTTAACACTGGGCACAAATGAGATACATCAAAAAGGCAAAAGCTAAAAGTCAAACCAATTTCTACCAAGCAGTAAAGGGGAGAAGAAACATAAAAGAAAGTTGGGAAGAAAATACAGCAGAGAATTACATAAAGAAGTATATATTTTTAAAAGATTAATATAAAAGCTGCTAAAGGTTAGGGAAAGAAATTGGAACATGAACAAAAGATGACAAAAGTAAGATGCCAGTAAAAGAAAAAAGATCTCTAGCAGAATGACAACACATGCAGTCAAATATAGCAGCCACATCAAAAGAAGTTTTGTACCAATTAAAGGCTCAAAGGAAGAGAAAAATCGAAAGTTGGTAGGTTACCCTAACATCTTAGAAAGCATCCAGAGAAATTACAGACCCCAGGACTGATCTTTAACAGAACAATACAAAAAGGACTAAACTAAGGAAAAGAGCAAACAGTTTTTCTTCCCTCCTCTTCTTTTTGGGCTTGTGTATGGAAGCACATTAACAGAAATAAAAAAAATCCACAGAAAGGTTCAGTAAGAATGAGATGAAAGGACAATCCTAGAGTTAACTAAGTTCCGAGGTTGCAAGACACCTGAAGATAGAGAAGCAATGTAAAACGGTGCTGTTTTGTACAGTGCAATTCTTTCGACAGCTGGTGACACTTGAGGAAATAACCCAAAGCCTATGGGCTTTACATCAACCATATCACTTTGTTTTTCAATGCAGCATCACTCCACATATTTATTAGATTTATTAAGTATGATAATATCCTCCCTCTGATTAAAAAGAGGGACATGGGAGAGACTGTAATAGTAGGTTAGTAAGCTTAGAATGTCATGTTGTATTATAGTGAGATCAAGGATGAAAACAAACATCACCACTGGAAACAATGCTTGTCACTTCAGACCACCAAGAAGCTGCCATGCTATGAGATAGAGAATACTTCATATAGAGTCAGCACAATTTCAAAACCCCAATGCCCTAATCTTTCTATAATGAAAACAGGAGAATTTGGGCTTTAGGTGTGAGTTGACAGGAATTCATACTTCAGAGGAACCCAGACAGCTGCTCTGCAAAAGGGCTTCTTCCAAACATGACAAAGAAAGAAAGCACACTATCAATACTACCACCACCAGTCCACGATACGTCCAATCTGACAACAGCATCCATGAAGGGTTATACAAGATGTTCACAGCTGATAATGGCATTCAGCCATACAGGCTCTGCACCAAATCCAGAACTGATAACATGTATAGATGAGATAGTTCAACCTAGTCTAGAACACCGATGGAAAACCGCAACTTCAGATGGACTACACAGACACAAACATCAAAGTGGATAAAAGCTACAAGCAGAAATAAGGAAGAACATCGGGATGTTCATGTCAGCTGCATGCGTGGCACTGCGCTGTCTGAAATAACTGGATTTTAAGCTGCCAAATCAAAAACTTGGCTTCACACAGTATTCTCCTCCTTAGTATTTTCTAGCTGGACAGTATTGGATAGTATTTTCTATTCTCTATGAATTATTTTCAAGGTATCATTTAGATGTTGCTGGTCTAATTTAAAACAAGGCTCAAAATAACTGGCAAGGGTGAACAAGTTTGAGGAATATCTTCCCTGCAGAACAGTATGCATCCTACTTTGTCAGGCCTGATGAAAGCATGGCATTCAGTAAAAGCCAGGTAACTTTCCAGCAGTATCTGTTTATCTAGCAGAATACACCAATGTGCCCTACAAATCTGGCTTCCTGTACTATACAAGGCTTATTTAAAATCCTTTCAATTATTTTGGATTTAAACATTAACAGATTTCCCATCAGCCTGTGAGAACAATTCAAAACTGTGTGACCTCTGATATTTACAGTTTGAAAAAGCATAACTACATATAATAGAGTGTGAAATCCCAGTCAGCTACTAGCAAGTGCACTTGCATCTGGCAGGCATATATGAACAGGTAATAGGCAGCTGTTTACATGAATTTTCAAAATCAACTGCCTAAAAGATTTGGTGCAAAAGGTGTTACCTAAAAGCAAAAGGTTTTGAATTCTCGAAGCCTGCTGCAGGGCAGGAACTGAAAGGCAGCAACTATCTCAGGACTGCAAGCCCAGGGGGAGGCAAGAAGGAAGCAGGTTTTCAACATAAATACAAACATGAAGTTCTAAGTACCTGAAGGAAGAATGTCCCAAAAGTTACTGAACTTCTACCAGGGCATGGAAAAAGTTGCAGCTGTGACTGCAGTGACATTCATAAGAACAGTCTCATTTCTCAAAGGGTGCAAAGACATTCTAGTTTTACAAATGAACAATGTGTATGGTCTCCGTGTGCAAATGGGGTACGTCAATAATGAAACGAAAAAGCCAGTGAACTTCTAGCGAGTCCATTACAAGAAACGCCACTGCTCTCTGTAGTTAAAATCTGCTTTCCAGCAACTCGGCCTGGCAAACCTTCAGGTTTTTCCACTCTTATGCTGGCAGAGATTTCAGGAATTGTTAAACAAGAAGTGAACAAAAATATGGATGGCTTCAGTAAAACATTGTAAAATAAAACACTACAACCATGAAATCTCTCGCAGATTTTCAGTTTTTCAGGGCCAAGAAAGGTTTATCAACTGCCCTTAACCCAAAAGTGAAATATAATGTTAATGTATTCACATATCAGCATACAGAACTGCAAAATACAGACGCTGTATGAATTAAACTAACAAAAGCTCAGTACCAGAAATGTACAATTACGACTTCCATGTTTAAGCCCTTTATATTGAGCTATTAACAAATGCAGCCTTCCCTTGTTTATATGAACTGTTCAGTTAACACCTCATGCAATTATGTAATTTCTGTGTAAGAATCAGCGCATTTCCAACATAGAGCTTTAAAAACTTCCCATATGCTACATCATGTTCACTTTCAGAACTGACCAAAATTCAAATTCTCCATGTGACAATGAACTCCCCGATCCAGATCTGAGTGAAGCAATGTACATGTAGATGCTTCAAAATAACACGGAAATTATATAACCCAAATTATATTATATTGGACCCAAAACATCTCTGAGGAATATGCAAACACTAATTCCCAGTTCGGTATCTAGACAGACATTAAGCAGTCCATTCTGTCATGCCATCTGCTCAGCAGTTACCATCCCTGCTCTGTCTCCATGCTGTTTGTGCTTTATTCTCATTTTTAAACACGGAGCCATTCAACTTATTTGGAAGTCAGATAGAAGACACGGTGGTGAACTTAAAAAAAAATTAAAGTAATCAAAAAGTAATACACAGGAAAAAATTAACTACACAAATCAAGTTTCAGGCCATCGATAAGGAGAACTAAAAAATTCCTTCTAAATGCTTGGTGGAATTGCACTGCAAACATGGTTTTGCTCAGCATATACAGCACATCATGAAAGCTTAAACTTCGCTTTCACAATTTTTATTTAACAGAATAGTTAATAATTTTGGAAAAAAAAAAAAATCAGGAAAATAAATTGTGGGAATTATTCCTCTGTGTGTGTGTATGCACATATGGGTGCTTGTATGCATGTATGGAATCATAAAGGGGCCCATTAAAGTACCACCTCAGACTATGACCTTTAACACAAGCCAAATGCCAGTATAAAATCTTACCAGTACAACTGGACAGCAGGAAAGCAAAGACACATGTAGAGAACACAAAAAGTTTTACTCTGCTCTCATGAGACCTCACCTGGAGTACTGTGTGCAGTTCTGGTGTCCTCAACATAAAAAGGACATGGAACTGTTGGAACAAGTCCAGAGGAGGCCACGAGGATGATCAGGGGACTGGAGCACCTCCCGTATGAAGACAGGATGAGAAAGTTGGGGCTGTTCAGCCTGGAGAAGAGAAGGCTGCGTGGAGACCTCATAGCAGCCTTCCAGTATCTGAAGGGGGCCTACAAGGATGCTGGAGAAGGACTATTCACTAGGGACTGTAGTGACAGGACAAGGGGTAATGGGTTAAAACTTAAACAGGGGAAGTTTAGATTGGATATAAGGAAGAAATTCTTTACTGTAAGGGTGGTGAGGCACTGGAATAAGGCTGCCCAGTGAAGTTGTGAATGCTCCATCTCCGGCGGTGTTCAAGGCCAGGTTGGACAGAGCCTTCAGTGGCATGGTTTAGTGGCAGGTGTCCCTGCCCATAGAATCAGAGAATCATAGAATAGTTAGGGTTGGAAAGGACCTTAAGATCATCAAGTTCCAACCCCCCTGCCATGGCAAGTTCCATGGTTGGAACTTGATGGTCTTAAGGTCCTTTCCAACCCTAACTATTCTATGATTCTGTAAGTCTCAGTCTACATCATGCAGAAAATACAGTATGGAAATCTCCAAGTTGCCCTCTTGGATCTGTACTAAATCTGCAAAACATGAGAGAGCACTGTGTGGATTTAACTGCTGCAGAAGTAGTCTGGAGTCATCCAAAGGACACAACACAGGCCAGCTTACATGCATCAGTTGCAAAAATCCCTGTGTTTGGGATTCCAGAGTATGCTTAGGTCAGATGTATCTGTTTGGTTTGATGAAGACCTACTAGAGGAGACTCCACTGAAATCCCATTCAAGTTCACAAGCCATTTCTGACCAAAACATGAATCGGAAGGTCAATGCAAATATCTGTATCCACTCTGTACCACATTCATTGACATACCAAGTGTAAGTTAAAAGGTGATTTTTCACAGGGCTTGTTGATACAATTCAAATACCAAGGAGATGAAGGATCCACTTGCCCTTGCCCCAGGTAATCTTTATTTGCAACTCAATGAAAACATTCAGTTATTTAAAGATTAGTTAGAAATAAGCTGTTTCATGCTGTGAGGTCACGATGGGGAAGAAAAGAAAGCGTTGTGCTAACTCTGATTAATATTATTTAAAAACTTCTTCAAAAATACCACTGTGCCTGAATATTTACCCTTAAAAGCCCTCAAAAACTAATTCCTTGGAATAATCTAAAACAACACTCAGAAAATTTTGTGTTATTAAATAAAAAGCCAAAGAGGGCGACTTAGAACATGAACTTTTTTTAAGTAAGACCACTAAGGCTAGTTCAAATGCCAAGTTGAAAATTTATTTATTTGCCTTACTTTCAGAATATCTTGAGTTTCATTCCACTTGTTTGTCCACTCTTTGGTCAGTTCTTGTACCTAGAAAAGAAAACAAGTATCAGAAATAATCACATCTCTTCAAAGATCCTTGAAAACACATTCTCAGAGAGGACTAAACATTCATGCAGTTCTTCGTGAAGTTTTAACACTTAAACATTTAGATTAAACATATTGCTCCTGCAATAAGTAGCCATTCCTACAACAGCCCACAAAATTCTTATCTATAGTATAAAATGAAACACAGGACAAGGAGAACCACTTCAATGGAAAATGGAATAGGAGGCATTTTCAAAGAAATTTAATAATTCTATGAAGTGCTTCATCAGTCTTAAAAAGTCTACTGCCACAGATCGATCCCTTAGCTATAACAAGCTCCTTTCCTATGGCTCCTGAATAAGCAGGCAGGCATGTTCAGGCTAAAATGCCCTCCAGAAATGGCATGCAGAGGAAGAAGTACACAGGCAGCCTTCAGGAGAAAACAGGAGCAAAGTTTGCTGCTACTCAGAAATCACACACCTGGGGGAAATGAGCACAGAACTGAGAAGCTGCTTGCAAAGGCCCTACAGACTGGGAGAGGGAGAGCACTGGGTGTAGCATCACAGGTTCATTTAGGTTGGAAAAGACCTCTAAAATTATCGAGTCCTAACATTAACCTCAGGACTGCCAAGTCCACCAATAAACCATGTCCCTAAGCACCACATCTACGCATCTTTTAAATACCACCAGGGATGGTGATGCAGCCACTTCCCTGGAAAGCCTGTTCCAATGCTGGACAGCCCTTTTGGTGAAGAAATGTTTCCTAATATCGAATCTGAACCCCCCTGGTGTAGCTTAAGGCCATTTCCTCTTGTCTCTGAGAGAAGGGACCGACCTCTATCTCGCTCCATCCTCCTTTCAGGTTGCTTTAGGGACTATAAGGGAGGGATAAGGTCTCCCCCCCTTTTCTCCAGACTAAAAGGCTCCAGTTCCCACAGCCATCCCTCACAGGACTTGTGCTCCAGGCCCTTTACCAGCTTTGTTGGCCTTCTCTGGACCACATTCCGCACTTCAATGTCTGTATTGTAGTAAGGGGCCTTGTTGAACCTCATACCATCAGCCATAGCCCATCAATCCAGCCTGTCCAGATCCCTCTGCAGAGCCTCCCTATCCTTCAGCTGACCAGCACTCCCCACGAACATGGTGTAATCCACAAATTTACTGAGGGTGCACTCGATCCTCTCATCCAGGGCATTGACAAAGACATCAAGCAGAACTGGCCCCAGTACTGATCCTTGGGGAACACCACTTGCGACTGGCCACCAATAGGATTTAACTCCATTCACCACAACTCTGGGGTCTGCCATCCAGCCAGTTCTCAACCAAGAATACACCTATCCAGGCCATAAGCAGGCAGTTTCTCCAGGAGAACGCTGTGCGAGACAGCGTCAAATGCTTTACTGAAGTCTAAATACACAATGTCCACCGCCTTTCCATCATCAACCATGTGGGTCACCTTGTCATAGAATGAGATCAGCCTCGTCAAGCAGGACCTGCCTTTTATAAACCCACACTGACTGGGCTTGATCACCTGGTTGTCCTGCATGTGCCCCAGGATGGCACTCAGGATGATCTGCTCCATAACCTTCCCCAGCTCCAAGGTCAGACTGACAGAATGATTAGAATTTGCTCTGCCCTTCCTACTCACCCAGTTACCCATCTCATAAGTTAACTTTATAGCCTCCATATCGGAAAAGGTTCTTCTCATTTCAAAACCCTTCACAGAGGGTGCTTCAGGAAGATCCACCTCAAAGCCCTGGCTGACTTGGAGACATAATTACATTAAATCAAAATATACAGGTATATATTCACCCACACACTCTTTCGTGGTCTAAATGACCAGATTTCTGTGCAGGAATTAAATGTATCGATGTCTAAAAACATACACAAATTTTTATTATTTGAATTTACTTTCTCTGAAAAAATGGAAAAAAAACCCCAAACCCCAACTGCTACATCCCTTTATTACTTTACATATAAAACCACTGTATAACAAGAAATTAAAGGTTTTCAATGCAATTCTTTCAAACACCTTCACATTTGCCACTTGCAGTCTACTTTCTTAGTTGCCTTTTGCAGATCAGCTGCAAATCAGTCAATGAGAACTAAAGAAACTTCTCTCACCTCTCCCTGTACCTCAAGATTTCAACAAAGGAAGCACACTTTCCAATGCATCATTATCTTTCCTAGTGCTGCTAATGGGAATGGTAAAACAAAAAAAAATTATTGAAAAGGTTAAAGAAAAACATGAAGAAGGTCTATCCTAAGCATATTCACCATCCCAGAACAACTGTTATTCCTCAGAAACAATTTAGAAGTTGCTCTTACATAAGAACAAATCAACACATTAAAGAAAGCCACCATATATTTGTCAAATAATTTAAATATGGTGATAAAAGTCTTTAGATCTACAGCAACAAATTAATTACTGCACTCATTTGATTATAAAAAAAAGCTATAACCACTGCAGGATCTAGTAAGAATTTTCAGTAATTATGTCTATTGTAATTATCATGACTAGCAATCACACAACCTTCTAATGAAGCTGACAGGAGATAATAAAATATGCTCAATATACTCCCCATGCAGAGGGGCCAACACTTGTGTGCAGGACAAGCAGTGATTATTGTCAGAGCAGGAGTACCCTAATTAGCATATAGGCAGTAGAGTATATTACTCAGCTACTCTCAGATAAAAGCCTTTCATTTGTGCACCAAAAAAAAGGAACATGTAGCAACAGTATGATGATTCATCTCTGATTCAGCTAAAAAGTTTTAAAAACCTAGTATGACTACGACAAAATCACCTTACAACTGAAAGCTCACACCGAGCTTATGTAGGTCCTACCTAAATTACGCAATACAAGAAAGTAAGGATTCCTGTGTGTACTAGAGTTGTAAAATGCGTTCCTAGCAGAAACTAGGGAGATGCCCAGAGTCCACTTTGCAGCTATAGTTCACACTAATACACATATTTTGTCCATTTTTGTCATGAAGTTAATTTTTTTTTATGTATCATTTCACTGAAAAGTATTTCAACATGCCTTATAAAATGGTATTACCAATGGGAATCCTGAAGAGCACAGACAGATACTATGCCAATTACTTAGGTCAACACAGGATTCTCAAAGAAATGCATTTATTCTCTAACTGTAAAGGTGTAAGCAGCACCACTGTAAACGTTCCAATTTAAACCAGCCAAGAAGTCCCTGATTTTTAAAGATGTCATATCCACATTTGATTGGCATCTTGTTGACAGTATTCAGAACTAAGCATTTGCTCTCATGTAGCTGAATGCTTCCAAATACTTTCTGCATCCAAAGTCTGGGTAATCCTATGTTTTTAAAACAGTTTGCAGTAGCTTTAAAAACAAGTAAGTATACAGAAAAGAATCAACACAGAATGACAGAATAAAGAATGAAAGACTGGAAATCAGATAAACGAGAGTACCATTACATCTATAGTCTTTTGGACCCTACATCAAAACTGTCTGAGAATTCTTCTCAGACTACACTGAGCTATTAGAACAACTTGGGATGAGGTACACTACACTAGATCTTAGACCCAGAAAAGACAGCTAATTAGGCACTGAACATATTTGTACAGATCATATTTAAAGACTGAAATTTTCTGAAAACCTACCCCCAACAACACAAGTTATTGATTACCTGAAAACATAAAACAGTTGACCATTTTCCCTATAAATCTTTTGCTGCATTTTCTACACAAGGAATGCACTGTTACTGTGATTACTGGGTAATGATTACTCTGAATTAGTGGCTTTTTCCACTCTATTTACAAACATACTTTTTAATAAGGCAAGCTGGCCTGAGAACAAATAATTTCATTAAATACAACTGGAATGAAAAGTATCAAAGATATACTTTGTTATTACTTAGAATCATAGAACGGTTTGGGTTGGAAAGGACCCTAAGATCATCTAGTTCCAACCCCCTGCTATGGGCAGAGCCACCTTCCACTAGACCAGGCTGTTCCAGGCCCCATCCTGTCTGGCCTGGAACCCTGCCAGGGATCTTATAACGTTATCATATGTTAATTGTATAACAAAATTACAAGTTCACACAGTTTGTTGCTTTGTTTTGTTGGTTTTGTGGGGTTTTTTAAAAAGCACCAAACAATGCTATCTGATGGAAGAAAATCAGTGTGTAAAAAAAAAATAATCCTGAAAATTATCATCTCACATTGAGACCCCCCCCTTCTTTTTTTTGTTTCTTTGGGTTTTATTTAAAAACTACTTATGAAATTATTACTCACCCTTGCTTCATTCTGCTGAAGTTTTTCTTCCATACTTAAAGCTGTTGGAGAATCCAAGAGTGCAATCTAAAATTGTAAAAATTCAACATCATCAAGTTAAAAAAAAAAAACAAAAGTAAAAAGTAACAATTTTGGCAGAATCAAATGAAAGAAATGTAACTGCTCAACTTCTTTGATTATTCAGGATGAAGTATTTTAAACTCCAGTATGTCACTTTACCTTGAAATACTGTAAATGCAGTAATCAAAATCTTGTCAATGCAGATATTACAAATATAAATGATAAGTTTAAGAGCACTATTTTCATTCCCCATGTACACACATGGTCACACAGCTACAATGACTGAAACATGGCATAAGTTTATAATGAGTAATTCCTCGTACATCTATCTTTATATTTCTGCTAAACATGAAAATTTATTATGCACCAATAGTTTACCATTTTGCCATGATACATATGTATCTTGCTCATCTTTAATAAATATATATGAAGGTGACTGGCCTTAAAAGAGGAAAACTGCTATACAACATGTACACATAACCAACACTCATTATTATGTGACCTACACTGAACCCAGCACTGTATTTTGGTAACCAGCATCTTCAGTGATCTACAGAAGCATTTGCAATACAGTATTCTGGGAATATAAAGGAAAACTACAAAAGAAATTATACAGAGATTTATATTCTACTGTGCATACATAAAACCACCTGCTGTTTTATCAACCATCACAAATTCAATTAAGCAAGTTCTCTATTGCCTCCCACACAGCCATGTATCACATCCTACAACTGAACCAGATTTATTTTAACCACTCTTTTACAGCCTGGAACTAGGTCATAGCATTAGATCTTCAAAGGGGTCCATGTTACATCTACTTTGCTAACTCTAAATCAAATCACACTTTGACAATAAATTGCATTTTCCCCTCCTAAAGAATATGAGAGAAACACCAGTATAACAGAGTAATTCAACCCCATAAAGCTAATTGTTTGTAACAAAGCAGAGCTCTCCAATCACCTGCAATACCTATTACTGCTTCCAGCTATGGTCCCATCTTCTTTTTCAGCAAATGTTTTATAGCACAGAATTTAGCTGAAGTACTACCCTTCTATTTAAAAAATTCTGCACTGAACTGATATTTCGCATTGCGCAGCCCATCTAAAATAAAAATAGATAGTTCTAGAAATAAATCTGAAGTATCATTTCAGATACTTCCAACTCATATTTGCTCAAGTATGAAATACAGCAGTCCTGAGTGACATTATTTAGAAGCGACGACTGGCCTGAGCCAATTGCATATTCCTTATTATTTGGTTGGCTTCACCATCCTGGAAAAAGAGATATTAAGCCTAACAGAGCTTGTGCAGCAGATGTTTATAGCTGCTAATACCAAGAGAAGAATAGAAGTGAATTATAGCGCGACACGTTTTCTTACACCACCTCTGAAAATACGTTTACATATTTAGCATGTTACATGCTTTCTAATGTACAGTGCAGCCACACATAAACAAAATGCACTGTTCAAACCTGTGCATACTCCTACATTTTACATTTGCCCATCTTAAATATTTTATACCTTTTTACTTCTTTTAATTAAAGTACTTCTTCATCCACCAGCTAGACCTAGGAAATATGTTACTGCTCAGCTTCCTTATGCTGTGGTGACTACCTGTTCCACAGCACACTGCAATCAAGCTCTGATTATATTAAGAGAAAGCTCAGAGCTTTGGGATGACAATTTTTCCCCTTATGCAAAAAGAGGTAGTCTACTGGCCATATGGAAACTGATTCAATCAGGAAAATAATATTCATTCATAGCCTCATAGAGCTTGTTTACTCAAATCAATATAATGAAAGATAATTATCTCATTACATTCTAGAAATAGATGTTATAACTCAAGGAAAATTACACATAAATTTCAAGTAAAGCTAACCTGATTCCCTTGAGCAAGCAGGGCTTTTAGTCGGGCTATTTCAGCTCTCAGCTCACGGATCAGTTTGACGTTAGGATCCTCATTAATAGTAGGCTTGTTGATGATGTTTTTGGCCCTATTTGCATAGCGAAGTGTACTTAAAGTTTCTCCATAATTGACATCAGCAGGTGAAATAGCTAAGGAGATGAAATCAGAAACAGTTCATCCAGCACTGTATGTTTCATTTAGTAAAGTTAGTTTATATTTTAAAAGTCAGATAAACTTAATGCAGATGAAGAGACAGAAATACACGATTAACCAGTATGGCTACAATTTACACCAGTGCTTCACCTAGTTCCACTGCTTTCATGTTAGTGTAACTCTGCTTAAATAAACACTCTATTAGAGTAGTGTAATAATCAGCTCCAGCAATCAAGTGTTGTAAAGTAATCTTGCTGTCAATCTACTTAACATCTACATTTCTCTGCTAAGCATCAATGTCCTATATGATACGTTACAGGCTTTCTTGCTGTTTTTATTATACAAGTACAGTGGAAAAAATTGAGTATGTAATCATGAAATGGAAGTTATTCCATGTAAAACCACAGCAAGCTCAATCCAAGTTTTGAAGGGAAATTACACAGCATTCAAACAAAGAGCAGACACAAGAAACAAAACAAGAGAAGAGCTTCCGTAATTTACAAACCTCACTGTTCCACTGAGCTGCAGGCATGTGGCAGCACACAGAACTTATCTGATGCCTCAAGAAAAACCAGTATTCTTTTCTCAGGCAAAGGAAAAACAATGGAGTTTAAAAAGAGAAGTGCTGCATCCACAGACATAAGCAAAAAACACAAAAGAGAACACCACACAGAAATTATGCAGGACCAGAAATCTTAATAATCAAACTGAACAAGAGACCCAGAGAATCAGATTATGAAAACACCTGAAAAAATAACCAGGTAACCAAAATTTTCTGTCCTTCCTCATTCTCTCAACAGTAATAAATACTCTTTTTGTGGTAGAGACTCCCTGAATGAGGAGAGATGCACTTGGCAATAGCTCACACTATTACTTCCCTACTTCATCTACTGCCTCCACTTCACTACTCAATTATTCTCTTTCTGGAAAGAAGTTACAATACATTATAGACATATAAAAATACATCCAATTCTGTTTTGTCATAAAAGCCTTTCCTACAGTTTGAGATGATCTTCCTGCTTTTGCTGTGTTTAGTTAAAGAAAAGGCAGGCCAAACATGTCCAGACAGCTTGTCAGGCTCTGTTAGGCAATTCAGCCACATTACCAGTAGAGTTACTGTTGAAGAAAAAATCAACCATCAGGGCTCTGCCTAGGAGAAGCATCCTTAATAGATGAGGAAGTAGCTGAAAAAGCGGCTGGGTTTTGTAATCATTAGTATAGGCACTGAAAGCTCATGGTGTTTCTAAAACCTCTCTTCCCAATCCCTCTGTCAAAAAAAGGCAAGTTACTCAACCATTAACTGAAAAAAAAGCATCAAGAAGAAAGACACCAGCACAGTGTTACTTAAACAGCCAGAAAAATGAAGTAGAGTCTGGTCCAAGATCCTCTTTTGGTACTACTATGATCAGCCTGAGGAAAAAAGTGGCATGGTTTCCAAAAAATCCCCAAAATCATGTAACAAGGGAACTGCTATCCAGAGAATTTGACTGTAAGAAAACAACTGAACAACCAGAATTTGATCCAATGTATTTTAGTCCCTTAATTCTGCTCTCCCACCTTTTCAGGAGAGAACTGTGTCAGCTGAACTGCATTTCATTTGACCGGAAAGAGTGAGAAATTTCAGCACTGCTTTTCTCTTCACTCCTTACATCTCCAACACCCAAAATCCTTAAACATCCCCCAGCTTCACGTCTGGGGAGAACAGAATTCCCATTCCAATTCATTGAAAAATCTGAACCTCATATGCCATAAGTAGGTTTGTAAACCAATTAATCCTTTCAGAGCTTCCTCCAGGTAAGAAGGAAACTGCAAGTTTGACTGACCATAAAATCATAAAAAGAAAAGATGACTGATCATAAATGAATTCAAGCAAAAAGTTAAAATGCTGTGTAGGTTAAATAAAAATGACAGTCCTATATAATGAATGTCAAAGGAAACTGGTTGTTTCTGCTACTAATGCAACAAAAACACAGTTTTGGTAAAACAAACTGATTCACACATTGTGACTAGATATACCAGGCTGGAATTCTTTTTTTCTACTGGGAGTCAATGTCTTCAAGCCTGGGGAGGAGAAGTATGAGGGAACAGAAGTACCTGACTTTATCTAGGTCCAGGTTTGAACATCGACAATGTTCAATCAACAGCTGTCTGAAAGGCAAATCATAGAATCATAGAATAGTTAGGGTTGGAAAGGACCTTAAGATCATCCAGTTCCAACCCCCCTGCCATGGGCAGGGACACCTCACACTAAACCATATAACCCAAGGCCTCATCCAACATGGTCTTGAACACTGCCAGGGATGGAGCATTCACAACCTCCCTGGGCAACCTATTCCAGTGCCTCACCACCCTAACAGGAAAGAATTTCTTCCTTATATCCAATCTAAACTTCCCCTGTTTAAGTTTTAACCCCTTACCCCTTATCGTATCACTACAGTCCCTAATGAAGAGTCCCTCCCCAGCATCCCTGTAGGCCTCCTTCAGATCCTGGAAAGCTGTTATGAGGTCTCCATGCAGCCTTCTTTTCTCCAGGCTGAACAGCCCCAACTTAAGCAGGAGCTATTACTTCAAGTTTAACTGGTCAAATTAGCTAATCATTACACTGTGCATGAGTCAAAGAAACACAGCAATGAGGCAGAGGTCAGAGCAAATGCAAGAACTTAGGCACACACGTTCGAATGATCCTTACTTATGCAACCAGATGTCTGGCACTGTACATACACAACCTGAGTGCCTTGCTACATCTGTGGCCAAATAGCCAAGGATATATGCACCCAAACAGACAACCTGCAAATGAAAAATGAAGCTCTCAAATTCAGGAGGCATACCTGCTGCTGTTCATGACATCGCTAAACAACTAGTCTGTCTCCATATACACAATGAGACCCTGTATATAGTTCTACTGGTGGAAGAGATATTCTGCAGAGTGCAAAAGCAGAGTGTTACTAGAAAACTTAGAAAGAAAAAAAAACATTAATATGTGTAACCAATGTTCTGCTTTAACAAAGCATCTGGAATCTAAATATTTACAGCCACTCCTATTCAGCCTGAACTGTTCAGGATGCAAAGAAAAGTAATTTAAAAACACTTACTGGCAATCATTATCGTTTTAGAGTTTCCTCCTAGGCTATCTTTTAACAACCAAGTCAACACAGAGTCCCTGTAAGGCACAAATACTTGTTTCTTCTTTGAAAGAGGATTTGTTGCATCCTGAGATAAATCAGCTGTGATGTGGAGGGAGGAAAAAGACGCAGCAATTAGGTATATTCATTCATTTTCAAAACCAGGATGCATTAGGCCATTATTTGTATAAGTAAAAATGAACAGAAGTGTAAATAAATAAACAGAAAGGTATTTTGTGACTAAAACAAACCTAAAACAGACAAGCCTGAAAAACTGAGACTTACCTAAGGCAGAAATTACATTTCCCAGAGTAACTAGGGATTTGTTAATATTCCCTCCTTCCTTTAATCTAACCCCTGTGGCACCAGTGGCATCTGCTCTCTCGCTTCCAGCAAGATCTACCAAATGAATCTTGCTAACAGTTTCACAAGGCATTTCAGAATCAAATTTAGCCTAAGGGAAAAAAAAATACAAAGAAAAGTATGATAAGCTATGACATTCTGCAATTTTACTGAAGCCAACCTAGTGATCTTTTTCATGTCATGACTGAATTTAACTTGTTTACAATAGCAGAGCTTCAGAAGATAGGTGTATTAGTGGTGCCACAGAAAGGCATTTAATCCTGAACTGCTGCATAACCCCCACACAAGTTGTTATGTCTATAAATTGTAATATTTGCAACTTTCTAGCCACTTATGGACATACACCAACTGTGAACTGGTACTTACGTGATGCATAGTGAACATGTGCTGCATTCGTTTTATTAAGCTTTCAACATATTATATTTAGCTTTCAACAAGCTATAATATACACAGATGCATTTACACTCGCTTTCTCCCCTGCCTCCAAGTTCTAGTAAGTAGCAATTGCAATTTTGTTCTACAATTTTAACTAAGGCTTCTGCCTAATATTTATCTTAATTCATATAAATCAACACAGATTACCCTATTCCAAACTTCCTTCTACTTTTATAGTATAACAGTGGAACAAAACCTTTTGCTGCCTGCCACTCGTCCTCTCCAGAAAGCCCTGCAATGAGCATCTCATCATTAGCAAACAGCACAGCATTTTGTGTGTCTGTAATTCTGGTAGCGGGGAGACATGAAAAGTTCCATCAGAAGAGCAAACCACCTCCACATTACCTTCCCTTCATCTAGCAGGTTATCCATGGACTGCCTAAAAGCCCTCTCCAAAACAATGAAGAGCATGAATCATTAGAAAATGAGTGTACTCCATCCAGATCACTATTCCCTTGGAAAAAGTGGTAAATCTCTCCATTATTCCATCAGTATAAAACAAAGAATATAAAGAGGTTTCCAACAATAACAGATGAAGACTCAGCAAGAAAACACTCAGAAAACATTTCTACACTTTACAATTTGGGCCATGGAGACAGATTTTCCCATAAACCTTGGAGAACACCAGAGCATAAAATATAGCCCATGTTCAGATCTGGATGGTCTCACCCAACAGGCTCCTCACCCATTCCTGTCACAGCAGTATCATGAAGCACGCCAGTACTGGTCACTGTTATCCAGCCTAAAGTCCCAACAGTTATCTCCTCAAAATCTATTAAATATTTTAAGTAATCACATGACACTGCAAATTTTAAATATTATAATCACCGATAAATGTATTTATAACTCTCAAAACAGTATTTTCTACACTTTCAACTTTCTTGATCACAACATAGTCATTATCTACCCATACTTGCCTACTTGACAACCTTATTTTTTAATTGCCATTATGAATTATTGAATTTAAGCACATATTAAGACAGAGGCTTTAGTTTTGTTACCTGAGTGAAGTTGATTGTGAAAATGGCATGCGACCTGCTACTGACATCATTCATTCCAGTTGCAGCCGTCGTTCTATTTATATTTCCTGCGTCCATAAGCTCCTCTACATCACCATAGTTTTGCACTAAATGTTTAGACAAATCTGAAGAAAAGCAGAGTGTTACAGCACGCTCGTATGTGCACTTGACTGTCTTCAGAAAAAAAGATTCCAATCACCCTCACTACTGCAAAGTATTGCTGCAATTAGGGTTTATTGTCATACTTCATTATCACTTATGGAAAGGAATGAGGCCTCATGTGAACAATGGACCACTTACACGTTTACAGTAAATTAATAAAAAAACATGCAATCTTACTAAAGTACTTAGTGCAATAACATAAGCATAATCCCTCAAGAGACAAACCTTCCCTGGTAGAGGACAGATTAAGACAATTAGATCTTAATAGGTTTTTTCCACGCAAACATTAAAGATTTACAAATTATAGTCAACAAATTCTTAAAACCAATTGCATCTCTTAACATTATTTAAAAACGTGTTAGAAATTTACAAATAAAAACTGTACATGTATAATAATCTTAGAATTGGGAAAGCGAGTGTGGGTACAAAATAAGAGGCTATTCTCCTTTAGTGCTTTTATATCAAAGCACTGTATGCATCATCATTTATATGTTAAAATATAAAAATACCCTGTGCAATTAGACACCACATTTTAGAACATAAAAAGGTAATAAAATATCCAGTGCTAAACACTAAAAGTGTTTTTACCCTCAACATAGGGCCCTTCTTTTGGATGTTCTCGTATTCGTAGATTATTGGTTTTTGATGACTTCCGTCTCAGAAGATCTCTCACACGTTCATTATAAATTTCCAAATAACTGAAAGAAAAAGCATTAGAAAATCGCTGACTGATTCAAGAGTCTCTCAAAAAAGGAAATCCATGTTAATGCTGTGTTTGAAAGCAAGATGCCTGGAGAAGCAAAGAGATGGCCCTGCCCATGGCAGGGGGGTTGGAACTAGATGATCTTAAGGTCCTTTCCAACCCTAACTATTCTATGATAATAGACCCGAAGACAGTAATGACTACAGTGCACTGGTATAAGGGAAAAGGCAAAAAAAGCAAGAAGCAAGCAGAAAAGAAGAAGCCATTGGCAAGATCAGGATCGCTTAATGTCAGCCTGAAATAAAGGATAACAATAAGGAAGACGCTGACCAGTAGCAAAGGCATCTTCACTATCATTTAAATAAAGCAAAATGCACAGCTATTGTATTGGATTTAGAACTATTGTGCATTTTTACTATGACTGCCAACAAAAAAATCAATTATAGGACTGAGGCCAAGCACAGAAATCCATTTGGAAGACACACGTTTCTCCCAGAGATAAAGTGAACAAAGTGGCTGTAACTGAAACTAGTTTGATAACCAGCAAACTATCAACATGTCAAGACCTACCTGACTTCTGTTCGAAAGGATGCCTCATTCCGCTTTGTTTTCTCACTTATTTTGCTGAATAATCCTTCACAGATTCGAGGTATTAAACCAGCATCACCCTAGAATAACAACAGCCCTTACTTCCAAGGGTATATATGCACACATATACATTTTAAAAAAGTAAAACACAAGATCAGTAGTTGAGAGAGTTCCAATATCCAGGAAAAGGGGGAGAAATCAAAACCTTTCAGCAAATCCTCTCTTGCCCTTTATTTAACTGCAGTCACCTTGCCCCTGTAATCCTTCTGTGTGCTGGATTCTCAAATTCTTTGCTATTGGGATATATTTTGCCCCCGTCATGTAGTCCAAATAATTCCAACTGCTGAAAGCAGAAACTGGCTCCTCAGAGCAACATATGCACTGCCTTATCTCAACGTTACCTTTTCTAACTTCTATCTCATTTCACTACGGACTTGGCAACATCTGCAGAAAATGGGACAAGAGCCAAATACATGCACCCTTAATCCATTCTTATTCAAAGCCCTAATCCCCAGATCACAGTTCTTCCTGTCTTGAAAGATGCAGCAGGTCCCATGGATAAATTAGCATGCAATAACAAAATTAAAACTCCACATTCACTGTATCCCACAACGCAGGCAAATTAAATTGGATATTTAATTTCCAAATGCTCAACTCTGAAGTTAGAGTTTTTATGCATTAAGTGCTCAGTTGGTTTAATGAAGCAAACTGAAAAATCACATTCCTTCTCAGAGATCCCTATGGACTATGTGGTTTACTAGCAGCGTTGTGACTATCCATTACAGGGTTCTTGTCACTTCAGCTAACACAGCAGCCAGCAGCAGCAGGATGTCATCTTCTGGGTTAAGCTGGCACTTGAAAATTCTTGAGAATTGAGCCTCATCCCAGTGAGGCTGCTGCTCCACCACTGATGTCAAACACGTCAGGCTGTGAGGCAACAGCTGACAACACTGAGATACCCAGAGACTTAGCATGCAGCTCTCCTCTTCCTTTCCAGCCAAGCAGCAAGGCAGTAAATCAAAGCCAGGGTTTTCCGTAGAAGCAGAGAGGAGCAGGAGAATGCCATGCAGCTGTGGCCTTGGCTCACAAGAGGCTGCTTGCTCCCAGCTGCCCCATTCCCACCATGTCTGAGTAGGTATACAACTAACTATCTGCTGAGCAGAGCAAACAAAGCTCCTTAAGAGCTGAAATGAGTGAACATGGCTCCCAGGAATGAAGAGAAAGGACATACAAATATACAGATGAGCTCTGGGCTCAGAGCTGCAAACTCAGAAGTAGCTGACAAAACAGTCTGTCAGCTGTGATTTGCCTCTAGACCAAAACCACATAAGATTTGATGCGACGGACTAATTCTATGCACTGCTGAGGCAAGAAGTGTTCTTGCTTAGAGTTAAGGCCCTTGCAATTAAGCAAGAGGCAAATGAGGACAAACCAGACCAAACATCCAATATAAGCACAGCTCAAGGCTCGAGGCACCCAGGAGTTTGCCTGGTGGGAGTTTACATATACCAGGCAGCATAAAAACCATGAAGACAGTGGACTGCCCTGAAGCACACTCTTCTGGCAAACATTTCTCCTCTCCTCTGAACCCCACATAAAATCTGACCCTTTCTGCCCAAGCTCATTCCATTCTGCGCCCATGCTGGTCCCCTCTGTTCCCGTTCTTCAGTTTCCCCTGCATTCTCTGTCCCAGCAATCTTCTTCCAGGTGTCATTTCTGAGCTCCTCTTCCTCTTTCCTTTGTCCAGATATAATTTCTGATTCATGGTGCAGTCTCTTCTTTTTTTAATCATACTCTATCCCTCCATTTTGCCCTTTTCCAGCTTCTTCCTCCTCTTAATCAGAGCCCTCCCCAACCAGGGTTAGTTTGAAATAATAATCTATTCTCTCCTCCTATCACACCTAGCCCTTCACCTGAGCATACCTTGGTTTAAAAAGAATAACTCCTAGATTAAGGGAGAAACTTGCAGTTAATGTCGCTTTTTCTGAGAGGGTTGCCTTTAGTAACAGAGGAGCTGCTCTTGCCAATACGTATCAATCTCTACCTCTAGGTAAAGATTCAGGGTTCAATGTTGGAAATTCCCACACACATTTTATTTCATTAAGTTTTTTTTTAAACACGGGAAAAGGAAAAAGACTTTTCTTTCATCTCATGCTTGGAAACACCTGAATAGTTTTAATTAAAGCTTAAGGAAAAAACATGAAAGATCCATCACAAAGTTTTAGGCAAGTCATTAGTGTCTGACATAATCTAGCAACTGCAAAGAGAGTCTTAAAACAGGAAATACTAGCTTTAATTGAGTAACTTCAACCATAGCAATACAGTGATGAGAAAGGAAGAACACATTGTTCCAAGCATATTTATCAGTAAAATGTACATCTTACAGAACGTACATTCTCTATTAGAAACTATATTTAAACATTTTCACCCTTTTCACCCCCTACAGCTCCAGGGCAGGATCAACTACATCACTGATGGTTTTCTTCTGGGTTAGGGTTTCCAGTCATGGAAATCTATAGAACTAAAATAAGTAGTGCACTCCAGAGCTGAATTTTCTCATGAAAAGCCTATGTTACTTCTGTGCTAATCAGAAATTGATATGTATTTCATATTTATATGACATTTTATTGCAATTTATATGTACTGTTTCTTATCCATCTACCTTGGACATAGGTAACAAATCATTCCCTTTCCTTTCTACAGCAGCCTTTCACATCTTGGAAGACTTTTTTTCCTCCACAGTCTTCCTTTCTCTGCATACACAAGTCTGATTTTCATTACAGACCGTATTTTACAGATCTCTGATCACTTCAGTATCTCTGCTCAAGACTTAACTCTAACTGGTCCACATATTTCTTGGAATTACTGCTGCCCACAGTACTGCAGAAGAATGAAGAAGCCTTCAGAGCCAAGAACAGCAGATATTGAAATCAAAGTGAAAACAGAATTCATACTCTAAGGAGAAGTAGGGAAAAAAGAAAATGCATTTCAAATTCAAGTTTTCTTACAGCACTGTAGTCTCTCTGACAGGGCCATCAATTTTCAAGCATTTAACTTGGTGGCTGAGTATATTTTATACACGTTCTGTACAAAGCCAGATTAAAGTATTTATGTCTCATGGCAAGAAGATTAGACCTTTATTATTGAATAGTGTCAAACAAACTTCAGCACCTATTCATTTGCAAAATACCTTGATGATTACAGTCATTACATATAGTAAGGCAGCCTCATAAAAATGTCACTTTTATAAATTTCTGAAACAGAAATCCACAGCTAGGTCATAAGATCTTTTCTGGTTACAAAAGTCTATTTTGTTAAGTATAAAGCTACTTATTCTGTGACAATGGAAAGGGAAAGGTTTGAAGACAGAGGCGCAAAGTGGCCAATCTTACAACATTTCAAACGTGATCTATCGAAGGACAGACAAGTGGCAATATTCCCCTTTTCAATTCTGCTGGAAGAAGACATGATGTATTTTTTCCCCATGATCAGAGAGTGAAACCTATAGAGGCTGCCTGGCAAACAGGCTTCATGAGCCAGCCTTTTTTGAACTGCTCTACTCCCAAGAGTTTAGTGGGTTCTTTCTGTCCTTGGACAGGCATGGAGATAACTGCAAGAAACTACTCCCATCCTTTACTCACAAAATGTCAAATACTCCTCCTATCACATCTTTCTCTACCAGGGTCTATACTGAAGCACTCAACAAGACTTAATCCTAAAAACTGAACTTACTGCATCATCTCACCATGGTTTGCTGAAACTTACATTTAGCTGCTCTCTCCCTCTTTGTACTCCTCACTTTTGCTAAAAGGGGTTAAGGACCTATTTTAATCTTCTGACCCTTCAAAAGAGATATATAAAACAGATCTCTTCAGAAAGGGTTGATCATTTGTGTTCTCAAAATCAGTATCTTCTTTGCTTACAAGCTGAGCATAGAAAATCAGTAATTACATTTGAAATTCTGGGGCTCGCGTCTAACATAGCAGAGCATGACTTAAACACACTTTTCCACCCAAGTATCCACCTATAAAAGAAACATTTCCTAAAACCTCTGATTACTACTAGAAGGTATGATACATGATGGGTCAGTAGTATATGGACAGGATCAGTAATTATTCCATAAGAACATGCTCTTCTAATAGCACAATTTCAATTCATTGGTGCAGAAGAAAAAAACCCACCTACTCAGTTGATGTGGGGTGAGCAGCAGACACGGTATTTCTCTAAAGCTTTTGATTCTGTTTCCCACAACCTCCTCCTAGAGGAACTGATATGTTATGGTCTTAGAAAAGTGGTCCGTGTGGTGGGTGGAGAACTGGCAACAAGCTGCACCCAGAGGGTGGTGGTAAATAGCTCCTTTTCCAACTGATTGCCCAGAGAGATGGTGGATGCACCATCCCTGAAGACATTCAAGGCCAGGCTGGAAGTGGCTCTGGGCAACCTGATCTAACTGAAGATGTCCCTGCCCACTGGACTAGATGGCCTTCGTACGTCACTTCCAACCCAAACTATTCTGAGATTCTAAGTTTCGGCTGGGCAGAATGCCGGGCCATCTTGTCTAAACCATGCTTTTGCCAAGAAAGGTTGGACCAGATAATCCTTGAGGTCCTTCCAACCTGATATTCTATGGATTCCATGACAATACAACATACCGCATTTCCCATCATGGTGTAGGACTTCCCAGATCCAGTCTGGCCATATGCAAAAACACAAGCATTATAACCTTCAAAAGCAGATTTAAGCACATCTGTACCCAGATTTTTGAAAACCTGAAAACAAAGAAATTTTTTTAAGACAACAGAAGCTTGGGGAGAAAAGTTGTCATCAGTCCAGCATGGTAAATATTAAAACAATAAACTACTGCAATATAAGCTATTGACATCAACCAATGACATTTACTAGAGGACAGGAAATTAGTACGTTGAATAAAATGTTAAATTTTACTACCATACTTAGTTTACAGCACTGCAACAATATATTTTCTACTTCTCTTTCTGATGGAGAGCTCCTTGACACAGAATGAAAAAAGTTACCTTATTTTTATAGCTCCAGTTTCTTTCAGCAATCTCAAATACTTCATTTGCTTTTCCTTACTGTTAATATCGCCTCACTTTTTGTATCTTTGCCAGCTCTCTATGTTCTGCAAATACCCAGCCCCTTCTCAAAGGAAATGTTTCAGTGATCCTGTCAGTTCCTTGGTTTGTGTTTTTGGAGGGTTTAGGTTGGTTGGTTTTGGTTTTTTTGCTTTAATCAAGTGCAAGAAAATTACTCATTTTCTCCATATTTCCTCCCTAACTGGCTTTTACATACCAATACTTCTTAGGCTGGCAAATGTGTTTTCCATATGGTAAGTGACTCTCCTTCATCAGCTAGCCCCTTAACTTTCGCACTCAACAGTTACAGACGGGTAACCACCCCTCCTCCACATCCCATTATATGGAAGTCTGCTCTCACCTAATAACTTCAGCTCTCACCAGATGCTTTCACAACCTTCCCCTGTAATATTGGCTCCTGTATCCCTCCCAGATTCCTGACCTTTCATTATCATTACCCCTCATTCCCAGTCATACCCCCACTGGCCCACTGGGCGAGGAGTAACACATTTCTCTCAATGAAAATATTAACCTGGGTCTCCAAATCCAGAGATGACTTTCAAAAATCTCATAGATGTTTCACGTTAATTTGGCTACTATTCTGCAGTATATGTGGTTTAAATTTACCAGGGTCTACAAGTCATTATTAATAGTGAATGGCACATACAGTATGATCGTACCACTCCTCCCTTGAAGGAGTGCTGGGCAATCGCTTTAATCATTAATGCTCAGTTGCAAGCATGTCTTTGGAATACTTAACTTGACCTTCCCTTGAGCAAAGGAGTTACAATGCTGTAATCAGTCATACTTCTGAAAAAGGAAGAGTATAAAGATCAGCTAAAGCACAATTTCCCTTTCACTTGTCATTTGAAAAGTGGCATCTTAGTTAATTCTCCCCCCTAAGTAACTACTCCTGTATTTCCCCCCTGCCCTTTTCCCTTTCTCTATGTCCATGTTTTTATCTCACCAAATCTTTATACACTACTGCTATGACTGCATTTTCCCTTTAAAAGATTAGTCTATACCTTGCAAAGTGATTCAAGGTAGTAGTCAGTGTTTTCTGAACACAGAGGCTTATCACACACAGCTGGAAGAAAATACATTGTCAGGATGGGACTTTGACAGAACCAAATGGCTGGGACACTGGTCTGTCACAAAAGGGCAGCAAATATCAAAATTCTATTAGTTTCTCTTCCTAGAATATAAAGTAAGTAGCTTGATTGTGAATTGCCACTCCCACTCTAATTTTTGAACACTAAACCACATCTTGCATCTAAAAGGCATATTAATGGGGCATGTAGTATTAGACAGACTCCCATCTATTATTTTTTTGCCTTTCAAATGGAAAACTATAACAATCATGAACAAAGCACACTAGGCAACCACATTAACAACAATCAAGATCAATTTTATTCCATGGCAAGATGAGTATGAATGAAAGACCTCCTTTTTCTATGCCACTGGTGCAGTAAACTGGAAATTCTGCAGCAACTTGATAAGAGCTTAACTACAGTCTTCCAATTAAATATGAAATGAATACCACCAGCAAAACAATAGCTTGTGCAGAACTTGTTTAGAAATTGCACTCCCATGGTTTGAAAACTCCTTTTGTTTTCAATGTGTTTCACCCATTGTAATTAAAGCAACACTTGACCCAGGAGCACCAATGTTTTCGTGGCTGAGCAAGCCCACATTCTTACCAGGAAGGATGAAGGAGGCAGTCTGGGGTTGTGAGACACACTGTAGTAACAGAATATTGAACGTGGACATCTAAACCATATTTAGGATTTATTGTTACCATCTTATTACTATAAACCATAAAGCTCACAGCTTAAAACAAGTAAACATTACTCAAGGCTGCTGCAGCCATCTCTATATGGACATTTTAGTTTTACTTTTTCTCTATAAACTCCTGACACGGGCAAGTGATGTTTCCTCAATCTGACCCACCCTGAAACAGGCAAAAGGGCACCAATACGGAAAAACTTAAGGAAAAAAAATTATCACTTTTATATGGAAATCAGACATATCCAATACACCTTGAATATCCATTTATACTAATTCAAGTTTCTTCCATTCTTCCAGTGAGGTCTTGTCTAACATAGCTTTCTAGAAGCATCTGAAATCACGTAAAAAGAAACTGCTATCTAAAAGATCCAAGAATTACATATTCACAAACCTAAGCCACAATTGGTACCTAAGAAGAATTTCTGTAACTACTTTATAGTACATTTTGCAGGCTTCCCCAAACATGCATTGATACATCATTAGTACTGCTTTATGGAGTTGTACTCATCTCTATCTGGAAGAATTCCAAATACAGTAATCAGTTATCGCAGAATTGTATGCATTTTCATGAAACTAAGTAATATTAAACTGAGATCCTAATCAACTTGTATGAGAAAACTTCAGGCAATCTTTTGTTGCATCTGCAGAACCACAACCAAAGTCCCAAGCTTTAACAGAGCTGAAAAATACATTATCAAACTGCTTTAATTAAAATAAATAACTTAATCTCTGCCTGGTCAGCTTCAAGCATTTGCTAAAGTTCTAGTGAAGCCACATGGCCTGAACTGCCTGCTTAAAACCATCCACTGGAAACAAGGGTTCCAATCATTGCACTCAAATACTCCTTGAATTATGGTATTTCTACATCAGTGCCCCAATAAAGGCGTAATTCTTGATGTTTCAGACAATACAGCAAAACCAGTGTTACTTGTAAGATCATCAAGAATTAATAATCCAGAAAGTTTAAGAATATACATGATCAAATGTTTGGATTCAATTCTAACCAATAACTCAGTGAAATAAAAAAGACACTTTCAGGAAAAAAGAGAACCTAACGCTTACACTGATGGTTAAATAGAAATTTCAAGTATAAATTCCCTATCAAACAATTATAGCCATTATATATAATGGCAAAGCTTGTCCTTCTCATAAATATTTTAAAATGGCTTTAATTTATTGCTTATTATTGTTAGTTTTAAATCTGAGGTTTTTTAGGATTAGCGATACCAGTCTCCCTGATCTGGGAGCTAACAGAGCACATCGAGTATATATCCAACTGCCTTACAGCACATTCAAACCCTTGCATTATTTTAAGGGGGAAAAAAAAATATTCTCGCTTGAAGCATCCCAAGTTCCACAAAAACAAAAAACAAGGTAACAATCATGAAACACTTGAACTTTACTCAATAAATTTATTTGGAAATATGAAGTAGCAAAAAAAGGTTCAATGTTCACAAGAAATGCAAGGTCACGAATAATGACCTGAATAATGCCTATAGCTCAGAGTCTGATTTTCTGTTCTGAGTGTGCAGGAAGAAAAGCAGGTTTGCCCTTTCCTAAACTGAATACTCAAAGGAGGAGACTGAACAATCTTCAATTTACACCAAGACTTTGGGACAAAAAAAAAAAACCACTCCTACTAGATAATAAAAATGTTTCTAAGTGAGTTAAAGATCTATCCTCATTTCCCAAAAGTGATGTTTTTAAAAAAGCTTTTCAAAAGCAAATTTAGTGCTCAGAGAATTCTTCTAAGTTGACCTTACAAGCCAAATCAGACAAGAGAACTAGAAAGAAGGCATTTAACCTGCTGTACTAGAAAACACAGCACTTCATGTTAGATAAGCTCGAAAGAAAAGAAAACAAAGCAGAATTCAAATTCTCAGGTACCTAGGGAATTTCTGAATTATACAAGAAGCACTTTCAAGGGAAGGATGTTTCAAAGAATGCTTTCAAGCCAAAGAAAAAAGAAAAGGAGGTGAAAAAAAATCAATTATAAACATTCAGAAAACCTACCATTTCTTGACAAACAAAGCTGGGACTTTTACTGTCTGCTGAGAAATAGGAAAAATCATAGGTAAATGTCTTAGTTCTTTCTCGTCCTGTATCTCCAGTACCACCCTCTGGTACCTATTCAAAAAATAAAGAAAAAGAGCTGGTACAGTACATCCTAATGAAGTAATTAGAAACATTTTACAACAGATAATCAGCAAGTAAATTTAACAGAAGGCTATACACACTTAGAAATCTGTATAATGACAGGTTAGCCTCTTATTCCAACAGTGAAAAAATTAACAACAGATACACTGCATCATAAAGGATAGTCACATCACAGGACAGCACAGCAGGGATTACTTGGATTTAAGCTTACTGCTCCTACCACCACAGTACATTTTTGTCACCATACTTACATTCAGTTAAATCAGCCTTGTATATGCAATTCAGATTATAATAAAGGATTACTCTATGCATATAATTAATAGGAGCCAGAAAGACCTTTGCACTGTAAATAGGATTTCATTGTGGAGCCATAATTAAAATGGTGTTACTTACGTGCTGCTTAAGGCTATTTTCATGCTCAAGACATGACAGCTAGCACTATATTTCAGCAATATGCACTGCAATCTGAATCAATCTAAACAAACTACACACTGAAACCCATTTTCACATATTTGTCATTGGAAACTATCCTGCAAAAATCTATTTGCTGTGCATGATTTCCCTTGCTGACCAAAATGTTAAAATATACCATCAAAATATGATAGCAAGTGATGGGTACTTTGGGTTTAGTTCATTATCATGGGAATTCAAGAATTCTACACATAAAGCAAAGGTTTAATAGCTACCAGGCGTGTACCTGTCTTCTATTGCTGGCTTTCATCTTCCAGCTAAGTAATGACCAGAGTGCTAACCCTTAGAAAAACCTCTGAGATACAGCCTACAGAGTAGTCTTCAGAAAACTGCTGTACAGCAAGTTAACACTTTAACCTGCTTCCCCAAAGAATTACTTCAACGTTGTATTTTAAGAGCTAAGGGCCGCTCTCCATAGTACAGTGAAGACCACTCTTTAGTCCAGTCGTATTTTGGCAGCTATTCAGTTCAGACTTCCTTCTATAAATTGTGTTTACTCACCTTTAAGTTTGTGATTGTCGTTTTGTTTTTTTCCATTGAAATAATAAACTTTGCATTAAGGTCTTTCTCCCTAAACAAAACAAAAAAAAATTAGAGAGACTTGAATATGTTAAAACAAACATCACAATCATCCGCGGTCATCTTTCCACTTGACAGGTTGCTTGCCACAGTCAACTACCAAGTGAATTCATTTCTATTTCATTTTGCTGATTGTCTGACCAATGTTTATGTATTGCTATGGGATGTAATTGAAGTACTTGGGCTTGTCTCCAAATCCCTTCAACTAGAAACAGAGCAGCAGCTTGGGGAAACCTGCTTCAGAAGTTTGACTCTGCAAGTCAGTTACGTGGTTTGCTCTTAATTTGATGTACTCTGATCCAAAGCCCAATGAACTCAATTATGTGGCTTTAAGGAACTGCGAAAGAGAATGTTACAAGATACACCCCAGCCTCTTACCACCAGCCTTGCAGCAGGAGTTCCCATTTACCCATATAGCGTAGGTAACAGGGACTAAACATTTAAACCACAAAAGAGTATTCTAAAACTCTCTTAGAAATGAGGCACTGATTGTATTTTTTGAGCACTGCTGCATCATAGCAGTGCAGGAGAGGGCTCTGCTACCAAGGGAGTGCTACACAGGTTTGTTGCTTCCCAGAACACAGCGATTCCAGGAAGAAGTCCAGTTGTGCAGCAGTGTTTTCATTCACCCAAATCTATTTCCCATCAGTTGTGTCCGTTTTCAAAACTCTCATACAAAAAGCTTAGTGTCTAAAACGAGCACATATCAACTTGCTCGCTAGAGGTGGGATTTCATTATAGTTAGTCATAAAAGTAATACCTTCAGCATAACATCTCCTGTGTTATGAAAAAAATGCACATGAAAAGAAGAGCCAGAAGAGGAGGACTACTACACACATCACACAAAACCTTGCTCCCCAAATGCTAACACACATGTCTGTTCAAAAACCATCTGCTAAGACACCCAACAAACTGGTGTGCCTGACTGGTGTGAAGGAAAGGAGAGGGCTTTAAAGCGATAAAGTGCTGCTCAACCATATTGCACAGTATCTCAGTGATTACTGGATATCTGCTTGCACCAACCAAAACTGAAAAGGAGAAACTTCCTAGTAATCGGAGACCCACATTAAGGATTTTAATGTGACATTTTCTTCCTTGTGGTGCACTGGCTCACCCAGCTCTACACTGTGACTGTGCAGCTATCCTCTACTCACATTGTTTTCCAGTAGAAATGATAAAGAAAAGCAAAATCCATTTTAAAATCTACATTAATGAATAAAGATTAGGCAAATAAAAGTGCTTATTTAAATATCATAGAATTATAGAATGGTTTGGGCTGGAAGAGATCTTAATGATCACCTAGCTCAAACTCCCCTGCCAAAGGCAGGGGGCACCTTCCACTACAGCAGGTTGCTCCAAGCCCCATCCAACCTGGCCTTGAACACTGCCAGGGATGGGGCAGACAAAGCTCCTCTGGGCAACCTGTGCCAGCGCCTCAGCACCCTCACAGTGAGAAATTTCTTCCTGTCAAATATCAATACATTCTTTCTTAAGATAATAAAATAGTTAATTGTAATGATTTGAGCATTAATTCTATGTCTGGATTTAGATTTACCATAGAAAAACATCAGAGTCATGCCTTAAGAGATGCCTTTTAGACATTTCCATGTCACCCATATTAGCTTTTACTAGGTTTTACACTTAAGAGACTGAAATCCTAACATACAGCTACGGGTAATAGATATGGTAATGGAGAAGAAGTTTTCAGTGATATTTTTAAGTAGGAAATAGATTCTGGCATCGCAGTAACACAGCCTGTAGATGGCTGCTATTCATCCTGCTTCCTCAATAGTGTCTACCTGCCTGTAACTATTTGCTCAGCAAAGGTGCCATAGGTAACATGGCCCAATTAAACGGTCTATCTTACTATGAAATGTGTTTCAAATGTTAATTTGTAACCTTCCTCTAGAAGGTTTGGGAGGACTCTCGGCAGGATGAAGTTTGAGCCAGGACTACTTTTTCTGTCTTGATGTCTTCATGCTTGAGTATGAGAGGAAATAATAACATATGTCAGTGTTTTCTTTCCCAGACATAGCCAGCTCTCCACGTTATAAAACCTAAAGGTACTAAATAATCGAAAATTGATACAAAATGTTTTAAGTCTAACACCCATACATGAACTGAGAAGCCTACAGTCATTAATTTGGGAGATAACACTGATAATATTACTAAACATTATTAAATAAGGATTTTAAAGTAAAAAATAAAACGGGGGGGGGAGAGAAAGGCCTTGTGAGGCACTAGCCAATAAAAAAAAACTATAAATAGAATTTTGGTTTTTTTGTAGGGAAAGGAATAGGGAGAGGACAATCTGAAACAGGAATACAATGATCAGAGTGAATAAACCAACCTGAGAAAAGCAAAAAGAATTAACAGGACTCAAGTGCTAAAGCTTCATTTTAATGAGACAGATAAGTATAATGTACACATAAAGGGTTTAAGAGGATCCCACAAAAAAGTAGTTGCCTGCATGATGCCAGTTATTTCCAGGCACTCAACTCAATGCAGTTCAGCAAGGGCTGAATCCCTTTCAAGTTCCACCTTAAGCAAAGTTTCAGGCTGTAAAGAGCTCTACTGCAGCACTGGCTTCCCTCCTGAGGCCTTTCAGAGCTAGGAGAACCCTACTGCAACAAACTGCTCCTCCAGCATCCATAGGAACCACTAAGCCCTACATCAGCCCAGGGACAAGCCCCACTTGCCCCTGCAAGTTCCAGCCCCCTTCCTCATCACAAAGCAACGTAAAGGGGCCAGCTGCCAAAACAAGCTCACAATTAATGCTTTCGTGATTTAAGAGACATTGCTTCCCTCCCAGCCCCAATCTGCTCACACAGCAGTGTTTAGGGACAGCCTGCAGGCTGTTCTCACTGCTGTTTCATATACCACGTGGAGTTCCGGGATCACAAGGGGAGAAAACTCATAACCCGTGATCCCATGGCCTCTAACCAAGCCACAAAGTGATCAAACAGGCAAGTTTCTTGGCACAGACACCAGGAAACATATGAGCTCACTGCTGTTATTAACTCTCTACTATTGCTAAATTCAAACAGTCACACAGCAATTAATTTCAAGAAGGACAGGGGAAAGAAGAAAAGAAAATTAAAAAAGGGGAAAAAATTTGAAAACCTACTTTGAATAATACTGACACTTCATTTTAATATAAATAACATCAACATTAGTACCAAGATATGCTTAAAAGAACTAGTATATCTGTCTTGTAATGGGACAACTTGAAACTGGCTTACTTAAGTAAAGTTACAATTACGTATCTTCACCACAATGAGAATGTGGGTCCCCCAAACTGAAGAGGATTCTGCAGTTATATCAACACACAGAAGCTTCACGGAAGAAGCTCCAACACAGATATCTCTACATCAAGTTTCTTTCTCCCCTTCCCTTATATTCCCTATTTTCAGGGCAAAGACCAGGGCAGTTTTTGCACCTCCATGGGCATCCAGTCAAAATCATACCAATGGCAGCCAAATTGTGGTAGCATCTCCAGATTTCAAGGCAACTTCCAAAGAACGCTGTTCCTTACGTCACTTACCCAGTTCCCCACAAGACTTTCTGAAGATCCCCCCACAGAGACAAAGGGAGAAGTGCAGAGAAAAGCTCAAATATAAATTAACAGGGGAAGCTTTAGGAAAATCCCTATTAAGATGTGCTTGGTCTTTTGCCATGTTCATCTTTAATTCCTTCCTTTAAGGTCCTCCAATGGAAGGTTCAGTTATTTAACAAGTGGTTTTTTATTAATCTATTTTGAATTGTCCAGACACTAGAGCATTCATTATAGCTTATCCCATTAGAAAATCATGATATTACGTTTTCCATTAATTTGGTACTATGGGAATCAGTTGTGATTATCATAATACCTGTCAGACATGACTAAGAATAGAACACAAAGAATGAAACATATTTTCTCTGGGGGATAGGAGGGAGAAACCAAGAAGGACAGGATAGAAAGTGCAATCAGTTTTCACAAACAGTGTTTCAAAAGACCACTTCAGCAAACCTCCCAGGATGCACAGACAAGGACACAGGCACTACCTGAACTGCCCGCAGAGCACCTCTGCGTCAAAGCAGAAAATGGATCTGTAAAGCATACTCTTGGAAATTCACTTCACTGTAGACATCTAATGGACCTTCTATGGGAAAAGGATTATACTGAAGAGCAGATGTGTGATTTTGCTTTTCAGCTACTCAAAAACATAGCTTGAGCACTTGTAAAAGCAACCCAACCATGCTCCATGGCTTTTCTTTTCAGCAAAGTGCCTGTTACTTCTTTTATTCACATTTTAAGCACAGTGTTACAGATTTCCTGTTTTATCACTCTGCTTGTTCACTACCCAGGTGTATTTCTGTGGTCACAAAATGAAAGCACGAGGGTTGCTTCATGACCAGGAGAATTCAAGGTAGATTTAACTGAAAAATAAGCACAAAGTGTGTCACAGAAGGAACCTGGTGTTTTCTTGTAGCTTGGTAACATACTAACTGTACCTTTGCCCTGATGTCCCATTGACCAGGGACACCTCCTTTGTCTGAATAACTCTTGAAAGAACGCTCAGTTCAAACATATGCTTTAAGAAGTCAAACAAAAACTCTCCTACACAAGAAATTCTTTGTTACTTTCTGTACCAACAGGAAAAGTAAAGTTGGTGCAATGTGAAATATCACACAAATTCTCTTTCCTATCCAAAGGTTCTTCTCCAGTTTTGTGCTTTGGGGTTTGTTTTCTAACTTCTTCAGTGCTTATCAATTCATTTTGGACAAAGTACACTATTTTTAAATGTGATTCCATATCTAGCTGCAGTTAAAAACATAAATCTGGTGATTTGTATGTGAAACATATTCATTACCCTTCCGGTTAAAGTCATTTTTGCCACAAACACCAATAACAAGTAGTTTCAATATAACGTTGGCTGAGACCTAAAACAAGAACAAGTCAAACAACCCAATTTTAGCACAAGATTCTGAGAATCCACTGTGGTTTGAGTCACTTGTACTACTACACTGTATAAAAATCACAGTTGTCTGCACAGCAGGGCGATTGCGCTGCATGTCCTGAGCTCAGAGTGCCTGTTGCTGTTGACTGATACAGCTACAAGCCCATAAATAAATGACTGAAGCCATGTATACACTAATTAGTCTGAAAGTTACAACTACACACTGTAAATCAAGCAGCACAACTGCAATCAGATGTCCTTCGCTCTCGGTTTGAGGGAAGGCTCCTACATGGATCCTCTGATAGCGGATAAGGCCTGCAGCCTCCCCCTCTCTCGGGGGAGCTCTGCAGGCTCTTTTACAGCCACTCATTTCTCCAAACAACATCTTCATTATCATCGAGGCCCCTACAAGCTGTCAAACCTGTCTGACATCGGCCAACAGATTCAAAGCTGCCAGATGAGACTGGACCAGCTGACAGACAGGCTATGCCATCTCTCAAGTTTCACCTCAAGAAGACAGACAAGAAAACAGCAGAAAAAATTCCTAGGGACTGAAGAGAAAAGAAACAGCTTTCTATGGGTACGACTGCGATTGTGTCTGAGAGAAAGAAACTGTGCACATAATTGGTACTTTAAGAGAGAGTTGTGCTGTAAAGCACATTTTTGTGGGGGAATAAGGTTTTCTGTGATAAATGTAATCTTACTGATTTGCTAATGCAGACTTATATTGATACCCACATTGCATTTTGTCATAGCAGCAAAATATGCAAACAGTTAAATGGGAGATTCTGCTACCAGAGCTTTCTTCGTAGTGCAGCTGAAACCAGAATAATAAATCCAGTGACAGAGAATGCGGTAACAAGGGAAAATCTTGTACATCTCACCAGAAATATTCCCTAAATTTATATACTAGCACACACATCTCAGTTCTTGTATGAAGGACAACCTAGATTAAATGCCTTTACCTACAATACTGAAAGGCAGGAGTTTAATCTACAGCAGTAAGGCTCTGCTGGAAAATAAACACGGGTGTCCTTGTACTACCTTATGTCAAATGATATCTAGCTTTTGTGGGGGGGGAACTATGTACACCCATAGTGACACATACAGACTGGTCACTACATTAAATCATGTACTTGACCTGCTTTTTAAATTTGCATCTTTAACAATATTATAGGTAGACTTCACCTCCCAACGACTCAGATGAGGCTTGGTGGGCAGACACCTAAGACAATTTTTAACTCCTCAGCAACAGCTAACTTTAAAAAGCTACGGTATCATCCATGCATAATAACCTGAAAAATATTTACTCTTCAATGAGCAGACCATGTCAACAGAGACTTTTCTGCTTCACCTGCACAGATGGAGCATCGAACCAGATTCCGTAATGGTCTTACCAATAGGAGCTTCTCCTGCATAGCTAAGTTTTAAGATACTTATGTGATCCCCCTCTTACACATTCCTGATACTGGCTTTTAAGACAATGTAGCATATGCCCACCTTTGGCAGAAGCAACAGAAAATACAGCTTCAGATATGACCAAGTTGATCTGAATTACAGCCTGGAACATTGTTGTAACTATCATGATGCTATAAAACTTCTCTAAGACTCCTGGATTTTACTTCACAGGTTATTTTAGTATCTTGTTTCTTCTGACCTGTTCTTTTACTCCTGCTACCACAAGTCATAAAGATAGCATTGACTTAACATCCTGTGTACAGCAAAGTACAATTCAAAGAAATCACACGGTTTACCTGCAGTTCCCTTGTCTTTTGGGGCACGAGGTACTCAAAATTAGAAATGCAGGGAAAAAAAAATTGTGCCTGACCTCACAGATCTATTAGCCCCTCGTAAGGCTGCTGTTCTGTCATCCTTTTCCTCTACTGAAATACACAGAAGCCATCTGGACTGAACAACAAACTACCTCAGTTACCTAAGTACAAATATCTTTCAACTGTGTAAGTATACAAAAAAAAATGATGGGTATACTCCAAGTTTCTTTATCTATTGCTTTTTATTCACAATATAAACTCTTTGAAGAAGTGTCTTCATAAAGGCACTATTTGAAGTGTCCGAGTCTTCAACAATAGGAGCTTCTGCCCATCAGCAATTAAGATACTGAGCGCCATGTACGCCCTTTTTCTGTTAGAGAACTCTGAAAAACCCTCTCCAAATAAATAACCCTGGCTTTGTGTTCACAGCTACTGCAAAACAGAGGACTTTGCTCTTCAATTCAGTCGGCTGTTCTTACCAACAATACCTGCTTTCAGATACTCAAACTTTCAAGAGTCTTCAAGTCCAAGAGCTCAGTTAGGTTAACACAGCTGAGTGCTAATCCCATTTATTTCAAAACTGGTCTTAATTTCAAATAAACAAAGCCTGAGAAACCAGCAGACTCACCTTCCTCTCACATCATTTCAGCAGGAAAGCTACTATACAAAGAAACTCATTACTTTTTTCTCTGCTGGTTTCTGGGAGCTCTCAACAAAAAGCTGAGTTTAAAAGTATTATATTGTTCATTGTTTTCATGATATAACATGCCAAGATAACCTGGCAATGTATTTGATAATACTGAAATAAAAGAACTAGGAAACGCTATTAAGAACTAGGTTTTTAAGTCTAAATGCTTAAGACTGTAAAGTTTGGGGGATTAGAAACTGTAAACGAGGCCAGTTTAATTACGTTGCCCCACACATACCCACACTGCCACTGTGCTCTGGCCCCACTGGCACTGGAAGGTCTTTGTTCTTCACTGCTAGGGAGAGGGACAGACAAAACAAGGTAGTGATTGTGACAGATCCCACAGGCATGAAAAACTTTTGAAGCATTTGCACGAAAGCGCTAAAAAGGACAGAAAAATAAGCACATGTAAACTGAAGCTATATGTGGGCTTCCTGATCTCTGCCAGTCCCACCCATTAACTCTTCAGTTAACCCAGTATTTTGCCGAAACTCCTTAGAGCTCCTTCTGCAGCAGTCAAGTCTGCTCCAAGATTTGCTGCTCATCAAGACAAGGATAAAGCTGTTGGGACTCTCCCTCCCTGTTACACCTTGCTTGGTACATGAAAATGGCAAGATCCTGCTGCATACCCTGTTTATTCTCTTTCCTGTGTATAAAGCTGTGCAAAAACCACAACAGAGGAAGTCAGAGCTAGAACCACAAGTGCAGGAGCTACTTAAAATTCACCCAGACCAGGTCTCACCTTCCCACTCAAGCCAGATTGTTTCCTGTAATGAGCTGCTTCTTCAAGCACATTAGCTCTTCCCAACTGCCTCGGTTTTCATTTCCCTGGGGAAGACTTTTCCACAACCTGCACTATCTCATTTCTAGTAATTCCTTAGATACTGTTTAAGCTGATTCATTATAAGCTTCAACCCATTACTTCCAAGATACTATGAAGGAGCAATAACTCAGTATTTAACTCCTCTTTTCAGCATTTAAGCCCTACAAATATTTCAACATTGGCATCTCCTAATCTATTCCAGTAGTTGTGACACAGAGTGCACAGGTATTTTTTTTTAATCAATGATTCCCATATTTTTTCTTGATCTTTTCCAACATAATTCAGATAATGAGGTTCCAGAAACAGAACTTTACAAGATATTGACTAAGGGGCTCGATGGAGGAAACACAAGCCACAACTTCAGTGCTCAGCTCAACAATCTATTTGTGAACAAGAACGGCACTGTGATTGTAGCACACTTTTAAGTTCAAATTCATCAGTTTTAAGCAGAAAAACTGCAAAGATTAACCACAGAGGAAAAGGGCGTAACAAGAGGAGAAAAACAAGCCACTGATGTCCAAAGACCACATACTTTAGCACAGGTGTGAAACACAGAAGAAACAAGCCACCTGACATTCTCTACTGCTTGTACCCCTAAGTTCCAGTTTGCTTCAGCACTACTGACATTTGCTATTGTGGAAAAGGCTAAGGAGAGTCCAACAAGTTTTTCTAGAACATCCTGACCTGTGGCATCCAAATTGCCAGCCAACCATCAGCCTTGGTGCTGGCTTCTCTATTTGGCTTTAACTTCTCATTTTAGCAAAGGCCATACTCATATTAGACACCACTCCTTAACACAGCTGTCCAATACTGCATTTTACCACCCCTTAAGAAACACATAGCTAGACCATCTGCAACTTAAACTCTTCACGAGAACAACTGTTCTGCTTTACATCTGCCGTGTTCTTCTTAAACTACTGAGTAAAATAACTTTGGCATTTTTTCACCCCCCCCTCATGGCTGCTGCTTCTTCCGCATAACCATCTTCTACATAACCAGGCCAGGACTATTTATCTACCACTCATTACCTTTATGCCAAAAAAAACTTAAAACCCAATCATCTCCTATGCCACTATACTGATTAAAAGACTTACATCTCCTCTTGCTTATTCTTGCCACTGACAACCAAGGCTTTTCTGTAAGGCCGCAAGGCTCTTCTCTGTTTTATTTTCCTTTCTCCTTTCCTATTCGTTACAAGTTTGAGTCAACGCTCTGCTGTGAGCAAGCTGTCACTTCTACTTCATTTGCTTCAGCAGCAGGTTCTCCAGCCTTTTCTTAATTTTTAAATGGTCTACTTGCAGCTTTGTAACATATCTTACTACATCCCTTTCTTACATATATGAGCCATGTTGATATCATTTAGAGGAGCCTCACAATACATAGTACCTGTGTTTCCTAGCAAACACTGCTAGCTCAATTGCATCCTTACTTCAGAACTACAGCATCAGCCATATCTACCACCACCAAGATTTTTGAGGGTATTTTTCCACACTTGCAAATGTTTATGTCACAATTTATTGTTGGTACCTCTGTGCTCACAGAACACGCATTCTTTCTATGTTGAACAAGCAGATCCCTCCTTCATGCTGGTCAAGAACAGCTCCCTTAGAACAGGCACACACATGCGGCCCATCCACCTCTCCTGTCTTCTCTCTCAAAGTCCTACACCTTAAACACGTAGCCATACAACAATAACTTCATTTCAGATTCTACACTTCTTTCTCACAACTGAACAAGCAAGCGTGCTCTCTCACGTCTGGCAGCCTCACTGTGCTGCCAAGGCCAAATGAGTGAACCAGCCCTTGCAAGAACCTGGCCATACCCACTGGGTATCACCAAGCCACAGCCAACTATAATCCATCTGTTACAGCACATCCTCACTCAGGTCAGGTAAAAGGCAGTGATTATTAAGGAGAGGTAGTGTGTGCAGCCTCATGCTGATGCTCACTTCTCTGGTCCTGCCTATACTAAAGGGCCTGTCCTGAGAAGGTGTGCATGACCATATTGTAGAATAAGAACTCTTTCTACTGTTTGCTCCTTTTGAAGAGATGTGAGAGATAGAAAATAAAACCATTTCTTAGAGACCCTTACATAACTAAAAACACTTTCAATGTCAGACTTCAAGTTCTCTTAGTATCAAGTTTATACAATCCAAGAATTCAGGTCAGAGCCTACACTTTCATGGTCTGATCCAATGCTAACACACTGACGAATGTATGAAGGTTCTTATATACACACATATGTATAGCTTGCTTCCAGGGAGAGAGGTGTATCTGCTCTAAACACTTCCCCAAAGGGAAATGACCTCCAAAGGGAGGTCATTATATGGGTTCAAGGTTCTGGACACAAAATATGGCAAGGTGAAAAAGTCACATTCAGAACAGTTTGCTTATCTCACCAACCCAGAATCAAAGTAGATTTTTATTTGATTCAGACTCACCCACAGATAAAGGCAAAGGCAAGAGAGAGGTACGCTCACCCCTGGCACATCAGAGCCTCACCTATCCTTACAGGTCTTTCAACTTCTTCTCATAAGGAAATTGTATTGATTATAAGGCAAATAACAAGCACCATTATGAAAATAGGAAGTTCAAACAGCATCAGAAACAGCAAACTCAGCTTGCTAATAAATGGCTTATCCTCATCGGTACTGTAGTCGAGAAAGTGACAGTACTGCAACACTTGGCCATATTTAAGCTCTGAGTTATCTTTCTGCTATCACCCTGGATGCTGCTTAAAAGCAACAACCAGTGCTCAGAAACAGATGCCACAAAAATTTCATCATGCACTTCAGAGACAAATACGAGATTTAACTACGGGTGTCCTTGCTTGTAATCACTGCATCTTTTCTTACTTTACCTGTGTTACCCTGATGTTATACACATACTGTGAAAACACTCTATAAATTCATGAAAATGAAAAATATACACAGTAATCTATATTTTAGACACAGCAATTCATCATGAGCCAGCAATTCATTCCCCTCTTCCCTGCATCAGAAATTCCAAAATATAATCTCCACATACGTCTTTTGCTCCTCCTGTCAATTCAAAAAAGCATGGCTAGTTAATTATAATTTTTATACTCCCAGTAAGCCCCTACCTAAATCACTTGTAAACATCCTGAATGGAAATGAAGACTCCAGCTGGCTCTTTACTGTTTACTTGTTTATCTCTTTCTGCTGCTACAAAAACAATCTAGTCACATGCTCCTTGTAAAATGAAACAGCTTATTTTATATCCCTGTCCTTTGCATCGCTGTATTAATTTGAGCTGTTGAAAACTCTGCTATTGATAGTGAGGCCTGGATTGTGCAAGTAGTTATTTTTGAGAATCATGTAATGTTGGTCCTAAATTCCCCTAAGGTCCTCTGACACCAGCTCTGCATGCAGAGGAGTGAGTTAGACTTAGAAGCATAACTGAGAGGTGTATTAATGTAAAACCAAGAGGTTACATCTAATGAATAATCACACAGAACGTATTTGTGGATTAAAGCATTGGCATGGCTTTTAATCCAAACAAATCCCAGAGTCACACGAAAGCCTTGTCTAAGCAATAAAACATATTTTCCTCTATCTCCCCACTATCAAACATAAAAGCTGTTAATCTTTATGTGGTAACTGTGAATAACTGTGTAACCACATAAAGCACTACAGCCACAGACACAAGTTTCTGCCAGCCTCATCAGTCACTTCTGTTTGTTGAGTGAACCTAAGGAGTGTGTGCACACAGGGTTAAAAATTGATCACTTAAAACTTAAACCAAATAGGAATTTCTGTTTCATTTTATTGGAAGTAAGACTAGAGATGTGAGAAAGTCTACACAGCTCATTTAAATAAACACAACCAGAGACAGCACTGGATAAGCACAGGGAATGAGAATTTACTGCAGTGCAAACCCACATTCTGATGCCAGCTGCATCCTCTGCAGGTGAGGACAGCATAGTATTTGTTCAACCAGTTAAATACAATAATTAGCTTATGCAAACACAAGAAACAAACTTAAAAGGTTAAAAAAAAAAAAAAAAAATATCAGAAAAAAGCTTGTTTTCCTTTCTTACTTCGTGAATGAAAAGCCAAGTAGAACAGAGAAATCAGGTGTAAGAAATGGAGGGGCACAAGAATTAGTGATAGCATCTGAAAGAATCAAGTTAATGTTTCCTTTATTAAATATCAAAACATTTTTTCTTATTTAGCATACATTAGATGCTTTTATCTAACTGACAAACAAGTGTAAAAATGCTTTTCCTGAACACTAATTGAATTCTAGTTTTCATGCAGAGAAAACATGACATAAAATAGAAGAAAAAATTACTCCCTCATTCTTCGTAAGACTCTGAACAGATGAACATAAACCAACATATTTATTTGAACAGTGCAGATGCAGTGCAAAAACCAGAGAGCCAGAACTGGGTTAGGCTTAACAGGACCCCAAATATCTCACGCTATACAGAAGACAGTGACTAGTAACCAGTAACATGAAGTCATCTATTCAGTAAGTGATCAGGAAAGTGCCTCAAAGCTGATTACACTTCTCTATAATCCCGTAATTTTGCCCAGGAAATGACCATGCTGAAGAATGACAGCATCTTGTGAGAAACTGCATTTTGTGGGACCAGATATGGGATTCTCCAGCCAAGTCCTCCAAATGATAAGACAACAAATGAATGCTTATAGTGACTGTTTTGGAAAATAAACCTTAGAAATAATGGTGACCAAAACCATTAACTTGCCCAAGCAAAACAGATCAACCACCCAACCTCACCTCTCTGCAGATCAATACTCAATGAGGAAAACCCAGTCTTCTGTCAGCTGGCAGGTTTTTAGCCACTTTATAGAAACATTAAACCATAAGCACAGACTGAAAGGCCGTCACTGCAATTCAGCATTGAATGAGGGAAACCAAAGGATAGACAGAAACTCGCCAAGTAACTGAATTTTCTAAGTTCATGCTCATGACTGCTTTCAAAGCATAACTGTAAAGCCATCAGACATAATTTCTATTACATTATCCAGAGATACAGTCAAACACCTCTAGTGCAACCTCTGTGTAACACAATTTGGGATGTTAACTACTTTAAGAAGAATGGCCAAGGCTTTGACAACAGCACCAAAATGAAAAATTCCTTCCAGGTCAAGTCAGAGAACAAGAAGACTAAAAATAAATCATAGAAGGAAAAAAAAGACTAAAGTTTATCACCTAAGCAATGGAACAGCAAGTAATCCTTAGACAACAACCCCCTCCCTATCACACGATTCATTCCAAGATGCATGTTCATGACTTATTACACAATTAGCAGGGCTATGACACCACACAGTGCAACTGCTCTATAATGCAAGAGTCTTACCAATAACCATTCATTAACTCTGTCTTCTCTAATTAAAAATGACTCATGGAATAAGCTGTGTTATATGATGAAGCTTTGAACAAACCAAAGCTAATTTAGAGAGACACACAAAATTAAGTTTAATTCTATACAGGATCATGCTAAGGATTTTGAAAACAAGTGCTGCAGAACAAACACCTAAATTGGAAAATCCCTTGGAAAGGAAGACCTTTCCTTTGTAAAACGCTGCAGTGACCCATGAAGAGGAAGAAACCATGGCTAAGAGAAGATAGAGAATCGTAGAATGGTTAGGGTTGGAAAGGACCATAAGATCATCTAGTTCCAACCCCCTTGCCATGGGCAGGAACACCTCACACTATGTACAAGAGAAACTGACAGTCAAAATATGATTATTGCTCCTGGCCTTTGGTTCACCATATCCTCACTATTGTAACAGGAAAAGCTCTTGAATCCTCTAAAGCTTAGGATCTTTAAGATGAAGACATTAAGATGTTTTACACTACACAGCATGAGTCCAGCACTGACTGAAGGAAAGGAGCACCACTGACCCCAACACTGCTCCCGAACTGTAGTACCAATATCACACCAAACAGCAACCATACCTCTGAAAAAGACTGAGACTTAGAAGCAACTTCCCATAACACTGAATCCAGCTTCCTGATGATATTTTATAAACATCAAGCACCATCCCATAAACTGCAAGGTTTTAACTGAAAGACTCTATACAATTATCTTATTTCCACAGTCAGATGATTACCGTTTTTCAGAGTAGGTTTATGCACAGCTACTCACTGTTGAAGACCACTTCTTTATCGCTGTGACCACGCCAGGCCTCTGCCTGCCCTGGTCTTTGGCTCCCTCTTTCCCATCACATCACAATTTCCATAGTTTTCTAGGTATGCTCTGATCCAGCTCTATCCAAGTTATCCTCCCACGTGCAATACAGGCTCAAGGTATAGAGTCAGTGTCTGTGATATTTTTTTACCATGACATTCGCACACTTTAACTCACACTCTATCAGTGTTTCCACTATCACAATCACCAGCCCTTTTCTGCCATGTGCTTTCCATTTCCCTCCCTCTTCTGTCTCAGCAGATCACAGTTCTAACCCACAAACAAAACTTCTCCGTACTACCAACACACTACAAATACCAAGTCTTACCAATACTTGGAAGACCTGCTGTAAGAGAAGGAAAAAACAAGTGTTTATATGGAATAAGTTTAAAAATGTGTAAGAACTATGTGGTCAAACTCAGGGGCAGGAGCATGAGGAAGCAGGAGGGTGCGATGGGATTATTCACCAACCCTGACCTCTAACCACTCGCCTCCATCAAACTGCCTGAACCACCTGAAACCAACCTGCAAGATTTTCCCCTTCCTACCTTCATCAACTTTATTTTCATTAGGTTTGTTTCCCCCTAGACACTGAAAACAAGGCATCGATTGACTGATTTCAGAACCTGGCTAATTATTATTAGTACACCTGCATCGGACCAAGTGAAAGGAACAGTGCGAG
The DNA here is from genome assembly GCF_034315485.1 of Pezoporus occidentalis. Classification (NCBI taxonomy): domain Eukaryota; kingdom Metazoa; phylum Chordata; class Aves; order Psittaciformes; family Psittacidae; genus Pezoporus; species Pezoporus occidentalis. Next base: position 8,689,428 of record NW_026912779.1, read on the forward strand.
CCTGACTGGTTGTTGGTGCTTTTAGAACACTTTTCTTTTTAACTGGCTATGTCATTCCAGAACAAGAGAAGTCAGATCACTGCCAGGAGAACCTGATCGTTTCCTAGCCTATGGTTCTTAAATGATATCATCAAAAATTAACTCTACCATGCATATTATGCACTTCTTTCCCCAAAGAAAACAGTGTTTAATTCCCGGACCCAGCTCAGGAGGTGGATGACAAACTCCTGTCACTATAGTAAATGAGGCAGACTGCTTCTTTTATACTTCGAGGTTGCCTACTAATAACCTTTATCGTAATGCCTCCTCCACACACGTTGGTGTTGCAGACGAACTCGGTAACAACCTCTGTGTCCCAAGCAGGCACAGAAGGGGTTGCAGTTTCTAGATGAAGCAGTCTGCCTTCACATTCAGAAGCCGGCTGCACACCCGTGCCAGGCCCTTGCCCCTCAGCAGCTTCCCATCTTCACCAGAACAACCCTTCCGTTACCATAAAGGGCTCAGACGAACCCATGCTCCAGACCACGGCACACCGGCAGTCCCCGGCGAGCCCCACACCTCCAGCACAACGCGGGGGAGCTACTCCCGAGCCCGCGCAGAGCCGCCCACCGGAGCGCCGAGCTCCTGAGGTCCATGCGGAGCTCTCCGTGAGCCTGCCCCGCTGCAAGGGCTGTCACCGCCCGCGCAGGCGGGACACGGAGCTGCCCGGGCCGCACTCACCTGCGGTTCATGGGCCGCACTCGCACGGCCACCTTCACCGAAGCCATGGCTCATCCCCGCCGGGCCACGCGGGCCCGATCCTGCTCCACCCGCCGCCGGTCCGGCCTCGCCTCGCCTCGCCTCGCCTCGCCCCGCCCCGGCCTGGCCCTCGCCGCCGACCCGCGCCCCGCCCGCCGGGGCCGAGCTCAGGCCGCCCCCCCCCCCGGCCTAGGCCATGTCGCTACGGCAACCGCCGCCCGCCCCCCGGAGCGGCGGGCGGCTATGGGGGCGGCGCAGGGACAAACAAGGTCGCAAGGCGTTGCTGCTCCCGGCCGTGACACCCGCCCTCGGCCGCGCCGGGTGAGGCGGGGGAGGAGGAGGAGGAAGGCCGGCAGCGAGGAGCCTTCGGGAGGAGGCGTGCGGTGGTACCGACATTACTGCGGGTGGGAGGGGGCTTCTCCACAGTGCCGTCCCCCGCGGGGTACAGTTATTTACCTATTTATTCATTCGTTCATTTATTCATGGGGGGTGTGTATATGCCTAGATAATGCATATATATATGTTCAGGCACACCCCTATAAATATATATCTACCCATTATATATTAGAAGATATGTAGAGGGATGTAGATAGGGGTGTCTATATATATATATATATACATATATGCATATACCCCTATATACACCCTGTATATATCTCTCACTTTACATATATACCACACCCCTGTTTATATGCATACCCCTATACACAGACACCTATATTATCTATATATGGTGGAGAGAGCTGTCTGTATAGATACCTGTGCAGATAATGTCCACCTATATGTATCTACATATATAATCATATATATGATGTATGGTATCCTTTTTCTTCTTGGTTATATAGGGGGGCCTATAAGGATGCTGGAGAGGGACTCTTCATTAGGGACTGTAGTGACAGGACAAGGGGTGATGGGTTAAAACTTAAACAGGGGAAGTTTAGATTGGATATAAGGAGGAAATTCTTTCCTGTTAGGGTGGTGAGGCACTGGAATGGGTTGCCCAGGGAAGCTGTGAATGCTCCATCCCTGGCAGTGTTCAAGGCCAGGTTGGACAGAGCCTTGGGTGAGATGGTTTAGTGTGAGGTGTCCCTGCCCATGGCAGGGGGGTTGGAACTGGATGATGTTAAGGTCCTTTCCAACCCTAACGGTTCTATGATTCTATATATACATATGTACATACATACACAGATGTTGAAGAGGTGTGTGTGCGATCCCTGTACACTCTGCCAGGGTGCCCCCAGTGAGACACCACCAGGCCAGGCAGCCGCCACACTGGTACCATCGGGCTGGGGACAGGCCTGGATCCAACACCCCACCATGCCACCCTGCTTGGAGGGATGCACTCAGCAAAGCACAGGCAGACATGGCACTGCCTCAGCAAAGAGAGGGAATGTTTCCAGCAGAGAGAAATGGTGAAGCAGTGGGCATCACAGACAAATAATAATGCATATTTCTATATTTATGCATATAACATCATAAATCTGGGTTATTATTTTTTTACTGCTTATAACAGGGTGCACAGCAGCTCTCCCAGTAAGGATCAGTGCCGACTCCATCCTTTCCTTATAGCAAGAAAAAGATGTTTATGGTCATCATGGAGAAAAAGGGAGTTAAACAATGGAAACTCAAATGTAGGCTAAGGTATGGTGCATGATGGAGAGCCATGCCCTCATCTGCTTGTGCAGAAACACAGCCTGGGCATCCAGCCTGACACATCCTCCCTTAGGGAACAGCCAGCAGCAGCAAGACATCTGGCTCATAAGGGGTAACTGTGTAAAAGACAACATAAAAAAGCAGGATAAGTAATATTGTCACAAATAATAAATATTTTTGTTTGTTTGGAGTTGTCAGTGCCCGGAAACAACACCCGGGATGGAGACATCATTTAAAATGCTGTAGAAACATAGCTGAATTAAAGTCATTAAGGTGTTACTGGCTTGACAAGGCAAAAGTGGCCAATACACAGAAGAGGGTCTCAGACCCGAATTCCTCATCTTTAGGGATGCCTTGTACTAGCAACTTATAGCCTCCAAAAAGGGAAAGGAGTGAGGAAGGGCAAATGACAGGAAAACCTCAGCTGATGAGCAATTAGCGCTGGTGGCAACAGGGATAACATAGATGGATGAGATGCAAAAAGGATGAGAGCAGAGAAAAGAAAGATACAGAAGGGCCCCGTGTTTACACTCCAAAGGTGGGAAGCATTAGGAGTCAGGTCAGAGGAACAAAGCCAGAACAGAAGAGATTTCGAAGATGGCTTGACTGCTGGAAGTGGTCAAAGGGTGGAAGCCCATCAGATGCGGAAACGCAGCTGAAAACCAGAGCTCCGTGGGGTGGAGAAAGGAGGGGATAAAGAAGGAAGCCAGAAAAGTGATGTCCCCAGCAGTGCATCAGATCAAATGAGAGATAGGTGATGTCTGAAGAGAGAGGTCAGGTGCAATAGGTGGTTTTATAGCAAAAGAGAAACCATTATGTGTTCAAATTGCTCAAGAAAGAGAATAGGAGGGATGAGAACAAGAGCAGTCTGGGGCAAGGGGTTAGAAAATCACTGGTGCAGCAGCTTAAAAGAGAAGAATGGAGGAAGAAATAGAGGGCCAGTAATAGGAAAGAAGGAGGAAGGAATAAGATTTGGAGAGAGAAGAGCACAATTTTGGAGACCCAGGAAGCTTTCAATAGCCAGACAGGACCTCTGGCCTAAGAGTCAGACATTAAAACAGTTCTGAAGGTTTGGCAATGGAAAAGAAAGTAGTGAACTTATAATGTGGATTTTTCCTGAGGTTTTCAGCAATGTGAGAGGACAAGCACAGGAAAGATGCAAGGAGAGAGCCGGAGTTTGTGAGGCTGAGACAAACTCCAAGGGGAAAGAGTCAGGAGGAGTTTTGGCACCAGTTTCAGAGTATTGCAAACTGGAGGTCACAGGAGCACTAAAAAGGGAAGGAAAGGATCAACTGTGCTGTGCCATAGAGGTGCTACAGTGGGAGAGAAACAGCTGGGGGCACTGGGAAATCACAGGGGGAGCAGTAGTTGCTTAAAGATCAGCAAAGGACCATGCTGGTGAGTACAGGCACTGTCACACTGCAGCAGCCAAATGTGCAGGTGGGGAGACCCCTGCCACAGCATCAGGCAAATTGATTAAAGCCTGTTGAAAGCTTTAAAGAGGATCCAAAAGATGTATGAAGAGCTGACAGGGAATAGCACAAACACATAAGAAAGGTAAGAATAAGCTCAAAAGTGTGTATAAGAAAAAAGCAGATATGCACAAGCATGCATAATAGGATAAAAGAATAAAAGCCAGTGGTAAAGAAATACAATAAAATGTAATGATTTTCAGCACCCATTAGGGGTCCTAGAAAAGCCAACCAATATGTAGCCTAATTTGTAGAGCATCTACTAACTCCTCTCAGACAGTCAACCTTCATCTCTGATTAGCAAAGCTATTGAAGAAATATATTGAGTTCAGTAAGTACATCTCCTCATGCTGTGCCTTGTGACACCAGCCATTATGGGATACAATGAGCTTCTCAAACCACACAGATCCTCCTGTGAAATGGAGAACACTTTTCCACTTACGTAGTGAGCACCCATTGCAGATGGGAGCTGGACCAGCTGATGCACCTGTAATGCACCCGGCATGAGGCAGCAAAACATCCCAAGCTCCCTCATCCTCCTGCAGTTGTCAGTGACTTGCTGTTTCACAACTTACTTTCCTTTCCTGGGCCAGGACACAAATGCTGCAGGCAGTCAATGGAGAGTGAAGCCAGACCTGGTTTTGTTAAGCAGCATTGACAAACCCTGTCTGTTGGCTGTAACTATAGCATTGAGTGCTTGGGTGACTGCAGTGCAGCCTGGCAGCCGGGGCAGAAAGGCTGGCTCCACTTGGGTTGTAATTCATACAATGCAAATTCTAGCCAGGAAAGTAGGATCATAGAATCCCAGACTGGTCTGGGGTGGAAGGGACCTTAAAGCTCATCCAGTTCCAACCCCCTGCCATGGGCAGCAACACCTTCCACTAGAGCAGGTTGCTCCAAGCCCCGTCCAACTTGGCCTTGAACACTGCCAGGTATGGGGCAGCCACAGCTTCTCTGGACAGCCTCCCTCATAGCAAGTAAGTTTGTCCCAATGTCTAATCTCAATCTCCCCTCTGTCAGTTTAAAGCCATTCCCCCTTGTCCTGTCACCACACACCCTTGTGAAAAGCCCCTCTCTAGATTTCTTGTCAGCCCCTTTAGGCACTGGAAGCTGCTCTAAGGTCTCCCCAGAGCCTTCTCTTGTCCAGGCTGAACAAGCCCAGCTCTCCCAGCCTGCCAAAATTTAGCTGATAGTCTGTTCAGTAAAACTAAGTAGAACTCAGTTCAGTATTGCTGAAGTTAGACACATTCAGCATCCCCACTATTTGCTCCGCTTTAACGTACACCCAGAAGCAGCATAGGTTTGCTCCTTTGACCAGTTTCTGTGTCAGCATACCTCTCTCTTCTGCCCTGGGTTCAGCAATAAGTTAATACTCTCACCAGTTCAGTCTGCCCCACTGAATTATTACACACCGTGTGTAACATCTCCTGCAGTTTCAGTAGGGAGCAAGTTTTACAAGAGGAGGATGCAGGAGGAAGGCTGCTGCTTCCTCAGGGCTGCGTCCTGTAGTTAAACTGCTTGGTGGATGTTTGAAGGGTTGAGGCTATTGGAAAGTCACTCTGTTCTCATCTGGCTTCTGCAAAACTTGCCAGAAAAAGATATTTTTGAGCCCTTTACACATAGGTCAGTTTGTAGATATCAACCCCCAAAACAATATGTAAACATACCACCATAAGCCTTAAAACCCTGGTGGAAAATACAGCTGTCAGTCTCTAAATGCTAAATATTACACTCAGAAACACCTGGCAAAGTTTGCAAACCCAAATAAAAGCCAAGCCCACAGCACATGCGTTCCCAATTACTCCTCTACTCCTTTGGTATAAGTGTCTGTAACAAACACATGGCTCAGAGATGGTTAATGAAGGATTTCCAAGGTTTTTCCATGCACTATCACAAAGACCTACTCTGCTCCCTTCACTCGGAGCTGGGAAAGCCAGTTCCACCTGAGGTAGAAATGATCCTTGGGCTCAGAGATGGGATCTTTGGCACTGCTGTAAGTCTCCAGCCTGCTGGCAAGGAGGCAAGCGGGGCTGTACCTGACTGATGCCTGACCACCACCTTCTGTGCTTCCTTCTTGCTCCTAATTGACCTCTTGCAATGGACCTGCTCATTCAGAAACACCTTCAGGTACACACCATTGTTTCCTGGGGTTGCAAACAGGTCCCAAGCCCAGGAAATGACAGGCTGGACCTTACTAATAACAAGTCTTTCAGTCCCTTCTGAGGCACACTTCCCAGTGGCAATGACCAGTTGCCTTTCCTTGTGTTTATGTGTAAATAGCCTGGAAGGGCAGGAATTAACAACCAATGGTTACATATCACCTGCCATAATGCTCTTTTCCCATCGCAGTCTGAGACATCAACCAGGATCTCTACCTGAGTGTTCTGCGACACTCTTCTAGTTGGCAGACAATGGAGGGGACAGATGGACAGGCATCCCTCTCTGCTTGCCATCAGGCTGGAGCTTGTCACCAGTGTTTGCTAATTTGATGCAGAAAGCTCAGTGCTTGCTGCTAAAGAGATTAAAAGGGTCGATATTTGGGAGAAGGTATTCTCTTGTCACAGATGGATCCTTCTCTCCACTTCTGGAGAATCCCTTGGAGAAAACCCTTGGCCACCATTGTCCTCCTTCTTCGAGGCTTTTCACACCCGATGTGCCACGCAGAGTCAGATCGTTTCTGCTGTCTCCACCAAGATGTGTTGTGAACTCCTCTAACTCAGCCAGGGCAATCTTCCACCTCCTCTGGATGCTCTGATTTTCCAGTCTGTCAAAATCATGAGGAGTAACCAGCCCCTTCCCAGCAGCACACAAACACAGCCCTGTTAATCCATACATGCAGCACGCTTTCCTGAGCTCAATCCCAGGCAAAGTGTCCAGTCTATATTCATACCCACTTTGCACAAGACGCAGCTGCACATCCCCAGTTTGAACTCACACTTGTATTCAGATGGAGGAGCTTGCTGTGGATAACTTCTCATGGGTATGAGTGGCTCCCTGATGAGTCCCGGAGCTTCACTACAGCTTCCCAATGGAAGGTACAAATGGAGCTGCTTGATGGCTGAAAAAGGAAGGATGCCACTGTATAAAGAATTAAACCAAGTGCTGTGAGAGTCCACACTGAGCAAGGAGAATTATCCAATTTCCATCAGGCCTCAACATGCAGTCTCAAGTAAATAAGCACCAAGCTGTCAGCTTGAAATTCTCCTTGGGAGCTGTGCAGTGTTAATGAGCTACCACCGGTGCTGGTTCATATCCCCCTTTGCTCTTTGTGCAGTCACCTTATTCTCTTCACTGAAATGCCATGGACATCGAGCCAGTGCTGCCAGGGTGGGGGTAATGAATTTGGGGCAGCCCAGGAGGGTTGTCTGGAGCTGGCACTACCAGCACCATCCGTGGCAGTGGCCCAGAGAAAACAGCAGCAGCAATTGCAGAGGGTATGGCAGGACCTGGTGCCTTTGGCAGCAGCAGCAGTGACCACTGCTGTGGCAGGCTGTGTGCCAGCACTCTGTTTGCCACAGTTTGGGAAACTGAATGTAATGGTAGGGGGTCCATTTCACTCACATCTTTGTCATCTGCATCCAGTTTGTCACCTGCATCCAGCCCTCTTCTTGACCTTAGCATCATAGAACCACACAATTGTTTGGGTTGGAAAGGACCTTAAGATCATCCAGTTCCAGCCCCCGTTAGAAATAATACAAGCCAGAACGTGACCATTCCTCCCTCACTTGGCAAACGGACCATCAACAGCTCGCCTGGCAGCTGGATGTCACAGTCTGAATGCTGCCCATCTTTCCAGGTGTATCCCTTCCTGGTGTTTGACATTTTCCTATGCCCAGCACACGTTTGGAGGATGCATCAGGAGAGGTTGGTGCAGGGGACAGCGACCTGTTTCCAGTGGAGACAGTACATGTGCAGAGACCCCCCAAATCCTGGCTGGAGAATATAGGGAGATGGCTAGCTGGGTTGAAGCATGTCCTTACTGTCAACCCCGTACACAGACCTTCCTTTGAACCATAAGGAAGGGTACAAAGGGTTTACAGCTGTACTGGCTCTTGAACTGGGACAGCTGGAACACAGCTCCTTGCCCCACCATGGAAGGGACCTAGGAAGCCACCACAGTGCAGCTGTGGCAGGGTGGAGAAACATCAGGGTCCGCATTAAACGCTTCCTGTGGTCTGCTGGACCACACAAAAGAAGTCTGTAAATAGCCTTTGCGTTTGATCATGTGGGGGAATTAATCAAGCAAAGATTCAAACCGCTGGGGACACATCATCATTTTCAAGTTGTTGTGTTAGGCTTGATCCAGAACTGAACCACAACGGCTTCAGCCAAAGCTTAGTTAGAACTGAACCACAGAGTCACTGGGTTGCCTCTGCTGCTTTTGATCTACTGCTAATTGCTTAATTAATTCTTCTGTGAGCTGCTTTTCCTTTTGCTATGCTTTCCACCTCTAGTTTCAAAGCGTTTTAAACATAGTTCATGTGGGAACAAGCAAATAAGGTATAGAACAACAGCAAAACAACTGTACTGCTTATATTTGTATAGATATTGTAGAAGGCGACTTTCTCCTTTGACATACAATTGTCACCTTGAACTCTCGGTGTAAAAACACAGCCTCTCAATCTCTGTTTTCAAATATTACTGTGAGATGGCTTTGCACAACAGAAGCTTGCCCTAATGCAGAAACTTTTTCTCATTACAAAAAGCACCCATGAGGTTCACAGGGTATGCTCCAGCATTTTAATTGTGTTGTTAGCTTCTCAGAAATGAGGTTGGTTTTGTCCCCTTTCCTGCTTCACTTTCAACTAAGGAGCCTGACAAGAAAAAGTGTGGTACAGAGAAGTGGAAATGAAAAATAAGTGGTTGCAGTTGACAGTTAATTTCTGCACAGTTGGGAAGAGAAATGAGATTGTCTATTGTTCAGCTTATTATTTTCCCCAACCACCCCAGAATGCAGCAATTTCTTGTTTCTTTATTAAATACAATAGGGAGATGTTCTGATCATTTTTTCCTTATTGAGTTCTGATGACTTACAATTCAGGACAGTGGCTGAGCTCCCTCGTTTGCTCTGTTTTCTGGTGTATCACTCAATTAACACAGAGGCAATCTGTTTTGTCCAAAAGGTAATACAACAGGGCTTGGTAGGCAAGCAAGCTGCAGAAAGACCTAATAACGTTTAATGAATTATCGCAGTGTTTGGAGATGTTCTGTCGGCAGCACCCTGGGATTTACACAACACATCAACATGTCACTACTTGGGATCGAGAAGAGCCATACATTGTTAGGCTGTGTCAGGGCGCAGGTCATGGGGATACCAGTGTAGTTTTATCCACGAAACCAAGGAAATGCCTTACATAGAGCACTGCTGTTTACCCCTGGCTTGTTAACACACAGGCAGTGCATTCCCATTACTCCTCACTCCAGGATACGTTTTATCACCTTTATTGGCATTAAATTGGAGGTTTGAGGCTGCAAAGTCTGTTCCAGAGAAGCCTCTTCCAGACTTTCGGTGACACAGGAGATTGAGCACCTACCTGTTGGCATCTTGCATCCCAAGCCATGCTGCACCTCAACAAGCCACAGTGCTGGAGGGACCACGCTTGTTCACTCTGCATCCAGAGAAGCAAGACAAGACGATGCTGATGCTGACATCCTCATTGAGCAAGAGACGAAGGCTCTGAAGGACATCTGCCTGGCATGTTAAACCCAGGAGCTCAGCTATGGTTGCTGTTAGGGTACCTAGGTTTAAGGCAGGAAAGTGTCCTTCAGGTATCCTCCTTGGAGGACATAAGCCTCCAGAGTGAGGCCATGAGATGCATGAAAGATATTAAAACACATGAGCAGCTTTCCTTTAGGCCAGAGAAGGTTTGGTTGATGGCACACATGAAAGGAATAAAGATTAACCTTTCTGTATTTCCAGTGTCATTTCTGTTCCTTCTCATGGCAGAAAATCCCTTTTCCTTTGTTGATAGAGGTTCAGGGTGGGAATTAGTGAGCAGTTTATACTGTGGGTTTAGGGTACCTGATAACCCATGGCTGCTTGAGGCTGGACACTGGAAGGCCGTGGGCACAAAAAGTATCACTGCATGTATTTTACAGTGTCTGTTCCCTGATTTTTAGCAATTACTGTATTTCCAATGGAAATGAAGGGTAGTGCTGTAGCCAAGTTCAGACTAAAATAAGAACCTGGGAAAATATAAATTGATGCAAAGCCAAAGGTAAAACATTGAAAATCATTGAGAAATCTTGTACTGACTTCAGTGCAATTTGATCAATATCCACAGGGAAAAGCAGACAAATATATTCTTGGAATAATGTTCCCTGAGAAAACAGTTTAGAGGATTTGGCTAGGACAAATTTGGAGAGAAATAAAGAGATTACCGTGAGTTAGTGTAGAGCATTTATGTCCTAATGCACTGCTTCTACGTGAAATCTTGTTGTATTTAATGTTAAGATTAGGATCAGTGGAAAAACAGACTGGAGTACAGGTCAGCCTTCTTAATAAGATAAGGCTTTATCTGTAATCCCTAGGGAAAGAGACGGTGTAGGTCTGAGCTGCTGAATATGGTAATATCCATAAGAAAACCATTTTAGGAGGTACTTGAAAGGCGGTGCACACATCTTCAAAGGATCTACAGATTCCTCTCAACTGGAATGAAATATTTAGGCAGTCTGGAAAGCCATTTTCCTGATGCTCTCTCATGAAAATAAACATAACCTTCTCTCCAATGGGGCTGGTAAGCCAAGACCACCACCCAGCGTGCCGGCGCGCGAGTCCCGCTGCGAATTTCAAGGGGCAAAAGAGACATTGGGAAAAGAAAAAGCAAACAGAGGCAAGGAGGGGTTCAGTAAGAGATTGCTGCCCAGGGCTGGGGGGGGCAGGCGGGCTCCTGCTGAAGGAAGGAGCCCATAGGAAGCATTGGTACAAAGAGAGTAACTGACTGATGAATACAAGATGTGTTTCTGCACATGGGGTGGACAAGGGAGGGTTCAGCCCATCAGGGGAATCATAGAATCGTTTGGGTTGGAAGGGACATTAAAGATTATCTATTTCCAACCCCCCCCGCTGTGGCAGGGACACCATATCATAAGAAACCCACTGCTTACATCCATCCCTGTAGTTCCTGCCTGTCCCCTGGAGACCTATTGAACTGACTCTAGTCAGTTCAATAAAATAAGCTTAATCATTGGCTTCAAAGGCTGGTTTTGCCTGAATAAGGAGTAAGAATGGCAGGACTGAACCTCTTTAGAAAGGCAGCTGGATGGGTGCAGTTGGTGTGCTCTCCAGAATCCCTATCCATGTAGCTCCAGCTGCAGAGCAGCCTCCATAAGGAAAGCATCCCTTCACAGTGTGCCTGGGGAGCAAACCAATGAAACACACTCCCGGACGTGGTCCCTGGCAGATGGCTTTAGATTAATCTCTTCATTCAGTGATGCAAAATACGCTGCCCATGAGCAGGAATGGGATGTTCAGACAAGGCCATTGAACCTTGAAACTGAAGACTTGGGAAGAGGTGTATATTTTGTAAAGTGTTTTGGGAGAATTTAACACAAAACAAAACCCCATCGGAAAGATTCTTCTCTTCCAAGTCGCCGCTATTACCTGGTCCCAGTTCCTTTCAGAAACAGCCCTTCCTAATAAGAAATGACTCATTTATGATTAAGTAATCTTTAACTTGCAACGTTATTTTTTAATACTATCCAGGGCATTAGGCAATGCTCACTGCAACTCACACTCAAATCAAACCAGGCGAAGTATTTTAACAGAACTACAGCTTGTCATTCTTACTTCATTGTCTTTTTGTGATGAGATAAAATCAGATTAGGATCGCACAAAGCGGAACAAGAAAAACGGGTTTTATGTGTCAGTAACTGCATATAGACGATGTATTTAACACGAATAAAAGGTATGTACGTCCTAAGCAAACGCAAAACCTATTCTCCCTCTAGTGGCCACTGATTCTCCGCAGAAAGAAAAGAGATGGATGGAGATAAACCGTCCCATGCTGGAAAAGAGAGAAGAGTGAAGAAGACCTGAAACAGCTTTTCATTTCAAGTGGCCACTTTTCTGCTTAGCAATGTCTCACTAACAGATCTAACAGTGCTGGTTGAAGACAGCACACTGAGGTTTTGCATATCCTCCTGCACGAGCTACAGGGAGAACTGTCTGCTTTAAACCCACGGTCAAAATGATTCTGTTGGAGCAGGGCCAGCTGGCTTTCAATTGCTGAATTACTGATCCAGTGAAAAAAACACAAACCCCATTTCTAATCTGCCCTATAATATTACATTAAAAAATCACTGCTCGTTACTAGAGCTTCAAAATAAAAGAAACACTAAGACACAAATGTGGTTTTGCCAAGTATTTCTATTGATACCATTTTCCATATGTGATATATGGACTGCAGTGATAGGACAAGGGGTAACGGGTTAAAACTTAAACAGGGGAAGTTTACATTGGATATAAGGAAGAAGTTCTTTACTGTGAGGGTGGTGAGGCACTGGAATGGGTTGCCCAGGGAAGCTGTGAATGCTCCATCCCTGCAGTGTTCAAGACCAGGTTGGACAGAGCCTCGGGTGAGATGGTTTAGTGTGAGGTGTCCCTGCCCATGGCAGGGGGGTTGGAACTGGATGATCTTAAGGTCCTTTCCAACCCTAACTATTCTATGATTCTATGATATGAGGTATAACCAGTATTACAATTATTTAAAGCAATATCACTCTCTTATTGGCAAAAAGCTGTGCATATAAACACATAAATCACTAATACAGTATTTCACCAATACCTGCCTGCATAAAAGCCCTGCTAGCATGTATGTTGGCTGTGAGCAGCATCATTGCTACTATAATGATGATGGCATATTTAGAAATTTCCCATGGGATATTGTTGTACACACACTTGCAGACGATAAGCATTGCCAGACAGAATTTGTGTTCCCCCCCTTGTCTTGGAATAAATAGGGTAATATTATTATTGGCAATAACAATTTATATTGCTATATAAAATGTCTGGAGTATCCACTCAGTCATGCTAGAAAGCCTATGGTAGCAAATATGCTGAAGCATAGCTCCTCCAGTACCAGGGATGTGCAGCCTGAACAGGGAAGATAGGGAGGAAGGAAGGGAAAAGAGATGCACGCAGTCACACAAGAAGTCAGTGAGCACCTAAGAACAGGGCGTTTATGAGCAGAGGTTTTATAAACCATATGCTCACAGCCCAGCACCTGGATGCCACCGACTTGATGGAAAGGGCACAGGCATAGCTCAGTGAACAGTGTGTTAGAAACCCAAGAAACAGCCCCTGCATCCCTCCATCTAATCCTTCCACTGCTTAAAAAGAAGCAAAAGACTAACAATAATAATGCCATACATGCAGTTTTTATCTCGTCTACCTGCCCAGTCTGGCATGCTGCAGAGAAATGGGCCCTGCCTCTAAACAAAAGCCAACCTGCTCATGTATGAAATTGAGTCTAGTAAATCAATACAGTCCTGAAATGTAAGTCAGTGCAATTTTAAGGTGTATTTACCATTCAGAGGCTGAAATGAAACACCTCATAACAGTGTTTAGTCAGAAGACACGTTGCTAATCCTACATGGAAAAGCAGCAGTAATCGGTATGTTCCTGCATGCTGATAGCAAAGGGGAAGCAGCGCTGGATGGTGAAGGTCCTTGCAGGATAAACACAGATTGCCGTTCTCAGGTATTATGTTTCTAATGTGGCCTTAAATCATCTTCCAGTTAACAGAGACCCAAAAGATGTCCCTTTGACGAAGGGCAGCTTGCATGGTCCCTCCATCACAGACATCTTCCAGGTGTCCACCCACCGCCAAGCCAGTGCAAAGCCAGTATTCATCTCATTGAGGAAAGGCACCTTCCTAAAGGCAGGGCAGTGGGCACCTGCCATTGGAGAGGAGCAGCTGTATCCAACACACATGTTTCACAGGGATAAGGGGCTTCCAGGGAACTATCTCACTTCTCACTTTCTCCCTGAATCGGTTTAGAAGAGGCCACTAACACAGAGTGCCTGGGGCTCTGTTTTGTTCTGCTTTGTCCTCTCTCAGAAGCTACCCTTCATGAACAAGCTCTGCCTCTTTAATCACCCCATTTTCACATCCCATCACCTGGAAGGGTCAAAACAACAGGAGCACTTACCAAGGCTCCCTCCTTCAGAAGCCAGGCAATACCTTTCACAAGATTGTTTTTGCTTCTCTCAAGGGATATTTACCAGAGGTTAGTGCACTTTTTTCCTTTGGAGATGATTGCTATCAGCCCTGGAAGAGCTTCCCAAGATTGCTGAAAGGAAATGCCTTATCACAGTACCTAATTTTCAAGGCAATGGCACAGAACAGCCTTTCTACATGCAAGCCCAGAGCAGCACTCAGGAGTTCTGCATCATTTTGCATTGTGGGAAGTTTTTCGTATTATTATGAATTTAAACATTTCTCAGAAGTACTATTTGAATAATTAAGAACAAAATACAAGAGAAGGCTCCAGGGAGACCTTAGAGGAGCCTTCCAGTACCTAAAGTGTGCCTGCAAGACATCTGGAGAGGGACTTTTTATAAGGCATGCACTGAAAGGACGAGGGGGAATGGCTTTAAACTGAAAGAGGGCAGGTAGAGTAGGTATTAGGAAGAAATTCTTTACTGTGAGGGTGCTGAGGCACTGGCACAGGGTGCTCAGAGAAGCTGTGGCTGCCCCATCCCTGGCAATGTTCACCGTTACCCCTTATCCTATCACTACATTCCCTAATGAAGAGTCCCTCTCACCTTCCTTACAAGCCCCCTTCAGATACTGGAAGGCTGCTATGAGGTCTCCACGCAGCCTTCTCTTCTCCAGGCTGAACAGCCCCAACTTTCTCAGCCTGTCTTCATACGGGAGGTGCTCCAGTCCCCTGATCATCCTTGTGGCCTCCTCTGGACTTGTTCCAACAGTTCCATGTCCTTTTTATGTTGAGGACACCAGAACTGCACACAATACTCCAAGTGAGGTCTCACAAGAGCAGAGGGGCAGGATCACCTCCTTCGACCTGCTGGTCACGCTCCTTTTGATGCAGCCCAGTATACGGTTGCTTTCTGGGCTGTGAGCGCACACTGGAGCCAGCTCATGTTCATTCTCTCACCAACCAACACCCCCAAGTCCTTCTCTGCAGGGCTGCTCTGAATCTCTTCTCTGCCCAATGTGTAGCTGTTTGCAATTGCAATTGAAGACACAGTAATGGCAGTCCAGCTAAGGGAGAATGAGCAAGCTTTCCAGGGTGATGGGCACTGTTAACGGCAAGGGGATGTGCAGCTGTTGCTGACGTTGTTACAGCTGAGCTATACTTTCCACTGAGCGTTTATAAAACACACATGGAGTCATTTTAGAAGAGCCATACACGAGAAGATTGGTTTTCTTGAAGATTAAAGGACAGAAGGACTAAAAGCAGGCTTGAACTTTCATCATCCCTATAGGGATGCTGGGGAGGGACTCTTCATTAGGGACTGTAGTGATAGGACAAGGGGTAACGGGTTCAAACTTAAACAGGGGAAGTTTAGGTTGGATATAAGAAGGAAATTCTTTCCTGTTAGGGTGGTGAGGCACTGGAATGGGTTGCCCAGGGAGGTTGTGAATGCTCCATCCCTGGCAGTGTTCAAGACCAGGTTGGACAAGGCCTTGGGTGAGATGATTTAGCGCAAGGTGTCCCTGCCCATGGCAGGGGGTTGGAACTGGATGATCTTAAGGTCCTTTCCAACCCTAACTATTCTATGATTCTATGATTCTATAATCAGCCCCCTGACTTGCACAAAGTCTCTTGTATTAAGAGTCCAGCAGAGCTCAGGGGCACTGTGATTTTCCCACTACTTCGTGGGACTTTTCCCTACCTTGGACGTTTCAACCTAATTACAAACAATCAGTCAGAGTGAAAAATATCTGTTGCTTTAAAAAACACCCTAAATTGTCAGTTTCTCTGAAGTCTTTGCTATAGTTCACTATGCTCACTATGTGTATTGGAACTAATTATTACGAAAGAGTGGTAAAAAAAAAAGAAGCAGAATCATAAAACTTCACAGGATTTTACTACCCTTACTAAGGACTGATGCTAATCCCTTAAAAGTCAGCAGGATAACAGAAAGTGCTCTCTATGGGACAAAACATTAAAAAACTCATCATTTTATGAGTGCACAAATATGAATCTGATGTGTTTCCCACTGAGGGAAGATATTGCGTGCAGAAAACAAAACTATAAGGCTTCACATTTAGATAAAATGCTGACCACTGCATCTCCACCCTCGGGACTTACCAAAGGTTTTGCCTTAATTCTGCTCACAGGCAGGTCTATCTAGAAAAGCTCCATCTTAATTTACCAGATTATATCTTTGCCATTGCAGTAAAAATACGAGCATCCCTCTGCTTATTAACTAAGGTCAACATTTGATGGTCCCTGACCCTCACAGAGGCAAATCATCTTAGTTATGCTCTTCTTACCTAAAAACCAAACAGCACAAATACATTACACGTGAGTATAATTATAGAATCATAGAATGGTTTGGGTTGGAAGGGACCTTAAAGCTCATCCAGTTTCAACCCCCTGCCACGGGCAGGGACACCTTCCACTAGACCAGGTTGCTCCAAGCCCCATCCAACCTGGCCTTGAACACTGCCAGGGATGGGGCAGTCACAGCTTCTCTGGGCACCCTGTGCCAGCGCCTCAGCACCCTCACAGGGAAGAATTTCTTCCTAATATCTAATCTAAATATACCCATGATAGCCCACAAAACTGTATTCTGTGGGGTAGAGGAAGCTTTTCAGAGCTCTAACATGATGCTGTTGTTGGCTTAAGCTTTTCTAACATTCCACATTTCCACAGAACCATTAGCCAAACGACCTTCCCGAATTTCTGACAGCCTGTGCATGCATTCACGTTTGCAAATGATAGAGATCTCGTGTCTGCAAAGCACAGGATTAATGCCGCCGCCCTGCATCCCTATCATCAAGCTGGCATCCCTACACTTTCATTACCGTTTCCTGGCAACAAAGCACGGAGGCACTTCCATGAATGCTAACAATCCATAGTCATCCTGCTTGGAGACCTTTCCGGAGAGCCCTGCCGAAATGAATGAGTGGATCAGTGGTATCTGCTCCTGCAGTATCAGACTCAAACACAAAATCATTTTTCCTGCATGGGGAAAGCATTATTAACATGGTTTTGTATTTAAAAATCACTTCTATCTTTCTTTCTAGGCATTTATTTTTGGAGTCATACCATATTATTTCACCCCAAAGTATAATAAACCCATTTCTATTCACATTGCATAAACAAACCTCATTTATCAGTTTGGTTAGCAATCAGCTGGGCAGTTTGACGGTTAGGTGGGGTTTTTTCCCTGTTTACAGGATCAAGGTGTGGCAATGTGACAAATCTAATACTGGGCATATATACATACGTATTTTTAAGTGGCAAATGATGTTTCCATTTTTGAGCAGAGAGATTGTTTCATTGATACCAAGACTAAAAGACAAAGAGCCATGTCCTGGGATGCTGTGCTTTCTCTGATCTGAGTGATATAACTGAGCCTTCTTAGCACTAAGCTAGGCAGAAGTAAGTAACAGCAGAAGAGCAGGAAAAGGAGATGCTGTTCGTAACTTACACTGTTGTGAATGCACAAGGAGAGAGGACTGCTCCCTCCGAGAGTAAGTCCTTCTTCATGTTCAAGCAGGCAAGAGGCAGTGCAGGAAGAGAGACACAAGTGTTTTCAAATTACAGATGTATTTGCCTTTCTTTTCCCTGCCTCTCCATAGTTACCTGCTGTTCTGGAGGCTCTGAACTGAGCCAAAATGGGAAGGAAAGGGGAAGGGGAAAGGAAAAGGCAAAAGGAAAGGGAAAGAGACAGGGAAAGGGAAAGGGAAAGGGAGAAGGAGAGGGAGAAAGAAAGGGAAAGCAAGTATTCTGAAACCAGGAAGCTTCTCATTTTCCTTTCCATTAGGTTGGGTATATTAGATTATGCAGGGTATCTGCAGTCCTCTGATGAACATCTCATTTGTCTCGCACTCCTTACAACCTCCCTCCCCAGCCCTGGTGAGGCTTTAGTTAATGTTGCAGTGTTTAACTAATGAATGGACGCTTATGCACTGCGTCTGCCTTCCCCCAGGGCTTGCTCATGCCGAAATGCTGCCAGCTTCACAGCATGTGGATACAGAGAAGATATATTGCATGGTCTTATCAAGAAAAAAACACTGCATTGACAAAGAATCGATACTTAGGTTTGTACTGATGCTGTCAATATTGTTAATGCTTTAATGCCCTAAGGCAAAATTTGACTTGGAAAAGATCTGAGTGTGCCCTGGAACACTTTATTTTCTGTGCTTTTCCCTCTGGCAGCTGGCTCTTGTTTGAAGTCAGGGCAAAGAATCCCTTTCGATCATTAACATTGTTCTGTGACCGCCTGCATAGCAAGTTTTTCACCCCCAACAATTGTTTTCTTGGATAAAACTGTCCATGTAGTGAGAAAGTGAGTAATGGGTTTCAATCACACTTGGCAGATCTAAAGGGTTAGCTGCCCCTTGCTGTAATATACGGTTCTGGCTATGTTAGCCTAAAATGAGTTTAAGATGGATTCCCTGAAGAAATGGTTCATGGCATATAATCTGGCTGCCGAGCAGTATTTCTTCGAGTGACAGCATCCCCAGCTGACTTGCTCAGAGGCTGTGGCTGTTGAACAAAGTCAGCTCGGGGACATTTCCTGTGTATAAGCAGATATCCCACAAAAACATTCTTGAAAGACTCACTGAAGAAGGGAAATACAACCCCTGACATAGGAGCTGGGATGCAATCCATGGCTGAGGTCATTTATGCACACGTGTGGTCTCAGTACACAGGGGCAAGAAGTGACACCATTACAGCCGCGATGGACTGGGGAAAATCACACAGAGTGCAAAGCACCGAGGAACAATATTCATCCTCTCCTCACTGACAGACCCATTTTAGGGTGAAGGACAGGCTACTCCTCCCTCAGGGTAGGGATGTCTGCCTCTGAAATTGAGAGTCCAAAGGGGCAACGACAGTCCTACACCTTGTTTGCCACTTAGCTATAAGGAGCAGGTATGTATGCAGCATGATGAAGTCCAAGGGCAACTGATAGTTGACTCTCCCTCATACATGTTCTGGATGGCAGCTCATACCCACAGTTCCTGTTTTCAAGAAGTTAGAGGCTGCTATACCATAGCTGAGAAGCTACAGGCTGTCCCTTGCAGGGCTGTCTGCAGATCAGCAGCTGGTGCCTGGATGGACACTGAGGCAGAGGGAGTCTCTACTGGGAACACCCAAATCCAGTAGAAGAGAATGGGATCAGCAGTAGATTTGTGCCTTTATTTAATATTATAACATTGCATAGGGACATTTCTTCTCTTTCACAGAAAATGCATTTTCAAGCATCAAATTTCTACTTGTCATTACTTGTGAAAGGTTAACACTGCTTTATTCCTAACACAATGTAAGGAAGGACTAAATATTCAGAGTGAGCAATGGACTAGTTAAAAGCTTGACAAAACCAAAACCAAACCAAACCGGACCAAACCAAACCAAAACCAAATGAACCTAAAATATTTTGCAATCAGCAAACAGAAAGGGGCAACCCCTTCTCTATATTGTTTAGCTGAGATTTTATGTAATGCGGAAAAGATAGTAGTACATTTTTAACACTTTACTGCACATTTGGGAGAAGGGAGTGTAGAAGGTGCTACCTAATAGGTACCTCTTCAATTCCAAACTCATACAAGCTGGCTCTCCCCTGCCAGTCCTGCCCCATGCTCTTGGATGGAGGAGAGGTGTGGAGATCCCTTCTCTCATCTGCTTCCCGGCTGCACTTCTCCAGGCATTCTTAGATGGCTTCAATACCCACCTGTATCAAGCAGGGGAGGGAAGAGCAGTGAAATGCTGCCATCCACGTACCTGACATAGAATCATAGAGTAGTTAGAGTTGGAAAGAATCTTAAGATCATCCAGTTCCAACCCCCCTGCCATGGGCAGGGACACCTCACACTAAACCATGTCACCAAGGCTCTGTCCAACCTGGACTTGAACACTGCCAGCGATGGAGCATTCACAGCTTCCCTGGGCAACCCATTCCAGTGCCTCACCACCCTTACAGTAAAGAACTTCTTCCTTATATCCGATCTAAACTTCCCCTGTTTAAGTTTTAACCCGTTACCCCTTGTCCTATCACTGCAGCCCCTAAAGACATCACAAGTGGTAGCGCAGGAGTTGGCCTCCTGTGCTTCTGTCACCTTGATGTTACTGCTTCATGAGCTAGATAAATTACTGTTAGAGCAGTAGTGTCTCCCTGTGCTGGAAATCACACCTTTGGCAGCAACACAGATGTACCTTCCGATAGCAACCACAAGATCACATTTTCACATTGAGCTGAAAAACGACTAACCTCAAAGTAAAGAAGTTGTGTCAGCTGAATGGGATTCTCCAGGATAAACCATCACTTCACACAGAATTAAGGAGGCAGCAGGAGGTGTATGGGAAAAGTTCATAGTTCCTCTGTCTCGCAAGAAAAAAACAAAACACCTTCTGTAAAAGTGCTTTTTCAGTGCTTGAAAATGTTCAAGTGTTTCATCCATTTTATGAAGAACGAAAAACCTTTTCTAAAAACTGAATTTATAAAAACACCCTTAAACAAAAGGGGGTTTTGTCACTACTGGTTCTCTCCTGCAAAATTATGACCAGCTCTATGGGAAATAATTGCCTTTTGGGCTGAAAACAGGACATTTTTATTTGATTTAGGATGTTGACTGCTTAATATTGTACAGCCTTACTTTGTAACCAGAAGTGCAGCGGGAAGGATTGTCTTAATCCACCTGCGCACTTCATTTTAAGCCAGCAGATTCATGTGTTCATATATTCAAGCACCTGTTCTCATTTCACTCTTTGGAGGTGGGAAATTTATTCATTCAGAGTCAAGATCTCATCTCAGAGAGCTGAGATTTATTTTTACATTACTGAAGGCAGGATGGTGTAAATCGTAGCTGAAACGGAGTCTTTTAGAAAGCCAGCGAGCGCAGAGCTGCTCCATGTGGAATTCTGATGGAGAGGAGATTGATGCTGCATTTGATGTCGTTCTTGACCTACAGCATTTGGTGATGTAGGGTGTTTATTTTAAAGGAATGGCACAGGAGAACCCTAATACTTGGAAAGGGCTCTACCACACTGAAGCTAAATGAGAAATAGGCACTGAAGGGCTCTCAGACTCCCAGCACGGCTGCAGACATAAGGCAGCACAACACAGGCAGTCATTTCCACAGCCAGCCAAGCTTTAGAAGCACTGAAAGAATTTATAGTCAGCTCGAGCCTACCAGATATGGCAGATTTACAGCCAATTCAAGTACCAGAGATGGTATGATTTACCAGCACCCCAGTGCCTGTTGTGACTGAGAACTAAATGATTTAAATCAATAAATGTTTAAAGGAATGAGACAATCAAAATAACTCACGAGCTTTATTAGTACCCATACGGGGAACTGGCAGAGTTTAACACAAGCCCAGGCAAAACTTGTTAGAGGAGCTTACTACTGCTGTTTGCCCAAACTACAGTAATTATTAACCATAAGACTAGTAATAAACAAGCTTATTTATGGCTTCATAGCTTGATGCTGGCATGGGTGTTAGCAATTTCAAGGCTCAGCTGGCTTGAGAAAGAAGTGTTTGGAAATCAAAGAGCTTCTTTATGGAATCCTGTTGTTCATAGAGCCCCACACTTGATGCTGATGGTGAGCTGCCAGTAAGCGCTGTGGATACCCTAAGCTGGGCAGACCTCCCTCCTCAGGTAGGGCTGTTGTAACCAAATCTCTGCTCGAGATCCTCCTTCTAGGCAAATCTGTTTCCCTGTCAAGCCATGTTTTCAAGGGCAGGTTTGCTCCTCCATCCAGGACATGCTGTATTCCCTCCCCATCTGGGGAGAGGTTTCTTCAGCTCCACAGTGGTGCCACCAGCTATTTGAGACCACCATGCCCACCCACTGCCCTGCCTTCCAGCCCATGAATGCTGCTTAAAGCAAGTTAAGCTTCCTCCTCACCTCTTTGCTGCAGTATATCTGGGCTGCTGCAGACATCACCTCCAACCTCCTATTGCCCAGCTGCTCCAAGCTCAGCGATACACGTAACATTCCCAGCACCCATCCTCACCTCCCTGCTCCCTCAGATGTCTGCAGTTTGCATCAGGACACATCCCTCCAAGGTGCCTGGCTGCTTAAGCTCAAGACCAGCACTGACCTGTGGCAACTTGACTGGCTCAGGCTGCTATGACACAAGGGCTGTGAGGAGCTTTGCCAGGGCTCCTCTTTGCTAAGGAGCTGTGTTTAGGCCCAGTCTGTGACCTCTGGTCCTTACCTGAGCTGCACAGCAACCGTGCCTGGCCAGGTACCTCACAGAGCACAAGCTGTACACTTGATCTCTGACCTTTCTTGTTGCTTCTGACTTGTCTGGTGGTCAGCAAGCGGCGGCTGAGCTGATGGATTTAGATCTGCTCTTCTTGCTCAGGTGCTGTGAGGCTGTGCCATGCTGGTGCAGTCTGTCTGACATGCTGGGCTCCTGGCTTGCCCTCCTTTATGGAACCACTTGCCCTTGCTGCTCCCTTACAGCATGATGTTACACCAAGTGCTGTTGGCTTCATGGATGACCCAGGCTGGTTTCTCTGGTCATGCTCTACAGTCAGTTCCTAGTTTGCTAGCTCTGCCCTGAACAGGGCTTGCCACACCATGAGAGCCCACCCCTCCTGCACTCGGTGCCCATTGTGAGAGTGTTGTACAGAGCACTGCTGCTCTCCTTTTACCCAGCATTGCAGCCAGGACACCACTGGTGGGCTGAGAACTCATGCACCAGGGAAACTCTGCAAGAGAAGCAGATAAAACTGGTTTGCATTGATGTGGGTGAAGATGTTCACACTGGGGGACTGGTGCTTTGTGAAATTCAAGAAAACAAGTGATGGAAACAACCAGGCAATTTTATACAACTCAGCAGGTAAGTCTTGATTTCATTATACTACAATGTATTAGGATTCAAAAGTATTGAATTTCAAACGCTCAGTGTAAGTCACATCGCTTACACTACATTAGAATGCTGATACCAGTAAAACTAATAAAGTTAACCCAGACTGAAAGAAAAAGGGAAGGAATGTGGCTATTCTTGCACAATCATAAATCAAACCAGTGCATTGCTATTCTCCCCAGCGAAGAGTTACAGCATGGACAGATGGCACTGCCACCAATTAGTACTAATAAAAGGACAACCCCCAGCACCCTGAACTAATTTGGAACCATCTGTATGGAATTAAAAGCACTACCCACATTTTCTCTTTTTCAGTATATTAACACACCAAAAACGAACTGGGAACTACCATGATGATAAATAGCGAATAGAAGGAGTATGCCACCAAGGGCAGTGCTCAGCATACTTGTGATTTCAGAGAAGCTTTTGCCCCAAGGACTGAAGAGATGCAAGGCCCTAAAAGTGTCATCTGCTAAAGGTCTGGCATGTTCTCCAGGGTGCAGAGCTTTTCTTTCTGAGGTTGTTTTTTTTTTTTGGGGGGGGGGGGGGTGAAGGGAGGTGGTCTGTCACTGATGTTAATTGCAGGGGGTTTGTATTAATAGAGCAGTGATAGTTGCTGCCACCTAGTGAGCACTAAAATAAAAGAAACAGAGCTGAGATGAAAAAGCGAATAATTCACTGGTGAACTCGGCTGGCTTCCGTTGAACAAGCTCCTTGTGTGACCTGTCGAGTCATCCTCCAAGTTCTGCTGATTATTTTGCTCTTATTTTTCTTCCTTAGCATGCTTGATAAAACACAAAGATGAAATACACTCATTTCACAGTTTATCACGCAATCACAGAATGGTTTGGGTTGGAAGGGACCTTAAAGCTCATCCAGGTCCAGCCCCCTGCCACAGGCAGGGACACATTCCACTAGACCAGGTTGCTCCAAGCCCTGTCCAACCTGGCCTTGAACACTGCCAGGGATGGGGCAGCCACAGCTCCTCTGGGCAACCCATGCCCGTGTCTCACCACCCTCACAGGGCAGAACTTCCTATTATCTACCTTACCTACCCTCTGTCAGTTTAAAGCCATCCCCCCTTGTCCTGTCACTATATGCCTTACAAAAAGTCCTTCACCAGATTTTTTGTAGGGCTACTTTAGGTCCTGGAAGGCTGATGTAAGGTAGCCCTGGAACCTTCTCTTCTCCAGGCTGAACAATGCTGGATATATATGCTGGATATATTATTCTAGATAAAAATAATTAAATATGAATGTCAAGTATCTAAAATTCAGTCCTAGTTTACTTAACAATGGTAATTTTTATTTTTTTTTTTTTTTAAGCAATGAAACTATTTTCTGTTGCCATAAACTAGAAGTCTATCCAGAGAAACAAAGCTATTTGTTCCTGTGGACTTGGTAAGAGAGAAAGGTGACTTGGTCAATAGAACAAGCAAACAGTTGTATTAATCATGATAGACTGATTTTCCTCTGAAACACTAGTAATAAATACGTGGTTGTGATGGTGTACTCTTCCCTTGGCTGGTGAAGGTCCCTTGACTAAATTACATTGTCTACCTGAGAGGTCTGTCAGGCAGAGTATTCAATAATTAAAAGTTTAAACTGCCAATAATAAATGTCAGATGAATGCCTGGAGGTTCTTCTAGATCAAGCAGTACTACATTCAATCATCTTAGTGATTATCAAACAGCTTTATTAAAAGAACCACAGTACATTGTTCCCTTTCCATACAGTGTTTCTGCTTGCCTCTCTCCCTACCACTGGGTGTTTTATTGTCCCCCAATAGGGGTCAGCTGGGTCCTCTTCCTGAGCGGTTACAGTTAATTCAGGTGGTTCAAATGATGCTTTTCCAAGTGCTTCACCACACATTTGTCAATACTAAATTTCTCCTGCCATCATGTTGTCTGTTCACTTCGCTTTGTTAGTTTGCAAAGGTCGCGTATCCTGAGCCTGTGAACAATGATCTGTAAATCACTGCAGGCTCCTCAGATCCTTCTGGCAATTTACACTAGTGGAAGGCAGTCAGGACAACTGCCCAGCAACTGCTGAATTATAGGGCCCAATTTCTTTTCTTTTGCACCTTCTAATTGAATATAGATCCTGAAATGGTTCACCCTTCAAAGAACCTTTTCTGTCTTAAACATGAGGTTTCACATATACTGACATTGCCGGCGCTCACAGCACCATTTTTGTGCTTCCTAGGGAATTTCCTTATTTTCTGCCATTTTGTTCACTTTGTCCATGTTCCAATGTTTAGGGAGGTATTATCGTGCTCCTTGAGACAGCAGAACACAGCAGTCAAACACTGAAGATCAACCTGGCCATATCACAAAGCATTCACAGAATCTCAGAATAGTTAGGGTTGGAAAGGACCTTAAGATCATCCAGTTCCAACCTCCCTGCCTTGGGCAGGGACATCTCACACTAAACCATCTCACCCAAGGCCTCGTCCAACCTGGCCTTGAACACCACCAGGGATGGAGCATTCACAACTTCCCTGGGCAACCCATTCCAGTGCCTCACCACCCTCATAGTAAAGAACTTCCTCCTCATATCCAATCTAAACTTCCCCTGTTTAAGTTTTAACCCATTACACCTTGTCCCATCAGTACATTCCCTAATGAAGAGTCCCTCTCACCTTCCTTATAAGCCCTCTTCAGATACTGGAAGGCTGCTATGAGGTCTCCACTGCAACCTTCTCTTCTCCAGGCTGAACAGCCCCAACTTTCTCAGCCTGTCTTCATACGGGAGGTGCTCCAGTCCCCTGATCATCCTCGTGGCCTCCTCTGGACTTGTTCCAACAGTTCCATGTCCTTTTTATGTTGAGGACCCCAGAACTGCACACAATACTCCAGGTGAGGTCTCACAAGAGCAGAGTAGAGGGGCAGGATCACCTCCTTCGACCTGCTGGTCACGCTCCTTTTGATGCAGCCCAGGATACGGTTGGCTTTCTGGGCTGTGAGCGCACACTGAAGCCGGCTCATGTTCATTTTCTCATCCACCAACACCCCAAGTCCTTCTCCACAGGGCTGCTCTGAATCTCTTCTCTGCCCAGCCTGTAGCTCTGCCTGGGATTGCTCTGACCCAGGTGTAGGATCTTGCACTTGAGTGGTTAAACTTCATGGGGTTGGCATCAGCCCACCTCACAAGCATGTCAAGGTCCCTCTGGATGGCATTCCTTCCCTCCAGCATATCAACCAAACCACACAGCTTGGTGTCATCAGCAAATTAAACTTACTTGTGTCTGTATAATGTCATGATGAAAACGTCATACTTGTGTCTGTATAATGAAAAGCATATGATTTTCATTACACACACAGGTGAGGTGATAACATTTCTATACCGATAAATTAAAATAACTTTACTTATCCTATGACATTAATACAGGAAGATACCAACTGTGTAAAGCATCAGGCATCATGTGTATGCGGACCAAATCAATGCTGTGAGGATTGCAGAGGGGTGTGAAGCTTCCCCTACAGGCAGCTCCTGCATGTGCTCCTGGCCTAGTTTGGAGAATTGCATCGTATTTAGAAAAGGAAGGCAAAGGAAAACCCCTCAGTGTTCATTACAGGTTTCATAACAAACAACAGCAACAATAATGAAATGCTAGGTTTCCTTGACCTGAGCAAAGGGCAGGAAGATGGAAGAGCAATTGCAAGAAAGGTATTTTCAAGAACCCTGTGCCCTTTGTTTTGTTTCTCCAGCACTGTTTGACAACCTGTGATGAAGGAGCTACCTGTTCAAGCCAGAAGCATGTTCCCAGCCTGTTATATTGGTGATAAATTGTAACTGCTTCCTAAGTTGCTATGGGCACTCTTGCTAAGAAACTTGAAGTAATTTTTGCAATACTTCAAGCTTTCAGACTTTAACAAATGACTGTTTGAGGGAATATGAGAGTACTGCACCTCTCTGTTAGGGGATTAAGAAAACAAAAGTAATCCAAATAAACCTTGGGGAGGAGAAGGGGGAAGCCAAGCTGAAGAATGAATGTCACTTCTATTGAACTGGCAGGCAGACTGTGAAATCCCACCTGAGGAGCAGGCAAGACACAGCTTTTCTGCTTTACTGCATTCAAATCCTGCAAGAATAAATCAGCTGTGCTTAAAGTGACACAGAGCAAGCATGAGTGCTGCACGCTGTGCTGGATCAATTACTGAAGCCATGAATTCCTCTTCACTTTGTGTCAGGGTAAGGTTTTCAGTGCGTTTCTTTTCTCTAACATGTCTTCTCTGTGAACAGCTGAAGGGCTTTATTTTGAAAATCATTTACAGCACGTCAGTAGTTTTGATTCTGTGAGAAAAACTCCCTTAGCTATGCTCACTCAGTAACAAGTAAGTAGTTTTTGAGCACTGTTACTAAATTATGAACTTACATGGACTACACTGATCAATGCATAATATAGCACAGTCAGTGTTTCTGAAGAATGGTGGTTTAATGCATTGCTCGTGCTTGGATTTCAAAGTTAAACTTTATCATGATAAGTACTTCTACAACAGTAAACCAAGGAAAATAATTAGCCCCCTAAAACTTGCCTGGAACTGCTGCCTATCCCATTTTAAATCTGGGGCATGTATGCATTGCATATGGCATCACACTGGCACATCATTCCCCATTCCATGCAATGCTACAAACAGCTGAGGCGCTCGCTCTTCTCTTCCACCAGTAAGTAACATCTCAATGAACAGCTTTTTATCCATTTATTCATATTCAACACACTTTCATCCATGTTTTTCTTTTTAGGCTTCCTAAACACAAGATTTTCTTTTTACTCAAACAAACCCTAGAATCTGGAAGCAATGGTTTTCTCCCTGAAATGCAACTGAACTGAGAACTCTCTAACATTCCTGCTTTTACAAAGCAAGATCTTATTGATTATATTCTCTTTTTGCTACGTTACCAGGTTAAACCCTCACAGCTACAAATTGGTTCCGAAAAAGCCTCATAATTATTCATAGGAAAGAAGGTATGCAGCCCGCAAAATGATTCCAAAAATTCAATGGCCACAAGCTCAGTCTGTGCTGGTTATTTACCCTGAGCTGCCACTACCACAGGGATCCTGAAATACATTGCCCTCTCAGCATCATATGTAAAACCAAACCCTAGCTAATGAATGTCTATGGGCATTTTGAAGTTACTGCTTCCCTTCATTCTCCACCAGTTGCTGTGTCAGCTGCGGTGACAAAAATGAAGCTGTCTGGTACCGGGTAGAGCCGAAGCCTGGGGCAGGAAACCCCCATGTCGGGAAGTTCCAAGCCCCGTTGTGATTCCCGAAGAGCCCCGACTATAATCCCCTGCCCCCCTCACCGCGGGGATGATCCACAGGGAAATGGAGCTCCCCGAAGCGCTTCACCGGCCTCCACTGAGGCAGCCAACAAAGGGAGCTCGGGGCGCCGAGGCCGCCGTTAACCCGTGCGGCTAGCGCCAACAGAGCGGCCGCTACTGCGCAGGCGTTGCCGGGCATCGGCGCTCGGCACATCGATCGCTGCGGGAGCGGCTTTGCCGCCTGCGTCGCCGTTACGCGGGGCGGAAGGGGACGGGACAGGACCGGCCGGCCGCCATCGCGGCGGGAAGAGGTAAGCGGTGTAGGGTTCTCGGGCTGCTGGGAGGAAGAAAGGAGGATGTGGGGTACGGCGGGATGCCGCGGGGCTGCCTTCAGAGCGCCCGTCCCGCCGTCCTTGGGACCGGCCCGCGCGGGGAGGGTGGATATGGAGCGTGCATGTGGCCCAAGCCGCACCTCGGCTGCCGGTAACGGGTCCCACGTGTGCTCTGCCCGCAGGCAGGTGTGCAGCCGCCGCCGAGGATGGACATCAGGCCGAACCACACCATCTACATCAACAACATCAACGATAAGATTAAGAAAGAAGGTATGGGGCCCGTGACTCGTCTCTGGGAAGCACCAGGCACTCCGGCAGTGAGGTGCCGGGCAGGCGGCGGGTGTGAACCGAGCTCTCAGCAGAAAATGCAGCACAACTTTTAGGCCTCTTGTAAGCAGAGACCTTGTTTCTAAGGCAGCTTCTCGTTGCCTCCCTGCTGCATTTGTGTAACTAACTGCACAGGCCAGGTTTGCTTCTCAGTGAATGACCAATGAGAATATCTGATGGATGCTAATAGGGGTGTTGGCATGTGTTTTGGTGGCCTTTGCAGTCCCCTCTTGCTGTGGTGTGGGGACATCTGTGAGCTTCTCATTTGTTCAGTCCTACGCAGAAGTGGTGGACATGGCATGGGCAAGCCTGCTTTGTGTTTTTGCATTGGAGATGCTGCCTTGCAGTTGGTGCAGTGCACTCCAGGGAGATGGCTTCGTGCTGAGGAACTTCAGCACTTCACAGTGTGCTGGAAATAAAATTCTTGCCCTTACCTGGCTGTGTCTTCAGTGTGTAGAACCACCCACTTTATGCTTATGCTTAGTTTACAATCTAAGGTGATTGTGGGTACAGTCACAGTAGTTTATTTGTTACTGTTTGTGAGCAGAGTGCTGGAATCAAATTAGCACTACTTAAACATTGCTTCAGGAAGCTCTGAAAGTGCAAACAGCTTTACTGGGAAATTATTTCTTAACTTGGCAAGATGATTTTACTAAGTAACTTAGGGCTTTGTTCTTTGTAGCATGTTAAGTGTCCTATAAACTAGAATGTCTCCTTTATGACACAGTGGGCTTATACTTTTTAAATGGAGGGTTTCCAATTACCTATGAAGCTTACAGATTTGATTTTTTAAATACAGGTTTAGAAGTTATTTTTAAGGAAAGTGTTTCAATAAAAAAGCTTAAAAATAGAGCAGTTTGGTTGGTCAGGAGCAGCTGGAGGAAGTGACAGTGGGCTGGTATTACCAGCTAATTATTACACGTTACTATTGGCAATAGGGGTTATAACCAGTAAATAAGAGAGAGTGTTCGTATGTTGCTGAAGTATTTCAAATGCTAAGATTTGTGAGGTAGAATGATTACACAATACAGATTATTTATTTATGATTCTATTAGTTTGGTTGGGTAAGATTAAGGTTTTATTTGGTGTGTAGTCAGGTGATTTTAAATAATGAAAATAAATCCATTGCAGCTGTAAGGTACAGTGGGCTCATACAAGAACACACTCAGATACAGACTGAAAAAACACTTCATGTGTGTGAGAGAACTGGTTAAACAGTTACAAACAAAATTTCCAAATTAAATTAGCCTTAAAGTAGTTGTTATTTTGCTGTTGTCTTAAGTGATACCTCTTTAGTACTGCATGTTATGGTATTGATTTTCTGATCAGCCTTTCATGGCTGTCATACATCATGCTTGAATATGTGAGTGTGTGTACATATATGTACATGAAAAAAAATATATATATACTCTTATGTAATTGTTACTCTTAGAATGTAGAATGGATGGCAGTACAGCTTTTTCACTGCATTAATATTTGAGATGTGAAACCAAGTGTTATACGCTAACTTACAAAAACTGGGCAAATAAACTTGGACTCATGCAACAGTTTAGACAAAACTCGCGTAACGTATCGCTGTGTGAGCTAAAGCTGCCAAAAAACATTGCTGAAGGACAGCAAACTCTGTGGAGGTGGACACTTCCATGTAACCTGTTATAATCTAATTTTTTTTTTCATATGGTCAACAGAACTGAAGAGGTCTCTGTATGCGTTATTCTCACAGTTTGGCCATGTGGTTGACATTGTGGCTTTAAAGACTATGAAGATGAGAGGACAGGCTTTTGTTATATTTAAAGAACTTGGATCATCTACCAATGCTTTGAGACAACTACAAGGCTTTCCATTTTATGGAAAGCCAATGGTAAGTTATTTCGTTAGCTTTTTGAAGATTAAAGAAATGCTGTGCTATGATACCAGGGTGGTGAGGCACTGGAACAATGTGAAAGAATTTATCAAAGAAGTGATAAATGCTCTATCCCTGGCAGTGCTCAAGGCCAGGTTGGACAGAACCTTGGATGACGTGGTCTAGGGGGCTGGAACTATGTGGTCTTAAGGTCCTTTCCAACCCAAACCATTTCTATGATTGTATGATAAATTGTTTTGGCACTTATGCCTTGTGTGTTAACCATCATTGTGTACTTGTACTGTTATTCAGTTGTGTCCTGTCTTGTCTTGATGAATACATGCAACCTAGAGGGATGCTGGAGAGGCTGTAGTTAAAACAAAGGGGTTAAACTTTGCATTTAGGTTTCCTAAATGATGGCTGCATGTTTTTCTTTGCCAGATTAAAGCTGTGAACATCTTAAATACTTACATTTTATTTATCATGATAATGATCATGATAAAACATTTATTTTGTTGAACCAATCAAATTAATTGAGTAATATTATTAAATAATAACAAATAATTAATTAATACTAAAAAATAAAATAATGAAACTCTAAGCATCCAATCTACAGTAAGCTTGGTTACTATTTCATTTGTAATAAATAGAATATAATGCTTCCTTTTTGAGGTAACAGTGAGTAGGGTGAAAGAAGTTTTACTTTCCAGATGTGACCAGTGATTTATTTTTGTGAATCAATGGCTAGTTCAGTGTGTGTATGCATCACATCACCAAACCAAGTAACTGAATTTCAGTATAACTTGAGTGAAGCAAATTCACTGGTGGTTGATAGAATGTGATTTAATAATGTACTTGGTAACGTGTAGAATAGCGCAAGGATTGACATGTCGTTGTTGCCTGCTTGGATGATTAGGCATCTTTTAACTCTGCAACTATTTGTGAGGCATAATGATACATGAAGTGTATATTACTGCTGGCTTTCAGATCATGGCTTTGATCACTTAGGAGAGCACAGACAGTTTGTGTTGCTGAGCCACAAGTTTTTTTTTCATTAACACTTTCAGATTCCCCACTAAAATCCTTGATGAGGACTTGTGCAAGCTCAGTTCTGTCATTTACCCTTATCAAGGTTTGAACTCAGTAAAACGCAATAGGAAATAAAAAGATTAAGACTTTATAAGCTTTCAGGTGTACATCCCTCTGAAAATTGCCTGCAGCGTGCATGCTTTGTCTAAGCAAAAAGCATTTTAAAAAATACCTTCAACTACTGTATAATTTTGTATTAAGTCTCACAGTCTCTGACAGTAAAAGTAATAGGATTGTGTGTGTATGTAATACTGCACATAAGTATACTCATAGCTGCCTCTGCATTCCCCGACTACTGCATTGGGCAGCCTCTGTCAGAAAACCAGCACCAATGTGCTGCTGACACGATCTATGCAACTGGTTTGGACTAAGGCATGTACTCGCCTCTTTATTTAAGACGTTTGAGTTTTGCTGAGATCTGAGAAATCACTGTAAAGTTTTAACCCTTAAAATGGGGTTAAAAAGTCCTAGGGTTTTTAATAGAAGATAGTTCAAATTTTGTCACATCCTCACATCACTTCTTACATCTCTTACCTTGACAGGTGCTAAAAAAACACTATTAGATGAATAGAGTTCTGATTTCAAGGAGTTAAAATTAGTAATTTCCATCTTAAGGGGTCTTTTGAGTTCCATAGTTATGTTCAGAATTAATCATGAGGATTAGATACTCTAAGCATATCTACAGTTTATAGCAATATTTTTAATAATATAAGAAATTTGGGGGAAAAAATGTAAATGCACAGAATGCAGTTAACGAAAATGGTATAAAATAATCAGTATCATTAACTGCGTATGTCTTGTTCTGTTTTGTTTGTGGTGGTTTTCCTTTTTAAAAAGCGGATTCAGTATGCAAAAACAGACTCTGATATCATCTCTAAAATGCGTGGTACTTTTGCTGATAAGGAAAAAAGGAAGGAAAAGAAGAAGGCCAAATCTCTGGAGCAGTCGGCAAATGCACCAAATAAAAAGATTATCCAGGTAAGCTGCTTCTTTGGTTAAAAAAGAAAAACATGCAGGGTAATTATTTTATTTTAATTTAATTTTTTTCTCTTATGTGTTGTTTTGTTTTGGTTTTTTTGTGTTGTTTTTTTTTTTTTTTTAGGACTAAGTATTGTCTTTTGGTACCTCTCAGTTCCCTAAATTGTGGTCTATTGATATCTAGTACTCTTGTGCACTCATTAAAAGTTAAGGAGAGGCAGCTGATGATAGTCTTTCCTGCTGTTTATTCCCCCCTCCTTTCCTATTACTAGATGAAAATAAAGATGTAGGGCAAAGGTACGATAAACCAAAAGAGGAGCTAACCTCTTTATAGAAGAGGTAAAAAAGGAGGGCTGTGTCCTTTAATACCAGCTTCAAGTACTCAAACAGCTTTTCCCTTCAGTATTTTAGTGCCCTGTTTGCTCTATAAGCACTGAATGGTAAATGGGAACAAGATAACTATCATAGAATCATAGAAAGGTCAGAGTTGGAAAGGACCCTGTGATCATCTAGTTCCAACTCCCCTGCCATGGACAGTTTAATGAAGAGGGATTGGCTTGAAATATATCTCCACTAAGGGTTGGCCTGGCCTAAACTAATAACATTTAGTAATTTATGTGCTGAAGTATAGCAGAAAATAGTCAGGCACAGAGTTTGAATATTGTGTTACTTAACTACCTTTCCTGTTAAGTCACAAACTGGTATCGAGAAGAGATAAGAGTGTTCATAGAAAGCAACATTTTCTAGATAGAATTTTTCAGGTTTTATTAAAAAGTCAAATCATAATATAGAAATCTCTTAAGAAGAAATAACTACTAGTAGCTAGTAGTAATAGTAATGGCTTCAGTTCTCCTTGCTAAAACAGAGTCTGTGCTGGAAACGCCTATTTTTCTCTTGTTAGGTGTGTCCTGTCTAGGCCTTCATTTCCAAAACTACTTGCTTCCTGTCTATTAAAAATATTATAATGTGGAGAAATAGTGATTTTCTGTATCTGATGACTTGGCCATTACTTATATCAGCTACTACTGATGGTTTGTTTATTTTGATTACCTGGCTTTAGAGTCCAGCAAAATTCATGAACTTTATGTTTACTGTCAGGAATCTTATAAACAACAAACATTCCTTGGATTGTGGCTTAAAAAAACCTTAACATACTTCTTGAGTTGTTCAGGAACATGGTGATACGTGCTTATATATTTCTAACTGAACACCTTTGTAAAACTATTTTGTACTTATTCACTAGGGGGCAACACAGAATTCAGCCAGTGCCCCAGGGACTGCAGCACAGAATCAGCAGGTAATGCTTTTTGTGTGTGTGTGAGTAAGAGCACTAATGTGTAAAATTATTTTATTCTCAATCAATAATAGTTTTACACAAACTCGGGAATCTATTTTACAGCTTTCTTTTTGTTCTGACACATTTGCCTACCAGCCAAATCATAGCAAATAGGCAAAAGAAATTCCACTTTTACTGCCTCTGGCTGACATAAAATAAGAACCTGCAGTTTCTAATTATTATACAGAAAACTGCATTATTAACAAATCCCACTTAATTCTTAAAATTTGGACTGTCCTTAGTATCAGTTGAAGGATACTTAGGTTTGGGGTTTTCTTTGTTGTTAAATTCCCTTTCAATTATTTTGTTCTAGTAGTACAAAAGAAGGAAGAATGCACAGGGTGCCAGAATATCTATGTAAAAGCTTCCTTTCAGGAGTTTGAGGGTCCTCTGCTCACTTGTTTTTTACAAGTGTCTTATTTTCCAAAGGATTGAGTAGAGATGTAGCAACAACTCCCTCTGCTTCACTCATCTTGTCTGCTGAGTGACCTTCTAAATGATTGACATGTGTTAGAAGTAGAGGTAGTAAAGAGGCAAGATGTGCACTAGAGCAAATATTATGGAAGAGTATCTTTGCCTGCCCTGCATCTCTTTCTTGAATACTGTCATTGAGAAGTGCATGCATAATCCACAGGGGAAACGTCTTGCTTCCAGTCTGGATATTATTTGTACCAAGGCATAATATGTGTATGTCAGTTTGCATCAAAGCACAACCCTGAGTAGGTTATTTGTTTGAAGTTCAGAAGTTTATTTTCTAATGGCACTGCCTGGAACACTTCCATCAGCTGAAGGAAATTATTGTGCTGAAGCATTAACTTTGGCACTGTTATCAGAACGTTTGAAGTTGTGGTGTCCTGTTTCTTTTTATTTTTGTAATCTCCTTGATGACTTGGGGAGATTCTAGTCTTTCAGTTCAGTGTCAGCAAACTGACTACTCAGCCTTGTGTCTGGTGGGCTGCTATGTTAGCAGGCAAATCTCTCAGAGACTCCAGGACTTTAAATCTAATGGGGTTTCTAATTAATAAATTCAAATAGAGCACTGTAGTAAAACCATATGGGTTTTGTGGGCTTCAGTTGCCAAAAAACATTCAGTATTTCAGGACTACTGCAGGTGAGCAGGGTATTTATCGTGGCATTTATCCCACTGCTCTTTTGGAAGGATGCAAGTCTTTCAGAGGTTCTTCTGCTGCCATGCAGGTGTCTTGGACAGCACTACAGCCAGAACTTGGGCACCTGGGTCCCACCCTTGACAGTGCTGAGAGTACTGCAGTATCGGCTGTTGACAGAGTCTAAATGTGACATCTAAGACACTGTGTTACTATGATTTTTGTGGAAATAAGAGCCTCTGCAAATGAGTATATCCTTGTAACAGAACCAAGGGGCGCTGTCTGCATATTGCATGAAGGTACACTGAAGTCCAGCAAGCAGTGTTATGAGCAATACTTACAGATATGAGAGCCTTGGTTCAAATAATCATGGAGACAGATGCAGAGGAACAGATAGTTATGTGTAATCTTCTGAGCTTTGATCTTCTGTTGTTGCAGGTGCCTGACAACCCACCCAACTATATCCTTTTCCTTAATAACTTGCCTGAGGAAACAAATGAGATGATGCTGTCCATGTTATTCAATCAGTAAGTTTTGAATAAAAGCACTTCTTTGAATTTTTACCTGTATGCTTTTTCTCAGTTGACAAGCTGACTTTTTAGAAGTAAGAGTTTCTTCTGAAGGTATTTCGGTTCTTTGTCTTACTGCCAGGTTTACAGATGTCAGTTCTGATGACTTTGTTCAGAAAGCAAATCCGATTTTTTTTTATTTTTTTTTTTTTTGTAGCTGGTTTTGATTGTGTAAGTTATCTGCCATCAGTCTGCACTGGATTTCATCTGGTGACTGCAATATTAAAGACTTTACAACAGCAGGAGCAGTTTTAAAACTAGCTTTAGTTGCTTCCGTATGCACACAAGACTGATTAAATTGCTTCCAGATAATGATCCTTAATTGAGGCATGGTTCCAAGACTGGACATGTAAAACCCTTCAATTTAAATCTTTCACTAATAGTTAACTATTATACTAGGAGATGCTTATGATAAGGTCTTACAGCTACTGATAAGAGATGTATTATCAAACTAGGAAATATTATCTGACTCTTTGACCTTATTTTAAAGGTTTCCTGGATTCAAAGAGGTTCGCTTAGTGCCTGGGCGCCACGACATTGCATTTGTGGAGTTTGAAAATGAGAATCAAGCAGGAGCTGCTCGAGATGCTCTCCAAGGATTCAAGATTACTCCATCTCATGCCATGAAAATCACTTATGCAAAGAAATAACCGGATGCTCCTATAAAGGAATTGTGTAGATAGTTGGGTTTTTTTTTAATGCAGTGATACCTTACTCTGTTAGCAAGTTTATTGTTCTCTGCAAAAACTTAAGACTTGTGTACGATTGCCACAACAGCCAGGAGAAACGTTGGATTTCCACAGGTCTACTGGATAGTAAATGTTTGTGTTGAAATACTGATTTTTATAAAATAAATGAAGTTTATGCTGTTCTCAAGCCATGTTGTTCCTCAAATCTGTCTTACTATTGATCTGTTAGGCTTGCATGGCTTACTCAGTATATAGGCTTAACTACTTTTAAGGTGACACTCATTTCTCAGAAGTAAGTGCTGGAAAAATAGCTGTCTCTGCAGAGCAAAATGCGTGAGCAGGAATGCTAAATGCCACCATATTGAGAATAAACGCAATACTCAATCTTCAGCCTCATTACCAAGGGGGCAGCTGCTTTTCAGCAACAATAATTTTGCCACTTGAGAAAAACAGCTTATCATTAGTAGACTCTTTTTTTCTAGGCGTGGGTAGAAATTGATCACAGCACTCCTTGACAGCAGTGTTGTTTAACTTGGTTTTGTCTTCATAATGTTGGCTGGTAGTAGAAACCAACAAAGAAAAAGTTCATCTGTTGTTTTCCCTTCTGCACTTTCCAGCTCGTTAATGTTTTAGGACGAGCTCTCTGGCTCCTTACAAAGACAACACAGATGAGCCTGATGGTCTGTTTCTAGACAGGTTTTTCAAAATACATATCCTAATGCTTCTGGGTTTGTTGAGGTTTTTTTTTTTTTGTTGTTTTGTTTTGTTTTTTAATTGCTTAGTTGGTTTGGGGTGTTCTTTGGGTTTTTTTTTCTCCATATGTCAAAAACCTTTACAGGCCTTGTGTGACATGAAATACACCAACTGACCAAGAAGGCAAATGGTGTCCTGGGCTGCACTGAGAAGAGCACAGGGAGCAGGTTAAAGGAGGTGAACCTCCCCCTCTAATCTGCCTGGGTGAGGCCTCACCTGGAGTATTGTGTACAGGTCTGGGCTCCCTGGTACAAGGGAAACATGGAGTTCCAGTGTATGGCTACTAAAATTACTAAGGATCTGGATCATCTCTCATACGAGGAAAGGCTGAGGGAGCTGGCCTTGTCCAGTGCAGAGAAGGCTCAGGGGGGATTTGATTAGTGTGTATAAATAGCTGAAGGGAGGGTGTGAACTGGATAGGACCAGATTCTTCTGGGTGGTATCAGGTAATAGGATGAAAGGCAATGGGCATCAACTAATAAAAACTTCAAGCAAGCACGATAGCTTTTATATAAAATCTTGGTATACTTCGTAGTTCTGGCACAGTCATTTCATTTCTGAGCAAGTACTATATGATCTTTAAATATAAAACTAGCTCCATAAACCACCTTTTTTGCACAAGACCTGAAAAATCAAAATCTCATCTTCTGCTCCTAGAGTACATTTCAGGATGCTGCCCCTTCCACAGTCATCTCAATTACTGTCCTGCATATATTTTTCATTCTTTTTAGTGGGTTTTTGGGGGTGTTTTGTTTGTTGTGTTTTTTTTTTGGGGGGGGGGATTTCACAAGTGTTCTAATAATAAGTGAGAATGGTTTCCATGTTCTTGTAAGGGAGCAAAAGTGACTGTTATTCCATCATGAACCTTAATTTTTTTTTTTTTTACAGTCATACTTTCATAGGTATTATGCTGTCCTTGCATCCCATTAGTCTCTGTACATGAGACTGCCATTGCATACCACTGATCTTCCCCTGTACTCACTTGGAAGAAGCGTTTGTGTGGAGCTGTCTGCAGAGGAGGTTAGACACTGCATGAGGGAGGCTGGAGGAAGGAGTAATGGGCTGAAAGATCAGAGAAGATTGTAGTGAAGTCAGCTGTAATAGAAAGGTGATGCTAGAAATTGCAAGATGCTCTTTCTTTTAAAGAGTGTGGGATTTCTCATAGCACTTGACAGCTGCTTCTGTTCTGCTGAGAACTGAAAGCTGGTACAGCCAGCAGCTTTTTGGGCTGCCTTGTGAATCAGAATGGAAGCACTGGTACTCTGGAGTGCCATTTGGGGAATCTCCAAGTGTGCTTTTGGTCACTTTTAAGGATTGATTCGGACCAACCTTCTGTAACTCAACAGCAGTGATGTGCATTGCTTACAGTGCAGTAACTCTAGCGGTGGTTCCTTGTGTGCATTTTTGATTCTAATTAAAATACTCTCTACAAGTCTTGCCTCACATAAGTTAGGACAAGGTTTTGGGAAGTTAGATGAATTCTAGATGTCCTCTCCAAGGTGTAAAGAGGGCCTTTTAAGTCAGCCTGTGGCATTGTATGTTGTCCAGCATCTTGCATCTGCAAACTCTCCACTGAGTTCAGTGAAATGTCTGCTGTCCTGGCTTGACCTCTGTGTTTTGCTCTCATGTCTCCCCGTGGAAGGGATCTTGCCTAGACAAGTATGTAGTGCTTGGCCTCCTGCATTTCAAATTTAAATTGCTGACCTGCAAAGCCTTTTTACTGGGTTCAACTCCCTAATGCTCTGCTTACATTTGCAATTGGTTTGTTTGCATCCATGCAGACAAGGGAATCTCTGCCACAGGGTTAACAGTCCAGTGAAGATTACACCTGTCAGTAAGCATTTGTGAAAATGAGTATCTTGAGGATTTGGAAGGATGTAATTTCCTTTGCTGCTTACCAGGGTCTGACTTAATTCTCAAACTTGGCTTGAGGTAAGATTAAGACCATGGACAACTACAGGAAGGCTTAAAACATTTAAGTAATACAGTTGCTGATTGAAATGTTAATACACAATGGCTCTGGGAGGGGATTCAGTTTTGTGATTGGACCCTGAGGTCTTCCTCCTGCCTGCAGCTGCTCTGGTGGGGCGGAATGTCACCACAGCCCCTTCCCATTGGCCTGGTGTGTTTGTCCAGGTGTCTGCCTCTTCCATAAAAGACAGATTGCTGGATCCCGTGTGCGTTCGGCAATCACTGCAGCAAAAAAAAATGACACAAAGTGTCTATTTGGTTGTTTTACTTCTGTGTCTTGGATTAATGTATCCTCTTGTAACTGGGATTTTTATGGACAAGCTTGCCAGCCAGAAGCTGTGTGCTGATGATGACTGTGTCTGTAAGTAATTTTGCTTTACTTTTGAGGACAAAGCAGTCTCAAAAATGACTGTGGAGGTTGGATGCAGTAGTCCGAGGGAAAACTACGGTTAACAGTTATTTAACTATGTTATGTTTGCGTTGTTTTAGTCCACTTTAAAAGCAGAGTGGGAGGGTTTATTAAATGCAGTTTTGCTGCAAAAAGGGCTCTGTAGAGGGCATTTTTCACTCAGGTGTAAGGTAAGTGTAAAGAGAAGGATTTTAACTTCCGCTGTCATGAAATGGCACATTTTTAAGCCGCTACTTTGCTTATTGGAGAACAGAAAAATGAACAGAAAAGTATCTTGAAGACTTTTATTAATTTCAGGAAAACCTACTTTCACCTGTAGAAATAGCTTTACATGTGCACACAAGAACACACACATACTTACAGTTCTCTCTCTAAAAGTATATATGTTTTTAAATTTGTCCATCTCATTCTTTTTTTATGTTTTTTTTTCCTAGACACCATTTCCCTTGCGAGAGCAAAAGAGGATTATAATGCTCCATACTGCAGATTCATTAATATCAAAAAAGGGCAGTTGATTTATGTTTACTCAAAACTAGTAAAAGAAAAAGACTCCGGAGAATTCTGGGCTGGAAGTGTAAGAGGAGATTCTTGTGTATATGAGCAAACCAGAAATAGATTAACATGTATTTCTGTCAAGAAATGGATTCTAATGCTGAGCGATTGTGGGTTTTAAAGCAGCAACTTAGTTTTCAAAGGGACTGTTTAAAATTAAAGTGATTGAGGAGTCTTGAGGGATTTGGGGGGGGAGGGGGGGATGTTTGTTTTTTTAATGAAATATCTTCAATAGCTATATGGTAATTATGAGCTGAACCTTAACAGAAGGGCTCCACAGTTCCTTTCTGTAGCAGCTGAAACTATGGAGGAAAAAGCTTTTATCACAGTTGGTCATAAAACTTAAATTTAAGGGAAGCAAAGATAAATATTAGCTGTACTGATTAAAAATAAAAAAAAGATAAACTATAGATGCCATTAATTTCCTTCAAAAAATGCATGCCTGGATCAGAACTTTTGTTAATGGTTCCTTTAATGTGCCAGCTAATTGGAACCTAGAAAATCTAAAACCAGAGTAAGAAACACTATTAGTAACTGCCTTTGACTAAATTATGAACTAGCTCAAACCAGATGAGGACTGTTTTAAGGTACCTAATTATACATCTCCTTGCTTGAAGGTTTATGGAGAACAGTATGAAGACCATATGGGGACAGTTGGTTATTTCCCTAGCAGTTTAGTCTCAGAGCAACATGTCTATCAAGAAGCAAATAAGACTGTTCCTACAACGGTAAGGAATTTGCAAAAGCCCAGCTGGCTACATAATTATACTTGGCTGTGTAATGCTAATTCGCTGTAAAAACAAATCATAATGGTGGCAGATGATTGTAGCGTATCACAGATGCTTAGGGATCCACTTTTTGGGCCTTTATACAGGCAAATAGCCTCAGTAAAATCCCTAACATAAGCTCTGACATTGCAGATGTTACAAATGCTGCATTAAGGCCTTGATCCTTTT
The DNA here is from genome assembly GCF_034315485.1 of Pezoporus occidentalis. Lineage (NCBI taxonomy): Eukaryota > Metazoa > Chordata > Aves > Psittaciformes > Psittacidae > Pezoporus > Pezoporus occidentalis. Next base: position 8,730,496 of record NW_026912779.1, read on the forward strand.
AGAGTGCCTATTGACTGGAATAGTATTCGTTCAAGGCCACATAAGTTTTACCCAAAACTTTCTTGTTTAGAATTTGGATATTGTGGCATACTTCAGTAACATACACAACTGCTCTATTAATTGTATATATAGATGGACACTGTTATATAGAACTGATTTACTGAAAGCACACTTGTTTTCTCCTAACACAGTTACTGGTATGTTAGAAAGCTGAATTAAAAGATTTTTGGAAACACATTAGTGTTCTGTAAATAGACTGTATTTCTGAAGGGATGATCACCCCTCATTATGTCCAGTAGCGTCTTGTGCACCAGACAATTTGTAGTCTGAAACACTTCATAGAGGAGTGGAAGAGGGAGGGTCCTTTCTCAGAGGCTGGTATGGTTTGGCTTACAATCAATGCATACTGGTAGCTTATTTCTATGCTTCAAAAGAAATTGAGTGGTAGGTTTACAGCCATTACCTTCATCAATATTGAATATTTACCCATTTTGAAGCATATGGCAAAATATGATTAGTGTGTCAATCTTAAAATCGTATCTGGAGTCTTTAATCCTAAGATTAAAGATTATGAGATGGGTTTCATTAACACAGAGGAAGTAAGTGAAAGGAAGAATTTTGTTTTCATGTTAATAGTCACTAGGATTTGTGTTATAATGTATCGGGGAAGCTTTGTTTGAGGTAATGCAAATCTTGGATAAGTGATTGCTTTTCTTGACATGACATTAGGTTATTCTGAATTTGGCCCAGAAGCATTGCAGCAATTAATCACTGAACATGAAAGAATGACTAAAATATGTTTCTAAGCTCTTTTCTGTACCATACGACAGCCAGCAGCCGCGTGACAAGCTGGACTGGAAGCAGAAGTAGGTTAAAGCGATAGCTTAGCCTGCAGGCTGAATTGGAGTCCAGAATGGGCTGCTGTCAGGCTGCAATGCAGGACTTTAACTGGAAAGTCATTTTCTTTCACCAAACTAGTGACAGACTTTCACAGTTGTTCCGCCCTTCACATTCTCGCTATGTGGGAACTTTACAATGGAAACAAAGGGTAATTCATGTACAGCCTTTTTTTGTTCTACTGCTCTCAGCTGTATGTTGCAAGTGTGACCCTAAGGATCTCACATTTAAAACAGCCTACAGTGTGTCTTGACCAGTCTGTGTATGGGCATCCTGCCTGCTCCAGAAATATCCCTTAAATGTGCTGTTTTATGCAGAGCTGCTGTTGCACACACCACCACAGATGCCTCTAATACCACCACCTTTCCATCTGCAAATCAGAAGCCAATCTCTTCCTTGCAGCTCTGTAACCTTCCCCCAAGCCACCAGCAATCATTTTCCTCTGCTTTCCTGGCCTTGCACCGGTAAAGCCCAATGCTGGTGTTACGATAGGTTCTCTTGGGAAGGGGCTGCCATTTAGAATCATAGAATCATAGAATAGTTAGTTAGGGTTGGAAAGGAGGGGATCCGATGATGGCCAAAGCTTAATGACTGATCAGATGCGGCACCTGCCCTTGATTGAAGCACTGTGTGGCAGACAAAAAGCATTGAAAGAATGACCAATAGGGAGTTGGATGGGGAAGGTATTAGGAAGAGCATCTGCTGCACTGAAAGAGAACATAAGCTTGGGGGTCTCCAAGTGTCTCTGGTCTTTGTTTTGTTTTTCCCCAAAAAGTCATTTTCACTGTTGAAGTAAATGTACACCATTAGCTACAGAACCTGCAAGTAAACACTTCTGTCTGTGACCTTCTCTCAGCATCCTTTTGTGAAGCACCGGGCAACCCATGCCACTTGGTTGCTGTTTGAGCAATAATCTTAGGACGTTTCTTTTTTTTCCCCTCTGTGCTGCTGCTTCTGAACCGCTGAATCACACTGAATACAATAGACCCAACACAATAGACTGTATGTATTACAGAGCAGTGTTGGATTGCCTGCCTTCTCTCGATTGCTTAGAATTGGCCATTTGCTGGCTTAGATGAGTACTTTCATTACCAGTAAGCATCTGTTCTGGAACAGCTCCCTGTCTTTGCTTCCAGTGGATAGCTATATGCGGTGGTCTGATGTAAATGTACAGTTTGAGCACCCCCATGTAATAATTCCCTGCAACAGAATCAAGACCTACATAGCCATGTAAGATAATAGCAGAAAGTCAGGTCAGAGCAATATGCTGTGGAAGTCTATGCCACGCTGGAAGTTTTCAAGCAGAATACTGGCATTTATTTTCTAGTCACATTTCTCTGTAGCAAGTGGATTGCATAGTCTCAGTCTGTTTAAGGCATCCTTTCATGTGTGATTAGAAGCTGTTTAAGGATAGAGTTATACATGACTAATAAATCCAGGCATGGATGTGGAAATACAAAAGTTAGAGGAATCATTTGAAATAAGAGAGAAGTTGGTATTGCCTAATTCACTTTAAAAACCTATGGCAGGAACAAATCAACCCAGCTACACAAAAGGAATCAAAAGACAAAAAAAAACATTTTCTTTTCCATAATACTGTGAGACTATTATGGTGTACTTTGAATATATTATCCTGTATTCTGCATTTGCATCTACTGTACCTTTGGGGGGTGAAAAGGGAATGCTAATCCTTCAGTAATCTCAACACATCTTTCCTTTTACCTCTTTTTCAGGACATTGATTTCTTCTGTGAATAGCGCTGACAGTGTTTGGGTAATCTGTCGGCTGCTGCCAGGGAAAACTGCCAGGGAGAAACCTGGACACCCTCCCTGAGCACAGAGCCCTTCCTGTGATAGATGTTTGCGAAGCAAGTAATCTTTCTTCAAAACAAGGAAGTTTTCATTTAAAGGGAGTGATTTAGGATGGGGAAATAGTCCTACGCGGGATTTATTCTTTAGAGATTTTTTCACCTGCATATACTTTGTTACTTGTTAATAAAGCTAATAGCCTTTGAGTTGCTGTCTGTGTGGTATAAATATGATGTGTGTGGGATCCTGACCTGCATGTTCCTGCCGTAACTTTACACTATGCTTTAGATCTGAGTGATACCTTCCTTGGGTGACCCATCTGTGACACTGGAATAAATCATCTTTGTTGCAAGAGCTATCCAACAAGTGAGAAATCACCAGTAACTATGTATGGCCATTAACAGTGTGTCAGAAAGAGCATCGCACCCATCTTGTGTGCTGGTGCAGGGCAGGTTCAAGCAGGCACCATAGCTCAGAGGGGTGGGCTAGAGTACGGCTGGGGATGGCACCCACCCAGCACCTACTCCAGCTTGAAGGCAGTTCTATATCCACTTGCTCCCCTATCCTGCTGCTCCCTCTCTGGCTCCAACAGTCAGAGCCAGCACTGGGATGCCCGGAGAGCCGCACTGACTGAATGGGGTGCATCAGCAGATGTAATTTCTTTACGGACAAGCACGTTTCTGCAGCCGCAGAGCAGAGGGGGTCACCCTGCCTCAGAAACAAGCCCGACGCGACTCCCAGCGCACCCTCACATCCGCCGGCCATCAGACCGCCAGCCGTGCCTCAGCCAGCGGAGAACCTTCCAGAAGGGCGGGACCGAGCTCCCGACAGCCAATCAGGATCAGGCATTCTCCCCCCGCCAAGGGCCTGGGCAAGGGTACCTGAGGCAGGATGGCGGCAGGGGTGGTGGTCATGGCCGATCGGGGGGACTTTGTCCCCAGCTGTCTCCGCTTGGATTGGGGAGGGGGGGGGTGTTTGGGCCGCTGGGCTGAGCCTCTCTCCCCCTGAAGCGGGAGGTTGTGTAACTCAGCGTTAAACGTGCCTAAGGGTGAAAGTGGCGGTGGTGGTGGTGACAGCGCTGAGCCTCTGTGCCAGTTTTACCCCAAAAGGTGAGTTCTGGTAAAACTTAATGATTCTGGCGAGGCTGATTGACAGAACGTTGTAGGACTAGATAAAGATCTCTGGTAGGGTGGTCTATGAGCAAACAGTTACTTTTTAATAAAAAAAAAAAAGTGATTTGTTTGTTCCTGTGGCACAGCTTTCCAATATGAGGTGTTTGCAATTGTGTGCGTTCTTTTTAGGTGGGCCTGCTGCTTCATGGAGATGCACCCTACACCTGGCCGTATGTTAGGCGCTGAGAGAACCAGGGTAGTGTGTGCAGCAGTAGGTGTTTGAAGACAACACAACAAAAACCATTAAATTGCCCTGTGAGTATGAATAAAAGCTCTGAAGTGAGGTTTAGCATTTGCTATTGAAAAATAATGAGGTTTTCCTCAAATCATAATCTGATATAATTGCTTACAGTTATTTAAGTACTCAGTTCTACATAGATGTATAAGAGTCACATGTAAAAAGCTGTATATACATTTCTCCACAAAGTTGCCATCCTTTTCACTAACAGTGCAAGAGTTCCAGGTCAGAACTGGACATTCTGTGGTATAGAGACTGGTGTTTGTTAATCCTTAACTCATGTCCTCATAAAGAAAACCTTGCAGACATAACTAGTTTCAGTTCCTGTTTGCTCTTTCACCAGCTTCTTTGAGCTATGGATGCTTCAGGACAGCAAAACAACTAAGAAGAGAAGACATCCTGTGCAGGATGCATACAACACGGAGTAGGTATATATATATATATGTTGTCTTTCTTGAGCCTGCATAAACAGCAGTGTTTGGAGTATCAGTGAAAGACAGCCTATTATGACTTCTTTGGCAGTTACAGTAAGTCTGGGACCATAGTGGCAGAACATGGGCAGTGTATATTTATTTCTCTTTGCTTTTTCCTTAACTGCCATCAGAGACCCTGTTCTGCAGTGATCTCTTCTGTGCAGTAAAATAACACAGCGGGCTTTCAAGGGCCATCAAAGTCTGTCTTTGCTACTTGAAAATCTAATTCTGAGGAAAGTAAGATAAGGGTTCACTGTGTGGTATTCATCAAGCATCTGGCTGCAAAGCAGCATTGTACTGGCAGAGATACTTTTCTACTGAATTCAGTCTCTAATGTGCAATTTTTGATGGTTTCCAATCAAATGAAACTTTACAGCACTTTTTGTCTGTACAATGTTATAGGTACTTGTTTTTGTACATTGATGTTGTAAAATGTGTAAAACTGTCATTTCACAAGCACAGGTGACCTGTGCTACAATCTGAACTCTGGTATGATAAAAGTCAGTGGGGATGGCGTGATTAAGGGCTCCTGAGAAGTGGCATGAGCCCCTTTGGTATGGCACAGCGAAGGGCTTCTGCAGAGCAGCATGATGAAAGTCTTCTCGAAAGCACCACAATGAAGGGCTGCTGCAGAGCAGCATAGTGAAGAGCTCCCCTGTTGCAGCATGATGACGGGTTCCTCAGTTGTGGTGCAGTCAGGAGCTCCTCCAGGACAGCATGATGAAGAACTCCAGAGTGGTGAAGAACTCCTCAAGAACAGTGCAATGAAGTGGTTTTCTGGCAAGCTGTGATGAAGGGCTCTGGGGTGGCATGATGATGTGCTCCTTCAGGGTGAAGCAGTGAGGAGGTCCTTGGGCACAGCACAACAAGGGGCTGGAAGAAGTGCCAAGCCGCACGATGAAGAGCTCCTCCAGAGCACCACAACAATGGCCTCCTCCATCACTGTGTGATAAAGGGCTCCTCCAAGGCAGCAGGGAAGGATGAGCTGTCTGTAGGAAACTTTCGAGTGCTTGCAGTTTGCAGCCCTATTAATGTGAAGTTGACAGTTAAAGATCAATAGTTTTAACACTGAACACAGATCTGTTTTTTGCATTCCACATTCTTAGGTGAAGCTCATTTCAGAACACAGCTTGCCATTCAGACCCCTAAGTGTTCATGCTGTAGCAAACCTGGCTGAAATAAACAGGAACTGACTTTCAGGAGAAGGAGAGGAGAATCAATATTATGCTAGCAGGCAGTGGAGGATGCTTTTGATTTTCTGGTTTATTTCTTTTTCCCCTACAGTGGTTATTGTCACCGCAGTTTTTTACAGAAATCATAGCAGTTTCACAGTTACTGTTTTAGTAGTATGTACACAATCTTCCATGCAGCGTGTGCTATTTATATGACAAGATCTTATCATCTGTTCATTTTATCTCAGCATAGGGAAAATACACAGCTTGATGTGTGTTTCAGTTTTGTGTTTAAATAAGGTTGTGTATGACTCTTGATGTGGCCTTGAACTGCACTTTTAGCTTGTGATCTTGACATTTATTTGGCTGAAGTTAGCATTAAGTTTTCAGCCTTAGGTGGGGATTCAGAAGCTTTTTAACTCCACCGTTGTGTATATTTCAGGAGGGTTGGCTTTGAAGAAGTGTGATACTCCTAAGTCATTACCTGAAGTAAAAAGTTTGTAATTAAGAAAGCCTTCTCGCTGCAATGGGATTTGATCCTGTTTGCCTGTGGGGGAACCGCATTGTTCGGTGAGCACAGGGTGACATCCAGCGGCTGGCTTCTGCCTGGCGGTGAGAAGAAGGCAGATCAGTAGCATCACAGGAGCACTCTAGCTGGGAGGGCCCCTACGGGTCTCCTGCCCAAAGCAAGTCAACATCAGAGTGCTCATAGATTCGCCCAGTATTGAAAACCTCCAAGGACTCTGGGTAACTTGGTCCTTAATTATTCTCAGGGGGAAAATTAGTTTCTTTCTCTAAAACCTGTTCTCATTTATGTCTGTTGTCCCTTTTCCTCCACAGAGCATCTCAATAAAGAGCCCTGGTCCATCTTCTCAGTAAACCCCTTGTAGTTTTGAGGGGGCTGCTTTTATGTCCCCCTGAAACTGTTTCTTCCCCAGGCTCAAGGAGTCCAGCTTGCACAGCCCCTCCTGTCAGGGTTGGTGACCCCTACCCATACCAGTGTCTCTCCACAGAACATGCTCAAACTGCAGAGCAGCAGGCTGTGTTTCTGGTTTGTTCCTAGCAGAAAGAATGACTGAGTTCATGAAGGATTCACACATGCTTATCTAATTCTTTCTTGTGATCACACTAACTTTCTACAGCACAATTTTTTTCTCTGATTACATAGGTTGCTGTAAGCATCTTGTTAGCTATTCTGCTAACAATAAACATGCCCCAGGGCTTATGAAAGATCATAGAATCGTTTAGGTTGGAAAAGACCATTAAGATCATCAAGGCCTAGCACTGCCAAGACCATGCCAAGATGACAAGGTATTCACTCAAGGCTTTCCTGCAATGTGTTTCTTCCACAGACAGCATGTTCTTGCCTTCACAGCTTTGTTGTGCCCTGTTCACTCTTGACAACAAGAGTGCTGTGTGTTCCTGAAGTGTGCTGGCCCTGTGGTGAAGAACAGTGCATGATGTGCCTGTACCCACAGTGGGGTGGTGTTACCACTTTGTCAGCCAGCTACATACAACAAGCCTCAGTGACAGAAAACACCAGGCAGCTGGTTAAGTGCTGAGTTCCTTTTCACACACAGTTTGCAGCATGGTTATTCCAGAAGTGGGATCATTTACCCATCATGCAAAATACCAATATACACACAGAGTCAAGGTATTTTATTTATCTGCTATTTGTGTGAGATAGGGTGTTAGGTGGCAGCTTCACAAAGCTAGCACCTTAGTTCTGCATACATCAGATAATGTATGTTTTTCAGAACAAAAAAATTTTCTTGGTCGGAGTTACTAAATGTATTATTGGTTAGTACTGTATCTTCTACTGGTTAGATTGTCCTCCCTTGCTGTGTAAAGTAGTGCACATACTCTTGGTGGGGGGGAAGGATCAAGCTTCTTCTGTCCTGAATTGAGTCAGTGGTCATGAACTCCCCATGCCACTTTTACCTTTCACCCAGTTACTGCTGTTTCTGTTAACTTTTTGTTTTTCTAGTAATTGTCTAGTCCCCTTTTATCAGTCCTTTAGTGTCCTGGTTTAAACCCAGTCAGACAACTCCTTCACTCATTCCACCCCCACCCCCCCCACCCCCACCTTCTTTCCCTCCCCCTACTCCCAGAGGGATGGAGAGGAGAATTAAAAGAATGCAACTCCTACGGGGTTGAGATAAGAACAGTTTAGTAACTAAGGTATAACACAAATCACTACTGCTACCACCAATGATAATAATGATAAAGGAAATAACAAGGGAAGAGAATGCATCACCTCACCACCAGCTGACTGATAACTTGCCCCCGCCAGCCCGACCAAGCACCTACCAATGCCTCCTCCAGCCCTCCAACCCTGCAGACTCCCTGCCCTTCCAGCTGACTCTCAGTTACATCCTGGCCATGACGTGCTGTGGTATGGAATGCCTCTTTGGTCAGTTTGGGTCAGGTGTCCTGTTTCTGCTTCCTCCTGGCTTCCCCTCTTCCCTGGCAGAGCATGAGGCTCACAAAGTCCTTGGCCAAACCAAAACATCATTGCTATCAGCTCTGTTCCCAGGCCAAAAGTCAAAACACTGCACTGCACCAGGTACCAAGAAGGAGGAAAATGACTGCTACTGCTGAACCCAGGACATTTAGTTTTTCTTTCAAGGTTAAGGTGGTTACTGGGGAATGCATTGCTTGTACAAAATCCTGTTTTGTTAAGTGGTGTTAATACTATGTGAGCCAGGCACTATGATCACTATGGAAATTCCAGTTTCACTGTACATCAGTATGAAGGCTTTGGAGGAGGGAAAATGACATTGCCAGCTGCCCTGGTGCAGGGCTAATGAGGGGCTAATTGCAGCTCTGACTGTGATCAAGGGCTGGGGGGGAGGGGATAAGCAACAGCTGCTATAAAAAGTCACCCGCTTGGCATGGTAAGGGAGAAGTGGGGGATTGCAAAAGCCAGATTGAGGTTGATGTGTATGGCAGATGCAGGAGAGTGCAAGATGTGGTGAACTGTCATCTTAAATGTGGTGGCCTGTGCTCTGCTATTCTCTGTCACCCAGAGTGCTTCATTTGAGTTGACTGTTGCAAGAAGGTATTCTGATACGAATCTGAAACTGCTCATGATCCTTGAGATTTTAGGATAAACCCTTGGTATGGGGGAGCCAAGGTAAGGAAAAGAATAACTGGAGAATATTACTGCTAACTTTGAGGCCTGGGTCATTATTAGAACAGTGCTTGCTATTAAGCTATTCCTGATTTATGTTTATTTATGGGAAATACCTGGTTGGAGCTGAAAGACGGCTTATTTTTATTTCTTCTTCCCTGGTAAAAGGGAGGTGCTTTGTCTTCCGTTAGCTGATACTGACTTGTTTGCAGTGGGTTTTTTTTTCCTCCTTACAGTCTCCACCCTTGCTTGATTTTTCTTGAACCAGCATTGTATGGCTGTCACCAGCCCTCAGAGGTTACTGATGGGTTTGTAAAAGAAGATGGCTTTTAGGTTTAGAAATAGCTGTTTTTTCAGGGGTGGGTTAAAAAAAAAATTGCATTGGGATGGATGAATAGTGTTATGTCAATACAAATCACAAGCAACTGGTGGGAGGCTGATTGTTCTTCTGGCTCAGACTGAAATTACACTGCCAGCCCATGTAAAAAAAAAGCAGGAGCTCAAAATATATGGTATTAGGGAAAACTGCATAAGTATTTAGTACATAGCATGGAATACTTGTATGTGTAATACTTGGGTTTCTCAGCATTGCTCAAACAAAGCTGTGAATGTCTCTGAAGAGTGTAAAAAGGAAAAGAGCACTTAGTCTTGAACAAGTACACAAACTATAAAGCTTGTCTTGCATGATAGTGTGGTGAGAATGCAGCTTAAAGACTGCTCTCCTGTCTGTATGGTAATGCTTGTTTTCATAAAGGCCATAGCAAAGCACTACCCATAGGCCCTTAAACAGTGGAAGTGATGTTAAGATTTGTTAGAGGGTTTCAGATGGGGGAAATTACCATAAAAGGAGATAGGGCTCCACTGCTGTATTTTTAATTGATTAAAATCAATTGGTGGTACTACACACCCACTACTTTTGGGTGTGTAGTACCTCTACTCAGATTTTCTTTTTCCTCCTCCCATATGGCATACCCTTTTAACAGCAGTGTGGAAGAGAATAGCTGCTAGTCCATCTGCTAGTGGCTGTGTTGGAGTACAGCCCACACCAGTCAGTGTTCTGTTAGGAATCAACCAGTTTAAGTGATGTTTTGTTGGCTGAAGGTTGCTCAAGTCACAGGCAGACTTTCTCGAAGTCATAGGTAGAGAATTCCCTCCTCATGCAGTTGGATTGGATTTACTCGGGGGGCTGGACTCTCAGCTGTGACACAGGAAAATCCCGTTTCTGATTTCTGATGTTTGAAACTCTGAGTAACTGCATCCTACTTGTCCTCATTTCTGAAGGTTACTGGCGAAGTTATTGGTGACGGAAAGGAATGGTTCCCAGGTCTGGTGCAAAATGGAGAAATTGTTCAGTAAGAAAGCTTCACAGAAGAAAAGCTTCTACTTTTGTCTGAGTTCTAATGGATTTTTGGAAGTCTTTGAAATGAGTTGTTAGCTGTTCCAGTGAATGGCTTTCTTGTAAGCAATGTTAACTACCAATGCATTCTTTCTTGCTCTTCTCTTTGGAAGCAATGACACAGCTTTGTGTGAACTAAATACAGCTACCTTGATGGCTGGGTTCTTTTTTCAGGCACTCTGCAGGACTTTGAGCTACAAAGGGTAAAATTGCTAGCACTAGTCTGATGTTGGGCTAATTTGATACACTGTATAGCATGTATTGATCATGATGCTAGCCAAAGCATTAAACTTCCTTGTATCTTCTTTGATATGCAAATGGTGCTCTGCAGTGTTCCACATGCTGTCCTGAAAACTCCAGAAGATGTAATAAAGAAATGATGAGCTGTCTGCTTAAAGTATATCTGTAAATATCCTCATCATTTTATATTGCCCCTTAAAAATAATAATTGGCAGTGATTCAAAAGGCAAGGCAGTTCTGAGAAGAGGGACAAGATAATAATTCCTGGAGAAAGCTGAGAATAAAGGACTGAAGCAGTATGGAAAATAATAGGAAAAGAGGAAGATGCAAAGTCACTGTGAGGTCTTTAATATGTCATCCCACTGCACTGTATAATGGGAAACTGTAGAGAGTTGGCAAAGCTTTTTAATTTAGGCTGTAGCTCCTTCTCAAGACTGTGTAAGTAGAGAGCCTAAGCAATGCATGGAGAAGTAAACCTTACCCACGTAGCTGACATGTTTGTTTTCCAGTTCTGCTATAGACCTGTTTTCCTCATCTTTTGCTGCATAGTAGATATGGCCTCTTACTGTCATGTTGCTCTTTCCCCTTGGAATATGATTCATTTTGCTGAAGTTGATATTTTTGCCTGGATTTTGTGAGAGGAGATGGTGAATGTTAGAACCTGAACTCAGTTTTGAGGGGGCATGGGACATTTGGTTGCAAAGATAAAATAGTAAATGTTCAAAGTAATTCGAGGTCATAAGGAGTACTCTATTCATCATGGCCACAGTCTGAGAAAAGCTCTCTCTGAGATCACTGCTGTAACTCAAAGCAAGAACAGCATTGTAAATGTGGGAGTGCACTAATGGGTGAAGTCTCCTGCCTCAGATGATACCAATGGGGGGTGAAAGAACTGCAGACTGAAAGCAAGCAGTGGGAGATTGAAGGATTGGAACAGAGAGATGCATGAAACCTCAAAAGAGCTGAGAGAGGCAAACCTGACATGGGAGATGTTTTATGCGAAGAGAACAAGGCACAGATATTGCAGCTTGGGCTTTCAAGAATGCAACCATCTTGTGTTTAATGACCAATTCATCCTTGAAGTCCCTGGACCAGAGGGTGATGTCTTTGCATTTAGTAACTCTGATAGAGCATGTCTTCTTTCACAGATTTGCTTTGTTGCTTTGTGAAGCTCATCCCAGTCACTGTTGCTTAATCTGCTTAGTGTATCTGCCTGGTTCCATGTTCTGTGTTGCAAGAATACTCAACGTACACCAGACTTAGTTACATCTACATGGTACAAAATCATGTTCTAAGCTATTGATGTGGCTCCTGAAAGCTGCTTGGCCATGTGAAAATGACATTGTACCTTGTGTAAATTAGCCCTGTCTTTGAACTCAGCAAGCAACTTTTGAAGCACACAAGTATTGTAACTCTAATTCTAGCAGCTTGGTTTTAGCTAGCTCAAGGCTTTCCTCCTTATGCTGCTTTTTGCAGTGTAGACAGACTTGTGGATCTTGCTGTTAACTTGGAAGAAAAGGTCAGAGTGTTGTGGCCTGAGTGCCATGCTTTTCAACAGGAAAAGCTGCATATACAGCAGCTTATGCCATTAAACCAAAACAATAGAGAGAAGAAAACAAAATCACTGTCCCTGAGGCATTATCACCACCTCCTTCCCTGGGGGAGACGTTTTTTTTTGCCAGGACAAGTTCAGTATGCTTTCACTAGCTTGTGGTTTGTTTATACTGTAGAGTTGTAAGCAGATGCTACTTGTTCTTAAGGGTTTGAACTGCCACCTTTTGTTACAAATAGAGTTCTGTTTAAAACACTGCTTTTTCTTTTTTCTTTTTTTTTTCTTTTTTCCTCTTTTAAGGATGGAAGTACAGAGGGAAGTAGCTATTCAAGGATATTCAGAACAGGCATGGCAGAAAACTAGTAGTTCTGTGGCTCAGGCTGTTAAGCTAGGTCACGCTGTGTTGTTTGCAGCCTATGTGTAAAGTCATAATGTACTGCTGAGCAAATTCTTCTGTTTAGCTTGTGTTTTCATTTGTGTGCATTAGACACAATGGGGAAAATAGGAAAATATTGAGTGGATTGGAAGCTCATACAATATCCAAGTAAATGTTAGTGTGTGGTGACAATTTGTGGAGTTGCTTCAAATTCCCTGGACATGACCAGTGAATATAGAGAGCCTTGCAAGCCAGCTCTGGAGCTTTCTCAGGAAAAGTGATGTAGCACTAATATCTAGCTAGTAGAGTTTATGGAGAGGAAAAAGTGTGCTAGTAAAATGCTTATTTTGACTCTTTCTGCAAACATAGATACTGATCACTTCCCACCCTCTACATGTCAACTAAGTATCACCCTGTTTGTTGCACAATGAGTGATGGATACACTTCTGTAAGAATTCCTCATGCTGCCTGTTCTGCAGTTCTAGTTTGCTCTACCCTGAGCTGATTGTGGCGCTTCGGCTCTAGCTGTGCTGAAACTTAAATCTGGCAGTAGCAAGGCCCCTGCCTGCAGGGTGCAGTCAGTGGCTTTCTCGTTCTGTTCAAATTGGTAACTGCTGATGGCTAGCTGTATGTGAAGAGCAGTGGTTGGGAAGATTGAGAATGAAGACCTTGCGTCCACTGTAGGAGAGGAACTGGTTCAAGACCATCTTGAAAATCTGAATGTGCACAAGTCCGTGGGTCCTGATGAGATCCATCCGTGGGTCCTGAAGGAGCTGGCAAATGAAGTTGCGAAGCCGCTGGCCATCATATTTGAGAAATCCTGGCAGTCAGGTGAAGTTCCCGATGACTGGAAAAAGGGAAATATAACCCCCATTTTCAAGAAGGGGAAAATGGATGACCTGGGGAATTACAGACCAATCAGTCTCACTTCTGTGCCTGGCAAAATCTTGGAGCAGATTCTCCTGGAAGGCATGCTAAGGCACATGAAAAACAACAAGGTGCTTGGTGACAGCCAGCATGGCTTCACTAAGGGGAAATCCTGCCTGACCAATTTGGTGGCCTTCTATGATGGGGCTACAGAACTGATGGACAGGGGTAGAGCAGTTGATGTCATCTACCTGGACTTATTCAAAGCGTTCGACACTGTCCCACACGACATCCTTGTCTCTAAATTGGGGACACATCAATTTGATGGATGGACCACTTGGTGGGTAAAGAAGTGGCTGGATGGCCACATGCACAAGAGTTGTGTCAATGGCTCAGTGTCTGGCTGGAGACCAGTAACGAGTGGTGTCCCTCAGGGATTGGTGTTGGGACCGGTCTTGTTTAACATCTTCATCGCTGACATGGACAGTGGGATTGAGTGCGCCCTCAGCAAGTTTGCCGATGACACCAAGCTGTGTGGTTTGGTTGATACGCTGGAGGGAAGGAATGCCATCCAGAGGGACCTCGACATGCTTGTGAGGTGGGCTGATGCCAACCTCATGAAGTTTAACCATGCCAAGTTACATTGCTCTGGTTTCCAGTTGGTGTTGTGACATAACTTAAAGCAGAGTTTAAGTTGGTGAATCTACTACTGTACTAGTTTTTAAGATTTTGCATGCTCTTGAGGGAATACATGCAAGTAAAGGCTGTTGGCCTCTTGTCATATCCCACAACAGTTTCTTCACTGAAGCACTGCTGGGATTCACAGAACTGTCCCCAGCCTCCTTAGTGTGTGAATAACAAGTTTTCTTCAAGGTATATAGCTTGTTTCACACATACCATTAAAACTCTTCCTACCTTTTTTTTTTGTCAGCATGGGTGCCGCTGGCATCCCACAGGAGTACAGATTGCAGAACCTACAGAAATACAATGAGCCCCATTTTCTAATCTCAGATGTCTCCTTGAGTAGATTTGTAGAAAAAGCTAAGCCAGCTGGCACTCTCTCCAAACTCACAGTGCCCAGATGGACATGTACACAAGCTGACCTCTTCCACTTTTCTCATAAACCACTGCAGGGAAGAGACTAAGTGAATCAAACAGAAAACTGAATGCCTTTGCAGAACTGGCTGCAAGCCCAAATGTTAGCAAGCTTTGACAGGTAGTGTCAGCCACCCCCTCTAATTTTTTAGGAGAATGCTTTTTGTTTTAATCCTGGCAGGCACCTCTTTTTTTTTTTTAAAAAAAAAAAAAAGGTAAATTGCTTTTTTCTTGTTTCTGATCTTAACTGATGAAGGAAGAAGAACTGTTTGAAGGTAAAAGCTATTAATCTTTCAAGAGGTAAAAAACTCTGCTTCATCCAGTTTTAAATGGCTCTGTTTTCTATATATCAGCCAGCAAACTGACCCATAGGAGTTAGAAAACCAACTCTGAAAGGTGTGGAATAGGTTGTTCTCATGTGTAGAGGTATGGTTTACTTGTGATTCTGTTAGTGAGACTGCGCTGTGAACTGCTAATCCAGTCCTTCAGAGGTACAGCCTTAGTCTCTACTTGTAGAGTACAGGATATGCCTCATGGACAGCTGTTCCTCACCTCCTTTAAGGAGAACAGAAGAGCGCTGTCCTGCACAAACCTCCTGATAGACTTCTCAGTTATGACAAAAGGTTGTGAGTAATACACAATTGTGAGAAGATATTTGGTTGCTGGTGACTAAAATGGGTTGTTTTAGATTTCTTAGTTTTGAGGGACACTCAGTTGAAGTATATATTGTTTAAAAAGTCTTGTGATCTGTTCTGTGATGCATGCTGCCACCACTATTTGTGAACTACCTGGAGGACTTCTTCAAGACATAGAATGAAGCTGTTAGATCAGCTGTTAAGTTCTATTTTCACATCTAGTGTTATTGTCCTCCTTGTGCTGGAGAGTCACCAGATTTATTAAGCAGGATGTTTATTTCTGACTAGTATGTGGTGAGTGTGGTGTCTTAGATACATTTTTGTGGGCTGTTTTTTTTTTTATTTCCATGGCTTTTAATATGGCAGTTGATGAATTTCTGCCTCACAGCTGTAGGTGGCTGCGGAGGCTGTTCAAGTAAAACTTGTGTAAGCCCACTTTTCTTTGAGTACTAGAGCATAGGAACATTCTGTGTTTCCTAGTGTCACAAGCTACCTAGCTACATAGATAATGCTTCATTTTGCTCAGATAAATGTAGGATCTCAACCATGCTGCCTGCACTCTACAGAGTAGTAGTGTGTAACAACTTTAGAAGTCACATTTGTGTATCAGATCAACTCTAAGGAGAGTAGCTGGGTTTAGAACTTGCCTTGCACTGTAGGTGTCCTTGCTCTTAAACTTCAAAGCTTAAGCAGCCTCCTTCGTGCAAATGGAAGTGAGAGCCTTGTGGGCTCTACTGCAGGTGATAGGGCAGTAACTATCATCTTAGTTTGAGTAACTGACTTAAATGCTTTTGGAAAATGCTGCCAGTACACTGGCTTTGTTTTGTAAATTCAAGTGATGTTTTATTGACTGTGTTGCACAGTTGGGGCACTCCCACTTTAAATTCTTGAAGAGACAGAATTGATTGTGAACTTCTGAAACTGACCTGAATTTGTGTAAGAAATGCCTAAGCATGGGAAAAGAGTTTGCGCTGCTACCTGGGGTTCACTTGGATTTTTGACTAGTGGATTACTGGTGGCAAAGACTGGGACAGATACAGGCCAGCTGATCACATTTGGTCTTTCTGTGATTTAGACAAGGCCAGACCCACCCCACTTAAATGTTAACTGTTTTTCTCATTCTTGCCATTGGTATGACATTAGAGTTTCAAAGATCTGTCAGGGGTTGGCAATGTTAAGGCTAACTGCAGGAGGTGTACTGGCAAGAGCTGTGGTAGAAAGGCCTTCAGCAGCATTGCAGAGTTGTGTTGGTGATCTGAGTCTTGCAGTGGTTTGTTGATATGTGCAGCTTAAAATCTCTTCTAGAGGCTTTTCCAGAACTTGCTTCCCATTACACTTATATAGTTCCCAGATTCAGTAGAATTTCATGGAGCTGAAAAGACAATTTTCTCTGAGAAATTGGAAATGGCTGCTGCTGAAGCCTTTGGGACAGTGGAAAAGGTTTCTGTATGAACTGGTATGAGAACAGATCTCTTGGGACACAATACCCTGCTAGCAAAGTGAGTTTGCTTGGGGTTTTTTAACCCTTTTATCAGGCAGGTTGCTGAAGATTCATAGTTTCTTTGCTTTAACCTGTGGGTGCTCAATAAAGGTGCTTTGCATCTGATGCACTAGTTTACTGCTTGCAAGACTGAAGTCTGTTTCATTCATGTGCAGGCCTGTCTCCTCCAGCATGGTGGAAGGGTGGTGATGCCTGGAGGCCTTCAGTTTAACGGGATTAGGCCTGGGGTATCTGCAACTTTCTCTTATGTTCTGGCTGTACTTGTGTGAGTTTTTCTGTTTTCAGCCTGTATTCATAATGTCATAGCATCAGTCTCAGCTGCAGTATTGATTTAATTCGGGGAGATTAATTTGTGCTCTGCAGTATTACCAGCTGATAAGCTTCTCATAGATGAGAAGAGCTCTTAACAATCTTTCCATCAAATACCTGATAAAAAAGGGAAGTCTGTTGGGTGATACAGTGAAATAATAGCTGCATCAGTTTGGGCACCCTTTTGTGAAACAATGAACTTGTACATAACCAGCTCTGTGCAGAACCTTTCCTGGGTCACCTGGGGGGAGTGGACTGACAGGGGTTAGACTTCTGGGAGCTAAGGCTCCTTTGGAACAAGGGAAGTAGCTGTTCAGAGGTAAACCAGGTACAATTGGATATTGGCCTCACTGCTCGGATTTGTTTTGTTCTCTGTCCCAGATCAACAGCTAAAGTCCTGGCTAAATGGGAGTTATAACTGCTCCATAGATTGGTTAGAACAGCTGGGGATGCTGCTGGGCTGGATGTAGGAGACAGCTAAATTCTGGTGAAGAGCTCTGGTTATTGTCTCGTAAGGCTTGAGTGAAGCCTTAGATATCTGCTTTGGTTTTATTATCCTCAGTGCATGGAATTTTTTCACTTGTGTTTAGAGAGTCCAGACTCTCCTCTCTGCCTGTATAACTAATTGAGATTAAAGAAATTATTTGTGAAGGGCTATTTGCATTTCATTTAACAAAACAATAAATTATTAGTGGATGAAAAGCCAGCTGCATCTTGTTAAATCTTTCTTTACAATGATGGACATTTGTTGTGTCATATGCTTATGCAGTACTTTTGATGAGGTTTCTATCTTGTGGGTTGGTAGTCATGTATCAAAATCCTGTTCTATTTCTTTTGTAGTTGCTTGAGATTCTGCATACACAAGCAATGTTATTTCTGTTGCTGTTGATGTATGTCATTTAAATTGAAACTGTTTTCTCAAAGGGACAGCCTGTAGCTGATGAGGAGCTAAAGGGAATAAGGAAAAATCACTGAAGTCACTTTACAAATTGGTCCCATCCTGTTTTTAGAAGGCTCCAATTTAAAATTCAGTAAGGCATAGTTTAAATGTACAGGTCTTTGTGTATATACCTAATCCTAGGTTAGGTTATATTCAGATTTTAAAAAATAATTCAGCATTTAATGCATTTTTGTATACCAGCTACAGTGATTAAATGCTGTGTCTTCACCTGCCCTTCCTGGTTAAAATGAACCAAGGCAATAGCAGATTAAAAGTGATCATTTAGCACATGTAGGAAAAAAGACTGACTGCAAGGAAGAGGGCAATTATTAAGTCTGTCTCAGGGGAAGATGCAGTGAAAGGGAAACACAAGAGCAAGTTTGTAGGGCCAGAGAAACAAATCTGAAGATAATAAAAGAAGACCAACAAAGGCAAAAGGAATAGCTGCTTCTGAATTAGCAGGTAGCATGGAGAAAAAATGTGTTGCAAAAGGAAACTCCCTTTGCATTTATTATTTGTTAATAATTGTTTTGCTGTCCTTAAGGAAGGAGCCTGAAATTCTCAGACAGCCTTTAAAGTTGTGCTTTTCAAAGCACAGAGCATTTGCATCCGTAGGAGTAACATTGCACTATGGTTCTGTAGAATAACAGATTCATCCTGGCTTTTTGTTGAAGTCCTATAATGTAGGCAGGGAAGACTTACTTCTTTCATAGTACTTCTAGGGCTGGTTTGTTTGTGATCTAAGGTATAATTTGGATTATCAAGAGGGTTGGCTTTTTTATTTTACTTAGTACAAAATATTTACAGTTAAATGGCAGGAAATAATGCTAAGATTTTAGTTGATGGGATAGGGTTTTATTTTGCTTTCCTGAGAACATAGACGGGCCCGATCATTGCAGCGTACTGAGAGTAGCAGCTGGGAAGCTGGACGGCGTGAGCTGCTTCAAGAGCCGAGGTGTGCCCTCTAGTGCCTGGCTGTGGCGCGGTGAGGGTGTCCTCGGTTTGCAAATCACTGCTGCCACGAGAGAGCACTTCAAGTCCCAGGTGCCACTGTGTGAATTTACGCTGGTCTCAAGCAGTGTAAGACTTGAAGGCGTCTCTTGCCACACTAGGAGAGCCACAAACCGCCATCTTCAAAGCAACGATGAGCAAAAAGTCCTACGTGTCCTTGGCTTTATTAAAACTCTAGTTCTTCAGGTACTTTTAACTGTACGTAGCAGCATCCCCAAGGAGCATTACTCCCTCTTAAATGGAGGCTTAATAGCGCTATGATTTCCAGAAAGAACAGCAATTCTGTTAGAAGGCCTGTGTATAGAAGACTAATCCTATAATTATAGGAGTGAAAGCAGTAATTTTTTTTTGGGGGGGGGGGACACGACACACTGGAGAAACTAAAGTATGCTTTGTTGCAGTGTGCTGAAGTCTGCTTAATTTTAAAAGTACTTACCAGCAGGTTTAACAATACATGCCCTAGTGTTTCTTGTTTTGCCTTTTAATTTAAAGCTAGATCTTTAGGTTTGTTTTGCCTGACATCTATTCTTGAAGCTTAGCAGTGGCTATAGGCAATGTTTGTCGTGTAGGAGGTGCTGTTGTGCACTTACACTAAAAGTTGTGGGTTTCAGTGGGCAGCCCATGTGCTACGTGCATGATTTGTAGATAACAGGCTACAGTGAAAGGATGACTATGTTGCAAGGCTTTCCAGTGCCTCTCATCCTTGCTTTGATCAACTTCAGAGCCAGAGATATGGCTAATCTTAATGCAGCTTTGTTGTTATTGTTTGACTTTCTTTATGGATTCCGTTGGGAGAAGTTCTGCTTGATTTATTTGCAAAACAAAATATCACTGTGAATGTGTGAGCACGCAGTTTGTGTTCATCACCTAAGGGTGCCTCTTGTTTTTCTGCTCTGTGCTTTTAAAAACCTTTCTTGGTGAAATTATTGGTTTCCATTTTCTTCCATGAGTGTACTACAGACCTTCCTTTAAAGAAATCTTACTTAACCAAAGAAAATCCTAAGAATTAATCCAAAATGTGGGGAATGCAGCTGGACTCTCTAGCAGTACTGAATAGAAAAGCTGTAATACCCTGGAGTGCCTCTTGGTAACCTCTTTTTCTCCTTTCTCCATTTGAAAGTGTTTGTTTGCAACTTCTGTCTTTCTTCCCCTTCTCCAAACCAATTTCTTGAGGTTACCACCACCAAGGAGTAGCAGCAAAAAGGGGGAAGGTAAACGTACAGGAATTTGGGAAGTTTCTGGCTCTGACTTCAGCACCTGGGATGGGGAAGAAGGAGGCTGGACTCTGTGCCTGTCTCTCTTCTGTGCAGGAGTGTGCAGTGTTGTTTGAGAGAGGGCTCCTGAGGCTGTGAGCTGGGTGTGCACTTTGCTACTGACTGCTCCCATGGTGGTGACTGAATAAGGTTCTGCTGTCTGATGACTTTGTCACAATTAATTACTGTGGTTCTGGAATGCTGGACTCATTTTCAGAGAAAAGCTTGTTTTGCTCACCCTAATTCATCATTTATCAGTAGTGCACTAGATAGAAGAAACCTTATAATAAGCTCCAGTTCATCTCTACAGTGACTCAGGTGAAATAATTACTTATTTCTGGGGGGAGAACTTTCTTTTGCAGCTGTGGATTATCTACTGTGGTACTGTAAGAACTTCTTTATCTTATATCTCTGCAAATATTTTTCCATATAACACTGCAAGCTGCTGGCCTTCAGTATGGCTGAAACACTTCAGTCATGCCCAGACTTTGCTGGAAGGGAGTGCTTTACCTGGGACTCAATGTTCTACCAATCATATGGGTTTAAAAACAAGCAGTGTCAACAGCTGTGAATAAAACTCCACAGACTTCTGAAGGCAGAGGCAGTGTTGGGCTGTCTCATTTTCTATACAAACAGTTAAAGTGGTCTTCATGAAGAGAAACATGAAAGTGAGGAGATGAGTGAAACTCTGCTGCTTATTTTTGAGACTTTTTCCTGAGCTACCTCTTGCATTTAGGGGGGAAAAAGGGCTCCTGCCTCTAGGGCTGTCAGGGGTTGTTAGACGAGGTAATGCGTCAGCAGTGTGGAGCTGAGTGGGTGGCTGGCTGCTTTCCATCCAGTGCTGATGGGCCTTGACAGCTTGTACAGTCTTGTGTAAACAAACCTGTCAATTAAAACATGCTCATTGATCTGGTTGAAAGAAATGCAGTGTAGTTTTTCTGAAGTCTGAAACAACAGTTCCCTGCGTGAATCCTTTTCCTGGAAATGCGTCTGTGTTCCCCTCGTTCTAAACGAGAGACAAAAGCAGTAATTATGAGCAGGGAATTTACTTGCCTGACAACCTGGTTAATGGGCCAGTTTTTTTTACTTCAGGATTGATTTTATTTTTTCCTCTCTCCTTAGTATGCACTTATTTCTAAGGTGTGGGTGTAAGCACAGATAAGGACTGTGCAGCATTGTCCCAACTGTTCAACCAGTTGGGAAGGAAGGAGAGAGTTACTTTGTGAATGGTACCTAAAATTGAGCATAATGTACAGTTTTCAGTTGACCAGAAGATTATGAGATCATGCTATAGAATATCAGCAGCCTTCAGGGGAGATGAAATATTTTGTTTATACCTACTTATTCCTGTACTTGCTTGACAGCTGAAAATCAGTAAGGCAAAGCAAGGCATTGAAAAATGCAGTAGGTACCAATGAAGTAGTTTGTGAACAGGGCTGAATACAGAGACTGGTGGACCTAGTAACTGAAACATCTCATACAAATGGTTTTCTGGGGCTTCAAAAGATTATTTTTCAGGTATGTACTGTAGCTACATATGTAGCTATGTATTTTTCAGGTATGTACTGATGAATTGCAGTCAGTAAAAATACCTGTTTTCTACTAACTTGGCCCTCCCAAAAATGAAAACCAGAATCTCAAAGTAGATTTCCACTTACGTCACAGTGGACCTTGGATATTAACCAAAAAAACCCAACCCAGTATATAGAATCATAGAATAGTTAGGGTTGGAAAGGACCTTAACATCATCCAGTTCCAACCCCCCGGCCATGGGCAGGGACACCTCACACTAAACCATGTCACCCAAGGCTCGATTCAACTTGGCCTTGAACACCACTGGGGATGGGGCATTCACAGCTTTCTTGGGCAACCCATTCTAGTGCTTCACCACCCTTACAATAAAGAACTTCTTCCTTATATCCAATCTAAACTTCCCTTGTGTAAGTTTTAACCCGTTACCCCTTATCCTATCACTACAGTCCCTAATAAAGAGTCCCTCCCCAGCATCCTTATAGCCCCCCTTCAGATACTGGAAGGCTGCTATGAGGTCTCCACACAGCCTTTTCTTCTCCACTCTGAGCAGCCCCAACTTTCTCAGCCTGTCTTTATACAGGTTGAGGTGCTCCACAGGGGAGGTGCTCCAGTCCCGATCATCCTCGTGGCCCTTCTCTGGACTTGTTCCAACAGTTCCATGTCCTTTTTATGTTGAGGACACCAGAACTGCACACAATACTCCAGGTGAGGTCTCACAAGAGCAGAGAGGCAGGATCACCTCCTTTGACCTGCTGGTCACGCTCCTTTTGATGCAGCCCAGGATACGGTTGGCTTTCTGGGCTGCAGGCACACACTGAATCTGGCTCATGTTCATTTTCTCATCGACCAACACCCTCAAGTTCTTCTCTGCAGGGCTGCTCTGAATCTCTTCTCTGCCCAACCTGTAGCTGTGCCTGGGATTGCTCCGACCCAGGTGTAGGACCTTGCACTTGGCATGGTTAAACTTTATAAGGTTCCAGTCCACCTAACAAGCATGACATTCCTTCCCTCCAGTGTATCAACCGAACCACACAGCTTGGTGTCATCAGCAAATTTGCTGAGGGCACACTCAATCCCACTGTCCATGTCAGCGATGAAGATGTTGAATAAAACCAGTTCCAGCACTGATCCCTGAGGGACACCACTCATTACTGGTCACCAGCTGGACATGGAGCCATTGACCACAACTCTTTGTGTGCGCCCATCCAGCCAGTTCTTTATCCACTGATCCACCTTATCAAAGGTGGGAAGTAGGAATCTGAAAATGGGGCAAGGAAGCCAGTGGAAGGAATTCAAAGATCGGTGTAACTAGAAGTAAAAAACTTGGTATGGGTTTTTTTCTTTTTGTTACGTATGGTAGGAAATGTTTATTTGGAAGCCAAGTGGAGATCCAACTGGATTTGAATTCTGCAACAGGGATGGAAAGGTGAAAAGCAGAATGAAACGCAAGGGATGAGGAGAATTCAGAAACAATGGTGTGTTGTATTTGGGTTTATCATGAAGAGGGAATAGATGTGTTAGCAGGTGAGGCAAAGTAATAGTTTTGGCCGTACTGAGTGAGAGGCTGTGTGGCAAATGCTGAAAATAGGTGGTCATATTAGGATGAAAGTAGGGGAAACTGTTTCAACAACTATTTGTATAGAATTTACCCCCTGCAATCTCTATAGGAACTACTTTTAATGTGTTACAGATGAGAAGTGTTGTACTGTGGGGCCTCAATGAGTGGGTTTAATTTCTTTTTCTACCTTGGACAGGTACATATGAAGCCCTTGTAGAATTTGAAAGCATAAACGTATAGGAGAATTGCCTTCACTAGTCTGTGAAGATCCTTGCTGTGTGTCATTGGCATGGCCTGAAGAAGATGGGGAAACAACTACTGAGCCCTGGCACAACCTGGGAAGCAGGGAGGTTGTTGATGTAAGTTATATCAAAGGGTTTTCTGCCTTCATTCATTGGGAAGGTGAATGCTAATCAAGGATGACAAGCTTTGTTTGCTTGCCGTAAGAAGGTGACCACGTCAGAGAATGGGGCCTATTGCAAAAATGCTTCTGTTACAGACTAATCTCTGTTTTCAGTTCAGTGGCCATGAAATCTTCATGGAAACAGAAAATATTCTCACTGTTAGAGAAATTGTGAGCTGTTTGATTTGATTGTGAGGTTTGATTTAATTAGATTTTGAACAAATAACCTGGCTTCACTGCATTCGTGTCAACATATACAGCAAGGTTAGGCACTGTCCCAGTGGCAGAAGCAGTTAAGCTATCTTTATTTCACAATATTAATCTTATTTTGGTGAACATTTGCCTTCTGAAATGCAGAGCACCTATGTCCATTATCACTAAATGCATGTCTTCATACAATTCGTAATACATCCTGGTTTTACATCACAAATACTAGTTTGCTGGTGCTTGGATTGTTATTTTTTTAAAACAGCACCCTCCAAAACTGTGTATCTCTAGCATGTTCTTGGCCTTTAGCATTCTTGCTCTTGAAGCCAAGCTCTCTATTTAGTGCTGGTATCTTGCACCTTCTGAAAGTAGCTAAAATTAGGAAGGGGAGGTGCTTAGAAAATGTGGAAAAATAAATTGTTCCTTTTGAATAGCAATTGTTCTGTGTTTATGGGAATGGGAACATCCCCACAGTCTTCTTTGTATAAAATTGAGCAAGTGACCTCACACTGAATTTAGACTGTTTTCAAGTGTCTGTACACATAAACTTGCCTGCTAAACATGGCTACATGAATTAAACACCTGGAGACCATGGTGTCAGAGGGGTTGATACACAGCACAAAGTAGCTATAATATGTGTAAGTTTCTTCTGTTGGAACTTGGCTTGTTTCTCAGCTGATAAATGCTAATTTGTGTAGATCTGAAGTATGTATCTGCTTTGAGAATAGAGGCTTTAAAAACCACTTGAAAAATTGCAGAGCACCTGATGTGATTTTTTTTTTTTATATATATTTTTTCTTTTGGTGAGCTGGTTTAGAAAACGGAATTTGCAGTAGAAAAGCAGCTGTTTATATATATAGATACAAAATTCACTATTATGCAGTGAACCTTCTTTCTAACTTGGGAATTCATGAATATGGATTAGATGGTGGCAGATGACTTCATGTGCCAGCTCTTCTGTGCCTCATTATTTGGGAGTTGCAGCAGCTCATGTCACTTGCGGATCCAAGACTCAGGGTAGCTTTTGCTCAACAGAATTGCTGGAGCCTTATTTCTCTCCTACCTGAAACTTAATGAATAGCAAAGAGACAGATTGATTTATTTTTTTTATCTATGAAGCAGTAATTTAATTTTCAGTACTACATATGTATTATCTTTCTGGCAATTTGCAGCATGCTAATTGAGAATAGAGTCTTTTTCCCACATTTCCATTTTCAAGGACCCTGGAGTCCACAGTCTATTAAACTGTGTTTGTATGTGTATGAATGCAGCTACTTCATTAGCAAAAAGTGTTTAGAATAGTGTGTGAAAGGTCAAGTATTACAAGGCTTTCCTGATAGCATTTCAGGAAGGATGAGTTTTATTTGGAGAGGGAGAGAGAGAGAAAGGGATTGAATTTAAAGCGAGTCTTTAAATTATGAGTTTATATCCCCAGCTGTGGAACATTCATGTAGAACATGTTGGATAAGTAGGCTGCTCTTATAATACATCCTGTACAAGCAGATGCTGCAGTACATTAAATGTACAGGCCAGATCACTGTTCTCTGTCAGAAGGCACGCTAACCAAACAAGCTACGTAAGTGCATGTCCTCCATACAGATAGTCCTAACAATTGGTTATTTAGAGCTGCAGTTTTTCCACTTCCAAATGCACTTCCCTGACATAATAAGCATTATCTGTTGTGATCTGAGAGATGTCAAAGAATCAAAAACCCCTCCAAATCAAATTAAAATCAATATGCTGCATAGAGCCTGATTTAAGATGATCAGAGTGCCGTGTAAGTTTAGGTGCTGCCTCAAGTACTGGTTGGGAATTTTCTGGTATGGAAGAACAGCAACAATTTTCCTTCAGATTCTTTGTAACTCTAAAATGACACATTTAAGTCACTTATAGGTGCAGGTAACACCTAACTCTTTTGAAAAACAAAACAACTTCTCTCCAGTGTGGCAAGAGTCCCAAGCTACAGAGTATCTTGAACGCTTGGGTTTGGCATTTTAATTCCTTGTCTTTGGTTGGTTCAGGATAAAAACACATGGTGGGCAAACAGTCTTGGTGGTCATGCTGAAGGCTATTCTTATTTCTTCAGACTTTAAACTAGAATTTCCATCTTGGTTCTGAGACAAGTTTTCACAGGAACTTGATAGTTTTTGAGGAAAGCTTTGCTTTGGGTGAAAGAGCATCAGAAAACGACCCAGAATGCCTTTTGGCTTCATTTCAAGTGTGTAGAAAATACCAGGCTTTGACTTTCTGCTGTTACTGTGCTCTGTGTTGACCCTTGTGTCTAAGCAAAAATGGGTTTACTCTTGCAGAGCTGAAGGAGAAGCTACTGACAGACTGCAGGACAGGCAAGAAACCACTGGGTGGCATCTGAGACTAAGCAACAGCTCAGCAAGTGGCATTGCTTTGTCGTGCTTACAAGTACAGGGGAAGGGATAGGCAAAATGTGCACAAGCTCCTTGCCGATGTCTTCTAGTGGATTTGTGAGGAAGTGAAAAAGAGGGGAGGGAAAGGATTACTGCAGACCCAAGTATTCCGTGGCCCAGCTTGAGATGCTACTCTAGGATTGCATTGAGGGGCAACATAAACTAATGCATCGTTATGGGATGTTTTTGAAATAACATCTGTGTCCAAAAGCAGCATATGCTTTTAACTATTGTCCTCATTTTCTGTTTACTTCTTAACAAAAAGGTAAACTATTGGGTACTTTAAAGAAAGTGAAATAGGAGAAAGATCTCTATTTATTTTCTCTGGCGTACTGAAAACTTAAATATTGGCCTTCTTCTTCAAGAAGGTTGTAGTGTATTCCCATTTTCCTGTCGTGTGTGTGTCTCATGCTCTGTGATGAAGTTATGTTGGTACGTCAGGATTATAGCTTTAGCAAAAAAAAAGTAAAAAATTTTCTAAGTTGCAGTGGGGTTTTCTCTGATGGAACAGCTCTGCGTTCACCTCATGCTTAGTTTGATAGATTGGTTTCAATTAAGCTTTCCTTAATTTATATCAATAATAATTGTGCTGCAGTTGACTCTGCAGCTCATTATTTGAGGTCTCTGCATAGGTATAGTGCCAGCAAATTCTGAGCTCAGTTGCCCACCCTGAGTCAGGGAGGTGAGGTGTGGCTGCAGCTCTGGGGGGGACCCAAATGACAGCCACATGTTGATATTGTCCCCTCTCTTGCTCTCTGTGCCATGGGGTGGACTGGAGCACCTAGCATATGACTCTTGAGTTGTGTTAAAGCTGCCACTTTAATGTACAATGAACTTCTTCAGCATGTCATCTTGGTAACACACATTTTTAGTGAATCAAACCGAGCCAGCCCCAGAGCAGCATCTGGCAGGTGAGCAGCAGACAGCTTGTTATAATGTCAGTAATAAAGCCAGTTATTCTCTTCCTAATATCAATGAATAATCTAATTTCCCGCTGTATTGAGGAATATTGTGAATTGGCTGAAACTGAAGAGTGGGGACTATGTGGCTGGTTAACAACAGCTGCCCAGAGACTTGAGGTTTGGCAGGAATAACGCCTTTTTAAGACCACCCAGATTCCTAGATGACAGCAATCAGAAATCAAATAGGCAGTGCTAGACCCTGAAAAAGGGTGCTGTTGCGAAAAAATTGTTTGCTTTGTATTTGAAACTGTTTATGGTGTAAGCTTACTTCCTAAAACAGGCAAGTCGGGGACAGTGTCAATGAGCTTATGTTCTGTGCAGATAGAGCCTGGGATGCGCATACGTTCTTCTTGTTCTGGAAATGTAACTTATTGCTGAGACTGTTGCCTTGATTCAAAAAGAGCATGGAAATCATTCACCTAGGGCCTGATGCTTTGCCGTGTGATTGCTTTCATGGTCAGAGTAAAGCTTATCTGCCCTGTGCTAACCCTTCTTCTCTCCATGCTGCAAATTGAAGTAATTAGCAAACAAAAGCCAGCTTGTAGACTTTCCATTGGAGCTGCAGAAGTACAAACAGAGAAAGAAGCATCAAGGCACTTTTTCTTTCTTGTTTAAACATTAAAAATGTCATTGATCATTTTACAGAGTTAATCTTGGAAGGTTTAAAAAAATGATCTAATAGCAGAAAGTGTGAAAGGGTAGGCAGTGAAAAACCATTAGGGTGAATGTTAATGCAAGTGCTCTGGTTGTCACTGGTAGGGATTCAAGCAAACAAGATACTTTGCTGTAGCTTGGCTGAAGAATATTTCTATAATACAGAGAAATGAAGTGTGCATCATAGTAAATGAACTCTGAAGAGCCATTTTCTGGAATCCATTGTTAAAGCTTGGCTGTGTCTGTGTTTTTGTGCTGGGACTTTCCCTTCTTTGCTGTGAGCTATGTGTGTGGTTCTTGTTGATAGAAGAAACATTCTAGGAAGGTGTAGGTGCTAAAGAAAGCAAGTCGCTTCTTTGCTTAAGCGGAGTTTTGCTTGACGTAGCAGCCCAGAAAGTAGGTTGTGATTGCTCCTTTAGTACTGATTTGGGCTCAAATTTGTTCATGAGAAAAACTGTTTTATTTTCTCCCTTCCTCCCCTCTGTTCCCCATTAGGGGTTGAGAGCTTTGTGGATAGCTTTTTGTGGTAGATCAAAACCAGACAGGGTGTTTAAAGGGTACTTGTCTTTCACAGTGACTTGTTTTGCTTTCTCTACTTCATTATGGGCATCTGTACTGCTGTCCTTCATTTTATATAATTTTTCACTTACAATCTTTTAGTGTCTCTTATTTCTTTTATTGAAAGGATTTACAGGCACAGCCATGCTGAGCTCCTGCACCATGTTGCAAAGAGCAGATCTGCAAAACTTACGGCCTTCCTTTCTACTGAGAGCTGGCTAGATGTTCAAGTGCCTGAAATGAGTTAGAGCCACACTATCTGTGCATTGGTCACAGCAGGTTGTAGGAAACAATCCAAGTGAACAGGGTGTGCTGGCTCCATGTGCTTTTACACTCCTTTTGGGTTCTGTGTTGTGCTGTAGAGATGGATCTGTCTGAGAAGGCCCATTTATTTGGCTCATGACAGACTGACTCATGAGCCCCATGAGGCAGGATAAATGGCAAGATTCACAAACGTAAATCAATCATCAGTGGGCCTAAAGATGGGGTTTCTCTCAAGATAGTACATGTTGCTGTTTCCTTTAGAGCACACAGTGCTGATGAATCTGAAAAACTGAGTGTGGAGAGAGCACAGTGCTAGTACCTTCTCCATGAATAAAACATGTTTTTATGCAATGACTGTTTTTATGCCTTGACTGGGGTTGAACTTGTTTTTACAGGTCAGACTCTTACAAATGTCATAAAGATGGAAATTTGTGCACAATTTCTATGTAACTACATAAATAACCTAATTAGCAGTCCAGATTTTCCCCACTTTCTTTTGGCATTAAAGGCTGCTATGAAATACAGCAATTTTTCAGTGAATAAAATTTCTTATTATATTTGTACTTGATGTTAAATGAGTCATGCAGTCAAGCAGTGGATAAGTTTGGGAGAACGCAAAACTATTTCTCTGTGGTGTCATCCCTGTCTTCATTGTATGAGTCATGACACAAAAAAACCCCATGAAACTAACTCCAGCTCTACAGCAGGGATCCTTTGTTGGGAATAGAAATGTAGAAAACAGTCCTACCCCACCGAGTTACAATCTAAATATTGCTGTGAGTGTAAACATCTTAAAATCGTCCTTTCCTGAGCTGCAGCTCAAACAATCTCTGCTCTAGAAATGTTGCTGTTTATTTTTCTTTTTCCCCGCTCATATCTGCTGATGAAATTTTCAGGATTTTGGATCTATCCAACCTCATGTTCAATGATGTTTTGTTTTGTTGAGGGTTTTGGTTTTTTTTTTGAGTTTATTATTCTTTGATGGGAGATACTGAGAATAAAACATTGAGATTAAAACTGAGTGCAAGCCAAAATATTCTTCAGGTAGTTTAAACTGCCTCACCTCCTTCTCTTAAAGATTGCTTCAGAAACAGTGTATTTTCCTCCTCTAATCCTTACAGCTGATCAGCAAAGGCTGCAGTGGTTCACAGGGCAGGCTGCATCAGGAGAGCAAGAATTTCTGGAGGTTAAGAAGAGTTAGAATAACCTTAGCAGTGAAGAAAAGGGAGACAAGTAACTGTTACAGGCAAAATGGGAATAAAACTACAATAATGTTACAGTTTGGGGAGGGCAGTGGAAATGGTAGCAAAAGTCTGGTTTGAAATGCTCAAGCTAGTTCATTTGGCTGGGAAGCTCCCTTAAGAGCTGTATCTGAGGTGTCTCAGTGGTAGCTGGTCTGATCTGCAGTGAGACTGTTAAGATTAGCCTTTGACCCTACAGTCCATTTTCCCATCAGTTTTCCTGAGGCTGTCTGCAGGGAGATGGTGTCTTCCTGTGCATCTTCCCCTCTTCCTCTTCCCTAGGTACATCTGAATACCCTTGACAGTGTATCGGAGAGTGTTTCAGGAATGGCTCTGCTTTGGGGTGTTGTTGCAGCCCTGGAAATGGAATGCCATTCTTGTCACCTGGTCCCAGCTCACCCTTTGTCCTAAAGAGAAATGCAAGGGAGCTTTGGGGTTTGTATTAAGGAGATGTGAGGACATCCTCAAACAAAGTAACTCATACTAGGTGAAGTGTTAACAGAAGGGCGGCCCTGTTCTGGGATGTGCATTTCCTGACATACTCAGATGTTCTCTGAAATCCTTGTGCAGCTTCAAATCTCTTTCTTGCTGGCTTTTTTGTGACCCCAGGTTTAATTAGGATGTTTGGTTTAGCATCTAAATTTTTAGCAATGTTAATTTCCTTTGGGCATGGTTTGTTGAATCCATCTCCTGTCTAGCTGGTAAACAGAAGTGTTAATGAAGTGTTAATGATTACTCTTGTATTTAACTTGCCAATAAACAAATAGCTTATTTTGACATAAATGCTGCTATTCCCTGGAGCAGTGTGTTGGGGGGGGGGGCTTGGGAAGGGGCTAAAAGGATGATATGCAGCCCTTGCTCTATAGATTTTCATTTTACAGGCCAGCTTTTTATATACTTACCATGCTTGATGCTGCATGTTGCAGGTACATGTAGCCTGCATATGAGTATTGTCAGTAACTCATGACTAGGAAATGCTGTCACAGTGAGAGCTGAGTTGATGGTGAGTTTGTGCTGCTTAGGTGGAATTTGGGGGATATTATAATACCAGGCTGACACACAAATAGGAAATAGGAGTAAAACCAGTCTAAATTACCAAAATGAGGTTGTTCAGAAAACACTGCTACCACTTTTGTGTTTGAATTAAAATCACATTCGTCTGGATGTCACTTAGACTTGTACAGTGCCAAAAGAGACATGGACTACAGGGAATTATTACAGGAAGTCTTGGGCCAGGAGGGAGGCAGAACAAGGAAAGAACCAGTCTGAACTATCTACTATCGATTTGTTAGTTTTAAGGCATGTATTTCTGTAGGAGAAATACTACAAAAAGATGGACTGTACGAGTTAAATCTGCTGGTGACCAAGTTAAATAAAACCCAGCGTCATTGCAGAGAAGTACAGAGAAGTCACACAAGGGGTCTCTGCTCTGAAGCCTGGAAAACAAACCTTC
This sequence comes from Pezoporus occidentalis, assembly GCF_034315485.1. Classification (NCBI taxonomy): domain Eukaryota; kingdom Metazoa; phylum Chordata; class Aves; order Psittaciformes; family Psittacidae; genus Pezoporus; species Pezoporus occidentalis. The sequence goes on from NW_026912779.1 coordinate 8,761,820, forward strand.
ACCTAGTCGAGGGCCATGAACTTTGTGATGAATAATAGGAGCTCCTGCTTGGAGCAAATACTGTCATTTTTTAGAACTGAGTATGGTTAAAGAGAAGTGAAAGCAGCTTTAATGCCTTTGCAAACAATGATTAAAGCTGGTCCTCAATACAAACAGCAGCCAGTTCAGAGGATACTTGCAGGAATGGAGGCGGTTGTCTAATTTGGGCTCTGAATTACGGGGAAGTGAGGCATCTTGGCTGCCACTGCTTCTTTCAGAAAAAGGATAACTTTTTCCATAAACATAATATTGAGTATTGGGGCTCAGGGACCCTGTAGGACAGTGGCATGATTTTATTCTATTGCTTTTTGTGACATGGTGCCCTCTTTGGAACAAAATCTGTGCATGAGCTGCTTATTGCGCCTAGTGGACTTGAATATAAATCTCATGACATTGTCAAAAGCACCACTGAATTGCAGACCATGATTGAGCCCCACATAGACTGTAAGTGGCTCACCCTGAAAAAGCTCTGAGCTAATATACAGCCAAGTGAATCAAATACTGTGGTGGTAAAACCATAAACATTTACAGGTTGGGGAGGAAAAAGTGGTAAATGGATATTGGCAAAAAGCTTTGAAGGGGTAAGGAGTGGTATGTTTCTAACAAGGTATGCTAAAAGGATGGCACGTGGGATGATTTAAGCTCTTGCTGATTTTCTCCTACAAGCATTTTGCCTGAAATGCATTGCTCTGAGTAGCTGGATGTGTTGGGTGGTTTGCAGGTGTGGTGGCCTGTGTCTGAGGTCTAAAATCAGAATCTTTTGAAAGGGTCGTCTCGCCTTTTTTTTCAGTGTGGTCAAAGTGTAATGATGTGAATGGTCTTTCTGCATTGTTTCTTGAAGTCTGTCTACTTCACCAAAAATACTTTAAATAACACAAAATATCTCTTGGTTTAGTATCATAGAAACACAGAATGGTTTGGGATGGAAGGAACATTTAGTTCAGCCCCCTGCCATAGGCAGGGATGCCTTCCACTAGACCAGATTGCTCAAAGCCTAGTCCAACCTGGCCTTGAAAATATGCAGCTCTTCAAAAAGCTGCTAATTTCTAAAGATAATGTCTCCAAAACTCCAGTAGAGTTTCATTCTTGACATGTATGGAGATTATGCAACCTCATAATTAAAACATGTTGAAGATTTCCAGGTATATACTTGCAAGTTGGTGAGCAACAATTTGCTTAGAGGTGCTGGCTTTCCATTGGAGAGCAATAGAGCAGAAATACAGAAAGGGTAAATGTTTGCAGGAGGAAGGTAAACTTGTTTGTGATGAGTGCTTATGAGTTGGGTGGTGAGGACAGCTAGCATATGTCATAGAATCATAGAATCAACTAGGTTGGAAAAGACCTTTAAGATCATCAAGTCCAACCATTAAAGAAAATATTTCTGTTCTCTCTGCAGTTTATGTAATAGCTAAGTGCATCAGAGCCTTAATTCAGATACAGTAACTCTGCCTCACATTGCTTCATGCTGGAAAAATAGACCTTTACCAGTGAACCAGAATGAACAGATGCAGTTGCAAATAGCTAGCAGATGTTAGAAGCAAGTGAGTAGGAATCAGCTGAAGGAGCCTGTCTGGGGGGAGTCAGCTCTCCCTGGAGTCAGGAGGTGGGGAAGAAGCTTGAGGAGGTTTTCCCTGAAGAGATGGCAGACAATACTGGAATGACATTTTTAGCTTAACTGAATGAGGTCCCATTAAATTTCAGAAATATCTTCTATTGCCTGCACATTTCCCCCCCCCCCCCCCTTTTTATTTTCCTTTTTTTCACCCAAAAAGGAGAGTGGAAGTATCTTGTGCTGGTTGTTCAGCAGTCCAGGTGAGGCTGCTAGCTTGGGTATACATTTAAGGCATAAGAATGGCCAATAATTATTATTCTTGATTTCCAGGAGCTGTCTAATAATTAAAAAGAAAGTGGTGGCTTTTCTGTTACAGCTTTGCAGAACTGGAGTGAATGGGAGAAGATGATAAATAGGAAAAGGGCCATGTGTGAAGACAGTGGCAATAAAATCATGATTAGTCCCAACTTCTTTCTCTGGAACTCTGAAAGAGCTGATCATTCCCACCCATCAGTTCTGCAGAACTTTAAGCAATCTCTACAAGGGGGTGGGCTACTGAATTAAAAGCTCAAAATTACTGTTGTGGGCAAGATGCTTCCAGTGATGCAGGTTACCTGCTTTGTTACTTTATATAAGGCTTTGCACATGAAGAAACTTTGCAATTTACAGAAATCTATCCTTCAGTCTACTTGTGAGGCCGTGCTGTGCTCTTGTGCTGCAAAACACAGATCCCAACATTAATTAAGAAACTCTTACTGTGGAAAGTCGAAGTGCAGAACGGACTTTAAAGCAGGTAGTTTGCCTCTGTGCTACAGATGAATTGCGGAGTGGGTGGAAAAGGCATTGTCACTGAGCCTGGGAGCCAAAACTCCCAATGTTGTTACAGGAGGAGGTGACTTGGAACAAGGGAGTTGTAACTCCCTGCAGATGACAGCAGGAATCCTAGAACAGCTGAGGTTGAAAGGCACCTCTGGAGATCATCTGATGTAAGGCCGAACCTCTGAGCAAAGTCAGTTGGAGGCTTTTTCAGGGCTGTGTCCATTTGGGTATTGTCTGTCTCTAAGGATAGAGATTCCACAGCCTCACTGGGCAGCCTATTCCAGTGTTCCCTCACCCTTAGGTTTTTGGTTTTTTTTGTTTTGTTTCTTGTTCAGGACAGAATTTCTTGTATTTCAGTTCATGGCCATCTTGTCCTCTCGCTGGAGACCACTGAGAAGAGTCTGTCTCCCTATTTACTAACAGTGTTGTTGGCCCTTCTACCCTGTTTTTATATACACATTGATCCCCACGAGATGTCTTTTCTCCAGGCTGAACAAGCCCAGCTTTCTCAGCCTCTCCTCATGTGTCAGAGGCTCCAAGACCCTCACATTTGTAGCAATATGCAGGCCTCACTCCAGTGTCTGTGTCTCTCAGAACTAGACCTGGCACTGAAGATGTTTCACCCGTGCTGAACAGAGGGGAAGGATCACCTTTTTTGACTTCCTGGTGAGTCTAAAGAGGAATACATGCAGTGATACAGGGTAGGTCTCTTCATGCCTCCACATTCCTGCCCCAACTTGGAGGAGTGTGGTGCCTGAATTCTTCCTGGAAGTCTCTGCAAACATAAATGCCAGGTGAAGTGGATCTGTCTTTGCAGCTCCCCAAAAGGTGCATTATCTCCAGAAAGAGATATTGTTTAGTTTATTACAGTTTGTGCTGACCTCCTGAGTGTGCTGGCTCTTGTGAAGCTTGTACAGGAAGTGAACCCAACTGGGGGGCTGAGTGCCCCTATTTTGGGGCCTGCCATACCCTGGAGGTCAGGTTTCTCACATTTAAGGGAGTGCCAAAGGCCTTCTCTGTATCACAACATTATTTTGAAGGTATATTATTTAAATGAACTCAGGAGAGAATAATGTCCACCATGTAAGTATATATTGGAGACAATAAAGGTGCAAAGAGTATTGAACAAGGTCAACCAAACATCGACTGCAGCCCTTGCTGGGGCTGAGAATCTTCTACTGAATGAACACTCTTATAGTGTGGTAGAATCATAGAACAGTTAGGGTTGGAAAGGACCTTAAGATTAGTTCTAACCCCCCTGCCATGGGCAGGGACACCTCACACTAAACCATATCACCCAAGGCTCTGTCCAACCTGCCCTTGAACACCACCAGGGATGGAGCATTCACAACCTCCCTGAGCAAAAGGTGTTTGACTGGAGATTAGTTATTGTAAATAGAGAGGGAAAGAGAGGCTGATGATCAATATTATGCTTGCCATCAGTTAAAACCAGTCAGTAGAAATGGAGGAGAGCACTGTTTAATGTCAGCCTTACTTTATTGTTAAAATGGGAGAAGTTTTAAATCTAGAGAATATACTGACAGTGTCATATTTTTATTAATGAGAAGGCAGGGAAATTATTCCTGCAGCAGGATCAAACAAGAGCTTATCTTCAACAGTGGTATTTCATTTACAGCCAAAAATCCATTGTGTATCTCCTAAGTAATTGAAGTGACACTACTGGTCCTTACTTCATGGAAAGAAAATCCTGTGCAAATCTTTGGGGGAGAACATATTAAAGGTTTGGCATTAAATCTATACTGAGTCTAGCCCAGCTGCCCTGCTTTGACTTGTAGGTGTGGCTGGTGTTAAGCTGTTTAGCACAGTTTTACTGTCACTTTATTGTAGCTGATGTTACAGATTCCTGATCCCATGCTGTTTAATGCTGTCTGTAACTGTAGCTTGATCCAATATGATCTGTGAAGTCCAGGTGATTTTCGTGAGATTGTCAGTACTCTTAACAAGCAGAGAGTAGTTTCCAGAGCACAGTTAAATACAACTAGATCTCCTATAGGAGCTGTGTCTCTCATCATGAGTGGTTATCTGTAGGCTGGGACTTCACAAGCTCTCAGGAATGTAGGGGTTGCGTGTTCCATACTATCTAAACCCCACTGTAAGTATTGCCCCTTGTGGGGTGGTAAGGAGGGTCATGTGCGCGGGAGATGCTACCACTTCCTTGGAGTAACTGTTGAAAGGCCTGTGGAGCCTGACAGAGCAATTTCCTTCATTTAGGAGCAGACCTCTTTTGCATTTCCCAGCACTAGTCTAGCACAGAAAACATCCTTGTTGTAACTGGTAATACAGCACTTTTTTTAATTTGTTTTTTTTTTTTGAGTGGAGCTTTCCTATGGCATTTACAGTTCAAGCACAAAATAGTTTTCTTTCAGAGCTCACTTTCTGTAACTAGCTTTGCAGGCGCTGGTGAAGTGGTGTTTTGTAAAAGGTGTTCTGTAACATCTTTCTCTTTGGGGGATGATAGCAGTTTTGTGCACTCAGCTTTGCAACAACAGAGAGGAATTTGTCTCTAGTACATGAGTGGTGGCAAAGCAAATGGTACACAAAAATAGCTAATCCTGTTCAGGCTGTCCTGCACCTACTTTTCCCTTTCAGTAAAGTTGTTGAAATATCTAACTCCTAAAGGTAGAAATTATTGAATACATTGTCTTTGTCTGTGATGGAATAAACCCCCAATTTTTGCTGTCAGCTTCTGTGCTTCTGGACTTCTGATAGAGCACTTTAAGGGGTCACAAACAACAAAATTAAAATCCATAGAAAATCTAAGTTTTATGTTTCTGTGACCTTAACCATGTTATTGCACAGGTTGGACCAGATGATCCCTGAGGTACCTTCCAACCTGGTATTCTGTGAAGACTGAACACGTGTTCAATGTATCTATGTGTAGTTCTTGTCTCCACTTGTTAAGATACACCTTTGGGGAAAACCAGATATCCAAAACACTTTTCTCACATTTCCATTTTATCTCATATCTATTGGTGACTCTTATTAACATGTAAAATGTGACAGTGCTGTCATCAGTGTCTTGAGCAAAGACAGGCTATTACTGCAGCAACAACACGTGTGACTGTGTGATAAAGTTTGTGCTTATTGATTGATCAGAGACTGGAGCTGAGGATAAAGCCCACTGTGTTTATATAGAATTGCTTTGTCTGTAACAGATCTAAGTAATGCCAGTCACTCATTCTGTCCTCACAATGGTTACCATTTCCTTGGTTGCACTGATTCACATGCGAACCCTTCCTGAAACATCATCTGTGAAATCAAATCAAGCTTTAAAAAAAAAAAATAAATCAAAATCAACCCAAGCAAATAGTCTTTTTCCTATTCCAAAGAAAAGCTATTCAATATTGTTTTGTTATTTATCCACATATAAACAAGAAGAGGTAGATATGGTTTAAAAGTTAGCTAAATACTTCTGATAGTAGATCTGCCAGTATGGTAGCTCCTGGTAGGGCACAAGGATGGTGCTGGGAAAGGTACTGTTAGCTGACATTAGTGACAGTTTACAGCAGTCCCCCTGTTGACAAAACAGTTCATGTAACCTATGCCTTTGGTATCAATAAGGCTGCATTTAAAAGAAAAATACTAACACCCCCCCACAAAAAAAAAAGAAAAAAAACACACCAAAATTCTCACCCCACCAAAAAACGACTCTAGGCCAGCTGAAAATTTCCTTCCAGATAGGGAGGTATTTTGATGTTTTGGTATCCCCAGGATCTTCAGGTGAATGAAGTCTTCCCATGTAGGAAAGAAAGGATTAAGGGTCATGGTAGTTGGTTAAATATTGAACAGGAGATGGGGTTCTCTAACCTTGTGCTGGGACTAAAGTAGCTTTTCACAATTTCAGGTGTCAGGAAAGTGTGGAAGTTCTTGCCTTTCCCTTTTGGTCTCACCCTGAGGAGTTTAGGCTGAAAGATTGAGTACCAGGGACAAAAACTTCTGGTACAGGATGTGTTATTAGAGTTGGATTTTGTTTCATAGAGATGTAGTAGCTTTGGTTCTGGAGAGCACAGGCTAATGTAGAAATAAAGGAAGAAACAATGAAGATGTCTGCATATATAATCAGGCTTTAGTTCATCCTTTAGGAAATGCTAGTGCAAATCTGGAGTTCCCCTCCTTTTGGAGTGGAGAGAATAAAAAACATCAGAGGTAGCCATAGCTCTTCCTTCTGACTTTTTTGTTCAGTTTTGTTTCATCTCATAGTATACTAATATCAGGTTGCTTGTCATTTCTAGAAAAACTGAAGCTTTTTAGTGTGTCCTTTTTACATCTCTGTGTTTGCTGTCATTTTGGAAATTGAAGGAAAATCAAAGTCCAAAGAAAATGGATTTTGTGCTTCTGTCTGGTAGTTTTCTGGCAGTTATTTAATTTTAAATTACATATATAGATAAAATAAATTGTGATTATTTTTTTTTTCTTTATAAGAACAAAAATTTGGTGGTAGTATTTAAGCTGTAGCTGTGTTCTGTGATTAAAGATTGTCATTCTGCAATTAGGAAAGGTACCAAACACAATCTGCATTCAGAAAAATGAAAGAAAATACTAGTGAACGCTAGTAAAAGTATTTCAGAAATGGGTGTATTGATGCCTTATGAAACAAAGGCACTTTCTTGTGAGCAGAAGGGTCAGGAAACTGGAGAGTAAATCAGTTTTTTCAGTAGACTTCCAAAGAGACTTGACAGTTTATTTTATTTTTGCCTTTCTAAGGCTAACACTGGTGGCCAGGAACAAGCAGGTTAAGAAGATTAAATCCTGGCTTGATCTTTCTAGTAGACTTTACCAGTGGCTGCAGTGGAGTCAAGATTATAACTGTTCTTACAGAGCTTTTCCTAAAATGAGTTAAAATACAGGGAGTATGGATTATCTGTACGATAATACACTATCAAGTCGTTCTGGGTTGCCTAGTTATTGGTAAGCATTTCACTGAAGCATTAGTGACTGCTCTACTGTAGTGCTTTTTGTGGTCTCGTGGAGGTTCATGCTGTATTTACCACCAAGTCTAGGTAGGAATCCATATTTTCCATAAGGGTTTGATCTCGGGTGGTAGCTTGGGAGATCTCAAGCTAAACAAAGGTACTGAAACACTTAAGCATAATTACTATGTAGAGTAAATTTTTTCATTGTCTGTGAACATCAGGTTTTCAATTTGCCTATATGATGCCTTTTAAGAATAAATGAATTGGAAATACATTAATGCTGCTTAAATATGAAAGTATCATGTCTGTACAGCAGAGGAATGTTGGGACATTTCTCTGCTGTACAGCCATGATGTGGGTTACAGAAGTACAAAACTTTTTCTCCTCAGAAGCTGCACACAAACTTTTTTAATGAGAGTATATTAAATACTAGTTTATTAAATTCTAGTATATTTTGAAGAACAGTTTTTCAGCATTCTTAAGATTTGTAAAGCTATTAGAAGTAACCCATGTAACATATATCTGTTGGACCTTTAAAAACAACAGTGTCTAGTGTCCTAAAGCTTTCTGGCTTGGCTGTTCCAGCATGCTCTGCATGCAGTTGAGCAAGTGTAGTAGCAGCAGAGGGTATTGACCTGCTTAAGTTCGGATCTCCACAAGAAACCCATCCGTTTATTTTGGCCAAAATGCCACCTGATGCTTTCAGAGTGCTAAATAAGGGCAGTTTGGCCAGGTAAAGAATTGGATTGATGCTCGGAGGAGTCTTGAGTGCCAAAGTAAACTGCTAGTGTTTCTCAAGACCAGGAAGCTAATGTGCCATAATTACAGATTTAGTCTTATTTTGGATTCTTAATGCTGTTAATACTGTGTAGCTGTGGCCAAGGGAAAAACCAATTTGGTGTGCTGCTGTAGGCTTCTTTTACTGATTATATTCTCACTTTTGCAAAAGCTGTCTCCTCCTTAATATTTTTTCTTGTGCTTTCCTTTTTCCTTGAGGCTTCATTGAGACAAATGGGCACAATACAAAAATACCCTTTGGATGTTATTAAATCATTGTTTGGTGGGGATAAGTCTAAATCAGTAACGCTGCAATTGTGTAGATGTAGCCTTGCCCTCCTGAGCTTCAAGGAGTGCTGAAATTCAATGGGTTATTAAGAGTGCTTTGATCTTGTTTTACTAAATCTGTGGCAGTGTGTGAGCCTTTCAAAAGAGCTAAAAGGACTTGTCTTTGCTCCTTTGTGGGAGGTGTCATCATTATTCAAAGCAAAGAGTCTGCTTTTGAGTTGAACTTTCAGCATTCATCCCATAAAAGAATTCCCCCAACACAGTAATTTCTGTAAAAGTAGCTACTCAGAAGGGTGGATTTTTTTCCAGATGCAGCATATTTTGTGCACAGTAGTAAACTATAGAAAGAGTAATATAATTTATTCATCATTACCGGGACACTTAAAGTTATGATGACATCCTGCCTGGCAAATCTGATCTGAAGTTTCAGTACCAGCAATTTGTAGCCTGGTGTCATGAGCAGCAGGCTCTGGTAAGAGTAAAACAACATGTAAGGAGCTTTTTTTTTTGTTTTCTTGGCAACCAGTTTAAGACCCCTATGGGTTTTTAAAGAGATTTGTGGGATACAGCTTTTAGGCAAACTGGAAATGGATGCTATCCTAGTTGTCATCTTAGCTGAGGACTACATATTTATCATACATGCTGGGTCAAAACTTGGTTATAGTCACACAAAAGATAGCTGAAAATAAAACGAATTAACTGTGTTTCTATAAATGGTCACTTGTAAAAGGGCCCTGAAGCAGAAAATATGGGTCTAACTGCATTAGATGTAGTTTCCTGGAAGATATGGAGGCATGAGGGTCAATGCAGTGATAAAGAAACAGTGGACCATTTCCTAGGAGCTCTTCTTTGTTTAGATGCATTTTTAGTAGATTAAAGTGTTTCTGACTTTGCTCCCATATGCTGTGTAACTCAATGCTGTGTTTAGATCTTATGATACTTATAAAAGCTTTCTCTTGTGTACCTTTGCTTTTATATCTTCTCTTTTACCCAGTGTGTATGATCTGAGCTGGATATTACTCGTTTGGCATCTCTGGTGTACCTGGAGTTCAGCTAATGTTCACTTGACACCCTGAGTGCTCTGAGTAGGGAGGGGTTTGGAAATCTCTGCTAAGAGTTGGGGGGTTTCTGTAAGTGTAGAGCACTCATCTGCACCACTTTGCTAATTGTAGATTGTGCTGTGATTAAAAGGATCGAGAAGGAGAAATTGGAAAGGAAATGAGGCTTAAAACAAAACAACAACAAAAAGCCTGGAGGGTTCCCTAGCAACAGGGATTTATAGAGTTTTTTTCTAGTGTGTGACTGCTTATGAGAATTTGCCCGAAAACCAGAATCAGTTCTCTGCTTTCCACCTGGGGGCATAGGAAAGATAAGTAAATGATTTTGCAAGTCCTGGGTGCGATGAGGAATGGAAGGCTGAGAGAGATTCTCTTTAGGGTTTGCATACTTTAGACTTATGATAATATACTTTTGATTCTTAAAATGACCCTCTAGAAATGTGTTCACCTCTTAATTATGTCCTATTATATATTGTCTTGTTTATTCTCTGTCTCTCAATTTTGTTCTAAAACCTTACACTGAGGTCAGGCTAACCAACCGGTTGTGCTGGGATCATCCTCTCCTGCCGACTCTTCAGAAACAAGTCCAAATGTGATGTTTTTCACCCAGTAGCACAACCCTTTGCATTGTGGGCATAATGTGAAATCCTTCCTACTGTTTCTGGGAATTAATTTTTTCATGCTGAAAATCAGAAGAAAATGCTTAAGTTGTATAATTTTGTTTCTGTGTAATTTCAATTTCCAAATCTTACTAGCTGCTCAGTCCTTGTTAATGTGTTCCACTTTTTCCTTTTTCATGGCTAAGAGTTCATGTTTTGCAGCTGTCTTTTGAGTAACTTTTCCCCAGTTGTCCTTCAATGGTGCAGTGAACCAGCTAGAAACAAGTAGTGAGCAACTGGAAATACAGTACTGAGTTCAAGGAAATGCCTTCTCACTTAGTTGCTGGTGCTGAGATTATATTGTGCCACTGCTCCTGTCATGTCAGTCTTGAAAGAGCTTAGAATCATAGAATCAACCAGGTTGGGAAAGACCTTTAAGATTATCAAGTCCAGCTGTTAACCTAGCACTGCTAAGTCTACCACTAAACCATGTCACTAAGGGCCTTTTTTTAACACTTCCAGGAATGGTGATTCCACCAGTTCCTTGGGAATCCAGTTCCAATGCCTGATGACCCTTTCAGTGAAGAAATGTTTCCTAATATCCAGTATAAGCCTTCCCTGGTGCAGCTTGAGGCCGTTCCCTTTTGTCCTATCGCTTGTTACTTGGGAGCAGAAACCAGCCACCTCATGGCTCCATCCTTCTCTCAGGTAGTTGTAGGGAGCAATAACATCCCTCCCGAGCCTTCTTTTCTCCAGATTGACCACCCCACCCCCCCCCCCCCAAGTTCCCTTAGGCGTTCCTCATCACACTTCTGCTGGAGGCCCTTCACCATCTTCATTGACCTTTGATGGACCCACTCTCTTTTGTGTTCAGTTCTGGGCCCCTCACTACATGACAGCTCATGTTATCTCCAGTAAGTGCCAGAGAAAAAAGTTCCCTAATATTTGCAGGACTTGGATTTCCAGTTCCAGTGTTTGTTTTATACTAAGATTAATTTTTACAGTGCAATATATGAGCTTGGTTGGATCTCTAGGATAAAACTTGCCTGCCTCCCTTGAGCAGTGGAATAAGGCAGCTGAGATTTCAGGAGTATATTTTAAGGCTTTGCTCATGGCCTTTTGTTTAGGTGCCCTGGGAGGATGTGTGCTCTTCCAGTTGTACCTATGTAGAAGTCCTCGGCATCCCTGTGAGGCTCATACACAAATCCTTCTATTACAAATAGCAGTGTGATTACAATTGTTAAGGAAAAAAGTAATCAGAAGTTTGAGAGGTATAACTAATGTGTTTTCCAGCCCTTTGGCATTGCAAAAACACATCCTTATATAAATTGCCTTGGTACACACTGTCCACATCTCCTTGTGCTCTATATACAAGAGGCAGCCTGTGACTGCACTTTGTTAGCCGCCAGCCCTGAATACTGACCTAAATTAAAACTTCATATGCATAGGGACAGTGCCACATTCGGCTTTTTTTCATGTGACTATGTAGGATAATGGGTTGCTATGGTAAAAATTGCAGTGATGACAAGCTGTGTGATGTCGAGCTAATATAAGATGGTTTTAGCAAAATGAAGAAAATACATTGAGAGAAATATTAGGCAGATATTTTGGATGAATAATGCTCTTTATACTTAATGAAAGGAAATACTGTTCTACCTGCATTACTTCTCTTTGGCCAGTGAATCTAAACCAGATGGGGCTCAGGAGCACTGTCATTTCACTTCATACAGGCAATTTATGAGTTTCCTAAGATTAAGCTGAATCACAGATGCTCCTGTGAGTGGAAGAATAGTGTGTTTAGAGGAAAAACAAGTATGAACAGGGAGATCTGCTGGTCTTCAGTGTTTGTTATTCAACTTTCCTCAATCTCATATTGCTACTCTTTTGAGAAGTACAAAGTAGAATGTCTGTAGGTTTTCAGGATTTGTAGAAGTTCAGTGAAGTCCAGTGAATTCACACTAGGGTTTATTAGGCATTAAGCTGTAAAGAAGGGGCATACAGGTACCATTTCTGTTTTTCAAGTGAGCCAAGATGAGCCTTCATTGTTGTTGCGGGATCTTTCAGTGCCTGATTCTTCAAATAGTAGCAATTTTAAAGAAGTCGTAACTACTGTAGATAGGTACACTTCTCACTGCCCATTTCATGCTATTTACAGACTAAAGTTCTATGAACAATTTTTGCTAACTTGTCTGTTTCAATAGAGTTGTAAGTAAATGTGAGATGCAGTAAATGAAGAAAAACTTACTTTTTTTAGTTCTGACGAATGAAGCTGTTGGGAGATGTTACCAAATAATCAAGTCACAACATAAAATTGCTTAGAAATACACTAAGGAATTGGTAAAGTACATGCTGTTGAGAAGGCACCATGACACTTATATGAGTTTTTATGTTTGAATTTAACTTGAAGCTTTCTCTTGTAGTTTTCTGTAGAGAGGATGCTAAAATCTTCTTCATGCCCTGGCAATGATAACTTTTATAAAGTAATAAATTAACAGCCATAAAGTGTGTAGGCTGCAGAGTGGTAAATCTACAACTTGTCTAAGTGCTCAGAAGAAAATGGGTATGAAACTTGCTTGAGTCTGTAAGAATAGAAAAGTTTATGGTCATGGATAAAATGGAGAAAGCAGTATAGTGTTTAAAGAATATTTATGATTGTCATTCACCTGTTAATCCTTTTTCCTAAAGAGAGCTACCCATAACATCAATGTACGATTTCCCTTTAAGTTTTCTTTCTAAAAGGATGAAAAGCGCTCACACTTGACTGTTTACAGTCTGAGCAGATTTCCTGTCTTATGAACTTTTAGATTACTGTGCTGAGAGAAATGGCTGCAGGTTTCATTTAACACTTAACCTTATGACCTTGCATTCATCACATCTTGTTGGTGTCATTTTCATCCAGAAGTTATTTTCAAAGCTTCCTTTCAGCTTTTCTTCCTCTACTTTCTAAAGTCTTTTTTATTTTCCCAAATGGATTTTTCTCAACTCTGGTGCATGCTGGTTGAGGGGATGAATCTTTTAAATCCCTTACATATGGATGGCTGCTGTGTTGTGTCTTAAAGCAATGTGGAAGCACAAGAACACTGGTGGTGGTGTGGTTTAACAACCACTAGGAACATCTCACTGATACTTCTTAATGTCTGCCCCCTTTTTGATGTTATGCTTGCCCTTCCATAGTCTCTCTGGGTCCTAAGGTAGGCTGAGGCTAGGGTGAAGGGCTTTCAGTGAGTTATAACTGCCCCAAATCATTGCTAATGGGAGGAATGAGATGGCTTTTAAAAATGCTTTCTAACAAGCTTTTGTACTTTTTTTCTTGACTGTCTTACATCTTCACATTTCATTTGTTGGGTAACTGTTTTCTGTTCCCCTAAAATGATGTTTACACAGCTCCTGGCCCTGCATTTATTTATCTGCCCTTTGCAGAGTGCTATATAACCTTAGGATCTTCACTATCAGCAACATTACCCCATGCCTGTATGCCTTCTTGTGCTTGGTCTTCCCAGCCCTGACTGTAGATATTCCAAGTGGTCTGGAACCCCTTCTGAGTCACTCCATGCGGAAGAGACTCTATATCCTTTAGGGAAATCCCATGGCAGGTACTACCCCAAATGGGGATAGCCCAGTACCATTGAGAGGGGTCATAGTTTAAAAGTCTCTGGATTGTAAAAAACTTTATGAGTTGTAATGAAGAGGGCTGCAGTTTTAGTTCCTCTCATCTAAGATAGTAAGAAATCTGAGCAGCTTATAAAAAAACCTGTAGACTTATACACGGTAAGACAAACTCTGCTTCTTTACTCATGTTGCTAAGATGGCAGCTTTGTGGGAGGTTTTTTTGGTTTTTTTTTTTTTTAATTTTTTTTTTTTTAGGAAAAAGCTGTATCTGTATTCATCCCATGTCAAAACAAACCTATCTTTTCTCCCTTCATCTGCAGCACCAAAAATACCTTCAGTAGAATTTTAACACAGAATTTAACAGGATTGAATTAGGGGAGAATTAGGCTATCAAGCAAACTGACAGATGGCTTTTCTTCTACAAAGCAAGCAGTTAGAGGCTGGCACAATTTTCTGTACTTCACTATTGAAATATCATTGATTGGATTTCCCTCCCTTTCCTTTTTACCTCCTGTCTTCCCACCCATGCTGCCAGGTTAATTCCCTGGATTCACACATCCTGGGCAGCTGCCTTCAGAGTTGAAGAAGCTGGTTGGTGCCAGCTGGGGTTCAGTGCCCAGATGTGTAGGGACAAGTATGACTTTTTGGTTCATGATCGGGTAGAGATTTCGTAAGTGCTGCAGTACCCTGGTCTATGGGAGGATGTCTCTCTGACAGCTTGCCCTGACAGAGCCAGCAGCCTGTCCCTCATAAACGCTTTATTTTCAGCCTATTCTGATGAAGTGAATAACAAGAACAAATTGAGAGGAGACTCAACAATGTTTTCTTGATCAGGATTTAGACGCGTCACAAAATAGAGGAACAACAGTTGGACTACGTGTTCTTTCCATACAACCTTGTCTCCATTGTGTTGAGATGAGTCAGTGGACTTATCAGGCTCTTTCTATCCTCTAAAAACACCCAATAAAGGGCAGTTTCTTCAGGAAGCTTGTAAGCAAAAGTGCTTTTTTTGTTTATTTCTCACCTTCCACAACCTTATGTGGAGCAGAGGTGCAGGTTTCTGCAGGGGTGGGTGCTTTAACAAATAAGAACTATAATCCAATCTCCTGTTGATGAGCAAAATAAATGGATTTTTCTGTTCAGCTAACATCATGTTACATTTTGAAGACTTGGTAAACAGCATTGTCTGCCAAGATTCATGTCTTAAAATTGTTGGAAACTAGAATACCGCTCTTAGAAGTCAGAGTGAAATACACGGTTTAGATTCGTGTGTCATCCAAGTGTTTCACGGGCAGCTGAATTCATTCTTACTTGTATACTGCAATGTTTTAAATTTGTTTTTGAGTTTTATTTGGAAGTTATTTCAGGTCAAGTACAGAAATGTTTTCTATCATTGCTGTGCTTCATGTAAGCCTCTAAGAGAGAATACTTCCTCAGATTTTTAGCTCTTGTGATCAGAAATGTGACCTGCTGTTCATGTTCTCCAAGATGTAACCCCCTAGTTTTTAGCACCTTTCCTAGGAACCTATTCAATGGGCTTCCTTGGCAGTGGTTTGAGGAAATGGACAGTTCCAGGTAAGCTGGTGTCATGGCAAGTATTAGCTCATGTCTCTTTGCTATCAAAAGAAAATAAAGGACAGAAAATAAGAGCTGCTAAGGCTTGACCTTGTGTTGAGGGACCCCTAGTGAATGACAGTAATTGAGATGAATGTCCCAGCCAATCCATTCTGGTTGCTTTAGAGGAAGTGGGGTCACAAAGGACACAGTCTCATTTGCAGGGCTGGGGGAAGGTGTAAATAGCCCAGAGAACTTGTGAGTCAGTCCTTCAGGTGCTGTTTTGAAGGCTGCAAATAAAGATAGTTTCTGAGAAGTCAGTGTTTTGCCAGTAAGTCAGTGGGAAAGCTCAGGAACGTACAGAGAAGCAAACACCTTCAAATGGAGGTCAAAACTTGAACTTGACTTTCAGTTTAGTTTATTTACTTTTTTGTGCTTGCTTCAGCAGCCTACATAGCCATCATTTCCCACACTAAAGATGCATTTGAAGCCTGGAAGTGTATGGTGCATGTCAGTGATGACAGATACTGTATTACGATGACTATCGTGATTGCAGGTCTAGCCTAGTGCTGAATCGAATCAGTGTGGGCTCCCTTGGACTTAAGTCAGCTCTGCCTCATCAAGGCAGAAGGGAATGTGTCTTCCTGTCTCTGGTTTGGTCTTACACTCGGGAAGTCTTATACTTCAGATCACTATCTGTACCGGGCACAGGCCTATATTTTTAAGTGCCCTTTCTAATGATACCTTGAATTTTTATATCCTTCTATGCAAGTGCAAAATTGCAGTGCAAATTTTATGTGAAAGGCTTAGATTTTTTTTTTTTTTTTCCAACCCACACTGGAGCTGTTTCTTCCTCCCTACTCCATCCCCCCCTGCTTTTGTCCTCTGGGTGCTTTGCCCCTCACTGAGTGTTTTTGTGGTGTTTTGCTTTGTACCATCCATTCCTTCCCTTTAATTTATGTTTTAATTGTATTTTTTAGCATTGCATTAAGTAATGCTTATTTTGGAAGACATTACCATAGTCGGAATTTGCACTAGGAAGAAATGGAGATAATAGCTGTCCTAAGTGGATGTTTGTTTTCTGTACTAAAGTCCCTTTTCCCCCATATGACCTGAGACGAGATTGGTTGTTAGGGATCAAAATTATATGAACCAATGTGTATTTAATAAGAAATAAAGGAATATCATCCTTTTTTTGTCCGGGGCCTATAATCTAGTTCTAGATTGCATTTATTCAATAAGACTATTTTTTTAATTTTGTTTTTCTCCTTCTCTAATATTAAAAATAAACTGCTTTCAGTAAAGCAAAAAGACCAGGCGAAGCTGGTATGATTTGGTAATTTATCAAGTGTGGCTGCCAGGGAATGGGCCCCAAGACCAAAGCAGCTGCTTTGAAAAATATGTGTTTGCTTTCATAATGGAGCTGAAGTGTAGGCGAGTGCATGAGGTATGGAGCTGGCTTATCTCTTGCACAGAAAATGGTCTTAAGAAAACATGCTGATATGTGCACAGTCATAATTAACAATTATGGCAATTTCTCAAAGAGGGGGAAGTCAAATGTTACTGAAAGGACTGTAAGCCCCCCCACGCTGTGTAGAAAGCACTACCCCAGACCTAAGCTGGTAAAGGGAAACAGGAGAAAACAAGCAGAATGAAGCATATGAAGTGAGTTGGGGCAATAGATTTTGTTTAGCACTCTGAGTTACTTCGGTTCTAGCATGGGTAAATATTAAACTTTGGTCCACTGCTAATATGAATTGATTTAGTTCCCATTCTGACCTTCTGTCTGGACTGTGTCAAATTTTTACTGCAGGAGAATCTGACCTAATATAAAATGCTTGTGTTAGTATGACATTAGGAGCTCTTGTTGTCAGTGTTGTCAAAACTCGGTGTAACTTTATTTAGTAAAGTGGGAATTTGTGATCATAGAATCTTAGTTTGTGATGGGAAGTGGCTGAGGAAGCTGCAAATCTGTCAGTCAAGCTACTGCAAAAAGTAAAGTTATTTTCTGAAGATGCAAGTTCTCAGACTGGGAGTTGATGTGTCAGGATATGTGCTGCTCTGGAAAGGCCTGTGCTGTGCACTGGTAGAACAGTTCCTAAATATCAACTTAACAGGATAACACAATATACCTGCACACATTATTAATGCTCCTCTAGCTGTTGTTTCTCCCCTGTAATTCATATCCCGTCTTGCGTGTGGCTCTTATTTTGCAAATAGTTGCTTGTGGTGAAAATGCATGTCTTTCGCACTACCCTGCAGTAATTGAGGGTAAATAACAGTGTTTGAGTCTTTCCTGAAATTTACAGAGATTGCTCTGCTCTTTGTATTCTTTTTTGTCATGCCATGAAAAGTTTTGTAACCAAACATATCATTCCTGCCCATTTCTATCCCATTTCTCCTTAGTGAAGGAGTGCACTCTGCCGTGCAAAGCTGCAGCTTTTTCCTGTAAACTACTTGAAGCTTGCCTGTGTGAGAGCACCTGTGATATTCATACAGGGTTTTTGGGTTGGGAAACCTGTGCGAGAGTCAGTGGGGGTTGAGTGGAGTGTAGATTTTTGTTGTGGCAAATATGTGTTGTCTAGAAAAACTTCTTCCTGTTGAATACAAACATTTAATTTCCCTGGGTAAGTACTTCAGAGGAATCTTGAATCTCAAACTGTAGTAAAAAGGATAGATAATATGATTTATGAAAACTTTTGTCAGTTTTTCATTTCAATTTTTTATTGTACTCTATGGCTTTTGAAAAGCAAAAAGAAGAGCTGAGGTGTCAGACAAAAAGCCCTGAACACTGTTTTCAATAAAAGCCTGCATCTGTTCCATTTCTCTTTTTTATTTCAGTGTAAATACAGATCAGGCATTTTGTCCCTCTAGGCCTTAACTGAAGTCTCTTAAACTTATTCATGCAACAAGTATTCGTTTTACTTGAAATCAAATAATAGGCAAAGTTCATCTATTATATCATTCAAATTTCCGTTTATGGTTTTTCCTTTGCAAGACTGAAGCTACAGGTCATTCTGACACAGCATGCAAATCCTCTATTATTCTTACTGAAGCTAAGGGGATATGAAAAGTGTTTGACATTTTCCAGAATAGCTGTGTTT
The DNA here is from genome assembly GCF_034315485.1 of Pezoporus occidentalis. NCBI lineage: Eukaryota > Metazoa > Chordata > Aves > Psittaciformes > Psittacidae > Pezoporus > Pezoporus occidentalis. The sequence continues at coordinate 8,780,153 of NW_026912779.1, forward strand.
ATGCTGTCTGAAAGATCAAATTGGATGGGAGCTGCAGTGCCATAAGATGAGTAGGAAGAAGTAAAATCACAGGAAGATTTTATGTTGTGGGGTTTTAATGACTTACGTCAAATGCGCTGATTTGGGAGGAGATGCCCATTTTTTTTCCCAATCCTAAACAACACCTCTGTAGCTAATTATGAAATTACTCAGCATTATCTACCATTATAGATTATTATATTCCAAAATCTTAGCTTTATGTATCAGCTCCAGAACAGCATTTGCTTGCAAGATGCATTATAAGTTCTTGAGACAAATCATGTCTTCAGTGACCTTAGACTACTGGTTAATGCAGCATCTGTCATCCCCTGTACTATGGGAGGGTGCGGTAATATTTCTTCATTGCTAGAAATCAGCTCCAAGCTCAACACGTGAAAGAAACCAACTAACTGGCTTGCAATGCGAATAACTGTATATTAACATTTGCTTTCAGCTGTGATTTGCCATTGGTTATTTTGTTAGAATATGCATTTTCTGTCTCAAGAAAATGTTTATTACTGTGTGTTTATGTGCATAGGACAGTCACCTCCCCTTCCTTCTCCCACTCTACAGCATCAGTATTCAAAGCTCAGCACTGCAGTTGAGAGTTGAAAGTGAATTCACTGTATGGAGTCTGTGCCCCTCCAGGGATGTTGCTACAAGATACATGAGCTTTGCCAGACTTTCTCATTTTGCTGTTGGTATCCTTGGGAATGTGGCAATGGCAGATGCCTGTGTAGTGTTGCTGTTCATGCTCATAGCTGGGTGCTGCATGATGCTGCCACGTGCTGTGTAATCGAAGTCACTGAAATGGGCCAGGCGGCAGTATTGCTGCATTGTAAGTCTGTAGTCTGCCACTTGCACACTCCAGCACTTTGCTTCTTTTAAAAATATAGGTATTGGAAAAAGGTCTCAGTTATTCTTCATATAAGGGAAGAGAGTTGGGAGTTGGAGAGGGAGCAGACTATGAGGTTATTGCTGTTAGAAGATAGGTGAGAGATTAAAGGTGGAAGAGCTACAGGAGGAAAGGGAGTTCTGATGTAAATATCACTTGTATTAGCTTTGCTGCTACCGAGTTGCAGGCGATATAATAAATACACTGCAGCCTCGTGCAGTAAAATGTTATAACTCCAGGTACAGGGAATAAAATACAAATTCCTGTTTGGCTTATGTGAAGGTGAAGCATTGCTTTGTGCAAATACTACTAAATTTGCAGAATGTACTTTGCAGGAGGAGTGGATGAATTTTTTCTCCCCACAAAAACACCTGTTTTTTGGAAACAGAGTAATGGTGTCATACCAGTAACTTACAAAAGGTGTTATGATTTAGGGACTACTCTGTGCATGTTGGAACTTAGGGCAGGGCTCTGTCCTCTTCTGCCTGTCCACATGGATCTACATGTAGAAACATGCACTATGTATGACAGCTTCAGGTACTTTGTATAAAAACAAACATGGGAGGGTTTTTCTGTTCATTCTTTTGCATGACTAGAACTGCCTGCTGATACAGGAAAAGAGGAATGAGAATTCAGACACTAGTATGAGTTCACAATGGCTTGTTGGAGATATGCTATCAGATTGTCAAAGTAATGATTGAATCTTGCTTTGGATTTTGATACATCAGTAGGACATTAAATCTGGCTATTAAGACTGTTGTGTCTTCATACTGTGATATCACATTTAAAGTTGTCACGGCGCACAGTTTAAAATATCCCCTCACTCTCAATCCTGTTGGGGCTTTCATCATCTAATTGTTCATTCTGTCTGAAAAATCCAGGCATGTCCCTGAAGGCCCTTCTGCCCTCCCAGGTACCCACGGGAATCCTGCAAGCAGAAGGAAGGCAGAAAGCTATGCATGTCTAAGTACTCCTTGTGTAAGCACGCTGACAAGCACAGGGAGAGATGCTTGCCTGGGATATGGGGCAGAGAGGAGCAGGGTAGATGAAGTGAAAGCTCTTTTTAAGATGAGCGTTGCCATGGAAACCAGTGTCTTGCTCTGTGTTGGACTCTTGTGAAGTGAGGCTCATGTCTGAAATCTGTGATGCAGAAGTGCCTCAGAGGTCCCTGGGGCTGTGCCTGCAAGAAGTCATGCTGCCTGGTCAGGCTGCTTCCATCTCCACAGCTGAGGAGCTGGCCACAGTTCAGTGGCCTAATCAATATCTGCATAAGGTCTCATGGTTTGCTGTGAGGGGGAGCAAGTGTGGTGCATAGTCAGGCCTGCTCTGGATGCCTTCTGAGGAAGGAAGCGTGAACAAGCCTCATGCAACAGGGAATCTTACCCTGTTCTCAAGCCTGGACCCAAGTTCCCTTTTATGCCTTTATTTATCTATCTGTAAAGTAGCATAGATCATCTTTTTTTTTATTTCAAAAAGATCAGGCCAACAATCTTTGTGATCCAAACTGATAAAACCCCTCCATAAGAAAATCTAAGTTAATCAAAGAATGGGCACAACACCTGAAATTGCTAATAAGCTGATAGAAGAGGCATCTGGTACCTCCTTCTGTGCCCCTGCAGTGGAGGGTTTTTCTGGCAGGATGCGTCCTCAAGTCTAGGTACTATCTTACGTTCCCGTGAAATCTTAGAATTCCTACCATCTGCACAGAGTGGCTTTAATTTTTTTGTCTTGCAGCTTTGGGGCATGGAACACATGAGGGGTGTAGTGTGTGTGTGTGTAAGAAGACACTGGAAGGAGGTAAGGAGCCCTTCGTTGGATTTGCAGTCATAAACATCAGGGTAAGTCAGTGTGGCATAGAGCTATGCAGAGGAGACCTGTGCCCTACTTTAAATAGGAACTCAAGTTCAGGTGTCCAAAGGACACATGCACTGAAGTGTGATTAATATTATACCTATAGCTCTTTGGTCAGATTTCTAGCTCCAATTTTGTTAATTTTCTACATGGTGGAAGACAGTCTGTATTTATGAATTGATGTCTGTTGGGTTCAGGCATGTAAATGTACCTGAAAAGTCTCTCAATTATTCTTCTAGGGTTTGTTCTACCTACATAGTAATAGATACTATCTTTATCCTTTGCTTTTTGAATTAGCTTTTTTTTTTTCTTGTTGAAGTTTAAGTCTTGTTCATTCGTCTTTCGTTAAAGGAAGTCAGTGACCAAATCAAAGTTTCTGTCTACAAAGCTGGAATAGCACTTGCACCTTTCTGATGTTGTACAACGTGCCTCCTTCACTTTAACCTGGTGCAGGTTAAAAAATTAATCAGACTGAAAACATGATTCAGTGTTGCGATCATACTTTTGTTTCTGTTTTTACTGAACCTTCAGAGTTCTCCCAGAGAATGAAAGCTGGGAGTCTGAGAGAATTGGACTCCAAAAGCCAGATTTCCAGGAGAAACTTTGGTTCTCAGATGCAGATCTTATTAGATGTACAAATCTTTACAACTTCTACAGAGAATCACTCCTTTTGGTTAGTATTTCTTGGTCTCTGCTCCCCGTGTTTATGAAATGGTGATCTCATGACTTTCTTTCATCACACTAGAGACAATCAGCCTCTTGGCACAGTAAGGAAAGGACGTTTGTACTTACTGTTTGCTTCATACTAATGCTGTTTTCAAATGTTGCTAGTGATAGAGCCATAGTTTTGAACCATCCTTCTGGGATTTTTATGACCTTGCATGCTTCTTTATTGCCTTCTGCAGTTGGTTTATTGCATTTAAAGGTACAGGGAAAACAAGATACCAGAATCCACTGATTTTTAAAAGCTTAGATTCTCTGAAGAATCCAGGAAGAGCAGTTTGGCGACTGGCATTTACAGTAAGCCCCAATACGCAAGTCTTAAAGTTCTAGCAGCTCAGAGTAGGTGTAAATGAGGGAGGTGTGATGACTATGAGATAATTCAGTCTGTTGGCACCCTTCTGTGATCTACGTGAAAACTGTTATGAAATCTTGTAGTTGAATTTATATTAAAAATGAGGGTTGGGGATGTAAATTCAGGGAGTCTGTGTGCAGAAATTTAGGACCCGTGTATTTCTTTAATAGGCATCATGCTATTTATGGGTTGCCCTTGGGAAGGCTCTGGGAGAGAGTAATAATTGCTCACTGCTTCTGTATAATAAAGGATGTTTAATCTCCTTTATAACACTGTATATTGTGTCATTGTAGAAAACCTTTCAGAAAGCCAGTATTTCAGGTGAATTCATGTCAGTGAGGGTACAAAACTGTAATTAGGATGTGTTGACTTAATTGTTCTGGAGCTTGTTGGGGTTCAGCTGGCAACTTCAGTCACTGCTGCTTGAAATGAGGGTAGATAACTGCTCATCCTGGAAAAGTATAAAGCTTGCAAGACTGGGTATTTAACACCAAGATTTTTACTGTCTGGATAGGGATAAGGTTATTATGTAAAAATGAACCTGCTGAGGAGGCTGAAGTGGCTGGTGTGCTACCGTTGTGAAATGCAGAGATGCTTTTTAATAGAGGAAGTTGATAAAAAACTAGTTTTTTATCAGAGTGGAGATTGCTGAGAGTTGTGGATGATGGCAAAGAGAGTTTTATTGTGTTCCAGTTTAATGATGCAGTGCAGAAAAGTCAGTGCTGAATCAGAGCTACTCTAATAATTCATCAGGGTCAGGAGAAGGGTGTTCTCTGCAGTGGGAACACGCTGTGCCTGAGCTCCAGGGGGGACAGTACTGGCCAATATACGAGTGTTCTTCCAGGGCAATGCTGCATAAGAAACAGGAAGAAGGGATAAATAATGGCTGCTATTGAGGCTTGGGTTACTGCTGAAAGGGTTTTGAAAGAGACCATTTCATTGCACAAATGTCTCTTTTCCCAGAGCAACTTGTTCACTTCAGCATGCTGACAGATATGTATAAATAAAGATGCTGAAGCAATGTGCAGGTTATCCCCTTTCCCTAAGAATCCCAGACAGTGTTATTTTGGGGGAAGTGCCATAGTTCTCAATAAATTCCATGAGTTTGAAGGCTAGACACACACAGACATGAGCTCTGGCATCACACCTGCCCTGCCACAGGCGCTTGGTGGTATATTATGAGACCCCACCTGCAGTACTGTGCCCAGTACAAGAGGGATGTGGATGTGCTCCAGTGAGTCCAGAGGAAGGCTGTGAAGATGATCAGAGACATGGAGCACCTCTGCTCTGGAGACAGGCTGAGAGCACTGGGCTTGTTCAGCCTGGAGAAGAGAAGGCTCTGAGGAGATCTTAGAGAAGCTTCCAGTACCTAAAGGGGCTACAAGAAAGCTGGAGAGGAACTTTTTACAGGGACATGTGGTGACAGGACAAGGGGGAATGGCTTTAAACTGACAGAGAGGAGATTGAGATTAGAAAGAAATTCCTCACTGTGAGGGTGGTAAGGCACTGGCATGGGTTGCCCAGAGAAGCTGTAGCTCCTCCATCCATAGCAGTGTTCAAGGCCAGGTTGGATGGGGCTTGGAGCAACCTGCTCTAGTGGAAGGTGGCCCTGCCTGTGGCAGGGGTTTGGAATGAGATGAGTTTTAAGTCCCTCATATACGAAATGATTCTATGATTGATTCTATGATCCTAGTTCTAGTGTAGTAGCAATTCCCAAGAAAACTACATTTTGGCAAATTTTATATGAAAAAAACCTAAAACAACAAACCAGAAGGCAACAAACAAGAAAATAGCACACTAATAAAGTACAATGGGTCATGGCTAAAAAGCAGCCTTCCCTGCAACATGTATAGCTCTTAAAATCAATTTAAAAGCCTTTATTAGAGTTTGTCCTGTGTCAGAAGGGCTAGGCTGAAGCCCGTCAGGAAGCGAGTTGTAGGGTTGTGAGTCAGATGAACCAAAGGAAAAGTAATAGTGTTTAGGAGCTCCAGGGAAATAAAGACATACAGTAATTTGCCCCCCAGAGGAATAAAAAGAGAGAGAAAGGAAGGAAAACAAAGACAACATTTACTGGTAGCTCAACAGCCTCTGTCCTGAGGGGCAATTCTTCCAGGTAGTGTCATGCAGATGATATAAATTTATGCTTTGCAAATTGTTCTGGAGACTGGTGTCCCTTTGAAGAGAGATCCCATTCCAGGCATTTTGTTTCGCATAAGTACAGCTTGTGCAAGTAAGGAAATCTTTGTGCTTTTTAGTGGAAACTGGGGAGCCTGTCCTGTAATTGGAACAAATGCAGGAGGGAATTGCTAGTGTTTACTACACCAGTTACTCAGTATGACGCTTTCTCTGTTACCAAAATATCCATGTCTGCCCTGTTCCAATTCTTGAGGTTTGGGCTGAGCATCTGCTCAGCACTGGTAGGAAGACATATCATGGAATTATAGAATGGCTTGTCTGGGAAGGAATCAAATTCCCTCAGAAGAGATCCAGTTCCAATCCCCTGGCACAGACAGGGACACCTTTCACTAGACCAGGTTGCTCCAAGCCCCATCCAACCTGGCCTTGAACACTGCTAGGGATGGGACAGCCACAGCTTCTCTGGGCACCCTGTGCCAGCGCCTCAGCACCCTCACAGTAAAGAATTTCTAGTATCTAATCTCAATCTCCCCTCTGTCAGTTTAAAGCCATTCCCCTTTGTCCCTGTAAAAAGTTCCTTTCCAGCTTTCTTGTAGGCCCCCTTTAGATACTAGGCTGCTCCTCCAAGCTCTCCCCAGAGCCTTCTCTTCTCCAGGTTGAACAATCCCAACTCTCTCAGTCTCTCTTCATGGGAGAGGTGTTCCAGCCTCTGAGCATCTGGTATACTGAAGGTAAGGTCATGTACAATTGCGTCAAATCTAGAACGTGGTTCTGCTTCTGTGATAGACTTCTAATAGGACTTGAGGCAGCTTAATTGGTGCTCTATGATTGACTTACCCTAATGCTAAACAAGCAGTGATAAAGCCACTTTCCTTACAAGGGTACTATAATGACTAATGCTTTCTCAAGTATTTAGATATGATAAAGGTGAGGAGTAGCAAAGAAAAACAGATGCCTGCTGGTTTGAAATATATTGTGTACAATCTGTGCTTATTTAGCTGTGGTTAATGAACAGTAGCTTATAATAGAGAAGACCTGAAACTAGATCCTTTTCATCATTAAAGTTATGCGTTTCTGGCATCCCCCACTCCTCCTTCCTTCTAATATGCTGTTGTTATGGCAACAATGTTTCTATCAAGAAATTCATATGAACTATAACCCTACTTGCTGTTTTACCTGTTTTGGCACACCCAGCATGCTTAAATGCATGTGTTCGCTTTGTGTTCTCTCACCAGAAGGAATTTTATCATAATTTTGAGCAGAACTTTTCTTGCTCAAAGAGGGCTTTGACAAAACCGTATCTGCTATTAAGTACCAGGTTATTTAACACAAACTATTGCAAACATTTGATGTCGTATTTCCACTTCAACATCCTATAGTTGGGCAAAGAAGCCTTGACAACAGCTTCCTTGCAACTTTTAATAATCATGGGTGAGTGGAACCAGTATCATCAGGTTCACGCATAATTTACTGCAAAGATTTGTATTTAATTTTACTTTCGCACACCTGCTCCTGTGTTCCTCTGACAAGAGCCTTCAGGACTTGCAGCTACATGCATAGCAATGTCAGAGCTAGCTGTTCATCCCCCGTAATAGACAATAACAGCAAAGTGGCACTCTGACAGGATCGTGAAATAGTCACAAGGAGGGCCAAAATAACAGATGGCAGTGAAGAGTTATTTAGTCTCTTAACCAAAAGGAATGGAGGTGTGTGATATTACAAGCTTCCAGATGGCAGAATATGGAAAAGACAGCTTCATGATCTGCTCTTATGAATTCGAACCCCTGCATGTCACTGGTGAATGAAAGGTATAATTATTTAGAGGGGGAGGATGTTTTTAATTTGAGTGATACTTCACTAGTTAGATGTGTTAAGTTGCTTTATGAAGTATTTTCTGAGCAGATAGAGCAGAGGCTTATAGTTGTTTAAGTGCTTGGTGTGCTCACTTATTTTCCTTAATTCTGCCTCAAATCTTAGTTTTTGTTGTCCTGAACATAGCAGTAACTCTTTTCCTTCCTGTAAAAATGGCTAGAAAGCATCTCGCAAACAAATACAAAAAAATAAACTGTGATCAAAAGTTGGCACAGTTTAGTAACACTTCATACTGAGTTGTGCCTTTGTTCACCAAACAAACAGAAGAAAGTGATTCCTCAAGATGTGACAATCTCAGAGGGCTGTGACTGGGAATCCTAATCTTTCTACTAATGAATTGTTTATTACAGTGGGCAGTATCTGCTTCTATGATATGCAAAATACAAAACACATCCTGATGTTGGATGAAGACAATTATGGTACTATCTTTCACTAAGATTTATTTTAAGACTAATCTTGGTCTGCCTTCGTTGCACATCACTTGAAAGGCAATTTGTAATTGTAGTGTTCTAGGTGTGTGAAATACTCATGTGTGTTTGGGGTTTGGAGGGGAAATGAGGGCATGCTCATGTATGGTTTAATGAAAAAAAAATTGCTACTACTCTAAGCAAATACCTTTGAAGATACTTACCTGCTCTTTGTTCCATGAGCTGTATGATTTTTAGTTTCTATGCTGGCTTTTGCAGCTTGTGGTGTTAGTAGTGTTTTGTAGTGTTACTAGCACTGATCTCAGTAACCAGCTTCTATGACTTGTATATAATTTTAGCCTGCAGATAGCCCTCTAAAAGAGAGCTTGATTTCTTTGCCTGTTGCTCTTAGGCTGTAGCTATATATGCTAGTAATTAGTTGTGCTAGCAAAGAACGTGAACCAGTAGATGAAAACGGTGCTGCAACCCTCACATCTCCTTTGTGTGCTGCTTGTCAGGTTTGTTTAGGATTGGATTTAGCCTGGTCTTCTGAACTGAGTGCTGCCATCAGATGAGCTTCAAAGCTGACTGAAGGGTCAGATGTTGATTCAGACTCTTCTCTGCCAGCGAGGTTTGTGAATGCAGTCACTGAGCGTTTTTAGAGATGATGCTGTTATTGCCCTCATGCTGCATAGGGTTCTGTGCACTTCTGCAGGCCTGAGATGGGAGCAGTGACCTTCAAGGCAAAACTTGGTGCACATACTTTCAACTTGTGTTTATCAAATGTTCAGAATCTGTGGATGATTGTTATGGGGCGAGATGAGAATCATAGAATCTTGAAACGGTTTGGTTTGAAAGGGACCTTAAAGCTCATCCAGTTCCAGCCCCTCTGCCACAGGTGGAGACACCTTCTAGACCAGGTTGCTCCAAGCCCCATCCAGCCTGGCCTTGAACACTGCCAGGGATGGGGCAGCCACAGCTTCTCTGGGCAATGCATTTGTGCTTAGGTGTTTGTGTGGTAACGTGTTTACCCGATCACTTCCTCAGTTGGCATCTTGCTCCTCCTCTTGCCTATGTGTATCCAGTGAGATACCTCATACTTTGTGCTACCACTTTGTACCCTGTGCTTTGTCTTCCATCACATGCCAGTGGAGAAACCCCCATCAGGGTGCTCTCATATACTAGACATACTAGACTCATATATTAGACATACAAATGGGGAAAGACAAGAGAGTGGAGAAAGGAAGATGAAAGTTAGATTTTTCTCTTTCCATCATCATTGGGCTGCCTTCTATTTATCAAATGCCACCAGAAAAATTCCTTCTCTGCACAATGTCTTTTTACAGATAAGAACAAGCTGCAACTGCCTGTAGTGCATTTTGACCAGCTTCCACACCTTTTTTAACCACATTTTCTATGTTTATTGTTTTTTGGTTAAGCTAATCCTTCTTTTTATAAGAGGAAATACAAAGATCATCACCTGCTCTGCTGGGTTCCGCATCCCATACTGGTCTCGTTACCAGTTGCACAGTGACATTAGAAAATCTTTATAGGGTGCAATAGGCACTTACCAAAACAAGTATGTTTTTTGCAAAAACCAATTAAATACAGTTCTGTCATTAGTGGTGTTCATCATTCCTTGGCATTCACTAGCTGACCCAGTTGGTTTGCATTGCAAATTAATTTTCCATGGATGGCTGTAAATGTATAACAAGCTATATTATTCATATGCAAATATTCTTTTGATTAAATCCGTCTTCACTTACTAATACCCTAAATCACTTTGATGTTCATTCTTCTACAAGCTTATGAACAACGATTTCAGCCATGCTGCCTTTTTGCGCTGGTTTTTGTCTGCTCCCACAAAGTCTTTTATTTTTCACTCATTAAAAGTGACTACAGCAATGTTTCCTGTGACTAACTAGAAAAATTGGTACCCTATATATCAGAGTTCATCATCTGTTTGATCAGAAATTCAGTTTTGGTGCATTTCTTAAAATTAATTGGAGAACTTTTCCAGTTCAGTTTTAACCTAGGAAAAAAAAGAGTTGAAGAACTTCTGAGTTCTGGCAAGAGAGCTTTTTCACATTCTTACATGCTGTTCCCAAGCTTCTCATTAGTGGGCCGTCAATTTTATAGCCAGAAGGTAGCCTTCTCCCAGAAGAAAACTCTGGGAATTCTGTTTGAAACGGTCATGCTAGTTTTATTTCTACAGCTAATGATTATAAAGATAAACTTTCACGTTAAGCAGTACAGATGACTTAGAGGCTAATTGCCATCAGTTGACAAAAGCCTTTACAGTTTTCTACTGATTTTGGGACCGAGTCTTTAAAAGTTGGCCTGAAGAATGCAAATCCTCATTAATAGGTTTCCTTACACAGCAACGTTGTTGGGTGCCATGTCACCTAAGACCAAGCCATAGTTTAGATGTTGGTCACCATGCTAATGATTCAGGGACTGGACAGATCAATTGCTATTGTCAATGTCCATTACATCTTGCCCTCTGTCTTAATCAAAGAGGCTGGTTCATCTTGAATGAGTGCAAGTGTGGCAATGTGCTGCAGGCAGACAAGTGTCTCGGCTATCTATGGCAAAAACACGTGTGTGCTTTCGTATAATAGACCACCAGAAGGCATAAAGGCTAAGAATATAATTCTTCTGATCTCAGAAGAAACTCATCCTAATTTACATCCATGTAACTGAGAACAAAATCAGACTCTGAATGTCTTAGGAGACATTATCCAATTAGAAGAAAGGTCAGGTTTGCACATTTACTATCTATAATAGTATTTCTCTTCCTCAGTTACTCTTGGTCAGACCTGTGTGTGAAATGCAAATGGGCGTGTGGAGGAGTGAGAGAGAATGTCATCTCATAGAGCAAATTTGAGCAGGAATAGAAAGTCTCCACAGAGAATATATTCAGAGCAAATTTGTCCATTAGTCACTTACCTCTGTTGCTTTTCCAGCTGCCTTTCATCACCTCACTTGCGTCTCCTAAACATTTTTTCCCTTGTGTGTAATTGTAAAAAATGTAAGCTATCAGTAATGCTTTGTTGAGAACAACACTTAATCAGAATTAATCCACGATTCCAAAAGGAAAAGGAAGCAATAAATGTGCTATTTTCCCATCTGAGAAATGGACATAACTTTGTGGTAATGGATCCATTGCTATGAAGATACACTTAACGAAACTGTGATGGATTATCTTGTGAAGGCACAAGGAGTAAACTTGATATATAATTAGCTCTCAAAGTCCTCTTCCATAGAGAAACAGGTAGAGCAATTTTTATCCTCCTGAAGACCTTTCCAGTTCAAGCTCTTCACAGGATAAGAAATTAAGAAATTATGTCTGGAGTCTTAAATACACCAGTTAATACTGGGTTTACATGTAATGAGATTTATGTTAGTACAACCGGAACAGACTTGTAAAGAACTTCTATTTTCCAGCCTAAGAGACTGGGGAGGATAATGGCAAATGAAACTAGTATTTCCATGGCAGTGTAATTTAAGAGTTCTGACAAAGAGAGACTCCTGGGAGAAAGGGTGCAAAGCTAACAGTGTCCCCTCTGCTGCTAGCACTAACCAATGTCTACAATTGCAGCCATGTGATTGAGAGAACTCCACTGTCCTCACACCTCTTTGTATTGTCTCCCTGACTATACCAAGACTGTGGGGAGCCTGATAAAATGAGCCCTGTATATGTGTAAATCTAATCTGACTCACAAAAAAAGCCTTGCAGGAAGTTGGTAATAGTTAAGTCTAAGTCTAAACAGAAAATTGTTGCTAGTAAAACTCATGTATATGACTGGGGTAATGCTGGAAAGCAGCTTCGTTTGTAGGTATTAATTGAGGATCTGTATCTGGGACAATAACATTAGATGGAGCCTTCTTTCTGGGCAGTTATTTCAGTTATGGTCCGTTAAAGGGGTTATTTGATTTATTTAAAGGGGTTATTTAAACTCTCAGGTCAGTACAGTGTGTTGTGGGACTAGGTGAGGTACTCAGGTGAAGTTCTGCATTAGCTTGGATATGTGCTGCTTAGTGCAATTCAGTGCTTTAGAAATCTTCTTAGCCTAGCTTTAGTTCTGATTAGTTATGGGACAGTAATAACACTTCAAGTATGTAAACTGTGAACTACACTGATAGAACTCTTCCATTTCCTGAAGTCCTATGATCTGCGGTTTCACTTTGGTGTTGGTAGGGGGTGTTGAGGTGAGTTGTTAGCGTCTGGAGTCCTTCACCAGGAAGAACAGGATTTTCTTGTTGATGGTTTTCTTCCTTATTGTAGGACATACTTGTTACTCTAGGATGTACTTGGATTCCTTTTTATCTTTCAGAAACACAGTTGTAAACCTTGCTTTTTCTTTATTGTTCTGCAGCTCCATGTTAAGCAAAATGGTCATGCAGAGTAAATTTGAATGTTATAGTCTATTTCTTTGTTCCCTTTGTTACTCCTAAACCAAGTTTTTTCCAGGTTCATTCTGCATTTCTTTAACTGACCATTGGCAAGATTTTCTTAGCTGTGGAGTTCTCAGTGCCAAGCCTGTGCCTGATCTCTTACCATCCCTTGCCTGTACTACTATACTGCATCCTGTGTGTATGCTGCCCAGGCTTCTGATGTCATATCAGGCTACATTTCTCTGTACCACATTGTTAGCCGTAGAACCATGGTGGTACCATACAGAGATAGACAGAAATAAAATTAATTACCCATAGACACCTAGTCAATTAGAAAAAATCCTGTTACAGCTAAATGAAGCAAAGCTGGTTTGTAGGCAGGTCAAAATAAATTCAGGTAGAGCAACTCATTACAAAGGTTATGAGGTCGTACTAGCAATGGTGATACTGTTATCACAGGGCTAGTTGGTTAGGTGCTGCGTCATGAATATATACTGTGATGACTGGCTGTGCTAAACTAGGACAATTGTTTAAAGCTTATTTTGAGTAGCATTTGTTCTTACAAATGAAAACAGCTGCAGGAGGATAACTTTCATTTTTACGCAGTGATTCTGCAACCTACTAGTTTAAATCTGTAAAACATCCATTTCCACCATGGTGTCATTGATGATTACTCATCTGATGACCAGGGGTTCCTAAAAGAGATATGTTCCTAAGAAAAATAATTCATCAAAGAAATTAAAGCAGTTTATGTAACACACTTGGCATTTTGTTTATCCAGTATGCAGTCTCTGAGGAGTTGCAGACAGCTGCCAATGGAAGGTGATGTGTGTAGGTGTGACAGTGTGTGGCTGGGCTTGTGGCTTGGGGATTTTATGTTCTTGTACCAGCCTTCATTTGCTGCCAGGTCTCTCCTGACAAGACATCTGCAGTGAAAAATGGGAGCAATATTTGTTATTCTCTGGCTTACCCCACTGAAATAGTGGAGAGCCAGGAGTGTTGATCTGAAAGTATAATGTTATGCAGTCACATCAACCAATGCATCCTACCTTTATGGTGTTAAGTCTTCAAAAGACATCTGAGAAGGGGTAAGATATACCTCAGTGGAATGTTACTCTACTGTCAACCTTAAAACAGGCTCCTTTCAGTTTCTTCTTGCACCTCTCCTGCCCCCCACTTTTCCTCTGTTTTCTGTAAAAGTGAACATTTCCAACTAATCCCTTCCAAAAGCAGGCTAGGAAAGGTTTACAGGGACACCTCTCTTTTGGCTGTAGCTGGTAACTTTTTTTTTCCTAGGACTGCTTCTGTCTCTGCTGGCTGCTGCTGCAGTTTGTTGGAAAGAACACACCAAAAGCAAACTTTCGTCTATAAATGTCCAAAAGTAATAATTCTAGATCAGTGTCTTTTGAGAAACATCATTTTCCTCTGTAAGCAATATCTAAAATACAAGATTATAGGAGAGGAAATAATGGGGGTGTGATGTGGAGAAGTAGACTTTCTTCAAACTTGGAGTTCCTGAAATATCTTCCTGTACAGGTTGAAGCAGTAAGTGCTGTAGCTGCTGTTCAAGGTAGAAAGTCTCTTGATCAGCCTATATTTAAGCAACATACTAGGGAAACAGGAGGACCAGCCTGCTGACGGGGTAAAAAACTCCAAAATCAAACCATTACCCCAAACAAACTACTGCCTTACTACTGCCTTCATGGGAATCAACTGATATTACCATTTGGTTTGCCTGGGGCCAAAGTAGCAAAGGGGGGGGGGGGGGAATTTTCCTATCTTCAGCAGCTTACAGGTGTCTCCTACCACAAAGACATCCTTTCATCTACTCTTCTTGTCCCTATTTAAGCTATATGACTACAGTGCCTAAGCGAATATGTGATGCCCATGTGACATAAGCTGACCTGACAGCTTTGAAGTATAGAATTGACCTGGATTTTGGGGCTTGCTGGATAGAAAACTCTGAGGAAGTTACTTTCTTTGTTTTGAGTTAGTTTTACAGCTGTATGTTACGTGACAATAAAATATGGCAGTATCAGAGTTATCTGATCCCTGCAGCATTGTTGTAAGCAAGAAAGATGTTTTTATGTTGATGTTTGATTCACTTACCTAAGATGTGAAAATGATCACTAGGATATCCTGTCAAAGGAAAATTATTCTTTATCTTACCCACATTGAGTGCAGAGCCTGAAATTGCCACTCGGGTGTTTGTGTCGGAGATCTTAAATGGCAAAAGATCGTATTACAGACTGTTCTAAACAAACTTCACCTCCTGGTAAACCTGTTTTCTGCAACCAGTTCTGCAATAACCACACATCAGGGAAAAAGTGAGGTTGCTGTTCTGTCTCACTGTCACATCCTAAATCTGTGGGAGCTATCAAAAAGGATCCCACACGGCATGGCTAAGACTTTTTTGGAACAGCATGTAGGACTTTACCTACAGGTCTCCTACTGTGTTTTTCTGAAGGCAGTTTCATGCCTGACAGGCTTCACTTGTATTGATTAGTAACACAGAATGGTGCTTTGAATTTTTCTCTTCCTCTCATACTGGGTGTATTCATGTGGAAGGCGAGCAATGTGCCATATGAGTAATTAGGAAGAATTCTTACTTTGACTTACTGCAGCCAAGGACTAAATCTAGTCATTTATTCTCCCTCTACTTATTCTCTCCTACCCCAGGTAAATGAAAACTTCCTGGAATTAATTCTGGTTGTAGGAATGGAACAGGTGATTATCATAGACTGGAATTAATATTTTTATGTAACTTGTTGCCAACTCGATAGCCCCAGTGACGGATGGTTTGGTCTAGAAATAGAAATGGCTGGGGCTCTAGCTAGTATTTCAAAACACTTCACGACCCTTTTGGAATGCTGGGAAGGAGGAATGTTAGAAACTGCCATTTTAGCTGTGGGAAATGTTCAGTGTTGAATTTTAATATTATGTAAGTGAACTGAAGGAACATCATTCGTACCAAATGTCCTTTAGAGGGCGCTTACTCACCACTGCATTTGTTTCGAACATCTCTTATAATAATGTGATTTAAAAATAATCTGTTACTGCACTAGGTTAGCATTTGACTGCAATGCGTTTGGGCCAGTTGTAGTTACTGACATCAGCACACAAAAGTTGTATATACAAAGTATATACAGCAATATTTCATGAAGTATGCTTATTTTTGTATAATCTGTCAATTTACAGGAGTGCAGTTTCTGCCCAGAACAGCAGGTGCAGAGCAGGTCTATACATCTTAAAAAAAAAAAAGAGCTTTCCCTTATGTAACTGGATTCTGGTACGATTTGGGGTTTTCTTTGGCTCTGCTTCTGCTGTGAGTTTACAGCTGCAATAAACTTTCATGCTTCATCTTCTTCAGTCATCTTCCTTTAAGTAAACTATCGCGTACCTCCTAGAGGTTCAGTAAAAGCCTCTGAAGGGCACAGAACAGCTCTGGTAAAAAAAATGGGCTATGAAGTGCCTATTTTTTGTTGTAAGCCAACTGCTGAGAAATTATGTTCTATTTTCTTAAAAAGATCTTTCTGGTAAGTTTGCCCATAAAGGGCTTGTTTGTAATGATTATAGCAACTGGATGGATGTGCCAGTGGTGTCATCTGATCATTTTCTACCCTGTTTCCAGTGTCTTCATTTTCAGTTTATCTTAATTGGCTGAGGTACTTTTTCATCCCTCTTGATGCTGTTCCTGTAAGGGATAGCTGCCAGCAATAACTTCAGGAAATTTCTCTTGGCAGAGGGCAACCCACTGCTTATAGGCAGTGCTCTCCACTTTCACATTGTCTCTTCCCCCTTTAATATAGCATAAAGTAGTTCTGCATAGGTGGGCCATGGGACAAGTCTCCCTAAACTGGTTGACTATTGAGTACGGCTATGTCCTGTCTTTGCAGTTTCTGTAGCTGTTGAGAGTGTGAAACACCTGAGAGAAGACAAGCTGTAAAGTGGTGCATGTCCTCTGTTTAGAAAGGCAGGACTGGCAGTGTGTATTAAGGCAAAGCTCTAGGGAATTAATCTCTTTCACTGTATCACTTAAAAATTAATGCTTGTTCACAAATAACATCGGATTTGCTAAAATATCTCCATTAGTCCAGACCTTGATATTGGTGTTGCAGTTTTTCTTTCCACATAGAACCTGGAATATGAAGTGGTTGGTATAAACTTGGCATCACGATAATTGGACTGTGCCATATAACACTAGCAGTTATTCCAAAGTAAATGCACGCATAATGTTTCTATCACATGTATGAATGTGAAGTTTATTTATGGCATTGTCTGTTTGGAATGAAAGAAGAGCTGAATTTTCCCTCTTTCCACATTTGGAATTTTTATGTGTACTGGAAAGGTTGCTTAACTGAAGACAGCTGAACTATATCAGCAAAGTTGAGCTTTTCCATATCCATTGAAGAGCTGACCTTCTGCTTCAGTTTTAAAGCCTTCATTTTCCATGTGTAATTAACTCCTTTCATCTGAATCTTGAAGGAGTCAGAACATATCTGAGTGGCCTGTGCATAAACATTAAGATGGTGTATAGGCCACAGACCAAATAACCGGATAATTACTTTGCAGATTCAATTCTGTAACAACATGGGATCTTACAGGAATAGATACCTAAACTTCACATCATGAATTTATAAAGGCATCACTAGTTAGCATTTCAAAACATGCTGAATGTGTGTGCTTCATAAAGCTTTGTGGTCATACACTTGTACAAGTAAAGGCAATTACTTTAAGTTGCTTCTCGACAGCAATGTTGTTGTTTCTTTTAAATACTTCTTCATAAGTGAAATTCAGTCTGTTTGTTTGTTTCTCTCGCAGATGTCATTATGGCACTTTTCAGCTGAAAACAGCTAATTTATTCCAGTGGTGTATAGGGGGATCTGGCTTTGTAATAGCTTTCCGTATCTTGTTAACCTTTGTTTAATATTCATCTAGACAGAGACCGGTGGGACTTAGAAGCACATATCTCTAAGATTACATTTAATTTTTACATCACTAGACAGGATATAGCTTCTGATATTGGAATAAGATAATATTTTTGGAGAGTATGAAATATTGCTCTGTACCTATATCACAGGGTAAAACTGAGTCTCATGAAGTAAGCACTACTTCTTGTGCCTGAAGTTAATTGAAGAAAACATTTGATTACTCTTCCATAGACCTCCAGGACTGCTCTGCCTTTTTTAGGCCTTAACCAGCTTATTGAATACTTTGGCAACAGAGATGATGAGAGAATTCTTTTTCTTGTCTTTCAATAAAATAATAAAATATCTGTTTTATGTATAAACCAGACTTTATTATGACGTGACAAAAGGAGACTCTTGGGGGTTTAAAAGCTTATAGAAATTATCTGACTTCTGTGTCTTTCACAAGAGGTGGTTTTAGATGTTTTGGTACAAAGTGACATGCATATCTTGTGTTTGTATTTTGTTGCTACTGCTGGGGGGATTCTGGGTCTTCAGACATTTTGGGTATCCTTGTCCTGTGTCCTTAAAAGTGCCACTGGGTGGAACTAGTGGTATAGGAACTTGGTAAACAATGGTGACAAAGCTGCTCCCTTCCTGCTGCTAGGGAAAAAAAGTCAGTTTAGGAAAGAAACCTCAGATCGCACAGAGCTGACATCACTTAACATGTGAGAAGTTCCTTCAGTAGCTAAGTGACCCTGCTAGAACCTTCAGAGCTCTTGCCTATGTGCCATATCAGGCATGCAAACCAAAAGAACTGTTTCAATGGGTGGGAGCTCTTCTGTCCTGAGACCTCAGTTGTTTAGTAATTTTTTAGTAGTTATTTTTGGCTACGTTTTAACTGCTCACATTGAAATTTCCTCTGATGCTTTCTAGTGGATTTTAAGGGGACTGTTTCAGCCAAAAAGATCCTGCTGTTCCCAAGTGGGATCCCTTTTAAAAGGAGAATACACTGGCTGTATCAAATGGTCTCATAGTCAATAGAAAATGGTCCAGACAGAGATGCTCCTGAAGAAAGCTACTGCAATTACCGCTAGCAAGCATGTACTCCCATCACATGGGAGTAGAATATTTCTATATATTAGAATATTTCTACCGATTTGATCTGCTCTTGTTGTTAAAAAGACAAAACCAACATCATTGTGGGCAGGCTGACTAAACCAGTGTCTGAAGCTGACCACCTGGTTCTGCAGTTGTCTTTCATGAGAGCTACTTCACTTGTACAAGGGGTTGTTCGCAAAACTCTGGAGTAATAGATTTTGGTTTATTCAGATTTTGCCTTTGAGGCCTGTTTATGGTAAATAAATAACATAATGATACTAATAATGTAGTTGCTCAGACATTGATTACCGCTTCATTAAGCAAGATTACTCACTGTGATCTCTGCACTACAGATTAGGTTTTGATAACTGGACCTGTTCTCTAATGAATTAGAAAAATAAATTGCTGGGCCAGAACACTTAAAAAATAAAAATATTTTGTAAATATGTATTTAAAGTGGCAAAAAATTACCTTCATGTCTCTGTTTATTCAGGATCTAAAATACTTTTAAAGGTAATATTTTTATATTAAAAGCTTTGGGATCCTGTGTCGTAAGAAATCGCTCCGAATCAGTGTTTTGGATTTCTTTGTTTACAAAGTACATAATAAACAATGCTTTGGCACGATAAATTTCTTGCTGATCCTAGGCCTGTTGGAGTTGCAGCCCAGTCTGGTAATCAGCTCTGGAATTATTTCTGATGAACAATATGCTTACAGATACCTGTTTACACACAGACTCAGAGAGGCCAGATCTCTTGTATCAGTAAATGCAGAATTTGCCAGCACATTAACATGACGTGACAAATTAACCTCAGAACGAACTAATGGGTTTTGCTTTAAAGATAAACCCAAACTTGAGCAACATAGATGGTGTGAAGGAATGTATTACAAGGCATTATGCTTTGATGTTATGGCGACTAGACCACCACTCCAAAAGGCTCAGCTTTCTAAAAGATATATCCCCTATTAGAAATGATGGAGCTAATTTTCAGAGTGCCTCTGAGAACTGTATTGGGGTGATCTGTTTGCTTTAGTTTGTGGCTTTTTTATTTTGCTGTGATCCAAATGTTAACTTTCCAAATGTTCACCTCCTTTAAGGGCTTCATCTGAATAGGGTGTTTTGACATGAGTCTGAAAGGTTTATTGTAATCATCTTTGCAATGAATTAAAACATGTTGATTAATACGGTTGCTGTTAACTCCTAGGAGTGATTAAAATGGATCTTGATTCATGATTTGATTCATGGAAGGTTATTGTACAATTTAGAACTTTATGTAAGTCGCTCAATTTAGAGTCCTAATTTTTAGGCTTTTCTGTGTCATACTAGCAAGTATCCTTTCCCTATTTTCCTCTCCCCATAAATAAGGAAATTTCTGGGATCACTCCAGCAAAAATTCCCACCAGATTCTCCTCCTTCCAAATAGGATGCACATTTCTTAATGTTTAAACATGAACTAGATTTCTAGTCTATTACCGTATAGACAAAACTATCAATCTTCAATTATATAACTGACTAAATTAGACTCATGACATTTGAAACCTATAAGAAGAAAATACAGCCCAAGGTGGGACCCTGAATCTCAATTTTCTATTCCTCTCAGACTCTGTTATTAAATACATGACCTTGAATAGATTGTAGAAGTGTAAGTTATTTTTTGTATGCTTAGTTGAACTTGTTTTAACGTAACTGTCTGCTGCTGTTTTTCCAGAGAGCACTCAGAAAAGCCATCCTTTTTCAGTGAGAGTAGATTCAGTGTCAGTGAAATGTCCCCACTCTGAGCTGGTCTTTATTTATAGTATTCTGTCTGCTTTTTCCATTGTGTCAGCTGGGTATCAAACCTCTGAACTGATAGAAAATCTGTAGTAAAAATACTAGCACAAAGGTGATAAACACCTCCACACAAATTACCCTGAGCACTAATCACCTAGGCTTTGTGAGAAGCAGCACATTGAAATGTTCCTGAAATAACTTTACTCTGCCTTCAGCTTTTTAAAAATAGTCCCCAAAACATGCATAAACATCAGAAGCTGTGAAACAGACCTCCCCTGCTAACTGTTTGTAGCTCTAATTAACACAAATTTACACAGTTAGGGAATTTGAATGCCTGCTAGCATTATCTGTATTGTTTATAAATGTGTGTTGTCAGATGTATATTGATAAACTTTTTCTATTTTTTCTCATAGTATCACCATTTCTCCTTTTTCATCTGCTATGAGAGACGTGTAAGCTTCCATTATTATGATTGTTAGATTCATTACAACAGACTGAGCCATAAGGTTTCAGGACAAATAGCAATAACTGGTGGTGTGCCTGCTTACAGGCACAGGATGGAGCTCTTCTAGTCTCAGGATGGTGGGGAATCCTTCAGTAAATTCATTACCTCTTTCAACGATCCAATCCACTGAACATGCAGAGGACTGCGATGGCCTTTATCATTCCTCTTCCCTCTTTCAGAAGTATGTATTTCATGCAAGAAGTCAGAGAGGCTATCTTGGCATGTCTGTAAGCATGTGGATGGGGCCTGTGCACAGTGTCTAAAGGATGAATGAAGGATGTTTGAGTTTCCCTGCTTTCGGCTTGATGTTGGTGGTCAGGCAAAGCTGGCTTTCTCTGCTACTCTAGTGACAGTGACTTTGCTTCTAGAGACTGTCTGAGCCAGAAGCATGGTACCAAGAGCAATGGAGTCTGCAGCATCTCCAATCCCAACACTGGTGGTCTGTGACATAGTTATGTTTATGGTTCCTTTTATCTGTCCTCCATGTTATAGGTGGTTCTTTTTTTTTTTTTTTTTGGGCCCACTCTGGGTTACACTTTGGGTTTGCCCAAGTTTTGAGCTTTTCCTTCCAAGAAACAATTAAAAATTCTTACGCTGCCTCTTATCTCAAGGAGCTTGATCTCGAAATCAAGCACTGAGTATTGCGAGACACTGTGAAAACCCTAAAGTCTGCAGTGGCAAGCAAGTGGGTTTTATATGTCCTTTCATATTTAGATCAGCTTTAATTGTAAACCTCTTGTGTCTTCCAGAATCCCTAATTTACATAAATATTTTTTTCCTCCTTCTCTTTTACCCCAAGTTCATACTTTAGTCGAGACCATATTTTCTTGTAAATTTTCTGGCCTTATACTTCATGCACTGTTGAGGCTAGATGTAGATTCCTACAGTTTGGTATGTAGCAGGATTCTCCAGCTTCCTTACCCTATGGAATATGACAGTTCTGGCCCTTGCACTGAGTTTCTTCAATGTTCCTAAACTCGGATCTGATCAGCTGATGGGCAGTTTTAATGCACCCAGTGCTGCAGAAGGCTCTTGGTTACTGAAGTTAAGTCAAACTAGCACAGAATGCATTATTTAACAGCTTTTGGGAGCTTGTCACATCAGTCTGTGATGGACTGCCTGGTGTCACCTTGCTGTCCCAGGAAACAGAGCAGCTGAGACCTTTTCCTCTCTCTTAATCTCTATCTGAAGTAACAGTTGAAGGTTGCAAGCCTAGCCTGAGTGTGCTATTCTGAATGGTGTTGCAGAAGCTATGGATATGTGAGATACCCAAAACTGCTGTATCACTGTATAAATGTCACTCCTTTACTGTCATTCAGAGGCTGTCAGTCTCTTGCAGTGCCAAAACAGACTCTCTGGGAGGCAGTGTCATAGTGCTCAAACTTTTCCTTGTGCCTTGTCATTGAACAGGCAGCCCAGCAAAGGCTTTGATCACTGTCACTTTGGCTTGGGTTTAGAGGCTGAAAACCTCTGCTCCCCATTGATTTATTTGTATAGTATCAGCAGGGATGAAATAAGGGCCCACTTTTTCATTTGCCCTTCTCACCACTGCTTACAGCTCAGCAGGAGTTGGAATATGGACTACCTCTTCTCAGCCCAGTTGCTCCCTGGAGTACCTGCAGTGAATGCTCTCTTCACACTGCCCCTGTTACAGCCAGATACAATAGCAGTGAGTCTGTGACACACTGCAAATGATGCCCTTTACTATTCAAAGGCAAGATTTAGGTTAGATATAAAGAAGAAATCCTTCAGTGTTAGATTTGTGAGACACTGGAACAGGCTGTCTGAAGAAGTTGTTAATGCTCCATTCCTAGCAGTGTTCAAGGCCAGGTTGGACTGGGCTTGGAGCAATCTGGTCTAGTGGAAGGTGTCCCTGCTCAAGGCAGGGGGTTGGAACTGGATGATCTTTAAGGCTCTTTCTAACCCAAACCATTCTGTGATTCTAAGCTGATTTAAAGAACTGTTTGGAGAATGGCATTTTGCAGCATTCTGTCATTATTTTTATTGGCCCAGCAAAACCACAGGACTGCATCTTTGAAAGCCACCTCATAGCATTTGTTTACCTGTTTGCCTCCATACTGACATGATGGTTGCCTAGAACATTTATCCAAGTCAAGAGACAGTCCCTGCAACAACTAAACTAGAGAAAATCAGCATTTTTCTCCTATAACATCTGAAAAATGGCACATACGGGCACAATGAGCTACTAATCCAGCTGCTGTACATCTGCCAGAACCAGAGCTCACAGATTTATTCCTTTCTGAGGTCATCACTAATGTCTACTAAAAGATACACTTCTTTTCTTTTTAGGTTAAGTAATCGTTCCATGAACCTGGCCACATTCTTTCTAGCTTGCATTACTGGGAGGTGATGAATAGAACTATCACTGCAAACCCATTTTTTTTTTTTTAGTTAAGATTTAAAATTGAGATATTACTGTCAGGAAAACACTGATTTTTAACTTGCTTTCTACAAGTGGCTGTACCAGCCCCCAGCATTTTAAGAGACAGCCTGTATTTGGCTGTCACATAACAGGACTTTCCTCTAAGAACTGAAGTGATGCTCATGTTTTGCTTACAAGCTAATCAGAACAGCAGACAGTGTTTAAAAATGACATTTATTATGACGTTTTGCTAAACAGCAGATGTGTTTTTGCTCAAGCATGTAAATGTCAAGGAGCAGAGCACCTAGCAACCAGTTTGCGAGGTATTTTCAGCGTGCAAAGAAGGTTTTTTGAGCCTGTTGGCAGATGTGCTTCCCTTACTGCTCAACAACTGTCCCAGCTGCAGCTTCAGGTAGATGGGTTGTCTTCCTCACTTGTTCTAATTAGTAATCCACTTAAGGAAATAATAGTGCAGCATGATAGGTGTGCTCTAACCAGATGTCTAATAGCTAGCCCAGGTTTCTGAAACCAGTCCAGAGACCTTTCATGCGGGGAGAGTGGTGGGCTAACAACCCTTCAATATTAAATCTTCATATCATAACATGAGAGAAGGCCTGATGGTCACCCAGTACATTCTTCTCTCCAAAGGCAGGATTTGTATCACCCCTGACAAAAGTTTCTTTGGAAATACTTGCTGTGACAGAGATCCTGCCTTTTCCTGAGCAGGCAGTTAGAAGCGTCACTGTCCTTATTAGCAGGGAGACATTTGGTTCTCCCTTTCTTCATAACTAACCTGAATTTTCCCTTTCATTCTGGCTTCTACTTACCATGGGTATGGAGAACGCATGAGAACTGCTCTTGTGGTTCAGAGCAAGGGTCTGTCCAACACCACAGTCTGCCTCCCAACAGTAGTCAGAGCAAGATGCTCGAGGAAGAGTGTGAAGAGGCTAAGGATATATGACATATGAGGTTGTCAGTTACAAAAGGATGACCAGATCCATTTTGATTCACAGGATTTTCTGAGTATGTTGTGGCTTCTCTGCTTAGTAACTTGCGGTGGATTGCTCTTCTAAATTCTCTATTTGATTATTTGTCTCCTTATAAGAGTTTTTATGGTTTTGAAAGCTTTTACATCTTGTCCTTTCTCAGATGGTTCCTCTTTAGACAGAACATTAATTTCATCTTCTCTCATAGGTCATGTCTTCTCGGCTTACAATCATTTTCAAGTTGATCTATGCCTTTCTTACAGCATAGTTTCTTATGCAGGCCATATTACATCAGCCAAGCCTTCACCCACGCTGAATATGTACCTTCTTTCTGTCCCACTTGTATCTTGCTGATCTCACTAGTGTACTGTGTTTTCTGGGAAGCGTGTTCTGTTACAGATAGCATAATCAGGATTTTTGGCTGTGATTTAAACAGGGTCTGTGACTTGCTTTTGAAGATGCTTCTGTTCTCCTTGAACTAAATGAGACACTAAGGCATTCGCTCTTCAGATGTCTGTGTATGAACTCTGTAACCATGGAGAATATTTATACATCTCCATCTGCATCTGAGAGACCCATTCTCATTCTTACTGGTGTTATTGTTAGCAAGTCCTGACAATGCTTGCAGGAGTCTTAACTTATGCTGAAAGTGACCTTTTCTTTTTGGACTAGGCAAAAGGTTTTTCCCAGGCACAAATTCCAGCCTGTCCCTGCAAGTTTAGAAGGGATGCTCTTCCTTCCTATATAAAAATAAGAGTTTGTGCTTCCTCAACCTGCTGTCAACTAAGTGGTGTGTTCCCTGCAAGTTGCATGTCCAACATGTGTGTCACTATGTGACGGTGCGGTGCATTTAGTACTGTGGGTAAAACAGGAGAAGGAAATCTTTGGACCTCCTCTTCTCATTTTTATATATTTTGTTATGGGAAACATTCTGTAAATCTCAGATGACTGAATGATTGTAACAATACTTAGATGTATAACTTCTGATTCCTAAGCATCCTTTGAATAACTGTTAGACTTCTGTGTTGTAATGGATAAATGCTTGAATGTATCTTCCCCCTGCCCAAATGAAATCAGCAGTCAGAAAACTCTGACTTGGTACCAGTTAGAAAACATTGGCATTATTCTCAATGCTGACAAAATCTTGTTTCTCAGTGAGCTGCAGAGTTCCTCCCTGTTATCAGTCGGTTGGAAGGAGGGTTATAAATGTGACTGTTTTGTGGGTCCTGGTCCTCAGCAAGTACTCTATCCTGGCTCTTACAGCCGTCCCAGCAGCTGAGAGTCTGTCACTGACTTTACAAACTCTTTATCACCATTCCTTTCAATCCAGATCTTATTAGCTTTCATTTGGAGAGAGGTTACCCTGTCATGGCAAAGACCATGAGCCATATTTTTCAGATGCTGTTACTGCATAGCAGCCGAATTGGCCAATGTATCTTTAATTTCCTTTTGGCATCCAGCCAGAGGGAACATGCAATGAGCAATTTCCTCAAACATAGTATCAGTAGTAAATTCATCTTGTTCTGAACCAGCTACGTGATCAAAGCAGAGGCCAGTATGATTTTCAGCTTTGATACTCTGAAATAGAAATTGGAATATAAAGTCATCCTCAGTACTTGGATGTCTGCATTTCCCCTAGGGGCATTTCAAGTGATACAACTGGTTCCTTATCCTGACATTTTCTTAGAATTTCCATATACTGTAGCTATTAGTAGGTTGTTTACAAAGTACTGCATAGTTTACCAAGCCCGTGCAAATATTTTACTTCACAGTAAGGAGAGTCAGTTTAGAAAGCAAAAGCAAACCAGGGAGGATGGTGTTGCATTTCTGAGTCTTTAGAATCGGCTCCTCCATTATTAATTGACCTCCTAAGTTTCTAATCCTGATCTCTACAAAACCACTTCTATTTTCCCAGCACTTCCTTCACCTGCCACTAAATTTTAGTGGGTTTTATCTGATTCTTATCTTTACCTCACTTTATCTTCCCAGTTGCTAGATTGCTCAAGTATCTCAGATTTCAAAACCATTTTCCACACATTATTTTTCCCATTATTTTTTTTTTCAAGTGATGGAAAGCTACATATGCATTACTTAAAAAAAAAAAAAAATCTATCCAAGTCTTTGCAAGACTTCTCCTGAGCTAAAGGTCCTTATACAATCCTTAGCTTCCACTCCACCTGCATCATTGTATTTCATCGTTCCCACTGAATTTTTCTCTGATACTTGTTACTATTGTAAACCCACGCTCTGTGAATGCAGATATAGGACTGGCTTTACTGTGACAAGTTTACAGTAACTGTTACCACAACTTGGCGGTTGTTTTCACCTGCTCCATCCCTTTCTTTCCCTTCAGGTTGCATCTTTGGGGCTGAGACTTGCTGCCCAGGTGAATCCCTGAAACGGTTGGGTGTCAAAGACAGTTGTCTTAAGCAGAAACTCATGTTTTTTACTTCTTGCTTCCTTTGAAGCTGCTGACTTGATCGGTCCATATTTGTTTTATATACTGTGTACATTTTCCAACCCAGAGGTAAACCCACATCTTTCTTTCATACCTCTTTGTAAAACTTTTGTAAGATTCTCATTATTCTTCATGATTGTCTCTGAATGTCATATATGTTTTTGAGAAGGGATGTCTAAGGTAACCCAGAACTCAAGGAGGGGCAGCCAACATTCCCTTTCTCCCATCATAAGTTTGAGTTTTTCTATTTTGTGTTTCATTTTCCTCTCTACCACTGTCGAGCCAGTTTTGAACAAAACAGTTTGGCTGCCCTTGCTTTGCTTTGTCCTCATTATTTTTGGAAGTAGCTCCAGCTGTTTTAGGAGTTGTTAATGATTTTGTTTCTTCAAAAGGAGCATGAATTCGGTAAGCATGCAGACAGGGCTTGCCTCCATCTGGGATATAGTAGCTATTGATAATAAATGGTAAGATAAAAATAAACACAAAAAAATTTCCATCCTCTCTCGTTGGGTTAGGGTTATTTCAGTAGCTGTGGCTTCTCTTTAGGACAAGAGAAAACCTAAAACCTACCTCTCAGCAGGACCCTAATTGCAAGCCATGAGGGAATGGAGAGGAAGAAGGGAGTTTGTGCTGCTGACAGTTTCCTTACATTCAGCTACTATTTTAAGAACAAATATAGAGAGTGTGAAGCATTCTAATGGCACACATCCTCCGAGGAGTGGAGTAATTGTGGTTTTCGGCTCTTGCAACACAGTTGTGATCAAACTTGTCAGAGTTTGTACGATTCTCAGGGAGAAGAATCACATTACACATACTTGGGGCTTTTTTGAGGAACTACTTCTGGTCTACAGAACTTTCTTGTCGAGGGCAGGACATAATTCTTTCATTGCTTTTGCTACTAATGTCATGCTAGATAAAGCCTATGTCTTACCTCTTTTTCTCTCAGAATTTCTGGGGTTTGACTTGGATGGAAAGAGAAATACCAGAAAACGTAAGTGCCACAAAAATCATTTGGGAAGCAGAAGAAATGAGGCTTGAGAAGCTTTCAGTCTTTTTTTCAGTAGCCCAAACTTTGAACATTTAATTCAGTCTTTTGCCGTTTGAGGTTTGCATGTCTGCTTGAGCTTGCCAGTCATCTTCATATTTTTTCATATGATACTGTGTTACAAAGATATTTAAAAGAACATTTTGTAAAATGGTATTGGAAAATGATAGGATTCCATGAAGTCACTGATCAGGATTAAATCAATGACTAATGCTTAAACTCTGTTACAAAATTAACTCTAAGCTCGAGGCAATAATTACTCGTTATTTTGAGTATGATTAAGAACTCTGATAATTTGTAGCCCTCGGTGCTGGTGTGTAGTGTTGACTCAGGGTCAAAGCTGTCCAACATGAGCTAGCTGGAAATCTGTCACCCTGCTATATATGTGTGGGCAGGGTGTTTTGTTCTTATGATCATAGCTGTTAACGCAAATTCTTGGTGAGAGATTAGGAGAAATGATGGAGAGAGGATGCCTCTTTCAACACATCACTGAGCCAAAGCCTACCCTAGCTGAGGCTTAGTGGTTTTCATTCATTTAAATACAAAGTAATTATTTGTTAGCACTTGAACAGGATTCAGATGGGTTTATATCTATTTTCTGCTATGTGCACTTAAGGTAGAGGAGGTACATGAGAAGGTGGGAAGAGCAGGCAGCTCCCATATATATAGCAAACTGAATTTCAGTGGTATCTGTGTCTTTAACCTCTTTGTTTATTACTGTAGCACCAAGGAAATGAGGCATCTGCTTTCACTGATTCAGAAATATCTACATCACCCACCAACTGAGAGAAACTGCAAGAAAAATAATGGTGGAAATGATGTTTTGCAGTCTTCAATTCTCAAAATATGATAGCAGCAGTGATGCTGAGGGACACCTGGTAGAGCAAACAGTGGTCTTTTCATTTCAAAGCCCAAACTGGCCCATGCCCTTTTTGCATAGAATCATAGAATCGACTAGGTTGGAAGAGACCTTTAAGATCAAGTCCAAATGTTACCCCATGACTGCCAAGACCACCACTAAGCCATATCACTGAGGGCCTCATCTATATGGTTTTTGAATGCTTCCAGGGATAGTGATTCCACCACTATCCTGGGAAGCCTGTTCCAATATAGTCCTTCCTTACTTGTAGGGCTATACAACCTGAGAAGCTGTATTCCTTTCTTCAACTTCCCAGGCAAGTCAGCCTGGAAACTGCGTCAAAGCTAAGCCTGCCACAGGAGATTTGAGCATGGGGGTATTTCCTCGTGGCATCAAACAGCTTTGATCCAAGCCAGTAAAAAATGGCAAGTTAGGGTAGAGGAGAATCAGTGATTTGCAACTAGCAGTATCTCTCACCAAGTGTTACAGTGGGTCAGTATGTCTGATGGCAGTAATAGCTTTTAGCTGAGCAGTGAGGAATCTCATTCCTTATGCTCACAAAAAATTAGGTGTATGAATGTTTAAAGTGTATTCTAATGGTGCCCATCATTTTATTGTACTCAAGCTATATGCTCTGTTGTACACAAGCTGTGTGGCTGTGATAAGACTTCTACTGTCTTGATTTGGACTGCTTAATGCAACATAATGAAAGGCTTGGGTTTTGTCTTAGTTTAACCCAAGAGGTTTCCAAGCAGAACTGCCAAAACATATTGAGTATAAACATTAGTGCTGTAAATATTCTATATAAAACATGTAGAAAAAAATGCTCTTCAGGGACTTGCATGAGTAATGCATGAGTAATCAGTTCCTTTCTAATTAAAAAAAAACCACAAATGCATGAATTTAAGTTTTCAAAGTAGGGAAAATTGAAATTTCACACTATTAAAGATCTTATCCGCAATATACATGCTGTAATGCATTTTAATCTATCATCTATATGATGAAAAGCTTATAAATCAAACAGTTGCCCTGTACAATCTCTGTCTACATGGCTTAGCTTAGTTCACCACTGCCTGTTTCATCTCTTCAGGAATACAGCAATACTCACTGTGGGAGTAAATGATACTTATCAACCTTGTATGTTGTGACTTTCAGCCCTTTTCCCTCCAAGTTATTTGATTCTTTTTTCCTTCCTTCCTCGTTGATGTACAGTGTAACAACACTTTTTTTTTTATAACACTGTAATTTTGCTTATTAAATTTTATTGTCCTCCAGTCACTTACTGAAAAAAGCCATTTGGCTTTTTAGCAGGGCTTTGTGTTGTGTGTTGATACTGCTTTTGTTTACTGGGTTCTTGTCAGCAAGTTTTCTTCCTCTGTCTTGCTGAACTGAGAACTGCTGTAGAAAATCTTGAGCTCCAAGGGGTTGTCATCCTCAGCTTCCCTGGTGCACAGGCTTAGTATGGTCTCCATACACTCTTCTGAGTACTTAACTTATTTATACATGAAACCCACTTAATATTTGCCTTGAATGCCATTAGCTGTACTACGGTTCGTTATGCTATTTGTCTTCTCTGTTCTTGATATTTGCACATGGATATTTTTAGTACTTTTTTCCATAATCTGCTTTTTTGACTCTTCCCCTGTCTGCTTTTTATTTGCTGGCTTGCTGAAGCAGAACAAGCCTGCCTAAGTGTAGTGGAGAAGGTCTGTGCTATATGCACAGCTACAGAAGAAACAGCTATTCTTTTGTTACGGTACTTTTCCTAGCAAAAAGTGAGCTTTGAGAAAAAAAGGAAAATACTTCTCTTGAAGGGTCTGAATTTTGTTTGAAAAGTCAAATTAACTGCCATAAAAAGTCACGCTCAGCTATTTAAAAATGGGGTTTTGACCCTCCTCATAGAAAAAGCTTTGGGGTTTAAGACAAGGTGTTTTCCATGTAAGATCGCTGTGGGGATTGGTTCCTCAACACATGGGGCACTGTATGTAGCTGAATGGGCAGGACACATCATACTTTCAAGAAAGGCTTGACATTTTGTTTAGTTTTAACTGAGTGATAAGTAAGGGTATAGGACTGTGTTTCATACTGTGAGGTGGGCTCTTAAGAGCTGCATTTGTTGATATGTGCTTCCAGGAGTGCCTGTTTCTGGTGTTTCCAAGGACAGGGATCCAAGTCAAGCTCCTATTCAAGTCTGTGGGACAGATCCTGAGCAGATGGATATGGTTGTATATAGAGACAACTCTATCTGACCTGAGGGTCTAGATTCAGGCTTTTATATCAATGTTTTGCATTGAAGCAGAGTGATAAGAGACATGAAACCCATGATCACTCTTATATTGGCTGCTGAAAATGAGTGATGCTGCAGTACACAGCCTAATTCAAAAGCACTTTGAATGAGTTTTTCCCCGTTTGTAATTTGATGACACTTTCAGAAGTGCAGAACAAGAAATGCAGCACTATAAGGAAAGACTTTTCTACAGCCATTAAGATGGCTGGCAAAAGGCAAACCATAAAGGACTGTTTAAAGAAAGTGTGTAGCTCTACTGGGAGGTAAATAGAAAGCTTACTCATTTTCTGGTGAAAGTTTTGGGGTTTCTGCTTCAGTGCAAACCAGTATTTCTGTGCTGAGTATGAATTTATGGTAGATAGTTTTCTTTACATCCTCTTTTGGCCTTTGGGTTTAATTTTGTTTTTCATTAGATCAGGAAAGGCTCCCATGAAGGGTGGGGTAAATTAAATGACCATATTTATGATTCTGCCATAAAATATCTAGTGCAAAAATCACAATACTTGTACACTTCTGTTGAATTCCAGGTCACGTTCTTTGTTCAAACTGTGGAAACCAAACAAAGTTGGAATTATTTTAGAGGTTTTAGTTCTTTTTCTATGTTGGAGGCATTATGCTATTCTACATCAGTCCAGAAGTGATCCAGCCTGGTAAATGGTCTCAATCAGTAGCTACTTGGGAAGAACTCAGGGAAAAGAGTGTGTGAAACAATATGTGCCTAAAATGTCTCTCCCTGTGTATTTCTTTTTAGCTCTTGGTAATCTGGTGAGTACTGTTTTCCACACTGTCTGGGCCATCCTGATTAATATCCACTAATGATGAATGAGTCTAATTTCTTCTTCAGCCTATTTATATTTTGGCTTCCACAACACTCTGTTTTGGAGAGCTCTGGAATTAAAGGAAGCATTGCATAGAGGAGAAAAAGATCCTGTTTATTTGTTTTCAGTTTGTTGCCAAATAATTTTGAGTCCAAGCACAGGAAACACAAGTCTCTCAAGCCTCTCAAAACCATCTCACATTTGGGCCAAACTCTCCCACTTCCCTAATGCTAAATTTTCACATATGGTTATAAAGAGCTCAAAACTAGTGGTCTTTCAGTAGTACCGGTATTACTAAGCCTAGGGCTTTAAATCCATGTTTTAAATCATGCTTTAAATATTGTGCTTGTTTTAGCTAATTAGTTTTGACATTGTAGGTATACCGGTTCTTATAAAGGAGAATATTCTGTTATGGTGGCAGAGGGATCCTGTGCTCTGTTGTGGAGTTCTCAAGAGAAATCTGTAGGGGATTGATTGTTAGGATTGATTGTTAGGGTTGTTAGATTTTAGGAGATTGATTGATATTCTGAAAATACTTACACCAAATGGTAAAAAGCAGTTAAAGATTTCTAACAAGTCACACCATCCATTCTGCAAGCATCAGTGTTTTATTTTGCATTGCATTTTCCTCTGCCAATTTTGCTTTCCTTCTTCAGAAATACCTGCTCTGGTTTAAACAAATAAAAAGGCAGGGGGCATAAGTCAGGTCTGTTCTCCGGGTGCTGTGTGATAAATGGTACAGTTCTTATGTGGTTATCTCCAGGGAAAGGTGGCTGATGGTGAAAAGCAAGAGCATGTCCCAGGAAAAACTGCATGCAGTGGATCATTGTTGTACTGTTTGTACACAGCCATTTGATTACAGTCGCTACCTGAACAGGGTATGATAAGACAGAGAACCCAGTTAACAGTCCACCATGAGCAGTGATGATGGTCTTTGTGTGCTGCCAGGGTGAACTCAGATCAGGGTTTAGTTAGGCTGGAGGCTACTACATCTACTGAATATTTTCTCTTGGTGGCAAGAGTTGTTGGCCTTGTTCCTTTAAGGGGAGGAAGTAGCATGAAAAACAAAATAAAGCATGAGTGAAGTTTGCTGACAGCAGCATAGGGTGGATTGGCTTAATTCAGTTTCATTTTGCTTGGTGATTTACTTTATAATTACAGATCTTTTTTACTTAAACCCCCAATGACTCCATAGGAATAGAGCAAGTGTGCTACTAATTAAAAATAAACAAACCGAACAACAAACTTGGGATGACTCAGTTCTGTTGTTTCTAGATGCCCTTGAAGTCAGAAACCTCTAGTAAGAACAATGTGTTCTTTTCTGTAAAGATATGCTTATGTACCTGCCTGAATTGTGGCCTCAATACAGTTACTTCACACAGATGCAAAGGGTTTATAATGTTTGTTTATTTACTTTTGTACTGATATTTTTCAATCAAGATTGTATTTCTTAAGCAAGGTTTTATTCAGACCACTGTCTTCCTAAAATAACTTGCTGTATTTCAAGAGTGATGTCTCTCAGGGATCAGTGTTGGGACCGGTCTTGTTTAACATCTTCATCTCTGACATGGACAGTGGGATTGAGTGCGCCCTCAGGAAGTTTGCCGATGACACCAAGCTGTGTGGTTTGGTTGATACGGTGGAGGGAAGGAATGCCATCCAGAGGGACCTTGACACGCTTGTGAGGTGGGCTGATGCCAACCTCATGAGGTTTAACCGTGCCAAGTGCAAGGTCCTACACCTGGGTCAGAGCAATCCCAGGTACAGCTACAGGCTGGGCAGAGAAGAGATTCAGAGCAGCCCTGCAGGGAAGGACTTGGGGGTGTTGGTCGATGAGAAAATGAACATGAGCCGGCTTCAGTGTGAGCTTGCAGCCCAGAAAGCCAACCGTATCCTGGGCTGCATCAAAAGGAGCGTGACCAGCAGGTCGAAGGAGGTGATCCTGCCCCTCTACTCTGCTCTCGTGAGACCTCACTTGGAGTATTGTGTGCAGTTCTGGTGTCCTCAACATAAAAAGGACATGGAACTGTTGGAACAAGTCCAGAGGAGGCCACGAGGATGATCAGGGGACTGGAGCACCTCCAGTATAAAGACAGGCTGAGGAAGTTGGGGCTGTTCAGCCTGGAGAAGAGAAGGCTGCGTGGAGACCTCATAGCAGCCTTCCAGTATCTGAAGGGGTCCTATAGGGATGCTGGGGAGGGACTCTTCATTAGGGACTGTAGTGACAGGACGAGGGTTAACAGGTTAAAACTTAAACGGGGGAAGTTTAGGTTGGGTATAAGAAGGAAATTCTTTCCTGTGATGGTGGTGAGGCATTGGAATGGGTTGCCCAGGGAGGTTGTGAATGCTCCATCCCTGGCAGTGTTCAAGGCCAGGTTGGACGAGGCCTTGGGTGATATGATTTAGCATGAGGTGTCCCTGCCCACAGCAGGGGGGTTGGAACTTGATGATCTTAAGGTCATTTCCAACCCTAACGATTCTATGATTCTAAGAGAGATGGGCAGGTCTCAGTAGGACTGAAGTACTTTTCAACTTGGAGTAGAGCTATGCGTTTGGAAATGGTTGTGCTGGTGATTACTTCCAAAAGTCATGCAACTCTATTTCAAGAAGTAGGACAGTGTGTCTTGCTACTAAGAAAATACAGCAGCAAGTAGGTATATTCTTGGTTGTCTCTCTGCTGTTTGTTACTTGTCAGAGATGTACTATTTTGCCTACCATAATTAGGGGGTGTAACAGCAATCAGTCCTAGCACTTCAACTGGCTTTGGTAGCTTGTGACAGATTTCCCAGTAACAGATTTCACTGAGTTCCTATGACCTTCTTGCTGGTTGCAGCATTGTGAAGACTGTATAAATCACACTAAGCTTTTGTTTCATGATAGCTGTTCAACATGGAGTGGTCAATTTTGTTATATTGAGCAGAACCTCGGTGTTCCCTGGGCTGACATGATATTTCCCAATACTATGGGAAATCAATGCCAGTTTCACCCTTGTCAGTTGTAGGGATTCCTTCCTCTGGAAAGGGAGAAGCCAAAAGTATTTAATTTAGGTACAGGCAGACAAAGGCTGGTAAAACAGAATTATTGCCCCATTTCACCCTGAGAATGCGTGCAAGCCTGGTCCTCTCCCCAGTGCAGAACTGCACGTGTCCTGCTGTAGAACTGGGAATGAAACCTTGAGTTAACTAGAAACTCACCCTTCCCCTTGCATCTTCAAGTTGCTGATGTTACTGTGTGCCATTGTGCTCTGATAAACCCAAGCCCAGCCTTATCCTAGAAAATGTAGGTATTAAAGGTCTAAGTTGAAAAAGTAAATTTTAAAATGGCAAAATAAAGCTGCTTTTGCAATTTTGATAGATTGACAAGTTGTAAGCAACGGAAACCTGCATCTTATAATGGGAAATGTTGGTCAAGCCTAGTTGGGATAATTGTAAAATGGATTGTATATAGTCCCTTGTGAGAATAACAGTAATGGGGTTAAAGAACAAATCTACAGTGGTCTCTTTTTCTGGTGACAGAAAATCCTGCTGGTTTCAGGAATTATGCCCATGGAGTCTGTGCAAGGACTGAACCAGCAGAGATGGCAGGCTCATCCTTTTATCATTCTCAGGACTTCTGTAGCTACAGCAGTGTTTGTAGCTGCTTTCTGACCCTTGCTGGAGAGGCTCATTCTCTTTGCTGTGCCTGGGAGTTTTCAGCACTGCTCAATGTGAGATTTAGGAGTTTTTTCTTTGGCAATTTTCCTTTGTTAAATCCTGAGCACTCTGGCACTTGCTAATTACGTAATTTATTCATGTTCACATCGGGTTTCCTCCATGGAAAATTCAAAGATACTCTCACAAACATGCCTTGCCCTCTTGGAATTGTGTCCAATAAACCTCTCCCACTGGGATCTCTGGTACAGCCGCATCCAAGAGATACTTGTTTGCTTCAGTTTTGTTGCTCTCTTGTAAAGCTGTTCTGTGTTTCTGCAGGTAGTGCTCTCATTTGGGCTGCAGAAATATTGCTTGTATTGTCCTCTTCACTAAGTATCTGAGAGCACAGAGTTCAGCAAAGATTTCTCTTCTTCTCTAGCCTTATGCAGGCTGCTGCTACTTTCACACTATGTAGCTACTCTTGAAGAGTCAGATTTATACCCTCAGATTGTTACAGGACTTTGCTAGAGCTTCAACCTGCATTGGATCTGGTCCTTCATACGTGAAGCCTGAAAGTGTGAGCTGCAGGTGTCCTTCCTGTGGGATCCAGCAGCTTTGCAGTTTCCCTCCAAAGCATGTAACTTCGTGCGTGCATCAAAAGGAGTTGCCTTGGAAACAGACCCTCTGAGCCTTCATTTAATTTCAGAGGAGCAGAAGGTCATATGCCGAGTCAGCAGAGCTCTGTGTCAGGTACTAACAGTGGGGGGAGACTTAGTAAGACCAAAGGTACTTTTGTTTCCAAATGTCAAGAGAATTGAAAGTCATGTGAGAAGCAAATGATAAATTTCCTTGTTGAAGGTAACAGCTGAACCAAGTGCTTTGCTTTCATGAGGGATGAGGAATCAGTTTGCCAAGAAACTACCATGTCTGCACCTATTTAATCATGCTGCTATCACTGATGACATTATCATCAGTGTGGTCATGGGGACATGTCCTCATGTCCCTAATAGCAAACGAGAGACCTAGTCTTGTACATCTCCAGCCCAGTGTAGCTGTGAAGAATTACATTGAGACTAAGGAACAGTTACAAAAATCGGACCACGCTTTTGACAGGTCTAAACACTGCTGCTCCACAAAACATGTTTAATGAACCCCACAGCTCAGCATGGAGAGGTGTAACCTCACTTCCACAATCTTTTTTTCCTACCTTTCAGTGATCTATTTTGTGTATCTGATAGCAAGTGGGACTGTTAAAATCCTGTTCAATTAAACACAGCTACTTAGAAGGTGAGCATACTGCTACTGCATAGAGCCAATACAGGCACCTTGTCAGAAGAGCCCTGGTGGCTGAATAAGGTGTAGGTGGTCAGCTCTGTGCTGATGGTGTGAGGAAGAGGACATCTGGTTGTTATGTCATGGGATCCTGCTTACAACTGCCTCTGTATGCAGAGAGGCAGCAACTCAATGTGGCAGTGGCAAGCACAGGTGGACATTCTAGCTGTCTGAGGTTGGTCCAAAGGGATCAAGAGCACTCAGCCATCCAGCAGCACTGTGCAGAGAGTGAAAAGCCCAGCTCTTTCCTGTCCTTTTTAGGCATTCTGCTCTAGCTTTTATTGTTCTTAAAGGAGAACTAGAGAGAAGTGATTTAAAGGCCATAACTAAGCTGTATATGCACAAATAAACCAGGAGGAGAAAGGTGTTAAGGGGGAGAGTATTCTTAATGTTTTTTCAGTCTGCTGACTCACACCTACCTGTCTAGTTGAACTAGAGCATTGGCATCACACT
This sequence comes from Pezoporus occidentalis, assembly GCF_034315485.1. Taxonomy (NCBI): domain Eukaryota; kingdom Metazoa; phylum Chordata; class Aves; order Psittaciformes; family Psittacidae; genus Pezoporus; species Pezoporus occidentalis. Next base: position 8,817,342 of record NW_026912779.1, read on the forward strand.
TCAGTTACTATTCTCCAAAATCCAGGTAGCTTATGTGTGACTCCCTGCGCTGGACCAGGGGAGATGGAAGAAATAGAGGGGAAAAGACAGACTGACTTGGAGCCATCTATCAGTTTACTGATATGTCATTTGGCCAACAACTTGATATTGACCTAGCCCTCTGCCTGCAGGTGCTTATGATGCCTGTTGTCCTGCTTAACAAACAGTAGTGAGTATGGTTACCATTTAATCTGCCACTGTTCATCTGACACTATTTCTGATGAAGAGTAATTTCCTACCCCATAATTTTCTGACTCTCCATGTGGATTGGCAAATATAAAAACAAGATCTGGGTTTCAGTTCTGTAATGGGCAAATACAAAAACAGATTTTGAAGAAAGCAGGCAAGCTTGAAACCAACTTAAAAGCAGGCAGTGAAGTTGTGGGTAACAGTCTGTGCTTTACAAAGTCCTTAACAAATAGGATGTTGCTCACCACCTACCACCATTACATCATGGGTTGATGGAGCTTGTTGAATCTGGGCAGACCATTTTATTCAAAACTACTTTGCTATGAAACAGACAGGTTTCTAGGTCATGTTATCCCTGAGGGGTAACTTGTGAGATAAGAAATGGTTTTGATGAGAGAACAGGCAGAGACTATCTGTTAGTGACTGCATATTGGTTCTCCTGACACTGGCTCTTGACTCAGCTGTGACATTTAAAATGAAAAACTGGAAAATCCGAGACAGAATGGCAGCCATAATCACTTTAGATATGGTACAAAGAGGATTGGAAGAAGTCAATATGTTGTTGTGTTACTCTCATGTTAGGGCTAATTAGAAGAACAAAGGATCGAGTGTTCCTGCTCACTCAAAGCCCTGGTTTACTGCCCTGCCAGCTGCTGTGCTCTGCCTCCCTTCTTTCTTGGTATAACCATGACTGAAGAAGCAAGTTTTCCCATGGAGAATGTGTGCAAGTTTCTCTCACGCTGCATCTTCAAGTTGTGTTGTGCAAATCCATGCTGTTCCTGACTGCCTCTGCACTTCAGGCCAGTCCTGCCTGTCAGGGTAGGTTATGCCTTTACCTTCACAGCCATTGTGTGATTGCTGTCAGGAGCCCTCCATGCAAAATTGTTCCTGGCATGAAGCATACATGGCTCTGAGGATCCTGCTCCATTTGAATAGGCATGGGACTTTCTGTAGCAATGTGAAAACTTACATGCTGGGTACCTCCACAGAGTCTTAGTAACCTTACTATACCAACAAGAGAATGAAAAGGAGCTTCAGGGTAACTGTGTGCTGGGCTCCCTTAACTGGGAAAAGAGAAACCTGTTTGTACAGAGCAGTGTCTCAGATCACCAAGGCTTGCAAAACCTCTGCATGTCCTCATAATCAGGTTGAGGTTAAATGGGAGATGTGTAAGAAAAATCCTCCTGGAGGTGATCATTATTTATAGTTCCTTAGGTGCTGTTGCCAGAACAGCCCTATTAGGCAGCTACTGTATGCAAAAAGGGTCACTTTCTGACAGCTTGAACTACATGCAGTGCTGCTGTGTTCGGGCATGAGAGACTTCTGCAAGGCCAGCTTGATGCCTTGTTATTTCTTCTAAGTTTTGCTTTGAAGGTCCTAAATAATGTACAGACTCCTGATTACCATTTTGTTTCATTTGCAAAACCAAGGAATGCGAGAGTACGCTCTGCCTAGTTCTTAAAAAGCAATATCAGCCCTATTTTTGTTTATAGTAACAAGGTTGGTTTTCCCCCTTTCCAATTTTTAATGAGACAAGCTTATGTAGCACAAAATCATACTTGGAAAGCTTTCTAATTCAGCTTGATTGGAGTATGATGAAGATCTGAAACTTATGTGTGTAGACAGAACTGGAAGCAAGAATTATCCAGTAGCATTATCTTTTAATGGCTGTTTCTATTTTTGTCCTGAATTCATTTGCTTAGAATAATAGCTGAAGTGTTATGCAGTATGTGGAGAAAGAATCACTGATGGTTCAGTTAGCAGACAAAGGGATAAATAGTCTAAATTTCATGGAGACTGTTAGATGAATTTGTTTAATGCCAAATCAACATTTTGTTTGTTTTTAGCTAGGAATAATTAAGCAGGATTGGTGGCTAACAAGTTACCATCAAGCTAAAGTGAACCACGGGCAGAATAGATGAGTTCACACTGAACAAAGAAGCAACATGGCTGTTGTCAAGTATCGTGATTATCTCGAGGTACCTCAAGATAATCAGTTATTCATCTTCTGAGGTATTGTTCTGTGTTTCAGAGCTGAAAACTTTTAGGGCAGCAATTTAGGCTGAATACTCATGATAATAAGGACAAGTATCTGAACCTCTTTGTCTACAGGATGCATTGAAAATGAGGTTTTTGTGTTGCTTATGAAATATGTATACAGTGGGGGATATTGAATTTTTATTGGGTTTCAGTATATTTACAGTCATTTATTTTCTTTTTCTCTCTGCAGATAACCCTGCATCTGATGTATGAAATTTAGGTGGGCTTTTAAAAGATTTTGGGCAGATTGAAGAAGCTACAAGGTAAAATCTATCTTCTGGTGGTTTTGGGTACATTTACATGGTCTCATAAAACAAGTGCTGTCTGTATGTGCAGCTGTAATAAGACCTTCAGTTTGGATTTCATTGGTCAGGTATATTTGATGTTCTGAAGATGAGCTCCAATGATTAGTTTCTTTTCCTCTCCTCTATCTCCTACAGAGATCATTTTTTATTACTTATTCAGCACAGTCTTCTGTTTATTTGATAATGCAGCTGCTGGTATTTGTGCCATGAAACCAATTGTCTACTGAAAGTAAGTGCCTTGTGCTGGTTGTTTGTATAATGACTGTTTTCCTGCACACTTACACTCAGGTTCATAAATGCATGCTGTTCAGAGCTTCCTACTATAGTCATTTGCAAAGGAAAAATAAAACCAGACCAGGCAAAGCTCTCTACAAGTTGTGAGTAGAGCTTATCCATGTAATGAGATCACTTTGAAATGGATGCTACTGAAAAATGCATGGTGTGTAACTAGCTGCCATTTCCAAATGTCACAGAATTCTTTGCCCTTAGAGAGGGACAGCAAAGAGGGGATCAGGTTAGCTTTAAATTTAATATGGCTTGCTCTCGTGGTATATCCAGGCTTAGAGCTCAGAAAGAGGAAATGGATTTGATTCTGTAAGTCAGTTTTTTATTAATGTTGTAAGATTGCTAATGATTTGGGTAAATTGTTTAATATACATTTGCATATTTTTTTCAGCCTGTATCTTTTAGTAGATCTTACTTTTCTTAATGGATTGCTGAATAACAACTGAACCAACTACAGTAAGGTGGACCATGAGTTTCACCTAAATTATATTAGCTTACCATCTTGTGTCAAGGCAAGAAATGAGCCTGATTTTAAAGATGTGTGTTTTATTAAGACCTAAAAGGAGATACGATGAAAGCTCACAGGGCAGGTGTGGGGGGGATAGGGTTGGCATGGAGGGGCCCAAGAATAAAACCAGGGGATCAGAGGAGAAGATAGAAATTAAATTAACCCTCTGAGCTACCATTGTCAGTTAATCATTACACAAGTCACCAATTCCACTGAAAATTAATTCACTAAAACATAAAATAGAAATATTTCTATCTCATTCAATAAAGCCTATATACAAATCAACTGGAGTTGTGCAGAATAGAACCTTTTCTGCAGCACCACCAAAAAAACATCCCATGGTTTTCAAGTGTAAGAAGTGCAGTTGCTTTGATGGTATTACAAAGGTACACTCCCTTGATTAACATATTAAACAAAGATGTGCCACCTTTTCTTTGCATTGGCATGCTTAACAAACGGGTTAAGTACCAGTGATGTATCCTTAGTTAGATACGAAGACACAGATACGGATATATATGCATACAATAACCTAAAATACATCTTTCCTGACATCTGCCTAGGAGGCCTATTCTTAATGACTTTTCCCTATTCCAAGACATTTCCAATGGCTATGTAAGGCAAGCTGAGCAAAGTGTTCATCTTAGTTTATCAGTGCTAGGAAAGTGTTATGTTTCCTGTCTCAACAGACAGCATGAGGAGTTAGTCCTTTGTTTCTGGTTATTCCTTCACCTTGTCAAGCCATTTCTGCCTATTGAAGAAGAAATGAAAAATCCTAGTTTGCAGGAGAATTTTTTGTTACCATGTAGGCCTTATTTGGGGAAAAACTTCCTAAGTGCAAACCGGCTTGGAGATCTGCTCAGCCCTTCTCCTTTAGAAATATCTCATTGTCTGAAGAAACTCTTTCTTTAGAATAGACTAAGTAGAATAATTGATAGTACACTAAATCTGATGTTTGGATTAGACAGCTTGTACAAGAATAGAATCTTTCATTTAGCTTGAATGTGCTTTAATGAGATATTCTAAAAGTGATTGGGTCCTTCGTTTTAAATAGAAGGCTCCAAGTTGTGGAATGGGCTTTGATCCCTACTGCCCCTGTTCCCCCCTGAGTCAGGTCTGCTTTGGCCAACACAGCAAGAAGGGAGACTACCTGTGGAATGGCTATCATTGTGAAGCATGGCAAGAATGATGTCTCTGACCCAATGTGTGAAGTGGCCTCCCAAACAAATGTCATTTTGATAACACAATGCTGATTTATAGCATGCTGCACTACTTCATCTTGCTCAGGATCAGGGTGCCAATCTGTAAGCCCGCAAAGCATTTTGATCGAAGCTGATGGAGCGGACAAAAGCCATAGGAAAGGAGACAGGAAGGTAAAATGCCTTTTTCTCTCCATGGACAAAGAGAGGAATAAAATCCTATTGTCCTGAGTCCCGGTCCCCTGTTCTGCCTCAAGACTGCTCTGCTGGAATCAGCTCCCTTGAGATAGCCCACGTCATAAATCTCAGGTCTGACTGACCATGCTCATCCCCTCTCTCCTCTCTTGGGCTGATCAAATCACACAGTGGGGAGGTTAATTCATCTTTCACAGTGGGAAACCACACAAGATTCCCAAGTGCCTGCACTTTCAGCAGCTCCCTAGATAGTCATTCCTGCCCACTACCAATGTCACTGACTCCAGGGCTTTTCTGCTCATTCTCTAATCCTCTTTAATCACATAGGGCAGTGTGAGATGGCATTCAGCTTCTTAGCTTGTTTTTCTTGTTAGCCTTTCGTGCTTGATTCAGATATTTTGAAGTTATGCAGAGACCTTAAATGTTTTGATGACTTGGAAAGAGAGCAAGACACGCAATTAAGTGCAACAGATCTATTCCTGTGACAGAGGACCTTTTAGTTTGCCCAGCCAGGAGCTGTGTAATTCAAGCAGCACAACAAATTAATACCTCATTGATGACTTCTGTGGTCTGGGGGTGTATTAACTAAAAGCTGTTGTGCACGTCAACAGGAAAAGAAGTATGTTTTCATCAAATAGCAGAGAGCTTGCAAAGTTGGGGGCTGGTAACTGAAATGTGAACACAGAATTACAGTCATCCACTCTTGGGAGGAATGTGTATGAGAAGGGAAACTCAAGTAGTCTTCCTCCAACCTAAGAGTATTTCAGACTAGACTGGAAAAAGGCAGTAGAATGCTTCAGGAGGCATGTAGAAACGGTACTGTTCAGCACGTTCCCCAGGGCAGAAGAAAACTGCAGTTTATGTCCCTTTCCCCCATAAAGGGAGATATGCCCCGCGCCCCTGTATTTGGGGATTTGACAAATTTTGGTTGAATCCAGCGCTGACACCTCTGAAGTCTGGCTTATAGGGATGGTCCAGCAGCTGGAGCACTATGCGGTTAAAAGACGATTCTTTGTAGATGTTCAGCTGCAGGACAGAGTAACCTCTCTGATTTCTGGAAAGAACTGCCAAGGCAGGGGATCAAAACTTGTTGATGTTTTCTGGTTGGAGAGAGTTCACTGGTGTTGGTATTACTAATGCCTGTTAGAGAGTGGGGACTCTGTGAGCCTTGAAGGGCAGTTCTAAGATCCTGCTAGGTATCTCCTGTAATTGCTCAGTATGCTGTCTGGTTTTCTTTTCTGTTTCATGGGCTATAGGCTGCATGGCAATAATTCCCTTTCGGAAATGCTGCATGTTGGTATTCACAGAGGGGAAGAAAACCCCCAAACCCCAAAATTCTTTGATCTTCCAATGTAAATGAGGAAATTTTTTTTTTATTTTTTTTTTCTGGCTACCTGTAACCAGAATGAGTTCAGCTTCTTCCCTCCCCAGTTAGAATCTGTGCTTTTATGCCATATGGGTTTTGATTTTTAATTCTAAATCAGTGCTGCTGTCAGGAAGTAGAAATGCGGTGTAGCTATCTCAGGTGTTAGGCAGCTGTTAATGTCAGTGGGTAATGCAAAAGCAAGGATCATTTTTAACTTAATATAAATCATTGAGGGCTCACAGTTCTGCTAGCATTTGGCCCTTAAAAACTCTTGCCTTCAGTCTCTCTATACCAGCTGGCAAAGAGAAACAGATCAGGAGTGCAGGCACGTTTGCATTCGCCACCATTACTGGATGATGAATAAGGTGTCAGGTGAGGTTGTTTACTTGGAAAGCAAATGGGAGGAAAGCAACCCTATGAGAGGAGACAGTCCTTCAGGAGGAACACAGTTGCTGAAGGAGCACAAAGCTGCCATTAATTCTTCGCAAAGTATTATTTATGTGAGTTAGATTTCTGTGACAGAAAAACTTGCATTTAAGTTGTAATATAAAAACATTCCAGATATTGGTAATTGGATAAACATCTATTGGGGGGTAGGGGAGGGGAGGTAATCTATGAACAATATTTTCTATTTTCTTGTTTATATTGATCTCCATCAAAAGTGTATTTCTGCCACAAGCAAATTTTCTATCGACTGAGGCACAACAAATCCCATAAGTTATTTGGTAGTAGGAAAAGATAAAAAAAAAAAATTAAATATCATGGAGGGAGAGGCTTGCTATTGCAGGATTTTTTTTCTTCTGGAACTCGATTGAAACAACTTTCATGTAAGAATTAGAGCTGACCTATGTCTTCATGCCAAAACTGAAATCTATGAGGGTTATATGGTCTGGATGCTTTGCTATAATATCCTCGTTTTAAATGTGGTCTAACTAAAATTACAGCCCTACTAAAATAAACATAAAAGAAGAATCTTTTTACCCTTTCAGAAACTTTTTGTTTTTCTTGGCGTGAGGAAACTTTGATAATTACATTGTGTTATGTTGTATTTAATGTTAGAAATGTTGATTAAGTTCTTCCTGAGCAGGTTGTGTATCCCTCCTTAAAGAACAGATGCTTATACAAGACCTAAATTATCTCCTGACAGGTTGTTCGGATCAGTGCAATTAGAGACCCATTGCATACACAGAGAGCTAAGTCTCATATTCGCTGGATAGCTGTTTTAATGCATTGGTAATGAGCATATCTGAAAACATTTATTATTGCCAGGATAGTTTCAGAGTGCTGACAGTTGGAAGTTGCTGAGCTGATTACCTGGAGCATTAATGCATTGCCGTTCCTTAACCCAACTCTGGCACTAAACCAGAGTAGTATTACTATTTCATAACATACAGTTCTGATAGCAAAACATCTTGAATATGGATGAGTAGCAGAGAAATGAGAAACGCAGCCTGAGTCAGATCCTCAGCCACTGCAAATTGGCCCCACTGGGCCGAGGATGTGTGTTGCAGTTTTACCTTGTTCCTTTGAGAGCTTCCCACTGGACAGCTGCGGATGAGGAAAGCAGTTTTCTCACACTGTAGATTGTAGATGAAAAGTATCAAAATGTTCACCCTATATATTTTTAAGCCAGAGGCCTGGGAAGCCAAGCTGGTTGCTGCTGCTCCCAGGTGCAAAAGTACTGTTTAAGTGGGAGATAACTGTGACTGCACCCCATCTCTCCAGTTCCTTCTGAAGCAGCACATTAAGGCAACAACTCTGTCTCAGCCCTTTCTCTTTTCTCTTGCTATTCAGTTTGTGTCACAGAAGTAGCCCTGCACAACTTGGTTTCCGTAACCTTTCACTACATGAGAGGAAACCTAGATCCAAACCTGGCTGCTTACATGAACACAGGAATGGCTCTAGGGCTTCAGGAATGAGACACTGTGTCTAAATCCATGATGATCCCTACACAGCATGGACAGCTCTTCTATTTGTTTGTCTCCATGGTTTTCTCTTCCTAGCAGATGCTCTTTCAGTCATCTGTGAATCAGTAATACAAGGTCCAACTGCAGTATGAATGATAGGGACCTCCTTCAACATATTTCTTCCTGTTGTTGAAGTTTTGAGTTGTGAAGTTTTAGTTCTAGACACAACAGAAAAAATAGCAAAGGTTTTTACCATTCAGGAGATTAATTGTACCTCTTAGGGACCAGCATTGAGCTTTACCTAAGCTCATCCAGGCAGAAAACGAACAAAACCTGCTATGCTTGTTGCGGGAACCAAACCCTACCAGAAACAACTCTATCATATCAGGGACCCATTGATAAAGAGCTGTGCAGGCTAAACCTTATCAAGAAAAATACAATTCTTGTAAATACTAATCTGTTTCACTCAGAGGCAAGAACATCTGGTGGTTTGTAACTTTTAGGATAAAGTAATTGAAATCCCATAGTGCAGGCTAAACCGGAAACCAATTTTCAAGCGGACTTTAGCAGTGAAAGAGGCACCCATTTTCCTGCTTTCAATTTAGAGGTTGGGTAACTAGAAGAAAGGCAAAAAATGTAGCATTTTTTTCCCTGCAGCTTTTATCCTCTGTAATTGAAATACACCTGGCTGTAGCATATGTTTCCATATCTGCCAAGCAGGCAAAAATGGGATTTTCAGAAAGTATTAGAGGAGCAAGGCAGAGAATCACAGAATGGTTTGGCTTGGAAAGGACTGTAATATCATCCAGTTCCAACCCCCTGCCATGGGCAGGGACAACTTCCACATTGCTCTAGGGGGTGTCCAGCCTGACCTTGAACACTGGGCAATTGCACTGGGAGCAAAGTGCTGAACTCTGCTTGAAAATAGAAAGGAGCAAGACATTTAGCTCTATTTATGCCAAAGAAAACCCTTCTTAATGATATATTCAATCTTCAGGTCTCATTCACACAGAGCTGGGTGGGTGTTTTCCTTATGTGTTGTGTTTTTAAACCTATGTCCTTCAAAGGAAGGCTCCTAGGATGGAAGAGAGATGCATCTTACTGTATCCAGCAAGGGACTTGGGTAATAAGAACTGGGCTGGTAGCCTTCAGACATACTCAGGTGGATCCCATGTCCAGTAAAATGCATGGGGAGAACTTGGCGTTTGAGAAGAATATCAATTCTATTCCAAACCAGATAGTAAGAGTTAAAAAGAGGTGGCATGAATTGTGAGCCTGTTCCAGATTCAAAGTGAAAAATCAAAAGCTGCCTTACAGCACCCTTTCTCTGCAGCTATTTCTATTTTGTTGGACTGAATGTGCTTTTCCTGCTACTCCACTTAGTTGTGTGTGTTTTGCTTTTGCTGACAAACCTGCACATTTAGGATGAAAACAGTTTGCAGCTGATTAAGGATGGTGTGCCTGGCAATTTCTTGCTAATCTCTCTTACTGTGCACTTTGTAACAATGACAGTCATGGTATAAATCCTAGTTTAAATCAATACCTGCAAGTGCTAATCTCTGAAGAGGAAAATGTCAAATACCTCCTGCTGTATGCAAGTACTCAAATTGTATGGCATCAAACATTAAAGGCTACCTAAATTGTTCACCTTTTTTGTCCTTTGCCCAATGCTTTGTACTCCCTTTTCTAGCATTCTTTGTCATTAACCATTCTCACATAAACAGTGGCTTAGTGCTGGTGGGTGTCATGAGATGACTTACAGAGCAAAAATGTGTGCCAAAGACATCAAGCTGTGTGGCTCGATTGATAGCCTGGAGGGAAGGAATGCCATCCAGAGGGACCTTGACATGCTTGTGAGGTGGCCTGATGCCAACCTCATGAAGTTTAACCATGAGAAGTGCAAGGTCCTACACCTGGGTCAAGGCAATCCCAAGCACAGGCTGGGCAGAGGATGGATTTGGAGCAGCCCTGAGGAGGACTTGGGGGTGTTGGTCAATGAGAAACTGAACATAAGCTGGCTCCAGTGTGTGCTTGAGCCCAGAAACCAACCATGTCCTGGGCTGCATCCAAAGGAGCGTGACCAGCAGGTCGAAGGAGGTGATCCTGCCTCTCTACTCTGCTCTCATGGGACCCAACCTGCAATACGGCATTTAGCTCTGGGGCCCCCAACACAAGAGGGACGTGGACCTGTTCAGGCGATTCCACAAGAGGAGGCCACAAAGCAGCTCCATAGGGCTGGAGCATCTCTCCTCTGAAGACAGGCTGAGAGACCTGGGCTTATTCAGCATGAAAAATAGAAGGCTCCAGGGGAACGTTAGAGCAGCTTCCAGTGCCTAAAGGGAGCCTACAAGAAAGCTGGAGAGGGACTTTTTACAGGAGCATGTAATGACAGGACAAGGGGAAATGGCTTTAAACTGGCACAGGGGAGGCTGAGATGAGATATTAGGCAGAAGTTCTTCCCTGGGAGGGTGCTGAGACACTGGCACAGGGTGCCCAGGGAAGCTCTGGCTGCCGCATCCCTGGCAGTGTTCAAGGCCAGGTTGGACAGGGCTTGGAGCACCCTGCTCTAGTGGAAGGTGTCCCTGCCTGTGGCAGGGGATTGGAACTGGAGGAGCTTTAAGGTCTTTTCCAATCAAGCCATTCCATGATTGTCATTTCTGGCCCTGTGGTGGAGCCACCAGTGGTCTGAGCTCCCGTGCAGGCACTGGCTTGAACAGTGCCTTCAGCTCTGGAGTCCACCTTCTTCCTCGCTGCTGGGACCTCTTCTGAGAAGTGTTTATAAAAGCTCTGTTAGCTGCACATTTAAGCTCATTGTAGCACTTGCGGTGACTGGTGCTAGGATTCCTGGGACGAAAATCAGTGGTAAATTTAGTCTCTGTTTTTGGCCCCAAATCCCAGATTTGAACACTTACAGTCAGCATCCTACCCCACACCCATGGATGCTTTCCTTGCTCATTCACATTAGGACACACAGTGATTTTAAAAGCCTGCTCTGTGCTCAAAAGTGCCAGTAAGGAAAGCAAATACATGAACTGTAAGACTGAAAGGTTGCTTAGAAATGGGTACATAGTGTGGTTCAAGGTAGAAGGCTTTACCTGCCCACTCTGCATCAGTTCCATCTCTGCAGAAGTATGTGCTCTGATTCTTAAATTAAAATTATTGCTTAGACCATATTAGCTCGTAAAACTATTTCAGAGTGTGGAGAGAATTTCTGCTCTCACTGACATCTTTGGTCCTCTTGAAAGGCAAGCTGTACCTTAGTGCATTTGGGACCCTGATTCTAGGAAGTACTTGAAATTATAGCTTTTTTCATGTTTGATATTAACAAGCTGGTAAGGACAAACTCTATATAATTTCTACAACCTTTAGCAATTTGTTGTTTTTTTTTTTTAATAAGTACATGCCTGAATTTTGTTTGTCATTGCACTAGTTCTGTTGCTAAAATATTGAGGCAAATTTCAAAAATCCTCAGTCTCTTTTCATTATATCCTTAGCTAAAAGCAGCACTGATGATATCTCAGCCCAAGGAGGAGCCAAGGACTCTGTGTCATTAGCATCTTCAGGTGTGTCCAAGTGCTCTGTTCCTTAGTTTCAGAGAGCTGCTTCTGAAACATCTAGAAGCTCTCCAATACAAGCAGCAGAGCATGTGTCAGGCAGAAGTACTTAGAGCTGAGGGATTCCTGCAATCTTGAGAAACAAATTAGCAAAGTATTAACAGATCAAAGTCTGCAGCTGCACTGGATGAAAGGCTTCCTAGGAACAGACACCCACATTTTGGTTGTGCTCTCTTAGTTCTGGAACAGCACAAGAGAGGGATGACTGTTAGAAGGGCACAGTATTTCCAAATGGAAAATCATTCCAGGTGCCCCAGCAATGATCAGGTCTGTGGAACTGACTCTTACAGAGGAGTTGTGAGCTGGGGAGAGCAGTTCTTAGAGGAGAATCTCTGTTCTGAGGATATTTCTTTGTGGTTTCCAATAAAAGCTGCTTTCACCTGCCGTCTTTGAGGAAGTGCCCTTGGATTGTGCATGCTCACGTTGGTCTCCTGTAAAAACAGTCCAAAAGGCTATACCCAACAGCTAGTGCCTTTTCACAGCTCTGCAGCTTTGAGGACTGCCACTTTTCTGTCATTTCACAAAAAAGGCTGTAGTTTTTCTGGTTTATGGCAACTGTTGGAAGCCAGGAGCAAATGAAGTGTTGGAGAAATAACACAGGCTTATAGTAGTAAATTTGCACCTTCATATCTAAGACAGCTAGTGCCAAATTCTCTTCACATAAACAGTCCTGCTGGGGAGCACCAGGTTTGTGTGAAAGCATATTTTGGGGCACAGGCTGCTTTAGAGATGTTTACTACCAAATAAAACCAGTGCAGAATTGCAGTCTGTGCTGCCTCCATTGCAGGTGAAATTTCTGCTGACCTCAGTAGGAGCTGTGCTGTCTGCTGAGGCTGAGGCAGCACCTTTCCTTTTCCTGGAATGACGTGATTGATCCATTTTAAGGGACGGGAGCATCTCACACCTCAACATTTTCATATTGCGACAAAGATTAAATGTAATTCAAGGCACCTCTGAGGAATTTGTGTGGTGAATCTAGTAGGCGGTTTGAACCTTACTGTGGCTCCAGGGAACAGCATGATAAATCAACACCAGTTGGTTTGTTTGCAGAGGCTTAAAGGCACACTGTAATGGTGCTATCCTGAAAAGGTGCTGCATTCCAGCCCCTGGTGATGAGCAGAGTCTGCACTGGCTGATTAGTCAAAGCTGGTTTCAGGTGCTTTGCAAGATGCAAAGTCAAATATTAGTATCAATAGATATGGAGATGAACATTTAGGCTATTAGACAGCTGTACCAGAAATGTAGGCTGTTGCAGGGAACCCACCTGGAAGGAGGCAGAGAGGAGGCAGTCGGTTTGCCATGACAAAGGGATGACAAAGAGAAGTACATGTTGTTTGCATATCTGCTCAGCTTTCTTATTTCCCATAGCAGTTTCTCGTACTTTTTTTTTTGATCTTTGCACATATCTTGGCCCCATCTCTTCTCTTTGTATCTCTTCTTTAATGCATTTTTTCTGTTGTATATTGCCTTTGCTTTATTTTATCTTTCTCTTCTTTCCTTCCTCCATCTTCATCTGCATTTCCATTGCCTTCTTTCCTTGCTTTTTCTTTACCTAAGTCTCATGCATGCTTTCTCTTTAGCCTCCTGAATTTGCCACTCTTCATATGTTACTTTCATCTCTACATTTTCCTGGGCAGCACGCAAGGGACGACTGGTAGAATGTAATCACCTGGGCCATATCCAAAGGGGAGCAGTACTGCAACTTCTTCAGACCTTAAAACCACTGCAATCCTCCAGGTACCACTTGGCTCCAAGAAAGGAGAGGACCAGCACATGATTCCTCTTGTGCTGATCCAGGTAGTGTTGTGCAGGGGAGCTGCAGCTCAGTTATTTCTTCTGGGAAGCTCCCAGACTGCTATTCCTTCCCAATGAGGCCCTCTAGGTACAATAACAACCTGCGCCTCCATATTCAGATCAAGGCCTCACCTTTAGGTCTCCTTTACTGTTGTCTAGAGAAGTTAAGATCAAGACATATATTTGGGGATGTTTTCCCCCAGTCTAAAGTAATCAGAACTGGTAAAGTTCACTACGAAAGGCACAAGCATTATCCTACCAGAGGGGTGTGTACTACAGAACAGGGGGTAGCATGCTGTACTGAAAATCCTCTCTGCCTTTGGGAGGGTTTCTGTACTCAAAAAATCAGCTGCCATGTTTGGCATTTGCTCAACTCATAGAACTTAGTTATTGGCCTGTATCATGGGCTTGTGATTTATCCATTAGCTACCCAGCTGTCACCCTTTGATTAAATGCTCTGTGTTAGCTCTTTGCCTTTCTTCAGAGCAGATCTTTTAATTGTGATAGGGGAAAACCAAAGTTTGACAATATTTTTTCCTCAATTCCACAAGGGGAAACGAAACTTCCATGTAGATTAATTCACACACACACGTATGTTACTTGGGGAGGAAGGAAAGAGGGAAGCCTTATGAGCCCTGCCTTATCTTCTTTTAAAAGGAGCATTGGAAGCACGGTATATACCAAGAGGTGACGGTATAAAGAACTGGGAGTGTTCGACCAGGTTAGCAATTCTAACCCCCTTCTTGCTGAATGCATCACATTACAGCCTTTTCCATAAGCTTCACAAGGTATATCTTAAAACCTGTTTCTATGACTTAAAACCTGTTTCCCACCTACCACCTATAAGACCTCACTCCTTTAATGCTTTTCTTTTAATTCTTGATCTTTTAATTTTCAGTGTAATCTTGCTTCAGTATGGTTCATTAATGCTCATTTGTTTTTATAACAATACTGCACCAGTCTTAAGTGTCCCTTCCTTGTCAGTGCTTTCCCCTAGATGTGGGGTTTTTTTTGTGATTTGGGGGCTTTTTAGAGCAGCCCCATCCCTTCTCTTGTGTTGCTTTGTTTGGAAAAAGCCCAGCTGGAGTTTTCAGCTTTCGGGCAGACTCTTGGTTCCCATGACTGTCCTTGTTGGGTATTTTGCTTTGGAAAGCCTGCAGCAGTTTCAATCTTTCATGAATCTGAGTAACCAGAGTCATTCCCATTATTACACATATTCTCAGTGCAACTTATCAAATTCTTGACTAAAGAGAGATCCTGCTTTTGTCAGAAATGTTAAGTAACTAATAAAGTACATTGATTGTCAGCAGAAAGATAGCTAATAAATGCTTCAGTCTCAGATGCTCTTTCACTTTAATCTTGCAGCAAATACTGATTTTAAGATACTATTTCCTTTAGATATGAGTAGTTCATATTATAACTATGCCTTCTTTCTAGAAGGCATTTTCCCATCTAGCCTTTGACTGAATTTAGTTTGTGTGTTCAATAAATTGCAATTCAGATCTGGTATCTTTGCCAACTCCTTGGAGGTCAAGAAAAGTGCAGTAAGCCCCTGTGCCTATAGCCACAAAGCCATCCTTCTACCCTGCTGTTGTAAGCGCCAGCTCACAGCCTACTGCTGCTTTGATTTCCTGGTGACCTTTCATTTCAGTGCTCAGCCCTGTTGAGACTCTCATGAGGGATGCTACAGAAAGAAATGGAATTGCTTCCCAAGCAGAGAAATGCCAGACCTTGAACAGGCAGCCAGAGAAGGCAGAGGTTAAATTACTCCGAGAATGGTCTGTTCTTGAGAAGGAAAAGCTTATTTCTCTGCAGAAAAGGTGGAGTCCCTATGGGCTCCAGTCAGTTGCTTCTGGAGGGAGCAAACATAGGGAGGGTTTTGCATTTCCTCATTATCTTTCATGAAAATGTTCCAATATTGGGTGCCTAATTTATGTAGGTGTAGGTGAGGGGTAAATCTGAGAGGGAATTCAGTCTCTGAATTCATGTACTTGAACCACAGAGCTCACTTTCCCCTTGAGGTCATGCTGTCATCACACAGGTTTTTCTTTTTAAGTCTTATTGTCAGCAGCATTATCTGCCATGTATATGTGGGAAGTTTTATTAAGGTGACTAATATAAGTAATAGCAATCACTGTTCATTTTTAAGATTATTATCAGACTAATTATTCCTCAATGGCTTAATGGGTATACTCAGCCCATGTCTATACAGCAGTGTCAAGCTGTGATAGTCACCTGATAGTCATGGTGATTCAATGCCTGATTTTCAAAGTACATACAAATGAATGGTATTGGTCCATCTGAACTGGGCTATTTCAGGAGGAAATGATACTTGCAAGATAGGAGACTGGAAATGACATATTAATCAGGGGCTGGCGTTTGCTGGATTGGGTAGAAGAGAAAACCAAACCAACGGACCAACCAGATTTCCCCAAACTCTTCATGAAGAAGGGGCTGTTTGCTGGCTGGGCCTGTCAGGGATTTGTTTCAGAAAAGAAGAGAGAGAAGAAGGACTGTTGCATCAGGATATCAGTGGTATCTCCTGGTACACCAACGCTGTGCCACATACCTTGGGCTGAGAGCACAGCACACAGCTCTTCTTGCTCCCGCTAAATGGTTCAGGAACTGATTTGTAGACATCTACCTGAGAGCCAGCATATGAGAATTTTACTGATTTTATCTAAACTGTTTCTAAACTGGTTCAGTTGAACAGCTAAATTTTTCTTTCCTGTTGTTTTTTCCCCTGTGTATACTCAAGGCCTTTGCAGATTAAAGATAATAGTTACCATTACTGCTAGGATGCTTTCATTCCTAGAGCTCAAGTGCTTTGCACGGATGAGTAAGTGTTATCAATCTGACTGAACAGTTACACGTGCCTAATTACAAAGACTTGAAGCAATTGTTGAAGAGCCTAGTGAATGACACTTGGGCTGTGCAGGCTCAGAGAGCAGGGAAAGCTTCCTTGACCTACTTCTGTGAGGAGCTCTCTTGCTTCTTGGGGCTGGGAAATGGTAGTGTGTATGTTTGTTAGAGTGAGATGAACTGTAAGGAGGAGTGTAAAGGGAATAAAGGTTGTTTCATAACAATTCTTGCACTTTTGGAAATTAGCTCTGTATAGTATTAAAAGTGAAAATAACTATTTGTTCTTTTCATTTTCTGAAAAGCACTCTATATTTGCCCTGAGGTGGTTTGAAAGGAGCTGGAATGGCCATGTATTTCTCCTAAAACTGAGTGATGTGGCTGCTATAAATCATCTCATTCCTAGGATAAAGTCTGTTGATGATGAGCACTGCTGGTCGTAGAACTGTTCTGACCTCTTGGCGTTGATCTGAGCTCAGGAAAACAGGAAGGGTCATTGCTGCTGACTTAATGAAGTTGATTTATTGAAGCAGAGGCAAATACAAATCAGCTTGTCAAATCAGTAAAGCGGATAGTGCCATCCAGGACACAGAGTACATTTTGTTAAAGGGTCTGTCTTGGAAGAAGAGTATCTGTCTAGCAATGGAACTGAGGCTGTAGCTGATAAGGTAGTGAATGTACAGGAATTTCTTGTGCGATGGGCTGAGTGTCCTCTCTGTTATCTCTCAGAAACGTCGATGTGGAAAGATCATGATTTGTCAGCTGGTGCCTCAGGTCCTCAGCTAAGAACAAGGAGTTCCAGGCTCCAGTCCCTTCTCCAGGACCTTGCTGTATTTCTTATCCAGTGACTCCTGAATGTGCAGTATATACACAGTCTTCTTTCCATGCCTGTGCTTTAGGTAATAACAGGGTAGGGGATTTCAGGATTGCATTTCTGGGTATGGCTAAATTTTACCTCCTTGAAGCTTTAAACTCTCTGTGGGATATGGTACCATTGCACATTGGGTCATAGGCCTTAGTTATAATGCACAGGATTTAGTTACTGGAGTCAGAATGAGATTTCAGTTCTGAAATTGAATTGGACACATGTTTTGCTGAGGTTGTTTCGAAGTGGAAGCTTGATTTCTGTGCTATTGGAAACTTTATTCAGGTTTAGAGATGCTAAAATGTTCATGATTTTTTACTCCTCCGTTTCATGCTGTCAGGCTCCATTAATGGCTTTCACAGATAATTCAACAGCAGTTCAAGTAAAGAAAAAAAAACTACTTTTAAATGTTTTTACCATTTTTTTCCAAATTCCATGGGCCAGTGAGTCAACCCAGTGGTGCAGTGAATTGGCAAAAAGCTCTGGCTTTACAGCTGTTGTACAGCACACAAACGTGAGCTGCGAGCAACTGCTGTCCCTGGTGGAAAGATCTCTGAGAGTGAATCGCAGAAGTGGGGGTGGATCAGAGGGGCTGGGGTGGTTTTCTAAATGCTTCTGAGTAAGCAGAGGCTTTTGGTTGGAGGAACTGAACATCTGGTTATGGACTGTGTTTGTAGTAGTAAACAAAGGAGTTGAGGCCAAAGTTAAGAATAAAATCTCTAACCACATAGGTTTGCTGAAGTGTTGTACACATATTTTGAGCAGCATGGCTGGCACCACCCCAGTGAAACCTATGTGTTTCACCAGCTGTTAGGATATTACCCGTACACTAAAGAGCTCAGAAGAGAGGCACTGAAAGATTTAGAGCAATGCCACCTAGTGATAAAATGCAATCTCCTAAAATAAGTCAGTTTTAATTTTACAGGCTTTAAGATGCTTATTCCTTTACTGTGCTCTCTGGCAATTCCACTTGTTAGCATTGAACTTGGACATCAGAAATTACTTGAGGTATAGTTAGAGCTTCTGCTCAGCACCAGCTTGGATTTGTAGGTATGGCTCATATCCCGCTGAGAGCAGCAGGCAGAGCTGACCAGGAGGAGCCCTCGCCTCACTTCTTTTCTCCTGTTTTATACCAGTCAGAGGCTGAATGCTGATACCACTGCTTGGCAGGAGGGAGTGCATCTGAATCTGGCCATTTTTAGCCTTTGGTGACTGATAGTGAATCATTTTTTTACCCCTAACAGCTGCTTGAATAAGGTGACCATCTGTTCCTTATTAAAAAAAAAAAAGAAGAAGAAAATAATCCTTTGTTCAGTGCTTAATGTTTTGCAGCCTGTATCAGTTGAATATAGGGTGTACTTTGTCCCACATTTCAGCAATAATCACACAGCGACGTCTATACAGAGATACAATGGCATGATTTGGTAAGATCCATGATTGTTGCATAGCAAATAGGACACTGCAAGCTTTTCTTTCCCTTTTCCTGCATAATTTTCTTCAGTTTTTCATGATTATTTTTATTATTGTATTTCCAGTTATTCAATATCTCCCATGCACTAGTGTGACCCTTTAGTAGTCAAAATTTTGACTGTTCTATATTATGCTCTTCCATAAGAAAACTGAATCAGCAAGTTTCTCACAGATTATTTTTGTCTTGTGATGCCCTTCATGATGTTGGTGATCCAGCTGCTTAATTTTCTCATGCAATGCATCACCGTGGTTGAAAGCAATGGCTCCCAAGAGTAACCTGAACAAGATATGGCTAAAAGAACCTGGTAAAAAAAACCCTTGGGCAAAACAGCAATGCGCACTTGGGGAGACAGATGCTTTTTCTTTTGGATTTTAAAATAGTAGTCTGTGGCTCTGGCAAGAATAGTGTCTTACCTGTATTAGGTGAGATACATCCAACCTGTCATTAACCAGACCTTTTGTTTCCTTTCCCATGTAAATTCCATTGTCTTGAATTTGAAACTGTTGATTTCAAATAGAGTGTCAGTCTCTCTTTGGTATTGTTGTATTCTCTAAAGTGAAACACAAATGGAAAAATTGATGAATCCCAAGGCTTCCCTTGGGATGCTGATGCAGCTCTGCTCCCATTGACAGGTAAGGGTTGCAAGGAGCTGAAAGTTACTGAGGAGTCTCTTGAACGTCACCCTGCCTTGAAACCAGCTTGGTAGTTCTGATGGAAAGTAGGTTCTCACTCCTTAAAATCTGGTTGTGTAGCAGAGTAAAGACAAAACCAAAATCAGACCCAAAACAAAACCCCAAATAAACTAGACTTCAGTTTTGCCATACCAAGATGTTTATTGAGGATTTGAACTCTTATCTGCTCCTCAGGGCTTCTTTCTTTTCTACAAGTAACATTAAGATGTAGGCAAACGCCATGTTTTTGCAGTGGTTTACAAGTGAGCTCTTGATCAGAGCCTGCACACATTTTTGTGATGTTCATTATCGTTATCTTGCAGCAGAAGTAATAACAGGTAATGCATTTCTTTATGAAGAGAATGAGGATCTGAGGGAAGTGTTTTTGCTAATGATTTACTTGCTCATATTTTTAGCTTTTTTCTTACACTGCCAGAATTGACTTTTTCAATTATGAATGTGCAATGAATTGTTTAGGAAGCCATGATACTGCTGAGTGTGACAGTATGTGTACATACACTTCATAATGATTTGGGAAAGTGCAGCACTACAGAAAAGAAGGTGTAGGAATAGATGTGTTTGTTTTCATGCCAAAAATGCAAACAAAATTATTTCTGCCAGGGGAGAATTTCAAAGAACAGATAGGCTTTGTCATCTGTCTCCCACTGAATTTCAGTAGGCTTTGTATGGCCTGCCTTTTAGAAAATCTTCCGTTTTTCTTTACAAAAGGCTGTTTATTGTTGTCTGCAGCACAGCACTTCTGAACTCAGCCTGGAATGAGGTTTTATTGTATGAACAGTCTTAGCAATTGTTACACAAGGTGCGTATGAGATGGAGGGAAATATCTGAGCTTTCATTTCTCCCTATGCCTTTCCCTGTGCTAACCGGTTTTGTGCCAGCTGTGGCCTTCAGCACACAGCTCTTTGTGGCACAATTGATGGCAGAGGGCTGGGCTGGTGGGTGGTGGTGGCCTACACCCAATGCCACCATGCTGGGTTGTGGCACACTCTAACCCTCCCAGTGCCCAAGCTGGCATCTGTAGAAGACTCTCTGCAGCATCCTCTAAGCTTTGTGCCCCAGTTTTTATCCTGTGCCAGCATCCCAGATCCAGCATCTCCATACCAGGAGTGTGAGAAGGTCACTGGTTGTAAGGGAAAAGGTTTTTAAGCAGGGCCTGGGAATGAGGCAGCTGAATGTGACAAAATCTAAAGGTGGCTATGCAAAGATCCTGAAGGAAATGAACCTTAATAGGGGTAAATATCTAATAACTTGAAACTGTTATTCTGGCATGATGCTTTAAACTACTTTGGGGGGTTTCTTTTCTATTTTTTATAGTGGTGATTAAGACTTTTTTTAATCCATGATGACAGGAAGGAAACACGGCTGGTTTGCAGCCTTTTCCAGGGAGGGAGGTGAACTACAGGTGTGTGAAATTGGTACAAGAAAGAGCACAAATTCACCTCAGTCATGTACCAAGCTACTTAATTCTGGCAGTAATTGGCAGCTGAATTACAAGGAAAGTGATCGAAGCCCAACAGTGGTGGGGGAGACTGTTTTCCTGTCTTTGCCTCTACTTTTCAATGGGCTGCAAGGCTTTTATTTGAAACAGAATATACAGAAGTTTTGTGAGTACATTCCAACAAAGGCATATTTATACAATGAAGCCTTGAAACGTTTATTCTCCTGTCAACAAGGAAAACAAATTCAGTATTGGAAGAGTTTAATTTACCTTTTAGAAACTCAGAATCTCAAAGATAAACTTGAAAGAAACCTACATTTATCTGAATGTACAGTGCCACATCTCTAATTTATGGACGCAAACTTCAGTCTGCCCATAGAAAGCTTTCAGCTCAGATAGGAGCAACTTCTTGTTTTATTTCAGTCTTGCCTTTCTATAATGTTTTTCTGTGATTGTACCTTTTGTTTTAGCACTTGAGCTTAAGAAAAAAGAAAATCCACAAAGAGTCTAACGTTTTTTTCTAATGATTTTTTATTGATTGGAAGCAAAGCCTGAAATTCTCATACACGGAAATTAAAAGATTCTGAAAATGTATCTTTGCTTCACACTGACAGTTGCTAACCAGTAAGATAAAAATTATTAAATGTTCTACAGGGAGCATAATATATTTGAATGAAGGAAATCTAAAATTAAATGGACAACAGTAAACCCAAATTATTTAACATTGCTTAATTTAGAATCAGACACCTAGTTTTTACCCAGCAAATGGGCATGAAAACTGTCACCACTGTGTATGGTGGTTGTCCCATGTTCAGGCGGACACTGACAATCAGTGCTCCACCAGTCAAAGAGTTCATTACTAGCTGTGCCACACCTGTGTGTTGTCACCAATTTCTCTTCATCAAAGAGATGAACTATTACAAAGGCTCAGAAAGCTGAACAAACTGCAGTCACTGCTCTCTCTTCCACACCTTCCCTGAGCCTTTCGGTACTTCAGCTGGGACACAACTGGGAGCTTCCCAGGGCAAACAGTTATATTTGGTAGTAACACATGAGCATTTTATCACCCATGTGGGTGGATTTCTTGGAGACCATCTTGCTTTTGATATTCTGGTTTGAGTTCCACTTTCAGTCTCTCCTCTGATGCATGATCTTTGTCCCCAGCTCGGCCTATCCAGCCATATTCCTTTGGACCAGTCATTCCCATGGTTAACAGACATATTTTTACCTTGACTTTCTTCTACCTTTTTCCCTTAATTTTGCTGCTGCTGTTGGGTTTTGTTTTGGGTTTTTCTGTGGTTGGTTTTGTTTTGTTTTTTTTTATGGTAGTATTTCCAGATCTCACTTAGGAGCTTTCTTTCACCCATTGTTATCTTCTAAAATGTCACTGAGACCATGCGCTTCAAACTGACTCTGCTGAGCAATTCCAGCTCTCTGATATCATTTCACAGACAGCAGGCAAGCTCTCGTTTCCAGACAGACTTGGTCTTCAGCAAAGAACTCAGTAGCATAAACCCCAGACAAGCCTGGTGAATGTGACAAGCATATCCTCTTAATAGAAATGAACCACACATTTTTGTTACTTCTAGTGCCTCTCTGCCATGACTGCTAAAGCTGAACATTTTTCTTCATGGATGTTAAGCAGTGGCTAAGAATCAGATTCAGGAAACGACTTCAGCACATATTCCCATTAGCAGACAGACATGTACATGTTGTAGTTTCAATGAAATCCATGAGGCTTTCAGCATGGGCATAACCTTGGGTATACTTAAATGCTCAGTTAAACACTCTCTTCTTTCAAGGGCTTTATTTTTCCATTTTGTGAACGTGTATTTTACATGTAAGCTATTTTTCCCCATTTTGGTCATAAAGTATGGGAGCTTGCTGTTACCTCAGCAGTTTTCACTTTCTGCCTGTCAGACACCAGGCTGCTTACCAGCCCCTCTGTTGTTCCTTATATCTGGAGGTAGCAGGCGAAAGAAAACCCAAAACTGCTTGAGGAGGAAATTACACCTTTCCCTCTCCCACCCTCTTTGCTCAGCCCAGCTGGCCTGCAGTCAATGGATGCTGAAAACATATTCTTATACTCCTTTTCTTTTACTTGCATTATCATGTTACTAGGTTAGTACATACTGTTCTTGTTCACTCTGACATTTGGCAGTGTAACACCTGTATAGCTATATGTGCATTCTGAGGCTTTTGCCAGAAACTTGAAGTCTAAGTAACTAGAAACTGTGGGTTAGGCTTCCAGTCTTCAAGTATCCTGTAAGCCTGAAAGGTCTGTGCAGTCCCACACAGTGATGGCATGAAACATTTCGTCTTAGTTCTTAAATCCTGTGTCTGGTAATGCCAACCTTCTTGGGTTTACATATCTTAGATACAAAATGGTGCCTGCTGTAGCTTTCTTCACTAACAGCATTTAACACAATGTGGTCAGGAACCATGTGCCTATAAGTAACAGTAATAAAATATTCCAATAGTATAAAACAAAAAATTCAGGCAAGTATTTTAAAATAAGTCAAATTACCTTGAAATCATCTAAGATAACTGTATCCCAAGCACTTTAATCTTGAACCTCCACACAGAAACACTGTTTTTTCTTGGCTTCATCAGTTTGCTACGTTAGCTCATACATCCATCTTTCGATCATCGTGCTTAAATGGCCCAGATGTGTTTTATGAAAGCCCTCTTTAGCAGTTATGGCTGATCTGTCAATCAGCCCCAAGTGGAACAATAGTGGCTATGCTCTTTCTGAACTCATTTACTGTTGTTTCTGCTTTGCTTTCCTCAGACCTATGCTGTTCAGTATCAAAGCAAACAATTTAGAGCCTGTTCTTACACACTGTCATAGGAGGATCCATAGCAAGGCTGATAAATAGATGTACCTTTAGAGTACTTGTTCTGGAATCTTTCAGAAGTGACTTTTATCCTGTAACTGAAGGGGACCAACTCACTTCTCAGCTGCCGTGGCAATTCTTGAGAGTGTTTTGATCTATTTTTCTCATACTGTACATTCAGTTACAGAGGTTCTTTGGTGTTCTTGATATGCAGAGAATCTAAAGCTCTAGTTCTGGCTTTTATCCAAATCGGTCTGTTAATTCCCTGTCCTAGTAACTTCTGAACAAGATTGTTAAACAATGCTATTTAACTTTTTTTCAGCAGTGGTGTTTTTAACTATGCGCCCAATTCTTTCCTCTTGAAATCTCTTCTTGTGCCTTTTCAATCCCATTCTGTTGCTCCAAATATAGGTATTCTCTTTGAACCTGCTCCAGATTCCACTTAAAACATGTTTGTATGCTTACTGCACAGTTTCAGAAAGATAGGTTTAAGGGAGACTCAGGCTTGTGCAAAAGGATGCTCATGTGTTTTGCTCTCTTATAACATGTGAAATGTAATTATGGCAATATTCTATTCCCAGCTCTTCAGAATGCTGTTGCTTGTGCATCTGCTAGGATCAGTGATTAAAGATCAAAACAATGTAAATCTTGTACTTAGGATTCAGTTGACTTTCACAGCAAGGAAAAGACTTCTTAAAATTCCTCTGATATACTGGTCTCTGTTGGCATGGTACCATCCCATGCAGTCCCCAGGGAAGGAAGCACCTCCTGTAAATGTTAGTGCTTTGTTGATCTCATACTGAATGCCAACTACGTGTAAAATACTTGTAGTAGTTTAATGGTTGTTTAAAGATGTATTCAGCAATTCATTTGGGAGCTCGAATTGTTAATTCTATGTATTGTTTTAACCACTGTTGTAGTTTTGACTGGTAAAATTGCTAGTGTTGTTTATCTACTTTCTGTTAGAAGAGCCAAAATTTATGGGGACCTTAGTCTCTTTTACTGGACCAACCGATGAAGTTGGAAAAAAAAAGCAGTTTTTTTGATCCATCATGTCATTTACATTGCTTGTGTTTGGGAGACCCTTGACACTGCATGACATGTTGGTGAATAAATTGGGTACAAAATCAAAATGGCCTTTATGAAACAGACTATAAACTGCTTCATAAACTATAAACATGCTAGCTTGTTAAGTATAATTACAGAGTAGGAATTATTGCTGAAGTTGATTTGTTTCTGCAGAGGTTCCTGAGAACTGGATCCAAGAAGTGATCTTTGCAAGATCTTAAATCCAGTACATCAAAGTAAATTCATTACTGATGAAGTTACTAGGCTAAAGAAGGAAGTTGTAAACTGTAAGAGAGAAGAGTGCCGAGTGATCTGGATTGTTTGGAAGGCTGCATGCAAGCAAATGATGTGTATTCCAGTAACATGGGGTAATATAATATCTATACATAAAACTCATTGGCCATCAGGATACAGTAATGTGCCCTAGAGAGTGTTGATCCTGAAGAGGGATTGAGGGAGATGAGAGTTGCAAGAGTCAGTGTGGGTACTCTGCTGCATGTCAGGGGGGCTCGGTGGTAAGGGGACTGAATGAAATCCTTGGCTGGTGAAACACTGGGTACCCAGGAAGAATAGAAATGGGATGTAACATCCATTTAGCACTGGCCTGACCTCTGCTGAAAGAATCTCTGATGCAGCTATGGTTCGTAATTCAAAATGATTTAATGGGAATGGTTGAAGGGATGGAAAATACGCCTTACATAAAGAGACTCAGGGAGCGCTGTCTAGATGTCTTTATTGTCACAACTTTAAAGCTACCATCTGCGATAATAATAGTTCAGCAGTTCCATGGACAAATTAATAATAAAAACAGAACCTAGAAGTCAGTGTAGGGCTAATCAGTATTTTAGAGAGGCAGAGTTGCAACTTTTCACAAATGGCTGTAAGCAATCATTGGAACATTTCCACAGTGGCTTTAAGAGATCAGTCTTGATTTTTAACTTGTTTGGTATATTAAGGAAAAAAAAACCCCAAACTACAGACCACAAGAATTTAATACAGACAAGCCATAGCTTTTACATAGAGCACTAGGTCAGAAATCCCAGTAGTCCCGTCTGGTCTTAAACTTCTAAAGTCATCGACTCACAGTCGCAATTTTTCTTTAAATGGCTTCTTAGAACTGAGTTTTCTCTTCCTGGTGTTATTCGGAGCTGACACTTGAACCCAGTCCTTTCTAACCTAATCTCTCTTATTTTTTACTTTTTTAACATCATCACAGCCACCAAAGCTTGACAAGGTGAGGTTGATAAGCTAGAGCCAGTTGGTGCTGTTTCCTCAGCACTGCAGTCCCTGCCAAATAGTTCTTTAGTGGCACTGACTTGCAGAGCAGTGCTGTCACCTGGCCGGTGGGGACGTCAGAAGATGTGCAGTGAATGACTTATCACAGGTCTGGTTGAGCAGTGTGACTGTGGTCCTAGTTTCTGAATATGTACAGGATCTTGTCTTGATGATTTGAGGGAACCAGAAGGGCTGCTCCATTGCCTTTGTTACTGGTGTTCCTCTTCCTGTGGACTGGCAACAGAATAGAAAGAGGAATGCCAACTAAGGGAAGACCTGTGGGGGAAGAAAGGCGCTTATATATATATATATATATTCACAGACAGGAATTTAAAGTAGAGAAAATCCCTTTCCATTTCTTCTTTTTAATTTTCCTTTAGTTTCTGATCCTGAAACAGCTGTGGGTGGAAACCAGCAGGGCCTCCATAAGTTGCCAGCAGGTATTACTTACCTGAGAGTGTTATGGGCCCCAAGTCACCTGGAAATACATCATGCAACAGGATCTGCTTTAATGCTGGGAAGAATGTTGCGAGGAGAGGTGTTGCTGAATATTGATGAAAACAAGCAACTTGGCTTAAAGAAATAACACACAAAGTTGTTTTTAATAACTGTCTAGATGCTTAGAACAGGCATCTAAGAGCTGAATTCTATTGACATAATCTCTTAATGAGGCTGCAAAGATGTTTTCCTTCTCCACTGTGCCATTTCAAATGTTTTACCTTTCCCTCATGTTTGATTTTTTCCCAACGCCAGTCATTCATTTACAGCACTCATGTTGATTTAAATGGGTTTTGGATCAGACTCCAAGTTACCATTTCCCTTCTGTTTGAATAGGGATTTTCTTTTATCCAGAGGAAGGAAATCAATAATTTGTCATGCCAAACCAATGCTCATTTGGATTCACAATCATGCAGTGAACTCTTCTGTCATTTTCTAAAGCAGTTTAGGATAATGGAAGAAGAGCCTCACTTGTGATCTCTGCTGTTTTCTTTTGTTTCCCCGGATTGATTTAAGTTCCGTGCTCCATTTGACCATTTGTAAAACAGATTACAGTAAATCTATCATTTTGTTTGTTTTAAAGGCAGTACTAACTTTTTGCGCTTTCTATTCCCTGACTCTTCCCCAGGGGGACCATTCAGGGATCCATCAAAGGATTAACCTTTGCCATGACAAATTAATAGATGTAACTGTAGGAACAAGCTAAACGATAAGGCCACAAAGATGGTCAGGGGTCTGGAGCATCTCTCTTATGAGGAGAAATTACGGGAGCAGGACCTGTTTGGTCCAGAGAAGACGGAGAGGGGATCTCATTAATGCATATGAATATCTCAAAGGCAGGTGCCAGGAGGATGGTGACAGACTCTTTTCAGTGGTGACCAGTGACAGGACGAGGAGCAGTGGCCATAAAGTAAGCCACAAGAAGTTTCATCTCAACAGGAGGAAGAACTTCTTTATGTTGAGGGTGGCAGAGCACTGGAACTGGGTGCTGGAGGGGTTGTCTCCCTCTCCACATGGAGACATTAAAAACCTACCTGGATGCTTTCCTGTGTAACCTGCTCTGGGTGTTCCTGCCTTGGTGGGTGGGAGGACTAGATGATCTCCAGAGGTCCCTTCCAATCCTAATGATTCTGTGATACCTTGATGTAAGCTTGCATATTCTGTACCCTTTGTTTCCACTTGGACTTTTGCAGATGGCAGATTATTTTTTACAGTTCCCATCCTCTTAGGTGCTACCACCTCTGAAATCCCACCAGCACATGACTGCTCCCCATCCTTGGCTGTCTCATCACAGAGAATGCCCCAGGTACTTTCCTGTCTGTGCTTTCCCTGCAAGCATTTGGGGATTGCTGAGGCAGCCTGGACCCCTGAGGAGCTGAGCAGCTTTTTGGCCATGCAGGCTAATGATCAGACCAGAGTTGGGGGCCATGGGTCTGAGGCTGTCCCCAGCTTTGTTCCAGGACTGCCTTATCCTAGCCCTGGAACAGGCTTCTGCACAAAGAGGGCTGTCAGCGCCTTGCCGATTGCCCTGTGAGGAGCTGGTGTGGGGGGCAAGCTAGAGCGGGGGATGTAGGGGCACTCCCAAATTTGTATTTGCTGGGCTCAGAGGAGAAGCTGGGTGCTGATGACTGGTCCTGGCCATGTGTTTTTGGCCCAAGTATTTATCCCACCTTACCCTAAAGCTACCTGAGCATCGGCTCCTGCTCTGGGGGAGCCCCCATCCCCCCTGGGAGAAGAGCGGGGGACATAGGGAGCTGCTGCGGGTGCTGAACTGGGGCTGGTGCACGGGTGTAATTCGGGTGTGTGTGAGAGGTGCGGGAGCGTTGTGTAGAGGCGGGTGTAGGGGAGGGGTTAGGAGTGTGTGTGTGGGGGTGTCAGGGGCGATTCTCCCCGCCCGTGATTGGCAGCGCAGCGATCTCCCCTCCCGGCGGGAGCTTCCTTCCCTCCGGCCGCCGCTGAATTAGCGCCGAGGAGGAGCCGGGAATGCAGAGCCGGCAGCGCGCACCCCCGAGCAGCCCCCCCTCCGCCCCGCTCCCCTCCTGCCGCCGCCGCTCTCCTAGCTTGTAATCCCCCGTTATCCCTTTTCCCCTTCCCCTCGCATCTCTCGGGCGCTTCCCCGCCCGTCCGCCGCCCTCCCCGCGGCGCGGCGGGCTGCCTCCGCGGGCGCGCAGCGCGGGGCCATGCCGGCGGGGCCGCCGCTGCTGCGGGGTGTCCTCCTTCTCCTCCTCTTCCTCCTCCTGCTGCTCTTCCTCAGCGCCCCGGCCCGCGGAGCCGTCTACACCAACCATTTCTTGGTGGAGCTGCACGGCGGGGGCCAGGCGGAGGCCGAGCGGGTGGCGGCGGAGCACGGCTTCGGCGGGGTGCGGAAGGTAAGCGCTCGCGCAGGCTCGGGGCGCGGTGCCCTTCGCGTTGGGGTCCTGCCGTGAGCAGAGCCGGCATGGTCCTGCCCGCCACTTCCCATGCGAGGAGGGACGGAGCGGGCGCTTGCCGGCTGTCCCCGCGTTAACCCCCCTCTTCCCTAGGGAATTCAAGGAGTAGCGGCGCTGAGAGCCGTTGCCAGCACTCCTCGGGAGCAGCACGGGAGGGTGGTTTTCTTGGACTGGAAAGCAGAGGAGTTTCCCACATGGTAGCTAGGTGCTTTTTGACTTACTATGTAAACATCCTCCAATTGAGCTCCCAGCCTCTCGGGGCTCGGGAGCTGGGGCTGGGGCTACCCGGGGCTTCCTGCGCGCGGCTGCGATTGAACCTGCCCGGAGCACTTACAAATAATTACAGCCCCATCGCCATGGAGAATCTTGCACGCAATTTAAATGAAAGCTTTCACAGGGTGATTGACGCTCGAGTTTGTGAGGCTGGTGGCTTCTTAACGTTCCTGTTATTCTGCTAGAGAAGCAGGATGCACCAGCCTGAAGAAGCTGCTCTGTGTGAAGCATGATGAGCAATCGGTGCTTGCCACTAATGAATGTGAGTTGGGAAAGTTCAAGTGTTATTGGAGGTGGTTTTCTCTCCTGAGGTCCCAGGAAATCCGAGGTAGCCGCAGTGGTGGGGAGTCTCTTCCCAGCTCCTGGGGAGCCCAGCTCCACTTGAAATCTCACCCATTCAAATAGTTATTAGACCTCTCAATATTTTAGGGTACAGTCTGATCTGGGGTGTAGATGGAGAGAGGCTAATAGAGTGCCCTGGTCAATACAACTCCTGGCAAACTGAATGCCCGGGCAGCACTGGGCTTGGAGGAGCATGGAGGGAAGGGAGTCGGGAGCATTGCTGCTTGTTAGGGTTTTATCTTCCCCTGGTAGTTATGCAATGAAAGCCTGATGCTACTTCCGAGGAAATAGTATGAGAATGGTACCCGAACTTGGATGAGTGAAATGGCTTAAGATCTTGATTAAAAGAATACATGTAAAAAACTGAAAGAGCATATGAAGTGAGGCTCCCTGCCTCGGGCTTCCTTGTCTCAGATCCAGTGGGAGCTTGTTAGAGAAATGAGGACAAGATCATTGTTGCTTTGACCACTGCCAACTCCTGCTGCTGATAAGATGCTTTTGTTTTGGGCTCACAGCCTTGTCCTGATAGTGACAGAGCTAGGCTGCTGATGCCCATGGGAGAGTATCCATTGTGGGGATTAGATCTTGTTACATGAAACTTAGGTACGCCTTTTTGGTCAACAGTTTTCTCTTTTTATTCCCCTCCTGTTCTCCCTCCCTCCTGTCATGGGGTATCTGACTGATAAGGCCTTATAAAGAGGGGAAAGTTCTTTTCTGCATAGCTGAATTTTGTATTACTTTTGCTAGACGCTTTCAAATGATCCTGTGGCACAAGAGACAGGGGTGAGAGGATTTTGCAGAAGGAAGAAATGCAGCTTCTGGGCTGTTGCAATCCTCTCCCCTCCACCATGCCTCTCCCCAGGGTGGCTAGGGCACATTAGGAGATACACAGCTTCTTCATGGAAATCAATCCCGCAGCTCATCTCGGCAGAGAGCTGGAGGAAAGTCCCTCGGGTGTGCGAGAGGAGAGTACCTGCTTTCCAGTACATGCCGCGGGGGGGCTGCTTCCTGTGGCCACGGCTGCCTCTAGGAACGGAGCGGAGCAGAGCAGAGCAGAGCCCTGGTGTGATGTGCGTGTGCTCGCAGGGTGGGGGGGGCCGGTGGTGGCCGTAGCTCCTGTACCGAGCACATGCTGTCCCAAGAGGTTTTGAGGTTACATCATCCCAGTCCCTAAAAAGGCAGAAAGCCTCCCACCCCTCCTCCACAAATGCAAGTGGAAATAGCACCCTGCTATCTGCAAGGCAGTAATTTTAGGAAATAGGAAAAGTTTGTGGGGTTTTAGCTGTGTTGGAGGATAATGCATGAGAGGCTGATAGCAATCCCCATTCTGCAGGGGAAATCTGTAACGGGGTTTGGGTGGCGATAGTGGGCTGTTAATAAAAGCTTGTGCCATCTCCTCCAGTGTCTTTTCAGTATTGCTGAGCTGCAGAGTCTTCTCATCTCTTTTGCTATCATCAGGCTTCTCTCTGCTTACAGCCTGCAGAGTCAGCTTGCATGGTGGTACAAGGCAGAAAGTTGAATGTGGTTGTGTGTGTGTATGGAAACAGAGCTGTTGATGGTAAACTCTCAGGGGAAAGTAGCATGTGTAGGTGTGCTGTTTAATGAAATATCCAAAAGATAACAGGACACCCCCCCCCCCCCCCCCAGTTACACCATAAGAAGAGATCTGTGTGTACTTCAGCCATGCATATTGTTTGGATAATATAATGAGTTACTTACTTAAACCAAATCCAGTTACCTTCACCCACATGGGAGAAGAGAAGTTGTCTGAAAATAATCACCTTTATTTCAGTGCAGGGACTTTCCCATTAGGAGCACAAGGGCACATTCAGCTTTTTTCTGTGTGTGGACTTAAGACGTATATGAGAGGGATTTCTTGTATGCATGTGTTACAGACCACTCTTAATGTGACTTTATGGGAGCTGATTTTTAAATTACATGTTTTTAGTGCATATGTTTTTTACCTAATAACAAACAATCTCTGGGCAAGTGGGTGTTGCATTTACTTAACAGCAGATTTCTGCAGAAATGCAAGAGAAAGCATTGCCTTGAAGATTAATGTTATGGACCCTGTGATGCACTTTCTAATTGATTCTTTGGCCATGCTTCCTAGCGTCATTCTGAAACCACTACAAGACCTAGGTGGGCTAAAATGTGCACTTTAGATTCCGTGCTTGATGAATTGATTAAGGGGTTGGTACTTGTAAACAGGTGCCTGTGTTTAGATCTGGGATCCTAGCGTGAAGAGTCTCAAAACCACTGATCAATTTTCAACCTTTCCTGAATTAATTCCAAATTACCTCTTTGTAACTCTGTGCTCTTTGATTCTTTTTTAACATTTGCAATTTTTCAATCCATTTGTACCTACCAACATTGATTCTATGTATTCCTGGAGAAACAGATACTGTGATGAAGCATATCCCTTCCTTAAAATGGTTAATCTTACCATCTGAGCACTCAGGAGTCATGGGGATGTTCCCCTAAGAGCTACATGTGAGAACTGCAAATGGAACAACTTTCTCTCCCCCCCCCCCCATTTTATTTGCATATATTGGCATGGCTGCCGCCAGTATACATCTCTTAATGCAGGCTGAGAAAGCTGCTGTCTGACCTTGCCTTGCAATTCTTAATTCATTTCTAACAAGGGGAGTTGTAAGAAGCCTTTGGAAAGGTCTCCTAATTGGAGATAGAGTTTAGGCACCTCTTTCCATTTCATCAACACTGAGACTGAGATAATCTGTAGAATGCCACCATGGCTAAATATTCCTCTTCTGGTAGCATTGAAGTGAAGGGTTTTAAACAATTACCCTTCAGCGGCCTCAGATTTTAAAATAAGAACCAAACGTGAATTTCAAAACATAAAGAATTTGATGTTTTATGTATTACCTGATCACCTCTCCCTCTAAATCCCAAACCCCATGGTACCTCTCACAGCTGTGACTTTTCTGCTTCCCGTTTTTGCTTAGGAAGCCGCTGGCTGAGAACCAAGATTTCTGGAGCTGGCCAGGAATTTCTGGATGAAACATTGGGAGCTTTGGGTTTTTTTTTACATTGCATAAATTCAGACTTACTGAAAACGAAACTTAACAGATAAAGAAGCTGTATTTCTTGCTGCAGCAGCCCACTTCTATGCATCTAAGCTGGAGCCTGTGAGCTGGGAGTTGATGCGCTGGGGAAGACAGACCAGAAGGCAGAATAATGGGTTTGCAGCCTTGAGAGCTCTTTGCAGGGGTCTCTTTCTAGGATCCTGAAAATGTCATCCTGCATTCCACACACTAGAGACCTGGAAGTCCCCTCCTGTACAGAGCAGCCCCTGCATCTGGAGAGGAGGTGCTTGCCTAGCTTGATATTTAATGTGCCAAGCTATGATTCTGCATGCCCAGAATGCACTGTGATGGACAGATGGGATTCTGTGTGTAAAAAAAACCTGGTTCCCCTGTACATATGTTTATGGATATGTATGTCTATATACATATATATGTTTCTTGTTTCTTTTCCTGTACTACCTATGCATGGAGCGAAGATGGAGGAGTTTCTCTTACCCAGGCTTCTGTCTGACACTGTGTGTATATATTTTAACCAACCAATTTGTGCACATAGATGGTGGTCCACACTTTACAGATAAACATACCTGTGTTGCCTTCACCTGAGCTGCTGACCCAAGTGCTCATGAAAGTGTTAGTTATGGCTAGGTGAAGGCAGCATGGAGGATACAGACGTGTTCCTGTGTGGAAACAGATGCTGAAGCAATGGAACATGTCATGCAAAGAGGAGGCAGAGAGCCCAGACCTCTCCACATGGGCCCACTGGCATCCAAGGACTTTGGATTACACCTCAGACTGCAGTGTTTCCATGCACTAATAGGTGTTTAATAATTAATTAGCTTTGTGTTTTATGCTGGCCTAGAGGAAAGGATATTTGCTTCCAAAAGTAATCCTTTATTATAGGAACAGGAAAACCTCTTAGAAGTTACAATGTAAATTTTTTGAGGAAACCAAGAGCTTTAATTTCCTAGATTTCACTGTTGCAATTCTGTGTTACTACGAAAAAGTAAATTCCATGCGAATGCTAATTGTGCAACTACTGAGATTTCAATGGGTCGCCTTGACATAACAGCAAATGCCTCAGCTTCCAAGAGAGTCTTGAGCTGATGTGCTTAAATTCAGGGAAAGATGCAATTAGCTAGCAGGAAAAGTTTGATCCTGCTGTGGGAAGGCACACTGCTGGGTCGTGATGGAGAGCTCCTTTTCCGAAAAAGCCCTGGAAGAAAGTAATTGGGAGGTGCAGGGAGAGCAGCCATCTGTGTTTGAAGGGATGCTCATCGGCTCCTCGCAGGTGGAGTCCAGGCACCAAAATGGAAAGTCCCATTTGCTCCTATTTACACTCAAGAGGAATATTAGTGGAATTAAATAAGAGTTTTGCTGTGCTTAGAGAGAGTTTGTCTCATATGTGGAGGTACTTTATTTACCTTAAAATGATGCTTTTTTGGTTTGGGGGTTTTTATTTGGTTTTGCGTTCTGCCTTGGATGCAGAAAACAAATCTCCCATTACTTAAATGTACTTGCTTATGCATGTGAAAGCTGTAAACTGTCAACAAGAAGAATGTAAAGCCCAGGCTCAAGAACATCCCTAACCCAGTTTCTGTAGAGCTCTTTCTCTACTGAAGACTCAAACTAACTGCATGTTGGTGGTGAGTGCTCTGTTTGAGGTATAAAATAATTACCTTATCCGATTTTTATAGCATTTATTATTTGAGTGTAAAACAAGAAGGTCAGACTCCCCGGCTGTAGATCCCTGCTGTAATTGCTCTGTTACTGTTTTGAATACATGGTGTAGTTCTGTTTCTCAGCAAAACATGCACATTAAACCTTGCTTTTGCAGATAAGTTTTGTTTTGTTTGCTGAGCTACAGCTCAGTAAACACAAAGATCCCAAATTTTGGCTATTTATAAAGCTGCCTGCATTTATAATTTTGTTTATTCCATATTGCTTGAACTCACTGGCAAAATTGAACATGTGGTAGAGACCCAGGAAATGCACTGCGAGTAATTCTTTTTTTCACTTGTTTTTTTTTAATGCTGCAGCCCAGCTGGGGATGTGCAGTTATTTGTTTTCATTTAAATTATATTTAGTTTTGCCAGTATCAAGGAGAAAAATAGAAAGAGAAAACATAATGAAGAAGTGCGCAGTAGTTCCAGAGCACTGTGATGCCAGCACACCAGAACTGAACATGATGTGAAGCAGTTTATCTCCTGCAGTCTAGCCCCAGGTTCCTGCCTGATGAAAGCTTCTTGTGGTGTGGTATGAAGGCATCAGGGACAGCTTTCAGCTTCATGGGTGAGGGGCTTAAGCAGTTGAGAAGCATCAGTGCTCAAAGTACGGGTGCCTGGGGGTACTGTCTGCTCCCTTTCCCACCTTGCAAGAGCTGGTGGAGCAGGAGCAGCTCCTCCAGAAGACTCTCTGCCAGAGGCTGCCTGCACGCCACCAGATTGGAGCCAGCATCCCAGGCCAGCAGTTTCAAGATGACATGGCTCCATGGAAACCAGAAGTGGACAGTGGCCACCTGACTTGTTTGCTAGAGCCTCTGCTCCAGAGAGTACCTGTGAGGTGGGGGAACTACCAGCAGAGCAGCCACAAGTTTTTTGTTAAAGGGCAGGTTGGGACTTTGAGCAACCTGGTGGTGCTCAGAGTGGAAGGTGTCTGCCCATGGCAGATGGTTTGGAACTAGCTGGTATTTAAGGTCCCTTCCAACTCAGTCTGTTCTGTGATTCTATGATTTTGTAGCAGGAAATAGTCTGTTGCCATATACTGCGTCTCCTAACCCTGCTGGTGCTGCTTTTCCTAGGTTTGTGAAATCCCCTCAAAGTATTTGATGCAATTATTTCTCTCCTTTGTACACCTCTGTGTAAATGAATCATGATGGTTTGTGGAGATAGCTGTGCCATGTAACTGAGGTTCAGGATTTGCACCAGCAGAGATGGGATTAATATGTAGGAAACAAATCTCTGTCAGTTCCCTAGCTGTTTCTGACCTTGCTATGGAATTTACAGTCAAAGGTGTTCCTTTAGTATCAGTACTAGATAAACAAAGATCATTAGTATGGCCCTGCTGTCAGTCTGGAATCTCCCTTTAACTTTTAGGCTATTTCTGAACTCTACAACATCCGGATATATTAATTCTTTGTTTTGTGTTTGTATTTTGGGATCCCAGATGCAATGTCTCTCTCTGTGGCCCTACTTGAAGCTCTCTTCCTCTGGGTAGGTTTTTCAGGTGTTAAAAGCATTCGGAGGGCCATTTCTAAGAAGCAATATGGGTATCTGCTGGTGTTAATCTGCACCAAAGTTGAATTTGTCCCCTGACCTTAGGATGCAGAGCTATGCAGCAAAAAGATAACTGTTTTCGTAACAATACCCTGTCTTGTTTTTTATTGTCAGGCCAAATGGAAAGATCCTATTGCCATGCCCACAGCCAGACCCAGATGGTTTAGCTTACTGCATATGAGGTAGAGTGTTTTGTTTCTAGGTTAGCTGTTCAAATCTGGATTAAAACTCTAGACAAAAATAAATAGTCATTTCACTCCCAGCTTGAAGTACTTCCATCTGAGAACCTCTGGCATCCTTGGCATTTGTTTGTTAGCAGGCAAATGGTCCCAGAGACTGACAGCTCTGTTAGGGTTGGCTGCTTCTGAAAAGCACAGAGGTGCTTGAGTTATGTTACCTCTGAGAAGACCCAACCGTTGTGTGAAGGTGGAAGACAGCCTTCTATCATTCTCACAAATTATGACAGGTATCAAGATATAACAGCCTACCCACACTTAGAAAACTTTAACTGATACAGTTAGAATGGGAAAACAAACCCAATAGCAGCACTTTTACTACCAGTGTAGGAGAACTAATGTGTTTAACTCATTCTAAGTCAACAATATTGGTAGAAATTTCATTTAAACTACAGCTTTTACCAGTAAGACCATGTTGATTTAAAAAAAAACAAAGCTAAAGTAACCCCACAAAAAGAAGAAAACAAAAGGAGTATCAGACTACCTGGAATAGTTATACAGGTAGTACTTTACAGTGTAGCTAAGTAAAAGTTTGTGTGCGACCCTTTCCCTCATCCATCTATGGCATTATTCCAGTTAAAATTAAACCAGACAGCTCAAGTTTCACATGCTTTTGATGAAATACTTACAAAGTGGTTGCTGAAACGTATGTAGAATTCATTTGTTATGTAGTTTCAATTAGTAAGTCCTTCAAGATGTCCGTGCTTATGGAAAATTCTGTGAACTGGAAATAAAGCCAAAATGCTAAAATAAATGATAAATTCTGCCAGTTCTTGTTAAAATATTATGCCTGGGAAACCCTCCTATGCAGTTCCAATCTGTAGCGTGTGTGGATAGTTTATGTGAGAGCTGTATTAACAAACTCAGAGCTATGGTTAATGATCTAAAATGTACCTTTGTTCTGTAATGCTATCCTAGTCATCAGAAACCCTGCTCTGTTTTTCTTTTTCTTTCAACTTTTTCAGATGATTAAATGGGTCAGGTCTCTACAGGATGCTGGCTGCATGGTGGCTATAAATATTGCAGCGAGCAGCCCAGAGCTTCCATCCATCCCTAGCTTCTGGCGAGAGGAAGCTGAGCTGCTCGACTATTTGTCAAACCCAGGATTTCTCCAAGTAACCTGAAGCAGTCTGATGTGTTGCTGTTGTTGTAAATCAAGACAAGCTCTGCATTTAACTCTTACAAATTCATTGAAAAAGCTAAATCTGTACTATGGAAATGGAGATTTAATTTCAGCTCAGTGGTCCCAGGCTGTGTTTTGGGACAGAAAGCACTGTCCCAGAGAGAGCTGGATTTGGTGTGGTGTGAAATTCTGCATGGCCACCACTCACAGTTATCAGCCAGCGTGAAATCTGGTTTGGTCATGGATTCATGACAGTAGCTCAAAAGTCTAACTCAGCTTAATGCTGGCTGTGTTCAGCAGGTAATGATATCTTGGATCTAGAAAAGGGAGTTACGAGTTAGCCTGGTTTTACCATTGATACACTGGGATTATAAACAATTGAAGTAGTGATAGCTTTAGGTTACTTGATCATGGAGTGAACTGGGAGGTAATGTTCCTTGTCATGTATTGCCTACCTTCTCAAACAAAACTTCTGTGTAAATGTTATGTTCTTAGCTACTTTGTCCACAGAAAGCAAATGGAAGGAGTGACCTCGGTGTTTACATCAAACCAGTGGACAGTGTGTCCCACATACTCATGACTGAACTAGATAATTTACTTACCTATCAGAGCTGCTTTCCCTTAGAGTATAGAACCAAACTGGGAAAACCTGACCCCAAACAAATACATATTTCATTTTTATTTTCAAAAGTAGAGAAACTGGTACTGTTATCAGATGGGCATTGGATATTAAACTACAGCCAAACATGTGAATCTCTTCCCTTGATGGGTGATAAAAGAGGTGGGATAGAACCTCACCTCTCCCAGTGACAGAAGATTCTCCTTTCTGCCTTCTCATAGAATGGTTTGGGTTGGAAGAGACCTTAAAGATCATCAAGTTTCAACCCTCTGACATTGACAGGGACACCTTCAACTAGACCAGATTGCTCAAAGCCCAGTCCAACCTGGCCATGAACACTGCCAGGGATGGGGCAGCCACAGCTTCGCTGGGCACCCTGTGCCAGTGTCTCACTACCCTTATAGTGAAGAATTTTTTCCTAATGTCTAGTCTAAATCTCCCCTCTTGTCAGTTTGAAGCTGTTCCCCCTTGTCCTGTCACTACATGCCCTTACAAAGAGTCCGTTTCCAGCACAAGTGAAATGAAATACTGTGATTCTGAAATCTGCTCAATCATACAATAGTTAGGGTTGGAAAGGACCTTAAGATCATCTCGTTCCACCCCCCCTGGCATGGGCAGGAACACCTCACACTAAACCATGCCACCCAAGGCTCTGTCCAACCTGGCCTTGAACACTGCCAGGGGTGGAGCATTCACAACCTCCGTGGGCAACCCATTCCAGTGCCTCACCACCCTCACAGGAAAGAACTTCTTCCTTATATCCAATGTAAACTTCCCCTTTAACCCCTTACCTCTTGTCCTGTCGCTACAGTCCCTAATGAATAGTCCATCCTCAGCATCCCTATAGGCCCCCTTCAGATACTGGAAGGCTGCTATGAGGTCTCCACACAGCCTTCTCTTCTCCAGGCTGAACAGCCCCAACTTCCTCAGCCTGTCTTCATACAGGAGGTGCTCCAGTCCCCTGATCATCCTCGTGGCCTCCTCTGGACTTGTTCCAACAGTTCCATGTCCATGACCTGCTGGTCACGCTCCTCGTGATGCAGCCCAGGATACGGTTGGCTTTCCGGGCTGCAAGCACACACTGAAGCCGGCTCATGTTCATTTTCTCATCAACCAACACCCCCAAGTCCTTCTCCACAGGGCTGCTCTGAATCTCTTCTCTGCCCAACCTGTAGCTGTGCCTGGGATTGCTCCGACCCAGGTGTAGGACCTTGCACTTGGCATGGTTAAACTCCATGAGGTTGGCATCAGCCCACCTCACAAGCATGTCGAGGTCCCTCTGGATGGCATTCCTTCCCTCCACCGTATCAACCGAACCACACAGCTTGGTGTCATTGGCAAACTCAATCCCACTGTCGATGTCAGTGACGAAGATTTTGAACAATTTTAGTTTCTAGTGAGGGACTTCAACCACCCTGAATGAGTGCTCAATGAGTGAGCACTGTGCTTGTCATCTACTATGCAGCACCAAGTGCAAGAGAAGCTTTTGCTTAAGGCTTTTAGCAGCAGCCAAGATGTGGTAAATTAGCTATCACCATGACTGGTGGATTCTCATTGGTCCTGCAGGGACCTTATGCTTTACTGTGCAGTTAATTTTAGAACTGTGTTGCAGCTGAATTTAGTGATTTAGAAGTTAGTCTGAACCAGTTGTAAAGTGGAGCTGTCAATTCTAAATTTGGGTAAAGAAGGAGCAAAAAATCAGAACTGGAACATGTTTGCAGGTTTGGAAAAACTAACATTGGTGGAATCATGGTTGTGAATCAGGACATCATCTGAAGTTTGGTCTTCACAGCATTTCTGTCTGTTAATTTTTACATTACCATTTTAGCTCCAAAATTTAACAATCAAACATACTTTTCTTCACTTAACTCTGAAACCAAACAGCAAATAGATTTTTTTTACCTATTTCTTCTGATGGGGATTAAAATACTCAATTTCATTCTGTAAAATCTCTTCCCCCCCCCCCCCCCCAATTGAACATATTTTAGTCATGTTAAATATATTGTATCTATTGTAATATATATGCAATAATATATTGTAATTTATATTATATTGTATTGTAGGGAAACCAGTGTTCCAGGCTCTAAAGGCTAACACATGATGAGTGATTAATTAAAAATCCACATGTACCTTGCTCTGCTGGTGTAATAGAAGCACGATAACATATCAGCACAAGCTGGATTGACCACAAGTTCTGCTGGCAATAAACTTCTGTTGCTTATTAATTGGTTGTAACAAACAGTAAAGACTTGATTTCACAGCTGCCTGAAAGGTCAATGGGGTAGGACCAGGCAGGAAGGGGAAGAGGTGGTGCTACTATTTTGTTTCCTTTCACATTGTTACTGCTAGCATCGAGGCAGATTTGGGTCATCCTTCATCTTCTAATTTGGAGCTCTTGCACCCACTCAGTGCAGTTAGTCTGTTGTGATGATCATACTGTTTTGTACTGGAGCCATGATAGCACAAGTAATTGCAGAATTTGCTTCTGACCTGGTCTCATAATAGTGGGGATTAATG
Organism: Pezoporus occidentalis; assembly: GCF_034315485.1. Taxonomy (NCBI): domain Eukaryota; kingdom Metazoa; phylum Chordata; class Aves; order Psittaciformes; family Psittacidae; genus Pezoporus; species Pezoporus occidentalis. The sequence continues at coordinate 8,857,641 of NW_026912779.1, forward strand.
ACTTTCCCTTGGCAGAATCAAGCAAGTTTACAAAAATAAGGAAAACAGCCATATCCCAAGATTTCCTCTTTTCCTCGGTTCCACTGAAAACCTTTCTTCTGAAGCTTCCTTGCCCTGCTCCTCTCAAGCCTAAGATTAAAACAAAAAAGAAGCAACAGTCCCCCCCTCAACTTTAATATCAGGGTTTTGTTTCTTGTTATCCATCAGCTTCTCTCCCATCAAGCACATATTTTTCTCCAGGAATTGGCACTTCTCTGGGAACTGGAAGACCTACTCAGTGTGGTCTAACAACCGAAACCTCCCTGTGAAGCACTTGCTGTCAGTTGATTACTGCTTGGCAGCCTACCATTAAACAGGCATGAAGAAAAAAGGGAAGAATAAAGGTTTTGAATAGAGAGCTACATATCTTCTTTACATGTTTGTCAGGGCTAGCATCTCTTCATTAGTGAAATTCACCTTTTATGTGATTTCTTGAGGAGCTCTTGACAGTAACCAGCTAATTTTGGTCTGAGCTGCTTTTTTTTTACAGCACTACTTCATTAGAGCTTGAATTTGTGACTTTGATTTTTGGGGCTACATTAGCTGAACACTTGCACACATTTGTGTCTTACACACTTCATTACATGGACATAGATGTAAAAGTATTGCTGAATTGCTCTGCTGGAATCCAGGGTGTCAGAGTGTAGCCATGTCTTGCCCCTTTCTATCCTTGAGATACAAGTACCAGTGGTTTGGACTGGGGCACACTGCATCTCAATGCTGATTTAAAAATAGCAAACTTTATCTCATGGCTTTTATCTCAGTGTTTTTAGAGCTGATGTGACACCAGGCTCCTGTGAGACAGTAGTAGTGAACCTGTTTGGTTATGAACTTAAAAGGAGAGATGTGTTATAGATCAGGAGTGAAGCAAAGTGGCCTTTGCTAGCAGTGCTAATTGCTGTCAGCAATCCTGATCCAGCTCAGTTAGAAATACACCATGGTCACTTAAATTTTCAAACTCTAAATCAAGCTATTCCTTATGAGCTTTCCCTAAGGCAAATGTACTGTTATGAAGACAAGATTTCCATCATGTGTTATTAAAACATACTAAAATATTTGCCAAATATTTGTTAAAGAGGTACCTGATTAAATACGTATATATGTGTAGATATACCCATTAATATATGTTTACAATGGCACTTGGCATTTTACAGTTCAAGTTTTATAGCATAGTCTATAGTGCTGTGCAAACATTAATTAAATGAATCCTATCAATAAATAACTAAACAAGTACTTATTAGACTGTGTCATTTTACATGCAAGGCATCTGAGGTAACATTAGAGTTGTAATTGTTTGAGATTCTCTTGATACTAGGAGGCACTGGGGTTACCCAGCATCTCTGAAGATGAGTTTTAGTCTTGGTTCTGTCCTACAGCAGAGTGCTACCATATGAAGTAGCAGCAGGGAGGGCAATGCAAATGAAAGGGTTCTGGGTAGAACAACCTTGGAGAGAAGGTTACTCGAGGTGTGGAAACTTTCACAGAATATTATCACCTTGGGAGATGCTTTGAAAACATAGAAGAACCTTGCAAGAGTGGCAGAATGCCCAGAGGAGCCCCATTACTCCAAGCAGGAGACAGGCACTTACAGCAAAATTTTTTTTAGTCTTTGTTAATAAAATGTGGCAAAACCACTTTCAGGGCACCATCCTTTTTTAACCCGTATTGTTAAAACATTGACTGTCACAGGCTAAAGGAGCCACAGTTATTTAACTGGGTCAAGTGCTGACTGGTTTTCTGGCTGCAATGTCATTTATACAAGCTGAGGAGCAGTTCCTTGATGTCGCTACTGACATGACCAAGTTAGGAGAGTCTGGGGCAAGCGCCTCGCAAGAATGTCTGAAGTATAATTTCTGTTTGGATTTGATGATCCTTAAGGTCTTTTCCAGTCTAGTTGAGTCCATGATTCTGTTCTTCCTAGTGCCCAGGGCTTTATTGAGGTGCTCTTCTTGCAGGATCCTCAACATCTATGTAAGAGGACATAATGATAATGATTGCTAGGCTTTCAGGCTGTCAGCTGAACAGTAACAGTCACCTATTCGAGGTAGTGACAATCTGGATTAATTCAGACAGTCCAATGCGAGTGCTAGCATATAGGCAAGAGCATTCTTCTCTTCTCCAAATCTGGAAAGTATCCTGCTTTCAACAGTGAATGCGGTAGAATCAGTAATGGGTTTTATGGTTACTGGGGAGTAACAGAGAAATCTCTCTAAAATGCACAGATCCATTCACATGAACTAGAATAACTCTTTTAAAAGCCTCAAATGGCTTCTCCAATTCACTGATAAAACTATCAGCAAATCCACAGTCTTGTCACTGATACCTTAAATGACTGTTATGTGCTTGCAGGATGAAGATCTTCAGTGACAAACTTAACAACAAGATAAATACAGTAAAACGTTAAACCTGTGTGATTCATTCAATTGCAAATCAAATTCCAAATATTACAAACTTGAAAGCAAACTAATGGAGCAGTGTTTTGTGAGCACTTGGAAAAGCACTATGTGTGATACTGTAAGAACAAGACTGATGAGAAAATGATGACTAGACATCTAACATCGGAATTGATCTACCTGAATGTGTACAGCAGTGCTCCCCTTACAGTCTCTGGAGTGGAAGAGCTGCTCCTGGGGCTCAGCTCTGCTGATTTTAACATGGCCGCCTAAAGTAGGTCAGATTAATCATGCTCTAAAAGTGTATCTCTTCTTTTTTATCATGAATTGTGTGGGGAGTTCAGATGAGTTCCACATGAGCAGACTAGACATAGCAGTCCACAGGTGGTTCCATTTCTTCCATTTACTTCCCTATATTTAATAAAACCCTCATGTCCAGCTGTTGGGAAGATGCTTTGACCTTGTGGTTCCTGCTTGCAAGAGGGACTAGATGAAAGGCTTTGTTTTATTTTTTGGATAAATAAAATCCAGAGGTTTTATTTATATGTCCCGCAGGGTCTGTGGATATTACATTTGACTTCACACTGTTCCTAGAGGAGAAGACATTTCACTGGGGGTGTGAGGGAGCCTCTCAGAAACCATTGGAAGCTACTTCTGCTGGCTTCAGATATAATAGAACTTTTTAAGGAAGGTGGCCAGGATAATAGGAATACAGAATAATTAATATCCTAAATAACAGTAACAGGTAGCCTTGTTATCATTGTATTACAGTATTTGCACAGACTTCTGGATCTCTCAATCAAATAGTCACAATCCTTTCTTATTACCAGCTGCTGATTCTGCAAGAGGTGGTTGGACAGGTATATGAAGCAAAGTTGGAAATATGTTTAAATATCTAAGGTGTTTCAGAATTGTTTTGCAGGAGAAATGTACTGAGTGTTAATGGGTTGATTTGACAAAGATCATCTCCTGATGATGTTGTAACATGAGGTTTACATTTTGGGAGTGTAAAAGCCGTGGCTGATACCTCCGCCAGCCAGTTTTGCCAGTACAATCAGATTAAGCTTTGATGGAGGCAGCTAAATAAGACACAGGTGCAATGAGAAATGAGCCAGGAAGACTGAATCATAATACTCAGACCTGGACCTGACTGTGCTAGTCTTGAGGGCTCTTTGGAGCTTGTGCAGATCCCTAGCTCCACCAGAGATCCTTATGCTGAGCCTTCAGAGTAATTATAACACACTAATGAGAAAGTGTGAAATCCCTGCCTGGGGCTGTGGGACTCAGTGGTCTGGATTTCATGTTGGGAAGGCTCTGGCACAGCTTTAGTCCTCTGTGCTATTTCACATTTCTACACCAACGTTTGAATTAATCCCTTTTTGTCTGTCCTTTGTTCTATGTTATTTTGATGCCTGGGGCTCCCTGTGTTTCCAACTGGCTCTACTCTTACATGGCCCTCGTCGCTATAGTGAGTGAGTGCTTTTGACTTCAGACTTGGCTCCCATCTGTGTATTTAAAAGTAAAATGATTTCTAATGCTAATTGGGGTGAAGGAAAATGAGAGAGAGTTTAAAAATTCATATTGAATATTTATAAGCATCTTCAGTGCATTTGGTGAAACTGGGATGAAAAGGTTTCTAAAAGGTTTCTGATTTCTGCTGGGAGGCACTTTGTTGTGCTTCAGCTATAATGGCAACTGAAGCAGTAGGGCCTGTAGGGCCCATGAAGGCTCCATGTATATTTACTCGTGCCAGGTTTAGGTAATGTTTTCTGTTGGTGTAATTACTGAGCAGTAATGTGATGAAAGAGCTCACCTGTGCAGATTTATGGCCCCTTTCAAAGGCAGGAGCTGTGCTTGGGTTCTGGTGGTAAGAGATGTTGTGTGTTTGTATTTATTTATTTTAATAGGCAGGATAGGTATTTTGTTTTTCCTTAGAGCAGACAAAGGGTTTCTTTAGCACCAGTGCTTGTTGGAGCCCTCATATGCCTGGCCACATATTCGTACAAAGGCAGGCAGCCCTGGAGAGGGTCTTTGTCATCAGCCTGGATGGATGAGGGCTTTCTGTGACTTGTTCACTGAAGGATCCATTTATGCTGATTTTGGTGACAATCAAAGAAGGCAACCCAGGGGTAACTTGTTATACATCACCTTTTGCTTGTGTTTTAAAGGATTTTGCTCAAAAGAAAATTGTTACAGAATGTTGTCTCTGTTGGTAGCCTGGGAGAGGAACCTTAACAATAAGTTGAAATAAGCCAGTTTTAGAATTATTACCATATCAGGGAGAATTCATTGGAAATGATACAAAAAGACTAGGATTGTAATGTAGGGATGCAGCATTATGTGATACAGCGTGAAGGGTGGCATAGGAAGACTAGTTAGAGATCAGTTCCATTAAAATAGAAGGGGGCAATCAAACCTGTTCTTAAGCTTTTTGTGGGCACCATGAAGTTGTTTGTGAGGTGTATACAGATAGAGCCCTGAAGTCAGTCAGGAAAATGTAATGTCGAAGATAAGGGGTCAGTAAAATTTGATGTTAAAGGTAGGTCTGGGAACCAAGTTCCCTCTACTTCTTGTGTTCTATTTGTCACTTCCTAAAACTCACAGGGAGACATTATAGCAGCCAGAAGAAATGCCTCACAGGGGAGAATTGTATCTGCCTATTTACAACCCTTCTTTCCGCTAGTGGCATCTAGGGCAGCACAGTAAATTTCTTTAAAGTTCTTTTTTGTTGCTGGGGAATATTTGTCAGATGTAAGGAGGGGAGTGCAGAAAGGCTGTGAACCGTGGATTTAACTTAGTTATTTGTATTTCAATGACAATTATACCTGGACTTCTCTGGTGGAGCAGTAATCTGAGAACAGCCAGGATACCCCAGAGGTATTGGTACTATGCACAATGTGAATTGTTACCAAATGGTACATCCGTTTTGCTTTCCAGCTAAGCCTCTTCCATTTAAAGAGTCTTTCTTTCCTCCTTTTAGTTGAAGACTGAATTTTCAAAAGTTATTTTCTGGTCCACGTCGTTTTTAGGAAGGAGCTTAAAGAGGATTTCATCTTTATATAGAGTTGTTAGTAACCGCAAGGAGGTTGCAAATCTGAAGAAAAGAAGAAAAGTGGGTACATAGGAGTTTGCTCTACTTGCTGTGTCCTGTTTGTGAAGCTGGTTTTGTTTGTATGTATTTTTCACCAGTAATTTTATATTGAATATTGAAAGTAATGAAGTGCCTGTAATTCCTGAGATTCTCAAGAGTCCTATTTTGTATTGGTCCGTGTTTCTACGTCAAGGCAATGGTAGACTCTTTTCTAACTCTAAATAATCCTCCTCACTTGAAGTACTCTCCAGTGATTAGTTATCTTACATAATTGCTAATTTTCTCTGAGGACAGGGAGTTTTGCTTCTGTCTTGCAGAAAAAACCTGAACCACCAGGCCGAGTGCATCATTCTTCCATGTTACAGTCAGAACCTGCTGCTGCTGAAATAGGAATTTCACTCAAATACCATTCCAGCTTTACAACGAGAATATTACAGAGTAGCTATTGCTGGTGACACTTTGGAGGGTTTTTTATGTACAGGAGCCCTTCTGTTTTCATTTCACTTCATTACATGCACTGTTCATTTCGCTATTTGCTATTTTGCTCCAGCTCCAGATCAGAGTAGATCTCCTGGAGCAGCTAATAGCTGGAACGTAAACCCTGCTGGGAGCTGCCTGCATCCTGCCACTTGGTTACTGCAGGGGAGTTACTGGCTCAGTAGCAGGAGTTCATCAGAATGGGAGCACTTCAGTGGTCAATGCAAAATCCTCATCAAAGCATGCGACATTTTAGGCCTTTTGTTGGTGTCTGACTTCTCCTTTGTGTACATTCATTAATTTTAAGGATTAACTGCAGAGTTTAGATTCTTCCTGCAAATTGCTTGGCTTCTGCTATTAATTATTAACAATCCATGGTGTCTGATCATATTTCAGGTATTGCCTTCACTTAACTGCCTTCCATCTGTCCCCCCAAGTTTCATTGAATTAGTATGAAAATGAAGACCATGAGAACTGTAAACTATCTGAGTACTGGGATGTCTGTGGAAAGAGTGGAACAGTCTCAAAGTTATTCATGATTTTGTCCGTAAACCTGGCCATTGTTGTACTGACTGTGATTGGCCAGACTTGAGTACACCAGCGTTACAAGTTTACTGTATAATACATTGCTTCATTCTAGCTGGCGCTAGAAACTAACCCTGCACAGAAAATGAACAGTGGATGTGTTGTGTATTCCCAGATACCTTCAAAATTGCTGAGAATATTCCTTAATGGAAGAGCATCAAGCGCAATATTTGACTGGAATTGATTCGAATGGCTGATAACTGAGATAAAAAGAAGGAAAATAGCTTGATTTCACTGAGAGAATTAGAGGGGTAATTGAACCACAGCTTGTGCTGGGTGCAGTGGTTAGCACGACGAGATGGATTTCAAGCTGTAACTGATCTGGCTATTTAGATGTTTTTTCCCCTGCATATTTTTGAGTCATAGAGTAATGTATTCAACATGGGGGAAGGGCCTTTTCCTGGACAGTCGGTTCTACTGCCAAGCTCTGCTTTAGGGAAATACCTGATTACCCAGTTGGTAAAGATGCCAGGTATATGCTTTTTAAACAGAAACCTGGTTTTTAAAGAATGACCTCAATCCAGACAGAATTATAAGATGCAGCTCTGAGGCTGGACGTGAAGCATAGGAGACTTCTGTGGCCACTGCCATGAGCTTTCAAAGCCTCATTTCTCTTTCTGCTTCAGCTGTTGTGTTCTTCATGTATGTGTGGAGCTGAAGCAAGATGTTCTGATTATTTGCCCAGAAAAGCTCTCCAGTCAGCCCTGCAAATCAGCTCCAAGGAACCATTATGATTTTGATGAAATCTCCTTAACCTTTCATAAACACTTAAAAAGAGGTCTTTATATTGAAACAGAATGCTTTGATTTTTTTTTTTAAGTAACTTTGCATTTATGTATTATGTATCATATACAATGGAATTCTAAAAGCGAAAATGAAAGGCTTTGATTTCATTGATGTTAAATGCTTCAATTAACATAAAAAAGGACTATGTTGAAAAAAATCAAATCCTCGTGTACTCTGGTTTTGGAATGTGACCAAATTTTAGACTTTCAGAATTCACTGTGAATCCTCCATTCCCACACTGCTCTGAGTGTATGCTATAATGTATTTGCAGAATTGTACCAGTTATAGTGATAGATTTAATGAAACAGGAGATAATTTCATAGAAGGAAAATGATATTTGTGAACTGTGTATACCTCTGTACAGGAGCAGTATCTGTTTTATGGAGTAAGATCCTGATACCCTTATTCAGCCAAGGTTTTCATAATGCATATCTCAACGTCAGTCTCAGTTTTTCAGTAGAGAACCTGCTAAGAGGTTTACATTATCATGAAATGTAGATAATAAAAAGGAGGGGAACAGGGCTGTCACAGATGCTCTGGAGTATCTCTTTTAAGTAGTTATTTTGCATGCAGGGTAGCCTAACCTTTGAAGTTGAAATGTTCACAGCATTAACGTACTTCCCAACTTTTAAAAGTGAAGCTTAGTTTAAAAATACAGAGTTACTTGCTTAGATTTCTCCAGGCTTCTTCAGCCTGGAGAAGAAAAGGCTCAGGGGAGACACTAACAGTCTTCCAGTGCCTAAAGGGGCCCTATAAGAAATCTGGAGAGGGAGTTTTTACAAGGGCTTATAGTGACAGGACAAGAGGGAATGGTTTTAAACTGACAGAGGGGAGATTTAGATTAGATGTTAGGAAAAAAATGCTTCCTTGTGATGGTGGTGAGGCACTGGCACAGGGTGCCCAGAGAAGCTGTGGCTGCCCTGGCAGTGTTCAAGGCCAGGCTGGATGGGGCTTGGAGCAACCTGCTCTAGTGGAAGATGTCCCTGCCCATGGCAGGGGATTGGAACTGGATGAGATTTAAGGTCTCTTCCAACCCAAACCATTCTGTGATTCCATGACTCCATGAAATGTTCAATGTGAAGCTCTCTGTTAAGTTGAAATGGAGAAAAATCTGTAGAATTTGAGATGCAAATGGAGGTTTCTAACTGACTACTGGAGTGGGATGCTGAATTCCTAACTCCATGTCTTTTCACCTTCCCAAAGCTAAATATCTACTGGCCTTCCAATCACTCTGCCAGCTCTGCAGAAAGAGAGATGCATTTAGTAATGGACTTACAACTTCCTTCCCTGGTACGTGCTTTAGGTGGGGCTGGCAAGTGTTTGCTTGCTGCCTAAATGTCTTAGGCAATAAAGCTGTACAAGCCTGTTCCCACCTGGACACTGTGAGCATCCTGTTCTCTTATTATTCTTCATATGTTCCATTACCTGGTGCTGTGGTTTAAACCCAGTCAGGCAACTCGTTCACTCATTCCCCCCCTTCTTCCCCCCCCCCCACTCCTGGAGGGATGGAGAGGACAATCAAAAGAAAGCAGCTCCCCCGGTTTGAGATAAGAACAGTTTAGTAACTAAGGTATAACACAAATCACTGCTGCTACCACCAGTAATAACAATGAAAAAGGAAATAACAAGGGAAGAGAATACATCACCTCACCACCAGCCAACCGATAACTTGCCCCCCTCAGCCCGACCAAGCACTGACTGATACCTCCTCCAACCCTGCAGTCCTAGCCCTTCCGGCTAACTCAGTTACATCCTGGGCATGACGTGCTGTGGTATGGAGTACCTCTTTGGTCAGTTTGGATCAGGTGTCCTGTCTGCTTCCTCCCAGCTTCCCCTCCTCCCTAGCTCACCAAGTCCTTGGCCAAACCAAAACATCATTGTTATCAGCTCTGTTCCCAAGCCGAAAGTCAAAACACTGCACTGCACCAGCTACCAAGAAGGAGAAAAATGACTGCTACTGCTGAACCCAGGACGCCTGGTGTTCAGAAGAAATTCCAAATACCATGTTTTCTGAGAGTGTAAATCACTGGTTTCTGCCTTACTGCTTACAGCATCAGCTCAGGTGCATTAATAATGGCTCAGAAAAGCACTTGTGTAGCGCCTTGTGTAGCAATTGCTGAAGGATTCTTTGTGGTAGTTTCAAATCATTTGCAGTTTATTTTATTCTTTTCTTCTGGCTGTTTTAGGAAATGGGAAATAATCCTGATATGGTTTGGGAAGCTCTTCAGAAATACTGGCATTGTTAGCCTTAAACATAAGGTGAAAATAGTACCAAGTGTGTACAAGTGAAGTTATGCATTGTAAACCTGTGGTAAATAACACTAATGCTTCTGGGCATACTTCTTAGAAGTAACTTAGAAGTGACATTGCATAACTCTTCCAGAGTCCTTTTGCAGATTCCTGAGTCACTTCACATGCAACAGTTTTTCGTGTCATCCGTATCAGTAGCCAGTAGCTCCATGATGTTTTTTTCTTTCTCTTCCTCAGCTCCCTTTTTTAGATACTGGATACTTCTTTTATCACAATGGCATTGCCAAAGCCAGAAGAAGACGTAGTCTTCAACACAAGCTTCATCTGGAAAAGGATTCCAGGGTAAGTGTTTCATCATTATGCGTACCTGTCATTTTTTCTGTGTGACACGGACTATTTCTTATGAGGTCAGGTTGATGATCAAACCTGTGGTTATGGCTGTGTTTGCTTCCCCATGCTTCTTTCAAGCTTGGTGGCTTGAAACCTCCCAAACACCCCCAGCTTTTATTTTTATTTCACTGTTACAAATACTCTCACGTTGTCTGAAATGTATCCTCTCTCCAGTAAGACCCAGTAATGCCAGAGTCTCCAGGACATCTCTGTGCACTCTTCTCTCTGCCATAGGGAGGAGCCATCCAGGGTACATCTTGCGGTCATCCCCTGCATGCATCCTGCTAGTCCGTGGGCCATCCAGTCCAGAAGACCTTGTGGTGTGAATGGTGGCATTTTCTCTGCAGTCACACTGGGACTTTTTCTCAGGGAATAGTGTACACACCGGGTACTAGGAGAGTGTATACTGGCCAATATTTAGAATCATAGAATAGTTATGGTTGGAAAGGACCTTAAGATCATCCAGTTCCAACCCCCAAGCCATGGGCAGGGACACCTCACACTAAACCATGTCACCCAAGGCTCGATTCAACCTGGCTTTGAACACTACCAGGGATGGAGCATTCACAACTGCCCTGGGCAACTCATTCCAGTGCCTCACCACCCTAACAGTAAAAAATTTCTTCCTTATAGTCAATCTAAACTTCCCCTGTTTAAGTTTTAACCCATTACCCCTTGTTCTATCACTACATTTCTTTTAGATGCTCTTGCTCACAGTCTGCAAACAGTGTGCTCGTTTTTCAGAAGCATAAACCCTTCTGACAGGAGGGAAAGGCCATGAGCTGGCACTAGCAAATTCTTTTTTCCTTTCTTTAGAGTTTTTACACTAGTATAATACTAGGCTGGAGTGGGGCCACATAGCATAAGAAGTGTATTTACTGCCCAAAGAAAGTAGATAAGGCTAAAGAATGATAGCATGACAGCAATTAGATTATTTTTTTAATCCTTCAGTAGGATTTAAACTCTGTACTGTGAGCAAAAAAAGAGCAAGGAACAATATTTTTCCAGACAGGATTTTCTTGCCAGATATTATATGGTGTTGGATCACTTAAGAAAATGATAATCTGAGTAGGAAGAGAAGAAAAATAGGTTAAATAAGATCAGGATTGTTGTGACACCAGAGCAAGCAAGGTCAAATGAATTGTCAGCTTAATTTTCCTACTTCTGCAGAGCTTTCAAGTAGTTTTAAGCCCAGGTCCAGCTGGGATGCACATGGCTACTTGCTTCTGTAGCTGGGAGCCATATTAGAGATGCTGGGAGCTGAGTGCTGGCAGGTGCCTTGGGGCTGCTACAGGTCTTCCAGTGCTCTAAGGTATCTTGTCCTTTCTCCCTACCACAAAGCTGGTACCAGGTACAGGTGAGGGGCTGTGAGGAAGAGACCCTTCAACCTGCTTTGAACAGAAATTCTCAGGTTGCCAAGCAGGGATCAGAAAGTAAACCATTGAGAAACCACCTACAGTTACTGGATACTAAACAGATGTCATGAGAGGGGTGCCTTCATTTCTCTGAACCACCCAATCTTGTTAAAAGCTGTTTCACAAAAAGCATACAAGTGAGTACGTTGCAGGCTAGTGGCTGAGTACAGTTATTGTGTGCAGGTGCCTCTGTACTGGAAATAAGTATTTTTGTAAGCCTCTGAAAATTTTACAAATACCTGTGATATTTGTGTGAATCCACCAATTCTCATTGCAGCCTCATATGACATAGCTTCATGCCAGACTGGCTTTTGCACTGACTACCTCTAAGCTAAGTGTCTGCACTGCTATTAAGAGCAGCTTAAATGAATCTGCCTTCTTGTTCAGAGGTGTTCTCTTTCACAGTCATCTGATATATGTGGTCTTCGAACTGCTGGCTGGCTTCTGTCACGTTCAATGAAATCTCATTTTTGCTGTTAATCTCCCCCTCTTCCTGATACTGCATACCAATGGCTTGGCTTTCCTTGGCTCCCTCCTTTGATTGCAGGGAATAAGGCCCTGTGTTTAAATGAGTGAGAATATCTCCCATGTGAGGAAAAGAACGGAAGGGGCATGGAAGCAACATTTCATTTCCACGTGTAACATGACATTTTCTCATCTACCCCTTCTACCTACTTTGTCCTCATGGGTAGTCCTTGAGCTCTTACGATACCATACAGGTAGGTTGTGTTTTGTAACACAGTTTGAGAGCAATTAAAATCATTACTCTTATTTCCCTTCTTTGTGTTATACATGGAGTTTAGAGAAGTCATTAAAATTCCTGTCATATTTATGTATAAGTGGAAACATGAGTTGTGTTGACAGTACTTAATTTCAAACTCCAAAAATAATTCCTAAATTTAATGGCAGCTTTCTAGACCATTTACATTCAATTTTACTTAGCAACAAATGTCAGCACTGTCATAGTTAATATGTTAGCGCATGAAGCCAAGAATAAAATGTTCCTGTTGTCAGGCTAGCCAGGAAGCAAACTTCCACCACAGAACCTTACAAATCTCTTAGGAACCCTTATGGTAAGTGCTGTAGTTGTTTAGCTCTACCCAAACGTTGTGAGAAAGTGGGCTGCAGTTATTCTGTATACTTTTTGCTCTGGAGGAGATTACAATTCCTAGCTAATTTTAATTATTAGTTGAAAAACAGCACAGATGTTCACTCAATTAATTAATGTTCTTTAATCAAGTAAGTCCCTTGAGGAACCATGTCAGTTTTTGAAGAGCCCAGGGAGATGGATGGCAAAGCACTATGCAAACAGGTTACTGCATCATTTTCATGCTCTGCATGTGTTTTATAATGCTTGAAGAAGCTTTGTTGTGTTCAAATTTACTGTCTGTTTTCCCCAAAATAATTTGGAGATATGCTAAACATATAGAGCAGTTGTGTGATAAACATCATTGCTGTCAAGGGGATAGGAATGGAGCGTTAATAAAATGTCTTCCTAGAGATGCAGCAAGAACTGAATCTTTGTTTGGAAGACCAGCTTCAGATATGATGGATTTGACATGATTTAATACATTAGTGTTGCTGAAGCCTGAAGCAGAGCTGGCAGCAGGTAAAGGCATATGTAATAGCATCATATAGTGTGTTCTACTGAACTGTTCAAGAAGAAAGTGCAAGCACATGAAGTATCTTGGCTTTTGCTGTCGGTACGGTCCTCTCAGGTCCTCACTGTCAGCATGGCAAATGCCACAGTGATCTGAATTGCTTCAAATGGAGGCTGTTTAGTTATTTAAATGACATTCTCTGAGGTGCAGAGAACCTTCCAGGAGAGGCTTGCTCAGAAACAACTCTTGTATCAGATGCAAATTTCCATGATTTCCAGGTGCACTTGTATTTTGTTATTTTACCATATGTACCTTTTGTGCTAAATAGGTGGGACTGGGGGAAGTCTGTTTAACATTGTTCCATGTTAAAGCTGGAATGTTTAATGAGATAAGTCATAGCAGAAAGATATTCAGCATTCCCCATGCAAAATCGCATTTTCATTTGCCATTATCTGTTAATTGCTTTAGCTGAAATTTCTCAGACCAAAAGGTCAGCCATTAGGCTTGGTTTGCTTTGGAAAGCTTCACTTAAGTAGCTGCTGTACTCCCTGGAGCTGGAGGCAGGGCAGCAGCCCTTGCCATGACCCATTGACGCAGGGAGGAGGTGACAGCAGGGGGCAAGAACCCTGAGTGACATAAGGGTAATGAGGAGCCCAAGTAGGATGGGACCAGGCATCAGCGTGAAGGTGAAGAGAGAATAAGCAGGACAGGCTGGAACAGAAGCCCAGAGTCAGAAAAAAGGTTGAATGATTTGGGCATGAAGCCAGTCCATGAGCTGAAGAGGACATGGAGAGGAGCACAGTGATAGATCAGGGAGACTGGAAACAGTCCACACTGACAGCAAAGAGTGGTGCCTCCTGAGAGCAGGTCACAACACAACCTTAGAGAGAGGTGACCTTTTCCAAGGGAAACTTCCCTGTAAGCAAGGGGAAATACAGCTTCTGTAAGAGCAAACCTTGGTTTTAATTATGAGGAACAGTGGTATATTTTGTCAGTGTGATTGCTCTGGAAAAGCAAATCAGAACTACGGAGATGCTTCATACTGAAAGGTATGAAAGTTTCCTGTCTCTGGAAGTATAGTAGAGGCAGGATGGGAAGTGGAGACCTTCCCTGTCCATCACAGATAAGAAAACTAATCGGATTTGCTTCATCTTGATTTTCAAAACTGACTTAGATTCAGGCCTCCTGTGGAGAGACTCAGCTGTATTATTAAGTGTTTTGAAAGTGGCCACGTAAGTAAAAGGGAAGGGAAGAAAATGCACAGTCTTTTTGTTACCTTTCAAAGCAATACTACTGTGTTTTTGCTGTTGTTGCATATATTCTGTTGGTAAATAGTCTTCCACTGAAGGAGCAAGAGTTGAAACACAGTTTGTTCCCTCGAAGATTATTTTGCTTTCTTTCAGGTTTTAGATAAAACCATTTTCCTCCCACACAGTCTCTCCTGTCAGACAGCTGCCAAGATTAATCCCACTCAAGAAAGAGGCTTTAATATACAGAGAAAAGCGGAGTCCCATTACTGATATCTATATGTGAGTGCATCTGTGTTGGGGGAATAAATACGTATCTGCAGAGGGGGGAAGGTGAAATGAAATCTTCCACTGAGGGTCAGTGAATTTGGCATTAGATTATGATTTTTTTGGACATAAACATCCCAGTGATGGCAATCATGGTGAAGAAAGGGATTAAAGAGAGACTTGGCTGATACTCATGCTGGTACAGGAGTCTGGGAAGGGCAGATGTGTAGCTTTTTAAGGGTCTAGTCTCTAGGTACCCATAGCTAAGAGTACTCCCAGACTGCTTGTATCATGGAACGAGGGAAGAAAAGGGGCCATAAATGCAGAGGATCTAAGCTTTTAACTAACTAAATTAAAATCTTCTATATCCTTCCTTGCCTCATATCCTTCCTATGTCCCCTTAACACAAGTGGCTTGTGGTTGGACCGTTGCAACCTGGGAAGGCAGAAGTGCCCTGTGATGCCAGGAAGGGGGTTGCCAAGTGCTGCCAAAGCTGGGTATTTCATCCATGGTCACCTTTAACAGGGGGAAAGAGGGTCGGCAGCTTGGAAAGAGCACCACCGCTTAGCAGACAGCAGCCCTTAGCAGCGGCAGCGCAATTTGAGGCAACTTGCAGTGCCCTTTGTGGCAGCATTAATGACAGGCTTGAGATGGGTTAAAGGTGGAGCCTTTTTCCTCTCTCCCTTAGCACTGAACTTCCCCTTTGATGAAAATCCTCATGATAAGATCAGGAGAACCCAGTTTTCCTCAGTTTTCCTCCATTCTTCAGTGAGTGTACCTGCAGTGACTTGGGGATGCAAGGGGAGGAGCCATTGTAGCTTTCTTTGCAGATTTGGTCAGAATCTCTGTAATTCTGTGGAGGTGCAACCTGTTTCTCCAGCCTTCTGGTACTGGAGACAGGCAATTCTGTCCCTGAAACATAGCAATGAGAGCAATTTACAGTGACTTCTATTAAAATGGCTGGTTTTGGCATCTTTACTCCTGCTCCGTGCCCCACATCTTGATCTCTCATCTTCCTCACCAGTGCTAGTGATTGTTATTCCCTCATAAATTTAGGATCAAAGCTTGGAATCAATCCGAAGATGCTTCCTCCATCTGAGTGGAAAGCTGGCTTGCTCCTGAAAGCAAAGGGACAGCAATACAAAAATCCATCCCGCAGGAAAGAGTTAGCACCTGACCAGTGTATTGTTGTAATCCTGCTGTTGACTCCCTTTGTGGGTAGAGGGATTAATTTCCATGTGGTTCATCACAGCAGAGACCTCAGATATATGATACTTTGAACATCTGTGGGAATAGACATTCTCTAAGTGAATGTAATGCCCAAGGGTTACTACCCAGTCTCAACTCTTAGAGGGAGGCTTCAGTTCCCCCAGCCAGTTCTCTATTGTGCAGGGAGGTATGGATATGTGCATTAGGGTAGAAAGATAGGGGAAAATATCAGGATAAAAAGCTCTTCATGTTTTCAGCTCTTTTCTGTACATTCCTGCTGCGGATGGTAGTGGTGACAGACTTACCAGTGAAGTCTGTTAAGCATTTTGCTGTAATATATGCTGTCATGGGGCTGGCATGCTGGTAGGATTATACCCAGGAAAAGTTTGGAGCTGCCATTGATTTTATGAGACTATAGGGCAGCATTACATGAGCACTGGCGTTATCCTTTTGGAAGGAAATGGAACATTAAGTAATAAAAGCTCTGCTTAAGTACCTGTAATAAATATTGAACAGCCAAGAAAAGCTCATTAGAGGAAATGTCTCCTTTCCAATGCTGAAAAAAAGCTGCAGCCACCCTCAAGCCTACACTCTGTTGGTTGAAGCTGCTTTGCAGCTTGTTCACCAAACAAGAGCTGAAGGTGTTTTTGTCTTCAGTCATCCTGGCAAAATGAAGCATATTGTGCAGAAGACAGGCAGTGTCATCCATGAATGGATCCCTGGTTTATCTGTTTCTGGCACAAGTTGTCTTATGCTTTATCCAGTGTATTTGACGAAGGACTTCTGAGAGTCTGTTCCAGTTCAGAGGGAGGCCTGTTCTTTTATTAAATAACTTTTTCAGGTTGGTATCAGCTTGAACATTTGTTTTGCTTTCCCATACAGCTCAGTGCCCTTTTTGAAGATCCTGTATTTGTAATTCACAATGAAGCCAGTTGGCAAGCATTATAAGAATAAAGCCCCTATTTTCACGATGAAACCACAGTCAGCTGTACATATTAGATCATCTGATAATTGACCTGGTGTATGTCTTATTGCTGAGCAAATTTAACACTTAAATGAAGCATTTTGCTTTTATGATACTTAGATCCATTGCAGATGTTAGTGGATGGTTATTTAAATGTCCATGTCCATGGGTGGGGTTATCTGAGAAGATGAAAAGGAAGAAGCAGCAGAGATTACAGCACAGTGTTAAAAGAGGCAGATGCAGTTAGTCAGTCCACACAAAGGTGGAATTCAACCTCTGCTTCAGATGTGGAAAGAAAAAGGATCATACAGGCAATACGACAAAGATAAGTAATTTTAGGAAGTGTGTTGTATGAGCTTTTTCATTCCAAACAAGAAATCAGCAGGGCTGCAAAGAGGATTTTTAGGTGTCTGATAAGGGAGGAAAAAAGTTTACCTACTGTTTTGCCCCTCTTGCACAGCTGACAGAAGTAAGGGGGTACTGCTGTGCCTCTGGAGTGCAGAGGGCAAGCTACTCTTTAGGCCATGAAGTTGTTTGTGTCTGTGATAATGTCAAAGATGATGGAAATACACTGAAGTAGCAAGTGTGGTTCATAACTCTACTGTACACATAGCGTGGCTGTTGTCACTGCAAATAGTGATTGCTAAATTCTCTGTGATTGCTTTTTGAAAACTGAATCTGAGGGAGTCCCATTTCTTCTTGTCCCTGGCCTTTGTAGACTCTCTCCCTGTTCAAGAAGAGTTGATGGAGATTAACTGCTCACAGAAAGCCTTCTCCAGCTGCCTTTTGCATAGCTGACCAGCAGTGACTCCAGCTGTAAAGCACTTAGCTGCTCTTTATTTGAGATACCAAAATTATTGCCTAGCAGTCAATTTCTGTAATAAGAATAAAAAAGAACTCCCTGATATAAAAAATAATGAGGTCTAGAGGTACTCAGGTACTTAAGATGTCACTTAGGGTTGACAGGGTAGTCGGTTTCATTGCAGAGAGTATATTAAGCACATGATGAAGAACTTTGCAGTTCCTAAGTTTGTATTCCTGATGCTAAGCTTGGCATTGCTGGCCCGTACCTCGGCCCTGGGTGTATGTTGTATTTGTGATGTGCAATACAGTTCTAATGTAAAATATCACAACACTTGAGTATGGAATATTAAATATTTCAAACAATTTGCTGCTGGTGCAAATGCAGTTATATCCAGCACGGTGTAAAAGTGAAGCTAAATTGGTCTATTATTTCTGTTTGTAACTAGAAAGACAGCTTCAGGGAGAAAAAAAGTCCCTCAACATCAGCACTAAAGAATCTTTTATAGATGTATTATATGAAAAAGCACCATTAGCTTCACATAATAAAATAACAGACTAGCAAAATGACGTCAAACTCAAACATACGTGTGTCTGTTATAGAGACAGTGTATAACTGAAATTATAGGGTAAGCTAAGACTATTTCTATTAGAAAAAAATATAACAGAATGTACCACAATATAATAGACTGATAAGTGAAGACAGTGCTGTGCAGATTCACATAGAATCTTCCCAAAATAGAAGTACTGTCGCACTGGAGTCCTGGTGCACTGGGGGCTGTGGAGTCCATGTGGTCAGCGGTTTCAAGACGCAGTTCAACCCTGATCATAAGTGATTCGGGTGTTGCTGATACCTCCCTGGGGCATTAGGGTGCTCAGATGGCCTCCTGAAGTTGTTTCCAGGCATGTAATTACATCATTTTCATATTGCTGAACATGATACATGGGGTAAAGCAATAAAATGAGCTTTATTCCTCAAAAATAATTGTACCTGCTTGGAAGTCCAGTAGTTTTACAAAAGCCTGTTGACACAGCAGACTACACTCAGCCTCCACTCTGCTGCCTGTAAATTGCTGAACTGGCATTAGTTAAGTTTCTGCTTTATTGTTGATGTCTGTTCTCTTGACTGCAGCATCACTCCCCAGTCTCCCTCTGCCTTTTCCTGTCTCTTGCTTCCTGCCTGATGATTAGAGTCTCTGTTTTGTGAAGCAGGCCTTGTCTTTGTTATTTGTCTATGCAGTTTCCAACCTTGAATGGTCAGTGGGATCTGTTTAATATTATAATACAAGCAGTGACAGTGGTGAGAATATTTAAGCTTTTTGTTAGCAGGATGTTGAGAAGAATGAAGTGTCAGACAGTGACTTTGGATTAATGTGGAAACTATTGTGCTGCTCAGTTTTGCTTTGGTTTGGGACAAGTTTGATTTTGAATAAGAAATCCGGTGCTTTGATGTGCTGAGCTAACAGTCACTGTAGGTCATGAATATCTTGATATTCACTGGATCTGGGAATCCATGGGTGTGGTATTGGTCATAATCATGACTTTCTCTGTGGGAAGCTCGAGCCAGCTGCCGTCTGATGGTGAGACGAATGAAAGTCTTCTTTGGACTGCGATCATACCAGCATGTCCTGCCCTGTGTGGTGACCCTTCTCTCTTCCTCTTGCCCTTGCTCAGGTCAGGACAGCTGGGGTTGGTATGGAAGAGTCAGTCATGGCCTGGGAGCACTTGTGCTGGATGGTGGCAAAATACATAGGGAATCAGAAGTGCTCTCCCTTCCCAAGTCACCAATATTAGAGCTGTGACAGAATTCAGACTGCCATGTGTACACTTGTCTTTGGAGATATCTTCACTTTCAGTTCAGAAAGTGGATGTATTCAGCTAGACCTTCTCTTCAATGCAAGTAAACTCTATGCTAGAAATACTTCCTCAGGAGCAATGCAAGACATTCTGGAG
Organism: Pezoporus occidentalis; assembly: GCF_034315485.1. NCBI lineage: Eukaryota > Metazoa > Chordata > Aves > Psittaciformes > Psittacidae > Pezoporus > Pezoporus occidentalis. Next base: position 8,877,109 of record NW_026912779.1, read on the forward strand.
TCCATTTTCTTTTGGCAAATCTCTTAAGCCTAACAGAAAATTTGGAGACTGTGAAACTGCCTTTGAGTTAAACCCTTTTGAAAAATTGAAAATATACTGGTTGATACATACTTTGGGAAGAATATAGAATTAGTTAAAGCATTATTACTGATATTCCATGATGCCCATGTATTTTAGAATGTGACATGGTAGATTTAAAATGAAACAAAATAACTTTATAACAGTTTATTCTTTCTTTACTTCAGAAGATCTGGGTTTCTTGCATGTGCAGTTAGATGACCAGAACCATTTGCTGTATATGACGTTCCCTGTTCATGGCAGGAGGGTTGGAACTAGATGATCTTCAGGTCCTTTCCATCCCTAACTATTCTATGATTCTGTGACATTGGCAATAACTAAAAGGTGTGTCCTGGGTTCAGCAGTAGCAGTCATTTTTCTCCTTAGTAGCTGGTGCAGTGCTGTGTTTTTGACTTTCAGCCTGGGAACAGCACTGATAACACTGATGTTTTTAGTTGTTGCTCAGCAATGTTTACTCTGACCAAAGACTTTCAGAGTCTCATGCTCTGCCAGGGAGGAGGGGAAGCCAGGAGGAAGCAGAGACAGGACGCCTGACCCAAACTAGCCAAAGAGGCATTCTATACCACAGCACGTCATGCCCACTATATAAACTGGAGCCAGTTACCCGGAAGGGTTGGATCACTGCTCGGTCGGGCTGGGTATCAGTTGGCAGGTGGTAAGCGGTTGTATTCTCTTCCCTTGTTATTTCCCTCATCATTATTATCATTAGTGGTAGCAGTAGTGGTTTGTGTTATACCTTAGTTGCTAAACTGCTCTTATCTCAACCCGTGAGAGTTGCATTCTTTTGATTCTCTTCCCCATCCCTCCGGGAGCAGGGGGCAGGAAGGGGGTGAGTGAGAGAGAGACTGCATGGCTGACTGAGTTTAAACCACGACAGGGTGGTGCATCTGAGGTTGTACAGTTAAATCAATAGTAACATATGACAGGAACATTTTTTTGGTGTAGATTTCTGGGATATCTGAATGTGCTGTGCCAGAGCTTGTGTTGCAGGGCTGTAATGTTAACGCTCCCCCCACTTCTACTAAGAGAGTCAAGCTAAAAGAATCGATATAATGGCATATGTTACTATATCACGCAATAAATGTATTACGTAGTGCATCCTCCCATGCCATTTAACATACTTTAGTACTGTTTAAAGTTTGATGAGTGTTTTCTTTCTAAACAGCATTTTAGTCTATTAGTTTATTGCAACCTGTTCCAAAACACTGTTGTCACAAGCATTCCGTGTTTCCAGTTCTTCAAAGTGTGTATGAAATATCTTAAGTATAATATTAATTCGTTTTGCTATCAACTCAGCAGCCCAGAGCCAACAAGGAGTTACAAATACATCTGTGAAATCATTGCTTGTACGCATGATGTGTTCCATGAATACAAAAAGGGGTTTCCAAAGGTCAGAGAAAGTTGATTGCAGTATTTGGAAACACAATGGAAATGAATTAAAGGTTCAGATTTAAATTATTTCTGAATAGTTTTCTGCAGTTATTATTTGATGCTGCATTGGAACATCAGCAAAACGGGTGCCTCCAACAGCTGAGAATAGCCCATAGTAATTAAAATGCTAATATGTATGTCATGGGCTGGGGAAGTTGAATAATGCTTCTTTGCCTTGTAAACTTCCAGCTGAGAGGAGAACAGGACTGGGCAGAATAAAACACTGTGGAAAGACTAAGAAATGCCTTAACATCTCCATGGTACATATTTTTCCAAATTAGTTATATATTATCAGTTCCATACTATCATAAATGGATTCTAATTATTTTGTTTATATGAAGTGATAGCTGAATGGCCACATTTCTGTGAAGATACAGCTTTACAGTTTTCTATGATAGCCATCTACTATCTGAGTCCTGAAAAGAAATATGCTTTTATTACACTCACAGATTTCATATTTCATAAATGTAAATAGCCTGTTTCTGTTCATTTTATCTTTAGTGATTCCAAGAATTAATGTTTCATATAGAGGAATACACAGTAAGGGATCCATGAGTGTTGCAAACATGAAGTCTTCGCGGAAGAACCAGAATGACCAGATCTAATTATTATTTTGATAGTCCTGATCTCACAGCAGCATCACTAAGCTGATTACTGCTGGGCTCTAGGTTATATAACACTGCAGTGCTATGCTTAACATTCATAGCTGGTTCTCTTCTTCCTCACCAGCTCGGCATGTTCTCTCCTATTCCTGTGCTTTGGAGGAAGTCCAGATGCGTTGGTTGTATCCTCGTCAAGATCCTGAGAAACAAAATAAGCCACTGAGGCAAGGAGATCCCCTGTGTTTTGTCTCAGAGTCTGAGGCTGAGTGATTGATCCCATTTGTTCCTATCTAACTTGGCAGTGTCGTCTGGCAAATACGATAAACTCATCTTCTATGTTAAGATACTGGTTTTCCTGCCAGCCTTCACCTGCATAGCTTCTGGATCACTGGGTCACTTTTGTTCTACTGGTGGTTACACCAAAGTCAGCAATTATAGTCATAGAACAGTTTGGGTTGGAAGGGACCTTCAAAGGTCATCTAGTCCAACCTCCCTGCAATGAGCAGGGTATCTGCAACCAGATCCAGGTTGCCTAGAACCTCATCCAGCCTGAGCATGAGTTTTTCCAGGGATGATGCATCCACCACCTCTCTGGGCAACCTGTGCCAGTGTTTTACCACCCTCATTGTAAAAAATTTTTCCTCAGGTCCAGCCTGTATCTCCCTCTTTCAGTTTAAAACCATCACCCCTTGTCCTAGTGCAACAGGCCCTGCTAAAAAGTCCCTCCCCATCTTTCTTATAGAACCCTCTTAAGTACATAATGCCTGGAGGCATTCTCTCCCAACAAAACAAGGAGCTCAAGGCAGCTCCAATCACGGCCCCTCTGCTTTTTGGAAAAGCCGCCTTCTAGTCATGTCTGCATAGTGTCTTAAAAATGAGAGATACCTTTTATGAACCTTATAGGTACAAGCTGAATTCCTCGTGATAGCCTGCCTCATGCATCTTATGGATCTGACACCGTGAGGCAACAAGCAATCTCTGGCAGAGTTTGGACAAAAATGCCGATTCTCTTGGGCCAGGAGATACTGACATAATGGAACAATGATTGCTTTATTTTCTTTTCTCAACTGTGATGCTCTCCTGGGGAAAAGGTACTTGGAATCCATTTTATTTGTTTTGGAACATGAGTTTTTCTTGGTATAGTTCCCTTGGTTGCTATAGGAAGAGGATTCCTGTTTGGACTGTTAATTTTCTGAGAAGAGAAGGGGAAACCTCCATGTTAAACTTTTACTTCCTTGTTTCCAGATCTAACCATATCTCCTAAGTCTCAACAGTCCTTCCCCAAGTTGTACAGGGCATGTTATGAGAAAAGCTATGAAAATTTTCCTGTCAGACTAACTGACAAAATAATTTTCCTAAGGAAAAAAAATATTTTTGAGACTCAAACTCATTTTATTTCTGATATTGCAGCCACAAAAATAACAGGAACAAAATCAACCTTTTCATATGTGAAATACCGAATTGGGGGAAAATACTGTACTGCATTAAGTGATTTTATTTAGGGGGGAAAAAACACGCTATTTTCATTTTGTTTCAACCTTTCTGGTCAGAACTTCTGTGAGAGTTTGTTTCATGATAACTTTTGTTTGTTTTCTTCAGTTTCATTATTTCCTTCCAAATGAACATCTAGTTGCCACAATGTGAAAAGTATGTTTTCTGCAACCAAAAGTAGCTAGTGGGAGACAACCTCTAAAAGAAGCAACTGATTATCAGCCAGGGCTACAGCCTTCTCCTGCTCATAGAAATGGGTAACTCACTGCTCACTTCACTGCTCTTCTTAATTGAATCTAAATGGCTATGAATGAATCTAAAGGCAGTAGTACCACGGTGAGGGTTAGAGCTTCTCACAGCTGTGAAGACTTCTTGCTCTCTGATGTCACATATCTCTAACAAACCTCCACTGGGTCTTTGGTTCATAGCCATTGTGAAAAATAGAAGCAAAGGAGCTTGGCACAAGCCAACTGTTTCTATTGCCAATTCACTGAACAATGACCATTTGCTGAACATCTGCATTGAAGGTTTTTTCAGTCCTGTTTGGATATTACCCTCGGAAGCCATTGATAGCCAAAACTGTCTCAAGAGTTGTATCGTGAGCAAATCCAGGGGAGCTCAACTCACCCTGCCTTTTCTAAAAACATCTAAGGAGGCTAGCATTTCCCTCAGTCAGGGCATAGCTCTTCTCGTAACGGCTTCTTAAACCCTGTTCTGAGGAGGTAATGGGAGCTGAGTGTTGCAGTCCTCCAAAGAGGAAGCATTTTTCACTCATAGGCTATAATTCACTGAAAACCGAATGAACCCCCCCAGTAGTTGATTTGACATACACAGAAGTATATGAAGTATATACAGAAGTATGAATCATAGAGTGGTTTGGGTTGGAAGGGACCTTAAAGCTCATCCAGTTACACCCCCCCTGCCATGGGCAGGGACACCTTCCACCAGAGCAGGTTGCTCCATGCCCCTGTGTCCAGCCTGGCCTTGAGCACTGCCAGGGATGGGGCAGCCACAGCTTCTCTGGGCACCCTGTGCCAGCGCCTCAGCACCCTCACAGGGAAGGGTTTTTTCCTAATTAATGATTTATTTCTTTTTTACTTCCAGGAGTCTGTTTGGAGAGAAGCCTGGAAAAGGGGATATAAATGATTGGATTTGGTTAATTTTGTCTAAGGAAGAAAACTTCCTGCAGTGAGCAACTTGTCATAGTGAAAAAATGGGTTTTGTTCCATTTCAGAGTTGCCATATGCACTCTCAGTGGCATTTGGAGTTTAATTATGAAATGTTTTCACTTTCATGTGTCAGTGAGGTTTGGAAGAAAGTTTGAGTGTATGAAAGAAATGCAAATTTCAGACTGAGAAGTATGAAGAAGGACACTGCTTTTAGGAGTATGAGTCAAACTGACGCCTGCTGGTGTCCTGCCATTCACTGTGAAGCACTGAACATTTTTGCATAAACGACCTATTTCCCTAAAGACAGCTGTTTACCTGAGAATGCTATTTGTCAGAAGATTCTACTCATCGTAGTTTTCTTATTAGCGCTGTACTTGAGAAGTGTGTGCAAGGTGAATTACCTACCTGACTTGCAAACAATGAATAATTCAGTGTAAGCCATGAACTCAAATAAATCTCAAATACTTAGTCTGCCTGCAAAATAGATGGCGGTGAGGAAGGGACTGCTTTGGTGGCTTAAGACTTGCAGATCTCACACTGAAATGATCTGTCTGTCCAGCTGAAATAATTTGTGGTATTTTACGGTACGTAATGAAACAGTTTTTAACTACATGTTTCCAAGCATGTTTCAGATATGGATTATGCCCATTTCACAAATGCTGGACATAAACAGAGGGGAGGCTTTAATCAAAAGGTCACACAGCAAGGCAGAGCAAATGAAGTAGCTTCCACATGCTAATCTACTGCTCTGGAAGGGTTGGGGTGGGGGGGAAGGAAAGAAAACCCAAGGTTGGATTACAGCCATTTGTGGTCTTTACAGCACCTGGGCAATGAGAAAACTGAGATGAGAACAGGGGGGGGAATAAAAACCAAGAGATTAGTGCAGATCCTCTGAAGCCCAAAAGATTTAAACAAAGGACAGTAACCTTAAACTGTAATTACTGTTGTCATTTAGTGTTTCCACATGCATGATTTGGAGGCTCAGGGGAAATTACTGCGCTACAGGCTATCTAAGCATAAAATAATAACCAAATTGTATGGAGGCATTTGTCCCTGCGTATAATCCAATACTAGTGGTCCTGCCTCTGCTCCTGTCCTTGCTTCCCCATGGCTCCCTCCAGCTTTTCCCAGGATGGCGCTTCCTCATCCTGCGTAACAGCAGCAGCAGATGGAGAAAACATATTTACGTCTCTAGCGTGATGAAGATTTGAGTGGGAGGTCTTTGAGCTCAGGAGACTCTAACCCAAGTAATATTTTTTCATTTACTGTTTCATTCTTGCTGTCCAATAAACAACTCTCTTTTTTTGCATAAACTATGCACAAGTTATGTAACTGAGCATGTAGCTGTTTATATCTTTAAAACATACAGGTGCAGCATTTCCCAGAAAGTAAAATCCAACACCTCCCTGTCTTTGTATTTTCAGATGAAAAGAAACAGGCAGGGGATGTGTGTCTGTGTGCTACTTTAGACTGTGCTACTGACCCCAAATGTGTGTTGATGGGCTGGGGAAGGTATTGTTTGGCAGACAGATGTATCAGTGATTTCTTAGCAATCAGGGCTGTGTTGGTGTTGTGTGGTTTTTATTATACTATTTGCTCATGGAAATGGGAGCTCTCTCGGATCTCTGCAGGTAGGAAGCTGACATTTAGCCGCTTTCAGTTCTCCTGCCTCAACTGCCAGGAGCATCCATAGAACACCAGGGCAACACATATTCTTAGCTCTGATCCCAAACTGCAGCACTGCCTCCAGGCTGAGGTTCCTTCTTCTTTGTGTGTTTTACTCTCAGATGGAGATGTAGAATGAAATGATAAATAGTTTTTGTCTCCTTGGTGAGGTGATTTGAAACCTCTTTTAATATGTTTTGCCTGATTGAAACAGCAGCTGTCTACCCACCCTGACTAGAGGAACTAGGGGCTTTCATGAGAGACATGATGAATGATGTCCTTGAGATTTATATGGGGTTTTCGTGTCAAGCCGTATGTTAAACTGAGAGAGGGTATATGAGGAGGGTATAGGAGAGAACTTTTCTCAGTTCTGCCTTTATTTTTCTTGTGAAGGTTGACAACAGGAAAAGGATTTTTTTTCTTTTCCTCCATGTTTTCCATAAGGACCTCAGGTAAGTTTTTACTGGACAGCACCGTAGCTTTCCAGGACTCTGGTTTCATAACAAATCTCAAGGTAAAACAAACCAAATAATAAGCTGCTTCCTTCATCCCTGACTAAACCATGAGTTCAGTTACACACTAGTGTAAGGTATGAGGTGTTTGTGCTTTCTTCCTCTCTAACCACTGCCTGCTTTGTGAGTTATGATAAAGGGCAGATAAATTGCCATGGACAGTTTCCATCACCTGTAGGCACCTGTGAAGGAGCAGGGTACCTGGCTTAAATGAGGAGGAGGAGACACATGTGAAGGAGCAAGTGCCTCTGGTGGGGATCACACTGGGATTTTTGCCCTATTTCTGTGCAGTGGGTCACATGAGCTTACGCTGACCCCTCCACAAACTCCAAGATGGAAATGCTGGAGGGGAGCAACCTGTGAGCCACCACAACGCACAGCAGTACACTTACACTAGGAGGTCTGCAGGTCATGTCCATGTGCCATTGCTGCTTGAGGAGCACTGAACATACCAGTTCACGAGGTCTGCATGCTGCTCCAGCCTCATATACCCATCTCCTCTGAGCATCCCTGCTTCCTGATTTCCCCTCAATACCTCAGCATCTTTCCCTCACCGGAGGGTTGTGCATTCTGATTAGGTGACTTTTTCTGAGAGGAGAACATGCATTCTCCTCTGAAGCAAAGAATAACAATTTGTCCTCATCAGTTCAGCCCAGCAAGTTTGAACTTGAGTTCAGCCACAGGGAGAGTGTTAACAGTTTTTCTTCTCACAGGCATGGTGTTAAACACAAGAGATGGATGTTTCTCCAGTTTGCAGCAGTGAAAACCTGAAATTTCATGGAAATGAATGGAGTGAGTCTGTGTTTATCCTTGGACAAAACGAAGTCTGGGTCTTTGCACTTCTGGAGAATTGAATCTCAGCCAAGAAGCTAACACCAAATGTACCTTGTTCCAATGTGGTGGTTTCACCTGATGTTTTTCTCAGTGGTGTTCCTGAGTTTAGGTATTCTTGTCTCCTAACCTCACTGTTTGTTCCTCTGATACCATTCCCACTTTTTTGCTTGTTGCAGGGATAGCTGGTCTTGGAATAGGGAATATGATTGCATTTAAAAACCTGTTTCTAAGCTACAGCACTTCCCTGATGTCATTTGCAATTCAGTCCAGGGTGACATGTGGCAAGATGAAACGAGGGAATACCTTGAACTGGGATTGCCCTTTCTGCAAGGGAAGCAAGGAACAATGAGGGGCCCTAGCCATAGAAAGGATGGTAGATTTCAGTCCTTTCCAGGGACCTCAAGGGTTTCAGTTTCTCCATTTTGCAGATCACGGTTGTTACCCTCAGTCTCATAAAATGGCATTTTGAGCCAGGACTTTGGCAGGGCTATCCCCTGCATAATTCTGCTCTATCGCTGGCAGCACCTTATTGTTCCTTATTTTCCTTTTGTGATGGTCATTCATAGGTACAGCTCACCTCGTTCTCAGAAGAAAGGCCTAGAACAAAGGACATGATCTCTGGTGTCATTGTGCTGTCCACAGCTTGCCAAGCCCGTGAGTCTGTCATTTAGCACTGGATGTTTTACACAACTTCAGACTGCAGTGGCCTGAGACGTGGGACTTCATAGCCCAATGTCGGCATCTGTTCAAAACACCATAAAGTCAGTCCTTCTGTGATAGTAATTTATTTCTCCAGACCTCCCTTTTGTTGCCCTGTGAAGTGCTGGTAGTCTCAAGCCACTTCTTCAGTGCTTGCCATAGCACAAGTTGATGCTGGCTTTTTTTGAAGAGCCCTTAAATGTGTGTGCAGCAGGCACTTTTAGTATTAAACAGATTCATCACTTCTTATATCAAAGAAATATAATTTTGTGAGGGAAGCTTCTCCATTGAGTTTTTATTCTGTGGAAACCATAACATGGATTGGGGCTCAAAGTCTGGACACAAAGAGCCATTTCCATAGAATTCACATGCATCATTTTTGATTGCCCGCTGTGTGAAACCTGAACAAGTGATTTTCTTCTGAGATTTGCTGAATATTTGTCTCAATGGAAATCAACTAGGAAAAGCAAGAAATATATAATAAGATAGCAGTTTACAGGAGTGTATGGAAATCTTTAGTGATAAGCAAAAGTGTATTTTGGGTTTAGTCTTTCTCAGACCCTTGGAGTACAGCCTCTTCTCAATGAGTGTGGATACAGAGGTCCCTGTTAATGCAAGTTATGTATGTGTACTGGGAGGAGAATATACCCCAAAGCCTAATTATTTTATGCTAATAACTGAACTGTAAAGATACTCTCTCATTTCTGGGCAAAAAAAAGCAGCAAAGTTCAATGAATTTGCAGCAGGATGATAATTTTATAATTTCATTTAAAGCAGCCTGTGCTCTGACCCAGTGGGGACAAGGGAAAGCTCAGGCACCAAAATCCCTGCTAGCGCACTTGCATCTCCAATTCATAATGAGTTTTGTCGTCTTTGGGGGCCTGCTTTTCATTGCTTTAGGCAGTGGATAAATAGAGGGGCTTGTGACAAATCTGAACCAGTTGGATGTCCTGGTCCCTTGAAATCAAGGCAGAACCCTCTTTGTTTCTAATATTTCTGACTATTAATTTAATTGTGCAGATGTGCTTTGGAGAGAGGAGAGGCTTGCACAGCAGCCAGCGGGACAGGCTGCTGGAGAACATGGGCAGCGATGTAAAAAAGCCTCTCTGCTCAGAGGGTTGTTGAGGAAAACCCATAAAGGATATTCAAATCACACTTCTGTGCCTTGTACTGCCCTGTGTCCGTGACAAGCTGAGGGCAGTTTCAGCTGGGATCAACTCAATGTATTAATGTCTCAGTTTCACAGGTTTTTCCTTCCCTGTTAATTCTGTGTGCTCTGTTACGTTGGGACTGGCTCTATGCCCTAGCATGGCACCTCCTCCCTGCTTTACTGACCCATCTCTGCTGTGTGTTAGGTGTCCTGCCTACAGTCTCATGCTAGATGTGATCCCTTTGCCAAACCACTTACATCCTGTTAACTTTCTTGTCAAGAAAAGAGCTGTAGGCTTTCCCTAGGGAAATGTGGGTTCAATATGCTGCTCAAGCAGGCACTAGGCAGTTTGAGTTCAGGGGCAGAAGGATGGATTTCTGCCACGTGATGGCAGCCAGATTGTAGGATGAAGTGGGAAAAGTGCCCTGATGTAGATATCTCTGCCTTGGCTGTGCTCTCTGCTGCAGTGCTGGGCACCAGTGAGCTCTGCAACTGTGCTGTCTGTGGGCTCCAAGGCAGGAATTGGAGGAGAACATTGGAAGATTAACAGAAAATTCTGACATACAGCATGTCTTGACAAGGATCAAGGTCAGCCTTTGAAAGTACACAATTAAAAACTGATTTGGGTAAGGGCCAGAACAATAGGACATCAGCTGCTTCTTTGCTTTTTGCAAACCAGTCTCTTATTTGCAGCTTTTCCTACCTTTGCTGTTGATACAGAAATTGCTCTCCAGAAGCAGTTCTGTTTTGATGCTTCCTCTGTGGCAGATGGCCTGGCCCTGGCAGCTATACGCTGCTAACCCAAGGCTGTACAGCAGTGATACATAAACCTCTGCTCATTTTATTAACGTGCTTTGTGGCAGGGATCCATAAACCTCTGAATCTAGGAGCTGAAGAAGTGCAATCGCAACCTTTATGGTGTATAGCCCGATCAATACAAATCATCAGTCGCTTCCTACTGGGCTGGAAAAGACATGCATGGGAGCAAGCTCCCTTGTTTTTTTTCTGTCCAGTGTATTTATGGTAATAGAATAAAGAAGTAGCTGTGCTATAAACAACTACTGTGCTGTTGGGTGCAGGAGCAGATACATGAATGCGAGCAGCAGCATAATTGCGGTTTTCGCTCTGTCCTAAGATTGGCTTCTGTTTTGTGTCTGGCTTCTTGTTACAGAATTTCCTGAGAGAAGACATTGTGCAGCCCATGTAATTCCCACCAGGCAGCACTTTAGGAAGATCAGTGGTTTGCGATTCCATATCTCAACTCTACTGAGATAGCAGCAGTTCTGAAGGCATTAAAAATAGACAAGAAAGGCTCACTAATACATCACTACCACTCATGTGAACCTTGAAGTTTAAGTATTACAGGTTTGAAATAGTAGAATTAGCTTAGACTTTCTGGCTGTTGTTGCTATATCACTGCAGGCAGGCAGGTTCGTAAAAATAGCCTTTGTTTTTTATTAAAGCTAAATGGCCTTCTGCAGATGTCATTACCACCTGGCTGGGGAGGTGTTGACAGCAGTGGGCAGTAATCGGTGCTAGCAAAATGCCTGCCTGGTGCAGTGGGGACTTGAGTCAGAACAGAGACTTGCAAGAGCTGACAGAGGCAGAGTGAGTGCTTGTTTGCGATGGCCTCTTCTGTCTGTGCAGACCCTCCCCGTTAACTGAAACAGATGCCTCTTTGGGAGACATATCCACCAAATTCAGACTGCAGCATTTGTTCTTGGAGCAGAAGAAACAGGGAAAGGAATGATTGTTTTGAGCAATGACAGTGCAGAAGAGGTTACAGAAGAGGAGGATTGTATTCTGTAGGGCACTCACAGGGTTGTAGCCAGGAAGAAGAAATCAAAAGGCAGTTGTGCTGTTTCTGAACCCAGAGCTGAGAAAGTGCAGATTCCGCATGGTGGAGCCAACCTTTTCTTCATGGTAACCCCATGAGTTCAGGTTTTGAGAGCCCGCCGTTAGTTTTAGGTAACTGTTTTAATTCAGGCTTTCTTAAATGAGTTTAAATCAAATTGATTTTCAGCTTGGTTCATGCACTGCAGGTAGGACAGCAGCACTGACATTAGTCTGCCTTTCTCCCCTCCTACTGCCATGATACAGTTTTTATTCCGGGAAGCTGCTTTTTGGCTGAGATTCTGACAACAGTTTTCTGTGAAAATGCTTCACTGCTACTGGATCCAACAGGGCCCATCTGCTAGAAGGGCTATAAGCAGCAGAGGAAGCTGAAGTAAACTTTTGCTCAAAGCCCCACTGTATGAGAGGAACCCGAAACAGCTCCCATTACAGTTACCATGACTGAATGCTGTCATTGGGCTTGGGGGGCAGCTGTATAAACGTACGTTGGTTTATGACTTGATGTTTAGAAAAGGAGTACACATAGAAAACAAAATAAATCACATAAAGGACAGAACAACATGCAGCTCTTCAAGGAGTGTGACATTACAGTGTATTTACTGTTGATATGGGAAGGGGATAATCCATGCCAGTAATTCTGTGAAAGAAAATGTGTATTCTATTTTTCCAAGCAAATATTTCAAGGTGAATGATGAACTATTAAATGAAATTTGAGTGGGAAGGAGGCTGTGAAGAATGAAGTAGAAGTATGATGAGTTATAGCACAGGTCCACAGGTCAGAAGCCAGCTTTTGAGTGCAGAATCACTTTGGAGACCGGGAGATCTATTCAGCAGATGCTACAGACTTCAAGGTCTTATCCTCTGCTGACTCAGTTTGCTTAAATGATGACACATACCTGCACAGCCGTATTGCAAGGCACTTCCAGTCTGTCCATATGGAGTGCACTTAAGGTCTGTGAAGCAAATTGGTGTCCTTAGAAAGGAAATGCATGAAGGTAGAGGTAAAGCTGCTACAAATGATGCTTTGTGACTGAAAACGTGTTTGGGCATTAGCACAAGTATTCACACATTTACAGGAAGGCTCTTCTGCATCAGGGTGAGCCAAGGGCACACTTCAACATAGAGTAACTTTACCTGCTAGCTGAGTCTTCTCATACAAACCCAACTGAACAGATTTTTCTCCAAGTGCTATTTTCTCAGCCGCTTATCTGGAGACTTGCTTCATGGAATAAATTAACTTAAAATCAACAGAGTTAGAGGGTTCTTTAGCCTATGAGCACTCCTGTTCTCTTGGGATGTATCAGATATTTACTGCTTGTGTGGAAGCAGGAACCGTACTAATGAAATATCTCAAAATGAGGTTATGTAAAGGCAGACTGTGTAGTACTTCTGTCCTTGTAGGACCAGTGAGCAGGAGGAAAGTCCTTTGCTGGAAGACTGCCCAGCAATATAAGAAACAACCCAAAGTTATAAATGAACAAATGACAAAGAGGGATTTATTAAATTAGGAGATTCAGCACCAAGTGAACACGTTTCTCTCTGCACAGATATATCCAGAAGCTAGTCTTAATGCCAAAAGATTTACAATCTTAAAGATGAACTGGACCTGATTCCCATTTAAACTAAAACCCTTTTAGACCACAGAGAGGCTGCAAATATAACTTAGACTTACCTTCTTTGGGTATCACCTCAAAGGTTGATGGTGGCCTTTGTAATAAGTAAAAATCACTCTATGAAAAGACTTTTGCTGTTGAGGGAGAATTAAAAAGGGGGGGGGTGCTGAAGAATGATGTTTTAAGAAAGGTATATCTGCAGTACTTGGCAAAGCTATGTCATAGAAGGGAAAATTGTGACTTGTAGCAACTAATTCTGCAGCTAAGAAGGCAGGATGTGCAGCTGATAGTGCCCTACATGCACGGGGCCTGATTTTCTTTTCTGTCACCAGGCATGCTGTTGTTTATGCCTGCACAGAGAGGTGGTGGCTCGGATTGATTTGGAGAGGCTGATCGCTTCTGTGGCCCAGTGTAACTGGTGAGAGAGCAAAGTGCAAAATTTACCCCCAGGCTGCTGATAAAGTGTCCCTGTGGTTTGCAATCTCTCCAAATCCACTGGAGAGACTAATGCCTGCAGTTAGAGCCCATCTCTGGGGGAATTTCTTTCTTACAGAGGTCTTTGATTTTGTAACCGCAGTGACTGTCCTGCTGTCTTGCAATAAGACATAGTTTGAAATATAAATTACTTTGACTTTTCTGGTCATTATATATCATAACCTGTAATGCCATCTTCTGTCTGTAGAATAAGAAGCAGTTTTTCATTGCTTTGGAAACTCCTTATGATTTCAGAAATGCTTCTGCTTTTTTGCTGGCTTGTCTAAGCAGAGAAAAAGTGGGAAATAAGAAAGAATGGAGTTCCTAGAATAGCCAGTGCCTGTGATAGTGTGGATCCTGATATGGCCCTGATGCCAAACTGAGGTGTGAAATGGTTGGTTTGTTCTTGAGGCAGTGCACTCCATATCAAGATATCCAGGGCTGTTTCTCTGTCGCAGTCTTTCTCCTTAATAAATTTTATCCTAGAGCAAAAAAAAAGCTATGTCGAAGAGGACATGATCCTGTGAAAATTTCTGGTTTAATAAATTGGCATTTCCCGTGGCAGACCATCCATACTCAGCATTCATTTTACATTGCAGCCTAAACAACTCACTTGCATTTCAAAGTAGAAGCTAGAGGAGCGCTATTGATTGCTTAGCTGAGCAGCTTGAGTATGGTCTGCAGCCTCTTCTTAGACATTGATTCCTTGTCTCTTTACTCACTGCTTCCTGAATGTCACTGAACTGTGAGAGGCCTGCTAAATGGACAAAAATATTGATTTCTTTTCCCCTCCTTTTATTTTTGAAAGCTCCTTATTTACCAAGCACTGAGCTAATATCAGAAAACAAAAGGTCACAAAATAAGGCAGAAGCAAGGCAGTTCTTGCATATTTTTTATAAAAAATATGAACTTGGTTGAAACACAAGTTCTTTCAATTGTGTTTCCATCATGAAAGGTTAATTGTCTTCATGGAACCTTTGAGTTCAGGCTGTTCGTATTTCACTAATGCCTGATTGATGCTAAACTTCTGGGGCAGTTTCCTAAGTGGCCATGCCTCCGGTGTTATGATTTTCAGTGTTTTTTGCAGAGGAGTTAGTGAGCAGCTCCTGTGCCAGGATTTGCTGTGCAAAGCAATTGGTAGCAGTCTTTTGTCAGAGTTTAATGGTGCAGTGTTTTGTCCTTGTTTTGTTCTGCTGGGAGTGTGGCACTTTACAATACCACATCCAGAGAGGGGAAAAAAGCTCAAAGGGCACAAGCTGGAGTCAAATAGAACTGTGAAGACATCCCAAGAGGAATGACTGGGGACAGCGTAAGTGTCCAGGGGCTTTAGTATGTGCTTACAGTCTATGTACACTTACAAGTTTTTGGGCAGGCAGATGGGGCTGTTTAGAGAAAGCGAAAAACTAGAACTGATCCAGAACATTTAATTGTAATAAGTGAAAAAAGCAGCAGGACTTTGATATCCAGTGACACTGTTTCAACTAGTAACAAAACAGAAATGTAACAGAAAGGTAGAAGGATGGCCAAGAACAATGAGAAATTGACATATCTTACCACAGGCATGACTTTTCCTGTAAATCAAAGGAACTATAATTCTGTCTATGCTTGTCATTAAGAAAACAACCATTTAAAATGTATAAAACAAGAGCGACACAGGTATTTTGATGGAGAGAGATGCGTTTTTACTTTCATGAAATCTTTCAGACTTGTGATTTAGCAGCTGCTGCATCTTTGCTTAGTGTCTCTAACTCTGCCAGCAGAGAACAGAAAACTCCCCAGGGATGAATGGATACAGGTAGGAGAGGCACTCGGGGACTTTGTTATGAGTAATCCTCCAGAGACACCTACAGTTAACAACAGTGACTCATTGCTATGTATGGAGAGATTCATGAGAACCTTTGAAAGTTATTCTCTTGCATCAGAGGAGCAGTTGTCATTTGATTAATAAATATTGGATGGTCAGTGATACACACAAGCCCCCTGACATCCCTGCTTATTCTTTCTGGGCCTTGAAACAGGTTCAGGAAGTTTGCAATCAGGTGGATCCAGGGTGTCAAGAGCAAAAGGCATCAATTTTCTGCATTGCTGTGGCTGGATGGAGTCTAGCAGCCTCACCACCCCAGGCTGTCGGTTCAGTAGCAGAAATGAGCTGTCCCCACTGCCGTTTAAAAGTGATTCAGTTTGGTTTGGTTCATCTGACTTTAGTTACAGTTCAAGTAGGTCTGCACTTTCTTTTTGCTAGCGAGGAGGGTTGGCATTATTCCTTTTATTTTGTAGTGCAGGGTCACACAAAACTTGGTTACTTTGGGGCTTTAACAAAAACGCAGAAGAATGTGAGATGGGTGCTCCTCTCTGACATCTTCAGAGCTTACCAGCAAGCAGCTGTCAGACAAAACAGGTAACGAGTGTGTACTCTGTGAGTGGGATTGTAGTTCCTTAATAAATATACCTGTTAGGTTACATGAAGTGGATAGTAAAATTAAATGTGTTTACTTAGACCCCCGGAGTTGCTGTAGGTGCATGATACCACATTCTTGTTACTTTTCAAAGGGAGTTAGGTGTGCACATCACTTTGTCTCACTTGAACTTCTCTGCCTCCATCTTTTGTTGCCTCCCTGTTTCTTTGCATACCAGAAATTAATGATAGCCACAGGCAGGACAGCTTTCCACTAACTAAAGGTGTTTAATTGATGATGCCTTTGGAATTTGGACACACTGTTCCAAACCACCTTCATGGGAGACTGATCTTCAGTACCCTTCTCATAGGGCCTAAGTCCAGCCACCAGCCTGACTTCTTTATTTCACCTTCAGGCACAGACCTATGTTGACCTTGAGGCTTTAGAGAAAAAAGAACCAGTGCTTCTTTGGCTGATGATCTCACTGCTATGTTTGCTTCTAAAAATCCATGCCTACTAGATGTCACCAGTGAGACTCCCCTTTTCCTCTGGAATTTGGCCTGAATTCTCCTGTCCTGAAGTTCTTGATTCTTGAGGTCGGGGTTGTGTGTACTGTTCCACTTTTGTGGACCCGCTGGTGTAATTTAGTATATCTGTCATTTATGCTCAGTATAACAGAGTCATTTAACTGCAGGAGCTCACCAGTACAATTAACTCTGTTCCATCAAAACGAGGAGCTGATTATCTTGGCATTCACAGGAGCATAGAGCACAGTTAGAGTGCTGTGGTTTCTAGCCCTCCCAGAGCAGTATTGCAGTCAATTGATTATTTTGTTAATTTGTTCTGCATCGGTATCCTGCTGGTTTATTATCATCCAAGTGACTTTATGCACCTATGCGTAAGTACATTAAAAATCAATACTTGAACCTTTTTTTCCTTGTAAAGATCTTATCATCCATGGGCTACCTTCTTTGATACATGACCTTCATTCTTGTTACAACATAGCTAGTAACTTTTACATGATTAAGTCCCATACTAATAAAGGAGATGCTCAGAATTTGTTCTCTACTTAATCCTGTGTCCTGAAGAAAAAAGGAATAAATAAATTAAGAATGAAATAAGGAAAAGGCAGTTGTTGCTGATAACTAGGCCTACTTTTGAAATGGTGAAATTCAGGCTATTTTAGTAAGAAAATCTCATTCCTTCACTAGTTTCTAATACGTAGCATGCTTCACAGGCTCAAGTCATTTAGAAATGCTATTATCAGTAGCCCAAGTCTTAACGAATGCTGGTTTTCCTGCTTCAGTTAGAGAAGTATTTGAAAGGTGGTGTGAGGTTGCATTGTGTTTAGGATTGAGGGCTGAATTCTAGGTCGGCACTTGACACAAGTACATGGGATTATGGCTATTACAAGATCAGAATGTTTTCCAGTTATTTTCTACTGTTGCACATGTAAAGGTGTTCTTATATGTGTTTTGGAGATGTAATACCTGCAACATGATCCTGAATGCATTTACATTACTGATATCTCGGGGAGGCCTCCTCTTCTCTAAGAAAATCATAAAATAGAAGCAGAATCAGATGTGGCTCTCCTGATCTAGACTAGATGTGAAAGCACAAGTTCTCAGCTCTGGATAGCCACCATTTTTCTAATGTAGATACGCAGTTGGCAAGAGAGGGATTCTCCTGAGCCAGCTATCTGCAGCCCTAAATGGGCAGTTCTCCACTCAATTAATTTGATTCACATCATCTTTTTCCAAATTTATTCTATTGGGATTTTTTCTTGAATATGAGGAAATTATCTTGTCTGGGGACTATTACTTTTTAGACACATTTTTCACCAGGGGGAAGGCAAGCTCTTACCTCATGCTGGGTAAGATCCTAATACAAGGCAACTGAATGAGGCAATTTGTAGCTTACGTAAGTGAGAAGAAGCTGCCAAGGCCTTATCCAAACCTTTTGACTCATTTCATGACATTTTCTGGATGCTATTTTACAAGTTACCATCATTTGCAAAAGCGAGGACAACCCTCTTTTTTCTGTAGTGAAAAAGAGGCTTCAGAATTTCTGAGGCTGTTAGATCTGTGGATGGTAACATCCTATACGCCCTCCTCCATACGAAACAATGAGGAAACAGCCTACAGAGTGGTTTTAGTTCAGAGAAGGTTATACCTCTTTGGGGAGTATATTCCCTTGTCTCAGGAAATTCGAATCTAATGTAATATAATGCAGAAAATAAATTCTCTTTTATTGTGAAGATGGAACAAACCAGACACGAGGTGATCCAGGAGAGAGAAACCAGCCTGTGCTATTTCTGCACATTTCTCCCTCACTTCCCCCAGGTTCTCTTAAAGAAAAGCCAGGGCTCCACAGCACTGCTTTTTAATTAGTAGAAGTCCTTTTGTACTGAACCCTCATTCAGTGCCTTAATGCAGCAGGTCCTGCAGAGCCAGCAAGCTTGCGTGGGAGCACAGACGCATGAAATCTTTTTCTCTGGCATCCCTCTAAGTGAGGGTTGGCTTCTGTTCAGAGTTATTTTCTGTGGTGACAGCTCGGGGTTTGCAGTCGCAAGCAGAAAGGCAGGGGTGGTAACGGAGGAAGGCATAATGACAGGTGATTGCTCTGTTGTCTCCATGGCATCACTGAACCTTATCTTAGAGGTATCAAACAGTGTGCTTATAACTTTCTTTACCCTGTGCAGATACCTGCACCACTATGTACACCTAGTATTGGTCCTACTTAATCACTGTCCTCTTTGCAGCTTATTTTGCATAAGGTTTATTCTTCATTTTCAATCTGTTCTGCTTTTAATGAACCTGCTCAAGTAATGGAAATACACATATAAAGGAAAGCACCTACCAATTCAATATTTTATCATTTGGTACCTTTACTTTTAAGGAGTTAGAATTCAGATGAGTAGATTTTCAGGCACATTTGATACTGCTTTTTCAGGGCACACTGCCTCATCCTGCTCATTGCGAATTGATGTTAGGTTTTCAGGGTTATAATGAAACAGTATAGCTGTGAGGAAAACAGCTTTTAGCCCCCATCCATTAGATCCCAGTTTCATCTCAGCCTTAGGCACCTCACTGAGCACTGTCTTTTGAGGCTTCTGCTTTAATTAACAGCAACAGAAGGACACCTCCAAGAATGACTCAACTGACACAAGATCTGATTTAGCCTTTGGATTAATTTCTCCTCTGTTGATTTAGACTGATGCTGTATGAGTTACTGTGACACACCGGTGTACCTCCCATATACGGCATTAATCAGAAATGCCAAAGCCGCACATGTAGAAGTGGTTCTCTGAGTTACTAGATTTATTCAATAACCATGTATTTGTTTTTTTCAAGGAAATGCCTCAGGAAATGTTAGGGGTCTTACTGTCTTCCTGCTGCACCTCAAGATGTACTCAGTTTATGGTTTTAAGCATTCCTCTTTGATCAAGAAGGCTAGATGTCTTTAACCTACCTATTTTTAAAGTAAATGATGGGACTCTTCTTGCTCTCTGGGTTCCATGTGGGCAGCTAAAGAGTACAAAAGAGTATGCCAGACTTGGCAGCACTTCTGCAAGGTCTGTGAACATGTTAGCACATGCTATTACTCCAATTACAACCACTGAGTTGGTCTCCTTTAGGAGTGCACCTATACACGGGTGCAGATAAGGTGATTATGGTCTCACATTTGTAGTTCTTGCCTCCAAACATATTTGTGTCTCTTAACTTTTCTTATTTTCTAAAGTGCTTGGTTAATGTTCTCCTGGATTTGCTGTTCATAAAGGGAATTACCTCTGAAAAACTATGGCTATTTGTGTTTCATAACCAGTATTTCCATGTCTTACACTTCAGACAGCATGGTCATTTCATGGCTTTTTTCCCATTTAGTTTTTCTTGCCAGCGTATTTATTTATCACTCATTTACTGCAAGGATAATCCCTGAAAGGAGATTGCTTTACACGACATGTTTCTCAGAACCTCAGGAGTATGATGAAAGCACACAATGCCAGATTTTTTTCTCCCAGCAAATCTCTTTGGCAGGAAAGGCGATCTAGTACTCTGAAAATACCCTGGAGAAAAATCTGGAAAAGCAAAACCATGGTTGAAACCTGCATGCTCATTTTCTCAAATGCCTGCAGCTTGGAACAGTGACATATTGAGAATTAGTTAAATAATTTTAACTTCTAATAAGAACAATGTTTTCATTTTGGTGGCAAAAAGTATAGCAAGAAGACTGATGATAATAATGATGCCTGGATAGGGTCTCTTTCTTACCCACATTGCAGGGTGTCTAAAAGATGTTCAAGCTGTAGTTTTCCTCCAGATAGGACGCTTCTGGGTGTCTCTCCCCTATGCAGCCATTGTAGTAGTCCTGCAACTCTCTACCTCTTGCAAATTTTGACTGAAATCAGTCAAATCAGTCACTGGTGTCTGTGCCAAATGAATGGCACAGACACAAATAGTGTGATTTCATAATCGTTATCTCCCATGAAAACTAGGCTACGAAACCTTTGTGTATGTGGTGAAGAATGTTGAGCTAAAGATGTAAAAATTAACCCTTCCAGGTACGGAAAGCTGTTCAACAGGAAGGCTTCAGCAGAAGGAAGCGAGGATACAGAGATATCAACGACATCGACATCAACATGAACGATCCTTTATTTACAAAGCAATGGTACCTGGTGAGTTTTGCAAGAAAGTCACAGTAATCATAACTACATAATCTACATTCAAGCCATTCTGTGCTGTTGCAATGTTTTGCAAGAGTTCTTTCCAAATATCTCACAAGAACTTGGGAATGGATCTAAGGCTTGATCCTCTTGTGTTTAACTGTACCTCTTTTATGCTGGGAAGACCCAGCACATTTCAAGAGCTAAATTTCATTTCAGTCTACGGAAAGATCCTTAGAAGGCTTGAAAGAGAACTGTACTGGTGTCCTGTGGGCATTCCTGGTGTGCTGATGTGATCCCTAAAACTGCATATGAATCATGTCTTTGAGTTGTTGCCAGGTAAAACATTGTTACAGAATTATAACAGAAATTTCTCCTATATTGGCTAGAAAAAGTTGAGGTTTTTCTTGTCCTATGGAAATATGCATATTAATTAAATCTCTTCTGTCAAAAGCAGAACTGCTGAAAACTGATGAATTTTGGCTTAAGCTAATGTCAAAAGAAATTTATATTTTGCTAAACTGTTTCATTTTTAATGTGTCATTTTATAGGGAGAAGTCTTCAGTCATACAAGAAAAAATTTTACATAGAAGTAGCTAAAATTATATAAAAGGTTGATAAAGTACTTTGGGCCAGTTTTAATCTTGCAGCCTATTTATGATGAAATACTTAGTAAATGCAGTGCTGCCTTGTTAACTTAGGAAGGGTCTATCTTGCTTAGGAGTAGTGTTTCATAGTCTCTTTCCTTTTAATCCATTTCTCATGTTTAATGATTCCACCCAATAGGGTTGGCGTTTTTTCCCCTAAAACAAGAGTTTTCAGGTGAATGAGGGTGCATTAGCAGGGATGGGGCTTAATCCTTGATGAGATGATAAAATAAAGCAT
Source organism: Pezoporus occidentalis (assembly GCF_034315485.1). Taxonomy (NCBI): domain Eukaryota; kingdom Metazoa; phylum Chordata; class Aves; order Psittaciformes; family Psittacidae; genus Pezoporus; species Pezoporus occidentalis. The sequence goes on from NW_026912779.1 coordinate 8,898,625, forward strand.
GGATTAATTCACTCTTTCTGGTACTTCAGTCAAAATGTTGCAGTGATAAAAATAACAAAATTTGTATTAAGTTATACATTTTTTAGATTATAAAGTACACTAAAATGTGTTTTGAAATCAGATGTGTCTGATACAAAATCAAAAATCTTTGCATCTGGACAGCGAAATCCATATCATTTTTCCTGCAGAACTTGAGAACTTTGTAAAAGAGTGAACATGAGTAATGCCTGAATGTACAGGGAATTGCCTGTATTGCAGAAACATAGAATCACACAGAAAAAAGGTTGGAAAAGACCCTTGAAGCTCATCGAGTGAGCTTTACCGTTTGAAGAAGGGCTAACCTTATTATCAGAGAACTTGTTTCTGGTACTAAACCTCATGGTCATGAATTTCAGTAAATCCCCGCCTTCAAGAAAAAAGCCTTTCCTGCTCATAGAAAAATCCTTTGTAAAATCCATTGATCTAATTTTTTTTTTCTGGCTTGACCTACTGCCCTGAAATTTTAAGTAAAAAAGTCCTTTTTTTTTGATCCAAAAAGTTCAGGGTTTAACCAAATCTTAACCACAAAGAAGTGAATTTACACAGGGTTTGTTTTTTGGTTTTTGCTTTGGTTTGATTGTTTACTACTGCATTATTGCAGTAGATAGGAAAATGTACAGATGTGCACTCCAAAGCAAATGGAATGTATTTTTCCATACCAATGATACATGCAAAGACATAAAGCAAATTTCAGTGGCTGTGAAAATGTGCCTATCCAGTAAAAAAAACCTATTCTTCTTTTTCACTGATGTATCAGATTAACACTGGTCAAGCAGATGGGACTCCTGGACTTGACCTTAATGTAGCTGAAGCATGGGAGCTGGGATACACAGGGAAGGGAGTAACCATAGGAATTATGGATGATGGTAAGTGAAGACTGAATGCTAATGTAATATTTTAAGTAACTTTTTCCATGTAATCAGAGTCAAAGAAAGATTAAAAGTAATGATGGATTGCTTATAACGGTAAGACTACCAGCCTCCATAAAGACTTTGAGATCTTCAGGGAAAACATATTATAAACACTTCACTAGGGATGCTGAAGCATGGATATCCAAGCATTAAAAATAGTTTGCAATTATCACTCAGATGTCTTCCAGGGCACACTATAATGGCCGTTAAGCCAAATGAAAGACTCCCCTTGACTTCTGGAGGCATTGACTGGAGGATGTAATTGCTGTGCAAAAAGTGCTTAAGAAAACATTTTCTGGGTTACATTATTCTCAGAGTCGTACTTGACAGCTGAAATAATTAAACACTTTTATGCTCAATGTCAATAAAGACCTGCATATTAAATATATTACTGATTTGAGGCTGAGTTCAGGGAAGGTGAAGGTAAAAGGTACACTTGAAATCACAGCTGTTGTACTTCTGGGTTCCTTCCTGAAGTACAGGAAATCTCTGTAGTCTCTCAGCACTTTTCTTTGGGCTAAATTTTGAATATTTTCCTTTCATGGTGACTGAATAATTTAAAAAATAAATAAATAAAATGCCTGGATCCGCTTACGTTTTCTAGGGTCAACTGAGATCTGTCCTCATCTGCTTACTCCTAAGACAAGTTTTTTGTGGAAGTAAGAAAGTAGACTCAGGTATCTGTATATTCATGAGAGATCAGTCTCGCGTGAGGGATCATCTCTCAAGTGATGTTGTGAGAAATCACAGTTTCAGTGATCCCACAGAGGCAGGACTTAGCTTTCAGAATAGCTGAGCATGAGTGTAATAGAGACAATGACAAACTATTTGAGTGTCAGGTCAAATAAAGCTGTTGGCCCATAAGATTCAGCTTTTAGAGAGGTGGGAGAGTTTGCGTTATATTCGCTTCCAGTAGCTCTGGAGGAGCGCCTGAATAACATGATTCTTCACTGAGACCTTTGTTGTCTCGTCTACCATTTGGATCAGTAAGGCTCTCCACAGATACCTGGGTCTCTTCCAGCAACTCTAGTGCTGAAGATTCTACATAGTGGGATGTAATCATTGATTGGAATAACCACCATAATCCAACATTGTCCTTGCAGATAAAATGGAGCATGTGTTAGCGTGTTGGCTGCAGACATGGGGCAGAGTAATGATCAAAATGTAACATGAGATTGGTGGCTATTCTGTGTATAATTTAACTGGATATGTAATAGGTCAGCTTATCCCATCAGAGTATAGATCTGCTGCTTCTGTTATGCTATACCCTGGGATTTGTATATTTGCCATATGTAGAAAGAAACTGTGGATTAGAATGAGTATATTCTGCATCACTGCCTGTCGCAGTCTTTGGCACTCTACCAAGTTGTGAAGCCTATGCTCAGATATTTGCTAAAATGTTCTAAAACAACATTAAAAATTATCTTTTAAAAACACATAATCCAACGTGCTTGTCTTAGTGATCTCCCCAAGATTAGTTTAGGTAATTTTCTGTCTACTTATTTTACACTTTTCACTGGTTAAAAATGCTCCTTTTTATACCCCGTACCGATCCAGTTGTTATTGATCTTGTTAGTCTGGGTATCCTTTGAGTTGATAGAACTTGTATAAAGGTAAATTGTGATTTAAACTAAATAAGTGAAAATTATCTAGTCCACAAAGCAGGTCAATAAATCTTGTCACTGAGCTCACCTTTTCAATTGGCACCTAGATTTTGACATAAGTGATTGGAAATTCCTAGCTGGGAGTGCCTCTGAAATGGTACACCAGTATACAAGCCCACATTTAAGAACTGGAATCTCATTTCAGTCGGTTGCATTATTCACTATGATTATTTTGCTATGGTGGCAAAGGAATCTTGTTTTCTTCTGTGACCATTGGAAAATCTTTTCTGAAGCTCTTAACCTTTGCTTTCTGTTCTGTCGTTATCTTATTGCAGGAATTGATTATCTGCACCCTGATCTTGCATCAAACTACGTAAGTACATGCTGACTTTTTTCTGTAAAATGTGGATTTTCTTACTGTTATAGTCCCTCTGCTACAAAATTTATAACAGTGAGTGGAACAACAGTATAGCTGAACGGCTTATTTCACAGATGATACATTCGTATTGAGAGAAGCAGACTAAAAATGGGACTGCCTGTATGTACCAGGGATGGAAAGGTGACAAGGCTTGCTGTGGAGAAATGACAGTGCTGCCTCACATTAAATAAGCTGCAGCTTGCGGTATTGGATTTAGGACAGAAATAAGTAACCTGGGAATTGGCTGTAAATCCTGCTATTAAGATGCAGAATGCACCTGTCACTTGGAGGGGCAAGGAGCTGTGGGCTGTGGCAAGGCATGTATTAGCCTTTGAATTCTCTCAGAACAGCTGAATTCCTTCATAACAGGTGATTTGATCCAGTGCTTCAAAGCGTGTACAGAGCAGATTGTGTATTCTCAGCACATGCTGTGCCAACTGATTGTTCCTTAAAACTAACTCAGACCTTTGAACTAAAGGATTTTAACCTTCCTTAATTATTCCAGGCTCTTACCAGCTCCCTGCTGGCACTATCACTCCTGTCTCCAGGCATCTACAAGGGTTCCCAGTACCCAGGGGCTGTCAGTTGCCTTTGGGGTGCACTGCTCTCCCAGTGTGCTTGTGGCACTCTGTTGGGCAGTGGGCATGAAGAAACGGTAGCTCACTACTGGAGGGGTTGCCGTATCTCTGCTTTAGGTCTTGCTATTCTCCTGCAGCCTCTGACTTCCTGAGGAAGCCCAGGGTTCTTCAGCTGAGCAGTATGGTTTAGTTTGCAACTGCAACTAAATGAAGAATGAAGACAACTGGAAATTTGGTAAAAACAAGAGCCATTCAGATAGAACAGCTCTGAAATGTGATGTCCCATCCCTGGAAGTGTTCAAGGCCAGGCTGGACAGGGCTTGAAGCAACCTTGTCTAGTGGAAGGTGTCCATGCTCATGGCAGGGGGTTGGAACTAGATGATTTTTCAGGTCCCTTCCAACCCAAACCATTCTGTAATATAATTTTGTGAGTTATTTTTATGTACGTGCCATTTGGAAAATAATAACAAACAGGATGAGAATTTATTTGTTGTTGCAAGTAGCAAAGCACATTTGGTAGAGAATAAATGGATCTTGAAGGCATTTACATTGCTCAAGGAATTTGGGAAGTAGCTGACCGCAGAGGTGAAGTGCAGGATAGCCAGTTTCACTTCTTATGAACTGGCTTAATTACTTGAGAGCAGCTAATTAAACCCTGTGCCCTAACTGCAAAATTATCTCCCAGTGGAATAACTCAGTAGGATGTTTCCATAGGTTCATACAAATAAAGAAGTTTGTAAAAGGCAGCCCTTTTCTTTGCAGAAATTGTGCTCTGTGCCTGTCTTCTGTTGTATGATGTGGTCAAAGCATGCACTTTTTACTCACTTTTCAGCAGCAGGCATGGGCAAAGTATGTGGGAATATTCTGGTTCTAAAAGTCATGTTTCAGCTAAAGAAGCAGAAAGCCTGTACATCATACCCAATACAATGTCAAATAGGAACACTGCTGTTGTTTACAGTGAAATTTAGGATTATGCCCGGAGACCTAAAATAGATTTCTCACTAATACAGTGTTTTCTCTTTTAATTCTAACAATGTTTTCTGCTTGATGGATAAATATTTGTCAGGCTTAGCAGAAATGTATTGTTTTATGAATGGCAATGGTCAGGTTTTTGGAAATCATGGCAAATGAAACAGAGAATGGCAATGCACAGACATGATTCTAGAAATCAGAAAACAGCAGAGCTGGAGACAAATCTGAGAGTTCAGAAAAGAAGCACGGGTATGAAAATAGGAGAAGAAAAGCTGTCAGGGCATGGGGTCAACAGACCTTTAATGGAAGTCATGAAGGACTTGGGAGGAAACTGATCTGGAGATGACAATCTGAAAAGGTTTGTGTAGGAAGGACTTTGTCCAAGCAAGGAGGTGTCCAGTAGTGGAGCAATGATCAGGATCAAGAGGGACAAAAGACGATTGGCCAATGTAAAATGTAGAATTAGGCATATTTTGTTCAGGGCAGATCAATAGCCAGACACAGGGGAGAAAAGGCTGAAGCTCAGGTGCTTGGTAAGGCAGTCATTTAAAGGAGCAGCAGAAACCCCATCTGAAAGATCACTTTCTTAAAGGAGATACCACCCCAATGGGCTTTTTTTACAGAAAGAAAAGTAGGAGCTGTCTGTGAAATCTGTAGTTCTAGGCTGTCACAGCACTGGGGGAAAGAAAAAGAAATAGCTTGAGTGTGTATGTAGTTCATCTTTACTGCATAAGGTTCACTTTTAATTCTGTGCTGGATATACCAGAGGATACAGGAAGCAACGCACTGATAAATTCACACATTATATGCAAGATAAGTAAAATTTGGTAACCGGTGAGAGGTGCTGGCACCTCCTCACACAGAGCTGGCTGCTGTTGCTGTGTCTGAGAGGCATCTGATGAAGGGCAAGGTGAATTCCAGCTCCTGCTGCTAAATTCTGCCATCTCTCTGTGGCCCAAGGACCACGCAGCGGTTGTGGGGCTTGGGTCACCTGCACTCTGCCTCTGCTCCTCTTGCTGCAAGGCTGCACTGACCTCCTTCAGCCCTAGGAGATCCTGCTCTGACAGCATCTACTGTGTCTCAGAGACCACAGGGGCCTTCTTTCCCAGTAGGTAGTAATTTGGGCATGAATTAAAGGCACAGACTTAAATCCAGCTGAAGGAAAGATCAGTTTGGACATAAAAATGCAATGGCCTGGGTCTCTTCATGGATGAGTTGTTAACTCACTCCGGGCTGGCATAGCAATTGCAGGCACCTTTGTACAATTCCTATACCACGTTTGGTGTTTCACGACATTTGCACTTTGGGACAGCCTTCTCTTAAATTACATTATTTTTAGGAAATTAAAAGCTTACAGCTTATGTTTCTCAAGTGTGTAAACGCCTGCATATCCTGGCAGTGCCTGTGCATCTTGCTTGGGAAATTGGGAGCAATTAGAAAGTCTCTCAAAGGTGGTGTTTTTGGCACTTGAGCATTTTCAAGTATAAAAACTTGGCATTGGTTACTCAGCTTAATTTGGTTTTTATGTTTTTGACTTGCTGGTTTTCTTGCTTGAATAGTTTAATGGGAGTTAGCACTTAGACAAAATGGAGGGTCAGGGAAAAAAAAAACCTTTCTAAAGAAAAAAAACAATTTGTATTTTCTTCTAAAAATTGCTGAACTATGACCTATTGCATGGAGTGCACTTCCATCCATATATTTTTTTCCTGTTTCTGAGTTTTACTGCTTCAATCTCCATTTCTCTTTTTAATGCATTTTATATACATGGAAGGGAGTGCGACTGCTCACGGCCTGGATGAACTGCTCTCCCAGCACCCCCTCCCAGCTTGCTGCAGTATAGCTACTTGCTTTTCTGGGATCAAGGGGTTATGGCAAAGCTGGAATTTTCCATTCTGCTGTGAATGCAGAGAGTCTCATTGTCAAACAATCAATATTTTCTTCCAAGCCTTGGAAACCCTGCAGAGGTTCAGCCTTAGGGAAATTATTTCTTTCCCCACAAAGAGAACCCTTCATTATGAACTGATAATTAAAAAGCTGAAGCCTAATGTACTTCATGGTTTTCTTTCAGCTCAGACTGTACGTACAAAGCCAGCAATTTTCAGGACCGACTTTTCTGAGGTGCAGCATCTGAGTGAGAAAGAAAAATGAAGTTACAAGGGCTGCACATTATATATGTCTAATAAGAGAGGAGAACAGCAGCTGTGGGGGGTGTACATTACAAATATCAGTACATTGTTCTCAAGAAAAAGCTAAGAGAGCAAATGGCGACTGGATGTGCCAAGAAGAGAAACATAACCTGATCTCATATGGTGGTACTTTTATACTTGGCCAGTGTCTGCTGGTGAAGGTCAGTGTGGCTGCATTATCCCATTTATGGCAGCAGGGAGCTGATCGTCTCATGTAAGTGCATTTGTTCCTGATTAGCAGTAGTGAGGAAAATCAGGATGCCACCAAGAGGCTCGGGTCAGGAGTAAGGAATTGCTGTTTTCAGTGTCTGAACTCTGAGCAAAGCTGAAAGCTTGTTTCAAAAAAATTGGGAAGGGAGAGAGAATACCACAAACATTTACTGTAGGAAACCCAGAGGTGACTGCGTGAGTAGGTATACAAAGTACTGGCAAACGTTAAATGAAAGTCATGCAGCAATATATGGTAACGTAACATATTTGGATAAGAAAAAAGATTCTGAAATCTGTGGAACTACACAGATGCAACACGTGCATGAACAAACATGCAGTCATCCTAGCAGCACTTCATTGCTGTCCTTCCTCTTAACTGTCTGTCTTTCCCGTAGCATGTGTCTATGGTACCACTTTATCTTCCATCTTCCAAGGTCCTTACCAGCCATCACTCAAGCTGTACTCAGGAGAGGATGTGCTGAGCAAAAAAGGCTGTATGTGAGGAATGAGGGAAGAATTTCTGGAGTTACTCTAGGATAAATGGAAGTTTTCTGTCATCTACCATTTCATACTCAAACGCGAACAGCAGGTGCTCTTATCTGTCTTCTCTTTCCACTTTGGTGACATCTCTAAACACAAAGCAGTCTCTCTCTCACAACTTTTGGTTACTTGTCACCAGCTAATATGATAACAGCTCCCTCTGCCTTTCTGAGAGGCAAACAGGAGCATATTTTTGGAATAATTATCACATAAGTAGTGAAGCAGGGAGATGTTCTATTTCTGTTATGAGCTGCAATTTCCATTGTTTGCTGGAGGAACAAAAACATCATTGAATAATCTTCATAGCCACAAAAGGAATAAGAAGTAGTACAGGTGATAAATTATACACTGCAATATGTGTAGCGAAGCTTAGCAACAGCATCGAGGATCTTCTTTCTTTTAGAAAGCCTGTGTTTCCTTCATTAGCATGGATTTCCGAGTATGCCTTGGCCTCCCTGCACACTACTGTAAGGACCTGCAAATTGTTCTGGAGGCCATGAACCTGATCTCAATGATTTACCAATATAAATCATCAGTATCTCCACTAAAATCACTGGGGCCTAATTGTGGGGGTTTGTAAGTTGACAAAGCTCCACTGACAGCTGTTGAACCATACTGCTTTGACCCTGATGAGCTGCCCCACAAAGTCCCAGCTGACGTAATTGCCCAAGTCAAACAGAGTTCACATGTAACTGGTGGCGAGAAAAACATTACCCCTCCAAGACTGAAATTTGTTGGAGACCCTCTTGAAGACCTTGAAAAGCTCCCAGTGTCTCTGCACTGTCATCAATATCAGCCCAAGGGATCCACAGGGAACGTAAAGCCAAACCTTAGCAGAGTCAGGTTCATATGTGCGTGGCATCAGTGAATGATTTCAGTTAGCTTTATGAGATCTGAGTCCTATGACATGATTTTCAAAAGAGCCTGAGACAGTTGCACTGCCCTTTCTTACTGTGTTTCAAAGCGTTATTGAACACAGGCAGTAGACACTTAATTTCAATAAACCCTTACTGCTAATACATCAAAGTTACTTTCTGGGCAAACTCTGCATGCTGGCCATTGTTGCTAGTACCAGTTTTTAATTGCAGTGTTGAATTAACACATTAGCAAATAGAAAAGAACAGAATAAGCTGTTTCAGATGTTTGAACACATCACTAATTGGGTTTTGGGTTGGTTTGTTTCCCTTGTTTTTTATGGAGTTGGGCTTTTTGCTAATAGGTTTTCTGAAATGATCACTAGCATAACAATTAAAAATTATTAACCAAAACCTGGGATAAATTCACAAAGCATCCTTCTCCTAACATTGAGAATTCAGTAAGTGCACTGCTTGATGGATGCTCTTAAAGCAGATTGTGGCAGAAATTTCATCAAGAGATAGTTGAGACAAAATGAAACCTCTCTTTTGCCAGGATAGAAGGATGGATCAAGCATTTAAATGCCAGGTTGACTGCCGCCTTAGCAGCTGAAAGCGATGGCCTTCTGTTGTGCTGTTTGTGCTGCTCAGATGGCTTCTGGCAGCTAAGGGGCTTGTTTTAGCATTTAGAAGATGATCAGTGAGAACATGGAAGACAATGAAGTTTCACCGGCATACATTACAATTTACAGGGAAGAGAATGAAGTTCTCTGTTTCAGTCTTGGCTGTTTTTTTATGTTACTGTGTGCAGAATCATCTTCTGGGCTCATCCCTCTGTTTTGTGCAATCTGGGTTGTTTTTTTTTTTCTCTGAACACATGAAAGGCTGAAAATGAGATGATGCCTTCTCTGGTAAGATCAGGCAGGCAAATAAAGTTCTCTGTGTACTGGGTTTGTCACTTACAGAAAATGCTTCACATCTGGAAAACCTTAATGGGGTCCTGAAAAAAATCCTTCCATGCTCCCAACAGTACCTGTTTTTGAAGGTGCCTGTCACAGTGGTGCTCGTGTACCAAAGTCTAACTGTACAGTCCCTCTTCTCTGCCTTACAGCTGCTCTATATGAGCACCACTAATGGGGTAGAGAAGCCATGGTTCTATGTAAAGGAGATGTCCGTATCTTCTTACATGGTGAAAGATAAAAATGTTCTGTAATCATAGATTACAGCCTTCTAGCTTTCAACTCAATTAAAATGATGGAACAGCAAAAAGAATTTAGAGACTATTTCTTCTCTGGATTATTTCATATGGCCAGAGGCTTTTTCTGCAAGGGAGGCTGCAACCTGTGAAAGAGGTATGGTTCCCTTAAGGAGAGATGATTTGTGTCACATACAGAGGTGTGTTTGTAGCTGAAAGCTGGTTTTCTCACACTGAAAGATGTTATGCTAACGAGTTTGCTAAAGCCTGTTATGAAAGATCTGGACCCTGACTGCTTCTGCAAGTTCTTGGTGCTTAGCATCATCTATACCACTGGAGTTGGCATGGCTCTACTGATGTTGGCCTCTTCAGGGGATGCACTGATTTTTCCTGGCTATAAAATACCCTCAAAATAAATTCCTTTGGAATCAGAAAGGTACCAATGCATTGTAGTTGCATTTGCCTGTTTTCAGAGCAGTGAATGCTGCAAAAAGTTTTATAGAATGGTTTGGGTTGGAAGGGACATTAGAGATCATCCAGTTCCAAATCCCCTGCCACAGGCAGGGGCACCTTCCACTAGACTAGGTTGCACAACCTGGCCTTGAACACTGCCAGGGATGGAGCAGCCACAGCTTCTCTGGTCACCTTGTGCCAGTGCCTCAGCACCCTCACCTTCCTTATATCTAATCTAAATCTACCCTCTTCTAGCTTTAAGTCATTTCCCTTTGTCCTGTCACTACATACCTTGTAAAAAGTCCCTCTTCAGCTTTCTTGTAGACCCCCTTTAGGCACTGGCAAGCTGCTCTAAGGTCTCCCTGGAGCCTTGTCTTATTCAGGCTGAACAACCCCAACTGTCTCAGCCTGTCTTCATAGGAGAGGTGCTCAGTCTGTGATCATCATCATGGTCCTCCACATTTCCAGCTTTATTCTGTATTAGAACAACCTGAAAGGAATAATCTTCAAGTTAAATGCATGCCTGGAGTACAGGCCATGTAAGATGGTGCCAAAGACAACTTGCTTTGCAAGCTGAAGACAACACATTGTCCACAGCATTTATTTTTCTCTATAATCAATGTACTTAATTAATCAGCTGCACACTGAGAAAGTGCAAGGTGGCTAATCACCTTAATCATTAAGCAGTGGTATTAATTTTCATTTAAGGCATCATCCATGGAAAGTAAATTAAGATTGCTGAAATGAGAAATGCACAGGAGTGAAAGAGAGGAAATAAGGATGTTTATGCATCAGTTCTGGCTGGTGCTTTTGAGATTGGCTTGTGCCTCTCTCCAGGGTTTCTCCAAGTAAATTTGTTTTGAAACATTTTCCTTTTTCATTTGGGCAAGAAAAGTAGAGGAAATATTTATTCCTCACCGTTTACCGTGGAGGGACCTGGCATTGCATTGTTTTGGGTGTTTTATTACTTCCCTTTCTGCAGACCAGTTAACTTTCGGAACTGGCCAGAAATCTTTCATTAGAACAATATTTTTACTAGTGAAAAGCAGTGTTTTATAAAGTGTTCATGGGAAAATAAAAGTGAAATGGTTTTATTTTGGATCAGTTCAAACTCCTTTTAAGTATTTGACTTCTAGAACACAATTAAACCAGCAGCAACAAAATCCCACTCTGGTATATGGTCCACTTGGGAGAACAGGGTCAGATACACAGTGCCCTTGAGCAGTGCACGCCATGTACTTTTAAACCAAGTTCAACACAATGAAATAAAAAGCTTCTGTTCCATTAAAGTGAAAACACCACGTTTTGGGTTGGAAAAGGCAAAAACAGGTTTAAAGATTTTTCCATTGATTTTCTAGTTTTCAAAGAATAATTATTTCAGCTGCTCATACTGTTTAGGCCATAAACCAGTGTTGAAATCCCTTAGTATCCATCAGCATCGAAATGGAATTTAATTAAAGTTCATACTGTAGTTACATTTTGGCTACCAAGGTGTCACCAGGGAAGGCTGAATTAGATGGTGCATGTGGGGAACACTAGTGTAGCACAAAGCTGCATCAAAATTTGACAGAAGTAAAGACTTTCAGGCCCGGTGGTGATTTTAGCAAGGAGAGTTTCAAACCCACTGTTAATTAGTGAGCATGCAACTGATTTTAAAAGGAGGGTTTTGGCCAAGCCCTGCGGATATGCCGAACTTGTAGGAGACAAGAGCAGGGAGGCACAAGAAGTCCGCTTTCTTCTGCAGAACCGTAATAACCTCAACAGAGTAGATGAAGATGCAGATGATCTCCAATACCTTAAACACCTCTCTTTCACTGTGTCTCTGAATTAATTTGGTTAGTTCGAAATTAATTCAATTTTTTATGTCCCGGCTCTTCATCTTGACATGGTTGTTTGCTTTGCATTGTTTGATTTTAGTTATATGCATTTGTGTTCTCCATGTTAACGTTCTACTTCTCAGTAGCTATGGTGGTGGTTGATACTTTAAAACACCTGCCATGTTTCAAATTACTTCGATTTAAATATCATGTTCTTCATTTCTGTTGCATTGCCAGCAGAAGCAATAAACATAATGAACATCTCTTACAGGGGAACAGAGTAGTAGTGCACAATGTCTAATAAAATGTTGGCTTTGTTGAAGTCACTGGTAGTTTTCCCATTAAATTCAGAGCAATCACAAATTTGGCAGCTTATATAAATAACAGGTTTCTCATGTTGGCTTTGCTGTGTATTCCTTTCTTTTTTAAATCATCGCAGTATGAGGCAGACTCCCTTGCTTCAACTGGGCAGATAATGATACCATGAGCTGTGGAAACATGACTGCCCAGGGTACCATGTTTTGTTGTAAAACAGGAGCTTGTATTTGGTGGAACTTCAGCCACTTCCAGTGTTGTGTATCTGTTGTTTGGGGAAAGTTAAATGGATATGGTAGTCCATACCTCAGTCACTTTTTCCATGTGCTGCCCTTATTGCTTACTCATAAGCTTTGATGTAAATGGTGGATCATTGGAAATGCTGTGCAGGGCCAGTTGGGGTCTGGATTTTATTAAAGAAGGTGAATCTCTCAGTGTGTGTGAAGGAAAGCACAAAGGTTGTGCTGTCTTCGAGGACTTCATAATTGCAATCCTAGCCCTTGTTTTTTAGAATCACTTCTTGTGAGAAACTAAATCACTTTAATTCAGTGGCACGTAACTCAGTTGCAGAATTAGTCAACAGTGATACTGTGTCTGACTGAAGTAATTGTGAATCTTTCAGTCAGTTAATGATGTCTGGACATTGCTTAAATTACTGTGAAAACATCAGCTGTGATCAAGTATACTAATCTTTAAGAGAAGAACCTGGAATGATCATGTGCTATTTAAAAGCATAAATACTTGAAAAGTGTAATATGTGTGGATTTCCATGAGCATCTCTGGGCTGAAGATCCTACCCCCTGCCCCTGAAATCTTGGATTTAGCTGCCCACTGGTTTTGGTGATTTCACACAGAATAAACAAGGCAAACTTTTTAATTAATGCAATAGCATTGGTCTACTAAAATCCGTGAGAACCCAGCATGTCTTGACAGATTTTAGTTGCGTTTTTAACACTCCCCTGGGAAGCTGTCAAACTATGCTAATGAGGTCAGCACACAACTGGAGTAAGACAGAATAGATCTGCAAGACCTTTTAACTCTAAGGCACGTAGATCAACCTGTGTTTGCTTTTTGTGACTAAAGAAATGTAGATAGTATTTTGCATTATGGTTTTTTGAGTTTCTTTCCTGAAATCTTCACCTCCTTTTGATTCGGTTACAATGTCCTTTCTATGTGTCTATTCATCTTCCATATCCATGCAATTTAGGTGAAACACCAGTTGAGGAGCTGTTAATGGTTTCTTCTCTTGTCAACTGGGAAACCTTTCAAAAGAAGGAAACACCCAACCACTTCTCTGTCTCATCTGTCCTTACTTTCAGCCCCGCTGTATCCTCCAGATATCTCTTCCTGTCTTCTCTCCATAACCACAATGAACCACATCTGTCTGTGGTAGCTGACTCCTCAAACCATCTAAACCGCTTTGTTTTCCCTCTGTTTTGTTAACAGTAGGCTGGTGTGACCTGTTGAAGTGATCATGTGTAATATCCTGCTAGATTTGTCTTATGAGTGCCATTATAACCACAGGTGCAGTATTCCTGCACTTTGCTGTGAGCATTGCAGATAAGTGATCAGTTTTTAACAACTCTGACTGTGATGCCTCAGGGGTCACAGAGAGCAATGTGGGTGCGAACGCCTGCCAGCCACCCCAGCAGCAGGGAAATGCTTTCTCTCCCAGCAGTCTTTACACAGACCGTGTCATGCTAAATGACTGGATTTGAATGACTGCTGAGTTTGTACTGCAAACTGGGCTAAAGATTCTCTTATACTGATGGGGAAAATTGTCTGATCTACTAAGTGCCCCTCAAGAGACCTTTGTGCTGGGTATAATCTGAATCCTGCCTGCTGTGTTTGCTGGGAGAGCCCATGGGCAAATTTTGGTAGACTTTGGATGGGGCTCATTGACAAGAGCAAGAGGGTTTAGCTCCCCTTCTATTTTAGCTCATCCCTCCAAGAGGCTGAAAGTGCTGTCTGCCATCAGACCACTGCAAACACAACCTTTACTGCAGCTCAACACCCGACTCATATTTGATGTACTGGCAAACTTGCCAGTTATTCCTTACGGGAGTATAACTAAGAATAGTGGACCTGAACCTCATTTCTCTGCTGCCAGCTTTATACCTCTATTACTCTCCACTCTCCAGCTTTAGTAGGTCACACTAATACAGAATAAAAGTATGGGGGGGGGGGGGGGAAATCCATGTATTGGAAAGGGAATGTGGGCCAGGATTTTAATGGAACACTAAAGCTAGATGAAATGTGTGTTCATGCTATTTTTCAGTAAAAAGTCATTGCACAATTTGTATTTGCTATTATGATAAAATAATCCAATTGCTCAAACATCTGTAGTCACACTGACGCCAGGTTTTTCCTTCCCTCCTGCCCCCTCCCAGAATTAAAGAAATCAAGAAATTCATTCCACAGTCTAAAGCTTTGAAGGTTTAACTTGGTCCGTGCTCTGATATATTTAACAGTAACTAGTTGCTTAATTTATTTTGATTGTATTAATTGAATTGTCTTAGCAGTGTGCTTCCCTATGAACATTCAGTACACGTTTAGTATTTTGTAGGTATAGCATAAAGATACTTATACACCTTCTCTGAAAATTAAGGAATGTTTGGCTGAGCAGAAATAGGTTGGGTTTGTTTTTCAGTTAACTTGCTTTTGCCTTCAGAGCTCTGCCTCTACGTAATTAACAGTTGGTGATGTGCTTTAGGTTTCCTCCACGTCAACCTGAAAATTGTGGAGCACACTAATGCCAAGAGGTGAATTGTGAAGCAGCTTCTTTATTATAGGCACAAGTTCATCTGGCCGCTTGCTTTTTAATAAAGTCTCATGCCTGCCTCCATTTCTTAACGCTTTTTCCTACGTCAGGTGAAGACACAGGGGAGCGGAAATGGGGGGTATTTCAATAAGCTAGCTTATAAATAAAATGTTATTAAGAAGAAAATAATTCTCTACTTCTTAAACATCCTGCCCAGCCTAAATTGTCTCTGGCTTTTTGTGATTCTTGGGTTGTTTTTTTTGTCCAGTTTGACTCTATACCTCTGAGCCAAGTGTTAGCAGACAGCCACAGAGGGTTAGATGACATTTAGCTGAATGCATTTGGATTTTCATTTTGTTTACTGGGAAAGCATTCAACAGTCTTGGTGCTTAAGAATGGAATTGATAATTTCTTCTGTTCTTTGAAGCTTGAAAAGTCTGTGCTTAGGTCTACTGGCATGGTACACATCACTGCTGCGCTGCCTAGGAGCTTCATCCTCATGTGAAATATGAAGTTGGTTTAGCCACAGCTTTTCTCTTTGAAGATCTTTGTGTACCAGCCAGCGATGTAACTCATGTTTGTTTTCTGATTCTGTCTGCGGGGGAAGGAGGAAGGAAATTAATAGGGAAAAAAGCAAAATAAGAGGTTGTGTGCCATTATAGCGCCAAGTGATATGTACAGAGGATCATCAGTTACTTGAAAAAGGAAATCTGTTTAGTGTAGAAGCAGAGCTCAGTGTAAAACTATCTCAGTGAAGCGATTTGTCTTCATAACTGCAGCTTTAAAAATAAGGCCACCTTAATGAAGATAAATATAAATGCTGGCATGAGTCTCGGTGGGTTTTTTTCAGCTGCATTTTTTGTTTGGTTTCAAACCTGGTCAGTGAAAACGTTTCAGCTTTGCAAAATAAGAAGTTATGTCAGAGGTGGGACAGCCAGTAAGTGTCTCTCTATAGTTCTAACAAACTGGATTATTAAAGTTGTTACTGCCAGTTATCTTACCTATTTTTACTGTTCTAAGTTAAATGGTTGTCACCTGTTGTTTGTAGCCAGTTTATCCTTTTTTGGTCTTTTGACCTAAGCCCAGATGCTTGATGAGTGTTGAGGAAATTCAAGTATGAGCTTTTTCACTGATAACTACAACATGAAACCACCATTGCTGTGTGCTCTCTATGTGCTCCTTCTGTGGCCAAGCAAGGCCTCTGAAACCGGAATACCAGGAGGGCTCATGGGGACCTCAGGTATTATTCAGACCCAGCACACTTCTCTGCTCCATCTGTTTCAGGTGATGCTCTGATGTATTATTTGGAGGCTGAAAAAGTGATGCTGCTTATTCATTATTCAAGATCTGGCTGGTGTTGTCTGGCTGACTACTTTTATGATGTACCTGTAAGAACTGGGTAAAAGGCATTCGTTCCTGGAGGGAGCTGACAGTGAATTTGCTCTTTAAGGTTAATATTTTTGAATGCAGCCCATTACTTTGTGGATATATTCTCGATGTCGCCAAGGTCTTGTTATTTAGGACATATAAATTAGTTCATGTAGAGGCAGAGATATTTAAGCAGTTGCAGGGGTTTTTTATTTCCATTAAAAAAACCCCAAACAAACAAACCACAGGCCAAAACAAACTAGAGCAGCATGCTTCCCTGCAGAGAGGAGAAGGCTTACTCTACGACTGCTGACTTAACACAGCGCTTCTGTTTTTCATTAACGACTTTTAAGCCTTATAGCACCTCTCCCAAGCAAAATATCATGTTGCCTCCCTTTTTGCCTCCTGGTGAGCATATTCCCTTTTCTTAAGCTTGTGTGTACAAAGCTGAATTTCATTTTGCAACCACATCATGTTCGGTGTTATTTTAGTACAGTTTCTCTGAGATGCTGTATGTTGTAATTTGAGCCCAGGGGTTTGCTTTGCTCTTCAGATCAGTACAGAAATCAAACAAGCAAAAGTTATCTTTCTGCCTCACATCCCTGAGGATTTGCAGTTGCCTGAAGATTGCAGGACCAGGTGCCACCCATCTTATAAATGTTTCTCTTCTTTTAGAAGGTACAAATCTCTGGGCTATTTTCATCACTGCTGTAACATCACGAACAGAATCAGACTGTGACTATCAGGACATGCGTCTTTAATTGTTTGTCTCCTGGACTAGCAGGGGAGCATAGGCACATATCTTGAGTTAGGGAGAAAAAGAGAAGTATATGTGAATTACACTTCAGAGGCTTGTAAAGCCATGTAAGAATTTATGGGCTTGCTGCATTATTCAAGGTACATAATTTTATTACAGATCTGAGCAGCGCATGGGACAACTGATTTATTGTTATTGCCATATTTTACATATTGAATGTTTTAGAAGATTTTACTGCATGTGTTTTAAAAAGTACAGGGCAGTTCTTTGGGAAATGCCAGTCTGAGCTAATTTTTAAGGAAAGCAGAATTCTATACACAAGCAAAAGTAATCTATTCATGCTGTGGTAAGCAAGCCATTACTTGGTAAATGATTGAAAGCATCTCATCATCTGATCCATTACTCTTCTGTTAGCATCTTATTTGAGTTAGAGGTTAGAAAGTAAAAATACAGATATGCCTTAAAATAAAATACCATTCCTCTCTGTAAAAGTATTTTTATTATATAATACACAATGTGTATAAGTAATTGCATGGCTGGTGATTGACAAACATCAAGTTCAGATCACTTTTGAGCAATGAACTGTTTTTGATTGAGCATGCCTGATAGGATTCATCTCTACTATATGAGTAGTCTAAGGCTAGACTAACCTATATGCCTAAAACTGGTGGCTTGAGTTGCTCCCTGGAAAAGAAGGCCAGGCAACTACCTTTGACACTGACAACCAAATATTAGACACTTCAAGTCTAAGTAACTGCCGGTTTGGTATTAAAGCTGGAAACAGAATCGTCTGAATTGAAAAGCAGAATGTTTTCATTTCAGTGTGCTGTTGCGGATCCTCATCTGCACTGGTTTTGGTTGCTGCCTCCTGTGTTCCTTCCCTTATTAAATCTCCATGTTAGCAATGAATTCCCTCTTGCTGTCTGCGGGGGAGCCCAGCCTGTGGAGGAGAATGGCAAACCACAGATTTTAATATTCACTTCCCAAAACTCATGACAGATTAAATATTGTAACTATGCACCGAAGCAGTTTTCTTTTAGGTTCAGTTTTGAAACTTGATTCAATTTGTCACTGGTTTATGCTTTAAAAAAAAATAAAAAATATATATTTTAAAAGGCTGAGGTTTAGATATTTGGGGATTTGATGTTTAAATTAGGAACTTGAAGCAGACCATTTGTACTTGTCGCTGCCGTTTCATTACCCATTCCACTGCTTCCATAGTGTGGGCGGAATATTCCTTCATGAAGCTGAAACTCGCTGTCTTTTCTCAAAGACCCTAATGAAGACAAATTTTGCAGTCAGCAGTTGTTTTCTTTCCAAGAATTCTTCTTAATTTTGCCTGTTTTGCAAGCATGGTTCCTGCTACATTATATATCTTTTTCCTTTGAGTGCAGTGATCCAAAATCAGGCAAATAAGAGCTACAGGTTGTGGGAGAGTGCTGCACAACTTTGTTTATAGCCTGCCTACAGCAACCTCTCCGTAAGCTGACATTTGATTACATGGGATGTACAGCAGAGCTGCAGTCTGCTGTATAGAGTGCCTGAATCATTCATACTGGAATCCCTTTGCCTGGCACTTCTCTGGACACGAGTGGTACCTCTGTACAGCTAGAAGGGCTTTACTGGTCATAATTTTTGCACAAGGGAATTCTAGGGTCAGGAGCCCTTGATAGCTACCACGAGGTGCTGGCACATCTAATGATGTCCTGAAAAACCAGCATCACCAGACCCAGTTTGAACTTAGGGTCTATTTATGTAAGACTATTTCTTCCAGATGGGAAAAAACCCCACAGCTGACCTATGCCTGAGATTAAATTCTTATCTATACAATGTTCTTAGAGTGAAAACAGAAGTTCTGACTGAACAAGAAACTGGCAATATATTGAACTAATTACATTTAGAACTGAGTTAGACCATACCTACCTGAAAGAAGTGATCAAGAGCCACTGGAACTAAGCTTAGTTATTTGCAGCCTGCATAGTTTCCAGGCCAGGTCTAGTCCAAGGCAATAGTTTAAGAAAATTTCTTTAATCTAAGAAAGTGAGAAAGTGATTGAAATGCATTTCTCTCCAAAGGTTGCCAAGCCAGACTCTGTGACAGGGTAAGTTTTATCTGCTAATGAAATTACTCAGTCATCATTGCTATTTTGACTTTACCAGAAGATGTGATTCTCCTGCTTCTCCTTGCTAGGAGTAGATACTGCACTTATTAATAAAGAACAGGACTGGATCTTCTGTTGACTGGCTCAATTTTTTTTTTACAGACAGTCTAGAAAGTTGGCCTGTTCAGCCTGGGGAAGAAAAGGCTGCATGGAGAACTCATAGCAGCCTTCCAGCATCTGAAGGGAGCCTACAAGGGTGCCAGAGAAGGACTCTTCATCAGGGACTGTAGTGATAGGACAAGGGAATAAGGGGTTTAAACTTAAACAGGAAGTTCAGGTTAGATATAAGGAAGTTCTTTACTGAGAGGGTGGTGAGGCACTGGAATGGGTTGCCCAAAGAAGTGGTAAATGCTCCATCCCTGGCAATGTTCAAGGCCACATTGGACAGAGCCTTGAGTGACGTGGTCTAGGGTGAGGCATCCTTGCCTATGGCAGGGGAGTTGTAATTTTATGATCTTAAGGTCCTTTCCAACCCAAACCAGCTCATGATCCTGCCTCTGGCAGCAGCCAGTAGAGGATGCTTTTTGTGCATCATGGTCACCAAGTCTGTGTGGTATCTACCTGATTATGGCCTCCAGTTTCTAGCATTCACTGTTTTATGGACTGTTGGAGAAGGAGGAAGCATCTAATACCCCTGCTGGATGTATCTCCAATTTGTCTAACCACATTTTGATTTCATTCAGGCCTTTAACTTCTGTATTGCTAAGGGTCAATGAATTTTGTAACTCATTACATGTTCTGTTGAAAACTACTTGTTTTCTGCAGCTTCTAAATCTCCCCTTTGGTCATTTCTATGGATTCCCAATAGTTGTTGTATATGAGAAGTAGCAAATAATAACTCACCATCCACCTTCTCTGTGCTGTTCATAATGTGTAGACCACTGTCCAGTTCCACTTCTTTCTCTTGCTGAAAAGTCGTGTTCTGGTTACTCTTAGCCCGTATGAATCTGTGCTGTTCAAAGTGCTGTGTAAGCAGTTGTGGTAATTAAAAGAGGTAAATTAAACATACACCTGGGCACAGAGACTTATGAGCACTGAGAATTTGTGGCTATAGCTGACATTATTGGAAGGCGTCTTCAGGCAGAAAATCAGGGCCTTAGTTTGGAAATATAGAGGGGTTAATAAGGATACTCAGAAAGGGATTCAGCTATATCTGAGATCAAGAACAGCCATGCGATATCCATGCTGTAAAACTCTGCTCCATTGAAATGCTGCAGAATTATTTATTACCTTTGCTGAATATAAGCAACCAGGTTTTCTGAAGCAATCACCAAAGAATCACACAAAGAGACTTAGTTTCGTTCTCCAAGGATCAAGGACAGCGTTGTGTCTGTTTCATTCTGGCACAAGTTTTTGGGAGTTAGGGGTTTTGAATGCAAAACCCAAGGACTTTGGTGATACCAATGGACTGTCTATTCCTGTACCCCAGGAACTGAGAATCTGCTGAAGGGGAATGTTTTTAGGAGTAAAGCTATTCAGCCACAAGTCTCAATTTATCTTCAATAGCATGCTCAGCCAAATCTTAAAAAGAATACGAGTACACATTAGTTAAGAATTAACATAATTATGTTCCTTGAGTATGGTGTTTATTAAAATATAAACTCTGTGAACATGCACTTGAGAGGAAGCTTCTAAATATTTTTAAAAGCTTAATTTTCAGTCACCCTCATTTATTTTTTCATTAAGAGAGAAGAAAAAAGATGGCACTTGACTTTCTGAAACTTTCCATTTCCTTCTCAGATATAGCATCAAAAAGTTGCTGAGTGTCCTTAACTGTGCTGATACAGCACATTCCGGAATGGTTTAGATTTATATGAAAAGCAGAGACATGGTATATAGCATTTTCAAAAGTGCCTGAGAGCCACATTTATGAAGCTGTTCAGACAAGTAAAAGACAAGAAATTATGCAAAGAGATTTTCAGGCGGATATGCTGACCATTAATGCAGTTTTCACATCTGGATTTTGGGAAATTTACATTCTTAGGTATTGAAATGTTTTTAGAAATGGCACAGTTTTGACTGAATCGGGCTGAAAGTGAGTTTTTCTAAAAGAATTCTCTGATGGAAAACCCAAGCGCCTGGTCACTTACACCATTTGGAAAATAGGATTTAACCTTTTTCCTGGCATACCAACTAGTGTTAACACCTATATACTCTTATAAGTGTCGGTGAGCAGTCCCTGAGTACTAATCTGAGCTCTGAAACCACCTTGCAGTTAGCCACACTGTTTGGAAGTATTAGTCGTCCACAGGATGCTTTGCTCTCCAGAAAGCATCATTCCCCAGACTTGCTGGTGTGGGAAACGGCCCAGCACAGCAGGCACCGGTTTGTGTCCAGGTGCATCTCACAGGATGAAGAGAACAGTTCCCTAATGAGTCTCAGCTCCCCCTTCAGTTTGTGTTCCGCTTTGCCCTGCATATCTGTTTTCCTGCTGACTTACTGAACTTCTTTGTGTTCTGCAGAATGCCAAAGCCAGCTACGACTTCAGCAGTAACGATCCCTTCCCCTACCCCCGCTATACAGATGACTGGTTTAACAGGTAGGTGGATTTTGATCAGCCTGCTCTTCACTTTGGTTTGCTTAAGAGATTCTAAGCATTTGCTAGTATTTTCTGCTGAATTCAACGGTTGCCAGAACAGAAGGTGCAGTCTCACTACTGCTTGAAAATTAGAGGTTACTTATGACTTAATTTTCTTATGTAACCTCTAAATAGCGCTGAATAACCATTTTAGGCTTCATAAATGAAGCTGCTGCTTCTTCAGAAGAGTATATATTTGTATTTTTTGAGTGGGTGATAGTCGTATACCTTTTTCTGTCAGCTATCCTCTGACATTACAGTAACACAAGTCTTTATAGATTGGTTTCCCATCTGCTGTGTCTGAGGCGGTATCATACCTAGCTAATTTTAAAGGGAGCAAGCTGGAGACAGGAAAAGGCTTTGGGGGAAAAAGGTCCTTTCATCCAGTTGTAGACCAAGAGGCAGAGAACAGCATGACATAGAATGACCAGTTTAAAAAACAATTAGACCTTACGTAAAGCTCTGAATCATCTGTCTTTCACCTTGATTTAAGGACAGTGTGCATGGGTAGCATTTCAGGGCTGATTCTGAGATATTTCTAGCTACTGGAGGAGTTAAAGTCCATGTACACCAACTGGGAACCTGTTCTATTGTGTTTATAAACCTGGAAGCAGCAGTGTTGCTGTGCTTCTTGTGTTATTTCTCCTGAATGCATGATGACTTATGAGGACTCAGTCCTCCTTCCATGTGTTCTGACCTTAGGCAGTTTCCAGGAAGAGAAAGTCTGGTCCTTAAGTTATGGTATAAATAAAATGGCCCTAAAGAAAAGGCTTCAGATTTTAGAAAGTGTGACTTCTTTTTTGTTTCCTTAAACTCATTTTTTTCTTAGAATGGAACAGAAGCACATTTGGACAGGGTTTTTAAAAACCACAGGTGTGTCCTGAGTTCTGCCTCTGCCCCATAAAAAAGCCCATTCTGTCAGGCTTCTAGCGAGTTGTTAATGTAGTCAAGGATGCAGAGTCCAAGGCACACCTATAAGGTGTGTTCATTACCCGGTGATCGCAGCATCCAGCATCTCTAGCTCCGCAGCATGCTCCCCAGGGTCCCAGGCAGGTTCTGGCTTGGATTTGCAAAAATTGGTTTAGGATATTTTCAGTGAAATTTCCAAAGGTCTCCTAGATGTAGGTAGAATTGATACTGACAGCATTTACATAGCAGCACCACTGAGATTTTGGAATGTATATTTGAATGTGGTTTTCATCTCTAACTTATTCTGGCTGTATGGATGGCCTCCGAGTTTTGTGTGGATTTTTTTGGTTTTCTTCCTAAAGAAATAAATCTTAGTTCTGTCAGTGAGACACAACAAAGGGGAGCAGCTGTGCTTCCACCTCAGACGCAGGCTTCCTGGAATGGATCAAACACATTTAGGAGCTGTGATGTCCTCCTTTGCAGTCTTGCCATTTTTCAATCAAAGCAAGATGCCAATGAGATTTCTCCTTGATTTTGGGAAAGGACATCTAACACTTTTAAACTAATATGAATCCAATTAGTGAATGGAAAGTCAGAGAAGGTCTAGGGCTCTAATTTGTGAAGGTCTGCTGCCTTTCTTGCTTTATTTATGCAAAGGATCTTCGTAGGAGAAAGATACCACTTAGCTCTGAAGCAGCACAGAGGAAAATTAAATTTAGCTTTAGTGGGTAATGGTAGTTTCTGTCATTTTCAGTGTGGAACCTCATAAAACTAAGTGTGTTCTGCCAAGCCCCATTAACACTGACTGTGCTGCTATCAAGTATTTTATAGTGGGGCACAGTTACCAAATCCCATGTGTTCTCTAAGGTGGCCCTGGAGGCAGAATTACCTCCTAAAGTCTCTTAAAATGAGCCTCAAACATCCTGGATGTCAAGGGTTATAGTCTCTGGCCCTTGGTGCCTCTGACTTAACTTAAGGCACCCGTGTGAAGAACTGAGAGTGAGCGGCATGGTCACTGGTGACCTGATCTGTAATTATTGAGAATGACATGATTGAGGTTTTCAGAGAACTCCCAACACTTCCTTCTGTTTCTTTTCTTGAGGGGATGGGGACCTCAAGACAAGGAGAGGAAAGGAATGCAGATATAGCTTTGCAGATTTCCTTCATTATTCTTTCCAGAAAAAAACCACAACAAATATATATATATATATATATATATATATATATATATATATAAAGTATAGCATTCTTTCTCATGAACCTTGAGGTTTCTATAGTGAGACAGGGTATTTTCTGCTTTTCATGGTAAGTCACAGGAGCAGCACATTCAGTAAAGCATCCCTTTCCTGACTGTACAGTTCAAGAAGGCTTCAATGAAGGCTTCATGTTTTCTCCAGGCCAAGATACAAACCATCACACCACATCCAACTGCTCAGGAGTAGTTGTAACTATGGTTTTCTCTGCATATTTCTTTGCTATACTGTTAATCAGGCTGATGAGCTCATATATAAGCTATTATTGTAACTTCTGAAGTATTATTACTGGTAGGTTACAACTGTCTGCCTGTGACCGTCTGTCTGTCCATATGTGTAGCTGCACGGATGTGTCTGGACAAGAGAAACCTGCAGTAAAGGCTCCATTTTGCTCAGTTTGCAGTCAGTGATATATCTCCCATTGAATTTTATGCATGCAGGAGGATCAGACTCAAAATAGGATAGCATAATACCCCTTTTTCCATAAAGAATACATTTCTATTTGAGCAGTTCAAGTGATTTGTGGAACTAAAAGCAGAGCACTGTTCACCGAGGGGCTTTTGTGAGCTGCCAGCTGCATGTGCAAAGTGTCATTAGACTTTAAGAAAAAGAAGGAGAGGTTTTTGCATGGAGTATTTCATTAATTGCAGCTGCTCTTCTTGTAAGCACAGATTCCCCTTCCACTTTGGGCTTTTTAAGGCTGCTGCAAGCACATTGGCCTTTCCATCTAACAGATTTTCATATTTGTTTTTCATAACCACTGGCCTACGAAACCAAGTATAGTGGGTTTTGAAAGGGGAGAGTGTGGTACTTCAGGCAGAAGATTGCAGTCAGGCTGTTTAGCTTCTGTTACGGGGACAGGCACATGGATGACTGGGCAGCCAAGAGATTTATTCCCTTGCTTACCCTACTGACTGCTTGACTGTGTCCAGACCCACACTCTAGGGACCAATCTGAGACAGAGGACACTGGGTGCAATATGGAGAAAGGGCTGTGTCTGAGCCTGAGGAGCAACGGGAGTGTGAAGGAACCTGAACCAAGCCCCATTCCCAAAAGTGGAGGGAGCCCCACAGTACTCAGACTGTTTTTAGGAACCACTTTGGGATTTTTTGCCGTGGTACAAATAGCCAATGATTATTTCCACTCCTGTATATTCTCTCAGATAAGAGTTACTTAGTAGGGCAAAAATTATTCACTATCTTGGAAACCTGTATTCTTCAGAGGTAAGAATGTCCTTTACTTACTATGTCCTTTACTTACTATGGATCCAAACAAAATACTACTGAATCAAGGAAAGAGCTCCTCTTGGCTTCCAGACAGCTCGTATTAACAGGGTAAAAACACCTGCTTACCTCCTCCTCATTTTTTCAATCAGTACAATGAAAACGACATCATAATTGAGAATTTATATAAACAGATTTAGCAGCTCTTTCTACCCACAGTGTGACAACACAAGTGTCAAGGAGAAGCTACAGCCCTACTGCTGGTTCTTGGGGTGTTTGGATGCAGGCAGAGTGACACGTTCCCCAAAACAGGAGAATGCTTTTCCTTGGGCAAGCACTCAGATGATCAGAAGTTGGCAATGTCATGTGAATGAAAAGGGGATAGTGTTTGCCCCACAGAAGTGTCCCCTTGAGCTTTGCATATTTAACTGCTGCCCAGTGCAAGCAATTGAAGAGATCAAGATAGGCAGATTGTCCCAGCTATTGAGGCTGAGCTCTCCATAGCCTTCCCTTGCAGACAGCTGAAGTTAGGAAGGATGGATTGTGTTCCTTGCTGTCTGCAGAAGGATTTTCAAGCAGATGAAAAAGAGCCTCCAGGAAAATCTCTGACTCCTTTAAAAATCCATGTTGATGGACACAATAGCATTGGCAGTGGGTGGTAGAAATAGAAATAGTTTTCAAAGACAAAGCAGAGTGAAATCTTCATAACCAGTACAGGTATGTCATTTAAGCCAGCTGAAGGCAAAACTGTTTTTCAGTTGAATCACCCTCTCCCACCTTAGTTATTTTATGAATGCTCATGTAAAATGTTTGCATTTATATGATGTTTATGGAAAATGTTCTGTGTGCTAATTTATGACTTGCTCTATGTGCTAATACATGGTTTACGTTTGAAGCAACTTGTTCATAGGTAAAAATATTCTTAATTGTTTTCTATCCTCTAGTTACAAATGTTGAAATAATAGTGAAAAGGTGAATGTTGGAGAGAAAAGCTATGATTTGTGCCCATGACATGGGTCACTTCGTACAAACCACAATGGGTTTATCAATGATACATGAACAGCAAATAGGTCTAAATTGGAAAAGTCTGCTATTTGCCATTAATAATTCAGCCAAATGCATTTCCACTGAATCACATGTGATTTTTCTTCTCCCATCAGCAGCACAGTGTCCAAACCCTGAGCTGCTGGAGCAGGTTGACTTGCAGCCTCCATCATGTGGGCCAATGCAGAGAGGCAAGGTGGAGGATAGGACCTTCTGGTAAAATCTTTTCACCAGGAAGGCCCTAATACAGTTCTTTCCCTCTGTGAGAGGAGGAGCTCACCTGCAGTGTCACAGAGGTTTTGCAGCCCAGCATCAGCCAAGACAAATTTTAAACAAAGCCATTTATTGTGCTCTGTGGCTTGCAGCTAGCCCACAGGTGACTAGGTAATGAATGCCTAGCAACCGTATATGTTTTTCACAGTTCCTTGAACAAGGGCATGAGGGAAAACCTGCTTGATTGTTGAAAGAAATTTCTCCAGCAGCTGAATAAGAAATCTGTATCACTCTGCTCCCTTTGTAAAAGGAGCTCACAGGAGATCTTCACCCTTTCACAATCCTGTGTATGTTCGAGGCCACCCATTTTCTTTCATGGAGCTGCCTTTAAAAATGCATTCTTCCAAGTACAGCAGGAAAAAGAATGTGTTGCTTCTCACCCTTTTATTAATATTGTGCTCACCTTTGCCAGAGATGCTTAAAGAGAGAGAAAGAAGAAAGGTTATTAAAACAACACAATTCTGCTGCCTCCTGTAATGGTTTGTCTGGTACTCCAGATAGGCTTTATCATACAGCACTTGCTAATTGCATGAATCCTTAGCATCTGTAAGAGCAATGCCAGTTTCAATGCACAGTTTTAATGCACAGAGTGGATTGATGTGAGCAGCAAGATGGATTTATATTGATTCAGCATCTTAAACTTACAAAAACCTGACAGCAGCACAGGTTTCATCAGTTTCTCTGCTGCTTGCTATTTTTTAAAAACTAGATTATATTGTCCATATTTATCTTCTCTGTAGTTTAATTTCTGTGATGAACTAGGAGAAAGGAAAATGTCAACTTCCTTCCTTCAGGACTGCCTCACAGCCACTGCCAGTTAAAAGGTCTCTGTTAACAGCTGTGAAACACTTCAGAGATGCCAAGTGTTCTTGAAATGCCGTGTGTCAGCCCAAACCTGGACCACTGCGTGAGAGTTGAGACATTTCCCACTTGAGCAGAAAGCAGTAGCTCCGTGACAGCTGAAGCACCTTGTCAGCTCTCCTGGGAATTAGGCATTGGAGGAGAGGGGTGCACGTGCCCTTAGGTCCAGCTGGCTATGGGCCTGGTTAGCCAGGCCACAGCTCTGCTGCTGGGCTGTGCAGTGACCATTGTGGCTCCCTTCTGCTACTTCAGCTTGATACTGAACCCACCTCTTTCATAGCATTAATACTGATCTTATTTTTTCACATTAATACTGATCTTATTTTTTCACATTAATACTGATCTTATTTTTTCACTGTTTACAGTGTTTTACACTGTTTCTTGTGACTGTTAGTTGGTAACAAGGCAGAACCCGAGAGTTTCACCTGGGTTGGAGCAATCCCAGGCACAGCTACAGGTTGGGCAGAGAAGAGATTGAGAACAGCCCTGTGGAGAAGGACTTCGGGGTGCTGGTCAATGAGAAAATGAACATAAGCCGACTTCAGTGTGCGCTTGCAGCCCAGAAAGCCAACCGTATCCTGGGCTGCATCAAAAGGAGCGTGACCAGCAGGTCGAAGGAGGTGATCCTGCCCCTTTACTCTGCCCTTGTGAGACCTCACCTGGAGTATTGCGTGCAGTTCTGGTGTCCTCAACATCAAAAGGACATGGAACTGTTGGAACAAGTCCAGAGGAGGCCACGAGGATGATCAGGGGGCTGGAGCACCTCCCATATGAAGATAGCCTGAGGAAGTTGGGGCTGTTCAGCCTGGAGAAGAGAAGGCTGCATGGAGACCTCATAGCAGCCTTCCAGTATCTGAAGGGGGGCTATAGGGATGCTGGGGAGAGACTCTTCATTAGGGACTGTCGTGGTTTAAACCCAGCCAGACAGCTCCAGACTGTTCCCAGGCTGAAAGTCAAAACACAACTATGCGCCAGCTACCAAGAAGGATAAAAAATTGACTGCTACTGCTAAAACCAGGACAGGGACTAGTGATAGGACAAGGGGTAATGGGTTAAAACTTAAATAGGGGAAGTTTAGATAGGATATAAGGAGGAAGTTCTTTACTGTAAATGTGGTGAGGCACTGGAATGGGTTGCCCAGGGAGGTTGTGAATGCTCCATCCCTGTCGGTGTTCAAGGCCAGGTTGGACAGAGCCTTGGGTGACATGGCTTAGTGTGAGTTGTCCCTGCCCATGGCAGGGGGGTTGGAACTAGATCTTAAGGTCCTTTCCAACCCTAACTATTCTATGATTCTATGAGTTAAAAAGGAAAGGTCTGAATAACTTTAAAACTAAATGAAGTGTAAGTATGGATGTTAACCTTAGAGCAAGCATCGTTTATACTGTGGAAGGGAGGTTGGCTATCTCCTGCTTCAGGAAGGAATGAGCTCATCCATGTATCCAAGTACAGCACTCAATGGTTTGCCATGGAATGTTTCTCCTCTGAAGCACTGTGATGCCAAAGCAAGATTGCGGTGATCCAGCCCAGTTCAGCACATGAATTACCTGGGGTTCATGTGATGTCTCCCTCTTCCCTTTTGCAGCCATGGGACAAGGTGTGCAGGAGAGGTGTCTGCTGCTGCCAACAACAACATCTGCGGCGTGGGAGTTGCGTACAACTCCAAGGTGGCAGGTACAGTAGCAACTCAAGGTGTAAATGGTCATTAGGCCACTCTGCCTTAGGTAGAACTGTGGAGACGGGGAGCGTTGCCCAGGACAGGACTGCAGGTTGGCACTGGGCCATGTGTTTATTACTTTTCACAGTAGCTGAGGAGAGGAATTTCTCCATGGTTTTGCCTTTTCAACTGAGGGCTTTATATAGCCCTTTAATAAGAGAGGAATCTCTGCTCCTTCTTAAGCCAACTCCTTTTGGCATACTGATTTTCGGTGTTTCTTCCCTGCATAGCTGCAGAATCCTTTGTGACAAATCTCATTTTGCAGGAGGTAAAATCTAAGTTCCTGCTGCAATTAGAAACTGCTTGAAAAGGCAAATCCTATGCTGCTTCTATTCTTTAGGCTCTCACCAGGCAGGGCCTGCAGTGCTGTAAATCTCTGCAGTCGTTGGTTTGCTTTATTTTAACAAGGATGCAGAGTGGTAAGAGCAGATGAACGGAATGAAGTGGGTGGTACCTAGCACCCAGCATTCACACGTTGGGTCTGTTGAGTATTTTTACTTACAATTAGCTCTTGTCTGCGCTGATAGACTGAATATAGTGCTAGAAGTGAGTTAGCCTCTCAGCTTGTGTCAAATTAGTTTAATCTGAAGTAATTCAGTTTTCCCTCTCTAAGACTTGCATGAGAACCGAGGCATAGCAAGCAGAGATAGATGCTTATGAATTTCACTCTCATTCCCCAACCTACACTAAAACACCAGTGTGGATGCAGCCACTGGTTCCTGGGAATGGTTCACAGTGTGTGTGCATGGGCAGCTCTGCTCTGCTTGTCAAGGCCCTTTTTCACTGCAGTGTCAGAAGATTTAGGGAAGGCCATATTTCACCTGTCACCTACAGGATCGAAAGCTGAATCTCTGCTTTAGAAGGGCGCCAAGCAGTGTTTGCTAAGCTGTTACCCCAAGAAGTATTAGTGAGAGTTAATAACCGGCTGGGCAGGTCCAGAGCTCGTCCCCTTTCTTGAGGAATGGTAACGTCCTCTTCAGGGATGGGACATTTCACAAAATTTCTATTCTGGCAACAGCTGTTTCTAGAGGAGTGTCAATTGAGGCCGCTTCTGATGACCACCAGCCTACAGATAATCTTCCATACGTGCCCACTTAGTAGTAAAATCCCCAAAGATTTTGGAAAGTCACAGCCTTCCTCCCTAAGGGCAGTGCGCACTTGGAGCACCACCGTGTGGTCAGAGGAGATGTGGAGTTGGGTAGAGCTATGAGTCTGCCGCTGTCGTCGCTCACTGTCTGTGCTTGCAGGTGGAATTGGATGAGGCTTTGAGCAAGCTGGTCTAGTGGAAGCTGACCTTGCCCATGGCAGGGGGGCTGTTACTAGATGATATTTAAGGGCCCTTGCAACCGAAACCATTCTAGGATTCTGTGATTCTATGCATTGGAAGTCAGTAGCTAAGGATCTGGGGCATTGTGTGTTTTGCTTCTTGTACCTCTTTTTTGCCTTGAAGTCAAACCAGATGGTTTGGCTCTTTCTGTCATTGCTCCACCTCTCCAGGGTCAGTAATTAATTCTGTGGTTTCAATGCAGACCTTAATTTTCCAAGCATGTGACGGGATTTCTCACTCATTGAGTTTGACTTCATCCTTTCTAGCTTGAATTAGCAGATCAGGAATATCCATCTTTGATCTGGTTTCTTTTTGATGTTTATACCACTTTTTCCAGCCTCGCAGTTGGCACATGGTTTTTACGGACCATAGTAAAAGCACTGGCTTCCAAATCAGGGTACTTGCTGCCATTCACACTGTTTGGCACTGTGGTATTAATTTCTGTCCCATCTGTGTCCTAAAACTGTTGGTAAAACTGAATTTCAACTCAAAGCTACAAGTGAGAGTTGGGATGTATCGGT
Organism: Pezoporus occidentalis; assembly: GCF_034315485.1. Taxonomy (NCBI): domain Eukaryota; kingdom Metazoa; phylum Chordata; class Aves; order Psittaciformes; family Psittacidae; genus Pezoporus; species Pezoporus occidentalis. Next base: position 8,929,467 of record NW_026912779.1, read on the forward strand.
GGTTACTCAGGTCTCATTTAAAAGGCATCAAGAGTTTGGCTGTCAATGAAACTGTCCTATGTGTGGGGAATGATAGGTGTAAGAGCTTCCAGTGCTGTCTTTGTCACACTCTGGCTTTTTTGCGGCCAACACTTTGAGGTTTTATGAAGTTGGCATGTCCTAGGTTTGTATCATTTAATTTGATTTTTACTACAGTATGGGTTAAAGGAAGCAGGTTTTAGTTTGCTTTTTTCCTCTAAGTACTGGCCATATTTTCTATTGTGTCTGCATGTTGACACAATGATATTTTTTCCAGGAAATTGTTACATAGTGTGTTTCCCCTCTCTGATTAAATTCTGTAAAAGAACCAAGATAAACAGAAAAAGTACTTGGAAAAAGTAATGAAGTGTCGACACATCCCTGAGTGTAAATTAGAGATGAGGGAGGCCTTACTTGGTTTTCTCTAATTGTTACAAAATACTATTTTAAATACTATTAGTATTATTTAAATGCTATGAAATGCTGAGCTTGCTGAATACTACTGTTTTTAAACTGATTTCAAATAGTAGATGGAAAATTCTATGTAATAAGGAAGCTTACAATTAGGTGCTTTGTCTTTCTGGGCCACGCTGCGTTGCTGTAATCCTGCTGGGTAAGCACACTCTGGTGAAATGTGAGTGGCGAGTGAGTAGGTGCAACTGCCAGTGAATTAAAATACCTGTAACTGGGGGATGTCTCCAGGTGCTGAGATTTCATCTTGTGCTGGGTAATACATAATTCATGTTTATGTTGATTACAGGTATTCGAATGCTTGACCAGCCATTTATGACAGACATTATTGAGGCTTCCTCTATCAGTCATATGCCTCAAGTCATAGATATATATAGTGCCAGCTGGGGACCAACTGATAATGGAAAGACTGTGGATGGACCTAGAGAGCTAACACTGCAAGCAATGGCAGATGGTGTGAACAAGGTAACAGTCTTATTAAATAATCTGGTTACTGGGCAGAATGATATTTACACACTCGTGCTGAAACCAATGACTTGGGGACACATGGTCCTCCTACAGATGTTGCAGAACACAGTACAATTGTGTCAACTATCCCAACTTTTGAAGGTCCATTGATGTTGTGTCTAAAATATTGTGGCATTGCTTTTGTTGTATGTTCTAAGGGTACAGTGCTGTCTTGCATGGAGCTGTGTTTATCTCTCATCAGCTTACATGTGCTTTTTGTATGGAAATGGAAGAGCCTGATCTTGCGAATATTGCTGAAGTTGAAACATGCCAGCTGTACTACTGGTATCATATTGTCTGTTTGGCTACCAATTTAATTATTGGTTTGGATTTGTAGTGTATTTCAGGTCATTATTATGGCTGTGGTTGAACCACAACTGTTCAGATGTCCATGGGGTAATATATTCCCCAGTAGCAGGAGCCTCCTTGTTTATTCCCACCTTTCCGCCTCCTACTAGGAACAGTCTATGGTCTATGTTAAAGACACTCACTATCGTTCTGGAATCTCTTAAACCTGTACTCTATTAGAAGATTGAGTAAAATGTGTGCCACAACTCAAAAAGAAAACAAATCAGTCCAGAACAAACAGACAAACTTTGCATGGCTCTGTCTCCGTCTCTTTTGTGTCATGCAGCTGCTCTGATTCTGTAGGGAATGAGCCTCCTCCCCTTGATTGATCATAGATGGGTTTCCATAATGAAAAGATCTGAAATTCCACAGAACATCTGAGGTGGTTTTGTGTGGGAGCTCTGCAATTACTCATTTTTCCATCCAAATTATTTCTTCCTCTTACTCGTGCCAGTTTCTCCCACTCTTCCATCACCACCTCGCTGTGAGACACACATTCAGTTTACCATGTTTTGTGACATGATAATTAAATCTACTGCTGTGGTAAGTAGTGAAGCATCTAAAGCTTTCTCAAATCTGGAGCCTCAAGTGTTTTGCCTGTAACAGATAAATTATAGTCATCTTCACGCTCTTGACGATAAAACTGGCAATGTACTGCAATAACACAGGAAGACTTGTCACCAATTTCTCATGAGTCTGCTCAGTTTTGTAGTATAAACTTTACAAACCTCTGACCAGCTCAGAGTCCCTCTGAAGTCATCTTAACATAAGCTGTGTTTTTTTCTCATGATTTACTTTCATTTATCTAGTGTTTCCATAAAGATGCCCCTGTTTTGGGGAGAATCTTTCTTAGGTATGTGACACAGTTGATATATTTTTAGCAACACCTTATGTCTTGCAGTTAGTGGATACTTGATCTTTCTTCCACTAAGGTTGGCTGGAGAAGAATAAACTCTGAATATAGAAGAATTCCCATATAATTCTTGTGTTATTCACTTCCTATGCAGAACAGAAAAGACACTAATAACCCTGGCAGGATAATGCAAACTAAACTAAATGAAGGTATTTTACCCCTCAAGTGAAGCAGATTTTAAATTGTAGTCATGCTTTTTTGTAGTTTGGTATTTAAAAGATCTTCTCATTAACTTGCTATCCTATCACCATATGCTTCAGTTTTTGGAATTACACTGTCATTAGCAGTCTCTTCAAATGTTAAGTATAGGAGAAAGGGTTTTTCTCTTCTCCTCTCTTGTCTGGTCACAGTCCCATACTTGGGAATGATGGGTTTATGACTTTTTTAATGCCTTCCCCTCAGAAGTGTTTGTGATTCTCTTTAAGAAATATATTGCAGTATTAGATCAGAAGGGGCCCTGGGATCTTAGGTTGAGTGTTTGTGAAGGAGAGAGGGATGCTGAGCTGCACTCTGGGGAGGATTGCTCTTGTACCTTATCAGAAAACATAAAATGATCAGGAGAGCCTGCATTAAACCAGTTCTGTCAAACAGCCATTGAGGAATTAAAGAGCAGAAGGAATAATACTGGGTCCTACCTACCAAAGAAAGATATTGTTGTCCAGGGACAGTTGCACTTGATTTTATAGTGCCAGTGTCCCAGCTATCTCCTGGCAATACTTGCACAAAAGAAGAGATGCTCTACCTCAAAAAGACCTCTTTGCATTGGGGTCATAACTTTATCTACCCTCATTTTCCTTATTACATTTCCTGTCAGAGAATTTTTTTGGGGGTATAGATTGTTCTCTTTTTGTAGAGAGCCAGATTTTCTAGAGATATTTCAAGATGTCAGTGGATGCTGGGTACTTTCCATGGTGCTTTGAAAAATCCACCACAGACTTTCCCGCATCTAAAGCAAGACTAACAAGCCTTTTACCTAGTTAAAAACCCTTTTACCTAGTTTAGGTCTATAACACGTGCATCAAATTTTCTGTTGGCTGTACAAATGTAAACCTAGTTTATGATCATTTTTTTCAGAATAAAACCCCCTTTTATTAAAGAGAAATGTATATTTTACAAGCAGAGACAAAGAAATGTAGGAATTCCTTTTCTCAGTCTAGAGCTGATTCTCACCAGAGTGATGGTTCACAAATTAGTGATGAAGCTGAAATATTGGCAGGGAGGAAGCAACATGCTGAAAATAAAAATGTGTTATTAAACTAATAGCAATACTTTCAAATGTCCTGGAAGGAAATGTCAGATCTCTTGCACAGAGCACGATTAATATCCTTACTTCTAATGCAATAAACTACGAATAAGTAAGTGGGAGTGATACAGAATTCATGCAGGGAATGTGCAGTTAGCTGAGTTGGCAAACACAGGTAACATTTACCTTGTTATCATCACTCTTGGGAACCTGGCTCAAGAAGAAACTCACTGACAAGAGTTTTGTCCTTCACCCAGACTCCATTCCACTGTCATGTCCTTTAGAGGTCCACTTTCCAGAGCTGCTGTGATGCTAGGGTTAACTAGTCACCCGATAATGATAAGATGAAAACTGCAGAAACTGAAAGACTCCTGGTTTATATGTCCATGTTCATGGCTTGAAGCCACGGAACCAGAACCAAGTGGGTGAAGACTGATTTATCTTCTTAGCTTTCCTGTTTCCCGTTCTTGGCATTTCTTAAGCTAATTCTTGTATTCTGTCTTAATCACACCTTCAAATTTGGTGTACTCTTTGCTTGTAAGGTCAATAAAGGCAGCGCTAAAGTAACATGATTAAGGACATCAAAATCTGTCCATCGCTCTGGCAACTATGGGCTCTTTTGCTAACTGCATTTCTAAGGCTGAACACAGAGGGGATGGCGTGTGTACGAGCTTGGTTGTCAGCATATAATACACGTAATCAGAAGGCAGTGGGAAAACTACTCAGGCTGCTTTTTTTCTTATCATTTTTAGTGCAATCTACACCTCACTGTGTTATCGCATGACTTTTGTTCAGGGGCAGTAGTCAGCAGTATGACTGGGTCACTGCATAGCAGTAGTTGCACTACAAAGATAAATGAGCTCACAGCTGAGTTAGCAGGCGCTTGTTAACAGGTATTGAAAGTTTCAAACACATAGACATCCACAAGAGTTTGATAGTTACCAGCACTGGTTTAACACAGATGAACAATCTTACCTAATGCAAATTCTAGCTGCTAGAAAAGACATATTTGGGATGTAATTGGAAAGGACTTGATACAGCTTCTAGTTTTTAAAGACTAGGTTGAAACTTGTGAGTATCCAGTATCTGCCTAATGAAGGAGACTCACCCTTTGCTATGGGATGCTGGCTGCCAGTTGTAACAGGAGACTTGTCAGACTGCAAGTCTGCACCCAAGCCAGATATCCCTTAGGGTAGTCTGCAACCGGCTGAGGGACAAGTGCTGTTCTGTCTTGTGAAAGAGAGACCCAGAGAATGCACTCTGTCATGCTGTCTCTTTCCTTAAACACATCTGCCAGGAGCAACAAATTAATATATTTAATGAGACTTTATTATTTGGGCTCTAGACTCCGTCTGAGGCACATCTGTGATCATGGGGTCTAGGGAGAAAAGGTGTTATGTTTCTTTACAGTTTCAGTAAATCACGAATCTAACATTGGTCTGGGCTGTCTTAAGATATCTTAGCCCTGCATCAACTGCAGGCTGCTCACATGCTCAGTTTCATCGCTTCTAATCACTCTGTGTCACATATTTGCAGATATGGAAACTGGATGGATGGATGAACCTAGAGTGGTGGTCAATGGTGTCACATTAAGTTGGTGGCTGGTCACGAGTAGTATTCTCCAGGGCTTGGTATTAGGTTCAGTGTTGTTTAATATGACTGGGGGTTGTTTAGTCTGGAGAAGAGAAGGCTCAGGGGGACCTTATCACTCTTTACAACTGCCTGACATGAAGTTGTAGTGAGGTGGGTGTCAGTCTCTTCTCCCAAGGAGGAAGTGGTAGGACAAGAGGAAACAGCCTCAAGCTGCACCAGGGAGGTTTAGATTGGATATTAGGAAAAAATTCTTCACTGAAAGAGTAGCTGTGCATTGGAACATGCTGCCCAGTGGGGAAGTGATAGGATCACCGTCTGGAAGTGTTCAAAAACTGTGTAGGTGAGGCCCTCAGTGACATGGTTTAGTGGTGAAGTTGGCAGTCCTGGGGTAACAGTTGGACTTGATGATCTTAAAGGCCTTTTCCAAGCTAGCTGATTCTATTATATATTTCTTTGATGAGCTACAGAGGGATTTTAGTGCAGGTACAGAAATACAAACTCAAATTCAAAGCAGAGCAAGAAGCGAGGACAAGAGACTTAGAAAAAGGCAGTCTAGCAGTGTTGAGCACAGCTAGCTATATCATCTGATTGAGAGATACGTACATTTGAGATAAGGGAAGAGTGATGTAGGAGTAGCAGCATTTTCTATATAGATGGCTGGACAAAGCAAGGCTATGTGATTTACATATCCCTTGTCTGACTTGTGCTTGCCCACTTTGGGGGCTAGATAGCTTGGAGGGGGAGGTAGGGATGGTAGGTGGGATTACTGTGACACCACAGCTTTCTTAAATAGAGACTTTTGTTCTCTGCTGCCTTGCATCCAGAAATGTATTAGCAGTCACCTTAAACAGGAAAACACAACTAGCTCAAGAACAAATTCTACCCATGTTTTATGGTGTGTCCTGTCTTAAATGCAGTAACTGGTAAATGTTTCTTGTTTGCCCTTTCATGAGTCCAGTTCTTTCCAGCTTCAGCTATTCGAATTTAAGGCAGTAGAAAGAAGTAATCAAGCTAAGCTAGTCTCTCTCTATCGCTATTTTATGGTGTAGTCTTTTATAAGTTGTGAGGAGTTGCTCATGGACTGAATTAATTTCTTGAGACTTCGCTGGCTCAGCCAGAATATATAAGACATGATCCATTTGTGCTTGTGCTGATGGAAATGTTATTGCTTCTATAGTATGGTTCTACCTAACAAAATGCAACACAAGTACAAATTGCCAGGGGAGCAGTATTAAGAATTTATAGTCTCATCATAGCTCTGTAATTGGGCTCAACAATGAAAGAAGAAAGGGCGGTGTTATAAATGAAAGGAATATTTCTCATTTGCCTCTCTCCAAGGCCACAGACATTGTGTTACGGTTCTTTGAAATATGCTGAAGATAGCACGTTAATAAAGCATATGCAGTTAGATGCCACTAACATCGTGTTATTTGCTCAACAGCCAAGTGAGGATAGCAAAATTAGTTTATGATCTGGCAACCATCTAATTATTTCTGAGGAAGCCTTTCAAGCTTCTTTATAACTTGGGAGTCCTTTACTATCACATTGCAGTTGTGTCTGGAATATGCATTATAATTCCGTGCCTTGTCTTTCTTGCGTAAGATAAAATCAAACCTTATTAAAACCCTACGCAAGTATGTTGTAGCTGCTTGGAATCCTGAAGTCACCCTGTTCACCTGATGGTATGTTTTCAGGCTTTTTTAAAACATCATAACCAGCTTTACTGACCTGGTGATGGAGTACACAGCCTTTGACTGGGTACATGACCCAGGTTTTGACCCAGGTCCATGACCCTCTGCTTTCCTGACACATCTCAGGGGATGGATGTGTGCTTCTGAGGACAGGATGGGCAGATCTCAAATGCCACTGATTTCTGTTGTGATACCGGCTTCCTCAGGGATGCCTTGGTCAACTGAGGACCTTGGCTGTTGTAGGTTTGTGCTTTGCATGGGTCTGTGACAGGGTTAATTACTACGCTTCACAAAGTTTCAAATGACTGTCATATAAAGAGCAGAAGGCTGGTTGTATCAGTGGTTGGGCCAACATGGCAATATTTGAAGCTCTAAATGTAAGTATTTTCTTTGTTGGCATCTAAATTACTGTTTTCTAAGAAGGCAAGACAATAATGTAGCCTGAAAGCATAGATTTTGCTGTATCATTCTGAACCCAGAAGTGCTTCTGCTTAATCTCTGTGCCGCAACTCAGCAGCCCTGTGCTTCCCACAAGGCTGATGCTACAAGCTGGGAACCTTTGCACAGTGTTGCGAGAGCCACAGGTGAAGCTGCTTTAGATTGTAGCACTCCCCAAGAAATCCATATAGGGAGGGAGCACAGGGATCCAGGAAGTCAGAGGCTACCAGATTGCTGGGTGAATCAGCCCAGCTGATGCAAAGGTATCTGGAGGACCGAGGGTTCAATAGGCTTTCAGCTGGCACCGCATCAGGGATGCAGGAACATGCAGGCAGGCTCCAGAAAGCCCTGGCAATGCAAAAGATGAACAGCAGTTCAGTGATGCCAAGGACTCACTGTCTCCAACTGGCTTACTCCACAGAGTGAAACTGCTTATGCACAGGAGCAATGGGGAGACTAAGGCAGAGCAATGTCTCTGCATGGTTCTCCAGGATGTCTTGAGAGCCCAGCTCAATGCTCCCTACCAAGCCATTACAGCAGTCAAATGGCCCTACAGCTCTTCCACAGTCCTTCCTTATCCTTGCCGTGGCATGCCCCAGCCTGGGGGCAAGTTTGTGTTGGCTGCCTGGGCTGCAGACTGCACTTTGTGAGAAAACGAGCAATCCTTACTGAAGGATGCGGAGTTTAATTGCAACACATGTAAGGATTTGAAAGTAATTCAGTCCTGAAGAGAAACAACTGCTCTTTTTCAGAGGAAAACACAGTCAAAATTTATAGGGGGTGGAAATTGAGTCCTATTCATAAATCAGTAGGACCCATGGTAAGGCTTGAAAAAGCTGTAGAATTTTTTGCTTTCCCTGGAAAACCAGCCTATCTCTTACCATAGCAGGCACATAAATTGCTGTTGAATTATATAAAAGGTGCTGAAACTCTCCTGTTTTCTAAAAGGGAAGAATTACAAAATAGTCATAATTATATCGTATGTCACACAAAAAGGTGTTTAGAAAGTCATATGTGCTTTGAGTAAGTTACAGAAAGCAGTTCTCAGTTCTGTAATGTTTCCTATGTTTTTCAGATATGCTCCATCTGCATTCTCTTCTGTAGAAATGGGACAGTCCATAAACAGCAGCAGACCATTTGGCTGTCCTTATCCTGAAACACCTTTTCATTGTGCCTAAAAGAATACCTTCTCACAGTCAGGTGCTGCTGCTTTTTATTTCTTACGCTGAGCCCATCTGCCCACCGGTGTCCTGATGCTGTTGTTCCTTGGTACCTCGATTGTTTTTTGGGGCAGGAGCCTGTTCTTTGCTTTTAACTTGTACTGGTTAGAAACTGTTAGTCCTGATCTATAGCTGAAGGATTAGGCCAAAGCCAAAGGGCATCAGAAATGTGCTGTAGAGACTGTTACATTCCTTCCATTCATCTTCAGCAACCCCGATGGCCAGGGAGGAGTGGGTGAACCAGAGGAGTCGTTGCAGAGGCTGCGCCATGGTAGAGGCCCAGCTGTTACTCACACTGGCACTTGCCAACCTTAATGGGAAAAGCCAGGGAAGCTGAAGGGAATTTATTTGTCAAATACCGCTCATACTTATCTGGAAAGTGTGATCCATCAATCAAAACTTTGAGAGACACTGACATAGGCACTAGCCCAGCAAGCATGACAAATGAACAGAATAAGAAAGAAAATGAAGAGTTCAAGATATGCCTGAAGTTACACAGAGAATTAAGCTGCAGTCCACTTTTCCAAGGTAGTTGAGTAAAGAAGTTTCTCTAGGATTATGCTTTTTAGAACACAAGAAAAGGAGCAAGAAAACTCCTCAGGGATATTTTTTGCTGGTAGCACAGCATCCCACGAAGGACACTGGAAATAGAAAGCCTGCTGTTTCCACTAAGAGAACTTCTCAGTAGCTGTCTGTGACGTTCTAAGCATATAGCCTTGCCCAAGATTTAATTCTGGTGTAGCCTGACATGAGAGGTGAGCCTCTCTTGGGCTAGTACTAAATGCAGCTGGTACTAAAATGTACTACTTGCCTACAAGAAATCTGGAGAGGGACTTCTTACAAGGGCAGGTACTGACAGGGACAAGGGGGAATGGCTTTAAACTGAAATAGGGGAGATTTAGATTAGACATTAGGAAAAAATTCTTCCCTGTGAGGGTGCTGAGGCGCTGGCACAGGGTGCCCAGGGAAGCTGTGGCTGCCCCATCCCTGGCAGTGTTCAAGGCCAGGTTGGACGGGGCTTGGAGCAACCTCCTCTTAGTGGAAGATGTCCCTGCTTATGGCGGAGGGATTGGAACTGAATGAGCTTTAAAGTCCCTTCCAACCCAAAGGAGTCTGTGATTCCATAAGAAGATCCATTTTCAGCTCTAAGGGAGATACAGTGCCTCAGAAGTGTGGGTGCAATGCTGTGCATTGCTTTTGGGGAAAATGAACATGTTTGCACAGGATTCTGGAGCAAAGATACTCTTTAAACTGTACCTTATTATCTTGCTGGTCTCCCTTCTTCCTGCATCTTCCTTCAGGCTCCCTCTGGTGTTTATAGTCTGTATTACTAGCACCTTCTCCAGTCCTCTTTCTGGCTTAAATTTACAGTAGCCTAAGTTGAGCAACTGATATTTTTATGCTCATATATGCAAATGGGAGCTTTCAGTTTGCTTTAAACACTACACTTAGTTGACCCAACTGTTTTTTTTCTGCTTTAGACTATTACCATTCAGAGAATTGAAAATTCACTTTCCCTGAAGCCATGTATTTCTGCTTGGTAAACGAAATGCTGCCTGAGGATTGGCATCAAACAGTTTGCCTGTACAAACTATCCCACTGCTGCAGATCTGGCTGTGGGAAATGTAAGCAACAAGTCCTAAGCATATTTGCAAATACCACACTCGGGCTACTATCAGTTTATTTCAGCAGTGTTTGCTCCTCTTTCCAGCCCTGGCTAAGCAGAAAAGGCTGTTGAAAGTAGAGTATTAAGAGCTGAATTATGGGTTTTAACACTAAGACTCTCATAGAAATGATATCCTGAGGCCATTCTCACGTTACAGTAATTGCATGCATAAAACCCATCCCCAGCAGCACTCAGCAGGCCAATTCCACTCATGAACTCCAGCATGAATTTTGGTTCTCTGTGAATTATCCTGCTCTCCACCAGCAATCTGTTACACTTGTTTTGTACCAGTCTGCCACAGTTCCTGCCTGTGGAATGAAACACTTTGCAGCAATACTCGGTTTTGGCAGCATGGAACAATTTGCCAAGCAGGGCTCATGCTGTCTCTCTATGCTGAGCACTGTGTAGTCTAACTTTCAGGCACCAAGCTACTTCTAAAAGAAGTGTTTCGCCTTCCTTTAAAATAGCTGGAAGGGAAGGGTTGTTTAAGAACAGGTCTATACATGCCAGACATCCTATCCCTAGCAGCAGCAGATGTCTGCTCTCTGTGTTGGGCAGCAGCCTGCGTTTTTGGGGCAGAGAGAGATGTGCTTGAGCTGCCACAGAGGTTGTCCAAAGGAGGCAGATGGTGCAAGGTGGTGTGATGTGGCTATGGTGGCGTGCTTGGGATGTAGCCTCTAAAGTGAGATCAAGGCCAGATCTGGGCCCCGTAGCAGTCGGAACACAAGGTGGAATATGGAAAATGTCAAAGGAAAAAAAGGCATCACAGTTCTTGTCATACTGATCTTCTTTTATGTATATATATATATATATATATATATATATATAAAATAATTTGCTGGAATTATTTTGTTCTTAGAATGATTTTTGCAGCAGTATCCTCCTCCCTTAAAACTCAGACGATTGATTTCTAACCTTTGTGGGAGTTCTCAGACTGATTTCAATAAGCTTTTTCATAGTTATCATCTTTATTATGAAAAACTATGTCCTGAGATGTTATATACCCCAGGGGCAGCAAACCTGCTGTGCAGTTCAATGGATTATAATGCAACTCACTAACGTGCTTGAAATAATGAGGTTGCTCTGTTCAGTGGGGTATGATGAAAAATAGAAGCTACTGCTGAGAGCTTGGATTTGATTTAAATTCCGGACAGAAAAGGTTCCCTGTTAGAATACCATTGCAGGTTACTATGTTTGTGTAATCTTTGACTTCCATTTTATGCTGGACAATGAAGAGGCTAGAGGAGATCTTTTTAACTTCTGCCCAATGCATATGAATAGTATGTTAAGCTGAGGCCTTGCACCCTTCTGGTGCTGTTGGAAGTAAATGTTGGATTGCACTGATCTGAACAGAGAGAAATGGTGGCTATTCTGGAATCAGTGAGAGATCTGAGCTTTGCATTCAGTCGGACCGAGTGTCAGGGTTCTCAGGTCTAACCCTCTTGCAGGCAACCCCTACCTCTTTCTTAGTATGGGAAGAAAAGAAGGAGCTGAGCTGATCCCTTCCCACTCCTTGTCTGTCTGGAAGTTGTGAAACTATACAGATTTCTTTAACTAGTGCGAAGCCTTTATAGCTTCCCTTCAGCTTCAGTCCTCTCGCCTCTTCAGCGTAACTGGTAGACCATCTTTCTGTAGATGATTTATATGGTCTCATAACTGTTTTCTGCTTAGTAGTAGAAGCTGATTTGTCAGATAAACAGCTCTGAGGCAGTGATACCTTTGGAGAAAAATCTGCTGAGATAAAAAGGTGCCCGTTTTACAGAGTTTTTTAGCCATTGCCTGGACCTAATTGGATCTTACAAACCCAGCGTGTGAGATGACCTATATCCCTTTTAAAAGAATGCTTTCCTCATAGCACTTAGGCCTTGACATAAACACTAATGAATCCATAAAACATCTCAGCATCTGGCACAGGAGCCTTCAGGGCGTCAAGCAAAACAGGAGACAAATAGAAGTGCTCTGTGTACATAAGGTTGCGGAGCTGGCTGTGCCTGCCAGTTAACTGGATTTAATAACCTGCAGAAGTCCATGTTATTTCTGTTTAGGGTTGATGTATAATTTGTTTGGACTGGTTTTCTCCTTTATAGATGTCTAGCTTTACAATTAGATGTGCAGTTTAAGGTAGCTGCTCTCTCCTATTTACAATTTAACCCAAGAGGGTTGATTTTCCCCTTTCACAGGGCCGGGGTGGCAAAGGAAGCATCTATGTGTGGGCCTCTGGAGATGGGGGCAGCTATGATGACTGTAACTGTGATGGTTATGCATCAAGCATGTGGACAATCTCCATCAATTCTGCTATAAATGATGGACGGACAGCTCTGTATGATGAAAGCTGCTCTTCAACCTTAGCTTCCACCTTTAGTAATGGGAGGAAGAGAAATCCGGAGGCTGGCGTGGTGAGTCCAGATATTATTGTGCTGTTGCTGCTGTCTTTGTGCACTTCCACAACCTATTACAACTCTGATTTGGAGCAGCAGATGGCTCTTTGTTGAGATAGATGTTTTCTCATCTGCAGTACATGATGGTGCCAAAACTGTCAGCTGAGGCGACGCAGGATTAAAATTGAGAACAACAATGATCTTCCATCTCATAGTGCTTCATAGAGTTGGTACTTTTCTTTATCAGAAACCAGATTTGGAAGTTCAATTGCTCTCTTACCAGAGGAGGGTGTGGGAAAAGGCCTCTGTAAAAATCTAAATTAAAAGTGTCAACATTTGAGATCATACTTGCTTGTACTGGCAGAGCAGTCATGAACCAGACTGCTTCTGTACTACAAGCTGTAGAGAGCAGAGAGACATTGAGTCACCCACAGAGGAAACATGGGGGTTTAGATCACCCTCAGTCTCCCATTGAGCAGTGTGGAGCATCATACTCAAGTCCCCTTCAGATCCATACCCATATGCAGTTTCTGTTCAAATGTAATTGGGATTCTCTTCCACCATACTGATCACTGCTCTTCAGCATCTTCAGACTAGCCAGGACATAGTCTAATTCACACTGTGGAAAATTCAGGTGTAGTAACTCAAGGTAAGTTTTTGCCAAAACCTTTTATACGTTTTCCGTGGCCCTCTCTCAAAGACACATTTTGTAATCCTCACTGCCCATGTGCAGCAGCAGAGGGAAAAATACTGGTTTCTGTCTTGATATCAGCTCTGTGTTGATATCAGCCAAGATGATCTGTGGCACTTTTGTAATTATCCCCATAAAACGTGTTTCTAAGATTTCCTTCTGGTTTGTTCTAGTGACAAATCTGCACTTTGTCATTTTGTCACTGTCAGACACTATCAAAATTCTGCTATCAGAAGATAGCAGCCTGCTACTGCTGCTGGTTCTGGAGTTGCACAAATGTTAGAAAGCTTGATGCTGTTTGCAATTCTAGTTTCAAATACTTCTGACAACCACAAGGGAATTTAAGGCCTTTGGTTAAACTGTGTTTATAGGAAATAAATGCCATCTATATGAGTTTATGAGTTCTGAGCGTTAGTGAACATTGGTTTACTACATCATGGTATTTACGCTTTCTGTAACTACGTGTCATTGTGGTTTTAAAGTTACACACTAAGAAAAGAGATCCTAGGCATGAGCACACAATTACTCTGAAGAGCCAGGGCACAAACTGCCTCTTTCTGTATGTTTCTGAGTCTGTAGCTGCAAGGAAAATGGACTAGCTGTTTTCATTAATTACATCTGATATCATTGCAGGCTACAACAGATTTGTATGGCAACTGCACCCTGCGTCACTCAGGAACGTCTGCAGCTGCCCCTGAAGCAGCCGGAGTGTTCGCCTTGGCCCTGGAGGCTAAGTATGCTGTTGAGAAATGCCTTGTGAGCTCTAGAGAGGAGAGGGCCTGCGGTTTGTTTAATGTTGTTCATCATTGAAATTGGCTGGCTGTGGCACGGGGCTAGAATGAGCAGCTAACAAGCTGCCTGCTACAGTAGTGATGGGCACGGTAACTTCCAGATGGAGCAACAGCCTTGCCAAAGCCACAGAGCAGATACAGTCTGTCTGTCTTGCTCTCTCTGTGTCCTCTCCATCCATCCACTGCTTCCCAGGGGTTTGTCTTCTCCAGCACTGTTTGGAGGGAGGGATTATTAAATTTCTCCACGTATCCAGTGTAGAATGCCCAGCCTACAAAAACATAAGAGGAAACCTACAGTATCAACAGGACTTCATCTTGTGCCACATCCTGTCTACAATGACAGATGCTTAGGGGAGAGTACAGCAAATGGGGATTAAGAGTGATCTTTCAACAGCAGCTTTGGCAATCAGTGGTTTGGAGAGAGAGCAGTCAGCCTATCCTGTTTAATAGCCATGGACAGATTTGTCTTCCTTTAATTTGCCTCACTTTTCAACTTGTCTGTATTTGGCACCTGTGACATCAGTGGCAGTGAGTTCTACAATAACATTTCTTGATGGTGGGGAATGTTTCCTTTGATTTTTCCTTAACCCACTGGTGGTGATTTGCTTCTGTGCTACATAATTGCTCTTTTATGTTAAAGAATAAATCACGTCTATTTACCATCTCCATGCCATTCACAACATTCACAACGTAGAGCCCTAGAATGTATCTTCCTTCATTATCTTCTTCTCTAATGATTGAGATAAGTTTTCCTTACAGTAACCTATACCATCTTTTTACTCTATGTTAAACTGTTTTACCAAGTAGAGGAAACATTTGCTCAGTTATACAGCTTCAGTTGCTGTAACCAAGGCATGAAGGGAGCACTATCTATATAGTTTTCTTAAGCAGTGCAGAAGAATGAAGATTTGGCAGAGGAGGCGAAGTTTATATCATTAGCAGAGCAATGATTGTTGTGCTCAGGGAATTACTTTGGCCAAGTATCATTTTTCAGATTTTATATTCATAAAACATGCATGCCCAGTGTTTAACTTCGGATGATCATTCCTTGTGCTATCAATCCCATTCTGTAGGACAGCCACCATGTAATAAATTAGTATGGCCATAAAAATATAAAGGTTTAATGAATTTTCTCATCACTGCATATTTAACCTGGGCTACAACCTTAATGATTATCATTCATTCAGGCTGTCCATGAAGACTGGTATTACTCTTGCAAACTATCATGACTTTAGACTAATACCCGTGGTTTGCAATTGAGTTTCTAGCTTTTGCTGAGGAGGCAGGGGAGAGAAAGAGCTGTCAGTGTCGCCTATCTCCTTCCAGGCTGGCTCTGTTAAATTGTATTGTGTGGAAATAGCCTGGATGAGCTCCACTGGCCTTCACAGGAACAGCTAACAATCTCTGGTGCAGAGTCCTCTTGCCTGCAATCTGCCTGTCAGTTCTTGTACAGTGTATGTCTGACATGTCCCTAAAACCAGACCAATCTGTGAGATGGAAAGATGGAAATGTACAGCTCCAAGATCCGTAGCAGCTCTTAAAAGATTTCATTAAGAACGGTGTATGTGATATCTGATTTTCAGCTATATCTTGTGTCACCTTGGAAAAATGACAGTAATTGGCTATTCTGGTGTACATTCAGCATGCACACATGCTTATTACTTGGGGCACAGAAAGCTGAAAAGCGGATCCTTTTAGGTTGATGGCTTGAATCAGACATATTGTAATGTTGAAAGAGTTCATCATAAAACAACTGGAATAGCTTTAGTTATGTAGAATTAGAATGTCAGTTCTAAAGCTTCCAGAATAATAACTTAGAAGTGCCCTTCCTGTCATCATAATCACTGCAAATCTAGGAACACAAGAGCTGATGATGAAAAATGATCATCGAATCTAGACAAATGTTACTTGACTACATCCATCTATGCTAGTATATCATGGGTGACAAACCTCTGCCATACCTTATAATGCAAATTTGCAGTCACCCACAGCCCAGCCCATATGCCCATATTCACAGAATACTGAAATTACTCATTCTGGGTGAGTCTCATAGGTCTGTGGGAAAAGCAGAAGGAGCAGGCAAGGAAAAGAGGGCAAGATGTAAGAGGAAGGCAAGGTGACACTTTGTCATCATCTTTTTCTTTTTGTATTCTCAGGATCTGGTGTAATATCCTACTCATTTTATTTGCTTAAAAATTGCATGGTGGATCTGTGTGTAGTTAAAAGCAGTTGTTTCCTGGGAGACAATCAGAAATTATTTTGCAGTTTTGGGGACTATATTTTGGGGAAGCACTATAAAATTAAAACCTATTCCTGTTCCCACTGAAATCAACAGGATCTTTGTTATCGATATGTGTATAGATACAATTTCTGTGTGATGCATAGAAACAAATTTCACCAAAAGGCTTACTCAAACACACTGTCTTACTTTAATTTCTTTAATATCTGCTTGGAAATACTGTACTGTTTGTTTTCCACGGTGCTCTTCCACAGCTTGGATCTTACCTGGAGGGATATGCAGCATCTGACAGTGCTCACCTCCAAGAGGAACCAGCTTCATGACGAGGTTCATCAGTGGCGCAGAAATGGCGTGGGGCTGGAATTCAACCATTTGTTTGGCTATGGTGTCCTAGATGCAGGAGCAATGGTTAAGATGGCAAAAGACTGGAAGACTGTTCCAGAGAGATTCCATTGTGTTGGAGGGTCAATACAGGAACCTGAGTAAGTGAATAGTCTAGTGTATGTGTTCAGCGTCTTCCAGGCTTTTAGGAGACCATAAGCATGCAAATATATTGGCAAAGACACAGGTAGTCAAATAAACATAATGGAATTATTATTCTAAGAGAGCCTATTACCAGAAGCATTCAACTATTCCAAGTATTGATAAAATAAACTACATGATCTTTCAGTTCCTGGTTTGCTGGAGGAGTGCATTCTACAGCTCAGCTGTATGATCACTGCTAGTGCTAGCAGTGTTAGTAGAAACATCCATTTCTTCTGGGTACTGAAAGGTATGTTTGTGCCAACGTTTCTGTGAATAAAGCCCCTGTGCACAAGTGAAAATCTGTGAGGCTGGTACTGTAAATTACATAAACTGTTGCCACATGGAATGTCTGTCATCCAGGTCATATCTCCTTGTGATATATTCCAGCAGACAGTTTTTCCCCCTGAAGGCTGAAACAATCATCCACAGGTACCAGTGATTCAATCTGAACACTACTGCATTAAATTGTGTTTGGTTTACGATGTTCTTCAAATCTCTAATTGCAGGCTAGGTAGTCAAATTATTTTCTGATTTACTTTCATGTGCTAAAGTGTATGAGTCAACAAGTGAATGAATTAATACTAATTGACTGCAACAGCTATAGTTCAGTTTTAATTATTTGAAATACTAACCTAATAATGGCCAATTTATGTCTATACCATTTGAAATTTGACTTTTCAGTGCTATTTTTGAAGGCATCATTATTCTCTTGGAAAAGGAAAGCAGACCAGATTGCCACCCTGGCACATAGCTCAGCCAGGTAAAGAGTAAGTTTGTTCCCAGCCTTCCAGGTGGGTTTGTATTGGCAGGATCCAAGGTTATACACCTGAGATCTGAGTTTTAATTTTTCTGGGCTATGTGTGCTCACAGGTAGGAAACAAGTAAGAGAGTGCTGAAGCTCATTTTGAGCTATATTTAGTTTATTCATAATTTAATTGCAGACAAATAATCTCATTTATCTTAGAGGCATGGGGGTTATCAGAGAGGAAGAGAAAAAATGTCTTTTTCTAGGCTTGGCTCCATGCTTCAGAGAACGTGGTAGAGGTATTCTGGCAACAGACTGAGCCAGAGTTGGGCAAGTAGTATTGTCTCCTTCTGACTTTGTTTTTGTGTCCTGTTTCTGCTGTTGAGGAGATAGAAATGCAGAGGTGATGATGTATTTCCTCCAGCCCAGAGATCTGGAACTACAGTAAAGCTTCCCTATTGCTGTCATTGCCCAACAAGCTCCAGAGTTGAGAAATACTCTGCCTTGTATTGGTCTCTTTTGAGAACAGCACCCAGAAGAGTCTTTGTGCTTACAGCACAAGGATTTGGAAAATCAGTCACTACCTAAACCTCCTAACCCTACTGCAATATAATGTCAGTGTGTGATCTGAACAGGTACCCCCTATAGTTACCTGACACATCTATATGTTAACAGGACTGCTGTAATATTTACATCCCCCAAGAAAAATGTCACTGACAGGAGATATGCATCCTGAATTGCAACATCTACATTTTCTTAATTACCCTGCAATAAACTAGTGAAGTCAGGCATCTCCAGAGATTCCTTGGAAATGAAAACTGCACTGCACTGCTGCCATTCATAATTGGCTTATTTTTCTACTTTGGCCTTACATTTTCTCTATATATTCTATAGATGTTTATATAAGTATAGATACTTGTGTATATAAAATACATACTCAGTACAGATTTAGGTAGAGGTGAGTAGTTGATACAGAGGTAAATACCAGAGCAACATTGTGAAATAGCAGAAACAGGACAGAAAAGAATTTACAGCCTAGAATATACAGTGTGCTGAAAGCAATCAATCAGAATTTAAAGTGCAGCACTTCTCTGCTGCCTGGAGAAACAATTGTAAGTTACAGGAACTGTCCCTGTAAAGGGATTTTTGTTGGGTCAGCAAGAAGAAATAAAATGGACAAGTCTAAATCTGTCTGGAGATACAAAGATGGTTTAGGACATCCTATTCCATTAGCTGAGGAACAGCAGCATGGGAGTGTGCTTCTTGAGAGCTGTTAGCCCCCCTGCTCCTCTCTAACTGGGTACTACATTTCATGTAAAAATGAATGTATCCTATACATATATATAACAATTGGGCAGCAGCACACTGTGGGGGTGTGGAAAACCCATGTCCTCCTCTGCTCCTTTCAAGTTAGACTTTTGCTACCATCGCTGGTTCATTTAGGATGTTTGGGACAGTTACCTGGACTATAGTAAATAGTCTAGTAAAGAAAAGAGTGTTGAGTGCTAATTAATAGGAAAAGAAGAAACAGAGCAAGACTATTCTCATGTGTTCTAGAGAGCTGAGATAACTTTTACATTGCAGCACTTCAGAAGGCAGAGAGAAAAGCTGTCTGCAGTTGTCAGGCTGTCTGCAAAGCAGGTGGAATGGTAATACTGCTCTTATTTCTTTGGCATTTGGTGTTGAGAGGTAGGAGAGAGTAACACCGGTGTCCTCCCTCATGTGATGTCATCCCTCCTATAAAGGAGATGTGGAGCACAAGCACAACTGTTTGACAAAGTATTGTCTAGTGTGTGAGGGCTGTGAGACAATGTGAATTCAGATTGATTTGAGGGTGATGCTTCCCATGCAGGGAAATGACAAGTGTGTGGCAACTGTGAGATTATGATCCTTCACCTCTGGCTGCGTTATAGTGCATTTCCTTGTGCTTTGGCACACAAAATAAATCTCAAGGGTATTGTAATTATATGTTCAAATATTTTAGCCATGCAATATTTCTGTTATACCAGCTTCTGCTGCAGGGCATTCATAAGATTCAGAACCACATAGGCTTATGTTAAACAGCAGTTTAAGGTAAGTGTTTAAATGCCTTGAGGACCTGAATGTCTTTTTACTCTGGAAGCACTCCCAAGCAGGCAATAGTCTTACGAAAGGGGGCAGACACTGGCCTGATCCAATAAGTGATGTAGGAAACTAATACCTGGAGCTCATCTCAAGAATAGAATTCCTGGAAGCTAAGCTTGAAGGAAATGCTTTGATTGGTCTCTGAAGGACACAGTATTTCATTAGCAAAGGGAAAGGCTGGTACTCATTTATTTTGAGAAGAAAGTATTAATTACCACAGTATGGTCAATGACCTTTAACAGGGACTCTATATTTTACTGCAAAAGCTAGCTCAGGGAGAAGGCACTAGAAGAGGTAATGACAAGCTGACTTCATGACTTACTTACTCCCTTTTTTAATGATTGTAGTAATTCTTGTCTTTAAAGTATTTCCTTTAGACAGAGGAAAGTGTCACCCTGCTCAGCAGGCTGATGGTGAAGACAGAGAATTCTGTTTACGCTTGCAATGTATTTTACCAGCCAGTTTCTGAGGCAACTGGTATTTGCCAGTTACATCCTGACCCTGTGGGGTTTAGCAGGCACTTGGCACCTTTGGGCTGGTGCTGAGATCCCAAACAGAACTGCCCAACACATAGTGGCTACCGGCCTCCTTTGCAAGAGTTGGGAAGGTTTGGATGCACCTTGCTCAAACCCAACGTGCTCTTGCCTCTTCCTTAGAGGCACGCTTTGGATGTCTCAGGTGTTTCCTCAACCACATGGGGAGCAAACACTGCGGGTGCCCAGCACAAAGAGAGCCAAACTGACCAGTGTAAAATTGCACCCTGTTGTCTGTAATTCACCCCATTAACAAAAGTTGGTGAGACCTTTAAAAGCTGTGACTGCACAGCCCATCACGAAGTGGTTTGTCTTCTCCTGTGCGCCACTTCCAGGCGTCGTGTCCTCAGGTGTCTGACTGTCTCCAACAAGGAGCCCTGTGCTGATAACAGGGATCTGCTTTCTGTTTGATGACAGGGTCCTCACAAAATAAATGCAGCAGGACTGAGCCTGTGCTCTATCTGCAGGTCTAGCTTACTGGTTACACTTGGGACAGATGTCCTTCAGTTAATCGTGTGTTTGCCTTCCTAAGGGCCGAGGTATAATAACCAATAAACTTGTGACTTTAGGTGCAGCACTTTGTCACCTCAGTAAACAAGTGTGACTTCTTTCCCCACTGTGTGTGCTCCTCCTGTACAGGAGCATGGCAACAACAGCAGTTTTCATGAAAAATAGTTTTCAAATGAGGTTCCCATATTAGGTGAGGCTGTAGGCTTTTATGCATCTGTGCTGAAGTTCTGTGCCACTAGCCTCTGTCTTTTGCTTGCTGCTGTCTTTTTAAGGTGACTGTCTGACATGACTGACTGCTCCTGGTTCTTTTACTGAACATACACATTATTGTGCAATTAACCAATATGGTAGTGATAAGTAAAGGCAACTATTGAATGTATGTTACTGTTTCTTAAAGAGTGGTATGCCCTTCTTAACTGTATTCTTTCTCTCTTTGTGGGTGCACAGTTCCTAATGTATTTTCAAATCAAGGCTTGATACCATTTTCGAAAAAGAATGTTCTTTTCCTGGCTAAGTTTGCAACTATTTCCTTACTCTTCCACGCATTAATAGGGAAAATAGCACGGTTTTTTCTGTGAGGCACCAAACCCCAGTAGTTTTTGCATGAACCATCTCGTACTCTGTATATCCTTTTAATTCACTTAATTATCTTTTGACCTGCAGAAAGATCCCACCAAGTGGCAAGCTGGTCCTCACGCTTACAACTGATGCTTGTGAGGGGAAGGAAAACTTTGTCCGATACCTGGAACACGTCCAAGCAGTTATAACTGTAAATTCCACTAGGCGAGGGGACCTCAACATCAACATGACCTCACCGATGGGAACAAAGTCCATTTTACTGAGCCGGCGCCCCAGGGATGATGACTCCAAGGTGGGTTTTGACAAATGGCCTTTCATGACCACACACACTTGGGGAGAAGACCCCCGAGGCACCTGGGCTCTAGAGATTGGGTTTGTTGGCAGTCAGCCTCAGCGGGGCGTGCTGAAGGAGTGGACACTGATGCTGCACGGGACTCAAAGCGCACCATATATAGACCAAATAGTAAAAGATTATCAGTCCAAACTGGCCATGTCCAAGAAGGAAGAGCTGGAAGAAGAATTAGATGAAGCAGTGGAGAGAAGCCTGAAGAGTATACTGAGCAAGAACTAGTGCTGTTCTGCATGATGTTGTCTTTCCTTCCCCAGATCCCTCTACTCAGCTTTCTACTATCCAAACCTCTGTGTTAGACATATTACAATGATTGTCTCTGTAGCCAAATTATCACACTTTCTTGATTTTAAAGTCTTATATCTCGTCAATGATTATTTTAATTACTGAAGCAATCCTTTTTTTACTCTAAGCCACAAATATACTGTCCCCCACCAAATACTATGTACAGTTTGTGACTGTAAATTATTTTTCTTTGTGTCATACAAATAGGTAATAGCCTGCAAAAAAGTTGATGGCTTTTCCCTTCATATTTTTGTGGTTAAATGTTGTTTGTATTAAAAAGGAAAAAAAAAAGAGTGAATTTTAACATTGGCCGTTGGTGATAATGGGCACATTTCTTAAAATTATTGTGAGAGAGGGAATTGCAAAGAGGGTGGCTGGAGAGGTCTTTGAACGTCTAACAGCTCCTTCGGCATCATTGACTTCAGTGGGACATTCCCCACTGGGTTCAACCAAAGCAGCACTAGACCCTACAAAAAGAAATAATCCAGAGATAAGGAAAATTTACCAATCCAATTTGCAGAAATCCAGTACTTTTGAGAGTTTCCTATTAATATATATGCTTACACAACTATATACACACAAACACTTCGGCCACAGAATGGGTCAACAGGCATGCAATAAGGAAGGCAAAGCAATGCCAAAGCCGGGCGATGTGGGGAAGTGCTCTACAAACAGGGTCAGGACATTCTAAAAGCACAAGTTTCAGTTTTGTTTTGTTTTAATTTTGGCAATTTAAATCAACTTACCGTCTTACAGCAGAGCGAGCACATAAGGAATGAATGAGCTGTAGGATTTCTGGCAGCCTGTGTGCAGAAGTGCATCTGCTCGTCTCTATACCGAGATGTACGACAGCAGCACAAGCTGAGGCTGTGTCAGCATTTCCAACCATAGACCCCTGTTTTCTGGGGTTTACAACCTGGCTGTCAGGAAATTGCTGGGGGAGAAATTTAAAGGACACAGTTTCAGTCCCAAAGCAATTTTTTAATTCAGATTTCATTTTTAAAAATAGAGATCTGTTATTTTTATGTTACACAAATATATTTAAGGAGAAAAATATGCCTAAGTTATTAATGTGTAATGCAGAGTTGGCTTTCTTGGCAAATGCAGTGTGTTTGGGAAGATTTGTTGGTAATCATTGCTTTTTGCAGTTTTAAGAGTTGTTCCACCTTTGCTTTCCATACATGTGTAAAGGCAGTCTCTCTTGCCCTCAGAGTCTGCTCTGGCTATTATCACAAGAAGTAACATCCTCTTTGGTGGGGAGTTACTCATGGTAGCAACCAGTACATGTTCTCAGGTGTGAGATCCCAAATTTAACCTTGGAATAATAAAGGTTCTTGATTCTGCGCATACTTGGGCACGCATTCACAGTGAAGGACATCAGTGGACCTACCCCAATGCTAATTTTAAGCATGAACCTTAGGTCTTTGCAGGATTCAAGATCTGCTTTTTAGCAGTGACTAATTTCAGAATTTTAATATGTATTTTTAATATGCAGAGTATTAATCTAAAATGTTTTAATAAGAGTTGTCCTGGTGGATCAGGTGCATAGTAGTAAAAACACATTAAGTAAGTAAATATTTATCTAACAGATTCAAAACGTAACCCAAAGGTTCTGCTGGACATGTTTCACTTAAAAATGTGTAATTTATGCTGTTACTTCTAGTCAATATCCATCTTTTATCTTTCCATAAGAGGCCTGTTCTTTCCTTGACAAATCCAAATGCAAAATAAACAACTTAACCTGCTCAGAGTCTATGTGAATTACACTCTAAAGCTAAGACAAGCAGCCCAGCACTACTCACAGGTTCCTCATGACACGCAGCAGTCCCTTTTTACAGTTGGGACACACTGGGATACAACAGGATTCAGACAGAGAAGAATCAGACCCTGTGTGGTTTTCATTTTTGAAGTGCTCTTGGTTATTTCTTCCAGTACATTATATAGTGCCAACTGTGTTTAGCTTAGTGACAAGGACAAGATGGGGCCATCTTAAATCACAAACTGGAGTTCAGGAGGCATGAGCCAAAGCACACTGAAGTTAAAAGGCTTGGGAAGAGGTTTGCTCATGTCTTTGGAAGTGAATGGATCACACTGACAGGAGCAGGTTTCTGTGGAAGGCACCCAGATCTCAGAAAGAGCAGCATATACATATCAGAGGGAAAATCTTACCATATATATATTTATGCATACACCTGTATGCCTAAATACATACAATGCACCTGTGGTATCTCTCTCTATATATATTACATACAATATGTATATTCAGAGTATGTTACATATATTTGCTTATAAATATATATAGAATTACATACGGTATGTAATGTATGATACATACACATTATAACTTCGTGTGTGTATGTGTTCAAAGAAAGAGGTAACTGGAAGCTTTTGAAGGACTTCTAAAATGTGGGGAAAGTTTTGGACTAAGAAAAGTCTTGTGTGGAAATCTTAAATGATCATGTATGTGACTTTCCATTGCATTTATGTAATTCTGCAGTTCTCTGTTCAATCATTAAATATCTTGCAAAACAGCAAAATAACTAGATGGTTGTTCATATTTTCATAATGCTGACATAATATATTACATGAAAGATCACGATAATGAGTGATATACAGAAATGGTGAGTTTTGATATAAGTATATATAAAACTAAGTGTATATATAATACAGACATCAGATTCTTTGGGATTTTTGCATCAGGGGATTGCTGAGAAATATGTCCAGTCAGACTAAGTTTTTATGGTATTGCTGATGGAAAATAAAGTTAATTTGTTAGTATTTATAATAAAGGGGAAAATGAAGCTCATGATTTGAAACAGGTGAACACTGTTTAACTAAAGCCCTGTGATGATGTTTTATAATATGAGGAAAATAAAGAGCTGTTGTAAACTGGCAGGTCCTATCAATCATCATTGCCTATCTGGAGGTGCACGGGAGGAAGCACTCTGCTGTGAGGGGGATGACTTCCTACTCCTCTGCTTTTTACACTGATAAAGGAATTTGTATCCTGTATATGCTGGATCCAAGGATAATAAACACAGTCCTTTAAAAGAGTTGCCAGCAACAGATGAACAGTGACAGGCATTATGTTAACTCTGTGATACAGTGGGACACAGAAGATTGAGGCAGCAGGCTGGGAAGAGCTTTGGGCATTCCATGGGTCAAACCCGGTGGCTCTGAGGGCAGCTCTGGAAATGCCACATCAGTTTTATTCTGTCTGCTGTTTGGAGCACTTGGATCCACAGAAACCCCTGCGTCACTCTTCCTCCCTCCTTCCCACCCACACTTGTGGGTACTTTTTTAGCTCATGTGTTCCCACAGCACAGTTTATGTTCAATTTTGTCATTTCTTACCCCATCTGCAGCAGTAGAAAATGGCAGGGAACCTCCTGATTGCCACAGGGGAGAGAAGGTGTCTGTCTGTAGTAACCCAGGGCTCATCCCAGGCTCTGCTGAACAGATGCTTACAAATACCGTAACACTTCAGCATTTAAACTTTAGCATTTAAACACCTCATTGACAATCTGCATTTGGTACTGTATGTTTAAAGGAGAGGTTAGCCCATAAGGCATGAGATTTGCTGTACTGTCCTTATGAACAATATTAGTGGGTTGCTGTATAATTTTCGTATAGACTCACAGAAAGAAGCCCATCCTCTGCAGCCTTACTGGGCACCGTCTGTGTTTGTGGAAGGCAGGTCAGTGATTGTAGCAGAATTCAGGCCTTAGTTCTTCTTAGACTTCTGATGTTGGTGTCCATGGTGCAGCTAAGCACCAGCTTGGTTCAAGCCTTGCATCTCAGGTTGCTGCCTATGTGATGCAGTATGTGATTTCTTCACTAACATGCGCCACTAACCCCACTTTAAGAGTTTTTGTACTGCCGACAAGGTTTACAAGCATCAGAAACCCATTTCTAGGTCAGCAGCAGAGTGACAGCTCAAGCCAGATGAAGATGGGGGGGGGATATTCACACATAAGACATCGAACCCAGGGTCTCCTAAAGTGTTGAGGCCTTGCCATTGACTACAGTTTTTCATCACGCTGACCATTTAGTTCTCTATATTGCAGTGAAATCAGATGTGGGGGATATACCCGGTTCTGTCTAGGTACCACTTTAATCTGTTTACACCTTGGTTTGTGACAGAGCTGTTACACAGCCTTCTGCTTGCTGCAGTTGGCTTTATTTCCCCCTTGCAGTAGTCAAAACCTGCTTTCACCAGCAGTTCTGAGCAGCTCACAGATTGCAGCGTGCATATGGGTTGATAAATTCCTTCTCTGCGGTTATTTACACTGTTAATAAATTAAACTGAGAAGCAGCACAGCCACGTCTGATGTCAGCTCCCACAGCATTTAAACAGAACGTTGTCAGCAAAACATCCTGAATGAAAATGTGACTGTGTGGGTTCCCTAGTTCAGAGAAGGTGCTGCTTTAAGCAGACATAGCAGTCACGGTACAGATGCTACACCTGCATTGGAGCTCACTATAGGAAAAACCCAACATGGTATTGAAGGAAAGTCTTGGGAGACATGAAAAGGCAATCCTGAAGCTCAAGCACATCAGCTCAAACTGTGTTCAGCCGCTTCCTCCCCAGCTGATGGGAGTCATCAGCTGAAAGGAAAAGGCTAAAACTAAAACTGAGAATCGGGATGTGAGAAGGAACCTACCAAAGCACTTCAGTCTGTGCCTCACTTCAGTGGGAATATTTGTGTGCCTGAAGTCAAGCCAAGGCCTAAGTACTGCACCAGCACTTTAAGCAGTGCTCAGCAGTTACACAAATGAATGATCTGTTTTCCTTGGGTTTAACTTCCCTGAGGTGAAGGTGTCTGGAAGCTGCAAGAGGCCAGTGCAGAAGTATCGCTTTTCGCTTCCCCAGGGCTGTGGGAAGGCATTGCTTGTTCCAGCAAGCCCAAGGAGTTCCATTGGGCTGCAATAGGATGCTGTGGCAGTATTTATTAAACTGTGAAATGCTACAGCTCGAGAAAATACTTAACAAAAAAATACCAAAACACACGGGTGGTTGAGTTGGCTGCAGTCTGCTCAAAAGCCTGCTGGTGTTCATAAATACCTTAGTTGTGATGGTGAAGGCCAAGCAATGGCTTTAGTTTCTTTATCAGGGTTAGCCCTCACTTTAGTGGAATTTCAAGTTTTATTCTGAGAAGATATGCAGTAAGATTATTTCAAATACAGAGAGTTTGTGTTTAGATCCAAAAAGAAAGGCCTGCCAAGCTCATATCTATTTAAGTGTCAATGGGAGAGATTTGGAGTATGTTTTATAACAGGTATCCAGCCCTTCCCCTGGAAGAACTCCTGCACACCCAGTCAGTTGCTGTTCATAGTGGGGATGGTTAGTCAGTGGTAGAGGCAACACAAACCCACAGTGGGTATCTTCGGTAGAAGGCAAAACTTTTATTAAATGAACCAGATGTCACAAGTTAACATTTGCAGCTGTCAGAGATGGGGAATCATAAGGCAGCTATAGGAGCAGCAGAGGAATATGCAGATTTGTCCCGGATCCTGTGGACAGCCAGGCAGCAATGTAATAATAATAATATTAATTACTTTTAACGTGTCCTAATCGTGAGAATCAGTCGCATAGGATGTGCCTATTACTTGTTGCCCTGGAGCACTCTAATGGTCGTTGCACCAAAGGTGAGCCTACGTCAGACGGCATTGCCATCAAGGTATCAACCTGTTCCATACCAAACAGCAAAAACCTCACTACTGTATCATTCGGTCAGGAAAAAAAACAGTCATTTGATAACTATGCCAGACAAGTTGACTATCAAGGGGAGGGGGGTCTGTCACTTAAGAGCCTTTGTCACCTGGTTTCTTCTTGCTTGTCTTCTCTATCATTGTTTCCACAATCATCGCTGTTTCTTCATACGTCTGAATTCTGTCGTCTGAGAACTTCTCGATGGACTCCACCACCTCCACCTTCTCATAGCTCATGGAGCCAGGCAAGCCTGATTCCCTGAACAAAAGGCCCTGCTTATCTTCTCGGTCACATTCTGCCTCTCGAAGGACTCCTGGCTCAGTTGGGCTTATTGGACCAGGGGTAGGAACTGCCTCAGGCTCAGAAATGTCTGGATACTTTGCGATCTGCTCAATTCTTCCTCTAGTTTTTCTGCCCCATTCAAGTATTTCTTCTTCCTCTTTCTGTTTATCTTGGACTTCAAACTCTTCCCTCCTTTCACAGATAACCGCTTTCTCTTTTTCTGCTTCTTCAGCAGGTTCCGGTAGCTCTGGAATGGGCTCCACTTCACCACCGTTCATCACCTTCCCGTTGCTGTTGGAAACTATGATCCCTGCCCCTGATGGGACGGTGGGGGCCAAGATGCAAGGTTCTTCATAGCGTTCCTCCCCTGTTACCAGCACATAACGCCCTTTGGGATAGGCATCAGGTTTAGGCTCTGCTTTCTTGTGGACTCTTATTTTCTCTTTCACAAGGCTACACAATTTATTGAAGGCTTTACTTATCTGGGCTCCATCGGGTACATCCTCTGGGCCCATTTCTTGTTCATCAAGTTCTAATTCTTCCTGCCCAGGTTCACATGTGACCGAGCCTTCGTGCCTGAACTCCAGCTGATCTTGGTCAAAACCTTCCGGAGTTCTTTCATACATTCTTTCAGGTGAAAGACCGTCAGTTATGTCTTTAGACATCAGCCCCTTTTTCCTGGCAATTTTCTTTGTCAGAGCTTTTTGTCTGGGCTTGACACTGGCGATGTCTTGCACGGCCTGGGTGATATCTAGGGAAAAAACAAACAGAACAAACAACAAACAGTGCTGAACATGGTCGCTGCAAATGCTGGTGCTGCCCCTCACTGCTGCAGGTGGGGAACTGGATGAAGCAGCAAGTGTGAGCACAGCTCCCATCAGAGCATTAAACAGCCTCTTCTTTTACGTGGGCCCCTTGACCAAGTAGCTGTTTAGCATTGTGGTTAACCACTGCCATACAGAGTGTGAGGACAGGGAAGTGTGTGTGGTTCCCCTATCAGGCCTGCATCAATGCTCATCAGGAGCCCTCTGCTGCAGCCAGGCTCAGTACCTTCCTCCCAGGCATGGTGGCAAGGTTTGGCCCTGTCCACTGGACAAGAACCTCGTCTCCTAAAGCTGAGACTGAAGCCAAGTACCCAAAACCTGGCAGTAGGACTAAGTGGAAACAGTTTGTCTGGCTTTTACAACTCCTGTTACGGTTTAGGGACAGGAAAGGAACAACCAAAACCCCAATTTAAAGGCTTCCTGCTGAACACAAGTTTCCTGCGTGAGTGGTCCAGCCCTGATGGGGAAGGTGAGTGTCGTCACCAGCTATTCCAGTGCTTCTGAAGGCTCTGCAGGGGGGCACCTCACCTCTGTGTCCCAGGGGGGCTAAGAGTGAGCCAGGCACCTCCCCTCACAGCAGTTTTGGGGATGGGCAGATGCAGGGGGGGTGCATCAGGAGGGCACAGAGCTGAGCAGCCACCCCATCAGCAGTGCTGAGGAGCAGCACTTGGGCATCGCTCAGACACTGATGTTGAGCTCTAGGCACACGCAGGGGGAACCCCTGCCCATGGGCTGTGTTCAGATCTCCTGCACTATCAGTAGCCACAGAGCCCATGGCAGCTCAGCAGGAACACAGGCAGGCTACTGATGTGCATGTTATGAACTGCTAGAGCAGAGGAGGCAGAGGTTGGTACTGGGAATTACAGGAACATGGGAACAGAGGTATTTATATGCTTTCCCCAAGGCAGGTGCTCTGTCCCATGTGGCAGGTACAGTAACACAGGTGAAATGCCCTGCTCACCTCGCAGGTAGGAAGCAGAGGTATAGCCAGAGACAGGCCAAACCCTCAGCTGGTATAAAACAGCACTTTGCAGTTCTTTCAGCTGCTGAGGATTTATCCCCAGGCATTATGGACTCATTCCATAAACAACTTCTACGGTTCACGGAGCAGCTAGAAAAATTACAGCTGCACTCCAAAAAAATCCCTCATTTGGCAGTTTATCTCCCTTCTCAGGACAGTTTGTTATTAGTAGAACCTCAGTGAGCCTTGGATTTAATCTACAGTAAGTCATCCTGTATGTCAGCACCCACAGCACCTGTCTGTAAATCAACTCCCTTCTTTGTTAAGAGCAGCCTCACTAGTTTAATCGTGGCCATTTCCTTGTCACCGTGTTTATAAGCATCCCAGGTCTAACAAGCAATCCTACAACATGGAGGAAACACCATTCAGAGGAAATCAGGTAATGGGATGTAAACAGGCCCAAAGGGGTGTCCTCTGCCTGCCTGCAGCACTCAACACCCCCTGATACTCTTGTAACGTCACTGAAGTGTGAACCAATGACTCTCAACAAGTCAGCACAAAACCCCCAGTTCTTGCCATAGTTTCAGGTGCCTTTTGACTGTGCTCTATTGATTGGCCTAAGCAGTAGATTGCAGAGATTAGCAGAGAAACTCTTTTGTTTGTGGTTTTGGCCTTTGACAGCTTGTCCCAAAGCCAGCTGAGGTAAGCTGAAATCACTGCATTTACTTGGTAAGCTGAAATCATTGCATTTACTTAGCAAGCTGGAGTCAGGCTGTCACAGCTGGTGTTGGTATGGAAGACAAATGGAAAAACATCTTAAAATACAAAGATACTGCTCTTGACAGACACAGGAAGACATGTCACAGGTTTACCTCTTCCCCTCGAAGCTTGAGGCTGGACAGGTCTATAGATCTGCGTGAAGAGTGTGACTGGCGTTCCTGCTATAGCAGAGTTTAACCTGCCGGAGAAGACGCGCATCGGTCAGATCTCTCCCCCTCATTTCCATCAAGAGCAAGTGAGATCATGCAAAATGAAGCATGGAGGTTAAAGAAATGTATTTCTCCGTGGTGAGGAGTCAAAGAGAATGACGGGAGCATGCTTCTTGTCTGGGGAAATTCAACACAGCCACAGCACCTTCGCAGGAGTCAGGCTGATTTCCACCAGCAGGAGACGTGGGATGCTCCAGTAGGTAAAGTACACCAGTAATTAAAATGCATAGCAACAGGTTTGTAATTTAGCACAGCACTTTGAAAGGATGGGAAGGATTTTGGATGGGCAAACAGTCAATCCACAGTTACCAGAGGTCAGCAAGAGCTATACCTGCTGGCTGGTAAGATGAAATTTGGCAGCCATTACAAAGGTAACTGCATGTGCCTGACTTCAGAAGGGCAAGACGAAAACCGAGCAGTCTTCCTTGGAAAAATATATGAGGAATCAGGGGTTAAAAATGAAAATTGAGAGGCTGGCCTATATGCAAACCAGTTACTGTGTCTGTGGCCTTTCCAGTCTGCTCTGCCAGAATGTGAGAGAACATTCTGGCCCAGTGTAAATGTGCAAGAGATGCACGTTTTGGGTTTTGGCAGCTATCCTGATCAGATTCCTAACCTGAATGCAGTGTCCAAAATGAGACGGTGAAAACTGGTGAAATATCTGCTCCCCACATGTGAGGCTGGCTATTAGTGAGGGTCCTTCCCCTGCATCTTCTGGACAACCCAGCACAGCAGTTTGGCTCTGGCTCTGCTGCCTGTGCATGCAGCTGTGAAAGCCCAGCTCCTTTTACTCCTCTTCTCATGTGAGGTTGATGGTTGACATTAGAGGGAGCCAGTGCTCCTCCTTAGGTTTAAACAACCCAAATCCCTGACTTACATTACACCGTTTTTCAGCCCCTGCCTGAAGAACGGGTTTGCTGTGAAGAGTGCTTCGCTTTTCAGGACATTTGCTCTGCCTGAGCCTCGCAAATACAACCTGCCTGTAACACCCCAGCAAGCTTCACTAACACCCAAGCAGTGGAGAAGGCGTTTAGATTGCTTTTGTATGCTCCTGATGTCTGTGCACTGATGCCTGGCCAGTGTATGGAAAGGAGACTGTGTAGAAAGAAGCAGCTCAAAATGGCTCTGACCCCTTCCTTGGCAGAGGCTTGACCAGATTTTACATCTATTTAAATTACCGACCCTGAACATGCACCAGTAAAAGGTGCGAAATGGCCGTGGCTTCGGGTAGATCAGACGCCCTCAAACATGCGTTTCCCAAAGGAGATAAAAGCCATCACTGTCCCCTTTGGAGAGTCCAGAAACCAGCCTTACCGGCTGTCCTCGTTCTCGATGATGCGTTTGTACCGCTCCAGCTCGTTCTCCAGTGACTGCTGGTAGATCACCAGCTGGCGGCAGTCGGTTGTGTACTTCTCCAAGGTCCTCTCCGCCTCCTCTATCCCCTTCCTGAGGTTTTCGATCTGCTCGTTGTAAAGCTGAATTTCATCGTCGTAACTCTCCTGCGTGTTTTTAATCGCTTGCTCCAGCATGGTTGTCTGGTAAACAAAATCAGTGGGTGAAAGAAGCAGCTCTGAAACACTGCGAGGTGTCCCTGCCCATGGCAGGGGGGTTGGAACGAGATGATCTTAAGGTCCTTTCCAGCCCAAACCATTCTGTGATTCTATGATTCAGCATCCCAGTATTTCAAGGGTAACTAAAGGCCAGACATGTTTTGTTATGATGTGTGAAGCTGCACTGCGTTGGGTTAGTTATTCAAAACCAAAAACTTCCCCCCTTGCACCCTTGTTTATCCCAAGGCTTCTTTTCCACAATAAGCATGACAGGATCAGTGTACACCAGGGGAACAAGGGTGTGATGTCTCCTTCCCCCCCCCCCCCCCCCCCCCCCCCAAGACTGGCTGTTGTCTCACTGTGGATTGCCTTGGCAGAGCAGGCAGTGTCTTACAGACAGCAGAAGTGCTTAACTGGGAAGCTGTGGGCAGGCAAAACCTGTTCTTCCATCTCTGTGGTCTGCAGACCAAGCACGGGAGGTTAAGGAAGGGTCTTTTTTAAATAAGAACCCTTCATTTTGAATTAAATTCCTTGGCTTTTTTACTCTAGCAATAAAAATAACTGCTGTGCCCTAAGGCTTCAGCTCCAGGTATTGGATAGCACGTCCACCAGGAGGTGGCGATAGGTGCCTTGACAAAACCAGGGCCAGCAGTTGCAGGTGGGGTATTCGGCGGTGTCGTTGTGCTCTTACTTTCCTCTGCTATTTTCAGCTCTTTATCATGGTTCTTTTAGCACTTCGTTGTTTGCCTTTTTTTTTTTTTCCTTCAAACAGCTTTTAAAGAGATGAGCTCACAAAAAGCTAATGGAGCAGTAACTGGCTAATGGATTCTTTAATAATTGATTTATTTCTAGATGTTACAGCCGAGATTTGCAAAAACCTTTTAAAAAGCCTAAATTTAGGATCTAAGTCCCTTGGCATTAGTTTGGTTATACTGCAGTGTACCAGTGAACGGGTACCACAGACCTCTTTAATGTCTGGTTCTCCTGAAGTGGCCTCAATAACCTCTCAGCAGAGCCCTGAAGGTCCACCATCATTTTTCATGGAGCCAGTTTCCAGCCTGAGCTCAGTAAGAAAGTAAGCCAGACCAGCCCTGTGTGACCTTTCCATTCCCAGCCTCCTGCTGACTCTGTCCTCCAGGAAACCAGTTGCAATGTGGAAACCTTCTTCCACCACTGCTTCATTATGGCTGTGATACCTGCAGCTCTCCCTGGCCATCTAAACCTGACAGTTCAAAACACTGAGAGAATGGGAATGAAACAGCTGAAGACAAAGATGGAAAACTAAAAGAAACACACCTCCAAGTCAACCCCATTAAAGGCCATTCAGGTTTTACCATGTGACCATAAAAAGAGCAGTGTTCATGAGCATCTCGGTTGTGTTTATGGCTAGTGATGACAGTACCTCAGTCTGCAGCTTGTATTTCTGTGCCTGTAGCTGGCAGAGGATGCTCTTGTATTCCTCCAGCTGGCTCTGCAGAACAGGGATCCTCCTCTCTGCTATCAGTTTTTCCTGGTTGGAAGAAAACAGCGTTGTGTACAGAAAGTATGTTTCACTCTGTTAAAAAGAGCCAAACTAAAGTCCGCTACTGGAAAGAAGCTGTAAATGCAAACAGAAAACTGCAGAAGGCAAAGAAAAAGATGGGTATTGAACCTCAAGTAGACCCTGTGACATGGCTTCAGGAATAAAAGATGTCACTTGTCAGGACTGTAGAAGTACAGCTTATGTTGAAATTAAACCCTGTAGATGCAGAAGTTCATATCTTCTTCCAGCTAATAAACATCCTTGGCACAGCCACGTCTTGGTAGGAATCACCAAGTTTTCATTTAGTCTGTAGCCATTTATTTGATTTACAAGTTTTCACACATCTTACCGCCCCTTTAGGATAAGATTTACTTTCTCTGTAAATACTCATATACCCTGCCATCCTCAGACAGGAAGCACAACTGCTTCAACTACCTTTAAACCAGACATTTCTGAGGCTGAGACATATGTTATAGTGTGCTTGACTAACACAATCTCTATTCTCCTGATCAGTCCAGTGTTCCAAAGCTACAATTAGTTTGTTTCTCTTTCTTACTTAGAGCAGTATGTATTTTCTGAGAGCAATACTTGCCTCACATATGCCAGTGGTTATAGGGGACACACGAGGGGTTGTCTGGATGATCTGCTGCAACACATTGACGTAGGTCTGGATTTCCATAAGGTTCTGTGGTAAAGTAAAAAGCATTTAATCAGAAAATGCTATAGCAAGGTGCTGCCTTCAAGTTGCTCCACTTCTGGGGCTTATTCCTAGGTATTTACATCTTTCAGCATATAAAAGACCAGTTCATGTTCAGACTTAGTCTTGGAATGTGGTTTTAGACCTGATTTGGAGTGCATGCGTGCTAACAGTTTCCTCATGCTGAAGGTACGTAACGGGCACTGGCTATGTGACAGTACAGTTCATAGTCTTACTTAAGGATTCAGTGCACAGGAGCTTTTCAAAATGAGAACCACAGATACCTTTGCATATGATCCAAAAAAGTGAATCTGTTCTTTCAAAAAGAGCAAAGATGGGACAGTGGCCTGCTCCAAGCCTCACAGCTCTACCAGGAAGGAGAAGGGGGCTGCATGTGTTAGAGTTGGATGCAGCATAATAGTAGAGCCACAGGCTTACGTCTGATGATTAACTGGAATGCTCTGGTGCAGAAAATTGGATATCCCCATCTGATGAAAGCAGTAGCTTCTTAGCATGAAATACAAGACAGCTTGACCAGCATGTTGAGTTGAATCATGATAACAGGTCAACACATTCAAGACATTACTACAGCTGTAGGCACTGGAACCAAGGGAGTCAGCTGAATGCTTGCAGCCACCCAGCCATTGGGCTTGGAAAT
This sequence comes from Pezoporus occidentalis, assembly GCF_034315485.1. NCBI lineage: Eukaryota > Metazoa > Chordata > Aves > Psittaciformes > Psittacidae > Pezoporus > Pezoporus occidentalis. The sequence goes on from NW_026912779.1 coordinate 8,964,519, forward strand.
ATATAGGGCTGTCTTTACCCACCAAAATGTAAATAGGATTTGCTTTAATTTGCCATTGGAACAGATGGTGAAGGGCAAGACTTGACACGTCTCTAGAAGGAAAGAGCTAAGGAAAACAGCAAATTCAGCCATTTACCTTCTTGTATCTGTCCTTTGTGGCATTAATGTCATCCTGCAGGAACTGGGACTCGATCTGCAGCTCCAGGTTGCACAGCAGTGCTTCATCAGCTTCCTGCAATGCAGAGACATGTGGCAGGGTTAGTACATACTGTTGAAGTGCCAGAATCACAGCAGCCACTTGACCATGAAGTGAGTTGCATGTGCGTGGAGACCACGCAGCCTGCATGGAGAATTGCAACCTGTTGGGTGAAACAAAAATATTATGAAACCCACAAACAAGAGGCATCTTATTTAGCGTGTTTTCCCATTGTACGCACTGCTTTTCTGCACAAATATGAAGTATGATACAGTTTGGCACTGGTACACTCAAAATACGTTAACCATATGCCTTGTGAATGCTGGGAGCCAAGTAATAGATGCTATGAAATACCAGTCTTTGATGCTAAAAGCTTGCAATGGTGCATGAATCTTAGAACAGATCCACAGGCTAAGGCATTAACTTCTCTAGTGTTTGTGACAGGACCTGAAGTACCCTGATGCCTTTTTAATATCCCCACTAAAGAAGCCCTTAATAAAAAACAACAAACAGGACAGTCCAAAGTATTTTCACTCCTTTTGGTGTATTCTCAAACACCAGAAATGTTGGAGTCATTTCTGCAAATAAAATGACAGATGAGCCAGACTAAGAAAAACCCCACTTTGCTGCAGAAGTTTCTGATACATTGGGATTTGTGAGGATGAAAGTTCAGCATGTTCAGTTAATTCAGAGGACAAGGTGTATGACTAGCAATTATGAACTCGAAGTACGTAGGTATGAGTGGCGCTGGTATTTAAATCCAGTGAAATCTCCATTTCTGTTCAAAGGTCAATTCATTTTTTCCCAGTGTTATTTCATTTAATACAAACCGTTGAATATCAAATAATTTCTGTGGAACATGACAATATATTTTACAAATATATAAGTGTGGGGGAAAGAGCTTTATTTTTCTACTTACAGCATGCCTTCTTGATTAGGTTTACCATTAAATAACACTAATATACCACTTCTGATAGCATACACTGATGTGCCATTACCAGCTGTAAAAATGCCTCAGTGAATGGATTGCAGGTTGTAAATAAACCACTGAATTCTATGGGTGCAGCACATGACTCTTAGATGGGGATTTTTCCTTTTCCACGTGCGCAGCATGTGCTATCCCAAAAATGTGTAGATGTTAGCTGCCTCATTATGCTGCTGAGCCTCCCTGCCAGAGACCTCTCCATCAGTCTCTCTGCTTTGTGAGACAGTGGCTAATGCAGAAACATCCAAACCAGCACATTCAGAGCCAGTCAGCAGAAATGCCACTGCTTTTCTGCACTCCTCTGTCCTCCTATTGACAGGAAGATCAGCAGGACAATGGCCATGTTGGGAGGTCTGGGAAAGAGCCAAACCCCCCCCCCCCCCCCCCCCGGCCTCTAGATAATACTGATAATCAAATATTTCTGCATGTAATAAGCAAAAGCAGTGTTCAGCTTCCCAAATGTTCCTTCAAAGGGGAAAAATCCTTATGCTTTTATTCCCTGCTTTCCAATAGACCAGCTTCACCGATGATGCTGTACACCAGAACAGTGCAGTGCCTACACATTTTCTTCTGAACCTTGCAGTATTTGCTATTCAATCAACTTCAGAAAAATCCGTTCTGCTTTAGGTGCTGATTCCAGAACGACGATCCATGTGCTGAGTCAGCATTTTCATTTACCATGGAAGAAAGATCACTTAGAACTTTCCAGAAACAGTGTTTGCTGATTTTTCAATAGGTTCCCCAGCTGCTGGAAAAGGCATGAATTTATATCTGTGCATGCACTTTTCAGGCTATGTCTTGGGCACCTGGACAGAAAATCAGCTGTGTTCTCTCCAGCATTTGGTGCCGCAGTGCAAGGAGCTGCTGCAATGGGGACAGCCCAGACACAACCTGGGATAGTAACATCCCCTAAAGCTTAAGATCATGTCAGCTTTGCCTGGGGTTGCCAAACCAATTCACTTTCTTTTAGATGCAGATTGGCTGAGAGGAACTGTGAAGATGGACCCACCAAGGTCCAGCTACCGCTTACAAAGTGCCTCCACAATTAGTTTTTAAGACCTTGCAGGATGTCCAAGAACCCTGCTAGCACACTGGAAAATAGCAATGATGCAGGATATCTAGAGCTTACTGGAGATAGCAATGCTAAAATGCACGTTTTCTTTCACATAAAACATGCATATCATTGACATGACAGTGCTCAAGCAAAACAGTTCCTGCCATATGTAGCAGGGAAATACAAAATATCTCTGTTTTTCACTGTGATTGTTTCCAAACACTGAAGATGAAGGATAAGCTGTGAAAAGTAGATCTGGGAAAGGATAAAACGCAATTTTCTTCACTCAGACAAAAACTAGCAGCAAGAGAAGATGAATCAGGCTTTCCCACAGACCTTGTTTGGAAACTTCCTAAATGTGTTAGTAAACTGTATCTTTTCTCTGGGTTTATCATCATCATCATGATAATCATCATCAGTTCTCTTTCCATGGCATTAGTTCAGGAAACTGTGGCTTGATAGAAACATTCCTCGTGTTTCACTGCAAGAGGTACAAATCCAAGGTGGGGGGGGGGGGGGGGGGGGGGGGGGATGTGGCTTTTCTTTTGTTTGGAAACCTAATGCAAAGTAGAGGATGTGTCCTAGGAAGGGCTGACCATACCCTGCAAGGGACTGAGGAGCTTTGAGACACACCACACTTCAAGATTTAGACATCATCAGCATTGTCTCATGCTACAATATTAGTACTAAGCATACTTTAATACAGTAGCTATATTAAAATATAAGGGTCATGGAGAAGGTATTTAGCAACAAACGTTTTCTCTGGTCACATTTCAGACCCTTCAATACATGTATTGCCTGCATGGTAAGACTAATAAATGGGCTTCTCCTACCTCTGTTTTTTCCTAAACTCCTACTCTGAGTGTAAACTCCAACTCACTCAGAAACTGCCTTCCAAGTTAGAAAAGACCAAACAAACAAGAGTCCTAGCAGAGTGAAAAAGAGTTATTAAAGGCACCTAAGCATGAGCGAGAGCTTCGGCAAGAGTGAACTTGCATATTGGATGTGGAAGAAGCAACATGTGTGTCAACTCCAGGTCCCAAAATGTACGCAGGAGCCATTGCTGATGCTCCAAAACGAGTGTTGCTCAATAGGTCCTCCTAGTTCTCGGTCTTACAGACAAGTTACTGAAGCCCTGAGCACATCTGAGGCTGCGGGCTGCAGATGGCATGGTGCTACACAGCCAAAATCAGCAGGACTGTACAGAGCAGGGCGATACACACTGTGTATGTACACACCGAGGCTCAGCCATTTGCACAAAGCTCAGGGAGGTGAATGAAGGGGAAGAAGAACTTTTCATCAGTGCATAATGACAAGAAATATTGTGGTCTGACATTTTGTCTTCCCACTGCTTATTCAAAACAGCTTGCTTAGAGAAATTATAAAGACCTTTCCTTTTCCATTTTTCCTGTCTTACCTTATTAAGGCGTTCAAGGGTTTCCTTTAGCTTCTGCTGGTATTCACGTTCATTTCTATACCTGCAAACAGAACAAAGGAGATGAGGTTCAATGGTTCATCCTTCTGCAAACTGCATTTTCATCTGCGCTATCAAGCACAATATATGCTTCACACTAAAGCAGAATATGAATCTTGAAAGGGGCCAAAAGATTTACTTATGCATTAGCATTGCTTTTTTTTTTTTGGTCCAGATGCTGAGAGTAATCCCAGGATTTACTAATGTCTTGCCCTCAATTTATGTAGCAAATGACAACAGAATGCCACCTATTGCTATCACTTTTTCACAGAAAGCCCAAGCATAGATTATTTACAATAAAATTGTATTTGATTAGCGTTGGACTGCAGTGACAGCCATTCATCAGTGGTTACCACGTGAGTATTTGCTACATTGGCAAATTAGCATTTAATTACAGAGCACTTGGTTTTCTATTCTACCTGTTGTTGTTCAGTAAGCATTTTCATGACAGACACATTAAACACAAAGATTGCAATTTCACATATTGATTGTGTATGATTAATGATGTATTAGGATGCTTTGATGGATCAAGCTTTGTGTCCTCTTTGATATAGCAATCAGATTTTAACCTGGTCAAAATCATATGTGAGTCTTAGTAAGACTGTTCATATACATTTATAACCGTTTCAATTGTTATAACACTTATAACATTTATAACTGTTCATATACATTTATAAAAAATCAACAAGTGCAAAATGTGCATGTTCGTGTACTAAGTAGCAATGGATGTAAATTGTGTTTATCTTTGAGGAAAAAGCACATTCTTTGAGAATTAGGGCTCTGTACTTGTATCTTGACTTATCTTCAAGAAAAACCTCTTAGCTGCAGAGTACAAAACTTCCTAATTGTTGATTATAAATTTTTATTCCTTTACCTAAAGAAACTGTATATAAAATGTTTAACAGGAGATACAGTTTAATGAGACCCCATTAAAAAAAAAACACAAACAGCCAGATCTTACAGTATGAGGTAATGAGACTTTGCCATAAGTAGTGAACAAGTGGCTCATCAAACTACATCTGCTGCCAGTGCCAAAGTACATAGTGTCTGTTGCAGTTTGTCCCTTTGCTTTCCCCAAAATAATAGAGATACAGAGATATAAAAAGCTAGCATTTTCTTGATTTCTACAAGAAACCCTCATGGTGGGTGGCAAGTGAAGTCTGGTGGTGAATGTCCTTCATTTGCAGTACAAGCAATGGACCAACGCAGCACAATCCTCACCAGAATTCAGAACTGAACATATGTAAAAGCTCTTCTCCACCTACTCAAGTAGCTTTACAGCTGCAGTAGACCTCTTTGGACTGCTTAGGGAAAAAGGGGGAAGGAAACAGAGTGGAGAGGGCTGCCAGGCTCAAAGAAGGCAGGTCAAAGCTTTGAAGGTTCCCTTCGCCTCTCTTAGTGCCCCAACAGAGAGATGCTAACCTAATAGATTCAGAGTTAGCTGTTAAACCCCTTAAGCCCTCCCCCACATCCTGGGGTGCCGGCCTGATGAGAGCATTGGACATGCAGGAGGGAAGCCCATGACTAAGTTTGTTTCTCCACCTGGCCCTTGTTTTTCAGGCCCTGCTTTTGCTGCAATGCAAGAGCTGCCCCCCTCCAAAGAGAAAACAGTCACAATAGTTCCTAGCAATCCTCCATGGCCAGGTAATCAGTCTGGTGTCAGCCTCGTGTCTTTAATATGAAGACAAATGCTGTCGCTCTGTTGAACCCTTCTGAACTCTTTTGGCAATATAGGAAGGCTCTTGGCTTACCATTAGCAGAGGTTAAACTTTTCTACTACATTTTTCCTTTTCACTTTCCCTGAGGCACTTTGCGAACCTTTTCTCAACAGAGGCAGCAGTAATTTGGGTGCCAAAGAGAGCACAAACTGCAAAAAGCTGGTCCTGCAAGGACGAGGGACAGACCAGTAATGGTTTTTGTTTATACCCTAGAAGCTAGGGTAAGGGCTGCGCTCTGCTGATTTGTGAACAGGTTTGTTGGTACCTGCATTACCAAGAAGCTGCTATTGAGCAGCTGAGAGCTATAAGGCAAGATTTGACAGTCTGGAGAGGGGGAGGAGGGCAGGCAGGACCTCCTTAACTGCAGCTGCAGCAGAATAAAGACCTCCCCATCACCAGAGGAGAAGCAGCAGCACAAACAACCCCTGCAGACAGGGACAGAAATAGCTTTACCAATGGAGTCCCTACTGCTCCCCATACCATAACTATTGTGTTTTCCTACTTGGTTTTGTTTCCTTTCACAGGTGTTGGGTCTCCACTGTGGCCCCAAAGGGTATCACATCATCAGAGCATCACTACACGGCGCAGCTTGGAGAACACAGTGCCAATTTCAGTGTCTAGTGACTTCCAGGGAATCATCTGCCATGCAAACCCCACAAGATTAGAATGAATTAGAATGAATTTTAAATGAAATAATCGATTAGCAAGACTTTTAATTTTTGAAGTTAATTAATCCTGTTCAGTCAAGGGTGCTAAAATCTGGGTTTCAGCATTCTTCCCTAATATCAGAGAGAGAAATACAGTCCTTTCCCACAGCCAGATGCAACGTTGCTATAATAATGATGCCAAATAAGATTAGCATGATTAGTATTTTTGTGAGATGCGTACAAACAATTCCTAGTAATGCTTTTTTTTTTTCAGCATCAAGAGAAAGAATTCTCTGCTGATACAGAGTCTGAATTATTCATGTTAATGTGAAAAGCTATAACTGTGACTACAGAGGATTAAAAGTAAGTTGTAACACAAGATCTACTTTCCAGCAGTTCATGCACATTCAATTGTACAGATCTGGTAGTCCCAGGCCCTGCTGTGTTTAAATGCAGCTTTGAAAGGTCTACTTGCATAAATGCAACTTTTAAACATTTACTTATAGATACAAATCTATTTACCAAAGTGTGAATGTAAGAATGGGTTGTAAGAGCTAAAATTCTTTGCATTAGTGAAGGACACACACTTCTATCAATTAACTGGTACACAGTGCTCCACTGAAAGCACTGTGTGCCAAAAGCAGTGCTTTATGCTTCAAATGAAGCAAGAAACCCCACGCTGCCTGCTGCAGACTGAGTACAGACCCAGGTGGGAGAGCAGGACTTCAGAGAACATTATTCCTCCCGTATTTTGCTTAGATAGCTTTACTTGTAAGTTCAAGTAGCTGAAATCATAGCCATCAGGTTGGCTTTGAGCTAGAAAGATGGTGAGAAGGCAGAGTACACATTGTCAGAGCACTGGTCTTGTTTTAACTCCTTTACTCAAAACCCAACAAATTATGGATGCAGGATCTATGAACAGGTTGCCAGGACAAGCTAAGTGTTTCTGGCCAGTTTTTCTAATTGTTTTCTTGCCAGTTTTCCTTGCAAGCTGTTGAAATCAAAGGAGGCATTGTGTGTTTTGCTGTACTGATTCTTCTCCTCCCTCAGGCACCCCAGACAGAGATAACACAGTTCTGCCCAGCTCTATCATAGCACTAAACGTTTCTATACAGCTGGCACACTAATATACAGGTAGACTTTGGAGTACTGAGTTCACTAATAAAAACACATGAACAAGTATCAGAGTCAACAGCTAAATTACAGCATTGCCTGTAAAAACCCCTGCCTACTCAGGATCTTGTAACTCGCTGGCACTGAGTTAGGGCATTGTGGACATCTGATCATTTCCAGCATTAAGCCTCAGTGCACCTGGGCGGGCAATTCTCTGCTGTCAGATGAGAGACCAGGGCTTGGCATTGCTATAGCTGTGTTGCAGCTCACAGCCTCCATGGGCTGTTTGCCTGGCAGCCCACGGAATTGGGTTGGAAATCTTATTTTTTTAGATTAGAGGTTTTTTAGCTGGCTCATTTTCTTAATTCAAATGTCAGGGTGGCTCCAGGAATAGCTGTGGCAGCGCTGCGTATCAGATGGTGTGCAGGGCTGGGGAGGGCAGGATGTTGGGACTGTACAGCTACTGATGATCAGCGTATCATCAGGCCATGCCCTGAAGACACAGATGGCCTCGACGTCAATTATCTTGCATCTGGTTTTGGGCTCTTTCCAGTTGAAAAATGCTTGGAGACAGAAAAGGGAAATATTATCAGTCTTACACATTCTAGTCCAGAGAAGGGGGAATTAGTGGAGGGTCAGACTGAAAAATCATGTGGTTTGGGCAAGGACAGACATAAAGTCTGCGATGGAGACAAGGGATGAAATCTTGAGGGCCTTTGTATTTCTGCAGCAGCAGGATAGGGCTCAGATGGTTCACCTCCTGCCTTAACAAAAGTGTTTCTGGTAAGTGTGGTGAGCATTGCCTGGGAGTGGCTGCACAGATTTGTTGAAAATGTTTCATCTTTCCCCTTCCCATCGCTGTCAGGGAGAAGTGTTTCTAAGCTAGAGCATGCTATACGGAGTTCACCCTCACCCTTCGGCAGGGAGGATGAAAAGCTCCTCCCTCCAAGCTGCTGCCAAATCTTCCTCGCTGAACTAGCCAAGACAGATGTTTAAGGGGAAAGAACCCTGGCCAATAAGTAACAAGAGGCCAAGACCCTTCTCTTCTGTGAGCACTCCTTTTATGAGCAACACTCATCACGTCTCATTGTGTAATTAATAAAGCAACATGACCAAAACTGCCTGTTGCTGAAGGGAAGGGACTAGATGTGTCAGGAGCCACTCGTATGGCTCAGCCCCCAAGGCTCCTGCTCTGTGATTTACGGTGCAACTAAGGTTAAGAAGTTAGGGGAAATTTGTTCTCACAGCTATTGCTTTAGTAGCAGAAGATTAAATAGTGGGATTCAAGGAAGAAGGGGAGAGTAATTAGATTTTTTTTCTTGGTATGTAAAATTTGCTTATTTACGGTCCTTTCATCTCACATCTGTAGTGTCTGGACACCCAGGTATCTCACAATGCCTGTAAATAACAGTTTCTCAGGGATATCCCTCACATTTCAGAACATATTTGAGGTTGTGTAACTCTGCACTGCTCAGACACAAGACGTGCTTTGAGCTGTTTGGTTTCTAATTGGGTTATTCCCTCTTGGCAGCCCAGAGCACAGTCCTGCTAAAGCTAATGAGTAATAGCAACCAATGTGTGCCATGGCAAGGACCTGCTGCCATGGAAGGGAAAGGGCAGTTGCCTGTCTAGTAGAAGTGAGACCATGGAATGCACAAATTCCAGTCACCTTGCTTTTCACCATGGACTTACTGCCTGCCATCCCCAGCTACAACTCTGATACACAAGGAGAGGCATCACCTGTGCACAAGTAGAGCTGGTGACACCAAACCTGTCCTTACTACGAAGATTAACTATGGAAACCATACCACTCTATGTTCCTCCCTTTGTAAGCCTTACTTGTTGCGGTACTCATCGAGCATGCGCTGGGCATCCTTCTCCTCCCGCTCCAGCTTGGCTCGGTCAGATGCCAGCTCCCGCATTCGTTGCCGGTTGAACTCGATCTGTCCAGCGAAGGCTTCGTCCAAGCCCACCAGCTCATCCATGCGCTGGAAGGTCTCCAGCTGCTTGCGCAGGATGGTGTTGCGCTGCTCCAGCACACGTGCCCGGTTGATGTAGCTGGCAAAGCGCTCGTTGAGCTCCTGCAGGTTCTCCAGGCCCCGGGCTTGGGCCAAACTGTCGAATTCGGGGGAGCCTCGCAGCTCATCGTAGGCGTCCGACCGCTCGTACTTCTCCTTGCGCACCTCGCGAAGGAAGCTGCTCCTGTACATGGCTTCGGGGGGGCTGTGTGGTGCCGGGTTCCCCTCTTGCGTGCCTGCCTGCCTCTCCAGTTCGGATCTGAATTACAGCTGGGGTGTTTGAGGAGGAAGAACTGAACATAATCACCCCCCCAGATGATAAGGATTTGTCTCCAGGGCGGTTTGTGGCACTAAAGGCATCATCTGCAGCAGTGAACTAAATAAATCCCTATGGCCCCGCCTTGGGGCTGCCTCTCCCGGCGTCAGCATTTCGGAGGAGCAGTGGGTACGGGAGGGTGAGGGGCTTTCCTTTTCCAGGCTTGCAATTGTGTATGGCTAGAATAAAAGAGAACTACATCCAGCTTTCACCCGGCGGATTAAAGCATTACCCGTGGACAACAAAACGAGAGCTTTGCAGTTTCGGAGCCTGAGCTCAAAGCCTTTCGTGGCTCTGCTGGGGGGAGAGCTTTGTCCCATGGTGGTGTCCCCAGGGCTATGAGCAGAGGCCTTCTGCTGAGCCAGGATTTTGGCGTGAGCAGATGGCAGCGCTTGGCTTTTGTTGTTTGACAGTTTTGCGATCATTTAGGATGATGGGATGGTGTATAAAAGTCAATGTGACTCCTGCTCCAAGTCCAAGTTTTACCTCCTCGGTTCCCACTTCACTCTTCTTCATGTCAGCCTTTCCTGCAGCTTATTTCTACCTGGTGTGAGGCGCATCAAAGCTGCAGTGCTACTAAAAACCCCAAGCTTAACAGGGCCATGTTGGGAAGGTGGTTTCCTTGGGGATAGCTAAGTGCCATGTCTTTTCGTGACTTGGTGGACATACTGTACTACTTGGAACTGAGGTCCTTCCTTCCTTCCTTCCCTTCATTCCCACTGTAATGGAGTCTCAAGTGCTGCCATTCCCTGAGAGGCTTTAATTTCAGTGGAAGTGATGGATGTATTTCCTCTGTTACTTTTTTACCAGTCTTTCCCTTCACAAAACGCTGTTTGTTGGGCCTGTTCTTCCAGAAGCACATCCATTCGCCTCGCTGAAAAGGCCCAGTACCAAGACAGTCCATATTCAGATCTCTGTTATGAATTAATGTACAATAAAATACCGGTTTATTTTTAATGGACACTTCTTGCATGAATATTTAAATTGCATGTACTGAAACCTTAATGGAGAGTGGCCTTACTGATGACAAGTGCAGAGGTGAAGACAGAAGCCGGGTGCTCAGGAGACTCTAAAGTTTGGGCCTGTGTTATTGAATCTGAATCAGAAGGAAAAAAGAAGCTAATTGGAAGCTTTCTGCGTCTTTCCTGATCTGCTTCAGATTATTTGGAAGTGCAGTGGGGAAAGATCAAGTGATCTTTCAGAAAACCTAAGCAGGGTTTGCACGCACATTGTGCAGCTGCACAGGCAGCCTCTGAACTACATAAACTGCAGAACTAGAATACATTTTTTATGAATTTTGGAGATCTTTATAAGCGGTGTATGTGAAACCGCCGCTTTTCATGCTGCTCAAACCTGTTGGCATTTGTAGCTCTTTGGCTGGACAAGCCTGCCCAGCTGAACAATGTAGCTGAGCTTTTTACAAAGCTAGTCTTCCAGAAGAGATCAGAAAATTGATTTTGCTGGATTGTGGGCAATGTATTTTCATGGCAAGGGTGTTTTAGGCTTTAGATATCCTTTCAGTGCAATAATAGCCTAGGCAAGTACTGTCCCATCCCTCTGAGGCTGGAAGCAGCACTAGCTCCCATGCATTTATCAAGAACTGGTTGGAAGGAAGAAGGCAGAGAGTTGTGGTCAATGGGGCAGAATCTAGCTGGAGGTCTGTGACTAGTGGAGTCCCTCAGGGGTCGGTGCTGGGACCAGTGCTGTTTAATATTTTCATCAACGACCTGGATGAGGGAACTGAGTGCACCCTCAGCGAGTTCGCTGATGATACTGAACTGGGAGGAGTGGCTGACACAGCAGAGGGCTGTGTTGCCATTCAGCGAGACCCGGACAGGATGGAGAGTTGGGCGAAGAGGAACTTGATGAAATTCAGCAAGGGCAAGTGTAGAGTCTTGCATCTGGGGAAGAACAACCCCATGTACCAGTACAGGTTGGGGGCTGACCTGCTGGACAGTAGCGAAGGGGAAAGGGACCTGGGGGTCTTGGTGGATAGGAGGATGACAATGAGCCAGCAATGTGCCCTTGTGGCCAAGAAGGCCAATGGCATCCTAGGGTGCATTAGAAAGGGTGTGGTTAGTAGGTCAAGAGAGGTTCTCCTCCCCCTCTACTCTGCCTTGGTAAGGCCGCATCTAGATTATTGTGTCCAGTTCTGGGCCCCTCAGTTCAAGAAGGACAGGGAATTGCTTGAAAGAGTCCAGCGCAGAGCCACAAAGATGATTATGGGAATGGAACATCTCTCTTATGAGGAGAGGCTGAGGGAGCTGGGACTCTATAGCTTGGAGAAGAGGAGACTGAGGGGTGACCTCATCGATGTTTACAAATATGTAAAGGGTGAGTGTCAGGATGATGGAGCTGGGTTTTTTCAGTGATGTCCAGTGACAGGACAAGGGGCAACGGGTGTAAACTGGAGCATAGGAGGCTCCATGTGAACATCAGGAAAAATTTCTTTACTGTGAGAGTGACAGATCACTGGAACAGGTTGCCCAGGGGGCTTGTGGAGTCTCCTACGTTGGAGATATTCAAGGCCCACCTGGACAAGTTCCTGTGTGATGTACTCTAGGCTACCCTGCTCTTGCAGGGGGGTTGGACTAGATGATCTTTTGAGGTCCCTTCCAACCCTTAGGATTCTGTGATTCTGTGATTTTAACTTCTTAGGGAATAACATGAAAATATCTGTAGAAGCCTCTCAGCGACACTGTCCATAAACAGAGTGGTCTGTCTGCAGGGCAACCCTTCCAGAGCCAGTTTTTGTTGCTAGAATTTATTCTGTTTCCCACTAGGAAAATCTGAGTTTGCTATAGCATGTTTCACTATTACAAGGTAAGAGTCGAAACAGATCTCCACAGACAGCCTGCTCAGGGTTTTCAAATTAATAATTCAAGCTCAGTATTTTCCCATTAATAACATGATTGATAGCTTGTTAGTACGGCTGTTCAGCTGTTATGAAATGATCACAGACAACGGTGGGCCTCTACTGGTACAGTACAGCTGAGGCACTTTGTTCACCGTTGCTGTCTTTTGAAGTTACTTTATTCAGAGCTTGATGCTATAGCCCAGAGCTTACTGTTCCTGTAGTCCAGAACAAAACTTCAGAGCATGATGTGCTAACGAAGTGCATCACAAGCATTCTGTGGCAAGGTCTCATTAGATGGAAATAGAGGATGTACTTCATTTTGAGAACTGATGCTCAAAAGCCACATTCATGTACATCATGTCTCATGGCTGAAAAGAGCTGTTGTGAAGGTGTTCAAAGCAGAACATCTTGTGAATATGACCAGTGAGAAAGATGAAATGAATTTGTGCTGATTAGCTTTAACAAAGACTCAAAGGATCATATATTCAAATACAAAAGAATCCAGCACACAGAAAAAAGGTTTTGTTATTTTTTTTCTTTTCTATGTCCATAGTGAGCAGGATGAATGGGACAAGAAATAATGAGTTTAAATTCTGCAGTGTAAGATATGAATGAGTTATGAGGAAAGTTGTCTAACTGTTCCTCTAGTGAAGCATAGGAAATAAAAGTTTGCAAAACCTCAGTCCCTGAAGCACTTTAAGATAGACTAAGCAAACATCCCAGGACTGAAGAATACTTTGTTCATCCTACCTTAGAAGTAGAAAAGTTTACTGATGACTGTCAGCATACTACACGTGGGGCCCTTCTTTCCTCTGAGTGCCCCCAGGACTGTGACAATGATTTCTGAGGTCCTTCCCAATCTTGTGAGATCCATACCCTCTCCCTTCTTTAGGAGCTTTGCATCCAGCCTTCGTATTTGCTTTAGAAATCATTTTCACGTGAGTGATTTCCATAGAATGCATCACAGCTGGATGCTGAATGCACCCTGCTTTTTGGACTTTCCCCCCCCCAGTGGTATTCCTACCCCTCCAGGCAATACCATAAAGGTCAGGGCCCAAAGGTGAGTTTTAACTGTAATGCTATGCTGCTTTTCACAAAATACATGATTAAGTACCACCAGAGGGCTGTAGTCCTACAGCAGGAGTAGGCTGTGGGTTTGAGATGAAGTACCCAACTCACCATTCCCGATATAAGTAACACCAGTGACTCTTGGTCACAGAGAATTTGCTCTGTAGTATGAAACAAACTGGGGTTTGTCCTTACTGTGATAGCAGATGTGCTGCAACAACTCGTGGCTTCTGCTCAAGGGGACCCAACCCTGGTGGGGTTGTTATGAATCCCCTGACAGTGATGAATGTGTTGGTGCATGCAAAGGTGTGGATCTGCTGCATAGCTCAGGACATCATCCCCACACCAGAACAGCTCAGATAAGCGCCCTGAAGTAATAGCTCAGTTGCCACTGTGAAATCAGGTCATCAGAATATCTGCTGCACACACCTGGTGTTAGGCAGTGCTCTTCAGACAGCAGGGCACGATATGAGGAATCTGATTGAAGAAAACAACACTTAGTTTTCTGTAGCAATCATGAATAAAGTAAAACTGGCAGTAAATTTTTGTTCTGTTTTGCACTGGCAAGTCTGTAGTAGTAACTAAGCTTTCCAACTGCAGCATTAGGCAGACAAGCTTTACCAAGGTAAGCTGAGAGGTATCATTCTCCTTCATTTTGGATATCCATTGGCAGAAACACCACTCTGAAAGATGCCCTCTCAGTCAAAGGATCAGACATGAAAATGGGGTAAATTCTCAGGTTTTTCTTTTTTTAATTTTCTACTTTCCTTTTAATTAAACCCATTCTGGGGTTTTGTTTCCCTTTCTGAATAATGCAGCAAAAAGGCAATATGTGAAAAAGAAATGAGATCTCTGGAAAATGCCAATTGGTTTAGACCTCAGATTCCTGGGGGAAAAAAGTGGAACTGAAGAAAGTGAAAAAAAAGTTGGAGCTAATTGCAGGTAATCCCATTTCAGCATTCAACATCCCCTGTCTTGAGGCACAGGATGGCCCCTACCCACATACCTCATTAATAATACCACGTATTGGGAAGAATGGAACATTTTAGAGATACTCTGATATGTCCACATGTTGTCATCCTGAAACCAACGAAAACTGAAATACCTGTTTGTCTTTGGAGAAAGAACATCCATTTGTTAAGATGTTCATTCAGACAACTTCAAGTAAAGTACCTTGGCACTTCAGAGCAAACAATTAACTTGAGCAATTCTTGTTTTTCAGAATGTCTCTTAGGAGCAAATATTTTGGCCCAAACTTTCCAATGCAAGCTTAAAATTTTTCCCATTCCCTTTGCGGGGGGAGTGGGAAGATTGTAATTGATGTATAATTTTGATGGGGCCAATAATATACTTCACAGTATATAAGAGAAAATAAAGATGGTTTTCTCCCTGAAGAGTTCTGAATATGAGAAAAGACTGCTCCGTAAACCACATGGCCTATCCTTCCACCCGGGAAAAACAGAGTAGCAAGCTTTGTTTTCTGAAAAGGTGTTTGTTTTATTTCCTATGGGGGATAAGGGGGAAGTGAAAAGGCAGTTGAACTGAATTTGGACTGTACTTGAGCCCTGTAGGCAATAATCGGAATTCCTGTAACAGACAGAACAAAGAAAACAGGAGCCAGAGGAGATGTACGATCTCTGCTGGAAAAAAATACCCTGAATGAACCAATGTGTCCAGTTCTGGGCCCCTCAGTTCAAGAAGGACAGGGAGCTGCTGGAGAGAGTCCAGCAAAGGGCAACAAAGATGATTAAGGGAGTGGAGCATCTCCCTTATGAGGAAAGACTGAGGGAGCTGGGTCTCTATAGTTTGGAGAAGAGGAGACTGAGGGGTGACCTTATAAGTGTCTATAAATATATAAAGGGGGAGTGTCATGAGGATGGAGCCAGGCTCTACTCAGTGGCAAACAATGATAGGACAAGGGGTAATGGGTGCAAACTGGAACACAAGAGGTTCCACCTAAACTTGAGAAGAAACTTCTTCTCGGTGAGGGTGACGGAACACTGGAACAGGCTGCCCAGGGAGGTTGTGGAGTCTCCTTCCCTGGAGACATTCAAAACCCGCCTGGACACATTCCTGTGTAACATTATCTATGTGTTCCTGCTCCGGCAGGGGGATTGGACTGGATGATCTTTCGAGGTCCCTTCCAATCTCTAGCATACTGTGATACTGTGATACTGTGAAGTAGCAGAACTAAGGAAGGGAAATGAGAAGAACCTGAAAAGGGCTCAAAATGATAAATTATGGGCTGGTATATGGCAGATATAACATATATGCCAACTTGGCTGTCTGGGGAGTGCTACTAATGGTGATGCAGTGGTAGCATCTCAGCAGAGATGGTGGTGTGAGGTCCAGCTTGGCAGACTGGTCAGGAGCCTCTAGCAGACTGGGGAGTGTGAGGAGATCAGCTTGAATCCCTCTCCTCTCCTGCCCCTACTCCTTCCCCAGGGTGACTCAGTGTGAGAGTCTTGTTGAAGACAGATGGTTGACTTCAGCTGCCTTCGCAGAGGAAGGGGAGTGGGACCAGAAGCCACACATATTCCAGCACATGCAAATCTGAGAAGCTGTCTCTGGGGTCCTTGCAGCTACCAAACCCACCTGCCTCCCAGGTTAAACATTCAGAGCTAAGGAGCCCTTCTTGCCCCCAGGGACCAAGAAAAGGAATGAGATGGAGGCCAGACACTGGTCCCTTTCCTCCCCAGCAGCATCAGGTGCACAGAGCACCTCATTCCTACCTCTGATGCCAACAGCTGTTCTTGCTTTTTCCTGCCTGGAAACCCACAGTCTAAATCCAAACAACTGTCAAATGATGATGTTTGGCTAACAGCATCCATGTAGAGGCGTTTGCTCACTTTAGGGAGCTGCTGTCAAACACATCTCAGTGATGTCTCCTCAAGATGCTGGAGCTGAATACATAGGCCCAAAATGAAATGAAGCATTACACACGCTTGGTGCAAAGAAAACTGAATTTTAAACACATGCCATTGATTTTCTTTCCCACCTCTGTGAATATTTAGCAGAGAACTGCTAAAATCCTGCCTCAAGTTTCCAGAAGTTAATAAAATTTGAACGCTTGAATTCTCTCTGGTAGCAAGTACATAATGAAAGGTACCGAGCAGGGCTGATTTCTACTGGATCATGTCTTCAACGCAGCATCCTCAGAGTGAAGCAGACAGCTTCTAATTCAAAAAGCAATTTTTAAAACCCACACTGTCTTTCTGGAAGAATCACTGCTCTCAGAGCTGCCAAAGGCAGCCCAGCAGCCAACTGAAAACTAAGGGAGAGAGAAGTAAACAACCTGGAGGTTTGTGTCTTGGGGTCAGGAAACAGAATTCACCACTTACAATAAAACTGATCAGAGAAAAGTTATTAAAAAAAAAAAGAAAATAAACCCGAAACCACAAACCCACACTAGGCACATGGGTAGTGTTTTCTTCTACTCTTTCCCCAGTTTCTTTTCACCAAAAAAGAAAAGGGAAACATTATAGCATGGAGGACATATAGAAGGGCAAATGAAGGAATTTTGAGTAAATGAGAGTAGAAAAAAAAATTGACTCCCTTTATGTTTGCATTGCTTTTCACTCCTGCTTGTCATAAATTCCGTTATGCAGAAAACATTATCACAGAGTTGTTAAGGTTGAAGGGATCACTGTAGCTCTAGTCCAATCTCCCTGCTGAAGCAGGGTCACCTAAAGCACGTTGCTCAGGTTTGTGTCTAGACGGCTCTTGTATATCTCCAGTGCAGGAGACTTCACAGCCTCTCCAGGCAGCTTATTCCAGCTTTCAGTCACCCTCACAGCAAAGTTCTTCTTCATGGTCAGGTGGAACTTCATGTGGTTTACTTAGTCTCTTGTCCCATTGCCTGGCACCAGAAGCACTTAGCATGCCGTCACTAAAAGCTTAGAAAACAAAAGATAAAGTCTGTGACTGGAGTAGAAGACCTAAATACTGGGTTTTTTTAGAAGCAGCAATACATCTGTTCACTGCCATCAATGCTGGTTGCAATGGTACAGCAATCAGGTTGCTGTAGTAGCTGCAATGTAAGACTGGTTAGAGGATATGCAGGCTACAAATACATAAATTAATCAGATGGATGAATATTGTGGAAAACATCAGTTTTCACCATAAATCCAAGGTTTTCTGTGTTATAAAGCCATTTACAAAGTCTCTTGTTCATTGCTCTGATTGTCTACATCTAGGAGAAGTTGGCCATGGGTGCACCATTTATCACTGACATTCACAGGTACTTAAGAGAGGAGTCCTGTTTATTCCCAGCCTGTTTCTGACTGGTTGCTGCTGGGAGCAGTTGGCCGAGGGCTGGAGTGGCTAATTCAGATTTGGGGGAAATAATGACAATCCTTGTTTGACTTGGTCTCTGGGTATTCGAAGAGTGAGCTCCTGGAGTGCTTCTTAGCCTCTCCGGCCGTTCCTTCCTCCCAGCAGGTTATAAGTCTTTCTGGCAGCTGAATCACTGCATTGTAGCCTTTTAGGAACCCCCAAGCAAGCACATAGAAGCATGAAAAGAAAAAGACCACCCTGCAAGTTCCTCAAAAGGTAGGTCCTCAAGGTCCTCAAAAGGAAGGTACAGCAGAAGTAGACATGAACGTGGGATTTCACCTTTGTACCTCCCACCCTCAGCTTTGTGGTGGTCCACAAAGCTATCATCACTGTTCTGCAATGCAGAGCAGGGGTCACTCCTTGAAAGTATTATTGCGCTCATTCTGAGCTGTGCTGGTATTTGGAGGCAGGACTGGAAAGTGCAGTGTGTCCAGGAGGTACTTCATTACCCTGCCTGGTGACTGCTGCCTGCTCATCATAAATAAATGGCCACTTTGACATTGTATTTTTTTTTAAGTCTTAGTACAGCCTGTTATGAATCATCTATTTAAACATCTCTCTGCCTCTCTGACTAAAATGCACTTTAAAGCCCCTGTACTTCGAGAACAAAATGCTGCCTGGAAAACTTAAGAGTAGCACTTGTAATGTGAAGTGTCATCTGTTGCTAGTTTCAGAACAGTGCTAGAAAATGCCTCTTCGATGCCATGGTCCTAATTAGTCTTTTAAGTGATCTGCCTTTTATCCACTCTGTCTTATACCAGTGCTGCTGTGGCCTGAGTCATTAGAGATTTCCTTGCTGGTACCTTTGGCTGTCATCAAGACTCCAGTCTTGGTTGCATCTAAATACCAACAGCAATAAGCAAGGGAGCAGTCTCAGGTGGCTGTCAGTTGGATCAAGCTTCTGAAATGACCTCGGAATCAGGAAAAATCCTTGCAGCAGTGAGAAACACCACAGTTTGCTTTCCTTTTTGAGATTCCTCCAGACTGGTGAGAAGACAAAGACTATTTCTTCAATAAAATAACAATAACTTTTCAAAAGGGGCAGCCTTCCCTACAAGATCAGAGATGTGAACAAATGTAGACTATTAGGATACAAGCATTTCTCTAATTGGGCTTATCAAGGTGTCTCTCACATCGTGAAAAACACTCAAATGACTGCTCTGTTGTTGAGAAAAATAATTACTTGTTTTTCCCTGATTGAATTGCTTTGTGAATACTTGCTAACCATAAATCTTTCAGAACATAAAAAAGTGCCCAATATGTTAAACCAGAAACTACTTATGTCATAACAAACAATCCAGCTTGAGGCTACAAACACAGAGCATCATCTGCTGCCTGTCTTTGTGAAGTTAATAAGGTGCACAGAAAGGCTCACACAGGCCATTACTGTCCAAAAAGCCTGCTATCAACTTTTCAGCACAAAATGAACCAGATCATTATGCAAATAAATTCTAGGATCAATTTATGGCTGTTTGCAGCTGATGAGGGACCAGTTGCCTCTTGAATGAAAATCAGTGCCAATGACTGTCACATTGAGCAAGACAATGACAGCGATCCTCAGACCTCTGGGGATAGCAGTGGAAATATCAGGACCCTGCAGGTTAAATATATAACGCAGACTATAATGGAAGAACAAGGAAGTAATGTAAAGATCTCTGGCAACAGGGGGGGCCTGTTTTGGAAGAGCTATACTGTCCTGTCTGCCCTTGCCACTAGCAACCCTTGAAGCAAAGCAGACATGCTGAACTTCGAGGTGCCATCACATGAAGTAACACTTCGTTATACACTATAATATCCCTGGCAGTGTTCAAGGCCAAGTTGGATGGGGCTTGGGGCAACCTGGTCTAGTGGAAGGTGTCCCTGCAGAACGGCTGAAACTGGATGATCTTAAGGTTCCTTCCAACCCAAACCATTCTGTGATTCTATGATTCTGCTTTGGGGTTATTGCTAGATCCCCACACATGGTATTATTTCATGACCCCCTAATATAAATATAGAAAGTGGTCATTACTATGCAATTATGTGTATTATTTAAAGGAGGTGTATTAGGAACAGAAAAGATCCCCAGTGCCAGCTTGCATAAAGGATACCAAGTGCCCCATGACAAGATGCATTTCAGTACGAATTCTTGTTTTCTCCATGATGCCACAAATTCCATTTGACGCTTGGCAAGTTGGGTCAAGGAATTAGGAAGGATCTGCCTGGAAAATATGAATTATTACTGCTGTGAAGAGAAAATGGGGTTGAGAGAGGTTAACGGGGAAAAGCAGCCTTTAAATCTTTTGGTCCTCAGGCACATGGTACAGCTCTTCCCCTGTAGTATTCCTCCACTGAGGCCACCACTGGTAGCAGCTCCCTGGGGAAGGATCTGGCCCAGCAGCCCCAGTGACTGCAGATGCCTGAGCTGCTCCTCTCACTGCCTTCTTGTCCCAGCTGTCACTGTTGTACCCCTGTTTTCCTTGGGAGCGAGGGAGAGGAACACTTAGTGTCACTTTTTGTCTGCATTTCTCTTATCTCCCAGCTCCTGCTTCACATGTGAACAGACTGTGCCCAAGCTACATGTCCCAGTTGTTTTGAGGTGTCTGGACCAATTTATCCTGTTGGCATCACTTATTTTTAGCATATCCCCTCCACCTCATCCATGTGCTCTTTGCTGTAAGCCCACACAATTTCTGGTTTGACCCTATCTTTTGCTTTTTGAAACTGAGCCTCATTCTTTCTTGGGGCCGGACTTAATAGATATTTCCACAACCTTCCACGTGTATTTTTGATGCAATTACTTTTAAAAGGATTGCTACTACCACATCCGTTGCAGTACTATAACTTCACAACTTGCTAAGCCTGACCCACAAACTACAACACCATTTTCTGAATTCTGCTCCTTTTTTATTCTCAGAATTACTCAGTTTTGTGTGTACAAGCCATTTTAGGTAAAAGTACCTCCTGCTGTAAATTAATGAATATAAAATCTTCAGAAATGCCAAAATTTATTGGCATTGATAGTGTTTTACTGTAAATCTCACAAATCATTAGGAATCAGGTTCCGTTGTACAATTTTCCTTCTGGTGTCTCCTCTGATTTATTTAATGGCTTTGCTGAAAGTTCCAAAACTAACAGGGAACAGATTGAACTGACCTGCTCCATTTCATGATCTTACCTGTTTAATCACTGCAAAGCTTTCTTTTTCCCCCAGTCTATCTGGAAACTAGAAGAATGTGGAAACTTAAGACCGATTTTCAATATGGTGCATATAAAATCACAGAATAGCTATTAGTGGGAGTTTCATTGGCATATTCTGTGACCCATCTCCCATGTTCCTGACACTACCAAGAGCTTTTGCAAAACCAAAAGAATGGAATAAAATCTTTCCCTTAAGCTTTGTATCTACATGAGCTTGTAATATAGATTAAAGATTAGCGGCTGAAATGTTCATCCAGAGTAAGTAAAGGTCTTGAAGTTACGAGAGTGTATTTCAGATTTTCAACTGATAAAAACAATGATTAAACCAAAGCATATAAGAAAACAAAGTCCCACTAAACACCATAGACAGTTATTTCCTTGCAGGACACTGTTTTTCACTGTAATATATTAAGAAAAGAAGGGTATGTGCCAATGAACTCAGAGACACTTATTTGCCATCACTTCCTGATCTTGGAGCATCCTCTACAGAGTCAAAGCATAGAGATATTAAATAATGAACTCTGATTTTCATTTATAATTGACAGTTGATATTTATTTCCCTTAAATGGCTTCTGTTTAGTTCAGTACCCAGTGTTTCATCAAAAGCATGCCAGAGTGGAAGCTGTGTTTTCACCAAAAGGAGTGAATTTTCAAAGAAGGGATTTTTATGTTGACTGCTTCCTGCAGTCTTCGCTGTGGACATTTCCTGTTTTAATAAAGTGTTATTTAATCCCTCACTGTGAAAGGTTTGTGCAGGCTGGAGCATCACAATTATTCTAAATGGAATCTTGAGGCATGTTTATAACAAACTCCCCCGTGTGAGTCTTTTCATTTTAAATGGCTTACTCACGTTAAAACCCTGACATAACAAAATAGCAAAAGAAATTATTTGAAATTATTACACAAAAAATAGTTGCCCACAGCTATGCTTGACTCTCAGTTTACATCCAGCTTACCGCAAGGTAACGTCAGATAAAATAAATGGATCTAGCTCCAGGATGGCAAATGTGTGCCTGAATGTACACAGAGATTTTGTATGCTTTGTCCCAGTTTGCTCTCTCGGACCAGCAGAATGCAGGAATATTTTACCCTGTGAGAGGTAAAACAAGGAAATGGCGCAGGGACCATGTTTTGGCAGTAAGAGCATAGCTGCTGGTACACCCAAGTTCCTGGAAGAAATCAGCTGTATAAACATTGCACAAAGCTATGTTCCTGCTTCCATGCTTCAGGTCATTGCAGCGTGGGCAGGAGCTGCCCAGTTTACTCTGCTCAAACCAGCTCTTATGCAGGAAAAAAACAGAAGCTTGCAGTCCTGCTTTTTGTTTAAATAGTGTGTAAATACACTCTACGGATCACTTTATTAGCCACAGGGCTGTTTTCTATTAGAACTGCCTAAGGCCAAAACCAAAATGCAGTGTTAACATGGAGCAGTTTCACCAACAGCAATTTTAGCACAGGGTCCTTCAGACCAAAAACTGAGAAAAGGAAATTAAAAAAATTAAAAAATAATGATATTCAAAACCTACCACTGCCATTACCAGAAGCAAGGTTTCCTCTTCGCCACCAGAGAGCAAGGTATTCCCAAGGTGTGCCAAGATTTAGCTGGTGGCTTTCTGTAAAGACAAAGGGAAGTATTACCCTTCTGCATGTAATATAATATTTACATGTTAATAGAGGAATCTTTCATATCTTGCAGCCATTTTCCTACACTCTGTGGAAGAGCTGGTGCCATTTCTCTTAGCCTGCAGCCTAAAATGGCCTGTGAGTCAGGAAATGTCATTTTTAACATGCTTTTCCTGTTCAAAGTATCTAAAGTGCCTGTATACATCTGGTGGCTGCATTGAAAGCCACCCCTGCTGATATTTTACAGACCAAGCTGTGTTTTGCACTCATTGAGTCCAAAGCATGGTGATAATAGTACTGGAGGGCTGTGTGAAGCTGTAAAAGCTAAAGCTGGGGCAGTCACATCCTGCTGTCACTCGGGAGTGACCTGTCCTTCCCACCAACCCTTGCTCTTGTGAAAAGCAAAACTGTTCAGCATTCAATCCAGTACAGCAATTGCTGTGTTTCACTATTCCCTTTGCCTTGCCCTTTCCAGCATGAACAAAACAGTGCCACATTCCAGGTAATTGCAAGCTTTTTATGTTCCCCCACTGTGGAGGCCATAGCCTGGCATGTTTGAAATGAGGAACATGTCCACACCAGCAGATCCTATTCGCTGTCTCTTGATTTATTAGCTGCTTCTGAAGCAGAGCTCAATCACAACAAAGGGTGGACCAGAGTCGCTGTGGCTGTAAATATATAGTAATTCCTACACATATATGATGCTATTGATGGCACAAGACTCTGCATGGCATCTTTGATCAGATATGTCCTTTTATGGCTAGTGTTGCTCATGGTGACATATTCATATTTAAGTGCATATAAGTCAGGGAGATTTCCTTACAAATTTTTGCATAGTCCCATGGTTCCCCCTTCAGTATCTCATAATGCTCCCATTAATCTTTATTCCCTCTTATCAGTTACAAAGTCCAGGCCGTACCTCTTTGAGCATATGCCTGTAGTTTTAGTGGCCCATCAGCTAGTGGATAAAGAGTTTTAGTCTTGGATACCATGTCCTTTATCACTAGCCTGTCCAGTTTATGTTGTTGTGCTTGTTTATCACTTTTCCTGTTGCTTATTATTCCCTTCAAACTTAAAATGCCCTGCATCAGACAGCCTGAATGAAGAAGGTGCACTCACATCTTTCCACATGCAAAAGGGATGGGAAAAGCACCTCAGAGTGGCTAGGAGAGAAAGCAGCTCTTCACAGGTTAGAGGGATTTGCAGTGCTAAACATACATGCAAAAAAGAGCTCTTCCAGTTTTCAGTCCTTGCAAGTCGCAGGATGACAAGCGCTTAAGTGCACCTGGTCCTAGCAGGTAAATAGCCCTGGAAGCTATTAGAATTCATTTGCTTTTAATCAATTTTGAGTTTGCCACTGTGTTGCCCTCAAGGTTTTAGGCCCAAGTTACTTGAGCCTATTTTTCCGTCATACCCTGCCCCATTGAGAAAGTACTTCTTACGGCTTTCTGTTAAAAGCAAGCTATACTTGCATTTAAGCCTTCCCTCTTTTGGCAGCAGCTCTCTGATATCACAAGTATCTCTCTATAGACATCTCTATTTGGCATCAGAGAACACTCTATTTTTCAGGTAATACCATTTTGGTTCTTTGCTGTCTCAGGTGAAATGAAGGTAAGGAATTCTTTTGGAGCTGTCTTTTCCAATCCTGCTCATTCTCTCACAATCCAGGAAAGGAAGAAAGATAACCAAAAGCTCCTATGGAGGGTAGATATGCAGCTTGCCTTTGAGGGAACAAATAAAGCTTTCCTCAGGTAGTTTTACAGAAGAAACGATTTCACAGCCTTTCCATGAAACATTTATTAGTTTCTTCCTCACCAATTACTATGACTAATATAACGATGCCTTTCTTTCCCAAGCACAAACAAAACCCCACATCACAACAAATTAAAATGTCTGAAAACAAGTAATAACACTGCCAACAGAAACAGCATTCAGCCGCATAAATTAGGAATTTCAAGCCAATAAACACCTCACTCAATCCATCCTTTTCTCCTGTAGCTATCAGTGGGGACCTCTTATGATGGTTTCTTTTGGAAGTCAGAAGTTTTTTCAGGTAAAAAGAAAAAAAAAAGGCACTGATTGGATGAGACATGTTAACATTGTGCAGTGATGTTACACCACTGTCAGTGGTTCAGCAGACATGAGTTAAGTCACCTACATCTACTTTTAGGGGTAAAAAACAGTGAGTTGACTCATATATTCTACTCTTTTAGAAAAAAGCTCTGTGTTGACTGTTCTAAGGTTTGGCAAAGACATAGCTTGGTTCTATCAGAGTAGTATAATTTGCATCCCCATTGCTGTCAATGAACAGACATCAGAAGGGTTTAATTTTTCCTTCCATGTCTGTTTGCTGGTAAGTTTGAACACACTGCAATTAGAAAAGCCTCTGCAAGCAAGCTCTTGGGAAGCAGAAGAGTGTTACCATGACTCCAAGCTTCGTTAACAAGGCCAATATATGTAGGTTTCTCAGAAATGTCATTTGTTCCCGATACTTTCGCACCTATCTTGTCCATTCCAAGTACATGTTCCATTAGCAACTGCGCCTTTATTTCCATTTCCTTAAGTTCAAATTGATACCATCTAAAAATGCAGATGACTGCAACTTTGTTTTTTCTCCTGTGATGATGCATCCTGTTATTGATGTGCTTTTTCTTTACTATTTGTTTTTAATATAAGTAATTAGAAATGTCATTTCATCAAACATACTCCTTGGCTAATTAGGTTTGCCAACTGTTTCTTAGCTTCAAGGTTGGGCCATCCATTTCCCCTTAATGATGACTCCTCTGGATTGTTCTGCAGTGATGAACCTCCTCAAAGTTCTCATTCTGAACATGCACTTTGTATATATTTTTCTAAGCCTATTTAGGACAAAATACAGAATATTCTTGACAAGTTTCAGGAATGGACTGAAAAAGGAAGGGCAAATAAAGATTCAACATTTAGTTTGTAATAATAATCTACAAGTGTGAAATGAGGTGCAATTAGGTGGCTGACAGTTCTGCAGAAAAGGTATGATGATAGTAAGAGGGAGTCAGCAATATCCTCCAGTTTGTAAGAAAGATAACGTCAGATAGGGACATGATGTATGAGCGTCAGATGTTCAGAGCAGTGAGTGGGAGCCAGTAACAATTTCCATATATGAAAAGGATTTCTGTATTGAAAAGGAATAACATGACCTCTGTGCCCTCTCTAGGCAAAATGCTCATAATATGGACAGGACATTTAAACATAATGAAATGCAAGAAGCTTCCTGCCTGGCTTGACATGCATATCATGGAAGGGATGTCTGCACTTTGATGAATGAATATCTGGATGGATGTGTCATTATACTAGAACATACTCCATACAACTCACATTTCATCTTTGGTTCCTTTGTTTCCTAAATAGTAGAGGGAATAAGCACAATATTCTGCTTTCTTTTGATGCTGAAAGTGGAATTTGAAATACAGTAATCAGTTCCATTGCATCCTTTCAGAGAAATGTAGATTGAGAGAAGAATTGAGGAATAGATTCTGTGCAAAAAAAAATCCCATGTATCTGGATTATAATAAAAAAAGAAACAAATAAAGTCAAGCTTATGGAAGGGTTAAACTCCATAAGTAGGCAGGAGCTAGTTAATGGCTAAATCTCCAGAAAGAAAAATGAGAAAGTAGTTTAAATTGCTCAGTGTATACATATATATACACACACACACATATATATAAACAAAACCAAAGCAATAATCATCTTTCTTTTGACAATGAATATAGTAGATATGAACGATGAACAGCTGGAGGAAAAAGAACAAGAATTCCTCCAGGAAATAACTTCATCTTCAAGACTATTTAAAACAGATGCAGCAATGACAGAAAAGCAGGTAGGAAGGGTACTGAAAAGTTGTAAATAAGTTAACATTAACATGTAGTGAAGAAAATACTGACTAGATGTAAAAAGGGTGATCTGATCTAGAATAGTCCTAGATCTGGTGGCCTGATCTGGGTTTTGGCATCAGCCTCCCACCCCTTCTTCCTCAGCTATCAAATCAGGTCAGTTTTCCCCTCAACCCTCTCAATGTCATTACTGCCCTTCCCAGAATGTACTCCTGCTGGTTACTTCATCTTTCCTTCTAACTGAGTTTAATTACACTTCTTCTTTTTGTTTGTACGTTTACTTTTTACATGTACAAGATCTGTTGATGAGGATCATTAAAGTCGTGGCTCAGTAAGAAGCCCAAACAACTGAGATGCAATTAACTTAAAATTGCATGTATTCCATAACACCATTTCATAATTAATTGCTTTCATTACCATTAGTCACCTTTCTACAAAACCAGTGAGATCCCACAGTGCCTAAGCTAGAACAATAGAATTAACAACTGGATTCCAGTTTTAATATCTGAAGCACGGGTAACTGCATCATACTGGAAAACAGAACTGGTATCTCTGGTATCTCAATGTAAGTCTCTGAGGGGCTGCAAGCAACACATTTATTTTACTGTCCAAACTGAGGGAACAATGCCAAGAAGATATTAGGCAATACTTGGGTATCAGCAAGAATTTAGAAATAAACATGTAGCTTCACATCTTGTAATTGAAGTGCAGAAACCCAAGACTTTTGTTTCGAAAATTTCTGAATTGATATTAAGAATTTCATTCCTCATCACATGCTGGAGGAGACACAACCACCTGAGACACTGGAAGAATAACTATTTCAATCTCTGCTTCGCAGAACAGATTGCCCTGGGTTGCAGCCGAGTGCTCTGCACCTCCAATTTGATTAACCATGCCGCAAGCTAGGTACCCAAGAGCCATTCATAATTACATTACAATTCATTATAGCTTTAATTCTATACACAGAGGAAAAGCCAAGTTGGATGGATACTTTCTCAGACAGTCTCAGTAATAACCTGTTCTTTTTCATCAATAGATCTTGAAGTGCTTAAGGACTTCAGGAGCTTTCAGCTCAGTTGTCTCAAGACAAAGTTGAGGTTTTCAAAGAAGTGGAGACCCATAAACTTCCAAGGCTTTTCATTTTGTGTAAAGAAAAAAAGGAGATTTTAAAAGTTTAGCAAAAATACTGGTTTTGACCAACTTTGGAACTTCCTTGTTCAGATGCTTAGCTCAGAGCTCCACACAGCAAACCCTAATTTCACCCCAAATTCTTACAAACTTCAATCAAACTGTACATAAATCCATCTCGGGTATTTGAGCGAGAAATAATTAGCAACTTTAACAACAAGGATCTTACCAGTCAAAATGCAGTAAGTATATTCTGTATCAAATTATCAAACTCTATTTTGCCTTTCAGCAGCTTCCCTTTTCCATTGAGATATTCATAATATTTAAGTTTTCTGTCTGGAATACATAAAAGACCAATAAATGATGAAAAGCTGATGAGCTAAACCACTGACTCATCTCTCTGTTACGCCAAAGCATTGCTAGGGATCTTTGACACCAACCTTTCTCAAAAACAGTCTCTCTTAAAAGGAGTCTATCAAAGCTTGACAACAGCTCATTCTTTCTTAATACTTTCTCTGGATATTTATGCTATGGCATCTCTGCCTGCCAACATTATGTTTTATCTGTCTCTCTCCACTACAGGAGTCAGACTCAGAGCACTGAAGCTGAAAGCTTCCTGTGAAGAGCAGATAACAAAGAGAAGTAGCTAAAGTCACTCGGAGCAGCCTTCTTGAATGATACATGACAGAGCAGAATGGGAAGCCTGCATAATAAAGCCAGTTTCTATGCAGGTATTCATACACCTTAGCACACCAGCCCTACCTCCAGCTTTTACAGCAATACTATGTTTTCGGGATCAGCCCTCAAGTTCTGCCAGTGGATTAGCGTTTAGCAAACTGCTGCCAACACTCAAGATTTCTAAATGCAGGGCTAAAACAAAAAATACTTCCAAGGTATTGAACACTGAAATCCTAATAATTATGACAGAAGCCAGCTGGAGCTGTCAGGCACTCAATACTCCCAAAAACCTAAGTTGGTAATTACCAAGCCAGGAGTCTAACAGCAGTTGTCCATCTACTGCTGAACAGCCAGACTGCTGCTGTCTTATGTATTTCCGCACCACCAATCTCTGTCCATGCTCAGCTAATACACAACACTCACAGCATGTGGTTACTAAAACCATTTCTGATGCCCAGGATTATTTATGCATTGAATTCAGAGTGCCTTTGGGATTCATTTTCTTTTTTTTTTCACTTTTGTTGCATTATTTGATGGGGACAAGAGCTGCAGGAAGCACTCGCTTTTACTCCTATCTCCGTTTGTAAAGTCTCTCTCTGTCTAGTATCTGCTTCATGTTTATTATGGTAATATTAAGTTATAAACCTCCTGGTTTGGATAAACAGCCAGAAGCTTATTTGTAGTTAGGTGCTTCTCAATGATAGTGGTGGTAACTACAGGCTAGCCGAGCTGCAACAGGAACTACCAACGCTAATGCTTTCCAAAGCTCAGTATTTTTAGATTACTTTCTGTACAGTCTATTTCTTCTACTGTCAAGAAATCAGTAGGAAACTTTACACAATTTGCTTTTTAGACAGTGTGGTGGACAGCGAATTATTAATCATTAAAAGTTACTCGTTATGTGGACATGCACATACTTATTAAGAAGTAATAATTGGGCAAATGTGTGGTAATTGATCCTGTGCTGAAGGAAAGCTTGAGTGCAGCTGCTCAAAGGCATATGTATTTAAGCCAGTCTCCAGACCCAGCAGGCTGGGATCCTGCTCTTCGCACCTTCCTGGAAGACACCCATAGGTCTGAAATTACACATTTCAACTATTGGATACGGAGCTGCTTTAAGCCCTGTGTCTGCCAGTGAAGTTCATTAAGATGTGTCATTGCTTTGACTCTCACCTCGCTAATGCTGTACATTGTTCACTGATGCACAAACACCAACAGTGTGTGGTAGACAAAGTTTCACGTGCGACCTAAGGCACCTCGTGCTTGGTACTCCTCTCCAAGGTACACAAGAAAGCTCTTCACTAGAGGTGGCAGTGGCAAACAAAATTATTCCTTAACAAGGCATTTCTGGGTTTGTTCTAGACCAGCACAGCCTTATTCATGTTCCATGATGACTTCACTGATGCTGTCTGCCTGGATTTGTGTTCTTTGGTTTAACGCATCTGGACACGAGCCCCATTGCTGGTACAGCAGTGCGGAGCAGCTAGCAGAGACAAGCCTCCAGTTGCACGGCTAATTGGCACCAGCAAAGGGCCTGGCTCTTCACTTACCAGATGTCACTTTGTATTAGTTGACTGTCAGACCATGATTATTTTTTTTTGCCCCTGACAGCACCACTCCTATTACAGTTTGTGTGGCCTCTGCAGAGAGGTCTCTCCTTGTCCGCATTCATGTCTGCATGAAACACGCACAGCATCATGTTTAGTTCTGCTTTGAG
Organism: Pezoporus occidentalis; assembly: GCF_034315485.1. Classification (NCBI taxonomy): domain Eukaryota; kingdom Metazoa; phylum Chordata; class Aves; order Psittaciformes; family Psittacidae; genus Pezoporus; species Pezoporus occidentalis. The sequence continues at coordinate 8,994,495 of NW_026912779.1, forward strand.
CTGAACCCAATTTTCACATCAGTCAGCACTGCTACAGTACCATCTCAAACCCTTCAGACATTTCCCACTACATAAACTGTGGCTATAAGGTCATATTTCTTCAAGTAAAGGTAAGGAAACAATAAAATAAATTTAATCCTTTTGATTAAGCCTTCCAAACATGGGTGGTTGTTGTGGAGGTATTTTTCTGCAACGTTGGACTTTTTTATTGTTTTGTATATTTTTATTTGTTTCATAGAATTGTTTGTGTTGGAAGGTGTCGTGGTTTAAACCCAGTCAGGTAATTCGTTCGCACACTTCCCCCCCTTTCTTGCCCTCCCCCTGCTCCCGGAGGGACGGAGAGGAGAATCGAAAAGAATGCAACTCCCACGGGTTGAGATAAGAACAGTTTAGTAACTAAGGTATAACACAAATCACTACTGCTACCACCAATGATAATAATGATAAAGGAAATAACAAGGGAAAAGAATACAACACCTCAGCACCAGCTGACCGATAACTCGCCCCCCAAGCCCGATCAAGCTCCGACCGATACTTCCTCCAACCCTGCAGACTCCCAGCCCTTCCGGCTAACTCCCAGTTACATCCTGGGCATGACGTGCTGTGGTATGGAATACTTCTTTGGTCAGTTTGGGTCAGGTGTCCTGTCTCTGCTTCCTCCCGGCTTCCCCTCCTCCCTGGCAGAGCATGAGGCTCACAAAGTCCTTGGCCAAACCAAAACATCGCTTGTTATCAGCTCCGTTCCCGAGCTGAAAGTCAAAACATTGCACTGCACCAGCTACCAAGAAGGGGAAAAATGACTGCTACTGCTGAACCCAGGACATTATCCACCCCTTATTCCATACCATTCACGTCATGCTCAGATCCCATATTTTCAATATACTCTTATCTTAGTGCATAGACCAGTCCCTATAAAGCTGCTGAGTCCATCTGGTCCATGATGTCAGGCTCCATCTCTTGTAATAGTCTTCCAGAGCAGGAGAGACTGTGTGCAGTGTTCACACTCGTGAATAACCTGGGCAATAGTGTCCATTGCTAAGTCCACCCCTCGATCATGAGGCCATCTCTGTGTTGCATCTCTGCTCTGCTGGCCTGAAGTGCATTGGGCCCACCAGGCTCAAAATAATTCACTGTCCCCTTCAGCAGTTTCTGCAGCTTGTTGCTGGGGACTCCATGCAGCTGCCTTCCATCTCCGATGCTTCCAAAGCACTGGAGGGGCCCAGTGGACTAGATACTTGCCCATACTGTCCCACACACCCTGCCACTCATGACTGTCCAGCTTTGGGGAAAATCTCTTGGTCCCCCTATATTGTCGTCTAACCCCAGACAAGACCCAAACCTGACTCTGCTTAACTTTTGAGATCAGACAAACTGGTCGTGGGTAGAACACAGCCTGTGTGTGTGCCAACATGCTGATCCCCATCACAATCAGCAGGCAGGTACCAAGGACACCCAAAGGCCATTCAAAACCTCCAGAACTCTCACACGATGCTGCTGTACTTGTCACTGGGGCTGGTGTAGCTGCTGTGCTTGTCACTGGGGCTGGTGTAGCTGCTGTGCTTGTCACTGGGGCTGGTGCAGCTGCTGTGCTTGCCGGCTCTCCCACCGCCAGCTTCTCTTTTCCTGAGTCCAGCGCTTCCTCCTCTGCCTTGCTGGGAAATGCTGCGTGGTCTCCTGCATCCTCCTGGGGCTCGGCGGGCGGCTTCCGGGAAATGCTCTCGGCCGTCGCGGGGCTCGGCTCGGCCGCGGGGCTCGGCTCCTCCGCGGGGCTCGGCTCCTCCGCCGCCTTCTCCCGCTGCTCGGCAGCCGCTTCCTTCTGCTCCTCGACCGCCCCGACCTCCTCCACCGGCAGCCGTCCCCTCGCGGCCTCCGGCCCCGCTCCCGCCGCCGCTTGGTCGCCGGGGCCGCTTTCCCGGGCCGGTTCGGCTGCCGCCGGCTCCCGGGGCCGCTCCCCCTCAGCTCCCCGCAGCCTCACGAAGATGGAGAGTAGGGCGAGGGCCAGGACGGTGAAGAGCAGCCGGACGGCCAGGTACGAGTCCACGGCCACGTCCGTCCCGCCCTGCTGCTGGAGCCCGCCCGTATTACAAGCCATTGCCATAAAGCACAGTGAGACAAGAACCTTAGCCCAGGCCCCATACTTGATAAACACTAACACAGCAAATACTGGCTCTACGTAAGTTACAACATTCTGAAGCTGTGAGATCAAGCAAAACAACTCTGAGACCCAATAAATCAGCATTGTGACGAGTGACTATTAATCCGGTCAGATCTGTCGTTATCTCAACCCTTCGTGCCCCACGTTGGGCGCCAAAAAGAACTGTCGTGGTTTAAACCCAGTCAGGTAATTCGTTCGCACACTTCCCCCCCTTTCTTGCCCTCCCCCTGCTCCCGGAGGGACGGAGAGGAGAATCGAAAAGAATGCAACTCCCACGGGTTGAGATAAGAACAGTTTAGTAACTAAGGTATAACACAAATCACTACTGCTACCACCAATGATAATAATGATAAAGGAAATAACAAGGGAAAAGAATACAACACCTCAGCACCAGCTGACCGATAACTCGCCCCCCAAGCCCGATCAAGCTCCGACCGATACTTCCTCCAACCCTGCAGACTCCCAGCCCTTCCGGCTAACTCCCAGTTACATCCTGGGCATGACGTGCTGTGGTATGGAATACTTCTTTGGTCAGTTTGGGTCAGGTGTCCTGTCTCTGCTTCCTCCCGGCTTCCCCTCCTCCCTGGCAGAGCATGAGGCTCACAAAGTCCTTGGCCAAACCAAAACATCGCTTGTTATCAGCTCCGTTCCCGAGCTGAAAGTCAAAACATTGCACTGCACCAGCTACCAAGAAGGGGAAAAATGACTGCTACTGCTGAACCCAGGACAGAAGGAAAGGAATTTGAGGATCATCTAGTTCCATCCCCCCTTGCTACGGGCAGGGACACCTTCCACTAGACCAAGCCCCATTCAACCTGGCCTTGAACACTGCCAAGGATGGGGCAGCCACAGCTTCTGTGGGCAACCTGTGCCAGGCCCTCACCACCCTCATAGTGAAGAAGTCTGTTTTTCACTTCTGCACCAGGCTCCATAATTGAGTGTCTCAAAGGGAAGCCCATCTTCCTTCCCCACCTTTTCTTGCTCAAGTGCCACCTACCAGATACTCTCTTTATATTGTGCATTTGCCTGCTGCTCCTGCCAGCATCCATACACAGCCTGTGCTGCACTGACAGGAGGGAAAAGCACATCTCTATCAGTAAATTTTCAGTTTATCTAAAAAAACAAAAACAAAAACAAACACAAACCCCCCAAAACCAAAAAACAAGGAGAATGTTTTACACATCAGTCTCTGTAACTCCTCTTCATTGAAATGAGCAGGCTACTTCATCCAAGTCTTCATACTGACATGAAAATGCAGCTCAGAAATCGCTGAAGCTGTCTTAAACCACAGCACTAAGCAGCAATCTAAAAAGTCATTGTTGCATCAATAACTTCATTTTTAAATCAGCTCTGGAAGGGGGTGAGAGAAGGGAGAGCAGTGAGAGCGCGTGGTAATTAGATTCTCTCCCTGATCACAATTGCATTACCAACAAATCACCTAAGATGACTGGCTTCTTTTTAGTTTCCTTGAATTTAACCGTTGCCTAAGAACCTTGTAACAGTAGAGCTGCGGGATGATTAACCCAGAGCTATTAACTACAATATTTCAACACCACCCTGCGTGTGGTTGGCCCTGTATGGTCAACCACAGTCTTCTCATGCTCAGAAATCACACCCCTGCCAGACATGGAGCAGAGGAAGAGAGTTACAGGTTTGAACAAGGTAGATGAGTCTGTAATTATGGACATTGATCAAAAAAACCCACAGAAGGCTTTGTGTTAACAAATGACTGGCACACAAGAGGCCAATGAACCAACTTAAGTTTTCCTGAGGATGTTGCCTTGCTCCTTGTTCTTTGTTCCTCGTGTCCTGTCTTTTCAAGGTTGTTAAAAACCTGCCAGTTTTAGTTTTGTAAATGCCTCATATCAGTTCCTTTCTGCTAGCACTGCAGACCAGCACTTTCAGATCCCCAGACTATGAACCTTTTAGCTCTGTCAGACCATACATATATTTCTTTAGTCTGGAAGAAGAGAGCTCAGATATATTTATACGCTGCACATTTACCCACAGAAGTGGTGATTTGCAAATGACCCGAGTGTCACCTTACATACAAATTGGAACCAGGATCTTTGTTTCGCAGATAGATAGACTGAGACAGTGTAGAGAGAAATCTGCTCTGCCACCTCCACAATAAACCAAAACACATCAACACCACCAACCCCTTTACACACAAAAGCACTACATAGGCTGTCCCATTTCCTTTAATTAAAGCTAGTGCAGACTCCTTCAATGAAATTAGACTGATCAGGACTTAGCAGTGAACCAGTACTAAAATCTTGTGCTGTTGAGCTGTTTGTTGCACAACACACTGCATCACAAGGCAGTTATCTGCATAATAACACACCATGTGCATTACCATGGAATTCCAGATGTGATCAGAAAACAACAGCTCACAATTCAGAAGCAGCTAATTTATGCAATTCTCTTTGATGCACTTTATTAAACACAAAGCAGTCAGATGAGTTTTCAGGAAAAATAAGCCCCTTCCTCCACCGCTAAGCTCAAGCCCAATGCTTTGCAAAGCCTTACAGCTACCACAGGCAGAAAGATCTCCTTTGCACTGAAATGCAGTAACCCTGAACAGAAGAGAAAGAAATTCTGGCCCCAGAACAAGAGAAGCAACATACACCATTGCCTTGGCTCCAGTCCATCCAGGAGGCAGGGCTGGAGCAGGACATGGACAGCACAGCTCAGAGAATGTCCTAGGTGCCTCGGACTGAGCTTAAATAAGCTTGCAGCAGGGTTTGTGTCCCAGAGGAGGCTGCACAGGGTAATAAGGGCATCAGTGAGCCTGGGGCCCTGGATACCTCCTGCAGCTCCAGGAAGCCTGTGAGGCAGCTAGTAGAATTGTGGGCTGGTGGCAGAGACTTGGTGGTAAAGTGCTGTGAGCTGGACCTGTTGTTAGGGAGAAGGTGTTGGGGCTATGCTCTAGTGGTGAGAGGCTTTTTGGGTTTGCCTTAAATCTGAGGAGACAGGTCTGTGACTTTCATTTGTATTTAGCCAGGCTAACTCATAAAAATAGCTCTCCAAAGGTAAGGGTGGCATCAGTGACTGCTTGGACCCAGGCAATGTCTGGACTCATACAAGGCCTCTGCTTAAAACTGGCAGCTACTTTCGGACACCCAGGGTCCTCTAGATACTGGGAAGCAAAACTGCTTTATTTTGTAAGAAAACAAGATTCCTATTTAGCTTACAAAATATTGCATCCCTTATAGGATATTTGCCATTGAGCTTCCTAACTGTGCAATGCTGGGCCTTAGGTGGTACTTCAGCCTGACCTATTCACTTATCTTGGTGACTGCAGCATCTCACTTCTGGAGAGAAGCTGCATTTGCAGGGATGCTATCCCACAACAGGATGGGTACATCATGCCAGTATACTGCTTTTTGCAGTGGGGCTTTTACATAAACCTGTCTTTAAATGTCCCTTGATGTGAGTGGGAAGAAACAGAGGGAAGGTAAAACTCATTTGGGCTTAATGCCATGTTTTATCTAAATGGGTGAAGGAAAAACAGTTGACAAACAGCCAGTATTCTGGAGCTGAATAAGGAGAATGGCAGCAGTACAAAAGAAGCATTTTGGGTCTAGCAGAATGCTTCATTAAGAAAGTCTTGTCTTTTATCTACCTGAATCGAACAACTTGCTCTGAATACTACCATGTTTGACTGTCCTCTGTATACTCTGTTCCTGACACCCTGAAGATCACACATGGTGTTCATGACTTCTCCTGGAGCACTGTGTGCTTAAGCACAAGAAGTAACACATGCTGTGCGTGCTATGATAGACAGCAAGCCTTAGACAGGGACTGACCTTAGCTTGCAGGCAGAATAACTCAAGCTGCCTTTTTGCATGGCAATTTCTCATAACTGCTTTAAGAGAATAAATGTAAAAGGAGACAATCACTGGGGCCATCTTCTGCCTGGGTTAGCAGCTCCTGCTCTGCCATTGAACTGGCTGGATTTGGCAGGGGGAAGCAGCACCCAGTATTGTTCATTTCTGGCATGTATGCCATCATATCACAAAAAACACTTTAACACCATGATGGATTAAGAAAAGCCCACATTTCCTGCCTTAGAAAGTTTACATTAACTAAAATAGCAAATAAATCATCTTCTGCTATGTGTTTGTACGATGCTTAGCATGTTCAAGTTGTAAGCTCAGCAGAGGTCCCTAAGCATCGTGCTAAGCGAACAAGAAACACTGTTCTCAGAGAAATCAGTGTCCCTTGTGACAGCTGAAGGGGGGAAAATTATTCATACTCTCTGTGCACTCTCAGGTGGGTGGCTTTGCATTGTGACCAGTGCTTCCCACACTAGAGAGTCAGGGATGAAATCATAACCATTCAATTTTTGTAAGGGAAGTGGCAGGGGAGAACACTGTCACTTAAAATGAGACCATGTCAAATTACAGGATTTTTCCATTGAAATGACTGTCATTTGCCATTGTGCTCTGATAAGCCTGGCAATGAAGGGATGTGGCAGGAGGTTTTGGCACCAACTGGACCCTCCCAAACATCCTCCCTGTTATTGAGGCTGTTGAACAAGGACTCAGCAGGCACTGATCCCGTAACTAAGCCAAACCAGTTCTTACAGTCCTCATTTATTAGATCCTAGCTGTTTCTTTTTCCATCCTGTTCTCTGGGCTTGGTCCCGTTATGGTTCTGCTCTGTTTGCCCTCAGCTAAGGGTCTCCTTCCCTTCCTACCTGCAGTCAGAAGCAGCCGAGTAAGGCTAACCAGTGCTGCGCTGGGTACCCCTGGAGTGTTCCTCAGCTCAGTCCCAGGTCCCCTTGGTATGGGATGGTCTGTCTCCAGCAGGATCTGTCTTCACAGCAGGCTTTATTTATCAGCATATCAGACTTCATGGTGTCTAGACAGCCTAGTTTTGGGTTTGAGGTAATGCTGTTGCCACTAGCTTGGAGGAAAGGCAGAAACATCTTTATATTATTTCAGTTACCCCTTCCTTTCCTTATCTCCTCACCCCCTGCCCCATATATCTTCCCCCTCACTTGGAGTACACAGCTTTACACTCTGTGTAGCAACAACAGCAAAAAGATTGAGACTCTCCATTAAAACATTATCTTTGACTTCTCTGTGGACCCTTTCTGTCTCCCGTTGGTTCTGAACTGAGTGACTAAGGATGGCACCATTAGTCTTTACTGCTTAATGAATGCTGAAGTACTGACTGGAAATGAAAAGGCATGTTTATTTTGTGACATAAATAGAACAGAAATATTTTCCACTGCAAACAGTCCTCTAAGTGTTCAGTGTCACTGAACTTCTCTGGAAGAACTTTAGTTATGTCCCAATCTTTGAACTAAACTAAGAACTAGGAGTCTTGTGGCTGATGAAAGCTGGGCCATTATTTTAAAGATAAGAATATTTAATGTACAATAACAAATCACATGATGAATGTCCAAATGAACAGGGTTTTTCTTCAATGCTATATACTGAGAACCACAGAAATTAATAGTCACTTTGACTTGGGAATCAGCCAGGTAATTACGGTGGCACATTCTTACAAAGTATATGCCTATTTATTCAAAACAAACCCAGACTTAAAATGCCCAGAATATGCAGAAGTTTCTGGTCGCTGCTTTGAACTCTATCCATCTTCACTTCGCCGGTGTTACACCAAAAAGTGCGTGGAGTTTATATTTGTATTTAACTCTGAGCACATCCAAACTAACTTACCTTTTCAGAAAGGAAGGATGGAAAAATGAGCAAGAAGGCATGGATAAAGTATTTTTCATTTCCATGGGGGGGGGGGGGGAAGTAATGAAATCTAGTATGAAGAGGGTGTGCATGCATTAGATTCCATCACACTTAGGAGACAGTTGGAGAGCATACTCTACCTCCTCTTACAGACACAGATCTTTCATGCCTTTGCAGGGATCAAAGATGAAAATGCTTTTTGTAACCAGATCACAGACAAGGTGGGTGGGAGAAACATTTTGGTGGACAAATATTTCTTGGGCAACACCTGCTGACAAAGAGCAGAACTGCCAGCAGGGAAAAGAGCAGGCAGGAGCAGGAAGCAGCTATGGTAACCTGTCTTATACCCAACCAGCCATTTGTTGTACCCACGGCTTTAAACGCAAGAATCAGTTTTGCAGAGCTTTGTTCCTGCACTGCTTCCTCCCAGCAGTGAGGGCAGAAAATCGGTGGCATGTTGAAGCTGGTGAAAAGTGATTTTGTTGATTAATAATGAGAAACAACATCTGTTAGAGGTCGTTGCTCTAAAACTACAACAGAGTAAATAACGGTGCTTCCATGGACATAACTGAAGGTGAATTCATCCTTGATATTACACTCAAACTACTTTCTGTCACGAGATATGACTGGCATATAGCCATGTGAATAACGGTGGGATTCGTCTTTCCAGAATGTAAACCCATCCTGAAAATAATGGGATTTCCCAAGCATAAAAGTAAGGCAGCAGCAAGGTAAGGCTTGAAGAGAAGGCACCTAGATGGTTTGGGGCTTATTTGATTTTTCTTTCTACCAAACAAGGAGTGAAGTAGATGTAGGGTAACACCAACTAAGAGCAAATTGTCTTGCAAAGACAGATAGTGAGCTGGTGAGAGCTGCATGCAGCCAAGGTCTGACCAGGGTAGGCTCTAAGCCCTGCTATGGGAGCTGGACCCTGCGCCCAGGAGTGGGCCCACAACCTGGAGCCCTTCTCATTAAAACACACCCGGGGTAATAATTTTGATATAAACTCTAAGAAATGTGCCACTTGAACACTGTGCTATCTTGCTTTATAGTACTGTTAGCAAACACTTTGAATACAGGTTAAAATCACTCAGATGAAAAATGGCCTTGTCTGGTTCAAATACAGGCAAACTGACAATCAAAGGAATTTTTAGGACCAGAGAAATTACTTTTAGGTGTAAAATTGTTTAAGAATATGCTAATAACTGGAATGCTTGAGACAGGACCTTGCTGGCTGTGTGACTGCAGAAGCACTAGTTACAGTGATGGTGTGACAACACCACATTCCCATTTCTGAAAGTCACCATTGACTCAGCACAGCAGCATTTTACCCAGAAATCAATATTATTTTTTTTTTTCACTTATTCATAAGCAGGAGTCAATGACTGGAAGTTTTGCAAAATATTTTGAGAGATTAGAAATAAGGCTTCACTCTTCTTCTACCAAAACATTGCAATTTTAACAGGTAGGATCAGTAAATTTGATGCTATTCATCACCTTATTATCTGTACCACCACAAAAGACAAAATTCAACCTGTGTAATTTCAGCAACATTTTAAAAGATCCCAAAATGAAAAGTTCTAGTACTCAAAATGCACGTTTTATCTGTTTTACAAAAGGCTAAAACAGTCTCCCTTATATTTTTCATCAGATATTTCTTTTGTTTTTAGCCCAAGACTAAGGACACAGTTTTTCTAATACTCGTGTTAGAGTTCCAGGGCAAATTCCTCCTAACTGCATTCTGGAGAATGTATATTTTGAAAATAAGAAATGAACATACTATTTACCTATCAACACTGTAGCACATTTATCGATGCAAAACAGCAGCTTGCTTCCCCTTCCAACACGTCAAGAGGCAGGCTGTCGTGCCTGGGCGGCACTGAGACATTATCTGTAATGAAAAGCTTTCAACTGCTGGGCAGACAAAATGCCTTCTGCCAGCCAGCTGTTATTTATCATCATCTGAGTCTAATTCACTCCTCCCCTTCTCTTCCCATGCAGAGCAGCTGTTTGCTATTTTGCTGGTTGCAGCGGCATTAATTGAACTGGCTTCCCATTACAGCTGCTGTCATCCAGTAAGTGCCACCACACCACAACTACTGGGTTCAACCAGGTGTTTCCAGATGAGCCACCATTGCACTGCCCTCCCTTGAAGAGTTTTTATTCCAACTGATCCATAATGTGCAGAGTAACATGCTTTAAGGGTTGTTTTCTCTGAGCTGCCTCCTAGGAAAAGTTCAAGTATGTGGCACCATCAAGCAGGGCTGTGTGTTTGGAGATGGGATACTGCTGTCTGAGCCTCTTTTGCAGGTGTGTGTTGTGGTCCAGAAGGTGTTCACTGCAGACACCATGCTAATAATCCATCAGAAGTACAGGGTCAGTGTCCAGCTATGCCTTTTCACTTATCAGACACTCTTAACCACTGCTAACCTCTGCTGGCCGTAATAGAGTATCACTGCTCCTTGTAGTAAAAGTAAATACAGAGTATGACAGCTAATACACTTAGTGAGCTTAAAGGCCCTTTCAGAAGTATAACAATACTGACAGAATAAAGCAAGAACAGAATAGTTTCTACTATGAACTTCTCATTAGGAAGCCAATCCACCTACCTCAATCTATGTTACTACTACCCTTGCCTTTGGAGGCAGGATATTTAGGGCAGCATTTTAGGGTGGAAACATACTGTGATGAACCTCTGTCGAATCTTGCTGGCAGACTAAAATCCTTCAAATGGATGGGGAAAAAAAAAACAGACTGTGGGATAGGCTCTCATCTTGCACGGCCATTTACTCTGAACATGCCTCTCAATTTTGACTCACTGTTAATTTTTCTGCCTTCAAAGTTTCTCTTTGTCTACACTCTCAGTGAAAATAACATTAAACATTTTCAAGCAAATACGTGTTTCTGAAAACCAGTATTTTTGTGGAAAATTAGTGAAAAGTCAGATTTTCAAAATAAACTGGAATGAGATAACTGAATATTATAGAAATAATAAGTTTCCAACAGCAACCTAGGCTTTTTTGAGCTTCTGAAATAGTTCAATCTGTTCATCTTTAGCCAGGAGCAGACACACATTTCCTGAATACCAAACCTGAGCCATATAAAGCTGTACTGAATGTGTCAGTGTGCAACAGACTGCAGTTGAACTCTTCAGTGTGGATGCTGGCTGGAGCAGGGGAAGTCAGCAGAAATTTTGGCACTGATTTTAATAGAATTGGGCTGTTGACTTTAACGTTTCTACTTCATAGCCTCTGACACGATCCCTGGTGAGGCTGAGACACAAGGGACAGAATGCTGGTGTCCTGATCTGGTGTCTGCTTCCCTGCAGAATTGCAAACAGGGAATAGTTACCTATTGCTGTGAAAAAGATGGAGAAAACTAACAGAGAGGCCAAAGGCTGCACTGAAGCTAGTCAGAAGGGAAAATCCACTAACAGATGAGTAACTGGCTGGCTCAACATGTAATTTATTCTTATACCCTTTTGTTTTACAGCAGGAAATTGGTAGCTCACCGCTTGCATGCAAGGCAGCTCCTGGTAGAATTGCTAGGAAATGGGATAAGAACTATGAGCAGAATGAGCAGTTTCTGCGTACACATCCACCACATACGGGATGAAAGTATTTCCCACAAGCATTTGTTTGCAGTAGAAATAGGGGAGAGAGAGAGGGCAAGGGCTTCCAATTAATTTTCTCCATTTCCTTTCCCACATCCCCATTGTGTTTGTTTCCTTTCCTAATCCTCGTGTCTTTTCTGGCATGAGAAAGTCAGCAGATGCTGGACAAGCATCCCTAGATCCCTTCTGTGCATCATATAAATAAACATCTCACACACCTAATTTTTCTTATCTTCTACACTGCAGAGAACTGCCCTAAGTTAAACCTGTAGCAGAGAGGCTGTAAAGATTCATTTTTAAGAGTGGCAAAGGGAAGTGGCAAAGGATGTATTTGCAGAGAAATAGAAGCTCATTATTGCCAAGCATGCTCACATCACTTACCTACAAAAATATCCAGGGTATAAACCTAGACCTGAAGATCTTTCCATCCTGCCATGACACCTGTGAAAAGTATGCACAGCCATTTCCTAGCAGAAACAGAATGCAGAATCCAGTATCCCCAGATGTCTTCTACAGAAAAGCACAAATTTAAACATGTCAATAAATTAATGAAAGACTTTGGCAATACAGAAGGAAAACGTGTAGTTGGTGACAAGTAAAGTATTTTAAAGTATTGCAGGAGTAATATTTTTCAGGACTTCCATCTTTCAAAAATCATTTTGGAATAAGAATCCAAATAACTTTATTGAGACTTTAAGGTAAAAGTTCAGAAATGCCATTTGTGCTAGATTCAAAATGATTTAAGCATCTGAGAATAGATAAGGTTATGATGTTACAGGGCTATAACGGAATTATGTACCAAAGGATATGAAAAGACATCAGTATTTTTTACAAATTCCCCAACCATTAATATCCTACTTACATCTTTGAAAGAACAGTGTTTACTGGAGCAATCCTGATAATTTCACTTGCTTTAAAACAAAAACTGAAATCAACAGCATTGTTTTGAGCCAGCTTTTGGGGGTTCATCAACCAGCTTCACCAACCAAGGCATTTCATAAAGGATCCAGATTGTCAAGCGTCACAGCAGCATGATTATGCCTAGGAAAAAAACAAGGAAAGAACATTTGCAGACCCTCAAAACTGAGCAGTGCTGTAAATTCTGCTGCATCACTAAAAAGCTTACACAACAGCTGACCAGCTCTCAATGTCAAACCCCAACTACCAGCACCAAATAATTTTTAAAATAGAATCCAACATAAGATAACAAATTAAATGGAAATCCTTGAATATACTACCCAGAACTTCTGCAGAGAGAATTTGAGGCCTGAAGAAAACATGGATTGAACCTGACAGCCAGAGTCCTACAGGTTGCAAAAGGCTCAAAAACAATCTTAAAAATCATTTCCACACTGTAAAATTTTGGGGTGCAGTGAGAAGAGAAATGTTGACTTTGGAATGGCAAAATAACAAAGCATAAGAAAATGTCTCATGGGCCAAATCCTGCACAGGTCAATGACAGCACATTATCCTGTGTGCTTAGCTTCTCAGTTACTGCCACTACCCACTATAAAATTACGTCTGTCCTCTGAGAGTAGTGGCACAGATTTATTTGTGTTTTTTTATGCCCACAGTCTAAAGCAGTGATAATTGACCTTTTTGGTGTCTTGGTGCCAAACAAACCTTTGCAAGTTTTGTAGTTTTTGCTGTCTAGAGCCAACCTTAATCACCTTCAGTGCCTGATCAGACGCATCCTTGTTGAGAAGTAGAGAGGAACTGACACGATCAGGAACCTGGCAGGTGATGGGCACCTTCCCAAAGCTGACTGGCATCCCAGAACTGTGCCTGCAATCATTCTGCTCCCTTACTGAGAGATTAATACGGGAGGACCTGAAGATGAATGAACTGGAGGGCAGGAGATGCCAGGGCTGACATCAATGATTCCAAGGGCCCTCTGAGCCCTATGTGGCTGTTTCTGTGACACTCATTACACAGAAACACCTCCCCAGGCATCAAAGCAAGCTGTAAAGAAACATGATTTCCTTTACCTGGTGTGGGAAATGTGATGGAGAGAGTCCTCCGGTACTAGGAGGAATTTCCAACATGCTTTGCAAGCCCCCTTGCCTGTCTGCTGTATTTATTCCTTCCAGTGCTTACCTCCTTGTACAAACAAGTATTTTCATGTGGTGAGAGCCACTAAGTGACTGTACACGTGAAGGGACAATACCACTTCATCTGGGAGATGTAGAATCTGCCTGGGAACAGAAGAGCAATAAAGTGTTGGAAAGATTTAGAAGATGACGCAGAGATTTCATGCCAGGGCAATTATCATCCGAAAAATACATTCAGGTACCATCATCATACATTGTCAAATTACAACAGATAAACAGACCACCTAAAGAGAAAGACCTTTCAATTTACAAAATAGGTTTGCCTCCAGGGAGGATCAGCCAGCTGGTATTTTGTATTTCTAGCCCATTTGTCACTAATGTTTTTCTTTGAAGCTTTCACTCCTCTGTTGTCAACAAAATTACTGTCACTGTTCTGTACATGTTAACATACCTCCTGTAGACCCATCCTGCACAGACAAAGGCAACTATCACGCTTGAAATGACTGCCCTTGCAAAAGGGGTCCCGCAGGACATTTCTATCCAACTGGAAAGTAACACTTTCAACAGCGTGGATACAGCTTAGTTGCCCGTAATTAGGTAAACTAGTAGTTTTTTCAAAATGCTGACATGAAACACCCTTTCATATTTTAATCAGCAGGTGCAAAAAGAAAGAATTAGAACTTCCTATTTTACTGGGATACATTAAAATGTGTGTTGCAGAGGATGCATGAATCAGTCATAAGGCTTGAAATTTACAGCTTTGGGAAATTCATTTCCAAGGCAGTTGAAAAGGAGATCCACATGCCTGGCTTTGGGTGCCTGAAGTCTGCTATATGCCTTTTTTTCCTCTCATTATCGTAGTAGTTCCTAAAGATCTCTATCCACTGGCTGTTTCCATACTCTGTAAACCTCTTGTAAGAAGGACTGTCCTCTTATTCAGTACTACAGGTCCTATTCCATAGATAGAGATATGAAGTATTTTGCTAATGCAAGTGCTAAACAATAATAAAGGCTGGTTTCTTTGGTATAAAGTATGCCTGGAGATCTGAAAGACAGAGAATAATGTAATACTCTTGCTTTCTCTTTCCATGTGAATTGGCCAAATCTTAGTGAATGCTGGATCAATTTTCAGCCACTTCAAAGAATAGGATGAGAATCTGTGGTCTGTTATTTCTAGGTGGTGGTAGCTGTTAGAAGAAGTATTCTCTCATCTGTTCTTGGCTAAATATGATCACTTGTGCTGGAAAGGCTTCAGTAAAGATGCACAGCATGAACAGATTGCCTTTGTTGTTTCAAAGAGACATTGGAGAAATCAAATGTCAGTTGATAAACCAGCTAATGAGAAGTACATAGAAGTAATTTTCTGTACTGTTTTGCCTTTACTGGGGGTACAGAAGTACAGAGAGGAAATTAGAAGCTATCAGAACAGATTGTGTTTGTTCCTTTTAAGACAAAAGACATATTGATTTCAACAAAGAGCTCATCATGTTGAGAAGGGTTTGTGTGTTGAATCAACAGGTCTGATGTGATAACTAGACTTCCAAAGTTGACGGATGCCTAGAGATACAGGAAAGAAGCTTGCGTAATTCACAGCAACGTCCATGGGCTTTTTAAGTGGACTCCTGAAGGCTGTGGGGGAGGATAGAGCAAGGTAACCCTTGTAATAAAATGCAAAAAGTCATGGTTTTCACTCCCTTCATCTTCTCCCATAAGTTATTTAGGAACCTTCTCAACACATTACTGCAGAAATGGGCTTCAAATACATGCTACATTTGAGCCCAAAAGATGAACTTGTTTTGGTTCAGTGTGTCAAAGCAACCTGCCCAAAAAGGCCAA
This sequence comes from Pezoporus occidentalis, assembly GCF_034315485.1. Taxonomy (NCBI): domain Eukaryota; kingdom Metazoa; phylum Chordata; class Aves; order Psittaciformes; family Psittacidae; genus Pezoporus; species Pezoporus occidentalis. Next base: position 9,009,861 of record NW_026912779.1, read on the forward strand.
GAAAATGCATCATAATTTGAAATAAAAGCTTGCCTTCTCCTTTGCAACTTCCAATTTATCCATCAGCAATTTTCTGTCTTATAGGTCTCATTTTTAACCCCTTAGTTTTAACCACAAGGCAAGGGGCTGTTTGCTAAATGTGTTAATAACGCAAGAGTCACTTTCAGTCTCACATTTCCTAAATGGTAGAATTCTTAGAAATTAATAGAACATCAGTGACTAATAACTGCTGAGAAACACATGGATCTGTTTGTGGTACAACCACAGCCCACAGCCCACTCTTGGTAAGGCTTATCAGCTTTCCTTGGGCACAACCACCTGCTGAAACCAACTTGGAGGGTAGGATTTAACATAAAGGATCACTTTTTCTGCTTTTTCTCCCTTAAGAAACTTCTTACACCCATGTAAGAGCAACTGTGCATGAGAGAAAGCAAGAATGGCATAAACATTAAGTTTCCTGGAGCATCTGCTCCCAAAACTAAGCACGAAGGGTGAGACAAGAAGTATCTCAGCAGGTCCTGTAGTCCTGTGGGAAGTCTGGATGGTTTTGGGGTTTTTTAGCATATTCTGAAACTCTGAAGATCCTGAAGGCAACTGGCTGCACTGCAGAGTCACAAAACCATTAAGGTTGGAAGTGATCTCTAGAGATCATCTAGTCTTAACCCGCTTGCCAAGGCAGGGCCACCTAGAACCTGTTACACAGGAACTCATCCAGATGTGTTTTGAACGTCTCCAGAGAGAGCCGCAGCATCCAGATGTGAAGCAATTGATGTCCTTTGCAAATACAGAACTTTTGCACTGTTCCTGGGTCAGTATACCTTCTTGAAATGACCTAAGTAGCCCTCCATCACAGCATAACCGAGTCATGGGTTTACACATTTGGGCCATTAAAAGCTTTGCATTCTCAGGCTGCCCTCACCATTTTCCAGGTACCTCTTGTTTCTCAATTGCCTTTTAATCACTTGTCCATCACACTTAAAAGAATTTTGATATTTTAAAGCAAAGATGCACTGGGAAGTCTTAAGCAGCCAAACAATTGCATAAAAACTCCAAACTGAAGTAGCCATAGGCTAGAAGAGAACTGGGGGACAGGGTCATTTACGTGAGCCTTGCTCTTACTTATTTCTATGTACGTGCTTAATGGCCTCTGCTGGTGACAATGCTGACCCTGAACCACAGGTTTGCACCAGCACAGCTGCTCTGAGGTTGTTCTAGAGGGAAACAATTTCACAACAAGCCTTAATCTGAAGGAGGGTGCCTCAGATTAAGATGAGTCACAATGTTTTATTTAACCCCCTCATATACACACTTATCATTGCTGAGAATGATCTTAAAACTCGTTGAGGACTAATAAGATGTGAAGCAGTGACCTCAAGGAAACAGCATCTGTAACCTTGACCAATTCAGTGAATTGCCTTTTATTTTCATTTGTGTTGCAGCCCTGCCATGTGTGACAGTTTATGGCTGCCACTTTCCAGAGTATTGAATGCGCTGAAAAATATTGGAAGAAAATAAAGCTGTGCTAAAACAGTCAACCTTATTATGGGCTTTATCACTTTGGATGTAATCTAAAGGTTTTAAACTCTCTTCACCTCCTTACTCCCTCTCTTGTTCTTATTTTCCCTTCAGCACACTCTGTTCCAGTGTGTTTCTCCCTGAGTCTTCATCTCAGGTCAGTTTCCACAGTCTCCATCCCTGAACTGAAGCTCCTCTACTTTTGTGAATCAGACATAAATTTCTCATCAACTCTACACTTTCATTCCCCTTTCTGTGAACTCAACGGACTCAGATCAAGCTGCTGGAGCCAGATGTGCTGTCTGAACAATGTTTCAGCTACAAATTCATAGCTGCATTGGCCGAGCCATGACCAAAAGACATAGCAAGAGATACTAAAGGCAGACCAGAAGGCACAGGAGTTTGCCTTGCTAGTGGGTGCAGTTAAGCTCTTTTATCTATGCCAAGGGCTCTTTTTTGATAATTGCTTGGCAGTCTTTTCTGATCTGCTAGAAGATATTATTTCTAAGGCAAAACATTTTCAGTCATTGCAACCTCCAAGGAAAGAGGGAGGAAAGCCAACTGAAATTCAGTTTCTTGTAATGAGGAAGGAAATGAATTTACGATTTCTTATTTCCAAGTGAATTCCTTACCACGATCTGTGAGGCTGCAGGCTCAATGCCATTAGGACCCAGCAGACAAACTGGAGCTCTCCCGCAGGTCCTCTTGGAGCACAAACTCTGTGGTGAGAGCAGCTGGGTCATCCAGTGGAACGGATCAGATTTATAAAGCCTGCATTTCTCCCATGCAGTCTAAAACAAATAGACTCATCCCAAAGCTGAAGCTTTAACATGGGCACTAGCTTCCTACAGGAGTCGTTCTCCAAATTTCATAGGCTGAATTGAGCCACTTATTTAGCCATTGCTCTGTCCTGTACTTTTATGGACATACTTCATATTTTGTTCTGCTCCTGTCCTCAGCTGCTGTCAGCACATTAAGCATTATTGATATTCTCAAGAGAGCCAGGCTGTTAGTGCTTTGACCATGAAAGTAAATAAGGTTAAAAAAGGGCTCACTGATCAATAATCTGTTACTCTATCTACCACAAAGACCAAAAGCTGGCAGAAAACGGTGAGAACAAGTATTTTGTGATACTTCTTCCATCATCCAGTAAATTCTTATTTGAGTTACCCTTTAGTTGTGTCGTGTCACCAATTAAAGATGTTGAAAATGTTAAAACAAGTACTAGCAATTCTTGAGGGCCTGGGGTTTTTTGCAGGCAACTTGAATCAATGTATTCAGACTTCTCTGGAAAGGGAAACGTGGCCTTTTCTCCTAGCTTGAAGGATAGCGCTAAACATTTAGTCATTCAATTTTAGAGCAATAGACCTTCTCTGTGGCTAGGTTTTTGGTTCTGGTTTATTTGTTTTCATGCAGTATGGCTGAAAGTTGTATGGGATGCCCTTGCCAGATATGCAGAGTAACCTTTATGCATTTCCTGAGAAAGTAATAATAATTTTGAGCTTTTTTTTTTATATATATAGTCATCTTCACTACATATGTGCATGGGCACATACACACATATATATCTGTAAACTTAGACTTATGGGGAAATATACCCAGATGCATATCTGCTCTCCTAGCTACCAACACTGCTAGATGCAGACGAGCTTCCCTGAAAATAGGGTTATACATCAGCATGCTGACGAGTTTAAAATGACCAAGCCCTGCTTCTCAGGGCTGCTTTGGAACCTGCTTCAGAACCAGTTTCTTTGCATGTTATCTTGAAATACTCAAAATGCTTTTTTTGAAATCAACATTGGAAATATCCTCTTTTGAAACAAATTGCAATCCTTAACTTTGCAGGCAAAGATGAGCTAAAAGAAATCTGCCCTGCCAAGAGAGCCTTGATAGCAGGGGGATCACCTTCATGGGAGATTACAAGACACAGGCTTAGTTAGAAAGACATCCTGCTCTCTCTAGAGAATGAGAAGGGTGACTGCATGACTGAGAGAAATCACCCAAAAAGTATGTGGGCTTGGCTTAGGTCAGAGAACTCCTGAGGTGGGACCTGGCATGGTATGTAAGGAAGGGACATGGGGAGTATATGGCCTAGTTAAACATTGTACCAGTGAAGCAGGGAGAATACAGCCTCCAGATGGGCAACTTTCTTTCATCACCTTGCCCTCAATCTGCTTCTGAACTCTGTTTCATGAAAAGGCAAACATCTCTCCAACTCTTCCGAAAGGCTGCCCTTTCTGATTGACACAGGCAAGGGCTTCTTGTGTAAACTGCATGATTAACATAAGCCTTTGAAAGCTGTTTCTTTTCCCTTCACCACAGACAAGATGCATGAGTACACCCCACCGGTGACCTGGTCAGGTAACTTCTCAGGGTAACATACCTATTCAAGCTCTAATCAGACCTAGCTTTGCCCCTTGTACTGAGATTGCAAAGGAAATGATAGTTTCCTCATGCTTGGGGTAGCCATTCAGGGCAGGAAGAAGAGAGCACCCTTAAGTCCATTTCTCTCTGCATGAAAGTTATCAATGATTCATTGGTTCAAAAAGCTCTTCAATCAATATTGTCTACTTTACCATAAAATACCTGAATGCCCATGAATTCTTGGAGAAAAGGAGACTTTATCACTCATTGCTGGAAAGGAATACTATAACCTTGGAGGTACCTTGCTCCTCACAAAGCTGAGATAATGGAAACGGTTGGAGCTGATTCCTTTTCCTTTACTTTCACAGCATCCAGGGATCATTTACAGGCAATTTCCTGCCTCTTGGCTGAGGAAGCGGAACTTCCAAATTTTAAAAGCAAATCATGCCCTATCATTTGCATCTTGCAAGAGAAGATCTTAAATTTATCAGGAGGTGTAAAATCTCTGGAGAGTAAACTGAGTAACGGGCTCAAGACCGTTGAGTTAGTACCTGTCTGTGCTACCTATCTCTGAGGTTGGCATAGGTACACACTCACACTGAGTGCAGACTGTAATAGAAATAAGGATTTGGCATATCAAGGCTCCACAGTGCTCAGAGTGGAAAATAAACTGTTTTCTACCAGGCCAGCATTTGTATAATGATCAGCTCCAGTCCTCTCTTGTAATGTTCTCTCATCATCCTGAATAGCAATGTATCTTGTGTGTTATGTGTGCCTGGCATCTTTAAACAGCAGAGATTTGCATTTTGGCAAGATGATACATGGCTGTTAATGCTTGAGAAAGAGGAAGACCACAGGTGAATTTGGAGTGGTTACTCCAGAACTGCTCCTGAACCAGACCCCAAGAGATGCTGAACACCTTCAGCTCCTACTAACCTTCACTTTGCTAATGTAACTGATGATGCTGCAGTGCTTCCATGTTACCCATGGATGTGCTAAAAGCCTTTATGGTATTTGGTTAGTTGCAGCCTACCTGAAATCTGACCTGATGCTACACATTGAAGAGGTGTGTATTGCTGAGTCTTCCACCTCCACCATTAGTCACCTAGGTATCTTTTTTTCCCAAAATGAAACAAGAATGAGTTTCATTCACTTCAATGCACTGAAAAGCTCAGCAGTGTTCCAATGTACTGCTGAATGTGCCTGATTTCTTTCAGCTAATTCATACCTAAATTTAAACCAATGAGTACGAATAATTATACTGATCAAGAGTGTGCAGGGCCTTCAGGTGGTGTAAAGCAGGTGCAAAAGACTGAATGGAATTTAAAATGCACCTACCATCAACTGCTGTTGTTTGGAATTGATATCCTGTCTCCAGGACTTGACTACTTTGACAAGACTCCATTTATAAGGTAAGCAGCTGCCATCAGGACATGCAGCAAAACATTAACACTCCAAGGACCTGGTAGCTGCTGTTTCTGCTACTCCTCAGGTAGTCTGCAAAATATTGATCCTATGGACCATGACAAGCAATTAGGCACCAGCATGACACTGTTAACGAGTAGCAGTGAGACATGCCTGTCTTGCTGTGTAACTGACTGCTGTGGTTTCAGGATATTTGCTCTGCAGGCAGGGGAAGAAAGGTTTTATGTGTGTTTATAGAAGCCAATAAATTGAAAGAAACAACCAAATAAAAGAAAGATTATACTGTTCTGCCTTGCAAATATTAAACTCCATTCTGGAGAACGGACCAGCTTCAACATGAGACTATTTGATGGCCAGCCCTTCAGAGCAGCCCATGTCCCTGGCGTGATATGACAGGTTTCTGAATTTGCTTGTCCTCCCCTCTCAGGCCAGCTGGCGCTCACTAGCAGATGAATTTGCCTCCTTTTTTTCTCCATAAGGAGAGACTTTACTTCCTGCATGCTTCCTTCCTTATTTATTTACTTTGTGTGGCTCTCCCCTGTCATCTAATCAAAAGGGACTGAAATCTTTGCTTTAAAAGGTACCTGTTGGCTGTATAGGAGTTCTGTACTACTATAGCACTCACTCCTCATTTTTCTCTTTGAAGCCTAACATTTTCACCCTGTATTCTCCTTCATCCTCTCTATTTCACTACTCCAACTTCCTTTTCCAAATGCCATTCAGTCTTTTCCCTTACCCATCTACTCTCCCAAATAACTGACCTTTCATTTACAGAGAAGAATGCTGTTTTGTATCCGGCAGTTCCATGGGAAGAGTTCCTTTTGGAAACCTCTCATATTTATGTTTCACTGGATTCCTCATACTTTTTGTTTTGACGACCAGCATAAATTCAGTCAGGATACAAGTAGAGTCAACCACTACAGGGATCTTATCAGAGGCACTGCAAAAGATTTTGATAGGTAAAAACTGTTTTAAAGGAAGGGGTTGGCCTACATGATCTCCAGAGGTCTCTTCCAACCCTAATAATTCTGTGTGACTCTGTGTGAAAGAAGTTTTTCCCTTAGAAATTTTACAGTTAGCAAAAACAGAATGAGTTTTCAACGTTCTTGATTTTGATGTAGTGATTTCCAGCACTTTCAAAGGGGTTTGTACTGGGAAGCTGTATTTCATCTCGTCCTGGAAACAGTTAATATGGCTTGTGTGCATAAACCACCAGATGAAAGATTCCTGAGACGCTCTCATTCTTCAAGTGCATTTTAATTGTTGCTTTGCTTCATGTCATAACCCGTTTGGCTTTTTAAAAGCAGAATGAAGTATTTATCAAAAGGTTATCAGAACTCTGTCAGGACATGATAGCTGATACTTCTTATGTCATTTTGGCCCTGCTACTTGGTCTGTACAAATCCTACTGAAGTCAATCCTGTTGACGCAAAGTGAGATAAATCTGCCAGGGACCTCTGTTACTGAGCTGCAAGAGTGCGAGCACACGAGCAAAACCACTCTCCTAAGTGAGTAATGGGGCTTGAGCCATTACAAACAAACAATTATGCTCAGGCTTCTTGCATTTCTCATCTCAGCATGTATTGCCAATTGGTTGTCCTGTGGGGAAGGATTTAGGACATGTTCTGTAATGACGCTGAAAGTGAACATTAACAATTAATGCAATTCATTATCACACTGTTTTAAAATGAGTGCAAATTGGTTTTTGAAGGGTATCCAAGCCAATCTGATTTAGAGCAACTGCTAACAGCAACTTACCTTTTTGTGGCGCTTAGCATTTACTGAAATAAAAATGCACTATTCTAAAATTAATGAGAATTGATTTCAATGTTTTAATGAACTTTTCAGAAAGTGCGAATGTCTTGGATAAGCTGCTTAGGCTGGGATTCTGACACGCTAACTGGCATTCAGGAGACATATTTTATTCCAAGATAGTTATTAAGGTCCATCACGACCATTTGAAGTAGCTAAACAAAAGTGTGTAATTGAGTATGAGTAAACATAAAAAACTGGTATTTATGCAGCATTTCCCAGTTATCAGAAGCCTTGCTGTTCCCATATGTAATCAAAAGCACTCACCAGTTCTGACCATTTATTTACAATGTCACAATCAATCAGTGCATCATTACTGGTTAAGGTAAGAGATACAGGAAAGCAATGATAAGGAAAAATAAATGCAAGCAAGAAATACAGTTACTGAAAGTCCCAAACTTACTAATGGCTACTTCTAATTAAATATAAATGGATGAGAAATGTCTGTCTCTAATCTTCCTATCAGATCACCACAAGGTAACAAAATGATAGATCACTTCACACGAGCTAGGAGTTTTCTGTGTCACAAAGAAACCAGATGATCAATTAACTTATTGGATTCTGCTGAAGGAAAGGGATCAAGACAAACTCAAAAGATGTGAACCTAAACTCTGATGACAGTTTATACCCCTGCAGATACAGCAGGACTTCCTGGAACTACACAAAGACCCAGATCAGAAAATCATCCTGCGATCATAATGCTAAGAAGGTGAAGGCTTTCTCTCCATCAGGTAAAACATTACTATAATGGTTTATATTGCCTGCACCTAGACATTTTTGTAGATGTGAATTTGAAAACACACAAATGAACTTATTGCTCCTGCTGGTCAAGGGTTCAGCCACAAGGTTCAGAAGTTTGACATGTGTAGTCAGAACCTTATTAAAACAGGATGTGCTGGTCAACAGAGACTGACCTCTGTATAGAACAGCATGTAGCAAAAGGTAGCTCAGTAATGCACAGAAAATAAATATGACAAGATGAGCACAAATATTTTTCCACACTATTTCAAATTTGAAACTAAATAAGTAAACTTGTTATCTCATGGGAAGAGAATTTAGTTAAATACCTTGTAGCTCACCGTCTTTGCTAACTAAAGGCAAAACAAAATATAAGAAAAGCCTCACACACACAAGAAAACCACCCCCCCCAAAAAAAAAAAACAAAAAAACACCAAAAAACACAAAAAACCACTCACAAAATAAAAAATCTTCCCCCTAAAAAAGGCCAAAACCCAAAAAATCTACTAAAGTCTGGCCAGTAGTTCACATCAATTCTTACTCAACATGAAAGCTTTGGCCTTTTCTGTGTTTTCCAATTTTCACTTATTTCTTTAGAGAAAAAGAAAAAAGTTATACATGTTTTAGATTTATGCCTTTCATTCCATCTTTCCTATTTTCTCATCTGGTCCCAGCTGTCATCCAGCAGTAGGTGAATAAAACCATTTACACTAATGATTATGATTTGAAAAGTAACATTTATGCTGGAAGAGAAAAATATCTTCTTCAGCTTTTGTTGACTTTCAAAGAAACTGCAAACACCAAGACCAGTACAAATCAGAATTTCACAGTAAAGGCATAGAGTACATATACCCTCACAAAGTCCTCAGATTCCAGTAGGATATTTTTGATCATGGAGCTGCAATGCTATCAAACCATCACCTTGTGTAATGTCTCCCCTAACCAACACACCAAGAGAGGATCAGAAGACATGCTTGGAGACCAGGGCTGGAAAGAAGTCCCTAGCTGCCTACATCTGACTCCAGAACTCGTTCCAACATGGGTACTGCATGCCCTGGCTCCCTGCCTTCCCCTAATGCATCCTATTTAGATCATCTTGAAAAGCACATCTGTGTGTCCTGGGTTCAGCCTGGGCTTAAACCATACAGGCACATATAGACTGGTCAGCATGGGATTTGCAGGCAGGATAAACCTTTCTATAGAATCAGGTGTCTGTGTAGTTAAGAAAGTAATGAGCAGCAGAAAGTACGAGGGCTTATAATCAGCTTTAGGGCTAAGAAGCAATAAACAATTCTGTTCTGGGTTGCATTGAAATGGTCTGTGAACGCGTATTTACACTGTGCAAGCTGCAGGATGGTGACAGACGAGGGAGGTGTGGTAACTGCACAGTATGTACATCTCTCCCTTCAGGTATAAGAAGCCACTCTCACCTCTGAACTTACCTCAGCACAAGAACTTTTAAGAGCCATCTACAACAGGTGACTCAGAAATTCTGCTGAAAACACTCTCATTCCCTTCAGATTGCACCCTCTGAACTAAGTCACCTTTTACTCAAAGATGTTTCTTCAGTAAGTCCATCCCCTTGCTCACAGCTTTCTTTAGTGCATTCCCAGCACAAGAAGAAACTGTTTTTCCTCACTTGAGCTATAACCTTTTGCAGGCATTAAGTGGCCCACAAGCATAAGCTAAAAGCAAATAAACATTTATAGCCTGCAAATGAGATTCAAATACTGGACCTTAATCACCGATGCTTCTCTCACTTCCAGTTAGCTAAATCTTTGATTTTTCTGGTGCGATAAAAGCCAAAAGAAGTGCCTCCTGTTCCCAAATTGTACCATGTTCCCAGCAGCAGCATGACAGAGAACCCAACAGAGGTCCCATGTGAATCTGAAAAACATTACCGTCATCTTTCAAGTGTTAGCACAAAAGGCTAATTAGGGTCCCTGAGCAGAAAAACACTTTATATAGGTTTTAAATCAATGGGACTACAAGTAAACAAAAAAATGAAGTGCTAGCAGCAGGCTGCACTTCTCACATTTAAAGGAGGGAGATATTTACAGAATCAACACTTAAGCTCCTGTTTTCTGCAGAACAATATCAGGGCCATGTGACTCCTTAACAGCGCCGTGACAAATGATGGTTGCTCTTGACTTGCTGGAAACCAAAGGATCCAAAGCTCTTCCCAAGGAGCGCTCAGCTCTAGAGGCTCACCTTTCTACATGTGAAGTATTTCCACATTCCAAACAGGCTCATTGTCTGTTTGCTGTTATTTACCTGGCTATTTAAAGAATAAAACTCTTGGGGAAGAAGCTGTCTTTCACAGTGTTAGGACAGAAGTTTGCTTTTAATCTGTGCTGAGGTTTTTAGCTGCTAGTGTAAGATAAATGGAAACAGATAACTAGAATATAGATGCTTTGTGGTCTCAAATGATCATCTATATACAAGATCAGAGTTTCACAGGTCCCAGCTAAAGTTTACTTGTTTCTTGTTTACCTGTGAGTTAAAAATACCTGTGCCCCAAGAGAAGCAATCAAAAATTATTAGCTTTTCTTTGGAGGAACAGATGTCAAAAATCCATTTTAACCCAAGCTTTTGCAGTTTGCTACAGTTCACAGAACCTTACAGAGAGGCGCAGCTTTTTTGTTAGTTCAAATAACAGATAATTAAACATAGTACCAGCTAAACCTGGGAACACTTCTAGAGAATTCTGCCAAAATACTTGTGCTGAAAGTCAGGTAGAAAACACTCTCTGAAAAAAAAAAATAACTTCGTCACTGAACAATGGATAAAAGCAACATACTATGGGTTCAAGTTTCTTTCCATGGGTGGTTTTCTTTCTCCACCAGGCTTGTGACTGTGAACCTGTTTTTCTGTAAGAGGGATGCAGTAAACAAAAGCTCATCAGAATCATACAGTCATAGAATGGTTTGAAAGTGACTTTAAAAATCATCTAAGTTCCAACCTCCCTGCCAAAAACAGGAACACCTTCCACTAGACCAGGTTGCTCCAAGCCCCATTCAACCTGGCCTTGAGCACTGCCAGGGATGGGGCAGCCACAGCTTCTCTGGGCAACCTGTGCCAGTGTCTCACACTCTCATAGTGAAGAATTTCTTCTTAATACCTAATCTAAATCTCCCTTCTCTCAGTTTAAAGCCATTTGCTCTTGCCCTGTCGTTACCAGCTCTTGTAAAAAGCCCCTCTCCAGGTTTTTTGTAGACCCCCTGCAGGCACTGGAAACGGTTCTAAGGTCTCCCTGGAACCTTCTTTTCTCCAGTCTGAGCAAGCCCAGCCCTCTTAGCTTAGTCTTCATAGGGGAGGCACTCCAGGCCTCAGAGCATCTTTGTGACCCTTTTCTAGATGCACTTGACTTATAACAACCCAGATAGCAGAGGGATCCTGGCTTTGGAGTAGTTGAGGACATCACCAGTAGTGGAGAAAAAGTTATGTACGCAGAGGGCTGTCTTTGGGTAATGCATCTTGATTTCAGGAAGACAAGCTGATGAGAAGATTGTGAATGCCTACAGGGTGACCTGTGCAGTCAGAATTCTGGTACTACTGCACTGCTGCATCATTCACAGCTCTCAATACAGGAATCTCAACAGACTTGGCATGGGTTTGTGCTACATCCCTCTGCAGCCTGGCAGTTAGGAATGTATTTGGGTAATAATCATCCATCATGAAACAAGCTCCTGTGCCCCCGGATGATAAACCCATTCGAAAGTGCAATTGAAACAGACTGATGTCAACTTTCATGAGAGGTGGCCTAAGGCAGAGCACTGCACACTAACAGAATTGCTCCACGGTACACAGCAGTTAGCTTTTGCTAATTTTTTATCTTAAAGAGTGTTCTGGGGTGGGTTAAGCAAGTGACACTGCAGGAAGAAGCAGCGATGTCAAATTACATTAACACATGGCAATACTCCCTCCTCCTGCCTAGTCCTTCCATGCCAGAGACATGGGGACAGCTTTCACATTTACTTTCTGTACTGTTTATTCCATTCACTCTTAAAATGCACATTCAGTGCAAAAGAGGAAGGAATTAGGGAAATAATGCATTTTGTCTAGAAAGAAATGTAAATTCTCTCACTTGAGGTGTAACCAAACTCTTGTCTCCAGAACTTAGTAAGAGACTTTAGTTAGAGAGAAAATTATTGCATAAATGCACAGTTTCATTCTGCCCACCTCCAGACTCAGGGGTAATAACCCAAAAGTAGGTAAAATGCACAGGTCAGTATCCTCTCTAACTGTGAATAAAGAGGTAGGCTGTTCTGTATCCTCTTTAATGTTGGTATCTGTTATCCTCTGCTAGCAGTTATTTTTCTCTTTGTTTTTTCACTTTTCCTGTTTTTGCTCTTTCTTGCCCAGAAGACCTCATTGTTTCATTAGGTTCATGCCCAGCTGTATGAGCAGCATCCACCCGAGACTGAAGGGAAGAGCACAGGAACAGAGCAAAGAGAGTCAGACTATTCCACAGGGGACAGTCTCAGCCTCACCTTCCCCCTGTTGTTTGCAACAGCTGGGTTTACTCTCTCTCAAGCCGCAAAGCAGAGGTTTGGGTTCTGTGCATCAAGCCAAGTGTGAATACAGACTGCCAGCCATGACCTGAATCTATAATGCATGACTTCTGAAACAGTTCAGAGATACTCAGTAAAACTTTTAGAAACAGGTAAGAACTCAGCCTACAAATGCAATATGCATCAGTTGCCTTTTACATCAGCAATGAACAGGCGTAGCATGGCATACCAACACAGTATGTGTGTCTGGTTTTCCAAAGAACACCTAAACATTCCCTGCAACTTTTGAATACATGGAAAAATAAAGTGACTTTACTGTGCAATACTGGCTCTCATTTGAGTTCCCACTCATTTCAATGGGGTCAGGGGATGGTCAGGAGTTCTGAAAATCAGGTCTTGAATGGACTTGGACCATTTTAAAAATTTGAACTATTTTCTTGGTGTCCATATACAGCAAAGTTTTATTTTAATCTCTGCAGACTACGCCTTCTCTTGTTTTTTGTCTGGATATCATCAAAAGCCAGGTTTGATTGATCAATATAAACCAAAACCAGATGAGAATTTGTAAACTATGTACAGCGGTTCTAAAACTTACAACAGGTGCAACATTTTGGATTTTGTGATTTCTGTTATTGACAAATGTGGGTAACAAAACTTCACAGAGTTTTCAGTGCTTCACTATAAAGTAGTGTCTGAGAAACAAAGCAGAATGTGCAAACATGTGCTTCTGAGAAATACTGTATATGCTACTTTGGATAGGCCAGTGAAAAGATTACAACTAAGGAGCTTATGACCAAATGAAGTTATTAAATACAACCTCTTACACAAGAAATACAAGAATAAGTCATGTTCTCTAATACAGAAGGATCTAAAAAAATAAAATAACTGAGATGAAGGTGACATGGTTTAGTGTGAGGTGTCCCTGCCCATGACAGGGGGGTTGGAACTAGATGATCTTAAGGTCCTTTCCAGCCCTAGCTATTCTATGACTCTATGAAGGTCTGACTTTTATATACTCGCTGTCTTCATGGATTTAGTCTGATCTCTTTGTGTGCCAACATCTTACAGGAAATACTTTTACATGGCACTTTAGCCTTAGGAAAAATCTTCCAGTCTATGTACTCCACCTGTAAGTTCTGTTGGCTTTTGTTTGTCTTGTCAAAATTTGCATGCTCTCCCTCACTCAGTTATACATCTAGAGTAACTTCACCGCAGATAACAGGATGATCCCAGTTAGGAGCTAGACTGTGGCAGTACATTCCTGTCACTTCACCCAGAGGAGTCAGGAAAGATGATCTGACATGATCTGACCTTTCCAATTGAAATCCTACTCAGAGATTCCAAAGCATCTCCCGCTTCTCCTATCCGACCTTGCCAATGACATCTCAAGTTGAAAAAGCCAGGACAAAAAAGTGAGATGATAATTACAGGGATGGATTTTGCCTGTTCCAAAAATGTCATTGTCAAACAACATTTTTGGTCAAATGTTTCGTACATGTCAACAGAGGTAAAGAGATAACTTATTTTTTTCCAGTTTAGTACCATGACAAGAGCAAACAATGTAAAGATGAGGCATTTACTCATAAAAGTCAGTCGAATATCTCCATCTTGAAGTCCCTATTCCAAATGTTTAGCGTGAACACTACCTCCGCTTTTATATTCAAGGAAGCTGAAAGGACACCAAGGATGTAAGCAACTACATGCTCCAGCAAAGAACACAGTATTAAATAGAATAAAAGCAATACATAAGAAGTACTAAAGCTCAGCAAAAAAAAAATAAATAAATCAGGAAATGCCAATGTAATTCATACTCCTGTGCATTACGACATGGCCTTTTAAAACATGATTTTACACTCTTTTACTAAAGATCACTCACCCCTTTGTTAATGGATAATTTACTCTTCTCACTAAGCACCTATAGACTCCAGGGGTTAAATTATTTAGTATCATTTCAGATCCTAAATTGAATACAACACAAAAAAATTTCCCTGTGCGCACTCCTTGAATTATTGTAGCGTTGCTCTGCACCAGGTTTGACTTGTCAGATTAGGTGGCACTTTTACAGTATTTTCTATGGTCAGTGTACTGACCACAAACAAGACTACTCCGAATTACTGCAGATTTTTTTCCCTAGGTGTCTAATATTAGATACTCATTAAGCACATTCAACATTTGCACGTTATCCAGTGTAATGCATCAAAGTGGTCCTGCATCTCCCTCCTCTTTGCTCATATTAAGTCTACTGATGTTGCAGCTGCAGGGTGATTCGAGTCAACAAGTTCATTTGGCAAGAGGCTGTGCTTTTTTTCCTTCAGCCAGTTGTTCACTGGCCTGGCCAACAGATTCCCCACATTTTTCACCTACCCAAACACAAAAGCTGATACAGGTGAATCAGTTGGAGGACAAAGCCGGAGTTACGGGCAGTTGGAAGTAACCACCTTCAAAGATGAGAAGTACAACATGAAATCCTTGGGTCTGTTTGTGAGAACATGGTGTGAGTGACAATACAAAGGGATAACTGGCATGTTCAGCATTACACATGAGCTGCTTTGAGCAAAGAGCACAGCAGCAGCCAAGAAAACCTCGTTTCCTACAGCACTGTAAGTCTGCATGGATATGCAAACAGACATGAGTCTGTCACGAGATGAGTTGTTAGTGTCCTTCACCAAGAATATAGGGAAGGTCCAAGCAGCAACTGTGACTTCAAGTCCCCATTTTGCTCCAGAGTACATGAAAGACCATGCAACAACAGTGGTCCTCAGCAAAAAGCAGCAATCCAGAAGTAACCAAGCACCAGGTATGCTTAAACTCAAATGATACCCATTTGTCTTTTGACTTCCAGGAGCCAGATACCTGCCTCCCTGATGGCATCCCCAAAGCAGTTTCTCAGAAGTCTGCAGTTACTCCGTGCCAGTGCCCCCCTTCACAACGTTAAGATGAAATGCATTATTTATGGATTCAAATGGCACATTCTTCTTCCAAAATAATCATTGTTTAATTGGGATAGTGCCCTTGATTGTGTGCTGTGGCCTAAGTAACACTTGGGTAGTAAATAACTCTTGGCTTTCAGCCATTTGATCAATAGAGCTGGCTGAAGACTTACCATCAAAGCATTCAAGAATAATTACTTTTCAAAGAAATGAAAAATTTCACATTAAAACTCATCTTCCTTAATTATTTTGACTAAGCCCCCCCCACTATATTTTTAAAAAATTTTTCCCTTTTTAAAAGTTTTTTTTGCAGTTCTGAAAATCCTTCCACCTTTTCCTTTCATTAACTTCTTTCCATCTTTAAACCCCTTCCATAAGTAGATGACTGTCAAGTTGCAGCAGGGAGTCATTGCCTGTGTGTAGCAATAGATCTAGTGATCATGCTGCTGCAAAACTAAGAAGGTCTCAGAAGTCAAGAAAAGGTTTCCAGATTCCAGATAATATGCTTTATAACATGAAAAAGAATCAATTTAGCATCTAAAAAGGAAGAGTTATGGCCATGATAAACTTAATGGATGTGTCTGCAGGGCCACAGTGGAAGTAAACACACCCAAGTTATTGTGGTACCACTGTGGCTCTATATCCACAGTAATGTGTCACCTGGCATGTTGATTAACTCTGAGTTAACAAAGCTTTTAGAGCAAACTTTGCAGACAGTGCTGAGGCCTGGTTTTGTTAAGCTGAAAGGCCTGAAAGCTCTTTCTTCTTGTGAATGTTGATGCCATTTGCTATACTGGAAAGTATTTTTTCCCCTCTTGACTCTCATGTCTAATTTGGAAAGATTCTCCTTTTGATAAATAAAAAGTGTCCTTCTGCCCTGAACTGAAAAGAAACATTTCAAGTCCAGTCCTAAAAAAGTCTTTGCAGAAGCAGACCCAAGGGCAGGAACAGCACCACTGAAATATCACATTTGTGAAACAAATCCACAGCTCCACATCAGCAGTACACCCAGTAGTAAAGGCTTGTGTGAGTGTGAAGAAAATGGCTCAGACACCTGTGAGTACATATAGATACACCTCCTCAGGCTTACCGGCTCTGGCACCATTTCAATGTAATAAATCACTGCCTCTTAGTACAGAGTATGTTACTGCTTAATAGCAAATGCTTGCTTCTTTGTAAACCCCACAGGGTTTCTCATTAGCAGAAGTGTAAAGATCTTTTTCCTTAAGTATCCGGCATTTGTATTGGCAGGGCTGAGCCTCCAAACAAAAGCAGATGCATCTCCTACAAAGTTTTTAATTCCTCAAGGCATTTAACAGCTTCTGGTTTATTACTACTGTGCAGAGCTTGGTTTGCATCTATTGCTGTTTGTCTGTGTGGGCAGGTGCTTTACTTCCCTGTTTGTAAAATCTGATTATAGCACTTCTTTACATCGCGACAATGTTAGTTGGTTAGCTGGTTTCAATAGAGCAAGCAGTCTACAATTCAACAACATTGTGGGAAAGATGCCCTAGATGAAATGGTGATAGCTTAAAGCATGGGAAGATTCAACGACCAAAATAACCCTCGGAACATTGTTCCACATGTGACACTGGTGGGGCCAGATGCTCCCTTTCTCCTCTGTTTAACATCTGAAGATGTTATATAAAGAAGACTCAGAAGGGAGCAACTAGCAAGAGTGAAACAGAGAAGTATACAACAAGGAATCAAGATATGTGGATGGACAGTAATTTCCTGAACTTAGAAACCAACACTTAAAAAAGGAAATAATTCCTTGTGAACTGAAGCACAGGCAGAGATAAAGCAATTTGTTGAAGTAACAATTGCAGCAGACATCTGTCTGGGTTAGGAACCTGGCTGTAGTTTTACAGATCAATAGATCATTATTTTTCAGCTCAATTTTCTGATCAAGAAGCTAAGGAAAAGAAATCACAGTAAGTACAGCAATCTGTAGCAAAGTGTTTCTGTAGGTTTCTAATCTACTACAAAAGCAGAGAGGGAGGAAAATGATTAATGGATAAGTACTGCCGTTTGCCTTATTGACCTGCCAGGAAAAAGATCTATCTCAACTATCACAAATAGTTATTTGCACATGTTGATAGTGATGATACTAGAAAACACCATAAATCTTCCTGGCTGATTAATGTGATCTTTTAAAATACCATGATAAATGTTAATTACACACAAATGACTACAGTACAGCAATTATAGCAGGACTAGGAGCTTAGTGATTAGTACTGTTACGCCTGGTTCCTTTGACTTCACATACTAAATTTGAAAACACTTTTAAGTAAGTAACGATTGAAATGCACTGCATCCTTCTTGAGCTGGGTAAAGATGGTGAAAACAGTACACTTCCTTGCATTGCATGAGATTGATTAAAGACAGTAGAAACCCAACCCATCAAGCAGAGGGATGTGCTGCTAAGACATTACAAGGAAAATGGACAGCAGCTCATTTTCTTGCCTTCACACAGTTCCTTTTATCTTCCAAGCTTCCTCTGCAGCAATATGAACTCGCCTACTCCCTAAATTTTCAGCTGACATACCCTGCTTTAACAAAAAATAATAAAATTTAATTATTTTGCTTTCATCTTCTTGATTGTGCCACTGAGAATTCCCGGGAAACTGCAGAGGAACTGCAGAGTTTCAGCTAAGCATGGCCATGAAACTCCTTGAACATGAGGTGCTTGCCTTTCCCTCTCCTCCTGAAAGTAACCACAAAGCAATGGATACCTCAGACAGATGTAGCAGAACAAGAATATGGATTCAAACCTTTCTGAAATGCATTTGTTTAGTATTTCATTGCATGAGAGATCAGGCATTCTGTAGTGCTTTTTTGGAGGAATTCTGTATTTATTCTGGTTTTCAGAATGCACCAAGGATATTCCTCAAAATACTGCAGAGCAATGCTAAATAGGCTGTTTCTGGGTGGGGAAGCTAATCCTACCCTGCAGGTGCATAAGTTTTCGAGCTTTTAAATAATTTTTTAGATGGCTAATTATATGTTGAGGTTCTTAAATGAGTTTCCACGCTTCCCCAACTGCTTTTCTAGACTTTGGTTTTGTTTGCTTTTTCAATTAAATCTGCTCTCTAGCTAATCTTCCCTTAGCTGAGACACTTTGAGTCAGCTGCTTTTCCACAGTTAGTAGAGAGTTAAATGACCAGGAAATACTGATGCAAACATGCAAATGCCAATGTAACACGCTGTAGACTTCTTCCATACAAAGCATGTCCCTACCTTGTATAAAAAAAACTGATGTGAATAATAAAAGTGGCTTCCTGTGGTTTTATATGGACTAGATCTCATTTTGAGGAGCATCTATCAATCTATTTCCATGGGATTACCCCAGCTAAGATGTAACCCCTGCTGATCAGAGTTGGGCAGACTGAAGTAACTTGGAAAATCCAAGCTTTGTGACCAATGCCTCTGGGGCTGACACACAGTGGAGTTATACACTCACACAGCCCCTGAGATGTGCCTGCTCTTTGGACTCAGCAAGTGTCATCCAAGTCATGCCCTCTGGGAACAAAAAGCTGAACACTTTTTGCAACTCTCTCTGCTGCCTTGAGAACCAAAGGATGGCCATCTGACTCACATCCCTGACTCTGGCTGCAGCCAGACTCAGATGCTTTGTGAACAGGAGCAGCTCAGGCCAAGCAAATATGAATTGCCATCTCCGAAGAGCTTTGCAAGAGCCTTCAACAGCAGAACTGCTGGTTGAGGGTGCACATGCTGTCGAGTCCCATAGCTCAGATGGTCTATATGACTCCATGCAAGCCCTTGAATTAAACCCAGGGTTTTACACAGCAATTATCCTGTGGGCTGCATTGTGCATTAAAGCTGGAGCAAGCAGAAGAAGATAGTCATTCTCTGCAAGACACTGATCAGCTGGTCACAGCAGCATGCTTGACACCCTAAGCAGATGGAGAGATGCCATCATTCACCAGTAGACCTAACAAGTTCTGAGGTGTTTCCTCAAATATTATTAGCTCTGCACAGATATGGGAACATTTCCTGCCAAGAGGCACAGGTAACTTGAACGATCCCAGGGCTCAGGTGGCTATAGCTTCTGCACCCCATGCGTTGTGCTGCCATGGCCCTGCAGACCCTCTCACTGACCTTACTCACAAACAACTGCTATCCTGCTGCCTTGTGACTTGACAGGCCCAGACTTCAATAGCCTCATCTCTTACATGATGCCAAGACAAAGTATGCCATTCACTCAGCTTCACTGGGATTTCTGGATCTGCACTATAGACAGTGACCACTAACTAAGTGCTCTGGGGGAAAAGTAACCAACAACCTTTGTTCTGTTTTCTGTGCCTTTCTCATGTCTGTTTCCCAAGGAAAGACTGATACATGACTGAGATAGGCTCCAAGCTACAACAACATATGGTCTAGATGCCAACTTCAGTCACGCTTTAAGGCAGTTAGATTTCATAAGCTTCCCACACTGCTTGCTGTCTAGAAACATGAATGCTTCTGAAGATAGCTGTGAAACTCCAACTGATTTACACAGATTCAAGATATTACCCTGGACTTCTTCATGAGCACACGAATAGAATTTACTCTAACAAATACAGTACATATTTAGATAGTAAATGGACATCTGCATTGTCTGCAGCAGAATTTGCCTGAAGCCTTTGTTTTCCCTCTGAATGGTCAAAGTTGGGTTGCTGGACACATCCCAAAGTGGCAAAAAAGCAATGTAAGAAACAGTATGGAAGGAGCAAACATGTGGAACTAGACTGGTTACTACTTCCAAGGGCTTATGATATTTCACTGTCACAAAGTCTGTTGTTTACATTTTCCCTGTTGCTATATGTAAGTCCCAAGTATTTATTAGAACAACTTATTGTTAATAATGAGTAACCAAAAAGGTAATCAATATAGAGCAAAAAAAAAAAGAGATATATGTCAATAAAAGATGCTTATCCCCACTTCTGATAAATAGGCAGGCAGGTAAAGCTGTAGGAACTCTGTATCAAATGAATAGCTGAGACAATGAAAAATGAATTTCAGCAGATTACCACAGGTTCACCTAAAAGAATGCTAAATACAGTTTCATTTTTTATTCATACCTGGCACAAAAGAAGTTTATATGCTATGAAATCACTAGATGAAGCTACAACATGTATGTGACCTAAGCTTATTAGCTTGCATTTTTATCAGTTTGCCCAATTTAGATAAAATAGATTAACCACCGTGCTGTTCTTCCTTATTTGGAATAAAAGGGTTTGATTTGTAGTAATTTTTATTTCTCAATTTCTTGTATTTGTCATCTTAAAAAGAGATTAATTGCTTTTAACTTTACCCCGCTGTTGTCATAGCAAATATCAGACAATCACTTTTCCTCAGCATTGCCCAGCCCGCAAGATTAATAAAGGCAGACCACATGGAAGTCCTCCATTCATCTCATAGCACTCCGAAAAATCTCCTAGCACAAGGCACTCTCCAATTATTTCCCAACATAACAAATATAATGCTCAGCTTATGCATGTGGGGTTTTTCCTGTGAATTTTTCCTATTGCCTTATGTGGTGGGGGTCATTATCCCAACTTCATAGGTGGGAACACTGCAGCAGGATGTGAATCTCAATATGAAGACAAGGAAAAGTGTAGGCAGCTGTGGGTCTCTCTAGAGTATAGGAAGAAGAGGATGACAAACGTTAAGATACAACAGAAAGCTGGGAGGGATAGGGGAAAAGAGTAAAAATCTGAATTTTGCTTGAGCATTTGAGGAAATTAATGCTGTGGGTACTTTCAAGGCACAAATAGCATGAATTGCATAATCGCTATTAATAGCTTTCCTAACATCACTATTCTGTTCATGTTTCTGCTGTTTTTTACTCCACTAGATGGTAACCACAGAAACCAGAAATCAAACAAAAAGTGAGGCCTCAGCTGTAGAAGCGTGGTGATATAGCACAGAATGTGCATTCGTTATCTGTGTATTTGTTATCTGTGACTGCCAGAAACAGAGAAAAACAGAGTTGCTTTATGATGTGTATTAACACTCAGGATGTCAAAACACAAACCAGAAATACAGCAATTCCTCCCTCATCGGAGAAAAGGCTGTGCCTATTCAGCCTAGAGAAGAGAAGAATCAGGAAGGATTTGATCAATGTCTATAAGGATCTGAAGGGCAGGTGTCAAGAAGATCTCTTTTCAGTGGTGCCAGGCAATAGGACAAGAGGCAATGGGCATAACCTAAACCCCTGGAAGTTCCACCCACTGTGAGGGTGACTGAGCATTAAGTCTCCTTCCCAGGAGACACTCAAGAGCTCTCTGGACACAATCCCAAACCATGTGCTCTAGGTGACTCTGCTTGAGCAGGTAAACTGGACTACGTGAACGCTGATGGGCCCTTTCAGTCTCAGGCATTCTGCAATTCTGTGAAATAGTCTGTGACAAAGTTCTGAAGGGTAAAAAGCAAAGAGTTACGTAGACAAAATAGCTTCAGAAGGTGAAGCTCTGCTTTTTCTCCATCAATACAGCTCCATGATTTAGTCTCTCAGCTGTTAAATATAAGCTGTCAGCAGAGAGATGGCCCTAGAGAATACTTATGTCTATGTGGCTGGAGGTCTGTAAGCTGCCCCCACAGGTCAGCGTTGACTGCTTGTGGCAGGGTACCTATCACATACATACAAGCAGGAATGAAATTAATCTGCTTGTTACACAAACAAAACTAGCCCTTCCAGTCACACAGAAAGCTAGAACATAGAGAAGAGCCATGTATTTAGCCTATTCTTAAACAAACCCCCACTTGCACAAGTACAAACTTTTATGTCCACCCATACATAGAACCTTTCGAGGTAATTCACCACTTTCTGGAGACAAGAAATGCAGCCAGTGTTAGGGTTGCACATTAGCTCTTTCTTTAGGTAAAACTTCATCTTTTTATACTTTTCCAACTTGGAATCACCAAGGACAATCACCAACATGAACTGTATCCAAACAGCCTCAAAAGAAAAAAAGGTTGTAACCCGGTTTACTTTCCTCACAGATTTACTTATCTTCTATAATGGTTTATTTTAATTAGAGAGATAGTATAGAAAAGCACTTCTAGCTCTTGAACTCCTTCTTCAGTGAGGCCTGAACTTCCTTGTATGCATGGCAAGGGAGGCAATTTCTATTTACAGTCATTTGAAGCAAGATATCAATTCTTTAGAAGTCTAGACCACCACTAAAAAGCCAACCTTGGTCAAGAGCCATCGTATAGTTATTACATTTATTGCAGGGTTTTATTGTTTTGTGTTTTGTGGGGTTTTGATTGGGGTTTTTTTGGTTGCTTTTTTGAGGGGTTTGTGTGTGTGTATGTTTTCTTTTTTTTTTAATCTAGATAGTTTTTCAGCGTTTAAGTATCTCCATTTAACTTCACTCATTTTTAATTTACCCAATTTTGAATCTCAGCCCTGGCCTGGAGCAATCCTTTTCACCTCATTTCAGGGATGAACTTCTGACTCATGCATGCCCTCTCTCCAGACACAGTAATTACCAGTCCTGAGGAGTCAAGAGGGCAACTACTCACAAAAGCTGCAAGAACAAGTGATGATAAATATATACATATATATAAAACACAAACTATTCTAGAAATGATAATTATATTTCCCCAGAGCCATAAAGTTTGGGTGCTTAAAGTTTCTTCTGTCCTGTTTAAATAAAAAATGAGTCTGTCACAGGCTTCTAAGAGACAGTGCTCTGACAAATATCCTAAGGATTTCTGCTGAAGTCATTTGGGTTGGCAATGCAGCTCATTGCTTCTCGTTTTCTTTTCTTTTTTCATATCTAGCCAAGATGCCCAAAGTATAAAACACTCAAGTTAATTCTCTGAAGCGCATGGCATTGGCAGAGCTTCAACAGAAGCGGTTTGGACAGACAGTGAATGTTTCTGAAAAATCTCATTTTTCTGATGCAAGATGAAGTTTCACATTAACGGGGATTGCGGGATCTTAATAGGAGTAAGTCCTACATCTGCAAGAGACACAGCAGCAGTAATAACTACCATTGCTCATTCCCCACGGCAGCTCTATAATAACAGTAGCTTTGAATTTTTCAGTAAGTGCGAAGAGTAATTCATGTTTGCGCAATTTCAAATGCCATCTATAGGTAAAGCGCTGTTTTCCCTTCAATTAATTTAATGCTGCTGTATGCCTCTTCACACCATGCTCACCAAAAGCTACGCTGGCCCTTGCAGCATACGGCACACACTGCTACATAGATAAACACCGCAGCTCGTGAAAAATCCCATCAGTATATCAGGCACCTTTTTAAAACTAGATGACAATGAACATATCCCATATTTTGACATTTAGGGTACGCCCCAGCTTTTCCTACCTGTGGGAAACTGGATCTGAAATGCACATGGGATGAGTCCCCCTGGAAAACAGAGCAGAGAGTTTTGCGAAGACCCCTTGGAAAACAAGGGGACCGTGCAAAAGCACAAGTTGTGGTACTTTTGCTGGTCAGAAACTTTTCAATATATAGCCTTTATTGGAAGATGGTCATTTATTTTTAACAAAATTGGACACAGCGAAAGCCAGTTTTTTCTTATTTGAGCTTTAAGCTATGAAGCTGTAGAAACAGTTTCTCTTCTTCACACCAAGCTGTGTGGTTTGGTTGGTACGCTGGAGGGAAGGAATGCCATCCAGAGGGACCTTGACACACTTGTGAGGTGGGCTGATGCCAACCTCATGAAGTTTAACCATGCCAAGGGCAAGGTCCTACACCTGGGTCGGAGCAATCCCAGGCACAGCTACAGGTTGGGCAGAGAAGAGATTCAGAGCAGCCCTGTGGAGAAGGACTTGGGGGTGTTGGTTGATGAGAAAATGAACATGAGCCGGCTTCAGTGTGGGCTCGCAGCCCAGAAAGCCAACCGTATCCTGGGCTGCATCAAAAGGAGCGTGACCAGCAGGTCGAAGGAGGTGATCCTGCCCCTCTGCTCTGCTCTCGTGAGACCTCACCTGGAGTATTGTGTGCAGTTCTGGTGTCCTCAACATAAAAAGGACATGGAACTGTTGGAACAAGTCCAGAGGAGGCCACGAGGATGATCAGGGGACTGGAGCACCTCCTGTATGAAGACAGGCTGAGGAAGTTGGGGCTGGAGAAGAGAAGGCTGTGTGGAGACCTCATAGCAGCCTTCCAGTATCTGAAGGGGGCCTATAGGGATGCTGGGGAGGGACTCTTCATTAGGGACTGTAGTGACAGGACAAGGGGTAACGGGTTAAAACTTAAACAGGGGAAGTTTAGGTTGGATATAAGAAGGAAATTCTTTCCTGTTAGGGTGGTGAGGCACTGGAATGGGTTGCCCAGGGAGGTTGTGAATGCTCCATCCCTGGCGGTGTTCAAGGCCAGGTTGGACGAAGCCTTGGGTGATATGATTTAGCGTGGTGTCCCTGCCCATGGCAGGGGGGTTGGAACTGGATGATCTTAAGGACCTTTCCAACCCTAACTATTCTATGATTCTTTGATTCTGTATTTCGAAAGAACTGCTTCCTTTTTGCTTCGAAATCACTTTTGGTTTGAAAGAAAAGTAAATATTAGAAATAAGAGATAGCAGAATTAAAATGTTTCAAAACCAAGTAATATTTTCATTTTATGAAAATGCTCAGCACTGACATTTCACCTCAAATAAACATGATAAACAGGAAAAATGTTTCTGCCTACTCTATTAAAAATGTGAAAAAGTACTTTGTTGAATATGAATTGAAGAATGTGGTCTCCAAAAGAAGAGAGATCTGTCTTGATTTGTGGGGGAAAAAAAAAGAAAATGAAAAAAGAAAAAAAAGAAAAAAAAGAAAACAAAAGAAAAAGGTGATGAAAGCATTTAATGAAAATCATCCTTCTGAAATGGAAAAGAAAGGACTTTTTGAAAAGGCAGGCTAAAACCCCCAGATGGCAGCTATGAAGTGACAGTTTTGAAACCAAGTCCTGTGTTAGCTGGGAATAATCCCCATTTTTCAAAAAGCTGTTCTTATAAAGATTAGCTCAGCTACGTCCACAGAGCCAGCGTGCCACAGCAGCTGCTCTAATAAGTCTGAGAATGATTTATTACTCTCCAGTGATCCTCAGAGAAACACGGTTTGCAGGCATCATACAGATTTTTTTCCACTACTCTGTATGCAAAAGCTACTTACACTCCTCTCTTCCCCCTTCCCCAGCTCTTATCTTATGGAATAAGAAGTCATTGTCTCCTTCACACAAGCAATTTCTGTGTGCAGCAGCTGAGTACAGAAAAATTTCTCTCTACAGACACAAGCCCAGGCTCAGGGCTCTGATTTATCCCAATGTTACTTGGTGCAAGGTTTGTCTAAGATGCTCTGGACAGCTTTGGCTCCTGGTACTAGCCTGTCTGACTCCCTAGGTCAAGTTATGAGTTAATACTGCACGCATCGGTGGAAGAGGGGAACTCACTATTTGTGCACTTCATTCAATATATGCCCATTGAGATCCTCTTTGCAAACTTACTTAGCATGGCTGTGTGAATAAAACACCAAAAAAAACCAAACCCCAAAACAAACCCAAACACACCACCACCACCACCCCAAAAAAAAAGACCCCCAAAACCCAAAAACAAACCCACACAAGCAAAAAAAAAAAAAAAATCAACAAACCAACCACAGAACACCCCAAAAACCTACAAAACTCACAGTAAAATAGAAACAAAATTAAATACTGGGAGGGGGAGAAGGATGGGGGGGGGGGGCAGGGGAGGAAGGGGATAGAGAGGGAAGTAGTAAAATTGCTTAAACCGAAATAACCCCACTTTGATTAACTCCTCTGCAACACCTCACCATTGATTGCAGACCTGAACCTGTTCCCAGGTTAGCATATTCAGGCAGGCTGTGCCTTAGCTGTCCATCCATCACATGGGTGTGCAAAAAGAACCGCGCCGCAGCATTAGCATCCTCTCTGGCCTCAAAATGCTGGTGTCTGCTGAAGCTACAATGGCTAGAAGCAGGACTTGGGGCACAAAATTTCCGGTCATTTCTAGCAGAGATTTTTTGCAGACTGGCTCCTTTAGTAGTTAATGATGGATTTGTCTGATGCTTTACCCAGCAGAGAGCATACTGTCAGGAAGCAAAAAGGGTAAGATACCACACTACCTGTTTTTTGTGGCTGGTCTAATGATGGCCTTACTTATGTTCTTCATTTTAAAAGGAACACTTAGGCTTTTTTCATATTGAACAGTGGACTCTGCCTACTGTATCAGTCCAGCTCCTCCAAGATATTCATGCACCCTTCAATGGGACTTTGGTTAGATATACCCTTGATGATTAAAAGAGGTTGTAACACCTTATGATAAACAGCAGCACAGCCTGAATCCCGCTGATAGTCAGTATGCTCTGGGGGTTTTAGACGTTGTTTTTAAAATCAGTAGCATCAAGTGTGTGAGGAACCTACACTCTTTGGAACCCCACCCCCCAAATTAATATGAAGGATTCACACTAAAGCCATACACAGATGGCCAGGCACTGGCAAAGGCATTTCACAGATGACTGGAAATGAAGCCAAGCAATTCTGAAGCATCATCTTGTAATCACGGTTGTTCTAACACCCTCAGTGATTGCCAGGCAAGTTCACTTTGCTACCTTTTGTTTCTAAGCCTGCCTGTGACCATGCAGTCATGTTAGCAGAAATGATATGTGCACTCCAAGGAGGGCAGACAGATGCAAGTGTAAACAGAGCAAATGCACGAATCAGGTGGGCACAAACATCCCTGGCTGGTGAGCCGTGTGACGACAGCATCACTGTGCTGCTCAGAGGTAAAACACATTTGCTTGGGCACAGCACCACACCAATCCAGTTATTTAGCTTCTGGACTGAAGTAGTTCATAACAATGCAAGATCGGAGCCTCAACTGAACAAACGTTCATTGCCCGCATGCTCCTGCTGAGGCACAGCTTAATTGTTACCTACCCCATGCCAGGCATGACAGGGAAGGAAGAACTGCTTAGTGCAATGGAAACATTAGTTTTGCTGGCAAAAAAGTCTGGGTTTGCATTGAGCCCTTAATACACTGCCTAAATCCACATCACCACAAAACAGGGCAGAGAAGAGAGAAGTATTCCTGGGCTACAGTTCTGAGGCAGCTCCAGGAATTTGGAGTTTCCATCTGCAGTTCACAAAGTGTGAGGAGCTATAGGGCTAGCGGTGGTCCACGAGAAATGCTAACTGCAGGGATGCATCAGGAAACACTCCTCCTTCTGCACAGCTCTGGTGCCTGACTCCAGTACCATGCTCCCCACAGAATGGAGAACCCTCAAACTCTGCCCTGAGGGAGAATGAGCAGGAATTTCGGCAGAGCCCTGGCACCTTCCATTGTGGCAAAGGGCTTTCAGCTCTGCTGATGAAAAAGAGATGTATTTCACCTAGGCAGACGTTTAAATTTAAGAAGTATTTTAGCAGGCAGCAGTCACAAGTGCAGGACATTTTTCGACCTTTCCATTCCTGAGTGTTTAGGAATTTATTAAAATGTCATGGTACTCCCGCCTCCTGCGACATTAAGGCCTGTTCCATCTGCACAATTTCATTTGTAATCAGAGTTAAAGGGCATAAATGGCTTCTTCACTTACCCTTTCATGTATGCACCAAGAGTTATGAACTTAAAAAGTTAGCGATTTTCTAAAAGAGAATGAAATGCAAGACCACAGAACACTCTATTATTTCCACTCACAAGGGCTGCTCCCCTTACCAGTGCTCAAGGCTTTTTGTACTCTAGGCTTTTTGTTGCAGCAGATCATCAGTGGCAATGGCATTTCTTTAGTGAAGAGAGATTGAGGACACTATGCAGGAAATAGAGATGTACAGCCCTTATTTCAGGAGCTCTGCACCAGCATGCCCTCAGGCTTACGTCATCTGCCAGACTGGACTGAAGTTAAATAGGACCTAATTAACACTTGCCAGTCCTGTTAGTTATCTTTCACAGAAATAGAGAGCCTTTGCTGTTAAAGCAAAGCAGTTTTGCTTGTTTTAGGCCATCTTAACAGAGCTAACAGAAGGATGATTGCAGAGGCCAGGGTTACCATCCAGAGGAAGGCAGCAGAGCCCTTAAGCCTATTCAGGGTAAGCTGCCTTTAACATTCATTATCAATACTACAATTTTATTAGATATTATTTTATCTTTAGTCACAGTACTGTAGTTGGATTACTGTTACAATTAATCATTCTCTTTGTTACCCAGCATAAGAAATTCCAGCAAACCACACATTCCAGCCTCAAAAATCGGTTTTATCCTCCTTTTTAATTACTGTGATCTAGGTCCTAGATAACTGCTAGCTACAAACTTTTCTACACCGAAATCCCTGTTAATCAAGTGTGTGAGACCTGAAGTTTCCTTCCCTTTCTTTGCATTTTTGCA
Source organism: Pezoporus occidentalis (assembly GCF_034315485.1). Classification (NCBI taxonomy): domain Eukaryota; kingdom Metazoa; phylum Chordata; class Aves; order Psittaciformes; family Psittacidae; genus Pezoporus; species Pezoporus occidentalis. Next base: position 9,038,521 of record NW_026912779.1, read on the forward strand.
AAATTGTAACCCAACAGAGAACAGCTGAAGGAAGCCAGCTTTGGGGTGGGTGCCCAGGCAGACAGCTTCACTTCCACCTCTACTGCTTTAATGCCCAGTGCATGACAGCAGAAAACCCACCCACCCTGACACAACTGCAAGCGCAAAAACTTGTAGCAAGGCTGAATAAGACCAGTAAAGCTGATTATTTTGATCATCCACAGTATGATCATCTGCATTTTCTGGCATGAGAGAGAAAATGTCATGATCCTGAACTGGCATAGAAAAATGAGTGAAAGTTTCTGATTTACTAGAAACTAAAGATAAGGAAAACGCATGCTGCCAGAAAACTCTAGTTGCCAATTTTGCCTCCAGCCTCAGTGACAATGGTTAAAAGCTTTCCTGGTCTGCTGGAAAAGAGGTTGCAATTTAAAAAGAAAAACAAAATCATTCTAACGTTCAGTCTTAAAGCAGCACTATGTGCTACAGCCAAATGACAGAAGAGCCTTTGGGTGTTAAACAGATCAAGAAGTTCTAGAGGTGACCTTTTTTGACAGCCTGTGTGTCACATTTTCTACCTTTTGTGTACAAGTGGCACCTAGGAGTAGACTGAAAATAGGAAAAAAACCTTAGTTTTAAAATAACTTGTTTCAGCTTTTATGGTTTCCTAGGAGAAGCATCATCCTCCTTAGAAATGAAAGGGATAAATACCATACGTTTATTTGCTTTGTGCTTGGTGAACACTAAATGCAGCTTTTAAGCTGCCAGCAGGCTCACTTCATACATACCTCACTGTCAGTTTGCAATCACTTAAAGCTATACAGAGAGGAGTGGAGACCATTTTTCTGAGGCATATCTTGACATTTGCTGCTCAACTGCTCTGCAGCAGAAAGACAGCAGCTGAGAACAGACCTTTTCACAAAGCAAGCAGCTGTCCTTTATGGTCAACCATCACAAAGGGCACCTGTGAATGGTGCATCATCTTTACTGTCTGATGAGGACTGCTATGGGATAACGTGGAGTTTTGGCTATAATGTCCAGCCTAGGACAGCCTTAGGGTTGGGTGTCTAATTGACAGGTTTGTAAGGTTAGGGGAAACAACTTTCACCAATCATACACATATGAAAAAAGAAGAGTAAGCCAGGCTGACCACCAGCACCCAAAGGATCAGCAAGTTAGGTATCCTGATGGTGGGACATCCAGGACATAGCTGGGCCCCAAGCAGGATACCTGAAGGAACCTCATGTAAGATGCAGGGGAGCACTCAGTTTGCATCAGTCCCACCAAGGCAATGTCTGGGGGATACCTATCAGAATGAGTTAAACTCAGTCTTCCTGGCTACATCATAAAGTCCTTCCCAGAAGTACTAAAGCTTTAAATGAATTGCTGTTTCAGTCATTCAATTTTTAAGACCAACCTCTTTTCTGGAAATAATGTGGGTTGTTTTGTTGTTTCTTTTTTTCTAACAACCCTTGTATATCAGAGCAGCACACTTTATAATTAAACCAGTGCTGCAGCATTTTCCAGACTGACTGTGCAGCACAGCAGTCCCTGGGCAGTTGCTCCTTACTCAGTATCTGCACTTGGTGATGCCAGGAGGACCACTTTGACTCAGAAGAGAGATAGAAGAGGTGAACAGTGTCCCTTCCCAACTGCCTGGCCCCTCTCTCCTCCTGCCTACACAGTCTCAAGTCAAAAGGCTACATGGCAAATCTCATGCCCTCACTTGAGATATGTGAGCATGGCTTACTAAAAACCAGGCACAAATGGCAACTGCATGCAAATGAGGTAGCCCAGTGCTTCTGTGACTGTTGCACAGCACAGCTGGAATAAATCAAAACAACTGCCTTGAATTAATTGGAAGTATATCTATGTACACACTAGCAAGGGATCCTGTCCCCCCAACTTAAACAAACAGCACTTTATCTCCCTCACTTCTCAAATTCATAGAGAGATCATTTAAATCAAATACTACACTTTAAATCACGTCCCTTCTTGAAACTAAAGAAAACAAATCCCTAGCTGTTATTTACTTCCCAATGCCTTTGCAGATACTGCAGTCATTCAAGCATAATCACAAGAGAAAAATATTCTTCACATAACTGTATTTCAAGTGCTTTACTTTCAGTTCATTATACCTCTGGTATCTTCCTCCCACTCTTATTTTGTTGCTTTTCAATGGCTGCTGCCTATGTGGCAAAGCTTTCCAGCTCGGGAGCCACAAATATACTATAGTTATATTATATTTATATTATAATATATATATATTATAATTATAGTGCCATTACATAAAGTGCCCAAGCAGCTGAAGTTATTTCTTCTGAATTATAAACTCTTGAATTTTTTGACCATGAACTTGAAGTGACACTTGCGACTGCATTGTTTGCTCATTTCTCCCAAGAAAGGATATCAAAGTATTTTAAAACATATTTATTTGCAAAATACTGTCAGAGGCATATTTTTCCCCTTTTCTTCTCTTACACTATACAATGCTCTTGTTTTTCTTCCCCTAGTCATTCATTAATCCACTTAATATCAAGATCATTTCGTAAAGGGAAGGTCAGATCCATGGTGAAAGGACAGTGACAGTGCAGCAATCTGTCAGTCACTGCCCTACCACAAGGTACTACAGAAAGTCAGCACAAGCCACTTGTAGTCTTCTGTAAAATGAGAGTGTTCTATCCTACAACCCCAATGGTACTGAGACACTAAACTTGATCTAGAACTGAAACTTTAAGGCACACAAACTTTAAAAGAAAAAATCAGAACAAAACTCCAGCCATAGCCATGGATAGAAATCAGGATTAGGATTATCAGGATCCTAATTATCAAGTTCAAAACATCTATACTTCTGGGTTTTGATTTTGTTTTGGTTGTGTTTTTTGGGGGGTGGGGTGGGGGGTGGTAGTTCTACACCCCTCACTCGTCCCCCCAAAGGCTATTTACGTTCTCGTCCCTTGCTTTCATGGGGATCTTCCAACATGGTACTGACAGAGGGCAATACAGCATTCATCACAAGCACAGTGCAACTACAGAACCTCCCCAGAACTGAGTAAGCTTTGATTCATGCAGAGACTTGCAAAGGGAAGTTGTTCCAAGAGTACTGTGGATCTATGAAACAGAATAAAGGATGAGAATAAAGGTGACTATTCAGATTAAGGTGCTGATACTGCAACACTACAGTGGCTTGTGAAACAAGGCGATTTCAAAGCACCTGAGGACAGAGTAACATATCAAACTAAGTGTTGGTGTGAAGAAGGTTAGAACAGTATTTGTGCAGGAGAAAGTCTCCTGCCTGCTTTAGTGCACTAGAGATTCTGACGGAATTGCATTGGCTTCACTCTGAAAGTCTAGTTGGCAGTTTGTTTAAATAAACATACATTCATTCCAAACAATGATGTTTTCTTCCCAAAGCAGATTAATTAGAGAGTCAGCAGTTTCTCTCATTGTTGACAGAACTCCGAAGTTGAGAGGACAACCAGCAGTTAAAGCACTGCAGCGTGTCTGTGTGTGAAATGAGGGAGTAGAGAAACGATGTCTTTGAAATCAGGAGGATTGTTCTGATTTTTGTTAAAGAATGATGATGCTGAAAGGGATTTGCATAGCTCCCCAGGAGCAGCTCGGATGTGCTGGCTGGAGTCAGCTCATCACATCTGTAACTGAATGTCACTGATTTCTATTCTTTACAATAAAGTACTGACAAACGTGAAAGGAGAGAGCCGAAATATCCTCAGAAAGATGAAAAGAAGTGAGACAAATCTATAGAAATCATTGTTCTGTACTTTTTTAACTGTGCGTTCTTATAAAACACTGTGGCCAGCTGTTTCTCATACAAATAGATTACCACTGCTATGATCAAAATTGATAGAGCTCCCTGATGTCAACACGAAGCTCAAAACACTGTCTTCTGAAGCATCCAAAAAGAACTGAATGAATATTTAGTGGGAGGTGTCCTTGCCCATGGCAGGGGGGTTGGAACTGGATGATCTTAAGGTCCTTTCCAACCCTAACTAGTCTATGATTCTATTTCTCTATTGCTTTCAAAACACTATTTCATATGGGTAGATTATAACTAAATGTAAACCAGTCTGCATCTTACCCATGCAAAATGCTGGATCAATTTTTAAAATGTAGAGGTTTAGAAACTTTAATTCCTAGAAAAAAAAAAAGGAAAAAAAAAAAGAGGTATTTTGATGTGACTATTAGAAGTGGAAGTACGTTTAATAACAGCATGAAAGAGCATTCAGAAAGTGAGATTAAATGCATAAAATTACTGGAAAAAGTAATGCCTGAACTTATTCTGGCATTACTGTTATTACGCATGTTTTACAGGTAGTGAAATATGTGCTATATTGAATGATGTATGTTTGTGTCATTAAGTTCAAGACAAAAAGGTTAATTCAACTCCTTTGCAAGTATCTCAGTCAAATGTCCTGTACTTTGTCAGAGCAGGTAACCAGGAAATTACGAAAACATTGCCAGGGTTTGAGGGTTCTGGGGCTCTTTTTACCTGGGGAGGTGATTGGTGATCAACATTCTGCATACTTTTGCAATTAAATTTATGGTGATATACATGAGAAAAAGCTTTGCTTGCTGTTAGGTTAAACCTGGGGTAGCACACTTAAAAACTGCAAACTGCCACAGCACAAAGTAAGCATTGATGGGGACAACAAGAAAATAACTACACTACTTGTAAGTTATTTGCACTGAAAATAAAGGCTGCGTGGAGACCTCATAGCAGCCTTTCAGTGTCTGAAGGGGGCCTATAGGGATGCTGGGGAGGGACTCTTCATTAGGGACTGTAGTGATAGGACAAGGGGTAACAGGTTCAAACTTAAACAGGGGAAGTTTAGATTGGATATAAGGAGGAAGTTCTTTACAGTAAGGGTGATGAGGCACTGGAATGTTGTGAATGCTCCATCCCTGGAGGTTTTCAAGGCCAGGCTAGACAAAGCCTTGGGTGATATGCTTTAGGGTGAGGTGTCCCTGTCCATGGCACGGGGTTGGAACTAGATGATCTTTAGGTCCTTTCCAACTCTAACTATTCCATGATTCTATGTATAGAAGCACTTTCTAAAAGCACTGTAAGATTTATCCGACCCAATACTGACATTTCTTTGCTTTGTTTTCATCCAGCTTTTAATCCTTATTCTCTTTGCAATGGTGATAACTTTATCCAAATAGAAATAAACCTCAACTGCTTTCTTCCCCATCCTGTATTTTGCAAGTCAGTCTGAAGGACTTTTTCACTTTACCCTGGTTAAATCCTTCATCTTTGCTGTGACCACTCTTACTCCCAATAGCATTCTGATCATCAAATGCTGGTCCTAACCACCCTAACAGACACTAGACTGGGAAGAAATTCTACAACACAAGACCACTCAAAGCCATTCAAGTTGTAATTTGTAACAGCGTTGAAAACCTTCCTAGCTTCCCCTCTGCAAAACACTGCATATTCGGTATGAACACAGATTCTGGATGCCTTGAGAGCCAACAGACAGAGCATGACTGCCACAGGGAGTTTCCCAAATTTGATCTCACTGTTTTCCAGCCCTCTCTGGTAGAAAATTATTCTCCCCCAAGAACTGTACATGCCCAGTGAATGGCACAGCACTCTAGGATCTGAGCTTCTATGGTAGAGGCTGTGAGAATTCATTCTAGGGAAAAGGAACCCCTTAATCCCCCCCACAAAAAAAAAAACCAAACCCTTAATGACTACACAGATTTGAAGATAAGAACAAGATTATCATGAATTTACAATGACTTAATTCCCACTAAAATCACAACAACATTGATTCTCTTCTACACTTCAGTCATTTTATGGGAAGCTATGAAAATGAGGTAGTAATATTTAAAGGCCCCATAACTACTGTAGTAGCAGAGAGTCCCTAGGGCATGAGAATTGGATGTCATATGCATACAAGCAAATAAGAGCTAAATCCCCACAAGTGACCACATTTATTTTTATCATCTACATATACAAAGAAATAACTGCAGGGCTGCATGAAAATAAAATTGTGGTCAACCTATGGTTTTTTATCCCACTCGGGTATTTTGTTCAGGAAAGCAGCTGAGGTGCCTGAATGTTTCAAGAATGGTAGTATAGATCTCGGTGTGGGAATTGAGAGCAGAATCAGAGAAAACTTGAGTTTTGGAAAAGCTGTTAGAAAGGACAGGTGTTCAGCAATGAAAAATGCAATATTTATAGACTTAAGGGTCATGGGTCTATCATTAGTCTAAAGTATGCTACGGCCCTACAAGCTGTGCTTTTTGAGAGTTGAATGTCATAACCGAATTCTATAGAATCTCTTTAAAGAAGGATAATTCATGTATTTTCTTAAAGAATAAATCATTATTTCATTTTCTCACTTGAGTAAAGGATTAAATGGATCAGTTGTACCCAAAGTGTAACCAGCTTTGAGAAGTTTCCACACATCCAGCGAGCATTTTAGCAAGGACATACAGAGAGCAAACCAGCCATCAGCACTTGGCAAAACACTATGGGTAGATTCAGAAAGAAGTGTCTGATGGCCGTGTTTTAGTCTACAAGGAAAATGGTGGGGCAGATAACCCAAGTGTTACACCACCAAAACGACTCCAAGCCTGCAGGGATCAGAGCTGCTCCTCTGGCAGAAAAAGTAATTATGAAATACCACATATTTTAGAAGTGACTTTATTCTCAAGTGACTTAAGCAGAGCAATGCACACAAGTAGAATGGAAAGCTCTTCAAACCAGTGACACCTTCTGTCTCATGATAATTTATGCCAGTTCAGCTCTGTAATACAAAGCTTGACTTAGAAGGACTCAAGGCATATTAGTGTTATTACATATCCTGTGCTATCCACTCTTCTAAAGCAACTTACTGTTTTATCTGCACAGTGCCTCATCTACTTCAGTAATACCCAACTCATTAAAGACCAATACTTTTCCAATTTTCTCTTTTCCCTGGTGCCTGTTCTGTAATATTTCTTTTTCCCTTTTCTCTCACACAAGTCAGAATTATAGCCTCCTTTGATTTATATTGTGGGTGATGTTTTGTTTGAATTTTGTTTTTTTTAGGTTTTGCCTGAGGTTTTGGTTGATTTTTTGTGGTTTTGTTTTGTGAGGATTGTATAAGACTAAGAGGGAACATAAAGAACACGATTCTACAAAACCATAATTCTAATCAGAATAACGAAAGGAAATCCATAGCAAGTGTGTAATTTGGTGATTTCTTATTAAAGTCACAGGAAGTTTCTTAATGAAGCATGATACTGCCCTCCAGGAAACCTCACAGAGAACTAAGAGATTCAGTGTTATTACAGAGCTGCCAACCAAGTATCCTAATATTGAGCTGACATTAACAAGGGTGACTAAAAGAGGGAGAAAGGAAGCTTCACCCCGGGAGGCAAGTGGAGCAGCACTGGCAATCTGCATTTTAACCATCTTTTGAGTGGTAATTTTTTTTTCTTTATTATGACTTTTAAAGTGAAGCCACAATTCTTTTGTTCAGCAACTCTCATTTGTTTTACAGGGACACATACAAGCCCTGAGGCAAGGGCCCCTCTCTGATGTGTCATCAAAAGCAATGGCAATGAAGACTTGTTTATACTGTAGATGCCAACAGATTGTTGAGGTATGGGAGCTGGTGCAGATGTCAGAAATAAACTAGCCATAGTAATGTGCAGCTTGTAAGAAGCTGAATGAAAGGGTCCACATGAGCTCATCCCGATAGCGACATATAATTTATCCTACAGCATCCTAGGCTGACAGCCTTAGGTATACTTGAGCATAAGCCCCATGTACATCCAAAACAATATAGAAAGAGATAAGAGCAGAAACAGGAGATTATAACTTATTTTCCCAGCGGATATACATGGATGCAGGAACAAAGATGACAGAATCTGTCACCCAGCACACTGCCTCTTTGCTGCAGTTGAAGCACTTGCTTGAGGAGTAAGAACTTCTCACACAGGTTTGGAAGCCATATTCATCAGCACAATTTTTCTCCTCAGAAAATGCTGTTTGGCTGGGCTACAAGATATATTAGAAAGAGAGAAATTAATCCTAAACTTGGAATAGTTTTGTTACCACACTTTAGCACAGTCCTTACATTAACATGTATTAAAGCTTGCCTCAAAGGTCTCCATTTTTTGTTTGCAAAATGAGGAGCTAAGCTGCAGGGACATAAATCAAGGACTACAACTGTACATTTCAGTGAGCAGGGTGCTACAATTCAATCTGAAAAAACCTTCCTATATTACACAAGCACCATCACTTCGTGAAACACCTGACACAAAGACCACACAGGCATGGACTAGGTTATAAGCTTCGAGCACTACAGTATGAATTTTCTTGTCCTATCCAAGTATTTAAGAAATTACATCATGTTAGAATTGGAGAACACAGTAAAGTGACAGGTAAAGACATAAAAAGGGTGATGGGCTACTTTAGATACAGTGGGATTTGACATAAACCTAAGAACCATAGGGTAATTTAGGTAGGAAGGGACATCAGATGAATACCCTGTTAAAAGCATGAAGCTTTTAACCTAATCTCCAAGGGCTATCTTGGATACATTCTTTAACAACTATAAGAATACCAATAGAAGCTGTTCTGTACCTTTTCTCACCTTGGAGAAACACCCAAAGATGTACAAACAACATCCATAGCCATCCACTTCGACACAATCCATGTGCTGCTGCCGTTACTGAAAACAGCTTTTGGAAGGAATGATTTTGTTCACACAGGTGTTAATTTAAAAGTGTAATTAGGACTTGTATATATGCAGTCTACTTACAGTAACATCCCCAAACATTTTACTAAAGCTATCACACACTGAAAAGTAGAAGCAACTTCAATCAAGCTATCTGATAATACACGATATAAAATATTAAGTCTCAAAGGGAAAAAGTACAGCCTATATTAGAATGACAAATTCAGGAGCCCTTGTACAAAATCTATTCACCCTACAGCCAGCACACAGAAGAGGTGTTTATTTACCTTTTTCATGTACAAACAAAGCCCGAGAACACATGGCTTCTCATATCCACTTTTCTACGTGTATAGCTATTACTTGCAACAATTCTCATTGGCAGAAACGAGGTTGAATCTAAAGTTTGAAGGGTGCATCTTTGATAAACATCTTCAAGACTTTCTCCTTTGAATATTCTTAGCCTTAAAAGGCATAACTACATGACAAACAGATTGAAATCTGCTATTGCTTTAGCAATTGTAATTACAAAGTAACTAGGGGAAAAAAACCCACCTGTTTCAGCACATTTCAATATCATGTATAAAGAGCACTCACACTTTCAGAAGCTTCAAGAAAATGAGAAGTAACAACTGTTTTATACTAAATAACTGGAAATTACAATATTTTTGTTGAGAGTTGAGCAATTTCTTCATAGAACAATGGGAACACATCATTGAACCCCATCATCACTCATTAGACAACATGCCTGCATTCTTCACTGGAAATAAGGACACTTAAGGATAAAATAAATCAGTAGCTAATAATTGATGAGAAAACCCCATCAGTCTTAGCTTCTTTTCAAAGAATATGTCATTAGGTATTCTTACCTACAAAATATGTTGTTTTGATGCTCTCATTTGAGTGACTGCTTGGCATTTGATACTTGCTATGCACCTGCCTTCAGCTGCACGGCTGTTTCCAGTGGTTCTGCCATAACTCTGCATGCACAGAAAAGGAACTCCCCAGTGCTGATTTTTAAATAATAGGTTGTCTTTTCTAGAGGCTTTTCTATACAGACACAGCAGAAATATGAAACTAGTGAGTTATACTGCTGTCACCTACACAGTGCAGGTGTTACTGAGGAAAACAATGCCAATAATTAACGCGTCCAGTAGAGAAAGTGCACATCAAAATGGTTTGTAGAGGTCTGCTGTAGCATAACTACTAATTGGCATCTCCCTGTATGTAATTATGTGATCATACAACACACTTGAGTGATATGCAAAACCAGGCAATTTATGGAGGAAAAAAAAAAAACAAAAATAGACTGGCAAATTGGGACTGTGCAATACATATGGCCTGCATTGAAGGCTGCTATGTCTCATTCATAAGTAGCTAATCATCTTTTTATGAAGTTTCTGAAACATGTAATTGTTATTTAAAGTTGGCTTCTGCATTCCACAGGCAGGATTGTAGAAGCAGCAATGTTCTTTTATTGAAGCAACTCCTTTGCCCACAAGAAACATCTTGTCCCTTCTCACTTCCACCAGCTGCTGGAGTAAAAGGTGTTGCCTCACTCCCTACAACACTTTACCTACACATCCTTGCCGCTGCTGAGCCCGCAGAAGTGTGTTTGCACCTCAAGGAGAGCAGCAAATCTGCCTCAGAGATAATGTGCACATTACGGCTGTACTCTATGTGCTCAAAGCTATGAGAAAGCATAGGGCCATCGTTATATGGGCCCACAATGGCAGTGGCAGACCATCGTGCTTGGACACTCAGCAAGATTGGGTATCTCTGAAAAGCGTGTCAGCTCAGGCAGCAGTTCACCCTCACTAAAGACAACCAAATGGGTTCCCAGACTCAGTTTGTAAAAACACCATCTAGTTTTTAAAGCAAATGAGAGCACACCATAAAAAAAAAGCCCTCAGAATACCTAGGCTGCCACTTCAGACTGTATTTATAAAACACGTACAGCCCTGCCAAGACAAGGGCACTTAGCCTTTGACTGCCCGTTACTGCCTCATCCTGAGGCTGCACCTCAGGAACCACCAGTCTTCCTGCCTCTCCACTTGAGCAGCTCCTGCCCCAAGGGGCTTTTTTCACATTGTAGGAACTGCTGAATGGAGATTAAAAAAAAAAGAAACAAAACAAAACCTCACACCACAAAACACATCAAGACACCAAAACCAGCCCCCCCCCCAAAAAAAAAAACAACAAAAAAAAAAAAAACACAAAACAAAACCACTCAACTAACTCAAAAAATCCCACAAGCTCACACAGCCTGCCTCTACCAGAAAAAGAAAACCCACTTTGCCCTTCTTCATCACAACCTTCTAAATAATCAGACTGACCCCAGACAAAGTAGCTGTAATGGCAGCTGACAAGTTCAAGAACAGGTCTTGCCTGCTTTTTTTTCTGCCCAGCATTTATCCAGTTTGCTTTTTAGTACACGTGAATGGCACTGAAAGACTTCAGCAAAGGAGCAGGACTCAGTGGCTCTGCTTTACAGTAACAGGTTTGCAAGTTATAACTCAGACTTCGCCTGTGCAAATTGCTCCGGGCTGTCAAAAACCCTGCAGTGCTGTTAATAAAAATGTCTACTGAGAAGTGAAACTACTTTTAACCTGTGTTTTATTTCCCCGAGTTCCAACTTTCTCCCTGCCTTCCCACCCTTGCCCTACATCTATCAGGCAGCTTGAGAATAAAAGAGGTAATGGCTGAGCAGAGACATAAGCCGTCTTTGTCTAAATACAGGAGGCCACTGCTCCTGCAGTTCTTGTGTGTTTCACAGTCATGAATTGCAGAGAAGACAAAAGCTTCAATAAACTAAGCTTAAATCTTCTCAGAATCATTCTGGGGTAACTCCTTGTCATGATGATAAAAAGGCATTAATTGCATAGTCAAGGAAACATTCGTAATAAAAGGACATCAAGATTGAAAAGCTTGGAAGTGGTATGACAGCTATAATGAGGCACATGCATCATTCTAATCTTAATTGTTTCAAACTGTAAGACTTTCAGATCATGGTGTTTCAGTGTGTTGCATGCTAGCACCCTGTATATCCAGATGAAAGCCTGGGATACAACCCTTCCAAAATGTCATCATTAGTGACAATACAAGGCAGTGACCAAACAGAAAAACAGCCGTGGGAATAAAATAAATAATTATTAAAAAATTGCCTGTAGTGCAAAAACTTATTTTAAAAATAAAAATTCCGTTAATTATTATAAAGCCACCAACTGTTCTTCTGTGTTTTTCCTAGCACAGGAAAGGCGCTCCAAGGAAGAAGAGTTTCCTCAGGGCTCGGAATTCTTTCTTTAAATACTCTCATCCTACCTAAGAGAAAATTGTTTTTAAACCTGAATGTGCAGCACAACAGCCTATGTTATTTGGAAAATCCTCAAGTCTGAACTTCTGACATGAAGGAATTTCAGCAAGGGCTGAAATGTCTCATGTCAGGCAATGTCAAGGTCAATGGAGGATGCTCTGTGTTTCGTTGGAGAAGCTTGACAGCGTACAGGATCAGACCGGCAGCAATCTATGGGGCACAGTGACATCCCAGTAAATTACAGCATTTCGGCACGTGTATTTCTAGGATTTATTCAAGGGAAGGTACTCACATGACCCCTGCAACAGCCACAAAAGAATCCCAATTATGAAAGTTCAATATTTCACCTTTTTTAAATTCAAGAGAGAGGGGAAAAGTGCAAACATTATGTTTGAAATGTCGATTTTTTCCCTTCCTCTATAATTAAAACAACAAAAAAATAAAAAGAACAGGAAAACCTTCAGGAAACTTAGCAGCTTCTTCCCAACTCCTTCATTAAACAGCTACCTCTTCCTCCAATTGCCTCTCAAAACACAAATCCCAATTAGTGTGGCACAGACATAACTTCAAGGCTCTCTGTTTCAGAATATCTGATTATATAAAAATTTAAGCTGCTTTTCCACCCTCAGAGATAAACAGATTATCTTTTCAAATGACAAAACCCACAGGTTACGGTTAGTCATATGCATGCCCTTTGTGACAATCAGAAGTAATCAACAGCAATCAGATCATTACAGAAGAGCAGGCTGGGCAGATATGAAGTGCTGAAATTCAGCCTCCCTGTGAAAAAAAAAAAGTCACATTACTATATGCATAAGAAATGTTAATTTCTGATGATCTGATAGATGGGGATATTGTTAAAGACTTTTTTTCAGTTTTATATCCTCCATTCTCTTAGCCCCTCTCCTTGGATCCAGTTCTCAGGCTATTTATATGGTCCTCACAGCTCAGGCCCTGTACTAGTGTGAACCATCTAGAAACCCCACCTTGTTTCCCATTACCTTTTCAGCAAGAAAGAGCATCAAACCCACGCTTGCCAGCACTGCAGTGACTGCCGAAAGCTGAGCACATGCGGGGTCATATTGCCATTCAGGATCAATTCACTATCTGGGCTAGTGTGAGCATGCTTGGAGGAGGCTTGTGAGCCCTGATGAAGCACGGGCCACAGCACGATCAGTCAGGTCTGGCAGACAATAAAAGCACTGTACATCATCTCCTTGTTCATGCACACACTAGATTAGCTCAAGTAAAGCGCTTGGAAAGTTATCTTACAGCTGCAGGAGTAGATAAATAAAAGTAGAGGTGCACTGTGAGGTGTTGACCATGAAGAAATGTATCTCAGTCACTGCTTTATTATGAACATGAATTAGTGGGATGAACCATTCATTTTGGATGGCTTGTATATGAAAACAAATTATCTACCATCAATATACAAGCTCTGCATGGATTAAAAAGGCGCAAACATCAGATACTAGCTTGCCTCTTCTGCACAACACTTTGGAGAAAAGAAGGGTGGTAAATAAACTCTCAGAATATCTACTAAATAATGCATCTTCATATAATTAGGTATATTCTGTTCAGAAGCCTTCAGCTTTTAGACTATTTAGACCATTTTCAGAATAATTATCTGAGAAGACCAAAACCCAGCCAGCCTGGGTTTTTTTTTCTTTAACCTTATGATTGAATAGATGAACTTCTATTATTTGGTCAGAGCAAAACGATTTCTGAAAGTCAAGAGTACCAACCTATCATGGTTTTCACTGTCATGCATATTTTCTTCGCTAATTAAAACATCACAGTTCTACAGCCCCAAGATAATTTATTTTACTAGGAAACTAACACCAGCAATTCATTTTTCACAAGTTTTGCAAAGCACAGAGTTGGCAACAGTTGGAAATCCCAACAGGTTAAAAATGCCAAACAAATGGCAATGCCTAGGAGCTTTGTCAGGAAGGGAAAAAATGAGAAAACAAAACATGGAAACATATCTCTGAGACAGGTGATCTCCTGCTGCAACAGCATTAATGTATCTGGAATTACAATGCCGATGAGGCTGCTGCCTCCTCAGTACTCCTGCTTTCTCAAATAGCAGGATTTCTCCTAGTGACATCTTCCAGTCCCATCAGGAGTAACCAAACTAATGAGTTTACAGACATAGAAGTCAAGCATGGAAAGGGTGATTTTAAAGTTATTTACAGATTGGATTTTCCATCTCTTACAGCCACTGTTCTCACTGCACAGCCTCATCCCAATAACCCAGTTAATTCACAGGGCCTAGAGGAAATCGGGGAATACTGGTGAATCATGTCCTGCAACATTAGTGGTCTTAAGCCATAAAAGACGTTTTTCTAGATTTATTACCCCTTCAGTTTCAAAGCCAGGTAATAATTTGTAGGGTTTCCCATGCATAAGGCACAGGCAATCCAGTTCAGTCAGCCTCATCATGATCATGAAACAGCAGAACAACTGAATGGTGAAAATAGATGCTTGCAACCAGACAAATAACATAGCAGGTAAGAGAACAAAGTAAGTTCTTCCTGTTCTCATGAATTTTGTCACAGAAACCAGTGTTTCGGAGCATGAGATGTTTACGTGCCCTGATCAGACAAATGGAAAAGGCTAAGGAAAGGCTGTATAGCAGGCTGTGCAGATGCATTACTTTACAGGCACCCATGTCCTTCCTCAGCCAGGACTCCTTGGGTCCCTACTGCCAGGTGCATCAGTCGGGCACAGCGATAGCCCGCAGGAGACACCACAACTGCAGCTGTGCTTACCCTAAAGCACAGGAGCTGTTCTGCAGCTGCACACACAGGCGCCAGCAGTGCTAACATGGTGTGCTAGGCCTACCTCCAGCTGTGAAAAAGTCCCATCTGTGCCCCCTTTAAAATTTTCCACATCAGAAGAAAAGCAATTTTTAAAGTACTATCAAGTATGTTCATGTAAATAACCCTTCTATACAGACTGTCTGCAGTTTGATTTCACATGTAGCTGAAGCTTTTCTGCAGTGTTATAGTGTATGACAGAGTAATTGGCTACCCAAATGCTATTGAGAAATGATGTTGTGTTACTAACCTGCATTACCAATAAATCCCAAACCTTCTGAAATAACTACAAAATAAGGAAAGATTGTGCCCTTTGTCTCTAAAGATCTAGCTAAGCTCTAATATTCTCTTTTATCTCACAGATAAATTTGTTTACCAGAGAAACCAGTAACTCAGGACTGCTCTATTGCAGGTGCACAACTGCAGTAACCCATGCTGTCACTTGATGTCTCTGTGCTGAATAAAATCCCCATCAGGCATGGGCCCCTGCCAAAAGGCTGTGAAGAGAGCATTGTGAAAGCCAGTTTGGTTTTCTGACTACATCTCTTCAGCACCCATCTCTCTCTGAGACAGACTTCTGTGCAGTGTGGTACAGATGGTGTCAATTGTGATAGAGCTGGTGTCAACTGTAAGACAAAGAGCAAGAAAAAAGTCAAAGATACATAAAAATATGCAAGACGCCCTTACAACTAATAACCAGTAAGGTCACAAAGAAATAGATACCCAGTATGTTGGCAGTATAGTATATACCATTTACTTAACAGGGAAAGGGAGCAAACATGCGATATAAAGTTGAAATGTTAAACATTAAAGTATTCAAATACCAATACTGGCCAGTCATCCTTAGGAAGCTGTGCTGCGGAATGGAAAAGGAAAACTTGAGTACAAAGACACCTGCTTATTTCAGAGCTAGCTAGTTAAAAAGTAGGTCAGCTATATTTTCAGTACACTTCTATCATGTTTGAAATTACTTTGGTGTATCAGAAACCCTTTGCCTTTTTGCCAGAAGTACTCTGGCTTAGAGAACTTTTGAGTTAGGAGCAAATATTAGTGGGGCTCTTCTGTGGTTATGCAGGAAATTGAGGGATGCACTTGTCCTTAATGATCTTCCATCAACAGAATTGCAAATAAAAGCCTCTGGCATACTAATCCTTACAAGCATTTAGGACATTTGGGAGCACCTTGGGCCTCCCCACAAAACCACAATCCTCTAATAACTTCCCAGCTATTCTTTCCCTGCATCTCAAAGACAACAGCGGGCACAGATTTTCAGTCCTACTAAGTCTGTCTGGTGGTGGAAAGCCAAGTCAAAAATCTAATCAGCAACTTCAAATTCCTCTTGCCAAGCAAACTGCTGTTCAGAAGGAATGGAAATTGCAATGTGAGCATGTCTGAAGGGCAGCCAGTAACTGAAATGAAATACACCCATTATAGGCTTCATCTTTTATTTTCAGGTAACATGGAATAGTATGCAAGTCTAAACTCTAAAGGTGCTACTTTCAATTTTAATAACACTATAAAATCTGTATAACTTTGGAGTGCAAGAACAGAGCAATAAAATCATCTATCACCAGTTGGTCATTTTAATATAGATTGCGTTCCTGATTTTTTTCTACTATTTTAAAGCAATTTGACATTCATTGAACTTCAACAGAAGAGCTCTTTGAAAATACAGCTATTAAGATAGATTAATAATAGCTTCTTACCTCTTCTCCCAACAGCCCAAGATATTTGCCTGTTATTGCTCTTCCTTTCAACATACTCTTCACACAGAATTAAAGAAAAGGCCATGAGACCGTGGAAGCCAGAAGCAGTTTTCAATTATCAAAATACGGCAAGATAAGCAATAACATTTTGCTTCAAAGCGTAAGCTATTTAGTCCAGTGAAATTATCTTGGCTTTTAATATTGTAAATCCACTTAAAACTAGAGGTCACTGAGCATTCAAGCTGCAATGCAACAGTAGTACAATCAGGTGCCTTCTGAGTCTCACAGAACTCCGTGATAACAGATACGCTGTCATAGTGCTAATGTCTTGTTTCAATGTACTTTCATTAAGATTTATTTATTACTAAGGAATATAATCCCCCTAACTTCGTCCTGCTTATGCTATCAACATCTTTTAAATAATCAAGAAGCTAGAATTTCTGAAAAGTGAGATTCTTTCAGAGAAGAATTAGAATACTTAATTACAAAACTGAAACTGAATTGCTCTGAATATATGTAACTGCCTTCTGAATCTATAGAGGTTTCTTTTAAGGAAATAAATAGTGTGCAGTTATCAAACATCTGTATCAGATGTTCCAATGTGAAATAAGACTCACACAGAAAAATAGTTTGAATTTCTCCAAGTGAGCACTGACTTCCAAAATAGTTGGCTCTATGAAGAGTACAGCAGCTAATACAATACATGTATAAAGAATAGTGTTCAAAGCCAGTTAAATCTCTTTGGTAACATAACTACTTGTTATAAATCAAGACAAGGTTGTCACTCTGTTTGGATCAAGGTTAAACTACTCGTAACCATTAAATTCACACATATGCATTATCAAGGATTTATTTTACAGCTCCTCACTCCAACAATCTGAAGCACTACCAGCTGAACCGGAAGCGGCATGGCATTTGTATTATAGATGTGGAAAAGTAAGAAAGGATTTGTAGCATAATCT
This sequence comes from Pezoporus occidentalis, assembly GCF_034315485.1. Classification (NCBI taxonomy): domain Eukaryota; kingdom Metazoa; phylum Chordata; class Aves; order Psittaciformes; family Psittacidae; genus Pezoporus; species Pezoporus occidentalis. Next base: position 9,055,996 of record NW_026912779.1, read on the forward strand.
CTGGCTTTCATACTATGCTTTTGTTCAGGAATAAGATCAGTAGGAATTGGTTAGCAATACATAGGAAAGCAAAGCTATAAAAACATGAAAACCGTAGAAAGACTGGCACACTATTGTTTTTTCCTAGCAAGTGATGGAGAATCATAGACTCATAGAATAGTTAGGGTTGGAAAGGACCTTAAGATCCTCAAGTTCCAACCCCCCTGCCGTTGGCAGGGACACCTTGCGCTAAATCATATCACCCAAGGCCTCGTCCAACCTGGTCTTGAACACTGCCAGGGATGGAGCATTCACAACCTCCCTGGGCAACCCATTCCAGTGCCTCACCACCCTAACAGGAAAGAATTACCTCCTTATATCCAATCTAAACTTCCCCTGTTTAAGTTTTAACCCGTTACCCCTCGTCCTATCACTACAGTTCCTAATGAAGAGTCCCTCCCCAGCATCCTTATAGGCCCTCTTCAGACACTGGAAGGCTGCTATGAGGTCTCCACGCAGCCTTCTCTTCTCCAGCCTGAACAGCCCCAACTTCCTCAGCCTGTCTTCATGCGGGAGGTGCTCCAGTCCCCTGACCATCCTTGTGGCCTCCTCGGGACTTGTTCCAACAGTTCCATGTCCTTTTTATGCTGAGGACACCAGAACTGCACACAATACTCCAGGTGAGGTCTCACAAGAGCAGAGTAGAGGGGCAGGATCACCTCCTTCGACCTGCTGGTCACACTCCTTTGGATGCAGCCCAGGATACGGTTGCTTTCTGGGCTGCAAGCGCACACTGAAGCCGGCTCGTGTTCATTTTCTCATCCAATAATCCCAAATTCTTCTCCACAGGGCTGCTCTGAATCTGTTCTCTGCCCAACCTGTAGCTGTGCCTGGGATTGCTCTGACCCAGGTGTAGGACCTTGCACTTGGCACGGTTAAACCTCATGAGGTTGGCGTCAGCCCACCTCACAAGTGTGTCGAGGTCCCTCTGGATGGCATTCCTTCCCTCCAGGGTATCAATCGAACCACACAGCTTGGTGTCATCAGCAAACTTGCTGAGGGCGCACTCAATCCCACTGTCCATGTCAGCGACAAAGATGTTGAACAAGACCGGTCCCAACACCGATCCCTGAGGGACCCCACTCGTTACTGGTCTCCAGTTGGACACTGAGCCATTGACCACAACTCTTTGTGTGCAGCCATCCAGCCAGTTCTTTATCCCCCGAGTGGTCCATCCATCAAATTGATGTGTCTCCAATTTAGAGACAAGGATGTTGTGTGGGACAGTGTTGAACACTTTACACAAGTCCAGGTAGATGACATCAACTGCTCTACCCCTGTCCATCAGTTCTGTAGCCCCATCATAGAAGGCCACCACATTGGTCAGGCAGGATTTCCCCTTAGTGAAGCCATGCTGGCTGTCACCAAGCAGCTTGTTGATTTTCATGTGCCTTAGCATGCCTTCCAGGAGAATCCGCTCCAAGATTTTGCCAGGCACAGAGGTGAGACTGACTGCCAGTGAAGACCGAGGCAAAGAAGTCATTCGGAACCTCAGCCGTGTCCAAATCCTGTGTAGCCAGTTCTCCTGAGAGCTTCCTGAGGGGGCCTACATTCTCCCTAGCCTGTTTTTTATTTGCTATGTACCTGTAGAATCCCTTCCTGTTATCTTTAATACCTCTAGCTAAGTTTAATTCTAACTGGGCCTTAGCTTTCCTAAGCTGGTCCCTAGCTTCCTGGACAACATCCCTGTACTCTTCCCAGGCCGCCTGTCCTTGCTTCCGCTTATTGTAAGCCTCTTTTTTCATTTGAATTTTCCTCAGGAGCTCCTTATCCATCCAAGGAGGTCTCCTGGCCCTCCTGCTGCACTTCCTTCTGGTTGGGATGCAAGTCTCCTGAGCTTGCAGCAGGTGATCCTTGAATATCAACCAACAGTCTTGGGCCCCCCTGCCCTCTAGGGCTGCATCCCATGGAACCTTCCTAAGCAGGTTCCTGAAGAGGCCAAAGTCTGCTCTCTTGACGTCCAGGGCAGTGAGCTTGCTGCATGCTCTTCTCACTGTCCTGAGGATCTCAAATTCGAGCATCTCGTGATCGCTGCATCCAAGGCTGCCCTGGAGCGTCACATTTCCAACTTACTTACATTCCTGCTTCCTCTCAGCTTCCCTGACATCTCGCAGTCTATTAACAGCATCCCGCAGCTCAGCCACCTGCTGCAGGAGGACCTCCACCAGGGAGCACCGAGTGCAGCCCTGCCCATTGCGCTCCCTCCCCTCACCAGACCGGTGCAGGCACTCTCTACACCCCGAGCTCTGCACTGCAGCCTCCCCTCTCACCGGCTCTGTCTGGGTGCCTACGCTGGCCACCGCCGGGGCAGCCAGAGCAGAGCTCCCGGACCGGGCTCTGATCATAGGACGAGCGCTCACCACCCCACTCGCCCGCCCGCCCTCCCAGTCACTCACGCTCCCTGGGCAGGTTTTTACCCACTCAGGGCTGGTGCCGCTGCTTCAGCATCCGCCCCTGTGAGTCCCTGCTGGCGTCAGCTGAGCTGCCGGCTCCTGGGCAGGTCCTGTCGAGGACTCGAGGCTCCCTCGGTGGCTCTCGCCGCTCTGAGTTGAGGCTCCTGGACACTGAACTCCCCCAGCTCCGGTGTTGAAGGCGTCCTCTCTCGAGCTGCTCACCTCAGAATATTTCTGCACAGCAGCAGCAGAAATGTTAACCTGTCTCCTCAGAGAGGTGTGTATAAAAGGCAATTAAACTAAGCCTCAGCATCCCGAAATGCTGGGAATTAGCAAATGCTGAAGCCCAGCCTGTACCCCTCTTGCTAATAAACTGAAATTTTATTTAATTTAGTGGACTCTGCTGTACTGACAGGCAAATAACTGAAGATACCAAGTTTTCCTGTGAAAAAACCTGAACCAGATGAAAATCTGAACCCTATTCCACTGTTTATATTTCCAGGAATCACATAAAAGCCCCCTATAGCAGTAGTAAAAGCCATATGTTTTGATAAGAGTGGGTAGTTTACTATTCAGCTTTGCAAATAGAGCAACTCAATAGTGATTTTACACCCCCCATCTGAAGATTTGCCTTCCTCCACAACTATGCATTGGAATATGCCCTCTCTGGCTGGCATTCTGCAAGCCTGCAGGGCAGTTCATGAGAGCACTGTAAATCTGTGCTAGCTCCAAAGTTTAAGGAAGGGCAATAATAAACAGAAGATAAATGCTAATTTGAAAACTGTTTCCTCTACAATCAAAGAGAATTGCTTTGAGGCATATTAAATCTAAGCTAAGTGCATTTAATAACCGCCTACCATTTGCTGCTGAAAACAGCTGGATTTGGAATGTTAAGCCTTAGCTTTGATTAAGTATCGAGTAATCCATAAGGGCAGCTCTAAAACACAGAACAGATTCATCTTTAAAAAGAAATAAACATTCCCTCTCATTACCTTTTGAAAAAAAGGTATTTGTGGAGGCCACAAATACCCAAATCAGCCTAACAGAGAGACAAGACACTGATGTTGTCCTTTTTTTTGCAGCAGGAGTAAACAATGCAAAGTAAATTTTACTCGCTGTCCTACCTGAACACTATCAGAGGTATTTTTGGTGCCCAGGATTAAAGTCATAGCAGTGGTACACTTAGCATATGTAATGCATTACTAAATGGAAAGCCAAAGCTGGAGTAAGTTCCTTACAAAAGCACAAGATCCTCCAAGATTCATTCTGCATGAAACGGCTGTACTGATTACTTCCATACTCCGTAGGAGCACTCATGGATGCCGAACGAAATGACAAGGAATGGATTTACAGCACCAGGCACTCAAACTGAAATGCACCATTTGCGAACAACCCAGTAAATCATGTATAAAATAGGCTATAAAAGAGGTTTCAGTGAATTAGAAGTTCAATGACTTCATGCATTGACATAGACTTTCCAAAGCAGCATTTTCACAGATTAAAGCTGTGTCAACCTCAGTATATTACAAAAGATGTAATTACCTGGCAGTAAGTCATATATTTTTGTTAAGAAAGCTAACTGAGGCTTTTTATGAAGACCTGTGTAGGCACCACACACTTTCAATGGGTTGAAGCCTAAGCTCCTTAAATTCACATAGAAAAACAGCACATTTAAATTTCCCACACAGTGCTTCATCTCACACAGCCAAGGGACCCAGAGTTACCTCACAGGGATCTGATGAATGTGAGGGCCCCCTGGATAGGTGAGGAAGGGTGAGTGTTGCACCCAGGATAGAGCAGACAGGAACAAAATTGGCATTGGCACACTAGGGAGCTCCAGGAAGTCTTCTGCTCTCAAGGAGGCTCTGCCTCTACCTCCCTCCTGGCAGAAACCACTAAATGGACATGATTTGTAACTACATGCTTAGCCAGACTCCAACACATTCCAGCCTACCTGAAAGAACCGGAAATATATGGAAACGTGTAACCCACATACCTGGTTTCCTTTTTGTGGTAGCTTTTCTGAGCCCCATACAGGTGATCTCCCTGCTAAATCCCATTGTTTTCAAACTAGAAAAGGTCACACTGGTTTCAAAGGACTCCCTCAGGCCCTTTTCTACATGCACAACTTCTCAATGCAGAATTTCACTGGCGTGCCCTCACCACTCTGCCAGTTGTGTACTCACAGTGCAATCTTAACCTGCTCATATGCCTCCAAAAGAGCAAACACACCGAAAACTATCCATCGGTTAATGCAACAACGCAGCTGGGACCAAGACCAGGTCTGTATGGATAATGTGGTAACATCTGCTCTACTCTTGTACAGGCTGAAACTCAAAAAATGGGTGGTCTTTTCAGCCACACCCCTGCTGAGTCCCTAATTAGGCTAAGTGGACTGCTGGGTAGGGAATTAAATGAGGAACTGAACACAGGTTCATGGAGCTTTCCCTTCCAAGGGATTTTTTATGCAAATGAAGGGAGCATCTACTCAAACTGGGCTCCTAGAACAGGAAGAGAGCAGTATCCAAACGCAAATACAGGCAGAGAAAAGTATTTTTCTCACCATGCGGAGCAACAAGCAGCAAGGTAGAACTACTCAGCATCGAGGCAGTCAACGTGAAAAGCCTTTCTGACAAAGCATGAAGAATAGCTATATTGTCTGCCAAGATTTAACTTCAAATGGGTCCAAGTGTCGCCTGAAGCAAACTGCAGCATAACTGTACATCACTGATGAAGCTGAGGCGGGAATGACAGTACCAAGCTTTTCACCCAGGAGGAAAACACACAGCTGCATAGCCAGATGCCAGCAAGAACAACAGTCCCAACTGTGGCATGCTCTTCACAGGCCAGCCAGATGTCCAAATAACATGGAAAACACTACATAAAAATAAACTTACTGTCAAAAGAGCCTAGATCATGTTTACTGCTTAACCCCATTTTCCTAAATATGCATAATGCTTTCCCCGTTGACATTGATGCACATTCTAACCTCTTCTAGAAACCAAGAGAATTTTAATTTCCCTTTCTGAAACAGGCAAAGGGAGATAAGGTCTTCAGCATACTGATTACTCCCCTTATTCCCTTAGCTCTACCAGCTAAACTTAGCTTACCTACAACTTTCCTAATCACTACTGCAAGTTCAGGATCACAATGTGTGAATGTTACAGCATTTGCAGTACTGAAAGTAATTTAGGTTGGAGATAAGTAAAGTAATTCAAAAGACCAAAATGCTCGTGAGGTTTGAAATACCATTATCTATCAACACTACTTTAATTTTACAGGGTGCATACATAAGTATTGTAAAAATCCTTTTGCCCTTGGGGATGACTGCAACTTAGTTTAACATTATGGTGTCATGGATTTTCTTAGAGTATTGGAATGATTCTATAAATTTCCTGACCTCCCTTTCAAACTAATTCACACCTGCAAGTATGGCTCTAGAGGCCTATTCTCCCTATGCCTGCACTCTGTTTAATTACACTCAAGGAAAAGTAGCAGCAGCTGAGGACAGAATACTGCTGCTCTGCCAGGGTAGTGCTCACCATCACTGGGAACAGGAACAAAGGCACTGCACTGGAGATCTGACTTCTTACGCACCACTACAAACCCACTGGAGAGGATACTGCAAGTGGAATGACAGGTCCATATACTCGAATGCCTTTGGTCCCTAGATATTTCTAAGTCTTGGAATAACTTGCAGAGAAAACATAAAATACTGTTAGGCACTGCAGTTTGTCTGACATTTTGCAGAAAACCCACATGACTAAAAGCTACAATCAGCACCCTGGCATTGGGCCACCCAGCCATAAGCTTGATTGATATTACATTTGGTTCCATAAGCTACTATCCCTGTAACAGAGCTACCAACACCTTAGGAGCAAAGTGTCTCTTCTGATGCAAATTTCAAGGTCACCTTGGTAGCACACAACAAGTTTTAATTGAAGACAACTTCTATTGCAGGTCATCTGCCTCAGTGGGGTTCCAAGTCTTTAGCCTGACTAGTAGTTTGTCCCCATTTCCACACTACACAGAAGTTTCAGTTGTCCAGGTTTGTCTCCTATGCAATCCATCTGCTGACAAGTCACCCTTTGACATTAAAACGGTTTTCTGCCTGCTCCCAACAAAAGCAGATGACTGATTTTCTTCCATGTTCGGGTTTTTTTAGGTTACTTGACTCTAATGAACCTTGCCTTTCACAATCACCCATAATTTTATTTGCTTTGCAATCCTGAAGTCCTGCAAACCTAGAAACTCACAGTTCCCATTCTGTTGTTTGCATGGACAAAAAAGAAAACCCTATCCAAACAACTCAATGACTGTCTGAAAATGTCTTTAGCTTAAGCTCTTCTCAAGGTAAAAATGGGGCTCTGTAATGTTACATAAGATGTAACATTAAGGTGCACTGGTTGTTCCCCCCCTCACCAAACAGAAACCCTTCCCTGTAAATACTTTCCCAAAGGAAAAGACAGCCCAACAATGAATTACGGTCTGATATGTGAAAGCACAGCAAGATATTTTGCAAAGGCAGTTTCCGATGGTGAGCAAAATAATAAGTTTAAAACTCAGAACAAAATCTGCCCACAGCCACTAGTTTCTATTTGCTCAGTTTTGTCCTGAAGCTCATTTTAGTTCTTCCGTTCTGTCAGCCAAATTTCTGCAGCTATTTCACAGAAAATCAAGTAATTTCATTCTTATAATGTTTTACAAAACCTTGATGAATACTGTTTTCCCAGGGAGTAACTGGGGGGTGCTGGGAGGGAGGAGTGCATGCAGAGGAAGTCTGTCTTCAATTACGTAAGGACAACACAGTTGAACAACATTCAGCTAGATCAGTATGTCTTTGCTGCATATTCATCCCTGCCTTTGAATTCCCATATTTGTTGTCTTCTTCAGTATCTTTGTTCAAGAAATATGTTGTCAAATCCTTGGCATATACATCAGAGCATTTCAGAGGCTGAACAATGCTACCTCTTCACGTATTTTGTCATTGCTTCATAATGCAATTACATTGATTTCAGTCATCACATCACAAAAAAATCTCTTTAAAGGGGTATTTCAAAATAAAAAACAGACTATGAAGCTTTGAAGGACCATGAAGAATTTAGAGAAAAGAGCTTCTGCACATTTTCTTCCAGTTTTTCAAAAGAAAAGTCAGTTGCTTCTGCATATTGTGGGAGCTGAATATGATCTCAAGGGCAGAATAATATGTTAGTATCCCAGGCAAAATAATTTTAAAGAACAAGTGCTGAGACACTTCTGGCTGCTGTGATGCCAAACTACTAGAAAATAAATGTTAAATCATTTCAAATGCTAGCTGCTAACATGAACCAGCAGTTGCTGAGCTAACAGTTTACAGACAGATTCATATGTTGGTCAACATTGGTCTGGTTCAGCTTATCATTCAACAATCAATACCTTCCTTTGTGTTACTCCAGCAAACCAGAAACTATATTTTAATGCTATTCACTTCTGCACATCACCAAATCTAAGCCGGTTTCACATCAAGTCACTGCTTTTTAGGCTAGCTGTGCTTTTCTGTGAGTAATGTTGCTTACCAGTTGCGCCCATACCAGACCAAGAGGTGTTCAGACCTCCCTTATTTTCCTCCACCAGCCATGGACTTGTACTACAGTTATGTCAGGTTGCACACTACGGCTGCTGCTACCACTTCCCAAATGCAAACTGGTCAGGGTCAGTTACACTCTAAGCCCTAAATCTGAAAACAAAGAAACGCACCTTCCTCAGAGAGAAATGTAAACGTATTTCAAAGAACAGAACATTCAGAAAACACCTCCCTCCTCTGCTCCCTCATTCTCTGCCACTTAATTGCAGAGATTTCTGTTTCAGAAAAAAAGTAAAGAGGTGAGCAAATCAATCATTTCAGTGTTAAGAGAGACAGGTATCTGTCTCTAGGGGGAATGGACTTCTGAAGTAGCTGCCGCAGTTCTAAGGAATCACTTAAATACATGACAATACAGAGAGATGATCCATAGGAGCAGCACACACAGTATTATCTTAACTCAGAAGTGGGGACTTGGAACCAATCATAGACAGTCAGCTTTCAGTGGAAACAGAAAACAGAGATGTGAACATCACTCCTAAAGTCTGCAGCAAGAGGTTACTGCTCATTTCTGAAAATCAGAAAGGCATGCTTGCATTGCAGGAGACATTACTGGGTTACGTTCCTTTAACTACAGATTCACCCTGGCAGCTTCCACAGTTGCAAACATTTGTGCATCCTTAGACACCTGGAGAACTACTTTCAACAGACCTGTGAAACAGGAGCAAACACAAACCAACCAATTCCTATAGCATTAGTAGGAGGGAAGTGTGCAGTTAGAGGAATTCTGAAGACTTTTCATGTGTTTGGACCCGTAAGTCTATAATCAGCAAGTCCTCAGAATAAATGACAGCTTTATGTGATGCTTGTCATCTCCAGGTATCAAAGTACTGTTCAGAGGACATTGCTGTTATCCTTTCATTCATAGTGAGAGAGCAAAAATGTTAACCACAGCTACCCACTAAGTCAATAGTCCAGTAAAAAACCTCCAAGACTTCTTCCTTAAATTTCAGTCCCAAGCTTTACACATAAGAACCGAAAGTTATTGGAAATACAGCTTTGATGGAGTCTACATCCATTTCTGTGACTTTTAAATTCTAACAGCAAAGGTGTCCAAGCCTCTGTTCCCTGCTCTTGGCCAGCTATTAAATTCATATATCAAGACATACACTGGCATATTTTGGTGAACTTTCTCTCTTTGTTGTGCAGACTTTGAAATTGATTTAGGAGTAATTTTTGCCTTGCAGCAAAATTACATGCCAGATAATAATAACATCAAGTAAGTGTGCTTTACTGAGCTTACTTTAAGATCTAGTAATGTTGAGGGTGGGTGGGTGTGTGTCTCACATCTATCTGAAAAATAACTATTCTTTTCCAAGCATCACAATTCTTCCATAAGAATGCTTTGTTACCAGCCTAGTCTAACACCATTTCTAAACCCAGCACATACATGTGACTTCACATTTGCTTATACATTTTATACATAATACACACGTATATATTTGTTTACACATTATATGCATTTCTTATCCACAGAGCATAAGAAACTACTTTGAAACTAAAAATATACCTGAATCCTTCTTGAGCCTGCAGATGACATAATCAAAAGAACATCCACATTCCCAAACCACACTTTTCAAACCAAGTGTTTCAGCAAAAGCAGTTTTCCAGAAAAACCACAAAGTCCATCCAGAGGAGAAAAATATAAAGTCTGAACCAAGGCAGCAATATAAACTAAAGCCCATTCAGGAGGCACAGCCAGAGGCAAAGTGGCAGACAAACACAGGACAACATGCCTGGTGCAAGGGGTAGAAACATACTGAGAGCTGCCCTGAACTTGGCTCCTGAATTTAGGCTCCTGGGTTCCTGGGCAGGATTACAGATGGAGGCTCCAGGTGGGGCTAATCAGGGTCATTAGAAGCTACTAGTGCCTACAGAGCCTAATACTGAGTTTGTGCAATCAGTATTTATAAGAACTGGGATTGTTCATTGTGTCTTTTTCTTTTTTTTGGAACTCAATTTAAAGGTGTGATTTTATTCCCCCCATCCCTGAGAAAGCAGCTTTATGCTTAGAGCGGTGAGGGGACCATACAAAGTTCATCTCTTTGTTAGGGTAAACTACTAGGTCAAAATTTCTCAGAGCAGACAGTGATGGTTGATCACTTCGAGCTTCAAGGCAAGCAAACAGAGGAGTGAGACACACGAGGTTCATCCCATCATTCATCATTTCTACCCACCAAATGGATGACAAAAATAATATAACCTTTAAAACTATGCATACCTGAATACTGATTTTTTAGTACTGTGGTAAACTCATACTTGATGTACACTGAAGGGTGGAGGGGTGGAATTTTTCAGCCATTTGTATATAGGCCTGTAGGCTCTACTAACCCCAATTTCATCCAATTTTCATGGGAATGATCAGTCAGGAGCAAAGAGGTATCATCATATTAAAAGTTAAATTTGATCTTTGGGAGACAAAGAGAATTGTTTGATCTAGTATTGACAGCTTGCAGAAGCTCACAGGAAATTCAAGGGTTTGGAGGCGTTTTCCCTTTATTTGTTAGGTCACAATCTCATGAAGAACATCTGAGCCGCTCCTGAAATCCATTGGATGACATTTGCTGGACAAGAGTAGAAACATTTTTTCCTTACATTTTAGATCATGTCAATTTTTTGAAGACAGATCTTGTCACTTTATTTGGCAGCACAGTGCAGCAGGCACTGACAGACAGCGAGGGCTTCCAAGCGGTTTCAAATACATCATTTCATAACAGAAAATTAACTGCATCAGACTTACCATGGTGCCTGAGCATTCACAGAGCACAATGGAAGAGCCCCTTACTACCTCCCTCTACCCCCACCCAGCTTAGCAGTAACTTGTTTGTCTGCCTGTGTGCCTTCTGGAGAGGTTTAGCATCCCTGAGCAACCCTAGGCGATTGAACTAATGTAATTAATGTTTAATCTTTTCTGGATTAGATCTTTTTAAATTGTTCACCTTCATGAAGCAGAAAAGAATTGGTTTTCATGACTGGCAATTTGTGTTGCCTGCCATTTTAATTGCAGGATTTGTTAAAGACTCTTGCCTGGCAGCACGACGGCTCAAGACTGAGACCACCCCACCAGCACCAAGAGACTTTTCTTTAAAAGTCCAGCAGAAGGGTTGCCTCAGGCAGGAGGACCTGTGTACCAGAGCTCAGCAACAGTTTGCTATTTCTCTTCTCATTAGTGAAGAGAAAATAACCCAAAAAGTGCAGAATGCATGTAGAAGAAGGAACTCTAAAGCATTGCTTCAACAACCCTCTAAATGATCAAAGTTATCTTAGGGTATTTTGTTCTGAATAGCCTCAATGCATAAGAAGTGGTAGTGGACCTGTTATTGGTATAGGTGAGGGCTCAGCATCCCCTGCTGACTTGTCAGCCCTATCTACAGACTTTCCTATGACTGGTACTACTGCAGCCGAGGAGGAGCTTTCTTTCATAGGACCAGACTGGCACACCTCCATCTGACTGCTGTTGGACTTCCTGGCTTAATCTCATTAGTCAGATCTATATTTGAAGGATGTCAAATCTCACTGCAAAAGAGTGCATACCCTGAAGACAATCATCAGTTGATGTACCCTGGGGAGCACTGGTCATTTGACTTTGTGTACTTTGAAATGTCTCTTCCTAAGCAGGGGACAGAAGCAAGCTCCTTGCCTCCCAAAGGTCTTCACGCAATGTTTCACATCATCATGTCTGCACCTTGGTTCACTAAGTGGGCTGAAATAAATTTATACATGGTCTAGTTTTCTGAGGGCTTTACCAAATGACCTTGTAACTCAATCAGCTAAACAGAATAAAAATACAAGTAAAAAATGTTCTCCTGCCAGGAAACCAATGCAGAAAGCTCAGGAAAATCCATTTGCCTTGGCAGAAAGAACATTGTTTAATGTCCCTACATAGTAGGGAGGGGGAAACTTTCCATCACCTTTCTTTCATTATATTTATCTTTGGCTAAAGGGTGTGCCAGGTTCAACAGGGAGCTACAGACCTGGAATATGCAGCCAGCTCTATCAGCAGCAAGAGGTAGAAAACTGCAAGGTAGAAACTTCCAGTGGTAAGGTAATGTTTCAGGTATTGGGTAGAAAGGCATCTGACAATGGTTTCAGAGAACATTAGTAAGTCTGAAAAGCAAATGAAGCTTTAAAAAACCTTCTGAATGGTACTCAAATAACCAATCTGTCATCCTTTCCTCTTCAAAATGAACTCCCTGCAGCAAAATTACATAATTTAGGGTACTAGGAAACTGCTCTTTTGTATAGTTAGAAGTGTTTTACAGTTGGGCTTGCTGGTAGCTAATGACAACAAATCGGTTAATAAACAATTTCATTTGAAAAGGCCATTTGGGCTTATATGAAATATTTCTTCTGGGAAAACTTGGGGCTTAAAATGTCAAGCTCATTTAAACAAAAGTTTGCTGAGAAAAATACTGTGGGTAAGAGCAGGCTGTCCATCAGCAGTCACATGGACAGAAACTCCTCCAAAAACCGTCTCACAGCAGTTAAGTTACGCTCTGAATCAAAACCTGCACCAGATCCACTATGCTGGCCTTTGTGCATCGTATGCCACAGGATGTTATTTTTCAAAGTGAATTCCTACCGATTTACTTTGGTATCAATAGTCAACAGGCTCAGGTAACCTCTGAACACCTAAATTTCTTCCTGAAAGAACTTCTAGAGATTGGCATCTCTCGGCTTCATGGATTTAGAGCTAGAATGCAGTTTTGGCTGAATAGCCCATTCTTCCTGAGTTACTTTTGTGTCACAATCCCTGTGCAGTGGGTCATTTAAAATTCCTGCAGTTAATGGAGTTTGATTTCAAAAGGCTAATACCATTCCCTGCAAATTCTGTTCTCTGCCAAGTGCCAGCAACAACAGTCTGTAGAAAAGGTTGGGGACTTGCTTCACATTTTCTTCCTCAAGAACTTGTAACTCTGGAATGGGGGGCTGCCCCTTCTCACACAGCTTTAGCCACGGAACACTCTCGTATTGCCTCTCATCTGTCCACATTGTTGCTAAATATTCTGTGAAAGCAGACCACCGCTGTTTTGAACCAGGAAGTGCTAGTTTGTTGTGATCCTAGTAAGCAAGGCTCTCAAACTTTCTGAATCATCACCTAAAACATCATTCAGTAGAGCTAACACTGCAAAGAGGATAGTATAGATAATCTTACCTCCCTTCAGATGGTGGGACCCCTGAGCTGTGCAGCATTGAACAGATCTTCAATCGTGGTGCAGCACACCATGTTGATGCCATCTGCGGAGAGATAACCTTGCTTTGGCCTTGGACAGGATTTTATGAAAAGAAAACAGCTCTGTTCACCGTTCCTCCTATCAGACAGAAGGGATGTTTATACGAGAATTTGTCGCTGCACTTTTAGTTAAAGACAAGGGCACACAGGTGGTATGATTGCCTATACTGAGGGGAAGAAGCTTGCAGGCTCCTTCATTACAATCAGCTGACTAAGATTACCTTGCAGCAGGGGATATGCACAGCATCACACAGGCACAGAATCCAAGTTATGAATGTGGCACAGGGCAGCATGCTTATGCAGGTTACCTGGTTTGTGGATCACTAACTGCTTCATGGGCAATGGATCACTGTAACCACCAGCAGAGAGAGGGACAGGTTTGCTGTTTTGGTGGTGGCGGGGAGGCAAAGAGATTCCTTTCTCAGTGTGGGGGTTTTGTTGCTTCTGCCCCATGGTATTTAACTATCATACATCATACTAAGAGGGGAGATGTTGAGCCCTTGGCTCTGACATCTGTGCCCCTGAGTTGTCTTTCTCAGGTTAAGGTCTGCCTTTTTTTGACCCTAACCCAAAACATCTTTATTCCCACAGAGCCATGGACTGGCAGCAGTATGCATGCTCCACCATAGCCCTGGGGTGCTCAGAGGGACACAGCCATTATCCCAAAACATGGATGTGTATCTTCTAGGATGGGTTTATTTCATCTCCACCTTGTTTGGGCAGCACGGACATACCTTTCATCTCCTGTTAGAGCATCAGAGCAGTCACTTCTACATTGCCACCTCAGACTTCAAAAATGTTATGAAAAGATGGCTGATCTGTCCCTACAGTTTTGACACCACATCAAAAGAACTTTAAAAACCTTTTTTAAAGTCAGAAATAAGTTGTAATTGCAGCTTTTCATGACTCATCCTGACACCAAGACTATGGTTTCATGCTCTAAGTAGCTTCAAATGAAACTACCCTTAGACATTATTCTGTTGGGTTAGAATTTATTTCAAGTGTGTACAGAAACAACCAGCAACATATGATACCGGCAATGAAGCTTTCACAGTTTGTTAATCTTTCTCAGATTGACACTGAACTCCTGGCAGATCTTTAATTGCAAATAAGTTGCACGCTGCTTGACATAAAAGTGCTTCATAGAGACATGCTCTGGTCTGTATGTTCATGCTGAGATGGTAGAAATAAGGAAAAGGAGGGTGTCTTTCAGGTAAAAGTGGGATTATGGGAACAGCAGAATTCTTGGAACCATTCTGCCTGCCATGGAAATACAGGGTGAAATGCCAGTGACAATGGCAAAACCACCACAATATTCAAAAGGAGAGACATAAAGAAGCAGGATTCTGTCTGTGGCAAAAGAACAGAAATTCATGTTCACGGAATAAAAAGAGAGAAAAAAAAAAGAAGATGATGATAATACATATCAAAGGGCTTTGCCAACAGAGCACAGAAAGGGCAAAGGAAAGTGCCCACAGTTTAGCTTAAATTTGAGATTGTAGCAACAGATAATGGTTAATTTTTTTTTAACAAATGCAGCATCCAGCTTCTCCCACTTATATCCTTCCAAAAACCTGCTGACTTCCTTGGAGGTCTGTCACCTACTGAAGTACTCCAATTAAAAGGCTGCTTCATTTCCAAAGGCATTCTGCAGCTCATAGCACCCACTGAAACAGAATATGCACCAAGTGTGTCTTTGAGTAGGATCCAAAATAAACAAGACTGTCTCTGAAAATCCAAAGGAGCAATGAGCCTAACTATGTATAGGACATATTAAGCTCCTTTTAGATATTTCTAAATTCAAAGGTTTTGAATATGAGGTATGAGTAAAAGAGCTTCTGAGGAGGAGGCCAAATGCAGACTTCTGATCTGGATCAGAGATATTAAAATGAGGAATTTAATTTATCTGGTGCGACTAAGAAACATTTAACAGTTTCATACAGAAGGCATGAGCTCCACATTACAAACTTTCTTCACCAACAGGCCAAGAAACCATTTGTCACTCATTATTTGTATATATGTAACACAACCCGGGAACAAGAGATTAGAGAATAATCCTAAAACCTCTTTCCAAAAGGTTGTTCTGTGTGAGCTACTTATTATTTCAACTTCATTCTCTTAGAACAATGCTCAGAAATAAAGAAAACACCTGACTACCTTCTGCAATTGTAAACCTGGACTAGTAAGTGTTCTTTTGTACAACGAGCACAGAGGTAGAAGCAGAGGAAAATACCCAGTTTCCAGGTAAAGTCTCCAAGGTTTAAGTTTGAAAAGGCATTCCTAGAAATACCAAGTAATTGCAGTAACATCCTTTAGAGGCCAGTATCAAACCAGAACATTTCAACTTGCTAAACTGATTTTTATCTCCAATTGGCAAAAGTTTCCAAGCACTCATCTTTGTTATTCCAAATATCTGGCATAGGACAGACCGAACTTACAGTGACATGGCCTTTTAGAATCTCTGGAAATGGTCTTAAGAGTTGTAGTCTAAAATTAAGCAACCCCTAAGAGCTGACTGGGACTATTGTGACAGGGAAGAGTCTCAGCAGAGAACAAAGCTGGTAAGTGAGTGGAGCAAAGCAGGCTGTCTCAGCAGTCATCTGCCTAGCTGCAGCAGCAAGGCGGTGCACTGCTGCTCACTGCTGCTGCCCACAGCTGGCACATCAGTATCCACCAAGCTATGAGTGTGCCCAGGCAGGATTTGGGGAGAAAAGCATTTAAAACTTGCCTTTCAAGGGGGTTCTGCTCCAGAGAAAGGTTTGTGGTAACAGGCATTTGCTCTAAGGAAGGCTGATTTAAAAAAAAAATCATCACAAAGCCTAACAAAAACATCATAAATAAAGGAAAAGAAAAAAAAAGAGTTATAGTTAATAATTAAACAAACTATTGAATGTTTAAAGACTGAAATGTTGTTTCTGTGGTCATTCATGTCTTAACTACTGTGGCATCCAGACCTGTGCGCAGTCCCTGGGCTCGTCTCTGCTTTCTACATTGCCCCAGATACTGTCATTTTTGCTGTGGGTAAGATGGGCTTCTCTAAGTAAGGGTGGTAACTGACAGTTATAAGCTTCTTATAGATATTTCTACGTATTTCAGAGACAATTATTGAGGGCAGGGGTGGGCTTCTCACGGAAGAATGCCATGCTAAGTGAGCTGAGCAAAATAAACATCCTGTTCTTACACATTCACAAAATTATGAACAAAGATGACAAAAACCAAAAATACACGTTGGAGGAGAATTCAAAAGTGAAACAAAAGAAACAAGTAATAGGAAAGGGGCTTCTATTTGGAAGAAGGTTGCCGATTTCACCTGGGTCACCTTGTACCATTAAGTAAGCTCTGTGCAGCACTCCTAAGCCTGGTGTCATCTGGCTGTGAGATCTGCCCTAATGCCTCTGTCTGCAGAAACCCGTGCAGCTCTGAAAGGGAAAAACCTTTTGGATGAAGGCGCCATGTCTGCTGTTTAAACAGTGCTGACAACCCTCTTTGCAGAGTGTGCCTATGGCTATTGACAACCCACACTGCTGCTCCTTCAGATGCTTTGCCCCTTTTCCCAAGCCAAGAAGTGATACACTCCGTAAAAGAGCAGGGAAAAGTGGGTAAGAGAAAAGTAGCATGATGACATAATCCATTAATAATGGCTCTGCTCTCTCCTGCTCTCTGATCCTGCGTTCTGCAATCTCTGCTCTCTCCTTTCCAGGAGTTCTCCACAGCCCAAGTCACCATCGGAACAGCTGAGTATGGCGAGATTACTCCTGTGTGCACCTTTTTGCCAAACTCCATCCAGAAGTTGTTTTCCTTTAGTACCACAAGGCATGTTTTCATGTATTAGAAAAACATACCTAACTCTTTACGTAAGCAAGTCTGGTATCCTCTCAAACACTGCTGTCAGTTACACACTCTTAGATGTAGAAAAGCCCCTGAGCTGAATGTCTGCTTAGAATACTGAGTAGAAATACACAACCCATGAGTGCTGCTACCTTTTGGGGTTTTTTTTCCAGAAAATCACAGGATGCCTGATGCTTTTGTCACATTTCACCAACCGATTTGCATTACCAACCTTTGTAAAACTCCAACTATACTTTATGCAAAGCTTATGTAAGTCCCCTAGGATTAATTACCTCACTCAGAGTCCAATTTATTTAGCAATTAGGAAAAAAATTGACAGTAGCTGGTGAATTTACTGTTTTGAAATGAAAGGCCAGAGTCCTTTAGGTCTGTTGCCAGGCTAAATGCTAGCTTTAGAAATTCATTATTTGAAAGTCTCTAAACAAGTATTTTACATCGCAATGTTTTTGCATCATTTAGCCTCCAAATAACTTCCCGTTCAAACTGTGAACAGACTAATGAAAAAAACAAACAGGAATGTAAATTGTTGACACAGTAGCTTTCAATATCAACTTTTCTTTCTCAGCCTGAATTCATCAAACTGGTAACACTGGTCTCAGAAAATGCATTGTGATGCTATGTCAAAACTTATGACACCGTAAGGGAACCACCAATAAATGCTATCAAGGAGAAACCTTGTCATCATCATCACCTAATGGTTTGGGTTGGAAGGGACCTTATCAATCATCTAGTTCCAACCAGCCTGCAGCAAGCAGGGACACCTTCCACTAGACCAGATTGCGCAAAGTCCCATCCAACCTGGCCTTGAACACTTCCAGGGATGAGGCATCCATAGCTTCTCTGGGAAACCTGTTCTAGTACCTCATCACCCTCACAATGAAGGACTTCTTCCTACTATCTAATCTAAATCTACCTTCTTTCAGTTTAAAGCCATTGTCCCTTGTCCTATTGCTACTTGATCTTATAAAAAGTCCCTTTCCAGGGATGTCCCATGCAGAATTCCAACACCAGAATCATGTGTTCTACAAAACAATGGGATCTTTGAAATAAAATGTAATGGAGTGTGATCATGAGGTAAATGGATGTCACATATGGGCTGTGAGGACGGATCTCTCAGTCTCCGCAAGCCTCCTAGTGCCCTGTTTCAGGAAGAGGAGACCTGTAGACAGCAAAGCCTCAGGGCTGAGCAATGGCAGTAGGCTGAAAATCCCAGCTGTGCACAGAAAGACAAAGATGGTTGCCCATATTGCAGCCTGGCCACCCCAGGGAGCTGCTCTTTCAGCAGTTTACACCAGAAGTCACAAGAGACTGTGGTTTTTGAAGGCAGCCTTTAGGACTTTTTACACAGCATCTATAGCTGGGAAATCCTCCTCCACATTCCCCATGGCTTTAGAGTCTTGCCATTACCACCAGCCCTTGTTGTAGTGGAGCAGGTTATCAGGACAGTTATGGAAGCTCTAAACCCATCTTTTACCTTTCACTCTCCCCATTTGGCTCTAAGGGCAGGTGTCAGGACTATTGGTTTCATTGTCCATTCAACAACTTCTATTCAACTACAAAGCACTGCCTTGCGCAGCACATTCAAATCACATAATTTCACAATATTACTAGTATTTACTGAGAAACAGCTTAACACATATAGCAAAATTACTCAGAGCATGGTAGATGAATAACTGCCATACAGAAGCTACATACAGAGCACGAATCTAGAGCATAAAGGGGCTGTAGTTATAAGGGTTCCAATACTACCTGTCAATAGGGATAGACAGTTCTGTAGCAGCTGAGGTTACAGCCTAAAGGAATATAAGTATTTGGGTATCATGCTGATTGATAAACTCACTAGATAACTTAATGTGAGACAGCTGAAGAAAGCCTTAAAGAGATCACGCATCTTCCTAATGTAAAGCTTGCAAGGGCTCCCTTCAGTGCACTAGCTTTTCTTAAGGGACATATAAAGTTTATGTGGCCCATTTTAGTGATCTTTTACACATGGTGCTGATGTATGCATTAAGTTCACTTTGCCTCTCCCTATACTTACTATGTTTACATTTTTGTGACAGAACTCAAAAAACAGACTGCATCTGATTTCCTCATTGTTCATTTGGTTGCACC
The DNA here is from genome assembly GCF_034315485.1 of Pezoporus occidentalis. Classification (NCBI taxonomy): domain Eukaryota; kingdom Metazoa; phylum Chordata; class Aves; order Psittaciformes; family Psittacidae; genus Pezoporus; species Pezoporus occidentalis. The sequence goes on from NW_026912779.1 coordinate 9,075,242, forward strand.
CTTTCAGGATATTAAACTCTCTTGATGGCTTTCACCTATTGCACTGTAGGCAAAGTATACACTGTGAGATTCTCACTTCTGTCTGCTGGCTCCGGATAGTGGCGACTCTCTGACCTTCCACAGGTTTCATGGAAGAAATGTCACATTCATGGCCCTTTTACCCCAGACATATTTCATATTAACAGATTTCTTTCCTCTTCTTTTTCTTCTAGAGCTATGTGTCCACTAGTTCCTGAAAGCTAGGTTTCTGCAAACGTGCTACGCTCTTCATAACCTTCAACAGTGCCTGTGGTCTCATCCACTGATGCTCGATGTAATGTGTCCTAACTATGCACCTTGGAAAATATCATCTAATGTGATTAAGCCCAGAGCTGCACTGGAGGTTGGGGATCTGCTGTGCATTTCCTTTCTTTCTGGAGAATTGGGAAGCAGGAAAACTGCCCCCCGAGGTGCAAGCGCTTCAGAGCAATGAGGAGGCAGCATTAGCAAAGGACACCAAGTCCTTAAGGATTCACTGCCCCTCATCCACTCTTAAGTAATTCCCTGAGAGGGCAAGGAAAGCTGTCAGGGGTCCTCTGATTTACAGCTATTAAATGTTTGACCCTCCTTCTGCAGGAGCTGCCACAGCTGCAGTCTTAAAGACAATAGACAGGGAGAGATACACAGAGAAAGGTCCCTACAAAAGTAATTCACCCTCCTTCCTCTCCCTCCTCTTCACTGGGAGGTCTGTGTTTTGCGTCTGTGTCACATCAGGTGTAGGTAGCTGCTGCCCAGCACAGACAAAAGTCAAAGAGCAAGTGGAGACTGGGATTTTAAACCTCCCATGTTCAGACTTGGTAACAAAGCCACTCTGCCAGATTGATGCATTCAGGGGGCTTCAAGCAGAGCAAAAAAGGGCTGTGCTCTATTGTCTCCATATCGCACTGCCTCTTTAAAATCAGAAATGCATGGACAGCTTCAAGGTGCCTCCCACTGAGAAAAGGCTTTAGATGCATGCACAGAGCCAGCGGAGCCATCCTCCCCTGAGCAGCAGGGCAAACCTGCTTGGGAGAGAAATGATCGTTCAGCAAAGTCCTCTGGCTGCTTCCAGTGATCCTTTCTCTGCTCCTGTGACAGCAGCACATTTGCAGGGGACAAACCTGGAGGCTATCCCCGTGGTGCCTGAGAACTCCAAGAAGATGAGAGCAGGTACAATTAGCTGGTTGTGTTATGTCAGTTTGTGGATGGTTGTGTTGCCTGTATTTATTTTAAAGCTCTCTCTTGACAATTTGCAGGGAAACCTGTCTGGAACAGATGCTACACCTTGCTTTGACCAATGTACAGATTTTGCATCCAAGTATTTATTTAGTACTTCTCTTAAATGAACATTCACATTTCCAGGCAGCTGTGGGGATGTCTTGGAAAGCAGTCAATTGTTTGAACTGTTATTTAGTTTCAGGCTTTAGTTTTCTGTTACTCTGTTGTTCTGCAACTCTTCAGTTTGAAAAGCAATGTGGAGACAGAAGTTACCAGAGAGTTTCTCTTAGAAATTTATTAAGTATTGGTACATGAGGGGCTGAGGGTTCCAGGGAAAGAAGGGGGCAATAGCTCTGCTATGTAGATTGTGCTTTGTAGCCATGCTGGACATTGTTTGATAGCATCCAACGCTCTGAAGTCCTACTGCTTCAATGCAGAGAAGTGGTAACACCCCCGATTCTCTTCTAGGATGGGGTGGGACTGTCCTGCCAGCTGGGAGCTTGGTGCGAGGATTTCTAGATGTGCCATGGGAAGAAACAAAAAGACAGCCTTCCTAGCATTTTGTTAAAGAGGCAAAATTAGGGAGTAGGTTAGATTATTTTTTTTACATCAGTGTGGAAAATAAATGAATTTGTAACATTTGGTGTAAGCAGCAGTACAAAGGGGGAAGCCTGTTCCTCCCAGTCTTTAAAAGTTCAAGGCACTTTGCTGGGAAGGCAAATATACCATTCACAGGGAGAGGATCTTGTTTAAGCAAGATTTTCCCTTTCACCTCAGGAGTCTGTGGATGCAAAGCCCTACAAGCTGGTTCATGGGACAAAATCCTGTCTACACAAATTGGCAGAGCTCCACTGGTTTGGGAGAAGCAATAATGGATTATGCTGGCTGAAAATTTGGTTCCCCCACTCAGTTAATGGCTGCCAAAAGGAAAGTGCTGGCTTCACTATTTTCCTGGGGCTTGGCAACTCTTGCTTAATTAAGAAATGTACTTAGGAGCCAGGACATCAGTCCTGTTTTAATTCTCACCTACCACATCAATCTGAATGACACATCGAGAATAAAGCAAAAACTTTCGTCCACAAGGCACATCAGATACCCTTCTGCAAATTGAGATGTCATCTCATTTTAGCTTTTTTACCTTGCACAGGGATGACAGCACTGTGGGCTTAAAGGCTGGTGGAGGTTTAAACTGGATTTTACACTCCTCCTATATAATCATTTCACTGTGTGCTGAAAACAAAATTTCACCATTGGTAAATAAAAATGTTGGGTGTAACAACTGGTGCATTACACAACTCAAGGGGTTTTATGATAACAGAAGAGTATTTTTTCCCACTGGACACAGCCAGCAATAGAGCTGTGGGGCAATAATGTTGCTATTGCTCTGGATCCAGCACAGTATTTTTTCTGTAATTTCCTCTCAGGAAATGTTTTCCTCTTTTTGCTCCCACAGAAGGAGATAAATGAGGCTGTTGCTCTATAATTTTACGGGGACAAACACAAGGTGACTCACTGCTCAGAAGGAAACTCTGGATGAGGTCTCTTGCCTGCCAGCGTTGTACCCTGCCACACTCGGTAATTCCAATACGAAACCGAGGGCCAGCAAAGCCATATACGCCATAACAAGACAGCCATGGCCATGGAGCAAGCTGAACATAACTCAAATGCCACCGTTAACCCTAACTTTGCTGCAATCTACAATCTCCACGATGGGGATTTAACCTCCTTGCGAAACTTCTCCTTCCCTTTCAATTTCAGCTACAGTGATTATGACCTGCCACTGGACAGTGAAGATGACATGACCAAAACCAGAACCTTCTTTGCAGCTAAGATTGTGATTGGGGTGGCTCTGGTTGGCATCATGCTGGTGTGTGGCATCGGCAACTTCATCTTCATTGCTGCTCTTGCCCGCTACAAGAAGCTGCGAAACCTCACCAACTTGCTGATTGCCAACCTGGCCATCTCTGACTTCATTGTGGCTATCGTGTGCTGTCCCTTCGAGATGGACTATTATGTGGTGAGGCAGCTGTCCTGGGAGCATGGCCACATCCTCTGTGCCTCAGTCAACTACCTACGGACAGTCTCCCTCTATGTTTCTACCAATGCTCTCCTGGCTATTGCTGTTGACAGGTAAGTGGGGTGCTATGGCTACTACACGAGATGGCCAGAACTTCTGAGGTTGACTGTCCAGATTTCTGGGGTTTTAACATGGTATGCTGTTCTGCAGGATTTGCTGGTGCCAAGGTAGGTACTATGCAGACCTGGGTGTCTTATTTAATAAAGATTTTATCACATAAGGTCATGACATTCCTCCAGAGAAAGCTCGGTGAAAATTTCTTGATTTAACTTTTCAGGTGAGAAGGACAGACTTATTAAAATGTTCTTTTTTTTCATAAAAATATGCTTGATTCAAGTGTAGGAGAGGATTTATAAAATAAGGGGAAGAGGAGAAACAAACAGACAAATCAGAAACATGCAGAGGAAAGGGTGTTCATCAGTACTATATAATCCTTATCCAAACCCATACATCTGTAAGGAACTTTCACTACTGGCCTACATAGCTTTTCTGACTCTAAACAGTAAAGTAAATACTCTTCAGCAAGAGAAATAGTTGACTGGTGATACAGAATTTGACAAGTGAATTTCCAACAGGGTTATTGCCTTACTGGATATTTCTTTCTCCCTCTATTATATTTTCACAGGTTTTGTTTTGGTGTGAAAGAGCCAAAAATCAGACTTCTGTGCAGCCTGCAAAGAAGAGTTCTTATTCCCTATCATGCTGTACAGAGAAAAAAACCCAACAATCATTAAATTAACCATTTGATAGTACTGAGGTATTGGTTGGATGCTCCATCCCAGCAGTGGATGTTCAGTGAATGTGGCCAGGACTCTCCTCTCCGTTAAATGACTCTTCTCATGCTGTCCTCTCTCTTTACACCTCTTTGAGGATGACACAGTGGCAAGTCACAAAAGACCCATAGGTCATTTATGGCACTGTCCAGAAAGTGATAAAATGCTCTTCCAACCCAGTTTAGCAGAGATTTTTCTACAGATTTGAAATAAGCAGAACATAATGATATCTACCTGCTATACTACCTGGTTTATGCTGCAGTCCTGAGGTTTTATGAGTCCTGAGTTTTATGCTGCAGGCAAGGAATTTTAACAATATAATGTAACTATATTCTTTCTTATTACTCCTGCTCTCTTAGCCTCATGCACTGTGGACTCCGCATCAGTCGTGCCAGACTAATGTCAGCCTGAAGCTGATCCTCGGTGCCCACAGCCATCATAAAAAGCCAGAGACCTTCAGAGTAAACTCTTAATAGAAAAGACATCACAACAAGCCATTTTTTGTGTACAAACACAATCTACATCTCTGTATACCCTCTGTATATATGTACTGTATGATTCCCCCCCCCCCCCCATCCCTATTTTTCCCTCAATTTCTCTCATGTGCCATTTTATGCTCTAGTCTAATATTTCACAGTTTTTGGTACCTGATCCGAAAGGCTCAGGTCAGTTAATCCTGCTGATGGTTGTATAGTCATAGCCTGTGTGCAACTGATTATGCTGTTATTGATGTCAAAAGAAGTCTGCGGAAAGACTCTGGGAAGGTTCAGAGATGTCCTGGTGTGGCAGAAAGTCCAATCAGCTCCTATGAAACAAATTCTTAACAAGCGTCTAACAACCTTAGAACAGCAGCTGAGGGCTCAGGGTTAAGCTTCTAAACATTATCATGTACACATTACCATTTTCTGTTACTTATCTTCTTCAACTTCTAAAAACTTTTCTTGGAAAGCTCTACTAGTGCATCCCAGAATGATGAAGTAACATGGGTCACTGAGCCCTTATGCCTGCTAACAAATCAGCGTATCTCCCCAGGCATCTTTAAAAACAATCCTGGAAATAATTAATCAGTGAAGTCTGTTGAAAGAACACACTGTTATAGTTCCACTGCAGGGTTTGTTCTTTTGTTGGGTTGTTGGGTTTTTTTGGTGAGCTTTTGACTTGGTAAACAGAGAAACCTTGTTCATTTAACAATCAACCATTCCATGTTGGTTATGTCATGTGGGTTGTTGACTTCAGTCTCTAAAAAGAATAAGCTCCTAAGAAAAGTTTTACCATGCCATTTGGAAGGACTCACCTTCGTAGAGAGGGTAAACCTGTCCCACAGGATTCCCCTCATGTGGGGCTCCCTTTCATCTTCCTTGATGTCTACTCACATGAAAAGTAGGAATTTTGCATACTTAAGGCCACATTTACACTAGCAAATAATACACTGTGAAAGGACAGGATCTGAAGAGCAAGAGTTCATGCTAAGGATCCAAAGTTCATGCTGTAAATATTTGGGAGAGGAGCTTTGGTGGGTCCCCTGGACCGAATACTCATGGGCACTTGCTGTGTTTCATGCGCAAGTTTGGAGCACATCTTCCAAGGCAGTTTCATCTCAACTCAGTTCATGTGCTCCAGGACCATTTCACAGTAACAGCCCAAGTGTGCTAAGCAATGAGAATCGGAAAACCTACCACAAAAGCTCCCTCCTGACTCTCTTGTAGAGATTTACCCCATCCAGCCAAAAGTTCTGCTGAGCAGATATTCATACTTATGAATGCATACACATACATTATTCCACAACCTTGTTTCCACAGGGTCTGATCTAAAAATATTCATTTATCAGATCACAATGAGGCTGATTAATTCTGCTGCCCCTTGACATCTAGCCTGCACTGTTAAGAGTGATGAACAATTCATCTGCTTATAAGATCTGGCTGATGAAAAGCACTACTGACTTTCCATTTTATTTTAGAATTAATATATCCTGTGGATGCTCTTTATGTATAGCCTCTGGATGAACGAGAAATTCCAGGTTTTGAAAAAACCCGTTGTGTTAAATCCAATTGTAGTGGGAACTCTGGAATGTCTCTGATAAAAAAGCTCCTTTTAGCAGAAATGCTAATCTTTTTGTGAGTGTACGCTAATGTAAGTTCTTACTGCATCTATAACTGCTTAAAAAATCACCCACCCAAACTCCAACCAAAAAAAAAACAAATAAACCAATATCCAGAGTGAATGCCATTTGGTCCTAGCCCCCTTTTAGCTGAATTGAGGGCAACTGATGAACCTTTCAAGTAATGTACTTTCATTTCTCCTCACTTTTTTGTGAACCAGTACAGTACACCCTGCAGCTTTACAGTCATAAGGAGTGCAAATACTTAACTCAAGTTTTATGGTTTGGCATATTACTTAACATAGCATATTTAAGATTAATTAGCAATATTCTCCTCCAATACATGAAACAAAAATTTCCAAGGGCAGACAAATTATACACAATCATTTGCTGGTGGCTTGAAAACACACTCACCCATATCCATTCATTAACATCAGCTTCAGCTCTTTGCTCCTTGGTAAGAAAAAGCATATTTAAATAGTTCTCTGGCTCAGGAAAACATTTTCCTGCTTCTACATGTTTGTATTTTTTGCCTGTACCTAACTAGGTGTAATTATGTAACATTTCAAACTCATTTCCAGCAAATAATTTCCTGATGCTGTATCATGGCACATCCTGGGTACATCACCTGCATATTGTGCTCGGTCCTGCAAGCATATTTGTCAGTAACAGGCATATTACCTCTATTTCCCCTTTCTACAACTCCCAGACATGTCATCTGTGTTAAAAGGAAAAGCTTAATGATACCAAATTGCAACTTTTCTAGTTTGATCTTGTTAACAGGCGTGAGTTTAAGACTGAAGTTTTAAAGCTACCCTCAGACACCCTAATGCATGCTCAGGTTTTCGGATTGCCAAGTACTTACTGTCCCAACCTTCAGCCACTCGCTCCAGAGTTTCTGCCTAGATTTAGGAACTCGGCTCTTGGCTGCTACTTTGGAAAATTTTCTTAACTCTCCTCACAGATAAATTTGTCAGGCTCTCTCCTTCTCTTAAGAATGACAGCAATTTCCTTCTGCCTAACTCTGTCCACTCTGTATTCCAAACTGTGCTTTGATCAAGAGTGTCTTCAGACTTTGTGTTTGTCTGTTCTAGGTATCTGGCCATTGTTCACCCACTGAAACCACGCATGAATTATCAAACAGCAACCCTCCTAATCGCCTTGGTCTGGATCGTCTCCATACTTGTAGCTATCCCATCTGCATACTTTGCTACTGAAACAGTGTTATTTATAGTTAAAAACCAGAGGAAAATTTTCTGTGGTCAAATTTGGCCAATTGACCAGCAGATGTACTACAAATCATACTTCCTTTTCATCTTTGGTATTGAGTTCGTTGCACCTGTGATTACAATGACTTTGTGTTATGCCAGGATCTCTCGAGAGCTTTGGTTTAAAACCGTACCAGGATTTCAGACAGAACAGATCAGAAAGAGGCTACGATGCAGAAGAAAAACTGTTATGGTACTGATGTGCATCCTGACTGCCTATGTTCTCTGCTGGGCACCTTTCTATGGCTTCACAATTGTCCGTGACTTTTTCCCCACCATCTTTGTGAAAGAGAAGCATTATCTTACTGCTTTTTACATAGTTCAATGCATTGCTATGAGTAACAGCATGATAAACACCATGTGTTTTGTAACTGTAAAAAATAACACCATGAAGTATTTCAAGAAGATCATGTTGCTCAGATGGAGATCAACATACAGTGCAAGCAAATCTAGCACAGATTTAGATCTGAGAACAAGTGCAATGCCAGTCACAGAGGAAGTAGACTGCATAAAGCTGAAATAAATTTTCTGCCATTATAATCTCATATAATGCCTCTTCAGAAGCTTCTCCCTTGTTTGTGGCAATACCCACCATTGGTGAGAGTCCTAGAAAAGCAGCCTACTATGCACATCCACCAGAACTCTTTTCACTGGACTGCTGTATAATTCTGTAACTCGGACTGATGCTGTGCTTCAGCCATTTGTATATTTGGGATGTAGACACTCATTTCAGAGTTGTTTAAAATTTAAGATAAACAAAAAGGTTAAATGCATTAAAGCCTATTACAACGATGGAAGAGTTAATTGCTGATCCTAGCAATGATGTTCCTTTGTTTCTTCTCAAGAGAAATCTCTTAACCCCTTTTAGCTTATCATTTGTACCTTTAAGCTATTTGGTGTCCTTTTCCTTCTGCTCACAGGAAGAAGGATGGCAAAAAAAAAAGCCCATTTTGCTTCATGTCACTCTTTAGCCTCTCAGTTTACCCCTCATGATGAAGCTCCTTGAAGTCTACAGGGCACCAGCTTTCTGCTGTCCAATGTGCAGCATGCTTTTATGAAAGGCACATTCTCTACAAAGCTAAATACTGTTTCAAAGTCTAGTGAAAATCTCAAGTTTCTTCCTGTGATACCTTGTTTAAGAACATTTTATCAATATTCCACTCTGTAGTTTTATGTAGTGTTACTCTATTATGTATTTGGAAATGGCACAGTTACATGTTGAAGGGACCTGTTCCCTTCTCTCACCTTGAGGCATTCTAAGGCCAGCTTCTGCTGCCTCAAGCCACTGAGCTCTTCACAGAATCCACCACAAAACCTAACAGGTGGGGAACATGTAAAGATTGCCTAGTCTACCCCTCTGCTCAAGCAGGGTCAGCTAGGACAGGCTTCCCAAGACTCTGTCCAGTTAGGCTTTGACTGACTCCAGGGATGAGGACTCTATAGCTTCCCTGGAACATCTGTGCAGTGTTCAACAGCCCTCACAGTAAAACCATGTTTTCTAATCTTGAGATGGAATTTCATGTGTTTCAACTTGTTTTTTGGTGGGACCTATATAAATCTATAGTGCATTAATGGGAAAAATTCCACCCTGCTGAACCAGGCTTAGATATCTTACCAAGTCTGTGTACACCTTCAAAATAAAGTACAAGTAGGGCCAAAACAGCACAGATATCATGAGACAATCTGTCTTTCTGCAAGCAATGGAGACAGACTCTAGGCTTCGGCAAGCTACTCACTGGCTGAGTAGCTCATTGTCTGGTCAAATGTGAGGCAACAACTCAAGATGAAGTTTGCATTTCCTCCCTCAGTGCTGTTTTACTATTCTGATTTTGTGCAACTAAAGAACAGGTGTTAAACTGATAATCATGCTAAAGCAGGTGACAGTAGCAGTAATACCTACTCATGTAAACTACACATAAGATATGGACTTTTGTGTATTGAAATGAAGTCTTTTCTATTGTGATGACAAATGCTTCCTGTTTTAAACTATGTGGTATAGCCTACTTTTGGAGTAAGTGGCTTTTGTAAATAACTTGTCTATTTGTGAATTTAAAGTGAGCAGCAAATCCTGCTAATAAACATGGAGTAAACAGTAAACATGGAGTCAATATCAGCATCGTGAATTATTGTTTTTGTATTTTTCCTTGGCGACAATTTTCCTACCCAAGTGACTAATGTGAATTTTCCTATTTCTGTTACAGACAAACTATCAGCCTGACCAATTAAATTTAATGGCAAAAAGATATTCAAATCCATTCAAGTGCCCAAATCCTCTTGTCATTAGCTGCTCTTAAAAAATGCATGCTGGAAAGGGTTTCATAATTCGCTCTGTTAGACAAAACCATTACTAAAATCATTCTTCAAAATGACATTTCGAATAGGCTAAGTACTAAATCCATTTGCTTCCCAGCCTGCCGAAGAAGTTTAAGAGACCAGAGCATTGCATTATTTCATCATCAAGAGGCTCAATCTTATAACTTCTCCTGAAATCTTACAGTTTCTTCCAAAACTATGGTCTCATATTTATCTTCTGAAACCTGTACTAATTATAGGAGTTTAGCTAGCAATATTAGAGTGTCCTGATACTCATTCCACTTATATTCATAGACTTTTCTTGGTGCAACAAAGCCAAATAGCTGACAATTTTCCACACCTGGAAATGTACCTCAGACTGAATTATTAAAAACTAAAAAAAATAAAAGCTCAGTCCCCACCAAGCACTATAGAACCAACCAAAAAAAGGGGGAGAAATAATTACTTTAAAATTCAGAAAATCCCATTGAGAACTCCAAGTGAGCTCTTCCGGTCCAGCCCTCCCAGTGTTCTCAGCCATCACTGCACCCCTGTCCCTGCAAAGGGTGGTAAACCAGAGGCTACCACAGCGTCTACTGCGGATTTAGGTTTTGTGGTCTGCAGCTTTGTTGTGTTTTGGCATTTTGAGGTCTTTCCATCAGTAAAGCAGTATTTCAGGCTGGACCACTGGGTAGGGCAGGAACAAAAGCTGTGCTTTGCCCTCAACTGCATTTGTTGTGAGCAGGATCCCCAGAAAGAGGAGTATTCCGACTGAAGAAGGGCAATGTTCCCCTGTTCCCTGATAAGAGCATCCATCCGCGTAGCCACATTGCCCTTAACCTGTGTCTGCACCAACTCAGAACACACCAACACTGGTCGCAGTTTTCACTTTCAGGGACAAATGTCTGCTTCTAAGCTGGGCTCCAGCAACCAGGCGCCCAGGGCAACAAGCCCTTCTTGAGGACAGAAAACCCATTTTGTCTCCACAATGCTCATTCTGTCTTTGTAGCGACAGGTTCCCCTCCATCTTCCAGGGCCTGCCTGCCTGCCACCCATGACTGCACTTCCATGGAGAATTTGAAAGACTTAAAATCACTTGATGCCCTTTAAGAGCTGAACTGTGCAGCAGGGACAGGTTCCCTCAGGCAGAGGGAAGCAGGTAAGCCACAGTCCAGCCATAGCAGCCAAGGGAGGGGGCCAGACCACATACTCCCTATAGCTTAATTTGTGCAGGAAATAAAAGGAACAGCAAGGCTTTCTTTGTACCCGCACAAGTTAGGCTAGGGAGAATGGACCTGCTCCAGAGATATCCTCCCTTGGGTCTCTGGTAGCTCTCTCCTGTCCAGCCCCTCCCTGCAGAAACACTTTCACACCTACACTGAATTACAACATCTAGTGAGGGAATGGAATATGGACTCCATCTATCCAATGCTCTGCTTGCAAAAGCCGTGCTTAAACAGAGAAAGAATAGCACAAGCTGGAAGGCAGATAGTCTCCTCTGTCAACAATGAGAAACAGCCCCTTCTGGAAAAGATTCAAAACCATAGGCTCGCTTCCTTTTGCAGCAGCTCCTCCAGGGATAAACAAAGGTAAACCCAGTCTCTGCTCCTTCACACTAGCTCTCTGAAAAACAAAATATAAGTGTAACTGGAAACTAAAATGGTGATCCTGAATAACTAAGAGAGGATTAAGAGAAGAAAAAGCAGTTATTCTCAGCTACAGGCAATGAGAAAATGAAGTATGCATCTTAATAAACCAATAGCAGGAAAAGAAATTCTAACCATTGTCCCTCTACCAAAGAAAGACAACCTGCAAGACCCCAGTCCAGGGTGGTTTACAACACGACATGAAATTTCTCAGAGGACTGACTCAGGAGCTCAGACCTGACTTTGCTCTGTTGAGCCTAAAAGACTTTCCTGTGGCAACAGCACCCTCCAGCTGCTGCCTCTGCAGCACAGCATTATGCCTACATCACTGAAAACTGCACCAGCTCGCACCAGCCACCTTGGTGACAGGGACATGCAGTTTTTCCCAGGATTCCCGTGCCTCCAATGCATAGAAACATATGCTTCAGCTTTCATCACTTGGGCACCTAGGCACTTAGCCAACACTTCTGCTGTCTTCATTCTCCCTTTCTCCCTGTGTCTGCAGGGCAGTGACCACTTGCTGCTGCAAACATTCAGTATCGCCTGTGCTAAAAGACTCTCACCATTAAACAGAAGAAATAAAGACTGAGACAAGATAGACACTACTCCCTCAGACTCACAAAAGTTCCCTTTTACACGCTACAGACTGCACCCTCAACCATGTTGGCAGGAAAAGCCCCCTAACCACTGATGAGACAGAGATCACTTCAGCTTCCAAAGCAACCTTCCTAACACCATCCAAAATAAGAGAAAGATGGACAAAACATGACATAAAACCACCGAAAGAATCATGAATAATAAGAACCAATACTAAGCACAAAGTTGCTCAAAGTCAAAGTTGCCTCCCTCAAAACCAGGACTGAGTAAAACCAACAGAAGAGAACACACAGAGATGGTAACATTCCCCAGAAAAAAGACACCCCGAGCTGAAAAGACTATTGAGGAAAATAAAAACCCCATGTAAACTCAACCTGCTGGTTCCAGAAGAAAACACATGGAAGGTAACACACAGAAAGCACACTGCTGCACAGGCACAGCAATAAAATCCAGGTGTGTGTTGAGACACATCAGTAAAATCCAGGTGTGTAGCACTTTGAAAAAGTCAACTGCTGAAGTACTCAAAAAAAGCTGGAAAACTCCAAAAATGACATGCATAGAAGTGAAAAAGGACATGAAACTGTTGGAACAAGTCCAGAAGAGGCCACAAGGATGATCAGGGGACTGGAGCACCTCCCATATGAAGACAAGCTGAGAAAGTTGGGGCTGTTCAGCCTGGAGAAGGGAAGGCAGCGTGGAGACCTCATAGCAGCCTTCCAGTATCTGAAGGGGGCCTATAAGGATGCTGGGGAGGGACTCTTCATTAGGGACTGTAAGTGATAGGACAAGGGGTAATGGGTTCAAACTTAAAAAAGGGAAGTTTAGATTGGCTATAAGGAGGAAGTTCTGGGTTGAGATAAGAACAGTCCCATGGGTTGAGATAAGAATAGTCCAATAACTAGGGTACAACACAAAACCACTGCTGCTACCACCAATAATAGTAACAATAAGGGAAATAACAAGGGAAGAGAATACAACCACTCACCACCTGTCAACCGATACCCAGCCCAACCTGAGCAGCTATTTAGCCCTTCCAGGTAACTCCCCCCACTTTGCATACTGGGCATGAAGTGCTGTGGTATGGAATACCCCTTTGGCTAGTTTGGGTCAGATGTCCTGACTCTGCTTCCTCTCGGTTTCCCCTCCTCCCTAGAAGGGCATGAGACTCAAAAAGTCCTTGGTCAGAGTATACATTACTTAGGAATAATTAAAAATAGTGGTGTTATCAGCATTGTTCCCAGGCTGAAAGTCAAAAACACAGCACTGTGCCAGATACTAAGAGAAGGAGAAAAATGACTGCTACTGCTGAACTCAGGACACATGGTGATAGCAATGAAAAGATTTCATGGCGAGCCAAAGTGAGTGGCACCCACAACAACTGCAATAAGAGACTTCCAAGGAAAGGTGAAATAATAGGCTCCAGCAGCGAGGCAAAATTAGGGGCTCCCATGAAGAGGTGCGACAAGGAACACCCTCAACAATTATGATGATGGGCTGCCATGGCAAGGAGGGATGAGGAGCTCCAATGGAGAGGCGCTGAGAGGTTTCAAGAGCGAGATGCCACATGGAGCTACCATGGAAATTGCGATAAAAAGCTCCCAAGGCAAGCTGCCATGATGGGCTCCAGCAGAGAGGCAAAATTGGGTGCTACATACACAAGGCGTGATGAGGCACTCACAAGAAATTGTCGTCATGGGCTCCAACAGAGAGGGAACTCCCGTAGCAATTATAATCAGAAGCTTGCACAGCGATTGCTAGGAGGGACTCCCACTGTGAGATGGGATAAGATGAAGAATTCCACAATGAGCTGCGAAGGGGTGCTGCCACAGCAAGGAGTGGTGATGGGCTTTCAGGATGACTGCTATAGCAGGCTTCCAAGGCGATTGAATGAGGGGATCCCATGGTAAGGAACGATGGGAAGGTACTTGGCAAGGTGCGAAGAGGGACTCCCAAAATGAAATGTAATGATGGGCTCCAGCAGAGAGGCACTATTCCATAGTCCCAGGGCAACAAGCAATAAGGAGATTCAACAGCAGGTTGTGAGAAGGGCCCCCCATGGGAATTGCAATCAGAGGATCTTAAGGCAAAATGCGATGGTCTATGAAGGAAAGATGAAATAAAGGGTACCCACTACAATAGCCATGAAAGGCTCCCACGGTGAGACAAAACAAGAGGCTCTCACAACAAATGAGATATGAAGCTAAAAAACCAAGATGCAAAAAAGGGCTCCAGCAGGGAGGCACAATGAGGTGCACCCACCACGAGCTGAGATGAGGAACTCCATGGCGATTGCAATGATGGACTCACACACAACGAAGTTATGAGATGATATTACATCAATTTTTCTGAGAGGCTACAACAGCAAAATGTGAAGAGGGGCTCCTAGAGTAATGTAGAATATGAAGCTCCTACAACAAAGCAGGATGAGTGAAAGAAACACTGAGGCATGATGAGGATATCCAATAGAGAAAATCAAAGTGGAGCTCCCCCAGTGACTGCAATGAGAGAATCCCAAAGCAAGATGCGATGAGGAGCTACGAAGGTAATTGTGAAAAGAGAATCCGAAGGCAAGGTGTGATGACAGGCTCCAGCAATGTGGCAAAATAGGATCCTAAAAAAAAAGTCACAACGGGAAGCTTGCATAAAAATTACCAGGAACGGCTCCAACATAGAGGCGAGAGGACAGGATCCCACTGCAATTGGGAAGAGGGACTCCCGCAGTGAGGGGTGAAGGGGAGCTCCAATAACAAACAGCAAAGTGGGGCTCCCATGGCGATTCTGATGACAGATTTGCATGCTGATTGCCATGAGTGGATCCCACGGCAAGGAGTTATGGGGAGCTACTTGGCAAGGTGTGATGAAGGGCTTTCAAGGCCATTGCAGTCAGAGGCTCCCAAAGCCAGGTGTAATGATGGGCTCCAGCAGAGAGGCACAATTACATAGTCCAACAGTGACACGCGATAAGATGCTCCAACGGCAAGTTGTGACAAGGGCCTCCCATGTCCAGTGCAATGATGGGCTCCCACGGCAAAATGCAATGATGTGCTCTGCTGCTGAGGCGAGACAGAGTGCCCACAGCAACTGCTGTGAAAGGCTCCCATGGTGAGGCACTACAAGGGCCTCTCACACCACTTGAGATAAGTGCATTCCAAGGCAAGGTGCGAAAAGGTCTCCAGCAGGGAGGCACAATTAGCTGCTCCCGCCGTGAGCTGCGATGAGGCATTTGACTGCAATGGCGATGACGGACTCACAGAGAGAGGGCTGATGAGATGATCCTACACCAAATGCCCTGAAAGGCTCCAACAGCATGTGTGACTAGGGGCTCCTAGAGTAACGTAGAATATGAAGCTCCGCCAGCGAGGCGCTGTCAGTCGATGCAACAGCATTGCACGATGAGGAGCTCCGATTGCGAAGAGCAAATTTGGTCTGCCATGGCGACAATGATGACAGGCTCCCTTGGCGAGGTGCGATGAGGAGCTTGAGAGCAATTGTGAGCAGAGACTCCCACGCCAAGGTGTGATGATGGGCTCCAGCAGCGTGCCGAAATTGGGTGCTCCTACATCAAGTCTCGATGGGAAGCTTGCACGGCAATTGCCAGGAGGTGCTCCAACAGTAAGACGAGAGGAGAGGATCCCAGCGCAATTGCGAAGAGGGACTTCCACAGCGAGGCACAATGAGGCTCTCCAATAAAGGAGAGCAAAGCGGGGCTCCCGTGGAGAGTTCGATGACAGACTTGCATGTTGATTGTCATGAGTGGATCCCACGGCAAGAAGTGATGGGGAGCTACTTGGCAAGGTGCAACGTAGGGCTCTCACGGCCATTGCAAGATGGGGCTCCCAAAGCGAGCTGCAATGATGGGTTTCAGCAGAGAAGCACAATAGTGTAGTCCAGCGGTGACAGGCGTTATGATGCTCCAACATCAAGTTTTGATGCGGGGCTCTCATAGCCCTTGCAATAAGAGACTCCCATTGCAAGGTGTAATATTGGGCTCTCGCAGAGAGGCACTATTAAGTAATCCAGTGGAGACAGGCCATAATTTGCTCAACTGGCAAGTTGTGACAATGGCTTCCCATCGCATTTGCAATGACAGGCTCCCATGGCAAAATGCAATGATGTCCTCTGACAGTGAGGTAAGGCAAAGAGTGCCGATGGCAACTGCCATGAAATGCTCCTCACGGTGTACCATAAAAAAAGAAGGCTCACATGAATTGAGATTAGAGACTCCCAACGCAAGGTGCAAAAAAGGTCCCCAGCAGCAAGACACAATTACGTGCTCCCACCACGAGCTATGATGGGGCACTTGATGGTGATTGCAATGATGCACTGACACAGAGAATGCTGATGAGATGATCCTACGCCAATTGCGCTTAAAGGCTCAAACAGCAAGTGTGATAAGGGGCTCCTATAGCAATGTCGAATATGAAGCTCCTACAGCAAAGCAGGATGAGTCGATGCAACAGTGAGGCATGATGAGGAGCTTTGATAACGAAGAGCAAAGTGGGGCTCCCATGACAACTGTTGATGAGAGCCTCGCACAGCTAGATGTGATGAGGTACTTGCATGGCAGTTGTGAATAGATACTCCCACGGAAAGGTGTGATGATGAGCTCCAGCAGAGTGCCAAAACTGGGTGCTCCTAATGCCAGTCACATTGAGAATCTCACACTGAAATTGCCAGGAGGTGCTCCAACAGTGAGGCGCTATGAGAAGATCCACTGCAATTGTGAAGGACTCTCAAAGCGAGGCACGATGAGGATCTCCAATAAAGAAGATCAAATTGGGGCTCCTATGGTGAGTTCAATGACGGAATTGCATGCTGATTGCCATGAGGTGATCCCATGGCAAGGAGCGGTGGGTAGCTACTTGGCAAGGCATGATGTAGGGCTCTCATGGTCATTGCAATAAGAGGCTCCCCAAGTGAGGTGTAATGATGGGTTCCAGCAGCGAGGCACAATTTCGTAGTCCAATGGACACAGGCAATAAGGAACTCCAACGGCAAGTTGTTACGAGGGCTTGCCATCGCGATTGCAATGACAGGCTCCCATGGCAAAATGCAATGACATGCTTTGACAGCGAGATGATAAAAAAGAGAGCCCATGGCTACTGCCATGAAATGCTCTCAATGCAAACCACATCAAGGGGCTCTCACACCAATTGAGATTGGAGTCTCCCAGTGCAAGGTGCAAAAAAGTTCTCCAGCAGCAAGACACAACTACGTTCTCCCACCGTGAAGTGCGATGGGGCACTTGATGGTGTTTGAGATGATGTACTGACACTGAGAAGGCTGTTGAGATGATCCTACAGCAACTGCTCTGAGAGGCTCCCACAGCAAGTGTGACATGGGGCTCCTATAGCAATGTGGAATATGAAGCTCTCACTTAATGTCGTGATAAGTCCATGCAACAGTGAGGCACGATGAGGAGTTCCAGCAGCGAAGAGCAAATTGGGCCTCCAAAGGATATCAGCCACAGGCTGCAAGGAGCTCGAACAGTAAGCTCTGAAGATGACCTCCCACGGCAATGCGTGGGTCCATAGTGTTTGCTGTGAGAGGTTTCAACGGTGGGATGCAACAAGAAGCTCCCACAGCAATAACAGGTTCCCAAGGCATGCTGCCATGATTTGCTCCCACCACAAGGTGCTAAGCGGCACTCCCACGGCAACTGCTACAATGGGCTCCCACTGTGAGGGGCAACAAGCAACTCTCATGGCAATTTGGGATGCAGTGACTGGATCCTATGGTGAAGAGCGATAGGGACCTCAATGGCAAATTTGTTAAGGGGCAACTGTGATGAGAAGCTCCCACAGCTAGAGAAGGTGAGACTCCCATGCAAGTATGATGATGAACTCCATCAGAAAAGCACAGTTAGGTGCTCCCACGGCAAGGAGTGATGAACTCCCACAACAAGCAGCGATGAGCAGCTCCAACAGCAAGTTGTGACAAGGGCCTCTGACAGCAACTGCTATGACATACTCCCACAGCAAGACGCTATGATGTCATCCCATAGAAAGACACGTCAAGGAGCTCCCACGGAAATTGCATTGAGGGGCTCCTACAGGTATGGTGTTGAGATCCTCAGACTGCGATTGTGACAAGAGGCTCCTACGGAAAAGCATGCAGAGTGAATACAACAGTGAGACAACTGGGAGCTGTAATAGCAAGGAGCGACATGGGGCTCCCAAGGCTAGGCGCAGTAAGATGCCCCCACAGTGAGGCACAATGAGTCTTCCACAGCATTTCCAAAGAGGAGCTCCCATGGAGAGGTGCAACTAGGCGCTCCCAT
Organism: Pezoporus occidentalis; assembly: GCF_034315485.1. Taxonomy (NCBI): domain Eukaryota; kingdom Metazoa; phylum Chordata; class Aves; order Psittaciformes; family Psittacidae; genus Pezoporus; species Pezoporus occidentalis. The sequence continues at coordinate 9,093,509 of NW_026912779.1, forward strand.
GAGGAGTCGCGATGATGAGCTCCTGCAGCAAGGCACAACTCAGGGCTCCCATGATGAGAAGCAATGAGGGTCTCCTCTGGCAAGTCAAGATAAGGGGCTTCTCCAATGAGAAGCTATGGAGTGCCCCTCCCAGATAGGGCAGCTAGGGTCTCCTCTTGGGCAGGGCAATGAAAGGTTTCAGCGGGAAGGCATGAAAAACAGCACCCACAGAGCTTCAGTATGAAGGGCACCTACGGGCCTGCATGACCAAATGCTCCCATGGTGCAGAAAGAAAAAGGACTCCAACATGGCAAAAAAAAAGGGCTTACATTGGGCTGAGATACAAAGACCTCCTCCAAGGTGAAGTGAGGGATGGCCTAATGCAGAGGCGATGCGGAAGCCTACAATGACATAGTAACACCAAGGAATCCTCCAGGGCTCTGTGATAAAGAGTTGCTCTGGTGTGGCATGATGAATGGTTCCTCTAGACCTCCTCTGGGATGGTGATACAGGCCAGCACAATGAGGGGCTTCCATGGAGTACTGCAAGAGATTCCAAAGAGCAGATCAATGAAGAGCTCACAAGGGAGGGTGATACCAAGGACTCTTGCAGGGCAGTGTGATGAAGACCTTAAAGGGCCAGAGAAAAGAAGGACTATAATGAGGTTATAAAGCAAAGGACTCCTCAAAGGTGGCATGATAAAGGGCTCCTCTGATGTGGAGTGATAAAGGGCTGTCACAAGGCAGCGTGATGAAGGACAGTTGTGGGTGGGCAAGGAAAGGCTCCTAGGAGAAGAGCAAAGAAAGGTTCCTTGTATTACGTGTAAGAACAATACATCATACAAGTGCACAGCTAAAGAACAGTAAAGCGGAAAAAAATAAAACACAGAATATCAAGACAATGCAAGACAAAATACCACACATACAATACAAGGAATACCAAAACTTGGAAGACATAACCTACCATACAGAAGACAACACATGCAATACAAGACAATGAAAGGAACAAAACTATTAAGTATACAAAACAGAAATTACAAAACACAGTAAAAACCCCTTTCATTGTGACAAAATGAACTAGTGATCTTCCAGCGAAGCTCCATGAACTGCTTCTCAGACACAATATGGCTATGGGCACCTCCAGTGAAGTGCCACAAGGGGATCCTCTGGGGTTTCTGAATGAAGGGCTCCTCCTGTGTGCTCCAATGAAGTATGTAAAAAACAAATTAAAATATACAGTGACGAGCGCTTCCTAGCACTGCAGGATGAACAGCTCCTCCAGGGCAGCACAATAAAGGCCTGTTCAGAGCAGCACAGTCAGGGGCTACTTGGAACCACACTAATAAATAGCCCCACCATCAGGATGCAATAAAGGTCTCCTCACGAGTGATGCAATAAAGCTCACATCTCTTACTGCACCATGACAGGACACGTCCAAGGAAAGCCTTACCCCACACAGCACAAAGAAATGCAGCTCAGGGCAGGTGCAGAGAATCACTCCTTAGAGGCTGTTCTAGGAGCTGCTCCTCCAGGGCACTGCATAAAGGGAGCTCCTCTGATCAGGTGAAGAGATCCAACGGCACAGTGTGATGAGGGATTTCTCCAGGGCAGTGCAAAAAAGGGACGCTTCCAGCTGGCACGATGAAAGGCACTTCTGGCAAGCCATGATGAGGAGATCCCACAGCAAGCCACAGTTACGGGCTCCTCCTCCATTGTGCCCAAAATGGCTCCTACCAGGTGGTGTAAGGAAGGCCTCCTCCAGTACCATGAAAGGCTCCTGAGGGTCGTGCTCCTTCACTGCAGCTCCATGAACTGCTCCTCAGGCAAAACATGGCTATGGGATCCCCTAGCACAGCACCATGAGGGGATCCTCTGCTTCTTCTGGATGAAGGGCGCGTCCCATGTGGTACAATGAACAATAAGTACCACACTGTACAATACTCTACTGGACCACACCACACATACAGTGCAATACAAAAGAATGCAAAGGAATACATACCATCAGGCCAGAATATATACCAGACCAGGTAAGATGAAATTATACCATACAACACATGCCATAAAATACAGTGCAAAATACACAAAAGGAAGTAAAATACGATACAGATAACACAAGGCACACAACAGAACACAAAAGGAAAGATGTGACTCACAAAAGATGATACACTAAATACAGAAAAACACATCAACTTCGCTACAACATACAATAAATACCGTGCCAGATAACACAATGCATGTAACAGACAATACAAAACACATTACCTAGCACATTACAAAATAATAGCATACATATAATCAGTGTCATATACATATAACCATATACAATATGGTTACAAAACACAAAACTACAGCACAACACAAAACCAAGGCGAAAAGTACACAATGCAAAATACAAAAAATCAGAATGCAAACACTACATTAGGACACGACACCACAGAGTATGAGCCAAACAATACAATCGACACCATTCCATACATTACGTATATTGAACACTAAAATATCAAGAACAATACATCATACAAGTGCACAACTAAAGCACATTAAAGCAGAAGACAATAAAACATGAGATATATGAGACATATATAACAATGCAAGAAAATATACCAAACGTACAATACAAGGAATACCAAACCTGCAGGATGAACGGGTCCTCCAGGCCAGCACACTGAAGGCCTGATCAGAGCACGACAGTGTGGGGCTACTCGGGAGCAGCCCAATAAACAGCTCCTCCAGAACAATGCCATAAAGGTCTCCTCTGTAGCGTGATGCAATAAAGGTCTCCCCTGTTGCTGTGGTACGAGGGGCTCCTACTGGGAAGGGCCAAATAAAGCCTTACGGCATCGAGCACAGAGAAAAAGAACTCAGGACAGGGGCATAGAATCACTCCTTAGAGGCTGTTCTAGGAGGTTCTCCTCCAGGGCATCGCAAAAAGGAGCTCCTCTGGTCAGGTGAAGAGAACCAACGGCGCGCTGTGACGAAGGCCTTCTTCAGGACACAATACAAAAAAGGGATTAGGATCAATATGAGACCAGAATGTATGATCCAAACAATACAATCAATACCATCCAGTATAACACATACATTGAACGTGGCAATTTCAAGAACAATACATCACACAAGTGCAGAACTAAAGCACAATAAAGCAGAAGACAATACAACACGGGGTACACAAGGCATACATGACTATGCAAGAAAATATACCAAACGTACAATACATGGAATACTAAAGCTTGGAACACACAGCCTGCCAGGCAAAAGACAACACATTCAATATATACATACAATGAAATGAACACCACTAATAAGTATACAGAACATAAATTACAATACATTGTGAAGAGCCCTTCCTGGGGTTGCAGGATGAACGGCTCCTCCAGGCCAGCACACTGAAGGCCTGCTCAGAGCAGCACAGTGTGGGGCTACTCGGGAACAGCCCAATAAATAGCCCCTCCAGCACGATGCAATAAAGGTCTCCTCAACGTGATGCAATAAAGGTCTCCCCTGTTGCTGTAGTATGAGGGGCTCCTCCCGGGAAGGTCCAAATAAAGCCTTATGCCATGCAGCACAGAGAAACAGAGCTCAGGACAGGGGCAAAGAATCACTCCTTAGAGGCTGTTCTAGGAGCTGCTCCTCCAGGGCACTGCAAAAAGGAGCTCCTCTGATCAGGTGAAGAGATCCAACGGCACAGTGCGATGAGGGATTTCTCCAGTGCAGTAAAAAAAAGGGACGCTCCCAGCTGGCACGATGAAAGGCACTTCTGGCAAGCCATGATGAGGAGATCCCACAGCAAGCCACAGTTACGGGCTCCTCCTCCATTGTGCCCAAAATGGCTCCTACCAGGTGGTGTAAGGAAGGCCTCCTCCAGTACCATGAAAGGCTCCTGAGGGTCGTGCTCCTTCACTGCAGCTCCATGAACTGCTCCTCAGGCAAAACATGGCTATGGGATCCCCCAGCACAGCACCATGAGGGGATCCTCTGGTTCTTCTGGATGAAGGGCGTCTCCCGTGTGGTACAATGAACAATAAGTACCACACTGTACAATACTCTACTGGAACACACCACACATACAGTGCAATACAAAAGAATGTAAAGGAATATAGACCATCAGGCCAGAATATATACCAGACCAGGTAAGATGAAATTATACCATACAATACATGCCATAAAATACAGTACAAACATAATACACAAAAGGCAGTAAAATACGATACAGATAACACAAGGCACACAACAAAACACAAAAGGAAAGATGTGACTCACAAAAGATGATACACTAAATACAGAAAACCACATCCACTTCACTACAACATACAATAAATACCGTGCCAGATAACACAATGCATGTAACAGACAATACAAAACACATTACCCAGCACATTGCAAAATAATAGCGTACATATAATCAGTGTCATAGTATACAATGTTTACAAAACACAAAACTACAGCACAACACAAAACCAAGGCAAAAAATACACAATACAAAATACAAAAATATCAGAATGCAAACACTACATTAGGACACGACACCACAGAGTATGAGCCAAACAATACAATCGACACCATTCCATACATTACGTATATTGAACACTAAAATATCAAGAACAATACATCATACAAGTGCACAACTAAAGCACATTAAAGCAGAAGACAATAAAACATGAGATATATGAGACATACATAACAATGCAAGAAAATATGCCAAACGTACAATACAAGAAATACCAAACCTGCAGGATGAACGGGTCCTCCAGGCCAGCACACTGAAGGCCTGATCAGAGCACGACAGTGTGGGGCTACTCGGGAGCAGCCCAATAAACAGCTCCTCCAGAACAATGCCATAAAGGTCTCCTCTGTAGCGTGATGCAATAAAGGTCTCCCCTGTTGCTGTGGTACGAGGGGCTCCTACTGGGAAGGGCCAAATAAAGCCTTACGGCATCGAGCACAGAGAAAAAGAACTCAGGACAGGGGCATAGAATCACTCCTTAGAGGCTGTTCTAGGAGGTTCTCCTCCAGGGCATCGCAAAAAGGAGCTCCTCTGGTCAGGTGAAGAGAACCAACGGCGCGCTGTGACGAAGGCCTTCTTCAGGACACAATACAAAAAAGGGATTAGGATCAATATGAGACCAGAATGTATGATCCAAACAATACAATCAATACCATCCAGTATAACACATACATTGAACGTGGCAATTTCAAGAACAATACATCACACAAGTGCAGAACTAAAGCACAATAAAGCAGAAGACAATACAACACGGGGTACACAAGGCATACATGACTATGCAAGAAAATATACCAAACGTACAATACAAGGAATACCAAAGCTTGGAACACACAGCCTGCCAGGCAAAAGACAACACATTCAATATATACATACAATGAAATGAACACCACTAATAAGTATACAGAACATAAATTACTATACATTGTGAAGAGCCCTTCCTGGGGCTGCAGGATGAACAGCTCCTCCAGGCCAGCACACTGAAGGCCTGCTCAGAGCAGCACAGTGTGGGGCTACTCGGGAACAGCCCAATAAATAGCCCCTCCAGCACGATGCAATAAAGGTCTCCCCTGTTGCTGTAGTATGAGGGGCTCCTCCCGGGAAGGTCCAAATAAAGCCTTATGCCATGCAGCACAGAGAAACAGAGCTCAGGACAGGGGCAAAGAATCACTCCTTAGAGGCTGTTCTAGGAGCTGCTCCTCCAGGGCACTGCAAAAAGGAGCTCCTCTGATCAGGTGAAGAGATCCAACAGCACAGTGCGATGAGGGATTTCTCCAGTGCAGTAAAAAAAAGGGACGCTCCCAGCTGGCACGATGAAAGGCACTTCTGGCAAGCCATGATGAGGAGATCCCACAGCAAGCCACAGTTACGGGCTCCTCCTCCATTGTGCCCAAAATGGCTCCTACCAGGTGGTGTAAGGAAGGCCTCCTCCAGTACCATGAAAGGCTCCTGAGGGTCGTGCTCCTTCACTGCAGCTCCATGAACTGCTCCTCAGGCAAAACATGGCTATGGGATCCCCCAGCACAGCACCATGAGGGGATCCTCTGGTTCTTCTGGATGAAGGGTGCCTCCAGTGTGGTACAATGAACAATAAGTACCACACTGTACAATACTCTACTGGAACACACCACACATACAGTGCAATACAAAAGAATGTAAAGGAATATAGACCATCAGGCCAGAATATATACCAGACCAGGTAAGATGAAATTATACCATACAATACATGCCATAAAATACAGTACAAAAATAATACACAAAAGGCAGTAAAATACGATACAGATAACACAAGGCACACAACAAAACACAAAAGGAAAGATGTGACTCACAAAAGATGATACACTAAATACAGAAAACCACATCAACTTCACTACAACATACAATAAATACCGTGCCAGATAACACAATGCATGTAACAGACAATACAAAACACATTACCCAGCACATTGCAAAATAATAGCGTACATATAATCAGTGTCATAGTATACAATGTTTACAAAACACAAAACTACAGCACAACACAAAACCAAGGTGATAAATACACAATACAAAATGCAAAAATATCAGAATGCAAACACTACATTAGGACACGACACCACAGAGTATAAGCCAAACAATACAATCGACACCATTCCATACATTACATATATTGAACACTAAAATATCAAGAACAATACATCATACAAGAGCACAACTAAAGCACATTAAATCAGAAGACAATAAAACATGAGATATATGAGACATACATAACAATGCAAGAAAATATGCCAAACGTACAAGAAATACCAAACCTGCAGGATGAATGGCTCCTCCAGGCCAGGACACTAAAGGCCTGCTCAGAGCAGCACAGTGTGGGGCTACTTGGGAGTAGCCCAATAAATAGCCCCTCCAGCACAATGCAATATAGGTCTCCTGAAGCGTGATGCAATAAAGGTCTCCCCTGTTGCTGTGGTATGAGGGGCTCCCCCCAGGAAGGGCCAAATAAAACCTTATGCCATGCAGCACAGAGAAACAGAGCTCAGGACAGGGGCAAAGAATCACTCCTTAGAGGCTGTTCAGCAGACAGAGTTCCATACTTTCCAGCCTATCCCTAACATAAATAGCAACTGCCAGTCCCTGTCTGCCAGGCCTATCTTTTCTAAAGAGCCTGTAACCTTCCATTCCAACACTCCAGTCATAGGAGCCATCCCACCATGTTTCTGTGTTGCCTATTATATCATACCCCATAGATGTGAATACATCTCTAATTCCTCTTGTTTGTTCCCCATGCTACAAGCATTTGCAGATGTCATCTGAGCCAAGCTCCAAATGAAGCCAGCTCATCAGCTGGAGCAGCCAGAATATCTCTACATTTCTCCGAGCATTTATTATAGGTGCTGGCAACTGACTTTGAGTGTTGGGATGGAATGATGCTCCCCTCCCTCAACACATCTGGTTTAAAGCCTCCTTGACCAGTCTGGCAGGCCTCCTACCAAAACCGCTCTTCCCATTGAGCAGCTCCACCAGCCCCCAGTAGACCTGGCCTACTAAATTGAGTCCCATGTTCTAGATACCCAACCCCCTGACTATGGCACCACCCTTCTAACCATTTATTAACCTGGCCAACCCTCCTAGCCTCTTTAAGGTCCTCCACTTTATCCTGAAGAATTGATGAAAAGACTATCTGAGCTCCAGAGCCCCTAACCACCTCTCCCAGGGCTCTGTAGTCCTTCTTTATGTTCTCCGGGCTACTGCTATCTATATCCCTAGCACCCCCATGGATCATTAAAAGTGGGTAACAGTCAGTGGTACTCCCTAGAGCAGGCAGCCTCTCTGCAACATCCCTGATCCATGCCCCTAGCAGGCAACATACCCCCCCTTGAGAGTGGGTCAGGCCAACAGATGGGTGCCTCTTCCTTTCAGAGTCCCCTACTACTATGACCCACTGCTTTTTCCTGGAAGCACCAGTAGAGATCTTTAGTGGTGCATCAGCCGGTTGTTCCTAGTGCGAGTGTGTTTCCTCATTAGCCCCCTGCAGGACAGCAGAGCAGTTCCGGTTGGAGACAACAGATTCAGGAGGGAGCCCCTTGCTTTTAAGTGCCCTCTTCCTCCTTTTTTTGTTTGTTTTTTTTTTTTTTGGGGGGGGGTGATTTTTTTTTGCTATTATTTCCCAGCTTTCTCGGTTACCAGCCTCCTTCTTTCCTCCATGAGCTACAGTGGATGCTTGAGGCTCCTGCAGAGTTTGGGCCTGGAGCAAGCAGTCCTGCTTCCTCCCTGCTTTCCTGACATCTCACAGCCTATTGACAGCATCCCGCAGCTCAGCCCCTGCTGCAGGAGGGCCTCCACCACGGAGCACCTGTTGCAGGATGGCTCCAAGAGCAAGGCCACGGATCCTTAGAGGCCTTGCACGAGCAAAGCAAGGTGTAGGCCTCACAGGTAACCGGATACTGGATGTGTGAGGAGAATGTGAAGGAAGCTGTGTAGAACTGACCCATACTGTTGTGCCTAGGAGGCGTGGGTAACACCACTCAGATACAAGCAAAGTGCACCACAAATAAAGAAGCAGCTTGCTTGTCACGCATATTGGGTTGGCGTGTCTTGCTTCTCCTCGCCGCTAACAAGCACCGAGTGCAGCCCTGCCCGCTGTGCACCCTCCCCTCACCAGACCAGTGCAGGCACTCTCTGCACTCCGAGCTCTGCACTGCAGCCTTCCCTCTCACCGGCTCTGTCTGGGTGCCTACGCTGGCCACCGCTGGGGCAGCCAGGGCAGAGCTCCCAGGCTGGGCCCTGCTCATAAGGCAAGTGGTCACCATCCCGCTTGCCTGCCTGTGTGAACTGCCACACAAACTGCCTCAACCTGCCCTGTTTGCCCGCCCTGTTCGCTGAACTCCTGGTCACTCGCGCTCCCTGGGGCAGGATTTTGAGCAGTCAGGGCTGGTGCCACTCCTGTGAGTCCCTGCTCGCATCAGCTGAGCTGCCGGCTCCTGGGCAAGTCCTGTTGAGGACTTGAGGCTCCCTCAGTGGCTCTTGCCACTCTGAGTTGAGGCTCCTGGATGCTGAGCTTTCCCCCCGCTCAGGTGTTGAAGGCATCTTCTCTTCAGCCACTCACCTCAGCAATTCCAGAACAATACATCATACAAGTGCACAACTAAAGCACAGTAAAGCAGAAGACAAGAAAACACAGGGTGTAAAAGACATACAACACAATGCAGGAAAAAATACCACATGTACAATACAAGGAAGACCTCTAATGCTGCTGGATGAAGGGCTCCTCCCATGCGGAGCAATGAACAGTAAGTACCACACCATACAATTCCCTATGGTACCACACCATCCATACAGTACAATACAAAAGAACACAGGGCATACAAAATGAACCACGATACAAAATGTAGACAGATGATACATGATACCTACCATAATACACAGCAAGATACATATGTTATGTACCATACAACCTAATACTGTAAAATCCCAAACCAGACCTCAGAATACATAGCATACAATACAATAAAAGGAAACACAGTCAGAAATATACAGGACAGTAAAAGACAAAACACAAGTAATCACAAACTGCCATGGAGCTGTGTACAGGTCCTGCACAATGGAACAAGGAAGGGTTCCTTCAGCTTGTCATGATGATGGGCTCCTTCAGAACAGTGCAATGAAGGGCTCTTCTGGTGTGGTGCAGTGAACAATATGCAATGAAACCACACCACAGAAGATCATACTGTAACATACAAGACATACAATAAAATAGAATACATACCATACAAAATATAATACTAGACTAGACAATATCATACTAGACTACACCATACAAAAACATACCATAAAATACAGTAGAAAATATTGTACAAAATCAAATGCACTCAAGTATAAGACATACAAAAGGCACTACATACAAAGTGCAATACAAAAGAGAAGATATATAAATGATAATGCAAAATGCAAAAAACTGTACAATACAAATAACAGTAGACGTGATCACTGTCATACAATACAATAAAGAGGGTACGCAATATGGAGCGAACATTACAATATAAACCACACAATACATACAGTACATAATACGAAATGCCAAATAAAACCCAAAATGTTTTATAATGTCATCAATACAATAAATAACATCCTCAACACTACAAACAGTATACACTACAGTATACATAATAAACCACGCAACACCAACTGAATTACAATGCATACCATACATACAGTAAAAAAACATATACAAGAAAATGCAAGACAAAATACAATACCTACAATACAATGCATACAGTATATACAATAAAAACTAGAACACAGAACATACCACACAACATGCAATACAAACCATACCATATGTTACAACTACAGTATGATACAAAACATCACAATCTAAGAACAAGACAATACAATATGCATTCTCATACAAATACAGCTAAATACATGAAATACAAAACAGGACCATACAGGCAATACTATAAGTACCACGCTGCAAATACAATACATACAACCCATAACAAACAGCACCAGAGAAAATACCAGACCTGCCACAGAATACAAAGTACAAGACTAAACATTCCATATGCACAGTACGCACAAGGCATAAAATACAAGACAAAATACAGTACAAACATAATAAATACCAAACCATACAATACGAAAGAAGCACAATCCAATACAAAATGCAAGACACACCAGACGATAAAATACAGATCACAGAATACAATCCATACCTACAATCCATGCAACACAATGGAACACACAACAGAACAATACAGAAAAGACTAAAGAACACCTAAAGTGCACAATACAATAAACAATGCCTAAGAAACTATGGTACAACACAGTACAGACCTTACAAGATACATACCATACAGACCAGGGAACGTGATATACAGAATACATAATACAATAAAACATGCAATTAAAAAAAAACAAAACAAACCCACAATACATAATACCAAACACAAGAGACAATGCAAAACAAAACACAGTGGAACACACAACAGAATACAATACGTAAAATAACAAAACTATAACACAACACATTAGAATGCATACAAGAAATAATACGCAGTACAACACCTATAGCAGAATAAATCCCATATCATACAAGACAAACTGCAATACAAAGTACAAACAACACAACGGAATACATACAATAAATACCATACCACACAATAAAAGACAATATATGAATACATATACATATAGTACATAACAATTTGTACACACAAAATTCAAAACTTACAATGCAATACAAGATACAAGACACGATATACCCTTCAGGAACCACAGCACAACCCAAGACTAAAGAAGAAATACCATACAGCCGATAGCACTCCATCCCACAACTCCTCCTGTGGGACTCATTTCACCACCTCTCCCTAATACCAAGGAATACACAAGAGAACACAGCACACACTGGAGATGCCCTGGTACAAAACACTATCACACTACAGTACAGGACAAGATAAATTCAAGCATAACACAAGCCAGACACTACAAGCCCTGAACAATGTCAGAAGTTTACAATACAATTCAGAAATTAATACAAAATACATCACAATGGAAAAATAAGTTTCCATACAAAATACACAGCTCAATAGAATACATACAATGCAAAGCAAAATGAAATACAGTACAAAGAACACAAAATACTCCAAACCATATGATACTATCCAATACAGGACCTGAAATACCATACCATGCAGACAAGAAAACATACCAGCAAGGCAGTCCAATGCAGGCAATACTAGCAATGCAAAAACTCCCAGACATTACATACATCAGATACAAGAAAACAAACAGCATAACATCCACTATAGGAGCTACATACAGTACAATACTTTGAACTAACACAAGATGCAAACTCCAATAAATACCATACCAGGCAATACAGATTAACACCATACCACAGACACAGTACAAACTAGACAATAAAGCCCAGACCACGTGTACAGCGCACAGTACAGCACAAAACAGAATACAATACATAAAATAGAATACAGGAAAGACAAAACTTAGAAGACAAAATGAAAGTACAGTACAAACTGGAATACCAAATACAACATGCAATGCAATACAAAACACAACACAAAATACTATACATACAAGAGAAAAAATTATCCATACAGTAAAAACATACAGTAAGACACATATGATATATGTGAAAATAGAACACATAACTTAGCATACAATACATACAATAAATACAAAACCTTTGCATACAAGCCATAAAAGACAACACATACAATATATACTATAAAAACCACAAACAGAAATATACACAATACAAAATACAATACATACCATACTACAGGTACATACCAGACCACATAACATACAATAATGAAGTGTTCCTCTGGCAAGGCACAAGGAAGGGCTCCTAATATGTGGCATGTTGAACAGCTCCTCCAGGGCAGCACGATGAGGGGCTCCTCTGGTGTGACATGATGAATGCCTTCTCCAGGATGACATGCCAACAGGCTCCTCTAAGCAAAGCAACGAAGGCGCCCTCCAAGATGGCCCGGTGAAGGGCTCCTTATGATGTAACACAGGGCTTATCCAGCACAACATGACGAAGGGCTCCCATTATTGCAGTGCAGTAAGTCTCCAAGAAGAGGTGGGCAGCATGATGAAGAGCTCATCTGGGGCAGCAGTAATGGACAACTTCAGCGCTGAGCAATGAAGGGCTCCAAGAAGACCTGGGGAGCACAATGAACAGCTTTTTTTTTGGTGCAGCATAGCGACAACTCCTTTGGTGCAGCAAAAGGAAGAGATATTCCAGCGCAGCGTGATGAAGGGCTCCCCTATGCCAATGGGATGATAGGTTCCTGCAGGCAGTATGGTGAACAGCTCCTCGGAGGTGATGCAGTGAAGAGCTCCAAATAAAGCCAGGCAGTGAAGCACTCCAGAAAAAGGGAACACAGTAAAACACTTGAGTAAGGCTAACCAGGGAATCACCCCAGAAAAACTGGGCAGGGAAGGACTCCTGGGGTGCTAGGCAGTGAAGCTCTCCACCAGGGTCATGTGGTGACACATTCTAACAAAAGCTTGAGGAGGAAGCACTGCTAAAGGCATAAACAGTCAAGTTCTCTAAAAAATCCTGGTGGTGAATGCAGTGCTCCTCCAGTGCCATGTAGCAATACAGCCCTTACAATGGTTCAAAACTCTTGTAGGTAGTCCTGGAAAGCAGCAGTGAAATAGTTACTTTTATTCTCAACCGGGAATTCCCAGGAAACAACTGTACAACATTCCTGTCAATCTTCTAGAGATAATAATTCTTAACAAGTTGTGTAGAAGTTCCTGAATGCATCCACATTCACCATCTCCTGGGGTTCCTGGGAAATTCCTTATTTCTCAATGGTTTTGCTGTACTAAAGAACCTGCTCACTCCCAGAATGGAAACACAACATGCTGGCTTTTAGCCTAGCTACACCTGATAGGGACACCTCTTCCCAGATCTCTGGCTATTGCCCCGGGGATTGATCAGCTCAGCTGGCAACCTCTCGTAATGCTTCCTAGAGAGCTTTCAGCCTTCACAGGTAGCACCTGTGCAGGTGCACATCCCTGACTTTGAAGAAATATCCAGCCAACAGAAGGCCCCTTCTGGCCAAGATACAAGGAGGCTCCCAAAACATTCCCCTTAGCCACTTCAAATGACCACCTGGAGAACTCCTATTTTGCCCAGGAACTCTGCTCCTGTGGTCACTCTTATCTTGCCCTTGCTGTTTGCCCACTATGCAAGAGATGCACAAGCAGCGCAAATTCCACAGCTGTGCCAACTCAGAAGACTAAACAGAGCTCTCCAGGATGAAGCTAGAAGACGTCAGACAGCACTCCCTGTACACAGGTGGCACCCTCCTTGTAGAGCACAGGCACAACAGTGAGGCAAGATGAGATGAGATTTCTCTCTTGGTGTCTAGAATGCATCCTGATCAGCTATGGGAAGCAGGGCAGGCTTTCTCCATTGGCTGTACCCACGTGCAGGGAGCTTCTACTCCTGCCACCTCCTGCATCCCTTTCCTCCTATTCCCCCACCTATCTTCCAGGCATCCACATGGACACCAATGACACCAACCACTATTCAGAGGTAAGAGCCCCAGGCCCTGGTAGTATTCTCCTCAGGAAGAGGAAAACAGGACTACATCCTGCTGCTTCACACCATCAGGCTGGTGACACAGGCAAGGCTTTAGATCCTGTGACCACAGGATCCTTCCTTGAGAAACATGGGCTGCTGACCCAGAAACAGGGTGCCCTTGACTCAGCATGCAAGGGAGAACTCTGCTTGCACTGCAGACCCGACTATGCCTGAAGTAGAGAGTGCCACATACACCAACAGAAAAGCAGGAAAGTTTACTGAGCTGAAAAGACTTGAGCCAGCTGTGATCACTAAACAATAGATTCTCTAGTGTTGCCACAGTTTTGGAATTATTTTTATTCTAAGTTCCCCATTTCAAAATGATAAATCATAGATACGAAAACAAGGTTTTCCACATTTTAAAAGCTTGATGGTCAAACCTTCCCCCTTCATTTTAAAAACATCTCTTTCTGCAATTTCATCTTCTGTATTTGCATGAATTACCACATGGAACAAGAGCCAAACCCCCCTCCTTCGGGGGACAGTACTGAGGTAACAGGCTGGAAGAAAAATGGGATGGCTTCTCTGTTAGTGGTACAAATTCTATGGAAAATGAGTTCAGAACTACTCATGTCCTCCTAAGTAGGCTTTAGAATTTTGTATGTAAGGGACTGTGCTAGAAAACCGGATTCTTTGAAGTTGAAGGAATAGCAAAGCTGAGCCAGCATGATCAATGCATGTTCTACTAGTTGAACAAGATACACTTTATAGATCTATATAAGAATGAGAATGAAGAACCACCCACTATAGGAGATCAGGTTCAAGACCATCTAGGGAACCACAAGTCATGGAACCTGATAAGATGCATCCGTCGGTCCTGAGGGGACTGGCAGATGAAGCAGACAAGACATTATTTTCCAATTACAAATCAGATGCAGGTAACTAGAGAATGAAACACCATGAAGTCTTAACATCCTTGGAAGTGTGCAAGTCCAGGCTGGACGGGGCTTTGAACAACCTGGTCTAGTGGAAGGTTTCCCTGCCCATGGCAGGGGCGTTAGAACTACATGAGCTTTAAGGTGCCTTTCAACCCAAATCATTCTATGATTCTATGTTTCCCCAGGGCAGCACTCTCAGCACCAATCAGGTGCAATATTGCTCTGTGAAGATACACAACAACTGCAAACCTTGCTACTGGCCTCCCCAGTGGTAACAAATTATTCTTGCTTGCTTTTTCCCCTTTGAGAGATGCTACCACAAGCACCAGATCTAACACTGTACTTACCAAGGAGAAAGGGGAATCCCTTCACCCTACCAAGTGCATTAACTTTGGGAAGACAGAGGAAGGAAAAGATTACCCTTCAAGAATGCAATAAACTTTGAGCCACAGGTTGATCTAGTAATATAGATGAAATTTCATGAAATGTGTCAAGTGGAAGGTATTATTGTGTTGAACGTTGCTCACTTTTGAGCAAACAGGAGTGTTTTTCAAATCAAAGGGCATTCTATGATAACCTGCAGCTCTGCTAAATTTCCTTTTTTGTGGCTTGGTGCAAACAGACCTGTCAGACAGATGGGAAGTGTCAGGGACTGGCACTATACACACCTAGGAAAAAGTAGGTGCAACCATCATTTCTGCTGAATCTTGCTAAAATCAAGGCAGTTGCACCTGAGAGAGCTGCATGTGGCTGGTTAAAACCTCCAGACAAGAGAGAAAGAGGCAGAGAGAGGTGCATAGAGAGGCAGGTTTGGGTCCCTGGCCAAGAGGTTCAGGGCATCAGCATCCCAGTGGGAAGACACTGGTGAGAAAAGACACAACAAAAGCTGCAAGAACTACAAAAACAAACACTCCTGCATAAGGCCATCACACTGCTTTCTGAAAAGGAAAGTATGTCTATGGTCCATGAATGTGCACCAGCCCCAGAAGCTTTGTGTGCTTCAACTGTGTCCCCAGAGCATCGTGGATCCTTACAGCAGGATAGTAAGAATAAACTATTAAGAGGGAAGAGGGGTACAGAAAAATTAAATGCCATTGAAAATTTATTCATTTTAAACTCAATTCACATTAACTAATCAGTTAGTTAAACTGACTGAATTTCACAATTGAATGTGGCAAGTTCTAATTGCCACAAAAATACTAAAAAAAAACACAAGTAATCTGAGATTTCATGTGCGTTCAAGCAATCACAACAAAAACGATGACAGAGAGAACGGTGAGAAAGGAGCTATGTCCCCATTTCACATAGCTGGGTACAAACAGACCTATCAGATACAGACACTCCTGACACAGGGAGGTATCAGGAACTGGTACTTGGGAGGCACCTAGGAAAAGCAAGGAGGGAGAAAGGCTACGCTTGGCTTTCAGTCAGCTAAAGGAACTGAACATCTGGCTTGGACAAGCAAGGCAGCAGCAGCCACATCACAGCATGAACACATGGTATCACTGCACTAGTTTGTGAAATCTGGACCAGGTGTCACCTACACAAGGTATTCGCTTCTACCAAATTTCAGTTCAGTTCAGCTTTTCACCTTCAGAATACTCCTTTGCAACTTGAGTTTCTTACCCACAGCTGGAAAGTTAGCAAAGAGCTGGTCCCAGGTGTATACATCAGAGAAGCTGACTTGGTAACCAGCCTGCCCCAGTCCCCTCATCTTCATTCCAAGCTCAGCAGAAGGTTCTGCAAGAGACAAGCTGCGTTACTACAGCCCATTCCAGAGATTCACGTCTGGGCTGCCAAACGTCACGCACCAGCAAAGTCGGCAAATGGGTACTTGGAGGGAAAATAGTGAGCAACCCAGTGCATTTCAGCCTAGACCCTCAGGACTTTGACACATACAAGGGGGGGGAGACCTCTCTGGAAGTGAGCCACCTCCTCCCCCTGCAAGCAGCAGGGAGGGAAGAATGACAGAAACCAGACCACAAGCAGAAGCACATTTGCAACATGGCTCCGAAATGAAGACTCCACACCAGCTTTTCAGTCAAGCACCACAAAGCTGGGTGGCAACACATTTAAGCCCACTCAGGCAGCTCCTGCTTGGCTTGGGGTAGGGGATGTACATGGCCATGGGTATTTCCCAGGCCAGGACCCTTCTCCTCATGCCCAGCACAGGACAACTGCAGCTCCCCAAGCACGAAGCCTTGCCCTGGTTCTGCCCCATAAACCCCACCCGTGGGTGGAACTCAGTGAATGGGCCAGGCCTTACTTATTCCGCACAAATAATTCACTCTGAAGAAGAGGATTTGAATGTGCTTGCACCTATAAACCTTGCCATCTGCCTCTTACGTCAATGCTACAGCCATACCAACTCTGCCAGTTTCCCACTGCCAAGGTGGGGCTGCAATGATCTCTGTTCAGGTGGAAACAGGCAGCACTCATGGTCCCAGCTTCTGACTCCAGGGCTTAGCCTCTGAACTCAGGAACCTCACACCTCAAACACCCAGTGGTACACCCATCCTTCGCAGGTACGGCCTGACCCAGTTGCAGGACCCAGCACTTGGCTCTGTGGAGCCTCATGAGGTTCTCATGGGCCCGTTTCCCAAGCTTGTCCGGGTCCCTCTGGATCATCCAGTTCTAACCCCATGCCACAAGCAGGGACTCCTTCCACTAGAGCAGGTTGCTCCAAGCCCTGTCCAGACTGGCCTTGAACACTGCCAGGGATGGGGCAGCCACAGCTTCTCTGGGCATCCTGTGCCAGCGCCTCAACACCCTCATAGTAAAGAATTTCTTCCTATTTCCTAATTTCAATCTCCCCTCTGTCAGTTTAAAGCCATTCCCCCTTGTCCTGCCACCATATGCCCTTGTAAAAAGTCCCTCCACAGATTTCTTGCAGGTCCCCTTTAGGTAGTGGAAGGCTAGTGTAAGGTCTCCCCAGAGGCTTCTGTTCTCCCAGCTGAACAAGCCCAGCTCTCTCAGCCTGTCTTTGCAGGAGAGGTGATCCAACCCTCTGAGCATGCTCCTGATTCACTGAAAAAATATTCAGTAACTTGACATACGAGTGTCTGGGTAGTCTCATCTGCACCTCAAACAGAGTAGGGTCCATCAATACACCAGTATCCTGGAGACACAAGGTCAGCCCTTCAGAAGAATAAAAATATATCCTGCTATTAAGGAAATAATACAACAACTGGAAAATATGCTTTAACAGAGATAGCTTCAACCTACCAGTATAGAGCAGCTACATTCCAGCTTTGACTTTCCCAGTGTATCAATAATAAGACTTGATCAAATATGCAAAACCAAGAATTACTTCTAAATTTGCTTTTTTTTTTGTGATATGTATCTGTGAGCCTTCAGTGATAAAAGAGGCTATTTCAACTTTTAAAAGTAAAGGATAGTAGCTCCTGAGAGCAGTTTAAATAGCCATTCACAAAATAATGCTATGTTAGAGAATGCTCCAGCTTGAGGAAGGTTATGGTCACAGAAACCATCAGACATTGTGAAAAACACCTATTAGATTCTTTCTGTATGCAAAAGCTTTAGTAAGCAGTATACTGATGGCCAAACAGAAGCAGATGTTCTTCAAATCTGAAACAGTTGCCCATCATGAACGTTTATATTTTTGATACCTGAAACGTTTGAGTGACAGTTCTCACACACAATTGGCAAAGACAATGCAGTATCCTGAAGCAACCCTGCACCAGCTAGCAGCAACGGACATCTAATGTCAACAGAGAACGTTTTGCCACCCAACTGAAAAGCTTGAGTGTATTTGGACGTCTGTCTCCAACCATGATAGAGCAGATGTTCACAGGGGAACAAAGCCACACAAGAATGCTTACCCTGCTGAATTTCAGGATTGTGTCCAAAAACAAGCGCCAAATTCACATGGCTCCAGACATCTGTCCTGGAACATTCTAGAACTTTTTAAACTTACTTTTCTGAAAGCTCAGGAAAGTTGTAAATACACTGACGGCAGCTTCCAACAAAGTCTTTAGAAATCAGAGTCATAGGTATTTCCCACACTGTGGTACAAGTTTAATTGTGCAAAAATACAGTCACCAAGACTTTGGATTTGTTGTGAATTGAACATAATTCCAGTGATGTACAGGCACAGCAAATGATACTGCTGTAACGAGAACAAATACACCAGTTGTTGTGGAGACAACCGAGGGGTTCAATACACTGAGATACTGTTCTCAAGTGCCTCTTTAAACAACCTGTATTTAACTACTGTACATTAAGAGAATCAAAGAAATGACACCTAAGAGGAAAGCTAGGAGCAGAATAATGAAGTTTAAGACTGCACCAACTTAAAAGAACATTAAAAAACTGGTTTACAGATTCCCTAGCAATGGCCAAGTAGGTCTGCAATACTGCAGATGTGAAGCATAACTCCTCTTCATTCAATACAGTGTGCGTATATATATATATGTATATATATATATATATTGCATTTCAGCAAAATAAAAGGCTTTCCTAATGCAAATGTTTCTTTTAAGTATAGGAAGGTGAAGCATTAACAACCTTTCAAACTAAAAGACACCAATGGTGTTGCAAAAGAAATAGATGAGGGGGAAAAAAAAACTTTCAGAGCTCAGTCCTCTGGCTCTACCACTTAATGAAACAGAAAACCCCAACAAAATAATACATATGGAAACAAAAGGCTTTGCTGAATCCCCTCACCCCCATTAAAATCTTTCTGTAGGGCCTACATTACTGAGGAAAAACCAGTTTTCAAAGCAGTTCCTGTCCTTGCGCATCCATGTTTTAACACAACCAGATCAGACACGTAATGTTGTTCTGTGCAGCTATATTTTGGTCTTAACAAATCTACGTGCTTCTTGCAAAAGTGTTTCAACATCTTCATTATCCTTGTCTTCTGAACTTGGCTCCCAGTCAGAGTCTTCATCAGTAGGGTCACACTCCTCTTCCTCATCATCTATAAAGCTGTCATCAAGGTCATATTCATTTGGTTCATCATCGCTGGCGCTATCTTTCTCTACAGCTCTTTTTCCTGTAAGGACAAAAATGTCATATATTCATGTATCATAAATACAGAACTAGAGACCTTCCAGAGACCATATAGTTGGTCTCTCTCCTCAAGAGGAGAAAGAATCAACTAAAGCACTCCACCCAACACTAATAATTCTGGGTTTGATTTTCAAGACTGCCATGAAAAGCTGTACCATCTCTCTGACCTCTACTGCAGCACTTACCCATGTGATCACTTAAAGTTTTCCTTACTGGCTTTTCTTCCAGCACCTGGAAAACAGTATCAGGCCTTTTGACAACATCTTCTGGTATCAGAAAAAAACAGAATCTGATGTCTTCTGATCACTTTTCTCAAGGAGTTAGGCACACAGTTTTCCTAGTTGTCTTCCTGTCACTTCTGTACCTAAACAATTAATCTGCCTTGCCATTTATTTTGACCTGAGGCTTTCAGTCTTCATCCATCCACACTTACTTAGGGCTATTTTATGCTCTGACTCTGGCACGGCTTTTAACTCGCTTCCATTTCTTTCCTGAGCTTCAGGTAAGAGAAGGGAATCTGCTATATCACTCGCCTCCTATGTTCTCAACTTGGATTTCTGCTGGATAGTCTTTGCTTCCTTTCTGAACATGGGTTAAGGAAACAACAAAAGCAGAATGCTTTTTCCTGAGCTGGGTGGAACCTGTTTTGCAGTCCAGTCTATTCTATCACACTGTTTTCTAAGCTGCTGTCCATCCAGCTTCTTCACAACTTACATTTTGAACTCAGATTGGATTCTCTCTTCACAGTATTTCACAGTACTCTGTATTGACACAAAGACTCAGAAACCTCTGTTTACAAGAAATGGATACTGTTCACAGCATGTTCCTAACTCTTTAGACACCTTTTCTTGAAACATTCTTTTAATTGCTCAAATACGTTGGCACATTTAAACCCATTCCCCAAGGCAGGGTAATTCTCCTATTTGCAGAAGTCTTACTTATCTAACTTGGCAGTGTCTATAAAAAGCTGCTGCCATAGCAGCACTGCCTTCTCCTCCTATTTATCAGTATCTGTGAACCTTTAACAAGTTTATTTCTACTGCTTCCTGATTTTGGTAGAAGTGCATAACCCTTGTTCTACAAGCCTACTCTATCTCCCTTTTTCTTACACGACCACAATTCATAACTGGCCAAAGTCTATTAATATCCCAATAGTGTTATTCTGCACGTAAGCCATACCTCTGAGTAAACCCATTGTCATTCCTCTACTTCCCAGCCTCTAATTTTTGCATTCTTATCTCATCTAAAAATAGATTATCTGTATGAGATCACTGGCAGGTTTTCTGTTGAGCAGTTCTTATCATTCAGATGAAACTATAAACATGTTTGGGTTATTTTTAACTCAGCTGCAGACCCCAGTCCAAATCATCAACGTTTATATGAACCATAGGCATTTCTTAGCAACTTCTTGAAACGTCAGGTCAGAGCTCTGGGCACTCAAGCTTTGTGTATCACAGACAAACAAGAACACCAGCATCTTAGATAGTCAGATCACATCCTCTATCAGTTACATTTTTCTATTTCACTATTCCAGAATTATCTTACAGTCTAAGACTTTATAGCAACTCTCACCCAAGGTTATCAAAAGCATTAGTCAAGGTTCTCAAAAATACACAACTTTATGGTTGAATTGTCTATAGAGGCACTGAAAGACCCCCTAGAACAACGTCAGCCATGTGACAGAGCCAATAATGTAACTGAGAAATATCCCATGGCTGGCCAATATTCTTGGAAGGACGGACTCTGCACCACCTAGCACAAGATCCTGAAAATGTCAACTGCCAATTTCAGCTGTAATCCACTATTGTTTACCTGACCTCAGGGGAAATCAATCACACTTACGCTTACCCATACCAGCAGTTTTTTACAAGAACCGCAGACCATGGTTCTGTAGAATGAATTATGTCTTGGAGGGAAGAGATCAAAAAAAATATGCTAAATACAGTAGGAGCAAAATCCCTCTTCTCAAACTAATAGGCACAAATAATAAGCCCAAGACCTGCTTAGCAAAGAAAAGCTCTTCACTTTCACAGCACTGTGGATGGCATTTTATAACAGAAGTAGGAATTCTGGCAAAATACTACTTCCATGTTTTTCCTACAAATGTACAAGCAGCATACTATGTTTTTCATCCCTGTACATCAACAGATTGTATCAGTGAATGATGCACTTCTTTCAAGTGCTCACTGGGTACAACTCTGCCTTTTCCCTAGTACTGTATTTCTAAAGATGACCTTGAAGCTTTCTCTGAAAGCATCTCCTTCATGTGGGGAGAAAAAGCTTGCCAACTACCCCTTTCAGAGAGTTACTTTTGCAAGTGCTTAGCAACTTGCTAGAAAACCTACAATTAAATGTGTAGAAGAACCCTGCATAGCTCCAGCAAATCATTCAGCTAATTAGCAGCAGTGCAGTGAGGTCATTCAGTAGTAACAGTTTAATACAGCATAACTGACCTCCTTCTTTTCTTCCTCCAACTATTCCGTCCCAGTAATTAGCCTTCTATGATTTCTAAAACCATAGACCACATTCTCTACAGGCAATGTGTTATCTGTCTGGTAACAATTAGACTAAGAATGTTAAAACCCAACCATGTCAAATGCCAAGTAGACAGTACCTTTCTTTTCTTGGCTGGTGGAGTTTAAATACACTTGCACAGAAATTAACAGTTTACTTAACAGTGCAGTTGTGCCAAACGGCACAGAATAAAGGTTAATGGAGCCCTGACTGTCTGTGACCTTACGTGGCTCAGTGTGACTGCCTCAGACGTGATGCTGCTGAGCACAACCTTTTTGTCCCCAAGAGAGCTCAGAAACCGGTCAACAAGGCATTGGGAGAAAAAAAGAAAAAAAAAATATCCAAACAGTAAATGTGATCAGCACTTTAATAAATTAATTTCTTTCTTTCCCATGTGTAGAATATCAGTTCTTCCCTGGTTGCCTCATCTTAACCCCTCACTGTGCTTACAATGCTATTAACAATTCTTACTGTGCTGGAATACACATCTCTACAAGGGAAGAGTGATCAGGTTGATGCTGGCACCTTGCATAATGGGATGTGGCAAAGCATACAGGTAACAAACAAGCCTCAGAATGTGCTAGTTCACAGATACAATCATACCAAGCATTCAGTGATGGCAAAAGTGCACACATACATGATAAGGAAATGAGACGGGAAAGAAATTTCTCAGTGGAAAGTATAAAAGCAACCTCTTGCATCCATCCACAACAGAACTGGAGGCAAAACCACTTTGCCTGGAAAACTAACTACAGCTATTTGCACTTCTATTTAATTTCTCTAGAAAGCAGGCATCTCTAACTTGAGGGTTTCTTTAGGAAATGCTCAGCCACACTTTTGTGAGCTCAAGGAAGACAAGTCAGTTCCCACTTCCATTTGAGATGCAGCAGTTCCACTTCCTCATGCATTGTTCAGGCTAGTGAACGTGAAGATGGCATTATCATCAGGCTTTCAGATTGCTATAAAAGCTCCCTTCTAAGTTGCTTTAGAAAGATAGGAAGCTGAGATACAAAAGAAGCCTGGAAACAGACCTTAAAGGGTGTTTAAAACTGGAGTTTATGCACCTGCAACATGTAAGTGACACCGTTGGCAGCAGCAAAGCAACCTTAGGTGCACCACTGGTAAATGGGGAGATATCCACAGTATTACAATTTACATTATCGAGACAGACTACAGCTTCCCTGTGCTACTAATAATCCTCACTGACAACAAGAAACTAAGAAGGACATATCTGTAGTTCAGCATGAAAGCTGCCCTCAACTCAAAGCCATTAACCTTCTACACTCTAGTCCTAACAAGCCAGTGTATTACTTCACAGTAAGTATAAGAAAAGCACATGCACAGGTATCACCCAAAAGTTATTTAAAATTTAGTGCAATGCAGAAGGAATATCTCAATGTTTAAAGAGCAATCAATCTTTACAGGGCAAAGAAATACTGGATTCCTTTCATCCTATTACGACACCTGTGTAAGGAAGGAACAATCGATTCAGTCACATGTGTCTCCTTAAAACGTTTGTTTTCTTGTCTGCTTCTAGGGAAATACAGGTATGCTCATCCAAGAAGCCTGGTACAAATACAATTTCAACACTATTACTTTTAAAAAAGCAAGCTGGGTTTTACTAAAATAACAACTACTTCAGGTAAATATTACCAAGCATCTCCAGCACTATTAAATGCCAGAAAACCACTGCAGATGTGTGGTCTCATGCTGATGTGCCCATTTATAACATTAGAATATACTCACCATTTTTTGAAGTTCTTTGTCGGGTTGCTCTTTCAGTTACTAAAGAAAAGAAAGGTATAAGTCAGGACAGACTACAGCCTAGCACAAGAGTTATTCATAGAGTTTGCTACAACAGAACACTGACCTATTAAAATTAAGGCTGCAATGGTTCTGCTCTATCTACAGTATGAAAAATATTCTGCTGCCCAAAAAAAATCCAGATGAACTGTTCTTACAATTATGAACCACACCATCTGGAGACAAATGTCATTAACATTGGTTCAGGGATTTTTTTAGGCAGAAAATTGACATATCAAAACATTTAAGTATTTTACAGCATTGTTTCCATAAATGCAATTTTTCCATAATAATACCATAATCCAGATTCTTTAAAGTAAAATACCTTGCCATTACATTTCCTTAACTGTTCTGCTCTGAACTACTGTTTACTGCATTGGGATTTCAAGTGGAAAAGATCTCCAAGTCCAAATAATCAAGAAAAAGCCCAAGAAAATGCAAAGTATCCCTCTGAATTTTTTAAGAACAGACAAAATGTAAACAGTACATTCCCGTGTTTTTCAAAAAGCCTCATTACTGGAACATAAAACAGGAGTAGAATATTTCTTAATAGAAATTCAGATTCATTTTTAATTATATTCCCTCCAAGCCTCAAGAGAACATATCTGCAAAACTTTGTTCTCTCAGTAAGAAAAACACTGGTTAAAAATAAATAAAACTAAAAAAATAGATGACAGATATGCTTGTAATGTTTGCTTTAGAGCATCACAAGACTTGAAAAATTGTATGCTACCTGAGGATTTCCTATCAAAAGAAAAGAATAAAAGGTATAAAATCATAAATCTTTATAAAGCATAAAATATTTCTCTGTATATAATTTGCCATAGGGATGGGAGAAAAGTTATAAAAATAATTTACAGCAGTATCCACCCAAAATGTAGAGAAATACTTCAGTAGCACCTAAATATATTCCCTCTTTTCATTGTAATACTTCAGCTCTGAATGAAGTCGAATACAGAGATCCAGGAATGTCACACTATACCGTGTTTAATTTTCAATAAAACCTATAACTCATGAAAATAGCCACTTGTCACATGGCATTTTTGTCAATTCCTAAGATACAAATCATCCAAACCATGTCAGCTGTGTCTGAGCCAGCCTAACTCTCTTCACTTGAGAAACATGAGTAAAAGAGAGTGCAAGTCTGCAGTGGCCAAGAATCCTCCTTACCACAGAGGTATCCCAGCTGCTCCAGCCAATGAGCCGGCTTCAGTTGGAGCTCAGCTCAGATGCCTCTATACAAATGCCAGTAGCATGGGGAACAAACAAGAGCAATTAGAGATGTGTGCACATCTATGGGGGTATGGCATAATAGGCATCACAGAAACATGGTGGGATGGCTCCTATGACTGCAGTGTTGGAATGGAAGGTTACAGGCTCTTTAGAAAAGACAGGCCCGACAGGCGGGGAGGGGGAGTTGCCCTTTATGTTAGGGATAGGCTGGAGAGTATGGAACTCTGTCTGGGGACAGGTGAGCAGTCCACAGAGAGTTTGTGGGTCAGGGTTAAAGGGAATATAGCTATGGGAGACATTACTGTGGGGATCTGTTACAGACTGCCTGATCAAGGAGAACCTGCAGATGAAGCACTCCATAGACAGATAGGAACAGCCTCACGCTCGCAGGCCTTTGTTCTCATGGGTGACTTCAACCACCCCGACATCTGTTGGAAGGACGGTACGGCCTGGCACAAGCAATCCAGGAGGTTCCTCGATTGTGTAGAAGACAACTTCCTTCTGCAAGTAACAGAGGAGCCGACAAGGAGAGGTGCCATGCTTGACTTCGTGCTCACCAACAGGGAAGGGTTCGTTGGAAATGTGACACTTCAGGGCAGCCTTGGATGCAGCGATCACGAGATGCTCGAGTTTGAGATCCTCAGGACAGTGAGAAGAATGTGCAGCAAGCTCACTGCCCTGGACTTCAAATGAGCAGACTATGGCCTCTTCAGGAACCTGCTTAGTAAGGTTCCATGGGATACAGTCCTAGAGGGCAGGGGGGCCCAAGACTGTTGGTTGATATTCAAGGATCACCTGCTGCAAGCTCAGGAGTGTTGCATCCCAACCAGAAGGAAATGCAGCAGGAGGGCCAGGAGACCTCCTTGGATGGATAAGGAGCTCCTGAGGAATATTCAAAGGAAAAAAGAGGCTTATAATAAGTGGAAGCAAGGACAGGCGGCATGGGAAGAGTACAGGGATGTTGTCCAGGAAGCTAGGGACCAGCTTAGGAAAGCTAAGGCCCAGTTAGAATTAAACTTAGCTAGAGGTATTAAAGATAACAGGAAGGGATTCTACAGGTACATACCAAGTAAAAAACAGACTAGGGAGAATGTAGGCCCCCTCAGGAAGCTCTCGGGAGAACTGGCTACACAGGATTTGGAGAAGGCTGAGGTTCTGAATGACTTCTTTGCCTCGGTCTTCACTGGCAAAGGCTCTGACCAAACCACCCAAGTCTTGGAAGGCAGATGCAGGGACTGTGAGAATGAAGACCTTGGACCCACTGTAGGAGAGGAACTGGTTCGAGACCATCATATTTGAGAAATCATGGCAGTCAGGTGAAGTTCCTGACAACTGGAAAAAGGGAAATATAACCCCCATTTTCAAGAAGGGGAAAATGGATGACCCGGGGAATTACAGACCAGTCAGTCTCACCTCTATGCCTGGCAAAATCTGGGAGCAGATTCTCCTGGAAGGCATGCTAAGGCACATGAAAAACAACAAGGTGCTTGGTGACAGCCAGCATGGCTTCACTAAGGGGAAATCCTGCCTGACCAATTTGGTGGCCTTCTATGATGGGGCTACAGAACTGATGGACAGGGGTAGAGCAGTTGATGTCATCTACCTGGACTTGTGTAAAGCGTTCGACACTGTCCCACACGACATCCTTGTAGATGAGACATGAGACATTGGAGGCACATCAATTTGATGGATGGACCACTCGGTGGATAAAGAACTGGCTGGACGGCCGCACACAAAGTGTTGTGGTCACTGGCTCAATGTCCAGCTGGAGACCAGTAATGAGTGGTGTCCCTCAGGGATCAGTGTTGGGACCGGTCTTGTTCAACATCTTCATCGCTGACATGGACAGTGGGATTGAGTGCGCCCTCAGCAAGTTTGCCGATGACACCTGACACCAAGCTGTGTGGTTCAGTTGATACCCTGGAGGGAAGGAATGCCATCCAGAGGGACCTCGACACACTTGTGAGGTGGGCTGATGCCAACCTCATGAGGTTTAACCATGCCAAGTGCAAGGTCCTACACCTGGGTCGGAGCAATCCCAGGCACAGCTACAGGTTGGGCAGAGAAGAGATTCAGAGCAGCCCTGTGGAGAAGGACTTGGGGGTGTTGGTCAATGAGAAAATGAACATGAGTCGGCTTCAATGTGCGCTCACAGCCCAGAAAGCCAACCGTATCCTGGGCTGCATCAAAAGGAGCGTGACCAGCAGGTCGAAGGAGGTGATCCTGCCCCTCTACTCTGCTCTCCTGAGACCTCACCTGGAGTATTGTGTGCAGTTCTGGTGTCCTCAACATAAAAAGGACATGGAACTGTTGGAACAAGTCCAGAGGAGGCCACGAGGACGATCGGGGGCTGGAGCACCTCCCATATGAAGACAGGCTGAGGAAGTTGGGGCTGTTCAGCCTGGAGAAGAGAAGGCTGCGTGGAGACCTCATAGCAGCCTTCCAGTATCTGAAGGGGGGCTATAGGGATGCTGGAGAGGTACTCTTCATTAGAGACTGTAGTGACAGGACAAGGGGTAACGGGTTAAAACTTAAACAGGGGAAGTTTAGGTTGGATATAAGGAGGAAGTTCTTTCCTGTTAGGGTGGTGAGGCACTGGAATAGGTTGCCCAGGGAGGTTGTGAATGCTCCATCCCTGCCAGTGTTCAAGACCACGTTGGACGAGGCCTTGGGTGGTATGATTTAGTGTAAGGTGTCCCTGCCTATGGCAGGGGGGTTGGAACTAGATGATCTTAAGGTCCTTTCCAACCCTAACGATTCTATGGTTCTACAGGCAAGACCTCATACTTGAGAAAAGCAAGGGTGCAGGGTAATACAGAGTAAGCTACAAATGCAGTGTTATTCATCTATTCACAGTAGCTGAAAGCATTTTATTACGAGTATTTTTTGTATTTGTTGATGGGTTTGGGGGGTTTTCCCCTTGACTTTGAGCTGCATTGAACAAATGTTCTTACCTGGAGGTGCAGTGTGCTTGTATTCTAGCTTGTGCTGAGGATTCTTCCTGCAAAGAAGAAAACCATATAAGCTTGATTCACTACCTTGTTCCACACTTACCAAGACCAAAATTCCTTAGTTTTTTTGGTCCAAAACTCCTTGGTATTTCATGAATCATTTTCATTACTTTTAAAAATAAAATTCTGTGACCAGTGCCTTACTGCAGCATCTCAGCTTATAGACTATAGAGTGAGAAAATACAAATCAGGTTAAAGTCTTCCTCTTGTTACAGCATTAAAAAAAAATAGATGTCTAATCAAAACCAAGATATGAGATAGTTTCCAAAGTTGTAAAATTAGATGCATTTGTTCAGTGAGATAAAAACTGATAGATGTGACATGCTTGAAACTTGAAATCCATTTCTACAGCTCCAGAAACTTTTGCTCTATTTTACAAAATACCCTTGCTGTGAAGACTGCCTCTAGAACTAGTTGCTTATTTATGTTCTCTTATTTTCCAAAAACAGAGCACAGTCAGTCCTCAGTAGAAAAACCTGGTTTTATCTCAAATAACCTGGGACAAATTCACATGCTTCAACTTGATTTACAATTCTATAGCTACTCCTGTCCCAAAGTAGATTATGTGTGCATTACAAGTGATGGCTATCTGAATAAAAAAAAATGGAAGTACAGCTTCCCACTAAATACACTGTACTGAAACATGAAGAATTGCCTATTTCAGTGGTTTACTACTGTCACGAGCATCAGACCATTCAATCCCTACCCAAGGCACAGAGTCTTGATCATTCAGTTATGCTCCCTTCAAATAGTAACCAACAGATAAACATAACAAATGTAACACAAAACCCCTTCAAATTACATGTTGTTTTGTTGATAGAATTATCATTGCTTCATGGGTGCCTCCTTGCTTCTACCCACGAAAGAATGAAACAGATTAAGAAATGATCAATTAATACAGCACAGAGGTGTTCTTATCTGGAAGGAAGAGTTTGGTTTTGGATAAAGCATCTCTTGTACTCCTGAAAAGGATGTTGGTGATTTCACTACTGTTATAAAGCCTGATTTCTCATCCCAGGATGAGAAATTCATCTCATATATGCTTTTCAGAAGAGAAATACTTTCTCTGCATTAGCTCAATATAACATGGCTGTTTCTTAAAAGTTACAGTCTTTTTTGTTCCATTTCAGCGAGAACACACTCTTTAGGATCACCACACTTTCCTGGAGACAGGAGAAACTGTTTCTGCTCAAGCACAATCTTTATTCACAGCAACTGTTATCTTCAATATACCCCCACAGAAGTGTCATTGCCTCAAAATATATCTCTTTGTCCATTTTATCAATTATACAGCAGCCATTAAACTCCGCTAAATAAAAGTGTAAACCCTAGATATTTGGAAACAAATGGAATAAAACAATCTTTTGAGGAAAATCTGTAGTGTTTAACAAAAACAGCAGTCAGCCATAAACTGGATTTTATTGCTGTGACTAAATTATGTTTTCTAACAAATCAAATATGGATTAAGAGGTCCTGTACAAAATCTCAACAAATACTTTACCAAAATTTAAGCTAAAAGTTATGTATCAAGAGCATATAACAATATATTATTGCTTATATAAAAGAAGAACAGTTTAATAGATGTTGGCAACTGAAAAGTGTTGATCTTTAGGCCACTGAATAGTTTCCAGGAGTCAAGTTTCCACGTTCATCAGCTCACACAGGCTCTGGTGCTTTAAAGGCAACAGTCTGTCTGCAGTAAATTTCAGAAGGCTACAGTCAAGATTTAACATCAAGAATTACTCTTTATTCTATTGTCATTTTGCAACTCCAGGGGAGAACATTCTTAACCTGTAAAACAAGATAACCCATTTTGTACAGCATTTCTTACCTGTAACAAGCTGTTCCATATGGACATTCAGGCCGATTATCATTGTTATCCTGAGCTATGATCTCTGTTTCATAATAGTCATCATCATTAGGGTGACTGAACTGCTGAAAGTGAACGGGATTCTTCCTGCAAAAAAATAAATATTGAGAACTGACTGTTCCATTTAAACACAAGAAGTAAAGATAAGAAAGGTGTTACTGAATCAGCGTCAACTCATTTTTCTGTGGTTACACAAAGACAAGCTCTTAATATTCAACTTTATGCAAAATGTAAGACCTCCTTTCAGGACAACAGGAAAAAAGTTTTTTCTCAGCATATGCTGCAAAAGAGGGTAAATCACAGATTTTCCTATTTGCTATCAGCTTTAAGTTTCAGACCCCCAACACATACACAATCTACTGATGTAGTCTTATAACATGACTCTTACGCAGTGGCCAACTTGCTGAGTCACGATTCCCTCTGGAGCTATTGAAACGCCATGGAAAACATTGCTGAAGTCTTAGCTCAAACTGGAAGAGCCAACACACCGCAGCAGAAAAACTGCTGAATTTGAAGACTCCCCACACCCTTGAGGGATTGCCTGTTAGCTCAGGCTCTATTATTTCTGTTCTGTATGCGAGTTCCTACCTACTTGAATATTTTCAATGACAGAATATTATTCTAGATGGAGCAGTCTGCTGGACATTGCATTGATTATGCTGTCAAGTTTGCTTTGGCTACCATGACATTTCATTTGAAGTATCAAATTACAGCAATGTATCATACAACATAACTACTCTGCATGTAGTTGAATCACACCAGTGCTAGCGATGATAGCACATTATCAGCATCCACAACTTCTTGCTCTACCACACTTACGTAGCTGAATCCAAGGTGAGCAAGTATTGAATACCAATATACACACCACTGAAAGAACAATTCTGCTTCTGGGAAACAGCTTTGACTGCAACCATACCACACAAAGCAGCCATAAACATCACTTAGAGAAACATTTGCTTTATAAAACTTCTGCAAGTGATGTTGAAAAGAACAGAGAATAACACATTAGGACTTCAGGAGAAACCCACGTGACTGATCAAAACATACTACAAAACATTATGTCAAAGTGAACATACTGGTACCAACAGCAAATCTACTTTTCCCCGACAATTTATTTTAAGGATGCTTTTTTTTTTTCCAAGCATAATATTTAAAAGCAAGAAATATGAGCTAATTTAATAAATGATTTTCCAAAAGGCATCCACAAAATACTTCAGTAATTCACCACACTAATTCCCAGCGTACATAACCTTCAGTGTGTGCAAATTATAAAAGTGAACTGCTTGCCCCAAGCAGGAAGAACAACTTTGAACTGCAAAGTACTTACTGCTTTAATTTACACTTGTTACAGATGCATTTAGAAACACAAAGCCAGAAACATTTATGTAGCTAGCTACATACACAACAGCTCCCTCATCCACCACAGGCATTCTTTCCTTTAAATTTAAAATGACCTGTTAGGAACTTTATAAGCAACAGTAAATACTAATTTCAGCATTTCAACTACTGCCATTTTCAACAAAAGCTTTTGTTACAACTTTTGCAAAATGATTACTTAAGCATTGTGAGCAATACTGGTCATTCAGGCCTCCTTTTAGGCATCTGAAAAAAATAGGTATTTAGTATTAATACTTTAAAATCTCCATTTGCCTGGCATCTTCCACTCAGGAAACTCAACAAGAAAGCTACAGATGAACTCCTTCATGCGCTACTTAGGAAAGAACCAATGTCTCTTGGCTCTCTTTACACAGGCGACAGACTTATAGTCCCAGTCTTTTCTGTTAATTCTGCAGACTACTGGGTAAGTAAATACAGTTTCACTAAAAATCAGAGAATCATAGAATGGTTTGGGTTGGAAAGGGCTTTAAGATCATCTAGATCCAACCCCTCTACCATAGGCAGGGACACCTCATGCAAGAGCATGTCGCCCAAAGCTCTGTCCAATCTGGCCTTGAACACTGTCAGGGGATGGAGCATTTACCACTTCTTTGGAGGACCCATTCCAGTGCCTCACCACCCTCACAGTAAAGAACTTTACAGTAAAGTACATAATTGTAAGGTTGCATTTACCAGTCTTCAACAATAATTTCTCAGGAAACATCACTTCTTACACCAAGCACAGATTGGCTGCCTACTTTTTTTCCCATTTAAAAAATAAATGAGATGAGAACAAGTCATTTTAGAGGCTACTTGCTTTGTTTTCTGAATGCATAGAGCTTACTTAGTATTAGCAATACCAGCAAGAATTTGCAGTAATTTGAAACAAAATTCACCACCTAAAAGGGATACAGAAGCAACCAATGTTCTGTGAAATTGTGGATGCCTCACCTCTGGCAGTGCTCAAGGCCAGGCTGGATTGGCCTTTGAGTAATCTGGCCTAGTGGAAGGTGTTCCTGCCTGTGGCAGGGTGCTTGAACCTAGACAATCCTTAAGAACCCTTCCAACCCAAACCATTCTATGATTGTATTTAATTCATTCCTATAGTAAAATAAATGTAGCATCATAGTCACCAAGGAAAGAAGGCCTAATAGCTGTTCATTATCCAACCTATTGTATTTCAGGAGATATCCATTTCTTTTCAAAAAAAAAAAAAAAGAAACAAAAGCATCTTGATGTATGCTCCCTATCACAGGGCTTCAGGTTTCTTTGGACCAGTTGATGATGATCCTCAAATTATATGTTACCTATGAAGTGCCTTACACATGTCCTGCTTCAGACACTCAGGACTATTAGAAACATCTTATTTTATCTTACCTTTACCTGGATAATTTGTACTCATTCCACTTCTATGTGTTGTGCAACAACATCCAGCAAAATAAACAGAAGCACAGAAGTGCGTAGCTTATATTAAAGCAAACATTTTCCCTCCATGCAAAAATCTAAAGCCTCTTCCTCTTATTAAGGGTTTGGCTTGTTTGAGGTTTTTTTATTTTTTCTTTTTTGGGCACAAGGGATTGGAGTGGTAAGAACACATCTATCACTCTGTGTAAGTTGCACTCTGAAGCTAATTAGTTTTACCACAAAACCTCACTGCACAGGAATATGTTATTCATTCGATCAAAACCAAATTATATTCGCACAAAAATCAACCAATTAGAAAACTCTTTTAAGAATAAAGTCTTACAACAGTTGCCTTCTCAAACACACTTACTGCAACTTTGCTTTTACAGCAGCTCTGGATTTGTGCACTTACCCTTGATGATGCAAAAAATTATGCAAATAAAAGTTATGCAAATAAAACTTATCAAGTTCTTCAGAATCAATGTGGTCATCTCAAGCAGAAGTTGCATATTGCCTAGTGAAACATTTAAGACAGTTTTTCATCTGTGCAGCTACCAAAAGATACTTAGAAGCTTTTCCTAAAGCAAGTTTAATTGATTAGTTAAGAATCCCCGGCTCTTCATAATCACAAGCAGAGAGCCCTGACATCTTAAGGGGTATTTTCTAGCTAATAAGGAAACTGGTAGTGAAAATGTAATGAATTAGCAGCATTAGTTATAAAGCCACAGAATTCAAACCTGAGGTTATGCCACAACTGCATGTAACATGTTTCTAAGTTCTATATTGTCTATTACACCACAAGACTCAAAAAAAAAGACAGATACAGGTTTTCAGCTGACAGATTTACAAGCTTAAGGTGAAAGGAAAAATACTTATCTTCATAAACAAGGAGCAAAGCATTTAGAAGAATGCGCATACAAACCCAAAGGCTGGTTGAGCATGCCCTGCTTTGACAGCTGTGAGAACGCTTTCTACACACCCAATCAGCAGAGAACAGGTCTACCACACCCCTTCTATGCAGCCCTTGAGGGGTGGGTTTGGATCTATTTTTAGTTCTAATTTCCTATTCTTCTAACTTTGAAAAACAAGCAGCAGACAAGAAAATGTACAGAAGAGAGTGCTGAAAGAGTAACTTCCTTGACAACAAACATAGCCAGATACAACACACACAAAACACTTGCCTCCTAACAGCAGTTTCTTTCAATGTGGTAAAGCTTCAGGCTATCTCAGAATCTGACCCTGAAGGTTAATGAAAAGAAGCATCCCTGGAGTGAGAGGTGTGCATGAAGCTTGAGTCTTTCAAAAGCAGCATTTTCAAATTAATAAATTCAGAAACTGAACTATGAGTTACAAAGTTATCTCCTAGATGTTTAAGATGTTCGAGAAATCTAATAAAATTAATAGAACATTTAATCTTTTCAATTTATGCTACTTTACTAAGCATGTACCAAACATGCTGGAGTTCTATCCAAAACACAAGTATATCTTAATATGAGAGTACAAAATAAAAACTACAACACTGAAGAGCATGTAGTTATTGGATCAATAACATTTTATGAATAAGGAACCTCACCTAGAAAAACAAAACTTCAGGGAAATGCTATGGTTACTAATGCAGTACTCATTTAAGATGTTGACTTATTAGATGTTCTTGTTTGAAGACACCTTTCACAAAGTTAAAAGTCATGAAGGAGAAAGAAACCAACTACCTGTTGTACTCAAAGCAACTCCTCTTCCTTCACAACTCTAAAACTAGTTTTTGCACAAGAAAAACACTATGGAACGGAAAACCGTGCATATGCTATCAGTGTGCTCCTTCAAAGTATCCACTCATGTCACACTTTGGTATGTGCTTTCAAAAATGTGGATAACTGAGTGATTTGCTTTACTCTAACACAGCTATCCTATCAACACAGAAAGACTACTTGGTGGTCTTGCATCCAAAACCAAATATTAAAACAGACTACAAAGCACATTTCTTTTGCTGCAAACAAAAAGGTTTAGTCCCCGGACATTTCCTGAAGATCAAAGCTGATGGTTTTGATATTTCCTACTTAGAAATATTCTCTGGCAAAGTAAGATTTTGTTATGTGTTATTTCAGAGCATTCTTTTTTCTTGTAACGCAACACTTTCCGAAAGTACTGCTGTCAATGTTTTAGAATAAAAACCCAAGAAGAAATGTGCACATGCCAACTCCTATTCCATATTACCTGTAACTAAAACCTGCTTTCCTAAACATTAGCAATACTTCACCATATCAGAGCATTAAACCAGCTTAGCCCACACAATACAAGGAAAAACTTGTCTGAGCAAAATAAAAGGTAGCTAGAGCAAACTAGAGGCTGCATTTGTACTACTGGATCAGCTTAACTGCCTAATAAAAAAACGTGTTCGCAACATAATCCTTAAGGGCAAAAATTGAGATATGTGAAAGAAAGGTACATGAAAAGTGGAAGTCTGATGTGTTCATTAACACAACAGCTTTATGCTACTGATATACAGTTACCCACAGCAGTAGGCACACCTCACACACACAGTAAGCCATCTATCTACTTGTGCTTCTTTGTTTTCTAAACCTTCTTGTTTTTTTCCTATTGCTCAAGCCCACTGGGGGAAAAGAAAAAAAAAGAAGAAAATAACTGCTAATAATAAGAAGAAATCACAGGACACACACACCACTCCTCCCATCCCCCCTGTTTTCTGGATTACCCTTACCTTTTGTGCTTATAATAAACATGAATTATCTAGAGCTCAAAACCTTCTCCTAAATGCACTTCTCAGGTCACTGGTCATTTGCTAGCACTCAGCACTAGTGGTTTTGAGCTTCTCTGGACTATTTGTATCACACAAAACATTTCTATATTTCACCATAAATTGAGAGGTAATGAGTAGTAGAAGAGAGAGTTAAAAAAAAAATACTGCTCTTCACTTGAAATATTACCAAAGACACTAAGCAGATAAGGGTTAATATGGAGTTCATAAGCATTCCTTGTTCTGGTTTTAGGAGGACTGAAAGCTTAAAAAAAAATACAGATGATGAATAGGTATTTAAAGTATTCAGATCACAAAGCATGCAATAAGTTCAATAAATACAAGCATCTTTCAAAAAAGTTTCATCTGCTAATAAAACCAGCCTGTTGCTCATTTCAACCATCTACATCTCTTCTCCCCCTCGTACCTGTACCATACACACATGGGTTTTGTTTTCTTTTTAAAATGGACCTTTTTCTTATTATTGTTTCTTATTTCCTACACCACTTCATCTTTTCATTTGCTGAAGTACTTCATCCCTTGTTTGGGTTATATTAACAGTTACCTGCTAATGCAAGACATCCTGGCTCCTCCTTTCATATTTCAAAAATTCTTGTTACACCATTTGCTTCTCATCAGTCCTCTTTTTACCAAAAGTTTTATTTTCAAATCAAAGCTTTTAACAACTTTACTGTTTCCTCTTCCTTAGCTAATACATTACTTCTTAATAACAAGCCAGCTTAAGCTAGTTTAATTTTGCTTTACCTGTAACAGCCTGATCCATACATGCAAGGTGTCCTCTTACGCTTGATTTGTCTGGAGCTTTCTGAAGCATCTGCACTTCTGGTTGAATCAGAATTTTCAGTCTCATAATCCAGATTTGCATCAGGCTCAAGAATCCCTTCCTGGGCATCAAAATTTTGGGAAGTCCTGCCCCAGTGAGCTTGTTGGCTTGGAGAACCAGTAATCGGCTCTTTGTTTTCTGTTTCCTCAATTCTATTGTCTTTACTGGAGATCTGACCTACTTTTTTGGACCGTTTACTATTCAGCTGCCTATCATTTTTTTCCAGAGAACTTCCATGTTTTTTTGATCCAGTCTTGCCATTGCCTTCCATGTTTCTCATGGTATTCTCAAGAGGAAATCCAGATGTATTCTGTGGAACAAGGTTACATTTTGAAGAACCTGAAAATTTACACTCTTCAGAATTAAAAGCTTTAAGGTCAAACTCTGCCTTATCATTTTCAAAATCAGAGAATCACAGAACAGCCCAGGTTGGAAAGGACCTTGAAAGAAAAGTCTGGTCCAGCCTTTAAAATCTTCTGCTCCACTTCCCAAACTCCAGTTAGCTGCTAAATAGAGCTGCTGAATGAAAGGCTCGCGTGAAGTACACACACACACACACACACACACTTTAAAGAAAAACTTATCCAAGAGCAACCATCCTCTGCTCCATTTTCCTCACACTGGAGTTAGGCTCCTCTCACTTCCTCAGTTTGTGGATAATCCAAGGACTTTAGTTTAAAATATTTATTAGAAATACTGATCCTGAAAAATGAATCGAGATTATATGTGTGAAGATACAGTAGGATCTAGAAAAACACACATTTCAATAAAAGATTCAATTTTAATCCCTCAAGTATCAAGATATATGGAATATATATTTCTCTACATAAAATACCATATGAGAGATACATGGGAATTCATGATTTATACACTGAGCTTAATCCTACCACAATACATCTTAAATGCCTCAGCTTGTGACTCTAAATCATAAAAATTTGACAGTAAATACCATCAGGCAAAGATTTCAGTTTTGACAAGTGGTGCATTTTAAATTTTGGTGCAATATACATTTATAATAAGAGATGTGTGCTTTAAAAAGAAGTATGAGATGCATAATGAAGAAAGGAACATTGTCCTAACAACTGACGTATTACCTGAAAGCATACCTATACTGAAGGCTGAACTGCTTTAAAACATGACTATCTTAAGTTCCCCTCCAGTTAATTTATACCTAGTTTATACATGTGTTTGGCAGAGCTTGAAAATCAGTTGGTGGTTTCCTATTTTATATTGTTCCTTTTATTGCAAGCCGCATAAAATGGTTAACCAAAAGCAGAGACGACTAGATTTGAGATGGAATGTGATTAAGAAAGGGCAAAGTCCACATTAGTATCAACTGACCCTGACAGCAGCATATTCAGTAATTCAACTGGAGACAAAGATGACTCTTACCAACACTCACAAAAATCAGGCTCAAAAAACAACTGCAGTTTCATTAACAAAAGGAGGACTAAATTAATTTGACACTCCCATTTGCAACTCGTCTACTACACATTTCAATCCACTGCCTCTGTTGCATATAATGAGACCAAACACTTCCACATTTATTAGGTACTAAGTAAAAGCAGGTTGCAATCAAGGAAAACTGAAGCCAACAGCACTGCTGGCCCTGGTTCTAGCTCGTATGTGACCTCATTGCCACCTGGCGGCTGCTGGCCCTGA
Source organism: Pezoporus occidentalis (assembly GCF_034315485.1). Classification (NCBI taxonomy): domain Eukaryota; kingdom Metazoa; phylum Chordata; class Aves; order Psittaciformes; family Psittacidae; genus Pezoporus; species Pezoporus occidentalis. The sequence goes on from NW_026912779.1 coordinate 9,131,977, forward strand.
GAAGAATTAACACCCTTTTTACTTCCTACCCTTCAGCAGATTTTCTCAATCACCTTAAATATAACAGCAGGAGCATGATTTTGATACCAAAACTCCAGTCTTACAGAGCTGTCTCTGATTATTACTTTTGCTTGCACTAACCCGTTGTTTTTTCCTGCAAAGTTCTGAAGGCAATTTCTTAACACTGTGCTTGGGATAAAAATGACTGATTAAATTATTAGGAGAACATAAGTAAAGCTTTACACTTAAAAATTGCAAAATGAAGTAATTTATTATGTAGTCACTGCAGCTGGTATTAATGTAGCTAGTCAACAACAAAGCTCACTGCTCTTTTCAGATAAAGATACCACTATGTTACAGCAAAACCACCCTGGCAGGGCATGCTCTCCATGAGTAGATCATTTCAACTATCCTTAAGCTTAATTAAAAAAAAAAAAACAAAACCAAAACCCCAATAGTTTTCAGTGTCAAAAACAACAATGCATACCAAATAATAGTATTTTATCAGATCCTAGAACAGATCCAGGCAATTCTAATGTTAGACATTAGGAAAACCTCCCCAGGTTGTTCACGTAAAGGAAACGTCAGTGAAAGCCTCTGTCTGCTCTCACCAGAATATAGTTTGTTTGTCTTCGATAATGATCCTTCTCTTTTCATTACTAGCAGGGTGCTACCACCAAGTCTTTAACTGCCTGTAAACACAGCTGTACTTTGAGAAAACACAGGGGTTGACCAGCTGGGCTGAAGTATCTGTTCGCTCATTGCCACAGCTTATTTTGGATATCAGGGGTTTTTTTTCCTCCCTTTTTTGGCTCAGATTTTAAGATAGTGACATAAGCACACTCCATGCTACCTTTCTTCAAAACACAGCAGCTGCTGAGCCACATACCCTGATTTTCTGATCATAAAACTTCACCAACTACAATGGCTCTAGTATGGACAAAGTCCAATGTTGCATTACAACAGTGTCATACCATCACCTGTCCCTGAAGAGTTTTCAGAAAGAAGAAACCACACACCAAGCCACTCCTAGAAACAGTACATTGGCCCATGTCTTCCAGCCTCTTGCTATAAAGCTGAAAGTCTGGTATTTCTATTGGAACATTTGGGGCCTAAGTCCCAGATCCTGAGAAGGAAGTGTTAGAAACCCAAGACTCTGAAGGCTTCCATAATCCTTGCCATAGACCTGGCCAATGGACTGGCATTTCAAAACAACCAGTAAAGAACAAATCACAAACAGAACACATACTTCTGTTTGTAGACCCAACCTTCAACATGACATTGCCAACTACACTCTCAATAATTACCCGAGATGAAGGAACAGGGATGGAAAGACAGCTTCTTTTCTTTTGATCTTCCTCTTCACCTTCAAAATCCTCCATAGTTTCTTCAGAAACTGATCTTTTTTTCTGCTGCACATTTACTTCTGATTCTAATGACTTCATATTACTTTCTCCCCATCCTTGCCCTTTTTTCATTCTATTACCTTAAAAGAAAAACAAAAGGGTACTTTTAGAATGCAATTTTACAAGAAAATCCTTATCATGTTAGAAATCTAAAGCAAAGGAGAACACTGAACAAAAGCATGAGAAATAGCAGCAGCTGTGCATATGCTGTTTCAACAGTATATATTTCACTTCCCACTTATAGGAGTAAAAAAAAAAAATATATTTTAGAATAAAACAGATGCTTGAGGGGAAAATTTGGAAGAAAACAATAAACACGTGGCAAAGGATGTTCTGGACTGAATTTGGAGGAAAATAATACATGGCAAAGATTGGTCTGGACTGACTGTATCAGTAACATTGACAATTTCATTTACACATGGGACATTCTTCAAGTAAACCACATGTCCAAGAATAACTTTTACCACAGACGTATCATGCAAGTATCACTTCAGACTATCAGGTTATATAAGCAAACATCAATTAGGACATGGCAAAATCCGTGTATGCCCACTTGCCTAGTCAACCACACCATGGCTGATTATTTCATCAGCCAGTAACCAACAGAAAGGCAGCAAATGTTGTGCCTCTCTTTGGACAGCTTCACACCTCAGAAAACTGTAAGATCTCTGTACTGAAGTACTATTTTCTGGATACACAGCTGGGAGACAGCTAAGGCCATTGTCCTGCTTGTCTTACAGCTCCACCTGCTGCAAAATGCATTCAGAAGGAAGATATTTGATGCCATTTTGCAAGACTTCAAAAACTCTTCCCCTTCAAAAAATACTGACATGCCAAAGTCATGTGTATGAAAGAAGGAATTTTTCCAAATTTTAACACCCAATTTTAAAACCATAGATTAGCGTTACCTTTCCAGTAGAAGACAGACAAAAAAAAAACCAAATGAATGAAAGAGCAGCCTTTTAGTTTTGTTCTCAACTTTTCTACCTTCCCATCCAATACAACCCTAAAAATATGCAAATTGTTTCACAATTTTAAGGGAGTACTTTAGATATACAGAAGAGATTAGTTGTTTTATTACAGCAGCCCATTCTAAGCTAGAATCATGATTTCACATAATGATTTTTTTAAACAGCTCCGACAGTGGTTGTGTCTCTAGCTTCTTCAAGATCAGGCCTTTGACAGCACACAGCTGTTGCCCTTTCCCTCTGTCATGGTTTAAGCCCAGCCAGTAATTCAGTACCACATAGCAGTTTGTTCACTCCCTCCCCTTCCTCCCTCTGCTCCCAGAGGGATGGGGAGGAGAATCAAAAAAATGTAACTTCCACAGGTTGAGATAAGAACAGTTTAGTAACTGAGGTATAACACAAAACCACTACTGCTACCACCAATAATAATAATAATAATAAGGGAAATAAGAAAGGAAGAGAATACAACCGCTCACCACCTGCCAACCAATACCCAGCCCAACCCCGGCAGCGATCTTGCCCTTGATGGTTACTACCCCCAGTTTATATAGTAGGTATTCCATATCACAGCACGTCATGCCTCTTTGTCTAGTTTGGGTCAGGTGTCCTGTCTCTGCTTCCTCCTAGCTTCCCCTCCTCCACAGCAGACCATGAGACTCAGAAAGTCCTTGGTCAGAGTAAACATGACTTAGCAATAACTAAAAACATTGGTGTTATCAGCACTGTTCCCAGGCTGAAAGTCAAAAAACACAGCACTGCACTAGCTACTAAGGAGAAAAATGACTGCCACTGCTGAACCCAGGACACCCTCACAGCTCCAAATCTCCTACATGACCAAAACCTTCAGTCTTTAATACAAACCTTAAATGCACATATATAACAAACATGATAGTACTTGCTAAAAACAAACAAACAAACAAAAAAAAACACAAACAAACCTCAAAAAACCAACCCAAACATAAAGAAAACAATGAGATTAGTGAAGGACTCAGCCAGTGGAAGTCCTCTTGTGCACGCAATTTTTACATCTGAGGCAGTAAGTCAGCATGGAGCAGTACAGGTTTGAAAAGGGAAAGAAAGGTGAAAGAAAAAATAAAAGATAGTTTCTCAGAATTAGCTTCTGAAGAAAGGAACAGGCAGGGCGTGCACTGTCATATGACAGACGTTTTTAAAGCCACCGTTGTCTGGGTCAATCCACCCAGACACCTGCATTTACTGTAGGAGATAAGAAGCAATTGGTCAGACACTGTATGAAATATTTCTGCAGGCCTGCTTGGGCATCAAGAGCCAAATTTCTCCATTACGCCAGCTTAGCAGAAATAGAAGATGGGGAGAGAGGCATTAAGGAATAGCTGTGGGACATGGAGAAGCAGACAGGTGCAAACCAACCACAGTTCATACACTTACACTGGCTACGAGAGGAAAGTCAGCATCTAAACCACCTCGCACCTCACCACAGACTGCAAGCAGGGTGGGGCACACAGAGAACGACAGAAACACTGGGGTAGAATTGTTATTGTACATATCCATTTTCCTTCTCTCATTTCTTTAGTCCTCCAGTTCCATCAGTAAAAGTCATCAGAGCAATAAATGCCTTGTGGCAAGTTTGTGACAGGATGTCTAATGGCAGTTTTAGAAGTTTTAACAAGCTCCCAGGACCAAAGCCAGACATGCTAGAAAATTTTCTTGGGACTGTGCCAGTGTGGCATCCCTGTGTTTCCCACTGATAGTGACTGAACACAGTATTTTGCTGCTGTTACTGCTGATACACAGCAGCAGGATGTTATCATATGTTCAGCAATTCCCTTTTGTGGAAAGGACAAGAGGGAATGCAATTCTATTTTGGCCTCATATTGGTATGAAACAATACAGAATATAGTTACTATATAGAAACCGTGATGAACTGCTCCTCCTAGAAGTAACTTTGGACTAAATGATCAAGTTTGACACAGTCATAGTTAAAAAACTAACACAATCATCACAAAAAAAAACCAACAAACAAACAGAACTACCTTTAAGACCTGTGAAACTGGAAGAAACTAAATTTAGAAGGGCAACACATCAGTGACCTAAATGTGGAGAAGGCTTGGAATTAAAGGTACAGAAACTACGCAGAATTTGTATAGCTTATAGGAAAGGGTGTCCAAAGACAGTGTATTCCTGGCATTAAAAAGAAAATAAGAAAGGAACATAAAGAAAATCAACTGATCACAAAGAACTCTGTCATGTCTGTAGGACTGATGACAAAGGAGGTAACAGAAGTCAGTCTCTGTCAGCTGCCAGGCATGGAGCATGGAAAGAGAAGTAACACATTACTTTCTACCACCACCATTATAATTGAAGAAAATTGTATCAAAGCACACAAGTGTATACTGGCATGCAAATGTACCACACTGCAAAGCTACCTCCTTTCGGTACAGGCTCAGAAATTCTCTCAACCAGGAGATCTTCTTCCAGCATCCAAGATGGAAGCACTCTCTTTCTCCGGGTAGATTTTGACTGTTCACTTGCATTATCATCAAAAAGAGGAACCTGAAACAACATTTACAGTTTAGTACCTTTTTCCAGTTACAGAAGAGGGGGGAAAAACTAAATCACAAGTTTGTACACAATTATGTCCTTCAAACACATCCTGGCTAACTACCTGCTTTTTGGATGGTGCCCATTGCCTGATTTTTTACATTTTTTTTTCTACTCCGCTTAGAAAAATTACATCTGTAGGAACATTAATGCAGGGAAAAAAAAACAACCTCCTCAGACCTTTGGAATAAATATCTACAAGGCTACGAACTGAAAATTTCAAAGAAGAGCTTTACCAGCATCTATCTTGGTCTAGAGCTTCCGTATGTAAAGATAAGAGAAAGAGCAGGTTTAACAAACAAATGCCTGTTTATCAAAACAGGCAACCCACCCCCCAAGACCCAAACAACCAAAACCCCAATCAACCAACCAGGAAAAACAACAGAAAAGTCTTGCTAGCATTCTTTCAATTCCTTTCTCCAGAAAAGAACCACACTCCAACTCATCTGTATAAAGAATGTAAATACACCAAAATCACGTTCAGGACATACTTATTTACTCTAAGTGATTCCATCTGTTTGAATCTCTACTTACTACTAAAAGGTGCCCATCTCAAAAATCTCAGCTACAGTAACTGCTGACATTTCATTTCTTGTATGTAGATATTGTTACTATCTACTATACAATAATGTTGATCAGTGTATTCCTTTTAGCACTATGTTGGTAAACACACAAGAGAAGAACCAAGGAGAATCCTACTGCCTCCATATACTATTTATCAACTGTCTGAAAGCCATTTGACTTGGCAGTGTTTAAAAGAGGAAGACGATTCGTGCTTTGAAAACTCTGTTTTGCTGGACAGCAAGGTGGCTGCCAGGGAAAAGCTGGAGGGCTCTTTATCTGTGGGTTTGGATGGATCTTGACAACACAACTCCATCACAACTGCACAATTCAAGTGAAATAGGCCGCTAGTCCACTACAAACAGGTATTATTTGTCACCAGCACAAAGCATCACCACAGTCCAACTACAGGCACTCTAGATGCACATTTCAGAGGCTTTTAGGCCAACTGGAAGAACAGGCATTCATTCCTCTAGGCCTCTGCAGGTACCCACGCAGACCACAGCCCAGAACTGGACTTTGTTCTGTAGTACTGAACTCAGCTACAGTATTGTTAGGTCAAAATATTGCTGTAGCAATAGCAATTTTTGCACATTTGAGAGAACAAATTATTGCAGCATAATTATCATAAACATAAATACACAATACAAATATATTCATACACTTGTGTGGCACACAATCCTAATTAATAAAACAACAGATGTTTTCAATATACAACTTTGTCGTGATTTACTTCTCAGAGAAAAAAAGAAATGGGTTTAGAAAACACAACACTTTTCAACACATGCCTACAAATGTTAAAACTTAATTTAAAAAATTAAGCACTCACCGAATGCCCGGAAGTAACAGCATTTTTTGTCATTTTTGCAGCTCCCTGTACCTCGGAGTTGGAAAAAGCTGGTTCTATTAACAATGGACTACAAGATGTCTCAACTGGGTGAACACTCGGTGTTTCTTATGCATCAGCCTCCTGTTTTTTTTCTGACAAAGCAAAATGATTGTCAGTTATTCAAACAAATATAAACATGTGCTTTTTACTCAAACACAGAAGTTGGTCTGAACACTGACCATTAATACACTTCTAAACTGAATGTAACATACTCTTACATCAATCTGCAGAGGAAACAAACATTCCTTTCTACCTTCCACTAGAAATATTCTGAACAAAAAATGTTCCAATCCCTGCTGACCACCTCTGTAGTGGTTTGGGGTTTAAGTACATAATTTATACTAGTCACTGCCATGACAAAACTGAGAAAGCTGAAATCACAGCTTAGAATTTGTTTTTTCTGTAAATCTTTGAAAGTTCCCAGAATTGGATTCTACAATAAAAATAACAACACTGAGACCCAGTTTTCAGGATCAGCCGCACAATGAATCCAGCACTTCTTGTCTAGCCCTCACTAAAGGTTACAATTCTGCAGCTCTGAGGTGCCATCACACACTCAAGTGCTGGTTTTAAAAGACTCAGTTCAGAGCCACCTCACCTGAAAGCGCACAAAAACTGCAACTGTTTTCCCTTCAATTAAAGCTCATCTAGTTACAGTCGCCTACTATGGACAGGGACACCTTCCACTAGACCAGGCTGCCCCAAGCCCCATCTAACCTGGCCTTGAACATTTCCAGGGCAGCCACAGCTTCTCTGGGCACCCTGTGCCCGTTTCTCACCACCCTCACAGTGCAGAATTCTTTCTTAATATCTCGTCTATATGTTTAATTACTGCTGTACGCACCGCACAGCGCCACTCGGGAGCCCCTTCCACAGCTTCCTGCGTTACAGGCAAGGCACACACTGATCGGCCGCGCTGTTCGCTGCCTCCTGAAGAGGAACACAAGCGACCAAGCAGCGCCCCCACACAACAGGCCCCTCCGGCTGCTTCCCGAAGAGGTGACGGTGCTGCACGGGCTCCAGCCCTGCCGTGTGCCCCTCCGAACACGGTGGATCGAGACACAAAACCACCTTGACCCCGGCCGGGAGCAGCCCGCGGCAGGGCCAGGAGACGCGCCCTACGCCACACGGCAGGCCGAGGCGGGGGGAAGGCCGCAGCCCGGCCGCTGGGAGCGGAGGCCGCGAGGCGATGCACCGGCAGCGCGGTGCGTTCAGCGGCGGGACCGGCCTCACCTCGGGGGTACCGGGACGGGACGGGACGGGGCACGGCCCGGCCGAGGCCGCCACCGCCACACTCCTGAGGGTCCCTGCGCGCCGGCGGGTGACGCAGGGACGCTCCGTCACATGACCTGCGGCGGCGGAGGCGGGAAGCGGAAGGGCTCGCCTCAGAACACGAACAGCGGCACCCCGAGACACGCGGGCACCCCCAGCGCCATGCCGGCGGAACCGGGCCCGGGCCCCGGCCCCGCGGGTCACCGCAGCAACCCGCCGTGACGGGGGGGTGCCCTCCGCGCCCCGGGGATGGACGGGGAACGCGCTGCCGCCGGCGGACCCGCGCTCCTCCCCTCCGGCCGAGGCCCGGCTGACTTCGTGGCTCTCCTCCCAGCGGAGGTCAGCTCCCGGATTTTCAGCGACCTCGACGTTGAGAGCTTGTGTCACGCGTCCGCGACATGCAAGGGCTGGCACCGCGTCATCGAGAGCAACGACCGCCTATGGAGGCACCACTGCCTGAGCGTGCGGGCTGTGTGCCAGCGGGAGATCGACTGCGACCGAGGAAACGGATATTCCTGGAAGGTAAAGGTAACGCCAGCGACGGCGTGTCGGCAGCGTCGAGGCTTCTGGGATTGGCAATAAAAGCGTGTCACGTTACTTCAGCAGAGCTCGTCTGTCGCAGGGTAATGGGAGAACCGCTGTCATCGCAGCGTGGCTCGGTAGTGCATCCCAACAGCTGGACATCTGGTAAAATGCACACAGGGATGAGTCCAGGCTGACCTGCTTCCTGCCCACGACCACATCTGGCCAGCTGAGATTGCTCCGTTTAGTCCTCGCCACCCCACACAGCCTCAGCATGCTGTGGATGCCCCATCCCTGGCAGTGGTCAGAGCCAGGCTGGACAGGGCTTTGAGCGACCTGGTCTAGTGGAAGGAGTCCCTGCCCATGGCAGGGGGGTTGGAACTGGATGAGCTTTAAGGTGCCTTCCAACCCAAACCATTCTATGGTTCTGTGACTCATCACATCAAAGTCTGCACAGCCCTAGCATGGAAGAAAGCCCGCATTTCTGTAGGCAGGGCTGGGGGATAGAAGACAACATACCCCCACTTGGCAGTATGTGCTCTCTGGCTGCATTTGATGGGAATAGCTCTGGTGAGGAATGACTTCCCAGAGTTGTATCTTGGGTAGCTCTGCTTCAGTACACCTTAAGCAACATGCATCCAGGAGGAAAAAAAAAAAAAAAATTAAAAAAAAAAAATCAGGGTAGAGACAAGGAAACAAGGAGAAGCTGCTAGAAGCTGTTTTGAAACTCCACACACACACTCCCAGTTACAGCTGCTCTGAGAAGTTCAGAGCTGATCACACTGGAAGATCTATCGCAGCCTGCAAGCTGAAGTAGATCAGGAAGGGAGAGGTTTCACAGTTACTACTCTGGACCAGCTAGAGCATGATTCCCCACCTTGTTTTAGCTGGTGTGTTCAAGAGCAGGGGGACCATGGAGGGGTGAAAAGAGAGATGCAGCAGCAAAAAAAGGAAAACCCAAACCCAAAACAACCTAGTTCTGTACTCTCACATGTAGAGGTGTTTCAGTGTGAGGCAAAGCCATGAACAGGTAGTGGTTGCCTTTTGAATGCACAGATCTTGCTACTCTTGCACAGGAATTTCCAGAACTACCTGTACTGATTCTCTGTCTTACCTGGTGGGGATTTGAAGTAGAAGGAACAAACACACAGAATCAGCATCTTCTTGCACTAAAAGGTTGAAGACAGTTTTCTTGCAACAAAAGGTTGCAGTAAAGGCTGAAGAGAAGAAACCAGCCAGCCTGCATTAAGACCCTAAATGAGTTAGAGGTCACAAATAACCTCAATAGGAAGAGAAAGTGAAAGGCATCTCTTTTAAGGAGTAAGGAAGAAGACGAATTCCTGGTTTAGGGTTTTCATCTTGACCTTCAAAGAATTAAGGCAAGAAGTGGTTCTCCACCCAACTTAGAACAGAAAAGTTGGAAATAGATGAAGGTCTGCTTCTTGGAAGCAGCATACCTTCCTGGGCTTAGTCTAGATATCCAAAGACATGTTTCAAATCCTTTTTCTAGCATTACTCTTCCAATGCAAAAACTTACTTGCATTGAAATGCAGCTGAAATCAGTTCATTTCCAAGACTTGCGCTGTCTGTTTTTCCATCAGATCACGTTACTGAGAAACTACTGGAAAAGCAAAGTGAAGCAAGAATGGCTGAGTGGGAAATACAGCAACATTCCTTCACGGAACAGCTTGCCAGAGAAAAGCATGTATCCCATGGATGTTGACACATGGGGAGAAATCCTGGAAGCAGAACTTGAGAGATGAAAAACCAGTGCTTGTTCTAGCAACTTAAGAACCTCTTGTTCTAGCAACTTAAGAACCTTCTATCAACAAGTCACAGACTGCCAAACTGTAAATATTTTGCTGTTCAAAATCAGTTGTTTGCAAACATATGATGAAGGCTTCTAAAAAAAAAAAAAGTTATGCATATTTTTTATTTGCACTTTATCTGATTATTTTTCTGTAGAATTCTAAGTAAGACTAAATATTCAGTTGTTATTTTATATGTGTAAATTTAATGTTCTGCCGTATTGTCAAAAAGATGTTGATTGCACTTTTTATTTCAGTTTGCACTTTTTATGTTGGAAGAGATGACTTTCACAAAAAAAATGTGTGTTTGACTTGAAGCGTATCGTACCAGCAGCACAACATGAGAGCCCACGAAGGCAGGCTGGGGAAGGGGCAAATCCAGACATTGGAAAGGAAAGGACAAGGCAGCCACCTCAGGATCAGCTGAACATCCCCGCTGTACAGAGCCCTTCTCTGAACCTGTATCCACTGAAGTGCGGAAGTGTCAGTGTTCAGCAGTGCTGCATTTCCACTGTGGGATTTCTGGATTAGAACTGATAGGTCCAGGCACCAGGCAGGACTGAAGCAGCCATGTAATTTACAGCCTCTCTGCGCTTCAGTCATTTGCATGAGGAGGAGTAGAGCAGAATTTACTACTTTAAATAAAACAAGTCAGATAACCATGAGAGATAACACAACATCATATATTTTTGTAGTTAGGCTAAAAGACATTCAGAAACTTAGTTTTTTCCTGCATCTCCCATCACATGAACCCTGCTTTACCAGCACTGATTTTTAGTACAGACTTTAAAAAATGCTGCTAGTAAAAGAGGAGATGCCTGTCACATTGCACAACATGGAAGTCACCACAAAACCAACTTACTACAATTCCATTTAAATATCACCTTTCCCTACTTACTTTGCACTAAAGAGTAAATTAAGAAGGAAAACGCTTTGAAGGTCCCTATTGCTGGAGTTATTCCTACAAAATTCAGTCACCAATCTGGGACTAATTCTCTGTAGGAAGATAGAATCATAGAATAGTTAGGGTTGGAAAGGACCTTAAGATCATCCAGTTCCAACCCCCCTGCCATGGGCAGGGACACCTCACACTAAACCATCTCACCCAAGGCTCTGTCCAACCTGGCCTTGAGCACTGCCAGCGATGGAGCATTCACAACTTCTCAGGACAACCCATTCCAGTGCCTCACCACCCTCACAGTAAAGAACTTCTTCCTTATATCCAATCCAAACTTCCCCTGTTTAAGTTTGAACCCGTTACCCCTTGTCCTGTCACTACAGTCCCTAATGAAGAGTCCCTCCCCAGCATCCTTACAGGCCCTCTTCAGATACCAGAAGGTTGCTATGAGGTCTCCACGCAGCCTTCTCTTCTCCAGGTTGAACAGCCCCAACTTTCTCAGCCTATCTTCATATGGGAGGTGCTCCAGTCCCCTGATCATCCTCGTGGCCTCCTCTGGACTTGTTCCAACAGTTCCATGTCCTTTTTATGTTGAGGACACAAGATTTCTACCATAGTTATGAAACTTAGTTAATGTGAAGTGATTTCAAATCAACTATTGTGGACTTTGGCAGAGGACCGTCTGGCAACGTAAGGAGAGAAATGTCTTGTCATGAGTATGAAATTCAATGGCACTAGATCAGGCTCCTGTTAGATACCGAGTTTACTCAAAATTAGGTCCAGCCCTGACTTTTAACAGGGCCAAAAAACGCTAGATGGAGCAGTAGAGCAGTTCTGGTCTGAAAATACAAACCGTGGTCATCTGGGCTACCATCCAATATCGGGTGTTTTTGTTCAATGATGCTGGTGGTTAAAAAAAAACATTAGTTTAAACTTGCTTACAACTTATCCATTTTTATTTGCTCACCATTATTTAACTGTTGCAGAATATCGGTGAAAATATCTAGTATTTTTTACTCCCCTTTATTGCAAGTGTGTGGGCTCACAGGCTGTTTGTTGTAGGCACCCATCTCTCCAGGCTAAGGAAGAAACAGAACAGCCAGATGAAACTGGCAGTTCTAAAATGCTTCCAAGAAGAGTAAGTTATCTGTGTTCCCTTTTCTAGTTTGTAACATTCAACAGATTTCATCAAAACTGATCCACTTCTCTTAGCCTCCTACATTTTCCCCATCAGAACAGACTTTCAGTTCATAAGCACCAGCACCTTTTCTAAATCATGAGTAACATATCTAATTAAGAGAGCTTTCTCAGCCACAATATTATGTGACAATAATATGATGCAACGACTGCATAATGTTTCTTAACATCTTCTGCAATTCCTTCTTTATAGGTGTTAGTCCCAGTATCAGGATCCCATTGCTTTAGGTTGTATAAAGATGCATGATATCTCCCTTTACTGCCAAAAGAGTTGACGCTGTTCTTGTGGGACAACTACTACATTAGCCAAAATGGAAACAGCATCCAAAATTCACTGAAGCTTCCGATACCACCCTGCTGCCAAACATGGCTGAAGGGTAACACAGAATAAAGAACATAGCCAAATATAGTGGGTGCAGCACAACTCTCAATGAATTGCAAACACTGCTTCCTTTATTATTAGTAATTCTGCTCATAGGTTATATCTAGTTAGCTCAAATAAAACACCCAACACACACCACACATAAGCACAAGTTTTTCCACTAAAGGTGCTGCCTTACCACCTGCTTACAGTATCTTTTTATCCTGACTTTAAGAGAGATAGAAGTGAAAACAACAGTGCATATAAATTAATAAAGAAGAAAATAATTGAAGCAGTGCATTCTCATCACCTCAGGAGTGCCCAATGTCTTATTTATAAGACAAGAAAAGGGCACAATCATGGATCTAGTTCTTCACCCTTCTCACCCAGCTTCCTGTTACCTCCAGTCTCTAGCTTCCAGACATCTATCCCCTCTTCCTGCTCCTTTCCTGCCCCTCAGCTGTCAGTTCTCATGTATATGTCAGTATATTATCATGTATATGCCAGTTCTCATGTATCATGTCCCATGATACAATTTTTAAATAGAATAATTATTCTGGTATAAATCCTAACACAGCTACACTTCACTGTAGCTTTTCCCCCTTCTCATACGAGCACAGTGATTATCAGTATCTGTCATGCCTCTACCTCTGTCCAGATCAGGTGGCTGTACCTCTTTAAACACACAAGGAATTAAACACTCAGCTATGCAATTAGACAAGGCCTGGATCTTTAAACAAGGAGTAGCAGTGGTGTAAGTTTCTCATAAAAAAAAAACTATTACTGAAAGAAAAAGACCCAAGTATTTAAGGACAAATTATCACTAAAACAAAGTTTGCTTCCCTTCTCCCCATGCTGATCCCCTCCTTTAGGGGATTTCATTCCCCTTGGAAATTTCATTACCTCAGTTCTGGTCTTTTGTTCTAGCCCTCTCTGTCTCTGCACCACCTACGCAGCCTCTCAGCTCTCCTGCAGGCTGGATGTGCTCTCTTCCCCTCAAAGACACCCCAACAGCATCCATCACTCCAAACAGTGGCACTTCCTACACCATGTAGTTTAGGTTCATCTTTTTCCTCTCCTACCTCTGAATCAAAACCGCAGAAATTACAGCAACAGGAAGATTCTATTGGTCCTAGATTAGCACTAATGCATAGGTATCCTTCCCCAGAGAGCAGCCAAGGCCACACAAACCCTCAAAGCTCACCTGCTCCTCCAGGACATGCAACAACTACCCTCAGACCTAGGTGGCTGGTGAAACCCTTTTTGTGCTTCAGTTCCCAGCTCTCTTACCCACAAGTTTTTGAGGAAGTGGCAAGTTCTGCTTTAACAAACCCCACTGACCTTCCCACTGCACTCATACACCACTTCTATCCTCCTACTCAGAAGGTGGCAGCTGCAGAAAGGTGCCCAAGACATCCGTCACCCAGGCATCCCATTAGTCACACAGCCTTCCTGCCGTTCACCTTCTGCCATCCAGCTTTCCAAAGACAGAGAGGCATCTCGAGAGAGCACATGAAGCTTATGTGGTGCAGAGCAATTAGGATGTCCTCCACTCACACACCGCACATGGCTTAAACATGAGCTTAAAACAGCCAGGCTTCTGGTATGAAAAAAAAAGCTCCCCTGCTGTATAAAATGTCCCAAGCTGCTGCACACAGCTGGACATCAAAATGCCCAGCATTGAAGTTGTTACTTCTGTATTTCCAAACCCGAATGTGGTGTTAGAGCCTTCCTTGCAACTACTCAGTTTTGCAGTGCTCCATTTCTGAAGGGAGGAGCTGACAGTGTGGCTTTATTGCAGCGTGGTGCAGGATGTAGCTTTGGGCCATTGCCATTAACAGTCACACTAAACGAAAAAGAAAGCATGAGGTGTTTAATCACCACAGGCTTTTCTCCATTAGACCACCCAAAGCTAATCTTGTCAAAAGAAGTGTTTCTGCTGATAGGCTGGCACTAATGTCCGTGGTCTTTATCCTTGTCATCTCTAAAAGGTACCAAGTGGCAGAGTTATCCCAGCTGAAGACAGAATAGTTGGGCTCAGAACTAGGATTGGCTCCTTCAGCCCACCAAAGCTGACAGAAGGGCCATAAAAGCATACAGATGGAAGGATTTTGGTAGTCGTGGTGTTATTATTTTCTCTCCAAATGAACTTGGGTAGAAGCCTATCAGATTCGCAGGAGTTGCTGAAGCAACTTCATGGTTGTTTTTCAGCATATTGCTTGTTTGGAAATGCCTGTCCCTAAAACCCTGGAAGGAATCACCTGCTGCATTTAACACCACATCAGCAGCTGGTTCTGATCAGCACAGCAATGCTAGAAGCTGGGGGTTAGTGGTGTTTTGGTTTGGGTTTGGTTTTTTTTCAGGGCTCTGCTAAGGGCTAGACCCATTGCAGCTATTCTGGTAAACCAAAAAAAACCCGAGCTACAACTGTGGCTAGAAGGGGGAGAAGGAAAGAGGTGATGGACAGCAAACTCGGAGGTCCTGGGAGACCCACCAAGATAAAACCCTAGAGGACAATTCTATGTAGCAGCAGTTACCTGCAGCCCCTCAGAACTGTCCTGTACAACACTGCCACCCCTGTCCAGCAACCCTGGATTTACAAAGCTGGGGGGGGTGGAATGAAAACCAGCCTACTACAGTGTGCAAATTAGGTACAACATGAGCTTATTTTGTTCCATATTTAAATATATTGTTAGAATGGCACGTGCTGGTTTTAATACGTGGCCCTTAAAAATCTTAACAGGCAAAGGAGCTACTGCTTGCAGATGTGGAAGCATCGACTGCAGAGGTTGCTTTGTAGCTGAGATGCCAGACACTTGAAGCTCTACACAAAGACTTCTCCAGATGCCACAGGACACCATCAGCCATCAGATGAAGTATTAGCCCTAGCACTAAATATTGCTTTTAAATGTCTGAGTGATCTCAGAACACCAAACAGAAAACACCACAAGATGCTACCAGCCACCTATTGGAGGATTCAGCTTGAAGGCTGAATTGCAGGTATAGCTGGGAACAGGGGGAAAAACCTCAAACAAATCGGCCACCTCAGGCCTTTAATCCTAACAGAGGAAAAAAATATGTTGAGAAAAGCAAAATATTTTTCTGTATCAGCAGTATCTTACAGCTAATAAATGAAATATGACAGTACCCTGGGAGAACTTTATTCATCTGTTCAACTGAGAGACTGTTTTCAATAGCTATTTTTCTGTCACAATGCTAAAGAACAAGCGTGCTGTACAAATTTAGCTAGGCGTTCCTAACACCTAGGTTTCACAAGATATAGTATATACGGCCATTTGACTGTACAGCCAATAACAGAACCTTGCCTCAAGCTTCATCACATGTGGCTGACCAAACCAATCAACTTTTCTAATGACACCTTTATTTTTGAACTAGTCTTTAGACAATTTTGTCTTAATTATACTGCTCTTTAAAGCCATTCTAACATGCAACCTTTATGAACACACATACTTAGAGACAATAATGTTGGGGGCTCCTCTAATACTTAAATAAGGAGACTGTAACAGCACTTAATATCCATAACGTAACCAAACATCTATACAAAGCACGTAGGTATGAGATGAGAGGAAGTTTTTGCTGTTCTAAAGGGGTGACCAGAGACCACTTGGCATGCTGTAGCACATCTAAAATGCCACTAGGCATTTATGTTTATGTACGTGAGTTCCACTCTATGATGCCTAAGAAGCAGAGCTACATGCTTGCTTTTTATGTTAGAAAGCTTAGGTTAAAATAGCTTTAAGGAAAAAGAGATGTTGTGGAGGGAAGATGTAACATGGAACGGGGGCAGCGGTGGAAGCCTTCAAGTAAAAATATTAAGTTAAAAAAGGAAAAAAAAAAAAAAAAGGAAAAAACAAACCACAAAAGAAACCAACCTTATTTTACCACTTATGTACTAGAATGATGAAATAATTCCTTTTATTAATCAGAAAACTTCATAGGAGGGTTAAAAACTGATCCAAACAAACCTTCCTATTATTAAAAAATATTGCAGGCATGCATATTGACTCTGTTACTGTACTTTCACCATCACATACGAGCGAGACACAGCAATTTAAGCCTTCAAAAGCAGGACACTTGCATACACACGTAGCAGAAGCAATGAAGGATAAAAAGGAAAGTTTCTTGGTTTTTTTTTTTATATACTTCGCGTTCAAGAAAGGATTCTCAGTCTTTTCCTTATGATGTGGAAGCAGGTAGATGGGGAGAGTGATTATACACCGATTTTTATAACTGATACTCTTATCAAACTGCAATAGGTTCTAGTATGTTTCATAAGGAGAAAGGGGCTAATGGCAATACATTAAGAACTTTCTCAGTGTCCTTTTAATCTCTGGGTTTGAGGATTTGGGAAAATTGGGGTATCTAGTTTTAGATTTCTTAATTTAGGGTTGTTTTTTTTTCATTAAACTAGTCAACCCCCAGTCCCTCCTCCTCTCCCTTGATCACTCTGGTTTATGAATATCCAAGATGTTGGTGAAAGACATACTGAAGGCAAATTTTCAAACTTACTAACGTATTTTCCCCCCCCTTTCAACTGCATGAAACAGAAATCCATCAGTTTCATGACCATTTGCCTTCAATTCCTTTTCTCCCTCCTTCTCAGGCCTTTCTCAGGGATGGAAAAAGAGGGAAATGTGTTACCATCATAAAAAAAAAGAAAAAGCAGCCTATGCAGGGAAGACAAAGAGTTTTACTACACCCCAGTACACTTACAGTGGAAGTCCAATGAAGTACGAAAAGCAGCATTTTCCTCAGC
This sequence comes from Pezoporus occidentalis, assembly GCF_034315485.1. Taxonomy (NCBI): domain Eukaryota; kingdom Metazoa; phylum Chordata; class Aves; order Psittaciformes; family Psittacidae; genus Pezoporus; species Pezoporus occidentalis. Next base: position 9,149,216 of record NW_026912779.1, read on the forward strand.
TCTCACACATGGTTTTACTCTCCCTTCAACCAAACTGAAGGGGGGGGAAAAATTAAGCAATCTACAAGAACCAGATACAAAGTGTGGAAAGCCACAGTTTTGGTTTAAATGTGAAGCAGGAAGTTCTTTGTGCTCATCCAGGGAGGGGTGGGGGGGGAAGCTTATTTTGAGGCCAAATGAGAAACTCTGTTTCAAGAAATCTCATGAGCAACAGCAAAAGAAAAACCTTGTTTTCAGTGGGAGATTTCTGAAGGGTGTATTTTGCTTGCTTGGCTTGTAGATCCCCACCCCACCATCTCAAGAGGAAAAGCAGTTCCTAAAATACCTTCAGAAAGTGATGAAATAACCACATTCAAATTGTTCTTCATGCATCAGATTCAGACTTCAGTTGTATCATCATCCCACGCAATAAAAACAACTCATAGCACACACGGCAGCCCCCTGCCCCATTCATCTTTCAGATGGGCCTGGACTAAGTCTCATTCTCTTACTGAAGCTGCTTCCACTCCCCTCTTTCAGGCTACAATCCAGCACTGTAGGAGCCTGGTGGGAGCATTATAAAGGCTCCCTCGGGCAGCTGAGCCACGTGTGGTAGGCAGGCAAAGTCATCTGGAAAGGCACCATCGCTTCACCGGTCAGAACGCTGACCCAGCCTCAACCATTTTTAAGTCATCTCCGAGTTCCTTAGTGCCACACAAGTAACGCAGAAAGATATGAGAGATGTACTCGGGAGCCCCACTCCTGGGTAGCAGAGAAAGGGTTAGAAAGCAGTAGAAAGACCCTTTGCTGTCAAGCTTGGTCACAAGAAGCAGTACTGAGATATCCATCCTGTGTTCTGATGTTAAAGGGCAAACATCTGACACTTCCTACACTGAAAACTGCTCATTTTACAGGCTAAATAATCTAACTATGCAATTACTTAATTGTATAATCTGAAAACAATCATTCAAACCAGAGGCTGTACATACAGCCTTGCATTTTATTTTATCCTAGCTTCTGAAAAGAACCTCTGGCATGTTGTGGTGCATCATTAACACCTATATTCCACTTTATTTATTTTAGGACAAACTTAACATTACTTAGAAAAATATTCAAGTAGGTAGGCTATGGAACTTGGCACTATTTATTGCATAGCACATGCAGTTTTCTCAGGCTGCCAAAGCTATCAAACCCCAAAACTCCTCCAAGAAAGGTGGCTGGTGAGAAGAAAAGAGATGAAAAGACTAGAGCACACATTCCCCTGTTAGCAGGCAGAAAACTCAAAGAGGAGACAGAAACTTGAAGCCTGCCTTCTACTGCACACAGAAGTTCACACTGAGCATGGTAAGGTCTCGATACATCAATGAGAAGACCACAGTTCACAGGCAAATATACAAGCACTTTCAAATCACAGACTAAAGGCACCCACAGAAATACTGACTGCCAGCAAATGGCAGAGAACTGTGGACTACTCATTTTGCTTTTTAAAGTTCCTCCTATAGTCGCCTACAGTTTTAAAATGTACAAACTGAAAAACAAAAAAAGCAACAGCTCACCCCCAATCTACTAAAACGTTTCTGTGTCTCACCAAAAAGGTTATTTAAGGGAAGCTTTCAGGCTTCTTAGTTTTGGTGTTATCCAAGCCTGAACAAACGGAAGCACTTTACAAACAGTAAAAATACATTTAACTAGAGCCCTGTGGAGCAAGTTGTTAAAACTTGAAATAACTTCTGAAGTATTTGAGAACAAATTAGAAGCAAACACACAAACAAGGAAATTATTGGTGTTTAACATTTGTAGCAAGGTGAACTCAAAGACAGAAGCAGTATTACTGCACTGAAGAATGATCTGCAATACTACAAGAACAAATACAAATGAAAACTTCATCTAAAAGGGAGACTTGACAGTACACACTCGGTCATACCTCAGAGGCCTTGACAGTTTTTCTTCTCTTTCTGAAGACACTTTGATTAAAGATTCCTCAATAAACTGCTCTATTACGAAAACCACATTTTCAGTAGATCTTCAGCACTGTTAACTACTCCCAAATAAAAAGCAAAACCAGTACATTACAAAGAACAGCACCAAGATAATTACATTTAGCAACAAAATAATACTAACATTACCATTCAGAAGAAAGCTACAGAGTAGAGAAAGCAAGCAGCTCCTGGAAACCACTGCTAAAGATGCATTAAGACAGAGCTACATCCATATGCAGTGCTTGTTTAATTGTAAGAAGTAACACCTGTGGCTGAAAGCTTGTTGGGTGGTTGCAGTCCTCATGGATGTTATTTTTTCAGTGTATGGAGTTGGCTTTTTCCTTGGTTTTGTCCATGTTTTCTTTTAAACCATGGAAGAAGGAGCTATGTGTCTGCATGAGTGTTTTTGCGGGTGCAATGGTTAATATACATTCCTAAAAACCTGACTGTAGTAAGTACACAGTCAGAGTTCCAGTAGAGGGAAAACTGCTCAGTGTGAGATGTGGCAAGTCAAACACAAGCCCAAGAGGACCTTTACAGAAGATTATATCATACAGGTCTTCCAGTAATTGAAGATTATAAATACAGCCCTTATCCACAATGGTTTATTTTCTTGCCCTTTAGTCTACAAAAAAGAACTAATCCCTGTTATGAGTAAAAAAGGACCTGATGTTGATATATCAATTGCCGAGCGCACAGAAGTGTGATTTAAATAGTTAGAGGGTGAAAACAGATGGAGGAAGCATGAAGGTCTGCTCTTCTGTTTTTTCTCTTTCAATTAGTAATGCCTTGTGGTAGGCCTGCTCCCTCTTCTCTTGTGCTAGTACTCAGGATAGATGTCTCTTCACTTCTATGCCTTCTGAGTAAGTAGGTTGGCCTCATGATCTATGCTAGACTTGTAGCTGCTTTTAAATACTGAACTGGACAGCATCTATTTAGTATCTCTAGAAATTGTAGTGATGTACCTTTTTTCTTTTCATATACAGACATCTATTACAATAGTCAGTCATCACCTTAGCTCCAGTAGCTCTCTCCTTAGCAACTTTCTTGACTCAGTTCAAGGGTTGTGACAACTGTCATCATCTCACTTAGAACTCCTAAGGTCAGACTGCTGGTGGTATTCAGGTACCTACTTTGCTTTTTAAAAGCACTGCCATGAGTTAGGAAACCAAATCTCTTTGAAAAGTAGCCCCATAATAACTCTGTCCCATGATTCATCCCTTGTGCAGAGCTTATCAGAGAGAAAAGATCTGTGAAATGTATTGATTTTCTTGTCAGGCCCTGTCTGAAAATGGACTAGGGCACATTCTCCCTAGAATATAAAGCTAATTCTTGATGTCAAGAAATGCATAAGAACCTGGCTAAAAGGAAGAACAGATTGGAGCCACTCCCAGTATGAGTCTTGGGCAAATGAAAGCATTTATAGCAGGAAATGTAGGTAGAGTGGCATCAGACATACACTTCCAATTCTTCTGTTTCCACCAAGAAGCAGGGACTCCCACAAACCCTTGTGTGTGATCTATCTTCAAAAGAACTACCTATCAGGTTGGAGACCCTATTGCTATAGTCTGGTACACACATCAGAGCTCTTCCACAAAGACACTGACTAGCATCATCTACCAGAGAAAATACAGTTCATATGTGGGCAGACGGACCCTTGACTGGGCACAGGGAAAAATGACAAGGTCAGAGACTGGTAAAACGTTTTAGTTTTATTAAAAATTAGGAGTTGCAGCCCTTCTTTGCTAACCTGGGCAAGTTGTCATTGTTTGGTTGTGTGACGTTTTATCTGTTTTCCTGTGCCATACAGTATTTTGGGGTTAGTGAGCTCAGAAAGCAAAAATAAGCAGCAACCACAAAGCAATTATCAAGAAAGCAGGCTGAGCTAACAGTGTAGTTGTTTTCCTTCCTCAGAATGACAGACCAGGCTTCAGTAGCCCTGTCAGCTTGTGTGAGATATAGAAAGTGCCTGCCAGAAGCTGATTTCCCCTGGATGTCTTAAATAGACATGACGATGTGGTGGCCTTGTCAGCCTGCTGCCCCTCAAAGGCTGTGTGTCCTTTGTGACAAGCACTACTAAGGCAGAAGACCTTCATGCTCATTAGCTCAGATACAAGTATAATTAAGCAGACTTGAAGAGAAGCTTTAGATCCAGATTTATTTTTAAGACTAAAGAGATCTGAATAAGAATTCTTAAGGACAAGGTACCTGATTAGATCAAGGAGCAGAGTTTTAAAACTTTTGAAGTTTACTTGCACTCAGAAGCATCAGGCTGCATCAGGAACAGCCTACGTGCAGAATATGACATTAACTTTAATTTCAACTCCTGCATAAAATTAGACTTAGAAGCTTCATACAGCCAGAAAACAATATAAGGATTGATCAGGTAAACTGATCTTGTCAAATAACATTTATTTTAGTTACAGCAAGCATAAGGTTTCTCTTATACTACTAAGGCACAGAAACAAGGACTGAGTATGTTGCTGGAGGTTAAAAAAGAAAAACCTGAATAAACCCACTTCAATCAGTAGTTCGAGTAGGTAACTCATGGATCCTTTCTTTTCTCCTTTCTATTTAATTCAAATACAGGTCAAATCAGCAGTACCTGACATCCTACTAAATGCTTTGGGGATCTAAATGAAGGGAAACAATGGTCCTAGAGCAGATTCTTGTGGAGAAATTTAGCAAAGGTCAAAATCAGGTGAGATAAAGAACTCGAACTGAGATTGCTTCATATTTGAAATACTGTGGAAAGAAACCTTTCCTCATGCAGCCATCATCATATCAAGTTGTACTTGCTTTCTACAAGGTGTTTCTATAATTGTCTTCATTCTTCCTTTCCTTAATACTGATGGATTATAAAGGAGTGGAGCAGGTTTCCAAGTGAGTTGATTTCCTTCTCTAAATCTATGGCATTATTTGCGTAGGTGAACAAGCAGTAAAAAGATCTAGCAAAGAAGGAAGTGTAAAGTTTGTCTTGGGAAGACTTTGAAATATCTCAAGATACTGAAATGCAGCAAAGGCTGGGTGGTGACAAGTTCAGCTTCTCACAGTGACGTGAGTGAAATCCTCACTACCAGCTGTGGCAGCACAAAAAGGTGTAAGGTACCACCTTCCCAAGGAGGACTGATTAAGCAGCACACACTACTATGGCATGTTCTATGCTACAATTCAGTAAAATATTACCTTAACACAAGTGGAAAAATGACACTTTGTTAGTGCCCACTATAGCATTGTAGTATCTTATCCTACTGCCCACCCTCACCCCAGCCCACAAGCCGTAGGATGCCTTTTGGGATGATATTGCTTTCTTTCAGTGAAATTTCTGTTTTAAGTTATTAATTTCAGTTGTCTGTCTTCTTGGCAGCTCATCTTCATTTTCCAGTCCTAGAAACTGCCTGAATTGCTTTGATCCACTCTGTACGCTCTGTGGATGAGGCTGCTTGCAAGTAATAGTGGATATCATTTGCTGTGATAATTTCAAAGAGGATATTGTCAACATCATGCTTCTTGGCTACGGGAAAGAGAAATAGGGAAGTCAGAAGATACGAAAGAGTACCTTGTGTTTACAAAGTTTCCTCCTTTACACACCGTAAGGGGATTTCCTTTCTTTCTAAGCTGAGCCTGATCAGGCCTTCACAAACCGATTGCAAGATTGCGTCCATGAGATAGGTCTCTCTTGGAAAATAACCCATGAATTCTGCATATTTCACCTTCAAGAGTCTCTGGTTAATTGCTCTCCAACCATGGAAAGGTCTGCAATCCTGCAGGCAGGTCATATTCCCCATTTTCTCCATATTCCCCCTGTTCTTTAAGGTCCCTTCCAACTCTAACGAGTCTATGATTTATGAAACCCTTCCATGCCTTGCCAGCTACAAATCAAGACATTCAAGTTCACATCACATCCAGAATCTCTGGTTCTTTTCATGTCTGCTACCACAGGCCACATGGGTGCTGAGATGCCAACGAACTTCCTTGCTGGGTATGAGTTTGCCACTCCTGTGGGGAGCAGAATGCATGGAAGGAATGTTTCTTGTTCCTTGCAGCGATGCTTAGCCATTGCTGTTCCCACAGCTTCGTTTTGGGAGGGAACAGAATGCAAACAATAACAATTTGTGGCATAACCATTTCTAACTTAAATGTTCCATCCCAAACTCATCAGCTAAAAAAAGCAAACTCAGCTTACTCTGTCTAAGGCCAGTTATCCCAGTGTAGGGATGGTGTCATCCTTTTGACAGGTCTTCTCTGAACAACTTACAAAACACAAGATTGCCTCTTGCTACCTTTACCATAATATCATTCTCCAGTAATTAAGACAGCAATAGAGAGACTAGTTACTGGAAGAATTACTGGACCATGGCACACAGATTGGTTTTGAGTAAAAACCACTTGTGATTTCAGGCAGACTGAAAGAATGTGCCAAAAATGTATTATACTGCTAATTCAATATGGTTCCTTACAGTCAGGCATATCTTCCACTGCTGTCACCACACAGCCTCTCAAGTGAATGGCTCCCAGTGGTTCTTCTCCCTGGTGAGGACATGAAAGCAGAATGAAATTCAACACTTCTGAGACTGTTCATATGTTAATATGTGGCTACAACACCAGAATGGAAACAAAAATATTTGGTGACATGGTATGTCATGTGGGAAACCAGGGGATCTTCAGTCTATGCATGACATGGAGCATGGGGGGGTGTTGTAGAGGGAAATAGGAAATCTCTTCAGGGATTTGGAATTCAGGATCTGCAGAGTATTTAGCATGTCCTGAACAAACGTATGAGAAGAATATGAGCCTTGTGCCAACTGCATTTCTTTTTTTTTTCAATGTCACAGTACATAGAAAAAGACCTAGTTCATTTTAATCAAATGAGAGCACACATTAATTCTAATTAATCACAGAGAAGAGCTGAGAGCACAGTTCAGTGTTACCTGTTTCCAGATCTGGGTGGCACTTGCCTCCCTGACGTGGCAGCCCCAGAAACCATCCTCCACCCTGCTTTTCCAGAGGATGGTTAGGCCATGTGAGCACAAACAGCTCCACAGTACTTGGTCTTTCCTATCACACATTCCCATGCAAATACTCCATTCAGATATTTCTATCAGATATTGGCTTTAAAACAAACAAGGAAATAAACCAAATGTCTCTTACTCCAGCTGGGTCATAGTAGTGAAGATATGCAGGGTCCTCTCTTAAAACAAACTTTCTCACTTTCCAGTTCTTCCTCCGATGTCCCTAGGAAAGTTCAAAACCAGAAATATTGTGAACTACTTTATCTGCAAGGACTTACAGTCAGCTTACCCATCCAAGAGAGAACAGGCAAATACAAAAGGAAAAAAGCTGAATATTTTGGACAGGAAGTATTCACTGCATCCCACTTTTTTGCACGACTGGCCTTTCACACCAGTTTCACTTTTTATGTGTCATATGAAGCAGAACAGCTTCAACATAGGAGATGCCCCTAAACACATTTCATAGCCTGGTAGTCATGCCATTCACATGAGGTGTCTGAAAACTGGGTCTGAATGCTTGCCAGAAAGCATGGCTGCAAAATGTCTTGCAGGAAGGTACTGTGAACTATTGGCAAGGATGAGCTGAAGGTCCTTCTTTCCCTGCAAGACAAAACCAACCAACAGCAAAAAAGGCTTATCTGGCTTAAGAACCCTGGGGAGGTTTCCTGGCTGAGAAGCTCAAGCAGAAATAACTCCACCTTCCAACATGGGTGCAGATGCCTCACTGCTGTTTCCAGGATTGAAATGATGGGTGGGGCAAATCTAGATCTGTTGAAAGCATTCTCTCTCAGCAGAAGTGTTAACGCTTCTGAGCAATGACCCACGGGTCACTGAGGGTGACCAATTCCAGACCAACACTAGTGGAAGACTGTCGTGAATCACTTCCTCTGAGCATTTCAAAACAAGTTTCTCAACTAGCTACACTGCAGGGAAGTTCTTACTAACTAGGCAGTTGTGAATGTGACAGGGTAAAAGCAGAAAGATGTGTATCTAATTGCTTCTGTTTCTTTCGAGTAATCTGATTGAGCAATAGGAATACAAATGAGGACCACCAAAAACTTCTTAGGCTTCCAATGAATGTTTGAACAGTGAAGGTTCAGACTTGATACTAGGAAACATTTCTTTACAGAGAACATGGTCAAACACTGGAACAGATTTCCTAAAGAGGTTGTCAATGCCCCGAGCCTGTCAGTGTTTAAGAGACACTTGGGCAATGCCCTTAATAACATGCTTTAACCTTCAGTTCATTAGGGACTGTAGTGACGGGACAAGGGGTAACAGGTTAAAACTTAAACAGGGGAAGTTTAGATTGGATATAAGGAGGAAGTTCTTTACTGTGAGGGTGGTGAGGCACTGGAATAGGTTGCCCAGGGAGGTTGTGAATGCCCCATCCCTGATGGTGTTCAAGGCCAGGTTGGACAGAGCCTTGGGTGAGATGGTTTAGTGTGAGGTGTCCCTGCCCATGGCAGGGGGGTTGGAACTGGATGATCTTAAGGTCCTTTCCAACTATTCTATGATTCTATGGTCAATCCTGAGGTGGTCAGCCAGTTGGGCTAGATGATCATTGTAGGTCCTTTTCAACTGAACTACTCTCTTCGTTTAAGAATCCTGGTCTCGCCTTCTATTCACCAATATCTGCTTGCAATGGCCCTGGAAAGTACACGTCTTATCATCACAGTCACCATATTGCTTAAAGTTTTGCTGGAAAGGAAAGGTATAGAGTTACCTGTCACCTTACAGACGGGACAGAATTAAACACTAGTAACGGAAAGGACTCTTTTGCTCAGGTACACTAAAAAAGCCTGTGAAAACGGGCAACTGAATCCAGTTGTGTATCCAGAGGGACACTGGATTGGCAGCCTTTCTACCCAAGCTCCCCAGTGACTTGTCACATCTGCTTTAGCACCCTTTCCTAATTAAAGCTATAACCTGCCTTATTTTGTAGTAAGAGCAATAAACCTTGCAAAGTTGGGCAGAAGCCCTGCTGCCATGCTACAGCAAGCATTCTTTGTGCTAAGGCAAGAGGGACAGAGATGAAACCTTACCTATCAAATATGGAGATGGCATAGGCTAGTTTCTCCCTTCTCTAAAGCTTTTCGTTGTAAAAGTGTAATCCTGTATCCAATGACCATCATCCCAGTGACAAAATGGAACACATTCAATACTGACCTGTTTCAGCAAACATCCTTGTTTGACTACTATGCCTCTGAATTCTTCTTTCAGGACCACATCATCATCACTAGAATTTCCATCACAGAAAAACCCGCTGTCTGGCTGCACGACCACAAGAGAAAATTCAGAAGTTACACAGCTGCCACATGTCTATGTACATGTACAAAGATGGCTTCTCTTTGGCTTCCCTCCTCCTTAATGTAGGATGGTAATGATGTAAATGTAGGTAATCATTCATATGGCTTAGAGTAAACATCTCTGCTGCCAACTTGTATGATAACAAGTCAGACATTGACCTGCTGTGGTCTCCTCACACCATATTGGGAGCACACATGGGCTGCTAAAAGTGTCCCAGGTAGCCAGGAACTGTGATGGCCACAAGGCTGCTTTCATCAACTGTGTCTCTGCTTCCATTGCTGCCCAGGTAAAGTGTCCCTGCCACAGACACATTCTAGGAAGACAAATTAAGTAATGGAAGAGTCATTTTACTGAAGTCAAGTGATTCTATGTGGTGAATATAAAGAAAATTGTCATATTCAAGCATTTTCATGTGACAGAAGGCATACTTTTTGTTAGTGCAAGTTCATAAGCCAAACATCTTTAAAACAGTATTTGACTGCGATATTGTGGGTTCTTCAAATCAATCCACAGAACTCGAAGCAATAAATCAAAAAGGTTGGGTAAACTACCCAGGACAGGTGTTATTGGGGGATATTAAAATCTTCTTTGCTCACAGGCAAGCTGTGTATGTGTGTGTGACATGCACTGAGTCAGATTTGATGGCTCTGAACAAAAGAAAGAAAAGGATTTGTAGCTTGTGTCATTCCAAGAAGCCCCATGATAATGAATTACTTGCTTGCCTCCCGCTGAATCATCAGAGGAACTGATGGTTAAATCCTGGTCACTGGTGAAATTACCAGGAACAAAGCCTAAGTTATAAAGAACCCAGCTTAAACTCAGCACTCAGTTCACACTTAGAAGGGTATGAGAAAAAAAATGTCCTGCTTACAAATATTAAAGTGAGCCAGCTCATTCTGAATCACACAGTATCACAGTATCACAGTATGCTAGAGATTGGAAGGGACCTCGAAAGATCATCTAGTCCAATCCCCCTGCCGGAGCAGGAACACCTAGATAATGTTACACAGGAATGTGTCCAGGCGGGCTTTGAATGTCTCCAGGGAAGGAGACTCCACAACCTCCCTGGGCAGCCTGTTCCAGTGTTCCGTCACCCTCACTGAGAAGAAGTTTCTTCTCAAGTTTAAGTGGAACCTCTTGTGTTCCAGTTTGTGCCCATTACCCCTTGTCCTATCATTGTTTGCCACTGAGTAGAGCCTGGCTCCATCCTCGTGACATTCCCCCTTTATATATTTATAGACACTAATAAGGTCACCCCTCAGTCTCCTCTTCTCCAAACTATAGAGACCCAGCTCCCTCAGTCTTTCCTCATAAGGGAGATGCTCCACTCCCTTAATCATCTTGGTTGCCCTGCGCTGGACTCTCTCCAGCAGCTCCCTGTCCTTCTTGAACTGAGGGGCCCAGAACTGGACACAATATTCCAGATGGGGTCTCACCAGGGCAGAGTAGAGGGGAAGGAGGACCCCTCTCGACCTACTAACCACCGCCCTTCTAATACACCCCAGGATGCCATTGGCCTTCTTAGCCACAAGGGCACAGTGTTGGCTCATGGTCATCCTGTCGTCCACTAGGACCCCCAGGTCCCTCTCCCCTACACTGCTCTCTAGCAGGTCGTTCCCCAACCTATACTGGAACCTGGGGTTGTTCCTGCCCAGATGCAGGACTCTACACTTCCCCTTGTTATATTTCATCCAGTTATTCCCTGCCCAACTCTCCAGCCTGTCCAGGTCTCGCTGGATGGCAGCACAGCCTTCTGGCGTGTCAGCCACTCCTCCCAGCTTAGCGTCATCAGCAAACTTGTTGATAGTACACTCAATTCCCTCATCTAAATCATTGATGAATATATTAAATAATACCAGTCCCAGTACTGACCCTTGAGGCACTCCACTAGTTACAGGCCTCCAACTAGACTCCGCCCCATAGACTACAACTCTCTGGCTTCTCTCCTTCAGCCAGTTCGCAGTCCACCTCACTACCTGGTCATCCAGTCCACACTTCCTCAATTTAGCTGTGAGGATGCTGTGGGAGACTGTGTCAAATGCTTTGCTGAAGTCAAGGTAGACCACATCCACCGCTCTGCCATCATCCATCCACCGTGTTATTTCCTCATAAAAGGCTAAGAGATTGGTCAAACATGATTTCCCCCTGGTGAAGCCATGTTGACTGCCCCTCATAACCCTCTTATCCTTGATATGCCTTAAGATGGCACCAAGGACAAGGTGTATCATGTAGAGAAAGGCAATTAATGTAGATCTCTCTGTTTCTGTCCAATCTTTCCTCTAGGACTTAAGAAACCCAACAAGAGGCCTGAGAAAAGCAGAGCATTAGTAATTCTGAGACAATTAAAAAACAGAATGCATCACTCACAAAGTAATAGTAGGCATCGCTGAGATCTAAGAAAGGGGTGTCTGACAGTCCCTCAGCAGCAGCCTTGGATGTATCCTCTGCAGGCTGTAGGTAGCCTTCACTCAAGAGGGAAGAGGCAAGCATGAGACCTTCTTTGCGATTTCGGATGGAGTTACTAGACACCAGCCAGTCAATCACAGTAGTGCCTGGTTACAAAGGAGCAAACGCCATCAGCCACAAACCATTTGATGGAAAGCAAGACAGAAATGACAATATGGCACTGCTTGTTGATGAATATTTCAGAAAGGAATAATTCTTCTGGAGTTAAGCGTTTCATGCAACTTTCTGCAAAGAGCTATATCAATCTTTCTGGCACTGGTTAAATTTCTTTCTCTTCTCTTGCTTACCATGGCCACAACTGAACACTTTTTCAAGCTTCATCCTTAGAACACCTCCAGTGTTGGTCAGAAAAACATCTGCCAGGCTTTCTTCTTAAACTTCTCTGTGCTCTACAGAGCTTAGAGCTGTTTCATCTATCTATAGCCTCTCAACCTGTGCTCCCTTTGTTGTATGAAAAAGCAGGACAAGAGTTCCTTACCGGTAAAGCAGTGATTGTACACTTTTTTGTCTTTTTCCAGCTTCAACTCTTTTATTCCCTTTTCAGGATCTTTCATTGAGAGGTACAAAGCACTGTGCATAAAAAGAACCACAGAAACTTAGCAAATAAAAAGCTTTAGCCAGTTTGTGCAAGAATATCATTGTCATTCACAGGATCTTCATGTTTTGCTGGCATATTACTCTCCGCAGGGTTACAGCACAGCTTAGTTTAATCTCCTGAAAAATTCATGTTGCAAAGCCTGGAGGCTTCTGTCACAGCTAGAGGAGCAGAGGGGCAAGTGCTCAAGTGGTTCTCCACACCCCCTTGATTCCAGAATGGAACAAATTATGTAGCGTGAACAGCAGTGAATACCCACTCCTGAGGCATCTTCACAGGGCCCCACAGCCTTGGTGCCAATAAGGAGCTCACTGCTCTGCACTATGTTCCCCCAAAGGTCCTTGGCTAAGCAGAAAACCTGACACTGTGACATCTCCAAAGACTGCATGCTCTCAGAGGCACCAAGTAACCTCAGTGAGCCCTGGCATGACTTCCTTCCTCACATCCGCTTTTCACTTGCTCAGAACTCTTGGAGCTCTGGAATGACAAGAAAGATGACTATTAAATGTCACATGCTAAGTCCTTTAGCCTGTGAGTCAGGGTGATCCCCTGCTGAAGCAGAGAAGTGAAATTTAGCTGGATGTTGGCCCTGTGCAGTTTTACTGTCTTATAATGAGCACTGCAGGTTCATCCGTACCTTGATATTTACTGCTTAGAGGCAAGCTGTCCTTAACATTTTAAAGTACTGACAACCAAATGGCTTCCTGTGTGTGACCTTTATCTCCTCTCCATTTGCCAGTTCCAAGTTCTCCGGCAAGCGCCACTCTACCCTCAGCATCCAAAACCTAGGCTAACATCAGCGTTCCTCTGGAAAGCAAACAAAAGCTCTAAAATATTTTTACAATAGATTATATATTGTATAAAAATGCCTCTCCTGGCAGAATCACACTTTGGCTGGGGTCTCCTCTTCCACTGCAGTGTGCTCAGAAATCTCCTTATCAGCAAAATCCCTTGATAAATAAGCATGTTTTGGTAAGTGATGATGCACTGAAAATTATTTTCCCAGTTCTGATCACTAGCTCATTTCTGCCACATTCTGAGTCATGCAGAAAGGACTGAGTGAAGCCAGAGAGGTAGCAGGGACAGACATGCTCATAGCTTGTCCAGACAGAGGTTACGGTACCTGGCACACTGCCTGCAGATGTAAGTAAGTAAAAGGGGGAGCAGAGCTATGAGAACAAACCTCAAATTGATTGTCTCAGGCAGTCTGATAGATTTTCTTGTGGATTTTCTGGCAAACCGCTGGCCTCCATCTATGCAATGAATTGCTCTCTTGATATCTCGTACCCAGGCATCTCTCTCCTCCAGGTAGGCAGCTTGAAAAAAGTGGTCCTGCTGCTTGGCTGCGGTGAGCTTGAAGACAAACTGGAATGATAAATGATGTTTCTTTTAGGAGTCACTTTGGTGTAGCCAGTTGGGCACAGTTACCCCAGTACGACCACAACACACAGCCTACCTGTGCCTGAGGGACTACTGAAAGTGCCTTACAGCCACAGTTACATTTAAAAACCTCTGAAGAAAAGCATGAACAGGCAGTGCAGGAAACTGACTCTTGTTATTTCCTGCTGGGCGACCCTGACATTGTCATTATAGCCAAGGAGAGTGGCACCAGTGTAGTGGCCTATTTTAACTTTTGCTGGGAAGTTCAACCAAGAGGCTCAAGTGCCCAGCCCTGCGGGCTTACAGTGGGTGTGCATTTCTGTTACTGTTTATAAAGATGTGGTCAGTCTGAGGGAGGGAAAAATACCCACTTCATGTAGCTCAGCTACTGATTCACAAGGAGAGAAAAGGTCACAGTCACACTGGAGAGCAGCTGAACACATCAGCTTAGCAAACCTTTAAGGGCTTGGTATATCCCACCCATGGCTACATCTTATGATCGCTACCTATCTAAGCACACTAGCAACAATGGAAAAACTATTTCCCAAAATGAGAAAAGATCTTTTAAAGGTAATTCTGATCAGAAAAAAATAAACACCAACCTGGGGGAGGAGGGGGAAGTGGGGGAAAGAAATAAGGAAAAATAAAATCCAACACAACAACCAAGAAAACCCAAGCCCAAAGTTCACACTGTTTGATCTCATATTCATCCAGTGATCTTTTCAATGGAAAATCAGAATCTAATTACTCAGGCAAGAGGTTTCCACTTCCTCTAAAATACAGTTCTCCATAAGCAGAATTGTAATTGGTTCCATAGCTGTATTACAGTAAGTACAAGAAGTTCTGTCTCAGCAGGCATCTAAAAGTGACAGGCTAATCAGCAAGCCAACAGCATGGCTTTATGAGGGCAGGTAATGAAGAGGCTATCATCATCATCGAGCAGAGCGTGGTGAGTCTACAGCAGTGAACTGAAAGCACTGAGTCTGCTGAAGCCTGCATTCGTAAATGGCACATTTCTGAACATCCCCAGTGTGCATCTTCCAGATTGTTGTCAATGTGAAAAATTCTGACACCCTGACACGGTGTGGAAGTCCCACTGACTTTCATGGAAGACAGATATCAAAGTTACAAACAGTGGGTCCTGAAAAATCCATTTCAGAAAGAAAAGCAATCATTTCTTATGAGACACCAATCATCTTTCCAGCAACACCTGCCTTTTCTATTATGCAGTAAAGAGCTATATCCTGAAAAGCAATGTATGGTACATTTGTGAAAAGCAAACAGATTAGTGCGAGGTGTCCCTGCCCATGGCAGGGGGTTGGCACTAGATGATCTTAAGGTCCCTTCCAACCCTAACTATTCTATGATTCTACGAAATCCCAATATCCAAGAATCATGCTTACACACCAGGTTAACAGAATGAAACACCAAATCATTAATACAAGCTTTTACCAAAGGGAAAATCAACCATCTCAAAATCAAAGAGCTCAGAAGCAATGTACAGTGAAATGCTAAAGAAGAGTTTATTCCCGGTACACAGAGGAGGTTGGGAAAGCTCTTTCTCTTAACTTCAGCTCTTGGAAAGCTAGGCCACTGAGCTAGACATCCAGGCTCCCTTTGAAATCAGCAAAAAGGTCAAGCCTCCAATCTTAGAAGTGACTGAGTCTCCCTCTGATGATGCGCTTCTGTTTGTGCTTTAGTGAAAATTAGACAATTAGACTGCACTAAATACTAACATTTCGGTTTAAATTAGGACAAATGTATCTGACTCTAAGCAACTATACATGATTATGTTATCCACGTGAAAGCCATGGAGAAAACAGAGAAAGCTCAAGCATAGCAGAATTAATATCACATTAAGCAGTGATCAAACTTCAGATCAAGAATGGTGGTGAATGCACTTTGAAACAAAATCTCAATGCAGTCTCTTCTGAACCGGTTATATTTATTTCTGTTTAACAAATCCAAGATTGCTTCCTTTCCCCACAGCACCTGCTTTTGGCAACTGATTCAGTAAAAGTGTGTTGGTGATATCTCCTGAGTTTTCAAGCTAGGCCCTGATACAGCTACACAAGCTGATTCAAAAAGCTTAAGTCTAACCAAATGAATATAAAAGTTTGCTCATGGCTCAACAGTCCCTGTCCCAAACTGGGTCCAAGTGAGTGAGACAGGCTAAGAATTATCCCACTTTTCACCTTCAGAACTCCTGTCCTAAAAATATACATTAATTTCTAGCTACGTGAAGCAAATGTATGCAAACCACTAAGAATCAGAATAATTCCCATAAGAGGAAGAACTATATGTTTTGGCATGCAAGCAGTGAGAAAGCAGGATGGAATGCAGAGGCATTGCTTGTATACAATCCCAGTGACAGTGTCATTCATATGAATGAGCATGTTGAAGTTTCGACTGTTTGAACAGTGCAAATTGTAATTCAATATGTTTCCAAGGCTATTAGTCTATGTAATTGCAGAATTGTCTCACCAACTCAGTAAGGAGGATCTGATCCAGCACCCGCTGAAGTTGTTTGGATTGCTTCCACTGACTCTGGATCTGGATCAGATCTCACTTACGAGAAGGTGGTTTAGGTGCCTCAACCCCCAGGTCTGAGATCCTTTTTTCAATATTCTCCCTCAGAAATAGCCCCAGCAACTAAAGTGAAGCCTAAAGTAAATCTCAATATTTAAACTCATAATGTAAAATGAAGCATAATGTCCACTGCAGTCAAAGGAAGGCTCCTCAAAGACTTCATCACCCTTTGATGCAGATGCAATGCATCTTCTGCTAACTGCTACATCTTCAAGCAACCCTTTGGGCAGGTGAGGCTGTCTCTCACTTTGCCTTCAGCAGACAACAGACACTTCAGACCTCTCTGCCTAACTTGTAGAATGTACCTATGCTGGTCAATTATCTTTTCACTATTGTTAAATGTGTTACTGTTGATAACGTTTCCAAGCAACTATTATAGACCAATAGTGATGTCAGGGCCTCAGTAAGAGTAAAAAAAAACCCAAACCAAACCAAACCAAATAATCTGGAAAAAAAAAAAACAACAAAACCCACCCAAAAAACACAAACAACAAAAACACCCCCACAAAACTGTTTGGAAAAGAATGCTTCATGAGAAAAACTTAACTTCCACCATTATAATGTAGGATGCGTGATACTCTTGGATACAGTACCCTTCTCCTCATGCATTATACCTCATAAGTAGAGTGCTGTGTTGAGGCTTGTTAATTAGATAATGTAGGAACATGGTTTCAAAACAGCAGAATTAGAACCAAGTGTGTGCAGATATAGTTAGTTTCTGTTCCTTTATTTGGTAATTTCATGTTCCTGTCCTGCGCTCTAGTCCCTAGATGTAATTCTGCTTCGCCTTTATTATCCATGGTTTACAAAAGATGTAAAGCCAAGTGCTGTAACTGAGGGCTCTCAGCAGTGCCCAGGCAATGCACTGACACACAGCCACACTGGCTGAAGCAGAAGGTTAGGTCTGAAGCTACAGGGGTCAACCAGTAAGGTTTGCCCAGCCATGCCAAGGGTGGCTCAGACAGGAGCTGTTAGCAATAAGGAAGAGTAAATGGCCTTGACTAGCAGTCAGTCTCAAACCCTTCTGAATCAGTTGGACAATCTCCCTTGCCAGCTCAGGGATCAAAAAGCCTATGATGAGCATGGGGTGGGAATACATGATTGCACAATTCTTTTCCAGGCATATCAATACAGTCTCCTTCTGTGGACAACTCTCAGCACCTACGGACAGCTAGGAAAAGCAGGCGGCTCTTGATGATCCTGCTTTGGATGGGATTACCAAGGTAACAGCTCTCTAAAACCTTTGGTTCCCAGGGGAAGCAGCCTTCTACAACTGCTTTGACTCAGCACAGAATTAACAGCAAACTTTATTTGTACTGCCTCAAAAAAGTAGAAGACCCTTTTTCTTAAAGCATATAAGTCAAAAAGACTTCATAAGAATCAGCTTTTTTAATATATAAATATGGGGGCTGCACAAAGAAGAAAAAAATGAAAGAAAGAAGAAAACAGAAGGAAGGAAAGAAAAAGGAAACCCAGCAGGTCCAAACCTGACACCAGGGACGCTGACTCCACTTACCACAAAACCTAAGGACAGGTATAATTCTCTCCACTCATAGGAGAAAATGCAGCTTTCTCTCTCATGCACTCTCACACTTTCTTTCTATTTTTCTAATGCTCTCAGACTTCTATCTTCAGTCAGGTATCCTTGTGGTAAACTTCTTTAAGCTGCAATTGTACAATCTTCCAGACTCTGGGGAACCCCTTTGTCAAAGGAATTCTTGAGGGTAGGATGCCTATTTGATGAAATCGAGCTGCTGAAATAACGAATGCCTGACTGTAGATAGGATTCTTTGCTCATACTGGAAATCCTGTTTTACCAACAACTGTTTTGCATGAACCCTGTAACAAAATATGTATGTTTGTACATTTATCTTCATCTATCTTTTTTCTGTCACATAAGACTCTGAATTTGTGAATACAGTCATCTGTGTGTTTTACTGGGAAGCGGGACCCGTGTGTGCACTTGCCACCTTCGACTTTAAGAGGTCCCAGATATGTAGGCAGCATTTGGACTACTTTCTCTAGGTCAGTTTTGGGGTTTACTCTCTGAGTGTAGATGTGACTCTTAGTCACTTGCAAAAGCCCTACCAGTAACAATGCAGTGGTGATTACTACAGATTTCATTAATGTGAAATGTGTGGGGTCACCAAATGGTAATAAAACGGCTTGGAATTAAAGCTTTGCTTAGGCATTTGGGTCACAGCATTTATCTCTTTTCTGTATCACAATTTTTTCATTGTTATTGAAAAAGTACTTACCATTCTTTTGCCAAAATCTTGGCATGGGCTGTTAATAGAGCTTCCCTTTAGTGGGACCATCCCTTTGGGGCTATTGTCAGCCTTCCGCTTGTAGAATTCAATTCCATCTTCTAACAGCACGACCCACATCGGCTTCCAGGTGTTAAACATGCTGCCCTGCTGCAATAAATCACTGTGTATATTATGTTCAATAAATCACTCTCTTCGCATGATACCCACTGAAGATATGACCTTCCAGGGAGTGTCTGACATGCTAAAATAACTATAGCTAGTGTCTCAAGGAGAACACAGCACAACCGCACCCATCTTACTACACAGTTACGGAGCACTGTTGTTATTCTTCTGATCACCATTTTTGGACCCTTGTAGTCACCTCAGCCATGAGTGTGTCCAAAAATCACACTGCCTGCCCCAGGAGGTGTTTCTTTTCAGTATCAGTCCCAGCTACTGTCTTCAAGATGACATAGTGGCAGTATTATGAAGAATCCTCAAAATTTCTGGATGTGAACTGGCACATTAGAACTGCCTCATTAACTTGGGCATCCTTTGCAATACTTAGGACTTGGTTCTACAATACAGTTAGCTGCTGAGGCCTGGCTGTCTAGTAAGAAAGCACACATCTCAGAGGATTTCTAGACATACAGATACAAACTGTAAGAGTAATGAACAGTATAAGGGCCTGCAGCTGCAGATCTCCAATGATGAGGAACTGAAGTGCTCCGTTTCATCTTTTAAAGTTTTTACTTCCCATTCCTGAAACAAAGCTGTCAGATGCAAGAAATACAGAGATAAAGATAGGGCCAGATCCTGCATATAGTGAAACACAGCAAAATTCTAAGGGTCTCAGAGAGGAACAACCCATTTCTCTGTGTTGAGCATGATTAACTGCTAAAATTACTAAGACTGGTGCATTCTAGCTAGGTGTCCTCTATGGTCCCACCACTTTTGAAGCTGGTTGGGGTCACAATCCCAAGATACCCAAGTGACTTACTCCTCAGCCAAATGAACATTTACATCTGCTGAATACCAACAGTTCCTCTGAAGAGTTACCAAGGCACAACCAACATTTTTAGGCCCCAAATCAGAGGCCATCCTTCAAAAACATTAGCTTCCCTTGCTCTTTCTGTTACAAAGAGACACCTAAATTTATCCCCCCCCCCGCCACAACTCCATCCACTGCATCCCTGTCCACCTCAGATGCTGGTGGCTGAGCCATGCTAAAGCTGCAGATAGAAGCAAGGCAGCCACAGTTACGCTGTGAAAATAGCCAGGTTTGATTTGGTAAACCTGAAAGCTGGGCAGATACGGTTACATTTGCACTTTGTATTTCTGCAGAAGTGAATGGGACAGAAACACACCGAGCCTTTATTTTATTTTTATTTTAATTATTCTCCAGATGAACCGTTTGTCACATCTTTTTTGCTTCCCTACCTTCCAAGAACGGCCTTTGAGTAAGACCTTATGTTCAGTTACAGAGTGAGGAGGGAAAACCTTCAGCTGAGATCTTACTAAGAGCAAGACTTGCTTCTAGCCTCTGCAGCCCACACTAGGGGCAGAAGGTGCTTAACAAATGCTAATTATGTACTTTCCTCCTCTTCATTATGCCCACAAAGTGAAAACAAGGATTTGACCTCCTAAAGGAGTCATCATGCAGCCACAGGGCCCTTTGCAGAGGGTGAAGACCATTTGTCACTGACTTTCTCCTCTTGATATTTACTTTAGGGTGGGGAACAGTGCTGTGCTTAGGAGTCAGTGCTTTAGCGTGGACTATGTGACCTCCAAAAAGGGAACTGCAAGAGCCTCATCTGCATACGGGTTGACTGCCGTTTGCTTTTGATTCTGTATATTTAATAAGCAATAAGAATTTACCATTATTTGAGAGTCTAAATTAACCCACTGGTCAATTTTCTGCTCAGAAATAAATTAAGACAATGGGCCAGGGCAAGAACTGTTGCAATCTCCTTTTGTTTGTGGGTTTACCATAAGCAGTATTTCTGCTCATAAACAGACAAGTCCAGCACTTCCTAAAGCCCAGACTCTGACATGCTCTACCAATGGAAGCCGCTGCAGAGCAGTGTGAAGACTGGCAGTCTCAGACGCACATCATCAGCAAACCCAAACATGGTCACAGTGTTCTCATCTAGAAAGATAAGCAAGCTTTTCCTGGACTAAAAATCAAGCTGTCACACCTACTCCAAAGACTGCAGACACAGACAGGTTTTCCTTGAATTGCTCTATGAAATCATTAGCTACTTTAAGAACACACAAAACTTCCCCTTGGTAGAACAATTTTTTATAACATCTGCTGCACTACAATAGCAGAAAATTAGCTGTTTCTTAGGCTCAGATGACACAAAGTCCCCAGAAATATAGAAGTTTAAGCTGACCTAAAACCCCTTCAGTGGTGAACTCGTACTTCTTGGAGGTCACATAGTCCAAACTAAACCACTGACCCTCAAGCACAGCACTGTTCCCCACCCTAATGTAAATATCAAGAGGAGAAAGTCAGTGACAAATGGCCTTCCCCCTCTGCAAAGGAACCTGTGGCCCCACAGAGTGCCTCGAGGCCAAGGTGATACGACCTCTGTGATCTCATTCTGCTTCCTTGCTATTTAACTCAGCAATTAAGTGCAGTTGAGTAGCCTATGTCCATTTCAAGCTGCTACCTGTCTTGCCAGGCTTCCACTCTGGGCATTAGATTACTTAATAAAAATACCAATGTCCAAAGGTACATCCAAGATATGTACAAAATGCCTTATGTAGTATTCTGACAAGATAAAACTGCTAGCAAGTATCTGTATGATCACTAACACCACACTGGGTTACTGCTCAGGGAATTCTGTTCATTTGCCTTTTCTTTTTGGTAAAAAAAATATCCTTTTTTTAATAACTGAAACCAAAGTATGTTTTCCTACACCTCCCCAACCTGTTCAGAGTTAGCTTCCTCCTCCACTCAGTCCAAAGCTCCCCCCCTTACCTTCTTAACCAAGTACCCCTCCCTTATACGCATCGGTTCTCGCTCCATGTCTCAGGCAATCCCGTTCTCTGGTCTATCAGCGCTGGCAGTCAAGTTCTTCTGGCAGCAAAGTCTGTGGGCTGGCATTTTTACAGTACAGCTGTGTCACTTTCACAAGTTCCTCTGCCTGCTAATCACATGAAAACAAGCCCATTTCCTCTTACAGAGTGAGAGATAGGGAAACGCAGAAGCACGCGTGTATTTATAGTTCACCTCTGACAGAACAAGCAACAGCCTGACAAAACGCTCAACTCTATCAAATACAGCCAGCCTTGATGACAGAGTCCTGGGTAATAAAGTAAGCATCTTAGTGCCCAATCCCAAGAAATCAGGCCCACTCTGCAAATACGTGAACTCTAGCAAACAAACGGCTTGGTGTACTGAGCTGCTGCTTGGTGCAAGCCAAAAGGGTCTCAGAGACAGGCTTCCAACTCACCAGTTCTGTTATTTCATCCTGCCTTGGAAGCCTGACTCACAGCGGGTGAGCACGTGGTCTGGCAGCAAGCTGGAGGGCCCTCGCTTGGGTTAATGACTATGCCCCCTCTGCTGATAAAGAGGGTTTATCAGACTTGATCAGGTTTTGGAGTTTGATGCTGAGGCTTCCCAAAGAGGTTAGCTGTCAAGTAGGCTAAATGAATTAGACCAGCACACCACAAAGCACCACAGAATGTCACTTTCTACGAGCATCTTTTACTTGCTGCAGAGCTCATATGGCTATATTTGGTAGAAGATAAGGCAAAACCATAATTTTCTAAAAGCTGATATACACCAGACTCACAATCCCTCTTCCGCATACAGAAAGAAGGATGGTGGCCTAGGGGAGGCAATAAGGAGGCTGCTGCATTGACAAGAGCCAAATATTCTCCCATGCACAAGACTCCAAATCGCTTTTATAGCTAAGACCATTCAGATAAGGGTTGGGCCCAGGGTTATGCCATCTGTCACCTCTACCACCTGCAAAGATTCCTCAAACAGGGAGGACTTTTTCCACAGTCAGAAATTCCTGCTCTGCATTTGACTCTGCCTCAGCTTTTACTCAGGAAGTCCAACAAGGTCTGCGATAGAAGATCAGAGGGTTTGAAGAGCTTTTTCTCTAGCTATTCCTCACTGATACCTATTTAGCAGTGCTCCCACACATGAGACTCGACTCCTTCCTTGGTTATATGTATTAGTGCTTCACCATCCCAACTGCTGAATGTTTCTCCTCACTGTCTGAATTGAGATTTTCCTTTCCAGACCTTTCTCAACTAGCTGCTGCTCCAGTCTCATCATCAGGCAGAGCACCTGTCTGTACCAGGCTATGCACTTTGCAGCGCATTCTGCCCTAAGCATGCCTTTTTTGTGATGATTTTCTGTATTATCAGCTTGCTCAGGTTTTGTTTCTAGAACCTGCAGGGTCTCAGTACATTGTTCCTTTGTTCATGCAAATCATGGTGTCTTGAGGATCTGATTGCTATTAAATACCATAGTTGCTGACCAAGCAAATCATCCATTAGGCAGTTTGCAAATCAAAGGTTCAATATATGCTTTCTAATTCTCTGTCTGTCAAGTATACATGACATCAGCCAACAGATTCTAAAATTATTAGAGACAGAAACTCATGCATTAGCTAATAAAACCTTCAGGCTTTTTGGAAACAGCTAAAAGTAAAAAATTATCACTAAAATGTGATCACAGAGCTTTGTCAAATTTACAGTAAAGAATCTGCCTACCATTCCCAGGACCTGAAATGAATTGAAGATGCATTCCAGAGTTGAGATGATCTAACTGAATTTCCCAAGCTAAATTTCTGTGAAGGCTTTCTTCATTTCCCATGAGGCATAAAATGCTTGGTGGACTCAGGAGCTTGTAGGCTCCTATAAAATGTCTTTTTTGTCATTAATTCCTTTTGCTTTAAGAAGGTCAGCTATCTCCTTCTCTTCCCTTTCATTCCAGTGGTTCCATCTTTGGGAAAAGTCACCCCCTTCCCCTCTCAGTGGATAAGCCAAAACTACAGGTCATAGACAATGACAACTCATATTAAATAACTTTCACTGTACAGCTGCAAGCCAAACTATCCCCTTATTAGCTGCCTTGAGGCCATAATACTACAAAGCCTGGGGTGAGTATTAGGGACCAAAAACTGGCTCACAGTTAGCTCTTATGTCTCTACCTTGCTTACCATCAGACCTGAGGAAAGGAAACCCTTTCCCAAGTGGAACAGCTTGAGTGGAGCAAAAACAAAAGAATCTGCCAGCATTTCCCTCCCTGCAGGCAGCTTTTCCATAGGTTTTCCTGCTCCTGCTGGTTCAGTGTTTGTGCTGAGTCAGGATGACAGGGCCCTGCACAATAAATTGGTGATATGAAACGTTCAGAGACAGATCCTCTTCAACAGGATATCTAAATGACCTTATACTAAAAAGTGGTTTAATGTAAACAGAAAAGGATGCTGACTCCACAATTCTCCAAAAGCTCAGTTTCTCATTTACCTGCATAAAAAGCCCTTGAAGGTGTGGAATGCAATTCTAGATGCAGTGGCACAAAGCCAATGACTCCAGGATTTACCATTAGATACTTAAGCAACTCAGTGTCAAAGAATAAAATTACCTCCATCCAGCATTAGCTGGAAGCAACCAGGTCATTATATATAGTTTATATATATATGTGTGTGTGTAATATATATAGTTTATAACTCTCCTTTTCTCTATATTGTTGCTATTTCATCTTCAAAGCTCAGGTATTCCTTTTCCCCTTCTACCTTATATGTGTCTGGAACAATCCTTTTAACACTGAGGCTTGGTTTAATTTATCACACATCACCACAGGGGAATCAACATTTCATCCTTCCCCAGGCAGAAATGTGCTGATCAGATAAATCATTAATGTGAAGCAAAACGGTCCTTAACCATACGTACAGTGGCCATGGGAGGTGTGAGAAACAGCCTGGACTGCGGATGCATGTTGTCTTTGTGATGCCATTCCTAAACAGCACTGTGCTGAGAGAGAGAGGAAGAGCTGTATTTCTTCTAGCTCTCCATAGAGGGACGGATAGAGCTCTGGGTGGCAGAAAGTGACCTGTGCTGTGGAAAACTGTTATAACTTACCCTGTTCTCTCCATTTCTGTCCAGAATAGGTAAATGATAATGGATTAGCAACATTTGTCACAATAGCACAATCTGCAAGAGCTACAGATCTTATCTCAACTTACTGGTAAGTGACCTGGTCTTGTCCAGCAGATCTTGCTGCTGTAATTCCTCAGAAAATTCAGCTTGTTTTTTTTAAAACATTTTAAAATTAAAAATAATAATTAAAAAAAATTGCATTTTTAAAATTGCATTTAAAAAAAAAAGTGATCAACCACATTTATCTGAGCAAGGGATCTGCTTGAGCTGAGAGACTGATGGGCGTTCATAATGAAAACTGGAACCCCATCTGTGCAAATAAAGGTGTTGGCTGCAAGGAAGGCAAGCGGTTTCTCAGCTTGTTGCATCAGCTTCACTGCTCTACTAGCCCTTGCATAGCTGCTCTTCAAACATGGTTGCTGCACTGTAAAAGCCATAAGCCCACTCCGTGTCTAACTGAGCACATGAGTTCTCCACAAATATGCATCAAATTTCCAGGTGAAAGTAAACCAAATGCTGTATGCTCAAAATGACTGATGGGAAAAATAATAGACAAGTGGTTTGCAAAGGTGATAAATACTCAGTCTGGCTTACAGTCCATTAAACCCCTTTCCCACTTCTGTGCAGAGGCAGAGGTGTCAAAAGAATTACAGCATTAAATTTAGAGCTGACAGGTGCAAGTCTCAGCACAATTCACTCCATATGGAATCATACATATGTGGCTATTTTTAGCAAAAGAGAGATTGTGGCTTTGCATCCATGTCTTGAAAAGAAACGCAAATCCAGAACATTTCCAAATTTAGCCCTGTGGTAAGAAAGGAATCAAATAGGGGCAAACATGAAAAGACTATACAGGTATTGTCTGTATCACCTTGGAATCTAAATCCTGTGGGTTGGCGGTCATAAATGAACCATCTTGTTCTGACCTCAATGCACATTTTATACATTTACTTATTGTGGAGCTATGCAGCAGGATTAGTGCCCTAACTCCAAGTAGGGAGGCCTGCATAAATAGTATTACTGAAAGTCTTATGCAGTTGACATAGCACCATGCCTAGAGAGATCATATTGAGTGGATGCAGTCAAGATATCAAATAGATTTTTCCACAATGTTTTCTAGACAAATTAGACTTGCACAAAGCATAAGCCACGGCTTATCTGCATATTGGCTCTGGCTTTTCTTTGGATGCATACAACCTCACCTCTCCCCTACAGCAGTTCCTGTGTGATACATGCAGGTAATGCGGCTGCAGCAGGGAAGCCTTAGGTACAAGAGAGAGGTCTTGGAGGATGAAGCTGTACTGTGAAAAGAATGCCCTAGTTCTGGGAAGAAAAAGAGATGAGAACAGCCCAGCACACTGGATGCAGCTCACCTGAAGGAGCCCACCACTCCCTTCAAAAGCACTAAGGGGTTTGCCAGTGCTGCAACATTCCTGCCCAAGGGAAGGAAATTAGCTTAACATACCTTGCTGACTCCAGACAACAGGCTGGGAAGCCTCAGATGACAGGAGAACAAAAGATAGGTCGGGGGGGGGGGGGGGGGGGGGGAGAGGGAAGCAAAACCAAACCCAAACAAACATTAAAAAAAAAAAAAAGCAGTTTTTCACTTTACAAGGACATTAAAGATTCCAACCTCCACCCCTTAAATGTAGGCGTAGGGAATGGAGGAATGGACACAAATTTATCTTTGTTCCTGGAAATAAATTACTGCTGTGCCTTAGAAGAAATACAACCTTGTCCTAAGATTGTGAGGATCTATTTAACTTTGAACCTGGTAAACATGAGCACATTTCCTCTGTGCTCCTGGCAAAACCACACTGCCTCCATCTTCTTGCAGGTACCTTGCTCCCTACAGAACATCAAACAATTAATATCAGGTAACCATGCTGCAGCCTGGGGGCTGGAACCCACAGAAAATCCCCATAGGGCTTGGACAGGTATGAATTTCTCCAACCAAGGCCCATCCCACCACCCTCAGTGAGGGGACAGACCACAGGCACCTCCATGGTAGCCAAGTAGTCAGTCTGCAGATCAAAATCAACAGCATCCATGGCTAGATATATCTGTGGCAGAGCTGGAGACCGACACCCCTAAACATAACTCAAGAAAGGATTGATGGCCCATGGGCAGAGGGGTGGGTAGAGGCCCCAGGTGAGGCTGGTCATGGCCATTAAGGTGGGAGCAACAAAAGCAACCTCCCAGGAAGACTTAGCAAAGCCACCCTGCCCCCTTGATCTGCACTGATAAAGAGTCTCTGGTAGGATCGGGTAAGTAAATGTGTTGACATATGCAAAGATATCAGATTGATAAAAAGAAAGGTAATTTTATGTTTAAAAATCCTTCTTTGTAAATGTTCTACTCTCACCAGATTTCACTTTCACATGGTAAACCAGTTACTCACACATATGCTTTTTTAGTTCTCCCTTATGTTTGCTACTTTTTGCCACAGTGGTCTGGAATAAAGTCACAGCCTGAGCTGCATCCAAAGGTGACCATTCAGGCAGAAATAATAAGGGAAAAAATACTCGTTATAGATCTGACCTCTCATGTACTTGGGAAACTAATAGCAATCAATGTCTTCAGCTACACACGATTTACTACAACATGATATGTCTGGCCCAAGAGGTGAGTAAAACTGATCCCTGGCAATGGCCATTATTCTTCACATTCCACTTTAAGTGATACTATCAGATTCCCCATGTGTAAGGCCTCTGTGATTTCATACTGAATTACATTTAAACTTGCAGAACTGGGAATTGCTGCAAGCCTAACTTTAAACAGCCACAAAGTACAGCACTTTCAGCAGAATGCAAAGAAAAATGAGAATTCTCAAAAGAAGATGGGGAAGAGATGCACATGTGGTCTTCTTTGTGGAGCCATAGTGTTATGAGATGTGTGTGTGTATATAGCAGCTGCTTTCTCATCTGAAAACATCTGTTAACTTCCAAGATACTTTCAAAACCATTCATTGTTGACCTTGACAGCGGTTGGAGGGATTCATCTTACCTGATTTTGGTGGACCTCTGAAGTCAGAAAAGATCTTTGCAACAAATTGATGGAGGTCAGTGTATGATTGTGATCAAATGCTGGCCCCCACTGTGGGATGAGTTGTTGCTGCAACTTACTATTTGATTAGATGCAACCATTCTTTGATTAGGTGCCCTTTGACATTACACCAGACCCAAAAGATTCTTCTCATACATTAATGTTGATAACGCTGCTACCTCATTATACAAAGGAATATGCTGGGGGGGGTTAATAGCTTTTGTTTCACTCTTGACTGTTCAGTGGGAGAAGCAGTGGCTGCATTAGTGTAACATCTCCCAAACCAACTCCCTCTGGCAGTGACTGCTATCAAATGGTAGAATGTTACACACAAAACTCATCACACACAGTTCTGAGAGGAAGGGATCTTGCCCAGCCCTCATCTTTGTGGAAACAAGGCTGGCTGGACACATTATGAAACCTATGCTTGGCTTTACACTATTTATACATTTTTTCCAATCAAAGACATCAGCTTTCACTGATAAGTTAAATAACTCTTTCATTACTTTTTACTCAATCTCCTATGTGTTAAGCAACTCTTGCTTCCTATGTTAGTTAGTCCACATGGTCAATCTCTACTTTTCTTTAATTGGGGTGTGGGGTTGGTTCCTGAGTCAGTGGTCAATGAATCGCTGCTTGTGATCTCCCCCTGACAGAATAACCTTTTCCCCAGTTAGTACTTCATCATAGAATCACAGAATAGTTTGGGTTGAAAAGGACCTTAAGGTCATCTAGCTCTAAACCGCTTGCCATAGGCAAGGACACCTTCCACTAGACCAGGTTGCCCCAAGCCCTGTCCAACGTGGCCTTGAACACTTCCAGGGATGGGGCAGCCACAGCTTCTCTGGGCAACCTGTGCCAGTGTCTCACCACCCTCACAGGAAAGAATGTCTTCCTTACATCTGATCTAAATCTCCCTTCTTTGATCTTAAAGCCATTCCCCCTTGTCCTGTCACAATGCCCTTACAAAAAGCCTCTCTCCAGATTTCTTCTCGGCAGCTTTAGGCACTGGAAGCTGCCCTAAGGTCTTCCGGAGCCTTCTCTTCTCCAGGCTGAACAACCCCAACTCTCTCAACCTGTCTTAACAGGAGAGGTGCTTCAGCCCTCTGATCTACCTTTGTGACCCTTCTCTGGACTTGCTCTAACAACTCTACATCCTTCTTATGCTAGAGGCCCCCAGAGCTGAATGCAGGATTCCAGGTGGGGTCTCAGAAGACTTAATTTGGCACATCTCATTTCTTATCATATACATCTGATTAGCTACCCAAATTATCTTTAAGAATAATGATTTGTTAATAGTTAAGCTACTAGCAATGCTTTTGTTAAGTGTTTGAGATCAAAGTGATTCTAAAAACCACCCCAATAGAAACACTAGATATTAACTGTTAACTTTAGGGAGCAAGAAACCCCCAGTCTAGGCACGGTGGCTCACAAAAACCTTTTGCCACACAGGGAGAGAAGCGCCACAGACCCACGTCTTTGCTCTGCTCCGGCCGGTGGGGGAGCCCCACGGGGCGCTCCCGGCCCGCGCCGCTGTCCGCGCCCGTGGTGCTGAACGGCGCTGCGCGGTCTTGTCCGAGTCCCTCGTGCTCCCTCCGGGAAGAACGGCGGGATTACGGCTGCAGTAATTGGGGCCGGATTAACTCCCTGGAAACCGGCTGCAATCGCAGCAGCTGCAAATATCCCCACAATGTGGGATATGGAGCGGGGGGGGCGCATCCACCGCCCAGATGCTGCGTCGCTATTGGGGGAGGGAAAAAACAAATATGTATCATCCGCTGCTTTTGGGAAGGGCTGGGCCGGCGGGGATCAAGCAGCCCCTCCTCTTCCTCCTCCCTCCTCCTCTTCCTCTCCCTCGCAGCCTCGCTCTCCTGTTCCCGCCAGCCGCCTTCCGCGGAGGGGGCGACAGGGGCGCAGATCTCGCACTCACCCCGCCGGTGACAAGCGATGGGCGACATTCCCGGCCTCGTGAAAATCAGCGTCTCCCTCAAAATCCAGCCCAACGACGGCGCGGTGTATTTCAAGGTGGACGGGCAGCGCTTCGGCCAGAACCGCACCATCAAGCTGCTGACCGGAGCCAAGTACAAGATCGAGGTGGTCCTGCGGCCCGGCACCGTCCAGGCCACGTAAGTCCGTGCTCGGGGCGGCTCCCCCGGCCCTCCCTTCCCCCCTGCTTTATTTTTAGAGGTTTAATGTTTTTTCCTGGCATGCTGACAGCGCGGGGTTTCCGTCATTTCTCCCTCCCTGCCTTTGCTTTGGTGGCCCTGTTCCTCAGCCCCTGGCCAGCTGTTCCTAGTGCTCTGGCTCAGGAGAGAGGCCATGTTTGGGAGTCGCTTCCTCCCCTCTCCCTTTTCACCTTCTCCCCAGAGCTCTTTCAAGTCCAGCTCCTTTTCTTCCTCCTTCCCCACGGTTTGCCCTGGAGACAGAGGAAAGAGGCCCCTCTGGCCCTGCATGTCAGGATACACCATGCCTAAGCCTTTGCTGCAGCATGGCAAAGCAGAGACTGGGACCAGGGAGGATTGAGATGGGGAGCCAGCTCCAAGTGGAGGGGCAGCCCTGAAGAAGGGAGATTTGACTAACCTCTCCCCAGCTACTCGAGATCAGATCCCTCCTGCCTTTCCTTTTGACATCTTCCCTGGAGGACTGCAAAGCCCTGACATTTTTCAGGAGCCCCAGTGAGTCAGCAGCACCTGCCTGCAGGCCTGCTAAAATCCCTGAGGCATCCCCCAGCACAGAGCCTGCCAGGCTGCAAGCCCACATGCTGGCTCCAAGCTGCCAAGGAAAGGAGGTGCAGGGCTGCTGAAAGGCTGGATCCCGTCTCTTTGCAGGACAATGGGCATCGGCGGTGTTAATGTCCCACTGGAGGAGAAATCAAGGGATGCACAGGTGGTCTCTTACACAGGGATCTACGACACAGAAGGGGTGCCCCATACCAAGAGTGGGGAGAGACAGCCCATCCAGGTCAACATGCAGGTATGTGGTTCCTCAAACGTGGCATGGGAAGACAAGGGACAGCAGCAGGGGGTTGTATCCCAGAGAGAGGTGTGGAGGTGAAATATTCCAGGACAAAGTCTGATCACAGCTGCTGCCTCCTGTTTCCTTTGTGTCAGTAAGACTGCTGATCAGAGTAGAGCTAAAAAACACAAGCCCTGCTTCCCAAGGGGAAGCCAAGAGAGGCTAGGAAACAGTAGGGGCATTTCTAGAGACCTGCAAAGCCCTTTCAGGTGCTGCAGCAGGAAGAAATGTGAGCTGAACCTCTCGCCTCTTCTGCAGGACACTACAGACATCAGGCAGCTCCCACCAAGATCCCTGGCTAGGAATCCAATCCCAAGCCCTTGGCATACAGGGGCCTCCCTTTTGCCTGCCAGCACCACCAAGTGTTTTGAAGCAGAGCATGCCCTAAGCACAAGAGGTGACTAGTACCTTCCACCTGTCATCTGCAGGATGCCTGAGGACCCACCAGAGGCTGAAAGCATGTGTGAAAACAAACCCAGGGCTGTCTTCTCCCTTTCCCCATATCTTTCCATTATCACATTATCTCTGCATCCACAAACAAGTTCTTATTCAAGTGGCTCCTCACCCCAACCTTAAAGAGAAGCTCCGAGGGCCAGAACTGGTATATGCCATGGCCTCAAAGTGAGATGACAAAAGTTCCAGCCTGTAAGGCGGCAGAGTTGACAGAAGACAGGAACAGCAGCAGGCAGATTTCCACAGCACTCTTTGGCTGGTATGCTCGGGGTGCAGAGGGAGGTCTGTCTTGTTCTGTCTTTGATTTGCTTGTTTGGGTTTTTTCCCCCCTTTCCTGATTACAGTTTTGAGGGGTTCTTGCTGTTTATTCTTTGCCTACTGTACCAAAAAGGGGAAATGGGGCAATAAGCTATCTTCATCCAAAGCTCTCTTAAAGGTATGTTCCAACTCTCATAAATTAGGACACTGCCAAGCCCACCAGATTTCAGCTTTTTCTCACATTTGGTCACAGCATGCAAGATCTCATCTCGATCTTTTATCCTCACTATTCTTATCTGCAGCCATCATTTAGCATGGCAGTCCCCCTCTGAATAAGAACTGTAGTGTCTCTATTTGGTGTTTCTAATAATTACAGCACACCTAACTTAATTGTGGAGACCCACATCACATTAGCAGTTACTACTTCAGAATCTTAGGTTAATAAGACTACCCTGAAGTATCTGTCCAGGTTAATCACTTTTGCATACAGTCACCTCTTCTTAACATCCAGGAAAACCTAACACCCAGTATGGCTCGTCAACCAGTGGAACAGGGCTGCTGGATGGCACTGATGAGTACTACAGTTAAATTTCTTTATACCAGGAGGTGAAAGGGCAGCGCTCCCTAAAACCGAGCTGCTTTGACTAAGGCATCCCTGTTGTGATAGCCACATTTAGCTTTAAGTGAAACACTCATATGAACCCTAAAAATCTGGATGTTTAACTTTTCTTACAGAGAAAACGAAGTCAAATCAAATAAAGCAATTCCAAGAAATGCAAGGAGGGTCTGATTTACAGATACAAGCTCTGAGGTGTTTTGTTGCAGCATCAGAATGCGAAGCCACATTATTTGCCCAAACAGTTGCTTTTACAAATCAAATCCTGGGATATTAACCATGATGCTAATAGGATTTTCAAGCATTAAGCAGGTCCTCAACCTTTTTTAGGATCTGATCTTCATAGATAGGTTTTTCAGTACTTACTCAGGATCTCCACAGTTGTTACTTTTATGTATAAGTATAGGCATCTCAACTGGGATTTACATGTTTAGCTCATCATTTAGCTGCTCAGCTAGACAGAGCTGTAACAGATTAAGGCAACCAGCCTCAAGATACCCAGTCTGAAAGCTGCTTCTAATACCTAGTTCCTGATTCTTCAAAACTGGGCTTATTACAAATGGCTTTAAGATTTCCTGCTTCTTTAAACTATGAGGAACTTCTGCCTCCACTTCCTTTTCTAGAACTGGCAGGATCCTGATAATACATCCTAGGGAGATAAGGACACTATTTAAGGCATAAAATCTGAACTCACATTAGAAACAGACTGTGAGGTCAATCCTGCAGTTAAGCACTGGTTTGATACTCCTGAAAGACACAATGTCCATAAAGGTCCATAAAAAATTATTTTCCAACTGCTTTAAAACTTCAAATAATTTGTGTGCCTTCTTCAGCTGGCTGGTAGACATCTGGCCTGCTACAGCCATAGTCTGTACATGTAAAACAACAATCCTGCTTCTGAATTCCAGAATCTGAGGATATATTTCTATTACATGAATGCTCAGTTACGCTCACTATGGAGAAACTGCTAAACTCTCTAGTAAATGATGTAAACTTATTTAGAAACCTCTCATTTGGTTCTCAGCCAGACTAGTCTCAGATTGAATAAAGAAGCTAAACCTCTATTCACAGTAATGAATAGTCATCAAATCATCCTAGCATGCAAATTCAGAGGGAATGATTAACTGTTCACACCTATACTACTGGATGAGAGAGAATAGCAGACAGGGAAGTGAGCCTGACCTACAGGTAGGGCCATGCCTCCTCTCTGAGGAGGCCCACATACAGGCCCAGTGAAGGAGCCAGGATTTAGCTGCAGGAGTCATGGGAATTCAGGGGAACTCTGAGGATGCAGAATGTTCATGATGCCACAGAGCTGCTGCATCTGCTAAGCACTGGGTTGGGGGGAGGCACAGGGTAGTAGAAAATCCCTGCAGTTAATTTGTTCCTTCTCCAGGAAATCCACAGCAAACTACTTGGGGTAGCTCAGCAAAACTGGGTCATTGGAGGAATAGAGAATTTGTTTCCCTCCTCTGTCTTGTTGAAATTCAGATCCTTCATACATTAACAAAATGAAATACTCTTCTTGTATCACACCACCTTCTACAAATGCTACTAGAAATGCCTTTCATTCCTCAGTTTCCACACTGAGGGTGGCTGATGCTCCTCTCTGACAATTTCTCTTTCTGGATTGTGCACAGTAATATCCAATGTGCTTAACTTTTACTCTTGCATTATGAGTGCATCAGGATTACTATCA
This sequence comes from Pezoporus occidentalis, assembly GCF_034315485.1. Taxonomy (NCBI): domain Eukaryota; kingdom Metazoa; phylum Chordata; class Aves; order Psittaciformes; family Psittacidae; genus Pezoporus; species Pezoporus occidentalis. The sequence continues at coordinate 9,182,987 of NW_026912779.1, forward strand.
AACAAAACAACCAACCCCAAACCTTAATTAAGGTTTTAGTTGCTGGGAGAGATAAAATAGGCTGTCTTTTGACAAAGATATCTGATTCTCTCTTTGTCAAATGAAGGCACAGAAATATTTCAGATATTCCTTTAAGATAACACTTGGAACTGGAGCCAAATAAAAACTTTCCCCTAACAGCACACAGCAATTCTTGCCGTTGTCAAGGCTAAATTTAACTTACCACAGTGGGCTGGGGAAGGTTTAAAGCAATGTCCATTACACAGCAGCAGCTTACAAACCATATCTTGAATTAAAAAAAAAAAAACCAATAAACTACATGTCCTTCTGAGAAAACTGGATAGAGAAGACTGCTTGTAACTCAGGGAAGAGTCACTGTGTAAAAGGGCTTTCATACAGACTTTGCAAGTGGGATTGTAATAGGCAGATGATTGAAGGTCAGCTCCCAGGCACATGATGGGAATGGAAAACAGTCAAGTGAAGGAGCCGTCATTAAAGTGAGTGATGGAAATATTTAAAAGGAAAAAATGTTGAAGAACAGTGCTGTTCAGTATCACTGAATCCACATCTAGTATCTAACAACATAACACAATCAAGCCATGCTACTGGGACCAACTGCAATACATACAGGCTTCACACCCACACTTCAGATTCTCTGCAATGTCTCGAGGCACAGAAACTCAAATTCTGCAGCAGCATTATAACTGAAATCATAATCTATCCTTGAAACCCTCACAAGGTTTTCCTGATGATGTAAAGGTGTCCAGCAGTGGCTTAAGATAAAAAGGGGAGATTTCTGTTCTACAAAATTTACTAGAGCCATAGTATCATTCACTCCAAAGTTACAAATACAATAAGACAAATTACAGACAATGTCTCACTACTCCTTCACTGTACTTGACACTTATCTGCTAAACACGCTGATTATCTTCTTCCTAGCTTCTGTTATTCATACCTCAGTTTGAAAAGTGCACTATCACAGTACAGCTAGCAATTACAGAAATGCACAAATAACTTCTTTTGCTTGTTTCATGTAAAATGTGGAACAGAATCCAGGGAAGGAGTAAGTGGTCTAATAGCAGCATGTCTCAGTCAAAACACTGCTAACACAAGGCTACAAAATACAGGGGCATTAAAGATTTTAGATTAAGCAAAAGAAGGAGCAGCCTCTAGGTATGGTATAAAGGTGAAGAGTGATGGCCTGCATCACTACAGATTGCTGCTACATGGTCTACAGTATGTACAAGCCACTTGAAGATCATTGGGCCAACTACTGCTGAGTCACCCTAAGGATTACGGCTTTGATTCTTGCTGTTAGTAACGTTTATCCATGTGGGATCTAGAACATATTCACTGACTTGCCTTTCCAGATGCAAGTGCAAGCAGATAGTAGCTGGAGAATCTGACCCTTCATGGTTTATGTATGCCTCACCATAAAAGACTTTATGACTGCTAGAGCGGGCTTTACAGATCTTTGATTTATTGAGTTGAGGAACAATAACCCTTACATCAGCTGTTTTATGGTCCACAGTTTCCTTAAGAGAGAGAAACCAACAAAATAATCAGCTCACTAACACTGATATTCCCTCTTCCTTGCAGTTTAACGACATTGGTGTTTTTGAAACAGTCTGGCAAGTCAAATTCTACAACTACCACAAGCGGGATCATTGCCAATGGGGTAACAGTTTTGGCTGTATTGAGTACGAATGCAAACCAAATGAAACACGCAGTCTTATGTGGATCAATAAAGAGACCTTCCGCTGAAGAGCCTAGCAGTGGCTTAAAATAAAAAGGGGAGAATTCAGATTCACACTGAAGAGATGTGAAACCAGTACTGCTGGACAATCTCCCTAAAGAGGAATCTACCTTTTTAAACCAGCAAGAAGCCTTAACAAAGGCATACTGTAACATTGCTTTGTTCCATGAGGTTCCAACAACTATGTTGTATATACAGGTGGTGTCACTAAAATCTTTGCCTATTACTGTATATTAAGTTTACCATGGCATCTGCAACATTCTTTACACGTCATCCTGAGAATACTGAAAGTTCATGGTAAAGAATATTTGATAGCTGGGTAGAAAGTCATACCATCATAATAGCGTCATAAGTATCTGGATTATTCCCACTAAATGGTTCCACTAGACATAACTCTTGCAAAGTGTTTAGCTTTATTGCTTAGAAATTGGATGCAACATCACCTGAGTGATTTCTGTATTTGCATTTGTGTTTGCTCCTAAATCGGTGTGCTCCTTCAAGCATTTTGTCGTACATGTCATCCCAGTGGACAGCAAAACGTGCAAACTGTGGATATTTGTAGGTTTAGCTAAATGGCAGCTATTGCACTGTTGATATTGTGCTTTCATACCAGGGAATTTGCAAACTCATTCTCCCTTTTGGTAAGTGCTGTTAAGATATTTTGTGAAGTTTCCTAATTTACCAAGTCTCTCAAGATAGGATTCTTTGTTAAGTTTCACAGTCTCTGAAATAGTTTTAGGAAACTGTATAAAATATGCTAACCTGAATGAAGGAAAAGCAATAAACCAGCTATGGTATCAGACACCTAACAAAATGGCTAGTTTCTATCTTAAGATCATGCAGTATATTCCTGAAAGATACAGCAACCATACTATTATTTAGTTCTTAAATTAAGAGTTCTGGTAGTAATCTTCATTTTTGTTTTAAACACACATTGCTCAAAACAGTTAACTCCTACAGATCAACCTTTTCAAGCCTGGCTACTGTATTGTACCCAAAATCAACAGGATTTCTGACCAACAAACATGTTCATACATGCATTGCACTCTTTCAAATAAAGGTAAGCATGTAAGCATTTGCATGGTTATGACTAAAGGTGCTACATAAACACTAGATCAGTGTTTAATACATACAACAAAAGACAAACATATCTTTTATTTCAGTAAATAAAAGCAGGGGAACAAGTACACACTCTCCCATCCCCAACTTGGGCTGAAGCTGTCAGTTCTTGTATATCTGTGATTCCCTTTGTGAATAATTTGTAAATTGTGTATGTAAATGGTTACCATTACTTTTGATCTTTGTAATAAAGGACATAAACAATTTCTTCCCTAGTATGACCATATAAATGAGTTGAAAATACTATATCAAGAAAGTCACTGGTTTTAGAAAGTCAGACAGGAGAGGGTTCATAGTCAGTGCTGTCTGAGAATCCAGTCCAAAGTACTCATGTTCTTTATCCAAAGTTTTTAGGAAATACAGTTTCAGTCTGTTAGAATACAGACAGTTAATGTGGTAACATTCAGTAGAGCTTATTGATAAAATGCAGCTGAATTTCATTACACTAACATAGTGTGGAAGGTACCGAATTAGAACACAAGTAATATACCAAAGATATATTTTCTTTAGTTGAATTATTAATCAAAAAGCTTGACCATTTACAGATTTCTACGGACAGAAGAACCTGACAGTAGCACTGCTGTAACACACCACTGGAACAGGTTGCTACCCAGCTGCATCTCTGCTCTGAGGCAATATTACGTAGGCAAATTTCACTGTGATGAAATTCTAGAAGTAATCTATGTTAATGTCTTTCCTAGGCCTTTCCTAGATTACACAAAGAATTCTTCAAACTAAAAAAAAAATGAACTGATCAAATTCAAATGGAATCTGTACTTCAGACAGAAGTGTTGTTGCCAGCACTTCAGCAGAAGTTCCAGATAACAGGCTTAAATGATACCAAGCTTCCAGCTGTCAATCAATTCTAGCTCTGCACTACTAGAAAGAAATTGTATTCTACAACAACTGGCATACTTAGGGTTCTGTGAAACCAAAAATGGTTTGGGTTAGAAGGGACCTTGAAGATCATCTAGTTCAAATGTCCCTGCCCTTCCACTAGACCAGACTGCTCAAAGCCCCATCCAGCCTTGCCTTGAACACTTCCAGGGATGGGCAGCCACAGCTTCTCTGGGCAACCTAATTTTGGTTGTACATATGAACTGAAAGCACATCAGCAAGAAATATGTATGATAATAAATTAACAGAGAAGCTTCTATCCTAGTAAAATTAAAATGCATAAGACAAGCCTTCACTTTGAGCTCTGCTGCTTTGACCTATAATGTCCTAGCTCTCCAGCATTTGAGAAACATTAAAATGAATAAATCTATGCTGGCATGAGAAGGGCTGTTAGCTGGGAAACACACTTTTTCCATGGTAAATACTCATGCCCATATTAATGCCAAATAGGGCAGCTCCTTTATGTCCTAGCAAGTCTTGCAGCAATTCAGTTCAGAGGGTGGTCAAGAAAGAGCCTGGAGATGGAGTGAGTTGCTTCCGAAAGGACAGAAAGAACAGCGAGACCACTTGTTTCTTGGAGGCTCCGTATCCTGAGACTGAACATGATTGTAGCACCCCTTCTACAAACAGTGGCAGTGATAAAAAGGATGAGGACTGCTTAACAGTTTATCTTGGGTCAGGTGAAATGGCATTGATCAGCTGTTAGACCCTTCTCCCCTAGATAAGGTTTAAGCATACAGAAATGTGGCTTGATGGCCTTACATCATTCCTAAATAGATTATTCAAGTGGTGTTTGTTGAGTATTCATACCACTAGTGCTGATACTTGGCACACATAAAGCAAACTAGCCCCATCGATCTCCCCTTGCACAAGTGCTTTGCTAACAAAGCAAACATTTGCTCCTAGTAAAGGTGACGCCAGACTTCAGCAGTTCCCTGGAAAGTAATTGTTTGATTTTCTTTCATGCAGGACAACTCTGGTAAATATTCATAGAGCCTGAGTCACTAAAAAACTGTTGCTGTGACAGTCTGATGCATTATTCAATCAGCAGCATTTAATCTCCAGACAACTTTGTTCTTTACACAGCTTTTTCTAAATAGTATTTCAATTTTAGTGCAGAACTCCAAAATTCAAACAGGACATAATACACTCAGCTTAAATATATATTTATTCATTACAGTGTCAGAAAATGCTGAAAACGTGTCAATCCACTGAAACCACAAGACACTCATATCTAAAGGTTTTATCCGTGAAAGACTTCAAGATTTTTCTCATGCAGCGTTCCAGCTTTCATTTTCATAAGACAGATTGAAACAAAGACACAAAGTCTTTCAGAGTCACTTTTTCATCTATATTTAGGTAGCAGTTAACACTTTCAGACTGCTGAGTAACAGGATCCAAAAGCAAGTTATTAGTAATGATTATTACAGTTATGATCATGCACAGGGCTTGTATCATTAGAGTTTTCACAAGACTTTGTGTTTAGTGCAGCCACTACAGGCTTTGGTATCTCCCACCAGCTGACTGCATCTGAAAAAGAAATAATACTGGTAAAGTCTCCATGCCCTGCTAACACAAGGTAGGGAGGTTTCACTGGCTTCAGCTGAGGTTCCATCCATTGGTTTGCAGATGCAGAGTGACCCTTGCAGATGTCAGACTAGCAGAGTATCAGAAAACCTCATCTGTTACATTCTTCCTATAAAAGATGAGAACAGAACATCTCTATGATGAACCCGAGTTTTATAATGCAAGGCTTTCACGTGCCAGCAGAGGTTGGTTTCCATTTGGTCAAGAGTGCCTGCCTCACTTGCTATGTAAAATTTTGATGTGTGTGCCAAGCTGAACAGTTCTATTCTTCCAGAGTCTCCTTGTGAAGCTTTGATTAAATAAGGATGTGGCATTTTGTAAATGCTAACCTTTTTGAGATCTGAAACAAGTGCTTTGGCTTCCAGAATTCAAAGTACTGAATTAATAGCTGTGTCAACCCTGCAGCACAAAGCAGCAGTATAATGAGTATTACAACATTCATGTTTTCCCTTAGCTCTGCAAGGCTCACAAGCAATGACTGGAAAGTCCCCTCAGTGCAGCTAATCCAGATCTCTGGCTAGGAGAGACAGGCACTCCTGCTCATGGGCCTTCCCTGCTGCATTCCTGGCAGCTTTTGCCAGCATTCCTTGGACTACTTCCTTTTCTCCTCTCCCTGAGACCAGCATTTAAAGCTTCAGATCCCTGGGAGCCCTGGCTTTCAGCCTTAGGAACACAAGACTGCATCAACCCAGGAAGAGGGAAACCAGCCCTCTCTGCATCGTTTTCTCTGGTCCTACTTCAAAGTCATTATTTCTCTTATTAGTCAACACAGTTTAGGTCTGTGCACTCAGGAAGGATAATCTCATGAATGACCTTACACATTACATATAATCTTGTCTACCTCTTTCTGCAGAAGAAATTCACAGGGATTCCAACTGTATCCCAGCTATAAATAAGAAAAAAATGAGCAGTTGCCAAAAATACAAAGAAGTAAATTTGGACAGAAGGCACTGCTGACAGTCAGTGGTGGAGATGCCACAGCCATTACAGTGCTGAAGAACTCAAACTATCACAAAGATTGTTTCCACAGTGCTCTAACACTCACTGAATTTCTCTGTAGAAGATACACACAAATGAAGAACCATTAAGTTCTCCCACTGCAATCATTGGAGGTTGTAATTTTTTGACCTGCAGTGAGTTGCACTGCTCAGGTATGGGTACGTAGATAGATACAAACAGATCTCCATCAGAGACAAGGCTTAAAAGTAATGACAGATTTTCCATCAATGTTGATGCGCAAAATATTCAATTAAAAATATATAATTCATAACATCTGCTGTTATTATCATTGACAAAGTCTAAGGCTTTGATATTCTGTTTTTCCTCAATGCTGCCATATATAAATGCTTCATACACTACCTGTAATGCCTTTGTTTTCCTCCCCCAGAGAACAGACACTCCTACTCCCTTTATCCCACATAGCAAGGCACAGCCTAGTATTCCATCCAGTAACTTCTGTAGCCTTCAAACCACCCTGAGAGAAGCAACAAATAAACTATCAGTTGATGATGAAGGCAAAAACCATATGACTCTGTTGGAGGTAAAATGGACCTTCTGCCCCTTCTCAGCGTGGTAACTACAGGGTTAGGTGCCATCCTGCTGTTATGGGAGTGACAGTTGTAACATCATTGGTAGATCTACATCAAGCTACAGTGTATGTGCTGCCGGGGCCAAATGTTCTTAGAAGCTTGAACTGAATCATTATGAGTTTAATGTGAACCCCAGAGGGCCCTGTCTGCAGAGAAGTGGCAGTAGCATGCAACAGTATCACAACATACACTATTTTCTGACTATGATGGCACTCTTCTGCTCAATCTAAGTTGCTATGCCAACAGATTCACCTAAGATACTTCCACATTTCAGACTTACTGTAACGAAAAAGCCCTGGCCAATTCTATGTATAGAATGTATAGTCTAAAGTTGGTGCTTTCTTTTCATTTTTTTGGGGGGTTATTCTTTGTTTGCTTGTTTTTAATTAACAGATTATTTTAGTCCATCTCCTTCTTACCTTCTGGGCTTTTATTAAAAGTCATAGAAATGAAAGATTAAATGAGGTGCTTTAAAAAAGCAGGCTGGCTCTATCATATCTCAGATCAGTTATGAGTTACCTGCTGTGTAGCCCCTTAGATGTGGAATTCCTGGAGGAGGAGAAGAAGGATTTAGTGCAATGTGCACCAGATAATCCAAACCCATGCTTTAAAGTACTGCAAAAACACCAGACCATTTCTCTGCAATTATTTTATCCATGGTCTACAGATTTTCAAACAAGACTTCATTTGAAGTGAACAGGTACAAATTATTAGCCATTACAGTCAAGAATAAATGCCCAGCTCTGGTAAATTTTCTCTTCTGTATTTTAATAATTATTTCAATTCCCACTGCTCCAGTAAAAGAAAATTAACTGCTGAGGGTTTTGAAGCAATGTTCTTTCAGCTCACAATTGTTTCACAAAAATCACTGCCCTGTGAATATGAAAAACCTAGTCAAACTTTTACTTTGCCTTTTTTTCCTCAGTAGTATATCACAGTGAACTGTGGGCTAATTTCCTGTCCATCTCCCGTGGATTTTCTGGTGTTTTAATACTATGGTTCCACACATATTGCAGCCCTTCTGTCATTATGGATGCTCTGTTCTGATATGTAATTTCATAAAATTCAAAGCAACTCAATTACAGGACTTTAGCCTCTCTTTCAATTTTCATGAAAAACATTTAACATCGAGGGTGGAGACAAAATGTGCTCAACACTAGCTTCAATTTCTTAAGAAACCAGAATAGAACTGCCAGTGGGGAAAAAAAAGCAGCAATCAAAAATACTCCAGCCAATCACTAGATGGTGCTACTTAGAGGAAATATAGTAAGAAGGAACTTTAAGACCCAGGAGCCATCTCTAAGCTGGAGGCCACATCAAAAAGACTCCCCCACGCCCTTTGTAACTTCGTAGGCCACTTTTCCCACACAAACACACTACTTGCAGGACCCGGTGAAACTCCTTAAATGCAAACGCAACTCCCCTTTACTTTCTGAATTTAATTCAAACTAGCACCTGAAGAGCAGCAGCCACTGAGAGCTCTGTGGTCCAAATGGAGATCAGAGGCAGACTGAGGTCCAGGGAGCTCACACAGAACTGAACCTCTTCAATAGAGCACTTCTACCAGCATCCCTCATCACCCTGACTTGAGCTTTCAGTGCATGCAGCCTCATGAGCAGTTTCTGCTTTCCCTCAAGTTCAGCAGCATTTCTTAACATGCACTATCATACAGACTATTCACTAAAGCTACAGAACCTTCACAGTTCTTATAAATAGAAGATAACCAAACCTGACTTCACCATTACACGTCACAAAGAATTTGTCAAATCACGTTTCTGTAACCAAAGTTACATCCATGTTGCTGTGTGGCACAAGCTAGAACCCAGCTAGCTCTGAACAAGATTGTAATTCAGCATTTTGCCAGTTAACAGGATTGCAACACCTAATGTCATTTTTCTGCAGTGGGTCAATGCACTCTGTGCTGTCTCAGTCCTCTACCTGGCAATGAATCCGAGTTGGTAAATTTAATCTCCACTGCAAGGCTAAATAATCTGTCTTTCCCCTCCTCTATCCTACCTCTCACTCCCCTGTGCTTCATTCTTGGGGGAATAATATTAGCATTTATGGAAGTAAACACCTCAGGGTTCTGCTAATGTGCTAATGAGCTACAGCCTTCCACCTTCAGATCACAAGCATGAATCATATTCAGCTCAAAGGTAAAAATACTGTTTCTAGCAGAAATTTGATATCAAGATGAATTCTAGCTCCAGCTCCTCCACAAATTCATCTTTATGCTTTTTGTGCAGTTGCATTTTTCAAGTCAGACAGGGCTTTGAGTTCAGCTCTGACCCCCAATTGCAGCAATATCAAAAATAATTTTGATACAGATTGTCAGGATATACAGAACTATTACATTCAGAAAAGAGAAAAACAATTGATTTTTTTTATGTAAATTCTATGACTCTAATTCACAGAAGTGCCCAAAATACTTAGGTTTTTCAGCAAAGAGCTACAGAAAGCAAAATCTGTATAAATATAGAGCCATAGAATGGTTTGGGTTGGAGGGGACCTTGAAGATCATCTAGTTCCAACCCCCTGCCACGGGCAGAACACCTTCTATTAGACCAGGTTGCTCCAAGCCCTGTCCAACCTGGCCTTGAACACTGCCAGGATTGGGGCAGCCACGGCTTCTCTGGGCAACCTGTGTCAGCGTCTCACAACCTCCACAAAGAAGAATGTTTTCCTCATGTTTAATCTAAATCTCCCCTTTGTCAGTTTCAAGCCATACCCCGTTGTCCTGTCACTAAAGCACCCTTGTGCTTCAGACACCTTTGACACTAAAGGTTCCACTGTGGCCACATGTTATTTAAATGATCCAATTTTGCTTACAGACCGCAAACAGCTACAACTGACACATATTAGAAATAAGTCATTCAAAATCAGAAGAACTTGCTTTGGGAACAATAACAGGGAACATGCTTTTAAATTCCAGCCTCTGCAAACCCCTACAGGGCTTGTGCTCTTTTTTCTTGCTAATGTAAAATCACAGTCTTAAACGCCCCAACGTTGCTCATAGTCACTGCAGAGGTTCATCTCTTCCACAGGAGGGAGCTTTTCTCTTGCAAAGTTGACTGAATCTTTTGTAGTTCTCGTTTTGGAAACGTGTAGGAGCTCTAAACAGTTCTGGAGTGCCCCACGCCTGACAGCTTCCACACAGTATTAGCAAAGTAGATTCAGAAAATGAAGAACACCCCCCAGAAAACAAAAGATCAAGCACTTATAAGATAAACCATTCTTGAACCTTTGTGTTATATCACACTATTACTCCTCCCCCTCATGCAATTACTTACATAGAAGAAACTGAGAATGTCAAGTCCAACACCGTTTATATCCAGACATATCTGACATATATAAACTTCACTCATGTGACTGAAGGTAACAGCTACCCAGACAGTACTAGAAAAGAAACAAAAAACCACGGCAATTCAAAGAACAGAACATCTTGAGAAGAGATCTGGCCTAATAGATGAAACAAATAACTGAATGCAAATTTGAAAATATATTTTAAAGGACACAAATGAAAGCAATCCTCTCTCTGGACAACCATTTATTAATGCAGCAAGTGACATAAGCTTTACACTAGGGTCAGCCTGGATGGCTGCTTTTTCCTGAAGAAACAGATCACTTCCATCATTCAAAGTCCTTAAAGGGCCACACTTGGTCCGCAGCTCTGAGCTGCAATTTCTATCAAGGTAGCACTGTGCTATCATCACATTTCACAGCTGCTACTTCCATTACTATTTCCTTAGCACAAAATCACAAAATGCAGAGGTGACAAGCCAAGTGGGAGCAATGCTGAAGCTGTGCTGTTCTTGCTATCTAATAGCTGGAGGATTTCATACTCCCTACTGTCTAAGTTCTAGTCCAGGGGGTATATCCTCCTCCTGATGTGTACAGCTAATTCCCAGCATCAACAGTGGGAATAACACATGCACACAAAGGGGACAAGGAGCCCATGAGGCCTGTTGTAAGTAGTAATTTCAAAATATCAGGGTAAACATATTTTGCATGTGATAGCTATTAAGCTTGGGCACCAATTTCTGTATTTAAGAACACATTAAAGGTTTGTACACTCAAAGCACTACAAATACCCTATTTGCCTCATTTCTAGCTTTGTACTAGGCTCAAGAATTGGTTCTGCTATGAGTAACTAACTGCTACATATACAGATTTATACACATAGATCTAATCACAGATCAAAGCTCTGTGGAGAAAATGAGGTAGAAAGGATTACGCAAAATACATCTTCTGCTCCAAAGATCTTACAATCTTGATGTATGACTAGCCACATAAAAAATAGCACATGCTGTTCCGAACTCCTTCCTCCTATTAAAGTCATAACTAAAAAGAAATATTACAAGGCTTCCCTGTCTTCAATACTTGCTCTATTACTGCAAAGCCAACTATGGTATAAGCATGCAGGCTGTGTTTTGGCTTACACATGACCAACACTAGTAAAGACAGATTCAGCTGCAGGCCATGGTCAGCTAAACAGAAGGCTAAATGTTGAGTCAGAGAAGTAAGCTCTGCCCTGATAACTTAGTGGTGTTAACTTTTCTTTAATCAAAGCCCTAGCTAATATTTCATTAAAAAAAAAACAAACATACATCCAAACAACCTGCAGAGAATGTCAGATCACACTCTATGCTCAGGGTAGTTTTGCAGAACAAAACTTTCCCTGTTCACAGATAATTAACCCTGCAAAATGATCATGCTATATGGTAAATGTAAACTGCTAAATATTAATAATGAAACAAAACAGGCCAGACAACAAAGTCTGAGAAAAGACTGCAAGTCCCTACACAAGCAAAGGCAACCAGAGAGTTTTGTTTGTGTAACACTTAACAAGTCCCAGAGGGAAAAGGGATAGCTGTGTAAAGCTGCCTTAGCTGTCCCTTTTATTTTTTCATCACGATGATATCTGTTGCTGATGTTTCATAAACTGAAATGTCCAGAGAGTCTTCTGAAAGATCAGTGTGAATAGTGATAAGCCTTGAACACAGAAAGCAGGAAAAAAAGCATCCTCAGCAATATATTTTGGAAGGTAGCCGAGATCATCTTGGAAGGTTAAATCTCCTTAGGTCAAGTAAAAATCTTTACTGAGGAACACTGCATTTCAGCACTCATTTGACTTACTTTAAGTACAAGGACTGAAAGTGACTGACATCAAGTTTCACACTAGGACTTGGAGCTTCAAAGACAGTGTGTCAATATTTACACTCATTCCATGACTCCTGTTTCTCTAAGTAGATTTTTCCCCCCTAACATTTGACAAGAAATTATGGACTTTTTAAAGATCCTGAAAATAATCACTCTCTCACAACTGGAAACTGCCACTGAGAAACACAAAACACTGGAGTAGATTATACTTAAGATAAAGAAGTAAAGGGCAGAGTACAAGGCATGTAATTAGAATTCAAGTCTGGGCAACAGGATTACTTGGTTTCACTCCAGTTCCAATAATCACTCTTATAAACTGATCCAGAATGTTTCAAACAAAGCTAGATACCTAGATACATAGCTTGATTTTCAGAACTGCCGAGCATCTATCTGCTTTACTTGCTTTGAAAGAAAAAGGGACATCAGAAGCCTTAAATCTCAGACAATTCTGAAAAGGGAACAATTGCCCCTTGTCATGAAAAGCATTTCCTGATAAAGATTAGAAAAACACGTGCCAACTAAGAACTCACCAAAACCTTTTCATTTTCAAGCATATTTAGCGGCAGTGAAATATTTACACATGAAAAGCTCACTGGAAGTTTTGGATGCTTAATTTGTTTGATCTATAGCTGTAAATTTTGTAACAGTGAATTTATGACAAAAACCTGGTTTGGTGAGAAGAGCTTCACAGTTAGTATGTCATTACTAAGACTGTATATAACTAAATTATAGCCTACTTCTGCATCATGCCTGTAAAATTACTATGGATTGTAGACATAAAACTGAAACATCAAGTGTGGGGTTGTTTTCTTTCTAAGTATTGCTTTCTAACAAGATGAAGGGTTAAAATAATTATTTGCCTCCCTAAGGTCCTCTTGGCCTCAACCCTTTCTCTAGAAAAAAGACATGGTAGGGTAGAATCCTTACCAAGCTACATATCTGCTTATCCGGGGAGTACCAGATCTTTTATCCCAACACGGTTCCTTTTTGTGCCACTCCTGCAGAAGAGACATACTACAATTTTAACTAAAGAAAAGGGGATGTGACTGAAGAGTCCAACTGCAGTCTCAAGAGGGCATAATTTAACTCCTGCCTGGCACAGCGAGAACAAAAAGCAAGTGTAGAAAACCAGAACAGTTATCAGGATGTTTCTCCTTCAGTTAGACTGCTGTTTGATTGTAAAACTTGAACTTGGGCAACTACAGTGCCTCCAGCTTAGGGGCAAAGGCAATACATTGATTTGGACACACACTTTCACGGAACATGGAACACTCACAGGGTGCCTGGATATCATTACAACATGCATGAAGCTTTACAGGAAGCATTTACAGAAAGCATGAAATACTTTTAAAAGAAGTTTTATGATCCAGTGTGGCTTTAAGGTGTTTGACCTACTTGATAAAAGAGAGCATTTGCAACATTCTAGATGATGAACTGCAAATTCTGAGTAATGTGCATCTGTGAAATACCAATGGACACAAAGTCGTTCTTGTTTTCCATACTCTGAAGACAACAAATAAGAGCAGAAGCCTGTAAAAGCACCTGCATTGAAGTGTAAATAGCTAAAAATTAGAATTCTCCACAAAAATATCTGATATTTAAGAAAAAAAAAATTAGAAAGCATATGGACATCTTCACTGAGATTTGAGACATACTGCTCCAAAGTGGAGCAGGTTTGCTGGCAGGACTTTTGACCCTGCGGGGTACTCACACCGGAGCAGTCTGTTCCTGGACTGTGCCCTGTAGAAGGAACGCACGCTGGAGCAGGGAAGAACTGCAGCCTGTGGGGAAGAACTCACACTGGAGAAGTTCATGGAAGACTGTTTCCTGTGGGAGGGATCACGTGCTGGAGCAGGGGAAGAGTGTGAGGAGTTCTCCCCTGAGGAGGAAAGCGCATTAGAGACAATTTAGGATGAACTGACCACCACCCCCATTCTCTGTCCCCCTGCACTGGTGGGGTGGAGACAGTACAGGAATCAGGAAGCCCATGAAGAAGGGAGGGGTGGGGGAAAGGTGTTTAAAGATTTGATTGGTAATAAATTGAACTGATTTTCCAAAGAGGAGTCTGTTTTGCCCATGGTGGTACTTGGCCCATGATCTTTTCCTGTCTTTGTTTCGACCCACAAGTATTTCATTGTATTTTCTTTCCCCTGTTCAGATGAGGAGGTGGAATGACTGAACAGCTTTGGTGGGCACTTACCATCCACTCAGGATCAATCCACCACAGTAAGTACTGGAATTATTCCAAATTGCTTTTAATCATGTCTACAACAGAAAATAAAACTAAAACAAAAAAGGATGAGCAAAAGTAATTTGCCAGTAGAAAAAAGGGATGAGTCAAGTTGTGGCAAGATTTCAGACCCAATCAGGTTCACACACACCATGCTGAGTCAGGCCATAACTCTACTTTATCTCCCAATTCCAATACTGTAAACTTCTTGCATGTACTTGCAGCACACCTTTCTCCCAAATACCAGTTGTCCCAACTTTTCAGGAAGTGTAAACCTAGGGGGTGAGATCTGTCTATAATACCAGAAACAAAGAAGTTTGGTTTCCTGAGCCCTAATATTCCATATTTGGTTGACTGGTCTTTAAGAAGCTGAATAGCTGGCGAAAGAAGTTGCGAAGCCGCTGTCCATCATATCTGAAAAATCCTGGCAGTCAGGTGAAGTTCCCGATGACTGGAAAAAGGGAAATATAACCCCCATTTTCAAGAAGGGGAAAATGGATGACCCAGGGAATTACAGAGCAGTCAGTCTCACCTCTGTGCCTGGCAAAATCTTGGAGCAGATTCTCCCTGAAGGCATGCTAAGGCACATGAAAAACAACAAGGTGCTTGGTGACAGCCAGCATGGCTTCACTAAGGGGAAATGCTGCCTGAACAATTTGGAGGCCTTCTATGATGGGGCTACTATTGGACAGGGGTAGAGCAGTTGATGTCATCTACCTGGACTTGTTCAAAGCGTTCGACACTGTCCCACACGACATCCTTGTCTCTAAATTGGAGACACATCAATTTGATGGATGGACCACTCAGTGGATAAAGAACTGGCTGGATGGCCGCACACAGAGAGTTGTGGTCAATGGCTCAATGTCCAGCTGGAGACCAGTAACGAGTGGTGTCCCTCAGGGATCGGTGTTGGGACCGGTCTTGTTCAACATCTTTGTCGCTGACATGGACAGTGGGATTGAGTGCACCCTCAGCAAGTTTGTCGATGACACCAAGCTGTGTGGTTTGGTTGATACCCTGGAGGGAAGGAATGCCATCCAGAGGGACCTCGACAGGCTTGTGAGGTGGGCTGATGCCAGCCGCATGGAATTTAACCATGCCAAGTGCAAGGTCCTACACCTGGGTCGGAGCAATCCCAGGCACAGCTACAGGTTGGGCAGAGAAGAGATTCAGAGCAGCCCTGCGGAGAAGGACTTGGGGGTGTTGGTCGATGAGAAAATGAACATGAGCCGACAGCGTGCGCTTGCAGCCCAGAAAGCCAACCGTATCCTGGGCTGCATCAAAAGGAGTGTGACCAGCAGGTCGAAGGAGGTGATCCTGCCCCTTTACTCTGCTTTTGTGAGACCTCACCTGGAGTATTGTGTGCAGTTCTGGTGTCCTCAACATAAAAAGGACAGGGAACTGTTGGAACAAGTCCAAAGGAGGCCACAAGGATGATCAGGGGACTGGAGCACCTCCCGTATGAAGACAGGCTGAGGAAGTTGTGGCTGTTCAGCCTGGAGAAGAGAAGGCTGCGTGGAGACCTCATAGCAGCCTTCCAGTATCTGAAGGGGGCCTATAAGGATGCTGGGGAGAGACTCTTTATTAGGGACTGTAGTGATAGAACAAGAGTAACGGGTTAAAACTTAAACAGGGGAAGTTTAGATTGGATATAAGGAGGAAATTCTTTCCTGTTAGGGTGGTGAGGCACTGGAATGGGTTGCCCAGGGAGGTTGTGAATGCTCCATCCCTGGCGGTGCTCAAGGCCAGGTTGGACGAGGCCTTGGGTGACATGGTTTAGTGTGAGGTGTCCCTGCCCATGGCAGGGGGTTGGAACTTGATGATCTTAAGGTCCTTTCCAACCCTAACTATTCTATGATTCCATGAAACCTTTTAACACAATTGAAGCTTTTAATACAAATGGGAAAATAAGGTGCTGGTTCTCTACAACTTTTTGGTGTTTAACAAAAATTAGGTGGATATATCTTCCCTCCTGTAAGGATAATACAGAAATCTTTCTTCTCTGCTCTACAGTCTGTTTTCATAGAGGGATCTTACTATTTTGGAAATTCTGCTGGTCAAATGTAGCTGATAATCACTGCATACACCTTGTTCCTTAAAGCTAGCTAAAAAAAGGCTTCTCCAGATGTTAACACAGTAATATTATTTCCCTTGGCCACATTTTTTTTAAAGCTCAAGCAGTTACTGGTGTTCACACCAGCAAAAATGCAGCTAAGATTTTAAAACAAAAAGGGGTGTGTGGGTGTGGATGTCCAATCCAAAGCAGTTATAATGTAAGCTCCACTGCAGCTCACTATTAACATACCTTAACCCTCATCTGGAAGGACCACATTTACCCTTTGCATCTACTCCTGAAGAAGTAACAGGACTCCAATGTTCCAAAAGCATTCTTTTCCACAACAGTGCCAGAAACGTAATGTGCACAGTCCTTTTAGGAGGCTATCAGATCACTCAACCTGGCTGATAGATGAAAACCTTGCACAGTGCAAACACCACATACTGAAGGCTGCAGACTCCAGTTTTCTTATATCTATAATCTTTTTTAAACAGTACTTGGAACACTCGCAAGATGTTTTTATTAGAACTGCAATAAAGGACACATCAGCTATAATGGAACAGTAAAATTTAACTGCTGCCAACAACATTCTGCTTTGGTCTACAGTCAGTTTGAGCTTCTGCCCAACATCCACTTGCCATCAGACTCCCATACAGTGACACTAAGCTGCTTTGTCAAGAGTCTTACGAGTTTATTTTGCTTTTACTGCAACTCTTCACTATGCAGTTGTGCAGTAGTAAACATGCCCTTAACACTGAGTGGAAGTTTGGCAACAACTTGATTGCAAATGTAATCTACAACAGCTACAGAAGTTAACCAAGCCAAAAGTAGAGTTACAGCTCTTAAAAACTCTGACTATAAATGGTTATACAAAAATCACATTTCATGCTGGAGCTTGCTAGCGTGATTAGTAGTGCTAGCGTGATTAGTGGTACACCTGCAATCATTTCTTTTTGCAAATATTGCAGAAGTAATGTGGACACCCCACTACCTGACTATCTTCAGATCAGGTAACAGTGCAAGAAGAGTAATAAATCAGTGGTACCACTTGAAACATGTACTGTTAAACAAGTGAGCATGTCTCCATGGGATCAGGACCTTGGATGGTGAAGTGATGATCTAAAGCATGCTGCAAAATAAAATGGCACCATAATTTTAAAAGTTCAAACTGAAAGCCTGGTTAATGTAGCAAATAAAAAGTAAAAGCTTCCATCAAGTTTTAAGAGAAATGTTTTAAAGGCTGAGTCAGTAAAGTTTTATAGTTATAAAACACATTCTATTGCAATGTTTTATAAGACAGAGAGCAGCTGAAAATGGAATACGTCTGAGATTTATTTACAAATAGGCTACAAAAAATAGCCAGCTACTCCCCTTGCTGATATTAAAAGAAAGCTGCAGTAAAAAGATGAGGCTTCTCTGAAAGCAATTATCTAGACAGAGACGAAAAGAAGATAAAACTGAAAATAGAGAGATGCAGTAAGTTGATTGTAACAGAGCTCCTGAAGTGAACATTCTGATAAAGGACTGTGGCCACTTTTCAGAGGTGAGCATATAAGAAGAGACATCAAATTACGACTCTTTTTAGCACTTTCTTTTCTAGCAACAGCACTTTGTATAAGCAGTAGATAGACTTGCCTCAGGAATATGCTCCTAAAGTCACAAAACCACTTCAAAATTAATACAGGTTAAATAATTTCCTCACTTAAAATGGCTTAACTTCCAACCCAGTACCTGGTTGTCAGTGATTTCAGCTACAACATAGTCAGACCCTAAACAAGTAGCTTCAGCAGCAGTTTTGTAATCAGCTTAATTTGTAGCTGTGTCTCCCCACGCTTACACAATCGCACATTATCTACTCTCCCCAGTTCCTCACTAATGTTCATGCAATCACATGGTCAGCCAGATCAGAAGAACGATTTGGTGTACACTCACTGGGGGGGGGGGGGTATTTTTTCAGTCACATTAGCTCCCTGTTTCACCACGCCTGCAGTCACTGGAATACATGAGTGGCACAAGGGGGAGGTCAAGAAGGTGTAGCAAGGATGAGCTGTGCCTTAATCATGTGAAGCTGCACTCTGATACAGAAGTTCAGGCCTTGGCTCACTACAGTATTTGCAACCCTCTTCAGCAAAGCACACTGACTTGAGGCCTCAGTTACTATGGTGATGAGCATGAATAAATGTTTATATATAATTTAATTCACCCTTCAAGAAAGCAGTTGTCCTTCTCACAGACAGCTACTCTTTAACTAAACCGATGTAGAAAAAGCATTAAAATTTTAAAGCTTAATGTTCACTATTTTTCATTAGCAAGTTAATAATGATTTAAACCTATGGCGAGAACTAAAATAAAAGCACATGAAAAATCAGTGAATGAGAATCCGATCTCTTCTAACATCTAAACTGCTAAACTCCCTAGAGATGAAGTTAATGCTTGGTTTTATACATTTTAAGGCTTGCTTAAGAAAAACAGGAATGATTAATAAAACTCACTCTTTAACAAAGCTTAAGAAATACTTACTGAATAAAAAATTAAAGTGCAAGTCCTTTTCTTCTATGCAATCACTAAACTAAATCACCCCTACTTGTAAAATATAAACAGTATTTCCTAACAATAAGCTTACTGTAAAAGCAGTAAGCCAATATAAACAAGTAAGTTTAGTCAAAATGCTTAGTTCATAAACTCATGAGTAGCTCACTTCCTTTTCAAAAGATTATGAATCACTAATTACTGTAAAACCATCTGCCACAAAGATGAATATTCTGCTTAGGGGTTTGGGGAACCCTTTGTCATAACATTTATATATATAACTTGGAATTTTTTTTTTTGATTAAGCAAATCTAGTCCTAAAATATAATCACTAGCCATGCTCCTTAGCATCTAATTTTGCTTTAAATTTAAGGAATACTAAATTCAGAGTAGACAAGATGATTTCTTAGGATCAATGACTATAAAAAACAATGACAAAACTTAACCAAAGACTGGATTCCTCCCTGAAGAAAAACAAATAATTGGCAAAATGCAGCAGAAACATTGCCAGATGATGAGCTGCCTCATTCTTTCCACTATGATGCCATCTGTTGCCAGCTCTTTCCTGTCCACATGCACTACACCCCCTCCAACTCTCAGCCTGACCCAGATCCAACCCTGGTCTCAAGTCTGATCATGAAATCCAGCTTTACTCACCCATTGGGTGTCAATAACTACACCTGTGGCTGGAGATGGTGCACTGGGGACAGTGGGAAAGAAAAGAGGCTTCTACTCCCAGCCATCTATTACAGCTCTCTTCACTCACTGAAGTTGTTCTCTCCGCCCCAGCCTACCAACACAACTACACATTATTCACTCCTCAGCCCAACTGCCAGAATAATTAACTTCAGAAAAACTTTAGGTACATGAAACATTTAAGCTAAGAGGGATAATAATTTAAGAACTGAGTTAGGAAGCTGCCACATGCAGATTCATGCAAGTAGATCATATGTGGGAAACTTCCAGTATGAAGGGCAAAGCCAACAGCGTATACCCTTCTTTTACTGCAGCGTGGAAGGAACCAATGTACACACCTGGTATCTACCCACACTCTTAAACTTAATGGTGAATCTTAACCCTAATAAAATCATTAACATTTAGTTATCCTTTACAATTAGGCTGTAAATTTCCACAAGGCAAAGACTTTCTCTATGCCTTGCACATATTGTTGATAACACAAGTGATAATAGGAAGATGTACAGCTGATCATGAAGAAGCAGAGTGTAATTTTGACTTGCTCTAAGAATAGGCCAAACACCTTCCTACAGTTCGCATGCAAATCTATTACTGAAGACAATGCAGGTATTTGAGGGAAGAAACTCAGTTTATAATCTGAATAGCTATTCAGGGATCATCCAAATCAAACCCAGATCTTCTCAAACACCAAGGTTTACAGCTTTATGATCTTCTATAAAAGGATTTTTAAGTTACAAGCATTTACATATTTATAGAAGTGATCTCTGTTTCAACTACTTAGCTACAGCTAAATACTCAGTTATCTAGTTATTGCCGAAGGCAGTAACTGGATAATTAGGTCAAACTAAATCCCCTTTTATCCTTTAAAAAAAATGTGTCACTATTAATTCACAAAATATTAATTTATATTTACAAGATAATCTGTGGCAAGGGACCAGATGCCCCAAACACTGCAACAAGAGCTATCAGTTGTGCTGGGAGCCACATAAATCGTTTATTGTACAGCTCAAAGTGCATATTTTTATTAATACCTTTAATATTTTGAGTTGTTTTCAAACTTTTATGGTTCAGTCTTAGGAATCCTGTTTAAATGAAAACATGAAACAGTAAAGACTTTAGTTGAGTATTAAACTGAATTCACCATGAATTTAGACCATAGTACTGAAACAAAGAAAATATGCAGCTTGTATTTTTCTCCCTTTTAATACCTGACATTTTATTAATGAGCTATTCTGCTTACCTCTTTTATGCAGATAATTAAAAAAAAATAAAAATCCCCTAACACTGCTGATATTACACTTTGGAATTATTTTCAGTCAAGAAGAACCTGGGGGATTTTCCCCTTCTACGACAAAGTACTTCGGCTGGACATGTCAAGCAATGATGAATTTACCACATTTGAATATCATGTACTTTAAAAAGTAATTATGGATTATACTTCATAAATATAAATGCACACATAAATACACTATGTGTTTGTATAATAACTTCCAAAACTTCCACCTAATAGTACTATTGCCTTTCAAAAAGAACATTTCAAAAGAGGCCTTGAAGTTTACATGCCCACCTGAGATACTGAGTGTGTAAAGTCACACAGCAAATGAATGACAAATCTGGTGGTAAAAAAATCCTCTATTTAAACTCTGACATGAACAGCGTATTAGTGGAAGTGTTCCCAAAGTGACATCCAGAAAAAGCATGTACACTAGAAAACCTGTCTTAAACTTTAGGGTTAACACCTACCCACCCCACAGATACTAAAGTGATCAATTTGTTAATACTGGTAGCAATGAATCACTGAGGTCCTGATCAAGACTTGTCATCCCCAATTCTACAAGAAGCTTACTACTGAAGTGCTTAGTAATTCCTTAAAACAGAACAGAAATAACAGGGTGTAAGCTAAACCTGATGCAGGCAAGAAAGTCTGGACCTGGTCCGTGGTCTTCATCAGAATAGCATCAGGCAGAAGCACATTGCTACAGATAAGGACACATTTGACCAAGGTGTGGTTCCTGAACAGAACCACACACCATATGCGGACATTAAGGATGCTGGAGAGCCTATATGCTAGCTCCGAGGGAGTGGGCAACTGGAGCTACCCACAGCAACAGTCTTTCACTGATCTGCTCAGGGATTCAGCATGCTTCCACCTCAATCTCATAGCTCAGTGGAACCAGACAATCCCTGGGAAACTATTTTCATCTCGTAACTGGAAGTTATTTGCAGAGTCATTCCAACACAAATTCTCTCAAAATACAGATTTCATAGAATGGTTTGGGTTGGAAGGGACCTTAAAGATCATGTAGTTCCAAACCCCCTGCCACAGGCAGTGATATCTTTCACTACATCAGGCTTCTCAAAGTCCCATCTAACCTGGCCTTAAACTCTTCCAGTGATAGGGTATCCACAGCTTCTCTGGACAACCTGTTCCAGTATCTCACCACCTTCACAATAAAACCCCGAACTGTCATGAAATATACAGGAGAATACTCAAAGCTGGCTACTCATGAATGGAGAAACTGAGCAAACACACTGGCTAATATAATGCCAAGAAGTCAGTATTTTAAGCTTGTTATGCTCTATAGCATACATCTACAGGTGTATGCTTTCAGTTAGAGCAAACACCCACATATTCAAAACAGAATACATGTTCACTAACAAATTAACCATTTGAGCAGTAAAATGTGCAGTGACTGTTACTAAAATACCAATAAACTAAAGGACCTGCCACTGGAGAGGCAAATTCTTCCTTAACAATTATACAAACCAGATACCTAATTGAACACTGTACAAACAAGACTCTTCCTTCCTAACAGCAGTCCTTCTCTCTTCCCTGACCCTAAGCTAAACCCAATAATAACTGCCACTGTATTTGATCAGCAGAAGACTGGGTATGTATTTCCTGGTATTGAGGCATTAGTTAGTCCCTTTTATCCCATGGTATGATTACAGGATGCAGACACAGGGAATGAAAGCCTTCAGCTGCTTGCTACTGAAGTGTTGCTCAAGCTGAAGAGCTCATATCCAGCAGGGCAAGACAGTATTGATGACCTGTATTTATTCTTTACTACATATGCCAAAATCAACAAGTAGCATGCTGTCTCACCATGCCATGAGGGGTGTTTCTCAGAATAGTTTCTATTTGCAAGAGGGGCAGAACATAAACATTTCCCAGACATGTCCTACGCTTTTAGCTCTGCTGGTTAGCAACAGGAAGGTAGCAAAATACTCCTGTGAGCACAAGTCAGCCAAAAAACTGCAAATTACGTCGACCAAAAAGCCACTACAGTGTTGTTTTTATTCTAGTCCAAAACTGGTGTGAGCTATAACAAGACAGACACTGACTGCAACTACACCAAGGAGGTTTGTTAGACTGCCTGTATTGTCTCATCCACAGGCTCTACAGCTACCTTGGGAATAGTGGGCCCAACAGAACTGTATACACCTCAGTAAATCTTCATCTGCTTTCAACCCATGCAGTCGTAACATTACTCATAACATGCTTATTACAACTCTAAACAAGTTTCCACCTTTTTTTAATGCTGAGATTTACATACATTACAGAGGTCTCGTGACATTGTGAAGTTAATTCACCTATCAGTGCACTAACTCTCCATTGCAATTTTACCAGCTATCCCTAAGTCTGCAGAAAGAGTCACGTAATAGCTTCAGCTGAATGGGAAAAGACATGAGGTTCTTTAAATCATAACATAAATTTTTCAACACAAATAGTTTTGTCTCATTAGTATTAAGAATGAGATAAGAATAATCTGAATATTCTGATAAGACTAATCTGAACTACTCCTTTTTGTGTGATGATATTTTCTTAAACCTCTGGTTTGGTTATTTATGCATAAGCACATGCACAAAAGCCACAAAATGTTGAGTTTCCCACCAGCTGAAAACCATTAGAATCACTACTGGTCTTACTCTTCCTTACTCTTCCTGCATAGGACAAGGCTTACAGGAGTGGGTTTTTAAAATTAAATTTCATGTTAAGGACAGGCTGGAGTATCTCTTACACCATATAAATGCTGCCTACCTAAACTAGGGATAGCACATTTAAGTAAATTATCACCCAGTGGAAAAACTGTTTGGGCTGTTGTAGAATTCTAATGGTGGTGGGACATTTTCCAAAGAGCAGAATTCTTCCCTATTGAAAGAGGGAATAAAATTGTACTGTATGACTAAGTCACCCAATATTTGATGGTATTTACTTAGGAATTTCATTTTCATTATGCATGCCTGTCTGCAGGGAGACAGAACTAATGGGGCGTAAGTCCAGTATGAAAATATGAGCAAATGTCTTTATTCTGATTTTTTGAAATATCCTCTAGGAACTCTGCAAGCCCTTCTTGAAAAGGAAGATCTCTTTTTTTTCTTGTGGGAGAATTCAGTAACAGCATGACTGATCAGAAGCTAATGTAAAATCCACTGAAGTTACAAATCCATCCCACACCAGCATGTAGATAGTACTTTGCCAAATAGGTAGGAGGCAGAAGCATCATGACTTACAGCTTACCACAGTTACAAGCTGCACCCCATCCCTGGCAAATGCCCCCTTTAATTACGCAGCCTCTTGCAACATGGAGGCCCAAAGACTTAAATAACACAAGATCATCAGATTAACAGAGATTAACATCAAGTCCAGCCAAGTTATAATTCCTGTAAGGAATTCTTTAACCTTTGTGTAAACCAAGAGCTCCCAGCAGCTGTAATAACTGTAAAAAAAAAAAAAAAAAAGTAAGTTGCGGTCTTTTAACTACTCTTTCTCTAAGGAAGAAGAGGATGCCAGTAAACAAAATCCTTTTATGACTCCTTAGGTGACCATACTATGTTAAAAATGCAAAGACCAAGCATTCACTGGCAGAGTCTATCCCTTCCATCATTAGGGTGAAAGGATAAAACCTAGGATGTGAAAACGCTTTGGATTCAGAACCTGAACCTACTTTATGGGAACAAAACACAGAATCCTTATCCAACAGCATGAGAGTATTTTCACTCTTCTACTGAAAGATGTGGAGCAGGACTGAAACTTCACCCACCACCTAACAGCTGAGGTGATTTTCTAGTCCCATGCTGCAGATCCAGAATATCAGAAGACTACCATGGTAAGAAAAAGGCAGGATCCAATGATGATTCTAACACCAACAGACAGGCACAGTTGACAGACCAGGTGCTTTGCTGCTCAAGAAAAGAGCATCACCAAAACCAGTTTCACCATGCAGTTTCACTACAGTAGTAAAACCTGTCACAACTGTAAAAATACAGGCAGTATTCTGTACTAGAATCACATAAGTTCCTTGGGCGTTCCTAGATGCACTTCTGAATTCCTGTGGGAAAAAAAAAATCACAACCTATGGCAAACTGACCTAGTTGGCAATGGGGTATACTTCCTCCTAGTTCTCAAATTGAAACTTCAAACCAGAGTCCTCAACAGGCAGTCCCAAGAAAGTCTCTGCATTGAACAGATGCACAGAGCGGAGAATCACACATGCATGGTGCTTACCCCAGTATTGTCTCATCTCCTCAGCTGAGGGGGCTCTGAACATTTATATGAATACACATGATCATGCTGCATCATGTTTCCTTTGAAAGTCCTAACAAGCAGCTTAATTCTTCACACAGATGATAGCTATAAATTAAAAGAGATTACATGAGCACTGAGATCATGGTAATCAAAGCTATAGAAAAATGCATAGCTAAGATGGATGCAATCTACCATATCATAACACAAGACAGCATTTTTTAATGCAATTATTGTCTCTTCCATGACAACAGAAAGCGTTAATAGACAGAGGACTTCACACTAAACATATTCATTAAACTCCCCACAACACATAGGGATATGCTAAAAGGTACTCCACATGACAACAACATCTATTTTGATTAGCTTTGAGAGAGTCAGGTTACTTACTGGTATTCAAAATTTGTCCCCAAGTCAAACTATTAGAAGATCAACAATCAAGCAATTCCCCATTTTTCTCTCTGCCACAAGAGAAAGTAGACCTTTTGGCATTGTTAAAGTTCAGATTCTGCTGTTTCACTATTAAATCATCATAGAATCATAGAATGGCTTGGTTTAGAAAAGACTTTAAAGATCATCCACTTCCAACCCCCTGCCATGGGCCCAGACACCTCCCGCTAGACCAGGTTGCTCCAAGCCCCATCCAACCTTGCTTTGAACACTGTCAGAGATGGGGCAGCCACAGCTTCTCTGGGCAACCTATGCCAGTGTCTCACCACCCTCACAGTAAAAAACTTACTGGTCTAGCTTGCTGCCTGAGTCATCACCTTCAGAATTTGTACTGGTCCAAAACCTGAACCAGTCAGCCAACACATGACCAATGATAAACAGGTACCATCTTAAAATTACTCAAGTGATTGTTTCCACAGATTGAAGTTACATACATTAATAGCTCATTAACATCCTGTGCAGGCCAACCTCTTCTGCAGAATCAGCTACTACAAAAGATAAGAATTTCACAAGTCAGATATATGCATATCTCTAGCAAAGTTAAACAAAAGCAATAAGCCTTTACAATAGTGGTAGACAAGCACATCAGTGAAAAAATCAAACACTGCACTGGTGCTCACAGCACTTACCTCCAGCTGTTGCAAGGTCTTTGAGCAGTCAGCCCACAGCTCTTACCAGAGTTCCCCAGAACAAATGTCTTCAGAAAGAAGCTGCCAATTATACCAACCCTAGCTACAGCTGGATGCCATCAAGAAATGTTATCAGCTGCTAGGCAAATAAGATCACTATATGAAATTATTATGCAAACAGCACAGTCTCAAGAAAAATGTAACCTTTTAGTGTCAATCTTTCTTGCAAATTATTTCCACATATTTGTTCTGCGCAGCACTAGTTGATACAGTGATATGATTACAGGCATAGGGTCAAATATATAGAAAGCATTTTTACCCCATTTATCCAGTTTATTTTTACTGGTTTATTCTAGCCAGAACCGGTAATAAGTCCAGGAAATCACAAGGCCACTCTTTATAACTCAGTTAAGGGGAAAAAAAATAGTGCCATGCAGGGATTTTCAATCTGTGGCTTCCAGTCCTTGTGGGCTGTTAATTACCACAAAGAGTTGAAAAGGGTAACTGGAGAAATAACCCTACTGTCAGGTCATTTAATTCACACCACCTTGGGCAGCAGGATCTACAGATCCAGAAGCATTTACAACCACTGCTTCATTAAATGCACATATACTAGAGACAACTATACAGTTGCACTTGCTCTAGCAATTTAAAATCCAGCATTCTGCAGCGATGCAAAATAAACCAATGGGTAGCCAAAGATCACCCTATTAACCTACAGCTTCACAAGACTTCTGTGGCCTGTACCTTTCTCCTGGTCTTAAGGACAGTACTGTTCTTCATTTTCTAGTTAAAGAGAGCAATGTTCCCCTGTGCCTTTAGCTCTTGCATTTGACCTTTCTTTTTTTTTTGTTCAGCTGAGCATTACTGGGTCTGAGAAGTACCATCTCCTTCCCTCCCAAATGCTGGCAAGTCATACATGCTGTCACAAATACGCAAGAAAATAAGGGCAGACTCCCTTTCATTTCTCTCAACTGAAACGACAGATGTAGGTGTAAGAGAGATAAAATAAGAGGCACTTTATCTTTCCAGTCACTTGGCAGCTCTAGTCAGTATTGTGTATCTTAAGATTTGCTTATTATTCTACCTGTTGTTACAAACGAAATGAAACGAATAAATACAGTGTTTTACAGACATTAGAGTTCAAACATGCTGAGAATGGATGGTTTTCATTTCCATCTAAAAAGGCTTCCTCCTTTGCTCACAAAGTACAGCTTCCCTGCCCACTGCAGCTGAAAGCACTTTACCTCCAGGCCAAAAAAAGGTGGCTTTCCTTTTTTCCTTCTAGAGCAGTAAAGAAGAGTTTATTTTTAGGACACACCTACTGGAACCCACATACATATGCTTAAAAACCATGTATTTTCAAGCTTTACTGCACTGTCCCAAGACTTTACCTGCTTTCCTGGGAAAAGCTGCTTACAGCCTGTTAAGGGTCAGGGTGGAAGATTATTTGATTAGGTGGCAGCCCTCACCCTGAGGTTAACAGAGAGGTGAATGCTCCATACAAATTGCATCCAGCTATGTTTTTGAGTAAGGGATGTTTACATAAGGATCAGCACAAGGCAAGACAAAGAAGGATACACTCAGGGGATCACAGATTCATGCTGTATTAAAAATATAAAGAACTAAAAATTTAGTGACAGATAAGGTATCACAAAAAGCACTTTAAAACAGGCATTCTAAGACCTGCAGCTAGAGTCCAGACACATAAGCAGGAGCATGGAAATTGTTTTCCAAACATTAGGTCAAGCCCTATGCAAATCACATCATTATTGTTAATAACACTGAAGAACCCAAACAGGTACAGAGTTTACATATGTTTATTTATCTGTAGCTAAAACAGCTTCCAATTATATGGGTACAAATATTTATCCTAGTTTGAATGGCTGTAATTATGCTGCAGAGAAACTTTACCAAACCCAGAAAATGACAAAACACAGAGTTGCCTGAAACGTAGTCAAAAAACATATTCAAGTATCAGTATTTCCAAAATTACTAGTCAGAAAATAATACAAATTGTTAAATGCAAGTCATGGTTTTCAGCAGACTCTGATCTACACACTAACAAATGCCATCTTACATTTTTAACACCTTTTAGAAGTCAGATATAAAAGCTCCTTTGACAAATATGCACAGCAGAAAGGAATTAAAAACTAATTAGCTCATATTTGTACTGCATCTAGAGCTTCAAAACTACTAACAGTGACATATCTGCATTAAAAGACAAAATTTGTATTTTTTTCTAAGTTCTTGGCTGTCTGTACTTGCAACTTAAAAACGTAACAATTATGCTATTATATTCCTCATTTCTGTTTATTTTAGTCCCATTATATTATGCAATAGAAATTCTAGCCATATTCATTTAGCCAACTTCATTTAGCTGATTTTACTCCAAATTTGCATCAGCTAGATAAGCCTGCAGTGACACAGATGTAAGCAGCAAGATTTGTTTATATCAGAATTTATCTGTCTTTTGGAGATTCTAAGTTGTTCATTTTTAATTTTTATTTTTTTGGCTTGAGGTCCAGTCGGTTTTAATACTAGCTTTCAGTGAAATCTAGGAATGTTTTATTTCTAGACATCCTAGCAACTAGAATTGGTTCTTTGGGTTTTTTTTTTTGTTCCCCAAAAAAGAAAAGTTGTCCTAGCCACCTCTACCTGTTAATAAGTAAAGGCAGGAGATCCCTTCCCTGTATCAGGCCATTTCACCATGTATAACCTCCCACTGCGGCCAGGCCCAGATTCTTACAGCAAGGCCTTTTTTGCTGACTTGCTGTTAACGTAAAGCTTACAGTCATGCCTCAGTGTTTGGTTTACTTTTCGCTGGTGCAAATTACCTTCCGTTCTCCACTGCTTCGTTTCACTCATCACCATGTTCTCGATTTACTTATTTTATTGCTAGATTTTTTCTGCGCAATCTCCTCAGTCCACTCTTCGTTCTTCCTGGTCAAGCTCACTCCTTTCTGCAGGTGTGAAGGCGTGCTGGGTATCAGCTTCTGAACAGAAGCCTCATCAGTCACTAATAGTTTCTAAGAACTGCACATTTATTGCTGCACTTTGCTTCAATCTGTTAAATGAGAAATTCTGATCTGTTCTTGAACTTCACAGTCACCCTTTATTATCTAGGTTCCGGATCAGGCTTCCATACAGGAGATGCCCCTTTTCTCTTAGCATTTGCACATCAGCAGTTGATGTCAAGATTCCAGGTTTCTCCAGGAAATCTGAAGGTAACTTGTGTTAGCCCTTGACCAGCTCAGACTCCCACAAACAGGGCAACAATGATGCAGCAGTTCCTTTTCCAGAAGGAGCTGAAGGGAGGGAAAATTACGATTTTAAACTGGAAAGCTCATGCTCAGCTATGGTCCTAAAAAAAAATTAACCTGGTTTTAAATCAGTACTTCAGCCCTCCCTTTGCCTACAAATTAGGTTGTCATTCACCTTGAACTTGACAGAATTGATAGGCATTTCTCTGGCAAAATACGTAGCTATTGTGAGCCAAGGGTCAAATGCCTGAAAAAAAACATCAACATGATACTGAATCTTCTCTTTAGCAGTACTAACACAACAGTATTTTATATGCAATTATTATTTTCACATCACCACTTCATTTGTCACGGTGTTATGTGCTGTGTCGTGGTACTCCAAAATAAACACATTCAGCAAAACGAGCACAGAAAGAAGAGCAAAAACAGTTAAAAGAATGTAAAATCAACCAATCTTTACTCAGTATTTTGCTCTGCCCTTCACAGAGGTTTTTGAAGGTGTCATCTGGCCTACTTAAAGCCTTACAATATATAGAGATCACTCCCTGAAGGGCAGCCTTACTTATGCAAGCAGTTGCATTGCCCTACATCTTGCCTCAAAGGGGTTACTGAGACTGCATCTTTCATCTTCATTTGTGTTCAACTCTATCAGCCCTTTTACTTTGCAAAATACCCAGGGCACAAAGCATTAGCTACCAGCATCAAACCACAAAGGTACACATAAACACTTTCATCACAGCACATTTCCTTTAGTTTTATGTAACTCACTATTAACACTCTAGAAACACGATATCCCAAAATCTGTGAAGTACTGAGCATCTTCCAACCTAGATAGCCTTTTATAACATAACATTAAAACCCTGAGAAAACAGCCAGATGAAGAAAGGAGGCACCACTCACAGCTGTGCTTCCACTGGCCACCTGTGCTGAACATTCTGCATGGGTTATTTTCTTCCACAGACAGCAGAATCCACACAAGAGCAAAGAGGGAAGCTCGAGCACCAAGGGCTCCAACAGCCTAAGCAGGGTGTGCGTGGAGGAACACAGCCAAACAGCAGCTCTGGAGCACCTGAAGGAACCTCTCCCTGGACAGAGACCTCAGCAGTAAACACAGACCTATCTTGTGGCAACACTCAACATGCAAGACCCTCTAAAAGGAACCATCACACCACTTCCTCCGCTCTTACAGAGCCCAGCACAACAACCACCGCTCCCTCGCGCCCCGCCGCCATCGAGCCATCCACGTCCTCCCTAGGGCGAGAGCCTCGCTGGGCTTCCCCTTCCCGCTCTCCCCGCTGGCCGCCGCTGTGGCCGTCCCGCGCCTCTCCGGGGGGTAGGCACGGCCGCCCGCTTCCCTTCTGCCGCCTACCGCCGCCGCCTCGCCTCCGTGTGCCCCGCTGCCTCCTGCCGCCGCCTCCTGCCGCCTCCCCCCGCCCCGGCAGCGCTCATGGCGCTCGGTCCTTCCATTCCCCCCGCCTCGTCCTCCGGCACCCCCTCACCTCACTCCCGCCCCCAAACCCGCTTCTCCACCACCCCCCCCTTCCCCTCAGTGCGGGGTTCGCCCTCCCCGGCCTGCGCTTCATTTGTTTTCCAGATGTATCGGCGAGCCCGGCATTTTGGTAGCGATGTGCTGTGGGGGTTGTTTTACAGTCTCAATGGGGTTCCCTCCCACCCCCCGCCCTTGGTGCAGCAGCGTTTCTCTGTTCGTGTGCAGACCGGAAAGCTATAATGCACGTAGCCCATGGCAGGGAAACAGGCTAGATAATGTATACTTTAATTGGGGCGCGTTTAGAAAGCTGACACTTCAAATATGATAGGCATGTGGGTTTTGAGACCGCAGGAAGAAGGTATGCGGTATGTTCAGGTGTGTGTATTTGAGTCGCTCTGTTTTTTAAATCATGACGATTTAAATTTCCCTTTTGCTGCCGTAAAATTAACCCAGAGATACAGTATGGAGTCCTGTAGTATTTTACGTCGACACTAGGGGTGTCTCCTGCTTTTCACCGCTGCCAAGAAATCAACGCCCTTTTTTAATAAACATTTATTTTAGACTAAATTATCCAGTACCCTGGCTTCAGGAAGACTCTGGCAATATCTTGGTTTTACAGCTGGAGAAATAGAAGTGGTGTAAACTTTTTCGTTCTTAACCCGTTAAAAGCAAGGCCATCTGTTTATCACATTTCATATTAGATCTCACAGAGTCGAAAATGGGTTTCCTTTTGGTTTTAAGCAGGGGCTTGCAGTCTTTCCATTAAAAAATAAAGTTGCAGCAGAAGCTGATGTGCTGTGCTCAGTCTGTCTTTGCATGTGCACTTCAATGTCTGTTAGACATGTATTTGGAAAAATACTTTGAAATGTATAAAGGTTTGTTTTCAGTTGGATACTAAACCAATGTGTTTGCTGAATGCCTTCATGCAGTCTGGGATTACATTAAGACTGTGAGAAAAGACAACTTGTATTTTGAGAACAAGGTATTAGTGAAATAAAGACTTGAAAAAGGTTATGATTAAAAATTGTTGCCATATTTGCAGTACTGCTAATTACTGTGAATATATAGATGAACAGTGATCATCTTCCACACAGCAGTTGTGCTCATGCTTTCATTAGTTGGGTCTTCCATGCAAATTTTGTTCTCAAAGACTTGCCTGGTACACTAATATGTATAAACGTGAAGAAAATGTTATTTAATCATGATGCCTGTGTTAGTGACCTTTAATGAACCTGTGATTTACTTTGTTTTTTCCTCCATTCTGTTGTAACTAAACTTGTCCTAGCATATTTTGGTGGTGCAATAATGTTGACGATTACTTTGCGATTTCTTAAACAGTGTTTGTGTCTGATCAATTGCAGTATGCAAATGCAGATGCTGGGGGAAAAAAGGTATGCTGGATATTATCTCTACCAGTAAAGGTGTTTGCTCATATAAGCAGTAACTACACCAGGAGAGTCTTCACTATAGCTGTATCAGTGTGGTGGGTCTGATAACAGCTGATCTTGGATGCCTAATAGTCTGAAAACCAAGCTTAAAACTAAATAGCTGGTAAACATTAAAAAAAAAAAAACCCTTTTAGCTGTCATTCTTTTTACTGTCACTACACTGTGGATGTTGTCACTGAAAGCATTCACTTGTAATGAGATAGACCTTGTTTCAACCTTTACTTAATTTGCAGAGAGCAGTTCTTTTTCACAGTTTGAAGTAACATTTCTTTTGTATTTGTACAGGACTGGAGAGCTGTCAGTTATAGCGAAGGAATAGGTGAATGTATTGTGTTCATAGTAGGTAGCTTACGATAAAACATAAACATCTAGTGAGTCAAAGAATGTAGTGCTGGATGTTTTGCTGCAGTCAGTTCTAAAATAATCTATTGACAGAGCGTAAGATGATGTGTCCATTACATAATGGTAGAAGTAATGTTGATATGCTATTTCTGTCAGAGTTGACTTAGCAAGTTTTTTCTGTGAGTAGTATTTTCTAGGAAAAGGTAAATAGCACAGATAGATGCTATTAAACAATCTCGGGTTTGGATAGGTAAATTCTGTTTTCTTTGGGTGGTGTGTATTCTGGTTTCATACCCAGCTCTTGAGCTTTCTAATTGTAGGACAGAAGACAGAATTCCTCAGGAGTCACCCCAAACTGTTACATGGTGCACCATCTTAGCTAGACTATTCAATTGTTTTGACTCACTTGAGTAGCAGTGCTTCTGGTGCATTTTCTCTAATTGAATCTGATCTAACAGTGTTTCTAAACTACTGAAGCCTCCTGTTCCAGCAGAACATTTTTCACAAGAAGCCAGAAAAAACCCAGAAGACTGTCTTGAATCATTGTTTACTGTTTACCAGGGATTGTATTAAGTAAGTTGGTTCTTAGCCGAAGAAAAACCTAGTTACTCCATTACCAAATCATTTCGCAGCTATCATTACAGACATCTGAAACAGTTCAGTTTTGTGACAGGTAGCAGGAACTCAGAGGCACTCGGGTAGTCCATCTTGTGCCTGACAGCCTACTGGTGGTCTTCCACCACAGGTAGAATAACTGGTCTAGGATTCAAAAAGCACATGTTTAGGTCTGAAGAAGTATTTGGTAGGCTTATTTAAGCCACTTTGTTTAAAAAGTATATTTTATTTTGGAAGTAATTTCTAGAGGCACAGAGGCCCAGTTTAAATATGCAAGTTAACCCTGTGATCTACAGATCTGTTGGTGGAGGAGGAGACATTTTAAAAACTAATTATATTTTTTTCCACTGTTACTGCAATAGAAATAGATTTCTGCCTTTACATGGTTAAACAGTTTAACAGGGAGAAATGAAAATTGAGCAGTTGAGGGGAAAGTGGTTTGTGGTGGACATTCATCAGGATCTTCAGAATATTCATTTTCGAAGGCATCTGACTTAGCACTGAAAGGGAAGGTTTAAAGGAGTGAGTTTAATAACATCCAATTTGTTTTTTTTTTTTAAATTCATATCTTAAAAGAGATGGGACTGTCTTCTGTCAATTGGTGCCAGAAAGGGAGGTCTTAGTAGTTTTGTTATTTCTGGGGAAACAAATGAGGCAGAAATACCCATTTTAGTGCCAGACCATTTCTTGGTCTCTTGCTGTCTCATCATTTCACTCATTTTTGTATGTCAGAAAGGTATATAGGAAGTTTTTAAAGTGTAGGCAAGCTACTATAAGAAAATTATTTATCAGTTTTGATTGACATAATACATTCAAGAAGCAATTAATCTACAAGTGAAGATTTTACAGCTTGCTTGTAGCTGGGCTTTGAGACAGTGCTTACCTGGCAACGTTGCAGAAAGAATAGCTTTTTTTAATTGTAGGCATGCTTAATAGTATTCTACTGTAATTCATAAATTGCACTGGCTTAATATTTTTCAACATTGCTTTGATTTCCCTGCTAGTAAAAGAAATCTTTTACTTTCCTGCCCTCTTTTATTGCCTGTGTTTAGCTGAGTTTAAGAAAATTGTACCCTCTCCTAAAATGTTACAAGTCTGAATAGGAGTTGAACATGAAACTATTAAGACTTTGGTTTAGTTATATGAAATGGTGACCAGAAAATGTGTTTGTAGGAAAAACTTTCTTGTAATTTGAGCTAATATATGACTTCTTGAAAGCAATTTGGTCTTTATTTCCTTGCCACTCCTCTTTCCTCTCAAGCCTGTTCTCCCTGCTCTGGGTAGTATCATTTGTAAACTTGTAATTGGGAGAAAAATTACACTGCGTTGTTCTTTGTTGATCGGCAGCCAGTTCATTTAGTGACACATTTCCCTATTTTCCATCCTTTTCTTCTTCTGGCCAGGATATTTTTCTCTTTTCCTAAGCTTTATTCCTGTGTGTTCCTTACAGAAAGACCACAAGGGCAAAAAGGGCTGGCTGTTCCCGTGCTTCCTACATGCTTTTGCTTTGCCAGAATCATCAGCAGAAATAGGGAAGGTGCTCCTGTTGAGGCCCTTGTTATGATCATACTCCTCTGCTTCTGGAGGAGCAAGAACTGGGGGAGTCAAGATTGAAGTGATGAGGAAGGAATGATGAAAGGCATAAATCTACATTGAGAGAGGAGTCAATAGTGCTTATGCTTAAAGGTTTCACAGTTGGAACCTTCTGAGTAGGATATAATAAGAAAATAAATATCTCATTTTACTTGCCTGCCGCTGTTAATTAAAACAGAAAAAAATTTGGAACTCTGGGGAAACTGTAAGAATTTTATTGGCTGACTTGATTATATAAATTACTTAAATATGTTCTTCTTTCCCAAAGACCCATAGGAGCTTACCTTACTGTACTTTCCTGAAGCTGGTAAAGATTGTTCTTGTTTTACATATGAAAAAGTTTGAGGTCTTTGTGAGGTGTAATAACTTATCTAAGGCCCTTTTTATACATGAGTATGTGATGTCAGAAATGAAAATTTGTAGCTCTGAAAATAAGTCTAAATCAAATTAATTGCTAAAGTAAATAAATTTTGAGGTCTTGGGGCTGATGAATTATTGGAGTTAGAATGCAGCCACCAGAAAATGTGCTGGCACAGTCCATTTGGCTTAAGGCATGTGGTGGTGCTCAGTAATTGAAAGCTTGGGCATACGCAGCCTTTTTTCAACATCTCTGTAGCAGCATTACCCACTTCAAGTGATTTCTTTAGAGATTACACCTGGAAATGGGCTTTTTATATCCCGTAAAAGCTTTTGAGTTTCTTAGATGTCAGTGGCCTAAAATAATCTCAACACCAGCAGTTTGAGAAAGATCTGCTACAAAGATTGCTTTAATGTGCTGAACGAAGTGGGACAGACTTGGATATGGACCAACATCTTTTAATCTGGGGAACAGATAAATCTTTCAGTATGTAAATTCAAGCATTGTAGGAGTATTTTCACTGCTGTTTCCCTGGACCAATGATCAGGAAACTTAAAGTATTTGAAATTCATGATTTCGTAGTGATTTAAATACAGGACTAGAAGCAATATATTCTGCTTGATGTATGATGTAGCTAGATTGTTTTGGTCACTGTGTGAAATTCTGTATTTCCTTAGTAATATCGAATATCAAGATCAGTTTAACCAGGGCTAAACTTAAGCTATGGCTTGTCTTCCTATTTAGGCCTGTTCTATGTAACCTGAACGGGAAAAGTCTGTGGCAAGGTTATTTCTTTGTTAAAGTTTCAGGTGTTTCTAAGAATAAAACCCACATCTCTCAAGTAAAGTAGTTTTTGGGGTGACAGTTCTTTTAAATAGGAAAATTTAATCTTAGAATTTTAATGTAGCTTTCTAAATGTGTAGCTTGAAATTTTTAATTTGGTACCTGCTTTTTTAGGCCTTTTCCACAAAAACCTTTAAAATGTTTTATGTGTTGCTTTTTAGATTGTACCTATCGCAGCCACAAGCATGTTACTACTTTAACTGCTTGGGAAGCTATGTAGATGGTGCAAAACAGGCTGGAGACTATATCTGACTTGTTTGTAACTTGACATTCAGTTGGCTCTGCTATTGATACTCCATTCCACAATTAAGGAAGAATCCCTAGTGATATATATAATCCTTAACTGCATTAAAGAAGTCTCAGAAACCCTTTAAATGCTTTGGATTAAAGGACAGCATTGCTCATGAGCTGCCAACAGGAGCAATCTTGGCTTCCAAGCTGTGAACAGGTTGTGTGAGGAAATACGCTCAGGTGAATATGTGTGAAATCTTGTGTTGGTGGACTTTTTTTAAGCAAACTCTTAAGGCAAAGATCAGAACTCCCTTAGTAAGCTGATACAGTGCCTATTTTAAAAAGCTTATGGAGTTTGAAGTTCGCAGACACTTTGTATCATGGTCCAAATTAGGTAAAGTAAGAATTAAAAAAATGTAGTAAGGCTTTTGCTAAAGAACTTAAGTAACAAATTGGGAAGGATAGGAGAATAGGGGATGGGATAGCAGACAGGAAGCCCAGAAGTGAAGGCCAGGATTAATATATTTTTGTGAAGAAGCCCACCTACTGGAAAAATGGTTTCAGCTGTGATTCTCACAATAATATAATCATAGGATCATCTTGAAATGCTGTGGAACTTCTTTCTGTGGTGTATTTGTGACAGATACGGAGGTTTTTTTACTGTTTATTTTAAACAGCTAGAAACTTTGGTAAGGAAGACCTCAGCTACAGTGCTTCTCTCTTTTTCTGCCCCTTTTCTGTTGTCACCCTGCGAATAGCTCCCTTTTGTACATTTATCAGGTGTTTGGGGTTTTTTTAATAGGTAGTGAAAGACAAAACTGCTGTTTCACTGCTGACTGCATGGTTTCTGAATAGCATCGCTGAAGTTGAAAGAACTCCCTTGAATTCCCTGTGCTCAGAGATGCTATGGCTGGCAGAGAGGACTTGAAAAGGAGTTTTTTATTTTTTGAAATAAGCTTCATGGATATGGCATTAGGCCTGAGCTTACAAAGAACTTCTTGCATACTTTGTAGACGTAACGACAGAACAGCTCTTTCGGTGTTGTGTATGTAATGATGTTCCCTTGGGGAAGTTGAATTTACTATTGAGCCACTACTTAAGAGGCTTAGCACCTTGGTGTCTGAGCAGTCATGGGTCAGCTTTGTTGATAACACTGGAGCAACATGTCACGGATTTTTCTGATAAAAGCTTTACAGCATGTAGATCTGCTAACAAGTCTAGAAAAAAAAAGGATTAATAGAAATTCTAACCAGAAATAACAAAAAATCCCAAATGAATAAACTTGATTTTTGTATTTCATTTAATGAAACTATCTTAGCACTCTAATCATTATTCTTCATAGAGGTATCTAGTGAAGTATCTGTTCCCTACATATTCTTAAAGTTTTTCAGGGATTCTCATAAAAATGGGGTTAGCTTTCCTGAAATAGTTCATTGAAAACACTAAGGTTGGTTATTTTAGTAATAATATTAAAGCATTTGTATTTGGCACTGCTGGTGTTAATTTTTTATTTCATATAGTGCATTAAAAAATCAGATTAGTGGCAAATATAAAATTGGAGAGATTAGTAAATTTGAATTGTGTGTAGTCTGGAATGTTAAGTTGCAGCCCTCATGTTGGTGCGAGTTCACTTTTGAAAAGTTTTCTTTTAAGAAGCCAAGAAAAAATGAGCAATGAGCTATAAGGTGGTCAAATTCCCTTTCTTAATGAGAAAACAAAGTCACATGAGTAAAAGGGACTAAAACTGGGAGGAAGTAGTAGATGGTGGTTTAAAATTTGGCATTATATGTAGTTATGTAGTAGTACTGTAATGCTCGGTAGTAGGGGCAGAGCAGCTAAAGATTCCAGAAGAATTGGGAGG
This sequence comes from Pezoporus occidentalis, assembly GCF_034315485.1. NCBI lineage: Eukaryota > Metazoa > Chordata > Aves > Psittaciformes > Psittacidae > Pezoporus > Pezoporus occidentalis. The sequence goes on from NW_026912779.1 coordinate 9,221,255, forward strand.
AGTTGGTTTAAGTGAGAGAGTGGGTGTTTTTTAGCAATAGTTACATTGTGGCTGCTTTCTCAGAGGTATTGTTTTGCATCTGTGCTGTGTCAAAAATGTTTTGTGACGTTAATCCATATTACCCAGCATCTTGCAAGGCGTGGTTAAAACACATTAAGATTAGAAGTGTTCCTTGAGTTGCAGTTCATGCCAGACTGGTGTACAAATACATACGTATTATATGGTGCCTTTAAGGTTTTCAAGCAGTAGTTTTGGAACTACAACCTATGAAGAGAAGATAGGAAGTCGAAGAAAAACAGTAGCCTGTGGTTTTGTGGGCAGATTATATTTACATGTACAGTTGCATCATTCTTTGCGGAGTGGATGCACTTGTGATTTGTGCTGTGCCTTGAATTTGAATGACTATATTCTTGATTGTGAGCTTCCAAAGCAACTGGTAATTGTTACTGAAAGACAGTGGGGCTCTGCAGGGATGCGTCTGCTTGACTTATTTTGGGACTTGTGGACCCTATAAATAGCTGTATTTTTTTCTAATGCTGCTTTGCATGTGCTTTCGTGCTTGCTTTTATGTAGATTTACAACTTAAGGGAATTTACAGCTCTTCAGGACAGCTGTTTTTAATTGTATTGTTAGTTGCAGCAATTAATAAGCTTTGATTTCTAATAGGATGAAGGAATCTTTTCTTCAGCAAGTGCTGTGACTCTTTACCAAAAAAAATTATGCAAACATCATTTACAGTAATGAGTGGTGTCCCTCAAGAGATCGGTGTTGGGACCAGTCTTGTTCAACATCTTTGTCAGCAACATGGACAGTGGGATTGAGTGCACCCTCAACACGTTTGCCAGTGGCACCAAGCTGTGTGTTTTGGTTGATACACTGGAGGGAAGGAATGCCATCCAGAGGGACCTTGACACACTTGTGAGGTGGGCAGATGCCAGCCTTAGGAAGTTCAGCCAAGCCAAGTACAAGGTCCTACCCCTGGGTCACAGCAATTCCAGGCACAGCTACAGGTTGGGCAGAGAATAGATTCAGAGCAGCCCTGCACAGAAGAATTTGGGATTATTGGATGAGAAACTGAACATGAGCCGGCTTCAGTGTGCACCTGCAGCCCAGAAAGCCAGCCATATCCTGGGCTGCATCAAATGGAGTGTGACCAGCACATTGAAGGAGGTGATCCTGCCCCTCTGCTCTCGTGAGACGTTGCTTGGAGTATTGTGTGCAGTTCTGGTGTCCTCAACATAAAAAGGACAGGGAACTGTTGGAACAAGTCCAAAGGAGGCCACAAGGATGATCAGGGGACTGGAGCACCTCCCATATGAAAACAGGCTGAGAAAGTTGGTGCTGTTCAGCTTGGAGAAGAGAAGGCTGTGTGGAGACCTCATAGCAGCCTTCCAGTATCTGAAGGGGGCTATAGGGATGCTGGGGAGGAACTCTTCATTAGAGACTGTAATGACAGGACAAGGGGTAACGGGTTCAAACTTAAACAGGGGAAGTTTAGATTGGCTATAAGGAAGAAATTCTTTACTGTAAGGGTGGCAAGGCACTGGAGTGGGTGGCCCAGGGAAGCTGTGAAAGCTCCATCCCTGGTGGTGTTCAAGGCCAGTTTGGACAGAGCCTTGGGTGACATGGTTTAGTGTGAGGTGTCCCTGCCCATGGCAGGGGGGTTGGAACTAGATGATCTTAAGGTTTTTTCCAGCCTGATCTATTCTACTATTCTAACTATTCCAGTGCCTCACCACCCTAACAGTAAAGAATTTCTTCCTTATATCCAATCTAAACTTCCCCTGTTTAAGTTTGAACCCATTACCCTTTGTCCTGTCACTACAGTCCCTAATGAATAGTCTGTCCCCAGCATCCCTATAGCCCCCCTTCAGATACTGGAAGGCTGCTATGAGGTCACCTAGTTCCAACCCCCTGCCATGGGCAGGGACACCTTCCACTAGACCAGGTTGCTCAACGCCTCATCCAACCTGGCCTTGAACACTTCCAGGGATGGGACATCTGTTTATAAGCTATTTAAAACTGGGTTGGAATTCTAATTTAATCTTTTTAGTACCCTTTTATTAGCTTGTAGCTAAAGTGCTAGATGTCTCTCTTTGATATTGAATATTAAATATTTGCGTTCTTTACATAAATATGATACGAGTTAGTTCCTGCCCTGTCTAACTTGAACTAAAATAATCTATGGTTTTAATTGTATTTGAATACTATTTCAGATGACCAACTCCTGAATGGACGTCGCCTCAATGTTATGATTTAAAAAAGTCAGTATTTTCTCCATGACACAGGTCATATAAAGAAAACCGTTTCAAGAGTTTGGAATATTCCATTGCAGTGAAAACCCTAATTGAAAGCAGTGTGGTATTTTTCTGTGTGACTTAAAATGGAAGCTGGTAATACCTGGCAAACCTGTTTAATGTTTTGTAAAATTCTTGATATTTTAATTACAATGATTTTGATCCCTTTCTATTGGATCACAGTGTTGGTAGGGCCTGTTTTCAAACTGTGTGACTCATCTTTATTCTTTACTGAATTCTTCATGAGTCCCTGAGTGGCATAACCTAAACCAGAGCTTGTTAAAATGTCTCAATTTAATAGCTGACAGCTGTAAGTTCTGATGAAGTTATTTTCCTTTTGAAAAGGGAGGAAAAAAACCCAAAACCCCAAACCCAAAGTATTAAGATTACTGTTAACTCTTAGAGATGGTTAGTAATACTGGAATACAATCTGTTTTGCACATTCTGTTTCTATGCAACAATTCCCTTTCAGCATAGTCTGCTTCTTCCTTTGATTTGCACATTTTGCCCAGTTCTGCATCTTTGCTTCCTTGATTGTTTTCTGTTCTTGTCAGTTCATGAAGTCAAATGACTTTTTCTGTTTTCAGATACGTGTCCTTCACGCAGTTCTTTGGAGTGTTCTTCAGCCTCTTTTGCGATAGATCCTGAATGACAATTCTGTTTATTGTCGTTTTCCATTTGTGATTTTTTTTCACTGTACTATTTCCATTTTCTCTCCTCTTGTTGGGCAGCCATAAAACACTTATCCCTTCTTCCAACCTCAGATGGCCCTTTCTAGCGCTAAGTGGTATTAAATTCTCCATGATTTTTTTTTAACTGGGAGGGAAGGCTGATGACAGCGTCTATTTATGCAACCTGTTTCTCTGCTCTTAGACCATTTGATCAAGTAGCCTGCTGATCTGTGTGACTGTCCTGAATCTGTTTTAAGTCCCTGTGGTTACAGCCTGTGTGAATTGATTATATTCTCTGAATTGGCACTTAAACTTTCCTGATAAAGGTAGTTGGACTCTTCTAAACTCTTAGTAGACTGTTGTATACAGTACAGCTGCATCAACTTTATTTTTCCTCCACGCCTTCTCAGATCCATTCAAAAAATACCCGTGCAAGTCTTGCCAAAGCCTTAATCTTTGCAGTTAACTCATTACTGAATACACTGTTAAAATCTAAAATTCAGGATAATTGGTTGGTAGAGAAAGATGCACTGATCACATTGGTTTGAGTATTTCTAACCTCTTTCTATGAATAGGGAATTGTATTCCACTGTAGGATAGTCTTTTGCACCAAGGAGTATAATTCCGTTGTATGATGCAGCGTGTTAGCTTCATTTCTAGAATGTCTTTATTTTCTTTCCCCTCTACAAATACTGCTTGTAGTGGAACGATGAATCTATGTCTGAATCTCCTGAAAAACTGAAGCCTTCTAAGCTTACTAACTGATGCTCATCTCCCTTTTTATTTAATTTATTTTTTTGCTTCCACAAGTTTACAAGCTGCTTGTGTTGAGAGACCTTTATGAGACACATTGGGAACAAATACATTAATTGGTCTGTTTGTCAGTTGCTGTCTAGGGATAACATGCTCCTGTTTCATTTCCAGCTAGGTTCTCATCTTTCATATTTGCCACAGCATCATACACATGTGAGATATATCTGATCAGGCACAAAGCAGGCCTGTAGCCATTTCTTGCAGAAGCTAGGGAGGAGGTTTATTTTCTCTACTTGGGATTCTGTGACTATTGCTACTCTCTGACTTTTGGAAAACCCTCTCCTATGAAAAGTATTATTCCAGTACCTAAAGGGAGCCTACAAGAATGCTGGAGAGGCCCTTTTTACAAGGGCATGTAGTGACAGGCCAAGGGGGAATGGCTTTAAAGTGAAAGAGCGAAGATTTAGATTAGATACTAGGAAGAAATTCTTTACTGTGAGAGTAGTCAAGATACTGAAGTAGGTTGCTCAGTGACGTTGTGGCTGCCCTATCCCTGGAAGTGCTCTAACCTTGACAGGGCATTGAGCAACGTGGTCTAGTGGAAGATGTCCCACTCAGTGCAGGGGGATTGGAACTCCATGATTTCTAAGGTCCCTCCCAGCCCAAACCAGGCTATGATTCTGTGGTGCTCCTTTTCTAATGCTCATAGCATTGCTGAAGAGCAGTAGATTCTATTAGAATGGAATAGAAAAAAGAAGTGATCTATTGTGCCTGTACAATTAGGGCTTTCGGTGTTATATGTGATCATCTTGGTACAGACAAAATCAGGAATTTCAGAAACTCCTGGAGACTGAGTCACCCTTAGTTTTACTTACTTTTTTCTGTATTTGAAGTGTCGCAAACCTTATTTTTAAGAGGGTAGGGGTTTTGATTCTATAGATGTTGTTAATGCTTGCCTCTAGCTTCTGAAAATTACCCCCTGAAAAAGTTTAAATTTGCAAGCATGGTAATAAGTACTGAACCTTTAAATGACAATAATTTCCACAACATACTAAAGCATGTTTACAAACCATTGCAGAGGAAAGGAAGCCTGCCTTTCACACCTCTCATGGATCCAGGGGCGAGAGTACCTCACTGGATCTATTACAGAGAATGCAGCTCATTTTTTGGCTATTTCTGTTAATTCTGGGGGGATGTATTTGAGCTACCCATTAACTTGGCAGAGTTTTTACTGGGATTGTTCTAGAGAGCTGTTAGCTGAAGCTCCATAGTTCTTTTTGGTTTTATAGTACCTGGAAGCCGAGAATTAAGTTGGTATAATCGAAAGCAGCCGTATGGGAGTGTATCTATATGTAGTAAATTATATTTCAATATGACCTTAGGTGAAGTTAATATCTTCTTGTAAAATGGCTGTTCTGTTCCTGTTTCTATGTAGGGCAGCCAGTTATTAATTCCCAGTTCTGCTGCACTGTTGTTCTATTGCTTTGTATTGGAGTGGAAGTTTTGAACATGGTCTGTTTTCTTGGGGCAGAAACTTTTATCTCCAAATTGTTGCAGAGAAAGGGAGAAGCTGAAAGTGCTTTAATTGCCTACTAAATGTTTTACTTGTGAAACAGGTGTTTTGACTCTTTTGGGTAGTTTTGTCTTTATTTCAGAGATTATAAGATGCTAGATAATATCTTGAGTATGATCTGGTGTAACTGCCGGTGAAAGCTGTGACTTGGTTCACAGTCCTTCCAGGTTTTCAGGGATACTTCTTACGCTCTGGCTTCATGTTTTGGGCAAAGCTTTGTTTTCTTTGTTCTGTGTTACTTTATTTTTCCAAATCTGGAGCTGTTTTTTCACACAAGCATGACACAATTTACTGCTTGCAATTGCTATGTTTGTGTTTGGCGATAAAGGGAAATGCCTTCTTGGAAATGAAGTGATTAAATCTGAGATGATCATAAGTGGCCAATGCCCAGTTTATATCTATCAGTATCTTGAAGAACAAGATCAACATGATACGTTTTTTGTTTCCCTTTAATACCTCATTAAGTGTAAGTTGGTGTAATTTCTTTGTTATGAAGACGTTGACCCTTAGCTCTGATAATCCCATGGCGCCTTAGTCACTGGGTATAATCAGTCACATGTTGTGCTTTCTCCATACTCTTTGTTATAAGCTTTTGCATTATATTCTGACAAAATTGCTGCCTTTGAAATGCTGTCTAGAACTCTTTACAACTCCGCTTTCATTATTCATGGGGATTTATGGTTGGGATTTTTCTATATATATAATTTTTCATTGATATGTCTGTTGCCTTGTGGTCTTCTTTGTATCTTCTAATTTGTGTTGTACTTGGATTCCAGATTTTTTGGTTGGACAGCATAGTTTTGTTTTCATTTTCACTAGTGTGGTCTTTGTGTAACAACGCAGTCATGGGGTGGATAGATTGGGAAACTTCATTGTAATTATCTTTAAAGTTGAGAAAGAAGGCTGCTGTGGTCTTTGCTTTAGCTAAGGGAATTGAATAAACTTCGGTGAAAAGTCTTCTGTAGTAAACCTAGGAAGAGGTTTTGAAGGTGAAACCAGTATGTCAACATAAGTGGAACAAGTAAGTAGCATCTTGAAAACTTTTTCGTGACTCCTCCATAAGCAGTGGAGGACTAACTTGTCATGTGAACTCCTAATTGCATCAGAGCATACTCTGATTTAGTGATGGCAGAACTTTATTGTTCCCCTACTAAAGGTTGAGTTGCTCCAGAATCTTTCTGGGAAACTCCTTTCCTTGGCTTTTGGAGAGTTCATTATTCATTTATACACTTAAAATTACAGGCTTCTGAGAATTTTCAAAAGTGATGCAAGCTTTAGAAATGCCAGCTCTGTAGTGATTGCATAAGTAGATTGGGTTCTTGCCTCTAAAGAGCAGTAGCTGGGAACTGCCAAAAGTGAAATTGTCTAATACCACAGAGGGAATTGTATGTTAGCTCATAATGTTAACGCTTTTGTTCCTGTGACTGTTTTTCTCATAAGTTGTATTTACAGATTTTGCTGTGAGAGCTCTGAGCTGTTTTGTCATGAGAGCTTATGATTTCTTGTACATAAGAGGTTTTGCTTTTCTCCTCCATATAACAAAATTGGTTAGTTTTCTATAAATGTGGCAGTCTTTTTTTTCTGCCTCACCTTATTTTAAAAACTGCAGTATGTTTGGTTTTAGTACTGTCAATTATCTACTTGACATATTGCAAACTGAGAGAGATCATAGAAGAGAACTTTTATTCACACATTAGAGATGCAACAATCGAATTATGCAAAGTCTAAAGCAGTTCACTTATCCTTTAGATTTTTACGATGTGTACATCAGACTTGTTGGAAAATTATTTGTGCACACAGACTCGTATCTAGTGAATGGTATTACCGGTATATGGTCTGATTTGATGACTTCTTTTCTCCTCAAAATTCAGGACTAGGACTGTGGGGTAAAGCTGCTTTCCATCTTTGATCCTGCTTTCATCTTACGGAGTTTTACGAACTTTTTCTTTCATGTTTCTATTTGGTCCTTATGTCTCATTCTGTTTTGGGAGGCAATTTTTCTTGGAGGCACCATTTATCTGCAGCTGAGTAAATAATGTTGTATGTCTGTATGTGTAGATACACGATTAAAACAAGTACTTCATCGTACCTTCAAGATCAATTAAGTTTAGATTTTTGCTAGAAGCTCTGCAGTTGTAATTGAGTTCAGATAGGAAACGCTATGGCATTTATGTATATGAATAGAAATAATCCCTGCTATAACTGAACACTTTATGGATTGCTTTTCAGTCCTAAACAAATCGAAAACATGAAAATTTAAAAGGACTTTTTCTTGCATTTCAGTAGATGCATTTTTTATTTCTGTGTTTCTTTTAATATTAATAAAGCCAAAGTTTTATTAAAGGCTGAATCCTCTTACAGTTGCACTTTTGATTGCTTTAGTTTTCCTGCTTAGTAGAAGCTTTGGCAACAGTAGCTATCTCTAATTCCGGGTTTGCTTCTTGGTTTAGGGCTTCCCTGTGATATCCTAGAATAGCTACTGTGATGGCCTTAAGCCATTAATATCTCATACTGGAGGAGACCTGTGGACAGTGGAGGATTTAAATAAAGCATAGCAGAAGTGACTGGCCAACTGCCAGCTAGAGGACAAGTGGCTTCCCTTAAAATGACTGACAGAGCTTGAGCAGGCTGGATTAGATGGTGACTAAGGAGTAAATTGCAGGCTTTCCCTAAGGCTTTGTATGGTCTTTCTTGCCTCCTGCATCCTGAGGGGGGATGTGGTGGAACCTGATGTACACCCAAGAGAGAAGCATATTCTACAGAATCGTCACTTCTTTTGTTAGGAACAGATTGAATAAATATATCCAAAATAAGGGGTTTGTGGTAAGACTTTTTCATTTTTTTTTTTTTTTTTTTTTTTTTTTACATGTGGCAAAGGGAATTATAACACTTGCAAAGAACAACAGTGCCAGAATGCTGTAACAGCTTTAACCTGACTTGATCTCTACTGTAATCCCAAATCCAGCAATCCCCTTTGCCTTGGTTCATTATCTCTGATGTTTGCAATGTAAATGCCATGCTGAAGAATTAGGTATTAATCTTTTTTTGAGTTACTTCAGTACTGAAGGTCACAGAGTGTTTTCTTGAGAGGCAGCATTAACAAATCTAGGCTGCTTTGAGGGTAACACATTTAAAACTTGAAATCTTCTCCTTCCAAAGGTAAGTTAAAATAAGCTGGGGGGGATTTTGATTTTTTAAGCAGTGCCCTTTTTTGACTACGGAATACTTGCAGCTTTCCTTGATATTTACTGTTGATTAGCATTGAGGTGAGGAACTGAGAATATTCACAGCAGCTGTAAGATCTGTCCCTTGTACCTTTGTAGTTTCACCTTTAGAGTTAAGATCACACATCAAAAGCGAACTCTGACACAAGTTCAGTGGTTTATCAGCATTCTAGTAAACCTTCTAAGAAGTGTAACTGAAAGCGTTGGACCAGGATTTACCATAGCTTCAAGGGCTGATGATTACACTCATTGGCAGGTACAGAGGAGAGAACAGTTTATGCTGCAGTCACAGAACAGAGGCCGTAACCAAAGAGGAAGGTGGAATAGAAGAGTATGTTGGCAGGCTTATGTCACTAGTCTTAAACAGCTAGCTGGAATTGTAACAGAGGTGCTGAGGAATTACGGATGTAACATGCTAGATAGTTGTATCCTCTTGAAAATTGCGGCTGCCAGAAAATAAAATGCCTCTGTCTCCTCAAAGGAAGCCATAAATTGGTTGGACAACAATGTGTTAACTAAATATAACTATTTTTATCCTAAATGAAACCTGTTAGTTGTCATGACATCTTTTAGATTATTTTTTTTTTTTAATAGAAAATATTCTTAGACCTTTTAAAGCATTTGACATTTTTGTAACTACATTGTCTGGGCCTTTATAACATGCTTCTCAGTTTCTTCAACTCTTGTATCCAAATCAACATTTGGATAATGTTTGTGTATGTGAATAGAAGGTAGATGAAAACATATTAGCAATCTCTTGGTAAATTTAGAGTTGTAAAATAACAATCTTTCCATATGGGTCCAAGTATTAGATGATAGCAGTTTCCAGTTTTTCTCTGTGTGTTGGACAAGTTTGGCTTAATGTCTTCAGCTTGAGAAGCTTCAAGTATTGTGTTATAGCTGAGTCAGAGAAATTAAAAATCATTAGAGAAATTCCTAAATAAATTGAACTCTTGAACTAGATTAAATAGCCTTCCTGCAAGGCTTTTTTGTTTGTTTTCTTTTTCCTCTCACAGTTTTATGGGTTTTCCCAATAACCAACAGTCATAGTTGGCAAAGTGATTGTGTCCCCAAAGTACTTGGAATAACTTTAAAAGCAAGTTCAAGCATGCTTTGTGTGGTGGGTTTTTTTTGTTTTATTTATATATATGCATATATGCGGGGTGCATCTTAAAATTTGGTGCATGTTGAATCCAGTCCTTATCTCTGCATACACTGGGAACTCTTAACAGGTCATAGGAAGCATTAACCAAGACTTAAGGTCAATATAGAAATTTCATAGTTTACTTCTGCAAATGGATCTTGTGTTCAGAAGTGCAGGAGGAAGTAACTATAATCTGTTGCTGTAATATTCACCTGTTTTCTGGTTGAGTAAAGAATTAAAGAAACATAATGGATACTCTTCCATAAAAATACTGTAATTTTTTCGATAAGGCACCATTGCAAGACTTCTTTGGTAAAGACCATGTTTTGCGTTTCTTCCATGACCCATACCATTCTGTAAATTCAGTACATGAAGCCATTAAAGTTTGGTTAATAATAAAAATTACTGATTTTAATGGGAAGCTTTACTCAGTAAAGAGCAGGAGAGCACAACTCTGAATGAACTAGCTGAATGCCAGACTCCTTTACAAGTCAAATTTGTGGTCTGTGCTACTTACGTGGTACCATTACTGTTGCTTCTGTGTTTTTGTTCCTTGCCTTTTCCCATGTAATTCCTTGCTTTTCTGGATAACCTGCAAGAATTCCTGTTTAATTCCTTCTGTTGAATTTGTGGACAACTAAATATTCACTCCAAAAGATAACAAGGTGCCCAGATTTGACACTTCAAATGCCAGAAGTGTAATGAGATGGTTTCCAACTTTCAGATACTATATTGGACTTGTGGACAGACAAGGTGATAGCTGTGAAATATGCAATGGGACTCTTGCATGGATTTGGTTACAAGAAGGAGTGGGGCATAGAGCTGAAGCTGTGAAAATTGTAATTGTTGAAGGTTCAGTAAACTGTTGTCTTCTTTGGGTTTGGCTTGCAAGTCTTGCACCTTAAACTGCTCTCATACTATCTCAGTTTCAGGATTAGAGGGACAAGGAATTAAGCTGCCCCTCGGAAGAGTTGTGTGGGTTTGTTGATGGCCTGGGAAAATAACGTAAGATTGGGAAATATAGTACAGCATATTGCTAGAAGATATTTAATTTTGGAACTTACTGAATGTGAGCTGGGTATCAGGCATTTTTATGTATTTCTTTAATTTCTTCTGTGGGCCATGTTCATAGAACCTAGGTTGACAATATGGAGTCAGCAGTGAAGCTGTCACTGCTCTGAAGTTGCTTGAACTTCTACATGCCTTCTAATATAATGCTCTTGAATTTTTTGGCTTTACTTAATTCTTTTGCATCATAATATCTGACTCAACATTAGTATGATTATAAGAACCTCAGGTAGATTTATTCTGTGAGTATTTGAGTAGAAGCGTTGTGCCTAAAAGAGCTGATAATTCCGAGGAGATAATTTGTGGGAGTTGCGCTCTATGCTTGGAATACTCTTGTGCAAAGCGAGCACTTAGTAGTTGCTTTGCATGAGAAAATATGACACCAAGGTTGTGGTGGTTTGTTTGTTGTTTTTTTTTTTTTTTTTGGTGGTGGTGTTTTTTGTTGGTTTTTTTTAATTATTTTTTTTATTTGTAGATGCTAAATTCTGGGTTTTGGCTGTTAGTCTGCACTATTATCAGTTCATATTTTAAGTCCAGTCTTAGTTTTGGGTAACTGTGTTGTGATATCCCAGTTGTAAGTAGATTTCTTTTTTTCCAGTGACTGCAATGAAAAACTTAAAAGGTGACTTAATTACTCTGAGTCAAACATAAATGCCAAATTCCCTGATACTATCTATAACATCTCCTTTACAAGTTTCCTTCTGTAGTGTACAAATGAGGTATTCCTGTTAAGTGTATTGGAAGATAACTGATAACATGTTTTCCTTGATTCGCATGCTCCTGTTGGGCTAAGACACTGCTTCTCTGTATTGAGTAATTTTTTTGAGGGTGTTACAGTGATGGTTTTGTTGTTGTTTTAGTTTGCTCCTCCCCCCCCCCCCATTTCTGAATGTGGTAGATGAAGGTGTTTCTCTTGCTGCTTTTTCCACTCAGACTTTGTTCTTGTTTGTCTTGTTTTAAGCCATGTTTCGTGTGGTGCCTACAGAGACTGTGGGCACATCTTTCATCTGTGCTCTGGTAAGCCTTTTAGGCTTCAATTGCTCCAGTAAGTCACATATGAAATGTACAGATTACAGTACGTGAGATCTTGCATGTTTCTGTGACCAACATCTGATTCAGAAATTGAAATACTGAAGTGACTTACAGCTTCCTGAGCTTCATCTGATATTAATACATATTTAAAGCAGTGTGGATGTACCTGTGGAATGTTCTATTAATGCAAAAGTTTTTAGATCCTTGATAACAAATACCATCCTTTTTAGTTTGCCGACTTGTCTGGTGTTTGAAGAACATGGTGCTGACCCATGACAGTCAAAGCTTTAGTAACTTGTTAAACAGCAGTCACTGTCACCAAACCCAAACTTCTCTTCACCAAGCTGGCAGTTCTTCATTGTTAAAGCTGTATGAAAATGGCAAAGCATGGAAAATGAACTCAAAGGAGGATGAGGAAGAGGAAGAATTCTCTGCAACAGGTAATTTCCGTAAGTCCTTGTTAATGAAGAAGAATGTGAAAAGATAGAGAAGCATTTTTGTCTGTGGAAGAGGAAGAAAGGTCTTTTGAGTAGGTTTGCCTACCTTCTGCCATCTTTTTTCTTACTACTCCCATTCCTGTCCAGTTGTAGTAGTGGATGATGCAAAACACCATTTTGTCTAACTTGAGAACTGAAGCTGATTATCTTGATGATCCCTAGTTCTTCCCCCCCAGCTGACATAGTTTGGTTAACTGTTTCACTTGCACACTGTAACTTCTTTCTTGTGATAACAAAGGTAATAGTGTGGAAGGTTCAGGAGCAAATATAGGAAGCACAACATGTAATGTCTTGATAACACCCGGTGAGGTGTGCATGCACAAAAACACGAATGCAGAAACATTAGTAATCGTAGAATGGTAGAATGATTCGGGTTGGAAGGGACCTTAAAGCTCATCCAGTTCTAATCCCTCTGTCATAAGCAGGGATACCTTCCACTAGACCAGGGTGCTCCAAGCCCTGTCCAACCTGGCCTTGAACATTGACAGGGATTGGGCAGCCACAGCTTCTCTGGGCAACCTGTGCCAGTGTCTCACCACCCTCATAGTGAAGACTTCCTTTCTAACATTTAATCTAAATCTGCCCTCTATTATCTTAAAGCCATTTTGTTTCTATGTGAAGCTTTGGTGCATAGGTCTAACAGCCATGGGTGGTAACAGCCAACAGCACTGTCAGGGCAGTTTGCATGTTTAAGACCATTTACAGCAAGGATGAGCTTATTATGCTTTTTTGTATGTTGCTTCAGAAATAGTAAATCTCTGACAACTACTCCTGTACATGTACTAAACAGATCTTAGGAGACCATTCTTGACACTTGTCCCGTTAATTCATTGTCTTGCTGTAAAAACAAAAGCTTTGAAACAGTGTAACTTTAAACTGTTCCAAGAGTTCATTTGTATTTATAGTCATTCGCACACCACCTTTTGAGGACTGTGTTAGAGATGAATCCTAAGCTGACATTGTGGCTTGCTGGCCTTTAAACACAGTTTCTGCTTTTATAGAAGCAGAAAACGAACTGAAGGCTGATACTAATTTAAGTGTCAGCTATTTACAAAAAGCTGTAGATCATGCTGAAAGGTAGCATGCAGACAAACTGATTCAGGAGGTGTATTCTTCTAATGTGTGCTGAAGAACTGTTTTGCAGTCTGATGTCTTACTGTGTACAAGCTGTTTTGTAAAACACTTTCAACTAAGAATTTAGATTCTGTTCCTAATTTTGCTAATTGCGGATTTCCTTTTTTATTTTCTATCCACAGCTCTTCATGTCTTTCACTAAGAGGAAACTTGTCAAGATAATTGCACTTAACTATCCTACCTTGGAGGAGCATGTAGAAAACTGATTTTAAGAGATTAGTATTCGAAGTAACTACCAAAGAAAGATAAATCAAGAAACATTACCCATTTTTATGGGTAATTTACAGAAGAAATACAGACTTAAGTCCAGTAAGAGGTTATTCTTACTGGCTTGTCCAGTCTTATCAGTAAAAAGGCACAGCTGCTGAAAAGGAGAAAAAGAAGATAATCATAGAATCATAGAACATAGAACAATAATTGGAGAATAAAATTGAAAAGAACAGTTTTTCTTAAAGGAATAAACTACATGTTATATAAACTGAAATACTTTAGTGACATATTTTAACTTCTCTCTAGTAAAATGGTACTTCTGCAGTATTCAGTGTTTGGTCAGCATTCTGTTGGTAGACTCTGGACTGTTCCTTCATCTGTAATTGCTTCCGTGTATACGTAATGATTTTGCTGCTGTTTAACCAGGAATAACTTGAAGGGATCTAGCAGCATTCAGGAAAATGTCAAGGCTTCTAAAATAATAAGGCTATTCAAAGTATTTGTAATATTCCAGCCACTTGTTCTAATTGTGTAACTCGAGAGAAGCTATTGCCACTCCAGCAGTGTGATAGTACTGCTGTCTAGATGCAGTTGAGGAAAACATGGTTTATACTAGGCTTAGGTGCCAAGTAAATCTGCATCTGCTGTTGAGTGTTGATGCTGTAAAAGCTATGTTTCTTCAACAAACCATGTGTCAGTCATTTCTAAATGTGCTAATATACTGTATACGTAAAGATACTCTTCATGGTGAGGTGTTCTAAGTATACATCTGGCAGGAAATACTAACGTTATAATCATTTTTTAAAGTTGGCAATCTTGTATTAGAACCTTGTTACTTTACAGTCATTTGTATAAATTGACTTCTCTGCATCAGAGGTGAAATAATGTGCTGTTTGGAGATTTTACAGGGACTTTTGTCTGTATAAATTAATATAGTTTGAAAACTATAAATAAATACATCTGTGAAGTGTTACTTTGCTGAACTACTACTTGCCTGTTCTTAAACAGCAAGAAAATACTTGACCTATTTAGTGCTTGTGTTTCAGGGCTTATATTGTATTTGCATTTCCTAGAGCGTGTACATGTACTGATTGTACTTGGGAACAAACAAGTGACATTTTTGTATTGCTGTTCAGAACATGATGGAAAATGCCTGCCCCCCAGACCCAAATCATTAATCTTCGTCTTTGAGGATCAGGTCTTTGGCATAGAGGAACACCTTTGTGTTTGTCCAGGTCACAGCTGCGCAAACAGGAATCTTGGCATGAGTAGCTTCGACATTTATTTATACAAAAGGAAGAAAAAAAACAGATTAAAATCTTTAAAACTTAGACTTTTGGATTCTCCTGTGAAGATGAACACTTGGCATATCATAGCAGGTAACTACTTTTTAAAACACCTTATTTGAATACTGTGTAACAAATACTGAATAATTGTGTGGGTTTTATATTTTTACTTACTAGATTTTTCTGTGTTTTTGTAGATATCCAAGTTCCAGTCCTGGATAGGTAAGTATTCTTAACACTTTTTAGCAGTAATTTACACAGAAAAATTAAGCTGAGGTTTATTCACTTTTTCTTTGTTCTCCATGTATTTTTGATACGTCCTTTAGATAATTTGATTATGGCATCTAGATGCATAGTAAGACTCCTTATGAACATTACACTTAGTTTGTGAACAGAAAAAAAGTTATTTCTGTGTTTTAATTTTTTGTGCTCAGTTTTCAGAAGCGTTTTATGCTTCTAGGCAGATTGCTTCTAGCAGCTTTTACTAGAAATTAACTGTTTGCCAACACTTGAACAAGGATGCAAGTGCCCTGATGAACAGTCTTATAATGTAGTAACGATTGTATATTTGTGTGTGCATAAGTGCACTGGTTTTAATTCAACTTTCTCCTTTAATTTGCAGCTTTCCAGTCTGGTGTTTTTCTTGCCTCTTCATGACCTCGTGTCTTGAGCAGCCTAGCTGGATCCCCTGGTTCCTGTTTCTTCTTGTTTCAAAATTCTGCTTTCACCCGTTTTATACCCCCTACCCTTTTATATCCATATACATACACTAGGCTTTTACTACCTGTTTTGGTCTTCACTGGTTTTTCTAAGACTTGGGTTCCATCCAATATTTTCCACATGGCACTGTTGTGTTGGATTCGATGCCACAGTGGAATAAGTTTCTCTTGTAAATATCTCAGTTATGCTTTGGAGATTTCAGGAACCTGATGGTCCTCCTCTGCATTCTTATTCTGCTACTTTGTCTTGCTGTAAGCAGACACTAGAGAAGTGAAGGCTGTATCTTCTCCTGCTCCTCTTACAAAGCACATGGTATTAACTTTTTAAAGAAGCAAGAGTGCTTGTGGATTGTGGGGGATAAGTGAAGTGAATGTGTTCTGGAGGTAAAAAAAGCAAACAGTCCCCCCCATCAACACATCTCTTGGACATGTTTAGATTCATGAGATGTTCTGCTCCTTCCTGTCCTTATTAGGAAATGCAGATGCATGCTTCCAGGCTAAATGTAGTTCCTCCTTTTTTTTTTTTTTTTTTAATTCCCCCTTCTGTCAAGTAATCTCTGTATTTTTGTTCAATTTTGTATCATTTTTGAGAGGTCTTCCTATGCAAGTGCTCACCTATGGAATCCCTTGTGCTCCACATTGCAAGAGAATCACTGCTGGATAGAATGTGTCTTAGACTCATCTTAAATATGTTTTGCTTTCTTGTATAAAACACTCCCTTAAAAATAATCTTTTGAAGATGTTTGGTTATGAATCTCTTCAGTTACCTGTTCACTTCTTTGCTGACTGATCACGAAAAAACATTAAGCATGTGTGTACTGTGTTCTTCTCCGGTTCAAAGTGAGGCCTTTGGGAAAAATACCACCTTTTAATTTTAGTGTCTTTTGGCGTTTGTGTTGCAGTAGTTGCAGATTTCAGGATGCGTGAATTCAAAGTGACTGTACCCTCAAAGTTTGAACTTTTCTTCCTATGACTGTGTTGTAGTGCAGCAAGGATTTAAACTCTTGGTTTAACTTCCCATTCAGCTACAAAACAGGAACATACTAACATAGTCTATTGCAAAAATAAGTGTAAAGCTGGTATGTCTGAATTTCTGCTCATGTAAACTGCTTTTTTGCATCATTCTTCCTTTGTGAATCCTTTATGGGGGGAATGGGCAGGTGGCTGAGAGGAGAAAACATGCTAGTTTTCTTATCCTTACTGAGTAACATTTGTCATCATGATTCATAAGGATGTGACTCTGTGAATCCAATAAAATGGTAAAGCACATTATGCGAAGTTTTGAAATTAAATATTATTCTGACATGAAAAGTAGCGCTTGCACAACATACAAGCTGTGAGTTTGGGTTTTGGAGCGTAGAATATGGGATTGGAGTTCTTACTGTGTGGACTGCTGATATTTTCATGGGAACTCTCATCAGAGGAGACCTCACAATGCTTTTACATTTCTTTGTATGTTTTGGTAACATAGACCTATCCAAATAAAACACTGACCATGGTTGTTGGATTTAAAATACACATACACATTTAAATAACCATGTAACTTGTATTGCTTGAGATCTTTACAGTGCTGAAACTTAAAATAGTTCCTCTAAGCCAATTCAGGAATAACAGCAACTTTGTTCTTTTTTTGTGTTTCAGGGAAATGAGGCAAGCTACCCCTTGGAAATGTGCTCGCACTGTAAGTGTAATTGCTACTTCATATTCTTAGGTTAATCTTATTTGGAGATAGACATACACAGCTTTCATGTATCAGTTTCCTGCTTGAAGTGTTACTCACTTTATATACTAACCAAAAGAGCAAAATTAAAAGGTGAAATATTATCTCTAGAAATAATACAGCTTTTGCTGTTGGTTTGTAAATCAAAAAACAGTCCATCTTAAAAAAAAACAATGAAGTGTTACAACCAGTAGCAGAACTGGTGGGGCTTCTCCACCAGCCCCAGTTCCACAGAGATGTGGAACAGCAGTTGGTGGTGTGGTGTGTGCTGTGTTAGGAGTGAACTGTATTGCCTGAGCTGGCTTTGCACCCTCAGAGAAAAGAGATGGAGGCTAAACGAGCATTTCTTTCCCTGTGTGTGCTTGCAGCCAGGCATTTAGGTGAGAAGCCCCTTGGTGTTACTTGCTTTTGGCCATGTGAGTGTAAACTTCATTGCTCTGTCTCGTGGGGTTATTCTGCCCTGTAAAAATAACAAAGTATTGCTTGCTTAAAGCTGCCCAAAGAAAGGGCTGTCTTGTGAAATGTCCCTGTGGTGTTATGCTTATTTTTAACTGCTTTTTTAACTTGAATGTTTTTCTTCAGCACTAAATCATGTGTAGACCTGTGTATGTGTGTATGGGCTGCCTGATAAGATTCCTCATCTTTAGGGAATCAGATCTTGTTTATAAACAGGAAAATAAATTCTTCAAGATAAGGAATGTTTTCTAAATTACTTTCACAACATTAATCATAACTGAACTCCAGCTCACAAAAGTCAAATGGTAATAGAAAATAAATGATCACGGAGGAATCTTTTTTCTAAATACGCTTTTCAGGGAAATGAGGCTTCAGTAATGTGCAAGTCCTCTCTGCCAATACACATGTCCACATGAATTATAATTTTGAGTCATCAGTTTGAAAACACTTGAGAATCTTATCCACAGCACTGCATTGCTGTGTTATGCTCTCAGTGTATATTTTGATAAATATGGGCATGTGGGTGGAAGTTGTGTATTTGATGAAGATTTTGGTACTCTTTTCCAGAACTGTGTGTATCACAGCTGGGAGACTGCACCATTGGCCAGTTTTTCTTTACAGACAAACTGCCTTCTGAAGATTTTATTTTTTAACTAGATACATCTCTGCCAGAGTTGTAAGCAGTGTGTTGCCATCCTTAACTTCTGATTGTAGGAAAAGCTATGGTCATTGGTACCAACTGCCAACCTAAGGTTTTATTAACTGAGCTTATTTGACCCCTCTTATTGCAAAGAAAGAGGAGATTTCATCATCACTTTCTGTTGTTAAACTATGTAGAGGATATCGTTGTGTAAATCTGAGATTTCACACTTCCAAGCTTTTTCTGCTTCAGTGACCCTTCTCACAGAAAGTGAGCTGCTGCTTTGAGCAACCCAACTGCATACACTAGGGAAGGTGTAGTTACCACAGGCATTTCCTTTGCTTGATTGTGCCTTATCACTGCAATGATAGGTCGAAGGAGGTGCTCTTGCTCCTCTGCTCTCATGAGACCTCACCTGGAGTATTGTGTGCAGTTCTGGTGTCCTCAACATAAAAAGGACATGGAACCATTGGAACAAGTCCAGAGAAGGGCCACAAGGATGATCAGGGGACTGGAGCACCTCCTGTATGAAGACAGGCTGAGGAAGTTGGGGCTGTTCAGCCTGGAGAAGAGAAGGCTGCGTGGAGACCTCATAGCAGCCTTCCAGTATCTGAAGGGGGCCTGTAGGGATGCTGGAGAGGGATTCTTCATTAGGGACTGTAGTGACAGGACAAGGGGTAAGGGGTTAAAACTTAAACAGGGGAAGTTTAGATTGGATATAAGGAAAAAGTTCTTTACTGTGAGGGTGGCAAGGCACTGGAATGGGTTGCCCAGGGAAGCTGTGAATGCTCCATCCCTGGTGGTGTTCAAGGCCAGGTTGGACAGAGCTTTGGGTGACATGGTTTAGCGTGAAGTGTCCCTGCCCGTGGTAGGGGGGTTGGAACTAGATTGTCGTAAGGTCTTTTCCAACCCTAACTATTCTATGATCACACTGTGCTTAAAAGATTTTGCATGCCTGAAAAGCTTGAAAGAGCTTGTTTGTTTTGGGACACAGATGTGTACAGTAGCATGTCCCTAAGTCCACTCAGTATGTATTCACCTTGTTCTTCAAGTATCAAATGTTTGTGCTGTTTCCAAGTACTTGTTATTGACAAGAAAAATGCTTTCCAGGGCAAGACCAATCAATGTTTAAGACCATTTGATAGAGTCTGAATGGTTAGCCTTTTGGGAAGCTGCCAGTAATAATGTCTTTATGCTGTCAGCACGGTGGCATCAGGTCACAACCTCTGCTTGGTGGTGCAGTCGCTTTTTTGGTATCTTGTTTTATAAGAATAATTTTGTTTTAAATTTGGCAGTTCCAGGAAGCAAATTCAGGATACTATGCAGAGGATGCACACTATTAAATAGTTGAGAATATTATTTTTGCCCTTCATTTTAGAACATCTGTTCTCTTCAGTGGGTGAATTGGGATTGTTGGAGTCCTTAAAGAGTATGGACTTGCTTCTCGGCTGTGCTGCGTCTAAGAAATCACTGAAAATCTAATACTTTTTTACCTGGTGGTAATTTGTCTTCAACCAAGCAATATAAAATCATCCATGAGACAATTTTATCATAGCAGAGAACTGGGAAGAAAACTGTTTCGTAGTAAACAGTATTTTACAGTACAGTATCTTGTAATAGAAAACAGTTTATAGTATAGTATTTGTAGTATAAAGAGTTTTATAGTATGTTTTGGTTTTAGGATAAGGAGGCTAGTGTCTCTTCTTCAACTTAGGAAATTGTAATTGACACATCTGAAGTCATGAAAAGGATCAGGCCAGCTGCATGTAAGCATATACAAGACAAGTGGTCGAGTGTGTTCTCAAGGGCGTCATCTTTTTGAAATCTGATCTCCAAGACTGAAATGGCTGTCTTGGCTGAGTTCTGAAACATTATATTACTGAATCAGACCAGACTCTAGACAGAGGTGAGGGCTTTTGCTGAAGGTCTCTTTTATTTTGAGATCTCTGCAATCCATTTTTATGGAGGGGAGGGAAATACTCATTTTATTTTTTAACCTGGGAACATTTAAAACCAATTTCAGAGCATGTTTTATTTACAGAAATCTTCAAATACCTTAGCAATAATCTTGTTTATAATGACCTCATCTTTGAAAAATATGTGGAAACTCAACTATCTGTGTCTGCACTTTGGTCTGGTTTTCGTTATTTATAAGTTTCTGCCAATAAGCCAGTATTTTAAGACTACCTGAAAACCAGCCTCTTAAATACAGGTTTAAAAGCTTAGGTAACTACTTAGATTTCAGGAGTGCTCAGCACCTCTGCCGAGAAATATCCAGCTCTTTGAAGGTTTGTATGCTTCACAGATACCTGTTAAAGTGTTGTGCATTCTGCAGCAACGGATGTACAGTGCTTCTGAATATATAAGCAGTTTTCCTGTTAAATATCACTGCAGTGGATTTCAGAGAGATTTGTATTTTTCAGACCTTCTTTGCTTTGGGTTATCATATTAATGGAAAGATAACCATGTAACTTAACATTGTCTGGAAAATATGATTACATTTTTTGACATCCCTTTTTTTTTCAGTGCAGAGCACTTGCTGCACTCCAGAAATTTGTTTTTAATGAAGCTTTTTGAGTTGCCACTTGAATGCTTTTTACAGTACTGAGCATCAGTTATGTAAATAACAGCTTGAAACAAACAGTTATTTTAAAACATAGCATGGCAGGGGAGTTGGAATTCGATGACTTGTGGTCCTTTCCCACTGCAACTCTTCTGTGATTCTACAATGGATCATCCTCTGCTGTTGTGTTGGGGGAAAGGAGCAGAGGATTCACTTGTAGGTGTCAATATATTAGTATCCAACTGGAAGGAAATTTTGTGTACTAAAATGGGAGCTAGACAGAGCATTTGCGTGTAATTTCTTGGAAGCATGGAGTCCTTGCATTTAAACCTGGTATATGCAAATGAATGACAAAGCAGGTGTTGTTTGCTATAGAATTTTAATACTTGGATGGAAGAGGAGTCTTTTAAAAATATGGATAGTTCTTTAACAAAAGATCCGTAATACTGGAAATGCTTAAAACCCTCCACCTTACTGTGTTAGTTACAAGGTGAGTGAAATTCACAATGGATTATGAAATAAAGTGTGCTTTAAAATAGTGAATAATTTGATGTTTCTACAGGGCTGCCAGCAAAGCCTTGTAAAGAAAAACAGTTTGCAGGTGTCATTTCCAGCCAGGTAAATTTGTAAGCTACCATTGGACACTCCTGATTCTGGTGAAAAGCATAAGGTAGCACAGAGCTACTACCATCACTACCGTTGGACACTCCTGATTCTGGTGAAAAGCATAAGGTATCACAGAGCCTGGTGTCAGCTGGTGGGCAAAGCACAGGAAAGGCTAACTTGAGTTCGAGGCTAGAGGAATGCCCACTGCAGCCAGAGCTGAAGGAAGCTCAGTCCCCTGTCGTGAGTCAGAGGCAAACTCTGCTTCAAATGATGTAAACAAAGCTTGAGCCTCCTTATTTTGCTCAAGGGATGTTACTGCCCTTTTTACACTATTGTGGACTTGGAACCTCCTGGAGTAGAACTTCCTTGGATTTCCTAGCGTTTTCATCTCTGTCCTGGTCTCCTGAGCTTGTCTTGTAAAATTCTGCTTGCTGCTGCCACCATCAGTCCTTCCAGCTCGGAAACCTTTACTGTATCTGAACTGTCTTGTGCCTGGTGTTTCCCATATAGCTTCAGGGTGTTTGTGTGGACATTAGGTTGTCTGTAAGGAGCCTTCAGAGGAGGAAAAGAAGTGTATTTTGTTCAGGCTCTGAAAATGTTGCTCAGTACTCTGCTTTTCAGTGACATGTTAAGAAAGACTACTCTGCTGCTAAACACTGAGGAAAAAGTGCTCTTGTGAGAGGGGCACATCATCATAGATGAGGGCTGTTGTATATGCATATTCAGGGAGGAGATCTGAACAAAAAATAAATAGGGTATTATTGAAATCTGCTGTTATACATAAATGTTTTTTTTTAATTAAAAAAAAAAACCAAAACCAACAAATAAAAACAAAACCCAAACAAAGCAAATGGAACAAGCCTCAAACCCCAGAAAACCTACATGGTTTTCGGGTAAGCTTATTCCAGGAAGAGAGTCAGTAGAAATTATGGCTGTGACTCGAGGAAAGACTAGACAAAACCAATGCAAATTGAAAGCTTATACTCAAATGCTTTCAGCCCTTATTTTATGTTCTTACTTTATTTTTAAAGCTATTTCACAATGACGAAGTTGTTACTGAAATACTGATTTATCTTTTCTAAGCTTGTTACATTTCTGCTTGTAGAAAGGATTTTAAAGGTAGGTGAGATGCTCACAGTGTATTTAAGGAAAAAATAATGAAATTGTTCTGATAGGAAATTCTCATAGAGTCAGTTATGAAACACTGATCTGCAGATGTTGTTTTCATCCATATGTTAGTTATGAACGGAGGGTTTTATGCCCGTGAACTGTTAAAGGAAATTTTCCTATTCCTGTAATTACTTTGCTTTTTCCTTATTTCCTCCTCCAAGTACTCTCCTCCAAAGCGTGTCCACTGCCAGAAACAAAACACTGGACTAAATTTGATATTTGGTCAGCTTTTGGCAGAGATACTAAGTTTTTCTTTACTGTTCTTGACTTGTTTTTTCCCCCCAAGAGTAGAACTTCTCTCAGATCACTAGTGTAGGCAGATGCTTTGCTTGAATGTTTCAGGGTTTAAAATGAGAAATTTATAATCCCATTTCTAGTAGGAAATGCTGCTACAGTTCTGTACCTGGACTGTATTGTAGTTGAATGGATTGACTGTATGAGGTATCATTGTATGTGTGTATATGTGGAGAAAGAGAAATGAACATTTTCAAAGTATGAAGACTCTTTAATTTCATAATTCAGGCAGTCATTGCTTTGTTGCCCTTCCGCAAAACATAAAAGAACATTCTTGAGAAATAGTCTTATGTGACCTCTTCTCCTTGCCATCATCTGATTCTTGTTTTTATTATCCGTAATCTTGGCCTCTTTGAGTACCATCTTTAGCAGAAACAAATCAGCGCTTTAGCTTCTCTTAAGCATTGCTGGTTTGCACATTTTACTATCAGGCTAATTGTGAATGCCAGACTGTTTGAACTGTGGTTCTTGTGCCCAGCCAGATGATGGCAGAGTGTGTGTCTTCATTGTAGCATTCATTTTAACACTCTGGTGGATCAGTTTCTGAATGCACCAGTAAATTTTATTTTATTTTATTAAATTTTATTAAATTTTATTCCTTACTTCATTCATATTGGTAGGTCCCTGCTAGGGATAGGTCAGCTTGAAATACAAAGTACCTTTCTGGCAAAAGTTTTTGTAGCACATCTTGCATGGAAGATTTTAGCTCTCTGCTTCAGCAGGCAAATGTGATGGCATAGTTGATCTTGTCTGTCTTCTGTGCCAGCTGGAGTAATTTAAAGCTGTGGACCAGTGCTTGACTGACTTGCATGTGTGGTAATTAGCTTCAGTTAATAGGAGAACACTAACAGAACTCTAGGTCTCACTTTCAGTCTTTGCTTATATATTTGTGAGGAAAAGTAAATGGGTTGGAACTAGATGACCTTAAGGTCCTTTCCAACCCTAACCTTTAGCTCCCAAACCAGGAGATGAACTGGAGTTATGAAACAAGACTTTGGTTAATGCTGCTTCTGAGAAAATTATGCTGGTAATGCCGGCTGGTCTTTAGTCCTGGTGTTTTACATCCTGATTTGTAAAAATGTCATTGTTGTGTTCTCGTGTTAGGGTTTTCTTAAGTGTAAGTTAGAAATGTTTCAGAGCTTGCAGTTCCTTAACTCTTTAGTTTGTGTGGCAAGGTAGAAGAGATGCTTCTGTGTTAATGCTGCTTTCATTTTTCTCCGTTCTGATTCTGTGAAATGGTAGAACTATAATGTATTTGAGGTTGCTTAGGTGGCTTAAATTGTTCCATTTTAGTCAGTGCTAATCTTAATATTGAAAGTGGGAGTTCACTGATCTGGTAGGGGGATGACAGCACGTTATATACACTACAGGTAATACTTTCCATTTGCTGTTTAGTTTTATTAAAGTGAATTTGTTTTTTAAAGAAATAATTCATGTACCTTTCGTTGCTCTTGTTTTTCCCACTAGGAAATAGTTCTCATGGCTGTCACAGGTCTTATTTCAGGGTTTCTTGGCATGAGATCTAGATGCAATTGCAAACTTCTGATTTCAAAATAGATCATTTGAGGGATTTGTGTTTACGAAATAACGGTGAGTTACGTGAAAGATGTAGTCAGTCTTGATTTCTGAGTCCAGATAGGGGAGCAGGAGAGTTTTGGTTGGACCAGGACAACATGTTAACCATGACTAATAAAAGTCGAGGGAGACTGATGTGCTGGCTGGACAAGTCCTTATGTGCGTTATTGTAATACAGGTATAAATTATGTCTATTCAAACATGCATTTTACATTGGAAAATGCATTTACATATGTTGTGTGACGAGCCATGCTTAATGTTTTTGTGCTTTTTCAAATGTTGTGAGGATTTTTTGGGGGGAGGGACATTAACTCCTGTGGGAGTTGCAACTCTGGAGTAGAGCTTGCAGTAGAAATGAGGTTCCCATGTTCACAGCTTGCCAGGGTGCCAGCTTTGTATTAAACTCCAGTGGGTCCAACAGCTTTCTGGCAGCAGGGCAGGGAGTGAAGGCAGACTGAGCCAACCATTTCAAAGTCTGACTCCATTTACTGTTTTAAGATTGTGAGGAAAATGGAAACCCAAGAGTTACTGTGGGCAGAATCAAGAGTTGGCAGATACCTTCAGTATATTGGTAAGAAGCAGCATTTTGTGCTGATGAACTCATAAGCAACTGTAGAGGCTAATTGTCAGCTTTGCTTTGCCATTCTCTTTATACTGTTGCCTTTTAGTCTCATCATTATGTTCTGTACACAGCTTACCCTGTGGTGGTATGGCACCTTTTGCATGATCTGGGAGGGAAGCTGGTTCTGTGTAGTTATGCCAACAGTAATGTGCTCCTGATCCTGCAGTGCAGTGTCGTGCTGTTAAGGGCACACCTTCAGTCATGTACTAGGCTACCACGTAAGCTGGTGGACAAAAGAATGTAGCTTTAATGTAGTTGAGAGCCTAATTAATTGAAATACCAAATTGCAGACTAGAAACCGAGGAAAAAACTTGTAAGCCTCTGCAGATGCTGTTTAGCCTTATTTTTATAGCCCTAGAGGCAGAATCAGATCTGTCACTTGCTGGTACAGCAAAGGGGAAGATTGTTCTGGGAGTACTGAACCTTTTTTGCTCTCTGCCTCAGCAGTTGGCAAAGAGTTACCAAGATTGACTAACAGCAGCATGTCAGAATTTACTATTTAGGCAAAAAAAAAAAGCCATAACAGAAGATCATCTTGTGCTGCTGGATTTCTTGCGTGTTCTTTGCCTTTCATTGTGAAATAGCACAGTTGTGAACATCTCTGGGTTTGTGTCTAGTTGGTTTTTTCAAGAAAGATACCGAGAAGTTTAAGTGGAAGTTCACTACTGCTTTGGTAAAGGATCAGGTCTTTGAATAGGCTACAATTTCCAAACGTAAAGCTCTGCATGTTGGCTTGACCTTATGTATTGGAAAGAGTAAGTGCTGTTTGGTTTTATGCTGCACTTTTACAAAAGACAAGGAGGTGTTAATATGATGGAAAGTGGATCTGGTGATCTGTATGTGCCTTGTAGAAGTTGAGAAGCAATTTCTGTTACTGTTGGAGCAAATGCACTAAACAGATCTTAGAAATGTTAAGGAGACTATTCATGTTGCCAAAGGCATTGGTGTAGGGAGTTGGAAAGCTGCAGGTTCTATACGGTGTGTTGTTTACTGTGTGCTGGGTGCTTTCTAGGACTTCCTAGGACTCTTGGTTCCTCCTTCATACCCGAACATGGTAAGCAGTTAATGAACTAACTTTGGTGTTGTAACTGAAGCTGCTGATAGGGAACTTTCTGGTTGTTGTGGGGAAACTTTTTTCAGCTTTTCAGTAGTAACAGAGTACAAGATTCTTTTTAATCATTTTAATGTATTCACAGACTTAGTCTGTTCCTGGCAAAGTCTGAAATGTAAGGTTGAGATCCTTTATAAATTGCAGAGGATAAATAAGTGGTGCTGCTGCAGGATCTGAAATGGCTTGGAAGCTCTGGAACAACAAAAATTGATGTGTGCAGGTTGTGGCTACAGGTATGCCTGCTTCATGCTTGAGATGGATTAAAAAACTTAATCTTGGGTCTTGTCTGGGTGATGTTTTGAGTGATAACTGGTCAACAGTGGGACTGTGTTAACCAGCTTCACTTGGCATGCAGCCCAAGAGATCCCATGTTTGGTGTGCTGAAGAATCAGTAGTTTTGCTAATATGCTTACTAATAGATTTTCTGATGTGTTAGCCTTGGTTAGCTGTAGTGCTACAGCCTTCAAAGAAAACTCCCTCTCATCCTTAATTTCTTCATACCTGGTATTTGTAAGAGCTGTCTGACTAAGAACTAGCTAAGCACCCTCAATCCTTAAACATGTTGTGTCAGCATGGGGTATCCAGGGAGTCACGAGGCTAACTGTATTATGGCTGATGCAGGGAGGAAAAAAGGTAAGGCTTATTTAAAACAAAAAATGGAAAGGCTTGTGTTTGTCTTTAGTTTGATTTTATCTTTATAATCTTCCAGGAGTGTTTTAATAGTTGTAGTAAACTAGGAGAAATTCTGGTAGGAAGGCAATGAAATGTGCATTGTGTTTAACTGGCAAAGGGTTTACCGAAGCCTTTCTGAGAATAGCTGTTGGTTTTTTTTCCCCTTTCAGTTGATGCTGATGAAATCAAACGGCTAGGAAAGAGATTTAAGAAGCTTGATTTGGACAACTCTGGTTCTTTGAGCGTGGAAGAGTTCATGTCTTTACCTGAATTGCAACAGAATCCATTAGTACAGCGAGTAATAGATATATTTGACACAGATGGAAATGGAGAAGTGGACTTCAAAGGTAAGACATGGCGCTTTGTGTCTGTTTATCAGAATTTCTGGAGCTTAAGAATTCAAATCTTGATTATGGTGAGAGGAGAGGGGAGGAAAAAAACTTGTTAATCAAAATAAGGTCCTAATTGCTTGTGGAACTGAATTCCAGTACAACTAGTTTCTCTGGCACATTAGAGCACTCCTGAGCAAAATGCTTAAAAAAGCGTATTGTTTAGTCATAGCTTTCCAGGGCATACTCAGTTAGGACTGCTCATGAAGTATCCCTTGAAGTGCAGTAATTCAGACTCTTCATTGTGGTGCTAATCTGAAGTATATTCTTACGCTGAAGAGACTGAAAAAGTGGGTAGACTGTGAGTGGTGTGTCTGTCCAGAAGCTGTACTTACCCAAATGTTCGATCTGTCTTTTCTTGGGAGTATTTTGAAAAAGCTTTCAAAATTGAGGAAGTGGTCCAGATTTTTCTGTTGACACTTCCTGTACAGGATTATTTTAGGTAGGCCCTTCAAGTGAAAACTGCAAGTTTTGATTTAGTATGTTCTTCCAAAATTTAGTCTTATCTTAAATACTTGTGATTAGAAGGGCCAGCAGATTAAACATCTTCACTATTGGTTGGTGTTAAAACAGCCTCTGACCCTTAGAAGTGATGATGTTTGTAACTTCTGTTCAAGGTAATACTTTGTATCTCTTGTTGCCCATGACATAGGAAGACAGGCTGAGAAAGTTGTGGCTGTTCACCCTGGAGAAGAGGAGGCTGCGTGGAGATCTCAGTGTCTGAAGGGGGCCTATAAACATGCTGGGGAGGGACTCTTCATTAGGGAATGTAGTGACAGCACAAGGGGTAATGGGTTAAAACTTAAACAGGGGAAGTTTAGATTGGATATAAGGAGGAAGTTCTTTACTGTGAGGGTGGTGAAGCACTGGAATGGGTTGCCCAAGGAAGTTGGAACTAGGTGATCTTAAGGTCATTTCCAACCCTAATTATTTTATGATTCTATGACTAGAAAAGGTTAACCAGTTTTTAAGTGTAGAAAGCTCTTCAATCTCACGTCTATTGACAGGCTGACATTTTAAATAAAATGTTAAAATATAAAAGCTACTAACCTTTACAAAACCAGTTAAATTTCTGTAGAGAGAACTACAGTGTAACTAGAATGTTGAAGTTCTGAGACTTTGTCTTGGTATCCGCTTCCAAAGCAGTAATTGTTGTATATAATTGTTCAAAATCCCCTTGTGAAAAATAAGCAGTGATAAAAGATGATGCTATATTGTATGTGACATTGAGCTGTGATTAATATAATTATTGAGAGCTGTCCCTCTTGGGTGGGAGCAGGAAGTTGTCAGAAACAATTTTCCATGGTGGAATGATGCTGTTGCAGTAAGTGGCAGTGAATGCTGCTGTTGTCATCTGGCCAAGTTTGGTTCATTTAATTTATTTATTTCTGTCAGATGGAAGCTTGGAGGAAAAAGATAGTAAAGTGGAATAGGGGAGATTTAAGTTAGATGTAAGGAAGAAATTCTTTACTGTGAGGGTGGTGAGACACTGGCACAGGTTGCCCAGAGAAGCTGTGGCTGCCCCATCCCTGGCAGTGTTCAGAGCCAGGCAGCACGAGGCTTTGAGCAACCTGGTCTAGCGGGAGGTATCCCTGCCTGTGGCAGGGGTTTGGAACTGGATGAGCTTTAAGGGTCCTTTCCAAGCCAAACAATTGTATAATTCAAGAAAAGCAAAATTACATTTTGCTTGTTGAAAGACCTAAACATTTTATTTGTTTTAGGTTAATCTTAAAGCATAATGCTAAAATAGTCCAGTCAGCATTTTATTGATAAATCATACCTGAATTGTTGATTAAATGTCACAAAACTTGTTCAAACTGGAGTAGGCCTTTCAACCTAATGCTATATTGCTGCACCTCTATATTCTTTCTGACCACAGTTTAGCTTCTGGTTTTGCGCTGTTGTTACCTTTACTACCCAAAACTCCCAAAACTCCCAAAACTTACAGGATCTTAACCAGACACAGCACATCCCAGGGTTTTATTTTCTTGGCAACTCAGGGGTTTGCTCCTGGAATGGCATCATTGTTGAACAGTGTTAATTTTCCTTTTTTTTCTATTTTTCAATAGCAAAATAGATTTTTTTTTTTAATTTGTTTTAGAACAGTTTTAATTTTTAGTCTAATTCTTGCTTTAATTTGAGAAAATAATCTTGAGCTGTAAAATTAGAATCCCCGTTTGAGTAGCTTTAGTAGAGATCTTAAGAGTTTTAGGTCAGATTCTTATGAAAGTCTGGCAACAAAATTATTTAAATACTGGTGTGAACAAATCTGGTCAGTGAGCACAGTGTTGGATTTGGAGTACTTCCTACTAAAGAACACGTAAGTATCAAAGTATGGACACTTAAATGTCACAAAACTTTAAAGATTTTAGGGTAATTTAGATCCTTCTTACAGTTTCTAAAAAGTTCTGAATGTTTATGTCCTTGGTTTATTAAAAAAAATACACTTTTTGTAAATGTTTTTCTTGTACTCTAGAATTTATAGAGGGAGTCTCCCAGTTCAGTGTCAAAGGAGATAAGGAACAGAAGTTGAGGTGTAAGTATTTTGAATTTTCCTTAACAAAATTTTCTTAGTTCTCCAAAATATGCTTCTGTTGGTCAACATTGAGAAACCGGCAAATCCAGTGGGAAATCATGAAGGTAGATTGTACGCATTTTGTACGCATTTTGTACACATCTGTAGAAGAATTCGCCAGTGTTCTGTGGGGAAGGTTTGAGGCTGCCTTCTGAATATCTTCAGTTGCTTCCCATTCTTTTTTACTTCACAGAACTGTGTAATAATGTGCTTTGATGTTAGTCTTACGCTCCTGTAATGCAGATTTTTTTGCTGCTGTCATAGAACAGCACCAAGTTCTTGTTTTGAGAACTGTGTCTGAGGAACACAACGTGACCCAAGCCTTCGGAGTGTAGAAGGGATGGGTTCATGCATGGATGTAGTTTCCAATAAGTAATAAATTCAGTGTTAATGCCAGATTTGCAGCAAAACAACCAGGTGGGATTTTGATTAATCTATTTCCTGGAAGGCTGTTATTTTTTGTGCTTGTAAATAAGCTGCTACGTGGGTGCTTTACCTTGTGGTGGTAAAGATTTTCCAGTTCAGTGTTTATAAAGTTATTTTACTGCTGGTGCTAGAACTATTTCAGCTGACAATTCTCGAGTGAGGTTTTTCGTTTAAATTCCATAGTAGCATTCATTATATTGTTTCTGATGGTTCCAAGGCTGTCAGAAATCTCACTTAAAACACAGGATTTTTCTCAGTTTGTGCAGGATTGTGTCATTGCTTAGTGCAAAGCACATGAATGTATATTGCTCTTTTCTGACCATGTTTGTTACTTAAAGTTTTACATACATCTGTCTTCTGCAGTTGCTTTTCGCATTTATGATATGGACAAAGATGGGTATATCTCAAATGGAGAGCTCTTCCAGGTGCTGAAGATGATGGTTGGGAACAATCTCAAAGACACTCAGTTACAGCAAATTGTAGATAAAACCATAATTAATGCAGATAAGGATGGTGATGGAAGAATATCCTTTGAAGAATTCTGTGCTGTAAGTAACCTCTAAAGAAAACTTCGATAGCCTTTAATTCTAAAAGGAGGAAAAATGGTAAATAGTATAAAGGGTAAGATTATAAAAGCAGAGTGATTTGGCAATAGTCACTCTTTGACACAGCTTTATTATAGGTGGCATTTTTGTCTTACGGCTTCCAATAGAACAGTGTCTTTAGGGTGGATGAGCCAGTCAAGAATAGGTTTCTTCAGGATGCAGACTTTCCCCTTGAATCCAGCATGCCTGAAGAGATCACTCAGAGCAGAGGAAGTTTTACAGGGTAATTTCTGTGTCATTTTATACCATTCTAAACACAAGACCAATCCTAAACTGTTTTTGTATATATACAAAAATGCCTGACATGAAGACATATTAGATTCTAGTCTCTCTAAAGATAAGTTGTGACTGGTTTGACGTAGGAAGCTGGTTTTCCTTGTTTTCAACAGTTACTTGATTGAAAAAGAAACGGCACTTTGGGTTGTTTTAAATGGCTCTGGCTGTGTAATGGAATACATGGGGTAAAAAAAATCCAGAGCACTGTGGGCAGCATGTCCTGTTCCTGAGGGTAGAGGTGAAGTGCGTCAAACCATCTGAAAACTGTAAAACCAGAGTGCTAAAAGATGAGCACAGCACGTCTCGTTCAAAAAGTGTCCTGTCAGGGGTGCTGTGGGAGGGGAGAAGTGTATTCCACAGAGGTTAACCTGTAGGTTAATCCCCCAGTCTCTAAACTGAGTGTCTGCTCCAAATCACCCTTCAGAAAGGTTTATCTCTGCACAGTGTGGAGAGGTCTGGGGAGATTATCACCATCTGCAGAACACAGGGGTTTTACAAGGGCCAGGGTAGCAGGATTTGGGTCAGTTACAAGCAGGGTAACAGCTCAAGTGCTGCTCTTGAAAGGGACAAACAGTTGAAAGGCACATTTTAAAAACTTTGGGTTTTCCTGAGCAGAGTGCTTGAATGTAAGTAGCACTTGAGGCTTGAACTGCTTGAGTCTCACCCGTGTTGTATGGTTGTTTAATTAGTTGACAACAAGTTTTAAATTTAAATCGAAACACACTAAAACTTGAACACTTGAAAATGGCAATAATGAATGTTTTCCTGTTAATTTTAAATGGTGCATCAATGAACGTACACCTGGGTTAGCACTGAGTCAACAGGCACTCAAGCACTGCTTGTTTCCTACTCTTCAAATTGACTTCAGTTCAAACATAACTCGTTCATACTTTCATGATCAGTGCAAGCTTAAAGGAAAAACCCGCCCTTTCTACAGACTATTAAAATAAAAACGCTCTGTTGTCTGCATGGTTCTTTTTAGTAGTTATTTTTGTGACATCATGTGAAAACCTGGACATTTGCAAAGAACTCAAAGACTTGCAGCCTGCAAATGCCTGCATTAGTGAAATACCTGTTTCTTGCCCTGTTGTCATCTAACCGTCCATCAAATATAACATAGCCTTTTCTTTTGTCCTCCAGCTTCTGCCCAGACTCCTTGTCTTGTACTATGGCTTGATTTTCCTAGCTTATTGGGATTTTAGTTTCTTCAGTTTTTGTTGACCTCCTGACAAGACGCCTTTCATTCCTATGATCTCTTGTTCTTGCAGTTTAGCTTCTTGAATTTTGTGCCATCTAGCTACAAAAATATTTCTGTTTGTCACATCTGGCAATACTATTTGGCCTTTGAAATTTGTCTCCATTACAAGAGTTCCTCTGACCTCGCACCTTTTCCTTTCCTTTCTCTGTGCATGAATCGTGTGCCTTTGAACACTGGTAATTCCTTTTTGGGTGCGTGCAGTTTTGTCAGCAATCTTGCTGCCTTTCCTAAGGCCCTGTGCAGAGGCACAGTTTTACAGGATGTTTCAGAAGTCAAGTCAGCATTTCATTTAACATACAGAAACATAATACGAAGTCAGAATGAGTTGGAGGGGAAAAGCCAAAATGGTGTAATTTAGACTGTTTTTCAGCCCCCTGAGTGTGTAGATCGTACTAATACAACTACTTTGGTTCATACATAATTCATTCATGTATCTCGCAGTGCTTGAGATGCAAATTATTTTGGGGAGGCCAGGGAAGTACTGTAATTATGATCACCCTGAGTGCATCTTGTGAATAAAGTGTGTTCTTTGTGTGTTGCTGATTTTTCAGTTCTCACCTACTTACAAACAACTTTTCTTCTCCCAGGTTGTAGGAGGCCTAGATATCCACAAAAAGATGGTGGTAGATGTGTGACTCTGTAGGGCACCACCCAACACTTTTGCTTTCTTCTCCATCTCTGAAGATCTGCTCAAGACGTCCAGCAATGCTCTCTGTGTATTTAAATGGAAGTATTTTCTCTGTGAAGCCACATTTTCCAACATGAGCCTCATGAAGCCAACTAAGTGTTATTGAACTTTTATTCTCTCAATAACTCAGTGTAGCACTTTAAAGTCTGAAGGACAGCAAAGATGGAAAGAGCATATCAGTGTGGTGGAGAAAGGGAAGGGGTTGGCTTTTTAATTTATTTTTCTTCATCTTTTATAACAAGGAAATATCTATCTATATATATATATGTGTGTGTGTATTTATATATAGATATATATGTAGCTTTCTATATGTAGTAGCTAGGTGGGCTTTAATTTAATATACTTGATTCAGAAACAAAACTAGAGTACAAAGTGCCAAGCAGAATATTAACAGTTCAATATATGGATATACATCCTTACTTTTATTTCACACAGTTTTATATATATAGTAGAAGAATGTAAAATTTTAACTGGGTGTTAGGTCAGCTCTTTTCCTTTTCCTGTGACTGTTCAGATGTTTCTATATATTGACTGGCTGACAAAGCATTGCTTCTTATTAATTCACCTTAATTACATTTTTTGTAACACAGGAGACTAAGTTTATTTATACCTGTTAATATATTACCAGGGACTGTGTCTCTTTGCTAAATAACTTAGTACAGTTCTACTTAATATGAGAATATAGTTTAATGCTACTGCCAAGAACTAGCCCTCGTGCATATAGTAACTGTGGAATGCTTTGATGGCCGCTAGATTTCGTCATCTAGGAATTGGGAGCAGTTACAGCTGCCCTGAAGCAAAGGCAGATCTGCTGTTCTGGATTCATTTTAGATAACAGCTGCTCAAGGTGTTAGACACATCCATGATTTTTTTCTTGTGCTTAGCTTAATGAAATTAGGATTGATGTAACTCTGCAGGATTCCCATCTACTTATTTTCTACAGCACTTACATTAGAAAATGTTCTTGCCATTTAAATTCTGTTTTTCAACCATGATAGTTTCCCCTCTGCGTTTAAAGAATACTACAGGTAGCATAAATAACTGGTAATATTTTATATATATATATATGTATATAGGATTCATACAGGGGGAAAATCTTGTTAACCTATGCCATAGAGGAGGAAAACTTCACACTATCTAAATTTATACCTCTTGCGGTTCTCCAGCCCTTTGCCTGGGGAATTATTTTCTTTTCTAGATTTGTCCATATCATGATTTGTAACGGATGGTAACTTGATATATTTGTGTGATATAAAAGTAGTGAGCCATGTTTTACAACTTTATATCATCCCTTCCCTTTTCTGCAGTGGTACTATTGGCTGGAAGAAAAACATTTGCTAGATTTTTTTAGGACAGTTCATCTTTCCTGTATAGTAGTTTTTCTATTAAAGAGAAAAAAAATTGTTTTATAATCAGCAGTGGGAAGTGCAGGTTGTCTGAACCTACTTCAGTCGAGCACCTATCTGCCATAGCTGTTCCTTCAACTGAGTGCTGCACATCATGGGCTCTGTCTGTGAGAGAGAAATCCAGGTGCTTGGTGTCCTTGCATGACATAAAGTTTTGCATGTAGATCGATTTGAAATGTTCCTCTTGTTTACATAATTTGCATAATTTAAAAGGTAAATGTTGCCAAACTTTGGTAAATGTTAATGTTCAAAACAAAAATCTCCACTACATGTAACTTTTCTTCCTCTGGATCAGTACGTGGTTTATAATCCCAGCCAGTGGTTGTATCTGTTCCAGTGTCAACTGCCATGTGCTCTGCTTCGAGGGGGAACTAGTCTTTTGTGAATTTTTTGTACATAAGTATTTGTTACAAACATTTAGCAAATGCTTTTGATTTCTCTTACTTGCTTGTGCATATCTTGGCTGGCATTCTAGAAATTAGTGCTTATGTTATTTCCTTAGGGGGGTTGGAAGGGGAGGGATGAGGTTGGTTGGGTTTTGTTTTGTTTTTTTTTTTTCAATTTTTTTTTTGTTCTGTTTTTTTCTTCTTTGGGGTTTTTATTTTTGGATTTTTTTTTTTTTTCAGTTTGTGTGGGGAAAACTGATTTATGTTGAATGTTTAGTTTTTCCTCTGCATGCTCCATCATACGTTGTGGGAACTATAAGAACCTTCATACTACATGAATACAAAATAAAATATTTGAACCTTGGCTGAGCTGCTTCAGTATTTACCTGGATCTTCCCTTTCAACTTCAAGCAGCGCTGCAGCCTGCTCTAAAGAAAACAAAACTGCTGTTTGTAGTTGTTCCCTCTTCAGTTATAAAGGTTTACTGGAAAAACTGCATAGGGTCCAGACAGCCTCCTGAATAATTCCGGGCTTTATTTCAGTGTTTCAGGACCACTTATGTGTGTGTTTTTACTAAAGGCACATCTGGTTCTTTTTGCTAAATGTCCAAATTAGATAAAATACCTTGGTTTAAATCCTGCTAAATTCAGAATGGTTGGGCTAAGTGGAAAGTGGTTTAAAAAACAAAGCCCTAACCTTGAATGTAGGTGGAGAATTAAAGGCAGCTCCTTTCTCAAGGGAAGGTGTGAGACCTCTGCTGGTGGAATTAATCCTCGCTGTAGTAGGTACATCCCTTACGGAAGCCGTTTGCTATTGCTCTTTGTAATGCAGTTATCTGGGCCCTCCTCTGCGTTTCTCTCTTCCTTTCTGCTGCTTTTGGTGAGTATGGGCATGCAGCTGCTTTAGGGTGAAGATCAGGTTGCTTTTGTATGTCCTTCCCTCACTCTCCCTTCTTATCTTTTGAGCTAATTGAGATGAAAGGACATAAGCAGCTAATGAACAAACAAAATGTTGCTAACCAGGTAGTGCTCTTCTTACCTTCAGCTGCTCAATGGACACGATCTCCCCTGTGTAGCTCATATTGCCAGGAGCTGTACATTTAAGTAACATGGCAAGTCTTAAACCTTGTAGCAACTGAAGACTTGAATGAATTTGGCTATAATCAATAGAATGCTTTGGGTTGAAGTGACCTTAAATACTATCTAGTTTGAACCTTTGTGCCACCGTCAGGGACACCTTCCACTAGACCAGGTTGCTCAAAGCCCTGTCCAGCCAGGCCTTGACCACTGCCAGGGATGGGGCAGCCACAGCTCCTCTGGGCCACCTGTGCCAGTGCCTCAGCACTCTCCTAGTGAAAAGATTCTTCCTAATGAAGTGCTGCACTGGAAACTTGGACACCGAGAGAAATGTTTGCTCGATTTCCTAATGTTTTTGGTAATCTCAATTAAGCTTTTTCATTCAAAAGCCTGAACTGAAAATGTGCTAACCAGCAAGAGACTTTGGAACAAGTCTGGCTTGTTTAAATTAAATGGGGACGTGACAGGTCTCTTGTCTCTCTACTCTGTTGCATGCACATAGCATTTTAAGAAGGCAGATACTCGGCACTTGCCAGTTCTTTTCCTCTGGTGGAAAATGGCTCTTGGCTTCACAAGGCTGCCTTATACAGACCATTTTCAAGAGAATAAAAAAAAAATCTATAGGTGCAGATTCTAGGATTAAGTGTAGATACGGTATTTACCTCTCTCTCATCTTACCGTTTTCATGTGCTCTTCCATAAGTAGCAGCGATTCGGTGGGTAGCTTGCTTTTGAACTTTGTGTTCCAGTTGACTCCTCTTTCCAGGAGGATAATGAACTGATGTGTGGTTATAAACACTCAACTATGCTGATTCCCTTTAGGCTCAAAACGTTAAAGGCTTTCTGAAGTTCCGACAGCAGTTTCTTGATACTTTGATATTCAGAGTCAGTAATGAAGCATGGTTTTGTTTGAGGATAAGTAAAATCAGGTATTCGTACTTCTGATAGACACAACCACTTTAAAATGACTTTTAATGACTATACAGAAATATCAGGTGTGTTGAAATAGGGCAGCATGTCTGAAGGAAATCAGACTGCAGGAACAGTCCCAGTTTTCTTCTGGGCTTCCAAATCAAGGAGAAGACTCAATGCTTCTGTAGCTCCAGGCCTCTTGTGTGTACAGAAAACGCAACTCCCAGCCCCGGTCCTTGGTGGTACAGCTGTGCTGCAGCTCAGAACCTTTCAGTTGCTCTGCTGGCCACTGCCCTAATATTGCCATAAACTTTTGATGGAGGACTTCCTGCAGAAGAAAGCACGAACTCAGTCAGTAAACAAGATAATGTGTGTGTGTGTGTGTGTGTGTTACAGAAATACATGTTGTGCTGTCAGGTCTGTGATAAGCCCACAGCTGAGAAGGATGGTCAAGGTTAGCCACCACCTTGCAGCCTATGGTTGCAAGTGCAGAGTTGAACTGTTGGTGCCAGTGTGGGTTGGGTTGTCCCCTTTGGCATCTTCTAGACAGTGCATTCCAGATAGTCTGCAGGGAATGCTACAGGCTGAATCAAAGAGCAGAAAGTCTCTTCCTCCCACACCCCAGACAGGGCTTTGGAGACAGAATCAAAGTGCTGGGCTCCCTGATTCTTACCCAAACAAGACAACTCCTAGCAAGCTACCTGCTCCAAATGCAGCTATGGGCCACCAGGGGAGAAAGTTAACACAGCACAGAAAGCAGTTTCTCAAACAGCAAGATATATCTGTATGCAAAGGAGAAGATTAGATAACAGGACTCACCTAAAATTAGATTGCAAATTGCTGTTCGTGCCATTTTAATGTTCTGAAAAGATCCCAAAATGTGAATTTTTCTGTAAAAACCAAAGTAGCAGCAGTTAATGAGGGGAAAAAACCTTCTGTTACTACATAGTTAATAAAGCTGGAATTTCAGATTAGTGTACTAGTGCCTTTTCTACACTTGTAAATAGAAACAACCTCAAAACCAGAAAACCTGCAGTATAAACCCTGTGCTCTTCTAAATCCTTTTTAAAATAGATTTTTACAATTTGAAAGTTTAGCAGTAGCAGCTTTAGGAGGAAAAGGTTCTAGGGTCAGTGGGATCAACTTGGGTTATTTGTAAGAAGTTGTTCTTGTGCTTTGGGGCATTACTCAATTCTATGTGTACTGGTAACACCCATCATTCTCAGACCAAAAGGTCAAATACTCAAATAGCATTTGTTAAAAATAACACTTAAATGATTTGTCTTCCCACTGCTCTACAGCAGTTGCATAAAATTTAGGTTATCTTTGTTCCTGGAAAAGGACATGGGTTAGTTGGGGGATTGTGCTCTGCCCAGGAGGAAGTCAGTCAATACTCACGCGTCAGCGAGAACGATTCGTGTCCTGGTTACGTTTTCTATAGTGAATTTTGTTTTTCCACCTTTCCCTGCTATTCTCCCTATTGCTCTTGACAGATGATCGCCTTTCAAAGGTTTGACTAAAACAAGAATAACATGCTCAGTGTAACAGCAGTGGTGTGTATTTCTATAATGCTTGCCTTGCTGGAAGCAACTCGGTGTAAGCAGCACAAAAGCAATTTCAAGTGCAATATATAAATATCTATAGTCACTAACGTTACTAGAACTGAAAATTGCATCTGCTGCTACGTGTAACCATGAGGTCTCTGGCATCAGAGAGAAATTCTGATACAGAACTGCTGCAGAAGGCATTCCCTGTGTTACTGAGCAATTACTGTTGAGGAAAAAAAAATAGCCAAAGTGCACTCAGCTGGCACCATTAGAAATAAAATAGATCAGCTTCAGATGCTCCAAGGAATCCCACAAATACATGAATTAATAGATGTTTCTGCTGTCTACTTCCTACCAGCTGCTGTCAGGATTCTGAGAGGAGCAAAGCCCATTCTAGTTTAAAAATCTAATGGATGCATTCACCAAAATTCTCCCTTTCACCTTTAAAACGTTTACCCTGTGACAAGAAAAATCAAATGTCTCTGATAAAGTGATGTACTTTCAAGGATGGAGGTTCGAGGGGCTTTGTTAAGACATCTTAGAAAAATTACAACCCTTTCAAGCCACCTGTACCCAGACAATAACTGCGTAATGAAGTTTTTCCTTAACCCTGAGGGTAAGTGACATAATTGGAGCAGGGGGAAAGGAACAAAAACAATGTACTTGCAGATGGTACCCACAGCTACCTGAACACCACAGCACAAACTACTTACCATCTGTAACTTCAAAGGACTCTAGAAAAAGATCATCTAATCTGACAAGAGCAAGAGCATCCTAAAATAAAGAGATCTGTTATCAGCATGAGCGTTGCAGTACCACAACGGAGCTGAAAGCTCACATTTCCTTTATATAAAAAGACAGCATCAGTAGTATTTCTCCACTTAATGTATCAAACAACAGCCAGCACAGGTCTGCAGCAAGGAGCAGCTCATACAATACTGCGAAGAGTGGTTTTGTTTGCGTTTTTAACAGAGCAAAGGTTATGGGCAGCAAAATGGAGAGTCCCTTTACATGCAGAGCACGTCAGAGCCAGATTACTGCTTCATGCTTGCCTCTTGCACACAGCTAAATATGTCCTCCAACTTTGTAATTTTAATTAAGTGATGTTTGAAGGTTACTTTCTTACTCTGCATTAACTTAAGAAATGAAGACTTCCACTCTAGTCACAGTTTCAAACATTTATTTCTAGAAAACCACCTGAGGATTGTTATTTCTTACTGTAATTTTCAGGGAAGCCAATGAAGCACTCTCACAACCTGGGAGTTGGGAGACTCACCTCTACTTGAAACCCAAGGATAAATGCTTTCACAAAATCAGCTGCTTTTGTTAGAGCACTGAGATCCTTTGTCTCTTGGCAAGTCTGCAAGACAAGAAGTTACATTTGCAAATTAAGGCTGTGCAAGTAGGGTCAGGACTTGGGGGGGGGGAAAATCTTGGCGATACGTTCTAACCATAAACACCTACATTCAGGTGACAGTGCTATACCGTGTTTTACTGACACTAAGGTAACTAGTCATGGTGCTGTTTTATAACAAGAACAAAGCATCAACTACCACAGCCTGTGTTTGGAGGGGAGGGAAAAGAGAAACTGCTGAACGCCCTCCCCACCACACATCTGACTGAGAGCCCTTTTATGGGAAAAAAACCCAAAGAACACAAGCTAAATGCAACACAGAAGAAAAAGAAGTGGATGGTGGCAGGAAACCCCAAAAGTTGCTCTAATGCAAAGAGCCTAGAGATGCTTCAGCAAGTGAAAAGAAACCCAGACAGGTTCAATAAAACATATGAATTCAGATGATACTTAGAACAGGAACACATTGACCTGGAGAAGCAGCAGGTATTGGGCTGCTTTAGTTTTTTTTCTTCCCGTGCCAGCACACCACAGGATTTGCTGTTAGGGGCCATTTATTTTCAGTTCATGTTTTAATACTGGGCCATTCCTCTGCC
The DNA here is from genome assembly GCF_034315485.1 of Pezoporus occidentalis. Lineage (NCBI taxonomy): Eukaryota > Metazoa > Chordata > Aves > Psittaciformes > Psittacidae > Pezoporus > Pezoporus occidentalis. Next base: position 9,261,782 of record NW_026912779.1, read on the forward strand.
ACCATGGAAGAGTTTGTGTATATCTGCATTTACAGACCGTAACAAGGACAACTTAGGAAAGAGCAGTCTTTGAAGCTGTAACAAAAGCAAACCAAGGAACAATTAAGGAAGATAGTCATGTTGAGAGCTGGAGTATGTAAAAGCTCTTCTGAACTGTCATTTACAGCTTCTGCACCAAGTCAGAGAAATGACAGAAACGGATTTTAAATTCTCAAGCATTTTACATTCCTGACAGATAAGGGCAACACTAAATGGGCTTGAGCAAGAATAAAACCGCCTGGCTTGCTACCATTGATGCATACCAAAAAGCACTGTTGAAATCCCAGGTCTCTTCTTTCACCTGCACAGTTTCTCAATGGAACTGCAGGAGTTCCTGCTGTTCCCTCAAGTCATTTCTCTAGTTGCTACCATCAAACTTGTGGTAAGATTTTAAGGTTCGGAAGAAAAATTACTGTTGGTGTCTCTGTTTTCACTCTTACATTAGAGGATCTCATACATCAACAGTGCTAACACAGTAAGCTGTACGTCAAAGGCACAGTGTGAGGTTTAGCTACACGCTTGAGAGCTACTATAAACACTCCTGAGAAGGTGTAAGAATAAAGTGCACAGCTACAAGAGCTACAATTCTATATTGGTGTCTGTATCCTAAGCTACTGCAGTGCAATCTGTAACACAAGCTATTAAACGACCAGCCCTTATCTTCTGCCACAAACAAAAGCCATTAGGTTTGGTGCCCCCCTCAAGACACTGTTAGCTCAAAATTGTCATATAAGTATTTAGTAGCCTTAAAAATCTAAAAAAACATTATAATCCAAAATCACATCTAACACAAGGAGTAAGAGTCTTGGTAATTCTTAAGCATGTCATTTTCTCCTATAAAAACTGACACCCCCCAGTCTTAGGCTGGCCCCTTCTAGAAAGGATTAACACTTTCAAACTACCTGCATTAATAACTTGCTTCTAAGCAGAAACTAACAAATGTGACAAGATTAACCCCCTGTGAGGATTTTTTGGTTAAGTGAAACCGTGCAGTTTCCATCTTTCCAAGCATTATCTGGGATTTAGAATGCTTCTCCAGTCTAATACACAGAACAGGAACACCTGTGAGAACAGGCACAGTGTTTCCGGTATCATGGAATCATAGAATAGTTAGGGTTGGAAAGGACCTTAAGATCATCCAGTTCCAGTCCCCTCACACTAAACCATGTCACCCAAGGCTTTGTCCAACCTGGCCTTGAACACTGCCAGGGATGGAGCATTCACAACCTCCCTGGGCAACCCATTCCAGTGCCTCACCACCCTTACAGTAAAGAACTTCTTCCTTATATCAAATCTAAACTTCCCCTGCTCAAGTTTTAACCCGTTACCCCTTGTCCTGTCACTACAGTCCCTAATGAAGAGTCCCTCCCCAGCATCCCTATAGGCCCCCTTCAGATACTGGAAGGCTGCTATGAGGTCTCCACTCAGCCTTCTCTTCTCCAGGCTGATCAGCCCCAGCTGTGGGAAGCAGAAGGAGTTCTCTTTACCTTGATCTCCACGTTCCTCGTTTTCAAGTTAAACCTGATTTGAAGTTGCAAGTGCTCCACGATAGGCGTGTATATTTTCATCCAGTTCTCTTTCAGCGGCGTGTACCTGTTGGCCGGCACGGGAACCTTCCGTATTTCACCTTTTCCAACCTAGCGGGAAGAGAAGGCCGTGAAGGCCGAGCACCGAGCACCGCTCCATGTGCCGGAGGGCCGACGGGCTGCCCCGCACGCCCCGGCTCCTCCCGGCCCCGCACAGGCCAGGCCGCGTTTCCACGCCCGGCGCCCCGCGTACCCGGAGCGCTTCAGCAGCCACCGGCGGGAATGCCGGCCTCTTGCTGGGCCGCGGCTCCGCTGTGTCCATGGCGCTCCCCGCCGCCGGCTCCGGCTCCTCCCCGCCCGCCGCCGTCGCCCGCCGCTTCCTCCGGTTCCGCTTGGACACGACGCTGGTGAAGCCGCCGCCATCGCCCGCCGCCTCCGCGTCAGTAACGAGGCACGGAGGGGGAGCCATCGGAGCAAGGGAGGAGGGGGGTCTTGCCCCAACCGCCGCCCCGCGTGCCTCCACACCGCCTCGCCGGAACAGCGCCACCGCTCACTTCCGCTCGCTGCGCCCGCCCCCTCCGGTGCCGGCAGCGGTGCGCGGTGGGGCCGGGTCGCGGTGGGGCCGGTGCGCGGTGGGGCCGGTGCGCGGTGGGGCCGGTGCGCGGTGTGTGAGGATGTCGTCGGGGCTGGAGCGGCCGCAGGTGGTGGCGCACGTGCAGCACCCGCTCAGCTACACCCTGTTCGACTGCAAGTGGGTGCCCCGCAGCGCCCGCCTCCTCTGCCTGGGCAGCGCCGCGCGCGGCACCGGCGTCATGCAGCTGTACGAGCTGCGGGGAGCGCGCGTGGAGCTGCTGCGGGAGGTGAGCGCGGGGGGGGGGGGGTCCCGTGAGGAGACTGCGGGTGTCTGAAAGAGGCCTGTGGGAAGGTGGGAGCGGGCTCGCGGGTGGTGGGTTTAAACTGGGAGAGGGGAGGAACGGGGGGGACCCGAGGGGAAAATGCTTTACCTTGGGACACTGGCACGGGTTGGCCAGAGAGGTGCTGGATGCGCCAGCCCTGGAGACGTTCAGGGCCGTGGATGTGGTGCTGGGCAACCTGATCTAGTTGAGGATGTCCCTGCTGGTTGCAGGGGGTGGACTGGATGAGCTTAGAAGGTCCCCTCCAACAAAACCGTTCGATCTTTCTCTGCTTCTGTGATCCTGTGATCCATGCTGCAGGGATGAGGCCCGCCAGGCCCTGCCGTGGGGCCACAGCGCCGGCCTGATCTCGGCTGGGATGGGGGACACGGGCGCTTGTGCAGAGCTAGCGGGTTAAAAAACTGAAGGATAATCGGTACCGGACCCGGTTTGCCTGTTGAATTTGCTGTTCCTGTCAGTCATGTCGCCCTAGGCTGCCGTGCGTTGGTTGCCTTGTTGTCATGGCTTGCGTTAGAGGGAACGCTGGAGGCTCGGCGCCGGTTGTGTCTCGTGTTGGGGGATTTCATTGTTTGGTTTTGTGGGTTTGTTTGGGGTCTTGGGGGGGGGTTTGTTGTTTGGTTGGGATTTTGTTGTTGTTGTTATTGTTTTGGGGTTGTTTTTTTTAACTAAAACTGACCTTTTGGATTTGCTGATTTTCGGGGTAACAGTGCCTCAGGTCCATAGAGACCCGCAGGGCACAAGCAAATAAGCTGTGGGTATATAGGGCCGAGGCACTGCGGGTACGTAACTGCTTAATTCTGCCGTCGTGGTGTACCAGCGGGGCTCTGGTGTCCCTCCGCGTTGTATTTGCAACTCAGCAGAGACAGCAGCCTCTAATGAGCATCATTATTGAGCTGAAGTGAGATTTGTTCTGTTTTTCTAAGACCATTAAGCTGAAGTCTGTTCTTTGCGCAAAGAAATAAACACAAAGTGTTTGCCTTTGATAGCGTTTCCATTGCGTATTACCCCGAATAGCCTGCGTACATGTCACCGAAATCTGTCACCCCTGGACTCGCAAGGAAGTGCTGCTGCAGTCTGCAGTTGTGTTGTTTATTAACATGTGCTGACACAGAATGTATCCTTTCTTTACAAGATTGAAAAGGCTAAACCTATAAAATGTGGAACTTTTGGTGCTACATCTCTGCAGCAGCGATACTTAGCTACAGGAGATTTTGGTGGAAACCTTAACATATGGTAAGCACGGGTATTCACTGGAAGCTTTTTCATTTCATGTTGTACTTGTCTGTCTGAACCGATGTTTCTGTGTGTGGCTTTTATGTAAGATGCTCTCTGTGCTGCGCGTGATTGAGATCCGGTCATAAGCTTTGCTGGCCGCTGTGTTTGGACCATGCCTGTTCTGTAAATCAGCATGAATTCTGCACAGTGGTTTAATTCAGTCTGTTCCATTGGCATCTTCTGTGTGCAGCGACGAACACCTCTTACAGTTCTGCTCGGTCCTCTTCTGAAAAGAGGCTTTGAATGGATGCATGAATACCAATTAAGGTAACCTATACAACAACCTAACCTGTGTAAGAACCTAAATCTGATGTCTAGATTAAATACAGATTTTTAATTTTGAATCTTCAAATGTTTTTTTCAGGTCCCTGAATTATTTGTAAATTTTATTTGAGAATCAATTTGCCTACACAAATTTAAGTTACGTGGTCAAAAAGGGGGTGTTCTCTATATGGTTATTTTATTGATAATCATAGTAATAATATCTTTCACTTACAAGGAACTGTTGGTTCTGTTTTGTTGGAATAGCAGCACGGATTAGTCTCTAGCTGAAATTTAGAATAAAATTCTGAAGGATTCTCAAAGGATGGGAATCGGCAAAGAACCGTAAAACCCCCAGTTGGATGCAGCTTGCATTTGAAGAGCAGGAATTAGAGCTAGGTGGGGATCAGTGAACAAAGTCATTAGAGAGTACAGCTAATTAGAGTGGTTTGATCTGTGGCATGATTCATTTAAAGCCCAGCATAAAAACTGGTTCTTGCTGTGCTGAATCCCACAGCTGCCTTTACAAACAGGGAAGTCCAGAGCCGAGCAAAACCAGTCTAAAGCCATAGCCAAAGAAGGAATCAGAGACTCATGGTTCGTAATGGTGATACCCATATTTTGGTCCCACTGTTAATCTGAGTTTATATAATTTGTGCTCAATTTCCTCTCATTTTTAAACAAATCCCAAGTGTCAAGGAAAATGCTGTGTTATCTGTTCTTTTTCTTTCTTGCCTAGGAATTTAGAAGCTCCTGAAATACCAGTGTATTCTGTGAAAGGTCATAAGGAAATCATAAACAGTATAGATGGTGTAGGTGGCTTAGGAATTGGGGAAGGTGCACCAGAAATTGTCACTGGCAGTCGAGATGGTGAGTCAGTGAACTCTGAAAGTCTTTTCAGTTGGTCTGAGAACTCTGATGGCAGGGCAGAGTCTGCCATCTGAACTAGTTACAAACCTGTTGCAACTAGTTCCTAGCTCTTCCTATGCTGTCCCATGAATCTTGCTTGGGACAAATTTCCTCTTAATTCTTTCAGAAGCTGCAGATAAGCAAAAGAAACTTGTCATTGAGACAGTAAGAATACAAATACAGAATAAATGCAAAATGATAGCTAGAGAAAATACATGCTGATCAAACACTTTTGCTTTATTACTTTGTTTGCTGGGTTTGGGTTTTGTTTGGTTGGTTTTTTTGTATCCACTAAACGCAGTCAGACTTTCTTTATGGAGAGAAATGCTCCTGTGTTTTGAATGATCAGGCTCAAAAGCAAAGGCCTTCCCTGGGAAGATTAACACAATGTGTCAGTGTATGCATAACACAAAATCCATTCTCCTTCTTTCCCAGGAACTGTGAAGGTGTGGGACCCGAGACAGAAAGATATGCCTGTCGCTAATATGGAACCTGTGCAGGGGGAGAGCAAAAGAGACTGCTGGACTGTAGCATTTGGTAACGTATGAGATTATAGCCATTCCTTCCTGTAATATGACTTGCTTTGATGATTATCAGAGCATTTCAGGATGCTATGGAATAGCTTTTTTTTTTTTGTATGGGCACATAAGTAGCACATTTTCCTTTTCAGCATTGTCAGATTTATGTATTTTTTACTTTTTCCCAAAAGGAGCTGATTTTGTGATAGTTGGGTTTTGGATTCTTTCTCCTCCCACCTTTGGTCATAGTTTGTGGTTGGACTTGATGATCTTGAAGGTCTTTTCCAACCCAACTGGTTCTATGATTTCACTGAGAAGCTGTGCAAGCTTTATTTCTATGCCTAGGAATGTTAAAAACAGTATCTTCAGCTGCATGGTCCTGAAGGAGTGTAAATGTTTTGTTGATGAGAGTCTAAGTGTTTTGGTCAATGAGAAACTTAACATGAGCTGGCAGTGTGCACTTGCAGCCCAGAAAGCCAACCGTATCCTGGGCTGCATCAAAAGGAGTGTGACCAGCAGGTCAAAGGAGGTGATCCTGCCCCTTTACTCTGCTCTTGTGAGACCTCACCTGGAGTATTGTGTGCAGTTCTGGTGTCCTCAACATAAAAAGGACATGGAACTGTTGGAACAAGTCCAGAGGAGGCCACGAGGATGATCAGGGGGCTAAAGCACCTCCCGTATGAAGACAGGCTGAGGAAGTTGGGGCTGTTCAGCCTGGAAAAGAGAAGGCTGCGTGGAGACCTCATAGCAGCCTTCCAGTATCTGAAGGGGTCCTATAGGGATGCTGGGGAGGGACTCTTCATTAGGGACTGTAGTGATAGGACAAGGGGTAACGGGTTAAAACAGGGGAAGTTTAGATTGGATATAAGGAGGAAGTTCTTTACTGTGAGGGTGGTGAGGCACTGGAATGGGTTGCCCAGGGAAGTTGTGTATGCTCCATCCCTGGTGGTGTTCAAGGCCAGGTTGGACAGAGCCTTGGGTGATATGGTTTAGTGTGAGGTGTCCCTGCCCATGGCAGGGGGGTTGGAACTGGATGATCTTAAGGTCCTTTCCAACCATAACTATTCTATGATTCTGTGATTCTATGAAATGTTGCAGCACACAAGGAACTAGTCGCTGTTGCACTGTAGTTCCAATTATCAAACATTAAAGCATTAATTTAAGAGAAGATCTATGAAGCTAAGAGCTAACAAAAGACAACAGTGATGCTTTATCTGTGCTCTGCATTTTTCTTCTGGAGAGGGCAAGCTGCTTGTGTTCTACACCAGCTGGTGTTTCTGGGTTAGCTCCATTTTTGTCTCCAGAGTAAGTTTTACAAACTGCTAATAAGCGCATGGATTGTAATTACAGAATTGATAGTAAGGACATGACCTTCCCTGGCAAGAAGGTGCAACTCTAATACTCATTGCTGTTGTTATCTTTGTCTTCTGCTTTGATGAATGGGGAAAAAAGTGCCCTCATATTTTCTTCAATTTATTTCAAGTTGCTGAAGCTTGAGCCAAGGCTGGGTTCATCTTGAACTACATGCTCTGGGCTAACTTCTTTCAGACACTGCTATGTTTCCTTGATCCTGTCAGCTGAGAGTTTTTTGCTTGCAGGCTTCTGTGTTTGTCTTGTGATGCCTTGGTAACACCCAGGGCTTCTCGACAAGTCTGTGTCTGCAGTAATAGCTCGTGCTTGAGAGGCTGGCTAAGGAACTGCTGAACCACTTTATGCTCCAGTGCTGCTGTGCTGTCTGGGGAGCATGGTTGAGAGCAGAGAAAGTTTTAAGAGAAGGAATGTATTTAATGTAGGTTTACAAGTGTAGAACTTTATGTGGTTTAGGCAGTTTTTGGCAAGGGGAGTAAGAATTTTGTTAATATTTTAAAAGAAACAGACTGCCAGGTTTGAAGCTGTATTTTTCTCTACCCGTCAGGTTTGAAAACCAGACAATTCTTTAAATCTTAGTATCCCAATAGTAATATTTTGCTGACGTAACTCTTGAAATTGCAGGTTTAGGAGGTCTGAAATTTACAGATTAAAGAAGGTTCGTGTATGATGATGAATTCTTTCTCTGTGTCCAGGCAATGCTTACAATCAAGAGGAACGTGTTGTATGTGCTGGATATGACAATGGTGACATTAAATTGTTTGACTTAAAAACCATGTCACTAAGATGGGAGACCAATATTAAGAACGGGGTAAGGAAACTATAAAAGTATATTTCACCCCAGGTCCTATGCAGGTTCAGCAAATTGTAGCCCCCAGACTTTTGGTCTGGAGAGCACGGGGTATTTTTCAGTGGATTTGTGTTTTCAGGTGATTGTTATTTCCAAATTGGTGATGTTGTCATTGTAAAAAGAACCAATGGTTAATACATATTTACAATTAGCAAAACTTTCCCCCTTTTTTTTTTAGCAGTGGCTAAATTTCAAGGCTGAATGTATTTTTATATCTTTCCAGGTTTGCAGTGTGGAGTTTGACAGAAAAGATGTAAATATGAACAAGCTGGTGGCCACGTCACTTGAGGGAAAATTTCATGTTTTCGATATGAGAACTCAGCATCCAACCAAAGGTTTTGCTTCTGTTTCAGAGAAGGTATGGGGAGACAGGATTTCTTAGTAAGAGACAAGCATTTTGAATATCTGCTGTTGAAGAACTACATGTCTAAAACTATTGTCTTTGATAATGCCCCTGTAATTGGTACAAACTTTGTGGCAGCATGGTTGATGTGGCCCCTGGTGCAGCAGTGAAAGGGCTTGTGTGCATCAGCTGCCAGCACTCACCCAGCTTTCCTCCCTTTTATAACCTGATACTTGGGTGTCTCTGGGTTCTGTTGCAGTTGCACCTCTGTGCACTCAGCTCTGCCCTTAATCTGGGAGTCATGTTTATTAGAGGCCATATTAAATTGTGATGAGCATGCAGATTCAAATCTTAAAATATATCCCCCAAAACATGAGCCCTCTGCAAGCACTTTTCTTCCTGCAGTCACCAGACCTCATATGAGACACAGAAGAAATTTCTTTATTTTTCTTCAGAACCAAGCATTGTTGGATTGGGATATTGAGGGTGAGTGAAAAAGTCTATTGGAGAGACTTAGTGGCCTGCAGGCTCTTAAATATGGAGAACTCTTATAATCTTTTTCCTCCATCTGTGACCACTGCATTGATTAGTTTCTTTAGAAAACAGGTTGTTTTTTTCTTTTCTTTTGTTGAGGTGGGCTTTTTTGTTGTTTTGTTTTGTGAACACGATCTGGTGATAATAAATCTGGAGAAAAGGAACTTTTCTGGTGAAGTTCTTCTCTAGGAATGCCTAAATTGGAAAAAAGCTGAATTTCAACATCTTTATTTTCCATACCACCATTCAAAGCAGATAAGACGTTGGAAGTACTATCATTAGATGACACAAAAGTATTTACTGAATTAGTGTTTGTGATAATCAAAGTGTGAAAATGGCATTTCTTTCACTCACTGCATTTAAGCTTTTCCTTTTGGATACTTGCAGACAGATATGCAGTAAGTCAGAGTATGCGTGTTGGGTTTATTTCCCTAAGTGATTTCTGTTGCTATGTGATCTTGCCGCGCCCTGGCTAAGATGTAAATTGGAATTGTAGATTGTTTGCACTGTATTCCCTTCCAGTAATGATTTTAAGAGATGTCAGAGAGTGAAATTAACCTTGTGGTGACTGTGTCCCCTAAGAGCCCCTGGCAATCCTGTAGTTCCACAGCAGTTCCAAAAGATGTGCCTACACAGCCACTTTACTTCTCTCTAACCTTGTTCATGTGGCCAGTCCCAAATAAGCTGAAGTATCAGTGAGTGGTGGCCTTGGTAGGGATGCTGCCTTATCCCTGTGGAAGACCAGGGTGTGTTGGAGGCCTGACTTGGCTTCTCCTGTGTGGGAACTGGCCGCTCCTGTGGCAGCAGGTCGGGAGGCATGTTCATGAGAAGGCCAGGTTCTCTTCATGCAAGTGATTGCTGTTTTAATTGCATCTGTAAGTGACTTCCATACAACACTGATTTTTCTTTATTAGGTGCAAAAATCTACCATCTGGCAGGTTCGACACCTACCACAGAACAGAGATATATTTATGACAAGTGGAGGAGCTGGGAGCCTTCATCTCTGGAAATAGTAAGTGATCACTCTCCAGTCTGCAACAGGGGCAATAAGAAACCAGCCATTTAATGTTTTAAGAAAAAATCTTCCTAAAAATGATGAGTTAGGGTCCTGCTTCCAACCTCAGAATATCTCGTTAAAATTATTGCTTACAAATGCAGCAGAAAGGGTAATTTTGGGGCCAGTACTTGATCTGGAAGCTGCATTTTTGGGTGACGTGGTTTAGTGCAAAGTGTCCCTGCCCATGGCAGGGGGGTTGGAACTGGATGATCTTGAGGTCCTTTACAACCCTAACTATTCTATGATTCTGTAATTAATCCATAAAAGAATGTGACAGCTGCACAGGTGAATTTTATCCTTGTCAGTTTTCTTAATATAATCAAGATCTAATTATATCCTTGGTTAACAAGGTGATAAATGGAAGAAAACTGATTTCTTAAAATTCTTTCATGGTACTGGTTATGCCTGAGAAGAGCATTAAAAGCCTGGACTTTCAATGATTCTTATGTTTGCATCTTCTTATGCTACACGGCAAAATTATTCAGTCATCCTAAATGCAGTGAAATAGGTGTGCTGTTTCAGAGGGATAGCTGGGATAAAATTCTCTTACCTGTGGCAAAAGTCAAACAGTTAAAAAATGAAGTGCTATAGGAAAGAGCTGTCAGGATTCAATTCAAATGAGGCTTCCTGCCCCATTTTTTCTTTCATGAAATATTTACTAAATATGCAGTGTGGATATAGCTGGGTATGACAAACCTGGTCTAGTGGAAGGTGTTCCTGCCCATGGCAAGGGGGTTGGAAGTGGATGAGCTTTAAGGTCCCTTCCAATGCAAACCTTTCTGTGATTCTATGATTATTCATTTTTGTTAAGGCATTTGTTTGCATCACCTACAGAACAGAGAAAACCTTTCTTTTAAAAGTAAAGAGGATAATGACGTGTTTGTATCAGTGAATTCTAAGTGCAAGTTTTTGTTTTCCTTATTGCCAGCGAGTACCCAGCTCAGCGCTCGAAGAAGGATTCTGAAGGAGCCGAGATGGGGGTGGCAGGTTCTGTCAGTCTCTTGCAGAATGTGACTCTGTCAACGCAGCCGATTTCTAGCCTAGACTGGAGCCCTGACAAAAAGGGACTGTGTGTTTGTGGTGCCTTTGACCAAACTCTGAGGGTGCTGATAGTCACAAAGCTTAACAAAGTTTGACAGGAAAACTTGAATTTCTGATGAGAGGGCAGAGTAGTCTGCAGCCTGTAAATATGGGAGGGAGAGCCCTCCTCTTCCTAATTTAATTTCTCCCTTACTAAAAACTGGATTAAAGAAATAGAAACCAGATCTTTCTATTGAAAGTTGAGATATATGCAGTGAGAGTTGTCTGACTGATCGTGCCTCAATGACATGAAGTTGCCTGGGCACAAAGCTTTTACCTTCTAGAAATGTGAATTTACCTTTAAAATCAAAGGTACCTTTGTATTAGCTCAACCTGTAATTTCAGAAATCACTTTAAATTGTTTGTGTTCGGTTTAATCATAGTGTAAATCTGTTCAGACTTGTTAAATAGTTTGGCTTTTTTATATATAGTATTGTCCATATGCATTCATGCTATGGAAACTGTTATATACTTCCTCACAGAAAGTCTTTATGGTATTGGCTATATTAATTAGAGGATTTGTTAGATGACTTAGTTTCTATACTATGTGAAAGCATCCTATAATGAATGCTGAAATATTCAGGTTCAATAGAGTAAGCTTTTTATTGGAGATCATATTGAAATTAAACTGTTGAGCAAAATGCACCTTTCTGTTATTTTTAGTTTGGTTTTGTGACAAGTTTTTATATTCCGTTGTTTTTATATCTGTTCACAACTTGGTATTCTGCAAATAAAATTATACGAAGTGTTGTCTTAATATGAACAAAAAGTATGTTATTCAAACTTCGAGAGATTTAGAGAAGGAATGGGCTTGTATAGGTTTACAAGGACAGAACTTAGATAAAACTGAACTCATTTTGCAGCAAGTCTCTAAAACTTACCCCCATTGGGAAAAACCAGCCTATCTTTTTTTAATGAACTCAGTATTTCTTCAAAACCTGATGTCTCTGAGTAGCTTTGTTACCATAGTTTCGCCTGAACTTCACTTTGTAATTCCCTGTTATCTCCAGTGTGTTTCTTTCCTGATTTTTACCAGTGTCTGCTGCTGCCAGTTCTTGTTAGCAGGCGTGTCCAGTTACTGTCCTCCATTTGTGGGTATATGGTGAAGGGTTTCCTAATTTCAGTAAACTCTAATGATTTCACTTGTCACATCTTTGGTATTGGCTTTCTGCTGAGTTGTATGTGCATATGCAAGTTTCAGGTAAAAGTATTTCACTTTTCCTAAAACCACATTGTGATGGGAAAATGTTGGCTTTGTCCAGGTTAACAACAAAAAAATCCCTGTGGGGCCATTTGCGAAGATGCTGTTTTCTTTGACTTTGGAATGAGGAATTCCTATCTGACAAGTTTAGGTCAGTTGCATTAATCCTAATCTGGGGACTGCTCCTGGAAACTAGAGGCTGGTTTGCAGAGAGGTGCTAAGACCTTATGTCTTTACTGGTCCTGCCACCAACTGGTGTCCAAGCAAGGTGCAGGAGGAAGAGGAAACAGCCAAAGATGATGTGTTAAAGCAGGGAGGCAGTGTGGAAGCCAGAGGCTACTGAGAGTAGAAAGAGAACCTGGGCTTAAAGGAGAGGTGAGGAGCGACACTATGGCTGGGATGAGATAGTGAGACATGGCAAACATGCAGACCCGGCACCTTTACCAAAGTTTATCTGCCTCTTCAGTGTGCTGGGGAATGCTGAGTCCTCTACTGCAGCAAGTCCCATGTTAGGGGGTGGGCAGGTCTAAAAGGTCCACATGGATCCAAACTGGACCTTGCTATACTTCTATGCTACTACAGTGTTACAGTTATTTATAATAAGAAATTACAGCTTCCCAAGATCTAGAAGCACAGCCCCTCCAAATAACAGCTTGTGTCAGAATAATTATATTGGGAGAGCTTAATCCCAAACTTGAAAGGGAAATGAAATGCAAATTTGCCTGTTATTGTCGAGCAGCTCTGTTTCGAAGTGTATGAAGTGACAGAGTTTGGGCTGAGAGGCTTTGGACTTTTTCTGTCATCCAGGATTCCAGCTAAATACAAGTGAGAGAAAATTGTCCTTAGTGACTCCTGGGTATCTGAATTGATTAAACCAGCTAAGGACAAAGAGGGAAGGCACCTGTGGGTAGAAGAGGCTCACAGGCTATTAAACCTTAACCCCTGTGGAATGGAGAAATCATTAATGCCTTGTAGCAGAGCAGGGCCAGCAGGAAAATTGCAATAGACCATAAACTCAATGTGTCTGTGGAAGTCCATGGTTTTAATAGGTCACTGATCCTCAGCTCTAGCCTCCCTTCAAATTTAGCCTTCTATCTCAGGTTTAGCAATGACCAGCAGGGATGAAAGCACAGTAACCAATAGTAATAAACTGGAAGGTACATGAAACTGTTAAAAAGATCACTTGCAGTAAAGCAGCCTGTAGGTTTGACCAGTGGGAATCTGTCTCCCTGTGAAGGAGGCGTCTTGCTTGGCAGCTTGGCACAGGGAAGGTGCCCCAGCATGGCCAGAGCCATGGGGATGCCCTGGTGAGGGGGGTTCCCAGTGCTGTGAGCTGGCACCAAAGCTGCTGAGCCCAAGATATCAAGATCCCCGAGCAAGGGCTAATGAGAACTGACCGTCTGTCAAGAACGTGCCGTGCTAACCTCTGGCGCAGGTGTACGTGCAAGTTACACTTTGGCTTGGCAAGCAAGTGGCAGGTTGTGTAGCATCTTAGATGTACGTAGGTCTGCAAGTGCTCTTCCAAGGGATCTAGGCTACATACTTGGTGGAAGGCAAAGATTTATGAGATCCAGCTGTCTTCCTTAAGACTTGATGCTTTGCTTTCAAGTGTAATATTTAGTATATGATTTTTTTTGACACAAGTAATCCCATCTGCTTGCGTGCATAGCACAATGCTGAGAGCATATTCTGAACTAATTTTAAATGTTGTCCCTCTCCGGGTGCATCCCGGCAGGAGGGAACAGGGGAACTACCGCTCTGCAATCTTGGCTGCAGCTTTGAAAAGCTGGCAGCGTGCAGTTCAAAGAATCAATTCAAGTGCTTTGAGTCTAAAATCACTGTTCAAAGATGGCCTCCATTAGCTTTGTGCTGTAAATAAAATATACCCACCAAAAGGTATGCTGGGCAGCAGAAATCTGTGGAAATACGGTTTCTTTCTGAATCAAGCAGAGACTAAGGGCAGAAATACAGGTACCTGTGAGGGAAAACAAAATTCCTGAGTGCAGCACTGAGCTCTTGGTGGTATTTCTATTATGTACTTGGCCTGCAGCAAAAATGTCCGTTACACCACCAACTCCAGGGGTAGCCCCTATTGAGCCTGCATGATGGTGATCCAAATTAGAGCAAGAATTAATAAACAACACTTCTTAAAGCTCCATGGACCTCAAGGAGCTGAAATGTGTGTTACATCTGGGTACCTAATGTTGGGATTCACACCATTTGTTGTTTTGAATATCAGGGAATGCATTTCCCTCATGAGTAGCTGGTCTGATGAAAATACGTGATGGTTTGCAAAGCAGGAGTTTGCAAAAAGCAAAGAGAGCCGGAGGGAAGCACAGGTGAAGGGTAGTGCTGCCCTTGTTCAGGGAAGGTGGGTTTATCTGTGTACCTAGGAAATGAAAGACAGTTCCTGGCTGGAGAGGAAAGCTGTTGCTAGTGCCTGTACTATGCTGCGTCTCCTCAGCAGATTGGATTTCTGCTTCTCCCAGGCTAAACAAGAAACTTAATCAGACCAAAAGCTGCCTATGGCAACCTAGCCTGCTCTATTTATAGTCCTTTCCCCTCTTGCTCAAGACTGACACCTTGCCTCTGCAGGCTGAAGAAGTGTGCTCTAAATAAAATCATAATGCACGGGGCCAAATCCTCTGACGCAGCACGGAGGAGCGCTCTGGAAAACCCCTGCCTTGCCCAGGGCCAGGGAGTGGAATGTGCTACTGAGTTTAGTGGCTCTGCTGCAAGTGACCACATTCAGCCAGTGTATGTGCTTGACAGCTACCGCTTGTTTCCTGTGCAGACCATCCCTGTTCATGGGCATGACTGCAGCCAGAATACAGGTATGTGTGACGCAGTTGTGGTGGTTGCCCAAATCCTCAGCTATTACAGATCAGGTGGGTTTTCTTTCTTTCACATCAATATAGTGAAATATTTGACTCTCACCATTTGTACGGCTCCTTGGAGATGACAGCCCTCCAAGGTTTCTGTGCAGGTGGTCCGTATTTGGCAGTTGTCAGTGAAAAGGCAGGGACCTATAGGGATAGCAGGGGGCCTATAGGGATGCTGGGGAGGGACTCTTCATTAGGGACTGTAGTGATAGGACAAGGGGTAATGGGTTAAAACTTAAACAGGGGAAGTTTAGGTTGGATATAAGGAGGAAATTCTTACCTGTTAGGGTGGTGAGGCACTGGAATGGGTTGCCCAAGAAAGTTGTGAATGCTCCATCCCTGGCAGTGTTCAAGACCAGGTTGGAGGAGGCCTTGGGTGAGATAGTTTAGTGTGAGGTGTCCCTGCCCATGGCAGGGGGGTTGGAACTTGATGATCTTAAGGTCCTTTCCAACCCTAATTATTCTATGATTCTATGAAGTTTTGCAGGATCCTGCAGCAAAGGGGATCATAACAGAGTATATCTTTTCCCTGTAATCCTCTTCAGTGTTACACTCTTTACTAGTTGTTCTGGACCAGCTAGCAACTAGCCCAGTAACTTGCTGGTGGGATTCAGGACTATAGCATGAGCAGGAGGTGTTCCTAATAGGCAGCCTGTGTGTGGCAGCCCTGCTTTGGAGACCAGCTCCATTGAACAGTGTGGTCATGAGCTATGCCATTTGGTCTCTGAGCCAGAGAACAAGCCTGGTTAGATTAGTATTAAAGCTACAGCCTCCAGGACAGATGTGTCTGCTCCAGTTTTCTCTACTCCCAAGAGATCTCCCTCCCTCCTGACTGTACTCCCCTGCCTCCACAATGGTAATAAATCTTTAGTCACCATCTCCAGATCTGGGGCTGTGGAGAGAGAGCTGGGCTGCAGAACCATGTGGAGGTACCTCTAAGTTCCCTCCTCTATTGAGCATGGCAGTAAAAACAGCCTGTGCAGAAGGCACAAACTGGGGTTCCCATCCCAGACCAATGGCTTCTCGAGCTCTTGTCAGTGTGCAAGAGGCCACCCAAGGCTGCCAGCCTCTCGGGATACTTCCTGATCAGAACATTACGCCCTGACCTTCTTAAACATGGCAGTGAAGCTGAAAGTTTTTCATCGCTCTGAAAAGCCCATCAGCAACATAAATAATGCAAGCACAGGCAAGCTCTCCTGAGCTGCTTGGGATTTGAAGGTTATGAAACATTTAAGATATTCTCTGAAGCCAGAGGACGTGTGGGCTGCAGAAGGCATTAAGGCCCTCAGAGCTGCAAAGCAATTGAGCCCTAATGGGACATTTTTGTGTGGCAGTGATTCAGAAACAGTAGCTCAGCCTGATTACCAGATTGCATATAGCAGTTGCCCACTCTTTGACTGATCCAGTCTTGCAGTTGAAACTACTTTCTTTCAAGTAAATTACTGGTTAAGTCTACAAGTCCCAGCTGCTTCCAGTTCCTTCTCTTACAAGTGCAGGCTGCTTACATGAAAACCCACCATGGGCAATACTTGTGTTTCGTAACATATTGAGGACCTGATTTTTTTGTGTGAACATTTCTGTCAGCATAGAAATGCTGCTTTATCCTCACTTAGCACAGATGTGAGGCACAAAGCCCTGAGCTGTTCTTATTTGTAGATATGCTGGGAGCACTAAAGGAACTGCACCCTCTTGCCCTCTTCCTTGTGTCATGGAGCATAATGGAAACATGCACCTCTTATACTACAGTTGTAGCTGTTTCTGGCTCTGGCTGGAGCACCTCTCCTATAAAGACAGGCTGAGAGAGCTGGGATTGTTCAGCCTGGAGAAGAGAAGGTTCCAGGAGACCTTACAGTAGCCTTCCAATACCTAAAGGGGGCCTACAAGAAATCTGAGAGGGACTTCTTACAAGGACATGTGGAGACAGGACAAGGAGGAATGGCTTTAAACTGATAGAGATTTAGATTAGATATAAGGAAGAAGTTCATTACTGTGAGGGTGCTGAGGCGCTGGCACAGGTTGCCCAGAGAAGCCGTGGCTGCCCCATCCCTGGCAGTGTTCAAGGCCAGGTTGGACGGTGCTTACAACAACTTGGCCTAGTGGAAGGTGTCCCTGCCTATGGCAGGGGGCTGGAACTGGATGAACTTTAAGGTCCCTTTCAACTCAAACCAGTTTGGGATTATGCTGGGATGTTGCTCCAGCCCATCCTGCATCTGTCTGCCAGAAATACTTCAACACTAGTGATGTCCTCTGTATACTGAAGGTTTTCCCTCCTAGTCTCTCAATTTTTTGTCTTTTGCTTATTGATTTCTGAGGCAGAGACAATTTTCTTAGGAATATTTCCAGCTTGGAGCACTGTGAGCCTCAGGTCTCTAGGCAGCACTGCAGCAATAATGAAAAATACCAATAAAAGGTAGGTGCAGCTAATGGAATCTGTTCTGTTCATCTGCATCCCATGCTAAACCTTTCATTTTCTGAGTCATCAATCTTCCTGCAGAGATGACAGAATCTCTCCTTCATGCTTCTTTCTGGCATAGCTCAACCAGGCAGGACTTTCTGGCCTGTTCAGCAGATGTGGAGGATAGACCCTGCTGCCTTACAGAAGTACACACTGGCATGGGCCTGTGGCATCTTCATATCCAGTAGTGTTTTCCCTTTCTGACATTCACATTCCCTTCCTCCCACAGCCTGCTGTTGCAGAGTGTATGAGAAACATAAGAGCAGCCATACTGGGTTAGACCAAAGAGCTTTCCAGCTTCATAGCCTGCCTCTTCAGGGGCCATGTCAAGATAAATAAATGGAAAAAAACCCTTTAAGATGACAACTGCAATTTGGGTCCTAAGTTTAATTTACTCCTAAAGTTGTCCTAGGCTTTCCATTAAAATTAAGCTGGAATATGAAATATATGGTTCTATTGAATTCATGCACAGAAGCTAACAAGTAAGAATGGTGGCATTTAGAAATAAACCTCAGCTTCTAATACAATTTACTTCAACAATCTTAGGGAGAGAGACAGCTATAAAAAATTACAGCTTTCCACACTAATTGGAAGAAATGCAATCTTAGAACAGCATCAGAACAAATACTCTGCACATGGTAGATTGCTTTCAATTTATTTCTACAGTTTCCATATATAAATGCATATAACCTAATAGATATATCTACATTCAGCAAATAAAGCTTTGTATGTAAAGTAACCAGATATGGTGGCCAGGACTTCACCACATCCTGTCATTTAATCTAGTTGGCATGAACACAAGCTCTTTTGATCTGTACTAACTATCTTTATCTCAGTGTAGATCTCACCCTCCCTATCTGTTATGTCAAAAAAGCTTTAATCAGAGGGTTTAAGCTAGTCTTATTGAATTATATTATTTTTCCTCCCTAAAACAAAGCTACATCAAACTCAGTTTCCTTCTTTCCATGTACTTTCACATCTGTATTTTGATTAGAAATGTTATATTTTCAAAAGGGCAAAGAGTCTGTGTTTAGTAGGTTTAAAGCCCTCTAATTTAATTTGAGTGCACAAAAAAGAGACATTTCCAGAGCACTTTAACTGAGAGGTGAGTCTAAGTTCACTTGGGCTTACGCTGCCACGTACGCTGTCCCCAAATCCAGCAAACTGTATCACAGGATGGAAAATTCTGGAGGTTACTCTTCTTTTCCAGTGTCCTAAGTGTCACTGCTATAGGCTTTTAAGTTCCTGAAGATGTGAGACATTCCTGTGAGTTAGCCTCAAGACTCTATTCCCCTTCTTACCCTATCTAGTGGCAGGACACAAACCTGGCAGCCAGATATCTTGGGCTCTCATTCTGGACTCACCATCTGCCTTGTAATAAATCACTGTAAAATGTCTATTCCTGACCTGCCTCCCTGCTCCCTGCATATATCTGGTCTCTGTAGAATACAGGCAGAGGCATCTTACAATGAATATGCCATTGAGCCACGAAGCTGCCTGTAACTGTCCTTTTGTGAATGTCTGTCTTCTGACATACCAAAGGAAACATCAGATACTCACCCCTCTTCCACTGAGTGGCAAGTGCACGTAGGCAAGCAGGTACTGGCCAACAGATGGATATTCATGCTTCAGCTTACTCCTGCTACACCCTCTTCTGGTAACTTCCTGGTCTGCCCACACAGGGCAAAATTTATTACATTACATTGCAAAGAAACAGGCCTCAATCACAAAATGCCTACCTCAGAAATGCCCCATGTGGCTGAGATCCTTCAGAAAAAAAGTGTACTACATATGTCTCCCAAACTGGTCTGCTCACTCCAACCTGGGATTTTAAAAGGTACTGTCTCACACTCTGCTTTTTAATGATTTTGGCCATAACTTGACTTTAAATATGCCTGGCCAGGAACTGTTGTGAAGTGATCTGCAGCTCAGGTAACACCGGTGCAGACTAACTCACTCCTGAAATAGTTTCAAATGTGATGTTGCACAAGTTTAGACGAATACATTTTTAAATGCAAGCTACAGACAGAGGTAACACAAAATTCCTCAGTTTAGTTTCATCACAGTGTAGCTGTACTTTGACTGACTTGATCTCATTTAAGTCTGCTTTGGTTTAGCATTTTCAGTATGCTTGCTGAATCTCTAGAGGTTTAAGACACAGACTCACAGGATAAAAGGGCAGGTTCTCTGTGCTTGGATGTACTGGCTTTCCAGTAATTGCCAGAAAGGGCTTATGGTGGACTCCTGATAAAAGTGTCTACTTAGAAAGGCTGAATTATTTAATGAAGTAGCTCTGCTGCTCCCATTAAAGCTCACATTAAAAGGCCAAAAAGAGTAATTAGTGTCAGAAGAAGCCGGACTTGCAGACAAAGCAATTCTACTGCCTCATTTTCTCCCTTAGGATGACTATAGATGCCTATTACAACCACCTTTTGCTTTTGGTCTGATTTTAGCGTCTGTATTTTTATTCTGCCAATGACTTATTAACCCTTCTGTTACAAGTAGGTTCTAGCATCCTTGTTTGATTCACAGCAGATTCACAGCAGAAGAACTTAGGCTATTTGTTTTATCTTCTATGTGAGTATCTTCAAAAGCTTTTTCAGGGGCATTGTTTCTGGGAGTTGGGAGTTGCCACAGCTCATCTGTAGGTCAGGCTGTGGTGCTTTGCATGACCCAGGCTGTAGGGCACAGTGATTCCATTGAGGTCCAGACTACAGGATTTGGCCTCCACATCTACTCCACAAAGAACACTGACTCTGCAGGAGTCAATATATAGTATGTACAATGAATAAGATACATAATAACAAAGGAGTAATTACATTAAAGATGCCTGTCACTTCAACTACTTTGGAGAAAATACTCAGGATTGTTTTCTGTTGTTTTGGGAATGACAGAGAAAAATCAATAATCATTCATAGGCCTCTCAAATGAAACAGCTTCCATTAAATGCCAGATGGCAATAGAGCTTTTCTTGGATAGATTTTTTTATAGATATCTGTACATAAAATCATAATACATTTTCAGAGTGGCACCAACACAAAACAACTGAATTACATGAACCGTATCTCAATCAGGTTTTGGCTGGGATAAATGTAAATCCTTAACTCCTCACTCTTTGCTCTTGAAAACCAAACAACCAACACAGCCATTTTAAGCAGAAAAGGAAAGCTTCAAGAAATTCCAAGGCTTACAGCTCTCAGTATAGGAACTCCAGTTAACTGAACAGTATAAATCTGTTCTACTTTGCACCCAGAAGCCTATCTATAACAAACGTAAACCACTAGAAGGAGACAGAGAGCCACATTGTACTACCATGAAATTCTCCAAGTACAACCTGTACTGCATTAATGTTCTACGTGGCTACAATCTTCTACAAACAGTTGGCTGATTCTGAACGTTGATCAACATGTGTCACATTTTCCTTTGATCTTGTAACTGAAACAAAATATTTGGTTTAGGAAATAAGACTGGCAGAAACTTCTACCTAACATTTGGTAAATCAATTAGTCTGTTAATCAACTTCCCTCTCTGTATTTCCCAACCTGTGACATGTGAATACCGAGGTAAGAATGAACTAAACATATGTCAAGTGTTCTGAGGTCCTTAATAAACACTTGGCACACTGAAAGTGCAAAGTGGTGCTTTCTTTAGGAGGGCAGGTCTTGCTATTTCTCCGTTTCCCTTCAGGCTGTTGCATTTCTTTATTTTTTTGAAAATACAATCTCTCCTAAATTCCCTTTAACCTACAGTAGTTGTTCTAGTAAAAATGAACAAGAAAAAATCATTAAGACTGTGGTTTTTGAAAGTAAGAAATGGTTATGAAAATTCAGAGACACATTTTATTATTACACTAAAATATTAACAGTAAGCATACCACTCCCTACCCAAGTGGTTCTACTATGCATACGTGCATCCCACAGACAGCTGAAAGACTCTTACAGAATCCCCGTGTTTGCTGCTTTCATAAACACTCTGTTAGAAACAAGTATCTGTATTATTTTTGCAGCCATTTTTGGTTGAAACTGAAACCCTAAATCTCTGCATCTCCTGGAGGAAAAGGAGACGACAAGATGTAAACAAGTAATGACTCCATCTGAAGATCTTTAGATATGCTTCGAACAGGGAGTAGGGTGACTCATTTGCAGCTCATACTGATTTAATTAGAAGAGACATAGTATAGCACTCAGATGTAAACCAAGTTATTAAAAGGAAGCTCACTTTTGCCACTATTTTGAATTGCACAGGGAGGTACACTCAAGCTACATAAGACCCCACACTTATAGTCCTGCTCTCCCTATGAGTATATTCTTCCCCCTTCACCACTCTTGACCTTGCCCTTCTTCAGACTGGACCTGTTTTCCTCTAGAAACCCTGATGCTGAGTAAGCCAGCTCTGCACATTCCCCCCAGGCAACAACCAGCCACAGACTAATCAGCCGCATGCACTCCTGCATAACCTGTAGCTGAGAACAGGCCCTCTTTAACCACACTGAAAAGTTCCAGTGATCCTATCTCGATCTGCCTTGAAGGGGAGAGGCTGCAGGCTTGATTTACAATGATGTTCAGCTGGAGCTCTGAACAGAAAAGAGGCGAAAGAGGTCTTTGGCTAGTAATACCAATACTTTTGATGTGGATGCTGGCTTCTGTTTTTATCAGAATGTAAATCTGTAAAACGTGGATCTTATCTTTGGGAGCCACAGCTGTGTTTGTGCAGGCTTCCACTCGGCAAGCTCCTGCAGTGCAGAACTACTAACACACTGCATTTTGAACCCAGATTTATTTGCTGAAATCTTGAGAAGAAACAGGGTAGAAATCACAACCAATAATGCTGTTAGAAGCCAACCCTCATTTGAGGACTATGTGAAGACGTGCAACCTGTCAGAAACCGCTGAGATGCCTCCCTGTAAACAGGGGATCTCCAGGGTTAAGGGACCACCTCTAAAACCACGTTGTGCCTTCCTTTTCCCAGGAAGTACCTGGGAACATTTGGGAACAGCTGGGGCATGCCGGCTGTTTACCGCCTCCACCTAAACGTGCTGCGAGCCGACAAGCACGTTTTCTGCCTTAAAACAGCGGGCCCGGTTCTCGCTCTCACGCACAACAACCGCTCTCATCATCGCGCCCACCACCACACCGGCGCTCCCCGCACTCCCGCTTCACATCCGTCCGTCCCTCCGCTTCCCGGGGCCGCCCCACGGCGCCGGCAGTGACGTCACCGCTGTGCGCCGCAGGAAGCCCCGCCTACTCGTCGCTCTCCGCGCGCCCGGAGGTAAGAGCGGCTCTTTTACCTGCCCCTCCCGCCCCACCGCTCGGGGGTGAAGGCCTGCGTTGGGGTAGGGGCTGTTCGCGGTCCGTAGTGTGGCTCGAGGGGGGGTTCAGAGGCGTTTGGAGAGCGGGGAGTGCGCTGTCGGGAGGCAGGGCCTCTGGTGGCTGTGCCCGGGGGGCTTATCCCCGCTCTTGAGGTTTCAGTCTGTTGAGAGCCGCGGAAGTGAGGGTGGGGAACACGGTTCGTGTCGGACCGCGGCAACCGAGTGCGTTCGGGGAGTTGGGACAAGTGCTCAAATCCACTATATCGCGGCCCTAAAGGGTCGGTGAGATGCCTCACCTTTCACAGAAGGAGTGTTATGGTTATAAAGTGTTGAGAAGGCTTCGGTTTGCACACATACCTATTTCACCTTCAAAGCATGTGATCAAGGAACCCATGTGTGACCTGAGAGCCGAGTCAGGCTTCCAGAGGAGACCTAAGTCAATGTGACACAGCCCAAGTTGTTCTGTTGTCAGTCCCAAACACGTGGATGACCCTCCATGCCTTCCCAGAACTGAGGGTCAAGTTGTGTGCTGTACTAATTTTGCTAGCGAGCATAAAATCAATTTAATGCATCACTTATTTAGTTACCTGTAAAAATGAGATAAAGGCTTTGCAGCTGGGGTCATGGTTTGAGGATGGTTGTAGGTAGGAAGGCTGTACCATAGGCAGTAAGTGGTTAGGTTCCTATTAAAGCTTATTAAAACAGTGTTGCATCTTGAGCACACCAAGAGCTTAGTAATTGTAAGAAGAGTGCTTTTCAAAGACAAGATACAGGTTGTATATATAGGCTGTAGTTAAAATGGTTAGTGTTATTTCCCCTTAACTGAAAGGCAGGTGATGGGTTAGGTTATTAAGCTCAAGTGTTTTGTGAAAAGGTAGCTCTCATTACGGTTCTCTTATATTGCTACAAAGGCAAAGATGTCCCCTTGCTTATGCTTTGGTCACAGCTGACTGCAAGCTCAGTTGCTGCTAGCAATTTAAAAGGGACTTTCACTTGCAAATTAAACTTCAGATTATGCTAATCTATAGACTTCATTTTTTGAAGCAATAATTGAAAGACTTGATTATTAAATAAAATTGAGGGGTGTCTGGCACATTTCTTGGCTTTAAAAATATAAAAGAACACTGCCAATCTAAAATACTTGGATATTGCTAATCCTGGCGCAGTATGGCCCTTGCTAAAGAAATCAGAAAGCACTTAACACAAGGCCATACGCCAGAATGTGAGAAACTTGGAAGAGGCTATGAGAATTCTTAGGCTTCCTATCGGAAATGGGGTGCAGGAGTCACACAAACCTTTTTGCTGAGCATGTTTCTTTTTGAAGTGGTTTAAGATTTTTAAAATGAATTCTTCATTGGTGTAATTGGTTTGCGTGCATTTAGTAAAGATTAGTTGTTTGTAATGACAGCAGTAGACAATGGTAGGATGTACATGCAGTGGTGAGCCGAGAAGAACATCAGTGTCTTTAAATAAACAGTGCACCGGGATGGTACTGGTCAGCACAGCTCCATCTAGGTGTTACAGAACTAAGCTGGAAAAGGCAGCATAGAAAGAAGAAACAGGTGACCGAGTGGTAATACAGTGAAGCTTGATTTTGTTAACTTTATAGATGATATGATAACAGACTGTGAAGGCTTTGAGACTGCAGACTTTATTACCTTTGTTTGAGCTCTCTTTCTTCACTTTATTTGCTTTACTCTGTTGCTCATGCAGGCTTGCTATAAAGCATTCTGCTGGGCCTCAGGATACAGCTCATGTTTAGTTACCTCTTCCCACAGGCAGTGCTCCCTACGCCTGCTGTTCTGCATAAACTCCGTTTTTCTGTGCTGGGAAATTGCTCAGGCTCCTTTTCCCAGCTGCCTCTATTATCCTGGTGCTTTGTTCTCCCTTCTGTGCCAGGCTGTGGTTACTGCCATACCTCTCTTCCTGTGCCAGGCTAGGGTGCGCTGTTGTTCTCCATCCCACAATGTTTTATTTCATCTCTTTCAATCCCTGTGAAAATGACGTGTCCCCAAATAGTTTTCCCTAGTATTCCCTCACTTCTGTGATTTTGCACATCCTTTTTGTTCGTGGGTAGTAGTTGGTCTCCTTTTTGTCAGGTTATCAGCTGTTAAATTCTCTTTAGGGGATAGGTAGGAGAGACTTTCCCCGTTTTTCTCCTGTGTCAGTAAGATTGGTGCTTACAACATCCCACAGTTACTGTTCAACAACAACAACAACAAAAGGATAAATACACTTCTCATAGCTGAACAGAGTCTTGTTAGCACAGTCAAATATACACTGGGGTTGCTAAAAGTAGAGAAAGGTACTGTTGCATGAGGTACAAAGGAGGTTAGCAGTTTAAAAGGATGAAAAAATTCCTTGGTTTTAATTCTGGATATTCATAGTGCTGATACGAGTGGAGAGCAGCAGCAGATTTTAGAAGAGGTACTGAACTCCATGGTTTAGAGCACACAGGAGCTATAGACTGGAGGTGGGTTATTTCGTGTTCCCTGCAAATTTGGTAGGACAGAAGTATTCAGTATTAGTTGCTGTCATGAACAAAAAACCACTGTGTGTGAACTGTTTTGTTCAAGGAGAGAGTATTTTGCTGTACAAGTTCTGGCAAGGTTCAGTGCAACCAAAAGTGTATGTTTTAAAGACCAGTTTAGACATACAAATATAAAATCACTTTAAAGCCCAAGTCTTGAACTAAGGTGTGGGGGCATAGTCTGAATGTGAGAGCTTTCATTAAGATGTCTCACTAAGAAGTGTTCTGGACATACCTGAAGAAAGCTGGTTTTATCATTGTAATCACTAATAGGTGTACTCACAGGTTGGAGCTGAACAAGAGCCAGGGGATACTGGATTTGTCCAGAAGAGGAAGTGACTGTCATCAAAGATGTGGAATCTAGGACAGCTGAATACAGAGAATAAAAATGTTTTGCGAATCATGCAGGCTGAGTTAAAGGTTTACATCAAAGCTGGTTTGTGTGGATATAGATGGGGCTGTAGTGAATCCGGGTGGTTTAAGCCAAGCTGAGATACCTGTTTTCTCACATGATATCCACCATGGGCTGAAGTGTAAATGAGCCTGAAAAATATTATTCCCTCCCTTTAAATTTTAATCTTAGAATCGTAGAATCAGCTAGGTTGGAAAAGACCTTTAAGGATCACCAATCCTGACCTTACCCCAGGACTTGCCAAGTCCACCACTAAACCATGTCACTAAGGCCCTCTCCTTCTATCAGAATAACTTTGCAAATCCTTTGAGGCTCAAAAGACATCTCAGTGGCATCAGCAGGAGCCTGATGTCTATGAGCTGTGCATGCTGAGATGCTGACAAGCAGAGCTTTGAAAACTGGGTTAAAAATGATTGCTCAGCTGTTGCCCATTTATAATACAGTGCAAATTTGGGTAACTACCATGGCTTAAGTTGCAGTATTTTTAAGGGGATCAAGATAAGCCTGTTGGTGCATACTTGGTATTTCATGGTAGGCTTAATTACTTTTGCTATGGAAATCTTTCTTGCAGACAAAATTGTGAGTTGCAGGCATGCTCTAACTAATTGTAGTAGCTTTGCTCTCCAGTTGCCCCAAGCTGACTTGAGAAGCATTAGTAGCAAAACAGATCTGTGGATGCAGTGATGACTAGTGGGCAGCTAATTGTTTATTAAGCAGCAATAATGCTGATGAGTGTCTGTCACAGACTAGAGCCTGTTATATTTAAACCTTTGTAAATGTGGAATAAATTGGATTTCTCTGCCCAAAAGAGGTCTGTCATCAAATAATTTAGTCACGAATGCTGCTAGCTTTAAGATGCCTGTTGCTCTGTTGTCCTCTAGCCACAGCAGTGAACTACAGTGTTAGAGCAGAGGGGAGATCTCTGCTGTACACATCAGCTACATTCAGTACAGGTTGTGAGTCAGAGCTCAGGAGAAGAAGGACAGCGTCAATTTTCAGGAGCTGACAGAGATGGTTTGTCAAACTGATGTTAGTGCATTTGTTTTGAATTTGAGAACATTTTTATATGCTCCAAGCAAAAGGGTTTGGGCTTGTTTTGGTTTTCTCTGTATAATCTGTAAAATATGCATGAAAAGAAGGAAAGTCTAATCTGAGTTTTGTTAGATGAATTATATGAAAAAAAATCTGAGCTCAGTATAAAGACAAAGACTTCTACTGCTTAAGAAGTAGGTAAGAATTAACATGAGGTGTGAAGAAAGTTGCAATATTAAGCAGAATGAAATTACTTTGTCTCCTGTTTGCATGTACAAAATATTTAGAATACGCTGTATTTATCCTGAACTTGCAGTTTTAATTCCAGTTGAAAGCCATGTGTATAATATTAACACTGAGCACTTTTAAATGATGTCTTTTGGGCTTTCCTGTTGCCTTGTTGATATATGCATGTGGCTTCCATTACTTTCACCATGCATCTTCAGCAAAATCTCTCATAGAGGTACCCAGGGCCTAATTAGAGTTTATATCTTTCAGTATGACAGACACAGTTTTGCTGTGGGGGTGGGCAGGAAAGGAGGTTTGGTTTTGCTTTTTAAGCCGTCTGGCAATTACTTTCTAAGGCTTGTGTTAGAACACCAGATGTATTAAAAAATTATTCATAAAAGCCACCTGCAAATTGTCTGCAGTTTCCCTTTTTCCTTTTTTTACCTTTGTATGCCAGTCATGGGTGTGAGAGGAGTCTGCAGAGTTCTTCTCTTCATTCTCCTGAAAGATAAATGTGAAGATGGAGGATTTTGCAAGTTGTATTGTGCATAATCATCTGCATTTTGTTTGTCTTTATTTAAACATCCTCTATATAGCATTTAACTCACTTGGATCTTAGATCAAAAGCCAGATTAGCACTATGGCAAATTGCTTCTGATTTGTCACTTGTTTAGACTTTCTACAGTCTGCAGAAGATAATGTATTTTCTCTTGCTTTCTCTTTTTCTATTTGTGTATTTTCTGTGTTTTGTAATGTCTGATATTTACCTCCCCTCTGTGCAGGTTGAGTGTGTTACTTGCTGTAGTTTATACTATGTTGACTGGAGGGAAAACAAGGTGTTCCTTGCTTTCTGTGCAGAAATTTACATAAATGTAGTTATGTGTCTGAAAGAACAAGTATTTATTCAGAAACTTTCAGAAATTTCGGGATGTTCAGATGTAGAAATTCATAAGACAGTTTTTGATCAGACTTAAATAAGATGAATAAATTTTCCCATGAAAATTGTTTACATTTGTGATTTGAAGTCCTTTTCTTCATCAAAGATACTTCTCTTTTATGCTGTTTTCCCAAAAACTACATGGCAGTTTTTGCAGTTGGGGTTAAAAGGGATAATTGTTTCTGGTAGATTGATGTTATGAAGTCACACCACATTTTTCATTGCTATTTGTTTGCCTTGGTGTCCTTAATCAAAGTGGGCCTTTTCTCTTCTGTTTTATGTTTATGGGTTGTGAACTTTGCAGTCTCAAAATTATAGATCTTGTAAAGTATTATCATTGTGCACACCACCACAAATGCGTTCTGCATTGTGTTATTACTTGATAATGAAAATGCTGTCTTATCCTCATTTCCTTTAGCTTTCCCCATTATTCACATGCTTACCCAGCAAGTATTTTTGTAACTTCTCTGAATATTCTTCTGAATATTTGTACTGTCTTTACTTTTTTAAGCAGGGTCTCTGTGCCACACGAAATTGGTTGAAAGTCAGCAAATTCATCAGAGAAATCCTGTGTGGTAAACATCAACTTCAGGAACTGAATTAAATTTCTGCTTGTTCAAAATATATGAACACTTGCAAAACTTTGAGGAAAAACTTGTTTGTGATTTAATAACTGAGACAGAACTATTGAGGGCAGTATAGCCTTTAGGTATGTTTAGAGAATCACTGATGTGGTCTTAGTTCCTCCCATCCTTGGCTTTGTCATTCTGCAGGTGGACTGTGCAGTCTTATGTGTTGATTTTGGCAGACGCAGTTTTGTGGAGTTTCCGGTGTACACGTTTCCTAATGTAGTGTAAGTTTGCTCTTGCTGATTTAATGTTATCAAAACTATTTTAGGCTGTTGACTGCTGCCTTATTGTTGGCATGTGCCAACACTGTAACATATCCTGCTTGGAGATTAGTAATGCTGAAACAACAGTCTAATGAAAAGAGAGAGGTCCCTACGCAGCAGGAGTAGGAACTTGCTAGTTCCTGTTGAAATGAAAACACAAGTTCAACAAATTCTTCCCCCTCCTTGGGCAGAAGGAGCTGACTTATCATTGAAGGACCCTGTACACAGGCTGCTGTGCAGCTTTGTTCCATTGAAGGCTGATGTTCCATTGAAGGTTTTTTTTTTTCCCTTTCCTTGCCAATTGACAGTGTCAAGTAAATACTTCATGATACAAGGGCAAAATTCTTTCTTGTTCATGAGGCAACAATCATAGCAAAATATATTTTGGACTGTATCTGTTATTGTTCTGTCTTCCTATTCTTTCTCTGCCTCATTCTTTAGGTCTAGCTTGGGATACTGGAAAGAATATCATACATGCACTAGTGACTGTTTATCCTTGCAACTGCTGTAAAATAGCTTGAGTTAGTTTTGATTGATAACACATTGCTGCTACAGGTTTTTGTTGTTGTTTTTTCTATTCCTGCTGCAGTTGCTGGTGTTGATTCTCTGATAAAGGGAGAGAGAAAAGCTGGAATTTATCACTATGTTCATGCCTGTCCATCAAATTAAGACCATAGTAGGTTAAGTATTGCAGTGATAGGAAACTCTGTAGAAGACTGGATTGGATTGCACTTCTCTCCCTGTATGTGCGAGTATAGTAAATGTGTATTGACAGACACCTTTTAACCAAGCTTAACTTTATTAACACCAGGGAAAATCTAGTTTCTTCTGTAGCCTTGAATTATTTTTTTATGCTGTGTTATATGACTAAAATTTAACAACATTGTTTCCACACTTTAATCGACCTAAGAAGGGTTGATTATGTCCTGGTTAGGACAGAATGAAACACAAACAATACTATTGTAAATGACAGAAATAATTGTATTGGCTTTTTGCCTTTTTGTGGGTAGCATTTTGTAGGTCCAGCTCAGCTTTCCTGCTTGGGTCCTCTCCAGCTGACTTAAGCAGTATTTACATGTGTGAGTTCCATGCTGGGGTAGTGAAGGGACCTTCAAAATGTCATGGTTAATATTGTCATTCTGTACTTGATCTGAAAAACACCTCTGACCAGGATGAAAAGTCAAGCAGCTGAGTGGGATTATAATTTTTAACTATGCAAACAGCAACAGTGAAATTGGACTTGTTAACTGGCTGATCCTATTTGCATCAAAAGGAGCATGACCAGCAGGTCGAAGGAGGTGATCCTGCCCCTCTACTCTGCTCTCATGAGACCTCACTTGGAGTATTGTGTGCAGTTCTGGTGTCCTCAACAGAAAAAGGACATGGAACTGTTGGAACAAGTCCAGAGGAGGCCACAAGGATGATCAGGGGACTGGAGCACCTCCCGTATGAAGATAGGGTGAGGAAGTTTGGGCTGTTCAGCCTGGAGAAGAGAAGGCTGCGTGGAGACCTCATAGCAGCCTTCCAGTATCTGAAAGGGGGCCTATAGGGATGCTGGGGAGGGACTCTTCATTAGGGAATGTAGTGACAGGACAAGGGGTAAGGGGTTAAAACTTAAACAGGGGAAGTTTAGATTGGATATAAGGAAGAAGTTCTTTACTGTGAGGGTGGTGAGGTACTGGAGTGGGTTGCCTAGGGAAGTTGTAAATGCTCCATCCCTGGGGGTGTTCAAGGCAGGTTGGACAGAGCCTTGGGTGGCATGGTTTAGTGTGAGGTGTCCCTGCCCATGGCAGGGGCGTTGGAACTAGATGATCTTAAGGTCCTTTCCAACCCTAATGATTCTATGATTCTATTCTATGATTCTATTTCTGGAATCATGCCGGTGTGATTAAAACTGGAGTTGCAGAAAAGCTTAAGTAGCTTCGCATTGGTTTTCCTCCCAGTATTCCTCCTGTTTGACCTCTAGGAGACAATATAAATAAAAAGAAACCTCTTTCACACATACCATGCTCTTGCCAGGAAAAGGGAATGATCAAGTTGTTATCTAGAACAAACTCCAGTGATGCAACAGTTGTTTGGTCTTTCCTTGGTGTTTGCACTGAGCGTGTGGCTTGGTGTTCATAACTGAAGTGCAAGGTCTCCAACTTAATTTAATTCCCTCTGTACTCAATGTCTGGGTAGTGGGATTACACTGATGCTAAGTAGGAAGGACTGCAGTGTTCCAGGTACTGCCACTGTCCTGATGTAGCTCACCAATGGGCATGAAAATTATGCTCTTTTCTGACAACATTTACAAAGTTGTTGCTCAATCAGTAGGAGTTGTAGGAAATAATATGTAAGCAACATTGACTCTTCATGATATGGGATTTATGATTTGAGAGGAATTAAAGGTATCAGTTGTAAGCCAGCTGCCAGATGGCTTGGCAGTAGCCATAACATGTTACCATGAATGCTGGGATCAAAAAGGAGTGCTTTGGGATTTTTCACCTCTTTGCTTATCTCACAGTTGCTGTGCATAGATGTCTCTATAAGATTTCCAGAGTATTCTGAAATCCCCAAATCAACTCATCTTTGTCACCAGTAGAGTTACATTGCAGATTATAATACCCCATTGAGAATTAAGAAAACTGGATGCAGGTTCACAGGAAGAGTTTCTTGGACCAACTCCTAAATTTAGCACTGGAAGATTTTAACTGACCTTGACATAACTGGTGCTGCATAACCATTTTAAAGCTGAAGTAATGTCTGTTCCTAAGACAGGCTGAAGCCATATCTCTGTTGGTTTTGTCTTTGTTTAGTGTCCTGCCTGTTGCTTGCTATAGCTCTTTATATACTGTGATTTATAATGTGCTTCTTTTAAACAAGCAAATAATTTCTTTCCATCACAGACCATAAAAGCTTAATACTGGTTTGGGACTGTTACAACAGTAGATAATACAGTCATGTCATTTGTAATGCTCCTTCATGCCATTTTGCACAGCAGTTAGGCGATACCCATGAAATTATAGGACCTTTAACTGTGTCACTATTGACATTACCTGCTGGAACTCTTCAGAAGTAGGCATTTCTTACAATGTTTAATGCATGTATAATAACGTTTTGTATTGTAAAATATAGTCTTTTGACTCTGTAGAGACTTAAAGAAAAGGATTATTAGTTTTGTTTCCTCTTTCCAGATGGAGGCATCAGATTATACCAACCCAGAAGAATACCCTACTGAAATTCATGATTATCTTGCAACATTTGAACAATGTCTTGGTTCTGTAGAAGAGATGCTGAAAGCAATGATGTTGGTTTCTAGGAGTGACCTCCAAAAGGTAGGTAATGTTGCTTTTGACAACCTTTTTGTTACTAATACAAGAATATCTGGGAATCCCAACTGAAATAAAAGAGCCTGTTAGGCCTGGCCACTGCACAGACACATATAAATATGACACTTTCTATGCTTGATACCCAGTATTTGAAAATCTTACATTTCTAAGATACCCAGACGATCTTACAAACTAAACAGTGAAATACGTGCTCTTACAAGCCGAAAAGCGATGATTCTACCAGTGAGTCATTTAAGTAGAGGACATCCTAGCTTATTCCTGACCTTCCTTAAAGTGCATGCTGAGTGCTCTTTCATAATGGCGAGGTTATTCACACCTTTTTCTGAGACGTTTTCACAACAAACTTAATGGAACTTTGTATATGCAGTAGGATATAAAGGTGAATTGACAGCAGTGAGAATTGATCTGATTCTAGAAGTCTAGACTTGCAGAAGCTGGTGCTTAAAAAACAGCTGTCTCCTTTAGCTGTGTTATAAGCCTAAGTCTGTAAAATGTGTTTTTTGCTGAGGGCATAAAGACAGAGCAAGGTACAGACCGAAGACTTCATACAAGCTTCTCTATCTTTTAACATTTAAAGCCTAATATGTAATTTCTTTCTCTAGGGCAAGAAAAAGCTAGCGCATGAGGGAACTTCTTTATCCTCTGAGGATTTCTAACACAAATAAATCATGAAGAAAACAGTCGTTACAACACTGATCTTTTGACAGTATCCATGTTAGAAGTAGTGAGCCTTACAATGATGTTATCAGAGGTTCTGGAAATCCTATAGGACTAAAATAATAAATTGACTTTGACAGTCAAGGAAAAAAAACCCCTCATTACCTTTATTCTTCCTTTGCTTTACAGCCCTAAGTATTCCAGCATGCGTTAAGCACAGTCTACCATGTGTAGTTTTAATGTTCATTGACTGTAGCATAGTATATTCACATTTGGGCTTCAGCAATCTTAAGACTTCTTTTTCCCTTCCACTGATAGTAACAACTATTTTGAGTTAAGTTTCTGTGGAAAAACAGGAACTTATTTCTGACTATGGGAACAGTAGTCTAAGAGCTATGTGCCAACAGATATTTGTGCTTTTGGCCACTTGGGACTGTGGCATCAGACAGGGAAAATTACTGGAGTACTTGGAGAGAATGGTTCTGTGATGGCACAGAAATAGGCACAATGTGGTCTTAGTGAACCTGTGGTGCAAAAATACCTCATTCAGTGTGTACTTCTTTTATGAATACATTCATAATTATAAAATGTGCAAATGTGTTGGGTTTGGTTTTGTTGTTTGTTTTTTTTTTTCATTCTAGTTAGAGCCTCTGGAGCAAGCAAAGCTGGATTTGGTTTCAGTGTACACGTTAAATTCATTGTTCTGGGGTAAGTATGCGGTAGGAGGAAAAAGTATTTATGATGCCATTTGAACACCTTCTAGACAGCTGCAAACATTAAATAATCATATTTCATAGCAAAATAATTAGAAACCTGTAATTACCCCAAGGATCCAAATTATTGCCATTTGTAGAGTAAATGATGTTGAAACTCCAAAAATAGGAATTTACAAAAGCTGACTTTGTACCTGCATGAAGATGTTTGTTTTTTCCTAGCAACATTAACTATGTTAGATTTTTTTTAAATTTAGCTGCAATATTGATGATAATAGTTTGTCAGATAATTTACACCATTAACTCTAATTGTTACTAATGGGTTTATGTGGAAATTAGTTTTCCTATGTGACTGATTTATGGGGTACTCAGTCATGACAGCCTTCAGATTTAAAAACTTCATGTTTTTTATCTTGTAGTATACTTGACTATCCAGGGAGTCAATCCAAAGGAACATCCAGTGAAACAAGAACTGGTAAGATTCTCACACTGCAAGCACTGCAATATCGTACTTGCCCAGGACAGTTAATTCTTATAGAAGTAAAAAAAAATTTGTATCTATGGTTAAAATTGATGTTGCCATAATAGCACGCATATGCTACGTAGCGTTATATAACTGTTCATGTGCCCTGCTGCGCTCTCTAAATTAAGAAAGTCATATTTTTAGTTCCAAATGGTACTGTTTAAAGCAAAATTGTAGAGTCTGCTGAAATTAGAACAAGAAGATAAATGATGTCATCTTTTCATTTCTCCACCTTTCCTTGAGAATTGGATTCTGAACAGAGCAGCTTTTCACTTGTATCTGCTAAATGGAAAAATGTTACATGTCTGATAATAATTTATAACTTCCAGTACGGCATTTTTTTTATAAATACTTGGAATCATGTTAATCTCTGAGGCTGTCTTTTCTTACTTTTGTATGACTCTGAAAGTGTAGTGTGGTTGATTTACTAGCAAAGACGGGAAAGAGTTCCCCCCCTCTTTCCAAGTCCTCCATTAATTCATTTTCTCAGCAATAAAGAATTCAGTTCAGCAACAAAGCTAAAAGCTTTTTTGGCACCAGCTGTATGTGTATTGTCCAGTAATTCTGCATTAGTGACATATTTACAACCTACAATAAATCTCTTAGGTTTGTCTTTATATTCCATTTAGATGCATGACTACAGTATAGAAGACCGCTATCTTGAAAATTCTGCTGACTTAAAAAAATCAGATCATTTAGCCTGAAGAAAAAATAGAAATCAAAACTTACAACTCCCCATTTTAATTCCTGTATAAATGAAAATACTAAATCTGGGCAATCATAAAATGCTTCGGTTAAATACAATCCTTGCCTAGGCAGTGGAACAGAAGATGGGACTGAAAAATGCAGAAAGATATCCTGAAAAACAAGAATACTTCTATTTTTAATTAGGTGAGGTTTTCAGTAGCCTAGACTGTATCATATTAAAAAAATTGATCAGTTAGTATTTCATGAGCTTTCAGTCAGTTTCTTGTTCCTCCTGTATTACATAGTGTCTGAATATTGTGTTAATTTAGTGATACTAAAAAATAAATTCTATCTATTTTGCTGTGGATATTTTATGCTGGTATTTTATTCACAGTTAACCAGTTGTTTTAAGTCTGAAGAATGAGTGAATTACCACAGCCTAGATTCTTATCCAGTTGTTTTTTCCTTTTACAAGTATCAAGGTGAATGAATGCATGTTCCTTCCTTCCAAGAGCATTGTGATGTTCTCATTCATGTGGAAAGGGAGTAAAAAAAAAGACTGCTCTGTGGTGATTGTTTTGTTTTTAGAATTGCTCTCCCTGTATACATACATGGAGTACGCAGAGATTAAAACTATATTAATAAACTCACATTCAAGCTATCAGAGTTCATTTCTTTTGTCATGTTGACATTTGTCAGCTCCTTTTTCCCAGGTTGATACATGTAGGTTTGCCATCTGTTCTCATTACTCAGTCACCAAAAAAATATTACAGCTTATCATGATTTCAGACCCTATAAGCTCTCCTCATTAAAGCTATGGTTTTGATATAGAAAGAGTGGCCAATTTTTTGACAACAGTTGCTTATAATGGTCATTTGAGGAACTGAAAATCAGTTCTGTCATGTAGGTCATGTAACTTGTTCCAGATTCAAGGAGCTGTCAATGGTTGTGTGAGAAATGTGTGAGTTGCATAGTATTAACATTTATTTAGTTAGCAGTATCCATAAATGTTCTGCTAATGCACATTTATAATTCAGGTATCGGGTAGAGCGCTATATATATATATGTGTATGTATACATATGCTACTGTTGTTTGCATTACAGAAACACCTAGAGTTGAAGGCCGTACTATGTAGTCATGAAATACATTAACCAAACTTACGTATTTTATACAACTACCATAAGCGTCCCCTCTAGTCAGTGAATAGGAGCAGGCACTTAACAGAGGATAATTCCCATGTTAGAGGTTCAGTTATGCAATTTCCTTTACTGACTGTGGAAGTAGATGAGGAAGAGTAGGTACGTAAATGAGATTGTAAGCTGGGAAGGTATGCGTAGGTGGGGTCAATCCAAGTCATGCTTCTTCCAAAAAATCCTTAGACACCAAATGACTCTGGGGAGGCTAAGATAGCAAGGGAGTATCCACTTTATGGAATGGCAGTGGAAATAGGCATTATTATTATTTATGGTCATAAAAAGAAACTTCTGATACAGCTGGAAATTCATAAGGCTCCTTAGATAGGTTTGCTCATAAGCTCCCTTGACCATTTCAGGATCTTAACCACAAGAGTTCGGTGTAGGTGCATATGTAATGCTTGTGACATCTTTTATTTTGAGTTAGATGCTTTGTGGCTTTGCTTGGACATGCTGTTTTGTTTTTTTTTTTTATTAGACAGGAGTCAGGCAGTATAATTTATATAATGACATTTCTCTAAGTATGTCAAATCTAAATACTATTTTGCTGTCTTTATGTAGGCCAAATTCAAAATTGAGTTCAGTACTTTGTTTTCTAACTTTGCTTGCAAGAACAATTCTCCTCTCACTGTCAATTAGATGTAGTCTTCATCTCTGTAGGAGTTCATGTTCCTATGACAGTGAGTGTCATGCAGATATTAGTATAGTAGGTACCTGTGATGGAAAATCTGCTAAAGGAGAAGCCTCAAGTTTGCAAGAAGGCATTTGCAAAGAAAATCCTTGTACATGTATTTAAATGATTGTATTTTTCTAGATATTATAGAATTGTAAAGTGTGGAGAGCTTCTACTCATTGATTTTCACAGGAATTTTGGGACAATGGTGTGAAATATTCTTCTTCTTTTTTTCTTCTCCCCCAGGAGAGAGTAAGAACATACATGAACAGGGTCAAAGAAATAGCAGAAAAGAAAAAGGCATTCAAACTTGATAAAGGAGCTGCTTCTAGATTTGTAAGAAATGCACTCTGGGAACCAAGCCCTGAAAATGAAAAGAAAAACAAAGGCCCTGGTAAAGGAAAAAAGAGAAAGATGGACTAAATTTATGCCTCTCCGTATATAAATTAGAGACGTCTAGGAACTTACCTTGAAATGTGTTCTGCATACTGCATGCACCTTGTGGAGGTGCTGTACAGCAACATCTTGCTTAAGTTATAGGTAAGAATTTTTATAGGATTGTATTTTGTTCAGAACACTTGTCACATGTGATCACATTGTATGTGTATCTAAAAGTGCCATTTGATGCAAGAGAGGTAACATTTCATTATTGAAATGACAATGACCTAGCATAGGCTTGCTGGTAATACATACTAGTGATATTTTTACTGTTGGATGAGTAACACTTTTTTTTACATGTCCTTAATGTGAATATTAAAATATTAAATTGAATATTAAAAAGTATTAACCAATGCTATCTAGTCTGTGGTGTTTATGACGGAGCCATGTTTTCTTTCTCATTACATCATCACATCATTATGTAAAAGGCTGTATTTGTAGTTTTGTAAGGTTTATTCACTGTGTTAAACTGTTTCAGCTTCTGAACTTGAAGGTTTGCCATATTCCTTTACTTCCTGTTCCCTCTGAGAAAACTGAGTTTCAGGGGCCACACAGTCTGTATTCCACTTTAAGCCACAGTGTCTAGTCAGTGGAAAAGATATCCCCAAAGGGCAATTTGTGGGGTCCAAAAAAAGGAGCAGGCTGGGGACAGCTATTAAAAAACAGCACATGCAGGAACTTGATTGAAATTTTGGCTGCAGTGCTCATCCTTCACTGCTGACACCGTGAAAGAGAGAAGTATGCTCTGAGGTGGTAGGAGTGTGGTCATCCATTGCTATTTCTGAGATCTTCATCAGGGAAAGCACCCTGTGGTGCGATAAATACTACTACAGTGTCTTACAAGTATTCTGTTATTTTCCTCAATAGGTAAAGTTCAGTCATTTAGGAGAGGAGGCGTGTTAAGTTTCTTCAGAAGACCCTCGGTTATTGTTTTTTTTCAGTATACTGCAAAGCAAAACTCAATGATCTGCCAAAAACTATTTAACAATTAGCAGCAGCTCTTTACTTAGGAAATACAGGAAAAGGAAGGAAAAAAAAGGCAATTAATTCACCAAAATGTAGTTTCGGTACCAGTCTACAAAAGTGGTTGAGAAATATTGTTAGTGTGAAAGACTAAATGACAAGAACAAATGAATCCAGTATATCTATAGCTGAATGATGTACAGTGGATGGTTACAGAGTTGTACTACATCATGCAGTACCGAATGTGGACTAAATTGAATCAGGTGCTAAAATGAAGCTTCTTTTTGAAAGTAAAAGTTCAATACATTGACAAGTTTATTAAATTGAAATAATTGCATATCTCTAGAAACTTTTTTCAGTGACTGGTATGAATTTACTCATTTTCATTTATGATAAACTCTTTGAATAAATACCACTTCTTTCAGTCCAACTAACAAGAATCTGATTGTATTTATGTTCATGTACGTATGGCACTTTTCTGCCCTAGATCTACAGGACTGCTCATGTAAGTATGCATGTCAAAGATGCATATACATTTGCCAGCTGAGAGCTAAAATTAGAATGCTTTATTTCTACACATTAATGTCATGGTTATGCCAAATGAAAAAGCTGTTGGACTCAGGAGGCTTTTTTTTTTTGTGCAATTATGATTAAAAATGCAAAAGACCTCAAGTGTGTTCTAGGCCAAAGATAGCAATACACGTGTAAAGCAGTTCTTGGTGTGCTCCATAGGTCTGGACAGAGATTTATTTGGAAGTCTGTGTGTCCTGTCTTGCACCTCTTTGATACTGAAAATGACAGCTATAGGCTATTACAAACAGACTTCTGGACTTTGTGTAGATGTAGAGGTCTGCATGTGCAAAGCACATGAGGTTCAAAATGTTAATCTCAAAAACATCAGTGTAAAAAAAGGCCAGGTGTCCTATGAACTAATTGGGAAGACAAAAGGATAGAAGTGATCTGAAGTGGCACAAGCCAGAGCACTTTAATATAGAATTTTTCTGGGAGATAGCGTCTTATGCTTTGAGAAGCATTTGAGGAAATGAGTAGCTCAGCTTGTATTTACAGTGCTGTTAATTAAAAGGGGATTGAAGGACATTTCCATTACATGGTTTTTCTCTTAAGCTTCAATTACAACTTCTGTTTTAAAAGGATAATTTCTAAAAAGGATCATA
The DNA here is from genome assembly GCF_034315485.1 of Pezoporus occidentalis. Taxonomy (NCBI): domain Eukaryota; kingdom Metazoa; phylum Chordata; class Aves; order Psittaciformes; family Psittacidae; genus Pezoporus; species Pezoporus occidentalis. The sequence goes on from NW_026912779.1 coordinate 9,300,688, forward strand.
ATTTAGTGTCCAGTAAAGTACACAGGTTTCGTAAGTAAATGTTTAAACAAGAATAGTGCAAGTCTATTAGCTAAGACTTACTGAGGTAGAAGTCCATCTGGTATAATTAATTATATACAGGTGTTTGGCATTTGTCATAGAGCAGTTTAAATAGATGTAACAAATGCAACTTTGTAATTTTTTTTTTTTTTTTTTTAAGGTTCGCATCCTTCAGTATGGCTGTTCACAGCCTGGGTCTGTGGCTTTGCTTTTCTAGAAAACAAACCAGCCACAAACTAAGAAGTGTCACTGCCTGTTATTCACTAACAGCCCTATTAGAAAGAGGCATGAAATACAAGATCATGAATGCTAAGTGTTTTTTACATCAAGTATTCTTGGAACATCTAGACTGAGGTCTCCAATGTGAAATGACTGAACATTGTTTATGGAAGTTCCTGCCTCAAAATAGGATGCTGACAAGAACATTTATTGCAGTATCTGTGTGCATTAAATCTATATGAGCCAGTTTATAGAATGGTTCTACAGAGCCTGAAAGGAAAGGAAAACATCTGGGAGACTTCTAGTCCCATTGGTGTAAGTGCTGAATATGGTGCAGAAGTATCAATTCTGCGTTAGTTAATACCAATGTAATGCAGAGAGTTGCTATTAATAGTAAGTTGTTAGTATCACTGAATTAATGAATTCAGATATTTAAAGAAAATAATAAAGTGTGTGTGACACCTCCCTGCTTTGTCTTGCTTTACTCTATTTATTTTATGGGCTAACTAATATTAGACATACCAGGTAAGAGGAGCACTAAAACTGCTGTTTCTAAGAATGTTTTTAACTAATCAATAAGAAAATGATGTAAAACTCTTAAGTTATGGTAGAAATGTACATGTAGGTGGAAGTCTATGTGGCCTGTCTTGCACCTTGCTAATCAATGATGCCAAAATTTGAAGGTTTTGTGTTCAGGTTTACAAGTCAGAAGTGAAAATAGTTTCCATTTTGTTAAAGATTGTAATGTGTTACCTGTTCCTGGAACTTTTCTTGCTTTCTGGTCTTTGCACCAAGAAAGCGATGACGTTGGGAAGAGCACGTGAAGCTAGCAGCTATTAACTAGAATCTGTTATAAGGCTGTATGAGGAATTTCCCAAGCTTACCAAAAGAATACTTCAGAAAGTAAGTGAAAACACAACTCAAGATTTTAAGCCCCAGTAATGTAGAAGACCTGACAGATATTACTGTGGCTGCAAACAAAAGAGGAATCTTACTAGAACTTAAATTTCCACTCTTACAAATGGTAGCCATGAGTTGGGAAGTCAGCACATCACTGGTGCTCATTTCTACTCCTTAAGTACTTTTATTAATGGATAACCTCATCCTCAAAAGTGGATGTTTGATTAAGTCATCTTATTTTTTCCTGGCCTTGAAAATCAATAATAGCATGAAACTTTGTCAAAAAGTGTTGCAGATTTATTGGAAATCTTCTCAAAACATAGTAATCTGGAATGATAAAAGTTAAACTTAATTCTCACATAATTAAGAATTTTATTGGATTTAAGTAAGTAGACCAAAAGTAACTTTTTAACTGTGGGGTTGGGACCATTACAAACGTGAAGGGAAATTCTAGCTTCCATAGTAAATGAATACTTTGCCCAGGGATTGATGAAGACCTGGTTCTTTGGCCCCAGAAGAGACCTTGGTTACTTGGATTAAGGCATCTATCCGCTGTTGGCCACAGGAAAACTTTTGAGAGTTGTGAACAGCAAACTCCAGTCTATAACTGGAAACACTTACTGGTGTGACATTCTATGGTTCCTTCTGGGCATAGGGTTCCTTCTGGCAAGATCTCACTGAACTTTTAACTCTATTCATGCAGTTTCTTCTCTACTGCAAATAACTGCACAAACCCCTTATAGCTAGAAGGACACAACTTTCCTGTTTGACACTGCTACAAGCTGGGATATGTGAAACATTAATCCTAAAAAAACCTGAAACAACTTGATTGGAATGTCATTCCTTTCTTCTTTCAGACATGGCTGGCTAGTAATGTATAGCTGCTTTAGAGAGTTGAAGTGTAAGGAAACAACAAACTATTGATGCAAATCGTAAATTGGACCAAGAAGTAACTTCAGCTAAACAGTGACATGCAAATCAGGACGTAATAGGAAAATAATGAGACTTTGCAGAAATATTCTTCAAGAGTAAGTGTGATGCACTTCAAGCCAAAGAAACTTTCTAGCTTAGAGGGCCAAACTAACTGGGTTGCATCCCAAATGTGGGCAGGTTATGCATTTGTCATAAACTAATGTAAAGATGTCAAAACAGGGCGTTAGTTAAAAAGACTACATTTATGTTTCTTAGTTAGAAATTTACTTGCCAGTAATTAAGAAAAGAAGTGTTAGGTTACAGCAATGTAGGGGACATAATACAGAAAGTAAATAATGCAATTTGTCATTTTAGAATCATATGTGACATATTAGAAAAAAAATGCAGTAAAGTTCTGCAGTGTGACAGCGTAATTTTTCTTTTTGCTAATTTTCTTTAAGTGATATTCCTTGCAGAAAGTTCACATGAATGCTCTTGTTTTGCAGACCACTCTTAACATCCCTAACATTAGGGCATTAGTGGTAGTTTGGGGTTTTTCTTCTTTCAATTTCTGCTTTTCAAGATGATGTACTACTTCTAATATTTTACTGATAGAACTAACAGTTTGCCTTTTTGCTGACTTTTAACCTTCCCTGTAGGAGAAGACTAAAGATCTATGGAATACTTAGTGCTGGTGATCTAAAAAGCAGACCTTGAACTGCTCGGTTTTCATCAGCTGTACCAAAGGGAAAAGAGCAAAAGCTTGTTTTTACTACTAAGCTGAGTGAATATGGCGTGGAAATCTTGTAATGGCAAGGTATCAATTTTGTAAAGTGATATATTTCAGAGGGGATACTAAATTCGACTGTGAATAAAAAGCTTTATAAATGGAACATTTAAGAGGCTATCTTTTACTTTTCAGCGTAGGGTTGCCTTGACATGCATCATTTCAATTTGGCAGCCCCAGTAAATGGATGGAAGCAAGTCAGAATGATAATTCAGTATTGCCAAGAGGCTTCTTCTCAGACTAGTGTGGACACATTCCATGGACAAATTTAAAGGCTATATTAAGTGACAGAAAATGGGTCTAATTCAGCACTATGTTATTCCAGCTTAACATCATGACAGTCTTGCTATTTAAGTACCTAGATGTTATATCCAAAGAGTACATGAACAACTAGATAATTTTCAAGCTAAGGATCACCTCAGATGCATGGTGATGTACCTTATATAGCAATAATCCAGAACAGGCAAAAAAAAAAACCAAAACTCAGCTGTGCTTGCACATAAACTTTTATAGTAGTAATGCTAAGGGCAAAGGCTTAGATGCTATTTACTAGCAGTCAGTTAAAGTAAATGAGCAGCTGCTGAGTTATGCGAGTGAAAAAGTTGTCTGAAAACAAAGTAGTGTTGATATTACCTCATTAGATATGAATGTTCATTTATATGACTGTTGTAGCCTTAGTTTCCTAGAATGTTTATTTTTTCTTTGTCACTTGAATGGTTTTTGGCCTCATGGGAACAAATCAGTTATTGTTTAAACCCACAAAGGTGAGAAGAAGAAATACCTTGTAACAAGCACTGTCAAATTGGATAGCATAAACAATCTTTTTACTTTGTTGCTCTGGACGGACAAGCCTACTCCTCAACTCACACACAAGACAAAACATGTTTTCTTGGGCAAAGTTTCCATGGAGAGAGCATTTCCTCAGGGCAGTTAATCTCATGAGGTGCTGTCTGTATGTACACACACATCCACCTGTATGTTATCTATCTCCTGATTGGCAGTAAGTTCTTCTCTTGGTGTGTAACAGAATACAAAGTGTGTATTAGTGAGAGACTAATATAGCTGGAGACTATATATAGCATCATGAGCATATTTCTCTATTGCTTTAAGTCAGTTTTAACTCTTGATTTCATTAGGGCTGCAGTAGCAAAAATCCAATGCAAAAGAACTGAGAATTTGGCTTCATGTAAGTATGAATGTCTTCACGCAGCAAAAACAACACAAAAAATATAGCTGATTCAAAGTTACTGACTTCCAGTTAAATTGCTTGTGTGTTAGTAAAAGTCTGCTTCCTGGATTCTTTGTTTACATTTTATTTTTGTGGTTTGTGCTTGTTAAACTTTGTTTACCTTTTATTATACATAGGGCTTACCAATAATTCCACATAGTGCCTCAGCTTTTTATGGTAATGTTCTTTTTCCTAGAGGTTCATCATTTTGCCAGCTTTTAACTACTTGTTTTGGACTTCTTCACGTTTGGTCTCTGCCATGGCTGAATGCCCAACCACCTCCTCCCCCCCCGCGCCCAAAGGTTGAACTGTTACTCTTAACAGTTGTTCAGGAACATGGTTTGTAAAGTATAGGCCACATTGGCAGCGTTAGCAAAACTTCTGACCATATCTTTCTAAAGGTTGTAACTCTCCTTCACTGAGGTAAAAATTTGAAATGCTTTGTCAGGAGATTAAAAAAAAGTTATCCCAGTGAAAATCTATCCAGATTAGGCCTCTAGAGAAACCTCAGAGAACTGCATCGTAGATACTGGCCATTAATTTGCTTGTGTTCCAGTTTTCCCATGCATGGTCATCAACATTACTGAGCTCCCTGCACAGTTTTGAAGCCACAAATATCTTAGGGAGGAATATGGACTCTGCAGTTAAAGTCCAATTTATCTTGGATGATGACAGGGCTCTGTAACATACTGTATTTGCAGAACTGCAAATCTACTACAACTTTTAACAGTGCTGGTTTAATGTAGTTTTATATGGATTTCAGATTTTAAAAACTTAATGTGGACAAAGAATGCTCTCATATGTATCTGATTAATTTACATTATGATCATACTGGAATTCAACTTCATACCAGTTTAACTAAAATGGAATTAGTTTGTGTGTCACCTTCTTAAGAGGTAACTCCAGTAAGAGTATACTTCCTTTAAGTATGCTGAATATATTAGAAATCTGAAACTTAATTTTTTTCTCAACTAAAACCATAATGAAAAGAAGGGTTACAGTTGTTATACTGGATTTGTTTGTTTTTTCCTCCTCCCTAGCCCCCATGTGTTCATTTGTTAAGCTGTGGAGCTGCTCCAGGTTTAAGCTGGTAAAATCAAGTCTGGTCCATTTAATGTATTCTTTTTAGCAGGCATTCTTGGGGTATGTAGAATGAAGTATCCTATTTTCTGGAAGGTACTCAGATCATTAAAGTCTTACGAATTTGATCTCATCCCTTATTTATGGAATTACACAGAAGAATTTTGGTAGATGAGACATCTCTGGGCGTAGGTTAGCATTTCTGGATATACCTGTACCTTAGAGAACAAAATAAGCATGGAAAAACTTTTTGTCTTCTGCCATCTAGGTGAGGTTGTATTATCAAAAAAATTAACAGCCAGATTTTGCCCTTGGATTTGCTTGCACAGCTTTTCATAAGACAAAGAGGACAGATGCTGATATTCTGATACAGTGACTTCTGCCTTGCAGAGTTTACTGATGACATGGAACTTCCATTCCCATAGCAGAAAGCCAAGATATAATTGAGCCAAGCCTTCAGTAAACGCACAGTGGTAAATCTGTGTCCAAAAAGAATTTGAGGTTCTAAGTCATTTAAGGCAAAGCCTGTATTGGGCAGCCTGCTAGCCTCAGGAACCTCAGTGGCCATTACCTCATCTGGCAAAGATTTTCTCTATTCAAGCATCTGAGCCAAAGCCTCACCAACAGCAGGGGAAGGGGGGGGGGAAACCCCAACAAACAAAACTACCAAAAAACCCCAAAAGCTCATTTCCAGCTGGTGTTAACTGGAGGGACTTTGCTGGCAGTGTGTGTGTGTATTAACCCATCAGTGGCCCCCATGTTGTTAAGATATCGGAATATTTTTTGAGGTAACTGAAGACACATCTTAAAGCTTAGGTTTTGAAAAGCATCTGGAAAGTGAGCCAGCCAACCATGAGCTTAGAAGTTTGCCATTTTTCCCTCTTTAGTGAATCTGATAGTTCCTTATTTTAGTAGGTTAGCTTACTTGCACAAATTTGAGAGAAAAGCATTTTTCAGTTTGATTACAGCACAACAGAGAAGGCATGTGAATTCTTGTGTTTAATTACCTTTGTGCTTAAAGGTGATTTCATCTGTATTTCAGTCTATCAGCTGCTTTTCCTGTGTCCGCCTTCAAGACAATTCAGCCGGCTGGCTCCTTCTGCCTCTGAAATTAGACTGAATGAAAGAAATAGTGCCAGAAATTCTTCGGTGTTTCTTACAAGTTTGTGTTCCTTGAGCACATCTGTGTGATATTACCTAAATGACAGTAATTGCTAGAAAAACAAGATCTATTAAAGCAGGGAGAACATCTTATAGCAGGTTAAATAAGTTTAAATTAAAAGGGAAGGTGAACAGCATATATATATCCCTTGAAACCAATATGCACTGTTGGATTTCTTTGCAGCATCTGCACAGAAGTGTCTCTCAACACTGGAGAGTCCTCTACACTCCTGCCCCCAAGCCATCCATTCCTCCATCTATAAAACAGATATTTGTTCCTTTAACCACTTGATACGTATCAGCAAGAAGCAGTTGACTCATCAAAGTTGTAATACTACAGCTAGATTTTATCCTTCATGGAATCTAATCGCTGATGGTGTGTGGTTTGGCATGGGTTACCTTGTTTAAATACATAGGTGCATCATACATAGTTTAACCAAACACAGCAGCCAGGTTAAATGGTTCACCAGAAGACTTATTTGCCTGCCTGCCCCCCACCTTTTTCTTTGTTTTATTTTTATATGAGTGTAACAAAATTGCTCCCCGGAGTGAGGCTGTTACTTGCTTCAATCACTACTGCGCCTCCAGGATCAGGAGCTGAAGGGAAGCCATTTCCCTGTACCTCACAACCCCCACCCAAATGCTATGGCCAACACCTGAGCTCTGCCCCTTCCTCACCCAGTAAAACCCTTCAGAGAGAGACACACACATCCCTTGTACATACTAAAGGCATACACAGCTTACCCTGAATTTGCAAAGGTGTGTGGTTCTTTTTTTCCCCTCATCTGCTCTGACCCATAGAGCCAAAAGCCATAGCTCACCCTCCAGCCTTGCCCCTAAGCGCCATTTAGCAGTTAATCACTGCCCAGCCCCAGGGCTAAAATGGCGCTTCACCTCAGGTGAGCAGGGCTGTCAGAACGCGTTTGCCTCCCAGCGTTGTTTTGACCTGTCCTTCGGTCCCTCTGCAAGTAAAAGGTAGGATTTACTCTATCTTGCGCTTAAATCTATGAAGTGAACCTGTGTCACACAGTAGTCAGAGCAAGGAGGTAAAGTGTGGGTATGTTACTGAGGGAAATGCACTTGGTGCTTGAGGAGAACTTTCCTTACAACGTCTGTTTGAGGTGGTGTGTGATGATAATCGCGTTTTTGTTATTTCTCCACTAATCTTCTCATGTTTCCCCAATATATGCTACGGATGGGAGTGCTGTGGCAGGCTGCTCAGGGTGGCTTTACTGCAGAGGACCCTGTGGTTAATTGATAATGGCGGTGGCTGTGCCTTTTCTCTCTCTGCAGCCAGCCCCGGAGGAGGTAGCGGCCGAAGTTAAAACTAGGAAAGGAAAGCGAATTTAGACGAGACCTTTGCTATATGGTGCCAGCTACAGGCCCTTTTCGCAAATTTTAGCTTTATTGCTTCTTTTCCACTTGGTGGCAGCAAAGGAACATCAAATAGGCCGGAGGCAGCGGCAAGAAATGCTGGGTTTTTTTAAGCCCTGGAAATCTGCTCCAGAGGTTCAGGGACAAAAACCCCAAACAGCAACAACGAAACCGAAAGGAAAAAGTTCCTCAGCGCTCAGAATCTTTAAAAATACAAAAATATTGTATTTCTAAGATTAAGTGAAGCTGCTGTTCCACCTATCAGGTAGTTGTAGTTAAAAATGCTGCTTTGCTTCTTTTTTAACAAGCCTGTGTAGTAGACTGCACTGTGTCTTTTGACTTTGGCACATATTAACAGCTTTTTATGAGCAACCAGTTAAATTTCCATATGCTCTGCTTAGTTTCTGTTGGATTTCTTGGAGAGGTTTTAAAAATGCTCTGTGTGTATGTGTGTGTGTATGTGTGTATATATATAATGTAATGTAATCTCTCCACGATTGGAAAGTAATACATTGCCTTCTAAATTCATCTGAGTTTATAGGCCTGTTTCTACTCTCACACCTGTTTTATACTCATGTAAGGCTGCTAATGCTGATGGGTTTGTTTCTAATTTACAATGGTGTAAGCAAGAAGCAGATCAGGTCCTTTATTCTTCATTTTAGGATCCTGATAGATTACAAATACAGAGTGGAAAAGGGCAGCACTTTCTCAACTGCAGACTGGAGGACAGGACCCCAGGTGGTGCAGCGAGCCATGTCCCGAGGACTCGAAAGGCTTTGCACTTCTTTAGGAATGAAGTGATGTGGATTTACCAGAAGGGCTAAGCAGGTGTTGACTTGTCTTCCTTGCTTACTACCCGTCAAGCCTAGCTGGCATAATAAGTCATGCTAGGCATGTTGTTTGAGGTGAGCACATCTGTGCTGTGCCCCATTCAGAAAAATGGTCAAGCAGTGGCTGGTGGCCAGGAATGATTGTTCCTCTGTTAATGAAATGATGCTTGTGTTCACCAGCACAGGATGATAGTCACAAATACCTATTTTTTTTTTTTTAAGTAACTTTATCTGTGAAGTTTTTTTGAGGCAAGGTCTAATTTTCACAGGTTTCTTTTCTCTTCTTAGGTCACTGATGATTTTCATGCCTGTGCTTAAACTAGCAAATGAGCATATCACAGATCCAAGAAACTTGTATGTTAAGTTTTGAATCTCGCTTTCACTAGCACTACTGTAAATCTTGGATAGCCTGTTTCCTGTGGATTTACACCATTAAAATAATAAGGCATTAGTAAAGACTTATTTTAAGGGCTTCCTTAGACCTAAGGTTTGATTCTGGTTTTTAATAAATCTGGGCTGGCTCTAATGAAATCACCAGCATTATATAGTTGTAAAATACCAATGGGGCCATGGACCTTGTGTTCTGTTTTACATTCCTTGAGCAAAACTTCTGGTGATTCACCTCTCCTGCCCCAGTTTCCCCACTGAATTTAGGAGGAATGCAAAGTCAAGTCCTTTAGTTTCAGTCACAGCCCATTGACACATGTAGTTACTTGCATATTGGTCCTTCCTTTTTTCTCTCCAGAATTTCAGCAGCTTGAGTCTCTTTGAAGATTTTTGCTTCTGAATCAACACATTGGTATAACATTACACTGGCTGAGTCCCAAGATGAATTCCCTGTTTGTATCCCAGAGTGTGAATGCAAAATACTCATTTCCCAGAAGAAGCCTGGTAGAGAATCAATACTAGCTGCCAAAGCCCTTAGCTTTTTATTTTATTATTTTTTTTTTTAGATGGAAACCAAGTTATTATGCACATCCATTGAGGAAAAAAGGGATTTTTACTGTTTTCCCTCTCCCCTTTTCTTCATAAACTGTGTGTCCATGCCTCTGGTGCTTCCTGAGTATCACAGAGAGGGCATCAGTGTAACAAGTTAAGTTGGATTCTTGGACATGGACATCAGCCCTCCACTAGACAATGATGTTGCATAGTCCTGTTAAAAAATCCTGTCAACAGCCTTAACTACTCTAGGTTTGTTGGCCTCAAGAATGTTGATCCAGAATTGTATTTAAGTTGTTGTTTTAATAATCTTTCTTATTTCAAGCCAAAATGTGCCCATAGCAACTTAAAAGCCATTTGTTTGTCTAAGTACTGCTTTAGTTTAAATAGAAACAGTACTTTTGCTCCAACTGAAGGGAATCTTCTCTGGTTTTGATTCACTTCACTCTCTGTTAATCTTGGGTTTGCTTTGTGATTAAAAGACTGGGACTAAAGCTGGTAGAAACTGGTCTGTAGGTGCTGAAAATACCATAATAATACTCCTTTGATGTTGAGACCCAAGCAAAATTCCCAGTGACTTTGGCAGAGGTTTTGCCATCCTAAGTTTCAAAATCTCTCAGTCTGCTGAATCTGGATGTGAGTCTCTGCCTTGACTGTGGAACTTAATTTACCTTTCTACTTTGTAGTGGTGCTATTTTCATCTAGCGAAAGAAGTAATTGTATTTTTGAAGCTCAGCAGAAAAGCCCAGAACTCCAGTAATCATTGAATTGGTCTCATCTTCATGAGTGAGTAGAAGAAAGGAAAACAGCAAAACTTTTGAATGAGGAAAGTATCTGAAGGGGAATAGCAATTTGCCATCTCATGAAAGTTACAGTGAGACTTTGCAATGTTACCTGTGGGGACCTAACTCTCCCAAACCCCCAGACCCCCCTGAAACAACAGCAAACAACCCTCCTGGTTGGATTCCAGCCAGTGGCAAAGAAAACAGAATTGGGAAAAGAAAAGATTAACTCTTTTCACTCAAAAGGTCAGTTAAGCTCAATTCTGCGCTGTGAGAGTAAGTCTCTCCAGCCCTGTGGAGCCACAGTAACATCTGGTAGGCAGAGCACTTTGCCAGTGTGAAGTAGGTTGGTTTTTTTCCACAGTCCTTATGAGGCCATTGTTACTGTTGTTGTCTACTGTAGACACACATGGAAACTTTTTATTTTAAAAAAATTATTAAATTAAGTCCATTAAGGAAAGATTGGCAGCAACAGTTGAAGTGATATAATTTTGATTACAAGTTTATTATGCCTTGATGATGGATGAGTCAAGGAAGCAGACACGTTTTTCACGACAGCACCAGGTTAACTTGCTGGTTGTAGCTAAATATAATTTTCCAGCTGTCTTCAGTGGTTGTGGTGATAATACCAGTGAGTTTGAAGCTGTGAGTTCTGCTCGTATTATTGCTGGCTAAAGAAGCATTATTTTGAATTATGCCAGTTGCAGATAGGGCCCTTCATGTGTAGGGCCCATGTTGCAGATGGAGCAATCTTGAATGGCAAAATTATATTTTATATCACCGTTTCAGCTGTAAAACTAAAGCAGTTTAAACTTAAAACCAGTGCTTTAAGAAACCTGAACCTTCTGGCCTAGAGGACAGGACATCTCCCTGCATAGATCTGCCCTCTGAGGGGAGAATGGGAGGGCATGGTATTAGATGATCCTGTATGTGAGGGGAGGCGAAAAGATTTGTGTCAGAGGTGGTGTTTTTGGTGAGGTGGCCTTGCTGATACTGCGATTTTAGGGGAACGCTCTTAAACTATGGTTTTAATGATGTCAGGCAAGGTAATCCAGGTTTTAGCATTGTCCCTGTTAGTGTAACCAGGGCAAAGGACTTGTGATATGTCTCATTCACATTGTGTTTCTTAATGTTTATGTAGTCAGTGTATGTTACAGGCTCTTCCCCTTCCTTATGTACAAGCTTGAAGCACTCTCTTTTTGAAGGAGTGAGAGCTGTTGGGCCTTGCTTCAGCTTTGATTAAGGACTGTCAAATCACATGTCAGAAAAAGGTGAGAAGGTAATGCTTACATGCTGCTAGACCACCTAGAGTTGCCTTCTAGGTGCTGTTGCTACTTCTTGTGCTGTGCTGCAAGCCTTAACTGGCCTCTTGTACTGTCTGCGGATATTATTTCATTGTCTGAGGGTGTATCTTCTCACCAGAAGTCGCCAGACCATCAGAGTACTTTTCTGTAAAACTGAAAGCTGTAAAGAAGTTCTTTGTGGTCCTCCTGGCTCTGACATTTTGTTTCTATTCTTCAGATGCATCTTACTCTGTTGGGCTCTTGACTGTGATTTTAAAAATGACACTAACCCACTTCTTTTTCTTTTGTCTTTAGTTGGTGTGTGAGCATGGAAAACAATTTGCTCCCATAAATGTCATTGTAAGGCTTTTGAGGTTTTTTCCATGTATTTTTGAGTGTGAATCCTTGCAACTTCCTTAAGAATAACTAGAATTATTTGAATAACTCCTCCCTTCTTTCACTTTGAGGGGGTTTGCTTTCTGCAGTGATGCAGGCAGGGATAGATGATTGCCAGAGCAGTGTCTTGAAACAGGTATTATGTTGCATTAGACTATGCAAATAACAGAACAGCTACCTTAAGTTTTAATTTAATTGGCTACCAAAAGTGACCCACACAACTTCTTACTGTTACTGAAGGGATCCATGTCATTTTCTCTTTGTTATGAGAGGAAGCTCTGGACTTGTGCTTAGTCTGTGAGGTTTATCTTTTTTGGTGTGTATTTTTCCTCCCTTTCCTTTTGTTTCCCTTTATTGTTATTAACAAACACAAACCCATGATCTTAACAAGGTAAATATGATTGATGTTTTCTGGGAATGGGGATGAAGGACAACAATCTTGTTCTTATGTAATCACTAGAGATGAGGCAAAGAGGTTTATCCAGAGCTTCTCAATGACTCCCTGTCAAGTGGGGACCCTACTGCAGAGCAAGTAGTCAGTTTCACTAAGACTGTATTGCAGACAAAGAGTCTCTGGCTTTTTCCAGATTAAAGCAAGTGGCCTTCTTCTGTAAAGGCTGACCATTTAACAAGGACTTCTTTTCAGAAATTACTGTCTAAAGATCACAAAAGGTATTGCAATACTCATATGAACATTAGAAAGAATAAAGTAAAGAATAAGGCAAGAAATACAAAAGAATGGAATGCATAACCACTCCTTTCTCTCAGTATTTACCCTGGAGCGTTCCCCTCAGATCATCCTATAATGTCAGTTCTGTTTATTTCTTGAGTAAATGTCTGGTGTCATTTTAATAAATCAGATGAACTCTGCTCAGAGAGATATGAAGCCTGTCATTTGATCATTAAGATTATTTACTATAGGGTATGTAGTTGAAATATAATAGTAATACAGACACACACAAACTTCAACTCCTAAACAGGAAAAATTAATGGCTGAAGCCTGCCATAGTGTGTTTTAAGATAAAATAATGTTGACATAAATCAATCAGTACCTAGTTTAGATTGTTGTAGTGGTGTTTGATTCAGAGCCTTCTGAGTCAGTCTAAAATAGTATACCCTGGTTTAGGTGGATCAACACACTAGATAGGGCTAATTATTATGGGCCATCTGTACATGCCAGGCTTCTTTCAGATAGTTTTTCCTGTACCAAATGCCATAAAATGTAGCTTCCAGCTCCCAGAGCAGTGTGGGTAGTATAAGGTTGGTTGTAAGCATGTTTACAATAGCAAAGATGTTTTTTTACTCATGGAGTTTGCTTTCTTTAGGGAATAGCAACATGACGTTGCCACGTTATCACCTGAATTTCTTCATTTCTCATCATGGGTGCTTTACATTTTGTCAAGTTCATTTGCATCTTTGCAGTTAAAGTGCTCCTAATAGAGATACATCTCCAGTTGGCTCCACAGGTTGTAGTTAATGAATGTTAAAATTTTGTTTGTGTGCTTCTTGCTTTCAAGCTGCAAATAGTTTTTCAGTACAGTATAAATGTTACCAGCATGATTTCTTGAGAGGCCAACAAACACCAACAGAGCTCTGGCAGCTCTAGAACTTTGCAGTTCATGCAGTTTAATCCTGATTGAATTTCTTCATGGATGAGCAAGGCTCAGAGCAAGAGGAAGGCTCTGATATCTGAATGTGTAATGAGATGGCATAGAGGGCAGCCCTCATTCAGAGGGAGGATTTGTACGTGTTTTCTGACAGTGATGTGTGTAAGCTGTGATCTGATGTGCACCCTGATATTGTTCAGAGGGGACAGTTTAATTGTGAAGGATTGTAATGTTCCTGATACCTTCTTCGGGGTAAGTTTGAGTGGAGATTGGTGGACTAATGTTCTACATTAAGGAGCCAGACTCTTGCCTCTTGCTTTAGGCAGGCTCTGCCTTTGGCCAGGCAGAAGGGAGACATGCTGGTTTATCACAGTGTGTGCTTCCCCACTTGCTTTCTGCAGGAATATTACAGGACTTTAACCCTATGATCCTCATGTTCTCTGAAACAGCCTGGAGAAGTAACCTAACCGCAAAGGTGGGGTGAATGCTGTCCTGCTCCCTAGATTTCTGTGAGGCCACTGGGGTGCAGTTAGTGCTCTCAAGCTGAATTCTGCCATGGATCTGTTGTCTGCAGAACCTTGCATGCCTGTGGGATTCAATTGCAGGCCTCAGTCTAAGCTGTATTAAGTTTCACAAGGAAGCCTTGTTGTTCAGTCTTGAGCCCTGGTGCAGCAAAGATGTTAAAAATGTACTTAGCTTTATACATGTGGGTAATCCCCATCTCTCCTTCCACGAGAGCAGAGAGAAGTGCTATTACTAAGGGCAACAGAAGTCACAGTGAGCAAAACATTGACGTGTTGTAGAAGGAGCTGTTTTGTAAGCCCTCTATCAGCAGCACAGACTAATGCCCTACTATATCTGTAATATGTATGATTTAGACAGGCTTTGGTTGTTGGAACTAAGTTAAGGCAGATTGAGGAGAAAAGAATCCTTCTATTTGGAAAGAAAGCGGCTAAGGTGTTACAATATCCTGTGTTCTTCTGTTGACATTTTCATGTTTGTAAAACCTTCCAGTTTGATTTGTTTATCCTGTGAAATCATCACGGGAATGACATAAAATACCTGGAAAGATTGTCTGACATGAAAGCACACTGTGTGAAATGTACTGGACCATTCTGCTAGTCACTTGAAATAGTAAAAAATTAAATAAATAGAAGAGCGAGAAAGGGAGGTGGGGAAGTGACACAGGGAGCAATGGGAAATACCATTCTAAATTTGTGTGGCCTGGGATCTCTAATGATAGGCTTTTATCCCATTACATCTAATTGACACAGAACTTTATCATTAACAAATTGAGAAGTATTTACTCCCTGAAATACTTGAGACATTATAGTGACTTTCTTTTCATGATGGGCTGTTGAAAGGACTGTTATGGCCTGGCTCACGTGTAACCTGGGAAAATGATCCAGCAGTCTTCAAAGTTAATGAAATGTCATTTGTCATAGGCTTTGCAGGTGTGACTCTGTTTCTGCATTATAATACATGATGGAAGTAAGTGGCTGGATTGCAGGCCACTTGCCAAGCATAATGCACATTCTGTGAGTGTCACTGGTGCAGCATTGCATAAATCTTACTAATAGTGAGAAGTCTTGAAATGCATGATCTTTTCTTCTAAGGTCAAGCAAGACTACTTCACAACTTAATTTTAGCTTTGCTATCTCTGCAGTCAGAATGATAACATTCAACATTTGCTTTTCACTGTTCTCTTTTGAAGGGTTAATTTTGAAGAGCTTGACATTTTTTTTATTTTTTTTTTTTCCTCCCCCTGCCTCCCTCCTTGCTTCCCTCCTCCCAATAGTAGAGTGAACTGGCTCTGGACAAGGGTTTCTTGGGTAAGGAATTTCTTGGTTTGCTCCCAGGCAAAGCACCATGTCAGAGCAGAAGAGGTGGCATTTATTCTAGCTGCATGACTGGGGAAGGGAAAAATGTCCATATGGCCAGTAGTAGCTGTACTAGGACTTCTGCTGTGATGCTGCAAAGGTTGAGATCTGAAAGTTGCTGAAATAACCTGCATACAGCAATGTCCTGCATAGAGCAATAATTACAGCAAATAGTGGTATGCTCTTTTTAGGGGCCAGATGTTTAGTTGGTGCAAAAGAAAAAAGGAAAATATCCAGCTCCCTTCAGTTTGTCTAGTGAAAAATCTGGTGTGTTATTTCTTGAAAATGATGTTTCCACATGGTTACTGTTGGATTTCTTGTCTGTACTTGTTCTCTCTGATGGAGCAAGAAAGCAAAACAAGGGAGAAGGGTAGGCTCGATTCATTGTGTCGCTGATGCACAGAGTTGTGCACAGTTTTCTGAATTGTTTAGACAATTATGCCCAAGCCTTAAAATCTTCCAAGCTTGAAGTACTTAAAATACTTCTTTAAACATCCAATCTGAGGTACCTGCCACAAGCCAGTTCATAGAGAAACCTGGAAATGCTCCTTATGCTTTTCCTTGTTTCTGCTACTGCACATTTATGACCCTCTGTATGATGTTGAATCTCACAAATATGACAGGAACAGCTCACCATCTTGTTTAATAACCTTTTTTGAAGGATCAAGCATAGTACAAGTCTTTCCTCCCTGTTTTTTATTTTTATTTATTTTTGGGGTGTTACTTATTGAAGTATTGCACAGGGATGAAGCCAGTCTGTACTTCTGAAGGTTCTCATATGACTGCAAATGCATAGAAGTTTAATTTTGCTGAAGGTTTAAGCACTAAGCTTTGTGCCAGTCGGAGTACAGCAGTACCCGATTGCATACACTTTACTTTCTAAGTAATCTAAGATGAAACTGTTCTTAGTATTAAGGGCTAAAGGACATGGATTGATTTTGGAGGTATGTTTAGCAGGATCAGGTCTTGTGTTGAAATCTAGTTCTTACAATCAATTGTTGATCAGTTATATTGCGGGTGCCCTATCCCTGGCAGGTTGGACAGGGTTTGAGCAGCATGGTCTAGTGGAAGGTGTCCCTGCCCATGGCAGGAGGGTTGGAACTAGGTGATCTTTAAGGTTCCTTCAAACCCAGACCATTCTATGATTCTGTTGTTATTTTGGTAACGTTAAAAATATTTTTTAATGATATTTCTTTGTGTATATTCACTAATAAATATACCTTTTAAAGATTCTTTTCTAGTTCAAGAAGGCCACAGATTCTGTGGTCCTGAATTTTGTTTTCCTCCAGAGTGGCTGAAAGAATCTTCTAGGGCTATGTGGATGCTCTACTTTGAAAGAGTCATGGAGATACACCTTGCTATGTAGCCTTATTCTAACCTACACTCCATGAGCCTAACTCATATTTTTTAAAAGTTTATAGTCACTGTCAGCTCTTAAGTAATATGGTGTGTACCTTACAGGGGGACAAGTGAACAAAATACTCTTTTTTTGCTTTCCAGTCCTATTTGCCTCATCTTTAAGAATCTTAGGTTGGACAGAAAATTGAAAAGTTACAAAATCTGTCCCCTGTGGCCCCTCACCTTCCTCCCTCATTGGAGCTGAGATCAAATTTCAAAAGAATTCTAGAAGGATATTGAATTTCAGGTTTTGTTTTCCCATAGCAGTGATTCTGGCCAAAAAGCTTTTTAATCAAAAGGACCAACTGTAACCTTGTTAATAACTAAGAAAACAATGGCCAAAGGGAAAAGACCTGCCAAAAGCTACAAGTCATTTCTGTTGGCAGAATAATTGGGAGATCGTTATTTTGGTTGAAAACAATGTGATTTGTATTTCTAATTTTGTAAAATTACTTAATTAATAACATATGGTTAGCAATGCTGATTGCAGAATGGCTCTTGACAGAGGACACATTTAAAGCAATGTTACAGGGGCAAAGGTAGGATTGTGCAATTCTCCAGCAAATAAGGCCATGACTGCTGCTCAACAGATGAGTCTGCTTGTCTTGGGAAGGCATGAATCATTATAGTGCCCTTGACACTGAAACACAAGTCACTGATATGACGATAGTGGGATACATCTCTGGCCATGGAATCATCAGTGGGCGCAAACTGGGTTAATTCCACTTGTGATGACAAGTAGATTGTTAGAGGAGAATGCAACTGCATGGTTGTGCATGGGAACTTTTGGGTATTGAGAAAGTACTTGGAAGGGAACTTGCAGCCAAAGAAAAGTTGTTTAGGGAATTATGCTGATTCTGCATGAGCTGTGTTCTTGTCCATGTTGTGTAAATATTTAGGCTGGCTTAGGCTTTAGTATGTGTTTGTGTGTATGTTTGTAGGTGGAGAATGTGGGAACATTAGAGGAGAAGGAAAGTGTGGATTTTCCATACTTGCCTGTAAGGAGCATATGGTTCACAGACAAAAGAGTCAGATCCTTTGTTACAGTCCAGAAATGGCAGTCCTTGAGATTGGCCTTATTGCATCTCAGCAGATGCCTTTCTTGCACTGGTTACTGGGTGCCATGGGACTGAACTTAAAGCACAACTTCCCCCTTGCTTGTTGTTTCTTTTGTACAGCCTGCCTCCATTCCTTCCCCTGAGAAAACCAGCTCTCCATGAGTGTTGGGAGGAAAGAGTGAGAGAGAAGGAAGCAGGGCACTGGAGTTTTACTTCTGTTGAAACCATACAGTCACCAAGAAACTTGCTGCAATTATCCAGAACATTGTGGCTCTTGGGATGCCTGCGATTGCTTGTCTGCGATGTTATGTACAGTACTTGATTAACTATTGTTTCTCACTGATGAAGGAGGTTGTTCTCTCTATGATTCAGATCCTCTTCACAACCCCTTTTCTGTAAACCTCTTCTTTTTTCATTATACGATAATAATTATTTCCTTTTGTAGAGCGAGTAGCCTAACACCTATGTACATTGAGTGCCAAGGCTTGAAACCATAATAAGCCAAATGTTCACCTTAAAAGCCATTATTCCAGTCATTACAACACAGTTTATTCCTCTAGAGGACATTAACATCTGAAAATGTGTCAACTAGAGTATGGAATCTATCATGATCATGAACCACCTGCCAACTAATTAGAATACAACATTCTGATTTCCTTACTCCAGTATTAATCTAACTTTTTACAGCCGTTTCTATTTTTAAGTTGTTTTAGTTTCTAGCAGACTGCTTTTGAAGGCCTAAGCAGTATATTCTGTTATGGGAAAGATCAAATAAGCAGGAGGTGAATATGTTGTCCAAGTGCTGCTTAGAAAGGCTCAATCAGTAACACCAGCAATGGCAAAACCACTGGAACTGGGGCAAAAAGAGAGGAAGAGATCTTAAAAACTTCTTTATATAGCTAAGAAATAGTTCTCTCTCTTACTTTAAAAATATACCAGGAGACGAATTCTTTTGCAAGAATGAAAGTGGGTTAAAGCTGGAAAGATTTTTAGAGTATCACCTTGCTGAAAATTCATGATAACTTTTCCTGTAAGCGAGGCCTCACACCTTGAACTGAAGTGTAATATAGCAGGTTGTGCTTCTGCTTGTTTTTTTTCAGCAAAACATTTCTTGTCATAGCAACCATTCTGGTATTGGAGCGAAGAGCTTTCTCGAGATTTGAATAAATGCCATATATGAAAATGACTAAAGGATGCAGTGACTTTCACTGGCAAAGTCAGACTCCCTGAAGATATGTTATAAAGTTTTTGTTAGTACCTGAAGATCCACTCAATAGATGATGTTGCAAAATTGTCTTTTAGGGTGTTTCAATTGATTTAAAAAGTGCTATGTGATGTTACAAGGCTGAGAGAAAGTGTTCCTCAGTTTGAAATTGGAATTTACATCTCAGCTGAATTCTCTTTCCCCTGCCTTGCACTGACCAAGCTCATTTTGCTGGATGATTTACCATACTTCCAAATTTGTAGAAGGCCTTCATATGAGAGAAACATTTGCAGAGATGTATATTAAATTCTGAGTGGTTAATTATTTACTGTAACAGTGCTGGTAGCTGTATGCTTTGCTCTTCATCCCAGTAATTATTAGTAAAAAAAAAAAGAGATAAATGTGCACAGCACTAGGATGAAAATGAATGTTTGGGCTTACCATCAGTCGGTCCGCTCTAAGGAGTTAAAATAAGTCTTAGGCAAATAACTTCAAACTGATGGTTAGGGAGTTGGATGATCCCAGACTAGTGCTTATCTGTTGACTTCTGCTAAACCCCATGGTTTTCTCCAAAACACCTTTTTAATTCTTCAGGAAGAGAGGAGGTTGAGGGAATAATTAATACAAACAGAACTGTGTAGAAGACTTAATGGAAAGGCAGTGGCAAGAAGAAGGGGAGAGGGAAAATACTTCCTTTCTTCACTGTGTGAAAATGCAAGACTTTAAAACCTCTCAGAGAAAAGGATCATGCTTCAGAATAACTTCTCAAGCAGGACTGTGTAATAAAAGCTTTATTTATAAAGGATGACTAGGTGTTATACATGTGTTATAGATGTTAGTACATCATTACAAGCCCCCTGTCGAAGGAGCAGCATTTCATTGCCTCAGTGCCACTGGAGATGCCACCGCCTACTGGAAGTGTTATGTGTTGTCCAAGTGGTGGCCTGCAGGTCAGCTACAGGCTTCTGTGCTGATCCATCCAGCCTGCTGGTCCCTTCCCTGGAGGAGATGGGAACAGCTGTTTTGCACTACAGCTGTTCACTCCAGCAGCTAAGCATGTCCTACAACAAAGCCAAAGTGCTGCTGCTGTTGACAGGAGGTGTGTGTATTTTGGGAGGAGGTGGTGCTGAGGGGCAAATGTCTAGGGGTTTTACCCAATATCGTGGGCTCCATCAGATGGCAGTCTGTGGCAGTGCCTTGTTGCTGGCATTATGTGGATGGTCTTGAGTCTACGCTTGGCAGTTACTGCTGTGTTGGAGGAGGGAGAGGCAGGATGCAACCCATGGTGTGGAAATCAGGAGGGGGAAATGTAAACCCAAATCCATTCCGTACAGCTGTCGAGGTTAGACCACCCTGCACTATCTACAATAGCAGAGTTTAATCAGAAGTGTATGTATGCCTAGCAGGCAGCCATTAGAGATACTGTGGCATTGCATTCCCTGAGAAAGAGAGCAAGTCTGCCTGAGAGGAGCACAATTTTGTCCTCAGAAGAACCATCCTGCCTGCCTTTTACAAGAGAGGGACATGTGCTACCCCAGCTGGTTCACCATCCCTGAACCCTTCCTTTGGAGAGCTTGTGCCCCACTGAATTCCAGCAGAAAGGTGTTTGGAGATTCTTTGGGTGGAAAACCTGCAGGCATGGGTGGGCCCAGACAGCAAGAAGGAACTCCTGCCCAGCCATCCTGCCAGGACATGTGAACCAGCAGTGATCTAACCTTGTGAAAGGTGTATGAGGAAGGACAATGATAAGAGATCTGTTTCCATGAGGGTAAACACAGCCAGAACTCATGACAGAATCTGAAATAAGAAGTCAAAGAGGTAGTTTTTTTAGTTCCTTGCTTTGTATGCCCATATCTGGACACACAGAGAACAGAACAGAAAGCCTTTTTCCCTGAGCTCCCCTCGGGAATATGCATCTATCCATGCAGGCAGTTTGTGCTTTGTCCAGGGATGTTACTGGCTGTCGATTTCTTCCTTGCTCAGTATGTTGTAAGTCCAAGCCACTGGTATAAATGTGCATCTGCTTCAGGATATGTTTGTATTATTACCTATTTATTTTTTGTACTTGCTGTATGTGAACTTATTCTCTGCTCATCACCAAAGATACTAAATTTTGCAGTCTGCCATCTGTCAGTTTTATGGCAGGTAAGACATAATGGCTGGAGCTGGCCTCCTTGCCAGCACATTGAAGACTCCATCTAACCCCATAAGTAGCAAAAGGAGGAGATGACAGTGCTTGATCCTACTCTCAGCTGTGTTGCTGTGAGCTAGAGCTAATCCCTTAGTGAAGTTACACTTGTAGTATAAGCTGTCCATGGGCTATGAAGATCAGATCTCCCGTATCCTATAGGGAGAGAGTTTGTGAAGGGGTTTCTGGTTTCCCTGTTTTGGAAAGGGAGAAGGAATCCTGCTGTTAATGACTGCTGTCTGAGCCCTACTAAATTAGAGCTACTTATCTGAGTACAGCACTTATCTAAGTACAGCACAGGTCTTGGCTGGTGCAATAACTGGAAATGTATGATCTAAGTTGCATATGCCTATTTGTGGGATCATTTGTCGTCATACAATTCTGCTGGATCCAAAACCTTTTCTCCCAACATTACTATAGAACAGAGGTTCTGATTTTCTTCTTGCCTAGTGCCATATGTGGGCCACTAGCAAGGGGGAGCGAAGCACAGTGCTAGATGTGTTCCTCGCAAGTGCACAACAATGCAGTGAAGGGGCTGTGGAGAAAACAGCTTCCTCAATTTCTGAGGCATTTTTTTTTTCCATGATTTGTCCAATTCCATGAAAGTTTGGGGTACATAATCCCAGTGGGCGACACTTGAAGGTCACAGCATGTCAGGTAATATCAGAGCTGGTACTTCTTGTCTGAGTTTATGCAGAATACTTTGGTCTGTACCTGCCAGATCCTATTCTCAGGAACTAACATAAGGCACATCATGTACCCCATAAACAGGTTTACAAACAAGCCCTGTAAACAAGGAGTTGGCAAAGATGTGTGCTGATGTCACCACTGCAGCTCCACCAACGAACTCTCTTGGCTCCATCCCAGTGGAGTAACCTCAAACAGAAGAATCCCACCAAAATACCTGGAAGGGAGTTCTGATGTTACTCTTTCACTCTTGCTAAGTCTGTTTGGGGTGTGTGGAAAATTTCTTCAGCTTAGAAGAATGGTGTAGTGTAATGCAATATCAAGCCCTGTGAAGGTTATCAGAAATATAATCAAATCTTTCAGTGGGACAAAGACCCTCACTGTACAGCTAATTAAAAGTTGTTTCTTCTCCCCTGTTCCTGTTTGGTGGCCATTATTTAGAACTGCGCTGCAAGGCACTGGAGCGGAAAGTTACCTCTCAATATTTTAAGACTAGCTCTGTCCAAACCCTTGTAATAAAAGAAACCACAGTCTTTTTTTTCTTGTGGGCTATGTGAATGACAGATCATGAAGCTATTTGCAGGTAATTTCTTTCTGCCCATAAGGTCAGTTGTAAGACGATTAGCTAGAGAAACCAACCAAATAAACCCCCAAACCAGCAACTCCCTCCCCACTCCCCTCCCAAGCCCCCAAACTTGTGCTTTTTAATGTTCTTCAAGCTGGTCTGATTATTGCAATGGAAGTAATTAAACTCTTATGCAGTTGGATTTTAAATTGATCTTCAGCATAGTTTTCTTGCTTATTACAGTAATATTTTTTCCCTCCTCCTCTTAGTGTCCGTTCATCTACTTCAAAAAAAGGGCCATATATAGGGACAGGAAATCAGTCAGTTTTGAGGCCAAACTCTGTGAACGCAATGCCTGTGATTTCAGTGGCGTCATGGAACAGTGTATGGGGTGTAATGTTATTCCATGTTTGGTACAAAGAAGAGATCAACACCTGTCACCAGCATGTGGGCAATCCTTCCTGGTTCAGCACTGCTGTGACTTTTGTTCCCAAAAGCAGGGGTCAGGTAGCCCACTGAGGTGAGCCAGCTACATGGTGATTGCTGGAGTAGGATTGGTCTGTGAATGGTGTTACTAATAGCATTTGTACTGTGGAAATGCCAAGGACCTCTGTCCTTGAAATGCTAAGCATTGCACATACGTAGAGAAAGAGTCACATGATGATCCCCAAAGCGTGCAAAGTCTGAGGGAGAGTCATGGGGAAGTGAAGGGCCATACAAGGTCGTACAGCAGGCTAGTGCTTCAGCTGGGAGTAAAATTTGGAGGGGAAACTACAGCTATGGCAACTCCCCTACTGAATTTCTTGAAACCAGGATTTTTCCTCTAGACCTAGAGATTGTTCTGCTTATTAAAGTGCCTGAGCAAGACAGCTTTGTCAGGACACCTGCTCAGCTCTTTCCATTCCCTATGAAAGGCAGGTGTAAATCATTTTCCACATGTATAGATAGTACCTGCTAATTCCTGGTTTGTACCTCATCAGTGCATTCCCAAGACTGTGGTGGTTGTCAAAGATGATAGTATTGTTGACCCTCTCCTTCACAGTGTAATTTCAGGGAATGCTGTAGGGAATTCTTCCTTCCTCAGCTGATAGGAAGGGAATGTGGTGTATGTGTTTCTTTTTTCAGCTGCTGTCAATGTTAGAAACATCAAGTTCTGTTGGCATGATATTTTTGACAGACCCCTATGTTCTTTTCCACTCCCTGCTGCTTCTTCCTCTGCATGGTTTAACACCAGCAGCTGTTGATGGCACCTTTCTCTTGTCTAGCTTGTGGTGTCTTTTCAGTGGTTACGTGATCTCTGAGAGGAAGTAGCTGAGATGAAAGGTTGGAATTTGAGAGCTTGCTCTTGACTCGGTTTAAAGCCAGAAGAATTTGACATTGAGTATGACCACAGACTGTGCAATATGAGCAGTGATTCTTGCATGAGGCCTGCGACTTCTGGGATACAGCATCTCTGCCTTTTTAGGCAGACAGCTCTATTTCAGTGCCTTCAGGAGCTGGAGAAGGCACTGTGTCCCTGCGTACCAATGTCGCAACTCTAATGGCCTACTTTCCCTTTTTAGAAATTGTCACCCTTCATGTCTCTGAATTTGGCTAGCTTTGGCTCGTGGCCATTAGATTTTCTCATGCTTTTTCCACTAGATTAATGAGACCTTTCGTACCAGAAATACTCCCTTTGTAAGCAATGATCATCTTATGATAGAGTTCAATAGAGTCCAGTGGCTTAACTCATTATGACTTCCAGCAGTCTGCATCTCCATCCCTGCTTTTGAAGGTGGGATAGTGATACTCAGGGTCTTGCCTCCCCTTTTTCCATCATGTGTTTATTTTGCAAGCTATTTTATGCCAGGGACATTTTCCTTAGAATGGTGTTGCCGAGTTCCTGGGCCATAAGATCTTGACCTGGGCTGGACTTCGATGTGGGATACAAATAAAATCAAAATAAATATGTTCCAACTCAGAGTTTGCTATGTTCCCCTCAAGTTTTCATTCTCACTCAGTTAAGAAAATAGCACATTCCCACAGTGCTACTGAACTTGAATTAAAAAAAATCATACTGTAAATCATATTTGTATGAATAATTTAATCTCTAGGAAATGCATTAGGGAAACCCTTTCAGATAAGGTTCCAAATTTCCAATAGTAATGATCTAAGAGGAAGAGATTGTTTACTATGAAGTAAATTATGGATTAGAGGAGCCTTTTAATATTCTTATTTAACACCTACTATTGATATATTCATTGATCTGCAGAAGCTGCAGTACTATAGTATACAAATAAATTAAAACTATAATTAAAATGAATATTATGTACAAGACCCAGGATCTGTGACAATATATATGTGTATATATATGTAGTCTTCAATTTCTTTGTGTCTCCATTCTGCAGTGACTGATGCTATTTTAAGAACAAAAGAAACTTCTCTAGGCATAGAGGTTACAGTAAACAGAGTCATTTGGCTGTTGGCCTGTGTGAGCTGTGGTTGATGCATAGCTTCCATTAGCTCCTTTTAAATAAGTCTGCTTATGATTTGGCCAAGCATGTAGGGAAGGGCCTGGAAGGAAGGGCATCCTTCACACCTTTCACATTCTCTACCGAAATGAGGTCAGGATTGAAAAAGGACCTGGTGGTGCCGTATAGGATACAGGCAGCTGGATTTTTATCAGAGTTTGATAGCCAGCAGTTCCCATGGAATTGTTGGCTCTGTATGTTTCCTGTGTGTCATTTTGCAGTCTTATTTTTCAGGCAGGCAAAGGCCAAGGACTTCTTCGCTCAAAAAGCCATTATCAGCTAGAATAGTTGGATGCTGAAGATTGTGGAGGTTTTGCTCTTTTGCTGAGGTACCTAAACAGGAGCCGTTGTCCAGAAAATATTGCTCTGCTTCCTTTCCTGTTGAAGGTGCAGCTTCCTTTGGGAGGTGGAGCCAGTTACCTGATCTGTACAGGTGGCAGCTCAAAAAATGGTAAAATCCTTCCCAGTGGTTTGAAACAATTGTAAAGTGATTCTGACTGCTTCAGCTTCCTCAGAATCACAGCTCTAATGTCTAACACAGGTACAGCATGGTGCTGTAGCAGAGGATCTCTGTAATCCTGGAAGAATCCAGCAGGAAAAGCAGGAAACTGCAGCATGCACTGCAGGCCCTTAGGTGGAGAGTCCCACATTCCTTGTGGATCTGGCAGTGAGGGAGCAGGACCCATGCGTTTCCACAGACTATCATGTGCCAGGGGATCTAGCAAATCCATGTAGGGCGCAGCTGCTGCTTCTGTTTGGCTTTTCCCAGAGCACAAGGAAGCCCTGTGTTCCCCTCTCACGGGGAGTGTTGGTGCATTTAGACTCATTCTGTACTCTCAGAGGAAGTGGTTTTCATTTGAATCTTCACCCTTATTAATTTACTGACAGGAGTGTGATCTTCCTGCCCTTCTGGAATAGCACTGTACAATGAGAAGACATGGGGAGAGCACCAATACCTCAGGCTGAATGGTTGCCTTTGACCCTTCACACAGTGTATCAGAGAGGCTTCCCAGAAGTATGCTTTTCCTTGTCAACATGAGTGCTTTTCTCCATTTCCTACTGTAATATTGTGCTTATAGTGATGCTGGTGTAACTTGCATAGCAATTTTAGGTTCCTCATTGTCTCAGTGGACCTAGAGTGTTTGTAGGTAATTTTCCACTTACAAGCTTAGGTACTGGAGGTTCTTCAGCAAACAGAATCCTTGCCAGACAAGTCATTAGACTATGGTAAGTATTTTGAAATGTTGCAAAATGATTGTGACAAGGATCTGCCACTTTTGTCTTTCTCTTGGTTTATATCAGAAGCACATTGAATGCATGTGGAACTTCTTCCTCGCCAGTTCCTGTCTGGTGGAAAGATTTTTTTTTTCTCCTGATTACTGTTAAGCTAACTTTGAGAATCCAAGTAGAGTCATACTTTGCTCTAAAGCAATAGATAGGCCTGGTTATATTCCACTTCAATATTTATATACTCTCTATATATGTGTATTTACAAAGAGATACACTTCTTAAAAATGTGTGTATACACATCCATTCAAAAAGAAAAGTTTTCAGTGAAATGTTAGTAAGACCAAATAAAGCTTATTTTAAAATGGGATTATGCTTTTTGACCCGTTTGTGGGTAGGAAATCCAAAGAACTGTAGATTTGGTGGTGATAGTATCAGCTGAGCAAAGTTTAAATGGTTGAGGCTGTTAAAACACTGAAAGTCATTGAGTCCCAGGTCCATGGGAAAAGTAAGGGATGTGCATCTCAGTGGTTGGTGGGTAAATATATGCTGATCAATACTTGCATCTGTCCCACTGGTCAAGTTGTATTTTAGGGCCCTGTTTGTGTGTGTACAGTAAAGGCATTCCAGGTTGCCCAGATCTCTTGGACAGTGTTGGTACTGCTGTAGCAATGGGCCCAGGCCAACCCTGTGTGGCTTTGTGCCGTTGCCAAAACTTTACAGCCTTCCTTGCCATTCCTTGCCCCAGCATTTTAGGAGAACTTCTGTAGTTGTCCATCCCCAGCACTACATAACTCTTGATGAACCCTCAACTGTGTTGGCTCCCACTTAAGATTTTTCCTCTTTTTTCACTGGCCTGTTGCAGCTGGGGGCAGGAAACCAGGCAAGGTGCAGACAATCTCAGGTTTGTGGGCAGGAGTGATTTGTATGGGTGAAATCTATTTTAATGTAGTGTGGAAGAGAGCATAGGAAGGTGAGCTTTTGCTGGCTTCTTGTGTTTTGAACTGGAAAATCAGAGCACTAATTCTTGGACCTGCTGAACCTCATTCCTCTCGCAGCTCCCCCAGCATAACCCAGAGATGTTGTGTGTGCTGTGCCTGCATTCTGCTCTGTAATGATTTATGGCAGAAGTTTGAGAGATCCTGCTTTTGGTTCTTGGTTCAAATACAACATTTATGGCTGAGTTTGCTTGTAAAAAAACTTATGCCTTTAAAGGTTATTTAGGGGACTTTTTTTTAAGCAGAGATATTACAATAGTATCTTGGAGAGTTTCAGGACTCTCGTTCAGAGTGAGCTGATTGCAAAGTAAACAATAAATGAGTTTGGATCTGAGGAATAGTTTTCGGTTTGTTTGTGAATTGAAACCAGTGAGCTACCTCAGTGAAATTAAATACAGATCCCTTTCTTGACCCAACTTCTGTTATAAAGGAATCTGATTAAAAACAAGTGAAGTAAAATCAGAAAGAAAAGGATGTCTTTGTCACAGCGTTTGCCCAGAGCTCAGGTCCACTTGGGCTGTTAGTTAACCTCAAAGCTGGAATATTTGGTCACAAGTACACAGTTTAGGTGGAATTTCCTTTCATTTGTCATTTGGTGTTAGTCATTCATGCTCTTTAGAGGTTGCACAGAGTATGTATCATCCCTAGGGTCCTGTTTTATGAGTTCACTAAATTAAGCCTGGGGAGTTTTCCGGCCAAAAACTAAAGCTGAAAGCCAGGGTCTCTTGAAGGAACATGACAACAAATAGTGAAGGATAACCTTTCATCTGCAGCTTACATTTCTAGTCTCTGATTTTTAGTTTTAGTTTTTTTTTCCTTTAACTTTCCTCCTTCCCCCTCGTACTCCCTCATGAGCCCTGGTCTGAAGTCATCCGTATGAACTACAGACCACAGTTGCTCTTCCAGATGCAACATACCTGTGGTTCAGATTTTTGGGGTGGGAGGGAGGTGGAGGAAGTAAAGGAAAACAGAACAAAACTCAGCAGTGTTGGAAAGCAGCTTTCTCTGCTTATTTCCTTTATGATTGCCTAACATTCCCTCAGTAGACAAGGCAAGCGAAGGCTGTTGTGTGTGTACAAGTTATGTTGGGAGCTCCATGCTAAGTGCTTGTCCTGGGTTCAGCAGAAGCAGTCATTTTTCTCATTCTTAGTAGCTGCTGCAGTGCTGTGTTTTTGACTTTCAGCCTGGGAAGAGCACGGAAAGTAGATAGTGAAATAACAAGTGTTTTTGGAGACAGAAATGAATTCAGCTTGACTTACTTAGCTGGTGCATGGAAGAGAGAATGTGGAAGTTGCACTGTTAACAAGGTGACCTATTTTAGTTTTTAGGTCTGCCAGACCTATTTCTAGCAGAAGTATTTAAGCCAGAGACACCTAGAGCTGAAAGTATGAAGAGCTGCTGCTTAAGGTAGATGCTTGCTAGTGGAAGTAGAAACAACCCCCTCATCTCCTCTAGTTTTGAACTCTTTACCTTATGGATAGCTGCTAAGGAGCAGAGTAGGTGACCATCCCCAGAATGGGATTAATAACTAGTCCTTGCAAGTGCTTGCACAGTTCTGAGTGAATTTCTGTTTACCTTTTTTTTTTTTTTTTAAATCACTTAGTGAACCATAGGAAGATGGTTGATGTAGTGACAGATGTGAAGCAGAAATGACTGAGGTCATTAGACTTGTTGGGGAAAGGGAAGGACTCACTAGTAGGTTTGGCTGTATGAGGCATAATGAGAAATTTAGAGACATAAGAACGTCCACGTCTTTAGTAACCACTGTGTTGCGAAGTTTTAGTTTTTGGACTGATATGTTGAAGGTCACTTGTAGACTGAGGATCAGGGCTGAGAGGTCAATAGTGGGTAGGCTGTAGAATGTGGTGTCATTGGTACTGTTAGCTAGTTGGGTTTTGTTTTCTGGTTCACTGGGATTCCATCCTGGTGGATTGTGCTTGTTTACTGTTACGCATATGCTTGCCTTTTTCAACAACAATGAAAACTTCTCTGTGCAGAGAATATTATTACCAAAAATGACTTTTATGAGAAACTGTATTTTAGCTTTTAGTGGGAGGATTGATTAGTAAATTTTAAAATGAAGACAGTTTTGTATGGGTGGTAAGATGAATCACTGTATGTGAGAGAAATGAGAAAGTGCCAAGGGATTTTGGAGCACGATTTCCAGTTAACGTTGCTGTACTTCTTTGTTATTATGAGAATTTCTAACTTGCAGTTTGGTTCTTCTGGCCCCAGAAGACTTCAGGCTGTGGAGAGATCTTTCTCCAGAAGCAGAAGATGGTGGTAAAAGAGATGAGTGCTTTCACCAGGCTCTGTGAGTTTTGTGTGAGCTGTTAGCTGGCTCCTTTAGCCTCAGGCATGACAATGTA
Source organism: Pezoporus occidentalis (assembly GCF_034315485.1). NCBI lineage: Eukaryota > Metazoa > Chordata > Aves > Psittaciformes > Psittacidae > Pezoporus > Pezoporus occidentalis. The sequence continues at coordinate 9,330,309 of NW_026912779.1, forward strand.
CCCTCAGAGGGTTGCTGTTTAGTGGCTTAGTCACTCTGTTTACTGAACAGGGGATGGTAGTGGAAGCACAGGGGGAAAAAATGAGTGTCTGGAGACAGAGACTCCTTCCTTGGCACAGCTGGGTAAGGAACATGTTTATGGCTGAAGAGCACAGCAAGGCAGTGGTGTCAGATGTAGTTGCAATCTCTTCTGGCCTACGATGCTGGAGACTTGAGATATAATGAGAGGGAAGGAGCAATTCATTTGAAAGGGAGTGGGGAAAACCACCAGTGCAGGAAGGAAAGTCCTTCAGAGTACTGTCAGCACAACACATAGGATAGATCTTGTTTTGCAGTATTTTTTTCAGATTGTCCTTTTTAGAACAAAACAAAAGTTTTGTCTGTTTTCTGGGTATTCTTATTCTGGAAAATATTATTTATTGACTCTTCTGTGTTTTGCTTCTTGGATGTTTATTTGTGAGGATTTGCTGTCTTGTGGTATGTTCCTCGTAGATGATAAGCTCTATAGTGGTGGAGTGACAACTGAAATGCATTTCACTCCTTGAGTTTAGTATCAGTGGGGTAGCAGTGTTTTCAAGTGCTGACTTTAACATGGCTGAAGAAGCGAAAATTAAAGGCGTATCATACTCTTGTCAAAATCTGAGGGGAAAATGAACATTCTCACAGAAGTCTTGTATGCTGCTGGTACATCAGTGGTTTTGTTTGGGTCTCCTTGTCTAGTCTTTTATTATCAGTGTTCTATACCATGAATGTGGTTTGAGCAGACATTTTGTCGATCCTGGTTAATTTTCACAATGACTTTGCAAGGCTGAACAAGGATAATTACAGGCTTTTAAAAGCTCCTTTTCAGGTTAGACACTGGAACAGTGTCAGCCCTAACGTTCATACTGTGAGAAGAAGTCTGGATTGGAAATGGTCCCAGGAACACCTACGCCTCAAGCTGATGGGAGTCAGACCTGTTATTCTGGTGCCAGTACTGGTCACCTGGGGCACTCTCTGAACTAGCATAAATAATAAATTACTTTCTTAGTGCTATGCTGCATGACCATCTTAAAAGAATGAGAAAATCTAGTGGAGTACAAAGTGATAATCCATTCTATTAGAACAAAATTGCTTAAAAGAAAATAACAAAGTCTGGGGGATGTTTCCGAATTCTTCTCATGGTATGACATATGATCACAGCTAAAACTCTTGGCTTAATATCCTATTCAGTTGTTTACTGCAGAATTCCCAGATGCTTAGATTTTAGCACTAGTATCGTATGCTATAAGTAAATTACACTGCTATCCAGGATTCTAGGTCAGTATGGACTTTCTTTGCTAGAAGAAAATGTTTTTCTCGTGGTCCCCTGTGCTTCTGAAAGCTTAGAACTCATAGCTCTGTTTTCCTCAGGAATTTGGCCATGGGAGTAACGTACAGGTCATATATTTGAAGCAAAGCTTTGTATTCTTCCCAGCTGTGAGAATAACTTGTTTGTTAACAACCTGAAGTGTGGAGGGAAGAAGGTGAGAATGAGATTCTTGGTCTGGACTTCAGGGTCTTTGTTTATAACTTTATAACAGGGTGTTGTGAATTTAATTGTTAGCACTGTGGATGCTATTTCATGTAAAGGTGTGTTTATTTTGATTTATAGTCCACTCTGGGTTGACAACTGGAATAAGCTGTGCTCGGATTAAAAACTAAATTGTACTAGAGGAAAGTACCTTGATCCTCACATAGCAGTATCCATGTTAGAGCTCTTAGTAGCATACTGTGATGCTGGAAAGAAAAGAGAATATGCTTATCTTGGTAAGTAGGATTGCACCAGTTTATTGCTCGATGACAAATGTCAGTATTTTTCCTGTGCCTCCATCCAAAAAATACCAGTGTGTATAAATGCACCAGCAGTAGATTTTGCTAGCAATAAAACTGGTCTGGTTATCTGTGAAAGCCAGGCTTGGATTCTGGGTTTTGCTTAGTAGTTTAAAAAACATATTGCTGTTCTTGCCCTCAGCAGTATCTGACCTGGCCAGGTTTGTGCTAGCACAGATGTGGCTAATCACCACACCTGCAATTGCAGCATGCCCCCTACATGTGTGAACATAGGTAATCCTGTTAAAGTCAGGAAGGCCATCTACCAGCTTGATGAGAACTTGTGTGTGGCACTGCAGGAAGCAATAGAAAATTCTTGTTGTTTCTGCAGACAAAGGTTCTTTTTCAAGAATAAAGTGAAGAATGTCTGTAATTTTTTTTGCAGATTAGACCTTCTGTTGTACTCTGCAATGAATGTTTTTCTATTATTGCTACATGAAAACATAGATTATTAGACTGCAGATGTCTGAATTGCTTCAGCAGCACAAATCTGTTGCCTTATATGTTTAAATATTTTTTTTTTCTTTAAAAGCATTTCAAATATGGGGGGTGAATAACAGGGACAGTGTTGATGAGATTCATGATCTGCTCTGCCTAGAGAGCTTTGACTTATTACTCCGTAACAAAGCTGAAATTTTTCAGATATTAAACAGGCCAGGAAAGTAGCTCTGCAGTGATTTAAACTTGCTATTTTCTTCCTTTTTATTATTTTCTAGTATTGTTCTTTGAACACTCCTATGCATTATACAGGTAGTTAAAATATATTTTTTATATGTGAGCAAATGATCTTCCCTGCAAAGAGGAAAAAGGGGAAAAAATGTTCTGGAGAGCGACAATTTGCCCACAAAGGACAAACAAATGAGAGTTTTTTCTAAATCTTTTGAGGAGAGAATCTGTGTCTTCAAAAATAGAATGACAACAAGACAATCCAGCCCAAGCAGACTTTATATCCAAGCCTAGCACACAGGAGAATTAAGTCAGGGCAAATGTATGAGTAGCAGAATATACTTTCATGAACTTCCAGTGCACTCAGATGCACATACACGTATTTTATTTATGTATTAACTTGAGACAATGGGAGCATAAAGACTGCTAGCTAGAAGGAATTTTCTTTTTTAATCCAACATCATGAGGTGCAGTAAATGCACTTAAGTATTTTAGTACCTATTTAATACCTTAGCTCCTGGGAAGGTCAGTTATACCGGCCCTACACTCTATGGAAGTGATACGTTTTTCAGAACTGGGTGTGAGAGGGGAAGTGAGAAGACCTGCTTTCTGTTTCTCACTCATACAGAGCTGTTTGGTGAGCTTGGAGCAGTTGTTAAATTTCCTCATGCTTCTGAAAATTGTAGGGGAAAATCTTGTGTGTTAGACACAATTCCTCTTTAACATTTGTGCCTGCAAATTTATCCAGAGCTGCCATTTGCTTTCTTCTGCAGTACCTGAGTAAGTTTTTCTGGGTAACTGGGGTCAGGTATGTTTAATGCTATTGCTGACACCAAATTTCTGTAAACAAGAGTCTTTTCAAGGAACTCTGCCTGCAACTGCTCTCATGGAATAAGTGAGTCCTGTCACAGCTGTTTAATAGTATGTACAGAACAGTTCAGGGAAAACAGTTAAAAATGTAGTAATCTGAAATGATGGTGAGATTTAAACTTGTAGGTCAGAAGCTTGCGTTCTAGATTTGGCTTTGTTGCCAGCAATCAGGCAACTCTCTTGAAAGTGCAAGTGGATCCCAAGGATCCCTGTGCGGGAGGAATTTGGTTTGACGTCTCTTGTCAGAGATGGTGGCTGTGCATCCCCTACCATTCTTTTGATGTGGCTGATCAGAAAAAGCGCCATGTACAGAACAAATGACCCTTTCCCCCCACCCTTCCATGCTTGTTTTCTTAGCTGACACTTGACCAAACCTGAACCTATGTGGCTTGTGAGCTTTGGAGGTATAAAAGGACAAATAATGCTGTGGGGAGAGGAGAGGAACCAGGTCAGATTTTTTTATTTTTAACTCTAACATTGCTGTTACTTTACTGGTTTTGAATTCTTAGCCTAATGGAAGAAGAGTAAATCCCTTGTTTGTCTGAGTTCTACAAAGGCTTTACAGCTGAAGGTGAGGCAAATGCAAAGGAACTTCAGTGCAAAGTCTGCCAAACAGATCTACAGTTCTTTCCAAGGTGTTTTTATATTGTGTAGTTCCTTTGCCCATTTGATCTGATGGGAAATCAAAAGGAAGTCACATGTAGTAGCAATAACATAAGAGGGAGATCACTGACATAAGAAAATACTGGATAAAATTAATTCTTTCACAAGACTCGTGCATCTTCTCCATTTTATGCCTTCTAACTATGCACATGAATTAATCTCCTTAGAGGATCAAAAACAAGAAATGAAAGACAATTGCAGCTGTTGCCAAACTCAGGGAAAAGGGAGTGAGGGCTGGGAAGAGGGGTGAGAAAAAAATACCAAGGCAGAATGAATGACAACCCAAGCAAAAAGCCAACACTTTTGCCTCTGGCAGTCAGGCAGGTTTTGTGAGCTTTTTTCCCTTCTCTTGGCCTTAAACTAAATAAATAAATAAGTACATCAACAAGCCTTATTAACAGGGACTAGGAAGCTGGTGCTTGTAATAATACCCCTCCTTCACCTAGAGCAGAGGTTCTATTCTATTTCCTTTCACATATATGGCAAAGGTCAGCTATTGAGAATGACTTGTTGTTGCTACTGTGAGCGTCTGTGTCTCTCTATTGTGGCTATTACTGTTTCAGTCCCGAGTGTGTGTGTTTGTGTGTTGGTTTGTTTGGGATTTTTTTTTTTTTTTTTTTTTAAGCTTCAGCTTCCCAAGCTTATTGGGAGAGGAAATATATCAAAAAAGCAACCTACAAACAAGGTTAAAAGCACAAATAAAGATGGAGAAAGAAATAGAAAGGGGAGGAGAAAGAAGGAGGGGGGGACAAGTCCAATTTTCTTTGCAAACATATCGCATTGTTGGGGCTGTCTGGCGGTGCTCCAGTGCTTCAATTGAAAGCGAATTTCTTTTATTGAATTCCATCCAGAGATATCATAACCTCAAAAGGCTACTATTACCCAGAGGGTTTCAGATGAAACCATCTGAGCGTGACTTTTGAAATGCAAGAAGTCACAATTGTCGTTTTGACAACATGGGACCTGTCAAGGCCCCTCTTTCCAGACAGACAAGTTGTTTACATAATCCTTCCACCCATCCTATTGAGGTGAAAACCCTTCCGTTGCTGGACTTTCTTTTCCTCAGCAGATGCAGAGTTAAAGCAACAATAATAATTTTAAAAATCTTCACAAAACCATCCCATGCCTTGACAAGCAAAATGTAAACATCAGCTTTTTGAATGTGCGTTGGAGGACAGTGAAATGGGCAACTGAAAGACCTCTAGGTTTCAGTGACCCAGGTTACTCTTCCTGTAGTAGTTATAATAACCTGGAAATGGAATAGCAAGTCAAAGATCAAGGCACTGGGAAAAGTGCAGCCACAAAATGGAGCACAAAATGTGATTGAGTGGGGTCTTGGTGAGACACATCAAACACCCTCAGCTTCCCCTGGTGATGTTAAGAGTGAAAAACAGGTAGCTGCTGTTGGCAGGACCCTTGTACTTCACTTGGGGAGGTGACATAATTATGAAGGCTTGAGGATGGGTGGCATACTTCCTTTGGTTCCTGGAGGACAGCATGTTGTTGGGAGTCTTATTAGAGTTATCTGAAGTTGATTGCTACTTTGGTAATTTTGATTGGTCTCCACAGATGTTAAGACAGAGTGTGTGTATGCATGCACGTTTTCAACAGATAGTTTTTTGGCTTTGGATAGGTGGAATTCTAATGATATTCTCACATCTTACTAAGAGGTTTTGTTGTAAAAGGAGTCAATGTATGGGATGTATATCATTTGTCTTTTACCAAGAGAAACTAGCAAAAAGCAGTGGTTATGTTTTGATACAAGCTCCACTCACGCAGTCTGTTGAGAGGACAAAGTAGTCTGCAGTAAAAAGGGGAGGAGGTCATAAAGCATGCAGTAGGCAGGTGGCATAAAACAGTTGGGGAAGGCAAATGGAAATAAATTTGGTAAGAAAAATACGTAAAAGTTGCATGTAGGAGAAACTGATTGAAAAACCAAATGGAGTACAGCATTCTCCTTGTGTATGGTCACAACACTATGCGCTTGGAGGGGCGTGAGGGAGCTCAGCTTGACAGTGGTGTAGCAGTGGACAGGCTGGTTCAGAAATCTTTTGGCAGTAGTTTGAAACTGGTGACCAAATGACAAGCTACACTTTGGTTGCACTAGATGGCTGAGAAGGTAAATGTTGTGTATGGTTCACTGCTCAGCAAAATCCCTGGTGGAGATGGAAGATACCTTGCAAAATGTCTTTAGTATTGTGCCTTTCTTTCTTGGGTGGGAGGGGGGGAGATGAAAGGAAAAGGTGGCTAAATGAAACATTTGTCTTCAAGCAGGAGAGACAAGATGTAGGTGCAATAGTGATCTGTTTGAACTCCTCAGTATGCCCACGAGTAATTACTTGTAATTTTTGTGCAACAGAGTGTGAGATCAAGACAAAAAAATTAGTTGACGAACCCTTCATAGAGAAAACTGTTTCAGCTCCTGTGTAGAACAGACTGGTGGGTGTCATATATGTAAATATCTGTAGATATATGGTGGAATAATGGATGTTGTGTGGAAAACAACATAAAGTCTTATAGTTGCAATCCTTAAGTCCCAAAAAGCCTTTTACACACATGGCAGAAAAAACCCTAAGCAGTAACTTTACTCAGTAAGGAATATCTGAAGGAGATGATACGAAGAAGAGCACAAGTATATTTACCTGCCTGCAGAACACTGTACATTGTAAAACTACTGCATCTTGAAAAGCAGTCTTGATATAAAACATTGTTCTCCTTGAAACTCCTTGCGGGAAAGAAGGTATGCTGCAAACCAAAAAGGCTGGAGAAAGAGGAAGGCAAAAAACAAGCGATACTCTAGTCTTTTTGCCAAATTAACATATTTGGAAAAGAATCTGGAGTTTGGGAGATGTAGCGAAACTTTCCTATAAGGTGAGACAAAAATTAGAAGGAAATGATAAAACTGATGTGTTTTGAGTCTTTGTTGACAAACCTCTCCCCAGAATTTTATTCGCTCCCTAGACACTGATAATTTATCAGAGGCTACTCAGAACCGGCCAGCTAATCCAGGTCATCCAGAGGCATCAAGAAGAGAACGCTTAAGAATGCTATGCAGAGAAAATATGCCCTTAAGCAGTAAAAGATACTGATGGTAAAATGCCTCCATATCTTAGGGCTCCATTAAGAAGCTTTGGAGCAAAGACTTCTTTAAGATCATTGCAGAAAAAGAACTGAAGTCTGCTTTCTGTGTAACTACAGGGATTCAAAGGCAAACAGGAGGGACAGTACGCAGAACTGTAATAGCAAGAGGCTTCTTGGGAGAAAAAAGCTATAAACTTCTATTTCATAATGCTGAGTAGGTTTCTGCTAAGTGGAGGAATATACTGATGAGCCCACTAATAGCACTGTAGAAAACCCTGCAAAATCCAGTGTTATTGGAAATCAGTCAGTATACAAGATGCAATAGCATATGGAACAGAAGCTGGAGTTCTGCTGCAAGAATACTAATTCCAGGTGTGTGCCTGATCCAGATGTCCGTTCATAAAGAAAAAAAGAGTTGCAGCTATTGCCTTGGAAGCCATGGTAAATCCATAAATATAATAGCACACAGAAAGAGCAGAAAATGCATCAGCACAAGTTTGCAAAGTGTCCTTTACTCCACTTTTACGTGAGCACAGAATCATAGAATCATAGAATAGTTAGGGTTGGAAAAGACCTTAAGATCGTCTAGTTCCAGCTCCCACTGCCATGGGCAGGGACACCTCACACTAAACCGTGCTACCCAAGGCTCTGTCCAAGCTGACCTTGAACACCGCCAGGGATGGAGCATTCACAACCTCCCTGGGCAACCCATTCCAGTGCCTCACCACCCTAACAGTAAAAAATTTCCTCCTTATATCCAATCTAAACTTCCCCTGTTTAAGTTTGAACCCGTTACCCCTTGTTCTATCACTACATTCCCTAATGAAGAGTCCCTCCGCAGCATCCCTATAGGACCCCTTCAGATACTGGAAGGCTGCTATGAGGTCTCCACGCAGCCTTCTCTTCTCCAGGTTGAACAGCCCCAACTTTCTCAGCCTATCTTCATACGGGAGGTGCTCCAGTCCCCTGATCATCCTCGTAGCCTCCTCTGGACTTGTTCCAACAGTTCCATGTCCTTTTTATGTTGAGGACACCAGAACTGCACACAGTACTCCAAGTGAGGTCTCACGAGAGCAGAGTAGAGGGGCAGGATCACCTCCTTCGACCTGCTGGTCACGCTCCTTTTGATGCAGCCCAGGATACGGTTGGCTTTCTGGGCTGTGAGTGCACACTGAAGCCAGCTCATGTTCATTTTCTCATCGAAACACCCCCAAGTCCTTCTCCGCAGGGCTGCTCTGAATCTCTTCTCTGCCCAACCTGTAGCTGTGCCTGGGATTGCTCCAACCCAGGTGTAGGACCTTGCACTTGGCATGGTTAAATTCCATGTGGCTGGCATCAGCCCACCTCACAAGTGTGTCGAGGTCCCTCTGGATGGCATTCCTTCCCTCCAGCCTATCAACTGAACCACACAGCTTGGTGTCATCGGCAAACTTGCTGAGGGCGCACTCAATCCCACTGTCCATGTTAGCGACAAAGATGTTAAACAAGACCGGTCCCAACACCAATCCCTCATTACTGGTCTCCAGCTGGACACTGAGCCATTGACCACAACTGTTTGTGTGTGGCCATCCAGCCAGTTCTTTATCCACTGAGTGGTCCATCCATCAAATTGATGTGTCTCCAATTTAGAGACAAGGATGTTGTGTGGGACAGTGTCGAATGCTTTGAACAAGTCCAGGTAGATGACATCAACTGCTCTACCCCTGTCCATCAGTTCTGTAGCCCCATCATAGAAGGCCACCAAATTGGTCAGGCAGGATTTCCCCTTAGTGAAGCCATGCTGGCTGTCAGCAATCACCTTGTTGATTTTCATGTGCCTTAGTGTGCCTTCCAGGAGAATCTGCTCCAAGATTTTGCCAGGCACAGAGGTGAGACTGACTGCTCTGTAATTTCCTGGGTCATCCATTTTCCCCTTCTTGAAAATGGGTCATCGGGAACTTCACCCGACTGCCATGATTTTTCAAATATGATGGACGGTGGGTTCGCAACTTCATTCGCCAGCTCCTTCAGAACCTGTGGATGGATTTCATCAGGTCCTATGGGCTTGTACACGTTCAGGTTCTTAAGATGGTCTCGAGCCAGATCCTCTCCTACAGTGGGCCCAAGGTCTTCATTCTCACAGTCCCTGCGTCTGCCTTCCAAGACTTGGGTGGTGAGGTCAGTCCTTTGCCAGTGAAGGCTGATGCAAAGAAGTCATTAAGAACCTCAGCCTTCTCCAAATCCAGGGTAGCCAGTTCTCCTGATAGCTTCCATAGAGGGACCGCATTGTCCCTAGTCTGTCTTTTATTTTCAGTGTAACTATAGGATCCCTTCCTGTTATCTTTCATATCCAAGTTTAATTCTAGCATAATTCTATGGATCACACTTCTGCTTCTGTCAGGAGAGGAGATCAGGACTTTAGCATTGCTCCTCTTCCAATTAATGAAAGAATTGTGTCTCAGTTGCAGTGCAATGTATGAGCTGGGTAAGGAAAGCGTTCTTACACATCTGAGAGGGTGGGTTTGTGTAAAAGGGAGCTCTTGACTAGCTCTACCTGTTAGCTCTTTGTCTCAGTGGGGAAAAACATTATTTTTGGATCTGTGATGATTTGGAATGTGAAGATCCATAGTGTTGTTTTTGGGATGTGTCTCCTCATCAACTGATTTTAGTGACTGGTGCAAATTTGCTGCCACAGGCTGGGAGTCTACAGGTGTTAGGCAAAAAATTCCCACTGAGGTTCTCTCAGGAGGAATTACTGGAGTTTAAAATGCGCTATTCATTTGTGGTGTACTTTATCCCCCTGTACATTATGTAAGGCTGTTGCAATTAAACATGATCTGTGAGCATATTTTTGAGCAAAAGTATTCCCGGTAGAAGGACAGTGTTATTTTAGTATTGTGTTTACTATTGGTATACTAATTAATATATTTTCCAGACTAATATATTATGATTGCATGTGTGATCTGTCGGTGGTGTAGTAGTTGAAAACAGAAATGTCTTGAGGCACTGCAATAAGTCAGGTGAACTCAAATAAGTATTTCTGCTTTGAAACTGAATAGTTTTGTTCTGGTTATCCCAAAAGAAATAAATGGGAATTTCTTGAATGAAAAATTAATTTTTACAGAAACTGCTTGTTTCACTGGAAACTCTTGTTAGAAAATTCCCAGCCACATGAGTGCAATATGGGTAAATCTTAGACTCATTGTTATTAAAGCTTATAGTGTTTGCGGTGATATTTATTTGATGATCCAACATAATATTGTTCCAATATAATAATATTGTCATTACAAAACAATATATAGCATTTCACCAGGTGCTTGCTGTAGTTGTAGCTCAGCCATATTCTGGTTGATACTCTGCAGAAAGTGCTTGAAAACAGGAAGGAAAAAAGTAAATACGAGGCAGGTCACTGTGCACTTTCAGGGTTTTGTACAAGAGTGTGTGTAAAAACCATCTGGTAGATAGAAAATGGTGTTAATTGCCTAAGTACTGCTGGATCTAGGGGAAATGCTCTCCTTTCTCCCACATTCCTAAAATGCTACAGAGCTGCTTCAGCACAAGGAGGAGGGGGTGGTTAAAACAAAAAGGGGGAGGACCCTTTCTGCTGGAGGTGTGTAGAGCATCCCTTCGCTGTGTATCTGGGAGAGAAAGCATGGCTCTATGTTAGCAAAAGAAGCACACCTTTCCAAGTTCTTTCTGTCATCCAATTCCGTGTGTATATGCTGGAGATGGGCATGTTGCAGACCAGTTACGTGACCCAGCATGTGCAGGAGATCAAGCTGCTTTGTGCTGTACCTCCTCCAACAGCTTGCCTGTGGACAGGGATTCGTGGATGTGTGAAGCCTGGTTATCTCTCTGCTGATCTCAGGAATGAACCTGGCTGCTTATTTCTTGTCTGTCAGTGTTGGCATGGCAAAGTCTGTGGAGCTTCTTGATTGATCAGTCATGGCTGAAAGAGTGTAACCGTTCTGTGTGGCAGCAGGGGATTTTGTGTGATGCATTTCTCCCCTTCAGATTTTAGAAACCAGAGGTTTCTAGAGGTGAGAATGAAACTGTTATTTTTGAGAGTTGTAAAGAACACACTGATTTATGGCTGTACTTACAAATCTTTCATCAGTACCTCTGTGTATTTCTTGATACCTTTTCCATGCAATAATTTGGGGGTAAATTGTGCACAGAAGCACTGTTCTATATAAGCAGCATAAAATGTTTCAGTGTCTCTGGATTGAGAACAGCAGTGGGGCTTTTTCCCACCATGTTGATTCCTGTTTAGTAAAGTATCTCATAGAACAAAAGTAAATACGTGGGAGATTTGCATGTTTGTGGATGATAGTGGCTGGATACTTTACTTTCTGAACAAAGAACTGAGGCCCAGTAGAGGAAATATAATTTGGAACTAATGGTTTTACTTATAGAAGAATCTCCCATTTGCTGGAATACAGGGATTTACACATCCTTGAGACTTAACATAGAAGGCTATATGAAGGTATAGCCTTCAAAAGTGTGAGTAGATTGAAGGACTGATGCTTTGAAATATTGGCATTTATTTTTTTTTTTTTTTTGCTGCTGTATATTGATCTATGGCAGAGTCTCTTTGCTATAAACAATTAGGTTGAAGGAGTGGCAGCAAAAACTAAGGGAGGGAGGTAAATCTTTATGGCTAGTATTGTGCACAGTACTTTTGATGTGGTCTAAAAGAGATAGCCTGGTCCTGCCTTAGCAAAATGACAAACTTGATCCCATTAATTCCTTTCCATTGTCAGAGCTTTCAAACAACAGGGAAACGTGTGTTTTGGTTTTGTTTTGTTTTTGTTTTTTTTTTTTCCTAAATGCAGAGAGCAACACATCCCTATACCTACCATCAGAAAAAGTGTGTGTAAGTGCAGTGGCAAAAGATGTCTGAAAATGCATTAATCCTTCTTGTCTGGTGAAAATATATACTGAGATGATATTCAGGTAAAACTATTCAGTAGGAAAGCTGGTCCTCAGGAGGAGAAGGGGACTCTTAAGCCCTGGCCTGGATGAGCCATCAGATACAGCCAGGAGACATGGCCTCGCACTGAGTAACACATGTTGAGATCTGATAAAACAGGACTCACACAGAGTTCCATGGCAGCAGGTTACTCAGCTCATTTGATCATAATTCAAGCCATTTGTGTAACTAATGATGCTCTCAGATGTTTGGCAGAATAAACTAATCAGCCGTTTAACAGCAGCACTGCTTCTCTGTGCCTCAACATGGATCCAAGGAATTCTGCTGTAGTCAAAGATGCAGGTTCTCTCTCTGTCTGTGTGCTTTGTTAGCTGTGTGGTTCAGTAACCTTTCAGCAGACCTATCTATGTAACAAATAGTTCAGCAGGAAGAAAGAACGTGCTTGGGAAAAGGCATTCTTGGTCAGTTGCTGCACATCTGGTTTAATGTCTTTATGGTGAGGCAGTGTACCAAGTCAGCATGTGTTCTGGTAATTCTGAAATGGTGTGAACCAAATAAGCGCTTGGATGAATGACCCGTTATGTAGTTTGCAGGTTTCGTAAGTCTCTCATGCTAATCCAAGGCCACTTTGGGTTAACCAATCACACATCAGTTGCCTGAAAGATGAACCTGATCATATAGTCAAAGTAGCTGCTTTTTAGCTTTTATATTTCAATATCTCTCTCTTTCTCTCTTTTTTTTTTACTTCTTCCTTAGGGGAGGACTTACAGGCCAGATCCTTTGCTGTTTTTAATGGGTGCAGCTCTACAGATGTCAGTGCAGCTGCACTAGTTTATAAGAGTAAGGAATATAGTTGCCCAACACATTTACAAACCAGATTTCTTCCTATATTTAGGGAAGAGCTGAGCCTAAGAAATTCTTACTCCATCTCTAAAGGTGACAAAACATCCATTGCTATAAAGGGCAGTCAATATCATAGAATCATAGAATTGTAGAATAGTTAGTGTTGGGAAGGACCTTAAGATCATCTAGTTCCACCCCCCTGCCGTGGGCAGGGACACCTCACACTAAAGCATGCTACCCAAGGCTGCGTCCAGCCTGGCCTTGAACACTGCCAGGGATGGCGCATTTACAACCTCCCTGGGCAACATCAATAAACTGGTTGAGGGATGCTCAGGAAACCAGCCACTATAGAGAAATTGGTGTTATGTTTTGTTTCTAAACATCCACGTTGTAGGGTCCTGAAAATAGTATTTACAGTAAAAGTGCTGGGTATATACATAGTTCCACAATTGCAAAATCCCTATACTAATACTGTGCAAGCACACATATTTTAACAATGTGTTACCTTGTCCCTGGAATAAAAAGCACAGGTAAAGTTAGTGACAAGTTTTGATGAGAGAAAGATTGCTTTAGACAATGAATTAGAATTACTAATTCACCAAGGAAGCAAATCTGCCCTTTTATGGGATGAATTTTCTTAGTTTCAAGTTTTAAAAGCTTCACTTAAGTTTCAGCACAATTTATTTGAAGGAAAAAGGGGAACGTGCTTCCAAGAGAATTAAAATCCATGAAGGATTCTTTTTGACTGCTGTTTCTACTGTAAACAGGGGCTGTGATGATTTATTTATCCTTTTGTTTGGTCTCTGATATACTTCACATATATATATACTGAGGAATAGCTGCCTGCAGAACCTGGGTATAGTTTGCATACTAATCATTTTTGTAATCTTTTCAGCTTTCTCTACGAGCTGTGGAAGGTTGTCAGTCGCTTCTTTGAAGTTAACTAATGATCATGCAAGCAAAGGATCTGCAGTCAGAGCTGGCATCTCCCTGGTGCTGTAGCAACACAGCTTTCCCATAGAAACATAGAATTATGCTGGTGTTCTCCTGTTATCTTGCATGGTGTTACTCAGGTGCTCTTGGAAGTAGAAAGCTTTCATTGCCATACATATCTTGGGGGCAGGCCAGTGCAAAGATAATTTCCAAAATGGAGGGAAAACCAAAAAGGCCAGTGCAGTACTCTTTTCTCCTTGTGTCAAAAGCTGGCAGATTTGCCATGCAGCTAACTGGTATTCCTCTACATTACACTGGGAGGCTTATGGAGTCTGAAATTGGGCATTGCTTCCTCTTTCTCACTCAGATATTCACAACACTGTTGAAGTAACTGAAAGCTGCATAGAGGAGAAGGGAGGCTGGCATCTATGGGAATCTTTCTGCTGAACTGATTGGAGTTTTGGATTGGTTCTTTGAATCAGTCTTTGAATTGAGGCAGATATGCATTGTACAGGATGAGTCTTTCCCCTCATTCTGTGTCTCTAATGAAACCCTCATGTGCCAGCTTTTGAGTAGATCAGCTTGTCTTACTTTATTTCTTCTTTATTTTTCCTTTTTATCTTTATTTCTTTTCTCTTGTCTGTAAGTACTACAGCAGAGCTCTTTTGTCTGCTCTAGTCACCCTTAACCCATAAAATAAACTACTTTTATAAGGGTGGGGAAGGAGCAATAATAGATGGTCTAATAAAAGATACTGTCTCTCGCTACAAGCCTTCTTTCACTTTAAAACAATACAGCAGTGTGATAAAATAAACTGCTGTTGCTGTATGTTTTGCTGAAGAATCCCTCCCCTTTCCTAAGAGGTGACACAGCCACGGTAGTGTTGAATTTGGTATGACTGAAGGCTGACCTTTAGAGCTCTTACTTTGGAAAATGATCATTTGGGATGTTCCTGTAAGTATTCCTTACTGACAGTCAAATTAATTTCAGTGAGAAAGGAGTGAATATATATATATATATATATATATATATGATTATTTACTCACATCATCAACAGAACACTGTTGTGGTCTTCCTTGCTTTTCCCAGATCTCCTATTCATCTGGAATAGATCTTGCTGAGGCAGAAACAGGCTGTGGGAGGATGTTTGAGAGGAGAAGGGGTTGTGTGGTTTCCCCATCACTTTTGCTATTAAGCTGAAGCTATGTCCACATCTGGTTCGTACTTAACATGTCACTGCCATTATGTGAGTAGCACCTTTACGGTAGATGATTTGGGTTCTAGAGCCAGCTTGGCATCACACTTTATTATTTCCTTTTTTTCTTTTTTAAGAATATACTTCAAGCTGGGAAAAGTGTTTTCTTTTTATTTTTAGATGCATATTCACAGCAGATAAGAAATCTGTTTCTCAGTCACAACATGAACAAGTCTTGCAATTTTAATAGCTGTTAGCAACCAAGGTAAACTCTCTGCATTGTCAGTCTGTGTTTATCTAGATTTGCTAACATGTATTGAATTCCTATTTTGTAGGATTTTATTGTTTCTCAGTTTTGCTGTATTAAATAACATTTGATTAAAAGAATATTTTCAGAGGGAATATTTTCTAAATCAATAAGCTACCAGGAAACATTGGTTAGTTTTAGTTTTACATGTATTTGGCTACTACCAAAGGTCAGTTAAAATGTCACTAAACTCTGTAGGTTATAACCTTCTACCCTAGAGTTTAACGTGGGGCTGCTCTCCTGATGTGACTAGCAACGGTGGCTTTATGTGGGCAGTAGTCTAGCACTAGCACATAAGCTCCATACTGTCTGCTAATACTATACTTTTATTAGCTGTCACCATACTGAAACAAAAGCCAGACATATGTGGTACTGGGTACTCCACCTCCACCTACGGTACTTGAGGCCATATTTTCTGAGGGCCTTAGTACTTAATGTCAGCTGAACTGCTGGGCAATTTGAACCTGCCAGCTGGGCTTCCTGGTTCTCTCTTCTCAGCATTGGTAAGGGAAATGCACTGTCAGGGACTATGGGAAACACAAACCTTGTATACTGAAGAATACTGTAGACAAGGGCTACATTTCATAATACTGTGAAGCCTTGAAAAATGTCTTGTAAAGCCAGGGGAAGGATTTAAATTGTAAAAGAATATTCTACTTGTATTTTTAACAGTCATTTCCATGTTGCTATTTGTTTTTCACAGATACATATTTTTGTTAAGTGGGAGGTGGGACTAGGGAGCATCATCCATGACAATAGAGCTGTCCACTAGTGTCTGGCAAAAGCTATTACATATCTAAACTTAAGATACTTTTTTTTTTGTTTTTCTTCCTTGTGCAAATCCAAATAAAAGACGATTTTTTTTTTTTTTCCCCTTAGGAAATGGGATTTTTCAGGGCAACATTTTATCTGTTCTTCAACTACTACAGGAAGCCTACTAATTACCTGCCTTGCCTAATTGTACTGCCTTAACTCTGATAGTAGATTTGAAGCTGTACAAGCCTCTGGCATCAATGTAGCCAGTTTCTGAAACGTCATATTGAATGAGGGTACCTATTCTCAAAAGGGAATGGGAACAATCTGTTCTCATGTAAGAAAGCAGGCTAACAAAACTTACACACATCCTTGCTGAACTGACCGCATCCACCTTTGAAGTTACCAGATATTTACTAGTCTGTCACAGCCAATCTCAAGTATTTTGGTAGCACATACATTAAACTGTCAACTGTAGAATGAAAGTTATGAGGTGGGTGAAAAAAACAACTGGATTTGGAACAGGCAAGGTTCACCAAGGATATGATGATTTGGAGACTTCTTCCTTTTCCCTAATCATAGGCCAGTTTGTTACCTCTGCTTCCTTTTTCTCTCCTGTCTGCATTGGGATTTTCTTCCTCTCGGCTGCATGATGCTGCTGATATTGGCTTGTGTTAATTCTGGGCTTTTCTGGCACTGCTCACTGACATAAAAAGCGACAGCCTGGGAGCCCCATTGAGTGCTCCAGAGCTTTCAGCCTGCATCACAGAGCAGTATATCAAACACCAGCAGGCCAACCCCTTTTTGTTGCATTAGCCAGTCAAGCATTTTGTGCTGCTGAATGTCATCTTATTTAACATTTTGTTAAACAACTTCTAAAGGTCTTAACAATATGACAGATGGGCCATTGAATGGATACTTTAATGGCTGAGCATTAGTTTGCTTTGGTTTGATAGTGTTTATTGTTAGTTAAGTACTCTTTAAATAAATCAATCTTCCCCCTTTCTCTTTTACAATGCAGACACATTCAGGAGAGGGTTTTATTCTTGTGGTGGGTGTGTGTTTCAGTCTGTCATGCAGACACGATGTTGTCTCATTTCCAGTCAATCTCTGCCTCATAGGATATGACTCCAAGGTCTGGATCATGTCTGTAAAGGTTAAGGCATGTCTTGAGGATTCTGCCTAGTGGATATTAGAGCTATTAAGAAGATAACCTATGCCAAGGTATAACTTGGAATTACAATTTTTGTGCAACCTTCTTTCAAGTTACAACCTTCATTGCAATCTGTCCTGTCTCTGAATTTATTTCCCTGAACCTCTTAAGTTTGTCTACTGTTAGAGTTGAGTCCAAGTAAAGGTGACAGACCTGGGGAATCATATTCCTTCCAAAAGTGAGAAAACCAGCTGAAGCGTATGCATGCAGGCTGTCCCTTTGGTAAACACAGAAAACTTTCCTTCGTGCAAGAAGCAGGCAGCTGCCTCAAACCTCCATGTGCCATGCTGGGTACACCTGACAGTTGAGCACAGAGCCTGCCTCCAAGGCAGGAGTGTGGACAGACGGTGGCAGGCTAAGCAGAGACTTCTGTCAGATACGGTCACTGATTTCTGTTACCAGGGTACGGCTTTAAAAGGTGACTTTTGCTTTTGGTAAGCACTAAAATGTTGAAATTAAAAGTTTTTATGTATATTAGATGTCAGATATTTGATGTAGGTGTTCTCTCGCATGTTGTGAGCAAGGCAGGGATGGAGTGAGGAGTGAATCTGGGAATAAAATCTGGGAAGTCAAAGAGAAGCCACCTCCTCCCTGCTGCAGGTGGGAGGTTGGGAAACAGGAGTAGCATTTCTTCCTGGAAATAGCTTCCACCCTCGCAGCGTCTCTCACAACATCAGTGGAGTCCAGCATGGGCCCCTGAGTTCTGCGCACACTTGGCTGCAGAGCTGTGGCTATTTTGCAGCTTGCAGAAGTCTGATGCCTTAGTTGAAGTTGCTGATTTTCCCTTTGCAAAGAGCCTACACTAGCAGTAGATGTTTTCAAGCCTTTGAGATGAGTCACTGAGATGGGAAATGTAAACATTGTGGCTCCTCATCTTTTTCTGACAAAACATGTTAATGTCAAGTACCTGTCAAGGATTAGGCCCTTGGCTTGTGTACAGGCATTGGCAGTCTGTTTCCAGAATCTAGAAAAAAGATGCAAAATCTGAATTTATGAGTCATAGATTTAGTATGGCTGTGATACTTAGTTTGTTTTGGACTTCTGGGGAATACTAAGCTGACTGTAGCATTCCAAAGTATGGAAAGACTTAATTTTTTCCTGTGGCAACTGTGAATATATATCTTTGAAATTTTTGGTCATGGTGGTCGTTACAGGTCCACTTTTAACAGTAGCACATAACACCTCTGGTGTCTTCACCTAATTCTACTTCTGGTAAACTCAGCTCACCAGTCACTTAACTCACTTTGCTGTCTCCAGTGGCACAGTTATTCTTCATTTCACTTGCCAGTGAAGCCTCTTCATGGATTATCATTTGTGCACAGGGAATCAGATATGTTTAATTCTAATGATGTATTTGCTTCAGAGTAAAACATCAAGATGCTACATATAAGATTCTTACGGCCTATTTAATTTCTTGTTTAAGAAGCCCCAGTTTGGTACACTGAAAGCATGGACACAAGCTACAGTAATTGCAGTGTGTAGTATTTCTCTCTAATGGCCTAAAAATTGCTGACATAAAATGTTATCTTTTGATACTCAGCTATGTTGACTGATCCGTCCATATTTGAGGTGGTTTCCAAAGTATTTTGTAGAAGATGCTGTAGACACTCCTCTGAATCAAGGGCACAAAAAATGGTGGAAACTGGACCTTAAATTAGGTAAATTAATAGGAAAGTAGTAGTATTTTTTTTCTATAGTGGACATCTGTACTAATAATGTCACTATTTTATATGATACATGTACAACTGGGGAAGGAAATACAGTTGTGTTTCTGAGGTAGTGGCCTTTGATTCATGCCATTTGCCCACAGTTTTTGAGCATCAGCTCTTTCTTGCCAAGCAGGAACCTATTTGTTTAGGCTGTGAGGCCTTATTAAGCCTCTATACCATTTGTAACTTAATGGTGTCATGGTCTCACTTTAACCATCCAGGAATTTTTGAGAGACAAATAACAGTAATACATTTGTTCTGATTAATTTGCAGACTGGCTTTTTTTTTTTTTTCTTCTTTTTAAATAACTCCATCCCCCAAACTTCCAAAACACTGATTTGAAATAACAAAGTGTTACAGATGAGGTCTTCTGATTATTGCCCTTTAAAGCTTTTTTCACATGGCCAGGCTTCACAAAAACCTATTTTACTCAAAGAAATTAGGTTTCTGGTTAGCAGGAGCCCTAAATAGACATGAATTACAGGAACGTCCTTTGAAACCCCACACAGTACTTGTTTCATTAAATCCCATGAAGCGACCTTAATTTAGTGGAACACTGGATAGGTTGTTCTTTTAACCTATTAGCACTTTGGCCAGTCCCATAAACCATATTCATGGATGATTCCATCAAGAAGGACAACAGTGGGATTAATATTATTTCAGGATACAGTAAATGCCACAATGATGAAGCTGTTTAAGATCTGGTGCTCACTATGTCACACTGAATGCATTGACATTTACTCTGCTATCACTTCATTTCCAATATTCCTTCCAAATCAGCCGATGCTAATGTTTCAGCGTGTGTGCAGAATACAATTCCATCAGGGCTAGGGATGAGGAGAAATGAGCTTGAAGCAAGCACCTTCTCCCCTATGCCCTCACACCCTCCCTCTCTACTCTCACCCCAGAATGGCAAATGGCTTATCTGCTGTAACTTTGTACATGGCAGGGAAAGAGCAAACACACAGGTGGAAGCGTGACAATATCAGGGCTTTGTGTGAACAGTCTGAGGAAGAGATGTAGTAGGGGTAGTAGTATCAGGTAGTGTGCTACTACGCCTGTAGTATCAGGTAGGGGTGCTAGTTCCATTACAAGTTTTTTGCCCCAAGTGTATAAGGGGAGAGCTTGACTGTTCATGATGTGGTAAAGAACAAGACATTTTCACAGAAGAAGGGTGATGCCCACTACGTCACTCTTCAGGCTGCAAATGATCCTCTCCTCTGTAAGAGCAACAGATGCTTTCTGTATACAGACCCCTTCACCACTGTACTTGAACTCTAGAAGGCTTTACCATCTCTCCTCCCTAGCAGCCCTGGAGTCAGCGTGGTGCATTATCCCCTTTTACAGGTTGAGGATTTAGGATTTCACCTGTAATTCAGTGGAGAGAAACATGCTGTTCTAGACAGATTCAAATGGGAGCCAAACTGCTCTGACTCAACCTGTGTAGGAGCCTCTCTCTTTACGTTGTCAAAAAGATAATCCCAAATTGCCTTGCTGATGTTAGCACAGGAAGCCAGCTACAGAACAAGGATCTGAATGCAAATTTCCATAGTCTCAGTCTATTCAAGTGACACTTCACGTGGCTGAGAGGTGGTAAGAGGAGGTAGGAGAGAGCTCCCCATGGTACGTGGCTGATGTTGCTGTGCTGCTCTCAGCCATGTTCCGTGGAATCTGGCAGTCTTCTCATCTGTCATATGCAGTGCAGGGGAGAAGCTTACACAGCTGGGTTTTTTAATCACTATCCCTCCAGAAACTATGGGAAGCAGGAAAGATCTGGGGCCTCTGTAAGTCAAAATTTAAAATTGTAGAATCATAGAATTGTTAGGGTTGGAAAGGACCTTAAGATCATCCAGTTCCAGCTCCCACTGCCATGGGCAGGGACACCTCACACTAAACCATGCCACCCAAGGCTCTGTCCAACCTGACCTTGAACAACGCCAGGGATGGAGCATTCACAACTTCCCTGGGCAACCCATTCCAGTGCCTCACCACCCTAACAGTAAAACATTTCCTCCTTATATCCAATCTAAACTACCCCTGTTTAAGTTTGAACCCATTACCCTTTGTCTTGTCACTACAGTCCCTAATGAAGAGTCCCTCCCCAGCATCCCTATAGGACCCCTTTCAGATACTGGTGCTATGAGGTCTCCACGCAGCCTTCTCTTCTCCAGGTTGAACAGCCCCAACTTTCTCAGCCTGTCTTCATATGGGAGGTGCTCCAGTCCCCTGATCATCCTCGTGGCCTCCTCTGGACTTGTTCCAACAGTTCCATGTCCTTTTTATGTTGAGGACACCAGAACTGCACACAATACTCCAAGTGAGGTCTCACAAGAGCAGAGTAGAGGGGCAGGATCACCTCCTTCGACCTGCTGGTCACACTCCTTTTGATGCAGCCCAGGATACCGTTGGCTTTCTGGGCTGCGAGCGCACACTGAAGCCAGCTCATGTTCATTTTCTCATCGAAACACCCCCAAGTCCTTCTCCACAGGGCTGCTCTGAATCTCTTCTCTGCCCAACCTGTAGCTGTGCCTGGGATTGCTCCCACCCAGGTATAGGACCTTGCACTTAGCATGGTTAAATTCTATGCGGCTGGCATCAGCCCACCTCACAAGCGTGTCGAGGTCCCTCTGGATGGCATTCCTTCCCTCCAGTGTATCAATCGAACCACACAGCTTGGTGTCATCGGCAAACTTGCTGAGGGCGCACTCAATCCCACTGTCCATGTTAGCGACAAAGATGTTAAATAAGACCGGTCCCAACACCGATCCCTGAGGGACACCACTCGTTACTGGTCTCCAGCTGGACATTGAGCCATTGACCACAACACTTTGCTTTCGGCCATCCAGCCAGTTCTTTATCCACCGAGTGGTCCATCCATCAAATTGATGTGTCTCCAATTTAGAGACAAGGATGTTGTGTGGGACAGTGTCAAATGCTTTGAACAGGTCCAGGTAGATGACATCAACTGCTCTACCCCTGTCCAATAGTAATCCCATCATAGAAGGCCACCAAATTGGTCAGGCAGGATTTCCCCTTAGTGAAGCCATGCTGGCTGTCACCAAGCACCTTGTTGATTTTCATGTGCCTTAGCATGCCTTCCAGGAGAATCTGCTCCAAGATTTTGCCAGGCACAGAGGTGAGGCTGACTGCTCTGTAATTTCCTGGGTCATCCATTTTCCCCTTCTTGAAAATGGGGGTTATATTTCCCTTTTTCCAGTCATTGGGAACTTCACCCAACTGCCATGATTTTTCAAATATGATGGACAGTGGCTTCGCAACTGCATTTGCCAGCTCCTTCAGGACCCATGGATGGATTTCATCAGGTCCCACGGCTTTGTACGCGTTCAGGTTCTTAAGATGGTCTCGAACCAGATCCTCTCCTACAGTGGGCCCAAGGTCTTCATTCTCACAGTCCCTGCGTCTGCCTTCCAAGACTTGGGTGGTGTGGTCAGAGCCTTTGCCAGTGAAGACTGATGCAAAGAAGTCATTAAGAACCTCAGCCTTCTCCAAATCCAGTGTAGCCAGTTCTCCTGATAGCTTCCATAGAGGGACCACATTGTCCCTAGTCTGGTTTTTATTCGCTATGTACCTATAGAATCCCTTCCTGTTATCCTTAACATCCCTAGCCAAATTTAGTTTTTTTTTTAGCCCAGCTGGGCCTTAGCTTTCCTAATGTGGTCCCTAACTTCCTGGACAATCTCCCTGTATTCTTCCCATGCCACCTGTCCTTGCTTCCACCTTTTATAAGCCTCTTTTTTCCTTTGAATTTTCCTCAGGAGCTCCTTATCCATCCAAGGAGGTCTCCTGGCCCTGCTGCTGCACTTTCTTCTAGTTGGGATGCAACACTCCTGAGCTTGCAGCAGGTGATCCTTGAATATCAACCAACAGTCTTGGCCCCACCTGCCCTCTAGGACTATATCCCACAGAACCTTATTGAGCAGGTTCCTGAAGAGGCCAAAGTCTGCTCTCTTGAAGTCCCGGGCAGTGAGCTTGCTACATGCTCTTTTCACTGTCCTGAGGATCTTGAATTTGACCATCTCATGATCGCTGCATCCAAGGCTGCCCTGGAGTGTCACATTTCCAAGGACCCCTTCCCTGTTGGTGAGCACAAGGTCAAGCATGGCACCCCTCCTTGTTGGCTCCTCTGTCACTTGTAGAAGGAGGTTGTCTTCCACATGGTCAAGGAACCTCCTGAATCATAGAATGGTGAAAGTTGGAAAGGACTATAAAACCATGTAGTTCAGCCCCCTGCCTTGGGCACAAGTGTTTGTGGGCTGCTATCACCAGGTATTTTTCTGAGTGGCTCTTCTCTTGAAGAGCACTGCAAAAGCTAATGAAGAAAACAAATGCAGAGATTTTAATGAAAGCAGTTTGGGCTGTTCTGAGGGATCTACAACTAGAAACCAGAACATTTTTGAAGGAGTCCACTTGTTTTTCCGCCCTTTAAAAATCACAGACAGAAAATACAAAATACAGGGAAAGAGATACATAGTCTTTTTGGTCTAGATTAGACAAACAGTTATGGTAGAGCTGAGGACATGCAATGCTTGTACTTACATACATAGGAAATGTTCTGGATTATGCTCTGCGTGGTGGAAATGAACATGCCTATCTGGGTAATCTTTCTTTTGACTGATTATTTTTCATGATTCAATAAAGATAATTGGATACTTGTCTGCATTATTTGCAGTTACAGCAAGTATGAACCCCCTTGTGTGTCCATTTGGGATTCTAGAGTAAGTAGTCTTTGACAGTGACTCAGTATTCCCTTAAATATTTTCTACAGATTTAGAGACAGATGCATTAATCATACTGCATTTTTCCTCTGGTTTTACTGGAAGAGTGTTGGATCAGGTTAGATATAGATCTGAGCTGCTAAGACGAAAACATGTCAAGGATGGTTTAAATGTATTTTTATTGTATTCCAGGGCACAATCATGGACTAACTTAAGCATTACATTTCTGTAATTTTATGAAGAAAAGTATGGACTAAAGAGAAGTTCTTCCTAAACCTGAAGGTCATGTTGCGGCCCTCTGGCAAAGCATGTTTACTTCTTTAAGCTTGCTGATGGGAAGACAAGGTCTGTTTAGTTCAGCCACCCATTCCTAAGCAGCTCTGGCCTGGCCTTAATTTTGCTGCCTAGGAAGTAGAGGTTATATGTACAAACATCTCTGGGATTGGACTTGGGGAGGGATGATGGGTGGCAGCAGGACATGTCTGGGTGGAAGTCTCCACAAAGGAGATGATGGCATGCAGTGTGCTTAAAACTTCAACACTGTTTTTGTACAGTGGCAGCAGGAATCCTCTATCAGAATTTATTGTATCACTAGAAAATCTGATTACTAATATCCCATGGCTGATGCTATTAACACCTTTGCTCTCCATTTGGAAAAAGATGGCAAATTGCATTTTGAAGGCTTTCATCGCACCCTAAAAACTCAAGAAAATAAGATGCCATTGGCAGGAAGTGCTAAAATTATAAATTATAAACCCAGACAATCAGGTCCATTCTTCATAGCATGGAAATCTGCCACTGAAATACAGTGAAATACATTGGTCCTGAGTATTTTGATAAAGGGAGGTCACTCAGCCAGCCACAGAAAGTGAATGGATTTCAGAGGCTGGGTAAATGGGAAATAATGAATTTGGGCTCCGTTTCACCTGGAGCGTTTGGATCCCTGCAAACTGTTTCCCTCTGTTACACTTCATGCTCTTTGCAGTACAGGTCTTCAAGGATTGCATTACAGCTGTTTTAGAAGGGAAGCTGGTATTTAATTTGCTTCTGTGGCAGGAGTCTGGAGAAGGGTTTTGGTGGGGGAGTGGTGAAGAAAGGGCATTTCAGGCCTAGGTCCTGGAGAGAAGCCAGAAGATAGATAAGGTGACCTCTGTTTCCTCTGTTGTCTGTGATGCTGTGCTTGTTCTAGGTTTTGAGCTCCCTTGCAGGGTACCAGCTATTGTTAAGCTGAAGCTGAAACATGATTCTTCTGGCAAAACTCTGACCCTGTCCCATTTTGGAGGGATCTGGGTGCTGAAAGGTGACATATGTGCATAATTTAAGTTATCTGATTTCAAAGTAGAGAAGTTGTTAGGCTGCATGAAAAGCATTTCCCTGTGACAGTTTCATAGCCTTTCCTGCTGCAAGCATGTGAATGCCTCAAAACAAAAATACACTTTGAAAGAATGGTTTGCATTGCCAGTATTTCTTGTTAGGAATTCTCAGGAATATTCCAGCTGTAAGTGCTGACAGATATAATCCTCCTTGTTTTACAGCAGCAGATGAAATCATCGTAGTTCTAACATACAACAGAGGCCACATGATATGACTGGAAGTCAGGTGTCTGCAGGGAACTTTTAATAAACTTGGTCCTGGCAGTGAAGTTTGCCTGTGCCTTTGGGCCCTTTACTTAATCCCTCTGACTCAGTTTCCTCATCTACAAGGCAAACCTCAGAATACTCTCAGTGAATGCCATTAGCAAAGTCAACAGTTACCCACAGTTATTTCCTTGTTTAAGTGGAGGAAGATGGGCAGACTGTGGAACCACCACCATGTGGTTCCTTTTTACAATTTTT
The DNA here is from genome assembly GCF_034315485.1 of Pezoporus occidentalis. Taxonomy (NCBI): domain Eukaryota; kingdom Metazoa; phylum Chordata; class Aves; order Psittaciformes; family Psittacidae; genus Pezoporus; species Pezoporus occidentalis. Next base: position 9,355,875 of record NW_026912779.1, read on the forward strand.
TCAACTTTTAACTTTTCAACTCCTGCCTTTCCCAACACATTTAGCATGGAAAGCTCTGATACATCCTTTGCTGTGTAAGGTTTTCACCTTTAACAACACTGTTATGCAGTGGTTTTGATTTACTGCCACATCAAAAGATCCAGCTTACTTCAATCACCTCCCATATTTTCTGTGTTATCAGCTCAACTTTGAGTTGTTTAATATGAACAGTTTGCTGGATGCTCAATGATAACGTGTAGAAACCTTGTGGAATTTGACGTTAACAGGATCCTGCTCATAAAGGTGCCTGCCATTTGTTGGTAAAAGAAAAGGAGTGAATTTTCTGGGTGCCAGACAGTCCGTGGTTACACTTAACTGTCAGCAGGCAGCACTGTGGGACATTGGTTGCATATGCTTTGTGTGTAACTGCAAGTTTTCAGTACTTGATGGCAATAGAACTTCTAAAATAGAAGGGTAATTGGAGGAAAGGATTTGTTTCATCTTGAAAGGATGGGCCTTGGAGAACAACTTGCCTATTTTATTAAAAAAATAAAATAAAATACTGGTTTAATGGAATCTTGCAAGTTTGGCCACATTATGAACATGTAAATAATTTATTGGTTTCTTCTAGTTCCATATTGTGAAGTGATAGTTGCATTGCATTACCACAGTATTAGATTCCTTGGTGACCTATTAATTCAGAATTGAGGTTAAGACAGCCCTTTTATAAAATAAACAATAACTTAGTAAGTTGGAAGTGTCAGGAAAACTTCCAACACTTACTATGGGGTAAGTCCAGAAGTCCCTACTTGGGTGTCAGCATCTAACATTAGCTCCTTGCTTTAAGTGCCTGAGTCACACAGCCCTGTCAAATGACTCTGTGGGTACTTTTATAAGGGCACTCCAACATGAAGGTGCTGAAAAACAGTTTGAAATCAAAACAAAAGTCTTTGGTGTCTTTTCAAGAGCTTGAAAGGCAGCCAGGGACTTTTCAGCAGAGCAGCATGTTACTGTATTAACACCAGACAAATAATAGTGGTGATTGCAACTGGGAAGTCTGTGCAGGGCATGCTGCAGAGGTCTGCACTTTCCAAAGTGGTTGTTAGACACCTCACAAAGTCAGTATGCTTTCTTCTCTGGGAAAAATAATAATTTCTACAAATTTTTGCTGTTTTCTGCTGCATAAAATAACCTTTCTTCCTTCTCTGTAGTATGAGATTATTGGCTCATGACAGCTGCTCAAAACACTACACTGAACATTTGTTGGGAGCTGTGCTCCCGTCTGCCTGCTCACCGAGAAGCTTCCTTCATAGATTGTAGGACAGTACTGGAAAGCAGATCAGCTAAAGGGAATTGGAGAAGACAGTCAAATTGTAGTTTGGCACTGGCACGTTGCTTGTGCCCTTTACAAAAGGGTGCAGTACATCTGCACTGCCTATGTCTCAGGGCAGAAGAGAGAGAAAAAATGCTGCATCTGGCAGAAATTTGCCTTTGGGAAGTGGATGACCAAGTGCTGGATCTTACCCTGGAATTAGTCCTTATGCTTGTTGAGAGCTTCCTGCTAATTTTGAGGGAGGTGGGGCTTATGTTCAAAGTAGTTGTAATGCAGTTGTCCACAGTGAGAAACAGTTGAGCTTTCTGCATGTTCCCAGCCTGTGTTTTCCAATTATTCTGTTACTGGTGTGTAGATACTGCTATTTTGGCTTAGGTCTTGGAAATTTTGTGCTTCTTAAACTTAACTCTGGTTGTCAGGGGTAGAACCATGTGTGATTCTTAAACCAAGTGGGAGCGGCTTCAAAGATCTCTTGGGTTTGGCTCTTTTACATTGTCAACCCAAATTTACTGTTTTCAAGAGGTCAGCTGACCCTGATGTCTCACTCCTGTGAAGCAGTAGCCCAGCTGACTGACCTGGATCTCTTTCTTGTTTCAGCCGTACTCTGTCACAATCAGTCCATACAGCTCTTTTGTTGGTTGCTGATTACATCATACTTCGCTGCAGAGGTGCATGATGATGCTCTTTCCCTTGGAATGGGAATGCTTTATTTTACAGAGAAGAAACAGGATCATTTCCTGTGTGAGACACTCTGAGGATTAATGGGTCTGTCAAGATCCATAATCGGCAGCTTAGCAGAGCTGACACATGAAAGGACCGCAGTGCTATGTGAACCACCTTCAGGCTTGAAACTGTTTCTGTAGTTCCGTCCCAGAGAGGTGAATGAACATGAACTCAGAATTCAATTACTTCCTCATCAGCCCCAGTGGAGATCCATCTGCATGCCAGGAGAGACCATTGCTGAGCAAGAACATAATGTTGCCCTCGTGGGGACCTCTCCTGTCCTTCAAAGCCTGCATGTTTGGCTGGTAAATTTCAGGGATTTGTCTACGTGACAAATCTGTAGTTCTCAACGGTATGTCCCGCTTTCTAGAGACGTGGGGGCAGATCCTGGTCCCATGTGAACTGATAGAAGAAACTTCTCTTCAGTGGGATATGCCCTGAGGGATTTTCAGGGTGAAAGGACAAAGGGTAAAGCAAGATGAATAATTTTGAGTTCTTTATTTTTCAGATAGCAGATACAGCCTTTTGGGGGTCAATTCTTTGCTCAGGCAAGATTTTCTATTTACCTGTCCCTGGATGGAGGGGGAAAAAAAGCCAAAGAAAAATGATCTACAGATAGAGAATAGTCTTTCCTGCAATGACCGTGTGTCTTTCAGTTTACCAGTTGGAGGAAAAACTGTAGGCTGCCTTTATAGCATTGGATGAGATTAATAATATCTATGTCATGCTTCTGGCCACAGCATGTATTAAGTAGAGAGAGCGATGGCTTATTTTGTGGCTATAACTCTTCCGTAGGCTGCAGGGGTGGCAAGGGTGTTTTGCTTCTGAATTTTGCAAGACATAGCCCTAAAACTGCCGTATCTCTGACTTGTTCAGTACTGTGAGCTGAAGCAAAAACCTTTCAGTGAAAAGGAATCTTCTGTGTATTTTGAATGTTTAATAGTATTTCATTAAATCATTCTCCTTCCTCTGATTCTTCTGCTTGATGCATTCCCTTGTGCACCCTTTCTTGGTTCCTGTGTGTGGAAGAAAGCCAAGCCTGCTTGTCTTTGGTGGGAGACTTGCCAGGGAAAACCAGTAAGCCAATGGTTTGTATAGTGAAATTCCAGTCTGGGTATGATTCTCCCAGTGGCACTGAGAAGCTGAAGGGCATTGGCACAGTGAAACCCTACCCTGGCTGGTCACTGGTCTTTCCAGTCTAGGATGTGATTTATGAGTTGGCCCCAAAGGTTCACATCCCATCCTTCAGCTGCAGGTAGCTCCTATGGCTTTCAGTGAGAGTCACCCATCACGTTCAACAGAGCCTCAAAAAGTTGTTGTTAATCATTTACCCACAAACCTTTCACATGAAACCACAGTCCAGCTGTAAAAGTTTCCCTTTTCCTGAGATGGGCTAGTGAATCTGAAAGGTGCTGCCTTGGATCTGTTTTTCTTTTGGCTCTCCTTTCACCCTGAGTTTTATTTGTATTTCCCCCTGTGGTGCTGACAGGATAATAATATTGTAACATTGTCACATCTGGTTAGGGAGAGGGGCAGGAGGAGGAGGAAATGAGGAACTCTCCTCTGAACTAACCTCAACTCTGCTCTAAAAACAAATGAACACAGGAAACTCTGCAGTGAGTGGGCTGCAGCCTCCCTCCCTTCTGCAGCGGGATGTGTCTTGCCTTTTTTGTGCACCCAGCGCTCTCATTAACTTCAGTGAACTCCAGAGACCCTGGCACATGAAGATTCAGAAAGTCAGTACTAATGCAACCTTTGATCTACTTTTTTTCTCCCCGAAGTCAGTGGGAGACTCAGATGCTCAGGAATGTCTGTTCAGATCTGAACGTCAGAGTGCTTCGCTTTTGCGATCTCTCAGGTCGCTCATTTGTATCCTGGCAGGGGCAGGCTCACAGCAGGTCACTGGATGACCTGTGGGACTGGGGTTCTCAGCATAAAACAAGCAAGATGGGGTTAAAGTCATTCCTTCTATCTTTTTAATGAAGGAAAAAATACCTCTGTGAGCGCTGGCAAAATTTGTTGAGAATGATCACTCGTTATTATTTGCCATGTGCTTAAATCAACCTTGAAAATAAGACAGAAGTTTCCAAACTGCTAAGTGACACCTAATGGTTAAGTGCCCAGGCAGTGTAAATGGGATATCCTTTGCTTTCAAAGCTGCAAGAAGACATCAGTGAAAAAGTTTATTTTCTGCCTAGAAAAAATATCAGGATGCTTTTTCTTATTCCCTCCCATTCTTGGGACTCAGTAAGACCTACTGTTGCTTGCTTGTATGATCCTTTTTGCTCTGCCGTTGGGTGAAACCCTTCCATGAAGTGCAACGTGATTCCAAGCCTATTTTTGGCTCTGCTAATCTTGAAAACACGGCTCCATAACACAAAGCACAAGCTGGCTCACCAGATCTGTGCAGATCAGCAGCTTGAGCTCAGTCCCTCTAAGCTCTGCTGCCAGGCTCCCATTTAGTCAGGTAAAAGTTCATTCTGTGTGATGTTAGCAAGCAAGTTTCCCTCTCCTAGAAGCTCTTCATCTTCTTGATGGATATTTTTTTGTGTGTGCATGTGTGCTCATATTAAGCATGAGTGCAGCAGATCTGGTCTTATTTTTTTTTTTTCCCCTCTCTTTTCCACCCTCAGCTCCCCTTCTGCTGTGGTTGGAAACCCCTTTATGGCAGCTTCTTTGTCTTTGCAGGTGTAGTATGGTTATGCAGTGAGATGAAATGCCTCTGCTGTCAGGGAGCCAGCCCAGCTGGGTGGGATCAGGTTACCGATGGCATAGAAATGCTGTTTATATCATCTTCAGGCTGAAGAATTGCATTCAGGTGTTGCACACCAGTTTTGAATCAATATGGGGGTATACTGGGAAAGATCTGTAAAGCAGCTGGTATTCACAGCTCTCCTGTGTTTTCTTCTTGTTTACCATAGGTTTGTTTTAGTTTTGCTAAGAGGCTAAATTTTATTCTTGAGGTTTGAGCAGAGGAAGAGAAGTCTGCAAAATAGTGAGGGTTTTTCTTATCTTCAAGACTTTTGCTCCCTTTTTCCTAAGGAGGACTCTCTGTAGCCCCAGCAGAGAGAAGACTGTCATGTCAAGTCACAAAGCTCATGCCATGTCCTGTTTGAATCTCCTCTGGGCAGACCAAGTACTTGGCCTGGATCTCTACTCAGTCCTGAGAAGTGGAGCCATCCTGGGCTATGTCACGGGGACTGAAAAGGAGATCATGAGAAGGAATGGTGTGGAGGGACAGGGTTTCTGCTTATGAGTGCTGAAGATTAATGCAGACTTGGGAAATCTGAAGAGTTATGGGCCCAAGACTTTTTTTCAGAAGGAAGAAAACTTTGCTTCTCTATTCAGAAACTTGCAGAAATTCACAGAAGAAATCCTAGAGGCTTGCTCCTGCATTTCATTCTTTTTTTTTTTTTTTCCATGATCAGAAAAATACTCTTTTCCTTCCAGATTCTTTCTTCCAGGACATGCACCACAAATTATGTAGTTTAAAACAGCAACCAAACTGATACATCAATTCAGGAGATAAGATTCTGTACACAAAGAGCTTTTTAATTCACAGAGAGACAGTTCAGCCTCCAACATCAAGGAGACTGACACTGAGCTGCTCCATGCATACTCCTAGGTGAAAGGCAGTGAGTCCATAGGAATGACAGGTAATACAATATGATGGTAAGTGGGCCTCCAGCTCCGAACAAAGGAACCACTGTGACTTCTTTGGTGCCTGGACAGGTGAGTTGTCTGCTGGGTTCTTTAGGTTAAGGGATGATATATTCCCTGGGAGGACCAAAGACCTGCAGGGCTTAGATTGGATATGAAAATCACAATAGTATTTCCAGTGTTACTGTGCTCTAGGTAAAGATTGTGATTATCTTGGCATAGAGTCTAGGTACCACCTCTGCAGAGCAATGACTGTTTCAACCTCCTTGATAGTCAGTCAGCTTGAGGGGATCATTGATATTACCCAAGTTTGAGCCATTTTTTGTACGTGCTGCAGTATAGTCACTAAAGTTGGGGGTAAACAATGAATACTGCTGGAAGAAGGGGATGTTGAGGCTTTTTGATTGCCCTCTCCTGACTGTGGGTGTGTACTATTACCCTGGCAACTGAGATATATACAGTCAGATCCAGCAATATCTTCTGGTAACTGTAGTGGGAGTTACATGGGCCACTAATTCAGCAGTGAGGCACAATCACTGACAGCATAACAGAATCAGAATGTATGGAGTGGTTTTGGCTATGACTTTTGCATTTTGCATGTTCCTGGGGAAATCTTTCCTTTTAGGTTTGCTTTTTACTTGGGGGAATTATTTTTACATGCTTAATTTCTTTTAAAACTCTTGACTGTTCAGGGTGTACTCTGCATCCTCACAGAGTTGGCTCAGTGCTGGTCCCGAATGCCAAGAGCAAAGACATTAAATATTATATTTGCTAAACAAAACTGACACATTCTTACTTTCACACAAGGCAGCAGCGGCACTCCCGATGCTCCTGAGAGTTAAAAATGATCCATTTTATTGAGGGATATAATGACAGCACTAGCTGAGCAGAGCAGTAATTATTATCTCTAGGAGACCCAGGAGAACAATTTTTTAAAAGGAAAATAGTGTTTTTCATGTATTTCTTTAAATTCTGATATCAGCAGTTCAGAATTTGTCAGGCGTAACTAAAAATAGGAATTGCAGCCAGACATGTTTCAGGGGACAGATTGTGGAGGCCTATTGGAGTCAATGGGGTGGGATACAACCCAGAGTAGTGGTATGAGAGTATGTCTGTTAGCTTCACTGTATAGTGAAACCTGGCAGCACTCAGCATGTATATGACAGAGGTCTTAAAAAAAGTAGAAGGGGTTGTATTTAACTTGTATTGAGACCGTTTGGGAGTGGGGATAAGCAGTCAAGTGGGCTCCATTTCCCCCCCCCTTGGATTTCTGGTGGTCTAACTCCTGCCTGCTCTCAGTCTGTGTATATGGTAGTGCAGTGCGTGAAGTTGTAAAGTTAAAGAAAAGTCAAGAGGCAGCAAGCTCTTGGAGTTTGCACTGTTTTACATCAGCAGATCTGAAGATATGTAAGCTTTGCTTACAAAGAAGTTGCAAGAGCTAACTGTCAATATTTTGTGATGCTGACAAAGTAGCAAGTACAGGTGAAATACTGGCAGCCAGGACATTAGAAAAGGCCATTCAGCTCTTTTCTTGTAATTGTAAACAAACAAAAACCAAGCCACAGTAAGTTCAGGAGACTTGAAGTCATCCTTTAGCTCAGAGGTATTGTGAATGTGTGAGGTTTTCTTCCTTCTTACTACACTGTGAGCATCTTCACTGATGGTATTGACTGAGGAGCAGGACAGCACTGTGCAGACCGCCATTCATGAAGTGGTCATCCTACAGAGCTGGCTGTGGGGTCCTTCCTGGTGCTGTTGGATCACAAATATTTGAGCTCAGTCCTAATGGGATATAAAATATATTTCTATAAATATAAATAAATACTAAGTTTGGTATTTTCGTGGGAGTACAGAGTCTCTTTGAGTCTTGTGGGGGTGGAATACGACATAATGTGTTAACTCCTAAATTATTTTCTCTGTACAACAAAAAATACCCTAGAAAATGGTACTGGTCAGATCCTCAGTTTATGTAATTGGCCATTCTGAATGAGTTTCCCTAGAGCTAAACCAATTCACAATAAATCAGTATCTGGCTTTATATTAGCATGCCCTGCATTACTTAGGCATTCCTTCCTAAATTCAACCAGTTGGTTTTTTACCCATTGTGGTTATTTTTGCCCTTTGTCCCAAAGACTGCCTTGTCTGAGAACCAAGGTCCAGGAGTATTTTTGGGAGTCAGCTACATGCCAGAGCTTAGGACAAACTGGACAAGCGGAGCTCAGACTGCTCCTTCCCTGCTATGGAAAATCCCCTGCTGAAAATTGATGACACAATTCCTTCATCCCTTAGATGTACGTATCATTAGAAACCCAGACCTGCTCCCACATTTTCAAGACCTTGTTAGCTCTCAAAGCATCAAGAGAGCGCCCTAATTTTGCAGTTGGGAAGGCTTGGGGAAAGCAATGCGACAAGCAGAGTTTCTTTTACCTGGCCTTTCAAAGTGAAGGTAAATAGCAGGGCAAGGACTTCAGGGAAAGAGAAGAAAAGAATTTGCCTAGAAATACAATTTTAGTAACTAGCAGTGGTGCTAATTTCTGCAAAACAGAATAAAGCCAGTATGGAAGCAATTAATGCCACTGTACCCATGAAACACAAGTTAAGATAGCTGATGTTTCAGGATAAAGTTCTTCATCAATCATTGGTTTATTTTATTAGCATTCGCAGTGCTGTGTGGTGTGATTACTCCTGATGTCTTGTGACAAGCGTAATGAGAAAATGCAGGGCCAAACCCAGACCTGGCGCTGGACCTGCTTACACGGCCCTGAATTTGGCCTGTAATGTAACACATGTGAAGGCATAAACCTTTCCTGAAGGAATACAGATTCCACCTCAACCCCTGGCCCTCATTGAGGTTATTCTGTACGTTCAGATTTATTGGTAAAGCACCGCTGAAATTTTGTCTCCTCTTTTAAAAATTGCCCTGCAAATGATATGCTGAAAAGTCCGAGGTTCCCATATTGTCTGAACTGTTCTTTATTGTGTGAACGGCCTGGTTTTGCTGACTAAAAGACCAAATGCTTTGCAGCCAGATGGTATTGATTCTTTACAGTTGCGTTCATACATCAGATGTAGATATTGTATTCCACTTCCCATTACATCTGAAAATGACTGGCTCTAATTGACAATATGGCATCCACATTGAGATGTTTGCTTTGTGAAAACTGGCCGCTGCTCAGAATTATTTTGTATTATTAACTCCTGTACATTGCCCCTGCTGTTTGATCAGTCTGTTTCTCTTTGTTCTATGCCATATGTGTTTTCAAAACTAATACTTATACACCTTTCAAGGCCTCTGATTGTCGTACGAAAGACAATAAATCTCTAGGGAATCTAACTATATCCTGGAGCATACAACCTTATGAGAAAAATAACTTCAGAACACCATGCTTTGGTGTTCTGATATTCTATCTCCTAGCTTTCAAATTCAGACAAAAAAGAAAGAAAAGGATCTGCTGTGATGAAGCCTTAACTGCATGAATAGCAAGTCTAAATTTTATATTCCCAAGTGAGACTGGATTTAACAAGGGTACTTCCATTGCTTTTGGATTTCGCATAATTTCTTTGGACAATTTTTGAAGGTGGTAAATATCCACTCTCTTCGGAAGAGGAGAAAGAACATCGGGGGGGGGGGGGGGGGGGGGTGTTTGGGGTGGTTTTTTTTTTTTGTTTGTTTCCTGTTTGGAAGGCCCTCATTGGCTTTTTGACTGTGATCTCTGTGGAAGAAGTAGAGGGAAAGGAACAATTATTTCTGACCCATAAATAACTGCTGGATTTGCTTAATGGTGAATGTACCCCAGAGTCTCTTGAACCCTGACACAGCTATGATGTGGGAAGGAGAGGGGAACAAGCTGCATGTGACTTGCAAAATTGCCCTTCCCATCCCCAGGTCTTTAGTCTGGAAGAAGGGTCTGGGGGCTCCACAGCTCTGCAAACTTGTGACAGACATGAATTTTCCCCAGACCAAAATGAACAGTGGCTTGCAAGGCCTATCTAATAGTGAAGATGGCAGTATATCTCTGTGCCATTTACATTTGCACTTGTGCCACAAGAGACCCCATAGGGTAGGAGGCTACCCTCTGACAGCTGCAGATGAGCAAAAGCCTTCTGCATGAGCAGAAGAGCTTGGAGAAGAACCTCAAGTATAAAGGCATAGCCATAACAGCATCAAGGTAAGAACAACCCCACCAAAACATCAAGGATGAATGTGTCCTGTCAGGGCTGGCACTGTTGCCTGTGAAGGGAGAGTGTAGGTCTAGAAGGCTGTAGTCAGCTGAATCTTCCTGTGGCATCAGCTGAAGGTGCTTTGGCCAAGGGGAAAAAGTGAATGCATGCTCCTGGCCAGGGTATAGGTGCTCCATCTCACTGTCCCCTGCTGGTTTTTAATCCTCATCCTTGAGATGAAATAGAAAATGATACCTTTGTTGGAACGGGGCAGTTGCACACTGATGTGAATCAGTGAATGACTCCATTCATGTTCAGATTGACTGTAGGAACTCTCATTCCCTGAAAGGAGACAAATGTGGTGGTGATGTTGGGTTTGTTTTTAAATCAACTAAACTAATTTTAGACTGTAACAGGTTTTGCTGGTTTCAGTGCCTTTATATCAAGGCACAACTGGAAATGATAAACAGCACTATTTCATGAAGAGCATGTAGAAGCAGCCTTGGACTTTTTTCTATAAACCTGTGTAACCTCAGGTTCTCTCTGTGTGGCTAAAACAGCTTTCTCAGAAGAAATGGGATTTAAAAAAATGATTGATAAGATACAATTTGCTTTTCCATTGTGAACCAAGAAAAAGTACTTTTTAATGCAGAGCTGGTAAATATGTTAAATCTGATGTGAAAGGCTTTCCTGGCACAGGTAAAAAATGACTTTAGTGGTGCGTTTGTATGCAAGCTGTTACTTTAGTAAGATGGTTTTCATTTAGAAATTGTTTCTGCACAAAGGATTTTGTAACAGTGCAATAAAACAATTTTGCCCATCCATCTTGAGCCAGAAAAACGTATTTAACATTTGTTGGTGGAAATACTTTAAAACCCAGCGTAAAAACAGTTTGTTGATCTGAGTGAAGCTCAATGAGAAGCAGTGAACCTTGGTTACTCCAACATGGGCAGATGCCAGCTGGGAAATAAATTTGTGTAATTTCTAGGTACTTTTAGTGCTACCATTAATATGTTATGTGAGAACCTTCTGTGCTTCAGTATATTTATCCTCATCTCACCTCTGTGAGAGGATATATCCTCATTTGTGCAGTTGGAAGGTTAAGTTTCAGAAAAGCCAAGTGACACAAAATCGCAAGCAACTCTTCATGGGAACTGCCAATTCAACCTGTTTCTTCAGCGTGTAGAGTGAGCTCTGCACTCAGACCTGTCCAAATCACTAGAGATCAAAAAGCTAAACTCATTAAAAGATAATAGGATAGTACTCAGCATCTTTGACATTAAGAAGCTGTTATTGTGCCTGGTGGCTGCAAGAATATGTTGACTGTGGATGGTTACATTACAGAAGAGATTACTCCCTGAATTAAGACATGTAGGGAATACTTCTGCCAGATCTCTTTTTCCAGGGCTAGCCATAATCAAATTCCTTTCTTTACTGTTTTTTGTAACCCCACTAATTGAGATCACCCAAAATGTTACCATGAGCAGAAGTCAACATCAATTAAAAATTCCATTTATATTCCCTGTGAAAACACATGGCCTTCAAAAGTGTTTGATTTTCATCGGACCTTCTCATCTGTTTGTCATTTAAAGTTCAGGCCATTTTCCATATTTCTATCAAATGCTGCCCCACATGGAAGTCTGGCAAATGAGCTTGCAAAGTAACTTATTTGAAGTTATAAATAATCTAATACTTGCCTGAAGTTGACCTCGCTATACAATAACATACACATTAATGTCTGAAGCTGAGGGACATACAGTTCTCTAGTACTGCCTTGGTAGTTAAAGGTAGTTAAAGGCAGGATTGCACTTGTACAGTTACAGTACTTGTGGTTGTTCCCACTGGTACAGACTTGGCCTTGAGGTAGGAGGGAGAGGGCAGAGGGAACGGGGCAGATTGTACACTGGCAGCTCTTCTCAGCACAGGACTTGACTCTGGTGTCATTTCCAAGTGTCACAAGTGCACGCTTGCTTATTTATTTAAAGCACCGGTGAGCTGGCAAATGTGATTGTTTTTTTCACTGTCACGTTTGTTCCTTCAGAGTCCATTCACATTTATGTCCGGACTCTTACATTTCCTATTTTGATAGGGAAGGTGGTTGAAGGATGGACAGGGGGCCCAGCAGGGTGCTAGGATTGGAGGGACAACTTCAAACCACTTACCAATAAGTTATGGACATGAGTTATGAGATCTCAGGAGCTGTTTGGATGTCAGGTCACTCCCAGGACTGACCTGAGCTTTTGTTACAGCAAAGGTGTAACAAATAGCAGTGTTTCAGTGTAAAGATGCTATTCATTGCTCATCAAAGTTGCAAAATCTTGTTCCTAAGTATTTTCATTTGAATGCAGATCACTGTGACACACTAGACTTCATTGTCCTTCTGCTCCTAGACTCTTCTCACTTATGTTGATTACCCTTTTAACATATTAGTTACAAGGCCTAAACATTTTTGGAGGTTATTATTACCTGAAATTAAAGTGTATTGTTAGCTCCTCTCTTAGAAAGAAAGGACTCTGCTAAAATGAAGCTCTTGAGCACAGTTGTTTTTTTTTTTTTCTTCTAATCAGCTTCAGACATAAAGTGCTGTAAGTGAATGACCGTATCTGCTAATTAAGTTGAGCCTTGAATGACCAGGTTAGCACTCCAGTTGTCATTATGCCTCCACTTGATAAATTGTATGTCATGTTATTCTTGAGACCTTCCTAATGGCAATCAGGTTACTGGGACCTTGACCTTATTGATGCACCTGCTTTTGCTTAACTCAGCTCCTCCCATAGGTGACCATGTTGAGCTCAGCGCCCTCTTGCTTTTGTAGGCTTTTGCACACAGCTGAGCATTAAGAGGAATGAGTTCTTAGAGAGCAGTTCCATATTGCATATGGTAAAATGCCAAGTGTCACTGCAGCTACAGACTGCAGCAGGATCAGCTCTCCTGCACACTGTAAGTGTGGAAAATCATTTTAGCACAGGGCAGCAGAGGTCATTGAAGGCACTTTTAATTGTGTTTTGCATGTTGTGGTGCCTCAGTGAGTGGCATTTATATCTCTGGTCAGGAAGTTGTGCCTCTGAGTTGCATTCAAAGAATTGGGCTAGTGTTTATAGCTAAGAGAACCAGTACAAGGGAGCTGTGTTGTTTGAAAACATGATCTGGGGAGGCTGCTTATATGTGCTGGCTATTGTTTTTCATTTCAGGCTATCACACTAATTTGATCTTGAGAGTAATGCATGAGGAACTGAAAGAGCTGTGCTTTGTTTCAAAAAAAGACCACTAAACAGCCACAGTATAGTCAGAAACTGTTCCCAGGAGCAGACACCAAAAGTTCATATGCTGAGAGAACCAGAGTCTGTTCACATCCAGAAAAATGTATTCCTATCCTGGTTTATTGAGTTTTGTTTTGTTTTTAATTTGAAGACATACATCTTAAAAGTGTGTTGTTTTTCTTGGCTGGGGTTTTTAGGCAGCAGACCTGTGTATGTATTTGGTGTTTGTACATGGATGTTTAGTATCTTTTCTAAATGCTGCAAGCACTGCTGTACATTTGGTAAGATTAATATAAAGATTTTACCCATTTATGTCCCCAGAATATAAAAGGGTTAATAAAGTGGATGTTTAGAAGTACTACATTTACATTTTGGTTTCTTTGCACTTGCCTTCTCATGTGCTTGAATGTTTTCTTTCATCTTTTTCTCTGAAATAACGATAAGAAGTTCATCAGCTTTCCTTAAATACAAGTGTAACCACATGACCTCCAAAACTAGAGGTTCACAAAAGAGCAGCAGATATCACAAGTCTAAAGATAATAAACACAAGAATTGACAACAATGAATTTCTCTCACCAGTGGGAATAATTTAAAGCCATGTGTTTGCAATGTAGATAAGTCACAACTAGGTAGATGAGGAGAGAGAGAACTAGCTAGGCTCTTTGTTGGCCACCTGCTGTTCTGGGAATCCTGGCTGATAAATACAGCCATCTCCATCTGTGGATGGGGAGTTCTAATTAATTACCTGTGACATTGATAAATTTCTTTCAGGATCTTCTCTTAATCCAGTGGCGCATCTGCATTGGGTCCTTTCCTTCTTCCAGCATGAAGAGTCTATTTATGGGCTCAGATTTGTAATTAAATGTTTAATTTACAAAAAGAATGGTTCCCAGGAAATTGTGGGCTCTATTTCTGCGCTTGTGTCAGGCTTTGTCAGACATTACATAAGAGATTTGCCCATGTTGGCCTGCTGCTTCTGGCTTTTCACATAATCCTTTGTATTATGTTTCCAGTGCATGTAGATAATGTAATTTAACATTTTTCTAAATGCCTACATGCAGGAAAGCTAACCTTATATGAGCATACTTAGAATTTATTTATATACTGTAAAAATTCAACTGAATCAGAATTACTGGAAAATGCCTTATGCTATTTTTTTCCTACTTGATCATGTCAGTTGCTTTAACTGTATATAAAGTTCACTTTGGCAGCAATGGCTGTCCTCTACTGCTTTGTTTCTATGGGTTGTTACTCCAAAGCCCCAAAGTTCTAATAAATCGTGTTAAACAGGCTTAAAAGTTTGTGTGAATAATGTCTTCAGGTTGCTGACACTAATGTAGACTTTCATTTTGATAGCTGTGAGATAAACAGAACCACAGTCCTTGTTGCTCTAGCTACCATTTATACTATTAACTACTGCAGTCTGGACTTGCCTGGGAGATAAATGTGATCATGGACGAGCAATTAGGAAACGGTTTTGTGAAGATCTGAGCTTTATGTTGCAGAGTAGCGTGGCAGAGAAGCAGCCTATTTCCTGAAGGTCAGAATGTATCACAAGGGGATGAGCTCACACTGGGGTGAGGAGGGAATGAACACAGTTTTAATTAATGTGTTTTAGTGGTGTGGGGAAGAGAGGAGGCAGAAGGCTTCTCTTTGGTGATGCAAGATTGATGACACTTGACCACACACATTTTGATGCCTGAAGGCCGTTCACAGGCAGTTTTATTTTTACTTGAGTGTGTGTATGTTTAAGGAAAAATAAAAAAAGACTGCTCAGTCTGGATTTCAAGAAAAGGTAACAGTTTGGTGCTGATACAGCATAGTGTGTATGCTCGTGTGCCTTTAGGTATGTTCCAATGTATACACTGAAGACAGAGAGAAACAAAGAAAAACCTCCAGGCTTCTTGTTTGGCAGTTTACCTCATTTTAAGTTGAATAAGTAATGGCAAAACCATTGTGTAATGAGCAGTCATCCTCTGCTCCAGAAATGAAAAAAAGGATAAAGTAATATCAAAGCTTGACTTTGGTGCTCCTCATAGAAATGTGAAGGGGAGGTTTAATGCCACACTCAGTATAGTGAAAGGCTTGGAAAAATGAGATGAGTCTGTCTTGGCTTTGGTTTTGGATAAAGCAAAGCCTCAGCTATGGCTGAGGCACTTAAATGTCATGCAACGCAAACACTCTGAATGCAGATGAAACAGGTGGGTAAGAGGTTGGAACAGGCTGCCCAGAGAAACTGTGGCTGCCCTGTCCCTTGCAGTGCTCAACGCCAGGTTGGATGGGGCTTTCAGCAACCTGGTCTAGTGGAAGGTGTCCCTGCCTGTGGCAGGGAGGTGGAACTAGATGAGCTTTGAGGTCCCTTCCTCTCCTTCCTAACTTGAGGTCCTTCCACTTCCTAACACTTTATCTGTTCTATGATTTAGTGTTAAATTTGTCTTAAACCCTGAAGCACTCTGTTATGCCTCTCCCTTCCAAACTTGGTGTCTACAGCTGTAACGGAGAAGGTTCGTGTTAACCATGTAAATACCTAACCCTGCTTTCAGTCTTGCTAAGTTCTTGGCCTTTTTGACATCCAGTGACAGTAACATTTTAGTATATTAAGTTGTGCAGGAAAAATTCTACTCTTTTTCAGTTTTGAATTTTCTCACTTTTAATGTTATGATCTGTCTCCTTGCTTGTGAGTTAGAACACAGGACAGAAACTTTCAGGCTTTTCCACAATGTTAGTTCGTGTCAGGCTTTTGTGGTATCTTCCCTGCTATTTGTCTCTTCTGTTGTAATATTCTGAGGCTTTTGAGGCAGCATTTTGCAGTTACCTGGAGATGCATGGATCTCTGCATGAATCTAGTCCACCTCCTCTTGAGGAGTTGTTTTCTGGGTGAGAAACTACTGGGTTGTGCCTTTCCCCTCCCAGGTTGCTGTACAAGCTTCCTGCTTGAACCTTAAGAGTCAGTCTCCTGAGTGACCTGGTGGCCATCAGGCTGGCAAATTTGGGTTTTTACATCCAAGCAGTGAGCCTGCGTCTCAGGCATTTTAGCATTTGATCATTGTCTATGGGTGGGCTAGACAAAAACAAACAAAATGTAATCATGGCAGCCTAATGCAGAATAAATTATTTCAATCCACTGAATTCTGTAGCAGGCAGCAGTACTTTGACTTACGTGAACAGAAGAAATGGAACAACTGGGCTGGCACAAAGCTTGGAGGGCAGTGCCAGTAACAAGCCTGACTTCTCTGAAACCAGATCCTGCCCTGACCCTGATTAATTACTCAGGGGTTGTTCGCACAACCAAATTCCTGCTGTCAGTGCATCCAGTGCTGCCTGCCAGTGAAAATAGAGCAGTTGTAATCCCTGTGAATTATCCCTGTGGTTGGCTGTAGTGTCCTATCAAATGATTATCATGTGATAGGGCCCCTAGTGCTTTCCAGCTCCTCTGGTTCCCCGATGAAATATTAATATGCTTTTAACATTTAAGGTTATTATTCTTGTGTGCTATACTTCAGGCTTATCTTTTTCCGCAGCCATCATATACTTTATAGAGCCAGAATACCCTCTATAGCAGAACAGATCTTTCTGTCTTCCATGACAGACTTACAATTAATGGCCTTAGTTGAATCTTTATGCTAAGTAACCAGCAGTGCTTTAAATACACTAACATGGGCTGAAGTAAGCGTAATGCAGTATGAAGTACACAGCTTTTCCCAGAAGAATTGTTTCTTTCATCTCTGAGTTAGTAAGTAGAGATTGGGAACCGGCTGTAGCCTGGCTTGCATGTTAACTTGCCATGAACAGCATGTGGCAGCTGGACCATGGTGGGATTGGGGGCTGGCTTCAGACTGCTGGGTGTGAGATCTGGGAGGCAGGGAGATGTGCTTTGGATACAGAAGGAAGCAAGGAGTTAGATTTACTTAAATGGCACAGTTTTGATATCCAGCCAGGTATATTTTTAAGTCCAATTCTAGGCTTTTCAAAATCTCAGATTCCTTTTCTCTCCAAAATTCCCTGAAGCTCCTTAAGAGGAATGAAGCAGGTTTATTTGATTCTATTCTTGTTCTTGGACTTATAAAGTTCACACTTTGGAGTCTTCTTCCTTACTAGGGTGAGAAATGCATGTTAAAAAAGAAAGTTAATTTCTGATAATCATCTATGTCCAAGAGCTTGAAATGAGAGCAAAGAACAAAACAAAACAAAAGTGTAAGAGCAGACCTGCAGACCAGCAGAACCTGCAGGCTGGCAAAATTTTTATGAATGAGTGAATCCAGGCTTTTCTCAGCATGGAACTTGCACAGGAAAGTGATTGCTTGCACACAGGTATTTGGCTGTGCAGGTTTTAGCTCTTGCCAGCTTTTTTTGAAAACATATTAGCTGCCTTGATGTCTGAAACTCCCTGGGGAATACCCACAGAGAGCTCTGAAAGTGGCACTGTTTTGCTAATTAGTAAGGCCAACTGTTGTCTGGCTGAATTGTCTGCATTAACAACGGGCTCCCTCTGCCTCTGCTCTCCAGTTTTAATTCTAATGCTAAGAGAGCACACTGTGTTTATGCTAATAATTCTGGCTTTCTGAGGTAAGGACATATGTGAGGTGTGCTGCATTTCCTAATTGTTTCATTCTAGTCTTGCCCATCCATGAACAGTATTTGTAGGTTTTATTCTTTTCTGTAAGGAAAGGTCATCATAGTTGGCATGCCTGCAGCAGGTATTTCAGGGAAAGAGAGCAAAGGAAAGACGCCAGCTTTAGCTTTAATTGTTACCATCTAGCTAGGGTATTGATATGGCCATTCATGAAACAGCAGTTGAGCACCTCATGGTCAGTGTTGTACCCTTACAAACCTCTTTATTGAATAGAGAAGATCATCCTGTGGGAGGAGAATTGAA
Source organism: Pezoporus occidentalis (assembly GCF_034315485.1). Lineage (NCBI taxonomy): Eukaryota > Metazoa > Chordata > Aves > Psittaciformes > Psittacidae > Pezoporus > Pezoporus occidentalis. The sequence goes on from NW_026912779.1 coordinate 9,373,867, forward strand.
GTAAAAAAGTGTCAAGTGGTTTGCTCCAGGTTACTAAAAAAAAATTAAATCTATAGCAGAGAGGACACTGAGCAACTATCAGGTGCAGGTAAGAGCCCATTACATGGGCTTTGTCCTCCTGGCTGGGGATGTGGCAGGAGTCATGTCAGTAAATCCGTCTCTTCTGAGGGTAGACAACAAATTTCTCTCTGAGAAATTGGAGCTGCTGTTGAACTTCTCAAGAGAAAGGGTATCTTATTTCCCCAAAATAGAGAAACCAAAAGACAGGCTCTCTGGCTGAGACACAGGTTTTGTAATTTTGGCTCATTTTTTCCCCTTCAGTGTATGGTGAGGTCATATTTTTGTAGAGTTTTAGGTACATGGTTGAATGTTGCTAATGAATGTATTTCAGAGTAAACATGACTGGCATAGAACTAGTTTTATTGCAGTGTTAATTTTGAATCCTGCAATCAAAAATAACCTCACCCTCATTGGACACATCTGCCTACACTAAGCTGTTTTCCTGTAAACAAGATGAAGCCCAGGGTCTGGTATGTGGTACTGATACCATACTGAATCTTCACAATATCGTAATTGCACTGCAGAGGACAGCTTTTTTTGCCAGAAGGGAAAAAAAAGTGCATAATGTATTGAAATGCTATGGGGACTTGTTCTGCACCTGTGTGCATAGGCACAGGGTAAGGAAAGGGACACAGCTGCAAGAAGGTGATTTTACATGAAACATGACATGGGCTCGGGTAGACCACCAAGATTTTGGGTTGTTGTACTTCACATGTACATGTCTAAGCTATGTGTGTACAGGGGCTTCCAGCTTTGGTGGGCGCAGTGCTACCTACCTGGCTTTGTTCCTGGCTTCCTTCCTGACTTTTCATAGAATCATAAAGTGGTTTAGGTTGGAAAGGACCTTAAAGATCACCCAATTCAAACCCCCCTGCCACGGGCAGGGACACCTTCCACTAGACCACATTGCTCAAAGCCCCATCCAACCTGGCCGTGGAGACTGCCAGGGATATGGCAGTTCTGGACAGCCTGTTCCAGTGTCTCACCACTCTCTAGTAGAGAATTTTTTCCTTATATCTATTCTGAATCCTCTCTGCTTAAGTTTGGACCCCCAGTTTTGTGCCCCCTTTGAAATGTCCCATTGCTTTGGGTATGTGACTCATCCAGTCTGCAACATGGGGGATCATTGTGGAAGTTTTGGTTAGGAACGGAGTGGGCATGAAGTATGTAGGGATAGCAGATCCTTCTGGCACAATGTTGTGCAGAGCACTTCCTGCACCACGAGATTCTAAGGCAGAAGTGTGGAATTTCTCCCTTTATGATAAAATTATGCACATCATCTTTGTTGAGCTGATGTCCATAAGCAGTGTGCATCCTAACCCACAAAATTAATTTTGTGGTACTGAGATGCAACAGGGCAACTCAAATTAGAACTTTACTAGTGCGACCAAGTTGTGTTGTTTCGTGGCAGTTTAGACCAGATGCTTAGCAAAATAACTGTTTGTTACAGGTTTTATGTATAAGTTACCTTTTTATTTCTTAATGTTAGTAAAGGACATAAAAATGAGAAGCCAAAATATAGGTATTTTTTTTGATTGACAGTAATGGCTTTGAGTGAAGCCATTTAAATATTATTTACATATTATTTGAAGCCATAATAAGCTATCATGTCAATCCGTAGCATGGCATTGTTATTAAATGAGTCTCCGACAGGGTAACTCATAATGGTGTTATGCAAATTAAGCACATTTAAGAAACTTTTGTAAGAACATTACTGTACAAGCAATGTAGCTAAGTTTTCAACATCAGTGACTCTGTCAGTTTAATTTAAAATGCATTCTCTGTATGTGTGGCTAATGTCTCTCATCTCTTTAATAAGGGCCAGGCTCAGCAAACACTCGATGTGTAAGTCCCCCTGATTTAAACAAATACTTCAGCACACAGGACTTTACTAATACTGCTTTTCTGAACTCAAACTGACAACTACCCTTGCAGGATGGAGAGATAGAAAATAAAAGATTGTCCCCTCTCCCTGAAAAACTTTGTTTCTGTGGCAGACTTTGGATGTTGAGATTGGTAAGACTTGGATGGAAAAGGGGATAGGGTGTGGTTTAATAAGGGAATGCTGGCAAGCTTTAAGCATTTGTAATGGTGGCAAAGAACATTTCTCTGTAAGTGGTTTCTGGTTATGTAGTTCTACACCATAAACACACAGCTGAGTGATTAGGTCAGCTGGCCATATGGTTTTGGAGAAAATGACTGTGTTCCAAGGCAGGTGCTCAGCTTCCTCATGAAGGTACAGAGCATCAGAGTGATGTTGTCTAAGCTCTTTTGTAAAAAGTTCCGAGTACAGATACTACAGGATTATGAACCCCATTTCTCTGTGCAAAACACTCAGAACTACCTGGCTGGCTGAAATAACAGCTTCAGGAAAATGTAGCTCAGAGCTGTATAGCCAAAGTTAAAAAGGACTATGGATACTATTCCTGAGCCTATGATGAGAATGAGACTCCCCAGACCTACAGTGCAGCATCTTCTTACAGGCTTTCATGTCAGTGTCTGAGGAGCAAAAGGGTTGAGTCCCACCAGAGGCTGGGGAGCTATTCCAGCCTTCCTTTGCACTGTGTAGAGGTAGCGTTCAGGCTTCATGGGAGCCTGCTATACCTCCTTGTAGTAAGTATGTCACTTGAAAAATGACCACAGTCATAAAATTGTCATGTAGGATTTCCTTTGAGTCCTGGAGTGTCTGACAAAATACACTCGCTCTGCATGCCAGGGCTGTTCTGAGTTTGTAGGATGTTACCTTCTGTTCGTTTTGTATTTCGAGGTTGCTCAGCAGAGATGTAGCTGTGTAAAGAGTTGTATCTCCCTCTTTGTGCAGCTGCTTCCCTTTCTCTTTTGTGAGCGCACCTATTCACACACAAGCACACACTGCTACCAAAAGAAGTATTGGGAATAGCCTTACTGGCCCAGCCAACATGCTGTCAGCACCATTTGAAGCCAAACTTGCTTAGATTTTTTTTGGCTGTGGAGATTCCTGAAATACAGAAGAAAGCAAAACTAAAACTATATTTTAACCAAGCGAGGATGCATTCTTTCATTGCAGCCATCCCATGAGGTTTGGCCAGGCCATCAGCATGGGTTTGTAAGAGGCATTCGTGAAAGCAACTGCCAAGAGAGTGGCTTTGGAGTGTCAAGCAAGATCTGGATGAAGCTTCTGTGGTATGTCAGCTGCACATTCTGACTGGCACTGATACCATGGGGGGATTGTAGGGTCTGATACGGACGCATTACGGCTGCCTTGTACTGACTCTATAAACGTTCACTTTTCAGTTCACAGTCTCAATTCCTGTACCCTGGGGAGCTTGTGATCCTTTCGTGATATACTGACGTAACTTCCAGTTGTGTTGATGATGAAGATCCTCGATACTTTCAATTTCACGAGTGTTTGAATTTTAAAATACATGTGGTTCTGTTTTGCTTTCTAACTAAAGCTTGACTGCTTAGGAACAAGCAGAAACCAAAATGCATTCTGCATAAAAGGACATGCTCCACCCCAGGCCAAATAAAGCAAAAAACCCCACAAACTCCACAAAACTTCCTTATTTGACACTGCTTCTGAATTTCTTCTTGCCCTTACAGCTGCCTTTTGATTTCCAATCCAGGTCTGCCAAAAGACTTAGATTCCAATCAAGGCAGTTTGCAGAGCAGTAATACTCAGATAAATGCAACAGGCAATCAGGCTGCTGTGAACTAATGGCAGGACATTTGAAGGGGCTGTATTTCAGATGATGGTGTCGGTTTCAGAAAGGCATGCAAACTGGTTTAATCAAATGTTACATTTTATTAAATTCCTGACCATTAGATAGGAGATTGCATAGGAGAATTTAAAAGATTGGGAGTTTCTGGCTTTATTTCTGCACTGCTGATAAGCAGTAATTTTTGCAGAAGGGGAAGAAGTAATCCTCTGCAATAAAACCATTTTCATAATACCATGGGAATGAGTTATTGCTTGAGGTGAGGCACAGTTTCTAATGGCTGCCTAAGCTTTCATCTCCATCTTTCATGGGCTAGTCAGACATTTTTATAGTGCTGACACAAAAAGAGAGCATTTATGTTGCTTCCATTCTCCATCTGTCAACAGTTAGGTTAAAGTGCCACTACAGGAATACTTTTCATCTGATTTCCATTCCAACGTGGTTCATCAATATACAGTATTCGAGCCATGCCAACTCTCAGGGTTCTAATCACACATTTTTTTATGCCCCATTAATGGTTGGCAAATAGGAAACAAAAGCCTGTCTTTTTAATGTGAAGAAGGTTGGACTTTTATTCCGGATTTCCCTCATGTACCTCCCTTACAATTTTCTAAACTATCATGAGTTGCTTTTGAGTTTGAAAAGTCAAAATAATAGGTCAAAGAGGAAGCGGATTTTCATTTTGCTTGCATGTGATACATCTGTGAACACCAATAATTGATTCAAATTCGTGCATCAGGTGGGAGCAAAAAGGTAAAGAGGGAAGCGCTGGAGTAAACCTTCTACTTCCTGTTTTACTTACAATTCGTTTCAGCTAATACACGCAGTTTTACTAGTGGCAGAGACCACAAAAAGATTTCTGTGGAGAAATTTGCAGACCTCTATGAAAAAACTTACTGCCTTATTCTGTGCTTAGTGCAGTTGTAAGGCTGGACAGGGTATAGATGTGTTTGCAGTGAGCAAAAGCAGACTATAAGGTGCACAGATTTCCTGTTTTGATCCAGTGGAAACTGATGGTGGTAATACCTGAGAAAAGGTGTGTGTAACAGAAATTACAACTGTGAGGACAAGAATTGTTACCTTCATTTTTAAGGCATATTTACTGGGCTTATTTCTAGGATAATTATTGTGAATTCCTGTTTTTTTTATTTATTTTTGGTTGGTCGTTACCTTTCTTGTAGAATAGCACCCAAATACCCCCAAGCCCAGCTTGTTTTGCTGATAGTGAGTAGAACAGAGAAGCTGTTCCAGACCACTTCAATGTATCTTCCTATGCGAGACAGTATGTAGTAAAAATATCCCCTCCGTGCTGAGAAAGAGGTGGATGGGGGCTGGCAAGCTTATTTTAAATTAAAAAAAAAAAAAAAAAGAGAAAAAGTTAAACTGAAGAGGGGGAAAACAATGGTTTTAACAGGGTTTTCTTCCCAGTACCCCTGTCCCTCGGGTATGCAATATTTGCTTAGTGTAAATTTCTTCCAGCTTTCTCTCAGATTTCGAGTGCCTCATTTTTCTCTAGCTAATATAGTGCAGTTCATATACTGTATTTTATGGGCGACTGGCTTCCAGAGGAAGGTAGGTGTGAAAGACCAACACAACCATGAAACTGAGTTATATGGAGTAATCACTACAGGGGAGAAGGGGTGGTTAGTCCCTTTCCTGTCGCGGTCAGAGGAGACTTTCACGCTATGGGAGTGATTGTAAAGATTCAGAGGAGGTATTACTGGATTTTAAGTTGTTTCCAGTTCTTGGCTGAAATTCCTGGCTTCTGGAAACTTTACATTATGTTTCGGAGCAATCCTGAGGGTGGTGTTGCCTACTGGAGTGGGTATTATAACACCCTCAGTCTGCGCCTGGTTCAAGCTACATGATTAACTTGTTAGCTGTGGTCTTGCGGTCTGTGTGTATACAGATGTAAAGTGCTGTATCTTGGCTTCGCATAAACAAAAGGCTTTTTTGTCTCAACAAAGTGCATTGTGTTGTGTTTCTTGCTGTCAGAGTCTGTGTATTCATGTAATTAGGACTGTGCAGCTGGTGTGTGTGGTTGTGTTTCTGAGCTCTTATGCAGTTGAGATACAGGCCTGAATTTTCACAGAATTAAGAGATCAAATCCAGAATTCCTTGGATTGCCTTTGTACTGTGATAGGGTGATGCAAGGGATCAAAATGTCTTAAAAATGCATTTCTTTGGGGGTTTAAGTTGTTTAAATTGTGCATGGTTTTCAAGTCTGATCTTACACTTTCTTTCATGCAGCTGGGAGCCTTCTGTTCCCCCAGCCAATCTTTCATTGTTCCCACTGAGCAGGGACCCAAATGCTATTAGAAACAGGAACAAGAAATATGAATTTTACGCCTGTTTTATTCATATCTACAGCTTTTTGTCCCTTAGTTGTGCTTCTTCAGTCCTCTTCTCATATTGTTGTCCACCCTCTGTTACCTCCCACAATGATGATTAATGGAATGCTCTACACTTTTTTTGAACTCTTGGTTTTTCCTCTTAGTTCCTGATTATTTTAATTCTGCCAGACCCTTTTTCATATCCTTTCCTCGTCTGCCTCTAATTTACAGTATATCATTTCTCCTACTCTGACCCCTCATTTCCATTCCTGTAACGTTCCATGTTCTCTCTTGGAGTCTGGGCTGAGCACACAGACCAGTTAAAATGAAAATATACTTTCCAGATTTTAGTAGCCTAATTATTTTATTTTAAATGAAGCCGAGACATCAATCAGACTGTTCTCTAAATCCCAGTCACATCAGCAGCTAAATGAAAATATCAGTTATTCTCTCCCATTCCCAGCCCACTTGCCTTTAAATGGTATTATCACAGCAAATATTAGGAGTTTAGACATGTCCATAGTCTTTTGTTGAAAAGCTCATGCAAACAAGGCAAGAGAGATGCATCTGAAATCCTAATATCTCGTGAAATAATATTAACAATGGGTCTGGCACATGTGAGCATTCAGGCAGGAGGCTGTCAGATCCCGTGAGGTTCAAAGTGAGAAATATTTGAAAGACAAAGAGCAAATCATAGAAATGGCAAGTGGAGAAAAAGGAGTTTTTCAAGCCGAGTGGGGCAGGCTCCTGGGGCCAGTTCTCAGCTCTCACACCAGCTTGCTTCTTGGCTCCAGCCAAGGAGCTGTGAAGAGCCCCACAGTGCTTGGGTATGTCCAGGAATCGGCTCCTGTCCTCACTGGCAACCTTGGCTTTTTTCAAAGTCATGAGTGCCCAGAGCTGTCCGGGCCTTTCATTAGAGCTGTGCATGCTCAGCTCCACCAAAAACCAGACCCAGAGTGCCTCAGATTCCTTAAAAATGTGTGGCCACACTGGAAGTATTTGTCTTTTGGGCCGCCTTATAAGTTTCTCCCCTTTAATTTTTCTTTCCTGTTAATCAGGAGAGATCCTGCAGAAACTGTAGGTGAAAAAGCTGTGTTAAGGATATGGACACTTAATAGTATTAATTACTACTAATAATCCTCACCTCAGATTTTTGAGGTCCTGTGTTTTGACTCACTGCAGAAGCATATAATAGATGTCTTAATACACCTTTTGATTTTAAATTTCTCATTTAAGGCAAATCTGTGGCTCCTTCTGTGACCAGTGGTGAGGGATGCTCTCCAGAGGCTTATTTGATGACTTTTAAGTTAGGGGTTTTATCTGAACCAGATTTTTCCTGATAATTTTTACTGTTCTCAAACCCTCTTTCCTATCCTTTCCTGGTCCGCTGCAGTTTTGCAGTATATTATTTCTCCTACTTTGACCTGTGTTCTCTGTAACCACGAGCACAGAGGAAGTTGGGAACGCTAATACAGGCACTTCAGGAGTACCTTCTGTATAGTGAAAGACACTTTAAATTAAATGGCCAAAATGACAGGGGAGGATGCTGCAGAGGGTACAGTTATTTCTGGTTAGTCAGTTCCAGATTTAGGAATATAATTGTCTCCCCAAGTGTAGCCCAGTGCTGTCTTCCAGTGGACTTCCAGTGCTTTCTCTCCTTGTAACTCTGTACTTAACTGACAGTGTGTACCGAGAGCCAGTCTTACATTAGAGATCCATTTCTATTTTTTCTTCACTTAGCAAGTTGTGCGGTTTTTGTGGTGGTGGTGGTGTTTTCTTGGGTTTTGTTTTTTTTTTTTCTTTTAACTTATCATGGAAATGAACAAAAAAGCCTGAAGTTTTTATTGCCCCTTTAATACATTGCTATTTCTGGTTTTATTTTTTTCCCTCTTCTTCTGCTAAACTCCAAGGGGATGAAGATGCATGAGGCAATGTTAAGAGCTTTATCAAACTTCTGTCTGATAATAACGAGATCTGCAATGGGCTTCTGTGATTCTAAAGGACACAGATCAGAACCACTTACCATAATGGTACTACAAAGTAATGAAGATTCAAGTGGTTCTTGTTAGATACAAAGCTGTCAGAGAGTCTGAATTCATCCAGTATCCTATTGGTAGGGAAAAGGCAGTCATTGATGCTGGGGAAGGTTTGTTTCTATTTTGTGTTTCAAATCCAGGCAAAGCAGTTTGAGGTCTGTGTTGTTTGGATTTGTGGGATTCCAGGTGTGCATGCTGGGGCTTTCCCTCCCATTAAACCTTTAAATAAAGGTTCTAATAAATTTCCATTAAAATAAGTAGTAACCACTTTTAATGACCAGTTTGTTTGAGTGTTAACAGCCTGTTAGCTAACAAACTCGTCATTAACTGGTGCTAACTTCTGCTGACTTGTTTAAATAATCCCTTAACATCAGCCCTGTTTGTATTAGGGTGCTCATGTAAAATCTTTGTCCCATGCTTCCCTTTTAACCTTTTCTGTTTTTAGCTGAGAATGTTATTATCCAGTTTGGTCCGTCCTTCTTTGATTGTTCCATTTTCCCCTACTGGTGTTTTCTCTTTGTGCATTGAAATGCCAGTTTTATTTTCTTCAGTATTTTTTCCAGATTTATCTTAAGATCTCTGCTTGTTCAGTGAATTAGGTGACAAACCTCGAGAGGTAAATTCAACTATGGAACATAAACCTCACAAATCAGTGGGGCTGTGGGCTACATCCTGATTATGTACAGAACTCAAATGAGCTTTGGGAACCCATTTGTGTGCTGTTGGAGGAAGCAGAAATTGTGTCCCCAGTCTCGCACAGATAGTAGTGCCTTTCTTCAAGTCCAACAGAATGACTTATGTGTGATCTTGCATAACATTTGCAGAACTAGATTCTGTGTATTCTAGGCCTAATTTGGCTGTAGCATTTGTTTTATACCACAAGCTGTTTTGGCTTCATTCTGTGGAAGGAGGAAGAGAGTCAGTTCAAATAAAATCTTAAACTGGCCAACATTCAGATTAAAGTTGAAATCAGCCACTCTTGAAGTCATAAATTGTGGGGGAAAAAAAAAAAAAGGAGAGAAGGGGGAAGAGTATTTCAAAAGTATTTTCTGTGTTCTTTTTATCTGACTGATTCCATACTAAAGCTGGTAAGTAGGGGTGGGCAGCACCTCAGCAAGTTACCTGTCTCCTTGCCTCAGAGCAGGATCAATGAGAACTGTGCCACACCTGGCACATCTGTCTAACCTTGTCTTGAAAGATCTCCAGGAGCAGCAGCCCTGCAGCTTTCTTGGGCCCTCTGTTCTTGCACTTCGCTGTTCTTATTACTGTAAATGCCAGCCTGAAATTGTCTTGCTGCAGTATAAGCCCACTGGTTTTTATCCTGCTCCAAAGATTTAACAAGTGATTCCTTCTTCTTTGCAGTAACATGCCATGGACTTGAAAATGTTATCACATCTCCCCTAAGTCTGCTGCTCTTTAGGGTAAATTATCCCAAATCTCTGCCTTCTCATCAATTTACCTACATGTTTCTTAAGATACAGGGCTCAAAACTGGACCTAATATGCAGCTAAGATCTAACTATGGGTATAACAAAAAGATTACAGCCATAGTTAGATAGCTTCAGATATCTTAGAAGTTGGATTTCTATTAGTCCCAGTACAAAGTATTCTTTCTTTCCAGGAGCGTTAGCATGTCCCACTTGGGATCAGCTGCAGCCCTCGCCTTTCTGAAGATGTGCTACCTAACATTTGATCACCACCCTGTATTTTTGCAGCTAGTTATACCTGCCCATCTTACACTTGTCCTGTTAATTTAATCTTTTTTTTTCTCTTCAGTATGTCAAGTTGCTGTAAGGGATCCTACAGTCATGAAATTCCCACTGCAGTTTTGCAAATGGAAAAGATCTAGGTTATTCAGATATGCATGCATATATGTATGTGCTTCCTATAACAAACAGTGTTTTAAGCATTTTAGTGTCATTCATTGCAGTTTTTACAGCTTAGTTACTGGCTCCCTCAACAGCTAATAAAATAGACTGTAAAATTTCACATTCTGTGGGCCAAAGTAGAGGATACTTCTGTTGCTCTGTTTCATTATGAAGATAAAGTTTGTGGTTGAGCTATCCTTCCATTTGTGTGCAAGTCCCTCCCTAATAACTTTTGAATGTATTAGCCCACTAATTTGACACAGAGGAAGAGGCCTCACAGGGACTGAGGTGTCTGGGACTTTGCTGAAAACTCGAGGGGACGGATGGAGGGGAATCAAAACCTCCTGGCCAAGGAGAAAGCAGGAGCCACATGGCATGTGCTGCTCCTGCCATCCTGGCAAGCAGGATGCCTGGAAGGGACCATGGACTGTTGCTGGGGGGATTGAAATAGGGGCTATTGGGGTGGCCGTGGGCCCTGGAGGTGGGTGCCAGGGCTGTCATCCATTGGAAACAAGCAGCAATCATGCTGAAGGAACCATTTCTATTGTCAGAGGTTGATTTAGCAAAGCAAAAATCAAACCGGAGGTTGGTTGTAGCACTTTGGTTTTTGTTCAAGCACTGAAAGGGTGTTTCAAGACATTGGTGAGGTAGTTGGGGTTTGTGCCATCATAACAAAGCGGATGTAACTTACATAAGTATGTAAGTAGCCCTGTAGTGGAGAGAAATGGTTGGTTAAAAATGACCACTTCTAAACTTAGAATGTGATTTATTTATTGTTTTAATTTTTATAGTAAAAGCTTGAGTTCTGTCAGGTCTCTCTGCACACTTTGAGGCCACAAATAGAGGAGAGAGCAGCTTGTATGGCTTTATTTCTCGTCAGCTCTTAACCACGAGCCAACGTTAATACATGCATGTTAGAGGAACGTTATCTGTGTATGCTTTAGAATGGCCACATCCAGCAGTTGAAACAGATGCAGTTTGAGTCTCCTGATCTTAGGATGTCATCTGATTTTTTCATTTGCATCCTGTTACTCACGCTGGGAAGTGCACTGGAAGAAATTCAGCACTTGGATGATTTACTGCTGTACTTTAGCATGGTCAGTTCTGGTATGTACCATCTAAAGGTCTTCTTCAGCAGCAGACTTCCTTCGTAAATAAACTGTCCAGCTTGACTGAGACATCTTGTGAAAACAAACAGTGCTTCAAGGGCTGTATATGCTTCTTTACAAAGAGGCTACAGATTTGAAACCTATGCTGCAGATTCTCAAATTCATCTTTAGATAGAGATGACGCATTTCAACCACTGGATGACTGCAGGCCCTAAAAAAAACTCTTGTAAAAACATTGAAGGACACCACAGTTCTCTAGAATGGAGAGGCTGGAGTTTTGGCTTTAAGTTTTGTGGACTTTCCATAAAGTATTTCCAATCTGTTGCCTTTTCCAGGAGACTTAGAAGTATAAGTTCCTGGATATATCAAAGGTCTGAGGCCTGCTGTTCTAGAAGACCTTGTGTATGAAGAAGTAGTGTGCTGTTCTTGTGCATTTGGGCAGGTCAGTGTTTTCAACTAAATGAGACTTCTAATCACCATGCATCCCTCGCCCCAATAACATAAAAGGAAGTGGTTTTAAATATCTTCTGTGTTAAAAGCCTTGAGGAAAATCTTGAAAGGTCCATGTGAAAATGGAAAATGTGGCAGAACTGTCATCTGATTATTAGCTTCGTCCCTTTTGGTTTGGGCAGTCATCTGGCCTTAATTTACATAGAGATAAGTTATTTCTGTTACACAGGTGGGAGCAGAGAGAACTTGCAGTCCCTCTTCCGCAAGCTGTTAGATGATACTAGATCAAGAACCTGAACAGTTTCACTGGAACACGCTTGTGTCCAGGTGCACGCTGCCATGTCTTGCTGAATTGAGACCTAAGGACCAGTTTTTTAAAGAACACAGGTACAAAGCAGATCAGGTGCAGAGGGGGTCAACCACCTCGTTCATGGTGGTATGCTGCTTTCTCTGCTGTCTTCCTCCAAGCAGAGAGTTATGGGTGTTGCCACTTACTCAGGCAAAGGGTGACTGTCAGTGGAAGAGAAGATGCATAGTAATTACCGATACTAAAGACTCATCCTCTGTGATTTACCTTTGTTTTTTCATTTTTGGTGACAGTCTATCAGTAAATGATGTTTTCATGCCAAACAACAGTGACTTCTCTCATTTTACTTAGAAAATAGGGATGGGAAAACCTGATTCATAACCCATGTGCAACTTAGGTGAGGAGAAAAGTGGGAAAGACGTTGCCTCCTGTGTGGGATAACTGAAGTGGTGTCCGTTTCTGCAGAGTTTCTGCATTAGTGATAGCTTTGCATTGAGCAGATGTTCGGGCTATTCTGGTCACTCTTCACCTTTGTCTGCAAGGTGCATCAATCACTGTAATTATAATGGGACATGGAGCCAGCAAATGAAGGAGAAAAATCAACCCAATCCTAGGAACAATCTTTCTTGATGAATTCTCCCCCCTAAATCGAAACAATTTGCTGGGTAACCCAGCTGGGGTTCATATGCTTTTGATTACTGTGGGCTATTTAGCTTTACAAAATGACATGCTGCTTAATGGACTTTTAATGGTTATAGGTTTCTCTCTCTTTTTTTTTTTAATGAGCTTCACCAGTTTGTTACTAATGCCCTGTAGAAATCTGGCAAAGGGCCAGATTTTATGTTACAAATTTTCTGGGTTTCATGCTGCATAAGTGCAACCCATGCAGCCAGTGGGGATGGCTGTGTTACCAATCACACTGTAATGCCATTAAATAAAAAGGAAAAAAGAGCTAATTGAGTACCTTGCCATCCTGATAATGGTGCACATGAAGATCATATAATTAACACTTTGAAATCTTGCAGGAAGTCCAGTCTGTTGGTTCAGCCTGTGAAAGATTTAGTTTCTCAAAGCTCACTGTGCCCATTGCTACTGCCAGGTTGACATGTCAAGGGAAGGTTACACCACTCTCAAGGCACAGATAAGTGGGAACTCTCCTAACATTTGAATAAATATAAGGGCCTACATTTTCACAATGACTGTGCCTCCACTTTCAAATGGTCCTTCTTGAAGGGGCTTGTTTATTTTCAGAGAGTGAATACTCAGCACTTCAGAAAAGAATGGCTTTTGTTTGTTTCTTTGTTTGCTTTATAGGTTGGAGGAGATTCCAATTATTTAGTCATGAATTGATGCTGGAAACATGAGCCCATGGTACCAGAGGGTCTTGGTGGAAAGTCTGGGCATTGCTTTGAATATGTAGGATTTACAGTGAAAGAAGGTTTAGTTGTTTCATCTTTTTTACTGTTTTGATTTGGTAGTAACACAGATCTCTTCATGTTATGTATTCCCTGATAAGGGTTATAATTCTTAATGAACTTAGAATTCTGCCTAAACTCTCTTGTGCTTGGGCACAAGCTCTGTCACAGTCATCAGATTTAGGTGGGCCTTAGGCAGAGGCTTTGTACTGTGTTTGCCCATGGAGTGGGTATGCCACAGTGTGGATAGGCCAAGCATGTGGTGTCTTTGCCAAATTCTCTGTTATGAACCAGGATGTGATGCAGTGACTGAGGTTCAAGAGGAGCCTTGTCATACACCTTGGTAGGCCTGAGTGTGATGTATCATGAGGCACTGTGGTAGTTCTTGGAAGCCAGCCTTGCTGTAATATCTGCTTGCTGAAAGGGTCAAGAATCACACAGAGTTTTGACTTTTCCTCCTCCTAGCTGTGAAGTGCTGTGTTGCTCTTCTGCTCTCAGTAGGTAGGTGGAAAATACTATGCCACATAGAATCATAGAATCAATGAATGTTCTTGTTGGAAGGGACCTTAAAGATGATCTTGTTCCACTCCCACCTTCCACTAGACCAGGTTGCTCCAAGCCCTGTCCAGCCTGGCCTTGAACACTGCCAGTGATGGGACAGCCACAGCTTCTCTAGGCAACCTGTGCCAGTGTCTCACCACTCTCATAGTGAAGAATTTTATCTAATATCTAATCTAAATCTACCCTCTTTCAGTTGGTCTTTTCATCCCTGGTCACTGTAAATCGGCAGCACTCTGTCAGAACTGGTGCAGTTGTACAAGTTTATACCGAGTGAAGATCTGGACTCTGGCTTCCTTCAGTGTGTAGCAAGCTCAGGTACCAGCTGGAATAGCACCAGTGGAAAGTAGTAGTGCTGTTTCAGATCAGAATCCAACCTGCGGGGTATATGCTTAAAGAAAAAAAATGATGGTGTTGTCCTGAAGAGGTGTGTTCATGTTTTGTTGAGAGCAGGAGCTGTTTTTCTCTTAATTAGGAAGTGGATGCTCTTACTCAGGAAATGGATGAGACTTTCGTAAACTGCCATCCTAGGACAAATACAAAGGAAGCGTAACAAATGTTCAAGTGCTTCTTTGGAAAGGAGTAAAAAGTCATAGAAGGACAGGCTTCCAGCTTTATACTTTGAGCCCAGAACATATTTAAGTCAGATTCATGGCTTTTAGGACAGACAGAACTCATCTGACCTCAACTGTGTTCCTGCTGGAGACAGTTTTTCTCCTGGATTGGATTCATTGGATTCACATCACATGTGAAGAGATTGTGCTGCTTGTGCAGCTGGAGTCTAGGCAGGCGCTTCCAACCACAACTAACAGGAGCAGTGTCATGGTCTTTTTTTGGGCCCTCCTTCAGGGCTCTGGTGTAGGATGCTCTTAGCTGCATGGCTTGAAACTTGATAGTTAGTTTCTTTGTATGTAAATTCAAATGTATGAAATTGAGTGAAATTCTGAAACACCAGAGTTGCTCCGGCAAGGTGCATTCAACTTTTGGTTAACAGGGGCAGTGGGCAGGAGAGAGCTGGAATGAACTACATGAAATAAAGCTGTACATAATGCAACATATATGCAACTTCAGTTCATCAGAATATACTTACAGCAATAATGCAACTGAAAAAAAAGAATATCATTGAGATAAACTTCAGAGGTCCAGTATTATTGGCCTGAGCTGATAAATCTGCATAATCTGGCTGTAAGTGAGCATGGAGAGTGCTTCCAGACTCATTTCAGCTCATGAGGAAATACCTACAGCATCTTTGCTTACATACCCCCTCTTATCTGGAGACTTCATCTATAGATAACCAAAAGCTGATTGTACTTGCGTTTCTTTCTTACATAGTTACAGTTTATTTTCAGTTGACATTGTGAAAAACAAAGGAAAAAAAGATGCTAACAAAACCCAAGTCGATAAAATGCCAGTTGAGTCTGTTAGTTTATTGAATGATTGTAGTTGATTCAAATATTTTATTCTCTATTTCCGTTTTGGTCTGACGTTACAGAACTTCTTTCTGATCTAACCAGGTTAAATAACAGCATTCTTAGGACTAATGTAAACTCAGATAAATAAGCTACAAATATTTATCTGAATTTTTGAATTATGTTAGTTTATGTCCCTTTTATATTCACTTGAGAAGAATATTCCTACCAGGAGATGAATATGTCCAAATGAAACAGCAATTTAAATTAATCTTAGAATTTACTCGAAGGGAGAAAATTTTAAATCCTTAATCTGAGTATCTGTATCCAGTCAGAACTGGTAAGACTTCGAACATCAAACACTTGCAGAGGTGTGCTACTAACCAGCTGAAGTCAGGGATGTTGATGGAAACTGAATTACCAGGATAAATAATAGTAATGTTGAGTGATGTCTGTGTAATCCATCTCTGGACAGTCCCCTGATCATCTTCATATCCCTCTGCTGGATCTCCAGTAGTTCCTTGTCTTTCTTGAGAAGGGAGCCCTGACCTGGACACAGCACTCCAGGTGTGGCCTCACCAGATGGGGGAGAAAAACCTCCCTTGGCCAGACTCTTTCTGATGCAGCCCAGGATGCCATTGGCCTTCTTGGCCACAGGCACGCATTGCTGGCTCATGGTTAGCTTGTTTTCCTCCAGGACTCCCAGGGCCTTCTCCGCAGAGCTGCTTTCCAGCAGGTCAACCCCTAACCTGTACTGGTACATGGGAGTTACACCTCTCTAGGTTCAGGACCCTACACTTGCCTTTGCTGAAGTTCGTTAGGTTCCTTCCTCTCCACACAAGACTCCAGCCTGTCCAGGTCTTGCTGAATGGCAGCACAGCTTTCTGGTGTATCAGCCACTCCTCGCAGTTTTGTATCAGTAGACTTGCTGCCAGTACTCTTGTCTCTTCATCCAGGTCACTGATGAGTAAGTTAAACAAGACTGGACCCAGTACTGACCCCTAGGGAACACCGCTAGCTGCAGGCCTCCAAATAGACCTGCTCTACTGATCAGAAGTCTCTGAGCTCTGCCATTCAGCCACTTCTCAATCTGCCTCATGTCCACCATCTAACCTGTGCGTCCTGAGCTTATCTATGAGGATATTATAGGTGACAGTGTCAAAAGCTTTGCTCAAGTCAAGGTAGACAATACCTACTACTTTCCCCTCATCTAGACAGCCAGTCATTCCATCATAGAAGGCTATCAGGTTACTCAGGCATGATTTCCCCTTGGTGAATCCATGCTGGCTAGTCCTGATAACATTCTTTTCTTCCACGTGGTTAGAAATGACATCCAGTATGAGCTATTCCAACTTTCCAGGGATGGAGGCTGACTGGCCTGTAGTTTCCTGGGTCCTTTTTCTTCCCTTTTTGAAGACTGGCATGACATTGGCTTTCCTGTAGTTCTCAGGCATCATTCCCGTTCTCCCTGACCTTTCAAAGATGATGGAGAATGGCTTAGCAGTAACATCTGCCAGCTCCCTCACACCTGTGGGTGCATCCCATTGGGGCCCATGGATATATGTGGGTGTCACGTTTGCCTAAGTGATCTCTAATGTGATCCTCCTTGACCATGAGGAGGTCTTCCTTTCTCTAGATTTTTTCTCTTGCCTCCAGAGTCTGGGATTCCCAAGGGCTGGCATTAGCCGTAAAGTCCGAAGCAAAGAAAGCATTCTATATCTCTGACTTTTCTGTATCATTTGTCACCAGGGCATGTCTTCCTTTTGCAACTTGGTGTGCTTGAAGAAGCCCTTCTTGTCGTCCTTGACATCCCTTGCCCTTGCCAGATTTAATTCCAAATAGAACTTAGTCTTCCTTGTCACAGCAGCTTTTGGTCTAGCTCTTCCTGGAAGTATCTCAGCTCTTCTGAACAGTTTACCCAATCTTAGTGTCGCAGCATTTCAGAATAATCACTCACATATCATTTATAGCTCTGCAACTTCAGTTAAGTGGGCCCACCACCTTCATGGCAAGGTCTGAATCTCTTCTGCTTACCTTATTGCTGCTTCTGCACCACTGAAAGACAGAGACATGGCTTTCCCTCACAGGGCAGTTTTGGGTAGGAGGCCCTGTACAAAACCCAGTCTGGGCTTCTTACATGACAGAATGTAGCAGTGGACATACAGCATTTTTTTCACATTTTACACTGAATGTGGCCATTTCGTGTCTTTTTCAATTATTTGTTCCCCTCTTCTTTTGAAATGGCTATAATATTCTAAAAAGTTGACATATTTATTACATTAACAAAAGTCTTCCTTTATTCACATAACAGCATAATTTTATTGGCTGTGAACAGAAAAGCTTTGTGAAACCCTGCTAGTATTTCACCATGTCTCAGCTCTTATTTGAACCAAGGACTGCTTAGTTTTCACACTGTAGGCATCTTGGCTTCTTCTGAACTGTGGCTCCAGGCTTCTGCATGGTGGGTTGGATGGTGCTGGCTGGCAGGATGGCCTTGGGCAGGCATCTACCCAGGGGTCCAGCGCTTTAGATGGGAAATGTTTAGCTGGCTTCAGCTGGTGGTGTTACTGGTGCCTGTGGCAGAATTAGGTGGTGAACCTACCAGAAGCCTGGCTAGCAGAGCTGATGTTTTGTGTTAGGCAGCCTTTTTGAAGATTTGCTGAAAAAAATAAAATGGAAACCAAAGCTTTTAATGAAAACAGTGACTTTTTGAAGATAATTTTTACTTGCTGTTCTCCCCCCCCCCTCCCCCCTTTAAAGCCCTGCACATGACTTTATCTGTCAGGAAAAGAAATGATTTGTCACTAAATTGTTGCTGTGACTAATACCCTGTGACTAAACATTGTGAGTCCTTCTGCTCAGGGGAAGTGCTCTAAAAGCCCTGAACTGGGGATCCTTTTTAGCAGAAATAAAAGAGGGGCACAGAAGATCCTTCCTACTTGTCTGATCATAAACAGTATTGGTACCAGTGTGTGTGAAGATTTCCGGTGCCTGATATTGCTGATTGAATAGTGTCTCTGGGAAAAGTGTGGGAAAGTAATACTGTGCTTTATCACCAGTGCTGTCGTTTACAAAAGGCTTCCTATTCCTATTGAGTGCTTTATCAAATATGAAATGAGATTAATTTCAAGTGGCTTTGAGGTTTGCAGTGAGGACTGCAGTGTGTGGGCTGGTGTCATTCTCCCATAGAAACCAAGGAGTTTGTAAGAATTTTATTACTAATATTTTACCCTAATCGAAATGCAGATGGTGGTCCTTGGTCCTAGAAACTCTTTTTTTGTGCTTGATTTTTCTTTTCCTTCATAGAAACTTTTTGTTTTCAGGCAACTGGTATTTATAGGAGATGGTTGAAAACAAGCCTGAGGCCAGAGTGAGGATGCACCAAGGCACTGTCTTTTTTCTGTGCCCATTTGGGATTTTAGCACAAGAGACTCCCCAGGGTGAGGTATATGCCTGGCAGGAAAAGAAATCATGGGGACCCGTTTCCAGTTTTGACATGAGGGACTCGTGTTATGTCACTGTGGCAACTCCCATCTTCATTCTTTGGGATTTCAAACAAAAATGGCTTGGTCCTGAATTCTGCCTCAGGACTGATGAGGACAAAAGGTGTCTGCAGCACTGAACCAGTACAGCGAATCCTGCTGGGAAATGCTACCTTTTCTCTGGGGCTGAAATGAAGATTAAATCTTTTGGATGCCGAGTTGAACTTTCAAAGCTCCAAACCTCTTAGCTGTGCTTGTAACATTAGCATTGCTATCCTTTCAGTTTGAAAGCAGGCTTTATTTCAGAGGTTTGCTCCTGCAGTATTTTCTAAATCTTCCCTCATTATGCAGCTCCAAAGGCAGGACACCAGCCATGTTGCTGCCTGCTTATTGCGACTCCCAAGCAGTCCAGCAAATGATAAACAAAAGTCTTTTGTATAATATTAATAAGCTTTCAGCACTTCTCAGCGTGGCCTGTTGTCATCAGAGTAAATCATGTGGATCAAAAGCCCTTATATGTGAAAGTTTGTTTTCATATCTGGCCAGCTTTTCTATTCAAACCCTTTTATCATCTTGTAATAAAAATATTTGTTTATTTTTTCAATAGCTCTTCAGTCATGATACAGGAACTGCTTCCATGAATAGAAGAGCACTTTTCTAAGGAGCTTTCTTTCAAATCATTTCAACTGGCCCCTCCTAGCTGCCAGTGGACTTTGAATCCTGTTTACATTAAAACAATAGTAGCAGCTTCATAAATAAACAGGGGCACACATGCCTCAAAGCCGTCTTGTAACTGAAAAGTTAATGTTTTCTTATGCTTGGGCTCTTCTGTTTTATCCAGCTTAAATTTAAAACTAAAATTCTGTCTTTATACTTAATGCATAGATCATATTCTGTTCATGTGCCCTACAGTGAAAGTTTTGAATTAAAACATTGAGTTTCCCCTCTGTCAATATTTTAGAACCAACACATATTTGCTGAGACAAACAAACACTTTTCCCTCTCTCAAGCATGGGGATAACATCCTGTCAATACCTGTGAGTAAATAAAACCTCAAGACTGAGCAACCTTTTATGTGCTTTTGAGCTACTGCTACTTTTCTGTTTGTTTTCTACCTTTTCCTGTGGCTGGCTGCAAATGCCAGGTGATGGAATTAGGGTGATGATAGAGAGATGTGATGTGTTGGGTTACCTAAGAAGTACTTGTCAGGGGTCTTTAAAATCTCTCATATCTTATGTTCAGTGTTTGCTCTGGGCACTGTAGGAAAATGTCTTGCACTTAATTTTTGATCCTTTTACATTTATCATTTCCAGCAGTTTACTTGTAATTTCGTGCTCAGAAATAGGATGCAAAAACACCTAAGTGACTCTAGAGTTAAAAAAAGCTTGGATAATACTGAAATCTGAATTCAGCTAGCCAGAAGCTAGCTCAGACTCTGAGTTCATGCTGAGTTAACTGGACAGGTAAGAAGCTGTGTATCTGCACATCGGATGTGGCTGTAGATGTGATAAATTATGTGTACCAAGTTAGGTATTGGTCTTAGAAGCAAACTCACACTGTCACATCTGTGTGAGCTGTTATCAGCAGACCTTTGCACAGGCAAAAAAGTCTACTTGTTGGACCAGCTGACAGTTTGCTGGCCATGGGCTTATGAGCATTTTGGTCTGTTAAAGTGCCACATAGAGCTGTGAGTATAATAAATGCCTGTGGATAAAATGCTGTGCTTTCCATTTCCTTTCGGAAAAATATACCCATAATTTATAGGAACTTTCTGTAATCAAAGGAAACGGAGTTCTTTAAGTTGCACTACTTATAATCCAGCTCCAACCTCAGAAACTTGATAAAATACTTTTAGCCAGGACTATTTATATTTCCCCCCTGGCAAGTGAAACAATGGCATCTCTAGCTGGCCTGACATCCTTCCTGGCACATCCAGAGGAGCAGAGGGCTGGGAAAATGGCTCAGCAGTTGGTTCAAACACCCCATGCTTCTCTCGTTAAGAGAGAGGTTTGGAAACATTTCCACAGCTCTAATTTGATCTCTGGGAAACCGAAAGGTTAATTGCACAATGTACAGGGGCAAAATAGATTTCCAAGAACATCTGGCACTATATTATTGAGTCTGAAATGAGATTAAAGCCGTTCTTCTGGGACACAAGCTCTTGCCAGCCACCATGGGGAAGGTGTACAAACTTTATCTGGGTTTAATAAAGACATGGTGTATATATTTATACACACATACACACACATGCATGTGTTGGGGTTTTTTTTCTTCTTTTGTCTATGGCCTGTGATACCTGGGCTTGGTTTTACAGGCTTTCCTTCTCACTTTATTTCCACGAGTCCCCATTATGAGACATTTTGCTTCTTGCAATAAATCTGTGTTGCAGGGAATGTGGTCTTTTCTCTTTCATTTTAAAATGAAAAATCATCAGGCATCTCTTCCTCTCTTATCTGCTGCCATCCCTCTTTGCCACCTACCAACAACCTGATGCCTCAGAAAGAAATCACGGGGAAGGGAATATCAGGGGACACAGTAGTAGCTTTCGAAAGCCACTAAAATTAAAGGTGGCAAGTATTTTCCATCTTCTAAACACCAACTTTATCCTGAAGATAGCTGTGAGTGTAATTAGGGGTGAAAGAAACACTTGCTTGGAAAACGTGAGCTGTGCTTGTGTCCGAGGGAGGTGTGCAAAAAGACATGTCGAAGGGTGCAGGGGTGGGAGTGGGTGGTGAGGAGGTGACTCATTCCTTTTCAGGGAGTTTTCCTTGCTGAGGTTGGCTGTGATCTACACCCTGTTCCCTAGCCTTTCTAAGGATGAAAGAGGAATCAGTCAGTGGAAGAAATGGTAATGAAAAATGAATGCAGGATCATCTCTTGTACTGGAGAAGCCCAAGTGGAGAGACCCTCTCTGAGCCATCCGTTTCCCCGAGCGGATGGCTCGCCATTACTGGCTTATCTGCCTGATATGTGACACTGGTATCTTTAGTATGTCACAAGTTCTGACAGATTTGGCAGGTCTTTAGCTTGGAGTTCAGCTGCAGAGCTGGTTGGTTGAGTAGACGGTAGAGGGCAGTCTGAGACCGCTGGTGATGGGCTGCTGCGCCTGCCGGAGATGGGCAGGGGCTAATATCTGCTACCTGTGAGGAGGGGGGTCGGGGGGGGGGAAGGTAAAGAAAAAGGTAGAAAATAAGGGGGAAGCTGCTTTGTTGGATTTGCAGTAAAAGTTGATTTGGCGTCACCTAAAAGAAATTCTATATAGGACTTTTCTTTAAACTCTCCCCCTTCCCCCAGCGTGCTGTGTTTGAAAACAGCCAACGCTGCTACTGGCTGAACAGCATGCTTTCACACTGCAATCACTCTTCGAGGGAGAGAAGCAAGTTGTGTAAATCCTTCTGCTGACAGTTGAGATGATTTTTAGTCTGTTCACAATGAGTTTGACTTCACCACACAATGAATGAACATGATAGCGAGCGGAGTGGCGTTCTTCACACACCACTTACTGCTCGCCAGTGCCACAAGGTAGAGAGCAATCCCAGCACCCGAGGCAGGGTGCTGCCAAGGCAAGCACCAGTGATGGATCCAATGATGGATGCCATCTCCCTTCAAGGGGAGGCAGGGCACAGTGCTGGACCTGGGCAAACAGGATTTTGCTTACATCAGGGGTGCAAAGCAAACTTATAGTTGGGCAAAACTCTTAATTTTTTTCGTATTCTATCTGTGAAGTGTGAGAGTTGGGGCTTGACACCATCTCTTTAGCAGCCTGGATAGTTCAGGCCTGCCAGTCTGCCCAGGGAAATGTAACGTAGCCATAGTGGTGCTATTACATGTTTCAAGGCAAGGGCATGATCGTTGGCAGCTCTCTTAAAGGTGGCAGTGGGGTCACCAGAAGGGGAGTTGCTTGGCACTGTACCTCCTCTCTTGATGGTCTCTTCATGGTGAGAGGGGTATATCTGAAGTGTCTCATATTGTTAGTGAAAAAGGAGCAGGCACTGGTATAACTGCAATGTCAAAACAGTCTCACTTTTCTGCATGAAACCCTTCATGGGAAAGCATCATCTGAATTAATAAGCTAAGGGAAGGGATTGGTCCTGTCTGATTCTGAAATTCCTGGCAGCAAAGTTTTTAGCTGCTCTTTGCTTTCTGCAATAATCAGAGCAACAAAAAGCTACTAATAAACTGCTACCCAGTTTTCTTCTCAGGATCTGATCCTACCAACTTGATTTCTATAATTACTCCTCTATGCAGTCAGGATCAGTCATGCAGAGCCTGCCCCTGTAAACACCTTCATGCGTATTTTTATTCATGTTAATATTCTTTTAGATTTCATTGGAACAGTTTGTGCTTGTAAAGCCAGAGTCTGCAGAAGTTGGTCCAGAGCTTCATTTTATTTTAAGTACCCTTTCTTTCTAATAAGTCTCTGCAAGGCAGAGTTTTTTTATGTAGCTGCCCTGGTTTTGATACTGCCCGTTTGCTTACAGTATGCATGGTATTTCTTGCCTGTCTTCTGAAGGACTTAGTAGTTGCCATTATTAGCTAAGCTTCACAGAGCTCCCTTGGAGGAGAGGGGAAGCTTAGAGCCTGTGTAAACTGAGGCAGAACAAAGCCAAGAGGTTGTTTTCCCTTAGGTCTCATGGCAAGCCTCTGGAAGAGCTGGGAATGCAACTAGCTTTCCTCATCCCCAGCCCTCTTCTGTAACCATAGGCAAGCTGGAGCAAATTAAACCCAGGCAAAGGCGGGTACAGCTCCTATAGCAAGCAGGGAGAATTGTGCCCATTGCAGGAGCTCTGCATTTGGCCCATTGCCTGCATGCTCCTAGAATAACAGACATATGGAACATGTTGCCAAGTTAGGCCCTTAAATCAAGCTTTTATAAATGAGTTCAGGAGGAGAGGAGACATATTTTATTTCTGCAGAGAGAGAGGGGGATTGAAGGAGGTGGTGTTCAGCTAACCCCAAAGGGGGAAAGTTTATTAGGCCAAGTGGCCTTTTCCTTCCCTGTAATGCCTTCGGTTCATAACTAAGAATTCACTTTGCAAAAAGATAACAAAATACCAGCCTTGCTTCCAAGTACATGTTAACACTTTCGTTTCAGGTGATCAAATTCTGGTAGGGACCCATGCTGTATCCCAGCTGTTAGACCAGCTAAGCAAGAGTCTGCAGTACTGCCTGTGCTGGAGGAAGGAGGAGAGCTCCATTTTTAGGCTGGAGAGCACATATTCCACGCGGACCTCTTTTGCAACAGAGTAGGGGTCCAAGAATCCACTTAAGGCAAAAGAATGCTGCCATGCTAAACCCTTGGCTGTAAGCCTCAGTCAATTGCCAGCATCAACAATTGCTTTTCCCATGAAAAAGGACATTTTCTGCTCTGGCAATGTGAACATTGCCTGCTTTTAAATCAAGGCAGACTGTACTGATACAGGGCATGGCTTTGCAGTGCCAGCCTATGCTGTGTTAAAGCATTTGCAAGCTCTCTCCTCCATTCTGTTTACTTCTGAGCTCTGACAAGGTCTTCTCTGTTTTCTTTTCCCCTGTTTTCTTTTCTCCTTCCTTCAGTGGGTGTAGACTTCTGTAGTATCAGCCTGTAACATTGTGAGTCGCTCAGATGCTGTCCATCTTCTTGTGCTTGATCTTGTCTTACTAAAAATGAGCTTTGGTGGAAAGGAGAATTTTAAACTGGACAGTCAGTTTAGAAGGCTTTGCAGCCCACAGCCATACCTATGTGTCCTGTGAGCTTTCGTAAAGTGACAGTGAATGAAAGGGAGACAAGATGGCTTACAGCAGGAATTAGGTAGATTGCTTGGCTTTTTCTTTTAAGCTAAAAAATGCAGGAGAGAATCTAATTTGTGTGCATTAGGATCTTGTAGAGCTCTCAGAAACATAGAACAGAGAACTACATACTTAATGTTGGTGTTTCCAAGTAGAACTAGTGAAGTCCTATGTGCTTAATCAATCTCTAAAGGACTATTTGAGGCAGTCACAGTGTTGTGCCTTTCCTCTTCGCTGTCATGCTTAGTAAGCAGAAGTTCACTGTTCTCACAGAACCAGCTCTATCCTCACACAAACAGAAAGTTTACTACCTGACTTTCATTGCTGTTGTGTCAGAAATTAAACACAAAAACCAGAATGAAGAGTAATTCATTCAGGATCTAAAAATACTCTATCAAAATGACTAGAGTGTGTAAGTTGGAGTTCACAAGTCTTGAACGGAGGATGCTCAAAATGAACATTTCATAAGTATTGTGTTGGCCGAGGTATGTTCACATCTGTTCTTTGGGGAACAAACCATGTGTTAACCCAAAGTGGTTTCAGGAATGGACAAAACTATGTTTTTCAGGCAGCTTATTCATGACAAAGAATGCAGTTAACTCTGTTCCTAATAACTTCTGCAGACTTCTCCTTTCTTTATTTACAAAAGGAGATCCTGCATGGTGAAGACAGGTTGATGATAAGAATCGAGCTGTACTGGGTTGTTGGCAGAGACATCTAAAGCCACATTGAACTATTTACCCCATTTAGTAGTTTAGCAACTGAGAGGCATTTTTTGAATACAGTAAACAGTGGCAGTTTTCAGTTCTGCTAACAGCTTTATCAAGTTTTCCCCATAGCAATCTCCATAAGCTAATGAGATAAATCTCACCCCTGTCCCTTTGCCAGGTGGATAATCATTACTGCATCCACTGTGTAGGTGGCTATGTGTGCACAGGCCTAAAGACTTCCTAGAGATAAAGAGCAAGTCAGAAGCAAAGAATGAGTATCAGTTTCCAGACTTTGTGCTCCTCTTTTCTAGCTCCTAGAATTGAAAAAGTCTTTATATAGGGTTTAAAACTCAAATCCACCTAAAAACTGGCAAAGGTCATCTTTGTCATTATCAGAGCTGCTGAATCAATATTTTTTTTCAGTAAATGATTTTATTTAATGATGTCTTCCTATTTCTTAGTTGGTCCTGACAACTGCAAATGTATTCCTTATTTACAAATACTTTCCCAGTGATTTAGGGAAATGAATCCTGAGCTGTATGCAGAATACCTGCTCTGATGAGTAGCTTTTTGTGCCTTGTGTTTGGATATGGTTGTCTAACTCATGCAGTACTTACTCTGCTCCCTGACTGGATGACAGAACTAGTTTAAACAGAGGATAACTAATATCAAGGTTACTGCAAACAGAAGAGAGTATTGACTCTCCTTATTTGCATGTGAGTGTGTATACTTACATGAAAAACAGCTATTCCTTCTGTGTTAGGGCTGTTCTGTTTTCTGCTTCATAGCACTCCTCTTCAGCCTACTGTACTTTTTCTCCCAAATATGAAAAAAGAGGGAGTAGGGGGAATAAACTCAGCCTGTTGATATATACAGGGTATGACCCTAATGAAGAAAACAACTTATTGCAGTTACCTGGTTTTAGACAGTCCCTTGAATGAATACTCCCCAGTTAATGGCTGAACATAGGCTGTAATTTCAGTTACCCTCCATCTGAGCATAAAAATACCCTTAGCAGTGCATTTTTGTGCTGTTGTTAAGGGAGGTTATCAAACATATCAAACATGCTTGACCACTTTCTTCTCTGGCCACAGGGCTGTTTATTTTGGCAGTGTTGTGAAGATCCTTGGTTAGTATTGACTTTGGGACTGATTGAGGCTAGCTGAGACTGTTGTCTCCCTCAGCATTTTATCCTTCATTAATGTTTTGAGTGAATGTTGAAACCAGCAATAAGAAGTTCAGACTTAAAATTGAGCCTGCTGTCTATTACTGCAGGAGTCTCCTGTTAGTTGATAGCTGGGTTCTCTGTGTTCTGAGGAGGAATAGATTAACACCGGCGCTTGGAGAAACCAGTATCTCTCTTCAGAATGTCCCAGTGAGACTATCCATCAGTCAAGAATCTGAAGAACTTCACAGAACTGATTCTTATTTTATTCATATTTATGTATGTTATGGTCTTTTATAAAAAGTTCTCAAACAACGTATAAATTACATATAATCCCTACTGCTAAAGGTTTTCTCTACTGCTGAATTCCCGCATGCGGGAATCAGTCCTTTCATTTGTACAATTACCAAGCAGTAAGCTTAACCCCAACCTGGAGATACAGATTTTTAAATAACAAGGATTGGAAGTATTTCATACTAATTAAATAGGAAAAGTAGCATATGGAATCTAGAGTAAGAGCACATGGGAGAAAGACATCCTGCGTTAAGTGGTGTGTGTACTTACATTGCAGGCACTAGGCTTGTAACACACAGTCTGAGTGACAGTCTGTACACATCCTCAGCTGGTGATTGATAATGCAACTGAGAACATTTTAAATGAACAAAAGTGCATATAGTTGCTTTTGGCCTCCTTTTGAAGTGCTTTTAGATCAACTCAGAGCTGAAAAGCCACTCCCTGCAGCTGCAGTGGGGACACGAAGAAAGCAGCTGCAAGGGTTTGTTTTCATATTTCATACTCATGTGCCTTGCAAACAGGAATGCTGGAAGAGAGCTGGGGTGGGATCATGCACCTATGGGGTATGGACCCAGCCTGCAGTGCTTGCCCAGGCAAAAGTCCCGTTGATGGACTTCAGGCAGCATTTCCATTTTTCTGGGGAGCTGCAGCTTTGCTTTCAAAAGGAAGACTGGCTTTTGAGCACAAGTAGAGAGCAGTAGCTTTGCCAGCTGTGAGATGGGCTGTGAACCTGTTTGTGTGAGCACTTGCTGCAGTCTCTGTGATGGGAGTGAGGTATTTCAATAAATCTGGGACTAAGCAACACAGTTTACTTGGGATGGCTGTTTACATGGGATTCATGCTTTCCCCAGGGCTTGTCTCAGTGTTAGCTGAAAGCAGTGGGTGCCTAATCCCTGACCACTTTTTCTTGCTCAGTTTGCCTTCAGGAAATCCTTTCTGAAAAGTTCCAGGTCAAGCAAAGTTTTCTTCTGAGCAGAGCTTGGTCCTGGCTTAAAAGAGCTGAGACTAAGCAACTTGTTGTCTCAGAACATGTGTCTTTCTCTGCTGTCCTGTTAACAGCCTAGTGGACAATTTGAATTAAACACGGTAGAAAGAGATCTCAAAGTTACATTATTCCAACATGCCTTGTAAGAAAAAGGCAGCAAGGTATTGGAGAGAGATCCTATTAGTGTCTCCACTGGGGAAAGGGCTGTGGTTTGAGCTCATGCTGTATTAAATCCCAAAGTGTCCACATGAAAGAGCCTTTAGTAATGTCCCAAACTGGAAGAAGCACACACCTTTCTAAAAATGAGGGACCCTCACCGTGAGGAACAAACCCATAGAAGAGCAGAATTCATACATTGCTTACAGATTTTTTAATTTGTGGCATAAAGTAGCTGATGCCAATAGCAGCACTGGTCCAAGAGTGGAATCCATGTATGGACATCTGTGACGTAAGGATTCAAAACTGTTGAATCTAGGCTTCCTGGAATGGACCCATTTGTAAATAATGGTTTCACTGGTGGCAGCAGGTTTCAGGTGAGGAATAATTCTGCAAGAGCTCGGTGCTCCATGGTGAGCTCTCAGAGATTCCCACACTCGTTGCTCAGTTCCAGGTCGGATGAATAAATAGGAAGGTGGACTTCCCCTACAAGGCTCTGTTGAAGCTGGGGAGCAGTTTCCTTCATAGTTCTCCCTTCACTCAGCTTATGCTAAGAGAGTTTTCTTTCCTGTTCTCCAGCTCACCTAATTAATTTTTACCTGAACCTTATCCAAACTATCTGAACTTCTGCCTTCACAACTGCTCAGAAAACCTCAGACTTTCTAATGAAATTTCCTTTTCCTTCTCTGTCTGCCTGGGCCAGTAACACCTGAAGAGCAGCCTTTCGTGTGTCTGTAGTTCTGCTTCTTGGTGATTAGTGTGCAAATTCATTCAGTAAAGATAATGATTCAAAAAAACGTTACTCTGGTATTTTTAAATCCACATGAAGCTCTTTCTAGTCCAAATCTTGAATTTGGAGTTTAGAATTGTGAAATGATACAAATGCAGAGCTCAGGAAACTTACTCACTTGTAACTGAGCTGCCTTTTGAAAACCAGGCTGCTGATACCAGATTCCTTCCAAGCCTTCGCACTGATTATGTGAAAAGGGAACCAGAGACCTGATTGCCCCCGTGGTACATGGGGGGAAAGCTTAGAGTGATATAGTCAAGGATTTCACTGACCTTGTTGGCAGTCCTCTTGGTTTATATAAACATAAAATAAAAAATAAGAAGAGCCAACAGTTTGTGGCAACATTTTACTTGGAGAAGATAGACATTCCAGCTAATGTATGGGAATTACAGGTCGGGGAATGTTAGACTAGTGTTTTAGAAAAGCCACAGTTATTTGGTTTGTGATTGCACAACAAATCTGTGCAAGTTTTCTAAGCAACCAGTTGTAGCTACATCAAGTTATGCAGAAAGGAAAATAAAGCCCATTTCCTCCACAGCAAAATAAATACATGCAGTAATGAGAATGATAACTGAAGCTCTAAAATGGATATGAACGGATGTAATGACCCATACTGACCCACATAATGAATTGCATAACAGGAAATAAAATAGTAACAGAAACTCTTTTGGAGGAGTTGGGCTTTTGCCTTTATTCTTTATAGCTTTGACTCGGTGGCCATCAGATATCATCTTTAATAATGAGTTATTGCTGGGTTTGAACAAGGCAGTGTCATTTTACCAGGTATATTTTCTCTTTAAAACCCTCTAATTATGAACAAGTTCATTTGAAATTCTGTTTCATTTGTTAGTTTTTGACTCTCAGCCCACTTCTTTCTAAAACTGGGCCCTAAATTTTACTGTTGTTTTGCTTGGGGTTTGGTGATTAGTTCTGGATGTGAGAGGGGAGATCCCACTTGTTGCAAGGTTTGGATTTAGCCTCTCTCCCTTATATTGTGGGTCATTCACAACATATAGTCAACCTGAGTGCTGTGAGGTGGATCCCCTGCCTTGGCACTGCTCATCTGAAACCTTTTGGCAGAGTGTGTGAAAGATCTTCCCGCTTGTTGCAGAAAGCCTGTGAAAGCTGCAGAGAGATGGCAGCTGATTCCGCACCGTAACTCCCTACCACTGCAGACACCAAAGGGGAGAAAAGTGGGATGCTACAAAAGAAACAAATGTTTGAAATTGGATTCATACTGTTAGGATTAATGATAGGAGGTAGAGGAAAACTGGAGGTGTGTTCCTAAGCCAACACATTGGAATGATAAATTGCATTAAGGCACTGAAAAGAACAACAGCTGCAGTCTGTGAAAAGCCAAATTTATCTAAATTTCTCCAGCTGATCTGTCAAAATCATCACTGAGACTTTTACTTCGTAATCGCTTTTTCACAGAAAACCAGAGCAAGCACAGAAGGAAAAAAATCCTGAATTTAGGGACATCTGTATTTATTTTGCCATTTTTTTGTAGCTGTTTACCCCTGATATTGTGGAATTCCGTATTGTTTATTTCCATATGGCTTGTTGAAGCTTGTTCAGGAATAAACCTTCTCTTCCCAGGAAGGTGCAGTGAAGGCCCTCTTTAAATAAGCAGCAGTTTGGAAGTTCAGTATCTAGATGAACTTTTGGGGTACGTGTTTTGAAGGTAAGTTCTGCCAGGGCTTCTTGTAGGGTAAAATAGGTTACTCTATGGACATGAGTCAAGACGCTCACAAAGAGCTGTCTGGACTTTATTATAGCAGCATTTGTAAGTCTCCATCATGATCAGATATAGGAAGGATTGTTATCTACATGGAACAAGAGGGTGACTGAGATGGGGGGGGATTAAATTACTTTTCTGAAGTGTGTTTTGGTCAGCTGTAGCAATCCAAGGATTTGAACCCTCTGTACGAGCAGGTCCTGTCCAAGATTGCCTTTTTTCTTTCAAAACGAAGAAATAAGAGACTTCCCACCCTTCTAAACCATATATGACCTAATGCTAAATCAGTCTTTTGCTGTTGATGCCTCCGCTGGGATCTGTGATGTCTGTGAAGTGCTTTTCTGTTATGTTTTACTGTACACACATCTGCTGCTGTTCCACAGAAACAAGGAGAAGGGGTAGCGGGACATGGTTACTACAAGAGACAGCCAATTTCTAAAGATGGGGTATGTTAGTTTGTGTTAATAAACATGAAATTTCATATTTGTTATTGCATCCAAAAGTATCTTCCTGGTGCTATTTCAATAACCTCAGATATTCAATAACATCTGGAAGAGGCTGTTCACCCTGTTCGGCTCTTAAACAGGTCTGATCTGAGGGAGGTCTGTATTAGGCACAGCTTTCCTCTGGACAGTGGGAAATGTCTGAAATTCTGTGATGCCCCAGCAGCAGAAAGACACTTTTGGGTTTTTTGTTTTCACGTCGATATTCTCTGTAAGCAGACATAGCCTGAGAGGATGTGTGCAGGGACCTGATCAAGCTTGGCACATTTTGCTGCTTAGGCAGCCACTGGCTTGCAGGCAACTCCACCAAGCTCCTGTGTTGGATGGGTGGGTGGGCAGGGCATCGTCTCCTGGTTTTGGGAAGAACTAAATGAACCTGATGGGGAGGAGAGGAAGGAGGGCTGGCTCCTGGTATTCCTGGGGGAGAGAACAGAAATAGGGTACATGGAAGGAGAGGAGAAGCTTGTGTTTCTCTTCTTCCTCTTACAAGCCCCCAAGTGAGGGACAAGCCCAGGATGAATTCAAAGTAAAAGAAGGAAGTCCAAAGGAGAAGTTATTCTGAGAATCCCAGAAGGCTCGAGGGGAATGACACTGGGTGTCAAATAGTAATCTCAGTCTGTGTGAGATGCATGGGTTTGCCATCTGCAGCTCCCACAGCCCTTTCTGTTCCACACTGTCTACCACCTTACTTGCCTGGGACACCAGCTCTGCTCTGAGCTCCTAGGTGAGATGATAATGCAAAACCAGCAGTGTGTCTGACCCTGGGAACAGTTGAAAATGATGCTCATTGCAGCTCCATACGTTAGAACTTGGCTACATTTTGCAAGGGAATCTGTTGAAGCAACTAATAGGGAGAAGTTTTGTCTGCCTGAGCAGGGGGGAATCACGGTGGCTGTGTCCTGCTGGATTGTGTAGCTCTGATTTACCTGGAACAGCCTGATGACAGCTGTCTGTCCTCCTCAGTCCTGCTATGGGATCAGGACCAAGGAAATGATTGAAAATCATAGAATCATAGAATAGTTAGGGTTGGAAAGGACCTTAAGATCATCTAGCTCCAACCCCCCTGCTATGGGCAGGGACACCTCACACTAAACCATGTCACCCAGGGCTCTGTCCAACCTGGCCTTGAGCACCGCCAGGGATGGAGCATTCACAGCTTCCCTGGGCAACCCATTCCAGTGCCTCACCACCCTTACAGTAAAGAACTTCCTCCTTATATCCAATCTAAACTTCCCCTGTTTAAGTTTTAACCCGTTACCCCTTGTCCTGGCACTACAGTCCCTAATAAAGAGTCCCTCCCCAGCATCCTTATAGGCCCCCTTCAGATAATTCAGAAAATACATGAACTTGGGTATCTGGGCCTCTGATCAGCAGGTGTGTGTGATACAGCTTAAATGTATTTTGTATTTCCTCCAGTCATTTTCATTATGATGTGACTTAGTTCCTATAGTCTTACAGGAATAATTTCATCCTAGGCAAGAATACATTTATTCATCTTTTTATATAATTGACTATGTTTTGTTTAGGGGTGTACATGTGTGCATGTATGAATTTTTCTGTGATCATAACATTAACAGAAGCTTCCCAATCTTGTGTGCGATTGCAAGTACTTTAAAAAAGGGAAAGGAGGTAATTTTCCTTCACTTGGATATTTTTCTGCAAAATACAGCTGTGGATCACCTTAAGAAGCAACGTCCTTGTGGTATTTTTTCTAGTTGTTCATTAGGAAATGCTGTTTTCTCTTGTGTTTCCATCCATTACCAGCCACTTACCCAGCATCCGGAGCTGGGTCAGTGATACAAGGTAGTTCCGGTTTCCCAGTGCCAAGGGAGAGGAAGCCACCCCAAACCTTGACCCCCTTCCCTGTATATTCACCCTTTCAAATTCCTGCAGCAGTGGTTTCATTTCCTGACCAGCCCAGTAACGCCAAGAACTGAAGAGTGAGTTTTAACTGCCTTTTGTTTCAGCCTGTGCTCTGTTTATTTTATTTTCTTCCTTTTTGGTTACATTCTGCAGGGGTAAGAAGAGCATATTGAAGTGACAACTCAGCAGCTACTCAGGTTAAAACTGGTCACTTTGGAGTTGCAAAGTCAATGAGATTTTCAGTTCTGACTCTCATGCTATTTAATCGGGGAAACTTTCTGCTGAAGGACATAATATTCTGTTCTTTTGGACCACATTTATTTAACATGATCAAAGGGAGGAAATACTTGTTCTCTTCAGGGTAACCGATTTAAAAAAACACATATTTTGATTTGCCTGTGTTCATATGTGATTCAGTCTTGAGGGCAGATTTTAATCTAGTCTAAACGTGTGTAACTCCATAAACTTCATTGAAGTTGTGCTGATTTATAGCAGCCAGAAATCTGGCTTTTTGTGCTCACATTGCACCAGCATTTGAATGATTGACTATTATTTGCAGGAATATTCATGAAATACGAAATACATACTTTGTATATTCATTTGTAGTATTTGAGATGTGTGCCATGGTAGTTTGATTACTTAAGCCTTGTAATCAGATATGATGGTCACAAGATAGCATTATGTTAAAAAATGCAGCATTCTGAGTAGAATTTGTCATTTAATTTTTTTTTTTTCCGAGAAAGCTGACATGTCTTCTTCAATGAAAAGGGCTTTTCATCAAATCAGTGGTGAGAAACAAAAACCCAAATGAAAAATAATTCAACATGTGGGTTGTTACTTGTCCATGGAAAATTAAAAAGGGGGGAAAAAAGTGTGCTGGAATCAAAAATATTTCCTGACCAGTCCTGCTTAGAAATTCCTTTTTTTACCATGTCAGTGCCATTCCTCCTTTGCAGGAATACTTGAATAGCTGCTAGCTGTGTAATGCAGTTTTTATGCAGGTTCTAGTAATGATGCCACGTGATCTGGGGCACTGGCCGATACACCCTGGACATTACATTCAAATGCTGGACATTCACAAAGATCCCTTTGTTAGCTGTCCTGAGGAAATTCACAAAGGAAATCCAAGTGTAATTAGGATTAACAAATAGTCTGCAGCAATTGGTGACGTTGGAGCCAGCCCACTTCTCTGGCCACTTTTGAGCTGTTGTTTCACTCCTGAGCTTTTTCTGCCTGCAGCACTGGAGTCCCTAAACCTTTTCATTTATGAAGCAGTTGGGCCAGAATTGCTGTCCCTGTGTTTGCAGCCCTCTGGGCACTTAGTGGAGACAATCTGCTTTTGGCAGGTGTTGTATTTATTCTGTTTTTCATTGCATTTTACATATCAGTACAAGAATCTCTTTTATTTCGAGTTTCCAGAAGCATTAACCATAATTAGTTACTATCAAAGCTGCTCTTTGGAGTATGTTTTCTGAATGTCTACACACCTCTATGTTTGTGTAAAGTACAAGCATTCCTTCTAATTTAACTTCTTCAAATCATCATATTTAGATATTTTGGTCTTTTAATCTCAAATTCTTCATCATTTTGCTAGAAAGTAACTGCATTTGTCTATATTATCTATAATTTTCTTTGGATGTTTCAGTTGTTAGGAGGATTATAGTTGTGTTTTCTCTGACAGGAGCATTCACATTTGTAGAGGTAAACAAGAGATTTACATAATTAAAAATCCTGTGAATTACTCTGTTACATAGCTGGTTAGAAGGTTTGAGGGAAACTCTTACGGTCATGTTTGATCACCATCATTAGCTGGTCACTAGAACAGGCAATTGAGTAGGCTGAGGAGCTGCCCATAATAGGGTTTTCTTGGCTAACTTGTTAGTGGGAATTAATTCAAAGCCTCTGCCTAAGAGAAGTACTTTCAATACTTCTCTGAAAGCCTGCTTGATGAGGATCTTGAGTACACACAGACATACAGAAATACTCATTTCAGAGTTAATGGACTCATTTCCTTAACTTTGGTGCAGCCCGTTAGTCTCTTGGTAATCCAAGCCACTCATCTGGGATGAAAAAACCGCAAATAATACAGGTTTTGAGGACTTGTCGCTGTTAAATCTACAAGTGTGTAGCGTTGAGGAAAAAGATTTATACTGAGTTCTAGTACACCTCTGGCACAGTGACTGATGCTTTTAAGTTTGATGATTATAGGGAAGATCAATCCGGTCAGGCAGGATTGTGTTCATCCTTGTTCACTGTGATCTCTTCTGTGCACTTGTAATAAAGGGTGTAAATATTCTTCTAAAGGTTTTGAGTATGAGAGCTGTTAAATTTATCTAACTCCTGATCAGAGTCAGACTTGTGTACATATGTGGAGGAATAAGTGACTCAAAATGCATTTGGGCATGTGGTTTAAAAATTTGGAGCATGAATTTCACAATGCACTTCAGCTATTGTTCTGTCCACAAGCATTTTTCTGCTCAGCAGACGTGAGCAGGATAACATTTTCCTTAAGGTCCTGCAGAAATCCTGAGGTACCAAACTAAAATGCCAGTTGTCCTAGGCTTCATGTTTAATGAATAGACAAGTAAGTTCTGATGACCTAATTTAGATGTAAGTTTTGTGTTAAGGTGTTTACCTGCTTATTCAGAGAGCAGGAAAGGAATGCCATGTACTTTCCATGTGCGGCTGCCTCCAGCCAGAGTAAGTAGCAGAAATGAATCACTTGCAGACCACTCTTCATGATAGGTAGGTAGAAACAGCCAGCTTTGAATTTTAGTCTTCCTATTTGTTATGAATTATGCACTCAGTACTAGAAAATGAATTCTTAGCCTACCTACTCGTAGCCATTTGAATGTGTGTTTTCAAGGGATAGTTTTAGATTCAGAGAAAATAAAGCTTTTTACTTGATTCTTGGACTTGGAGAATGGGATTTTAACAGCATTGCTTACTGGTCTACCTCTGGCCTTTACTGTGAGATTCTTCGCTCCACTGATATTGGTGTCTGTCTGACTTAAGTGCTATCAAGATTTTACCCTCAGTGTTTTCAGAGATAAGATGTTATATCAAAATTACATACACTTTGTGAATTCCAGCCTAAACTCTTACCAAGCTACATTTGTTGTAGTTCGCAGGGATTTCTGGGGATCTCTTTTCCTTCCAAGCTGTTTTGACTCAAACACTTTAAGTAGCAGCCTACCAATATTAGCCTCAGTTATGCCCATCTTCCTTATTGGATTAGTTTTATTGATTTCAAACCTTTGGTCCGTAATACCCATTAGCTAATACAGTGATCTAGCTATGTAACAGTATCTAAGGAGTAGCAGCTTGTAAATGAAGTATGTACATCTTATACTGTGTTGTGTATCATTACTTTATCTGAAATTATATTGAATTTTGCATATTGGGTTCCATCTTGTTATTGACTAGTCTTACACAGCTTTTAGAAAGCAACCTTAGCCAGAAGTTACACCCTGAAATAATCCTGCTGTGTGGTGTTGCTTGGTTTTGGCCAAATTATCCTTGGTCTAACTCCAAACAGGTCAACAGAATGAGTGACTTTTATCCCATTGAGTGAAAAGAAGATGAATTTACCTGGTGATGGAGCTGCAGAAAGAGGGAACATAGTTACCTTTTCTATGGGAATTTATCAGCCATTGCTTATTGGGCTCAGTGGACTTCTGCATGTACTGACTTGCCACTCCTTAGGCTGAATAAGAAACTAAGAGCATGAACACACACTATTCTCACTTAAATGCCTGCTCTTGTGAGTCTGGTATCCACACGGTTCCTCCAGGTTGTCTGTTTTCAATTTGGATTCATCTCCATAAAGATAAAACAATAACCTGATTTCAAGTAGTATAAACTGTACAAAATTAAATCTTTGACATGAACTCTGAATACTGATATCCTGGTTTGCTATCTCACATGGAAGGTGAAGGGAAATGAAAGGAGGAAACATACTTATTTGAAATGAAATCTGCCCTTATGCCAACCCTTCCCCCCCCCCCAAAATGTATAACAACTAATTTCCAGGCCAGGAGTTCCTAATGTTAATCCAACCTTTTTGGCCCTGGGGAAGAAAGTGAGTGTGTGGTGGTGGAGGGGGAAAGGCTTTCATTTGCTGACCTGTGAGAACTGGATTCAAGAGCCTGTATTCAATATTGCCTTTGGTAATACATAGCTTCTCCTACATATTTAGTCTCTGCCACTGGCTATCAGATCTCCCCCAAAAGACTGTGTCAAGATGTCAAGTCTAACAAGTGGAAATCACACTAGTCAGCGTTACCTCTTTTGTTTTTACTTATATACTTGTAGAAATTGGCAGTTCCTGCAAGCACTTCTGTACAGGGAGAATGTGCTTGTGATGCAGATTGCTTTGATTCTCTGAAGGGTTTCACAGACTCTGAGTTTGTCCCTGCAGGGGATTCTGCTTTTCAACTCTCTCCGCTGTGCATGCAGCTCTCTTCTGATCTGGGTTGTTTTATTAATTAAGATCCTTGTGTAGTGTATCACAGTTGAGCAGATACTGCTAGTTTACAAGGACTTGGTGTAGAGGAAATCTAGCTCTCCAGAAGAGGAATAAAATATCTGTAAGTGGACACAGACATTAGGAAATGACAGATAAGAGAAAGCTGGATGGATTGATAGGAAATTGTATGGTAAATTATTTACTGTAAGATTTCTGGAGTGTGAATGAGAATTGATGTCTGAGATCCCCCATGGCACTTCTGTATAGCAAGCTTAAATTCTGTTAAGCCTGACCTATTTCAACAGGTTGAATTTAATGTTTTGCTAGATGAAAAGAAAGTGTGAAATTGACAGAGTAGATTTTGTTTGTGAAAGACCTTGGTTTTGTGTTTTAAGTACACTTGAGGTGAAGTATGTTGAATAAGTATGGACTATTTAAGGGCAGAATTACTGAGGATTTTATTAAACAAAACAGCAAGAAGCTTTGTCGTTCCAAGCTGGAAATGATGCCTAGCTGAGCCTGTAAAACACACATCAAAGGTGTACATATGGGTTACGTTTTAATATTCTTTCAATATTATTACAAAGACCTGTTACTAATTTTAAACTGCATTGGTAAAAACTAGTTTTTTTTTCTTTTTTGTCTTTTCTTCTATATCACTAAATGATGTAAATCACTAATGTCAATTTTATGCTGATTTATTCCAGCTGAGGATTTGGCCGTGAGAGACATTTCCCCTTTGAATAATCACCCCAAATAGGGAAGGGAAAAGAGGAGGAAGGAATGGTGTCATCTGGATATGTGAATAGTTTGGCTATAATACAACCCTGGAATAGGCTCTGATACAAAGATGGAAATATGGGGATTATCGTAGAAACTCTTGAGATAATCCTATAAATAGCAGAGGAAATTCTGGCTAAAAGTTGTCTATTGAAGCCATTTTGGAATGAGATGGCTGACAGGAAGAGAATTTAAAGCCAGAAACCACAAGGCAGATCCTCACCTGGTGTAAATCAGCATAACTACATTAATTTCAGAGGCATTGACTTAAAAGAACTGCCATGATCTCCACCAGCTGAGGATCTCCAGCTGTAGGTACTGGGAGCCAAATGCTCACTCACACCAGTGTAAATCTGGAGTACCTCAAATGACTTGGTGGCGTTATTTTGGATTAACGCTACTGTAAATGAGTGTAGGACACAGTCGTTTGTGTTAGGAGAGTGAAGACAATTGATACATAGGATGTGAAATGTGTGTTTTTAGATCAAGGAATAAATTTACTTGAGAGATTGTTTTAGTCTGGTATTGCAGATGTAGGCTGTTTAACAACCAGGAATTTCCTCGCTCACCCTGCTGTTACAGAAAGGTGTTGACTCTGTACAAGCATTCATGACAGCCTTGGCCCCATAGCTAGCACATCAATAAATAAGCTAA
Source organism: Pezoporus occidentalis (assembly GCF_034315485.1). NCBI lineage: Eukaryota > Metazoa > Chordata > Aves > Psittaciformes > Psittacidae > Pezoporus > Pezoporus occidentalis. The sequence goes on from NW_026912779.1 coordinate 9,412,466, forward strand.
TAAATTCTCCAAAAGGGGAGTGGAGAGCAGTGTTGCATTACATATGTTCCCTGCATCGCACTAGTAATGACAACAGTAGTGGCCACTGCAGTTGACCGAGTTACTTTAGTGTTACACCAGCATCACTAAGGGAAGAATTTGTCCCTGTGGTATAAATTAAATAGTGGAGTCAGAAGAGGGGTTCACTCGAGTATGTGTGTTCACATGTACATTGTAAGGTCAGTGCAAGTTCTATACATGGGAACATGTTGATGTGAGAGGAAGCCTTGGCTCTTCCTTCAAAGTCATTTGTAAAGGGCCAAGATTTTTAAAGTGTGCTTTCCTTTAAGAGAATACATTTGTAAACTCACCTCAGGGCCTCTATTTCACAATCTCTTTTGGTAATTTTACATCTACTGCCTACTATCGGTTAGCATTTAGGGCCTAGATTGGGCCCTGGAAAATGTTATCTGTAAAATACCCCAGGAAAGGTCACACAAACTATGTTCTGTGTAGCTGCTTTTCCATCCTCTACAGCCAGGGGCTGTATGTGTAGCAGGGAAGGACCTTCTTCAGCTGAGATTGCCCTGGCAGAAGCAGAAGAACGCATGGCCATGCATTTCTAGTTGGCAGTTCCTAATGGATCTATTATTAACATTACTGCATTAATACTTCCTGTGAGATCGCAGACGTGAAGCAGCTTTCAAACCATGGCAAGTTATACTGTGCCTTTAACTGTCCTACTGTGCCACATTTTCTAGTTGCTAACATATGATAACTGTGTTTCAAGGCCACAGTAGAGTTTACACCATCTGCTTTCATCACTGTGCTCTAAATAGCATCTAAACCAAAGGGTCCTGGTCTGGATTACTGAGGCTATATGGAAACATGAGAAGAACCAGAAAGATAAATATTTCATATTATATCCAGAGCATTTCCTGTAATTGCTCTGTTTCCTGCTCTACTTCCTGCAGAACTTCTCTACCCTCAACTGTCCTTTGCCTCCCATTTATTGTATTAACCTTTACCCAGTGTCCCTGAGCATCGTCTGTTCCTGGTGACATACTAAATCCTACATCCTGCAGTGCCTACCCCTCATTCTGTGGCTGGCACTGATTTTGACAGTGCAGCTCAGCTGCTGTTTCTTAGAGGCAATATAAAATAGTAATAATAATAAAAATAAGTGGCTGCTCTGGATTTATTTCAGCTTGTTCTGTGGGAAGGGTTATATCTCAAAAGCATTATGTAAAAGTTGTGTTTCTGTAGCTGGATCTCTTTAGCAAGTTTGATTAATCTGTTGGTGGGGAGGGACTCAAGGCTGCCACTTCTGTTTCCTTCAGGCCTCCAGAACAGTTTTTAGAGTCTTCTGCCTTTTTTACTTTTGTTTCTCAACTGCTGTTGTCCTGAAAGGACCTATGGACTGGATCACTGGAGCCAGAGTAGTGATCTGGATCAACAGATCCACTGCAGTAGTTTAAACATTATCAGCATTATTTGCCTTTGAAGCAACTGTACTTTTTGGTGACTCCTAATCCTGTCATGGCATTGGCTGTGTTTTGGGTACAGGACTGCATGTACAGGTGTTGCACATACGCACACAGATACACCTTCAATGTTTCCATGGTTTGGAATTCAGATTCCCAATATAGTTATGAGAAAAGTAATCCAGTAAGGAGGATGTGGGAGAGAATGAAGGGCAATGATCTGGAGAAAAGGGACTTGTACTGGGGCTGGGGAGAGCTAGTTTATTTTCTAGCTCTGTCTCAGACATTTCCTTTGGCAGACTCCTTTGAGAGGTACTTAAAAAGAATTATTTGCTCACTGTTGTCCGGAGGAGGGCAAGGATGCCCTTGATCTCTGCTGTTCTTTTTGTGTGTGTTTTGTTGGGGACTGGGCCCTGCAGTCACTCTGTTGGATGTCTCCCATCAAGCCTTTCTCAGGCCCAGTGAGAAGCTTTGCTCTTGCTGGAAGTCAGTAGGAACAAACCATTTAACTCTTGGGTTTGCCTTTGAAAATACCTCCTTGCTCTTTTCCCATGTTCTCCAGTTGCAAAATGAAGATGCCCTGCAGCAATCCAGTTTGGATTTAAATGCTGAGTTACAGTAGCCAGAGGGCTATCTAAGCAGAGCGATGTTTTCTGTTTGTATATATATAGTGTTTATTTTTAGTGGTGTTGCTGTTGTCTTTGGTTGTTAGTTGGGTTTGACCTTTTCCTCAGTTCTGGGTGGGATTTATTGCTCCAGCTTTAGCTATTTAAAAGTTGTCTTAGCAATTTGGTCTTAGCAGTTTCAGTCAGTGCAGAGAGAAAACACATCTCCAAAAATGCAATCATCTCATCAAAACAGAAGTATCTAGGATTTGAAGGTATGGGAGGAATTTTTATGAAAGAAACTTTTTTTTGGAATTGTGAATTAGACGGAGGAAGAAGATAAAAGTGTCTTTTTAAGATGTGTCTTACACATCTGGCATGCAAAACTTGCTGTTCCTTAAAATCGGTCAACCTCCCCTTAGTATCACGGTCAGCCTTTTTGCACACACAGGAAAATGTTTGCCACAGAAGATCTGATTTTAAACCAAAGCAACAATGATAAGGAATTTATACAAGGATTTTATTCAAACCGATTCCATCCATGTATTCTCAATTAAGTTTTACAAGTGTTTTAGCATCAAAATATAGCTATGCTTAGTATTTTGCCCCATCAATAGAAAAATAGCTGCATGAGTGGTGTAAATAATAAACTAGTATGGTAGGGTGATTTCATTTTACTTTTAAATGCAAAAGTGCTCTTTAGGGATTTCGAAGAGGAAGTGACTACATTTTCATATCACCTGCCTGCAAGAGACATGTACTTTTGTACCTCAGTTGATTGAGGTGAAGTTAGAAACTCCAAACATCCCGGACTTATTCATAGCTATATGTACTTATTGTTTAAAATACTATCTTTTAATAGTGCTGATTTTCTTAAAAAAAACCCTTTGCCTGTTTGTGAGTGCTTTCAGCATCTGAGTTTCTCTCTCAGAAGAGTTTAATGAACACTTCTTACAGGATTGTTTGCGCACTTGTGTTGCTTGTTTCCATTATGCATAACTCAATTTATGTTTGTAGGTGTGGGCTAGAAGGGGTGTGACTGCAGGGACTTCAGGTGGGGTCTAAGCAAGAGCAGTTGGTGGGTGACAGAAATAAATAAAGCTGAACTTAAATTTTACAGATAACATGATGAAATATAGAATCATCTGTTGTAGGGATTCATAAATTAAAATCTTATTTCAGATCCTCCTTCTCTTTTCTTTCCCTTAGAAGTTTTAAAAATACCTCCACTATCTTCTCAGGGTCTTTTCATGTTGGATGAGATGAAAACTTCTGCTCCCCTCCTGAGCAAAAACTGCCCTGATGTTTGTAAAGTCTAGCACTGTGAAGCACAGGGTACTGCAAGCAATAAATAGCAGTGGTGCTAATATTTTGATGGTGTGAAAGAAGGAAAACCTGACCCATTTGGGGTTATGCCCTCAGTAAAGATAAACGATGACACTATTCACTAAAGCAAATTTGTAATCCTGGAGATTTTGGTACAAATGAAATAAGATTAGTGATTTATTTATAGATGTCTCACAGAAACCACTTCATCAGCTCCTTCTGGGTCTATATGGCAGCAATTTTCCATGGAAACATCACACAAGAAGTTATGGACAGAAACTGGGAGGACATAGGCAGGAAGCCCTTTGAGACTAGGAGCCTGGGCAAGGCTGGGCAAAGCTGTGTTGCTCAGGAGGGAGTAGGAGAGATAAAAGCAGAGTAATAAAAAGCATAATGCTTAGTTTTGCAAAGCAGTGATGCAACAAATATTTATCATTTTTGAGTGATGGTGAGGTCTTTGACCTTAGGCTTTATCCTGAAGGTGAACTCTTAACAGCTGTAGCACATTGGTGCCAGGTGCTCTTTGGATCTGGCGATATTGATTCCCTTTCATGCAGCAGATTATCATTGTAGGTCTGAAAAATATATCTGCTGTTTTTTAGCATGGCTTCCAATGAGTTTCTGAGCTGTTCTGACTGGGAAAGCCCTACAGATATCTCAATGCAGAACTTTGGGTAGGAGGGGAAACTTTCAGCTCAGTAGGGGAGATACCTGGTAAGATTAGGAGCTACAATTTTGTCTTTAGGCATTCAGCTTCTACCTAAATCATTGACTGGATTACTTACCTTCTACCTAAATCATTTACTTTTACATGGTGACAGTGCATTGACTTACAAAGCTTGTCTGTGTGTTGATTGTCAGTTCTTGCAAAAGGCAGGGAGTAAAATTGTGGGTTAGCTTTAGTCACTTCTCCTACCCTGGGACAGAAACAGTCTCACTGAATTTTGGCTGTTTAATGGGGTATGGCTGATCCTGCTGTACAGTTGCGAACTTTGTGGAAGGTGGATAACAGATATCTGTAGGGGTCACCTGTAGTAGCCAGAGCTGGCCACCCTCTGCTCCCTGGAGAAGGTGCTCCAGCAGTTATCCATGTGTTAGGATAGAGGATAGGAGGTACTGCAACTACGACCAGCTACCAAGGAATTTGATTGAGGCTGGCTATGCAAGTGCCCATGGTAGCCAACACAGACATGCTGGTAGGGAACATGTCAATATGTCCTAAAATCAGATTATGAGAGGGGTGGAACAAAACATATCCTGGAGGAAAACCAAGTCAAATCATATATACTGTGTTCTCCATGATGATTTACAAACAGGAGGGGAGGTTATTAGGTCTTGTGTAAATGAGGAAGAGGATCATACTGAATGGAGTTTGACTGGCAGATATGTGTCTGGGCACCGGCATTGGCAAAACATTCATGAAGATTTTCAGGAGCATATGATGAGAAAGGGACTGCTTTAAAATGCAAATTACCAGATCTGAAGGCCAGACCCTTAAGGTCATTTAGGTTGTCTTACATGGAAAGAATTTCCTAATATTTTTTACTTCAAACCCAAGTATGTTAAATGCAAGCTCTAGTGCAAAAAAACCAATAGTAATCTGTCACACATACCTTGGTGAAATAGCCATGAAGTTTAAAAGGCTTAAAATAAACAAGTGTAAAAGCATACTGTGTTTTTTTTTCTTCATAAAGATTTTTCAGTTTTGTGCTTGGAGAAGCTTTTTACTGTAAGAATACAGTTTCTGATCTGCTCTTGGTTATATATATATTGTGGGAAACATGTACTGGCTCCCTTCTCTGCAGAGCCAGCATGTCCCCAGCCTGTACCAAGCCCGGGGGCTCTTCTTTCCTGGGGCAAGACTTTGCATTTGCCCTTGAATTGCTGAATTTCACTTTCCTCCAGCCTGGCTGGGTCCCTCTGGGGAGCAGCCCCAGGCTGGGGATATATCGACAGATCCCCAGTTTGAGGTCGTTGCAAACTGGCTGAAAGTGCTCTCCATCATCTCCTGGTAACTGCTGAGGGTGTGAAACAGCTCAGGTCCCAGGATGGATGCTGGTTCTACACAGTTGCCTCTGGCCCCCAGGTAGAGCTTGACCCGATAACCACTTCCTTCTGAGCGTGGTTATCCAGCCCATCTAGCTACCTTGTAGTTGAAACACAGTTTCTGGAATGCAGTATATGATTAGTGATGTCACATAGAGAGTGAACAGAGAAACAGTTAAAATGTAATAAAAAGAAAGATTAGCTTTTTGTGTTCTTTTTTTCAGAAGGCTTGGCAGTTTCTCTGTTGTATTTAAACATTTTTCATGCGTTTTTCCTGAACAGAGGAAAAGAATTTTATTTCCAATGTATTATACAAAAGAATATAATACTCATCAGCTGCTAAAGAAAAACACTTGTGATACAGGCAACGTGTATAATATTTAAAAGCACTGTCACTGATAATCTTGCTTTATGTCATTCAAAGCTTTTAAAGCTGCTCTCTGAGTAGGGATCAAATGTGTAAATGGTATTCACGTTACAGTCTATAACTCTGATTGTCACTGTGATTCGCAGGGAGAAAACTATAAGCATTCATAGCAACCTAAATAGTATTTTCTTTTTCTCTTTGTTATAATCAAATGCTCACCTTTAGATTTGAAAAAATCTAATAATGACTAATGGACAATGATCGTCTGTATTAGCAGCGGCGCATTCAATATCTCTTTGAGTAGCGATTACCATCTTTTTTGGGGGGATATCAATTTAAAGGTCAAGTGCTTTCATAAAAAAGGTGATTATACAGTATTTCATATGTTGAACAAAAGCTTAGCAAGATTCATTGTGTGTCAGTTTCTTTTGTATATAGCATATATGCAGTGAAATGGATTGCTTAATTATCTAACTACCTGTCTTCGGGGAAGGTATGTGACCATGAATAGGAGCTGTCAAATAGGTACTTTGCTTTGCTTGTGATATTTAATCAATTACTGTAGTGATTGCAGGTTATAAGTTGGCTTTTTAAAAATAGGCAAAAATTTAAATTACTTCTGTGCCAGCAGTCAGGGATTTGGTTATAAATGGGTGATTTTATTGGGAATGGAACGTGGAACAAAGTTGAAAAGGAGAAAGGAACAAAATGAGGCTAGACTCGTGGCTGATGCCTTTCTGTTTTCTTTCAATACTTGTACGATTCTTCTGCAACCTAGAAAAGTATTCTGTTTCTCAGACGTGATAAAAATGGCTAGGGCTATATTTAGAATAAATCCCAGCAAGTGAACTGGAAACTGGTTTTATTCCCTTTTTTTCATAATTACTGTTATTTTTTCTGGTGGATTTTTTTTTATAATTACTATTATAGTTTCTGGTGGATAATAAAAATCCACCAGAAAAAAATAATATATAGTTTATATATATATTATGATATAATATCATAAATATATATTGTAATGTATATTTTGTATATATTATATATTCCAATTTAATATAATTGGAGCAATCTTAAATATGTTCAAACAACATTCCTAGCAAAAACTTCACATTTTTGTTTCTTACCAAGTTTACGCTTTCCCCCTTTTGTGAAGTAGCTTGCTTACAGCTGAAGAAATTCTCACTTGTATTGACTAATATGGATTACTGCTTTACTTTGTACATGTTTGTTCTGTTTGTGGATTTTTTCTTTTTTGATCGCATCCTTTTTTCTACTGATGTGCCTGCCGATTGCCAAATAATTCATGTGTGTTTGATCTATTGCGATTCAAGAAACACTTCCTGTTGGTTTACTGCTCGGTATTTGTGGGATTCTCTTGGTCAGTTTGCGTGGTGTCCTTACTTCTCCGTTTATAGGACAGAACCTGTTAAAATTACATAGTAATAATTGATGCCCAGTGAATATACTGGGAGTATTGGGTCACTAATAAGGTTTGTTGTTCTTCCAACAAAACTTTGTATTTGGAAGAAAAGGGTTTGTATCAAGTATAGCTACTGTTTGGACTGTACAGAGATCAACGCTGAAAGGTAAAGGTGTAACTGAGTGACTCTGTGCTGGGAAGATTTTTATCAAATGCTTTTTATAAATCAAGTGGTTCTTGCTTTTTTAAAAAAGTAAAATGTCTCTACAAAGATAATTTCCAAATAAAAAAATCCTATTACTGTTGTAGAGGGTATCTCATAAATACTTCAAACATCCCAAGTAGGCTGGGAGCTGTAATGCCTTTCTCATTTCTGGAGACTAACTGAGGATAACCTGTTTTATCGGCTGAGGGGGAGAGGAAGGAGACTGGGAGTTTTATAACATCGTAGATTAATATGAAGGGGAAAAAAAGGAAAAAAACCCACGAGTTTTCATTAGTGTTATTGTATATTAGTCCCACTGCACACATGAAAGTTCTTCTTTAATTATATGAGAGGTGAGTATCAACACAGTTAAGGTAATTCACTTGATGTACACTGCAAAAACCTGTGTTTGGTTTTTGGTCCCTACAGAGTGTTGTTATCTAGTGCCTGGGTGAACATCCATATTTTGAACAACAGGCGTTAGCTATTCTTGAGCTTTGTTGCTTTGTTTTTAAAAAGGGTTTTCCTTGTGGCAGCACACATGGTAAATCTTTAACGTCAAGTGTCCTTCTGTGGTGACCAACTAAAATATTAGCAAAATAAATGTTTTATGGGAAAACGTTGGCAGAAACCCCAGCAGAAACAGGTGGTATTGGGCTATTTCAGTATAATGTAATGATGCAGCCAGGTTTCCATCTGGACAGCATGTGGTTGTGTCTACTTAGAGAGTATCAAAGAGTGTGAGTATGCACCAGGGATAATGGTGGTGCACAAAAGTGTAGCTGGATGGCTACTTTACAAAATAATAGTCAGGGTTCTAGGTCCTCTGGGTTAAATACTTTTACTGTCAGAATCTGAATTTCTTCATAAAATATTAAAGACGAAGCAAACCTCTGACAACCAATACCGAGCCGTGTAATTATAAGGCAGTTCCTGGAAGCCAAGTATTGTTCACATTATAGCTAGGCGTTTATTATAGAAGAGTTCATTACCCTTGGAAGCTAAGACATATTTCAAAGAGAGTGCCCTGGAACAGAGGCACTTTCAGCAAGCTTCACGATACAAGAAAAAAGCCCCAAGCAAGCTGATCAGAATATAGTTAGGATATGGGAGAGGAATTAGTGGATACATGACTGCCGAGAGCTAAATCTATACATCGTGGACCAGATGTGTATCTGAAGCAAATGGCTCCATCCTCACTGACTTCAGTGTAGACATGCTGAATTACACCAGGTAAGGCGTTTTTAGCCTAATGCCAAAGGTGGTTTTGCTTTTGGCTGGCAGATGCTCTCACAAACCACAGGGCACACTTTGCAAAGATATGCCACAGAGCATCTTCACATATGTGTGCTCTCTGTACAGAAACAGATTCAGTCTGATTACATACACTGTCAAAGACTTAACTGGGGACAGGATTTAGCCTGTTGCATTTAGGAGGAGATTTGGAAAATACCTTTGTAAAATACCTTTTTATGGGCAAGGGTGTAAGAAGGGAGTTTGTGGGGTAAGAGAAGGAGGAGGAGAAACAAATTCAAACTCACTTGGGGCTGTCAGCAGGAGCAGAGCTGACACAAAGCTGTTTCCATCACTTGGAAGTGTGGAGCCATGCATCAACTCTACCCCATGGGTAACAGGGCTGTTAATGAATACACAGGGCCTGATTCTTCCCTGCCTTTGTATTTTATGCACGTTTAGACCTGGTTTACAGTATCAATCAGCTTGATCACATTTGACACCCTGTGTCATTTGCTCAGCACAAGTGTAAATCATAAAAGCAGAGCTGTGGAAAATTAAGACCAGGTCTTAGGTTGCATGAATCATGTAGCCTTGTGGTCTTCTCTGATGATCCAGTGATTTGCACCAGCTCAGAACTGGCCCAGGCCCTCTTTCTCTGCTGATATATCATTCCTATAGATGTATGTGTTAACAGTCTCAATTTCTCTTCCCTTGCTCTTGGATGACCTGATTACACTGAAAACAGTTCTTTCTGCCAGGATGAAGAACCACCCAAAAGTTTAGGGTGCTGGCCAGCAGCACTTGGCAGCTGAAGATCAACATGCTGCTGCCATTAATCAGTAGTACCACACAGAGGTGCCAAAAGCCATGGAAAATAGATGACATCCAGCAACTGATGAATGTGATGATTAAAAAATCAGCGAAGTATTTAACAGTAGTGGGTAGAGGACAGTTTTGGGAAGAAATGGCCCTTTCCATTCAGTTGATACTGAGAAAAAAAGAAGTACACACACCTGATGCTGGGGATAATACCTATTTGAACCAAATTTAGGTTCCTTCCCCCATCATGGATAAATCCAGCCTCTAGATTTCATCCATAATGCCTGTATGGAGAGGAAATATAATTACAACAGGTACCAAGAGCCAGGCATCTCAGGCTTTGGTCCAGAACACTTAGGGAAACAGAGAACTTTGTCTTCAAGTGACATCCCACTCAGAGCGATGTTATCTCACTTGTATCAGTGCTATAGCTTGCAGTCTCAAGTTGCAAAGTGCTCAAGTGCTTTGCTGGATCAGGGTACTGGATGGTTTTCGTGGCGCTTCAGGGATTTGAGGGAAGATACATGATGGTCTAGCCTCAGTTTATTTCATGTTTACAGTGTCTCCTATGGGGATCGTGCCTTAGTGTACTGTATTTCATTTCCATTCCCTTTGCCCTTTGAGATCCATGGATGAACAGCTCTGTTCAAAAACCATTTTACAGGTGTTGGACTGTGGCCTTCTTTCAAGTGAAATCTTTTCAGCAAACTGAAAAGATTGATGTATTCCCAGTCCCCTCCAAGTTCAGACCTGTGGCTACTCAGGCCGTGTGTCTGTGCAGCTTCTTCTCTTCCTTTCTGAAAACAGAGCCATGCCCAGAGGCTAGGCCAGCTTGTTCCTGCTCTTGTCACAAGACTGAAGTTGTTTGGGCAGTAGAGAGTTTATCCAGAGGGAATTAAGAAAGAGAAAAAAGCAACAAAGCAAGTTGTATGTGGCTCCTGAAGTCTCCACAGAAGCCTCAAACGTTGTGGCAGCAAACAGGCTGCAGGTACAGAGACTATGGATGTTGGTGCACATGGCTGTTCATCTACATCCTGATGACAACAGTAATGTAATTGATCTGGTTCAAGGCTTCTTTGCTGCATGAACTGATTTGAATTTTGGGTGAGAAGAACTAAAATGTCCCTGATCTGAGTGTGACAATGTTAGAATGGGAAAAAAAATGGGGAGGAGGATATGACTAACCACCAGTATTACTTATAAAGCCCTGCCATCTCCTGCCTCTGTCATATTGCTGGAACAGCCGTTTGCCACTCGACTTTGCAGCAGTCTGCCTAAAACCAGCCTGTCACCACAGGTAGACCTTAAGTGTAATCCTTCATGCTGAGATTTTAAGAGTCTTGACAAAGTCAGAGGAAATTCGGTGCATTCACTCCTGCTCAGAGAATTTTTCATTCAGAGACTGGCTGTGGAAGGAACATGGCTTCTTCAGGCCTGGGAACAGCCAAGAAAATTCAATGGTGCCTCCTCTGAGGAGGCTGCCAGCTGAGAGTGAGCAAGTGCTTGCTGGGAGGGGAAGGGAGAAGAGGGAAATCGGCAACTGGAGAAGCAAGAGCCTTAGCTGTAAAAGCTGCCCTAATTTTTGGCCTAGCATCCTCCCCTGCCACACCTGTATTAACAAGGAGAGCAACTCCTTTGGGTGCTGAGTCAGGCTGCACGAAAGTCATTACCCTCCACTTGTGAAAAAAGAGCAGATGGTCTCAGCTCAGTTCCAAGTGTGTGGGAGATTAAGTCATGAAACACACATCAGGAGAGGGAGATTAAGGATCTCTGTTGGGTGACACAAGAGGGAATGAGCTAGTAAGCAGAGCTGTAGCTTTCTGCTGGCACAGCCTCTTCTCTGTGCTGTGGGATAGAGGAAGCGTGAAAGTGTTAGTTGAGGAGACCCGTGGTTCCCATTCCTTTGTTAACCATTGCCATGGAGTTGGCACTCTAGTGGGATTTGGTTTAAAGGTGCAACTGGTGGTGCAGGGAGCAAACAGCCAGAGGATCCCCATCATCACAAATGGACCCATAACTTTGCAGAGCTTTTTTTACCCTTCCTAATCTACAGGTTAACCTATGTAACTAGTGTCCTGATGAAGACATAACATTTTAGTGGTCATGACCCCCTAAAACACTTGGTCAAGCTCTGGGTCTCTTCATGGTGTGCATGGTCCAGAACTACTGCTCTTGCCCGAAAAGCAGTGGAGGTTCCTCAGCTGTCAGCTGACCTCTTCTGCCAGTGCAAATCACAGGTGGACTCGGATCCTCAGCTTGTGGCCTGATGTAGCAGACTTACGCAGAGAAATATGGCTGCCATTTCTGCTCCTGTGTGGGATCTCATGACCCCTGGAAGGGAGGTGCAGCTCAGGAGGCTGACTCTAAAACCTAAAAGGGACAGACTTCTCTGGATTTTTTACATGTACCTGCTGATTTCCTTGTCCCTTTTGGTTGATGGGCACATTGCATCCCCTCAGCATATCTGAGATTTCCACTTGAAGCCCGCATGTCACTTTGAATCATAGAATCACAGAGTGGTTTGGGTTGAAAAAGACCTTAAATATCTATGATACTATTTTCTAGTTCCAACCCCCTTGCCTTCCACTAGACCAGGTTGCTCAAAGCCCCATCCAGCCTGGCCTTGAACACTTCCAGAGATGGGCCATCCACAGCTTCTCTGGGCAACCTGTCTCACTACACTCACAGTGAAGGATATCTTCCCAATACCTAATCTAAATCTACCCTCTTTCAGTTCAAAGCCATTGTCCTGTGGCGTATCCTCACATTCCCTTGTAAAAAGTCCCTCTTCAGATTTATGATAGGCCCCTTCAGGTTCTGGAAGCTGCTGTAAGGTCTCTTGGGAGCCTTCTCTTCTCCAGACTGAGCAACCCCAACTCTCTCACCCTGTCTCCATAGGAGAGGTGCTCCAGCCCTCTGATCATCTTTGTGGCCTCCCCTAGACTCACTCCAACAAGTCAAATATGACTTCTCATCAATCAACACCCTCAAGTCTTTCTCCTCAGGCCTGCTCTCAATCCAGTCTTTGCCCAGCCTGTGTTTGTGCTTGGGGTTGTCCCAACCCGTGTGCAGGACCTTGCACCTGGCCATCCTGCACTTGATCAGGTTTGTGCTGGCCCACCTGTCTAGGTCCCTCTGGATGGCATCCCTGCCCTCCAGTGTGTTGTCTGCACCACACAAACTGGTGTCATCAGCAACCTTGCTGAAGGCTCACTTAATCCCAGTGTTCATGCCGCCAGCAAAGATGTTGAACAGTGCTGGTCCCATCAGTGACCCCTGAGGGATACCACTGAGCACTGGTCTCCACTTGGACACAGGGCAACTCTCAAGAGTGTGACCAGCCAACCAGATCTTTGCTTAAAGATCTTCAAGAATGGACCTAGTGGCTCTCAGGGTGACAAACCCCACCAGCACCCAGAAACATGTGCAGAAGAGTCTTGTCCTGTTTGCAGTAGGGAACAACGGCATAGCTGCCTTTGAATCTGAAGGCTTTCCATTCCTGTTTTGACAAATATAAACCACCTGCTATTTACTGAATTGAGGTTGTGCCTGTGTCTGCCACTGTGGTTCAGAGGTTTGCATCTCAAAGAACCTTTGGTTCATTTTGGATCTATCTGGAGTGGAGAAAGTCTGGGCAGCTGAACTCATTCCAAAGCAGTTCATCAGTCCGTAATGTTTTCAAGAAAGTTTTATTTTGCCGCTGTGTCTACTAAAGAGTTTAAGGCTGCCCTGGCAGAGGATCAAAACCTGTGTTATTTGGTACTGCACTGACTTCATAAAGGTTTGCAGCATGGACTCAATTAAGCCTGAAAAATCAAGAAGGTGTGTCTTTCTGGTCTTTACATTAAATGCATACTGTGTGTCAAGAATTCTGGAGTTGAACATATGCCATGTTTTAAAGCCAGTATCTTTGAAAGCCAACAGAGAAATACACTATGCTAAATATCATATACCTCCTGGAAACATCCTCAGTTATAATTCTATCTTCTCCTGCCATGAGAGATGCTAGTAAGTACTTCCAGTAAAAGAGCATGTAAAGGTGGATCCTAAAAGCAAGGACAAAGAATTGTCGAATATTATTATTTATCATTGAGTAACATTGCAGACCTCTCAGTCTTCATTTCATTGGAACCCTGGCTGAGTGCTGAAAGGCATAATAAAAACAATCAGTATATTCTCATTTTTCTGTGTGAAAAGATGAAGTCATGGCATATGGTCAGCTCACCAGTGCTGTTAATAATAAACCACAGATAATTAAGCACTGATTTATTCCTCTACGTAAGTGAAACAAATTGCTTTAACGGCTTTTGCTGAGGACCATCTAGTCAAATGGATTATGTATAGGAAGTTCAAACTAAAAATTATTAGAGATCATATTTCAGTGTGGTGAAGGTTTATGGTAGAAACAATTAGAAACCTAACAGAATGTGTCCTGTATTCTCTTTGATGGAAAATCAGATATTAATCTGGGGAGAAGTCTAATTCTCAACACAGCTGCTCCCCTTGCTCTGCTGCACCAGATTTAAGCTGGATGAAAATGGAAACATGTTTAAAAAATTGATCATAGCTTATAATAGCAATAATCACCTTGAAATTGGTTGTTACTATAGTTAATGAACAGAGTATTAGAGCATAAAACGCCCTCAGATTCCCTCAGGCTATTAACTAACAAGCTGGTTGTTAACCGCTGGTCAGATAGTGTCTTTATTTGGTAACTGTCTTTCAAAAGCATGGAGCAGATCCTGGGAAGCTGTGAGGTGAAGTGGGATGGGGTAGTGACAGGGACAGTGTGGGACCTTAGACAGGTTACCTCCATTGCGAGACACCCCTTTAGCCGTATATGTAGTCCAGTTCCTCCATTGTTACCTATGCATGTGAAAGCCATGCCACTGGCTGTGAGTTTCCACCAGTATTCCCTAGCGAGGGAAGGTTTTTCCCCAAGATGAGGCAGGGCAGCATGTGGTGGGATGTTGCGTGTCTCACACAGGCTCTTTGCAAGCACACGCTTGGCTGTTCTGAACTGAGAGAGGTCTTCCCTTTTCAGAAATGTGTCCTGGTATTTTGCACTCTCACTGGTAGTACTATGGCTTTGTGGCAACCGAAAGGATGGCACTAAGTTTAAATCCCCAAACAGGATGAAGAAAGGGTATTAATTCCAGTCTTTGCCCCAAGCACATTCAGCCAAGAGATCAGTCTTTACACAAAAGCAAGCTCCAGCTTTTTAAAGCTTTTGCTGCCTCTGTGGTTATATTACTTTTGTCCATTTTGCTTTTGGGTTTTGCCAGTCAAATACCTTTCTACACTTGGAGGAAAGGCTCCCCGTTCATGTACTAACATGATACCTGATAAGCTGGCTTGTGAGCTGATCAGGTGGCTTGTGGCTTGAAGAGGTCACAAAGCCGTAAATCTTTTTTTCCCTTCAAAGGCTGCAGATCTTCCTGTTGTCTGAATTAAAATCCTCATTCAGTTCTATGATATCTGTGATACCACACAGTGCAGTTTCTCCAGGATGCCAGCAGACAGCGTTATTTCAGATCTTGAAGCTGAATGTGTCAGATAACCTCATCTTGCAGAGGGACACTGTCACCGCTCAGGTGTGATGCTTGGCAAGTTCTCACTGGTCTTTGAGTTTGAAACTTTGTAAGAAGAAATTCTTCACTATGAGGGTGGTGCAGCCCTCTCACAGGGTGCCCAGAGAAGCTGTGGCTGCCTCATCCTTGGCAGTGTTCAGAGCCAGGTTGGACAGGGCTTGGAGCAACCTGGTCTAGTGGGAAGTGTCCTTGCCCATGGGAGGGGTTGGAACCAGGTGAACTTTAAGGTCCCTTCAACCCAAATTATTCCATGATTCTATGATTCTGTGTATGGTTGCAAAAATTACAGGAATGGTTCAGTTTATCATACAGAGCTTCACATAATCTATATTCCCTTTTTGTATTGATTACATAGTCCCTTACAAAATCCAGTCTGACATGGAGATACTGCTTTAATTTAGATGCGTGTTGCTTTCTGAGCTGTGAAGTAGTAAGGGGCTAATAAAATGATATCACTGGAATTGCCTTTGCAAACCTAAAGATTCGGTTTTGCCCTCTGGGGTTTTCAGGTGTTCATAAATTTATGGTTTACCAGTCAAAGCTGTGGTATCTTTGGAAAACTTAATGTCACAGAGCATTTATGACTAACTTGGTGTCTTGGTCCCAAGAGTCTGAAGTAATAGGAGCAAATTTCACTATTGCACGTGCTACATTTAAGGATTTCTTCTTTCAGCACTGTTGGGGCCCTTATTCCTAGAGAAATAGCTCTTTACCAGAACTAGTTGAAATTTGCAGCAGCAAATTTTTTCCCATGACATGTGACGTGTCCTCGACATTAAAAACACATATGGAAAAAAGTGGGTGATTTTTGATTAAATTTCTGAGTATTTGATGGGAAAGGTTAAAACAAAACATTTTTTCTTGACTAATACCTGGGTTATAGCACTAGAGAGGTTTGTTGTGCAGACCACCACAAGCTTTTTATGGGACTTAAAAGCAGTTTATATCATGCTACAGCTTCAAATATAATTACGCTAGCTCAGAAAATGCTTTGCAGACATAAAATTCCATGTGTCAGCCTATAGTTTCAATGTCTTAGGTGCAAGAAGGACAGGCTGCTTCAGCAAGGCATTTCAACCCCGTGCTCTGAAAGCTGACTCATTTCCAGGTTGCAAATACTCCGTGGTCTGTTGTGACCTTTTAAACTTTCCTAATCAAGTTGAAGAGAGGCAACTTGCTGAATATAATCTCTGTAGAGTGGAAGACTTAAAATAGCATCTTTTTCCCCCTTGTTTTTACAATATTTTGGCAGAAGTTATTATAACTTAATTTTCTGTGGCAGCATCAGCCACTCTTTTCTCCTCTTTTACAGGCCCCCTCCTCCTGCAGGGCCTGGCAGCTCACCCAAAGCTCCACAGAAGTGGAAAGCTGGACCCCATGGCTTGGGGGACTGGTGAAGTTTCCCATCTTGGCCCCGCAACACCCAGTTATGGGAAAGCTAATAGCACAGGCTGCTGCAGGGAAGCTGGGAGCAGGGACCAGGCAGTTGCTGCACCACCATGGTGCAGTCCTTGAGCAGGACCATGGGGCAGCAGTGAATGCTGAGCAGACACTGGTGGCAGACAGATGGGGCACAACAATAGGGCAAGGCCAAGGTGAGAGGTGTAGTCATCATATCCTTTAGGAGCAAGGTAGTTGAGAATCCCAGGTGAGACCCATCAGGGCAATTAAGTGCTCATTAGTGCCCCCAGGAGCCTGACAGCATGACATGTGTTTTCCTTGGTCTCCTTGAGGGAGTTGCCTTTGTATGTAGAAAGAGATCTGCTTTTATGAAGACAAGGAGGAGTTTTATGGGTATGTTGAAGGTAGCTCTAAAGGGGGCCTACAAGAAATCTGTGAGGGTCTTTAATAAGAGCATGTAGTGGGGGTGGCTTAAGCTGAAAGAGGAGAGATTTAGATTAGACATTAGGTAAAAATTCTTCTTTATGAGGGTGGTGGGAAACTGTCTCAGGTTGCCCAGAGAACCTGTTGCTGTCTTATCCCTGGAAGTGTCCAAGGTGAAGTGGGATGAAGCAACTTGGTCTGCTGGAAGGTGTCCCTGTCTGTTGTAGGAGAGTTGGAACCAGATGATCTCTAAAGTTCTTCTAACTCAGACCATCCTGTTATTCTATGCAGGAGAACCTGTTTCTAGGCAATAATTGGATTTTGATGTTACATTATTGTCATTAATAGTATCATTTGAGGAAGGTGAGACCAGTATTTTTACTTTTAGGTGTTCTCTTGTGATAGATGGTGCATGTGGAGAAGTGAAGGTTGGACTGTGCAATCTCCATGGATGAAAGTAGGACTGTGACCTTCCACCTCTGCTCTGGTTGTCCTCTTTGGGCTGTAAAATAAGCGGTAAGTCTGTCTTCTTTATACCTGGCTTTTACTTTAACAATGGGAATGTCTGTGTTAAGTGAAATGGTGTGGTTTTTTTGAAGTCTGGGTTTCCTTGGCCCAATGAGATAGAAATTAAACCCATTCAAATTCACTTCAGCTTGTACTGAAGGGTTTTTTCTTTCCTTTTTTTTTTTTCCTCCTTAGTTTTCATTCAACTGCCAAATTGAAAATAAATGATTCACACAGTGCTACCTGACAGTTTGCTGGAGAAATAGTCTCCTGAAAAATGTGCAAGCTTCTTCTGTGAAAGATCTGTGGTTTCCTCTATGGAAGACAAAGTGCTTCATCCAGAATTGAATGAACCCTGTAGAAGGATTGCAGTAATTTAATAGGTTTTATCCCAAATCCTGTAACATTTTCTCTGTAGGTACAGCTACTCAACACTACCTAATGAGCTCACTGTGCTGATCTAAATGCCATTGAAAGTATAATGATGCTGTTAAAATGTAAACAGGATTTTCTGTTACTGTATGATAAACTACCTGAAACTTTATAACTAAATGGGTTATTCTGTTTCTGCTGGGTTGTGCTTGATGTGCTCTACTTTGCTGTTAGAGCAACTAAAGTGTGCTATCATAAGTGAATTGTGGGCACAGAGCAAGGCTGCTGGGGCTTTGGTTTGTTCTCTTTATTTAAGAGTATTGTTGTTAATATTGAACAGAGCTGTTGCAGTTAAAGCTGTTTGAGAGCTGTGTCCAGCAGCCAAAGAGCAGAAAACCACTCTCCTCTGATGGAGGATACTCACCAAACTTCCATCAAAACCAAAGTGGAAGCCTGTCTAAGCCAGCTGATTTTTCTGATTATCCTATTTTGATCTGGAGAACAAAACAAGAACATGAAGCAGCTACCAGAAAAAAACAAAACAAAACCAAAAAACCAAACACATATGGAAAAGTACTTTCAGGGTTGAATTTTACTTCCAGTATTAATTTTGAGTAAAAACTCCCTCTGCTAATAGTTTTATTTCAGTAAGGCTGTAACCAAAGTATACTTTGGTGTGAATGAGGTGAGTTGATCTTGCCTCCAACCAGCCTGCAGATAAACTTGATTTTGGTATAGCCCCCAACCCTGAAGGTAAGTACCATAGAGGGATTTTTCTGGTGGTGTTGAAAACTCAAGAAATACCTTTTGTTTCTCTTGCCTCTTTTACTATAACTGTGAAGAAAATTGTTTGCAATCTAGCAGTTATTACATCTTCTCTTCCCCACAAGTGTAATGAACTGGCATTTTACTGCTTAGCTCTGTTTCCTCTACTAATGGTCTGCAAGGAGTTATTTTCCTGAAAGGTTACTGAAACCTTGAGAGAGAAAAAACCAAACTTGAGCAACTGTATTTACTGATTTGCTTCAGCACTGTAAAGGTGTTGCCCTTAGTCACATTATTAAGGAAGCAGCTTTCTGGGAAGAACTGGTAGCATAAGAAATTACGTCATGGGCCAGAAAGGAAATTTAGGAATTGGAGTAGAGACACCAGGGGCTACAGCTGGTGGGATGAAGATATGAAAGCTGGGATAAGTTTAAGTTTCTCTAAGCTACACAGAGTAGAATTGGGAGAGAAAAAGACAAAAAAGCAGCTTAATGTGAACTTTATTTCCAGAAATGGCTTTTCCCCCCATGAAGTTTAAAACTTTCTTGATTCTGTGTGAAATGAATCTTAACTACAGTGGAGGAATGGTAGTCCTGAGCCAGATTTTTCTGAATCTCTGAAGAGGTGCTCAGGGTGAGGCTTTTGGAGGTCAGTTAGGTAACAAAATAAGGACAGGACTTCCAAAAGGGAAAAGAATAGACTTTTAAATCAACTTCAGCATGTAGTAAGCTCACTTTAGGCAAACAGAGGTGACAAGCAGTTGTTGGTTTCTCCTTTGGCCTTTAATGCAATAATTTTGCATTCTGGCTTAGACAAAAGCCTAATTACCCCTTCAGCTCTGTTTTGGGAAAACAAGAAATTGAATGAAATCCCAATGTTGAGTCCTATTACACATTTGCTGTTCAAGAACCCTGATGTTAGCAGTGCTCTTTTCAAGCTGCTTTGTATTTTTCTTCCCCAGTCACTTTCTTCTTTTTCTTGGGTCTGTTTCCAGCTGAGCTTCAGTGTGTTTTCACTGGAGTTTTTGGCCAAGTACCACTCATACTTACTCAGCCTCACAGTAGCAGAGTTTAACTCCCACTTCTTGTGTTGCCCATTGTACAGTATGTGGCCTATCCATATGTTCTCTTAAGAGACCTACCTCTGTGTGTGTCTGTTCACCCAAGCTGTGTGTCATAATTCAGTATACACCATTGAGTGGTTGTTGCTGATGGTAGCAAAGCAAACTGGTTGTGTGTGTTTTTGTGTGTAAGTACAGACTTTATTAAAACTAGCTGCTTTAGAAAACCTGCAGATTCAGATTATATTAAACTCTTACAGTAACTGGTCTCCTGGAACAGTACATTTGTTCTTGTAATGGGGTTCAGATTTGCACTTTATATTAAAGTTCTGCTTGTAAATAGTTTATAAAAAGTTAATTATTAAGAAGTGCCACAGGTATAAACAGCTTGGCCTGAAGCAAAGACTCTACACAGATCTCTAAGGACTAAGTAACTATTTGTTTAGATACACCTCACACTTGGGTGGCTTACCTTTGCATTTTAGAGTTACTCGCATCTCTACCTTCTACCCCTCTTAACAGAAGTGGCATGTTGCTCTGTTGCCATAAGGAAAAAATGGTCCAGGTAGACAACAGAAATGGAAAACATCTTACATCTTTAAAAAATTATTTATTACTTCTGTTAATTGTATTTTCAAGTGAAACTAAACTCTGTGCTTAACTAACCTTGACCTTCTCACCCAATTTTTATATCGGTTAATTCAACATAACATTTCATCTGGCTTGAATTTGGCATGTTGTACACATTGTAATGGTTGAAGACCTTTATGGAGGTGGACTTTTGGGGGCCATCAAGAGAAGAAACCTGCTCAGCTGATCTGCTTGTTGAAGTGTGCTTCTTCTCTGTGTGTTGTCACTGCTCCATGGATTTGAAAGGGGGGGACTCATCATGTAAGAAGTCAGAAGCAGCTGCCTCAGGTTATGTATCTGCACCTTGCCTGACCCAGGACTGGACATGGAGACCAGCAAATGCTGGTGTAGCTCGTGCACTTGGTGTAATAATGTGTTTGGCTGACAAGTGGGGAAGTTTCACTACTCCCTCAGACAGTAATTGTCTTCAATCTCCATGTTTTAAAGTCTTAACTAATGATCCTTAAGATGGACTTCTCCCCAACCTCATTAACTAATTAAACAATTCAAAATAAAGAGTTATTCAGGCTGCAAAATATTGCTGAGAGGGCCTTTAGTGCAAACATTAGCATTTCTGCAGAATCCATAACCATTAGAAAACAGAAGCATGATGCCCCAGACAGTCCTGTCTTTATCATTTCAATATGCTCTGCTATTGCACATTAGCACTTTTTATACAGCTCCTTTCCCAAGTGTGCAGGTCTCTGTGCCCCCCTGGACATCCCATCTTGCTGCTTGCATCTGTGCTTTTCTCAGTGTCAGGTTCTGCAGTGAGGAGTGTGGGAAAAGCAGCAATAGCATCACTGGAAGTCTTTTTGATTTGCTGCTGTTTTTCTGCAGCTTGTTTACAAGTATGTGATGCTTGAGATTTTGAATGGGAGTTTTTTTTTTCCTCTCACTTGCACAAAGAGTAGGAAAATACTTTGAGTAAGAGCACTGCATACTTCTCTCTCTGAGCAAAACAGCTTGTTGTAGACCAAAAAGCTACTAGAGAGAGAGGGTCAGGAAATCACAAGATGAATAAAATATTGCTATTCTCATGAGAAAATTTGAGGGAAGGGAATGTATTTTTGGGGAGGTTGTTCGATAGGGCATATTATGTTGCATATCGTTTCCTAGACTCTGCTGAATACCTAACAGCACTGAGAACATGGTTAAAGTTACTAATGGTACACACTGTTTTGCCAGTGTTGTAGGGAGGAACTGATTCAAATCTTTCAGATGGACTCAATGCAAAGTGAAGTTAACACACAAGTACTGTGGTTTTTACCCTCCTGAGACCTGGCAAAAGCTCTTCAGCAATTTTTTCAGTTGGTGCCAGACACCACTGGAGAATAATCTTGAGTGATGTAGATGGGTTTGGAGCAGGTAAGATCAAAGTTTGAACCATTGACATGGATAGATAAACATGATAAAAATGAGCTGAGTTGTGAAACATCAAACTGGGGAAGTTGTCACCATTTGCTTGGTTCAGACTGACTCCATCTTTGGAAAACTGCCACCATCCAACATCCTTGGGGAGCACAACAAGTTTAAGGCAATATTCACAAAGTGGTCACTTAAAGCACTGAAATGGTTGTCTTAAGGGAGGTACATCATGCTTTGCCTGATCTGTGCCTGCTCTTGCTTGTTAGGACTGCTGAAAACATGGGCCAGCCCTGCTCCTCATTAGAGGCAAGAATGAAACAGATCCTGATTTGATCAGTGGGGTGAGGGAAGGAGATCTGGTTTGTCCCAGCCCCCTGTCTACACAGACCTGCACAGATGCCCTGCCTCTGCCTTGTCCTTTAATGCACATGTGCCTGGCAGCGCTTGCAGGAGTTGCAGCCCTGGCTGTGACCATTTTCCTACTGGTTTCTGTTTCAACACAACCTGTTTCAGGGTTTTTGAAATTTATCTTAAAGCTACAGAGCTTCAAACAATAGGTCACTTCTTATTTATGTGCACTTTACGAGCGTGCTGTTATAGGATGTAATAGCTCTTTGGATGTTAACTTTTTATTTATGCTTAGCTTTGATGTAACCATATGCAAAACATTGGAAATGCAGTTGGGGAAGCAGAAAGGGCGAGTGAAAAATAGCTGTAAGCCTAAGCTAGGCTCTTGGATATAAAATGCCATTTTAAGGAGCGGTAACTGTTGTACGTGCTCTCCCTGTTGAAGGGTCTCTAGAGAAACTGTGAACAAAATCAGTGCACCCAAATGCGCCACCATTCCTGTAATTCAGTGATCATAACTATTTTTCATGAAAGTGGAACTTCCTTGTGCTTTGATGTGACAAACTCCTTTTTAGGAAGGAAAGTGGATTTTCAGTACTTTCCACTGTTTTTGTCACCGTATTTTCTTCACTGCAAATCTACATGAAATACTGACCAAGGGGAAATGGCTTTAAGCTGAAAGATGGTAGATCTGGATTAGGTATTAGGAAGAAATTCTTCCCTGTGAGATATTGGAACAGGTTGCACAGAGAAGCTGTGGCTGCCCCATCCCTGGCAGTTTTCAAGACCAGGTTGGACAGGGCTTAGAGCAACCTGGTCTAGTGGACCATGGCAACGGGGTTGGAACTAGGTGATCTTCGTGGCCCATTCCAACCCAAACCATTCTGTGGTTCTCTGATTAGACTGTTGAGTGCCACTAAATGATCATAACTAAGAAAAGAGTGATCATACCGAGTCAGACCCACAGGTTCATGTAGTCGTGCACTCACTGTTGGGCGTTGCAGACAATTATGAAGGAGTATAAGAAGCCACTATAAATCTTGAACTGTGTATCCCACACAAAGTCAATTCAGACTTCACAGAACTCAGCTTTGTTTTGAGCAAATATGTCTTTTAAAAACAGTATTATTGTTAAAGGGAAATACTAAGAAGTATGTTGAGGGCAGCAGATCACAAAGCTGTTGTATTACCAGAGTCAACACCAGAGCTGGGGTCAGATTTTTAGTCCTGTAAATCCTAGTGGTTCCACTGGAGACAGCGATGTTGATCCACTTGGGTCAAGGATGTAGCCTGTAACTTTTATGCCTTTAAAGCTTATCTACGTTTTCTGTTGCTCCTTGGTGGATTTTATCGCGGTGTTTTTGTAATTACACAGATCTTTAGGGTAGGCTCCCATCTGATAAGCCTTTGTAACAGGTTTTGAACTCTGTGTTCCCCTGTAGCTATTCTCATGGGGCAGTAAAGTCCATGCATACTAATGAACAGTGGGGGGACATAAACCCTCAGGAAGAAAATAAATCATTCTTTTGTATTGTTCTTTGAACTCTGTCTCAACTTCTCTTCCCTTTACTCATAGCAAAGATTGTGTGTGCAGTGAAACCTATTTGTTGCCTTACAGTCTGTACCCCCACCTGGGCAATGCGATGGGAAGAGTTTCGGTCTTCCAGATTGCCAGATCATTTCACTGTGATGTTCACAGTGCCCCTTACTCCCCAGCCACAGACTGTCAAGCAGAACTCATTTTCCATCAATAGGGAGCTCAGCAGATTAGAGGGGCATCAAAATCAGTGGTGGAAGAGACTTACTGAAAACCATCTTCTCTTCTCCTTGCAGATGCAGGGCTGTACCATACTGTGATTTTTATTTTTTCCCATCCTTTGTGTAGGTAGTTTCAGAAAGACTCAATCAATAGTGCTCAGCCATTTCCCTGGGGAGATTATTCCACAGTCAAATATCCCTACTTTCGCTAAATGTTTCCAGATAGGTCTATTTCATTGGTCAGTGATTATTGTTTTGTGGGTTTTTTTTCTTGAGAGCACTCTAGCAAATGCACTTGAGTCTCCGTACAACATGAATGTGAACTCAGTTGTACCCCTTCCTCAAAAGCCAGAGAGGTTTTTCCTGTGCCAGGGACAGTTTGCTGTGCTGGGTGGCAATTGTTTTTCTGAACACAGATATTTCAGTCTAAGATTAATGGAGCTGGCTAAGCACTGAAATGCACTGAGAAGACAACTATGATTTCAGACTTGGGTTGTAGCTGGAGGTGATTGGATGCTATAATTTTTGTTCACTTTTCTAGGCGACCACAATTTAATAAATCTGCTGCTGTCCTTGAAGCTGAATGAAGTCTCCTGAAGCAGGAGGTGCTTGGTCTCATACTGATGCCTGTCTCATTCAAAGTTGGTTTTAATTCTTTATTCATTAGACTGATATCAGAGTATCTGGAAAGGAATGATTCTGTGATTCAGAAAGGCTTAGCTCTGTTCTGTAGTGCTGTATCTGGCCTTCTGTGTGATGTGTTGCACAGGCACAATTTCAAGCTGAAGATAAAAACAGAATGTGTACTTACCTTTTTCCCTTCCACATAGCATCTAAGCATCATGACCACCTAGGTGGAGAGCTGCTTTGGGAAAGCAGTAGTGGGATGGAGAACAACAGGGTACATGTAGCTGTTGGGCAAGAATGTGGTGGTGTTGTCTTGGCTTATTCAAGCACAAGCCTTACCCTGAAAGTAGATGTCTAGGGCTGATAAGCACACGAGCAAGACATGCCATACTGGCCGGTATTGTCTATCCCCTGCTCATCCTTGATGTCTGCTGTGCTAGCCTTTGCCAGCTAGCTCTGCGTGGATGTCCTCTAGCCCTGGCACTCCTAAAGGCTGCTGCTGGCTCCCTGAGGTGGGGCTGTGTGCTCTGGGCACAGTCTGGGACTGGGCTGTGCAGGTAACATTACCATTTTATTGCTTGCTTTGAGCATCTGGCTTCATCTTGAGCTGGCTATAGCATAGTCTCTGGGATTAGGAAGTTTTGCAGACTCCAGGTGCTGGAAGCTTTGAAGGTTCTGGCTGGGAAACGAAGGGTTTGAGTATCTTTGAGGTGGTGTAGCAGCTGTGCAGCGGCTTTGTGAGAATCGGTGTGGGAATAAATCATGTAAATGGAGTAGATTAAGTGATCAGGTTTTAGGTGCAACTCCCTGCAAGTAGGTGTTGTGCTTTGACTAAACAGTGGTGAGGAATCGCTTCCACCTTTTTGAGCTATACGAGCTCTACTTTTTGTAGAGGGCGATTTGAACCTGCCAGCTCTAACTTTACTCAGACTGTACTGACAAGAGTAGTGAGGTCTTTCTTTTATTCTCGTCTAGTTTGGCTCTGCTTTCTCCTTTCTGTGGTTTTCCCTTATAATGTAAGAGTCAGTAGAAATGATCTTGCAGAGGAAGACTATGCTCTAGAAGATGCACTTTCTATATTTAATCATCCTTGGAGCTTTTATTTTGCTAAAGGACTAAAGTGACAGCCTTTAGAGAATAATTGTATGAAACACCATGTGTGAGCAAAGTGTGAAATGTCTCTGGTACCAACCAAAGCTATAGATATTTTTATTAAATATTAATGCCATGCATTTATAAAGGTTTTGCCAAGCAGATGTTAAGCTGGTCTTTGTGGTAATTTAATTGAGCAAGGAACATTTCCTACCATTTTTATCAATGTCAGGCTTTACATGACATTTTAAACTAAAAATATAAAATGGAGAGAAAGAGAGAGAGAAATAATTAATAATCAGTTTCCATTCATGACTATCTGTTAATATTTCCCTTCAGAGGATTTAATGTTTCTCCTGAATGTTTTTCTTGGAGGCCAATACGAATCTGAGCTAACTTAGACTCTGTGCAAATTCTTCCACAGGGCCTCTGTCTGGAGTCTGGCCCACTCCTGCTAATGCAATTCTTACTTTTCTATTTGTAAAAAGATGATGCTGGTGATAATAAAAGCAAACCTTAAATTATTCTGAAAGCTTTGGCTATGTGGGGCTCTGAAAATATCTGTGGATAGAGCCCTTCTTTCCTCCTCAGAGCATTTTCCAGTGCTTAAATGTCACAGCGGGATCTTCCTGTACAAAAATTATAGATTGATTAAACTTACTGACATTATGCCTCTGCAAAGTGCAATGTCTTAACAAGATTTAACATCATAAAGCATTTGATTATATACAAGTCATCAAGCAAAAATAAATAAGAAAAATAATAAAACAAAAAGGCAATTGAAATGTCTATAGGTCAGGTGCAACATAATGATCCCATTCATGAAATACGACGGAAGGCCCCCTCCTCACAAGTATGACATTATTTACATGGAAAAAGTGTGGTCACACTTCTGCCTTGTGTGTGTTGTTTTAAATTTATGAAACTCTGTATTTTTTATCCCCAGACGTAAGTGGGCTCGTCTCGATTATGGTCCCCAGAGACAATGTCTGCCCCCTTGCCTGTGGGCAGGTGATCGCTGTGCTGAAGGTGACCAGTTCTAGCTCCAACAGAAAAAGGAAAATATAGATCATCATAAATCAAAGCACGGTAAGGCTGGGATGAAATGAAAAATCACCAGCTTGGTTTGTGGGTTTGACCTGCCTGCTTATAATGGCACAGGCTTCCCATCAGCCCTGGGAACTTCTGTAGGCACTTCTGAAATAAGTTACATATGTGTTAAAGCCCCAGAATTATGCTCTTCACCCGCTCCACTCTATACTCTGCCCCTGCCACAAAGGAGGTATGGCAGATTCTTTTGATTCACTGAATGCGTCTGAGAGGGTCCTGCTTAAGGCAAAGAAGGTGCATGTACAGACTGGCTATGGGATATTGAAGATTGGGTCCACTGCTTTGTGTGGACATGTGCATGTTTGCCTACAAGGAGGGAAAATGGAGAGGGGGATGCCATTTTGCAGTCTACTTGCATGCAGCTACTTACCACTGATGTAGGAATGCAGCATATGTTGACTGCCAATATCATGCTTAATAAGATCTGTACCAAACCCAGATGTGGTATAGGAGGCTCAGTAAGTTATGCATGCAGCACAAAAACACGGTGTTTCCCATATTTCTTGTAGAATAAACTCAAAACGTCGTTTTCTTGCTTTGCATATGCTAAGAGATAAAATACTGTTTTTCTTCCAGTGCTGTATGCAAGAGAGTTTATTTTACATGCTCTGAATGGTGTTAAGTTTTCAGTAAATTGTCCCACTAGATGCATTTGAAATCAATATGACTGTTTGACAGGATGAGAAAGCTATTTATCAGTGTTGGAAGCAGGCCTGAGGCCTGATCAAACTATTTCTGTATTATTATTTTGAAAGAAGGCTTAATACTTATTTGACGTTGCTTGCTGTCCACTTACCTATTTTTCCACTCAATTGACAAGTCAGTAGAGTGCTGAGCAATATGACTGACATGAAAATAATGATGAAATGCTGCCCAAATACCCAGTGTTCTGCTAAGCAGCAATTGACAGAATTATTCCCCAAACTCTGCAACAAGCTTTGAGTTTTTTCCATTGTGCCTGGCATCTTTCCAGCTTCTCTCACGCTTATTTAGTACCACTTGGCCATATTCATTGCAATGTCTGCAAAAAACAGCCCTCCAAGAGACTGTGACACAATGGGAATGTTTTATATTCTGTAGGAGTCTAATGCCATAAAGAAACACAAAACCAGGGAAGGGTTGTGTTGCAGATATCTAGTCACCTTTTTGGAGGTCAAAGATTCATCTTGTAGTTTAGCTCTCCAGTTTTGGAAGTAATCAGCAGATGTTTTCTCAGCAGGTTTCTGCCCAAGATCCTGGCTGTAAGTCATGTGCCTGGTGCTGAATCAGCACCCTTGATTCCATGATGTTGTAGCTTAAATGGGCTTAAAACCCCCAAAAGTTTCAGGAAAGTGGTTCATCACTGTCTCTTCTAACCTCCCCATTTTACAAGCACCTAGAATTGGAGGTTCTGCTGTCTCTGAAGCTGAGCTCTTCCTTTTATCCATCATGTCAGTAGCAGGTAGAATTCCACACTTTACACTTCACATGGCTTGAAACTTTTCTTTTGGGGTTTTCCTGTCAGAGTGAAAATGGCTTTGAGTATGCAACACTTTCTGGGTTTTGGTGCAAAACTTAGAGGACTGGGGGTTCATGAGCAGGAGGTAAAAATGGGGAAACCTTTGATGTTTGACTTCCTTTACCCCATGTCTTCTTTTTATGAACTATAACAAACTCCTGGAGGTTTTTCAGGAAACATAAGCCATCTGCATCTCGCTTGACCTTGTCATTCATTGTATAGGGAGAAGTTCTCACTGTATAAAAAGGAGTTTGGGCCCTGTGTCCAGCCACCAGTGTGCCATCAGGTATGGCTTCCCAGAAGGATGAAAGCTAGTATCAGTTGATTTTTGTGTGTTTTTTTCTGATAGGGAAACATATGGTGCATTTCACTGCTCAGAGTTTATATTCCCCATACAATGGGCACACAGCTCCCATTAACTTTAATGAGACTTATATGCACAAGGGGGGCATATAGGCCACATCATGAAGCTCTGGGTTTTTATTGTTTTGTGTTACAAGCTGTGATAAATTAATATGTATCTGTACTGCTTGCTTCAGTCTGCCAGCTCCAGTGTATTTTGCCATAGTCATTTTGATTGTTAACTGTACTGTACGTTTTGCTTAGGAGGCTGTCTGGTGGTGAAGACAGGCCAAGCTGCTTGGCCAGAGACTTAAATCTGACTCAGAAAATGAAGTGAGGTGTTGAAAAGTACTCGGAGGACATTGTGTGCAGCCCAAAAGACTGTGCACTATGAAAATTGGAGGGGACAGATCAGCAGCTGGTATTTCTTGCCCACGTTCATGACTCGTGCTTTGTTTTCTGAGCAAAGTGTATTGCTAAGATCCTACTTCTCAACAAATCCTGAAGGGTTAAACTCTAAACCAAGGTATCTGACAAGATTATTGCTCTGTGGAGCACATATATACGCTTACTGTGCTCCTAGCTTATAATAGGTCGGCTGTAGACCCAGCATCTCAAAATAAGGGTCCTAAACAATGAGTGTCTGTGCCAGGGAGGTCAGGCTGACAGTGCCTGAACCTTGCTTGGGTTCAAGAGACCTGACTAGGCATGGGGAATCCAGAGCCCAGGACTGGCAGCACAGACTGGTGTCTGATTGCAATAGATAGCTGAGCCAGGCCTGTAAAACAAGCCTTTGCAAACACAAACAACAAGCTGCTTTAGGGTGCAGAATGCTTGTAAAACAATGGTAAGTATGTATTACGTGTCCCATCTTTTGTAGTAATTTCACAAAGAATATATTTGTTCCAGCCTCTCAGAGCATTAGTCCAGGCAGTAATGCCTCATGCACATGAGCTCTGGACATCTGCAGCTTGATCCCAAGGCAGGATACAAAAGCCCAAATAGGATTTGCATTTCTGTTTCTATCTATGGTGCAACTAGTGGTAAGGCTTTTATCTCTAAGGCCTGTACTTCTTTGGAGCATGGCATAGGTAAAACACTAATTTCAGCAGTTTAAAAATGTAGAACCCTTAACACAGTTGATTAAAACACACATTTAAAAGGAGCATCAAGCAAAGCCTAGAATCTGCCCTTTATTTTGGTAAGAAAATGGTT
Source organism: Pezoporus occidentalis (assembly GCF_034315485.1). NCBI lineage: Eukaryota > Metazoa > Chordata > Aves > Psittaciformes > Psittacidae > Pezoporus > Pezoporus occidentalis. The sequence goes on from NW_026912779.1 coordinate 9,442,060, forward strand.
ATAGCGACCACCACCCCTTAAAACAACCATGCAAGTACTATAGGGTAAGCTGCTTGACTTTCTTGACACCTTGTCTACTGATGGCTGCATGTACGTTTGGGCAGATACAGACTTTAGTATGAGTAAACTTCCCTTCAAGCTCCTGGTGTTTTATAGGGTTTATGAATTCCCTTTTGGTAAAAGATGATGGTGGTGGGTTTGTTGTTTTGTGGAGTTTTTTGTTGTTTGTGTTTTTTCTTTTCCTTCTTGATCAGAAATGTGACTTTAAATCTCTTAAATTACGTTGTTTGACTACTGAAGTTTAAACGAGTTTAAGGCTGGAAAGTGGAAGATCAGTCAGATGAACACATGGCTTATGAATAAGGAGGGGTTGTCCAGCTCCAGGCTAAGATTGTGGTCTTTCGCAGGGGAAAAACTGAGACTGGAATAAAAAAGAATTGGGTAAAAGGTGAAGAAAAAGATCTCCTAGCCTGTGGAATGATTATTTCAGCACATTTGTTTCAGTGGCTGTGAATGTGCTCACTTATTGTTGAGGGATTTTGCTTCAAGATCTGGTAGCCCAGATGAATGGGGTGTGTGTGGTTTTTGCACAGATAGGGTCATATCCACGTCATACCTACAGAGGTCAAAGGTGTAAACTCTAGAGATGAAATCCATTTGCATATTTGCTTTTGTTTTGCCAGAGTCCATACTGAAATAGAAATTCTTGGCCACTGCAGTAGCAAGAAAGGAAAGAAATGCCAGGTTTTCTTGTCCTGACATGACTGCATGCTGTAACCTTCATTCTCTGGTTTAAATACTCCAAGATCATCAGAAACTTCAGTTTGAATGAACCACGTAACTCTGATATGATGAGAGAATGTGAGTGACCTTAACGTTACGGAAAGAGATGTCTGTGCTTAGTGCCATATTTCCTGATTTGAAGGTTGCTTTTCTTCTGCTGTCGATGAGTTTTCTTTCTGAAGGTCTCAGTCTTCATCTCCTGGATAAGGATCAGATCTTCCAAAACTTGGGTGCCCCAGCCTGTCTCCTGCACAGCCACATTTTTGGCAATGCTCAGTAGTTGTTCAACTTGAAAGCTGTTGCTCAGGAAAATAAAGGATCCTGTTAAGCTGGGCAGGGAGAAGAGGATGGCTGAAGCAGTGACTTGCCTTCTGATGAGGCTTATCCTTATTACAGTGTGCTGCTGCGAGGAGAGGTGTGAGGCCAAGGTGTTTGCAGGTAGCACACTTCTGAGCGGAGTGATTAAGCCCTGGCAAGAGACCAAAGAGCTGCTCTGGATCAATCAAAAAAACAAAACCAAACCCCACCTTTGGAGCTCATTACATTTTAATTGGGTGAATGTGCTTGGCAGAGGAAACAATTTTTGACATCTTTTTACTGTGATGCAATTATCAAGGGGGACTTTGATTTTCAATTAATACTGCATTTTAATGCTGGAAGTCAGACTTCTTCATGAGAGCAAACCAAAGTATTAATGGCTTGCTTCAAAACTCCTCCAAGGTGAAATAGTGGATCTTTGGGGTTTTGGGGGTTTGTACTTGGGACTAACTGAAAATGTTAAATCTGCAGCACTGTTGAATCAGCTGGTATTACTCAGCTTCAGTCAAAACCTGGAGTTGGGCTGCACCAAAATACGAGTGGAGCATGTAGTTTGTGGTCCTTTTGGATACTGAGTTGTGCCTTCAGAACATGTTTCCTTCTGGTGTTCAGTCTTGCCCCTGTGGTGCTGGCAGCTGGAAACAGATCAAAAATGGCAGGTGAAGTTGTCATGTAACCGCCTTATTTTGGTGATTTAAAACTTCAGGAAAAATGCCAAGTATTGAAAACTTCCTTCCTGGTAAGAGTCCTGTGAGTTGGCAACCCTACTGATCCAGATTTTCTTCTCTTCCCCCACACCCAGTCCTGTCAAGGGAAGTTTCTACCTGCTGAAATACCTTGTTTTCCCCAAAAACTGCCTCTTCTGTTAAGAGGAGTGATCTACCATTGCCTCCATTTGTATGAAAACCATTATGCTCCTAGGGATAAAGTGTCTTCTAAAATCAAGAGTGGCAAAATCTTGACAGCTGAGTGGCCTTTGTAGTTTGTCTGATGCCACACAAATGCCAAAAAGTTCAGCCTTTTTGAAGTCCTGCATTTTCTTTGTGGCCACATGTCTGACTAAATCAAATATTAAGAAAACAAACTAACCACAGCCTGCTTATTTTCTCAAATAAATGCATCCAGATAAAGCTAACATCAGGGCATTTGTCTTGTGTCAGGAGGCGATACAGCAGTACAGACATGAGCATTTTGGGGTGGCATAGCCGCTTTCTTGTGTGTTGTCAAGTTAATTTGCCTGTAGCCCATCTTTAGTAGCCTCTACTCTGTACAAGGGTGACAATACTGTGCCAGTAGCTAATGCTACAGAGCCAATATTCTTTTATTTTGAAGGATAAAGAGGGTCTGATTTGGGAAGTAGAAGTATAGTGTTAGCCCCAAGATTGATTTCTGTTCCTCATCCCCAGCTGCCCTACAAAGGTGACTTTGAGGCAGATTGTCGAGTTCTGTGACTGCATCTATCTCCAGTCAACAGTACCTTGGCTCTCAAGCCCCTGTGTTTTCCAGATACTGTGCAATATGTTTGCCTGTTGAAAAAATTTCTTTGTGTTGTGGTTTTGAGTGCTCTGTAATAGGCAAAACAACAACTTTCCATTTTCCTAGAACTACTCAGCTGCATCCTTTTGACATTATTTATTGAAGGCAGACACATTAACAGTTAACACTGGGTTTAATTTCACCCTTCCCCCAGCGAATGTTGATTCCAGCTTTTCTGATTTTGATGAAGGCTGGCTTTGCTGGCAGCCTGTGGCTGGCACAACTACAAAGCTGATTTTGGGAACCTTAGAGGTTTATTTAGATTCCTTAAATGTTTTGGCTTGATGGTATCGTGGGTATTTTGAAACTTTTGAAGCCTTTTCAATTCCTAACAGCACCAGGCAGGCAGACATAGAAACACACATTGACTAGGAAGAGAGTGCCATCTTTCCTTTGTTCTCCAGGCTTGTAAGTATCCCCAAGTGGGCAACTCAGACCAAGCACAAAAAGGAATAATTATAGCAACTGGTAGATGGGGACCACGTTCTTCACTTCCCTCAGGAGAGGAGGGAAAAAGATGATGCTTTGAGTGCCTGCCTTAGTGCAGTTTGCATTGGTGGAAGGAGTAGTGCAGATGTGAAATTTGGAGCCTGTGCTCTGGCGATCAGGTATGAGCATAAAAGCTGGCTTCGAGGGCTCAGCTTGCCTTGCACCTTCAGGTAGCTCAGTGCTTTTCCTCTGTCACTGTGCTATGTGCTGTTTGGATTTGTACACAAAAAAAACCTTGGCTCTTCTTTACATGGGGCAGGGAAGTGCATGTGAAGGAATGCTGGGGACTGGAGCAAGGGAAGAGTGTGTGGAGGCAGCACCCTTTGGCAAAATGTTTTCATTCTGCTCCACCTGCATGTTTGGTGCTGGAAAATCTCATGCAGGTGCTGCTTGGGCTGAGGAGTGGCAATAGTTTTGAGTAACAGGGATGTTCTTATAGCTAATGTTATAAAAGTGATCTTGGAACAACTGAGCAGGAACAGGCACAAATACTTAGGATTCATTTTATGAATCTGTATTTAGCTCCTAAAAATCTTCCAGTGATTTCTTATTAATGCAGTTATATTAAATGCCTAAGCTCCTGCAAGAGCAGTCAGGAAGAAGCAGTGATGTTTTGGGCTGTGAAACATGAGGTAGGTTGGGTTTTGCCTTCTCTGTCCTCATGTGCTCTGGTTCTTGCCCTCAGCCACACCTCCACACAGACAGTGATGTGCCCGAGATAAACCCCAGGCCTACAAAAGCCACTCCTCCACATGGTTGTCTGAAAAGGCACTAAATGAATGCAGTTAGCCTCCAAAACCTGAGCATTCACCCCTCCAGTTGTATAAGATTTGGACCCATCCCTGGGGGTGTTCAGAGATAGACTGGATGGGGTTTTAAGCAACCTCGTCTAGTGCAAGGAGTCCTCTGCCCATAGCAGGGGGTTGAAACTAGGTGAGCTTTAAGGTCCCTTCCAATCTAAGCTGTTCTGTGTTTCAGCCCGGAGAAGAGAAGACTGGGGATGCCTTATTATGGCCTTTCAGTACTTAAAAGGGGCTTATAAGAAAGATGGGGAGAGACATTTTAGCAGGGCCTGTTGTGGTAGTATGAGGGGTGCTGGTTTTAAACTAAAAGAGAGAGATTCAGGCTGGATGTGAGGAAAAAAATCTGTACAATGTAGGTGATGAAATGCTGGTACAGATTGCCCAGAGAGGTGGTGGATGCACCATCCCTGGAGGCATTCAAGGCCAGGCTGGATGTGGTTCTGGGCAACCTGATCTGCTTCAAGATGTTGCACTAGATGATCCTTTAAAGTCCCTTCCAATCCAAACTGTTCTATGATCCCTGTGTGTCACTAGCTGATGCTGTAGCAGACTTTGCTTTGCAGTGTGTACTCAAATACCAGTTGGTGCATGTTCTTCCCCCTTCAGCTCTGTCTTCTCCCTTCTGCTCTCCATCCTTCTACCATCTCTCAACTTCATACAGTTTCAGCAAAGCTGTAGAAAGCTCTGCTGTTGTTGATGCTCAAAGAGTTAATTAACTGTCTTGCAGCCTTGAGGCCTGTTTGCCTTTCCTGGTGCATCAAAGCATGTAGGAACATGTTTTGCACATGTGTGCAAGGACTGTGGCAGAATACAGCTGCTTTTTCTTTTTCCCCTGCAAGGATAGTGGACAGTGTTTCATATACAGCCATGAGACTTGCTTCATTAGTTGTGGGACTGCTTCACAGTGTGCAAGGAGGATGAAACCTCCATACAACTTAAACTCTAATTAATTGAAATTAGAGTGGTCTAATGATTAGAGGGAGGTTATTCTCGGAATCTTTTCTTTCCCGTCCCCTTTTGCAGAAGTCTGAGGAAGAATGAATATGATTAACTAGTTCTGTAGAAAAAACCTTTTTTCCTGTTAAATGCCATAGGACTTTCCCATGTGGGAGCTGACAGACCAAAAAAAAAAATCCCTTTGCCTAGTAGACTGCCCCGGCTACTTGAATTGTTAGAGGTGTGCACTCCTGCTCTTGACACACAGGCATCGTGCTCTTCTGATGGGTGCTGGAGGCTGAATCCAAGCAGCATCTAAGTTTGTCATACTGCAAAGCACTGTGGGATAGTGACTTTACATATCTCTTTTCAACTTGGCAAGCTAAATATACAAAAAACAGCTGTGGGAAAGATGGGGAGACATTACCACTGGCTGCTTGGTCATTCTGCTGGGATGCTGCAGGACAGCTCTGCTGTGCGGAACCTAGGAACAGGCTCTTGGCCTCATGGTTGGATGGGAAAGTGGTGTCTTGGGGAGGTGCTACATAAGCAGAGCAAGATGGTGTCTCACTCTGTTGGCCTTTTAGTGTGTCTGAATCCTGTTGCTACCTTGTTCCTGGTGTTGCTGCCGCTCAGACAAGGCTGCCCTAAGGCACTTGCTCTTTCCTTCTGTGCACAGGTATGTAGCCATGCAGAAGTGATTCCTGCTCTGAACTGGGGGTCTCCTCACAGGCGAGGCTGCCCCTGCTGTGCTGAAAGTAACCTTTCCTCTGGTTTTCTTTAAGGTATTGTGGGTGTTGAAGTGCTGCTTTTGGGAGGCATTTTAGTAGCAGAGCTGAATGAATGTAGCGCAAACTTCTGCAGAACGTAAAACTCAACGAGCAACAACTGGGTTTCTCTGAGCTAGTATATGTAATAATGGCAAATAATGGCAAATGCCTTCATTTTAAGGCATGCTGAAAGGCTGTTAAAATCCAAATTGATTTTCCCTTGGGAGAGCGTGATTAGAAACAGAATACATTATTATCACGGTTCATAGTAGTTAGGCTGTCTTCTGTAGTAAACCCAGAACTGTATGGGAACAGGACAGGCCTGAGAATAGAAAGAGAGGCTGTTGCACTAAACTCCAAAATACTTCCCAGCTTTGCCCTCCCCCCAGAGCCCCAGGTCTCTCCAGATTTTAGCAAGGACCCTGTGTCAATTAGCTCCAATGACCACTGGATGTAGCTATTGCTTCACAGAAATATGGCCAAGTAGGCACCTTTCTGCCTCTTTTTGACATGACTTGACAGAGGTTGCTTTTTACAGGCAATTTCTGTCACTGGTTCTCCCCCCGCACTACCCCCCCCCCCCCACACACACACTTTCTTCTTTCTTTTCATCCCCACTCTTCCCCCACTGCTCCTCAGAAGATGAGCATGTTATGTTGCTATTCATTTTCTTCATGGATGTTCTGCTTATCAGCCATGAAGAGGACATGAGACTACAGTGAGTGCTCATTATTACACTCACCTCTAAAGTAAAACCAGAGGTGGTCCAAACTCTCAATATATAAAGCCCCAGTGTTACAGAGAACAAGTCCATCAAATGCAGGCAGTGGCTGAAAGATCTGGAATTGAAAATGTACTTGACTCTTTTTACGTGCCAGAAACGTCAAGCCAGGTTAGATATTACAGCATTTTAGATGTTTATATTCAAAAGATTCTTCTGTTCTCCAGGGTGGAATCAGTACCATATTTCAGAGGTAATGTGTGACAATAGATGTGGTTTTTGTAGGCATTCTGTGGAAAGGCAAGAAATCTAGGAGCACTGGAAACAGACTGAATCATCAAGGAGAAAACCACCACACCCCCAAGTAGACCATTTTTAAATCAAAGGTGAAAGGTAATGACATCTAAAAGGCACAATATGAAATTTGCCATCTGCATTTAAAAATACAAAATTTGGGTATTTTTGTGCCAGCTAAAATTACCAAATGATTCCCTTGGCATTGTTGTTTGGAAAACCATGAGTCATGTTTCAAATGTGGGAGAAGAGGAGGTGTGTTTGGAGCTGTGCATTTACCTGTACCAGCAGTTTGCAAATTCTCCAAAGCTTTCCACTTTGATTTGGCAGGAAGTAAAGGTGATTAAAAAAAACTGGTACACACCCCCTTCCCAAACCTTTTTATTAGGCAAATAGGCAGGAATGCTGACTGATTGGTACGGCGGATACATCTGATGCATTTAGCTTCCATGTGGTCACACCATCTTAGTAGTAGTTTAAGGAACTTGTGCTGATTTGTAGGTTTGGTCAGAGTTGCTAGAATTTTTCTTTCCACACACTGACAAGTACTACTACCAGGTAGGTTTGCAAATGGTAAAAGCTACCAGCTTTTATCATTTGTTCTTATGCTCTTTGTTGCAGCTCTAGTTGAATTTATGGGTCGTGACAAACACGACAAACGCGCCTCTCTTTGTGGAGGAAATCTTCCCCCAGCAGCACCACTGTCTTACTGCAGACTTGCTGGGGCCTGAAATCTGGAACTGGGGAGGGGTATTGCCACTCAGCACTGCTCCAGTTTAAGCAGCCCAATGTGGTTCACAACCTGCTTCTCTCCTGCCTGCTGCAGGATCAAGGGTCATCTAGACTTCCAGGTCAGGATCTGTAGAATAAATTCCTCACTTCTGTGCTGCTAAATGTTTCTACCTGTAAAGAATTTACAAGGCTGCCCATGTAGACACTTAAGCTTTATTTTTGAATTCTACCTGGCTTACTGGCATTAGGACAGCAAGGTGTATCATTGAACCCTAGCAAATGGGACTAGAAAGGACAATAAGTTATTTAGCCCTGTCTCTTTCCCCAGGGCAGGATCAACTAGATCTAACCCTCCTTGACAGATATGCAGCAAACCTGTTCTTAAAAACCTCCCATAACAGAAATTTGACACCCATCCTCAGGCAATCTTTGCCAAAGCAGAACTTTTCTTACTGCTAGAAAGCCTTTCCTTAGGACAAGCCCGGATCTCCCTTGCTGTAACTTAACCCCTTCATTTCTTGCTTTATCCTCAGAGGAGATAGAAAAGAGGTTTTCTTTGCAGCACGCTTTGGAGTATTTCACAGTGGGCACTGCCTCTCCCCAAGGTTTCCTGTGGACTATGCATTCCAAGTCTTTAATGCCCTTCCCTCTCCTCATTCGCTCCCCCCAGCCCGAAACCATGTTTTGTGGATCTCTGATTGCCCCCGCTGCCCTCCTGTGTGCTCTCTTAGGCCAGTATATTGTGGAACAGCTTTCTTCCCCCCCGCCCCTTGTGCTGGAATGCCCACAGTTGTCTCTCAGCCAAGGCACACTCAACTTTCAGCAACTAAACCATAATTTTGGTTTAGAAGGCTTTAGGGAGACAATGCATAAATAGTGTCTTGCTACCACTGTATACTCACTGAAAGAGGAAAAGGCTGGAGAGTTGCCTGGCTGGGTTTTAGACAAGCAGGATTGCTTGGGTGTTTGCTTCCACAGTAGACAATAGAGAATAAAGCTCTGCAATAGGAGAAGAGGGGAGCTATAGGAGTAGTGTATTGTGCCCACATGTGAACTTAGGCCCTGCGGTGCTAAACATGCAAGAAGTATCTCCAAACAGTGCAGCGTTTGAGCCAGAGCACAAGTATAAAATTCCTGGCATCCTCGTGGCCAAGCTCCTCCATTCAGACTGCTTGCATTAGCAAGAGCAAACACCAAAAACATCCAAGAAACAAGACCAAAAGAACTTAAACACAGTGGCTCTCTGAGCTGCTTCTTTCTAATGCAGCTTTATTTTTTATATGACTCTTGGTGTGAATATGAGAAGAATCTTGCTTTCCCCCCGCCGCCTTCCCTCCCCTTTACCATGGTGCATTTTAAATCAAGCTGTCCTCTGTAGCTCTGCGGCAAATCTGCACGTTTCTGGTTTTGCTCTTTCAGAGGATAATTTCTCCTGTTTAATGAGATCTGAGAATGAAGTCAGGCATGAGTTGGAGAAAGGTCACAGCATGTGCTCAAAGGTATATTAACTACTGTTGGAGCTGGTATCCATTGACTTCCACGAGGACAAAATTAAGCAGCAAAGAGTAAATACTTCCACTAGCACTTTATTACGAGCAGGACCATTTACAATGAATAAGAATTTGAGAAGCTTCAAGGATGAAATGGGGATGCTCACAAATAAAAAGAAAAATCTTACTACTTAAACTTAGAATGTGATTCCAGTCAAGGTTAATGGGGAAACAGTTAATGAGGGGTACAGAATCCAAAGGCTGCATTGATGCCGTATTTTGTCTTACACAGGTAATTAATGCTACTGACTACTGCTAAATGGCTCTACCTGAACACATTTTCTCTAGCAGGAACTTTAAATCCCCCACGCTGTATACAGGAGCACTCTCCTGGTGCTTTATGACTCCCACTAATGCTGAACAGGCTAAATCAGAACCAATTTTTTTCTACTCGTTTGATGGTGATTTGCATCCATCACCACCACAATACATCCATCATTCAGGGCCCAGTGGCGCAATGGCAAGTTTGGCATCAGCTTCACAGGGGGCAGGATCAGCCCTTGAATGCATGTAGCGAGAGAAGAATGACATTTTGCCACTTAAGGAGCATTTCACAGCAGGAAGTGCTGTGGAAAAAAGACAGCTCCCTCTTGGCGAGACCCTTCTCTATTGTCATCTTCCTCTTGTAATTGTTTTTAATTTATCGTTTGGGAAAGTTGCTTTTCTACAAGGTCCAGGCGAATATTGCCTCTCAGTGGCCAGCACAGTGAAAAATGAAAAGCAGCTGAAGGTAGAGGTGGCCCATGAGCCATCCTGTGCCCAGGCAGCAAATAAGGATGCAAACCCCATAGTGTCAGCTAAAACCAGCTCTCTCCAGTCACATCTGCTCCTGGAAGCTGGATTGTGCAGAGTGGGAAGAGGAAGAACAAGATGAGATTATTTTGAAGGAGGGAGGGAGACTGCACAGGGCTTGCTGTCTGGTTCTGATGTTCAAAAACATTTTGTTTTCCTCACACAGAGGCTTTAAAGTAGGACATTTGTTTACACTGTTCTTTCCACCCAGTGCTCATTGTATTGACAGGAATCGCTTCAGCTGAACAGTTTCATCAATGTGCTCAAGCCTGTTTGTAGGTGGCATCCGGAGGGCAGATTCCTCTCTTATCCAAGACCTAGGCCTATTCCATTACTGTCTTTAAAACATCTCCCAGGTGCACTTATGTTTTGCTTTTCTTCGCAATCCCCTCTTCCCCCTCCTTTCTTCTTCTGCTGCTCTGAATAAAATGGTTTGAAAAGCCCAGGCCAAATCCTCTATTTCTTTTGGGTGAGGAGTACCGGATTAGTCTCCATGTTCCACCTGCCCTTGATGTAACAGGGATATGAAAACTGGCAGGAGGGACAGTCAGTTTATGACACATAACTGCAACACACTGATGGCTGCAGAATCACACCTATTGATCATGGTGTTAAGAGAGAGAGTTTCATCACCCTTTAATTGGACCAATTCCTAAATAGAATGGGGTCAAAGCAGGTTGTGCTGCTGAGTCTAAACAGCCTTACCAAGGAGAGGTAAATGTCTCATAAACAGGTCAAAATTTATATCCTTTTTGAATTCCTTGGGTTCTGGAATTTACAGCCTTCCTGGAAATCCTGTGCTCTGGCTTAGAGAGGAACAGAAAAATGATGCAGGGTTCCAGCACATGAACCTTTCCCTGCCTTCAAGTGCTGTTTCACTTGTTTTGATTTACCATCGCTGTGGTGGGTTGGCTTTTGCTGGACACCAGGTGCCCACCAAGGTGCTCTGTCACTCACCTCCTCAGCAGGAAGATGGGAGAAGAAAATAAGATGGAAAAAGACTCATTGGACAAGATAAAGTCAGGTTAACAAAGCAAAAGCCAAGGCCATATGCAGAAACAAAAGAAGAGAAAAGATTTGTTCTGTGCTTCCCCATCAGTAGATGATGTGCAGTCACTTTCTAGGAAGTGGGGCTTCAGTATATGTAGTGGTTGCTCCAGAAGGTTAACATCAAAATAATGAATACCACCATCCTCTTTTCTTTTAGTGTTTATTGCAGAGCAGGTGTCATATGGTATGGTACGTTTCTTTGGTCAGTTTGGGACAGTTGTCCTGGCATCCCCTCCAAAGATCTTGCCCACCTGCAGCCACCTGGTGAGGGGAGAATGTTTCAGAGGCAGCCTCGATACTGTGCAAGCTCTGCTCAGTAGTAGCCAGAACACTGGTGTGTTACCAAAGCTTTCTAGCTACCACTAGAAAGCACAGCACTATGAGGACTGCTATGGGGAAAACTCCATCTCAGCCAGACCCCGTACAGATCACACACTTCTAAGTGCTTCAATGAGTACAGAACCCCACCAAGCCAGCAGTTTTCTGTGTGCTGTCCTAGTGGGTTTGACCCCACTGGATTCTTCTGTTTATGGGATCTTCCTTGGCACAATTTCTGTTCACTGCAAAGCAGCAGCACAGTCGGAGTCAAATTAGCCTAAACAAATGGAAGATTTGTCCTCCAGCGTAGGAGGGAGGGGAAAAAAGCTTTCTTTGAGCATCCTGTTCTTGTCTGGCTCTCCAGCAGTTGGAAGATTGGAGTTCGTTAATAAATTCATCTCATTGCATTCAGGAGAAGCTTATAGAGTGACTGAATGAATCTAAATTAGGCTGATGATGGAACTTTTCCCTCTCTTCTTGCACTTCTAAATGCTGAACTTTGAAAATCCTAGGTTGAGTTTGTATTATTTCAGGTGCATCATTGTTTTCAGGGAGCATACTGGCATTTTGCAAGAAACTGAGTGGGTTTTTTTGACTTGGACGAATGGGTGTGAGTTAGAAGTTCACTTAATTCCTTATGTGTTTTGGATTTGTTTTTATTTTTGCTTGTTAACATGTCCTTTACTCATCTACTACTTGTGTAGTGGTGGGATAAGAGGCAGATAAGATGATGCTAATAAGCAGAATAAATTTAGGTATATTGGAAACTCCACATGAAATGAAATTTGGTTGTGCTAATTCTCTTGCCCAGCTTCTCAGCCTCTAAGTCTATAAATGGAGGAGACCTGTGTATTACCTGCTGTACCCTAACCTCCCCTTATGTTTTTACTGCCGGATTTTAATGCTTTTTCTTTTTAAGATGAAACCTGTTTTCAATAGTATCTAGTTCATATAGTTGAAACAGCTTCTAAAGTCCTTGGAGGATTTAATCAATCAATGGATTTGGCCCTCTCTATTCTAAATGCTGACAATAACAATCCTATCCTGGCTAAACTAGCATGAGGTTAAGGTTAATGCAAAGCTAAATAAATAAAAAGCAACACTCCCCTCATTTCACCCCCCATTTGTCTGGCAAGTGTAGGAGAGTGGCTGGTTTGTGAGCAGGAATGCTTATGAACCTGTTTGTAGGCTGGCTAACGTGAAAACCTTTCTAATCCTGGTGATTTTAACTTGCTTACATTCCTTTGAAGGTCTCCCTCCTTGGTGGCTATTGAGGCTCTATTGCCATGATGCATTTTTATACTGCATTCCCCAGGAGTTAGCACTCACCATGGAGACCTGCACTTTGTCTTTTAAGCAGATAAAAAGAGAGGTCAGTCAGATGTAATTCCCCAACTCCTCGTATAAACAATTTAACCGCTGCAGCAACATACTTGCTTGGAATTACTCCCTCAGATTCAATTCCCTTTTCCTGCTCCACTTGTAAAAATGGTTAGTGTCCTCTATAAACTGCTGCTCAGCCAGGTCCAAGGCTTGCTGTGGAGTTGTAGAATAAATGTTAATCTAATACAGGTTACTGGGTCAAATGCAATCACAGGCTTGTGGGAAAAGCTTAATACTGTTCTGCTTCTTCTAACACAGTAAACCTGGATATTATATGATAGGTTAAATACCACTGAACCATGGCAAGAATTTTCTTGAAAGTAGGATTTAGTACAAAGGAAGCTACACTGGAAGAGTGACCTAGGATTGACTTTGCTCTCTGAGAGCATTCTAAGAAGCCGAGGTATGCTGTGAAAGTTATCTCCCCCAAAACATTAGGTACAGAAATTCCCAGGTCAGGGGATGGCCAGCTTACAGCAAGATGATTCAGCTAATAAAAGACTGGATGTGTTTTTATACTGCTTGCCTTCTCTCCATAGGAAAGACTATTTTGCTTTTTTTCCCCTTGCAGTGACTGTGAAGCCAGCATGGTGTGGCCAGCTCCAACTTCTGATATCTGAGATTGTGTAAATACACACTTAAAAATATATATCATTATCACTCGTATGTGAGTGCTGACAGTTGCTTATTTCCTACAGGCTGGCTTGTGTTATCCCTCGCTGTCATGTACCTCCCTGTCCTGCAGCGAAGTCAGTTTGGCACAATATTTCACTGTCTTTAGTGCAGGTTTTGTTTGTGCTCAGTAGGGCTGGGTCAGAGACTGAGAGAAGACATTAAGTGGAGGTTTGAGGACCCGATCCTGCACACAGACCTGGCTCAGTATGTACTAATTTGTACCAGCTGACATCCTGGGCCAGTCTCTTCTCACAGTGGATATTGTCTGTTCCTCCTTGTTTTAAGTCATCATTTATAGTCCTGGTGTTTGATTACAGAATGAGGGAGAATAGGCACAAAGACAAGAGATGTTGAGGCTCCTGTTTTGTATTTGTTACTTTAACCAACTAAAGTGATAAACTGTGTTAGAGGGAGGACTCTGGATGATGCACAGGGAGGGAGGACACTTCAGCATGCCAGGGCTGTGAGAGCAGCAGAGCACAGACATCCTTAGCTGTCAACAGGAGTGAAGTGGTTACACTGGGATGAAACATGGCATATGAGCATATAACTTTGCAAGTCAGTTAAAAAAAACCCTAAACCATTACATCGTAGTACTGAAGTGTCAGAGTGCTGCCCCAGCAATGATGGATATAGCTACAGAGCTGTGTTAGACCTTATTTTACCTGTGGGTGGTGAGAGCCAGGGTCAAAACAGCCCGTGGCAGAGGCAGGAATGTAGTCAAGTATTTTTGAGGTTGTTTACTTGGTTTTGTTTTGTTTTTAGTGTTGTTGTGATGTTTCATGCTGAAGACAAACTTCCTGCACAAGAGTTAATGTTGAGTGCCATGTGCAGCAAGCAGTGTGTAACTTGGCATGTCTCAAACCTTGCTTTTCAAATTTTAGTTCAGAAAGGCAACTTAAATCAGTTCAGCCTTTGCACACAAGGTGCATACAAGGTGTGCAAAGAGACTCCCAAAACAGGGGGAGTCAGCTAAGTCAATTAAGAACTTAATTTCAGAAGAAAATACAGGTCAACCCTAGTCATGCATAGGGAGTTCTTCATTGGAGTATGTTAGCTCCATATGGTAGCCAGTTGGATGTTTCCAGCTTTAAACCCCCTGATTTTCCAAAGCCAGTGCACCTTGGGCTGCTGAAATGCCATGTGTCAGCTTCTCTGCATCATCTGGGCTAGACCTGAATGATGGTCCCTACCCTAGAGACCAGGAAACGAGGAGGGACTGCTCACATGGTTGATCTGCAGGGGAACAGGCTGAGAAGATGGAAAGATCTTGAGTAGGCTGAGGTTCAGGAGACCTGTGGAGTATTTCCAGCAGAGGGTTTGAGCTTTCATCAGGTAATGTCAGAGCTTTAACATAAATGTGCTTTTATACCTATCTATATGTTATTTTATGATTAGAATAGCTGCAGATTTTAGCTTGTCTGGGGAACCCTAAGGGTCTGCTGATCAAACCTGTGCTGAACAAGAGAAAATGCTTTGTCTGTGGTATTTTCTTTGTGTTGACCTCTTTAGAGCCAACTTTAGCCTGATTTTACTCATCAGCCAGTCAGTGAAGGAATATCAGCTGATTTGCAGGATTCAAAGAGGAGAAGCTAAACTTGCTGAATTTCAGATCTACTTCTTCGAAGAAAAGAGGGGGAAATTATAATTACCAGGTACTCTGTAGGGCTTCTGTGTTTTGTTCTTTAAAAATCCTGTTTCCTTCCCCAACCCTCTTCCCCCCGCAGCTGCTCAGTAGCCCAAACCTTGGTGCTGGAAGGTATTGTAGTTTAAACTGGAAATGCTGAATGGTGTATAAATGGGAAGTAAACATCGGTTTCCATCAAAAAAAGAAAAAGATTTGGGTGTATGGCAGGTCTGATCAACCATTTGTAGCTGGTGGATTGGTTCCATCCAGTAAGATTTCTAAGTCTTCACCACAGGAGATGCTCTTGGCACAGCAGGTCCTCTGTGAAGGTTCATGGTGTCTCAGTGGTAGCAAAGTGTGGTGTACATGGCTTTCCTTGCCAGGTCCTGAAGCTGATGTGTGAAAGGCAGAAAGAAGGCTGCCGAAGTGAGGACCCCCACTTGCTGGGGTGTTTCTTTTCCCTTTAAGGAATAATTTTTAAAAACTTGTGACATTTTAGAGGGCCATTTGCTAAGCTCTGCATGTTCTGTGTATTTTAGTGTGTGAACAAATTAGATTATGAAAGGTAATGTATTAGTGATTTGACAGTAATGTGGAATCTTGGAGGCATTAATTGCTAATGCATGTTTCATAATTTCAGCTGAATGATCTCAGCTGAAATGCAAGAAAGGCAATTGAAAAATTCCTTGAGCCTGCAGAGAAACCTGGTACTGTAATGCAGATTACTTTGATTTACTGCAAAATACTGCAAGGCAGTAGGAAATGTTCACACCACACATCTCTGCTGTAACTCTAGTTACTCCGTATCTCTCTAGTTACAGTAGAGATGTATGATGAAAAGGTAAATTCATATATGTATTTATCCTGTAAAATATAAGCCCTATTCTTCATGCTACATTAAAAAAAAAAACCAACAAACAAACAAACAACTGTAGGTTACAACATACTATTCTTGTTGTTATTTGTATTACAAAAATATTCAAAGACCCTATGTGAGATCTGGGCCCCAGGAATCTCGTGGCTCTACTGACACTTAAGAAAAGACAGTGCTTGCCCTGAAGAGAATTGGAGGACCTTAAGCACACCCATGGGACTGCCCCACACCCCAGGTATCCAGGAGTCTAGCTGTTAGTCCTGCTCCTCAGACCATTCTTGCAGGACTGGTGACTAAGAGAAGGGTGATACTTGCATTTGCTAGGGTGGAAACCTCCAAGTTCAAAGCTGATGTCCCAGACGTGACGTGTAGTCAACTGGAAGAAAGCATGGTGTTTCTGAGAGAAGTATCCAATAAGCAGTCAGATGCTTTTTGCTCTGGCTGCAGTTGAGTGGAACCACAAACTAATGTTATTGCCACACAGAACTCAACCTACTGCTCTGCTGGGAACATGGATAACAGTCATGAGTAAGAAATACCTTTGCTTTTGGGTCATTTTTTCCAGTAGGTAGGAGTGGAGGGAAGGTGGTGAGGGTCTTCAGGTTTACAGCTTTGTGATTAGGAAGAGTGGATTCATTTTTATGAAGGGTGTTACTTGCTTTCATATTTTTGTGTAAACTAACCTGCTGAAAGCCAGCATGGCAGCTGTATTCTGCAAAGCTTTGCTGTCTCAGTGCCGTGACAATCTGCCTGTGGTGGCGGGTCATGCAAATCTTCATGTCTCTTCTTCCTTGCTGGACTCAATCAAGAATGGGAGTTGATGATGATGGCATTTAAATGGGTTCCAGAGCTAACACACCAGCAAAGTGAATTCACAGCTCTCCTGGGGTCCATCCAGTCTGTGAGGTTAGTCAGAGTGTTCTTAACCTACATGCTTGTCTTTGCAGTTGAGGGACCAGAAAACTTGATTTGAAGTAAAAGCTAAGATTATTTTAGGTCTTACATCTTAGCTACTGTGCAGAAAGACACCCGCTTACAGAGTCATCAGCACCAAGCTGCGGTGTTCACCTTCAGCGTGAAATGTAATCAGCTTTCAACTGATGAATCCTGCATTGTACGTGGATTAAATATCTCTTAAAGCCAGTTCTGTAGGTAACTGACTCCGCCGTTAGTTAAGAATTGATGCTTCCACAGTGCAGGATTTCTTCAAGTAATCCTCTTTGTGCTGAGTAATCCTGGTGACCTCAAGGAGACTTCATTTCTGCTGCTTCTGCCTATGTCTAATGTATGAAGTTTATCTAGGAGAGTAAAGGTGAGGGGGTTGGGCTCCATTCCAATGTCAGCAATATTGGCTGTGAAGTGTTGAGATGATACCTGACTCCTCTCTCATCAGAAACCATAGAGTACAGCTGTTTAATGCATGTTAAGTAGTGGAGAAGCATAAAGAAAAGAAATTTCCCCATTGAAATGACTTTACTCAGTGTGAGAAAAAAAACAAGGCCAGCCCTCATAAAACCAGAATGCTCTTCAAATCAAGAACATATTGCAACACTGTCTTAAAACTACCATGCTTACTGTGTGATGCTTCTACCTCATGAACTCTCTGGAGAGCGTCTGTTTCCCAAGTCAGTTGCAAAAGCCCAATAAGTAAATGGGCAGCTAGTGTTTATAAAGATGTTTCAGCAGAAGCAACATAGCCTCTAATTTCACTACAGTGCTAGAAAACTGATGTGTTTCTTTGTGTAGAAACCTCTAAAAGGACCCAGTGGGCTCTTTATGTCTGCCCAAAAAGGGCTTTTCAAGCCCGCCCGTGAAATTGTGATTGTCCCATAAATGCGTCTCTGTGTAACTATCCCTTTTGACTCGTGTTACTGAGTCTTCATGAAATAGTAGAATCTTGAATTCTCATTCTTAAAGTGGGTGATGCTTAAAAAAGAAAGGATGTATCTGCATTTGAGCTTAAAAACAGAGACTTCTATATGCAAAGAAAGCACAGATTTGTCTTCCAGTGGAGCATTTTTAACACCTTTGTGTATGATTTCTTTATTATTATACTTGATAGGTTTTGAGGAGCCCAAGGAAGCACCTGGTGCTTTTCAGAGCCTGTAGAAGGCATCTTTCTCACATTGAAGAGTTCTCATTTCCCACTGCACATGTCCGTGCTGGGCCATTGAAAGCAGCTCGGACTCCTGAGTTAGCAGATCCCTCCAAAGGCAAGCAGTATTGCTGTGAAGGACTGTGGATATCGTGGTTAGTTTTGCTGAGCCACATGGCCAAGTCCTGGCCAGGTGCCACACAAGGATCACCCTACTACTTCCTAGCTACAAGTGAGTAGCTCCAGTAACTCTACACAGGGTGGATGTCATCGTTCGCCTGGCAGTGACATGTGCAGCTGGCCGTGCTCTTTCTTGCTAGGTGTGAACATACTGTCATCAATGATGTTTCCACCCAGATACAAAGATTTCTTGGATCAGAAGGTGCAGCCCCCTTCCTGCAGTGGAAACAAACCCCTCATTTATTCCTACTGCTGTTGAGACTTCTTTGCTTTTGTCTCCATTGCAGTATTACCATTTATAGCAGAGAAATGGTTTTAGAAAATGGTTAAAAAATATCTGAAGTGGTTTTGGCATTAGAATTCCTTTTTTTTTTTTAACGCTGAGCAATAATAGATTCAGTTTTGTGAGATGTCATTTTGAAGTTAAAGTACAAAAAGTGGTTTGTTTTGTTGTTTTTTTTTTTTTTATTTTGCGAAGAATGACAGTTGGAGGAGACACAGCTATCATAAAGTTACTTGCATCCTAAAACTCCCCAAACAACCCAAATGCCAGACCTAAAAAACCCACCTAAACTGGAATAACACAGCATTCTGTCTTTTTTTTTTCACATGAGGGCTGAGTTCTCCTGTTACCCCTGTGATGTTTTCCTGCTTCACTGAATCCAGAATTGGGTTGAAGGTTTCTCTCCTGATACTTAAACCCTATGGGTTATGGGTGTCCCAGAGATCACTATAGCATGACCCTACACAGCAGATGTGTTATAACAACACAGAACTCCTTAAACAGTATTATAGGGCTTGTAAGTATGATCAGAAACATTTACTGACACTGAAAATAGAATCAAGGTTATTTTTCAAGGCAGTCTACATGGTTTACCTACCAAAAATTAAAAGAACAGACAGGTTTTCAAGCAGCTGTAATGAAAACAAGACTTTTGAAAGAATTACAAAGGCAATAGAACATTTAATGAGATTTCAGTGTAAACAAGTAAAAGCAACACCAGAAAATAAAGCTGAAGCAAATCTTAGTTCTGCAGCTGGAAGGAAAAAAAGAGTTGGAACCCTGGAGATTAGTTTGCCACAACTGTGTGTATAAATGAAGAATGAATGTGACTATTTCTTTATTATGCAGTCTAATGGGAGGGAGTAGTGATAACAAAACCATCATACACTTTTATTCAGATCTTACAGTGTTCTAGGATTTAGCAATGGAAGGTGCTAGAAAGATGAGTGTGTTTTCACCAGTATCTTAGTCAACGGCTTCCCTACACCTGAAAACATGGTATGAATGTGGGATTTAGCCCTTCCCACAGAAGGCTTGGCTTTTGGCTGGAGGTGGCAGGATATGAAACACTGAGAAGATCCTGGGAGCTGTGGGAAGAGCTTTAGAACAAACAAAAATAGATCTTATTTATATACGGACAGATTGTGGCTAAGGTTTGAAGTGCTACTTGAGTATCAAGTCAACCCAAAGTAGAAACCTCAACTTTCTAACCTCTTATTTCCTTTCTTTTTTCCCTACTGTGTACCTCCAAGGAGCTTGCAAAAGCTTTCCTGAAAACTGGTCAGAGCAAGCTGCTACCTGATACATTTTCTTCTTATGGTTTAAAGCCTCATAAGCATGTTTCCACTAGGAAGGTTTTCATGTGTAACTACCCGTCTTCCTCCGTAAGTGGTGAACAGGTATCAGCAGCCCCCTGTGAGAGTGATCCAATACACTAGCAGCTCCCAAGTGCCTGAGTACAGCAGTAAACATCTGGATTTTTATATCCAGGCTATGGGTAGAGGGACAATATTAAATGTGTTGCTATTCTTCATCTCCCTGTACTTGCATATTGAGAAGTCTGGTGTTTGATGCTTTGTGCCAACTTGCCCGAAGTACCTGAAGTGTTCTCAGAAATGCAGAAGATGCTCAGCTGGCATAGGTCTGCACACACCATCAGCTTCAGAATTACACTGAATTGCAGCAGAGAATTTTTCACAGTGTTTCTAGGATGCTGTCTCATGGGGACAAGTCAAAGAGCACAACAGTGAAGTGTCAAAGGGTGGAGCGCAAGGTTAGATTATATTTGCAGTTAAGTGGAGAATTTTGTTTTAGTCAAAGCTGTAAAAGGTGAAAAGGTGATGTCCTGGTCTCCCTGGAAGGGTAGAGAGGCTGTGTGCTGTGATGCTATCCTGAGTCTTTCAGGTTCTGCCTTAGTTCTTTTTCCTTTTCTCTTCACACACGCTTTCATCAGGTAGCAGAAATATTTTTATTTGTTCCTTGGAAAACCAATTCAGCAGCCTTGTTTGTTGTTTTCTAATGTGTCAGGCAGAATGTAAGGTCTAAACCACTTCATGGGAGAGTTTAGCAATTTACACACACCTACATGGGAGAAAACTTCTAAGGGTTTTTGGGTTTGTTTTCTAAATGAGAAGTCACTGATTTAGGAGAAAACTGACCTTGCCAGGTCCACTAGTGGGATGTATAAAATAGACAAATTTAGGCTGTAGAAAAGATGCACATCTGAGTTATTAAAGCTAAATCATCAGTGGAAGAATGTCCCAAGAGATCTGATGGATTGAATATTTAAATGAAAACTTTCTGAATGAAAGAAGTCCCTGAGGTGAATTCTTCGGTCTAGATTAGAGAGAAGGTCAAATGATTATCTAGAAGATAAATGGTCCTGTCTGGCCTTAAAATTCATGTGTGTATTTTTAATAAACAAAACCCAAACAGATTTACATCCTCATTTTCCCTGGTACTTTAGGGAAGAGAAAGCAAGCCAGCACCACGGTGCGTATGTTCTCTCTTGGCACAGGAAAGGAGCAGGGCTGTCCTTGCCTCTCAGGCAGCTGGATTTTGTGGGTGTGTACGTGCAAAGACCTTGCCAAGGGTGGAGTCTTTATGAGAGGTCTACTTAATAAGTAAAAATAGATTATTGCTGAGTTAGTTTTATTTGGTTTAGGGTGTCAGTTTTAGAGGTGGAATGAGCTCAGTTACTTTGCCAGTGGTTTGCTGGCAATGAGAATAATAATAATTTAAAAAAGGTAATATATATATGTATGTGAATACATATATAAAATAAATATATCCCTACAAAACAAATGTGATAATTTTGGCTACTTCAAACTATAGGTTGTCTAATGGGTGCTCCTTAAATTTGATTGGTTATATGGTGTATAACGAAATTTTGATAACTTCACAATATTCTGAGCTGCATAACCAGTAAACAGGCACCTGAAATTACTAGCTACACTTAAAAATGTGGACACCACCTTTAAGCAGAATCGTAGCATCAAGCAGACACTGTTATGTCATCCTCATGGGGATAGCATCCCAGGAATTCGGGCCGTGGTCTGTTTGATGTCGAGAATACAGGGCCTCCTGAGGATGCTGAAAACCCATAAATAGCACTGGGATCTGAAACATATTTCCAGAGAAACTTTGCTCTGCTTCCCAGTAAGCAGTAATTTTCTACCACCAGATTTGTGTTAGGGCAAGTTGTACGAGATCCAGGTGTAGACAAATTCAAAGTTAAATGTTCATCTCACTGTGGCTTGATTTTAAATGAGGTGAAGAATAATGCATTAACTCATCCAAATAACATACCTTATAAATTAAAAACACTGCTGAGAGATTCTTTTAGGGCAGTTTTTTTTAACTCTGTAGCATTTTATTTCATGAAAGTGTCAGGTAGCTGCAAACCATTCAGTTTTTGATGGTTTCAAAGTGGACACTGATTTTGGTTGCCTGATTTGCTGCATTAAGATATCCATAGTCTATTCAGCCTCACTTTCATACAGTTTTAGTGAGGAATGCTGCATTTGAAATAATGTACAAGGACAGAAATGAGTTCATTCCTTGGTGACAATATGATATGGGGGTACTTTTTCATAATAAATTCTTTTTCCTTGGAGAGGAAAGGAATGGTGAAGGTGTTTGCCTTGGTGTCTGAAAATACCATGAAGCTGCTGGAGAATATATTATGGCTTCTATTTTAATTTGGAGAAACAATTTTTTTATATGCATTATTTTTGTCACCTAAGAACTATTTGAAGACCTGATCCAACATTCATTGATATAAATGGAAGGCCTGCTTCAACAGTAAATACAGCTACATCCCTGCTTGTCTGTATTTGACAACATTTTCTCATCAATGGAATGAATCTAGGGGTTGGCTTACAGTCATACACAATATGGTAATTTTCTTCTTTTATACTCTTGCTGTGCCAGTTTTGAGTGTATCTCTCTTTTAAAAGGAAGTTTGAGATTTTTGTTTGTTTACAGAACAAATGTCAGACTTGAATCCAGTTCTTCTCTTAGATCTTCGCTTCTCATAAATCTGTACAGAAATAGTAACAAAACCACCTGAAGCATCCATTCATATACCTAGAAATAGTTTATGGGGACACTGAAAGACACTGATGTTATCTTTTTAATATTGTAAGGAATAATCCTATTAAAGAAGAAACAAGGAAAACTGTTATGCCCACAAGGCAGAATTATCCAAAGTTGATTGGAGCAGCTCAGGTTACTCTACAAAGCCCAAGCTGTGTGCTGGCCTATCTTTCTATCAGGGCTTGGTGAATGAGCAATCATTTGTGGATTCTGCTCATCTCTCTTTGCGAACTTTGTTCAGTGGAATTAGATACAACTTTGACAAATTAGAAGTGCCCCTTCGCCCCACTGTCCCTGCCACAGCACAGTCTTCCGATTGTGCCTGGTTTTCTGAAGTTTTGCCACGTCAGAGCCATCAATGGCAGGCCTTCCACAAGGCTACACTTTTTAATAAGGGAATCTGTCAACACTGGCTTCGCCAGGTCTTGCAGCCTTCTCTTAATCCGCAGTGCAAACTGCCCTTTCCTTTGCCTTCCCGCTGTTGTGATGTACTTGGACTCTGAAATAAATATCTCCTTTGTTTACAATGTGCCCGCAACAAAATTAACCTTTAGGATTAATCATAACAAAGAATGGGCTGTGTTTCCTCTTTCCTTATACTACAGGTTTGGGATTAAATAAAACTCAGCCACCTGCCTCACCAGTGTCTGTTTCTTTTGTCGTTGCGTCCCTGGTTTTACTTGTAGTTTCTTAAAAGATGGTGCTGGTTACTGAGCTCTTCTACTTTTCAAAAGAGTTAATGGAAATTTCAAGTAGTGGCCTTTGGGACCTATACATCTGCAGATGACTTAGGGTGGAGGAAAAGCAGTATTGAGCAATGGGTATCCTAGCTCTACATAAAATCTGTAAGCAGAACTGGGCCGAGAGGTTTGTGGTTCAGCTCAGGAAACAGGCACTGCTGAAGTGGAAACCGCCACTGATTTATACTGCTCAGCAGTATTGAGGGAATTGGTCTGGCCCAGGGTTTTCTAATCGGGATCTAACCCTGCTTGTAAAGAGTACTTGATAAATTTATATTGGTGGGACTGGAAATCAGAAGCATATTCTTTGTCAGAGAAAATTCTTTGCTCTGCCCTGCCATTTTTATGCCCTGCCTGCCCAGCCCACTCCTTGCTTCTTGCTTTTGGCTTTAAAGGGGTTGGGAAGTTACTTTATGGTCCTGTTTGCTAAGATGGATTGTTGCAAGCAGATAAAGTAATGAAACTTTAGCATCTGCTTATGGCCTAAGACAGGTCCTTCGCTTCTGTATGAGCAACTGAACCCCCTTCTTGGTTACTGTAGCACAGTTTCATGCATTGCCTTTGGCTCATGGTATTTCCACAAGCTGTCATCTGTATTCAGGTGTGATGTGTCTTGGTCACTCACTAGAGGTGAAATGATGAACTTGTTGCTCTCTTCAGAAAAGATCCCCTCTCTGCCTCTGAGAATAAGTCTTGCCCGTATAGGCAGCTGTCATCTTATGTTTGACTTCAAAGGAAAATGGAGATTATCTGCATTCTTTGTATATCTGTGCAGGTGCTCCCCTTATTTCACGTAATAGGTTAGTGTTGCTCATTCTTAAACCCCAAAATAAGAGTTTTAAGCTCAAAAGTTACTAAGTTCCTCCAGTGTTGAAGAAAAGAAGAAACTGGATAGGGCAGAGACACACTGTTAGAGCCTTTATTGAAAGCATGGTTTTGTTGCAAGTTCACAAATTACTCAGCACCAGACAACCCACACAGAAAGGAATCTAATGCTGCCAGAAAACCTCTGGATTCTTGTGCCATCTTAGAAGTCAACCAGCCACAAGAACTAAATAAGAAAGAAACCAGACTTCATTAGTTCCAGTCCTCATGGCACTATTTCTTTCATTTATGATTGTTCTGGAAGTGGAGATGGCTTCCCAATGATTCATGAGCTCCAAGCCTTCGTCACCTCAGGGTTAGCATTCAGTCCTTGGGGCTGCTCTTGCAAAGGACTTGAGCGAGTACAGCCTGTAGCAACCTTTCTTGAAGGTCATTTACTATTAGACCATAAATCTTCAGCTTTGTGCTCTGTTCTGGCTACCTGTTTATTTCAGGATATAATTCAAGGTGTTGGTTATGATCTTACTAAGCCCTTAAAGGCCTGGGACAAAGTTAGATGAGAAAATTGCTTCTCCCTCCCACCCCCACCTCATGCCTATGTGGGAGTTATGATCTGTTGGGTTTCTGTGATTATTCTCCCTGCAGTGATCAACAGAAGAGCTTTGTCAGTGAAGAAAGTGTGTGCCCCTGAAACATGAGTGTCTAGCGGCCTGAAAAAGTCCAGGTTTAGTGAATGCAACATGAGGCAAACAACTGCAGTTCACACTTAGAAATTTCCTGGACACTTTTTTTTTTGCAGAAGGATCTGAGAGTTCCGTTCTCTGGTGGGTACATCATCAGCTCTTATATTTGCTGCTCTTTGCCTTGTTGCTGCCTCACTGTTGTGGTGTATGTTTTTGCAGAAGCTTAGTGGATAAAAGCTCATGCAAGTGTTAATACTTGTTGTTTTGTGATGAAACATGGCAGATAAGATCATGCCCTGTGACTGCTCATGCTGTAGCTTGGGAAACCTGGAGCAGTGAAGCCTGAGAAGTGAGTTCCAGGGACAGCTGGGGCAACGTTGGAAAGGTCAGTGGAGAGTGCCAGAGGATTGATGAGCTCCACAGTGAGGTGGGTGAGGCTGAGAAAGGCATGATAGAAATTAGAGCAGTGAGCTTTAATTGAGAGAGGTAAGAAGTGGGTGCTGAGACTTTCTTGGAAGTTCCCTTGAGGACCTTATTAAGAGAAAGTTCATTGCAAATCTTAGTGGGGGTGAAAAACCCACAAAAGCACATTTTTTTTCCTTTAGTGGTGGAAACATTTCTTGCTATGTTGGACCTTCAGGGTCCTTTGTGTTAACTCTTGTACACTTCAAAAAAGTGAATAAAGTACAAGTACAAAGTGAACTAAAAGATACACTATTGTTAGATTTAGCTTTTTGGTTTTCTTTTAAACACATCTTTACTCCTCACTGCTCATCTTAACTGCATCAGTAGAGCTGCCTTCTGTGGCTGTTCACAGCTCTTTTACCACACCTGCTTGATTTGCTTGTGTTGGGCTGCTGTCAGCAAGGAAGTGAGTAAACATTTTACATTTTAAAGAAGAAAATGTTACATCTTTCTCACTCTGTGCACTATCTGACCTTAAAGGTCTCACTGAAATTTGTGTTACAGATACAGATGTCACACTGTTGGGTGGCCCTGACTTATACACCACAAGTTTTGTATTACCTAGAGCTAGCATTCAGAGTCAGCAATAGCTTTTCAGCATGGGGCCAGCCAGGCAATGATAACAACTGTTGAGGTTTTGAAGTATTTTTTTTTTTCATTGTTAGAACAGAGGCAAGGGCTCCTGAGCATTTCACGGGAGGAAATTTTGTGACAGAATTCAGGTTTACGATTTCTTTCCTCCCCAGAAACAGAGTGGTCTAGCCCAGGCCTCAGAGATGTCCTTTCGTAAACTCCAGTGAAATAGATATTGCTGTGAAATGTTACTGCTTTGACAAAACCAGCACATTTTGATCAAAGAAATACTTTGCTGAGAATTATTCCAGGCAGGTCCCTTCTGAATGACTTTGATCACTCTAGTTAACTGGTTTAATTCAAGTCAGTTTTCCATGGCAGCAAGCTGTCTGTGGCACAGATTCTGCTCCTGCAGAGAGAGAAGCCTTTTCCTTCCCTCAGAGCCCCATCAAGAGCTGTCCCTTAATACATTTACCAGGGGAAGAATTTACTGTTCTGTTATTCCATCAAATTATATAAACAAAATAGTGGTGGTAATTCTAACTCATCCACAGGAATACATTTAGTTATTATCTATGCCAGACTGAAGGTATATAATTAAACTGTACGAAGGATCTTGAAGTAATGTTTGCATTTTAATACAGAGAACTAGAAAAATTCATGGAAGCTTGAATCCCAGTTTATAATTTTACCAAGCCCACTGCAGAGCTTGTGACCATGTGTGATATTAACTACACTTAATGGATATCATAACGAGACACACTTAAGTTCAGCTAAAACCATGTGAGATGCTGGCAATCCAACCTGCAAGCATTTGCAAAGAGGCTATTAACAACTCAAAAATGATTCAAACTGTGGTATTATTCCTGCTTTTCTAAATACTCTTTGCTGAAGGAGCTTTGACCTACTTTTGATGTTCATGAGATCAGTTTCAAATAACCATGAGCATTGAAGTCACACCAAATTAGAAGTTCTGTGTGATATTTTAATGAGAAACTGGTGTGAAACTTGACTATGTTGACCAAAGATTGCTTGGAGAGTTGGGGCTTGTTCTGATGAGAATTGCGAAGTAGAAACTCAAAGGTTGCAAATCCTTGTGGATGGAGGAAGGCGTTCCCTCCAAGTTCAAATCAAGTTTCACATGACGGTCATATTTGGTCTGGAGTTGGCTCTGCTATAGGCTTTCTGGCTTCAGGGTTTTTAAATCCAAAACTTTAATGTCCCTTAATAAGTCACTGACCATTCAGCCCGGTGAGCTGAAACTTTGTCAGAGAGAAGATTTGGAACAACCTACCAAGCAAACTTGTTCCAGCATTGGGTTAATGCACTGCATAAGCTGATTTGGGGGGCTAATACAGAAACACAGCAAACAGTGGGCTTTGTGCTCAGTGCTGGTTGTGCATCATCTGGGTGATGTATTTGAAAGGCCAACCTCAGCCATGTTCCTCTCTGAAATAAATGGGAATTTTGTCACTGCTAACATAAAAGCTAGAAAGGGTGGGGTTCTTTCATGTATCATCTTGTATTGGTATTGGCCTAAGTTTATATGCAGATTATGTTCAACAACAAGGATTAGTATTGTTTTATACTGTAGATGTACTCTGTGGGGATTAAGTCATCTCAGTTCACACAGTGTGAGGGGGAGGTGATATTTCTTCAGTGTTTTTTTGGTGAAACTTTCAGATCATACTGACTAGGAGCTCCATGCAGCATTTTCCTCGTAGTGGTAGCAGTTTAGATTATATTTAACCCATATTCTGGGGCCAGGGTGTTGCTGTTGTTTTTATTTGCATCGTTATTTTTAACCTGCTAAATTCTCTGGCCAGCTCTATAACATCCATGTGGAAACAAGTGATCTCAGACAAGTGCTGCTGCAAAAGATCACTGAATGTTCAGGCACTGCTTTAACCACCAAAAGAAAAGCAACATGCACCTAACCAATGGAATCTGTGGTTACATATTCAGAGATAATGGCTATTTCATGTAGCCAGGCTGTTCCCAAACATGCCAGCTTGCCTCAGCTCTGTGCTGTCCCTCTCTACCACCCAGTGCCTTGTGTTGAATTGCCTCAGGAAACTGATACAGCCTTTAAAAACATAATTTGGTCAACTGAATAACTTCTCATGAATCTGCAGCATAAGGGAGAGTGGATTTATGCATGCAATACCTTAGAGGTAGTGAGGGAGAACAGTATGGCTCTAGTTGTGTTGTGTTCTTTATACAGCTGTCCATGTGTCCTTCTCAATCTGCAGTGGCTTTTCCTCTTATTTTTTTCCATCTTGTCTTTTGCTATTCAGATAAACTACTGAAAATTACTTTTCTTTGCCTAAATCACAAAGTAGTCCAGCAATAAGCAAATGTGTAAAACTGAGAGCTTTGTCTCTGCACAAGGAAGGAGACGAACATTTCCTTGTGGAAGTAGCGTTCAGGTCTCTGTGCTATGACTGACTTGTGGGTTCAATCTTGTGCCTTGCTCAGATGGGTTTTTCTGGGTGGCAGGACCACGTGATATGGGATGGGGCAAGCTCAGGAACAGTAAATGCTGTCCTGTGGAAAGGGCTGCTGATCAAGGTTGTGTTTTTGGGAGAAGAAGGGAAATTCTCCATACTGATCTCTCTGCCTTTGAACTTCTGATTATCCTTAAGCTAGGAAAAAATACCATGTCCTACTATATGGGGTGGTTTTTTTTGTAGCTGGTATTTATGATACACTAAATATCTTGAGCTGGACATTGAGAGCTGTGACAGCCTACTACCCAAGGATGTGGTCTTTTCTCCCATTTTACAGCCTGTGCTACTGAGGTCTCTGATTCCCCAGATTAGGAGTACTGCAACTGAAAAATGATGCCTACTCAGTCTCATCTGTACAGTTTTCTTGCTCTTTCTGTGCCACTGAGATTCTACCCCATCTGTAAATGCAGGTTTAGAAGCAGGAAGCACTATAGTACTTGGAAGAAATACTAATGACAGAAAAGTGCATTTCTTGATTCACAGTTGCTTAGAAATTACTGATTGCTTCTGAATATCTTTGCATGTTGAATTTTGTATTGGTGATAGAAATTGAACCTCCATGTTACTGAAAACTCTGGTGAGCATACTGGGGAGAATAGAAGCATTTAGTCTTTGAAGATTCTTTTGGGGGGGGGGGCGGGGGAGACAAGTTTCATCTGAATCTGATGTAATTAATATTTTCTTTGTTCACCCTCTGTAGTTCTGTAACCTCACAACAAATATGGGATATTGCATTTCTGGCCAGGCACCACTGTTCAGATGTGATCTGAGATGGCATATATGCAGATACCTGCACTTCTGACTTGTCTACATCTGCTTGTCAGGTCAGGATACACCATATGCCATGGCAGAATTGTCTCATCACTTTGCTGGAGATGCTAAGTCAATCACGTAGTTTTTGCTACGACTTTTGACTGATGACAGAGTTGTCTTAGACAGAACATACTGTTCCTGCTACTTGAGTTGACATATTTAGAGTATGTTTGGATATTTCTATGTAGCACCACACTGTGCCACAAAAAAAGAACTTAAAATACTGGGTTTGCAACATCTGGCTGTACAGTTGCCACTCTAAGTTATTTCCCCAGATGAAAAAAGTGGCAGCAGTCCAAGAAAGATCCAGTTTACTTTAACAGGCTCATGAAATCCTTCTGTACTCTGCTTTTCAACAGTTCCAGTGCATCTTTTGACCATTTGTGAGTTTTAGCTTCAAAACCCTCCTGTGCAGTACAAGCTCACTTTGCTAAATGGAGAATTGAGGCATGGGGCAGAAAAACATGGAACCTGAAGGTAGCCACAGACATGTCTGAATGGTGTGTTCATGGCCTGGTTAGCTGGTGGGTGTCCGTGCCTGCCATATAGCCAAGCTCTAAGAACACAGAGAATCCTGTGCTGCATGAAAAGAAGTGTCACCAGTAGGTCTCCTGCTCTACTCCACCCTTGTGAGACTCTACCTTCAGTACTGTGTTCAAGCTATGGGGACCCCAACGTAAGAAGGATGTGGAGCTTTTAGAGTGACTTCAGGGGAGGCCACAAAGATGATCAGAGGGCTGGAGCACCTCTCCTATAAAGACGGGCTGAGGGAGTTGGGGTTGTACAGCCTGGAGAAGTCTCCAGGGAGACCTTAGAGCAGCTCCCAGTGCCTAAAGGAGGCCTACAGGAAATCTTGAGAGGGACTTTTTACAAGGACCTGTAATGACAGGACAAGGAGGAATGGCTTTAAACTGATAGAGGGGAGATTGAGATTAGATGTAAGGAAGAAATTCTTCCCTGTGAGGGTGCTGAGGCACTGGCACAGGTTGCCCAGAGAAGCTGTGGCTGCGCCATCCCTGGCAGTGTTCAAAGCCAGGTTGGACAGGGCTTGGAGCAACCTGCTCTCGTGGAAGGTGTCCCTGCCCATGCCAGGGTGGCTAGAACTGTGTGAGCTTTGAAGGTCCCTTCCAACCCAAACCACTCCATGATTCTGTGATTGATATGGTAACATGACTCAAAAGTGTCCAGTCAGGGCTCCTCTGCCAGACCATACTGCCTGGAGATCTTATGGCAAACATACCTTCCTTAAAATTTCATTAAGAAGCCAAGGTTCTTCACTAGGAATTAAAGTCCTGTAATTTGTTCAGCTTTCCTTGCAGCTGCACTTGTGTTCTCAGACCCCTGGAGAACGCAGCTTGGGATTTCCCACCTTCCCAGAGATCCTGGACAGACCTTTCCTTCCGCAGACGGGTTACAAGTGATTGTGGGTGTAGTAACTCATCCTTCTGAATTGCCTCCATGACAGCATGAACTAGTGATGACAGCATGATTTAAAGTTGTCTGTAATATAATGAGCATAACCATAAGTAGAGGAGAATTAGCCAATTACTGTTGCTCAGGGATTGCTTTGTGAGGTTGCTCCAAATTAATTGTTTGGGAGCTGAATTAGCGTCAGATGCCACCAAGGGACTAGTGGTTAATTGCAATGAGTTTTTGTATTATGCGACTCCCTAACAGTAAGACTGTACTTGTGAGCAGGGCACTTTATATGTCACGAGAAGGTGTCCATTATAAATAGAGGTTGGAGTAAACTCAAGCTGTGGTAGTTTATTATTAGGTAGCCTAAAGAGAGAACTGAAGAACTTTCAATGTATTTAACAGATGCTTATCAATCACTGCAAAGGAAAGTGTTGTGAAAACTTTTAAAGGGGGGAGAGTATCCTCCTTCCACCCCCTTCGCTTTGAAGGCTCTGTGTGTGTGTGTGTGTACATAAACCCAAAACATACAAATGTCCCAGCTGACGTGTTGTGTTGTGACAAGTCATCTCAGATTGTGTCAATCATATTGCCTTATGCTATATTAAGTGACATACTGTAGTGTGATTGATACAACGTGAAATGACACATCATTGTGTAAAATATCATCTGGAAAATTTAGGAGACTATTGAGGAGCAGAAGCTGACTTTGGCCTTTCAAGTTGTGCAGCAGGGAAACTGAAGAAGAAGTAAAAGGAACTCCCTGGAATCAGACCTGCTGCTGCCATTGAGAATAAGGTCAGGTGTGTTCTACTACCTGAATCTTTTAATGGGTAATGAGGAGGTCAGTTTTAAAAAATGTTCTTGTTCCTTGGGGACTGACAGGTATCTGTGGGTCTGAATTGAATTTCTCTGAACCACTTGGCACATCATTAATCATTAGTGTAGCTGCACCATACAAATAGGGTTGCAAGCTAAATGCAACCAGTTTCAGTTCAGGGGGAAAAAAAAAAGCCCTTTTAAAACAAAGTCAAACCAGACAGTGCTCCCTTTCTCCATCTGGATTCTGCTTTCCTCCCACCCCTTCTTTTTTCTCTCTTTAATTTTTTTCGTATAGTGATTGAAATATGAAATACTGAGATGTCTGTAGACCCCATCACAAAGTCCAGTAGGGCCTGGAGTATCCTGTTGCAATGCATGTGAAGCACAGTGGCAGCAGTGGGGTCACCAGTAAGAGCTGTAGAGCAGCTTCTCCTCGGCAGCATGGCACAGGGCTTCCTAACCCATGGGCACAGCTGTGGGTGTGAACCAGGCTTGGAGCTAGTGTGTGAATGCAGGCTGAGAGCTTCCTCCTCTGCACCTCCATGGTATGAGCCCTTGCTGTTACCACCTGCAGGCGCCTGAGCAAACTCACCTGTTGGTGGTATTGTGTTATACTGCTTGCTGGAGCAGTTACTGAAGAAGAAAGTTCCTGAAAATGGGATTTAAGTGAACAGGAACTTCCAAATTAGGTTGACTTTACTAGTGGGTGCTTGCTAGTGGGATTTAGGAGTTGCCCTCTTACTCTTGCTGGAAAAAATTGTCCAGGAATAAAAGTTTAAACCTTAACTTGGTGCTGCCAGTGGGTAATAAAAGGGGGAAGAAACCTATGCATTTTGAGTGCAGAGACCATAGGCTCCTCTAGATTTCAGCAAAAAATCATTAGCTATCTATTTATCATACTAAAAAATACAGTAAATAAACTGAACATCATTTAAGAGTGTATGAAGTCAGTTATTCAGTAAATTTTTTTATTGTAACAGCCTCTTGTCCCTTTCCTTTTAGTGGTGAAGACTAAGGTTTTTCCCTGATGGGGAGGTAATAGTGGCAAGTTGTCTGTTCTGGAGACAGGAGAGTTGTGTTGGAGCTATTATTGTTGCTGCTGTCTCAGAGCCTAATTCCCCTTCTGCCTTGAGGACAGAACAAGAAAAACTCACAAAGACAAAGAAGGACAGTAAAGTCAGGGGAGCTACTTCTCTGTTTGATGCTGACTCTTACCTACAACTCCATGCTACACGGAGACACAGATGGACTATGGTCCTATTCCTGGCCAATTTTAATCTGCCTTGGCTGTTTAATGTTGCTTTTTCTTAAGTGTTGTTTACAGCAGTCTTAGCAAGCCTAGCAAAGCTGCTCCTAAACCAAAGAGAAAAGAACAGAAACTAAATGAAACATAAGGAAGGTCATTCCAGGAGGTGCTTTCATTTGCTATTACAGATGTCCAGGGTTTAACCGGTGTCAGCTAAAGTGCTGAAACCATCTCTCTGGGACAGGAAAAGCCCAGCAGTGTCACAGGAAAATCCCCTAGTTCTCAGTGTAGCTATTTGAAGAAATTGTAAAAGTATTGATATTTGTTTTGTTTGTAGCTTGTGTTAACTGATAGAAGTAACTTGAGTGAACAGGTTGAGATGGATCTTGTTAATTCCAGTAACACAAGTTGTATCTGACTGGCCCAGGCCAGGTTTGTTTTGTGATCATGCTATCAGGGCATGAAACCAGATGTGCAGACTACAGAGAAGCACTCTTAAAATGGTCATCTCTGCAGCTGCTGGTATGTCTCTGAGCACAATCAGTAAATCGGTTCCTTCCATGCCATCATTATAGGCTTATTGCAAAGAGATATGGTCTTTGGACATAGGTATATGGGCAAAATTAAATGGTAGTTGAACCCATTTGTATTCTTGCAGGTTTCTGAGGC
This sequence comes from Pezoporus occidentalis, assembly GCF_034315485.1. Classification (NCBI taxonomy): domain Eukaryota; kingdom Metazoa; phylum Chordata; class Aves; order Psittaciformes; family Psittacidae; genus Pezoporus; species Pezoporus occidentalis. The sequence continues at coordinate 9,475,129 of NW_026912779.1, forward strand.
AGGTCACCAACGTCTCTCTTATTCCTCGTGTGGATGCTCTTCATCCCAGTCAGGTGCACCTGGAGGGTACAGGCTAGAGGTGTGTGTGTTGCAGAGCTGTATGACTACCAGAGTAACAGTGTGAGGCTCTGCAAGATGCTAAATGTTTATCTAGAACTTATAAACACCCACATTTTTTAGCTTGTGGTCAGCCTGGAAATATTCATCAGGATAATTATGCTGCTTCGTAGTTCAAACTGGGTCAGAACTATGGTCTTTCCTGTGGTATATCAGTACTGCTTTGCCTGGAAGGCAGAAAACATTTGAGGTCAGTGCATAGTCAAGGGTTACAAGAATAACCAAAATCAGATTTGCAGACAGCTCTGTAACTGAATGGCTTTGGTTCCTTGCCAGTATTTGGCTTTGTCCAACACCAGGTACCATGTAGCTGAATCCTCCTAAAAATATTTGCAAATCCAACCAGTTTCACAGTCTTTAACTGGAACTTCATTACTAATTCAATACTGAATATTATCATTACCCTGTTAAAAACTAAAAGAAAAGAATCTGTCATCTGGCAAAGGAGTGGGAAATCTGCTGTATAAGCAGTCCTATGGCTGGAATTTTTACCAGCAATTCGGCAAAATGGAGCCTGGGAAGACTGCAGATAATTTGTGAACTTGGAGACTTAAACATACACCCAGTTTAGTTAAATAAATCCAATTTCAGCAGAGATAGTAAAAACAAAGAAAATCCCAAGGCAGACTGATTTTTTTTCTTAACCCACATGTAAAGAAAGAGGAGAGAGGGGAATTAAGAGGTGCCACATCCGTTTGGATTTGGAAGTAAGTGCAGACTTATTTTATCCAAATCTCTTCTGACATAATGGTTTCTACTCTGTAAATGGTCAAACCCTCATGGTGAAAGCACAGCACAGTGTTTGCATTGATGTGTCGTGTGGTAATGCTGAATGTAGAAATTCATTAGTCATTCATAAGAAAAGGCAAATGAGGGAGAGAGGACACAGGGCACCTTATAGAGCTTAAACTGCAGAGTGCTACAGCCAAGTTCTCAGCTGCTCTGAACTGGCAAAGCCCAATGAGCTGTAAGGGAATAGTTCAGAAATGTGGAGTATTTCAGATTCTTTTTGTTTTGCTCATGCAGTATGTGTAGTGCTTTGTAGTAGCTATTCCTATTTGCTCAGTAATCGGATGCCCACATGAACTAATTTAATAAATGGATATAGTCCTTTGTGATTTTTTCCTTCTCTGCACGTTAGTGCTCTTTTTCTGAATGGAGTTCAATTATTATTATAGCATATATTACTTCAGATCATTTTACTGCACAATCAATACACATAGCTGTATAATAAATATCGACGTTGCTGACTATTTCAGTCAGAAGCCACCCATTACTGCCAGTTTCTAACATCTCCTGTCCGTTCAATGTGAAAAAATCTGCTGCACAAGCTTGTCTTCTGCTGCGGTTTTGAAAGATAAATGGAGGGAAGCACAGTACCCTCAGATTAATGTGCTGGGCAGGATGAATCGGACTCTTTAACTCTTGCAGGTGTCATTTGGTCTCATCTGTACTTTGTTTCTCCTTCCAGCCATTTTTTATCTCATCTGTTAGAATTGGTAGGTATTTAGAACTCTCTCTTGGAGTGTATTTCTACAAAGCACATTGCAACAGGGCTCAGATTTCGGTTATAGCTCACCTAATGATGCTAATACATGGACTGCTGTGGGAACAGTGATCAATGCATGTTAGAAGAAGCAACACCCCACACAGGCACCTGAAAGATGAGAAGTGGGAACAGCATAGTTTTGGTACTTCTCCTGTAATGTCTTCAAGAGTAGAAGAACTAGGGGAAAGATGTGCCATAAACCAGTGTTAGGTGTTACACTGCCAGCAGCACAAACTATCAGTTGTGTGGAAAAATACAGCATCTTTTTCAGTAATCAGAGGCAGATTTTCTTGTGTTATTTACATGCAACTGTGGGGGTTTTGGTGAGCGCTGGCGGTGGTATCTGGCTCAGCATATTCAGTGAAACACATATGGCTAATCTTTTGAGTCTGAAAACACTGGATCACGATTCTGTCTGTGTTGTGAAAGGCATGGCAAGAGGACTTGATAACTGCATTCAACTTGGAAAAAAAATAATAAAAGAATTGCCACTTTTGGTGTTTCCCATCTGGGAGAATGTTTCCTTATTTGCCAGAGTCATCATAATATCTGTTGGGCATATGTACCATGTTAACACATGTATCTGCATATGTATAACAAAATATCTACGTTTCACCTTCTCTATTGTACAGGGTAGCAGCATGTCAGTAACAAGTATGAAAAATCATAATGTGTTTACATACAAACACGTATATTTATGTCCACAAAAGGAAAAAGCCATTCAGATTGCCTCATCCTCTAGGTTGCCAGCTCCTGGTTCCCTCTGCGGCCTGCTGTTGAAGTAAGTGTGCTGATGTAAGGCAGGTATCTATACTAAGGATCTAAACAGAGGCCACAACTAGAGTTGAAAGGCAAGTGTATTTAAAATTGCTAGGACATCACCAGCACCTTGGAAATACTGTTCCCAGGTGGCTGCTAGAGGAAATGCTGCAGTAACATGTTGGTAGTGAATGCCAAAAGGACATTTCTTGCTGAATTAAGGATTTTTTGGGCTAGCAATCCTACTGGCATCCTCAAATCTTTCCTGTCCTGTGCCAGTGCTTAAGGTGCAACATATCCTAGACAGCTGTTTCACCATTGCTTATAGTTGCTGGGGTTGTTTTGCTATAGCTTCAAATCGCCACAATTTTCATGTAGGCCATATTTAACTGTGAAGGTAGTATCTGTATCACAGTGAACACTATTTTATACAATTATCATTCATTTCTCTTGTACTACTCATGCACACAATACCAGTAAACTGATAATTAATTGTTAATATTGATGAAAAAGATTGTTACTAAGTTTTATGGGAGGTGAGAGGAAAAGGAGTTATTAGTAATTTCTGTGGAGTAAAGCACTTGGCACTGGAGACAAGAAACCAAATGTTATGTCAGCTTTTCAGAGTTGAAATCTCTCATTTCTTTGTATCCTATTTATGATAACTTTAATTGAAACATTGCACTGGGGAGCGGAGCTCCCCGAAACAATTCCAGTGAGATCTGATGAGTTCAAATGAACATGCATTTGCATCTCCGTGTTCCTTATAAAACCCATGCTCTGTTCTTTTAATGAGGCTTGGATGAAAGACTACAAAGGTTGCTGGAGATTCCTGAGTTAACCAGGAAATGCCTCTTAAAGCACCTTGTTGATCTCATCCCTTGATCTGACATTCAGCTCACAGCATCTGTCTCTGGCCTCCACTCTTGTGCTTCGTTAACTTTATTTGGCATTTTGACTGCCCCCAGCTTTTGTGATATCTAGTTCAAAGGGTTTGGAGCATTATTATAGCATTTATTGCTAGGCCAGCATTACCTTTTGCCCAAGTGACAAGCTGATAGGGACCCTATCAAAGATTATCTCAGGAAGTGCGTTTATTCAGTGTGCCACAGAGAAGCCCCAGGTCCTTTTTTTTTAACTCCTTTTAATTTTATGACACTCCAAGGAGGATGAGGTTATTCTCTGCTCCCAGAGAGATATTTTAACTTAGTCCTGTTGAGCTGTAGCATTACCTGTTGTTTCTTCTTTTTACTAAACTTTGTTAATTTTAGTGCTCAGAATCTGGGAATATATTTCTTCTTTTCCAAGGCTACTGACATTCCATGTACTATTCCTTCCTAAAAAGAAAGGCTGGCAGAATTAATGTCGCTTTTCAACACCAGAAAAGTGCTGACCCAGCAAGGGGCACTGGGATTCAAAGCTGGGTCCTCAAGAGCAGATGGTTTAACAGGCTAGCCCATTAATCAACTCTGCTTCCCCAAGCAGTATGTTGTACTTTTTTTCCCCCTTTCTTTTTGGTGATCAAGTGCTGGGTAGGAGAAATGTAACTTTGTTTTTTCCAAGAGATGGCATCCGACATGCACATGCCATCATATTTCTGTTATTTACACTTACTGAGCTAAAGAGCAACAGATGTTTATAAGCAATTACAACTAAATTCTTCTATAAATATGCCAAATGAATCCCATACATCTTCAAATGCTTTGAATGCTTCCCAGTGTGAAAAGAGGATTTGTTTCAGGTGGACACAGTAATCCAGTTCTGGGATTTACTGGGAGTTACTGAAGGTTAAAAAAAAGAGTCAGCTGACAAAATCTTTAGCACAGTCAGACAGGTAGAGTAGTCCCAGAGCCTCTTAATACACATAACCTAAAATGAATTACTTTCATTTCTGGTTAAGCCCCTGAATACTTGTATAAATGCTTGAAAGGGAATGAAAAGATATTGAGGGAACAGAACATTTCTATTGCTCCCTGTGAAGGATCTTTAACTGAATGGGAATGCATTCCTGCTAGGCTGCCTGTAGAAGTAAGCTCTTGTGTGGTAATTCCTTTACATTCACAGCCAATAGCTCCTGGACCCAAGGGATGAAATGATATTTTGATCTGACTTTGTTCTCTCTAACCCTTCTGCATACTAACACTGTGTTTGAATGCCTAGAAGCATGCTGTTCCATGGCAAAGTAAGGTGGTGGTGTGGAAACTTGTGCAAGGAGTCCCATGTGAAACAGTGTTAAAGGGTACTTTTTATATTTATTATTATATATGAGGGTTTAGAGTTTGTGAGAGGCACTGAATCAATGGTTTTTTTTGGAGTTGGTGACTCCATAAGCTTCTCTGCATGTGCTGTCTGTCCAGCCCACCCCCATTCCTTGCAGCAGGAATACCTTTCCATGAATGAGAAAAGTTGGAGGGATGTCCTCATCTCTGCCCCCCCTGCACAGACAATATCATAAGGAGTATGAAGTGGAGGCATTCCAGTCAGTGCTATTTGCCTTTACCTACTACTTAAGATTACCCAGCAAACATCAGTTAGCATATGTTTTAAGTCACTGATAATGTAGATTGGATTGGTCTTGGTGGTTCTATAACGCTGTGACACGTTTATACTTTTAATCCACCCCCAGTGAAGCTTTCTTCCAGGCAGGCAGTGTCCATTGTAGTGACACACCTATTACTGCTCACAAACCCCATCAAGATGTAAGTCCCCCATGTGTCCTATGGTGAAATAAACATTACTGGCATCTCCCTGTGTTCCAAAGAGCTGTGAGGTGGGCAAAAGAAAGCACTGTTCCATAGTGGGGTTATATTTATCTCTAAATGAATAAAATTGCCTCTGCAGACAAGGTAGAGCAGTAGCTTTTTGCTAAAGGGCCACACTAATTGCCTCAGGGGTCTTGTCTGTCTTCACTGAGTATGAAGTGAAGCTCCTAACTCAGGTGCCTGAAGTTAGATAGGACTTTGTATGCTGTTTACACTGCAAAGAGCTATTTATTAGAGCCAGATACTGCACCCAGGTCTCCAGAGCCTTAGTGCTTCTAGTATCTGGCTGCTTTTTTATAACTAACCTTACACTGAAGAGAGTTGTCATCTGAATGAATAGCTGGAGTTCATTCTTCAGAGTAACCCTGTGCTACTGGATGTAACTTCTGTCCCATATTTTCAGTCTGATAGACTAGAAATGCCCAAGGCTTCCTATATTGCTGTTTATGACTGACTGACTACTTGGGTCATTTGACTATTCAAAGTAGATGAAAAGTAACTTTGCAGTTGTATGTGGTTTCCTCATCACTGAAAGGCTGAGATAAGGTACTCTAGGCTTCAGGCAATAAGTTATCTTAGGCTGTATCACGGGCTAAATTTGCCTTGAAGACCATAGGCAGTGAAAACCTACTGACTTCAATGAAGATTTAGCCCCTGTATCAGGTACTGGTTTGACCCAGAGTATGTTTAGAGTTGTTCTGATCTCTCCTGTTTAATTTTGTTTCCATTTTTTTTTCCAGTCTCTCTCTATGGTTATACAGAGCAGGGATGAACTGTAAAAAAGCTACTAAACCTAAGGTTTTCCAGGCACTCAGCAATAGAAGAGATTAAACAGATGGGGATTTTGGGAAGGTGCTGTGGTTAGGATGGGTGAGAAGTAGGAGAAATGAGATCTGAATGCTACTTGATGCATGAGCACTTTGCTGCTGCTGCTGGAGTTTTATCCCATTATTCGTTGTTGAAGTGTTCCTTGACTTAGTGTTTTATCTAAGCATATGAATCAAATTAAGATATTTTTGTAAGAGGGGCTTGGGATGGAGGTTCATTCCTTGGCATGTGAAGCACAAGAAGTAGTGTTAGACTTGTAAGTTCAGCTTGCAGAAGACATGCAAACCTCCTGAGAGGAAATATGTGAAGTAAATTGTGACCCTGCCAAAGAGCTGCTCTATGCATGGGTTTGTATGGATCACCTCACCGCTTAGATCCTTGTAGAAGGTTTCCTTTGTTGCTGTGAAAATGCACCCAAGCCAGCACTGACTCATAACAGCAGATTTTCATTCTGTCTTTAGGTGGCTTTTGAAGCCTTTGCCGAAGATGTCCTGAAATACCATTCCCACTTCATTATGGAGTGAGCTTTGCAGCACTGTGATGCCATGGTGGAGACTGCTTCCTCTTACAGTCCTGTGGAAGCCAAGATTGTGAAGAAACTAGGCAGAAATCTCAATTTGGGTCAAATGACCTGTGTAATTCTAATATTTACAATAGATTGTAGAAAATCATATACTAATGACTTTATATTTCCTTGACTTGGAGACAGTCAGAGTATTTGTATTTGAAATACAGCATGAAATATTCCCAATAGCTGTCCTAAATAAACACAAGAGTGTTTGCATTACCTTTTCACCTGTAGCAGATTAAAGTGCTCCTTAGTCATTGGCCATGAGCGAAACCAAGATCAATCTCTGTAATTCTACAAGCCATCATATAAATATGTTCTGACTGTTTTTATACATTAATCACAGAAGACTGAGGCACATGCCATATTGTGCATATTTCTAGCAAGCAAAATAGAACTGTCTGCAGTTCTCACTGCAAAACTCTGGAATGGACTGAATCATAAAAAAAACATAGAGGGAAATCCGCTATTTCAGGACAGCTGTTCAGTATTTTTAGACAGCTGACACTTTTTTTTTTAATAAAAATAAAGCATGAGGGTTTTTTTTACTAGAAATAGTGAGCCAAATTCATTAAGGGGATAATTTCAATTCACAAAATAGATCATTTCCTTTCTTCCCAAATCTTGCTGAGCAAACAGCATTCCTTATTGCTGTTCCCTGGACTTTTTTTTGAGTTTCCACATGCAGCCCCAACAATAATATCCCATTTTCAGACATAAATGGCAAGGAAGAAGAAACCAGCTTGCTATAGTTGTAACACCGTCTGCTGTGACTCTCTGTGCTCTCTCTCAATCCATCACTTCAGACACCACCACAGTGGGTGGACAGTGACCAGTGTACTGAGGGGAACCTTGCTGGTAATACAAACAAGTTGTGCTCTGTCATACAACATGTGGAGAAGATGAGTAGCGGAGATCATGAGTATAAATCATTGTGGTTCAGGTTAGAATTTAGCCAGTAACAAGTGGACTTTTTAAAAAGTGACTTAATCTGTAAGGATGCATGTGCATTCAAATATTTTCTTGAAGGTGTTAATTTTGTGCTTAGATATAGTTGTGAAGGACTTACGTGCTCAGATCCACTTCAACAGCTTGTGTCACTGTTTCAGTGTAGACACTGGACATGTTGACTCACCTGTACCCTCACATCCTCTGTTGTGTTCAAGTTCTATCAGTTAAGACAAGACAGGAGCTCCCCTTTAGTCTGTGCAGAAGAGAGGGGAAGGGGATGGAAAATCCTATTCCTGAAGATAAGCATGCTTGGAAAGGGATTTTAGCAGTCTGAAGAGGAACATCAGTTAGGGGGGTCAACACATATGCTTGCAGAGATCTTGTAGCCTTAGGTGTATAAGAAAGTGGTGTAAGCTTTTTGCTGCGTAATAGTATCTAATGCCATGGGGGAATAAACTCTTAACCGAAATGTGAGGTCCTGTGATGAAACAAGTCATATTATGGGAAATAGGGCAAGGAAAAAGAAGGATGTAGGAGTGAATGGCCTGAGAACAAAATCTCTGCCAGGAAAGAAACAAGGTACAACAGTTTTCCTCCTAGCTTGTGCTCCTTCTTTCCTCTCTCTGTCACATGCCGCCTGATCATTCCCTTAACCAGCAGACAGTTCAGCTACTTTACACTACTGTACTGTCAACAGTATCTGGGATATTAAGATTACCACAGTGCTTTTATGAGCTAAATCTTGGAAACTACAGTACATCTAGTTACTGGAATGTGCCTTGCACAGCTTCTAACAAAATGCTTTCAGAATCAGATAATGAAGCAATAGGGAAATGCATGTTTAAAGAATCTGAAAGCTTGTTTGCTCAGTGACCAGTCCTGCACGATGATAAAGATATCTGTGTACCCCCCTGCTCCCTTCAGGCCATGGGAAGTTAAGGGTAGTCAGCACCTTTGAGCATCTGGCTTTAGCAGTCTGAATAGCATGTTGTATGATTTCTTCATGTGGTGGTCATAATGTTACTGTGGAACTTGCCCAGGGACACCTGTACAGATGTTCTTGACAAGTTTTTTTTGTCCTTAGAAAAGCACATTGAAAGTTTCCAGTCCAATTCTTTGCTTTCTGGTTGCCTCAGTGCCAAAAGAACTTCTCAATGGAACTGAAAGGTGACTCCTACCAAGTGCCTCTGATTGTTGGTTTTGGAACTCAGTTTTTTATGAAACCCTCTTGGAAAACTGGGCCCTCTTTTGGTCAGTGCTATTTTGCACCCCATCAAAGGCCTCTAGGTTCTTTGAAGGTTTTGGGTACAAAGCGGGAATATGGGTAAGGACAGAGGGAAAAGCTGTTGCTACTGATGGAGATCTAGAGGCCAGAAGGTTTGAGTGTTATTGCCATGAGAATAGAAAGCATTTTTATTTCATAAGTTCCAGACACATAATATTCCTTTTACACAATAAAGTTTCATCTCTGTTAGTTAAGGAATGGCAAATGTTGTGGACTACTGGAATCTAAGCACTTCAGGAAAAAGGGTGGAAACAACTGTGGCCCAATAGAAGAAAGCTATGTCTGGGGTGTGCGAAAATGTTTGAGGATCAGAGGACTTTGACTCGGTAGATCCTACAGGAAACAGGGATGAGGAGGAGAATGATAGAGGGATGAGAAAAATGTGAGCAGTCACAGTGCATTCTTCAGGACCTGGAAGGAAACAAAAAGTAATCCTTGCAGAAAAGCAGCCTTTCCAATAGGGAAAGTGGGTGCAGGAGCCTCTTTTCACCCACTTGTTTTACCATTTATTGTTGCCTCCCGAGTAAAGTTGAATGTGGTGAAGTTGAATGTGGCTTTGCAGATGTGTCAAGGTGGCTTTCCTTGTTTATGAGTCTGTATCAAGCTCATGCAGACTAGAGCTCCAGGGGAAAGAAATTGCTTTAATAAAACTAAGATCTGGTGAAAATAAGGGGCTTGTCCAGAGGGGATTTTGTTGTGTTGGCATCCGTCCTGGCTGTAATGTTGTATGATACTGTAGTTTCCTTGCCTTTGTACTAAGGTTCTATTTTTGTGTGGCTCAACAGACGTCATAGATGTGTTGTAATATGTTTGAAAGGTGTCCAAGCACATCTGCAGGAGGTGTGCAAGATAAGCTACAGTGATGGGCAATTCTCTGACTACCTATTAGGATGAATTTACAGTCAATCAAAACAGAGATGAATCACAGTCCAAAGCCCTTATAAAGCTATTTAGGTATGAATTCTTAATATTAACCAGGAACAAAAAGTAGTTTCTGATATTTGTTTTTTAACCTCTTCGTTTTAAAGTAACATTGATTTCTTTTACAAACTATAATCCCCAGTCACAGTCAGCCATTTGGTTTGGTTAAAGAACTTTGCTGGAGCATATCAAGATGCTTTGCCTTAGAGGGATTTTATTAGAAGATGATGTCTTTCTGGCATGGGTTAGATTCAGCATCAATTTAATGTCTGCCATATTCCCATCAGAAGGGTAGGAGCCCGTTAATCTATCTACACTAATAATGCCTTTTTGGCCTTAAAGTCTAATGATCTAATTCAGTACTTTGTCCTTGTGATCTAAGCACTTCAGTGAAGATATTTTTCTCTTGTAAAATCATTTTGCCCACCTGGATGTCCTTGGGAAAGGCTTTAAAGCCCAGGGCTGCCACGTCAGATGTGAGCTGCATATTGCATCCTTGGCCTGTTCCAGATGCTTTTTGTGTTTGACTCTGACTTGTCCTGAGCGAGGCATCCATCATGTTTCAGAGGATTCCCAGCTTCAGCGTGTCATATAGTGCCAGTTATAATTATAGCCACTAAGGTCCACACCAAAGGGGTTAAAAGGAGATGCTGTAAACTTGGACAACCTTGCTACTGTTTCTGAGGGCTAGATTTATTCTCTGGACTACTTCAGTCTCCCTCCAGAGAGTTCATTGTGTAAGTCAGTATGACAGATTTATCCATGCTCACAGAGACGGGGGCTGTTTTCTCACTAGGCAGGTGGAAGGAGAAAGCAGCAGAAAGACAGCTGCTAGCTGAGAGGTCACAGTTGAACTCATGCCATGGAACGGTCATAAATTATAAATCTTCCAAAGAGTTACAGCTTCTGCTCTTATTTCTGTCTTGTCCTAAATTTCTCAGCTGCACTTCTATTTATTTTAGGCATGTCGTTATCGTCTGCAAAGGTCGCTGAGTGATTGCTGGGCAGAGTTTCACCCGAAGAGCACAGAGCACAGCCCCCGGCCACTGATCAGTGAAGTTTCATACCATGTATCTGGATTCTCCCTGTTTTCCTCCCCACACCTGCACTGTGTATATCTGACGTATCCAGCTGCTCTTGGTATCAGTCCATTTACTTTCACATGTAAATGCGCTGACTGGGAATGTTATCAAAGCCGTCCCCAGGAGAGTAAAGCCAGTTACTCAGTGGTAACTGGGAGAAGCACTGTAGATGATGAGGCTGGCTATGTTCATCGAAAGTCCATACCAACACTTGGGAGTTGTTCACAGGTCTGCCCTTGGTGTCAGTGGGGTTAGGCCCTGCCCATGTAATCCTGCATAGTGAAAAAATGTTCCTGCATGAACATGATCCCTGAAATCTCATTGCTAGGAGTGGAAGGATGCTTGTAGGGGCTGGATTTCAACTGGTATAGATCAGCATATCTCCTTTGAGGAACTTGCACTCAGCACCTTGGCTGATCGTGCTCTTCAGTGTGCAGGGTTGTTTTTTTTTCCTAGTAGCATCTGTGCATATCCTTCAGTATTTACCACCTTTGGATACTTGCACACTAAGTTTAGAATAGCCATTCTAAACTTCTACGAATAGCAGCTGCCCCATTGCTACTCCAAGTACTGTCTATTCTTAGTGTAGCCAGATTCCCCACAAATTCTTTTAGGGCCTGACTCTCTTTGCTTAAGTGCATGTCATTGACACCGTCTCCCTCCAACATTAGTCCATCTACTGCTCTGTTTGCCATGTCCGTTTGTATACATGCTGTAGGCCCAGTTTAATTACTCCTTCTTCAGTAAGCAGCAGCTACAGCAGTAGCATGTGTACTCGGATGGATATTCATGACCAATTCCACTGGCATCAATGCAATAGTTACATGCTTAAAGCTAAGCTGTGTGTGTAGAGCCAAGTCCTGAAGGGTCTGTAGCTTTTAAAGACTGAGGTCACTGATTTTGCAACTTAATGTGGGTTCCCTATGTCTTTGGTAAGGCTTCTGTTTTCTAGACCTGTTTTAAAATCTTCAGTTTCAAGGTGGAAATGCGCACTGGGAGCAGTACCAAGTACTGCAGCCACAACAGGGGATTTGAGAGATGCTGTGGGGAAGAGCGGTGGCCACACAGCTCCTCAGGAATATTGCCTCACAAGCACCCTTTCTGTCACAGGCTAACAGTGCAAAAAGCAGGTGGTGGAAAGGAAATCGAGCAAGCAAGAAGGAAGCAAAGACGCCTGGCCTTTTTATTGCTAGTAAAATTTCCTTTACTGCCAAAAGGTCTTTGAAGCAAAAATACCAGCTTGCTGGGTGGCATCCACAACCCGAATTTAGCTCTAACCAAATGGTAGCACAGTGTTGGATTTCTGCCGGCACATACTGCTTCCCGCCAAGTGCTTTCCAGGTTCTCAGCGTCTTTGCAGTGTTTCTTTCCCTCTGCCTTAGATTTTGGGATACATCACGTTTGTTCCTGCCTTTTTATTTTTCTGTTCTCCGACATTCTGCTTTCTTGATCACCGGCGTTGGTATGATCTTGATTTCCTTAAGCATTTCTTTCTCCTCTGGGGAAATCTGTGTCTCTTTCTGGCATCTGCCCCCTCTCCTCTCTGCACACTCAGGCGAAGAATTCATTTCTTTTTTTCCTTTTTTTCTCCCCCTTAAACAATGCCCTTGCTACTTGTGTCAATAAATTACCTTTGCCATTTTTAAGAGGCCCTTCTGTCTCCTTCACTGCCCTCTCTTTCCTTATGTACTTTAAAAATGTCTTATTTATCTTAACCCCTGCTGTGATCTTGCTCTGTTCAATTCTCCATCTTTGCCTCTCTTATCATATTTTATATCAACTTTGCCCTCTGATCTTTACACTCCACTGCTGGACCCTATATTTTATACAGAATTATGTTATTTTTCTTAATTATAAATAATCCCATTGTATCATGTGATTCACTGGAAGTACCTTTTTTCAGTAGTACTGTACATATTTGAGATTAGCAGTGTCTTTTTCTGTCTACCGTTCTTCCTTTCTTTTGTCCTATTTGGTAAAGCAGAAGTTAAGATCACCCATCTGTTATTTTCCTAGAGGTTTTCAGCTTAGTTTTTCTGCTTAGTCGTTAATTGTAAACCTCATTACATTACAGATACTGTTATTTAGCAGCATTTCCATTCAGACCTATATCTGTAAGTTATTTGAACAGTGCTTTAATGTGCAAAGGAGAGTGTGATAATTACTATCTTCTGTGCCTTGGATACTGAGAAGGTCTTTTTAAGACTAGAAATGTCCCTTTTTTTTTCCATAAACAATACCTGGAAGAGGAGGATTTTGACCCCACAGGGAAGACTGAAGGTACAGCAGGGGTGCAGAGAGTTATCAGGGATACTATACTATAGTCTTATCCTCCACATAAGACAGTATCTTTAAGATTGAGTACATATGATGATTCACCTTTATGATCTTATACTATAAAAGGGCAGGGTTATCCAAGGCAGCAGAGAGAGGCAGGAAAAGAGTGATCTGCCTGAGGTTGCTCAGATCTGGCACTATGATGTAAGTCTGTGGAGTACCAGTTCAGTGACCCAGCCTTTACTGGGGCAGTAAAGGAGCAGCTTCTGCAGCCAGTTTTCCAGTTCTCTCCTTGATTAAGCTTGCCATCTCTCCCTGTATATGAAGCAAGCATCATCGGCAATCATTCGTAAGTATACCTAGACAGTTTGTGTTTTCACATGCCGTACATGTTATATTCCCCAAAGCCAGTGTCACCTGCCTGCTTAACCTTTCTGGGAAGAGTATTGGGTTATCCCCTGTGATATCCTGGTGACACACCTCTGCAGATGTCCTTTTCATTTTGAGCTTTGTTGCAGAAGGTCTTGCTGAGCAGGTGAACCAGTCCACATGCTGGCTTGTACGACGTAAAATGGATCTTGTTCACAGGCTCAGAAGGTTGTAGTATGAAGTACGGGTGTCTCTGAAGACGTAGATTTGATATGTAGTTATCTTTTGCCTTTCTACACAGACTCCATCCTACCTTCTCTCAGATTCACCGTACTGTGGTATATTTCCCTGCTTTAGAAGAGGACTCAAGCTGCAAATAATTGAAAGGCTCAGACCCTGAGATAAAGCAAAAGTGGATTAAAATGCTTTCCCCAAGTTTTCTCAAATTCTACAAATCTTATGTGAAATACTATTGTGGTGCATAACAGATCCAGTGGTTAGCCCTGATGGCAGGGGAATCTGTGGGTATTTGCACAGGTTTTAAGTGTAACAGTCCTCTCACAAAGAGGTTTATATGTGTTAAATCCCTTAATTTATAGTCAGAAAAGTAATGGCATCCAGAATGAATGCACATGGTTTTGCCCTTTACATTTGAAGAAAACATGACAGTAGATTCTCTAGTCTAATTTTAACTAGACACTTGGTTCCGACATGAGTCTCCCGTGATGCCTTCCAGTCCTGGCTCCTTCTGCGATGTAAAGCTGTTTCACTGCAGCCATGAGGTCCAGACCCAAGGCTAGACATAGAGCAATGGTTACACTAGGCAATAAGCAGCTGCTCAGGCAGTGGAAAACGCTGTGGAACAAAAAATGTTAAAAAACATTTTCCCCTATAAATTTATCTTCAAAGTCTGCCTCTGCAGTCCTGGGGTAATGGTTGGGCTTGATGATCTTAAAGATCTTTTCCAACCTAGTTGATTCTATGATTTCTGTGTCTGAGGGACTTCTTGTATGTATCTGATGTAGTGTAAATGATTTCAAAGTGTGATTGGGTTGTTGTTGTTTTCTTACCGAAGTTGAAGCACACCCCCTGATCTGAGAGGTGCTGCTGTCTTGTACAGCAAAAGCTCCCCCCCCCCCCCCCACCTTCCTGACAGTAATAATGAGGGAAACTTCCTACCCTTGTCCCATGCATCCTGTCTTAGTTTCTTTTTTTTAACATCCCTTCAATTTCCATATGGTTGGAGAGATGCCAAAACTGAATCCAGTCTCTCAGAAATCTTTTTTATCCTCTTTTTTTTTTCATCTGCTTTGTGTTTCTCCCCAGCCCCTTCCCCACTCCTCCACATTGGGTAATTATAGAATAGACTCCATGGTGGGCATCCAGAGGACCATTTTAGATTAAACCAATAATTTCTTTTTTGTTTTTCCCTACAAGGGAGTTTTAGAAATACCAGACAGATAAAAATCTACAAAGGCCTTGCTTTCCTTCCCCAAAATACAGTTATTTACCTCTTAAATTCACAATGAGCAGGCTGATGTGTCTTTGCAGCTAAGCTGGAAGTAGCTGTAGTTGCTATTTTGTTGGAATAATATCAAATTTCTTTCTATGCTTTGCATAGCTGTCACCCAGTGATACGAAAGGTCTGTGATTTATTGACCTACTAAAAGCACTTTCACTGACTTGTCATAATAAACTTTACTTAAAACATTAAAACATAAAACATCAACCAGCAGCTCAAACAGAGATGCCATACAAATACTTTCTAATTCAGTTAAGCTCTGGTGCAAATCCTGAAAACGAAGACCCCAGCATAACAGTTTTCTAGGATTTGTCATGCTAGGATCTGTTGTGTTAAGTAACAGGAATTATAAATACAAATGCCTTGAAGTATGAACCGTTGACAAGAAGCTTGGCTCAATCTCAAACCCTCATCATTTTTGAAGGTCTTGCTGAGACCATGAAGCTGAACCCAGCTGTAACAACCACAGTAGGCTTGAATTGCCAAAACTTACTGGAACTTCTGTTCACAGAAGTTGGTCTTGGAAGACCTGGTTGTTAGGTCTGTCCCTGTGATCATTTGGTTTATGATCGGCTTTCTTGTGATGCCAGGCAGGTTCAGAGGTAGGCTGTGGCTGCTATGTAGACCATAGCCTGAATCTTACATGAGTGTGAGTATTCAGGTTGTAGAGATGAGTACCTTCATCTTCTTTAGGTGTAGCTGAATTCATTTGTGGTCCAGTCAGCTGGATTCTTTAGTAATAGTTCATTTAATTTTAAGTAGGCCTCTGTGATGGCCAAGTGGAATTCTGTCTCTAACTGAATACACGTATTAGTGTTTCTCCAGACCTCCCTGAGTTCAGACTGGAAGATCCATACCAATTTCAGGGTTTTTTTCCAGGTCAGAGTTCCTCACAGCAGTAACAGATGGTTCACTGCATCGCCCCATTGTAGTGATGGTGATGTGTGCTAGCTAGTTTCCTATCTCGTGGGCTGCATAGATCATGTGTTGCTGCTCAGCTTTCTCATCAGCTTCCCTGGAAGTGTACTCAAGGACTATGCCCAGCTGAAGAACTTAGTTCTTATCCAGCAATTCTGCTTTGTTCCTAATTAGTGAGCAGTATTCTAATTTTGAAAGCCATTAAACTGTGCCAAAGTCAAAGCTCCTCTCTAAGAAGCACTTTCTTTACTAAATCATCAGTATTATTTCAGTCAATACGAAATAATGACATGGCAAGGTGTATTCCAGCTTTGTTTCCTTCTCTCATCTTTGCAATTACTTTCTTTCATTTTTTTTTTCATTTTCTCAATAAATTAAGTTAGATCATGCCATAACTGTCTCCAAGACTGAGTATGAAGCTTTATGGATGATCCAGTACACGCCTAGGGATTACTGTTTTCTGTGTAGTAGTCCACAATTCAACATATGTCAGGTTTACAGACCCTTTCATGTTATCTGATCCATGGAATCCCATGGAGATTTCCTGAGACACTTTAAAACTGGTGAGAAAATGCTACAAGGAAAGTATGCAGGTAACAAATCAGGGATCCACAAATACTTTTGTCATCGTGAGACTGCTTGAGGCTGGTCATACACATGTAAAACACTGGTGATGAAAAAACTGCAGATGTGTAGTTGCTAAGCTGGAAATACCAGGAAATAACAACTGCAGCTTTCTCTTCCAAGAGAAAGGGATGTTCAGACTCAATGTTTTCAATAAGGGGAAAACGAAAAATGCAGCAAAACTATGTGTTTTCTCTCAGCAGTAATTGTATCTACAGTTCTTTTGTACTAACTAGATGGAAAATAGATGATTTGCTGGAATATGTTTACAGTGTCTTGCTTAGGATAATACAAACCATAGTAGTAATTTCTGGTTTAGTTTTGTAAGCCTGTCATTCTCTTTCACCATTTACAGACAATGATGATCAACCACCTCGTGCATAGGAATGCTATGGATAAAACCAGTTTGCAACCATGCATGAAATTAATGACATTTCTGTTTTGGACAGATGTCCAAACAGATGCTGGGGAGAAGGTGATAAGGGTAAGTGTGTGCAAAGCCTGATGGCAGGGAATACTATTCAGGACCTGATGAAAAGATGTTTTCTCCTTCAGTCAGATACACACAGACACAATGCAGTGTATCCTGGAGGGAGAGTTGTGTGTGCTGACAGTGAGCATGAGCCTTGGGTACCGTGTCTAGCAGCCAAAGTTCTTGTGTTGTTTCTGGAGGAAAAATTTCCCCTGCAGATAGGTTAAGGGCTAAACACCCACAGGTATATACCCAAAGTTAGGTGGTGGAAATCTCCAATTGTCACCCTCCATGACCACTACACCTTCTTTGTTGCAGTCCACTTTCAAACAGTTATCACAAGATAACCAAATATTTCCAACCTAAAACTGGCTTCTTATTTAAGGAGAGTCATCACAAAGATTCCTTTGCCTGTTCTCAGCTCTGTCTGTCTTCATTCAGTCTCTTTCACAAGGCTGAGTTGAGCTGGAGTGTTTTGGTAAGAAAGGCCAGGGAGCCTAATTAATGTAAACCCTAAAATTCCTACCTGGAAATTTACTGTATTGAACACCTAACGCTTCAGGCTTTCCATAGGGAGGGCATGTGCTGCCTTCTGTAAGGAAAGGGGCAAGATGGGAGGTTGAACATATTAAAGGATTTTAATACCAAACAACTGGAGGTATTAATGGATTTTTGCAAACCCCTTAAACTCACTTTTGGTCAACTGAAAAGAATTTTCAGATGGGCAAATGGCATGGTCAGGTTTCCCGTCCAGTATTTTTTGGACCCTAAATTGGTACAGAAAGCTAAAGGATAGCTCACAAGTCACACTACCCGGGCAGCAGTAATCATAAAGCTTGATTTAATGTCATATGTTCCATATAGTAGTTAGTGTATATATATATATGTATGTGTATATATATATATATATGTATATAGTAATGAAGTTCCATCCTGGGGGATAGGGGACCGGAGCAACTTAGATTCAGAAGAATGTTGCTGGAAGAATGAAATTTTTATATCCATGGTTGAAAATGAATTTACTTGTGAAGGGTCAGAAGAGCAGCGAGGCAAAAGCTTGTCCCTTGGACCGAAGATTTTTACATGGCGCTGGCTCCTTTCCCAAGGTTTCAGGATCTTACACTTGCTCTGCTCCTTGTTTTGCAGTGTTTGGTGAAACTGTAATTGTCACATGCTGATAGAGAGGGGATGTTGGTTCATTTCCTTCCTTTCCTGGCTTTTTTAGTAGGGGGATGCTTGATTTTATAAAACGTAATTGCATTGACTGCTCTTGTTATCAGGATTGATTGTATTGACTTGAGTTGCATGTTGTTATGTTTTCACACTCTTGCTTTGAAATACAGTTTTGCTTTTGTGGTTTGTTGGGGTTTTTTTTCCTCCGTTTTGAGATTATTTACAATACATTTTGAGTTAAGGCTCTCCTGCATTTGATTTATCAAGCACTAGGATTGCTCTGAAATGCTGTCAAAAGTATTCATAGTATCTACGTGACAGTAACCACTAGAACCAATTGCTGTTGACCCCAGCCGTGTCAACCGTCATAACCTTCCCTCAGGTTAGGAGGCTGAAGCCAGGAAATACATTTCAGCTTCTTATTCCTGTGTGTCACGTCCTTATTGCAATCCATTTCAATTGTTCATTAGGGAATTGGGGTAGTTGAGAATACCACAGTGAATAAATAATAGCAACTAGATGTCTGTAGAGAATGATGCTAGTAACAAAATGCAGGGGCTGTGCCATTGAGCCCTGGAGGTGAAGGAAATTATGAAGATTTAATTTTAGATGTGGTGATGATGCATAAGTTATTTGTGGAAGTGTGTATTTACTTGGACATGCATGAGATGGGGGGGGGGGTTAAGGCTGACATTTTTCAAACTTGGGCACTTAGAATTAGGTACTTAACCCTATATATAGGTACGTCAAAGGAAGTAGTCTGGTTTTAAGAGCTGAATGATACTGAACTTATTGAAGACTGGAAGTACTCAGTATTTCTGAAAATTAGGCCATTTCTCTTTAGCAGCTCAAACATTGTTTTGGGATATGATTTTCAAAGACATTTTAGAGCATGTGAGAAAATGCTGTAGTTGTTTTGGAAAACCTTTGCTTGAAGTGTCTGATTTTAGGCACTTAGGTGGAATTTGAAAAATTGTACACACTGTTATAACTTTTCTTATACTGAAAGCAGTGGGAGAATTGCCACTGATTTCTGTGGGAGCTGGGTTAAGCTGATACATGCATGAAAACCTGACTTTAAAATTTTGCTTAAATCTTAAAAGCCATATCCTTTCTTTCCTTGTAAACCAACTGATGCTGACTTTAAGGAACATTTACCCAAATTTGTTGCAATGGGAATATATAAAAAATATCTATCTCTTTCCCCAGCAAAAAAATGCTTTAGAAACAATAATTGAGAACTTTGCTTTTGTATAGTTTCTGGGTTTGCTTTATCTATGTGGAATTTTCACCTTTTCTCCCTCTTTGTGTTCTGCAACATTTTGAATTCCTTCTCTGAGTTGATGTATTTGCAAAGACTTTGAGAAAAGATCTGAAATGCCTTGGAAGAAGCTGCTAATAGCCTCAAAGACCAGATTAGAGGACACATACATACCGTCTGTGTCGTATTAGGTCTCAAGTAAAGTCTTGTTTAAAGTAAAATACCAACTGTCTTTTGAAATGCCATCATTCCCCAAAGTCCTGTTACAGAGCCCTAAATCCCGAGTACAGTATCTCTGCATCTACAGGCAAAGGACAAAGGGTCAAAGACATAGTTTCTCCTTATTTAAGATTCCTCTTTCATTTTATTACAGGACCCTGGGGTAGACTCTCTCTTCAAGTCCAGTCTTCACCAATCACATGCTAATAACTTCAGCTGAAAGAGGGCTCTACCCTAATGTCATTATACTCCCAAGCAGTGATTGATTGTGTTATAGTATGTTTTTGAAACCTAATTACTGTCTCAGTTTGTATTTGAGCTCATTAATCTTCTAGCCTGTAAATAAGTAAAATTGACTAAATAACTGAATTTCTTTAATGATGGGTTCAAGTTATCCTTATACCTACTGTTTTGTGTTAACCTTTTTATTGCCAGAAATAATTTTTGTTGTTGTTGTTAGTGTTTTCTTCAGCTCTGATAAGCTTGCATGGCTGGCAACATAGCTGTTTCAAACACTTGTCTCACCAAATGCATTGCTGGTAGTGAACAGAGGGACCCAGCCTGGCTTGCAGCCTCCCTGTCCTTCTCAAGCCAGAGGGCTGCTCTTTTAGGGTCCTCTAAGAAGGAGCCCTCCCTGCAGTTGCAGTCTTGCAAAAATTAGCTAGTAAGGCTGTTAGGATGGTACAGAGCCAGTTCTCAATTTCCCTTAAGAACCAGGTAAAAGAGGATGGGAATTACTCAGAAAACTGCTTATGCTCTGTCTTCAAAGCATGGGCCTTTGGATTCATCAGCAATCTCCAGCTCTGCTGGGCACCCTCATGGTGCTTGATGCCCACAGCTGTGACTGGTAAAGAGACAGTCAGTCCTAGGAGCCAGCAGCAAGATCACAGCAGCCTGCTGGTTGAAGCAGCACTGGCTAGATTTTAAGACTAGGACCTTAGCAATGCGTTCTGCAAAAAAGCACCACCAAATACTTGTGGCAGTATGCATTTAGGCAGCCTGGACTGGCTCCTCAGCATACAGATTTTGGCTGAACACCTCTCCTGTGTGTGGAAGCCTTTGGTAGTTTTGACTGTAGTTACTTGAGAGGTCAGCGCTCTCTGCAGTCCTTTTTTTCTTACAAGAGCCTCATCTGCTGGATCCTTGCCACTGCTGACAAATAAATGAAGGCTCTGGCAATAGCCAGACTAAGCTTGTGGAACAGATTTCCAGGAAAAACAAGCATGACTACTACCTTCAGCACAAGCAGAAACATATGGCAACTTCATCTCCTTGTTTTGGTTCCCTCCAGTAAACTGATATAATCTACAGATACACGCACCTATTTAAATCCTCTTTCTACATGCCAGTCAGGAAGCAAGGAAACTGTGATTGATTATTTTCATTTATTGTGATACACTCAGTCTGGACGACAGGGACTTTATAAGCACCCAGGTGGACAGGACATCTCAAATGCTGTCGCGCTTGCCAGATGTGTTAGCTGTGACTCCAGGCCCTGATGAGAGCCTTCAATTTGATCTGTGCCTTGCCAGAGCACTTAAGCACATGCTTATCTCTAGATGTATGAATAGTCCCTTGAGAATGCCCATGTGCTTAAAGTTCGGCATGCATTTAAGTGCTTTGCTGGAGCAGGCTCCTAAGTCTTACCGGGGATAATTAAGTCATGCCAAAAGCTATTTTACTGCCACATTTTCTTTCTGGTTCACAGGATGAGAAAATCCATTCTCATCAGAATACCAAGTGGATCATTTTTAACCTGATTATTTGTTAAAGGATTCATGTCATTAAAGTGAACTTCTTTGCGCCTTCCTTCCATTCAGTGGGTGCCTGTATTTTTAATACGTCCTCCTGTATTGCTCAGCAATGAGCTATGCTGTAATTGAGCCAAACTCTACTTATATACCTGGCAGTGCTAATGAAAGGTGGTGACCTTTGGCCACTCCGTCAGTAATGAACCTCTCTACAGTAGGACCAGATGGTGCTTTCACTTCCAAGGGTGCAACATTACTGAGGTTATGCAGGTGCAAGTGTATTTCTGGAAAGGTTTGCTGCCTGGAGGAGTGACGCAGTGGGATTGGTAGCTGGAGGCAGAAAATAGCCTTTGGGGCACAAACATAAAAGCAGAAAATGGGAAATAGTGGTTGTGCAATTGGCATTATGCAGCATAGATTAAGTGGTTACAGCCATAATACTCCTCTGTGTGCTGTAGGTAGGAACTTGCATGGTTTCATGGTTCATGGGCAAATGAATTTGCTTGGTTGCTGCTTTGAAAGGTAGGAATAAAACCCCTCAGTATGGCCATGCATGTAATGCTTCAGAATTTTCCATGCAATGCCAATTAAGGGAAGGATTAAGTAAAGGAATAAGGAAAGCTCTGGTTTGAGATTCTAAAAAGGAGCATTTGTCCGATCTTGGAGCGAACAATATGCTTTCCACAGATGTCATCAAAGGAGTCAATGCGCAAAGCATGAAGTGAGGTGACAGTAAAGTCTGGAGAAGAGAATGCTCAGAGGGGGACCTCATTGCTCTCTACAACCACCTGAAAGGAGGTTGTAGGGGGGTGGGGGTCGGTCTCTTCCCCCAAGTAACAAGTGACAAGTTAAGGGGAAACAGCCTCAAGCTGCACCAGGGGAGGTTTAGATTGGATATTAGGAAAAAATTCTTCACAGAGAGGATACTCCTGCATTGGAACAGGCTGCACAGGGCAGTGGTGGAATCACCATCCCTGAAAGTGTTTACAAACTGGGTAGATGAGGCCCCAAGTGATACGTGTAGTGGTGGTCTCAGCAATCCTGGGATAGAGATTGGACTTGATGATCTTAAAGGTCTTTTCCAATCTAGCCGATTCCATGATTCTACAGCAGGAGGAGGAGAGTGACATACCTCCCTGCATCCTTGGGCACTCCTGGGTTGGGGTGGTTCAGCCCCTGATAGAGCCAAGTACGTTCTGCTTCATTTCCTGTTTCAGAAGATGGGGATTGAATGCTAAAAGGCTAATAGCACTTTGTTTTTGAAAATTAGTTTGATAATTCATCATATTGTAATTAAACTAATTAGAACACTATTCATTTCCAGCCACCTTAATTAGGCCTCAACTTGGCAGGGAGCCCATGAGACCAAAATGTTGCAATTTGTTAAACAATCAAAAGACTTTGATAACAAATGACTGTATTCAGCTACATTTTAGTTAATAAGATTTATATATTAATCTAGTTATACTTTGTTCCCTTAGAATTTGGCAGAGCTTGCAGGTCTTCTGATCCCCCTACGAAATTCCTGAAGTCTGAGTTAAAGTAACTGGAAAATTTTCCCCATTTAACAGAGACTGTCCCATTTTTTTCACTGGAGCAGGCGTTCATAAGGTTGTAATGCTTTTTATTTCTTATTTTTCCCCTTATTTAAATCAAGTAAATAGCTTTTGTAATAAAATAGCTACTTTGTGGAGCAGTCTGAGGCAGGGCTGCAGGTCACAGTGCCCGGAGGGTGTTGGGGTGTCTGGTTGCCCATGGGTTTGCTTTTGGGGGCGCTGTTGGATCAGGCTGCGCTTGTTTGCCTGTACAGGAGACTCTGCTTGTACCGGTTTGGACCCGCAGTCCTTGTCACATCACTGTGACAAATGCTTGGCCAGGGCAAGAGCTGGCACCCCAGACTCACACGAGAGGTGGAGGACTTGCGTGCTGTTTGGTTCATCAGTGGTGAATTTCCCCGCATGCTCTCTTTGACAGCATAATGAAGTGATAATTACCTAAATGAATAAATGTTGATGGCTGAGATAAATATCCACATTCCCTTAATCTATTTTCCTCTGAAATTGCTAAAGGAAATTTGGCTTTAATGGGGGGTATATGTCAATTTTTACAAATGACTGTAAATCTGTTTAGAGAGAACTTAGATGAGTCAGTCTGTGTTTCAGCAGTAAAAGTTATTGATGTATGAAGGCATAAGATGGACAAAAAAATGAACAAGATACTGTAATAATTATCTTTCTCAGTGTCACTACCTTTGGCAACATCTGGTTTGTTTCTGTTCTTTCCACATCCTGCAGATGTTGCTGAACACATGAAAAACACTGACAGGAGAATATTTTAGCCAAGAAGCAATTTCAGTGAATAATATAAAAGGGTATCCTCTTAACTCTCCAGAAGTCGAGTAAGCAAAGACTTCTAGTTTCATTGCTAGTAAAGATCAGACCAATAAGCAAATGGGCCAGGGGCCCTCTAAAAGTGTCAGGAATAATCTGTTGTGGATGAAATAGAAAAGTATCTGGAAACAGGATGAAATAATAAATCCAGATTGAGTCTTACTCTGACACCCTTCCTGAGCCTTACTCCTTAAGCAGTCCTACTCGTATTAGAGGTTTGTGTTCAAGCTACCAATATGGGATTTCCTTCCTTGCCTATCCCTGGTTTGCATGGCAGAGAAAAGGAAGATTAGGGACATGTCAGAAGCCTATATAAATACCATTTTTATACTGTGTTTCAAGGTCATGTAGCATACTGATGAGTTAGGTTTTGAGTTCTGTCTGTCTGTCTACATCACCAGCAGATATGCCAACAGTGGTTTGTCCACACAGCACAGTGTACGTGATGGCTATGTGATGCATGGTCTCCTGTTGCTGCAGGGGTAGGAAGGGAGCTGGTTCTGTGGTTTGCCTTTACCAAAGCAAAGCTGTTCGCTGAAGCTGCCCTTAGCTCTTAAATAATCCTGAAATAGTTTGGCTGAGGCTACTGCCTAGTTTTCCATCCTGATGACCTGCTGCACCACCTCGTTACTCTGCTGATGATTTTTCCATGGGTCTAGTCACCTTTCTGAGCCCTGGGGAGTCTCCTGGCACAGGCTGGTTCATCAGCTTTATGGGTGGAAGGCAGGGAAATTACAAGCCATCATTGAGCAAGAACATGGTTTTCTGCCATGGCCTTGGTTAAAGCAGCTTGGAAGGTACATAAGACAGCAGTGTAGCCACTACTCCTCCCTGTCATTTCAGTGGGGTCTCTGTAAACTCCTGCAATGCATTCAGAGTAGATATTAGGAAATGTATTAGATTGGATTTTAGGAAAAATTCTTGACTATAAGGGTGGTGAGGCACTGGCACAGGGTGCCCAGAGAAGCTGTGGCTGCCCCATCTCTGGAAGTGTTCAAGGCCAGGTTGGACAGGGCTTGGAACAACCTGATCTAGTGGCAGGAGTCCCTGCCCATGGCAAGGTGGCTGGAGCTAGATGAGCTGTAAGGTCCCTTCCAACCCAAACCTGTGTTCCTATCTGTGATTCTGTGATTTGTGCTGCACAAATGGGGCTGCACGGAAGTCTAGCTTTTCTTCCCAGGAGTAACTCATTGTCTTCTATCATTGATGTCAGAGTTGGGATGGAACTTCTTCTTGTGCTACCTCCTGAAACATAGAAATGACAAAGGAGAAAATGCAAGAGCGTGGACATTAATGGTAAATTCCCACTGTTTTCTCAGTGGCTTGGGTTTCACCACACATGTTGCATTCTGAAATGAGAAAGACTTTGAGTGATCAGATGGGTGACTCCAAAGCAGCCCTGAACAAGTGCAGAAGCAAAGACCTTACCTGAAACAAATGAGAGGAGTTAAGAATCTGAAAAAAGACTGAAGAAGGAAGAGGCTAATCCTATGTGTAACTGCTCTTTGTCAGGGGAAAATAGGACACTCTGAAGGAGATACTGAAAAAACTGGGCTGGGACTTAGCAAGCGTTAGAACAGGAGTGAGCAGGTGCCAGAAAATACATCCTGTGTGCTTCGGTCATTGCTGTAGTACCTCCAACTGATTGCAGAATAATTCAGAGGTGGATTTAAAAGTGTGTGCCTGGGAGATAGGCCATGTCAGCTGCCCTTGCTGCCATAGAAAAATCTTCTTCAAAGCCTTTTCCTTTTATGCAGATGAGCATAAATTAATGGTTGTTTTTCAGCAAGGAAACAGCAATAGATGGGAAGGTGCATAAACAGGTGCATCGTTTCTCTCCTCCCCTCTTGAGCAGCTCATTTTAATATACACCAGTTATTGCTGTGCATAATAATGAACATCTGTCAAACGCTTTCCAGAGTGTGTGAAAATACACCTACAGAGCTATGAAGCAGGCGAGCTGTGTAGTAGTTGTGCTGCACCCTGTATTGCCAGTGAAGCTTCTCCAAATTGAAATCTCTCCTGTTAACACTCTATTCCAGACCTGTATTTTCTAATGAAATATGTTATTCCTCTGCACAAAATGTAAGGAGACTCCAGTGACCACCAGTGCTCCCTGATGTAATTCCAGAGAATCTCCGACTCCCTCCGAGTCCAAGGCCCTGGAGAGCCCAGTTTCTGAGGTGATGGGCTCCTGCCAGGAAAGAATGAGGTCCCCTGGGTCACATTCTCCCCCCAGATAGAGCCATTGCAAGCCTAATAAAGGAAATGAGGTTGCCAGGGTGTGGTTGGAGACAGAATTTGGCCATATTTGAAGTGTGTGGAGTGACTCCAGGATGAGATCAAGAGCTGGCCTCTCCCCCCAGCCTCCCCTTTAATATTAGTTCTTTATAAAGCAGCATACATTGCCTCATGGATGCATTCCTGTAGCAGAGGCTGGGTCCAAATCCCTCTCAAGAAGTTAAGAGTTTTCCTTTTGGAGGCTAGGGTTACTATAGAATACACACTATCCAACTGCAATAAGCTCGTTGCTTAAGCATATTTTAACTCAGACAAATCTCAGACTTGATGCACACAGCTGAATTTGAAAACTCCTTTTTGCCTTTGCTTCGCTCTGTAGAGAAGTTAAAAAGATGCAAAAAATACCCCCAGGAGAAAACCCAGTGCTCAGCTCTGAGAGCCTGTATTTGGTTGGTGATGCTTTGCAGGGGTCACAGGGATTAATGAAAAACACAATTAGAACAACATCAAGCTGGGGGCCCCAGTTTGGCACTGAAGGATCCATTTGGGTGTATCATATTGCATTATATGATGTAAGAATGTGGGCTAGTGTAATCAAAATGTAACTGCAATCCTTACCAAAAACACCTGTTTAACCTCAGCTAACCTGGGAAGAGAACTCTAGACTTTTTTTCCCCTTCTTCTGCATTGGAGGCGTACTGGTGGACGTGGAATAATAAAGCTTCTGTTCATAGGTCCTGGAAGTGGAAGTATTCAGAGTTTGTGCCCAGTCTTTCCCCAAATCTATTTTATGTTCTTTTAGGTATGTGAGTACTTAACTTAGTTGTGTGCTTGGGAAGCCTGCCGAAGTGGGGAGAATGGAAGCTGACGATGAAAGTATTTCATCTGTGGTTTGATAAATTGTGGCTAGTGGCAATACAAGCATCGCCTGGCCCAAGAACAGAGGACTGTGAGGTACAAATATCCCAACTTGTGGAGGCAGTGAGGCCTTCTGGCGCTTTTTGAGGAAAAACTGGTTTGAAAATGGAAAGTGAGTGACAAATAATGATCAGAGCTCAGAACCCAGATCTGAGCTGAAATTGCCAATTTTATCGCTTTGCCCACTGAGCCGTTGGAATCGTTCCCTTGGTGATAAATGCTGAACAGACTCCAAGGCAGAGTGGCTTGGCAGCAAGGAAGAAATGTCCTGATGGTTCAACTGTTGATACGAGACTTGAGAAGAGAGATTCTTGTCTTCCATTCTGCTGCAGGCTTTTTATTTTTTTTTGTGAGATTAGGCAAATTATTTAGGGTACGATTAATCTCACCTAATTTTAGCTGTCTAGTGTAAGTGAGTCACTAACATTCCTTCTTCCTTCAGTGATTCATCCTGTTAATGCAGTCACTTGAGTATGGGATGATTTACCTTCTGAAGGCATTTCTCTCCAGCAGTGCAAAGGAGCACTTACAACTACCTGAGATGAGATGCTCAGCTTTTAGTTACCTAAGATGAAGTGAGATGACTCACATCTTTACTTACGACACGAGTGCTTCTGTAGAGCAAGGACACTCATCCTTCCTTGTTTCATTGGTGTAAGTACTCGTAAGAATAAATATGGTAAATTTTAAAAGGAGCACCTTCCTAAAAGTGTGCTGTTATCTTAACCTATAGCAGGCAAAGTGTTCCAGGAGTTAGTGGGAAGTACTTGGTTTTTCATATTTCCCAAAGAAGGATGAAAAGCCACCACAGATGCTACAGAGCTTTTTTTCATCACCTCTGTGTAGACTAAAGCTTTTCTTCACTTTCAGTGAGAGCTTGGTGTTGAATTGCTGCTTGTACCTTATCCCCTTTTGCTATGTTGTGGTGATAAATTTAGGGTGCTCACTATCTTACATAAGATCAGGAGTCCTCAATGAGATTTCAGGTGTCAGGCTGTTGACCTAGGAGCTCCAGTACAGGATGCAGATGGCTCAATAAAGACACATGGACCAGCAACTGAGGCTGCATCCTGAGCTGGTGATAAATCAGAAAGCTTTATTATAGACTCCAGGAGAGCTATTGCCTTGATTCCAGCCCAGAGTGTCTAGTGGATATATGGTATTTTTACATCTCCAAAGAGAATCCTGAGTGAAGTGTCAAAGCTTTTGCAAGGTGAAGGTGTAGTTTTGGGAATGTCAGTGACGGAAAGTCAAGAAGGGATTTCTGAGACAATGTCAGGCAAGTGAGAGACTTGGGCTTTGTGTTCTAAAGATTTGGGGAAGCTGTTCTGGTAAAAGGGCTCAGAGCTGAAAGGCCACATCAGAATCTCTCATGAAGGGCAGAAAACTCCAGTGCATCAAAATCCCTGGTTTGCCATACCCTGATTTTGATAAGTGACCTACTGAGGCTTTTTCTGCTTAAATACATCATGAGACCTTTTACAGGGTAGGATAGGAAATAAAAGAAGCATCAGCATAAACTAAATGAATAAAATAATGATGTCCCAATGCTACCAACAGGCCATACTGTAGGTTACTTTATAGTATGTTCTGGCTTTGGTGTAACAGCAGTTGCAGGGGCCATAATCACTGCATGGAGTCTGTGCGTTGCCTGTGTGTGCTGTGACTGATTTAACCAGCACTATATAAATCACTCAATCCCCTGGGCATTAAATTGCCAATATTTTTCTAAGCAGCTTACCAATTGTATTTTTTTTTTTTAATCAAAGCAAGGCAAAACAACTTCCCATGCTCTACTGATGTCTTGTTTCAGGGCATGGTTTACCTGAGGCAGACAGAAGTGTATCGAGTTCTCCATGGACTTGTCAGGGCAAATACTTGTCAATGGCCTAAATGTTTCTGTGGATATTAGGGAATCATGAATATTAGGGAATAATCTTGCAAGAGGGATAAAAGCACAAGCTCCCTCTGACCCCTCCCACCCCTTTCCTCAGCCCACAAAACCTGGAGGGATTAGTTACATTTTGAAACAGATGCCCCTGTAATCAGGGAGGAAGAAACATGACTGTTTGGAAAAGACACCTTTGGATTACACAGCAGCAGACCCACAGATCCATTACAGAAGTGCAATCTGACAAAACAGCTTAAGGTCTCAACTCACTGCTCCTCTTTCATGATGGCACTTTATATCAATGAAGATGCCTCATAGTCCTTCAGCTTAGAAAGGTTCAGACATGGGAGGGCCTGTGGAAAAATTTACAGCATCCAAAAAGCCCAGTACTGAAATTTCTTTAATCTGATCAGACTTGTTCTTAACCCTGAGACATAAATATCCAGCATATTACACCTTTGATTTACTATTATGCATGTATCAGAGCAACAGTGGTCCTTTTGAATTATGCATTCTCTTAACAGAACATTAAACCTTATGGGGAGATGGAGTGGCCCAACACATAACTATTATCCTGACAGAGGGGAGGGTGAGATCAAGAGTAATGCTCCCAAGCTACAGAAACTCTTCAGTTTTTGTTAGATTGCTTGAATGAGCATTATAAATAGCACTTTGTTCCTTCTCGTTAATAAATAGTGTTTAGATTGCTCACAAGAAACCTGATAGATGACTCATCAAGAGGAAAAGGAGGGATTATTCTTTGACATAGAAGAATAACAACATCCCTAAGTCTTGAAACTTGCCCTGAAACTGCTAGAAGCATGCAGCAGAACTGTGCCTGAGCTTCTGAGAACAAAGCTTACCTTTTTATAACTGTATAATCCATTTGTTTTGGGTTCTTCATATCAAGTCATGACCAAAAGTTACTACAGTACTACAAGAAATCAAGTTTGATTTTGTAATATAGTCAAACGAGTACTTTGGAGTGCCATGTCTAAGATCAATAAGGAAGCGGTAACTACGTTTGCTGTCATATGATGATATTGATGTAAAAATATAATGGTCAAAATTGTAAAATCAATTTCATAATTTAATCAGAAATGTTTATTGATACTATTAAAGCTGAATTCAATAGCTCCTGGTATGCAGTTAATTTCTTACCTGTCAGAAAAACATATTGAATGCTTGGAGTTAATTCAGTAAAAAACCCAGCGGTGACCTGTGGCTGGAATGGGCAGAGGGTGTTGTTAGATGGGGAGATGGGTGAAACTTTTTAAGTAGTTTGTAGAAAAATGTTTCATGCTTTGCAGAGTGCTTGTGTCTGCACACAAGTGTGTATAATGTGACTTTGGCTCTAACAGTGCCAGTAAGTGCAGTGTCACAGCATGAATCCTGACCCTGGGGAGGACAGTGGAAACTTCACTGTCAGATTCAGCAGAGACAGGACTGGCTGTTGCATAAAGGTTCTGAGATTTTCCTCCTACACGGCATCTGTGTGTGGGCAGGAGCAGAGATATGAAGTGGTAGGCTGTGTTGGCTTCTTGTACTGCATCCCCTGTCCCTGGGATTGTGTACTCCTCTGCGGTAAGCACTAAGGACTGAAGTAAATGCAGATTTTAGGATAAAAACTTAAGTGGTTTTGCCTTTGCTTTTCCACCCCAATCTAGCCTATGTTTGGGATAAATCCCACAATGTGGTGTGCACTGCAAAGACAGTGGAGGCCAAAAGACCAGGGCAGCAGTGTGTTTGAGGTCAGAATTCGTGGGTGAGAGTAGCCTGTGCAGGTGGAAGAAAGGAGAAGGCAGAGGGGAGTTTGCTGGGTAGAGATGATGTCTACCATGTGGATATGAAATCTTTATTCTGGGCTGTTCTCTTCGTGATGCTTCTGTGAAGGAACCTCTGAGCACACAGGGTAAAGATGCTGCGGGGGCTAGGAAAGACACAACCCCAGGGTGTCACCACTGCGGTAGTTCTTTGGGAATAAGAGGAGAAGGGGAGTTTTCCAAAAACCATACAAATACATAGATAAAAATTTGAGATTGTTGTGTGATTGGAATTGACTGGCCAAGAGAAGATCTCACCAAGATACCCAGAGAAGCTGTGGCTGCCCCATCCCTGGAAGTGTTCAGGGCCAGGTTTGATGGAGCTTGGAGCAACCTGGTCTAGTGGAAGGTGTCCCTGCCTGTCCAGGGACCTTGGAACTAGTGGGGCTTTAAGGCCTCTTCCAACCCAAACCATTCTATGATTCTGTAAGGATTTCGTGGACCACAAGTCCCTAAGAGCTGGAGAAAGAATTAAGATTCCCTATTTCTCTGTAGACTGTATGCATAAAGAATAAATCTATTCATCTTGGGGAGCAATACTGAATACGTGCTTCATTATTGAACAAAACCTGAGCTGTGCCCCAGACAGATTAATTTAATATATTTTTTTCTATATGGTAGTTCTGATATTTAAATACTTCATTCTACAGGAGCCTGTCTGGTGAGAAGCATTCTATGTTATCAGGGTTTTTTTTTCACTCTAAAGAAACGAATTTCTTGTGAACTGCATGTAATGGGTAAATCATACTATCTATTCAGGTCCTGCTTCTCTATTTAAGTATGTGAGATTCTAGGCCTTGTATGTGAGCATATATTTGAAAGTGATCGATATACATTATTGATGCAGTATTTTTTTTATTTTTATATCACTAGTCAAAGTTTGGTTTACATTCTTTTAGTGCAGTGTTAAAAAAAAAGTTAAGATTTTCTTACTGTGACAGAAAGATGTATTTCCATTCCTTGAAGCAGATGTGAGTGTGTATAGGAAAAGATCTAGGTATGCACAGAGTCATTTATATTGAGGTTTGTGTTCTTTATGACTTTAAGTCCGATGTGAGACTCTTTTTAATAGGCCTGAAACCAGCTCACTTCATATCTCTGGGCCAAGTAAAAATGAAGCATGACCATCAACCATGCCTTCCTGTGGCTTTCAAGGCACTCTGCAAAGATGGACACCAGATTTTTTAACTAGCATGACTAAGTGTTGAGAACCCAAACTATTTGTGGGAGGTGATTTCTTTTTGGTGGATAAAATGTAGCTCTGGCTACAAGTCCAGGCTTAACAGTTAGTTCTGCTACAGGCTTTCTGCAACCTAACCTGTGGAAGGTAGCTTAAATTGCCTGTTCATCAGATATGAATCTTACCAGAGATACTCTGCCGAGTGGTTGTGAAATGAAGACAGGCTTAACACATGTGTAAGATTTTTCCTTTTTTTTTAAAGTAGCAGAGACCATTTGGGAAGCCAGCAATGGAGTT
Organism: Pezoporus occidentalis; assembly: GCF_034315485.1. NCBI lineage: Eukaryota > Metazoa > Chordata > Aves > Psittaciformes > Psittacidae > Pezoporus > Pezoporus occidentalis. Next base: position 9,507,277 of record NW_026912779.1, read on the forward strand.
TGCTGCTGTTGTCTTTTATTATATTTATCAGCACAGAGTCAATCTTTTCTCTTCTCTACCCTAGCCAATAATAGGAGCAAGCCTGAAAAACCTGTTTCAAGGTTTGTGGAGTAAGGTGATCTTAATGACAGGTGAGAAGATAGATGAGGCATTTTTCCAAATGGAAGCAAATTTAAGCCACTAAATCACACATATGGAACAAGAGTTCCTTTCTCTGCATTTCCAGAAATTCCTCAATGTCTTTGAAATGTGACTCTAAAATTTGATATCCTGAAGATATTTTTTTGTTCTCTCTCTGTAGAATTACATGGAGGATTTATATTCAACTTGGTGGGTCAGACCACTTCTTGAGAACATAGGCTTGTTGTCCTTGATTTGCACAGGCTGTTTTACTGGACTGAAACCTTTTGAAACTGTGTCCAAGTCTGCTCTGTGGAAGGACCTGTTCACTCCTCAGCTAATGGTGGAGAACCAGGACTGCCAGAATGTGCATTTCACCTCTGACACCTATTCTAGTACGGGTTAAAACATCCTCAGAAAACTCTCTCTTGCTGTTACAGAAGGAGTTTAGAGGATGACATTAAACCCAATCCTGAATTTCATATAGGGTTATAGGAGAGCCAAGTGACTGTAGATTTTGGAGGTATGCAAATCCAAAAATGTTGTAAGCTGGCAGTAAATGAACTATGAAGTTCAGAAGATTTTGATACCTATTAAAACAGGATTGTCTGCCTCAATATTTAATGCTTTTATATGAGATTTAACTGAGGGAGTGCAGCTAATTAGTTAAAGATTAGACTGCGGACTAAGTGGGTCTAAGGTCTGTTCCTCACTCAGACGCTGTTTTTCTGAGCGCTAATTGCTTGTCTATATTTTAATTTTCCTTCAGCGTAAATAATTACGATGATGTGTAAACCGTAATGGTCTTCTGTAACGGAATTCAGGCAGGATTAGTAACCGCTACATTATTTTGGGTTGATCTGCATTTGAGAAATAGGAAGGACAAGATTTGTTTTCAGAAAACAAGTAGCTGAGCCTTTGGCGTCTGGCTTGGGATATTTGTCTATATAATACGTATCAGGAAAGCAATTTGTATCCAGTTTCTATCTGCAAAACTTGCATATTTTATGACCAATATAACTGATTTAGAAACTTATTTAGACTTACCAGATTGTCCTATGTACAGTAGAGAGGAATGGGGCCACTGAACTGTGCCAGGGTAAGGGAAGAATGGAGACTTTCTTGGAAATGTTCCAGCATTTTGGAGAAGCATGTAGAGAAGCCACAGGAATGCCAGGATTAAGAGCCTGAATGCAGAACATAAGCTTAAGGAGATGGTGATGGATTACTTAATTCTTTTATTAAGATCCTGTACTGTTCCATATTCAGTATAGATCCCTGTAATTTCCAAAAGATGTAGTCATATCTGAGAAGGGACTGAATGAAAAAGGACTGTGAGATGAAACTAGGTCTATAAAGAATATTAAGATTGACTAAACATTCTGGTCTTCTAAAGGAATATTTTATCTGGTTCAACAAAGCTATAGAAAATCTTAAATCATATACTTAATTCCGCACTTCTATCATGGTGTCATAAAGCCCATAAGAAACATTTGGTTCTTTGTCTACCATGAAAATGCAGTGCTGATGCATTTTGCTGTGAAATGTGGTAGGCTGAGGTCATGGAGATATTATCAGATCTTTCATCACCATGCATCCAGGCAAATAAAATGTGAAAATCAGTTTTCAAAGCCCAAACCTCTAAAATGTCATAATGGTTTCTGAGTTTTAAAGCTTGAAATTGCAGCTCTTAGTGAAATGCCTTGTGCTGCACTGTTAACATTTGTTAGATGGCAGCAAAAAGGCCACTTAGAGCAATCAGGATGACTTTGTTTGTGTTTGTTTTCATCTTCCATTAGTCTATGACAAAGTATGAAATTTACCATTTTAACCATAACTACCCCATTAGATCTGTTGTCTATTCCCACGGTTTCTGTGGAATTCTGAATTCAGAGCAGTGCCCATTTAGATGAGAGTTCTTGGCCTAAACCAGATGATAGAAATGCTCCAAAAGAGAGTCTGTGTGTGACTATAAAGCACAAACATAGCAAGTCTGGACATGGAAAAATTTGGTTATATCAAAATATCATAGTGAATGTACTCTATAACCAAAATAGACAGACTGAGGAAAAGAAACCCAAATCCTGAGAAGTTAAATAGCATTTTTGTTTAAAAAGGAAAAAAGAAAAAAGAAAAAGAAGAAAGAAGCCACTTTATCATGGGGGGAAGCCAGGATACGTAAATAGACAAAAGAATGTTTAGTGTCACAATATGACTTGGGAGTGGTGCTAAAGCTTAATCAGCCATATAGTTTGCAAACTTTCCCACAGCTAAATGGATGTCCAGGACTAAAATAACTCAGGAGCTGAGCTGAGATAAATTGATGGATAGCTATGTAGCTTGTCTCTCCCTTCCTAAAAGTAGGAAACTATCAAGATGACAGTTCATCAAGAAAGTCTTGCAAATTTTTTGGAAGAGCTGAAAAAAATGGCAGGAATGTTTTGGTAGGGTGTTCAGTTTCTGGACCTGTAACATAAGAAGGTCTAGCAGAAGAAATGTTAATGCAAGGTTAGTCTGGCAGCTTTGATCCCAAAACTAAAAAGAAGAGATCCAATTCAAAAGATTGGCTTTGATCTGGCATTGACTTTTGAGTTTTTGGGGAAATTTTTCTCCTCTAACATAAATTAAGCATCTAGGAATTCATTATCTTTAACTGAATGATATAAGCTGTCTGTTGGTGGTGGGAGAGAAAGGATCACTTCAATGGAATGTTTCATCTGTATTGTCCTTGAGAGTTATTTTAGGATGGGCTGAATCATACCCTGAAGATAGTTATCCCTCTACTGGCTATGGGCAGTGCCAGTGGGTAGCCTAGACTTACATACACAAGTTTTTGGTGGCTAATGTGGATGCAGTGTGTCCTCCCTCAGTGACTTCAAGTCCATCTGTGATCCAGTATGTCTGCTTTTAATAATCCAAAGTAAAAAGCCTCCTCCCCTTCTAAAGCATTCATATTAATTAGGTATGAAAAATTACTTTCTGGATCAGTTCACTAGCACTTCAAGGTTTTTTAACCACCTCTAAGTGACCTAAGGCATATTAACCGAGACAGAGCAAGTGGGAAGAGGGAAACAGAACTACCGCTTTTTGAAGTATAGAAAAACAGGATGAAAAGAGTTCCTTCTTTTTTGGTTTTAATATTTACTTTTGTTCATCTCTTAAACTTGAAAATCTCATCAAACAATCTGTCAGCACCTGTACAGTGAACAGAGCCCTTTAGCAGGAAAGGAAGCCATCAGTAGTCGGTCCTGCTTGTAATTTTAAGCATATCATTCAATCTACTTATGCCAGTAGGACTTCTCTTAACAGTCATTGAATGCATGCATGTCTGTGAAAGGGCTTTTTCGTCCTTAATTACATGAATGTGAGTAACACAGCAGAAAGCAGCCACATGCAGGTGGCCTAAAATCCAGCTGTGTCTCCTTTATGTGGTCAGAGCACAGAGCTAGCTAGCCTTGAGAAAAACAACACGTCTCCATAAGGTACTGGTAGGGAGCTGTCTAGAGCTAATTAATAGGAAACTATGTAAAATAATGAATTAGAAGAGATTTCCAGCAATAAGGAACAGCTGGACCAGGAACAGGTTGAGAATAATGTTTCAGAAATAAATTGGGGGAAAAAAAATGGTCCTGAAGTTGCTAACCTGCACTTAGAACGTTCTTGCATCCTGATGAAGGATGGGTTTAGTTCTAATACTTGATTCCAAAGAGTGATACCGGCCTCATGGTGTGGAGAATCAAACAGCCCATATGTCTGCCAGTACTTCAGGGCCTGAAAATCTGTTTTGCAAATGCTTTGTAAACCTGCAACAGTGCAGAGTTGTTTTGGTGTAGTACGACATCATTGCAGTAAATAATTGTAGTTTACAAACTAGTGCTTCTTTCCCTGGTGTTTCCTGGGCCTGAATACCATAAATCATAACACATTTTAGCAAGATGGCCAAGTGATTTTGCTTAACTTGAAGTTTGCTGAGCTTTTCTGTTTGGTCGGGGAGTCCTTAGGATGACATTCTGTTTCTCTTGCTTTGCAATTTTACAGTGTTTTGTTGCTTACAGGGTATTACAATCTTCTGATACTGCTGAACTCTTCTTGCTGTGAGCCTAAAAGATACTGATTTCCTGGGAAAAGATTTATAATTGTCACAGAATCGATTTCCCGGAGGTGCAGGCAAAGCAAGAGCTTTGATTTGACATGGAGTTCAGGGTCTTGGGGATAAAGCCACCTAAATGACTAGATCATCTAATCCAATCCTCTGCTTGGAGGAGGATTTATTTTATGTTTCTGGATAGATGCTTGTTGAAATTGTTCTTGCAAATCCCTAATGCTGAAGACTTCATCATGTGCTGTTCTTACCAGGTCTAATTCAGTTCTGCACTCTTATGATCAGAAACTCGTTGCTAGTCTCCAGCCTGAATCTCTCAGATGGTGGTTTATGCCCATAACTTCTAGTTTATCTAATCTGAACAGAAAAAACAGATTGTGCTTCCCTCCCTGATCCTCCCAAGCTCTTTGATTCACAGGCTGGTCTTAACTCTTTTTTAGCTTGTGACTACTTGTCCAAAGTCAGAATAATTCAGTATTAGATACTCGGCGTCGACAACGTCAAACCTTGTTCATCTATGGTGGTCATGAAATAAAAGGCTATTCCTGTCTCCTTATTTATTTGTTCAAATTTAGTATTCTATAGGCACACAGACATCAAGAGCTGATTCTGCTTTTAGCTGGTAAGAAAATGCAGTACACTTCTAGAGGTCCAAAAAGAGATCTGGCAGGGATTATTTCCCCTCTAAAAGCCTGCCTGCCTATGGGGGTATCTTTGCCCAGGAGATTGAAGCATTAGGCTTCTGCTCATGAAAATGCGATCCTTTGTGAGAGAGAGAAAACTGTGATCTGGTGTTCTGGTTTTGTGCTCTTTTTTTTTTTGCTGCTTTTTGATTGGCAAGAACCGAGTACACACTTTAATTACATCTGGCCTTCTTTACAGCATGACTAAGCTGTCCAACAGATGTCTGCTTTAGGTCCAAACAGCATGAACATATGACAGGGAGGCAAACAATAATCTCATGGAGTTTCATCCCCGTTGTCTTTCACACAGATTTGGTCACACTATATCAAACGCCTTTGCAAGTCCTTTATTCTTTTGGAAAGTAACATTGCCAACAAGTAGCTTCTGAATCTGGTCTCCTCTTATGACTTCCAAAGCCCTCTCTGTAAAGATATCTTCAGATCGCATCTAATTGCCACTCATAACCTGATGATGCGCGCAGGGGTCGAAGCTTTATAGGCCACACTCCAGCAGAAATCCTTAAGGAGGACTAGGAAATGGATACCATCAGGCCAGATTTGGAGGACTGGAAATAATTTACCCATAACTCTTGATTTAATCTGTCTGTTCAAATTCATCTCTCATCTAATCAATCTGAACAAGAGGACTGAAATTCTGGAAGTAGTGTGTTTATTAGTTTAAAAAAAATAAATAATAAAAAAAGAAGTTCTGGAAAGATGTGTTTTAACAAGTTGTTGAGTTAGCAATTCTTTCTTACACTACAGCCCGGTCTGCCACACATACTGTAACTTTCATCTCCAGCCAGAAAACTTCAAAGTCCTTCTGAGGTCAAGGGCAGTATGGCAACATGTATTAAATAAAGAGTTTCCAGATCAGTGTACGTTCTTGGATGTGGACATGGACTGCAACATACAGTGACACTGTAGAAACTAAACTAAGCTCCCACTTGCAGAAATTAATGATTTGAGGCCTGCAGAGCTGAGAGGGTTGGGGGGTTTTGTTGTTTTATTGTGTTTTAACTACTGTGGTTTAAAGAGCAGAAGGCACATACATGACTTCAGTGTATTGTTCTGCAGCTTGCTTTATTAGATTTACTCATTGGTGAAATGGTGCTGCACAACCCAACCGGTAAGCAAAATCCTCTCAAAGCCAGGCAAGAAAACAGTCTTTTTCCAAATGTAGCTTTATCAAAAACATAATGAAAACCTGTTTTATAAGGTGAAACAGTCATCTGTAAAAGTAGTAAGCTTGCAATGATGCTCTGAACTGGTTGGGTTTGCTCCCACTTCTAGTTTGTGTTCCATTTGGAATAATCTTATTTTTCATTCACAGCCATCATGTTCTGTCTGTCCTGAGAATGAAATGCAAGCTAGTCCCTGCCTGATACATTTCTGCTCAGAGCAGTGTAATACATGGTCTTGGCTTTATTAGGCAACAATAACGGTTGTCACTTTTCCTTCCAGCAGCTTGGAAAGAACCTTAATGAAAAATGTACCTGTTTTACTGCAGAAACAAAACCAAAGCCTTATAGTAACAGGCAAGAGTTTAAACATTATCAGGTGAACTAATATTCTGAAATTGTCTTCTTTAATCTTGGAATTACCAAAACTAGTGGCAATAAGAATTTTTGCAAAAACAGAGCTGCATTTGAATCCACAAAATAATACACACAACAAAGTCTCCTTTCATCCCTTGAAAATACAAGCACTTAAGTAAGGTTTTATGTAAGATTTTCATTACTGCAGATTCCCTCTAGGATCAGTAAAGATAAACAGAGGGAGGGCAGCTTGGCTTTGAATGTGCAGCTACACCCTTCTAATTTTTCATAAGAAGAAAAATCTTCACAATGTTTATGTGAATTTGCATGTGTGATGTTCTCAGTCTTCCTACAAATGTTACATCCATAGAGCATACATATTTAATTATAGAATCATAGAATGGTTTGGGTTGGAAGAGACCTTAAAGCTCATCCAGTTCCAACCCCCTGCCGTGGGCAGGGACACCTTCCACTAGACCAGGTTGCTCCAAGCCCAGTCCAACCTGGCCTTGAACACTGCCAGGGATGGGGCAGCCACAGCTTCTCTGGACAACCTGTGCCAGTGCCTCAGCACCCTCATAATGAAGAATTTCATCCTAATATCTAATCTAAATCTTGCTTCTCTCAGTTTAAAGCCATTCCCCCTTATCCTGTTGCTATATGCCCTGTGAAAGTCCCTCTCCAGATTTATTATAGGTACTGCAGTGCTGCTCTGAGGTCTCCCTGGAGCCTTCTCTTCTCCAGACTGAACAAGCTCAGCTCTCAGCCTGTCTCCATTGCAGAGGTGCTCCAGCTCTCTGATCATCTCTGTGGCCTTCTCTGGACATGCTCCAAGTGGTCCATGTCCGTCTTGTGCTGGGCACCCCAGAGCTGGATGCAGGACTGCAGGGAAGGGTCTCATGAGAGTGGAGTAGAGGGGGAGAATCTCCTCCCTCAACTGACTGGTCACACTGCTGGGGATGCAGCCCAGAAACCAGCTGTATCCCAGCACACACTGTTGGGTCATGTTGAACTTCTTGTTGACTAACACCCCTAAGCTCTTCTCCTCAGGGCTGCTTTCAATCCATTCTCCACTCAGGCTGTGTTTGTGCCTGGGATTGCCCTGGCCCAGGTGCAGGACCTTGCAGTTGGCCTTGTTGAACTCCATGAGGTTGGCACTGGCCAAAAAGGAAAGAAGAAAAGGATATCTCTTTTTATAAATCCCACTTCCAAATTCAGTCACAAACCCTGGTTCTCAGGGTAAGCTTAGTTAGCTAAAGAGAGAATAACAAAATTAATTCACAGAGCCGGTGCCTCGGCTGCAGTTTCAAATATCCAGTCTGATTGCCCCAAAGTGCCAGATAACCAAGCTGGAATGTTGTTTTCTCAGAAAACCTCCTTCCGAATGAATCACCCTCTTTGCTTCAGGCAGAACATCTCTCTTCTTCAAGTTTCCCATCCACCTCTTGGTCGCTCCTAATTTAGTATGGGTGCCAGTCTGTCATAATTAGAGTGGGAATACGAAAACGCAATTCAAGTGAACTTAAACTAAAGCATGGTTTAGGTTTTCAGCCCAGATTCAGGTAGTTTCTGTTTTTGCCAAACAAATTACCTCACTGCTGAATAAAATGGCTATCTTGCTTCATCAGCATTGCTCTGTGAAAAAAAGGAATTAATCAGATTTCCTGCCGTTCCATTAGCTAGTTTTTTTTTGTTTCATTTAATATTTCAGCTGCCTCCAGAATGATTTTTCTAATACCAAAAGGGCTTAGTCAATTTTCGGGACTAACTACTTGCAAAATGTCAGTTTAATAAAGCAGGTTTATTGCTGGAACTTGGCACAAAAAGAAAAGCTGAAGCAATGTAAAAATGTATTTTGATGAACTTTAAAAAAGTGGGGGGGAGTAGTGCTGGTTGTTTCTCAGTGCCCTTGATTTCTGTAACAACTGAGTCAGTTGAGGCTACTCAGCATTTTTGGTGTTTGCATTCTTCATGTACAGGCATATTTGGTTGGCATCTTTACAGTATTATCCAGATCTGCTTTGAACTTGCGTGGTTTAAATCTACCCATTGATGAAAGATTTACATGTAAAGTTTAAATATTAGAAAGGCAAAAATAGAATTAAAACAAGAAAACACTTTGACAACCAGACATGGAGAGAAATGCTAGTGATTAGTCTTTCAACTGACTGTGCTTTTTCATTTTATGGAAAAAGCATGCTTCATTCCAATACAGCTCCAAAAGAGATTCCTTTTCACGTTTGTGGCCTACCATGCTCAGGTACCCATCTGGTTTGTGCCCTGCTAAAGCACCGTGCAGGGCAGGAATGTATAGATACCAAGACAAAGACAGGCAGCTCTTCTCAGAGTTTTCCCCTCTTTGCTTTCCCCCGCCATGCCTGTAGCCAACCTGCTTGTGTAAGGTGAACGCCGAACGTTCCCAAACAACCTTGTCTCAGGCTTCTTTAAAACTGCTAAACGAAGGAGAGGAGGATGGGGAATTCAGTTTTGCGTGCGTGTAGGTTTGGCGTGAAAAACTCTCTCACCTGCCATTCATCAGAAATAGTCACCAGCTGCTCCCAGTCTAACGTTACAATGTCAATGGGAGGTCTTTAGCATGAGAGGGAGAAAAAGGTCTTTGCCAAGATGTTAAAAAGTGGAGTACAGTGAAACTGGAAACTTCCCTTGATAGTGAGCACATTATCTAAGCATCTTATTACAAATTACTGAGAGCCCTTTTAGCATTATTTTTTTTTTCATGTCTTAAGGGGATTTAACTAATTAGGCACAAAGTCTTATGCTCGGGATTTATTCACTCATATTTTTTCACTTAAGGTATGGCAAGTTGTCTGGTTTTTTCATGTTCTGGTGGTCATTTGCAGACGAAGCAGATTTAGCTGAGAGAAATCCAGCTGCAGTTGCTAATAATGTTCAGCAGTGCTGACTCTACACACTTGCTGTGCACAGACTCCTGTTGGATTCAGCTGAAGACCTATGTTCTTGCTAGTGTGCAGTTCTGCTCTTGCTGCTCATGTTGCCACTGTCACACAGCGTGGGTATATAGCTATAGGACTAGATTTTGAGTATACAAGGATGGCAAGGGTGGCTCATCAATGCTGATATTGCCCCCCTTGTTTGGAGAACATGAGACCATCCAGCTGCCTGATAGCACAGCCTTGGTAGTCCTGAAAAGCTCCACCTTGGAGGGGAGAAGAAGCAACAATTCAAGGACCCCAATAGCCAGTAGGGAGATGGCCTTACAAAACAGCATGGAGTATGTCAGTTCAGGATCTTCCTTCTGCCTGGTGCTCAGGTATTCAAAGGAGGCAACGTGGTAGCTCACTTTGGAGTTGGATTGATTTGTGGAACATAGTCTCTCTTCCTAGTACTAAAACACATGCATAGAAACAAGGACTGGCCCTGAGTCCACAAGCATCCTTAGACCATGCAGTGACCTATGAAAGGTCTCTAAGAATAGGAGACCTATTGGCTGTGGATTTGAATTACAAATTTGAAATGTATAGAGCTCTGTGGATAGATTGAAAACCACTTTTAATCTGACAGTTCCTGCTGTTTTCCTTGAGACCTCTGTGATCTCACAAGCATTTCCAAAGCAACCAGTAGGAGAGTCACTGAGATCTTTGTATTTAAAGCAGGATCATGTAGCAGGAGAGCGTAAAGCATATACTAGAGAGTACTCTGTGCCTTCAGCCTCTTGGACCTGCAGTGGGGCGGGAGGAGCAGCTTTACAGACTTATATCAAAAGTCTCAAAGATTATATCCAAAGTCTCAAAGTCTAATCCATCCTTGCTCACTTATCCATCTGTAAAAATCAACACTGCATTCTGGGTTGCAGAAATGTCTGGTATATGAAATGGTTTCTCATTAAAGTTTGTTGCTCTCAGGTGTTACTTAGCTTATTAAGGCTGTTTGAGAAGCATTTGTTCTTAAAGAGTCAAAAACGTGTTGCTGTATGTGGAAGAGTTAGCTAATTCAAATAACTTTATAGACTGTTAATGGTCAAATCCTCAAGTTTTCTTAGAGTCATGTCAGGTGAAATTTGCAATTGGTTTTGGTGAGACATGGACTCCTCCATTACAAAACGATCTTTTCAAGTCTTCCTTTGGTTCCTACCTAGTGGTTAGCTCAGAAATCCAACCATGTTCATCCAAATGTTATCTCACAGCCATGCCACAAAACTACTTCTTCTCACCTATTGAACTTGGAGGTACTGGGGGCCACATGTAGGTTTCTACAGAACTTCACTTGGTGTAAAGTATAGGGCGATATTGCTGGCACATTCTTTAACCCACAGTTTTGGTTAATGTAATTCAGAAAACCAAGCTGCGAAAGTGCTAAAATCTCACTACTCTTGACTTTTACTGAACATGTTGCATGATATCTCAAACAACCAGAATCATCTGGCACCAACTATGTTTGACTTACTGTCGTACTAAAACGTGTATAGGAAAAATCAATATCTGTTTTGTTTCACAGTAGAAGATCTCAGTATTTTGTAGCCTAACATATATTTTAGTGGTTTCAATGCATCACTAAAGGTCAAATACCATATCTGTGCCTGTGATTTCCTGTACTGCTTTAAAGCACATCCAGGGCCTGTAACTCTTTTAAGGGCACAATCCTGTTATACTGAAACAAATGGAGGTATTTTTTGATGGTGAAAAATTAAATGTAAGAAAATAGTTTGGTTTTGAAGCTTTTCTTCAACTTTTTCTCATCGTCACTTGTCACATCTAGCAGTAATTTTATAAACTATATGCTTAATTGTAAGCTCATGGCTAAACCCATACTATAGCTTACAGGCCAGGGACTCAGACAGCAAGGATGAGATCTGAATGACAGCAGATTGTATTAGATATTTCCTGATTATAAATGTTGCAGTGCTTTCTAAGGAATTTCAGATCTTGCATATTTTGCTTAGTTTTTTACTGACTCAATTCATATTCTATTGTGCAAGCCACATTATAGCTCTGTTCTGTAGTATTTGCATTTTCCACCTCTTCTATTTGTCTGTTACCTGATATGTTGCATTTTCTTTTTAGAAACTTACCTGGTGGATTGCTTGACACCTCAATATCCCATACATCTAATTCCAGACAAATTTATAAAAAACAGATAAACCCCACACTTGTTTCCTAACCACTTTTGCATTTTATTGACATTTCTGGTTCTGCCTGTGTTCATTATTTATTTGCTGTGATGAAACAAGTTACACTCCCTGATTTATTTGGTGTAAAATACCATTCTACATACAAAAGGTACAATGTAAATCAATCAATAATAATAATAAGTAAAGAAAGTTAACATTTCACTTTATGATTTTCTGAGAAACAAAACACAAAGTCTCTGTTGACTGTGAGACATTAAATAAAGCACTACACAAACACACCAGCACACACCCTTTATAACTTACTTGATGCAATTAAAATCCAGGCTTAAGGGTGGCTGCCCAAGAGTTTATGACATGTCTGTTGTTGTCCTATCTTTTAATTTTAAACTGCATCTTGTAAATCAATTTCTGTTATAATTCTCATAAAAGAGTATTTTGTTCAATGAAGTGTGTGCTGTGGTGATACCAGATAACAGTACCAGTTCCCCTTAGCTTGTTTGAGCTGTGTAGGACATACGTATCTTATAAATTACTTCCCCTGTTCGATGATATGTCTATGGCTGCTTTCAGGAAAGTATATTTTTGTGAAGTGGGGAAGCCTGTAATTCTTCAAGTGATCCCTGAACCTTATTTAATGCTGCAAAACACTACAGGAAAGGGGGTTGAACTTTAATGTCTGCAAGGGGGAAAGTAATAACTTTCCCCATCTCTTCTGTAAGTGACTTGGGCTATGTGATGAATGCAGAACCTTCACTCACAAGGTTTTCCTGATATTATACACTTGTAGCAAATAAGGTTGGAACCTTTAAAATATAGCATTTAGTAATGTACTGGAAATAGCTTCTTCTCGATTCCTTTAAAGGTCACTGCATTTGCTTTTCAGTCGTAATTTTAGTTCGGACCTCTACAGAGTAGAACTGAGAACAAGCTTCACAATGTTCTCTCAATTTCCCCAAGACTGAAAATAAAATGGCATGGGACATTCATATGTAGTGAACAAGTGTGTATTTTGTGTGTGTGTTTGTATGTATGCCTGCAGAAAAATGTTTAGAACATGTTTGTGAATAGGTTACTAGACCAAATAATCAGAGATAGACACAAACCACAGAGAAATAATCACTTTAGTATCCACTGTTTCCCTTAAATCTTAGCATGACCTCACTCTCTGACACTGCCCAGAGCTCGGGGATCTCCAACCTCCCCAGCCAAACAACAGGCCTGTTGCTGACCTTGTAATCATGTTTTGCTTAATAATTTGGCCTTGCTATGAAATAAAAACCAAGTGTTTCTTTAGCAGTTTGGTTAGGACATCTGAAATGAGGAAAGATGCTGAAAAGTAATGAGTGCCTGTGAGATATATTTTTCCTCTCAGACTTCAGAAATATTCCATGGAGAGCAGTTTGTTTTGTAGTTGGCCTAAATTTGCCAGTAATGCTAAAGTTTATTAGGAATTGACATTTACTCATTAAGGACAGGTGTGGAACATTCGGGTAGAATAGGGTTAGAAGATGATGTGAGGAGCATCTGTGAAGTGTGGGCTGGCAGAAGTTGCATTTCACCTGAAAGACACAGATGCAAAGCAGTGGGTTTGGGTTGCTTGGGAAGATCTTTTTTTCTGGCTGTGGAAAAGTCACATGGGCTCAGATCCAATGAATATCGAGGCTCCAGACTTCTAATTTCAGTGCAATGATGAGGAGTTACAGTAGCTGTCTGGAGAGGGGCTGTGATGCTAGAGGTCATTGTTTCAATACCTAAGTTTAACAGATTCCTCTGAGCAGATGCCGTGACCCTGAGTTCACGTGCCTTTGCTCTCAGCATGGGGAATGGTTGGCAGCTGAAAAGAGGTTGTAATTTTTTTTGCTGAAATAGGTCCTGAGCTGTAATATTTTTTACACATGAACTTATATTTTAAGTCTTGCCCTAGGCTTATAAAAGAAATGCTTTTTTTAAAGCACATAAATCAAGTTGGGTGCCAGCTGGATTTTCCCAGGAGAATATTCATATTCAGTGACTGAAAGGATTTATTCTCTGTTTATGTTTATGAGATTTGGCAACGGTTAATGGAAGTAGAAAAATCAGCTATCTTCCTTTATAGCAGGTAACTGTATCTCTTTGGCTGATCAAGATTTACAGACATCTTCTCAGTTGATTTATTCATGTTAACATTGATACTGGTCTATTTTGAAACTCAGGAGAATGATGCCAATTTTCATTTTTGTAAATGAAGGCGAAGAATTAGTTTTGTCAGCTACCAGCTAATAACTTCCTAAATAGTATGTTTGGGTGGTTTCACTGGTCCATTTGGAAGATGTTTGACCTGTTTCGTATTAACTGAAGGACTCAGAGCTCCGTTTTCTGAAGTGACTGCTGCGAATACCTGGTGATTTAGGTATACAACTGAGACATCTGGTTTTCAGCTCTCAGGTGTTCAGTACGTGGAAACCTACCCTCTTTTGGATGTCTCTGCTTGAGCTCCAAATTTAAATAGTCTGATCATGAGTTATTCTTTCTACTAAATCATTTCTCTCCTCAGATACTCTCTTTGCTCTGGAAGCATCTGAGCTTGAAAGCAGTGCTAGTTATCCTGCAACAGGGTGCTTGCTGTGGCCGAGGTCTTGGTTGTAGTCTTTTAGCTAATGTGGATGGTATAGACTGGATCAGATTGTGTTTCAAAACTACTTGATCCTAGCAGCGTGGCAGGTAACTGTCTGCCTGAGCTGATGAACAAACTGTACCTGAATGTCGTGGAGAGGAATCCTCATTCTGAAAGTTGTAGCACCCTGTGAAAGCCTTTTATTTTTCTCATGCTTGTGGCAATCCAGGAGGACAGTGAGTGATTCCCAACTGCTTTAGATCGGTGTCAGATCCTCACAGATCTTGTGGAATAACACCCTCTCATTTATGTGAAAACACCATACATTTCATTGTCTGATAGGTCTTTAGGGACCCACTGCAGAGTGTTGAAAGAGGCTTTGTAGACAACAAGTGGGCCAGGACCACACTGTGAGAGATCATGGATTAAAGTCTGTTACGCTTTCCTGACTGGTTTACTCTCTTAATCTCTGTCTTGGTTGATGTGCTCTGCATTCAAACTAACTTGCGAATATACCTGATTAATTACCTCAGTGCATTTGCTGGGCAAGGCATTTCACAAATATGCTAAAGCTACAATTACCACTTTAAAAACATCCTGAGCCATTGATCCTATCCTTCTGAAAAACACTTTGTGCCACAGCCAGAGCGTAAGCCACTTTGGTGATTGAAATACCATTATATAGTCTCCTTTGCATCTATAAACGCCTTGCAACCTGAAGACAAATTTCTTTGCCAGCTTCTGAACTGGAGGAGTTAACCCTGCTTACCATCCCTCACTGTGCGGAGTGCTGTTGGCTGCCCAGCGCAGGGGGGGCAGAGAATATATTATTCCATTAACGCTTGTCTGTGTTCTGTACTCTGCATATTAAAGCAACTGAGGAGATCAATTATCTTCAGCTGGGGATACTAAGCCATATTATGTCTTTTTTTTTTTAATGTTTATCCAGAGCACTATGAACTTTCATTCTTTAAAGGTAGCAATCAACAAAGATAAACGGAGTGGCAGAAAGCAGCTCCCTAACTAACCCCTTTTTCTGCTCAACACAGGGTTCTGAATTCAACAGAGGTGAGGCTCTAAAATGAAAGCTAAAGGGGGGGTTGGGAGACAAAAAACAGCCAATTGAGATCGCAGAGTAAGAGATGTTAATGGCAAAGATCACACACAACAAAACCAAACAAAATGAAGCAGCTAAAGACAGTGATTATATAGATCTGAGCAGACTGTTGACTATGTGGAATTGCAATTATCTCTCGGGCTCCTGGGACCTTGCTCAGGGAATCATTACTACAAAACTAAGAAGATTGTTCTCAGGTGCAGAACATATTGATTTTGCTGTTCTCCAGCATCCTGCAAAGCAACTGACCATGTCATTTAAGTGTTCGTTAACCAAACACATCAATAAACATAAAACTTTCAAAAAAGTAAAAATCACCTCATAAATAATTATAAAGGAGTGAATTATTACCTAGGAGCAAGTGTAATTGATGTCATTATAAATAAACCACAAAATATATTCTGTCCCAGGCTTAAAAATGTATGAAGGCATCCATCTACCTTGTTAAAAAATGATAGTTTATCTTGCCGGGAGGACAGCTTTCATAGCTGCCTGATTGGAAGAGGTGTGTGCAGAGAAGAGATTACATTGTAAATATTTTTTATTTGCTTTATTTTTTTTCTTTTTTATTTTTATGTGAATTCAAAGCTTATAAAGAGAGAGGAACAGATAACATTTGTTACAGCTGAGCTGCAGGAAGGGCAAGAAGAGTTTCTCAGTGCGGTTCACAGCAACCCTGACCTGCAGTGCTCCAACTATTGTAATCCTTGACCTTTGAAGAGCAGCTGTCAGTAACAACAGGCTTTTTTTTTTTCCCCTCAAGGACTGCAGGGACAAACAAATTCGTTTTGAATGTGTGATGTGAGGTAATCAGTAATGGCAAAGCACTCACATCCTCTGTTCTCCAGCATTGCCCATTCACCCATAACCACAATTAACACTAGCGAGATATTAATGCAGGAGGAAATGAGAGCCTTGGCTCTGTGTTGACCAATGTCCCAACATACCTCTTAATCGGGGTCCCTTCTTCTCCTAATGCTGAGACAGGGACAAGCCCGCAGGGTAGGTCAAAGGGGTAAAGATGAAGGCTTTGGATTTTCGCTGACTAGTAACTGAAAGGGACAGATGAATCCATTTGGTAATGGTGGTCTTTTCCTGCATATTATTCCATACATGAAAGAAAACAGTTGAATACTTCCTTTGTGTGCATGCTCATTTAAATAAGCACAACTCTGGGGCTGACCAACTCCCAGAGAAGTCAGTTGAAGACTGTCAGTTGGATGTGAGATAGGGCTTCACGTGTTCCTTTGAAAGAGAGCTTTTAATAAACTTGGAAACTTCCACAACTTGTCATCCAGAGTGGATGGGAGACTGTCTCCATCTCCCTTTCCCTGGATCCTGCATGGATCCATACATCAGCATTCCTCCCCCAGGCCAGCCAGATTTGGCAATACTGGATATAAACTGTGCGTATGCTATATATATGTAGATATAACTTCACATTGTGGGATTTTGTGAAATGAGGTATTTCTCCATCTAGTGTGCTGATGTATCAGAAAACAGTGTTTTCTGTTTTAAAAATCTCAGTGAAGAATCTGAAGGAAAACTGAATTTGTTTTCTTTTTTGTATGTCCAGTGATCTGTTTCTTTTCAGGTCAGATTAGCACTGGCTGGTGGCTCTGCTTGAACCCTTGGACATAAGGAGAGATTTCAGAGTCAAAAGGGGCTGTTGGTTGTTTTGACTTCCCAGCAGTTGTTGCTTTTGGTTATTCATGTTTCTCTTCTCTCCTGCATTGCACCCCGTTGGCTTCTGTGAGGGTCTCTTTTTTCAGCTGTATTTTCACAGAGTTGTGAGACTCCTGTTCACGTAATAAAGCCAGAGGTTTGTCCAAGAAGATATTCTGATTTTTTTTCACCCTGGTTCCAGGAGTAAAGCCAATATCAAAACACTGGACTTTCTCACAGGGATTTCAACAATCTTTGCTTCCAAAGGCTTTCCAGAAATTTGGAGTTCTACTTTGCTGTCTGTTTTGGGCAAGCTTAGGAGCATATGGGCACTGCCTTGGAGAGATGAGAGTGTGAAAAAGCAGGGTGAGGGACTGACACAGAAAATCCCATGAAAATATTCCATTGATATTTCCATGGGGCTTCTTACAGATCAGTCTGAGCAAAGGGATGTACTCAGAGAGGTCAGGGCAATGTCTGTCATGCATCTTACTAGTTTTATTTCCTTTCCCTGCTTAGAGTCTTTGTTTATTAATTTACTATTTTCATGTAAGAACTTCTTCAAACATTTTTCAGAGCATCTGAATCATTTTGGTTTTGACAACATATTCCGAGATGGTATTTTTGCAGGGGATAATCACCAGCAAAGGAAAAGTGGATTTGGTGAGCAGAGGAGGAAGGAAGAAGGTGGAGAAATAAATACAAAATGGATGGAAAGCAAGGCTAGGGTAAATTAGTGAGCTGCTTATTAAAAAGAGACTCTGTTTTCTCTTCTGAAAAAAAAAAAGGAAAATTACAGGTTGGTGCTGCCAAGTTTATTGTGCTATGGGCTTGTGCCTTGATTGCTTTGATGTCTGATGCTGGCTTCTTGGACAATGCTGGCCACTGAGTCTAGTGAGACTTCTGGAGGAGCTACTGAGTTAAAAGTAGTAAATAAATAAATACTAAATAAATAAAATAGTAAGTAAATAATAAGGACAATAATAATAATAAACGGGAGATTTAGGTTAGATATAAGGAAGAAATTCTTTACTGTGAGTGTGTTGAGGCACTGGAACAGGTCTTCCAAGGAAGTTGTGGATGCCTCATTCCTGGAAATGTTCAAGGCCGGGTTGGACAGGGCTTTGAGCAACCTGGTCTAGTGGAAGTTGTCCCTGCCCATGGCAGGGCAGTCGGAGCTGGATGAGCTTAAGGTCTTTTCCAATCCTAATCATTCTATGATTCTGTAATAATAGAACATGGACATATACCAGACCTGGTGGGTCAGCAGCTTATCTCAGACACCGAAGTTTTTCTCTGAAGGGGCCTTTTCTCTCTGCGTAGACGGTTCTTGGGAGTGCAGATTACCAGCTTGACTTGCCTTATTTTTAGACAGCTGATTTTCTGTGTCTAAAGTCAAACCTACTCAAAAAGTAATATTCTTTTCATAGAGGTCATGGCCATGACAAGCTTTAAGTTTTCACTGCATGGCACCATATAGATTAATTAATAGAGCTGGCTGATGCAAGGTCTCAGAGGCCTGACTCCTACTGGCTTTGCATTATTGTAACAGTAATAATTTAAACCTATTTGCAATCTGCAGAAGAGGAGGGGATGGAACACAGCTGTCAAAAAGTAAATTTGCTTCATTAAAAACAAAAGCGATCTGAGGGTTTGACTGATTTGTCAGTTGACGTGAAACAAGAGACGGTGTAAGACTGCAGCTAACTAAAAGCAAGAAAAAACGTGAGTTCTGACATAAGCAGTGCTACAGAGAAGTGAATAGAGATCTGAATACTTTCATATTGCAAGCCTGAAGTTAAGCAGTAGATTATGCCATTGAAAAAATAGGGAGTTGATTTGGATCTGCAAAACTTCAGTTTTGAATTTGGAGCTTTTTCCTTTGCTTTTCTAGACTGTCCAGCGCTCCCTCCGGCTCCCACAGCATTTCCTGGCACTGTCTCCGTAACCCTGGTTGGAGGAGCTTATCTAAAGCTCTCCACTGGGGAATGGAAACAGAACATATAGTGCAAGTTACTTGGCTTATCATCCACTCTGACAACAACCACAGCAACAACAAGAAGCTGGACTTATTTTTACTACTTGGCAGTGGAGCAGCTTTGGGAAGAAAACATTTCTGAAATTACATTTTCATTAAAACTTGAGAAAACATTTGAGAGGGAGCACAGGGAGGTATATTTGATGCTACATTATGAGACCTATTTTCAGTTAAGCAGAGGCATGCTTGGGAATAACATTTGCCCCTGGACAAATCCACAATGCAACAAACTAAAACTGAACCTGCCATTGAATTCCCTATGCACAGGAGTTGTCAGCAAATCAGGTCAACAAGGAGGGGAGGGCAGCCTTTGAAATCTGAACCAAAATAGATCTCCATTTCAGCTATCACATCAGTAAATAAGTCATTGTTTTTTACCTTCTTGGCATGCAGAAATCTTTTATATCGATTTGTATCTTTTATATAACAACGGGAGGTTCTGCGTGAAGGAGTGATGCTGTAGTGACTCACGAGTTAGATATTTCTGACAGACTAATTATCTAGATGATAAGAATAGTTCTCACACTTTGGAATAATAATAAGAAAAAGGAGCAAATTAACATTTATTAAGTGTGTTTGAAAAATAATTGTTATTCATCACTTCTTGCAGTTAGCACTGTATTAATTATCTCTGCCTAGTTCATTTGCTCAGTCGCACCTAATGAAGACAGCAGCTTCTGGAAACAAAATCTATGTCTATTAGAGAAGATTAAAATTATTGGAGGAAATCTGAAATTCATTCATTTAATTCTGCTGCCAGAACTTTTTCTAAAAAGGCTTTGTTAAGCTACAGATGAAATCCTTTTTTTCCTCCAGATTTGCGGAGCCATAAGTGAGGGAAAACTCTGACACATAGGTTTTGGGGGTTTCTTTTGTGTGCTGGAACATCTTGGTTCTGCACAACCCGAAAGTTGGCTGGTTCCCACATTCCTAACGATGACGTGCAGGAAGGAGTTCAGTGTGTTGGCTGTTGATTTGTCAATAGCTTAATTCTCCATGACAACCTCCCCAGAGGAGTGAGAAAAGTCAATAGCAGAAAGTTCACATCACCTTGGGTAGCTGATGAGAGGCAAAACACAATAAAGAAGATAGAGGCCATAAACTGTGATAGGCAATGATTAACCCATCAAACTGCAGAAATATAAAGAATCATTAAAATGACAAAATACGATGAGTCATTTGGTGCTGATCTAATTAAATAATATTCCAGTGTAAATCGGAGTAAATCTGAGAGCTGGGGGAAATAGGCATTTGGCCTAAGTAGTGATTTCTGAAAAGTCCCTATAATTATGTTTCTCTGCTTGACATCTTTGTCACGTGCCTGTAGCTCATTTCTGTGAATTTGATTTTGGTCAGGACAAGGTTGACCCAAAGCCAAGCAAAGGCAGTAGAAAGGTGCAGACTAATTTCAGTATGATTTTTGTCAGAGCCAAAAACTGATAGATGATCATCAGTTTGACAGAATGGAAGGTTTTCCCAGCTTGGGAGGAAGACTACTTGTTACCCACAGCATGTGGTTAGGTCTCATCATCGTTTCAGAGTCAGAGTGTTCTTTATTTCTAATGGCATTAGTGGTGGCTGTTGTAAGAATGTGGATGTTCAGGTTTAGCTTTGGAAGAAGTTGTGACGAGTGATACAGATTTCAGATCTATTTTACCCAGGCCCTGGGGCTCTGAAATTCCTTTGACAGGAAAATCAGGAATGATTTGTTTTTACCAGGACTTCATTAGTGATGATTTGGTTTCATAACATCGAAACGGACTGGGTTGGTTCAGGTTTAAGTTCCATTCTGTGTGCATGCTCTAAGTCTGAGGATGAAAGTTCTCGGGCATTTTTTATTTTTTTAGTACAAAAATACTATTTGTGAGCTTATTTCTTTGGAAGAAGTTGAAAAGATGCAGATGATAACAGGCTTTTTATTTTCTGCCTCATATTTGAACATGGTTACTCTGGCTGATGTGCATCTTCCATTGCTGTTATTCCCTTACCTGTATTCACTCTGGTGCATGGCGCTGCCTTATTCACTCCCTTCAACTTTAGCAGCTGATGAACAAAGTACAGGAGTAAAATTCTTCTGCTTTTCCTTCATGCAGAAAGCCAGCATTTCTGATTTTACTGGTTTCATCACGTGTATCTAGGCCAGACACTGGGTAGCTGTGAAATGGGATCAAGAAGACAGATGACCGGCTCTTAAAGATGTTTTTTAAAATGTCCTGCTTTAATGCAGTTGGCCATATTGTTCACAGTGTGTGGTATAGTTTCACATGAGTTTATGTCACTATGTTGTTCTCACCAATTTATTATTCATCTGCCATGGCTAAAATATTTATAGGCTGTAAGGTTTGTTTCTTCCCAAGCACCTGTAGTGCTCACACACAACAGTAACTTGGGCATCTGTCACAGCAGGCGTATTTGGTAGTTTTGGCTGCTGTTCCACCATCAGTGACCCAAAAGGCTCCCTAAGTGACCTAATTATGAAATCATGCTGACCAATAGCACATTTACATCACTCTGTTAACGGCATTATTTTCAGTATAACTCTTTCACTTACTATCCTTCTGATCAATTAACCATGCCAGCATCTGCTGTAATGAATGTCAGGTCCCCATCAAATAAACCTCTCTTATCCATTAGTAATTATTGGCCGTGGCCTTCATCAAAAAGAGTGAGCTGAAAGTAAATGTTCAGATGGTCTTATTTGACTAATGTACTACTTGAATCTGACCTTTTCTTCATTGTGCAGTATAGGCTGATAAGGAGTCTTTCAGAGACTTTGCTCCTTTCTAGTGAAACATAATCTCTTTCATTAAAGTTTGAGTTATTTAATCACATCCTTTTCAATGAGGCCAGCTTTTCCTGAAGTCCAGGAAAAGACTGCCATTGTCAGGGGCTGCTTCAATACCTCCAAACTTGTCATCTTTCTTTTTTGGTTCAGTTTCCATACAAACGCCTTGTGGTTTTATTTTTTTGCTGTTTTCAAGTAAGTTTTTCATTTAGTAAAGATTTCCCTCATTGCACCTTCCTTGTATCTGTCAGCTATTGTCACTCTTCCTTCTGCCTTTCCAGGGATGCTCAGTTTCAGCCTTGATAAGGCAGGTGGGTGTTTTGCGGGCAGCTGAGGGACATGACAAAAGTTCTGTTGTTCCGTGGATCAACATGGCTTAAGGCCTTCTCTCTTCGCAGGCACAAAGTCTCTCACTCCATTTCTCTGTGTAATAATTTGTATTTTAGAGTGAGGGTTTGCTGGGAGATCAGGCTTTGGCTTTTGCATTGCTTGTAATACAGTGAGTTTGCAGTTAAAAAACTGGGAAGGTCCAAGTAGCTGATAAGTGGTCCTAAGCTTCACCTAATATTGCAAATATTTTTAATTTTTAATTGCTTTTTTTTTTTTTCTTCAAAGTGATCTATTTTTTCTGGAAGCGTCTCACTTTTAGCTGCCAAGTTCTTGATTTCTCCCCCTTTTCCTTCCAGTCTGAGGGGTTTCCTCTAGGTATGGCTGTTTTCTACCTTTCAGTGATACTGGAGAAAAACCATCCTGAACCTTTTGAGGTCTGTGACCAGATTACAATGCCTGCTTCTTTTTCCATCCCTACTGCTGTTTCCTGGTGGAGTTGTTTTTTCTATATCCACTTACACACTAAGGACACAAAACCTCTTTCACTTGCACAGTGAAGTTAAATATCTTACAATTCAGCACTCTTTATTTTAAAACATATCATCTTTGCATGTGTAGATGTTTACTGCAAAACTGACATAGTCACCATTCACACAAACATGGTCTCCTCAGGAAGCAGATAATTTAGAACCAATACCTTCTAAAACAGACTTCCCCAAGTGTACAGGCTTGATCAGCTGGAAATCAGCTGAACTTCCTCAAATGAGTTGATCTTACTATTTGATACTGGGAGGCAGAACTTGCTGTTCATGCGTTTATTTCTACTGGGTGATACTCCTATAGAGAACCCTGGAGAACTCTTGCATTACTTCCTACACGGTGGATTACACACACAGAAAGACTTCAGCCCCTTAGTATAGTCTCCCCTCCTTGACCACATTGCTGCCAGTTGCTTATTTTGAGATACATCCCATTTTGCCTCTCAGCATCAGGGGGAAGGAGAAGCTGGAGTGTGGTCACTGGCTCAAGCTCACACAAGTGCTTAGGCTGTGGCTCAGCAAAGCTCTCAATGATGGGCTGAACTTTAAAATGAACTACAGGTAAGACAGTTTCCCATGCATCAAATCAGATGTGTGTTTTAGGGGCATTGCTAAACTAAGACCTAGAACCTTATGACTTTGTTTACTGAGGGGTGAATGATTGTATGTGCAGTGTACCTCTGCCTCTGGTGCCAGTCAAGCCATACTGGAGAAGGGCTCCACAAAAGAGGGCCTTACTGTAAGCCTGAAATTGATTCCCAACCTGAAAATTGCAGTGACCAGCATCAAAACTCTCCATTTTCCTCCTTTTTACCCTACTGGCTGGTCAATAGTAAGACCAAAGGCTTGCTAGAGACCTGAAACCAGTAAAAATTTGTAGCAGCCTTTTCATGCAGCAGGGCTGCTTGTGCTGCTGTGGTATCTAATTCCAACCCAGCCAATTTTCTTCTCGGTTAATGGAGAGGAGTTGAGAAGCTGTGATTTAAGGCTAGTGGGAGGGACAGATGCAGGAGAGTAGCAGTTCTGGCTCTAACACTTTGTAGCCTGTTGTGTAAGATTAATGACTGTGGACTACTCTATTTTTCTCTCCCTACAACTGTGAGTAATCGCCTCCAAAATCAGCCTGCTGCTGGCTAGCCAGCAAATAGATAATAAGATCCCTGTGTGTTAAATATGCACAGCTGCACGTCTGACATTGCTGATCCATCTGCACTCCCAGATACCACGTGCCAGCTGTCTTGCTCAGGGTGAACAAGGAAGGGATCCATTAAAGAAAGAAAGTCCACAGCCTCATCTCGGCACTCTCCCCTTTACCATCGCTGCGCTCTGTTGCTCCTGTTCCTGGAGTCTCTCTCCCCTCGGCATCTGTCTTTTGGCTATGGAAGTTTGAAAGCACCAGATGCCTTTACTTTACCATTTAAAAAGTGAGCTGCATTGCCAGGTGGGTTTTCCCTGAGCTCCTGCAGTGCTAATTTTCAGCTCCCCAAGGTGGTGGTGATTCAGAGGAGCTTAGCCAGTCAAGTGAGTCACAGCACCTTCCTACATCCCTCTTTTATTGCCTGGCATGTTCATTCAGTAAGAAAACTGAACAGCCTTTTCCTTGACTTCTTTCTGTCTGTATCTCCTGCTCTCCATCCTCTGCACCTCCAAGCAGCTTTGCTTCTGGCTCTCTCTTTGGCAGCAGGGGGAGAAGAAAACCAGTGTACTTCCTACACTCCATGCGCCAATGCCTGCAATAGTCATAGGGGTCTGATCACAGCTTGATGAAGAAAGGAGCATTGGTTCTAGCCAAGAGTTTCAAAACCAGGAGCCTTCAGCATTGCTCCTGGGTCTGTGTTTAGGCACTGGGGTTGGTGTGGGCTGTTCTTGCTCTATGCTTTTTTTGAAAACCGAGCTTCTTTGATGTTTTTGTCAAGGTAGAGATAAATTGTGCCTTCTTGTTGCTGTCACCTTCCTCTTGCTCCCCAGGGCTGCAAGTCTTGGCCATCAAGGGAGGGAGAGAGCAAGGGGGTAAGGAGAAGTCCAAAATCTGTATGGTAGCCACTGACTGCACTAAGGAGTGTTTTGTGGGGCTTACAGCCCAGTGCCATGGTAAACACCACTCTGCAGTTGCTGTTTCTGTGTGAACTAGCTCACATCTGGCCATGCTGGATAAAATGATAGAATGGTTCAGGTTCAGGTTGGAAGGGACCTTGAAGACCATCTGATTCCAACCCCCTGCCATGCACAGGGATATCTTCCACTAAACCAGGTTGCTCAACTCACATCTACATCCAAAAGGCCACGTAGAAGACAGGTTCCCAGCAAAGTGCCCTTTGGGACCTTTGGTGGAGGAGGGAACAGGGAATAAAACACATTGTTATCTGTCTATAGGGGCTCCTATTTGGCCTTATCCTTAATCTTTTACTTGCAGCTGAAGCTGTGTACCGTGCTTGTAAATGAGGAATGTCATCACTGTTCTACTGACAGATGTATAAATCCTTTAAGCCATGATTTTATTATGTAAACTTTCTTGCCACTGGCATCCTGTCAGTACTCTAGTGGGAGGGCTTTCCTCCCCAGGTGTAACTGTGCAAACATTATGGTTATGGCACAAAGTCCAACTTGGTTAGGTTCTGTCACATAAATATACATCAAGTTAAATCAAACACAGCTTGCATCCTGTTGGAAAAGCCCCTTCATAGTCAGTTGTTTGCGATCCATAAGATAACCCAGTGTGTAAAGGTAGCCAGTTCCTCTGAAGCATAGTTCCTGGGAAAATGTACAATTGAAGATCAGTAATTAAGCTAAAGCTAATAGGTGACCAGTGCCCTTGGATTTTATATGACTGGATTTCCAACACTTCTCTTTTTTCCCCTTTCTTCTTTATTTTTGTGGTGAGAAATAGTTCTGTATGTGAAGGAAAACCCAGAATCTGGGAGGGAGCCTTTCCAAAATAGCATGTTACAGACAGTCCATGTCTGGGAAAAAAGGAAATGATAATACTTTGGAACATAATGACATTTTGTATATAAAATAATGGAATTGGCAAAAGTATCATACAAGTGCACATGCTTCAGTTTATTGCTAAATGAATGTGGGAACGAATCCCCTCCTCCCAGTCACTCCTGTGTTTTAAAGTGCAAAAACATTAGCAACATCTAAACCCCAACTGGTACAGAAAAGTTTAGCAGAATAAGCTAAAATGGATATAAACAATTTCTGGGGAAATTAAGTTTCTCACAGTCTTTTGGAGAATTAGGTTTGCTATGACTACATACAGGATACTGCCCCAAAATACAAAAAACAAACACAATACCCCATTCGTGCTTGAAATATTGTGGAATCTGTGGTGAGCAAGACATTTATGTTCCCCTGACAATAAAGGCAGCCAAATAACGTATCAAATATATTTGCAAGGATGTATCATCATTGTTAACATTTTTCTTCATGCTTTTCAGTTTATTTTGTTAGATAAGTGTACTGGGCCTGTTCTTGATCTCAGCCAGATTTTAGATGGGCATGAATACACTGGCTCCTGATTAGCATCTCTGTAAGTGAGAATGGAGCCAAGGCAGTACCTAGAAGGGAGTTTGAACCAAGCTTTGTCATCCATGTGATTTCTTACAATTTACTTTTTTTTAAAAGACCCTTTGGAAAAACAGCACCATCTTTCTGAGCAGAATGAGCCCCTGGATGCAAATGAATTTGGACATGTTTAGGGCTCCATTTCTAAAGGAGACCTGATGAAGCAGTAGGTGTTTCAAATCCTCACACATATTTAGGCATTGATACCCAGTAAATTTTATTTGACAATTGCATATGTGTAGGCTCATCCCATATCACTTTCTGCAGTTAGAAGGTCTGTCTAAAACCCCAGGTACCTCTATAATGGAAATAGAAGGGGGGTCTCAACTAGAGTAAATCACCATCACGGAAATAGCTGTGACTCCAGTGATTGTAAGGGCAGTTAAAGATGATTTAGGCTTCTGAAGTGGACATGGTGGTTAGCTGCCCAAAGTTAGGTGGACCTGTGACCTTTTCTGAAGCATTTTGAACCCCTGGTCAGCCTGGTTCCCACCATATCTTCACAGTGCCTAGCAACTCAATCAGACCTAGGAGCCTACCTTAGATAGGAATGTTTGGCCTCTGCTTGCACACGACAGCGGGAGACACAGTTTAGAGTGAAAACTGTGATTATTATAATTTTATGTATCAAGTTTTGTCATCTATCTATATACACAAGGTCCTGAAGAGTGTGTACATAAATTAGGTTGTTGAATGCAAATGGGGCTACGTAGATATCTAGAGGGTTATCTGACAGGCATAACTCATGGCTGATTTATGCCTGCAGTCATTATAATGGAATGTACAGTTGTTCGGAGGCCAGAAAAGTCAGAGGGTTTCTTTTTGACTTCAGTCAAATTTAAGCTAAGCCCCCTATAAGTAGTGCATTTCTTCTGCATTCCCAGTGGAAAAGGCTTGACTTCCCTCTTCTTTACCAAAATTTCCATTAAGATAAAGATGAAGAGGATATGAGGTATCTCAGCTTTCAGTGCTAAGGAAAATGGAAGCACTGAAAACAGGAAAATACCTTTCAGTTCTGAAACCATAAAATGTTTGCAAAAAGCCAGAGAACATATGAAAGTAGTCTGGTCTGGGTTTTTTGTTAAAAAAAGAAATTGAGATTCAGCCAAGAGTCATTCAAACATTTACAGGGTGAACAAGGCGACTTGCAAAAGCAAAAGTGCAATTATCCACCAGGAATTTCTGCTTGTCTGTGGTACTTGTTCTCCTAAGACTGTCAGGTACTCTCTGAAATCTAAATAGTAAATGTATCTGTGTCCCTCGCAAACCCAGAAGCCTGATCACAATCCAGATTTCACTACAGCTCTAAATATCACCTTTTTTGACAGATCTGCTCTTCTTTGCTGGGCCCATTACTAGCTGAAATCAAGGACCAGGCTGTGTTCTTGCTTTAGTCTGTGTAGATCTGAAGTAATATCTTTTGACACAATGAAATTATACTGGGATAAATGAAACTCGAATCTGGCCTTAGAAGTGGCGTGTTCTGGAAAGCCATGAGAAAGGTTAAAATCTACATGTTGATGTGCCAATATACCACAGGAAGAACAGTTATATATGCTCAATATATTTCTATACAGCCTGAAATTCTCATCAGAGTTCTTGTCCAGCTTTACAGGTTTGTGAAGGCAGATGGTAAAAGTTTCAGATTTCGTGGGACACCTCAGAGGTAGTTGGCTGCGTATTTGAAACATACTTGAAGAGGTGTGTCCATTGGTAATGACAAAATCAGCTCTGTGTATCTTGGTGCATAAAGGAAAGTATGCATCCCAATGAAAACTGCTTTAGCCTTTTTTCACCTTCCTGGTTTTGCATTTATAAAAATCTTTCACACGTACCAAGATCATTTCTCCTGTATGTTTACAGCATTTAGAAAGAAAGGAAAAGGCAGCCACTGAAATTAGCAAGTTGATGAAATAGTGTAAATCCTGCCTGCTGCCTGCTTCTGGGAGAAACTCTACTTCTGAGTCTTCTCTAATGAATGATGACATTTTGCATTCAAGGAACAAATATGACTTTTCCTGCTGGCCAATACGCTCTTGCTTTCTCTTTGAGTACACATGACAGAAGCTTTCTAAGAAGGAAAACAGTTATAAATTAATTGCAAAGCCCTAGATCTCTTTGTAGAAATGTGGTAACTGCGTAATGTTGTGGTCATGAATTAAAAGGTGAAATAATGTATAGAGCTTAACGGCAGAGTCATCTCCCTCTGTGCAATGAGGAGCACAGCTGGGAATTCCTCAAGCTGCAGCTGTGCAGGGAGGGAAACTGCAAAACCAGGAACAACAGAAACGTTTTTATTCTTCCAGATTGTTCCTGGTAATAATCTAAAATAAAGATCTGCAGGCAGAGTGGTTTGCATGAAATGGAGAAGATCTTGCCAACTATGCATGCAGGACAGGGCTTGGGGCAAGACTTTCAACCTGAGTCTTCTTGCAGGGTTGATCACCCCAGAGTTTCACTATCTTCACTCCTTTATTATGTGAAGTTGCCTTTGGTGACAGAGCCAGCTGTGAAGAGCTTGGAGAAAGGTACTCTGCTTGATTTGTTGAGTCAGGGTGGAGAGCAGAAGTGGTGTTCTGCTGCTGTTCCCTCTTTCATTGCTGCTTTCCACTAGGGAGCTGTGCAGACTTGAAGAAGTGCTTCTTCATGTACTGCTGGGAAATGCTTTTGGGTATTTGGGTTCAGTGGGAGATAGAGGCCCTGGGACCCCACACCTTCTCTAAAATGCCAACGTTGTCACTTCTCCTGAAGTGAGAATGCAAAAATGGGAAGTGACATATTTTAATTATGAAGTAGGGTGGGAGTGAGAAGGAAGAAATAAAAAGCAATCCAACAAAGCCAAGATTTAGAGTGACATCACTTTCTATATAATTGCAATGCCAGCAGACTCAATAAACATATCAGCATTGTTAAAATGATTTATGACCCAAATAGTTGAATATAAAGTATTATCAATAGATGTGTCATCATTGATCTTTCCTGGGGCTAGCAGCTGAAGGATGGAAGAGGGAGATGATTTTAACAAACAATCCTTGACAGGAATCCAAAGGAAACAATGTGCAGGGACAGACAGCTGACAAATTCAGTATGGGGCCATTAAAACATGTGATGAATTTGCTGGGAAAGTATATATTTGTGGAAGAGGTGAGCTCATATCTGCCATAAATTTGTCAGCTGTGACACAGTGTTCTCAGGCCTGGCATGAATAATGCCTAGCTATTTACAGGCTTTGTCTGGCAAAAGCTCTATCAGTCACTCCAGGGTTATTTACAAAGAAAAGTGTCTGTCAGTTACAAGGACATGACTTTGCCACTAAAAGATAACAAAAGAGGAAGTCAGCCAGTGGCCTCTCAGTGCAAGATGCATCTTCTCCAGAGAAGCTCAGGGTTGGAATGAATCAGATGGACTGCAGTAGGACCTCCTGGCAGAGTGCCTGGCATAGGCTGCAACAGTACATTTATCCACACTGATTAGATTAGAATTATTAATAGGGGTCTATGGAGTGGAGCAAAGGGTCATTTAGAGTTTAATTCTGTTCTCAGATAACTTCATTTTAGCTGATGGGATTGTTATTGTAGGGGTTTTATATGTTTATAGGAAACAATATACTCAATAATGAAGTCATGCATCCTTCAGCAAGATTAGGAGAGCTATTGTGTAGCTGGAGTGAAGTCTTCACAATTGTGTTAATTAAGTAATAGTGATTTGACTTTGTCTCCTCATAAAATGCATTTAAGAAGTGACTAAAAGCTGCTGAGAAAGTGTTCCCTCAATAGAAATATATAGCAAAACAAGCAAGAAATGAAAGCAGCCTTGGACTGAGTAAACAGAACTGATGATGCGATGCTTTTACTGAAGACAGGCAACGACTTGATCTGGAGTTTCAGCTTCCTGCTATGTTAATATAAATGTGTATCAATTTAGTATTGAGTACACCAGGCTCCTTTTTCCGTGTCCTCATTCCTGATAAAAGTGGAAGGCAGGACTATAGACCATGGTATTTATGGCATGTTTACATTTGTCAGTCATTTGTTTAAAGCTTCAGATTGTGGAGTTTGAGATTACATCTGGCTTCTTCAAAGTGGGCACCTGACGTTAGGCATTGAATTTTGCATTCAAGATGATAGATTGAAATGGCCTAATATGGGAAAGTAACAGAGCTGGTAGGAATTGGCAGGGCAAGATTTGCAAGTGCTCATGAACAGTGCCAATTAAGCCACTTTCCGAAGGAAATGCAGGAGGCAATTTCATATCAAATCATAGAATCAGCTAGGTTGGAAAATACCTTGAAGATCATCAAGTCCAAGCTCTACTCCAGCACTTCCAAGGCCACCACTAAACCATGTTACTAAGGGCCTCATCTACACGATTTTTTAAATCTTCCAGGGACAGGGACTCCACCACTGCACTGGGCAGCCTGTTCCAGTGCCTGACCACCCTTTTGGGGAAGAAATCTTCCTGAATGTCCAGTCTAAACCTCCCCTGGTGCAGCTTGAGGTTGTTTCATCTTGTTCTGTCGCTTGTTACTTGGAAGAAGAGATCAGCCACCTCTTCTCTCCATCCTCCTTTCAGGTAACTGTAGAGAGCGATAAGGTCCCCCCTGAGCCTTCTCTTCTCCAGAATTATTGCCCCCAGTTCCCTCAGCTGTTCCTCACCAGATTTGTGCTCCAGACCTTTCACCAGCTTTGTTCTTCTTCTCTGGACCGACTCCATCATAGAGAAATGTTACACACCAGAAGTGTTGACCTGTGCTCTCTTCTGAAATGCCGTTGTCCAGATTTCACAGTGTGTGTTATGCTGTTCCTAGTAACACAGTTACGGTTTTGTCACTAGGTACTTTATCTTCAAGGGCTTAGAGTCTGGTGATAAAATTTTTCTGAGAAGTTTAATTTTGCCTGTTTTTCAGTGGCGAGGAGCCAGCTCCATACGTGGTGTAAATTGGACTCTTCATTCACTTCAGTGGAAGTGTAGTAACATACATCATTTGAAATCAAATTAAGCAGCAAGCATGGAATGTGAAAAAGCAGCATATTAATGCTTCAGGATAGGATTTCAACTGCAAGTGAAGGAAGTGTCTTGTTCATGACCCCAAGATGTGACCACAGAATAAATAATAAATCCTGACAATGGCAAACACTTCCTTATCCTTCTAAAGATAGTATTCCCTGTTAAAATAAAGGTGATCTCACCTCAGTTTCTCAGCCAGAAGCGTGCAGCTAGAAGTTTGTCAAGCAGATGCTTTAACGGGATGGTAATTAATGAGGATAAAGAAGGTTACCCTGTTTCCAAAATGACCACCAGCTTGTGCAGTAAAGGAGTTTCAGAACACTGATGTTTGTTTCGTAGGCTTTGCAGGCATGTGTGACAGCTCTGTTGGTGTGATAAACTGTAAGTGCTCCAAGGGAGCCATCATGGCCAATTTTGTCATTGATACGTTGGCTCTGAGTGATTTACCCTCCATGGTATATGAAATAACTCAAAGGAGTTGCTGTGGCCTGTTGATCAAATCTATACTGGAAGGACCTTAGGAAAGCTGCTAGATCTATTGCTCTAAAGCCTGTCTAGGTACAGCAGGTTTTGTTACCAACATGGTTACACCAGCTTTCTGTGACTTGAAGCAACACGTTTTCATATTCGTGGGTGGAAGTGAAATGTATTTTCAGATTGCTCAAATACTTTTATCCATTTTCTCTTTAAGTTGATTGTGTCACTTAGAAAGCAAAAGCAAATGTTTAAAGACATGTAGTTTGTAATGTGCCAGCTGAGAAAAAGGGATGGAAGATGAAGCAGGTACACCTGCAACCATGCTTCTCCTTTTTTCCCCTTGGTCCACAGAAAGTGTGCTGGTTCAGGAAAGAAAAATGCAGGTATTAAAGCCTAACTGTATTTGAAGGGAATCTTGTTCTGCACACGTCTGGTCTGGTGTTTGTTGTTGCTGGCAAACGTGTGCTCTGACAGTTTGGGAACTTCTGTTGTGAGGACTTGCGCCATCCATTCACTCTGGGAGTGAAAAGGCTGGAGATCTGGTTTGGCTCTGTCCCGAGTCTGCTGGGTGTGTTTTGAGAACTCTGGTATCCATTTGAATTTCAGCCACTCTGTGTATGTGTCCAAGGATTTATGCCTTTTCCTGGCGCTGCGTCCCATGACTTCAGGAATTTACCAGCCAGTGTGAAGATTGTTTTAATGAAAATCTCTTTCAAAATTTGGTTTCCACTACAGGGGCCCTACTTCCAGCTCTGTTGATTCCCATTGACTCTAGCAGGAATCAAAGGGAATAGTACTTTAGAGAGACAGCTTTAACAAGTAATTCAAAGGCGGTGAAGACAAACAAGAAATAATCTGCCTTCAATGAACTTTACATCACATTTTCAGGAAGGTGTAATCCCACATATTCTCTTGGTAGGAAAATCTTCCTGCACTGACCTGGAAACTTTGCATGTGCCTCATTTTTATTGGACTTGTATCCAGCCAGCTGTTCCATCGAGATTCTTATTTTCTTCTGAGGACCTGGTTGGCTTTTGTATTTATGAAGGTAACGGTTATACAGCAACAGACTTGAGGGTCTTGAAGTGAAATTTCAGTGTGCTTCATCTCCTTTGGAACTGTCAGCATCAAGGTGCAGTCTCAAGGCACTTGCATGCAGCTTGGTATCTTCATTCCTGCATTACAGGTAGGAAACTGGATGCACAGGGCAAAACGTTTTGCTTGGGAAGCAGAACAAAATCTCACCCACCCAGCCTAGTGCTGTACCCATGGGGGCTGTGGGAAGGCTTGCAAGCACCTGATAGACACTTTGAGAGGCATCAGGAGGGCAGAGGTGAATGTGGGCTGGCCAGGTTTGCCTCTAACCCATGCCAGCCATGGCCGTAAGGGAGCTCATGGACCTGTTTGTACAGCATTACATTTTTTGGTGTTTTTTTGACTAAATAGAATTTGACTCTAGAAAAAAGCAAACCTTTCAAAGCTCCGAAGTGGCCAGAAGGATTCATTCTTCTGACAAGTAACTTTAACAACATGTCTTCAATGGAGTCCATGTGTCCGCTTTCAGACAATTTCTACTGGAAATGCCTTCACAAGTAGACGCATTGCTGTAAATAATCAGATTTCAAACACTACAACTCCGAGTCATTTTGAATATAGTCCTGGAGTTGGAATAACATACATAAAGCTGGCTGCCCTAATGCAGAAAAAGGAACTGTAAGGCAAAATCCAAACCAGGAAATGCTGCCAACTTAAGGCAAAGTAAACTGAGAGCAATAAATCAAACTGAAAGACATATTTTATTGTGGACTGAACAATACAGGGCCTGACGTTTCCACAGGCAAGGCACAAATATCCTTTTACTATCAAAACCAAAAGCTTTTAGAGCTTCAAAAGGAGCTGCAGGCAAAGGAGCAAATAAATGACAGGCTGAGCTGGTCTGATGGGGCTTTGTGGGTTGTGTTATAGAGGTCTTAGAAGATTCACAGATGTCTGCTTGCCCTCCAAGCGTCACTGCTGACCATGTCATCCCCAGCTGCTAACGCTTGCAGCAATTTTGGGCAGGTGAACTAAAACAGCTTAACAAGTTAGCTCCCTTCAGCTGAGCTGCTGTGAGCATCTGTGATGTGAGCCCATCTCCATTGCAAGGCAAAATGTATCAGCTTGCATTTCGTTTGCTGAAGATGCTAAAATCAACCTTCCGATAAAGATTTAAGCCAACATTTTGAGCTTGTGGTGGGGACTTCTGGCAGAGACAGCTCAGCTGAGAGGAGATACCTCCTCGAGCTCTTCTGGCTTGGTTGCAGTTAACAATGAGCTCGTGTCCAGGCTGTTGCTGTGAGGCCTAATTCTCTACCTGCTGTAAAAGCAAGTGGGACACTAAACCCAGTGGATGATGTCGCATTTTGCTTTTTAACTTTACTTTACTTTGTCGTTCAGTGTGTCAGCTCTTCTGGAACCTTACACGTGGACTAAATATCCCCTGACTGCTGCAGAGCCAGAGTTTTCCCAACCAAAGGCAGACAGCTTTCCGGAAATGGGAATAAAAGATCCTATCTGCTGTCCTCTTCTCTATGGAGGAAGAGCAGAGAGGGCGTTACAGTGTGTTGTGTTCACACCTGAGCAGCCTGGGCATCTTGTCATCCTTTTGGAACATACTTCAGAGTTCCTCATGGCGGTACTCAAGTCTTAAGAGTTCCCTTTGCACCCCAGGTTGCAAAGCAAGCATGTGCTGGATCCTGGAAGGCGACTGCAGCCTGCAGAGGCCTGTGGCCGCCTTTCCTGTGCCTTGTCTCTGTAGGGCTCGTCCGCAGACTGCTGTGGGTGACATTTGGCCCACACAGGAAGATAAGATTAAGACTGGAAGGAACTTCCTAAGTCATCAAGTCCTGTCCCCCGCTGTTGAAGGCAACCACATCATATGATGTCTTTCGAACACTTATCTAGTTCCATCTTGAAACCATTTCGGTTTCTTGCCCTCACTACTCCTACTGAGAGGCTGTCTTTCTTCTCGTGGTTATAAACCTTCTTCTAATTTCCAGCCTAAATATGTCCAGGGCAGTTTAGGCTGTGTTTAATAGATACTAAGAAAATAAATTAGTCACCAGCTTTTATTTATGTGCATCAAGCTTTTGATACGCATGTATATAAGGCCCCTCTGCTGCCGTGTGTATGCTGTGCTCATGGGGAGATATCTGGATGAGGGGGAAGGGGGCCAGCACTGCTGGGTGCCCCGGTTCAGGGAGGAGGGGATGACCTGGGCAGTCAAGGGAAAACAGGGGGCAAAGGGGAGCAAGCGGAGAAGGAAAGTGAGGAATGGGAAAGGAGAAGACAGCTGAGGCAGGGCAGGGGTCAGGAACAAGGTGTGAGAGGCAGTGAAGCCTGATGAGGAGCGGAGAAATTCTGAAACAGAACGTGGTGGGGGGGAAAGGCGCTTTTAAGAAAAGCAAATAATGATGCAGATAAAACATAAGGAAACAATATTAAGGCAACAGGCAAGCAGATAAGGAATGTAAGGCAAAAGGGGAAGATTCACAGAGAGTTCAGAGCAATGAAAAAAGAAACCAATTCAGAGATGAAACCCAAAACTATTTCAAGTATGGGGTATCCCACTTGTTGGGGCAGACTCCAGTTCTGACGCACAGGCTGGCTGGGCCTCTAAGCTCTTCTCCCAGCTGCAGGTCCCACGAAAGGGAAGCACAGGCTTCGTCTTTGAGAAAGAAATGACTGTAGAGAGGCAAATCTGTGTTTTCTGAGAATATTCACATATTATTTCTGAGGAGGGTGGGGACTTGAAGAGGGAATGAAAGGTACAAAGGTGTTAGCTGATGTTTGCTGGTACTCAGCAAAGCTCCTCTCTCTGCTGGTCTGTGTGAAGTTGCATTGTTAATACAGCAACTAAAGGATACTAAAGGAGAAGCCGTTCCCCTTCATCAAAACACAGTTTAAATAGCAAAAGACAATTCCTAACAGAGTGGGTAATTTTAAAAAGGGATGGGGCTTTTCCCCTCCCTGAGGCTAGCACACTGTGGCACTGTTGTGTAAAAAGACTTGCGGATGAAGTGAGAAAAACATGGGTCTATGGGCATATGCATAGGGGATAGCAGAAACCTTTGTACTGAGCTAGCTTTAAAGATCCTGCAAAGAGCAGAATTTACTCATAGTTCATGGCAAATGTTATCCTGCAAGTTAGCAGAAAGCTGTATCTGGGAGGTGGGGGAGGTAGCTGTAAGATGAGGTTATTCTGCTCTGTAACTCTGTGTTAATAGCCGTTAAGGATCCTGTCATGTTGTAATTACTTTATGCACAGTGAATACTTGCACAGAGGCCTAACAGGCTCCTGCAGCCTGTACTGTGTAGGGACAGAGGCAGCACTGGAGGCACAGACATCAGCCACATCTGAGGCTCTAAATGTTTAACCGTGTGCTTTGCTTTGAGAAGTCCTGGGGACAAGGCAGGTGCTTATGTGCAGCATATGTGCAGATGGCTTTGCAGAGTCAAGACCACTGTGTGTATTCTGCATGTGGTGCTGATGTGATGTGAAGTCATGGGAATGCGGCCAGTGACCAGAGTGAGGATTGCTCCAGCTCTGGACTTGTTGATACTCATAAACACTAAATGGAATTTTGGTCATCAATGGGATATAACATTGGCTCTCCTGTCAGTTCTCCTTTCCTTAAAATACGACTTTAGAAACTTTTTTTCTTTACCTTATGCTGGTACTCAGTGAGATGGGACCTTTTCTGATACAGATTCCTGTATTTCAATATCAAAACTTGAAATTCATTCCTCTCAAGCAAAAGAGAAGCAAAGCCTTTATGTGTTTTAGATGAGACTGGTGGGTTTGAGTCCAGTCCCAACCTGCAAATCAGGCAGGATTCATTCAAGAGCATTAAGCTTGTATTACTGTGTATTTTTTAGAGGACTGTAAGTTGTTCCTTTATTTTTTCTTTCTCTCCTCAGATGCACATATATGAAATGGGTGTTTTCTGTCCTTATAGCAAGAGTGCTAGTTTCCATCAAGCCAATTAATGAATGGGAGGCGATGTTCAGTGTGAATACCAGGGGCTGCTATCTGATCGGAGGAGAGCTGGGGGCATTGCCTGCATCTTAGTGCAAGTCATCAGGTGGCATATTCACCAAGGAGTCAGCCAGCAGTTTGATTGACTTCATTACAGTTTATCATTATGTCTGCCTCCTTTTTTTTATTTCTACATTTAATCACCTAATATCATTTTTATCAGCTTGTCAGGGCGTGGGAGAGAGTGGTGGGGAATTTGTTTCACTTCCTCATAGTACATGTCTGTTTTGGTAAAACATTATGGCAAGTTTATGACTGTCCTACTTTAAAAAATAAGATCCAAGTGAACTATTTAAGCCTGTGAGTAACAAAACATCTAATTAGCATTAACTCTTAGCTGTAAAACTATCATAGGTTCTTCATTGCAAGGTACATTTCTGTATCATTTGAGACACATAATGAACCAGTAACTGGTAGCCAGGTGGTTGCTTAAAAACTGCACCTTCCCAGCTCAAAACTTGCTTTTGATTGAAGCATGTTATTGTCCCTATGATAAGACCTGTCACATACTATTGGAGAACTGATTCCCAGTTCTAAGAGTATCTTCTTCTTCATTTAATAAGGCACCAAGCCAAACCACTCTTCATGCCTCTATAGCTTGGCCACCAGAAAAGAAGATGACTTCCCCATGTGCCATATGTGTATTCTGGATGTGGAAATGTGTTGCAGTTTCGGTGGAGAGCTAACAGTTGGTTAACTCGTATAAGATTTTAAGACAGCAGTTAATAGCGAGGTTGGAAACTGAAATTCTAGCTATTTAACATTTGCTGTGTATGCCATGCCTGGTTTTAGATGCTGTTCTTGCAGGGAAAGTGCATTCTTGCACGGACATCAATCTAGAAATAGCTGTTGTAAAAAAAAACAACCCCGACATAAAAAAAATCCTGTAGGCTTCCAAGATATCCTTGCGTCCAGATATACTGTAACAGTGTGAATTTAGGATGATGCCATGCGTGCAGTGGTGTTCATCTTTTGGTTCAGA
Source organism: Pezoporus occidentalis (assembly GCF_034315485.1). Classification (NCBI taxonomy): domain Eukaryota; kingdom Metazoa; phylum Chordata; class Aves; order Psittaciformes; family Psittacidae; genus Pezoporus; species Pezoporus occidentalis. The sequence goes on from NW_026912779.1 coordinate 9,545,007, forward strand.
AAATGGCTAGTTCAGCCCATACAAAGGTGGTATGAAACAGTCATCACATCTCCTTGTTCGAGAAACTGCTTCTCAACAGTGACCCAAGTTTCACTGGAGGTTACTGTCTGAGAATAGATGGTATAAATCACACTTTCCCCACCTCCTCCTCTGCCAGCTCTCCTGTCTAGTGCCTGCATTCAGAAAATTGCCTCCATCCCAGAAGGTCAAGACAAGTGCTACCAGCGATGAGATCCTCTTCTATGGCATCTTCAGTACAGGTCCCCAGGGGACTGGACCTCTGCTGATTGTTCTCCAGATTACTGCATTTCTCTAACAGGCTTTAGTGTCTCAAAAATTCACTCCATTCCTGACCTTCTCAGATCTCTCAGCTGGCAGTTTTCCACAATGCCATCAAACTGGATGCTGTAACCTTTTAAAAAATGTTGTTAACGGAGGTTAAAATCACAGATGCATTTTAGGTTTGATTTCTCTTTTAGAAATTCCAAATTACGCCGCATATTGGAAAGGCCTGGTTTGGCTCGGAGCCATTCTGATAGATGTCATATTGCTAAACAAGATGGGCCTAGAAGTATGCCTAGATGTTTCCTTTTTTATTTCAAACAAATACAAGCAGTAGATTAACATTTGGCTGACCCTGGCGGCAATTGCTAAATGTAATGTTTAGAGCAATCTAACACCCTGATACTCTGCGGTCCTCCACAGCGGAACGTTGTTTTCAAGCAGCTTTCCAAGTTTTACAAATCTGGGGTATTTCTACAACAGAAGCCTAACCCATGTACCAGCAGATCGAGAGCACCCAAACCGCATGGTCTGATAACATTATGGGGGTGTTTCTCGACCTGGTTGTGTGGACAACAGCAAAGTGCTCTGTAGCTGGCCGTTTGCTTGCAAGTAGTCGATTAAGAATCATACTTCTGTATCATTTATAAAGTTTCTGCACTGTATTGCCCAAAACCAGCTTTCAGTGAGCAGGGAAGCCCACGCCAAAAAGCGTGTAAGCAAGCGATAGAGTCAAGTCACGTGAGAGAGAATTAAATTTTCATGTCTCATAAATGAAATATACATTAGGGACTCTCTCCAGCGACCTCCAGGTTCTGTAGTTTTTGGATCAGAGCTGAACACCTAAATCATGGAGCCACAGCGGCCTGTAACACATAGATGGCGGGTATTGCCTTGCTATGGGCCTGCGGTGGTAAACAAATGGAACTAGTTTTGGAGAACTGCTATTGACAGTAAAATTCTAATTTTGCTCCAGCTCCCAGAACAGATGTACCTCAGAGTCCATAGACTGCAATACTTAACTGCAGCTACTCAGCTGTGACCTTCAGCCTCAGGCTCACTGCAATAAAATTTTCATGCAACCATATGGAAGAATATTTTAATAGAGATTTACTGTCAGTAACTGTCCCAAAGGAGCAAATAAGGAAGCTGTAACATATTGCGTACAGTAAATCAAGGGGACTTCAATGGAAAAACGAAACCTCCCTGAGGCAAGCATCTTTAAAATTACAGGCAACACTTTGTACAAATATGTGTACAAAGGACTAGATACGCACTCAGTTAAGCAACTCAAAATGGTTTTGATTTGAAGATATATTTATTAGAACTTATTTATTGTATTTGTAAGTGCTAATGGGGGAGGGGGTCATCTCGCCGGGCTCGCCAGCAACTGCTGAGCAAGTTTTTGGCTTCATCGGACGTGATGCGAAACAGGCAAAAGCAGAGAGCAGGAGGGAATGGGAGCGCCGAGTCCATGAGTTCACATGGCAAATTGCATCTCCCAACAACCACAACTGCAGTGGTGCTCTCTTAGCCACTCTGACCATACTGAAGGATTTTTAGTTAAGAGCAATTAAGCTTTGCAATTGCTGGTTGCTTCCTGAAGCCTGGTGGAACTGTCAGGAAATGAAGGGGAAATTCCTGCTGGAGTGCTCAGTAGGAAGCAGGAAACACAAATGCTGTAGCTTTGCAAGCATGTCAGAGCTGTTCCCTGTTGGCAGTCCTCTGGGGAACTTCATGTGTGTAGACTGAATGTGAGAAGCACAAACAGGCAGAGGTCTGTCCATTTGGAGGTGTTAAGAATTCACCTTTTAGGGCTTCATTCTCTTTCCCTTTTTCAGGAATTTCTACAACTGGATAAAGGCAAACTGGAATCTGAATTTCTCCTCTACTCTCACACTGCGCACACACTTGTTTCATTCCTCTAATGAGGCTAATAACATGACAAGGCAATAAATCAGGAGCAAGTAGATTAAATGCTCAGAGAGGTAGGACCGAGTTATCCTTTGTAATATTCGGTACTAAGCATCATGTAAAGAACAGCTTACCTGAAAACTTACAGGTGTATATTGAGCATACTGAATCATGAAGTATGTGATGAAAGACATAGCAAAGCCCAGGAAAAAAAAATAGCCAAGCAGTAGGATGCAGATCTGCCTTTCTGAAGGAAAAGTGGAGTATTGCATATGAGGGACACCTTCAAGCCCCAACAGCGAGATGATTGGCAAATATTAATGCAGTCTGAGGATTTCCCCGGGTTGCCATGGAAACCAGGTAACACACATATACATATACATATGCACATGCAAATTCATGTGGGCTGCCATTAGCAAGCAGTCCAAAAGCATCCTTTATCTGGTTCCTTGGCTCCAATTCAGTGGTGAACTCTGGTTATGAGGAGGCGATCACACCTGTCAAAGGCAAAAGTAGCACAGGGTCCCTGCCTTCTGACTGCCATTGCCTTCAGCTCCTAGTTCACTCTTTGTTGTTTCTGAATGCACGTGAGTGGATAAGACCACTATTGTGGTCACCAACCTCATACTCCAAACTCTCCCTTTTCACATGCATATTTTGGAGAGACGTGGGTGCAAATCTTAGTTTGGATAGGCCTTTCTTTACTCCAAAGTAAAAAAAAAAATGTTATTCTTTACTTGGGTACATCTTAGAGGGCAGAGGGCTTGAGGAGCATCCTTTGCTCAGGATGGCAGTGAGGACAAGCAGCTCTTGATGCAGGAGTGCTCTCCAAGCACTCTGTGCCAGGGAGCATTACTGTCTACTGCCTTGGATGGGTGAACAGGAGAAGTAGCAGGGGTGTATCTTGGTGTAAAACTGCAAAGAAAGGAGTTATAAACATGCCATAACTGTGTGCAGTTTTGGTGGTGAGACAAACATTGTAAGAAGAATGAGGAAAAGCAAAACAAACCAAGGCATTTTCCATTTTGCAAATAAACAAGCTGTGTAAAAGAAACTGCACTTCATCCCCGTGTTTTCCTAAATGGAGTCCTGTGCAAGACCCTTCATGTTGACTAAGTGCATGGTCCGAAGTGACCACTGGAAAGGAAAAAGCATGTTAAAACGGTCATTTCAGTATGGACTCTGAAAGCACTGCTCCTCTCTGCCTGGTGCAATGACTCTGGAGGCTGCTGTTGTATCAGCAGCCTAGTTCCAGAAGAACTTTATGATTTCCAACAGCTATTTCAAAGGAAGGGCAGATTTAACTTTAGAACATCTCATGCCTACTCTGGATAGCAATTAGAGATGTTTAAAATAAGGCGTTTTTACAAAAAGTATTTTTAAATTGCTGTTTTCCATCTCTTTATTTTTACTTTGCAAATCATTCATTTCTGTGCTATAAAATAGGTTGGGTAGCAGTTCTGGGTCCCCTCCTTTGCTCCTCACGTGTGTCTAATATGTAAGAAGTCCTCACTTTGCCTGAGTCTGAGCATTTCCATTTCACTGAACTCTTGCTGTGCTGTGAAACATCAGCTACAGGCAAAGGTCTGCCAGTATATATTGATTTTGTTTTCATTTATTTGTTGTTTGTGTTATTTGGTGGGGTGTTTTGGTATTAGCCATAGTGTCAGATTTGGACTAACCTAAGGAATCTATAGGGTGTTTTCCCCTTTTGCTTCTATGTACCTGTTTCCCTCTTGAAATGCTCTATTCAAAGAGCGCCCAAATGAGAGGATTATAAAAGTTTTGTTTTGCTGATCCACTGTTGATAGAGGCTTTTGAGGAAAGACAAATCACTGACAGGCTCTGAGCATCACAGAGATTGTCTCTTCTTAGCTCAGTACTGTTTAATCACCTGCAGGCATCCCAATTACCATAAGCAGAATTACTATCCCAATTAAGCAGCAGTCCTTGCCACTTGGTGTCATTAGGCTTAATTTGGTTCCTTGGGAAGTGTCCTGATTAAGTTGATTACCTGATTAAGTGGGTGTACTCTATATGATGGGCCTGATGCATCAGTGCTTTATGCTAGTTCTGCTTGTTGATTAAAGTGCTATTATGGCAGCGTAGAAATAGAGCAGTGCCAAGGTGAATCTGGCCCCCTGCTTTTAGCAGTCATTGTCCAAGCTTACAAATACTTTGCATTTCTAGCAGGAAGCCACTGGACACAAATCACTCCTGGGTTTAATTCTTCATTTTTGGAGGAAATGAAATTGGGATGAAATCAGACAGTTCTGCTTCTTGCGAGCAAAATAGTGAAATTGGCTGTCTTCAAGGGGGTGGCTGACATGGTGAAAATGGACTTGAGTAATACAAGATAGGAACATTTAGAATTTAAAGACAGGGGAAAAAAAAAACCTAGCAGCTCAGGTTGCTACTTTTGCACTGGTTTTCCATGCTGGAAAGTACTGGTGTAGCGTATCAGCCTATTTCTGCAATGAGCTAGAGACCTACTGCCTGAGAATGCAGTCACAATTATGTTTTTAAATACTTTATATCTATTTGTTTTTCTTGGCTACCTCTGGGAATAACCTGGAGTGTCAGAATATTAGGAGCCATATTCATTCACTGGTTGACATTGTCAAAAGCAGCGATATCATAAGAGGGGTTAAGTAGGCATCACAAGAAAAAAGGAAGTTATTTCTGGCCAAGCCAGAAGTAAGAGGGAGCAGAAGCAAAACTCCTAAAGCAAAGTCTGGGAAGAGTTTCTTCTTAATTTCTATTTTAGGAATAAAAAACATGGAATACTTCTTAGGTGTTCCGTCTTTGAATGTAATTGTGATAAATGACGGTGCTCAAAATTTGCAGATTAATCTTTGAGCATTAACTCCATCCCTGATTAATACCTGTCATAGCATTCATCTTGCCTGCCTTTGAGCACGGTTGTTGTAGAAGTTTATATGGGGATGTTGTGTCTCGGCTTCTTTCATAGCCAAGGAACTATGGGGTTGATCCAACCTGGTACAGATGCCTGTTTTAGGGTGAGGTGTCCTGTCACCTCATCCTAGTAAGTCTCCTCAGCTTGCTCAGAGGTTAATTATCTGTATTAATATCTAATACTGTAGGCACCCAGACTTGGCGAGGCGAATCAGACCCCCACTCTTTGCTGAGGTTGTGCGCTTGGGCTGCAGACATGCCCACTGCTTTCAGCAGAACATGTTGAGAGAAGAATCTGCCCATCTGCCGTGAGATGGAGGGGTAATATCTCTGCTTACTTTTATCTCTTGTCCCTTTCATCCAGAACATATTGCTTCAACTGAAGTTAATACAGCTATTGGCAATGATATGAGCATATTCGATTTTTTTTCCTCCCATTAGGTTTTCTTGGAGGACAGGAAGCAATTTTCCCTTCTGTCATGTCATTTATCTAAGGATAAAGGAGGAGGGATGCAAACCTGCATTAAACTATCTTTGCTAACAGAAATCAGTTGTCCAGTAATATCTGTTTGATCTGTCCAGCTGATGGAAGAGATACAGCACTAACTTAAGCTGATGCTATATTTTCCAGGCTGTTAGCCAGCTTTTATCCATATTTTGGTGCAAAAGGGGGTGTGTACAGCAGAAGGGCAGAAAGAAGGCGGCTTGCCCAAAGGGCTCATCAGAGCAGCAGCCTAGTTTAGGTGCTTTGAAAGCCTAAATGTGATGGATGTGGTAGCAGTAGATACTCTCCATTTAAAAGATTTTGAAATAGTGCACAGCTGTCGTAGTACCTGTGTCTTTCCTTCTTACCCAACCCTCTCCAAAGTCATTCATCCCTAATAGTCAGTCCTTCATGAGGACTGTTTAGGGAATGGAGGGGTTTCTGTCTTCATTTGTCAGACAATTTCCAGGGACCCTTCTTGTAGCCAGCATAGTCTAGCTGACTTCTGAGGTTGGTTTGGTCTGTGCTGCGAAGTGGCTGATCCCAACAGGACAACCTTTCCCTACATATTTTCTCTCGTGTTTATGATAGCTTCTTCAAATCAGATATTCTACCCAGACCACAGGAAGTGAAAATACCGATTTGGACAACAGCATCCAAAAATGCCTTTAGAAGTATGTGAACCTGTGAGATAGAGGTTTATTTCATTAACTGAACAACATTTAAATCTCCTTCTCTGGTTAATTCAATCCACCCCTGTTCCAATCAGAAGGGTAAACAGTCTGAGCTCAGGAAATGATTCTGAACCTTGTTTGTAAGCTCTCATGGGCCAGATTGAAAACGGGGGAACCCTCACATGGAATTGGGCTGATACACCGCAGCTGGAGAATCTGGCTCTTTGTACTGACATCCCCTATGTGTGTACATTCAGCTGCTGAGACCTGAGCATGTGCAGTGCATTATTTCCTCCATCTTCACAATCTGGCAAGAAACTGTAGTGCCCTGAAAGGTTACACATGTGGCTATAAAGCTTGCGTGGATACTTGCTCAGCTGCATGCGTCACAGCTACATGAGCCTGGTTCCTCCTTGGAGTTGAGTAAAGGAGGGGTAGGGCTTTCTACCAGTGGATGCACCTTTAAAATAAGAACATAAACACCCACTGTAGCGTAGGAGTCCCCAAGCTAGCTATAATGTGGGCAAGTGGGCCATGTTCTGTAGCCAGAGATGCATATGGGAGTGTTTCCTGCTTGCACAGCCAGCTGCCTTTGGCTGCGCAGGCTGAATGCACAGCTTGTAGATTTTGCCACACATGCCTCAACTTGGCTTTTGCTAAATATTAGGCATAAACCATTTATTTATTATGCCTCTTTGTTTCTTGTTCCTGAAGGTATAATCCCTTTCCACAGACATCAGCAGTGATATTCCTATTTGCATCAGCAGGGCAGGGACAGGCAAAAGTTGCCGCCATCGCTCTCCCAAGTGTGTCTGCTCCCTGAGTAATCAGGGATCTGTTCCTTGTTCCCTGCATGTGCTTTGTGTTCAAGGTCTGTTGTTTAGCTTTGACTGGACAAACAGGCTATGAAGTGTCAATTGTCTTTGACTGGATAAACAAGGCATTTAGGAGCAGGCATCTAGTTTGAATATTCACGGCCAGTGTACTTAGAACGCTTTCTATGTGAGTTCTTCAGGGCTTCATTAGGGGTTATTCCCTCTGAAAGCACAGTTCCCTAGAACACTAACAGGAAGAAAACATGAAAAAGGTGAAAACGTAATTGAATCCAATTCCTTTAAAACTGGATGAATGAATATTGCTGTAAAGTATTTGCAGTAACCTCCCAGATGTCTCTCTTAGACTTTGGATGAACTTGGCTCAGAAGTACCTTTTCTTTTCCTTTTTTTTTTTAGATTTTGCTTTTTATTAAGCTTTTGAACAACATTTTACAACCAGTAATAAAAAGGAATATTAAATCTCATGCAATCTTTCATAGCCGATAAAGAAAAGTGTGCTGTATCTTACTAATATATCACACTCTCCTGGAAAGCTTTTGTACCTTAGAACTGGGAATGGGCCTGACTCCCCCATATTAAGTACTTCCCTGCAATTTGTGGGGTAGGAGTTTTAGGTTTGTTAATGTGTATTTCTGCAGCACAACCAGAATCCTCTGTACTCTGTCATGTATTTGAAAGATGGGATAAATCGTTAGGATGTGTCCTAGGAGATTTGCACCCATTACAGACCTTGGAAACTTCATGAGAGGAGCTCATCTCTGAGAGTTCTTGTCTTGCTGAGGTCAGAATCCTGCAAGAACATGGCTATTCTAAAGAACTAAATGTGAACCCGATGTTAGCACTGATTTAATCTTGCTCATAAACTTAAAACTTGAGCCGAAACCTCTCTGCATGTGGATAGCAGGGATGACTGGTTGATGGATCTGAAACTTTAAGTGTTGTGTACAATTGGGATTGCTAAGCAGGATGAGAGACGTGTAGAACCTTGGATAGTCCTGTAAGGATATATAAACCCTTCACAGGCTTGTCAGATGAAGAGCAAATATGGATTTATGTGTTAGGATGAAGGAAACTGGAACCTTCCTACTGGTGAAGGTTAGGAAACCTCTTGCATTCTCTCCAATGAACTGCATGCCTGCATAAGCCAAGGGGATTCACAATCAATGTTCTGCCTGCCAGGAACCGCAGCCTTCAGAGAGTGCAAGTGGCTCTGGGAGATCCCTGAAAAAGAATGAGACCTTCATGTAGGAAAGGGTATTTTTAGTGATTGTTTGTTTGTTTTTACAGTTAAAGGAAATGAAACCAAAGCCCTAGTTTGACTTTCTTTGTGGATTAGTCTGTGCTAATTATTGCTGTTAATAGAACTGTGAGCCCTCAAGGCCCCAAACATGCAAAGACTTGTGCTGCTGTTTTGCGTGCCCATTGAATCCAGAACTGACAAACAACTGCCTGCAAAGTTAAAGGTGTATATCTTTGCAGGATTTGGGCATGAGAAGGGGTTTGGAATCATCGTTGTTTTAAGAGCCCCCAAAAAACAAGGGCTGGTGGAAAAGATCAAAGTAATTCTCTTCATTCAAGCATGATTCCTGATCAGTTGCTGTCTTCGAGGCTCTCTAGTTAAGCCTTGTACAGGAGAAAATAGTAAGGAATCACAAGCAAATGACAAAATCAATCAAAGGCAGGAAAGAAAAACAACCTCCTTATTTATGATAAGTATCAGTTCTGTTTCCTCTGTGTTGGCTTTATCCGCAGCCTGCTGTAATCAATTATATCTTCCTCTTGACTTGGAAGCATTCTGGGAGAAAGCCTGTGGCTGCTGATGATTGTTTTAAACTGAATCTCTGAGCAAGCTGCATTGGGCTGTAGCACAGCAGTCCTGGACCTCATGCTGCACATGGTGTCCTGCAATACTCGTTGCCCAGGTCCGCTACTGGTGCAGCTGCATAGTCACGGTGTGCTGCCAAGGCTGTGCTGTTCTGCAGAAACATCTTCTTGTGCTAATCCATCTGTACCACTTCTGGTTCCAAGGGAAATGTACAGGGAAGCATCTCGGGAAGCATTAATACCACCAGTCTCTTCATAAGCTACAACTTAAAGGGCAGTTACTGCCAAGAAGTGAACACACCTACGTTACAGTGGGGTTTTGGCTAAACAGTCTAGACAGGCTGGTTGAGAAATGATTTGTTTTCTTCTCTTTTAAATCATCTTTATCACCACCCCACCATGCACAAGCGCACACAACTGGTCATGACAGTGTTTTGACCCTGCTGTTGCAAAGACAAGGAAAAACGCAATTGGTTTTGGTTGATACTTGTTGTTTAGTTTCATAGAGAACTGCCAGTTTTAAATGACTACAGAAAAGAGATTCCTTTAAAAAGAGATGGAGAGATTAAAATGTGAATAGAAGCATTTTGCAAAAGGAAATGTAAAGTTTTTTGGGGAAAAGATTTCAACTTGCTATATTTTGCTGTATAAGGGGAGACAGGCAACTCTGCACAGTGGTTCTTCCAGTTGATGTTATAATACCTACATGTGGAACGAATCTTTTAAAGTCTCTGGATGAAACTCTTGGAGAAAAACACATGAAATCTAAGGAGCAAAACTGGTTGGAAGAGACATTATGCCTTATGCAGAGAATAAAGTAGTTGTCGAGGCTTCCAAGAATCATTGTGGACTTCCTCCTGACTGTTTAGGTGAAATATGAAACTGGGATGTTTAGGTGCTTACACTGGAGGTAGTCATCTTGTGTGTTTCAGAATCATTAACTAGGCTGGGATTTCCAGTGATGTCCAGGTTTGCTAGGTGCCCAACCTCAATGAAAATTCCCTTTGAAAACTATGGAGGAGGTGGGTGATAATGAGGGTCAAAGTATTTGTGGCCCTAATAGCATCTCACAATTAAAGTTGGAGTATTACATTGGAGTATTACACAAAAGGAGAACTTCACTGCCTTTGATGAAAGTGCGTATTATGAACTTTATAAGGAACCCCCAAAGCTTGAATGAGATGTCTCATGCTTCATTCTATTTTGGAGTTCAACATTTGAGAGATGGGCTTAAGAGAGGCCACCGTTGTAGTCCTGTTTGTCATCTGCTGGGACCAGGTGGAAAGCAGATAAGAGGATTTTCAAAAGGTATATAGAGCCTAACTCAGAGATTTGTAATTCTTTCTCTAGAAGTGAAAGCACTTCCCACAGAACTTTAAAATATTTTATGATAAATTGAAAAACTGCTCAGGCATAGTGAGCCTTTAAATACAACCCTCACACCATGTTCTTATTTATGGAAGACCAGGTCATCCTGATTAAGAGAGTGATAGTGTTAAGAATAGGAACAGTGACTTGTAAAGAACACTGAGGCTGCATCACAGAGCTGTTCTTCTGAAACATAAATTTTCATTACAAAAATACAGTGCTTTCTTTGCAAGGAGTCGTAGAGCGCTTTAAAAGGCTAATGACATTATTGGTAGGTGATACATTTTGCAAATAGAAGACAAGGAAGAGAAAACATAATTTCCTCTAAATTTAGCATAAATTCTATTACCTCTGTTATTGTCCCATAGGCCAATGGCACAGCTTTCCTAAAGCATCTCCTTCCTAGATTATAAGGTACGGTTTGTTCTTTCAGAGTCCTGTATTGTTTCTATGGAGATCAGTGCAAACGCATAGCTCTTCATGCCTATATAGGGCTTATGAGTTATAAAATAAGGAATGGGAAGTTGGGTATCTGCATATATACTTGGGTAGCAGTAACGTGGAATCCAGTGTGGATTGGCAACTGTGAAAACGTGCTTCATGCTTAGGTTCAGGGAGGTGAGTGCCATGCTCCTGTGTTTAGAAAACCTTGGCCAGGGTCTGCGAGTTACTTACTGATTAGTTGTATTTTATCTTGATTCCCACCTCTTATTTCCTTCTAGTTAAGAGAACTCTTGCAGTTAATCACAGCAAGATTTTTAGACATCAGTGATGAGGATTTGGTGGTGCTGGGCACCTACTGAGTAAAAACCTTTTCCCGTGTTTCTAGACAGGTACTGAATAGATCAGATCAGGATTAGGAAGTGGTTATGTTCATATTGCAGAGAGGAGGCACAGGTACAAACAGGTTACACGGCATTTTGTCCAGACCCTCTGACAGAACTGGAAACTGAACACAGACCCTATTTTCTTGTTTGAGGTCTGTAACCCCAGAGCAGCTCTTCCACCTTCATCTCTCTCACAGGTTTTATTAGCATGCAGCTGGACCGTGGCATCCCAGTTACTCATGGTAATTATTCAGCAGCGTCTTGCAGGACTTGGGTGCTGGAAGTATTAGATCTATTCTACATAATTTATATAATTTACTCGTGAAAGTCAGAAGGGAAAAGGAGCCCCTAAGTTTTGATTAGACACTAAATTCATTATTTCACATTAGAATTGCCTTCACCAGAGGACCAGGGATACTTATTTGATTCAGTAACAAGAGCTCCAAAGGGTACTAATTTAGTAAGACTATTGACTGTTCATTACTCTGATGTTGCTCAAATAGCTGAGAGCATGTGTGGTGTTTAATGTGATCTTAAACATTACTATCTACGGTAAATCAGAAACAGGGCACAAGTGCTATAGCTGCTGTTTAATGATGTATGAAAAAGCTGCCTGGTAAAGTGCACCATTAAGAAAAGCTAAAACCAGTGCTGAACAAAGACCCGATGAAATATTGATACCTTTGCAGCCAGTACGATTTCTTCTTACTTGGAAAGTGACTGAAGTCTGGTTTTCAGGAAAATCACACTTAACTTGAGCAAAGCAGTGCAATCAGATGCATGGGAGAAAAATATCTACTGGGGCGAGAGAACAAGGAAAAATAATACAGTTAGTCTTCTATACATCAATGTTTAGTTTATAATCAGGAAGACTTCCAGTTCTGCCATTATTCCCTTTCCATTAAACTACCGAACCTCTCCCACTGCATCCCCAACTCTTTCCTCTTTCTTGGAGAAAGAATCCAATTAAATCCAATTATTATTATTAATCCAATTGAAGAAAAAAATAAGACAGTCCTTTTTAAAGGATGAACTAAAGGATGTAAACTTCATCCAACCTTTAAAAACTGTAAAAAGACTGATGCTCAGGGAAGCTCTCCCTGATCAGATGCCATCATTGCCAGACCTCCCCTCAGAGATTCTCAGGAAAAGCATTACTTTTCTGCAGTGGACTTGCATGTTCTTAGCAGGGAGGAGGATGCTCCTCTGTGCATGTATATCCAAGAGAATGGCTTTTTCAGCACTGTCATGAGCACTGTTATTTACAGACCAGAAATGTGCATCCATTTGCCAGTATTTTGACGTAAAGCTAGTGTTCCTGACACCGGGAATGGTGGCTTCATTTCTTTTAACCTAGGGAATCACCTCTTCAGCTCTTTGTGAATCAGGGCTCAAACGTGTGCAAATTGGGCTATTTTTGTTTTACTTTTCTCTTGCTTTTTTCAATTCCCATCCTTTCCACCAAGCTTGCGGTAACCAGGGCTGTGGTAGGTCAGTGCTGTCCCAAGGGTCTTGTGCACAGGGGTACGATGGAAGTTTTTAGAAATCAGGGTCCTGTCATAATTGTGGAAGCTGGCATTGATTGCAGTACATGTGCTTAGTGGTTAGAGCACCTCTCTCACACCGATGCCTTCTGTAGTTTGTGGTGAAAACCTGAAGTTCCTCGTCTGACAGCTGCAAGTGGGCTTTGCTGGCTCATAGATCCCACTATGCAGCTCTTTCAACCTAGAAAGAAGTAAATACAAAACCAAGAAGGCACCCAGAAATGATCAAAGCAGGGAGTTTGAAAAGACAAGACAAAAAGGAAGTGCTTTTTCACACAACACATAATGAAATTGTGCTACTCATCAGCACAGGATGCTGAAGAGACCTGAAGAATAAATTCATTCAAGATAAATAAAATAATGGGATTAGGCAACCTTATTAGAAGAGGTCTCCTGGTGGTTATTAATGATGTAGGTGGAATCTCCAGGTCAGGAAATCCTGGAGCCATTGATTTTAGGAAACAAGACAATGTAACCAGGAATGAATTGTGCTTTCCTGGCCCCATTTTTTTCCCTGGGTTTCTATTACTGAGGCATTCTGGGGCAGCTACTAGGCCAAGGGACCTCAGGCTGAAGCAGAGCGGCCCTTCTGCTGGAAATGGCCTGAAACTACGAGCTTGATTCAGTCCATCTGAAACCCACAGGTCTCTTCTGCTCTGAGGGTGAGGTTGCCATCTGCACTGAGGACAAAACAAGAGGTTGGGTGTTCAGAATTTGTCTGCTGAGAGCCTTTGCTGTAAGCAAGATCTCAGTGGTTGCTCCAGATTTCTTAAACTGGGGGAATAAAGGCTGGATGCATGGTTATTAATGTGCAGTGTGGGCTCCCTCCACTCTGTTGCTGCAAGAGGCCGTGCATAGATCTGCCTGCTCAATATATACAGTCAGGGTACACAGTATGTACATGTGCACGTATATATGCTGCCTCTGGCAGATGAGCAGAAAGAAGGAAATATCAAGAATCATGTGCTCCAGCAGCATTTCAAGTCACTTGGAGCTCCAGCACACCTTCTTTTACATGTGGGTGTTTTGAAACTAATGAATAAAAGGGATTTTGGAGATAATTGCTGTAGGTCTGTGGTATTGTGCAAGGAAGTGCCCTGAAGAAAGACCCTGAGACAGGCGGCTCAGATTGTAATTAACTCACAAAGAGCAGGTGAGGGCAGGGACAAGCCTCCAGCCTTCTCCCTGTTCTGGTTAAACAAAGACCACCTTTACAAATATGTGTGTATTAGAGCCTTTGGTCTGCAAATTTCTCTCTTGCTCACACCATCATAAAAGATTCAGAGGGCTGTATCTTTTTGATTACTAATTTATGCTGTTTACAGACTGGGTAAGGGGAAAAGAAGAAAAGCTCTGAAAACTCCAGGAGCTGTGCTTTGCCGTTACAAGAAACCAGCATTCTTTGGACAATGTTGTTCATCCTGAGATGGGATTTTGTTTAGCTGGAGAGGAAGGATCAGCCTGAAAGCAAGATGCTCTCTGCTGAGGTAGGGCCCAGTTCAGCAAAGCAGGTTCCCAAGAAAAGAATGGCAGGAATGAATGGTAATGATGCCGGGTTTGGGGAATATGAACTGAAGAAGACCCAATGTGAGGACAAGGGCTCCTGGAGACACTGGCTTCACTCCAGATCATGGGAAAGGCTCATGTTCTTCTCTGGCTACCTTCTAAGGTCTTCTTCCTTAAACCAACCTGAGGTTGGCCAGGAACACAACAACCCCTTTCACCTAATATGCCAGAGCCATGATGTCCCACTTGTTTTCTGACCTCTGGGACACAGTTTTTTTCTACTTGAGGTGTGTGTCTGCCAGCATCTAGTAGCAGGGTGACGTTTCACTCTTGCCCTGCTGTGAGGCTGCAAGTACGGTACCACTCTCATCATCTGCTCTGCGCTGCTGTAAACTCTGATTTTCATTTTTCAATACCAAACCCTGATTTTCATCAAGGTGTGCAAGGAATGTAGGTCCAGGCCCTTCATGAGACCCATCTGGGACCCCTGCAACTTCCATTTTTTTACTTACTGCTCTTTTTCCTTTCCGTTAACCTAGCAGAAACCTGGCTTTCCTCCTCCACAGCAATGCAATCAGCACATTGAAGATCTACACATTATAATCTCTTTGCATCTTTTTCCCGGATTTCTTAAGCTCATTTGTTCATCTAAATATGTGAGCAAACCTTTTCCTCCCTTGCTTTGAGTGGATCCAGACACCCTTAAATTAACACAAAAAATGGCATTGGGGTGCTGTCACTACTTGAGAAAACCCAGAGGAATCAAATTAAGTCCATCAGTGGCCCTAATTCACACATTTGTGGGAAGGTTCAGCACCATGACTGAAAGGTGGAGTCCTGGTTTGTCATCTTCTCTTCTTAAAAATGCACTGTAGTGATTTGATAAATCACAAGGATCTCTGCCTCTGAAACAAAGAAATGGGAGATGCTCTTTTGCTGGCGATGTACAATAGGATCCACAGCAAGCTGGTTGAGGATGCCCCTGTTAGGCATGTAAATAGCTGCACTGAGATCGCTTGTTTAAGGTAAAGCATGAACTCTGGCTAAACTGGGGCTCAGAGAAAGCATTATGGCAAGGTGTTTCCAAGAGAAAGGAAAGAATAAAATCAGGGTCATCCTTTAAAATATTGGTGCCCATGCGACAAACATCATTTTGGGTGCAGAATAGTGCAGAATATAGGTTTCTGTTAGCATGTAAGTTGGCTCAGCTACTAATTGTGTCTGTAGTTTTCTTCATTTGTACACACACAGTCTGCACATTGCTTTTAAAATGTATCCCCGGTTCCGTTCTCTTAACCTGCAAGGAGTTTCAGCTGATGACTGCAAGACCAGCTCCATCACCAGTTCACTTGTCTTCTTAGAAATCAAAAGAGCTTAGAGGGACATTATACTGAAAGGAACATCTGCAGAAGGAGGGGGAAAGGAGCTGTTGTAAGTAGATCTTTTAGTTGCTTTTCTAAAAGTTTAACAGGACTCAGTGGTCAGGCCTGAAGATTTGCAACCCACCTCCAAAACGTGCCAGTGCCCAGGCACCTGCACGCACACAAATCCACCAGTAACGCCAACACATGCTTTTCTAGTTCAGAATAACCTTCTTCCCTGAAGGGCCACGTGCATAAAGTGCCAGTACATAACGGCTCATGTAACTGAATTTTAAACTCCTGAAAATAGCAGCTTAGATTGGAAGTGCTGACATAGGCTTAGTGACAGCAGTGCCAATTTAACAGTTGTATGCACTATGGAGTGTTCTTGCAACATTCCTCATTTGAAAGACAATCTGTGCGTGGTACAGACTAGTAAGGTTTAAAAAAAAAATAGAAATAGGGGAGGGAAAAAAAAACCCCAACTGTGGTCTTGGCTGACAAACTCTGTCAACCAATGCAATCTGTGCTCCTGATGTTTACTGCTTGAAGCTAAATAGGGTATTTAGCCAAATTTCAATTCCTGCTACAAATAAAGCTCAATTTGTGTGTGTGTGTGTGTGTGTGTGTGTGAGATGATTGCTCATTTAAATGACAACTTTATATATGATAATTACAGTCATTAATGAAGACACACTTACTTTACTATAGATTATAAGGATAAAAGAAGATCGCCCAAGAATCACATTCTGGTATAGACTAGAGTCAATAAGAAAATTAGTCCAAATACTATCCGGAAAATTGTTCTTAAATAATGCCCTAAAGGTTAAAGGAACAATGGGTGTAAATTCAATGGAAGAAATGTTAAAAACACACTAGAGGTCACTGTTGCTACTTGAGCAAAAGCTTTTTCAGCTTCCTTGTAGTTTGAGACGCTAAAGTTCAAACATTTCAGCAGGAAAAAAAGTACTTCTGTTTCTATATATTTCAAAGCATGTACAGTTTGATATCCTGAAAAAATAAACAGTACATTGATAGGGAACGGATGGTCGTGCTATGATTGTGGAAATGGTATGTACATGCGAAGAACTTGGAGTCATAGGACAATACAGTTCTATTTTGTGCAGCATCTTTCATACAAATGGCATCCCCAAACACTTTATAGCTTGTAGCATTAAATAATATAGCTTTAAATTACAGAGATAAATAATCAGTGGGAGAGAAATTAAATGTTATGGGCAAGGGACAAAAGAAATGTTAGATATCTGAAAGCTGTGTGAAGGCATAAATTGCAAATCAGAGCCAAAGATAAATGAGGAAGACAAACAATTAAGTCTTGTAATGCAGGAGAAAATACCTCAGTCTTCCCAAATTATTCATGAGCTGGGTATTAAAAGGGAAGCAATCGTTTTATATCATAAATATAGTCCTATGCCTAAATGTATTTATAAATATATATGTGTGTCTGGTATATATATATATCTGCAGAAGAAATTCCTCTGAATCCCCAAGGGTGTAGACACTCACTATAAAAGCAGGACTAGACCATGGCATGTTGCATTTGTTACAGCCTTCAGCAATTAAAAAGGGGTGGATTTAAAGGAACATTTTTACTCATTGATCTGGAGAATAAAATCATACACTTCATATAATAGGGATATTACCATGGACTTCAAAAGCAGGAGGTAAAGCATTCCTGCAGAATGCAATACGTTGGGTTCTTGGTTGCCTCTTGAATGCCATTAAATTTCAGCAGACAATCAGTTTCTCTGACAGCTGAAGGAATTAAACTACCAGTGTACATAATACTGGTATTATGTGCCAGTGTGTGGGAATGTAGGTGGGTTGAGTACTTTCAAAGATTATCATTTTGTGTTCAATCTTCAAGCTCTAATTAGCACCTCACCTTTCAGAGCTGCCACTGAATTGGTCATGGGTTTAGGGGTTGCCCAGTGACAGTTGCTGTATCCAGTGAGTCCTTTACCTGCTGAGGTCATTAGGATCAGAGTTTCCAGCTCCATGGGAACAGTGTAAGAGCATGGGATACTTTTCCAGCCTTCCCTCAGATAGTCTTTTTGAAACCATGTGGATTTTACCTCCATATACTTGTTGCCTTGCAAGCAAGGAACTTAAGAATTATTATCTCATAACTCATTTTTAGTGAGAAAGCGTATCTTTTGCAAGTTATCTCTTGTCTTGTTGTCCCTTTTGTCTGTATGCCTGGGATTTTCAGGTATCTGCCAGCCCACTCAGTGACTGCATTGGCTGGCTGCAGGATATCTGGGCAGTTGGCCACTGCTACAGGCACACAGATCAGCTGTGTTATCTCATATTTGTTTGTGGCCTGTCACCACTCAGTTCTGGGGGTCTTCATATGTTGGCAGCTCAGGATTATCTCCAAAACACAACACAATTACAGAACTGGGGAAGCAGCAGCAAGAATTTATATGCATGTATTCTGTATGTATACAATATCAGTTTATAGATTTAATACAAGTCAGGGCCATGTTAAAGCCTCAGGCTGTTCTGCCTTTTTTTCCCAGAGTTGTAATAGTTTATTATTTATTTTTGCTGAGCCAGTTCCTTCCTATAGGATTAGGCATGGCCCTATCTTTTCATGTAACTCCACCCAGACCTGTAATATGTTCTATTTAGACATCTAAAGCATTCCCAGGTACTAAG
Source organism: Pezoporus occidentalis (assembly GCF_034315485.1). Classification (NCBI taxonomy): domain Eukaryota; kingdom Metazoa; phylum Chordata; class Aves; order Psittaciformes; family Psittacidae; genus Pezoporus; species Pezoporus occidentalis. The sequence goes on from NW_026912779.1 coordinate 9,563,225, forward strand.
ACAGCTTTATTCTTTAAAAGTGAAGTTTCTTTGGGTGAGGATAGCTTAGCTGCTGCTGATGGACATTGGGCCAATGCAGTCAGTTTTCTGCAGTGATATTTCTGTGGCTGCAATTTTCCCTTTGGCCATCTTTGAACTGAGGAATGCTCTTCATTCTAGACCAAGCAATGTTAATGAGGGAAGCTGGAGTGGAAAACTGGGGAAGTCACCCAAAACGGTGCATACAAGCTGGGGTGTTCAGTCCTGGGTGCCCAGTCTGTGGCACCTCGGGGAGATCTTTATTTTGAGAGAGCTGAGCAAGCATTTTGTGGAAACCCAGCTCCAGTAGCGTCTTGTGGATGTGAGCTCAAAGTGGATGTGGCCTGAGAGCAAGGTATAAGAGGAGAAGGGAATAAGTAACTTACAAAGACTGGCAGAAAAGTTCAGTTGTCTGCCCCTGGTTTGCCTGTTTGTATTGATTTAGGATGTCTTTGACTAGGTAGCACCTGGCCTTGAATCTCTCTTTGAGTTGGTCTTTATTTGAACCAACTCTTCTCAGTGAAGCCAGTAAAGAAGAGAGGGTCACTAATGCGGAAAACCCATGTTGCTAGAGGACTTCTTCCCAGTTTAGGGCAAGAGAGAGGGACTGTGTGGAGTGAGAAAGGTTCAGTGGAAGGTCCTGCTCTTCCTCTCTAGGAGAAAATACAGGCCAAAGGATAACATGTTTTGCCATTAGCCATCATGCCTTAGTTTATCTTCTCCAAGTTTGTAAGCAAAGCCCCATCCCTTCTTCCTTTCAAGCCCCCCCCCCCCCAAGTTCCATTCCTACCTTGCAGCCTTCAGTGAATCTTATAATCAGGGGTAGAAAATCCTATATCCTCTGTCCCTTCTGTCATTCACAGTACATCTCTGTATATCAGCTGTGGATGTTTGCTCTGCAGACACCTTCTCATCTTCTGTGTCAAAACCAAGACCATGGTTGCCAGAGAATTACATTGTATGGGCCAGCAGCTTGGCTTGGGAATCAGCGCATGAGCGAGCTGGTGAATTCCCAGCACTGCCACCAAGCTGGGCAGGTAATTTCCTCTTTCTGTTTTCTCTCCCATCTTATTTTTGTACTATAAATTCTTTAGAATGGGGAATGTGTGTTATTCTGTGAATACATGTAATAGCTGCTAGACATTGCTGCAATGCATATTATAAATACCTGGAAGATGATGTAGCATTTTTAAGGACTACAGTATTTTATTTCCTTGCCAGCGTTTTTTTTCCCCCCATGATTTTCTTTCCCTTTGTCTATTCAGTGATTGCTTTCTCTGAGTGAGAGCAGAATCTTACTTTCTTTATGAAGCACACAATGAAAATGTGAAAACTCTAGGTACAGCCTCAATATTATTGAGAAACAATAAAAATATGTGCTAGTATCTAGCAATCACTGCCTGTGAGAGAGAGAGAGGCAGGAAATAAAAGAATCATGTTGCATGCCCTTACTGAACAAATATTAGCTCTTCAGGGTACTGTATTATCACAGAGCACTTAAGAAATCCAAATTATAATAACAGTCTGAACCAAACTCAGTTCCTTCCCTGTCACACAGGCTCAGCTGCTAATGTTATTTTAATCAAAGATTTGATCAACAATATTAGGCAGATAGTTAGCAGTGAAAATTAACACATAGGCTTCTCACTAGGGAGGAGAGTATTATTTTTAAATCTGCATTTAGTTTCCCACTACCCAGAGTGATTTCTTTGGAGATAAGCACAGCAGCCAACATGTAGTGTGCTGTATCTCAGAGGCAGTAGAAATAGTCCCAGTACCCATAAACTTCCTCAGAGTAGAGGTTTGAGGTTGTTGAAGGAAACAGTTCATAGGAGTTTTAATGTAAGGAGACAAAGGAGCATTCTACTTCACAGCTTCAGGTCTTGCATGAACACTGCTGGATGAAGGCTGTTTCTGCTGTAGCTGGATTCATAGGGTAAATCATAGTATTAGTCTTTTAATTAAAACTAGGTAATGCAAAATTAGAACAGCCACTTTGGGGGTAGGAAACATTTGCTCCATTGGCCCTATTTTCCTCTCACAGCAGGGTAACTCAAATGAATACTCCTGTTTCCTGGGTGCATCAGGGAGACAAGAAATCCAGGCAGGCCGAGGGTCTGCTGCGCAGAAGCTTAGTGCAGGTACTTGAGACAGCCCTTTTTTCTTTCCTGCTTGTTGTTGCTCGTTCCCCAGCTGACTCAGGCAGACAGTGTAGCCAAACTGTGAAGAGCAGCTGCCTTTTGGAACAAGCTTCCATCACCCTGTGCCACTGCCTTGGCCAAGCGAGCAAGCTCTGAAGTGGGATATGGGATTTCAGTTCCTTGGAATAGCCAGGGGAGAAGCCTTAAATCAGCGCAGTGCATTCACATCCAAGTAGGTAGTGTGGTCCAGAATCCACATAACAGAGCTGAAACATGATGGCACAAGACATTCAACTGATGTCAAATTTAAATCCCTATTAAAAAGAAGTGTTCTCCTGTCTGTACCAGGCCATCCATTCTGGTAATCTCATTCCATATTTCTTTTCTTTTTGAAAGAAGACGTAGATTAATGGCAGAATGAATCCCAGTAGAAGGAACGGGCTCCTTATAAGGAAGGCCTGGGGGAGAGATGGTGGAAATCATAACACAGGATGACTTTGTTGGCAGAGAAGGTTGTATTTGTTCCATTTATATTTGAAAATCCTTCACCTAGGTCAGCGCAGTTCAGCCAAATTAACTCCATCTGGATAGATGGAGGTGAGGATTACTTGTCAGAAAAGACCTAGAATGGCATATTGTAAATTAGTGCCACGATTTAAAAGCTATTAGTGACTGTGGCAGAACTGTACAGACGGGGGGGGTGGACGGGAGAGGTACAGCAAGGGCTCCTTGCAGTGGAGCACACCAGCAGTGGGATGAAAAGGTCTGAACATTGTGTTTGTTCAGCCCTTTCTCCAAGTTAGTCCGCCCTGACTTGTTGCCTGTTAGAGAAATATGGCCATGGTTCTTGATGGTCTTGAATTAATACACAATCTCACTAGGCAAGTGAATGTTTGCTATTTGCACCGCTGTCAACACATGACGTTTAGTGAGATTCCTGTGATGATTTCTAAAGCCTCAGGCTCTGGAGTCACATGAACACAGGCTCATCCCTAGCTTCTTGTGAAAAGAAAAAAAAACAACCCAGCCATAAACAAAAGCTTTGATCTTCTCAAGTGTAGAAGAAGAGGACAAAAGTACGGTGCCAATTTGCCTGTTAAAAACAATGCATGGAAATGAAAAGCAATGTATTTATAACAACCCCACAATCAAAAAACTCATCTTGTGCTGTAGAGAAGAGGTTGATGGGGTCATCTGAGTGGTTCAAAGCACCATAAAGCCACATGTGCTGTAGGGAGGCTTGTGGTATCTGAATAGCTACTGGTTCACTTGCTGGTATTTAAGCTCTGGTAAATGTGTAGGACTGCAGATGTCCACACAGCTTGGCAGATCTCACAAAACGGCGTTCCTTGGCCATTCATTGGCAAAGCCTGGGCTTGTTCAAGGCAACCTAACAACATCAGGTAGCCCTTCCTGCTTCCTATTACCCCACTGTTAGAGCAGTTACCTTGGAGGCGAGAGATCCCCCTCCGATGTCTGTGCTCCCATCTCTGTTGTGTCCTATAACTGCTCTCATGGGCAGGTAACCACATGAGCCAAAGAGTGGTAACAGCCACTCTTGTGCACAAGGCTGTGTTGTCAAAGATCGTGGAGATGCAAGGTTTTTGTCCCATGGAGAGAGTCACTATCACCATAATCCAGACTGGAAGAAGGGCACATACTTCAGTCCGTCTTCAGATCTTGGGAGCAAACTCAAAAATCCATTTTTAAGTAAAGACTTCTTTATCTCATGGATTCCTACTGGCCTTGAGAAACGATCAAGAGTCATTGTGAATGGATCCCATCTTCCTAAGGTACTTGGCAGCGTAGGATTAAAGGCAATCCTAAATCAATATATATTTAAGGTTTCTAAAGGAAAAGGAGCTCAAACTGTGGTTAATAAGTCCTCATAGTGTGTACAGGGAGGATAAGGACATGATCATAGAATCACAGAATGGTTTGGGTTGGAAAGGACCTTAAAGCTCATCCAGTTCCAACCCCCTGCCATGGGCAGGGACACCTTCCACCAGACCAGGTTGCTCCAAGCCCAGTCCAACCTGGCCTTGAACACTGCCAGGGATGGGGCAGCCACAGCTTCTCTGGGCACCCTGTGCCAGTGCCTCAGCACCCTCACAAGGAAGAATTTCTTCCTAATGCCTATTCTGAATTTGCCACCTGTCAGCTTGATATGGACAGGATCATGTCCTTGGCATTTTTTGTAGAGGGTATGTAAGGTATGTAACCTAGGTTATGGGGTTTTTAATATCATTTTTTTCTCTTACCTTTTTTTTTTGGTAACCCCCAAATGGAGATGTTTCATCATTTGGGTCAGCAGGAGCCTTCTATTATCCTTATAGGAAAATGTTGTTGATTTTTCCTAGAGGAAGAAAAAACCATTTTGTATCAACCCAAACCAGATTTGATTTTTCTATTTCAGCCACTGAAGTGAAAAAAAAAAATAAAAATCAATGATTAGTACAGCCTCATCTGGAGATGTATATTTTAGGGATCACATTATGCTGAATATGTGCATTACATACGCAGAGTAAAAATCCATGCCATTATTGTGCCTGCTCAGTAGCCACTTTTCAAATTGAAATATCTCAGCCATTTTAAATGACGTTTTTATTTTTGCAAAGATGCTAAAAGCAATTAGAGAGCAATATTGACTGTTCACTTGCCAAATTCCACTGTTCCAATGAAAGCTGCTTTTGAGTTACTGTACACAAGTGCAAAAAGCATCCCAAATCATTTTACATACATTACAAGCAAAACCAAAAAGAAATCACCATTTAAAAGAAAAGAAAAAGCTGTTTATAAAAGAAATGCTTGCTCCCAAGTTGAAACCATGTGTCAGCCTAGAGCAATCTGTTAAACTTGAGTTATGAACCCCTGGAAAAAAACAGTTGTTTGCAGTGCAGATGCTGAGACTCGCAATTAAAGCAGAGGCATGGTGAGGAGAGGTCTCGTGCTGATGTTCTGCATAGGGAAAGTTCTCTAAGTGCCTTTGGTGAGAGAAGTGACAAATTTTGTGTCTCATCCGTTAGTAAAATTTGTTAGCTTTGTGTTTTAGCTGTCTCTTTCTTAGTAATTATGAAACTCTTACATATGACCATATGCAAATGACATCTGTAATTTTAAAGGCTCACAATCAACCCATCTTTCCTGAATTCAAGGCTACCTCCAGTTCACCTGAAGGGCTATTAATTTCTCCTCAGCGTGAATTTATGCAGCAGGATCATTCTTAGAGAGTTGAGTAAAGGCATAGGTAAGTCATCTCAAAACTTTCCTGAGGAGCTCAAGTGCAAGATGTTGTTAGTATCCAGAGAAAACTACCAGGATTCTATTGCAAGGATGCTTTCAACTCGAGTGGTTGGTAGGTTAGAATCACAGAAGCACAGAATAGTTTGGGTTGGAAGGGACCTTCAGAGGTCATCTAGTTGAACCCCCCTGCAGTGAGCTGGGACCTTGAACTAGATCAGGTTGCCCAGAACCACATCCAGCCTGGCCTTGAATGTCTCCAGGGACAGCACATCTACCACCTCTGTGGACAACCTGTGCAGATACCGTCATCCCTTATGTATTTGTCCTCTGCCTTCACTTTGTCCATGCAGTGTAAAGCACTGCAGCCTTTGGTATCAAATTCTTGGGGTGTATGGTTATGTTAAAATCAGTTGAGTTACGCTGTTGGGGTAAATCCTAGGCTCTACTCTGCTATCTGCCATTAATTTATCTGTGGGCTACAAGCCAACATCTGTCTCCTCTGCCTCAGGGCTTGATTCTCATTAATCCTGAAGCCTCTTTACACCTTCTTGGCAGTGAAAAACAGCCTTGCAGCAGAATTTTATTTACACCGGTTTGGTGGCCCCTTGTTTCACTCCTGACACACTTCTGCCTTTTCAACATGCTGTCCCGAGGAACTCGTGTTTTCCTCTCAGGCCTGTGTTTTTGTTACTGTGTTGTCTGCCCTCATGCATGCAAAAGAGAGATTTTATCTGCCAGAAACAAATGTGGTTTTATCATAATGGTCCAAGCAAATGTCATGATTCAGAGTGTAAGAGGATCAACAGCATGGATGAGTTGCACAATAAGTCTGTGTAAACAGAAGCAGGGATGGAGGTGGAATGGCTTCCTTTCCTTTCAAGCAAAAATATTATCCTAGAAGTAAATTGGGGTTAAATTTTCTGGATGGGGGAAGATTCCCCTGATTTCACAAGGCTGAGTAGCGTAAATACATATTTCTCTGCTCTTGTCTTTTCTCTCCCCTTCCTTAGGGGAGCTGGTTTTTTTCCTGGGACATCCCAGAGTTGATTTATCTCTGATATTTTCTGGTGTCTGCTAAAACAATTTTCTCCTCCATTTCAAAATAACAATTGAGTGCCACACCATGTGCCTTTGAGATATGAGACAGGGTAACCCTGTTAAGAATTGAACCAGAGCCATGCAGAAAAGGAAAGGGGGTTATTTGAGTGGGTGACACAAGGGCGATGCTTAGTAGCCTGCACTAAGCCATTGTTCATGGGAACACGGTCTTTATTTATAAATTATAAGTAAAGATCTGCTAACTGCCCAACTGAGGACACTTATTCATCTGCACACTTCAGCCCAAATGCAATAAATACAGATCAAATGCTCACCATCCATATAGGAACAAGGGTCTGATCCAAGGCACATTTTCATTTCGACAGGATTACCTTGGATCACATTGTGTTTCGTTACGTTATATATGGATGTGTTGTTATTGAAAGGAAAATAAGGGACAGAGCTGAAAACAATTGCAATTGCCAGTTGGAACTCTTGAGGCAACTGGAGACACTGAAAAGTAGCACCTTAGCCAGTATCTGTTAACACATTTGTTTGCACAGTTTACAGGGCCATTTATTTTACGCCATTTTATGCCATTTGCAGTCAGCTCTTGAAGTTTTGAGATAATTAAAATGGAAATATTTTTTAAAGCCTGCTGTTTGGAATTCAGAGTAATACCCAAAGCCTCTCCTGGAAATTCGAGGTGCTCTTTGGCTCTGAGAACGCAGCATTTATATTTTCCTAGGTAATCATAAAGAAACGTATTGTGAAGAACTTTGTGCCAGATTCCCCATTATGCTGCAGGAATGTACTGATTGCAAAAGGGAGAGCTCAGAAATGAAGAAGTGATGCAGGGAGTGTGTCAGGCCTGACCTTTCCACCTCTCCCTTCCAAGTACACATTTTGATTTGATCTTTTATTACCTAACCGCATACCGCTTTTACACTGCATCCCTGCCTAATTGAGAGCACCAGATGGATGATGTATATCCAAAAAAGCAGTTTGTTTTGCATGCTTGTCATTGAGTACAGCTTTAATCTATTACAAATCATTCTTCTCAGTGTAAAATAAGTTTTGGCTTTTTTTCTTTATTTTTTAATAGACTTCCCCATGGTGCCAGGATCTGAGTGCATCAAAATCATTGAAGATTTTACCTTCAGAAGTAGTCCTGGGAGTATGTTTGTCCCAGATTCGCATGCATGGATTTAGGCACTTAATTTTAAGCACAAAAATCTCCTCTGGTTTGCGTATATTGCATACAGGAAAGTTGATGCCTCTGGAGAGCAAGTCAAAGTAGGCAGTAATTATGGGTGTAAGTGGAGTCCTTGGCATATGCTGGTGGAGGCATCTGTCTCTCCCCTGTTATCCTAGCGTTGTAAGGGACATTTGGGGATAAGAATACACCAGAGTCACAAAGAAACAAAATACCTAAAGACATTTTCTCAGGGAACTAGCTAAGCTAGTAGCAAATATTACTACCCCAAGCTGTCCTTCATCACTCATGTCCTGGTGGTTATTGTACTCAGGAGCTCCATCAGCAGCAGAGAGGCAGTGTGTGCTCCCTGCTCTGCCTTGGTGCCACGCCAGCAGGTTAGCTCTAACTGCCTTTATTGTGCTCTGCCTCAAAGCTTCAAGCCACATCGAAGGCAACAGAGTGTCCTGTTGAATAGTAAAACTCTGGGACAGTACTTCACCCACAAGTTGAGCTTTGTCTTGCTGGACACACCTTTCTCTCTGTTAGGAAACCATGCTGCAGCATCCCCAGGCTGCCCATAGCAACAAGGAAGAAGCAGAGATCCTCCTGATACTATTTAATGTATTGACTCTCCCGTTTCATCTCTTTCCTTCCTGAAAATTGATGAAGCAGCATCATGCAGGCGTTAAAGAGAAAAAAGGAAAGAACTGTAGACGTGTCAATTCTCCATTCCAGGAGCATGAGTAAGGTTTCTCTAAAGATTTTGTTTTATTATGAATGACATGTGTCTTGTGTCATTTTAGAGGGCTGGGGACTAGATGCCTGTGTCTAAGCCAGTCGTTTGAATGTTTCATCTAGTCAGTGGTAGGAAACAGGCACTTCGAGGTCATGACTGATTGCACCTGGTTTAGATGCCTACCATAGCCAGAGAAGATTCACAACCTGGGAGTATTTATTCCTGCCCACTTGCTATGGAGAGCCCTGATAAGTAGCTCAGAGCCGGAATCCTGCACTTAAACATCTAAAATTGCAGTGGAGTTGTGTTCTTCCTGGCTTTTGGGTGCATCTGCCCTATTTTTGGGTCCCTGCTCAACAGAGCACCCGGGCACATGCTGCCTCCAGGCTTCGCTGCAGGGAGGTGGCATTGACCACCCATCTGAGTGTCAGGCTAAAGTAGCTCCTCAGTGTGCTTTTTAAAAGATATTTACTAGGAATAGCAAATAATACTCCAGCACCTCCAGCTGTTTGTTACACAGCAAAAAAAAAATCAGTGCACATCCATTCAGCTGAACCAGAATAACAGAAGCAGGAATAAGAAAGGGGTGCCTAAGTTAGCCTTTTAAAGGCCTGTTTAAACACATGCATATGGGTTGGTCCTCATTTCCAAAGGCAGGGGTAGCTGTAGCTGTTTCTGTTACAGTTGCTGCATTTGTCATGTATATTTGGTCTTTTTTGCATTGTTAAATTTAACCATATTATGGAAAGGTTCTTACTATAATTTTATGGGAATTTCTTGGAAAACCTCTGTACTGTCATCTGTTACTACCAGTGATGGCACATATAAACAAAGGTACATGGGGAAGAAGGGTGTTTTCTTTATGAAGAGCACCAGAAGTTTTTTAAATGAGGTAGAAAGGAAGGCTTTTCCTGCTGCCTTTAGTTAAACTGGACAATGTATTTGTTTTTTCTGGAACAAATCTTCCACATTTCACCCAGAAAGGGGGAAAAGTCTTAGCTTTAGCTCCTGCATAAATATTTGCACAATGTTAATTCTCAGGTTTGTGTGTGATCATCTTTAATTGCTTTAAATGACCATAATAAAGAAAAGAACCACTGCATTTTGTACAAGAAGAACTGCATGCAATTACGTATGGAGACTGAAGTAGTGGCTTAAATGTGCAAAGTTGGTTGAAATACGGAAGGAATGGATTTGGCTCAGCAAGTTTGAGATGAAACAGAGCTGTTTCTGGGAAGCCATTACAAGTGTCAGTCTGGAAACTGGCTATCTCTGCACCTGCTAAAGAATTGCATTAGTACCAGTTTCCATTGAGTGATCTTTTGGCTGTAAGAATAAGAACAGCACAAATTTGGGTTTCAGAAGACCCTACTAATGGCAAAGTAGGAGAGGGTGAAGCTGTGTCGACTTCAAGAAGATAAAAAGCGATAAAGCAGCTGGCAGAGGGTCCAGTCTGTGTTCACAGGGTTTGAAAGCTGGGCTTATGCAAAAGTAAGGGTCATGGACTGATGTGAAAACTAAGACTGCCTGCTTGAAGCTTCTGGCAGCTGCCCCAAGAGCCTTCATTCTCTACCTGCTTTCAGACTTTGCTGCAGCACTTGCCCAAGAGAGGTGCGTTCCTAGAGAGGGCTTGGTGAGGAGGCACCCAGAACTTCACAAACTGAGCTAGAAAAGCACAGCTGATAATGGTAAAAAAAAGCTGTTGCACATCGTGCATTTCTTCAGCAGCTGAGCTGCACAAGAGCAGGTGCATGAACCCATTAAGCAACAACCTTGCTTGCTTGGATGAGGTGTTATATGTGGTTTTTACCCTGCTCGCTTCTTACTCTCCTCTCTTAAGGCTAGGTTTTAAGACTGTTTATTTGCATGGAGTAGGTGGGTATGAGTGTTTTCTAGACTGTGACTCTTTACTTTTACAGAGAATCATTCTAATTCAGCCCTTCATCTGAAGGGGACTCTGAATTTTAGAGACGTCCCTCCCCTAACAGCAAGACAACTTGAAATCCTGTGTCTGAGCAGCTCCAGACTTTCTGGGGTTTGCAGACTTAAGACCTGATATCTGGCCCAGCTTCTTAATGACAATGGAAAATTGCATTTTGAGCCTCAGCCTTCCTGAAGAACAGCCTGTGCCAAACCCGATGAGCTTGAGATAAAAACAAGGATTTGCAGGACGCTGTGTCCCATCTCAGGCAAAGGTCAGCCGGAGTTTTGAGCCGAGTGGGACTGGCCCCTCTAGCTGGAAACCTCTTTATTTGCCTCTGAGCTCCATGGCCACTGGGGTTTAAGACCTACGCAGGTGTGCGGTGGGGAGCGAGCCATTTGTTTTGCTCAGAAGAGGATATCTGTGATGAGGGAAATTACAGATTTTATGTGCTTGCGTTTTTTTTTGTTTCCTCCTTAAGCGAAAAGGGAACCTTTAGAATGCCAAAATCTTGTCTTAATATTTCACGGAAGTAAGTATTTTATAAACGCGTGTTGCAAATGGCACTATAAATTCTCCACTATGGAAAATTGCTATCTGGTTTGAAACTAGGCAGGATAAATAGAACTATAAAAGGTTACCTGGAGTAAACAGATAGGGTTTCCAAAATATACCACATGAGATAGATTGGAGCTCATAATAATCTGTTTTCCATGCTTAACATACGCTGAGCATCAGCTGAACTCTGTAACTGAGCTGCCATCTGTATCAATCCCGTTCCTAGATGTCACGGCCCTGTTAATGAAATCTGGAAGTGAAATTGTAAATGGATTCAGTGAATGGTAGATGTCAGCTATTGCGTGATGGGCAATCATCAATCACGCACTGTCAGTTATTTCTGTCTCAGTGAGTAAGCCTTTATTTAAAGCATAAAGTAAGAATGTTGCCAGACCACAGGAACAAGCCCTGAGCTGTTTGCAGGTGCTGCTATTCACAGCTGCCAATTAAACCCCTGACATTTCCATAATGGCCAAGAGGCAAAGCATATGCACTTGATATAACCATTTTTGTAAAAATTAATCTCAGTTTATCAATACTTCACTTTATTTTATTTTTTTTTCCAGGGTGATGTACAACATCCTACTTGGCCTATTGTTTGTTTGCTGTAGAAAGGGTGAAATACAAGTTGGAGAGCAGCCAGGGCGTTTATTTCCCCAGGACATACAGTAGATTCCAGTGGCTTGTTTCAACCCTTAATTGGGGAGGGAAAGCACAGTAGTGAGGAATCCCACCTTTGGAAAATGGTGTGTTTGTGCCCCTTGCCCCCAGCCATGTGCACGTGCTCAGCTCCGAATCTTCACATCCCATGTTGGCCCTTAGCTCAGTAAAAATGTGATGCTTGTTCTGGCAAATGCTGTTCCCGAAGTTACCCAGCCCGTTGTGGTTCTTTGCTGCTGTACCAACATTTTGCCCTGTCTGGATTTTTACACAGCTCTCTGGGTGTGTTGCTTCTGGCTGGTCCTTTTCATTACCCCTCCGCTCTCTGAAAGAAGAATAATCCAAACCACCAAAACCTAAAGAAGCGAGCACTTTTTAATATGCACATTATTTTCTTTTGGACAGGAGACAAAAAATAATTGTCAACTCAACTTATTAAAGGCATTCATCAGTACCACAAAATTTATATCTGTATTTCATAAAGCTGCCAGTGATGGGCTCACTTTTATTTTATTATTTTCTGTCAGAGAAAATATTTTCATGGAATAAATAAATAAATATATATACCTACAGAAAAAATAAACTGCCCGCTATTGCCACCTGACATTTATAGTTCGGAGGACATAAAACTTTTCAGAGGTCCCTTTATTTTTTGCTCTCAGCTGTTTATAGTTCTTCAGGGGTACACTCATCTGTAAGTAAATACTGAAAAAGAAAGGGCCGCATTCACGTTTCCAAGGAGGTTTCATCACAGGCTGATCGCTCTCCCCCACTTTGCTGCAGTCTACACAAGGCAGAGTACCGAGTGGGGAACTGGATATAGCACTAGGGCATTTTAAAGTTGGTTCCTTCACTCTTCATGGTACCAAGAAAGAACACATAAATCAGCCAGCGATTTGAAGTGTTTTTCATATGTTGCATTATCTGGTTGTAAAATTATGCAGTATTGCATGAAATTGATTTCTGAAACCTATAGAATTCTGTTAACGTGATATATCTGCAGTTGGTGTTAGAGGTCATGCTGGCATGTGTGCATTAAATTGGATGTGATTTTTTGCCAGGTAGCAGTGCTGGTCTAAGTGCTAATTGTCAGATGCAGATATACTGGTGCAGCTTTTATTGGCATAGCTAATTTGACTTCACCTACCTGAAATAAGCCATACTGCCTTAAGCACTTCCCTGGCAGTGGAAGTGTAGTTACACTGAGCAGTTTCCTACCTATCAATGCATCTAAAATTGTTAAGGATAGATTGATCTTTGCTCAATTTTCTGTTTCTTTTGTCCATGTAGGTGCCTTGTGAAGTTCCATGTCTCTTCAGATTTCAGGGATAGATGTTGCTTCAGATACCCATGACCTGTTTTGAACCCAGCTGATTCAGGTAATTTTCTAACATGTTTCTTAAGTCTTTTAATGCATTTTTTTTTCATTCAAAACCATTCAAAGTGTTTGAGATCCACAAAGATGTAGTCTTTAGATATTAAAAAATAATGTTAAAATCTAAATAATGTTCAATCTCTTTAGAACTTGAAGGACCAAACTGGCTGACTTACTGAGGGTAGGTCAACTAATCCCACATATATCACCTGTTTATTTTAAACAGAAAGTGTTACAAAAGGCTGGCTTAAAAAAAGTTAAAAAGCAAAAAGGCTCAACATCAAATGATGGTAGTAGCCTATCTTTGTGGCTGTAAAGTGATTTCTTGGGTTCAGGATGACCCAGTATTCATTATCACCCAAGATGACCATCTAATTTGTGTACATTCCTGTAAGCAGAAATAACTGCTGAATTCAGTGAGGTCTTTCTGCATTGCTGTCACCTCTGACTTGGCCCCTCTGTACCGAGCAAAGGTAAAAGGTAACTAACCCCCATTATCAGTTCCTGTGCTCTTATTATAGCAATACTAACTATATTGCTCTGAGTATGTCCACATGACAATGCCCAAGCTAGCTGTAAATGAACCATTGTGGATACCGGACGCACTCAAGATGAGACAGCAGAGAACACCAAGAGGACTAATTTACCCTGCTTTTTGGCGGTGTTAGCTCCGTATGGGCTAATTTATCCTGTCGGGAAGCAGGCTCATTTATGGCTAGCTCATTTACAGCTAGTCTGAGTACCTCTTCACTCTACTGGAATTTGCAGTATAGACGTGCTTTCTGTTAAGGTGACAAATGTGTGATTGTATTATGTAAAAATATGGAGGTTGGGATTTTGAAGGCACCTAAGGGCTTCTTTTGAAAGTAAGAGGCTACCACCTCCAGCGATCGGCTTTGCAGCTTCTGTTGAAGATGACTTTCCCCATGAATCGGCATGTGGCATCACATGCCCACCAAACAGCCTCTTGAGTTTATGGCACAATATTTTAGTTTAACTCACCAAAGAGGATGTGCTTGTAGTAAGACAGTAAATGATGAACTGAATCAGAGCAGGTGTTATCTGTTGATATGGCAGAAGCAGGCAGACAGCTTGGGTGACAATGTTCCATATTGCTCATTTTACAGAGCCTAAGGAGAACTGAGTTCCAGGTCTTATGGAAATGTGTTTCTGCTTTAGAATGCAGTAGGGGTTGGATACCTCATTCTCCTCAAATCCTTTCAAAAGAAGTCATCAGCGTTATTTGTCTTTTTAGGGTCGTGCAGATCCAAATGCCACTATCTGCTCAGCTACTCTGAAGTCTGATCCAGCTAAAGAAACTAAAACAAACCAGCATGACACCAGTGAGATTTCTCAGGTGCTTAAAGCTAAACACATTTTCAAATTAAGATTTATTTGTTCAAGCTTTACCTGCATTTACTTCAGGGTAGTTAATACACGTTAACACTTCTGGTGCAAAGGGAGACAAGCATGCAGAGAAGGGTTTGACATTCAAGAAAGCAGACGAGTACCAGCAGCCATTCTTGTACCGCTGCAGTCACGTACGATGAGCTCCAGGCTTGTCTCTTGCTTCCCTGTTTCTGGGGCTGCCCAGCTATGATCTAGTATGCTGACCTTACTAGCCAAGTAATGACTTTCATGCTGCTGAATCCCATCAGGAACTTCATGTCTCTTGTGGTCGTCTTCATCCATGGCTAACTTGTATTATCATTGGCACGCTTAAAATTGTGATGTTATGTTTCAGATGTTTTCAAAGCTGAAATACACAAGCTCTTTTATTTCTCTTCTGCCTAGTAGGATTATTTCAGCTCCACACATGCAAAACCTCATATTATGCAAGAAATTAATCATATCAGGGTAAAGTAGCTACTGAAAAATTGCCAAGCACCATAAACATTGGTCAAAATGCAGGCCAACCATTTGCACAGCAAGTAATTGAAGCTAGAGGTTCATTGGAGCGACACGTAACTTTTCATGATGAATTAGAAAGCTTTTCAAATATAAAATGATATCTGAGAAGACTGCACTACCTAAAAGGTTTCAGTAAACACTCAAAAAAAAAGTGTTAAAATATGCTGGAGAGATCAATCATGCTTTATGGTTACTTGCTCCATGTAGTTTCACACACATTCTCTGATAAACAATGTCCCACACTCTCTGCCCAGACCCATTATTTTCTTCAGCACCAAAGCGTCAAGGGCCAGATCCTCATTTGGGTTAAGTCAGCAGAGCTCTGCTGAGGTTGACTGCTTGCCATTGATTTATGCCAGCTGAAGATCTGGCCTGAAGAGTGACAAAAATATAATTTTATGTTTTATTTATGGGTGTAAAACAATAGTCCTAAAGGGAGCAGATGTTCCGTGTCGAGGGAGGAGGTTTATGAAATGCAATTCCAGACACAAAAGCTAATCTCTGTGGTCAGGGAAGGCATGAGGCCTGTTTTACATGATGAACTTTAATTGAAATCTTGCTCTTTTGTGTTCATTTATTTCTTCTGTTTGGGAGCCAACAAGCATCGTTTAAATGACTTCCCATCCGCCAGGCACCTTAAAAAAGCAATAGGTAGTTGTCTGAGACACCTAGAGAAGGATGGACAATCTTCATTTGTCTTCCCAGTACCTGCTGAAATGGTATTAATTTGGTATCACATATTTTCAATTAAGTGGTCACTTCACTGAAGAAATTTCCATCTGTTTCAGATGGAGCTGTGGGGAGAAAGATCATTCAGTTTTATGGAGGGTTTTGCAATTGTAAAATGGTTGAGTTTTTCTAATTTGAATGAAAACCAAAGCGTTTTGAAATTCTCTCAAAAAGAGAAGGGAGTGTCTGTCTCTAAGTCTCAGGCCCCAGACCACTTATTGTCCCCAGTGCCGAAACTATTCCCTTTGTGGACCATCTTCCTTCTGTAGGTCCTAGAGCAGGACGCCCTTGGCTTCTCTAAAGCGGCTGCCAAAAATTGAAGCTAGGGAGCTGAAAGAAAATCAGTTGTAACAGCCTGCTTGCAGGAATGTCATGGGTTTGAGGCACTCTTCATCATGTTTTCTTTCAACAAGCTGGTATTTTTGACTCCTGTGCCACTGCATCCACCCTAAAAAGGAGAGAACATTCAGTGATATGCCTTCTCCTTGGCTTTATATGGCACAGAAATGTACCATAGCGAGTTCTGAGTTCTTCAGAGGAGCAAAGCAATAGTCAGCTGAGCTGTGCTGATTCATATCAGATGAATTTTGGACCAAAAAGTGTAAGGATGAGATTTTCTCCTTGACCTTCTGTGTCACTCTCCACACCCTCGTGGTCAAATGTGGTACATGGAGAGCTGGAGAACAAGCTGTGCTTATCAGAGGCCAACAGCGATATCTAAATTGCAGCTTTGGAAAAATAGGGCAAGTGGAGCAAAATCTGAAGTATTCCCGTATTCTATTCCCGTATCTGTTCTGTAAGAGAGAGAAACAGAGACACAGCTTGAGGAAAGCTGTTTATGAAGAACAGAAGGGAGCAGGAGCTAACTCTCCTATCTCAATTTAGCTGGAAATCCCCCCATTTAAAGTGTGATTTTGTCCTGAAGCAGGCTGAGCATAAGAAGTTTGAAATTCTCTGTGAAAACCCAAATTAGAAAAAGAAACCTAAGGCTAAACTGGGGATGGAATGCAGGGACCACTGAGACACTTCATTCATGTTTCAGCATAATTTTTGTTAATCCACTTTAGAAATCTGGTGCATCTTCATTGTAACGCTTTTCAACACAAACAGCAGCAGCAACCACAACTTTCCATTCTAAAAACATCAAAGTGGGAACTTCCAAGGTTATAAAAATGCTTCATTTTTGTTAGCCTCCACGGGTAAGAAGTTAGTGGAAGAAGTTTTGCAGAACAGCTTTATTCGGTTAGACATGGCATTTGTTCCCTTTCAAAGCCACTCTGCACAACATTTCCAGCTGCACATTTCCAAGGGTGACTCACATCACATAATGGGAGATGTCCATGGGAGATGCCTTCACAGCCACACCAGCCTTTCTAGACCCCTGCAGGGGTCTCCCAGTAGAGAAACACACACTTTTGGACACAGTCAGAGCTGTTTTAAACCTCTGCTTTAGGATGACATAATTAGGCCCTGCAGTTGTCTTCCCTCCCCATTCCTCCATCAGCTGAAAGGTAATCCAGGGTGACTAACACCAAGGATCAAATGAATCCCACCCAAATATTCTCATCCATAGGGATAGCTGCTGTAGCATGCTATGGTAAGGTAGTTCATATCTCTAGACATCATATGAAGGTGAGTGAGAGAAAGAAGGTTTATGTATAGAAGTCACAGAAGAGTAATAAAATACTCAAAGAATTGGAAGGGCTTAGTTAGAAGGAAGTATGAAAGCACCTCAATAAGAACAAATGCAAAGTGCAGGAGAAATATGTTACATGCTTAATTATCACTTGAAATGGGGAGACACAATGGAAGGAGAATCAGAATTAAGGCTTTCCAGAGGAATGAAGTAAAGAGGGTGGGTTCTGATAAAGGGGAGAGGGAGGATAATTTTCTTGTCAGATGATGTGTTTAGTCTGGGGAGTAGTTTTCAAGAGAAGCAGTAGCCTCAGAGTTTGAGTCATTTCTTACCAGAGCTTGGAAATGGACAATAGAGATCGCTCCTGTCTAAGCAGGGAATGAAAAAATAGGGTCTACTGATCTCATCCAGCCCTCACTTCATTCAGCAGGAATCTTTTCCACTGACTCAAGCAGGATTTGGATCAGACCTTTTTTTACCTCCTAGGTTGATGGCTGTTTGAAAAGACTTTAGGAAAAGACACAAACTAGAGCCCAAGTATGACACCAAGAATGGCTTTTTTGGGCTGCTATGAGGAAAAATGCAAGTCTCAGAAAATTATGAAGCAGGCGGCTGGCAAACTGGAGGGGCAGTTTTACAGCTGGGAGCTGAGTCAAACTCTAAAGCATCTTTACGGACTTAAATGACATTGAGCTGGGGTGTCACTAATTCCCTTAAAGCTGTAAGGAAACACTTCTCCAACAGCAGCTATAAGGGCAGCGTCATCGCTTGGCAAGTTTTGCTTTTGCCACAGCAGGGGGTTAGCTCTGCATATCCAGCTCCATTTTATTTATATGCCCAGTATTTGAGAGAGGTTTTGTTGTGGATAACAAAACATAGCTACATTTTATATCTGATTCAAAAGAAAACAATAATAATAGTAGTGGGGTAACATTTTTGTATATGCCCGAGTGAGTCCCTTTGCCTGTTTTCAACCTACCTAATGGCAAAGCTCACTTCATTCTACGCTGCTCTAATTAATTTGACAGGACTGGAAACTTGCTCTTCCTGTTCACACTTATTATTCATCTCTTCAGAATGCCCTGTAGGGAGTACGAACACAATAAAGCAGTATTTACCAAATCCCTCAATGCTAAATACACCTTTTAAGCTGACTCTGCACAATGCCAGCAGTGAGAAGATCTGACTAAAGGGCAGCCAAAGAAAAACAACATTTTCCAGAGCATCGTCTCTTTACACATGACTAGAAAGTCTTAGGCAAGGAAACTATGTCTTTTTGCCCCCCTTCAAATTCTACAGTAGGCTCCGGGGATCCCAGCTTATTCCTACTGTATCTGAAAGCTTTACTGTAGCCAAAGCAAATGACAGAGTGATCATACTCAATAAGATACGATGTTAGTTCACAAGAGTCATTGGGTAATTTCATACAGGCATATCTTTTAACCTTTCATCACCCAAATTAGAAACATCATAACACAACATAAAACACATCTGAAAAATCCATCGGAGACAGGAACTCAGAAACGTGCAAGTAGAAATAAGCGTTTTGAGAATTAGAAAGTGTTTTGAGAAAACACTGAAATTGAATGTTAGGTTTCCTTCTTTAAAACTCTCATTGCAGAAAGGGACCTTTTACAAACACACGAGGTGATTAAGGAATTTCAAAAGTGGAGCACGCTGATTTGCACACACTGGGGAAGCAACTCAGACATTTCATATTTTAAAAGTGAAAGATCAGTGAAAGAGATTTTCAGCAGCAAGTTACCAGTTGGGTCTTCAGCTCTAATCACCAGCTCCCTTTGCACCTTTTGTGCCTCCCTAAATCTCACCTTACATGAAGCTAACAGTTAAGTTTTCAAAGTACCCCAGAAAACTTCTGCAGGGCATGTGCAAATATACCCCCATCAGCCCTAAATGAACTAACTCAAATACCAAAACGGGATAGAATCACAGTAGTAGGGCAGTTTTTCCCAGCTTTTTGCTCTTAACCTCCAAATGTTGCTTTGTGTGGCTTTCAGCCAGAGTCAGATGCCACAATATGCAAGTCACTCTTGAAAATGGGGACTTACAGCCAATTTTCAAAGGCGTGTAAAGAAACAGACAGGCCTTCAGTGGGATTTTCAAGGCACCTGTGAAAATGGAAACTAAGGAACTGCACATAGGTGCTTTGGGAAATGAAATACCTGAAACTTGAGAAAAATCTGAGAATTAGATTCCTGATCTGCTTCTGAAAACTTTATGTTGAGTCATTTTTCCTAGATTCTGAACCTCCTTATTCATGTTGGAAAGCAGCAAATCTCAACGTTTTATGGGCCAGCATGCGCACATACACACACAGGCTTTCTTATTCCCTTTAGTCTTAGCTTTTCCCCATTTATCCACTTGTTGCCCTATGGAAAATGGAATCCTGATTCCTTTTGCAGTCACAGAGATCTTACACTGATGCTACATTGTTCACCTCTGTAAAGGTATTTGGGGCTTACGGTAATGCGCTTTTCTGGCCTTGATGCAAAGCCTAATGAAGACGAACAGGAGACTCCCACCGGTTCAGTGTGGTTTTGGATCAGACCCTAATAAAGAGAGGAATTGGGCTCATTGACTTGTAGATAAAATAACAGCTCAACTCCTTCAGGCGTAGCTCCTCTCTGAATTACCGTAAAGGAAAGCCCACTCTAAACAGATTGAATCTGGAATAAAACCTTGAATAATTGGGAACAGAATGGGTCCATTGACTTCAAGGGGAATACTGCATGAAAAAAAGGTGTGCTGGCATTGGCCTTTACTGTGTTACATAAGAAAGATGGTTCTTGAAACTAATTAATCCTTGAAAATATCAGCTGACCCATCTCATTGTTAGCAATACATTTTTAATTATTCATTTTAGTCAAGCATCATTTGAACACAAGTCAATTTGCAATTTCATTAGAGTACAGAAAAGGCCTGGGGTCTATTCCTGGTAAAAAGGAAAAAATCTCTGGCAAAATTTCATAAAGGATGTTAATCCTCTAATTAATTTTATGTATCAAGCAAGAATTAATGTGTCCTGCTATTTAAGCAGAAGTCATCTTGCCAAGAAGTGCATTTTGTCATACCTTCTCCTCCAGGAAAACCTCTTTACAAGGTTTGTGGCAAAATACCCTGGCAACTAATGACTAGCTTTGAAGCAACATTCACAGACCATTTGCTTTGATGACATTTGGAGCTTTTTTCCTCCCCCCCTTCTCCTCATTCCAGTCTATTGTAAGTGTAGTGCTCTCACTGCACTGCCTTTGAAAACTAATCAATAAAGCAAGATTTGTCAGGTTGCATCTGAGGAGTATCACATCTTTTAACTCCTTTCTTGGTTGAGCTGCTGTACACATTTTTAAACTAAACCTCATGAACAGATTTGAGTACATTATACTTACCATATTCACAGACACACAAGTGCGACGCCTTCCTCGTTCTCCCTTACATTAACTTCAAAAGCTCAAAACCTGTGCCAGTTAACCTTCCATAAAACTGACATTATGTGGCCATCAGACATAATTGAATGATGGATTGCATGTCAAAAAGTCACAAATAGCAAATGTTTACCCTTGTTACAAGTATAAGAACTACGGTATTGCAAAAACAGAAAATAGCGACTTCACCCCACTCCAAAGAACTCCAAAGAAAACACATCCATGTTAGTAAATAGTGAAACAAATTTGGAATAGCTCCCTAGCATCAGTAGGAGCGTTAGAGTGAGGTGATCTGTACTCACAGCGAGGGATGGGGATCAGAATACAGGCCACAGAGTTTCATCTTTATTGTAACTTTTGACTTTCCTTAATCAATGCTAAAATCTTTAGGTCTGATTTCTCATTTCAATGTCTTTGTGTAATATGTCTCAACCGTACCTCATCTAATTTAATAAGATGCAAGCTAAGGAAGTACTTAAGTTACTTATCAAGGGTTTCAGATGACACATTATTATTGTACTCAAAAGTCAATATTTGCTAATCATGTTAGTACAGGAACTGATCCAGGGTTACAATTCTTGAATTGCAAAGGCATTTAAGATTAATTAAACCTATCTCCTCCTTACTCAACACATATACACATAGCACCCCCCTCCACCCCTCTTCTGGAATGGATGAGTTGGTGTCTCCATAATAAAAACCTGCCTAGTCTGCAGCTTTAGGATGAAAAACCATTGTTTCTCAGCTTTCTTTCTCCAACACTGGTGCGGTCACTCAGAGCCTGACGTCAGGCACTTGGGTAGCTCATGTTCAGCATGTTGGGATTGTGCCCTTTGACACCGCTATGATATCAAACCAATCAAGTGTATTCTACCTGTGATGTGTGCACAAGACTGCAGTTGAAATCAGGGGAGAGCTACATGCTGAGCAAAAGCAGAGCCCATCTGGGCAGTGCGATGCAGGTTGAGAAAGCCTGATTGCTCATTTCATTTCATCTGGGATTGCTCATCTAATAGGCGCACATTTAAAGGTACTGAGGTGTTGAGCAAGCCTTGTTCCACACAGTGGCAGAAGAACAGTGAGTTTACACTGTGCTACACATTCTAATTTTTCTTTTCTCATACGTAATGGGAACAGTTAAAAAATGATCTATGTCTTTCTTTCTCTCTTAAAGCTGTTGATGAATTTGGCATGTATAACGTGAAAAGATTTAGTGCATTTCCTAGGGCAAAGTACAGTGTGAGCAGGTGATGTGCAAGCTTCCACATGCAGAGCTGCCAGGGCTCTTTCAGGATGGATTTGCAACCCTCCTGCTATATACCAGCCTTGGTCTCCTCTGAGCACACTGTCAGCTGCTCAGAGATGATGGCTGCATCTGTACATGCGCATTTCATAAGCAATGTGGTGACTTCCTGATAGGATCATATATTTATTCAGAACCTGGCTTAGAATGAGATACAGATTTGCCTTTAAGTGGCAGTCTCTTAGGGGTTGAAATGTGTCTTACCTGCTACCCAGCATTTATTATTGTAGTTTGTATGTGACTGCGGTTTTCCCTTACACCTTTAAGCCATTATTATATTGGTCTAAACAGTGTAGATTAAATGTTTATATGAAAATAATAGAACAGAGTGGAGAATTGGAAACAATCACATTAGGAGAGATTCTGATCTACATAAAACTCAGGCAGGACACAACAGTGAGGCAATCTGCACTGGATTAGCCCAGATTTACCCTCATTAATGGGATAGTAGTATTGGAAACCACAGGAGTGATTCACCATAGAGACACTTGTAAAACTGGTGTATTGCAAAGGCTTATAAAATGGGAGGTGTTCACTGTTATCTGGAGATTGAATTGATATTGTGTATTAAATCATACAGTGACTGCATGGGTTTTGATCTAGGCATGTAGAACATCAACATGCAAATTAAGCAAAAAGGGTAACTGTTTTGGGTACTGCGGTACCCAGTCTGCTTACATCTTAGATCAACCCAGTATTAGGTAAAATACTCAAAATTACACATTCTGTTTAATATCCCAATTACTGTTGAACTATTAATCTGAATGTGCTAACAGTGGCAGTCACATAAATTTGGCACCTGAAAGCCTCTAAATAGTAATCTGCTATCCTCAGGTAGTATTCATTCAATTTAAAATATGAGACAATTTACCCTTTAAAGTTCCTTCCCCCCCCCCATTTTGTTTTTAATTAAGCATTATTTTATGCATGTCTTTTAACATGCTAATTGATTCATTTAGACCTGCCACACACCGGCTGAATTACTAATCCCATTTATTTATTTATTTTTCTTTAAATCAATAACGATGCCATTTTTAGCATGCTTTGGAAGCATTCAAATTCCTAGCTATTTCTCTGTGTGTGTATCTGTTTGCCTCAGTTGATTGTTAGGACAGGGAATGTCACACTTGCCTTTACTGGTCTATGCAAACTCAATTTGATAATCTTAGCTCATCTCCCAGTGGAGCGCGTATCCGTGTCACAAATGTCACCTTTGAAACTGGCACTAATTGGCATTCATGTTGGAAGTCTCAGTGGAATGGCCATAGACACAAGGTGAAATTTTGGCTCTGTTGAAGGCAACAGGAGTTTTGTCATTGACTTTAATAGGGTCAGGACTTCTTCCAGAGACTGAACTGCCTCTCATACAGATGTTCATACTGGGCTGGGAGCTTCAAACCCTCTGTGTTTGCTCATGACTAATAAAATGGTGTTTTTCTGCTAACCTTCGTCCTTCTCCTGACAGGATCTAGTTGTCTTTTTAAGGGACAGAGTGAATAAGCCCAGGTAAGATCCCAGCTTCCTCTTGTACTGTCCTCCCCACATCTTAGCTCCCTTCTTTTTATACTCTGTCATGTCTTTCAAGCGCAAGTTGTCTGCCTTCTGTTATCTCTCCATTCTTCTGTGCTTGTGTATTTTTAGGCACTGTTTTTTAGACCCTCTGCCTTCAAGCATGCTCTTGCTCTTGAAAGAATGAAATTCCTTTAATTCAGTCTCCCTTGAAAAAACCCACTGATTTCTTCATGTCTCTCGTCTCCACATTCTCAGAAGCTGCTGCTTCTTCCCACTTCTATGTAGCTTCTGAAGCTGTAGCTTCTCCGGTTCCTGTACATGGCTTGATCTGAGGACAATCTTTGTCGATCTCTTCCCTGACCAAGATCCCTCCCAAGACTTTGCTTCTGTAATTCTCTCTTTTTCTCAATCCCAATTTGCTTGGAGATGCACCCTCCCTGACATTGCCTGTATTTTTTGTGCCTTCCTTTGCTACTTGGTCTCCCCATTGCCTCACAGAGGCAGCCATGAGAGAATCCTGGATGCACTTGCCCTTCTCTGCCAGTCACTCGCTTTCTCTACCAGTAATGCTCTTGCCTGGAGTTTCATAACCATTTGCTTCTTCACATCCAGCTGCCACTTCAGTATTGGCTTGACTTCTTAAGGTTAGGTATTTACCACTTCTTACTGATTTTCTGATCCTATTTTCCTCTGTCAGTTCTGTTACACTTCTTGTCTCCTGGACTGTCTCCTAGACCATCATTTCTCCCATTTTGCTGCCTCTTTCTCCTGCCTGTCTTCCTAACATGGTGGCTATCATGATCTTTTTTTTCACACAAACTGTTATGATCATCTCTATTCTTGACAGATGATGTCTGCAAAATCTCCCCACTTCCTCCCTTCCATCTAGAACGCTGCTTGCCAGTGCCACCTTGTCTCCACCAGCCAGCAGCTTCCTTGATTTTTGACTGCCTGCTGTAAGAAATTCAAGCTATTAAAAACCCTGTGAAATCTATTACGTGAAGTTCTGCTGCCATTTATCTTCACACAATTTAGCCAGCTGCTTTTCCCATTCTTCTTTCTTATAGGTTTCTTCTGTCCCTTTTTCCTCTCTTTGCACTTTTTGCTGTGCTGCTTCATAGACAAGGAAGCATTTTTTGTCACCCATGAGCAATATATTCTTTTGCTTCCTGAAGTCTTCCATTAAAACTCATCTCTAAACTCTGAACTGTCCTTTTCTCTCAGTCATGCAGGCAGCAAAACCTGTGATATTGGCCAGAGGTCCGTTAATGCAGTCTCTTCTCTCGTGCCCAGTCACAGCCCTGGTGAAGTCAGTTAACGTCCATCATGTTACCTGGAGCCTGTGGGAACAGTAGAGTGGTGATAGGTACTTGTGTTTGTAGTGCATGGATGGTGCTCATCCTGCCACAATACATTGTTCTTAAGAATAATCGCTATACTGAGAAATGGAATGATTGCACTTGGGGGGGAAACATAAGAAAACAGTGAATACCTTGAAGCCTGGAGCAAAGCTGAAAGCAGGAGCTGCAAGCTCTGCTGGCTGCTGTTTTGAAAGATTTGCATTAAAAGTCAGGTGGGGAGTTCTTGGTACACACAATTACTTGTGACTCGGCAAGCATTGCTACACAGAACTGCAAGTTTTACTGGTTGAGTTGTTACGGCTGAGGCTGTGTAGGAGTTAGAACAAGGTTATCTCAGTGAGCTTAATAGAGCAGGGTGAATTTTTTGCATAGGTTTGTATTTTACCCTGCAGAGTTCCCTCAGCCAACCTAAAAGGAGTGCTGGAGGAGTGTGGTGACTACACTCCCTGGACTGAAATAACAAAATACTTCTGTGTGTGGACCATTAAGCAAGATTATTAGAAATATACCCTCTGATACTGGGAGAGTATATAATGCTACAAAGTGCTACAAAAATGTTTCGTTCTTTGGTATCATGATATGGGGGCTGTGCAAGCCTTGACTCTTCCTGGAGAGGAGGGAGTCATTTTCAGCTCATACAGGGCTGCCCTTCGACTTCAGGTCAGACCACTATATCCTGTGTTCTGTGACTGACTCTCTTTTTGTGATAGGACAAGGTCTAGAGCTGAAGGTCTTAAGTGGTGAGAGCTACAGAGAAATGAATGGAAAGCTCCAGATTTAGATCTTCAGCCTGCTTTCATGTATCCACTACCACAAACTTCACTGTGTCCAAAACACTCCCACTACAGGAAACCACATCATATTAAATGGCTGGGGTCACTGCGTATCCCCCCGTTGCACCTTTCTTGTCCTGTAACCCATTCACTGTGCAGATTCATTTTAGTTGGTGTAGGAAAGGTTTTCCTCTGGAAACCTTGCAGTTCTGATTTCTTCGACCTCTGACTGTGTTCAAAGCTTCTCTTCAGTCCAGGAAATCCAAAGGTGACCACTGTCCCTCCGCTGTGGCTCTGTGGCACAAAGTCTTTTGTCTTCTCTTTTCTCACAGCTGTCTGTGTGATGACAAATGGCCCAGCTGGCGGTCACTTGACAGCCAGGCCCTAGTCCTGCCCCTCTCCATCACAACATTGGTTTGGATACATCTGCATGATTACGTTTAGGTGCAAGTTAATTACTGAAAATTCCTGGCCTCTGAGCCGATCGGGACTAATTAAACCTCATGCTCCCTTCAGCATAGCAGTGGATGCCATATAGTACTGCATTCATCTAAGAGCAATGAAAACCTGTGCGGATTGCCCAGTGCAGTTCCAGCTGCAGGTAAATTTTTCCAGACACGTTTAGAATATACCTTAGAAAGGAACTTTAAAAGGCATCTCTGTTACCCAGTGGACCATTGCAAATACCGACCTTGACCAATAAAAGGCGAAGCACACCTGTGGGGCTGGAGTGAGAAATCACAAGTTTCCCATGGAGCTCAAAAGAAAGTCTGTGCGTTCCTGTGTGCAAGGACATTTTATGTATTGGAGGTCGACTTTCTGCACATTCAGAGGAACAAATCCTCCAGTTGTGTAAAGCGTCTCCAGCTCCACAGAGGAACTATGACAATTTACACCAGCTGAGGTGCTGCTCAGCATTTTTGGTTATGGGCCTTACTTACTCATGGCTAGTTAGAGTTCCTATGGAGCTGTTAGGGCACGGTGTGGATGTAAATCTTACTTTAGATGCCTTTGGAGCACTTAGGAGATAGCATGCCTGTCTATAAAGTAGAAACATCCTTGACCATGTGCCTGGCATAACCTTATAATAGAATGCTGCCATAGCAATCTGCCATATAGCTATTTTTACCTAAATGAAGATCTACAAATAACATCCGCTACAATGTCACTACACCAGATAATTAAGTAGTGAAGAAGATCCCTTTGTGTTTTGATGTAGCCCATTTCATTTGTGTCTGCATCTTTAAGCAGTTACGTCCCAGAATAAACCTCATCTACCCAAAAGTGTTGCGCTGACTTACCTATTTCTTCTTCTAGAAATTGTTTAGTCAGGGATTGATGTCAGCCATTCTCTTATTGAAACAGGTTTGTTAAACAGTGAACAGCAGCCTTACGTAAGCAAGGCCTAGGGTACTGTCACAGAGCGACAGTTCTTACTGCAGTAAAGTAAGGTCAGTGTAAATAAGAATTCAGTTGTATGGCTAGACTGTTGAACATAGATAGTTTCTGCGTATTCACTGTGGTAACTCACATCTCCCTGTGGTGGGACTCAGCTGCAAAGGTGGTGTGGCATTTTCATGGCAAGGCCCTAAAATACAGACATTTGAGAACACCTCCTGCTCTCCACAACACCGTGAGTGATGCCAGGCAAAAGGCAGGGTAAGGGTGAACAAGGAAGCCATTACTGGTCTTTGTGTAAACCTCCTAGAGGTCAGCATGTGCAAAGCCAGCAGGGAGCAGGGGGAAGGAACAGCTTGGTCTCCTGAGTCCTTGTCTGTGTTCCACTCCTCAGGGAGGCCGTTTCTGTGAAGCACAGTACAACATTTCAGTATATTGTCAAGACGTGATATGTGAATTGCAAGGGATACAAAACTGTCCTACAAAAAGATGCATTTCTAGGTAGCACTAAGAGGAAAATGTAGGCCCCCATGCAAAAATATTTCCTTAGCACTTTTTAGCTTTAAAGATATTAAATTACAGTATAACTTCCCAAGAGTGTTCTTGCAAGTCATTTATACCATAACACATAAAATTATAGTAAGCCTCCATTAGTCCTGTGGCTACTTTTGTAATCAGTTTTGAAGAATGTGCTCCATCAGTGGAAATATTTTGATTTAAGTTCATAGTGAGGAGCAGTCTAAAAGTTACACTCTAAATTACACTTCAGAATAAGTCCCGTGGTACATCCTTACAATATATATGGTATGCTGACTCCATGTAATTAAATTCTTGTCTCAAGTTGTCATTAAGTTGCAGTAAATACTGAAGCTAACTTCAGTTAAAAATAGATTTACTTCTTGATCTTAGCTGATGAATGTTCTTGTATAGAAAATTAATTAAACATATATATAACAGGGCAGGTCCAATGGTTTCAGCTGTTACAAGCAAGCAAACTGGCAGTGGCTTCTATCAGCATTAAGGTAGCTGATCGACCATGACATGAGGAAAAGCACACGGTTCCACACAAGACTCATCAAGGAATGAAAGTCGTAGGCCCTCTCCCGTCTTCTCATTCCTAGGTCAGAAATAACATCAAATTACTTATTAATTAATCAACCACCTGACTTCCTGTGAATAACAAAAATTAGGCAAGTTTGGAGGGTGGAAGTAATCTTTTCTTGTATGTGCTCAAGCCATTATGGAAACAGCACCACCAATAAAGGGAAAGGATGGGGAAATTTCACTGTGTGTACTGGGGGAGAGAAAGGTCAGTTCTTTGGAGAGTCCAAAAAGAATGGCATTTTTCAGGAGCTTGATGAAACTGGGTGGGATAATGGAAGAGAAAGTCTCAAAAAAATCCCTGTATCTGCAGAAAAGCTCAGGTGTGCATTTGTTCTTATTAGTCCCTAGAGAATCCACACGGGGTTCTCATTCTAGGGGACTCAACCACAAACGCTTCAGTTGGAGCTTGCATCTTTCTGAAAGTCCATTAGTTAATCTGTAGGAAATCAGGCTTGATGCCTTTCAGTGCTCACAAGATTACTAGTGTTCTTTCTGGAACACAGACAGGCAAATTGCTGAGATGACAAAGATATCCGACGTGTCTTCCAAGAATGTCTCTCACCCTTTCATGAATGTTTAAATCTCTCCATTTCCCAAATGCGTGCTTATTTGACATTTTTATAACTAACAGGTGTTTTATGTAGTTTTGTTGGTACCTCAAACTTACTCAAGAACATGAAAAAGGGTCTCTCGTTATCTGGTCTACACCAATTGACATTATCTCAAACCATCTTCAAATTTCTTTCCATTCACCTCCATAACTCTTCCTACAGGCTGTCCTCCAACTTGTCTTCATATCTCTATGGTTATCTATTAGAAAGCTGTCACTTGGCCAGACTCTTTTTAATGTGTTCTGTTGTCAAGATTTGACACTCCAGTGAAGTGTATTCAGACTTTTTTGATCTATAGAAATTTTTTATCGGTGATGAGGAGCCTTTCAGAAATTTCACATGCATAGATTGCTGTACAGCGTACATGAACTTGCTGTTCTCACTCGCCCTGCACATATCTGTTAGTAGCAGTCCATGTATATCCCCCCCCCCCCTTCCCCCCCCATACCATCCAGAGTTTATAGATTGTACAGCTTTAACACATCAAACTTGGGATCCTGAAATGTCAGTCGTGGATGACTTACACTGTAGAAGAGACCAGAGTTAAAGATCAAACTAAAAGTAAATGTAAATTTGAAACTTAGCAGATAGCTCCAGTCTCCCATAAAAGAGTAGGAGTCTGGTTGTTGTGGAAGCTTTAACAGGCCATGATTCCTAGTTAGATCTACAGAGCATACTTAACGACCCACATCATCAGTCATTGAGGGATTGCAGTTACCAAGGGATGGAGAGGAAAAAAGCACCAAGGAGTCTCCAAAAAGCCCATATGAGATTTGGATGGCTGTATTGTATGAAGGGCCTGGGTCAGCCTTTGTGACCTGGGAGAAAATTGTAGAAAAATTGAGTCTGTGAGACCTTGCCCTCAGCCCATAAACAAGCATAGCTTTCTTTTTCTTTCTTAGTACTGGTTGGAAACCTGGCATTAAAAACAAACGGAAAAGCTTCTGGGTTCCTCTGATGTTGTATGTTGGAAATTGAGGGCTTTGCTGACTTGACTGCCACTTCTGATGAGTGGCTTGCATTGAAATCACACAAGTCAGTATGCTGAAAACTGAGCAAGTGATACAGAAAACATAGTCCTTCTGTAAAATTTGGTTTCATTTATTCATCACTAGCACCTGTTTAAGTTCAATAACAAAATAGTTATTTGGGTTAATGTCATCTTCATTTACAAGCATTGGGGTTTACAGAAACATCTGGCCTTACCCAGGTAGAGTGCATCCTATAAGAAGCAACCAGGAATACAGGAATTCAAATTTGTCCTATTTCCAAGCATATATGTTGGTTGGTTGCTTGTTTTCTGGAGAATATGAGAGGTAATTAAAGAAAGAAACAAACAACCCCAAAACCCCCAGCCAACCAACCTCCTTTCCAAGTCATTATTGCTGAAGGCAGTACTTCACCTACTCGAATGTTTCTGAAGTGTTACAGAAGCCTCAGAGAACACATTTTTCTTCCTTTCTTTATGTCAGGTTTTTTTTGTTTGTCATTGAGGTTGAGCTTTCTGCAGGTCTCTTAAAACCCACAGGTTCAGCTGAGTATCCAATGGGATATTTAAAAACAACTATTCATCAAGCTCTTTTTCACACCACTGTGAATCACCAATGTGATTCCCCAGTAGTTAACTTCCCCGGGTGCTTAAATAGCCTCCTTAGACACTTGGCCCTACAGCCATGATTCTGCAAAACATGCCCAACATATGCTCAGCTTTAGGCATGTAAGAAATCCCACCCTGCTCAGCTCCCTCAAAAAAATCACACCCCAGACCTCAACTGCTGTGCTCAGTATATAATATTTTATTTGGACATCTGTTCACGGAGAGCATGGCAGCGAGTGCAAAGCTTCCTTCCCATGTCTACATGGGTCCTCATTTTCCAGGGTTAAAACCTGAATCAAGTTTTTCCTTTAGCAAGGACAAGCTGCAAAGGGCAGACGGCCTCATTAAAAAGGAAATCTATAAATCCTGTAGTCCTCTCCTCGCCTCTGTTAACTACAGTGTTTGAGGTGAAAGCTGTTAACTGCGGCTTTTAAAAGTTATGCATAAATGCAACCTTTTCCTCAAAAACTTTGAAAATGTGCATAAACAATAACAATTTACGATAAATGCAATGCTGTTTTACTAGATTTATGTGCTAAAACCAACAACTACTTACAATAATGAAATGCATGGGCTAGATTTTTCTTTCGCCTGAGTCACTCCATTACCTCCAGTGCTTTAAGGGAATTGCTGCGAAGTAGAATCGGGCCCTTAATGGTTTGCCAGCTACCACACTGACATTACACCCAGACAACAGTCAGAAATTTATATTTAGGTCCACAAGAACAGTACATTCGATATCTTTAAGTGTTTTATGAGGCAGGACTTTTCTGACTGCTCTGGCAAAACCGCCGGTATGCATAGTAACTGGAGCTTTGAACAAATATTGCAGTTATGATTTACAGCACAATTGCCAGTCTCCCTGGCTTCATCTCTGATGGCTACTTACTCAGGCTGTCATTTTTAGCTCCACAGATTCTATCTGCCTTGGCCTCTTCCACAAACACTGGATTCACTGGAGTGTGTTGCAGACAATACAGCTCTCAAACAAAGAAGCATTTGTGTTCATTTTCTTCTATTTTATCTTTGGAATTCTACTATTTAGGTCACTATCTGTTGCTTCCAGCTATTCTTTCCTGACAAATTGTAGCTCTTTTTAGGCTTAAAAAGATATAATCAATGAATTCATCTGTTATTCCTCTGGGTATAAAGGTCTAGATGTAATAAGTGGTACACATAGTATAAGAAAGATTACATTGCTATTCCTGAATTGCAGCCCAAAGATTAATTGTGCCTTTATAAGCCAAAATTTGAAGAGCTGCTGGATGCTGGCCTCTGAAAATCTGATACAACACAATAAAACCCCAGTATTACTAGATTTCTCAAATGCTTTATATGTGATCTCTCACCAGCATGACCTGGAAGGGTGTGAATGTATGTATGTATATTCCACAGCACATAATTTTAGATGCAGATAAGGAAAATAATGATGAACAAACCTTTATCTGATCATATCTTAGTATCTGCTTTCCCTAAAAGAAAGAAAATAATTCACCACATTTTTTACTTGAAAAAGATAATCCTTGGATTTTAGCAAGTAACATCACTCATTGTGAAATGCATCAATATCCGTGGGATAAAAATTATACTTAGGTATGGGAACATACTGGAATTCCATTCATATTTAAACTTAAGCTCACTGATTGCTCTGCTCATGTAAAAAATTACTATGCTCTGAATGAAATGAGAATGAGTGCTTAAGCAAACG
Source organism: Pezoporus occidentalis (assembly GCF_034315485.1). Lineage (NCBI taxonomy): Eukaryota > Metazoa > Chordata > Aves > Psittaciformes > Psittacidae > Pezoporus > Pezoporus occidentalis. The sequence continues at coordinate 9,595,199 of NW_026912779.1, forward strand.
GTCATAAATTAATTTATAATGAAACATGACAGTCATAATTTAATTTAGAATGTATTTAAGATTGTTGTTACTATTCGTATAGGTCTGTTCTGCCTGGAGGAAGATGTGGCTTCTTAGTGAAATGTCAGCTATTGAAATACAAAACTTCTTCTGCGTACATGTGTTTTAATTAATTAAAATAATGTAGCTACTTTCCTAATGGAGATCTGTTGTCTGTGGCAAGCAGTCAGACAAAAGACTGCATGATCCAGGAACATGCAGTATCAGTGGAGCACCAAGGACTTACCAGGAAGTATGACGAACGCAGAGCCCAACCTGTAAAATCTGTGGGGTCATGAGGCTGCCACTCAGCTTCCTTCCACAGTGGTGAGGAACAGGGAATGTAATGAGAGCAAGGAGCAGGTGCTTTTGTAGTTCTCATCTGTTCTCCAAAGCTGTTGGCTGCCGAGGTACAGCAGAGTGGCTGTCTAGGCCCAGTACCACGTCCTTGAAATACCTGTTAGATAGATGGCTGCTTTTGCTGGTGTAAAGCTGAGCACATCTGAAATGTAGCTCAGGCACCTATCATCTGAATTGTCCTCTTGGCATCACTGACTGCCATAAGAGCCCCTGAAATGACTCTAGGTCTAACCTGTGCCTCTCAGGTTAGGAGGCACCAAGCTAGCTCTACTTACACCCCTGCTGCATTGCTGGCTTTAATATCCAGATGTTCCAGAATTAGGCAGAGGTTAAACTCCTCATGTTTGCAATGCTGTCAACAGCAGTATGCTGCCCTGTGTGCTGGGCTGGGTCCATGTCCAGCACCCTGCTGATGCCAGCATAGCAGGAAGAGGTGAAGGGCAAGACTAGCAGTTACAGCACAGGCACTCTAAACGAACAAGTTCTGTGGCATGTACTCTTTTAAGACATTGTTTTTCACTAGATTTCTACTAAATCTTTTGATGTTTCTGGCCAATTACTATGAATATGTATCTTTCTAAAGACAAAAATTCCTACCTTATGGGATTTTATTTTGATATTGCACAGGTTCTTCTTTGTAACTATTTCTAAGCACTAATGAACCTTCTGTCTGCACTGACTCTAACAATGAAACTGTATGGGTTAAAGTATTTCTCCAAGCTTTTCACTTTTATCAAATTTGCCTAATAGTATAGTAATGGTTTAATTTTAATGCATTACATTATTTCTCTGTTTTGAAAAGCACTGAGTCACAAAAAGAAGTAACTCTATTCAGTTTGTTAACTGAGAAATGGGACGGTAGGACGTTTGGGGATGGTCAGCATGTGACCACAAAAATCTTAGTTGCTTGTCTTGACATCAGTTATGAAACCATGATCCCAAGAACTTGGGATTTTTATTTGGAAGGTAACATTTAAGAAAAAAAAAAATTATAGGCCTTGAAGCATAATATCTATGCTAAAAATAGGTATTTATGAAAAGTAAAATAAAAAATAAAGCCCTTCTGTTACAATCACTGTAATGGTAGAGGGCAAAGCATGCATTTGCTGTAAACTGCATTTCACACTGATCAGCAAACAGGTTCTTTAGATATGGTTAAGCAGCACATCGGAAGTACTTGGCTACATAAGTAAACAAGTGACAGTAATTGGGCAGAAAGTAGTTTGTGTCTTCCTCCACCTGGGAAGTTTGCAAAGGGTCCTTTCCACACCTCTCATGGCAACAGAATTCTCCTTGTCATATATTAAAATCTTCCTTTAAAGTCAGGATATAAGGATGGTTAGAGGCTTGTGTTAAAAGATGAGCCAGTATATATTCTTACCCTGCTTTCACAGGGAGAGCAGTGGTAGCATTTTAGTTGAGAAGCTCCAAACCTCCAAGGCCTTTCTATCCTGGGTGCTCAGAAAATCAGCATCACCTGGAAGAGGAGTAAGCTGGTTTTAAACTTTGTATGTGATAAGGACACATAGCAGCAAGCAGTCAGGCGCTGTCACTTTGCATGCTGACCTTTGGCAGCCATAACATGCTTAGCCTCTATTTCATGTTATGTATCTACTATTTATCCCAGTTTCAAACCTGAGTAAAAGTTAGTCCTTTAGCATCAGAGAATGAAACCTTCCTAGAAAAACTACTCTCCAGCACCCACAACAGGTCCCTCCTTTCCAGTTAGCTCATCTTCTCAAATCAGGAGTATAATTAACCATGTTATCCTTGAAAACAAAAATTATCCTGGTTCCTTTACAAATTATTTCTAGAGAAAAACCCTAGGGAGGGAAGGGTGATAAGCTAAACACTATCCTAGCAAAAGCTTAATTTTTATCTTTCTCGATAAGATTTGACATTCTTATGTATCAGTACCTTAAAAGCCAGGTTTATAACTCTCATGTTTCATACTGATAGTAGAAGCCTTTTTTTTCATTGCCACTTTCTTGGCTAATACTGCATCTGGCAAGTTACAGCTTCGATTTTCCTTGAACACCACGAATACAAGCAGATCCCTCACATGCACAGATCAAACTACATTCAGGATAAAATTTTCACAACAGCCACACATTTATTTGTCACCTGGACATGCAGATCTTCTGTTTTATAAACTGAACACTGCCACCAGAGGCTTGACAACACAACATGGAGTCTTGCTATTTCTTGTTATATTATCATCAAAGGAAGTGTGATCAGCAGGCTGAAGGAGCTGATTCTGCCCCCCTACTCTGCTCTTGTGAGACCCCACTTGGAGTATTGTGTGCAGTTCTGGTGTCCTCAACATAAAAAGGACACGGAACTGTTGGAACAAGTCCAGAGGAGGCCACAAGGATGATCAGGGGACTGGAGCACCTCCCGTATGAAGACAGGCTGAGGAAGTTGGGGCTGGTCAGCCTGGAGAACAGAAGGCTGCATGGAGACCTCATAGCAGCCTTCCAGTATCTGAAGGGGGCCTATAAGAATGCCAAAGAGGACTCTTCATCAGGGATTTTAGCAATAGGACAAGGGGTAATGGGTTTAAACTGAAACAGGGGAAGTTCAGGTTGGATATGAGGAAGAACTTCTGCACTATGAGGGTGGTGAGGCCCAGGCACAGGGTGCCCATAGAAGCTGTGGCTGCCCCATCCCTGGCAGTGTTTAAGGCCAGGCTGGGAGGAGCCTTGAGCAACCTGGTCTAGTGGAAGGTGTCCCTGCCCATGGCAGGGGGATGGAACCAGGTGATCTTAAGGTCCTTTCCAACCCAAATCATTCTATGATTCTATAATGAAGTGCTTTGAAAAGCTGAAAACATTTTTGGGGGGTTAAGTTTCAGTCAGATCAATAAGCTGATCCAACTCATTGTGTATTGCACGGCTGAAGGACAGGGAGCTGCAGTAACAGACTGTAAGTAATGTTTATTGGACACCATCACCCTTTTCAGTGGACTTGGGAATTTGACTTCATAATCAACCAACTAACACCAAGAATGGTGGTTAATACAAAAGCAAGTTAATTAGTTTGAAAACCAGTATAGCTGAGTATTTCGTGGCTCTACTGCACCTGGTTGTGTGTAGAACCAGTTCCTCCAACAAGGATTTCTAGTTTAAATGGATTAAAGGAAGCACTTTGTCACCACAACAGGTAGAAAACTGAGGCATGGAATAACTGGGTAAATCACCAAGAAAAGATGTTCAGGTAAAGACCATACAGAATTCCCATATCACTCCCTTTTACCAGCTTCTGTAGTACAGTATTTTCCAGAACAGACTAGAAAAACGTAAAAAAATTTTAATGATGCTTTACAAATATACAGTACTTACATTTTTAGCAGTTACAAAAATGGCACATACTACAGAAACCAAAAGCTTCCTCTAACCTTTGGTACATTTCAAAGTTATTTATTTACAAAGAAAAATTACAGTCACTTTTCAGTGTCACATGTTTACATATAAGCATTTCTCAGTTGAAAAATATCTTGCAGCTTACCCACAGGCAGTTTTTGCAGTTTGAGCTCTGCACCCATCTATCACATAAAAAATTCTATCAGCCCCTGTTAAGCTGACATGACATTGCATTTTTATGTTTTAACAGCCTTTAGTTAGAAAAATATGTACAACCCATAAGGCTAAACTGATTCATAGCTGTTGAGATTTCATCTGATGTATTATATATTGCGCAAGATTTGGTAAAATGACACAGGCTACCTTTTTTAGTTAGCTGGGTAACTCACATTTAGACAGAGGTGATCCAATTTTGTCAGCTGGAGTATTCCTAACTCTTCATGAAGGGAATTTAAAAAATGAAAAAAAAAAAAAAATTAAACATAATTTTCAGGATGCTTTTTTCACATTATGAAACCTTTATATTAAAATTTTCCTTTGCTATGTACAATTCTTACCTAAAGTAGCGAAGACAAACTGAGCACACTTTCCAAATCCTGTTCATTTCCATTAGGTTTCCAATATTGGATGTTTTCTAGATTGTACTTTCTTTAAACAAGAACTTAAAAACTTTCTTCTACCTGAGAACAAACGTTTTCTTAGTCTGAGTGTACTTGAGAGTCTTAGAAATTAAAATACTTGCAATAAGAGAAATACAGCCGAAACACATACAGTCTGTTTTTGACATATATTTAGGTGTGTATACAAATGCTTTCATGCTCTGGTGATTTTCAGACTATACAATTTCAATACACAACAGTATGTGAACTCAGCACAATCCTCACTGTGCTGAAGGTAGTTTGGGACTACACGTTTACAACTGATAGTTTTTAATTAAGAGTTAATACCACCAGAGTATTAGTGCAGGTCAAGATTGTTTTAAATTGAGAAACAGGAAAAGCTTGCTGTCGGTAGCTGTGAACAGGATTTAAAAAGTGTCTTCCAGCATTACAGTATTTCCCTCCCCAGAACTTACTCAAGAGACAAACTCCAAATTCAGGCATCTTTAACGTATGCCTGCATTCTGGATTTTCTTCGTGCAAGAGCTTCTTGCTTTTTTCTTTCAATCTCCTCTTGAGAACATTTTCTGGTTTTATTCTCCACCACAGACGCTGTAAGTAAAAAACACGTATTAGGAGCCTTCAAGGTTGTTCAATACGTATTTTAACTTATCTGTTTTCAATGTTTGAAGATCTATGGCAACAGCACACTATTCTAACATACCAAGCACCCAAGTTAAAAATGGCTCATCTATCCTGTCCCCTCCTGTCCCCAAGGCAGGAAGGGGGGATAAGATGCATGACCTTTGTAGTGCTACCAATTACTACCCCCCAATGAAAATACTGGGATGCAGACGTTTGCTTCAAGGAAATTTTACTTGGCTGCCCTTCAGGTGAACCTTGTGACATCAGGAGTCAACACAGGAGATGGCGATGGGTTAAGAACATTAAGGCTATCAGAGTGAAAAGGGCTCTACAATTTAGTGAGTTAGGCAGAGATATGGGCATGGAGATGGTATAGACACAGGGGTCAGATACAGTACAGGTGTCACACAAATAAAGCCAGAAAGGTTGAAAAAAGGTCAAAAGTAGCAATAAAAATTGGCAAAGGAGACAGGAACATGATAGCTAGCCATAGTATTTTATATGTTGTGATACAGAACTATAAATTCCCATGCAATAAAATCCTGACCTCAGTGCAACCAACAGGAACACTCCCTGCACATACCAAGCATTTTACTGGTTTTATACACCAATTTCCAATTAATGTATTTTTAATAAGTAATCTTTCAAACTGAATAAATAAAAGGTCTGTTTGCTTCTTAAAACAGAGGTGTTCATGAAAAAATATTTATCAGTTTTTGAAAGCATTACTTAACATCCATGTTTTTGTTACAGCAACGTCCTTTCACCAAAAAATTGAAGGTAAGAACAGTTACTGTTTATCTGTAAAGCAAATTTATACTATTGTCATTCCTTTATTCTCTAGAACATTCCTGAGAATGACTAGTCATCTCCCCTCCCTTCCCCTTTAGCATTCTAAATTGCTACTTTCCATTTATCTGCTTCTTTGCTGAGGAAGTAACAGAGATAACATACTGATACTTCAAATAAAGCTGGCTGATATTTTGCAGGAATTCATTTTTTTGTTGTTTTTGTAACAGTGCTTCCTGAAAATTGAAGTTGGTAATAGTACACCAAAAAGCTCATTTTGTCAAAACTAGTATTGCTTAAAAACTTCACCAAGCCATGAGATCAAGTAAAAACAGGACTGACTGGCACTTGGCTGGTTCTGCATTTCCATAGCATGTAACAGCAGTGCACGGAGTATTACAGACTGTTGCCTGATGATGGAAAAGTGACTGACCTCCCCTCTAGGTGAAAGAAAATGTTAGTGTTTAGACTGATAACACAAGAATATTTCACTGGCAGTTTTAGCCACAGAGCAAACAACAATACAGGCTGAGGTTTCAGAACCACTGAATGATTTGAGGTTCCAGTTTCTAGGTGTACAATAGTAAAAGGAAATTGGCATCCTGCATCACCTGCTGCCTTCTTCCCCTGCCCCACCATTAACTGGGGTTTTATGCATCATGACTGAGATAAGTAACTTCTAATGCTTTCAAACTGAGCTGTAAATTAAAGCACAGATTCACACTACAACATTTAATACATATCAAAACAGCAATGTTTTTAAATATCAATTTAAGAATATGATATGCTGAGTGCTGGCATCAGCATATATTTGATCCTAGTGATTCCAAGTGTCACTGGAGAGAGAAGTGGAATGAAAATGGGAAAAAGTCTTTAAATACAGGGATTCAAAAGATGCATCAGCACAGTTTTATTTTGGAGAAAATATTCTCCAAATTTTCATTAGAACATTTACTAACACCTAAGCTGAATGAGTACTGACACCTATTCTAAGCTGCAATACAGTATAAATTTTTCTAACATTCGGATTACAGTAACAAGCAAACCAGTATAACAGTGATACAATAAAGACAAATACCTGCTGTCGGCAGTGCAAAAGACTCTGAAAGGTGCCTCTTGAAAGGTGACTTCTTATTGTCAAGCCTGCTGTGCAAAGTCACATTCACCTGATTCTTGCTTCCTTCCAAAACCTGCAGAGTAATCCCAATGCCAGAATGACTCCCTGCCTTTTCAGACCCTACATGAAGAGCACCTTGAAAATTATTAGTCTTTCGGAACTTAAACTTTGAAGGCATAAGTGATGTTTTGTTACCAGAACTGTTACTTGGCATCTTCCCCATATTATACAAAAGATCTGGACTGTCTAGAGTTTTGCTACCAAAAATATTTACTGCATTAACAGGACTTACTTCAGAACCAGTCTCTCCTGCCGGCACAGAATTTGACCTGTACCATTTTCCTGCCACAGTCTTTGTAGTATCTTCAGAAGCAGCTTGATGACAGTTTTTAGACAGTGTGTATTTACACTCCGTGGAAGTACCTGAGATCACAGTTTGAGGAGTTGAGACATTCTTACAGTTCACTATGTGACCTGTTGTGGCCAGCCCATGTGGAATCTTTGACAAATTCCTACAGGAACCGTTTATTGAGAAAGCATCCTGTTTTCCGTTTGTTTTTTGTGCCAAGAGATCAGCTAGTCCTTGTTTAGATTCTGGGAAGCTGTTATCAATATTTGATCTGGCACTAATACTTGTTCCTTGTATAGTTTTAGCTCTTTCATTTCCTTGTTTAACATCCTGGATCTGAGTCTGCTTTTCTATATCATCACACACCTGATACAGCAATTCATCATCCTCACAATTTGCATCCCATAGACTATCGGATTCACAAAACATATCTAATATCTCATCAGAGAATTTTGGTTCATTCCAGTCATCAAATGATAGAGAACACTTCTTTGATATTTCAAGTTGATTTAAGTGAGCTGCATTAGCTTGGTTAATCACCTTAGTTAGATCCTTAGGTTTCATATTTGTAGAAACACTGGATGATTCACAGAAAATACCATGTGTGTTATTCCCAGGTTTTCCAGACCATTGTCTATAAGGATTAGATCTTGAAGGAAAAACGGGAAGAGAGGCACTTTTAGGCTGCATAGTTTCACTTCCATCCTTCACTTCAGATTGCAATGAAACAGATATATAGTTCAAACCGCTATTTTGGGCACTCTTCCAAACAGGATTTATTTTATCTGGTTTAGTGTTACTTTTGCCATGAAAGGGTGTGGTCTCTGTCTTTGAGTTTTGTGTCTTATATGGCTTTTGTAGAGGAGATTTTACACCATTTGTTGTGTTTTTACTAGGATGTTTCAAAGGTGAAAACTGCAAACTGTTAGATTCATGTACACTCCCCAAACAAGTAACTGAATTGTGGCTACTTCTTTCGTTAGTTCTGCTAGCATTGCTGAAACCATGCACAGATAGGTTTGTAGGAATTGGTGGTGCTTCTTCAGGACTTATCAATTCAGGATTTTGGGTTATTTGCATCACAAAAGAGTCATCTGCCAAAAAATCTGAATCCCAATCATCAAAGTCATCATTAACTGCTCCATCAGGCTTAACGGAAGCCACTAACTGTGGCTTCAAAGGATGTTTTTTGGTCCGTGTGTGAGTATCAGATTTTGGAAAAGCCTGGTTCACACTTCCTAGTGTACATAGAATATTGGTTTTATATGCCTCTGAATTACAAGGTTGGGTGTCTTTATGTTGCTCAGGAAGGTGTCCCTCCTCCAAGGTGCTTTTATTTTCATGGAAACTATTATTTAAAGATATATCTGATAGTCCTTGGCTCAACTGTCCACTACACTTCTGGGTAGAGCAGTCAAAAAGAGCATGGAGGGCTACTTCAGCTTCAAGGTCTATAGATTTCTGACTGCTAGATGGACAGGGGTCTGCAGCAGGGATACCGGTGCTCTGTCCAACTGGTTTCTGGGAGAGAACAGTATCTGTTTCAGAAACTTCACCAAGGAGTGATTTCAGGTTCTTCCTATTTACTTCAGCTTTAGAATGATTTGAAGACTCTGAGGCAGTCTGGATGACGTCATGACCAAGCTTCTCTTGTTCCTGAACAGCATCTAGCTCTACGAGATTTTTATCAAATTCCTTAGCCAATTTCATGAGTTCCTCTTCAGGATTTTTTATTTTAAGATCTCTAGATTAAAAAAACAAAACAAAATTGAAAGAAAGTCAGACCTTCTAAAAAGGTTTAGCAAAGCTCAACACAATGACTGTATGAGAGAACTGTTCATTCTCTAGCTTTAACAACTGCAGAGAATATGACTGAATCCTACCACTTTCAATGCACTCTTTCTGGTAATTCCCAAGAAGTACCCCTTAAGAAGAGATAACAAGCACAAAGTTAAAAATGTTTTGTATGCTAATGTACAGTTATATGGTTCACTATACATAAAGGCACACCACATAACCTTTTCTAATGAAGGCCCAGCTGTGATGGGCAAGACAAAACTGTAACTTACCTTGTGCAACTTAACTTTGTCCTAGGTCGCACTTTTACTACTCCAGGTGTACAGGGAATAGCATCCTCACCAATCCATGTCCCTAAAAGGGAGTCTTCATTACAGCCTGCTTTTTCATCCTGAATGATTAGATTTGTAATGTTTAGCAATCTGATTTCAGATAAAGATTGGACTAGACATACACCCTGCATTAAAGTTGCTACATCAATGACACTGGATCAAATCTGTTGAAAGCCACAGATAGGAGCTAAACCAATACAAGTTCAGTGAGATTACTACAATATTGTCTACTGATAATTGGATCACTTTAGTTATATGGATTTAAGACAGGAACTTCAAATAACTGAATTCTACTTTGGTGCTCAAATCTAATTAACTCTATTTACTTCAGGTTTACACATAATCTGCAATATTCACATCACAAGCTGTGATCTAGTTTACTTTACTGTACTACTAAGGAGCTGGTTCAGATACATGGTCTTTAGCCACATAAAACCGCATTAACAGATCAAAGAATTTGAAAGAAATCATATTCTGTATGCTTCTAGGAAAAAAATCTGACTTCTTCCATTACAACTCATTTATACAAGGAACCTTTAAACAAGAATAAATGAAGTTTAGAAATTAAGTGGAGTTGTTCCAGAGCTTCAAAGTTGAGCCTTGGATTTGATTTCTGAAACTGAAGAGATACAATACTGCAGTGGTAAGCTGTTTAGAGGGCCAGAGCCATGGGATGTAGGAAATTACTGCATGTAAGCAGGCAAAAGTAATTTGACCTTTACTAACAACCAGGGTAGTTTGTTGTAGGTTTTCTTTTTCCTTAGATTTTTTTTTATTATTATTAAGAAAAAAGAACATAAGCAACGGATACTTGAAAATCCTGGTGTTATTTACATCTATGACAGTGCTATAATCATGTAAAAGGAAGGAAGTAGCATCCCTTACCAGTGATTTTCTAATTCTTACATATAATTTCTCACAAATATGCCAAATAATGAATATATTTTAAATTGCCCTGTCAAATTGGCATATTCTGCAAGCTAAATAACTGTTTTAGGAATGACATGTTATCTTCTTGCACTTAATGAAAAGCAAAGAATAACCCAGTACTTTTATTTTCACTTTGCAGGCTGTGGACATCAGGTTCACAGCAAAAGGGAGACACCAAGAACATAAATGTAAGGTAAAAAAAAGCAAATTATGTAGAATACCAAAGCAATGTTACTATGTTTATATTATTGTGAAGTCTCTCAGCTCAGTCTTGTTCTTGTACTTCAGAATTTAAGAACATTAAAAATGCTTAAAAACAACTGCTAAGTAAGCCTGGTATGTGAAGAAACTCTTTACCTTTTAACTGAAGAGTAATTAAGGATAAACACACTACTGTAACTAAACCTGAGCCTTCACTAAGGCTGTAACACTAATCTGTCTGATGACTGCATATGCAGAGCGTTGTTTTAGTGAGAATTACCTGAGGAGCGATACGATTTACAATGTCTGAGATTTCTACTGCGCATCTACTGGTCGCCTGTTTGGTTTTTCCAGTGCCTATGAAAACAAACAAAAAACCTTCTTAAAAACTGCAAAAGAATTCCATTTATAAAGTGCAGTGTATGTCAGATAATTCAAATACATGTGTTAACATCAGAGCTTAGCACTACATTGAAAAAATTATGGGTTATTTATGGATTTTTAACAAAACCAAACAACCTACCCCGATGTTGTAGGGAAAAAGGGACCTTTTTTCAAGAAATTTGATAACTTTTAGTGAACTCCCACAGCATGCCTCAAATAGGCACGCTGAAATCCGGATTTTATTAACATTACCTAGTCTGTGTGCAATTGGTGAATGAGGATCCCAAAAGATTTCTTGCTGTACATCGGTTTCGTTAACAGGGGAGCTGAAAGTAGGTATTCGGGATTTCCTACTCAACGATCTCTTTGGTGTTTTATGCAAACATGACTCTGTGTGAACAGGGAGATGATTCTCATTAAAAACAATGAATAAAAGGCCAAAATAACTTAGAAAATAAAACAGGAGAAGGCATAAGATGCTTTAGGAACTTTAAATTAGGAAAATTGACACTCATTAACATTACTTATAATAAGAAAAATTGTTCACAACTATACATTTAATGTAGAGTATGACTCTTATCTATCCGTTACACCACCAGAGGTAACAGAGCATTACAGCTGACAGCTGTACACTGAACACCTGATATAAGGATGACAATTGTCAATTCTGCTACTTGAGAGGATATTGATTTCAGCTTACGTGGAGAGATAAACTGTGTATACACATATGGGAGAATCTTTTGTATTCTTGCTCGCTCTGTGTCTTTCACCCAGATTCTGATTTGGGTCACAACTTTAATGAGCCCCCAAACTGTTCTGGGTCACAACCTACCTTTGTCTATACTTGCCCCACTGGGCCAGTCATCTAGAACTGTTAAAAGCAGTCATATAGCTATTCTAAGACAGCTTGCGGCTGCTTCACATCACTAAGTGAACCGAAGACACTGTCTGAAGCTCAGCTTGTCACTCCTGCCCTTTAGAAATGACGCTGCAAACGCGAAAGCCTATAGAAATAATTTTAAACGATGCAATTGCTACGTGAAAAGCATCTCAGGAGACGCTTTGCACTTCAGCACTTGGCGCAGCCAGGCTTTATCCTCTCCTCGAGCGGATGAGCGTCCTCAGTCAGCTCTAAGTATGTGCCGCGGGAAGATGCTCTTCATCACTGCTTCACAAGAAGAGCCCCTTCCCAGCGCACGCAGGCGGGGAAAGGCGGGGGGTTCCCCGCACCGGCCCCCTCCTCACGGTCAGGGCCCGCCTCCCCTGCGGCGGCGGCCGGGACAGGGCCCCGGGGCCGCTCCCGCCGTACCTGCAGCGCCGCGCACCGCCGCCTCCCGCGACGGCGACGGCCGGGGCGCGCGCGGCGCCTCCCCCGCGGGCAGGCTCGGGCCCGCACAGCCTTCCGCGCCGCTGGCCGCAGCCGCGTCCTCCGCGGAGGGCTCTGCCGGGGACTCCGGCGGCCGCCGCCGGGTGAGCTGCTCCTCGCCCCCGCCGCTCCGCCTCCTCAGGGCGGCGGGCTTGAGGCAAGACCCCTTCCGCCGGCTACCGGGCATGCCGCAAGTTACGACGACAGCCCCGCATCCACCCCACCGGCGCCGCCATTTTGCCGGGGTGCCCGCCGCGCCACCGCCGATTGGCCGCCGCCTCGCCGCTTCGATCCGCCATTGGCTCTCGCGCGGCGGGGGCGGGTCGACGGACGCGGCAGGGAACTGCGGCTGGCAGGGAGCTCGCTTGCGCCGCGCGCGCTTGGCCCCGCCCCCGCTTTGCCATGAGGTGACTTGGCTCGGTCCCGCCGCCCCGGCGCTTTGAGGGCGGCTCTCGCTCCGCAGGCTGCCCGCGGGGTTAAGCGTTCAGAGCCCGGGTGCATTAGTTCAGTGCAAACAAGTCTGTGTGCCGCCGCCTGAGGGGCTGGGTGTGCTGTCTGATGGGCCGCGGCCACCGGCCTGCCCGGAGGTGGCTTCGTGTCCCTGAGCTGCCTCGTGTGCCTTCAGGGTGCCTCGTTTGTGAGGCCGTCTCACCCGGACTGGCCACCTCCACCCTGTGTGGGTCTCTGCTCGGGACCCAGAGGGGCGGTGTGTGGTGAGTGTCCTGAAAGAGAAAATAAACCGAGACAGCCATAAACCGTTTCAGCCTGTTATGGGAGTTGGGGCTAGCAAAGAGAGACTTACAGAAGCCAAAGCTGGTAGGTAAGAAATTAACATGAGGTTCCTGAGGGACTGTGATATTACATCATTATTTAAAATAATATAAATGCAAGCACATGTATGTATTACATCATTAGGTGGATATTTCCTCCCTGAGCCACTAAACGTAAATGGATAAACATATCTACCAAGCATATAAGGTCAAGGAGTGACCTACTTGCAGAGGTCGAGTGAACTACTTGTATATTGGTTGCCTGCCTGGTTTTCATTTAATTGATTTGGAGTACTTTGGGATCACACTTCATTTATAGGATGTGAGCAGTGGATTTCACTCTGGGTTTGGGAGTATGAGAAGTTTTAAAGTCACCGAAGAGTGATTCCCTGAGCCATGAAACCTTTTCTTTCAACCCCAGGCCTCAGGCAAACTCTATGTTTTTTCACTTCTTCATTCTCATGAGTGTAATTAAAGTCAATAGAAGACTTTTTAACAAGGAAAAAAAAAATTAAGTACTATGTATTAAACAGAGAAACCGTTACATACATAGAGAATCACAGTTAATCAAAGTTGTGACATTTGAATAATCAACTTGTTTATGTCATACCTATTAAATATAAATTGAAAAAAAGGCCGAAAAAATGGGTCAAGAGTCAGGTTATAAAATCCATCATAGATGTCTGAACACGGCTACTGCCTTGTAGGCAGACGAACATGGGTAGATCTGTGCATAGTGCAAAGTGTGGTGAAGGTATGCATGACATTTTTGAACAGTGATCTGCAGTATAGTAATTAAAAGCAGTAATACATCACACAGCTACAGAAATGGCTTAACTGGACTCTTTATACCATAGGCACAATGTAGATAACTTGCTCATTGTTTCCGGTTGAAATGGATGCTGAGAAGAAACTGCCTTTTTACAGTAGTGGTAGCTAAAATTTGAGGGCTAACACAATTTGAGGGCTAACAATGCATTGAAATCAACACACTTTAGCACTACTAAAATCTTGATGTCTCTTACCACTTCCTAGTGACCTCTTAGCAGCTGGGTACTGTAAAATGGTCTGCTTTCATATTCCTTTATGTTAGCAAGAATAGTCTGAAATCATGGTCATTGATAATTAGAATTAAGCGACCTTTGCCATATTAACTGAGTGCTGTGAATTTTGCAGTGCCATCTTTGATTTCTTCCTTTCTCTGAGCTCACTGTTCACTAACCTCATTCATAAAATGTATTTGCCACAGGCCTTTCACACATTGGAGAGGTTTTACTCGTACAGTTAAAAGTGTTTTGTTCTGGTTTCTTTTTTTTTTTTTTTTGTTTGGTTGGCTTTGGTTTTTTGTTTGTTCTTTTTTTTTAGGGAGAAAACATGTTTTATGTGTATCTAGCTCTGGGTGAGAGATTTTGTTACATCAATTTAAGCCTATGCAAGGTTTCATCACCAAAAGTTCACAAAAGAAAATAACCTGTTGGTACGGAAAAGCTGAACAGGTTCATGATGGAAAAATAAAACAAGCCAACACCACTTTCTTGATGAATAAAAGTGTGTGTATCTCACTGCAGCTTAAGAACTTAGCCCTGAGCTGATGCTGTTTATTAAGTTAAGAAATGTAGTGGTAGAAGTCTGTGATGTTGAAGGGTTTCTCTGTGGAGCTGTAGCCTCAAGGAGGAGGGAGTTCGTGTTCCCTTGTCATGGTACGAGCAGCTGGATCAATGGCTAATTGTGGTGAGGCTGTGTTCCAGGGACTTGCAGCAAACTCCTGGTGCTGCAGTTGTGAGTCCTACTTTCAAATCAAGAGGGATAAATAATGGAGGAGCTTGAATGCATAATAAAGTTAGTTCAGTTTTTAATAGTACTGTAAACTGCCTGAGAACTTTACACTGTGTTTTATTATGAGATGAGGATCTAAAATGAAATTAAAGAAATGTGGAAGATCTGAGAGGTTTCCTGAGAATTTCCTGTAGGTGTAATAAGAGCACTGAAAATAAGAGTGAGAAAAGGCTTCTTTTTAAAGTCCTTTGAATACTGAGTTTTAGAGTGGTTTTATCTTGGAAAGAGTATGTATCATTAGTGAGAGTTACTTATTTTCAGAGTATCAAAGAGAAGTGACTTTATGTTACAGTTCATCTTTCATTCTTGTTGGGGCTGGAAAAAATATAAATCAATAATAGTGATTTAAATGAAAATACCAAGATTTGTGAGATGATAGAGGTTATTATAAATAATGAAATTATTTTGACAAATACTGCCTTTTTCCAGAATGTTTTTAAATGCTTCCTGATATTTTTAAAATGAGGTATCATGGGCTTTTGTGTTCCCAAGCTGCATTTTCATTTCAAATTGATTTCTTTAAAAGGACTGAAAGAGAAGTAAAGAAAACATACACATGCACTCATAATTTGTCTCCAGTGGAAATGTGTGCATGCATTTTGATCACCTGAGGCCAGGTGAAAAGACAAATCCTTCAAGCCATATGTTCCTTGGATAATTTGTTTTTTAAAATGGTGTGGGTATAAACTCTAAAACTCAGTATAATTATGTGGTACTTTAAACATAAATATGTTTTCTCCTAGGGAAGGAGAGTTAAATAAAGAGTGTATGGAGCTGACTAGCCGCCTTTAGTACATACCTAAGGCAATATGGTAAACAGGTCATAGTCTCTTTGCTTGTGCAGTTAGACTTCTGGCAAGACAGGTATCAAGAGAAGTTTTCTAAATGTGTGAGGACCTGTCTACTTCTTTGGTTGTGTACAAATAGCAAAACACAAAAGCAAATGTTAACAAAAGCAAAATGTATCTAAGGTTGTGCACTGCTGTGTTCGGTCTACAGTTCTGTAAAAGTCCTCAGGAAATTTCAGTGGTCCCAAGAGCAAGAGTATGTGGCTGTGCTTCCTTGCACAGTGCAGACTTCCCTCAGCCTTGTCGTGCTTCTGCAGAGTGTGGCTCAGCAATACTCAGAGGTGTACAGAGGGACAGGAGTGGTAACTTAGGTGACGATACCTTCTAGCTGGGTTTACCATTCAGAGCTGGCTTGGATGTTTCTCTGCAGCACTGCCTCATACCATGTAGGCATACCTTGGTATGCCTGGCTTCATATCTGTCAAAAGGAGGTAACAGTACTCACTGCAGCATGGGTTGTCCTGGGGATAATCGTGAAGCCATTGGATACCACAGTGAGGGGAACTATATAAACAGGAATAAATTTAGATACTTAATGTAAGATGCATTTATAAATACAGCCCTGTGGACCCAAGCAAAAATAAACTAAGACACTGGTATAAAACTCAGCTATGAAAGTAGAATATTCTAGCCACAAATTTTTACCTTTTTTCCTCTCAGAAATCCTACTCATCCATATATTCTCTTAAGAAGCCTTGGAGTGTTTACTAAAATGGAGCACTACATGATAGCAGGTAGTTTATACAAGTTAACAACAAGAGGTAAGTGTTTTGTTGCCTTCTTTGGGGCCTTAGGAAAAAATGAGAGGGTATCTGAAATGTTAACTTAATGGACAATAATTTTTTCCATCCATAGGGGAACACAGGCATGTGTGTATTTTTGCTTTTATTAATAGCATTTTGATAGCACAGTTATAAAGCTTGTCCTTCGCTTGCCTTGAAATATCATACCGACTTCACTTATTACAGAATGTTACTTTAATTTTCCAAGGTGAAATGTTCACAGAGCACAAACTGGTGAGGAAAATATGGCCAAAACAGTTACGTCTACCTTTATTTTTAAAGTGCTGTCCAGAAGGGCTTGCAGCAATTTTTGCTGATGCATAAATTGACCTAGACAGTAAATGATACATGACCTTAAAAATACCTGAAGTAGCCTTGCTTGAGAATTTTTAGTAGAGAGTTATTAAATGTCAGAGTAATTTACACAAGCATAGCCTGGTTTATGCTTTAGCATTTTCTTTCCCTCTTTCTCTCCACCATGCCATCTGAGAAACATAGAAGCTTTTAAAATATTTTACATATATCTCTTTTTTTTTTTCTCATCATAGAGGTTGATCTTATTTTATCACACTCAGGAAATCTAATCAAATGTGAGACTATAGTGTAGCTCACAAAGGCCTGATCCAGCAGAGCACTTAAGTACCTGCATAACTTCATCGTGATGACATTTTCCATTGCTCATTAACTGGCATTTAAAGGAAATTTTCCATTGCTTGGTGTCTGGGCATTTAGAGGCAATTGTCAGCCAAAATGGGTGAGCCATTTAGAAGAATTAGGTCAGGCAGTGAACAGCCTACAAGTCACAGAGGTCTGTAGGGAGCCCTGGAGGTTCAGGCCCCTTACAGAAGGCTGGAGATCACCACTGAGAGGGCTTTCTATTAGGTATTTATTATAATGTAGGCTTAATTCCACAGCTGTTCTCCAGTTCTCAGGGTGACCTGTATTGAGAAGGTGAGTAATGGTTGTTCAAGGCTGTGGAGACCACTGCTTGGAGAACTTACGCCTTAAATCTTAGCTGGGCCAGTTAGCTTCAGGCACTGCTGCCTGGAGGCAGCTCAACAGCTTCTTCTGGAATTGGTACAGTAATCTGGGCATCTCTTCATTGTGCTGGCTCACACTGGGTAGGCTTGCACCCAGGAGTGACCAGGAGGAGTCTTGAAGCAGTCATCTCCCATCCACTCACTTAAGGCTACATTTGGCCTTGTTGCCAAGGAGCTTTCAGAGCTTTTCACCATTTTTCAGTTGTGTCTGTAACTGTTGTTCTTTTCTTTTCTTTTCTTTTCTTTTTCTTTTTTTTTCTTTTTTCTCTT
Source organism: Pezoporus occidentalis (assembly GCF_034315485.1). Lineage (NCBI taxonomy): Eukaryota > Metazoa > Chordata > Aves > Psittaciformes > Psittacidae > Pezoporus > Pezoporus occidentalis. The sequence goes on from NW_026912779.1 coordinate 9,613,015, forward strand.
CTCTTCTCTTCTCTTCTCTTCTCTTCTCTTCTCTTCTCTTCTCTTTTCTTGTTTTTCTTTTCTCTTTTCTTTTTCTTCTCTTCTTCTCCTTCTCCTTCTCCTTTTCCTTTTTTATTTTATTTTTTTAATCAGTTGATCCTGCTGTATTACAGCTCGAGGCTATCAAGGAATGAGAAGTAGGTTTTCTGTTCTGCTCTCTGAGTTCCTGGAATTTTTTTTATCCCTTCTAGGAAAACAAGTCAGAGGGCTCTTTAAAGAACAGGAAATAATAGGTTTTCAGCTTGTTTGGTAAACCTGGCAAATATTAATCTACTGTATATCCTGCAGATGATTTCTTTCATCAATGACAAAAACTGACCTGTATTTGAGATCTTGACTTGCTAAAATTCTCACGTTACAGTGTAAATCAGTGGAGTATTTTGCGAGCTACCAAACACTAGTGGATGGCCAGAGAAAACAGCTTTTTGATCAAGTGTTCTGGAGAAGAAAATAGGCACTGCTTATTTATTGAAAGTAGGCTTAACTTTTGATTGATACATCTGTTCTGAGAGAATATTTAGCCTGCAGTCCTAAACAGCTTACTGAAGAATCAGTGATCAAACTATTATGAAATTCTCCAAGTGCAGTCATTCTCCATTTGTCTCCAGCATACCCAGCGATTTCTGGATAGACTGTTTTCCTGTCAAGTGTTTGTATCTTGCAGTCAAAAAACAATTTCGATTACCAAAGTGCTTTTTTTTGAGGCTTTTGTTTTATAAATTCTATACATTATCCTTTGAGCCTGTATCCCATTAACTATAAGCCGCAGTTTATATGGAAATGCATAACAATGAAGCCTGTCTGTTCCATGTGCGTGTGTGGCTCTTGTTATACAGCACATACCGCTGCTGTTTTTAATGTTGGGGTGATTGGAAGTTACTCTCTCCTAAGAGTATTTGTCATCTCTGTACAGTAATCTGAAGTCTCTGACCGGTACCTGATGCCCACATTATAGGACCTAGCTGCCATTAGTGGTTATTTCAGTGCCAACACCAAGCTTGGAGGGGATATGAAGGTTTGCCCCCATGTCATGGAGCCCTAGTTAGTTGCAGAAATGAAGCAAGAGAAAAATTGTGTTTCTGATGCCTTACTTGTTTTCTGGTGGTACCATTTCTTCTCCTAGAACTGTTGGTTCTGGCACCTTCCTCAAGCAGGAATGAGTTCCAGGCCCAGGGTAATTTCCAGTTTGATATGCCCTGGCCCGATAGTCCTCATTCATACAGTGAGCAAACAAGTGCCCAGATAAGAATTAGACACCCTTTTGATTATTAATTTTTTTCATTTATTTTCAGATGGCTTTTCCTTTTGTCGTATTGTTCACACATAATGCGTCTGACTCTTCCTATGTCACACTACATCTTTGCAGTAATTTTCTGTGCTGTTCTGTCCCTCTGGATTTTACAGCAGTGGATCAGAAGAGAAGTGCGAGCCCTAGCAGAAATAATAAATCCACTGCAGGTCTTGAAGGTACTCATTTCTGCAAAACAAAATACTGCCTCAATTCTGTTATGGGCTAGAAGGAGTGATCAAAGTGAAATACATTCATTGTGGAATTGGTTTGCAAAGCCTGCTTCTAAACCATTACACACTCTTTCTAGATTCTTTTTTTTTTCCTGTGAAAGTAAATGCTGTTGTGTCCAGCCTGGCCTGGAGCACTGAGTCCCGTGCAGCTCTTTGGAAGTTCAAGGATTCCTCCCAAACCAGACCTGTGTCACGAGATGGGCAGGGAGGCTGTTAGCCTGGCAAAGGCGTCACTGGATAGTATGAATCTGCATAACACATAGGAGATCTGTGAGGGGCTGCAAAATTTGGTGCTTATAGGTTGTGCTGGGAACTGTCCATATAGTTGTTGCACTGGAGTGCTAGGGATTCATGGTCATCTCCCATCTGCCGAATCACTTGGACCACTTCAAAGCCTGTGGCATATATGCTGTGCTTCCAACTGGAAGGTTGGGGTGGTTGGTCATCGCTGGAGTAATCTGACATTTGAAAAAATATTTTAGGAACTGTCCTACAATTACAGATATTTCTAATCTATGCAATCTATCTAATTAGGTTCAACCCTGCCCAATTCCTTGTCTGATTGCCTGAGCCTTTCCGCTTAACCAGTCAGGTTTATTCAATAAGGTGTCCTATAATGTTATTTCCTTCCTTGAGAGTATATGTTATCATCCCTGACACAGACTTAAGAATCCCTCCACTTTTTTCTTATTTTTACATTCTCTGTCTCCACCGAAAAGCCCTGTGCTTTAGTTAGGAATCACCTAGCTGAGGAGAAGCTTAGGTGAGACGTTAGATCTCACTGTTTTTATTTTTAACTATCTAGAAGATTCTTAAGAGACACAGAAATTACAGAGTAGGCACAATATAGGTAGAATCCCCATAAATTTAATGCAAGTTAGTTTAAATTGTGGATTCAAATAGTTAACGAGATTGGAAATAATAAGAAATTAATACAGTTGCACAGGCAGTTGACTCACTGTTACTGTCATTTCCTTTTGGCTTTGGTCATGTGGATAACAAGGTAAGAAATAACTTTGTTTCCGTTTATTGATTCTTTTGATATTTGAAATAAAGATGTTCCTTTTTTGTCTGAACAAGTCTTTTGTAAGTTAATATTATGTTAATTAGAATGGATGTCTTCCTGAGCCTTATTTTCTTGTTCATTTGATCTAATTAGCTGATTAATTTTTAATTGCCTACTGAGACATTTTTACCATACTGTGATTTGTGTTTTACCTTTACATTTGGAAAACAATGGTATGCCTAAAATGACTCTATTGTATTGAGGTATTTCTGCAAAGGATAATTGCAAATTATGATTTCTTCCTGCTTCCTAATTTTAGTGCAATCTACTTTGAGTTAGCGCTCATTAATCAAAAAGGTTTGCATGGTGTGGAGTAGCAAGAAGGTGTTTCAGTTAGGCAGGCTTCACAGGAAAGGGTCTGTGACTTGGTGATCAAATGGAAATGAAATCTCATGGCTGTGTATAAATACTGCAGAAAACACTTCCCAACTTACAGCATATAGTCTTTGTCGCTAGCATTCTGAGATTCTCAAACTGAATTCATTAATAAGCTTAGAACTGGAAGTATAAAGTTTTAATAAGGCCAGGTGTTGATTAAAACTTGTTTTTTGGTGGTGGAAGATAAATCACAGTTCTTAGCAAGTTATTTCAAGTTATTCCCTGAGTGTTTAAAATCTGCACCTCATTCTTAGACTGAATTAGTCTTGCTGTAACTTCTAGCCCTTGGATCTTGTTCTGCCTTTGCCTGCTAGATTGAAGAGCCTTCTATTATCAAATTTTTGTTCCCTATGCTAAGCACTTGTAGACTATGATCAAATCATTAACTTTCTCTTTGGTAAGTTTCCTGATGGAGCGCCTTAAATCTCTTTCAGTAAGTCATGTTTCCTAATATTGTGATTGTTCCCCTGGCTTCCTCACAAGCCATGGAATTTTTTGCAGTCTTTCTCCAAACAGTACCATGAACCCAGTGAAACTACTAGTTGTTTCACTGATGCCAAATAACATAATGTCCCTACTCCTGTTTGTTATTGTTTCTATGTGTGGTGAACATAGTACCTTTTTGCCACTGCACTACTCTAGAAATTCATAGTAATCTGGTTACTCATCATGGCCTCTGTTCCCAAACCCTTAACCTCCTCTCTACAATCTCTTTCTCCAGTGTAGAGTACTTCCTCTTTAAGTCTGTCTCATTACACTCATTCCTTGATCCATGCCCTTCCTGTTGACTATACTGAAGTGAGTGAACGTCTGGTCACTCTAACCTAACCCAACCATCTTCATTATTTTCCATTTTCTGGTCATCTTCAATACTGTGAAAATGGTATTTTTTTAACAAAAATGAAAGATGGTCCAGGAAACAGTAACCAATTCCAATACCAGTGCCTTGTTCCCTGATCATGTCAAAATGGCTTACATGTGTCTGCTATGTAGTTTTTAAGTAGCTTAAGATGCCATTCTGATTTATCACATCTAATTCCAGCCATCCAGAAATTAGCTTCTAATGGTTGGTACTTTTCTGAGCTCTTAGTAGACAATGGAGGGAGATGGAGACCTTTGAAAAAAGATGTAGTGGACTTATCTGAAAAGCCATAATTCACATTTCAACAGTACCTTTTTCTTTTAATTGACTGTAATGGAAACATAGAGAAGTTAAGAGAAGGTGCTAAAGCTCTAATTACCATGGATGAATCCCATCTCTTATGCTTTTTAGGTTTTTATTCAAACGATGGTGTGTTGCAAAGCCAGTTGTCTTACAGGCATCCATCAAGATGGTTGCCTTTAGCAGTCCCATTTGTAATCACATCAGAAAACGATATCAGGTTAGCTTGACAAGATCTGTTTTCCAGAAACCCATGTGGATCAGCTTTAATTAGATTATTCCTTTTAGTTCCTTATCAGGTTAGTTATCACTTATATGCCTCTTTTACTTTTCTATCAGATCTTTTTATCAAATTCCTGCTTTTTTCACTTTAATATTGACATGCATCCAAATTGTGAAAAATCTGAGGCTCTGATGTCTTAGATTTTTTTATTTATTTCCCCTTCCTTCGTCTGCATCAGGTAGACTTTTATCTGAGGTGCTCCTGCACTCAATCAGTCAGTGGTAGTCATCAGTTAGGATGACACAGAGTTTTCTCTCAGTTCTTCAGAAGTCTTTACCATGCAGCCTGCCCATGTGGTTTAAGTCCTGCAGTCTTCCCAGTGGAGGGTGAGGTAGTGGGCTTTTTGGTTTGTTTCAGTTTGGGGGTTTTTTTAGGACTTGAAGTGAAAATTTTCATAGATGTGTTAGATTGTGTGTTTCTCTTTCCAAACTCACATGTTTTAAAATACTTCTTTTTAATATCTCAGGAAGACTTACCATATTTACATTCTTCTTCCTCATTCCTTTTTCTCTGTAAAAGAGGCATCCAGAAGTAAAGAGGGAGACCACAGCATCCCATTGCCCTGTGACTGCAGAGAGGCTAACAGGGCTGAAGGGAGAGCTGTGACCTTGTACTGCATGTATGGTAAGAGATTAAAAGCTTTTTTTTTTCTTTTTTTTTGATGTAATATTCGATGAGGAGGATGCTCTGGAATAAGGATTTCTGCCTCCAACTAAGAAGGATGCTTGCAGAACAAAAGCAATAGGAGAAAATGTACACAATGGTGTTTTCCTGAACAAGGAGACTCCCCAGATGCTTTAAACTCTACCTGACAGACAAGAGAGATTCTTGCAAGAGAGTTCCTTCAAGTAAACATTTAATTAGAAAACTACTGGTGGCATTTCTTAAAATGTGTTAAGCTACCTGGTATCAAAGTGGTAAACTGTAAAGGCAAGTCATTGCCCTCCTGTCCAGCTTCATCCTGCTAGACTTTGAGTAGCACCTCAAAAGACAGAAGGTCTCATATTTAATTCCAGACACCCCTGTTCATCAGTTGGGGGGATGTGTTGCCAGTGTGGTTGTGGATCCTTTCACAAGATGCATAAGGGTTTCTTGTACCTAACTGATGCTGGAATGCACCAGTTACAGGAATCATTTATTTTCTGTAAAGACAGATTAGAGAAATAATTCAATGATCTGTCTTTCTTCCTGGGTAATCCAAGGACAGATTCAGCTGGGAAGGCAAGATAGTGTTACCTGACAATAATATTTTATGCTGACTAATTCTGAGTCCTAATAAATATCAGGGAAGCAGTTAATGTCTAGTGTGGCCATCCCACTGATGGAGGTTAGTTTGCCTCAGTTGGAGATGTCTGTAATTTTATTTCTTCTCTTTTATTAGTCTTATCTCTTATTTTTTTTTTGCTGTTCTCTGCTGTTTCTGCCTCTGCATTAGAAGTACAGGTAATAGTTTTGCAGTGGCCAGACCATCAGATGGGCCAATTGGAGAGTTCAGTTCATTATGGGACTGCGAGTTTTGGGGTTTTTAAGTTACTACTTTGCTAGACTAGTGTTATATGGGATGTTTTGAGAGAATATTTTCCAAAGTGCAGTTTTTAAAGTCCAAAACTAGTATCTTATAACACAGCAAGTGCTTTACAGGCACACTACGTAGTTAACTCTCGAGCATCTCTTATATTATCTATCTTAGCAGAATATTTGCACTGAAGCCATTTCAGATCTTTGCGACAGACCACACTTACGCTCATTATAGGAGTTACCTAACCAGCAATGAGTTGCATCTCAACGTGAAGGTATTTATGTGATTACTTCTTGGGAGGTGTTCATCCAAGTGTAAATTACTCTGCCTCAGAACAGATTTTAGCTGGTGTCGACAGCTTGGATGACTGGCACATTGTCATTTTCATAACACACCTAAAAGGAAGGTGCCAAAAGAACGTAAGTGGCATTGGTGCAGCGAAAAATTTCCAGTGAAAATTTGTCTTAAGGTATATTGGTAGAAATAGGTCAGCTTCAGTTAGTACCTGGGATAAAACAGGATTATAAACTATTATTTTTCTTTTTCATTATTTCTGAGGGGGATCTCTGTTCACATGAAAGCAGTGCATGGTGATGCTGTCATGGTATCATAAGACTCTGTGGTTTATGCTCCTTCCACTGCATACGTAAGTGCTCTTTTCAGACATCCCTGCACTACCCTTCCCCAGCTGTGCTGGTGTCATGAAGACAGCTTATTTTCTGCCCTAACCATTCTGTCAGAGGTTGTGTGGGGCAAAACCTCCATGCTGATGTGGATGTTTTCCTCTGTTTTCCCCAAGAATACAAGGGATGTGCAGTCACTCTGTGTGCCAACTGGTCAGTTTTGTTGCTGTCTTGCTGTTGTCCAGTTATAACAAAATTCTGAAATTAAATTCCCACTAGTATTATGAAGAATGGTGGTTAAGAATAGCAGACAAACCTAATTTATCACCCCATTCTTCTGGACAAGAGAATCACCGCACTAGAGTGATGCTACACACGCTCCAGAGTTCACACATTACTAAACACATCTCACATGTACTTTATTAGCTGGAGTATAATCCAGCCATGGGATGCAAAATCAAAGTGAACCACACTTTGTAAGTTTACAGCTCAGGAAATGGAGAGAAGCTGCTTTCCTTCTGCTCACTAGAACAGAAATCCTTTTGAAAAGAAGGTTCATTCCAACCTCTGTTTTGGAAATGTGCTGCATGTGATTTCATCCCATTAGCTGTGATGGTCACCATTCAGTCCTCTTAAGTGGTGATGTGATGTACTGGTGGAAAGGGTTGTTTCCAGTGTTACCCGGAGAAATCTTCCTATGAACACTTGACCAAGAACACACATATTTTACAATTATGTCTGTTTAAAGGAACCAGCCATTTCCCTGCAGTACTGTAGAATCTTTTTTTTTTTTTTTTTTCCCTTCACAAGGGATGTGAAGAATTTGCAATTTCTGTCTATTATAATAGATTTTAATACAGAAATGGTTCACCCAGGTTTGTAAAACTGAAGGCATGTAGCCCACAGTTTTGTTTGTTTCATTTATTTAGCGTGGCATGGCTAGGTCCTGGAACTAGCTTATATGAGGTCATTACCCTATTGATTAAATAGTGTGATGAAAAGGGCATGATAATACACTGCTGGGAGATTATTGCCAGACACTTTGCAAACAAAGCTGCTGAAAGGAGAGCAGTTGTGAGACCTTCAGTGTGGTGGGTAATTAGCAAGCAAGTAGGAATTAAAATAAAGGATACATGGTGTGATATAGTGATTATGTGCAGATAAGTAATGTTTTGAATACTCCCTTTTGGTAACTGTAATGAGGATACATCTTAGTACAGGAAATGTCTGCTGGGACTACACTATCCAGAATCCTTTAACAAGCTATGCAGTTTGTGTCCCTGACAGTAAAAAGAAAGCATGTAAGCAGTGCAGCAGATCTGCCTCATTTTCTTTAAATCTGTCTCGGTCTTTATTTTCTTCCCAAAATCTCAAACTGATGTAATGTATCGTAGAGAAAAACGGTTTGTTTGGGATGGAGCATGATTTCTTTAAAGAAACCCGAACAGTCTTTTGGGGGACGGCAACTGGGTCTGAACAAATCGTTTATTGAGTGAGAAGCCTCAGCTCTTGCAAGAAAGAATATGCATCTGTGTTGTAAAGGCAGCAGCAAACTTGTGATTCTTCCATTTAGAAGGAGGGAAGACTCACCTCTGCCCCTCTCAGAACCACAAATACATGTTCCTGAACTAAATCAGGACATTTGATCTATTCTGATTTGATCTATTCTGTGGCATGTTTCACTTCAGCAACCCTTTCAGGCCTGCAAAACCCAACAGATTAGAGTCTTTCTAGGCAGCACCTCAGTTGCGTAATGGAGAATTAAATGAAAATTTGCAGAATGTGGCACAGACCAACTGTAGAGAGAGATAGGTAGACATTGAATGACATCTTGTTGGCCGTGCATTGTTTCTTTGCCCAGTTTCAGGCAGTTTTCGGCCATGAGATATGTCACAGGATACTGAAAATTTCATAAATTTTATTGTTAGTACAATTCTTCAGGCTCCTTACCCACAGTGTTATAGACCAGAGAGGGAGAGAGCTACTGTCTTAGTGTCTTCTTTCAGAAATCTCAAGCTGTACCTTCAGTGCACAGATTTAAACAGCCACAACAGCATTAACAGTCAGAGGGAAGAAGGCACCAGGGAAGGAAAAATAGTAAGGAAGGGAGAAGAGAAGATAAAGTGCTGTTGTGGGGAACGCATCTACACAGGGCAGAAGGGGGAAGCAGCTATGATGAGGGCAGGCTAAATGGGGAATTCTCTGTCCGGCTCTATTAACCATAATTTTAGTTCCTCTTTTCCATTTTTCAGCTTAAGTAAGCAAGCATATAGCCATGTTTATATAATAGCTGGAGTAATGAAGATGGAATATACCAATTTGGGGCTAATTCTTGCCCCCAGGAGAGCACAGGGACTGCAGCTGTGCCCAGCCCCTACCAAAAAGAGGTGGTGAGAACAGCTCCTTGTATCCAACTTCCCATTACATCCTCACTAGGGACCACCATAGCCTAGCCCTTAAAATAAATAGATGAGGTTAATTTTTCCAGCAGTAGAGTTGGTTTAGCAGCTCTCAGCACCGCTTCAGTTGTGCTCCCACTCAAGCTGATGAAGTGGTTTCCTTGGCAAGAGTTGGACCCAATGGAAAATTCTTGAAAAGTCCATTTATAGCCATTTTCAGTCATCGGGTTTTGAGTCCTGGGACTGTCTTTTGTTCTCTTCCTATTTGATATCTTTACCTTCCAGATTATAACAGGCAGGGTTTTCCTCTACTTGTATCACAACGCCGTTACGTACTTACAGCTATAATGTCCTTTCATTGGAGGGTGTGGGAGAAGCCTGCACCATGGCACATCTGACCACATCCTCTGAAACTGAGGTTTTGGCTGAACTAATTATTTTCACAGGTGGAAGAGAACAGGCAATGCTGCCTAAAGAGTGGGAAGATACATGTATTTGTGAGCATGTGTTTGTGTGGTTATGCCATCTAGGAAGAGCAGAGCCAGATACACTTCCCCTTGGCTTTTTAATATGTGCAAATCCCCACTAAAGATGTAACTGGAGAAGTCTCATTTCTCTGCCTGAAGTCCTGCACTTGCCTGAGGTTTGGCATGCTGGGAATGCATCTTGCTGCAGAAACCCTGCCCTCTTGAATTCCTGTTCTGCCATTCCCCAAATGATGCCCTTTGCTTCTGTGAGCAGGGGGGGAAGTTGCCCTTCCTCCACATTGCTTGTTTTTGTTATGCTAGCAGTATGAGGTACCCTTTATTTATAATCTGAACGTTAGGGATGTTGGGCCAATCTGGTGCTTCCAGCTGGCTGAACACTTCCTAGCGCTTTGGATGCCAGATATAACATAATTTATTGTGGAAAACAGTAGGGGTAATACACTTCTTGCTATCAAAGGTTAATGTAGAGTATCAGCAGCTCTTCGACAAGGATACATGTATTGTTGGATGGTCTGTGATTAGGGGTCTCATTAAAATAGAAAAACAAACTGCTTTCCTTTTTAACGCTGCTGTTCACCCCCTTCTCTTTTCCCTCCTTCTCCTCAGTTATTTTAACTCCTTCATTGCATTATGCAGTTTTCACACATCACCTCAGGGAGAAAAAAGCAATCATACTTTGTTTCTTTGGCATGAAACTGAGCAAACTAAGGGGGGATTTCTTTTTCTTTGTTTTAGCTAAAACATTAATTTCCATGCCAAGACAGAGCAAAACTGCTGAGTTAGTCAAGGCTGTAAATTGAACAGGTCCTTTTACCTCTAGAAAATATTAAAGCATCTTTCTGCCAGTGAGCTGGCACCCGTTGCTGGATCAAGTGTGACTATTAACGGGAAATCGGGAAAGTACATTATCACTTCAGTGCTGTCATTACCAGAGGGTTTCACTGAACTATAGCATTCAGGAAAGTGAGGATCCAAAGACCAGAGAAAAATGGCACACTTGCAGCGAGGGAAGGAAAGCTTCAGACAAGGAAGTTGGAGATACATTAAGAGTTTGTGAAGGTACCCAGCGTGGGAGACAAGTGGCTGCTTTATTAAAAAGGGATATGATAGGTAAAGTGTTACATTATTCTTCAAGTTTAGAAAGAAACTGATGCAGACTTTTCTAATGGGCTCATCTAATCAATTCTAGAAGATGTGAAACCTGTCAAGGCAAGATTGCATCTGCCTGAAATCATTAGGTTAGATTAGAGGTTCATTCTGCACCAAGGAAAACCCCCAAAGAGAGGCTTTTGTTGGGAACTTTGTTTCTACCCAATAGAATAAGTTCCCTTTCCAGGGATTCTTCTGTTTAAAGTGGGATTTTCTAAATCATCAGAAATACACAGTAAACTGCACTAATAGCTCAGTTAAAGAATGTAATGGAAATGTATGGAATAATTAGTAAAAGTTGTGATTATTTAAGACATTAACTTACCACTTAACTCTGAGTGTTGCCAGGTCAGCAGGTGGGGAAGCTGCCTTCCTCCAAAGCCGTGCTGAATTCACCTGCAGTTTTGGCATCAGAGCCATAAGGAATGCTGTGAATATTTCGTTATAGTTCACAGTCTAGGCTGTGTCTGACTTCCATTTTATGGGATAAAAAATGACAAATAATACGTAAATTCAGTTTGTTTTGCTTCTCCTTTTCAAAGTTCTTTAGAGAACTGAAATAATCTTCCTGACACCCATGCAAGGTAAGCCTAGCTATCAGGTTTTACAGATGTGGAAACTGAGGCACAAAGGGGTGAAACAGTGATATTTGAAAATACGGTGCCTAAAATGAGGCAACTTGAGCCCATGGTCCAAACAGCAGAAGTCCTCAGCTCCTTATTTCACTAGAAAACAAGGATGCTCAACATACGAGTGGTGCAGGCCCTGAATTGACATACTAAAATCTGAAGGCTGCAGGGCAAGGTATGGTTCCCCAGCCTGTGGTCAGATCACTAGACCAGAGCGCTTCTGAATGATTGCCAGAACCTGCATGTTGTTTCTGGCCCTCTTTAGGATTTAGGAATCTGACATTTTTACTGAATTTTGCTCCCAGCTTACCTGCTCTTAGTTGAGTCCCTCAGCTCTACACCTGCTTTTTTTTTTTTTTCTTTTGTGAATGGTTTCCCTACAGGCATGATCAGTTTCATGAGAAAAACCTCCATAGGAACATAAAACCTATTTTTGTTTTTGTTTCCTGGGATAGGCTTCCCTCTGAGAGTTACTCATCAAGCCACATATTTGCTTTGCTCAGCACTATTCTGGTAGAAATATTTCTTGTTTATTTAGGCTTGCACATGGTCTGACATTCCCTTGTTACCACAACACAGTAGACTGTGAGCTTGGAGTGCCCAGGGAATCCAAGATTATGGCCCAGAAGTTAAAAAAATGAGCACTGATCTTAACTGTGTATCTTTTGAGGCTCTGGTCAGGGCATCAGCACGTTTGAATTTTCAGCATGCGCTGTGCTCTGATGCTGTGTAGAGCTGTGGTTGTTCTGGGTGCCATGAAAGGCACCCCTGTGGTTCACAACAAACATCCCCAACCTGGAGCTCCCAAAGAACAGATGGACCTTTGAAACAGTGGTTATTTCAACCGAGCACTTACTGGTTTGATTAATACAGTTTCTGTCAATTCTTAATATCAGTAAGTTAAACAATACTGAGTTCCTATTTGATAGTTCTTAGAAAATAATCCATTCCCAAATTTACAGCAGAAAAGTATTCCCCCCCCAAGTTGTTTTCAATGAGGCTTCAAAAGTCATTCAGATAATCAGACTTTAATGCTGGGAAATTTTATCAAAGGGCACTCTTTCCCTAGATTCAGATACGAACCTATTTTGCCAATCAGATAAAACTTCCCAAGCTTTTTCCTAGCAGTATCAGTAGTTAACTTGATCTTACTGCACTGTAAAGGATTTTATGTTACAAGTCATTTTTCATAGAATCTCCTTGTTATGTTGGATGAACTCTGGACAGAGTATTTGTAAGAACATTTCCAGGAACTTTAATACCACAGTGTAGTCTCCAATGAAATCACTTAAAAAGGGTTTCTTTGAGATTAATAAAAGAGAGAATGTATAATGAAAAGGGTTGATAGGGAAATGTTTAAGTGTATTAATAGGCAGAAGAAATACCTATTAAGCAGAATAATGTCTGTATACCAGCCCCCCATCCATTTTAAATCGGATATATTATTTTAGCTGTTGGGACTCCTTCCTTCCACCTTGTGAAAGCTGACAATTTTTACTTACAGCCTGGAGCTAAATACTGCAGCGCCTCAAAATGGAAGATGAAACAGGCCAACAGGTTTTCTTTGTCTTTGGAAAAAAATGAAGTGTCATTTCTTCTCCCTCCCCCTCATCTGTTCCTCCCCCCTCGCTACACCCCTACTGGTATTAGCAGCTTTTCCTCCAAAAAAGCACTAGATGGTGCCCCTTTTCTTTGAGTGTGACAGAGCTAGATTTCCCAAGAGAGGTGCTATTGCCCTGCCGTGAAGATCATCAGGCACAAGAACTTGTAGGGTCTCCTTGTCCCTTAGTAAATTAAGAGCCCAAGATAAGGCACTTTTACTCCTTTCAAGTCTTCAGACCTGAATGAGATCCATCTTTAGGAAACTGTCTTGCTAATGACAGAGAATGAGTCATGGCTTCAAAGATTCATGAGCAGTAAAATAGTTTTTTAAAAAGTGATTGCAAACCAAAAAGGAGAAAAAGCAGGAGATGTGTTTCCCTCCCTGTTTTCAGTTGCCCAGCACTGCAGTATCAAAGTTTTCATTAAGCTTTACTGAAAAGAAAACTTTTCAAGTCAGGGGTCATTAATTAGCTGTTATCTGGGCAATCTGATTGATATTAATTTACTAATTTTTGCTAATTATGACCCTTGTTAATTTGTTAATTTTATGACCAATTTATTGCCCTTTAACTGACCAAGCAGCCTTTTATAAACAGAATTGTTATTACAGTTCAGTTTTCTCTTTTAAAACAAAGTGCCAAACAGGGAATATGGCCCAGCCTTGTATTCTGCATGTTCTGTCAACTTACACTATCTCTTTATTAAAATAAATCTTATTAGTCATGGCTAGCAGATTGTTCCCCAGCCCCTGAAATGGAAAAGAATCACTGCTTAAAAGGATATTACTTGTCTGCATCTGTATTTCTTGCTGCTTTGGAATAACTGTTTACCTGGCATGTGTCATCTTTGTATTTAGACGGTTGATATATTCTAGTCCCTTAACAGAAGAAATAGATAACATGACATTGAAACAAATTCAAAATCACCAACAAATATAATGTCTGCTTGCTATGAATGAAAGTTGAAGCAGATACCAAATCCCTCATTGTGAACCCCCTAAAATTTAACTGAAAAAAAGCCTCTTCCTTTGATCTGTTTATTTATGCATTTGAAATGGCATAAAAAATAAACATCCTTTGAAGTGACCCAAGATAAATTAGTCCAGGTTTGTCATTTCTTACTATTTTTGTAAATGGTCCTTAGAAAATTAGGTCTGTTGGCATCTGGGAACAAAAATTCAACTGGGAAAAGAAGCTTTAATATGAAACAGAAAGAATTATTCCCATGCTCTGGCTGCCCTGTCATATGTCATGACATGTGGCAGGTTGACTGCTCATTAATTCTATTTATATCAGTATGATAATACACCCCACTGAGTACACATGTGTTAAAATATTCATAAATTATGTTTAGTGCAAGCAGATATACATTACATGCCAAAAGAAGACTATTATTTAAAGACAAAACTGGTAAACAGTCAAACATGAAGAAGTCTTTTTAATGTTGGTCCAGTACATTGTGTATCTTCAAACTTGCATTTAATTGCCTTTACTTGCAGACTGTGTCTCCAGCAGTGCAATATCCAATGCACCTTTGTATTTTTTAGCAACTTGCAAAAGAAGCAGCTTTTACTGAAAGTAATTGGAATTTCAGCAATTACTGTAAATGTCATATTATCTCAAAGCAGTAGCTATAACAATTTGAAATATTTAAAATGAAGGTTTACTTTGACCTTCACATATTTTAAGGTACTTTTACACTGAAAGCTGAAAGCTCTACTCTAAATATTAAAAAATTCAAATGCAAACTATTTTTGGAGGAAAATGCAGTCTACCTCCCAGAATAGTTAATCTCTGTTGAGAGTAAATTTTAAGCAAAAAAGATCCAAAAGTAGTTAAGCATATATTGCTCAGGATATTTTCTGTTACATATATATGTTTCTTAAACTTTTAAAACTGCAAAATGAAAAATAATTTTTAGAAGTAGTTGATTTTTTTATACAATGTGAAAGTAATCTCAGACTATTAAAATGGATATATCTGCACCTTAAAATCTGTTTTTTTCAGAATCAAAATGCTCTTCTATGTGCAATCAATTGTAAATTGCTCCTAGCACAGGAATAGAATTATTAGAATATTTAGACACGTGCTTTTTATCTAACAGAAAGTCATTAGGAGTTATGTTGAATTCCTTAATTTAAAAATACCTTAAAAATGACCTTTTAAATTTAAAAACATATTTCAAAACTTTAAAAATTATCACAAATTATCGTGGGCTAATGGCACAGGTGTTAAAATCACTGCATGGTTCAAAATTATTAACAGAAGGTATGATATGGTACACATTTACTTGCAGCTATTGTGATAGCAGTTATCCTCCCAAGTAAGTACAAACCAAGCTGGTTTTGATATCCTGTTAGTACTTCACATTTGGGAAACAATTTCAAAACTTTTTAAAACATCAAATGTTGTAATGGGGGCAGTGAGAAGGAAGGAAGGGGTTGCTTCAGGATGCAATATTAAAAAGATATATGATGAGAGTCGGAGTTTCTGTACGTCGCAAAGGGCAAATAGTTACCCTGTTTCTCCTCAGTTTTAAGGGCTCTGAACAGGGGCAGGATGAAGTGACTGGCTGCAAAGTGTATATAACCTTTATAATCACAAAACCATACTAATGTTTCTAGCAGCAGTGAAGCATATTGAGTCCTGATAAAGGATGAAGAGGAGGCACAGGGGCGCAGTGTTACAAAGCCATCCCTGCAGCACATTTTGGAGCAATGATGGCTTGCCCAGGTGTTGTTGGGCAAAAATGTCACCCCTTGGTTTCTGCTGGCCTGTCAAATGTGCCAGCCGAGGTGAATGTTGCCCAGCCGCACAAGTAGCTCAGTTCTACCCATCAGTTCTACCCATTGAAATGGTTAGGAGGAGTTGGGAATTTTTTCTCTTTCTGATTGAATAGGCTGGTTTGAGGAAATTGAAACTTTTTTGCAGGCAGGTATCAATTTCAAAGACACTTTCATCAGAAGAGATTTGTCAGCCGCAGGATGGAATTTCTGGTTGAGACCAGAAGGAGATGGTAAGGTTGGAGTATCAGGTAGCGCATGGTCGGGGCACTCACCTGGAATGTGGAAAATCAAGGTTCAGGCCTAGGGACTTGAACGTGAGATTTACAAATCAAGTGCCCTGAGCACAAAGCTTTCAAGTTGTTTGCTTGCTGTGCATTTAACTGTTTATGCAAAGTGGAGCCCTGCTAGCAGGAGATCTTGAGACCTGATGGGTCCCTGGAGTGTCGGACGAGCCTGAGACCCAATGGCTAAGGCGCTCATGCAAAATGTTAGAGAGTGGCAAAGTTGGCACCACTGAATGCTTTACCTACACAGCTTTTAAAGACTGACTGACTGTCTCCCATTCTCATGTATAAAATTCACAAATCTTGTTCCTGCGGAGGAGCAAGACCAAGCATTGCAAAATATGAAACCTGCTTCTCCCATCCCACCCCTATCCTCTTTGCCATAGGAACAAATTGCAAAAGTCCACAGAATTCCTGGGAGCAAACTTTGACTCTTATAATACTCTTGTCAGTTGCTGGAGAATTTAATGGATATAAGGTTCACTGTGAATATAAAAAATGCGGCCTTTTCATACGACAGCTTTTAAAAATAAAACACTTTCTGAATTTTAAGAAACTTTACAATAATATAAACAAGGCTTTTAATCTTGGTAATGATAGAGGGCAATTTATATACACTGAGTTCAATCAGATGATAACAGTTGTAGTTTTTATCTTCAAAACCAGGTTGTGAGTGCTAGAGGGGAATAACTTCATATCAAAAGCTAAGTTAATTTTGTGTTGTCTTATGTTGCTGGCAAAGAAGCCTCTTTTTTTTAGTTCCTATCTTTTTTTCTGGTGTTGTTTTTTTTTTTTCCCTAAAAAGGGGAGTAATTTCACACAGCAGTTTATTTAAATACTAAAAAGATCACTTTAAAAGGATTTCTCATTATAAGCTTTCTGAAAGTTTGCTATGCACTTTCATGTAAAACTTGGCCTCAGTACAGAACTGCTGTACAATCATTTTCATCTGAGATTTGAACATATTGGAAGAACTAGAGCAGTTCTTTCTTCTATCCTGTCATTTTTTTCCCTTGGAAATGATGAGCATATGGCAACCACCCTTACTGGATTCTCAAACAACAGGAGGGACCTTATTTCGATTCCTACATCCTGTCATCAGTGAATCCCATGATATTTTGTTCTTGCAAGGCTAAAGATGTGATTCGCATTTGCCATAAGGACAGAGCTTAATGTGATGCCATTTTACCACAGGAGCCCTCAATCAGTTAATTAAACATGATATAAATCACTGCATGTATTTGTAAAGTAAGATTAATATGGCAAAGTCAGAGTAATGAGGAATCCTCACCATTGTCTGAGTGTGAATCACTGATACGAAGATTACCCTTTTTGAAACTGGATATCTTTGAGTGGGTTTTGTTGGCTTAATCCCTCAGACTGCTTTGTGCAACTTGAAACTCAGAGCTGTCATCTTCAGCCAAAATTTCAGCCATAACTTCCTCAGCTTTCACCCAATCATTTAAATCAGCATTCATAATGCTTAGAAAGATCAAGCCTTTCAGCATACCACAAAGCTTCTTCATGCCACCTGGGACATTGGCAACATGTTTAATAAATATTTCATTTCATTGTGGAGATTCTTCCTTTTTTTTCTTTTTTTTTTCCAGGGGATTTACAGGGTCCCCACAGCAGCACATTCCGTCACTGCGGTCACTTGGGTTTACAGCCTTAATAAAAGAGGTTTTTTCTTTCTTGAAGTGCTATGGAGCCTTGTTAAACTAGAGCAATTACAGACACACAAGATAGGTGCTCTGGAAAGATCAAAGCCCCCCTAAAGGCAGCTCTGTAGGATTCTGGAGCTCTCTTTGAAAAGCGCTCAGTTTACAAAGTAGAAATGTATAAACCACGCATTAAAAATCCTATGTTCAAATAACGCTAAAGGCCTGACATTAGTTAATGTGGAATCCACTTCAGCTACTCTCTTTTCACATCAAACTTTGAACCACTCCAAAGGAAGTCTCTTGGTATATCAGCATGCTGCAGCACTATGTGCATCCCACAACATGGTGTCTTGCATGGAAAACTATCCGTTTGTTACAGAGCACTAGTGCTGTGCCTTGGTATTCTTCAAGTGAAGACAGGGATGAGGGTAAAGGCAGATTCAGTGAAAGGAAAAGCTGCTGCCGCATCTGCCTCCTCAAACTCCCCTATGCTTGAGAACTATAGAGTGGCTAAAGAGTGTCTCAGAAACATTATACTATCAAAGGAGCTAGCAAGAAGATCGGATAAAGTCAGAAGCCTTAAGTGCTTTCCTGAATTTGTAGAATTTACTCAGAAGATGCTTCCATCAGCTTGAGCCAGATCTTGATAGCCCCACTATGAATGAACTGTACACAGGTACTGTTTTAAAATGTTGGTGGGTGCTCCAGCTGGGATGCCTGGGGAGTAATTCAGCATTGAAGGATGAAACTTGTACCTCCCAGCTCACAGGAGAGTACCCTGCCATCATGCCATCTGTTTCTTCATCAGAAGAAAAGGTGGAAAGGAAGAAAAGATATGGGTGCTTTCTGCTCTTTCTAGTGCAGTTGTGCTGCTGAATGTCAAAGATCATAAGCAGGGAGCACAATACTGACTCCAAAAGCCAAAGGGGAAAGAGATGTGCAAGGGGCAGGTCCCTGTTCCACATGTTACCTGCAGACAGTTGTATGAGCAGACTAAGCCGTGAGTGCCACATGCTCAAAGACTGATGTGCACCAGTGCAGTTTGTGGGCCTCCAGAAGTGAGTAACTGGTCTGTTGGGACCTTTCAAATTGCTGTTTTCTGTTCTGGTGCCTCAGCTTACTCTTAGTTGATACATCACTTAAGGACTTTGTGAGCCCCAAGTCAGCAGCTTAAGAGTATGTAGAGCTGAGTCCTAAGGTCAGGGACTTCTGTGGCCATTAAAAGGAGACCCCCCTGGCCGACCTTTTTTGTTTGTCCTGATGGCCTTCAGAAAACCAGTAGATCCTGTGCAGCTGGAAGCACTGTCATTGCTGTTGGAGTTTTGAAAGGTCTGTGTTTGCAGATGCATGAATGATGAAAGTAAAAAGGGTAACAGGAGAATCCCTCTTGTATTCATAACTTGTCTAAGCTGCAGGTGCATAAACAAACATTTGAGATGTGTTGATCTCCTTTCTATGCTCTTCAGTAAGTTAAAACAGTCAAAATTGAAACTGAAGTGGAGAGCTCAATCATGGAATTGAGACTGTTTCATCTGTGCAAGTGTTTGTCTCTCATTCATGTTCTTTTTAACTTCACAAATTCAAAAGATTTTCTTTTGAGGCAGCAGTTAATAAACATTGTGATACTGATTTGTGAATAGCTATTTGAGTTTCAGCCTAAAACTGTGCATAATTTACCTTACAATACCTTGAAAAGTGGCCTGTTGGAGGAACTTCACTTTTCTATGATCACTGTCAATAAAATTTTCATGATAACGATTCTCATTATACCAAAATAGTATAGGATTGAAAAGGCTATCAAGAAACATGTTTTCCTTTGAAGTCTTACAAGTACTCCTAAGTTTTTATGATACAGGATTTTTATCATGAATGGGTTAGTTAGAATAACTGAAAAGAAAATAACAGAAATATGATGAGCTAACCTGAGAAAGGAAACTGTATAACGTGTAAGAAAAGTCTGGAGCTGGGTTATGCCTGTAGGTAGATGCTTGAGCATTTGCGATGACCATTTGTGAGTGTTGCCACTGTTCTTAGAGGCTGCAGGGTTTTATCCATTTTTATCTATCTGTATACCTTTATCTTTCTGTCTGTCTGTCTGTCCATCTGTTTATCACCCTGAACTCAAATCAGCAGGAGCTGGAAATCAGTTGCCATTTCCATCTGCTCAAACATCCTATAGCAGGACTGAACTGTCCCGTGTTTTTTACAGTTTTCTGTTTAGAGTTGCTTCTTTTTCTACTCTGGGAATCCATCACTCTCGTAAAACTCCAGTTACAGCTGCATTTACTTACTGTGTGACTTGCTTTTACAGCTCTTCCAAACCTATATTACCTTTTACGAAACCTCCAACATATATCCCCATGTTCATTCTTGTTCTTATTTTTGCCCTATGGGTCATATTGCTTACTTATCCGGTGCTGTCAGACCCTGAATAGCTTTTCTTTATTTATTCCTTTCTTACATTGTTGTGTTTTGTGTTATCTCTAACCTAAAATTCCTTGTCATTTATGATGAAAACTTGCAAAATGCAAACAGTTTACTTAGAGGATTAGAGTTGATGTGAAGGATTAATGCAGAGCTAAGGAATCTCCCTGCAAGATATTTGGATCAAATCCAGGCTGCACAAGTTACCACAAGTTGTAGTGAGCAGAGAAAATGCACTTTTTCATTGGTTTGGGGGACTTTTGTGTATAATCACTCAAAATCTTGAAATGCTCTTGTTTCAGTCAGGTTTGTAAGTTTTGGGGGCTGAAGCACTACAGTAATTTTATTTCAGCACATGTATTCAAGTGAATTTTACAATTGGTGCCTGAGTATGCAGGGAAGAGTCACTGGGAGATGGTTAAGAAGTTAATATATGTAGTATAAATTTCTGTGTACATGTCCAGCTAGGAAGAGTAAACAATGCCACGGACTTTTGTCCTCATAATCAGCACAGCTCAGCCCACAACTAAAAAATTTGTTACTTATCCATTTGTGGAATTGAACTACTTCATTCCCAGCCTTTTTGGATATTGTTGCAAAGATGGTAGTTGAGGAATAACATCCTGCTCATAGGTTCTCCATAGAAAAGTTAACCAGAGTTAGTTGTAGAGCAGCCTGTGGTGCTGGTACCTTTGTCTATTGATGCAAACCTTAGATAATAAAGTGGAAAAAAAAAGATGAGCTTGAAAGCAATCAGGATCCCTGTTCATATGCTTTACATTAAATTTATTCTAATTTCCTGTCATGTTTTTTTATAGCTTTGTAATCCTCCTTATTGTAAGATTAAGGTAGGCTTATAGGCTGCACTACAGGGACATGTACCTAAACTTGCCCTGAAAAGAGTTGGTGAATGCAGTCAAGACTGCTCCTTTACACTGGCTGGAGTGTGTTGAGGATCCAACCCAACTTTGGTATTCGGTGGTAACGCTCAAGTAGGCTTTAGCGGCTTTTGCTCTGCCTTGTAATTTCTTTGCAGCATAATAAAAAGCTCTTTAGAACATTGCTACATAGATTAATATAGAAAGTGCTTGTGATACTTTTATACACAGGGAGTTTAATACTTGGATGCAAGAGCAAATTGATTGCAGGCAATCCTGTGCTTGAGTACCCAGGAGTGAAAGGAATGATTACAATAACCTCTGGATTTCTTCTCAGAAGTGGTTCCTGAAAACACCCACACCCACGAAGTATTGGGCACAACAGAGTATTGTTTCCTTCAGATGTGGAATCACAGAAGCATATTTTACTTTGGGAGGTGGGAGGGGTTGAGAGGGAGAGGAAACTCAAGAGACATTAATGTTTAATGTTTTTAATTTTGTAAAATGAACAACAAAAAAGGATATGGTTTGTGAGTGCCTCTGAGATTGTTTAAACTCTGGCAGCTTGCTGTCAGATGAGATGCTAAAAGCCAGGAAGGAAGAAACTGAGGGGCACACTGGGTAAATGGCTGCTATCTCACCTTTGGCACCCCAGTCTGATGGAAGAGTGAAATAATGGTGAAACAGGTTTGGCATGCACGCTGTGATCTCCACAAAATGACTTGTGCCACCTTGAATTGTATCATGCAGGACATTGAATTGCAGCCAGGCAGGTATATTTCTCTTATTTGTGGAGGGTTCTAGCTGTTACAGAGCTCATTTTCCTGGCCAGCCCATGGAATGAGGACTACATTAATTGTGTCTTTCCTTCACTTACCCTTTCTAGATTGCCCCCTTCTGCCCTGACAGAGATCATGTCCATCGCTAAGGGCTTCCAGGCAGGTAATTCAGCATCTCTCAGGGATGGGGCGTAATTCCCATAGGACCTTAACACCTGCTCAGTTTAGCAAGGGTACATTAACCCCTGGTAATGCTGAAGAGAGTAATTCAAGTTAGACAGGTTAGAGCAGTGTCTGTATACACACTGCACAAGGGTGTTCATGAAACACCACTGCTTTTCTGTGGCAGATTCTGAAACTTTGGGGTAGGGGAGAATGGCAGATAATTTTGAAGGGAAGGTAAATTCAGAAGAAAATTCAGTTTGGAATCTTACTATCACTTTGTTCAATAACATGTTTAAAGATAGGCTTCTAGTACTTTAAAATAGTAAATCGATAATATCAATGTTGGTAGTGTAGCATGCCATAAAATCAAAGTAAGAAAGTAAAAAAGAATTACTGATCTTAACAGAATTAAGCAATTCTGCCTTTTTAAAATGTGGCATTGAAGCTTTTATTGTGAAAGTGAAATTTTGGCACAAAAAAAAATCTGCTAATATTTCTTACTCTTTGAAGCTGACTGATGGCTTTAATTTGTAGGGTGTTTGTGCTTAAAGTGCTCAGGTTGGTATTATCCATCTGGTGTATACAACTCTCAGTGGTCAGGGCATTATAATACTGTGCCTCACTGGAGATTTTCCTGGAAGGGGATATAGGAGTAGCTCCAGCACAGCTCTGACACCAGTGAGACTGTGGCAAAGGAACAGATGTTTCTGTAGGTGAATAATAATCTGCTGTTATGGGGGGGTGGGGGGGCAGGGGGAGTAAGAATACTACAAATGAACAGAAGTGGTTCATTTAGGTGTGTACTGGTTTATACTGTGCCTTCAGTTGTGCCATCTCTTCTAAGAGCCACCTTTGTTGTTTCTCATGCGATGGAGCCCAGAACCAAGATAAGGGCCCCCTGTAAGTCATTCAAACCTGCAAGAGTCTTGGGAGGAAAGGAATTTGTCTGTTTATGGCTATCTGATGTGTAAGAGGGGACCAGTTTTCCCAATGAAGAGCTTTCTGTGGGGTGGGAGTCTGTAGCTTTATGAGCCCCTGACCCATTTACTCCCCAGAAACTCTGTGGAAATGTCAAAGATTTGAACTACTATAGCTCAGACTGCATGCACTTTTCTGTATCACTTCCTTTTTACTCAGGGCCCCATATTTGGGTGCAGGAGTTGCTGGGACACCCATTCATGGGAGACAGTGGGGTGAAGCAACTGTTTCTTCATCCAGGACAGATTAATGCAAGAATTCATGTTATTCTTTGTGCAAGTGCCCAGGGTCATACAGAGAGTAAAGCAATGCTGGTATTTGTTTTACAGTGGGCTACAGATGGAGAGACTCCAAAAGGCTGCCTACACTAATGTGGGGAACATTCAGTGTAAAGAGCGTATTTTATCTCTCTTTTGACGGTTACTGGCTACTGGATTAGAAAAACACCAGGCTCGTTACCTGCACAGGCTGCTGCCTAACCCAGGCACTGTCCCACCTGGGCCAAAACCGGCTTGCCAGAATAAAGACATTTCATTGTTTTTTTCCTGCAAGTTCTGCTGCACCTAGATCTCTATTTTATGACTATTGAAAGTGTTTTCCTTTTATTTGGATGATCTATGTACCTTATATTGACAGCTGCGCACTGCAGCGTTACTGCAGAGCTACTGTGCGTTAGGACAGGCCTTAATCGATAGGTATATGTTTTTCAAGCAAGAAGAGAATAGCTGAGATCCACAGAAGTAGAGTTTTAAAACCTGTACTGTGCTCCTATGAATCAGCTCAGTTCTAACTAGTTTAATTTAGAAAAAAGCCTCTTCAGCAAATGAAATTTTATGGCACCATTCCCGGCTGGTCTCACTTGCCATACAGATTCTGAACTGCAGTGCAGGTCAGAAGTAGACCTGAACTTTTCAATAAGAAGGTGGCTGATATTCAGCTGCTGCAGTGACAGGCAGCTTAGGGGGAA
This sequence comes from Pezoporus occidentalis, assembly GCF_034315485.1. Classification (NCBI taxonomy): domain Eukaryota; kingdom Metazoa; phylum Chordata; class Aves; order Psittaciformes; family Psittacidae; genus Pezoporus; species Pezoporus occidentalis. Next base: position 9,636,797 of record NW_026912779.1, read on the forward strand.
ATGATAGAATAGATTAGAAATCTGGAACTGGGTTTTGGTTTGAAACTGTATGTGAAGTACCTTTAAAATTGTATTTTCAAGTGAAGCAAAAGATGGGAGAATCATTGGAAAGGAAATCACTGTCAGCAACCATTAGACTTAAAATTAAACCTGCTGCTTAATTTTTACAAGCATGTATAAGCATGTTAAACTGCTGCTGCGCACTACCAGCAAGCAGGTTGAACATCAAAATGCTGTAATACTGTTTACTTCTTTGGCTATTTTGCTACTGAAGTTCTCAAGACCTTACATGCATAGCCCCATCAGCCATCTCACCATTCCTGCAGCATAAACTCCAGGTACTGAGCACTGCAAAACTTAACGTATGCATACAACTGCCTCTTCTCAATAAGCAGTGGTTGTTTAAAGATGATTCAGAGCATGGCCAAAAATAGATGGAAGATGAACTTTGAAAAGTCCAGCTTATTTCCAGGTTTTTCACCTTTTGAACTGACAGCTCTGAAGGGAAAAGGAAACTGGTGTAGACAGTGAAAGCCCATAGCAGTGGCTCTGTTCAAAGTGTGTGACAGATCGAAGAAGTCAGGAGCTAAGTGACAGCAGAACTCTCCAGGAGAAAGGAGATCTTTCCCAGGCTGAAGAAACTGGTTCCATCTCTCCTGCACTTGCCAGGAGACATTATGAGGCTTGTCAGTCCAGCTAGCTCCAATTTAGGTGAACACTTGCTCTGGATGGGGCATTGCCTTTCCCAAGTGGAAATGCATCCATGAAATGCTTTCAGACCTATGGATCTTCCCCAAAGGACCCTCCAAGCACTCTTAATCTGTCTGCCCTGGTTTCCCTTCCTGCAATAAAAGTATTCAGATCTCCAGAATGAATCTCATAAATAGAGAGCTAGGTTAAGGCCCAAATACTCTCTGTTGATTTAACAAGCCTCTTGTTGTTGTTTTAGCCTAATCATGCTGTTTTGATGGGTTTACCTTGCAAGAAGCCCTATGTTGTGTTTTCATTGTGTCCAGCTAAGCATGCTTTGTTTTCCACTGATGTTGTCCTATATTTAGTGTTTTGACTTTACATGACCCTGACACTGTGTAGGGGGAGGAGGAGGAAAAATGTATTGCTGATGGCTAATCCTTTGCATTGCTCAGACTGCATCCACTCTAGCAACCTTTTTCATGGTAATATTTTCTGTTAGCAATAAAAGGATTAATTCTAAAAATCAAACTCTTTGATTATGATAAGCATAATAAATATCTTAGACAAATTACTATCCTTTTAAGAATATTAGTACACGAAGACCTTTGCTCTCCTTGGCTGGGCTTGAGTCTGCTGGTACATGCGTTCGTACCATCTGCACTGTGTGCTAATACAACTCCTTGTTGTCTGGTCTTCCTGGGAATGCATTATATAGATTGCAGCTGGTTCAGAATGCAGCTGCCAGGGTCACGACTCACACTAAGATTAATCATTACGCCTGGGTTAGCTTCATTACTTCGACTACCCATTACATTTAGCAGAGATTATGAATGTTGCTTTTAACTTACAAGGCTTGGACTAACACCTACTCACCTCAGCAACATGCTTTTATGGTATGTTTCTCTTGGTATGTCTCCTAGAGCAGCAGAGAGTCTCCCTAAATGCTGTACGTTCAGCTTGAGAAGAAAACCATCCAGCGCTACGTGTATGAAGTGTGTGGGAGTCTCACATCTCTGGCTTCACTCTTCTAATGTGGACCAATTTCTTCCCTTGCATACTGTCAATGCAGAGCTGCTTGCCAGAGAAAACAGTATGATGAAGAGGAGGATGAAAACATCGTCACCACCCCATTCATAATTAACCTTGCAATTTACCTAGTTCTCTGGATTCACTGCCAGGTATTTTGGGTGGTAGCCATCCCAAGAAATGTGGTTTCGTAGGGAGGAGAGAGAGCTAGTGCGAGTACTTCCATTGCACATGAAACTAAGATCATGAAACAATATGACATTTCCCAACTGTAGTCTACAACATAAATTCAGCTAACGGAAATGAACAGGAGTCTAACTCTGCTGCATTCCCTGAAGCTGAGCCTCTGAGGTCCTCTCAAGCATAAAGGGGAAAAAAGCCAAATGTACAGAAGACATTTGAAGGACAATTGACTAAATGTGCCTGTGGTATTCCACATCAGAGCTATGAGCAGGAAACTTGAGGTTACCTTTTTTATGTACATATGGTTTAGGTTCCTGCCCCTAGGGTTGTGGCAAAAGCTATTGTTGCTAAAATAAACCTGATTGCTCATGTGTAGGGTAGACAGTAAAAAATAATTACTTAAATTATTTTACATGCTGTAATGATGTACATGATGTACAGGATTCTATGTCACCAAACTACTCAGTGCTGAATATAGTAAGAAAAAAATACCACTGTATCAGAGACCCAGAGGGTCTGACAGCTGCTGTGTGAATAAACACCCTGTTTAAGGGAAGAAACAAATTTTCACAAGTTTAATTTGGCAGAGTATGGACAGATAGGGCTTGTTTCTCTGGTGAAAAGAGTTCTGCTTTGTAATGGGCATCACAGCCAGAGGTTAGTTTCTTGCCAGTTTCTGGGAGGTCAGACTTCCTAAAAAGTGTCTTATAGCAATGGTTGGCTTTATCTCAGATAGAAATTAAGTACTTTGCTGAGATGCTTACGCCAGGAGTCTGCCTGCTTTTGGCAACCTTGTCTGTCAGTGATGAGAGACCCTTCCTCCTGAGGGCAGCTGTGCCAGCAGGTATGTTTAGCCATGCTCTGCAGGTGTCCCTTCCTCATCACCAACTTGGAGGTTTAGATAAGAAGCACCTCAGGTTGGCTGCTAAGGCTGAGCCAGAGGAATCCAACTTGCAGTATAAATATAGTTTAGACCTATGAAAATCATGCATAGCAAGGCTCAGACCTGAGTTGGGTTCTAACAATTAAGCACTTGAAAACTTCCAGGTCTAATCTGCTGGTCTGAAGGCGGTTGGTGGAGAAAGCACAGAACAGGTGAAAGAGCAGCTCTTTGTCCCTGTAAGTGGTCACTCCATGTGCTCTATTAAAAAAGAGGAAATCTCTGGAGAGGTATCTTTGAGAGGTCCTTGTGCTAAAGCCAAGAAGAGCCCTTTCTGCTTGCTGTGGGGGCTCTAAGGGCTCATCTGTGGGGCTCCTTCCTCAGGAGGGTGGAGCTGCAGGAGCCAGTCAGGCATTAGGGTGAACTACAAAACCTGGGGAAGAGCTGACTACCAGGTGTCTATTGTCTGATCATGATCTTTTCAACCTACCTCAAGGTCAGCTCAAATCTGAAGTGCAGCAGAGGAAAGAGTGTTTTTAGGAGGTGAGTGTGCAGTGGGGCTCTGTTCCTTTGTGATTTCTCAAATGTTTGTTAGAAATCAAGGCATGGCCCTTGAGAGAAAAGGGTCAAAAATGGTGCTGCTAGCCTGTTTGTTGAAGATGAGTGGTGTCCCTGCTTTTTGCAATTGAAGGTGTGGTCATTTGGGGATAGACTCAGTAATGCAGGGGTCCTTTCTATATCCTTATCTTACTAAATTTGTTGTGTGTGTGGTCTCAAAGTGATTTTGTTGTGCATGACTTAACACTTAGTCTTGTGATTTTTGATCAGAATTGTGAGGTAAGTGGCTTCAGTAAGAACTACAGGGCTCTTTGATGTAACAGCTTCAGAAATGCTGAAGATTTTGTCATGCAAAAAATCTGATTTATTTGTTTTTTTTTCAAAATCAGTTTTCTCTTTGATTTCAGTCCTTCCAATGTTTCTTGTGTCTGGGTGTATGGTAATTCCTAACTCTTGCTATATTGACCACTGTATTTCATGCAGTGATGTGAATCTTTTGCTTTCAAAGCAAAACTGTCCTCCTTTCAAGAGCTGCATATATGGGTACTGAAAACATAGTTCCTGTTACACTCACAGGTGACAATCTTGTTTCCCAGTGTCTCGCTTTGGCTCTAACCTTGTGAAGCTTGGGTTTCTCTCTCCATGTTTAGTGAAAGACACTTCAGTTGAACATCTCCTTCCTGAAGAAAAGGTAGTGTACAGGGTTCATACCAGTTGTTTTAGAAGCTAATAGATACGTGTGTATGTATAGAAGGCTTAAAGGTGGGATTGTGTGCAGCTGTTAATCTCCACAAGAATATGCATTAAGGATCTAGTTTAAGCACAGAGGTGAGGAGCAATGATCAGTAATTTACCATGGTGCCTAAGGGATGTGTGGCAGAAGGCTGGACTGCAACTCTGCTGTCTGTCAGCAGATTTCCGTGGGATGAATCTCATTCTGCTCCAGGTTCCTCTGAGATCTGCCTGTATCTGAAATTTATGGGAGGTGAATGTTTCTGGGGTGAATTACAAGGCCTCTGCACCTGAAAAATATGTGGGTGATAACTAAGACTCATTCTGTATGTTTGAATCTCCTCGTTGCCTTTTCATAGCAGAAGAAAATCCTTTCCTCTTTGACTGCACGTTAGTTCTGCATATTATTTACCATCTTGCTATTGTGCAGTCATGAATTAATAAAGCAATGGCTTTGCATGAAGCTAAGAAACTGTGCACTTTGGTTTCTTTCAATGTGATCATTCTGGAGTTGGAAGAAAGGATGATGCTTATTAGATGATGTTTCTTTAAATCCCTTAAGATTCAGATTTTCAGCTCAGTCCTCACCAGACCTCTTTGTAGATCACTTATGTGCGATACCCTGGTTGCACCTATGACTTGGAGATGCCTGTATTCAAGTGACCTAAATTGCATTGAGGGAGGGAGGGAGGGAAAGGAGAAGGGGAGGACTGGGGGATGGTGGGAACCAGTCTGTCTGAAAATTCTGCAAAATGCAATTCTCCTTCCTGGAGAAATTAATTCAGAATCAGACTGGTTTAAGAAATCCCTGAAATATAAAGGAATAGATCAATTTAGGCAGGAATTTTTTTTCATGTAGCAGTTAAGATTGTGTACAGAAGTAAAAATCCAGTTAGGGATATGGTGGCAAAAGAGGCTTTGCAGTGGGATGTCTGGCACTGTATGATCCAGCAAATGAACTTAAATTGGCTGCATGGATATAAAGTTTATATGAGAGTGAAGGAATCTTCTGGAAGTGATGGTCCCATTAGCAAAGTGATATGCCTTTATTAACGTTATGCAGCTGCAGTAATCTTAATGGAGCAATCTAGTGTTCTTCCCAAAGGAAAAAGGAAGGTCTTATCTCATTTATTAATTGTCTTTCTAGCACTTATGAGTTCATCTGATCTTGGATAAGTGAAAATTTTGATGCTGCAGACAGGGAGTGGGTTTAATACAGGATGTTGGTTCTCAGCAAGGGTTTGTGCTGGTTGAGTTGCATCTTGCTCTGTATTTCTATCTGATTTGACTACTGGCTGTGTAAATACTTAGTTTGCACTGTAGCTTGAATTAGTCACCCGTTACTAGTGTACAAAGCAAGTGTTGTCTTCTTTCAGAGGCTGACGAGTGGCATTTAAATGTACCACTGTCAGGATGCATGAAAGACATGAGGCTGCACTGCACATCTCTGATGCTTCTTCTGGCTAGAAAGTGAGGTAATGATTAACAGGAAAAGTGAATTGGGTGCAGTTATAGAAAGCTCTGTCTTTGAACCCTGAGAAAGTGCTGATACTAACGGCAGTAATCAGATGTTTTTGTCTGACCTCTACAATCTTGCTATGCTTTTTTTCTTTTTTCTTTATCAGAAAAGAGTGTAGTGGGAATAGGATTCCACATTTCTCTCAAGATACCTGGCTAGAAAACAAAATAATGCCTGCCACCCCTGATTATGTGGGAAATGCAGGCTGTTCCTTATGTTGCATAGTAATTTTTAAACTTGTAGGGAAAAGCCTTGGATGCTTTGGTGAAAGTTGGCACCTAGTAAAACCACAGTGGATTTTTTCCAGTGTGGAGATACCCTTGTGGGGACAGGCTGTGTGGCCTGGGCAGTGGTTTTGAGGAAGAATCGTCCTATGCCTGTGCAAGTCATCTGTGGCCAAGACATGCTGGAGAGGTGAATGGAGGATGTGAGTTGTTAGAAGAGCTGAGAGGCTTGTGAGTTGATAGAAGAGAATTCTCTCCTTGGTATGATTTCTCCCCTTGTCATAGTAAAGGGAGGTACCTTAAGGATGAATTGACAGCATAGGACTGCAGGCTCTGAATCCCTTCCTGTCAGTTAGGGATGTATTTTGGCTTTGAATCTTGATTTCCTCCCCGTCTCTCTAGCCTCACCCCCGTTCATCTGGGGATTTGGATACCCACAGCAGAGGGCAAAATACCACCCAGTTAATTCTCTGGAGTATAGCTACTGCACAGCCTCCTGATGGGGAGCTGAATATATGGTTTATGCCCTAAAGCAAAGTGTATTATGCTTAGAGAACAGAGTGCAATTTTTTCTTTTTTCTTTGCTGCTGGAATAAATTATCATGTCGGAGTGCTGTGGTTTGGACTTATCCCTAGGTGGGCATCACCAGTAATGTGCATTTAGCAAATAATATTATTAATTTGAAACGATGCCTATTGCAAATTTTATGGGTTTGCAACAGATGGAAAATTATAGTTGAGCACTTCTAATATATTATTTTTTTCAAGATTAACCCCAATAATGTTTGCCTCTCTGCATCCTTCAGCATGGTTTTTGTAGGTCACATAATGCTGCCATTTAGCCATATGGACCTGTTAAATTTTCTGAATCTAATATGCAGCACATGTGGGGTGAAAAAATCCAAGAGAAAGATAAAATGTCTCAGTCCCTGATATTCATTTATGTCTTTGTCAGCAAAGAATGCTGACATTATATGTTAACAAAGCTTTTACATTTATTTATGTGCCTGGATATATCTGTAGGTCCATGTGCAATATTCAGTGTAAACATAAGGTGCTCTGAAGTTTTATTTACGAATTCCTGTGTCCAGTTGTTAACTTCCTCATGAAACATCTGCCAGGCCAAAATGTGACCAAGATACAAGGGGGATACACCCGAACGTAGAAGACCTGGAGGATGCGAGTAAAAGCATCTCTTCTCTGTATGCTTAGGCTGCAGTGCTAGTGCTGTGTAGTGAAGGAACAAGTGAAGCGATGAGGCAAAGCTTGAGGGACTGTTCCAGAGTGAAGGCTGGCTAGTGTTTACAGCTGTGTGATGCATCTTATGCTGTAGGAGTTGTTAGTTGTGGAGGAAAATATTTGTGGGTTCAGGACTTTATTCTTTTGCCCAACTGAAGAAAGAAAAAATTGGTAATCTGTGAAATAATAGTTTATTTCTTTCCTTAGACACACACACAGAGGATGTTAAAGTTTCTGTAAAGTATATTTATGGTGTTCCTCAAAGCTGTGAGGGCAGAGTATATAATCAACAGTGTATAAGGAAAAAAATCTGAAACGTCTTTAACTGTTAGAAGACATGACAAGAAGGACGCTTGTGTTGTTAATCCCCATCCAGTAGGTTGTTGTGAGTGGAATTTGTGCAGAAGTTGGCTTAGGTCCAGGTTGCAGCAGAATTAAGCGCCCACACCTGCACGTACAACTGCTTGTTAAAGAAGCAATGCCGTAGGCATGAGCAGTTGAGTATAAGTTCTGTTTCTTTTGCTGAGACTGCATGCAAACAGTTTCTTTCCCTTTTTCTTTTCCCCTGCCAGAACTCCGTACCCCATGACAGAAGGGATGTAGCTTTCTTCACTTGGCAGCAAAATTGCATCAATCTCTTGAGCTTCCAAACTTTTATTTTGGTCCTAGAAATTCATATTGGCTAGTTATTTTAAGGAGCTTGCCTTTATTCAGATTTTGAAGTATTTGCAATGATGAATGGGAGCACCTCTTGTGAAAGAGTTAAAGGGAAGAAGAAGTAGCAGAAAAATTTAAACTATTGTATTTCTACAAAGTAGCCTTTGCTGAAACTTACACTGCCATTCTCAAAAGAAAAAGCAGTTAAGTTGCTTAAGAGGTTTCAGGTTGGCTGGCTGATCAATATCAACTATTAGTAATGCTATATTAGGAAAGACCTGTGCTATACACTCAGGCCTTATTACCATGATGTCCGTTTATTGATACTAACACTTGGTCATATACAACAAATTATTTTGAAGTTATTTTTGATGAATGTTTCTCATACGTGTTATATGGCCTGATCTTGCAAACCTTTACTCATGAGGGTAGTCAATTGTCTTCAAAGATTTGCAAGAATGGCCCATATGCAATACAACCTCGATTATCCAAATGTCAGGGGAGACATTGCATAAGTTCATATAATCGACATTTTGAATAATGAGGAAATTTTCAGTGCAATTAATAGATGTCAGGGGACATGACTATCTTTCAGATGACAGAGAGTTTTCAGGAAATTTAGATTTTGATAGCTAAGTTCCTAATGTATATGCTACTGACAAGACTGCAATTCAGAACATCTGAAATGTGCTTATATGTTCCTTAATAGCCCTTCATGCAGAATCAGACCGATTTCTATTTACTGTGATATTAGTGTTGAGGGTCAAATTGTCACAAGCGTTTAGCTTAACATTGCAATTACTCTGCTATTAAGAGTTAGATTCCAGGAACACAGTGTTAAATCAATATTGGAATTGTCTGAAGCAAAATATCATTAGGGAATACATCAGCATCAACTCTGGAATATTGTTTTAAGAAAAAATAATCCCGTAGAGACATGAAAGTAAATGAAGTTTAAAGGAGGAAACTCCTGGAGGTAATGAAAGAAGAGAGAAATCCAGACTCTTTTGAATGAATGTGGAAATACCTGGGGGAGCATTGATTCGTGTCACAATGACACTCTTTAAACTTGGAGTTGGTCAGTCAAAGGTAACCCAAAGCCAAAATTCCTGTTTTCTGACTCCTGTTCATCTCTGCACAGCCAACAGAAGGTGCTGCGGTGGGAGGCACTAATTTTCTTCCTCCCCAGATGGCTGCACATGAGCACCCAGGGATGCATATGGCTCTGCTGGCGCCCTGAGCAGAGAGTACCGATGGTGTCTCTGATTGCCTGTCTTCAGGTCTGCACCTCCACTGCGTAATCAGAGTTTATCTTTAACTGTTCTAACAAGCAATGCAGTCTTGCTTCTCAAAAGCTAAGCAGCAGAAGCTGAATTATGATGATCACAACTGATGGGAGTGTTTGGGATTCTGTCCTGAATCAAAATACTAATGTTTGTAGGAAGCCAAAACCAATGCATCAATTTATTTCGGCACAGAGATGAGCAATCGCTTGTTTCCTAGGAAACATGGGGCTGTGCATATGCAGCTCCGAATGTGTGCCCTAATGTTTTCCTTCATGTTGATAGAGTAGAAAGTTTGTCTGATGAGATCCATTATGCTTAAAGCAGAAGGGAAAATAAATTTGGAAAGTTGCACTATTTAAAAAGAAGATAGCAGCAATACTGCCAGAGTCATAAGGAAAAGGCAGAAATAATTCAGGAAAATAAAGGAAGTATCCTCTCTGTCTATCTAATCTAGGAATCTGGAGATTTTTATAGTTGCAGAGCCATCTGCTAAGTTTCATTTATTGTGCAACTTTACTACCTCACCATCATCTGCTCATTAATCTGCCTTTTTTAGGTCTACTTCTGAAATTCTGAACCTCTGAGCATCTGTCAAATAGCTGCCACTGTTTTTGAAACAGTACTGTAGTGTAGACTAAAGGTTTTTATAGTAAGTTGTTTTGCTTGATGTCAGTATTACTCAGCAAAAGCTTAGTCATTTGTAAGATGTTCATCTCAAGCTTGTCAGATAACCACTTCCACCACACCCTAACTCTTTGTATTTCTTCCTACAGAGTAACTAAAATATGATTTGTGGTGACGTGTGATTTGTGGTGATGTGTACTGTGTCTCAAAACGTGGCTTGGACTGCCTTTCAGCATTAGGTCCTCTTCGGATTTGAGCACTGTGCTTGGGTGGCGATTGCCAAAAAGCACTGAAGATTTGAGCACAGATCGCTGACCCCAGCAGGAGTCTTGCCATTGACTCAAATGGCTGAGACTTGGGCTGAGATCAAGGACTTCTGGATGTTGTATTTGGCTTTAATACGTTGTTTCAGACCTGGCCATTCTATTGTGACCCGCACAGACATTGCTGAGACGAGCACAGGAGAAAAAAAGGCATTAATATCTATCTTTTCAATCAATGCATAGAATTCCTCAGATCCAGCACCACATCCTTTGGAGGTGGTCAAATGTTTCATTCATGTTCATTGTGAACAGCAACAAAAAAAGTAATCTAGCTGAAATGCAGAGGCCTGGCAGCTATGTCTGGGTGCGTCTCAGACTAATCCATACCTTTCCTTTTTGTGCATTATTCTAACAGCAGGTGATCTGATGTGTTACCTGAAAATGCACTTTGAATTTACAATTCCTGCTTCCTGGCCCCACTGGAGGTGAGGTAATCCATGAAGCCCCAGGAGCTGAATGAGCAGTGGCTGCCTCTGTGAGTAAATGCTGCTGGAAGTAGGTATTAGCAGGTCTGAGGGACTTGAGTCTTCTGCTGCCAGATGGCTGCCAGGATGTCACTACCCTGTGTGAAGCTTATGGATGCCTTTGTCATTCCTGCCCTGAGGTTCCCTGATGTGTTTCTTTTAGGCATTGATTTCATTTTGCCTGTTTTAGGTAAATCTCAGTAGCAGTGGACGATTCAACTCAGGAATTGTTTTCTTTGGGGACTAATCATTCTGCCTTGATCTACACTCCTAAATTTAGAGGTTAATCTCTGCAGGCTTCTTCTGGGGAAGGCTGAAGCTTGCACTCTGAAAGCTCTTGTGAAAGGACTAACCCTAGGCATTTTGAATCACACTCACTCGGAGTCTTTCTCTCCTGATTATGTATGGGACTAAGGAGACTGTATTTCTAATTTAGACAGTTACAGATGAGGTACCACAAGATGGATGAGCTGATCTAATAGCCTGCTGATACTTCCTGGCCATGTGTTCCTGCTGTTTCTCTTGCTTCAGTTTGGGTGCGTGTGCTAAAATGGAAGGAAACTACCCCAGCAAAAGAGAGCCAAGGCAACTTGAGTCCTTTGGCTGGGGTGAAGGTGGGGACCAGAGCTGGTGGCAGAAAGAAGGTTACCCTGTAGGCTGAGAGCTCTCAGCTGAGACTGTGATCTTTGCTAGCCCTATATCCTTTAACTGAGGGCCAAAATTGTCCTGTTACTGCTGCGACTTTCTTCAGTTCTTTGAACAGCAGCGACTCTGATATGTAGTACTGCATTCCTGACACCACAGAGACCTCTAACTACGAGGCCTCTAACTACACTGCCTTGATGAGGGGCCAAGAGGATTAGCCAGCAATGCTCCTGAGATAGGAATGAGGATGCATCCCTCTTGCAGGAATGCACTTGAGTTACTGAGGGAAATAGCCAAAAACCCGTAATTACCCTTTCCTAGAACTGAGAAATGAAGTGATAGCTTCACCCTTCAAGACTGAAATAAGGTTTCTACATTGGGCCAGAAAGTGAATGTCTGAATTCTGCAATTAACATTTCAGGCTCAAATAATTGAGTTCTGTGATTTTTATTTATTTTTTTTTTTTTTTAGAGGTTATCTTCTCGTGTGACCGAACTAGTACGTGTGTGTATGGCTCAGCAGGGAATGGATCATGAGAGGGATTACTTTGTGGCTGTGCAGTTGGATTTTGACAAATCCATCCAGTCCCATGCTGTGGAATGTGTGGACAAGGTTCAAGTTTGCACTGATGGAAATGGAAACCTTTTGCTATACCAAGTTCAATTTGTTTTCACATGTGGTGTGTTGTCTATCTGGTATGTCTGTTTTATTTATAGCTATATAAATATATTGAAAAAAACCCCAGCTAGTTGGCGATTTTCACATCAATATTGTGTTTTCAACAGAAAATGGCTTATTAGTCAGCAGAGGCTGCTGGCAAAGTTTTATCGCTTGGATCTAAAAATATTTGCTTTTAATGAAACATTGGGAAATGAGGACCTGGAATTGTGGGTGTATTTTTTTTTTTTCTTTCCTCCCTGTAAAATCATGAAGAACTTGATGCATCTGTTAACAAATCTGTTTTTGTTAAAAACATTTTGAGTGAAAGTATATCACAGCTGGCTCAGACATTATGTACGCATTATGTATGTGTTATGTTTTGTCTGCTGAGACCACTGAAAAGAACTTCTTTGTGTCTAGTAGGGAAAATTTGCAAAGGCTGAGATCTGTTGTGTTTGGGGGGTTTTTGTTGTTTAGGGTTTAAATAAAACCCACCCTGGTAAATTTGCCAATATTTTCATTAGGTCTGGCAGCTCTTCTTTGAAACTCTGAATTCCAAATGGTGTTCCCTGTTTGCTTAGAGAAAGCAGGGGGCCCACTTCACAGTGTTTGCTCTGAGGTTGGTGCACTGACAGGAAGGCATTTGTCCACATTTTTTTTATTATCAACTAGAGTGAGCGGTTTAATAACTAGGATTAAAGCATCAGATCATGACAGAGTAGCATTAGCTGCAGGAACCAAGTTGGAAAGGATTCCAGATGCGATTAGATGAATACCTGCCCTTTAGGGGAAATAGTTAAGTGGGCCTCCGTTTTTATTGGTAAGGTAAATGTTTCTTGGGCCATTCTAGGCAGGTATTCCAGGTTTGCTTTTTCACACAAATCCCTAGTGGCAAAGAATAGACTGTATTCCAGACTTTAGCCAAAATTATCTCCCTGATGAAAATCGATGATTTTGCCAGAACACACAAGATTCTGCTATTACCTTGAATTATTTACATTTTTGTTATAAATGCAAAGGTGCACCTACAACATGCTGGTAGAGTAATATTTCCTTAGGGGAAGAGGGGAGTGGGGAAAAGTTGTCGTCGGAGATCTCTGCTGAAGGGGAGAGTTCCCCCTCACCCTGAAACAAATAGCAAAACCTCACTGGTTTCAGTGGGATCAAAAATTATCATGAAATTATAACTTTCCTTATCTAATATAAGTAAAGAGATGCTTAAGTATGTTTGTCATCACTGAGTTTGTAGTATATTCACAAATATGTGTTCAGGGGTAGGAGAGAATGTATTAAAAATCAGATGCAGGAAAATTATTTTTGTATTAAAAGATTTGTGTGGACATCAAGCTAATGTAAAAACTTTCTTGTTTGACTACAGAAGTTCATTCTCTTAGGGGCTGGCAAATTCTGTCTTGCTGTTCCAGGATGAATGCTGAGAATAAATTTTTCTCTGGTATTAACCACTTTGGGATCTCTTTGCAAAAGTGTATAGGTGCCCAAATAACTCTGTAAAACTGGCCCTGGAGCTACAATGCACTTTCCCCATATACTACATTGCAACACTGTTCCAGTCTGTGTGATGGGAGATGTATTGCACAAAAAGACCTCACAAATTTATCTATAAACAGCTCTACTGTCTGCCTAGTCACTGTATGAGAAAAATGAAATGGACATAGGGCACCAAGTTAATATTGGTGAAGAAATAAAATGTCAAGTTAGAGTATATGATAATCTTAAAACCTCTCTTCCCTGATGCGTCCTGAGCACTGGGGCTTCAGGATGTACTTCAACGTCTTCTAAGGCAGAACACAAACATAAAGCTTCGAGGGAGTACTTGAGAAGGTGACCCTTGTGTCCAGATAAGTTTCAATAAGAAATTATCAAAACTGATGACCTGCACCTTTTCACAGTCGTATGCATTTGCTCTATCCTACTTAACTTCAGAGTTATGTGTAACTTAGTTTCAGGGATCTTGAGGCTCGCATAGAGAGGGACAGAGAATCATGTAAGCTGTAATAGCTTCAGTCTAACCCTATTTTAGTGAATGCCTTTTTCTGCTCACTCTTCTGGCTGCTTGCTGTGTAAGACTTAACCTTTGTTTCCTTTTCCCTGTTGTGTGGAGGAGTGTTTCAGACAACATAGAACCACTTGGTGAAACTCACAGGCTCCACAATATGGTACTGTATGAAGATGCTCTTATAGAATCATAGAACAGTTAGGGTTGGAAAGGACCTTTAAGATCATCTAGTTCCAACCCCCCTGCCATGGGCAGGAACACCTCACACTAAACCATGTCCATGGCAGGGGGATTGGAGCTAGGTGATCTTAAGGTCCTGTCCAACCCTAACTGTTCTGTGATTCTATGTTGCTCTTCCCTAAGAGAAGAGCATAGTCCTGAAAGAGTCAGAGGAAGAAACCTGCAAATATTGAGGTTTACAAGTTTTTCTTAATAGGTCTGGCCTGCACTAAAGTTTGTCTTTAGTTTCGCAAGTTGTGCATTTATCTATGGCCTGGTCCAAAGCTTACTGAAGTCAGTCTTTGTATGAACCTTGATGGACTTTTGATTAGTGCTTTTAGAGAATTTGTTTTGGCTTCTGTTTGAGAAACTTGCCTGGCTGACATGAAATTACAGCAGGCCACAGAAAGCACTTTATTTCCATCACCTGCAAGGGAAATAACATCGATATTTTTTGAACTTCTCAACCCTCATTTCTGAAATCCCTTGGTGCTACCCAACAGGGTGTGTGGCTGTTGTTCCTAACTAAGAATAATGCTTCTCTAGTGTAACATGCAGGATCCTCTTGGTTAAGAGAGTGGAGGAGGCTTGCCTGCTGGATATCACAAAAGATGGGTGCAGGTGAGGAGAGGGGCATCTCAAGAGACAGTGGGTGTTCAGTAAAACACAAAGCGACGTGTAAGACTATTTCAGCTTGACTGACTTCCAAAATGTCCATGGCCCTCTTGGCAATGGGTCTTTCCCTGAGGAAATCCTTTCTGGTTTTTGAAGAACATACCCCTGGCCACCACAAGTTTTCTGAGAGCATTTCAACAACATGCCAGGTATTTCAGAGCTAGACCAGAATCAGGTGAAAACTGAGGCTTCACCACAGGTTGCAAGAAAGTATTTTTACAGGGGGAGAGGTAGATGACTTCAGGTTTAAGGAGCTGCTGCAGAGCAAAACAATCTCTCAGAGGTTGTTCTGGCAGACTTGTTTGGACCTCGTACAGTGGTTTCTGTTGCAAATGAAGAGCAGCCTCATTTGAAGGCCCAATCATGAAATGAGCTTTGGAAGAAGTGGTACAAGCTACAGATAATTCTTTTGTAGTTTGCTTTTTTTACCTACTTTATTCTTCCCTAAAGTATTCCATTCTTTTCCTGACTGCCCCTAGGCTTTGCATAAGACCAAGTGGCTCTGATAAAAAGCGAAATCATGACAGTAATGAAATAATCCTCCTTTTCCTGCCTTTTCCTCTATTTTTATTGCTTCCAAAACAAATATTTAGGTTAAAAAGGCAAACAAAAAAGCCCCATCCCAGGTCCATAGGTGAAATAGTCTTTCATATTTTTATTACTGCTTTAGTAACAGTTTTCCCCACACCTGTGGCTTTAATGAGGCTTGGAAAAAAAAATGTAGGAAAACATCACTATGCTTCTCAGTCTGAATAAAACCTTTTTTGATTTTCTGGGTTGGTCTGGAGCCTGTTGCAGTTGATGAGCCCTTCCAGTGGGCTTTGGATCAGACCCAAAGTTCCTTAATCTGGGGGGGGTGGGGGGTTGGGGTGGGTGTCTGGGAAGGGGAATGCAAATGCATATGGGTGCTACAGGGTTGATTTTTAGAGGGGCTTTTGCGAGAGCAAGCTGTATTGGGCCTTTTCAGCAGAGGGTGTGCTCCTGCTCCCCACTTTAATTCATGTTTGGAACAGCTGTGAAGGTAACAGCAGGGAAAATCCAAGTGCAGAAGTGTTTTTGACCTCTTCTGCAGCTTCACAGCCCTCTCCCTTTGCCCCCTGTGACATGTGGGCTTCCTGGGGTGATGGATGGTTCAGAGGAAGAGCGGCTTTAGCATGGCTGATGTGATACTTTTATTTGGGAAGCTGCTTGAAACTGAAAGAAGTCAAACTGATGGCACTTTTAAAAGAGTAACTAAAAACTCCAAACATGAAAATTTCAACTTTTTAATTAATTCAGGTTTTTACCTGTGCTTTTATTTTTGACCGAACCTTGTTTGGGTGCTTTGAAAAGATGAACAACCATTCCTTTTCTTGTATGTTCTGAATTTACATTATATGACCAGCTGCTTATGATAATTGATAAAGATAAATCAGTCAACCTGTGATAATTTAAAAACAGAAGTAAAAAGACATTCCTTTTCTAATGGCTTTGTGCTTAAAGCCTCAGGTATGATTTTTTCCTCCCCTCTGAAATCAATATCGGTGCTTTTGTCTCAAAACAGAGACCCGAGTACCAAATTGCTGAACAGATTTCTCCTTTGAAAATGCCACTGTCACTTGAAAATGCCATGTGTACAATGCAGCTGTCTGACTTCTCAGCATTACAAAGAAACAAGGCCACGTGAAGCCTATAAACAAGCTTGTAACTCAATGTGTAAAATTTCAATGTTTATTTCAAATGTTTTGCGACTCTCCTTTGCCGCAGTGTGTTTGCTTGCAAAAAGCTCCCACCCTTCAAGTGATCATATTGAATTTTGTAGCTTTTGTCATCACTTCTGTTCACACACTCTTCCACAAATCTGAATAATGCAGTATGTTTTTATTGTCAACTTTTCCTGCTTTTTAGTCTTTAATTTTTTCTTTTTTTTTTTTTTTTTTTTTGCCACTGCTCCCACTACTGCACAGTTACATTTTGGTTTTTTAACTCTTTCTAGTCCTTCCTACCAAGTCTTTTATTTACCATCCCCTCCTCAGATGTGGGCTTCTGAGTTTCCTGTCCTGAATTGCCACTGAGATGCATGGTTTTAACACATTCTTGTTACAGAATCATCAAAACAATCCTCATGGCTAATTCAGCAAAGGGGAGGAAGTGACCGGCTGCTGTTGGTGTTGATGAATATGATGACTGTATCAGTTTGTCATCTGGCATTACCATTTGTCCTCTTCTTCAGCTGGTGTTCATTTGAGTTTATGATCTTACAGAAGTATCAGTATATGATGCTTTTATTCAAATTTGGCCAAAAGAGATCTTTCAATAGAATAATAAATCCTTTTTGTTTCAGCTCTCTGTATATTGCAACACCAGCTTGTGATATTGTGATGAAAATTTTGTAGTCCAAACAGATTTGGTTCAGTTCAGTGGTTGCATATCAAATCTCCAAGGCATATTTATGAACAGATGACACCCTTACCAGAACCAGACTGGCACATGAGAAGGCCTTTTGCTCCTGGAAGTGCTGTTTTATAGAGTGAGATGTAGATGTGTTTAACGCTCATATCCTCTAGTCAAGAGGAGTTAGGATTTCAGAGGATCTAAGCCCTGGTTCCTTCACTTCCCAAAGAATATAGCACAGTACCTGCATCCTCTTTTTAAACTGGAGTTGACCTTCCAGCTTCAGCTGGAGTGGCGTTGAGAGGAATGCCTCTCAACAGAGACAGCTGCTGTGTTGCAAACCGGAGCTGGCTGCCCTTTTCAATAATCTTGGCAATTTAACCCAGTGCTTTCAGAGAGAAAGTGCAAAGGATGGTCCTTAGTGTAGCACAAGAAATGATCAGCATGGATCTTGTTATCATTAATAGATTTATTTCTTTTTTCCTCTCTTGTAGGTCTTCAGTGCCATTGCTGTAAGGAGGAAGTTTGCAAACTACAGTCTTCCTTGCTTTACTTCTTGAATTTTCCAGTTGCTGCTGCTGACAAGACAGAGTAGGGCCTGCTCTGACATGACCAGTGCTAACTCCAGAAAGGTATGTTTACCATCTTTGTATGTTCAACACATCCTTAGCCTGGTAATGGCCCTGTGGGTGCAGTGAAGAAGCAAAGAATAGTTACTGCTGTGTAAGATGATGAGATGCTGCAGGGGATCTTTGCAGGCTTTATGGTAGGCGTTTGAACATATGTAAGTACATTGCCAGGCTCTGTGTGACCAAAAGAGTTTGGGAGAGGTTCATGTATGGCAATTCAGAGTGTCATTGTATACTTAGCTGCCAAGCTTAGTACTTGTTGGTGTGTAAAACTAGGTCCTTTGCTTAATCCACGGAGTCTGAAGCTCTGCCTGGGTCACAAGACCTAAATGATATATAATATGCAGCTTTTCAGTGTTCTTGGCTCAGCCGCACCTATCTTTGTAGATTATCTCTAGAAAGCTCTTCAGTCATCAGCAAACCTGTCTGTGTCCTTTTGTTGCTGCCTACAAGTGAGAAGGGCTGTAGGTTGACCACTGCTGTTCACCTGGCTTTGTGGCACTGATGAGAACCAGAAAGGCATTGAGCATGCTGCAGCCAGGTATTACTTAATTTTCTTCTTGCATGAATTGAAAATTGGCCTTTGCTTTGATTAGAATTCCAGGGAGAGAACAAAATCCACAATGTTCGGTTTACATGGGCCTTTCTTTTTAAGTCTGTGTAAGTGCAGCAAACATCAATTGCTCATAAAAGTGTTTTCCTTCACAGTGGGGAAACAATTTCTTTATTACTGGCTTCTCTGCTTTCAAATGGAGAGTTAAAAAAAAAAGACTTGGAGAAAACCAGAGATGTGATATCACTGAGATCTGTCATGTGCAAGCAGGATGCATCACTGCTAACTGCTTCCTCTACAGTTCTTGCAGAATCATAGAGTTGTTTTGGTTGGAAAAGTCCTTTAAGATCATTGAGTCAAACCACTAACCCAGCACTGCCAAGTCCACCACTAAATCATGTCCCTGGCTCAGGTACAGCTGTGGGAGAAGTGGGGTGAGGGGGCTGAGACTGCAAGAGGTGTTTTCTTGCTACATCCAAAGGGTCGCTGCTTTTTTCAGGGCTTGTCCAGTCTTGTGAACGTGGAAAAAAAGATGATTGAACCATTCCTCTATGAAACTAAGGAAAAGCAGCAGGCTGCCGCGCTGTGCAACACATCTCAAATGAAAAAGTAAAGTGATCTTCCAGAAGAAAGAAAATAACAGGCATATAGCTAAAACGTTGCAGTGCCTACTTATATTGCACTGAGCAATTCTAGCTCTTCTCTGACCTTTTACATGTCCATACTCTCATTCCAAGAAAAACGTGGAACAGTGACACGAGGTTGAGGGTTTACGTGGTCAAAAGCTTATCATAGGGAGTATTAGAATATGAATTTATTAGCCTATCAAATATTTTGATGCCTAGCTATATGGAATATCTACTCATGTGCTGTCAATTGTCTTCTGTTCTGTAGATGTGAGGAAACTCATAGCAAATACCAATGAGCTCAGAGCATATATATATATAAGGTTTGTGGCTTACATCATATAGTGGTAACTCATACACTTTTATACTGAAGTATAACATAGATTCCTTCTAGCTAAAAGGTGCAGATAGAAATGAAAAGCTTTGAATTCATCAACTTTCAACAAAGTTAAGTAATTACAGTATAAACAGGTGAAATACCAAAAGTGACTTCACTTCTTGTTTATCGCTCTAAGAAGTTTACGTGCTTCCAAGAAAGATTTACACGGAGAACATAGATAAGTAAATAAATTGAGTGAGTACATGATTAATGCTTTCAAAATAGTAAATGCTTCCCATTTGTAACATTCTTGAAATAGATTGGCCATGTAGGCCTTGTTTTTCTTCCTGCTTTACAAGGCTGTCTGTGTTTTGTTTATTTACTGTACAAATTTACGTTCAATGCCTCCTTTTCTGTTTAATCCACAGGAGAATTTTGGTCACTGGCAAGATCATTAAACTGTATTAATATATGTTTAATTATATCTTTATAACAGAATATATATGATAAATTGCTGTATGTGTAATTAAAAGGATTGAACAAGTTGAATACTAACAAAGCAGGGGGAATTAAATTACATGATTTACATGACTGAGATCAAACTTAGTGTTAAGAAAAGGAGACATGTAGGCACAGTTACATTTTGTCAAGATACTGTAGGCCACAATTCACTGCAACAGATCTATCCTATGAGTATATATATACTTACTAATGCTTAGTATTGTCTGCTTACTGCTGTCCTCATGTGTTGCTGCTTGTTTTGTGCTATATCTAGCACAGTGGAAGGAAATGTTATTTCTACTTGTTAGTGTTTCTGCAGGTTATAATTCTGGCAGAGATGCAGTGGCAATAAGGAGTGGGGCCTGGGAAAAGTTGATTTCTGAGGAATAAAGAGTCTGTAGAAGAGAAGTAGCTGTTCTTGGTTCACTTGGTAGTGACCAACCACACCATAAAAATCTTCATGCTTTGTGCAAAGCGGTGATTTCAGCAGTGTAACTGAATCCTGATTCTGCAGAAAACTATAGGCCCACTTATGTGTTAAGCAAGTGCTCCAGGGCTTTCTCTGAGTGTAAGCCCAAAGATGGGAGTGTTGGAGAACAGCCTGTCCAGTTTGAACAAGCAACAGAAGCTCATTTGTGGCTGTTCCAAGCAAGGCAGTAGGAATTGGAAAACTATGTTAACCAAATTGGAAGTGTTTAGATGCAGGTAAATAGACTGTCTGAAGAACACTCTAAATACAGTAAATATATAAATCAAGCTCAAAGAAAGAGATCCTTTCTAGCAAAATTCAGTGCCACCAATACAGTGGTTGCCATTTTGGGTTAGATGGAGCTCTTCTAATGATGCAGTACTCAGCTTTAGTACCAGTTCAAATGCTGCCTCTGAATGACTTAGTGTCACGGAGATTGTTGTGTTACAGATTGTCATTTGTATGGTGAAATTAGGTGGGTTTGATGCTATGACTCGATTGCAGTAAGTTGGCATGGGGAAAAGAAAGTGTCTTTAAGACAGTGATGGGCATGATTCAGAGCTTTGAAACTCTCACCTGAACAGGGATTGAGTCTGGTACAAAAAGAGGCTTCTACTCCAGTCTTCCTGTGACTGCTCTTGCCCAAAATCCTTCAGCATTCAGATGCAAAACCTTAGAACTGAACCCTCCCAGATATGACTGGTGTTATTTCACTCTCATATGTTCTCTCCAACTCCCACAGAGTTCATGGTGTACAGTTTGAGCCTTGGATTCATCTTGCTATGGAGAGGTGCAAGCCATGAAGCCCAGATTAAGGGGCTTGAAACGTCTTTTAGAACTGTGCTGTATTTGGCAATTTGTGTTCCTTTGGGATTGACAGTTTTTTGGGTTTTTTTTTTGGCAGTTAAGTTTTCACTCCCTGAGTTTTGCTCTGAGATTCAGGTTCAAATAAATCTGAAATGTGGAGCAGAATTCAGTCCAAGTAAGTGAGTTTCCCATGGTTTCTGTCTGAAGCAATAAATCCTTCCTTGGAGAGAAAAGGGCAAACCTCTACCTTGGTTCATCCAGAAGATTTACAGATGCTTTTATGAACCTGGGTTTAATTTGGGGTTTGTAAGAAAGCCCTTTCCTATTTCTTCAACTCCTGTTTCAGCTCTAGGGTATAACCCCGGCTGTGTCAGAGTTAACAGGAGTTTTTCTACTCCCATTTGCAGCAAAGGCAGGATTTCCCACTCTGAAGTTCTGCATGTTTCTGTTTATTGCCATTACAGGCCAAATACTGAGTTAGTGAGTATGCTTAGTGAAACACCTATTGATTTCAAAGCTGAATTTCAAAACCTTAGGATTTCATGCTATTCCCCTTAAGTCTATTAAAATTAGACGTGTACTAGCTATCAGATGTACTGATGACAAAATTCAGTGGAGGAAATGTAGCTCACGGAGGGTAGATACATTCCTGGATCTATTTCCTGCATTTTTAACGAAGGCTCTTTGGCTGCCTTGAAAAATTCACATGCCCGCTTCCCCAGCACTCGTTGTACCATCTGTACACACAGCACACAGCGTACCTCCTGATTTTAAAAAGGAGGATTGTTCTGCTCTTCAACCCGCAGCCTGCAGTACCGTGTAAACCAGAGCAAAAACCGTCTGGCTAATCGATCCTTATTTAATAAACAGTGTTATCAATGCCTTTGAGACAGCTGTACAGTGGATGACATGGGGACATCAGGACATTTGCTGGCTTGCATTAATTGGCATGGCAACATTGTGTTTTGGCCTGGCACACCAAATTGAAAATTGAATTTGCAAAATCAAACTGTAGTTATCTACATTCCTTGATGTCCTCCCAGGTGAGCAACTGGGCTTCATGCTAATAACTTCTAAAGCAAGCAAACTTTAGCTAATTATGTGCTAGTTTATTCTCCCTTGCTAAATTTTGGCAGGTTGCTTCTGTAAATTATGAAAAATAAATGTGAAATATGCAGATGTCTTTTGTTTGAAGCAGATGTTTGGGCCCCCTTGCCAGAATCTAATCAGCTGTTTCCCCGGAGTTTTTTTTTTTTCCTCCCCCCTTCACCCCCAATAATGTCCAAGAGCTTTATGAAAACACAAAGGGTTGGGGGAGTACAGCACAATAGGATGTTGCTTTATTTACCACCTACCAGACTTCAAGGTAACTCAAGGTAGCTTTTTAGGGTCTTGTCTTCTCTTGTTAAAGCCACAGCAGATGCTGGCAGAGGGCCCATAAGGCACAATATTATCTGAGGACAGGCAGAATGTGAATGCAGCCTTGCCTGTAGTGGGGGAGGTGGTGGCAAGTTGGGAGGGAGCCAGCAAAAGCTGGCTTTGAAGTCCTGATGGTACCTTGTGGCTGAGCCCCACAACTTGTGTGCTTCCCCCACAGGGAGCCCCACAGATGGGGGAGCTACACATCTCCAGGAGCATACTGCAGCTCTGTTAAAGGCAGGGTGGGTGGCAGGATCTGTTTTTTTCACTGTTGCCCCAAATCACTCCTCTCCATGCCCTGTTGACTACAGCATGGCATGGAAGGGAGCGGAGTTAGCCCATGTTGTACCCTGTGCTTGCCTGGCTGGGCTAGATGGAGCCTTGCAAGGGTGTTAAAGTACTGTGTTGCCATCTCATCCAGCACTACCCTGCAGCACAGGGTCTGAATCTGCCTGTAGGAGTACTGACTGTTTCCTGTAGCCTCCTGGTTATAAAAGCTTCTGAAAATGAAGCCCTCTCCAGAAGAGTCTGATCCATACTGTGGCTCTTTGCTCCTGGCCTGCTGTGTAGTATGACTTCCCATCCTCAGCTGTGCTGACATAGCAGCTGTGCCTCCCTTGCTATGGCACTCTACCCTCTCCAGCAGCAGTTTCTGTCTCAACATCAGCAGTTACTACAGTTAGAAACCAACATGAAGTGTAGAAAAGGGTCCAGATGAAGATCCCTGGAACCTTGAGGACCATCCTCACTGCTGTTACAGCTCCAGCAGGCTCATCAGAAGTTCAATAATAAGAATAGTGATTATTTTTTTTAGTACAGTACTCAGCACCTGCTTTGCATTTTCCATTTAAGGCTTTCACAGCGCTTGATTGTGCATGGATTTAAACTTCCAGCAGTTGTACAGGGTAAGTGTAGGAGTTTTCCATTTTGCTTACAGGGAAACAAACACAGAAACAGGCTAAGTGGTATGGGCTTTTTTTTTTTCATTTACCTTCTTCCCCCCCCACACCCTTTTTTTGCTCCTCAAAAGGAGAAAAGATGAGTTTTATGTTTAAAAGACTTTACTGGGGGTTGGCATCCTGATTTTGTTAGTCCATGTTACAGCCTCCTACTGGGAACAATTTTCCAGCTACCATCAGGGCTCCTTTTGTGGGTTATCACAAAGGGAGGTATTCCTGCTACTCAGAGTTAGTATTTGGCTCTGTGTGTTCAGAGAGCTTCACTTTTGGAATGGATCTGCTGATCGCTTCCAGAACCTGTGCCCTTTATGTTAGGGGCTTGAAGCTGAATGGCAAACAACTGCCTGAATTGTTAACAACTGAGCATCTCTGGGAGCTAAGAGGTACAGAGCAGTGGGCAATTTCTGAGCAATAAGTACTTCAGTACTTATTGTACTTGGTGCTTCTTATTTTTTATCATGGCCGAAGCACACATCGGGAGCCTGTTGTGATAGGTGCTCTGGAAGCAATTAAAATGACTAGTCCTTGCCCTAGGGACACAGGTCTTGAGATTGTGGGAAGATGCTCTTTACTTGTAAATAGATTGCTGGAGGGAGGGATAGTTCAGCAGCCTAAGACTGCTAGAAAATTTTCTTACAGTAAAACTGAAAAGGGAAGAAAGAACCATGGCCAATTTTTTTTTAGCGTCTTTACATATAGAGCTGGCAAAATCCAGTTTTGGTCCTTAGGAAAGAATTTGTTTAATCTGACTTTATCATCAAGGAGTATTTTTTTA
The DNA here is from genome assembly GCF_034315485.1 of Pezoporus occidentalis. Classification (NCBI taxonomy): domain Eukaryota; kingdom Metazoa; phylum Chordata; class Aves; order Psittaciformes; family Psittacidae; genus Pezoporus; species Pezoporus occidentalis. The sequence goes on from NW_026912779.1 coordinate 9,660,851, forward strand.
ATGAATCCTCATAAGGCAGGATGAATATATAGGCCTTTGATTATTCAAAAAAAAATTGTACAAATCAAAATAAATTTGCCTGAGCAATTTAAAATAATTAACCTTTGACAAACCTCCCTCTCTGGTAATGGAATAGTAACTAAATGAATAAAAGATAAGTCGTGGCATTCAATGAATTACAATATTCATCCCATAAATTACAGGATAAGATAGCAATATAATCTACATTTTTATAACTGTAAAATGTCCTGACCAGTAGCCCCTGTATTCTTCAGGTTATTTTTTTTCTATGTGTTCGAGGTATGTAAAGCCTTTTGTATGAAAAGCTTCCCAAGTGATGTTAAGTTTCTACAGCATCCCCAAAGGCTGTGACCTAGGCCCTCTTTCCCTGCTCTGAAAGAGAATGTTTGCCTTAACGGGAAACCCATGCTACAAAGGGATTCTCCTGAATGGTAACAGTAAGTGCAAATTATGATCCTGGGAGTCTCCTGCTATATAACCAAGTACAATGCCAATAAACCAGGGGTGTAAACCACATGAGCATATGGACAAAATATGGTCTGAATGGCATGATTATGTTTCTCAGGCCATAATGAATTCATCCCAAGGTGCAACTGTACATCTGTTGTTATAGTGTTCATGATAGCAAACGCCACAGTTAAGGTTGCAGTTTAACTCAAATTATAGCCACCTGTTTCCATTCACTAACAACTTTCTTAAAAATGATTCCTTCTGGACTAATTCACATCAGTCCTGAAATGGTCATTCACTTATAGATTTATTTTGAGGAAAATATCTGTTTGACTTACAGAGTAGGCAAACTGAAAGATTTCCCATTTCCCCTCTCATGATTCTCACCAATATATTTCCTTAAAAATAAATCAAACCCACTGGCATTTAGGGGACTGATCCAACTTACACTGATTTTGTTTATTTATTTATATGTATTTTGGGTGAATATTATAATGGATATTCTGCGACTCACTTTGTGGCTGCTGATATGGAGTAATACTGTGTAGAAACAGATCCAAATACTGCACACGGAGCTCTAGCTGCTTACGAGTTAGGAGTCTTGTCAAGACTATTTTTCTAATATCTGTTCTTACTGTGTAGTCGGTAAGTGTTGCTTACATGACATCCCATCTTTCTTTAGCTGGGATAAATCCGAACCACTGTCTGGAGAGGAAGGGTAGAGTGCCTCAGTCTTGACAATTGATATCAAGGAAGATAAATTTCTTTTCAGAAAGTTTGCCACCCCTCCAGGAGGGATGAGTTACCAAAGAGACTATCAGCTATTATGAAAACTTTAAAAATGGCAAAAGAAGAATATCTAGTTTGAGGTCTACAAGCATGGTGTTCTTTTTCAGTGGTGTCTTAAACGGTTTTAATGCAGAAGTCAACTCTGTAAGTGTGAATTTTTAGTTAAAGGTATACAAATATTAAGGGAGAGTCTGCCACTGATCCTTAAACAGCAATGCCTGTCATAATACATATGGCATTTTGAAGTGCAAATGAACCTGAATGATAATTACCAATAAACAACATTTCTTAGCAAGAGTTCACAGCACATCATTCTATTGAATGTCCTCTGTTGTGCTTTCACCTGAGGGGAGTAAACATGAGACTATCATTTCAGGTTTGGTTTTGATATGGCAGTAGAGAGGGTGTAGGGTTGTTTGGTGTGCCATTCGTTGCAAGCCCCCTCCTGACAGCTGTCCAAGTGCAGGAGGCAGATTACGTGGTTCCTCTTGAAAAGCTAACTCACCACGTCATGGTCAGCTCCCTCTGAGGGCAAATGCTGATCCCAGCATGGAGCCTGAAGAGCAAAGTTAGACTCCAGGTTAATCCACAAGGGTTGTTAAGGAAAAAATCCTCCCCTTGAGACTTCAGATCGTTATTGCTCCATTTCTTTGGCTGCATGTTGCCTACTGCTACTCTGTAAATGAATGCAAAGCACATTGGGGTGCAACAGAAAAGTCACAAAAGAGTTTCTCTGTCCCTTTCATTTCTGCTGCTTAAGTGCTCCCACTCACTCTATGCACAGGGAAGTTCTCCAGGGCATGCTGAGTGCCTCTTTCTTGAAGTATTAGCATTGTTCAGCTCTTATAGGCATAGGATTCAAAATACAGCTTGCAAAGGATACTCATGCCCTTAGTAAGGAGGAAGGTGCAAAGAGCCTGCTGCAGCCTTGCTGCAAGGCAGGGGCAGACTTGGGATTGGAACTGAGATCCCAACTCTGTGCTAACCACTGGGGCTCTCCTTCCTTTGTGTACTGGCTCTGCTGCCTTCAAGGCTCTATCTTCTGTGCAGATGGGAGCATTATTGGGCTAAAAGTGTGACAGCTCTCAAAACCTCTGCCGACTGCACAGAAACTACTCCATTTGGAGTCCAAAGTGACTCCGCTGCCATGTGTTCATTGTTACAATCAGGGACAACCTCTGTGATAGAAATAGTTGGAAACTGTAACAAAAGGCTGTTGTGGGGTTAAAAAAAAAAATAAGTCTCTAAGTTGCTGTTTGGAATTAGGATTTGCACAGCCTTTTTGTTCATCTGCAATCCTTTCAGCATATTTTCTACTAAGCTCCTGTTCTCTTGGGTGGGACAGAGGAAGATGCTGGCAAGATGGGCAGATGGATGGCAAGCTGCCACTCAGCCTGGAGCTTGCAGTCCACATCTATCTAGACCCAGAGGGCTACACGTGGCATGATTTGGAGGAAGTGAACTTTCAGTGACTCATCTGTAATAACTCTTTTCCTTACCTTTGTTAAAACGTACCTTAGTTAGAGCTTGTGTTATCACAGTTATAAAGATGCATTGATATAATTATATAGCAATTGCAGTAAATTATCAAGATGAAATCATTGAGGCAGTTTTTGTGCTATTGTTACTTGTTAGATGGCTTATATATACATATGTATTTGGGAGAGAAGAGGAATTAAAGGAATTCTCTTGTAGCTTCAGTGTTGCTAAAAATAAAGGAAGATTGTGCTGCCGTGCTGCTGCTTACTTATGCTGTCACGAATAATGTCAGTGAAATGGAACCAAAGGAGAGAAGAGTGTATTCTTCCCTGAGCTCTAACTGGTTGGCAATATAGCTCATTTTATCAGGCTCTCAATCATGAAGTGGCTTTTTTTTTCTTGAACTTGCAGGCAGAGGAGATGGTTTACTTCACAGAATAAGGATACTTTTATGCTTACTATTTAGCCATTTGCAGGGAGAATGTTATTTACATAGATGAATTCTTGAGGGGGGAGCAACATAAAATCAACTGTTCCCTTTTCTTTCCTTATGGCAATCTTGTGTGGATATTCTTGTTTTCTGTTAGTGATGTAAGATGAAAGAAGAGGGATTATTGCTTCAGTCTGTCCCTCTTAATAAGCTTTTTTTATAGGCACAGAGTTCAGATAGTTGCTGGTAGCAGTAAAATATTTGATTTTCAAGATTTGGTGTATAGCAAAATATTAACAGTGGTGCAGCTTTGTGCTTCTTCATTTGTGTTTATTCTTTTGTGCATATTTACTTATTTTTTTCAATACAAAACTTAGTAGTGGCTCACTCAGGGGACTGGTAATTGGATATAGAGCCTTTCACCTCTAGGTCAGTGGTTCAGATTTGTTACAGGTCAGTACTGCCTGGGAGTTGCTACCATGTGACAGCTGCTCGGTGGCCCTTTATGAAATGGGTTGGTGGTCCCAGCTCATTTCCTTGAGAGCAGGTGTCTTCAGCACAGATCAAACTTGAGGGCACCAGTGTAAACCCCATTGTTGGTAGAAAAGAGGAATTGCGCTTGGGTGTAATGCTTATAGTTTGTATGAACTTAAAAAGGGAAAAAACAAAAAAGGCAAGAGAGCAAATACATGTCTAGATGATCAGCTGGCATAGATTTGGCATAGATCCATTAAGAGGAGCTGCAATGATTATCACCAGCTGATTAAAACAGAACTCACTGTGGTTTGACTGTATTAGTAATCTAGAAGTTACTGATTTTACTGTAACATTTGAATTACTAAAGACCAAAAGTATAAATCCAAGTACCTTAGAATTAAAATCACATTTAAGCCCAATTCAGGCTTGCTGAAATTTGGAATAACACTAGTTCTTCCATCTAGTGATGCCCTGAGATAACCATACAATTATGGTTAATGCATTTTACTGTTTGTTGTCCCAAAGGAGATGAAATTGGATTTCAAAGATGCATTAGTCTCCAACTTTTAATGACACTCTGCTTTTAGCGGCTTTGCCTGTGCTTCTACCTAAACTTACAGGGCAACAAAGCCAAGCAAGCAATTCTGAGCTGTTGAGGTATAGTAATGATAGAAGTAAAATTTTTCACTGAGGAAGCTCCTAACGCTAAGGGAGCACAAATGGCTTGTAGTGCATACTTTACACGTAGTTTAGTTATCTCTGATATCATTGAAGTCTTGCTTAAGAAGAGTCTTGGTCTTGTCTGATAGTATGCAAGAGAAGAAGAAGAGAACCTTTTGCTCTAGAGAAAATAATTTCTGTTATGCTGAGATTTTGCTGCGGTATTTCAAATCTGAGTTATCACAGCACTTATTTCAGACAGGACAATAGAAGTCACAGGGTGTCTAATTTTGTTATAAAAATGAGGTTGAAGTAAGATATTTATAAATTCTCAAAAGTCATTCTGTGCTTTTTAAAGAGCAAATGCTCTGTTTGGAGAGGGGTGCATCATGGAAAGAAGTTGAACTTCTTTGAAATTCAGACTTCAGCCTTAATTACCGAGCAGCAGTGAGCACTTCCATTGCTTTAGGCTTAAAGATGTGGATAGACAAGTAGCCTCTTCTCAGTAATTGCTTTTCTTCATAATGTATGACTTATGTTCTCCTTCTTTAAACCCACTATTCCATGTCTTCTGTAATTTAAGGAGCAGGCTCAATGACTGGATGTTGTGATTTCTTACCTCAAAGCTGCCAGATGAGGCAGCAAGCGAGAAAAAGGAGGGAGGGTTAACTTCCAGGATGGGTGATGAAATAGCATTTTTGGTGATCCAGTCTGATGTGCTGGGTGATCAAGTCTTATTTTCTGTGGTCCCTTAGTTGGTTGTTGATTATTGACAAGGACTAGAAGACTTACTGGGTATCTTCTTTTAAAAAAGGTTAATTATCTCAGTGTTTTAATCCTGTCTTTGAGTGTCAGATTCCTTCATGAACTTGTACCTTGTATTGTTCATACCTTAGTAAATTTGTATGTTTGTTTCTGTAAGTCTGATGCTATCTACTGCCTGGGAATAATTAGTCCCACAATGATGCAAATACAGTATCCACAGCTACTTGCTTCAAAAGGATCAATTTCAGTACTTAAAAAATGAAGGGGGTCAGATTGAGCTACGGGTTATTCCAGCCATTAAAAAAAGGAGGCAATCATTGCTTGTGCATATACTTCTGCTACATCTAAATTGAACAAACTAAGGCTCTGGAAGAAGGAAGGGTGAGAATTCCAGCTGCCTCCTTTCTTTCTATCTTACACTTGGAGGTACAAGGGCATAGCTAAGTGTACCTTACTCAGTCACCCAGAAAAAGACACCATTTGAATGCACTCTCTGAATAGAAGGCACAATGATAATGGCAACGTCGCACAACAGAATGGCTACTGCCAAATCGCTTTAGCCTTTCTGCATGATCAAGACCAGCAGTCTGTTAACCAGCCCATTCTCTTAGTTTTTTGCTGCAGCAGCATGCTTTAGTTTGAGATTACTGTTGCACCTAACAAGAAACAAACAGTTCTTGAGAGGTGGTTTAAAGGGAAAAAAATCAACAAAAGAAATCTCACAGTCCAGAAGAGCCAAATATTGGAAGGTGAAGGGAAGATTTGGAAGAAATTGCCTGTTACAGAACTTCATTAAAGTCATTTATTAGCTTTGTAATGCCTAACAGTCTGCTGGCTCCAGAATTTTTTCATACAGGGGGGCGGATAAGGGAGTGTTTCACTTTCATTTGCATTCTTGATCCCTGCTGCTCTGTTTATAGCGTTGATGCTATTCGTACAGTCTTTGCAATATTAATTTTTAATTTATGATGCTCATTAGGAGACACTTAAAACAGAACAATTATCATTTATCTTGATATATTATTTACTAAGACTTGCTGTCATGGTTAGGGACCTGTGATTAGTGGGAGGGGAATAGAAAACAGCTCTGAAAGGTGCTTGGCTGAAGGGACTGGGGCTGAGGAAGCAGTTGTCACCACCAAAGGCCTCAAGTTCTGATGTCTAAGCAAAAGACTTGCAGCACCTAATCAAAACTCGGGAGGAACCTTCATAGATGAGCCTGGGACAGTGCTTAATGAACCTGCAGGATAATATTAATGAAACTCACTCGTAAACCACCAGCTCATCAATTATTCATCCTGCTCTCGTCCTGGTACTTTACTATCTTCCCTTTTTGTCTCAACCTGATTACCTTTTTTTTTTCTTTTTTAATTCCCTCTATCCTCACTTTCCTTTTGTGGATTTGCTGATGTGTACCCTTGGTAGCACTTCCTCCCCAGAAAATTGTGTTTCTCAAGGCAACTGCACAGTATCCACAGGAACAGGAAGGGTAAACTGTGCTCTTTGAGGCGTTTGGCTAAATGTGCCGGTTTATTAAGACTTAATAAACCAGATCACTGATATGACAGCCCTGGATAACCTCATTTGTTAAAGTCTTTATATTGGAGAAACACAGGATCATCTATGCAGTTCTTAATTTATTTGTAGTATTTAGCAAGTTATTGTGGCACATTATTAAAGTACAAATGGCAAAGCAGAACTTAATACTAGTGACCTACTAGGAATGCATAGGAGAGCTCTTCCCTTCCCTGCTTCCCGCAAATTGTCCTGCATACAGGATTTCTGAGAATCCCTGTGTTTGGTCTCCGAGTTCCCAGGTTGTTTATAAAGCAGGAGAGAAAGCAAATTGGGTGTCTTGGAGCCTGATAATTGCAGCTCTGCATCTGAAACCAATTGTTGTATTTTTAGCTCTGTTTTATTTAGTTATTTTTAGACTTCCTGAAAGGGTTATTATTTCTGTTTGTTTTCTGTTTAACATCAAAGCAGGAACAACAGATTACTAATTTTGTAACCTATTCCCTGAGCACTTGGCTTTCAATTTTTTGAACCATTGCACAGCAGCAGTGGAACTGTATGCACAAGACCTCAAGCACTGATACCATCAAACACCTTTGAGTCGCACGCACCATTCCCTGCTGCTGTTCTGTTGAAAACCTTGACCCTGCGACTAATCTCAAAGGCAACCACTGTATTGATAAACTATATTTTCAAGGGGAAAGGATAGGGAAGGAGTTATAAATTCTGTGGTTCAGTAATTCTGAACATTTTTTTTTCTTCTACCTTCTGGATTTTGCAAGCTTGTATTTAGAATGTGTTTATACTCCAAGGGAAAAGCAAAAGTTCCCCTGACTGGTGTTGTGGGAAAGCTGATACAATAGTCTATAATGACTTTTTCAAAGTAGTGTAACGAAGACAATGCACAGTGCTATAGCTAGTATTTATGCAATGTAGCATTTTTCATCTCCAAGGCAGTTTAAAAACCTAAACAGATTGATCTTCGCAGCACCCCCTTTGAGCAGGGTATGTAGGCATTGTTAGCCTCTTTGTTATGTTGTATCAGAACTTCATTAGGCCCTGGGATGCAAATGCAAAAGGCACCGGAGGAAGCGTTCAGCACACAAATCAGTTGCTTACTTTTCTTTGCACCCTGTTGTAGATTTAGATCCTCCTGTAAAGAAAACACTGCCTAATACCTATTCCCTCCTCAGAAAGACTGCTTCTCACTACTGCTTTAAATAATTGCTCGTGATTGGCGTTATCCATATGTTAAAGCCAAGCGAATTTATCTGATGGTATTTTTTCCTCATTAATTGGCAAAATATGCCCAAAGAGTTCCCTAATTGTTGTACTGTATGAACTCAGGCAGGATTTTGGGAAACATTGGCATTTGGAACTGTAAATCCTATACTCTGATGTGATACAATCACTTGGAACTGTAGCTTGACCCATGTCTGAGTGAGGTGACACATCTACATGTCAAGCTGCAACCCCACACAGGAACTAGCTTGTCTCCTGGAAACTTTATAGCTGTGTTAGCATGGCATGCTCCTGGGCTTACTGTGACGGGGCAGGGGGATGAGGAGACATGCAGCGTTTTGATCATAGTGATAAATGGAGGTTTCATCATGGCCCTGTGCTGCTCTGTGTAAGCAGGCACCAGGACTTGTGAGCCCTTCTGAAAATGAGTGTTGAATTAAAATCGTCAGGCCACTCTAGACGTTTCTACCCGTTTTAGCTAGTTATACAGGGTTTCATTCATCACCTCTAAAGAACATTTTTGGATTAGTCGTACATCTTTCCAACCAAATCCTGCCTTTGCTGCTTGGGTAATTTAATGTTGGAGTTGCAATTTACTATAAACCTTCTTAGCAGGCAGGTAATCAACTTAACAGAGTTTATTGCACAAGCAGCTGTTCAGCAATCTAATATTATTATTTTTTTTTACCTGTTATTTGCAGCTGCAGAGCAGGATAAATCCACATTAGTTCCAGTCTCCGCCTGACAAACAATCTCATCTTTGCCGTGTTCTGATTTTCGTAACTTTCAAGATCTGGGTTCTGCAAACTATGAAGCACATAAATTGAACAAAATAACTTTGCATGGAGCATGCCTGCTTAATTTCTCTGCTGTTTTACATGCCAAGTCTTAGCATTGAAATGCATGGTAGTGATCTATTTAGTTAGTTATTTGGGGAGTGGGTTCACCTACCTTTGGTGGTGGTTAACAGAATGGCTGATGTTTCTGAAATGATAGGAAGAATCACCCCAGGTGTTCATAGCATTTCAAATGAGGCGCAGCAACAAGCTGAGATGAATAGATGCGCTCCTTCTAAAGGTGGTGTGTGCTGTCTGCTCTGTTGCAGTAGCAATATCTGGGCTTTTAAACCAAAATCCTATTTCCCCAAAGTTTTCTTCATGTGAATATTCAGCTTTTTCAGCTTTCATTGAAGCTTGCAAGGGGGGAAATTTGGTAGTGTGCATATCAGAGTAGAGTGACAGAGCTCTTTTAATGCTGGCCCTTTATAATCTTTGTAAGGTCATGTAACTTTTCTGATTTTTGCCCAGGGATAACTTTTCCCTTATTTTAACATATTTCCTTTTGTCTGGTTTGGCCAGTAATTGACTTTGTCCTTTTTTCATTTATTTCTCTGCCTCCTGGTTGTAGCGTCTTCTCCCTGGAGTCTCAGGTTAGAAGTTTTCCCTTTTGTGAAACCATGACAGGTGCCTAATTGAATGATGAATGTCCCTTTATTACTCTGTAATTGAACTGCCAGCTTTTTGATTGGTTTGTAGAGATGCTCCACTCCTCATCAAGCACTGCGGGGGGCTCTGGGGCTGGCAGGCTGGGCCTACCCTCCATCTGTCTAATCGCATCTCTCCCCTACTTGGGTTTTGGGTGAGGAGGGGGCTCAGGGGAGTGGAAAGTCATAATAAATTATGCTAATTCAGCATCGCTGTGACAATACGAATATCGCATTGTTACGTGCGTGGCGGCAGCACATGCAAGAGAACGTTTTGTTGTCGTGGCTGCCTGGCCTGACAGGCCCTCGATGAAGATTAATGGCCCTCACCTGAGTGACAGAGCGGGGGATTGTGGGGCAGAGAGGGTCATTCATCATACTCTGACAGGTGTCATTCACTCCGACAGCCGTACCACTGTCACCAGACTGGCGGTTCCATTTTTCTGCCAGTTAAGCAAGGAGTTTAATAACATCCCCAGAATTAAAACTCATTCTTTGTAGCAGGTCTGACAGCTGAAAATAAGAAAATCAATTCTTCACATGTTACAGCCCGGTTAACTGACTAGGGCTTTAACTTTAATTTAGTCTTTGGGCTGAATTTCAAGTAGGTGCTTTTGTAAGACATCATCTATTAAAATTTACCAGTAGCACTAACTTCACTGTTATTACTGTGGCTGGATTAAAATGCAGCCTTTAATAGTGGATGTCATCTTCATTTGGTACAAGCTCAAGTGTATACAGCTCTGGTGGGGGATATTCTACTTCATCCTCATTAGTGATGTTTATAGCTTCTCTCTTCATTAATATTGATCCCTTCAACTACAGAGAAAAACAAGACAAACACTAATTTGAACCATTTTGTATCATTAAACTGTTTGGATTTCTTGGTTTCAGTCATTCTGGCGAGCTGAATAAAATATTTCTGAAATAAAAGAAAAAAAGAAGACAGCACAAACTTCTATCCGCCTTTTGCTACTCATGCTGGCAACAGACAGGTGAGCCTTACGGGCCTATGCTGCTGAGGGTTATGTGCTTCTGAATGGGGCTGGCTAATCCTGGGGAAGGCTTAGAAATAGCCCTGAGAAAACAGATCTAGAATAATGACCTTAATATGTGTTTAATATCTCAGCTAGTGAAGCCAAAACAAAAATGTTTGTTGCCTGTTTCATTTGACTCATTAAAACTGTTGTAGCCCAGGGCAGGCATGACTAGCTGGAAGCTCCTCTGTGGAAACATGAATGGAGAAGACAGATTGATGTCTGTTTGTTTAACTGAGGAGATTTGTATATCATCTATGCAGTACCACTATAAAAACTGCAACCAGGATCCAAACAAGTGTGAGACCAAGTATTTCCAGTGGACCTGGAAGCATTGCTGTTGTATAAGGCTGGAAGGAGGCCGTATCTGCAGCAATGTGTGCATTTCAGGTCAATGTAATTGAGAAAGACTAATTCAATCCAGAATAAGCACCAAGAAATGGCTACTAGGGTAATCAAGAAAATGCAGAGCTGTCTTACAAGGAGAGAACAAAGGACCCCAGCTTGTCTGGACTAGCAGAATGAGGGCTGAGGAGGACTGTGACTGCTCTCTACAAATACTTCAGAGGAGGTAAACACTGGGTGCTGAGGAGAAAGGAGTCTTGATGTGATGGCCCAGGGCATTGCTTCCAGTCCTGTGTTCTTATAAAGCAACTGTAATTTGTCTCAGTGTAGATAATAAATCAAGAACTGTGAGAGCAATCTGATGTGTACCTCCCAGTCTCACTGAAGCCATTTGCGTAGAGGGGAAGGAAAGGTTTTGTTTAGGGTTGGTGGGGGAGGACAGGAATTATCACACTTTAGGAAATTTATTTCTGTCTCTGTTGCAAGTGGAGAGGGAGTGCAGGACAGCAAGGCTCCTCCACAGGCACCTCATTTAAGTGCTGGGAATTATATGGGAGAAGTTGGTACACCTCAGTTAAATGTGAATAAGGAGTTCAGCCCTAATTTTGTTTTATAGAGAGCACATGATAGTATACTTTAAGGTCTTGTAATTTTTTTCCCCTCTGCTGAATATGAAAGTTGAATTTTATCCTGTGGTGACTGCTGCTTTGAAAGGAAAAAATTGTCTCTCTGTGTTTGCTGTTAGTGATCTGTGTTATGTTAGCATTATGAATGAATTGCCTTTAAACAAACAGTGTAAAGGCAAATTGGGTACATACGTGTAAAAAAGAGATTTGACTATACAAAATAACAGGCAAGAATATTTCACAAATCTCTGTTTGGTCTTAGATAGCTGTGTATATATGGTGTTTCTTTCTAGTGCAAAGGAGAAGCAAAAAGTGAACGATGTCCTCTTTTGTATTTTACTGTCAAGTCATACCACCAGTGTTGTATGGACTGACACTGCACAGGGTGTACAGGTGCTTGTTGCATACCAAACAGCTAGTGCTTGTTCAGGAGAAAAATGCCTTCCAAACTTTATTTCAAAATTAATCATTTTTTTAAATTCATTAACAAAGTAATTTCTTGTACCCACAGGTTATTGCAGGTTTTTTGTATGTGAGGCATTAAATAATTAAATATTATTGGCCAGCCTGTCTTCACAAGAGAAATATTGTATGAATGATGCTGTAGGTGCATACTGGGGATGAAGAAATGTCACTGACCAAGAATCAAGTATAGTGGCATGTTGGAGACCTGTCTGACTCTTGAAAATGAAACAGCCCCTTGGGCTCTATTTGGTTCCAGGTTCACGCTGGATTGGAAGCAAAGGATCAGCAGTGTAGTTGTACTGACATGATATGTTGGTCATAAGTTTGCCCTTTTAGTTATCTGTGCATCCAAAGTTGTATTTATTCTAAAAATTCTTATGTTGGCTGCATGCTGTATGAGTAAAGCAGAAATCATTCTAGTCATCAGTATTGCTCATAGAAATGAGAGCAGGTTTAAAAGCATGTGAGTCACTGGCTATTTGGAAAGCAAACGTTTTCATTAAAGGCAGGTTTTTCATAAGGCAACTCTAAACAAAGCAATACTTATGAACCTAAAGAAAAATTGCCTACAATAATTTTTATTTCATTTAATAAGAGAACCATGATTAAAAGACTCCTGTTACCTCACCAGTGGAAATGCCTCTGTTAAATAATTTAAAGTTTTCCCTTCTCCGTATGTCTGGATGGGTCTGCACTCCAGAGAGGAGGTTCAGTGAGACTTACACATGCAAAAAAATAGGATCTTGGCACTCAGAAATGCCTGATTATAGAAATAAATTAACAGAGGTTTGGTGGTGGCAGGTTTACTTCCTCCTAAACCGAAGCTATACATTTATCACCTCTCTTTCCTCATCTTTATTTTAAGTCATCAACATTCTAATCCGACGACAAACAGTTGCTCTGGAATTTCCGTATGTTAGTGCAATTTCTGTGCTCTGAGGCAGCCAATGACTTGTCAGGAAGGTACTGCAGAATCTTGAAGTTTCACCCCGAACTGAAAGCGACCTTTTGGGGTTTGTGCTTTCTGAGGTAATGTTCCTCAGAAGAAATTCTTAAAAAGCAGATTGTGTTTGTCAGGCTCAGTCAATCACAAGTAAGATATTTTTCTGTTAGCATCTATATGTAATTAAGTCTGTATGCTAATCAGTTACTCCAAGGATTGCAATAACTAAAGGGCAAATGGAGAGTTTTGGATACTTTGTGAATGTGGCTGCTGAAGACAGCAATGTCAACAACGTTAACACGATGTTAATGTGATGTTAACAAGGGAGAGGTGGGAAAAGTTGGTACTGGAGGCTGCAGGGTGAGTGAGTGACTACTATTATTCCAACAGGTTTTGTGAAAACCTGACTGTGGTGCTTAATTTAACATCAAAAAGTAAAAATGTATAGAACTTGCTATGCAACATCATCAAAAAGGACAGGATGTGTAATTTCAGTTTAGGAGTGCTGACACTGGTGAATTGTGAGGCAGAGATGAAATTAGCACCCTGTTCTGCATTCCCTTAGACAAGCTGGCCTAGTTATCTTAAGACATAAGAACATATTAACCAGTGAAAATAAAAATAACAAGAGGAGTACTCAAGTAGCTCATACTGAGCTGACTGTATTTCCTGTTCTATTTTCACTAAGCCACTTCTTAAAGCACTGCCAGTAGCTCATTTTCTGGTTTTTTTTGGTGTTTTTTTTCTACCCCAAGAATCTTGGCACCCGTACGTCATGGCTTTGTTCTGGGTAACAACGTCTGTGTAGAAATCTTCACCAGTGAATTGTTTTTTGAGGGGATTCTTCTAAAATTAATTAAACTAAATGAAATGGGTTTCTAGAGCATGGCCAGGTGCCTGGCTCAGGGTGGAGGTTTCACTGACTTTATAGAGAGCCTTGATGACTAGAGTAAATGAAACGTCTTGGGCATTCAAAGTGAATTTCCTCTTTTATTTTTTTTTTGCCCAAGGTCACTAAACTGTGCAGAAGGAAACTCTTACTACCCATGTCTAGATGCAACAATGGAAAATCTTGACTGTTTTACTCTCTGACTATGCTTTGTACTATGTCCACTCACTACTATGCCATGCAAGAAGAATCCACTGGTCCTTCTAAAATCAAGTCGCCTAACTGAGGCCTGATTTTTAGTTTTACCATTAGATATTGACCATTGTGTCAGCTGTTTTGTGGTTATAAAAAGGCATTTATTTTTTATGAAAGAGATGCTTTTGTCCACGACAGCTTCATATGCATAGTCTCTGATGAAAGTGTAAAGGAAAGTATTGGAAGTTCAACATTAAGTGTACAGCAATAAGAGCATGACTTAAAGAGGGGGTTATGCAGGCAATGTGATTTTTGCAGGCTCAATTACAATAGGAGTTAATTTGATAGGGATCATGGACCTACACTGTAGCCAATTAGTAGGATGGAACAGGAGTACACACAACAAAAGGGCTAGATAATAAGCAAAGTGCTTGGGAACAGAAGCCAAATGAAAATGAAATAAAAGGCTGCGATCCAAAAATCTATGGTCTTGAGAACACGGGACAGCCTCCAAATGGATGATCATGGCATTTATCACAAGGTACATTGGGTCAAAATAACCATTAAGGTTGCTACAGAAATTTCATAAACAGGAAAGAGAAGGTGATTTCGAAAAGGAGGAAAATGCTAATCTAATTTGGTATCAGTTTTCTTGGACCTATTGTGGTAGAGAAATGTATTTTCAGAGGCTGGCCCAGCCTGGAGTGGTGGAGAGCTTCTATCCCTTGGAGGTGATGATTTCTCCTGACAGGCAGGGAGCTCCAGGTGGGTTTCAGCTGCAGCACATCAGTTAAGATCTTAAGATCTAAAATTTGGGCACCTAGGCAGTACAGTTTAGCATGATGGGGATCTGTTCTGGCTGTAAGAGAGCAAACACAGGGGTGGATACTCAACCCTGTAGTCATTTCACGGTGGTGTCATCTTTCAGGTAGATGCAGCTTCAGGGTGTAATGGCACAAAATAAGGTGTATGCTTTAAGGTATAATGTTACCTTTCATAAAATATTACCAGAATCTAAAAGAGTTAGGGTAATAAAGAAAGCATTACAATAAATACTGTAAACCAGGTCAGTAATATAGGCAGTTGGTTGATCCTTGTGGAAACCAGCTGAACAACACAGAGGCACAGCTGAATGACACACCCGGGAAGTCTGTAAGAAAGATAATGCTCTGCTCCAAAATTCTTGCTGTAGAAGGGATGAAAATAACTGTAAGAAGAAATAGCAAGGAACAGACCCTACCGTGTTGGGATTAATGATTCTGAGGCTGTCCGAGAGCGCTACATCAAAGAAAGTGCATTTGAGATCATGCTGAGGAACCCCATGTGCTGCACATTGGAACCATGCTAATAGATTCATTTTAAGGCCTAAAAAGAGCGTTATGATTATCGCTTTTGTAATACAAACCAGAGAGCTTTTTCTTTTAATTTTGCATGAAGCTGCTAATGTTTATTATGTAAGTGTACCAGATGCTTACACTAAGAAAGTTTCTTTCAAAGAGACTTCAAATTGTGAGGAATCTACCATCTTTCCCTTGCTGAAAGAGTTCCCTTTCTTAGTTACTAATTTCGTCTATGTGGCTACCAACTTTCATCATGTTACATACACATTTTCTGCTGATTTAGAGATTAATACACTGATATCTATCTTTCATATTCAAAAGTGGATCATAGAATAGTTAGGATTGGAAAGGACCTTAAGATCATCTAATTCCAATCCCCCTGCCATGGGCAGGGACACATCACACTAAACCATGTCATCCAAGGCTCTGCCCATCCTGGCCTTGAGCACCACCAGCGATGGAGCATTCACAGCTTGCTTGGGCAACCCATTCCAGTGCCTCACCACCCTAACAGTAAAGAACTTCTTCTTTATATCCAAGTGACAGGTTAATGTAGTTGCCTGGAACCAAACCCATAATTTTATTAGTGATTGTATTGTTGATAAAACCTGCCTTTTTTTCCCCCATCATAAACTAATGAAGTAATTAATGTTAATTAGCATGAATTATAATCTTGCTTGTTTTTATACTTATCTCATCCAATATCAGCCTTTTCATGACTTTTCATAAGGCCAATGTTGGGCTGTTCATTTTAGCATTATCTTAATCATCCTATTTACGCTTCTTAAAATACTTTCCAGTCATTAGTTTTCTTCCAGACAGTGGAGGAGGCAAATCGAAGCCATGGATGGAAAATCTGTAGCACGCCTGCTGCAACTATTAGAACATTTAAGGGGTTTAGCTAAAGAGCTCCTCTACCATGGCTGGGGAAAAAGCCTGTGGTTAATCTGGACATCTCCCATATTATGAAGGTAAACAGTGAGTTATTCCTCACAGACCAAGAGTGAAGAATATCTGAATCTGCTCTAAAAAGCTGAAAATGTACCCACTTGGTTGTAGTGTGCCTGTGGGTGTGTAGAGGCCTATGGTTTCCCTTTTGTTTTCATGGGGCTGTCTTTGGTTGGGCTTCAAAAGGTCTTTAAAAATGCAGATGCCTGGCCTAGAGGAAAAGTCTTCAAGTTAAATTAACCTTAATCTGGATGTTTGGTTGGTTTTGTTATTAACTGGGAGCAAATTACATAGAAAACTGCCCAGAGTTGGCTGTTGAAAGCCTCCTGATTTTGAGTGCATGCCTGTTGTGGGGAGGGATCTCCCAGTAAGGCTGTAGTGGTCCATGCAGTTGAAAGCTGGCATCACTCTAATTCTTTTAGCTCATAGAATCATAGGATAGTTAGGGTTGGAAAGGACCTTAAGGTCATCAAGTTCCAACCCCCTGCCATGGGCAGGGACACCTCACACTAAACCATGTCACCCAAGGCTTCATCCAACCTGGTCTTGAACACTGCCAGGGATGGAGCATTCACAACCTCCCTGGGCAACCCATTCCAGTGCCTCACCACCCTAACAGGAAAGAATTTCCTCCTTATATCCAATCCAAACTTCCCCTTTTTAAGTTTGAACCAGTTACCCCTTGTCCTGTCACTACAGTCCCTAATGAAGAGTCCCTCCCCAGCATCCCTATAGGCCCCCTTCAGATACTGGAAGGCTGCTATGAGGTCTCCACACAGCCTTCTCTTCTCCAGGCTGAACAGCCCCAACTTTCTCAGTCTGTCTTCATACAGGAGGTGCTCCAGTCCCCTGATCATCCTCGTGGCCTCCTCTGGACTTGTTCCAACAGTTCCATGTCCTTTTTATGTTGAAGACACCAGAACTGCACACAATACTCTAAGTGAGGTCTCACAAGAGCAGAGTAGGGGGGGCAGGATCACCTCCTTTGACCTGCTGGTCACGCTCCTTTTGACGCAGCCCAGGATACGGTTGGCTTTCTGGGCTGTGAGCGCACACTGAAGCCGGCTCATGTTCATTTTCTCATCGACCAACACCCCTTCTCCGCAGGGCTGCTCTGAATCTCTTCTCTGCCCAACCTGTAGCTGTGCCTGGGATTGATCTGATCCAGGTGTAGGACCTTGCACTTGTCATGGTTAAACTTCATGAGGTTGGCATCAGCCCACCTCACAAGCGTGTCGAGGTCGCTCTGGATGGCTTTCCTTCCCTCCAGGGTATCAACTGAACCACACAGCTTGGTGTCATCGGCAAACTTGCTGAGGGCGCACTCAATCCCACTGTCCATGTCAGCGACAAAGATGTTAAACAAGACCGGTCCCAACACCGATCCCTGAGGGACACCACTCGTTACTGGTCTCCAGCTGGACACTGAGCCATTGACCACAACACTTTGCTTTCGGCCCTCCAGCCAGTTCTTTATCCACCGAGTGGTCTATCCATCAAATTGATGTCTCTCCAATTTAGAGACAAGGATGTCGTGTGGGACAGTGTCAAACGCTTTGCACAAGTCCAGGTAGATGACATCAACTGCTCTACCCCTGTCCATCAGTTCTGTAGCCCCATCATAGAAGGCCTCCAAATGGGTCAGGCAGGATTTCCCCTTATGCTGGCTGTCACCAAGCGCCTTGTTGTTTTTCGTGTGCCTTAGCATGCCTTCCAGGAGAATCTGCTCCCAGATTTTGCCAGGCCCAGAGGTGAGACTGACTGCTCTGTAATTCCCCGGGTCATCCATTATTCCCCCTCTTGAAAATGGGGGGTTATATTTCCCTTTTTCCAGTTGTTGGGACTGATCTTCAGTAAGGTAAACAAAATCTGTATCTGACAAGTGCAGGATCAATTTATACTGTTTTATGGCTATACATCAAGTGTTTGATACAGATCCGTGCAAAAAAATCTGCCTAGTATTAATCAAGATAAAGATATATATTATAACCTGTGTTACGGGCTGGGTACAATGTTCATTTTACACCCTCCTGTTACATTTCCCAGAAAGAGGATGGATCAGTCCATTTACTTTTGTTTATTGCATGGAGGTGAAAGTGATTTGCCAGATTTCAGATAAATTTTGAAAATCTGCTGAAGAGGAGCTAGCAGTGATAACATTTTCCCCGGTTCTCATGGGTAACAGCAGATGTCAGGTTATTTTGTTACTCTTCCCTGAATCTTAACTGCAGGTTCATCTGTTGAAAGACTTAACACCTGAGAAATGATCAGAATAAGATACACAATGCTAGTCTAGCAGGCTGCAGTTTTCCACAAGGAAAAAAAAATAAATACAAGTACTGTACTTAAAATATTCCTCTGAGCTTATGGGCATCAGATAACAATCTGGAAACATACTGTTTGTAATGCTAGAGGAACCACTTCAAATATCATTGCCGCTCTAATTCTTGAGGCATTAATGTTGATGATGAACATAAAAAGATATGTTTTCAGTTTGTCAAAAGGAGTATACTGTAGAGGCAGAAATGCAGAAAATGTTAGTAATTCTTCCTTATAGACTTTCCATGGTGAGCTGCTGGATTCCAAGTCCATCCCACCTGATTTAACCACTCAGCTAAGTTATATGATAATTATCCCTCTCTCCCTACTGACTAGGTCTGGGGTGTATGTGAGTCATGCTGTCGTTTTGGAGTCGTAATGACACATAGAACAACTAGGTTCTTAATTTAGCCAGCTCAGTTGAGTATCTGAAGTCCAGCAAGATCAGTTTCCAGGCGTAAAACTTGCTGACTCGGTGTCCTTGTTGGTCAAATGTAGGTGGTTGAGAAGAATGCACTGATTCAACAAAGCTCAAATGAACTTTTTCATCAGGTTAATCATAGAATCATAGAATAGTTAGGGTTGGAAAGGACCCTAAGATCACTGAATTCCAACCCCCCTCCCATGGGCAGGGACACCTCACACTAAACCATGCCACCCAAGGTTTCATCCAGCCTGGCCTTGAACACCGCCAGGAATGGAGCATTCACAGCTTCCTTGGGCAGCCCATTCCAGTGCTTCACCACCCTCACAGGAAAGAACTTCCTCCTTATATCCAATCTAAACTTCCCCTGTTTAAGTTTGAACCCGTTACCCCTTGTCCTGTCACTACAGTCCCTAATGAAGAGTCCCTCCCCAGCATCCCTATAGGCCCCCTTCAGATACTGGAAGGCTGCTATGAGGTCTCCACGCAGCCTTTTCTTCTCCACTCTGAACAGCCCCAACTTTCTCAGCCCGTCTTCATACGGGAAGCATAGAATAATTTCTGTCAGAAAGAGACTCTGGAGGCGAGCTGGTCAGTTCCCCCTGTGCCCAGAGTATGTCCAGCTGGGAGCGGACTGCCCCAGGTCTTAGACAAGGAGATTATGAGTCTCCCCAGGACTGGAGAGTTCACACAACAGATATAATTTGTCATGCTACCCTGTGGCATAAATGTAAGCATTGGCATGTGATCGTCTATGTGCCTTCAGCCATAGGTAGTGATATTGTTTTGTTCTCAGTGTCTGCATGAAAGTCAATGAAAGCAACAGCTTACAGAGATAGGATCACATACAGCATTCCAGAAATGTATTGGAGACAAAGAGCTGCCTGTAAGTTCCAAGTATTTTTCGGTGAGAAGAGTTTCATAATAAAATTTTAAAATGCATCCTCATAGGCAACAGCTAATGACAGTTCCTAGGGCACAGTTTGGCTTTTAGTAACTGTCCTACTAAAGGTTAGGTCCTTGTGTAAGTGGAGGAAAAAACCTAAAGGTGCCAAAATCCCATTAAATTGTTTGTGACTGTGGTGGGTCATCCATAAAACTTGATCATTTTGTAACTGAGAGACAAACCCAAGTGTTTTTCCTTGAATTTCCTCTACATTCAGGTAATTTATATAAGAAAAACAGTGGAGTTGAGGTAATAGGTGTTTTTCTGTAGGTGAGCAGTGTGGGGTGTAGTTAAAACTAATTAAATGGGTCAAAATTGGCACAGACACAAAGTGTAAAAGTAATCACAAAGGAAAGGTAATTCTAATTAAATTGTCAAAAGAATGTCAATTAAGCTGAATTTTAAACCAAGAAAAATATCTATGTAAAAGGCCTTGGGGGGGTCCTTAAAAACTGACTAAATAAGCTAAGGAAGAACTTAAGCAGGTATCTGCAGTCCCAGTTGCAGTGGGATCTGGTTAGTCTTTGGATCATACTGCTATTCAAATGAGTGAAAATCTGTGCAACCACAATGTAGTGGTTCCTTCCATACATGCACATGAATTCTTCAGATGAAGTATCATTCGCTGTCACTGATATGAATATTTTGGTATAGGAAACAAAACAATTAGTGATTTTTGAAGTAGTGCTTGAAAACATCAGAACTAGCCCCAAATAGTGACTACAGCAGATTATTAACAAAGCTGTCCAGGTATATCTTGATAATAATAAATTGGGTAAATCTGTACAATACCTATAGTTCAAGTGCTATAAGCGGTGCTGCTTCCAGACTAAGGTGTGTGTCATCAGGAAATTTAATGGTGTCTTAACCCATCAGGAACAACAAATGCAAGGCTGCTCATAGACTTTAAGGAATCAGGGTAGTTTATATACAAGACTTAACAAAACATGTCACTTTATGACACCATTATTCGGTTGTCTTATGACACTGTCTTCATGTCTCAGACTTTTACATTTATGGCACAATATATATCATGCCTTACATTAACTGTTGTTTGGTGATGCTGCACTTCCATTAGCTGTCCTGTCTGTCCTTTCCTTTAGAATCATTCTTATGAGCTGCTACTTGTTGCATTTCTTTGTTATAACACAGGAGAAAATTTCTTGGCTCCCTTCCTGGACTGGCTCCAAGGCGTTTTTGGTAAACGCTGACGTGCTTTTAAATGTTCTTGTGCAGCCCTGGTGATAGAAAGTCAGCCTAAACACTGGAAACATTAACTACCTGTTTAATGCTTTAGATCAGCTGATCAACTGGCAGAAACTTTAAAACCCCTTATCTTTCTTTTTCTTCATTATTTTTAAAACCTGGCAGGCCTGGAGATGTGGAGCAGTATCTCTAGAGTATCCACAAGGGAAGCTGCAAATGCTCTCCCATGCCACTTGGTGCATACAGCCGTAGGGATGTGGTAGCCCCTCTCTCAGAGGTATAGGAGCTTCTGCTATCACAGCAAATAATTATAAAAATGAGGAAAAGCATACAACAGCCCAGGGTTTGAATAGTTTGCTTCTCTAAAAGTGCCTTGCAGTTTGTAGAGCACCTCTTGCAAATGAGGCTGGGACAACCTGATTTCTGCAGAAGTGGCATCACATCCATATTTAGAGCTATTTCTTATTCTCACTTCCCACTTCTCTTTAGCTTGCTGTCAGAAGTCTCCTCTACCTGATTTTCTTCCTTCATACACTGCAGTGTCCATGTTACTTACAGATGTGGGAAGCAGTGGTTAAACCCTTCCCTCCCCCACTCCCCTTTTTGGTCTATCTTCAAATAATAAAGCCATTCTCTTTCAGCAGCAGGATTGGATAGCATTAGGTATCTCCATTCATTCTGTACATCAGTCAAACCAGCCAAAGAATATATTAGATAGGATCACAACTTTATCTGTCCAATACCTAATATATCAATGCAGCTCAAGAAGGGCTGCTCAAATTGACTGAATTGGGTTTTCCTACAGTGCTGCCGTGTGTATAGTGGAAAATATGTGGTATCAACCAATCTACAAGAACAGCAGCCATGGTGTGACTAATCACAGCAATACTAATACTGAATAATCTCAGGAAACTTGAACAGGAGGGTCAGTGTTCCACTCACTTCGTATAAATAACCTATATTATAAAAGCCAGCAGATAAAGGTTAGATTTGGCTACATTTAGAGCCTGGCATATATGATACAACTGGAGTGTTACAAACATAAACCCCAATCTTCCAAAGTACTTGCAAGTGCCGTTAGATCTAAGTGACTAAAGCCATCAATACAGGTGTCAACCATCTTTAAATTAATAAATGAAAAAGCCCCTGTTTCACAGTGTTTCTTGAACAGTGATCTCTGCATGAATTTTTCCATTATGAACTTCTTGCATCGGACCCTTTAAAAACAGTAAGTTAGTCATGTGGAACAGCTGCAGA
This sequence comes from Pezoporus occidentalis, assembly GCF_034315485.1. Classification (NCBI taxonomy): domain Eukaryota; kingdom Metazoa; phylum Chordata; class Aves; order Psittaciformes; family Psittacidae; genus Pezoporus; species Pezoporus occidentalis. The sequence continues at coordinate 9,683,102 of NW_026912779.1, forward strand.
GGACCAAGTGTTTGAAGACTCCATGGTGATGGGAGATTGTCAACATTAGCCTCCAGAGGAAAAAAATAAATCATATAAATGATGCCCAGGGGAGCATGAAATGGGAGCTTCTGCTAAGAAAAGCTTTCAGCTGAAGAGAGCTCATTTGAGCTTCCTCTGATGGTATGGAATAAAGGGTTTGCACAATTTCCTTTTCCAGGTCCTGCAAGCCCAGAGCTGGTGGCTTTGATGCACTGTAACTCAGGCAGGAGGGAAGATGAGCTCCAGGGATTTGCTTCCCTGAGGGGAGAAGGTGTTTGGCACAGTGAGAGAAGAGGGTGAGGAGTAGTGACCTGGAGAACATTAGTTCAGCTTCGAGCCACCGCTGCATTTTTGGTATGCTGTTCTTGCTTGTGCTTCCATTATGGTTTGAGTGGTTAGTGATAGGTCATTTCTGGTCAGGGGCATCAGCTTTTTAGAAGGTCAGTTCTTTGGGGTTTTTTTGTTTGGCATGTGGGCTTTTTGTTTTGTTCTGTTTGGGTTTTTTTCCCTTTAGATTCTAAATAAAGCTAACTGCCAAATAATGCTAATTACTCCTCTGTTCTGATTCTGAGGTTGGTTCAGTCTTTGGGTACCGGCTTCTTCCAACAGATGGGCCAAGGTAATGCTGCAGTGGGGCTTGTCTTTTATTCTGCTTTCCACCCCTTTTCCATCATGCTAAAAATCACACTGGTACAGTTTTTTGATTTAGACCTTGTTGTCTCAAAGAAAGAGGGAATTATTTATGATCAGAGAGGACCAGATTTTTATCACTATAGATTGATACGTGTTTTAGAGCATTCACCTTTAAGGTATCCAGAATACAATCTGCTTGATCCTCTGTGGATTGTAAATTTCTAGAGTTGGGCTTCTTTGTTCTTCTTGTCTGCTGAGGAAAGCTTTATGATCACTATTACATTATCTTGTCTGTAGTACTGCGGTAGTGGGACCCTTCTTCCTATCAGGAAACCTTTTCTTTACTTTCATACCGATAAAGTGATTCTTAGACCAGGGTTCATCCCTAATAAGCAACTTGAGAATTTCATGTGAACTAAGAAATATTTTTCCCCTCTGTGTGCCCTAAGCTTCAGAATATCAAGAAGCCTACATGCTTTGAATCTAAGACAGAGCTTACAGTCTAACAGCTTTTTTATCACCTTCCATCAAGCAAAAAAGCCTCCAGGTGGATTAAGCTGTGTGTGTAAGAAGCTTACAAGGTAGCAGGTGTCAAGTCCCAGTAAAGGTCATTCCATTAGGGCTATTCTCAGACACAGCTTTCCTTGTGGACTTCTGTAAAACTGCCAGTGAGACATTGCTACGCTGCTTTACAGAGTGGGGATGTTCAGCAAAATGCTGAAGTGTGTGCAGCATATTTGCCCAGGGATTGTAGGCTGAAGTCTGGCATTTAGAGTGTGGCCCAACTAAAATACAGTGGCATGGCTGGAGATGGTACCAGGGTGGGAAAAGTGCCTTCCCACATTTCCAGTACAGCCATCCAAAAAGGTCCAGATGAGATGGACAGTGTTGACAATATAGCATAGATGAAGAAGTTGTTACAAAGAATTAAAAATCAAAATCCTCATTGCATTATGATTGAGAGCCTGAATGAACTCGAAACACTCTTGATGCCTCCCAGTGTCTATTGTTACTAGATCAAAGGAGAAAGAGTTGCTGTAGAAATGAGTGAAAATCATGTGACAACTCATTCTGACAGACATTTCAAGGCATGAGCAGACAGCATTCAGTCAGCACTCTTGGATCATATTTCTGATTGTATCTCCACAAAACCAAGGGTCAGAAACAGAATTTCCTTTTATTTTTTCTTTCCTTTTTTTTTTTTCTTCAATGAGAATGGTGTAACATGAGGAGCTCTGACCATACACATATGCCTTTCTTGCCCAGACAAGGCTGTGTAGGTTTGCCCCTAGCTGTAGGTTTATGGGGGTTGAACAGAAGGTGAAGAGTGGAAGAGACCAGCAAGACATAGAGGATACTTTCAACATTTGGTAAAGTTGCTCTAAGTGACACCTTGGGGAGGAGCAGTTTGAAAGCTTAGTCAAACTTGTGCTATTTGAAATCATGCTCTATGAGATCTTGCATGCCTGCTCAGAAATTAAAGACGAATAACTGATTTGCAGCAGACAGCCATCCTTCAGAAAATGGAACTAGCCTTATAGGAAGCAAACTATACTGCAGGAAAGAAATGGTGAGAAATCTGATCAGATGAGCACAAACAACAACAAATTCAACGTTTCAAAGTATGAGTGAAGGAAAAAGCCTGCCAGACAATTATGAAGGTTAAGGACATTGCAGAGAGTCAAATGATTTTGCAGTTTCTTCCCTCACTTCAAATATCTTGAGCAAATACCTGCTTTCCAGTCAATAAAGACGAGCCATTCATTGATTGACATGTCAATAGAAGAAATGTAACAACCACCTGATAAATCAAAAAGCAGAAAATTATCAGAAAATACATATTCCATGAGTTGTGAAGGATCTTAAAATAGAGAGGCTGAACCACAGGGGGAAAAGTTCAGGCTTTGTTGAAGTAATCTATTATACCAGAAGACAAAAAGTAGTGCAGGTTTATCTATAATTTAAGTAGGCTTCAGTAGAGATGGGAATTTAGTGATAGCAAGCATTGTTTTGGTACTTGAGAAATTGGTTGAGCTTACATTAAAGACCATGTTATAAAAAATACAGATGGTCCCAATATTATCTTCAGTTGGCATAGTTTCTGCAGATTTAATATGGTTAGAAAAGATCCACTTGACAAGTTATCTGGGTTTCAGAAAATCTTTGACCAGCAAGGAGCCTTACTGCAAATTTTGTAATGGGCTTTTCTGAAAGTGAGAAGCTCAGTGGTGTGAGTGATAACAAGTTATTGAACATCAGCTGATCCAACAGCAATTGCCTGTGTACATGCCCTTAGCCTGCAGCAACAAGAGGAACTTTGAATTAGCTGTATCTTTCACAGAAATAGTGCAACTGTGCTTGTTTTGTTGAATGGTGTAGAGAAGATGAGTTGAGCATTCCTGTTTACTGTCCCACAAGAATGGAAACCAAGAGTTATTTCAGAAGAGTGAAAGAGGGTGGATTTCAGTGAGTTAAAAGAGGTACTTTGTAGGCAATGTGTAAGTAACCTGGTGGAAATTAGTGGTATGAATAATCACAGGCTTCATATCTAGGTCAGGTTTAGGCATCTCTCTGTAGAATGAAGGCTTGCACATTCCCATTAGGTGTAGATAAGAACAGCCCTGAGGGCAAATAGACCTTCAGGCTTTGGAACATAAACCATGCTCTGAATAGTGAGATAAGGGAGAAACTTCCCAAGTACAGTGGCTGGACCCTAGCTGCTTGCTGCAGGATTTCCTTTGCTTAACTGCCGAAGATTTTTGTATTGGCTACTGTTGCAATATCCCTGCTAGATGAGTCTGATCCAATATTGACAATTCCTGTGTCTTTTCCTCATGTGATATAATGACTATCAGTTGAATCATGCATTAGATCATGGCACCATGGCAAGCTTCTGCTTGTTTGGCATTTCAGCAGCTCCACTGGCTCCTATACTTGCTAAATTCTGAAGTCCCTGTGGATTTGGTGGTATAATTTTTCATGTTTCTTATAATCACACTCTTCATGTTGATCCTACTTGGCAAATGGTAGTGAGCTCGTGAGCTTTGAAGGCTGGCTTGAAAACTGTGAAGGCTGAATATATTTTGCCTTTTTCTCGCTTTAAATATTTTATCTCCCGGCCTGGAATTATTCATTGGATTAATGTGCGAGCTGCTCCCTTTGGAAAGAGACTGGCTGTGAGGACTTTCCCTGTATTTCTTCTTGAAAGGAGACCGTTTATGTTAGGAGCCACTGTTCTTGCAGCATGGCTGGCTTTGAGAGAGCGTTTTCTCCGGAGAGAGACTCTTTGGTTGGGAGCAGCTGCTGCTGGCAAGCCCACCTGGAAGAGATCTTGTCCCCAGTGGTTTGGGCTGAGTGGAGACCCTGTTGCAGGAAAGTGCTGCTGCTGGAGCAGGGCCAGAGCAGAGTGAGCACAGGAGACTTAGGAGGAGTAGCTTCCCTCAGTGGGTCCTTGACCAAGAGGGGCTCCACGGCTGGGGCTGTGGGCTCCTGGAGCTGGTGGCATCTCTCTGGGGATGGATCTCATTGCTGGGATTGCAATAAAGGCTTTGTGTGTATTGAGTGTTTGTTTACGTTGTCTAACAATGATTTGTATCACGCTTAGAGTATGTTTGATTTAGTTTAGCCGCTGTTACAGTGCTTAATATTTTAGTGTGTATTTAATAAACACAATGAAACCTGTGCAAGTCTCCACCTCCATTAGGCATCCCTGTTTTAGGGAACCACTTTAAGGGATCCCTGAGGCTTCTGCTCCAGTTTTGTCTGACCTTTAGTAAAAGACACCCTCAGCCAGGCTATGATTTTTGCAGCTCCCTTGGGTGGACTGCTGAAGACAGGTTTCAGTCTGTTTCACTAATAATAATTTGGTTTTGCTCTGTGTGTATGTGCGTTGGTGTGCATGGTCTGGCCAGTTTTCTTTCTCTTCTGTTCTGGAGTTGATTTTTCACTCAGCTGGTCCTGTTTTGTTCTGCTTTGGGCCGCTCATCAGTACCAATACAGTTCAATTATTTGCTTTTGACAATTCCTTTTAAAAGAAAAGATATATCTTAAGCATAATATGGTGTTAGCTAATACACATTTTCTTTAGCACTTTTGGTGCCATTGTTAGTTAATTCATCTCCCCTCTCCATTTTTTGCCATTTTAGCTTTCAGTGACTATTTTGTATTATTGTGGGTGGTACATGTCTGGAACTTACAAATAATTTTAATTCTAGCACAAAAATCTTCTATTTTATGAGTACAAAAGCAATGTCTAGAAATTCAGACTTAGGTTTTATTGTGCTAGCTGCTGTATCTGTGAATAGTAAAAGAAAACACCTTCCTGGTGTATGTTACAAGTTATCTGCGCAGAAAGAAGTTAATATGCTTGTAATTAGATAGGAAGGGAAACCAAGGAACACATAGCTACCTATTCACAGCTAATTTTAGGCTTTTGTTTAGCACTGCAGACATAGACTGATGTACCTGTGTAGTGCCCTGGAGAGTAGTCAGCTTAAGAAAGATGCTGAGCCAGGTTGCACAGAGATCTAAGCAGTGGCTGAGGTTGAATGCAGGCTCCCAGTCACATTCTTGAACTACTGCTGAGATCCTGGGATGAGAGCAGAGTATTTCAGGGTATTGCACTAAAGAGCTGGTTCTTAAATACAGAACTTCGCTAATTTATTTTTCTTTTCTTCTTCCTATGGGGTTGACCTGGATCACCATTACATTACATTCAGTTTCTAATTTACTCCTGCTATCTGTTCTAGCCAGCTGAGCCTTTGTTGGTTAGAAGGCTTCAGTCTTGTTCTGCCAACACAAACTAAACAGAAGTCTTATTTTTGTGATTTTCCTGCACACATGATATATTTGGAGGTGTTGGAAAAGGTGCAGCAGAAAACAAATTGCCAACTATTTCACAACTTCTCTTTCAGTTGGATTTAGTTAAAGGGATTAGTTACAGGGAGGAAAAAATATTTTTATCATAGTGGTGCTTTTAATTCTAAATAATCTTATGATGTGTATGGGTATTTATTTCAGCTTCTCTATAGCCATGAGTTGGGGCTTGCTGATTTGGTGGAAGACCCGTGCTCAGTCTCTGGCTGAAGTAACCAGAAGTTGGGGATTTCAGTAAATCCAGAAATACATGCATTGATGTAGGAGCCTGAAAATGTTCTTGAGCATCTAATGCTAGCATTGTTCCTTTAAAATTACTTATTATTTCTTAAAAGGGGGGGGGAGAAGCTTTGGCAGTAACTGTTATGAGTCATATTATAGCTGCAAATATGTTTTGTGCCAGCAAAGAAGGAAGCCAGGAGAGAATGTGAACAGTGAAACAGCCTTGCTGGTTCTGCACTGTCTGCAGAGGCTCTGCAGAACCACTTACCTAGTCCTCCCAGTGGCAGGAGAAAATGGGGCACAGGAAGGGGGAATTGGTTGTGATGTGCATACATACATATGAACATGCAGGTATTTCCACATGAATGAAGCCATGGTGCTTACTAGAGCCTCATGGACTGTCCCAGACTAGATTAAAAATGAGTTTGCATATATTTTCTGTCAGGATCATTTCATTTGGAAAAATAGGGCTTGAACATAGGAACAATACACAAAATCAATCCATTCCCTAAGGTTCACTCCCTCCCTTGTTTCTCCCATTGAATCTCACCTGTAAATTTATAATCAAGAGCAGGGCTTGTTAGCTCACTGGAGCTTGAGGTATAGAACAGTTGTATCATTATTATTTGACTTCAGTGTGTCATCTTGTAGTATCCAAATAAAAGGATGAGTTTGAAGTGCATCTTTGAAGATCTTGCTGTTTGCTATGTAAAGCGATAAAATATACTTAAAATGTTTTAATCTCTTGAAAAAAAAAGCAGAAACAGGCCAAAAAACATCTGTTTAACAAACATCCACTGGCAAGACTTGGGAGTAAAGCTGGTCCTGAGTGCACTCAAGGTTCAGGTTAGACCTTTGGCACATCTATAATCCCAGTGCACTGCACACTGCATAAATTATTTCTTTTAACAAGAACAATATGTGCAAAGAGGCTGTGTCTCAGGTAGGAGGCAGGTGCATCATTTTGCGTCCTTTGCTGCTTCCTCAGTGCCAGCTGGCATTATTATTTTGTATCATTAGAATCCAAATTCTTATATATATGTTTTCACACGCAAACATCCACATCCACATAAGGTCAAGATTTTCAATAGCCAACCACAAGCTTGGAGCCCAACTGAAGCATCTTGTTGAAAGATGCAGTACATCCTATGCCTCTTATTCTAGCTGGCTGAAGTTCATTTGCTCCATGCTGTTGTTTTCTTTTGATAGAAGGACTCTGAATCCTACAGAAAACTGTTTTCTTGTGGAAACGAGGACCCAACTAAGTATTTTGTCATGGTTGGTGACACTGATAAGAAAAAACCCCGCAAAGCATAAGATGCTACCAAAATTACCTCATTTTTTTCCCCTCTCTAACACATGTTAAATTAGCCAATAAGCCTTGAAGCTGTGCATACCTGATGATTAATTTATGTTATTTTGTTGATGATTTTTTTTCCAAAGAAGGTTCTATCATGCTAGATTTACGGCATTGCAGAGTTTCACAATGTTGCAATGCTGTCTTCAATTCAGCCGCTTCATATTGAAATTTCACACACAATAATTGGCTGACCTTCACAGCTATGGCAGAAACTAATTAAAGCTGTAAGGCTTTGCTAGCTATGCTTTTGTGTGAAATGTGAAGTTTGGTGATAATGAAATATGGGGTGCAGATGTTATTGTCTCAGATAGTCTGTGTCCTTGGTTCATACTAATGAAGAACAGTAATTATTAAACAAAAAGTATTTTCAACCATTAATTATTTGTGTTTTGATACACTTAATGTCCCAGCAGCAGCTCCTTCTTATTCTTCGTTTCTTCAAAAAGTCATTTAATGTCATTTTATAAGCTAATGGGAGAGTCCTCAGGATGCTGCATGAGACTTTTGCTGTATTTGGAGGATTGGTTTTAAGACTCATTCGATGGTGCATTGCGCAAGACACTGCCACAAATAAAGGAGTGTTTTAGATGGGGTGGTGTTGAAGTTTGTGGATTTCATTCCTCGGGCAGAATCTGCGAATAACATAATAATTTCTCCTGTTGTTACATTCCTAAAACAGGCAGATGAGGCACATGCAGTGGGATTTAATGGGTGGAGGGAAAAGGGATATATCCTGCGGTCTGTCTTTCTTGCCACTTTAACTGTGATCTGACTTACTTCAGCAGCAGTAAAAGCCCATTTTTAGTTATGGTTTAATTGCTGAGGCTATTCTGTTGTCCTCTCATTCCCTACCATGACTGTTGGGAGAATGCTGGGAGAAAAATCTTGTGGTTTCCCACTGAGCCGGAATGTGGACTGTGCATGTGTACGTGTATCTTTCTCTGTTGTGCTTGTGTGCTTAGTATTGAGGTTCCATCAATTTGGAACAGAATTGACTGTAACAGTTAAAGACCACTGTGATTTGTGTCCTCTTGTCCCCTCCATTCCTTTCTGTTCTTTCATTTCTTCCTCTATACATATTGTCAGTCATTCCCTGTGTCATTCTCCAGTCCTGTGTGAGGCTTATGAATAACCAGTCCTCCTCGTATCTGCTAAGGTGAGAGAGGACCTCACACTTCTCAGAGATGCCCAGCCAGGCCAGCTGGAGATGTGGCTCCTTCAGTTTATACTCAATTCATATTTTCAAGGTTGAGAGTTGTTGGGTTTGGGTTTTGTGGTAGGGGTGTATAGAGGGTGTTGGGTGGATGGTGGTGTGCTTTGTTTGTTTTGCTTTTCCCTTGGGATGACTCTTGCCATTCTCCAGTGTGTGATCCTGTATTGCTTCCATGATCAATGGAAGCAGCATTGGTATGTTTAGCAAGCTGAAGAGGAATATGTGTAGTCCAAGATGACAGGATGCCTACAGCTGACATGAACATGTGACAACCTGTGCTGCAATCATGAATGCTGGGAATTGACACAGGTCTGTTGTAGTAGTGGGATGCTAAAGGAATGAACACAGGAAAATCTGGGAAGTGCCATTAGAAATCATGACTGTTCCCCTTACTGAAGAGAAAACACAAGGGTTTTGAAAACAATTAAAAGGACTTCAGTGGTAATACCTATGGCATTTCTTAGAAACTGGATGACTCCTGTGAAAATTCCAAATTGGTCATTGAGCAGCAGAGATCTTCCATTAGAGTGGTGTTTTGCAGGGACAAATGATATAAAAATTTGCTGGCTTGCCTTGATACTGTCACTGTTCCTGTGTTCTTGGCATCTGACATATCAACTCTGAAGTGATTAAATATATAGTGATACTAAAAGATGAAACTGTTATTAGGAAGATACCATGACATTTTTGCCCATGCTCAGAAATGCTTTTTTTTTCTGCATGACAGCTACAATCATACAAAAGGATAATTCATACAGAAACAATTATTTCAGAGGACTCTTTTGGGTATACATGTCATTGAGGTTCTGTAGATGATGTCAGAAGCTAACCTATCTATATGCTGCATTTGTACACATCTTCAACAGATACTTTTACTTGTACCCCAGAAAGAGAGAAGGAAAACTGAAACAGAGATGACTTAGCCCTTCTTGCTTGACTGATTTCCAAGAGTTTCTCCATTTGATGTTTTCTGAGTAAGGCTTTCTGTAAGTCTCAGCACTTTAAATACCTAAATATCTTCAGATCTCTACCTCACTGCCTCAACTGGGAATTTTGCATTCCCCAAACTAGCCAAACAGCAGCTCATTCAGGATTGTCAGTAATGGTGTTGACTAGATTTCCCTGCCCTGGAGTCCTCCTCTTAGAGTTAGTGCCAGAGAGAGTCCAGAAATGACGTCGGCATTCCTCTGGATGTGGCCAGCTTGGCTCCCAAAGGTAAATCCTGGTATTGAGTGTGGGTGTGGGCTGCCCTTGGAATTATGCAGGGCTTTCTGCGTCGGAGCATGCAGGATGGGTCTCTGCATTGTCCAAAGGCAGCTTGCAGAACAGCACTGGATGCAGGGGGTGTATCCCAACACCCCAGGCGTGATCACAGCCACCACCATGGCTGCCCTTCCTTTGCTGATAGCAGAGGACTTCAGATGTCTTGTGTATATGCAAGTAGTATACTGTATATGCATTTAATATTTTATATAGACCTTGAAATATATGTATGAAAACCAAAAGTACTGTCAGCAGCCAGTGGCCATAATTAAGAGAGCAAGGCAAAAGAACAATATATTTTAATATTAAATAAAAAAAGGTTAATATAAACCTGAAGTTTTCTAGGCTTTTTCTCTTGTGTCTCTTCCAGATTTACTATTATCTTTGGTGGCATCTTTCTTAGCTGTAGCAATTTGCTCCCTGAATACCTAGCACATACATGGAAGAGTACAAAGCTAACTCTGGTGTGTGTCTGTGTGTGCATGTGTGTGTCTGTGCACAGATGCATGAAAATTACACAAAAAGACAGTTTCCTATTAGTTTCACTTTACAGCTTCTGATGTTTACTGTGACAAATTTCAGTAAGAAGGGATTTTGTATGCTGATTTATTTGTGAGGCCAACTGTATGACACTAATATATTGCACATTTCTTGAGTGGCCTGCTTTTTTGTGGCTCTTTAAAGACTTAGAAGGGTGAAATTAAATGAGTCATCTCTTGCTCTGAGTGTATTTGAGATTACCAAAAGATTTAGTTTTATCTGAACAATATTAAAACTATAGCAAGAAGACAAAATTCAGTGTTCCTGATGCAATCTGACAAACACATGGAACACAATTGCCTGTAGCAGTGGTGTTTACAAGGTGCAAAGATGTCAGTGTACAGGGTAGAGAGGCAAGGGTGTACAGCTTGGTGAAAAGGATATTCCCTGTGATGTAAATGTGTTAGCAAACAGGACTGTAGTAAAGTAAAACTAATGAAAGACCAACAAAACACTAATCTTCTAATCCTGGTAAATAAATAACTGACTTTTTAAAAGAAAGCAAAGCCCAAACCCCAGAACTATAAAGAAGTTACTTCCAGTAGTTTGGCAAACATGGCACTTTACTGTGTTACTGTTGTCTTTCTGTCAGTACATATAATTTTGTGTGCAAAGATACTAGACATACTTTGTCTTTCTCATACACAAAGAGAAATAGGAAGTAGTGTAGTAGATGCTTCTAACAATGCAAATTTCAGCTCCTTAAAATAATTCCATGGATTTCTTCTCTGGTGATGTGTTAGCCCACATCACGGCTGTGGGAGAGTCCAAACAAGGGGCTGATACCTACTGCTTGGCTCTTAGTTGAACTTAGTTTGAGAACTTGATCTGTAAGACGCGCAGTTTGTCTTTCTTGGAGTATCTCCACAGTGCCATAGTTAAGTACTAGTATCGTCAGAAAGCTCTGTTGTGGGGCTGAAGTTTAGTAATTGACACCAATAACACAACAACATTAAATCATGCACATTTTTATAGTGGATAAGCCAGTCTGCTTGTAAATATGTTAAAGAATAGCATGTAGGTGGCAGAAGAATTATGCTACAATTTTAACAGCTAATAAATCTTTATCTAAGCAAGGGACCGCTAAAATTTAATTAGGCATATAAAAGCAGAGATCGTTCTAAGGGTAAAAATGTGCCAATTCTCACAAGAAAAGGCATCTGCTTCATGGAAAAAGAGTAAGTTAAAGGTACTCTTCGGTTATGTTGTCATTAGAAAAGCTTTCATTAGGGGTTGCAGGGGTCTAAGTTTAAAAAGGAAAAAAGAGAAGAAAAAGGATTTTTTCAGGCTGTGCACGCAGGTATGAGAAAAGCGCTATCTAGTGAGTAATCTCGCCTGCTCTGATTGCTAGTGTTATTGCCAACACATCTCTGCTTCCTGAAGGACAGCCGTTTGGAAATACCATCTCACAGCGTGGTTCCTTGTGCTCCGCAGCCAGGCCTCTGTACTTTGGTGAGTTGAAGCCGTTTTTAGTGTCAGCTGCAGTGCCTTAGAGAGAGGTGCTGCTCATATAGACCTTTGTGAAATAAATTGTTAGTGGCATGAAAAGTCAGACTAAGTCATTTAGGAAGATGAAAATTACATTGGACAACACTTTGCTCTTGGCGGGTTTGCTCATGTGCAGGCCAGTGTGCTGGTAGGTGGTAGGGGAAAAAGAGGAATTCCTGTTTTTTAAAGGTGATGTAAGCTGTTCCTCTGGTGAGTGTGGTGTCACCATGGCTGTGAAAGCACCTCTTTCTGGCTCAACATTACCAACATCTCTGAAAAAAATCTTTGAGATATAATACTCTTTATCAGCTGTTTGTTTCTTTTGTTGTTTTTTGTTTGTTTGTTTGTTTTTTCTTGGGGGGAAGCTGAAATTACATGGCCTATTAAAGATTCTCTTACATTTACAAATCTGTATGAAATTAAAACCAAAATCCATCTCTACATTGCATTTATCACTGAGTTCTGTCACTCTTGTGGAAGTTGCCCTGAGTTTTTGTGCTGTCCAAGCTAAAACCCAGGCAGTGCAGGCTGCTCCTCTGCTCTGGTGCGTAGCAACCTCTGCTTCCTGCACAGGAGCAGGGTCGGTTGGTCAGTGAACCGCAGATGTAGGTTATTATATGGATTGTTCATACGCTTCACTGTGAGTGTTGAAGAGTCTGTGGAGAGATGATAGAGTTTTTTGTATCACCTTTTTTTGTATCACCTCAGATAAACGTCTCCTCCTCACTTGGGTGTGATGATTACCTGAAATGCTGTCAGTGGGCAGAGCTTTGTACAGTGGAGCACAGAGCTAACCCCAGGGCTTTGCTTGCTTTCATAACATAATTATTAAATACTGAGTACTCTTTCATTTTGCCCAACTAAGATACAGTTGTTATTTGGCCTTTTCTACTCTTCCTGTTATGCTACCCCCTAAGCCTCCTTAAATCTTTTTGTAGCCAACATGAGATGCTCCATGGAGTGCAGGCACAGCTATGTGGTATAACATGGTCTGGGTAAATTGCTGAGGCTATACTAGGGATTTTGAAGAGCAGCTTATAAATATCTATGAGAAATAACATGGTGCAGCTTGTCATGCTTGAAGGGCAGGAGATACAACGTAAATGACCTTTGAATTAAAGTCACCCTGTTTTCTGTGTTTATGTGATTTATGCTAAAACAGTTTGAGGACAAACTCTTATCTTAACAGAGTATGTTTCAAGTCTGTGTTTTGCCAAGTGAGGGGTACCAGAATGACATAATGCATGTTACCTAAAAGTCTTCTTCCCAGCAAGGGATATGTTTGTGTTGCTGCCGATTCATCTTTTTGCTTTCTCTAGGAACATGACACAACCCAGCAAAGCTCACTCTGCAGGGCCGACCCTTGTAAATGCCACATACTGTATGCTCTAGGCAAGGGTAGTCACAACTTGGCTAAGGAAGGTGTGTCTCAAGTCTCAGCTTTCAACATTAATTTGCTCTGGCAAGAGTGCCGTATATGCAACAAGTTACTCACGTTCATATAAGGAACTGAACTTGTGATAGGATCTCAACGCTTTTGATTTGACTTCAGTGTACATATTCTGGGATTTGTCTTCTCTGTAGCTAAAAGAAACATAACAGTTTCATATATCCAGTGCTTCCATTTGTTTGAGAAATGAAGGAATGTTATTAATAACACCTGTGTCTGCAGGGTTACACCATTGGTTTACACCAGTTCTTGTATTCAGCTGTCTTAATTTTCTTTTGTAGGGTAGACAGAGCTTCAGTGGCTACACTGTTTTGCTTACAATTATGATTGTCAAAGTATGGATATAAATTAGTTGGCAGCAGAAAAACTTTGATCTCTAATCAACTTACAATGTTATGTGAGTAGGCTCCTGTTATTGATGATGCAAGACCAAAGCATATATCTTGAACCAAACATACTGGACAAAATGGGCCACCTTCTGTCTTCTGTTCCAACCGCATGATCCTGTAGTGGCCTGCTGGACAGATGGTTTGGTTATGACATGGTGAATTGCAAAGATTTTTGTTTCTCTAAAGTAATTGTTTGTACAAATCACAGGCTTTGTGTGCGTAAAATTCCAGCCAGATGTTAGAACCAGAAATCAATCATGTCACCGCGAGTCATTGATTTTGCTGGGAACTGTGGCAATACCTATCGCGATTCACAGTGGGATGCGTTAGAGGGAGTAGAGGAACAGCAGTGGTTTCCCTTGAAGCATATTCTTTGTGTTTAGAGATCTGTTCTGCTGTCGTTGCTAATTCTGATACTCCAGCATGAATTTTTCTCAGTGTTTGAACTGAAACTTTTCAGACCTAAAATACTTGAGACTACTGCCTTATCCAAAGTAGCAAGTTTTGGTGTTAGCTCCTCTCTCTCCTCATATGCAGTTTATTCCGCACATCTTTCATATTCTTTCTCTGCTCATATCCATAGCTGGCAATTACTCCTGTGTGCAGGAGTAATACCTGGAATTCTGTTTCTCCTAAAATGCCTGGCCTTTGCATCCTTCACTTTTCACAGGGAGGGCAGTGAGAAAACTCATTTCACAGGTTTTAACACAGACATGCTGTCCAAAGCAGTGATGAGATTTTACCAGTGAATCTAGGTGGCTATGGATGTGAGTGGGGTGGCTGTGCAATGCCTGACAGATCAGAGGAGATTTTAGCAACTTCCAGAAAAAGATGTCTGTGAGAGAGCTAGGACAGAAGCTGTGGAGAAATTCTACTAGCAGACTAGCAGAGGGGTAAGTAAGGTTAGGGATGACATTAGTTACCGTTTGTTGTAGCTACGGGAAAGATCTGTGCAATTTGAGCCCGTAAGAAAATGATAGTTAGCCATGTGGAATCTTGGAAACCCAGGACTGGGGCATTAAAAGTTATGACATGGGAAAAGCCATCAGGGAAGAAGGCTGGAGTAGAATAGGTGGCTTTGGGGAGAGCTCAAGAGGAATGCCAAGGTGAAGATGAGCTCTCATCAAGATGACCAGGGCTTAGAGTGAAGCCAAAGGCTCAATGCAGTCCTAAGGACAATGTAAGATAAACTGTGAGAACTGTGAGTGTTTCTTAGTTTTGAGCTCTGGATGTGCATCTCAGTCTACTTCTTTCTGCTGGGATGAGATCCAGAAACTCTCAGGAGAAGCCTGGTGAAGTGTGGTGGCATCCCTGGGCATACAGGATGTTTCCTCCAGTGCCTGCCCGCTTGCCAGCCAGGCAGGTCAGGGTGTCCATCCCTTCCTTGCTTGGTCCTCAGCCTGGGGGAAACAGGCATATTCTTCCTCCATCCACTTTCATACTAGACACCAGTGTTATTTCCTTGGTGAATAATTTCCAGTCTCTGCTTGTTTTCCAGCAGTGTATGCCCAGTGCTGAACAACAAAGACAAAGCTTGAGCTGGAGCTGTGTGGAAACCTTGTCAGATTGGCAATAGGTTCTGGGCCTGTTTTGAAGTAAATGCCTCCTGCTTTCAAATAAATTGTGAGCAGATCCACAGCAGAGGCAAAGACAGTTTGAGTAAAGCAGAGGCCTTCTGTCAATAGCGGCAGTTGAAGGATTGGATCCCTCTGTTCCTTGTTGGCCTGTAGCTTTGAAATGCAATTTTTTGCACTTCAGTCCTTTCAGAAGTGAAACTTTGAAAAGGTTGTGCGTCCTGAGAGCAGACCAGACTCTAAATATAGGAGGAAAAAAAATGGATTAGTTGTCTAGATTTTGAGAGCCACAGATTATAACCCATCCCCTTTAGCTGACGGCCCCTGCTGACTAACAGACAGCGCCGTATCCTGTCCTCCCCCTCCCTCCCCAAAGTCTGCCACTGCCACTTCTCACAGAGGACAGCCAGCCTAAAGGACAAAAGTTGAGAGATGTGACTCTACTCCAGTAATATGATCCCTTTACAACTCTATTTAATTAAAACTTCTTCCCCTTTCCTGCGCTAACACAAGGGAAATGTTTGTTTGCTACACATGCTGTATTTAGATAAAGGAACAAGGGGTGACAGTGTCTTACCAGCATTTAAAAAATCAAAGAGGTTAGAGACTAATTCAGCCTTTTCTTAATCTATGAAATAGAATTTCACTGTTTATGTGGCACTAATAAATGTTGGAAGGTATATTTGACTTCTCTTTACCCTTGTGCTCCATAGGAGCTAAGCAAGAGCCACGCGCCAGCATATACAGCCCCTGTTTATATAGTTCAAATATCTTCTTTTTTTTCCTGCTTTGTCTGCAAAAAATAAACAGAATAAAAAAAAAAGTGTCAGTAACAACATTTTGCAACTTGGAAGAAAGGATTTGAATTAGTACTAAACTTAACCCCATTGCACACTTCCCCCCCGCCCCAAAATCCAATTTAATTTTACATGTTTCTGGCTTTTGTTGCGTACAGCTGTGTTATAGCTTAAAACAACTAATCTTTTTCTTTTCACTTACGGGTTTTTTATAATTTTTTGGTTTACAGGAACTATTAGTTGTTTGAACACATCTTGCAGCACATTTTCCTGTTTTAATTTATCCACAGAATACATAAATAAGGGTTTCATACCAGGAGTTTCTATTCTGAAATGTATTTGAGGAATGCTTTTAAAGCAAACTCTGAGCAAAGTGTTTAAGATGTTATCATCCAATTTATGTAGAATTAGAAACAAAATTTGCTGTCTCAGAGTTTTGTACTTACTAGGAAAACATTTGGTTTTCTGGATGTGTATTGGGGTTTTGTTTGAACATAGCTATTGGTATCTCAATGTTTCACTATTCAAATTGTGCTGATTTAGAATGTGGGGAAAATCTATGAGAAATCTCACATGATATAAAAAATAAAGACTTGTACTGCAATAATCAGCCATTGCCTTTAATCTCAGCTGAGCACGCTGTGTCATTTTTCAGTCCTGAGCAGGAGTAAAGACTCGGAGCCTGGTTTAATTTAGGAAGCTTATCCCAGTGATGAAGTTTGTGTGTTTGGGGTGCGTTGCTCTTGCTGCCGGGTGGTACGGGAAGGTCTGAGGCGTCGCAGCCCAGCAGGGGGTAGCCGAGCACTGGTAACCAAATAGGAGACCAACTTTGTAGTATCCTTCATTGTAAGGACAGCCAGAGAGCACGCTCTCTCCAAGCAGATTTTGCTTCCTCCAGGCTTGGGTTATTTACCCTCTTGAAGAGAGATAGTGCTCTGTTTGCTAGGAGAAACCACAGCAAGGGAATTCACTGTGCAGAATAATGTTTGTGTGTGTGTGTGGGGGGGTATTCTTTTTTTTTTCTTTTTTGCTGCAGATTGAGATTTTAGATTGCTCAGGTGAACATTCCCAGCTAAACAGGAGGGGAAACTGTTGTCTTCTGATAAACTACTGTAGTTTTGGAAGTATTCACATTTCTTGGCAAAGAATACATTTCTTTTTTTTCTTTTTCAAAGCTGCTTGCCAAACGTGTACATAATTTGCTATGCCTATGGAGTTGCATCGCTAAGTGAGGAAGCTATGCTTTCCAAACAGAGACTGGCAGCTGGCAAACATAAAATATCTCAGTGTTGGCAAAGCCCCACAAAAAAAACTAGACACCTGGTTCTGAAAAATCCAAGGCTTGGTCTTCATTTAATAGAAAGCAACTGATCTTGAAGCCTATGATCACTTGTCACTGCTGAGAACCTGGTCACACTGCTTCATTCCACAGCTGAATCTGGGGATGGAAACTGAAAGTATGTATTCTGCTACCTTTCCTTGCCTGGAAAAATGCTGGAGAATATTTCTTCCTTTCTCCCGCCTCCCCAACAAAATAATGGGACTTGGCTGCTGAGCTGACATAGTGCAGATTGCAGGGATGTAGCCGCTTATGTTTAAAAACTGACTGCCCTTCACTTGCCTTGCACCCAGGCATGCCGGCTCAGATCAAGAGTCTGTCTTGCTAGGCACTGTGTCAGCCAGGCTTTCTTCTCAGAGATGGCTTGGAGGCAGACAGGAGACCAGGAATTATTAGAATAAGAATTATTAGTATGAGATTTTACTTTTTTTGCACAGGGTTCAGAGAGCATGAATGGCTTCTTAATGTTCCTGAAGAGGTCTGGGAAGACATCAGGTTTTGGTCTGCATGCCACAACTGGTGGGCCTCTCCCTGTGCTGGCATTGTAGCAGTGTCACAGAATGTGCCTGATAATGAATTACTAGACATTGTGGCCATGCCACAGATCCTCGACTCTTGTCTCAGCCTCTGCTCTTGGTGACTTTGGCCCAGCCTTTGTTTCTGGCCTCTGCTCCTTGTCTCCTTCCTCTCTGCTGGCAAAGCACTGTCTGCTTTACCTGTGTGCTCCAGCCATGGCCAGAGTCACAGAGGCTCTGGAGATGGGGTTGATTCAAGTTTTGACTTGACAGCTGGAGTGAGGGGGAAGAGTTTCAGCCTTCAGAGAAGGTGGAGGAAGCAGCAGCAGAGCTGGTGGGAGCTGCAGGGTCTGCTTGGAGCATGAGACCCCCAGGGAGAGTACTCTGTCTCTGCTGAGTCTCTGCTCAGGGGAGAGTTAGTAGGGAAAGGCACCCCACTCTCCAGAGCTACTGTGCCTGAAATTCCATTGATTCCTTGTACAGAAGTTTCATGCTATATCCATGCTTATGGCATTATGGCATTTTATTTCTTTTTTTGCCAGAAAACTGAACATGCTTATGGTCATTCCTCTCCTAAAACCGTGGCATTCCTGGCTGCACAGTTTAGGAAGTAACATCCCTAACCTTATACATATATATGTGTATATAATATATGTATTATATAATTAAAATCTTTTAAGTCACTCTTGAAGGGAAGGAATGCTGCTTGATACCTCTTGAAGTGGGTGTTAATATAAAAGCCCCTCAGTTTCCCATAGCCTATGCTCACCTTGTTGCCACCTACACCAGGCTGCTCCTGCATTGCTTTCCTTTGTTCTGTTTTCCTCAGTGCAATGAACCCTTACATTATGAGTTTCTGCTGTAGTTTTAACCTCTAATATGCAACCATTACAGCTTATCTCGTCTCCTAAATTACTCTAAAATCCAATTATAAAATCCTCTTTCCCTCAATAGCACACAACTTGCCACATTACTGAAATGCTGGGTAGCTCTTTTGTTTTTCTAAATTAATAATAACTACCATTTTCCGTCTGCTCTTAGTATGGAAGTCTTTTATATCGCTGTGCTGCTTTCCCATAATACATATTATGGTTCTTTTTATATGCTAGTTATGTTTGGAAAGAAAGAGAAAGGTTTTGAAAAGATGTGCCAGTCAACTTCTGTGTATGAAAATATCGCAATGAAAATCCTTAATGGAAACGTAGCAGAAAATTCCTAATAGTAATGTATCCTGCTGGAAATGGCAACTCAGCGTTTGGTGGCACCTTTCTTTGGGTCAGGAATGGTTGTTGTTTCAATCAGTTTCTAATGGTTTCAGAATAAGGGTCCTGAGGTAACCTGTGAAAAGAAATGGAACAGGGAAAATAATAAGCTCTGTATTTAGAAGTATTCAAAAATATTAGTGTTTACCAGTATGGTTTCCAAATTTCTAGAAGGCTTTGTTCTTGCTTTTCTAAAAATCAAATGATAAAAATAGATTTACTTGGAAAGTTTATTAAATATGTATCTTGAGTTCCCAGGTTTTCTTTTTTCAAAATGCCTCGGTCTCCATACTAATAGTCCAAACATTGATTGTGTCCTGACACTAAATCTTTTGCTCTTAGAATATTAACTATGTTGATAAAACCGCTAGCCTGTTTTTAATAAACTGTCTAGTACTGTAAGCATTTTCTGAAACCCACTGTGAAGATGTAGTGATAAAAGGGATGCAGTGGAAATAAAGATGCGCCATGCGAGCTTGCGGCTTGAGTGAGATTTACCAGAAGGCCATGCTAATGGGTAAATAGCGTAATCACATGTTCACATACAGATGCAGACATATACGTTAATTTACACACACAATTCGATGCTATCTAATGATTAGTCAAGTGCAATAAATTAAGCAAGGAAGGAGTGCACACAAATGCAAGAAAGCTTACTAAGGGAGGAGTTGTTTTTCTTTAGAGTGACCACTAAAATGATGATTATCAGTCCTCCGCCCTGTAACAATTTAAGGAGAAGTATCTGGTAGTAGTCTTCTGTGTCACCACTGAGCAAGACTTTTCTAAAGAACACACTGGAGCTGTTGATCCCATGCTGGAAGAAAGTTGCCTGCAATTAAATGAATTTTTGCAGAATGTAGCTGTGTGTGCTGTGGGATCCCAGTTCACTGTCCTCATGAACTTCTTTTTGCCTTTTTGTAGGTATCAGAGTGTTGACTGTACTCTGGTGTTTCTCTCATTCTATTTAATTGGACCTTAGCACTAAAACAAGGCTTCTGAAGGGGAATAGTTGGGTTGTCTGCTAGTGAAGTGAATCTGCAGATCACTCCAGCAGTGGCTGACTGACCCCAGCCTAGGTCCCTTTGGCTGAATCTTCTTTCATAAGAGCTGAATAAAGCATGTTAAAACATTCTGGTGTTCGGATTTTTGGGCTAGTAAATTCTTGGTTGGTGGCTACAGCTCTCGTACGTTCCTGCTTTAAGGTTATGCTATTTGGGTTTTTCTAATTGTACTTGCTTCTTAGTGATTGCTTCTTTGAGTTTGGGAAATACTTCACATGATAAATAAACCTATAACAGCACAGAGGTAGAAGACATTGAAAATATATTTATATTTTAAATTGAAGTTCAAGGTAACATTTAAATGAATAATTATTTACTATTTTGTTAAATGCTGACATATATGACAGCAGTCATGCATTAGTACAAATGCTTTTCTGTTTTGAATGGCTCATTAGTTGCTTTGTAGAGCTGTACTGGTTTTTTAAGATTCAGATTCAAAATCTCTTCTGATTTCTGCTGTTTGGTTTTTGGCAGTGGGCCAGCTGCAGATATGCATAATATTTCACTGTTAGACCTTGCAAACAGAATATCCTGCTGTGCTAAAGAAAACATTGTGTTTCTTACCACATGAAAATAATCCATCACTTTTCAATCAGCACACATGCATACGCTGGTGCGCGCACACACACACAACCCTCTCTACCTGTTTTTTCCATCAGACTCCAGAAAAAATTAATGGCTATGATGTGAAGGGTGGACTCTTTGTACATGATCCATTAAAGCACAAACTAATCAAAATATATCTAGCATCTGATTTGCAAAGCAATATGGAGCCAGAGGCAAGCTGAGGAAATAGACCATCTGAAAACCTCTCTGACCTTGTTCAAGTAGCAGTATCTTTTTGTTTGTTTTAAATGTTACATGGGAAGTGACAGCACAAGACATCCTAGAACATCCCTTGCACACCTCACTGCTGCTATGTAGGATGCATTATATATAAAAAGGCAAAAAAAGAGCATATGTATTTTGCAGCCTGCAAAGTACACTGCCTTATTTAATGTGTGCAGCTGATCAACGGTGAAGATTCCCTCCTTGGGAACAGGCACATTGCACAGGAGGAAGCCCATTCATGGTAGAGCACAGAGAATCTGTGGGTGCCTATGCACAGGCTGTGGGAAGAATAAAGGGAGTTCTTTCTTTTTCTTATGCTGTGGCTGATATTACTGTGCATTTATGGGTTTTCTTCCGTGCACTGAATGTCACTGAAATCTGCGTGTTTACCAAGGGCAATGTTACCTCAACAATCTCCCATTCAAAGAACAGGGACGGGGGGAAAGAAAAAGAATAATTTAGCCACCAGTACTGAGTCTCCCAGTGTTGTTTTTTATAGTTTATCCTTTGTTTACAGACAGACAACATATTACGTACCAGTACGCAAACAGTACTTTACTTTCCAGGGCTGAAACAGTGGTCAACGAAACTGCAGTTACTAGGGGTAATAGGTGTAGTAGAGTAAATGTATTGTAGTCCAACAAAGTATTTAGGCACCTGTTCCTAAAGTGAAGTTAGAGTTCCAAGCAGGAGTTAAGTCCAGATTTTATCTGCTTAAATGTTGCTCCTCTTTTCTGACTGTAGCCACTCTGGGATGTTCCTACAGCAAACTGAGAGGAGAACAACTAGGAAGTGCTTTGCATCAAGTGGCATGACTAAATTAAGAACCTGGGGTTGGGTAGGAAGAAAAATGACCAAGATTACTTTGTTGAAACTGCCTTTCTTCACTATGCAATCCTCAACATTTTACTGAATGGGTGTGGATAAGGAAATGAAAGAGATATCCCGTGTAGTCTTTATGTCTATTAGTAATACATCAACCAAATAGACATCGACCATTCAGGTAGGTCAGGTCATTGCATCTTGGGAGGGTTTGTTTTTACCTCTGCCTTTACAGTGTCTTAATATTTTTATCTATGCCTTAGACCTAAATTCAAGGCAATAGGGTGTAACAGCTGAAAGAGCAGGTCTAGAAGTGTGCGGTGAGCAAGGTTAAGTAGAGGCACTGGGAACCGGGGAGTCATCAAGGCTGGAGAAACCTGGCTTTTAATTTCCAAACATTTTTCACTGCTGCCCTTTGAAGCATTTTTAGTCATGCATTTTTAGAGCATTGAATTTTGAACTTCTGGTCACCCCTTTCTTCCAGTTGTGAAAACAACAGCTTGTCAGTGGAAAAAGGAGTTCTCAACAGAACTGTCAGAATGCAGTTTGTGACATGAGTCAAAAATCAGAGGTCTGCTCTGTTGCCACAATAACACTTGATTAAGATGACTTGCCAGGCTGTCAGTTTGGCAGTTTTATTGCCACCCACTTATTTTTTACTTTCTCAATTATTTTTTTGTGCTTTATCTGGGTTTGGGAGATTGAAAATGGATGCAACACATTCTGGTATCTAAATAAAGCATGAGAACATTTGGCTAGCCATTTCAGGATTGTTTTTGTAAAATAAAAGACTTTCCTTTGGAATCCTACATCTTTCAGCTCCCTTTCCAGTTTTTCTTTGAAACATGGAGCTGTAAGAAAGAGAACATGGAGGGGTAAATAATGAAAAAAGACTATAGTCTAGTGGCTGGAGCAAGAGATACCTGTTTTCAGCCATGGTAACTCATGTCTGACCTTAACAAGGCAGTTACCCACTTTGTATTGATGGATTTTCTCATCTGTGAGATATATAAAATAATTTCTGATATATTGATTTTGGTTGAAATAAATAGAAAATACGTATTTGTAGAAAAGACAAGAAATCTTTGCCAACATTTCTACTTGTGGGATAAGAAATATTTTTCTCTACAACAGTAAGACTCTTCATCTGGCTTTTCAGAGATCCCTAAAATCCAAGTGGAGTCAACTGGAGCTGTGGTAGCTCCAAAAGTTGGGGAATACCCGTTGTGGTTCTCTGGTCTTAAATGTGAATGAAGTTTGTGCAGTCTAAAAGAGATTCACCTTACTTTCCATGAGTGAAGAGGACAGTTTGTTTTCTTCACATAAACTATACTTATACTGTGGGAATACACTGAGATAGGTGTATTTAAACTGATCACTTTTTAGAAGGTTAGCTCTTAAGAGTGCCCACCTCTTTGCTGTCTCCTCATCCCAATTACAGAAGCCCCTGAGCAATTTTAACACACAGGAAAAGCCAGAAAATTTCATTTAGAGAACTGCTTTTGTACAGGTTGTTATTTGCACTATTGTTTTTCACAGATGAGTATTTTCCCTTCACCTTTAGCTGAAGAATGATGTCAGACAATGCCATGAGTGGCTCACTTATTTTACCTCACAATTTCTGGCAGTACAATTTTTTTATCCTGTTAATTCAAAGGCTCCATAAAGAAAAATGTAAGAGAGGATAATGCATCCGGCAAACACCATACTGGTCAGCCACGGCATTTGTGTTAATTCCATGTACTACAAGGTAGAAAGTCACATCTAAACTGCTTTACTGTTAATCCTCTACTGCTGTGAGAGAAGCTGGCTTTGTCCGTAGGGATGAGCATGGACCCTTTCTTTTACCCACAGGCACTTCAGCAACTCAGCATCCGTACCAGTAGTTTACAGGGAGGCCGTCTACAAGTTTTTTCTTTTTCCAGAAGGCCTGCTGGCTTGACAGGAGAGCCTCTGAGGGCAGTGGAATGGAAAAGCAAAATGAGAGAGGGAAGGGGAGAGTCTTTTATTATTTACTCATGGGAGGGATAAAATCATAGAATCACAGAATGGTTTGGGTTGGAAGGGACAATACAGGTCATCCAGGTCCAACCCCTTGCCGTGGTCAGGGACATCTTCCACTAGACCCAGTTCCTCAAAGCCCTGTCCAACCTGGCCTTGAACACTGCCAGGGATGGGGCAGCCACATCTTCTCTGGGCAACCTGTTCCAGAAAGAATCTAAGACTTCTGGCAGAAAGAGCCAGGAAGTCTATGGTAACAAACAAGTAAAGATGATGCTGATAAAGCATAATGAAGTAAAGAAAAAAGTAGTACACGTGGAGCCTAGTGATACCACCAAGAAACAAGTGATGCAAAATGTGAAATACCAACAGTTCCCGTGTGACAGGCAGAGAAATTAATCAAAAGTAACCAACATTGACAAGCCTGAATTATGCTTTAAAGCACTACCAACAGTAAGAGAAAAAAAGAGCCAAGTGTAGTCAGCTAGTTGTTCCAAACACCTAGAAGTGCCAGCTGGCATCTTCTGGAGGAAGCATTCATCATCAAAATTATAGGGTTTTTTCTTCTTCTTTATTGACCAAAGCAGTTTTTGTCCAGGTCTTTGCTATGTCTTTTATGTGAATATTAGTCAAGAAGAGAAAAACAGCCCTAAATTGCCCTGTACAAGAACACATAGCAGCAGCATTTCTCTTACCTTTTTCTTAAGGAGGTATTGTAACCAGAGAAGCATTTCCAGTTGGAGAGGTGATGTTACCAAAGAGGCTGTATATCACAAGGAAGGAGTTGAGAAGGAAGAATAATTGAAAGGGATGATTCCAGCACAGTTCGAGATTAATGTTCCTCCTAGTTTATTTTGTATTTCTTCCACTGATGATATTCTATCTCATTTGTATGGTTAACACTGGGAGTAAAGAGTGTAGAAAGAACTCCACACAGTCTGCTGAATTCTTGCTATCACCATTTCACAGAGGGGTAAAAGATGACCTACCTGATTCTTCACGTTTGCCCCGGGATAAATGAGACACTAGATAGATTGTCTGGAAGGAGGCGTTACTACTGCTGATTAGCATTGTCCAAGCCAATGTGATACAATTGCAGGTGTGTAGCTGTAAACTAGGGAGCTGCTTCGCTCCCTGTGGAAGAGTGAATCCTGAGTGAGTTGGGAGAAAAAGTTGGTGCTGGGGGATGGAAGGGTGACCCTCTACACCGAAGAGAGTCTGCTGTGGTGAAGGTCTGATAAATTACAAATGCTGTAACTACAAGCTCATCTTCTTGATGTACTTAGAGATATTCACAATTATCTATCATGCTGGTGATCGCTATTAAATTCCTATTATTCTAGATGTTTGTGTTGACAGTGTTGTTTACAGCCTTCAGTCCTCTAAGAAAAATGGTTACAATTAACCAGTGATAATGTACAACTGTTGTTACTTTCATTTTCTAAAGTTGTGTATCTGACAGAGAGAAGTTGCCCAAGGAGCTGCTGGCTTCAGCCAGAGGTCCCACTAGAGGTGGCAGCAGACTACTGCCCAAAGAATGGGAGCAAAGTTACTTCTAGATTTTTGTGTCCCATATTGTGTAAGAGAAGCTGTATTTGGAGAACAAGCCCATACAAACAAGTTTAAAAATACTGTAATATTTAGTACATAGAATATTGCCTGCAGAGTGCTATATTCCTCTGAAAAATGAGTTGGGTGTAACCGCTGTAATCCAGACCAAAAGACTGGATATCTCTTTTCATTACATGATTTGCCTGAGTTCAGACACATATTCTGAAGGACTGTAATGGCAGAATATGTCCTTCTGTCTGTCACTTCCAGTACCTTTCACAGTGCTTTGTCTAGTTGTAAATGAAGCAATTAGAAAGAGCATTGTCATCTTCTTGCTAACAAATCTCCTATTCCAATATGTAACAGATCTCCTATTCCAATATTCTTCTTCACTGTCTACTTTCCCTTGTTTAATTTAATCCCATTACTCCTGTTTGCATTTTAGTTTAGCTTAGCAGTCTTCTCACATTTTTTCTCTCTGTTCATCTTCATCTCTGGCTGTGACATCAGTTGTTTCTGGAGGAACAAACTGCTTTGTGGGATATATAGGAAAATTCAGGGTTTGAACACTGCTCAGTCCCCCATCTGAAGGGAATGTACTTTATTGTACATGTGTAAAATAATAAACGTTTGAGTACTAAGGGTTTACATTATGCTTGCTAGAGCTTTACCCAGAAAGTTATCTTATAGGCTTCTTTTTCTGTATTGGAGGTCCAATACGTTCTCTTTGGTTTGCTACACAGGGTTTAGCCATCTGTATTTCTTCTGGGGGGGATTTAAAAAGGTACCTTTTCCCCTTCAGCTTTCCCTGATGTCTCCTCAGATATAATTTGATGTAAGTTTATACCAGCGCTGGCATTTTTTTATTTTTCAACCAGCTTTGAATTTTTGCACTTCTGAATTTGTGCTTAGAAACTGCTAAAACCTTGCCTGTTTAAAACAAAAGTGAATACATAGCTTTACTTAGGTAACTGAAATAATAGAGACTTTGGCACAAGGCTGAACATTCACCAGAAATCTTTTGTATGTCCTCGGATTTACTGTGAATCACTTCTCATTTACACTGGAAGTACAGATAAAATCAGATCCGTAGCACTGTGATGACTCTAAGTGGTCTGTTTGGTTGCTTTGCAACAGACATTTGAATCAAATCATTATAGAAATCCCATACCAAAAATTGTAGGCACTTCCTTTCTGTTATTCACTCCCTCTTGACTACTGTGCATTTTCTGCTGCTTAGAGCAAACTGAGTGTGCTCAGTTTGCCCTGTTATTGTGTCATTGACATAGATGTTTATTTACTGAATTACATTTGTGTTTGAGGCCTCCTCTGGTTCCAGAATGTTTTCTTAACGTCTTGCCTACATTAGGCATTCTCCTTTCTCTTTCTATAAAGCATTTAATGATGTGCTGATCCAGTAGGAAATTTACTTGTAAAGTCTGGCAGGAGCTGCCAATACTCAGGGCTTTTGGGGCAGCCATGCAAGCTTTATTGTCAGAGTTATCACATCCCCTTTCTATTCACCTGCTGTGATTTTATGAGTTAGAAATCACAGCACCTTGTTTATTACGGCAGTTTATTATAGAGTAAGAATATACCAAAAATATTTTTTCAATTACTGAAATAAAATACTGAAGATTCTGCCTAGAATGCAGGATGAGGAGGAATGGGGGAATGTAATTCCCCTTGAGGAATCAATGCAATTAGTTTAATAAATAAAGGGAGTGCATTAATTAGATTAATAAATTAAGAGAGCTGCTATTTGTCAGTGGTTCATTATAGCCAGCTTTTTGTTTTGGTATTATTTAGTCAGGAAGGGCAGATGTTTCTGCAGTAGGAATTACGGTTATTCTTGATTTACAGAAATTTTATTTCAGACTTCTGTAGCTTTCCACCTCAAACACAGTCAGCTGTCATCTGAGTTTTGCAAACTGTAGTAAGTTGTTTCCTGGGTTCCCAAAATCCAACATTGGAATATTGTGTACAGTGATGCTGCACAAATGTTCAGACTGATTGTGTTATTTTCTATTATTAGATGTAATGGCATACTGTTAAGAAATAAAATACCCACATGTTTCTTTGTCTGATACATTGTGCACAACAGGGCAAATTCAGTGCATGCCAGGCCATATGGTACTTCCAACTTGCCAAAATATGGGGCTTTTTGTTACACATGCAGTACCCAGTAAAACTTCCAATGTGGTACGTAGTGTTCATTTCAGTGAGCACCGGTGCAGCCCCAAAGATGGGCTGCAAGCTCAAAAGAGTGGGTGAACGAGCAGCAGTTTTGACTTAACATTGAGCTGAACCTCTAACTACTCTCACGTATCAGTAGGTAAATCACCAGGGAAACACCCTTACGCCATAAGGTAAGTTAACTCACGTATCTGCTTAGACGTATATTTGAGTACACATTAAATTAAATACTATTATATAGCTACTGAAAAATCCATTTATTTTAGCACCAATGAAATGTGATTGATTACAAACACTGATATTTAAAATGCCTTTTTTTTTTTACTAAGAGAAAAGAAAAGGAAGACTGTTTTCAGGAGTGTTCTTTCTCATATTTGTGTTGTGCAACTGAAACACATCCAGGAAATAAGTTATAAATATTCCGTTTTCCAATAGTTGTTTATTTCTGAAGTTCTTCAGCTGTGATCTGTGGTCAAAATATCAGCTGCCTGTAGAACACTTGCTGAGGGCCTGGGGAAAGCTGTGAGCCCAGTTTGCCACCTGTAGTAAATAGGGAGTTGGGGTGCTGATACAGGGATGGGCTTGGTGTTATATTTTTACCAAGAAAATACCAAAGCGTAAAGAAAATCCTATACAAGGAATTAAACCTAGCACTTAGTTGGGACAGCGCAGGCACATGAAGGTGTGGAAGCTGTAAAAACCATTATCTTTTAGCAAACAACAGTTGCTCATCAAATAAAACAGTGGTTTTAATTAAAATCGTAGATAAGGGTATAGCAGCACATTGATTAGTGCACACAGCAACTTCTCCTGCAACATGACTGCATTAGCTCTTTACTCTTGCAGTGATATGTAAGCTGTAGTAAAGCTTTTAGTTACTCAGTGTCATGAGTAGTATTAGCAGAATAGCCAGAGTTCTGGACTTCTTAAAATTCTCATATATACTTATATATACCTGCTTTATGGGACAGATAAACAAAGTAATGTCCAGGAAAGAACTGAGGGGAAAAAAGTGAGCAACCTGTTATTTTTTGTTATGGTGCAACATATTGTGAGGTAATTAAGAACTACTTAATTTAGCCCATGGCAATATACTAAACCACACCACCATGTCATTTAGCTCTGTTTGGCTTTTGTAAATATGCTTTAGGAGAAGAGTGTTTGTCACCAGTAAAAAAATGTCTCTTCTTTATAGCTTTAGTGATTTATTTTTGAATGCAGGGCTATTGTTAAATACAAATTTATTATTTTTTCCTTTCTTTGAATCTAGACCATACATCACACTTTTGTCACAGAAAACCTGTATGTAATTCCTGGGGCAACACGTCCCCATTTCCCTTGTAGATTTTTCTGATCATTGAACCCTGCAATAAAACAGTGCTGTGAACGCCTGTGTGACACATGGATGGTGCAGGGCATGTACCACAGCTTGAAGCACTGAAGTAGAGTTGCTGTGATCTAACCAGAATTGGGTAGGGCAAAACTTGTTTTACAGGGAAGTTGTTCAGATCTAAGTGAGATCCTAGAGCTGGAGAATTACCTTAATTTAAAATCACCTTCCTGAAGTCAATTATTCTTTAGAACTGCTCCCGCAAAGTTACCGAGCACACAAGCTGTTTCATTATGTTGCACAAGCAGTTACGTTTAAAGAAAGTTTGTATTTGCTTGCATGAGTGTGGTGCAAGGCTGCTTCTTTTGATTATCTTTTGACCTGCTGACTTACCTGAGATGAGTGAGAGAAATAATGCAAATGGCTATGAGCTCAAGCATGTGGTGTGATGTGTGAAGGAAGCACGAGCACATGTGCTTTGTTAATGTGAGTTTCTCAGCAAGCCATCACATATTAGAAATATCATTATTCAGGACTAATTAATGCATCATTATGGTCTGCTAAAAGGCTTTTGCCAGTGTGATACTGAGTGCATGGGTTAGTATTTGTTCTGGAAATGTTTTATTATTATTACTTTGTTGTAATTTGAAAGCTGATTTGGTGTCTTAAATTGCACTCGCACCCCCAGAAGCATTGTTTTAATTGGAAATACTTGCAACT
Organism: Pezoporus occidentalis; assembly: GCF_034315485.1. Classification (NCBI taxonomy): domain Eukaryota; kingdom Metazoa; phylum Chordata; class Aves; order Psittaciformes; family Psittacidae; genus Pezoporus; species Pezoporus occidentalis. The sequence goes on from NW_026912779.1 coordinate 9,712,555, forward strand.
AAAAATACCAGACATAAAGTGTAGATGAATAATGTGTAGTGGGCCATTCTCTAATTCTATAAAAGGATAGTTTTACTGAGGTTAGAGAGATCCAGATATGGCAGCTTGGTTCTTCTGGTCAAGACTTTGTCCCCAGCTCTCAGGGGCTGACCTACTTATTCCCCTTTCCCAGGCCTGCTTAGGGCCTTGTGTGGCTTGCACAATTTTTGAGGATCAGATCTGAAACTCTTCCCAAAGAACATGCTTTTGGAGAACATCTGTTTTGAAAACACAAGGCATGTGCAAACCAGAGTAAGACCAAGGTCAGCTGAAGTTTAGTTTTCCTCTACCCAGGAGCTGCCTGTAGTCATTTTGCTAGCTTTATTTTCATCTCGTCCATGCTCATATTCTGCTCATAAAGCAATCATAGAAATTGTTATGGCCCTAAAGAATGCTGCTTAAAGCAAATAAGTGCTGTAGTTTCCAGATTCCATCCCTAATTAGTAAGAGGGGTCAAGTGTCAGGTCCATCAGTGAGCTGTAGTAGTTCAGTCTCCCATCAGTGAGGGTCATTCATTTTAGAAGACATAGAGGCTGAGAATTTTCTCTGTGACATTGTTCTGGTTGCCTTTCCTTCTCATGTTTTTCCTAGGTTTTTCCTGATAGTTTAGCTTGTTTATTAAAAACTAGTCTCTGGATAATACTTTAGTGGACTCTTAAATCACCATTTTTTTTTCTGCTGCTTGGTAATGTAGTGCCTTCCTTTCCATTAACCTACTGCCTGATTACACCAACTGTCTGAAATGCAGTTAGAATGACTCTTTGCATCCGAACTTATCTGATGCTAGCATCTCCTTCCATTTTTTAATCTCATTTTAAGCATTTGAAGTTCCTTTTGCCCCTTTTATCTAGATTTCATTTTCTTAAATGAAATCATCCAGCTTCTCCAAGGGGAATAGTTTAATTGTTCAAGGTGCATGATTTGTAGTGACCTTACAATTGTGCAGGACCACAGTCCGTGGTGTTCCATGCAAGTGATCAGAAGGGGCCATGCTTGCCTTTGAAGTGGGGTAGTTTATTAGAAAAGTAGTAAGTTGTATCAAACTTTCTTTCCAATTAACTGTGTCCTTTCCACATAAGCATGTTCTTTGTGTTGTGGGTTGAGGTTTTTTTGAATAAAATTTACTGCCAAATCTATGTTTTAACCGACTAGTATAAAGTATTTTCCTTCTAAACACCTATTGATTCATCTAAATTCACAGCTGAATGGTCATAACTTAGATTTATAGAGTTCTAGGTGTCCCATTTATGTAGCTTGTTTGTTTTACAATAAGGCTGCTTTGCCCCCTTTTTGTTCTCTCTGTTCAGCTTTACTTACTAAAACTATGGCCTGTATTCTCCACTGTTTCCATGGGACCCACCGTATGATTTGGCTTTGTGTGGTTTTGATTTAATCGAGAGGAAGATGAAAGTGGATGTGTGTTACTTTCAACTCCTTCAGCCATTTTGCCATCCATCTTAGTCAATGTGTGGTTGCCCAGGATGCAGCATTAATGATAGCTGTCAAAATAATAGTCAGAAGGTTAAAGGTCAAGAAAAATATGTAAAAGACTTCAGGGTGAACCAGATGATAAAGTAACTCATTTAGGCCATTAAATGCTAGCATAGTATGGACTTGATGGGTTCATGGGTTACTAGAAGCAAGAAGAGTAAATGGGGACATCTTCAAGTAGTTTACTCTTGTTAAAAGATGAAAAAAGATGATAATAGCATTACCAAACAAGCACACTAAAGGCAATTTTCTTAATTACCGTGCTGACCCAGCAGTGCACAGAGAGAGGTTTTGTTATTAGAATGAGAGCTTTTACTTTCAAACAATATTAACCCTTCTTGGTACCATATGTCTTAATTAAGAGTATTCCTGGAAGTTCTGCAGCTGTCAACATTTTTACGTTGCTCTTTGGGTTTGCAAACCAGTGGGTCAAGAAACAAACCATCACAACTGTCTTCATCGCTTTAGTGCTCTTTATTTCACTCTAAGTCTTTATCCAGTAAAGCTATGATTCTTACGTTTATGAGAGGGGCAAGCCCGAACAGCTAACTTGCCTCTTACTTTATGTATTCATACAGTGTATTTATATTTTAGCAGTCTTAAATGCTACTTGATTTAAGAAGAGCTTATGTCATCTTATGCTACCCAGAATGCTGTCAAAACAGCAGTGTGAAGTTGTCTCCCTTTCCCTTACTCTTTCAACAGTGCATTTTATTTACAGTTATTAAGAAATCAGTATAGACTTATTTTCCAGAATAATCTAGGTAGGTAAGAATATAAAGTTCTGCAAAATATTACACTTACACAGATACTAGATATTGTCCTAGATACTGGACAGTTCTATATGTATAAATAAAGGTTTTTGAATTTCACTTTCTTAAATAGGGGGAAACAATTTCCACTTAACAAAAAATGCTAGCAAGATTGATGTGTTTTATATGTGTTGCCTGTCTTCTGTTACCTAGCTGGCCATGGATAGTGAATGCTTCATCAAGGCTCTAAGACCTTCCAGTATATTGACAGTCTTTCATGCCACAGAGGCTGCTGTTTTGCTGTTTTCTCAATGTGTCTTACCATTTTAGTTTGATGTGGCTATAGGGCAAGCTTTTCTTCATACATGAATTGTGTTGTAGTTAAATTTGGTGGAGAGGAAATACAAGTCGTGGCATTTCCAAATGTCGTAGGCAGAGGGGTTCTCTGCTCTTACAACATCAGAAAAAACCCATATGCAGGTACAGAAGACATTAATGAGAATAATGAGAAGGTGATTAAAGAAAAAAGAAGCAATAATTTCCAGTTTGCTGAAGTTATGTCATTGCACTACCATGATGAAATCACACTACAGTGTAGTAAAATCAGCTGTACTGAAATCTTTGGGAAAGTCAATAGTGCTACTGTGACTGTCATCCATTGCTTTGAGGAGGCACTTCCTTAGTATTGATAACTTTAGGGAAGGGAACCAGAGTGTCTTGCTACTTATAATTCCCTTTTGCCTTTTCAACTGCCATCAGAAGGCTTTTCAATGACTATACTACAAACCAGGCATGTCAAGCAACCTGTTCCCAGTCTTGGAAGCTAGAATTATTTGTTGTGAGATAATAAGGATACAAAAAGCTATCAAGGGATCAGGTTGGTCTCCCTGTACTTTCTTATCTGCAACTGTCTTTGATTTGGAGTTTTGTTCTATAGCAAAAGCAAATGCTCTGATTTTCTCCACTTATGCCACATTGCTTTAGTTCATGATGATTTTGGATGGGAAAAAACTAGATTCCTTTTGAAAGAAAATGATCCAGCTCCTGAACTCTGTGTACTTCCCAACCATGTACCAGCTCCCTATAGGGAAGGAAGGGTTCAAAATAATGATTTTCTTCAGTCTTAAACCCACATAAATTATAGGGATATTTTGTCAGACAGAACCAGACAAAATCTAGTTCAAAGTAACTCCAGGAAAATGCATATTCTGTAGATGTAGAGCCTTCAGCACCAACTGCAGTAATCCTTTCATCTGCTTTTTTCACAGCAAACTTCTTGCTAATGTAGAGTTGAGGCATCTAATCTAAAATGATTGTCCAAACTGGCATATTTTCTGTAGCACTTGGTAATTATTTTAATTATATTTTTATGAATCAGCACTATATCATACTAATATACCAAATTATATTTCTGTTAGTAGTGTAATATCCCTAACAATCCCTACTAATGTCATGAAATTGCTGGGCTTGGCACTGTAAAGACATGTAGTAAATTTGGCAAGAGCTACTTGAAAGCTTACAGTCTACCTCACTGCAACAGGGTAAAAACATGGAGGGGGAGGTTTTTTATCCTTGCTTCCCTGGGAGACAGTGATTTGCCCAAAATGAAACAGAAAGTGTAAAGTAGAACTAACATTTGAACCCAGGTACCTTGAAAATCATTCCAGTGCCTGAACCAAAAGACACTGTCAAGACACTGTCAAACTTGTCTTCTGTCAACTTGTATAACATATACCTATGCTGTGTGACTGCCCCCCCCCCCCCCTTTGATTAACATAAAGCAACAAATTGTGGTCACATTTACACTACTTGTAGGTTTATAGCAGAGCATTATATTCTAGCATTATAGTGAGTTTAAAATCATATATCTTCTGAAGTCTGGTTTGCAAAAATTGTTAGCTGACCAGGCAAAGACCATCTGAATGGCTAATGGAAACTTTCTCTTCCCCCTAAATGGGGCAGTTGTCTAATTTGTTTAGCTAAACTACATTAGCCATACTGCAAGTTTTATTATCACAGTCAAAAGCAGGAAGCAGGGAATGGACATGCTATATTTTCAAAATTAAAGCAATTTTGAAAAACAAACTCAGTTTCTTATTGATTAGTTCTGTTGTTAGATTAGAAGCTCATTTTAATAATAGGATAACAGTAGCTAGAAATGGAAAAGATCTATTAGATCATTGAGTCCATCCCCATTACAAGGGCAGGATATAGTCAGGTATATGTGGATGGATGTATCAAATATTAAATGCATATGACACAGTAAATCCTCTGTTTCCTTCACAGAGTGCTGATGCTAAGAGCTTTGACACAGAATTGTTTACTCTTAAAAGCAGCTTCCAAGCTACCTTCTGGCCAGTTCTTTGGCAATGTTTCATTGGGAGAGAAGGATCCCAGGAGCCCTATGAGGAGTGAGGGCATGACTTGGCCTTCTTTTTCCTGCCAAGGCTGCCTGCAGCCCCGGGGAAGCAGATTTCTACATGCACTCAAACCTAGCCAGGGAGTGCCTCTGCAAGACTTAAGTCCTGCTCCAAAGTTTAGTTTTGGAAGTTACATGTAGGGCTTTTGTGATAGCAGGCCTCCCTGAATTCATCATTTCTGGTGAGTGCTCTAAGTACCTCACCTCAGTGAGCTGCATAGCCACTGCCTTGTTCTTTCCCCATTGATACTGAATTGCTTTTTCAAAGGGCATAATTACAGTGAGAAGAGTGGAGACACTGAGGGGGTAGCTCCCCTTCACTCCCTAGTGGCACTGGGGCAATACAGGAGACCAAGGTGCCAAATCCAGTGCCTTGTTAGGATTTTGTGCACAGTGCAGCAGCTGCCATGGAGACACTGAGAGTCAGGTGAGATGTGCAAGGGGATAGTGCATACCAGATGAATCATTTTTCCCATCTGCTCAGCACCTGGTTTCAGGTAATTGATCTTAAACTGCTCTGTCTCTCTGTACATAAGTTTTGGAATTGCAGTCCCCTTCCCCACAGAGCCAATCCCCTTCCTCACAAACTTGGGTTATATTTTATGCTCCATGATACTTATGGGGAACGTATGAAGGTTTGTGGGGATTTTTTCTTTTGTGAACATTATGCAAAAGGGAGTGGGGGTGGAGGTCTTATTTCATGTGTCCATGATTTAGCTTCTGTGAAGCTCTATAGATGAGGAAACCGGAAGGATTTCCCAGATGCATAAAAATACCCACTCTTAAGAGACTGCCTTCAAGGCAGTCAAAGAAATTTATTGGGCATATGGGGGTCATATTGACTCATCATGGGTTTTTTCATTTATTCCTCACTCTACAACTATGATGGTGAAGAATGAGAAGACCTTCAGCTTAAATGATTACTTCAGCTGCTATATCTGTAAAAAAGGGGAGACTTAGGGCATGAAAGGGGTGTATTAGAATGGACTGTTGAGATGCAGTAGTGTGCTTAGTTTTTTCAAGTACTAGGTAAGTTCAGTACCAAATCCTGCAGTTCATTGGCACTGCTAATGCTTATGTCTGTAAGCAGCCCTTTTATCTTCTTTAGGACTCCAGTAAATCTACCTACGGAAGGGAATAGCATTCATTACTGAGACTCCTCCAACAGGTGAGGAGGCATATTAAGTTCGATAAGACTAGTCTTGAGCATGAACATTAATCATGTCACTAAGCATCTGAAAGATTTAAGGAGAAAGTCAGCCCTTTTTGATTCTGTCCTCATATTGATTTTAGGGAAATTGCTAAATTTAGAGCAATTAGATACATTGAAAGTAATTAAATGCAAAAGTGCTGGAGCAATTAGAACGGGAGCCCGAGGTGCATGTAGAATAGTTCACACATTTTGTGGTTTTTCCTGATTTTCTGAAAAATTGCAAGAGTTTTTTCCAGGTTGATGCTTCCTGGAATTATGCAGCCCCTGTTTTGTTTTTTAAAATTGTTTCATAGTAGCTCTCAGCAGTTTCTGCTGTGAAGTGAAATCTGTTTTTTTTAAGAAGGAGTAAGCGTAGACGTAATAATTTTAAGTCACAGTGCCCTGCACATGCCCAGAAGAACCTCGATCACTTCCAAATTCAAGGACTAATAAAAATTGGAAGCACTCCAGTAATTTTAAATTACTTTGCACATTGAAGAGTGATTTAAAATCATTGAACTGATTCAATTTTTTTTATATATGCACTTCAATTTGGAAGTGAGTCGGACAGCAGCGTGCTGAAGAGGTTCAAGACATATTGAACTAATTTAAACATTTTTAATTCCAGAAAGAAAGAAAGGAGGAGTAATGAGGTTTCTAATAGAAACCCAGAGAACATCCCCCATTTACTGCCACTGCGTGGTTAGGAGTAGGATGATAAAGCAGTGAAGGAGTGACCAACATGATCAAGAAGTCAGCTGTTTTAGTGCTAGTGTGGTAGTGAGATAAAGGACCACCAGAGCTGGTGGGATCTGGATGAAGCCTTGTGATTATGCTTAAATTTATTACTGCTGTTGTTTTCAAAGAGATTCACACAACTCTGGATTTTGGTTTTCCTTTTGCAGATCTAGCTGCCAAACAGGGAAGATTGTCTGGCTTGGGGAAAAATACACATGCATGGATCTACGTGTATGCAAATGTAGGCAATGTGTAACTTGGCTTCACAGTATTTGCTACCTGAGACTGGTATATATGCAGAAAGAAAAAGCTGGCATATGGAACTGCCTGGCAGCATGTGAATATTACTTCAGCATTCATGCACTTATGCATAGAATTAAAATAGGAAAAGGCTGTCTTTTTTTTGCAAGACACAGACAAGGGGACCATTCTGAGGTTGGTGCTGTTCAGTTCCCCAGTTAACACTTCACATGTTTTTCTGCAGAAATAACAAAAGTGGATTTTTCCCATCAGTAAATTGCTGTGGTCCTGCATAACCCAGCCAGTGGAAGTGTGTGATACTAGTATCATATTTGGTTGAGGTTTTTTAACAGATGACAAGCTAAAGCCTTCACATAAAGGGTTAAGGTAAAGTGGGATAAAAACAAATAAAACAAACAAACAAACCCCCAAACACAAAGACTGGCTTTCTGAAGAGGCCACTCTTCACTTGACTCTTCATGCAGAAGAAAAGAGTCAGACAAAACATGTTTGTCTGTTTTACAGGAATCAAAGGAAAGTGTTGAGAGAGAGATTTGAACTCATGCCTTTCCTTTGAACATTAAATCACCCTTTGAGTAGGAGTTTGATTCAGGGGTTCTTTTTAATCCAAATTTGACATGGTCAGCAACAGTCTCTGATTCTAGTCACGGGAAAAAACAAGCTGAGATAGTGTGCTCAGAAGTCCAATAGCAAGAGAAAGATGGGATTTCCTCTTTGCCCTCTACCCGGTCACTTGGCTTGCATCAAGGGAGTTTCACTTCGGATATTAGCAGGATCCATTAAGTCAAAATCTGATTTCAACAATACAAATACATACCATGTATCTCTGTGTTTCCATAGAGCTTTTTGCTGTGGCTTATGGTTGGCATAAACTCCTAGTGTCTGTCTTCACTAGAAAGACGGGATACCTTCACAGAGAGTCTGTACATTTGGATGAACTGACTGACTACTAAAATTGATTCAGCAGACATCACAGACCTGTTTAACTTCATGTCAGCTAGGCTGGGGTAAGCTTACTTCTAACCTTATATTTAAGCATGGCCATCTGAGAACATGTGAAAGACAAGATGTGTTTTTCTTCCCAAAGCCATGTTTTGCTTCTCTGTAACCTTTCTCAGCTCCTTTAAGGTGTGCTCTAACATGACCTTACTTTTAGTGGTAAACCACTTGTAACCACAGAAAGAGGAGGCTGGAATACCTTCTTCATATAAAATATTCTTTGCTTTGCATCTTCCATCAAGAACATGTTTTATATTCGTACCATGGAAATCAGAAGCCCAAGCTTGTATCACATTAATTTGTTTCCATTTTCCCAACACACTGTGGAGATAATAAAGTTTACTTCTATGAAAGGATCTTTCAGGAAGGACTGAAGCCCCCGCTACTTTTGCAGAATACCAGCATTGTCAGATTTCTGACTGACTTTATGTTTTTCCTTTTTGGAATTTCACTTCACGTTTGTGCTTTTCAATGGTTGATTGAATCTTAACAGCATCCAGTCTACCTTCAATGAAGTTCAGGCATACTCATCAGTTCTGGGTTAAGAACAGGTTGTCCCCCACAGTACTTGTGACAAACCACAATCTAAGGCTTTAAGTAGGAGGGTTTTCATAGTCTGAAGACCTGTCTGCCATGTTGAGCTCATCCATGCCTACTGAGGAAGAGAGCTCTGATTTTCAGGCAGTAGTTAGCTTTTCTTCTCTGCTTGGGTTTGGATGCAAGCAGGAAACCTGGTAGATGGCTGGCATGGGGGACTTGAGATCCCTTGGTAGAGCCCAGGTGCTCTTGGATGATGAGTAGCAACTGAAGATTAGCATTAGGCAAACATGGGTCACCCTTTCTGGTCTGTGTTGCAACAATATGTTTGCCAAACAGCAGCTTCAGAAGGCCATATTGCTGTTTATCGTTCTGTATTCATTTATCATGTGCCATTTTTGATCCTGAGTATGTCTTTCATAGGGTGATTTCTATTCTCTTGCCATCTTTTGTTGAGCTCCAAGGGTTTTAATGATATGTTTTCCTTTTTATCCAATTAGATAGCCTCTCAGACACTACTATAATTATTGTCCTATAATGGACACTTTACTTGAAATCACTAGAGAATTTTGCACCCCAACAAAATACAAAGGAATGACCCACATGCTAAATCTCATGAATCTCATCACTGTCCTGTCCTCACACACAGAGCAATCGGATACTTTCCTGGCTGATGCATGAATTCTTGCTTATTCACTTAAACAAAGCCCCCACACTAAAAATCTATCCTAAATGTGCACAAAGCCCATTCCTGCCACTGACAGCATTTGTTCTAAAGTAATACAAATATCTGGCTCTTAAAGTGGATTTTTCCCACTCAAAGATTGCAAAGATAGCATTGTCTACTCACCTTTTAAAACTACTTAGGGTTTCTTTAAGAAGGTGCTCTGTCTTGCAGAGGCAGCAAAACAATGCAGCAGATATGGTGGCTATTCATTTTCATTTAGCAGATAAATCAATACTCACATAAAGCCTGAGTAACTTATTGGCACTAAACTATGCAGCCCCATTTTCACTGAAATTTGTCAAGCTTCAAGCACGTTGGCTTCTTTATTTTTTTTTTAAAGGGGATACATGTTTTCATGTTGCGTTACATGAAATGGATATCAATAATAAACAGTAATAATCAAGTTATTAATCCTCTCTGTATATTCCAAGGGAAAGGGGGTTTCTCAACATAAATAGAGCAAGTAGAAGCCAAAGCAAAAAGCCCCACTAAACCTTTGGGTGTGATTGAGAGAGGGACGTTTCATACTCTGTAGTTTACAGGCCTATATTTTACTATACACACTGTCTGCAAGCACTTTAGAAAATCCTGGATGCTTAGCATAGTCTTAAATCAGGCATGTTGCCAATTGTGGATTAAATAGAGGATAGCTGGGTCATTTTCCTAGGAGTTCCTTTACAGTTCAGTCTTTTTTCTTGGTGTTAATGCTTTTACTGCCGTTGGGTGAAGGGAGGAGAGGCTTGGAATACCCTGCCCTAGGGCCTCCTAAACTGTACATCTGTCATGGATCATGTCATGGAACAGAAATGTTTGTTTTTGCTCCCATTCATTTCAACTGGCAGCCAGTTATTATTAGAATGAAAAATTAAGCTATTATGCAGTGGAAGCCTTGCTGGCTCTATCAAATTTATGGAGTTAATACAGCAAAATTATCCTTTATAGTGGGTATAAGCATCTGTATGTATAATGCAGGCCCCTTCTTGATCAGTCCAAATACAAAATGGCAGCCTTGTTTTTGTTATCATTGTTAATGCTCAGTAACAGTGTCACCATATTTCACAAGTTTCAAGGGAGCAGTTACTGAGATAAGAGTAGTGTAGGTGACTTGGTTAGACATCCTCTTGGATGGACTTGGTCAGTCCATCCTCTGATCTTTAGGAATCCAGTTGTTTTCAGAAACCAGGGAATCATGGAATTTCTCAGGACTTTTTGAAACATTAATTTTCAAGTGCCCCTGATCTTTTTGTTTGCTGGGGTGATTTGGGGGTGTTTTTTTGTTGTTTTTTTGTTGGTTTTTTTTTTTTGAGGTGTTTTTTTTGGTGATGGGGATTAATAATGAGGGAATTGGTTGTATCTTTTACTAACAAAAGAGTCAGTGAATTGTTTTATCAAGTTTCATATCCTCTTGAGGATCTGGGGTCTCAAAGTCTAGTGACTCATACACCCTTAGACATAAGGCATTCACTAACAGCAAGGTGTCTGGTGAAAAGAGAAGTGGGTGAACTAAGCAAAAGACACAAAGACAAATGTATAAATGGAAGACACATCCAAGAGGAAAAGAATTTTAATGGCACTTGTGTACTTGAAGCTATATATGCCTCCCCCCCCCCCCCAGCGCTAATGCTGTACATGAAGGGCAGTCTAGTGTGCTAAATGCAGCTTTTCCTTTACCCAAAGCAATTCCAGATCCACCTCAGTATTGCAGATGTTTTTACTAGAGTGTGCTACTGCAGTAGAAGAGAAGTTTGGGATGCCAAAGGTTCAACCCTACTTTCTCCCCTCACTGAAAATAACTGTAGCAAAGTTGTCAAAATGGGGTTAAATTGGTTATGTGCACTGCTGTGGAATTGTCTTTATAGCAGATACGGTCTTTATAGCGTGTCCTCCAGATGTGCTGTTTGTGTGTCTTATTGGCACATTTCGGATGGACTTGAAAAGAAATAGGAGCAAATTTCTAGCATTTTGTAGTATGAGTAGACTCGTCTTTGGAACTAAGCAGTTATCTTACAGAAAAGTATCACAGGAAGGAAGAAAAGAGGAAGAAAGAGAATCTGACTGAGAGCAAACAAATACGATTTTCAAAATTAAAAGGGCTTTGTGAGAAAACCTAGAGAGATATAAAGTACTTGAAATTCTGAGCCATTCAGTCATTCCTGCCGAAATTATCCTCATGGAGTTTATCAATCTGTGTGTACCAGTATCATAGGGGACCAATTAATTGCACTCATAGTTGCCTTTGAGCTATTTTGAAAGTAGGAAGAACTCATTTTGTAAATGGTTTAAACAGCACTACAGTCATTACATACAGTTTCTGGCAGATATTGTCTTTATAGTAGATGGAAGGACAGAAATATTGTTACATTTCATGATTGCTAATGAATTTTTAAGAGAAACCTAATAAAAAGAAATTACAAGCTGGTGATTAAATGCAATATATAGTTATTAAAAATCCAAATAAAATTTGCTGTGTCACAACTCTGGCCTGGAACACGTACAACCAGAGTTTCCTTCCCAGTGTTTAAAAAAATGCCTATGAGGGGCAGTCTTGAGGAAAGAAAGTAAAAAAGCCTTGACTGTGATAAGTAAAAGTTACTGAAAAAGAAGCAAGAACCTCACTAAAAAGTGAAGCTGGCATTCAGGATTCATCAGGAGCCAGGTGTGGTTCATCTTCTAATGAAAGCCTGGTTAGCTCAAGCCTGGAGATGTTAACAGAAGACAGCTGTGTATCTACCGCAGTTCTCCGCACCCACCTCCTTTTCCCTTGTCTGATGCCTCTCTGACCAGCTTCTGCAGGGAACCAAGTATGTCTAAAGTCTGTTCCTCTGTTTCCTGGTGCTTTTTCCCTGATGCTCTTCTGGGAGGCTGCTGTCCATGTCGAAGTTTTCTGGGCAGGACAGGTTTGATCTATATTGAGAGAGCTTCACTTGTTTTAATGCAGGTTTTTTCAGCTCTAGTCCTTGGTAGGTGCTTCTTGGCTTAGCACCAGCTTTGGGAGAAGACTTTCCTACTTCTATTCAACAGCAAGGAGGAGGCAGTGGAGGTTTCCTGGACTCCCCTGTAGAAATCCAAAGGAACAGTGCCCAAATCTAGCAGTCTCTTTCAACAGAGGTTAATGACAGCTACTAACTTAAGTGTTTAGAGAACAATCATCATATCCTTGCCTTGGATTTACGTTGGAAGAGCCGTGTGAAAGGAGCAGGGAGATACTAATTTTGGCTTATATTAAAAAGGCCCTTTTGAACAGATGGGGGTCCAAGGTATGTAAATTTGGCCCTAGAGGATTTTTATGTCTCCCTTACAGATCCTGCTGTCCTATCAGAGCTGTATGAACAGGGTTAAGTGCTAAAGATAAGGCCTCCAATAGTGATAAAATGAAATAACTGGATATGCAGAGAATTTATTTATTGGTGGTAGACCACAGCTATGAAACTGTGTTTGGTGATGCTGTCAGCCATGAAACATAGAATATCTTAATTCTTCAAAAGCAGTAGCATCATGGGGATGTTTTGTCACAGGAACTGATTTCTGATGATATCTTCACATTTTTAAAAGGCATAGTGAAACCTGTAAGGTGGTTTTAGATCAATTTGCAAAGATTCACCAACTGAACTGCTAATACTGGTTTATTCCTAAATTATCTAAGTAGAGCCTAGAGATTTTGCATTTGGACACTGACATAGCCAGTTCTTGCAGATGTCATGAGTGCTGAGGAAAGAAAGCAGCATATTGATTTTTGTTAGTTTCTCCTAATCTAGAATTTGCAGTGAAATGGAAGTTCAGGTATTGTTCACCTTTAGATAAATCTTAAGGTCAGAAACTGGTGAAATGCTTGGAGGAATGACAGCCTTGTGAGTTTTGGAAGTGCTTAAATCCCGTGGATTGTGTTACTTCTGGCTAAACATTTTTCTGTTCATCTTGAAGGGATATGTTTTCATTTTAGCCTATTAATCTCAGTATATCTTTTTTTGACACAGATCTATTAGGAATTTTAGAGACTACAATATAGACTCCAGATGCTAGGTGTTCCTTCATCTTTTTGGTACACACTTTAATCCATAACAACCAACACATTTATTTTATGAGCCTTCACAATCAAGAGAGTCTTAATATCCTTTCTGGCAGGTTTTCACTCTTTGATTTCACATTATATGGGGGACTGGTTACTTTGAACATACTTTAGAAAGCCTCAAAAGTAACTCCTTTATGGTCCCTTCTTTACATCTCTATGGTAAATCCTGGTTTGCCTTTAAAATATGCTCACAAGCACATGTATGGAAGTGTAGCTCCATTATAAGCTGAATGATAACACATGAGATTGTGCTCTGGCAGCGTGTTGTAGGTTGACAAGGTTGACTCTTTCACACAGAGTGACCAAGCCTCATTAGAGACGTCCATCATCCAGGCAGAGCCTCCCTCTCCTGGGTTTCATGGCAGTCCTGGTACTCAGCAGTGAAATAAAACACATGCTGCTCAAACCACTGTGTTGTCCTGCATTATCAGTCGGTGCTTGCAATACATCTCTCCTAGAAGGGAGCTTCATCTCTGAGATCTGTTAAGGTCAATGTAACTGTAGGTTTTCTTCTGCTCTTGGAATTTCAGGCTAGAGATTCTTTTTATTTGTTTTGTATCTCTGAATGGAATTGGATTCTGTGTTTGTTTTCACGAGCATTCCTCAATTGATGATGTTGGGGTTACTGCAGACTGACATGAATACAATCCTGAACAGATTTTGGCTCCTGGCAGGTAGAAAACTTTCCTCCCTTTTTCTTGTCTCTGCGTGCCTCTGTATCTCTTTCAGAAATGCAACTGTTAGAATTTGTAAATCCTACCAGTGAAAAAATGACATGCAGGGAAAAGCAAAGATGTTTACCCATCGCTGAGCTAGACAAACATCTTCATTTCAGTGATTCAGAAAACAAATCAAATAAAGAAAGAAACCCTCTGATGAACTTCTCCCTTGATTCCCTTCATCCATCTCATCTGATGCTGAAGTGAAATACATTTCTGCAAGTACAGTCAAGCCATAAATCGAACAATGAATATCTTGTCCAGTAAAGCCCATATCCCAGCTGGGGTTTTCAGCAGCAGCTTGAACAACATTTCTGAGGGGAAGACCTTTATGAAGGAGATTAAGGAGTGCCCGCGTTCAGCAGCACTGCTCTTTTCCCATACGACTGGAGAAGAAATGGCTGTGTGCAAGGTCCTGGCTGCTCTCCATGCAGAGAACAGGGGCAGTCAGAGTCCCACTATTTATGCTCAGGAACATTTGGGAGTAAGTGGGGCTGTAGGTTAACCTCCATGACTGCTCTGGGCCGACTGAAAGGTTTTTGAAGGTGTTTCTGAGCCTTACGCTCTTAGTGCTTCTGTTTGTAAAAATCCGGTCCTTTCTGTTGGAAAGTACCTGTCTAATTGACTGTTGCTTGTGGCCCCTGTGAAGGCCAGCATGAGAGATATTTTGTGCCAAATTCTGGTCCAGTCTGTAACTTCATCCTCTTACGCAGTCTCTAATAGTGCCAGAGCACAAAAGTTCCCCTGCAGATCTGCTTTTGAAAACCCTCTCCTATACGGTCATTTGCATATGCGCTGATGTGAATCTTTTGAATCTGCTATGCAATGGAAACAAGATGCTAGGCAATTCTAATATGCCGCTCAAGCTGCCACCTCACTAATTTTTGTACTTGTTTGTCCCTCTTTGTTATTAAATAACCGGCATCTGCATCCGTATTGGTGGTCCTGAGAAGGCCCCAGGAAAAGAGAGAAATCCTGCTGAATGTTGCATAGTAAAATGAGCTCACACGTTGCTGCCCACATGTTGGGGTTTTATTAAACTGCTTGAGTTCTTGCCAGTGGCTCGGAAGGAGGATGGGTTTGGACTATTGCATTTTCTTTCTCTGAAATGACTCTGAAATTTATTAGGGTTTTTTAGTAATGATGAAAATTAGAAAAGGAAGGGCAGGTTCAGTGCTAGTTTGAGGTTATGCTTGTTTGATGCTTCTTTTTCAAGTAGTTGTCATATTCCATTTGGTTGTTGCAAACCCATAACAGCAAATACCTTGGAGCTGTAATGGATTAAGTCTTTGCATGTTATGTACAGCATGCTGGTGGTACAGAAGGAGGGGTCTGCTGTGCCAGTACAAGGGTGGTCCTGAGCACTCAATTTTAACATACATTGTAAGTCTGCCTATGTTGGATTTGACTTTAGTGCCTAAGGAAGAGGCTCAAGACCCAGAGGACTGGTGAAGTCTTTAAAGGCTGACATTAAAGCAAGCTGGAAGCAGAGAAAGCAGCAACAGAACTAAGAGGCAGAGGGTGTACATCAGATTTTCCCCTGTGCTAAAATAAAGGAAGGTGATTTATGTTAACACCATTGTCCTGTAAATATGGATGGGGAATGCACTTAAGCTTCTTTTTTTGAGAGTGGTTTTTAGGTTTAGGGATTGGAAAAACCTACCCCATGTTTCACTGCAGCTGTCTCAGTATTTTAATGGGCCAGGGGAAGGCTTACACATGCATTTTAACAGCGTATTCTCGCACAGACGTGCAGATATTGTTGCCCACATCTTGCCTAGGCTTCAGGACCATGAGCTAATTTTATAACAATTGATGGTGACTTAAACTAATGTTGCTAGGGTGCTGTCAGTGATGCTGAATAAATAGGGAAGGACTTGAGGAGAACAGCAAACAGCAGCTGTGACGACTTTTGTTCTGAAGCTACCTCTGCATGCCAGATTTTACCCTCCAGGCACAGCAGCAGAGCACGACTCCCACCTGTTATCTCTCACCATTGAGGCTTGCTTCTTTCTGTTTAAGTTAGGTTAAATATTTCCCCTTTTCCCAGGATTCAGAGCTCATCAGCCCAGCTGTGGCGCACAGTCTTGAAACACAAAACAGCTGGAGACATAATGTGAACAAAGTTCACCTTTTCTTGTTTACATTTGAAAGCTGCTGCACTGTTTATGGGATGATGCATTTGTTTAAATGAATGTCCAGCTATTATTGATTTTTTCCTCTCCCTCCCCCCCCCCCCCTTTTTTTTTTTCCTCTTTGTGGTTGTGTCACTGGTGTCGTGCAGCAGAAATCTCTCGCTTTAGCACACCTGTGCACATATTGACTGTGGAAAGAATTAGGCCGTGCTCTCCCTACAGTTGCTGTGGTGAAACTCAGGCCTGGATTTGCCCAAGAGACCCTGTGGAGTCTCTCTCCTTCCTTTTGGCACCCCCACTATTCTCTGTGAGTGTGCATCTATCTCTTGCACAGCACATCAGAAGGTCGGCTGGGTATGTAGCCCCCTTTTCTTACTTTCTTTCTCCTTTCCCTTTTGCCCCATCCTGTGTTCATATTTATGTCCTTCCAGAATGGAATTCTGTAAGAGGGACCAAGAAGCGGGGATAGCAATTGAGAATTTCAACCTCTTAATGCATTTGGAGAACTGTTAGCTTGGAGATTGTGAGTCCTGAAGATCATCTATTCATGATCTTGCGATATCCTCATTATTGGACAGTCTTGGGCAACATGGTCTAGGTGAGGTGTCCCTGCCCATGGCAGGGGTGTAGAACTAGCTGCTCTTAGGATCTTTTCCAGCCCTGACCGTTCTGTGATTCTATGATCTATTTTTCCCTACTGCCTAACACAGGGTATGAGAGTCTCAGCCAGTCACTTATTTGACATACCTAAAAGTTGCACTGAGCTGAAGCTTCAGTCTTAAGAATGTCATTTAGCAGGGAATGGGAATGCAATCTCTGGGGACCACCTACACCTTTCAGAAGTTTTCATTTATCCTGATCATGTACAATTAATGCCTTGTTTGGTTTTGAATTTGTCAAGATTCAGCTTCAGTTGTTATTTGCAGTAACAACAGTGATCCAAATCATAGAATCATAGAATAGTTAGGGTTGGAAAGGACCAACTTTGGTTGCTGTGTTATTTTTTTTATTATTATATAAAAAGAGAGTGGTTTGAATCCCAGAAGTTGTGTAGGTCTGGTTGAGATAAGTGAGAAATTGCCCTAATGTGTCAGTGCAGTGGTTGAGGCAGCAGTGTTAAACATCAGATGCTTCAGGCATAGGAAGCCAAAAAGTGCATAGTAGTGGGATTTATCTTGCCTGCTTCCAGGTGAGGAAAGGAGTACATCTGCTGGGCAGTTTGGCCCTGTATGGGGAATGCAGAGAGCCTGCAGAGGAGACTTGGAATGTCACAGATGGTTATGAGACACTGTTCCATGGTTACAGAGGGGGAAGATTCTTTCTCCCCACCACCACTGTTGAAACACCTACTTAGAAGGAAAATTTCATTCACAACTTCTCAGAGAAAAGTTGGCTTCTGGCTTAAAACCTAGAGATTTAAGTTCTTTAAAATGTGTGTGGGTTTTTTAGTCCTGTCTAATGTAACTATAGATGGTCTCCATAACCATATAAATGCCCCTTTTGATTCCAGCCAAGACCTTGGCCTCGGTGGTGTCTGGTCATAATGAGTTCCACTGAGTTGCAGTGAAGCTAATTGTATTTGATATGGCCCCAGTACTCAATACAGGGAATAAACTTGCTAGGGATGGAATTCACCTCCGTCCAAAGGACCTAAGTATGTATATTGTGAGGTCTTTTCAAGAAGCTGACATTTATTCTCAGCGACCTAATTGTAAATGAGACCTGTCTCATAATCTGTTCCTTGGAAGGATAGATCCTGCTCTCCCAAGTGGCAAGCAGGGAAAATGAAGGTTGAAAATACTACTGGTTAAGGTACAGGCTGAAACTTCTTCAAGTGTCTAATTTAATCTACAGGGAAAACTTCCCTTGAGAAACTTTTCTTCTAAAAGACTGTGTGTGATAGCGTCTTCATTTTTGCTTTGTCACTTTTGCATGTCACTTCTTGCCCGGGTTCCAGTCTAATTACAAGCAGGGGCTACCAGACACATAATTTTAGCAGATGTCACTTGGGGAAAAATTGTTTTTCTTCCTTTTCTTTTAAAGAGTCACAGAGGTTACAGACTCATCGTGTGTGACACTAAATCACTCATACTCAACTGTCCCTCAGACCTTTAGAAGTATGCTTTCCAGTGGGTGTTAAAATCAGAAGTTCATGTTTCTGAAGAAACTTGAAGTTTCTTTAAGGAGAAAATGAGATCACTTTTATCAACCCTTATGCAATCCAACTAATGAAAATATATTTATATGCCCTGGAACTATTAGCATTGTCTTCCTGAGAGTCATTTAAATTGACTGCATGCATCTATGTCCTATGTCTTGTGGATTTCACATTTTGGAGAATTTTATGGGATTTTTCAAGGCATATTTAGACTTTTCACCATTTTCTGGCTGGCCCAGAATTTGAATACCATGAGTATAATGGGGCTTGTGTTGTTTTATTTCTTTACTGTAAGGGTGGTGAGGCACTGGAATGGGTTGCCCAGGGAAGTTGTGAAAGCTCCATCCTTGGCGGTGTTCAAGGCCAGGTTGGACAGAGCCTTGGGTGACATGGTTTAGTGTGAGGTGTCCCTGCCCATGGCAGGGGGGTTGGAACTTGATGATATTAAGATCCTTTCCAACCCTAACTATTTTATGATTCTATATATGTCTGATATTAAGGATTAAAAGAAACCCCCAAAAGATACCCCACCCATATTTGGAACATAAATATGACTCTTGACTACCATTATATACCTCTTGTTCCTCATTATTCCTATTCTTCAGCGATGAAAACATCAGATTCCTGTAAACATGACAAATCCACGTTCCAATGAAGCCTGCAAAAGTCGTTGAAAGCCCATCTTCTCCTTTCAGTTGTAGTAATGCAAATCTGGAATAACTCAAGTTGCTTAATTTGAATTGCATGAGTCGACATAGGTGTGGCTGACAGTGGAGGCTGGCTTGCAGTTCCCAACACCAGGAAATCATGAGGTCACACTTGCTGCTTGGTCCAAAGACAGCTTTGCCTTCATTCCAGGTGAAGCTACACCAAAAAGTGATTTATTTTCTTTCTTTTATTTTTCCACCTGTAACTTAGTCACAGTTTGCATGTGGGGTATGGAGGCATCTTAGATTAGAAAATACTTAGGGCAGCAACAGCAGCTTTAATCATTATTGCCTAATAGTGTATTACTAGAAAAAATACATGTAAAAGAAAATCACCTTTCACTTTTTTGAATAAGAATAATATTGTTAGATATTTTAAGAGTTACCCTGAAACCCTTAAGAAATCGCTGAGAGTATTTTTTTCAAGTCTATTTGACAATAATTTTCTGTATTAGCTCTTAAGCATTTTCATTTCAGATCTTCTCTTCCTCTGTCCATTCCTGCAGGCAGCACTGTGAACAAGTACCTTGAGGAACTTCTTATAGGAAGAATCCTATTAATGAACTAAGCTTCACAGAAATGTGATAACACAAACCACAGACTCTAAAAACTAATGCCAGCCTTCCCGTACATACTCTTCTTGTAGGCTTAAAAAGTCCCAAATCATCAGCAATAGTCACTCCTTCTATTTTCAGCGTCGCTCAGAAAGGTCAGGGAATACACAGGGGTTGGGACAGCAGGTTTTACACATTGGATTGACTTTCCAGTAAGACTAAGCATGTGGATGACTGTACACGTAGACAAGTCATTGTGCAATATTCTGAAAGTAGGTGGTAAAACAGCCCTATACTTATCCCAGTTATTCTCAGAAATATTACCTTTATTAAAAAGAGAGGAAAAAAAACCCTTGCCTCTGAAAGAAAGGACAGTGAATGAGAACAGTAAGAATTGTGTAATTGGGGAAGTGTGTTGTTCTCTTTCACTTTTATGAAGACCATTCATGAAATTCTTTCCTGAGATACTTACTAATACCTCCAAATGCTGTTTCTGTAAAACGACTTGGAATTATTAGATGAGATTTTTCTGAAATGTGGTGAACTCATCGACACAATTTGTTCTTTTTAATAGATTCCTTTTTTTGCTTTGCAAAAGAACTTGAGTCTTGCCTCTTTGGGTATGTGAGTAAGCCTGAAAGCATTTGTACCTTAACGCTTTCTTAGCTGTGTTTAATCCCCACAGCTATTAATACATAAATTGTGTTGCATCTTGATCAGGGACTGTAGCAATAGGACAAGGGGTGATGGGCTTAAAGTGAAGCGGAGGAAGTTCAGGTTAGCTAGAAGGAAGAAGTTCTTCACTGTGCGGGTGGTGAGGCACTGGAATGGGTTGCCCAAGGGAATTGTGAATGTTCCATCTCTGGCAGTGTTCAAGGTTGGACAGAGCCTTGAGTGACATGGTTTAGTGTGAGGTGTCCCTGCCCGTGGCAGGGGGGCTGGAACTAGGTGATCTTAAGGTCCTTTCCAACCCTAGCTATTCTATGATTCTATTATGAAAAGGTTTTGTATATACAGTTCCTCAGCCATCAGTGGGTATAAACTGGAGATGCATGGCCTTATTAGCCTGTCTTTGAGCTTTTCGGAGTGTATTCCTATGTTAACAATTGCTTTTTCTAAATTAAATAGAATAAAATATTAGATTTTTAGTATTTGATATTAAATTTATTTTATATACTTTAAAATATTTTATGTATTTTAATATTAAAATATTTAAAAATTTTGAGAACTTGTGCATTCAGAAATATTTGTAGTATCAGATTTTCATAGTTATTTTTTTCTATGAGCATAGTTATGCATGAAGCACTAAGCTGTGCTGAGCATCCCGTTGTTTATTTGGGGCAAATTGAGTGACAAAAATAGACTAATAGTATTTTCCTATACAGGGCACTTTTCATTACCCACAATGTATTTATGGCATGGCAGCATAAGCTGAAGGAGGTTGTATTGGCACTACCACCATGAGTCAAATATTCCATTTGTTGTAGTTCTAGCACTGCAGTCCTTCATTGTATTGCCAGTGGGATCTTCAGAATATGCATCATTGACAGAAGTCCTCTCTCCCCAAAGTCAGTGGAAATTTTAAATGCCGAAGGAAGAGCAGCGTTTAGCTAGTGAGGAATTTTGAAATGGAAAGTTGAATATAGGGCAATGATTTTTTTTTTGGGGGGGGGGGATAAAAAAAAAAAAGAAAGAAAAAAATAGGTTATGCTGTCTAATGAAGTTTAATGAATGTTCTTCAAGATGTGCAGTCACACAGGTCCACAGCTGTTTTACACTGTCTTAAAAGTATTTCTGAAGCTAGATGCCAAAAATCATATCAAATGTGGTACCTTTGCCAATATGGCGAAGTTAGTTTAGCCTTTCTAGCATGTCTGCTCTGTGATCCTCTCTTAGAGCCATAATATTTCTTCCATACTGGCCGGATTCAGGGTACAACATAGACTCTCTGGGAATAAATCAGGATTATGTAGCCAAAGTGAGTGTTATTTATGGGACTCTCATTCAGTTGTGAAGAAGTCGCAGTGTATGTATCTGGTACGACAGGAACAATGAGGAGGAGACCCTTGAGGTTCCAGGAGACGTTTTCCTTTTTTCACTTCCCTGCCTGGCACCTGAAGAAGAAATTTTAAGGAAAGCCTTGCTTTGTCTCTGCAGCTTCAGACAGAAGCTGCCCCACTGGAGATACTGGCAAGAGAGAGTTTAGCTGCTGAAGTCAAAGAAATATTTTCTGATTAGGTGTGAACTGATTTTATTATATTTCCCTAAAGGCTTATAAGTTGACCAACTTTAGGTAACTTTTTATGAAGTACCAAAAGGCATTTATCTAATGCCAGAGCAGCTGCTGACAAATTTCAGGCTTTTATTTCAAAGCATGAAACAGTTAAGTGGTTGGAAGAATATTTTAAAGTATGAGAAAAGCAAAGTAATGTGGAGAGCCGTGTGTTTATTTTGAGACATTTGTAGCCCCAGTTCTCATTTTGCTTGGTGTGGTGATCCAGCCAGTTCACATGATACTTCCCGGCTTCCACCTCAATAGTTTTCTGAATACAAATAAACCCAACAAACCTCAGAATCAAAACAGCAGCTCCCCCAAATCTGAATTGAAAACAAAACCCCCAGTTTGAGCAGTTTCTTTCCAAGTGACTGTAGTTGTCTGAAAGCAGTGTTTTAAAAGGAAAGTCAGTTGATCTGCTTTATGGGTGCTGTGTGTATTTCCTGTGCTTGCAGAAACAGCAGACAGCTAAAATTCTGACTTGTGCATGCATGTAAGAATGCACCAAAAAGCATCCCTGCGTATGTATGGCATCAAACCAACTTCATTTGGGATAACTCAAAGAGATGAAGTTCCTCACTAGCAAGTCCTCTTCAGGGCCAACAATATTCCAAGCAAGTCCAACTCAGGGCCAGTTTCCAATAGTTACCTATTTTGAGGCTTTGGTACTTGCAGCCACTTTTGAGGCCAAGTCCAGATCTTACCGACACTTACCCAGCACAATTTGTAGTGAAGTGAAGCAAGCTTGCAGGTTGTCCCCCTGTAATTTTGGCTTGTGACTAGTTAATTTTGCTGCTCTGAGTTTTAGGAGTTTATATGAAAGCATCCTAAAGGAGCTGTTTTCTAAAAGCTTACTGGAGTGACTGCTTACTGGCCTATTGAGATGTCTTCCAGCTGTGCACTGGAAAATCGCGGCTACTGAAATCACTGAGAACATGACTTGGAGCAGTTTTGCTTTCCAGACCTGGCTTTCCTTTCTCCCTGAGAAGAATTTCACTGGGAACTGATTTGCACTTAAATAAATGAAATTGGCCAATGAGTTTGGGTTTTTTTCTTTCAAGGGAAAAAACCAAAATATGAATATTCAAGATGTTTTTGACCAGGGGCTGCGAAGTTGCTGATGGTGGGCCTTCTTGAAACAAGCTTTGTTGAGGAAAATTACATTTATAAACCAAACACGTTCACTTGATCAATAATCAGGATAATAGAATATTTTTAGGAACATTTAGAAAGTGTAACTCAATCTGACATGATTACTCATGCTCACTTAAAAAAGCTGTCAATCAATACCAGTTATCAGATTTTCTGCGAACAGCAGTGGAGAAAGGGAGAGGCTTGTAAAATTGTATATAAAACATTGCTTTGGTGCAGTCTCACAATTGCATCGAAGAGGTAACACAGACTTAACCATCAAACTTGACTCTGTTGAACTCTACCAAAGCTGTCTGTTGGGAAACATGCACAATAAATGACACAGCAATTGAGTCTTGAACATGGTCATACTAGATGGAAAGGAAAATGGTGATCGAGTTACACTGATCCTGCTGAAGAGCTCCAGTTATATATTAAAGCAGTAAAACTCTACAAAACATGGGAGGAATGCATTACTAGTTAATTACAACAGCAAGATATGCCGTTGAAGGGATTATTAGCATATTTTATGACACCATTTTATCATCTCCTTGTTTATACTTTCCTTTGGTAATGAACTTTTCTTCTGAACTTTGAAATATTTAAAATTTGAATATTAAATATTGTAACCCGTGTATTTGATAGGAATAGTTCTGAATATAGGGAGTAAGGACACAACTTCAGAGGAATAGAAAACCCAGGTGGGGAAAATGGCATTTTCTGTGATTATATGTTGTGTCCATGCATCAGCAGTGGTGTGATTGCTTTGGTTTCATTTTTCTGGTGGTGATGAGGTATGGAAAGCAATAGCTTGTTTTATAGTGGAAAGCCAATTCTGCTCTGGCCAATATGCTCTGTAAAGCTGTTGGATTCCCAGGCCAGTTTCAACAGCCCCTCTTCCAATGTGGATGGCTGAAAGATGAACATCTCTTGTTTTAAGTAGTTGGACAACTGTTTGATTGCTCCTTTCTATAGGAAAATAATCTTTTCATGGATGGCTATAAGTGGCATCATTTTCCCTTTGGGTTCCCATTGCTCATTCTGTATATATTACACATCTGGACTGTAAGTGAAACTTGCTCATTCCTCTGAAACATCTGTTGCATGCTGCTGCAGCAAAGGCCTATTTATCTGCTACTTTTACTCTGTACTACATGATATTAAATCTTTGTCTAGAAGCCCCCATTCCATTTCAGTTCAAAAATCACACAGAAATAGTTCATATTTTCTGGAAAAAAAAAAAAAAAAAGAGTTACCTTGTTTCACAACTGGGTCATTTTTAGTTTTTAAAGGCAAGGTGAAAAGAAAAAAGGCAAGTCAGTGAAAAAGTGTAAAGAAATTTGCTTTGGAAAATGTAAATACCTAAGGCAAAAAGTGGTAGGAGGTTTCCAGTTAGAAAAAAAATTTATTGCTTTCTTCAGTTTAAAATCTGGTTGTCCTGTTTATGCAGCTGCTCATAGGAAGGCCTTCACAAAAGGAGGGTCGTGTAATGGATTCTTCTAGTATGAGAAGGAAGGTGGAAGGAAAATGAAAAAAACAATTATAGCAAAAGAATTGTGACAGAATTTCAGGCTAAATTCTACCACTTCTGGTCAAAGAACCAACATGGTTGGTTCTGCTGCTGAACCCTAGCAAGGGCAGAACGAGCTGGGATGCCAAGTAATAGTCATCTCTGGAGCTCACAGATTGCTCAGTGAGAGATGCTCAGCTAAACCAACATGAAAAAAGCCTTTTATTTGCACCAACAGGTTTCTGCACACCTAGAGGAGGCTCTGTATGTCACCATCTAGATTTAGACAGTCTCCGCATTGGCTCTAAGCTAACTGGGGCTCTGTGTCTAAAACTGCTAGGTTTTCCTTCATGCCTCAAGCACCAGATTTTCATCTGTCTGCTTTCTCAGCATCATAGAAGAAAATAAAGCAAGTGATTTCTGGGAAGGGGACCCAGGATTCAGTGGTCTGGAGTGTGAGTAGCAGCAGGATGCTTCTACACATCTTCAGAGCAGCAAAGACCAATCTTTGCTTGTTTGGGTGGCTTGTGTGGTGGTTTTTGGACCAGCATCATATCCCACACAATAGAGGAGTCCTGGTGCACTAGTTGTGCTCTCTGCTGTGATGGGACAGATGGGGGACTTGGACTACATTTCTACAAGGCTATGTGGCTTGGGTGGTTTTAAGCACTACCTCTTAGTTCAGCATTCAGGGCAAATGGAGAAGTTCCTAGTTTACTTTTTCTTATAGCAGTCCGAAGCTGGAGAGAGCAAGGGAGATGCTCAATCAAAGGAAAACCAGCTGCATTTTACAAATACCCAAATTGTGCTATCGGAGCATTAAATATTTATCAGTGAGTGTCTGCCCATTGAATACTTCGGTGTATTTAATTTCTTTTTATTGTTATTGTCTGTCTGGACTTGGACTTATCTCCTTGGCCAAAGATAAAAGATGATTTGTGTTTTAATCGTATGGCATGTGAGGCAGTACTTAGGTTTTTCTTGAGATTCAATTAATGAGGTAAGAAAAGGGCAGGGATATGGAAGAAGACTTTGCTACACTGCCTTTTAGATTTCATACCATATTGAATATGGAGCTCTGGCAGAAATAGTTTTGGTTTTGAAGGTCTGCTCCGTGTTAGCAGTACAAGAGGCAGCTGCCTAAAAAAGGAAAACAGGAGGGTGTTTGGGGCCTGTTTATTGAGGACAAGGCAGGGAGCACTGGGCCCTGTTTGTTTCCCAGGCTGCTAAGGGCAGCAGGGACCACGTAGCCTGCACTGATAAAGAGTGGATGATAACATACTAATGCACTTTTACTTTTCTGCTAAGTATTAAGGCTAGAGAGCTGCAGACTGTTTGTGACACATGGTAATTTGTGGAAAATCGCTATTTGCAAACTAGAGAGGACCTGTTATGTTAGCAGAACTGACAAGAAAATAAACAGCTATTTTGGGGTTTGATGTTTTTGTTTGGGTTTAAAAAATAAATTAAAAAAGCCTTTGGAACTAGGGAAGATAGGCACCATGTTGGCTATTATTTACCAAATCAAATTTATTTAAATGCACTGTCTTTGATACTTAATAAATGTTGTAGTGTGGCTTTTCGTGGCTAATAAAACTTGGTTTACATTACACCCCTTGTCTGCTATGATTTGCCTCCCAGGGCTCACTTAGAGTACATTAAGAAGCTGCACGCAAGATCAGGGTGATTTGCTGCAAAACTTAAATAATTCATTTATGCACCACTGCTCTCAGACAGTGTTTTTACAAATGCTATAATGAGACAAGCTGTGAAATGTTTTACATGGTGGAAGTGAGGGCTGCTGCTCAAGTCTTTCTGCATGGATTTTATTCCTTGAAGTCTTCAAGAGGACTTCCAAGCATTATGGTGTAGACCCCCAAAACACACTATCCCTCTGGTAAGGCTGCTTGTCCTAACTCAGCAATAATATTTTTAACTTCCATGTGCTTTCACTGGAGGACCTGAAATGAGCACAGGATATAGGGAGTGTGGAGTAGAAACCATAGTTCATTATGCTGGGAAAAGGCCCTTTTCTGATTGTGGCTGTACCATGTCTACCGTTCTGCTACTCATTCAGCTCTCTGCAGTACACTTGACTTTTTATTAATGGGCATGGAAGAAATCAAAATGATCAAAGTTTAAATATACCAGAACTAAGCTTTACTGTCAGTGTTGTTCACAACTCCCCTGATGATAGCTCTAAATTCTAATCCTCTGGAGTCATGTTTCTTCTGTGTAGCTATAACCTTCAGTACCCTCTGTTTAAGTCTTACTGTCGTGAAGAAGAGCTTGAAAGTATGCCCTGCACCTGCACTTTCAGGAAGCAGTTGTCCAGACATAAAATAGCTGTATTATTTACATTAAATCATAGAATCATAGAATAGTTAGGGTTGGAAAGGACCTTAAGATCATCCAGTTCCAACCCCCCTGCCATGGGCAGGGACACCTCACACTAAACCATCTCACCCAAGGCTCTGTCCAACCTGGTCTTGAACACCATCAGGGATGGAGCATTCACAGCTTCCCTGGGCAACCAATTGCAATGCCCCACTACCCTTACAGTAAAGAACTTCCTCCTTATATCCTATCTAAACTTCCCCTGTTAAGTTTGAACCCGTTACCCCTTGTCCTATCACTACAGTCCCTAATGAAGAGTCCCTCCCCAGCATCCCTATAGGCCCCTTCAGATACTGGAAGGCTGCTATGAGGTCTCCACGCAGCCTTCTCTTCTCCAGGCTGAACGGCCCCAACTTTCTCAGCCTGTCTTCATACAGGAGGTGCTCCAGCCCCATGATCATCCTCATGGCCCTCCTTTGGACTTGTTCCATGTCCTTTTTATGTTGAGGACACCAGAATAATTTTATAGTTGGAGTAATTTTTTATTAATTTAATAATTTGGATGGAGAAGGGGGGATAGCGCTAGAGTTTGGAGCAAGTGTGACCTCTCCATCATTTTTGTATGCATGTTAGGCTGTAGCTGTTAACTACATGGTTGGATCTTACTTGTTCTACAGGAAGAACAAATTACAGAAGAATTAAAACATAAACAAATTAGTCTTAAATTAGTAATTGGGTAAAAGTAATTTGTTCATGGTGTGTGTCTGACTTTGCCAGGAAACCTATCCAACAATTTACATTTCCCATGCACATCTCACCACTAACTTGGAGCTTAAGATGAGATATGGGAAAAATACTAGGTATAACTGAACTGCTGGGTGGCTGTCATTAGAATTTGTAACTAATTGCAATAAGATATAATTAGAAGCAATTTGAATTTTTAGGATTAAGACAGAAGCGTTCAATTTTTCGTAACTTCTTAATGTGTCAAATTTGCTTCAGAATCTTTTGCTAAAAAATACTTTGCAATTGCTTGTATTTTTTCATGGCCATTATGAACCTTGAAGTGTGCAAAGTCAATTACCATTTTCTAGAATGAAAAGCTGCAGAAAAAGAAAGGAAGGGGATTCGGAAAACAAAATGTTTGGGCTGCTGCTTGGTGAAGATCCATTTGAATTTGCTAGCATTCCTGTCAGCATTTCCCCCATCTTCTCAGCCAGTTTTGAATCTGAGGAAATTACCATCTGTGCATAGATATGCAGGAAATGAGCTAAATTTGTAGTGTAAACATTTTCAAATGAATATTTGCACAGCACAGTCTCCCAGCAATGCATTATCCTCTTTCATTTGATAATCAACACATATCCCTCATGAGTTGCATTGAAAGGGAAGAGAGTGACTCTCACTAAACTCTAATTATCCTTCCTTCCTCCTGGGAAGAGTTCTCTTTAAGCTCCCTTTTGTGAGCTGCTCTGCATTTCACAGCAGTTCCACCTCTTGATCACTCTTTCTCCTTCTTTTGTCTCCAAGTGGACTCTGGGATGTAAGGGCATAGCATGAGCTCAGACTGCTCTGCATAGGGACATCTCTCGAATTTCTGTGAGGTGAGATTATCAGGCCAGCCCAAAGCCTTGGAGAGATTCACAGCCATTAACTTCGAACTGAGCTTTTCTACAAGACACAAGCTTCTTGTGATAATACTTAAATATTTCTTGGCTTAGGACTGGGAGAGCGACATACTTCCATTAGCCCCAAAGTACTTTTGACTCGATTCAGTCTCTGGCAACATGAGTCAGCTGTTTCAGCTAAGCAGTGTTTCTAATTCAGCCTTTTTCTAATAAGCACGTACGCATAACGTGAGCTTCCTACATCGATTAATCCGTGTTTCCTCCATATGGCTTGTAGATTTTTACTTTCTTTTAATTCAGTGCAAGCTGCTGAACAGTAAAATGCAGTCAGGATCTTATTCTAGCAAAAAAAGAGGACCCCATCTGAAGTTGCCAGGGAATTGCCAAGATTAGCAATTGGGAAAGGAATTTTTCAGGCTGTCCCTCTGACTAGCAAGGCTTGAAAATGGGTGAAGTCCTTAAGTAGTCCTGTATGTGGGGCCCTGCATTTTTGTAGGTAGCTTTCTGAAGGCAGGATTTGTAGATCATGGCAGCTGGACCAGACCTTGCTGAAGCTGGTTCAGAGGGACAAAGGAATAGGCCTGTGGAGGTGTCCCGTGAGAGTATTCAGCTGAGATGCTGCACCTTTATGAGAGGCGAAAGGGGTCAGGAAGTCAGAAGGAGAGGAAGCTGCTGGGGTTTGGAATAATTAGGACTTAAGAGGTTTGGAAGTAGATATTTTGTATTTGGAAGGGTAGGAATTTACAATGTGCATGGAACAGAATAACTCCATTTACTAATTTTAATGTGCAGTTAGGAGTGTTAAGAGTCGTAGTAGCAAAGTGTAGCTATTGCTACTGCTGGGCTATCAGAATAAAGCTGTAGACCTATTCATGTCTATCCCCCTATGTGGAGAACGCAAAGAGAAATAAGGGTCTAAAGCACTGCAAAATATGACTTCCCCTCCTCACTAGCAACCTTTATTAATAGCCCCTGACCACCAAAACAAAATAACCCTACAGCCTTTTTCTTTCAGTACCAATGAATCTAATGGCACAGTTTTTCTCCTTCAAACAGGGGGAATGTTGATTCCCGGAATGCACTTTATACAAATTAAAGCCCTTTCCCCCTTCCAAACATAATTTTTAACAAAGGAATCAATCTCTCTCCTAGCAAACCAAGGTGAACAAATATATATAATACATAAAATAATTAAATTGCTTTTTTCATATTATAAGAGTTTGTTTGGTTTGTAAAACCAAGCTGGAATATTTATGCCCTTCCTCTTAGGGAAGGTCAGCAGATATATACTCAATTACCTATTTGTGTGCATTAAATCAAACGACTCTATATTCAATATTTTGTTTTTTAATTTTGCCTGAGCAGGAAGCTGGAAATCCAAATTAATGACTCTTCCCCAGTGACATAAATTCTGCGAGGTGTTTGTCGCTTGCTTGCCTTGTTAAAGTGCTCTGACGTGATTGATAACCATTGTCCTCTCTGACAGCAAAGCCTGCACAGCAGCAGCAAGTAGACCAGCAAGCATGCAGAGAACTTGCTCTAGGATCCGAATCTGAGATGTTTTCATTAATTCTACTTCCAGGTTGTGAGGAATGGTTTGTAAACAGGCTGGTATCCTACTTGTCTTCTCACTAACAGCTGGTGTTGGACATGATAATATACCAAAGTCACTGCAGCTGAGCAAGGAGAAGTAAAGCTTGTTTCTGTGGGGTAACTGAGGGCAGTAAAGTCCCTTCTGCTAAGGGAAGAATTGCTGTGCCACAGCTGTCTTATGCATGCCCTGTACTGGTTATATAGTATGGATAATTTAACTTGCAGAGGGTCCCCATGAGTGATCTACCAGGTGTCCCACTCTTGCCCTCTTTCTGTGCACTGACTGGTTGGATCCTGAACCCACAAGAGCAGATTTCTTCCCAAGAACAACAAAGCTTCCACGACGAAATCTGGGCAGTAAATATTTTACGCTAATTCGCACCATCTTTTTAATGTTCAGTTCATTATAGTCAGTGATTGGGCCTGCGCTGCAGAAAGTGTCTCGCATCAAGGCAGTCTTCTCCTCGAGGGACTGGGAATCTGAGGGACTACTGCAAGCAAAATGAAGTGCAAGCACCTTGGGAAAAGCTTTATTTTAATCTCATACTCTTTTCCCTTTGTATGATACTGGGATGGAGAATGGATTTGCTGTTTGTAGGCTGATGTTTGTGAGGCTTGTGGAGTTCTAAGGGATAGGTGCCAGCTCATATTATTAGGATCATAGAATCATCGAATCATAGAATAGTTAGGGTTGGAAAGGACCTTAAGATCATCTAGTTCCAACCCCCCTGCCATGGGCAGGGACACCTCACACTAAACCATATCACCCAAGGCCTCGTCCAGCCTGGTCTTGAACACTGCCAGGGATGGAGCGTTCACAGCCTCCCTGGGCAACCCATTCCAGTGCCTCACCACCCTAACAGGAAAGAATTTCCTCCTTATATCCAACCTAAACTTCCCCTGTTTAAGTTTGAACCGTTACCCCTTGTCCTATCACTACAGTCCCTAATGAAGAGTCCCTCCCCAGCATCGCTATAGCCCCCCTTCAGATACTGGAAAGCTGCTATGAGGTCTCCATGCAGCCTTCTCTTCTCCAGGATGAAGAGCATATTAAAGGATCTTTCCTTTAATATACTAATTGAGTCCCTCCTAATTTGTTCACATTATAGGAGCTTAACTTGAGCTGTATTACCTGCAGTAAGTCCTTAAGAAGGTATAACTAAAAGCAGATGAAGCATCAGATAAAAATTGCGTTGATTTGGCAATTAATGCAAAAATTGGCAAAACAGTTTAAAGTGTTTGGTCTTGAAATAATAAATATGGAACATGTAAAGAAATAGCTATTGCCAGAGCTTTGGAATATGAGTCTGAATCAAGGTCAAAATTGACAAATGACCCTTACAATGGGCTCAGGTAAATGAGTAGCACCAGTGACCTGTGGATGTTGATGTGTCTAGAATCCCGGCAGAGGTACCTGTATTGCAGCATGGAGAGGTCTCTATAATCAGTGTATTGTTACTGCTTTTATTTTCTCTTTAGGCAGAAGCAGAATGTAAATGTAAGTAAAAGAGCCGTGCACATTGCTCTTTCCGTAATCCTTGTGCTATGAACTATTTTTTCCCCATAGGCTATTAGTGTCTTTGAGTAAGTATCTAGTTCTTTTCAATAAACCCTGTGCATCTGAAGTTAAAGTGGTTACTGGTAACTAAAGTGACAGCTACTCAACTGCTAGCAACAAAAAGAAGCTTGTTAAACCTGAAGATGTCACATCATTTTCGTAGCCACATTTCTGAGCTGTAGGAGACTTGAGTGCCGTATTTCCTAGGCAGAAACAGGTAGTCAACGAGGGTGTTTATTCATTGAAGGTCAGGCTTTTGTATTATGAAACTTCTAGCAGATGTGATAAGCAGTAAATTGCAGATCTATCACCTTTTCTATCTTTTTTTTTCCTTTTTTTTTTCCCTTCCCCCAGTGAGCGTGTGTGTGAAATCAGCAGAATACTGCCTGCATTTGATTTATGGCCCACTTTTGACCAACTCTTATCAGGTTCCCACAAGCCCTTTTCTGATGCAGCTCATGTCTGAATGACAATAGACAACCAGTGCCATTATGCTCCAAAATCCCTCTCTGCATTCTAGACACCTAAGATTACATCTGGGCTATTGATTTATTACTCTCTCCCCCCCTTTTTTTTTCCCCCCACAGGGACCAGATTGTTCAGCCTGAACAAGATAGACTATTATTAAACTGAGCAAACTACTCTATGTGAACTTGGTAAAGAAATAATCATTTGCAACCACCTTTCTAACCACTCAGGTTCATAAAGAAATGTAGGTGTTGAAATATTAAGACTGTTTATATATGGGTCCCACCATTCGTGTTTGTTCAGATTATATATAATTTATATACATGAAATGAGACCCAACAGGCATTCTGTTGTGTTGGACATTATAGGCATATTGCCTAAAGCACCGCAGTATTACCACCCAATGTACAAACCCCAAATTATTACAAATCTGAGTTATAGAAATATCTACTGTAACCCAACTGTATCTGTGGCAGGGAGGTTTTATGACACCTTTTAGAGCCTCAGCAAAATTTATATGTTCTACCAATAGATTTTTTTTTCTTTTCCTTTTTTGGGGAGGGAAAGGAAGCTATAAATTTTACAGTATGTTGGATTTTTATATCTCCTAAAAATGTACTGTGCAGGATTCACATTTAATATCCCTCAGCTATAGTCATCTGTGTATTTAAGTCACTAAGTGAAAAGGTACAGGCAGGCCTTCTAGTTAAAATGGTTATTTTTTTCCTCTCTCTTTCCCTACTTCTCTCCCCCTTCCCTCCCACAAGCACATACCTCACCCTTGCATCATCTTTTGCTTAAAATAACATTACAAAAGCTGATTCACGCATTCAGGGTTTGTTTGTGCACACCTCTGGCCTGCTTTCAGGAAACTCTGAGCACCAGCACCCCAGACCAGCAAGGTCTGCAGGTGCTCTGAGAGAAACCCAGGGCATAGCATGGACCAAACACAACAAACAGAGGCTTTCAGAGCTGTGCTCCTCCTGTCATTGGCCACAGGGACAGATCTGCTTAACTCTCGGCTAAACCTCCCATGGTTTATGTCCTACCTCAAAGGATTTGCTTTATTCCACCTACTATTCAATTCATTGTGTACAACCGTCTATCGTTGCCTGCGTCCTGTTATGCTGGCTCCTGTTAGACTGTTTGTTACAGTGACACATATGAGCAGGAAGTATCACACAGAGGCTGTAATTTAAGTATTTCCTTTTACTGTCTTACTGTACTACTGATAATTTTCTTTTTAAGGCATCCTTTGTTCTCCTGTGAAGCAAAATTCTGTCAGCAAAGAACCAGATAATGCGAGCATCAAGTGGGGGAAAATTAACTTTTATCATTTCTTACTAGAAGTCTGTTTTCTATGCCATCATTTTCTCATGTTTAAGAGTAAAATAGACCTCACAGAAAAAAAAAAAAATGTTTCAATTGAAATTTTATAATTATTCTCTATTTATGTGAGCATCTATTTCTTTTCTGTCCGTTCAGGGCTTGATCCTGCCAGATTCTGTGCCTGTTCCAGTGAAACACCTATAAACATGCTCAACAGCATTTGAAAGCTCAGACATCTGTAAATGCTCCTGAAATATCGTAGCATTTCTGTTTAAAGAGAGCTCCTCGACAGGGTGTTGGGGCAATACCTATTACTGAGGCCTTTTGGAAAGGGAAGAGGAGTTTTCCTTGTGAAAGTCATGCCCTTTCAATTAGGATATAGTTGAGCATCTAAATATTGTGATGAGAAAAGGAACTGTGTGATACTGAGTATGACTAACTGAGACTTTGTTCAGGAGGGAAGAAATGAGTTACACAGAAATACATAAATCAGAGTTTCATAGACCCACAGATGGCATTGCTATAGGTAGTAGAGAGCACTCCAGCTCTGTAAGTGTACTGGAGAGTTACAGTAGATTCTGGTTAGAGTAGGGAGAATAATTAATGGCTGATGGAAAAGGATGAAATGTTTTTTCTTCGGAATGGAGCAAGTAAGAAGGGATGCGAAGGCAGCACAAAACAAGAAGCGGAGAGTCAAGCAAACTGAAATATGGCAGGCTGAAAAACCCAAAAGGGAACACTTTTTCCCGTAATGTGTAACTCAGCTGGGAAATTCTGTGCTTCTGTTCAACTGAGAACAAATCAAATTTTAGAGAGAGATAACCAAATTTATAGCAGTAGTCCATGCTAGAGCAGGAAGAGCAATGGCAAGGTCATTAGAAATGCACTGCTTCCAGCCTTCAGTAGCTGGGTGTTTGGGGGTTGAGAGGGACAAATAGCCAATAACTATAGGTAGCAGAGTTGCACTTTGAAGCTTAGTTCTGGCTATAAGAGTGTAGCTTGCGTGGACTGTCGCCTTTGCAGTTTCTTTGCTTTTATCATTAAATTCAGTGTTTTATGACAGTTTGGGGTAGCTGGGGTTTTGGATGTCCTGTGCAGAATGCCTTTTTCCTGTCTCCCTGCATTGTGGTTCGCTGTTGTACAGAGGAAATGGAAATCACAGCAGTGCAAACAAGCCAAAAAAGATTTAAGCCTTGACTAAGCTGACAGTCACTCTTGTGACAGTCACTTGGTGTTGTTTGGATTAGGCTCTTCAGAGTCTTTTCAGCCTGTTACAACTGTTGTTTCATTTGCATCATGGTGTTGCCAGAAAAGCAGTGGCAAAAGCATGCTCTGGGTAAGCCAGATCTCTTCCTCTGCAATGGAAACTCCCTCCTTCCCTTAGTGCAGTTGACTTGAAATTGTGATTCATTTGTCTAAAGGCCTTTCCTGATTTCACTTTGTTTTGGAGCAGAAACCTTTCTTCCTTTTAGCTCCTGGTGTCTTCTGCCCTGGAATACAGACACTGGCCTGCACAAGTATTGGCTTGCATAATGCTGCTTCAGATAAAGGTCATAAATGGTCTTATTTGGAAATTAATTCAAATAAGAAAGAGAAGGAGCCAAAACCAAGCCTCTACTGGGCATGTTAATAATGTCATTTGTTTACAGAGTGTAAGATCACTGCTAGAGGACATCCTGAATCATTGGCTGTTGCTCTTAGTGTTTGCCCTTGGTTGTCCCTGTTGTGGGGGAAGCAAGTCCAAAGGTCAGAGAGACTCTGCTGGTCCAACACTGCCTGAAGACAGCTATTCATCTTCTGGAAACCCAGGCTGATATTTTGAAAGATCAGTGTTATGATTTTGATGCCTAAAAAAAAAAAAAATAGATGGGATTCACTTCATTCCATGGACTCATTCCAGTACAGTCATTTGGCACCGCAACCAGGAGGAATTAGTGCTGTAGTTCTTGAACACTAACCAGGAAAAAGGAGATGGTTGTAATGTCAGAAGCGTGTGGCAGCAGATCAGAACTGGTGTCTGGGGCTGTGACCACGGTGCGTGTGACAGGAAAGCCTGGCGGCATGCGTTCTGTCGTGCTTATTTCTTGCACATGTAAAATGTGTGTGGGGTGGGGTTTTGGGGTTTTCTGAGCAGTCTTCAATCCAGTGTTTACAGAAATATTCCCCACAGAAAACATATTTTGTTTAATGCTCCTCTTACACACAAAGGGTCTGGGAAGGCACAGCCAAAATGCAGTCTTTAGGAAAAGGCGTTTACTGTACAGCAGGCAGGGCTCCATGTAGAACGTATGCTGGATTTCAGCAGGTAGCAGGTAAAAGAGCAAACAAATAGGGAGCCATATTGTCAGCCATGCTGAAAAGTGCTCTGGTGCCCTTTCCTAGAGCATTTTCTCATCAACAACAACAAAATCAGATGTTTCTATCAGAAACATGAATAGCACAAACACATGGCTCTTGGCTCTTTCCTTCAGTAAGTAGCAGCAGCAATTAATTAGCTCTTGGAACATGTTGGATCTATAGAGAGAATATTAAAGCCTCACTTTTTTTTTTGAAGGATTAACAGTATTTCTGGGCAGTTCAGCAGCATCAATGATACATGCTTAATGTGTGGAAGAAGCTGGCATTCTGGCTTTGGCAGCAGGTACACAAAGGGTGTCTTCCCACAAGTTCAGTTGCATTCTTGGCTAAAGAGAACACATTTCACTTATTACAGTAAATAAAGCAGGTGATATTCAAACACTTTGCAAAGGTCTCCTGGGTGTAGCTATGGATAGTAGGTAGTATTTGTGCTCCATTTTGTATGCTTGTCAACAGCTGTTCGTGTCAGACGTCTTTTTTTTTGTTAATGCAGGTTGTCCTCAGGAAAGTAATGAAAAGGAGTGAGCATTGTCTCAGCTGCCATAAAGTGTTATGTTCTCTTTGGTATTAATCATCATTCTGAAGTTCATTAACTTTAATACACTTTAGTCTTTATATGTCATCAGTTGAACCCAAGCCTTCCAGATGAGTCATTTGCTATATGCTGGATTTGTGGGGGCAAGCTGATTTTTGAATATAGTGAACATTATGGATAGGCTTCTCCTTCTGCACTCTGTTCATCGCATTGAAATTGCATTTGTTAAACAGAGAAGGTGTTACGAGAGAGGCAGGGTTGTGACAGCCCAAAAGAAGAAGAGAAACCAACTGCAGAGGCAAGGTCCCTCATGGCATGATAGCGAGGGTGCCAGTGGGGTGGTGTAACAGCTCTGATTTTCCTTTTGCTCCAGTGCATAAATTGGGCATTGCCCTGTTGTGGCAAAATGAAGCGTGTAGTTGAGGAATGTCCCCAAAGCTTGCTTGCACCCAACCTGGGTTGTGCACAAAGCAATGCAGATGTATGGGCTTGAGCCCAAAAGTGAGTGTTAGTGAACACTGAGCAAGCTGGGGACCCCTGAGGGATGCCAGCAGAGCTCAGCTGGTATCCTCAGCAGCCTCCTTAGCACACCAGCTGCCTTGCCAATATCCTGTGCTGCCCAAAGATCACATCACAGGTTGATTTTGAGGAGGGACATAAGGCAGGATAATGCAGCCACTGACCTTGTGGACTTTTACAGGGAGCTCACCCAGTGCTAAGGGGCTGGCATGTCGCAGAAGGTGCTTGTGGAAGGTTTGACAAATAGGCGGTGAAGGCTGGCACTGTACATGGAGCAGAGGCAGGGGTTGGTGTACTGTGTATGAGATGAAAGATGAGGACAGGGCTAGGTCAGGAATAACACTGTATTTTGGGCAGTTGTCTTTTGCACTGTCCAGATTCCACATAATCAGTTTTTCCATCTCCTCCAGTAAACTGAAGGCATTTGTAATTCACGCTTTTAAACATTGCTGTCTATTTCTGCTACTTTATGGATTAAAAAAAAGCCCTGGACTTGTACACACAGAGGTATAATAGAAGAAAATAAAGATCCCTCCATAGCATCAGGTCATCACTCTTCTGGCTGCATGAAGCTCACCTATTGACAGGAATCATCTACCTCCAGCTGATCTTACTTCTCAGCCAAGGTCTGAAAGTCTGTCACCTCCTGTCATGATCTGTCATATAAACATCTCATGCAGTGTTAACCTAACAGTTAGAAAGATTTGTTGCAAGTCTGTTGGATCGTTTATTTGTTCTGTTTCTTAAACCACTTAATACAACGGGGGTGAATTTTCTTATAGGTTAAGGGCAGAGGCTGGGTCTTAATTTATCCCAGTAATCTGCCCAGGCTGTGTGCAGGAATCCTGCAGACTACATGAAAAGTGCTTGAGTCAGACCCTTCTCTGCTCAAGACTCAATAAGGGCATGAGTTGATCTAAACACATATATCTTCTGTTCAGGGGGGATAAAGGGAGGAGGAAAGAAATCAATGCTGTCTCTGGCTGAATTTCTAGTTGTGTTTCACAAGGCTGTTACTTGGCTCATCTCCTTCCCTCCAGACATTGCAGAATCGCCCTGCTGAATTCTCTCTGCATTGGACTGCCTGAATTTTTCTCAGAGAAAACAGGCTGGGCCTTTTCCTTTAGCTTCTGCTGCTTCTCTGTCTTGTTCTTGTCTGGCCTTCCACCCTTCCCCTCTTTTTTGCCTTCTCTAGGCTGTCACAAACTCTTGCCTCTTGATGTTCTGGCTGTTCCAAAGCCTTCCTCTCCTGGGCTCTGAGAGAGCAATTACACATGAATTGTTTTCCAAACCCTGAGAGCTGCAGTGTCCTGTTCTTGGCCCCAGAAAAAAAATATTGATTTGTACAGATTTTGCTGATTTGTATGGAGGCTTTAAAAGAAGGAAGAGGAAAAATGCCTGCTAAAAACCATCTTCATTCACATGAGCAAAAAGTGATTTGTGTGTGTAAGATTTGTAAAGGCTTCTTGGCAGAACTGGGAGAAATAAGCCATAGGTTGTTAAATAATCTTTAAGGTCCCTGTACTATGTTATGGCTTCAATTCAGAAAATACTTATATCACTACAACTGGTCTTAAACATCTTTGCATAACATAGTTTAAACTACTAAATTATTTTGGTTTTTAGACATAGTTTAATTATAGTGTAAAACTTAAACATAGTTATTTCCTCTTTTAAACAAGCTCTTGCTGGTTTTTGTTCTCTGAAGACTCTTTGCTGTCACTAAACAATTCCAACTAAAGCGCTGAAAGTGCTTTGACATACATTGTAATGATGATAAGAAATCACCATGTTCAAGGTCTGGAGAGAGTGAAGAGTGTGGTTATAGTTTTGAAACACCCAAATATTTTGCCTAAAACAAAACACCTAATCTTTGTACCACATCATGTATTGTATGGAAGAATCAATCAATCAGCTGTAAGGTCTCTTCTCCATTAAGTAGTTTGTCTTCAGTTCTTGGCTAGGTGAAGGGCCCAATAGGACACAGGTCCTATCCTCAGCTACATCACTGGGAACAAGACTGGGGCCAAAGTAATGTTTGAAAGGTTTTCTTTTATTTGTAGAACAAATGTTTTCACCCAACTGTAGCACAGTCAAACAGTGCGAAGGAAACATAACAATACCCCTGTCTATTTATCTGTGTTTTCATAAGGTCACCCATCACCATGGTATCCAAGTGTCTTTCTTCTTTCCTTTAAGGGTCCTGGTCAAGAGTTGAAAGTAAGGAAAAGAGAGGAAGGAAACCACAAAGAAAGAAGCATATGAAAAGTAAAAAAAAATACAGACCTGGAGGTAAACCTACACACTCAGAGGTAATTTGCCTTGAGGAGCAAGAACCCTTGAGACCTATGTGTAGACTGTGGAAAAAAGAATCTGTGAACAATAGTAAAGGCTATGAACGTGCTATCCTCTGACAGGTATGTAAACTTTAAGATTAAAATAACAGCTTCAAAAATCTTTCTGTCAGAGTGAGTTTGCTTTCGCTAGTCAGGGTTTCAGGGGAAGTATCACAAAGCCAATGTATATCAAGTGGAGATAGCAAAGGAAAATACTGTATGAAATTTCTAAACAGGTCAGTTCTTGAAGCACATTGTCTATAGCCTGACAAAGTTATCATGACATTAAAACAGGGTTATATAAAATAAAATCAGGTAAATAAGTATTAGAGCTGATAGATTTTTTTTCTGCATATGTTGAATGATCTCAAAGCAAATCTCATACTGAAGAAGGAAGAAAAAGAGTGAACCAGGAGGGGCACAAAATTAAAGTTGCCTTTTGTTTGGTTTTGTGTCAGTTATTGGTTTGATCGGAAAGTATTTTCACCGACAATTCTGACAATCCCAATAAGCATTCACTTTACAATTGGGAAGGGTTCCTTAATAGGCTTTTAAAGTTTTGTCTCAGTTTAGCAATATACTCTATCATGTTTTGGTTTGGGTTTTTTTTCCTATTGACGTTCATGGTGATACCAAGGAGAGATGGTGGGTATTTCAATCACACGTTTGTTACCCAGTCTCCCTCTGTGCATGCTATCCTGAAAACTGTGTTGTGAGAAACAGCCTTGTGTTTTAATGGTGTCAGTATGCAGTCGTCATACTGCTTATGGAGAGGAGGCGGGAGGGTGGGAGCAGCCAAGTGTCCTCACCTCTATCCCTGGAGTGGGAGCCCTAACTGCTGTGAGTATGCAAACCTTAGAGTTAAGAGACATCTGAAGAGGATGGTGATAATAAGGAGCTAAGTGTGTCTTGGTCATGTTTATTTTCCCAGTTTGATTAAATATAAATGTCTGAATATCAACTATTTGTATGCTAATCACATCCCTTCAACAAACACAAGCCACTAACGAAACTAATTTTTGTATACTACGAGATTTCTTGACCACAGAAAGCAGACATGATATATATAAAAGGAGTGAAATAATTCAGCATATGCTCATTGCTACTTCTTTAAACAGCAGCTTCCTCCTTCCGGAGACCTTCCTTGAGGTTTGCATATGACCACATGTAATGATGTGGTTTCTTTTCACTAGTAATAGCTTTCTGAGGCAGCAAGATGTGGTGCAAAATCTTACTACTCAATAAGTGGCATTCTACTGACCTAGTTACCCCAAAAGCTAATTGCTAGCTTGTATATTTGCCACACTTCCCAGCAGCACAGTAGACTTCATAAAGTGTCTAGCAAAAACTTTAGCTCCTGTCAGGCCATGTTCAGGTCAAGTATAAGGCCCACTGGAGTCAATGGCTGACTTACATTGTGAAGCGAAGTAGACTGAAAGGTCAAATTCTCAAAATCACCTCATGAACTCTGGCATTTACTTTGATAAATCTCATGTCTCCGTATGTAGCTACCAGTTCAACAAGCTACTTAGATCTATGACCAGCTTAGAAAGATGTGAGTCATTGCACTGACTTCAACATGGTGACTCACATCCTTCACCAGCGTCCTGTAAGCTGCCCCTCTGGGTTGGCCCTTTTGCTCCAACAGCCTGTTGAGAAGGCCTGTCTGCGGTTTCAGGTGTTTATTAAAGGCAAATGGGTCATGGTGATGGATTGTGTTTTGGCTGCCTGCTTGGAAAGTCTGACCCCAAATAATGACCCCAAATATTGGGATCTCTGTGTGGTTCTCTCCTATTTTATTCTACCAAGAATGTCACATGTAAAGGCATTATTAATTCAAGAGGAAGAACTTTTCCAGAAACTCCCCCCCCCCCCCCCCCCCCAAACTCTCAGGAGCAGTAAAATTGTTTCTTTCTTTTAATTGTTTTGTTCTTATTTCTATGCAGTGAACTTCGTCACAAGTCCAAAGAAGTGTTCACCATCATTCCTCAGACCCGCTATTTCTGCATGTACATCAGAGAATCGCAAAATTCAGAGATGAAAAAGTTCCTTTGCATTAGATCATCTCATCCCTGCCCTTCCTGACACAGGTTTTCTCTCCCTGTACAGTATATTCTCTAGCGCTTTGTCCAGTCTAGCTTTAAGTAGATTAAATATGGTACTTTCTCACTGCCCTGTCAGAAGCTGTTGGAGAGGCTTGGAGGTAATTGACACTGGCACCCTTTGAAGGTGTGTTGTGGACCTTACCACACTTGTCATTTGTATCCAAACACAGTGCTTTCCTCCAGCTGTCATGAGTATTGTGTGGCCATAATTCTTTCAGACCCATATACAGCCTGTGCTGAACAGTTATAACTAAGATGGAACAAAAGAAATGAAAATGTGGTTTTGGTTTCTTTTTGGCAGACAGTGTACATAGGGTTAATTCTTCTGAGCAGCCCAGAGGTGAAATAGTAAGGTGAAGGCCTCCAGAATACTTTGTTGATGAAAACTAGTGGTATTGAGATATGATGTGCTTGCCTGCACATGAAGCTTTTTCCTAGATAGAGAGGTATATTTTATAGACTTCAATTAATAACTACATTTGAAATATCAACTGTCTGCTCTTGTGACACGGAAAGCAGATTTAGCCAAAAGGTGACTGCTTTTGAAGAACACTGCTGATGATATACGCATTTAAGTGAAGCAGTAATAACGTTTGGAGTTTCCTTTTTCACTCAAGGAATCCACAAAGTGTTTCACTCCGTCCCTGCTCAAACTGTGCAGCTGCTTTGGGGTTGGGACATGCCTGTGACTTTGTGGCATGACGAAATATAGGACAGTCTAGACAAGAAGTCAGTAGTGGGCTGCTGGGCTCCTTGTATTTAGAGTCCAATTCCTGAACTGTTCTGTTTTTCCCAGAAGATGTTGATGCACCATCATGAACAGAAAACAAAGGGTATTAGGTAGTCTCTTGGTTTAAAGGGTTTCTTACTTCTCTCATCATAATAGAACCCCAATTTTTAATCCTACGAGCCATAGAACTATAAAGCCATGGATTTCTTAAGTACAATTCTCCATCCAGGTCATTGTCATTACTTATTTCTACCTCTTTCAGATAAAGGAATATTGTCCCTTGGTGTAGCCTCTTACTTGCTACTTTTACTCATATTGAAGGTTCTTGATGCAGATATTATTTGTAGCACTCTCACTGCTTGTCATTACTGCCTCTGAGTTCACAAATCCCACACCGAGATCACATAACATAGCCCAGCATTTCTTGGACATGTAGCACCACATTAAAATGTCATTTTAAGTAATTAATATTTTATTTATAAATACTTATAAATATTTATTATAAACAAGGCTTTAAGCAGCAGCTCATGAGAAAACAATCTATTACATTTGTATTAAAACATGTTCAAAAGTTTAATTGTAAGAGAGGCTATTCAGATGAACTGTAAAAAAATTCATAGCAGTGCGTTGCTTTGGCCAGTTCATGTCAGGCTGCCACGTTGAGATGGGAAGGTGGATTTCATTGTGTTCCACACTAAATCCAAGAAACCAACCTCCAGTGATTTAGGGAACAGCTATAAATACTCCATGTTCTTTTTTTTTTGTTCCATGTCTTATTTGGGCAATACTTCTGTTCATGACTGGGTCAAATGCTGCTCTTGAAATCCCCTGTATGACTCATGGCTGAGGAAGAGCTTTGCTGGATTTGACACATGAGGGTTTGTGCCTACTGGAAAGCTGCTGAAAATGGGGTTTGTCCTCCTGACTTCTGCTGTGGGCTTTATATTTAGTCCTGAAGGGACCCTCAGTCTGCTGATCCAGCAAATCAGAGATCTAGCTCCACTGGGGTCATCTTCTGTTTGGTAGGCATCCTTCCTTCCTTTCTTGTGACACACCACTTGAAGTAGTTTTATTCCCCTTTTTTGTGAAGTCTTTCTAGGAAAGCATGGAGGCATAGCTTTCTCAGGCTGTTCCCCCAAAACATTATTCCTTTTAGGAGAAGAATATATTTGGCTGAGACCCACCCCTTCATAATACAGGGCTTTAAATATGAATAACATAAAATAATAAAACAATCAAAATAATCGTCAGGACTGGTAACTGTTTTACACCTCTAACCAGAATGACCAACCATCTCTGATTAAGTATCCTACAGAAGCATTTAAATTCAGCAGGTTTAATAGTTCTTAACAACTCCCATTGATGGTATTATTTTTCATTGGGAAGAAAAATGGTTATTGCTCGCATTGACCTCTAGTAAATCTTGTCACCCAGCCCATACCCTGGTCCCGAAATATAATTAAAGCACTCTGTTTTGATAATAGTGACTTACAAAAGTGTAGGAACTAGTATTTACATTTTCCCTTTTTATTGCTCTTAAGTTTGGTATGAAAAGAAAGGTAATGCAACCAAATTACCTTAAATAGCCAGGACGGATTTATTTCTGTCTAGGAGTGTTGTAGTTTACATACATCAAATATATATATAACATATATATATGTATATGTTCTAGGATTACCGCAGTGTTTGATGGGCCTTTTATTTTTTTTCACTGTGGTGATTTTAGATTCGATCCACAGTGTAAGCACCTTCAGAGGACCACAGCAGTTGTTTTTACCCCACGTAAAAAAAAGTGTCTAAACAGATTAATAAAACTCAGGTTTGTAGCCATATATTTCTGAGAACTGCTGTTCATAATATTTTGTGTTGTTGTAGCAACATGCTCCTCATCTATATTTAGTTTAATAGCTGCTTTTTGGAATATTGCAAGCTAGTACAGTATATTATCAAGTGGTTTGAATGACATCATAACCTATGAGTGTCATCTCTTGTGGGTTATAAAATCCTCCCAAACCCTCCGTTTGTATTAATGGCTTGTAATATAATTTTAAACCAGGTATTATAGTTTACAGTGGAAGGATAAAAATCCTGGTCTGCCTCGTAGAGTGCACTGGGGGAAGAGGAGGGCAAAGCAAAGTGTCTTTCCCACCTTACTCATGTATGGACTGTTTGAGATGGGCAGTATGGTGCTTACTGGGCTTAGGCATTGTCAGTGGCCCAGGAGAAGTCTGTCAGTGTCTAGAGGGAATTTTAGGTAGTCCCTGGCCACACTCGAGAACTTGGTCTTGTGAAGAAGTTTGGGGCAGAATAAACTCATTGGCCACACACTGTCTTTGACATGTTGCCCTCCACGTATAAAAAGGCTGGAGAAACCTGCCACATGTTCTGTGCTTCCTGTTCTCCCCTGTGTTAGAGAATCCAATGACTTGCTAAAGATGCTGTATGTCACCTTGAACTAGCTCATCCCACCTTCTCTCTGTTGCTGAAGGTTTAGCTAATGAGTCATCTTGACTTCCGCTGTAGTCAGTGGAGAGAGATGGGTGTCCCTGGGGGGCAAGACATCCCACCCGGTGGACCCAAATGCATAAGACAGGGTATGTTTCTTGCTGGAGGTGTGTGCCTCTCGCCCCTGGTGATTGAGATACTACCTTAAGCTGAGTTGAGAGCCTCCCAACTAGTGCTGGTGAGTGGGATTAACCCTATGTCTTCATGCCAAATCCAGATGTTTTCGCAGGGAATGTGAAATAGCACCTTCAGTGATTTGATGGGAGTCCCTTGGTGGAATTCTGTCTGCTGTTTCTTATAGAGGAATATATTTCTGCTTCCTATAATCCTGTTTTATACAGGAAGACTCCATACAAGGTCATAGCAGTTGCTTGTCAGGGAATCTGTGGCAGGTATCTGTGTTCACTGAAGGGAAAAAGAAGTGGAAATCTCAGGGAGTGTTGTGAATCCAGA
Organism: Pezoporus occidentalis; assembly: GCF_034315485.1. Taxonomy (NCBI): domain Eukaryota; kingdom Metazoa; phylum Chordata; class Aves; order Psittaciformes; family Psittacidae; genus Pezoporus; species Pezoporus occidentalis. The sequence continues at coordinate 9,757,422 of NW_026912779.1, forward strand.
ATTTAAGTCTATGCCTGTGTGGAAACTGTAAGTGTATGTGTGTCACTGGCCATTATTATGTCCCTATAGGGCTGCCTAG